>NC_064631.1:595679620-600679620 GCF_023864275.1 Schistocerca cancellata | reverse complement strand
CAGTAATAACACATACCTTTGGCTTTCCAACATTTCTACTTTTCTTAAAAGCCTTCAGAGGATTTCTAATAACTTTACTTTTACTCATTATTATACTTCAACAAAACAGAGACTCAAGAAACAGAATTAATTACGAATATTTTCGAGATAACGACAGAGTAAATAAACCTGATACAATCGACAATCACACCAGCGATATATATTGAACCATCACAGGTTAGCCACAACACATACTTTATCTCACATCAATAAAATTCACCTGATGAACACGGACGTTAATAATAACACCATTTGACAGCAGTTTAACAGCGCCACAGTGGGTCACGCCCATGTAGAACACATTTCAAAAAAAATTTAAAAATAGGTGTAGTCTTCGGAATTGAATAAATTATATATCTATTAAAAGGTAATAGTCTGCAGACTCAGAAAACGCAAAAAAGAAAAAATTGAACTTTTCATGATTTTGAGCCTTTCCGGAGCCCCTTAACTCAGGTACGATTCGTGTGTTTATTCTCTGCAAGGCATCTGCAGTGACCTGGACTATGTACGTATTTTTAGTATTTAGTTTAAATTTTGTGAGAATGTACCTACAGGCTATAAATAGCTCTGGCTCACAGGTTGCGTGAACGTTTTTCCATATGTTATGTTTCTGTTCCAGTTTTGGTGCTGTTCTTCTTCTTACAATCGTTGCTCAGGGTTTTTTTTCCAGAATGTGAAATTATATGAACACATGCCGATGGCGGCAGTATCGCGAAACGAAGTATAAAAGGGGACTCCATTTGCGGAGCTATAATTTGTCCTCACGTGGTTCACGTGAAATGGTTTCCGGTGTGATTATGAGAGCACGGCGGGAATTAAAATACTTCGAACGCGAAATGACAGTTGGGGATGGACGTGAAACATTCTGTCGTTAGGGAATTCAGTATTTCGACATCCACAGTGTCAAGAGTGTGCCGATAATATCAAATTTCAGTCATTATCTCTCGCCACGGAAAACGCAATGGCCGATGGCTTCACTTAACGACAGACAAGAGCGGCATTTACGTAGAGTTATCAATAGTAACAGATAAGTAACACTGCGTGAAATAACCGCAAAAATCAATGTGGGACTTAAGATGAACGTATCTGTTAAGACAGTGCGGCGAAATGTGGCGTTAATGAGCTATTGCAGCAGACTGCGACGCGAGTGTCTGCCAGTAGCACGACATTCCCTTCTGTCTCTTTTGGGCTCGTGACCGTGTCGGTTGGACCCTAGATGACTGGGAAGCTGTGGTCTGGATAGATAAGTCCTAATTTCCTGGTTAGGTGAGTACAGATTTCAATCGGTACGAGCTGATGGTAGGGTTCGAGTGTCGCGCATGCTCCACGAAGCCATGGACAATAGTTGTCGAAAAGGCACTGTGCAAGCTGGTGGTGGCTCCAAAATGGTATCGACTGCGTTGATATACACTCCTGGAAATGGAAAAAAGAACACATTGACACCGGTGTGTCAGACCCACCATACTTGCTCCGGACACTGCGAGAGGGCTGTACAAGCAATGATCACACGCACGGCACAGCGGACACACCAGGAACCGCGGTGTTGGCCGTCGAATGGCGCTAGCTGCGCAGCATTTGTGCACCGCCGCCGTCAGTGTCAGCCAGTTTGCCGTGGCATACGGAGCTCCATCGCAGTCTTTAACACTGGTAGCATGCCGCGACAGCGTGGACGTGAACCGTATGTGCAGTTGACGGACTTTGAGCGAGGGCGTATAGTGGGCATGCGGGAGGCCGGGTGGACGTACCGCCGAATTGCTCAACACGTGGGGCGTGAGGTCTCCACAGTACATCGATGTTGTCGCCAGTGGTCGGCGGAAGGTGCACGTGCCCGTCGACCTGGGACCGAACCGCAGCGACGCACGGATGCACTCCAAGACCGTAGGATCCTACGCAGTGCCGTAGGGGACCGCACCGCCACTTCACAGCAAATTAGGGACACTGTTGCTCCTGGGGTATCGGCGAGGACCATTCGCAACCGTCTCCATGAAGCTGGGCTACGGTCCCGCACACCGTTAGGCCGTCTTCCGCTCACGCCCCTACATCGTGCAGCCCGCCTCCAGTGGTGTCGCGACAGGCGTGAATGGAGGGACGAATGGAGACGTGTCGTCTTCAGCGATGAGAGTCGCTTCTGCCTTGGTGCCAATGATGGTCGTATGCGTGTTTGGCGCCGTGCAGGTGAGCGCCACAATCAGGACTGCATACGACCGAGGCACACAGGGACAACACCCGGCATCATGGTGTGGGGAGCGATCTCCTACACTGGCCGTACACCACTGGTGATCGTCGAGGGGACACTGAATAGTGCACGGTACATCCAAACCGTCATCGAACCCATCGTTCTACCATTCCTAGACCGGCAAGGGAACTTGCTGTTCCAACAGAACAATGCACGTCCGCATGTATCCCGTGCCACCCAACGTGCTCTAGAAGGTGTAAGTCAACTACCCTGGCCAGCAAGATCTCCGGATCTGTCCCCCATTGAGCATGTTTGGGACTGGATGAAGCGTCGTCTCACGCGGTCTGCACGTCCAGCACGAACGCTGGTCCAACTGAGGCGCCAGGTGGAAATGGCATGGCAAGCCGCTCCACAGGACTACATCCAGCATCTCTACGATCGTCTCCATGGGAGAATAGCAGCCTGCATTGCTGCGAAAGGTGGATATACACTGTACTAGTGCCGACATTGTGCATGCTCAGTTGCCTGTGTCTATGTGCCTGTGGTTCTGTCAGTGTGATCATGTGATGTATCTGACCCCAGGAATGTGTCAATAAAGTTTCCCCTTCCTGGGACAATGAATTCACGGTGTTCTTATTTCAATTTCCAGGAGTGTAGAACGGTATGGATCTTCTGTCTCAGCTGAATCGATCATTGACTGGAAATGATAAAGTTCTGCTACTTGGAGTCTATTTACAGCCATTCATGGACTTCATGTTATCAAACAACGATGGATTTTTTATGGACGGCAATGCTCCATGTCACCGAGCCACCACTGTTTCCAACTAGTTTGAAGAACACTGTGGACAATGAGCGAATGGTTTGGCCTCCTAGGTCGCCCAACGTTCCATCGAACATTTAGGGGACATTATCGAGAGGTCAGTTCGTGTACAAAATCCTGCGCCAGCAACACTCGCATTCACAGGCGGCTACGGAAGCAGAATGGCTCAATATTTCTGCAGGGGACTTCCGACGACTTGTTGACTCCATAACAAGTCCAGTTGCTGCACAGTGACAGACAAAAGAAGGTCCGACGCCACATTGGATTGTACCACATGACCTTTGTCACCTCAGTGTTTTTCCGCCAGACTGTATATTAATCGATGTGCATTTTCAACTTCTCGCGGCGTAATGAATAATCCACTAAATTTCGGGCATGCAGACGCGCAAATAAAATTTCCTCTACTGATATTTCGGTCGCGTATCGTCCGGCCATCTTCAGAGCGAGTCACAAGACTGACGACAAGGTGCCAAACGCGGCCTTATATGCTCCACCGCGGCGGTACTGCGCAAAATAGGCCGTATTCTTGAGAAACACTATGTTAAGGTGATCTTCCGGCCCCCCACGAAGATTGCGGCTTTACTCGGCTCTGTGAAGGACACGATTTACTGCTTCGTAAGGCGGGTGTGTACCAGATTCCGTGCGGAAATTGTGAGCTGTCATACATAGGCCAAACAACACGCACCGTTCATGAGAGGTGTGTGGAGCACCGAAGATACACACGCTTATTACAACCAGACAAGTCAGCTGTGGCCGAACATTGTATTGATACGGGTCATTCCATGAATTACAGTGATGTGAAGATTTTAACATCCACCTCTTCTTTTTGGGAATCTGTATTCAAGGAAGCTATAGAAATTCGATTAGCCAACAATTTAATAAACAGAGATAATGGTTTTAATTTGGACAAAGCATGGAATCCGGCTCTTGGAGTAATTAAATTCCAGAGAAGTCGTCATCGTGTCACCGCCGCCGATCAAACATCGATAAGCAAATCGAATGTCTGTACGCCTTCGCCACAGGCGGCGCATGTGTAAGCGTATGTCTCTGCCGCCGACCAGCATCTGTGACCCGCATGCGCAGTATCGCCGCGGTGGAGCATATAAGGCCGCGTTTGGCACCTTGCTGTCAGTCTTGTGACTCGCTCTGAAGATGGTCGGACGATACGCGGCCGAAATATCAGTAGAGGAAATTTTATTTGCGCGGCTGCATGCCCGAAATTTAGTGGATTGTATATTAATCATTTGTCAAAGGGGCAAATGTGTCCAGAAATTTATGGTCTGAACGCTGTGTTGCGTCAAAATCATCAACCAGTCGATGGATTTGTGTTTGTGACGGTGATGCAGGTATGTTTTAAAGTGGGCCAGAGGTCATTCGTTTAGTAGTCACAAATCAGTGCAGTAGGGCTAACAGATTTGAGAAAAATAGGGCTACTACCAATGATTTATTCTTCTGCACTATTCTATATTTTCCAAACTACTACGTTTACAAATATGATTGATGTGTGAATAGACTCGCCAACTCACCAACTTTGCTTTGTGCCCACTAGTTGCCATTACGAGTGCAGTGCAATGACAAAATGAAGCCGGCCGTGGTGGCCGAGCGGTTCTAGACGCTTCAGTCCAATACCACGTGGCTGCTACTGTTGCAGGTTCGAATCCTGCCTCGGGCATGGATGTGTGTGATGTCCTTAGGCTAGTTAGGTTTACGTAGTTCTAAGCCTAGGGGACTGATGACCTCAGATGTTAAGTCCCATAGTCATCAGAGCCATTTAAACCATTTTTTGACAAAATGAAATCAAAGCAAGGTAAGAGCTTTTATGTTTCGAAATAGGTGGGATGATTTTCTGGCACCACAGTGGAACGTGCATTCAGAAGGAATTAGGGAAAAGAACTGCCATATAAGCCGAGCATCGTGTGTTAGCCGGCCGGAGTGGCCGAGCGGTTCTAGGAGCTACAGTCTGGAAACTTGCGACCGCTACGGTCGCAGGTTCGAATCCTGTCTCGGGGCATCGATGTATATCTCTGTAAACAGAAAAGGACCAGTCGATCTAAGTGCAGACCCATCCCTGGAGGGAGCTAGGGAACGTTTCGAACATAGTCCAAAAAAATCAATTGTCCGTACAAGCCACGAACTTCAAACCACCGCAGAAACTGTGTGGAAGATATAGCAACGGCGGCCACATCTCAAAGCGTACCGTCTGCAGCTTGTGCAAAAGTTAAAACCAGAAGATTATGGCCGCTGCCATAATGCGAGAGTGTGAGACACTGAATATCCTTACGAAATAAGACGAAACTGTTTGCTCAGTTTATCTTCTGTGAGAAGACTGTGACGAGTACCTCTTACCAGGACATGCAGTTGTGAATGTTTCCACCACATCTTTTCCTTTGGGGTATATTAAGGACCGTGATTACCTACCCCAACCATCAAGAACAATGGAGCAGCTCAGAGAACACATCAGTGCTACAGTAATGAGCATTGACAGGATGTTGCTACATATGGTACGAAACGAACTGAACTACCGCTTGGACGTCTGTCGTGTGACAAAAGGAGCATAAACAAAATATTCGTAGAGTGCAAAATGCGAACTTGTTGAATTTACGGTTCTATCCATGCAGCAGTCATATTTGTAGGTGTAATAATTTTTGAAACATAGAGCCCTGAAAACGAATGAATCTTTTATAGTAGGCCTGTATGACGTCGATCGATCATGTTAGTCTGGATTTACATAACTCCCAATAATTCGTTCGCAACTTATCCCTGCGTACACGTTCACAATGCACCTTTATTGATGACTTCTAGCCACCCACTGTACGAATGTGACTCTGATAACATGACCTGTCGAATTTTGAATGTGAATGAGCCTAATTATTTAACTCAGAACCGTAATGGAATAATAATTAGTCACTTGACATACTGAAAAACCTGTTTCGATATCAAAGTTAGTACAAAAGTCACGTTAGGAATTAGTAAACCAAATTATAAAATCAATTCCAGTGAATGTTTTTTAAATAAGCCGAATAAATCTTAATATTAACTAAAGATAATTGCAGAAGTAAGTAACCTTGCAATATGATGTTCCAGAACATAAACATAAGCTCCTGTCATTGTACATATCTGTAATTTAAAATTCCCACTTTATTTAGACCTTGCGCTAGTGAGCAATAACCTACTTTATTCTGACTGGTTGGAATCTGAAACCTAAAGCTGGACGCCACTAACGTGCACATTTTACTGTCTGGAACACACAAACAAATAAAACTGGCTAACATAACTGAACACATACATACCGGACCACAGCGTCCAAAATACTTAAAAATACATGAAATGGGTAACAGAATGAAAAAGTAAAATCGACAAACAGCAGCGACAGAGGAATTAATTGGTTAACCATGAGAAAATGGATATTTGAATCTAGTTACTACAGAATTACATTTATTGCAGGACTCACTCTTGATTAAGTCGATTACGATGAAGTTACATTAAAAACTATTTGAATATCTTTCATTTTCTGGAGGGGTAGCTTTATGGTGGTCCGAAATTGTAATGAGCGTGATGGGGTATCTCCGACAGAATGACCTCCTCCGTGCTAACATGCTTGGATTCCGGAAACATCGACCTTGTGAAACCCAGTTCGCATTTTTCTCACCTGGCATCCTGAAAGTCGTGGATCAAGGCGGTCAGGGAGACGCCGTATTTATTAACTTCCGAAAAGCATTTTACGGTTATTATAGAAAAGACAGTCGTCTAGATCTACGTGACTACGCCGCAAATCGCACTTAAGTTCCTGGCAGAAGGTACATCGAAACACCTTTACAATGATCCTCTGTTATTCAACTGTCGAACAGTGCGCAGAGAAAAACGAACACCTATATCTTTCCGTCCGAGCTCTGATTTCCCTTATTTCATTTTGGTAATTGTTTCTTCTTAAGTAGGTGGCCTCCAACAAAATGTTTTTATATTCGGAGGAGAAAGTTCCTAATGCAAATTTCGGAACAAGATCCCGCCGCAACGAAAAACGCTTCATTTTATTAATGTCAACTGTAAATCTTGTATAGTATCCGTGACAGTCTCTCCCCTACTTCTCCATAACAGAAAACATACTGCCGTTCTTTGAACTTTCTCGATGTATACCGTTAATCCTATCTGGTAAGGATTCCACACTGCACATCAGTACTCCAAAAGAGGACGGACAGGAGTAATGTAGGCAGTCTCTTTAGTAGATCTACTGCATCTTCTACGTGTTCTGTCAATGAAAAGCAGTCTTTGGTTTGCCTTCCCATAACAATTTTTATGTGTTCATCCCAGTTTCAGTTGTTCTTAATTATTATTCCTAGATATTTGGTTGAATTTATGGCCTTTATAGCTGACTGATTTATAGTGTAACTGAAGTTTAACGGATTACTTTTAGCACTCCTGTGGATTTGAAACACCTTTTGTTATTTGGAGTGAATTGTCAAATTTCGCACCATACAGCTATCCTATCTAAACCATTATGCAGTTTGTTTTGATTTTCTGAGACTTCACTAGACGATAGACGACAGCATTATCTGTGAAAACCTAAAATGGCTGCTCAGATTCTCTCCTAAACCGTTATATAGATAAAGAACAACAGAAGGCTATAACACGACCTTGCAGAACCCCAGGAACCACTTCTGTTTTAATCGATGACTTTCCGTCATTTACTACAAACTATGACATCTCTGGCAGGAAATCACGAATCCAGTCGCATAAATGAGGCGATATTCCGCAAGCACAAGCAATTTGATTACAAGCCGCCTGTGAGGTATAGCGTGAAAAGCCTTCTGGAGATCTATAAATACGGAATCACTTTGAAATCCTTTGTCGATAGTACGCAACAATTAGTGTGAGTAAAGAGCTAGTTGTGTTTCACAGGAACGGTGGTTTGTAATTCCATGTTGACTATGTGTGAATAGACCGTTCTCTTCGATGTAATTCATAGCGTTGGAAGACTACATAGGCACCAAAATACTGCTCCATATCGACGTTAATGATATGGGACTGTGATTTAGTGGATTACTCGTATTGCCTTTCTTGAATATTGTTGTCACCTGTGCAACTTTCCAGTCTTTGGGAACGGATCTTCCGTCGAGCGAGTGGTTGTGTGTGGTTGTTAAATATGGAGCTACCGCTTCAGCATACTCTGAAACGAACCAAATTGGTATACAATCTGTACAGGAAGACTTGCTTTTGTTACGTGATTTAAGTTCCTTTAAACTCGGAGGATACGTGCGTCTAACTTACTCATGTTAGCAGCTGTTCTCGATTCGAATTCAGGAACAATTACTTCGTCTTCTTCTGTGAAGGCCTAACAAGCGATATTTGTGACTGCGTTGAGGAATTCTTGCTAGCGTGATCGCAGCATATTATCTTCGATGGAGTGTCATCGATAGGTGTAGAAGTGACTAGTTATGTGCCCCAGGTAAGTGTGTTGGAACCCTCGCTGTTCGTCTTGTATATTAACTACCTTGCTGACAAGTTTAATAGTAACCTCAGACTAGATGATGCAGTTATCTATAACGAAGTTCTGTCTTGAAAAAGCTGAAAAAAATTCAGTCAGACCGCGATAAGATTTCAACGTGGTGCAAAGATTGGCAACTTGCTTTAAATGTTCCAAAATATAAAATTGTGTATTTCACAAAATGGAAAAAAATTAATATCCAGTGACTAAAGTAGCACTGAGTTACAGATTGAAACAGTCAATTCAGACAGGTACTCGGATGTAAAAATTTGTAGCGGTATGAAATGGAATGATTACATAGGCTCAATGGAGGTAAATCAGGTTTTAGACTGCGGTTCACAGTTAATAGTAATGTAATCAGTTTAAAAAGGAGATTGCTTACAAAACACTCCTTAGAACAATACTAAAATGTCGCTCAGATCTGTTTATCTGTACTAAAAAGGACTGACAGGGCATATTGAACGTATGCAAAGAAGAGCGGCATGATTAGTCATAGGTTTGTTTAGCCGATGAGAAAATGTCGAGCAGATTTAGAAGAAACTTAAATGGCACACGCTTGAAGATCTATAAATGTAGAAGTAACTAGTGATGATGTGCCCCAGGGAAGAGTGTTGGGACCCTCGCTGTTCATGTCGTGTATTAACGACCTTGCTGACAAGTTTAGACTGAAACTGTCCCGAGGGCACTTCTGCACAGGCTGCATAGTGTTACATTATCTACAGAGGCTTTTCAACATGAGCTTCAGACAATACAGTTTACAGCAACCTCGATTGGTTACGGCAACCTTGTAATAAGTAACATTAACAGGGTTGTAGTACGAAGGCTAAATAGCAATCGCAATGCAACGTAACTTCCATTCCAATCACAGATCGTCAGCTCTCTTGCCACAACCAATAAAACAGCTTCCACTAGAAGGCAGTACCACAGCATTCCTTTCTTTGGAGATGTTTCTGGTAGAATAGGCAAATGCCTGGTTTCAAAAAAACGTATCCCGGGCTTATAATATCCCTAAGGACAACGGCCAAAACTTTAGACACAAGGAAAGTACGCTTCGTGATAGGTTTAAGCTATCTGTTTGCAGTGCATCTCTCTTGTCAGCAGTATGATGCCCCATATACAGCCCAAACTGGCAGGTGCTTTTCAACTCGGTTTCAAGAGCATACCAATTGCGCGAATTCAGTATCAGCACTAACAATAAGTGTGTGTTTACCGAGTGAGGTGGTGCCCTGGATTCGCATTCGAAAGGACGACGGTTCAAACCCGTCTCCAGCCATCCTGTTTTAGGTTTTCCGTGATTTCCCCAAATCACTTCAGGCAAATGCCAGGATCGTTGCTTTGAAAGGGCACGGCCGACTTCCTTCCCCAACCTTCCTTAATCCGATGGGACAGACGACCTGGCGGTTTGGTCCCCTCCCCGATATCAACCAAGCAACTAAATGTGTATTTACGTGACACAGGGCAACAGGTCCCAGACATACACGTGAGAATGCAGATCATATATCTGAAGAATAACACGTTCAGTATTGTAGAAACCTTAAAAATATCTCCCGAGCTCTCCTTGAAAACCCAAATAGAACAATGACATAGGAATATTTTAGGAAATTCTGACTGACAGTCCTCACACACTGGGTGGACTAACATCCTTTAAAAATACACTCCTGGAAATGGAAAAAAGAACACATTGACACCGGTGTGTCAGACCCACCATACTTGCTCCGGACACTGCGAGAGGGCTGTACAAGCAATGATCACACGCACGGCACAGCGGACACACCAGGAACCGCGGTGTTGGCCGTCGAATGGCGCTAGCTGCGCAGCATTTGTGCACCGCCGCCGTCAGTGTCAGCCAGTTTGCCGTGGCATACGGAGCTCCATCGCAGTCTTTAACACTGGTAGCATGCCGCGACAGCGTGGACGTGAACCGTATGTGCAGTTGACGGACTTTGAGCGAGGGCGTATAGTGGGCATGCGGGAGGCCGGGTGGACGTACCGCCGAATTGCTCAACACGTGGGGCGTGAGGTCTCCACAGTACATCGATGTTGTCGCCAGTGGTCGGCGGAAGGTGCACGTGCCCGTCGACCTGGGACCGGACCGCAGCGACGCACGGATGCACGCCAAGACCGTAGGATCCTACGCAGTGCCGTAGGGGACCGCACCGCCACTTCCCTGCAAATTAGGGACACTGTTGCTCCTGGGGTATCGGCGAGGACCATTCGCAACCGTCTCCATGAAGCTGGGCTACGGTCCCGCACACCGTTAGGCCGTCTTCCGCTCACGCCCCAACATCGTGCAGCCCGCCTCCAGTGGTGTCGCGACAGGCGTGAATGGAGGGACGAATGGAGACGTGTCATCTTCAGCGATGAGAGTCGCTTCTGCCTTGGTGCCAATGATGGTCGTATGCGTGTTTGGCGCCGTGCAGGTGAGCGCCACAATCAGGACTGCATACGACCGAGGCTCACAGGGCCAACACCCGGCATCATGGTGTGGGGAGCGATCTCCTACACTGGCCGTACACCACTGGTGATCGTCGAGGGGACACTGAATAGTGCACGGTACATCCAAACCGTCATCGAACCCATCGTTCTACCATTCCTAGACCGGCAAGGGAACTTGCTGTTTCAACAGGACAATGCACGTCCGCATGTATCCCGTGCCACCCAACGTGCTCTAGAAGGTGTAAGTCAACTAACCTGGCCAGCAAGATCTCCGGATCTGTCCCCCATTGAGCATGTTTGGGACTGGATGAAGCGTCGTCTCACGCGGTCTGCACGTCCAGCACGAACGCTGGTCCAACTGAGGCGCCAGGTGGAAATGGCATGGCAAGCCGTTCCACAGGACTACATCCAGCATCTCTACGATTGTCTCCATGGGAGAATAGCAGCCTGCATTGCTGCGAAAGGTGGATATACACTGTACTAGTGCCGACATTGTGCATGCTCTGTTGCCTGTGTCTATGTGCCTGTGGTTCTGTCAGTGTGATCATGTGATGTATCTGACCCCAGGAATGTGTCAATAAAGTTTCCCCTTCCTGGGACAATGAATTCACGGTGTTCTTATTTCAATTTCCAGGAGTGTATTATTAGTCTCTGTCATGCGGGATTAACAGCATTAGTTTTCCATCCACATGATCGTCCATGTTTTATACAACTGTTCATTTAGATTGTAATTTGTTTTACGTGCATCTCCTCCGCCTCTTTCACGCTTCTCCGTTTGGTGCACTAGCCCCACTTTAAGTAGCGCCATCTCTTTGTGTTTTCGGGTGACACGATCAACGAAGATTTCCTCGTGGTTGCTTGCATAGGGCTCTAGCTAGTCCAGTGTTCCTTATGGCCGAAACAGCATCGATTCCCCTATGATACTATGGTATGTTTTTATTTGTGCTTATATGGTTCAAATGGCTCTGAGCACTATGGGACTCAACTTCTGAGGTAATTAGTCCCCTAGAACTTAGAACTAGTTAAACCTAACTAACCTAAGGACATCACACACATCTATGCCCGAGGCAGGATTCGAACCTGCGACCGTAGCGGTCTCACGGTTCCAGACTGCTGTGCTTATATACAATTTCACACTCTTTGAAGGACTTATTTCACTCTCTCCGCACCAAATAACCGTTTTATTTTGTTTTAGGGACACCTCGTTTAATCTGTTCAAGAAAAGCGTTACATAATGCTGTAGAGATATTTATATAAGTACCTAATGTGCGAATGTATTCTACTCCAAGTAACAATATTCACTAAGCCTGTGTAAAAAGAAAAATGTAAAATTCTTCGTTTATAATCCCTGTTTAGATCACATGAGTATTCACCTAAATTAGCGTGAAACCGGCCGCGGTTTTAATAAATTTCCTAGAGTGAGAACGTTGTTTGTTGCCTTCATATGAAAATGTGGACATTTGGGATCGGTTGCCCGCATGCAAGATAATATATCACTGGAAAGGTTAATTAGAATCTTTAAAGAACCAGCTTTAAATGATGAATGTAGGGATATACCACAAATCCCTACGTATCGCCCCCGAGGTGGTGGCGAGGACAAGATTACAGCCAGTACAGAAGCGCTGGACCATCATTCTTCCCCCTCTCCATACGTGAATGGAAAGTGAGAGGCTGTAATAGATGTTACAACGGGAAGTACCCTCTGCAATGTATTTCACAGTGATTTGCAGAGACTACGAGATTAATCAGAAGTATCCGGGCACCAATGTGTAACGCGGAATTAACCACTATGTGTCATGAAAGAGACACAACCACCAATTTACAAGAATGCGGGGAGTATTTGTTGTCAAAAGAGAAGCAGTAACAACTGAGTGGGTCGATCAAGGTAGGCCCTATAGGTTAAGAAATCTTAATGACTCTGAACTTGGACCAATCACTGGAGATCACCTGAGTAACAAATCCATCTGGAACATCTGAACCCTGCTAAGAATGGACAGATCCACTGGTCGTGATGTGATTGTGAAATAGAAACGAGAGGGAACTTTTGTTGTTGTGGTCTTCAGTCCAGAGACTGGTTTGATGCAGCTCTCCCTGCTACTCTATCCTGTGCAATGTTCTTCATCTCCCAGTACCTACTGCAACCTACATCCTTCTGAATCTGTTTAGTGTATTCATCTCTTGGTCTACCTCTACGATTTTTACCCTCCACGCTGCCCTCCAATACTAAATTGGTGATCCCTTGATGCCTCAGGATATGCCCTACCAACCGATCCCACCTTCTAGTCAAGTTGTGCCACAAATTTCTCTTCTCTACAATTATTTTCAATACCTCCTCATTAGTTATATGATCTATCCGTCTAATCTTCAGCATTCTTCTGTAGCACCACATTTCGAAAGCTACTATTCTCTTCTTGTCTAAACTATTTATCGCCCACGTTTCACTTCCGTACATGGCTACACTCCATACAAATACTTTCAGAAACGACTTCCTGACACTTAAATCAATACTCGATATTAACAAATTCTTCTTCTTCAGAAACGCTTTCCTTGCAATTGCCAGTCTACATTTTATATCCTCTCTACTTCGACCATCATCAGTTATTTTGCTCCCCAAATAGCAAAACTCCTTTTCCACTTTAAGTGTCTCATTTCCTAATCTAATTCCCTCAGCATCACCCGACTTAATTCGACTACATTCCATTATCCTCGTTTTGCTTTTGTTGATGTTCAACTTATATCCTCCTTTGAAGACGCAGTCCATTCCTTTCAACTGCTCTTTCAAGTCCTTTGCTGTCTCTGACAGAATTACAATGTCATCGGCAAACCTCAAAGTTTTTATTTCTTCTCCATGGATTTTAATACCTACTCCGAATATTTCTTTTGTTTCCTTTACTGCTTGCTCAATACACAGACTGACTACCATCGGGGATAGTCCACAACCGTGTCTCAGTCCCTTCCCAACCACTGCTTCCCTTTCATGCCCCTGGACTCATAACTGCCATCTGGTTTCTGCACAATTTGTAAATAGCCTTTCGCCCCCTGTATTTTACCCCTGTCACCTTCAGAATTTGAAAGAGAGTATTCCGGTCAACATTGTCTACAAATGCTGGAAACGTAGGACTGCCTTTTGTAAACCTAGCTTCTAAGATAAGCCGAAGGGTCAGTATTGCCTCACGTGTTCCCATATTTCTACGGAATCCAAACTGATCTTCCCCGAGGTCGGCTTCTACCAGTTTTTCCATTCGTCTGTAAAGAATTCGCGTTAGTATTTTGCAGCCGTGGCTTATTAAACTGATAGTTTGATAATTTTCACATCTGTCAACACCTGCTTTCTTTGGGATTGGAATTATTATATTCCTCTTGAAGTGTGAGGGTATTGAGAGGGAACTACCGCAGCTAAACTAAGATCAGACAGACCTCCTGTACTGACGCAAAGGGGCCTTCGAACATTGTGTAAACTATGCAACGTACTCCATGGTTCACGATAAGCGCGCTATGTCAACAAATAAATGAAACCAATCTGTTGCTACCTAACCACCCGAGAGCCAGCACACAGCCATATATTAATTTAGTGTCTCCACTGCTAAACTGGAGATCCGGTTGTGTGCGGTTGTCTTCTGCCCTAATGGAAGCACGAAAGGCCAGCCTAAGGAACAGTCAATGAATATATTGCAAAGCGCAAAAAATGTTAAATATTAAACAAAATGATATAGGAGTACTCCGTTAGCATATTACGTATCCTGACAACAGTATTAAGATTCAGTCTCAACTTTATTTAGCACAAGAAAATAAGTTATATCAGATGGTGGGATTATAGAGGCTAATATTATACACACTGGAAACAAATACGATTTGAAACAGCAGTGCTATGAAGGCAAGCAGGAAGTGCACAGGTAGCGTTTGACTTGTGCCACTGGCATTCTGCTGGGAATCAAATCGTCAATCTGAACACAAGTCTGTTTACAATAACCGAGACTTTAAACCGCAGATCAGTGACAAATATCTATGCTGGCACTTAATGATTACACATTTCCAAAGTAGCAAACTGTTGACCTGAAAATGACCGAGTCCAATAGAGCAGCACACCACGCTATCACTTAACATACATGAGCCTCACTGCCTCCTTATGATTTACCAACGTTACACAACCAGCTATGAAACACAAAACACCTACACCTACTCTGATTGCTCCTTCTTCAACTTTCTAAGAAGTTTCTCTTAGACATCAGTTCTTACAACTTTTAAATATCCCCAATAGATACATTACATATTGTTAAATAATTACACTTGAATATCATTTCATCATATAACTAACTTCAAGTAATATCTTGTACAATGAATGAATCGGAACGGCATCACCAGTCTTCGTTACCTCTTGCCGGTTACTCCATAAGTTGCTCTAGTAACTTCTCGAAAGATCTTTACACGAGACATTTCATAATGTTGCACTGAACTTTAACTTCATTTCCAGTTCTTTAGCACCTTTCAGTTCCTTTAGTGAACCATGCTTTGAGAAAGAGCCCGCAGCTGATTATGTTCTTATCAACGATTGTTGTATACATTTTTCGAAATGACGTCTGCTTACATCGGTCTTACATGTATATGGACATATACGGTAAGTATCTGTGTTCCCTGTACCTTCCTCACCTTTGATTAGGGTGTCTTAATATTGTATTTCTACGTTTCCATCCTATCTCTATCCTCTTTGAATGACAGAGTGAGTGAACGTGTCTGTGTGTTGAGTTTCTACAGTGTTTTGTTGTGGATAAACTTCCTGTCTGCTACTCCAGCAGTTTAGCCAACTCTTGTATACGCGCTATTGTGCATATGTTGGCAGAGTGCGGAAAGGGTTATCTCTGACCACTTCCGCTACCTGTGTGGATCCCGATTTTGCTAGGGTGATCTTCACTCGTTCCTTGCATTTTAGTGAGCGAGGTTATTCGTAGGAGTTAGTTGTTACAGTTGAGCTTGGTTACTGAGGATGATGTTGTTATTTTAATTTCTATTGCTTGAATATTAAATTTCGGTGGCTGGAATTATATTTACTATTATGACTTTATTTCAAGTTCTTTTGAAATAAAGCTTTGTGTAAGTTTCAGTCTAGCTGAAGTTCTAGTTCATTCCTTTTAAAGCTTTGGATCTTAGAGTTTTTGTAATTGTTCGATTTTAAGGCAGTTACTTTGTTCAGCCGGAACTTAGGAAAGTGGAAGCGTGGTGTACGAGCTATGTTTGGCGTCAGTTAGAATTCGTGTTATTCAGTGTGTAAGTGCGTGTTCTGACGATTCTTGTAGTAATGTTTTATTATTCTCTTCTGTAAATTTCATCTCTGTTTTGCATTTTCTATCCTAATAGTATAGGTACCTTTGTTTTTTCCAGCCCACGTGTTTCTCAGTGGTTTAGAGGGCCTTCTGTTCTCAGAATCTCTTTCCACTTGAAATTATTTCGCGGTAATTTATTTATGTGGGTAATTACTTCAACACATTAACCGATTTTCGAGATTTTCATTTTTCTTTTGGTCTGGCTTTGTTTGACCTGGACCACGTGCTCGGAAAACGAATAAGCCTTCAACTCATCGTTCTCCATTTCCTTGTTTTACCGATAGGCTTCAAATTAAATTCCATTCTAGCCCAAATTGTATAGTTTATGTATTTCTGTGCAACTCATAATTTTTCTCTGGGTGGTACTGCTTTGGGCGACTGAATCATCGGATGCGGCTGTTGTGTTCTT
Source organism: Schistocerca cancellata (assembly GCF_023864275.1). Classification (NCBI taxonomy): domain Eukaryota; kingdom Metazoa; phylum Arthropoda; class Insecta; order Orthoptera; family Acrididae; genus Schistocerca; species Schistocerca cancellata. The sequence goes on along the minus strand of NC_064631.1, from coordinate 600,662,940 downwards.
GAGGTTGTGATTGTTTTAACATGCAGTTTATTTTACATTTGCAGTTTCTTGTTTCCCTCTTTTATTTGTACGGAAATGGGGAATGTTCGTGGTTTACTTTGCAAGATAACTTCTTAGGCCACGTCGTTCTTTTCTGAGCTGTGTTATGCATATCCGTATTTCTTTTAATCGTTAGGTCTCTATTGACAGTCTGAATAGCTTTTCGTGTCATAATTTTCACTCACTTCTACGGTATGAATTTTCGGTGTTCATCTTTGATGAGTTAGGCCGGTGGAGCAAAATTTGCCGACTGTATGTGGTGTGGTGCATGTTGTAATGCTTCTAGTGTCTTTTCCTCCTTCTGCGTCATATTAGTGTAGATGTGAAAGGCGTGCGTGCTTACGAGTACCCAACGACTTATAAACTCATGAGCCAAGGTATTTGTTTAATTTGTACACCCACTTGGCTGTGTAAAGCACACACGAGCCACCATTATGTATTTATGTAAATATGTAATGTTTCTCTAATTGTCTGCGTAGAATAAATTGTCAGTCCAGTTGGAATTAATTTCACGCTTACTGCTAGTGATTTATCTCACACATCCCAATCACCGCTTCATAGGATGCATTCCCTTGCGCGAATGTATACAAGCCCATTAATTTATTTCATTATTAAGTATAGATTAATTTTATTAAGTGGTAAACCTATGAAAAGATCGATTGTCGGAATAAAGATATTTAAACAGTGAGTCGTCTGCTTTCAACACGCCCTACACCCAAAGGAGCTAATATTTTGAATGTGCACTATCCTTTGATAATAGAGGCTTATCCTCTGCTTGCTAAATTCGAATTATTTATTGCTAAGAAAATTACGTGGCGCTGGAGATACTGCCAACAATTGGAACACTGGCTCCTTTAAACCCTTTATATCTTCTATAAGAGTTAAGCCTATACTGAACATTTGCTTGGATGAGTAAGTAACCGATTATACAAAAAATACACGCTGATAACACAAACATTACAACCACTGCCCATTGCAAGGTTGGATGCCTTATGGTGGCGTTGCGGCATGTGACGCAGTAAGAAAAGTATGTAAGCCGACCAGAGATGGATGGGGTATTACCCTAGCGAACACATGCGCTACAAATGGAAAAAAATCCTCTGAGATAAGGGACTTTGCCAAAGGGATGATTATTATTGCGCAAAGACATTGAACGAGTATCTCGAAAATGACGAAGCTTGGCGAATATGATGTGCTATTGTCGTGAGCATCTATGGGAACTGGTAGAAGGGCAGTCAAACTACTGCTAGGCGCTAAGTGGCTGGACGTCCACGACTCTCCACAGAGGCTTGTCTGCTCTGTAAAGTACGATAGATGGGGATCAGCAGCACACGACCCCTGCGTGTTCACATGTTGGCCTAACGACATCGTCAGAGACGATTGAAGTGGACCAGGGATTATCGAGATTGGACCGTGTATCACTGGAAACTTGCCGGCTCGTCGGATAAATCACGTTTTTGCTACACCAGGTCCACGGTCATCTCCACAAACGCCGTCATCCTCCTAACGGCTCCTTCAAATGTGTTGCACGCCACGGTCGCGGGCTGGTGGGAGCAGTATTGTGCTATGGGAGACATTCTCCTGCACTTGCTTGGGACCTGTGGTAATAATCGAAGACAGCCGGTCAGCTGCGGCCCACCGGCATCTCTTCATGCTTGATGCCTTTCCTGAAGACGATAACTTTCAGGAGTGCCATCACCACGTTTAAAATCAGAGGCCATTTATTTACGGGAATTACATTACTTGTGTGTAGACAACTTGTGCCACATGGCTCCCCAAATCTACCAAAGAACTGTAGAATCGATGATTGCAGAATCGGTGATATAATGCGTTGCAAACGTGAACCAACAAGCTGCTAAGCACGTGATCGTAATGTTTTGCCTCGCCAGTGTGTACTATAACGGGCACATATCACATACAAACACACATATCGTTAACTCGTCACTTTAATTTGCAAATTTCTTATTAAATAAAAGTAAACAAGCAAACCAAGAGTACAAACAATTCTTGCAGAAGCTAACCTTTCCATGTAATTGCGGGGAACTTTTTGCTTTGGCACTGTGTAGTAACAATGAAATATTTTATTTATAACAATTCGTTGATCTGTTTATCGGTATGACAAATTCGCTCATTTTACAGATGATTTCAACAACTATTCAACCACGTACCACATGTGTATGTAATACATCTGTGTTATTTGTTGCTTTTGTTATAAACTCTTTTGCACAAAAGTATTAATAATTTTCGTAATAGTACTATATATATATATATATATATATATATATATATATATAGTACTATTTTCACTGCTGTCATATACAACACAAAAAAAGCAGCTGGGGCGGTGTTCCTGGACATCGAAAAGGCTTTCGATCGTCTGTGGCACAACGGCCTCATACGAAAACTCAGCGACGCAGGGTTCCCCGACGGGCTCGTACGCCTCATACACTCATATCTCACGGACAGGAGTTTCAACACCGACTTGCTGGGCAAGTCCAGGCTGGAGTACCCCAAGGAAGCATCATAGGGCCCATACTGTTTAATCTCTACATTAACGACCTCCCAGCTACACGTAACACGACGGTGGCAATCTACGCGTATGACACTGGCATCCTCGCACAAGATTGGAAGCCGTCTAACATTAACTCACGACTACAGACTGCACTCAGAGCGGCAGAGCCTTGGCTGGTGAAATGGCGTGTTAGAGTAAGCGTCGACAAGTCGTTCCGTTCACTAGAAGACCGAAACTACTGCGCAAACATCAACACTGCAACGCAATAACACAACATGCACGCCCAATACGTTTCCGTGAAAAGGTCAAATACCTCGGTGTTCGGCAGGACCGGAAACTACTCTGGCGAGACTACATTAAACACGTGACCAACGAAGCAAACGCGAGGCTCAAACAACTCTACCCTATGCTTAACAGGCGTAGCACACTGAATAGGAAGGTGTCTAATTCCATGTAGATGACACTTATCAGAGCTCTGATGACGTATGCTGCTGCCGTCTGGGGATAAGCTGCGCCCACACGCCTGCACCGTCTGCAGCTCATAAAGAACAAAATGCTCAGAATCATAAGCAACTCTCCGCACTACACACGCAGCGCGGATGTTCATCGGGAATATCGGCTACATACCATCTTTCAGGTATTCCAAAAACTCTCCACACGACTGTAAAGAAACATGAGACACTCGCGTAACCCGTTTATCCTTTTTCTGGGTAACTACGACCACAACCGTAGATGGAAACATAATAGGCCAAAGACATTATTAGCAGGAAACTAAACATCTATGGGCCATAGCACGCTAACACGACAGTACTGGCGAGCCCCTGCAACACAGCTACTACTGGCAACCCCAGATGCTCGATCCGTTGAAAAACAGGCAATCGCAGCGATACCGTACTGTACACAGCTCGCAAACCAGCCCACACACCGTCTACACTGTGAGCCGATCTATGACCGATCGCCCACTAATGTATGACGACCTTGAACTGTTACAGGGACGCAGCAGCTGCAGCAGGCCCTACAACGAGCACCCGAAACGACAAAGGTAACGATGCACGGTACCTCGCACTAACACAACCACACACTGAATGCACTGCTTGCATGCCGCTACTGCCCTTACTACCCGTCCTACTACTGCAGAGGTTTTTTTCCCTTGGCACTTGCCTTGTGACTTTTTTTCCTCTGCCCTTACAAACCGCTACCCTTCGATCGCTCTCGTCCACTTTCTGTCTCCTGATGAACCATGTCAATGAGAAATCCTACCCAGACGCATGGACAACATAACCGCCCGCTACTTGTGACTCATGATTTGAAAACTAACATGTGTAAGTAGGCTGTTTAGATTTTTATATTGGTAATGCCACGTAGCGCTCTGTATGAAAATCATGGCTGTGCTGTGTGCAGTATGTGGCTAGTTTGCATTGTTGTCTGCCATTGTAGTGTTGGGCAGCGGCAGCTGGATGTGAACAGCGCGTAGCGTTGCGCAGTTGGAGGTGAGCCGCCAGCAGTGGTGGATGTGGGGAGAGAGATGGCGGAGTTTTGAAAAATGTCATGAACTGCTGTATATATTATGAATATTGAGGTAAATACATTGTTTGTTCTGTATTAGAATCTTTCATTTGCTAAGACTATCAGTAGTTAGTGCCTTCACTAGTTTGAATCTTTTATTTAGCTGGCAGTAGTGGCGCTCGCTGTATTACAGTAGCTTGAGTAACGAAGATTTTTGTGAGGTAAGTGATTTGTGAAAGGTATAGTTTAATGTTTGTCAGAGCCATTCTTTTGTAGGGATTTTTGATAGTCAGATTGCGTTGACGTTCAGTTTTGCTCAGCTGTTTGAAAAGCAAATAGTGTAAGAAGTTTATAAGCACAGTCTTGTATAATTGTTCTAAGGGGACGTTTCATATGGCGACCCTGTCAGAGCCATTCTTTTGTAGGGATTTTTGATAGTCAGATTGCGTTGACGTTCAGTTTTGCTCAGCTGTTTCAAAAGCAAATAGTGTAAGAGGTTTATAAGCACAGTCTTGTATAATTGTTCTAAGGGGACGTTTCACATGTTATACGGGCATGACAGTAGAACTTTTGGTTTGGTCACCACGTTGGTGTGGGCGTGGAGTAGCCCCATCCTTTAGGAAAAATTACTGTCATCAGATTTTCTATAGCTTCTCTGGAAGTGGTTTCAGTGGTTCTAGTGAATTCATGAAACTTTAGTTTTGAAACAGTCAGAATCTCCCCATGTTGCATAGGTTCCACAACGACGTGGTGGCTCAGTCTTACGGCTTACCCTCCAAGGAAATCCAAGCGGGCTACGTTTACTGGCGCGCTAGATACCCAACCCACCTATTCGATCGGCTGGCTGCGACCCATCGGACCTCGAGATGGCTGATCCTTGTCGGCTTGGTTCGGCCAGTACGCCGCAGCTTGCCAGCCGCGTCCAAACCTCACGCTCTTTGACCAATTACTCGTATATCATACATACCATTTGTATCATAGCAGGTGGTTGTGAAAAATAGCATGAAATCTTTAGGAGAAGTCACACGTGACTTTCTGGTGCTATCAGCAGTCCAACTAGCACTGTGATTGTGCGTATGGAGTTACAAAGAATGGCTTACAATAGTCGAGCAGGTCCTCGTGAACCACGCAGTCCTGTAGTTAATGCAGAGCGACGCTTGAGGCGGCGTAAAAAGTGACGCCGTTGGACGGTAAATGGCGGCAAACGAGTGATTTGGTGCGATGAATCAAGCTGTACTTTGTGAAAATATGGTGGAACTGCTTGCGCTTGACGAATGCCTAGAGAACGTTTTATGCCACCAGTTGTAGCGCCAACAGTGAAATAAGGAGGTGGTGATGTTATAGTATGGCGATGTTTTTTGTGGTTGGGGCGTGGACTGTGTTTCACTTTATTACGGTCAAGAAAACCATAAATGCAGAAGGATATGACCACATTTTACAGCACAACAAATTGCGTACAATAGAGTAACAGTTAGGAGATGACGGTTGAATCCACCCTGCCAAAAAGCAGCATCTGTGAAGCAGTGGTCTCTGAGGAACAGTATTCCTGAAATGGACTGATCTGCCTACATGCCACACCTGAACGCAATCGAACATCTCTGACTGACTTCACCGTCATCACTACCTTGTCAGGTTTCACCTCTTGAAGAACAATGGGCCAATCCTCCGCAAACTTTCAGACACCTCAACAATCAACAGCAGAGTTCAAGTCGAAACTTGGACAAACCCTACATTAATGTGTAGAGAAGAAGGTCCAAATATGGGCAGTGGTCTATATTGGGTTATGAGGCCTGAGGGGGGAGGGAGGGGGGGCAGAAAGTGCCGCCACCTGGCCGTAGCGCGTGTAAGCCTGTCCACTACGACCTCCGAGGACGACTGTAAACAATTGGTTGTGCGAACGCATATTGTTTTGCTGCAGTGAGATTTTGCGGGTGAAAACCTCGATTCTATGGACTGCACTCTGTCGACAGGCAAGTGCTTAACCATTTACTTCAGAGTTTGACTTAACTCTGATGCAATTTGTTCGACCGTATGTCGTAATGACCGTTAGGGCCATTTTGCAGCAACCACAGTGTGGTCCAAATATGGGCTACTATGAAGGTACTAATTATGGGCTAACCCATATTTGGACCAATTTGTATTATTATAATTTTGGTTGAAGTCCACTCAAGATGGCTGAAGCCATGACTGCTGTGAGGGCGAAGAAAATGGGAACTCTAAAACTTATACCTCGATCCACCCGGCAGACTTCAAGAAAGAAAACTGATATTACTCCAACTGCTGCTGCCATTGCTAAGCTAGGTACGCCTTCTGTTTTAAGACAGCATCTGGAAGAAGAGTTTGTTTCTTACTTTTTTTAACACATAACAGAGGTTTTTTACTCCCTATCCGACTTGAAACGAATGGGGTGTTTTTTATCAGAGAAGAATGGCATTAAGGCACCCTCCACCACTAACGGAGGAGTTGGGCAGACCTTTTTCTGCATCGCCATTGATCTCGCCTATCGATCGACCCTCAGCGAACGTACAACAGAGAACCTCCAACGGTAAACCTACCAACAAGTTCAGGTTATCCTCGCCTCAGCCAGATACGTTTCCTGAATTTCCCTTGCTCAGTCTTTCCTCATTACATGTACTACCAGAAATTTCGACTCAGTCCTTTTGATGTTTTACCACCACCCACAGTTGCTAAGAAAACAAGCAGTAGAGGTTGGAAATCTGCAAAAACCTGCTTGAGCTCAGGATAATCGCACAAGAAAGAGCCCAAACGTTGCTTGTATAAGTCACTGAAGAGGAAGTGACGGCCCATAAGTTCCTTGAATAGGTATCTGAAGAGGAAGAGACAGTTAACGTTTCCTTGAAGCAGATTCAAACACTAAATAAAGAAGGCAAGTGAAAGAAATAAAAATCTACGGAAGAACAAGAAAGTAGACATCCTCGACTGACAAATTATCTAATGAGGATTATCCTACCCCAGACGACGAGGGAAGTGATTTCGAGCTCTCTGAAGACCGCACTCCTTCTGGGACAGATGTATCGTACATATGATGCGACAGCCCATTTTCAGCGGATGCCAACGGAGAAATTTGGATTGAGTGTATCCAGTGCCGTACGTGGGCACGTACTGAATGGGCAGGGATAGACAATGCAGTTTATATTTGTTACTATTGCAAACAAACTTGCACTTCGAACTTGTTTTTAAACATCTTTCCTTCATGTTACAGGTAGCCCATATTTTGACCCAAGAAAGAAATTGACGTATTTGTGTTGGTTTTTTACATAAACTATTATAAATGAGAAAAAAAAATTTAATTGTTTATACCCCCATAACTTTGAAGGGCACATGTTATTGTACAATCCAAGGGTTTATACAACAATTTAATCATTGACAGAAAAATGTTACATTGTAGAAACCTCAGCTAGCCTATGTTTAGACCTTCTCCGCTACTAATGGAAGAATGTCCTTTATTCGGTGGAGTCTTGTTTCACACTGTTTCCAACTTACGGCCGAGTGAAACACGGCAGGGGTTTGGTGATTATTTGGGCAGCCATGTCGTCGTATTTCATTGACTCCATGACTACTCCGAAAGGTTGCGTTACTGCAAACGAATATGTGACCAGTTTGGCTGATGAGGCCAATGCCACTATAAAATGTTTGTTCCTCAAAGGCGATGCTGTGTTTCAACATGACAGGGTCACTGCTCACATAGCTCGCTGGTTTAGTGAGCACACCGATGAACCTTCGCACATCCCCTGGCAACAACAGCCGACAAATCTGAATATTGTTGAGTGTTTGTGGTCTGCTTTGGAGAGAAGGGTGCGTCGTCGTTATCCACCTGCATCATCGTTACCTGGACTTCCCAGTGTTTTGCAGAACAATGGTGTAAGAATCCATTGAACACCACACAGGACGTTCATTTATCCATTTCGAGGCAACTGAAAGACATTTCGAATGGCAATATGTTTCCTGCACCGTTTTAGGCATAGTAATATTTTTGGTGTTTCCATACTACATTTCTGCCACACATAATACATTTATTATCGTCAAATTCATAGAATCACGTCATTTCGCGAACATAAATATGCTGTTCGTCTGCTTTCGTCACATGTGCCACGCTCGAGAACCCGCAGTCTGGCGGATAACATACAGAAAACTATTTGACTGTTTCTATAACCACTCCTATGCAAAGTCTCATTAGCTCGTAAATAAAGAAATATGAAACACGCCAGGATCTGCAACTCGCGTCAAAGCGGAGAATTCTGTTCAACAAAATAACAATCACGCATTATCCACCTATACATTGTCCATATAGGCCGCAGCATTTTCCTAGGTTCAAAATACTTAGATGTTTGATACCTTATTCACATTATGTAGGTAGTAATATTAATTCCATACATTATAGGAAATTTAAGTGTCCAGCAATATGTAGCAAACATTTCATTCCGATACACTACCGACCCGCTACTATTTCCGTTTTCATGCGAACATTCTCTCTCACTCTCACTCTCACTCTCTCTCTCTCTCTCTCTCTCTCTTTGTCTCTCTCTTTCTCTCTCTCTCTCTCTCTCTCTCTCTCTCTCTCACACACACACACACACACACACACACACACACACACACACACACACACACACAAACTCTGCTCGACTCTCCGAGTATTGATATATCAGTCTCTCTCTTTCTCTCGTATACCAGTTACATTTCATGCAGTTATTACAATAATTTACACTAATCTGAGATATCGCACACTCAAAAAACTGCTATTAAGAGAACAATGAAAGTGAGTTCCAAATATACTTTTTACAACAGGACACGTAGCTTGCCAGAGACATGTATAGCGTTTCCGCATTTCAGTGATGTAAAAAGATAAAACGAAGAACATAATACGATGGCAATCCAAGAAAGTAGCTCACCCATCCAACGCTGTGAGTCTCGCACTCTTAGAAGAGAGCACATGCCACGGGATCCCTGCAGACACAGTTAAGCTGTCATACGATTAACGGATGCATCACAGTGTGGAATGAAATGGTACGGCAACTGGAAACGCACCCCAGAGTGGAAGAACGTGAGACAGTCTCATTCTTGGGTCCAAAAATTCTAAACTTCGCACAGATTGACCACGAAATTCTGGTAGTACGTCGACCAAGTGCAATGTCGCATTCAACCGTAATGAAATGCTGCGAACACACGTGGATGCCCCACGTCTGGTGCGTTAACACGCTGCTTGCGGGATTTTGGGAGTCACGCCGCTTCTGCGATTCGGGGAGGCACGTCGACGCCGGATCGAATCCGCCCGGCAGATTTTCGACGAGAACCGGTGTGATTGTGGTTTTTAGGTGGTTTCTCACATCCGACTATGGGAATACCGGAACTGATAGCCACATGCCGCCTCAGCTACACGTGTCGCTAATGTTTCGAAAAAGTTCTCACTCTTTCACATGGACAACACTAGACGCAAATACAATATTGGAAATCAGACTCTAAATAAAATAATTGATGGAATTACATGAAAAAGAAAAGAGCATTTTCCATCCTTAACCCCCTGTCACTCTCCCACAAGCTCCCTTCTCCCCCCCTCCCCCCACTCGCAATTTCATTCCCTTCTTGCTCCTCACCTTCTCTTCTAGCTCACACTCCATCACGCTGCTATACACTTACGTCCACCCATCATGATTTCTCCCTCTCCTACGCCGAAAAAATCCCTGCATCACTATTCCTTCCTTACTCTTAACCAGTATATAAACACACAGAAACATAACTCAACAGAATTACACGTATACAATAATGTAATTAAAAAGAAGTTGTAGGTAGAAGACAAAGTAGTGGAAAGGTTATGCTCGCATCACTACAAAACACAAATACAACACGTACTTAAAAGTACAAAAACAAATAAAAGACAGTGGTGTGAATAAAAGTGTGTTATGAAATACATAGTGCTGCAGAAAAACTAAAAATTACACCAAAATTATCAGTGTCTAACGCAGAAAAACAACGATGTGCTACCAAGTGGCATTTCCCGATGTAAGCGAGAAATCAAGTGAAAATCACCGTATGTACAAATCAACATATATTTAACGAACTCTATATCTATCTAAAATCAAATCAAAATGTAAAAACTTAATTACAGCCCAGCGATGATGCTCTACCTCAATAAAGCGAAACGCATCTAGTGGAAAAAATCACGCATATTTGCAGTTGCAACAACAGAGCAGAAATACCCTCAAGAATCGCATCCTTCCTCCTGAAAGTCTCAGAAGAAGGCTTAAGGACATAGAACTCGCTATGTTGGGTTCGTTTTCGTCTCGGCCTACCTTCACATGTTGAGCGATAAAAACTGGTCAATAAATAAACGCATAATATTCATAAAAATGATTTGTCTGACTCATTTTCAATGACAAACCTGTCACCAACTTTTTTCACTTCAGTTTGTACTCCACTGCATAGACGGAAATCTACATCTACATATACATTTCGCAAGCCACCGTATAGCGAGTGGCAGAAGGTACCACCACTAGTCACCCACTTTTCGGTTCCACTCGGAAATAGAGCGAGGAAATATCGACTGTCTACATGCTTCCGTACGAGCCTTAATCTCTCTAATCTTATCTTCGTGGTCCTTATGCGAAATGTACGTTCGCCGCAGTAGAATCGATGTGCAGTCAGCTTAAAATCCCGGTTCTCTAAACTTTGTCAATAGTGCAACTCTCCATTGATTCCCATTTGAGTTCCCGAAGCATCTAAGTAATACTTGCGTGTTCATCAGATCTACCGGTAACAAATTTGGCATCCGCCACTGAACTGCTTCGATGTCTTCCTTTAATCCGACCTGGTGCTCATTCCAGCTCTTGAGCATTACTCAACATTGTGTAGCAGTAAAATTCTTCCACTAACTGGAGACTAACATTCGCCTTCTCTAATACAGTCCTTACATGCCCGTTCCATTCCATATTTGTAACATTATGCCTCGATATTTAATCGATGTGACTGAGTCAAGCAGTACACTACTAATGATGTACTCGAGTATTGTGGTTTTTTTTTCCTACTCATCTGCGTCAACTTAAATTTTTCTACTTTAGAGCTAGCTGCCATTCATCACCCCAACTACAAATTTTGTCTAAGTCATTATGTATCCTCCTACAGTCATTCAACAACGGCACCTTCCAAAACACCACAGCACCATCAGCAAATAGCTTCAGACTGCTGCTTATTCTGTACGCCAGATCATTTATGTACAGTACATAGAAAATAACAGCTGTCGTGTCACACTCCCCGGGGGCAATCCTGACGATACTCTCGTCTCTCATGAACACCAGCCGTCGAGGACAACATACTGAGGTCATTTACTTAAGAAGTCTTCGAGAAACTCACCTACCTGGGAACCTATTCCGTATACTTGAGCTCTATTAACAGTCGGCAGTGTGGAACCGTGTCAATTGCTTTACGGGAATCTAGGAATATGTTACCCTTCATCCGACCGTTCGTAGGATCTCATATGAGACATGGGCAAGCTGAGTTTCACACGAGCGATGCTTTCTAAAACCGTGCTGATCGGTGGACGGAAGCTTTTCCGTCTCAAGAAAGTTCATCGTATTCGAACTTAGAATATATTCAAGGACTCTGTGCCAACCGGTGTGGCCGAGAGGTTCTAGGCACTTCAGTCTGGAACTGCGCGATCGCTACGGTCGCAGGTTCGAATCCTGCCTCGGGCACGCATGTGTGTGATATCCTTAGGTCAGTTAGGTTTAAGTAGTTCTGAGTTCTATGGGACTGATGACCTCAGATGTTAAGTCCCATAGTGCTCACAGCCATTTTTCAAGAATTCTGTAGCAAACAGATATTAAAGCTAGTGGTGAATTTCGTAAGCACACTTTGTTGTTTCGAAGGCTCACAGGTGATTTTATGAAACAAAGCTAAAGTTTTTGTATGATCATTCGAATTATGTTATATTATTTCTGTTGAGACCCAGATGCCAAGAGGAAATCATCTGTAAGTCTTTTTCTTAACGATTTGATCTTCCTATATGCGCATCGTTATCGGAACAATCTCAGTAACTTACAAACTTTTTCTGGTAAGTCATACAATGAAAGGCAGCGCCTATCAAGATCTCAAGACACTGTAACTGTACGGCAGAAGGAAGGGCAGCGTCGGTCGTAAATTTTTTCTATCTGTTTATTGCAAATAGATGTCTGCTACTGTGTAGCTATCTCCAGTGCAGCTATAAACAGTAGCTGAAATCGATCTGCAGTAAACATATTAAAAAAAAAACTTTACGGGCGATGCTGCCTTCCTTCCAGACTTGTATCTCATTAATACGATCGTGGAGCACGCTGTTCCTGGTGGAAACGCACTTGATTATTTATTTAGCAGTAAATGATTATTTTATTTTGAGTTTTTTTAGAGTAACGGTTATTTATACAGATAATTAACTTGGTGCTGTATCAGTCAGAACGTTTGTGTGTGTGTGTGTGTGTGTGTGTGTGTGTGTGTGTGTGTGCCTGTGCGTGCGTGTATATGAGCGGATCTAGTAACAGCACAAGGTGCCGGAGACTAGCCACAGCAGCACATTCCATACGGTGAGATATGATGTAGTGTCTGGGAGACTGCTTAGAAATTACACTGCCACGAACAGTGTGCGTCGCATTCCTTTCGGTGCTACACTTTCTTGTCGTGTGGAGGGAACAGGCGGTTTGCACGGTGCAGGAAAATCGCAATGACAGCCGAAGCGGGTCGAGGACTGGACAGCAGCTCTTTTTGCTACAAACAACCCCCCCCCCCCCCTCCCCCTCTCCCTCCACAGTGCCTGTGGCGACTTCCGCATGCAGACTCCACACCGCAGCCTCAGCCTCGGCGCAGAAGGCCGCAGTCAGCTCACACACACACACACACACACACACACACACACACACACACACACGCACGTAGCTACACCGTGCAATATGCCGAGCCGCTCTGGCCCTGATCCGAGCCACGCCAAGCCGTATCAAGATCTGACCGCCTCCCTCCGCCCCCCCTCCGCCCCTAGTTTTGGCACCGGTGGCGACTCATAAGCGCACGGGAGGCAATATTTATGGCTCTTGCGGGGCTGGCAACCGCTGCCGGATGTGAATGCGGAGGCGCGCGTACCAGCCCATTGAGCAGAGGCTTGTGCCCTGCAAGTGTTTCTGCCCTGAAACGCACGCTGTTTCGACACGGCCGCTATCTGGGCGGCATTTGCGTGGGCCTTGGTAGCCGTTCCGATTTTATCGCACCTCCACACTACCCCCACCCCACCCCCTTTCCTCGGCATCGCGCGTGACATATCTCTCTCTACACTGGAGACCGCCTTACTCAATACTGCGATTTCCAACGCTCTGATTCTCACCGCGGCTTCTGATCCGAGACGGTACCGGTAAGTGATTGGTCGACGCATTTGCGACCCAGTACTTCGATTCTTCAGGGAACAGTGGCACCTCGGGGAAGGCAAAAAATTACTCACTTCAAACCTAGCCTGCAAAAACTTTTCTCTCTCATCGTTTGGAGAGATGCTGCTTGCTGTATCAGAAGAAAAATAGCCATATTCATAATTAGTGTTACACCAACGTTTAGGAAATAACCAAACATAACACTACCTATAATAATATAGCGTGGGCATGTTGTTCTGAAGTCTTCTAAATATTTAGCCGCCAACATCCGAAACCTTTCTTTTGTTGTAGTCAAAGATCTATTCTTTACGAAGTGAATTACGTCCTGACTTCAACTATTTGTTGAATGTGGTGAATGCGTGATGTATTCAGTGTTGGATTCTGTTTTTGTGGGTGATGAGAGGTGTTGGAGAGTCTCCGTCCTACGGTGTGACCTAAGTGCACGGCGCAACCTACAATGACTCCATTGATTAGTGTGAAGGGATCCAGCCTCATAGACTGGGGTATAGTCCAGCGAAACAGAGTTCTCGACCTACCCCTCTCCTCTCTTTAAAATGCGCACATTGGTGGAGAAAAACTACAGTAGTGTAATGTGTGTGTGTGTGTGTGTGTGTGCTGAGGTCATCCGTCCCTAGACTTATACACTACTTAAACTAATTTATGCTAAGAACAACATACACACACACGCCCGAGGGAGGACTCGAACCTCCGGCGGGAAGGGCCACTCAATCCGTGACATGGCGCCTCTTCCCACGCGACTATTCCACGCAACTAATAGGGTAATGGCCTCAGTGCATGAACACATGTCTTCAGAAAAATGCCCTGAATGTGAGCCCCTTTCCACATAACGCTTTGATCCAAGAAATAATTTATAATGCAACCTGACGACATTTCACAAACGTATTTAAGGGTAGTAAGTGCTCACTTTCCCTTCCTTCTAGGCAGATCCTGTGGAATAAGTATGTGTGGCTCCGTCTGATAGCCTCTCACTTCTCCACACAGAACCTGAAGCAGTGAGATAATCTGATAGCAAGCACTCTCCGAGTGTCTATAGACCAACTTACCTTCCAGCCCGTAAAGCACCCGAAGAATGGAAGAAGATTTCTGCTGATAGGAGTCTCGAAAAAAGTTTCTGTTGACAGTAACTTTGGTTCTCATTGACGACTGTCCCGCCTGAAGGCAGACTTCTGGTTGAAGTCTGTGCTCTATCTTTCATCTCATCTTCCGTTATGTTGTTACTCTCCAAGAATTAAATTATGACAAAGACGTTTTCTTCCAGCAGGTAAGTGATTGCTAAGGTGGTAATAATGAAAGAAGACTACTGCAGAGAAATTGAGGACATATTAGAACCATGAAGATACAGCGACCTTAAGGGAGGTCTCACAAATTCTATTCTTAGGATAACGGATAATGTAACATAGGACAAGAAGGGTCTCATCAAATTAGAAATATTGCCGGCCAAATTTTATCGTTTACCAAAAGTGGGGGTACTATTGATTGTCCAACCTATGGAATCGGCAGACATTTAGCCACACCCCTACAGTTATTTATGGCAAAACTGACAATAATATTTACGATTCTGTTCATTTTATCGAAAAACTGACATCACTCAGGTTGACTCAAAGTTGTGTTATAGTCAGCTGTATCAATGTTTACTAAGGTTCCTCTTAATGAGGTGACGTCATAGTTCGAAAGGATTTTTGCATAGGATGTGGCAGATTTCTTCAAACATTATCACAAACCAACATACTTTCAGTGGGGCAACAAATCCTATGAGCAATCTGTTATGACTATGGGCAACTAACTCAGCACAGTTCTAACGAATTTTTACAAGAAACTATTAAAGAAGTAGCCCTCCAGGCGGCGAAGGACAAAGCCCTATGTTGGTTTCCGGCACACTGATGATACCTTCTTTACATGGCACCACGGAGAAAAAAATCTCTCTGAACTACCTACAATGATATTTATTGTAATATAAAGTTCACCATAAAAAAACCCAAGGAGATCAAATTTCTTTTTTTATTGCTCAAATACTTAGAAAACCTATTGGAACTTTAAGGCATAAAGCATACAGAAATCGAACACTCAAAGATAGCTAAAGTTATGCATTCTGGCTACAGACGGGCCATAAGGACCCGACCTCCCGCTGCGTCATTCTCTGCTGATAGTGTTACAGGATGCGGCATGCAGAGCCTTGTGGTCAGCACGCCGACGCCGCTCTCCCGGTCATTGTCTGGATTCTCGATCTTGGAACCGCTGCTACTCCGTCAGGAAGTTCCTCAGTTAGTCGAACCCCGGACCCCCCCCCCCCCACCCGCATGCCAGTCAGCTGCACTGAAAAGTGATCTACAGAGGCAGTTGCACGCGTAGATAACTCTATTAAAAATACAATCAGGATCCCAATCAGAAAAGAGGAGAAATAAAAAAAACTGGTGGACCTAGGTGAAAAAATATGTGAACCCCAATACTTGCAGGATGACTCGATCAATTAAGAACTGCCTTCAGAAGAAACGGCCGTTCCGGCAAAGAGGTAAATAGGGCACAGGCCCTAAAAGGTCTGGCGGAGATTTTACTGAAAAACAGGTAACCAGGGGAAAGTTTTCCTTCCATTTGTAAAGTTTACAATACACGCTACTTATACAGCTCTTAAACGGAAAAGACACGTGAGTGAATATCCTTGAAATGGGTAAACGGAGAAGGAATATGGTGAATATGGTCTAAATAGAGTATATGTGAAGCACCTCAATGTTGCTGATGACGTTGTATTGCTTACATCTACTGCAGATAAACTGCAGTAACGAGTGGAAGTTCCTAATAGAGAAATTTTGAAAGGAGACCTCATAGGGCAAATATAAAACCATCTAAATGATATACTATGAATACATCGGTTGGAAAATTGTACTAATTATCACTGGAATGGTAGAACAAGTTGACGGGTTTTTGTATTTACGTGTGCTTGAAGGCAGTGCCTGGGTGGTCACAAAGTAAAGAAACCGTACGAGTAAGATTTCTGGAAGCTTTCTGCAAATTAAATATAGTTTGTAATCCAGGCTTCACATATTTCTGGAACAGATATTTCACAATCAGTGAGTATCATTAGTTCTGAGTTACGGCAAGCAGACCTACACTTCTTGTAAATGAAAGACCCTTTCACTCTATCCTGCCTGCCAGTCTACGAGGTAACACCAAATAAGTAGTGCGTGCCCCATGTCTATCCTACATTCAGTTAGGTAAACACCGAGCTCCCGTCACAATGTCTTGTTTTTTATACGGTTTGCTGTGTGGTAAATATTTTTTCTTATATTCTGGCAGAGATATACACCCAGCAGTCCCAACCTAATCCTGAGTGATTTTCACGCTGAGAGACTGAGAGATATGATACGATCTGCGGAATGATACGTTTTGGGAATTACTAGGACAAATAGGAATATGTCTAGGAGAAACACGTAAACAGCCAAGAAGATCAGGAAACTCAAGGGCGTGCAAGACGTAATTACAGCTGTAATTAGAATGAAAAGCAGGATCGAGAGTGGGGGGGGGGGATTTCGAGTGGGACACGTAATATTAATTGAGCATATACTCGTAAAGTTTGTAGATAGACATTAAAATATAAAAAAAGACCGCGAAAATGACCATACTGGAAGAATGACGTTAAAAAACACGCAGCCGCAACATGGATGCCCACTGCTGAAGTCTAGACGAAACCTTTATCCAGCAGTGTTTGTCAAATGCCGATAATAATTGTGATATTAGGTTTCTTCTAATTGAAAATGCCGCGACTGTGTTATTGATGCTGGTGATGATTATTAACATCTGCGAATGAGAAACATGAAAGAGTGAACAAATGGTCCCGAATGCAATACATCTCACTTAGTCTTCCCAGACAGTGCATCCGTGCTGACTCGTTTACACGGTTTGCATCTTAGTTAGTAGACGTTGCTATCATGAACCAAATATGGAAGGATAAACATCACGTTCAAAAATACTCAATAAATTGATGCCATACGCCCTACAAGCCAAAACATCATGACCGCTGTCCACCGCATGTTGGATACCACCTCGTGGCGTTGCAGACACGTGACGCGGTAACAGAAGTACAGGGTGTTTGGAAAGGAACTCTCTCGTTTTAAGAATAACTTTAACGGGGGAATTAATGAAGAATTACGTCAATGAGTACATATCATGAAAGAGAATTCCTTCAAGTATTGTTTAATGTTAGAGACGTCAACGTGGGATCCATTTGTTGCCCTGCAAACGTCGAGACGATATTCCACTCCTCGCTACGTATTCACCAACATTTCAGGTGTAACTGTCCCAACCGCCACGACGATTCTTTCCCGTAAATGATTGATGTCTCTGATCTTTTCACTGTGCGCAACATTTTTTATGTGGACCCAAAAGAAAAAGTCCAGTGGGGTAATTCTGCGCTTCATGGAGGCCAGTCTTGCCTATCCATCTTCCTGGAAAGCGAGTATGTTCGAAAGAACAGGTACCATCGGTGACCATGCTGTTCGTTAGAATGAAAATACAATGAAATGAATACCCCCAGCCGCATACAGGCGTTGATATAAGTCAACAAGGACAGTTGAAAATGTGTATTCCGACCGGGACTCGAACCAGGGATCTCCTGCTTACGCGGCAGACGCTCTATCCATCTGAGCCACCGAGGACACAGAGGATAGCACGACTGCAGGGATTTATCTCGGGCACGCCTCCCGTGAGATTCACATTCCCAATGAGAGAGTGCGGGTCTCATGGGAGGCGTGGTAGAGAGAAACATTTGAAGACGAGGCTGTCATTTATCGTCTACTAAAGTCATCGGAAGATCAGAACCAATTGTAAAACGATTCAGATAAGATACGTGTATGCTGCAAAAACTGACAGTTGGCCCTAAATAATGAAAAGTCATACACATGAGTGCTAAATGTATTCCTTTAAACTTCGGTTACACGATAAATCAGTCAAATCTGAAAGTCGCAAATTCAATTAAATACCGAGGAATTACAATTACGTACAGCTTAAATTGGAAAGAACACAGTTCGCGCTTCTTACCCCGTCGGAGTTTCGATTCCTCCTTCGGCGATGAGTGTGCGTGTTGTCCTTAGCGTAACTTAGTTTAAGTTAGATTAAATGTGTAAGCCTAGGGACTGATGGTGTCAGCAGATTGGTCCCATAGGAACTTATCACAAAAACAGGAAATGTTGTGGGGGAGGCGAACCAAAGACTGCGATTTATTGGCAGAACACTCACAACATGCGTCAGATCTACTAAAGAGACGGCCTACTCCACGCTTTCCCTCCTCTTTTGGAGTACTGCTACACGGTGGGGGCTCCTTACCGGATAGGATTAACGGAGTATATTGAGAAAGTTTCAAGAAGAGCAGCACGTTTTGTACTGTCGAGAAATAGAGGAGAGAGTTTCACTGATATGATACAGGATTTGGGGTCAACATCATTAAAACAAAGGCATATTTCGTTGTGGCGGGATCTTCTCACGAAATTAAAATCACCAACTTCCTCCTCCGAAGTCCGCTCCGATAGCCGAGTGGTCGTCGGCACGGTAGTTCAGCGTGTTCGGTCAGAGGGTTAGCTGCCCTCTGTAATAAAAAAACTGAATGAACCGATCAACGAACAACCTGAACGGGTGTCATGAGACGTCCGCCCCAAACATATACAACGAACAGAATAGAACAAAATGAGATCAACAAAGAATTAAAAAAGCGGTCAGCGCGGCGGTCTGTCACACCAAACGGACCGGGTTCGATTCCCGGCTGGGTCGGAGATTTTCTCCGCTAGAGGACTGTGCGTTGTGTTGTCCTAATTATCATATCACCATCAGTGAAAGACACTAAGTATTTTCAGACATGGCATTAGCTAAAACTTTTAACTAATATTTAAATCTTGACTGAAACCAATCTGTCACAACGAGAAGTAGCAAAAAATGTGGAATATCTAAAATTTCAGTAGCTAATATTAACAATCTGTTGCGGTTAATGAATCCTTGACATCCAAACGAAAGGATTCATGTGGTAGTTGCAAAAGATAGTATTGGGAGATAGGATGGCCACAAATTCCATCAGAATCGTAAAGAAATTTTAAGGTTCAGGCGCTTCTATCAGAAAATGTCGCAGAGAAATGACTCACTTGGGCTACGGAAGTTGCAGATCTGATCATAAAGCCAGACCAAACGCCAAGAACACGAAACAATGACTGGATTGGCCTAAAAAGTTCAGACATTTCATTGTGAATGACGAAAGTTTATTATTTATTTTTTAAATATTTATCTTTGTCTTCTAAAATTATTCTATTTTCATTTTAGACGGTAACAATTTGTTTCACAGGCAAGTTTCACTGGCGAAAGCACCGTTTAAATTTTGATGAACAAGACATAGTCAATCAGGAGAAAGGTATCATAAAAATACCGTGAAAGTTGTGTCGTAAAGATTCTCAAGCATCGAACCTCAGACATGATATTGTCCTTAATTTGCGGTAAGGGACTGGGGAGACTCTCCGTCGTTCAAGTAACAATCACACAGCACCAACACACTGAAATTCTATGGGCGCGTCTGCTTTCGCAAAGACGAGATTGGTTCAGAAAACGAGGGAAACCAATTTTCATGCAGGGCGATGCTCTCTGCCACACACCGAAGTCTGTAAAACATGACATGAATAGTAAAATCTTACATATACTGAGCGCCCAGGCAGTTCTCTTGACCTCAACCCTGACAATGTTTGGGAGTTGCTAAAAACGGAAGCGGTAAAGACCAAATCACAATTAAAATAAATTTGATTGAAAGGATCATATTTCCCTGGAATCACAGTCAACATATGAAGGACAAGTCGTTGCGATGCATACACAGCATGCCCTGCAGGCTGTAATTTCTGGGAATGGTGGTTTCACTAAATCATAAAGGAGATTAAATCCATTTGTTGTGTGGTTAGTTCTATTTTGACACATTTGTTTGTAGTAGCCCAGACGTATTTGACATGATAAAAGTCAATAAAACTTTTATTTAAAGAATTATCCATGATTTTCATGGCTCAAATGCTTCAAATGGCTCTGGGCACTATGGGACTTAACTTCTGAGGCCATCAGTCCCCTAGAACTTAGAACTACTTAAACATAATTAACCTAAGGACATCACACACATCCATGCCCGAGGCGGGATTCGAACCTGCGACCGGAGTGGTCGCGCGGTTTCAGACTGTAGCGCCTAGAACCGCTCGGTCACTCCGGCCGGCCATGATTTTCGTAATTTGCTTAAGTGATCATATTAATTTGGCCAGAACTGTAGATGATGTTACTCTGATCTGCATTGTGCGGTTCCACTGATATGCTTGTCAACTGCACTGCCAAGAATGTAGTATACATCGTGCTAGTCTGACGAGTGTTGCATGCTTCGATTTCGTGATGTTGTCGTTTTAATGACCTCCAGTGTATAGTAAGGTGATAGCGATATGCACATATGCAGAGGGCGTTAATAGACCTACACACCTACACAAGTTACAGGAGGGCGGCGCATTGGTGGAGCTGTCATTTGTACTGAGATGATTTTTGTGAAAAGGTTTCTGACGTGGATTATGATCGCACGGTGGGAAGGAAGACTTTGAACGCCTGATAATAGTTGAAGGTAGACGCCTGGGACATTCCATTTCGGAATTCGTTATGGAATTAAATATTCCGAAACCTGTAGTGTCAAGAGTGTACTGCAGGCGCTACCTATCATCACGGACAACTCAGTGGTCGACAGACTTTGCTTAACGACCAAGAGCAGACGCCTTTTCGTAGAGTTGAAAGTGCTACCAGTGTGACATAAACGCAGAAGTCAATGTGGGACATGCAACGAATTTATCCGTTACCACAGTGAGGGAAAATACACTACTGGCCATTAAAATTGCTACACCACGAAGATGACGTGCTACAGACGCGAAATTTAACAGACAGGAAGAAGATGCTGTGATATGTAAATGATTAGCTTCTCAGAGAATTCACACGAGGTTGGCGTCGGTGGCGACACCTACAACGTGTTGGCATGAGGAAACTTTCCAACCGATTTCTCATACACAAACAGCAGTTGACCGGCGTTGCCTGGTGAAATGTTCTTGTGATGCCTCGTGTAAGGAGGAGAAATGCGTACCATCACATTTCCGACTTTGATAAAGCTCGGATTGTAGCCTATCGCGATTGCGGTTTATCGTATGGCGACATTGCTGCTCGCGTTGGTCGAGATCCAATGACTGACTGTTAGCAGAGTATGGAATCGGTGGTTCAGGAGGGTAATACGGAACGCCGTGCTGGATCCCAACGGCCTCGTATCACTAGTAGTCGAGATGATATGCATCTTATCCACATGGCTGTAACGGATCGTGCAGCCACGTCTCGATCCATCAGTCAACAGATGGCGACGTTTGCAAGACAACTACCATCTACAAGAACAGTTGGACGACGTTTACAGCAGCATGGACTATCAGCTCGGAGGCCATGGCTCCGGTTACCCTTGACGCTGCATCACGGACAGGAGCGCCCGCGATTGTGTACTCAACTACGAACGTGGGTGCACGAATGGCAAAACATCATTTTTTCGGATCAATCCAGGTTATGTTTACAGCATCATGATGATCGCATCCGTATTTGGGGACATCGCGGTGAAGGCACATTGGAAGCGTGTATTCGTCATCGCCATACTGGTGTATCACCCGGCGTGATGGTGTGGGGTGCCATTGGTTACACGTCTCGGTCAGCTCTTGTTCGCATTGACAGCACTTTGAACATTCAGACTTGTTACGACCCGTGGCACTACCCTTCATTCGATCCCTGCGAAACCCTACATTTCAGCAGGATAATCCACGACCGCATGTTGCAGGTCCTGTCCGGGCCTTTCAGGATACAGAAAATGTTCGACTGCTGCCCTGGCCAGCACATTCTCCAGATCTCTCACCAATTGAAAACGTCTGGTCAATGGTGGCCGAGCAACTGGCTGGTCACAATACGCCACTCAGTACTCTTGATGAACTGTGCTATCGTGTTGAAGCTGCATGGGCAGCTGTACCTGTACAAGCCATCCAAGCTCTGTTTGACTCAATGCCCAGGCGTATCAAGGCCGTTATTGCGGCCTGAGGTGGTTGTTCCGGGTACTGATTTCTCGGGATCTATGAACCCAAACTGCGTGAAAATGTTATCACATTTCACTTCTACTATAATATATTTGTCCAATGAATACCCGTATATCATCTGCATTTCCTGTTGGTGTAGCAATTTTAATGTCCAGTAGTGTAGTTCTTACAAAAAATCCTGCACGGGCAGCACTTTCGCAATTTCGGTAGGCTATAGAGGCAGTATGGCTCAATATTTCTGCCCGGGACTTCCAACGACTTGTTGAGTCCAGGCCATACCGAGGTTGTGCACTACGCCCGGCGAAAGGACGTCAGCTGCGACATTATTCGGTCTCCCGTGATCTTTGTCACCTCAGTTTATTTAGTTTGTGTAGGTACGCAATAATAACTGTGGGCCCTCGTGACGAGTGGTCCCTGCCCGGCCGTAGGGGACTGATGACCATAGATGTTAAGTCCCATAGTGCTCAGAGCCATTTGAACCTGCCCGGATTCCCGCGCCTGGGTTCCCGGGTTCGATTCCCGGCGGGGTCAGGGATTTTCTCTGCCTCGTGACGACTGGGTGTTGTGTGCTGTCCATAGGTTAGTTAGGTTTAAGTAGTTCTAAGTTCTAGGGGACTGATGACCATTGATGTTAAGTCCCATAGTGCTCAGAGCCGTTTGAACCATTTGAACCTGCCCGGGCGTGCGGCTGGCGGCAGCTGTCGGGGCGCCGGCCGTGCCTGCGCTGCACCGCGGTCGGCTGTCCTTGTGGCTCGTGCCCAGCCCAGCGCAGCCAGGCAGCGGGTCCAGCGCGGCAATCTGCGCCTGCCATCTCCCCGCCTCGCCCCAGCCACGCACGGCAGAGAGCGGCCGGCCGAGCGCCGCGACGGCCCGATTTACGACCGCAATTACGGCCCGCGCACGCACCGCCTAATATTTAATTAGTCCACTGGGAAGGGGAACGGGTAGGAGGGCCCACAACACGGCCATTAACTGGCCACTGGCGCCTCTGCCAGGCGCAATGGTGACGCTAAGGTTTCTTAATTAACTGTCGCCGGCCGCTTGTAGGTGAGTAAATACAGGAGGGCAGTCATAACGTCGGTTCCGTAAATCTGCCTCGTAGCACCTGCCTGTGTGCACGCTTCGCTCGGTGCCAACGCTTCTCCGCTGCGTATTTTTGGTTATTCGTTTCGTGGTGGTGTCACGAGTAACAAAGTAGTTGTAGTCGTGGAAAGCAGTGAAGAATGCTTGGTACTGCAGACTTGTGCATTACAGGTTGGAGGAAGAACCACAGTTGAGCCGGATATTGGTGCTGGATGCGTACAGCCATCTACCGTGATTCAGAAAAATACATTGTCGTCGGAAACTCTCGTTACAGACTTCTAGGACCTGTAGAGGGGAGTGAGTACATCGTATTTTGAAGAGGAACCCATGTCCGGAAACGTCATCCAAAGAGACTATAGAGCGTCAAAGTTATAGGCGCGGGCTTTTGTAAATCTACGTATACACGGGGTGATTCCGTGATGATGTTACAGACTTTTTAGGATGATGGAGAACGATAAATGTATTAATTTGATGTAAGGATCCCTGTACCGAAAACGAACGAGTCGGAAGTTATAAACGAAAACCGTTCTGATACCTCTGACAGTTGAATACATATATCAGTTCTTGTGTTGGGAAGAGTGTAGGGTTGGTAACTTTCAGTGGTGGTACTGTGGACAAAAACGAGAAAAAATGTCCAATAAACGTGGGTTCTAAAGTGCGTACCTTAACAGCTATGAACACTTGCTCAGTAGAGAAGATGTGTTTCACATTAGCGAAGATGAACGACTGGTCATACCTCCTCAGGTATGCAATTTACAGCCCACGTTTATTGGACATTTTTTCTCGTTTTTGTCCACACTACCACCACTGGAAGTTATCAACCCTACACTATTCGCAACACAAGAACTGGTATATGTGTTCTATTGTCAGAGGTATCAGAACGGCTTTCGTTTACGACTTTTGACTCCTTCGTTTCCGGTAGAGGGATCCTTACTTTAAATTAATACATTTATCGTTCTCCATCATCCTAGAAAGTCTGTAACATCATCACGGAATCACCAGGCGTATACGTACATTTACAGACGCCCGCGCCTGTAACTTTGACGCATTGTAGTCTCGTTGGGTGACGTTTCCGGACATGGGTTCCTTTTCAAAATCCGATGTACTCACTCCCCTCTACAAGCCCTAGAAGCCTGTAACTGGAATTTCCGACCACTCTGTATAAAAGCTTTCCACGAGAATGATGACAATGATTACGACTGACGTATTTGCGACACCACTGAGACGTCTTTGATGCGAGTACTGTTATAGAACGACTAGCGTTGAAAAATAATACGTCGTAAACGCTTCCAGTAGGACAGATATAAGATGCTCAACTCAAAACGCAAAATCGTGCGAACTTGTGCAGGCGCATGCACACAAACAAATGCACGCAAACTTAAAACGTGTAATGTGTCAGTTCCGAAAACTGATGATAGAAAACTTCAATAGACAAAAGAGTCTTCGACTGCTCACTCGCCTGATTCTGGAGGCGCCAACCACTGTGAAAATTACCAACATCTACAAACTCAGAGTTAAAATTTTTGAAACTAATCAAACCGAACAATGTATTGAGATCATTGAATATTACAAGCATCCTGGAGGAAAACTCACTTGTCGAAGAATCAACACTGGTTCTGGAACGAGCATTCCTGTGACACGCAGTCTGATATTTCATATTCTTGCAACGAACAGACCTACACCAGTTTATACAGGGTGTTCGGAAATTCGCTTCATAAAGTTCTGGGACTTATAGTGGCGATTGAGTACATAATATTCTGAATAGCAACCCAGGCCCATAAATGTACTGTTCCCGTTCTACGACGATTTCAACTGTTAAACTCGTACTCTAATACTGGATCCTCTGTATCTTCTATCACGTATCACACAAGGCCTCTCTCTCGGAAAGGCTTTCAATGTACTCTTTCCACCTCCCCGCTCTCTCCTCTGTGTGTAACACTGTAATTCCCGTTGCACTTTTAATATGTATGCCTGTCCGAAGAAACTTTGCATTGTAATTCGGAATAAAATAGACACTGCAATATCGTTTTTATCTGCCGACACTGGGCAAGTGACTTTCAAGTAAAATCTTTACCCTGTACGGGAATATAGATAATGGGGGTATGAGTACAGGTTGTTGGCACATGGTTGACGATATTTGGAAGTTAACATCTGCCACTCCTCCCCCCCCCCCCCCTGCCCCTGCGTCGCGCTCGAATAGCCAAGTGGTAAGGCGACCGCTCACGAAAAGAGGGAAAACCGGGTTCGAGTCATGAATGGGTACAAATTTTCACTGTCGTAATTCCATTGTACAGCTGATAGTAGTCCATATTCGCAACTGCGAATAATTACATGTACTTCTTCTTCATTTTCTTCGCATTTGTCCGGCACCCATTTGGCCTTGGTTTCCCTGCATTTCCTGTTTATTTCGTTCCTAAATGAATCATACTACTGTATTCCGATCTTTGCCTGAAAATTTTGTAATTCCTTCTTTCGCCGATCAATATTGAAGTTTTACTTGTGTCACCCAACGTTTCTTCGCATTTATCGTCTTAGAACGTGCGTTTGTCTGTCCAACTCATGTGAGTGCCCTCTTTGAGGATGTGCATCCCCCTTCAACTGAAATACTTACTGCGGTAGTGATGGGCATCCCCCTCAACTGAAATACATGTTGTGGTAGTCAGAGTGGGGTATCTAAAGCCTTACGGAACTTCAAACGAACATCATCATTTGTCACTACCTCAGTATTAGACTTCGTTGCACAACGGTTCTTCCGGACGTTTCTCTTAAACTTCAGTCTCTCTTCATCTTTACTAAATTGACATCTGAGTCTGTATCTGCTCCTCAGTACATCTTACAATCCATTGTCTAATTTCGGAATATCTATTCGACTGTGATGTAATCCAGCTGGAATCTTCTTCCGGGGTCTTGTGACTTTTAAAAGGTGTATTTGTATTACTAGCAGAAACTTACTGCAGAAGTCAGTTAGTTTTCCATACATGCTTTCCAGCTCATATTGTCCCATAACAGTTATCCTATTCCAATTCACCGTGAATATCATATTATAATTTCCCGTTATACATCAGTTCTGTACACTCATATACTTTCTCTGTCTCTTCATCTTATGCTTGTGACGTCGACACGTACACCTGAACTTCTGTTGTTGACAAAGTTTTAAAAGTCAGGTCGCACTCTGATATTCACATAAAGAACATATCCTCACTCAGACTTACAGCTGCCCTGTTGTCAACGTAATCCTTTTAAATGTAATGGCACATGGCTCCCACGCTGCAAGCATTGCAGACAGCGGAAACCAGGAGTGCGATGTCGTGCGTTAATGGCCTGCGCCTTATGCAGAATCCAACAGCATAAGTGGTCCAATCGGAGTGACCGCCATGAGGTGCAGCCGGATGGTTGGATTCACTGTCATCGTTCTGGAGTTCCCGACGCTCCTCCTACAGGGTTATGGATTTCTAATCAACAGCGAAGGACAGCCTTGAGATGGCTGTTACATTCTTTTCCCTGCAGATTCCTTATCCGCCACATCTGCTTGCTCGTTTCCACTGACTTCTACAGGCCTTGGTATCCATCTGGTGAGACATATTTCTGCTGTGGTGAACATTCGATTTCTGTATGGTTTAAATCCTCTCTAGTGAACACTAATAGTATTGTAGCTCTATTAGGGCACTATGGTAAATCTCAGTAACTTGCAGTGCATTTGTATCGGCTAGTTGAGTTTGATGCTTCCATGTCGACAAGTTTTAAATTTTACTTTGGTTTGCTACTGAAGTGGGTTCACGCAGTTTGGGCATCAGCATGTTAATCAGATGACTTCCAGTCAAGCACAGTATGTACGTACAGAGTATTCCAGAAATGTTGCGACAAACATTGAGGGGCTGTAGAGGGTGTCTTGAGGAACAGATCGAAGCTAGGAACCTGTGTGTGTGGAAACGAGTACATTGCGTAGAAGTTATAGGCGCGCTGGCTCCTGTCGCTATGCCACCCCTTCGGCAGTAAACATGACTTTGCTGATGGACTGTAGGTGGAACGTCTAGCAATGTTGACTGTTATTCAATGATCGCTAATGTGATACTCTATTGCCTCGTGGATAACGAATTCTGACACGAGCTTCCATCTACAATTTATTTTTCTGCTGTATACTGAAAAACATTGGAGGTTTTAGAGGGTTCTGGGAAAATTAACTGCAGATGGAAACCTGTATCCGAAACCGAGACAACAGAGTATCGCTTTCATAGTAGACAAGGGCTTTCTACGCTGTAGCTAGCTCCCTCTTCTTGAGTGGTGATCGTGGCAATCAGTCGCGATCACTAATTAATGAACATCATTGCGGGACGTTCCGCCTTCTGCCCGTGAGCATACGAAGTCACATTTGCTGCAGAAGGGGTTGCCTAGTGGCAGGAGACACCGCCTGTAACTTCCACGCTCTGTAGCGTCCCTGAACAGCGTTTCTGGACACAAGTTAGCATCCTCAATTTGTTCCTGAAGACACCCTTTACACCCCCTCAAAGTTTCTTGCAACATTTCTGGGACATCCTGTATATCTATGCACCTCTAGGGCAAAGTAAATATGAGCGACTGAAGATGAACAACCGCTTAGATAAAATCATTAGACGTCGTGGTTCATGGGTGCTGTATTGTGAAGTATAAGCCATTCTTTCACACAATACTTGCGTGCTTAAAGAAAAAATCGTTAGTACTATAATATGTTAATGTACCATCTTCTGTGCCTATCCTAATTTTTCTCCCTTACTAACTGAAACGTAGTTAGCTTGTTCATGTATATGGAGAAATCGTAAGTTTTTCCGTCATGGTTTTGGCGGTGTGTGTGTGTGTGTGTGTGTGTATGTGTGTGTGTGTGTGTGTGTAAGAGAGAGAGAGAGAGAGAGAGAGAGAGAGAGAGAGAGAGAGAAAGAGTAGGGCGGGGTTTAGAGTTTAACAAAAGATATTACAGTCAGGCCAAGAGTAAACGTCATCTGTTCGTTATCAAAATATTCTAATAGAAGGTTCATCCACAGACCCTGCAACCCTGTCAACCAGTTTACTGCTTACAAGGTCATAGAAAAAGCATCGGACTATCTAGATGGCAGAGCTTAACTGATTGTCGGTTATGTCTAACTAGATATACGTGAACTTGTTTCGATATACCGCGACGTGCCTAATACTGACGATAGTTCACTTCATTACATTTCAACTGATAGATTTTCTGAAATGACTATTTTGTACAAGTACTGTATTTATTGAGTTCACAGTTGAAGCCAACCCTATTTTTTTTTATAGGCGTCACACTGTTTTATCTCTGCCATATTTCACCTTTCATTCTGGAATGAGTTAAATAATTGATCGCAATTTACTAGCTGATGATACATGTACTAGAACTGCTCTCTCGACAGCAACAACGTTTAACACTTTAGTGACTGTACTTTAATCTCGTAGTAGTGGAATGCAATACATCCGCTCACGTGCTTGTCTCGTGACACGTATTATTTTCCTTGAGTCACTCATACTTCCTGTCGTATATCTCTGGAGCCTCAGGTATTAATCTTCTATTTAAAAAGCCTTTTAATTCTATACTTCATACACCCGGCGACCTACATGTTTCATGAGACCTGCATATCTGATACATGGCCATTCACGACAGCATACCACGCACGATCCCTAGTATTGCTCAAACACACCACTTCGCATTAACGAAAGCATTCAAAAGTGCCCCATTCAAAAACAAATCCTTTTTTTTAATGGGTCGCTTTTTAACGTGTAACTCAACCAAGAACATTTCGGGAAGGCGCACGGACTAAACGAGCAGATCTGTCTATCAAGGTATGTGTATCGCCTGATATTGTACTCATATAACGTTCTCTCAGTACTGTTTACTTTTTAGAACTAATAAAGTCACCTCCGTTTCCAAGACGTAGAACAGAAACAAAGTTCCAGGCACGTGTACACCTGTGCCAATATGTCATTCGAGCAATTTAAGAAAATTCAGAAAACCAGAAAGTTGTCGTACTAATATCTAAGCGGTGTTACGTCCGAAGAATAGAAAGGAGTTTACATTATAGGGACTGGAGTGATACTATCTCTGCTACGCAACCGTCAGGATAGTATGTGTAATGCTGATAAGGCACTGGTCGTATCTGAATGACTCTGATCATTTACCGCTTGCGTTTTCTGATTTCTTATGCGTTTACTACTCGATATACATAAACCATTTGTCCCTTTGAAAGAACTGCAGTTTTATCGATAATCAGTAGCTTCAGTACAACATCCTTTCAGCTTTCACATAATTAGATCGAGTATTTTGTTTTTTAATTTTCTGTATTTGGACCGTGCCAGCCTTTAAACATACGTTCTTCCTGCCCCCAACAAAGAATTCGCTGTACTCCAATCCTTTGCGTATTTACTTGTTTTCAACTGCATTCTTCCCTTCAATTAGGCGTCAATGCCTCCATTATTTAAGAGCCCTCCACGACCATGAATTTTTCCATCATTCTATTTAGATTTTCGTCGTTTCTACACCTTACATAACTATAGCGTGGATAGTAAGACTCCTGCCTCACATCGATGGCAATGACGAACTGTAATTGTCTTTAGTCAAGA
This sequence comes from Schistocerca cancellata, assembly GCF_023864275.1. NCBI lineage: Eukaryota > Metazoa > Arthropoda > Insecta > Orthoptera > Acrididae > Schistocerca > Schistocerca cancellata. Next base: position 600,632,692 of record NC_064631.1, on the reverse strand, counting down.
AAGTTTCCGATTGCCCGCCTGTGACGAAATGTTTCGTAATGGTAAACATAACGAATCCTTCGAAGCTATTCTGAAATTAATATTTTTAACATAAACTGAAATCAGTACATTGCACAATGTGCTCCCAGCATCCTGTTAGTCCCTGAAGCATTTTAATTGCAATTGTTCTTAGAGAACTCCATTTTCTTGTCGGTCGCACTAATGGCAACAATCTATAATTTCAAAAGTCTACACAAATCAGTTAAAATCAAGTACCAAAATGTAACTTTACTTAAGCAGAGAGAAAGGAATGTAACTACATCCTAGGCGCTAATAGTGTGGTTTAGTCTGTAAGTGGATAAGCGAGTGTCAGAATACGAACCCAAAGGACAGGGGTCCAGTCCTCAGTCAATCTTGGTTTTTTACCTGTTATTTATCGCTTCTTCCAAGTCTAACAATGATCTGTGTATAAGAAATATTCCAAGTTGTATCTTGATTCGGCGTCGACTTGGGCTGTAGTTCCCTTTACAACTCGACTCGGATTGAAGAACATATATCTCAAATTGACTTTACCTAGAGAAGCACTGCAGTATTCAAACCAACCACCAGGTTGAAGTCGTCGTTAGTTTGGGGATCATTAAGTTGGCCATCATGGAAAAAATACAAGCCTCCAGTTAAAACGTTCACGCCATGCAGCTGTTAGTAGCCGTAAGGAAATCGTCTTCAAGGATCGCTTCTTGCAAAAAGAAATTAAAAAGAAAAGGGTGGGCAGCTCACCAAAACGCACTTCAGGCAGTGTTGCGATGGAGAGTTTGTTACTGACTGGAGAGCGTACCACTCCCTAATGACAATGTTGACATGAGGTTCGTGCTGGCCAGTGATTAGCACGCCAACTGGTCGTGTTGATCCCAAGATCTGAGATTTAGAAGCATTCGCACTTGGGCTGAGTCTGCTGTGAGCGTACATCTCCCAGGGTTAGTCGCTGCAGAGGTGTGTCGCCGAAGTCATCGGGCCCGGCAGGCTGAAGTACTTCGGGTACTGTTTTCAGAGGACCTGCTACCACGTTAAAGCTCCGGGCATGCTTGTGTACCGGCACGGGTGAATGGATATTGAAAGTGCTGGATTGAGGGAACTCAGGCAATGGCTCCAGACCACGAGACACACCCACCTATGTCTACAACTGCACCTTGCTACATCTCAATTAGCTAAATCAACAATAATACTGGCACTAGAAATCCAACTATGGCTACTACATTTTTCTTTAGTGACAGTAAATTACAGAACTTTAGGATTACAAAAATGGGTTCGATCGGAAGTACGGCGAAGAAACGAATACCAGTGGAATTAACGGTTAGAGAGGAACATAGCACGTGGGAAATTCAGATCCAGTCTAACTAAGTAAATAACAAACTGTATTACAGACAGATTTGCAAGGCTTGTTATGCAAACAAACAAAAGAAATTTCATCGTAATTGTTCATGTTTTTGTAGTGACATGCAGGTGTTGCGTTGAAAAGAGGCTGATAAAGTCGCACTAGAGGATAGAAATTTCGGTTTTAAATGTAAAACCCGTTCTTCATTTGTAACTTTGGTTATGAGAGCAGAAATTACAAACTTTATACAGTAGTACGATTTGCTGAGAAGATCAGTATGTTTGTTTTAACGCACTCTTCCAGAAGAAAAAAAAAATAGTCAAGTCATGGACCAAACAGAACTTAAAATGAAACTGACTACATTTTGACAAAAATTAAAGATACTGTGAACGATGTGCCGGTCATGAAAGGCTTTCCAACTGTAGCTACCGTAGACTAGTAGAATGCCGAGTAAAAATAGACACGAAGCTAGAAATAAACAGTCACATAAGGCAGAAAAGTTCGAATTGTGGATCATTAGAATTTATTTATGAAAAAGAAGTTGTATAACATTGAATCATGTAAGAAATTCCAGTAATAACTGATTCTTCCATCGCTTCTTGTTATTAGTATTTAAAAAGTTCCTACGTTGAAAGATGATTATTGTAGAAACGTAAGTAAATAGAAAAATATGTTGCAGATATGATGAAGCGAAAAGGAGACAAAAATTGGAATAAAGTAAATGTTTAAGTCAAAACGAAAGTTTCATACGATATTTGGATCAAGACGGAATACCTGATAAAACTGAATAATTTGTAAATATCTTCGAAACGGTTTGAGAACATTCAATGAAAAGTTTGTAAGGGAAATTTAAAAATAGTAAGAATGTTTAGAAGATGAAGTAAAGCTTATCTTGTGTAAATAACCCAGTTTATCAAGTGAGATGATAGGCGGCACAGTAACTAACAACAGAGAAAAAAATTATAGCCGTATACGAGTAATACTTTAAACCTTGATCGAGAAATGAATCATATACACATATATTTAACAACGAAGACAATGACATTCTGGAGCTAATACCGCATTTCCTATATCACATTTATCGTACCACAGTTATCATTAGTGGCCAGTTACAGCAGTACCAAAGTCTCCAGTTCACTTGCGTCCCAACTACTTCCTCTATACGTCAATGATTATCTCCGATTTTCTCGAAGTTGTAGGTTGTAGTAGAAATGTTGTGGGTAAGTTAACATTGCAACCATCTCCTCTTGTCAGCGACAAGTTAACAGGGCAACCATCCCCTTTTGTTACCAGTGTTACATCATCGTCCCAATGTGTATTACTCCCGTCATTCTTGTATTTGCTATGCCGCTATATTCAGGTACCTTTCTTTTTTTAAAAAAACATAAACGTTCTTGAATCCCGAAATTTAAAATCGACAGGTGAGTAATCACTAACATTCAAACAATCCATTCTGCAACTTCATCCAAATTGTCGTTTCCAGTTTTGCAGAGACATCATTGAATGACGATCTTGAAAGAGCTACTATATTTTCCTCTGCTTTCACGTCCGATTTTCAGCTCTCACAAATTCATCTTTCTTTTGTTGACCCACTGACACCATAATTCCATTAATATAAGGATTCGGTATGTGATCAGGAGTGATAGTCAGGAAGTAGACGAAGTTAAAGAATTCTGCTAGCTAGGCAGTAAGGTAACCAACGGCGGACGGAGCAAGGAGGACATCAAAAGCAGACGAGCAATGGCAAAAAGGGCGTTCCTGGCCAAGAGAAGTCTACTAGTATCAAACATAGACGTTAATTTGAGGAAGAAATTCCTGAGAATGTGCTTTTGGAGCACAGCATTGTATGGTAGCGAAACATGGACTGTGAGAAGACTGCAGAAGAGAATCGAAGCATTTAAAATGTGATGCTACAGACGAACGTTGAAAGATAGGCAGAACTGATAAGGTAAGGAACGAGGAGGTTCTGTGTAGAATCGGAAAGGAATGGAACACGTGGTAAACACTGACAAGGAGAAGGGACAAGACGATAGGACATCCATTAAGACGTGAGGGAATGGCTTTCATGGTATTAGAGGGAGCTGTTGAGGGCAAATACTGTAGAGGAAGACAGAAATTGAAATACATCCAGCAAATAATTGAGGATGTAGGTTGCAAGTGCTACTCTGAGATGAAGAGGTTGGCACTGAAGAGGCATTCATGGTGGGCCGCATCAAACCAGTCAGAAGATGATGACTCATAAAAAATGTTGTGGACTCATCCACCATAGAGATAGATTTTGTCAGACTCGGTACAGCATACGTTCTCGGGCATGTTTCTCCTGAGGTCCATTAGAGTTGAAACTGTGAAATCCACACACTAGTGTTTGTTGGTGTTGTTGTTGTCGTGGCCTTCAGTCCTCAGACTGGTTTGATGCAGCTCTCCATGCTACTCTATCCTGTGCAAGCTTCTTCATCTCCCAGTGCGTACTGCAGCCTACATCCTTCTGAATTTGCTTAGTGTATTCATCTCTTGGTCTCCCTCTACGATTTTTACCCTCCACGCTGCCCTCCAATACTAAATTGGTGATCCCTTGATGCCCCAGAACATGTCCTACCAACCGATCCCTTCTTCTGGTCAAGTTGCGCCACAAACTCCTCCCCAATTCTATTCAATACCCCCTCATTAGTTATGTGATCTGCCCATCTAATCTTCAGCATTCTTGTGTAGCACCACATTTCGAAAGCTTCTATTCTCATTTTGTCTAAATTATTTATCGTCCATGTTTCACTTCCATACATGGCTACACTCCATACAAATGCTTTCAGAAACGACTTCCTGACACTTAAATCTATACTCGATGCCAACAAATTTCTCTTCTTCAGAAACGCTTTCCTTGCCATTGCCAGTCTATATTTTATATCCTCTCTACTTCGACCATCATCAGTTATTTTGCTCCCAAAATAACAAAACTCGTTTACTACTTTAAGCGTCTCATTTCCTAATCTAATTCCCGCAGCATCACCCGATTGAATTCGACTACATTCCATTATCCTCGTTTTGCTTTTGTTGATGTTCATCTTATATCCTCCTTTCAAGACACTGTCCATTCCGTTCAACTGCTCTTCCAAGTCCTTTGATGTGTCTGACAGATTTACAATGTCATCGGCGAACCTCAAAGTTTTTATTTCTTCTCCATGGATTTTAATATCTACTCCGAACTTTTCTTTTGTTTGCTTTACTGCTTGCTCAATATACAGATTGAATAGCATCGGGGAGAGGTTACAGCCCTGTCTCACTCCGTTCCTAACCACTGCTTCCCCTTCATGCCCCTCGACTCTTATAACTGCCATCTGCTTTCTGCACAAATTGTAAATAGCCTTTCGCTACTTGCATTTTACCCCTGCCACCTTCAGAATTTGAAAGAGAGTATTCCAGTCAACATTGGAGAAAGATTTCTCTAAGTCTACAAATGCTAGAAACATAACTTAGCCTTTCCTTAATCTTTCTTCTAACGTAAGTCGTAGGGTCAGTATTGCCTCACGTGTTCCAACATTTCTACGGAATCCAAACTGTTCCTCCCCGAGGTCGGCTTCTACCAGTTTTTCCCATTTCGCCTTATTGAATTCACGTTAGTATTTTGCAGCTGTGGCTTATTAAACTGATTGTTCGGTAATTTTCACATCTGTCAACACCTGTTTTCTTTGGGATTGGAATTATTATATTCTTCTTGCAGCCTGAGGGTATTTCGCCTGTCTCATACACCTTGCTCACCAGATGGTAGAGTTTTGTCAGGACTGGCTCTCCCATTGCTGTCAGTAGTTCTAATGGAATGTTGTCTACTCCGGGGCCCTTGTTTCGACTCAAGTTTTTCAGTGCTCTGTCAAACACTTCACGCGGTATCTGTCTGTACGTATCCTTAATTTGTGCTTCACGACTGCGTTAGTACGTCCAGTGACACTGTAGAGGTTAAAAATGCCACTTTAGTTGTATGATTCTTTTAGTTTCCAATGCCTTAACCACGATCGGTTTCGGTCTCACACATGCCCAGCATCAGTTGTGGTTCCGAAAATAAACAAGAGAACGAGGCAATATCACGCCTGATGATGGGCATAGATGGGCATATAAGAGCTCGAAACTGATTGTGGTTTAAGCAGTGGAACATAAAAGAACCTTACAATTGAAGCGGTATTTTTAACCTGTGCTATAATGCTCAGTTGCGGATGTTCCTCCAGCAGGAAGATTTCCAGTAACATTGATATTGAATAGACATTAACATCCATGAATAAGGGTTCAACACGCCTTTTGTTATTTCGAGGAACACTAATGGGGAAAAATGGAAAGTTTCAGTCCTACAGTTACGAAGGGGTGAACCTGATGAAGTACTCACACGAGCGGGTAATGGGTGTGGTCAGTTCCTGTTTCATAGTCTGTAAACGGCTTTCGAAGCAGAACAGCGGCCCAGAAGACAGCTGCCGGAATTTCTTTTGCGCCGGCAGATCGCATCGGAGCACCGCTACCGACTTGCCGCCGCGAAATAATTTGTTTGGAATGAGCGTGTGATCGCATCTGGCCTTTGTGCGCAGAGCCATTAGAAGAGCCGCGAGATTATCTGCCGCCATGGGCGCGCATGCAAACAAGCAGTTCCGCTCCCCCACCGCGTAGCACCCACTCCGCGTTACTTCGATACCATCGTCCGTCCCGAGTATTATATCGATTTATTCGAAAGCTGCGCCCGTAATGCGAGTATAGAAACAAACACGAGAAACGAGTCACGTATCGATATACCAGTCGTTCCTGAATTTGTTTCTCATTTGTCCTCTCGTTATTCTTTGCTGCTGCATCAATTCAGGTTAATGTCGTGTTTATCTACGTATATACCAGTGGTTCCCAACCCCACTGTAACCAGGAACCACTCTGATTTCTTTCTTGTTGGCAGGGGCCACAAGGTTCAAGAAAAATAAACTGTCACTCTAAAAATAAACTTCAACAAAAACTTTTAACGTATTCGTCACAACCAAAAGGAACATGCATTAACAGTACTATTATAATAGAAAACCCAACATTTTTTCAATGCAACAGAAAACAGCCAAAGTTGCAAATTTCATTTTTATTTATTTGATGACAGTTTCGGGTCGGGACTCACTTTCAAATCATCCAGACAGTGAAACTGGTGTTTCTCAAAATATTAGAACCATGTTAAGATAGTAAAACATATACGTGCAACGAAGTGCAGATGAACTGTTACCCATGATAAAGAAAACTCCAGCATGCTGGAAGTTAAAATTCTTTGTATAAGCTTAAATTTGGTTTTCATCAACGTGATTTCTGGGCTTGCAGTTCGGTAATTCTGGGGCTAACATTATTATCCAAAGCCACATGCATATCATAACATACTTTCAATAAGTTCCAAGACTTGCTTTTAATTGCCAGGAAGTTTAGAGAACACCAAGTTTGCATTGAAAAGTTGACGAGAAAAGCATAAGGTGGTGCTGATAATTTTAGTGTATGAAACTGCTTTTTCACACCACAACTGCTCAAGAGAATCAGGATCAGATGCATCTTTACAGTTTCTGTCACCTTCGAATTCAATCAGATCTTCTGTATTTTTTCTGTAACTTCTTCAAAGATAGTGCTAAAAGGGTTGCGAATTAGTTTTCGCTCGATTTTATCTTCTGTTTTGCTGTGTTCTTGAAAGTTATGACTGAATTCGTCAGCCAACATATGAAGACGACTTTTGATGTCTCCTTGTATGTTTACCCTAATCATGCCATACCTTTAATCTCACGAATGTAGAATAATTATTTCTGCAAATTTTACATGTCAATAACCGAGGTTTGGAAGTAAAGGTACGAAGTTTATCTTCAAAGGCTAATATATTTGCAACGCCTTCTAAATGTCTGTTACAGGTACGTTGCAACTGCAAGTTCAGCTTATTCAAGTGAGTTAAAATATCCTCAACATACGTCAAATGCATCTGAGATGTCAGATCAGAAAACTGCTCTAGTAAGTCTATCACATCTTTCTCATCTTGAAATAACTCAAACTCTTCTCGACAGCCAAAAACCTCAGTGCGAAAGAGAAGGTTTTCATGGAGTCCATTTCAATGCATAGTTTTGCTTCAAAAGGCAGATATTTAAACAGTTACTTTTAACAACGTGTACCACATTTATGGCCAGCTGAACGTCAATATCTTTTGATGTCGTTTCCAGTTCCTTCATTATAATGTCGTCGTTTAAAAATCGAACACACACACTGTAAAGCGAAGCATGGCGATTTTTTGACGTTTGAAACAAGCTGCTCCTTGATGTTATTAAATCTTTGGAGATTATATTTTAGCTCTTGCGGACCATTGCTGTGACGCGGTACACAGGCCTTCAGAAAGAAGACTGTACAATAGTAATAACAGATAAAAAACACAACCAATCGTCACCTTGAGTCCTAAAAATTGTAGTACGTTATTAGACGTAGGTCTGACGTGCGACACCCTTTCCTTTTGCAATGTGAGAAATTGGTTCGCACAGACACTTAGAGAGAGATATTTATTTTGAGAAAGAAAGCGAACGGTGGAAAAACTTTCGTTTTTGGCTAAAAGTCATGTTGTCAGAAAGAATCGTCTGTGACGAAAATAAACTCAGTCCACGCCAATTACTTAATAAGAAATGCGGCGGAAATGTGTATCTCCTCATTACCTCCTCTGCCTCCATTTCTACACCATCAGTGCTCTGTAGGCTGCAAGGAAGTTTAGTTTAGTTTAGTTTAGTTATGTCATGTTCCGTAGATCATTTTCACGAATATTTTATCGATATGATGTGGAACAAGTCAGATTACAAGATTTATAAACACACATGAATAGTGCTAATATTAATATTACTGAAACTTTTTGTTCTAGAAATGCAACTGCATTTAGAGGTACAATTTTTCTTTTTACCAGTTCTGAAACAGAAACTCGTCCACGGAAGAGAAAGAGTTGTCCAAAAGAAATTATCTTAAGCTAGATTTAAAACTTACTCTGCTACCAGCCAGACACTTTATGTTGTTGGGCAAATGATCAAATATTTTTGTTGCTGAACAATGTACTCCTTTTCGAGCAACTGACAGCTTCAATAATGAATAGGGAAGGTCATTTTTCCCTCTAGTGTTGTACATATGAACATCACTGTTGTTCGCGAATTGAGATGCATTATTTATAACGAATTTCATCAGCGAATATGTGTACTCTGATAGTGCAGTTAAGATACCTAACTTCTTGAACAAGTGCCTACATGACGTCCTTGGGTAAACACCACTCTAATTATTTTCACTGCTCTCTTATGTGCAATCAGTACTTTGTGTCTAAGTGGTAAATCAACTTCAGCCGAATCAGAGCGGAAATATCCACCAGCAGAACAGATATTTCATGCTTGAAAGCACATACGATACACTCTCTCTCTGGTTCCATTCGAATAGAATATTTACGAGTAGTAAATGCACTCTCTCTTGAATGACTTAGCAAAAGGTAATTTCAAGATAAGTTCGTTGCTATTCAAGGTGTTGTAACACCTGTTCAGAGCGATACTATGTAGTGTTGACTTAATGAAGATTTTTGGCAGTCTGACATATTTTTTCGCTAATAAAATCACTTTTCAAATAACACGTGGTTTGTACTCAGTTCAAGTCGTACGGGGTGACAATTATTGAACCATATGAAAAAAAAGTTGAATTAGATACAAACTACGGCGTGCACACACTTTATTCAACGTGTCAAATTCACTACAGGTATTCATATTTAGGTTATGATATGTTAGATATGCCTGCCGTCATTGGCGATGATGTGGCACAGACGAACAGCAAAATTCTGCATGCCCCGCTGAAGTGTCGGAACATCGATGCTATCGATGACCTCCTGAATGGTTGGTTTCAGCTCAGCAATGGTTTTGGGGCTATTGCTGTACATCTTTTATTTACTATAGGCCCCCAAAAAGGATTCGCATATGTTCAGATCCGGAGAATATGGAGGCCAAACGAGGCCAACGCCAGTGGCCTCTGGGTACCAGGGAGGCAGAATGCGGTGCGCAAAGCGCTCCTCCAGGACATCAGACACACTCCTGCTTCGATGGATTCGAGCTCGGTCTTGCATGAACCACATCTTGTCGAAATTAGGGTCACTTGGATAATGGGGATTAAATCGTCTTCCAAAACCTTCACGTACCGTTCGGTAGTCACCGTGCCATGATGAATATCGCACCGATTATTCCGTTACTTGACATTGCACAGAACACAGTCACCTGTTGAGGGTGAAGAGAATTCTGGATCGCGAAATGCGGATTCTCGGTCCCGAAAATGAGCCAATTCTGCTTTTGACGAACCGATTGAAGTAAAAGAGGACTTCGTCGCTATACCAAACCAAGCATGGCTCATATAATTCCCATCATGTCCCGTGGACAAAAGCGGAGTTAGAACGTCGTAATGCAAACCGTTCAGAAGTTATGACGAACTTGTTTCACATAGTTCGATAATTGTCGCCCTGCAGACAAAAGAGAAACGATAAATAACAAAGCAACTGGACGTGGAAAGAACCTCACCTACTTCGCTATGGACGTTTGGCCATATTTGTTCAGGATGGGCGCCGTGTTTTTTTGTATAAATATGAAAACTACTCATCAATTATGTCACTGGCCATCACTGGGTACGTTAATAGTAAAACGTGTTATATCGTATCCTCTTATTTGACGCTACCTTCACTGACTGATGCCTTGTTCCGCTATATCCAGCGTTAACCTCAAAAGAACTTGAGCTGTTGTTTACCCTGTGCAGTGGTTTAACATTCTGCCCTCATGTCCTGCTTCCTCTGTTGTCAGACTACCTGTATATCAGTTACACAAAGACTCGACTTCACGCTTAAATCTTTCCTTCTCTGTTTATCGTGCTTTTGTGTTTAAAAAGCACTCCTGCCGTCCACTTACTGTGCAAGCTCCTTTGCACGAGATTTTAAAAAGGTCTTACTTGTCACCAAATTTAAGACAGGAGTGTCCTCAAATGACTAATGATGCTGCTAACTGATATTGATGTTCTATAAATCTCTGCTGTGTAAAATACATGTAGCATACATATCCTTTAATGTCCAAAACAGATATTATTTTGCACTCTAATTATATGCATCAATAAAAAAGTAATCGTTTCCAGCTCCGACTACGTACGTCGACTACTAACGATGTGTTCCCAGTACAGAACCTTGCTTCTACGTAGATGAGTAACTTATACTGATCTCGGAAGTCCTCCTCGGCAAACACTTTTGTCATGTGGTTGTTATTCGACTTTGCAACACGACACTGATGACCATATAGTTGGATTTTTAAAGTTCTTCTCTGAAATCTCCGTCTCTAATGTAGCTTTGCATCCTTGTATCGGAAAGAAACCCATCTGGAATAGCTTTAACGATTCAGCGTGTAGGTGATTTCTTCGATGTCTTCTCTAGAAATTATTACAGCATTCGAAATTTTGAGACAGATTACGAACTAAGAAGGTATCAGCCCTTAATCCAAGTTAAAGCATCAAAATCGTTAGCTCGAGCGAGTATGTTTGTCAGTATTTGTTTGTAGCTTTTGGTACCTCACATATTGCGCTATAGAGCGTGGTCCATTGATCGTGACCGGGCCAAATATCTCACGAAATAAACGTCAAACGAAAAAACTACAAAGAACGAAACTAGTCTAGCTTGAAGGGAGAAACCAGATGGCGCTATGGTTGGCCCGCTAGATGGTGCTGCCATAGGCCAAACGGATATAGAATGCGTTTTTTAAAAATAGGAACCCTCATTTTTATTACATATTCGTGTAGCACGTAAAGAAATATGTATGTTTTAGTTGGACCACTTTTTTCGCTTTGTGATAGATAGCGCTGTAATAAACATATGGCTCACAATTTTAGACCAACAGCTGGTAACAGGTAGGTTTTTTAAATTAAAATAAAGAACGTAAGTACGTTTGAACATTTTACTTCCGTAGTTCCAATGTGATACATGTATCTCTGTGAACTTATCATTTCTGAGAACGCATGCTGTTAAAGCGTGATTACCTGAAAATACCACATTAATGCAATAAATGCTCAAAATGATGTCCGTCAACCTCAATTCATTTGGCAATGCGTGTAACGACATTCCTCTCAACAGCGAGTAGTTCGCCTTCCGTAATGTTCGCACATGCATTGACAATGCGCTGACGCATGTTGTCAGGCGTTGTCGGTGGATCACGATAGCAAATATCTTTCAACTTTCCCCACAGAAAGAAATCCGGGGGCGTCAGATCCGGTGAACGTGCGGGCCATGGATGGTGCTTCGACGACCAATCCACCTGTCATGAAATATGCTATTCAGCACCGCTTCAACGCGAGCCTTGTGCCGGACATCCATCATGTTGAAAGTACATCGCCATTCTGTCATGCAGTGAAACATCTTGTAGTAACATCGGTAGAACATTACGTAGGAAATCAGCATACATTGCACCGTTTAGATTGCCATCGATAAAATGGGGGCCAATTATCCTTCCTCCCATAATGCCGCACCATGCATTAACCCGCCAAGGTCGCTGATGTTCCACATGTCGCAGCCATCGTTGATTTTCCGTTGCCCAATAATGCATATTATGCTGGTTTCCGTTACCACTGTTGGTGAATGACGCTTCGTCTCTAAATAGAACGCGTGCAAAAAATCTGTCATCGTCCCGTAATTTTTCTTGTGCCCAGTGGCAGAACTGTCCACGACGTTAAAAATCGTCGCCATGCAATTGCTGGTGCATAGAAATATGGTACGGGTGCAATCGATGTTGATGTAACATTCTCAACAACGACGTTTTTGAGATTCCCGTCTATCGCACAATTTGTCTTCTACTGATGTGCGGATTAGCCACGAAAGCAGCTTAAACACCTAGTTGGGCATCATCATTTGTTGTAGGTCGTGGTTGACGTTTCTCATGTGGTTGAACGCTTCCTGTTTTCTTAAATAACGTAACTATCCGGCGAACGTTCAGGACATTTGGATGATGTCGTCCAGGATACCGAGCAGCATACATAGCACACGCTCGTTGGGCATTTTGATCACAATAGCCATACGTCAACACGATATCGACCTTTTCCGCAATTGGTAAACGGTCCATTTTAACACGGGTAATGTATCACAAAGCAGATACCGTCCGCACTGGCGGAATGTTACATGATACAACGTAATTATACGTTTGTGACTCTTTCAGCGCCATCTGTCACAAAGCGATAAAAGTGGTCAAACTAAAACATTCATATTTATTTACGTACTACACGAATATGTAATAAAAATGGGGGTTCCTATTTAAAAAAAAACGGATTTGATATCCCTTTGACGTATGGCAGCGCCATCTAGCGGGTCAACCATAGCGCCATCTGGTTTCCCCCTTCAAGTTAGACGAGTTTCGTTCTTTGTAGTTTCTTTGTTTGAGGCTTATTTCGTGAGAAATTAGGGCCGGTCACTAACAATGTATTTATGAAGGCTACTGCGTAGATCAGCAAATACTACAAGCAATTTTGGTCAACAGTCTTTTGATTTCGGCATGTTCATCCAAAATTTGGTGAAAAGGCTAGAAAAATTCGGTATCTACGCTGTTATTGACTAAAGTTGTACAGTAAATGGCCGGTGGATAGCTTTGTGCCAGCTCCTGGACCACAGGCGAAGGCTGTTCCTGAGCTTGTAGGTTTCTGCGGCGAGCGGAGCCGTAACTGACAATATTATGCATTGCGCCTCGAGCGTTACAAGGTAGGCGTCCGTTTATTGGGTCTCGCGCGCACGACAGATGAAATCTTAGGGTCGTTAAGCAGGTGGGTAAAACGAATAACGTCCCGCCGGTCATGCTGCATGCACCAGAAACACCGCCGCGCCGCGGGGCAAACATGTACAGAGCGCGATTCTCAGCTGTAAAGAAACTGGCTCCCGGTGTGCGAAGCGGCGATAAAGGCTGGGAGCTCACCGCAAGTGTCATTCACACCTCGGAATGCCGAGCAGGCACGAACGGAAAAAGTCGCTTCGAGCTCTTCACACAATCCTCAAATAACGTGGTGTACACTCAGCTGCTCGGAAAGATCTAATCCTTACCTGAGGAGAACGAAAAGTCAGTGTCAATACGGTATAACACAAGAAAAATAGCCTCACTGGAGTTTTGCCGGAAAATCGTGTGTGTCATTCGAATTCGCTGTTGGCTGTACGTGTTTCCTCTGTTCTCTTTGTCATTCTGTGGAGCTTGCTGTGTCCTCTAGAGAAAAGCGACGCAGGCATACACAGAAAAGGTGCCACTGGCGAACGCCAAACTCCAGGAAGGCCCCAGCACAATTGTGGTCAGACGCCGTAGAGAACACACACAAGACGTGCTATGCGTATTATACTTCCGCCTTACATAATCCAAATATTTCCTAGGTGGACCTCAGCCTGCCAAAAGTGGATATACATATACGCACGGAGCCACTCATTTAGTCAATTGGTTCGACAGTATCAACACCGTGCGTCAACACAGCATCAGGATTTGTCTGTCGTGGACTCCCAGAACAATCCAATTGAACACAGTACAGTACTCGTCAAGTTACTCATAATACACTGGTTTCAGGACTGACCAATGGAAGTGAACATTTAACTACTCGCCACGCATCTTCTTCACACCCAGGACATGCAAAGCATAATTTCTTTTAATAAACTGCTATTCTGTACTACCATATGCTGTAGTGTGCCTCAACCTATTCGGCGCTGTAACGAGCGTGTATAGTTGCTTGGTGCAAGCAAACTACTTTGTTACAACAGCCATTTTCGGAGGTAGGGGTTCACTTCCTGACGCATTTATGTTGGACGCTAAGAGTATTTCGTGTACGCCAGAGGCCTATAATCCGATTTAAACAAACTGGTGTCCGATAGTTAGAGTGTTGGACTACTCTCTCCAGCAACGCGCCAACCGAAGCCTGGAATTGCCAGCTCCCACTATGTTGCCACTACCACTGCGCAAATCATTGTGCCTGTCAGTTCTCAGTGAACAGTTGTCGTAGAAGATACGTCTTATAACGTTTAGTTTCTTGTTCCTAACGATATGCGATGAAAGTAATCGAACGAGATGAGAGGAGACTCTGTAGAGGCTGACACTACACCGAGTGAGTTGCAGAATTTGTGTGTGTGTGTGTGTGTGTGTGTGTTTTCGTTAATATTTAAAAACTGACAAAATTTTCGCACCTTATAAGTGTAAACAGAATTCGATACACAACTTATGGTAGACACGTTGCCGAACGAAGAATTTTGGTAATTTCAAGGAGTCCAGTAGCTTTAGAGATACGACGTAATAAGTTCTAAGTTGGGATGAAATTTTCACTCTGCGGGGTAGTGTACACTGGTATGAAAGTTCCTGGTAGATTAAAACTATCAATGGACCCGAAACTTTTGCCTTTCACGGGCAAATGCTCTGTCATCTGAACTACCCGTGCAACTCGCGTGATACTTCCTCACAGCCTCACATCCGCCAGTACCACATCTTCTACATTCCAAACTTCACAGAAGTTCTTCTGCCTAAGTTCCAGGACGGTCTGAAGTTGTGGTTGGGCAGCTCAGACGATAGAGCACTTGCCAGCAGAAGGCATGGGTCCCAGGTTCGAGTACTGGTGCGGAACGCAGATTTAATCTGCCAGCATTTTGAGCTGTTTCCCGAACGGAAATAGCCCACACGTTACAGGCCCTGATAAAAGTTAAAGAACAGATTATTGATGCTTGCAGACACTATAGAGGTCTATTTCATAAGTTAATCTCAGATTTTTCGCATGAATTTCGTAGGAGACAAATACTTCAGAACGATTTTCTGTCGACATGGACAGTGGATGGCTCTGCTGACAACCTGTAGGCAGCACTTGCCACGGAATTGTCCCGACGATGGCTCTCAAACGTCACATAATGAATAATTCAAATCTGACTAAGCTATGATGTATGGAGTTTCAAATGCGTGTCTTCCAGAATGAATTTTCACCCTGCTCCGGAGTGTGCGCTGATTTGAAACTCGCTGCCGGATTAAAACTGTGTGCTGGCCAGGGACGCGAACTCGGAACTCTCTTCTCTCGTTGGCAAGTGCTATTGCCTACTGAGCAATCCAGACATGACGCGCGACCCGCCCTCACACCTTCATTTCCGCCAGTAACTGTCGACTACCTTCTAAACCTGTGAAAGAAAAAGTTCCTCCATATTGGATTTACTTATTTCGTCGTTACGTGTAATAAATAAATAGAAATGTCGTGTGACTAGGGCCTCCCGGCGGGTAGACCGTTCGCCTGGTGCAAGTCTTTCGATTTGACACCACTTCGGCGACTTGCGCGTCGATGGGGATGAAATGATGATGATGATTAGGACAACACAACACCCAGTCCCTGAGCGGAGGAAATCTCCGACCCAGCCGGGAATCGAACCCAGGCCCTTAGGATTGACATTCTGTCGCGCTGACCACTCAGCTACGTGTAATAACTGTCAAGTATTATGACAGTACCTCATTTTAAAGCTACGGTGCATCGAAGATTTGTCGCAAACACGTCACACTTGGAGCCGTTTGTTTTAATTACGTCAGTTAATGTCCTATCGTTGGTAAAAGCCCTCAGGAAATCGTAAAACGAAAGAAAATGTCAGAAGTCGCTTGCTGTCATTGTAGTGCAGTGAGCAGAGGCAGGGAGTTATGAAGCAGAAGGAAGAAGTTTTGCATTACTGCTATATGCTATTCTTCTTTTCCTTCAAGGTTTGAAAAACATTCTGGGCCTTTCTTATTAATCTACTACAAGTATGCTCTGCTATATAACGGCATTCTGTTTCAGTTGTGAGTATCTTCGATTTTGTGACTTGTCTGACTAAAAAACGAAAGGTTAGATTACTATACTCTCTCCGTCCGAACAGGCCTCGGAAGGCGCAGCGGTACCAACCGACCGCCGTGTCATCCTAAGCCATAGGCGTCACTGGGTATCGAGGGGCATGTGGTCAGCACACCGCTCTCCAGGCCGTTTGTCAGTTTACGAAACCGGAGCCGCAACTTCTCATTCAAGTAGCTCCTCAGTTTTTCTCACAAGGGCTGAGTGCACGCCACTGGCCAACAGCGCTCGGCAAACCGGTGGTCACCCACCCAAGAGCTATCCCAGCTCAACAGCGCTTAACTTCGGTGATGTGACGAGAACCGGTGTTACCACCGCGGAAAGGCTGTTGGCTAAGGTTACAATGCTGCAAGTGAAACTAGCAGCAGTGACGTATGTATTCATGCTTGTTACAGGTAAGTGTTTTACAAATCGATAATTCGGCGATAGGCGTTAAGAGCATCGAGAAAAGTAGTTTACAATGCAAAATAGTCTCTGTCGTCTGCTATTAACTTCTGTTCAGTTTCATAAGAGGTGTCATTTGAATGGATGATTTCGATCCCATAAATGGATTAAAAAATAAAAACGGATGAACGGATACTAAACAGTACGAAAATAGTCTTCATTCCGCGCAACAAAAAATTCGTGGGATATTTTTATCTATAGTCAGCTACCAATCCTTGCATCAGGCGCTGATCATCTGCTTGTTTCTTCGTATTTCAAAACAAGTTTGTATCGGTGTCATCTCACTCTTCACAACTCGTTGTCTTCGAACAGCCTCTTAGCGGATTCTTGAGACGTCTGGCGGTATATCTGACGCCTTCCACCTGCCACAGCCCGTTCAGTTTCGTGGTTGAGTGTAGCGTTTTCTTTATTACTGCCATTATTTTTCGTACATGCTTCTTTTGAAATCGATTTGGCGCTCACTTGAGCAAATATATATCTGCCGCTGATTGATTTTCAATTGTCACTGACTGCATAAGGAAAACAAAAAATTATGGTCGTCACTTTGTGAGCTGACTATGGCTGTATGCGTCTACAGTCCGCCGTTAGCATCTGGTTCGTTTCTCTGGCGCGTGATCGCTTGCGGTTGCCCCTACAGAGTAACGGAAGATCGATTTGCGCCATCGACACAGGGAACGGAACGTTGAGCTAGGAAGTCATTTGCGTGGTAAAACCAATTATTGGTGGTGCATATACGTGTGTGCAGCGAAACAGTGCGACCAATACGTTCAGTGCTTATTTAACCCTCTGAGTCCCAGTAATACTAAAATAAAAATTAATATGAAAATTTTTCACAAGTTGACCTTTACCATCATAGTAAGCAACGGATACAAGAAGATACTGAGAAAAACTAACGATCAATTGTTCCAAGAAGGTGCTTTCATTTTGGAACCTTTGGGAGATAAGTACCCAGCCACCTATTATTTCATGAGAACAACTTGAAAGGAATTTTGCATTTTTCCTAGACACAATACCACATCTCAGCCCTCACGAAACTCACAGTGCCTAAAACCAATAAGGAACAAATTGGGCCTAAAATTTAATACATTTATATGAAAAGTATATACCGTTCCACTGTTTTAATTTCTAAACCACTCAGAAAAGCAGTAATACAAAGACATATCTACGTTACACTAATTTTAGATGTACTTATTTTGAGTGTGAATGATCTCCTCAATATCGTCACTGTAAAATATATCTAAAAAAAGTAGCTTTCAATACAAAATATTCTCTTTCGTCTCCTATGAGGTGTCATTTGAATATATATATATATATATATATATATATATATATATATATATATATATATATATATATATATCACGTAGCACAATCTCCGCGCCGACTGCTGCTTTGCGCTTTGAACACTGTAGGCGCTACTACAATGCACTATATTCTTAGAAGTACCTCAGTATACCACCAAATGATTCTAGCTTGATACAGCACCGTTGGTGTCATGTGAAAAGCACTGATAATTAAAAGAAAAGGGAGGGGGTAGGTTAACCGATTCTTGTGTACTATCTGCCGTGCCACGATGACTGAATCAGAAGGATCGTGATAATGCTCATGAGAAAGCGGTAAATCAACTTGTGTCAACTGACTGTGAAAGTGACTTAGATTTATACCTGAGAATACGGTGCGAATAGTGCATCCTCCACCTAGCCTTTCGGATCCACTTATCCTCTCCCACCCGCATCCTCTACAAACATATATAATACCCCAACCTATTCTTCCTCTTGAACACCTCCGAATATCCTAAGTTACCCGTAAACTCGACGCTACCCACCCCACATTTTCCCCCCACACTTTCCCCCTGCTCACGGATCCTGGTACTCTGCCACAGCTCTACCACCACTTTCCCCCAACACTACACCACCACACTGTCCACGTCCAATCCCATCGAAATTCTGATCGCCTTCCCTTAGCCGACCATGAAATCCGCCCTGATATATACGTGTCTTGCAAGACCTAGGAGATCACTACCACTCTCCTGCTGTCAGGGCTTCATTCCCCTCCAATCAACTCCACCCACTTCCTTAATCTTAGTTCGGAACCGCATCCCTCTCCGCTCTTCCCCGATCCCCCCTCCAAACATCCGCTCTCACAAACTCCTTCCTACACAATACCATTAAATGCTACAGCCCCATGCTACCCTCATTCCTGGCAGTCTACATCTGCTCATATCTTCACTCATTTTTGTATCTATTTTAAACGGTGAACATATCGGGCTTTTGATTTTACCATATGCAACTGTTTATCTGGTTTTGTATACTCGTATGCTACTTTTTATTTTCCTTTCCTCTGTGTTTATACGAGGGTCGTTTCTTTTTTCAACCTCCCGCAGGCTATAAGTAAAGGACAAGTTCATAGAAAAAAATTATTTTATTACCAAACGTTTTGTACACTTGTGGTTACTTTTCAACATAATCATCGAAATGATTGAGACATTTATCGTAACTGTGGACAAGCTTCGCAATACCCTCTTCAAAAAATGTTGCCGCCAATAATTTCAAATGAGCACTGACGTTGTTTTGAAGATCTGGGTTGGTTTGCCCTTCTAGCCACGTCTTCAGTACAGGGAAAAGGTGGAGGTCACTGGGTGCCAGGTCAGGACTGTGCGGCGGATGATCGAAAATGTCCCATTGACATGGTTCAAGGAGCTGTTGGGTTGTGCCAGCAGTGTTTGGGCGAGCATTGTCATGGATCAACACAATTCCTAAAGTCAGCATTACTCTTCGTTTGTTTTGAATGGCTCTCCGCAAACGGCGTGAATTTTCACAATAAGCAGCTCCATTGATAGTGGTTCCGAGTTGCATAAACTCAATAAGGAACACATATTTTTGGTCCCAAAACACTGTAGCCATAAAGTTTCTTTTGTTGAATGTTTGTTTGAATTTTTTTGGTTTATTTGGTTAATTTGGATCCATCTATTGTTGTGATTGCCGTTTTGTTTCCAGTGTGTCGTACTGGATCCAAGTTTCATCTCCAGTAACAATTGATTTCAAAAAGTTCTCTCATCCATCGTGATAACGGCAAGGAAATTCAAAGCTGACACCGTTCGGTGACTTTTCTGGCCGTACGTCAATATTTTTGTAACCCCAGGAGCACAAAGTTGTTTGTAGCCTAAATGCTCAGTAACGATAGAGTGTGAAACGTCCCCTTTGAACAATTGTACATATGAAACGTCCACTTAGAACAATTATACAAGCCTGTGCTTAACCTGACACACAATATTATTTAGCGCAACGCAATCTGACTTTCAATAACCCCTACAAAACAATGGCCCTGACTAACTTTAACCTATACCTTTTACCAATCACTTACCTCACAAAAATCTTCGCTACACAAGCTACTGCAAAACAGCGAGCGCCACTACTGCCAGCTAAATAAAAGATTCAAACTACTGAAGGCACTAACTACTGATAGTCTTAGCAAATGAAAGATTCTAATAGAGAACAAACAATGTATTTACCTCAAGATTCATAATATATACAGCAGTTCATGACATTTTTCAAAACTCCGCCATCTCTCTCCCCACATCCACCACTGCTGGCGGCTCACCTCCAACTGCCCAGCGCTACGCGCTGTTCGCATCCAGCTATTGCAGTTCATGACAACAATGGCAGACAACAATTCAAACTTTTCATATAGAGAGTGCTACGTAACGTTGCCAATAAAAAACATAACCAGCAAACTTACATAAAGAAAACATAAACAGCCTAACTTACATAAAGAAAACATAAACAGCCTACTTACATAGCCCCCATGCTCCCCACAAAAAATTTTACAAATGTTTTTGGCCAGTGGCCAATACAGATTTGAAAAATTTTTTCATAATTACAGTAAGAAAGATATCAAATGCACACACTTATTAATACAAT
Source organism: Schistocerca cancellata (assembly GCF_023864275.1). Lineage (NCBI taxonomy): Eukaryota > Metazoa > Arthropoda > Insecta > Orthoptera > Acrididae > Schistocerca > Schistocerca cancellata. Next base: position 600,612,124 of record NC_064631.1, on the reverse strand, counting down.
GTTGGTCAAAAGCTAAAATTTTCTCACAGTCCATAAAGACAGTCCAGATTGTTCATCACAATAGTAATTACAGTTTTTTTTTCACAAAGTCTCATTAGTAAAAAAAATTGCACACAGAAGTAGTGGATTTCCATGCAGTCTTGAAGAAGTAGTGTGGTCCTTCCAACGGAAAGACAGTGCTGACTCTTGACATGCAGACAGGTAATGGGCCACAACAGAGCAAACCCACAGCAGAGTCAGTCGAAGTTGATGAATATTGGTAGGTAGGTCGTCACAGAGCAGACCCACTGTAGTCCTGGTAGAGATTACGGTATTGGTGGGCCACCAGAGGTGCAGACCCACTGCAGTCCTTGTAGAAATAATGGTACTGGTGGGCCATCAAAGATGCAGACCCACTGTAGTCCTTGTAGAGACGGCCAACAGCCATCTGTTGCGACTGTGCAGGTGCACAATCACCATTGAAGAGTCTTGCGGAAAATAGAGCAAGTCCATATACCCCCACTTGTGCACTCACAAAGTTTGTGGAATTGTCCTTAGAACCAGCAATGCTGTTATCCAGTCCCTTGCTGAATTATTAACACACGTGCAAACACTATCAGTCCCTACTTCTCACATATTGTCCATATACTATGACCAACAGAAATGTGTGCAGTGAAATGAATGCTTACAAGTTAATGATATGATGAACTAGTGTCAATTACAATATTATAACATAAGAATACAATTACAAAGATACAAAATACATCATTAAAAACATAACAATACAGATAATATTTGTAGTAATAGGGGCTTTACAAAAGAATAGAAATAAACATATACATCAGTGTTACAGGGATGATGACATGAGTACATACATAAAAGATGAGAATAACTTTTGAAACGTCAACTTCACACATGAGCATTAAAACAAAACAGAATAAATAAAGTCTAAGCATCTTTACAAAGAAAATAACAGAATATTAGAAAAATTCTACAACATAGCTCTCATCAGCTAAACACATAAAGACAGGAAAAAAACACAAATACACAAGGGTACACAAACACATAGTGGGATAACACCAAAAGGAAAGGACAACACACAATTACATATTTGGAAAAAGCAGCAAAGAGTGGTTTACTGCAGTATTTTGCTTGGAGATCTCCCTTCATTCCATAGATCGTTCGTCTTATTTCAACCTTTGCTTCCACCAAAAAAATCCTATCCAAGCATGCTTTCTGTATTTATGTGTTCACATATTTCTTACCTCATTATTTATTTCCAAGATAATCCTACCTATACCTCCTTCCTGTATTCTATTCATATTTCTTTCAAAATAATTATTTCTGATTGTACAATACTCATTGGGGCCCAAATCTTTCTTCGCAATGCATTCTTTACCTATTCTCCATAGTCAGTTTCTTATATAGTCTACCCCCTCTTAAGCTAACTTAAATCTACTGAGCTCAGATATATATACCAAGGGACGAGGCAATGCAGCATCACAACAAATCAACACAAACAGAAATGACAAAAAATGCAAATTGGCAAAGCTAGCAGCATAAATTAGCAAAAGTCAAATTCAATAACACTATGCCTGGCAAACAGCAGCAACTTATACCTAAACATGACATAGCGCAAGCAGAAAAAATATTACAGTAAAAACAACAATGCAGACAAGGGAAATGCATATTCACATCTTAATGTCTATGTAATTAAAGTGGTGCACCATAACAACTTATTGTAAAAAAATATTACCATGTACCTGAAAAGAAAATTAAGTGTTACTGTTACGAGTTACTTCGTATTGTTCTTTCCTTTCCAAGTGCTCCTTCTTTAAAGAATGTGGATTACAAAATTATCATTTAATAGATCTGTTGACAGAAAGAGTTCACATTAGCAAATGCATCTCATTTTATAAAAGCAATGCTGCAACACAGCTGGAAACCAGATATCAAATGAAATAAGCAATTACACAAACCAAAGCATAAAAATATCATTCAGTAGTCATGTGACATTTCATTTCATAAGTTAATGGCTCTCAACTCTCGTACAAAGACTCTTGTCATAATCAGGTGTGCAGATGTAAAAATATTTCTTGTCATTTTGTTAGGCATTTCAATAATTAGCACAAAGTGCGAGTAATCATATGTTTTCAAGTAACAAGCGTGTCGCATTAGCGATGCCCTCTACAAAGGAATGTCATAAACAGAGGTATAGGCCTCTCTTTGTCCTTCTCTTCCACCTGTGCCTCTGGCACACCCTAATGGCTTTCTTTTCTACCTGAGCGTCTGAAAAGGCTTGTTCTCCAGGTGTCTGACACACCTGGGTGCCCACGTCGCATTATGTGCAGGTGGTCACTTAACTTTCTTACGGAAATATTTACGACAGCAGTTTCCGCTACAGTGACAGTCTCATATAAAAATTTCACAGGTCGAGAATTTATGTTGCAAATGTGTAGAAACAAAATGCTATTGATATGACAGTGTCCAAAAAATTTTCGCTTGCATTGTGATACATTCACGCATTTACACACACATTTCATAACTCTTAAAGTACGATTCTTGGTTTCCAACATCCTTTTTCACAAGTCAAGAGTCCCTAACCACTATTCATTACTCCTTACCTTATTCGTCGACACTTTTTCCATATTTCATCATAACAGATACATAGCATAATCAAATAACTCATATAGCATCAGCTTAGGGATCATAAACTTACCGCAACAGCATAATACACATCGTCGTCGTAAAAATAACATCATAAAACCTCAGTCAAATCTCAAAATCGTCGTAGCTTCCTCCAATAATTTCAAAACCTAACAAAATTCTCTGCTCATGTCAAAAGTGTCATCTGCCTCAAACGTACTTTAAAAATCGTGATCCGATACCAAATACATCATTCAAAGCTCTCATAGTATCACAATGGTTCCAAAAAAATATGAACAGTGCACAAAGTACAGACAAAGTACAATTTCTTAAGTGTGAAGTAATCCAACTCTGTAATGGCGTAAACATGTGTCACTGACGTAGAAAAAAAATGTTTGTTTCTCTGTTAAATGATCAGATAGCTGTGTAATTTATGTGTTAGAGAAATATGGTACCGATGTGTTAAATTGTATAAGCAAATACCATATTAGCTAGGGCTCCTTGTGCTTGCCAAACACATGGTACACAAAGTAAGCGTGTACCCCCCTGAGGTTTATTGTAATTGTATCCTCAGGTATTACAGCTTACAGCAATGAAATGAAATGTGTCACGAAAAACTTTCTTTGTAATTCAAAAATCTCTAAAAATAAATGTCTTAAGTACAAAATTAATCACTCAAATACGTGTCCAGTAGCGCTAAATGTGCGTCTTGCTCTAAGATAATCTCTGGGAAGTGTCGTAGTTATTGTCCTCCGAAAGCTAAGTTCTGCAGAAGTCAATGTACTTACCTCATGATACACAAAAGTGAAATGCTTTGCGTATTGATAACTTAGTTATTACGCTTATTGCCGTGATGAAGAAAGTACTGTGCTGTAACGTATTGTTGTCCTACGGAAAAGGCTGTCTCCTTGTCGCAATAGCACAAAAGTCACCACTAAAACATGTTTTACTTTACAGAAGAATTCAGAAAAACTGTGCAGATATCAAACAGATACACCGCAAAAGCAACATTGTAAATTGTCACTCATTAGTAACGTCATGATATAATCGTGTAGCTGTCACATAAACTAACCGCTGTGTCATCTGGCATTTCACATAAAGCACCTCAAATCCAGAATCCACTCGTAAGCAAACCAAAATGTTGCATGTTAACAGTTTCTCAGTGTGACAAATTGTACAAGTAGCGTGAAGTGAAAATTGCAAAGACTAAGTTAAAAAGCAGATTATCTGTCAATAAATGGTTTTACATGAGAAATGTGGTGTAATCTTTTACCCTTTGCTCTTCTCAGTACGCAGAGTTTCAACTTGAATGCAAGTATCATGCGGTATTCGTCCGTAATGAATACGGGAATTTTGCTCAAGGTTAGCGTCAATGTTATTTTTCTCGGAGCCAGCCGGCGCACGCAGCTGCCTGCGGTGTGAGTCATTGTCTGTTTCTTTGTTGGTGCGCGCCGTTATTGGGGTTAGGAGGCCTAACTTCCACAAATTCGCCTTGCCGAGAGGGCCCAGCTCTGTTTAAAGCTCGCCAGTTCTGATGCAATTCAGGTCTGTCGTTACGATCATATCGTCTGTCGTCATGTCGGTAGTTTCCATAGTTTCTTTCTTGTCGGTCACATGGTGGAGAATTTCTCCTGGAATCGTAACTACGCGCTGGACCGTTGCGTCTAAAGTTATTCTGTCTCCCTTGATAATAGTTATTTTGGTTCCCATATTGTCTGTTTCTCTGATTGTCTCTGTGATAGTCATTACCGCGGAAAGGTGATCTTTCCCTGTAACTATTACTCTGCCAGTGGTTATCATATGGGTGGTGTCTGTTTTGGTCACGATTTACGTTGTAAGAATAGGTTTGTCGTGGCCATTTATTGTTTCTGTCGTCACGGAATTGAGACGGATGTGACCTGTAGTGATTGTTTTCCTGTTTTCGCATTCCGCGACTGTCTGTGTCAATTTCCAGTTCTTGTAACAGTCCCTGAAAAGCTTCAATGTCGTCTTTGCAACGTCCTGCTAAAATAATATGTCTCAAATGTTCAGGCAGTTTGATTAAGCAAATGCGGATGAGTTCTGAGGGGCTGTATGGGTTTGACAGGTATTGATTCTTGTGCAACATGTCTTCAAAATATTTGACAAGACTGGAAAATTCAGATTGTTCAAAGTGTTTCATCATCATGATGCTATGTTTTACGCGATCTTGTGTAGCTTGTGACCAATATGCTGAGAGGAACGCATGGTAAAATTCTCCTTCACTGTGACAATCGTGAATGACCGATCGCATTCTTACAGCTGGTTCATTCTCCAAGTAGCCACACATAAATTCTAATCTGTGTTCTAATGACCAGTTGGGAGGAAAACAATGAGAGAATTGATGGAGCCATGCTTGTGGATGAATGTCGTTGCCAGAATTCTTAAATGTTTTGAATTTACGTGTAGTAATGAACAGCTTATAATCAAAATCATCGTGTCGGCGAGTAGCATATCGGTCATTGTTACGTCGTGTCGGCGGTTCCATCTCAAAATTCGGTGCACCTTGCCAGTTCCTTTCATAATTACCGAAATGCTCTGTGTTATTATTTTGTGGCTTTTCCGTATTTATATGTCCCTCTTCCCTTATTGGGGCGCGAGTGTCCTCTGAAATACGTAATTCTTGTATTACCTGTGTCAGCTGATCTTGTACTTCCCGCATTTCTCTTTTGTATTGCGTATTAATTTGATTCTGATTTTGTTTGAATTTTCTTATTTGTTCATACTCTTCTGTGTCAGTGAAGGCTACGGGTCTTGTGTCATTCAGATCATCATCTACCTTTGTAAATAAGTTAGTGACCTGATCCGAAAGTTCAGCTACTTTCTCCGATAGTGAACACATTTCCTCAGTGTGTTTTTCTGAACCAAGTTTCAGAGTGTCCATTTGTGTTGAAATCGAATCTACTGTGTTCTTTAAGTTTTCCTGAGTTTTTGCCAGTTGCGTAACCGAATCGGTAGATGCAACTGAGTCAATTTTAGCCCACAAGGTCTCATGATTTTCATGAACAATGGTTTGCAGTTCTTTTATGGCTGCTTCGTGATTCTGTAATGCATTTTCATGCCGCGAAAAAATAGGTTGGAAATGCTCACAAATTTGTATTTTTACGTCATTACAGACTTTTTGACATTTCGATTCGATGTTATGTAACTCAGTAGTTAAATCTTCACGTGTTTGTTCAAGTGTGGTGTCTAACTTCCGAAGATTTTGTTCCATTGTGTCTAACTTTTGAAGCTTTTGCTGTGTTTGTCTCTGATTTTGTTCCATTTGTTGCATTAGTTGTAATAACAATGCATTAGTGTCTGGAATCTGTTCCTCTACTCTTTTCGGCAGTGCATTTGCACCAGCAACATTCACATTTTGACAAGCTGAAAATGTGTCTTGACTTATTTGAGAAAACGGTGAGGACGCAAAACCTGAATCTACAGTATTTGCAAAATTGTGTCCTATCATTTCGGATTCCTGAGGCGAGCTGTTGCCGACCGATCGATCGACAATGCTTCCCTGTTCACTACCTGTTTCACTGCCTACGCCATTGTCTGACGCCCGCTCCATTTCCCTATGCACAGTTACCAAATTACTACTTTGAATATTAGTTAACTCATTACATGGTGGGGCCAACACACTGCTTTCGTCTTCACTGTCATTTCTTAGTTTACTTTGGAGCCGAGTGTTACGTTTGTCACACGCCATTATTGTCACAATATTTCACACGATGACACAGAAAAGCACAATTTGAATAGCAAAAATAAGAGAACACATTAACATAGCACTGAAAATAATATCTAGTTAATTGCAGCAGCGAAATACTTGGCGCAAAGCTACATGCATGCCACAACTGTTTTACTGTACAACAATGAAAGACTGCAACTACAAAGGAGATTCTCTCTACAATTACGCGCTAGCTACACTAAATACACAAACAACAAGAAAAAATCAGAAGATTCCAGTGAGGTATCCTGGCAGGGTCGCCATATGAAACGTCCCCTTTGAACAATTGTACATATGAAACGTCCACTTAGAACAATTATACAAGCCTGTGCTTAACCTGACACACAATATTATTTAGCGCAACGCAATCTGACTTTCAATAACCCCTACAAAACAATGGCCCTGACTAACTTTAACCTATACCTTTTACCAATCACTTACCTCACAAAAATCTTCGCTACACAAGCTACTGCAAAACAGCGAGCGCCACTACTGCCAGCTAAATAAAAGATTCAAACTACTGAAGGCACTAACTACTGATAGTCTTAGCAAATGAAAGATTCTAATAGAGAACAAACAATGTATTTACCTCAAGATTCATAATATATACAGCAGTTCATGACATTTTTCAAAACTCCGCCATCTCTCTCCCCACATCCACCACTGCTGGCGGCTCACCTCCAACTGCCCAGCGCTACGCGCTGTTCGCATCCAGCTATTGCAGTTCATGACAACAATGGCAGACAACAATTCAAACTTTTCATATAGAGAGTGCTACGTAACGTTGCCAATAAAAAACATAACCAGCAAACTTACATAAAGAAAACATAAACAGCCTAACTTACATAAAGAAAACATAAACAGCCTACTTACAAGTGTACGAAAGATCTTGAACCTTCCGAAATTTCTATAGACAAAGCAGTTATGGTGAACTTACGATTTTCTCTAACCAGTCTGTCAACTCGTTCAACAAGGTCGGCCACAACGACAGACTTGCGTCCTTGGCCCCCTTCATCATGCACGTCATTTCGGCCATCATTAAACTTTCCGCACCATTCACGCACAATACCATCAGTCATGATGTTATCACCATACACTCGGCTCATTCTCCCACGAATTTCTGCTGCACTATTGCCTTCTACTTGCAGAAACCGAATTAGACTTAGTAATTCACACTTGGCGGGAGCGACAATGACGGCAGCCATGTTTACGTGGCTATAGTACAACACTGACTGATACCTTGAGGTCAGCAATGCCGGAGTGTGTAGTGCGAGAGTTGCACAGTAGGTTCAAACGGTTCACATGGCTCTGAGCACTATGGGACTTAACATCTGAGGTCATCAGTCCCCGAGAACTTAGAACCACTTAAACCTAACTAACCTAAGGACATCACATACATCGATGCCCGAGGCAGGATTCGAACCTGCGACCGTATCGGTCGCTCGGTTCCAGACTAAAGCGCCTAGAACCACTCGGCCACAGCGGCCGGCTGCGTAGAAGCCTACGGCACCTGTCCACTTTCTGCCGCTCTTATAGTTTCTATACTAAGCGATCCGAGATTGAAAGAAAAAGAGGGCCTCGTATTTTAATCATTCATCAAGTCAACCTATCACATTTCAACAACGTATGCAACTGAAAATCTGTCTTTTTAATGTACAAAACGCCCATATGGTGCGCGTGGAATGTAGTAACAATAAAGGAAAAGAAACAGAGCATCCTTCAGATAGAACAAATTTCAGAAGACGGATGATTTTACCACAACTGTGTTGCCTTAATCGGTATAATAGAACCCGTTCACTCCGTCCGTGCCGAACTTTACACTGTGCTGTAACATTTCAGCGTCTCTGCAAATGTCAGTGCCACGAAGGGAAGAGCAGCCTATGCTGTAGCTTCAGGTGCCGTGATCTTAGAACAAACTTTGCTATCACCTGCTAGCGTTATCCCAGCCGGGCAGTTCACATCTTCTTGTTCTGGTAGCAGTGTAGCGAGTGCTCAGAGACCAGAAGTGTGCGATTTTGGTTATTATAGTGGTGAGTTTACAAAAATATATCGATGCCGGCATTATCTCAGTTGAAACTGCAAAGGAGCACAGAGTTTACTGACACGTAAGTGCCGAGTTCGAGACCTGGCGGACGGGCGGCAACCAGTCATCAGTGCTCGCTCCCCTCGTAGGTGGACGGGGACATAAATATTTACGACCGGAGTGGCGCGGCGCGCAGCCTTCGCGGAAAGGACGTGACGGCGTTAATAGGCGGCCGTGGGCGGTGCGTGGCGAGCGCGTGCCCGGCGCGCTATCTGGGCAGCCGGCGTGAATGGTGGCGGAGCAGGGCAGCGGCAGCGGCGGAGCGGGCGCGCTGCGGTGGACCGGGCAGGGCAGCCGCCGGCGCTCACGCCTGCTACCGGGCACCGCCCGCTACCGCCGCCGCAACAGAGGGCCATAAATATCCCGCACGCTCTGCCAATACCGACGCTGATAGCCGCGGCCGGGCTCACCATCTGGGATCGCCGCCGCTGCGCTTCCGAGACACGTTGTGCCACCTGAGGAGCGCCTCAACTCTCCAAAAGAACTGCTTCCTCCTGGAAGGTCCATCGAACAGAAATTTCAGATACCGTGGAGTATTTTCTGTGGACGACAACTCGTTTTCTTGATCACAACCGATCAATTTATCAGAGTGTCAGTGTTGACCGGAACACGCTGAAATTCTGAAGTGGCCGAAGTGTTATCTACGACTTTTACAGACACTGACCTTAGTTATAATAGTCGAATGACAAGAAAGGAAGGCAGAGGTTGAGGAGGGAATGAGACATGGCTGCAGCCTATCCCCAGTGTTATTCGGGCTGGAGAATGATCAAGCAGTAAGGGAAACCAAAGAGGAATTTGGAGATGGAATGAAAGTTTTAAGAGAAGAAATACATTGCTGGGAGGAAACGTTAGTACACCAGGAAAGACGATTCATTGGCTTATAGAAGATGGCAGATGTACTGATAATGTTATTGATTGGCGACTCCATGGAGTGCTGTGTGCACAACGACCACATACGTGAAATTAGAGGGAAGGTCAGCGTTGACCGTAATATTGACGGTTTATTGATAGCAAAATCGATTTTCAATCTCTTAGTGATCATCTTCAGTGCTGTGGTGTACAAATTAAAGTCAGAGGCACTGGTATCAAGTTATTATCAGTAACCAAAGCTGAGAAACGATCACAATAACAATATTGTGATCTTTTCATAACAGTGCCTATGAGTTTAATTTGTACACCACAGCATTGAAGATGATCACTAAGTGATTGAAAATCCATTTTGCTATCAATGAACCATCAATATTACCGCCAACGCTGACCTTCCTTCTAATTCTACTGATAGTGATTCCAGCGTCGTCCCGCAACAGATGGTGAAGTGGCGTAGCAAACTGAGCGCCACTGCGGCTAAACTTTAATATGAAATTTCTTACATCCAGAAGGCTCGGTGTGGTGCAATCGTGTGAAGCAAGCGGGCAAAAATGCCACAGAGACCCACTTGTGCAGACAACTGAGCGTGTTTTAAAAGGAGTCAAATTGTGACGTTTAGAGTGGCGGTATGGTCCTTTCGGAGAATTGCCACATAAGGTAGACATGCAGTCTCAGTTGTGCAACGATGATGGTATCAGCTGTCACGTGAACACCTTTTGACGAGGTTTTGGATTTCCCCACAGCACAGACGACTGCCGGGATATTAGTATTGTAAGGGCAGCAGTGGCAGATCTTACGGCTGTAACAGCACAGATGAAAGTGCTTCTGAGCAGTTGAGAACTAGTTAGCAGTAGTGCGACGACGGGCACACTGAGCATGGTGACGCAGTCGTTAGCACACTGGACTCGCATTCGGGAGGACGATGGTTCAATCCCGCGTCCAGCCATCCTGATTTAGGTTTTCCGTGATTTCCCTAAATCGCTCCAGGCAAATACCGGGATGGTTCCTTTGAAAGGGCACGGCTGATTTCCTTCTCCGTCCTTCCCTAATCCGATGAGACCGATGACCTCGCTGTTTGATCTCCTCCCCCAGACAACCCAACCCAACGACGGGCACGCCCACCTCTAGCCCGTCTTCCGATGTTTGGATGTTCAGATGTGTGTGAATTCCTAAGATACCAAACTGCTGAGGTCATCGGTCCCAAGACTTACACACTACTTAAACTAACTTATGCTAAGAACAACACATACACCCATGCCCGAGGGAGGACTCCAACCTCCATCGGGAGGGGCCGCGCTATTCGTGACACGTTCCTCAAACAGCGCGGCCACTCCGCGCGGAGCCCGTCTTCCATTCACGCCGTAGCATCGACGTGCATGGCTCGACTGCAGCCGTCAGAGGATCACTTGGAAGACGGAATGGTGCATCGTGGTCTTCAGCGGTCAAAGCAGATTCTGCCTCCACGCAAGTGATGGTCGTTTGCACGTAGTATGTAGACCAGGTGAGCGCTGTCTCGCAGACTGCATTCCTCCAAAACACACTTGCCCCATCCCAGACCTTACGAGCTGTGTTTTTATAAGCTACAACTGTCGTTCCCGTTTGGTGTTTCTAGAGGAGGCGCTACCCGTCGCTCGGATCGTGCAGAACGTTGTTCGACCCGTTATTTTGCCGTTCTTCATGCAGCAAGGTGGTGTGTCGCCTCAAAAGATAACGCTGGCGCATACACTGCCTGAAACTCAACGTGCTCTGCAAGACGTTCCACAACTTCCCTAGCCAGCGCGAGCTCCAGACTTGTTTCACATGAAGCACGTGTGTGACGTGATGGCATGAGAAGTGGCTAGTGCAACTCGTCAACCAACAGCTCTTAAAGAACTACGTGAAAGGGTTCAAATGGTTCAAATGGCTCTGAGCACTATGGGACTTAACATCTATGGTCATCAGTCCCCTAGAACGTTAAACTACTTAAACCTAACTAACCTAAGGACAGCACACAACACCCAGTCATCAACGTAAAAGGGGTCGAGGAGGTGTAGCATGATTTATCCCAGGCAGTATTCACCATCTGTACAATAGAGCTCCTGCATTATCACCCGTGGAGGCTACTCCAGCTACTAATAATGGTGTTTCAGCATGGGTCGAGACATGGTACTTCAGAACCACTTCTGTTATTGATCTCTATATGTAATCATTTCATGTGCTCCATAAGCACTGTTGCAACAATAAATCTTGAGTGAATTGGAGACCTCTGAAAGCATGTACTAATTTCTTCCGGCAAAGTGAAAACTATGTACTTAGCTGGTAACACAGTAAATCTGACAACAACGACAAAGAACTTGGAGGAGAAGTTGAACCGAATGGATTGTGTCTTGAAAAGAAGTTGTAAAGTGTATACCAACAAAAGTAGAACGACGATCAAAGAGTGCAGTTGAATTAAACGATGCAGTTATCTCTACTGAAGTACTCCCTGAAAAAAGGTACACAAATATCCAGTCATCTCTCTATGCGATTTCAGAATGTTGTAAAGATTGGCTACTGGCATTAAACTTCAGAATCCACTTCACAAAACGAAAAACACATAGTACAATATCAATGAGTTCCAGTGGGAATCACTCGACACATACAAATATCTGGGTATAACAGTTTGTCGCGATGTGGGGAATAATCTGACGTATTAAATAAATGCAGCCTGCGTTCAGAAAAAAATGTGTTTCATTACTTATTGAACGCCTTTCGCACACGATATTTATTACGTATGCCTACATATTAGAAGGGTAGTATTTGTATGATTTGCGAGTAATAAACGCAATGTTTAGTTGGTTTGAGTGTTTATTTCTAGGCAAACATGCTTCTTCTCAACCATCTCACCTATTCCCCCCTCTCCTCTTGTCAGATTCTTGGTACTATCTTCCATGCTGGATTCCAGGTAGGTGGAGAATCTTTGCTTGTGTTCTGAGATTAACGTGGCTTATTGAGTTTCATACTCCCAGACATGGCTGTTGTGGCGACTGCAAACATCAGCAAGGTTGATAAGGGCTCACAAATCCGTGTTTCACGTGCTTAGCTCAGTCAGCACCTCGTTGCGCCTAAAGATATTCATTTAAGACTATTTATTCTCTGCTGTCTGTGTAATTTTGACCCTAAAACTAATGTTTTCATCTCCTAAAAATGTTATAATTATGTTAGTATAGTAGCAGTTCATTTGTTATAAGCACTTTTGTCGTGCGGTAGTGCAGTGGCCAGTCTAAATGATGTGGCCAGTGATCGCCTCCGCGACACAGTCTCACATGGGTGAGTCAACAAGTAGTTGTAGCCGCTAGAGGCGCGCGTTCGTGATTAAAGGGAATGTGGAACGTGATGGCCAGTAAATATCTGTGGTACATACCAAGGGAGTACAATGGTCTGGTAGAAACGCTTGGTGACATCATTGCATAATGTCTTCCCCTGTATTGATTCGATAGGTATCAGTTAGTGTTCCCCAAGGCTGTATCTGCCGCCGCATATTCTGTAAGGAACATGTGCCTGCGTCTTTGTTGTCGGATAGATGACACTCTTACCGAGGGCGTTCACAATTTCAATGCCCCTTTATCCATAGCAAGGGGATTTTATTGTCATGGAGTTATAGTTCTGCAATCTGGTGCACTAAGTAATTGTTGGTGTTATTGACGATATTATTAACAACAGGGTTCCGTATGAATACTAGAGCTAATCACTAATTTAGAAATACTGATTGTATATTATGTAAGCAGTCAGCATATTTAGGCTCCTCTGATAGTGCAGTCAGCAACACTGTAAATATCGACGCCTTCGGAGGGTGCTGGGAACGTCCAGCATGAAGTGTCTGTTCGTTATAATATGCGTTGCCGACGCCACACGAAGTGCGTGGTTCATTTGCGTAGACAATGTGTCACTCAAAAAATCCTTTAACAGTTGCATGCCTCAAGTTCTGTATCCGTTTTGAATGATTAACTTCTCATGGTATTCAGGTAATCTATCAAGAAACCGTCCTCGTACAAAGGTGACGCAGTTCGGTGATACAGCGGTTAAAAATCATAAAAGATATAAGCTAGTGGTGTGGAAGCCCCTTTATAAATCTATATGTACTTTTGAACCGTTTCTCGGCCAACACTCGAATCCCCGAAAACAAAGTGTCTTGCCCAAATTGTGCGGGTTTTAGTACATATTTGGGACTAATATACTGTCTTCTGAGTCGGAATGGACGCTCGTTAGCTTAGACAAGATCAACAGTAGGTGCTGACGGCACCCAGGAACCGCCTGATAGTCTATACTGGCATCTGCCAAGCGGACCCTACAGGTTTGGATCACTATTTATAACAGCGGGTATAATAGCGATGTTGTCAAAATTACCAAACGCCCTTTGGAATCCCTCTGTATGTCCGTTGACCAAGGAATTTCAGCATATCGTGTTACTACATATTTCCGCGTTCAGTCGATTTCAGAAAGTTGTCATCAAATGCACTATAGAGCAAAAACAGGAAAACGTATATTCTTTTCACAGTGAGGAACTGTTGTAGCTTTCCCCTAGCCTTATAAGGGATGTTATCCCCTCTGACCTACAGCACTGAAGCATCGTGCTTTGCACGAACGTGATCAGTCATAACGTCCAAGGACAGGGAAGCAATTTTTCTCTTGGCGGCACTTTCTACTCGCCATCTCTAGTCCCTTGTTAACGAAATTAGGCAGGGAAGGCGACCCTTTATACACCTGCAGCATCTACTCTTCACACCGAATCACTTTACACCGCACGACCCCTCGATAACGAGGCACCCTTCTGCCGTCATAGGTCAGCCGCGGCGACCCTTCCTCCATGTAGGGGAAATTTAATGCACACCGCTCGTTCCGAGTTCAGTATTCCAGCTGCATCCGGGACGGGACGTCAGAAACTTAGTAATCGTGGGGAAAATTTACATAAGGCACGGTTTAAAAAACGCTGAAAGATCGTTATCGTTTGTAGATGCCTCGGTTTGCCCGTGGAGCGCTAATCGCAGAGAAATTGCAGGCAGTCTTACTGCTGAAGAGCAGTTTATTTTCCTGTTAACCAGCTGGCGCTCAAACGATGTTAGAAATGGATTGTACGGAAGATGTCAGCAGAAATTATTCAGTTCCGCATGGAGACACGCAGACTTGTAGAGCTGAGAATGGCGTGTCGAAAGTCCAAATAATTAGATATGGTAACAAATACAATTATACTAACACATAGACTTCATTTATTTTGACTTTCTCTGACCACTGAATGTTTCAGGCCATTAGTATTCATTTTCTACAGATGGGCAGACAGTAATTTTAGAATGGTCGACAGTTTTAGTGGCACTCACATAACCATAGTTACGAAGTCTACGTGCTGGTAAATGTCTGTTCTTCTTCTCATGTTTAAATTAGATTATACTACCTGAAAACTAAAGAGTATTCGTTATCACTATTTTCATAACTGTTGATTAGATTAGCAAACCTGTATACCTAAAACACAATTACAACTTCATTACTCTTCATTACTTTCGAATTTTGGTGCGAAACACGTTTACACGATTATTTTTCACATTGTACTGAGCTCTGTCACCGGTGTCGTACAGAAGAACGTCAGAATGCCTACCCGTTCACATCTTATAAAATATTTTAGTAACGTAAAAATGAAGACTCGGGTGCTGGTTTGGATCTCATTATACACTGCGTAACAAAATTATAGGATAACTTTTTTGAAATCTTGTAATTGTTCCCCACTACGACGCGCCGGCCGGGGTGGCAGAGCGGTTCTGGCCGCTACAGTCTGGAACCGCGCGACCGCTACGGTCACAGGTTCGAATCCTGCCCCGGGCATGGATGTGTGTGATGTCCTTAGGTTAGTAAGGTTTAAGTAGTTCTAAGTTCTAGGGGACTGATGACCTCAGAAGTTAAGTCCCGTAGTGGTCAGAGCCATTTGAAACATTTGAACTGCGACGCATAATTTTAGATTTGGCTCAAAGGTACTAACAACCTGTAATGGTGTAAAGAGCATAGTGAAGTGCGACGACGCCCTCGGTTTCGAGGACGCTTCAAATGCCAAGCTTCGGCACGTGCGAAAAAAAGACCAGAGCTCAGAAGTTAATGTCACGTGTACAGTCGATTAGTGATGTCACATTGACACCAAATTTCACTGCATTGCTCGAACATAATGTCATGGTTGGATGTGTGTACCATGACATTACGTTACAGAAATTACAATTCTGTGGTATAAATGGAACAGCATATGAGTGGTTTAAGTCATATCTACAGAACAGGAAGCAGAAAGTCTCTTTATATGCTTCAAGTGATTCAAAGGAGTTTGCCACTGGAATGAAATTACATTAGGTGCTCCACAAGGTTCGATCATGGGTCCCCTCCTGTTCTTGACTTGTGTGAATGATCTCCCTTCTTATGTGAAACAAGATGCTGAACTGACACTGTTTGTTGATGATACAAGCATAATTATTAATCCAGTAAAAGAAAGTCCAATAGAAAATGATACAAATAAGGTCTCTGGAAAAGTTATTAATTGGTTTTCTTTGAATAGGCTTGCTCTGAACTTTGAAAATACACAGTACATCCGATTTTCTGCTGCAAAAAGTATAATTCCTTCAATACACATAACACATCAAAAGAAGTCAGTAGCAGGGTAGAGCATACGAAGTTTATGGGTGTACATATACACTCCTGGAAATGGAAAAAAGAACACATTGACACCGGTGTGTCAGACCCACCATACTTGCTCCGGACACTGCGAGAGGGCTGTACAAGCAATGATCACACGCACGGCACAGCGGACACACCAGGAACCGCGGTGTTGGCCGTCGAATGGCGCTAGCTGCGCAGCATTTGTGCACCGCCGCCGTCAGTGTCAGCCAGTTTGCCGTGGCATACGGAGCTCCATCGCAGTCTTTAACACTGGTAGCATGCCGCGACAGCGTGGACGTGAACCGTATGTGCAGTTGACGGACTTTGAGCGAGGGCGTATAGTGGGCATGCGGGAGGCCGGGTGGACGTACCGCCGAATTGCTCAACACGTGGGGCGTGAGGTCTCCACAGTACATCGATGTTGTCGCCAGTGGTCGGCGGAAGGTGCACGTGCCCGTCGACCTGGGACCGGACCGCAGCGACGCACGGATGCACGCCAAGACCGTAGGATCCTACGCAGTGCCGTAGGGGACCGCACCGCCACTTCCCAGCAAATTAGGGACACTGTTGCTCCTGGGGTATCGGCGAGGACCATTTGCAACCGTCTCCATGAAGCTGGGCTACGGTCCCGCACACCGTTAGGCCGTCTTCCACTCACGCCCCAACATCGTGCAGCCCGCCTCCAGTGGTGTCGCGACAGGCGTGAATGGAGGGACGAATGGAGACGTGTCGTCTTCAGCGATGAGAGTCGCTTCTGCCTTGGTGCCAATGATGGTCGTATGCGTGTTTGGCGCCGTGCAGGTGAGCGCCACAATCAGGACTGCATACGACCGAGGCACACAGGGCCAACACCCGGCATCATGGTGTGGGGAGCGATCTCCTACACTGGCCGTACACCACTGGTGATCGTCGAGGGGACACTGAATAGTGCACGGTACATCCAAACCGTCATCGAACCCATCGTTCTACCATTCCTAGACCGGCAAGGGAACTTGCTGTTCCAACAGGACAATGCACGTCCGCATGTATCCCGTGCCACCCAACGTGCTCTAGAAGGTGTAAGTCAACTACCCTGGCCAGCAAGATCTCCGGATCTGTCCCCCATTGAGCATGTTTGGGACTGGATGAAGCGTCGTCTCACGCGGTCTGCACGTCCAGCACGAACGCTGGTCCAACTGAGGCGCCAGGTGGAAATGGCATGGCAAGCCGTTCCACAGGACTACATCCAGCATCTCTACGATCGTCTCCATGGGAGAATAGCAGCCTGCATTGCTGCGAAAGGTGGATATACACTGTACTAGTGCCGACATTGTGCATGCTCTGTTGCCTGTGTCTATGTGCCTGTGGTTCTGTCAGTGTGATCATGTGATGTATCTGACCCCAGGAATGTGTCAATAAAGTTTCCCCTTCCTGGGACAATGAATTCACGGTGTTCTTATTTCAATTTCCAGGAGTGTAGATGAGACTCTTAATTGTAAAATTCATATTTTGGATCTCCTAAAGCGACTAGGTTCAGCAACTTTTGCAATCAGAATAATTGCCAATTTTGAGGATGTAGAAATTAGTAAGCTAACATACTTTTTCATACTTCCACTCTCTGATGTCATACGGAATAATATTCTGGTGCAAGTCGACACTTATGCAAAAGGTATTCACTGCTCAAAAGAAAGTAGTTAGAATAATGCGTGGGGTTCATAATCGCACATCTTGTAGGCATCTGTTTAAAAGGTTAGAAATTCTTACAACTGCTTCACAGTACATTTACTCAGTAATGAAATTTTTTCTCAACAACATGGACCAGTTTAAAAGCAACAGTGACATTCATGATTACAACACCAGAAAAAAGAAAGACCTACACTATCCTTTACTTAAACTATCTTTGGCACAGAAAGGGGTAAAATATGTTGCTATAAAACTTTTTGATAAATTACCAGATGAAATAAAATGTCTGACAGGCAGCAGTAATAGTTTCAAAAACAAATTGAAATCATACCTCCTTGACAACTCCTTCCAACCATAGATGAACTCTTGAATATAAGTACATAAATCTGGAGGTATAATATATGCATTTTGTGCCATTTAAGGGAATAGAACAGATAATAGAAATATTTAGATATAACACTATAATGTAAACAAAAAAAGAGAAAAACTTGTTTCCTTTGCGCATTTCTTGTGCATTTGGCACGTTACACATCATAACGGTTTTTCCTGCTATTGATCAATGGATCACGTAACTAACTAACTAAGTAACAACGCCACCGTGGACGTGTCGTACGACGGGGAGGTCGTCACAGCCCCTGTTACCGACATTCCACTCTTCTTCTGACGTCTCTGCGATGGAGGTCAGAAATGCGAAGCCTGTCGTTGAAATCACGTGGTTCCCTTAAGAGTGTACGAGGAAAGCATGTCAGCTGCGAACTGCGGTTTTCAGCCCTGAAAAGTTTGGGAATCAACGTCCCAAGTAAGGAGGTGGTTTCGTTGACGTCCCTTAGATACCCCCTGAGGCCTTTTTGTGTCGATTCTGAGGGCCAGTGGGTCTGAAATGTTTTCCTCGGCCACTCATAAGAAATTTCCTTGACTTCAGTGCTGTGCTTTGCGGTTCTGATCTCCATTGAAGAGGGTTCGAAAGAAGGCGTGAAACAAACTAAGAGGGTCTGTGACAACCTTCCCATCGTGTGATACGTCCACGATGGCGTTGGGCAGAAATATGGTGAAATTCAGTACCAATGTGACATCATTAACCCTCTTTATATATCGCATGAACTTCTGAGCCCTGGCATTGTTTCCGCATATTTCGACATTTTAATGTCTGAAGCGTCATCGAGCCTGAGAATGAAGTCGCAGGATGTCACGCATTTGTACCATTACAGAATACGTCTGTAGGCAGCTTGAGCTAAATTTCAGGCTCATGCATCGCAATGAGAGACAATTACGTTGTTTCGAAAAAGTTATCCTTTAATTTTGTCGCTCAATGTATTTTGTTCGTATAGGTTGTAAGTAGGCTGTTTATGTTTTCTTATTGGCAACGTTACGTAGCGCTCTGTATGAAAATCACTGGCTGCGCTGTGTGCAGTCTGTGGCTAGTTTGCATTGTTGTCTGCCATTGTAGTGTTGGGCAGCGGCAGCTGGATGCGAACAGCGCGTAGCGTTGCGCAGTTGGAGGTGAGCCGCCAGCAGTGGTGGATGTGGGGAGAGAGATGGCGGAGTTTTGAAATTTGTAAGACTGGATGTCATGAACTGCTGTATATATTATGACTATTAAGGTAAATACATTGTTTGTTCTCTGTTAAAATCTTTCATTTGCTAACTATCCCTATCAGTAGTTAGTGCCTTCCGTAGTTTGAATCTTTTATTTAGCTGGCAGTGGTGGCGCTCGCTGTATTGCAGTAGTTCGAGTAATGAAGATTTTTGTGAGGTAAGTGATTTGTGAAAGGTATAGGTTAATGTTAGTCAGGGCCATTCTTTTGTAGGGATTTTTGAAAGTCAGATTGCGTTGCGCTAAAAATATTGTGTGTCGGTTTAAGGACAGTCATGTACAATTGTTCTAAGGGGACGTTTCAAGGTAGAAGTACAACACGTTCGTAAAAAATAGCTCAGATTGATTTGTATATTTTATAACACATTGTACTGAATTGCTGAACGTGGAACCTTGATTCTCATTCATGAAACATAGAAGAATGTTCTGTAGGAACCGACATGATTCTAGCTCAATTATACGCTAGACTGTCGCTGTGCGGAAGCTGAAAGGAAAATTAAGTTGACTATTTTGATTGAATGCAGATAGAGTTACGTGTTTTGTATGGTCTAGCGGTACACTGACGTAGTTTCGTGGAGACTGTACCATTCATATGTCGCAGGCCGAATACGTCAAAATACAGTACTGTTCAGAAGCACCTCTGCTGTTTCAGAATACAATTGCGCAAGAACTGCAAGACAATGGAAATGGACAAAGTGGATAAAGCATCTTTTTAACTTTTTAACTCGTGCTACAGGTGCTCAGTATCAACCTGGCAGTCGTCGACATGGACATCCAATTCACTGGCGTCACTGATACGAGTTGTCCGGGTAGACGCGACACCAGCTCACTTTGGACATCTGGTCATTTGGTTGCGAATTAGTTTCATTTGAAAATACAGAGCGGATGATTTATCTGCATGTTCTAATGCGTCTGTCTCGTAGTGTAAGTACCCCGAGGCACTTACACTAAGATGACGATAGTCATGGAATACATCCTAATATCGAGTGTGGACGAGAAGGGGTTTCATTCGTTTGAACATTACCGTAAAAAGCAGTTTACTGAATGACCACGCAAAAGGTCCTTATAGAAGAGGACATTCACACTATTGAAAGTGATGCTGAGTGTATATTACTATCAGGAAGGCGTGATCGAGATGGACATAATTGAATCAGAACAGTCATTTCTCTACTATACTTTAAAACAGAAGAAATTTAAAACCTTTACTTCCAAAATTCGGCCATCTAAATCTTCCGGTATTTGGTTTAACAGTGTTAGACAACACCTAAGTTCAAGCCAGATGTAAGATTCTGATATTCGATAGGAAAGCCTTGCTTCATCGGACATAGTGTAGTTAAGCTTACTGCATATTCTGTGGATCACATTCATGACAGCTTAGCTTAATGTGGAATGTGTCAGTTGGTTTACAAATAAGATACATTTTCTCCCTGAAATATGGCCATTTACGTATTTGGATTTTTTAAAATCTTAATCTACAACAAAACTATATAAATGTAATCCGATTACATGAACAAGCTGTCCTCAGAAATTCGTACATGGAGTAGAAGGAATTGTCAAATGAAAATTATTTCAGTTCGATTTTAAAACATTGATTATCTACCAGAACTTTTAATTCACTCTGTTGTTGCAGTTCTGTTGGGTTTCATTATACGGGCTGCATCATCATCAAAGAGCGCTGTTTCTGTTCTATTACTGTAGGATGGAAAGTCAATTATATACTGAAAGAACACTCGTGGTCCTAGAATTGAACCCTGTTTGAGCTCTCTGACATATTTTGCTACCTATTTGTTAAATATGAAGTAAACCATTTATTATTTAACCTCTAAACTAAAGTCACACAACCTAAGATTCTCTAAAAGAATGTTGCTGTTTCCGAAGTAATAAGTCTTAGTCAGACCAAAAATTCACAGCAGGTGAGATCTTATCTTTATGTACCTATAAACGCCATCAGTGAAATGGTCAGAGTAGATCTCTTCTAGAATCCGAATTATGACTGACTCGGACCCCTATAATGGCAGATTTTCTAAACCATCCTTAACCACAATACTTTCCCAAATATTTTGAGATGGAAGTTGACAGTCGAAGAGTTCCAAAGTTACTAACATCTCTTCTACTGCATTTATTCATGGGGTGAGAAGTCTAACAACGGCGTAATTTAGTTTTCCCAGGAAAAATACCTTGTGAAAGTGATGCGTGAAATGTATTACAACACAGTCGCTACATAAGAAGAGTACGATTTTAATAATAGGCTTAAATGAATCGGATTTTGGGATTAAGGAAGTTGATTGTCCTGATATCCCTGAAACAAGTTCGAATGATATGGAATTGACCAAATGCGTATGCTGCTGATTGTCGCATATATTGCAGTCGTTTTTCTTTTCAGCTGCCTGTACAAAGTTTCTTAGTTACATTCGGAAAATGATTGTTAAGGGGCCTTGCTATATGTTATTTACATATTAGGTCTTCTCTTCACCTGATAACTTCTCAGTTTCCTTTCTAACTGGGCTCCATATTGTTCTTATTTTCAGAATTATTAATCTCTGAAATGTCATGAAATCTTTTCCATTTTCTTAGAATGCTTCTCAATGCGGAATAAGGCCTTCTATAATATATAAGTAGTTTCAGATATGTACAGATACTGATACTGTTTCCAGACCATTTTACGTTAATGCCTTCCGCTATCCACAGTTTTTAGATACACCGCTGGTGCCAAACTTCACAATTTTCGTTGGTAAAAAGGTTTTGAAGGTGGAGGTACATTTACTTACAAATGCATTGTATTTAGAATTTACATCCAGTGCCCCTTTTACCTCATCCTAACGGAAGAACCTCAGGTTCCTTTTAAAGGTGTCTCTTCATTAGTCATGAAATTTTCTAATGGTTAACTTACTCAACATATAATTAAGAGTCGTTAATTAAGTTCTTACGGGGTTGCGTAATGCTGGCGGGAAAATTTACTTATGATGCTAAATTGTTAGTTCAAAAATGGTTCAAATGGCTCTAAGCACTACGGGATTTAACATCTGAGATCATCAGTCCCCTAGACTTAGAACTACTTAAACTTAACTAACCTAAGGACATCACACACATCCATGCCCGAGGCAGGATTCGAACCTGCGACCGTAGCAGCAGCGCGGTTCCGGACTGAAGTGCCTAGAACAGCTCGGCCACAGCGGCCAGCAGATTGTAAGCGTTAAGTGAAAATTTTATATATAGTATTTAGTATAAAATGTGAATACAGTGGTACATGAGAAGTCACAATGACAACTAGCTACCGTGCTCAAATGAATAATTGTTTCCTTATAAGTGCGGCACAAAAAGTTGTATGTGATTATGTTCGCTAGGAAAGGACCATGAGTGAGTTGCGCAAGTAGTGTCGGCTGCAGTTCACTACACACGTTTATAAGCAATAGTATTTACGGACATGAAACCACACTCCCACATAATCTCACCATCGTGGAACGTATGCCGTAGGCCTCTACAAAACTGCAACTTATTAGTGCTTTATGGTTTTTTAGAAAAATTAAGGAATTTCTATCAGATACTAATAATGAATGAATATATACATAATACAGTGGCAGCCACAGCAATCTGTTTATTCAAGTCATGTGTCGCTACTAGAAAAACAGGGAATAGGCATACGATACAGTAACCGATTACGACGCTAAAATTTACTTATATAACTTTCAAGAACCGGTTTCAAGTAGCGACTCGAGATACATTCTGCTGCCCCTTATATAGAGGCCCCGGAAGGAATGCGAATGTAAAATCAGATTTATCTCAGAAGGCAGAAAGGCGCCTAAGTTCCGTTCACGAATGATATAAGCTAGTATGTACAAGCACTTTCGACGCATAGATATTCTCGTATTTCCTGAGTAATGAAGAAATTCAGCAGTGCTGCACACAGCTTGATGATTCTACAGCTCAGAAAGTAAAAAAGTTTGCCAATTTGATCAGATTCATTTTCTAAGTTTCTTAAAATGTAAATAATTATACGACTATCGGCAATGAAGCAAAACAAGAATTAAAAAATACAAAAAATTTTACATACTTGTTTACTCATCTGTTGAGGGGAACTGTATGCGAAAAAGATGGAGCACAACACTTACATTTAACATAACAACCTCCAAACATGGTAATTAGTTCAAACTGTTAGACACTTACGACAAGTTCAGCGGTATAAAAAAAAGTCATGACACATTCAATACAATATCCCGAGCAACTCTATGTTATATTTAGAAACAAAGTTATTATGCAAAATAAAACCTTGTCTTTTTACCAAGCCGTTCAGAAATGTCCTTAAATTCATTAATGAGACTTGTTTTGTGGAATTTAAATTCTCACACTTGTTTCTGGAAGTATGTGTCCTGTCACAAAGTTGAAGACAATCAGAGGCAAATTTAACTCCTACACAGAATGGTCTGCACATATAACATACGAGGTTTGCCCAGAAAGTAATGAGCCACATTCTTTTTTTCGACGATTCTTTATTGAACATAATGAGATTTACACAAATAAAAGAATGGTGTTTTATCTACACACCCTATTTTTCCACTTAATCTCCATCCCGTTCATTGGCCATCCTCAGCTCGCAGCCGCGCTGGGTAGCCGCGATGTCTAGAGGCGTCTTGTCACGGTCAACGTGGCTCCCCCCGTCGGAGGTTCGGGTTCTCCATCGGGCATGGGTGTGTGTGTCGTCCCTAGCGTAAGTTAGTTTAAGTCAGATTAAATAGTGTATAAGCTTAGGGACCGATGACCTCAGCAGTGTGGTCCCATACGACCTTACCACCACCAACAGCGCGAAACGAGGGCACATACGCCCTGTCGTCACCAATGCTTGTTCTGGTGGTGGAGCCGGCCGAAGTGGCCGTGCGGTTCTAGGCGCTGCAGTCTGGAACCGCGAGACCGCTAAGGTCGCAGGTTCGAATCCTGCCTCGGGCATGGATGTGTTTGATGTCCTTAGGTTAGTTAGGTTTAACTAGTTCTAAGTTCTCGGGGACTAATGACCTCAGAAGTTGAGTCCCATAGTGCTCAGAGCCTGGTGGTGGAGCCAGTGTTTCACTGTGTGAATCACTTCCTCATCGTCCTCAAAATGACTTTTACGAATGGCACCTTTTAATGGCCCAAACAAGCGGAACACAAAAACAGCTCACTGCAACCTGTCAGGTGAGACAGCCGTGGATGGTCTCCCCGACCGCTGCAAATCGTGGAGCTCCGCCGAACAACCTTCTTGTGACCTCATCCTCCGTGCCCAGCGACTAACTGTACTTCTGTAGACACCAGATACTCCATAGACGTTTCACAAGTGTTTGTGAAAGTTCCCCTTAATTTCTTTCTCTGCAGTGAGAAATTCAATGACGGCACATTGCTTGCATCGTACATCACCTACAGACGCCATTTCGAAACTGTCCTGCAGCTACGCTATCTGTCGGAAGTGACGGAAACTTGGCGCGCTCACTCAGGAGACTTCAGATAATACATACGTAACGTGTTGCATTCGTAGCATTGTCTTCGTCTGAGAAAGAAAATGAGGTGCATTACTTTCTGGGCAACCCTCGTACTTATGTGAACTTCAGTTATCAGCAATATCAGAAAGTTTCCAATAATCATAGAATCACGTTTTCCCATTTGCCAACAAAATGGCTCTGTGACCAGCTCAAGTGTTATGGACATATTTGTACGTTACGAACTAATGGCAGTAATATGCAAGAACAGATTGCAGCAGAGCTATATGTTCAGTGTTGACACGAATTATAATGTTTAAGAATAAAGAACTGCAGCACGCTCTTGTGACAAAGTAATACCTACCTCTCAGTGTTGGCCACTTTTACAGCATATACTCTTTTCAGCGAAAGTTATGGTTTCCGATATTTTCAGCTCAAATTATTTACGTATTTTTCTCTTTGAAGAAAGCTGTCCTTAGCTGGTCATCTAAATTTTCTGGCGACAGTGTGGTAACGTCTGTAAATAAAACTGGATTTGGTCAATGATTGTTTTTAGTACACGGTGTCCAGAAATTAAGTATTACTTAGTAGAAATAGTGATGGCACATGCTGAGGCATCGGTTTATTAGTGATTACTTTCAACATGTTTACCATCAGTATGAGGACACACTTCCGATTGTCCAGCAGTGCAGCGAAACGCATTCTGAAGCGTTACTGGTGTTATGGCGGCAGCAGCGTGCGTAGTGCGGTTCCTGAGCTCCTGCAATGAGGTAATGCGTCGGGTGAACACTCGGCCTTTTATAAATCCTCATACGAAATATCCTTCGCCATGAGGTGAGGGGAACGTGCTGTCCACGGCAAGGGGCCTGCGCGTCCAATCCATCTCCCAGGGAACTGTGAATTCAGGAACGTGCGAGCATCTAAAGCACAATGACATGGTGCCCCAACTTACTGAAAGTAAGCTGTATCCAGACACCCATCCTGGATAAGCTGTGGCAACAGAAAATTTGTGAGCATGTCTGGGTACACTGCTCCATTCGTGGTTTTTTCAGCGAAGAAAAACGGTCCGTTGACATTGTCACACGTGCTTCCCATCCAAACGCGAACCTGGAAAGACTCTGGCATGAATTTAACATGTCCCATTGGTGGAGTGTTGGCCCAGATAACGCAGGTATTCCTGGTAACCTTTCCTCAAATGTGGGACGTCGCTTCGTCACTGAATAAGATGTGAGTCAGGATGTGAGGCTCTTCATGTGCAATGAGGAGGTCGATGCATATGGCTGCACGCTCTGCCGGAGAATCTGTAGATAGTACGGCTTCTTCTTTAGGGTAAACAGAAACACTCCGTGTAACGTCGAGAGTGGAATGTTCAGTTCCACTGACAGACACCGCACTGATTTTGGACTCCTTTCAGTAGAGTTCCTGATGGCTTCAGTCTTTTCATTGTAGGTTGACGGACGTAGTTGTCCGAGCTCCCTTACCAGCGATCCAGTGCGCGTAAACTTGCTTACCAATCTGCGGATTGTTTTATCAGTGGAACTTCGTGATGGATTTCGTAGTGAAATCTCATCCGAATGTCATCGCATGATAAGCTCTATAGCTCCCACGTCACAATAGCCACCTTCTCTTCTACGGTTAACGTCATCCACATTCAACCTGTAAACAATGGAACACATGTTTAATTGTTGGCATGAGATTAATGCACATCAGGCAACAAAGTGCATACAAAATATGTTAAATGTACCAGCAATGATCTACAATATACAACTTACTGATAAAGTATGTATTTCTGCAAAACAGATGCTTAATTTCTGGATACCTGTATACTCACATACAGGATGAGTCACCTAACATTACCGCTGGATATATTTCGTAAACCACATCAAATACTGACGAATCGATTCCACACACCGAACGTGAGGAGAGGGGCTAGTGTAATTGGTTAATACAAACCATAAAAAATGTACGAAAGTATGTTTTTTAACACAAACCTAGGTTTTTTTAAATGGAACCCCGTTAGTTTTGTTAGCACATCTGAACATATAAACAAATACGTAATCAGTGCCGTTTGTTGCATTGGAAAATGTTAATTATATCCGGATATATTGTAACCTAAAGTTGACGCTTGAGTACCACTCCTCCGCTGTTCGATCGTGTGTATCGGAGAGCACCGAATTAGGTAGGGATGCAAAGGGAACGGTGATGGACCTTAGGTACAGAAGAGACTGGAACAGCACATTACGTCCACATGCTAACACCGTTTTATTGGTCTTTTTCACTGACGCACATGTACATTACCATGAGGGGTGAGGTACACGTTCGACGGGCGTTTCATAGGACGTGGAGGACGCATAAATTGGCCAGCCCGTTCTCCTGATCTTACACCTCTGGACTTCTTTCTGTGGGGTACGTTAAAGGAGAATGTGTACCGTGATGTGCCTACAATCCCAGAGGATATGAAACAACGTATTGTGGCAGCCTGCGGCGACATTACACCAGAAGTACTGCGGCGTGTACGACATTCATTACGCCAGAGATTGCAATTGTGTGCAGCAAATTATGGCCACCACATTGAACATCTATTGGCCTGACATGTCGGGCACACTCTATTCCACTCCGTAATTGAAAACGTAAACCACGTGTGTACGTGTGTACCTCACCCCTCATGGTAATATACATGTGCGTCAGTGAAAAAGACCAATAAAAAGGTGTTAGCATGTGGACGTAATGTGCTGTTCCAGTCTCTTCAGTAGCTAAGGTCCGTCACCGTTCCCTTTGGATCCCTATGTAATTCGGTGCTCTCCGATACACACGATCGAACAGTGGAGGAGTGGTACTCAAGTGTCAACTTTAGGTTACAATATCTCCGGATGTAATTAACATTTTCCAATGCAACAAACGGCACTGATTACGTATTTGTTTATATGTTCAGATGCGCTAACAAAACTGAACGGGATTCCATTTACAAAAACGTAGGTTTGTGTTAAAAAACATACTTCCGTGCATTTTTTTACGGTTTGTATTAACCAATTACACTAGCCCCTCTCCTCACGTTCGGTCTGTGGAATCGATTCGTCAGTATTTGATGTGGTTTACGAAATATATCCAGCGGTAACGTTCGGTGACTCACCCTGTATATGCAGACTGAAATGTAGTTTTCTACTTGTGAGTGAATTTTCCTTTCTACAAATTTTACGTTTACAGGCAGTAACTGTTTTCAGTGTTCAAGATTCCCATTGATATTTAGCCGCTTGTAGCAGAGCAATCTAAGGCGCTTTGTCACGGTCCGCGTTGATCCCCCCGTCGGACGTTCGAGTCGTCCCTCGGGCAAGGGTGTGTGTGTTGTCCTTAGCGTAAGTTAGTTTAAGTTAGTAAGACCTTACCACAAATTTCCAAATTTCCATGGATGTTTACCACGAAATTTTCCGTCTTCGCAGAACGTAGAAAATTTATTTATTTCAATGAAACTTCTCGTTCTTCGTCGGACAACGTGGAAGCGAAGAAAGTGATAACTACTACATTTCTTTAAGTCACCATAGTTAGACTGAAAGGTTAGTACAAGATTTTACAAGATGTGCAGCACATTCTACCTTGTTGTTGTCGATACATTTCACGTACTGTTTTTCTCTTGCGGCACGCGCCTTTTTATGACAGCTCCACTACTTTGTAACAAAATGTATGTAACTTGCTGTCACTATCCACTCACATGAGACTTAAACAACGTTGTTTTTACTAAACAGTCGTTACACTGGACCATAGCAACTAACATAAAAACATTGGCTTAGAAGGAGATGTTCCGAGTTTGAGTTCCAGCGTGGCACACACTTTTTAACAAGGGAAATAAAGATTGAGAGTTTTCGAATTTAAGACGGAATACACTACTGGCCATTAAAATTGCTACACCACGAAGATGACGTGCTACAGACCCGAAATTTAACCGACAGGAAGAAGATGCTGTGATATGCAATTCATTAGCTTTTAGGAGCATTCACACAAGGTTGGCGTCGGTGGCGACACCTACAATGTGCTGACATGAGGAAAGTTTCCAACCGATTTCTCATACACAAACAACAGTTGACCGGCGTTGCCTGGTGAAACGTTGTTGTGATGCATCGTGTAAGGAGGAGAAATGCTACCATCACATTTCCGACTTTGATAACGGTCGGATTGCAGCCTATCGCGATTGCGGTTTATCGTATCGCGACATTGCTGCTCGCGTTGTTCGGGAGTGGAATGGTAGAGAGATAGTATGATTGTGGTTCGACGAACCCTCTGCCAAGCACTTAAATGTGAATTGCAGAGTAGTCATGTATGATATAGATGTAGATGTAATACGGAACGCCGTGCTGGATCCCAGCGGCCTCGTATCACTAGCAGTCGAGATGACAGGCATCTTATCCGCATGGCTTTAACGGATCGAGTAGCCACGTCTCGATCCCTGAGTTAACAGATGGTGACGTCTGCAAGACAAAAACCATCTGCACGAACAGTTCGACGACGTTTGCAGCAGCATGGACTATCAGCTCGGAGACCTTGGCTGCAGTTACCCTTGACGCTGCATCACAGACAGGAGCGCCTGCGATGGTGTACTGAACGACGAACCTGGGTGCACGAATGGAAAAACGTCGTTTTTTCGGATGAATCCAGGTTCTGTTTACAGCATCTTGATGGTCGCATCTGTGTTTGGCGACATCATGGTGAACGTACATTGGAAGCGCGTATTCGTTATCGCCATACTGGCGTATCACCCGGCGTGATGGTATGGGGTGCCATTGGTTACACGTCTCGGTCACTTCTTGTTCGCATTGATGGCGCTTTGAACAGTGGACGTTACATTTCAGATGTGTTACGACCCGTGGCTCTACTCTTCATTCGATCACTGCGAAACCCTACATTTCAGCAGGATAATGCACGACCGCACTTTGCAGGTCCTGTACGGGCCTTTCTGGATAAAGAAAATGTTCGACTGCTGCCCTGGCCAGCACATTCTCCAGATCTCTCACCAATTGAAAACGTCTGGTCAATGGTGGCCGAGCAACTGGCTCGTCACAATACGCCAGTCACTACTCTTGATGAACTGTAGTATCATGTTGAAGCTGCGTGGGCAGCTGTACCTGTACACGCCATCCAAGCTCTGTTTGACTCAATGCCCAGGCGTATCAAGGCCTTTATTAGGCCATAGGTGGTTGTTCTAAGTACTGAATTCTCAGGATCTATGCACCCAAACTGCGTGAAAATGTAATCACATGTCAGTTCTAGTATAATATATTTGTCCAATGAATACCCGTTTATCATCTGCATTCCTTGTTGGTGTAGCACTTTTAATGACTAATAGTGTATGTAACTTGCTGTCACTATCCACTCACACGATGCTTATACAACGTTGTTTTTACCAGACAGTCGTTACACTGGATCATAGCAATCAACATAAAACCATTGGCTTAGATTGTTATGTTCTGAGTATCTGAGTTTGAGTCCCGGCGTGGCACACACTTTTTAACAATGGAGATAAAGAAGGAGAGTGTTCGAATTCGTTTAAGAGGGAATAGTTATGTAGAAGTAAATTCCGGTTAAGTCATATTTTCACGTCGTAGCCATACCAGCACTGCTCTCTAGCCATCGGTCCGGGGTTCGCCCCCCTGCGCAACTGCGCCGTCTGCGGCGTCACTGGCGCCCCTGGTCAATGCGACAGAACCCTTCGCCGAGTCGCCGCCAGCCGAGCCGCGGGGTTGTGACCGCCATCGCCATCTCACCGCCCGATGTGTCAGGAACGTCGAGTTGGCGCACCGCTTCCCGGCAGCATGTCTAAACTCCAAGGACGTCTGCCCCGCCTCCTGCGTCGACGCGAACACATCGTGGGTTAATGCCGGGCTCCGCACGGGCCGAGGGTGTGCGCCTGTAGCTGTTCAAGCTTACTGGAGTAGTAGCGAATTTTCAGGTACACCTACTGTCTTGCTCCAGCCGTCCACGAAGGACTTCCGTCTCCTTCGCCAGCCATACGAGATAGGAACATGTAGGTGGGGAAGTGCAATGTCTCCTGGAGAACCCGGATAACGGCTCTTCCAGCCGAGAGTAACTCTCATGGCACACCTGACAGTCACACTCAGAGGAAGAGTCTCGTACTTGGGACCTGTTTAAGCTCCCGCTTTTGTAAATGGTCCCACACGTCCCCTGTTCAGTTGGAATGTAGAGATCAGCTTGAAACATCCCCTTGGAAAAAATTATAAATTGCTGTGCTGACAAAACTCTTACGTTATTTGATTTTCAAACAGCTGAGCAAAGCTGAACGTACTCAGACATTTCTCTCTTTACTTCTTCTGATCAACAGTAAACTGACACACAATATTTTTAGCGCAACGCAATCTGCCTGTCAATAATCCCTACAAAAGAATGGCCCTGACTAACAATAACCTATATCTTTCATGAATCACTTATAAAAATCTTCGTTACTCAAACTACTGCAATACAGCGAGCACCAATACTGCCAGCTAAATGAAAGATTCTAACTACTGAAGGCACCAACTACTGATAGGCATAGTTAGCAAATGAAAGATTTTGGTAGAGAACAAACAATATATTTATCTTAATAGTGTTCAAAAAGGCATGATATATATATATAATATATATCAGTTCATGACATCCAGTCTTACAAATTTCCTTTTTCTGACGGACACACGTCCAGATCGTCCGCTCTCAACTGCTGGCGGCTCACCTTCAACTGCACAACGCTACGTGCTGTTCACATCCAACTGCCCAACACTACAATAGCGAATATTCCAACAATGCCAACCAGCCACAGATTGCACACAGCACAGCCAGAGATTTTCGTACAGAGGGCTACGTGGCGTTACCAACATAAAAACCTAAACAGCCTACTTACAAGCTGAGCAAATAACTCAAGGGACGTTGTTTGGGCGGGGGGGGGGGGGTGCCCATAACGCGGAGATAACGTACTAATCAGTTGTATGCACAATTTGTCTTTAGAGGTTGGCACATAGACATGTGAGCTCCTGAGGGATGCCGTCTGGAAGAAGGAATCTTCACAATTAGAATTCCGAATTTACACTATTAGTAATTAATTACGCGACGTACTATAAAATAAATGTGAAATGATCACGTATGTCATTAATCATTTTAGACTCTTTCGTGTCGTGGAAACACTCGCTACAATTACTGAACTGAATGTACAGCAACCACTAAACGTGACCAGGAAATGTCGAATAATTCATGTATTGTGGGTGATTCAAGTAAATTTTCAGAAACGGTATTCAGTAGTGAGTAATACTGTTGTGAAAATGAAATACCTGGAACTTTTGAAATACTAACCTCGACGACCAATGGCATAAAAAATTGCAAATGTCAGCGTATAACTGCATACGTCTCTTCGAACTACCGTACCTTGTAGGGCTAAGAGTATATACAGAAATTAATCATTAATGAGCATGTATTAGCTAAATTGTTATTTTATTCCAGTTTTATAAGTCAGAATTTGGACTATGATCGGCTTACCACCTTTCCCTTATACCTCCCATATTTCGCAAATAACTACCTATTTATTATTTGTAGATCTCAACCCCACAGTCTTTCATTAATGAATGCTACGTTGAATTAAATCTGTCCTAGGTATAGAATTTAAGGTATGTAAGGTATTAAACTCAATCGCATCAAATGATTAGCTCTAGTCGCAGAGGAAAAAGACGTGAAAGAGGGAAGCAGAGTAAAAATTGTGTGGTTCCTCTAGATTTAGAAGACATCTTAAAGATGTACCATACTAGCTGATATTTAAAAGAGTTATAATACCTGACATGTATAAAATCTTATTTCACAGCAACCAGTGGGACATTTCAATTTAATGTAAAAAAAATGGCTCCAAGCACTATGGGAATCAACATCTGAGGTCATCAGTCCCTTAGATTTAGAACTACTTAAACCTAACTAACTTAAGGACATCACACATATCCATGCCTAGAAACGCTCGGCTACAGCGGCCGGCAATTCAGTGTTGCTGGGTTAATTAAATGGAAGTATGAAGAAAGATGTTTTACCACCAGGTTGTACTTTAAAATTGTACCGTATTAACCACTATTAGTTTCGAGAGTTTCTCATTATCAACTGCATCCAAAAACATAACAGAATATAATGAAATGTAAATCAGAATCTGAAAGCCAGTACAAACGTATTGGATGTAGATTTTTCTTAAACACGGTGATTACTTACGACAGCGGGAGCCGGCCGGAGTGGCCGTGCGGTTCTAGGCGCTACAGTCTGGAGCCGGCCGACCGCTACGGTCGCAGGTTCGAATGCTGCCTCGGGCATGGATGTGTGTGATGTCCTTAGGTTAGTTAGGTTTAATTAGTTCTAAGTTCTAGGCGACTGATGACCTCAGAAGTTAAGTCGCATAGTGCTCAGAGCCATTTGAACCATTTTTTGAACTTACAACAGATGAGAGAATACAACACCCTCGTGAAAAAGAAAGTACATGCCGTGTGCAGTTGCGCATCACACGATCGTCAAAGCGCATAATCTGAAATAAAAAACATCGGCGTGTGAGAAGTGTGACAAGAGAGCCAGATTAATCTGTTACTGATGACTTTTTTTTCAAACCTGTGACTGATGCCATAACGAAATTAAAATTTCATTCTCGTCCAGAATGTTGCAAAATGTGGAACCGTTGCGCTATTATGCAATGTCATTGAAATATTTGTGAAACAGTATAAATGGAGGCGATTGTGTGGCTTGGAGCTGTATACCAAGATGCTCAAAAGCTCAGTCCGACCATCTCCATTGAAATGTTTTTTTAAGAATGTGATTAAGGTGTCTAAAACTGAAAAACTCTTAAGAAAAGAGATAATTAAAATGGTATTTAATACCTACCAATCACCAATGCCCCACCACTGTGCACTACTGATAGTGTAACACAGAACTCAAAAAAGTAACATAATCTACATTGAAGTGATAGTTCAGGAACGTGTGAATCAGTATTTGTCATATTGTTTGCCAGAGTAGCCACATTTGGTCTTTCGTCTCACTTAATTCCCTTGTTCCCAAATACCAAACCGATTTTCACTTGGTCTCCCAGTGGAGAATAAACTCCTCTGTTTCTTTGACTATCATACATGTAAATGCCGTGGGAAGCTTGAATAGATGTTTATATACCTTGAACGTGTTTCAGCTGTTGCAGTCCTCGCAAATATCTGCAGGCTAAATACCGTTGTTGTAACTTGGTCTCGACCACGCGCGCGGAGAAAAATTACAGTGGTGCAAAAATAGTATTTCTGCTTAATCCAATTCTAGGGTTTGGTCATGCAATCACTATGCTTATGTGACTTTATAAAATACACGGTCGAGCATACACGCGGTAGTACAGTCTTTTATTTTTATTGCAGTAGCTGTAAAACAACAGTACGGTTGTTAGGGACCCAAACGGCAATCGACCCAGTTATTGGTTGGAGACGGAATTTCAACAGTCATTTATCTAATCATACCTGACCGATTCTGACAGTGATTAATCAGATGTGAATACGTAAAAGCGTCTGTGTCTGGCAATAAAATTGTTAAAACGTTGTACGATAACGAATTTGTTTGTCTTCGCCATACAGCAGGTCATTAAAAACAAGACACTACTGGTGAGCACCAAAGTACGGTGATACTTGTTGGATGGCGATGCGACTGACTATAGGTCACCTGCGATTAGAGAGACTTCCTGGCAGTGTTCAGTGTATGACGCGCTACCTCTCTGTAGCAGTACAAGTTTAACATTCCTCAGACGATAAGGTTGCCAAACCAGTATTCATCTGTACGACTATCAGTCAGACCATACACCTCCAAAATACTTAGACAGCTGTTCACCATGTTATTGGAGGATAACTAAATGGTTCAAACGGCTCTGAGCACTATGGGACTTAACTACTGAGGTCATCAGTCCCCTAGAACTTAGAACTACTTAAACCTAACTAACCTAAGGACATCACACACATCCATGCCCGAGGCAGGATTCGAACCTGCGACCGTAGCGGTCACGCGGTTCCAAACTGACGCGCTTAGAACCGCACGGCCACACCGGCCGGCGGAGGATAACCCTGTTGCAAAGCTACGGTTAGTAATCAATCTTCGAAGTACAGTTCAAAAATGGTTCAAATGGCTCTGAGCACTATGGGACTCAACTGCTGTGGTCATAAGTCCCCTAGAACTTAGAACTACTTAAACCTAACTAACCTAAGGACATCACACACATCCATACCCGAGGCAGGATTCGAACGTGCGACCGTAGCGGTCGTGCGGTTCCAGACTGTAGCGCCTTTAACCGCTCGGCCACTTCGGCCGGCCGAAGTACAGTGTATAGCATCTATGTGGCAGACATTGGA
The DNA here is from genome assembly GCF_023864275.1 of Schistocerca cancellata. Lineage (NCBI taxonomy): Eukaryota > Metazoa > Arthropoda > Insecta > Orthoptera > Acrididae > Schistocerca > Schistocerca cancellata. The sequence continues at coordinate 600,577,113 of NC_064631.1, read as the reverse complement.
ATTACGTCTCTTAGCGTAATAATTTCAGGAAGGAGCTTTCTGTCTATTCGTGGTGAAATGTAAAATAAACGGTAGTCTATGGCGTTGTTGACAAAGAGATGATGTAAATGGAATTTTTTTCGCTGATTGTTTCATGAAATACGTATCATTAACCTTAAGTATAATTCTTAAACGTAAGTAGATGTAACCACTCTTAGGATGAGTTCTATCGTGTTTTGTGTCGTTAATGACGATCAGTAAAATGGAGAGAGTGTGAAACCTACACATGCTCTACTTGTCTCGAATGGCACAAAGCCGGCCGCCTAGCTGAACTGACCCCACCAGACACTGTGCTTACTATCAACGGTGCTTCGCCACGCTCCGATGCACGATAAGGTGTTTCAGTTGAGTGACTGTAGGAGGGTGCAAGATGACTTGGACAAAATTTCTAGTTGGCGTGATGAACGGCAGCTAGTTCTAAATGTAGAAAAATATAAGTTAAATTGGATCAGTAGGAAAAATAATCCCGTAATGTTCGGGCACAGCTGTAGTGTGTACTGCTTGGCACAGTCACGTTCTTTAAACATCTGGATGCAACGTTGCAAAGCAATATGAATGGAATGGGCTTGTGTGGACTGTGGTAGGAGAGGCAGTTATTCGGCTACAGTTAATTGGGAGAATTTTGGCAAAGTGTGGTTCCTTTGTAAAGGAAACAGCATATGGAACGCTAGTGCGACATATTCTTGAGTACTGCTCTGGTATTTGGGATCCATACGAGATCAGATTGAAGGAAGACGTAGAAGCAATTCAGAGACGGGCTGCTGCATTTTTTAACAACATGTCAGTGTTTCGGAAAAGCTTCCGGAACTCAAATGGGGATCCCTGTAGGGAAGGCACAGGTTGTTTTTCGAGGAACACTGTTGAGAAAATTTAGGCAACCGGCATTTGAAGCTGAGTGCAGGACGACTCTACAGCCGCCAGCATACATTTCGTGTAAGGACCACGAAGATAAGATACGAGAAATTAGAGATCATACGGAGGCACACAGACAGTTGTCCTGCCCTCGCTCTATTTCTGAGTGGGACAGGAAAGGAAATGTCTAGTAGTAGTACAACGTACCCTCTGCCATGCACCGTACGGTGGCTTTGGAGTATGTAAGTAGAAGTAGGTGTTTAAGGTCTGTTAGAAATTTCCGAAGGATCGATTATCTATGGTTGGTAATTGTCGATCATTCATACTATCGGAAACTCTACGCCAGGATATCACTTAGTTTTGCTTGCCAAATACCCATATTGAAAATTTCTTCTCCCTCTATGAGACAAATTGGAGGCTGCTGGTGAGTCTCTATCACAGGTGTACTACAGTTAGAGGTTAGATATTATAAATGTGTGTTCTTTAATGAGACGCTTTAACAGTGGCTATTTTGTGCCGTTTTCTTATTCTTTTTTGTAAATGGTATATTTCTGATACCTATTGGGAGCCTCGTCGTTGTGTAGCAAATGAATTAATCGCTGTGTTGAACTCGGACAATAGAGGGGCATCCCATGATCTGATTCGTATTGTGGCAATGGAACTGTGGCGATAAGACAGTTCTTTTCTCTAATCCGTCTCATCTGATTTGTGACCTAACTGGTGACCTGGTTCAACACTCACAAAGCTTTAATCCTGTCTCCATAACTCCACAGCATTTATATCCGACAAGTGTACGTAGCCATTCCGCAGAGTAAAATCTCACTAGAACAAGCCTCTGCTCTAGATAGAAACGTATAGTGTGGGCTAAGCGCTCGAAGCTTTCATCCTGAAGCTACTTTATCTCCAGGCAACAATGAAATACTACTGTGACGTGCTCCGTTAGATTTGAAAACATCCTGTGTGACCTGTGCTGGACATGTTAACGGGGTATCTACTGAATTATGTATCACTGTTGTTTTCTTTTACTTTCTATTTCTAGCACCATAATTTTGAGTTTTCACTCAAAATCTGACGAGAAGTGTTGAACTGACATCAGAAAAGTTTTTAACCTCATATGAAAAGATATTAGTCACTACAGCCTATGAAAAAGACTAATCGGCAAAGAGGTCTGCACCAGAAAGCGCGAGACACCTACTGGAGGCAAACGAATAGCGTATAAGTGTTCCTCTTTAAGATAATTTCGCAGGTAAGTAAGGCAAGTCTTATTTGCTGCCAATAAACGCTGCTCCAAACGAGGGCGACGTTTAGTGGCGTAGTAAAAGCTGGAACGCCGTAAACATGACGGAGCCCGCGGCTTCCGCCTTACGCCGCAGCTGCCACGATGGTACGGTGCCCCCGGCGTGACGCGTCGCCAACCGCAGTGCATGTTCTCCCGCTGGTCGCGGCAACAAGCGACTACGAGAACACACGGTTACTGGCAGCGTGAACCGTAAGATGGTAAGCGCCTAGGATTGTCAATTGTAAGCGACTTAACCTTCTGTCGGGCGCGGTGTTTGTCGCAGCCAGACCGGGCGCGGTGTACCAAATTGATCACACCGTTCATTCACGTGATCATTTATTAAATTCTGTTCACAAAACATAGTATAAGTGCCAAATACATTTAAAGAAAGACAAAGATGACATACGAGCACAACTGTAGTAGAAACATTCATCATTCAAATTTTTTATCGTCAATGTTGGGCTTTAGTAACAAATGATAAAAACGTCGCTTTTTCATTTACTTCTTTATTATATTTCACTAATAAACACATTACAAATGACAATTATCTTTACAGAAAGGCTATTATGACACTGGAGCAGAACAACAATGATATTACAACTCATTCATTTGTTTCATCGTCACTTTTTGACTGTGGTAACAAATGCGGAATTTTTCCGCATTCAGAGCAAAAAGGTTCAATGTGTATCAAACAGATAGGCTTCTGACAGATTTTGCAACAATATTTTGTCAGTCTTTTTTTTCTGTGCCTTTTCCTGTTGATCCCAGTCCCTTGTTCTACGTTTCTGCTAGTGTCTTCTGCTTCTTCTTCACACGTTGGCCTATATTGTTGTAGCCGCAGTTGAAGATCTCTGTGAATTCCTGAGGTAGAACTAACGCATGTGAGAGTTGCTTCAGGAATCCTTTTCTTTGGATAAAATTCTCGTTGTTGCCATAGTAAATTACTTGTGAACTGGTTCCACTCATATTGATCATTGCAAAAAATATGACCATGGGCAAACGACACACATTTCTTGCTACATTGTATGAAACGGTCAACTTATCTGTAGTGTCGACTCCACCTTTGGTGCTATTGTAAAATGTTACAATGGATGGCTTCTGTTTATCTCCAGTGTCAGCATATACTGAATTATCTTCATGCAAACTTGATGCCAAGATAACACACTTCCCCTTTTTAGGAACGTAGGAAACTAGAGTACAGCCTTTCTTGAAGCCAAAAAGTGAACTATGGACAGCCCTGCCTTTACTGGTAGCAAACTCCAGAGGAATCTCACGCTTGTTTTTCTTCATCGTCCCAACAAAAGAAAGATTTTTTCTTCTTAGCTCTTCTATCAAACCAATACTAGTAAACCAATTGTCTGCTGTCACATTTCGACCTGACTGATAAATTGGTTCACATAGTCGCAGAACATCATCTGAAGGTTTATTGCTAACGTGGTACAATCCTTCTGGCTGCAGCCCAGCGTATATTTCCAGATTATAGAGATAAAATACTTGGAAATCCACAAGATCATATATCTTAATTCCATATTTGTTTGTTTTGCTAGGTATATATTGGCGAAAACTGCACCTTCCACGGAATCCTTCAAGTTTCTCATCTACTGTAACGTTTTCTCCGAGGGTGTAGGATTTCTGGCAATCCTGTACAAACAGAGAAAATGTTTCTGAATCGCTGTTATCTTGTCTAATTATCTAATTTCATCGCGAGTCACACGATTGTCAAATCTAAGGCGCTGCATGATGAATTTGAAACGTTTTATGTTCATAACGAGACGAAATTTTTCAATTCCATCCCCATCACTTCCCCACAGATCTTCTAGCTTCGTCTGTTACGTTTGTTAACACCAGCCAAAAACAGAAGACCAATGAAAGCTTTTAATTCAATAATATCTATAGGTTTTACGTCTCTCTCTCGCTGTAAAGAAGCTTTGATGCTCTCAGTATACTGATTGGTATACAGAACTACACTCCTGGAAATGGAAAAAAGAACACATTGACACCGGTGTGTCGGACCCACCATACTTGCTCCGGACACTGTGAGATGGCTGTACAAGCAATGATCACACGCACGGCACAGCGGACACACCAGGAACCGCGGTGTTGGCCGTCGAATGGCGCTAGCTGCGCAGCATTTGTGCACCGCCGCCGTCAGTGTCAGCCAGTTTGCCGTGGCATACGGAGCTCCATCGCAGTCTTTAACACTGGTAGCATGCCGCGACAGCGTGGACGTGAACCGTATGTGCAGTTGACGGACTTTGAGCGAGGGCGTATAGTGGGCATGCGGGAGGCCGGGTGGACGTACCGCCGAATTGCTCAACACGTGGGGCGTGAGGTCTCCACAGTACATCGATGTTGTCGCCAGTGGTCGGCGGAAGGTGCACGTGCCCGTCGACCTGGGACCGGACCGCAGCGACGCACGGATGCACGCCAAGACCGTAGGATCCTACGCAGTGCCGTAGGGGACCGCACCGCCACTTCCCAGCAAATTAGGGACACTGTTGCTCCTGGGGTATCGGCGAGGACCATTCGCAACCGTCTCCATGAAGCTGGGCTACGGTCCCGCACACCGTTAGGCCGTCTTCCGCTCACGCCCCAACATCGTGCAGCCCGCCTCCAATGGTGTCGCGACAGGCGTGAATGGAGGGACGAATGGAGACGTGTCGTCTTCAGCGATGAGAGTCGCTTCTGCCTTGGTGCCAATGATGGTCGTATGCGTGTTTGGCACCGTGCAGGTGAGCGCCACAATCAGGACTGCATACGACCGAGGCACACAGGGCCAACACCCGGCATCATGGTGTGGGGAGCGATCTCCTACACTGGCCGTACACCACTGGTGATCGTCGAGGGGACACTGAATAGTGCACGGTACATCCAAACCGTCATCGAACCCATCGTTCTACCATTCCTAGACCGGCAAGGGAACTTGCTGTTCCAACAGGACAATGCACGTCCGCATGTATCCCGTGCCACCCAACGTGCTCTAGAAGGTGTAAGTCAACTACCCTGGCCAGCAAGATCTCCGGATCTGTCCCCCATTGAGCATGTTAGGGACTGGATGAAGCGTCGTCTCACGCGGTCTGCACGTCCAGCACGAACGCTGGTCCAACTGAGGCGCCAGGTGGAAATGGCATGGCAAGCCGTTCCACAGGACTACATCCAGCATCTCTACGATCGTCTCCATGGGAGAATAGCAGCCTGCATTGTTGCGAAAGGTGGATATACACTGTACTAGTGCCGACATTGTGCATGCTCTGTTGCCTGTGTCTATGTGCCTGTGGTTCTGTCAGTGTGATCATGTGATGTATCTGACCCCAGGAATGTGTCAATAAAGTTTCCCCTTCCTGGGACAATGAATTCACGGTGTTCTTATTTCAATTTCCAGGAGTGTATAATCGACAAAATGTCGTCATCTATGAGGCAATTCCAACATTCCAAAGGGGTTCTCAACGCTTTTGCCGCATCTATAGGACCAGGTAACTTTCGAATAATATTGTGGGCCCTGAAACGTACTCTCTGCGATGGTGGAACTATATTCCATTTGGTCTCTTTGTCCCTTCCAGTATGATAATGCTGGCTTTCTTCAAGTACTTCCTCGTCGTTTTCACTGTCGTTTTCCTCTGTTTCTGAATCTTCCTGCCGAACTTCAACTGCGTCATCACAATCTGTGTCTACTTCATCTTCAATATCCTCTTGAACTGTATCATTATCCTCTTCGATCAACATTTTTTGTATTTCTGCAACATGATTTGGGGATAAAATTCCTATAAAATAACGCAGTCAGGCTCAGTGTGTCAATTTGATACATGATACTCAAACATTCTTAACTGACGATTAAACGGCCCAAAAAGAAAATAAGTGCATTACACATTGTTTATTAACATTGTACTACTTACTAAGTTATGTTAATAACCAAAGAAATGAACTGTTGAAATGCAACACGAACGGGCGCAGTGTATCAAACTGATCAATCAGCACATATATCGACAACAGAGCACTCGTATCGACACTGAAGCACACAACAATTACAAGCGTTCGGAAAAGGCTAGCTACTAGCTAGTAGGCGTCAGTGGTGCCACTCGTTGACAAATAATTTACAGTAAACTTCGAGGTATGTCAATTTGAACAGCTGCGCCCGACGGAAGGTGAAAGTCTGCGACGTATGTTTGCAGGTAGGTGGTCAAAACATTGCAGTGAGGGAGTTCAGCCGATGCTGTGCATATGACTTACTTTTTTGACACTGCATACCTCACTAGTTGTCGGATGCAAACTTGTAAAAGAAAAATAGGTGTCAGATGAAGTCAATTCTAGAAAAATTGAAATCTATTTAAGAATTCAATCACCTTCACGAGGATTTACAGAGAAGCCCTCAAAAGTTCTTTATTTCCTGGTGAGTCCAGAGGCGTTTCACAGCATTTTGTCCAGAGCGGAGAGAAACAGCGCGAAGACTTCTAGCTGGGAGAGACGATAAAACAACCGCATGTTCTTTTGGGTAGTGAAGTGTATCCACTTAAAATATACCTAAAAGCCACTTCCTGGCTCACAGGTTGGGCCATTAAAAACAATATTTAATAAACGATTTTCAGAGTCACAGCAGGTTAGTGACTGTGCTTTACATATCACGACCAACAGATATCGAATCCATCAAACAAGTCTTGGGGTCAACTCCGATTTCATTGATACGATTGTTAAATGAGTATCTTTCCTGCATAAGCATGTTACCGATAAAATGAACAAAGTTCTGCACCTTAATTAGAGTGGTGAAGCTCCTATCAGAAGCGCTTCGTTAGGTGAAAAGAAAAGCGTCACTGATCACAGACAAATTGCAGCATATTTCTGTGAAAGTGATCCGAATAGTGGACTGTTACGTATTTCATAATTCAATTAATTACTCAAAATGATTTCTGTTCCATTAAAATCACATGAATAGGCTAAAAAAGTGACTACATACTTACAACTTTCTCTGCGAATTTTTCCTTTAGTTTCCGTTGAATATCACGGAAATGACATAAAATGTCTTCCATTTTCCACGAAGATGGTTTTGCACAAACAATACAATTGAATTTTTAGCGATGTACGTAGTGATTCCGTGATGGAATCCGAACTTTCAGGGATGATGAGGAAGGGTAAACATATCCACTAGAGGTAAAGAACTCTGGTCGGGAAACGACCGAGTAGAAGGATGCAAGCGAAAATCGTTCTGATACCTCCTACATTGGTATGCGCGTACCGGTACTGGTTTGCAAGGCTTGTAGGGTAGAGAACTTTCAGAGGTGGTGGTATGGTCAGGCCAGTAAACAAGGGCTTTAAAGTGCATACAAGAACTATGACCATATATGTATCATCGCTACTCTGAAACACATTTTTTCTACTGAACAAGTGTCCACAGCTCTTGAGATAGGAATTTTACAGCCCATATGTACTGGACTTCTCTTTTTGTTTTGACACGTACGTAAAGGTTAGGAATCCAAAGAGCTAGCAGTAGGAGAGATGTGTTTCACAGAATTTAAGATGAGTAAGTGCTCACATCCCTTAGGTATGCGTGTTAGAAGCCATTTCTTCTGCAGTTTTGTTTCTTGTTTTGCCCCATACTATCATCTCTGAAAGTTCTCCACCATACAAGCTTAACAAGAACAAAATTGGTACATGTATTCCACTGTTAGAAGCATTAGAATGAACTTGGTTTACAAATTGCGACTTGGTCGTTTCAGGATCACGGCCCCTTGCCTCAAATACAGACGATTACCGTTCTCCAGCATCCCTGAAAGCCTGGAACACCCTCACGGAATCAGCCAGTACATCTATGACAGTCGTGATTGTAGAAGCCCGGCCGCGGTGGCCGTGCGGTTCTGGCGCTGCAGTCCGGAACCGCGGGACTGCTACGGTCGCAGGTTCGAATCCTGCTTCGGGCATGGGTGTGTGTGATGTCCTTAGGTTAGTTAGGTTTAAGTAGTTCTAAGTTATAGGGGACTTATGACCTAAGATGTTGAGTCCCATAGTGCTCAGAGCCATTTTGATTGTAGAAGCGGCTGCAAGCGACTATTCCCGTTCCAGGGATATCGATCGCTTGTCGCCCATTGTCACCTGTGCACCCTGTTCCTTAACACTGTTGGTAATGGAGTCTGCCACGCTACTGCACTCGCGGTGGCTTGCTCTCTCTCTTGCACCTAGGTGCTTCCGGTGGAGGAAAAGCCTTAAAATACCTGCGAAAATGGCCGCTGTCCTAATAAAAAAAATCCTTCTATAACAGCTTGCCCATCCACCTTGCCTCTCCATCAGCAACACTTTGCTTTTGTATGTGTAGTGTACAGTACTTTCCCAAAGTTGAAAACTATCTGTTGTTTCAGCGTCCCTCATTCCATAATTCCATATATGTTAGCTACACGCACTGCTTTCGCAGACGTCGCCAAAGAGGGTAAGTAATTCTCTGATTCGCCAATCATTGTACGAATATCTTTGAACCTCCAAGGAGTTCAGCATCAGAAAGCGTGCTCCGAAAACTCGATACTCTGCGGTACAAAGCCTTGCGTGTAGTTGCTGGGGAGTTCATGTCAGTTCCAATCAACGCTTTACTAGTTGAAGCGAATGAATCAAGGAATATTCCGCAATAAGAAATTCCTCCTGCGACTTTATTTCGACGTATATGAGTTTTTAGACAACAAAATCGGAGAATTAACATTCCATTGTGTGTGTGTGGAAAATATTGGATAAGTAAGCGGCTGAATATATGGAGATGCAGTCGTTACTGCACCAAGCGTGGAAAAGTCCTCTTTTGCCGCACTACAGTAAGTCATACAAAACGCCGACTTTGCAGAGTGATGCCAGGACCAGTTTAACGTGTCAAAACCAGGATGTAACTAATGCAACAGCAATGGAATTCCTGACCCATTATCACGATCCGTGCGTGGTGTATATAGATGGGTTCAAGTATAAGGGAGGAGCGGATAGTGCTGGTTTGGTGTCCTGCAGAAAATAAAATGGCCTATACTGGCTGGATCCACAGACCACTATTATGACAGAGGAATTGATTGACATTTTGGAAGCCCTACTGTTAGCACAGACGTCCACAACAGACGCAGTCTCTGATGATAGTATGTCAATCCTACAGCTGATTAGAAACCATCGTAATAGCTGTACCAAATCCGTAGTTGTATAGATGAAAGGCCACTCTGGGATACCTGAAAATGAAGAAGTAGACGCCCCAGCATAGCACGTATCTCTGCATGGGCTAAGTAAATATAATAAACTCTCTTTCACAGATATCATACCTGCATTGAAAGCGGTTGTCGTCGGACTGGCAAGAGGAATGGTCGCGAACATCTAAAATAAAGGGCAGTCGCTGCGCACTAACTCACCCCACGATTCCAAGAGTACCTTGCTATAATGAGACACAAACATCAGGTCAATACAGCTCTGCAGAAATTTAATCACTGGAAGTTCAACAAACACCTCTACCGTATCGACCTAAGCCCCACCCCACCACGTGTCTGCAGAGAGGAAGACGAACCGAACCATATACACTGAACAGCCAAAACATTATGACCACTGCCCACCTCGCCATTGTATGCCGCGTGGTGGCGTTGCGCGCACGTGACGCGGTAACAAAATTACGTAAGTGGGGCAGACACGGACGGGGGTCACACTAGCGAAGACATGGGCTGTAAATGGGGAAATCCGTTGAGATAAACGTCTCCGGAATATGGCAGTTTGTTATTGCCCAGATCCTGTAAACGAGTATCTCGAGAACGGTGAAGCTGTCTGAATGTTCACGAGCTACTGTCGTGAGCATGTACGGAAAGAGGTAGAACAGTGAAATTACCATCAGGCGCTAAATGGTTGGACGTCCACGACTCTTCACAGAATGTGGGATCCGGAGGATAGATAGTGATTTGCGGCATCTCTGCCGAAAGAGCAAAGTCTGGTGCACACACAAGTGTTTCGGAGCTCTAAGAATTTTTGGCATATTGCAGCCCAGTCAGCAACTGTGATAGACTAATATTTTGAAGAATCACCCTCAGTTGCACAAATTTTTGGTCTTTACCAGGTTTCGGCTAAATTAATCTAGCCTTCTTCAGAAGCATAAAATTACTGTAACATGCCTCATTGCGGAACACTCGGTACACCTACACATTAACATAGTAACGGCTCAGTTACAAAAGTAATTTGCCATAATCATGAGCTGCTCGCCAGATTATATTAAGTGCTTGACTTCCTGTTGTTGTTGTTGTTGTCGTCGTCGTTCTGTTCAGTCCGAAAACTAGTGCGGTGCTGCTGTCCACCCTATACTCCATATGGCGAGAGAAGAGCTCTGACAGTTGACGCAGCTTTGGAGCATGTGCTTCACGTATCCACGACGGCCCATCAGATCGTGAGCTTTTGTTTACGTTACCGTGGCAACACACGAGTGTTGCTGTAGTGCTGGGCAACCGCTGCTTTTAGTCAATAGCGCCATGTGCTACGTTCAGGTTTGTGTGCGTACGTGTGCATTCTGCTACTTCTGTGGGTTTCTTGCCATTTGTATAACTGGACAGGTGTGTAAGTGGAAAATGGCTGCCTGTAGTGCAGAGAAGAGGGCTTTTTGGAAAGGAACTACGCTGAAATCCTAAGCACGTGAATTTATGTATAGATTGCGTGTTGACTTCGAAACGGAAAGGGACAATGGTGGGCACTTGATATCAATGAGAAAAAGTGGTTTACAGAGTGGCAGAAGCACTGAACATCTCTACAGCGACAGTGAAGAGAGTCACAAAGAGGCTACCAATTCATCTGCGAGCCCTGTTATTGTGACGCCTGGAAAGTCAAGGAGGAGATCGTGTCGTGTGACTGAAACAGACAACTTTGACGAAACTGCTATCAGGCAACACATATGCGTGTACTACAGCAGGAAGGAGTATCCAAAACTTAAAAAAGTTGGCTTCCGTTGGAAAAAGTTCACAGGACAAAAGGTATTGATCGAACGCGGAGACGTTGTAGCACGGAGATGTCGGTTCGTGAACGGGTTGCTCGCAGTGAATCCGGAAAATATAATATGGATTGACGAAACATGGGCCAACGTGAGTCATGCAAGTTCTGTCGCATGGACAGACGACACGCGCCACGGAACTATGAGCGTGCCAACTGGTAAGGGAGGGCGACTAATTATAGTTCATGCTGCCTCTATGAACAGTTTTTTGCTCGGTCTCTGATAATGTTTCAGCCAAAAAAAATTGTCAACTACCACGAGGAGATGAATGCAGATACATTCAAAGAATGGTTCGTTACTCTTTTGCTACCAAACGTCAGTTCTTGTAGTGTCTTTGTAATGGAAAATGCGCCGTATATGTGGTGTCACCGCCAGACACCACACTTGCTAGGTGGTAGCTTTTAAATCGGCCGCGGTCCGCTAGTATACGACGGACCCGCGTGTCGCCACTGTCAGTAATTGCACACCGAGCGCCGCCACACGGCAGGTCTAGAGAGACGTACTAGCACTCGCCCCAGTTGTACAGCCGACGTTGCTAGCCATGGTTCACTGTGAATTACGCTCTCATTTGCCGAGACGATAGTTAGCATAGCCTTCAGCTACATTTGCTACGACCTAGCAAGGCGCCGTATTCAATTGATATTGAGATTCTATAAATGAATCATCAAGAGCGATGTTCTACAAATGTGGATTAAAGTTAAGTATTCCAGAAGCTACGTACTTTTCTTTATAGCATTCATTACGTATCCTGTTTCAGACCTCACGCCAGCCTGTGTGAGTTTAAGCGCGTGCCTTTCGGCTCCCTCTCATTGTGTCTAGGCTGTCTTGTCTAGACACAACAGTATCATTCTGTACAATTAAATAAGGCACCAACGTCTGCTCCAAGGAGAAACGAAATAGTCAGCTGGTTGAAAGATAATGAAATAGCTTTGAACAGAATGTACGGAAAGCGGAACTTCTGGAATTAGCGAAGCAATACAAGCCACAGATGACGCATTATGTTACTGACACATTAGCAGATAACCACGGTGACAATGTTCTGTATCTTCCACCGTACCACTTCCATTACAAAGCAACTGAATTCATCTGGGCTCAAATCAAGGGCTTATTTCAATAGTGGTACGAGTCCATTACCTCCACGTCTGTGTCTGTAACGCTTCTGACATTAATGGTCCAAACAAAAAGAAAGTAAGGTGCATCTATAGCAAGAAGCCATATGCTTGAATATGTCTGGTATCTCAACTGCAGATTTTTCAGCGCTCATTTAACGTTAGGACTCTGTATGTCAGAATGAACAAAAGTTGACTTGTACCACTATTGAAATAATCCCTTCAAATAAAAGCAGATGTTGCGGAGGAAAGCAAAACCTTTACGTTGCGAGACACACAGAGGCTGGTATATATGGTTGTCACACGAATAACGCCAGAAAATTGGAAGTACGTCGTGAACCACGTGTGGAAAGAGATAACCAGGTCAAACATAGAAGAAGGTGTAAGAGAAGAATCCGTTCATAATATTGTAATTTCTTTATCATACGATAAGGACAGCAGCAGCGAAGATACCGAAGACTATGCGATCATGACGAGAGATGACCAATCAGATGACGCTGATATTGGGGTTTCCGTTCTCATGCACGAAAAATAGAGGTAACGTCCTTATTCAACATTTTACACATAACGTTTATGCAATTCGCTTTACATTGTTAATGTTGAAAATCTGATTGTGTGTAATTTTTATTTTGTCTGCAACCGTAGTGATGGTAATTTTTTTAAACTTGCCGCCGCTTGACGGTAATAATTTTTATTTTATTGTTATACGATCCAGAGTTCGCTCATAGGCCATTTTCAAGTACAGTAACTTATTTATATGTCAAAAGATATCAGACTGGTATAAAATACAGCGAAATCTGAACCGTATAGCAATAAAACAAAAATTGTTGCAGCCAAATGGCTGCAACGTCACTAAAGAAAATATTTATGCGTGTTTTTGTGTAAGGTGACAAACACTGGTAGCCACGTGAAAAAATATTCCATCAAGGAACACATCGGTCAGCAGAATGTTGCCCCTAAGGAATGCTGTAATGAATGACGCGGCGTTGTTAGGTTCTGAGGGAGCCGAGTGTTGCCGTGGGCCGAAGGGTGGGACGGGAAGGTCTGTCACCCCGCTCCCCCCCCCCCCCCCCCCCGCCCAACCGCTGGCCAGCAGCCCCACCGTGTCGAATACTGGCAACTGCGTTGCCAGTTGTCACAACTCTTCTCTCGGCGTACGAAGTGTAGTCTATCGTGTGTGAGCCCCTTCATCTCCGAATAACTACTGCAACCTACATCTGTTTGAATCTGTATACTGTATTCATGCCTTGGCTTCCCTCTACAATTTTAGTTCCCTCCCCCCGCCCCTTTCCCTCCACTACCAAACTGAAGCTTCCTTGCCGAGCGGTCTAAGGTCTTGCAGTCATGGACTGTGCGGCTGGTCCCGGTGGAGGTTCGAGTCCTCCCTCGGGCATGGGTGTGTATGTTTGTCCTTAGGATACTTTAGATTAAGTAGTGTGTAACTTAGGGACTGATGAACTTAGCAGTTACGTCCCATAAGATTTCACACACATTTGAACATTTGAAACGTCCTACATGCTTCAGAATCTGTCTTATCAACTGATCCCTTCTTTTTATCAAGTTGTGCTACAAAATTCTTTTCCCTCAGTTCGATTTACTACATCGCCACTAGTTACATGATGTACCCAGCTCATCTACAGCAATCTTCTTCAGCACCACATTTGAAAAGCATCTATCTCCCTCTTACGTAATTTGCTTATCGCCCATGTTTCACTTTCCTAAAACGCTACACTTAATACAAATACCTACAGAACAGAATTCCCAAAACTTAAATTTACTTGTATATTTGATGTTAACAAATTACCCTCTTTCAGAAAGACTTGCCATGCTGCAGCCAGTGCGCATTTTATAATCACTCTACTTCACCATCCTATACTACTTTACTGCACAAATAGAAAAATTCATCTGCAACTTTTAGTGTCTCGTTTCCTAATATAATTCCCTCAGCATCTCCTGATTTAACTCACCTACTTTCCGTTACCCTTGTTTCGATTTTGATGATACTTATTTTCTAAACCCTTCTATGACACGCTCCACACCATTCAACTGCTCATCTAAGTCCATTGCTGTCTCTGACAGAAATACACTGTCGTCAGCGAACCTCCAAATTTTTATTTCTTCTCCCTGAAGGATAATTCGCTTTATAACATTAAAATAATAACACAAAATCAATGGATACAATATTACAGAAATTTATAGTATGACGAAACAGGGTAGCAAACTGTCCTATAAAAACTACTAGTACCTCTGTAGATAAAATAGACATACAAGAATTAAAAGTAACCTTAAATGTAAAAGAAATAGAAAAGCTGCTAGGCTAGATGGTATTAATACCCTATTAATCAGATGTGGAGGAATCATTTTAGAATTTTATTTCGTCCATTTATTAAATATTTGTTGGCAAAAACGATCCGCATCTGAAGAACAGAACACATCTAAAGCTATTACTACTTTTGAAAAAGGCAATAGGAAGGACACAAGAAATTTTAGAGGAATAAGTCTACTAAGTACAGGATATCAAATTTGTGGGAAAATTCTTAATCAAAGATTACAAACTGTTCCTGGTGCAATAATCTTAGAAGAGCTATCAGGCTTCAGAAAGGGATGTTCATGCGATGATAAGATATTTGCAATAAGAAAAATTATTAAAACGTTAGTAAATTGGCTTAGAAACGCATTTACCATTTATTGATATCGAGGAAGCCTTTGATAAGGTAAAAAAAGACTCCTTTTTTGGTAAATATTGGAAATAAAAAATTTCTTTAACACCTTATTAATAACACAACGAGTCTATGTTTAAATACAAAAATAAATACAAATTTGGGTTGGAAAATGCCTCACAAAATTTTGATAAGTCAAGGTGATCGACGAGGATGCAGTCTATCAACCACTTCCTTCATTTTATATATTGACGACCTAGCTATGAAGTGGAAACGTGAAATAGAGTTAGGAATTAAAACTGGATATAGCACAGTGTGAAATATTCTGTTTTATATTATCAAATAATTATACAGAAAATAGAAGATAATTTACAAAGAGCAGTATATAGATTGAGCCCTGTTCTGTTACATGCTCATGGTCAAATAATTATACAGGAAGTAGAAGATAATTTATAAAGAGCAGTATATAAATTGAACCAAAACACGATATATTACAGCTTAACCATATCTGCAAATAACCAAGTTAATGGATTTCAAAAGAAGGAATCCAGTCAGTCTGAAAATAATAATAAATGAGAAAACATTACAACATTTATCTAGGATGTGATATTAGTCATATTAGTTTTAACTATTCCAAATACATCGAGGAGAAGCTTAATAAATATCAAGCTATCTGCGGAGTAATTGGAAGAACCTCAGGGAGAAATCGAGAGAGGGGACAGAAATAAAATTCTATAATGTCCTCTTGTATCAGGCTACGAATCATAGACAGTAACAAAAACAGACACTCATGTATACAGGCAGCAGAAATGTTCATGATATATTTAAGAGGCTCTAATGGAATAGATAAAATAAGGAATGAAACTTTAAGCTCATACTTACAAATATTTTCAGTAAACGACGAGACAGAAGGGAATAGAATGAAATTAGAGGGTAATGTTCACAGAATGACACAAAATAGATTGCCAAAAACGTGATGAATTATCCTCCGACTGGAAAGAGAGAACTAGATAACCCTCGTAAAAGATAGATGATTGGATAATAGAGACCGGAACCGCTGACTGCACCACCTAATATTTGGAAAGAAATGATTATGATGAAATTTTTATTTGGTTTCCTTTTCCACTTGCTCAACGTACAGAATGAATAACATCGGTAATATGCTGCAACCCCACCTCACTGTCTTCTCAAATTCTGCTTCTCTCTCAAGTCCTTAGACTCTACTAGTTGCATTATGGTTTCTGTACAAGCTATACATAGCTTTTCACTCTCTGCATTTTAACTGTGTTACCTTCTGAATTTCAAGTAGTGGGTTCCACTCAGCGCTATCAAAAACTATTTCAAAGTCTGCTAATGCTATAAACGTAGGTTGAACTTTCGTCTAAGACAAGTCGTATGGTTCGTATTGCTTCGTGAGTTCCTACATTTTTCTAGAAACCAAACTGACATTCCCCGAGCTCAGCTTCTGCCAGTTACTCCATTCCTCTGAAAACAATTCGTGTCAGTATTTTGGAGCTATGCTTTCTTAAACCGATAGCTTGGTAATATTAACGTTTGTCAACATGTGCTTTCTTTGAATTTGGTATAACTACCGTACTTTCTTCTTGAGGTATGAGTGTATTTTGCCTGTCTTATGCACCTTGCACAACAGATGGAATAGTTTTGTCATTGTTGACGCTCCCAAGGATCTCAGTAATTGTGAGAGAATGTTGTCTACACAAGGGCCCTTGTGTCCAATGAGGTATTTCTATGCCCTGTCAAATTTTTCTCTTAATATAATATCTGCTCTCCAATCTTCGTCTGCTTCCTCTTTCCTTTCTATAACGTTGCTTTCTAGTTCATTTCCGTTGTAGAACCCCCCCCCCCCCCTCCCAGTACAGTGTGCCCCAAGAAGAATTCTTAACTTCCAGTGATATTACAGGAATGGTCAGTTGAAGCAAAATTCTTCATATGTCCATTTAATGTACATAAGTTGTTGTGCCAGCGGCGCGCATGTAGGTGTGTAATCAACTCAACCTCCTTGAAGATTTATCCTAGCGGAACCCAACTCGTGGCTTTCAACATCTTTGCTCGGGATGTGTTTCTGCCACTAAAACAGCCCGTTGACAGAGCAAGTGTCATTTGTGTGTTCTGAGTGAAATAGTGCGAGGGATAAGGAGTGTATCACAGAGAATTATCGGTTAACAGTTTTGGTGCATGCGCTGGCTAAAATGTCCCTCGTCTACATCAATGAAAAATATGCAGATATGGTGTATGTTTACGGCTCCTCTTACGGTTGTGTTCCTGCAGCTGTAGAAGAATGTAGTCGACGATTTCCGAGAGGACTGCTCATCGTAGAGTGCTTGCCAATTTTCAGCACACTGCGTGAAACAGGTACTCGACCAAGTTCCCATTTTTCTTCTCAATTTGTCATTCTGCAAGCTGTCCAGGAACACATTGTAGAAATAGTGCAGCAAAGTCCTACTACCTGCACACGGCGACTTTCTGCACGTATGTGCCCCACGAACACATGTGTGGCTAACATTACCTGCGGAATACTTGTACCCATTTCAGATACAGCGGTCCACAATCTTGCTATTGGCGAAGACGCCACACGACTTGAATTTTCACTTGTTAAATGACAACTGTCATTTGCTTCCATTAATACTATTTACAGATGAAGCCTCGTTTACATGAAATGGAATCAACAACACATCAAATAATCATCGATGGTCGCAGCGCTGCACCCGTCATTTCACCATATCACACACATATTCTACTGGCAAAAAGTCTGGTGATCTGGCGGGGTAGGACAAAAGGCTGACATCCTGTGACACGAGGAAGTCACAGTGCAGTAACATGTGATCTAGCATTGTCTAGCTGAAAAATGGCGTCTAGGGTGTTGTGCAGAAAGAGTATGGCTGCGAGCTGCAGGATGTTATTCACGTATATCACACTGGTCATAGTCCTCTGGACATGCACCAATAGCATCTCACACCATAAGACCTTGAGTTGGCGCTGTACGTCTCGTGGGATTGCAGTCACTGTGATGCCACTCCCACTGTCTGCAGTGAACCAAAATGCGACAATCATTTTCAAACAGTCAGAACCGGGATTCGCCGAAAACATTATGTAATGCCATTCCTGTCCCTAGTGACGGCGATCCGTACATCATTTCAGTCTAGCATGTTTCTACACAATCGTCTAAGATAGGCGGAGAAGTGGACGACGCACCCGTAGCCCATGTTGTAATAAACAGCGACGGACTGTCACCCCTAATAATGTTCGATGAGTTACAGTGTTCCATTGTTTCACCAGATCCGAGGAGGACGCAAATCTGTCCTGCGATACCATTCGGATGTGGTGTCGATCTTCACGGAGGGAGGGAGGAGGGGTGGGGTGACAGCAGTTTCCCAGATGCATGTATCACATTCTCCCGTGCCAGTAATGCGTCCTCTTTCACATTTTATTGGTAGCTGTTGCGCTGCGCTATCGATGTTGACCTTGAACCTGGAGGACGACATGGTTCAAATCCTATTCGTTTCTGTAGAACATACAAATGTACTAGTCCTGCGAATATGAACGTCCTATCACTAGCTGTTTTAGGTGTTCTGGTTTTTCTAAAAGTGAGTGTACTTTGTAGACTACGTGTTATGATGTATACTAACTGTTGTGTATGTGTAAACTTGACAATGTATTGAATAACACCGGTAATAAATAACAATGCACATTAAAACTGTTCTGCCTTGGAAACCATTCGGAATAAGGCGACTGTTCACATGAATTTTTTTGCTTCAAATAATCTTTTCTGTTGCATCCCTCAACATTGACCATCCCCTTGGGAATGGCTTGCCATTTAAGCTCTTGGTATTCAGTTTCTACTCTTTTCTCCAGAGCGCTCTGTAATGTTCATGTAGGTGGTATCTACGTTTTCCACAGTTACAAGTGCTTTTACAACGTCGCAATTGTCTTCTAGCCATTGCTGCTTAGCCATTTTGCTCTTTCTGCCCATCTCATTCGATAGACTGCATTCCTTTTCGCCTGCTTCCTCCGCTGCATTTTTATATTTTCTCCTTTCGCTAATTAAATTCAATATTTCCTGTGTTATCAAGGCTTTCTACAAAGACTTGTCTTTTTAGGTATTTGATCCTCTGCTGCCTTCATTGACTCACCTCTCGAACCTACCCATCCTTCCCCCATTTCAGTAAAACTTTACTTCATCCTCCCTCTGAAACTGAATATGGTCTTTCGGGTTATCCAGGTCCAAATTCATTAGTTTCCTGTCTTTTTGCAGTTTATTATGTTTTAACTTACAGTTTATAGTTAATATATTATGGTCAGAGTCTACAACAGCCATTGAAAAGGACAGCTAATCAAAATCTGAAAGTAAGGCGAAGGCGTATGTTCTGGGTACTCGTTTTCTTTGAAGAAATGTTGTAAGATGGCAAGAACTATGCCCCTTACATGAAGTCATTAAAGATCACCTAACTCACATTGAGCGAACAGTAGGGCCGAACAAAAATGACTGACAAGGCACAATGCATCTTGCAGAGGGTATAGTATGGACGTATTGGAATAATTAATGTCAGGTGATGGTTTTAAAGTGGAATAATTAATGTTGGGTGATGGTTTTAAAGTAATTCACACGACATGAAAACTTAGTGGAAACGCGTTGATTTACTGGAGGCTAGTTTATCCCAGGGAAGTATTCAGAGTTGACCATGGCCAGCGTGGGAGCGGTGAAGGGAAGCGACAATAGGCAGCTTAGGGCAGCTCAAGCTCTGAGAAAGCAGTAATGGGGCGTGATCTCTAGCTGCCTTAAGATGAGTGACAGTGAGTGGGTGGTTGACCCCATGCTGGTGTACCGGGAAGCAGACGGAGAACTTGTACGCCTGTTGATAAATGTCTGTCGTCCCGTTTTCAGTGAAACCTGTGAGAAAGCCACGCAAAGCTTTGATGGAGCGGTCAACAGAGGCAAAAATATGCATGTCAGTGACTATAGCAACTTCACGCTGAATTCACGGTCTGCAGAGTCTGAAGTAAATCAGGTGAAGAGCGACAGAATTAAATATTCTGGCCTCCGATGGGAACATAGGACCAAGGAATTTGAAGTACTCTCCTGGGAGTCAGAATTACGGAAAAATTGGTGTTTTGTGAAGACGCTAACCTTGATGGGTGGCCTGGGAGGAGCTAAATAGCAGAAGTTGAGAGGTAGGGAAATTTTGTGGGAATTTGTTCACTTCCCAGAGCAGGCATTGGTCAGCGATGGGAAGCGACGCATAATTAATGCGATTTGCGCTGCAATTGGCGTAAGTGATTTTGCTGGAGGGGAAACCAAGGCGAAGACAGGACTGGGAGAAGTCTCCATAGGGATCTTCCGTTCCCAGCTTGCCTAGAGTGCAGATGTGGTGTTCTTTACTCAGCTTGCCTGAGAAAGAGTGAGCATCTCTGCAGTTTAGGACTTAGCAAATGGAACGATTGAGCTTGGAGACAGAAAGTATTGGTTCAGCTATATACTGAGCAAGATAGATAGGAGTGAATAGACGAGCGCAGCCTTGCAGCACCACAAGGCTGGCTGACGTCCTCACAATGACGCCACCCTACCACACTGAATTCAGTGATATTGCACCCGCTCCGGTTGATTAATTTGTTGGATCATGTCGGCAAAGTTTCCACGAGGGTTTCATGGGCCATGTATTGGGAAATTCTTCTTTCACTTCGCATTACGCCTGGGTCAGTCGATAGGAATTAATTTTGATTTATCGCGCTTTACTCCATGTAAACGCAATTTATTACCACTGCCTGATAGGAGAGTCTTGTAATGTGATGATTGAAGGTCGGGAGTAAAAATAAATTTGTGCTAATCGACTGCATCTGTTTTCAATCAAGTAGTTGAAATCCCAAGTCACTTTCTTAATTAATTTTATGTTCAACATTTGCATCTGGTGTTCAATAGCTGAATATAACATCAATGTGCACCCCTTTTTAATTAAAAGTGATCAATTCTAAATCAATTAATGTGAACACTGCCACTGTAGTTCAATCAGGAGTCACAGGGCCATATTACGTTTTTTGCGTTATCCGATATTGCGGCAGTTTTGCACTCTCTGTTGATCTGTTAGTCAATTACCTGGGGTGAACACACACCAAAACCAGATAAGTGACGGGTGGGGTGTTACAATGTTGTTTAGAAACTCGTCTTTATCCAAGGTCCTAAATTATTTGTTGGATGTATTACAATTTGGCTTTCCTCTTACAGTTTTCACCATCTAAAGCTCTCTCTAGCAGCACAGTTTTATTCCGTGATGTCTCAGCACACTTTTACGTTTGTATTTCCACGTAAACACTTAAGGTCTTCTTGCCTGCACTAGACTGTTCTTTATGTCCTGCTCATTTCGTACGTCATGTGTTATTTGTGTTATTTTGCTACCATTCACTAGGCCTGCAGTTCTTCCTCACTTTCGCTGAGGGTAGCACTAGCATCAGTGAATCTTTTCATTGATATCCTTTCACTGTGAATTTTAGTTCATCTCCTGAACCTTTTTTATCATCATTGTTTCTTCGATGTATAGATTAAACAGTAGGGACGAAAACCGCACCGCTGTGTTACACCCTTTTTAATCCGAGCACTTTGTCGTGATCTTCCGGTCTTCCTATTACTTCTTGGTTCTTGTCCATATTGTATACTACCCGTCTTTACTTGTAATTACTTCCATTTTTCTCAAAATTCCGAATATCTTGCACCACTTAATTTTGTAGGACCCTTTTTCTATGTAGATCAATCATATGAATATGTCTTGATTTTATTTCAGACTTGCTTTCATTATCAACCGCAAAATCAGGACTGCCTCTCCAGTGCCTTTACCTTTCCTTAAGTCTAATTGATACTCGTCTAACAGACCCTCAGTTTTCTTTTCCATTCTTCTGTATCTTATTCTTGTCAGAAACTTGGCTGCATGAGCTGTCAAGGTAATTGTGCGATAGTTCTCACACTTGCTATTATCGGAGTGCTATGGATGATACTTTTCCGAAAATCGATTATGTGTCTCAAGTCTCTTAGACCATATGCACTAGCTCGAATAGCCATTTGGTTGCCGCTTCTTCCGATGGTTTTTGAAATGTCGAAGGAGTGTTATGTATCTTTTTTGTCTTATTTGGTCCAGAACTCTTATAAGCTCGGATTCTAGTACTGGCCTCCCTACTTCGTCCACGACAACTCCCTTTTCATCTTCTCTCAATCATCAGACAAGTCGTTCTCTCGTGGAAGCTTTCAATGTGCTCATCCTACCCATCCGCACTGTCTTCTCTGTTTATTAGTGAAATACCCACTGCATTCTTAATGTTGATTCTGTTGCTCTTAATTTCATCGAAGCTTGTTCTGCCTCTTCTATATGCTAAACCACTCATTCCGACGACATTTTTTTATATTTCGATCTTTTCACATTATTGGTGCAGCCATTTCACCTTGGCTTCCCAGCACTTCTTATTTATTCCATTCGTATGTGACTTCTAATGATGAATTCCTGTATTTCCCTAAATATTTTTTACCTTCTTCTTTCGTCGATCAGTACTGAAATATTTCTTCTGTTAGCCAATGTTTCTTCGCAGCTACCTATCTTGTACCTACGTTCAAGTTTTGGAACAGTTATGGGCCATTCTACATTGTTTCCACATCTCCTCCAACTAGGCTCTAGCAAATCACTGTATGCGTTACGCAATCTATCAGTATATTTCAGTTCTGCCTACACAACATATCTTGCACCAGAATAAGCACTCACATCTCTGAAATCACATGATTCGACGATTTATTCATCGAACCACCATCAAAACCCTCCATCGGGCAGAGACTGTTGTATGGCATGCCTCTATGAGTTCTTTACTACCAGGAGCAGGATATAACTCACATAGTCAAAAGCTTTGAACTTCCCACCCATTTGTGCCCATTAGGCGTTGCCTATGGACACACAGGCAAAATCTCCAGCATTATAAAAGGATTATGTCTATATCAGTCATTAGTTTGATGTTAATAAGTGTCTTTTAAACATAACATCCCATTAAAGCCACGACGCAGTTTAATAGAAGGCTGAGTCCTACGTGTATGTGGTCATGTACATACTCCAGAATTTCTCGAAAATGTATGCAAGTAAACATACTTCCGTTTCTATGGAAAGTGTTGCATACTCCCCTAAATTACATATCCGTTATGACACTGTGTTTAAGATTACTGGTGAATGTATTTATGACTTGCAATGTGGTTTCTTTGAAATTCTTCATCAATATTCATATACCCACTTCTTCGCCACGATCTGAAACTCTCCGTCATAGGGATGTTCACCACAAGTGGTGTGCACGTCATTCCCACACACCGTTTGAGCATGTTTCTGAAGTGGTGCACGCGTAAAATGCCGGCTGTCGAGGTGATGGAGTGTCATGATCTTGGTAATGCACTTCGAGACAGAGATGTATTCTTCAACGCTCTCAGGTAAGACACTAATCTTAGCATTTCTCAAGATGAAATCAGCCAAGTGCTTAACGATGTAGTGAGCATCATACCAGCTCCAATTGTGGAACAAAATGGATATACGTCATGGTAGCAGAAATTTCTGATTTTATGCGTTGTTTGCTGCACAGCGGAAATGCTCTGTCAGATTACAGAGGTCTCTGCATGGAGCTTCCGTTCTGTAAAGTGTGATGGGAGGCTGTGGGGTCACCATCACAATGCATCACAAGAGACAGGAGACACTTGACGTCAATATAACTTACAGAGGTGCAGCTCACTTGGTGATGGGCATTCTTAAAGAACTTGTTTACCTTGTTATGTATTTCCACAATACCCACTTCCTGTGTAAAGCAAGCTGTATGATACTCTGCTAAATACTCACTCAAAATAAATAATGTAAAGTATCTAGAATAGAAATTCCGTTTACGACTGTGTTTACTCAACTGGAAGAAAAGCAGATGGTTCACATTGTGATCCAGATATAGTGTTGATAGTCGTCTACGGAAAAAGCATGTTTGAGGTGCTGCCCAGCAAAGTCAGAGAAATGAAGCATTCTGCTGCCTCATGCACACTGTGTTCTTCTGACTTGCTTTCTTTCTCCTCAAGAGGTAAACGTCAACTGATCTACGCAGATTCTGCTTTTCAAATTTAAGTACATACTGAAGTGCAACGGGAAAACTGACACCATCAGAATTATAGAGTCCGCAAACATATCTTTCCTGTATTTCGAAAAGAATGTCCCAATATGACGCACAAAGTGAAAATAAGGAACCATTCAAGAATTGAGGTGCCCCGCAGTGTCATGCCAGTTTCCCTACAAATGTAAATAATGGATATCTCGTCAACAGCATTACCATCTTGTTTCGGGAGGGTACAAGAGTTCACATCATGACTTTTCACTACACTTACTAGCAAGATGCTGCGTATTATTCACAATTCTGGGAAGCTCCTTTATCAGGTAGTGCATATTGAACAACGGTAGCTGGCAGCGTGTAACCACAGTTATTCCAAAGTTATTGATGAACTGAGTAAAATTCTGTTGCCTGTACTTAATGAAAGCCATTGGTGTCTTACCTGGATGAAGTTGCATACTTACTGTGAATAAAATTTCTCATCATACAACCATGTTTTATTCCGAATAGCGTTATGTGCACAGCTTGTTGAAACCAGCCTGTTCATGTCAATTTCTACTCAAAAATCTTTTATTTTTAACCCAACTTAAAAGTAATTTTACATTACCTGATGCTCACATAAGATCATTTGGTTCTTCAACATCTTCTTGAACTGCCGGGCATCTTTAAGACTTCAGGTTGCAAATCACAACATATTTGTAAATACCACACAACCATGAAGTCCTTTCATCTCCTTTCACGTACACGACTGTGTCCATGTCGTTGAATATTAGAAACGTTGTCACCATATCTTCGTGAGGTGAGCTGCAATCATTCCAATGTTTACCATTCCGTAAAAGGTGCTAGCCTTATCAGAGTTCATCATATCTTGGCTCACTCCACATCCCTGAAAGGCTTCGATGAATTTGTGGAGAATGTTGTTGTCACGTATACAAGATTTGTGAACCTGATAAATCCAGTATCCTTAAATACAGACAGCCTGCATTCATCAAAGAAGCCTTGAGCATCTATAACTGTGTTCACACTTTGACACCCCACCTTCAAATGCTTTAGATATGGCACAAAACTTTCTCATTTATAGTACTTGTTACACAATACCTGTGAGTGGTGTGCATGGTGAATTGTCAGACTGAGTGGCAAAAGCTTTATTTCCAGTTATAAAATTTTATTTTTTTCAATTTTCTGTTTCTGATGGAGTGGAACTGTGTCTCACTGTAATGCTGTGGCTAGGCTTGGGCCAGTGACACATCTGATGCCACTGGATATAGCCGTCTATCTACGCTCAGTCGACATTAATAGTTCTTATAGCCTGTACTGATGATGAGGTAACTGCTTACTGATCTGTCACCGAACAGGGCACGCATAGCCAGCTCTCGACCCAGCCAGGCATGCAATCAAGTGTCTCGTTATTCGGGCTCTTTTCCTGTCAATCTGGTTTTAAGTGACCTCACACACAACGTAGTCTTAAATCTGTACTCTTACTTATAACATTTTTAGTTTTGTTCTTTTTTTTCGGTGTCATCAATCTTCTGACTGGTTTGATGCGGCCCGCCAAGAATTCCTCTCCTGTGTCAACCTCTTCATCTCAGAGTAGCACTTGCAATCTACGTCCTCAATTATTTGTTGGATGAATTCCAGTCTCTATCTTCCTCTCCAATTTTTGTCCTCTTCAGTTCCCTCTAGTACCATGGAAGTCATTCCCTCATGTCTTAACAGATGTTCTACCATCCTTTCCCTTCTCCTTATCAGTGTTTTCCACATATTCCTTTCCTCTCCGATTCTGCTCAGAACCTCCTCATTCCTTACCTTACCAGTCCACCTAATTTTGAACATCCGTCTGTGGCACCACATCTAAAATGCTTCGGTTCTCTTCTGTTCCGGTTTTCCCACAGTCCATGTTTCACTACCATACAATGCTGTACTCCAGACGTACGTTCTCAGAAATTTCTTCCTCAAATTAGGGTCTATGATTGACACTAGTAGACTTCTCTTGTCCAGGAAGGCCTTTTTTTGCCATTGCTAGTCTGCTTTTGATGTCCTCCTTGCTCTGTCCGTTATTGGTTATTTTACTGCCTATGTAGCAGACTTCCTTAACTTCATCTACTTCTTGACCATCAACCCTGTTGTTAAGTTTCTCGCTGTTCTCGTTTCTGCTACTTCTCATTACTTTCGTCTTTCTTCGATTTACTCTCAAACCATATTCTGTACCCATTAGATTGTTAATTCCACTCAGCAGATCACGTAATTCTTCTTCACTTCTTCTTCTTCACATCATCAGCGAATCGTATGATTGATATCTTTTCACCTTCAATTTTAATTCCGCTTCTGAACCTTTCTTTGATATCCATCACTGCTTCTTCGGTGTACAGATGGAACAGTAGCGGGGAAAGGCTACATCCCTGTCTTACACCCTTTTTAATCTGAGCACTTCGTTCTTGGTCGTCCACACTTACTATTCCCTCTTGGCTCTTGTACATATTGTATATTACCCGCTCTCCCTATAGTTTACCCCTAATTTTCTCAGAATTTCGAACATCTTGCACCATTTTACATTGACAAAGGCTTTTTCCAGATTGACAAATCTTACGAACCCGTGTCTTGATTTTTCTTTAGTCTTGCTTCCATTATCAACCGCTACGTCATAATTGTCTCTCTTGTGCCTTTGCCTTTTCTAAAGCCAAACTGATCGTCATCTAGCACATCCTCGAGTTCTTTTCCATTCTTCTGTGTATTGTTCCTGTCAGCAACTTGGATGCGTGAGCCGTTAAGCTGATTGTGCGATAATTCTAGCGCTTGTCAGCTCTTGCAGCCTTCGGAATTTCTACTGACAAATGTGAATAGTCGTTTTGTTGTTACAAATTCTGAGGGACTGTTACCTATCCCTTCTGTCTTATTTGATCTTAAGTCTTCCAAAGTTCCTTTAAATTCCGATTCTAGTACTGGATCCCCCATCTCTTCTTAATCGACTCTTATTTCCTCTTCTATCACATCATACAAATCTTCCCCCTCATAGAGGCTTTCAATGTATTCTTTCCACCTATCCACTCACTCCTCAGCATTTAACAGTGGAATTCCTGCTGCACTCTTACTGTTACCATCCTTGCTTTTAACATCACTGAAGGTTGTTTTGACTTTCCTGTATGCTGAGTCTGTCCTTCCGACAATCATTTCTTTTTCGATTTCTTCACATTTTTCATGTAGCCATTTCGTCTTAGCTTCCCTGCACTTCCTATTTATTTCATTCCTCAGCGACTTGTATTTTTGTATTCCTGACTTTTCCGGTACATTTTTGTACTTCCTTCTTTCATCGATTGAATGAGATATGTCTTCTGTTACCCATGGTTTCTTCGTGGTTACCTTCTTTGTACCAATACTTTTCTTCCAAACTTCTGCAATGACCCTTTTTTGAGATGTCCATTCCTCTTCAACTGTACTGCCTACTGAACTATCCCTTATCGCTGTATCTATAGCCTTAGAGAGCTCCAAGCGTATCTCGTTATTCTTTAGTACTTCTGTGTCCCATTTCTTTGACTATTGATTCCTCCTGACTAATGTCTTTAACTTCAGCCTACTCTTCATCACTACTATGTTGTTATCTGTGTCTATATCTGCTCCTGGGCACGCTTTACAATCCAGTATCTGATTTCGGAATCTCTGTCTGACTGAAACCTTTTCGTATCACCCGGCCTTGTCCAAGTATACCTCCTCCTCTTGTGATTCTTGAACAGGGTATTCACTATTACTAGCTGAAACTTGTTACAGAACTCATGTAGTCTTTCTCCTCTCTCATTCCTTGTTCCAAGCCCATATTCTCCTTTAACCGTCTCTTCTACTCCATTCTCTACAACCGCATTCCACCCTCCCATAACTATTAGATTTTCTTCTCCTTTTACGTACTGTGTTAGCCTCTCAGTATCCTCGTATACTTTCTCTATCTCTTCATCTTCAGCTTGCGACGTCGGCATATATACCAGAAATATAGTTGTCGGTGTTGGTTTGCTATCGATTCCGATAAGAACAACCCTATCACTGTACTGTTCACAGTAACATATTCTCTGCCCTACTTTCCTATTCATAATAAATCCTGCACCTGTTATAACATTTTCGGCTGCTGTTGATATTACCCTAAACTCATCTGAC
Source organism: Schistocerca cancellata (assembly GCF_023864275.1). Taxonomy (NCBI): domain Eukaryota; kingdom Metazoa; phylum Arthropoda; class Insecta; order Orthoptera; family Acrididae; genus Schistocerca; species Schistocerca cancellata. The sequence continues at coordinate 600,548,964 of NC_064631.1, read as the reverse complement.
CATAAATCCTTGTCTTCTTTCCATTTCACTTCACTGACCACTGTTGTATCTAGACTGAGCCTTTGCATTTCCCTTTTCAGATTTTCTAGTTTGCCTACCACGTTCAAGCATCTGACACTCCAAGCCCTAATTCGTTGAACGTTATCCTTTCATTGATTATTCAATCCTTCCCTCATGGTCACCTCCCCCTTGGCAGTCCCCTCCTGGAGATCCCAATGGGGGACTATTCCGGAATCTTTTGCCAATGGAGAGATCTTCATGACGTTTTTCAATTACAGGCCACCTGTCCTGTGGATACACATTACGTGTCTTTAATACAGTGGTTTCCATTGTCTTCTGCATCCTCATGCCGTTGATCACCGCTGATTCTTCCTTCTTTAGGGGCAGTTTCGCACCCATAGTACAAGACAGTGCCCTGAACCTCTGCCCGTTCCTCCGCCCTCTTTGACAAGGCCGATGGCAGAACGAGGATCTGCTGATAAGCTACTGGAAATAAAATCTGGCCAGTTTGTTTGAAAATCTCTTGTTCTTATTTCTGTCAACACCCTACTTTCTCGGATGCACGCGTCCCACCTCAACCAAGTCCTGTACAACAGTGAATAGTTAATCATGCAGTCACGCAGTATTGATGCATAATCTGCATTGAGAGATTTGAAAATTTCCTAAGATTCAAATTCTGGACGTAAATCTGACGACCCCAATTTCACTATTTCATTCTGTTTTGAGTAATCTGTCATTATGAAGGGAGTCGAATTCCTTAATCTTTGTAGAGTAAGTAGGCATCCTTCCTCTTCTTTAATGCCCTCGTGGTACGAATGGCTCAACCACGATCAAATATCATATGGCAGACTGTTGACATTTTGACTCCACTTTAGTAGTAATTTATCATATGGATAAAATTCTGAGAGAAGGTAGTCTTTACTGCTAGTTACATTATTTATTAACGAATATAGTAAAATCCTTTGCCTGCATTTTTAGAAGCATGGCATTTTGCTGTATGCATTTTATTGTTGACGCTCGGAAATAATGCAAAAAGTATAACCTTCCGAAGAAGGGCATTAACTGCCTAAAACAAGTAAAGAAAGGTTTCTTTTATGCAACCGGTTGCTTAGCATTTCTTTATATTCAACTATAGTTGCTGAAGATGGATAAAACACTATTCATATATTTTATCTATCTTAGCAAAGCTGAGATGATTAATTAAACCAACAATGACATTTTCTCCTTTTTTTCTTTTTTCGCCTTTGAGAGTCATTTGCAAGATTCACTAACTGACGTAAAAGATTTTCTGAGAGACTGTTCTCATTGCCAACACCCTAACCTTAAAAATCATAATTTCCATCAAATGACCGTACACGCCTTGATGATTTTGTTTTGTCTACTTATTGCTGCATACTAAATTGACTTTGAAATAATATGCAACGTATATATATATATATATATATATATATATATATATATATATATATATATATATATATATATAAGTACTCCAAGGGTATATGCATAAATGGTTTCTGACCCACCTGAGCTCCATTTAAACTGATTCTTTCATACAATTTATTCATCTGGGATTAATACAGAAAACCACTTGTTACTAATTTAGTGTCTTAAATTTTTTTCTGTCTGCACGTGGTTGGATGTTCCGTTATGCATCATCCTGAAATGAATGCACAGTATAAATCCTAATTTATCCAGAGTGTATTGTGTATCCCTTTATCAACTATACATGTTATGCTTAACTCCCGAACATTTTCGATTCTGTCAGCGTCAGATGGGTCTAACAGTCCTAATAACTTCTTTCCATCTATTTTAATGTTCTTTCCCTGAGCTAAAATATTGACAGTCCCCCAAATGCTCTCGCTTCTTGAGGTTAGCAGCTGCCAAGTCTTCTCATACGGTGTATCAGTCTGCTGATTAGGAATCACAAACTTTGTAAAAAGCGTTCTAGTAAAGCTTTCGTCTGTATTACTGAAACATTTTTTTCAATTTTCCTATTACGACATTTAAGATTTTCATTTATTGTTTAATTTTTTGTATTCAAGTACAGAGAAATGTTCTGTTTATACACCACCCCCCTTTTGTCCAGCACATAATATATACTGATGAAGTTCGATACTTTGTACATATTTTATGCATATTATCTGTCATTCAGTTTTCTTGTTCTCTCAATAACCAGAAACCTGTACTGCATGTTATTCGAGAAATCTCTGCATATGGTCATAATTTGATTAAATGTAATATAATTCCTACATGCACTTGATAAATGTGTTCCAAATTCGTATTCTCTTGTTTGAAAGCTATTATCCAAGAAAATGACTGATGTCAACCCCTCTATGGCAGCTGAAACAGAAATATATCTGTATTTGGTCCTGGTTTTTCACTGCAACATATAATCATAGTGTTCAGATTTAATCTTTCTGATGGTGGAACATCACTGCTTTCACTGAATACCATGCATGTTACACCTTCAATGCCAGACAATATGAAATACTTGGTATGTATACTGAAATAATGTTTCTGAAAATACTTACACATGGTTGATATGAATTCCATAAGGATGTATTATCGACGAAAAAATAACCGTCTTGGTGCAGTCTGATGGGTTGGCAATTATCACTTATATTGTCAGAAAGGAGTGTTCTATTCTTCTTCTGTTTCTTCTTCTTCTTCGGGTATTTGGTAGTATTACAGTACCAGTTGGTTACTAACAAGTGCTTGTGACGAGGATGTTTCACCCACTCTGCCACGGCAATGACTATTCAGTATCATTGGAATACGTGGGATTTTATCATGAAGTACATAACATGTGCCCCTTAAACTTTTTAAACGTAAATTATAACCTCTTGATGGATATACACTCCTGGAAATGGAAAAAAGAACACATTGACACCGGTGTGTCAGACCCACCATACTTGCTCCGGACACTGCGAGAGGGCTGTACAAGCAATGATCACACGCACGGCACAGCGGACACACCAGGAACCGCGGTGTTGGCCGTCGAATGGCGCTAGCTGCGCAGCATTTGTGCACCGCCGCCGTCAGTGTCAGCCAGTTTGCCGTGGCATACGGAGCTCCATCGCAGTCTTTAACACTGGTAGCATGCCGCGACAGCGTAGACGTGAAACGTATGTGCAGTTGACGGACTTTGAGCGAGGGCGTATAGTGGGCATGCGGGAGGCCGGGTGGACGTACCGCCGAATTGCTCAACACGTGGGGCGTGAGGTCTCCACAGTACATCGATGTTGTCGCCAGTGGTCGGTGGAAGGTGCACGTGCCCGTCGACCTGGGACCGGACCGCAGCGACGCACGGATGCACGCCAAGACCGTAGGATCCTACGCAGTGCCGTAGGGGACCGCACCGCCACTTCCCAGCAAATTAGGGACACTGTTGCTCCTGGGGTATCGGCGAGGACCATTCGCAACCGTCTCCATGAAGCTGGGCTACGGTCCCGCACACCGTTAGGCCGTCTTCCGCTCACGCCCCAACATCGTGCAGCCCGCCTCCAGTGGTGTCGCGACAGGCGTGAATGGAGGGACGAATGGAGACGTGTCGTCTTCAGCGATGAGAGTCGCTTCTGCCTTGGTGCCAATGATGGTCGTATGCGTGTTTGGCGCCGTGCAGGTGAGTGCCACAATCAGGACTGCATACGACCGAGGCACACAGGGCCAACACCCGGCATCATGGTGTGGGGTGCGATCTCCTACACTGGCCGTACACCACTGGTGATGGTCGAGGGGCCACTGAATAGTGCACGGTACATCCAAACCGTCATCGAACCCATCGTTCTACCATTCCTAGACCGGCAAGGGTATCCCGTGCCACCCAACGTGCTCTAGAAGGTGTAAGTCAACTACCCTGGCCAGCAAGATCTCCGGATCTGTCCCCCATTGAGCATGTTTGGGACTGGATGAAGCGTCGTCTCACGCGGTCTGCACGTCCAGCATGAACGCTGGTCCAACTGAGGCGCCAGGTGGAAATGGCATGGCAAGCCGTTCCACAGGACTACATCCAGCATCTCTACGATCGTCTCCATGGGAGAATAGCAGCCTGCATTGCTGCGAAAGGTGGATGTACACTGTACTAGTGCCGACATTGTGCATGCTCTGTTGCCTGAGTCTATGTGCCTGTGGTTCTGTCAGTGTGATCATGTGATGTATCTGACCCCAGGAATGTGTCAATAAAGTTTCCCCTTCCTGGGACAATGAATTCACGGTGTTCTTATTTCAATTTCCAGGAGTATATGGACATGCTCAAATAAGAACAGAGTTCCATGCCTACTTTTTGCACGGCTGGTCATTCATATTTGCATTTCATACAATGTAGATGTCGTAAAGCTGAGGGACGATTTCTTCTGATGCAAACAGAATTTTGGATGCTAACTCCATCAGATTAGTCCATATTTTCTCGTAGAATACGTACACATATGGCTGCCAACGTAGTCATTTGTCTAGAGCATGCTGCATAGCATAAATGACATATGTTAAAACTTTAAAAGTATACTGTCGCAGGTGAGTGCACTATCTCTTGTTAAAAAGTTTAACTGTTTGTGGGAAGTTATCTACAGAGACCATATCATTGTCTAATACCATCGAAGGAGCTAGAACAATTGGATTGAACATGGCATCAGTTTTCACTGAACCAGCACCTAGACGACTACATTCATCTAGTGGTAATATGATTTTAATATCACAATATTGAGGATCTTGAGAAGCTAGCACTGGGTACGGCTCACGATCCAATATCATTCCCAGACTGACCAATTTGCAGTCGCTACTGAGTTAATCAGCATTATTTTCACATCAGATGCCTTAGCTCCATCTGCACAAATACGAGTAAAACTTATATTTCTACTTACGTCATTCTTGCCGCTAATACTTACACAATGTCTGCATTGAGGAGGACACTGCATTGCGGCCACACGTTTTGACATATTCAGGATCTGAGAGCTCTTACGAAACTGGGAAATAGCTTTTCAGTCTGCGATAACAAGTACTGGCAGAACAATTTGTGTAGTGTGTGATAATAAATATCATTTGTCGCAATGTATGCAACTTTAAAACAGAAGCAAAACATGTGAAATATGTATCATCCATGCTTTCAATTATAAAATAAAAAATATACTGAATCTACAGTCATTTCATTGCTGTCACTCATGCTACTACGTATACCGTTGCAAACGAATGCACTTAAGAGACTTAATGATCAACCTGATAAAGATAAAGTGATAGCATTAGCCATTAATTTAAGTGATGGCAATGAAAGGACACTACACACTCTGAAACTGAAGCTTGTGTCTCTACTTTGAACACATCCATTAGCTCATTGCTAAAGGAGAATGATGACTGCATTGTGTTGGTGTATTCAAAAAGTCTTCTAAGCCCAGAAGTCCTTAAGAGAAACAGTTCCTTCCAAATGTCACTATGCTACGACTGGAGGACTATTTGTTTGATAACAAATTATATAATTGCTGTGTGATATTTCATCCAGCTCTCTCTGGGTATCTCAAGTGTTTCGGGGTGATGTGATTATTTCTAAGCATGAACCTTGTCACAAACATGATGTCCTGAATGAATGATGTCAAATTTATGGAACGCTGCCTAATAAACTGCACTGTGAGGTCTGTGTAAAGGTATAAATTAAATACTGTAATTTTTTTAAATACAGAAATGTGTATTAATTGTAGCTTAAAAAGTTAGTGGGAGGAAGGTAATGATTTCATCCTCAGTTTATCTTAATGGTATAGAGTGACTGCACACTCTTAGAAACTCTTAAATCACATTCAACTGGAGGAATACCGGTGAGTTAGTGAGATGCATCAGAGGGCTGGACCAATCTCCTCTCTGGGTGAAGGTGATGGGCAGAATCTCGTGAATAATATGACAGCAGCAGTGTGCTGTGATAGCCATGTGTTGTGGAGGCCATGAGAAACAGTAGTTGCTGGCAACTGGTCAGTGTGATTTCACTGTCGTCTCCGACATACTGCAGTCTGTGGTCATGGTGCTTACTGCTACACTTGGGGGGATGGTGGCTGGTGTCTCAAGACGATCCTTTCACAACATACATGAGGAGACTGTCTCATGGTTATTAAGACCAACTGAATGTTGGTGGTAACTATTTATTTTTGAACTGATGCCATGGGGGTGAGAGATTCTTAGACCGTCATTTTTTGAGTAATAAATCATTATATAAGGGCACTCAAACAGTTTCTGTTTTATGGCGTTGCTGCATCGTATATGCAACATAGCACGACTGCGATGTGGGTATGTAAGAGGCAAGAGATTAGTGTGGTATTTGTGTCATTCATAAGTGTGTGCAGTAAATGTGGAAACGTGAACTGTTGCGACATTAAGGACAAACAGCTGTAGACATCCATACGGTAATGAAAAATGTGTATGGAGCAACATGTTTGTGGAAACCACCATCGTGGAAGGGGTGCTATGACAATGGGTGCCGCTGCTTCATGAGACCACACTTCCCAATATCGCAAATGTTGTAACACAGAAGTTACGACAGCTGTAGTGAGAGACATTCAACTTCCTGATCTGTCACCATGCAATGATCATGCCTTCAATCGCTTTAAGAATGCCTTTAAGGGGTGACAACTCCTGTTGGACAAGATACACAGCAGGCAATTATGGACTTCTACACAAAGCAGGGCACAGTTTTTCGCCAAATGAGTACCGCTACCTTCAACCTGGTGCACCAGGGAGATGGCTGTCTCAGTCCTCACGGAAATTTTGCCTGACTGCCATATCGATTGTGGACTGTATGGCCATTGACTGGAAACTTTTTGATCACTTTTTACAATTGGGTAAAAAATAATGGTGATAAAAGTAATAGGTAACAACAACTACACTAGTTATGAGACACTGGTGGATCTACTATCTTGAATAAATCTGGTTGCAAATTTATCCAAGATAGCAGACATGACAAACAGAAACGCATATTTAGCATTTCCCACCATTTTTCAGCCACCAAATTGGCGTGGATCAAGTGGGGGCGGGAGAGGGATGACCTTGGCCGTAGACCTTGGAGGAGTTCTGATCACAATAAAGATTTGACCTGAACCTGAGCTATTTCACTACGTGTATGCCTGCCCAGCTTCTGTGGTAGACCTTCTTGAAGATGTACATTCATCTTCAACTGAACTTTCTACTGCGGCATTCATTATCACAGTGTCTGCACTAATAGATAATTTTGAATGCATCTCATCTTTCCTCACTACTCCACCATCCAGCTTATTCTTACATTGATTCTTCTGGATGATTCTCTGACACATATTCTGTCCTCATTATAACTAAATTGTGATCTGAGTCTCTATCTGGTCCTCGGTATGCCTTGCAAGCCAATGTATGCTTTTGGAATTTCTGTCTGACCACGATAGAAGCTAGCTAGCATCTTCTATCACTCCAAGTTCTATCATTCCAAGTTATATTTTACTCTTGTCATTTTTGGACTCTTATTACCGACATTTATGATAGAACTCAGTTTTTCTTCTTTTTCATTCCTGCTATCGAGCCCATATCGTCCTATAGCTCTTTCTTGTTATCCCATCCCCTTCTGCATTCCAGTCCCCCATGATTATTAGCTTATCATCTGCCTTTCCTTACTGAATTACCCTTCAGTATACCCATCTACATTTTCCTTCTCTTCTTCTTTGTGACGTCGGCATGTATACCAAAATAATTGTTGTTGGTGTTGGTTTGCTGTCTATTCTGATGAGAACAACTCCATCATTGCACTATTCACAGAAACGCACTATCTGCCCAGCCTTCCTATTCACAAGGAATTCTACTGTTATTCTACCATTTTGAGCTGCTGTTGATATTACCCCTTATTTTTCTGACGAGAAATCCTTTTCTTCTTTCCATTTTATTCCACTGCCCAGTACTCTATCTAGATTGATCCTTTACATTTTCGGGTTTTCTAACTACCCTATCACATTGTAACTACTGAGATTTCTCACACTGTATCATAGAATGTTAAACTTTCATTTGTTTTTCAAGCTTTTTCAAATAGTCACCTCCTCTTCGGCAGTACCGTCCAGAAGACTCAGATGGGGCCTAATAAGGATTCTTTTGCCAATGGCGAAATCATCATGACTATCAAATCCCAAGGCACGCGTCATGTGGGCACACAATGTGTGATTCCAATGCAATGGTTTCCATTGCCTTCTGAATCTATTCCGCCTTTTACAGGCAATTTCTCACCCCGAAGGGCAAGAGATTGACCTGGAAATCTGTCCGTTCTTTCATATTCTACTAAAGGAATTTATTTAAAATTTAAGCAATTGTTGCGATCTAACCAGTCAAAGAGGCTACCTTTAAACTACGGATGCAAACGTTACACAATGACTCCTTTCATTAATCTAATTATTTTTTCTTTTTATTTAAACTCATGTGTAAAGGTCAGTAGGGTCAAAATAAATTTAAATACGAATTAAGTAAATATCCCGAAAACTTTACCGTGTTTCGTGTGGTTACGTTACATCTGGGAAGTAAAAACGGAATGTGGAACTAACTAGTTAGCTGTCGAAGTTGGAAAAGATTTCTCGCTCTGATGGGTCGTTCGTATGGTCAGAGAACATGAGCAGTCTCATCACTTTTGTAAATTTTTTTTCTTCGTTCTGATGTAGAAACTTTGACCAAGATACTGTGTTGCTTACCATATCCGATGCCAACGTTATTTTTAGGGTACATTCTGTACTATGTAGCCTTTATCAGTTGGTAATCTGTGAAACAACTTTAGGATATGTAGAAATACGAAATCTTCCTCCTCGTGTGCTCCCAAGACCTTCTAAATGTGTTAAGTGAATACAGTATTTGTCTTGTTCCTGTCTTCTAAAGCGCTTCTATAAAGTGAGTCGAAAACTGTATACGTAATAGTTAACCACATTAAGTTCTCTTCCGAGACAGGTGTCCTGCATATAAATATACTTCGATAAATAGTACAGGTTAGGGCACTGGACTTATGCATAATTCTTAACGATACAATAAAATTTCGTTAGGCATTGGAAACAGGTAATTCTTAATAGCAAGGACTGCAGATAAAGTGATAAAGCATTCGGATTAATTGCAATGTGTCGTGTTTCGGACAACCTCGCAGTTTATCACGACGTATCCGGTTTCCTCTACATATGCTATATTCCAGCTCGAGATGATATCTTGCTGGCAGGCAGTATGTTACAATCGCACCGTGCGTGCTGTATAGCCACAAGCGATGTTTACCGTTGGATTGCGTCAACGAAATGAACAGACAATTAATCAGCATGTAGCTGTTAAAGAACAAGTGTTTCAGCAAGTCATAATTATATTTTTCTCAATCGAACTTTCTGCTAGCTATTCTTAATCTCATATGCAGTACCTTCAACATTCTGCGAATGTCCAAGAATAACTGATATAAGGAACCTCCTTCCACCCTCTTACGATGTACACACACACGTACTCTCTCTCTCTCTCTCTCTCTCATACACACACACACATACACACACACACACACTCACACACACACACACACACACACACACACAGACACACACACACACACACGATAATACTCTTGCCTTATTCAGCTGCATCGGTACTATCTAAAAAGATAAATGATAACATGGTAGCATTTGTCTTTCCTTAGATACTATTACCTCCTTTCCCACAATGAGCGCTAACATATATCTTACATGTTATGGAAATTCAATAACTACAACCCCATCCATTTTCCACTAATTTCTGGTACGATGAAAAGTCTTTACTACCACACGAGCCCTCACTCACCCTTCAAATCCTCTTTTAATGGTACTTCAACAAACACTCACTCCCTTACCACAAAGTCCTTCCTTGACATCTCCCGATCATATTTAACCCACACCATTAAAAGTCTAGTATTACTCTCTGTCTTTCATATCCTATTCTTTCAAAATATCCTCTTGAATCTGTACTCTACGAGCGCTTGAAGTGTGTCGTTGACGGTACGTTTTTGTTGGGCCATTAGGGGTCTTTCCGGTTCCATTTATGGACTGCTTTACACCTCTATGGAAGTAGTTACTTCCTTAATAATAGCTGTACGATCTCTGAGGGATAGACAGAATATTTTTAGTTTTTAATTTGAAGACGATTCTTGAATCTTTCTAAATGGTTTCTAGGGAGATGAAGGCTGCCTTTCTTATAGGATCTCCCAGTAAATATTTTTCGGCATTTGTGTTACATTCTCTTAGCGTTCAAACATGCTTGGGATCATTCACATCTGCTGTCTTGGTGTACATTCTACGTTGCACGTTAGTCCGAGCTCACATGGCCCCTACATATTGGAATAATATTTTAGTATGGGCTCCACAACTGTTTTGTATCCAGTCTCTTTTATACACTGCCTGTAGTTTCCCAGTCATATCAACGAATCGGAATTTGTCATCTGATTTACCTACAATTGGTGTGTGGTGAGTGAAATAGCATAGCACTGCCATGTCTCACTTTAACTACACGATTAAAGAGTCAGTGAGGCCATACAAATATTTAGCAGCTGCAGTGTTTACAGATACGGATTTGAACAACAGTTTATGGTAAGTTTCCCCTCACCTTATCAGGGTTTATCATATTTCTCAGACAGGACTTGGAATAATTTGATTCATGTATAACGACTGTGACTGAGTTTCAAGAGAATAGATGTCTAAGCTCTAGAAAACTGTGTGCCTAGAAGAATAATTAAAGATGTAAGGATATTATTCAGCAGGATTTAAGAAACACTTAGATTGTTGTACAGTAATATTGTGACAATGTATCGATTCCAGAGGTGCAATATGGGTGGGCTAGGAACATCCAGTATATTACGTCAGGTGGTCACGTAAAAGAATTGATAAACATAGGAATCAACGACATACAGGGAGGTACAATAACTGAACATGCAGACTTCACTTTTCTAACGCTTTTTATGTGGGTGCTCATTGTTGCTACAAGTTCGTCGTAATCATTGCTCAGTCTCGATGTGAACTTTCTCATTGAGATCAAGTCTGCCAGTTGCCAACAAGTGGCATATATCTCAATTATGAGTAGGGCGCTGAAGCATGTATTCTTAGTAACGTAATAATAATGGCCTAGCCTGCACGCATTCATACATATCCGGAACACTAACAGCGCAAGTCATAAATACTGTGAATTATATCTGAGTGCACGCACACCCCCTATCGGCCCCATTACTTCCTCCTGCTACAGAATTATGCAACAGCCTCGCTCCCAAATTATCGTTCTCCTATTCCTTCTCTTACACTTCGGCTCTTAGTTTTTCATCTCCGCGGTTTTAATGTAGTGTATTCAAAAGCAAAAGTAGTAGCAAAGTAATATTTTTAGTATTATTACTGTTTTTTTATTATTATTATTGTTGCCGTTGCATTTGAAAATGTTCCATGCCCACACAGCTTTTATTCTCTCAGAATGGTCCCCTTTCACACCCTCAGACCAACTGGTTCCTATCTTTTTCGGGTTTTTCTGCCTGACCACCTATCCAGTAGTGAATATTTTACCTACATTTTTTTCTGTCTTTTATTTCATTTGTGATAGCCCTGCTTCATTCACGTCTTCTTTTGTTTCTGCGACTCGTTTTATTGTCTCTATTTTAGCTTCACTTTGAGTTTCACAGAATCTCGGAAGTTCTGTGGTTAATCTGGTTTGATTCATTCTTTTAGAATTCCGATGGAATTTTAGCCTCCGTTTCTTCATTTCTGAATAAATGTTAGTATACTTATGATTTTCTTTATTTGTTCTTAGTCTTAGGTTATTACAGACCTAAAATTTTTCTGATTACTTTTCGTTCTCTTTCTTCCACGTCTTTAACGTATCCTTCTCTGTTTAAAACCAGTGCTTCAGATCTATAAAAACACTCAGGTTTTATGTTCATGTCGTAATGTCTTAGTTCCGTGCATTTTCAGACACCTTTCTCTCAAATTTTTAAAATTGTTAATTTTTTTAGAAAAACTAATTACTTTTCCAAATTACGCAAGTAACTGGGCAAATAGCGCCCACTCGCTCAAAAACGGGAAGAGAATGAAACAACGGTAGACGCGAAAAATAGCTGCAATCGAGAATCCCTAAGAGGTGTGTAACATACTGTGCGGAGATCGGCGGAAAGAACCATAGGCAATCAATAACTGGATGCCGGCACAACCTTATAGTTTGCAGGAGTATGCGTTCAAGCCACTTGAAGCGGAATAGGCACGAAAACTTTGCAGTAGGAAAGTGAAATGTCAAGCTGAGTACGGAAGAATTCCAATCAGATGTAATTCATTTACGAAGGAGGCCGTTCACAAAAGCCTTCTTCAATTGATTGTTAGATATTGCTCGTCCACGAGGCCGCGTGTTAGGTAGAATTAATAGAGGAAATGGGGAAGTCTGAAGGGAAACAACACGTTTCATCGTAGTTTCTTCTAGGTAGCGACTAACCACTGAAATTCTGAGAGGATTCCCTCCATGAAAAGAAAAACATGTTACTTCCTCTCACACCAATCTCGCGAAACTACGAGTATAAGGATAAAAAAAGAGGAATTGCTCATACATTCTCACCTTCCGTGTTCCTCCGCCACACCATTAGCAGATAAAACAAGATGTTAGTAAAATAGAGATGTAGCTTATGCAACCTCCATGTCACAGAGTAAGATGGCTTGCATGTTGTAAAAATGGGTATAGAGTAACAAAATAGAAACACCGTAAAACAGTTAAATGTACCGCTACCGGCATAACCTTCATTTTCTTAACGTGACAGTGCCTTCAAACACTACGAGAACATTGCTAGAATAAAAAGTGATGGATTGTAAGCAACATGTGGAGGAGACGGATACTATCAGCTGTAACAGTTACGTCCCTTTTCAGCCGAACAACGATAAGAATTAGAGAAGAAGTTGAAAAAATTAATATGGGTTAAAATAAATGTGGTTCATAAACTGTATATAATTTACTTTTCTAAGATAAAAATCAGATATTATTGATGGTCCGTGAAGTAATTGTAGACTAAAAATATCGTTTTACTAATTTTGTCGATATTGGTGACACTGTTAACGCGCTGTTTTTGATTCCGTGGAGGACGCGTGCCATTACGCTTCTGTCGGCCTCTACCTGACACGTATTGCACACGGCTTCACAATTATCTCGAACGGCTGTTTCTTTGACAGATTATCACACTAAGAAACGGTGAAACATTAACAGGGCAATGAATTGAGTTTCTTCGCCACTTTTATAAAATATCTACCCACTAAGAGTTACGTCCTCATGATGTCAGCTCTAACACAGTAATTGGTGCTCGTTCAGCCACCAGCTACGCTCACAACAGAGGCCCTGTGGGAAAATGCCGAAAAGCTGTCGATGAGGCTAGTTACCAACGTCTCTACAACTTCTGGACGTTTTGAGCTGTTTTGCCATGTTTTTAGGAAAGCAATGAGGTGCTTATTACCTCAAGTATATATTTTAACAAGAGCCTAGAGCCTGCCAATCACTGACAGAGTTCCATCTTTTGGAACACAGGCTTTTTTTGTCTCGTCCTTCCTGTAGACCACCCTATTAACCGGACAACGGCCTCTCCACCTGCTCACCGTTCGGCAAAGCGACTTTCACCCCGCAACATGGAGAGGGCGATGTATGTGCGCTTCTTTTCCCTACGTTTCTGTGAATTACAGCATGCCCATAGCTCGCTGTGGCTCATGTCGCTGGGCCTAGCACAAGGCGCCCGTCTCATATTCAAAGCACCCCTCACTTCGCTGGGCCTAGCACAAGGCGCCCGTCTCATATTCAAAGCACCCCTCACTTTCAAAGCTCGCCTATAAAGCAAACTGTTACAACCAGCATCATGTCAGGTTACAGAAGGATAAAAAGAGGAAGTGTAATGAGCTATTACAATCACTGTCATATCGTGACTTCTGTTAAGCTAATTTAATTCACCTCCAGTTGTATAATGAAAGCTGAACAAATGAAAATAAGCAAGCCAAAGGAACGAGAATGAGATTTTCACTCTGCAGCGGAGTGTGCGCTGACGTGAAACTTCTTGGCAGATTAAAACTGTGTGCCGGACCGAGACTCGAACTCGGGACCTTTGCCTTTCGCGGGCAAGTGCTCTACCAACTGAGCTACCCCAGCACGACTGACGCCCTGTCCTCACAGCTTTACTTCTGCCAGTACCTCGTCTCCTACCTTCCAAACTTTACAGAAGCTTTCCTGCGAACCTGCAGAACTAGCACTCCTGAAAGAAAGGATACTGCGGAGACATGGCTTTGCCACAGGCTGGGGGATGTTTCCAGAATGAGATTTTCACTCAGCAGTACCTGGTCTCCTACCTTCCAAACTTTACAGAAGCTCTCCTGCGAACCTTCAGAGGTACTGGCAGAAGTAAAGCTGTGAGGACGGGGCGTGAGTCGTGCTTGGGTAGCTCAGTTGGTATAGCACTTGCCCGCGAAAGGCAAAGGTCCCGAGTTCGAGTCTCGGTCCGGCACGCAGTTTTAATCTGCCAGGAAGTTTCAAGCCAAAGGATGTTACATGGCTGGTGTTTCCTGAACTGTTCTATAACCTATATAAAAAGGGAATATTAAGGCATTAGATCACAAGAATCAATAAACACTGAGAAATGTAATGCACATTGTTACGAGCAATTTTCGGTTGTGTACGTAATTTACGTTTTATTCGAAACTGTGTGCTTTATATAAGTGAGAGGCTCTGGCAGCACATTGGGCTGAAGAGAGAGAGCTCAGGCGAGCAGCGGCGTCACAACCCTTGAGGTAGTTCCGAGAGGGATGCGCCAGGAGAAGCGCAGATCAGTGCCACGTATTCCACTGGACTTGACTTCCGTAGCGCCACGAGTGGATGCCGGAAGCACGCAGACGACATATTTACGATCTATTTTTAGCAAGGTCCAGGAAGGCAGTATTGTGCACAAAACATAGGAAGCCTACAGTCACATATAGAAAGCTGTGTTTCTTCGGAATGCACATGATGTTGTAAGTAGGCTATTTAGGTTTTTATGTTGGTGACGCCGCGCAGCGCTCTGTATGAAAATCGCTGACTGCGTTGTGTGCAGTCTTTGGCTGGTTGGACTCATTGTTGGAATATTCGCTGGTGTAGCGTTGGGCAGATGGATGTGAACAGCGTGTAGCGTTGGGTAGTTGGAGGTGAGCCGCCAGCAGTGGTGGATGTGGAGAGAGAGATGTCAGAGTTTTGAGAGCGGAAGATCTGGACGTGTGTCCGTCAGAAAAAGGAAATTTGTAAGACTGGATGTCATGAACTGATATATATATTATGACTTTTGAACACTAATAAGGTAAATACATTGTTTGTTCTTTATCAAAATCTTTCATTTGCTAACTATGCCTATCAGTAGTTAGAATCTTTTATTGAGCTGGCAGTATTGGCGCTAGCTGTATTGCAGCAGTTCGAGTCACGAAGATTTTTGTGAGGTGAGTGATTCATGAATGATATCCTTTTGTAGGGATTATTGAAAGTCAGATTGCGTTGCGCTAAAATATTGTCTGTCAGTTTAGAAATGATCGGAATAAGTAAATAGAAAACAGTCACCGCCAGACACCACACTTGCTAGGTGGTAGCCTTTAAATCGGCCGCGGTCCGTTAGTATACGTCGGACCCGCGTGTCGCCACTATTAGTGATTGCAGACCGAGCGCCGCCACACGGTAGTTCTAGAAAGACTTCCTAGCACTCGCCCCAGTTGTTCAACAGACTTTGCTAGCGATGGTTCACTGACAAAATACGCTCTCATTTGCCGAGACGATAGTTAGCATAGCCTTCAGCTACGTCATTTACTACGACCTAGCAAGGCGCCATTACCAGTTACTATTGATGCTGTAAAACATGTACCGTCAAGAGCGATGTTCACCATTTATGGATTAAAGTTAAGTATTCCACAGCTACGTCCTTTTTTGCTAGTCTGATTTTCTTGACCTGTTCCAGACCTCACGCCAGCCTGCGTGAGCTAAAACGCGTGCCTTTCGGCTTCCTCTCATACAGGGTTGGCTCTCTTGCCAATCCACAGCACTCAGTACGTTTAGTTTTGCTCAGCTCTTTGAAAATCAAATAACGTAAGAGTTTTTCCAGCACTGTCATTCTTTACAGACAAAGGGGAAGTTTCAACGTAATAAATAACACCAGAAAATGGTCCGGGAGGCCGCAGTTTGAAGCACCTTTGAAAGCGTGGGAAGCTGCCGAACATTGACTTCACAAAAACTTAAATGTTTAAGTGACATAAGATCCTTCAGGGTCAGCTAACGTAAACACAGAGAGAGAGAGAGAAACAGAGCGAGATGCCCTTTTTCAACACTGAAAAACAGGACACTATTACTGGTTATCCGCATGAAGAAAAACTCAGGCAACCGGATCTGCGTCGTTTTTATCGGTCGGCTCTTAGAATATCCTTAGCTCAGCCAATTTATATAGAGTAAAGAACTCAAAACGCAGAAATACGAGATTTTTTCTTTTAGTACGCATTCAGTACAAAATCACTTCATCACTTTACTTCCTAAAACCTCCGCCATCAGACTTCTCCGCCGGCCTGCGACGCCGCCAGGGCAGATGAGCTGAGCGACTTCGAAAGATTTCGGGCTAACTTGATCTTAGCAGCTGGCGAGGTTAGCTGGTGCGCCGACAATAACTGATTCTGAAGTCTCTTCAGCCTCCACCTACAGTTTAATGTGGTGAGATCAAGCCACGAGTGCAATATGATGTACAGGGAGAGCAAAGCCATTTTTTATAGAATTTTCAGTAACATCAAGCTTCACTCTGAAGTCCTGTTTTCAGACTCAAGTGACCATTTGGCTTCCAACTCTGGCCACAGATGCAGTGCATTCCATTCTGACGCATTTTTATACTAACATCACAACCGTCACGGTGCAACTTCAAAACTTCATTAGTTTCATTTTATACACAATTACTAGTATCTTAATCCAGACCATTTTATCACATGTGCCAAGGTTCTTCGCTTTAGAAAGTGGCCTTCATGTTATTTTTAAAAATAATAGTAATAAATTACCCTGCTCCACCCGCACCCTACCCTCAATCTGTCACAATTTTTAATATTCTGTTTATGGCAGTCCCTCCAACACTGTACAAAAATTCGAATCTGCACGAGTTATTTTTGATCTTCCAACTTTTCGTAGTTAATCGACTGAGCGCTTTCGCAACCTGCTTCTTCGGCAATTTCGTTAACGTTATGAATTTAATTTTTCGCGAAGATAATGAAAGAAAAAAAGACATTTGTAAACGTTATGCAAAAATTAATTATGTTTACATCTGGATCTAAACTTAACTCTTACGAGCACAGCAGTTTCGTAGTACGAAGGTGAGAGGAGTATACTGGGGCACATTTGTATAGGACCGCAGACCTAGAGGTACTGCTTCTCGTCTGAGATTATTATAGAGTTGTAGTAAGAGAGCGCTGGGCGCACAGTTGCAGGTAGCTGTCTGGGAGGGAAAATGCGATGGAGTAGGCAGTTTTTGTGGCGTGCTGTCTGAAGCCACCAAGTGTTAGATTAATTTAGGTATGTCAATATTGTTGAACTTGTAAGCAGAAGTCTTCATGCAAGCAAGGTAAAGACGTTAAATAATTATGATGTTTGTTTTTGCCAGCGCCCTAGTATAGATGAGTTGGGTAATAATTTGTAATTGTTGAGTAACCCCAGTATGTACGTAGACTGTTTTGATAAGAAAGGCTAGTTAGATATTTCACTTTTGTAACGATTTTAACATTTGTTAACACAGTTATATGTCATTTGATTATCTGCATTTATGTTGGATTAGTGAAGTTAGATAGTACTTGCTGTTTAAATCTCATTGTTTGTGAATCAATTGTGAGTAATGTAACTTCAGTAGTCAAATGTTTTTTTTTTAAGACAAACTTAACTTGCAATATAATTTTGCTAAGAAAACTCAGTGTTAGTAATTCACCATAATCAGTACCGCCTCCCTGTCGAGGTTATATATTTTTCCAAGAAGTTGGATTTTTCGTGAATGGTTTCATTTATCAGCCGAAACAATTTCATGCGCATTTCAAAGTATTATAGCCAGCATTGCACACCGCTGAGCCTGTAGATAGCACATTTATATTTTTGTGAGAGACCAGAATGTATCGCTTTCCAGTGTTTCTGCTTTAGAGGAAAGACAGTTTAATTTATTTGTTATGTGAACAATGACCAAAGTTATCAGTTTTGAACAGGGTCACAGGATTCAGTGCCTAAGAGACTGAATGTATTTTGCAGTGACTGTATTTATTTGTTGGTATTGGGAGTCGCATTGCCCAAGCGATTCGTATTACGTTTTGATAACAATAACACAGTGAAGTACACCCCTTGCATTTACAACACACTACAGGATAATTCGGGTTTTATGTCCATTCCACGGTTCAGACATTCATTCACGTAATATTAACGTTTTTTCACAAAACTCTTTACAATGGCCATAAAAAAAACAATTTAACTGTTAATTATATGGTGTGAGGTACAATTTACATGAACGTCAATTTTACATTTTATAAATGTGTAACTACGTCGGTGGCGTAAGAGCCCAATCACTGAAGAGAAAAAAGGCCTAATACAGGAAGTAATTCGTGTAGTCACGATGTTGTGTACAGAGGTAAGAGAGAGTGGCGTGAAGAAAACACATAAAACACATAAAATTGGAGTTCAATATATGGGTTGGGGTTTCTTTGAGGCAACTTTTGAATGTTTAATTGAATAACACGAAAACTGCCACCTGTTTGGAGAACGTATCCCATTGCAAAAATAAACCACATTGAATTTCTTCTAAAGACCAAGTCCTACTCATTTTCGCACGAGGACCAAAAGTTTTCTTGCAAATATCGAATCTCGCGCGACTCGCATGCGCTGTGGGTTAGGAGGTTTTGTAGTCCAGTTTCTGGTACTTTTCCGACGCAATAATCCGCAAGTGTCCTAAACCAACTTGTTCGTCTCGACTTTCTCTATATCTCTGTCGCACGTTATGCACAATTAGTGGTTACATACTGTATATTCCAAACTGACTTTCAGTGCATTAGCTATGGCGAGAAATCCGATGAGCGTTTAAGAAATCAGAGGAACAACTGCACATAAGTTCTGCTCTGCACGGAGAGCTTACCCGCATACTGCAACGTGGGTTGCTGCGACATTGGATGCAGAGGGTCCGCCATCGTGGAGATGGCCGTACGTCACGTCTCCTTCATGACACTGTCCGTCTATAGATTGCCCCCTACCCCTCTTCCTCCCCTCCACCTCTCTACCTAGACATGCGTCCAAGAATCGTGTGTCACCAAGTATGTAACACGGTGCTCCTTCGTTAAGTCTTCGTCGGTTTTAAAATATATATCTATAAATAAAAAAAAGCATTGCCTCAGTATCACACGTCTAGCTGCTGGATGCCGCGTCAAAAATTCGCATCACTGCAGAGGAGGCATGTGTTTCTGTCGAATGAAACAAAGAGCTATCGACGTGTATCAAGCCGGAACTGAGCAGGTCCTACCCGTAAACATGAACTGCTAGACCCAGAAGTTCTGGGAAAGTGATTGTTTTAGGAATATTTGTGCCTCACTCGCTTTTGTATTGCCGTATTTCGGCGAATGTCTGTATCAGGGGACCGCCTTGTAAGGACCGGACGTGTCTACACGGAACTGGCTCACGCGGCCGGAACACCGGCTGCGCACAAATTTATGGCGGCAATAGAGGGCGCTATCGGGCACGTGACGGGCGCGACGTGTCGAAATAGTCCGGCAAAGTGTCGGCGGGCACTGCGTGCTTCCACGCTCTCGTTAAACAAAGCCAGATCAGCGGCCCAGATAGCCGCGCCCAGCCGAGCCGGCTACGGAGACGGCGGCAGCGGCTGGGTCGTCTTATCGCTCGCGCAGCCACCGGCCTCTGGCAGCAGCACCGCAGCCGATGGCTGCCGATAGGGCGATCCGCTGTGGTGTTTGAAACTCCGGCGCCGCTGACTGCCGCCGAGGAGGTGCTTAAGGTGTTAAGAGGTATCTCGTTCGCGGTCTGACTACGCAGTCACAAACAGCTTCCTCGCACCCATTAAAACAATTACGCTTACAGACGTCTCGAACAGTTGTGCGGGTCTTCTTCAAGGATCTTCTCAGAGTTACAAAGCAACGTCTAATACCCGATAACCGTACTCTGTATGAATTTTGTCACAAGGAAACATTGTTTTCCCTGAACTACAAATTTGTGTATATAGAAGATAGTAACTGTTCTCGAAAGAACGGATACCACTGATAACCGTGCAGCTTCTCTAGAATAAATGATAATTAATTGAAACCCTCAGCTGATGACATGTGTTGTTAATATACCTCGATGGAGACAGCTGAAAATGTGTGCCCCAACAGGGACTCGAACCCGGGATCTCCTGCTTACATGGCACATGTTCTATCCATCTTTTTTTTTTTAATCTCATTTTGTTCGATTTCGTTCGTTGCATCTGCTCGTGGCGGATGTCGGAAGACAGCCGTTTCAGTTCCTCGTTGATCCATCAACTCAGTTATTGTTATTATTATTATTATTACAGAGGGCAGCTACCCTTCTGACCGAACACGCTGAGCTACCGTGACGGCTCCTTCTGAGCCACCGAGGACACAGATGAATAGCGCGACTGCAGGGACTTATCCCTTGCTCTCTTCCCGGTCGGGGCACACATTTTCAGCTGTCCAATCGAGGTGTATCAACAACACCTGTCAGCAGCTGAGGGTTTCAATTAATTATCATTTATTCTAGAGAAGTTGCACGGTCATCAGTGGTATCTGTTCTTTCGAGAACAGTTACTATCTTCCTATATATGAAACGTCCCCTTAGAACAATTTATACAAGACTGTGCTTAAACTGACACACAATATTTTTTTTTTAGCGCAACGCAATCTGACTTTCAGAAATCCCTACAAAGGAATGGCCCTAACTAACATTAACCTGTACCTTTCACAAATCACTTACCTCACCAAAAATCTTCGTTACTCGAACTACTGCAATACAGCGAGCGCCACTACTGCCAGCTAAATAAAAGATTCAAACTACGGAAGTCACTAACTACTGATAGGGATAGTTAGCAAATGAAAGATTTTAATAGAGAACAAACAATGTATTTACCTTAATAATCATACAAATTTCAAAACTCCGCCATTTCTCTCCCCACATCCACCACTGCTGGCGGCTCACCTCCAACTGCGCAATGCTACGCGCTGTTCACATCCAGCTGCCGCTGCCCAACACTACAATGGCAGACAACAATGCAAACTAGCCACAGACTGCACACAGCACAGCCAGTGATTTTCATACAGAGCGCTATGTAACGTTGCCAATAAGAAAACATAAACAGACTACCTACATATAGTTAAATGGCTACCCGGCCATTGACCTTCGTCTGTGCGAATGCGCACAGGTTACCCGAACTCTTACGGGAATAGTCACCTTAGAGGGCGCGACTAATGAGTGGATGGGAAAATATGTATTAGGAACATTACGTATGTACATTGTGAACAGTTGGAAATGTGTGTCTCACGGAAGAGAGCAAGGGATAAGTCCCTGCAGTGGCGCTATTCATCAGTGTCCTCGGTAGCTCACAAGGGAACCTCCCCATCGCACCCCCCTCAGATTTAGTTATAAGTTGGCACAGTGGATAGGCCTTGAAAAACTGAACACAGATCAATCGAGAAAACAGGAAGAAGATGTTTGGAAGTATGAAAAAAATAAGCAAAATATACAAACTGAGTAGTCTATGTACAACATATGCAACATCAAGTAATGAGTAAGCTCGCGAACGCCGTGGTCCCGTGGTTAGCGTGGGCAACTGCAGTACGAGAAGTCTTTGGTTCAAGTCTTCCCTCGAGTGAAAAACCTAATTTTATATTTTCAGACAGTTATTATCTGTCCGTCCGTCCTTCCGATGCGATCACTTTTTTGGGAGTGATTATCACATTCACAAGAAAACCTAAATCGGGCAAGGTAGAAGAACCTTTTTACCCATTCGCCAAGTGTACAAGTTAGGCGGGTCGACAACGTATGCCGTCACCAGTGTCGTATAGGATATAGCAGACGTGTTTTCCTGTGGAAAAATCGGTTGACCTATGACCTTGCGATCAAACTTTTTCGGTTCCCATTGGATAGGCACGTCCTTTCGTCTAGTAATCGCACTGTTTAGCAGTGCGGTCGCAAAACACAGACACTAAACTTATTACAGTGAACAGAGACGTCAATGAACAAACGGACAGATAATAATTGTCTGAAAATAAAAAATAAAACTTTTCACTGGAGGGAAGACTTGAACCAAGGACCTTCTGTTCCGCAGCTGCTCGCGCTAACCACGGGACCACGGCGCTCCTGCACACATACTGTCCTTGATGTTGCTTATCTTGCACATGGACTACTCAGTTTGCATATTTTTTTTTTTCATTCTTACACACAACTTCTTCCTGTTTTCTCGATTGATCTGTGTTCAGTTTTTCAAGGCCTATGCACTGTGCCAATTTATAACTAAATCTGAAGGGGGTGGGATGGGGAGGTTCCCTTGTCAGATGGACAGTCGGCTCTCAGCCGTGATACCGTGCAGACGGGCTCGGCGCGCCAGGCAGTGCTCCGCAGGTGTTGTTGTTTACCCGCTAGCGCGCGGTCGCGTCGTTGTATTGCCTTACAGTACCTGTACCGCCCCGCCATGGCGTTTTCATATCGAAAAGCTACAATCAAACTAACGTTCAACGCATCGTACACGAGACCGAAGGCCCACGAAATTGAACGGTTTCTACGAGACATTATGCACATAGAACCACAAGAACTGATAGGCATTCATCTGTCTATTGTAACCAGCACAGTGTACCTCAAACTGATTGACGAAGCGCCCTGCGACAGATTACTCCAACGCTCTGCAAACGGCTTTCGCTCCTGTAACGCAGACGGTAATGTGAGCGTGGTAGGAGTTGACCATGCTGGTCTGGGGGTGCGTACCGTGCGCATCTTTAAATACCATTCGAAGTTCCTGCCAACCTAGAACTTAAGAAGCACGTTCCATCATATATTTTCGTTGGTGGCTGCCGCGCAATTGTTATATATGATGGCCAACCGAGGACCTGCTCGGGCTGCGGCCAGGAGGGCCATATTAGAACTGAGTGTCTGCAGCGCCGCCTCGTTCAGGTGCCCCGCAATTAACTTCCCCAACGATCCACTATGACCTCTCTCCCGCTAACATATGTGGAGGCGGCACGACATGATGTGATGGATGATCAAAACCTGCTACCTCCTCAAGCCGCTGCCAGCTCCGTTGGAGAGTCAGCGCCGTCGACGACGCCGCAGCCCAACGGTGCAGAGGTTCCTACAGCCTCTGCCCACCGCAGCGTCGTGGGCACCCACCCACCGTCACTGTCGGGATCGGACACAGGGATTCCTAGCGACCGAGACTGTGTCGAGCCCCGCCCTCCAGTGGATGTCGAATCTTGGACCCGAAAGCAAAAATCACCCAAACGACACAGGAAGAGGCGATTATCAGTTGAAGAACAGGACAGGGATGTGAATCAGGCGGAAGACATCGACTTCGTTGACTCATCCACAATTGCAACGGACTCCAGTGGCATCAATCAGCAGAAGGTGCCTGAAGACAAGGAACACTCTCCTAAATTTGGTGGCGCATTGCGTCGACTCCCAAAATGTGGGCTTCTGTGAAAGCGACCAGCCACCGATGACATCACAATCGTCTCTTGATGATTGGGCAGACGATAGGATGATGCACAGCAAACATCGATATCTCCTCCAGAGCCCATGGCTGACATTGAGCCCGGAGGGCTCTGCCAGTCAGGGACTCATACGGCACAGTAATGCACAGCATGCAGATAGATGGCTGTGTGGTGTGTGAGATCACTGTGGGCTTGCACCGGCACACTGCCCCCGCCACTTGATATGTCTCAGTCATACCGTGTGGGAACAGTCAATGTAAATGGTGTCCACTCCACTGTCAAGACCCGCATGTTACACGACATGATCAGAGCGGCAGACTTGGACATTGCCCTTCTCCAGGAGGTCCGTCCCGAGCTGCGTTTAGATCTATATGGCTACACCACCTACAGCCTACCCGTAGGTGATGGCGCAGGAGGCACGGCCATACTTCTCCGAGATGGCATAGACGCGACGGAAGCGACGTACTTGCCGAACGGGCGAGGCATCGCTCTCAGACTTGGCGCAGTCCGCCTCGTTAACGTCTACGCTCCCTCCGGCAATTCGCACCGCGGTGACAGCAAGTCTTCTATTCGGAGGAGGTAGCCCCACTTTTGCAAGGAAATACGGACTATTACATAGTGGGCGTCGATTTTGACAGTGTTCTGCGGCCCGAGGACCAGATACCGCATTACGCCTACAAGCATTGATACGTGACCTCGCGCTCCACGACACATGGCTTTTACATCATGGGACCCAGAGTGGATATACGCACTTTACCAGCCATTCTGCCAGTCGTCTGGACCTGATATACGTCTCGCGTGCCCTCCGCACAGCAACCCGTGATGCAGAACTCTGGCCGACGGCTTCACGGACCATCTCGCGTATATCTGCACTGTCACCTTACCCCGACAACTCACAAGACGCAGCAGAGGCCCGTGGACGCTGAACGTCTCCCTCCTTCGCGAGGAAGCGTGTCGGCGAGCAGTTACTGACACGTGGCGTCGATGTCTCAGGCGCCTGCCCATGTATGCTTCCACGTTGCTGTGGTGGCTGGGATGTGTCAAACCTGCACTCCGAAAGACCCTGATGGCCTATGGGAGTGACAGATCGAACTGGCAAAGGACAACATCGGAATTTTACTATACAGCGTTATCTGAGCTGGCGATGCAACCGCCGTCTCCCGAAAGTCAGATCTCCATACAACGCATCAAAGCTCGTCTACTTCGCATCAGAGCAGAGCAGCTAGAAGGTGTCCGCATCCGTGCCCGAGCGGAAGACTGCATCCCCAACTAAACGGCATCAGTCTATCACATTGGCGCCACCGCAAACGTCAGCTCATTACGGCGGTAAACACGGAGGAGGGCGGCCGCGCAGTGACACAAACGGACATCGCGCACACGTTCTCCAGACACTATGGGACCTTGTACATGGAAGATCCGCGAAATGTACGTGATTATGACGAGTTGTTGCACGATTTTCCCACCGCTCGGGACGTGGCACCCGATGATAGTCTGCTGTTGTCCATTACACCCGACGAGCTGACATCGGCCTTGGCACGTGGAGCACCGAACAAGTCGCCTGGACCGGGCCATTTACCCCTGGAATTCTACCGCACTTTTTACGACCTTATGGGCGACAAGTGGCTCCAAATGTTTCAAGACCTGATCCGCCCTGATTTCACTGTCCCCACAGAATTCACAGAAGGCATCTTGATCCCTGTACCGAAACCGAATGGTGGTTGTAGGTGGCAGGACTTTCGCCCACTCACACTCCTCAACAGCGACTACAAGATATTCGCCCGTATCCTCCGCGCGTGTCTCCACACCGCTATCGGGAAAGCCATCCACACCGATAAGACGTGTTTAGGTGGTGTCAGCAACGTTCATACGGCGTTAGGAGCATACCGCGACGTAATTGCTTTGACGGCGGCCTGCAAAATACGAGGCGCCCTTGTCGCCGTAGATTTTGACTACGCATTCGACCGCGTCGACCACGGCTTCTTACGCGCAGTTTTGCAACACATGGGCCTCTCTCCGGAGTCTGCACAGGTAGTCCTTCGACTGGTCCACGGAGCCCGCTCCCGCATGATGGTCAACGGTTATCAGTCAGGTCACATTGTTGTTGGACGGTCAGTGCGACAAGGCTGCCCCCTGTCGGGTATATTATTTGTTGCAGCGCTTGAACCAGCTTTACATGGTCTACGGCAGCGATTAACTGGTATCTCCTTGCGGGACGTGACCTTTCGTTGTGGTGCATTCGCCGATGACGGGGTGTTCCTGGCCAGATCAGAGGATGAAATGCACATGGCGCTACAGTGGCTACGCCAGTACGGGGCGGTCGCTGGGAGCGTCATCAACGTGAAGAAGACAAAATACATGGATGTCGGAGGGGGACTTTCCCACACAACGGCGGTGCCCTTTGACAAGGTGCCCGTACTCAAGTGTTTAGGAGTGCAATTCTATAGCAATGTCCGCCGCACGGCGGCGGCTACGTACCGCCGGCTCCTACACCAGACACATGCTCTGCTGCAGGACAACAAACTGCGTCGCTTGGATATGCTCCTCAGAACACGTTATGTCAACACCCATCTTGTCTCAAAACTGAACTATTTTACGCATATCCTTCCCTTGACGGCTACGATGGCCGACAGATTTCAAGCAGCATATGGACATTTCGTAAGCACCGGTCTGGTTCTTAAAGTCCGATACGCCACCCTGACACTGCCGCAGCGGGCGGGCGGTATCGGTTTAATTCATGTATATAACCGTGCGTGATCGCTTTATCTCCACACTATGCGTCGCACATGGACCTCTACCCACGCCACTCGGACGGGCACCCTGATAGCGGAAGTGGCACCACACTCTCTGCATCCCCCGGTTTCTGTAGGACACATTTCACCGGCACTCGCCCACATCAGAGAGTTCTTGATTGACTTCAGCTACTTACGGTCAGAACTTCCGACGACACGGAAGCCCAGCACAAAAGACTATTATCGCCTCTATCAACAGCAGCAACCTGTAAATATGGTCGCCCACAGACATCCTGAAGTTGCCTGGAACACCGTGTGGCGAGCGGTACACACGCCTTTTCTACCTACGACGGCGCGTTCATTGTGGTACGTGGTTGTGAATGGGAAGTTCGCTACTCGTCAGAGGCTACATTCCATAGATCTGACGGACGACCCCATGTGTCCAACATGCTCAGTCGTTGACTCGGATGCCCACCGTCTGACGTGTGCCGCGACCAGCGAGTGCTGGCTACTGACGCAGCACATGCTGGCGTTACTCTTGCAGCGATTGCCGGAGTCCGTCTTCCCTGATGATGTATTGCGCCTCGGCGGCGTATACTTTCCATCAACCAGAACGAACGCCGTTAACTGGCTAAAAGGCGTGGCCGTTTACTACATATTTTGCGATACTCGCAAAGGCACACTCGACTTTTGGACCCTATTGATGAAGACACATGCAGCTTTCAGCCGCCACCAGAAGTACAGAACACGTTTCGAAAATTATTTAGGTTCATTATTTGCGGATCCTCCTGCTCACTGGGGCGTTCCGGGTATGAGACGCTGAGAATGAAGAAGAATCCTGGAGCATATTGATCCTCTACGGACGGAACAGGGGGAGACCCCTCCCAACAGACGAGAAGACGACTCGGACGCTCGGCTACGGCAGTTGTAGGATCTTTCTTTGTAATGAAACAAAAATAAATCTATAAATACAATACAAAATGAAAATTTCAAAAAAAATTTAAAATGTTCTAAAAATTAAAGAAATAAATAAATAAAACAACATTGACAAACCCACTACATCCTCTTCCTGATCCATCGATCCTCGAACTCGAACACGTTGCTTGGGCGTGGCGGCGGGATGGCCAGGCTTCGGGTGTCGACCCCTGCCCTACCCGTCGTCCTGCTCCTGCAGCGGTTCATTAGGAAAAAAAAAAAAGAAAAGATGGACAGAACGTCTGCCATGTAAGCAGGAGATCCTGGGTTCGAGTTCCGGTCGGGGCATACATTTTCAGCTGTCCCCATCGAGGTATATCGACAACAACTTTCAGCAGCTGAGGGTTTCAATTAATTATCATTTAGAAATTTTTGGAGATTGTGGTAAGTTCCTATGGGACCAAACTGCTGAGGTCATCGATGCCTAGGCATACACACTACTTAAACTAACTTAAGCTAAGGACAAGACTCACACCCATGCCCGAGGGAGGACGGGGGGAGCGCTCCCGAACTAGACATAGTCAGTAACGTCAGCTGTGTGTGTTAGCAGAACAAATGCTTGCTGAGTCTGAAGAATTCATTAGATGCTTAATTATTAATTCTACTGCTTGTCACGAATGTTCATGACAATAACTTATAGCAATATATTGATAAATGAATAGACAATGTTGCTTTTGCAAAGAAAGTATTTATTATTTCATATTTTATGGCTATAATACTGGTATAGTACTTAGAATGTACGTTTGGGGGACAGAATTGTATGGTACTGAAACATGGAATTTGGAAAAACCGAAACAGGAGAGAATCGAAGCATTTCAGATGTGGTGCTACAGACGAATATTGAAAATTAGGTAGACTGAGAAGGTAAGGAATTAGGAGGTTCTGCACATAATCAGAGAGGTAAGGTATATGTGGAAAACATTGGCAAGGAGAAGGGACAGGATGACAGAACACTTGTTAAGATATCAGATAATGATTTCCACGGTACTAGAGGGAGCTGTAACGTGTAAAAACTGTAGAGAAAGACAGAGATAGGAATACATCTAGCAAATACTTGAGGATGTAGTTTGTATTTGATACTTTGAGATGAAAAGGTTGTCACAGGAGACAAGAGACAGAAGACTGATGCCTCAGAAACAAGAACCTTTTGACCCATTTACAGATCCACACATCGTCAGTAACGAGTACCTTATGCAAAGCATTGTAAAAGTTCCTAAATAACAACTGAATTAAGTACAACTATCAACTAAAGCTGGCTCAAAGCCGAAGTTTGGTGTGAACACTACAGTGCTTTAGTAGGCGTGATTGTAATGGAGCTGGTATCAGCTTGCTTCCCTAAAACTTCAAACTTCTTTACCTAACCGTTTGTAGTGGGCTGTACGTTTAAGCGTGGACTCATAACCACAGTGAAACTTGGGGTTTTTATATTAACGAATCATCGACAGAAGAGAAGGAAGCGATCAATGAATAAAGAAATGCGACTGACGCTTGAACCAACGACGGATTGACCTCGAGGCTGACACTAATTCATTGATCCATCAAGCTGTAAGTAGAACAAAAAAACATGATGTATTAAACTATTGCTTAATAATACAACCAATAAATAATAATAATAATTACTAATAAAACACTTTCAGAATATATCAATTTTATTCTGTTTTAAAATCTGTACTTACGCTTCTTTGAGATACCGCCACTTCTCCTATCCAGGCAGAGCCTGGTACTGTGTTTTCACTGGAACCTACTCCCCGCTGTTTTAACCTCTCTCCTGCGAGTAGACTTCTCATGTCGTTTATAAATAACTTAAACTAAATTTGCCCTTTTGTTTACAGGTACATTTCCACCCACAGCCATCGAGTGAGGTGGCTCGGCCAGTGGTTAGCTCACTCGCATTCGCGATGACAGCGGTTAGAATCCTCATCCAGTCTTCCAGATTTGGGTTATATTTCCTTTCGCTAAGTAGGGTAAGACAAATTTGGGGTGGTTTCTTTGAAAACGACAGGGTTGATTTCCGTTTCTCCATCCCCCATTCTGAGTTTTTACTCAATCTCAGATGAAGTCGTTGTTGACGGTACGTTGAACGCTAACGTTCCTTCCTTCCAGCTTTTCTTCCTAGCAAAAACTATTAGAGTAGATACTGCACACGATGTCGCGTATGGGTTCAAGGGACTGTACTCACAATTCTGTACCCCAAATGATGAAAACATATAGCTCGAGGGAAGCCAATAAACAACATATCTAGTACGAAGATCGGAAAACGTGAAATTCCGAAAACCGTCACCGTCCCAATTTATGCTTTGGCTTGTGTTGCGACAAATCATTAAAAGAGGAAATCATTTACGACAATGATAATAACACTGACACTTCAATAAGGAAATACGGCTTTACTTTTCTTGGGGTGTGCAGGCAATTACCACAGCGAAATACAATAGAAGAATATTTAATAAATAATTACAATGTTGCATACAGATTTCCCCATGCTAAATTCAGACACGTTTTTACGAGGATCTTTCAATAAGTTGTTGTTGTTGTGGTCTTCAGTCCTGAGACTGGTTTGATGCAGCTCTCCATGCTACTCTATCCTGTGCAAGCTTCTTTATCTCCCAGTACCTACTGCAACCTACATCCTTCTGAATCTGCTTAGTGTATTCATCTCTTGGTCTCCCCCTACGATTTTTACCCTCCACGCTGCCCTCCAATACTAAATTGGTGATCCCTTGATGCCTCAGAACATGTCCTACCAACCGATCCCTTCTTCTGGTCAAGTTGTGCCACAAACTTCTCTTCTCCCCAATCCTATTCAATACTTCCTCATTAGTTATGTGATCTACCCATCTAATCTTCAGCATTCTTCTGTAGCACCACATTTCGAAAGCATCTATTCTCTTCTTGTGCAAACTATTTACCGCCCATATTTCACTTCCATACATGGCTACACTCCATACAAATACTTTCAGAAATGACTTCCTGACACTTAAATCTATACTCGATGGTAACAAATTTCTCTTCTTCAGAAACGCTTTCCTTGCCATTGGCAGTCTACATTTTATATCCTCTCTACTTCGAGCATCATCAGTTATTTTCCTCCCCAAATAGCAAAACTCCTTTACTACTTTAAGTGTCTCATTTCGTAATCTAATACCCTCAACATCACCCGACTTAATTCGACTACATTCCATTATCCTTGTTTTGCTTTTGTTGATGTTCATCTTATATCCTCCCTTCAAGACAGCATCCATTCCGTTCAACTGCACCACATTTTTTCTCAGAACATTTTTATCGTTAAGAGTCAGAATTTGGTGACAATATTCTTCAACATATCTTGTCCATGTCCTGTTTTTCTACGCAGTCCTATTTTTCTACGCTGACGTTGTGGAAGAGTATTTATTCCCTGCTGGTAAAAGCTCTTGTCCTGTAGGCACAGCCATATTTTCACTGCTTGACTGACACTCTCGTCATCTTCAAAGTGTGTTCCCCGTAAAGATGCTTTAAGCGGCCCAAAGAGATGGAAGTCCGACTGTAGGGTGTATGAAGCAATGATGTCGCACCCAATTTGGCAATGTGTTCCCGGGTTCTCAGACTTGCGTGTGGGCGTGCATATCCGAGAGTCTCGATCATTGCAGACGCACTTCCAGTGCCGACCGACAACTGTAGAGCCAACTGTCGAGTTGTGATGCTCCGGTCGGCACGAATAATGGCATCCGCACGACTCAGCATGTCTGGAACAGTGGCTGTGACAGGACGTCCCGAGCGTGGCTGATCATGCAGCTCTGTTTCTACATTTCCTGAGGCTGTAACTTTGTTTACCCATCGCGCAACTGTACTCCTATAAACTGCAGCATCACCATACACTGCACACAAACGTTTATGGATATTCACCACGGTTTTCTTTTTCTGCACACAATAATTCCATAACAGCACGGTGCTTGTAACATGAGTCGTATGTAGACGCCATTTTGACGCTGTACTACGGCTCTGCCATCCGCCAGAACGGTTCGAAACTTCACCGGCGCACAGAACAAACATCAAATGTGAAACACCAACAAGGACGTTTGTCCTTTGTATATTAATGGCTTTTAAAATGTGGGGCATTACTTACTGAACGACCCTCGTTCATGTAGGTCGGGATATCGGATTTACATCTCAGATAAGTAAGGCCATCTTAATGCGACTGGGTCATGCATGTACCCTCTCATCGTCTCCTATTGTGTTTTCTCCATCTTTAGCAACCGTCAAATAATACGTTTTTACTTCTTTTTTCTCGTAGAAACATAGAAAATCGGGAGAACATAAGCGATATATCTCTGATAAATAAATCAGAAATACGTATTTCGACTAGATCGAACACGAGGTCGTTTTGCATACTGTAGCTCAGATATGTCAGATCAGGCAGTTACTGCAGCTAAAATGGCAGTCGAACTTGGCAGCACGAGTAACTGAAGGAATATGCTTCACTGAGACTGCAATCTTCTCATTCATCTGGTGTAGAGAACACAGTGTACTTCTCAAGGACGCGCTTTGCGTGGAAAGAGTAGGGCACACTTACTTCCGGCGCAGGCTGTGCTGTACACGTACGGAGGTCGTGCTGGCGACAGAAGCCTGTGTTGGCTCAGCAGTAACGTTCGTCCTCGGACGCCAGCCGGAGCCAGGACACACGTATTAATCACCCGTAGCCATAGCGGCGCCGGCGCAACAGCGAACAAAAGACTGGCGGGGCGTGCATTGTGCAGCACCCCCTCCCCCTCTTCCTCCTCCAGCCACCAACGATACACCGACCTTTGCCCGCAGTGTACCACGGTCCAGTGCCCTGTGAAGATAAACGATATCGATCTATGAGCACCACCTTGGTGGTGTGAAAACCGTTGTGGAGAACGAGGCCACCAGGCAGCACTCGATCAACCCAGTGGCCTACGATGGCTCTTGATAAGGAAGGCTGGTAAGCAGACGATCGAAGAAAGTGTCGGATTACCGCCGGAAATAGACACTGCACAGATGAGCAATTGAGTTCCGTAGAAGTCCCTTGATGATAAGGTAGGATGCTACTACTTTCGGCATATTAAATTAGGTTGACGTGGCACGTGACACTCATAGCTACACGTCTGAGGGTCAGTCACACAGTGTATGACGAAAGCACAAAATCCATTCGTATTCTACGTTGGACAGACCATTCGCATCAGTAGGAACGGGCACTGCAGCAGTGACTTCGTTTAGGTGCATTCATTTTCAAAGCTCCATGCCAAGTGTCTGCGTTCATAGAGTCACCTCTTGTGATCACAAACAGGCAGATGACTGGGTCAAAGTATTGGCTCCCAGTGTAAGATGTATATTTCCAATCTACTATTGTATGTGAACAAGTGAAACGAAAAATCTGGAGGTTTCAGATTTAGCTTCTAGGAAACGCCGAAGTCATCAGAGACAGGAAATAAAGCAGCTGTGTCGTTTCCAAGGGAACCATCCTGGCCTTAGCCAATTTGTGTAGCACGCCTCAGGAAAGGTCAGAATACAGAATTCAGTCTCTCAAAATTATTTCACTCCAAAATATCATACTACAATTTATCGATTGGATCATCGCGTGAGTGTCGAATTGATAGAGATCAAGGTAAGTTGTTGTAGACTGGAGAATGAACTAAAATCGTTCAAGAGGGAAAGAAAGAACTTGTACGGACTTCGTGAAAGAACTTCCTCTACTTTAATAGCACGTATCGTAAGCCACTGAGGCACATATCATTCCGAATTTTTCATACGGCTGCCTATAGCTACAGTTCTAGGAACTAGGCTGCGGGAATTGATGTAAAATATTTAATGTCAACAAATTAAAGTTCTGGTTGATAGAAGTAGTCTCTAATGTAACATTATACAGTGCCTTGATTTTTTTCCCTCTGCTAGTCACTTTTGAACAATTAGCTCTGCAGCAATTTAGCTGTCAATATGCACTGCATGTTTTTGAGTCATGACGTGTGACAGTAAGGTAAAATGTTCCGGAGTTGAAACAGCCCCACGTTAGGATCCGTGGCTGGCGGCTGCTTTAGTGTCACAGAACCCTGAGTCTACAAAACGAGAGAAGCAGTGCCTTCAAATATGTATGTACAATTCTCGTACGCTAGTAAGAGATGACAGATTAACAGAAATAGAAGAGGAATTAGAGAAAATTAACTGGGACATCGTTGGTTTAAGCAAAGTGCGCCGTAAAGGCGAAAACTGCCTTCTATTGAATTCAGGGAATCTCTTATATTACTGTGGAGAACCAAATGGAAAATTAGATGGAGTTGGATTTTTAGTAAACAAAACCATTGTCGACAAGATAACAGTATCAGAAGGAATTTCAAGCAGAATTGCACACTTGGTCCTAAAAATATCAGACAGGTATAAGGGCCAAATAGTTCAAGCAACCTATGAGAAAGGCAGAGACTGTTTTTATAAATTCATAATTGGAGAGTTGAATGCCAAAGCTGGAACACACAAAGAAGGTGATTCAGTTGTTGTCAAATATGGAATAGACGAAAGAAATGATAGAGGTGAGAGATTGGTACAATTTGGAGAATGCATGAAAAACCTATTATGAATACGTTTTTCAAGAAGCACTTAAATTGCAAATGGACTTGGAGGAATCCTAACTTTGAAGTGAAAAACGAGATAGGCCTCATTCTTGCCAATAGGCCTCCAGACATGACAGATTTCACTGTGTTACACAGGTTCAAGACAAGCAGTGACCATCGATTAGTAAGAGCAAGATCTGAATTTAATACAAAATATCAAAGATTAAAACTAATTAAACGAAAAAGTGAAATTTTAAATGTGAAAAACCTTGAAGAACGGAAAGAGAAATTTCAAGAATTCAGAGAAAATTAAAAGAATGTGAAGCAGAAGAAGTATCAAAGGTACTAATTACGACAGCTGAAGAAGTGAGTGGCTTATGTAAATCTCAAAACCAACCCAAGAGGCAGACAAATAAAACAACAGGTTTCATGGAAAAGAGAAGAAGTATGAAAGCTGATACAGACAAAGATAAGGTAGAATATGCAGAGCTGTACAAAGCTCTGAGAAATAGCATGAAAGACGACATCAAGAAGTACGAAGAAGACACGCTAAAAGGGAGTCTTGAGAATAAATCTGGTTTAAAGATAGCCAACCGCACTCTCATGATTGGAAGGAATCAGCTAATAGCATTAGACACAGATCAAGGCCGAATTACAGACAAGAAAAAAAATTCTTGAATGTATTGGAAATTTCTATACTAACCTATACAGTAAAATCAATGACGATACCTTGATCCTAGACGAACTGGATGCTTCTGTCTCCCATATTCCAGACCTACTCCCATCAGAAGTCAAACATGCAATAGACAATATGAAGAAAAGGGATGACCTCCCAGTCGATGTTTTAAAGCTGCTGGATGAGTAATCCATAAAGCATTTGGCTAAGATATTTTCAGGATGTTTGCACCGTGGAACATTACCAAGAGAATGGAACAAATCCAAAATAATTCTAATACATAATAAAGGTAGTACCAAAGATATAAAGAACTGTCACCCTATCAACTTGCTCTCCATAGTGTACAAAGTTTTCATTAGGATCTTGACTACCAGATTGAGCATTACACTCGACCAGGCTCAACCCATTGAGCAAGGCGGTTTTAGATCAGGATTTAGCACAGTTGACCATAAATTCACGCTGCGGGAAATAATTAGTAGAACAAATGAGTACCATCTACCCCTTTCCCTTGCTTTTATAGACTTTGAAAAGGCCTTTGATTAAATCAGTCACCCAGCTATGTTTGCGGCTCTAAAAGAACAAGGAGTAGAACAGGGCTATATCAAAATCCTACAAAACATTTACAAAACCTGCACAGCCTTTGTGAGTGGTGCCGAAGATACTGATGAATTTCCCATTGAAAAGGGTGTAAAGCAAGGTAATGAAATGTCGTGAGGCTAAGGCCCCCCGTCGGGTAGACCGTTCGCCTGGTGCAGGTCTTTCGATTTGACGCCACTTCGGCGACCTGCGCGTCGATGGGGATGAAATGATGATGATTAGGACAACACAACACCCAGTCCCTGAGGGGAGAAAATCTCCGACCCAGCCGGGAATCGAACCTGGGACCTTAGGATTGACATTCCGTCACGCTGACCACTCAGCTACCTGGGCCGGACTAAAGCAAGGTGATTCTACATCTTCCAAAATATTTTGTGCAGTCTTAGAAAAAACCATGTCTAAATTGAATTGGGTAGAAAAGTGAATTCAAGTTCTCAGAAAAACACTGAACAACTTGAGGTTTGCGGATGATACTGTCGTGTTTGCACATGACATACAAGAACTTCAAGTACTAGTTAACATACCTGCACTAGTGTTTTGAAGTTGGACTAAAAATGAACATCGATAAAACCAAGATAATGATCAATGAATGGCCACCTTAGGGAAGTATATCAGTTGGAGGTAAACAATTCCAGAGAGTC
Organism: Schistocerca cancellata; assembly: GCF_023864275.1. NCBI lineage: Eukaryota > Metazoa > Arthropoda > Insecta > Orthoptera > Acrididae > Schistocerca > Schistocerca cancellata. The sequence continues at coordinate 600,513,138 of NC_064631.1, read as the reverse complement.
ACAGAATATATCTACCTTGGTCAAATGGTAAACGTGAAAGGAGATTTAAAACCAGAAATATTACGACGAATTAAATTGGGCTGGCAAGCTTATGGGAGGCACTCTTCAATTCTGAAATATAAGATGTCGGTTGAGCTGAAGAAATCTATTTTTCATATATGTACATTGCCAGGAATAACTTATGGCTGCGAAACATGGACATTAAATGAGTTCATTGTTAGGTAGCCAACAGTAGCCCAAAAAGGAATGGAAAGATCTATTTCCCCTCATTTGTGTGGCCATAGTGTTCGTAGTTACTTTATAATTCATCAGGTTATTTTTGATCAGTCGTCGCAACTACAAAAATGCGTGACTTTTTCACCAGACGCATTTGGTTTTTTTTAGGTAAGGCATCATCAGTGGTCTCTAATTAAGTTTATTTACATTTTGATTCACTTTTTAGATCAAAAAAACAGTTCGTTAAGAATACTTTGGTGTGTACCCTTCTGTTTGGTGTTTTATCGGCTGACTTCTCGCTTACATCGGGAAATACCCTTTGCTAGTACATCGTTGTTTTTCTGTGTTAGACACTGATAATTTTCGTCTACTTTTTAGATATTCTGCAGCACTATACATTTCTCACAACACACTTTTAATGCAGATTGCTGTATTCTGTTTGTTTTTGTACTTCAAGTAAGTGTTGCTGTTCGTGTTTTGCAGTGTTGCCAACATAACCTTTCCACTACTTTGCATTTGACCAACAAATATTCTTAGAATGAAATTTTCACTACACAGTGGAGTGTGCGCTGATATGAAACTTCCTGGCAGATTAAAACTGTGTGCCAGACCGAGACTCGAACTCGGGACCTTTGCCTTACGCGGGAAAGTGCTCTACCGACAGTTTTAATCTGCCAGGAAGTTTCACATCAGCGCACACCCCGCTGTAGAGTGAAAATTTCATTCTAGAAACATACCCCAGGCTGTAGCTAAGCCATGTCTCCACAATATCCTTTCTTCCAGGAGTGCTAGTTCTGCAAAGTTCGCAGGAGAGCTTCTGTGAAGTTTGGAAGGCAGGAGCCGAGGTACTGGCGGAATTAAAGCTGTGAGGACGAGGCGTGAGTCGTGCTTGGGTAGCTCAGTCGGCCAGATCAGAGGATGAAATGCATATGGCGCTACAGTGGCTCCGCCAGTACGGGGCGGTCGCTGGGAGCGTCATCAACGTGAAAAAGACAAAATACATGGATGTCGGAGGGGGACTTTCCCACACAGCGGCGGTGCCCTTTGACAAGGTGCCCGTACTCAAGTGTTTAGGAGTGCAATTCTATAGCAATGTCCGCCGCTGGCTCGTACACCAGACACGTGCTCTGCTGCAGGACAACAAACTGCGTCGCTTGGATATGCTCCTCAGAACACGTTATGTCAACACCTATCTTGTCTTAAAACTGAACTATTTTGCGCATATCCTTCCCTTGACGGCTACGATGGCCGACAGATTTCAAGCAGCATATGCACATTTCGTAAGCACCGGTCTGGTTTTTAAAGTCCGATACGCCACCCTGACACTGCCGCAGCGGGCGGGCGGTATCGGTTTAATTCATGTATATAACCGTGCGCGATCGCTTTATCTCAACACTATGCGTCGCACATGGACCTCTGCCCACGCCACTCTGACGGGCACCCTGATAGCGGAAGTGGCACCACACTCTCTGCATCCCCCGGTTTCTGTAGGACACATTTCACCGGCACTCGCCCACATCAGAGAGTTCTTGATTGACTTCAGCTACTTACGGTCAGAACTTCCGACGACACAGAAGACCAGCACGAAAGACTATTATCGCCTCTATCAACAGCAGCAACCTGTAAATTCGGTCGCCCAAAGACATCCTGAAGTTACCTGGAACATGGTGTGGCGAGCGGTACACACGCCTTTTCTACCTACGACGGTGCGTTCATTGTGGTACGTGGTTGTGAATGGGAAGTTCGCTACTCGTCAGAGGCTACATTCCATAGATCTGACGGACGACCCCTTGTGTCCGACATGCTCAGTCGCTGTCACGGATGCACACCGTCTGACGTGTTCCGCGACCAGCGAGTGCTGGCTACTGACGCAGCTCATGCTGGCATTACTCTTGCGGCGATTGCCGGAGTCTATCTCCCCTGATGATGTATTGCGCCCCGACGGAGTATACTTTCCATCAACCAGGACGAACGCCGTTAACTGGCTAAAAGGCACGGCCCTTTACTACATATTTTGCGATGCTCCCAAAGACACACTCGACTTTTGGTCCCTATTGATGACGACACATGCAGCTTTCAGCCGCCACCCGAAGTACAGAACTCGTTTCGCAAATTATTTAGATTCATTATTTGCGGATCCTCCTGCTCACTGGGGCGTTCCGGGTATGAGACGCTGAGAATGAAGAAGAATCCTGGAGCATATTGATCCTCTACGGACGGAACAGGGGGAAACCCCTCCCAACAGACGAGAAGACGACTCGGACGCTCGGCTACGGCAGTTGTAGGATCTTTCTTTGTAATGAAACAAAAATAAATCTATAAATACAATACAAAATGAAAATTAAACAAAATTAAAAATGTTCTAAAAATTAAATAAATAAATAAATAAAACAACATCGACAAACCCACTACATCCTCATCCTGATCCTTCGATCCTCGAACTCGAATACGTTGCTTGGGCGTGGCGACGGGATGGCCAGGCTTCGGGTGTCGACCCCTGCCATACCCGTTGTCCTGCTCCTGCAGCGGTTCCTTATATAAAAAAAAAGTCGGTAGAGCACCTTCCCGCGAAAGGCAAAGGTCCCGAGTTCGAGCCTCGCTCCGGCACACAGTTTTAATCTGCACTTATGTACTGTGTAAGAGTAGAGAAGGAATAGCGATGGAAGTTTTTTTTTGTTTTTGTTTTTGTTTTCAGGGGAATCCATGATGGGTGGATATAAGTATACAGCAGTGTTCCATCTCGTAAGGATTTTTGAGAAGTAATGTATCGCACCTTTTTAAAAGATTTAGGTAACAGAGGCACAAATATGAAAATTGTAATTTATGTCCGTGTTTTTAAGTTTATAGTTTTATTAAAAATAGTACAAATAGTGGCCTTACCAATATTATGAGTACTCTGTTGCATTTAATATTCAAACTTAATCATGTTTTACTTCCTTGCAGAATACTCATCTTTACTGTTCCTCTTAAACACACAACAACAGTGGGGCATCTTGCTTTCATTCCGTGTTGCGTGGTATGTCTTTGCCATTTGTTTTAAAGACTCCAGTAATAGAGCTGAAGGCAGTACATGCATCCTTCCCTCTCACTCATTTTGTTCCAAAATTCGTGACCCTTCATCTGTTTGCGAACTTGAGTCCAAAGAGACACAGGTTACAAGTTTTCGTCAATAATCGAGGGATACTGCATAGAAAGGTACATAAAGCAGGATTCTTCCTATCGAACAGCTCTTACAAACTGCTACATCAATCCCGGTTAGGTATGTGTTGGTCGGAGCAATACATTTGTTGTCTGTGAGTAGTACGTCGGAGACATTTTTAGTTCTAGGCCCAAAATGTTTCCGATTTGGCCACACCATTACACTCCAGTGCTTCTCCTTTGCCCAGCGACTCCAGTCACACAAAAGGCAGGCAATTTTGTGAACCAAATTCTCTGTAATTAAGAATAAACATATTTTATTCCATTATCAAAAACACTGAACACGGAAGAAAACTACGAACATTTTCGAAATCAGCATAAAAAGTCTCTTACGAACAAACATTTATTTTCAATCATCCGATACCATACAGATTGGAGTCTTTTCATTATTTTTTATTTTTATTTTTTTTTTTTTTATAGATGTAACATTTCCGCATTTGACTTTTCGCGTAGTTTTCAGTAATTAAGACTGTAATACAGTGAGGTGCCAAAAGTGGCGAGATGTCTCCTAACATCGGCGATGTGCAGCGAGTCGACGTGGCATGGATTCAATAGGCCGGTGGAAGCGCCTTGCAGAGCCATGTTGCCCCTATAGCCATCTATAATTGCGGAAGTGTTGCCGGGGCAGGATACTGTGAACGAACTGACCTCTCTATTACGTCCCATAATTGTCGGTGGGTGGCCAGTTCGCTCGAACGGATCACAATGTTCTTCAAATCAATCTAGAACAGTTGGGGCCCGGTGAGATGGCGCATTGTCACCCATAAAAATTCCATCGTTGTTTGGGAACATGAACTCTATGAATGGCATCAAATGGTCTCCAAGTCCCCTAAAGTTACCACTGCGCACAGTGCCTTGTTGACAACTTGGGTGAATTGCTTCGGGGGTCTGCGTCACACTCAAACTCTACCATCAGCTCTTATCAGCTCCAATAGGGACTCATCTAAACATGCCACGTTTTAAAGTCGTCTAGGATCTGACCACAATGGTCGCCAGCCTAGGAGAAACGCTGCAAGCGGTGTCGTGTTGTTAGGAAAGGCATTCGTGTTGGTCGTCCGCTGCCATAGCACCTTAACCCCAGATTTCGCCGAACTTCAAATGGTTCAAATGGCTCTGAGCCCTATGGTACTTAACATCTGAGGTCATCAGTCGCCTAGAACTTAGAACTACTTAAACGTAACTAACCTGAGGACATCACACACATCCATGCCCAAGGCAGGATTCGAACCTGCGACCGTAGCAGTCGTGCGGTTCCGGACTGAAGCGCCTAAAACCGCTCGGCCACAGCGTTCGCCGAACTGTCCTAACGGATACATTCGTCGTACGTTCCACATGACTTCAGCTGTTATTTCAGCAGTGCTGCTTCTCTTTTAATACTGACAACCCAGCCTACGCAAACGGCACCGCCCTCCTTCGATAAGAGAGGGCAGTCGGCCACTGCATTGCCCGTGGTGAGAGGTAATGACTGAAAGTTGGTATTTTCGATACGGTCTCGCCACTGTGGCTTTCGGAATACCGAATTCCCTAACGATTTCCGAAATGGAATGTCACGTGAGTATAGCTCCAACTACAACCCCGCGTTCAGAGTCTGCTAATTCCCGTCGTCCGGCCATAATCGCGTGAGAAACATTACCACATGAATCAACTGAGTACAAACGACAGCTCTGCCAATGCACTGCCCTTTCATACCTTGCGTATGCGATACTACCGTCAGCTGTATGTGCTCATATCGCTGACAGATGACTTTTGTCACCTGAGTGCTTAAAAAGAAAGGTTAGTATCGAGTGGCGTATTTCATGTTTACTTTTCTTGACTTGTACCTAAATACGAAATCATCGTAAACTGATAACGAAGACCTTTTTGAGCCGTTAACATGCTATATTATGGCGAATTTGAATGTTCTCATGCTTGTGTTTGATATCACTGTTACAAAAAAAATAAATGTGTCAAGACAACCGCGGCACCACCTTGACACTCTCCGTCAATGCCAAACCTGGTCCGCGCAGCGCGGCTAGGAGCAGGAGCCGCCTGCGTGAATGTGTTGAGCACACGGCGGCGGCGCAGTGGTGGTTCGCTACGCACGCACCGCGCTGGGCTGCGCCCTCGATTTGTCAGCGGGCGGGCTGTCGCTGCGATTAGCCTTGGAGATAAGCTCCTGGCGGAGGCAAGGCTGGAGCCGTCACACATCGTTGCGCTACCGTTTTCCCCGCGACCTGATTCTGATTGATGGACTCTTTCTCTACTCCCCTACACCTCTGACGTAGTCCGCATACAGTTAGTAAATGGGAAAAGAAAGGTGGGCCTCGCAGATCCGTTCGCCACTTCTCTGAATTATTAGCAGAACTACAAGAAGAGACGTCACAGGTCTCCAAAGAGTGGCCATTAAAGCTGCTGGTGTATTTGTGATGCAACCCCTTTAAAACATCAACTTTTCTTTCCTCTAATCCTTATATGTTTCAGTATCTATGTGCATTTTCTATGTTTCTAACAAGGTGGAATGCTACAAAATCCTATATTACACAGAGTCTTTAAAAAAGAATGACCTGATTTCAAAATTCCATATTTATTGATCAAAAAGTGCTACAAAAATGGTATGAATTACAAAATAATTACAAAATCATGAAGTTTTAGTTATGCTATTACAAATGCTGTACCTGTCCATCAGCAGCAACGCGAATATAATCTAGACGATAGCTAAACTCGTCATAAACTTCACACAAGCCATTTGCTTTTACATAACTACCGGTGGCTGTTTGTTCATCATTTTTTCTGTATCATCAGGTGAGGGCAGATGAACACTTCTCTTCACACATCGTTGCGGTAGAGCGTCATTGAGAAAGTGACGTATGTTCTCTTATCAGTGTGATTAAAGCTCCATCCTCTTGGAAAAGTCCTAAAGTTGTGGGAAAGGCCAGTTCTCAGAATCTGAAGATAGCTCATTCCACTCACTGTGCTTTGTTCAAAAAAGAAGGGACTGTACACGTTTTCACTAGAAATGGTACTAATGTCACGAAGGTTCTCCAGTCCCCAGATAAGCAGGTTGTGTCGGTATACTTTACCGCTAACTTAAAATGTTGCTTCATCACTGATGAATTTACCTATTATCTAGATGTTGTTAGCGCTCCTGTTGGTGGACACACAGAGGATTTGTAATAGCATAGCTAAAATTTTAAGATTTTGTGAGTATTTTCGATTCATCCTGTGTTTATAATGTGTTTTTATTAATAAATGTGGAGTACTGAAAACAGGTCATTCTTTTTTAAACACCCTGTACTTGAAGTGTACCACCTATTTTTTTGCATTTTTTGTTGTTACAAATATCAGATAACAATGGGAGTAAGAGGTGTGCATGTAATAGAGTCTGGATCTTGTATCAAACGACACACCAAGTACCATCTAGCAAAAAGAAAGCCAGGTAACAAAAGTGTAACAGTATATCAGCAGGTTCAATCCAAATAACAAATATCTCCAACAGCTGTTAAAAGAACGAAGTGACTTTCGTAGCAAAGCCTACTTCGCAGCACTTTCCTATCTCGTATGATGCCTCTTCCACCTGTTTTATCCTTTCATTTTCTTGGTTTCCTTTTTCTACTGGCTCGCACTTGTCCAGTAGTACACTGAACATACTGATCCTGGCTGTTTAGTGTGCTGTACACTTGTCACCTCCAGCCACCCAGTTTGCTACTCGCGAATCGAGTCTGCATGGGCGCATCGTCTATTCTGCATCTAATGTAGGTCTTCGTCTAGCTTACGTAAACCAAGAGTTAAGCAAATTTTTACTGGTTCTCACTTTGAAAAGCCTGACAGTCAATTTTCTAATGTGAATGTTTTTAAACTTGAATTGGTATTCAAGAATTACCCGCTTAATGCGATTATGTAGTTTGTAACTTACCGTTTCAACATTTTACTATCCTCCCTTTCCTTCCTTTCCCAACAGTTTATCTGATGACGGTTTGGTAAAAACACGAAGATGGTAATTATACCATCTGAGTGACCTTGTAGCAATGGTAACATCGGTTCCCGTCAGATCACCGATGTTAAGCGCTACCGGGCTCGGTTAGCACTTGGATGGGTGACCATCCGGTCTTCCGAGCGCTGCTGGCAAGCGGGGTGCACTCATCCCTTGTGAGGCAAACTGAGGAGCTACCTGATTGGGACGTAGTGGCTCCGGTCTGTTAAGCTGACACATATGCTCCTCCATATCCCCATCCAGTGACGCCTGTGGGCTGCGGATGACTCGGTGGCCGGTCGGTACCGTTGAGCCATCATGGCCTGTTCAGGCGGATTTTAATTTAGTTGAGGCTGTAATATTAAGCAAAAACAATTAAATGACTGTCTAATCTTTTCCTAAGTGAGTATGCATAGTCTGTGTAATAAGATTTTAATTTTTAAGAAATTGTAACCTTCGCATATAATTATCAGCTATTGTGTACTCTCTTTGTGTTACTATAAAGTCGTTGTTTTCATCAGATGCACTACTAATGGTATGTAAAGTAAATGCGAATGATACATAATAAAAAGTATGACATACGTGTACATTGAGGGTGGCAAGAAGGTACTGAAATATGCCATATAATGAAGAGGAAGAAAATACGTAGTGTTTAGTAGAGAACTGTATTAAGGAAGTATGAGAACCACCGAAGTATCAGTTATCACGTACTAGGAGAACATAGAGAGGATGAGCGTGGAGGTGAAGAATGGTGACATCGCTGTCTCAACAATCCACTCTTATCTGTGTGATTTATTAATTTTTATTTTCGCAAGTGAGGTTTAAAGGCATACAGCGATCCTACCTTCATTGATATATTGTCAGTTGTTTAAAGAACAAAGCCTTGTCTGTTTGGCAGTGATGTTAAAGGCTATTTAAAATCTGAAACTTTGCAAAATTGAGGCACAGTAGATTACCTTTCAAATGTATGTGTAATAGTTTATTACGTCTATGGTCGCTTAAAAATTGCCGTGTTGACATTACCCGTTTTAACACTTGTGGTGTCACAGCCAGACACCACACTTGCTAGGTGGTAGCCTTTAAATCGGCCGCTGTCCGTTAGTACACGTCGGACCCGCGTGTCGCCACTATCAGTGCTTGCAGACCGAGCGCCGCCACACGGCAGGTCTAGAGACACTTCCTAGCACTCGCCCCAGTTGTACAGTCGACTTTGCTAGTGATGGTTCACTGACAAAATACGCTCTCATTTGCCGAGACGATAGTTAGCATAGCCTTCAGCTACGTCATTTGCTACGACCTAGCAAGGCGCCATTACCAGTTACTATTGATGCTGTAAAACATGTACCGTCAAGAGCGACGTTCACCATTTATGGATTAAAGTTAAGTATTCCACGGCTACGTCCTTTTTTTTTTTGCTAGTCTAATTTCCTTGACCTGTTCCAGACCTCACGCCAGCCTGCGTGAGCTAAAACGCGTGCCTTTCGGCTTCCTCTAATAACACGGGGTGGCTCTCCTGCCAATCCACAACAACACTGATTGCCATAGTCAGGTGGCTGCTGGAGGATTAAACACGTCTGCAGTAGGCACTCAGGTGCTGAGACAGGAAATGTTAATACTGTAATTTTTTAAGCGGTCTTGGACGCACTAAATTGTTATGTACACATTTTTGGGCCACCACTATTAAGCCATTGCTTCCTTACCAGTATTATTAAATGTTCTTCATTCATTAGTAATAATCAGTCAGTTCTTCCGTTATTTTATTCCTTTTATTTTGAACAGACTTTCTAAATCTGAGAACTGAGTTCTACTTCACCACAGCGTTTTTTTTATCGGCATTAATATCGGCAGAAGTTTAGAGTTATGTGTGGGGTCACATGTAACAGGGGACAAGTCAGCAACAATATTTCAGAGTTTCGCGGTAGACTCAACTGAAACAATTTTTTGTGAAGAGTGAGAAGGCTGTAGCAGATTCTGTCCTCGTACACGAATATTGCGGCATTATTTACGATGACTTGTGCAGTAAACTGATTGTTTCCTGACAAGTAAGTTTTATATCCTTTCTTTCTTTCTTTAATACTTTTTATTTAATGTTTTTCAGTACTGTGACTACATAGGAATTACCTTACTATGCACACCTTGTAAGATCCTGAGCATTCTGGCTGCTGTAGCAGCTAACACGATACGTCGAGGAGTTACTTCGATTCCATGACGCAAGGTTTAGAATGGCAAAACCAGACGCAGACCAAGAGCATAAATGAGGCAAGTGTTATCAAAGAGTTGGGAATTCCGCAGAGATTTTAAGTTTCTATTGTGGACTTCCAAAAACCGTATAATGGTGTGAAAAGGTAAGTAATATGGCAGGAACTGGGCAAGGTGCAAGTTCCCAGAAACTTAATAAAAGTGACGCAAACATTTGTGCTAGAGACAAAATACACGATAAAAGTGAATGGAAAGATTTCAGAGACGTTATATGTGGGAACTGGAGTATGACAGATAAGACTGGTTTCCCCCTTCTGTTTAATGTGGTTCTGGAAAGAGCAGTGAGAGAAGCAACAAGCCCACAGATGTGAATCCAGAGGGTAGAAGGATCAACAGCCTCCCCGCTGCGGATGATGTGGTTTTAATAGCACAGAATGAGTAAGATGTGGTTCACATGGTGAGAGGCAATGAGAGCATGGATACTGATAAGACCAAACACCTCCACTGAGCAGAGAGAACGATGACAGACCATTAGATGTGGATGGAAATTTTTTAGAAAGGGTACAAGAGTTTAAATACCTTGCGGCAGCACACAGTGAAAGGAAATAATGGCAAAAATACAAGCAGGAAACAGGTTAAGATTTGCGCTCCAAAACCTGCTAAAATCCCGGCTTCTATCGAGATCCACGAAGGTTAGGTTCTGCGCGGGGCCAGAACCAGAACTTTGACTCAAAAGATAGCAATAAACCTTTTGATATTTGAGAATGCTGTTATGAAACAGATTTTTGAACCAGTGAACGTCAGAGAAGACTGGAGGAAAAGGAAAATCGCAAACTGTGGGAGTCGTACAATTCACTAGGCGTTGTCGCAGGAGACTGAAGCCAGATTAGCAGGCAGGCGGTGGAAGAAGACATCAGATGTAACAGGCCAAGGGGATGACTACGGTTGAGCTGGATTGACGGAATCAGAGAGAATATGAATATGATGGGAGCAGCTCAAGAAGAATCCGCGAAATGTGTGGGCAACCTGGCAATTAAGTAAGTACTTTTCCCAGCTTATAGATATGTAACACAATTCATCTAGGATGAACTAAAAGCCAATGAAATTAGCAGTCTGTATTTGTCGAAAACTCGAAAATTGTGGTAAGAAAATATTCTCGGAAAATAAGTGTGATAAAGTACGCCGCAAGGAAATACTAGCAGAAGTATTTTAGAGTGGGTGCTATCTCACACACGGCCGCGGTGGCCGAGCGGTTCTAGGCGCTTAAGTCTGGAACCAAGCGACTGCTACTGTCGCAGGTTCGAATCCTGCCTTGGGCATGGATATGTGTAATGTCCTTAGGTTAGTTAGGTTTAAGTAGTTCTAAGTTCTAGGGGACTGATGACCTCAGATGTTACGTCCCATAGTGCTCAGAGCCATTTGAACCATTTTTGCTACCTCACACCTTCCATCCCCAACCCCAGCCCCACCCCACCCCCACCCTCTGCCCCCCACCGCCCGTCTGTCCGAAAGCCGAAGTTATCTACGTGTCAAAAAGTGTGGAGCACGTTACGGAAATTGAGTTATGATATGAAAGGTGTCCATGAAGGTGTGCGCTGAGACGTACTGCATATGGTAACAGCAGTGCAATTCCATCACGTTTCGGGTAGGATCGTGTCGAAAAAGGCAGCTTAAGGAGACATATTCAAGACGCAATGGACTCATCTAAAAATTTCAGTGAGATTATTACATGTGATTCAACCTGGTATAGTAGCTCTCATTTTCATTCACTATTGGTCATAGTAACATTATTTCCCTTCGTAATCTAAGACCATTGATGATCCACAACAGAAGTTTTTAAGTGAACCGCATTTGCTGTAATCACATAAATGAAACTAAATTGTTTTATAAAATGAAAACGAATACAGAGAAAACTAACATGAGAATTAGGTTCAGTAAGATATAGGAAACACAGGAAATCTACAAGTGCATGGCTGGACATAGATTTGAACCTTATTCCTCTCGTATTAGGGTTCAGTGTGCTAGCCATTGCATTGCCTCGTTCAGTGTGAATTACTGAAATGAATCAATAGTGGCAAGTAACATTCGTGATAAGCTACTAAAGTTATGTCAAAATTGACATTAAGGGTGTAATTATTAGTAGGGAAAATAATTTTAAAATCTCTGCAAGTTTTTAGTACAATAGTTCATTTATAGAAAAGCTTCAAAGTCGGTAAATAACTCTGTGAATATTGTTGCGGACACTGTATTTATTTTGTGTTGATGGCAACAAAACTGGTATGACAAGAGGCGTCACTGCTATCCGTCCAGAAATGTTGGTCACAAGCTGAGGCCGCTTTAGGTTATGTACTACACACGATCTTACGCGTTTCGGCAATAACCATTATTTAGGAGTAGTAACAATAAATTTAAATACGTTAAACAAGTACGAGCTTTCGTTAAGTCATAAACATATTTCGATAGATGTCGTCACCTTCACCGCCGATTTGACTCCACATCCGACTGCATTCTTCCCTCTGCTGCTCAGAACACTTCCATTTACTTCGATGGAGCAGCAGAATACATACGCTCGTTCACTGACTCTGAGTTCATTGTATTATGGCATGAGGATTTAGTTAAAGGTCGAGAACCAGCCGTGCACTAACATGCTGTGAAAAATAGTTCTTTAGTAATGCGAGTAGTCTCCATCCGTGAATATGTTGTATTCTTGAGTACAGTTCCAAAGCTGTTCGTTCAGATTTAGATGCAGAGCAGGACAGAGCAAATTACGAAAACAAAATAATTTTCAAGGAGAAGACCTTAGCAGAGACAAGAAACTTGCTCTACGTGAAGCGAGTTCTTCCAGTACTTCTTACAGCCAAATAATATATTTCTCCTAGCAAATTATGTACAGTACTCATAACATGCTTCTATAATAATAACATGTACAGTATATATTAAACCCTATTCTGATACTGACACTTTAATTACTTTTTAAATATACGGAAATAATCTTTGAGTGATGCAGAACTTACTCTTTCCGAAGTACTCTACATGCTATTTCTAGTAACGACACACTTCGCTTGGGGAATGTCGGAAGAGTAAATCAGTACAGGCCGTTTTTAATAACTCCACTGGACCTGTCACATAAAAAGTGAAACTGCAGCCCCTCGTTACAGAGAATTAACTGTGCGGTACGCGCATTACAGTACAGTATGAAAACTACAGTGCACGAACAATCCTACCTCTATGAGCGAATGCCTTCTTGTTTTCATGCTATTAAGATGAATTTTATGTTAGATGAATTTGAGAAAAGCTATTACGCAGAAGGCAGAGATTCTACTCTTCGACGTTCGCTGTGGAATATCTTTTGATTGTCCTTCGGCGGTGACATTTACAGACTCAAGTACGCCACAAACGATTGTCATTTGGCATGTTATTGTAACGTTTGTCTGCTTATTGCGTCTCTTTCATTTTATGTTGTTACTGAGCAGTACCTTTTTATGTCTTGGGCTTTTACAAGCATCTAAACTGCAGTATGCGGTAAGTTTACAATCAAGCATTTTGTACATTTGCGACTTATTACGTATGAACGATAGGTTATAATTTTAAGTTACAAGCCGAATAAATAATACGGTATGTACGCCACTAAGAAATAAATTTAGGAGCGATAGTACCTTTAACTATACTTTGCATCGCTGACTGAAGAGGCGTCGCGAGCTACTAGTTTATGTAATTGCATACTGCATGTAGTTCTGAAGGAATTAATTTGCACTCTTTGGGACTAATTCACCACTGTTAAAAATTTCCCGTTTTAAAGTGAAAGTTATTCAGTTTAACGCTGTACAGGACCTTAAGGCAAGCTGTAGCGTCTTGCAGGATTTAGAATTTTGTAAGCAGATGTGTAACGCTTGAAACAATTTATCTGAATCATTCGATATGCAGGCATCACGACATTTGCATTCTATCTGGTATTTTTTATGAGTTCAACAGTAATATGATTTACAACGATGCTATTGCGATTACTAAGAATTTACGTGTATAGGAATTTACAAAATAATTTGCTGTATTTTTTTCGTCACCAGCTTAAACTGTATTTTATCACTGGACGTGAAACATGAGGTGCTTTACAGCTCACTACGGATCAACATACACAAACATGAAATGCTAATTAGCGAATCTACAGCTGAATATTTGATCAAGAACAACACTTTGACACGGAAATATAGAGTTCGTGATCCACATGCTGATCATTAGTACGAAATTAGTTTTCTTACGTAATTTCCAATTTACTTCACTTAAGTAAGAGTGCTTCTATAACGAGTCATTCCAGCCTGTGTTTGTAAAAACCTTTCATTCATAGCTTAATAATGTGAGACTTCAATACGAAGGTTTCACGTTTACGACATGCAAGTTCATGGTATTTTCGAGGTAGAACAACATACTGCATAAACGTCCATAGGCAAACAGGGACTAGTGCAGCAGGGGATACAACCCGTCGGCTTTGAACAATGACGTCACAAGTCGCCAGAGAGCATGTATTACAGAGATGAAAGAGCTGAGGAGAATGTTGAGAAACAAAGGAATGCGAGAGAGATAAACATTGATCTTGTCAAAACCATAAGTGTTTTTTGACTTAAAAAAAAAAATCTCACGAGATAGAATAAACTGATCCTACTTTATTAAGCAATATCTTGTCAAAAGCCGAGAAGCGATTGTTCTTAATGTTCTAGCTCCCTTCAGTACGTAATAAGTGTTTTTTGACTGTTAAAAAAAAAACTCACGAGATAGAATAAACTGATCCTACTTTATTAAGCAGCTCCCTTCAGTACCTAATAAGTGTTTTTTGGCTTAAAAAAAAATCTCACGAGATAGAATAAACTGATCCTACTTTATTAAGCAATATCTTGTCAAAAGCCGAGATGCGATTCTTCTTAGTGTTCTAGCTCCCTTCAGTACGTAATAAGAGTTTTTTGGCTTTTTAAAAAAAATCTCACGAGATAGAATAAACTGATCCTACTTCATTAAGCAATCAGTAAAGAAACGATTTTTTGACTTAAAAAAAGAATCTCACGAGATAGAATAAACTGATCCTACTTTATTAAGCAGCTCCCTTCAGTACCTAATAAGTGTTTTTTGGCTTTAAAAAAAAAAAATCTCACGAGAAAGAATAAACTGATCCTGCTTTATTAAGCGATATCTTGTCAAAAGCCGAGAAGCGATTCTTCTTAGTGTTCTAGCTCCCTTCAGTACGTAATAAGAGTTTTTTGGCTTTTTTAAAAAAAAAATCTCACGAGATAGAATAAACTGATCCTACTTCATTAAGCAATCAGTAAAATGATGCACCCAATATCAAGCGATCGCTTTTAGATTTACATTCAATTATTTTAATGATAGTGCTTATTAGAACACAGAACTGCTTTATTATCTATGCCTCGAAGTGAAGACATTACGATCTATGACTAAGGAATGACGTCATTGTTCAAAGCCGACGGGTTGTATCCCCTGCTGCACTAGACCCGGCAAACAATACGACACAAAATACAAAAAAATCAAATGGCTCTGAGCACTATGGGACTTAACATCTATGGTCATCAGTCCCCTAGAACCTAGAACTAACTAACCTAAGGACAGCACCCAACACCCAGCCATCACGAGGCAGAGAAAATCTCTGACCCCGCCGGGAATCGAACCCGGGAACCCGGGCGTGGGAAGCACTACCACGAGATGCGGGCCACAAAATACAAATTATTGCGATTTATACAGTTTCAGGACTACGAAACCGAGACGGCAAGAATAGATACACGCGTTTTCCAATTAAAGAACTGTAACAACAATTTGATTTTGTAGAGTGAAACAAAACCCTCTCATTTTTATATCCTCTGACTAATTCAACTACGTAATATAGTTCTTGTTACTACTGCTTCTTTTAATCTTTTTACTCTTTCTCAGAAATGGTACTCACAAACATTAAGAAAAGCATTGATTGCTAATTCCAATTTACTGTTGCCAATGCGAGGAAGTGAATTATGTGACAGAATATTACACTGTTTGTTATCGAACTAAAAGTACGGTTGTGATTTTAATTACCTGTAGGAAAGTAGTTATAAAAAGTATTTACTTCTGCCTGCCTTAAGCGTACTATGTAACAAGAAACTTTCTCACAAAGTGTTTCACGTTGTTGATAAAGCACCATCATTGTTGTCTGACGTTTAGTTTTGCTTTTCTCATATTTTATTCACAACTGCTTAATGTTCTATGTTAATAAAGGTTGCAGTCAATAAAAGATCGAAATCACAGTCACTGCTCACATTTTACTCCTTTTAAAAACCCATTTGTTCCACCGAAGGTTAGAGAAATAAGGCTCAATGCATGTGGTGATAAAGTTTCTTTTGCTCAGTATGTTTAAAATACAAAAATGCTAATGACGTTTTATGTAACAGTTGCTACAGAAGGTGGCCATTCAAATAAACGTAAAACATAAGGTGCTAGTTTGGACCAAATGAAGGAAAACTGAAATCTTAAGCTACATTCTGAGTAGTTCAGCAGAAAATGCTATTTTATGCTCACATACATACTTCGCAAGTTACAGTATGGTGCGTGGTGAAAGGTATCTTGAATCATTACTAGTTACTTCCCGTAATTTTCCACTCGCAAATAGAGCGAAGGAGAAACGAAAGTCTATATACCTCCGCATGAGTCCTAATTTCCCGTATCTTATATTCGTGGTCCTTACGCAAAATGTATGTTGGTGGCAGTAGAATCATTCTGCAGTCAGTTTTAAAACCGGTTCTCTAAATTTTCTCCACTGTGTTCCTCGAAAAGAACGTCGCCGTCCCTCCACCGATTCCCATTTGAGTTCCCGAAGCATCTCCACGATACTTGCATGTTGTTCGAACCTACCGGTAACAAATCTAGCAGCCTTCCTTTAATCCCACCTGGTACAGATGCCAAACACTAAAGCAATACTCAAGAATACCTCGCACCAGCGTCCTATATGCACTCTCCTTACCAAATGAACCACACATTTCCAAAATTCTCCCAATAAACCGAAGCCAACCATTCGTCTTCTCTACCACAGCCCTCGTATACTCGTACCATTTCATATCGCTTTCCAATGTTGCCCCCAGATGTTTAATCGATGTGACTGCGTCAAGTGGAACGCCATTAATGCTATATTCGGACATATAGCGTTTGTTCTTCATACTCATCCTCTTTAACTTACATTCTTCTACAAATTTGAGCTAGCTGCCATTTATTACTCCAACTAGACAATGTGTCTAAGTCATCTTGTATCCTCCTACAGTCACTCAACTTCTTCATCATCCCGCACACCACAGCATCATCAGGAAAACACCGCAGATTTCTGCCGATCCTGCCCGCCAGATCATTTACGTATACAGAAAACAACAGCGATCCTATCAGACTCTCCTGGGGCACTCCTTACGATATCCTTGTCTCTGTTGAACACTCGCCGTCCAGGATAACGTACTAGCTTCTGCTTAAGAAGTCTTCCAGCCACTCTCATGCCTGGCAACTGATTCCATATGCTCGTACCTTGGTTAACGTTCTGCAGAACGGCATGGTGTCAAATACTTTTTGGAAATCTAGAAATATGGAATCCGCGTAACCCCCTTCATCCATAGTTAGCAGTGTACCGTGTGAGAAAAGGGCCATCTGAGATTCACACGAACGATGGTTTCTAAAACCATGCTTCTCGGTCTCAAGGAAATTTATTATATTCGAACTCAGAATGTGTTCAAGAATTCTGCAGCAAACCGATGTTAAGGATATTGGTCTGTAATTTAATGGGTCCGTTCTTACATACAGGAGTCTCCAGAGCTTTTTTACAGTCGCTTGGGACTTCGCGCTGGGCGAGAAATTCACGATAAATGTATGCTAATTAAGGAGCTAGTGCCACTGAGTAGAGTTTGTACAACCGACATGCAATTCCATCCGGATCTGGCGACTTTTGTTTTAAACTCTTTCAGCTGTTTCTCTACGCCAGCGATGCTTATTACTATGTCGTCCATACCAGAGTCTGTTCGATAGTCAAACGACGGTAGTTTGCACGATCATACTGCGTGAACGGTTTCTTAATCGCGGAATTCAAAACTTCGGCTTTCGTTTTGTTATCTTCAACTGCCACACCAGAGTGGTCAACGACTAACTGGACAGAAGCGTTAGAACCTCTTAGCGATTTTACATAGGACCAGGATTTTCTCAAGTTGTCGGCCAGATTTTTTGCTGAGGTTCTAACATTCTGCGTGGTGTCTGTTTGTTCTATATCGTGTCTCCCTACCACTTTCGCGCAACGACGCTCTGAGCGTGTTTTTTAGGGAATTGACTAGTTTGAACCTGGGACCTGTTGCTGGTAAGGAGACGCCAGACCACACATGACATGTAGAATTCAGAAGAGTTCAGTGAGACTAGCGATGATATAACCAAATACTTAATGATTTCAGCGTCAGCTCCACTACACTCCCTGTAAAAGAATCTTAATACTAACTAAATTTAGTGGAAGGGGTTCAAGGCTTTCCTATTTTTAGTTAGCTGGTAAAATAACGTCGAAAAAGCAGTTAAGTTTACCACTGGAAATTTTATTCTACTCACAAAACATCGTTTATAAATTGCACTATTGATAAAAGGAAATGTTTTAATACAGGATGGTAAAAACCAACTGCGTTCAACAAAAATGTGAACGAATATTCCCTGAATGGGTTTCCAAGTTCTGCAATGGATCGAAGGATGACCTATGCCATATCACAGCTATGATCTAGGTTTAAATTAAGTTTCAAAAGAGAGAAAACTATCAAAATGGTCTACAGTGACCCACAATTATCTTTAATTACTTATCTAACTTGTCGTAAATTACAGTGGCTGATGTGGCTTCTCAATAACTATATAACAGAAAAATCACCGCGTTTCAGATTTTTTCTTCAAGTGGTAAATGTGAACACCATGAGCTTTAATTGACGATCGACACTAGTATTACGCAAAAAGGGGGTGTAACAGATGAGACTTCTGCAGTTCTGAGTGAAGCTTTATGCGCTGTTATGCGGCATCGCGTGCGTTCATTACCTTGTCGGTGTTCGTCAGGGGGCGGCAAGCAGCACAGCTCCGCTCACCTCGACATCTCGGAAGCAACTGTCTCCTAACTTCTCCTTACTACAATTTACCGAAGTTGGTTTAAAAAATATATCTGGCTGTGTTTTCATCTGACCAATCAGGGTCTCAATGTTAACCTTAAGCTCCGCCTACAAAAATTCTGTCTATCCTATGAGAAACGTTATACTTTTCGTGGTGGGGGGGGCAATGTTTTTAAAGTTTGCAACGTAACAGAGACGCGAAAAAGTCTCACGACAAAACTTGCAGCTGGTGTGGTCCTTTTGGAGTTATCGTAAGATCTATACTGTTCTTCTGGAGGGCTCATCTTTTAACATGGGCTGGGGGGTGGTCCTGAAGTAACAGAGACGCGAAAAAGTCTCACGCTAAAACTTGCAGCTGGGGTGTAGTCCTAGCGGTTAGCTGGCGACGTGGGTGTCCGTCCCTTATCGTAGGGCCTTCAGCTTAACACGGTTCTGCTCTCGGCTTCTGTTCTCGTTTCTCCCCTCGGAACTGCGTCTGTCTCACGGTGGGAAGGTATGATATGCATATAGGCATTCTTGTGTTAGTCTGTGGTATTCCATTTGCTCACTCGTTACTCGTATTACTTTGGTTAATTTAATGTCACGATTTATTCGGAGCTATGTGACATACTACTGGATTTGCTTATCATGTCAGGGTTTTCATGGAAGGTGTTGGATTTGCCTGACATCTTACAAGGTATGACTGTTTTTCGATACTTCGCACATAGATATTCTCACAGACGCACTAATTTCTACTATCCTCTGCCTGTTGTCGTTTTAATAATTTGTATTCTGTTTAGATTTCGAGTTCAAAAGTTCATTAGAATATTCTTTGAATATTGTTTTCAGCTGGCATCCCAAAACGAAAATTTTGTTCTCTGGGTTGCTAGCAGAAGTATGTAAATGATTAGATGCAGGAATAAATATAGTGGTAACGGTGTATAAGGTCAGATTAAGTACGGAACCTATTAGATAACTGGCTGTAATACAGCTGTGGCATTGACTGACCACTTCCTGGATTCTTTGCTTTTAATTTTGGCGAAATATGTACGAACAGTTGAACTGATTATTCGTTTACTCCGAGAATGTAGTTTTTGAACTTCCATTAATTTACGTCTATGGTCACAAACTTTTTGTTCACAGATTACCGGTTTCAGTCTATAATGACCAACTTCAGATCTGTGTTTTATAAAAGCAGTGTCCTAATGTACTGCAGCCATAGTGTCATCGACAAATGTAACATTTGACGATGACACTATGGCTGCAGTACATTAGGACACTGCTTTTACAAAACACAGATCTGAAGTTGGTCCTTATAAACTGAAACCGGTAGTCTGTGAACAAAATGTTTGTGACCATAGACCTAAATTAAAGGAAATTTATTCTATATACGGGTCTCTGTTTTATTCGCGACAATGTCGAGGCTTGTGAAGAATGTAGTTTTTGTTTTCAGATCTATTTTAAACTGATTTTGCGATGCGTGTTGTTAGAGGCTGTGGTGCCTCTCGACAGTGCTTCTTCCGCCAGCCTGCCTTGTTATCCTTCCTCTATACCCCTTTAGGTACTGTTAGATGCGGTTGCCCCTTTTTACTGCCGCACCCTATTTTAGATTTTCAGGAGTACCTCTCCATGTAACAGTCCGATGAAGGCAAGACCTTAAAGATTCCTTATCTTTGATACTAACCAATGACAAAAGAACAGTTGAACATGTTTTTATGTTTCCTCCGAAAGAGCTTGCTCTATTCCAGTCTTTAACACTTCGACTGTGTCGAATCGGCTGTGGGTTGGTTTTGGGAAATACATTTCATGTCGCATGCTGAGCCTACCTACCTGATTGTTTCTCTCACTTTAGTTTGTGACATTCAGCTCAAAGCTTGGATATTTCACCATTTTACATTGGTGGTCTGTAGCGCTGTGTATGTGGAAGAGAAAAGCTTTAGAGCGGGCTGGTATAGCCGTTTGTGGTGACAGAGAGCCGTTAGTAAATCTGATTACGTCACCCACGCCCCAATTGCGGTTGGTCCTGCTTTGGCGTCACTCTGCGCGCCCCACGCTACTACATTTTGCGTGTTGTCGAGCGGCGCCTAGGAGGCGATGATCGTCCTCTTTCCCACCATCCCGTGGCCATAGTGGGTACTGTCCAGTACCAACTTCATGAAGGAAAATGTGCATCGTGTGGACAGAGGGGGCGGAGCGGAAGTGTGTAGTCTTTTCCCCAGTTAATATAGGTTCTTTAATCTTGTATCATCAAGAAGCACGGATATGGATATGCTGGTGTTACTATAAGGTGGCGAGGTCTCCTGACCTTCATTTCTTACATATTCTGACCTCACCATCGTATTCTGCGTATCAAGACGTTTCATTCGAGCCCAAACTCGATAGGGTAGAGTCAATTTTGCATATTTCCGTTTAATCGATATGCAAATCTAATAAATAAATCGCAAGTGCACACCGAAATTAAAAAGTAGAGGCTGCCGTATACAAACATTCAAGACACGACGGCCAGAGGACTTTTTGTTTTTCAGAGGCAACCAGCCCGCTGGAAAGTCCTTAGGAGGGTGGGTTAGCATGCAGCTGCACCGGCCGATCGACTGCCGACGGACAAAATCAGTTTATGCCAGAGAAAAGGGATAATGGGCTGTGTGTTCACCTTAAAAGTAAAACCCGCTGTATTGTTTCGGAGAGCCCCAGCATACGCAGTTTTTGACGGACCTAGTGCGCAGTTTCTGAGTTCTCACAAGGGGACAGTAAACGCCTGACGCAGATGCTATATATTTCCGGATTGGTCGGCTTAGCCATTCTCCCGTTTGTAAGAGTAACACTGATTGGTGGACTATTTCTGACGTAATGAGCCGGAGGAATGAGGGAAAGACAGCGGATGATATACCCTTTCGCTTTTTGCAAGGAGGAAGGTAGTTCCAGCGACGCTCTTGAAGCGGGAAGACGTAGCGGGAGTGAGCGCACTAGTGCGTGTACGCAGAGAGCGAGGAACAAAGTCTCTACTCAGTACTGCACTAAGAGAGCACCTCTGTCGCTAGCGAATCGGAGTGATACTATATACTGAGTCGCTCGTGATTAAGCGTTTGTTCACTGTGTTGGCCGTGACACTTAATGTGCGGTGTGAACACAGACAGAGTATTAGTTAGCACCTGCGATTGAACATTGAGTGGCATTGCGGTGGACTGGTTAACTGAGCAGTGTACCATGCCAATAGTTAGACTAGGGGCAGATAGGAGTCCTTGACTTCATCAAGGCATAGTGAGAGTGCGATTGGTGAAGTTCAATGCTGACAGAAAGAGTTTTATTTTTCAGCAGCGAACGACACAGGCAGCAGTTGTCGCAGCTCATGGTATTGAGCACTACGGCGTAGGCGAGCCCCATCTTTCCTCCATTAGAAATAACATACTTTATTCACGTCACTCCATTACATTTCTCACGCGACAGCCTCGACTGTACTTAGAAAAATTGAATCGGATTATTGTTCAAGTTGAGCAGGCGCGGCTCTCAGCCATTCTGACGAGTAAATAACATTCTTAAAGAAAACGGATAAAAAAATGCTTTCCAACACTTTGTATATTAATGTCATTAACAGGATTCCTTTCTATAAGAGGTAACCTCCTATTCCGAAAAGAACCAGGAAATTTGTGTCTCCATTTACAAATAAAAGTTTCATTTGATTTTTCTTTAAATTTGCAATAAATAATATTTTCCGTTCGTTTAATGTTTTTCTTACACTAACTAGCAATACTCCATTACCCAAGTATCCCACTAGTTACGTAAGAAAATAGAATATTTTTGTGTCTTTTACTTACAGCGGACGACTCCAGAAGATATTTATTGCTGAAAGTTTTTCAGGCATTTCTTTTTGGTACGTTAGGAGTGCCTGTTTGACTTCTGTAGTAGTGTGGGGTGGAAATTGCCTCTTGCAGGAGCCAAAGGGTACTTGTCAGATCGATCCGTTGCGCAACTCGTCAACATAACACCGCCACACTGACAATAACGTCGGCTGGGTTGCCATGGAAATGTGTTGGGAATTCTTGTGTTCATGTTGCGTGTTAATGATCTCGAAGACAATATTAACAGAAACCTCAGATTTTCTCAGGCGATGTAGTTATCTATAAAAATTATTGTCTGAAAAAATCTGCGCAAATATTCAGTCGGATCGTCATAAGGTTTGAAAGTCGTGCAAAGATTAGAAAGTTGCTCTGAAAGCTCAAAAATACAAACTAGTACACTTGACAAAACAAAAACAAACAAACAAACAAACAAAAACCTTGTATCCTACAGCTACAGTATCAATGAGTCATAACTGGAGTCGATCAACTCATTCAAATACGCCTATCTGTGTGTCATTTTGTAGGAATATGAAATTCAACGATCACATAGGCTCAGCCGTAATTAAAGCAGGTAGGTGACTTCAGTTCACTCGTAGATTACTAGGGAAATGCAATCAGTCTACAAAGGAGATTGCTTTCAAATCACCCATGCGATCCGACCTAGAGTATTGCTCAAGCCTCCAAGACCTGTACCAAACAGAACAAACGAAGGGACACTGAAAGTACCCAAAGAAGTCCAGCAAGAAGTTAATAGGTTTGTTTGACGCGTGTTAAAGTGTCACGAAGATGCCGAAGGAACTGAACGGACAGACACTTGAAGACAAAAACAAACAGTCCCGAGAAAGTCTGCTTACTAAGTTTCAAGAACTCGCATTTAACTATCAGTCTAGGATTATACTACAGCCCGAACTTATCGCTCTCCTAAGGATCACGAGAACAAGATTAGATTAATTACAGGGCGCACAGAGTAAGCAATTATTCTCCCCGATTTCCATACGTGAATGGAACGAGAAAAATCCTTACTAATTGGAAAGTAACGCCAGCGATGACTTCACAGAATGGACGTACCAGAACGGATATGTGGACATTTGATAATAAGAATAGAAGCTGAAGCAATGAATTAAAATTTGTGCCAGAGGCGGGACTTGAACCCAGGTCACCCGCTTATAATTTTATTTTTTGTTCTTTACTGGGCAGGTGTGCTGACTACTAACCTCCGTAGCATTGTGGCTACAATATCTGCACGGATTACCGTAGTCCAGTGCCAACCCTAAGACAAACTGCAGTTCACACCGTGGTACATGCTCCAACTCATTGCTTCAACTTCTGCACTTAACGAAGATAAAGATGAGGCTCATATGTCTCCAGGAAGACGTAATATCATCAGATCAACTTTATAACAATTTACTGTGCAGATTTTGTACGAAAAGAAGAACTGAATGGTTTGCCTTCGTAGTACATCCGCCACTGCTGTACATGTTTATTGTCTTGTTGATGGTCGGTCTGTCCACATTCTATTCAAAATTGGTCCGTTTCTTAAGAGTTCCTGTTGTCATCGCAGTATCGTTTGCTTTGTTGGAGGTTCTTTTCTGAATCGTGCCGCAAAAATTCCGTTGCACATCGCTTACGATTTTCCCGGTGTGTGCCCGTGCGTGAGTCCATCTTCTTGCCAGAACACGTTCTTCCACGCTGTAGAAATTTGTGTCCGCCATCTGGAAAGAAAGAAAAGGCATATTTAGAGTAAATATACATCATGACCAAAAAGAAGAGAATGACAGGACTTCCGAAACGTACTGTAGAATAGTTGTTTTTATTTCAATCTGTCAAATCTTCACTGTTGAATTAAACTGCACGTTTCTCCGCAAGATCCTGTTCCTGAAACCAAAGTTATCAATAAATGATGAGGTAAAAAGTAATCTATTTTCTTGTCACTGCCTGTCGGGAAATTGTATTTGCACTTGTATAGACGGGTAACATTTAGTGTGGATTTCAGCCCTGCACCAAGAATAATATCTCCTTTGACTGATTCCAAAGCATGTAAAAATAAAGAGGTCGCGAGGATTTTAAATCATTGTTCCACTATTGCAGTTTAGCAGCATTCAGCGACTACGCGAGTTAAGTGACTAGGGCCGAGGGGCACACGTGCAGCTCGCTGCAGAGTCGCGCGTAGTACCTCTCCGCGAAGCCGCCCCGCTCGGTTTATTAAAAAGCTTTATTGCTCATGCTTCTTTGCAGCGTTCTTGGTATTACCGTCTCTGTGCGCAAGACAGAAGAATTTTCCCGTCGCATATAAAATGTAACGGTTCTTGAAGAAGGCATTCAATGCTAAACACCACCGGTAACCTCCATGTTGCCCACTCGGTAATTCCGATGTGCACGTTGTGCAATAATATCGCATAACTCAGAAAAAAACACTCGCAATCACAATGCTTTGTGACTATTTAATGTCTACTCATTGTCAGCTCTTCTGTAAGAGGGCTGGAATCATAAAATTATTTACAGTGGTGAAACAGTTACTGTGCTGAAACGTCTTTAAGCGTGCACTGGGGACAATATGCGGAAGTAACTCGTTCTTTAGATCTAACTGCCGGGTCAGAAGTCGTGACACATTACTTCTAGTATTGACGCAACTGTTAACTGTCTCATAACTGCTTAAGATGTATTAGAGCTCCAAACGCTTCCTACATATTGATTGTGAAGAAAATAGATTATGTTAAGCCTTTGCTTGCTTCTTTATTTTGTTTTATCTCCCTAACGATGTAGAAAGACTTGCTTGGCATTCTAGTTTAGGAGTATTCAGGACTATTTTCATCAAGACGGACGTCTAGTAGGTTATGAAACTGGCGACCAGCTGTGGAACTGGTGGTCGGTATTTCTTCACCGTGCCACCGCGTGTCAACTAGTGCTAATTGTTTTCAGATTTACGTAAGAAATAATTGCAACATATCAAACATTTCGAAGCTATCGTATCGCTATCGAAGAAACATCCTCTAAATTTTACGTCACAGGTACACACCAGTACACTGTTTACCTCTCGCCCTGGAGATAGCCAGTTCGCTTCTTCCTAGTCGAGGGAACGGCGGCTATAGCATTCGGTTCCTGACTGCAGCGCTGTCTGCCACTGTTAAGGTTGAATCAAAACTCAATGTCTCGTGAAAAGAGAGCACGTGAAAGTCTAAAACTAGTCATTTGGTACAATTACTTTTGGTTTCTTGGCGCAGAAATCAATATCTGTAACTCTCCTTTCAAGTGAAGTCCATCTTTACGGCTACATTTTAACTTTTTAGTACTCCTATACTACTTTAATGTCTCTCCTCGTTTACTTACGAAACATCATCTGCGTGCTATAAAATACGGTAGTAATATGTAGTACAGACATCGAATTTTGAAGTTATTGTTTTCTACATTTGACTGCAAATCAGTGCACCAGAGTTGATAGAGGGAAGGTTTGGAGCACGGAAGATTGGAAATTTCAAAACACAAAACCGATACCATCTTCAGCCTTCGATGACTGTTTAACAAAATATAGCTTCTATCCAATGAACATGGAACAGGGCATGAATATCATAGAATGAACAACATGGAACAGAGCAATACAAGAACCTTGGTGGTTAAGGCAATCGACTTTCGTTGGAACGTGGAGAATAATGCTCTCCACGAAGAATCAAGCCCTTAAGCGGCTTCATTCGTAAGTATCCTATCACACGAATATTTTACTTTCTCTCTGAGTAAATGTAATTTATTCAGAATTGTAAGACGGTTGATATGGAACAGACACTGATGCTGAACAGCCCTGTCGAGTTAGAAACGTAAGTTAGTCATATCTGCGGTACCACCAACGACATCTTACGACAACATTGTTAGTTACTGCTGTGAGCAGCAGTCAGT
Organism: Schistocerca cancellata; assembly: GCF_023864275.1. Lineage (NCBI taxonomy): Eukaryota > Metazoa > Arthropoda > Insecta > Orthoptera > Acrididae > Schistocerca > Schistocerca cancellata. The sequence goes on along the minus strand of NC_064631.1, from coordinate 600,486,745 downwards.
GCTTTACGTAGAGATGTGTAGATACGGGAAATGACAACAATCGAGATGTTTGTTCTCGACAACCAAAAGTAAACCGAGAACTTTAATAAATATTTTCCTTAATCACTCACTCAACAAATCGAAAACGATGCCTGATATACTTGTAGACAAGTTAAAGAAAGTGTCCGAGGAATTTGTAACCAACTAGCTTCTACATAATAATGATTATATTCACTTATGCAAGTATGTATACTAGAAGATTATGCGTGCTTGAGAACAGAAGAGGGTGAAAATCGTCTTGCTTTTCAGTTCTTTATAGAAGCTTCTAAAATGCTGTGTTCGTTTCTTAATATTTCCCCGATATTCTATTCGAATAAGCTCAGGCATATTATCTGTTGGCCTAGCGATCCCGAAAACTGTCATTTCACAGTAACATCGGTTATTTTCGACACATGTAACACTCTTATTGTTCCTGTTGTCACGCCGCCCCCTTCCCGTCCCTCTCCCCAACCCAACTTACACAAACTCCCACATACAAAACAAATATTCCTAGCCAAACTTTCTGGATTTAATAAAAGTATCCGTTTATTGTTCCTGATATAGTTCCAAAATGTGAAAACGTTATGCGTGACTCTTTCTCGTAGTCATAGATATTTGTCTCAACTGAAGAAATTCTAGGCTCAAAAGACCGACTCTAATTCGTCGTCAGATTATTTGACATATTCCACAGAGTATCATAAACTGCTCTTACCACCGTCATGCACGGTCGCGGTGCTGTTAATGTGTAAACCGCCGCCGGGTAGCCTCGTGATCTAGGGCGTCTTGTGACGGAGCGCACGACTCCCCCTCCCCCCCCCCCGCCCCTCACCCCCTCGTCGGAGTTTCAAGTCCACCCTCGGGTATGGGTGGGTGTGTTGTCTTTAGTGTAAGTTAGTTTAAGTTAGATTGAGTAGTATGTAAGCTTAGGGACCGATGACCTCAACTGTTTGATCCCATAAGTTCTTACCACAAATTTCTAATTTTTTCAATGGGTAAACCGCTGAATGGAGTGTGAAATAAACAGATACTAAGACTCCTCTCGTGTGCCAAGTGGTGTGATAGAGCGTACGGCGTTTAAATCGCCAAGTGTTACCACAGACACGTAACCGGCTCTATATTTTACTGGAGTTGCAGGACGAATAAGGCACCCTGCAGTATATAGCCACATCAGAGCAGAACACAGATTCTAGCACTTCACGAACGTATTGTCTTCAAGTGATGTGGTCGCCGCAGCACTGAGGTAGCGCGTGTATCTTGAGTCTTGAGTCCGTTTCTTTTGCTGTGAAGCTTTAATGGAACTAAGAACAAACAGGCTAAGGTTCATTTTCACAGAAATAATACGGTCAATAGTTTATACAGCTGAAAATTATTTTTATTCCAAACGTCCCTTCATATAAATCAGCTGTTGGAGATTCTGTTGCATGTTGAGAATTTTGTAGCTGTTTAGTTGTACTGAAAACACTGATAGACATATCACTTAAGTTTATTAAAACACTTCACATGAAAAGGGACTCGCACGTTGTATTGGACTGCACGATGTACAACGAAAGTTTCATATATACCAAAAGCAAAGATAAAAACAGATATATTTAATAAAACAGAACATCCATAAGATCATGACACACAGTATATCCAACGGGACCACAATCTAGTTTTCAGCCCTTAGTGTTGTAATTTTGTGTATATGTTAGTTGAGCTTAACTGAGTAATTCATATCTTAGTACGTTTCAGATATTGTAGTCTATGTCAGGATACTTTGCATATCTAGGAACTCAGAGTAATTCCGCGAATTTTCAGTTTATAGCAGTTTTTTTTGTGCTATATATAACTTTTCGATTGAGGGGCATGAGACCACATGGATCTAAGAGTGTGATTAGTTTCTTGAATAAATCGTGTAACTGGTTATGAGCAATGCATGTGGTTTTAACATTCGGTAATTATATTTTTGAAAAGGCTACTGTGTTTGTGGAGATTTGAATGAGTTTTCTGTGTCCATTGGCTGAGTAGCCGTTACCACGTGTTTGTTCGTGAGATTGTACTTTTAATATTCTATACTCATCTACGAACCAGTTTTCCTTTCTGAAATAAATTCTCGTGGACTACAGTTTGATTTTGTGAGAATTTAACCAATATTTCTTTGTAGCCGAAGGCCACGTGGCTAGTGCAATCTGCGGCGGCTCCCAACTTAGGAAGAATTTTCACAGTTAGTAGTTTTTTAAATGAAATTCCGCGTAAATTTTAGTATAAATTGCAGATTAATTTTGTGTTAAAATAAGCTACCATCAAGGTTATTCTCTCTATAACCCAGTTTAGATGTTGTTTCCTTATGAATTATTGAATAACTTCTTGCTTTAGTCTGAATGCGTGCGTGCATAATCCATCTTTCCCCCACACTCTCGAATCTGAAATGACCTTATTAGTATTGTGTTCATTTCCGTGTGTTTACCAGTAATGTTCCAGTACGTCGACTCTGTAATAGGTTATATTTTTAATTTTTAATAACATTGTTGTTCTTGTGCACCGTGATAATATCTTAATCAAAACACTAAACATGAAAGTAAATAAATTATTATTACTATTATTAATTAAAACTTTTGGGTTAAAAGGCCGTGGTCGAACAGTAGAAATTATTCCTCCTATCTTTTCGTTTCCAACTGCTACCAAAATCTTCCGAGGTGAGCCATAACCGGCTGCTAGGTTTTTTTTCCTTTGTTGAGTTTCGATTCCCCCCGAAGGCGACGGGCTGGCAGCAGCTTAGTACGCCGCTCTTCAACCTACAGAATTTTTAAAACATTAGAAGAAGATAATAAACAGTAGAAGCAGGCGATAGAAACGGGGACGTAAATTGTAAAATGGCGGATAATTGTGGAAATTAAAACATAAAATAAAGGGTTTGCGATGATAATAAAATACACAGGAAGCAGACGGGTAAAACAGAAGACAGACAATTAAAAAAGACGGTGACAGTATGATTGCTGTTCGCAACACTTCGGAAAAGACGCACAGCTGCTAGGCCGTTACAGAATATATAGGGGCATCAGGATTGCCCAGTCTGAGAATAGACTGCTTTTAAATAATTTAAAAAATATATTAGCTGTATGGTAGATTTTTTATTTTTATTTTATTTTATTGATTTTTTCTTTTTTTTTCTTTTTTATTCATTTTTTCTTTTTCTTTTTTTTCTATTTTTTTTTCTTTTGCTGCTAGGCCGTGGAGGTCGGTTTATATAGGATGCATAGAGGGTGCCACTACTCGTCACATGATGTCGACAGTGAAACTATCTCTTACTCTCGATCCAAGGTAATCGATTGTCACATCGTTGGTACAAAGTCGACCGCCATATCTAATCTAACTTTATGCGCTCTTCTATTATACTGAAATTATTGTTGTGTTTATAAATTTCTATGGCTTCTCTATATAGCCGTGCGTAATAATGCGATGTCTTCGCTCACACTCTCGTTTCACTAAATTTTATTTCATGATCACCGTCTTCAAAAACATGTTCCACTACGGCCGATAGGTCGGTGTGTCCCAGATGACAGTTCGTTTAATGTTCGGTTAGATGGTTAATAACACTTCTTTTCATTGTTTCAATATAAACTTTCCCACAACTACATGGAATTTTTTACAACCGAGGGATTACAGGGACCGTATTGGGAAAGTTCTCACCAAGTTTCGAGTTGAAACAATCTTAGAGCAACCAAGAAGATTACTGAATGCTTAAGATCGGCGAAAGTTGCACGACACCCTTTTGCAAACCCTTTTCACTAAGTAACAAATATTATTAACGTTTCACAACCCAAGCAGCACTTTCCGAAGTCATAGACTAAACTGCATTGCTTGAAGATACTCGATCTCAGACTCGCTTATCCATACTTACCATTCAGCACTGAAACTGAATCATTTGGCACGAACCGCTTAGCTGGAAATTCGTCCCTAACGTAGCCAATGACACACGAAGTGCTTCGGCTGTCTCTACTAATTGAATAGTTTGCTTAAAGTCGACAGTAAGATGATGTTATCATTACGTAATGATAGCACACTATGAAGATTTGTCTCATCTTGTTACGAACAAAGTCTGATAATTAATTTAATTAATAACCAATAATACGAAGTAAGAGTTAGACACGCCGTCCAGAGCATAATTCCCTCCAGCTCTTACTAGAGCAGCCAGTCAGAACGCAATTCGATTGAGTTGGAACAGTTTCCGTCTTATGACGTCAGGCCTCTGCTACTGTATCTTCTCGAAACTGAAATGTGAAAAATTTGGAATACGAAAATGGCTCCAAAGCACGAAATGTGATAAGCGTCGTCAGTATTCAGAGATGCGTGGATAGACGCCTACCACAGAGCTTCCCACTTCGCCTTTGAGAATTTCAGATGAGCAGCAACCACAAATTTGCGAGTGATAATCTTTGAGTCACGTTATGTTCCATTAGAAAATTTGAAATTATTGTCACGTACCGTAGTTCGGTCACTAGATTAAGTTTCAGATCTTCTTTTTATTTTCTTCCTCCACCTCGTTCAGAGGAGTAACATGTATTTGTAATAGTCTTTTGCCAACGACAAATCGTCTGTCAAGTCTAGACAGATCAGAGCAACAGTAAGAGCTGCACTGAACATTTTTGGCATAATTTGGGTCTAAGTGTGTGTGCCACATGGTAAAGACTGATTTCGCTACCTTACTGTTGCAGCGAAAAATGACGTACTTCCTTTAAAATGCACTACTGGCCATTAAAATTGCTACACCAAGACGAAATGCAGATGATAAACGGGTATTCATTTAACAAATATATTAGACTAGAACTGACATGTGATTACATTTTCCCGCAATTTGGGTGCATATATCCTGATATCCTGAGAAATCAGTACCCAGAACAACCACCTCTGGCCGTAATAACGGCCTTGATACGCCTGGGCATTTAGTCAAACACAGCTTGCATGGCGTGTACAGGTAAAGGTACCCATGCAGCTTCAACACGTTACCAAAGTTCATCAGGAGTAGTGATTGGCGTATCGTGACGAGCCAGTTGCTCGGACACCATTGACCAGACGATTTCAGTTGGCTGAGAGATCTGGAGAATGTGCTGGCCAGGGCAGCAGTCGAACATTTTCTGTATCCAGATAGGCCCGTACAGGACCTGCAACATGCGGTCGTGCATTATCCTGCTGAAATCTAGGGTTTCGCAGGGATCGAATGAAGGGTAGAGCCACTGGTCGTAACACATCTAAAATGTAACGTCCACTGTTCAAAGTACCGTCAATGCGAACAAGAAGTGACCGAGACGTGTAACCAATGGCAACCCATACCATCACGCCGGGCGATACGCCAGTATGGCGATGACGAATACACGCTTCCAATGTGCGTTCACCACGATGTCGCCAAACACGGATGCAACCATCATGATGCTGTAAACAGAACCTGGATTCATCCCAAAAAATGACGTTTTGCCATTCGCGCACATAGATTCGTCGTTGAGTACACCATCGCAGGTGTTCCGGTCTGTGATGCAGCGTCAAGGGTAACCGCAGCCATGATCTCCGAGCTGATAGTTCATGCTGCTGCAAACGTCGTAGAACTGTTCGTGCAGATGGTTGTCGTCTTGCAAACGTTCCCATCTGATGACTCAGGGATAGAGACGTGGGTGGACGATCCCTTACAGCCGTGCGGGTAAGATGCCTGTCATCTCGACTGTTAAGTGATACGAGGCCGTTGAGATCCTGCACGGCGTTCCGTATTACATCTGCATCTACATCATACATGACTGCAATTCACATTTAAGTGCTTGGCAGAGGGTTCGTCGAACCACAATCATACTATCTCTCTACCATTCCACTCCACGCGCGGGAAAAACGAACACCTAAACCTTTCAGTTCGAGCTCTGATTTCTCTTATTTTATTTTGATGATCATTCCTACCTATGTAAGTTGGGCTCAACAATATATTTTCGCATTCGGATGAGAAAATTGGTGACTGAAATTTCGTAAATATATCTCGCCGCAACGAAAAACGTCTTTGGTGTAATGACTTCCATCCCAATTCGCGTATCATATCTGCCACACTCTCTCCCTTACTACGTGATAATACAAAACGAGCTGCACTGTTTTGCACCCTTTCGATGTCCTCCGTCAATCCCACCTGGTAAGGATCCCACACCGCGCAGCAATATTCTAACAGAGGACGAACGAGTGTAGTGTAAGCTGTCTCTTTAGAGGACCTGTTGCATCTTCTAAGTGTCCTGCCAATGAAACGCAACCTTTGGCTCGCCTTCCCCACAATATTATCTATGTGGTCTTTCCAACTGAAGTTGTTCGTAATTTTAATACCCGGGTACTTAGTTGAATTGACAGCCTTGAGAATTGTACCATTTATCGAGTAATCGAATTCCAACGGATTTCTTTTGCAACTCATATGCATCACCTCACACTTTTCGTTATTTAGCGTCAACTGCCACCTGCCACACCATACAGCAATCTTTTCTAAATCGCTTTGGAACTGATAGTGGTCTTCGGATGACCTTACTAGACGGTAAATTACAGCATCATCTGCGAACAACCTAAGAGAACTGCTCAGATTGTCGCCCAGGTCATTTATATAGATCAGGAACAGCAAAGGTCCCGGGACGCTTCCCTGGGGAACACCTGATATCACTTCAGTTTTACTCGATGATTTGCCGTCTATTACTACGAACTGCGACCATCCTGACAGGAAATCCCGAATCCAGTCGCACAACTGAGACGATACGCCATAGGCCCGCAGCTTGATTAGAAGTCGCTTGTGAGGAACGGTGTCAAAAGCTTTCCGGAAATCTAGAAATACGGAATCAACTTGAGGTCCCCTGTCGATAGCGGCCATTACTTCGTGCGAATAAAGAGCTAGCTGCGTTGCACAAGAACGATGTTTTCTGAAACCATGCTGATTACGTATCAATAGATCGTTCCCTTCGAGGTGATTCATAATGTTTGAATACAGTATATGCTCCAAAACCCTACTGCAAACCGACGTCAATGATATAGGTCTGTAGTTAGATGGATTACTCCTACTACCCTTCTTAAACACTGGTGCGACCTGCGCAATTTTCCAATCTGTAGGTACAGATCTATCGGTGAACGAGCGGTTGTATATGAGTGCTAAGTAGGGAGCTATTGTATCTGAAAGGAACCTAATCGGTATACAATCTGGACCTGAAGACTTGCTCGTATCAAGCGATTTGAGTTGCTTCGCAACCCCTAAGGTATCTACTTCTAAGAAACTCATGCTAGCAGCTGTTCGTGTTTCAAATTCTGGAATATTCCATTCATCTTCCCTGGTGAAGGAATTTCGGAAAACCCTCCAGAACTGACCGATTCTATATTCTGCTAACAGTCATTGGATCTCGACCAACGGGAGCAGCAATGTAGCGATACGATAAACCGCAATCGCGATAGGCTACAATCCGATCTTTATCAGAGTCGGAAACATGATGGTATGCATTTCTCCTCCTTACACGAGGCATCACAACAACGTTTCACCAGGCAACGCCGGTCAACTGCTGTTTGTGTATGAGAAATCGGTTGGAAACTTTCCTCATGTCAGCACGTTGTAGGTGTCGCCACCGGCGTCAGCTTTGTGTGAATGCTCTGAAAAACTAATCTTTTGCATATGACAGCATCTTCTTCCTGTCGGTTAAATTTCGCGTCTGTAGCACGCCATCTTCCTGGTGTAGCAATTTTAATGGCCAGTAGTGTAACTAGCAATCAGTAATCCTCTGCTTCACACTTCTTAGATTGAAAAATGAAATTATCGTACGGCATTTATTGGCCTGGATATCCCCTTCGGTGTTCAGCCGCCATATTGCGAATCTTTTTAATTGACGCCACTTAAGCGACTTGCGTGTCAATGATGATGAAGGACACACAACACGCAGTCCCCTGCCGCGTTACTGCTGCGGTCATACTTTCTTACACAGAGTCGTTAAACATAACTGTATACACGTCAGTGTGGATGCTGGGAGAGGATGTCAGGAGCCGTGTTTCGGAAACAAAGCAACGAGCACTACAAGTCATGTTGATTCACTGCATGCTCATTCCGAGACGGAAACCGTTACTGAACACACAACTTTATGACGCTGAGACTGTGCTTAATGTTGATAATGCTTCGCCACACGTTAGCTCGGCTGATACAGTGAAAATGGAAAACGAGGAGTTATGAATTACATTTGCTCGTATTATTCAGGTATACTGTCTGCATGATTATATCTAGCATCGTGCGTGACCCTAACTTCCTTAGACTGAGTCGTTAGGGTCACGCACGATTCTAGATAATAATCATGCAGACAGTATACCTGAATATTACGAGCAAATGTAATTTATAACTCCTCGTCTTCCATTTTAACTATATCAGCTGAGCTAACGTGTGACGAAGCATTATCATCATTAACCACAGCCTCAGCGTCATAAAGTTGTGTGTTCAGTAACGGTTTCCGTCTCGGAATGAGCATGCAGTGAATCAACATGACTTGTAGGGCTCGTTGCTTTGTTTCCGAAATAAGACTCCTGACACCCTCTTCAAGCATCCACACTGGCGTGTCTACCGTTATGTTTAACTTTTTCACATTTTAATGGTGAATCATTCTAAATTTGAAGTGCCAGGCCTGTATCCACTTCGTTGCAACATTTAGATGTTGGTACACACACATCAGTTGGATAACAACCAAAGTGAAAGTCCTCCGTTATCCTGGTTATACGTGGCCAGCCATCCGTAACGCAAAACTCAACTGAGATATTACCGATTTTATTCGGTGACATTCAACCGCTCCATCATCCTCTCGTAGTGAATTGTTGGAACAAACGTAACTTTGTATTTATCACATACAGGGCTATTACAAATGATTGAAGCGATTTCATAAATTCACTGTAGCTCCATTCATTGACATATGGTCACGACACACTACAGATACGTAGAAAAACTCATAAAGTTTTGTTCGGCTGAAGACGCACTTCAGGTTTCTATCGCCAGAGCGCTCGAGAGCGCTGTGAGACAAAATGGCGACAGGAGCCGAGAAAGCGTATATCGTGCTTGAAATGCACTCACATCAGTCAGTCATAACAGTGCAACGACACTTCAGGACGAAGTTCAACAAAGATCCACCAACTGATAACTCCATTCGGCGATGGTATGCGCAGTTTAATGCTTCTGGATGCCTTTGTAAGGGGAAATCAACGGGTCGGCCTGCAGTGAGCGAAGAAACGGTTGAACGTGTGCGGACGAGTTTCACGCGTAGCCCGCGGAAGTCGACGAATAAAGCAAGCACGGAGCTAAACGTACCACAGCCGACGGTTTGGAAAATCTTACGGAAAAGGCTAAAGCAGAAGCCTTACCGTTTACAATTGCTACAAGCTCTGACACCCGATGACAAAGTCAAACGCTTTGAATTTTCGGCGCGGTTGCAACAGCTCATGGAAGAGGATGCGTTCAGTGCGAAACTTGTTTTCAGTGGTGAAGCAACATTTTTTCTTAATGGTGAAGTGAACAGACACAATGTGCGAATCTGGGCGGTAGAGAATCCTCACGCATTCGTGCAGCAAATTCGCAATTCACCAAAAGTTAACGTGTTTTGTGCAATCTCACAGTTTAAAGTTTACGGCCCCTTTTTCTTCTGCGAAGAAAACGTTACAGGACACGTGTATCTGGACATGCTGGAAAATTGGCTCATGCCACAACTGGAGACCAACAGCGCCGACTTCATCTTTCAACAGGATGGAGCTCCACCGCACTTCCATCATGATGTTCGGCATTTCTTAAACAGGGGATTGGAAAACCGATGGACTGGTCGTGTTGGAGATCAGGATCAGCAATTCATGTCATGGCCTCCACGCTCTCCCGACTTAACCCCATGCGATTTCTTTCTGTGGGGTTATGTGAAAGATTGAGTGTTTAAACCTCCTCTACCAAGAAACGTGCCAGAACTGCGAGCTCGCATCAACGATGCTTTCGAACGCATTGATGGGGACATGCTGCGCCGAGTGTGGGAGGAACTTGATTATCGGCTTGATGTCTGCCGAATCACTAAAGGGGCACATATCGAACATTTGTGAATACCTAAAAAAACTTTTTGAGTTTTTGTATGTGTGTGCAAAGCATTGTGAAAATATCTCAAATAATAAAGTTATTGTAGAGCTGTGAAATCGCTTCAATCATTTGTAATAACCCTGTATTACATTATGGCAGCACTTGTAGGACATACTTTACCAGGGAACTAAGTGTGAACGATCAGATGCATATCTGAATGAAGGAAAAATCATAACGAAGATGATTACTACGGCGTTGTGTCAGCTGTACTTTGTCACACAAGTTTTGCTCATCATTTAACACTGGATGATAACGAACTTTTTTGTTTAAGGTAAAGGGTTTTCCTGGTGTATTTTTGGTTGCTGGTTTCAGGTAAAGTGTTGAGACACAAGTGGTTTTGACACAAATTTAGGATTTCTGTAAGGTTTGCGAAATGTAGCTATTTTATCTTTATGATAATTCCAGTACTTCTTTCTGTGAAGGCTTGCAACGTAACCTGCAACAAAAAGATGTTGAATTTAATAGACTGTATTACAGCTATCTACATATTTCGGTGATACTGTGATGTTCAGACCCGTATGTTTGTTTCACATATCGTTTTTCACGGGAAATTCAGTAATGGGTGATAAATCGACTGGGCCTGCTTTCGTGAATTTCATCGCTTCCAGAGCTTGTATTAATTATCCTGATCATATATGATGCATTTGTGATAAACGTGTAGCGAAAAAGCACCAGCGGACAATCTCAAACTTAGTCAGAGAAGTACATTTTGCGAACTCCGGGATAAAGGTTGGGAATTCATATAAAACTGCATTATGAAACGATTTATTAAAGCCTACCTCGAGATGGTGGCACTTTCAAGTATGTGGCAAGTATGTTACTGCGGTTATCACGAGCGAAGATGAAAGAAGGGAGTTTTTGTCGGCTTTAATGTTCTGAAAGTAACGAAGACTAAACGTTTGATCATAAAAATTTTAAGATCATCTTGGATGTCCTTTAAACAAGTTGACACCAAGTTTCGTGGCAATCCGCAAATATCATGATTATGACAATGCAGTAAGAAACATTCTTGATGATTTCAGATCGTTGGATGCCTCAGTAAGTTTGAACCTGCAGTTCTTGGACTGGCGCGTCACCTACTTCCTAGCAGATCTAGGTGCTGCGAGTGAGGAACGGGGAGAAAAGGTTCCAACAAGACATCAAACAAATGGATCGATGATTCAAGGACCAATGGGATGTCATCATGATAGCTGACTACTTCTGGATGCTGCACAACGAGTGTCGCCAGTCATTGCACAGAAGAAAACGCAACGGAAATTTAAGAAAGAAGATAAATATTCATTCTTACCATTTCTGAAGGACATAATACTTCATTATAATGGTTAAACTGCCTGACTGTATAATGTTTTTAATTAATATTTTCTGTATGAATTTTTCATAACTTTGTGAAGAAAACATTATGGATAGATCCTCTTAAGATCATCTAAAAAAAAAAAAAAAAAAGATTAAGGAAGAATTTGCAAACTACGAAGTTGCATACCTTTGTAATGGGTATATAGACATACTGAAATACTTCCAGAATTATGTTTCAGCAAGCATCACTGCGCCTAATTCCTCCTGATATGCTGAGGGAAGAGTTCTACCATTGGATTCTCAACAAGTACTTGAGATTACTTACTCACATGTTGTTCAAATTCCAGTCTGGTCATCGTAAGTATTCCACTTGGTCTACATTACCACATCATTCTGCAAGTGAACCAGTGTCCTGGACATAAGCCAGGCTCTACTAGAGAGATAAACCAGTTCTCTCAAATTTCCTGCTATATTGTCATCCTAGAAGTAGTGTGGGACACAGACTTCACGTTAACAAATGGGGCAAGAAACGCTGAGTTCTGGCTTCTCTCATTCTGGACAAACTCATAGGACTTCTTTGAACATCAGATTCTCATCCTGTAGTGGTTCATCATCCCACTTAAATAATTACTAGTTATGACATTAAGTGTTCGCCCTCTGCTTTCCTGATGAGTACTAAGTTACGAAGTCCGTATGGCATACAGAGGCCTGGAGCAGTAAACAAATACGCTGCAGATAACACTGTGGAAAGGATATGAAATATTCAAAAAAAAATTGTATGATACCTTGGATAACCACAAACTGAAAATAAATAGTAACAAGACAAAAATAATGTTGATGCATAATACGTAAGATCAGCCATTTTAAGTTTTAAAATAGGGGCGTGCACTGCATTCGACGACGCATTAGATTCGCATAATTACGGTGTCTAACATAGACTTTGTTTTCGAAGTGCGTTTTGTAAAGACTTTCAAGGCGGAGCACGAAGCAGCCCACTGCCGTGGCCGGCACTTCCCGTTGCGCAGCCACGGCCGCCGCCGGCAGCCAGCAATCTGCGACGGCGCGCTTGTAACACTGCCAGCTGACCGAATCGCAGCGGCTGTCACATTAAAGACGTGCGTAAATTTCCACGTAGCCCGTGGCCTTGCGGCGAAGGCGCCCGTAAAAAAGAGGCGTTCATAAATAATTCATCAGCGTCCTTTTTACAAGCTTATAAGCTGCGCATTTTATAGAAGAGCTTCGATAAAGGAACAAAAAGTTGTTGCTGCAGTACCACTAGTACTCTTTCTTTCATTCGCACCATTGCCATTTTATTCTATGCTTTGTAACTTTTTAATACTCACCGCTGTTTTCATATTAATTGGCGAAACTCGAGTCATGCAAATAATGGCTTTCATACGCCAAACTCAGTTGTGAGCGTGCAGATAAAACTGCGTACTAATCACCTCAACAGTTTTCTTGCCTCGATGTATCAAATTCATGAGAATGGTTTAAGTTTTGACATAATATAAGGAAGAGGAGAAGTAAATTGCTCATCATCTAACAGATTCTTAATTCCGTCTAAGGAAAGGTACAGGCTTCAGAGTAGCAGATCTGATGTTACGTTTCATAACGGAAGCGAGACTTAAGAACAAGAAAGACATGTTCATATGATTTGTGAACCAAGGAAAAGCGTTCACAATGTAAAATTAAGCAAGATTCTCGAAGGTTTCAGGAAGATAGTTGTGCTAAACATAAAGAGGGCCGTGTCAATGTGTACATTGAAGAAGCAATGGCGGAAGTTAAAGAAAGGTTCTCTGCTTTTCTCAATGAAAGCATGGAAGAACTACAGGAGCTGTTAAGCGGAATAAGTAGTCTTATGTAAATGTCGTGTGACTATAGCCTCCCGTCGGGTAGACCGTTCGCCGGATGCAAGTCTTTCGATTTGACGCCACTTCGGTGACATGCGCGTCAATGGGGATGAAATGATGGTGATTAGGACAACACAACACCCAGTCCGTGAGCGGAGAAAATCTCTGACCCAGCCGGGAATCGAACCCGGGCCCTTAGGATTAACATTCTGTCGCGCTGACCACTCAGCTACCAGGGGCGGAAATAGGCTTATATCCACACACTATGGATTGAGAGTGCACCGATAAAAGACGAACCGATGAAAGATGAAAGTAACGAGGAGAAGCAGGAATCACGTTAGAGATAAATCTGACATCAAGTCTGGCCACAATGAAATAGACGACGTGCTACCTTGGAAGCTAAATAACTGATGTCGTACGAAGCAAGGGCGATATAAAAAGCAGACCACGCACGGCTAAATAACTGATGTCGGACGAAGTAAGGGAGAATTAAAAAGCAGACCACGCACGGAAAGGCGCCATTCCTGACCATGAGAATTCTAGTGATCAAACACAGGCGTTAAAGTGAGTAAGAAATTTCTGAGAATGTAAGTTTGAAGCACAGAGTAGTATGAAAATGAATCATGGACTTTGTAAAAACTGGAAAAGAAGAGAATAGAAGAGTTTGAAATATGGTGCTACAGTAGAGTGTTGAAAATTGTTTGTCTGAGAAAAAATTGGGAGGTCCACCGCAAAATCGTTGGAGAGGAAGGTGTGAAAAACAATGATTGGAAGAAGAGACAGGATAATAGGCCATGTCTTAAGATACAATATCAGGGAATAACTTTCACGGTACTAGAGGTAGCTGTAGAGGGTAAAACCTGTAGGGGAAGACAGAGATTGCAGTATATCCAACAAATAATTCAGCAAGTTGGGCCTAAGTGCTAAAGAAACAAGCGGAAGCACGGAGTAGGTTGGCTAATTTTTGGGTTTACAATCAAAAATGTTGCACAGCGCGCCGGTATGGTACCATCCCTTAAAACGGTCTGCAAGTCACGAGCCTTAAGCCTTTCCACACTGAGGACTTTTTCTTTAAAGATGATCTGTTAAGTTGAATTCTCTGAGTATTTTCGCATGTTGGTCAATGAAGAAAATACTAAAAACATTTTTCATTACAAATGTGGGGGGAAAAGCCTTAGCACGATGTGTGGGTCGGATTTTATTTGAGCTTAATTGTCTTCTGACGTATTACAGCATATTTGGTACTACGAGGAATAGCTTGTTCTTATTTTACTTTTAGTCTACAGAAATGCTGCCAAATTTTACACAGTTTACAACTGATGTTTTATGGTATGTGAAAATTAATACTCACAAGGAAATTATAACTTTTGTAATACAAAAATATGATGCAGAGCGCAAACGGCTTCAGTATTTGTGAAAATTTGAAACAATCTGTTACCTTTGGAAGAAAGAGGTACTGGTCGCATGTTATCTAGTGTGCTTTAGTTCTCCTGATGTACCGCTTATATTGACATGTTCGTTTCGACAAAGTGTCATACACTGTGGGCCGGTGATCACCTCGCTTTTCAGACCTGATCTCCGGTGAAGTTCGTATATTTATGCAGTTTTTGGGGTTCGTAAATCATCTTCTAAAGTGGGTCACCCTCACCTGTCTCCCTGTTCCTGCCTGCACAATGCAAAAGAGCGTCTGCCAGAGATATCCTGAAGTTAAGAAGATGCACAGTGCTCGTTTAGTAATCTGGTTTTCACTTCAGTGCTCCCTGCACAGAAATCAGCGGTTGACAACGTAGAGACCTACGGAACGCCACTCAAAAGAGAAACCTCTAATAGAGAACGAACTTGATCTTCTGTTAGACCTGCTTGTAACAAAGGTAATGTGCATCAAACTTATCCATAAAATGTACAAAAAGCAGTGGCAGAGTTAGCACAGAACTGTGCTGATTCAAATTATGCCACATACATCTAACTCGCACAGTCGCGCTACTAAAAACTTATCGTGAAATTTCTAAGTTTAGATACTAACAAGTAACCATAGTAGATAGTTACACGTTCCTTTCCAAACAACTATACCCAGCAGATTGCGATAATGCCTCATTTTACCGGAATTATGAGCTGTTTAACTGGCGAAGGCATGGTGCTTTAGTCTTGACAGATACATGTTCCGTCTAATCGTGGAAAGTGCCCGGCTAAACAAGAGAAATACGTCGCACAATATATGCACAGTCATTGCATGTCGGTTGGAAGCAAGGCAAGAGACTCGACCGACAAAAAAAAAAAAAAAAAAAAAAAAAAAAAAAAAAAAAAAAAAAAAAAAAAATTCTAATTAGCATGACCGTGTGGATTCCGATGGAAAGTGTTAACAGTTGAGAACATGTCGACTCCTCCAGTCTTTAAATCTAGTCCAGTTGACTTGGAGTTGACGAGATTATCTCTCAGCGCCTGGGGACTTACCAACGAAGACGCTTACTTCCACCGCTCATCTCTGCTGTCAGTGTACACCTGTTACTTACATACGTGCGATTGTGTAGGCGACAGACAACTCTGGGGTTGAACACCTTGCAATCTTCCAAGGGCGAGGTCGTAGGCCAAAAGGGCTCTCAGATACTTGTGGCTCGACAGCTCAAATAACAGCTCTAGCAAGCATGCCAGTACAAGACAAACACAGTGTAGTCATCTTTACTTCACACTCACAATCAAGATTTATTTTTCCCTCAAGCTATGGAAGTGACGAGAATAGAAAGGTTACTTAAGATTCAGCATTTAAAGGGAAGCGTGCAAGAATAGTGATCTGGAAACAGTTCCGCAGGCGTTTGTTTCTAAGATGCATAAAATTTTTTTGATCAGCGAATGTATTCTCAAGTCACTGATGATTTGGTCCATCAGTTTTGTAGCTCTCCGAACATTTTAAATTTTCTGCAGTTTTACGGGACTTTAGAGAAGACTGACAACCATGTATATAATCCTTTTTAAATAGTATATGTCGTTCGCTGCCCCGCATATAGACTTCCATTTTCGAGCTGCCTCACTTTTTCGGTCACATGAAGCCTCCCCGTTTTCGATCGTTTCATCTCACCAATACAATAACTGTTAAGTAGCCATGAATGGAGATCACTGAAGAAAAAAAACTGTTCTGTAAGAGAACAGGGTCGCTGCTGATACGATGCGGACAGATGATGAAGTTACTTTATATCAGAATCTACGATATCCGTTCGTTTTCAGGCAATCATATCAACGCTAAGTGTTTCTTGGGCCTTTATTGATTAAATGTAATAGTTTATTATGCTTCATCTCACAACACTCACTATAATTTCCGATCTGAAATCTCTACATTTGTATCTCGTCTTTCTCTAAATTAGTTCGCTACATTTAAAACGGTTCTTTCTGTCTCTCACTTCTCAAGCTGCTGATTGATTAACTGCTGTGAGTTGGTTAAGACAGTTTCATAAATGTCCTGGAGCTTTTACAGAGTTGACTCGCTTTGCATTACATTCGCACTGAAATTACCGGGTCTGTAGTCTTCCAACACCAAATATAAACATTGATTCCCAGAAGCGAGCCTGATCGAATGAATATATGCAGATATCCTGCAACTTGCTTTTCTCCTTACACCTGACTGCACCGACACCGTTGACACTCTGACACTCACACAGTCACACAAGAAATACATGCGATGAATTATATAAACTTCTATAAACAGACAACTTTTATAAGTATTGTTGTAGTGGCGATTTTTGATGTATAACTGTTAACTACAAAAACAACTGTCACAACATCTCCGTTTTACACTCGGCAATTCCGGTAAATTAATATCGTGGATCATCAGCTTAAGGAATATGAACACTGTTTTAATATACAGTATTCCTCAGTCGACGTTAGATAAATATATTTATTTTTGTATGATACAGCAACAGAAATGGCTTCAGATTATTGGCAGCTGAAGTCAGAGATGTTACCTCAGGTGCGTCGTACTTCGTGATAGCTGCAACGTAGTCTCTGGAGTCGATGCGTTGCTCTGCTGTTCCGGGAGTATCAATGAGCTGCGCTAAAATGGCGAAGGTGCATTCATCGATTTCCAAAATATTCTCCAAAGCTGAAAATAAAAACTTTAATGCTGTTCTGACGCTTCCCGCCTTGAAAAAAAAAATCTAAGAAAATAGATAATTTCCTAAGGAGTGAAATGAACAGATGACGGATTAGGCCTTCAGTGGACTATTGCTTAGTAACACCTTTCATACAGACCCTCAGTTTAACACGTTTCAAAATAACGATCGGAAGCTGTGCCCTTACACGTCTGCAATGTCATTTAAAACAAACAATCCTTAGTTCAAGTCACAAAGAGCCATCAATCTTCTTTTTTTTGGTCACAATGATCACAAAAGCTGTTCGTTTTGCTGCTTGAGGGAGCTATACTCCGCAACCTGATGGCTATTGATTTTGGAAAGTGTGACGTCTCTTGGTATCTTCTTTCTTCCTTCGTCTTCAGCGATGCATTTTTTTACCTGAAATCTCTTCTCTTTTCTCCTGCTGTCTTCTGTTTTCGCGATCCCCCTTCTCCGTCAAGGTATGGTCCAGTTCTTCCTCTCAGAGTATAACAGATAATACTAACCACAATGCAGCAATCGTCTTGTAAAACGTTTCACCTTCAGTTCGTCTGTTTGCCGCAAATAATGACATTCTCAACCTCGGAACCCGCCTACTTCTCACTCCTTCTGGATTTCTCCTCCTTCTGCCAACACTGTTTTCTTTCCTTCAGTGTTTAATGACACTTCTGTCGGTTTAAACTGCACTCGCCATGTTTCTCGAATGTTTCGAACTTTCAACAAAAACACACAACTCTCCCACTCATCCTTTGTCTCTCATTTTCACCACTCTACCGGGCCGAGCTTCTAGAAGTGCAAAGAGCAAGTATATAATACATTGAGATAATAACTCAAATAACATCAAATTACATACCGATTTTTCGTCACATTTTAATACACTACTGTTCAGAAAAGCAGAACACCTAGAACGACTAGAGATAGGACGTTCATATTCCATATTTTCCATCTGCAACAAGTCTGGTGCTCTGGCGGGACAGGGCAAAAGGCTGACATCCTGTGACACAAAGAAGGCACGTGTTCGTGCCGGAACATGTCATGCATTGTCTTGCTGAAAAGTGGTGTCTGGGGTGTTGTAGAGAAAGGATATGGCTACGGGTCGCAGGATCTCATTCGCGTAGCTCACAGTGGACACAGTCCCCTGGACATGCACCAACTGTGGTTTGTGACTGTGCCCAATAGCACCTCGCACCATGAGGCCTTGAGTAGGGGCTGTGTGTGTTGTTCGAATGCAGTCACTGTGATTCCCTTCCCCCTGTCTGATGCTAACCAAAATGTGTACATAACTTTCGAGGAAACAGAAGCTGGATTCGTCCAAAACACACTACCTGAAGCCATTCCTGTCCCCAGTGACGTCGTTCCATACACCATTGCCGTCTAGCATGCTCCTGCACATTCGACACAAGTAGACGGAGAAGTAGACGACGCGCACTTAACTCATGCCGTAATAAACGGCGACAGACTGTCACCCCTGATAGTGTTCCACTGTTGCACCAGAGCCGAGGTGGACGCAAATCTGGGGGGGGGGGGGGGGGGCGTCTGGCTAGTGAGACCTAACCCATCTCGTCCCGTTCTATAGGACCTTCTGTGAACCACGCGGCAGACACATGTCGACCCACACGAACAACAATTTCCCGGATGGATGCATCGCATTCTCTCATGCCAGTAATGTGCCCTCTTTCAAACTCACGGACTTGAAGGTACGATTTACGCATACGTCTACGAGGCTTCCTGCACGGCTGCTCAAGTCACACTGACCCATTACCTTTCGTTGATAGCGACAACGAGGGCTACAGACACATTTCACCGGTAGATGGTGTTGCGCCGCGATTTTGACCTTGGAACCTGCGGACCGACACATGGTTCAAATACTAATCATTTCTGCAGAACCCATTAGTGTACGTGTCTGGTGAATATGAACGTCCTGTCTCTAGTCGTCCAAGCTAATCTGTATTTTTTTTTTAACGTGTGCGTACGTGGGATAACACGATAACTAAAGCTAGTTTAAGGAAAAAGTATACACAGTTTTGTGTGTTATATCGGCCTAGTGAAACACTGTCAGCAGAATACCAAACGGAGGGCTAAAATATGTTCTTCACACTCTGACTTCAACATTGCTTTCAGGAGCTCAGTTTTACAATTCCTACATACTTTTACAGTTTGAAGAAATTTCTCACTGATGTCACTGACTCCAGGTGAGCTATTTCTTGACAGGGGGACTAATGGCCTCGCTCTTTAGCCCGTCAACCTCCTGCCAACCAAAGCAACCAACCAACCTGCACTGAAATCTGCAGCCATACTCTGCAGCCCACTACGAAGAACAAGAGCATGATTTCCAATGTACTTTACCAGTTATCAGGGCGTCTCACCGTTCCACCTACGTACGGAAGACAGGAAGAATGGTCGTTAAAACGACTCTGAGGCTGCTGTAATTTGTCTAATCTTGCCTTCACGATCCCTATGGGAGTTACATGTAGAGGGCTGTAAGAGATTCATTGATTCAGCATTTTATTTACGGAATAGTTAGCGTCTGACAACAGGCGTTTGTCAATCAGTTTTTTCAACATTTATTTGAAACTTTCCCAAGTGTCAGACCTGTGGCCATTCATGGTGCTGTCCTTCTGTGTAAACGTTCAATATCCAAAGCTGGTCGTATTTAGTATGGTAGTACAAGTTAAGCAGTATTTTAGGATAGCTCGCAGGAGTGTTTCGTAAGCAGCCTCCTTTGTAGACTGACTGCACTTCTCTAGTTCTCTACCAATGAACCGAAGACCGCCACTGCTTTACCTAGGAGTGAGCCTATGTGATCGTTCCATTTCGTATTCCGACAAGGTGTTACTCCGAGATATTTATATGAGTCGAACGATTCCAGTTGTGATTCATTGATACTGAAGTCGCAGGATATTACGTTTTCTCGTTTGTGAAGTGCGCAGTTTTAAATTTCCCAACATTTAAAACAAGTTGCCAGTCCTTGCACCATACTTATATATTACCAAAATCTGATTGGATACTGTACAGCTTTTGCAGATAGTAGTAAACAAGGAATCGAAATGCGATGCAAAAACAGCTTCAGGCTTCTGATTACTTAACAAATGAGTTGCTGTGTTAAAATATTTGACGCTGAGCATGCAACAGAGAAAAATTTTAGAAAAGCTTTCAAATTATGTTTGAAGTTCGAAGTAGCTAAGTCTTCCAGGCACATTTAATGGTGTATATGTATACTGTGTATAAAGTTAGCAGTAGAAAAAATACTAAATCAAAACGCCATGCCTGATGCTGCGGTTCAATCCCGCGTCCGGCCATCCTGATTTAGGTCTTCCGTGATTTCCCTAAATCGCTCTAGGCAAATGCAGGGATTCTTCCTTTTAAAGGGCACGGCCGACTTCCTTCCCTGTCCTTCCCTCATCCAATGAGACCGATGACCACGCTGTCTGGTCTCCTCACCCAAACAACCCCAATCCTGATGCTGAAGTTTCCTGCACAGAAGACGAAAATGTAGTCAGCGTAAAACTTTTTTCTTCTCATCATTTTGTGGGAGATGTCAACGAGAAAATGTTTCTTAAAGGTTTGAAAGTGTGTGTTAAGTTTAATGGAAGTCGCTATGTACTCTCAATCGCAAACACTGGATGAATACATTCTGGGTATTTGTGCGCCGTCAGTTACATAGTTTCTTACTGTGTTAAACCTGTGACAAAAGATTATACGTCTCAATGAATAGATTAGGAAAACATTTTAAATTTTTAAATTCGGTCAGTAATTATATAAAATATTGAAAATAATTTTTTTCTTATGAAGCCGTTAGAAAGGCTACCTGCAATTGGGATTGGGTTACCCAGGCTAACATTACTTGCTTATTAATGTAGACTCTAGATAACTGCATGGTCGGCGGTATGTCTGAGGCTACTATTAATTATGTGTATAAGGTCGTGAATTTACAACGTGAACAGCAAGGATACCAAACCAGTTTAGAGTTCACATGCTGCACTTCTCCTATTTCTTCATCGCTAATAAATGGTTCACTCCAGTTTCATCTGTTTGTCACCTCGCCATACCACTCATCAACACTCGACGCTTTCGATGAAAAACGTCGCATTTCGTCATTTATGTTAGTAAAGAAAATAAATTCTTCATGCTCGAATTTCAGGTTCTATCGCCGCTGTGGTTAACTACTAGGATAGCGTACGGCGTTTACTATTCATGGGCGAGTACTTCACACCTAACCGTTTGGCTGTTCATCGTGTTTCTATGTTCCTCTTAAAACGTTCAGATAAACTGAGTATCATACTACACTAATGTAAGATCTTTTTATGGAACGGATGCTTTTGTATGTAGTTTAAATCGGCCTACACGTTGCAAAAATAAAATTGCAAATATCGGGCGAAAACTCAGAGAAATTGCGCCTGATGACGATAGAGAGAGTGTGGTATAATCTATAGTTGGGGCCGATTAATAAGTTTGGGCCACCGCTGAGAACATCACCAGAACTCCACAAATCCTACGTGTAAATTTCGTCAGTTACATACGACGGCCCTGATGGCTGCTGTTGATTCGAGTTCTCTAGTCCCTAAGTTCACTTGTGCTGTCAGGTCTTACAGCCAAGTGCAAGGTAAATTCTGATGAATAAAAGAGCTATCCACACTTCAGCATTTAGTTCCGAAACAACTGATCGACGTTACACATGACTGCAGGAAGGAGACTAGCGTTCAACGTCTCGTCGACGACGAAGTCATTTGAGACGGAGTATAAGCTCGGATTATGGAAGGATGGGGAAGGAAATGGGCCGTTCCCTTTGAAAGGAACCATCCCTGCATTTGTCTGAAGAGATTTAGGGAAATCACGAAAAACCTAAATCACGATAGCTGAACGCGGGTTTGAACCGTCGTCCTCCCGAATCCGAGTCCAATGTGCTAACCACTGCACCTCCTCGCTCGGTGTCACACACGATTGTCATGCGGCATTATTACACACTGTTGC
Organism: Schistocerca cancellata; assembly: GCF_023864275.1. Taxonomy (NCBI): domain Eukaryota; kingdom Metazoa; phylum Arthropoda; class Insecta; order Orthoptera; family Acrididae; genus Schistocerca; species Schistocerca cancellata. The sequence continues at coordinate 600,464,402 of NC_064631.1, read as the reverse complement.
CAAACTACATTTGGTTTTACTTCACTGAAATAGAAATACTGCAAGTCTATGTGACCTACATCAAATTTAACTGACTCTCGAGCGACGCTTTCATCTCCACAAAATGTTTCACAAGGTGTTACTCTCCTCACCAGGTTAAGGGATATGATGTCAAAAAACAAAATGTAAAAAAATACAATAACAGAATTACTCTGTCTGAAGTCTAGCTCTTTCTTCCTTTCGTAGCCTATCAACTTATTAGAATTTTTCTTTTGTATGGATGTTGTCTGGTCTCTTAGAAACATACACACATCAAAAAAAGTTTTGCATCACCCCGGTTCCCAGAACTCCTGAAGACAGACGTTGACGTGGATGTTGCATCACAGACACAGTCCCTTTGACCGTTCAGAGATGCCACTAAATCCACTCAAAGATGTAAACAAGCATGCATGAGCAGCACCTATTAGACGGAGGGGTTCCGACAGCCGATCAGTTCCTGTCAATCCACCAGGACGGAGGTACACGGCTCGTGTTGTCTGTAGTTCAACTATGCCTAGACGGTTAATACTGCCGTTCAGTCGCGGGCGCATTGTTACTTTGTGTTAGGAAGGGCTCTCAACAAGGTAAGTGTCCAGGCGTCCCGGAATGAACCAAAACGACGTTGTTCTGCACGATGCGCAGGCGCAACTTCTCTGCCGACGTCCATGGCGAGGTCCATCTTTACAACCGCGACACCATGCAGCGCGGTACAGATGGGCCCAGCAACATGTCTAACGGACCGCTCAGGATTGGCGCAACGTTCTCTTCACCGATGAGTGCCGCATATGCCTTTAACCAGACAATCCTCGGAGAGGTGTTTGGAGGTAACCCGGCCAGGCTGGACGCCTTAGACGCACTGTACAGCGAGTGCAGCAAGGTGGAGGTTTCCTGCTGTTTCGGGGTGACATTGTGGGGCCGACGTACGCCGCTGGTGGACATGGAAAGCACCGTAACGGCTGTACGAAACGTGAATGCCATCCTCCGACCTATAGTACAAACTTATCGGCAGCGTATTGGCGAGACATTCGTCTTCGTGGACGACATTTCGCGCTCCCATCGTGCACTTCTTGTGAATGACTTCCTTCAGGATAACGACATCGCTCGACTTGAGTGGCGAACATGTTCTCCAGACATGAACCCTATCGAACATGTCTGGGATAGACTGAAAAGGGCTGTTTATGGACGATGTGACACACCAACCACTCTGAGCGCTACGCTGAATCGCCGTTGAGGAGTGGGACGATCGGGACCAACAGTGCCTTGATGTGGATAGTATGTCACGACGAACAGGGGCATGCATCAATGCAAGAGGACGTGCTACTGGGTATTAGAGGTACCAGTGAGTACAGCAGTCTGGACCACCACTTATCAAGGTCTCACTGGATGGTGGTAGAACATGGGATGTGTGGTTTTCATGAGCAATAAAAAAAGCGGAAATGATGTTTATGTTGATCTCTATTCCAATTTTCTGTACAGGTTCCGGAACTCTCGGAACCTAGGTGATGCAAAACCTTTTTTGATGTATGTAAAATAAATAAGCTTTTCTCACCTTACAGGAATTTTCGTTCTGTTTGCAAAACCACTCTTAGGTTCCTCGAAACAGTAATATTTTGAAGGTTACGGAGTATTTAACATTCTGATTTATATTTTAGTGATTTTAATTCAGCTGACATGTTTGGATTACAGTTGTATCTGTAGCTCACTGGATTCTTGTCCTCAAGCATGTGCTGAATAAATGTAACTTGTCAAGTCATTTAACCGAAGGTGAGTATTAAGCAACAAAGTTTTAGGTTTACATACGACAGAATTTTGGAATTAGACAAATTAGTTAATCCCCAATGAAACCTATTTTCCTACTTCGGTATTTAGTGGCTATCAATCCACATTTCATATTGGTAACGTATGCGCTAGTATATTAAAGTAGTTTTAACATAAAGTACATGAGTTTATTAAGCGAGCCCTAAAATATAATTTCGGGAGGATTGTGTTGCATCTAAGGAATCAACAATCGATCATCAGTGGTGCACTGTTGTCATAAATGTCTTAAGTATAAAAAATGAAATTCACATAAAACAGAATAGATTTCAAAGAATCTGTTTTCAGGTTTCGGATCAACTTTGTTTCGACAATCCATAATGAAATTATGGCAATAGATATCCTATACGCAATACGTTTTAAAGAGTCGAAGCATCCAAATAGTGATGACTTCAAGTTTAATAATTATCAGCTAGTAAATGTTACTGTTCTTCTTATTTCCGTGCTGGCTAAGAAAACTGGAGAGGAATTCCGCTTTATGCAAAGCACCTTTGTAGTTTTTTTTTCGCCCAGAGATGTTTCAGCACATTTTGTGCTAGCCTCTTTGGGATTCTTTGTTTCTTTTCCTTCGCACATTGAACTACTGGATGTTTATGCAGTAGTTTTAGGGCTACTGCGCAGTCTACAGCTTGTCATAGGTTTTGATGATGTGGTGTTTTTACTTTGTTTGTATCGAGGTAACGCGCTTATTTCTCTCGTTTTTATCGTTACACATATATTTTCTACGATTTGTTCACCAAGCACAGCCAGTTAATAAATATCGATAAAATGTAAACCATTCACGATAAATGTAGGTGGATTAGCGTATAATAAACTACATTGTATTTGTTGCATACTTAACGACACTAGTTCACTGATTAACATTCGAAGAGGCGTTAATAGTTTAATATTTCAAGTTAGTACTAACTGACCAAACTTACAGTTTCGTAAGAGAAATACCAATATTGAATTTTCATTCATACATCGCGGGACGACATATCAATCATTATGCATTCACGCTTGTTTTTCTTTTCTGCATTAGGTAAATCGCATAAGCTGAAGAGAGAAATAAGAGCACTTATAATGAGAGATCGCTCTCACGTCAGTTATATGCAGCAATTCGTTTCATAGGGGACGTCGCGTCAGTGTAAAGTGGTTGTAGAGTCTGTTTCGCTACTTGCGACTCAAATTTAAGTTCAGTACATAATTTTCTTCTGCCTTAATACAGCAATTTGTGACGTATTACTCCTATATCGTGAGATAATATATTGGTAATAATGTTATTCATCCAGTAGTGTTTGCATAACAATGGATGTATGTGTGCGTTGTTCCATCATAACTCGGGAACACCTCAAGCAATTTCATTCAAACTTGACGCAGACATGACTTACTATCTAGATACAAAATTCTCTGTAACAAAACCCCTAGCTCCCTCAGAGCTGAGACTGGGAAGGCGTAACGTGAGAGAACTGTCGAATACTGTGCTGGATGATCCGATGACATTAAGATCCGAGTTAGTCTAACAGAACTCTGAATTCTCTTATCTGAATTATCTGAATTCTCCTTACAATAGGTTCTAGAAGACAGCAGTGTGCAAGAATCAATTTCCCGTGGTTCTCTATTCTGTGAAGTCAACATATATAAAGAAACATATACAGGGTGTTACAAAAAGGTACGGCCAAACTTTCAGGAACATATGTTATGTGGACATGTGTCCGGAAACGCTTACTTTCCATGTTAGAGCTCATTTTATTACTTCTCTTCAAATCACATTAATCATGGAATGCAAACACACAGTAACAGAACGTACCAGCGTGACTTCAAACACTTTGTTACAGGAAATGTTCAAAATGTCCTCCGTTAGCGGCGAGGATACATGCATCCACCCTCCGTCGCATGGAATCCCTGATGCGCTGATCCAGCCCTGTATCACAGCCGTCCACAATACGAGCACGAAGAGTCTCTACATTTGGTACCGGGGTTGCGTAGACAAGAGCTTTCAAATGCCCCCATAAATGAAAGTCAAGAGGGTTGAGATCAGGAGAGCGTGGAGGCCATGGAATTTGTCCGCCTCTGCCAATCCATCGGTCACCGAATCTGTTGTTGAGAAGCGTACGAACACTTCGACTGGAATGTGCAGGAGCTCCATCGAGCATGAACCACATGTTGTGTCGTACTTGTAAAGGCACATGTTCTAGCAGTACAGGTAGAGTATCCCGTATTAAATCATGATAACGTGCTACATTGAGCGTAGGTGGAAGAACATGGGGCCCAACCAAGACATCTCCAAGAATGCCTGCCCAAACGTTCACAGAAAATCTGTGTTGACGACGTGATTGCACAATTGCGTGCGGATTCTCGTCAGCCCACACATGTTGATTGTGAAAATTTACAATTTGATCACGTTGTAATGAAGCCTCACCCGTAAAGAGAACATTTGCACTGAAATGAGGATTGACACATTGTTGGATGAACCATTCGCAGAAGTGTACCCGTGGAGGCCAATCAGCTGCTGACAGTGCCTGCACACGCTGTACATGGTACGGGAACAACTGGTTCTCCCGTAGCACTCTCCGTACAGTGACGTGGTCAACGTTACCTTGTATAGCAGCAACTTATCTGACGCTGACATTAGGGTTATCGTCAACTGCACGAAGAATTGCCTTGTCGATTGCAGGTGTCCTCGTCGTTCTATGTCTTCCCCAGTCGCGAGTCATAGGCTGGAATGTTCCGTGCTCCCTAAGACGCCGATCAATTGCTTCGAACGTCTTCCTGTCGGGACACCTTCGTTCTGGAAATCTGTCTCGATACAAACGTACCGCGCCATGGCTATTGCCCCGTGCTAATCCATACATCAAATTGGCATCTGCCAACTCCGCATTTGTAATCATTGCACTGACTGTAAAACCACGTTCGTGATGAACACTAACCTGTTGATGCTACGTACTGATGTGCTTGATGCTAGTACTGTAGAGCAATGAGTCGCATGTCAACACAAGCATGAAAGACAACATTACCTTCCTTCAATTGGGCCAACTGGCGGTGAATCGAGGAAGTACAGTACGTACTGACGAAACTAAAATGAGCTCTAACATGGAAATTAAGCGTTTCCGGACACATGTCCACATAACACCTTTTCTTTATTTGTTTGTGAGGAATGTTTCCTGAAAGTTTGGCCGTACCTATTTGTAACATCCTGTATACATACACTCGCGTTTATGTATGGATGTTGGACACGTTGTCCGTGTGTGGCGGTGGGGCACAGGGAAGTAGGGCTGTAATACGTTGAAATTTAATATATTGTGTATTGTATTTTACACACTGCTGTTCTACTTTAGAAATACATAAATAAAATTACGTGTATGTAAAGTACTTCCACGGTCAGCTTCAATATGAATAAAATCCTTTTGGTCATTAACCTTCACCATTTTGAAGCTAAAACTGACGTTTCGGCCATATTCATTGGCGTACTCGTCAGGGGTGAGTTTGGTTTCTGTTCCTATGTGATTAAAAATTAAGATAAATAATAACTGACCAAATCTACTTAATCAGCTGGTGGTATATTATTGTTAAGCAGTTAAATAAGTCTCATACTTTGTACAAGTAAAATTTATTCCAGTCTTAACTGTTTTCTCTCTTAACACGTCTTGTCGTGCGTTTCTTTAGAGCACACAGACACACATACCCAATGGCTAGTCTGTATGGTAATGTGCTCATCACTATGCATAGTTGCCGGGAGGAAACGACACACGACATCAGGTAGATGAAGGACACAATTTGCACTATGCTGAGTGGGACTCGAACCTGGGAACTCGCAACAAAATGATAATAATCTCCGCGGATTGGCTCGCTGAATGCCTCGCAGTATTGTTATCTCGTGCTCTTGTACGATTGACTGCCTACGTGATCCAGACCTTTGATAGGATTTATTGCAATAAGAAGTCAGGAAATGGAAATGTTGAAAAGCGAGCCACTACGATGATTTTTATGCAAAGGTGACGACTGAACTGCTTCCAGAGTCTCAGTTTCATACCGCCTCACCTTCTCAGTGGTACGATGCCTTCTAGCAGTTCCGATCATTTCGTCTCATTACCACACTGTATGAGTACTGTAGCAAAACCTTAAAGTAATTTGGAAAAAGCTTATTTGTGCCATCAGCTGTACAATTTTATGTTTATTCTCTACCGGCTTTTGTTGTTATAATCATCTTCAAGGAGAAAGGCATTGTACATCAAAGGATCGATGATATATTTCCGTCATATATGAGCCATACAATTGTAGAACGTATTTAACTGTCATAATAGTCTGTCTTTACACAGCCCACACAAACATTCTGTGCCTTGGCTTAATTAGAGTAGTGCACATTTTGTGTTCATATTGACTGTGTTAAGACAAACTAGTATGACAGTTATATATGTTCTATAATTGTATGGCTCATACACGACGGAAATGTTTGGTTGACCCATTGATGTACAATTTTTTCTCCTCGAAGACGACTGTAACAGTCGAAACCGATAGAGAATAAACATAAAACTGTATAGATGATGGCTCAAATATGCTTTTTCGTAATTATTTGACAACTGTATACAATCATCCTCGAAAAGCTCTACCGTTAAGTAACTGAATGAGGGCCGAGACAAACATACAGTAAGGCAACGCTTTCCCAAAATTTACGTTATAGACAGATGATGAAATCAATTCATCATCGATTACTGTATATCAGATCCAACAGCAATCTGTACTTCTCTGGGGATTTATTTCTCTGTCCTTTATTTTACTGCTTCTTATTCACGTGTTCTAAGTCTAAATGCTGTGTTTCACAATATTGTCCGTAGCTTCGGCTTATAAATCTTGACGTGTTTTATTTATCTTTCTTTTTACATGCTCTACTTGAATTTCCCTCTTAATACATCCAGTAGTGTAGCGCTCGTCGTAATTGGCGCTTTTGGTCATAAAAACGCGTATCGTGAGTTTCACGTTCAGATAGAAACTTAAGTCAATTTCTCTAAGAAATAAAAGCAGTTTGTCTAGTCCACATAACAGTTTATGTCGCCAATGCGTATAGCTACCGCACAGAGCGCACAATTCTTAATCCATGCCATATTCACAACAGTCCATGTAAACAATGACCGGTAAGAGAGACTGATGGCTAATGTGGTCATGTACAGTATACTGGTTGCGTCATGAAAAATGGACCACTGTGTGCTCCGTGAGGTCCGCCAGTTTTGCTGGTGCGGCGTATACAGGCGAAACTAAGCACACCCGACCAAATATTATTTACTCCCTAGAAAGAACACATAGGTCGGTATGGAGCGCTGTAGATGGTACAGAACCGGTATCAGGCGCCACTGTGGTGTGTACGTGACTATCGGTTGTACGGTATCTGCGCGGTAAGGTATGTCGACGTGGAGACGCAACAGAATCGTATAGGCCACGGAGGATAAGGTGGCCGAAGCACAGTGGCCAATATCCGTCCAAGGCGCTGGACAAGTCCATTCGTTTGTTCGGAAGGGGACGCCAACACCGTTAGAAGCCTTTAGGCTAGTTGGCGATCACAGAACAGAGGGCAGGCCCCACAATCTTTCTCAAACACGTTTAAAGAAATTATGCGGTAAAAAAATAGTTTTTGCTTTCTTTGCAGCTTTATATGTCAAGCTTATGATGACGTGCCCATTATTTCGTTAATAGTCATAGTTATTGTGATATTTACGTGGAAGTAAGATACTGAGATAAAGCCAGAGTGACATATCCACAATGTTCCTCATATTTCATAAATGGTTTGAGAGATCGAAATGAGATTTTGGCAAATGATAGCATGTAAACAGGAGAGTATTTTTCCATACGGTTATTAAGGAAAACTTCTTTATCTAACGCGTTATTCCACGAACTACAAATTTTTTCGATGCAATTTTTAAGGCTCATCGATATGAAAAGAGAAATGCTATGGGTTTTGGAACATCAGTGAAGACATTACACGTTTATTTTGCACCGAGAATGTGCATTTTCTTAAGCTACTGAACTTACTTTTCCTAAATTCTTCACTTAATGAACTCAATAAACAACTTTTGCAGAACGCTTCTGCAACTGGGTGTGAACAATAGTCCGCAGCTCGTGGTCGTGCGGTAGCGTTCTCGCTTCCCACGCCCGGGTTCCCGGGTTCGGTTTCCGGTGGGGTCAGGAATTTTCTCTGCCTCGTGATGACTGGGTGTTGTGCGATGTTCTTAGGTTAGTTAGGTTTAAGTAGTTCTAAGTTCTAGAGGACTGATGACCATAGATGTTAAGTCCCATAGTGTTCAGAGCCATTTGAACCATTTTTTTGTGTACAACATGTTACTGAGGTGAGACTTTGTAAACTCTGGCGTGTTTTGGCAAAGGAAGCAAATTTTAACATGGCAACCAGAGAAATGTGTAGTTTCTACTCAGAATTCACCACTCATGACGCTTCTGTGAAAGTTACAAATGGTTCGAATGGGTCAAATGTCTCTGAGCACTATGGGACTTAACATCTGAGCTCATCAGTCCCCTAGAACTTAGAATTACTTAAACCTAACTAACCTAAGGGCGTCACACACATCCATGCCCGAGGCAAGATTCGAACCTGCGACCGTAGCAGTCGCGCGGTTCCGGACTGAAACGCCTAGAACCGCTCGGCCACCGCGGCCGGCTACAAAAGGTTAACAAGCCAGGCGAAAATAAATCGCTGCATTTTCGGCGAAATTCTCTTTGGATACTAATCACAGCAGAGGTGACAGTTGTTGTTGTGGTCTTCAGTCCTGAGACTGGTTTGATGCAGCTCTCCATGCTACTCTATCCTGTGCAAGCTTCTTCATCTCCCAGTACCTACTGCAACCTACATCCTTCTGAATCTGCTTAGTGTATTCATCTCTTGGTCTCCCCCTACGATTTTTACCCTCCACGCTGCCCTCCAATACTAAATTGGTGATCCCTTGATGCCTCAGAACATGTCCTACTAACCGATCCCTTCTTCTGGTCAAGTTGTGCCACAAACTTCTCTTCTCCCCAATCCTATTCAATACATCCTCATTAGTTATGTGATCTACCCATCTAATCTTCAGCATTCTTCTGTAGCACCACATTTCGAAAGCTTCTATTCTCTTCTTGTCCAAACTATTTACCGTCCATGTTTCACTTCCATACATGGCTACACTCCATACAAATACTTTCAGAGATGACTTCCTGACACTTAAATCTATACTCGATGTTAACAAATTTCTCTTCTTCAGAAACGCTTTCCTTGCCATTGCTAGTCTACATTTTATATCCTCTCTACTTCGACCATCATCAGTTATTTTGCTCCCCAAATAGCAAAACTCCTTTACTCCTTTAAGTGTCTCATTTCCTAATCTAATACCCTCAGCATCACCCGACTTAATTCGACTACATTCCATTATCCGCGTTTTGCTTTTGTTGATGTTCATCTTATATCCTCCCTTCAAGACACCATCCATTCCGTTCAACTGCTGTTCCAAGTCCTTTGCTGTCTCTGACAGAATTACAATGTCATCGGCGAACCTCAAAGTTTTTATTTCTTCTCCATGGATTTTAATACCTACTCCAAATTTTTCTTTTGTTTCCTTCACTGCTTGCTCAATATACAGATTGAATAACATTGGGGAGAGGCTACAACCCTGTCTTACTCCCTTCCCAACCACTGCTTCCCTTTCATGTCCCTCGACTCTTATAACTGCCATCTGGTTTCTGTACAAATTGTAAATAGCCTTTCGCTCCCTGTATTTTACCCCTGCCACCTTTAGAATTTGAAAGAGAGTATTCCAGTCAACATTGTCAAAAGCTTTCTCTAAGTCTACAAATGCTAGAAACGTAGGTTTGCCTTTCCTTAATCTTTCTTCTAAGATAAGTCGTAAGGTCAGTATTGCCTCACGGGTTCCAGTATTTCTACGGAATCCAAACTGATCTTCCCCGAGGTCGGCTTCTACTAGTTTTTCCATTCGTCTGTAAAGGATTCGTGTTAGTATTTTGCAGCTGTGGCTTATTAAACTGATTGTTCGGTAATTTTCACATCTGTCAACACCTGCTTTCTTTGGGATTGGAATTATTATATTCTTCTTGAAGTCTGAGGGTATTTCGCCTGTTTCATACATTTTGCTCACCAGATGGTAGAGTTTTGTCAGGACTGGCTTTCCCAAGGCAGTCAGTAGTTCCAATGGAATGTTGTCTACTCCAGGGGCCTTGTTTCGACTCAGGTCTTTCAGTGCTCTGTCAAACTCTTCACGCAGTATCGTATCTCCCATTTCATCTTCATCTACATCCTCTTCCATTTCCATAATATTGTCCTCAAGTACATCGCCCTTGTATAGGCCCTCTTTATACTCCTTCCACCTTTCTGCTTTCCCTTCTTTACTTAGAACGGGGATCCCATCTGAGCTCTTGATGTTCATACAAGTGGTTCTCTTATCTCCAAAGGTCTCTTTAATTTTCCTGTAGGCAGTATCTATCTTACCCCTAGTGAGATAAGCCTCTACATCCTTACATTTGTCCTCTAGCCATCCCTGCTTAGCCATTTTGCACTTCCTGTCGATCTCATTTTTGAGACGTTTGTATTCCTTTTTGCCTACTTCATTTACTGCATTTTTATATTTTCTCCTTTCATCAATTAAATTCAATATTTCTTCTGTTAACCAAGGATTTCTACTAGCCCTCATCTTTTTACCTACTTGATCCTCTGCTGCCTTCACTACTTCATCCCTCAAAGCTACCCATTCTTCTTCTACAGTATTTCTTTCCCCCACTCCTGTCAATTGTTCCCTTATGCTCTCCCTGAAACTCTGTACAACCTCTGGTTCTTTCAGTTTATCCAGGTCCCATCTCCTTAAATTCCCACCTTTTTGCAGTTTCTTCAGTTTTAATCTACAGGTCATAACCAATAGATTGTGGTCAGAGTCCACATCTGCCCCTGGAAATGTCTTACAATTTAAAACCTGGTTCCTAAATCTCTGTCTTACCATTATATAATCTATCTGATACCTTTTAGTATCTCCAGGGTTCTTCCATGTATACAACCTTCTATCATGATTCTTAAACCAAGTGTTAGCTATGATTAAGTTGTGCTCTGTGCAAAATTCTATCAGGCGGCTTCCTCTTTCATTTCTTAGCCCCAATCCATATTCACCTACTACGTTTCCTTCTCTCCCTTTCCTACACTCGAATTCCAGTCACCCATGACTATTAAATTTTCGTCTCCCTTCACTATCTGAATAATTTCTTTTATTTCATCATACATTTCTTCAATTTCTTCGTCATCTGCAGAGCTAGTTGGCATATAAACTTGTACTACTGTAGTAGGTGTGGGCTTCGTATCTATCTTGGCCACAATAATGCGTGCACTATGCTGTTTGTAGTAGCTTACCCGCATTCCTATTTTCCTATTCATTATTAAACCTACTCCTGCATTACCCCTATTTGACCTTGTGTTTATAACCCTGTAGTCACCTGACCAGAAGTCTTGTTCCTCCTGCCACCGAACTTCACTAATTCCCACTATATCTAACTTTAACCTATCCATTTCCCTTTTTAAATTTTCTAACCTACCTGCCCGATTAAGGGATCTGACATTCCACGCTCCGATCCGTAGAACGCCAGTTTTCTTTCTCCTGATAACGACATCCTCTTGAGTAGTCCCCGCCCGGAGATCCGAATGGGGGACTATTTTACCTCCGGAATACTTTACCCAAGAGGACGCCATCATCATTTAATCATACAGTAAAGCTGCATGCCCTCGGGAAAAATTACGGCCGTAGTTTCCCCTTGCTTTCAGCCGTTCGCAGTACCAGCACAGCAAGGCCGTTTTGGTTATTGTTACAAGGCCAGATCAGTCAATCATCCAGACTGTTGCCCTTGCAACTACTGAAAAGGCTGCTGCCCCTCTTCAGGAACCACACGTTTGTCTGGCCTCTCAACAGATACCCCTCCGTTGTGGTTGTACCCACGGTACGGCTATCTGTATTGCTGAGGCACGCAAGCCTCCCCACCAACGGCAAGGTCCATGGTTCATGGGGGGGGGGGGGAGGTGACAGTACATCTTTTTAAATAGCCACCATGCAAGTGTGGGCGTGGAGGGTCCCACTTAATATTTAAAGAAAATGTGAGCGCAAGCTTCAGTTTAGAACGGCACTTCCCCACCAGTGCTCGGTATTTGCCCTACAGCGCCTTCCCGTAACCACTATCACAATTGATGTCCCCACACGTGCCCTGTGGTTCGTGCCTCTACTGGCCACGGTATGCTGCGCCCACTTATAGAAATAACCACTGTTGTTTGGACGTGCCCATGGCCACACAATCTGTTGTGGATAGTGTATCGAGGGGGGCGATCCATCGTTTCTACATGGAATGGTGCTTCACACGCAGCCACTTAATGCGACTTAAGAAGAATGGTCGTACAGAGATCGTAACTGGGACTGGAGACGACAGTAATGACTTATGAAAGGCAATCGCTTTCAGATCCGATAGAAATTACTGCCGTCGGGGTATTGAGATTCATCTCAACTAGACTCCGGGTGAACACTTCGAAGAGTGCATGCAATGTACACTTACGGTTTGGTGCAGTGCGTAAGGCTGGCGATTACAGGAGGACAAAAAGCTACAGGTTTCAGTCAGCGGCTCAGTTTAACGGATTTGAAATTACCGTACATGAAAATTAAAAAATAGCTTCCTCGGCAAGTGTTTCAAATACAGTATCAACAAAATTATGTCACGATCAACAGGATGCATTGCAACACGAACAAAACGTATCACTAAAAAATACAAAGCTGGGATACTGTCAACATAATTACATAATTAGTTGCTGACAGTATGAAATATACATTTAAACAAAACTATGAAATGAATAACATAAACAAAATGCAGAAAAACCAACACTAAGCTACACGAGAGAGTGAAGCAAGAATATGCCATTATAACATTTTTTTTTTTGTACAGAGAACGTAAGTTTTCGTAGGCTACTGACCTTACCTTTCCTCAATTCCTCACTTAATAAACTTCATAAACAGATTTTTCAGAATTCTTTTGCAACTGCGTCTGCACAGCACGTTAGTGAAATGAGACTGTGCAAGCTCTGCTGTGCTTTGGAAAAAGAAGCAAATTTTAACGTGGTAACCAGAGAAATGTGCAGATTTCACTTAAAATTCGCCACTCATGACATTCTCTGAAAGTCGGAAATGTGTACAAGCCAGGCGCAAATAATTCACTCCATTTTCGACGTAATTCTCTTTGGATACTAACCAAACCAGAGTTGACAGTAGATATTTTTGAATGGCCACGTGTGGACGTGGAGAACCCCCACGTAACATTTAAAGAAAATGTGAGCTTACCAGGGTCCAACCGATATGCTCACGAGCCCAGGAGAGGCGCTGCCGCAAGTTGTGCTTTTAGCAAAGGCAATCGCATCGGTCACCTGCTGCCACAGCCCATCAATGCCGAATTTCTCCGTACTGTCCTAATGGATACGTTCGTTGTACGTCCGACTTGGATTTCTGCAGTCTTCCTTGTCTGTTAGCGTTGCAACTATACGCAAACGCTGCTGCTCTCGGTCGTTAAGATAAGGCCATCGGCCAATGCATTGTCCGTATGTAAGTAGGCTGTTTAGGTTTTTATGTTGGTAATGCCACGCGAAGGGAGACAAAAATTTAATAGTCATGGGTGAATGGAATTCGAGAGTAGGAAAAGGGAGAGAAGGAGACATAGTAGGTCAATATGGATTGGGGCTAAGAAATGAAAGAGGAACCCGCCTGGTAGAATTTTGCGCAGAGCATAACTTAATCATAGCTAACACTTGTTTCAAGAATCATGAAAGAAGGTTGTATACATGGAAGAACCCTGGAGATACTAAAAGGTATCAGATAGATTATATAACGGTAAGACAGAGATTTAGGAACCAGGTTTTAAATTGTAAGACATTTCCAGGGGCAGATGTGGACTCTGACCACAATCTATTGGTTATGACCTGTAGATTAAAACTGAAGAAACTGCAAAAAGGTGGGAATTTAAGGAGATGGGACGTGGATAAACTGGAAGAACCAGAGGTTGTACAGAGTTTCAGGGAGAGCATAAGGGAACAATTGACAGGAATGGGGGAAAGAAATACAGTAGAAGAAGAATGGGTAGCTTTCAGGGATGTAATAGACAAGGCAGCAGAGCATCAAATATGTAAAAATACGAGGGCTAGTAGAAACCCTTGGGTAATAGAAGAAATATTGAATTTAATTGATGAAAGGAGAAAATATAAAAATGCAGTAAATGAAGCAGGTAAAAAGGAATACAAACGTCTCAAAAAAGATATCGACAGGAAGTGCCAAATGGCTAAGCAGGGATGGCTAAAGGACAAATGGAAGGATGTAGAGGCTTATCTCACTAGGGGTAAGATAGATACTGCCTACAGGAAAATTAAAGAGATCTTTGGAGAAAGAAGAACCACTTGCATTAATATCAAGAGCTTTGATGGAAACCCAGTTGTAAGCAAAGAAGGGAAAGCAGAAAGGTGGAATGAGTATATAGAGGGTCTATACAAGGGCGATATACTTGAGGACAATATTATGGAATTGGAAGACGATGTAGATGAAGATGAAATGGGAGTTATGATATTGCGTGAAGAGTTTGACAGAGCACTGAAAGACCTAAGTCGAAACAAGGCCCCCGGAGTAAACAATCCATTAGGACTACTGACAGCCTTGGGAGAGCCAGTCCTGACAAAACTCTACCATCTAGTGAGCAATATGTATGAGACAGGCGAAATACCCTTAGACTTCAAGAAGAATATAATAATTCCAATCCCAAAGAAAGCAGGTGTTGACAGATTTGAAAATTACCGAACTATCAGTTTAATAAGTCACAGCTGCAAAATACTAACGCGAATTCTTTACAGACGAATGGAAAAACCGATAGAAGCCGACCTCGGGGAAGATCAGTTTGGATTCCGTAGAAATGTTGGAACACGTGAGGCAATACTGATCCTACGACTTATCTTAGAAGAAAGATTAAGGAAAGGCAAACATACGTTTCTAGCATTTGTAGACTTGGAGAAAGCTATTGACAATGTTGATTGGAATACTCTCTTTCAAATTCTGAAGGTGGCAGGGGAAAAATACAGGGCTTGGAGAAAGCTATCGACAATGGTGATTGGAATACTCTCTTTCAAATTCTGAAGGTGGCAGGGGTAAAATATAGGGAGCAATTACAATTTGTACAGAAAGCAGATTGCAGTTATAAAAGTCGAGGGGTACGAAAGGAAAGCAGTTGTTGGGAAGGGAGTGAGACAGGGTTGTAGCCTATCCCCGATGTTATTCAATCTGTATATTGAGCAAGCAGTGAAGGAAACAAAAGAAAAATTCGGAGTAGGTATTAAAATCCATGGAGAAGAAATAAAAACTTTGAGGTTCGCCGATGACATCGTAATTCTGTCAGAGACAGCAAAGGACTTGGAAGAGCAGTTGAACGGAATGGACAGTGTCTTGAAAGGAGGATATAAGTTGAACATCAACAAAATCAAAACGAGGATAATGGAATGTAGTCGAATTAAGTCGGGTGATGCTGAGGGAATTAGATTAGGAAATGAGACACTTAAAGTAGTAAAGGAGTTTTGCTATTTGGGGAGCAAAATAACTGATGATGGTCGATGTAGAGAGGATATAAAATGTAGAATGGCAATGGCAAGGAAAGCGTTTCTGAAGAAGAAAAATTTGTTAATATCGAGTATAGATTTAAATGTCAGGAAGTCGTTTATGAAAGTATTTGTATGGAGTGTATCCATGTATGGAAGTGAAACGTGGGCGATAAATAGTTTAGACAAGAAGAGCATAGAAGCTTGCGAAATGTGGTGCTTCAGAAGAATGCTGAAGATTAGATGGGTAGATCACATAACCAATGAGGAGGTACTGAATAGAATTGGGGAGAAGATGAGCTTGTGGCACAACTTGACAAGAAGAAAGGACCGGTCGGTAGGACATGTTCTGAGGCATCAAGAGATCACAAATTTAGCATTGGAGGGCAGCGTGGAGGGTAAAGATCGTAGAGAGAGACCAACAGATGAATACACTAAGCAGATTAAAAAGGATGTAGGCTGCAGTAAGTACAGGGAGATGAAGAGCCTTGCACAGGATAGAGTAGCATGGAGAGCTGTATCAAACCAGTCTCAGGACTGAAGACCACAACAACAACAACAACGCCACGTAGCGCTCTGTATGAAAATCACTGACTGTGCTGTGTGCAGTCTGTGGCTGGTTTTCATTGTTGGAATATTTGCTATTGTAGTGTTGGGCAGTTGGATGTGAACAACGCATAGCGTTGTGCAGTTGGAGGTGAGCCACCAGCAGTGGTGCATGTGGGGAGAGAGATGGCAGAATTTTGAGAGCGGACGATCTGGACGTGTGTCCATCAGAAAGAGTAAATTTGTAAAACTGGGTATCATGAGCTGATATATATATGATGACTTTTGAAAATTATCAAGGGAAATACTTTGTTTGTTCTCCATCAAAATCTTTCATTTGCTAACTATGCCTATCAGTAGTTAGTGCCTTCAGTAGTTAGAATCTTTATTTGGCTGGCAGTATTGGCGCTCGCTGTATTGCAGTAGTTCGAGTAACAAAGATTTTTGTGGGGTAAGTGAGTCATGGAAGGTATAGGTTATTGTTAGTCAGGGCCATTCTTTTGTAGGGATTACTGAAAGTCAGAATGCTTTGCGCTAAAGATATTGTGTGTCAGTTTAGTGTTGATCAGAATAAGTAAAGAGAGAAATGTCTGAGTACCTTCAGTTTTGCTTCGCTGTTTGAAAATCAAATAACGTAGAGGTTTTTTCCAGCACTGTCATTTATAAAGTTTTTTCTAAGGGGACGTTACACGTAGTGAGAGGTAATGCCTGAAATTTCTGAAATGGAATGTCCTATGCGTCTATCTTCAACAACTAATCTGCGTTCAGAGTCTGCTAATCCCCGTCGTGTGGCAATAATCATGTCGGAAGCCTTTCTACATGAATCACCTGAGAACAAATGACAGCTCGGCCAGTGCCCCGCCCTTTTATACCTCGTGTACGCGATACTACCGCCATCTGTGTAAGTGCATATTGCTATACTACTGCTTTTGTCATCTCAGTGTACATCTAGGCAAGGTGACCTCTCTGAAATGTATTTTCGCAATGCCATAACTGTCGAGTTGGAGGTAGGAGTTATTGGAGCACCCAGCACTTTCACCAGATTTGCCATCGTCTGACTTCATCTATTCCCTACGATATGGAACAACGGAATGGAGACTGGAATTTTGTGTCTCGTTGACGTCAAGATTGTTAGTGAACGGCCCAAGTCCAGTGAAAAGCTTGTATTTAGAATGTAGGCCTACTGACTGCCAAAAGCGAATTATTGTCGCTGTTGTGAACAGTGCATTGTCACAGATGTTGAGAGCCGAATTGCGTCAGCGAAAGACAGCGCGTCCAATTGTATATGCTTCATTATTAGTGGGTAAACGCAAATTTCTTCTAACAGTCCATTAGCATTTAATTTCATAAGTGTTCCAGCTTATAGCGTTAAAAAATAAAGCAACTCTCACTAAAACCCTCTATCTATCTCAAAGATGCCCCCATCTATATTTACCACACTTTTTCTTTATGTCTGATGATATTTCATTAAATTTGTGTTACATATACACTAAAAAGGTCATAGATTATCTTTCGTTCGGACAATTAAGAAAACTACGTGACAAATCACATGTAAAGTAAAGAAAATAAAATATCATATTTTGCATTCGTTTTCGCATATCGCAAAGAAGAAACCATGCTTTCGCATTTGCCGAAACGCTGGGCGACTAGCGAAGAAATAAGAAGCAAAATGAAAACCTACCCGATGACATTCTATAACAAATAGATTGGGGTGAGGATATTGCAGTTGTGATCAGCCTAAAGTAGAATTTCTAATCCAAGTTTTCCTTTACCTAAGTCATCTAGATCTGGTGAGATTCTACGAACTGATGAGCCCAGCGGGGAAGATAACACAAGTGGAACCAAAAAAGTGCTGCAAATGCGCGGTAGAGACGTAAACAGTATCGGGAGAAAAAGAACTCTCGAACGAAAAGGTAAATGTGCTATTTCATGTGGTTCTTGTCTTCGAAATAGTAGTACGATCATTAAGAGGAAGGAACTTACTCATTTTCATCGCTGTGAACAGTGAAAACCTCTTGTTGTCTCAAAATGGCATCATAGCTACTGATTTTATCAACTGCTGCTTTATGTACTTTTTACTATTCATTTAGAAAAGAAAGAAAGATTAATGTAATTTGATACAGACAAAAGTATCGTTTCATTACATTCAAGAGTGCCATTATTTATGACTGTACTTTATTTAAGGAGAAGAATATTTAACGAGATGTTATTGGGGAGGAGGTGTCATTTTTTCTTTATCATCAATCTTCCGATTGGTGGCAGCTCTCTACTTGGATTTATTAGAAGCAAAGTTCCTCATTGCTGCATTATGCACAAGTTGTTTTAAAAATGCCAGTTGTGGAGTTCCTCGGGTCATCTTCCCTTGTAATGTTCCTTACAGAGCATTTGCAAGAAATCGGTTTGGTTGTGTCGTAGTATGTGATCAAGCCACTTGTGTCTTCGTCGCTCCATTGCTCTTTTAAATGACCTTTCTTGGCGATTTATTCGCAAGACTTGCTGGTTGATGATTTTATTTGTCCACCATGTCCAACAGGCATCTGTACCAACACACCTCAACTACTTCAGGACATTTCATTTCATGTCACTTTCGCCTATTGTACATGTTTCACAGCCACACCGCTCTACGCTTCAAACGCAGCTCTTAACACTATTTTCCTCACTTCAATATTTACATTATTCGAACAAAGTAGTTCGCATTTGTCCATGAAATTTGACTTAACTTCTTCAGTTTTTTGTTTCATGTGTTCTTTGGTTCCTCTGTCGTCAATTATCTAATTTCCTAAATATTTGTTTTTGTTTCATGTGTTCTTTGGTTCCTCTGTCGTCAATTATTTCATTTCATAATTTTTGTATAATCTCGTTTATTTTATCTTAAGTTATCTAATTTTAATGTTTATTTCATCTGGTGCTTTGGAGCTGCCAATAACGTTGTGTTAATTCTTAGCCTTCGTATGGAAGCCGTAGGCATCCAGTAATTTGCTAGCAGTCAGTGGACAGCGGTGTATGAGATATATTCCACTTTTCGTTATTGCATAAACAACGTCTTTAACAGCACAATGATACTGTCACGCAATGGAATATATATATATGCCCAGTTCGGATCTGCATTGTAGATTTTTCTTGAAAACGTCAGGATAAAATCATGGTAAGGGTTTCGTATAAATAATTCAACTGTCAATCTCCTTAGTACAATGGCTACACAGAGTAGTGTAATGATTACAGATTAGATAAATCACACGTTTGGACTATTACTGACCGCTGTATGGCCGATGCATCAGCTACGTAAGCACTTCCCGCCGTTTCCTTTTCATTTTCTTTCCGAAGCTGCAGTAGCTCTCGCATTCGCTTTGCGGATTTTTGGTTGCATTTAGACGTAAGCTTTCCTCTGATTTGCCTTTTCTGCATTTACGAGCATAGTTCATAGTAACATGAGATGACACCTTTCATTATTTTGTAATTTTCAATTTAATACCGATTTTCGCTCATACTGTAGCGATTATTTTTATTGTCTCATTTCGGGTCTTTGTAGTATCTTCGAAGGCTTTTCACAGTGACACCGTAACTTTCCTAGCTAAACGCGTTTCAACGCTACACCAATTTATAACGCTACACGTAGCTAATTCGTAACAGTCACGCGCAAGCGCCCACACTGTAACGATGACGTCACTAGGAAAACAAGTACTGCGCGACAAACTTGTGCATCTGCATCCACATCCATACTGCGCAAGCGGTAGGTGTAGCGGAGGGTACCTTGAGTACCTCTATCGGTTCTCCCTTCTATTCCAGTCTGGTATTGTTCGCGGAAAGAAAGACTGTCGGTATGCCTCTGTGTGGGGTCTAATCTCTCTGATTTTATCCTCATGGTTTCTTCGCGAGATGTATGTGAGTGGGAGCAATATACTGCTTGACTCTTCGGTGAAGGTATGTTCTCGAAATTTCAACAAAAGCCCGTACCGAGCTACTGAGCGTTTCTCTTGCAGAGTCTTCTACTGGAGTTTATCTATCACCTCCGTAACGCTTTCGCGATTACTAAATGATCCTGTAACGAAGCGCGCTGCTCTCCGTTGGATCTTCTCTATCTCTTCTATCAACCCTATCTGGTACGGATCCCACACTGCTGCGCATCTCGTGGTCGTGCGGTAGCGTTCTCGCTTCCCACGCCCGGGATCCCGGGTTCGATTCCCGGCGGGGTCAGGGATTTTCTCTGCCTCGTGATGGCTGGGTGTTGTGTGCTGTCCTTAGGTTAGTTAGGTTTAAGTAGTTCTAAGTTCTAGGGGACTGATGACCATAGATGTTAAGTCCCATAGTGCTCAGAGCCATTTGAACCATTTTGAACCCACACTGCTGAGCAGTATTCAAGCAGTGGGCGAACAAGCGTACTGTAACCTACTTCCTTTGTTTTCGGATTGCATTTCCTCAGGATTCTTCCAATGAATCTCAGTCTGGCATCTGCTTTACCAACGATCAACTTTATATGATCATTCCATTTTAAATCACTCCTAATGCCTACTCCCAGATAATTTGTGGAATTAACTATTTCCAGTAGCTGACCTGCTATATTGTCGCTAAATGATAAAGGATCTTTCTTTTTTTGTATTCGCAGCACATTACACTTGTCTACATTGAGATTCAATTGTCATTCCCTGCACCATGCGTCAATTCGTTGCAGATCCTCCTACATTTCAGTACAATCCATTGTTATAACCTCTCGATATACTACAGTATCATCCGCAAAAAGTGTCAGTGAACTTCCGATGTTATCCACAGTTGTACTGTGAATAGCAACGGTCCTACGACACTCCCCTGCGGCACACCCGAAATCACTCTTACTTCGGAAGACTTCTGTTGAGAATGACTACTGCGTTCTGTTATCTAGGAACTCTTCAATCCAATCACACAATTGGTCTGATAGTCCATATGCTCTTACTTTGTTCATTAAACGACTGTGGGGAACTGTATCGAACTCCTTGCGGAAGTCAATAAACACGGCATCTACCTGGGAACCCGTGTCTATGGCCCTCTGAGTCTCGTGGACGGATAGCGCGATCTGGGTTTCACTCGATCGTCGTTTTCGAAACCCACGCTGATTCCTACAGAGTACATACTCGTACATAATATGTCGTGTGTGAGCGCAACTACTGTTTAAGCTTAATTAGTCTCGTAGTTATTAGCGATGAGAGTTGAGTGCATTTCGTCACGCAAGGAAGTCGAACCGACTAGCGAATAGACGTTTTTACAGCAAAATGAAACACTAGAGCCGGTTTCGTGCCTCGCGATCTGCGCTTGCTAACAGGACGGTGCGGGAGGAAGGAGGGGGTCGGCCGCTGCCTGCTCCGGTCGTGTCTCTACACGCCCGGCACGCTCAGTGGCGCACAGCTGGGAGCGACAGGCCCGGCTGCCGGCGTGTCCCGTCGGGACCTGCGGCCTTCCGCGGACAGCCGACCATCGGCTCCGAGATAAATAGCCGTGTGTGGCCGATACCACAGCGGCGTGCCACTGCGCCTGCGTCACCCGGCGCACCTTCCCGCTCGTGTCAAGCGGGGAGCGCGAGAACACGACACGACCGTTTAAAACGGAAACCGCTATTTTTCTCCGGATTAGATCTCGCCATTGATGGATAATACCGCCCCCATCCCGCCTCCGAGTGACTAGTGGACAGACAACTCATTACTCAAGACAGTTATCGTTTCAGACGCTTTTGTTCAATTAAACTGTGCAGTTGCAAGCAGTAGCAGTCACTTGTCTAGTGAAACTGGAATGCGCGCCAGACAGGAATCCACAAAGTTCTTGCCACAATTCCTCAGTAATTCTAATCTGTGTCTTCTTACTGACGCGTCCGCAGCTCGTGGTCGTACGGTAGCGTTCTCGCTCCCCGCGCCCGGGTTCCCGGGTTCGATTCCCGGCGGGGTCAGGGATTTTGTCTGCCTCGTGATGACTGGGTGTTGTGTGATGTCCTTAGGTTAGTTAGGTTTAAGTAGTTCTAAGTTCTAGGGGACTGATGACCATAGCTGTTAAGTCCCATAGTGCTCAGAGCCATTTTTTCTTACTGACGACTGTGGTATAGTGTGTACGACAATGTATTCGTTTCCGTACAAGTAATCTGATCCGGCAGTGCTGACTTTCACTGTCGGTTTTATAAAGCTGATAACATTGTTTTCTGCTCATGTTTCCGTGTCTAACGTTAAGTCTCCTACTGCGGGAGACATACCCAGAGGTTATTAAAGACGTAGCTTACCGAACTGCAAATACGCAACTGCGTGATGACGTCATCCCATCATTTCCTAGGCTCGCGGAGCTGCACAGACATTGCTATGCAGCTTCTACTGCAGATGATTTGGCGATGTTTGCTTCATTTAGCACGAAGGCCCACAGCTTGTCTAATTTCAGTCCTCCTTATTTCGTGTTGGACTGCGATTTTCTGCGACTCTGAATTTTTATATTTGTCAGATATTTGTAATTCAGTCGTCCACTTTATTAGATAAAGTAATCGATTTTCTCTAGTAAACATTTTTATGGTCCTGAATCGAAAGCTTTCACGAAATAAAAGTCATCTCGCTGCATCTGTCCATGGTTCCTCCTCGAAGAGAAGAGGTTCATTTCCACGTTTAGTCTTTTACGAAAACGTGAGGCATGGAAAGGATGCTTTTGTGATCGGTGGTTCACTAGGTTTGGGAAGTGTATTTACTACAGTAATTCTGCTACAAAGTGAGATCAGTGAGACAGGGCGATGTTTTTGTGGGTTTGTCCTGCTGCTCTCGCTTATTAACTGGAGGCAGTTCTCTGCTTGTTGACAAGAGTAAAGCTAAATCGTTAGCATATTCTGTATAGACTCTGATGCGGCTTCCGTTGGATTCACAAGCATTGTTGAGTTTCAGGAATTTCATCTGTGTTTCAACAGCATTAGTACAGATTGCAA
This sequence comes from Schistocerca cancellata, assembly GCF_023864275.1. Lineage (NCBI taxonomy): Eukaryota > Metazoa > Arthropoda > Insecta > Orthoptera > Acrididae > Schistocerca > Schistocerca cancellata. The sequence continues at coordinate 600,441,495 of NC_064631.1, read as the reverse complement.
CTCACCCACCTTTTTGGTGGTATTGTAATTGAATCGAGGCTAAATTCCGTTATCATAGAATAATGAAGCTCGAACACTGTTTTGTAGCGCTGTGCTCAGTCGTGATTTGAACGATACTTTGGTAACATCTGTGAATAAATAGCATACGGAGGTGTATAGTTTACCGCAAAATCAGCATCAGAATATGCACGCGCAGCTCATATATTTGTGTGCAGATGCACATACTAAGTATTATTTTCCGATATACGTAAGGGGCGATCAGACAACTTCAGTTTGAGTTGATACAGCGTACTGGCAACGTACCGCGACTCCGATGATGGTGTATAAGCACCGACATGTAGGCAAAGGATTAGACTGGTACCCGTGTCTTTCCGACGTGCGTACAGTAAATGCCGAAACATAAACTATTGCCACGTATTTGTCAAATGCATCCAAACAGGATCAACGGCTGATATTCTTTTCTTGGCTGCGAAGAAAAATTGGTTCAAATGGCTCTGAGCATGGGACTTAACGTCTATGGTCATCAGTCCCCTAGAACTTAGAACTACTTAAACCGAACTAACCTAAGGACAGCACATAACACCCAGTCATCACGGGCTGCGAAGAACATACATTGGTATACACCTATTGGAGAATAAAGAATGTGTATGGAGCAGCTTGCCTCTTGGAAATCCCGTTGTGGAATAGTGCGCTAAAGATCTGTTCTGGTCGCGATTCGAAACAAGACTCCGATCAATGTGGGAGGCAAAAGTTACGCCAAATCAAGTGGGACACCCTTGAGGGGTCGACGATTCCTGTCGGGTGAGTATTTGCTGCCGGCAGTTCGGACTTCTTCCCACAGCAGGACATGAGTTTTACCAAATGTGTATTTTCAACTCCGAGCATCGCTAGGAATCACAGAGGGCCGAATTATTGGTAGTTGGGACAGCATTAGGCGCGTTATGAGGCCCATTATGAATATGGCTGCCAAGACGGGGTAGGAATCCAGTGTGCACTCAATGTGCGTACCGGGAGGGCTCATTCTACATTTACATCTGCATCTACATGGTTACTCTGCAATTCACGCTTAATTGCCTAGCAGAGGGTTTATCGAACCATTTTCATACCACTTCTCTACCATTCCACTCTCGAATGGCGCGTGGGAAAATGGAACATCTAAATCTTTCCGTTCGAGCTCTGATCTCTCTTATTTTATTATGATCATCATTCCTCCGTACGTAGGTGGGTGTCAACAGAATATTTTCGCATTCCGAAGAGAAAGTTAGCGGTTGAAATTTCGTAAACAGATCTCGCCGAAAAGAAAACCGCCTTTGTTTCAGTGACTGCCACCCAAACTCGCGTATCACATCAGTGACACTCTCACCCTTACTGAGCGATAACACGAAACGAGCTGGCCTTCTTTGCACTTATTTGATGTCCTCGGTCAATCCTATCTGCTAAGGATCCCATACCGCGCAGCAATATTCCAGCAGAGGACGGACAAGTGTAATGTAGGCTGTCTCTTTAGTGGGTTTGTCGCATCTTCTAAGTGTTCTGCCGACAAAGCGCAGTCTTTCTTTCGCCTTCCCCACAATATTATCTATGTGGTTTTTCCAATTTAAGTTGCTCGTAATTGTAATTCTTAGGTATTTAGTCGAATTGACAGCCCTCAGATTTGTGCGATTTATCGTATACCTAAAATTTATCGGATTCCAGATGTGGAATGGATGCTTCTGGATGCCATGAAGAGCACAGGTTGCAGGCAACTGCAGATGATGCCTTATGTCGGTAGTGACAATGTGTGTCAGTTTGGATTTAAGAGATTCTCTCTGGTTTCGGGCGGCTAGACATGAAGGCGGAGCAAACCATCTGTAGCATCCTTGGCAGAACCGACTGTGGTCCTTTGACAGAGGGCGAAACGGAGGATCTGGATCATAGGCTCAGGCGGTTTTGCGAGCGTATAGGCTGCAGGCTCCTCGACTTTCGGCCATCGGATGATGGATTTCCGGATTCCGCTTAATAGGTCAGGAGTCCACTACACACAGGAAGCGGTTACACAGGTATCGGGGACTTCGTGGAGGAGACCGGCCGTGTCTTAGGTTAGAGGGTCTCAGGAATTTGCAGAGAGGACGTCAGTCTAAAAGGATACAGGGCAAACAAAGGACGAAGGCAGGTCTGGTACTAATCGGCATTGTAGTTGTAAATTGTCGTAGCTGTGTTGCTTAACAATCAGAGCGCTAATAGAAAGCACTGAATCTCAAATCGTTATAGTTATGGAAAGCTGACTAAAGACGGAAATATGTTCAGCTGACATTTTTACAAAGGCCCTAATCTTGTTCGGAAAAGATGGATTAAATACAATTTGAGATGAAGTGTTCATTACTGTTAGAACTAGAAATTTAAATAGTTCCTGTGAGTTAGTATTGGAATGGGCTATAACTGACAACCAGAATAGTAATTTGGTCCATTTATCGACCCCTCAACTCAGTCACTCAGATGATACAGTTGTTGAACAGTAAAGAAGGAAACTTGAGTCTCACTTCAAATAGGTACCCCGCTCACATAATTATAGTTGGTGGTGGTTACAGTATGCATTCGGTATGTTGGCGAGAATACATGTTCAAAATTGGCTGAAGGCATAAAACGTCGTCTGAAATCATAGTGAATGCTATCTTAGAAAATTGTTTGTTCAGAAGCCCAGCCGAAGTGTAAATGATAGTGAAAACCTATTTTACCTCTTCGATGTATATAATTCTCAGAAAATGGGGATCATCATGACAGAGACAGGGATTGGCGACCAAAAGGTTGTTTTAGCGAGACTGAATACCATAACACCCAAACGCCCCAAAGCAAAACACAAAATACATCTGTCCAAATGAGCAGATAGTAATTCACTTGACGCCTTCCCACAAGACAAGTCTCCACTCCTTCCAGTCTATGCACGCGTAGACCAGATGCGGTTTGAATTAAAAAAATAGTGTCGACAGAAGTTGAGAGATATATACCATATGTACGTATTATAAGAGATAGTTTCATCCCCCCGTGGTGCTTTCAATAGTTTCCACACAGAAACTCTATCTCGAAATCTGGAAGAAAATCCAAAGAGATTCTGGTCGTATGTGAAATACAGCAGCTGCAAGACGGCGTCCGTATCTTCATTGCGCGATAGCAATGGTGATGTACTGATGACAGTGCCACTAAAGCAGAGTTAATAAACGCGGTTTTCCGAAATTCCTTCTCAAAAGAAGTCGAAGTAAATACTCCAGTTTCGAATCAAGAACAAATGTCAACATGTGTAACATAGAAGTCGATATCCTCGGTGTAGCGAAGCAATTGTAAACGCTAAGTAAAGGCAAGACCTCCAGTCCAGATTGTATACCAGTCGGGTTCCTTTCAGAGAACGCTGATACAATAGCTCCATATTTAGCAATCATATACAACCACCCGCTCGTGGAAAGATGCGACCCTAAAGACTGAAAAGTTGCACAAGTCACACCAATACATAAGGAAGGAGATAGGAGTAATCCGTTGAATTACATACCCTTAGCATTAACGCCGAATTGGAGTAGGATTTTGGAACAATACTGTGTTCGAACATTATGGGTTATCTCGGAGGAAACGATTCATTGGCAAACACCCAACACGGATTCAGAAAATATCGTTCTTGTGAGATTCAGCTAGCTCTTTAGTTTCGCGAAGTAATGAGTGGTATTGACAGTGTATGTCAAATGTCAAGTTGATTCCGTATTAGATGTCCAGAAGGCTGGTGACACCGTTCCTCACAAGTGACATGCAATCAAGTTGTGTACCATGTAGCTCCGACTCAGTCGTGTGCCTGGATTCGTAATATCCTAGCAGGAAGGTCTCAGTTTGTAGTAACTGACGGAAAGTCATTGAGTAAAACACAAGTGATAACTGGCTTTTCCCGAAGTGATTACTGGCTTTCCCCAAGCAAGTCTTATAAGCCCTTTGTGTTCCTGATCTATATAAATGATTTAGGAGAAAATCTGAGCATCCTATTAGATTGTTTGTTGATGATGCTGTCATTTACTGTCTTGTTAAGTCATCAGATAGTCAAAACAACTATAAAATGTTGTAGACGAGATCTCTGTAAGGTGTGAATAGTGGCAGTTGACTCTAAATAACGGACAGGGTGAAGCCATCCACATGAGTACCAAAAAGAATCGGCTAAATTTCTGTTACTTCATAAATCTCACATATCTAAAGGCTGTAAATTCTCTTAAATAGTTAGGGATTACAATTAAGAATGATTGAAACTGGAACGATTACATAGATAATGTTGCGAGGATAGCGAACCAAAGACTACGAGTTATTGGCAAAACACTTAGAAGATGCACAGGTCTACTAAAGAGACTGCGTCTTTTCGCCATCTTCTGGAGTACTGCTGTGCCATGTAGCGAATGCATCAGATAGCACCGACGGATGATATCGGAAAAGTTCAGAGAAGAACAGCTGGTTTTGTATTATCACGAAATAGGCTAGAGAGTGACACAGCTACAGTGCACGAATTGGGGTGACAACCATTAAAACAAAGGCGTTTTTTTGTTGCAGCAGGATCTTATCATTATATTTCAAACCTCATTTTTCTCCTCAGTGTGAAAATATTTCGTTGACACCCACCTACATAGGCTGTGCTAATAATATAAGAGATATCAAAGTTCTAATGGAAAGGTTTAAGTGTTCATTTTTTCCACGCGCTGTTCGACAGTGGAGCGGCAGAGAAACAGCTTGTAAGTGGATCGATGAACCCTCTGCCAGGAACTTAACAGTGCAGTGTGGAGAAATACTGTAGATGGAAATATAGATGTAGATGATTGCCTCAGTTCTCACGCGTCTTTGCCTGATTAACATGCCGATCATGTACTGTATAACATTCGAAGGGAAACTTTTTGATCGCCCTTTATATACTGATCAGCTAAAATGGCTATTGTGGCCGAAATCACTTGATTCTGTGAGACGAGTAGAATTCTCCCCATATAGAGAAGCCAGTGAAGGAACTATGACTTTGAAACGTCCCCTTTGAACAATTGTACACGACTGTACATAAACTGACACACAATATTTTTAGCGCAACGCAATCTGACTTTCAAAAATCCCTACAAAAGAATGGCCCTGACTAACATTAATCTATACCTTTCACAAATCACTTACCTCACCAAAAATCTCCGTTACTCGAACTACTGCAATACAGCGAGCGCCACTACTGCCAGCTAAATAAAAGATTCAAACTACGGAAGGCACTAACTACTAATAGGGATAGTTAGCAAATGAAAGATTTTAATAGAGAACAAACAATGTATTTACCTTAATATCATCGAAAGTCATAATACATGAAATTTCAAAACTCCGCCATTTCTCTCCCCACATCCACCACTGCTGGCGGCTCACCTCCAACTGCGCAACGCTACGCGCTGTACACCTCCAGCTGCCCAACACTACAATGGCTGACAACAATGCAAACTGGCCACAGACTACACACAGCACAGCCAGTGATTTTCATACTGAGCGCTACGTAACGTTGCCAATAAGAAAACATAAACAGCCTTACATAGCCTACTTACAACTTCACGTAGCAAATACTGCACGCCCCTTTGTGTTCAGTTTACCAGCTGTCTCTTCCACAGAATAATCGGAGGAGTATCGCTGTTGCTCCGTAGTTCAGTATTATTCACCACATTATAAATACATTACTCGGCTTCTGCAGTCATCTGTTCCGCTAGCCAGGAGTGCAGTCTTGAAGTCTCGGTTCCAAATTAACTCAAAATACCACTATAAATTTATATACGTTTCACTTTTTGCTCCATGCTAAAGATGCCACTGCAGTCGTTGCGAAATAATCCACGCCTATACCCCTATTTCTCCCATAAATGAATGGATGATCGTTTCCTCAATATGAATGAAGGGAACTGCATTCAACATTTAGTTGAATGTTGTCCTGTAAATCACAGTAACCATAAAAGAAGGTTTGCTTTACATTCTTACTCTCTTGTACCTCTTATTTTTAAGTCATCCCTGAAAGTAAAATAACGCTACGTAAGATCTACTTACATCTGAATAAAATGTTCTCAGTTTTCATACCGCTTCAGTTCGAATAAAGTTCTCCAGCTCTCGATGGCTATCGCCAGACCTCCCAGGATTTATGGACTGCCGAAGACACATAAGGAACATGTTCCTCTAAGGCCAATTTTTAGTGCAATCAGCTCTCCCGCCTGCACACAGGCAAATCTTGCAGGATTATTAGCGCCAAAACTGGAACGTTGTGAACACATTGCTGTAATCTCGCAGACATTTGTTGAAACACTCAAGAAAATGAAAATACGCCGAAACATTAGTCTGGAGGTGGTGTCACTCTTTACGTGGGCGCCAGCACAAGACACGCTGGATCTTTAGGCCCAGCAGTTTCCACCTGGAATGGTCAGGTTGTTCCTTCATGTTCTAACGAGAACGTACTTCTTGTACCCCAATGAATATTATGAAATGACTGATGGCACAGCAACGGGCTCACCACTGTCTCCTGCAGTCGCAAATTTCTTCATGGAGCATTCTGGGGGGCAGGCTCTGAAGTCTGCGGTGTTGCGCCCGTCTTGCTTCCTAAGGTACATCGATGACACCTTCCTGATATGGCCTCACGGTAAAAATATACTGTAACAGTTCGTGGATCACATCCTAACATTAAATTTACCATCCAAATGGAGAAGAATGACAAGCTATCATTCTTGGATGCTTAGTTGAGCGGAAGGCAGGAGGGAAACTTGGTCATTCAGTGTACAGGAAACCAAAGTACACTGATCGATTTTAAACGTCGATAGTTTTCATCACCCAGCACCCAGGGAAGCAGTCGTGAACACGTTAACACACAGAGCAAAGTTCTTTCCGACGACGACCACCTACAGTCTGAATTGCAGCACTTGCCACACGCGTTCAGAGAGAATGGTCATACAAAACAGGCTTTGCAATCGCTTTCAGGTGTCATCGAAGAAGGACGCCTTGTGAATCGGCAGAAGAAGCCAATCCGGCGGATTTCCTGCCATATTGTGGGACGACGAGCAGCAAGTTAGGGCGTGTACTGCAGAGACTTGGATTGAGACCTGTGTTCCAGTCCGCTCCCAAGAAACGAGATATGTTGCGCCCTGTTAAAGATGACATAACTCTTCGTGTTCCCTGTGTGTATGGGGTCCCTTGCGAGTGCGGCAGCATCTGTATTGGCCAAACAATTCGCACTGTTGCGGAGCGTTGTACCGAGCACAAGAGACATATTAAACAAAAGGAGCGCGACAAGTCGGCCGTAACTGAGCATTACTGGGCAAACGGACACAAAATATAGTTTAAGAACACGAGAGTCTTGGCTAATGCGGCTATATACTGGGATTCAGTTATAGAAGATGCGGCTAAGATTGGAATGAACAGTAACAAGAGACCAAGATACACACTGAGTTGGGCGTGATGGTGGGATCTGGATGCCGAAAGGATGCAATGGCGGATGCTTAACGCTTGTAGAGAGGCGGGAGTGTCAGTTTCAAACCTGGCGCCGGCCCCTCGAACCACCTGACATCACTCGATCCTTCGGTGGACCGGTGCTGCTGTGAGTTGCACAACTCACTTTCTGTGCACACATCGTTTTCGTCCTCTCTGACAGGAACCAGTGGCCATAATCGTGCCTATATATGGGGAGAATCGTGTCAGCCCTAGCCCTCCAACCGCTCCCTTCCCCCTCCCCCCACCTCGGCACACCCAAAGCATCATCTCCTACACCTCAACATTCACTCCCTCTCTGCCAACAAATACCTCTTAATGCATACCCTGTCCCAGCATCAGGTCGACTCCTCCATCCTTAACGAAACCTCCAACCCCACCATGTTGTGTGCACCTTTCCCTACCTCCTTCACTGTACCGACAATCCCCTGTCCCTAGCGCAAGGTGGAGTTGCTATTGGCCACCTGAGGCGTATCCTTGTCCAGACACAATCCCCACTCAATGACCCAAACAAACAACTCGTCCTCAGCGTCTTTTTTCCCTCCCTCGCTGTCACCTATGCCACTATCTATGTCCATCCTGCACCTCCTCTCCCCTACAAATTCATCTCCCATGCTAAGCGCACTTTCTCCACCTTTGTGATTGCTGCTGACCTCAACATCCACAACTGCGACCCTGCCACCCTTCGGCAGTGTCATCAGTTCCACGCTACCCTCCATGGTGACCTTGTTCCCCTCCCCCTGCACATCCATCCTGAAAGTAAGACCACCCTGGACGTCGTCCTCACTACCCCCAGCCTCCTTGGTCGTATTGCTGTTGATGTCCTCGACCACATTGGTGGCGGCCACCTCCCAGTCCTTCTCACCATCTCCCCACACCATCGCCCACCTCCTGCCCCCTTGCTCTGCTGCCCCTCTGAAGTCCATCCACGAATACTGCCAAGCCGACTGGGGTGCCTCCAGGAATCCATTTCCACACAGCTCGAAAGCCACCAACTTACCTCTCACCATTCCACTGACATCACCCATGCCAGAAGACCATCACTGATGCAGTGGAGACCCACGTTCCTACCGAACGTATCCACCCTCAACACCCTTCTCTTCCTCCATAGGCTGTCCTTCTTCTCCACGAATCCCACAGGCTCTACCACTCCTCCCTGCACACCCATGATCCGGATACACTCCTCTGCCACTGGCATTTACACTGACTTATCTGCAACCTTTTAACAGAAAAGAAACGCCGGGACTGGTACCAGACATGTACACGACTCACTTCCACCCTCCCTGTCAACTTCTCAAAGTACTTGTCTGCCTTCAACCACCTCACTGGGAGCCATACTGCCCTGCATTAGCCTCTTCTCCACGAAGACTGCCCCTTCCATGACAACCTCAGTAAGGATAATCATTTTGTTTCCCACCTCTCTGACGTCTTCTCCATTTCTGTTAGTCCTCACTCTGATTAGTCTCTTTTCACCACAGTCCTTGAACTCTCTGACACCTCTGTCCATGACTCATCCCTAGTTTCAAGTACTTGGATCACTTACTCCCCTCAGACATAAACGCTCCCATTACAACACACGGCACCAAACTCATACACTGCTCCAAAAGCAACACTGCCCCTGGTCATGATGGTTTCACCTACCACCACCTCAAGGAATCCCCCCTCCTTCCTGGCTCGCCTTGTTACTTTGTGCAACATCATCCTCTCCATCAGCTATTACCCCAACCTGTGGATGACTCTCCACATCATGCTGTTTCCTATGCCCAATAAACCCCCTTCTGACACCTCTTACTATCATCCCATTTGCCTGACCTCCATCTTCAGCAAGGTCTTTGAGTTCATCCCCTCCAGACATATTGATCACCATCTTAGCCAGCAGCACCATCTTCCCCTTACCCAGTGTGGCTTCTGGCCCTCCTTCTCAGATGATGACAAGCTCCTTGACCTTACAGTCTTCTTTCTCTCCCACTTAACTCCCGTCATTCTCCTGTCTTTGTTTCCCTCAACCTCCAGAATGCCTATGAATGTGTCTGGCATCTCTGACTCCTCTTTAAACTCCAGACCTATGCCCTTCCAATTAATTTCATCGATCTCGTTGCTTCCTTCCTCTCCCATCGTCCCTCCTTTGTCACTATTCACAAACCAATTCCCATATATTCTATCCCAACATGGGCATGCCCCAATGATCTGTCCTTTCCCCCTCTTCTCTATCTCCTGCAAACTGCAGATATGGCCAAACCTCCCCTGCCTATTCACCTCCTCCAATTTTTGCTGATGGCACCGCCTTTCTGGCTCTCTATCCTACACTTCAATGGCCCTTACGTACTCTTCAAGCCCACCCTGGCCAGTTCAATCTGGTGCTACCAGTGGCTCCTTTGCATCAACTTTTTCAAGACCCAGGCAATCATCATAGGTCACACCATGCTCTCCTCCTGGCTCATCACTTTCTGTATCCGCCTTCCATCTCTCACATTGACTCTCTATGACCTCATCCCATTCCACATTCCCTTTTCCTCGAACACATCTGCACCATGTACATCGTCCACAGAATCGATCCGCCCCACCTCCCTCTGCCTTTTACTCTCTCTACCCCCAGCCCACTGCCGCACCTTTACCACTGTGTCCCGCCCTCTCTCCATCTCTGTGCCCTCCACCTCCTTCACCAATATACCTTCCAGCGCCTAACCCTCCCAGATGATGAGCTTCCCCTGATATCTACCCTTCCTACTAACCCTAATCTCACCATCCCCTCCTCCTCAGCACTCCCTCTCCTCTCCTTTTCCCTTCCCCTGAGAGGATTTTTCCTCCCTCCCAATCCCTCTCCCCCTCCCACGCTACGCATCTCCTACCCTTTGGTGCGTCCCCAACCCCTTTTCTTTTCCTTCCGCCCTCTCCAGCCACCCCTCTCATGTGGCCCCCTCCTGTCCTCTCTTTTCCCTCCTCTCAGGCCTCCCCTCCCTCTGCAGGTCCCTCCCAGTAGCTTTTCCTCTACATCATGTGTGCTCCGTCTCGTGCTGTGGTTTTTAAAGTGCCGTCATTCTGGTGTCTTTTAATACTATGGCCAACTTTTAACTTGTGCGTGTGACTTCAGCATATTTTTACGTGCTGCACAAATCTCCACCTGCGTTTTTTATCTTTATGTGGATTTGTTTAACTGTCCCACAATAAACATCTCCGTGTAAGTGTATATTTTAACCCCTATTGTCTCTCCTTATTATGTTGTTATGCCACCCTTTTTAGCGCCTTTTATATGTATTATTTCATCTTTTTGTTAACCGTATCTCTCGGCTGACGAACGGTGGATAGTGCCACTGCCAGGCCTTACCTGTCCATATGGGGCAAGAGAATGAAATCACAACAACGAAAAAGAAGAAAAAAAAAACAGCCCTGACGACGATGGCGGAGATATCCATCAAAAGATCGAAAATTGTATTCAAACTGACACGGCTTGAAAGCTGAGACGATTTTATTGAGATATGCCGCCATGAAAGACTCAGAGGACACGCATCTGTTCACAACGCTAGAGGCATCGTGTTTCCTTACAAGTAGGAATGTCAGCAATGTAGGAAAAGATAAATAGCTACTAACCGTAAAGGAGGCAAGTTAAGTTACAGACAGGCACAATTAAAAGATACTTAAACAAAGCTTTCGGCCAGAGCCTTCATCAGCGAAACACAAACAAAGAAACACACTACCGGAGTTGGCGGTATGTGTGTGTGAGGTGTGCATACTTGTGTGTATGAATGGCGTGTGTTTCTTCCTCCTTTGCTGATGAAGGCTGTAGCCGAAAGATTTGTGTAAGTATCTTTTAACTGTACCTCTCTGCAACTTAATATGTCTTCTTTGCGGTACGTAGCAGTTTATCTATTCCTACACTGTTAATATTCCTACTTCGAGCATTCATTGTTTCCTTACAAGTACCTTCGATACAATTTTGAGTGATATAATTATCTAAATTTTACAGTTTTTTTCAAGCCAAACGGTAGTGTGATTTTCGTTGTCAAAAGAAGTTCATCTAATTCTCCGAGTTCCCATTTTAACAGTCACGTGAATATTACATTTATTTACGTGTGACTGAAACATGATTGTCGAAGTTCGTTTATTGTGCGCTTTTAATCCATTACAAATTCGTAGACCTAATTTATAGAGTTGTTCGGCTTCTGTCGACGTTTAATAGGAACTTGAAAGTGTGGAAACAAAACTGTAACTATAAAACATTTTTCTTTACGCCTGTTGTGGTAGAGACGACGTTTTGTAATCGAATAACTCCCGACTACTAGTCCAGCTGAGTTAGTTAACCGAAAATAGAATACCACCGACAGTGTGTCAATAGGTCACTGATGCCATGTGCATGTTATTGAAATGTGGTTTGCCTAAATACTTTGGACAATTTTAATGCATTGTCGTGGTTCAACCACAGTGCTTAAAAGCTCTATATATGTTTAAGTATGGGTCTATCATGTTACTGCTTAACCTTTGCTTCAGTATTTCCTCAGACAGCAATGCTCTACTCCTTATCTACGAGCATCATTTTTTGTGGCCAAAAATCATCAAGATCATTACCATGCAAGCTACAATACGCGATGGGGTGGGGGGTGGCGACTGGAGTAATGAGTAATTTTCTTTTTTTCTTGTTTCACTTGAATACTATACTCGGAAGTGTTGTTCTTATCACTTTTGTATAAGATATTGCTGCTCTAATGTTACCATAGTGGTCATTTGAGAGACGTCAGTTGGGAAAGTAATATATTTCTTGAGCCGTATTTAAAGGCGCTTTAGACTGCCTTTCTTGCAACGTCTCGTTTCGGCATTTTCTGAGTATTTCTGAGACCCTCTACACTTGACCAAGAATAGTCTACAAATAGTAGATTAAGGATTTAGTAATGACGTCCTTCATTGTTTAATTATACTTCCTAATTATTCGTCTGACACATCTCAGCTTGACGTCTGTCTTGTGCACAGTTAGACAATGTTCTTGTTCCCACCTACAGAGCTCCAGAAAGGTACTCTGACGGATTGCAGTGAACTGATCGTACGCCATCCGAAATCACCTCTTTTCGATTGTCTGTGGTCATAAGAATTACGATGAACAACGCTGAAACCTCTGCTGATAGTTTTCCGGAGCGTTAACTTTTTTCTTACAACGTCATCTCCTTGCACACAGGCTGTTGGCTCTTTTCCAACAACTATTGCAAATAACAAAAAAGTCATATGAACATGAACAGCCATCTGAAGATGAACCTCCACTGTTTGTGCAAATAAATAGCATAGTTAAAGGTGGCTAGTTGCTGTTTTATAGTCTGCAAGAACCAGCTTCCAAAAACCTTACCACTGGTCCTTAGAAAGTTCTTAGTAAAGCATGTACTATCTAATTTGTTTCATTTTTTGCGATGATGCGCAGTGAGCAGCATAATCCTGTGATTTAGGAACAGCTTCTCAATTTCTACATCTACATCTACATCCATACTCCGCAAGCCACCTGACGGTGTGTGGCGGAGGGTACCTTGAGTACCTCTATCGGTTCTCCCTTCTATTCCAGTGTCGTATTGTTCGTGGAAAGAAGGATTGTCGGCATGCTTCTGTGTGGGCTCTAATCTCTCTGATTTTATCCTCATGGTCTCTTCGCGAGATATACGTAGGAGGGTGCAATGTACTGCTTGACTCTTCGGTGAAGGTATGTTCTCGAAACTTCAACAAAAGCCCGTACCGAGCTACTGAGCGTCTCTCCTGTAGAGTCTTCCACTGGAGTTTATCTGTCATCTCCGTAACACTTTCGCGATTACTAAATGATCTAGTAACGAAGCGCGCTGCTCTCCGTTGGATCTTCTCTCTCTCTTCCATCAACCCTATCTGGTACGGATCCCACACTGCTGAGCAGTATTCAAGCAGTGGGCGAAGAAGCGTAATGTAACCTACTTCCTTTGTTTTCGGATTGCATTTCCTTAGGATTCTTCCAATGAATCTCAGTCTGGCATCTGCTTTACCAACGATCAACTGTGGGGATCTGTATCGAACGCCTTGCGGAAGTCAAGAAACATGGCATCTACCTGGGAACCCGTGTCTGTGGCCTTCTGAGTCTCGTGGACGAATAGCGTGAGCTGGGTTTCAAACGACCGTCTTTTTCGAAACCCATGCTGATTCCCACAGAGTAGATTTCTAGTCTCCAGAAAAGTCATTATACTCGAACATAATACGTGTTCCAAAATTCTACAACTGATCGACGTTAGAGATATAGGTCTATAGTTCTGCACATCTGTTCGACGTCCCTTCTTGAAAACGGGGATGACCTGTGCCCTTTTCCAATCCTTTGGAACGCTACGCTCTTCTAGAGACAGACGGTACACCGCTGCAAGAAGGGGGGCAAGTTCCTTCGCGTACTCTGTGTAAAATCGAACTAGTATCCCATCAGGTCCAGCGGCCTTTCTTCTTTTGAGCGATTTTAATTGTTTCTCTATCTCTCTGTCGTATATTGCGATGTCTACCATTTTGTCATCTGTGCGACAATCTAGAGAAGGAACTACAGTGCAGTCGTCCTCTGTGAAACAGCTTTGGAAAAAGACATTTAGTATTTCGGCCTTTAGTCTGTCATCCTCTGTTTCAGTACCATTTTGGTCACAGAGTGTCTGGACATTTTGCTGTGATCCACCTACCGCTTTGACGTAAGACCAAAATTTCTTAGGATTTTCTGCCAAGTCAGTACATAGAACTTAACTTTCGAATTCATTGAACGCCTCTCGCATAGCCATCCTCACACTACATTTCACTTCGCGTAATTTTTGTTTGTCTGCAAGGCTTTGGCTATGTTTATGTTTGCTGTGAAGTTTTACAGTGCCGTTCCTCAGTCGGTAAAATTGGAACCCTTATATGATCATTTTGTTATGCATCTGCCTGATTGTCTGTCCGATTGTTGAAAAACGTGTTCTCACGGACAGGTAGATGCATCAAGCTGAAATTTATGTCTGATGTTAAGGTTTACGGTCCTTGACGGTGTAAAAAATTTAAGTTCTAAGTCAGTGCGCTGAAATAATACAGCCACTTATGTCACATATTATGACAGCCGCAAACTCACTCATAAAAACGCATAGGGTACTTGCCGTTGACACAGGGTCATAAAATTTGGCAAGAAGCAAGGTTCCACGATACAGGTAAAGAGAAAAATCAGATAATTATTAAAATGTTATTATATCACGTGAAAAATATTTTTTGTCATTTGTTACACGACTATCTGTCTGCGAGACTGCAGAGGATCGTTTTTCTCAGGGACAGGTAGACGTATGTAATTGACATGTATGTCATATACTAGGGTCTACGGTCCCTTGGCGATGTAATTGTACCTTCAGGAAAATGCAGTCAAAAGATACGAATATTTATGTTACATATTTCGACAGTCGCCAACTCACTCATGGGCACCTATAGCGAATTTCCTGTTGACCTAGAATCATGACCTTTGGCAAGAAGTAATGTTTCACAATACAAGCAAAGGGAAAACGTCCGAAAATTGTTAATTTGTGATTATATCACATTAAAAAATATTTCTGTCATTTGTTATCCGACTGTTTGACTGACGTCTGTTATGACCCCTTTTTCTCAGGAATGGGTAAGCATATGCCTTGCTTACATCAATAACAGGTGGAAGCCATCGATGTTCCCTATTCCTAAGATCGATGAGCTAACTACATACATAATTAAATTTGTATGGAACCCTTAGTGTGCGTGTCCTTCCCGCACTTTTCTGAATGTTTTGGATAAAAATGTGTTGTGTATTAGCAGAGATACATTGTACAATTTTGGTAAACGTTTTTGGAAACAGTGATCAATAGAGTATTATATTTTAACTTAAGTTCAGTCTTGATCACAACACTTACGTCTCAATAACATAGGTGACCGGTTTCTGTTATATTTATATAACCATCTTCAGACCCATAGCTTCTTTGGGGGATGGTAGGTGGAGCTCTCCTCAGTTGCTACGAAGTCAACGGATCAGTTGTCATCAATGTGAACACCCAAAAATTTGGAGAAATCTACCCTGTTAACTGAGCCCTGTTCATATGCTACATCAGTTGTCAGTATTTCTCTATTCGGTGTACAGAACTGGATATAGTGAGTTTTCTTCAAAATTAAGGGAGAGTCAATTTTCTGAGAACCACTTAATAATTCTTTGAAAGACATCCTTAACAACAACTTCAGCTGCTTTTTCTGGAATGGGATTTATTATAACAATCGTGTCATCTGCAAAAAGTACTAGTTCTGCTTGCTGAACGTTAAGTGGGAGGTTATTCACATGAAAAAGAAACAGCAGAGGACCTAAAATTGAACCCTGTGGGACTCCCTTTGTGATAACTCCACATTCACTATCTTCCTAACTTTTGCTTTCTGTTCATTCAGTATGATTCAAACCAGCTTTGTGTATAGCCTTAAATTCCATAAAACCTGAGTTTTTCTAAGAGTGTGGCATGATCCACACAATCAAATGCCTTTAAACGCAGCATTCCACAATGATCCGCGTCATTGCACTTGAGAACTGGCGAATGAAATGAATTGTGATCACTCCACCGCAGTGCGACATTTGTATTATGGTTACCGCATATTCCAAGCCAAAATCACAATAATCTGTGGGTGGCCATATGTGCATCACTGCTTGCTTGCCAGTAATTGCGTCGTGAATAACATCGGCCATTCCTCTATACCGTATCGTTAAGATGAAGAGAAACAGTGTCTTTATAGCAACAAAAGGAAGAGAAAGGAATGGTCGAGCCCAAATAAAGCAGCAACTCCATGTACAGAGATCTGCTCGCATCCGCAATGTATAATGTTATGCATCAAATGCTACAGCGACTGTGTGGTGTACTACGAATTGCTTTCCGAGCTGTAATCATCACTGCTGACATTTATTGTCAACAACTGAGACGTCTTGCAGACGTAGTGCAAGGACGGCGACCAGGAAGACTGCGTGAAGTGATGCTACTCCACCATAACGCACGCTCGCTTTCTGCTAAACTGACAACAAACACTATACGGGAGCTGGTTTGAGAAGTCATTCCGCACCCACCTTATTGACTTGATCGTGTGACCTCAGATTTTAACCTGTTCCGCTCTTTATAGAGCAGTCTTCACAGAACTTCCTTTCCAGATGAAAATGCGCTCCGAACATGGCTCGGCAAGATCTTCGCCTAAAAACCATTTGATTTCTACAGTCGTGAAATCGAGAAGTTACTTCAGCGTTGGCAGACTGTTGTAAATAGTGAACGAGAATACACCGACAGGAAAAATCGCAGCACAAGGTAGAAACTGTGCGATATTAACGACAGAAGTGACACAAACAAGGAGAGAGAGACGTTGCGGTGACTGGTTGCAGGAACTCTTGTACATTAAACTTTCTAATTAAGTGGACAGCTTCCTGTGCCTCCTACACGCAAGTACTTTCCACTACTACTACTCGCAGAACGCCGGCCAAGAATCGTCTTCCTTTTATTCAGTCTTGACGCTCTGGGAGTCAGCGACCGAAATGGTGCCAACCAGCGATGGGCGGCTGGTTAAATGAGCGTTGACAGGGGGCGTTGAGCACTGTGTTCCTGCAGGTGTGGCGCTGCCCGCTGTTTCCACTGGCGCGCGGGCCAGTACTTTCTTGATGCCGTTTCGAAGGGCACAGCTGGTTGGCACCCAGTCGATGCTTTTAGGACCGCACATGTTTCTACATTTGGCTGGTTGATTGGGTGGTTGATTTGGGGGATGGGACGAAACAACGTCATCGGTACCATCGTATTAGGGAAGGACGGGTAAGGAAGTCGGTCTTGCCTTATCAAAGGAACCATCCCGGAATTTTCCTGAAGAGATTCAGAGAAATCACGGAAAGCCTAAATCAAGATGGCCGGATGCGGTTTGAAACGTCGTCCTCCAGAATGCGTGGCCATTGTGCTAACCACTGAACCACCTCGCTCGGTGTTTCTACACCTTAAAGATGATGTTTACTCAAATCGCAGTGACAGAAGAAATCAGTTTTGCTTTAAGTACGCTCTGTAACGGTCGTGAGCGTTATTTAGCTTTGAGACTGGACGCCATGAGTTGATGTGAGTCAAGAATACCTCTCAGGCGACAAAGACACCAATATCAACACCTCACTGTGTTGGAGCGAGGTCTGTAACAGGGCTATGAGAAGCTGGATGGCTCTGGAATATCGTACTGCATCTGCAGCAGTAATTTGAGAAGTTGTTGGCAAAACATTGACACAACGAAGTGTCAGAAATTGTTTACCTCTAGGACAGCTTCGAGCCAGAAGCCCTGCAGCGTGCATTCCATTGACCTCAAACCACCGCCATTTGCGACTTCAGTGGTTTCAAGCGAAAGGTTATTGGAGGTCTGCTATGTTTGCTGATGACAGCTGGTTTTGAATCGGTGCGAGTGATGGCCATGTGTTGGTTAGAAGCAGAGCAGTTGAGGACCAATACCCGACCTGTCTGCGTGCGAGACACACGGGAGCTTCACCTGGAGTTACGGTTTGGGGTGCGATTGCGATGACAGCAGGAGCGCTCTCGTGGTTATCCCGTGCACCCTGGCTGCAAAATTGTACGTCAGTCGGATGATTCGACCTGTTGTGCCGCCACTGATGAACAGCATTCCAAAGAGTGTTTTCCAACAGGATAACGGTCTCCCACATACCGCTGCTGTACCCTGACATGTTCCACAGCGTGTAGAGGTGTTGCCTTAGTCTGATTGATCAATAGATCTATCTCCAACCGAATAGATACGAGGCATCATCGGACGACAACTCGAGCGTCATCCGCAAACGGTTTTAACCGTCCCTGCATTGACTGACCAAGTGCAACAGGCATGGAACTCCAACTCACAAACTGACGTCTGGAACCAGTACAACATAATTTAGGCACTTTTGCATGCTTGGAATTAACATTTTGGTGGCTACAGCGGTTATTAATATACTGTACCAGTATTACACACTTGCAATGGCTTATCCCGCGCTATGTTCCTGCAACGTTAATCACTTAAATATGAACGTAGACATATGTATTCCCGAAATTTCAGTTGTTGTTGTTGTGGTCTTCAGTCCTGAGACTGCTTTGATGCAGGTCTCCATGCTACTCTATGCTGTGCAAGGTTGTTCATCTCCCAGTACCTGCTACAACCTACGTCCTTCTGAATCTGCTTACTGTATTCATCTCATGGTCTCCCTCTACGATTTTTACCCTCCACGCTGCCCTCCAATACTACATTGGTGATCCCTTGGTGCCTCAGAACATGTCCTACCAACCGATCCCCTCTTCCAGTCAAGTTGTGCCACAAACTCCTCTTCTCCCCAGTTCTGTTCAATACCACCTCATTAGTTATGTGATCTACCTATCTAATCTTCAGCATTCTTCTGTAGCACCACATTTCAAACGCTTCTGTTCTCTTCTTGTCCAAACGATTTATCGTCCATGTTTCACTTCCATACCTGGCTTTACTCCATACAAATACTTTCAGAAATGACTTCCTGACACTTAAATCTATACTCGAAGTTAACAAATTTCTCTTCTTCAGAAACGCTTTCTTTGCCATTGTCAGTCTACATTTTATATCCTCTCTACTTAGACCATCATCAGTTAGTTTGCTCCCCAAATAGCAAAACTCATTTACCACTTTAAGTGTCTCATTTCCTAATCTAATTCCCTGAACATCACCCGACTTAATTCGACTACATTCCATTATCCTCGTTTTGCTTTTGTTGATGTTCATTTTATATCCTCCTTTCAACACACTGTCCATCCCGTTCAACTGCTCTTCCAAGTCCTTTTCTGTCTCTCACAGAATTACAAGGTCTTCGGTGAACCTCAAAGTTTTTATACACTCCTGGAAATTGAAATAAGAACACCGTGAATTCATTGTCCCAGGAAGGAGAAACTTTATTGACACATTCCTGGGGTCAGATACATCACATGATCACACTGACAGAACCACAGGCACATAGACACAGGCAACAGAGCATGCACAATTTCGGCACTAGTACAGTGTATATCCACCTTTCGCAGCAATGCAGGCCGCTATTCTCCTATGGAGACGATCGTAGAGATGCTGGATGTAGTCCTGTGGAACGGCTTGCCATGCCATTTCCACCTGGCGCCTCAGTTGGACCAGCGTTCGTGCTGGACGTGCAGACCGCGTGAGACGACGCTTCATCCAGTCCCAAACATGCTCAATGGGGGACAGATCCGGAGATCTTGCTGGCCAGGGCAGTTGACTTACACCTTCTAGAGCACGTTGGGTGGCACGGGATACATGCGGACGTGCATTGTCCTGTTGGAACAGCAAGTTCCCTTTCCGGTCTAGGAATGGTAGAACGATGGGTTCGATGACGGTTTGGATGTACCGTGCACTGTTCAGTGTCCCCTCGACGATCACCAGTGGTGTACGGCCAGTGTAGGAGATCGCTCCCCACACCATGATGCCGGGTGTTGCCCCCGTGTGCCTCGGTCGTATGCAGTCCTGATTGTGGCGCTCACCTGCACGGCGCCAAACACGCATACGACCATCATTGGCACCAAGGCAGAAGCGACTCTCATCGCTGAAGACGACACGTCTCCATTCGTCCCTCCATTCACGCCTGTCGCGACACCACTGGAGGCGGGCTGCACGATGTTGGGGCGTGAGCGGAAGACGGCCTAACGGTGTGCGGGACCGTAGCCCAGTTTCATGGAGACGGTTGCGAATGGTCCGCGCCGATACCCCAGGAGCAACAGTGTCCCTAATTTGCTGGGAAGTGGCGGTGCGGTCCCCTACGGCACTGCGTAGGATCCTACGGTCTTGGCGTGCATCCGTGCGTCGCTGCGGTCCGGTCCCAGGTCGACGGGCACGTGCACCTTCCGCCGACCACTGGCGACAACATCGATGTACTGTGGAGACCTCACGCCCCACGTGTTGAGCAATTCGGCGGTACGTCCACCCGGCCTCCCGCATGCCCACTATACGCCCTCGCTCAGAGTCCGTCAACTGCACATACGGTTCACGTCCACGCTGTCGCGGCATGCTACCAGTGTTAAAGACTGCGATGGAGCTCCGTATGCCACGGCAAAGTGGCTGACACTGACGGCGGCGGTGCACAAATGCTGCGCAGCCAGCGCCATTCGACGGCCAACACCGCGGTTCCTGGTGTGTCCGCTGTGCCGTGCGTGTGATCATTGCTTGTACAGCCCTGTCGCAGTGTCCGGAGCAAGTATGGTGGGTCTGACACACTGGTGTCAATGTGTTCTTTTTTCCATTTCCAGGAGTGTATCTTCTCCGTGGATTTCAGTACACTATATTAATTATTTTATAGTGTTGCAATTTTTCCGTCAGTCTACTATTGAAGACTGAAGTTTCTTCTGTGTGTATTTGTTGTGTTTATTAAATTTATAGAAAAACGCTACGAACTTACGCACCAACCTAATATGTCCATAAGCCTATAACGACGACTTATCTAAAGAGATTTGCCAGAGTGCCCCGTCGGGTGAACACGACGTCGCATCTTTCACACGAGTAAACGAGCGTTTCCCGTACGCGTTGCCCGGGCGGCAGGTTGCGGGCTGCAGCCGCGGAGGAGCCGATCGGCGATAAATCACCGCGCGTTGGGAGGGCGTGGCGGGGTCAGCGGCGGCGACCCGCGGACCATCGCTCACGACTTCCGTCGGCAGGGCAGCTGGTAATAAGCGGAGGCCCGCACCGCGCAGAGCCAGGCCTAATGGCGCTGCCCTCACTTTTCATCGCCGTTTTTCACATTAAAGGCAGCTCCGAAAAAGACTTCTTTCCACTTTATCAGTTATTTGCTTTGCGTTTCGATAGACAATTTTTAAAAAATGGTTATTGTGGGATTCTGATGTGTAATTATCCCCTAACTGACCGAAGACATTCTCAGTTCACTACTTTTTCACCTGGTGCTCTCAGCACATGACTTTTAACCACATGGTGCCCGCCACTGTACCTCTATTGTTAGCGCAGCTCTCTTCGGTGTGAAAGGACCTGGGTTTGATTCCTGGTACCTCCTCGGATTATCCTGAGAGAGGAATGTCTAGGACGGGGTCCACAAACCCTCGTGAGGCCAGGTGGGGAGCTGCTTGAATAAACAAGCAGCGGCATCACCAGCATAAAGCTACGGGGAAAGACGGCTGGAGGAATTGACGACATGCTGATCACAGTCCCAAGATCATAAATACTACTTGCACTGCCTTCTAAGCAGCAGATGGCCACCAGGAACGGGCCCGAGTTCTAATCCGTGATGGGCATATACGTCTTACCTTATGTCGTCCGTTTTGAACTGCGGTTTGGAAAGTATGACTGTTTACGACAAAAGGTAAATGAAAACAAGTGTCTGTATCACAGATATTTTCTTCCACGACCCCTTTCAGGCCCTTACACCCCTATCTTCAGGTGCATTACTGAACTACATTAAAATATCTACATTTACATACATAATTCGCAATCCACCATACGGTGCGTGGTGGAGGGTACCTCGTACCACAACTAGCATCTTCTCTCCCTGTTCAACTCACAAACAGAACGAGGGAAAAATGACTACCTATATGCCTCTGTACGAGCCCCAATCTCTCTTACCTTATCTTTGTGGTCTTTCCGCAAAATATAAGTTAGCGGTAGTAAAATTGTACTGCAGTCAGCCTCAAATGCTGGTTATCTAAATTTCCTCAGTAGCGATTCACGAAAAGAACGCCTCCTTTCCTCCAGAGACTCCCACCCGAGATCCTGAAGCATTTCCGTAACAATCGCGTGATGATCAAACCTACCAGTAACAAATCTAGCAGCCCGCCTCTGAATTGCTTCTATGTCCTCCTTCAATCCGACCTGATAGGGATCCCAAACGCTCGAGCAGTACTCAAGAATAGATCGTATTAGTGTTTTATAAGCGGTCTCATTTACAGATGAACCACATCTTCCCAAAATTCTACCAATGAACCGAAGACGACTATCCGCCCTCTCCACAACTGCCATTACATGCTTGTCCCCCTTCATATCCCTCTGCAATGTTACGCCCAAATATTTAATCGTCGTGACTGTGTCAAGCGCTACACTACTAATGGAGTATTCAAACATTACGGGATTCTTTTTCCTGTTCATCTGCATAAATTTACATTTATCTATATTTAGAGTTAGCTGCCATTCTTTACATCAATCACAAATCCTGTCCAAGTCATCTTGTATCCTCCTACAGTCACTCAACGACGACACCTTCCCGTACACCACAGCATCATCAGCAAACAGCCGCACATTGCTATCCACCTTATCCAAAAGATCATTTATGTAGATATAAAACAACAGCGGACCTACCACACTTCCCTGGGGCACTCCAGATGATACCCTCACCTCCGATGAACACTCACCATCGAGGACAACGTACTGGGTTCTATTACTTAAAAAGTCTTCGAGCCACTCACATATTTGGGAACCAATCCCATATGCTCGTACCTTAGGAGTCTGCAGTGGGGCACCGAGTCAAACGCTTTCCACATGTCAAGGAATATGGCATCCGTCTGATACCCTTCACCCATGGTTCGCAAGATATCATGTGAGAAAAGGTCGAGTTGCGTTTCGCAGGAGCGATGATTTCTAACGTCGTGCTGCTGCATGGACAGCAACTGCTCTGTCTCAAGGAAATTAATTATATTCCAACTGAGAGTATGTTCGAGAATCCTGCAACAAACCGATGTTAAGGATATTGGTCTGTAATTCTGAGGATCCCTTCTTGTACCCTTCTTATACACAGGCGTCACCTGTTCTTTTTTCCAATCGTTCGGGACTTTTCGTTAGCAAGAGATTCGCGATAAATGCAAGCTAAGTAAGGAGCTAACTCTCTGTAAAACCGAACTGGAAACCCATCAGGACCTGGCGATTTATTTATTTTCAACCCATTCAGCTGCTTCAGAACCCCAGGGATGTCTATCACTATGTCCTTCATACGGGAATCTGTACGAGACTCAAACGGCGTTATGTTTGTACGATCCTCCTGCGTGAAAGATTTCTCAAATACTAAATTTAAAATTTCAGCTTTCGTTTTGCTGTCTTCCGTTGCCAGGCCAGGTAGCAGCCAGTGATCTGTTTACAGCCTATGCTCTTTAACATATCATGTAAACAAAATTTCAGCATATTGTATGTTAGCGAATCGTTTTTGTGATTGGGAAGTTGAGATAATATTTTCGAGATACAGATTACTAAATAATAAATGGTTCAAAAGTTATGTTTATCGTCCTGTATGTTTGGGAAGCTTCTAAAAAGTACGTTGCCTATGTTTTAATTTTATCATTGAGTGTTTTCTGACCGTGGTTCCTGTTGTGAATAAACATTTCCAGTTCTTCGAAGTGCATGATTTTGTGGCCTGCGTACAGTTTATGAAATATTGTTAGAGCAACTCCTTTCCTTCGTTTTGTCCACTTACACAGCGCCTTTAAATCTGTTAGTTGCTCTAGTTGTGCTACTAAAACGTCTGCTCGAATTCGTTACGTTGATTCCCCAGAAATACTGAAACTGTTAGTTGTTATCCTGTTTCCTAAGACGTCACAATTTCTATGACGTTGTCTTCGAAATTCACCTCTTACAAATATTCATCTGTTTCTTATGACTAGTGTATCGTGCCATTCTTAAAACTGATAACATTGAACACTCTTTAGATAAGTCCGCTGTTGTTGTTATTGTAAATACTTATACAGAATTTCTCTCGTTTTTGGCTCATGATATCAATTAAATGCTTTGCCACTCTCGTTTTTCAACTTCTGCTACGTTAGGTAGGCGACTATAGAGTTGCCGCCCAAACAATTGCCGTGTATTGTCACAATTGAACACTACGTAACATTAAATTTTATTGTAGTGATCTCATGTTACTCTATAAGCCTTTTCAATTTTGATATTTCTTTCTGCTTTGATAGTGTTCTACTACATTAATTATTTCGCCTGCGTATTTGAAAACGTATACCTTCAGAATCCTTCTGCGTTTGATTTTTAGTAGAGCTTTTCAGCTGCAATGTAAACTATCTCTGTGATGGATTATATTTCTGATACCTAGAGGCCTATGTTTTACACGTCTTGCGCACTTTTATTGGGGTATACGTAGCTTCTTTCCTGTCTGTGTACCGACTGCTAGATAATAATGGAGGATTAACAAATTAATATTAGTCGCCGGCCCTTGTGGCCGAGCGGTTCTAGGCGCTTCAGCCTAGAACCGCGCGACCGCTACGGTCGTAGGTTCGAATCCTGCCTCGGGCATGGATGTGTGTCATGTCCTTAGGTTAGTTAGGTTTAAGTAGTTCTAAGTTCTACGGGACTGATGACCTCTGATGTTAAGTACCACAGTGCTCAGAGCTATTTGAACCATTTTTAATATCCGGTCTTTGTAGAATTGATATCTGTATTCTATTTTCTGAGAACATTACCCCTATAAACCATTCTTTATACATATTTCGAAAGACTCAGAGATAACGTGATTCAGCTCATGAATTCCTCTCTCCACGATTTCCACAACTTTGCAGTAATGCTGTCTTATTGAGGAGATTTGCGGTAAAGCAGTTGGACTATCTCTGTCGTTTTCCGTATTGTCAGGTGTTCTGAAACAAGATTTGATACTTATCTTTCCGAAGAGCAATCTCCCGATGCGTGGTTCACAGCTGAGGAAGTCTCTGGAGTAGTCAGGAATTACTGTGTATTCTCTAGTGTTAGCCGTACATTCTATTTTCTGACAAAGTAGCTTCCGTTGCTGTTTGTTAGTTATATTCGCACAAATCATATAAAGTTCCTGGTGCTGTTCTCGAATAAATCCTGAACTTATTTTGGCCTGTTTTTGGTATAAGCTTACTTCTCCTTGCGAGTATTTTGAATATAGTTTTCAGCGTATTTTGGAGTCTCCCATGTTTCCGTCGTTCAGTATCCGCCCACTGATTCTATGGTTTCAGCCGCTCATATTTAGCTTTGTCACACGTTGCGTCCCGTTACCTGCGTTTGCGTTTTCTCGGAGGATGTTCTAATTTCAGGGCTGATGTTTGTAGTGTGCCCCGCATGGGCATTGCCATTTCTCGGATACTTATCTCTTACATTTTGGAAGGGACTAGCGGCGTCCTGCTAGAGAAATTTTATTTATTCTTGGAAATATATTTCATTTACATATGATTCAGTTGGGCTGAAATCCCACTTTCATTTGAATTCCATAGAGAACAAGAGTTATTTGTAATTTCAGACATAAATATTTTCCCCGGAGACCTTAGCGTTTTCGATCTATGTTACCACATCTAAATAATTCCATACATAAAAAAATGTTAGTTTCAGTGTCAGGGTCCTCATAAGATTAAAGATTTATCGTACTGTGGTATAAATGAGAGTGACTTCCGTTTGGATGAAACGTTACAGATTTAATAATGTAGATATTCAGCCTAGCAAGAACACCCGTGATACGTCATAAACTTTTCATGTTATAAACATAAACGTTTAATTCATTTTATCCCCAAAAATATTGAAACAGTTATTTTGTAAATGTTTGCATGGGA
Source organism: Schistocerca cancellata (assembly GCF_023864275.1). NCBI lineage: Eukaryota > Metazoa > Arthropoda > Insecta > Orthoptera > Acrididae > Schistocerca > Schistocerca cancellata. Next base: position 600,415,519 of record NC_064631.1, on the reverse strand, counting down.
ATTTTAAGGTAATTTGTGACGTCTTAAACTTTCAAGTACTACTTCGAGAGCCGGCCGAGTGGCCGAGCGGTTCTAGGCGCTACAGTCTGGAGCCGCGCGACCGCTACGGTCGCAGTTTCGAATCCTGCCTCGGCCATGGATGTGTGTGATGTCCTTAGGTTAGGTTAGGTTTAAGTAGTTCTAAGTTCTAGGGGACTGATGATCTCAGCTCTTAAGTCCCTTAGTGCTCAAGAGCCATTTGAACCAATACTTCGAGAAATGCGCTGAATCTGGTGACCAACCCATCGTTTCGTATCCGATTATATTACGTTCCACAGGTATTATACTGGAAGCGCTGAGCCGCAAATTTTGCACATTCTTACGATTATTTGCGAAGGAAATTAATACTTTGTAAGGTAAATGTTTCCACCAGCAGCTAAGCTATACAGTATTACTCCCTTTTAAAAAACCTTGTATACTTAATTTGAATGACAAGAAAGTTGCGCTTGAAAGTGTCGTGATAGGACGCAAGCACAAAAATATTACACGTTGCGAAAATAAAGTTCCTGGCTCATGTGCAGAGCAGAATCACAAAACCGGGAAACTTTTCGATGCCAGGAATTGTTAAAAGTGAAAACAACTACAATACAGAAAAAAAACGCCAAGGATAGAATCGCAATCTTCTTATTTGGTCTTAATTTATCAAAATCTGTGGTTGCCGGCAGGCTCTAGGGACGAAGGTCTCTTCCCGGCGGTAGCCGAATCGGCTCCTAGTGGTTGATGAAATTTTCACTGTCTGAATTTGGCTTCCGAGGCGATCAAGCTGGTTATGTGGTGTACATGATCAGTAGACCCTGATGGTGAGATTCCGTGGAGTTGTGGCTACAGTAATCTCGGAGAACACGAAAGTGATATCCTATAGCAGTAGAAAAAATGTCGGCATCGGTATTCCAAAGTGCTGCGTCTCTTTTGTCACTATGAAGTATATAAATACAGCTTCGACCGTGTAGACTGCAGATTCCTTGACTTGCGCCAAAGGGTGGTTGGGTTTTGGATTCCGCTGAATAAGTCACGTGTCCACTATACGAAGGAGACGGTTACACGTGTAGCAGGGGCTGTGTGTCATGGATTGGGCGGTTTTTTAGGTTAGAGGCTCTCGGGAAAACACAAGAAGGGCTTCAGTCACAAAGGGTGCAGGCCGAACACAGGAAGAACGTAGATACAGGAGTCATCGCTATAACAGTTGTAGCCCGCATCTCGTGGTCGTGCGGTAGCGTTCTCGCTTCCCACGCCCGGGTTCCCGGGTTCGATTCCCGGCGGGGTCAGGGATTTTCTCTGCCTCGTGATGGCTGGGTGTTGTGTGATGTCCTTAGGTTAGTTAGGTTTAAGTAGTTCTAAGTTCTAGGGGACTGATGACCATAGATGTTAAGTCCCATAGTGCTCAGAGCCATTTGAACCATTTATAACAGTTGTAAATTGTCATAGCTGTGTCGGGAAAGTACCAGAGCTCCAAGCGCTAATGGAAAGCACTGATGCTCAAATTTTTATAGGCACTGAAAACTGGCTAAAGTCGGAGATAAGCTCAGCCGAAATTTTTGCGAGGAACCAAACGGTGTTCCGAAAGGATAAGCAAATCACGGTTGGCGGTGGCGTGTTTGTTGGTGTTAGAAGTAGTTTATCTTGTCGCGAAATTGAAGTAGATCGTTCCTGTGAGCTAGTAGTCGGCGGAGGTCATTGTTGGCAACCGGAATAAAATAATAACTGGATCCTTTTACCGACCTCCCAATTCAGATGATACAGTTGCTGAAAGGTTCAAAGAAAACTTGAGTTTAATTTCAAACACGTACAAGACTCATACGATAATAGTTGGTGGTGACTTTAATTTACCCTCGATGTATTGGCGAAAATACAAGTTTAATTCCGGAGGTACGTATAAAAAATCATCCGAAATTATGCTAAACGCATTCTATGAAAATTATTTAGAGCAGTTAGTTCATGAGCCCACGCGAGTAGAAACGGTTGTGAAAATGCACTTGATCTCTTAGCAACAAATAATCCTGGGTTAGTAACGAGCATCAAAACCGATACAGGCATTAGTGAACACAATGTTGTCTTAGCAAGATTGAATACTGTAACCACCAAATCGGCCAACAAATAATCGAAAAATATACCTATTCAAAAAAGCAGATAAAAATTCACTTGACGCTTTCCTGAGAGGCAATATCTACTCCTTCAAAATTAATAATATAAGTTATTACCAGATGTGGTTTGAATTCAGAGAAATAGTATCGGGAGCAATTGAGAGATTTATACCAAATAAATTAACAAACGACGGAGCTGATCCTCCTTGGTATACAAAATGGGTCAGAACACTGTCACAGGAACAACGAAACGAACATGTCAAATTTAAACAGACGCAGCTAATGGTACTGATTTAATTGTAATTTAATTCTAGAGAGCTGCACGGTCACCAGTGGCATCTGTTATTTCGGACATGTCCAAAAGAACAGATACCATCTTCATATAGTTAAGGCTAACTGTGCTGGATGCACAAGCATTGCTCGAACTCTTACGGGAGTCGGTAAGATTGTCTGCCGCGAGTAATGAGCGTAATGGTAGGGGAACTACGAATGTAGTGTCTGGACATTAAGTTGGGACTGTGGGTCTCGCCGACACGGTAGCTCAGCGTGTTCTGTCAGAGAGGCGGTGGCCCTCTGTAATTAAAAAACTGATTAAGGGAATCAACGATCAACTTGCACCGATGTCATGTGACCTCCGCCCAGACCAAACGCAACGAGCAACACGGAACAAAACAAAGAGGGAAGAAAGAGAAAGATGGATAGAGCCTCTGCCATGTAAGCAGGAGATCCGGGGTTCGAGTCCCGGTCGGGGCACAAATATTTTACAATCCCCGTTGATGTATATCAACCCCTGTCGACAGCTTCTTGATTTAATTATCATTTCATTCTACGAGAGCTGCATGGTCACCGATGGTATCTGTTCTTTCGGACATGTCCGAAAGAACGGATTCCATCTTCATCTACCGAAAAAAGTCGCGTCTCTCTCTCTGTCTCTTTCTATGGCCAGCAAGGTGCTCTCGTCACCTTCCGCTGTCTCAATGTTTTCTTGGAAAGTCGAAGCGAGTGGCGGTCACTCACGTTTTCAAAGGCCGAGGACATTGCATCCATGTCAGTTTTATGTGTACGTTCATATGACTGAATTTTATGGGATACTACACTGATAATTCTCCTGAATTGTTTGTCCCTACTATCTACAATATACTGTATTAGGAAATGATTATACATCCCAACTTGGCTGGCTGATCGTCGTCCAACCCAAACTACTACGAATAGATACTTGAAATTTGGAGAAGATGTTTATATCGTAGGTATCGTTTAAGAACGAATTTTTCGATATTCCACTCCTAAGAGGGTAACTTAGGGGATGACAGGTTTTGGAAATTATGTCGCTATTAAGGCAAATTTTGAAGCTGGAAGTACAAAAACTGATAGTTATGATAATATTATGAAAATGTTAGATTGCTACTCACCACATAGAGGAAATATTGAGTCACATGTAGGCACAAAAAAAAAAAAAAAACGTCAAAAATGTGTGCTTTCGGACAAATGGACTTCTCCAGAATAAAACAACATACAGAAACACACACCCACACAAAGACTCACACAGACGCAACCCACACCCACATGACGACTGTCTCTGGCTGCCGACGCTTGGTTATTGTCAGAAAAGAAATACGTACTTCCGCATTTTTGGAAATTGAAATACTAATGGCGTAAAATAGTAGAAGAAAATTTCTTTTGAAACTAAATGATTATTAAAGTACTGTAAAGCATGTTAAAGCTACATCTATGAGAATTGGTGTCCTCAGTTAGAAATAACAAATTACCTGTTTCAGTGTTTTAGAAATTAAACACCTAAGCGGGTGAAATTTCGAGATGAAATATTTTATTAAAATACTTCATTATGTAAATGTTTTTAAGGCTAACTCTAAGATAATTTTTATTTGTATTTGTAATAAAAATACAGATCGCGGTTAATGCACATCCTAATCACTAGTTTCAGCACAGTCATAATGATATCTTCAGATCATCGAATACGTGAATTATAAAGTCCCTACCTGTGGCACATTGCCATCTGGCCATTTAAAACGTGGAGGTGAATTCACAGAAAAGACTGTCCCATGCAACACAAAGTACACTGAAATAAAAGCCATAACTGTATCAGTAACGCACATAGGTGTCAAATACATCGGGCAGAGCACATCCAACTGCGTCAGATGTTTTTGTGTTGGTAACTGGTTCCATTGTCGACATACACCCATCTGACAGCAGTGGATGTGCTCTATCTGATGCATTTGACACCTCTGTGCGTTACTGATACAGGTAAGGCTTTTATTTCACTGTACTTTGAGTTGAATGGGAGAGTCTCTCTTGAGTTTACCGCCATGTTTTCAATGGCCAGATGGCAATGTGTCACACACAGGGGCTTTATAATAAACGTATCTGATGATCTGAAGATGGCAATATAACTTTGCTGAAACTAGTAATTGGGATGTGAATGAACTGCAATCTGAACAATAAAACTTCTATTTTGGAAGCTTTTTTAAAGTAATGTAAACGTGTTAGCGTCACCCTTTTTCTTACAATATCAGATAATTACAAAACAGTGCCTATTTCAGTGTTAATGGAAATTTACCCCTATGGGCGAAAAATAGGGGATGAAAGTTTTTGTGGAAATATTTCATTACGTAAAATTTTTGAAGCTAAATTTCTGTAAATTTGTATTTTATTTCTCTGTTAGGAATAAAAAAATACATGTTTCAGTCGTTTTTTGGAAATTCAGTCCCTAAAGGGATGAAATAAGGAATGTAAATGTGTTTGAGAAGTATTTCGTTATAATAAAACAGTTTTGAAGATAAACCTAAGAAAATTAGTATTTAACTTTTGAAGAAATATGCGTTAGGAGATGCAAGTTTCTAAAGAAATAGCACCACGCGAAGTCAAATGTAGGATTAACAAAGACCTTAGACTCTAGCTTTTTGGTCAGAAGTACATTCGGAAAAGGCCGTGCTTCTATGACCTCAATTAGCGTGCAATGTTTAGAAGATATATAAAGTTGAGAAGATATATACTTTGTGAACAACATAAAAATTCGATTAACGAGAAACAAAAAAATTCTCGCAGACCATACAGTCCATGTGAACGAAGAATCGGCCCCTAAACTAGTTAAATATGTTTACCATCAGTGACTCACCATTTAATGTCCTTCAGTTCAATTCAATAGTGATGTTATCCTGTTACGTGGCTTCTTGTCCTGTCTCTCGTTTACTACATTCCATACAGACGTAAGTATGTTGCCAGAATTACTGATTTCTGGCATTATGCACATGTTCCTTGATTTTTAATAACTTTTCTTAGTAATTTTGAGTAATTTTTATAGTGTGGAACTACTGCTGGATCTCTGCTTCTTCTTTCTAACAGATTCATTTCCTTTTTCCCTTCACAAGATACTTTAGTTCCCCTATTGATCCACAGTTGTTACATTCCTGTTTAATCTCCATCTGATTAGCTGATGCGGAAAGCTATTTGAAAATAATGGTACGATTTTACCATGGAATGGATTAAATTTTATGTTAGCATTTGGTTCAGTACAAATTTCATCCTAGGCCATTTCTTGTAAACTGTTCTTAAAAACATTTGTCCTGGAGTCATTAATCATTCCAACCAATTTCCATTGAGGAGTACAGGTATACATGCTTTAAGTGTTTGTTACAGGATAAACAGTTGTTTTCCTGCTTTGATTTTCACCAAAGAAAACATTATCAATTAGGTTCCTACGTCTTTATCCACCTATAACGGAAAGTGAATTACCGAGCTCAAATTATAACATCCATATAAGATTTCCAGATCATTTTTCCTATCAGAATTCTTTCGAAAATCTGCACTGAAGACATCACAGACTGTTAAATGCTTGCTGTTCTCTGACACATAGCATAGTAAGGAATTCAGACTCCAACAAACAGTTAAAATCTCTCTGTAGGATCTATATACAGTAACAATTAAAAGTGAACTATTTTTCAGTACCATTTTACAAGCACACGATTCTATTTGCTCATCATTACAGAATCTATATGTTTGTGAACTTATTTTCTGATTTAATATATATAACTCCTCCTTTTCCTATATTAGTTGTGCATCGGTGAGATGCTAAAGTGTAATGTTATATATGTAACGTTTCTGACACTATGATTATATGGTGGCAGATCTATCTTTTCAGAACTCTCTAAATTTTCCAAACTGACAAGAAGCTTACTCAATCATCCAATATGATGATGAAATAAGCTAACTTTACGTTGCTGTGCATTCTTAAGCATTTTGTAAGGTCCTTCTGCTACACTGACTTTTCTCAAAACACTGTTCCTGTATCTTCATTCTAACCTACAAAGGTACCTCTCTCACACCAGTAACCACAAAGATCTTGCTTTATGTGATGGAGGCTCCTGTAAATTTTCTGCAAGAAAGCTGAGCCAACCTATCTTCCCTTTTCTATTCAGGTGCGGGTTAGGCCATGTCTGGTATACTCCATCTCCCAAACGTAGCAGTAAGCACTGTACCCTTGTGAGATTTTACTTCAGCCAGCAGTATCCAGCTCAACTCAGTGTCCACACAGCTCACAGTCATGCTAACCAGAGCTGGTCGTGGGGTTGCAGGACCTCCATAAATCTCGCCTGTGTGTGTTTAGTTGCTACTCGCATTTCATTCAGATCTCTCTTAAGCTGTATTTACTGTCCTCAGCCAGGCCGTTCCTAGCTCCAGCTACTACATTAGCCTGATCCTCTTTGCCAAAAATCTGGCCCATGCCCACTACCTAGCTACAAGACTCTTTCCTTCCTATCTCTTTTGCTATTGACCTACGCTTACTTTCTTTGTTAGAAGCGTGCTGAACCCTAATGTGACGTACAGCTCGGATGGGACTCCCCCCCCCTCCCCCACCCCTCACAACTTCAAGTAGTAAGTCAAATTTATTCAATATTCCTTCTCCGTTTATATATTAAACTTCATTAACTGGACAATGTTGCTCATGTATAGGTACGGTGTTTTATCCTTCTTTTACCAGAACGGCGCTCCGCAGGGTACGAGGGGCCATCTGGCAGTCACGTTCCTCTAACCACTTCTCCGTTATGCGTTGTTCTGGCGTTAGCGCCAACAGGGGCCGCTGATTATGTGCGGCAGTCTGTTTTCATTCACTGAGCTTCTTTAGCTATTTGTTTTATAATTTCTATATTATTCTGTGTACTCGGAAAGCTGTTTATCATTTATGCCATTATCTAAAATATCGCCACTTGAGCGTATGTCGGTTACTGTCTTTTAGCTTTTTCCTTCTTAACAATTTAACCTTTGTCATATTTCATTTCATTGCTTTTTATTACTTTAATGCCTTTTACACTTTACAAGCCCACTACAGACTTTACTCATTGTATCCCTCTTTTTATTTTACATCGCACAATTATCATCGGAGAATATGTGTACGCCTAGAGTAGCGATATCTGGCGAACTTGCAACTCAAAGTAGCCACTACTGTGCGGCAGTTTGTTTTGAACTGTAGTGCTACTGACAAGATGATTCTTGAGTATACAGTTATTTATACATGTTTGACAATGCTGGCGCTGATTTTGTGTTCAGCATTCGACGATGCCACTATGGCTCCAGTATATTAGGACATGTTTTTATGAAAGAGGTACGTGTCGTTCTATTTACAGCGCACAAATGCACATTTATGTAGTAATACGTTTCATTATGATCTATGTTATTGTTTTAAGCTGTAGCCAATTTGCTAGTTGCATTTTTGTTTTTCCCATATTTTGCTGCAGATCTGAAGATGGTCATTGCGTTTCGAAACTGGTACTCTGAGGACCTAAAAATTTGTGACCACTGACTTTAAATAAAGGAAATTTATTCAATAATTTAAGCTCAAATATAGAGAAGTTGAAGCGTTGCTCCACCTTCCCCCATTACCTCTACCTATTTCCCATGATCTTCTCCCCCCTTCAACCTATCTAATACAGATTTCAAGTTTTCTAATTCACCCTGAAGTGCACAAACCCTTGCCTCCTGTTCAGGGATTATCTTGTACTTTTTGCTTAGCCTACGGTTCAATAGGAGAGCCCCGTTGAGTTCTCCGTTCAGTTGCTCAACCAAGTGAAATTCCAATCTACGCTCTATACATAACTGACTACCCTATGGTAACATCCAAAGTACTTCAGCGCTTACTGGGAACAACATTGTCATCCCGCAAGAAACTGCGATGTGTTGTCCACTGCAGTGTACCGTGCAGGGAGCTGCGTGGTACGAGTGATATGTCGTCCAGCACGTAAACCTATCGCTTCCAGATGTATGTCCATGGACTTACTTGTATTTTGACATCTCAGGGATCGTATCCCGCAGTTTCCTCCCATTCTGTATGTGTGAATACGTTGTATGTTCCGATGTACATCTGTCACACATGGTACTAAAATCCTTTAAATATATTTTATAACATCCGTAACGACTCTAATATACCGTTGCAAATGTCAACCAAGTCGACTACATTGCTCTGTTACACACAGCAGCAGACACTAACTAAATGTTGATACACATTAAAAACAGATCCAAGCCCTCGTATGCAGCAAGGGGCCACGCCGTATAGCCGCGAGGTCTCAGGCGTCTTGTCACGGTCCGTGCGGCTCCCCCGTCGGACGTTCGAGTTCTCCCTTGGGGATGGAGGTGTTTGTTGTCCATAACGTAAGTTACTTTAAGTTAGATTAAGTAGACCTATGACCTCAGCAGTTTGGTCCCATAAGACCTTACCACAAATTTCCAATTTTCGCGGCAAAGATTTTCAGGAGATTTTTCATCGTTATGAGGCAACTGGTAACTTGACAACTCCTTAAAAATCCAGGATTCCACAATGGACTGAGGTTTCAAACTGGACGCCTTGTCTATTAAGCAAGGAATGCAGAAAAAAAGTATTTCAGCTACTCTCCTCACTGATTATTTTATTTAATGGCGCTGGATATTAAGAAACTGTTTCTTGAGAAAGGTCTGTAGACGCAGATATAGTATTTTTGGTTAGTTAAGTCATTCCGTCTGAGCATGTGTTTGTCGTCGACGTCAACAGAACATAAAACCAACACAGCCTTTCCCATCTTTTCCCGGCAAAATATAATTTTAGTGAATGCGTATCACTGAATAGGTTCGCCTTTTGTACCCGCAGCAATGTCATGACAGTTGTTTGATTTTCATAAGTCAAATCGTAACTTTGTGTTGAGATGCAATTGGCTGTTTTTTTCGTTTTTTTTTTTTTTTTTAGTTCATAAGTTTGATCTGTGGTGAATTCCTAAGTGTTTGGTGCGATGGGTTGGGCGGGGGGGCGGGGGGGGGGGGGAGGAGCTAGAAATATCATGGAGCCTAACAAGACCCACACTTTAGACAATAGCAAAACGCGAAAATACTAAAAATTTGTACTCTGGATGAAGTTTATAGTAGGAAGTTGTGATAATCCTCTCGATAAGTATTTTCACATATAGACGATGTCAGTTGCCAACTAACGTCGGTCTTATTTGTGGCGCATTCATAGAGTTCCAACAAACATTTCTCTGTCCGCAACAGGTATGTCATGGATGCCAATGAATTTCTTAAATGTAGGCTCATGTTACCCAATAAAGTAAGTGTCAAATGAAAACTTGGCGTGGGACGTAGTTTTTTAATGGTTGTAAAAACAAGAATTTTGTTTGTTCAAATAAATAAGCTGAGATTCGTGCGTTAAATCATTCTTTGGTTTTGGTGGTTTATCACCAAAATAAATCCATCCATAGTAATTTTGTTTTATAAGAAGTTTAATGGCAAGTTTCCGATAGTTAAGAAACGGGTAAGTAACTTCATAATAGCCATATTTCTCCTAACAATGGTCACGTAATGGACGTCGGAAAACTGAAACACTGATATTCCCACAAGTCTGCATCTACCACACTTTCCAGTCTTCGTCTCGCTATTTTGCAGCTATGGTATTTCAAACTGATAGGTAATATTCATACGTTCGAGAACCTGCTTTGTTTCGAATGGGAATTATTACATTCTTCTTGAGGCAGGAGTATATTTCGCCTTTCTCACATACCTTGCACACCAGGTGGAATAATTTTGTCATTATTGGGCCCCTCAGGGATCTCACATATTTTGGGGGATTGTTGTCTACCCAAGTGTCCTTCTTTCCATTTATTTCCCAGTACTCTGTCAAATTCTTCTCGCAGTATCATATCTACTATCCTATCTTCATCTGCTTCCTCTTCGTTTTCTTTAATATTGTCTTCTAGTTCATTTCCCTTCTAGAACCCTTCTATGAAGGGTGTCCCAGGAGAAGTTATCAATACTCACGGATATTACAGGAATTCTCATAGGAAGCAAAAATCTTCATGTGGAATTATGCCCTACCCCAAATGGTTTGCGAGATAGAGAATATTTAATGCACATTTTTTGCTGGCCGGCCGGTGTGGCCGAGCGGCTCTAGGCGCTTCAGTCTTGAACCGCGCGGCCGCTACGGTCGCAGGTTCGAATCCTGCCTCGGTCATGGATGTGTGTGATGTCCTTAGGTTAGTTAGGTTTAAGTAGTTCTAAGTTCTAGGGGACTGATGACCACAGCAGTTCAGTCCCATAGTGCTCAGAGCCATCTGTTGCTGGGCCGGTGGCGCGCACGTATATGTCCTATGCACCTAATCTCTCTGACGTTTTATTCTATCCCAAACTAACTCGTTGCTTTCAGACTCTTTTCTCCAGACGTCTCTCTGCCATGAAACTAGCCCGTTGGGCGCCAAGTTATCCATGGCGTGTTGTGAGTGAAGTAGCGCGAGATATTGCAAGTGTATCAGAGAGAAGCACCGCATCACAGAGTTGAGCACGCGCTGATTAAAATACTACAATTGTCCGACTTAAGAGGCGCTATTCATGTACATAATTCTATGGGCGCGACGACTGCTCCATGAAAAAGTTTCAGCGCGGATGCATAACCAACGTCCGAACTCCTACGGAAATCAGAACTCTTCCAGTAGAGGGTTGATGAACGGTGGTCGTTGCGGTGCGGCGATAGGGAAGTAAAGAGGGACGGCCGAGGCTGTTCAGGTAAACATTTATAGAAGTGGAGCACCTGGGTTCGCGTCCTGGTCTGGCACCTAATTTCTTCTCTTGCCGTTGCTGCATTGCTACAATGTTCTGTGCGGCTGGAACTCATTATTTCCTTGCTGTTTGTTTCCCAACCCGTTTCTTTCCATTCCTTTCACCCCAATTATTCATGTATACATTCCATCTGCTTCATCATGTGTGGTGTCTATTCTGTCGGACACGTCCAGCTGAAGAGACACCACTCATATACATTATTCTATGGACGAGACGGCGGTTTGCACAACCGACGCCCAAAGTCCGACGGAAACCAGAAATCTGTGAGTAGGAGGTTAACAAGCGTGGGTCGTTGCGGTGAGACGAGTGGGAAGTTAGGAATTTGCGGCTGATGGGAAATGTTTCCTGGTGGCCGAGCTTGCTAAGGCAAACATTCTGAATAATGGAAGTATCTGGATTCGAGTCCCGGTCCGGTACGAATTTTCAACTCTCGCCGTAGTACTGCCACAAAGCCTTCTGCGGCTGGGAGACTTAATATCTTTCCTCATTCGTTTCCGTGGAGTTCCTTTTACATTCCTTTCATCCCGATTATGCACGATGGACGTATCCACGAGAGGAGGCCATGAATAGAACGTACGTTGCCACATTGCATTCATCATAGTGACAGAGGCCCAACATCTAATAAGGTAATGGCTGGTACCTCTGGGTACACACAGTGCCGCCCCTGGTTGAGGCAGCTGATGATTTGGACACCAGCTGCTACACCAACAGTGTGACGTGACAAGGCAGGTGGCGGTGCCCATTTATTTATTTATTTAGCGTATGGCTCATAACATCACAGTAAAAATTCAGGAACAACACGATTTAAAAAAAATCACATATGTATAAACAGAGCAATAAATAACAGTTTGTATATAAGGACACCGCCAATTGTAAATTTACACTCACAGAAGAGCAATCACAAGCAGACGTCCAGCTTCGATAATAAATAGTCGATTGCCTCTTGGGTCGCTATTAGGAAATCCTGTGGGTCACCCTCGTATGCCCTTGGTGGGCATTCCTGCACGATGTGTTTGACCGTCTGTCTCTCAGCGCCACAGTCGCAAGCGGCCGAAGGAAGTTTACCCCATCTGTGTAAGGAGTCGGCACATCTCCCACAGTTGGTTCTGATGCGATTAAGAGTTGACCAAACTTTGCGAGGGCAATCAAATCCTTTTGGTTTACTAAAGATGCATGGCATACTGTGGCAGTTTACTGCTGTTCTGCTCTCCCATTCCTCTTTCCATCGGTCATTTATTTTAAAGTTGGTTTGGTGCAGAGCCTGTGCGGTCTTTAGTGGAGGATGCCCAGACCGGAGTCAGTTTCCTTGGATGTCGTATCTTCATGGATTTGTAATTGAGGGTTGGTCATGATTTTTTGAAATTCTCTAACTAGAGCGTGTTCACGGCACAGGTTAGGAGGGGCTATGTTACTGAGAACGGGCAGCCACACTGTAGGTATTGGCCTGATTGTGCCTGATATAATACGCATTGTTGCATTAAGTTGGCTATCTACCATGTGTGTGTGTTTGCTGTTGAGCCACACTGGGGCACAGTATTCTGCCACTGGATACACCAAGCCAAGTGCGGATGTTCTTAAGGTAGATGCTGTGGAGCCCCAAGTGGTGCCACAGAGCTTCTGCAATATGTTTTTGCGTGTTTTAAGTTTCGCTGCAGTTTTCGTCAGGTGTTCTTTGAATGTTAGTGTCCTATCTAGGGTAACCCCAAGGTACTTTGGGTGTTTGTTGTGATTTAGTAATTTCCCGTCTAGATAGACTTGTAGTTCTCTGTTGGCCATTTTGTTGTTCAAATGGAAGGCAGATACTTCCGTCTTTGTAGCACTAGGTTCTAGCCTCCATTTTCTAAAGTACTCGCTGAGAATCCCTAGGTCACTCGTAAGGATATCTTCGGCAGTTTCTATATGGTGTCCAATCTCGCCGTGATGTTGTCTTTCAACCAGATAACGCTGGACTGCGTTTTGCCAATGCTGTAGTGACCAGCTTCGATACAGAGGGTGTTCGACTCTTGCTCCGGGCTAGCCTGCTCCAGACCTCCCACCAATTGTAAACATCTGGTCACAGGATGCGAAGAGACTGGTGCACCACGACTTTCAAGCCACTGTGACTGACGGACTCGCGGATGGAGTTGAGCATGCAGTGACGTACCTGTATCTGTTCCAAGCTCACATCGACTCAATACACTGCTGGGCTAGAGTCGTTCTGGCTGCCAGAGATGGAACCTGTGTGTACTGGACTTCGCTCGCTGCACAGCCCCAAATCATGTGCAGATTTAATCATATATTCTCCCTAATATACTGCATACATACAATTTCTTTTTTAAAAGAGAAAGGACCCATTGCACGACCAGGTCCAGAGAGCCGTTCATGCCTATCGGCCGCTATGTCAGCTGCCGCCATATGGTATCATTCGGATCTTAAAACGGGGGCAAGGTTTGAGTGTACCACTCTGCCGGCCGTTGTCGACTTTCCAAACATTGAAGCAATCACATGTCATTGAAGTAGCCTCAGTTGTTATCATAAGGCTCAATGGACCACATTCCAATCCCGTCACCAAGGAAAACTTTTTGGAAGTATCTGGAATTGCATCTGGCTTCTCTGCAAGGCAGTAAGATGTTACGGAGTATATCCACAATAAATAACATATCGTTATTTGTTATCCTTCGTAGTATTGCAGCTTTAATGGCCAGCCGCGTACGTAAATGATCCAGTGCATGAATCCACACTTATATGAGATAAAATCGTACAGTTATACTGAGCCTTAATAATAAAAAGGTCTAGTGAGAGGCAAGTGCACATTTTCTGAATGATGACAAAGGAGACTCACAAATGAATGTCTTTCTGAATTTTAGGAATGTACTCAACTTAATTTGCTCAGTAATTTGTTGCAGTGGGTGATACGTAAGACCGCCATTACGTGTCAGAAAGGAAGCACGAATTTAAGTTATGTGTGGAAGCTGGTGTCCATGCACACAAAACGGTTTATTGAATTGCACTGGCCCCAAAAGTTGTTGTCGTTATTCCCCGGGATTTTCTTTTGGAATAACTTGTGAAAAATAAAACAAAAATTTAGAAATGCTGGTCTTGTGTTGTAGCTCATTGAAAAAGAAGTCCAGGGAGAGGAGAATGACTATGTTTCATAAGGATAGTGTTTTTGTCCAAACAGATGTATTTGCAACCCGGAAACAGAGGAATCTTGAGTATGATTTGTTGTTAAGGGTTAAGTTTCAGAGAGCGCAAATCTGTAGCAAATGACATCTTCCACTGAAGACAGTAGTTCCCATTAAACATTACATTATGTTACCACCTCAGGTTGCTAAGACTATAATGTAGCCAGCTTCCAGAGGTAAATATGGGCTCGGAAACGCTTTCCTTAAGAGCTATGGGCAATTGTTCACGAGAAGAGATGTATTTTACAGTACCGAAAATGAACAAGGGCTCGTAGCTCTTAAGGTATATATTTTAGAGCCCATGTTTACTTGAATTTTTCTTGTTTTGGTCCATACTACCAACTCTGAAAGTTGACTACCCTACCACCTTACCAGCAACATTACCGGTACATGTATTTCGCTGTCAGAGGAATCAAAACGATTTTCGGTTGTAACTACGATTCGGTCTTTTCCAGATCAGGGTCCCTTACCTCAAGTTGATACATTTACCCTTCTCTATCAGGTCTGAAAGTTTGTAAGATCATCACGGGATCACCCTATCTATTTTGTCCCTTACGCAGATGATATTGCACAGTAACAGGTTCATTGATAGCTCTTACCTGGAGTGCAGTGTCGCTACAAATGATTAATAGGCAGCTTGGCCGTTGGTAAACAGAATTCAAACATTTTTGGGCATGCCAAGATACCTTTTATTTATTACGAGAAGTATCCTCGGACATTGAGTACCAATGGCAATCGCAATCATTTTCAATCATAATCACTTACAACTGAAATAAAGCTAAATTAAAATTCGTACTGTTTACAGCACGTGCGTGCGCTACGTACATGTATGGAGATATATGCTCAAACTCAGGCTCTCGCCCCCCTTCCAGTCAGGCCGTTGTTGACACTCTGTTCTTGAATGACAGCCATTCAGACGCTGGTAAAGACAGGACTTCCTGATGAGGGCGTGCTCTGGACAGCCAATGGAAGACGACGAACGTGTGGAATGTCAGATCCCTTAATCGGGCAGGTAGGTTAGAAAATTTAAAAAGGGAAATGGATAGGTTAAAGTTAGATATAGTGGGAATTAGTGAAGTTCGGTGGCAGGAGGAACAAGACTTCTGGTCAGGTGACTACAGGGTTATAAACACAAAGTCAAATAGGGGTAATGCAGGAGTAGGTTTAATAATGAATAGGAAAATAGGAATGCGGCTAAGCTACTACAAACAGCATAGTGAAGCATTATTGTGGCCAAGATAGATACGAAGCCCACACCTACTACAGTAGTACAAGTTTATATGCCAACTAGCTCTGCAGATGACGAAGAGATTGAAGAAATGTATGATGAAATAAAAGAAATTATTCAGATAGTGAAGGGAGACGGAAATTTAATAGTGATGGGTGACTGGAATTCGAGTGCAGGAAAAGGGAGAGAAGGAAACATAGTAGGTGAATATGGATTGGGGATAAGAAATGAAAGAGGAAGCCTCCAGGTAGAATTCTGCACAGAGCACAACTTAATCATAGCTAACACTTGGTTTAAGAATCATGATAGAAGGTTGTATACATGGAAGAACCCTGGAGATACTAAAAGGTATTAGATAGATTATATAATGGTAAGACAGAGATTTAGGAAGCAGGTTTTAAATTGTAAGATATTTCCAGGGGCAGATGTGGACTCTCACCACAATCTATTGGTTATGACCTGTAGATTAAAACTGAAGAAACTGCAAAAAGGTGGGAATTTAAGGAGATGGGACCTGGATAATCTGACTAAACCAGAGGTTGTACAGAGTTTCAGGGAGAGCATAAGGAAACAATTGACAGGAACGGGGGAAAGAAATACAGTAGAAGAAGAATGGGTAGCTTTGAGGGATGAAGTAGTGAAGGCAGCAGAGGATCAAGTAGGTAAAAAGACGAGGGCTAGTAGAAATCCTTGGGTAACAGATGAAATATTGAATTTAATTGATGAAAGGAGAAAATATAAAAATGCAGTAAATGAAGCAGGCAAAAAGGAATACAAACGTCTCAAAAATGAGATTGACAGGAAGTGCAAAATGGCTAAGCAGGGATGGCTAGAGGACAAATGTAAGGATTTAGAGGCTTATCTCACTAGAAGTAAGATAGATACCGCCTACAGTAAAATTAAAGAGACCTTCGGAGATAAGAGAACCACTTGTATGAACATCAACAGCTCAGATGGAAACCCAGTTCTAAGCAAAGAAGAGAAAGCAGAAAGGTGGAAGGAGTATATAGAGGGTCTATACAAGGGTGATGTACTTGAGGACAATATTATGGAAATGGAAGAGGATGTAGATGAAGATGAAATGGGAGATACGATACTGCGTGAAGAGTTTGACAGAGCACTGAAAGACCTGAGTCGAAACAAGGCCCCCGGAGTAGACAACATTCCATTGGAACTACTGACGGCCTTGGGAGAGCCAGTCCTGACAAAACTCTACCATCTGGTGAACAAGATGTATGAAACATGCGGAATACCCTCAGACTTCAAGAAGAACATAATAATTCCAATCCCAAAGAAAGCAGGTGTTGACAGATGTGAAAATTACCGAACAATCAGCTTAATAAGCCACAGCTGCAAAATACTAACACGAATTCTTTACAGACGAATGGAAAAACTAGTAGACGCCGACCTCGGGGATGATCAGTTTGGATTCCGTAGAAATGTTGGAACACGTGAGGCAATGCTGACCTTACGACTTATCTTAGAAGAAAGATTAAGGAAAGGCAAACCTACGTTTCTAGCATTTGTAGACTTAGAGAAAGCTTTTGACAATGTTGACTGGAATACTCTCTTACAAATTCTAATGGTGGCAGGGGTAAAATATAGGGAGCGAAAGGCTATTTACAAATTGGACAGAAACCAGATGGCAGTTATAAGAGTCGAGAGACATGAAAGGGAAGCAGTGGTTGGGAAGGGAGTAAGACAGGGTTGTAGCCTATCCCCGATGTTATTCAATCTGTATATTGAGCAAGCAGTAAAGGAAACAAAAGAAAAATTCGGAGTAGGTATTAAAATCCATGGAGAAGAAATAAAAACTTTGAGGTTCGCCGATGACATTGTAATTCTATCAGAGACAGCAAAGGACTTGGAAGAGCAGTTGAATGGAATGGATGGTGTCTTGAAGGGAGGATATAAGATGAACATCAACAAAAGCAAAACGAGGATAATGGAATGTAGTCGAATTAAGTCGGGTGATGCTCAGGGAATTAGATTAGGAAATGAGACACTTAAAGTAGAAAAGGAGTTTTGCTATTTGGGGAGCAAAATAACTGATGATGGTCGAAGTAGAGAGGATATAAAATGTAGACTGGCAATGGCAAGGAAAGCGTTTCTGAAGAAGAGAAATTTACTAACATCGAGTATAGATTTAAGTGTCAGGAAGTCGTTTCTGAAAGTTTTTGTATGGAGTGTAGCCATGTATGGAAGTGAAACATGGACGGTAAATAGTTTGGACAAGAAGAGAATAGAAGCTTTCGAAATGTGGTGCTACAGAAGAATGCTGAAGATGAGATGGGTAGACCACATAACTAATGAGGAAGTATTGAATAGGACTGGGGAGAAGTTTGTGGCACAACTTCACCAGAAGTAGGGATCGGTTGGTAGGACATGTTCTGAGGCATCAAGGAATCACCAATTTAGAATTGGAGGGCAGCGTGGAGGGTAAAAATCGTAGGGGGAGACCAAGAGATGAATACACTAAGCAGATTCAGAAGGATGTAGGTTGCAGTAGGTACTGGGAGATGAAGAATCTTGCACAGGATAGAATAGCATGGAGAGCTGCATCAAACCAGTCTCAGGACTGAAGACCACAACAACAAAAACATCACGTGTCCGATCACGCACTCAGTGCGTGACCAAGGCGGAATAGATATCCTTTCATTGCTCAACATTTTAGTTTCCACGTATCACTTTTTTCCTATTGGCAAGGACAGCTGTTTCACAATTCATCAGTATCTCGTTTCAGATTTTGTCGATCTCTGCATAGGGCCAATTACAATAAAATATTACACAGTTAAAAGTCTGAACGATTTGTAATGTTGTAATTTCCATTGGTGATACAGACGATGCCTTCTGCCTCAAAATAAATATGTAACCATTTCATGGCTCATTCACTGGGGTCAACAATATCTAAGAGCCACATCTGGAAAGTAACTTATATAGTTAACTTCTGCTAAGCACATTTTCATACCTATTCATGTGGTGATGAAGTTTTACACTATCCAAATTCGCCTAATTGATACTAATACATCTCTACATTTAAGTACAACACTTGCCTCACTTAGATATTAATAAAGCATTAAGTAAATATCTGCAGAATTTTAATGAAAGTACATCTTAACTGCTTTCATTTCTACCATATTTATTCAGTTTTGGACTATTGTCAAATTTTTGATAGTCCCCTTACATATTTAATAAGTTACTCTGACGTGTTTTCACCATAAAAGAACCAACATTCCTCGATCACGCACTTTGATTAAAAAAAGAAACCGATATTAATAAAGTCTGCATTGTATGACTATTAACAAATTGTATCAGGATACCTTTCCTGGGAATTAATTTGCTCTTTGGCATAACGCGAACATTGACAGATGTACTTTGTTGTTTTGGTACTGCATTTCATTTGTAGGCGCTACGTCACTGGTATGTATATCGAGTTACTCATGTGCTTGTATCAGGCGTACCAACGTTTTCTGTTGAAACGTTCCAACCCTTCCCCTCCCCAACCCACCTGCCCCTTAAATGCCTTAATGAGAGCCATATGAGGCATTACTCAAAGAAGTGGCAAGAATTTAATAGTTTACAAATGGTTCAAATTAGAAACAATATAATTACCACGACATGAAGGGAAGTTTCACTGAGGATGAATGATTTTACTGGAAAGTGTACAATGTAGTGCGTCACGGAAAAATTCCCTGCTTTAACACGACAATTTATCTTGCTGATTCCACATTCTTTATTTTTATCCGTATAACACCGTGTTATGCCACTGAGTATGCTAGCAGACGTGATTGTTCGGAAACGTAAATTGATCAGACCCGAGCAGCTTTAGTAGTTAAATATTGCTAGCAGCCGAAAAATGATCGGAATGAACATTTTAGGGGGGTTCGCGGACTTCATTGAAAAGTAATTAACGAAAGGACACTAATTTTGCCCGGAACAACCCGCCACCGATGTCGCGTATTTTGCCTGTAACGTGTGAAGAAAAAATGACGTGATCGTGTGGCATAGTCGGCCGAGGGGCCTCGTCCGGATAATTCCAGCCATCGGGGTGTAAGTCTTATTCCAGTCGACTCCACATTGGGCGACTTGCGTGTCGGTGACGACGGTGAAAGGATGATGAGGATAACACAATACCCAGTTGTAACATGCCCGGGGGTACTATTGGGGATGGGGTCCTTTAAACTGTTTGTCGCTTCTGCTTTTCTTGACCGTGCGACCTGTCCACACCACGTACCTGATAATCCCGCGGCGGTCGTACTGTTCTGTTCCACACTGCTGTTGGCTTGCCTGAAATTATCTATCGAATTATACAAGCGGGTTTAGGGTAGTCACTCAACGTTAAAACACAACACTGTTCGACGTCTGGTATGAACAACTATATTCTGAAACGATTAAAGGAAAATCGCAGGTTGCACTGTTTACACTCTAAATCGTAAATGCTTATCCCAATTAACAATCTTGGTGATTAACAGTCCAAAATATCATTCGGAGCCGGCCGTAGTGGCCGAGCGGTTCTGTGCGCTACAGTCTGGAACTGCGCGACCGCTACGGTCGCAGTTTCGAATCCTGCCTCGGGCGTGGATGTGTGTGATGTCCTTAGGTTAGTTAGGTTTAACTAGATCTAAGTTCTAGGGGACTAATAACCTTAGAAGTTAAGTCCCATAGTGCTCAGAGCCATTTGAACCATTTGAATGTTAGCATTCAAGTCCCATAAGATTTCACACACATTTTCAGATATGCAGTAGGTGCTCTCACGGTGCGGACGGGCATTACTTTGCTGAAATGTAAATCAAGGATGGCTTGCCTTGAAGGGCAACACAGACCATTACTGCTACCTGTCGAGGCACATGGCGGACGACAATGTGGTTGGTATTCCACCACTGTCTGTGGCGTGTCTGGTAACGTCTGCGCTGGCCATCGGGGCTCCTTTCGAAGATGACTCATGGCTGAAGACAATTATACTCCGATCAATGAGATTCTTGGTCAAAGAGTCAAAGAAGTATCCGGAGACGCCCCGGACAGTGGTGGGATACCAACCGGTCCCTCGCACCCATACGACCCAACAGCCAGCAATGATGGTTTGGGGTGCAAATTCATTTCATAGACGGACCCCTTTGGTTGTCACCCGCGGCATCCTTGTAGTATATCGGTACGTCGACATTATTCTACTCCTCCTCTTGTTGCCCTTCATGCCAAGCCATTCTTAGCTAACATTTCAGCAAGACAATACCTGCCCGCACACGGCGAGGGTTTCTGCTGTTTCCCTTCGTGCTTACGAAGTCCTACCTTGGTCAGAAAGGTTGCCGGATCTCTACCCATTTAAAAACGTTTAGAGCATTATGGGCAGGTTCTTCCAATTACTCGTGGTTTTGGCGATATAAGGCGCCAATTGGACAGAATTTGGCACGATATTGCCCAAGAGCACACCTGACAACTCTCTCAATCAAGTCCAAGTAGAATAACTGCTTGCATAAAAGCCTGAAGTGCACCGACGTGTTACTGACTTCCTCAGTTTGTGAAGTTCTCTCTCTTGAATAAATCATCCATTTTTTCTGAAAGTGTAATTATTTGTTTGTTGGTACATGTACGTGACATATACCGATTTACTTTTCACTCGGATAATCCCTTCGTGGTGCGTCCTTTGTTTTTCTCTTTTTCTCCTGATTGGAGTGTACGCGGCCCGGCAGAATGCTGCCCAGAGGGCGACCAGCAACGGGCTGGTGACGGTCTAGCGTCAGGCAAAATCTCTCTTCATCAATTGGTAGGAAACCTATCCATCCAGCCTTGCGCACCTAAAAATGCCACAGTCCGCCAAAAACTGAGTTAACTAATCACAATGCTGCATTTAATCTCTATATGTCGTATTTAAGGTATAATCTGCTTCCTAAATTCAAGAGATTCGTTCTCCCATCAGGTCATCTACAAACATTAAATACATCTTCAAAGTTGCAGTCAATATGAAGTTAATTGAAAGCTAAAGTAGTGTGGAAGCAGGTACCGCCCCGTGACTGACTGGCAGAAAAAAATTCATTGCGCGGGCTGGTCATTAGAAGATCCTACTGGAGAAAACACTTCGTCAGGCATTCCCGAGAATGGTTAACGCGCGAGTCTTCTCTCTCAAGAGTCGTACCCTGTCGGATAGGTTTGACTACGGTACTACACAACACTGATGAGAGCTCGTGTGTGAATCGTCCTGCTCCATGGGCGTTGGTTTTCTCCAACTAGTTGTTTAGTCGTTTTAGTAAAACTATTTATAGCATAAATTATAAAGAGATTTTCTGCAAAGTTATCGAAATGTTATGGTAGGTGGGATGTGTCAGTTGTAATAAAAACAGTTACACCCCTATTAGCTATGCTTTTTCAGGGTTGGTAACCGTAGCGACCTAGGCGGTCCTACTTATGTTCTTGCGTGTATGTTTATTTATTGATTCGTATCAGAAGAACACAATGACAATAATACAATTTGCATTATTTAATGACAAAACATGCAAAACATATGAAATACTGAGATACTGCCTGTGGCTTCTACCACGGGTTCTTCGGCGGACCTCTTTCTGACGATATTTCTGAGGCTTCGCTAGAACGAGTGGAGGGCATTCTCAAAGCTTCACCCTCCGCTGCTGTTGGTGGGGAAGTTGATATCCTTACAATAGATGGGCGTGTGAGGCAAGTGCTTCAGATCTCTCGTTCATTGACACAACTTTTCTGGTGGAGTGATTTCTGCCAAACAGTAACATTTATCACCTGATGTTAGTCTGAAGCCATCAGTGAAGAGTCGGCGTGTTTGATTAAGGGGGTGTCGGATTATTGAGCATGATTTGATGTGTACCAAACACTGCAAGCGTAAACTATGACGGAGTAGCGCAGAGCAGAGCCAGGAAAGTAATTCTCCACGTCTCCGGTTGTGTATCACATTTCTCGTTCCAGGCAGTTTGCGAACGATGATACTTCTAGTGGACACTTTCTGTTCTGTGTTTATAAAGTGCTTTCTGTAAGTGACAAGTGAGGGCAAGATCCATTGTTACATCTAAATACACTACTCGCCATTAAAATTGCTACGCCACGAAGATGACGTGCTAAGGATGCCAAATTTAATCGACAGGAAGAAGATGCTGTGATATGCAAATGATTAGCTTTTCAGAGCATTCACACAAGGTAGGCGCCGGTGGCGACATCTACTACGTGCTGACATGAGGAAAGTTTCCAACCGATTTCTCATACACAAACAGCAGTTGACCGGCGTTGCCTGGTAAAATGTTGTTGTGATGCCTCGTGTAAGGAGGAGAAATGCGTTCCATCACGTTTCCGACTTTGATATAGGTCGGATTATAGCCTATCGCGATTGCGGTTTTCGTATAGTGACATTGCTGCTAGCGTTGGTCGAGATCCAATGGCTGTTAGCAGAATATGGAATTGGTGGGTTCAGGAGGGTAATACGGAACGCCATGATGGAACCCAACGGCCTTGTATCACTAGCAGTCGACATGACAGGCATCTTATCCACATGGCTGTAACGGATCGTGCAACCACGTCTCGATCTCTGAGTCAACAGATGGGGACGTTTGCAAGACAACAACCATCTGCACGAACAGTTCGACGACGTTTTCAGCAGCATGGACTATCAGCTAGGAGACCATGGGTGCGGTTATCCTTGACGCTGCATCACAGGCAGGAGCGCCTGCGATGGTTTACTCAACGACGATCCTGGGTGCACCAAAGGCAAAACGTCATTTTTTCGGATGAATCGAGGTTCTGTTTACAGCATCATGATGGTCGCATCCATGTTTGGCGACATCGCGGTGAAAGCACATTGGAAGCGTGTATTCGTCATCGCCATACTGGCGTATCACCCGGCATGATGGTATGGGGTGCCATTGGTTACACGTCTCGGTCACCTCTTGTTCGCATTGACGGCTCTTTAACAGTGGACGTCACATTTCAGATGTTTTACGACCCGTGGCTCTACCCTTCATTCGATCCCTGTGAAACTCTATTCTTCAGCAGGATAATGCACGACCGCATGTTGCAGGTTCTGTTCGGGCCTTTCTGGATACAGAAAATGTTCGACTGCTGCCCTCGCCAGCACATTCTCCAGATCTCTCACCAACTGAAAACGTCTGGTCAATGATGGCCGAACAACTGGCTCGTCACAATACGCCAGTCACAACTCTTGATGAACTGTTATATTGTGTTGAAGCTGCATGGGCAGCTGTACCTGTACACGCCATTCGAGCTCTGTTTCACTCAATGCCCAGGCGTATCAAGGTCGTTATTACTGCCAGAGGTGGTTGTTCTGGGTACTGATTTCTCAAGATCTATGCACCCAAATTGCGTGGGAATGTAATCACATGTCAGTTCTAGTATATTTGTCCAAAAAATACCCGTTTATCAGCTGTATTTCTTCTTGATGTAGCAATTTTAATGGCCAGTAGTGTACTTAGGTGTTGAGTCGCTACTTGCTTTGTGGCTGAAGCCCGTTTATATATATGGAATGCACACACCAGAGTTTTTGTTACGTTGAGTTTCAGTTGATTTTCTCTGTAATTGTTAGTTCAGATAGGGCTTTCGATAGCTTTCCTTGTACAGTTTCGAAGTGGGCTGTCTGAATGGCGATATCTAGATCATCCAAGTAGAAAGTATCCCAGGACGAATGTCAGTATTCCGGGCTGTTACAGAAACGGTAATTCGAAGCAGGAAAGTCTAGTAAACGCGTGCTCTACAAGGCATACCTTAAGGACTATGAGCACTTCTTTACATGAAATGCTGTGGAACGAATCTCTTCTGCTGCAAGATGTTTGTGTCTATTTGTGGACGGAGTTTGTATGGACCAAAACAAGAAAAATTTCTGATAAACATCGGCTCTTAATTCCTATCTTCAGAGCTATAAACACTTATTCAGCTTCGCTACTATGAAACACCTGTCTTCTACTGAAGAAGTGCGCATACCTGTTAACGTATGCATTTTAGATGATATGTTTACTAGACAATTTTGCTTCGAATGATCGTTCCTTCCGTATCCCTGAATACTGACCAATTCTCCTAGGATACTGTATTGACGAGTCCTCCTAGGACACACTATATACACAGCTTGTTGTACCCTCTGGGAGGGTCTGGTCGTTCTCTATAAATACTGAAGACAACTGGTGTAAGAACAGTTGTAAGTAGGCTGTTTAGGTTTTTATGTTGGTAACGCCACGTAGTGCTCTGTATGTAAATCACTGACTGTGCTGCGTGCAATCTGTGGCTGGTTTGCATTGTTGGAATATTTGCTATTGTAGTGGTGGGGAATTGGAGGAGAACAGCGCATAGCGTTGCACAGTTGGAGGTGAGCCGCTAGCAGTGGTGGATGTGGAGAGAGAGATGGCAGATTTTTGAGAGCGGACGATCTGGACATGTGTCCATCAGAAAGAGTAAATTGGTAATATTGGATATCATGAACTGATATATACATAGGATGACTTTTGAACATTATTAAGGTAAATACATCGTCTGTTCTCTACCAAAATCTTTCATTTGCTACTATGTATATCAGTAGGTAGTGCCTTCAGTAGTTAGTGCCTTCAGTAGTTAGAATCTTTTATTCAGCTCGCAGCATTGGCGCACGCTGTATTGCAGTAGATTGAGTAACGAAGATTTTTGTGAGTTAAGTGATTCATGAAAGGTATAGGTTACTGTTAGTCAGGGCCATTCTTTTGTAGGGATTATTGAAAGTCAGATTGCGTTGCTCTAAAAATATTGTGTGTCAGTTTAGTGAATGTCTGAGTACGTTCAGTTTTGCTCAGCTGTTTGAAAATCAAATAACGTAGAGGTTTTCCAGCACTGTGCCTTGTGGCAAGCTGTTCTTGTGTTTCCCCACATTACGATTTCAGAGGTAACATAACATGCGGTTAGTTTGAGTGTGTAGGATGTCAGAATGGTCAGTTCATCCCGTGTGTGACAGGGGATAATGGTGAAGGTATAGGGATTGGTCAATAGTGTTTGAGCAGTGCAAAGCAGATCTTAGTCCGTTGGTTTCCGCAGGCCATGGAATCCGCACGCGCAGGCATTCTAAGACACTGATGCTCACACCTTATACGGTCGCAGTGTGTATGTTTCGAAATCGACGCAGAGTACACGAGCGACGGAGAGACGGAGGAGGCATCCGGAACGGCTGCCCGCGGCGAGGTCCCGCCCCGAGCTTTTCCCGGCAGGCCTCGCCGAAACTCTGCGCGGCGCTATTGTGGCGGCCGCGGCTCGCGGCGGGCTTCCGCGAAGCGATAGCATTTATGCGGCCGAGGCGGCGGCGGCGGCGGAGGCCGCGAGCGTCACGACGAGCCCCGCTTTTCTAAAATAAGCGCCTTTTTATTAGCGTGCGCGTCCGCGGCCTTGGACATCCCGCGCGCTCAAATTGACCGACTCGTCGCACGGACCGTTACGCGAGTGCCGGCCGCGTGCTGCGTCCCCTGCGGAACGGGAAGGGGCGCCGCGGGGAGGGTGGGGGAGGGGGGAGAAAAATGAAGTGGAAAGTGGAAAAAAGGAAGAGAAGCGGCGGGAAGTGAACTGCGGCGCCGAGACTCGCTCTCCTTGGTGTTCCGCATCCAGTCGCGTGATATGCGCAGTGCGTCCGCGCGAGATTGCGAAATTAATACTGATTTGAATTCTGCACCACGGGAGACGAAGAAAGGGAGTGGAAGCGAGCGGAGGCGGCGGCGCCGAATGCGTGGCGACGCTGTCGGCAGCAGGGGCCGAGCGGAGGGCCGCGGAGCGTGCGTAACCGCCGCTGACGGCCCCCCGGCCCTGTCAGCGCTCGTTTCGGCTGCGTCCATCCAGTGGCGGCAGCCAGGCCAGGCCTCCGTTGTTCCGTCGGCACACGGACTGTGATTTCGAACGTCAACGTCGAGTGAGCCGCGTTCCGAGTTCTGCCGAACGCTCAAAAACCACGCGATGTATGCGTACCGTACGTGTGCCTCTACGTTGGATAAGCGATCACAGCGCGCTCCAGCGGTACCTAGAACAGAAATCACACTGTAGACGAAATGAAATGAGGAATGGCGTAAAATTCCTAGGTTAGTGCCACCAAACCGCACAGTTCCTCCCTTTTTCAATAGGCAAGTCCTATTGTTATGTCTGTAGTATATGATGTGTGATCAAAAAGTAACGGGAATTTTAAGGGCAATTTTTGTTCATTTTAAAGAATCTTTATCCATCAACATCAGCTTTGTCACCTTCAAAGTAATCCCCCTCAGATGTAATACTCTTTTGCCAGCACTTTTTCCAACCTTGGAAGTACTTGAAACTTCTTTATTTAAATGTGTGAATCTGTCTTCAAATTGCTGAATGACTGAGAAGATGAAACTTCTACGTTATTTGGTTCTGAAACTGCTGAGTAAAGCTAAAACGTACTGAGCCTACTTTCTCTTTACTTTTTCTTATCATATCAGCACTGACCCACAATATTCTAGCGCAACACGATCTGACTGCTCAAAAAAAAAAAAAAGGTACAACCTGACCTCAAATAATTGATACAAAAGAATGGCCCTCAATAACAACCGATCCTCACAATAACCTATGCATTTCATTAAGCACTTACCTCACAAAAATCTTTATTACGTGCAATACAGCGAGCGTCAATAGTGCGAGCTAAATAAAAGATTCTAACTTCTAAAGCCACTAACTACTAATAGGCATGTGATTAGGAAAGGAAAGATTTTGTTGCAAACTAAATAATGTATTTTTTTTTACCTTAATAATGTGACATCCAGTTCAAACACGAATGTAAATCGTCATTGACATCTAGTACAGAGACATATATTCATGAATAATATTCAATCTTCAAGTCGAACATGTACAGATCGTTAGCCTACGCTAACACTTCAGACCTCTACCCTCCATCAATGCTAACTTCTCACATCTAACATCCATCACTGCTGGCAGTTCATCTCCAACTGCCCAGCAGTACTTCCATCACTGCTTGCGACTAGCTTCCAACTGCCCAACACTACTTGCGATTAACTTCCAACAACGTGTCCGACCAGCCACAGAGTCTCTTCCAAAGAGAGCGCAGTCAGAGAGCAAATGCAAAGCGCTGCACATCGCTGCCAACACAGAAGCAGCCCACATACACACATCCGGAGCTTAACTTTTCTTTATGGTGTTCAGTTCCTTCGGCGGTTCTGTTTATATCTCATCAGTGGTGGCAAAACGACGTCCTTTTATGGTTCTCTGCAGCCTCGGGAATAGAAGGAAGTTGCAGCGGCCCATATCTGGCGAGTACAGTGGCTAAGGCAACTTAACGGTTTTGTTTCTTGCCAAAAAATAACGAACAAGTAATGAGGTGTGGGCGGGAGCATTATGGTGATTCAGTTTCCACGAGTGGCTTAGCCATATTTCTCGTCTATTTCTTCGGACTGCTTTACGCAAACGGCGCACAACTTCCAGGTTGTACTCCTTATTGACATTGAAACCATCTGAAGGAACTCATAATGTACTACCCCATTGTAATCGAAGAAAACAGTCAGAAGAACCTTCACGTGTCATCGAACTTGTCGATCTTTTTCGGTCTTCGCTCTTTAGGTACTTTCCAATGGGACGATTGGGCCTTGGTTTCCCGTATACTCATGTTTAGTCACGTGTGATAACCTTCTTTAGAAGTTCAGCATCATTGTCGACTGCATTCAGCAATTCCTGAGCGATTTCAACGAGACGTCACTTTTGTTCGAAACTGAACAGTTTCGGAACAAATTTTGTTGCTACACGTTTCATGCCCAAAACATCCGAAATAACTGCTTCGAATGATTCAAAGGATACGCCAACATCATCAGCAATTTCTCTGATGGTGATTCGGCGGTTTTCCACAGCTTTTTTCTTTACTTATTCCACACCGACGTCAGTGATGTGTTGAAGCGTCCAGGGTGGTCGTCGTCTTCAACGTCTTCTCGACCTTCTTTGAAACGTTTATACCACTCGTAAACTCTTGTCTTACTTATAGTAGATTCGCCAAGGACCACAGTCAACATGTCGAATGCTATGTCCCACTTTATTCCATTTTTTAACCAAATTTTAATGCAATTCTTTGAACCATCTTTGTCGAAGATAAAAATTCGTGAAGCACTCGAAAACACGTAAAACCTTTTCGACTGTCAACAACAAACAAAATATTCAAAACAGCTTATAACGCAAACATGCATCAGGAACATGTGTGCCAATAAGCTAAAAAAATTGATATCGAATGTGAAAAGTCCGAGAAATTAAAAAAAAAATCCGTTATTTTTTGATCACATCTCCTACATAAATAAAAATTTCAGTGTCCATGAACATATTATAAGACAAAAATTAAAGTACCACGTCCTGTCACGAAGTACATCGGCTTATAAGAGTTCTATTTCAAAGAGTGCGGCACAAATTTACTATAGTTCTCACATACAGTAAAAATTATTTTATCATTCTTATCTTTCAGTAAAACCCTAAGATCATTCTTCCTTGATCACTGTTCCTCTTTAGTAGCAGAATCTTTACAACATGTAAAATACGTAACTTTAAACAAGGACGTGAAACATATCTTAATGCATGAAGTACAGGGCGGCTTGTAGATAAAGCCAGTCAATCAAACTTACTCCTCAGACAGAGCGCACTTATATTTAGCATAAAACAGAATATAGTTCTATTGAACGAATAAGGGAGCATGAGAACCTATTAGGAAACGCGAAGGTTAGTTTAAAAAAATGTTTGAATGTAGTGGGACGCGAATCAGTACTACGTATTAGCTTATAAGTCTCTGTGTCTACTTTTTTTGTTTCATTTTACTCTATATTGTTCGTTGCATTTGTTCGGAGCGGACGTCCGATGACACCCGTTCAATTTTTGCGTTGAGCCGTTCAGTCAGTTTCTTTTTATTATTTTTTTTTTATTACAGAAGGTGTCTAACCCTGTGACCGAACATGCTAAGCTACCGAGCCGGCGACTTTTTACGCTATGCCGACCACGAATGAAGAAAAACCTACTCTTAACAAGTTAACGACTCATTAAAGCTTTACTGGTAAGTGTGTTATTAACTGACATTTAATTATAACAAATATTCCAAGAGCAATGTGTTTTTGATGCATCCTAAATGTGCCCTTGCCTTGAAATGTCATATTTTCATAACACACATCTTACAATATTTCTTTAATCACCAATATGATGTTTCCAGTCATTTTATTACAACCGAAAAATTAACGAAAGTTTTTCGAAAGATCTTCACCTTGTTGATCCTTAGGAACGGCATGTATAAATACGGGCTTGAAATTAAAGCTAATATGACGTCTCACGACCCTGTGCTGAAGAGAGTGGTCTCACGTGACATTGGACGCGTTCTTCCCTGTCATTGGTCTACGTTCAAATGCACGTTTAGAATACCTGACATGCTAGATATTGCTCTGCACTTTCGAAAAAGCTCCCCAATGTACTTTTTCCAGGGTATAACGTCGGCAGCTCGGCATCCTCAAAGGTTAATGTTCGAATGCACGGTCCGTGTGCCGACGGCTTACACTGCGTCCGTCGCCTGCGTGGAAATACAGGCTAGCACTTAGCTATTGATACTTTAGCAAAGTAGCTGAAGGTAACTGCAGGGACAGCAAAATGAATAAATATGAAAGCAAAAATGGACTGGAATGTTTCTAGTAGACTACATTAGAGGTTTCAAATTAATTTTTTGGCACTGAAACACAGATTTTAATGTGACCAAAAAAATAAAAATGTGGTTTTCTCAGAAAAGAAGGTAGATATGTACGTTAGACATTACTGGGAAAGACAGCAAAAGCAAAACAAAAATGGATGAGCGAACCATTTGGAATGAAATACGTAACTGTAACTGTAATAAAAAGAAATTGAGATGGGTGAGATATTAAGCGAGTCGAATGGATGATGGTTGCACCAAAGAAATTGTAGCCTTGTAACTATCTTGTTACATATGTGGTTTCTATTCCTCCACTAAGATATTCAAAGTTCAAATGTGTGTGAATTCCTAAGGGACGAAACTGCTGACGTCATCGGTCCCTAGACTTACACCCTACCTAAACTAACTTATGCTAAGAACAACACACACACCCATGTCCGAGGGAGAATTCTAATCGCCAGCAGGAGGGGCCGCGCCAACCGTGATATGGCGCCTCAAGCCGCGCGGCCACTCCGCCCGGCTAAGATATTCATTTAAGCATAGGACCATGAATATTAAACTGCTGCTAAGTGTCGACATAAGTGGGACAAGAGGGAGAAAAATCCGTTCATTTATAACTTTCGAAAAATTTATTTCATACAATCTGCACAGAACATCCGAGGCAAAACACAGCTTCGTGTTCTGGGTAATGCAGTACCCGGTAGTCTGCTATGAGTTTGGTGGAGACGTGGAACAATCGTGTACGAGGCAGGGCATCCACATCAACCGTTGGACTCGCAACAACTAACAAAATAATGATATTGTTTCAGCCATTATATTGTAGCAGGACAGAGCACGTTGTCCTCGACGGTGAGAGTTCATGTGCGACAAAGAGTGTCTTCTGGAGTCCAGCGGGGAATTGTGATAGAACTGCTCTTCTTCTCCATATACATTGTAACCTCTCCACGAAAATAAAAATAATATAATATATACAAAAATAATTCACATTTAGTGTAACCTCAAAACAGAAAAATTCCTAAACTTCTCAACAGTAAAAATTATAATTATGTCGTTCACATTCAGTATAACGTCCCAACAAAAAATAAATTCAGTAACCTGGTAATAATACAATGTAACTAACCTTTCAATTAAATTGTCGCTCACTTATAACTTTTCAATAATTGTCTGCGAATTTAACCTGGTAAATTTTGGACGTCAGCAGTGCTGCGTCATGGCCCTGAAAGATCATTCTGAATAAAAAAGAAAAATTCTTACCTCAATGAAGTCGCCGGATAACGCATATATATCTGCTCTTACAATAATTTTTTCTGGCACAGCCCTGTGCAATGCTGGCTCAAGAGGGAAATGCATGGGGGCAACACTACATTCTTTTCGAAATGGAACAAACACAATTACAACAAAGAGCAATAAATTGCCGATGATCTGTGAAAGAAAGAGTGACAAATTAGTAAACGCGTTGCGCCAGATGCTAACTTCATTTAAGTAAATAAGAGCAGATATATAATTAACTACTTCTCAGAAATTCACAAAGAAAATACGATCCTGGCCGGTTGTCGCCAAGTGTAACCTCGCCACAAAAATAAAAATAATATAATATATACAAAAATAATTCACATTTAGTGTAACCTCAAAACAGAAAAATTCCTAAACTTCTCAACAGTAAAAATTATAATTATGTCGTTCACATTCAGTATAACGTCCCAACGAAAAATAAATTCAGTAACCTGGTAATAATACAATGTAACTAACCTCTCAATTAAATTGTCTCTCTCTTATAACTTTTCAATAATTGACTGTGAATTTAACCTGGTAAATTTTGGACGTCAGGAGTGCTGCGTCATGGCCCTGAAAGATCATTCTGAATGAAAAAGAAAAATTCTTACCTCAATGAAGTCGCCGGATAACGCATATATATCTACTCTTACAATAATTTTTTCTGGCACAGCCCTGTGCAATGCTGGCCGATAGATTTGTCATTTATGAAAGGAAACAACTGATTTTTCTTTCGCAATAATCGGGATGATCATGGATTGGAGAAATTAGTAAATTCTTTAAATTGGAATGAATGGTTGTTAAAAGTTACTTTTTATGACAAAGATTACTATTAGGAGATTTTTAAAACATTTACATGGGACTTGAGATAACAATACTACATATGCGCGAGGCTGCTTCTTTACCTTATAGAATAATGCTCAGGCTCCGGAATCGCTGCACCACGACTGGCCCAGCCAACACGATACACCAGACCAGACTAGACTGCAGACTAGCAAGAACTTACTGCTACTGCTACACAGTTCCTACTGCAGTTAACACTGCTCTCTGGTCTGAGATTCTCTTATACCTTACATATCGCAGGCAGCGCGTGAGCAATACATCGAAATTACATTTGCTCGGACCTCTTACATAACCCTCCACTGGGGGGGGGGGGGGGGGGGCAAAAATTTGGCAGCGATGGTGAGTCAATTGGACTTGCCATGAGCAACAAATATTTCTAAAATCTATTTAGTTACTAAGTCTACAGTCACAGAGTATATACATTATTGATAAGTGCAGAACATATTAAGTAATGAAATAGAGTGCACACGCACTGAGTACAAAATACATCAAGAAATGACAAAATGTATATGCAATGAGTACAAAAGATATTAACAAATGACAAAGTGCACACGCACTGTATAAGTCTTTAGCATTTTTACATAACATATCATGAAGTGAAATAAAGTGCACACGCACTGAATACAAAATATATTAACAAAAGTGCACACGCACTGTAGAAGTCTTTGGCATTTTTACAACATATCATGGAGTGAAATAAAGTGCACACGCACTGAATACAAAATATATTAACCAATGACATAAAGTGCACACACACTGTAGAATTCTTTAGCATATTTAGAACGACTGATCATATTAACAATTGAAATGAAGTGCACACGCACTGTAAAAATCTTTATCATTTTACAAGAACTAGGAAAGGAATGGGAAGGATTACATCATGGTTGTAGCACAGTAGGTTGCACGTAGTTGCACCGAAAGTCCATATCTTTCTACAGAAGCACAACACCAAGTGAGACAATCTGAAGTTCTCTGTCCTGAAGTATTTATCAGTGTAGCCAATACACTGAAATGTTGTATTAATATTCAATGTTATCATTTTGGTAGTACATTAGGTACACCAAACAGTTGGACCATAATGACATCTCCTTCAGTCACGGTGGTGGACAGTTTGATGTGTCAACACCACATTCTTGTAGAATCCATACTCTCACATCAATGTAGAATTAGTGCAAAAACCAAATATAGTGCTCCATGATCATGAGGATGGACAGGACAAACGGATATTGCAGTAATTTCAGCTAATTAGATCAGAAGGTGAAGGACATTAAGTCTTATGCTAGTCATAATTGAGAATTACATTAGTGTATCAACCGATTTGAATAATTATTGGCACTCATTGGTTAGTTACTAAACATTTCTGTACTATGTATGGAGTATTACAGAACAGTATTCATAAGTCACCTTATTATAGTAAATATTGGCACTCACTGGCCAGTTACAAACCTTTTTTATGCATTATTCAGAAGTCATCATTCAAAATGAGTTAATTATTGGCATAGCATTTATATATAATTCATCTAATTATAGTAATCATTGGCATTCATTGGCCAGTTACTAAACATTTAACAAGTATTGAATATTACAAAACACTATTCTTAACTCATCTGATTGCGGTAATTATTGGCACTCATTGGCCAGTTACAAAGTATTCATATAGTTTTACAAAACATTATTCAGTATTATTCAGAAGTCATCATTCAAAACAAGAGTTAATTATTGGCATAGCATTTATAGAGTATAACAAAAAATATTATTTACAGAAATTATTGGCATAGCATTTATGCATTATTACGAAACATCATTCAGTATTACTCAGAACTCATCATTCAAGTGACATAGGACATATTTAAAATGTTACACACTGTAACTATTACTCAAGGTCTGTGGTCCAATAATACATAGATATAATGGATTCAATACATCTGAGAAATTTTCATTACATTTGGGACTAGAAATATATCCTAAACTGGTAGCATTATTTGGTTGCATACTGGTAATAGTTGGGACTGGTAATAATTTTTTTTTTGTGTTAGCAATGCATTGCGTTGGGATCGATAATTAATTGCTAGGGCACGAAATTATTTGCTTTTGACTTATTCCTGGAAATAAGGATTAATAACGTCATTCGTCATGAGTCAGCTGTAGCAAGGTTATGAAACAAGTAGAGTATATGTGATCACATTCATGAATGATACACACAAATGGATAAAAAAATGCAGGTACTAGAACAGGGTTAATGACTAACTGCTTATAGCACGTTAATTTCATGAATAGCTTCTCCTGGAAAAAACACAAAATGGATTATTGAGCTGAAAGAAGAAACGCATATTATGCTGCAAAAAGTGAACTTCGAATTAACAGGTAATGAAACGTGTACTCAATATGTATGTAATCTAGCTATCTTTTCCAAAACATTCAGTCATTATACCATGCGACATAAGACATACTGTCAAAAGGAACTGCAACAAATACTTAAATAACTACATAGCATCTCTTAACTAATAGTAAATATATAAATTTCATCATTATTCTCATCTGCAAAGAAAAACTTCATTATTCATATTACCATAACTTTATCATTATCATCACCTGCAAAGAAAAACTTCATTATTCATATTACCATATTCTTCATACAACCATTCATCATCATTTATTATCATCTGCAAAAAGGGACACTTCCATTTACTTCATACGACTATTCATACTATAGAGTTTCTTATTTCTAGCATATTTCGTCACTAAAACTAAGATGTGTAGTTCTGTCCGAAAGCCTGCATCAATCGCCTCGTATTCTGAAAGAAAAATAATTAGTCAAGACTGCTATCATACGATGTGTATAGTATATTCTGGTTAATGTTTGTTAATTCTGATCCATTTACTCCTCATGACAGGATATTGCATTTTCTTTCGTTCATTCCGATGGTAAAATTTCCATTTCAGAGTAAACCACTGTGGTTTGTTTAATTTATTTCTTGTACACGTTATTGCTTTCTGAAAATGATGAATAAGGATTAATATCTTGCATTTAAATTACATACTCATTAAATAAAAACTTGTTTCTAGTGATACAACTAAGCATACAGCATAGCAAGACAGAAAACGTATTATGTCAAAAACATAGACAGTTTTCAAGTGCAAAAAATGTATACACAGTATCATAATGCATTAGCAACAAATGTAGAATAGTCAAGATATTGAGATATCATAAGAAAAAAATGTCAAAGTCAACTGGTGTTTGTTATATCTTAAAGATTACATAGTGCATACAGACAAAGCAGGAAAACAATCATACATACACGAAATATGAAAAGATGTGCACAGTCCGATGTGTAACGACAAGAAAAGCGACAAGCTAACTTTACCTTGCCGGGCACTTGCCAGAAAAAAATATGATAATCATCAGTAAGTCTCCATATAAATATAATTGCATAAGTGGTCATATAAAATTCAGGAAATGGCATTACAATATGATAAATCATAAAGTATATTCATTCAATAAAGGGTTTAATATTGGAGACATGGTGATTGCTTTTTCTGGTTCTCAAAGTTTCAACATGTACTACATTGGGGTGAAGAATGCTGCAAATTCGATATGGACCTGCGTGTAGAAGCTCAAATTTACTGCATCTACTCTTTCCTCTGTTGGATAAATAGTGTGTACGTACTAATATCTTTTGTCCTATGTGAAAATCACGGAGTGCACAAATCTGATTTTGCTGTCTTCTCCGGCGCTCTGCGGCACGTTTGATGTTGTTGAGCGCTATGTCAATTATTTCATGGTGGCGTAGTCGACGAGATGTAGGAAAGGATACTAATTCTTTCATTTTGTTAGGTGGTTCAACATTTTCCAATATAACAGTCGGAGATTGCATAGTAGATTCATTTGGTATGGAGTTAATTACATCCTGGAATGAGAATATGTGTGTATCCCAATCAATATGTTTTTTATGGCAGTATATTCTACATAGTTTACCAATTTCTTTCATCAGTCGTTGACAAGGGTTCGAAGAAGCGTGATACTTGGATATATAGATCGGAGAAATGTTTCTAGCTCGTAACATACGGGTCCATATTGCAGATCGAAATTGTGGTCCATTGTCGGAAATTACTTTCAATATATGCCCTACATGAAATAAAAAATCTTTTACAAATGCATTCGAAATATTTTTAGCAGTAGCTTTGCGTAACGGAGTGAAGGTAATATATTTCGAAGTGAGTTCAACAGCGACAAAGATGTAGCAAAAACCTCTATTAGATCTGGGAATTGGACCAAAAATGTCTACAGCGGCCATGTGTTTCAATTTAACGGGTACACTGGGATGTAACGGAGGAATATGTGAAGTCGTGTCTGATTTAGCTTTCTGGCAGATTTTACATGACGCTAAAACTCGTCGAATACGTTTCTCCATGTTGGCAAAATAACAGTTCTGTCTCAGTATAAGAAAACATTTTCTGGCTCCATAATGGGCGTAACTTAAATGAGTATACCAAATTAATTTGTTAACACGCTCGTCAGGAATACATAATAACCAGTTGTTGCTGTCAGGGTGAGAGCGGCGAAACAGAATATTATTGCGTACAGTATAATATTTTTTTAATGGTAACATTATTCCTATCTTGCCAAAGGTGTTTAATTTCTTTCCTTGTGCTGTCTCGTAATGACGATGAAATGAAGTTTTCAAATGCGACTTGTTGAATATACATGACGCTAGAATTTGCTTGGCAGAAGTTGGTTGCGATGTCTTGCTGATTGTTGCTGAGAGAACGGGATAGTGCGTTTGCTAGAACATTTTGTGTACCGGGAATGTAAACAATTGTAAAATTAAATTCCTGTAAATAAAGTTTCCATCTGCTTAATCTTTCATGTGAAAATTTTGCGGAAAGTAAAAACTGTATAGCTCTATGATCTGTGTAAACGGTAGTATGTCTTCCATAAAGAAAATGCCTAAATCTCGCAAATGCCCATACAACACATAATGTTTCAAGTTCTGTAACAGAATAATTGCGTTTAGCAGGTGACAGAATGCGACTCGCAAAGGCGATGTTTTTAATTACTGTAGTACCATCTTCTTCAATTTCCTGAAAAATGTGTACGCCTAAAGCGGTGTTAGAACTGTCGGTGGCAATGGAAAAATTTCTAGTAAGATCTGGGTGTGATAAAAGAGGTGCATTCAACAAGGCATGTTTCAAATTAACAAATTCAGAATGTGCTTGGGTATCTCAGGACCAAATAGCGTTTTTACCCGTCAATTGGCATAATCTAGGGGTGTCTAAAGCAGAGTAATGAATAAATTTACGGAAAAAGTTAATTAAACCCAGAAAGCTGCGTAGTTGTTTCTTCGTCGTTGGAACAGTAATGTCACGTAAAGCTTGAAGTTTTTCCAGGTCAGGCGCAATGCCTTCTGCTGAAATTACATGTCCAAGAAATTTTATGGAAGTTTTGCCAAAGTGCGATTTACTAAGATTAACTGTGAGTCCTTGTGCACTAAAAGTTTGCAACAGTTGTTCCAGAATCAGATTATGTTCGGACCAGTTAGCTTCTGCAATAAGAATGTCGTCTACATACGTTGTGATTCGGTCTTTCATGCAAAAGTGTGTATCGGATGTCGTCAAAACTAATAACATTTTCGTGAACAAGATTCTCTGTGTCAAAAGTATTGCTTGCGTTGCTGGAAGATGCAACCTGTACTGTATCTAGTCAAATTCTATCTGACGTGCTGTTATCTGCGGGAGGATGCTGTGGCGTTTCGACTATTTGTACTATTCTGTTATTTCTTTCTGACGTATTACGTTCGGGATGATACCGGCTGCCTGGTTCATTCATAATAATCTGTTGTTGCGGATGATTCTGCTGCTAATAGGACCTGCTGTCATTAAATGTACGCTGAAAATTGTGCTCATTACTTTTACGTCTGTCATGATAGTCATTGCTATACGGCGCGTTGCGATACGAATTGAAATGATGTGTCTTCTGTACGTAGTAATTTCCTTGTTGCTGTGCGTTACTATTTGGCGGAGCCGACGCTATACATGTAGGCGGCGAAACATTAAGACTTGGTTGACCTTGCAAACTACATTGTTGGTTAGGTATGCTAACCGGCTGATTTTGTTGCTGTTGCGGAGAAAAGCCTCTATTGTTGCCAAAATTTGTTTCAAGTTGCTGATAATTTTGTCGATACTGATAATTAAAATTTTGTCTGTTATTGAAGTTCTGGTGGTTGTCGTTCCTGGAGTGTCTAATGAAAATTGTCACTTTCAGAAAAAAACTGGTCATATCACTTTTTCTTTAAACATTTCTAATCCTACATAGATCGATAGTTGAACAACTGTTTTGATAGATATAAAGGATAGTAAAAGAAAAGGCAGCAGTGCAGAAAACTAAAGATGAAATAGCACTACTACGGCTCGGGGCCCTTTGCACGCTACGGCACGTATTCATCGAAGTGTAATGAATCCCCTGAGGTCACTTACGCGCTGCAAATAAATTTTAGTTTCTGCGTTACAGGCGATGCCGGTGAAAATTCAAAAGCAAATTGTTGTAGCCAGTCAAAAGGGTGAATCTTTGTTCTGTCATTTTTAAATGCCTTAAATTTTCTAACGGATAGAAAGTGCTTTTAATCAATATTTTCGTCTCTGAGTGTCTGAGTATGTTTTGGCTTGCATGAGACTCTGTTTGCCTGTGTCTGTTCGGAATCTTCTAAGTCACGTACTCTCTCTAAATCACCTAAGTTACACTGGCTGTGTGAGTGTGAGAAATATTCGGAATGTGGCGTATGCTGTGACGTGTTAGTGACTGAAACATTTTTCATTTCCGTCACTTTAAAACGTTCGTCAATTTGGCTGTTCTGTTGTTCAAATTTCTTATCGACTTCCGCATCCAGCGTGCGTGGAAGTTCTGCTGACATTAATTTAAACTCGTCGCGTAACTGTGTTGCTTTTTCAGAACATTGTTCAGTGACTGCACTACTTTCATCTCTAAGTAATTTCGTTGTGGCTACACGTGTACTACTTGATTCTTGTGCAACAGATCTAATTCTTTCACTACTGTTCCTAGCACAAGCCTTAATTTCCTCACGTAGTTGTTCTTTAGTATCATGACGTTGCACGGTAACGGCTGTAATCTGTTCATTAAGTTGTTTGTTCTGTTCGTTAAGATTGTCGTGTTTTTCATTCGACTGTTTAAAACTTTCATTAAGTAGTTTGCACGATTCAGTAAGTTGTTTGAAATGGTTGTCGTATTTTTCATTAAGTTGTTTGAAATGGTTGTTTTGTTCTTTCTTCCACTGTTTGAGATTTTCATTAAGTTGTAGCAATACTGCCGTAACTTGATCCACGCCAAAATTAGCTGCCGTATTCTCTGTGCTGTGTGATCATGTATCTGCATTTGTCGCGTTTTGTGTAACCATTTGGTCATTGTTTGATTCACAAAAAGGTTTGCCAGTCGGATGTGCACTGTTGGTCATTACATCGGAATCAAATAAATTTTACGTATTTTGTGAATATTGTTCACCTTCGTTAGAAACAATTATCTGTTCGCTCCGTATATTTTGCAAATCATGCGTGTCTAACTGGAAAGCGTTCGTTGTAACGGAACATGCCGCGTCATCAATTGTTACATTTACGGTGGACATAATTGAATTGGTTTGCTCATCATTGGGATCAATATTATTACTAGTGATCGGCACACACTGATTATCTGTAATTAGGGGATTATCACTATTACACTGAGTGTCGAAAGTATTATCGGTCAAATTATTCGAGTCGGCGATTTCACTCATTGCACAACGCGATGTACTGTTAACAGTTTTTCGCGGCATTTTTCACAAATCAAAATTAAGCACAAAATGAAACAAAGACGAAGCAAAATGGAACAAACACAATTACAACAAAGAGCAATAAATTGCCGATGATCTGTGAAAGAAAGAGTGACAAATTAGTAAACGCGTTGCGCCAGATGCTAACTTCATTTAAGTAAAGAAGAGCAGATATATAATTAACTACTTCTCAGAAATTCACAAAGAAAATACGATCCTGGCCGGTTGTCGCCAAGTGTAACCTCGCCACAAAAATAAAAATAATATAATATATACAAAAATAATTCACATTTAGTGTAACCTCAAAACAGAAAAATTCCTAAACTTCTCAACAGTAAAAATTATAATTATGTCGTTCACATTCAGTATAACGTCCCAACGAAAAATAAATTCAGTAACCTGGTAATAATACAATGTAACTAACCTCTCAATTAAATTGTCTCTCACTTATAACTTTTCAATAATTGACTGTGAATTTAACCTGGTAAATTTTGGACGTCAGCAGTGCTGCGTCATGGCCCTGAAAGATCATTCTGAATAAAAAAGAAAAATTCTTACCTCAATGAAGTCGCCGGATAACGCATATATATCTGCTCTTACAATAAATTTTTCTGGCACAACACTGTGCAATGCTGGCTCAAGAGGGAAATGCATGGGGGCAACACTACATTCTTTTCGAGCAACACCGTTGAGAAAATAAGAAAACCGCCATTTATAGCTAACTGCAGTATAATTCTACTGACGCCAATGAACATTTCGCATAAGGACAACGAAGATAAGATAAAAGAAATTAGGGGTCGTACGGACGCATATACACTCCTGGAAATTGAAATAAGAACACCGTGAATTCATTGTCCCAGGAAGGAGAAACTTTATTGACACATTCCTGGGGTCAGATACATCACATGATCACACTGACAGAACCACAGGCACATAGACACAGGCAACAGAGCATGCACAATGTCGGCACTAGTACAGTGTATATCCACCTTTCGCAGCAATGCAGGCTGCTATTCTCCCATGGAGACGATCGTAGAGATGCTGGATGTAGTCCTGTGGAACGGCTTGCCATGCCATTTCCACCTGGCGCCTCAGTTGGACCAGCGTTCGTGCTGGACGTGCAGACCGCGTGAGACGACGCTTCATCCAGTCCTAAACATGCTCAATGGGGGACAGATCCGGAGATCTTGCTGGCCAGGGTAGTTGACTTACACCTTCTAGAGCGCGTTGGGTGGCACGGGATACATGCGGACGTGCATTGTCCTGTTGGAACAGCAAGTTCCCTTGCCGGTCTAGGAATGGTAGAACGATGGGTTCGATGACGGTTTGGATGTACCGTGCACTATTCAGTGTCCCCTCGACGATCACCAGTGGTGTACGGCCAGTGTAGGAGATCGCTCCCCACACCATGATGCCGGGTGTTGGCCCTGTGTGCCTCGGTCGTATGCAGTCCTGATTGTGGCGCTCACCTGCACGGCGCCAAACACGCATACGACCATCATTGGCACCAAGGCAGAAGCGACTCTCATCGCTGAAGACGACACGTCTCCATTCGTCCCTCCATTCACGCCTGTCGCGACACCACTGGAGGCGGGCTGCACGATGTTGGGGCGTGAGCGGAAGACGGCCTAACGGTGTGCGGGACCGTAGCCCAGCTTCATGGAGACGATTGCGAATGGTCCTCGCCGATACCCCAGGAGCAACAGTGTCCCTAATTTGCTGGGAAGTGGCGGTGCGGTCCCCTACGGCACTGCGTAGGATCCTACGGTCTTGGCGTGCATCCGTGCGTCGCTGCGGTCCGGTCCCAGGTCGACGGGCACGTGCACCTTCTGCCGACCACTGGCGACAACATAGATGTACTGTGGAGACCTCACGCCCCACGTGTTGAGCAATTCGGCGGTACGTCCACCCGGCCTCCCGCATGCCCACTATACGCCCTCGCTCAAAGTCCGTCAACTGCACATACGGTTCACGTCCACGCTGTCGCGGCATGCTACCAGTGTTAAAGACTGCGATGGAGCTCCGTATGCCACGGCAAACTGGCTGACACTGACGGCGGCGGTGCACAAATGCTGCGCAGCTAGCGCCATTCGACGGCCAACACCGCGGTTCCTGGTGTGTCCGCTGTGCCGTGCGTGTGATCATTGCTTGTACAGCCCTCTCGCAGTGTCCGGAGCAAGTATGGTGGGTCTGACACACCGGTGTCAATGTGTTCTTTTTTCCATTTCCAGGAGTGTAGACACTCGATTTTCCCAGTCTGTATTTGCGAGTGGAACAAGAAAGGTAATGACCAGTACAGGGCACTCACAGCCACGAACCGTAGTTGGCTTTGGAGTATGTAAAAGTCTATCTGTCCGACTGTAAAGAAACTTCTTTCTCAGGGACGGTTAGACGTATCTAGTTGATATTTATGTCACAAACTGAGATCTACGGTCCCTTGGCGATGTACAAAATCTTGCCTTCAAAGTCAATACAGTCAAAAGATACGGCTATTTATGTAATATATTTCGACAGTCGCAAACTCAGTCATCAAAACCTATAGGGTACTTCCTGTTGACCTAGAATCATGATACTGGACAAGAAACAAGGCTTCGCAGAACAGCCAAAGGAAAAAATTTGAAAATTGTTGATTTACGATTATATCACAAAAAAGTATATGTTTGTCATTTGTTACCCTACTGTTTATCTGTACTTCTGTTAAGACCCATTTTTCTCAATAACAGATAGACGTTTGTCTTGACTATACAACAGGCGGAAACCACCGATTTTCTTGACATAAAGTGGCCTGTCGAGTATGTATGTAGACGTGGATGAAAGCATATCTGCGTCGACTTGTTTATATTTGCGCAGGACTATTTCAGTTATCTTTAATATTTTATAGGACTACTAGGAAGTTCAGCTCTACGAGGCGCAGTGCCCGTAAAAAGGGTAACGCTCGTTTCACAACAATTCCCGCAATCGCGACGTCATTTTGAAGTCACGCGCAATATCGACAACCACATGATCGGCGATCGACTTTCGTTAGCATTCGATTCGAGCCTCTCACAAGATTTCATGCGCGCCTTTACAAAAGCACGTTATTCTTGGAATGTTTTATTGTAATTATTGCTATAATAAAATGTCACACAATAATATATCGACGGTTAATTCCTTCCTCCTTTCAGGAGAGAGTTATTATCTTCAATAATTTGCAAATTAAGATTGAAAAACTAAGTTTTATAATTTTCAGTTGGCTAAGGCGTTTCAATGTAACGGAGCACGGAAACGTTGTCACAAAAACGTCACCATAATCATTAAATAAAATTAATAACGCATCAACGGTACAAGTATTCAAGACAGAATCAGATAACCATAACCGGAGCTGAACATCTCATGGTTAAGTGCTAGCGTGATGAAGGACGTGTGGTTTCTGGTGTCGAAAGTTGTTAGTTCGCATTCCATTGCATGCAATTTTTTTCATTTTGGCGTTGTTAACACGTTCTGTGACTTTCTTATGAATGTAAAGCAAGCATGTGTTATTTACATTCAGTCTGATCTTAGAAAGAAGGCCGAAATAAATGTTTAGCTGTTTAGCGCCCTGCGCCGTAATTCATCCTCATCATCATCACCATCATTCAGCGATTTCCGAGTATGTGGCCAGGCAGAAACCTAAGAGGACTGAACTGCGACTGAAATAAATTAATATTCTGCCTTTTCACTAATATTTGGCTCCTTATTTCCGAATATGTGGCCATTTGTGAGTGTGTGGTTAGGCTAGAATTTAAGAGTACAGCTTTAAATCCTGCGACTAGAACGAGCTGCAATAAAATCACTATTTTTTCTTCTCACAAATATTTGTATGTTTATTTCCCAATATGTAGTGCCTTCCGAGTGTGTGGCTAGGCAAGAATCTAAGACGACTGCTTACATTACTGCGAGTTAATTGAGGAGCTATAATATTCATATTCTTCCTTGTCACAAAGTCGACAGCCGATCATGCAGTCGTCGATATTGCGCGTTACGTCAAAATGACGTCACGTTCGCGGGAACTGTTGTGAAACGAGCTTTACTCCCCGCAGTGGTACTAAGAGAATATATTCTGTTTTGTAGTCCGTCATTTTCATTTCAAAATGAATTGACGTGAAACTGAGGTCAATTTTTCCAATTAAATTGCATACCATGCTGTTTTTAATTAGCTGTGTGCAGCTGCCACAAGTAAAATATTTACTTTCTGATTTTACATTTAACA
Organism: Schistocerca cancellata; assembly: GCF_023864275.1. Classification (NCBI taxonomy): domain Eukaryota; kingdom Metazoa; phylum Arthropoda; class Insecta; order Orthoptera; family Acrididae; genus Schistocerca; species Schistocerca cancellata. Next base: position 600,371,131 of record NC_064631.1, on the reverse strand, counting down.
TTCTTTGGTTTTGTTAGCAATGCCCGGAGCGAAGAAACGTTATTGGTTACAGACATGCGAATTCTCGGGCTGTCCGCCTCTTTAGCTGCACGTTCGGCGCGGAGGATTGCTGAGCGACTGGGTCCGGATTCGATTCCTCGTCGCGTTGGAGATTTTTGTCCCCTAGCGGACTGGGTGCTGTGTTGTCTTTTCGTTATTATCGTCATTACTGACATTCCACTAATGAAATGACGGAATGGACACATCCCGAAAGCTAATAAACTTAAAAAAATTATTGGGTCTCAGTTACGGTTTTTATGTTGCAAATTACTTTTCTCACGGCGTTTTTATTCAGGCTAGTTATTTTTATTTAGAGTTGTATTGGAGGTTCACCCGAGTCAGATTATATTAAATTTAGTGCACGGGAAAGGAGGCAACATTTAAGATTTTTTAACTTAAGTTCAAGCTTAGTTTCATTCGTAAGAAAGATAACCGCGACAACCTCCTTCCCACTACATCACTGATTCGTAACTGCAAGAGTTGGGCAGACTGGACAGGGGTCAGGGAAGATTAACAAAGAGAACACGCTTGGTACGCAACCGAACCGTGCTGCCTAAAACGAAAACGTGTCTGCTTATTTCAAGATTATTCAAGTTTTCTAGTTTTTAGGGGGAAAGGTTCCTTTGAAGTTATAGCAGCCTACCGTTCACTCTATTTATTGAATTAACACACTTCTTAACGGTGGCTAGACCGAACCCCGCTCATGTCAGCAGTTAAATTAAGTTCCACTCTCACACTAAAATCTGCCATATGTTTTTTCCAAATTAAACTATGAAGCCCCAACTAGAAAGCCCCAACAAATGTTCAAACAATAATATAGCCTGCCAACAAATGCTTCTGACTAAGAATGACGATACTGATTTCTCCACTTCTTCCGTGTGTAATTAGTCGTACCCTCCGCGAATAAACCACTTAATCACTCAGTGGTATCCTGACATTCGACGGGAAACTTTCAAACTTATATTTTATCAGTATCTGCCAACAGTTCATATATTTTTGGTGCGACTCAACTGCGTACAACCGTTCCACGCGAAGTCTCAACAACGACTTCGACTTCGTCTTCGGATAAAAGCACGTGAACGGTAGCGCTCGGGCGTTGTTGAACCTTTCTTAGGAAAGATAAAGAGAACAGAGATGAATGGCCCGTTGACATTGTGGTGTTCAGATGCACAAAGGGAGGAGGAAAATGGACCATGACCTAGTTAAACAAATAATCGTGGCATTCACCAGAATTAATTGAAAACACAGTGAAAAACTTTCATCTAAAGTTGAACAATTAAAAAAGAAACTGGAGACAATGGAGGAGAAGCAACTATAACTGATAATATTCTCTGTATTCTATATCGAATATGTGGAATATACGACTTTTTCCTGCCATTGGTTTATGGAAACACCCGATATCACTGAAAAATGAAGCTGATGTTTCCAGTGTTTTACAGTGGTCGCTTAACGGAAGCACAGAACCTTAACTCGCTTCATTGTCAGAAGTCACAAGTCTGTTCATTTAAGGAATAGGAATCACACCACAGATCACAGCAGCTGGCATGCGCCCATAAAAACCACGATTCGCCTCTCGAAGCATGAGAAGTATATGCTAATGTTGCGACGGGAAGACTCATACGGCTTACAAATAGCGCATCGTTCATTCCAGCAGTCTGTGTGGTCTGTGTTGTCTGATGTGTATATGGGATGATATATCTGACATCTGCTCTCAGCAGCCTACGATTCCGTAACGCAATATTCGACCAACAGAATCCGTTTGTTGTGTCCAGGCGCCTAGTCGACCTATACATTCAGCAAGACAGTATATCACGTGTTTTTTATGGGTCAGTCTTCAGATTGGTTTATTGCGGTCCGCCAATAATTCCTATCCTGTGCCAAGCTCTTCATTTCACAGTACCACTTCCACCCAATGTCCACAGTTATTTATCGTATATAGTCCAGTCTCTGCCTTCACCTACAATTTTTACCCCCTACAACTCCCTCTAGTACCATGTAGTTAGTTCCTGAAATCTTTACATAATTCCTTTTCTCGCTGATTCCGTGGAGATTCTTCTTATTTTTTATCAGTCCAATATTTTTTATTATCTTCCATACCACGATATGCTTTGATTCTCCTTTAATTCGTTTCTGCCGGCCGGGGTGGCCGAGCGGTTCTAGGCGCTACAGTCTGGAACCGCGTGACCGCTACGGTCGCAGGTTCGAGTCCTGCCTCGGGCGTGGATGTGTGTGATGTCCTTAGGTTAGTTAGGTTTAAGTAGTTCTAAGTTCTAGGGGACTGATGACCTTAGACGCTAAGTCCCATAGTGCTCAGAGCCATTTGAACAATTTTTCGTTTCTTTCGCAGTCTATGATTAATTTCCACACATTGCTCTACTCCAATCGTAAGTTATAGGTAATTTTTTCGTAAAATGAAGGCCGATGCTAGAGACGAGTAGACATCTTTTGGCCACGTATGTCGTCTTTTCCCGTGATAATCTTCTTTTCATGACCTACTTGATTCGTCTGTCATATGTTATTTTGATTTAGAGGTAGCAGAATTTCTTCGCTTCTTCTACTTCTTTGTCACCGATTTTCATATTAACTTTATCGTTAGGGTCTTTTCTGCTAATCTTCAATACATTCCTCGTCTTAGGTTTATTGTCAATCTACAGTGTTTGCTCATTACACAGTTCATTCCATTAGACAGTTCCAACGATTCTTCCTCAATTTCATTAAGTGGGCAATGTCATCATCGATTCTCATCATTGATATTCTTCCACCCTGAATTTTAAAACGACTCTTGAAGCTTTCTTCTATGTCCATCATTGCTTCTTCAATGTATAGACTGAACAGGAGGGACAAAAGAAGGTATCCTTGGCCTATACCATTCACAACCAAAGCACATCATTCCAGGTCTTCTATTCTTATAATTTTACGTCTTGGCTCTGGTACAAGTTGTATATTACCTGTCTATCTTTGTAGGGTATACTTATTTTCCTAAGAACTTTGAGGATAGTACACCATTCCACATTGTCGAACGCCATTTCTAGGTCGATGAATGATATGAACGTTCCTACATATTTCTTCAGTCTGTCTTCCATTATCAAATGCTACGTCAACGCCTGAACTGCGTCTCTGGTGCCTTTATCTTTCCTAAACACAAACTGATCGTCACTTTATGTAAACTGAAGGAGGAGTGGGAGAAAGGAAAGGAAAGGGGAGGGACTGTCACATTCCCACTCAGCGCCACCTATCCACAGTCCTAATCCAAGTCCGACATACTCGCTGCTTACAGATTCCCACAGGAGGTCGGACGTAAGATATACAGGGTGGTCCATTGACAGTGACCGGGCCAAGTATCTCACGAAATAAGCATCAAACGAAAAAACTACCAAGAACGAAACTCGTCCAGCTTGAAGAGAGAAACCAGATGGCGGTATGGTTGGCCCGCTAGATGGGGCTGCATAGGTCAAACGGATACCAACTGAGTTTTTTTTAAATAGCAACCCCCATTTTTATTACATATTCGTGTAGTACGTAAAGAAATAAGAATATTTTAGTTGGACCACTTTTTTCGCTTTGTGACAGATGGCGCTGTAATAGTCACAGACGTATAAGTACGTGGTATTATGTAACATTCCGCCAGTGCGGACGGTATTTGCTTCGTGATACATTACCCGTGTTAAAATGGACCGTTTACTAATTGCGGAGAAGGTCGATATATTGTTGATGTATGGCTATTGTGATGAAAATGCCCAACGGGCGTGTGCTATGTATGCTGCTCGGTAACCTGGGCGACATCATCCAAGTGTCCGGACAGGAAGTGTTCAGCCACATGTGAAAAGTCAACCACGACCTGCAACAAATGACGATACCCAAGTAGATGTTTTAGCTGCAGTCACGCCTAATCGCCAGTAGCAGACAAATTGCGCGAGAATCGGGAACCTCAAAAACGTCGGTGTTGAGAATGCTACATCAACATCGATTGCACCCGCACCATATTTCTATGCACAAGGAATTGCATGGCGACGACTTTGAACGTCGTGTACAGTTCTGCAACTGCGCACAAGAGAAATTACGGGACGATGACAGATTTTTTGCACGCGTTCTATTTAGCGACGAAGCGTCATTCACCAACAACGGTAACATAAACCGACGTAATATGCACTACTGGGCAACGGAAAATCCACGATGGCTGCGACAAGTGGAACATCAGCGACCTTAGCGGGTTAGTGCATGGTGTGACTTTTGAGAGGAAGGATAATTGGCGCCCATTTTATCGATGGCATCTAAATGGTGCAATGTGTGCTGATTTCCTACTTAATGTCTACCGATGTTACTACAAGATGTTTCACTGCATGACAGAATGGCGATGTACTTCCAACATCATGGATGTCCAGCACATAGCTCGTGTGCGGCTGAAGCGGTACTGAATAGCATATTTCATGACAGGTGGATTGGTCGTCGAAGCACCATACCATGGCCCGCACGTTCACCGGATCTGACGTCCCCGGATTTCTGTCTGTGGGGAAAGTTGAAGGATGTTTGCTATCGTGTTCCACCGACAACTCCTGACAACATGCGTCAGCGCATTGTCAATGCATGTGCGACCGTTACGGAAGACGAACTACTCGCTGTTGAGAGGAATGTCGTTACACGTATTGCCAAATGCATTGAGTTTCACGGACATCATTTGAGCATTTATTGCATTAATGTGGTATTTACAGGTAATGACGCTGTAACAGCATGCATTCTCAGAAATGATAAGTTCACAAAGGTACACGTATCACATTGGAACAACCGAAATAAAATGTTAAAACGTACCTAGGTTCTGTATTTTCATTTTAAAAAACCTATCTGTTACGAAATGTTCGTCTAAAATTGTGAGCCATATGTTTGTGACTATTACAGCGACATCTATTACAAAGCGAAAAAAGTGGTCCTACTAATTTCGTGAGATATTTGTCACGGTCACGATCAGTGGACTACCCTGCTTATAAAGAGCAGACGCCACGCTTTCATATAAATGATCGCCATCCAACACGTCTTCAATTTTCCCGTCCATTCTTCTATATAATAATCTTGTTAGGAACTTTGAAGCGTGAAGAATGAAGCTGATTGTGCGATAATATCCGTGCTTGTCGCCCTGAGTATATCCGGGATTGTGTGAATGATATTTTTCCGTAAGTCTAGTAGTATGCCTCCAATGTACCACCCCATTACTCCTGAATTATCATAGTAGTTTGTGTCGCACTCTATGGACGTTGGAATGGATTAAATGTAACGATGTGAGGCGTAATGAACTAATCTGGGACGCCATTGAACGAAATGGATTGTGATGACCACCAATATCTTGTTACGAAGACGATACTGTTCTTAAAAAAGTTGATGCATTTACAAGATAGTTCGACGTTCAGCAGTAAAGTGACAGTTATCACCCAGAAGTAGCATGACGGCCATGGTGAGAATCGGAAGTCGTTATCTTTCACGTTATTACGCTGTTTTGTTTTACGTACATTGCTTAAATCTTCATTAGTAAAACATAAAATTAAACTTAATGCGTCCGCAGCAATACACTATTTATCCTGGGGGCTTCTAGGAAAGAATTTGACACAAATAATCAACAGTTTGGTAGTGTCCACGTTCTGTCTGGTGGCAACAGTGCAACTATAAACACAAGAATAATATCTTGTTCCTTCTGTTCTCTTTTGCCTGGTGACAATAACGGACAGTCCTGTGTATTACTTTTCGACCGTGGAAGCAGCCAGTAATACAGCGGAGAACATCATTTTACAAGTAAGTCGACTAAACATATAGTGTTCAAATGGTTCAAATGGCTCTGAGCACTATGGGACTTAACATCTGTGGTCATCAGTCCCCTAGAACATAGAACTACTTAAACCTAACTAACCTAAGGACATCACACACATCCATGACCGAGGCAGGATTCGAACCTGCGACCGTAGCAGTCGCGCAGTTCCAGACTGAGCGCCTAGAACTGCTAGACCACCGCGGGCGGCGCAAACATATAGTGTGCAACTGTATTTATAAATAACAGAAAATGGGTGAAGTTTAGGTATATTTTATGATTTTTCCACTTTAGTGGACATTTTAGGGAGTGCATTGTTTCCGTTGATGAACGGTTCGATTATTAGCGTGCCATAAATCGGTCATTCGCAACTCTACTATAAAGAAAGGGTATGTAAGTAGCATCCTGTTGCTGTCAGCGGGAAACACAGTTTAGTAACAAAACGTTCAGTTACTCCAAGACATTTACAAGCGACACAATGATTTTCAAACATGTTCTTGCATCTTCGTAAGCAATAAACATTCCTACTGACATGATCATTTAAGTTAAGTTTAGACATTAATAACAGTGATTTCAACAAACCGAGTGCAGTAAAACTAATGAAGTCCAGTCACTGCCGACAGTTAGTGAGCTTTTGATTTTTATTGCAACTGATTCTTATTTTTACTAAAACAGACGTAATGAAGAAATATTCACATCAGTTTCCTGATATGATATACCGACATAGTGAGTTCCTTGTACTGACAGATCGTTCTCAGGTGTTCAACGAAACGTACCTCCTCCAAAGAGAATTTGTGAAATTTGCATGACTGCAATTTTTTCCGTAATACGTAAGAACGTATTACATACTTTTAATTCGCCAGGGGTTGGTGCATTATAGATCTATTGGAACGACGTAATATACATAGTGAGCCAAAACGCTGCTATATTCAAAGATTTTTTTAATGATGTTACTTTCCGGTGCTATATGCTTATTTCGGCTCCGTGACAGTTATCAAGCTACTTTATCTGAAGACAAAGGCAACGCATCGTTAACTCCTGCGATATTCAGCAGTACAAGGTGTTTGATAGCATTAACTTTATTTTATCGAAGTAAATACTACGACAGATATATACAAAATAGTTACTAGTTACAAACAGAAACAGATTCATGCCCCAACAACTCCCTCTGTTTACAGAGGGCCTGATAATGGACATGGAGCTGAAATAAACTTATAGCACCAGATTATAATAAAAAGTCTTTGAATATAGTGACGTTTTGGCTTACTAGACACATAATGTCCTTACAAGATTAGCATAAACATGCCAGCAGGAGATACTGATCTTCAGCACACAAAGCGAGTATGTAGAGCGTGGAAACATATCGACTCAGGAGATATAGGATCTCGTACTGCTGGACTTTGTATGTCATATTAATTGGAAACAACTATTCTAATGCGACACTCATTTTCAGACACTCATTTACGGCAGAACATTATATACAACTTAAGGTGTTATTTCTGACGTTTATCGGTACGATTTACTAATGACATGTAATTAGGTAAGTATAACCGTCAGCTCAGCTAGAAAATACAAAAACAAACTGTCACCTCAAGTGGTTTAATCACTGATTAAAACCCCCCATGCCAATAAGGCATCGTGTAACTAGTTCTACTGTTTCCTTATTATAATCTTCAATAGCTGTGGAATCCCATTATGTGTGAGGCGAAACATTAACTATACAAAAATTGTTATTAATAATATATTAAAACATTAACTATACAAAATATTGTTATTAATAATATATTAAAACATTAACTATACAAAAATTATTGTTACTAATATATTAGAATTGATAAATATGCCAACATTATCATTCTTATTTAACATAAAGCCTGTACTCGCCTTCACCTAACCTTCCAGGTTAAAAATGTGAAGATTGTGAGCACTTATGAGTGCTGCCGTTTACCCTCGGTTGTCAACATTTGTACTGACAATGTCTTTAAAAATTGGAAATCAAGCAGCTTAGTAGAAATTGAAATACATAAGTACGACTATTCAGGCGAACTGCTGTCCCCAGATGTTGAAGTAATAATACAAGAAAGTATAGATGAGCTCCAGCTCTGAGTGCATAGGCTAAACGAAATACATCCAGAATATAATGCTAAACGTTTTGTTACTTAAGACGAAAATTAAATGTACAGAACGAAAAACGTTATTAAGAAAATCGTAAGTGAGAGGCTTACATTTCTTAAATACTAAAGCTGTATATGACACCATCTATTACAACTGATGTTATAGATGAGGAATTGGATCAATTCAAGAAATGTATGGAACATTTAAATTAAACGGAACATTTAGGAAAACACTTGCAAAGATGCGAAAATCCAATTTCGTAAAACTTTGGCGACACTGCTACCGTCGTATGTAAGCGATGGTTGTGTAAATAAGATGGAAGGCGGAAGCAATATGCAAGCAGCAGACATGAGATTTTTGAGGAGAGTGAAGGTATGGAGAAGAAAAAACCTAATTGGAGATGAACTTGGTTGTAAAGTGATTAATGTATAACGCGGCCGGCCGACTGCATGACAATCTCTTTCACTACGGTCTTGTTCTGTGGACGTGTATTAACAATACTAATATTAGTTAATTCAGGCAATAGCTGATTGTGTAAATCTTCTCTGCACTCTAGAGGTTCTGTAATGCGATATACTGTGCGATTATAAATGGAAGCTTCTGTTACTTACTTTTCATCGTTAAGACTAACAAAATATCTCTGCTGTCCGAGGAAGGTTCTGAGATGTTAATTTTGGCTTACTTGCCGCTATTTGTAGGTACAGTGGGTGTTTAATTGGTGAATTGGAGCTAGGCGATTCTTGTTGAGATATATGGCAAGGCAGTCCCTTTCTAGACGTGAGGTGTAATTTATTCTTATTATTGCACATAGAACTTGTAATTGGAGTGATAGTTACGTAAAGGTTATCCGGATATTATTTCCGAAGACATAGGGTAATTTGAAAGTGTACTCATTTAAAAATTGTTAGCCCATAAAGGACTGAAGGGCGGTCGATAATACAAGAATGAAATGACATTGTTGTAAAATCAGCATAAACGTGTACCGTACATGTCTAATTTTGATTGATACTTTTGACTGTAATAATAACTGATATGCAGTTTAAGTGGTGTGCATTTATTTAAAAAACTTAATTTGTTTTTTTTTTTCGCAGTCTAAGCACCCTATCAAAAACCATGTGTATTTTACTGAGTTCAATATTTCTTCTTCTTTATGGCCTTTGACCCGTATCTCGAGGGGGTAAACATCTGCATTTGGCAACGTTAGTGCTAGAGAGCGGCCAAATGCTGTTCCCCTCGCCACCCCTTTCTACCAAGGGACGGAAAATGTGTAACGCATTTGTTTGCGCCTAGGTTTATCCCCGTGAAAGTGTGACAACGCTATTTCGAAATGATCGCGAATCGTGTAATTGAGGCAAAACTTGGTTACTAGTTTAGTAATTACCTAGTCTGATATGGAAAACCGCCTAAAATCTACATTGAAGCTGGCCTGTACAGTAGCTCTCGTCGTTATTATGCCGGACTGCTTCCATGCGGGTCCGGCGCGCCTCCCCGAATCTCGGAAGCGGCGTGTTAAGGCGGGCGGCTATCCGAGGGGGTCATTTCGTTGTGTTCTGTTGTTCCTTAAAAACAAACTTAGGTGAAACTTTACTCATGATTCCGAAGTTCAAACAGTTTTTAGACATTTGCTATTGTGATTTATAATTTGCAGAGTAAGGTTAAGTTGTATATATCTGCACACAGAAAGACCATTGGGGTATCTTTTACACTTACGTTTAGGATCGAAGTCTTCATTTCCCTTACACAGATGATGAATGAGTCCTCCACCCCACGCACAACAAACATCCAGATGATAGTCTAACTCGTCCTCTACTTTTGAGAGCTTATAATATGGAGTTGCTATTGAATTGACTGCTGTTGCTTTGCGACAATTGTTGGGACGCACGCAGATAAAAAAAAAAAGCACATCATTCTTTTCTCACGAAACGTCGCAAAACAGCTGAGGGTATGGCGAGTCTCTTTTTTGTTCGACTGTTGTATGTGTCTGCTGTGTTCTCGCTTTCTTATGTTGAGGCGGTTTACTTTTACTCTTATATGGAACCTAGCATCATCACTGAACAATAAACGCTAAACGAAATTGTTATCCTTCGTCTCTATGCAGAGTGAATTCACCATCATGAAGAGCTTGTAGAAACTGCATCCTGTGTTGTTAGAAACTGTATTGGATTAGACAACACCAGAGCCACGGACAAAGCATTGGGACCCAGGAATAGACCGCTTCCGGTAGATGCCCAGCTCAGTTCAGCACCTCGGCACAAGCAGCCTTATCTATGTCAGCAAACTTCCGCATGCCAGTGGCTTGGGACATCAAGAAGCTTCTACAGTCCTACACGCTGGCACTTGACAACAGACAGACCACGGCCACAGTCACTGTTCGAGACATTTGGGTGGGGACTGCAGGCTTTCAAATAGGTTGATGAAATGACGAGGTGGTGGCCCTCAACCACGTACCCTCTTACTCAAAGTTGAAATATTAAAAGTTTTGGCTGGTTTCGTTGTCCAGGGGCTGGGATATGTAGTTGCGGCATTACAAGTCAAATACTCCTGAGTCCACAGTACGCAATATGAATATACACTTGAATCGAATGGTCGAAGGATCACTCGGCAATTGCGAATTTTTCATGCACCTTAGTATTTTATAAATGAAAGACTGCAATTAAATAAAATCTGCAGGTACTATCTTAACGACTTTAAATGATAAGTACAATAGTACAAGTACTTTTGAGAATGTGGTATATTCCTGCAAAACACTTATTGGTATCGACGGTCCAGCAATTAAATAAAATATAACTTGAATAACAGGGTAACAATAGATTCCTACTTCACGTAATTAGTTATGAACAACAACATAGATCGCGAGATATTCACATCTGAACGCATACTACGTCTTCACTGCAGAAGCCACGGAAATCACACGGAAATATTTCCGTCCAAGTCCTTCCGCCGACAGTGCGTCCGTCGCGCAGTACTGTCCGCGTCCAGCACTCACTCCCGTGTCCTGTGCCGTCGTGTCCAGCACTCCACGTGTCCTGTGCGACTGTCCCTCGCGCCGCACTGTCCCAAACTACCTCGTGTCCTCCCTCGAAACCATCCTCCTCAACCATTTCCATACAGTCTCACAATTAACGAGCGCCGTGATTGGCTATAGCGCTCCCGCCATGTCTTCAATCCAATGCACAGTCACAAACATAAAACGCATTCGAAGTACTGAATTTACATTTAAATAACTTGAAATCATATAAATATTCCTACGGCTGGACCATAAACACGCTCAAACACACATTATTAAATACATAAATAAATTAAATAGACATTATCAAAGGAATAGCAAGCAAAAGTAGACCAGTAGCTTAATGTCTCTGTGCTTTTTAAAACACAGTAAATAATTGACCAATTTCTTCATGAATAGTATATATCGGATATAAACGAAGACATAGATGAATAAGTATATCTATAACCATGCTGCTACCGTTTTTTCGTGTAACTGTGGAGTACTTACGGCCTGACGCGATCGATAGTAATGGGCCACTTTGACCTCCAATAGCTCCTGTACTATTCAGGTTACATGCCTGTAATTTATACCAATTTAGGTTTACACTAATAGATTTCTAAAGACACGTCGATCGACGAAATCGTATGAACCGCTTGCATTTTGGAAATTCGTTGCTGGGTGTTACTTGTATAATTTGTCGTCAGATACTAAACTTTAAACTAATGAAGATATCGAAAATCTGATTACACCATCAGAATGGTTGTGCAAATAATAGTAATGTATATGTTTCTTGCTGAAGTATCATGATTCATCTGGCTACTATTAATTTCTATACGAACTGTGAAATGTGTGCCATTAAGGTTCCACAAAGTCCGCCATCTTTGGTACTCCCGGCTTAGAAATCTCCTTCATCGACAAAGCGTCACCATAGAATTCCCAGCCAAGTGGCTAGACCACGAGCTGGGGCAAAACCTCATGCTCGCTAACGTTCGACACCATGTGGTTGCTGCCGGGCCGCGGCCCGCCGAGATGCCACCACGCGGCTAAGCCAACCCCAAAATTAGAATATTTCCAGGGAGCAACAACTCGCCCGTTACCTCACACGACACAGAAATGCAATCCCTTCCACGAAGTCAACACCGAGCAGCTGTATCTCAGCCCGACCCACCCCAGTAGGAGATGATCGTCATGAAAGGGCTATGAACGGCACCTACCGTGTGTCAGATGTTGCTGCGAGTTCTACTGACGCAAGACTTGGAGTTTACGGCACAACTATGTCGCTACTACCAGTACCATCTCCTGGTAACGATCCAAGGACCACCGCCTGACTGCCGAGGGCCTGGCAGTCAACACTGTGCACCCGGAGTCTCCCAACTGCCTACCGCTGCTTTCCAGCTTTTCTTCCAGAGTTATACTCTGGGCAATGTCATGACCTGTCACAAGGGAGGAGACTATTCTGCCTGCCACATGTCCACAGCAGAGCTCTGTGGTGGTTTGGCCGCCGTTGTCGACTCATTTCCCGACGTGCCTGCCACACTAGTTCAGCAGTCCGTCTACTCTGCAGCACACGGACAGCGCATGGTGCGTCTCTCACAGCAGACGATTCAAGTTGGAATATTACGAGCCGGTGCTAAACCACGCCAGAAACGAGGGTGCGCCTCAGTGACTGTCCAAAGTAAACAATCAGTGCCGTGGTTAGCACACTGCCGTCGAATTCAGGAGGATGGCTATTCAAACCTGCGTCCGGCCATCCTGATTTTAATCTTCTGTGATTTCGCTAAGTCGCTCAAGGCAAACGCCGGGATGATTCCTTAGAAAGGGCACGGCCACTTTCCTTCGCCATCCTTCCCTAATTCAAGCTTGTGTTCCGTCTCTAATGACCTTCTTGTCGATATGGCGTTAAGCAGTAATTTCCTCCCTCCTCCAAATTAATAAAGAACTGTAATATGCTCACTTTTCGTTACTCTACATCACACCCGTCTCCCAAACCATCAAAAAAAGAACATATGACGCCACTGGTTAAGATCGGGAGACGAAGGCCCACTTGTGTACCCTTGACGATTGCACGACACAAAGATTTACGCCTCGCCTGGGCCCATCATCACCGACATTGGACTGCTGATGACTGGAAACATGTTACCTGGTCGGACTAGTTTCGATTCAGATTGTATTGGGCGGATTGACGTGTACAGCTATGAAGACAGCGTCATGAACCCAGCATGTGAGCAGCGTACTGTTCAAGCTGGTGGAGGCTCTGTAATTGTGTGGACTTGTGCAGTTGGAATGATACTGGACCCCTCATATGTCTAGATGCGAGTATGCCAGCTGACACGTATGTAGGAATCCTGTCTGATCACCTGCGTCCATTCGTGTCCGTTGTGCATTCCGACGGACTTGGGCAATTCCAGCAGGACAATGCGACACCCCATACGTCCAGAATTGCTACAGAGTGGCTTCAGGAACACTCTACTGAGTTTAAACATTTCCGCTGGTCTCTAAACTCCCGGTACATTAGCGTTATTGAGCATATCCGGGGTGCCTTGTAACGTGCTGCTCAGAAGAGCTCTCCACCCCGTCGTACTCTTACAGATTCATGGTCAGCCCTGCAGGATTCATAGTGTCATTTCCCTCCAGCACTACTTCAGACATTAGTCGAGTCCATGCCACGTCGTGTTGCGGCACTTCTGCGTCGTCGCGCGGGCCTTGCACGATATAAGGCAGGTGTACCAGTTTATTTGACTCTTGAGTGTATAATAGTGCTCTGAAAAGTGGTGTGATACATCTCTCCACACTGGTCCGTCCTGTACAAGCTTCTTGGTCCCTGCGTAACTACTGCAGCCTAAAACCATTTGAACTCGATTGCAGTAGTCGAGGTTTACTACCCATACTTCCTTCCAATACCAATCTGATAATATTCCTTGTTACCCATTAACTGATCTACGTTTGTAAGGTGTGCCCGATTCGATTCAGTGCCTCCTCATTAGTTATCCGATCTGCTCATCTTATCTTCGGCATTCTGCTGTAGCACCACATCCATTCTTCTGAAGCTGGTATCTGTACAGATATCATTGGTAATCTTGCAACTCTCGAAGAATGAAGTTGCAATGAAATCTAGACCTCTCGCTGCAGCGAAAGGTCTACATTTCATTATAACTACATGTCTGAACTGTTTATCGTCCATGTTTCAATTCCGTACGGGACTGCATTCCAGACAGATACTTTCACTAAAGACATGGTAACACTTAAATTTGTATTTGATTATTATTTAAATTACCTGCTCCATTGCTAATACAATTGTCGACTGTGCAGAGACATAATACAGAAATTTCGTCATAAAGCGAGTATTAATCTGTGTATCTTGCGAAAGAGGCGACTGAGAAGTCTTTCAATATTCACACTGCTGAAGCTCAAAGCTTAACTCACAGGTGCGGCTGCTAGAGACATCCGACCCTCCAACGGCGAGCCAAGCAGACGGCTGAATGTCTTCGGCTTAGGCAGGCCGCTGTCAGCGTCCCGCCAGACACGTGTTTAGCTATTAATTACCAACAACGACCTCCTCAGCGGCCCCTCTCCGCATAATGGCTAGCGCAGCGGGAGGCCGCGGTGACGTGTAGTGTGTACCCAGAGGGTCGCGCTGCGTCATACGCGGCCTCCGACGTGACCCGTCAGCACCGACACTGCGCCGGGCCGCTTTTGCGCCAGCCGGGCTCTTTGCCAAAGGCAGGTGACGTTTTCTTGACCCTTTTAGTAGCGATACCGGTGGTTTCTACCTGAAACCACCAGTTCACTAATTTTTTCGAGAAATAGTGCCTTTAGCATGAAACCGCCGATGCTGATGCAAGACCGAGGGATCTAGTGATTCACAGATGTACTTCTACAAATATAGTCCACCGTACCAGTCACTTACAGTGTTCAAATCGACAGTAGGCGCGGAGATGGTGCTACGTGTTTGTAGGGGATTGTGATGTGTTGTTTTTCTTATAGTGGCCATACTGAGATCATTGGCAGTGAAAGCAAGTATATCTAATGTTATTGTAAAGCAACTTAGAATTTGCACTACTGCTTCTACGACTGGCTTCGCAATGGAAGGGCTGTCGCATTGTGTAGTTTGACACAAAGTTTATTGAATTTAAGTCCCATTTTTGCTTCTTATTTTGCACTTTAATTCGTTTTAGGCATTATGATTTCATAAAAGCATCCAGAGGTGGGATTTTGTCTAGGAAAAAAGAGAATTTTCCTTCACATTTAATATATGAAATGATGAGTGGTATGTCCTAGTGGTTGCGATGTGAAAGCACCTCCTTAAAATGCCGGCCGAAGTGGCCGTGCGGTTAAAGGCGCTGCAGCCTGGAACCGCAAGACCGCTATGGTCGCAGGTTCGAATCCTGCCTCGGGCATGGATGTTTGTGATGTCCTTAGGTTAGTTAGGTTTAACTAGTTCTAAGTTCTAGGGGACTAATGACCTCAGCAGTTGAGTCCCATAGTGCTCAGTGCCATTTGAACCTCCTTAAAACAACTGATTGTTTACTTTTTGTCTGTTTCATTATGTATTCATTGCTTCCTATGATAATAGAAGTTAATTTTGTTCAAAATTTTAAAATTATATTCCAGAGTGAAACCACTTCTTTAAAACAATCTAATGTTTACTTTTTGCCAATTTCGTTTTGTATTCGTTGCTTACTATGATAATAAATGTTAATTTTGAAAAAAAATTAAAATTATGTCTATTTTTTCATGTAAAGGGTTAAAGCTTATGCCGCAGTTGCTGCTATCAACCCACACACACATATATGAAGTATTTTTTCAAGAATAAGATTTACTAATACGGGCTTCTTCCAATACAATATGTCACATAATATATGTCCAAGTTTTGTCGGTTACAGACATGAAACAAGGTCTTCGAATGGGTTGAACGCTTCAGACAGGGAAAAACTTCTCCATGTGACGAGGTAACGTCGGACAGGCCATCGACATCAAAAACTAAGAACAATTTGTAAGTCGTTGACGATATGGTGATGGAGAACAGTCGAATCACAGTGGACGAAATCTTCAATACATTAGATATTGAAACGTCCCCTTAGAACAATTATACATGACTGTGTTTAAACTGACACACAATATTTTTAGCGCAACGAAATCTGACTTTCAAAAAATCCCTACAAAAGAATGGCCCTGACTAACATTAACTTATACCTTTCACAAATCACTTACCTCACAAAAATCTTCGTTACTCAAGCTACAGCAATACAGCGAGCGCCACTACTGCCAGCTAAATAACAGATTCAAACTACGGAAGGCACTAACTACTATTAGGCAAAGTTAGCAAATGAAAGATTTTAATAGAGAACAAACAATGTATTTACCTTAATAGTCATCAAAAGTCATAATATATACAGCAGTTCATGACATCCATTCTTACAAATTTCAAAACTCCGCCATTTCTCTCCCCACATCCACCACTGCTGGCGGCTCACCTCCAACTGCGCAACGCTACGCGCTGTTCACATCCAGCTGCCCAACACTACAATGGCAGACAACAATGCAAACTAGCCACTGACTGCACACAGCACAGCCAGTGATTTTCATACAGAGCGCTACGTGGCGTTACCAATAAGAAAACCTAAACAGCCTACTTACAATATTAGTCATTGTTCAGTGTATCTAACACGGCAGGCTACATTTTCGCAAAGTGTGCGCAAGGTGACTATTGGGAGAATAGTCAGCGCGGCATCAGGATCAAAGGATGGACATCTGACGGGTTATCATCACGAGGGAGATGGATTTTTACTGAAAATCGTTACTGTAGACGAAACCTGGTTGCATAATCACAAACCGGAAAGTAAGGCTGTGAGAATGGGATAAGTTAAGAAATTTAAACGTCACCATCAGCCGGTAAGATTATGCTAACAATATTCTGGGACATGGAAGGTGTGGTAGCTGTTCATTTCACCCCAAGCGGCGAAACTGTCAACAGTGAGAACTACTGTGACGTGCTGCGAACTAAACTGAAACCTGCAATAAGATCCAAACGTCAAGGAAAACTGTGAAAATGTGTCATCCTGTAGCAAGATAACGTCCGACCACAGTCTGCCAAACCGACTGCCAACTGAAACAATAAAAGAGTTGACATTCGAATTGCTGGAACACACGCCATGTAGTCCAGACCCGGCTCCAGGCGGTTTCCGTATGTTTGGGCCACCGAAGGAAGCGCTTTGGGGGAGAAGAACTGCAACCGGTGCAGAAGTCACCGATGCGGTACAAAACTGGTTAAAAGTGCAAACAAAAACCTTTTTCCACAACAGAGTCAAAAAACTTACGAAACGGTGGATGGATTGCGTTGAAACTGAGAGAGGTTATTTAGAAAAGTAATGTATACTTCAGTTTTCTATCATTAGAATAAAGATTCCTTCGAGAAAACACAGTATATGGAAAACAAACCTGCAGATAGTCTCTCCATTACTACTCAATACGGGAAAGTGGCGCAAGTTGCCCACTTCAGATATCTGGGAGAGATAATCCAATCATTAGTAATGAACTCAATAGCCAATAAAGATAGAATCTCCAGATTACAAAAAGCATATAAGCTCACTTGGAATCACTATTATAAGAAATCTATTTCTGTCAATGCGAAACTAAGGCATTACAACACAGTAGTCTTACCAGAAGCACTTTATGCTGCAGAAACTACAGTTATTCATGGTCATACGAAGATCAGAGAGATTGAAAAGCAGGGAAGAAAAATTCTGAGGAAAATATATGGACCAGTATTTCGGGAAGGAATTTGGATGAAGAGGCCAACTAGAGGGATTTACAAAGACATAGAAACAATAACAGACACAATTAGAAAGAGAAGGATGAAATTTTATGGACATAACAGCAGGATGATAAAAGCAGGCTCACAAGACAAATCTTTGAGATAGTAAACAAGAGCAAAATCAAGACAAGTGGATCACTGAAGCAGAAGAAGATATTAAAGAACTGGGGATCACACAAGTCAACATAAACAATAGAGAACAGATTAGAAACATCATAAATAAACACACACTTAAACAAGAACATACGGAGAACAGAACGGGAAAAAGATGGTCGGAAGACCGCAAGAGAGAACACAGTGAACGGATATAGAGAATTTGGGAAGAACGAAGAAAGAAGAAGAAATCATGACTACTCAAGTTCAATCGCTCTCTCAGAAGGGAATAATCGAAAATAATAATAATTCCTTTTCTTAAAAGTCCTTTTACTTTTTTTACTTCCCCTCGTACATCTGAAAGACGATGTTTGTTCAGAATTCATGCCAGTCGCATAAGGGTGGCGCTAGTAGCGCCACTGTGGGGTTGCAAATCAGGTTTGCTGTAAACACACACTGTAGATGTCGTGAGCGTTGGTTACCTTTGACTTTCTACGTAATGAGTTGATGCCAGTCCAGAAAGCCTTTAAGGAGACAAACACGCCATCATCAGTACCTCATTGAGCTTGAACGAGGTCTTGTAACTGGGCTACGAGAAGCTGGGCGTTCAATCTGCGAAACTACATAAAGACTAGGCAAAAATTTCACATGATTCTTGGCAGCGGTGATCGCGAGAATGCACAGTCGCAAGAAGGAGAACGGTTTCTGACGGCCGCGTGACACTGCCGAAAGGGAAACCATAATGTTTGGCGTCTGACTCCGGCGCATCGTACGGCATCTGAAGCAGTAATCTGAGAAGCAGTTGCCACCAACGTGACACAACGAACTGCTACAAATCAGTTATTTCAAGGACAGCTCCGAGCCAGACACCCTGTAGCGTGCATTCCACTTACCCCAAATTACAGCAGTTTGAGACGTCACTGGTGTCAAACGAGAGTTCATTGAAGGGCAGGACGGCGATTTATCGTGTTTTCTTATTAAAGCTGCCAATGATTGCCTACGTGATAAACACTCTGTACCTACATCTGGTTAAGATCTGGGGTGCGATTTCGTATGACTGTGGTTATCTCACACACCCGGACTGAAAATTTGTACGTCAGTCTCGTGATTCGACGTGCTGTGCTGCCATTTATGAACAACATACCAGAGGCTGTTTTCCAATAAGATAACGCTCGCCCACCTACCATAGTTATAACCAAACATGCTCTACAGAGTGTCGACATGTTGCCTTGGTCTGCTCCATCACCAGATTTTCCTCCACGTATGGGACATCATCGGACGGTAACTCCAATGTCATCCACAAACTGCATTAGCTGCCCCTGTATAGATCGACCAAGGACAACCGGCATGGAATTCCAGCCTACAAGCTAACATCCGGCACCTGTAAAACACAATGCATGCACGTTTGCATGGTTGCTTCAACAATCTACAGGTGACACCAGTAATTAATATACCAAAATTTCACATTTGTAACATCTTTTGTCACATATATATTGACCTTTGATGGTGCAATGTTAATAGCTTAAATGTGTTATCTAGAGAAATGTATTTCCAAAATTTTTTGGTGTTGCGATTTTTTTCTGTCTGTGTAGATAATGACGGAATAGTGGTGCTGTTAGTTTCCGATAGTAACACAGGGGGTTTTAGTATAAAATAAAATACTCTTCTCAACAAGATTCACCTTCGTAACATGACTAGTTTATGGTAATCTGTCTGAAAGCACGTACTTGCCTCCCGTAAGCTGAACTTGTCAGTTTACTTGTTTTTAGTGCTAAATAAAACGTGAGTGTTCGAAAATGACAAATAAACGTATTTAATGGACAGAAAAAGTAATCCCAGTAGTGCGAAAAACTCTTCGATTGGTTAGCTGAAGCCAGTTAATCGGTTTAATTTCGTAAAATGAGAGTTGTTCAACATTGGCTGGTACTGGCGATTAAAGGTTTGTTCAGTTTCAATATTAAGAACGCCAGTTGAAAGTCATTATATCTTTTGTAACTTGAGAGTCGGCGTTTCTTCTACTGTAATTTTTGCTTCTTGGTGCACGTTTTTATAACTATACTTTTTTGCCAAATATTTACTTTTATTTAAGAGCGCCGCCGTTTCACTAGAAACAATTTTTTAAAATATTCCTACGTACTATGAAATAGAATGTAGTCGAATTAAATCACGTGATGCTAAGGGAATCAGATTAGAAAACGGGACACTTAAAGTAGTAGATGAGTTTTGTTATTTGTGCAGCAAGATAAATGATGATGGCCGAACTAGAGAGTATATAAAATGTAGACTGGCGATGACAAGAAAAAAATTTTTGAAGAAAAATCTATAAACATCGAATATAGATTTAAATGTTAGGCAGTCTTATCTGATATTTGTCTGGGGTGTAGCCATGTATCGAAGTGAAACACGGACGATAAACAGTTTAGATGAAAAGAAAATAGAAGCTTTCGAAATGTGGTGCTACGGAAAAATGCTGAAGATTATATGAAGTACTGAATGAAATTGGGGAGACAAGAAATTTGCGGCATAAACTGACCAAAAGAGGGTATCGGTTAATAGCACACATTCTGAGACATCAAGGGATCACCAATATAGTATTTGAGGGAAGTGTGGGAAGAAAAAGTCGTAGAGGGAGACCAAGGGATGGATACAGTAAGCAGATTCAGAAATATGTCGGTTGCAGCAGATTTTTGGAGATGAAAAGGCTCGCACAAATGAGTAGCATGGAGAGCTGCATCCGATGAGTCTTCGGACTGAAGACAACAACAACAACAAAGTACTAACGTAGACGTTATAATCAGTTTCAAAGCAGTTTTTGAAATTTTATTCTAGGTTGAAAACTGTGGCTCACAAAACTCCAACCAACCGTCCTCGCATTTCGCGAAGGTCATTCGTCGATTTCGTGTTGTGTCTTCTGGGTGCTAGCTCATTATTTAAAAAAATACGTAATACAATTTTAGAAGTGTACAGTAAAGGTCTAAACTTATTTTTTTTAATTTGGTTGTTGTTTGATTGAAAAAATAGTTTTTGAATATCGGTTCCAGAATCAAGCATCAACATGGTCTACCCCCTTAATGTACCTTGATATTGATCTGCTTGATGTGAGAATGAGGAGAAACACATTAGGAATTGTGCATTGTCGTATTTCTCCAGGATAATGCAAGATCCGTTTGTTCTCTCAGAAGACGGCCGAAGTTTTCGAGTACACAGGCGAGGGATGGACTGAGTTGTAGTTGCACGCCTGATATCTGATTAATCACCTTCAGAATTGCTCAAGTCAGACTTGAATTCACTTATCAGAAGAATTTTCAGTCTCATGCCCAAAGTCGTTAGGGCAAGAAAAGAATTAATTGCCTCTCCTTGCAGTATTGAAGAAAGGACAGTGTTTTGAACGATCGTGTGACGCCTTATTCTTACGATAGATAATAATCAGAGAATATATGCTACAAGTGATTAGAATAATGCAGATCCAGTTTCACACGTACGTGTTTCATCCTGTTCATAGAGGGACTGCGGTCAAGACATCGAGCTTCTATTAACATTATTTTCGTGGTTGTAAGTTAGGATCAAGGAATTTATCCGCGACAGGCAGAGAGTATGTGAGGATAGTACAACGCAGCATTTATTGTGAACGAGTGCATACAGAAAATATCCCTAGTGCCTGCTGTAGGCTAACTACAATTATGATCATCACTGTGGACCATTTGACATCCATGGTTGAGTAAAGGTCTTCTCTAGCTCTCTAATATATTACGATCTTCACCGCGTTGCTTCTGTAAGGTTTCTAATTAAATATACACATCTTGTATCACGCCGTCATCTCGTTCTAAGCTCGTATCAAGCAGAGAACTCTCTTGGTCCACCTACCACCCATTCGCCTGACGTCACGTCCCCGCCAATCTCAACCAATTTTTTAATTGTTTTCATAGCTTCGTCTTCCAATCAAGTATCCTCCCTGATCCGTGTTCTTGGATTCCTGTCACCTAACAGGGCTCAGCATGCATATCAGTCAGGAACCATCAATTTAATGGTCTTTCCAAAGGTACCGGAAGCTTAGTTTTGAATGCAGTAGTTTGTTTCCCAGAAACACTCTAGCAGCTTTCGCTCTTCTGCGTATTTATTTATCTCTCCATCCATTCCGTACCTTATCTTCCCTAAATACTCATTACGTTATCTGCCCGAAATACCTAAACTCGTTAACTGGCTTTGTTTGTTGTTGATTTGTACTGTTATTTTTTGATGTGTTTATTATTTTAGTTATATTATAAAGGTTTTTCGCACCTACTTTCAAACTTGTTCTGTTAAATTTTTTGCTTTTTCGCTGCAGCTTTTCTGTGCCCTAAGCAAATAGTACTGCTGTCAGGAAACCAAGGGTGGTTCAAATATATTTCAGCAATATGCAGTCCTCCTCGTCCTCTGTTTTCCAGGTCTAGGAATCTAGGAATTTCTTTTACGGTTGCTGAGCATAGTTTTGTTTTGTCAAAACTGGACAAACTTGTCGTAAGGATTTACCCGCGATTCTTATTTGCGGGAAGTATACTTACTGTCCGTCACTTGATCGCTACTACGAGAAATGATATTCGATAGATGACATTGTCTGAGATGAATCACTTTTAGATAGTAAAAGTAGCGATCTACAGATGGAAAATAAGCCAATTTTGTAATAGTTTTGATGATGTGTCTTTGCCTGATCTCTCTCTCATTTCTGAATTTTACACAACCCTGATAAAGATTAATTGGAGGTGTACCACTGACGTGTATAGTCTTCCGTATATCCGCATACGAGCACATATTGAGTGAATACTGGCTGTTAGTAAAGATTTAGTTGACACTTTAATAAAATATTGTCTCTAAACCTATGAATCATAAGAAATAAAATTTCCTAAATATTGATCTATCTACTTACTTAACACTGTTCTAAGCTATTTACGGTTTTAGGTCTACCTCTCAGAACAACACAAATTACCGACGGGGTCGTCAGACTATGTCATCAGTACTTCGCCATAATTTTCTTATAGCCCCTATGTTGTTAGAAAAAAATTTACAGATAAAATTCGTGCCCCTCGTATCGTTACCAACTGTAATTAGTTTTGGAGAACAATTTCGTCTTATTCTTTCCTGATAAACTATCACAAACGAAGACGCTCCCTAAGCTGCAAAACAAATTCTACAAAATACCTTCCAGAACATTTCACGTGTTTCCAGCATCAAAACCTCTGGCTGCGAAACCTTCAAGAAAGGTAGTAGTGGTAGACATCATACTTATTCTCTAGTTTAGCATAATTTTATAACGTTTTTAACAGCAGGAAGAGCAATTCGAGCAGTTTCGTCAATGTATGAGACTAGGTATGAAGATGTTCGACGGAATAAATCATGGTTAAATAATATGACAGATTGTCCGAAGGAGAGCTGCAAAGCAGATAGTAACAGGGAACAACATCATGAATATTTTTGGCTGATCTGGTCTGAACAGTACAATTAGATATAATAAAACGGGCGATCGGTACCACTCCACCAGTGGCTTCTTCATATTGAGGTTAAAGGAACTTTTACCACTGCGGCACGTCCCACGACAACTGGAGTAGTGTTTGACATTAATAAGCAACTAGCTGGTGATGCAAACAACCTCCTGGGTTTTCGGGCTCGTGATTAGAGTTCGCCAGGCAGGCATAGCCAAGTGAGCGGTCACATAATGTCGCGGAAGCGCCTCGGCCAGGCGTTAAATGCGACCCCTACTGTCGCACGGCGGGTCAGAGGTCGCGAAAGTGAGTAGGGGAAAAGAGCCGTTGAGAATAACGTACTGCCTGCCGGTCCTAATTATGATTTACGTGGTATTCAGCCGGCTGCCGAAACAGGAAACTGCCGCCGCCACGCGCAATATTGCTGTCCCCGCACCGACGCGTATTTCAGTCGCGACGTCTGCTGCCGACCGGTTTCTGCGTGTAGGTGGGTTGCGGCGTATCGATCAGCTCCCATTTTTTTGGGGGATTGCATTGCGAAAACATATGAACGGTCGCTTGTAAAACTTTGACTTGTTGTACGAAACATTATTATTACCACTCCTCCTACAGGCCACAAGTGGCCCATCGTGACCATCCGACCGCCGTGTCATCCTACGAGGAGGATGCGGATGGGAGGGACATGGGGTCAGCACACCGCTCCCCCGGTCGTTATGATGGTATTCATGACCGAAGCCGCTACTATTCGGTCGAATAGCTCCTCAATTGGCATCACGAGGCTGAGTGCACCCCGAAAAATGGCAACGGCGCATGGCGGCGTGGATGGTCACCCAGCCAAGTGCCGACCACGCCCGACAGCGCTTAACTTCGGTGATCTCACGGGAACCGGTGTATTCACTGCGGCAAGGCCGTTGCCCGTCCGAAATATTAGAGCTATAAATTTTAAAAGTAGGTCACATACTTAATTCTGATGTGACCTACAGCTGAACGGCATTAGAGTAAGTAATCAACAAGGAAGGTACGAGGAGGCAGAAGGGGAGGCTCAAAGAAGAGATCAGAGGAATTGATATCCTTCTTAGTGTCGATCCGCCAGTGTGATACTATCACGACGATGTCCAGAGAGGTTAAAAGAGTGCAGTTAAAAAGTAAACAGGCCAAATACTTCGAGGTGAACTTTCTGAGTATGTCTAAAGGATCACTGTTTCAAACATAGCGTAAAACGGTCGTATTACGTCACCATATAACTGCATGATAACTAGTAAGTCGAGACAAAGCAGATTATTTCGCGTACTGAGACAGTGGATCATAAATGGAGCGCATAATTAAATATACACCACACGTCAACTTGAGAAGTATGTAGGTGAGTAGAAACTACTGTTGTAAACATCAGGAAGTACACTGCTTATCGGGAACAGAACAAAATAGTTGGTATGGTTAGTCTTCCACGGTGCATTTATTCTGTTTGTATTAATGCCGATTTGGGAACAGATATTCAAAACGCTCTTCATGCAATGAAATACAAACGTCCGCACGTCCCACGATGAATCGAATACTCACACTAGTAACCGAATAACGTTATACGATTTTTTGATACGTTGTTCAAGGTACAGCATGTTTAAGCCTGGCAGAGCATCACCGAGAATTTCCAGGTCATCGCTGAGAAAAACGTCAAGAGAATTGAAGTCCGGCGAAGAGAAGTGTCTCGAGAAACGCTATGCTTCGTCTTGTCTTTATTCTAGAATGATTATTTTGAAGCAGACTAGCTTTCTACCGTGCATAAGCCACGTGACCTTGAGTATTACGAAAGGCAGATCTTTACACATAAGAGCCAGTATTTTCTCCTTTTTCACGCGTAAGAGTGAGTGTATCCTGTAGATGTTCGTATATGTGTGTCTCTTAAAGGGCCTGAACATAAACAATCCAGTTCGATACTCAATAAAGACACCTTTCAAACATTGATGCTAAAACTTCCTAGTGCGATATTTTAACTATTACACGGGATATGATGTAAATAATATAGGCCTATAATATTTGTGTGGGTTAATAATGTATCTCTACCGAAGCAGATATAGCATTCCGACCTTTTACAAAGGAAAGCGAAAGAGATACGCTGTTTGTCATCAGGACATATGCGATTCGAGGCAAACGAAATGACAAAGTTGGAAAGGCTGATACCTACGAAAACGCTGTTACTCAGTGCACATCTTCCTGTAGTCTGTTGCGCCATGAGAGAGGGTGGCAAATTTGACAATCTGCCAATGTCGCACCTCCATCCATTCTCACAGGAGTGGGGAAATATTTGTTACTGGCCGTCTCAGTGGACATTACGCGTGTCTCTTACGACAAGAAGATCCACCCGATAGAAGTATTTGCGCCGTAGAATTCACAGTACTTCGATTTTTTAACGTCCTGTACCCTATATAATGACAACAGGGAAACCTTTGGCTTACCAAAAATCTTATTTTAGATTTTAGACGATAATAGGTCGAATGGAAGACAGTTGTTAAAATTTTGTGTGGCCGCAGTGCTCCTACCAGCTTGATTAGTCTGATTACTTATGTATTTCAGGCTTTCAGGGTGACTGGTTCTTTATATAAATTTCACGATCTTGATTATCGTAATCATCTCACTGTGACACTACAACACAGTATGTCAAATTATATTAGTACATGAATTTTGGATTACTGAATTCTGTGCCTTTTCATGAACGGTATGTTTCTCTTGTTTCTTGTTGTAAACGATTAAAAACAAATCTCGTAACATTTTTATAAGAGTAGTTGACACATTGGCAATGTGAGGAATGTAGTTTCGCAAAAACTGTATGATGCTGTCTGAGCCGTGAAAGTAAAGTCGTTGGTGTACTCAGGGAGAATACGACATAATAGTGAGCAGAAGTCGGCGTCTTTTAGTTGCGGGAGAAAGCGAATGCGAAAGTGTGTGTAAGGCTGGCATAGTGGCTATGATTGCAGGAATGCCTTTTAACTGTGAATGAAAGGCAATTTCCATGGACCACAGTACATTGATGATTTATATGGGGGCTTCAAGAGAATTATAAAAGTTGAGTGTTGTTTGACCACAGCATCTCATAAAATATCTTTACAGCTGGAAACTGAGACCCGATTATTGTTTGTAATTGTTGGCACCGAGTTAGTACGTCGCACCGTCAGCTTCGCAGAAAGTAAAACCGAGGAAGAGCATTTTGTTTGTTGGTTATCCGCAGCATCGTGAGTTCGTCTAGGTGGTCACTGCGGACCTCATTTTGTCACGATGATTTTAAGTCTTAGTAGCCCTGTATCGGGATGTTTTGTCGGCATTCTGCTCTATTTTAAATTGGACTAACGACCTCTTGGCGGTTAAACAGTCTTATCACTGTTGGACAAAGGATGTTCGGTCATCTGCTCATCGTTTGGAATAAATAATGAAACGAATCTGTATCCCTGAAGACGTGGCTCTGATGACGCTCAAATAACTGGGTCAGAAATAAAGATTTATCATACAGCTGAAGCAGTCTTATTCATCATGTGGTAAAACTGAACCATCTGAGACACTTAAGTGCCTCAAAGACTTGCCGATGTATTAGAGCTTTCTTTAAACAGTATATTACTTACATGAACGTCAGTCATAAATTTATAGTGGTCGTTAACCCAAGTCATTGTCACCATAAACGGGGTCCACATCTTATTATCTTAAGTCTAGGTGAATCACGCCATGAATGAAATGTTAAAATAACATATCACAATTGGCCAGACAGTATAGTTACATTTTTCTTAAATTGTAAGTTCATTTTTTGTCAGTTACTCAAAGTCAGCACGAAATTCTTGTACAAGAAAAATCTCAATTAACCTTTGAAATTAATATTTAATGACTGTTGAAATTACAGAACCTGGAAAAAAACAGTGAATTCTGAATTTCATTGAAGTATGCCAATTATTTTTATGCGTTTTACTAAATTTGTGTATCGATGTGTTGGCCATCGTGTTTTAGCGATGCCTTAGTATTCTGCTGTTGTCTTGAAGTAATTTATATGTAAGTATTATAGTCTTGAGAGTGAATGATAATTATTTGCAAGCATGGTTAATTAAAAATAGCAACAGTAAAAATTAACATGAGGTTAGACAATATAATTGTTACTGCACTGCGTAATGGAATAATTCACTTAGCTTGGACTTCTTCTGTAAGTTCTTTAAAGAATTCTGAAGTTTTGAACATATATTTAGATTTAGCTAAGTAATTTTGTGATCTTTTGCCTACAAAAATTAGATTCCTCCTTAGTAATGATCATTATCGCACATACTTGAACTGTTAATTGTTACATGTGCTTAAATTTAATCAAAGCTAATTGTTTTAATTATAAATTACCCATTTTACGATTTCTGAACGTTTTATTTCCTTTTATTATTAAAAATTCATTATACTATTGTTTCTCCCGTTAATGACAAATTAGACTAACTCTTCAGAGTTGTTCTGTGTAATTACACGTGTTTACACTCAGTCATTACTGGAGCAGTGTATCGACATGTCTTATTAATGGTTAGTTGTACACTTTTCCACGTCGTTTCAGTTTAACTTCTGTAGAAACGATGCCTTACCGATAATGTAGGTGGACATACCCACGATCGATAACAGCGTACACCGGACGTTTTGGGTTTGTTAGATCACGAGCCATTTGTCATCCACTGATGAATTAACGGCTCTAAATTTTTTCAAGCGTCAGTGTTCTGCAATACGGATCCATGTTAATTCTGTGTGTCCTCTAAGAACATGCAACCTTCGTCGGTTTTTCCGTCGTCTCGGTCCTGTCCAGCAAGGAACATCCTCTTCCCACGTGCCGCCCATTCACTTGGCTACGCGTCCCGGCCACCTCGACACCGTTTTCATTACAGTCGTAAATACGTCTTCTGCTACTTTATATACCGCCTGTATGGTTTGTCTCAACTGGAGATGTATAGCTTTTCAACGACCACAGCATGTTTCGATGTTGTGATGAATATGCTTCCAATTTTAGATTCGTTGATTTCATGTATGTGTAGTTCTTTTTATGAATTTTACATATTTCAGTTACGTTACTCTCACCGTTTTGAGTAACGGGTGCCGGCGGTCTAGCTTCAAAGTAAATCCACCGAGAGGCCGTGTCGTTTAGAATTCTTTCGCGATGCTTTCTGAAGAACCAAAGTGATCGAAATATACAGCGAGACCATCAAGACCTGTGTGGCGACATTAAGTTAACTTTCAGTTCCGTGACGTCTCCATATTCTAACAGAGCTAGATGGAGTGGAGATCTTACGTTTCACATGAAGAGCCCGTCATGTAACCAGATAGGAGGCGTGCCTGGATGCGCCTGACAAAACGGCTGAGTCGTCGGGCTGTCGGAACAAGCCAGCAGACCGCCAGAGGGCCGCGTATCTACCTGTCCTTTCTCTTTTCCCCCTAAAGCAACTGTTGCGGCACGAGCATGGAATTTGTTATACTTGTCAGCCCTCGAGAGGAGAAATTTTCAACTGAACACACATAGAAACATAACAACGGGAAAAATCACTAGCGGGAAAGGGCGAGTCATTATTAAGAGTAAAAAGCACAGTAAGCGATCTAATTTAATAAGTGAAAAGAAGGACAAATACGGATTCATAATGAAAGGAGACGCACGTCTCGTGTAAAACTTCATATAAACAACATTTTTAGTACAAGGGAAAGAGGCCAAGCTTGTGTTGAGGGATTTGGCGGTCGTCCATTGGTCGATTTCGAAACTGAACATTTTTTTAAACCTTTGTTATCACCATCAGGGCCTGCCATTTTATTACTTTAGGCGGGCCATAGTGCTCCACACATACTTCTTAGGCAGGTGCACGGTCACCACCACATAGCAAAATTGTGCTACACAGTAGAGGCCATGGGCACTGTTACCCATGCAGCACCACACTGAGGTGGGGCAGTGTGAGTAGAAGGGAGATCGCGGTTCTCCTGCAATTTTAATATCAAATTGATACGCAAATTAATTAAACTGATCAATTAACTAGCCCCCTGCTTCCCCATCGCCCCACCTACTCCCAGATGACGTCATGTTTTTTCCTCAGCCGACACGTATGTACCCGGCCCCTCCCCCTCCCTTTTTCCCACCCCCAAATACCCTACTGGATGGAAGTTCGAATTTTGACAGGAATTTTGAATTTTGGCTGGAATTTCGAATTTTGGCGAGATTTTCTTTGTCACAGGGCTGTACGGATGTCGCACTCACACACCACCTGGGAACTGGCAGGAAATTAAAAATGACGATGCCGTTTCTGGGACTCGAACACCAGTCCTCCTGGATACAGAAAGCACAACTACCCCCCCCCCCCACGCACACACACACACACACACACACACACACACACACACACACACACACTCATGGAAACTGTCCAGATGCAGGAGAGGGAAGCTAGGTTAGTGTTCTTTATTTATTTTGGTTGGGAAACTGAAGTAAAGATCGGTCCTAATTACATAATTAATCATAAATATTAGGCCTAATTACGTAACTATATGCATGGCGCTACACAGGGACTATCTAATCTCGCAATACAGCTCAAAAATTGACGACGCTCTTCAACTGGTGTTATCCTGCTAGGAAAAACATTTAAATACGTTTGTAAACTAGTGGCAGATGCACACAGACTCTACCCTATACCTACAAGCAGGCAGGAAAGAGTCTGGGTGTAAGGAACTATATTTATTTATTTCTTTATTGGCAGGACATAAATTCAAGTGACGAGATGCTGGTGTTGGACAGAGAGGAGTGTAATAATTCCATTATCTGTAAGCATACAACTGAGGACTGAATCTATCAGTTCTTAACGTCAGAGTTCGCTGCAGACGCCAGTTCGACAATCACCCTGCTGCCTAGGTAATCGAAGTCAATACACGCTACCACAGCTGATGGAAAATGCATCACTGTTCTAATTACACATCGGAATTCTCGTGAAAAAAACCAGCACTCGTAATGAGCGGGTCATAATGCAACACATATAATGGGGATTGGGAGAAATCATAGTAGCAACACAACTCTCGCAGGAACCGACCCCATAAGATTCCAGGCAGGCAGCATTTGCAGCTGTATCCTCCTCAATTGGCGCTCACGAACTAACCAACTTAGAGGTAGTCTTACAGCCCCCTTCCACCTCCTCATCAGCTCATCTCCTCATCGTAGGTAGGAATAGTGGCCTGTTCTGTCTTGCCACTGGTGGTCCAGAAAGAGATCCTTGTGGTGGCATTGATATACTGTATCTAATCTGCAGATATCAGTCACAGACAGACCAAAGACAATAAGAGGTGGTTTCTTGCAATGTATAAACGTATTTCTCGGAAAGAGTTGACTCCTCTGGAACAACAACGAAATTCCGAAGTTTCCAGATCACTTTTTCAAAGGTTCGCTTCTACTAGAACAGGCAGACTGCTTCCGCCGCCTCTGCCAACCACAGCTCCTATCTGCCAGCACAGTCTTCTACAGATACAGTCCGAGGGCGGGACATGTGCATGTGGCCAGATTTTGAATTTGGTGGTTCTTCACTTACACAAAAGGGAAATTTAGTGTCATTTCTCCATCCTACACGCTGCCCACCCACTCGGTCAGGCGCACCTAGCTAGTGTGACCACCCATCTACCCACATACAACACACACACACACACACACACACACACACACACACACACACACACACACACACTTTGGAGCATCACCACACCATCACCGCAAGCAACCCCTCTACTGGGATGGAGAACACTTTTATTTAACGTCAATGCATCATTTATTAAAATGGAGAACACAATCGCGAAGAAAATACGACAATAAATGTCCTCTTTCCACGAAAGTAGCGTAAAATTGGGAAAATATCCCACTATTTTGCTATGAAAACTATTGATCACCTCAGAATGTCCTCTTTATTTCAAAACCCTCATCAGAGTAAAGAAAAAGCGAGAATTTAAACTCTTAAGAAATCTGCATTTAACAATTTCTTTCAGCTTGATGGATAAATTAAACAACCTGAGAGAATCTCTCGCGTTAAAAGTAAACTGTAACCCACGTGTCTATTACAAACATTTCAGAAACATGAAATAATATTAGAGAATACAATCATTCGTGCCGTTGGCTCACATGTCAGAAAAACACAATCATTTTATGATTGACAACAACAAGCTGTAATTAAAGTGGACATTGCTGTTTCATACACTATGACAAGCCCCGTTTTACCAGTGCCATGCTATATCACATCAGCATTTACGAAGAAAATAGTGAGAGTTCGCCTTGTATGTTGTTGTTGTGGTCCTCAGTCCTGAGACTGCTTTGATGCAGCTCTCCATTCTACTCTATCCTGTGCAAGCTTCTTCATCTCCCAGTACCTACTGCAACCTACATCCTTCTGAATCTGTTTAGTGTATTCATCTCTTGGTCTCCCTCTACGATTTTTACCCTCCACGCTGCCCTCCAATACTAAATTGGTGATCCCTTGATGCCTCAGAACATGTCCTACCTGCCGGCCGGAGAGGCCGTGCCGTTATAGGCGCTACAGTCTGGAACAGCGTAACCGCTACGGTCGCAGGTTCGAATCCTACCTCGGGCATGGATGTGTGTGATGTCCTTAGGTTAGTTAGGTTTAAGTAGTTCTAAGTTCAAGGGGACTGATGACCACAGTAGTTAAGTCCCATAGAGCTCAGAGCCATTTGAACCATTTTTTGTCCTACCAACCGATCCCTTCTTCTAGTCAAGTTGTGCCACAAACTTCTCTTCTTCCCAATCCTATTCAATACCTCCTCATTATTTATATGATCTACCCATCTAATCTTCAGCATTCTTCTGTAACACCTCATTTCGAAAGCTTCTATTCTCTTCTTGTCCAAACTAGTTATCGTCCACGTTTCACTTCCATACATCGCTACGCTCCATACAAATACCTTCAGAAAGGACTTCCTGACACTTAAATCTATATTTGATGTTAACAAATTTCTCTTCTTCAGAAACGCTTTCCTTGCCATTGACAGTCTACATTTGATATCCTCTCTACTTCGACCATCATCAGTTATTTTGCTCCCCAAATAGCAAAACTCCTTTACTACTTTAAGTGTCTCATTTCCTAATCTAATTCCCTCAGCATCACCCGACTTAATTCGACTACATTCCATTATCCTCGTTTTGCATTTGTTAATGTTCATCTTATATCCTCCTTTCAAGACACTGTCCATTCCGTTCAACTGCTCTTCCAAGTCCTTTGCTGTCTCTGACAGAATTACAGTGTCATCGACGAACCTCAAAGTTTTTATTTCTTCTCCATGGATTTTAATACCTACTCCGAACTTTTCTTTTGTTTCCAGTCAATATTGTCTAAAGCTTTCTCTAAGTCTACAAATGCTAGAAACGTAGGATTGCCTTTCCTTAATCTAGCTTCTACGATAAGTCGTAGGGTCAGTATTGCCTCACGTGTTCCAACATTTCTACGGAATCCAAATTGATCTTCCCCGAGGTCGGCTTCTACCAGTTTTTCCATTCGTCTGTAAAGAATTAGCGTTAGTATTTTGCATCCGTGACTTATTAAACTGATAGTTCGGTAATTTTCACATCTGTCAGCACCTGCTTTCTTTGGGATCGGAATTATTATATTCTTCTTGAAGTCTGAGGGTATTTCGCCTCTCTTATACATCTTGCTCACCAGATGGTAGAGTTTTGTCAGGACTGGCTCTCCCAAGGCTGTCAGTAGTTCTAATGGAACGCCGTCTACGCCCGGGTCCTTGTTTCGACTCCGGTCTTTCAGTTCTCTGTCAAACTCTTCACGCAGTATCGTATCTCCCATTTTATCTCCATCTTCGTCTTGTAATAGAACTCCTATTAGATTTTAATGTCTCTCTCTCTTCCGATATATCAAAACTACCCACTACTGACATACGTGTAAAGTTTGAACCATACATCAGGTTCTTGGTTCTAGTTTTGTAAGTAATTTGATCACCACAGCTTACTATTATTTGTATGTTCGACAATGAGCTATAATGCAAGTGGTGTCTACTTTATAATTAGAGGTTATGAAGTATGAAATAACACTTGACTTGAGGTAACACCTGTTTCTTAAACAAGCAATTATGACGATAATAATAAAATCAGTCATGATTTGATGAGAATAGGTACAGCCGATTCCTATTAGTTTTATGAGCAAAATCTGTGTAGTTTTTACAGAACTACCTGCGTCCAATTTTAACCAGCAGAGTATATGTGATCACATTCATGAATGACACACGTTTAGTGATTAACTGCTTATAGCGTATTAATTTCAAGAATAGCTTCTCCTAGAAAAATACAAAATGGATTATTAAGCTGAAAGAAGAAACGCATATTATGCTGAAAAGTAGTGAACTTCGAATTAACAAGTAGTGAAATGTGTATAAAAAAAATATATATGTTCTCTAGCTGTCCTTTCCAAAACTTTCAGTCATCATACCATGCGACATAAGACATACTGCAACAAATACTTAAATAACTACATAGCATAAATACATAAACTTCAACATTATCCTCATCTGCAAAGAAAAACTTCATTATCCATATCATCATAGCTCCATTATTATCATCACCTATAAAGAAAAACTTCATTATCCATATCAACATATTCTTCATCACTATTCATCACCATTCATTATCATCTGCAAAAAAGTCACTTCATTATTCATTATACAACTATTCCTTATTTCTAGAATATTTCATCACTAAAACTAAGATGTGTAGTTCTGTCTGACAGCCTGCATCAATCGCCTTGTATTCTGAAAGAAAAAATTAGTTAAGACTGGTATCATACGATGTGTACAGTATATTCTCGTTAATGCTTGTTAATTCTGATCCTTTTACTCTTCGTCACTAAGTATTGCGTCTTCTTTCGTTCATTCCGAAGGTGAAATTCCATTTCTGTTTAATTTATTTCTTTTACACGTTATTTCGTTCTGAAAATGTTGAACAAAGATTAATGTCTTGCATTTAAATCATATACTCATTAAATAGAAACTGGTTTCTAGCGATCTAATTGAGCATACAGCATAGCATGACGGAAAACGTAATATGTCAAAAACACAGACAGTGTGCAGGTGCAAAAATGTACACAGAGTATCACAATGTAGCAGCAAAAAAAAAAAAAAAAAAAAAAAAAAAAAAAAAAAAAAAAAAAAAAAGTAAAATAGTCACGATGTTGAGATATCATAAGGCAAATGTCAAAGTCAATTGGTGTTTGTTATATCTTAAATATTTCATAGTGCATACAAACAAAACATGAAAAGAATCATACATACATGAAAAATGGAAAACGTGCACAGTCTGATGTGTAACGACAAGAAGAGCGACCGGCTAACCTTACCTTGCCGGTCACTTCCCAAGAATAAATACGATAATCATCAGTAAGTGTGAATATAATTGCATAAATGTTAAAAAAAATTTTAAATGGCATTACAGTGTGATAAATCATAAAGTACGTTCATTCAATAAAGGGTTTGATGTTGGAGACATGGTGATTGCTCTTGCTTTTTCTGGTTCTCAAAGTTTCGATGTGTACTACATTGGGGTGAGGAATGCTGCGAATTCGATATGGACCTGCATATAGAAGCTTAAATTTACTGCATCTACTCTTTCCTCTGTTGGATAAATAGTGTGTACGTACTAATATCTTCTGTCCAATGTGAAAGTCAAGGCGTGTACAAACCTGTTTTTGCTGTCTTCTCCGCCGTTCTGCGGCACGTTTGATGTTGTTCAGCGCAATGTCAATTATTTCATGGTGTCGTAGTCGACGAGATGTAGGAAAGGTTACTAATTCTTTAATTTTGTTACGTGGTTCAACATTTTTCAGTATAACAGACGGAGATAGCATAGTAGGTTCATTTGGTATGGAATTAATTACATCCTGGAATGAGAGTATGTGTGTGTCCCAATCAATATGTCTTTTATGGCAGTATATTCTACACAGTTTACCAATTTCTTTCATTAATCGTTCACAAGGGTTCGAAGAAGCATGGTACCTGGATATATAGATCGAAGAAATGTTTCTAGCTCGTAACATACGTGTCCATATAGTAGATCGAAACTGTGGTCCATTGTCGGAAATTACTTTCAACACATGCCCTACATGAAATAGAAAATGTTTTACAAATGCTTTCGAAACCGTTTTAGCAGTGGCTTTGCGTAACGGAGTGAAGGTAACAAATTTTGAAGTGAGTTCAACAGCGACAAAGATGTAGCAAAAACCTCTATTAGTTCTGGGAATCGGACCAAAAATGTCTACAGCGGCCATGTGTCTCAATGTAACAGGTACAATGGGATGTAATGGAGGAATATGTGAAGTCGTATCTGGCTTAGCTTTCTGGCAGATTTTACATGACGCTAAAACTCGTCGAATACGTTTCTCCATGTTGGCAAAATAACAGTTCTGTCTCAGTATAAGAAAACATTTTCTGGCTCCGTAATGTGCGTAACTTAAATGAGTATACCAAATTAATTTGTTAACAAGTTCGTCGCAAATGCATAATAATCAATTGTTGCTATCAGGGTGAAAGCGGCGAAACAAAATATTATTGCGTACAGTGTAATAGTTTCTAATGGTAACATTTTTTCTATCTTGCCAAAGGTGTTTAATCTCTTTCCATACGTTGTCTTTACTCTGTTCTTGTGCTATGTCTTGTAATGACGACGAAATGAAATTTTCAAATGCAACTTGTTGAATGTACATGACGCTGAAATTTGCTTTGCGATGTCTTGCTGATTGTTGCAAAGAGAACGTGATAGTGCGTCTGCTACAATATTTTGTGTGCCGGGAATGTGAACAATTGTAAAATTAAATTCTTATAGATAAAGTTTCCATCTGCTTAATCTGTCGTGAGTAAATTTAGCCGAAAGTAAAAACTGTATAGCTCTATGGTCTGTATAAACGGTCGTATGTCTTCCGTAAAGGTAATGCCGAAATCTCGTAAATGCCCATACAACACATAATGTTTCAAGTTCAGTAACAGAATTATTACGTTCAGCAGGTGACAGAATGCGACTCGCAAAGGCGATGTTTTTAATTACTGTAGAACCATCTTCTTCAATTTCCTGAAAAATGTGTACGCCTAAAGCGGTGTTAGAACTGTCGGTGGCAATGGAAAAATTTCTAGTAAGATCTGGGTGCGATAACAGTGGTGCATTCAACAAAGCATGTTTCAGGTTCATAAATTCAGAATGTGCTTTCTTATCCCAGGACCAAATAGTGTTTTTACCTGTCAATCGACATAATCTAGGAGTGTCTAAAGCTGACTAATGAATAAGTTTACGAAAAAAGTTAATTAAACCCAAAAAGCTGCCTAGTTGTTTCTTCGTCGTAGGAACAGTAATGTCACGTAAAACTTGAAGTTTTTCCGGGTCAGGCGCAATGCCTTCTGCTGAAATTACATGTCCAAGAAATTTTATAAAAGTTTTGCCAAAGTGCGATTTACTGAGATTAACTGTGAGTCCTTGTGCACGAAAAGTCTGCAACAGTTGTTCAAGAATCAGATTGTGTTCAGACCAGTTAGCTTCTGCAATAAGAATGTCGTCTACATACGTTGTGATTCTGTCTTTCAATGCAAAAGTGTGTATCGGATGTCGTCCAAAGTAATAACATTTTTCGTGAACAACATTCTGCGTGTTAAAAGTATTACTTGTGTTATTGGAAGATGCAACATGTACTGTATCTAGTAAACTTCTATCTGACGCGCTATTATTTTCAGGAGGATGCTGTGGCATTTCTATTATTTGTACGGTTCTGTTATTTCTTCCTGATGCATTACGTTCGGGATGATATCTACAGTCTGGTTCGTTCATGATATGTTGTTGCGGATGATTTTGCTGTTGGTAAGACCGACTGTTATTAAACGTACGCTGAAAATTGTGCTCATTATTTTTACGTCCGTCATGATAGTCATTTCTATACGGTGCATTGCGATAGGAATTGAAATAGTGTGTTTTCTGTGCGTACTGATTCCCTTGTTGCTGTGCGTTACTATTTGTTGAAGCTGACGCTATATGTGTAGGCGGCGAAACACTAAAGCTTGGTTGACCTTGTACATTACATTGTTGGTTAGGTATGCTAACCGGTTGGTTTTGTTGCTATTGAGGTGAAAAACCTCTATTGTTACCAAAATGCGTTCGCTGTTGCTGATAATTTTACACATACTGATGATTAAATTTTTGTCTGTTATTAAAGTCCTCGTGGTTGTCATTTCTGGAGCGTCTAATGATAAATGTCACTTTTGGTAAAATTTGTCATATCAGGTTTTCTTTACACGTTTCTTAATCCTAGATAGAGCGATAGTTGAAGAGCTATTCATATAGATATAAAGGATAGTAGAAGAAAAGGCAGCAGTGCAGAAAACTAAAGAAGAAATAGCACTACTACGGCTCGAGGCCCTGTGCACGCTACGGCACATATTCATTAAAGCGTAATGAATCCCCTGAGGTCAATTACGCGCTGCAAATAAATTTTAGCTTTTGCGTTACAGGCAATGGCGGTAAAAATTCTGAAGCAAATTGCTGTATCCAAGCCAATGCTAGTTTCTGCATTACACGCAATGGCGGTGAAAGTACAAAAATAAACCGACGTATCCAGTTCAAAGCGCGTACCTGTGCTCTGTCATATTCAAATACTTTAGATTTTTTTACCGATGCAAATTGCTTATAATCATTATCGTCTCTGAATGTGTGAACAGGTTCACGATTGCATAAGAATCTGTTTGTCTGTGTCTTTTCGGATTTTAAGTCACGTAGTCTCTGTAAATTACTTAAGTTATACTGGCTGTACGAGTGTGAGAAATGTTCGGAATGAGGCGTATGCTGTGCCGTGTTATTGAGTGAAACATTTTTCATTTCTGTTAGTTTAATACGTTCCTCAATTTGGTTGTTCTGTTGTTCACATTTCTTATCGACTTCCGTATCCAGAGTGTGTGAAAGTTCTGGTAACTTTAAATTAAACTCGTCGCGTATCTGTGTTGCGTTTTCTGAACATTGTTCAGTGACTGCATTACTTTCATCTCTAAGTGATTCTGTTGTGCCTGCATGTCTATTACCTAATTCTTGTGCAACAGATCTAGTTTCTTCACTACTGCTCGTAGCACAAGCCTCAATTTCGTCACGTAACTGTTCTTTAGTATCATGTCGTTGCACGGTAACGGCTGTAATCTGTTCATTAAGTTGTTTGTTCTGTTAATTAAGGTTGTCGTGTTTTTCGTTCGATAGTTTTGAAACTTTCATACCACTGTTTGAACATTTCAATAAGTTGTTTGTAAGTGTTGTCTATTATTTCATTCAACTGTTTGGAATTGTTGTCAAGTTTTTCATTAAGTGGTTTATTCGATTCATTAAGGTTATCTAGTTTTTCATTTACCAATA
The DNA here is from genome assembly GCF_023864275.1 of Schistocerca cancellata. Lineage (NCBI taxonomy): Eukaryota > Metazoa > Arthropoda > Insecta > Orthoptera > Acrididae > Schistocerca > Schistocerca cancellata. The sequence goes on along the minus strand of NC_064631.1, from coordinate 600,332,440 downwards.
ATGCCACAACTCGATCCGTGCCAAAATTACCTACTCTATTCTCTGTGCTGTTTGATGGTGTATCTGCTTTTGTCGCGTTTTGTGTATCTAGTTGGTCATTCTCTGATTCTTGAAAAGCTTCTCCACTTGGATGTGCACTGTTATTCACTACACCGGAGTTAAATAAATATGACGTATTCTGATTACACTGTTCATTTTCGTTAGAAAAATTTATCTGTTCGTTACGTAAGTTTTGCAAACCGGGTGTGTCAAACTGGGCAGCGTTCAGTGTAACAGAACGTGCCGCGTCATCAATTGTCATTAAATTAGCAGAGGACACAATTGAATTTGTTTGTTCCTCATTAGCATTAGAATCATTACTAGTGGTCGGTACGCACTGATTGTCTGTATTTGAAGGATTGTCATCGTATTTTTCATTCAGTTGTTTGCATGATACATTAGGTTGTTTAATATGGTTGTCGTGTTTTTCATTCAACTGTTTGGAATTTTCATTAAGGTTGTCTTGTTATTCATTAATTTGTTTGAAATTGTTGTTTAGTGTTTCATTCCACTGTCCGAGATTTTCATTACGTTGTTTGTACGTTTCATAAATTCGTTCGAGTCTTTTATCAAGTTGTTTGTACTCATTGTCTATTTTTTTATTGATTTCTTGTAATAATGGCATAACTTTACCTCAGCCAAGATCATCGGTTCTATTCTCTGTACTGTGTAATGGTGTATCTGCATTTGTCACGTTTTCTGTAACCATTTGGGTATTCTGTGATTCTTGAAAATGTTTGCTAATCGGATGTGCACTGTTAATCACTACCTCGGAATCAAATAAATCTGTCGTACTTTGAGTACACTGTTCATTTTCGTTAGAAAAATTTGTCTGTTCATTACGTAAATTTTGCAAACCGGGTGTGTCAAGATGGGCAGCGTTCATTGTAATAGAACGTCCCGCATCATCAATTGTCGTTAAATTAACAGAGGACACAATTGAATTTATTTGTTCATCATTAGGATCCAAATCAATATTAGTGGTCGGTACGCACTGATTGTCTGTAAATGGAGGATTGTCATCATTACACTGAGTGTCGCAAATATTATCGGTCATACTATTCGAGTCGGCTATTTCACTCATTGTACATCGCGATGTACTGTTAACAGTTTTTCGCGGCATTTTCTCATAAATCGAAATTAAGCACCAAAATGAAACAAAGACAATGCAAAAATGCAACAAACGAAAATACAAGAAAGAGCAACAAATTGTCGATGATCTGTGAAAGAAAGAGTGACAAATTAGTAAATGCGTTGCGCCAGATGCAAACTATGTTTGTAAATAAGAGCAGATATATGACTACTTATCAGAAGATTCACAAAGAAATACGATCCTGGCCGGATGTCGCCAAGTGCAACGTCCCCACAAAAAATGTAAATGAAAATGTGCCAAGTGTAACCTCGCCACAAAAAATAATAATTAAATGAATTTTTCTAATATTGTAACCTCTGAACAAAATTAATTTTAATGTAACCTCTGAACAAAATTGGCTCCCATTTATAGTCGTTGTGCAGAAACGCATTCACATTTAATGTTCCCTCAAAATTCTTTTCTCATTTAATGTCAAGTTCGAAACAGAAAAATGCCTAAACACCAAAATGATAAAAAAAGTTTAGGAATCTGATAAATTTTATGAGGACAGCAGCGCTGCCCTTCGGCCCTGTATTCTGAATAAAAAAGCAAAAATTCTTACCTCAATAAAAAAACTGCAAATATATCTGCTCTTAATTAGATATTTTTCGACACATCTTCGTGCAATGCTGGCGTATATTTTTTTTTATTCTTGGAAGAAATGATCATGCATTTGAAATATTCTTTAAATTGAAATGAATGCTTTTCTTTAAAAGAGTTACTTTATATTATAAAAATTATTATTGGGGCATTGTTTGCAACAAATTAAATTACAATTAACATACATTATTAAATTTGCGCAAGGCTGCTTCTTTACCTTCTACAACAATACTCATCCTCCAGAGTCCTGACCAGAGTCGCGAGCAGAGCACACAGCTGACACATGCCGACTGCCGCCGACTCACGCTGACTACACTAGACTACTACTATCGACTCGCGCAGACTAGCGCAGACTAGCGACAAGCAACAACTAACGACAAACTACTCTCTGGTCAGAGATTCTGTCATGCCTCGCCCATCGCCGGCAAAGCATACGTCTTAAAATATCAATGCTACCACAATGATCTCTTTCTGGACCACCAGTGGCTGGATAGCACAGGCCTCTATTCCTGCCTACTGCGAGGAGAGAAGGGGATCAGGAGTTGGAAGGGGGCTGTAAGACTACCTCCAAGCTGGTTAGTTCGTGAGCACCCATTGAGCAGAACACAGCTGCAACTGATGCCTGCCTGGAATCTTACGGGGTCAGTTCTTGCGAGGGTTGTGTTACTACGACAATTTTCTCCCGGTCCCCAGTACATGTGTTGCATTATGACCCATTGATTACGAGTGCTGCTTTTTCACGAGAATTCCGATGTGTAATTAGAACAGTGATGCATTTTCCATCAGTTGTGGTAGCGTGTATTGGCTTCGATTACCTGGGCTGCAGGGTGATTGTCGAACTGTCGTTTGCAGCGAACTCTGACGTCAAGAAGTGATAGATTCAGTCCTCAGTTGTATGCTTACAGGTAATACAGTTACTACACTCCTCTCTGTCCAACACCAGCATCTTGTCAGTTGCCGGCCGGTGTGGCCGTGCGGTTCTAGGCGATTCAGTCTGTAACCGCGTGACCACTACGGTCGCAGGTTCGAATCCTGCCTCGGGCATGGATGTGTGTGATGTCCTTAGGTTAGTTAGGTTTAAGTAGTTCTAAGTTCTAGGGGACTGATGACCACCGATGTTAAGTCCCATAGTGCTCAGAGCCATCTTGTCAGTTGAATATATTTCCTGCTAAATAAATAAATAAAGATAGTCTCTTACACCCAGTCTCCTTCCTGCCAGCTTGTAGGTGTAGGGTAGAGTCTGTGTGCGTCTGCGACCAGTTTAGAGTCGTGTTTGAAATTTTTTTCCCAGCAGGGTAATACCAGTTGTATGACATCGTTAGTTTTTGAGCTATATTGTGATTTTAGGCAGTTCTTGTGTAGCGCTATGTACATATTTGCGTAATGAGGCCCAATATTTGTGGTTAATAAGTAATTAGTACCAATCTTTACTTCAGTTTCCCAACCAAAATGACTAAAGGACACTAACCTAACCTTCCGCTCCTGCATCTGGACGGTTTCCATGTGTTGGTGGGTGTAGCTGTTCTTGATGTCCATTAGCACTAGGGTTCGAGTCCCAGAAAGGGCACCGTCATTTTTAATTTCTTGCCAGTTCCAGGGTTGGGAGTGAGGTGGGACGTCAGCATAGTCCTGGGACAAGGAAAATCCCGACCAAATTCGAAATTCCCCCCAATATGGTAGATGGGGGATGGGGAGGGGTTGAGTGGTGAGAGGGGGAAGGGTGGAGGTTCCGCCATGCAAGCTGAGGAAAACACATGACGTCAGGGGAGCTGGGGGTTGGCGTGGAAGGGGTAATTAATTGATCAATTTCAGTAGTTTGCATATCAAATTGATATCAAAATTGCGCTCTTGCTGCCCTTACTTGCGTGGAATTCTTTTGGCTGCAGTTTGGTGTTAAGTTGTATTTACTTACAACAAATACACTTATTTTTTAAAGAAAGAGGCATGAAATTGGAAGTAGGAAATTATAAACTTATGGTTAATTTAAGAAGTGAATAAAAGAAGACAGGAAAGATTAGATATAGATATGCCAGCACCATCACTACCTTGGGAAGAAGACTTGGTATCGAACTTTAAGTCTAGCGTCCACATGCGTTGCTACCCGTTTTAGTATTATCTGTATGAACATTCATCTTCGGGGAACGTAGATTTGTTCAGTCAATGAGGATCTATTCCGGTAATGTTAAGAGTGCTCGGTGAGTTGATGTTTGTCGGATTACATAACAACTACTACAGCTAGGTTAGTTAGTGAACGAAGACTACAAGGCTTTGGAACAATGTGTTGCCTTAATTTAGTGTAATTAAGCTATACACTGTTGCTACACAGCTGTAGGAGAAATACCAAGCCTCCACTAACCTGTTATTGGCAACGGCCTTGCCGCAGTGGATACACCGGTTCCCGTGAGATTACCGAAGTTAAGCGCTGTCGGGCGTGGTCGGCACTTGGATGGGTGACCATCCGGGCCGCCATGCGCTGTTGCCATTTTTCGGGGTGCACTCAGCCTCGTGATGCCAATTGAGGACCGAATAGTAGCGGCTTCGGTCAGGAATACCATCATAACGACCGGGAGAGCGGTGTGCTGACCCCTCGCCCCTCCTATTCGCATCCTTCATTGAGGATGGTCCCGGTAGGCCACTCGTGGCCTGACGACGGCGTGTGTTTTTTTTTTTTTTTTTTTTACTGACCTATTATTAATTTTGTGAAAACATTTTTGTAGATCAAAACTAGAATTTTGAGTAGTGGACCTGTTAGTTTTGTATAATTGCGTAATATGCATGATGTGTTTATGTTTTGTTTTTACAATGTTTGATTTTGGTTCCTTACTTCATATTAAATTTATATTACAGTCATATTATTATATTTACAATGATGTATTTATTTATGTAACTACTTAACAGTTTTAATTAGATTATTTCATAATAAGATATAAATTACAATCTTTGATTAGTGTTCACGTGAGTAATTGTGCATGTTTTGCTAGTGTTCACGTGAGTAATTGTGCATGTTTTACTAGTTATATGTTATGTTTATTTGTGCCTCTCTGTTATATCAATGTTGTCACTGTCACTCGCGTCATTTTCAGTACTGGAGCTACTCGAGGTCTCTTCTGCGCTTTCTGTATTGGTTAACCTGTTTATATGTGTCATGTTCTGCTATTGAGATATTGTTGGCGTTTGTGTTTATGTGTGTCCGTGCATCTTGGTTCCTCAGTGGATCATATAATCTTGTTTGCTTTATGTGTTCAATGTTACTACATAAGTGGCTTTATCTAATGCATTTCAAAAGGAAGTTTTCTTGAGAACCAATTTCCCAGCGTGTGCAACTATTGCTCTCTAAAAGTGACATGTGTGCCATGTGCATGGGATAACGGCCATGTCCAATCACAAAATGACCCATTAATGAGACTGGACTCTTTAATAGGTGAATAATTAGACATGCAACACCATCCATAAATAATTTAAACCCTAACGATTAAATCAATATACAGCTAACCCTGTTTACATGTTCATGGGTACTACTGCACTTCCTAGGAACATAATACTTTGAGCGTTTGCGACATATCTCAATATTCCTCTCAGAGCAGTTCTGGGCTCGCAGTTTGAAACGTCCCCTTAGAAAAATTATACATGACTGTGCTTGAACTGACACACAGTATTTTTAGCGCAACGCAATCTGTCTTTCAAAAATCCCTACAAAAGAATGGCCCTGACTAACATTAACTTATACCTTTCACAAATCACTTACCTCACCAAAAATCTTCATTACTCGAACTACTGCAATACAGCAAGCGCCACTACTGCCAGCTAAATAAAAGAGTCAAACTACTGAAGGCACTAACTACTGATAGGCATAGTTAGCAAATGAAAGATTTTGATAGAGAACAAACAATGTATTTACCTTAATAGTGTTCAAAAGTCATAATATATATAGCAGTTCATGACATCCAGTCTTACAAATTTCAAAACTCCGCCATTTCTCTCCCCAAAGCCACCACTGCTGGCGGCTCACCTCCAACTGCGCAACGCTACGCGCTGTTAACATCCAGCTGCCCAACGCTACAATGGCGAGTATTATAACAATGCCAACCTGCCACAGCACAGCCAGTGATTTTCATACAGAGCGCTACGTGGCGGCGGCGTTACCAGTATAAGAACCTAAACAGCCTACTTACAAGTTTTCAGCATGCCGGTGGTGCTGTTGCCTTCAGCAGTTCAACCTGTGGATTATCAATAAACAAGGACAACCACCTACATATACAGGACACGATGGTGGCACTAACAACATAGACATAACTATTGTCAATCATACAGCTGTAAATATAGAAATAGATTGGCGTATGTATCTGAATGTAACGACAAGCGATCATAGTGCAATCATCATTGACTCAAAGACTACAGCACATCATACACATTCTTCAAACAAATATATGTTAAACAGGGAAAACTGGGAGGGGATTCAAAATCGTGTAAGAGATAAACTGGTGGGAAACGTAGACGAAAATTTAGACCTTAGGTCATATAGATTTCAGAAAATATTGCAAGCTACCCAACGAAAATACATACCGACTTCACTAACCAGTCAGATGTTCCCTGGAGCTCCAAGCTGTCTAGACTAAGTCAGGGTATAAGATACAAGCACAGGCTCTACCAGAAGGCAACTACCACTCGGGACAGACAGATTCGACTACAAGAGTACAGGGACATAAAAACTACATTCAGAAACGTAGTAATCAAAACTAACAAGAACATTGTGAAAACTGCGTCACAACACTTATATAACACAACACATGGGGAATACCATACAAACTGATAACTGAGGAAATAAAACCCCTCTTCTCTAGGCTACGCTAAGGCAGGATAACGGAACAATAGGAATGACACGGCGATGGAGACAAACAGTACAATATCTGCTCGACATACTCCTCCCCAATGACTGTCCAGTAACAGATATACAAGCACACACACACATGAGGGAGACAATGTGTAGGAATTACATTACAGAAACTGTCACCTGCCCGTTTGCGCGAGAGGAGGTTGCGATAGCTTGTTGGTGGTTTGAATAACTAGAAATCACCATACCAGATCACGTCCACTCGGAAGCATTACGCCAGGTCTCACCGCAGAAAACCCCATATTTAAGAATAATAATAATTGATGCATTGAGGCTTGGACCGGCGCCTCTAGTCTGGAAAGCAGCCAACATAGGTATTACCAAAAAAGCAGCAGATACGGATCCATCAGAACCAAAATCGTACCGACCAATTTGCTTGTTAAATACGCTGCCTAAGGCCCGTGAGAGGCTTCTACGTAACCGCCTCCAAGCTCACAGGGAACTCCACGACCTTAGCCAGCACCAGTTTGGCTTTAGACCGGGAAAATCTATAGACGATGCGATTAATCGGGGTTTCCAAGTTGTGGCACAGACATTAGAGAAGTATGCAGTTGCGAATCTTACTGACAATGCTGTCGCCTTTGATAATTTTTGGTGGCCAGCAATGTTTGCACGGTTTCGGCAACTTCACGTACCGCGATTCCTGTACTTTAGTATTCGAGACTATTGTAGGAACAGAGTGGCTGAATGGGAAGAGGGCAATCACAAGGCTCTTTCTGTGGACCTATCTTCTAGCATTTGTAGACTTATAGAAAGCTTTTGACAATGTTGACTGGAATACTCTCTTCCACATTCTAAAGGTGGCAAGGGTAAAATACAGGGAGCGAAAGGCTATTTACAATTTGTACAGAAACCAGATGGCAGTTATAAGAGTCGAGGGGCATGAAAGGGAAGCAGTGGTTGGGAAAGGAGTGAGACAGGGTTGTAGCCTATCCCCGATGTTATTCAATCTGTATATTGAGCAAGCAGTGAAGGAAACAAAAGAAAAATTCGGAGTAGGTATTAAAATTCATGGAGAAGAAGTAAAAACTTTGAGGTTCGCCGATGACATTGTAATTCTGTCAGAGACAGCAAAGGACTTGGAAGAGCAGTTGAATGGAATTGACAGTGTCTTGAACGGAGGATATAAGATGAACATCAACAAAAGCAAAACAAGGATAATTGAATGTAGTCGAATTAAATCGGATGATGCTGAGGGAATTAGATTAGGAAATGAGACACTTATAGTAGTAAAGTAGTATTGCTATTTGGGGAGAAAAATACATGATGATGTTCGAAGTAGAGAGGATATAAAATGTAGAGTGGCAATGGCAAAGAAAGCGTTTCTGAAGAAGAGAAATTTATTAACTTCGAGTATAGATTTAAGTGTCAGGAAGTCGTTTCTGAAAGTATTTGTATGGAGTGTAGCCATGTATGGAAGTGAAACATGGACAATAAATAGTTTGGGCAAGAAGAGAATAGAAGCTTTCGAAATGTGGTGCTACAAAAGAATGTTGAAGATTAGGTGGGTAGATCACGTAACTAATGAGGAGGTATTGAATAGAATTGGGGAGAAGAGAAGTATGTGGCACAACTTGACTAGAAGAAGGGATCGGTTGGTAGGACATGTCCTGTGGCAACAAGGGATCACAAATTTAGCATTGGAGGGTAGCGTGGAGGGTAAAAATCGTAGAGGGAGACCAAGAGATGAATACACTAAGCAGATTCAGAAGGATGTAGGTTTCAGTAGGTACTGGGAGATGAAGGAACTTGCACAGGATAGATTAGCATGGAGAGCTGCATCAAACCAGTCTCAGGACTGAAGACAACAACGACAACATCTTCTGGGATATCACAATGGAACTGCTCTTCCATTTAAATGAGGGAGATGAGCGTTCAGACGGGATCATCGTAAATGCTGGCGACATGTTAGTTGTGATAGCAGCCAACACAAGAGCAGTGTTGGAAAACAGGGCCAAGTGGTATGCTACACAAAATACAACAATGCTGCAATCAAAACAAGTTATGCGTGGCAGCACATAAAACTGTTTAAGGATCACTACGAAGACAGCCGTCAATTAAAATAAATAACGCAAACATAAAACGTGAAGTAGTAACTATGTATCTTGGGGTATACATTGGTGAATGACATAGCTTCAACGAACACTTACAGCTGATCACAAACAAAACCGAAAGTACGCTACACAAACCAACGACATTAAATTCGACTTTATACAGACTACCACTGACACACATAAGAATGTACCACTGTTGAAATTTGTAGCCAGTATTGAGCTTTTCGGCTAGTATATGGCCACAGAGATTCGCTCTCGTCATGAGGAGGATCACCGTTAGGCGGGGGCAGAGGAGTGTGATGCTTAGAGTATCTGGGGCGTTCGGCACCACATCAGTCGACTCGCTGTATGTGGCGCTTGGAATATACCCGATCGATATTACCATCAGACCTATGGCTGCAACATACTATTTGAAGATGGGTGGACCCGAGGAAGTGTGTGAAATCACTGAGCAACACATAGAAGATAGGTGCCAACTAAAAAGTAGGCGAGAGGACACTTGGCAAAAAGAGTGGGACGAAAGAGGTAAGGGCCGTCGAGCCTATTCATTTCTCCCCAATACCAGCGGGCGGTTACGGTTGCAACAGCAGTAGCTGTGCAGGGTATATAAAGCGTGTTACGGGGGGGGGGGGGGGGGAGACGCAGATAACAGTGGTCGTAACACGGAAACGGAGCGATTTATCTGACGTCCAAAAGGGCTCGATCATTGACTTTCGGGCAGAGTGTGGAAGCATTTCCGACACGGCTAAGTTGTAAATTGTTAGCGTTCCGCTCTGGTCACTACGGATCATATATGGCAGGTGTGATCAAAGGCTGCGGAGATATGTACGGGCAGATAGACGTGCAACTGTTGAACAGCTGTCCGCCCAGATGAACCGAGGTGCTACCAATAGTGTCTGCTCAACGAATATTCAGCGAACGTTGCTGCGTTGGGGCCTCTGCTGCAGGCGTCTGGATTATGCACCGATGCTGATTACTGTTCACCTCCGACGAAAACTGGAATTCTCACGCCAATACCGCATCTGGACGTCCACTGAGTAGAGACAGGTGGTCTCTCAGATGAACCACTCCTCATGCTATATGCGACTGAAAGCAAAGACCCCGCTACAATCGACAAAAGGGTCCAGGTCAGAAGAGCACTATGGAGCAGTAGTATGGTCTGGGGAACGTTTCCATGGCATTCCCTGGGCGATATCTCATTCTGAATGGCACAGTGCATCTGTCCTTGGGGACCATCTCCACAAATTCAAGCAGTTTGTACTTTCTCGGCACTATGGCGTCTATCAGCAGGACAATTCAATGTGTGACACACAGCTTGCAGTGTATGTGCGTAGTTCGAAGACCACCAGAATGAGTTTATCATATTTTCATAGCTAACAAACTGCCCGGACTGAAAGCCATTCGAGAATCTGTAGGACTATCTCGATCAGGCTGTTCGCGCCATGGATCCTCGACCGAGAAACCTAGTGCACTTGGCCACGTCACTGGAATCGGCGTGGCTCCATTTTCCTGTCGGTACCTTCCAAAAAGTCATTGACTCTCTTTCTGTAGGTCTCAAAATGGTCTGCGAAGGGAAAGACGGTTATTCAGGCTTTTGACAGGCGCTGACATTAAAGTTAGTGGTCAGTGTGTAATTGAATATAAATGTAGTAGCGTAATATGATGTGACTGCAAAGGAATAAGCATATTTCTTGTTAACAGCTAAATAATATATTAATGTGTCTGACCGCAAGACTGTTGTAGTACCACGTCAACTGAGGTGCAGCGCCATAATTAGAACTTGATCATGAGAACCGCTCGCTCCCGGTAGCTGAGTGGCGCCGGCACGGTAGCTCAGCGTGTTCGTTCAAAGGGCTGCTCGCCCTCTGTAATAAAAATCTGAGTAAAGGAATCAACGATCAACTTTAACGGATGTCTTGTGATGTCCGCCCAGACCAAACGCAACGAACAATACCGAACAAAATGAAGAAGAAGGGAAAAAAAGAAAAAAAAAAAAAAACTGGTCAGCGCAACAGAATGTCAATCCTAAGAATCCGGGTTCGATTCCCGGCTGGATCGGAGATGTTCTCCGCTCAGGGACTGGGTTTTGTGTTGTCCTATTCATCATCATTTCATCCCCATCGACGCGCAGGTCGCTGAGGTGGCGTCAACTGGAAAGACCTGCTCCCGGCGAACGGTCTACCCGACGGGAGGCCCTAGCCACACGGCATGATGAGAGCCGTTCAAACGTTCTTTCATTGTTTTCTGGCTGATAGAGTCTAGGTGCGGCTCTTTTGTCAAAAAGTAGTTTCTTAATAATATTTCACCGTCACCTTTGGGATTGCAACAGAGCCAAATGAATTCGCATACTGAAAAACGGTGGGACAGTGTACGAGGGAAGCAAAGGAGTTCGGAGGATACCCGTTAATAAACAACACAAGGAGGCTAGTAACACAGACTGAATAAGAAATTGACAGATTTCTTGCAAGGAACTGAATGGTTTACTAACTCAGATTTATCGGTAATGGGCCACAGCATTTGCTGTAGCGAAACTATCTCTTCAAATTAACACGAGCGCTAGAAAACAAAAAAGCAAACATGACTAGCGGAAACAAACGGCTCGTAATGCTAGGCAACATTTACAAATGAGTCTCAAAATGCCATTGAACATGATACAAGGAGTTATGAAATGTTCTTGAAAGTAAGTCTGTACATTTTCAGAATACTGAATGTCATGTACATTCCAGTGTTCCCAGTATGTTGTGAACGGCACTGGCAGCGGCGATAATTTTTGCTGTGAGATCTGTCTCTAAATCAGTGATGTTTCTTCAAACGATCTGTTTCATAAGCCCCCAGATGAAGAAAGCAGCACATCAAAATTCAAGCAGTCTGACCAGCTAGGCTAGGAAGTCAACGAGAAAGACGAGTCATTCGTCATCTGCATCTACATCTACATCTTCATCTACATGACTCCTCTGCAATTCACAGTGAAATGCCTAGCATTTGGTTCATCGTACGACTTTCCGAGTATTTCTCTACCGTCCCATACTCGAACCGCGGGCGGGAAAAACAAACTTACAAAACTTTCAGTACGAGCTCTGATTTCCCTACTTTTGTTATGATGATCGTTTCTCCTTCCGTAGATGGGCGCCACCGAAGTATTTTCGTACTTTGAGGAGAAAGTTTGTGATTGAATATATCGCCGCAACAAAAAACGTGTTCTTTTAATGATTGCGACCCTAACACGCGTATCACATCCGTGAGACTCTCCCATTTCACGATAGTACAAAATGAGCCGTCATTCTCTGAACTTTATCGATGTCCTTCGCCAATGTTGTCTGATGCGGAGCCCATATAGCACAGCAGTACTCCAGAAGAGGATGGACAAGCGTAGTGTAGGCAGTCTCTTTAGTAGACCTCTTGCACTTTCTAAGTGTTCTGCCAATAAATTGGAGTTTTTGGTTCATTTTCGCCACAAAAATATTTGTGTGATAGTTCCCATTCAAGTTATTCGTAATCGTAGCCCCTAAGAGTTCAGTTGAACTGACGGCCTTTAGATATGCGAGATTTATCAAGTAACGGAGATTTAATGGACTCCTTTTAGTTTTCACGTGGGTGGACTCATGCTTTTCATTATTTAGTCAACTGCCTCTTTTTGCACCATACAAATATCTTGTCTAAACGATTTTGCAGTTGGTTTTTGATCTTATGATGACGTTACTAGACGGTAAATAACAGCATCACCTGCAACAACCTTAGACGGCTGCTCACATTGTCTCCCAAATTATTTATGTGGATCGGAAGCAGCAGAGGACCTATAACACATCCTTGGAGAAAGCCAGTAATCACTTTTGTTTTACTCAATCCGCCGGTTACTACGAACTGTGACCTTGTGCCCTTTCTGACAGAAAACCATGAATCCAGTAGTACAACTGAGACGACAGTGAATAGGCACGCAGTTTGGTTACAAGTCGCTTGTGAGGAACGGTATTAAAAGCCTTCTGAAAGTCTAAAAATATGGATCAATGAGAATTCCTCTGTTAATAGCACTGATTACATCGTGTGAATAAAGAGCTAGTCGTATTTCAGAAGAACGATATTTTCTAAATCCGTGCAATCTGCAGCTCCAAATGAAGCTTCTCTCCAAATAGCTATATGGCGTTTCCGCAGTTGCGTCTTGATATGCCGCCTTTTAGTCGACATCCAGCCCGTGCGCTTGCGGTGGAACGTGCAGCCCCTTGCCATCCGCCCTCTCAACGCGTTGCTTCCTGCCGGTTTTTGATCACTTTTTCGGCATTTGGGGACGCTTTATCTTACCAGGTACTGTTACTCATGATGAGTAGAATTTATTACTATTTTACCTACCTGATAGTTTTTTATTAGGAATTTTTTTATTTTTAGCTTTGCTCCTTTCTAGATATCTCGTGAGCGTTTATGATGTCTTATGCTATTTTATGCTTGACGCCCGCTACTTAGCGGAACATTGCTGACTAGGAACGCTGGTTCGTCCCATTCTCTTTTTTCGATCGGGACATGACTTGATTTTGTGAGTATGTTCGTCCTGTATATCTTTTCACTGTAGTTACGTTTTGCTGTCTTACCTGAGCTTTTGTCTGTTAATTTGTACAGACTGCTTCGGATGATGCAGCTAAAATGCTGCGAAACCGGCCGATCATATAAATAAAGGATTTCTGTTGAAGCGATCATTCTTAAAAATGATGTTTGTCGATAGATCGGTTTCTTCGTGGTAATTCATAATATTCGAACACAGCACGTGTTCCAAAAGCCTACAGCAAATCGACGTCAGATAAATGGTTGTAAGAAAATGAAACATACAATCGTGCTTGTGATGTCATTTATTGTATGGCTATCAGTTTCACTCCTTCAGTGCACCATCTTCAGGCCTTAGTTGATGCTGAAGGGGGTTAACGCCATCTGTATACACAATGCATCAGTGCCCAACGTAACTGGTTTACGCAGACTACCTGTAACTGTGATATCGTCCATCCGTATACTGTCAACATTTGATGGTTGGAGACATACGACGCTTAACAATGATCTGAAAAGGATACAATGTTAGCAGAGAATTTCTGTAAAGGTCAAACATCTTAATCAGTTGAAATGTTGACGCATGACTCAGGAAAATAGTGTGGTCTTTTTCTCAGCTTTGAGCAAGTGAACGAAATTAACTAGGTGCAAATAATTATTTCTACAAATTAGTTGCGCGGTGCTGCAGTCTTGCCTCAAACTACTTCCTTTCACCTTTCAGTGTATAGATCATATTCATCGTTGCTGTCCTTTACAATAAATATTTCTTCATCTAACAGATAACATCACAAGTCAATACAATAAATATTTCTTCATCTAACAGATAACATCACAAGTCAACACAGCACTACTGAACACGTCCATCAGATGCCACACTACTACTAAGAAAATATCAAACTGCGCAGAGGCGAAGAATGTACAACGACAAGACCAAAGATTGTTTAACAGTCTCTCTCTCTCTGACGTGCACATCGATAACTTACAAAATCAAGATGACATCACCACCTTACAACGCGTTGTCGAATAAGTGGTGATTGCTGTACACCCGTTCTGTCTCATGACGCCCACGTACTGTAAAGATGATAAGCGCAGATGTTTCTCTCTGGTATTCAGTTGCACCTATGCAAGACCGATTAGCGTATTTCTATTTTGGTTCTCCCATCTGTGTTGTTTGTTGAAGGAATGTTTCCACTAATTATTTGTCATGTACTACGGTGATTCTATAAAAATATGTTTTTCAGACTCGGCTGCATTTTTAATTGTGCAACCTACTGAGGCGTTGCTGACAAATTTAGCCGAATGTATTGAGTTCACATGGCCTATGCTCAGAAGTTATGGTAAAACTGTTGCATAATCGTACGTGGGTCCTGGAACTGCTGCCATGTGTCAGACTTAAGCAAATTCAAAAAGCTTACTTTAGTGAAAAATGAAAAAAATAATAATATTTGAGCCACAATAATTAAACTACGAAATCACTTGAATCGTTCGTTGTATTACAATTTCTGGCCAGGTCGTCCATTGCAAATTTGATTTATCAAATACTATCCTGGAGATACTAAAAGGTATCAGATAGATTATATAATGGTAAGACAGAGATTTAGGAAGCAGGTTTTAAATTGTAGGACATTTCCAGGGGCAGATGTGGACTCTGACCACAATCTATTGGTTATGAACTGTAGATTAAAACTGAAGAAATTGCAAAAAGGTGAGAATTTAAGGAGATGGGACCTGGATAAACTGACTAAACCAGAGGTTCTACAGAGTTTCAGGGGCACCATAAGGGAACAATTGACAGGAATTGGGGAAAGAAATACAGTAGAAGACGAATGGGTAGCACTGAGGGATGAAGTAGTGAAGGCACCAGGGGATCAAGTAGGTAAAAAGACGAGGGCTAGTAGAAATCCTTGGGTAACAGAAGATATATTGAATTTAATTGATAAAAGGAGAAAATATAGAAATGCAGTAAATGAAGCAGGCAAAAAGGAATACAAACGTCTCAAAAATGAGATCGACAGGAAGTTCAAAATGGCTAAGCAGGCATGGCTAGAGGACAAATGTAAGGATGTAGAGGCTTATCTCACTAGGGGTAAGATAGATACAGCCTACAGGAAAATTAAAGAGACATTTGGAGAAAAGAGAGCCACTTGTATAAATATTAAGAGCTCAGATGGAAACCCAGTCCTTAGCAAAGAGGGGAAAGCAGAAAGGTGGAAGGAGTATATAGAGGGTGTATACAAGGGTGATGTACTTGAGGACAATATTATGGACGTGGAAGAGGATATAGATGAAGATGAAATGGGAGATACGATACTCCGTGAAGAGTTTGACAGAGCACTGAAATATCTGAGTCGAAACAAGGCCCCGGGAGTAGACAACATTCCATTATAACTACTGACGGCCTTGGGAAAGCCAGTCCTGACAAAACTCTACCATCTGGTGAGCAAGATGTATGAGACAGGCGAAATACCCTCAGACTTCAAGAAGAATATAGTAATTCCAATCCCAAAGAAAGCAGGTGTTGACAGATGTGAAAATTACCGAACTATCAGTTTCATATGTCACAGCTGCAAAATACTAACACGAATTATTTACAGACGAATGGAAAAACTGGTAGAAGCCGACCTCGGGGAAGATCAGTTTGGATTCCGTAGAAATGTTGGAACACGTGAGGCAATACTGACCTTACGAATTACCTCAGAAGAAAGATTAAGGAACGGCAAACCTACGTTACTAGCATTTGTAGACTTAGAGAAAGCTTTTGACAATGTTGATTAAAATACTCTCTTTCAAATTCTAAAGGTTGCAGGGGTAAAAAACAGGGAGTGAAAGGCTATTTCTATTTGTACAGAAACCAGATGGCAGTCACAAGAGTCGAGGGACATGAAAGGGAAGCAGTGGTTGGGAAGGGAGTGAGATAGGGTTGTAGCCTCTCACCGATGTTATTCAATCTGTATATTGAGCAAGCAGTGAAGGAAACAAAAGAAAAATTCGGAGTAGGTATTAAAATCCAGGGAGAAGAAATAAAAACTTTGAGGTTCGCCGATGACATTGTAATTCTGTCAGAGACAGCAAAGGACTTGGAAGAGCAGTTGAACGGAATGGACAGTGTCTTGAAAGGAGGATATAAGATGAACATCAACAAAAGCAAAACGAGGATAATGGAATGTAGTCGAATTAAGTCGGGTGATGCTGAGGGAATTAGATTAAAAAATTAGACACTTAAAGTAGTAAAGGAGTTTTGCTATTTGAGGAGCAAAATAACCGATGATGGTCGAAGTAGAGAGGATATAAAATGTAGACTGGCAATGGCAAGGAAAGCGTTTCTGAAGAAGAGAAATTTGTTAACATCGAGTATAGATTTAAGTGTCAGGAAATCGTTTCTGAAAGTTTTTGTATGGAGTGTAGCCATGTATGGAAGTGAAACATGGACAATAAGTAGTATGGACAAGATGAGAATAGAAGTTTTCGAAATGTGGTGCTGCAGAAGAATGTTGAAGATTTGGTGGGTAGATCACGTAACTAATGAGGAGGTATTGAATAGGACTGGGGAGAAGAGAAGTTTGTGGCACAACTTGACTAGAAGAAGGGATCGGTTGGTAGGACATGTCCTGCGGTATCAAGGAATCACAAATTTAGCATTGGAGGGCAGCCTGGAGGGTAAAAATCGTAGAGGGAGACCAAGAGATGAATACACTAAGCAGATTCAGAAGGATGTAGGTTGCAGTAGGTACTGGGAGATGAAGTTGCTTGCACAGGATAGATTAGCATGGAGAGCTGCATCAAACCAGTCTCAGGACTGAAGACCACAACAACAACAACAACAACAAACATTATCGAAACTGCTTAATGTGTCGCCTTGGCCAAATTGATCACATATATTTTCTTGTGTGACAGTAAAGCTGTCTCAGAATATACGTCTGTGCGATCAATATTTTTCAGTATGTTATATATAAGGTCCTGTGTGGCTGTGCGCAAACTTGGCCGTGGTTCGCGATCAGAAATTATTCTGTCCAAACGACAGTTAACCGAAAGATGGCGAATCTTTGACTGTTGTTACAATAATAGTTTCTGGCGTTGCTGTTTTAGGCCAGACCAAAACTGCTGCTTTGTTTTAAATAAATTTTATAATTGCGTATTAATTTCGGTTAATATAAAAATGTTTTAATATCTGTTTCCCTTTATTACCTGTTCTGTTCTCTAGTCTTAAGGTTGTTCTAGCAGGCTTTTGTTACCCTTATAGTCTTGGTGGAAGTTTTCAGTACTCTTTATTTGTTACATCCAAAGGGACTTTAATCAAAATATAAAGGGTCTTGTTTATTGAGAGAGTGGTGGGGGGGGGGGGGGGAGGTCCAGTTAGTAAACGTTTGTAGCATTTCGATCACAGGCTCTTCTGAAGAATACAAGTAACATAAATTTAAATCTTGGCACTAACCTCACGCATAAAGATATTAGAAACAGTCAGTGTAATTTTAAGGTAAATATTTTTAATTTTGAATGATTCTTAATTGAGTTTATTGCGGGTGTAATGATCTGACGTTTCAAACTGAGTTACGGTTGCATTTATTAATGGTTTTTTGGCTTTCTTTTCTTATTGTGTCACTGTTGCAAACTGTATCAGAAAAATTGTAAGATAAACGTTGTATGATAGGATTCTTTTGTAATTTTTACTGGGTTCAGCTCAGAACCACTTCCCAACGCAGTCCCTGCCGTTTCATATTGATGTTGGCAGCTGTTCTTGATCCGAATTCTGGAACATTTACTTCGTCTTCTTTGGTGAAGGAATTCCGGAAAATCGTGTTTAGTAACTCCACTTTAGTGGCATTGTCAAAGGTAATATTATCATTGCTATCGCGCAGTGAAGACATTGACTGTGTCTTGCTGCAGGTGTACTTTATAAGTGACAAGAAACTGTCTAGATTTTCTGCCAGATTTCAAGACAGTTTCGTTGTGGAAACTATAAAAAGCACCTTGCCTTGAAGTCCGCACTAATTTCCGAGCTTCAGTAAAACATGGCCAGTTTTGGAGATCTTGCTTTCTTTTAAATTAGTCATTCTTTGTGTACCATGGAGATCAGTACCATCTTGTAGTGATTCATGTTGTATATAACTCTCAATTGCCGTCCATACCGTTTCCTAGACATTAAGACGCATCTGGTCTACACTTGTGTAGTTAGTTTGGAAGAAGTGGATACTCTCATAAAAAGGCATGAACCTAGTTTCTGTTTGATTTTTAAATAGCCATATTCTGCGTTTATTTTCCCTGTATCCCTCGTGATGCCCCCTATTTGCTCAGGATTATTTGTTGCTAGGAGATCAAGTATATTATCGAAACCATTTACGCTTCGGGTAGCCTCCTGAACTAACTGCTCAAAACAACGTTCGAAAAAAGCATTCAGTACGATTTAAGATGACGTTTTATACCTACAACCACTTTGAAAACGTATTTTCGCCAACATCGAAGGTAGGTTGAAGTCACAGCCAACAGTAATTGTACGAGTGGGGAGAAATCTTTTTGAAATGAGACTGAAGTTTTCTTTGAACTGTTTATCGGCTGTATCATCTGAATAAGGGGGGGGGGGGAGGAGGGCTCGGTGAAGAAACCAGTTATTCAGGTTGCGAAGTATTGTCTGCACCTGTATTAACTTGCTGGAACTACAAGGAAAAATACTTCTAACGGGAATAAACACTCTACCACCAACTCTATTTAGTCTATACTTTCTGAACTCCGTTAGGGCCTTTGCAGAATTGTCGACTGAACTTATCTCTAGCTTCAGTGAGTTTTCAGTCCCTATAACGATTTGAATTTCAGTGTTTTTATTAGTGCTCGGAACTCCTTCCCACCATTCCTAGGACAGATTACAGCTATTCTAGACCTGTGTCTGAGCTAAACTCCTTAACACTGAAGCACTTGCTGTACTTTCCGGAGACCCTCTAACAACCGCCCAGTCCACTCCACACAGGCCCCGCCATTCGCGTACCTGAGGTCCACAATCGGTCCTGTCGAAGATGCTACAGATTGTGAACTCTGCCTTCATCTCGCAAGCAAGACTGCCAGTCTTTATCACTGTAGATAGCCGCACGAAACCAGAGAGAATCTCTTCCGATGCAGGCCGACACACATCATCAGTACCGACAATTACCTCGATCTGCAGTTGGCTGAACCCTGTGATCTTCATGGCATCCGGAAGCATCAAGTCCATATCTTGGATGACTCCCACTGGTATGCACATTGGACTTCTTTCGCTCCTTGGCTGCCGTGTCCCTCAAGGGCGCTATTAAATGCCTAACATTAGAGCTCCCAACTACTGGTAATTCCACCCTCTTTGAACGCCCGTATTTTGCAGACAGAGAGGCTTCCTCTCAAACACGCAAAATGACTGCATCTGGCTCAAGATAGCGACTGAAACCATTTTGTCAGATAAACTGGGGAGGCCGTTCCGGAAAGTCTATCTCTGCCTGCCACACCTTGAAACGACCTCCCACTCGACCACAGGTGAGGGCAACCCTAATGGGGGTAGTGACCTCGGTGGTCACAGTAGTGGACCGATAGGAGGCATGTGGAATGTGCTTCATGCCCTTGGATCTCCACGTTGAGACCTCTACAGTGAATGCTCATTGGCAACAGCTTCAACTTGTGTGATGAAGCCATCATCGCCTGAAGCTATAAGTGAGGGATCACCAGGTCAGCTGGCGTATGAATGCACCGGGCACAGTCCGTATCCACGCTGAAGAAGGCGGAAGTTTACACTAGACAGTTATTAAACGCAGGATTGTGCTTAGTAAACACAGAGACAGGCAATAAATTTAAGAACCTATACTAAAATGCACACAGAAAAATCAAAATAAGTCACTTCTACTTAGAAGCTTGTAATGACTCACAAACGAAACCGTATGCTTTGCTGTGGTGGTGTTGGAACGGAAGCTTGTCGCCTAACTGCCTGTCGATTTCCGTTGATCTCTTAAGTATCGATAATCTGTAATGCTGGCTTTCTATAATATCCAGAGAAACCTAAAAATCTGAAACTGAGTTATTTTGCAGATGTGGAGGATTGTCAAAAGTCGGTTTATAATTTTCGTTGGAGCCAGAGTTATGCTACATTTTCTGAAACAGGTAAAATTTTACCTTTCAGGAAATAGTTTCAAACCACGTCATATCTCGAAAACTATTCAACTCGCCGAAATATTGTTTTTTCTCTAACTAACAAAGTATCTTGCCCAGGAAGGGATCTTTCCCACGTTGCGTATCACATTGCGATTGCCATGTAAAACCTTCAGAAAGTGGCACTTTTGCTATTTTTGTCAGCAAGTATAGAGTATAAGGTCTCTGTCTCCTACATAAATGGCGTAACAATTATGAATTTCACATGTGGTGTAAATCTCTTTAGTGTCTAATCATGTGAAAAATCTGTTCTTAATTAAAGTCAATGTTGCATCTTTTTCATGAAAGAGGCGAAATTTCCACGTCTATAAACGTTTCTTATTTGAGAAATAGCAGATAGAATCCTTCTCTCGGAGGAAGTGGCAACGCAGAGGATGACAAAATTACCAGTACAGTTCCCATAGGAGTATCGCTGATCGGAATGATGCAGCCCATATGCTGTCAAGTACCAACTACACTGCCAGACAAAAGGACCAAGAAGAGGAGGAGGGAATGAGGTGAAACTTCACAGGTTGAAAGGCTTGTGCTGTTATGTCACTGGTTACAAAATCAAATCAAATTTACGAAGAACTTAGCAATATGAGGTTTCACCCGCTCTGGCCTGGATGCACGCACTAATTCGGTTGAGAAGGGTGTCAAAAGACAGTTGTGTGGTCTCTTAAGGCAAGAATTCTCCCAGAAGTCGTAACTGTTTTCTGATGTACTGGATACTGGCAGTCAGATTGAGTTGACGTCCGAGCTGGTGGCACACATGTTCTGTTCGGAACAGATCTCGGGATCTTGCTGGCCGCAGGACTATTTGATATTCACACAGACTGTTCACAGAGACAGAGACCAGTGTGGGGTTTGACTGAGCATTGCCGAGTTGAAAAATGGCAGTAAGATATTTCCATACGCGAGGTGACGCACAAAAAACACGTTGTGCCGTCAGAGTTCCGTCTGTGACTCATCTTGGGTAGTTCAGAACAGTGATTCATTTCTCAACTTGCCTTTTTATCAGCATTCGATGCTTTCCCGTCGCAGCTACATTCCAAGTGCTGTTGTTTGAGTTGTGGTGTTATCAGCAGGCTACGCATGAGACGGTAACTCCCTAGTCAGGCTTCTGTTAATCTCTGATCAATGTTATGGTGAGACAGATTGTTGCAGGGAGTCAATTACTTGTTCTCGAAATAGCAGTTGCAAACGTGATGGAGCTATGACGTACTTGGTGCCTGCGATCCTCCCTTGCAGCAGTCAGAGGTGATAGGGGCGAAACCTTGATAAAAAGTATGCCAGCTGTAACGTTCCCATGCAGTACTACATTGGGTCATTGTCTGATCCGAATTTCCCACAAATCTGGATACGCATGATTCGACCATCTGGCAAAATGGAACCTCACCCTAACGTCCTTTTCAAATTCGGTCAGGTGCTGATAACGCTGTCTCACATCTCCGTGTCCTGCAGTGAGCACTCAACAACTGACGGTATTCAAGCCAGCAAGGTGTACCAGAAATGTAACGACAACACTGCAAGCTATGTGGCAACGCTGTGTTGTTCTGCCTGTGTAGACCAGTGTGCTCATCACTGCTGGGTGCTCAGTCCGAGTTTCAGCTCCAAACAGCTATCACGTGATTTTTTGGGAGCACCATCTGTGAAGTTTTGTTTCTGGTGAGGTGAAATGGAATTTAGAGCAAACTTGGGGAATCGACGACGGTGAAAGAGAACTACGGGGAACAGTCCTTATGAAAAGGACAAGTTTTCGCTGGCACAGGCCGAGAACACTATGAAGATGAGCCTCGCTCATGGAGGCCTTAAGCTTCAAAAATTGACGAAAACGTCGTACGTGTGAGTGCTCTTGTAAGTTCAGAATGACGTTTAACATAAGAATGATGTTAATCGTAATCTTACAAAAACTTTCACCGTACATCAAATTTTGGCACTGCATACAAGTGGATGCAGCATCATGACAACGCGCCATGTTAGACGACCACTCCCATCATATACAACCATTCGCTCGAAGAAAGATCCGTACCCAAAGACTGGAAAGTTGCACAGGTCACACCATTATTCATGAAAGAAAGGTAGTAGGAGAAAGGTAGTAGGAGTAATCCACTAAATTACAGGCCCATATCGTTAACGTCGATATGCAGCAGGATTTTAGAACATGTATTGTGTTCGAACATTATGAATTACCTCGAAGCAAATGGTCTATTGACACACAGTCAACACGGGTTTAGAAAACATCGTTCCTGTGAAACACAACTAGCTCTTTATTCACATGAAATGCTGAGTGCTATTGACAGTGGATTTCAGATCGATTCCGTATTCCTGGATTTCCGGATGGTTTTTGACATTGTACCACACAAGCGGCTCGTAGTAAAATTACGTGCTTATGGAATATCGTCTCAGTTATGTGACTGGATTTGCGATTTCCTGTTAGAGAGGTCACAGATCGTAGTAATTGACGGAAAGTCATCGAATAAAACAGAAGTGATTTCAGGGGTTCCCCAAGGTAGTGTTATAGGCCCTTTGCTGTTCCTTATCTATATAAAGGATTTGGGAGACAATCTTAGCAGCCGTCTTCGGTTGTTTGAAGATGACGCTGTCGTTTATCGACCAATAAAGTCATCAGAAGATCAAAACAAACTGCAAAACGATTTATAAAAAATATCTGAATGGTGCGAAAAGTGGCAATTGACCCTAGATAACGAAAAGTCTGAGGTCATCCACATGAGTACTAAAAGGAACTTGTTAATCTTCGGGTTACACGATAAATCCGTCTAACCTAAAAGCCAAAAATTCAACTAAATACCTAGGTATTACAATTACGAACAACTTAAATTGGAAAGAACATATAGGAAATGTTGTGGGGAAGGCTAACCAAAGGCTGCGTTTTATTGGTAGGACACTTAGAAAATGTAACAGACCTACTAAGGAGGCTGCCTACACTACGCTTGTCCGACCTCTTTTAGAATACTACGGAGCGGTGTGGGATCTTTACCAGGTAGGACTGACGGAGTACATCGAAAAAGTTCAAAGAAAGGCAGCACGTTTTGTATTATCGCGGGATAGGGGAGAGGGTGTCACAGAAATGATACAGGATTTGGGCTGGAAATCATTAAAAGAAAGGCGTTTTTCGTTGCGACGGAATCTTGTCCCGAAATTCCAATCACCAGCTTTCTCCTCCGAATGCGAAAATATTTTGTTGACACCGACCTACATAGGGAGGAAGGATCACCACGATAAAATAAGGGAAATCAGAGCTCGTACGGATAGATGCAGGTGTTCATTCTTTTCCGCGCGCTATACGAGATTGGAATAATAGAGAATTTTGAAGGTGGTCTGATGAACCATCTGCCAGGCACTTAAATGTGATTTGCAGAGTATCCATGTAGATGTGGATGTAGAAGAGAATGTGACCGTCAGGTTATAGGCTGTACCAGCCTTTCAGCACTGCTACGTAGACTGGAAACAACGACTCTCCCGGTGTATAGCTGCCAAAGCGAACTACTTTTAAGGGGCGGATATTGTTGTACGAAAAAATAAAAGGTTTGGTAGATAAAAAAATCAGTCTGATTACTTTTCTCATATAATTCCTACGTTCGCGTCTGTAAGCAGATTGGGAAGTGAATTGGGAACTCCCACAGGCGGGCACAGTAAACCGGAGTGCTAGAGCGTGGTTCGTCTGCCCGCGTTGCTCTCCTCTGTCCCCCAGTGCGCCTCCAGCTGTAGGCCACGCTGCAGTCGCATCCCCGTAATTGCGTGCTTTGTCTGCAGGCAGCCGACCGCCGGTGATCGCCGCGATACGGTAGGTTTCCAGCGAGGCGCGGGGGCGCGCATCTGGCGGCTAATTAGGACCAAATTGAAGGCGCAGCCTCGCCTCGCGGCCCCGTCCGCCTTGTAAGGCACTGCAGCCTCGCAGAGTGGTCGGAGAATGCGGCCCAGCCGACAGCCGACGCCGCCGCTTCCGGCGAGGACTCGCCTCGCCACGTCCAGCCCGTCTTCCCCTAGTCAGCGCACTGAACTACGTGCCACGTAGTTGTCTCGCACTGCCACGTTGCTTGGCCATGTGCGATTCACTGTGCAACTAACGATGGTAAAAGCTGCTACACTGAGGAAGACTGGCCCAAGTGAAGGAGGGTTGTGAGAGACGACATGAGGTAAAAATATAAGGTAAAAAATGGGATTGGAGCTTCATCCAGAAATCCAGAATATCCATGCTGGGGCACTGCACATATTGTGGACCTATGTGTATCGACGGCTCGATGCTACACTACTGGCCATTAAAATTGTTACACCAAGAAGAAATGCAGATGATAAACGGGAATTCATTGGACAAATATATTATACTGGAACTGACATGTGATTACATTTTCACGCAATTTGGGTGCCTACATCCGGAGAAATCAGTACCCAGAACAACCACCTCTGGCCGTAATAACGGCCTTGATACGCCTGGGCATTGAGTCAAACAGAGCTTGGATGGCGTGGACAGGTACAGCTGCCCATGCAGCTTCAACACCATACCACAGTTCATCAAAAGTAGTGACTGGCATATTGTGACGAGCCAGTTGCTCGGCTTCCATTGACCAGACGCTTTTAATTGGTGAGAGATCTGGAGAATGTGCTGGCCAGGGCAGCAGTCGAACATTTTCTGTATCCAGAAAGGCAAGCACAGGACCTGCAACATGCGGTCGTGCGTTATCTGGTTGAAATGTAGGGTTTCGCAGGGATCGAATGAAGGGTAGAGCCACGGGTCGTAACATATCTGAAATGTAACGTCCACTGTTCAAAGTGCCGTCAATGCGCACAAGAGGTGACCGAGACGTGTAACCAATGGCACCCCATACCATCACGCCGCATGATATGCCAGTATGGCGATGACGAATACACGCTTCCACTGTGCGTTCTCCGCGATGTCGCCAAACACGGATGCGACCATCATGATGCTATAAACAGAACCTGGTTCATCCGAAAAAAATGACGTTTTGGTATTCGTGCACCCAGGTTCGTCGTTGAGTACACCATCGCCGGCGGTCCTGTCGGTGATTGAGCGTCAAGGGTAACTGATAGTCCATGCTGCTGCAAACGTTGTCGAACTGTTCGTGCAGATGGTTGTTGTCTTGCAAACGTTCCCATCTGTTGACTCAGGGATCGAGACGTGGCTGCACGATCCGTTACAGCCATGCGGATAAGTTACCTGTCATCTCGACTGCTAGTGATACGAGCCCGTTGGGTTCCAGCACAGCGTTCCGTATTACCCTCCTGAACCCACCGATTCCATATTCTGCAGACAGTCATTGGATGTCGACCAACGCGAGCAGCAATGTAGCGATACGATAAACCGCAATCGTGATAGGCAACAATCCGACCTTTATCAAAGTCGGAAACGTGATGGTACGCATTTCTCCTCCTTAGACGAGGCATCACAACAACGTTTAACTAGGCAACGCCCGTCAACTGCTGTTTGTGTATGAGAAATCGGTTGCAAACTTTCCTCATGTCATCACGTTGTAGGTGTCACCACCGGCGCCAACCTTGTGTGAATGATCTGAAAAGCTAGTCATTTGCATATCGCAGCATCTTCTTCCTGTCGGTTAAATTTCGCGTCTCTAGCACGTCATCTTCATGGTGTAGCTATTTTAGTGACCAGTAGTGTATTTACTGCGAACTAGACTAGTGGGACGCATGCCACTGTGCCGGCTTTGGCTTGTTTAGTGCCAAAACTTAGTTTTTTTCGAGAAAAGCCCTCCTTCGTCTTGTGCTACATTGAAAGCGTCATACATGTTACAACAAGCTACCGTCGCAGCCAGCGTTGCTCATAGGTGTAGCAGTCAAACTTCAACGTTGATGTTGTGAGACATCATTGAAAAGAACAAGCGATCTTTACTCGTACTGAAAGCAAACTGAGCACTACTGAGGAGCTACATCAAAAGTGTTTCAGAAACATTACTCAGCCAAATTAATGTGCCATGATTCCGCTCGTCATCAACCTACAGCAGATGATTAGTAATCTACAAGACATTTTAGAAAAACGAGAAGAAACTGGTATCCAGTAACAACTGATGGTCATTAATGAACTCACGTACTGACAATATGATAGCGGATTCCTTAAGAATTGTACTCCACATCATTTTGGAAGCTCTGATTGTAATTTTTGTGGCGGGTTCCTTCCTGAATTCTCTGACACAGCTTGAACAAAGTTTTGTATTCCGTTTCTGTTATCTTAAACTGTCACATAAATATCATTTTAAATGTAAACGTGCCATTCTTGACGTTTAATCTATCACAGGCGTTGGTAGCTCTGTCCAACTTTCTGGTGAGCACGGCTGGTGGCATTGTTTCCGGTAAGCGTTGCCTCGTTTCTGTGGCATATATCATTAACAGAGTAAATTTTTATTTTTATACCGAATCGTTTAGGTCAGCAATTTTAGGTACATTTCTGCGCCTAGATCTCGGACAAATATTTACGTTACTTGCAAAATCACATGGTAGCTATATTACACCGACGTACATTTCGGTGCACAAAAGGCTTCCCTTTGTTCATTTTTTCCATGTCGCAACCGTATTTCCTGTCCCGTCATGTCAGCTCTAGGATATTTCGTGCACCCAGGAAATTTATTGGAGGTCAGATACAGGGTCTCGCTAGTACAGAATATTATAAAAAAAGAAAAAATAAACTCTCCAAATCTTATTGCTTTCCTTGCAATTGTTATTTACCTCCAAAACAATGCAGCATCGGTTAACGCAGAAAAATAAATCCAAAATTTAGCTTCCTGAAAACAGTAATAATTGAAAGCAGCTACGGAAGTCGCAAAAATAAAATGTACATTCAAGGAAATGGTACGGTCACTTTTAGAAAACACCTCCATGCAGAATCCAGAGCAAGTGATCACTTGTAAACTGGATTCAAGTCTGAAAAAACATTAATACCAATCAACTAGTAAATGTCGTGTGACTAGGGCCTCCCGTCGGGTGGACCGTTCGCTGGATGCAAGTCTTTCGATCTGACTCCACTTCGGCGACTTCCGCCAGTCCCTGAGCGGAGAAAATCTCCGACCCAGCCGGGAATCGAACCCGGACCTTAGGGTTGACATCCTGTCGCGCTGACCACCTTTTTTTATTTAAACATATACATATGATTTTTAGTTAAACAAAAATATTAGAAAAACATAAAATACAACAAAATATAACTCATTCTGTCTTTTCTTGTCGATGCATGAGAAAATGGATAAGGGTGTAGCATCATGTGTTTCAGGTGAGAGTGCTATGCACGTTCACAACTTTTGTACCAAAAGTCGAGGGCTGTATGCGGACCACTCTGAAAAAGGTATTCTGAAGCCTGTCCACGAAAGCAGATGAGAGTATGGTGCTTAGCAAGAGGGTAGTGAAATGTCTGGGGCAATGACAAGAAGTCTGGGGTTACCGTCATTGGATGAGGAGCCAAACGTTTCGTTTTAGGGGGCACGTAAGACGGTTCTCGTCGGTGTCTTCGATCTGACAGTCAGGGAAGAGTGGGGAGGTGGCCAGTCCTATGCGATAAAGTCGACTATTAGTTGGGAATTTGCCATAGACTAAAACATACCAGAGTCCAGACACGGACTACAGTAAAAAGGGTGCATGCACACACCCCCAAGCCGTTCGCCATTTAATGTCAGGGGCCTGTAGCACCATGGGGTCGCAATGAACCGGTGACTGGAAGATCGGCCCTAACGTAGCTGAGTTCTATGTAACAATTGGCGACATGGTACAATAATGGAGAAATAGGTGCCACATTGATCGGTGGATTGAGAGAAGCTGGTCAGAGGATACCTACGAGATTGCGTGTTAAGGACGGGAACGGCCCCCGCCAGAACCGCAACATATTGTGGAAGAAGAGTGCTGAAGATCGTGCCCGCACGTTGACGATTCCGAGGCCACCTTTTGCAGGAGGCAGTGTTAGTGTGTTGTAGCGGACTTTGAAAAGTGCCCCTGCTGACACGAAATATCCAATGGCTGATTGGGTGCGGCGGCCAAGGTGTAACTGCATTAGGAGGATCTGGGCGACGTGTACCAGTTTAGGGGCGACATACATGTTGACATAGGACACACGTTGGAGTTGGTTTACGTTCCGGCGCATTTGACCGCGAACATGGTGCCGAATCGACTGCAAAAGCCGCCGGTAAGGGAGCGCCACTGTGTGGTGTGTGGAGCTCGTAAATTTGATTCCCAAGTGAGGAAGGGTGGTACTGACTGGGAGTGGGGTCGGCACCATGCCCATGCCCAATGTGCATCATAGTCGATTTGTGGACATTAAGAATGCTACCCGAAATATTTCCATACTGGTGGATCCATTGAATATCGTCACTGAGTTCCGTGAAGCAGCAGGTGAGCAAGAGGTGGTCGTCCGCAAAAGCCCTGCAGTGAAAGGTGCAGTCACGTAAAGTGAGACGATGCAGTCTAGTGGTAAGACCAGTGATGAGGGGCTCAAGTGCAATGGCGTATAGTAGACATAGTGCATCCTTGAGCCACAGAGTGACTCGTAGCATCGAAACCGCTGGAAGTGGTAACCGGCGAATGGCATCAATGAAGAGTAATGGGAACCCCATACGTGTCGCCACCACGAGGAGGAATGGGTGTCCAACGCGATCAAAGGCACTCGTGAAATCGATGGATACCAGTACTGCTCGAAGGTGACAAACTGCCGCCAGCGAGATGAGGTCACGGTCCTAGGGCTGTTTGTAGGGTGGCCACACAGCCAAGTGCAGTCTGCTCTGCTGAAAGGACCGTAGGAAAAAATTGGTGCGTATGCGCGCCGTTCAGAGGAGTGCATAGATTTCATAGTCGGCATTCATTAATGTAAAGGAGGTGATATGCAGAGACATGAGACCCTCTCTTCGGCTTAGGGACAGGTAGAAGAATGCCAGTGACGAATTCAGATGGAATTGGGAAGGACGGAGTAAAGAGTTCCTGAATCATTTTCGTCCAGCGAGGAAGCATTAACGTGGTGAACGCCCGGTGAAACTCCACGGGGAGACCATCCGGTCCTGGTGATTTGTTCTTGGCATCATGGACGTTGGCATCATGGACGTTGACTCCGCTACGGTGAGGGTCCGATCAGGAGGAGGATGGAGATCATCAGGAATTGGCGTTGCCATCGGTTCGTCGTCATAAAATTGGCGATAATGTTCAGCAAAGGCAGACACCACTGACACCACTGCCGCCTGTGTGGTGCGGTGAACATCGTCGGAGTCGTAATGTTGGGGACGAATAATCGACGTCGACGACGATGATCGGATGCGGCATGGATTATGGATGGCGTTTCGTCGTGGAGGAGGTAATGTCGTCGGGAACGCACCACACCATACAGTCGTGCACGTTGGAGGGAGAGGAGACGAGCTCTAGTACGCTGCGTTACCTATGGGTGTCAGGTGATGGAGGGAGCGCATCGAGCTCACGGTGGATGACGTAGTGAAACTTTTGTGGTGTCTCGATGCCATGCCGCTGCTTCCTTGCCACATTGCATGAAGACCTTCCTGATCGCAGGTTTGGCACATTTGAGCCACCAATGGAACGTGGATGAGTACTGCGGGAGGCGTCTTCCGCAAGATGCCCATGTAGTGGCAATACATTGTCGGCAGGGTGGATCGTTAAAGAGGGAGGTATTAAGCTTCCAGTAACCTCTGCAGCGCCACACTGATTGAGGTGGCAAAGCCAGTGAGCAAATGACGGCGCAATGGTCCGAAAATGCAAGGGTCCACTGTTCTGCTGGGAGACTTCGTTGCCAAGGTGGGCAGCGACATAAAACTGGTCCAGTCTGCTCGCAGAAAGTGCTGTATAATGGGTAAAACTGGGGGTATTGCCATGAATTTTCTCCCAAACGTCCACTAGATGAAAATCTTCGATTAAGGTGAGCAGCGCCGGGCATGGCGAATAACAAGGCATTTGGTCGTGCGGACGGAGGACGCAGTTGAAATCGCCTCCCATGATAAGGCGATCATAGCGCCCAGAAAACAGGGGCGCCACGTCATGTCCGGAAAAAGTGGACCGCTGCCGACGGTTCGTGGAGCCAAACGGAGCGTAGATATTGATGACGCGCGTGTCGAAGATGTTAAGAGCCATGTCCCTAGCAGAGAGAAGGATTGTCGTGTCCGTGAGTGGGATTCCTTCGCGTATGTAGAAAGCCACTCCACTCCCTGATTGATCACATGTGGACGTGTGAGTCGTAGCCATAGACCGGTGGTAGTGTGGCAACGCGAACTTCCTGAAGAAGGGTGACGTCGACGTCAGAGGCCCGAAGCGTGTCACATAGGAGCTGCAGCTTGGGTGCATCATGTTGACGTTCAGTGTGGCGAACCGGTACGTTTGTTTCAGTGGTGGTGGACTCGCATCTACCACCACCAAGGGGAGTATGAGGAGGGACCGACAGGAAGTCCCATCCTATCTGCTGCAGTGCCTCGCTTTTGATGTTAACAGGCAGCCTCGTCCGGGGGAGACAACTCATCCGGACGAGAGGGCGTACCTTCCTCCATGTTCCTGTGCCGTGGGTCTGTCCAATGTCCCTGGTAATCGCGTCGTGGTGAGAGAGATCTGGAGCTGTCGGCCGGGAGGCAGGTGTCTCAACCTGCGCACCGATCGTTTCATTGTGCGTGGCGACCTCCATGGTGGTCTCGTCCTGCGAAACGCCTTGTTCATCGTGAAAGCTGTCCGCCGACCTCTGCGTGGAAATGTCGGCTGGTTGGGTGTCGTCTTCGTCGTCGCGGGTGGCGACGCTTTGAGAGTCCGTGGGTGAACGGCGGCGGCGTTTGCGCTTACATGGCGAGCGTTGTTTACGCACGTGTTCCTCATTGTCGGACGACGGCAAGGAGGAGCGTCGACCTGGTCCGAAGGCGTCGGTGGGTACAATGAAATTGTCAAACAGGTGTTGTGAAGAAGTATTGGTCTCCTCAGCGTCCGGTGCGCTGCGCGACACGTCGTTGAATGCATTCACGCCGTAAATGACCACCTTTCCTGGACCCAGAACAGGTGCGAGGATGGCCGTCGTACATTATAATGGCACGGCAGTCTCCCATACGTAGACTGGAAGGCACGTGTTTCTGCAACTAGATGTGGACCTGTGTGACACCGTTCAAAACTGGATAGGTTTGAAATTGTACCCATCGTTCGGCGACATGTTCCAGAACGTTGCCGTAGGGACGGAGGGCCGCTATGCTGACGTCTGCATGTAGTTCGAACGCCAGTTCGAAGATCCTTATCGTTTGCATGCCGAGACCTGCGTGATCGACGGTAACGCGTCCGATGTTGCCGACGGAATGACAGAAACGCAGTCCACGTTTTGCTTCTTGAAGCACCTTGTCGCATGCCGCATCGTTGATCATTTTGACGTATACGGTACTGCTAAGTATGGACAGGTGTATACCAATTAGATCCATTGGTGGTATTTTAACTTCGTCGCGAATAAATCGTTCTACCTCCAGGGCCTGAATTAAAGCTGAAACGTAATGTCTTCTTCCGATGGTTGTGCGCCATGGTGGTCTAGAAGGAAAACGGCACTTACAGCGGCCGAAGTAAACACAAACACACGGTGTGCGCCTCGCCCGCAGCGCTCTGGCACGTGACCGCCTCGCAGCACTGCCGGCGGCAGACTGCCCACTCAGCTACTGGGGGCGGACACCTATCAATTAATAACGTATATCAGGTAGACATGGTATAACTGTCAGTGATATTATTCTAGCATGTAAAAGCTACGAGGATTGCCCAGAAAGTAATGCACCGCATTTTTTTTCTTCAACAATTCTGTGTTGAACATAATGAAAATTACACACACACACACAAGGATGGTGTTTTATCTACATACGCTGCTTTCCCACGTAATCCCCATCCCGTTGTATGGCTCTCCTCCGGTGCGAAACAAGGGCTATAGCTACCAGTCTTCGTCCTGATGGCCGTACTTCTGTTGACAGCAGTTGCTCCATAGACTTTGGACAAGCGATTGTGAATATTCCCCACAGTTTCTTTCCCTGCAGTGTGAAATTCAATGACGGCACATTGCTTGCAACGTATATAACCTACAGACGCCATTTTCAAACTGTCGTGCGGCTACGCTATCTGCCGGAGGGGACGGAAACTTGGCGCGCACACTCAGGAGACATCAAATAACGCAACGTAACGTTTCGCGTCGTATCATTGTCTTCGGCTGAGAAAAAAATGCTGTACATTTCTTTCTGGGCAACCCACGTACATGCCATTCACCTAAGCTATTCACCCATATACGGAAAATGTAACAAGGAAAACACATTAGCACGCAGATTGATATGTTGCACAGCCAAGGAAGTACGGCTGTGCCTTCAAGGTTGATTTACTTACTATTAACTGCGCTCCATGTTCACACCAAACTTGTGCTACGGCCAGACGCAAAGCGATTCCCAATCCATACAAATAATATGATTACCTGGTCAAATTGTCTACTGTGAAATGAGCGTGGAAAACCAGAACTCTTTGGATTCAAATACAGCATCGCGACACTGCATGACGAACTGCAGGATAAACGGAAGTATATAAAGAAATATTTGCTAGCCAGACAGTGACACAGTATTTTTTTACTTCGTACTGCAACCAGGCATTTCACTGTTATCGATATCCGTAAGTAGTGCAACATTCAGCCATAAATAAACGGCGGCAGTACAGTATAGCTAAATACGGAAACTGTAACTGTTAACATAAAATTACGAAACCACTTATACCCTGAGATGTTAGGTTTTCAGTCAAGAGAAACCTTCTGATTAGATCCATTATAAATGGTTTTTGAAAGCCTGCGACTGTAGATATAATAGGTTTGTTTATAAATAAATAATCTGCTACCAGTCACGTTTTTTCTTTATTTTATTATTCGCACGACGCGTTTCGAGAAATAATTCTCATTTTCAAGTGCGTTTTTTATGTGTGTTAATCCATTTCTTTTGATGTTGTCAGTGTGTGTGAGTCTGCTTCATTTTGTTGACTTTTACTGTAATACATAAGAAACGCGATTTTTAGTTGGGTATCAATTCTTTCTGTGAGGTTAGTGGCTAAAGTTTGAGAACAATTTGTACTTACAGTTTCCTAATGGTCCATTTGTGTAGAGTCTCACACACACTTAACATCTTACACAACTTGTACACTTTACACATCGAAAATATCTTATATAAACAAAACAGTTACAAAGATCTTCTTACATGTAGTTCACAGAGATAACATTATAAGTCTTCCACAGATTAATATATGTTTTTGTACAGAGGTTATTTATCTTAACAATTTGGCTTATGAATTACTTATATTGATTTTACAGTTGTGCTTATTTCTATGTTTTACTATTTTTATTTAAGTATATTATCGAAACATCTGAAGAAATTAACTGATTCACTTTCAAGTTTTTCATTTAATATTTTATCTTCATATTTTCTGTGATGTGAATATATCTCCAGTTCTTCAAGCAAATCCATTTTATGTCCTTTATTTAGTCGGTGGAGTACTTTGACATTTTGCTCTATTTTTCCAATTGGGTGCCCTGTATTATGTATGTGTGTTGCTATTGCTGATGTAGTGTGTTTGTTGTGTGTGTATGCTCTAATGTGCTCTGTGTACCTGGTGTTGATATTTCGGCCTGTTTGTCCTATGTAGAGCTTGGAGCATTCCTGGCATGTTATCTGGTATACTCCAGAGTCTGAATATGGATCATGATTACACTTTATATTATGTATTAGTTTTTGGTGTAGTTTATTGGATGTAGAAAACCCAATTTTTACTCTGTGATTTTTGAAAATATTTGCAATTTTCTGTGATACATTTCCTATGTATGGAATGCTAGATATATATTTGTTTTTATCTTTTTCTTCTGTGGTGCAGTTTGTACCTGGGTTTCTCTTCACTTTGTCTAAGATTGTGTCAACCATGGAAGCATTGTAACCATTGGCAACTGCAATCTTCTTCACTGTGTTTATTTCTTGTTGCATATTTTCTTGGTTCAATGGTATTTTTGTTGCCCTATGCAGCATTGACCTGTATGCTGCCTGTTTATGGATATTTGGGTGACATGAGGTTGCAGGGATTGTGGTGTCAGTCATTGTGTTTTTCCTATAAATTTTGAATGTGCATGTGTTGTTGTGTCTTGTAATATTTAGGTCCAGGAAGTTGATACTTTTATTTTGCTCATGTTCCACTGTAAATTTGATTTTCTCATTTAGATTATTGAAATGATTAAGAATGTCTGTGATGTCTTTGGTATCTCCTTTCACTAACAGTAGTGTGTCATCTACATATCTCCTATAAAATTCTATTTTCCTTAGGCAAGGTTCATGGCTGTCAAATAATTTTTGTTCTAAGTGATTTATGTATATGTCAGCTATGGTACCGGATATACATGATCCCATTGCTAGGCCATCTGGTTGCTTATAAATGTTGTCATTAAAGGTAAAGTAGTTGTAACTTAGGGTTAGCTGAAGGAGTTCCATAAATTCGACAATCTCTGTGTATGAAAGTTTCTTGTGTTGCATAAGGTTCTTTTGTATTACTGTTAGAGCTTCTTGTATGGGTATGTTTGAATAAAGGTTGATGATGTCAAGTGATATAAACTGTGCATCTTGGGGGAGCTTTCTGGTTCTTAGTTCTTTGGCTAGAATCATGCTGTTTTTTATGGAATATGTTGTTTCATATGTATAATTTTTCACCAGTATGTTATTCAGTTTTTGTGACAGTTTGTATGCTGGGCTGTTTATAGAGTTGACCACGGGACGTATCGGGTATCCATTTTTGTGTATTTTTGGCTGTGCTCTTAGGCGTGGTGCTTTTGGATTCATACATGTAAGGTATTTCTTTTCAGTTTCTGTCAACAGGAAATGTGTGTTCTTTAGTTGTTCCTTAATTTTACTTTGGAATTGTTTGGTTGGGTCTTTTTCAATGTGCTGAATGTTATTAGCAGCAAAAAATTCATTTGTTTTGTCTATGTATTCTTTTTCTTTCATCACAACTAATGTATTACTTTTGTCTGACTTTACAACTATGGATTGGTTGTTTTTCAGTTTATTATTTATAGATTTTAATGTTTTTGTATCATTTATTGTATATTTAGATCTAAACTTATCTTTATTCATTTCTGTCTCAAGAAGCTTGCTTACTTTGTGACCTATTGCTGCTTTTGTATTTGAATTTGATGGTTACAATGCTTCCATGGTTGACACAATCTTAGACAAAGTGAAGAGAAACCCAGGTACAAACTGCACCACAGAAGAAAAAGATAAAAACAAATATATATCTAGCATTCCATACATAGGAAATGTATCACAGAAAATTGCAAATATTTTCAAAAATCACAGAGTAAAAATTGGGTTTTCTACATCCAATAAACTACACCAAAAACTAATACATAATATAAAGTGTAATCATGATCCATATTCAGACTCTGGAGTATACCAGATAACATGCCAGGAATGCTCCAAGCTCTACATAGGACAAACAGGCCGAAATATCAACACCAGGTACACAGAGCACATTAGAGCATACACACACAACAAACACACTACATCAGCAATAGCAACACACATACATAATACAGGGCACCCAATTGGAAAAATAGAGCAAAATGTCAAAGTACTCCACCGACTAAATAAAGGACATAAAATGGATTTGCTTGAAGAACTGGAGATATATTCACATCACAGAAAATATGAAGATAAAATATTAAATGAAAAACTTGAAAGTGAATCAGTTAATTTCTTCAGATGTTTCGATAATATACTTAAATAAAAATAGTAAAACATAGAAATAAGCACAACTGTAAAATCAATATAAGTAATTCATAAGCCAAATTGTTAAGATAAATAACCTCTGTACAAAAACATATCATAATCTGTGGAAGACCTATAATGTTATCTCTGTGAACTACATGTAAGAAGATCTTTGTAACTGTTTTGTTTATATAAGATATTTTCGATGTGTAAAGTGTACAAGTTGTGTAAGATGTTAAGTGTGTGTGAGACTCTACACAAATGGACCATTAGGAAACTGTAAGTACAAATTGTTCTCAAACTTTAGCCACTAACCTCACAGAAAGAATTGATACCCAACTAAAAATCGCGTTTCTTATGTATTACAGTAAAAGTCAACAAAATGAAGCAGACTCACACACACTAACAACATCAAAAGAAATGGATTAACACACATAAAAAACGCACTTGAAAATGAGAATTATTTCTCGAAACGCGTCGTGCGAATAATAAAATAAAGAAAAAACGTGACTGGTAGCAGATTATTTATTTATAAACAAACCTAAGAGAAACCTTCTCTTCATGTTCATAACTGGCTGAACTTCATTGTGGTTTAATTGTGTTCTAACTATTTGAGGACAAAAGAAACATTCAACTTGGCCAAGAATAGATCATTTCTTTGTTCTATCTTTCTTGCTGTGTATTTCGTTTTACTCCCTTTCGTTTATTTTCAAATTTTAGTGTCAAGATGTCTTGATTTGCTGTTTGATTAACAAGTTGACATGCAAATAAAGAAGGCAGACAAATCATTTTATTTACAATAACCTACGCATTGTTTTTCGATGATAAAGATGAAATCACTAATTTTGGAAAGTCTCACAAGCATTTTGTGTAACTGCAACAGAAAGTTATTTTCATACTTATGTAGTGGAAAGTACATTTGAGTTTAGACACGACATTGTGTGAGTGACCCACAGCACTACATCGTATTTCGTTCCCAAACGAAAAAAGGTCCATATATGCAGGAAACCAACGAATTCCAAAACAGAAACAAGTCAGCTGCACTTCAGAAGGTAATGTGCTAGACTAAGGATCCAAGGGTAACAACTTCGATTCCCAGTCAGTACTGCGGGCCGAGGTGGCCGAGCGGTTCTAGGCGCTACAGTCTGGAACCGCGCGACCGCTACGGTCGCAGGTTCGAATCCTGCTTCGGGCATGGGTGTGTGTGATGTCCTTAGGTTAGTTAGGTTTAAGTAGTTCTAAGTTCTAGGGGACTGATGACCTCAGCAGTTAAGTCCCATAGTGCTCAGAGACATTTTGAACCAGTCAGTACTAGGACTTTTATCTAACACTTGTTCCACATCTATCAATATACGTCAATGTGAAAAATGTCAAGTTGCAACCGGCCACAGTGGCCGGTTCTGGCGCTTCAGTCCGGAACCGCGCTACTGCTACGGTCGCAGGTTCGAATCCTGCCTCGGGCACGGATGTGTGTGATGTCCTTAGGTTAGTTAGGTTTAAATTGTTCTAAGGGACTGATGACATCAGACTTTAAGTCCCATAGTGCTCAGAGCCATTTGAACCTAATAGAGAAGTTTTGATGGTGTTGGGACAGCAACAAGCCACAAATTTACTTTCAGTTCCTTTATTCAAAGGGTACCGTCAGAGAAGTACGGGAATTACTCCTATTGCGAAACATGCTCCTTTCTAGTACTGAAATAGGTGAGGCACTGTCCTGAAAGCAAAAGTCCGTTTTCGAGCCTCAGTAAGTCAATAACTGCGAGGGAGTTTCACGTTTCATCCTCGCTGTTACTTCCTAGTGGAGGCCTGTTCCTTCATTCCAGTGCTGCAACGTAAAACAATACTCGTGTTGTTACTTATTAATCTGTTTCATCTCAAATGAAAAGATTTTCGTAATAAGATTCCCATGTAAAATTAATAATTCTTCGCCGTTGCTGTTGGAAGCTGTGTCACCTTCAGTTCTTTGACACCAGAAGTGTTGTATTTGCTTTTACCTCGGTTTTCGTGAAGATCGAGTTATGTTGGGACTGACGCAAGTGTGCCAATCCGAGACCACAGATGGTCTCGGATTGGCACACTTGCGTCAGTCTCAGAAGATGGATAGCAGGCAGTTACACAGACAGACGGCTGAAGGCCTCAGACCTCTAATAATCCTATTTCTCCTTAAGCACCTGCCGATCTCTCGATTAAGGCTAATATTGGTACACAGATTAGATAATTCCTCG
This sequence comes from Schistocerca cancellata, assembly GCF_023864275.1. Lineage (NCBI taxonomy): Eukaryota > Metazoa > Arthropoda > Insecta > Orthoptera > Acrididae > Schistocerca > Schistocerca cancellata. The sequence continues at coordinate 600,294,095 of NC_064631.1, read as the reverse complement.
TTCTGATGTGAAGTGCTCGCACTTTTTGCTCTGTTTCTTCCTAAATAAGGATAGATTTGCTGGAATGAGATCAGTATTCCTTCATAAACTGGATAATGAGAGGGTGATAGATGCTGCGTCCTCATTTGTCACTTGGAATGTAGAAGGAACTGCTTAATTTCTTGATCGGTTTCTGAAAGTAAAGCCAGCTTACATCTTCTTAATTACTCTTATTGTATGGCCTACTTCTCTGGCTACTAAAATTACTGATGGAAGTGACGCCCTTAGCTCATAAATACTACTGTTTTTATCTGGAACAAACAGTAAATCTTTTCTGCATTTTTGCAATTATTTGAAAGCAACATTCGTGTTGCTCCATTCCCTGCGGTAGACACACGTCCTGGCAGTACATGCTGCTACAGGTTTTCCTGAAAATAAAAACTAAGAAACTATGACGTATGACAATAATTATTAAGTTAACCATTTAAGAAAACCGCTGCTCAGTTTTAGAAAAGAAAAATGTCGAATACTATTGAGAAAAAAAGAAAAGAGAGGAAAAAATGTAATGAAAATGGTATTCAAAAGAATGAAACAGATTGTTCACATGTCGTACAATGAGTTACGGAAGTGGTAGTTTACATTCCTAGCTTTCTCAACAACTGAGATGCAAATTGTGCATTTCAGTGTAGTTGGTGACGGTAGTCTACCTCCAGTTTCACCCTTTGTACTAGGTTCAGGTAGCACACTAATCTAAAGGTAAGTGCATTAGTGTGTTTCCCGTTCGAAATATCGTAGGTTTCCAGAATCCTTTCATAATCTCATTAGCATCATTGCTGTTCTCTGTACAACTGGATATCTCATAACAGGAAGAAAAGCACCGAGTCAGACAAGGATGCTTCAGGAGCCTCTCCAAGCATCATTGTAATAGTAGGAGCGGATTCCGCTTGTCATCGGTCTGCAGATTCTGCATCAGTGCACAGTGAACTGTCCAGAGCTCTGACCAAATGGCAATAAACGTTGTGAACTAACAGTTCAGACGGATGAGATTTCGGCGCGAACAAATCTCCAGAGTGCTTTTGGAGGGAATTTTTAGTTATAAAAATATGTTTCTTTTTAGCGTGGGGAAACTAAACTCCATCCGAACAGGTCTCGGAAGACCATAACGGCACCAACCGACCGCCGTGTCATCCTCAGCCGACAGGCGTAAGCGGATGCGTGTATGGAGGGGCATGTGTTCAGCACACCTCTCTCCTGGTCGTTGTCAGCTTTCGTGACCAGAGCTGCCACTTCTCGTTGACGTAGTTCCTCAATTGGCCTCACAAGGACTGAGTGTGCACGAGACTGACCAACAGCGCTCTGCAGACCTGAAGGGTCAACCACCCAAGTGCTAGCCAAGCCCGACAGATCGTATCTTCGGTGATCTGACGAGAACCGGTAGCACCCAAAACTGCTAGCAAATGACTGTGTTAGCTGGACGAAGGGTCCCAGCTGGACATTCAGGTGGTAAGGACAAGTGCATGGTGAAGTTTTGCAGAACACTCAGGAAGCCAACATACATTTTAATGTTGGTTAACTCCTTCTATGGGATACTTTGCTGTTACACATGAACTAGATTCTGGTGGAACGTCATTCGAAACTTTATGACTACCAGTTCCTGCAACTACCACTATTTGTATCTAAATACCACTCTTGAGAACATTGCGGCTGCCATACTTTTTATTCAGTATCACAATGAATACAAAGTCTGGATCTTAAACTAAACCCTCAGAAGTGTTGGCATCCAACTACTCTTTCAAAGATCAGTTACAGATCTGGTTATAATATCAGTATTTCTTTAAATTTACATAGGAGCACAAGTCATGTACCATACATATATCCGCGAAAAGAATGTGATGATGTCAATCTCCTCATGGATGATAGATGTTAGTGGATTATCTCTTTGTCAACTGTAAACTTCGTTGTACATAAGGCCTTTAACATCGTTGTGCGTGGTGATGACAGTACTCCAGAAAATACCACGGAATGCCATTTAGTTCATTGTTCAGGTTGTGTGAAAGTGAAAGTAAATAGTAAAATACTTTGTGAAATAAAATATTCTCATTAATTTTCCTTGCAATATTTCTAAGCCTTTAAGTTAATAACAGTTGCAGATAAACCAAAAAGAGTATAAACTACATCACAATACGCTGCAAACGAAACAATCAGCAATAATTTACTGCTTGTTGTAGTACAAGTATCTCCAGAACAACAGTTCCCAAACTTAACACAATTTCTTGTCAAAAGTAACCAAATATATTATTATGCAAAGTGTAGAGACAGACGAAATACAGTCATATTTCAAGAAGAATGAAATAAATACAACTCCAAAGAAAGCATGTGATGACAGGTGTTCTTATTGGTTAATTATAAGTTAAGTCATACCGTCAAAATACTAACGCGAATTACTTGTAGAAGAATGGAAAGACTGGTAGAAGCCGACCACTGGGAAGATCAGTTTGGATTCCGGAGAAATGTAGGAACACGTGAGGCAACACTGACCTTACGACTTACGTTACAAGAAAGATTAATAAAGGCAAACCTACGTTTATAGTGCTAATAGACTTACAAATAGCTTTTGACAGTGTCACCGGAATATGCTCTTTGAAATTATAAAGGTAGCAGGCATAAAATACAGAGAGTGAAAGGTTATTTACAACTTGTACAGAAACCAGATGGCAGCTACAGCAGTCAAGGGGCATGAAAGGAAAGCAGGCGTTGAGAAGGGAGTGAGGCAGGAGTGCAGCCTATCCTGGATGTTACTGAATCCGTACAATGAGCAAGCAGTAAGGGAAACATAAGAAAAATTTGGAGAAGGAATTAAATTCCAGGGAGAAGAAATGAAAACTTTGAGCTTTGCCAGCGATATTGTAATGCTGTCAGAGACAACAAGGAATTTTGGAGAGCAGTTGAATCGAGTGAACAATGTCTTGAAAGGAGAATGTAAGATGAACATCGACAAAAGCAAAACAAGGGGAATCTCATTAGGAATCGACACACTGACAGTAGTAGACGAGTTTTGCTATTTGGGCAGTAAAATAACTGATGGTGGCCGAAGTAATGGTGATATAAATGTAGATTAGCAATGACAAGAAAAGCGTTTTTGAAGTGTAGCCTGGTATGGAACTGTAACGTGGACGATTAATGGTTCAGACAATAAAAGAGTAGAAGCTTTTGACAAGTGTTTCTACAGAAAAATGTTGAAGATTAAATGAATATATCACGTAATTAACGAGAAGGTAACGAATAAAATACACTCCTGGAAATGGAAAAAAGAACACATTGACACCGGTGTGTCAGACCCACCATACTTGCTCTGGACACTGCGAGAGGGCTGTACAAGCAATGATCACACGCACGGCACAGCGGACACACCAGGAACCGCAGTGTGGGCCGTCGAATGGCGCTAGCCGCGCATTTGTGCACCGCCGCCGTCAGTGTCAGCCAGTTTGCCGTGGCATACGGAGCTCCATCGCAGTCTTTAACACTGGTAGCATGCCGCGACAGCGTGGACGTGAACCGTATGTGCAGTTGACGGACTTTGAGCGAGGGCGTATAGTGGGCATGCGGGAGGCCGGGTGGACGTACCGCCGAATTGCTCAACACGTGGGGCGTGAGGTCTCCACAGTACATCGATGTTGTCGCCAGTGGTCGGCGGAAGGTGCACGTGCCCGCCGACCTGGGACCGGACCGCAGCGACGCACGGATGCACGCCAAGACCGTAGGATCCTACGCAGTGCCGTAGGGGACCGCACCGCCACTTCCCAGCAAATTAGGGACACTGTTGCTCCTGGGGTATCGGCGAGGACCATTCGCAACCGTCTCCATGAAGCTGGGCTACGGTCCCGCACACCGTTAGGCCGTCTTCCGCTCACGCCCCAACATCGTGCAGCCCGCCTCCAGTGGTGTCGCGACAGGCGTGAATGGAGGGACGAATGGAGACGTGTCGTCTTCAGCGATGAGAGTCGCTTCTGCCTTGGTGCCAATGATGGTCGTATGCGTGTTTGGCGCCGTGCAGGTGAGCGCCACAATCAGGATTGCATACGACCAAGGCACACAGGGCCAACACTCGGCATCATGGTGTGGGGAGCTATCTCCTACACTGGCCGTACACCACTGGTGATCGTCGAGGGGACACTGAATAGTGCACGGTACATCCAAACCGTCATCGAACCCATCGTTCTACCATTCCTAGACCGGCAAGGGAACTTGCTGTTCCAACAGGACAATGCACGTCCGCATGTATCCCGTGCCACCCAACGTGCTCTAGAAGGTGTAAGTCAACTACCCTGGCCAGCAAGATCTCCGGATCTGTCCCCCATTGAGCATGTTTGGGACTGGATGAAGCGTCGTCTCACGCGGTCCGCACGTCCAGCACGAACGCTGGTCCAACTGAGGCGCCAGGTGGAAATGGCATGGCAAGCCGTTCCACAGGACTACATCCAGCATCTCTACGATCGTCTGCATGGGAGAATAGCAGCCTGCATTGCTGCGAAAGGTGGATATACACTGTACTAGTGCCGACATTGTGCATGCTCTGTTGCCTGTGTCTATGTGCCTGTGGTTCTGTCAGTGTGATCATGTGATGTATCTGACCCCAGGAATGTGTCAATAAAGTTTCCCCTTCCTGGGACAATGAATTCACGGTGTTCTTATTTCAATTTCCAGGAGTGTAGAACAGGAGAAGAAAGAAATTTGTGGCTCTACTTGACTAGAAGGAGGGATCGGTTGATGAGACACGTTGTGACACATCAAGAATCTACAGTTAAGTATTGAAGGGAAGTAAAATAGTGTAGAGGGAGACCGAGAGATGAATACAGTAAGCAGATTCAAGTGGATGTATGCTGCAGTCGTTATTGAGAGATGAGGAGGCTTGCGTGGGATAGAGCAACATGGAGAGCTGCACGAAACGAGTATTCAGATTGAGGAGCACCACAACAACAAATACAGCAAAGGATAACAGACAATATTCAGAGTAAATATTAACCTTTTTACCCAATAAGAAGTTCTGGCATTCGTAAATCTGCTGATCAGAATTGCGTGTTTCACGGTATTGCTTCTTCAGCGACTCTTCCTTCTCTAGTCCTTAGATTCGTTATGATTCAAACACAGATTGCACATAAATGCAAAGCTTGACAAATAAACAACTTTAGTGAGTTGTAAACCGACACACTTGCATATTTTAAAACAATTTTGGTCGATTTTAGCCTTACGAGCCAGGGTCCTCTACAGTCTTAATTTTGCCGGCCGGAGTGGCTGAGTGGTTCTAGGCGCTTCAGTCTGGAACCGCCCGACCGCTATGGTCACAGGTTCGAATCCTGCCCCAAGCATGGATGTGTGTGATGTCCTTAGGTTAGTTAGGTTTAAGTAGTTCTAAGTTCTAGGGGACTGATGACCTCAGATGTTAAGTCCCATAGTGCTCAGAGCCATTTGAACCATATTTGAACAGTCTTAATTTTGACCTCAAACGTTTGCAACATTCTGGAGCATAGAGACGTATTAGCTGATCAGTGCTGCCTCTTTTGCCAGTTCGTGAAATGAGGATAATGGAATGTAGTCGAATTGAATCGGGTGATGCGGGCCGGCCGGTGTGGCCGTGCGGTTAAAGGCGCTTCAGTCTGGAACCGCGTGACCGCTACGGTCGCAGGTTCGAATCCTGCCTCGGGCATGGATGTTTGTGATGTCCTTAGGTTAGTTAGGTTTAATTAGTTCTAAGTTCTAGGCGACTGATGACCTTTGAAGTTAAGTCGCATAGTGCTCAGATCCATTTGAACCATTTTTTGAATCGGGTGATGCTGAGGGAATTAGATTAGGAAATGAGGCACTTAAAGTAGTAAATGAGTTTTGCTATTTGGGGAGCAAAATAACTGATGATGGTCGAAGTAGAGAGGACATAAAATGTAGACTGACAATGGCGAGGAAAGCGTTTCTGAAGAAAAGAAATTTGTTAACATTTGGTACAGATTTAAGTGTCACGTAGTTGTTTCTGAAAGTATTTGTATGAAGTGTAGACATGTATGGAAGTGAAACGTGGATCATAAATAGATTGGAAAAGAAGAGAATTCAAGCCTTCGAAATGTGGTGCTACAGAAGAATGCTGAGGATTAGATGGGTAGATCACATAACTAATGAGGAAGGTAGGAGACGAGGTACTGGCAGAAGTAAAATTTTGAGGACTGGTCTTGAGACGTGCTTGGGTAGTTCAGTTGGTAGAGCACTCGCCCGACAAAGGCAAAGGTCCCGAGTTCGAGTCTCGGTCCGGCACACAGTTTTAATCTGCCAGAAAGTTTCAAAATCAGCGCAAACTCCACTGGAGAGTGAAAATTTCGTAATAAGGAGGTATTGAACAGAATTGGAGAGAAGAGAAATTTGTGGCACAACTTGACTAGAAGAAGGGATTGGTTGGTAGGACATATTCTGAGGCAACAAGGTATCACCAGTTTAGTATTCGAGGGCAGCATGGAGGGTAAAAATCGTAGAGGGCGACCATGAGATGAATACACTAAGAAGATTCAGGATGTAGGTTGCAGTAGGTACTGGGAGATGAAGAGGCCTGCACAGGATAGAGTAGCATGGAGAGCTGCATCAAACCAGTCTCTAGACTGAAGACCACAACAACAACAACAACATGAGGGGTGGATATTGTTTACGATCGAGACACGTCGAACACACCAGCTCGGGACTGTTGCGCTGAAGGCACGCTCGTGACGAGCGGAGCAGCTGGCAGGCTATCAGGGGAGGCGGGCGGGCGGCTGAAGGCTCGGCTGGCTGCGTACCGCGCGCGCTATCGGCAGTCGTCAGTTCCCGGTAGCGACGCCTCTGACGGCGGCTCGCGATGTTCACGCCCAATTAAGGCGTCCGACTCAAAGAAAAGTGTCGCCGCCGCTTCCGCCTGGTTAATTGGCCGCGTCCCCGCGTGTCTGCAGGGCCGGTTCCCTTTTACAGCGCAGCTGTTGTCCTCGGTTCAGTGCTGCACCTGGAAGCTGCCCCGCCGCTCCCGCTGCTGCCGCTGCTGCTCCTACTATCTCCTCGCGGCAGTCCTTTTTGTTCGCCGCACAGTAATTGAGACACGCACCGAGACGAATGAGGTTCGCTGCCGCGGGTGTAGTATATGCCGCGGCCGCCATTCCACTGCCGAAGCCGCCCGGCGAAAGGCGGAATGCTATTTGGACCGCGAAGCAGACGGGAAAATTACTGGAAGGACTCGAGATTGCTGCAGACGCTTATTCATGAGTGCTGCTCTGTTAACATAAGCAGCGAATCCCAGGGTCACGCTTCAGTTTTTTCATCGTTACTGAGACCCACTACAGTCACTTCCAGTCAGTACAGATCAGTGATCTGTTTTGACTAGGAAAGGAAGATTAGATTTCAACGTCCTTTAGAACAGGTCAGTAGAGACGGGGCGTAAAGTTAGACCGCGGAAGTAAATTGTTCGTGCCCTTCCAAAGGAGCCATCCTGGTACTCGCCTTAAGCCATTTAAGAAAATCAGGAGAAAAACTCGATGAACTGACGAGGATTTGAAACGCTGTCCTTCCGAAAACGAGTCCAGTATTTTTCTGCTGCGCCATCTCAGTGAGATCGACGTTTGTCTCACAGAACAGCTATCAATCTGTTCATAGCTTGTTAACGGCGACTAGGTGATGACACTTATCCATAAAAAGTAGAAAAAATTGTAATCATCGTGTACTTGACCGATACTAGAGTCCAGATAGTTGCTGTTCTGCATGTGATGGTAATATCCACATGACATCTTAAAGGATCTCTGTGTAGTATATTACTGTTTTCGAAAGTTAGGTACTCCAGTTTCGGAGCGTGTCTGAAACGCCGTTTGTAAGTAGGCTGTTTAGGCTTTCTTTATGTAAGTTTGCTGTTTATGTTTTTTATTGGCAACGTTACATAGCACTCTGTATGAAAATCACTGGCTGTGCTGTGTGCAGTATGTGGCTAGTTTGCATTGTTGTCTGCCATTATTGTCATGAACTGCTATAGCTGGATGCGAACAGCGCGTAGCGCTGGGCAGTTGGAGGTGAGCCGCCAGCAGTGGTGGACGTGGGGAGAGAGATGGCGGAGTTTTGATAATCTGTAAGACTGAATGTCAATTATGAATATTAAGGTAAATACATTGTTTGTTCTCTATTAATATCTTTCATTTGCTAACTATCCCTATCAGTAGTTAGTACCTTCAGTGGTTTGAATCTTTTATTTAGCTGGCAGTAGTGGCGCTCGCTGTTTTGCAGTAGCTTGAGTAGCGAAGATTTTTGTGAGGTAAGTGATTTGTAAAAGGTATAGGTTAAAGTTAGTCAGGGCCATTGTTTTGTAGGGGTTATTGAAAGTCAGATTGCGTTGCGCTAAATAATATTGTGTGTCAGGTTAAGCACAGGCTTGTATAATTGTTCTAAGTGGACGTTTCACATGTAAAATTGTTCAAAGGGGACGTTTCATATGTCGACCCTTAGCCTAGGATACCTCACTGGAATCTTCTGATTTTTTTCTTGTAGTTTGTGTATTTAGTGTAGCTTTTGTTTATTGCTAGCGCGTAATTGTAGAGAGAATCTCCTTTGTAGTTGCAGTCTTTCATTGTTGTACAGTAAAACAGTTGTGGCATGCATGTAGCTTTGCGCCAAGTATTTCGCTGCTGCAATTAACTAGATATTATTTTCAGTGCTATGTTAATGTGTTCTCTTGTTTTTGCTATTCAAGTTGTGCTTTTCTGTGTTGTCGTGTGAAATATTGTGACAATAATGGCGTGTGAAAAACGTAACACTAGGCTCCAAACTAAATTGAGAAATAATAGTGACGACGAGCGTAGCTTATCAGCACCACTGGGTAGTGAATTAACTAATATTCAAAGTAGTAATTTGGTAACTGTGCATAGGGAAATGGAGCGGGCGTCAGACAATGGCGTAGGCAGTGAAACAGGTAGTGAACAGGGAAGCATTGTCGATCGATCGGTCGGCAACAGCTCGCCTCAGGAATCCGAAATGATAGGACACAATTTTGCAAATACTGTAGATTCAGGTTTTGCGTCCTCACCTTTTTCTCAAATGAGTCAAGACACATTTTCCGCTTGTCAAAATGTGAATGTTGCCGGTGCAAATTCACTGCCGAAAAGCACTGAGGAACATGTTTCAGACACCAGTGCATTGTTATTACAGTTAATGCAACAAATGGGACAAAGGCTACAAAAGTTAGACACAATGCTTGAACAAAATTAGAAACAAATGGGACAGAATCTTCAAAAGTTAGACACAATGGAACAAAATCAGAGACAAACACAGCAAAAGCTTCAAAAGTTAGACACAATGGAACAAAATCAGAGACAAACACAGCAAAAGCTTCAAAAGTTAGACACAATGGAACAAAAGCTTCAAAAGTTAGACTCAGTGGAACATATGCTTGAACAAACACGTGAAGATTTAACTACTGAGTTACATAAAATAGAATCGAAATGTCAGAAAGTCTGTAATGACGTAAAAACACAAATTTGTGAGCATTTCCAACCTATTTTTTCGCGTCATGAGAATGTATTACAGAATCACGAAGCAGCCATAAAAGAACTGCAAACCATTGTTCATGAAAATCATGAGACCTTGTGGGCTAAAATTGACTCAGTTGCATCTACCGATTCGGTTACGCAACTGGCAAAAACTCAGGAAAACTTAAAGAACACAGTAGATTCGATTTCAACACAAATGGACACTCTGAAACTTGGTTCAGAAAAACACACTGAGGAAATGTGTTCACTATCGGAAAAAGTAGCTGAACTTTCGGATCAGGTCACTAACTTATCTACAAAGGTAGATGATGATCTGAATGACACAAGACCCATAGCCTTCACTGACACAGAAGACTATGAACAAATAAGAAAATTCAAACAAAATCAAAATCAAATTAATACACAGTATAAAAGAGAAATCCGGGAAGTACAAGATCAGTTGACGCAGGTGATACAAGAATTACGTATTTCAGAGGACACTCGCGCCCCAATACTGGAAGAGGGACATAGAAATACGGAAAAGCAACAATATAATAACACAGAGCATTTCGGTAATTATGAAAGAAATTGGCAAGGTGCACCGAATTTTGAGATGGAACCGCCGACACGACGTAACAATGACCGATATGTGACTCGCCGACATGATGATTTTGACTATAAGCTGTTCATTACTACACGTAAACTCAAAACATTTAAGAATTCTGGCAACGACATTCATCCACAAGCGTGGCTCCATCAATTCTCTCATTGTTTTCCTCCCAACTGGTCATTAGAACACAGATTAGAATTTATGTGTGGCTACTTGGAGAATGAACCAGCTGTAAGAATGCGATCGGTCATTCACGATTGCCACAGTGAAGGAGAATTTTACCATGCCTTCCTCTCAGCATATTGGTCTCAAGCTACACAAGACCGCGTAAAACATAGCATCATGATGATGAAACACTTTGAACAATCTGAATTTTCCAGTCTTGTCAAATATTTTGAAGACATGTTGCACAAGAATCAGTACCTATCAAACCCATACAGCCCCTCAGAACTCATCCGCATTTGCTTAATCAAACTGCCTGAACATTTACGACACATTATTTTGGCAGGACGTTGCAAAGACGACATTGAAGCTTTTCAGGGACTGTTACAAGAACTGGAAATTGACACATACAGTCGTGGGATGCGAAAACAGGAAATCAATCACTACAGGTCACATCCGTCACAATTCCGTGACGACAGAAATAATAACTGGACACGACAAGTCTATTCTTACAACGCAAATCGTGACCAAAACAGACACCACCCGTATGACAACCGTTGGCAGAGTAGTAATAATTACAGGGAAAGATCACCTCTCCGCAGTAATGACTATCACAGAGACAATCAGAGAAACAGACAATATGGGAACCAAAATAACTATTATCAAGGGAGACAGAATAACTTTAGACGCAACGGTCCAGCGCGTAGTTACGATTCAAGGAGAAATTCTCCACCACGTGACCGACAAGAAAGAAACTATGGAATCTACCGACATGACGACAGACGATATGATCGTAACGACAGACCTGAATTGCATCAGAACTGGCGAGATTTAAACAGAGCAGAGCACTCTCGTCACGATGAATTTGTAGAAGTTAGGTCTCCAAATCCCAATAACGACGCGCGCCAACAAAGAGACAATAGGCGATGACTCACACCACTGGCAGCCACAAGACGTACTTATGAAACTGACGACGCAGCTGCCGTAGCTAGTAATTACGTAAAAATGGAAGACATTAGGGACATCTTACTCCAGGAACACGACGTAAAACATAACAACATTGCATATCCTGTGATTCATATTACTGTAAATGACGTAAAATTTACGGCAGTACTTGACTCTGGCAGTCCCATTTCAGTAATTAGCGAAACAGCTTTTAGCAAATGCAACAAAGCGAACGATTGCCCCACACTTCCGTTACGTAAGATTAAATTACAAGGTGCAATCTTTGGAAAAAGTGTAGATGTACGCCAACAAACCAACTTAGAATTCTTTTGTCAAAGCCACAGCTTCTCTATGAACTTCCTTATTGTTCCATTATTGTCGACGGAAATTATACTGGGAGATGATGATGTTTGGTTTGTGGGGCGCTCAACAGCGTGGTTATCAGCGCCCAATTATACTGGGAGTAGACTTTTTGAATGAATATAAAGCAATCTTAAGCTTTCACGATGCTGAAATAAGTTTAGAGAAAGAAGGTAAGTCAATAGCTTTGAAATTTGAAGACTGGCTCTCAAACCATGATGAGGAAATTAATCGGCTTTACCTTCTGTTAGATAACAGTTCGGAATTTTCTACGGAACTAGACACTAACAATCACTCTGCAAGTACTGACAGGGATGACATCGACGGCATATTTGAAATTAATGAGTTAATTCAGAATAAAATTCAAACAATTGAGAATTGTAATGACACTGATAGGCAGGACCTTTTTGAGATTTTACAAGCACATTCCACAGTTTTTACTCACAAAACAGGAACAATCAAGGGATTTCAATACCAATTTCGTGTTCGTGAGCATACTAAATTTTGTGTAAGACCATACGTAATTCCAGCACATTATAGGGACCGTGTTAGAACAGAAATACAATCTATGCTTGACGAGGGCATTATTGAGCCTGCAGTAAGCTCATACAACAATCCGTTACATGTTGTTGAGAAGAAAAATGGATCGATCAGACTTGTCTTAGATTCGAGACAAATCAATACTATCATTATTCCTGAAACAGACAGGCCGCAGACGATGGAAGAACTTCTTCAAAATTTTAATGGTGTAAAAGTGTTGTCTTCCATTGATCTCAGATCCAGCTTTTATCAGATCGAACTACATCCAGAATGTAGAAAATACACAGCTTTCCTTTGTTTCGGCGTTTGTTATCAGTTTCGGAAACTTCCTTTTGGTTTGAACATTTCTTCAGCAGCATTCATTCGCGGGTTAAATTCCATATTACCTGAGTTCTTAAAACGTCACATCACCTTATATGTGGACGATATTCTAATAGCAGAAGCCTCATGGGAACAACATAACCGCATCCTCAACAGTTTGTTACGTACTTTTGCAGAATCTGGAATTACAGTTAACTTGGAAAAGTCTGAATTCGGTAGGTCAAAGGTGAAGTTTTTAGGACATATTATTTCTTCTGAAGGCATTCAGCCGGATCCTGAAAAGTTAGAAGCAATCAGAGCCATTCCAGTTCCATCCACAAAAAGACAAGTCCGCAGTTTTCTAGGTCTCGTAAATTTTTACCGTCGTTTTCTGAATATGCAAATTCTAGTTACACCAAAACTTTGTTCTCTCACTGGAAAAAATACTATTTGGAACTGGGACGAACAAGCACAGTTGGAATTCAATTCTTTGAAAGAAGCGTTACTTCACGCGCCAATACTAGCTCATCCAGATCTGTCACAAGATTTCTGCCTTAGCACTGATTCTTCCAAAGTTGGTCTTGGTGCCCATTTATTTCAAGAAGCCATAGAAGATGACATTACTGTTCAGAAAACCATTGCTTTTGCTAGCCGAGTGCTAACAAAATCTGAAAAAAATTATTCCGTTACTGAATTAGAAGCTTTAGCTATCGTTTGGGCATTTAACAAATTCCGTTTCTTTCTTTCTGGTAAGCACGTAAAAGTATACAGTGATCACCGTGCATTACAATTTCTTATGTCTTCAAAATTAAATCATGATAGGTTAAAACGTTGGGCATTGTTTCTGCAAGAATTCCGCTTCACAATAGTCTACATTCCCGGCAAGGAGAACATTGTTGCGGACGCACTGTCACGCGCACCGGCTGGGCTTGAGAAAAGTAACACAGAAGGCAACCTCGAGAAAAATTTCAGTATTCTTTACATTCAGAAAGTCGCCTTTGAAAACTTCATCACCACATCTTTAAAGGACATTGCTCATGAACAAGATAAAGATCCGATTTGGAAAGACATCAAAGGTAAATGGCATGAAAAGACACACACTCAGATTCGGCATTATTACCTGGTTAGAAACAACATACTCTTCAAACGCTGCACTTTTGATGACAAGCTATGGGTACTTTGCATTCCAGACGATTTTGTTAATAAGCTCATTTGGTACATTCATTTCAGCTATGCACATTTTGGCCCACGAAAATGTTTTCATATTCTTCGAACGACTTGTTATTTTAACAATATGGAAAAGCGAATTCGAAGAGTCTTGTCTATTTGTAAACTTTGTCAAAAGGCGAAACCGTCTACTATCTCACATCGTGCTCCGCTGTTTCCTATCATTCCTTCTAAATTAAAAGAATTTGCTGCTGTTGATCTCTTGGGACCGCTTGTCAGAACATCTAATGGATTTGCATACGTTCTAGTCGCTGTTGAACTTACTTCAAAATTTGTTTCTTTCACTCCGTTACGTAAAGCCACTGGACGGTCTGTATCCAACGCCTTTGTTAAAAATTTCTTACGAGAAGTTGGACACGTTAGTAAAGTCATTTCAGATAACGGACCGCAATTCAGATCTGCTGTTTGGTCACGCATGCTTCGGAATCATAAAATCAAACCTGTTTTTATTTCATTGTATTCACCACATTGTAACCCGTCTGAACGGATTATGAAAGAAATCAATAAGCTTTGCAGACTTTATTGTCACAGAAAGCATCAGCATTGGGACAGATATTTACACTTATTTCAAAATGTGCTGAATGAAATGCCTCATGATTCCACTGCTTTACCACCTACTCTTGTACTGAAGAATGTAGAACCACCGAACAGAATCAGAGAGCTTGTACCTTTCCCAAATACACGTAAACTGCGACACAAAGACATAATTGATTTGGCTCTTAAAAATATAAAATCTGCAGCAGAGAAAAGGAGAAAACTACACGGTAAAGCAAATGCAAAGAAATTATATATTGGTCAGAAAGTTCTCATTAAAGCTCATTCATTGTCACATAAGAAGAAACACTTGAGTCACAAATTCTTTCTAGTTTACAATGGACCTTACAGAATCCGACGCATACCACATGATAATTGCGTTGAAGTTGAAACTCTGCGTACTAGGAAGAGTAAAGGTTTACACCACATTTCTCATGTCAAACCATTTATTGACAGATAATTTGCTTTTTAACTTAGTCTTTGCAATTTTCACTTCACGCTACTTGTACAATTTGTCAGAGTTAAGAAACTGTTAACATGCAACATTTTGGTTTGCTTACGAGTGGATTCTGGATTTGAGGTGCTTTCTGTGAAATGCCAGATGACACAGTGGTTGGTTTGTGTGACAGCTACACGATTATATCACGACGTTACTAATGAGTGACAATTTACAATGTTGCTTTTGTGGTGTATCTGTTTGATATCTGCACAGTTTTTCTGAATTCTTCTGTAAAGTAAAACATGTTTTAGTGGTGACTTTTGTGCTATTGCTACAAGGAGACAGCCTTTTCCGTAGGACAACAATACGTTACAGCACAGTACTTTCCTCATCACGGCAATAAGCGTAATAAGTATGATATCTATACGCAAAGCATTTCACTTTTGTGTATCATGAGGTAAGTACATTGACTTCTGCAGAACTTAGCTTTCGGAGGACAATAACTACGACACTCCCCAGAGATTATCTTAGAGCAAGACGCACATTTAGCGCTACTGGACACGTATTTGAGTGATTAATTTTGTACTTAAGACATTTATTTTTAGAGATTTTTGAATTACAAAGAAAGTTTTTCGTGACACATTTCATTTCATTGCTGTAAGCTGTAATACCTGAGGATACAATTACAATAAACCTCAGGGGGGTACACGCCTACTTTGTGTACCATGTGTTTGGCAAGCACAAGGAGCCCTAGCTAATATGGTATTTGCTTATACAATTTAACACATCGGTACCATATTTCTCTAACACATAAATTACACAGCTATCTGATCATTTAACAGAGAAACAAAATTTTTTTTCTATGTCAGTGACACATGCTTACGCAATTACACCGTTACTTACGAAATTGTACTTTGTCTGTACTGTGTGAACTGTTCATAATTTTTTTTGAAACCATTGTGATACTATGAGAACTTTGAATGATGTATTTGGTAAGGGAGTATGATTTTAAAGTACGTTGGAGGCAGATGACACTTTTGACATGAGCAGAGAATTTTGTTAGGTTTTGAAATTATTGGAGGAAGCTACGACGATTTTGAGATTTGACTGAGGTTTTATGATGTTATTTTTACGACGACGATGTGTATTATGCTGCTGAGGTAAGTTTATGATCCATAAGCTGATGCTATATGAGTTATTTGATTATGCTATGTATCTGTTATGATGAAATATGGAAAAAGTGTCGACGAATAAGGTAAGGAGTAATGAATAGTGGTTAGGGACTCTTGACTTGTGAAAAAGGATGTTGGAATCCAAGAATCGTACTTTAAGAGTTATGAAATGTGTGTGTAAATGCGTGAATGTATCACAATGCCGGCGAAAATATTTTGGACACTGTCATATCAATAGCATTTTGTTTCTACAGATTTGTAACGCAAATTCTTGACCTGTGAAATTTTTATATGAGACTGTCACTGTAGCGAAAACTGCTGTCGTAAATATTTCCGTAAGAAAGTTAAGTGACCACCTGCACATAATGCGACGTGGGCACCCAGGTGTGTCAGACACCTGGAGAACAAGCCATTAGGGTGTGCCAGAGGCACAGGTGGAAGAGAAGGACAAGGAGAGGCCTATACCTCTATTAATGACATTCCTTTGTAGAGGGCATCGCTAATGCGACACGCTCGTTACTTGAAAACATATGATTTTTGTAATGCGTTGTGGGCACACAGCTGTGTCAAACACCTGGAGAACAAGCCATTAGTTTGAGTGCCTCGTTAGAAGCACAGGTGGAAAGAAACAGAAAGGGAAGGCCATTGTACGCGCTACTGACATTTCCTTGTTGAAAGCATACTGTGGAGCTCGTAATTTATGATATTTACTGAAATGCCTCATGAAACGATGCGAAACATTTCACAGCTATTGTCTTGCTAGTTGAGAAAAATGCCATATGGCTTGCTTTATGTATTTACTTACATATTTTGTTTAATATCAAGTTTCTAGCTGCACTGCAGCATTGGTTAAAATAAAATTTAATATATGTACTAATATAAATATTTTATGCCTACAGATCCAGTAAATAATTTTATGATCTATCCAAAAAAAATGAGGGAGCACAAAAAAGGACATTTCCCTTCACAGGAATTGTATAAATTATTTTTTATGATTTGGTAACTTATCTACTAGCGTAAGTTTTTGTGATGCATCACTCTAATGTTAAGATGTGACATAGGTATTAGACATGGCCATTTTAGTGTAATATTTTTTCTGCTTGCGCTATGTCATGTTTAGGTATAAGTTGCTGCTGTTTGCCAGGCATAGTGTTATTGAATTTGACTTTTGCTAATTTATGCTGCTAGCTTTGCCAATTTGCATTTTTGTCATTTCTCTTTGTGTTGATTTGTTGTGATGCTGCATTGCCTCGTCCCTTCATATATATATCTGAGCTCAGTAGATTTAAGTTAGCTTAAGAGGGGGTAGACTATATAAGAAACTGACTATGGAGAATAGGTAAAGAATGCATTGTGAAGAAAGATTTGGGCCCCAATGAGTATTGTACAATCAGAAATAATTATTTTGAAAGAAATATGAATAGAATACAGGAACGAGGTATAGGTAGGATTTTCTTGTAAATAAATGATGAGGTAAGCGATATGTGAACATATAAATACAGAAAGCATGCTTGGATAGGATTTTTTTTGGTGGAAACAAAGGTTGAAATAAGATGAAAGATGTACGGAATGAAGTTGTGGGGTGGACTGCAGTACCAAATGTTACACTGAAAACAAACCCTGTCCTTTCCTTTTGTGTTATCCCACTATGTGTTTGGGTACCCTTGTGTATTTGTGTTTTTCCTGTCTTTATGTGTTTAGCTGATGAGAGCTCTGTTGTAGACTTTTTCTAATAATATGTTATTTACTTTGTAAAGATGCTTAGACATTATTTATTCTGTGTTGTTTTAATGCTCATGTGTGAAGTTGAATTTTTAAAAGTGATTCTGATCTTTTATGTATGTACTCATGTCATCATTCCTGTAACACTGATGTATATGTTTATTTCTATTGTTTTGTAAAGCCTGCACTACAAATATTATCTGTATTGTTATGTTTTTAATGATGTATTTTGTATCTTTGTAATTGTATTCTTATGTTATATAATTGTAATTGACACCAGTTACTCAAATTAAGTAACTTGTAAGCATTCATTTCACTGCACACATTTCTGTTGGTCATAGTATATGGACAATATGTGAGAAGTAGGGACTGTTAGTGTTTGCACGTGTGTTAATAATTCAGTAAGGGACTGGATAACAGCATTGCTGGTTCTAAGGACAATTCCAAAAACTTTGTGAGTGCACAAGTGGTGGTTATGGACTTGCTCTATTATCCGCAAGACTCTTCAATGGTGATTGTGCACCTGCACAGTCGCAACAGATGGCTGCTGGCCATCTCTACAAGGACAACAGTGGGTCTGCTCCTCTGGTGGCCCACCAATACCATACTCTCTACCAGGACTACAGTGGGTCTGCTCTGTGATGACCTACCTACCAATCTTCTTCAAAACGTCGAATGACTCTGCTGTGGGTTTGCTCTGTTGTGGCCCATTACCTGTCAGCATGTCAAGAGTCAGCACTGTCTTTCCGTTGTAAGGACGACACTACTTCTTCAAGACTGCATGGAAATCCACTACTTCTGTGTGCAATTTTTTTTACTAATGAGACTTTGTGAACAAACACCTGTAATTACTATTATGATGAACAATCTGGACTGTCTTTATGGACTGTGAGAAAATTTTAGCTTTTGACCAACATTGTATCAATAAGTGTGTGCATTGGATATCTTTGTTAGTGTAATTATGAAAAATTTTATCAAATCATTATTGGCCACCGGCCAAAAACATTTTGTAAAATTTTTTGTGGGGAGCATGGGGGCTATGTAAGTAGGCTGTTTAGGCTTTCTTTATGTAAGTTTGCTGTTTATGTTTTTTATTGGCAACGTTACATAGCACTCTGTATGAAAATCACTGGCTGTGCTGTGTGCAGTATGTGGCTAGTTTGCATTGTTGTCTGCCATTATTGTCATGAACTGCTATAGCTGGATGCGAACAGCGCGTAGCGCTGGGCAGTTGGAGGTGAGCCGCCAGCAGTGGTGGACGTGGGGAGAGAGATGGCGGAGTTTTGATAATCTGTAAGACTGAATGTCAATTATGAATATTAAGGTAAATACATTGTTTGTTCTCTATTAATATCTTTCATTTGCTAACTATCCCTATCAGTAGTTAGTACCTTCAGTGGTTTGAATCTTTTATTTAGCTGGCAGTAGTGGCGCTCGCTGTTTTGCAGTAGCTTGAGTAGCGAAGATTTTTGTGAGGTAAGTGATTTGTAAAAGGTATAGGTTAAAGTTAGTCAGGGCCATTGTTTTGTAGGGGTTATTGAAAGTCAGATTGCGTTGCGCTAAATAATATTGTGTGTCAGGTTAAGCACAGGCTTGTATAATTGTTCTAAGTGGACGTTTCACATGTAAAATTGTTCAAAGGGGACGTTTCACGTTTTTCCACAATAATCGGCACACCGTACACACTAGTAAATGGAAAGACCAAAAGCTCTAACTGAAGGATCGCCTACTAACAAGAGTTCTTCCATCCTCGCCACCTGCTTATTGGAAACATTTTCTTTCACAACGGTATGGATTTTTTTCTTTCGGCATATCGAGAGAATCTGATGTGAAACCCGTGATTCGAAAAGTCGTCGTCCCGACAATGTCTCCGAACGCGATAACGAAACAATTAAATTGCTAGGCAATGTGTATCTTCAAGCAACAAAATCTATTTTAGGACGTATCTCTAATCCCTATGATTGTCTAAACTAATAAATTCTAGAAATGTACTGTTAATTTTAAGATTTTTACAACTTCTACACAGCAAAATGTGTCGTAAAAAGGTTGCGAAACAATATCCCGATGTGGCTCTGAGCAGACACTAATATTAACGATATTTTATTTCTATTTCATTGACATATGTTCAGATACACCGCAGAGTCTCAAAATCAACCGAAAAAAAGTTTTTTATATGGACTTTTTGAAAGTAGTAGTATTTTGCGGCTCTCACTGGAAACGAACGCCGTGCTGCCGTTATTTTCGACGTTTTTCCATCAACTGAAATTCGTTCAGAGGTGTTGAAGATTTACAAGAAGTCAGTAACTACGTTTTCAACCTACTGGTGGCTAAGCCTAAAACAGTTTCTCTTCACTTGGAACCGACTCATGCAGGTATTTGGTGCATAAGGTAGCTGACACCATGATAGGCCCATACTACCAGAAGGAGTACGGCACATTATATATGAAGTCCTTAAATAGTGACGAAATGGAAATGCGACAGTGAGCTCCTCAGCAATGTTTGTGCAAGTTTTCAACGCTTTACTAAAGAACCATCAACGCAGTATGTGGAAACTGGCGTCTAGCAGCAAAAAAGGATAAGTAGATTTTTTCCGAGACGGATAAAATTTTTTCTTATTATTTTGCTGGAAAGGGGAAGAACAATAACCAGCAAATCTTCTGGAGCAAACATAAAGAAGATGTTAGAAAAGGGATCTCTCAATAGAGCGATGAAAGAGGCTTAGACAATGGGAAAGCGAACGGGTATAAGGATCACACTGGTAGAACATTCACCTCTTTTATCACATTTTACATCGTGTGACGGACTCCTATTCCCGTATATAAAGAACACTGGATTCAAAACATTTAGCCTCCCAAAAATTCTACAGTGGTGAAAAGGACACGATCGACTTGCTTTCCGAGTCTTGTCCAAAACGAGCATTTGCTCTGTCACGTCAGGACGGGAAAGCCTAATCTTCCTTCCGTCCCCAGTACGACGAAGCGTAGTAATCACTGCTGTGTTCAAACCATCCTCCCGGTTGCAGAAGTTACACATAACATTTCAGTAGTCAGCACGCTGCCTTTCCTGTTAGAGGGCGTTAACTGTCCGCAGTGTTCACCACTGCCGCTCTCTGCTACAGTTATTGTTGGTCATCATTTCCATTTCAGTCACCGACTGCCGTCGAAGTGAAAGTGTTTAGCGCACAATACTCCGGTAATCGAATAGGGAACTGGACTGCAAGGTCGTTGCACACATATACAGGCGAATGGCAACAGGTGGGCGTTTGCACAGCTGTGTCGGTATTTCTGCTGCCGGCAGCCGTTCCGTAATCTGTATGCGACATGTTTTCGACGTTTGGGAGTTTGGGAGTTTCAATGAAGCGATCAAAACACAGCGGAATGGAACAGCTTGTGGCAAATATCTGGACAATGTGACCACTGTGGCCTTTGATAATGGTCTATTGCAGAACGAATACACCGCACCTGTCCTCGAAGACGGCTTGTACGTATACTAGCTGTGGAAGAACGTGTCATTAACAGTATGCAGCAGGATACCTGAAGAACCCAGGTGTCAGCACTAGACGGATGGTCTGCCAGCATGCAAAAAAATCGTTCAAATGGCTCTGAGCGCTATGGGACTTAACGTCTGAGGTCATCAGTCCCCTAGAACTTAGAACTACTTAAACCTAACTAACCTAAGTACACCACACACATCCACTCCCGATGCAGAATGCGACCCTGTGACCGTAGCGGTCGCGCGGTTCCAGACTGAAAC
The DNA here is from genome assembly GCF_023864275.1 of Schistocerca cancellata. Classification (NCBI taxonomy): domain Eukaryota; kingdom Metazoa; phylum Arthropoda; class Insecta; order Orthoptera; family Acrididae; genus Schistocerca; species Schistocerca cancellata. The sequence goes on along the minus strand of NC_064631.1, from coordinate 600,272,840 downwards.
GCCTAGAACCGCTCGGCCACACCGACCAGCCAGCATGCATTAATCCTCGCAATGCCAAGGAAAGCCTGGGGGGGGGGGGAGGTACTTCATGCTTACCTAGCATTTCATCCATCTTCAGCATCCATCGCAAAAATCAGCAACCAATTACATAAACAAATTTAATTACTTAACGTGTTTCAGGCACTTGGTGCCCTGCTTCTGAAAGGTACATCCATCGCATTATTTGATAGTGTCAACTTTAAGATGCATCCAGCATATTGCTGCAGCTCCATATCTGGGAGGTTGTTTTCCCTTGTTGTTCGGCTTCTTTATTCCACTTTTGTACAGGTACTATGGATCACATGACTACAGCAATACGCAGCATGCATTTTATTGCTGACACTCGCAAATAAATCCCTAGACATAATGCTCCGAAGAAGAGCATGCCTGAAACCGGCAGAGAAATTACATTTCTGTTATGCAGCCGGCCGGAGTGGCCGAGCGGTTAAAGGCGCTACAGTCTGGAACCGCACGACCGCTACGGTCGCAGGTTCGAATCCTGCCTCGGGCATGGATGTGTGTGATGTCCTTAGGTTAGTTAGGTTTAAGTAGTTCTAAGTTCTAGGGGACTTATGACCACAGCAGTTGAGTCCCATAGTGCTCAGAGCCATTTGAACCATTTTTTTCTGTTATGCAACTGGCTGCTAATTATTTTGATGTATTACGCTTACCCTTTTGAAAAAAAGTGCTTACTGTTTCTAGTTATTTCTTACACCATATTACGTAATTGTTTTAAACTTGTCAGTAAAACTTTACCCAAAATGTTAATGCGGCTTTTAAAAAAAAGTCATATTCATATTTCCAAGTTTAGGACCGTTCTTACTCGTCTACATATGTTTATTAATTATGTTATGAGTTAAAGTCAACGACAGTTAACGAAGCTTGTATTTGGTGAATTTTTTTTTGCGGTCATAAAGTTCCTTCTTCCCTCGGTGTACACACTATGGAAAATGCGTTGGTGTTGCTAAAACAATACTGAAAGATATTTTCAGGTTCGAAGTTTGTATTTTTTTAATTTTTTGTGGCGGTCATAAAGTACCTTCTCCCCTCGGTGTACACGCTATGGAAAATGCGTTGGTGTTTCCAATATAATACTGAGAGATATATTTAGGTTCTGGACCCCGCTTAAATATCAGTACCTATTTAAAAAGTATGTTGTTCAAATGGCTCTGAGCACTATGGGACTTAACATCTTAGGTCATCAGTCCCCCAGAACTTAGAACTACTGAAACCTAACTAACCTAAGGACATCACACACATCCATGTCCGGGGCAGGATTCGAACCAGCGACCGTAGCGCTCCCGCGGTTCCTGACTGAAGCGCCTAGAACCGCTCGGCCACTTTGGCCGGCAAGTATGTTGTTACTGAAAGTAAACAACAGAACAGTTAACAAGAATTTTTGAGGTGGGCATCAATTAGTCCTCCCCCCCCCCCCATTGGAATTAGACGTTATGGACAATGCGTTGGTTGGTATTGCTGGGATTAAACCAGGGGACCTCGTGTAAGGATGACCCTGAAAGTTATTACCGTCCCGTATAGTGTGGGACGTGTGCGATGGTTACGTCCGGCTCACACTCCTCAGTGATATCGCTTTTTCCATGGATTTGTTCACCAAAGATCACAATTCTGAGTTCCCTGTCGTCCACCCTAGCCTCGGAGGACGCGCTTTCTGCGATAAACAGTAGCATCAGCATGCGTAAGTCTATAGCATCGCCGCGCGTGTTGGCCGCGCGGTTTGAGGCGACATGTCACGAACTGCGCGGCTCCTCCCACCGAAGGTTCGAGTGCTCCATCGGGCATGGGTGTGTGCGTTGTTCTAAGCATATGTTAGTATAAGTAAGTCTAGGGACCGATGGCCTAAGCAGTTTGGCCCCTTAGGAATTCACACACATTTGAAGATTTCTAAGGCATCCGTCTTCAGGTTGTGCATTATGCCCGTGTCATGTCGCCTGCGAACCATTTGTAACTGCCCAGCTTCAAAGCATGAGCGCAGATTATTGACGACCGGTCGTCCTTCCACTCCTCCTCACATACACTTTCCGCCAGACACAGCTTCAAAATGGTTCAAATGGCTCTGAGCACTATGGGACTTAACATCTATGGTCTTCAGTCCCCTAGAACTTAGAACTACTTAAACCTAACTAACCTAAGGACAGCACACAACACCCAGCCATCACGAGGCAGAGAAAATCCCTGACCCCGCCGGGAATCGAACCCGGGAATCCGAGCGTGGGAAGCGAGAACGCTACCGCACGACCACGAGATGCGGGCACACAGCTTCAATAAGTGTTTTATTCAGTACCTGATGTCACGCTATTAAGTTACTGAGCTCGATACCACATCTGCGCTACCGAATTACGGTATCAAAATAACTTTTTCCACTGTCGGTAAAGCGGATTAATTATATGTTCCACTTGATCACTGGACCTCACACCTGTCGGGCCACATAACGAGTGTCGGTACACGGAGCCGTTCTAGACATACAGGTATACCACCTATGATAACATGTGGGTGCGGACTGCAGCAGTTCATCTTCGCACACGCTTGTGCGTAGATTCATCGAGGTCTCGTGGTAGTGTCGTTCACTGGAATGTACGAACAAGATGCTGCCTAACATGAATAAAAATGGTTCTATCGTGCCAGCCACACATTGCTGGATATACATTCAAGAAACTTACTTCATTCTTTACTCTTCTAGGATGTCAGTTATTCGTGGAACATATTAAAGGACGTGATAAATGAATCAACCCGTTACAGACTAAGCGTCAAAGGCGATGAACTAAGGAAGTGTTCCGCCTAGAGTTTATCTGACTTTATAGTTGAGGAGAGTACAAATCAAAAAGCTATGGGAGTCAATCTAAGCACGGTGCTAAAGACACTGCATGAGAAGTTGCAAACACTAATTATACGAGGGTCACTCCAAAAGAAATGCACACTACTTTTTATAAAGAATCCATCTTTTATTCTACATGTTTGAAAGTTTTGCAGTGTATAGATACATCCTTTGGGAGCAATATTTTCAGTTCTCCACATAATTTCCATTCCTGTCAACTACCTTACGCCATCTTGGAACCAGCGCCTGTATACCCGCACGGTAAAATTCTGGACCAACCTGTTGGAGCCACTGTTTGGCAGCGTGTACAAGGGAGTCATCATCTTCAAACCTTGTTCCACGAAGAGAGTCTTTCAGTTTCCCAAAGAGACGATAGTCACATGGAGCCAGGTCAGGACTGGAAGGTGGGTATTTCAGTGTTATCCATCCAAGTTTTGTGATCGCTTCCATGGTTTTTTGACTGATATGTGGCTATGCATTGTCGTGCAACAGCAAAACTCCCTGCTTTTGCCGATGTGGTCGAACACGATTCAGTTGAGCTTGACGTTTCTTCAGTGTCGTCACATATGCGTCAGAATTTATGGTGGTTCCATTTGGCATGATGTCCACAAGCAAGAGTCCTTCGGAATCGGAAAACACTGTAGCCATAACTTTTCCAGCAGAAGGTGTGGTTTTGAATTTTTTTTTTCTTGAGTGAATTTGCATGATGCCACTCCACTGATTGCCTCTTCGACTCTGGTGAAAAATGACGGAGCCATGTTTCATCACCTGTCACAATTCTTCCAAGAAATTCATCTCCACCATTCTCGTACTGTTCCAAAAGTTCGCTGCATACCGTTTTTCTTGTTTCTTTGTGAGCCACTGTCAACATCCTGGGAACCCACCTGGCACAAACATTTTTTAGCGCCAACACTTTCAGTATTCTGCAAACGCTTCGTTCCCCTATCTCAACGTAGCGTGTCAATTCGGTCACTGTGATGCGTCTGTCAGCAGTCACCAATTCGTTAACTCTCTGCATATTGTCTGGAGTCTGTGCAGTACGAGGCCTGCCGCTGTGAGGACAATCCTCAATATTGCCGTGCCCGCTTTCATCACGTAACCTGCTTGCCCACCGACTAACTGTACTGCGATCGACAGCAGCATCTCCATACACCTTTTTCAACCTCTTGTGGATGCTTCCCACTGTCTCGTTTTCACAGCACAGGGATTCTATGACAGCACGTTGCTTCTGACGAACGTCAGGTGTAGCAGCCATCTTGAAGACATGCTGTGACGGTGCCACTCACGGGAGCAGGTTGAACTAAGTTTGAAAACAAGCGGGAAGGATGTATCTACACACGGTAAAACTTTCACACATGCAGAACGAAAACTGTATTTTTACAAAAATAGTGTGGATTTCTTTTGGAGTGACACTCGTACATGTCTACGAATTTCAAATTGGTATACTAGAGGACGTCGAAAAGTAAGTTACTCACTTTTCCATGGCAGGCCAAGTAATTTTTATTGAATGCTGCATTGCACGTCAGAGTGACACAGAGGTACATGGCACTGTTTTTCAACATAGTTAACAAGTCTCGATAAACAATGGTCGGAACTTTTTACCAAACGTCCAATTCCTCGATGACAGCAGCCTGTTATTTGATGATGGAGCTTTTCGGCAATCGCTGCGTGAACGTTCTCGTCGTTGGAAAATCCCCCCTTCCCCAGACGTTCTTTCAGTTTGCTGAACAGATAGAAATCGCATGTTCCAAGGGCTGGACCATATGGCGAATCAACATCACCAACCTCTGTGTGGCCTTCGTCACATTTTTGGCACTATATCACTACGGGTGGACTCGACTTTGCGCTTGGCCTGTACACAGCCAGAATTCACAGCCCGCCTGTCTACAGTTTGTCCACAAGGATCGCACTATCCCTCGAACTTCGACTGTGGAGTACGGTTTCAGTTGCCGTGCCATTTCGTTCGCATAGTGATGCATCTGTACCACAGCAGAAACATGTCTGCAGGAAACCTGTAGCATGTACTCTCCTCTGGAGTACACCAGTCTGGGTGCATAATGTTCTTAGCGCGGAACTAAAGGTTTAACTTTGTTTCTGAAGACCCTACGGTTTTGACCTTTCCCATAACCTCTGAAAATCTGTATCATCAGGGAAACACCCTGTATGACCCGTTTCAAAATCTGGTAATCATTATAATGACGTGTGAGATTCCCGCCGTCTCTACAGAGGCGATATATATAAGACGGGGAACGATGCTCACATATTGTTGGACTATATTCAAAATAATACAACGCACAATTTAAAATCTATCTTCTTAGAAGGTACAGAGCACGGACGACATGCATCTGCCATAGTCCGTGGCCAATCACGAATTTTTCGTTGCACTTTCTGGAAATATTCAGTAGTTAGCTGTTTACATTATTCAGCATAGCTATTATATGTTAGCTGCTAGGCTCAACATGATACAATTTCAAGTTAAATATACGATATTTATTGTAAATTTATTTATATTGTGCCAGGAGATGTCTATGGTATCCTCTCAAATGGCAGTGAGTCGAATTTAAGATTTTGGTGGTTTAGTTACAGTAGTAGAGCCTTGTAATTACATTGTAACCACGTTTTTTTGTGACTGACTCCAGTTTGGAGATTAGGTCTCGTTTTCCAAACGAAGCACCCGTTGATAACTGGACTTAAGGCAAATTGGTAGCTTCTAGCCGTGGTCCTGCGATCGCAAAATAAAAGGAAGGAGGTCATCAGAGATAAAGTACAAGTTCGGATAAGCCAAAAATGGAGGAGGAAAGCATCCATTGCAGCTTTTAAAAGGATCACATCGGCTTTATGTGATTTACGAAATCATGGGAAACAGCAGCTGGATTCCAAGACGAACACTTCATTCCCACTCTGCCTCATTGCGCCACCTTACTCAGTTCCGTGACAGCAGAATAATGGCAGAGCATGTTAAACATGGGAACCTATCTCAGACCACAAATTAGATTTCCTTTCTCCATCGAATGGTGCGAAAATTTCGTTTGCATGCAGTCCTTTTGTTAATCAGTGAACACGCATGACATTACGTATTTGTTCAGAACGTTATTCTTGGGTACAGCAATCTGTTAGTAACTAGTAACTGTGCGAAACAAGTTTTGCAGGTTGGAAGGCTGGCGGATAAATTACCCGGATATTGTGAGTAGATGCAAAATTCTCAGTGCTTAAGAATTTATGACGACTGTTTTACCCATCAGGAATGAATTAAGAATAATATTAAGTGGTGTTTGCACGCTCGTGGGTGTAAGAAGAAAGTACTATTTGCATGAAGTGTTGTCTTAGCTTGTTCTAGGCTTTTAAAGTAGTTACAGAGAACGTTAAGCCTCGTAGCAAGACTGTAGCTCTCTCTCAACATTAGTTACAAGTCGTTAGAACTGTCACACGTAGGCAGCCGGGACTTCTTGTTCGGTAAGGTGAGGAACTTGCAGTTTCCGTTTACACTCATGTTTCTCTTGAGAATGTGAGTGGCTAAAGCAAGACGTAGACTAACGAAAGCTGGCGATTATCGATCGCTTTATCTCGATAAACGCTCCTTCCCGTCCCCGTGCGCCCCCTCTCCCCCCCCCCCCTCCCCATCCTCAACAGGGCACGATGCAGGATGATCACCCACCCGTAAACAATGTCACCCAAATTTTATCTTTCCTTGTCCACGCTTCACTGCCGTGTAGAACTGACTGAAGGACTGTCAATTTAATTTCGATGACAATAATTGCTATCCTGCCCTTAAGGCTATTTTTCAAACTGAAAATTTGTTTTTCATAAAAATGCGAAAGAATTATCGCGATTCCATGTGTTTCTTTCTCACTTGTGCATACACATTTCCCAATCTCGTCTGGGAAATACTGCCGATCGCGAATGGAGGTCACGAAAGCTGTTCTGTCTGAATATCCCCACGAGCAAGAGGCGCGGTGTAGTGCTGAGAAGAGGAGTCAGCATTTTGTATCCTCATACCTCATTCTTTGTTGTCTTCTCTAGCACGGGGACCGTATCTCCATATGAACACATTTTCACTTGCATTCGTGTCCCATCGTTAGAAATGTTTTAACTGTACATACATCTCGCACAAACAGAAAATCTGTGCATGAAAATAATTTACACACGCTCTATGCAAATGGACGGAAACTTAAGATACAAGACTGTCTCTCTGCCCGAACAGGCCCCGGAAGACTCAAAGTTACTCACCAGCCGCCGTGTCATCTTCAGTCAATAGACGTCGGTGGATGCGGATATGGAGGGGAATGCGGACAGCACATCGCTCTCCCAGCCGTTATCAGCTTCCGTGACCGAAGTCGCTATTCCTCAGTCAAGTAGCTCCTGAAGTAGCCTCACAAGGGCACAGTACAACCTCTTGCCAACAGTGCTTGGCAGAACCAGACGATGACACAACCAAGTGCCAGCCCAGCCTGACAGCGTTTAACTTTGATCAGCGACAGCGTCGATGGCATGGTGCAACACTGATCCCTTTAACACAATGACTGCCACGTGAGCCAATGATGGCTCACAGTTACACGGGTCGTGACGCCACGTGAGCAGTATTCGGTTCTCGGATACATTGTACTGTAGGCCGCGTGAGCCATAAATGGCTCACATGCAGAGTTGTGTTTAGAGGCCTCGTGAGCTTCAAAGGGCTCACAGATAATGCGTTTCAACTATGGGCTTAAAAGTGGTGGTTCCACAGAACACTCTCATGTTCGTAGCACTCAATAATTTTGCAGTTGGTAGCCGTGGTGATTGCCAACTGCAACCGTTGAAGGCTTATTTATCAATGACTCAGTGTATCATTGGCTACAGAACTAACGAATACCTCTACCCACCTTTTAGGCACTCTTAGGAGTAACAGAAAAGGTAACCCACGAACTGTAATATCTGCAAAACTGAAAAAGGGCAAACAGTACCGTATGTTCACAGAGCAACACAAAAATCTCTGTGATCAAATGGAAAGATAAACGGGATATTTTGATGATTTCTACCAAACATAACGATCATATGGCGCCTGTAAAACGTAAAAATGGCATGGAAGTTTTGAAACGCAAAGCAGTCGTGGACTACAATGCCACGAAATCATTTATTGATTTATCCGATCAGATGAGTCCATACTCAATGACACTTCAGCGTACGGCCAAATGGTACACAGATATAGTTTTTGAAATCCTTTTTGGAAGATCTGTTGTAAATGCTCGAGTGCTGTACAACTTGGCAAAAAACGATTCAATTCTCACATACAAATAATTCCTTTCAGAGAGCAGTTGAATCTACTACTATTGAATGCAAAAGATCCACAAGCATAAGCAATCCTACAACCGTTTCACGAAGATAACAGCCATCGCCTTTTGATAAAGGGACCAAAGCAGAGCAGTCGAAGAAGATTTTTGGGCTGTTGTAAGGGCCTGCGTAGAACAGAGGGAAAAAAGATGTTGCTGAGAAAGTGAAGAGGGTGTGAACTAAATGCAATAAATGTCACAGTTTTATGTGTAACGAGTGTTTTACTGACATTCACAATGCTGTGTTGAAGAAGTAGAATATTCTAAGACCTTTATTCATGAACAATATCGTCAGACCAAGTAAAAAAAATTGTAAATATTATATGTAGCTAATATAATCAAATAAACTTGAAAAAGATTTTTTTATACCTATTGTGGTTTTAAATCGTGGCCACACGAGTTAAAATGTTATCGTTGGGCCACGTGAGCCGTATATGGGTCACTTCTGTTATCAGTCCAGATCAGTCAAAAATTGACGTTTTATTAAGTGACTTAATTCTACTTGTTGAAAAGAAGACACCTGATGCAAAAAAATCAATTTGGCTTCAGAAGTAATATTCGTGATTTCAATGTGGTATAGGAACGCACGGTCCAAAATTCATCATGGCACTCAATGTGTTAATATATTAATCCCAATGTCGACAGTTATTCGGGTAATTGTGGTACACACGAGAGAATTATTGGAATAATAGAGATTTGTGAAGGTGGTTCGATGAACTCTCTGACAGGCACTTAAATGTTATTTGCGGAGTATCCATGTACATGTAAATGTAGATGTAGAAATCGCTGACGTTGAAAACAGTGCACAAATACGCTATATTAACGTACACGTTGTTGCATCGGTCGGAGAATCAACACTACGTGCTCTTAATTTACTTATCGATTTTCGGAGACGAAAGAAATAAATTTGAGAAGTAAGTATATCGATGACATTACCAACATTACTTAGTAGAAGCGTGAGTAGCAGTCAAGTGAAAACGCTGCCTTAGATGGGACGTAGCCAAATTATTTTCTCTGTGAATGTTCGTTGTTCTAAAGCACAGTGATACATCGGTCACTCATAGCTGAAGGATCTTTGAACTTGAAGCAGCTGACTCCAGATGCAGCGGGTCAGGACATGGCGGGAAATAAGGCTTCATGAAGACGTTAAACGAGCTTTCGGCATTCTGGCATGTCGTAGTAAAACCCACTTCCCATTTTTCCACGTTACATGGCTGTAATGACTGATACCAAAGGAAAATTCAGACACACTGGAATGATCAGAAACGTTTGGAATTCTTGGGCAACGAGGTTCCTCACGAAAGACTAACATTTGTGCATCAATATTCAGCACTCGTACGGTATCTAAATCGTGTAGGTGAAGAGAAGAAAAAGCCATTACAGTCACATCTTTATTTAAACTTCTAAACCCAATCGATTGTGCGTAGAGGAATGTACTTCATGTACTATGTACTAACAATTTCCCTCTTTGCTGCTCAACTTGCGAATGCTTGCGAGAAGATAAAGACCACCAATTCTGAAACAGTGCATATAGGTACTGTATGCAAATAATGGTATTTAGGTCCTCCAACGAAACCAGGAAACGTATTGGCATACAGTATGACTACTTACGGAAAAACTGTACTAATAAAATGACTAATAACAATGATGTAGAATAACTGTAGATTCGTTTAGATAGGTTTAACTGTATGGAACAACGTTGAAGTAACGTTAGATTTGACACGCAAGGCGAGTGAGGAACATCAACAAAACAGCAGGTGGACAAGATCTAAATAACCATAAAATTAAAGTTACTGCAATTAACTTGAATTGCCTGTAATATTCACTCTTTATTACTGTTCAGTCTAAGATGTCTATTACCCTACTAGACCGGAATCAGTAATATTACTGTGTAATCTAACTAAGGAATATCTTTATAAAAATTAAATGGCATGTGTTTTTCATTACTTTCAATTATTATCCTGTGTATTTCTGAAAGAGCATAATTCATAAAAATTTCTCAGATTTCAGCACAAAAACAGATTTAGAACCCTTCTGTAAGTAGCAATGACCTAGGTCAGTGATGATAAATTCTAAACAGGACAATTATTTTTCAAAAATGTCTCACTAAAGTACTGGGCAAGCCTTGTGTATTCTAAATTCCTACGGTCTTGCGTGCAGCAGATGTTACGGGGTCGGATGTTAGTGAGAATTTCTCATTTATTATGCGTAAAGGCAGCCAAATGAAAATGAGAGATAGAGAAAAGTAAGCATACAGTTTATTATTTCAAAAGTAATCGCCATAAATGATAATGCATTTATCCCATTGTGAGAGAAGACGGTCAACGCCTCCATGGAAAAGTGGTTGCTCTTCCTATGGAACCAGCCGTCGTGCATCTTTGCGTCCGAAACAAATCGACGGCCACGAGTGATTTTCTTCACGGCTTTAGAAAGAGGGAAAGCTCTGGTAGAGAGATCGGGACTGTCTGGAGGATTTGTAAGGGCTTCCCAGCGAAATGTCTGCAGCATAGTCGATACAAACCTGCCAACATGTAGTCCTGCCCACATGCTTACAGTACGCTGCAGAATTTTTGCAGAGAAGCCCTTACACTCATCCATTTAGTACCGACCGTTCCCCATTCGATTTCCATAATTTTGAAGCTCCGTAGAAAGACGCCATTTGCCGTCGATTTGCTTCGGTCGAAGATGTGTAGGCCTGGGTACAGTCATAGTTCCGTAGACATCCGCGAACATTTTTCCATGGAGCCATGACCGTCTTGGCTCACAGTGAGGTAAATGTAGTCTGTTGACAGTATGGCAATTACTTTTGAAATAATGAACGTTTTACTTACTTTTTTCCATCTGTGTCGTTTTCATTTGACTGTCCATTATAATTAGAGAGCTCTATGGCTTGTTGCGAAAGGCTTTTGAATGAAATAGTTGTAGTTAAAACCTTCTCTCAACTGACCATAGCCATTCGGATGTATCTATCTCTTTAGGCAAACAAATCTACAATTCTAATATTTTTCTTGACTCGCTAACGGTCCATGCAACTTACTTCGTCTGCTTGCTCCTGTCACTCAATAGCAACTTCTTATTTCTCCCACTCTATGCTTGTATCTAAGCTTCCAACTATACTACATCTTTCACATTGCTGAGTTTCATGAAAATACTCTTGAAGAGCAAGTACATGTTTTCATAATTCTACAACTTTACCAAATTCTTACATTGGATGCAGAACACTACGTACATTATTCCAAAAAGAGATATAGAAACTTAACTAACAGCAAATATCGAGAAAAATGAGAAAAAAGTATGATTTGCTAGAAAATCAAACAATATTTGTGTGATAGCGTTACAGTTCTTACGACACTCCTTTGGGTTATTACAAGTCCTAAAACACTCCTTTGGGTTACGTCCTAACCAATTTTCTTACATTTAAAACCTTGTACCCGGTGAAAGAATGTGCTGAAGTATAATTTACAAAACGTATTTAATCTAATAGCAAAGTTAGTCCAGTATCCCTTAAATTCGTTCTTTGTTCACTAGACGACACTGAGGAAAAGTATCCAACGCCATCAACCTGGGTGCCTTCTGAACTCCCTGAACAGAGAAAACGATCTGAGTTTCACGTCAGCGCTGTTTGCAGCATCCATGTTCATATCTACGAAGGAAATTTTCAGTTTCTCAAAAGGTCACAATACGCAAGCATAAAATGTGTTCCACCATTCTATAAAAGGTAGTCATCAATGATATAGACTTGTATTATTTCAAAGCTGTTCAACAAACCTTCTCGGAAACGGGAATGATCTGCTTCTCTAGCAGGCCATTACCAACATCTTCGCTTCTGACTGCTAGGAAGTCCTAACTCAAGCCACAAAGCTAGTCCGATATTCCGTAAGCTAGTAGTTTTTTTTTCTCTAAGCAATAGAAGAGAACTGCATCGAAATATTTTTGGGACCCAAGGATAACGGAATCACTTTGGGTACGATACCTACGGCTTCGTACGCTACTGCCCATTAAAATTGCTACACCACGAAGATGACGTGCTACAAACGCGAAATTTAACCGACACGAAGAAGATGCTTTGATATGCAAATGATTAGCTTTTCAGAGCATTCACACAAGGTTCGTCCCGGTGGTGACACCTACAACGTGCTGACATGAGGAAAGTTTCCAACCGATTTCTCATACACAAACAGCAGTTGACCGGCGTTGCCTGCTGAAACGTTGTTGTGATGCCTCGTGTAAGGATGGGAAATGCGTACCATCACGTTTCCGACTTTGATAAAGGTCTAATTGCAGCCCATCGCGATTGCGGTTTATCGTATCGCGACATTGCTGCTCGCGTTGGTCGAGATTCAATGACTGTTAGCAGAATACGGAATCGGTGGGTTCAGGAGGGTAATACGGAGCGCCGTGCTGGATCCCAATGGCCACGTATCACTAGCTGTCGAAATGACAGGCATCTTATCCGCACGGCTGTAACGGATCCTGCAGCCACGTCTCGATCCATGAGTCAACAGATGGGGACGTTTGCAAGACAACAACCATCTGCACGAACAGTTCGACGACGTTTGCAGCAGCATGGACTATCAGCTCGGAGACCATAGCTGCGGTTACCCTTGACGCTGCATCACAGACAGGAGCGCCTGCGATGGTGTAATCAACGATACCTGGGTGCACGAATGGCCGGATGAATACAGGTTCTGTTTACAGCATCATGATGATCGCATCCGTGTTTGGCGACATCGCGGTGAACGCACATTGGTAGCGTGTATTCGTCATCGCCGTACTGGCGTATCACCAGGCGTGATGGAATGGGGTGCCACTGGTTACACGACTCGGTCACCTCTTTACATTGACGGCACTTTGAACAGTCGACGTTACATTTCAGATGTGTTACGACCCGTGGCTCTACCCTTCAATCGATCCCTGCGAAACCCTACATTTCAGCAGGATAACGCACGACCGCATGTTGCAGGACCTCTACGGGCCTTTGTGGATACAGAGACGTTTGGCTGCTGCCCTGGCCAGCACATTCTCCAGATGTCTCACCAATTCAAAATGTCTGGTCAATGGTGACCGAGCAACTGGCTCGTCACAATACGCCAATCACTACTCTTGGTGAACTGTGGTATCGTGTTCAAGCTGCATGGGCAGCTGTAGCTGTACACGCCACCCAAGCTCTGTTTGACTCAATGCCCAGGCGTATCAAGGCCGTTATTACGGCCAGAGGTGGTTGTCTGGGTACTGATTTCTCAGGGTCTATGCACCCAAATTGCGTCGAAATGTAATCACATGTCAGTTCTAGTATAACATATTTGTCCAATGAATACCCGTTTGTCATCTGCATTTCTTCTTGGAGTAGTAATTTTAATGGCCAGTTGTGTAATTAAAGGACGCACAGAGTCAGCTGAATTCCAGAATACTTCTGGTTTCAGAATCCATGTTGATTACTCTGGATGATGTTTTCGTTTTAGAAACGTGTTTCACAACTTTGGAATAAAGTGACATCAGTGATATAGGCCTATAATTACGTTGTCTGTCAGAAGACCTTTCTTGGAAACGAGGATGAAAAGTTCCATTTTCAAACAGCTTGAAGCGCTTTGTTGCCTTAGCAATCTGCGTAAACTGTTGCTAGAATGAGAGCAAGTTGTTTCACATAATCTGTATTGAATCATACAGGTGTTCCTGTCAGTACTGTCGTTTTTTCAATCTTGAGCATGTTTAGTTGATGTTTTAATCCGTGAGTATTTATCATGACTTGTGCTGTTTAAGCATTCGTGTCACGATTGAAAACAGGAAACGTAGTATGATCTTCCTCAGTGATGCAGTTTCATAGTGAGGTATGCAATATTGCAGCTTCCCACGCTGCCCTGCGTCTCAGTGCCAGAATGAGCAAGATCGAAGGTATTTTTGAATTCTTCCCATTTACTGATTCTAATTTAAATCAGAACTTGTTAAGTTTTTCTGTTAGATCAGTAGACAGAATTTTACCGTGATATGGATTGATCGCTTTTCACATTGTCCTCGCACTGTTCGTTTAGGTGCCTGAACTTACCGTTGACGATGTGCCAGAAACACACAGTGCCTCAGCGTGCTAATCACCAATTGCTGATGGGTTTAATTTTAACGTCACCTCTCGTTAATTGTGATTTAACTATTTTACTTGCAATTAATATGGAAGACAATTTCGGATTGCGAAATAATATTATTAAAATGAAAAAAGCGATGGCGTCAACGTTTAAAGAAACTGGGTCCATTTTCATGAAATAACTGACTTAATTCTGAACTTTTGCGAAAGTTAATGCAATTTTTTCTGAAAGCAGCAACGACCCACTGTTTTGGCTTGGAGAACAGTTTTTTCGGTAAAATTTCTTACTGAACGTGAATTTATATATGTTTCCTTGCGCACGTAAGTATTAAATTGATAATCGGACTTGGTAATATTAAAATGATTGCAGGTTCTATCATATTTCACAAAGTACTACGTCGCAAACAAGAATAACCAAAAGAAATGCATCCGTGTTCAAGAAAACACCGAAAATTATGAATCTGTAGAGCTTTGTAAATGAAATCTGGTTAAGCTTTATCAGAAATAAAAGTCAACTTACACTGTTCCACACAGCAGACGTTTGACGTCTAATATTTAAAACAAAAGTCCTCTACATGAAACGCGTGATATTCAAGTGCACGCACTTGATATTCTGATTACAAATAACAGTTCCAGTTGGCAAATACTTAAGTAACAGTTCAAGAAAGATCTCTTACGCCAATATCATCAAATGGGCAGAATTAATTGCGTAACGTGGGTCAAGACAACCAAGAGAGACAAACAAAATGGGGAGAGAGTAAAAAACAAAACGTAAAAAAGCAAAACAGCAGAGCAAAAGAGAGCGGTATCTTTGACTGCTAATTACACATTATCATCTTTGTATGATTATCGATATATCATCCAGAGGTGTCTAGCATAGTTACATTACCCTGGATAAATTTCGTGTAAAAGTTTTCTAGGTAATATAATGGCACGTTCTCGGGTGAATCCACGTCAACGTTGAGAAAGACGAAAAGGAGAAACGTTCTTAGCCTTAGTAGCGCCTTGGTACGTCAAAGAAAGAACATACTTTTAACTACATTAATGATACTTCTGATGTAATCGGAAATAACAGCCAAGACGTCATATGTTGTGGCAAGCTTTGCCTAAATGTGTCTGCACGTCAAGCAGATAACGTCTTAAGTGGAGACAAGGTCATTGTTGCCTAATGTTCAAGATCTAAGTGCCGCGGTCACCACGCTAATCAGTCCTGTATCTCTGTTTTAGCCGTTGTGGGTTCCCTTTCTAAGACCTCGTTTTGACATTTAGAGCCTGAAAATGTTGTATGTCACCACACTACCTCTCAAATCTTGGTGACGATGCAGCAGCTTTATCTTACTGAGGTACATTCGATTTGAACTGCACCCTTATGGCCACCAGGCTGTTTAATACAACACCACTTTGTTTTCGGACAGCAGTGCTAGTAAATGTCCTTTCATTAACTTCTGTGAGTGTCTGAATACTTAATTTCCGGGCTGATTGTCTACATCAGGAAGTGAATCTATGACATCCTTCAGAAGCTCCTAAGATTTGCTCTTCTGCAAGCTTATCACGTTCCCCTTACCTTGTCTGTTACAGGTTCCATTAACTGTCTTACCTTACTTTCAGTCCTCTCTCTCATACATATATATATATATATATATATATATATATATATATATATATATATATATATAAAGAGTTACGCTTCCTAGCCTCCATCAATATTTTAAGTTATTGAACTCTAGAACTTCATTGAAACTCCTCGTGCTGGTAGGAATAAAAGATCTAAAAAGTATTTTCATAACAAGCATTGGAATCCCTATCGACTTACAATCTCAATCTCTGACAATGAAATTGCATAACAGGTCTCATCACCTAGGTCATACTGTCACGAATTCTAACATGCTATATTTTTCTCAGCGCTGTTTCCTCACATGGGCCACATAACGTCATTGTTTTAAAATTAGCGCAGGAAATGACGATAATTTTTTCAGGAAGTTAGCTGTGTATCAAACATCAGAGACAAAATTAGAAACGCTGTTGACATCGCGATATGAATATTACATCTGCAGATCTGGGTTGATAATATTCGCGTAAAGTTGCATTAGGAACAAATCTTACCTTTATCGTTTGTGCTATCTGAACAAGCTACATTAGAACTAAAGCGATAAGTAAATTGTAAATTGCGTTAACGTGGAAAGAGAACCGACCGACTTCTGGCCATCGGATTTTGCTTGCTCCAACGCATTCGGATATGTGCAATTTTTCTATCTTGGCTGTCTGTTATTGATTTGGATGATGTAATGTAGCTTACATTGCCACATAGGGCGCCGTCGTGAGAAAAGCTTCTAATGGATCTGGTATTTCACAAATTATATTTGGACAACACATGTCTGCTAATACCAGAGCTGGTCGAAGCTAAATGAAAACGCGTGTTTGCTTCTCTCACACAACACACATTCCGCTCCAAGTGGATGATCGTGAAATTATCTTCATACTAGGAACCCCTTGAGAAAGATGTCGCAATAGCAACCAGGAAGGAACCCAAGGAATTACGCAGAGTGAGAAAGAAGTCGCAAATGAAATATTAGCGTTTCTGCAAGATAAGTAAGTGGAATATGTGGTGTCGTATACGCTCAACTGTGCGGACAGTATGCATGACGATTGGTGCTTAACAAGTGAAAGTGACGCTGAAACCAGTGTCGAACCGTGTAGTTCATCATCCTTGCCAGACAGGAAGAAATTAACCCGATTGCAGTAAAACGTAGTAAAGGCCAATTGCTGTCCAAGGAAATTGGACTAAACGTAATTACGTACATGGAAGATCATCCGCTGCACAATCAAAAAACAAAACAAAAAATAATAAAAATCAAAAAAGAACATATTTCGAATAAGTCCGCAGAAGTATGACCGTTACAGGAACTGGTGTTTGCACGTTTCAAGTATGCTTGATACAATTTATAGGATGTGCATGATAGCGACCTACTACGTTGTGCATGTACAATTGCGCGCTAAGTATATTACAGTTATTTCAAGGGAAGCAGTGGATGGTTGCATAACTTCAAAGAGTACTACAGAATTGGAAGATGTAAGGCAACAAAATTTCAAACAAAGCGTTAGCTTGACAAATAAACAGCAAGCTGCGGAATCGGCCCGAAAATTTACAGATGAAATATCCCATCGTTCAGTAAGGAAATGGTTTTCAACTCGCACCAGTCGTAATTTGTAAGAGGAAATGCACACGAAAGAAACCTTGGAAATTAAAGATACCAAGAACGTTGTAAGCCTTAACGCATTCGTATTCAGTTATGCCGACTGGTAATCTCGACGGTAAATCGACGGGAAAGTTATTTTTTGTGGTGCGATAGGTTGGAGATACTCTACACCTACCATTCTTTCTCATGTGCGTGATCTTACGAGGGCAGTGGGGAAGATTTACTTCAGACAAGCAAGAGTGATGAAATGGGTGTAAGACAACTACAATTATGGTATGAGCTTTGCTTTTGGTCAATAGCTGATCGAAATAACTCGCTTCCCCTTGATTCCTGGTGTGCGTATAAAAATCATGCTCCTTTAGAGCAAACAATGCCTCCTGAAAAGTGTGAGAGATTGCAGTTCGTACCACATGGAACCACTGGACAAATTTAGCGTCTGTATGTTTGTTTTTTCTGTTCCCGCTAAAACATATTATCCCACAATCTGCATCTATTCCTTGAAAGATAGTCAGTTTCACGATAAGCTCTACGACATACTGTTTCGCATTCGGTGGCGTGGTGTCAAACTCGATCAGTTCTCATCACCCTGTAACCTCCCCACAAAAAAATGACAATTAAATTAAATGAATTTTTAAATATTGTAACCTCTGAACAAAATTAGTTTTAATGTAACCTCTGAACAAAATTGGCTCTCACTTATAGTCTGTGCGCAAAATGCATTCACATTTAATGTTCCCACAAAATTCTTTTCTCATTTAATGTCAAGTTCGAAACAGAAAAATTCCTAAACACCAAAATAATAAAACAAAGTTTAGTAACCTGATAAATTTTATGAGGACAGCAGCGCTGGCCTTCGGCCCTGTATTCTGAATAAAAAAAAAAAAAAAGCAAAAATTCTTACCTCAATAAAAACCGCAATTATATCTGCTCTTAAGTTGGAATTTTTCGACACAGCTTCGTGCAATGCTGGCGTATATTTTTCTTGATTATTGGAAGGAATGATAGTGCATTGGAAATATTCTTTAAATTGAAATGAATGCTTTTCTTTAAAGGAGTTACTTTATGTTATAAAAATTATTATTGGGGAATTTTTTCTGGAACAAATTAAATTACAATTAACATACATTATTAAATATGCGCAAGGCTGCTTCTTTACCTTCTACAACAATACTCATCGTCCAGAGTCCCGACCAGAGCAGACTGCAGACACGCGCAGGCACGCGCCGACTACTGCAGACTACAGCTTACTAGCACGGACTCAAGACTACTACTGACTACTGTCGACTCGCGCAGACAAGCGCAGACTAGCCACAAGCAACAACTAACGATAAACTACTCTCTGGTCAGAGATTCTGTCATGCCTCGCCCATCGCCGGCAATGTACACGTCTTACAACCCAGTTACACCAATTTGATTCTACTTGCATTCTTTAAGAGTGGATACCTAGCTGAACGTCTTGCACGGTTTGCAACGCCCAAGGATTTCGCCTTCGATCTTAGTGGTGTGAACTTTTGTGATCACTGTGACGCGCGATTTTTCATTCGATGTTCATGGAACAATGATGCAAGTTAATGTTCTGTTTTGAACATTCCATGAATGTCGACGTTGTCCATTTTGTGAAATGTAGCACATGCATCCCTTAGAAGGTTGACCGCTGGACCTCCCGGACACTCACTATCTGTCGTTCTTCTCGTGGTAGAAGAAACTGTGTGGGGGGCGAGACTTTTTAATGACTGTGATTTGGATATGATTTTGAATTGAACTGAAGCTATTTTTAAGATTTTATTTATCTTTTCGGCTTATGCTTTTAATAACTGGCTGATAAGTAAAGATTAATATGAGTAAACATTTAGTTCACGTTAAAGTTACTTTTATATGAGCCAGTCTAGAAACACATTGCATTTAAATTGAAAACTGAAGTAATATTTTTGTATTTGCCTCGGCTACGATTTTTAACAAGCATGAGTTCTTTGTTATAATTTTCAACTGCCCACACATGCGAGAGAATGGTTCTCACCGCCGTTAACAAATAACTGAAGCCCGAGTCGTGGCTCTGGATTTCGGCGAGTGACTGAAAATAAAAATCTTAAATATTACATTTTCTTTCGCTGCGTCAGGCGTCTGTGGAAAAAGTAATTGTTATGTTCTGAGCGGGCGATCTCTTCGATTCCGCTAAATTCGTGAATTAAAAATTCCACGTAATGGCGTCTGTTGCTGCAACGGCACCTGCAACTGTTGCGCTGAAAATTACTCAGAATACTGATTTTAAAGGGAAACAGACATGACACTTCTACAAATAAAGGTGAACAATAACTTTAAACTATTATATTACTGAATTAATATCAAAAATGAGCTTACATTCGTCAGCAATTAACGAATATGTCCGAACTCTACCACATCAGTCAAGAGAAAAAAAATAGTTTGTAGAAGAACAACTTAACTCTGTTCTTCTCCACATTAAACTTACATATATTATACTGTGAATAATTAGTAATCTTTGCCCTCAAATATCGAAATTAACATTTTACATAATAATAATACAAATGAGAAAAATTATGCCGCCTGTGCGGCCAGTATGGCACTAAGTATAATTAATATTTCACACCGCGATAAAAGCTCTCGTCCATATTAAATGTTTTTAATATTTGCGTTTACGTTTTTTCAATATTTTCACTGGGGACGGCACATCCTCCTGATGCACATGGTGAGTCATTAGGAGCTGATATTTATCTCTGTCATAACTGTTACTACAACACTTTCAAATCAGTCTTTCAAAGACTTTCAAAGACTGAACTTGCCACTTCGCTCTCACTGGGTCTCACATTTCTTTATAGGTGTTTGTTTTCTATTTAAGATCTGGTCTTGGTGCAACAAATGAACACCTATGAAGAGGAATCGTGATGTTTTCCTGTCCGCAATTTTCTCATTTGAATCTGTAATAAATCTACATTTCGAATATTCATGTAACACAAGGATATAGTGTTAGAAGAGATGGCCGGTGTTAAAGTTTTCAGGTAACAACTTGACAATAAATTCAGTTCGGCGGTATATACGCCATATCTGCTTAGGCACCCAACTGTAATAATATTTGTCCGCCGATACCAGGCAACGACATTCAATTAGAACGTCCTCCCCTGTACGGGGCCGGCCACAGTGGCCGAGCGGTTCTAGGCGCTTCAGTCCGGAACAGCAAATTTTCTATTACCTAATCATTCAATAAGGTGTCACGCTGTCATCGTACACCGGCCGCTGTGGCCAAGCGGTTCTAGGCGCTTCAGTCTGGACCACCCGACTGCTACGGTGGCAGGTTCGAGTCCTGCCTCGGGCATGTATATGTGTGATGTCCGTAGGTTAGTTAGGTTTAAGTAGTTCTAAGTTCTAGGGGACTGATGACCACAGATGTTAAGTCCCATAGTGCTCAGAGCCATTTGAACCATTTTTGAACCTTGTACGGGAATTACATAATGTGTGTACGAGTGCAGGTTGCGGCGGATGAACGACGACGTACGAAAGTTTGGGTCTGGATATGAGCCAAAGCGGTGTTATTAATACTAATTGCACATCATTATTTTTCACCTGGAGGGCGTCCTGATTATCACACTTAATGTAGGAACCTATTGTACGCTTTCCCTTACGCATTACGTTTTGAAAAGTAAATATAAAGTTTATTGTAAAAAAGCGAGTAAGGCGACCGCTCGCTTATACGGGAAAGTTGGTTTCGAGTCACGGCCCGGCATAAATTTTCATTGTCGCTATTCTTGTCTTCATCCCATTGTGCAGCTGATGGTTGTCTGTATCCTCAGCTGTGAATACGTTTAACATACATTATTATTTGCATTGTGGCTATTGTTAGAGATGATAAAAAATTTAGTATATTTTGCTTACCTTCTGTTCATAGTTTCATATGGCGTCAGTGACGTTTAGGCTAACTCCACAAGGAAAAACTAAAATTTATGGATTGGAAAAGCGCGTTATACGAATGACAAGTCATCGTCCTCAAGATCAAGTGTTAGTACAAGAGTTAATACTTTTGGGAACGCAGAGGTGAGACGACGCATTCAGCTCACGGCCAGTGGTTTTCTTCACTTTCGGGTGTTTGACGTGTTGAGAGAAGCTGGCTGCCGGATGGTCAGGAGCTCCGCAGTATCTCAGGACGTGGCTGTCGCCAGCGGCCAGATGGGGACCGCCTCGGTACGTGGGCGACAGCGGGGGGCGCTATAAAGGAGCGCGACAGGTGCGCTGCGCCGCGGCGCGTCACGCATCCCTGCCCGCCCTAACGACGGTTTTTGCCGCCGCCTTTGGCCCCCGTGCTCCACGCCCTGCCCTGCTGCTGGCTGCTGCCTGCTGGCTGCTGGTTCGCTCCCATGTGGGTTGCCCTCTTAGGATGTCGTGTTGGTATCCTAGTCCCTCAAATGATGTTGACAGAGGCCGTACTCTGGTTACTGCCATACACGCTCTCAGCAATGTGTCAGATAGTAGGTATATGTTGTTGTGGTCTTCAGTCCAGAGACTGGTTTGATGCAGCTCTCCATGCTACTCTATCCTCTGCAAGCTCCTTCATCTCCCACTACCTACTACAAACTACATCCTTCTGAATCTGTTTACTGTATTCATCTCTTGCTCTCCCTCTACGATTTTTACCCTCCACGCTGCCCTCAAATACTAAATTGGTGATCCCTTGATGCCTCAGAATATGCCCTACCAACCGATCCCTTCTTCTAGTCAAGTTGTGACACAAATATCAATTCTTCCCAATTCTATCCAATACCTTCTCATTAGTTATGTGATCTACCCATCTAACCTTGAGCATTATTCTGTAGCACCACATTTTGAAAGCTTCTATTCTCTTTTTGTCCAAACTATTTATCGTACATGTCTCACTTCCATACATGGCTACACTCCATACAAAAACTTTCAGAAACGACTTCCTGACACTTAAATCTATACGCGATGTCAACAAATTACTCTTCGTCAGAAACGCTTTCCTTGTCATTGCCAGTCTACATTTTATATCCTCTCTACTTCGACCATCATCAGTTATTTTGCTCCCCAAATAGCAAAACTCCTTTACTACTTTAAGTGTCTCATTTCCTAATCTAATTCTCCCACCATCACCCGACTTAATTCGACTACATTCCATTATCCTCGTGTTGCTTCTTTTGATATTCATCTTATATCCTCCTATCAAGACACTGTTCATTACGTTCAGCTGCTCTTCCAAGTCCTTTGCTATTTTGCACTACCTGTCGATCTCACTTTTGAGACGTTTGTTTTCCTTTTTGCCTCCTTCATGTACTTCATTTTTGTATTTCGTCCTTTCATCAATTAAATTCAGTGTCTCTTCTGTTACCTAAGGATTTCTATTAGCCATCATCTTTTTACCTACTTGATCCTCTGCTGCCTTGACTATTTCATCTCGCAAAGCTACCCATTCTTCTACTAGTGTATTTCTTTCCCCCATTCCTGTCAATCATTCCCTAATGCTCTCCCTGAAACTCTCTACAACCTCTGGTTCTGTCAGTTTATCCAGGTCTCATCTTCTCAAATACCCACCATTTTGCAGTTTCTTTAGTTTTAATCTACAGTTCATAACCAATATATTGTGGTCAGAGTCGACATCTGCCCCAAATTAAAACCTGGTTCCTTAATCTCTGTCTGACCATTATATAATCTGTTTGAAAACCGTCAGTATCTCCAGGCTTCTTCCATGTATACAACCATTTTTATGATTCTTGAACCAAGTGTTAGCTATGATTAAGTTGTGTTCTGTGCAAAATTCTACCAGGCGGCTCCTTCTTTCATTCCTCACCCCCAATTCCATATTCACCCACTACGTTTCCTTCTCTTCCTTTTCCTACTATCGAATTCCAGTCACCCAAAACCATTAAATTTTCGTCTCCCTTCACTATCTGAATAATTTCTTTTATCTCATCATATATTTCATCAATCTCTTCATCATCTGTGGAGCTAGTCGGCATATAAACTTGTATTACTGTGGTAGGCACGGGTTTCGTGTCTATCTTGGCCACAATAATGCGTTCACTATGCTGCTTATAGTAGCTTACCCGAATTCCTATTTTTTTTATCCATTATTAAACCTACACCTGCATAACCCCTATTTGATTTTGTATTTGTAATCATGTATTCGCCTTACCAAAAGTCTTGTTCCTCCTGCCACCGAACTTCACTAATTCCCACTATATCTAACTTCAACCTATCCTTTTCCCTTTTTAAATTTTCTAACCTACCTGCCCGATTAAGGGATCTGACATTCAATGCTCCGACCCGTAGAACGCCAGTTATCTTTCTCCTGATAACAACGTCCTCCTGAGTGGACCCCTCCCAGAAATTCGAATGGGAGACTATTTTACCTTCGGAAAATGTTACTCAAGAGGCCGCCATCATCATTTAACCATACAGTAAAGCTGCATGCCCTCGGGTAAAATTATGGCTGTAGTTTCCCCTTTCTTTCAGCCGTTCGCAGTACCAGCACAGCAAGACCGTTTGGGTTAGTGTTACAAGACCAGATCAGTCAGTCATCCATACTGTTGCCCCTGCAACTACTGAAAAGGCTGCTGCCCCTCTTCAGGAACCACACGTTTGTCTGGCCTCTCAACAAATACTCCTCCGTTGTGGCTGCACCTGCGATAGGGCGATTTGTATCGTTGAGGCACGCAAGCCTCCCCACCAACGTCAAGGACCATGGTTCATGGGGGGGGGGGGTGTCCTGTTATATAAGTCACGGCAAGTCAGTCTTAAAATTCTTTCAAGGTACACTACATGAACTTCAACCTATAGACATCCAATGCGCCCCGCATTAACTATTTGCATATTATATTAACCTTACTCAACTACCATATGACATCAGTCGAAATGAACAAATCTGCACCCGAATTTTAACTTACCGCCTGCATACCTCAAGGCTCTTTCCTGTATCATTGCCTGTCTAGGATATCCTGCACTCAAAGCTCCACCTTCCACCTACCGCCTCTACTATGTTGACGACATGATATTGGTGTTCTCATACTCCGGATTTCCCGTCTTTGTAAATACAGATTAGAAGAATTAATTGTAACATAGCGTATGTTAAGAGAGAGTCTATGGGAATTTAAATGAAGATTTTAGTATAACACAATATTGCATGAAACATATATATCACATATATCTTCTTATTTTTGTATTTCATGTCGAGATTGTGAGCGATGCAACATGCCGACGCGACGCCACAATTCACACGCTCTCTTCTTACATTTTACAGTATATGTGCATCTTTTTATCGACTACTGCAATTTATATTGCACTGATAAGAAAAGAAGTAATTTTAAGCACTCAATGAAAATTTCTTTCAGGCCTTACTTGCTACACTATAGGGCCTTTAAAATTGCTACACCACAAAGATGACGTGCTACAGTCGAGAAAGTTAACCGACAGGAAGAAGATGCTGTGATATGCAAATAATTAGCTTTTCAGAGCATTCACACAAGGTTGGCGCCGGTGGTGACACCTACAACGTGCTGACATCAGAAAAGTTTCCAACCGATTTCTCATACACAAACAGCAGTTGACCGGCGTTGCCTGGTGAAATGTTGTTGTGATGCCACGTGTAAGGAGGAGAAATGCCTACCATCACGTTTCCGACTTTGATAAAGGTCGGATTGTAGCCTATCGCGATTGCGGTTTATCGTATCGTGACATTGCTGCTCGCGTTGGTCGAGATCCAATGACTGTTAGCAGAATATGGAATCGGTGGGTTCAAGAGGGTAATACGGCACGCCGTGCTGGATCCCAACGGCCTTGTATCACTAGCAATCGAGATGACAGACATACGCATGGCTGTAACGGATCGTGCAGCCACGTCTCGATCCCTGGGTCAACAGATGGTCACGTTTGCAAGACAACAACCATCTTCACGAACAGTTCGACGACGTTTGCAGCAGCATGGACTATCAGCTCGGAGACCATGGTTGCGGTTACCCTTGACGCTGCATCGCAGACAGGAACGCCTGCGGTGGTGTACTCAAGGACGAACCTGTGTGCACGAATGGGAAAACGTCATATTTTCGGATGAATCTAGGTTCTGTTTACAGCATCATTATGGTCACATCCGTGTTTGGCGACATCTCGGTGAATGCACGCTGGAAGCATGTATTCGTCATCGCCATACTGGCGTATCACCCAGCGTGATGGTATGGGGTGCCATTGGTTACACGTCTCGGTCACCTCTTGTTCGCATTGACGGCACTTTGAACAGTGGACGTTACACTTCAGATGTGTTACGACCCGTGGCTCTACCCTTCATTAGATCCCTGCAAAACCCTACATTTCAGCAGGATAATGCACGACCGCATGTTGCAGGTCCTGTACGGGCCTTTATGGATATACAAAATGTTCGACTGCTGCCCTGGCCAGCACATTATCCAGATCTCTGACTAATTGAAAACGTCTGGCCAATCGTGGCCGAGCATCTGGCACGTCACAATACGCCAGTCACTACTCTTCATGAACTGTGGTATGGTGTTGAAGCTGCATGGGCAGCTGTACTGTACACGCCATCCAAGCTCTTTTTGACTCAATGCCTAGGCGTATCAAGGCCGTTATTACGGCCAGAGGTGGTTTTTCTGAGTACTGATTTTTCAGGATCTATGCACCCAAATTGCGTGAAAATGTAATCACATGTCAGTTCTAGTATAATATATTTGTCCAATGAATACCCGTTTATCATCTACATTTCTTCTTGGTGTAGCAGTTTTAATGGACAGTAGTGTAACATCGACTACAAAAGAGAAGGAAAAAGACAAAAAAAATAGTACCTGTGAAGCTCTTAAAGAGGTACAATGAATATCTCTGCAAAATGAACATATTCTCTGAGAATAAACAGAATAGGGTAACACTCATTTCACAGGGCTTCCATCAAACGTTAAGCCATTTTGATGTCACACGACAATTCACAACCGCCGGAACTGCTATGGACTTTCATTAGCGTCTCGTTTCCCGGAAGTGTTGTGAGATTAGTAGTACCTGCGAAATAATTGTGACAGGAAGAATAAGAATGTTATTCCTCATCGTTTCACTCGGAGCAGTTTAAGTTGTCTTGTTAGGTTCGTGCCTAATCACACACTCTGAAATCGCCACATATTCGGAAACAAATAGTTAAATATTTATTTCACACTTCGTTTTCTAATCAGACGGAAATATTAAATAACGTCGAATATTGCGCAACATATTTGTGTGAACATTCATAAGGAAGTCCCAAAATGTGAAAAAATGAGCTTATCACTATGTGAATCTACAATTTTCGACTTTGTAAACTGTGACATTATCCATTACGCTACAGCTTAGTCACATGCATATTGTTTCACGTTTTGGTTACCACAGTAACTGTTATGCTACCATTCATGGACAGCGTTCCAGGGGGTATTTTCCAACAGGATAACGCTCGCCCACAACCGCTGCTGTAACCCAACATGCTCTTCAGATTGTCGACATGCTGCCTTCACCTGCTCGATCACAACATCTTTTTCCAATTGAGCACATATCGGTTATTATCAGACAACAACTCCAGCTTCATCCACTAACAACATTAAGCGTCCCTGTATTGATGGACCGGCTGCAACAGGCATGAATTCCGTCCCTTGTATGCTTGCATTCAACATTCTGGCGGTAACGTCGGTTATATATGCACCAGTATTTCACATCTGCAATGGCTGATCTCGTGCTTACATTATTAACCTCTGATTTGGTTCAAATGGCTCTGAGCACTATGGGACTTAACATCTATGGTCAGCAGTCCCCTAGAACTTAGAACTACTTAAACCTAACTAACCTAAGGACATCACACAACACCCAGCCATCACGAGGCAGAGAAAATCCCTGACCCCGCCGGGAATCGAACCCGGGAACCCGGGCGTGGGAAGCGAGAACGCTACCGCACGACCACGAGCTGCGGACTAACCTCTGATTTGCAACGATGATCACTTAAATATGTTACCTAGACTAATGTACTCCAGATATGTACTCACTCGACATTAATCATATTTTTATTTTGCGTTTTTTTCCGTCACTGTATTTTATCACTTTAACATTTCAAATATTTTTGTGGAAGAGCAGGTGTTATTCGCTGCGAGCACGTCCCCCTTGTGGCAAATTGGGCAAGAAAAGTGAATGAACATGACATTCACCGATATTTCTTTGTTGTGCTTCTACGGTCAAGTAGCGTGCGATAAAAGAAAGGAAAAACATTGTACAATACGAAAAGTTTCATCCTGTAATCTACGCTACAGTTGTGGGTATGCCACATCATTTCGCCTAGAGGCGGTAGTGCAGAGAAACACGCTGTTTCTACACAACACAGAGCAGAAACTCAGATAATGACAGTCTGGAGCTCCGTGCTGGACCGTGTTTGATAGTTGATTCCTGAGTGGCTCCTCACTGTATTTGCCCTGACACCAGTCTCTGAAGTTGTTGCCACCTGTCAGAGCTGACAAACGGTACCCTAACAGTCATATATTATATGATAGCAAGGATATTCCTTTTCAGCCTGCTGCTATATTACCCCAGGCGTTATCACCTAAATTCATCTTCATTGTGTATTCTAAATGAAGGTCTATTTCACTGCTTAACGTCAGCTGCATTACATGTGTAGGCAAACTTTTCGTCTATTATTTCGTAAGCGTTACTTTTCTACCGTTGTTTATTGTATAATAATTTTAATAGCTTTCATTCAACTGCAGGAAGTGATTTTTTAAAATTATTTGTTCTGCATATTTTCCTATCTGTCGATTTTGTTGTCCACTAACCATTTTTTCTAAGTGTTCTGCAATGGCTGAATTTTTTGTTCCAGATAATGGCTAATCAAGAAATACCTGGAAGCTGAACTGATGTCCAAAGCTAGTACTCCAGCGGTTCTGTGATCAAGCACAATATCTCCAGTGATTACAACAGCAAGAGAGAGAGAGAGAGAGAGTGAGAGAGGGGGGGGGGGGGGGGGAAGGAAGGTGGGAGCGTATTACAAACAAACTCAAAGAAGACCGTATAAGTAGGTGTCGTGTTCATTTGCAAGTGAAGGATTTACCACAGTAGCGAGTTACTGCAGTACAAAATGTATTCGCAGTTGCGAAAATGGACCACTCTCGGCTATATACCGGGATGACGACAATGGAAGTTTGTGTCTGGCGGGGACTGGAACCTGAATTTCCCGCCTTACGCGACTGGTCGCCTTAACTGCTTCGGCCATCCGAGCACCAATCACTGCCAGACCTAAATTTCTACATGTCGTCGTCCTTGTGTCACAACCAGCACTTGTATGTTATGTATACTCCCGTCAAGGAAGTACATCTACAGGGTTATTACAAATGATTGAAGCGATTTCACAGCTCTACAATAACTTTATTATTTGAGATATTTTCAAAATGCTTTGCACACACATACAAAAACTCAAAAAGTTTTTTTAGGCATTCACAAGTGTTCGATATGTGCCCCTTTAGTGATTCGGCAGACATCAAACGGATAATCAAGTTCCTCCCACACTCGGCGCAGCATGTCCCCATCAATGAGTTCGAAAGCATCGTTGATGCGAGCTCGCAGTTCTGGCACGTTTCTTGGTAGAGGAGGTTTAAACACTGAATCTTTCACATAACCCCACAGAAAGAAATCGCATGGGGTTAAGTCGGGAGAGCGTGGAGGCCATGACATGTATTGCTGATCATGATCTCCACCACGACCGATCCATCGGTTTTCCAATCTCCTGTTTAAGAAATGCCGAACATCATGATGGAAGTGCGGTGGAGCACCATCCTGTTGAAAGATGAAGTCGGCGCTGTCGGTCTCCAGTTCTGGCATGAGCCAATTTTCCGCGGGCTACGCGTGAAACTTGCCCGCACGCGCTCAACCGTTTCTTCGCTCACTGCAGGCCGACCCGTTGATTTCCCCTTACAGAGGCATCCAGAAGCTTTAAACTCCGCATACCATCGCCGAATGGAGTTAGCAGTTGGTGGATCTTTGTTGAACTTCGTCCTGAAGTGTCGTTGCACTGTTATGACTGACTGATGTGAGTGCATTTCAAGCACGACACACGCTTTCTCGGCTCCTGTCGCCATTTTGTCTCACTGCGCTCTCGAGCGCTCTGACGGCAGAAACCTGAAGTGCGGATTCAGCCGAACAAAACTTTATGAGTTTTGCTACGTATCTGTAGTGTGTCGTGACCATATGTCAATGAATGGAGCTACAGTGAATTTATGAAATCGCTTCAATCATTTGTAATAGCCCTGTACATCTACATCGTACTCCGCAAGCCCCCTAATAGTGTGCGGCGGAGGGTACTTTCGGTACGACTATCTGATCCCTCCAACCCTGCTCCGCTAGCGAATTGTGCGCAAGAAGAATGATTGTCGATATGCATCTGTATTGGCTCTAATTTCTCGAATTTTCTCCTCGTGGTCAATACGCGAAATGTATGTGGGCGGAAGTAATACGTTGTCCGACTCCTCCTGAAAAGTGCTGCCCCGAGTTTTCTGTAGTTAATCTCTCCGTGATGCACAATGCCTCTCTTGTAACGTCTGCCAGCGGAGTTCGTTTAGCATCTCCGTAACGCTCTCTCACCAGCTAAACGATCCCATGATGAAACGAGCCGGTCTTCGTTGGAGCTTCTCTATCTCCTGTATCAGTCTTACCTGATGGCGATCCCAGATAGATGAACAATACTCAAGAATCTCCTTCTAAGCTACTTCTCTCGTGGATGAGCTACATTTCCTTAAGACTCTTCCAATGGATCTGAGTTTGGTATCTGCTTTTCCGTTTTATGTGGTCATTCCACTTAAGGTCGCTAAGGATAATTACACCTTGATATTTTACAGCAGACGCTGTCTCCAGCTGTTTGTCATCACTAGTGTAGCTGTATAGTGATGGATTTTTTTTCTATGTATGCGCAATATGTTGCATTTATTTACGTTCAGGGTCAACTGCCAGAGCCTGCACCAATCATCATTTCTCTGCAGGACATACTTATGGAAAGTCGAGAGCCTGCTATTGGCGAATAAATACTATGCAATGTTCCTTCAGACATGCTTGCACGTTACTTCTTAATACTATGGGCACTGCTATTTTGTATTACTGCAATACCTGAGTTCGACATGGAACTCTTCAACAATGGACAAAAATATATCACTACAGAAGTGCTGTGGAGGCAACAGCTACCAGCTGAGGAAGGGGACTGGTTCTTTTTATTTGGCGGAGTGAAGACGATGGTACTGGTGGTGATAGCGATGGTGAAGTCTGTGTGGAGGCAGTGCAGCCTGCGACGGTGGCTCCCCGGCCGTGGATTACGGTGGGTCGTGGCT
This sequence comes from Schistocerca cancellata, assembly GCF_023864275.1. NCBI lineage: Eukaryota > Metazoa > Arthropoda > Insecta > Orthoptera > Acrididae > Schistocerca > Schistocerca cancellata. Next base: position 600,242,055 of record NC_064631.1, on the reverse strand, counting down.
GGCGATTCGCAACACTCCGGCCGCCGTCTGCACCAGCCGTCATTAAGAATTCCCTGACGGCAGCCATTGTTGTCGAATGGCCGATGCAGAATACTTGCTCATCGTCAGCGTGGGAAACCTTTCTCTGTTCCTTATCCCGCCGGCCTTAATTACCCATGAAACAGTGGTTGTGTCAGACTGGTCGTTAGCTAATACCGCTGTTACGTCCGTTCTATAATTAGAAGTCGGGTTAATCTCTTCCTTACGTTAAGCGCAATGTCCTTGGCGGAGCTAGAGAGCGCAGTTTTCCTACGAGCACACGACGGCACTACCGCTCCGTCTAGTCGACAACGAGAGATATCGTGCTGCAGTCGCGATTCTTGTATAAGCCGAGAGTTCTGAATAAGGTGAAAATGGTTCATGAATAAAAAATGTCTCTAGTTTCATTATACGATGGTGATAAATCGAGCTAATTACAGTAATATGAGTGCAGCATACTTACAGTGCGGGCACCTGTTATTAAGTGAGTTTGTAAAGCTCTCGTTAGACGTCAAAGGATCTAGTCAACAACCGTCAGCGATACACAATGAGAGTGTACCTGGCCTCAGGGGTGTAACTAGCGTAACTCGAGCCTAAGAAAAATAAGACTTTGAGCCTCGTAAACTACCGCCCCCCCCCCCCCCCCCCCCAAGCAAACATTATCCATTTTGTAATTAATCCCAATCGCTGCTTAGCCTCCTAGCCTCCTTACCCAGATCAATATTACTTTACAGTCATTTAAAAGGTACACATTTCAATACATACTTTTTGTACTATAAAATTCAAAACATGAAGTGGCAAAATATCATTGACTCCAAGAGGAAGCCATTCCATTCTCATTGCTTCACTGACATCAATTAAAAAAAAAAAAGACGCAACATGTACAGCTCACTTTCGTTGTGTTGGTGCACTTGGCATATTGAGAGTGGCTCTGTGTACTAACTGGAAACAAACCTGAAACAAGACACAAGCGTCTCCGAACCAGGGAGAGGTAAGTATATGGAATTGTAGCTCAACGCATTCAGTTCGAATCTCCTCATAATTTCCTTTCTTATAGCTTCGCCTCCTTCTCATTTTGGTGTTCTCCAACCCTTTCACATCATATTCTTGTTCTTTTTCATCTCCATCCTCTCCTTCTTCTTCGTTCTCCCTCTCTTCCCCCTTTTGTTTGCTCTTCTTTATTTTTTATTTAACTTTCACAAAGTACGGGCCACTCTAAAACGGCGTCCACGCTACCATACCCCAGTCACACATCTGAGTATCCCATATATAATGAATTGTTGAGATAACAAGGTTGCAAATGCAAGCAACTGCTATTCGCTGATTTATAGGCCAGGTAAATAACCCACATGGGCATAGAAACACGTTATCTGGTTCGTTTGTCGAGTGAGGCAGAGTTAAGACTCTAATGGACAGGAGAATTCCGCAGCAGTTTGCAACCTGGTTCATTTATCGTGTTAAGCCGAGTAACACTCCTAATAGACACGAGAATTCTACACCAGTTGGCAACTTAAAACTGATCTCACACTTGTCTTCACATCAATAAGCCATCAGTTCATGCTATATCAAAACACGGTGAGCAGCGTTTGCACATTCCTGCTGCATCTGCAGTATTTTGCTAGAACAGTTCTCTGTCTAGAACAAACCGCACTTGAGAAGTGACGACATAAGATGAAGAAACAGCCCATTCGTAGAGCTTACATTTGCAGTAACCGAATCTGGAGAATAACCTGAAAACGTACTATCTCAGTATGCGTTGTCGCATTACAGGGGGTTTGCCTTACCATGCCACTACACTGAGAATGGATCACGGTGCCAGTTTAACGCCAAATCTGAACCGTAGCAAACTATTTTTTTACATACAAAAACATTTTTAGACCTGTGAATTATTTTAATCTCCCGAAAAATTTTGTCGTACCAACCTTGAATACGATTCCTGTCCTTGAGAGTTACAGGCCACAACAAACACATCACACAACGTCTCTGACTGTTATTTAGTTACTGACTGAAATTTAATCCAGAATATTCAGTGGTGTGAAAATAAATTTGCATGTCCTTTAGAGAACAACTGTTGTACGTATTACCGAAAAAACAAATAAACAGCACTTTATTGAAAAATGACGAGCTTTTTTCCATCGGCGATCATGTAAATGGCAATCTGTGAATATTTTCCGAATGTTCTACAATATTTATAAGCGGCGTATCCCCAGCATGAGCCAACCTTTTCGCGCTTCACGTGACCCCCAGCTAGAGTACAAATTAATAAAGTGACGTTAAACAGCGAAAGTTCATCAAACGTCGCAGAGCACTGTATAGGGCATCATTCTTTATGAATCAGTTTCATAAAAGTGCTAAATATTTTATTAAATGCTCAAGATGGTTTTCTTAATTTTGGTAGAAGGGGCAAGCAGTTGTGGGTATTGGTCTTGTAGTTAACGCTCAAAAAATAGTTCAAAATGGATTTTAATCAGTCTTGATCGCAAGAAAATATTTATTTGAAATGGTTTCCGGTTTCGGCCAGAATGCGATAATCTTCAGACCATTTACACTGAAACATAAATATGAACTGGATTTAGAGGGAAGTCTGGTAGTAGTGGTAATAGTAGTAGTAGTAATAGTAGTAACGTATAAAATACATGGTATAGGTAACCAATAAGGCCTACAGGACGTAAACTGTTTCTACAATGAGGCATATACAGAACAGTTCTAATAAGAAGTGAAGATATAGGTGTATTACATTATATAAAATAACTGCTATAAACAGCATTTCGTCAATATGTGATAAAATACACATAGACTAGATAACCAATAATAATCGGCTTTGAGAACACCATGTGTGAGGATTCGCTAAAAACTCGTAGATCATGTTCCAGTAAAATAATGGTTAAGCGACGCCATCGGCGTTAACATTTCGATATGCGCCAACCAGAGGAAGAGGATTTCAGAGTTGCGTCAGCGACCATGTTAAATATACTCTAAGAACAAAAAAAAGGGGGATAAACTACGCACCACGAAGAAATTATCTGAATGGGACGGAAATCGGTAAATGTGATGTACATGCACAAACAGATGATTACGATTTAAGGAAAACAGGATGATTTATTCAAGAGAAAGAGATTCACAAATTCAGCAAGTCAATAATGTATTGGTCCACCTCAGGCCATAATGCAAGCGGTTATTCGGCTTGACGTTGATATATAGAGTTGTTGGATGTTCTTCTGAGGCATATCGTGACGAATTCTGGCCAGGTGTCGCGTTAGCTCGTCAAAATTCCGAACTTGTTGGTGGTGATCCAGATGTTCTCAGTTAGGGAGAGATCCGGCGGTCTTGTTGCCTAAGACACGGCGTGACAAGCACGAAGAGAAGCCGTGTGCGAGCGGGGATTATGTTGCTGAAATGTAATCCCAGGACTGCTTGCCATGAAGAGCAACAAAACGGGGCATAGAATATAGTCGACGTAAAGTTGTGCTCTTAGGATGCCATGGATGACAACGAAAGGGACTCTGCTGTGAATGGAAATGGCACCCCAGACCTAAACTCGCGTTGTCGGGCCATATGTCGAGCGACGGTCGGGTGGGTATCAACGGTTGTCCGGGGCTTCTCCAGAAACTTCGCTGATCATCGCGGCTCAGTTCGAAGAGCGACTCATTAACGAAAGCAATTATACTCCAGTGAACGAGATTCCAGGGCTAAGACGTGTCTGCCGGCCGAGGTGGCCGAGCGGTTCTAGGCGCTACAGTCTGGAACCGCGCGACCGCTACGGTCGCAGGTTCGAATCCTGCCTCGGGCTTGGATGCGTGTGATGTTCTTAGGTTAGTTAGGTTTAATGAGTTCTAAGTTCTAGGCGACCGATGACCTGAGAAGTTAAGTCGCATAATGCTCAGAGCCGTTTGAACCCAAGACGTGTCTAGAGACGCCCCGGACAGTGGTGCGATACCAGCCTGTCACAAACCACACAGTCCGTCAACCTGCTGGACCCCTTTGGTTGTCATCTGCGGCACCGTCACAGAGCAGCAGTACACCTACGATATTCTACGATATATTCTACGCTCTACAAGCCAATCTGGGCTTACATTTCAGCAAGATAATACCCGCACTCACAGGCTTCTGCCGCTTGTCTTCGTGCTTACCAAACCTTACCTTGGACAGCAAAGGACTCTGGATGTCTCGCCAGCTGAGAACGTTTGGAACATTATGGGCAGAGTCTTGCAACCAGCTCGGGGTTATGACGATCAAACGCGCCATTTGGGCAGAACTTCGTGCAATATCCTTCGAAGGACACCCAACAACTCTGCCAATCAATGCCAAGCCGAATAACCTCTTGCGTAAGGTCCAGAGGTGGACCAAAGCGTCACGGACTTGCTCAATCTGTGAATTATATATGTTCGATATTGTTTTAACTGCTGGACGCTATCTGAATTCTTACGGTATTCATAAATATGAAGAACTCCATCATCGCTTGTAAATCTTTTTATTGATTACTAGTTTTCCCATTGTGATGGTAAATGAAGGAGTGCGCTAGGACAGGAACACTACGACACAAAATGTGACCAAGTAACCAGCAAGTGAAGTAAAAGAGGCGTACACAATATCCGATGTAGGGAAATAAAGTTTTCATCAAAGGAACACTACTGCAAAAATGTCATGGACCCGTCAAAGTAGTCAAAACATAAAACAAAAAGAATAACCTATCAAAATTTGAAATATACTGTGAAGGAAGTTGTCTACAGTCATGAATATTCCATAAAATTCTATAAAACAACGTAACGTCAGACATATGGAAACGTAGGTTACATCAATGGAATACTACGCTACAGTACTTCATAAACCCATCTAGGTAGTCATAAATAAAATACAAAACGCACCAGCATTTAAAATTTAAGAGGTACTGTGAATATAGTTATTTAAAGTCATGAATAATCCATACAGTAGTAACAAACATGAAATTAAAACTGTTATTTGGAAAAATAAAAAGAAGAAGAAAACGAGCGGGAGACAAATAGAGTTCTTTCGTTGGGCTACTATTATCAGACATCCTTCTAAATCCAACATGTTTCTATATTTTAGTATAAATGTTCTGAAGATTGTCACATTCTGATCGAAACCAGTAACCATCGCAAAAAAGTATTTTATTACGGTTAAGGCCGTTTTTAATCCTTTTTTAAACCTTTTTTAAATTAGTTATTATTCGTTTCTCCGTCTTAAGGTCAGTGGAAATTAATGAAAGAGAATTTCACACCACACGCATTTCCCTTTTATTTATAAAGCATTTTCTGTGGTTATTCTGCAGACTGGATGCACATGTCCGTACAATTTTAGTTGTTGTAGATTACAAACAGTATACTGTTTATAAAGTTTTTTATCTAAAAAAGCAGAAAATGTACAAATATTTCTATCCAATTTGCAGAATAACCACAGAAGATGCTTTATATGTACAAGCGAAATGCGTCTGGTGTAAAATCTATTTAATTAATCTGCAGTAAGCTTAAGACGGGGAAACTAATAATAACTGATTTTAACTACGGAAGTAGGATAAGCAAAAAAATACTTTTTAAAGTATTTTAGCCACATCGCTATTGTTCTCCAGGAGAAAAGTTCTCAAAATTACTCGAAATATAGCGTTTCATCATGGACTGAAGCATGGGAAAAGCGGATAGTAGGCTACGCTTTACGTAACAAGCTGTTCGGACTATGATGCCTTGGATGCTCTTCGAATAGTTACGTGCACCAGGAACTTTGCGTTGCCTCGTCTACATTGACTTTAAAAAATAAGACCTTTCCTTAGTAGTACGAGCTGATATATGTTGTGCTGTCGGAATCCATGGACTTCTTCCTTGTTTTTGCTGCTGGCATTCTAGGAGTGGCCGCATTGAGGATAGTTGTAACGTCTAATATGTATGACAGCTGGATGCTTCATATCATTAGACTTAAGCGCCAGCTTTCTGACATGTAGCAAACACATTTCTCTCTTATTTAATTTGAACCCTACTAGAAGTTTATCAAGTCTCTGTTACTTATTTTATTTTATTTGCTTAATTTTCTCCCTTTGTTTCCTATAGGATTTTGTACGTTTCTCTCTGTCTCCTTCGAGAATCTTACACCTATCTCTGTTGAGTTTCTATCTCGTAATCTTATTTTTAACACGTTCCATTCGAAAATACATAATTATTTTCATCATGTTTTTATATTGGCTTAAACGAATAATTCAAGGACACTGACAACTTGTTAGCATCTTAATACTAAAGTACTTGAGTATATTTAACATATAGCGTGTAGAAGGAACAAGACTAATCAGAGATGTTAGGTTAAAAGTGTCTGGAAATTAAGTTCAATACTTTTGAAAGGCATGAACAACATTTTCTTAATAGGAGAAAAAGAAATCCTATTTACAGTCAGTCTCTAAAATTATTTTTATCTTCTGTGCAGGGAAATTACATGAGACTCTTCAGTGTCTGAATTCCACACAATTTTTTTGTTATTCTGTTTCGCTTCATATGTCAGCAATACGCATTTTGATTTTTAACTGTCCTAAGTTTCAGTTACCTTACAGTAAAGGTGAACGTGAAATTGGTTTGTTGCTGATCGGTACAGATTTCAGAATGCACTAAATTGATGAGAAGTTGACCTATACAGTGTCTGACCTCAGGTGAACGGTGACGTAAAAAAAGTATTAAATAACCAATGAAACTCAATACTAAACGAGATGTCTGTGCAAATCATTAATATTTCAATAAGAGCACCTTTTCCCACAACAATTCATAGCCTGCAGTCCAAACTCTATACGTTACATTATTCGTGGAAGAATTTTTCAACTTATCCTAATTATGTGGACAAGACTGCTTGATGAATTTTGACATTTCTAAAAAAACTGACTGATACTTTTTCGCTTACTAAAACTGTATGGCAGATAGAAATGCGAATCAAGAACTCCTTTCGTCGACGATGAGGCCGTTGGGGACGGAGCATTAGGTCACTTCACGTAAGTATGGAGAAGTAAATCTGCAGTACGTTTTGCTGGCCGGTGTGGCCGAGCGGTTTTAGGCGCTACAGTCTGGAACCGCACGACCGCTACGGTCGCAGGTTCGAATCCTACCACGGGCATGGATGTGTGTGATGTCCTTAGGTTGGTTAGGTTTAAGTAGTTCTAGGTTCTAGGGGACTGATGACCTCAGAAGTTATGTCCCATAGTGCTCAGAGCCATTTGATTTTGCAGTACGTTTTCCAGAAATTATCCCGATATACAGTAGATTATCCCGTAGACACCACGAAAAACCTAAATCTTGACGACCAGGTGGGGACTTTAATAGCCATTCTCCAGTCCTGTGTCTTACAATCTTGCCATCGCACCCAGGTTAACTCATCCTCCTATCACGGCAATGCCACGTGAGCACAAATCACGGCTGAAGCCCTCTCTCCTACTATCCGACTTCACTGGCGGTCTGCTGCCTAAACGCTGGACTAGCAACCCTGCGAGAGAGGTTGTGGCAAAGGATGAAGTAGCAGCCGCCTGCCGCTTGTTTTTCGGAGATGTACTGCCACGTTGAAACTTCGAGTGCCGGCCGGTGTGGCCGAGCGGTTAAAGGCGCTACAGTCTGGAAGCGCATGACCGCTACGGACGCAGGTTCGAATCCTGCCTCGGGCATGGATGTGTGTGATGTCCTTAGGTTAGTTAGGTTTAAGTAGTTCTAAGTTCTAGGGGACGTATGACGACAGCAGTTGAGTCCCATAGTGCTCAGAGCCGTTTTTTTGAAACTTCGAGTAATCTGTTCGCGGTGCTGAGATAGCACAGAGTTCACAACAGTAAAAACATATCTGTTACTTACAATTATTTGTCATAATCATAAAGTGATGAACCAAAATATTATGACCATTGCGAAACTGAATGCCTGGTAGCGTTGTGCGCACGTAACGTGGCAAGGAAATTACTTAAAACGACGAGACACAAATGAAGACAATGAGATCCGCAAATTGAGAAATCCACTGTTATAAGCAACTTGGACAAAGAATACATTATGTTAATAACGGGACAGCAACCTGTGTTAACCATTTTGACGTAGAAAACGGAAAAATTGCAACATCCAATTTTTTTTAAGTTGATGACTTGTATCGGGTTACATGAACTCATTTTCAAATCATCCTGTGAGACGGAATGTTAAAATTACGATTTATCCAATAGACTGTTACAAAAATTGAGTGTATATAACGGGATGCAATACAAGTCGTAGCAGGACGTACGTACCGAACTGACAAAATGGCGTACCCTGTAATAGCATGCAAGACGTGTGAAGACTGCACAAAAATTTATATCGAAGTCAAGTTTTTCGCTCAAGATTGGCAGGACAAGCATACCGCTGATAATCTGCTTCCTGTACTGCCACGAAACCTCTGGTAGGGGGCGCCATAACACATTGCAGGGAATTCTTTTACTACAGTGTCCAATCATCAAAGACAAAAAAAACTTTTATACAATAAAATCAGAAGTCAACTACTACATTTCAACGTTTTAAAATTTTCCAGACGCAGCAGGACATTTAAAGGCAATGGACAGTAAACAACAGCAGCGCCACATGCGGCATATAAAGACAAAAGTCGTATGCTATGACGAGTCATAACACCGCTCACTGTGAACCATAAATAGTGTCGTAATGAATATAGTACGACATTGAAAACTTTCGAATTACTTCATACGTCTAAAACACTTAACCAAAAGAAACCTAACAGAATACATATTTATAAAAATATTTTTAATCACACTTTATAGGTGAAATAGATATTAGAGTGCTAGTTTGTCTGTAGCACTGTACCAAATGCTAGGGCTCATAATAGCACATGACAAAATGACCAATCTATTTTATCCACCAGTAAAGTAGAAATGTCAGACGTGTAACATATGCGTGTATATATATACAGGGTGCTCCATTGATCGTGACCGGGCCAAATATCTCACGAAATAAGCATCAAACGAAAAAACTACAAAGGACGAAACTTGTCTAGCTTTAAGGGGGAAACCAGTTGGCGGTATGGTTGGCCCGCTAGATGGCGTTGCCATGAGACAAACGGATATCAACTGCGTGTTTTTTTTTTAAATAGGAACCCCCATTTTTTATTTCATATTCGTGTAGTACGTAAAGAAATATGAATGTTTTGGTTGGACCACTATTTTCGCTTTGTGATAGATGGCGCTATAATAGTCACAAACACATGGCTCAGAATTTTAGACGAACAGTTGGTAACAGGTAGGTTCTTTAAATTAAAAAACAGAACGTAGGTACGTTTGAACATTTTATTTCGGGTGTTCCAATGTAATACATGTACCTTTGTGAGCTTATCATTTCTGAGAACGCATACTGTTACAGCAGGGTTACCTGTAAATACCATATTAATGCAATAAATGCTCAAAATGATGTCTGTCAATCTCAATGCATTTGGAAATACGTGTAACGACATTCCTCTCAACAGCGAGTACTTGGCCTTCCGTAATGTTCGCACATGCATTCACAATGCGCTGAAGCATGTTGTCAGTCGTTGTTGGTGGATCACGATAGCAAATATCCTTCAACTTTCCCCGCAGAAAGAAATCCGGGGACGTCAGATGCGGTGAACGTCCGGGCCATGGTATGTTGCTTCGACGACCAATCCACCTGTCATGAAATATGCTATTCAAAACCGCTTCAACCGCACGCGAGCTATGTGCCGGACATCCATCATGTTGGAAGTACATCGCCATTCTATCATGCAGTGAAGCATCTTCTAGTAATACCGGTAGAACATTACGTAGGAAATCAGCATACATTGCACCATTTAGATTGCCATCGATAAAATGGGGGCCAATTATCCTTCATCCCATAATGCCGCATCATACATTAACCCGCCAAGGTCGCTGATGTTCCACTTGCCGCAGCCATCGTGGATTTTCCGTTGCCCAATAGTGCATATTATGCCGGTTTACGTTACCGCTTTTGGTGAACGACGCTTCGTCGCTAAATAGAACGCGTGCAAATAATCTGCCATCGTCCCGTAATTTCTCTTGTGCCCAGTGGCAGAACTGTACACGACGTTCAAAGAAAGTCGTCATCAAGCAATTCCTAGGGCATAGAAATATGGTACCGGTGCAATCGATGTTGCTGTAGCATTCTCAACACCGACGTTTTTGAGATTCCCGATTCTCGCGCAGTTTGTCTGCTACTGATGTGCGGATTAGCCGCGACAGCAGCTAAAACACCTACTTGGGCATCATCATTTGTTGCATGTCGTGATTGACGTTTCACATGTGGCCTAACACTTCCTGTTTTCTTAAATAACTTAACTATCCGGCGAACGGTCCGGACACTTGGATGATGTCGTCCAGGATACCGAGCAGCACACATAGCACACGCCCTTTGGGCATTTTGATCACAATAGCCATACATCAACACGATATCTATCTTTTCCGCAATTGGGAAACGATCAATTTTAACACGGGTAATGTATCACGAAGAAAATACCATCCGCACTGGCGGAATGTTACGTGATACCACGTACTTATACGTTTGTGACTATTACAGCGCCATCTATCACAAAGCGCAAAAAGTGGTCCAACTAAAACATTCATATTTCTTTACATACTACACGAATATGTAATAAGAAAATGGGGTTCCTGATTAAAAAAAAAACAAAAAAAAAACGCAGTTGATATCCGTTTGACCTATGGCAGCGCCATCTAGCGGGCCAACCATAGTGCCATCTGGTTTCCCCCTTCAAGCTAGACGAGTTTCGTTCTTTGTAGTTTGACGCTTATTTCGTGAGATATTTGGCACGGTCACTATCAATGGACCACCCTGTATATATATGCTAAGCAATGCAGTAAGGCTTCTCTTCCGACAGTAAGCATTTTACAGTGCAGCGTACCCTTTCGTAATTTTTATTGCAAGGAATGTTCTTGCCGCAGCACATTATTGCGTAAACCATGCTAACATCATAATCTGTTCCCTTTGTAGAGCTGTGTGTGTTAGACTACATCGGATGAACTGCAGGAGTAAATTCTAGAGAGGTCTGTCTGCCTCGCGTCTTCTATAGAAGTATAAAATGCATGATTGACTATCAGGTGCTTTATTGATCGGTTTCAGTCATGGGCCATCTCCACGGATAAGAGTTAAAATGGTTTAAACCACAAGATTACATTCGTCATTACTTAAATAATGTGCAGAGCATGTCGTGAATATCAGTATACGACACAGGGCATTTAGAGGCAAACATGAGCATTTTTAAATAATTTAATGGTAATTTCTGAAGTACCCCTAGTGAGTACTGTATGGCCCTTTCTGTTTACAAAATGTACAGCCATTAATTATTGTAAAAATGGATGTGTGTTCATATGTATGTATGTGTACGTCTTCTCCCAAACCACTGGACCTAATTCGACCAAACTTGGTTCACATATCACTTACTGTCGGGCCACAATGCCTGTCTGGGTAAGAACCACCTAACTATCATAGTTCAGGAGATATGATGACATAAAAAATGATGTGCGTGAAAAACTGCCTCATCATGCTTGACGTTTAAATTTATTACTTCTTTGCTACCAATTCTATTCGCAATATATTTCTCAGAAAGTATCCACATATGCCGCTGATTGTACCGACAAAATTATTTTATTGTATGACTCATAGTTGAAGAAATATGCCGTCATAAACAGTCAGATTCATGAAAAAAATGTCGTACGTGCATGAAGTTTTAATACATGTATTCTTTACTGCTAAGACACTCCTGTAGTCGACTCAACTTAAGGAGACCCTAACACCTGGCAGCGCTTTTGACAGCTTTCAACTGCGAAGTGCGAACGGCTGTAACGGCGTTCTAAAAGCTACGAAGAAGCGTTGCCATAGACACGTTTACAGAATTGCATTGTAGACACGCGAAACAGCTGCTCCCATGTATCTAGAAATACCGTTTATAATCAAGTTCTGAGATAAAAAACACATTACAGAGAATTTTTATTTTGCATACTGTGTTTCTTAATTTGGATGATGTACTTATACAATTGTACATGACGCACATATTTGTGTACTACTGTTTCATAATTTCAAATGTATTTTCACAAAAACATGGACATGTATTTTTTTGGATATTATACTGAAGACACAGTTAATTTTTTGTTTTCATCTCCAACAGAAAACTGACTAAATGAATACTCGGGCAATGCCGGGTTCGTTAGCTGTATACATAAATGATCCAGTGAACAACGTCGGAAGCTCCAGGAGGCTGTTTGCTACAAGGCTGTAGCGAAATGTAGGAAGATCTGCAGAGGACCGATGAGTGGTCAGGGAAGGTACCCACTCCAGCCTGTTAACGAAGGTACGAGCGTACAGAATAGGTTCCCAGATACGTGAGCGCCCCTAAGACATTTAAAGCAGTACGTTGTCCTCGACGGTGAGCGTTCATCAGAGGCAAGGGTACCGTCAGAAGTGCCCCAGGGAAGTGTGGGAGGACCACCGCTGTTATTTTCTGTAAACATAAATGATCTCGCGGGCAGGGGGGGTGGGCAGCAACCCGCATTTGTTTGTTGATGATGCCGTGGTGTAAGGTAAGGTGTCGAAGTTGATTGATTGTAGGAAGTGCAATATGACTTAGATAAAATTTCTAGGTGGTGTAATGAATGGCAGCTAGCCGTAAATGTGGGAAAATGCAAATTAATGAGGATGAATGGGAAGAACAAACCTGTAATGTTCGGATACAGTATTATTAGTTTCCTGCTTGACACAGTCAAGTCGTTTAAATATCTGGGCGTAACGTTGCAAAGCGTTATGAGGTGGAACGAGCATGTGAGAACTGTAGTAGGGAAGGCGAATAGTTTTTTATTTATTTTTTATTTACACGTCAATTTCCGTAGTAGCAAATTGAGGAGCAAACCTCCAAGGCCATGGAACATGTCAGTACATGAAATTACAACATAAAAAAACACATAAAAATAAAATGTTTATGAACCCGAAAAATGGCAGTGCATAAGTTTAAGTAAACACAATCAACAATACAGCGAGAATAAGCTTAATTTTCAAGGAACACCTCGACAGAATAGAAGGAGTGACCTATGAGGAAACTCTTCAGTTTAGATTTGAAAGTGCATCGATTACTGCTAAGATTTTTTAATTCGGGTGGTAGCTTATTGAAAATGGATGCAGCACATTACTGCACAGCTTTCTGCACAAGAGTTGAGGAAGTCCGATCGAAATGCAGGTTTGATTTCTGCCGAACATTAACTGAGTGAAAGCTGCTTATTCTTGTGAATAAGCTAATATTGTTCACAAGAAATGACAATAAGGAATATATATATATATATATATATTGAGAGGCCAATGTCAAAATATCCAGACTCGTGAACAAAGGTCGACAAGAGGTTCGTGAACTTACACCACTTATTGCCCGAACCTCCCGTTTCTGAGCCAAAAATATTCTTTTAGATTGGGAACAGCTACCCCCAAAATGTAATACCATACTACATAAGCGAATGAAAATACGCAGATTAGACTAATGTCTAACTATCACTCACTTCAGATACCGTTCAAATAGTAAAAATGGCAGCATTAAGTCTTTGAACAAGATCCTGAACATGGGCTTTCCAGGACAGTTTACTATCTATCTGAACAACTAGAAATTTGAACTGTTCACTGTCACTAATCACATGCCAATTCTGTGAAATCAAAACGTCAGGCTTTGTTGACTTGTGTGTTAGAAACTGTAAAAACTGACTCTTACTGCGATTTAGCGTTAGTTTATTTTCTACAAGCCATGAACTTAGGTCATGAACTGCTCTATTTGAAACCGGGCCGACGTTGCACACAACATCATTTACTACCAAGCTAGTGTCATCAGCAAACATAAATATTTTAGCATTACCTGTAATACTAGAGGGCATATTATTTATACAGATAAGGAACAGTAGTGCCCCCAACACTGATCCCTGAGGCACCCCACACCACCCACCCCCCACTTGACTGTACCCCACTCAGACCCCATATCACAGCAATTGTCAACATTGTGCATAATGACCTTTTACTGTCTGTTGCTAAAGTAAGAGGTGAACCAATTGTGAGCAGCTCTCCGTGTTCTGTAATGGTCCAACTTCTGGAGCATTATTTTGTGATCAATACAATCAAAGGCCTTAGTTAAATCAAAAGATGTACCTACCGTTGAAATATTTTGTTTAACCCATCTAATACCTCACAGAGAAAAGAGAATACACCATTTTGAATTGTTAAACGACTTCGAATGCCGAACTGTACATTTGATAGCAAATCGTGTGATAAAAAATGACCCATTAGCCTTAAATACACAGCCTTTTCAATAAATTTAGCAAACACTGATGGCATAGAAACAGGTCTAAAATTGTCTACATTATCCCTTTCTCCCTTTTTACAAGGCGGCTTTACTACTGAGTACTTTACTCATTCAGGGAATTGACCATTCCTAAAGGAAAAATTACAAATACGGGTAAATACAGGGATAACATGTGCAGCACAGTTCGTTGATATTCTGCTAGGCATCATATCCATGAAAGTCCTGTCTTCAGCGATTTAATTATTGATTCAGTCTTTCCCTTGTCCGATCACAGAGGAGTATTTCAGACATAAAACTCGGAAAGGCATTTACCAAGAAAGTTATATGATTCCCTGTAGAAACTCAATTTTTATTTAATTCACCAGCAATTCTCAGATACTGTATTTATATCTGATTTATCAGTAACAAAAATATTTTTCGACGAACTGACTTTATATTGTCGACCTTGTGCTGCTGACCACATACTTCCTTCACAACTGACCATATGGTTTTAATTTTATCCTGTGAATTAGCTATTCTTTTTGCATACCACATACTCTTTGTCTTCCTAATAACATTTTAAGCACCTTACAATACTGTTTGTAATGGGTACTGCAGCTTGATTGTGACTACTTCTAACATTTTGATATAATTTCCACTTTGTTCTACGTGATATCCTTATTCCACTAGTGAGCCACCGAGGCTGCCTATTGCTGCTAGTATCCCGTTAAGAACGTTCTAATGGTAAACAACTCTCAAAGGGCATGAGAAATGTAAGGAAAGCATTACTTTTATCAGGTATGTTACCGGCACTATAAACATCCTGCCACTATTGTTCCTTGACAAGGTTTAAAAAACTCTCCATTGCTGCTGGATTAAATTACCTACATAGTTTGTTAATGACATGTGACATTTTTTCAGTAAGAAAGCCTTTTAGTGTTAAAATTTGTGCATCATGGTCTGAAAGGCCATTCACCCTTTTACTAATAGAATGCCCATCTAATAACGAAGAATGAATAAAACTATTATCTATGGCTGTGCTACTGTTCCCGTGCACCCTAGTTGGAAAAAACACAGTCTGCATCAGATCATATGAATTTAGGAGATCTACCAACATCCTTTTTCATGCACCATCACATACAAAATTTATATTGAAGTCAGCGCATATAACTAATTTCAGGTACCTCCTACACAGTGGATCAAAAATTCTCTCTAGCTTGAGCGGAAATGCTCTGAAGTCAGAGTTAGGGGACCTATAAACAACAACAATTAGTAGTTTAGTTTTACTAAATTCAACTGCCCATGCACAGCCATTCAAATATCTGTTGAGTGCAGTTCCGTGATACGTCCATGGACTCAAATGGAATACTGTTTTTTATATACAAAGCCCATCCCCCACCCCACAAGGCACTCCTTGAAAAACAGCCAGCTGATCTGTATCCTGGTAAAGGAAGCCTCTGAACTGTCATATGATTTATGTGGTGCTCCGGTGTACCAATAATTTCACAGTCAACCTCTGTAAGCAGTTCACTAACTTTATATCTAATACCTCTTGTATTTTGATGAAATATACTAATTCCCTCTGTACTTGGAAAAATGACGGCCTCTGAAGGTGAGCCCTTAGTTAGAGGGACTTTCTTTAAGCAGGTACACTTGTCAGCTGACTTGAATCTGAAAAAGGTGCAGCTCTAACACATACTACTACAGGAATTTTTCCATGAGCGATCCCACCCCCACCCACTACACTCTCGCCTATAATCTTTGCAGTGTTCTCTTCTCATTGAGGTGCAGCCCATGCCTGATAACCCAATTGGCACCACTGAAATGTAACCCATGCTCTCTGCCATCAGCGCCCCCTCGAGCCCCATGTTGACGAGCCCCATTAAGATGAGGCCGATCATGACGCTGAAGCAGTTGCACGAAATGCACGTTACAGCCACCAGTTCGAGTAGCTATCTTTGCCAGGTCACCACCTATATCATATTCCCCGTCCCTATCAAGACTGTTCTCTGCTCCACCCATATCACAACCTGGTCCTCCTTCGTAAAATTTCTACAAAACTCCCCTATGCTGTCAGTCACCTGAACCAACGCTGTACTAGGCTTCACATTGCTGGTGACCTGGTGATCACCCCCCAACACATCCTGCAGCTGCTGACACACACCTCTACCATGCGAACTACTTAGCAGCGGAACATTCTTCTTTCTGTTAGACTTTGCAACTGACCTGGGCCTCCTAACTGCTGAGGACTGTTGCAAGTTCCCTACATCTACAGCTACAAGAGGCTCCTCTCTACTCAGCTCTGACAGTTGGTCAAATCTATTGCAAATCTATGCAAAGTATGTGTCGGAATACCTCCTCCTCCTAGCTGCCTTCTTACCAACTGCCAGTTCCCATTCCCCACCACCCTTCAAGCTCCTCAGCCTATCTAGTTCCTCCTTTGGCCGTTGTAACTGTACCTAAGGGCACAGATCTAACGCTCCTGCTCCTCTATCAGCTTATTTCTGCTACAGATTCTGCATTCCCAGGAGAGGATCTCGATAAATGCCCACTGCTCCCCCCCCCCCTTGAAAATACTTTTAACAAATTCCACACCGTAACCCACTACTCACAAACCTATGACAGAGCCCACACTTCTCACTCATGGTAAAATTTAACAGTTACTTAAAAAAGGTATACGTCTACGTTACCTAAGTTCAGCTACACCAGTAGAACTATTGTAGAAGTAACAATAGCGGTCTCGAAACTCCAAATCTACTAACAAAGCAGCTACCTGTATTAATAGTACTACACCACAGCTAACACCAGTACCAACAAAACTTCGCGCAATTACTAGCTAAAGCTAAAAATTCAAGCGGCCACTGGAACACTCAACGAAGTTAAAACACCGAATGAAAATTTTACTGAAATATTTCACTAGAAACAATAAGAAACGTCAGCTGAAAACTAAAGCACGACTTGGGTTTACTGGGAGACTTTTAGGAAACAGTACCTGTAAGGGAGACCGCATACAGTAGGACGATAGAGCGAACTGTTCTTGAGTATTTCTTGAGTGTTTGGGATCCGCACAGTTCGGATTAAAGGAAGACATCGATGGGATTCAGAGGTGGGCTGCTAGGTTTGTTACCGATAGTTTGGAAAAATACCCATTTGTTATGGAGATGCTTCGGGAGCTCAAATGGGAATCTCTGGAGGAAAGGCAAAGTTATTTTGAGGACCACTATTGAGAAAATTTAGAGAACTGGCATTTGAAGCTGACTGCAGAGTGGTCCTACTGCCACCAACATACATTTCGCGTAAGGACCATGAAGATAAGATATGAGGAACTTTGGCTCATACAGAGGCATATAGATAATTGAATCGGCTATTTACGAAGAGGCTAATGTCACTTTTTTTTCAAATACGAGTTTATCACGAAAATGGATTGTGCCAACAACCACGCATCGTTTATTTTTGCAGGTCTCTTCTCACACCAATACTTTTCAAGATGCAGCCATTGCAAATCTATGTCTAGTTATGAAACGGCTCACGTCGTTGACAAGAGCCCTTTCTTAAATAAAGCATGGTTGGCAGCAGTGGTCTGGAAACCAGCTATTTCTGTTTGCTAATCTGTGTAGTTTACAGTCCTATTCCTCTCTCTTCATTGTGATTGTTATTGCTGCACGTTAGTTTCAAATGATATCTTTAACCTAAAATTAATTTAACAGTTGTTGAGAAGATTTCGTTTGTTCTTAAAAATGTCAGAGAGTGATAGTGACGTCGTGGAAGGTAATAAACGTGAAAGGGAGTTCGCAAAATTGAAATCTACAAAGTAAATCTTATATAAAAAAGCAAGAATCCATGGTGATGAGTATATTGTTTCTCAAGCACGAAAAACAGGGACACCATGCTCGTAAGTTGGTTTATTTGTTTTAAATACCTTAGATTTAGACGGTTCTGTAGGTTTTTATTGTAGGTTATGCTTCGATGTATTGCGTTTTGTTGTTCTGCGTGGGCCCTAACTTAGCATATATCTTCAAGTCTTACAATTTTAAACTGATTTTTAAAAGAAATGGAACTAATTTATTCTGCATTTTGTAGGTTCAGAATGAAATGTATCAACAAGTTTTCTGAGGAAGACCAAATTGACATTCTTAGCAGAGGCGGAAGCTTTGCAAGCAAAGATGAACAAGACTTACTTTATCAGTTGTTAATAGAAGCCCATCCAGTGAAAAGTATAAGGTGTAGGTCAAAACCCAACCCCACAAATGACAAATAAGAGGAGTTTATTAAGCCTTTCCATTCTGTTGAACATGTGATCTCATTTACGTTTCATGCTATGGCTGGTGAACAACGAGTTAAGTTTTGCAAAAAAGCGTTTATGAGTTTGTATGCCATAGGGAATAAAAAAGTTAGAAGACGGAAAGAACTAATTTTAAATGCTGAGTCGTCTAGAGATTTGGGAGGACAACAGAGGAACAGTAAGACTTTTCCACAAGATTATACAGACCAAATCAAAGACCACATTGTCATTCCCCTAAAAACTAGTCACTATTCGTCGAAAGAAATACAATATTTTGACGCAAGGCTTAACACATAGAAAATGTACAACATGTTTTTAGAAAAATGGTCGTGATGTAAAATATAGTTATTATTATAAAGTGTTCAACGAACATTTTAACTACCGGTTTGGAAGGCTCCAAATTGACACTTGCTGTGATTGTGAGATGATTAATACGCCAATCAAAAACCCTCAGATTAATGATACAGCAAAAGGAGTAGCTGCTGCACAGTTACTCGTGCACAAAAGGCGGGGTAACAAATTTTATACTTCGTTACGTGAAACAAAACAATACTGTGCAGAATATGATAATGCTGTGGTTTGATGTTTTGACTACATGGCAAATATTTCTTTGCTCACTACTCCAGTTCAGGATGTCTGTTACCTTAGGCAGCTGTCAGTTTATGCATTTTGTGTCCACAACAGCATTACTGACACAGCATCCTTTTACTTGTACCACCAAGGAGTTGCAGGAAAGGGCAGCAATGAAGTTTGGTCTTTTATAATGAAGTATATCAATGATAATACACCAGAAAATATTGATGAATTGTAGCTGTACATTGATAACTCTACAGGTAAAACAAAAATCACACGTTGATTAGGTTCCTACTCTCTCTTACAGACAGTGGAAGATTCAAAAAGATTGTGTACAGGCTACTCATAAGGGGCCACTCTTATCTGCCCTGTGACAGAGTCTTTGGCCTTGTCAAAAGAAAATTAAGGAAATGTGACCGACATTACACAGTAAAACAACTATGTGAAATGATATTAACGTGTACAGTATAGGGAAAGTTTAGTGTTGATCTCATAGAAACAGAAAGTATTTTGGATTTTCAAATACGCTGACCTCAGTTCTATAATAAAATGTGCTGTTTCAGAAGAAACAAAATCAGAAAAGAAGAGAAAAAGAGGATATCTTACCATTTCTAACTACAACGAATTCTCGTTCCAGAAATCAAGTAAATGGAAAGTAACAGTATCAGCTTTTATATGTGGAATCCTCTACAGCACATTCAGATTAGTTATCCCGCCAGAGTCATGCATTTTGCTACCCATACACAAAGCATACACTGAAAAAATACCTATTCATAAAAATGAAATGGTTGATATAAAGAAGCTTGTTCACTTCGTCCCTGAGGAACATGGTTTCCTTTATGGCGAGGCGATTCAGTGGCCTGCGTTGAAAAACAACAGTGAAATTTAATGATATGAGACTTTAGTGTTAATTTGTGTTTGTTTAAAACCCATTCTCCTGTATCTGTTACAGCCAATCTCAGGTCTGTATACATTGTTTAATGGACATACATCAAAAAAAGTTTGGCATCACCCCGATTCGCAGAACTCCTGAAGATAGACGTTGACTGTGGATATTGCATCACAGGCACAGTCCCTTTGACTGTTCAGAGATGTCACTAAACCCGCCCCAAGATGTGAACAACCATGCATGAGCAGCGCCTATTAGACGGAGGGGGTTCGATAACCGATAAGTTACAGTCATTCCACCAGGAAGGAGGTACACGGCTCATGATGTCTGTACTTCAACCATGCCTAGACGGTCAATACCGCTGTTGGATCGCCTCCACATTGTTACTTTATGCCAGGAAGGGCTCTCAACAAGTGAAGTGAACAGGCGTCTCGGAGTCAACGAATGCGATGTTGTTCGGACATGGAGGAGATACAGGGAGACAGGAACTGTCGATGACATGCCTCGCTGAGGCCTTCCAAGGGCTACTGTTGCAGTGGATGGCCGTTACCTACGGATTATGGCTCGGAGGATCCCTGGCAGCAACGCCATCGTGATGGATAACGCTTTTCGTGCAGCCGCAGTACGTCGTGTTACGACTCAAACTGTGCGCAATAGGCTGCATGATGCGCCACTTCACTCACGACGTGCATGGCGAGGTAAACCTTTGCAAACAGGACAATATGCGGCGCGGTACAGATGGCCCAATAACATGCCGAATGGACCGCTCAGGACTGGCATCACGTTGTCTTCACCGATGAGTGTCGCAGATGCTTTCAACCAGACAACCCGGTCAGGGTGAACGCCTTAGACACACTGTCCAGCGGGTGCAGCAAAGTGGACGTTCCCTGCTGTTTTGTGGTGGCATTTCGTGGGGCCGACGTATGCCGCTGGTCGTCATAGAAGGCTCCGTAACAGCTGTACGATACGTGAATGCCATCTTCCAACCGACAGTGCAACCATATCGGCAGCATATTCGCGAGACATTCGTTTTCATAGATGACAATTCATGTCCCCATCGTGCAAATCTTGTGAATGGCTTGCTTCAGGATGAACACTATAGAACATGCCTGAGACAGATTGAAAAGTGCCGGGCGCTGATAAGCTCGTTGTTGTGCGCCCTAAAATACTAATCATCATCATCATCATCATCGAAAAATTCTGTTTATGTACAATGTGACCTACCAACCACTCTGAGGGACCTACGCCGAATCGCCGTTGAGGAGTGGGACAATCTGGACCAACAGTGCCTTGATGAACTTGTGGATTGTATGTCAGGACGAATACCAAGAGGACGTGCTACTGAGTATTAGAGGTACCAGAGTGTATAGAAATCTGGACCACCACCTCTGAAGGTCTCGCTGTATGGTGGTACAACACGCAATGTGTGGTTTTCATGGGCAATAAAAAGGGCGGCTGTACAGGTTCCGGAACTCTCGGCACCGAGGTGATGCATTACTTTTTTATGTGTGTAAAATAAATAACCTTCATAAAGTCTCAATAAATTATTGCATTTTTTTTACTTTTGTCCCTATGAATGGGCTTTTGTCAGCCCTTTGTTGTTCATAAAAGGACCGTTGTCAGACAACTTTTATAGGCACTATCATGCAACATTAACAACAGAATAGTTCTTAATCATCTTTATTATTAGCGGTTAGTAGAATCAAAATAACTAGAATTTAAAAAATCTGCTGTATTTAGTAATATTGGGAAAATAAACAATTTTTTAAATTTCCCAACAGTTTACTTTTCATGAAAAGAGCCCTTTCATAAATAATCGATTCAATTGTTTTCCCTCACTCTGTCTGCGAGTGGAGCAGGAAAGACAACGACTATCAGTGAGGCAAAATATCCTCCGCCATGTACCGTACAGTGTAGATGTATGTAGATGTAGATGGAGGTGTAGAACTGGCAGTTGACGGTGACCATTAATAAATGTATCATATCCCATACAAATAGCCGAGGAGCTCCGTTATTGTTAAATTACACTATTGGTGACAAATCCGTGGAAACAGTATCTACTGTCAAATACCTAGGATTAACGGTCCAGTACGACCTGAAGTAGAATCACCATTTGAAACAAACGTAGTAAAATCAGATGCATGGTTGAAATTCATTGGAAAAGTGTATGGGAATTTAATTCTTAAGGAGTGATTCATAAAACACCTTGTAACGTTGGTGGTTTAGTGTTGATTATCAGCATGGGGCCCCTACCAAACAGCATTAAAGTAAGAGACAGAGAAATTCCAATGGCGGCGGCGCGTTTCGTCACGGTATAGTTTAGCACGTCCTAGAACGTTACGGAGATGATAAACAAAGATTACTGAATGCATTATTCTTCTCCGATTTCGAGCAATTCTCTTCTCAATCTAAAGCTGCGTTCCGCCTATCTTCCAAAGATCCTGCTGATTTTGTTCCCGTCTAGCGAAGGCGGAGCATTTCAAGAAAGTAAAATACTCACCGAATCGAATACGAGGGGCGTTCAATAAGAAATGCAACATATTTTTTCCTCGGCCAGTTTTGGTTGAAAAATGCGGAATTTGTTGTGGGACGTAATGACATCATTTCATATTCCCGTTTCTGCCTCTATAGTTGATGAATTTCCAGTAGTCGACGGCGCTATTTTTAGCCTTCAAATTGGTGTCTGTAACGAAGGTGCGTTCCAAGCTGAGAGTTGTCACTGAGTTTCTTTTGGTGAGAAACCACAACGTAGCAGATATTTATAGATGCTTGCAGAGTATGTACGGAGACCTGTCAGTGAACAAAAGCACGATGAGTCGTGGAAATAGCAGTGAGCAAAAGCACGATTGGTCGTTGGGCGAAGCATCTAACATCATTCAAAAAATGACCCAAAGCACTTTGGGACTTAACATCCCCTACACATAGAACAACATCCCCTAGACTTAGAACAACACTACTGGCCACTACAATTGCTACACCACGAAGATGGTGTGCTAAAGACGCGAAATTTAACCGACAGGAAGAAGATGCTGTGATATGCAAACCATTAGCTTTTCAGAGCATTCACACAAGGTTGGCGCAAGTGGCGACACATACAACGTGCTCACATGAGGAAAGTTTCCAACCGATTTCTCATACACAAACAGTAGTTGACCGGCGTTGCCTGGTGAAACGTTGTTGTCTTTTTCTCGTGTAAGGAGGGGAAATGCGTGCCATCACGTTTCCGACTATGATAAAGGTCGGATTGTATCCTATCGCGAATGCGGTTTATCGTATCGCGACATTGCTGTTCGCGTTGGTCGAGATCCAATGACTGTTAGCAGAATATGGAATCGGTGGCTTCAGGAGGGTATTATGGAACGAGATAACAGGCATCTTATCCACATGGCTGTAACGGATCGTGCAGCCACGTCTCGATCCCTGAATCAACAAATGGGGACGTCTGCAAGACAACAACCATCTGCACGAACAGTTCGACGACGTTTGCAGCAGCATGGACTATGAGCTGGGAGACCATGGCTGAGGTTACCCTTGACGCTGCATCACAGAAAGGAGCGCCTACGATGGTGCACTCAACGGCGAACCTGGGTGCACGAATGGCAAAACGTCATTTCTTCGGATGAATCCAGGTTCTGTTTACGGCATCGTATTGGTCTCGTCCGTGTTTGGCGGCATCGCGGTGAACGCACATTGGAAGCGTGTATTGGTCATCGCCATACTGGCGTATCACCCGGCGTGATGTTATGGGGTGCCATTGGTTACACGTCTCGGTCACCTCTTGTTCGCATTGACGGCACTTTGAACAGTGGACGTTACATTTCAGATGTGTTACGACCCGTGTCTCTGCCCTTCATTCGATCCCTGCGAAACCCTACAATTCAGCAAGATAATGCACAACCGCATGTTGCAGGTCCTGTACGGGCCTTTCTGGATACAGAAAATGTTCGACTGCTGCCCTGGCCAGCACATTCTCAAGATCTCTCACCAATTGAAAACGTCTGGTCAATGGTGGCCAAGCAACTGGCTCGTCACAATACGCCAGTCACCACTCTTGAAGAAACTGTGGTATCGTGTTAAAGGTGCATGGGCATCTGTACCTGTACACGCCATCCAAGCTCTGTTTGACTCAATGCCTAAGCGTATCAAGGCCGTTATTACGGCCAGAGGTGGTTGTTCTGCGTACTGATTTCTCAGGATCTATGCACCCAAATTGCGTGAAATTGTAATCACATGTCAGTTCTAGTATAATATATTTGTCCAATGAATACCCGTTTATCATCTGCATTTCTTCTTGGTGTAGCAATTTTAATGACCTGTACTGTACTTAAACCTAACTAACCTAAGGACATCACGCACATCCATGATCGAGGTAGGATTCGAACCTGCGACCGTAGCAGCAGCGCGGTTCCGGACTGAAGCGCCTAGTACCGCTCGGCCACAGCGGCCGGCCGTCTACCATCATTGCAACAATGTCACGCAAATCTTTCCGATCTCCCGTGTGCCGGGCGGAGACACACAACTGCAACTCCTGCAGTGTTGGAACGTCCGGATACCGGATACTCTAGTTCAAGGTGATCGATGGAGCCCAGACACTTCGCTGTACAATTGGACGTCTGTGTTGGTAGTGATGATATACTGCTCCACCAGTTGTGAGAAGGAAAAAAAAAACACGATGGCCTACATTTGTGCGGAATTGTTTACGCGTAACGCGTCTGATCGTGACGATTTTTTGCCGAACATCGTCACAGACGATGGGAAATGAGTTCATCACTTCGAACCAGAAACAAAACTTAAAATCCATGCAGTGGCGCCATAGCACGTTCCCTACGAAGAAAAAGTTGAAAGCAGCACCCTCATCGTGGCGACAGTCTTTTTGGTCTCTGAAGGGGTTACTCTGTTTGATAGCCTCCCTTATGGTCCAACGATTCACTTTGAAGTGCATTGGGCTAGACTTCTTCGTCTAGGACTCTGGAGGCGCTACTCTGTTTGATTTCCTTCCTCATGGTGCAACAATCAATTAAAGCATTTTGTGTTACTCTCATCAAAGTGAAGAAACAAGTTCATCGTGTCCGTCGCCACAAAAATGCAAACGAATTTTGTCTTTCTCCATGACAACGCGAGGGCTCACACGAGTCTGCCCAACCGAGAGAGGCTCGCAAAGTTTCTTTGGACTATTCTTCCTGATTCATTCTACTGTCGGGATCTAACACCGTCCGACTTCCATCCGTTTGGCCCAATTAAGGATCCACTCCGCGAGAAGCAGCATGTGGATGACAGGGAGGTTATTGCTGCAGCAAGACATTGGCTCCCACGTCGACCACTAGAGACCTTGCAGGCATATAGGCCCTCCCGATAAGATGGATTAAGGCCGTCGCAATGTTGAAAATTTGGGGTTTGTAGCCAAAAAAGTGGGGAATAATACGGTGTAGTAAAACCCTGAATAAAACCTGCCTGCTTTCAGAAAAAAGTGTTTTATTACTTACGGAACGCTTCTCGTAATTACGCTGACAGAGAAAGATACGTTACAATCTTTTGTTGTGATCGTTTCTGCTGCCTTGTCTGTAGGAGAGCGTTTGTCCTCACCACTCCGGTCTCTGACTGAAGAGTAACGGTGCAATAGAGACGCCGGCGTCCTTTGAATATAAAGCAGTTGACGACACAGCTGTCACGATAAGTCAGGCCCGAAGGTATGGAGACTTGGCTAATTACCAGTACACTGCCTCTCATTGCCTTTAACGGCGCTCAGCATCGGCAGGGAACTTGCTCTGTGGTGACGTCCATTAGCGTGAAACTGAATTTGTTTCCGCGTGCTTCTTCGGCACACTTTATCTGCTAGTAAAATAAAAATGAATACTAAAAAAAAGGGTCTACACTCAGATAGACCTTGAAAGCTCAAATAAATCTGTTGCTCGCTTTGTAACTTCTTTTGTTTTTTTTTGATACCTCGTTATCTAATTGCACGCATTCCTAACACGTTGTGTGTAAAACCAGAGCGGTGTTCGAGGAAGTGACTCGCTAGCGGCTAGATTGATGGTCGTTCTTAAGCAGATTCTGCCGGCGCCGGCATGCGATTGTCTGGGAAGTGGAGCAGTGCGAGTAATTGATGGGCTCCCGGTCGGCGCTTTGTTCGGGCTTAAAGTTCGCAGTCGGAATGCGCGCGCGAGGCCGCCTCACCGCGCCACCAGCTGGAACGCTGGAGTGCTGGAGCGCGTGCTGCAGGCGACGCCTCTGGACACCGAGCTTTGGCTCGCGGTGTAGCAGCGTGCGGTGTGCACCAGGCACATGGCGCTCGGTGCTCCAGTCTGCATTGTTCCCAGCTGTAGCGTCCTGCTCTGACGTTACTGGTTTTGTTGCCTCGTGGCATTCGCTACAACGTCTCATTCAGTCACCGAGCGAATTCGACCAGTGATTAAGGACCTGGGCTCGTATTCGAGAGGAGTGGGTTTCCTGTCCCTTTGTGGCCATTCAGACTGAAACAATCAAAGCTTCCTGTGCTGCCTTGTTTCGTATTACGCGCACCCACGTGCCGGACTCCACTCCTTTGTTTCCTCTGAGAATCCTTGACGCTGGCGAACTAATCTCTAGACCCCAGAAGGAGCCCAATGTGCGTGTGCAGAACCGACGTTTTCATCCGTTCTGCGCATCACGTCACTGTCAAGGAGCTCCGCTCAGACTGCACGCATTCTTGCACGTATTGAAGCGACGAACTTTTGTGTTGTTGTTCTTGGTTTTTCTACTCTTTTTGTCGGTTCTATTGGCTATTAACATTGCTCAAACGTGTGTGAATTCATAAGGGACCAAACTGCTGAGGTCATCGGTCCCTAGACTTACACACAACCTAAGCTAACTTACGCTAAGAACAGCACGTACAGCCATGACCGACGGAGGACTCGAACCTCCAACGGGAGAGGCCGCGCAATTCGTGACACGGCGCCTCAAACCGCTCTGCCAGTTCACGCATGAGGGTTGTCCAGAAAATAAGTTCCGATCGGTCGCGAAATGGAAGCCACTAGGAAAATCTGGTAAAACTTTTGGGCAGTGTCTCTAGTATGCCCGTCGATCGTGTCGCGTCCCTCTTTCCAGTTTTGAGTGAACAGTGAGCGCGCAAAGATGCGTGGGGAATAGCGTCTCCCGCCAAGTATGACGGCCCGGTTAGAGATTTCGCCTGTGTCATGGAGACCACATGACACAAATGTCGAGCAGTTCCTTCTCCGTGCCAATTCTCGGCCGCACACTGCAGGGGCAATGAAGACGCTCCTGCAGCGTTTCCCATGAGAAGTGTTTGATCACCCACAATACAGCCCGTAATTGGCTCCCTCTGAGTCTTATCTGTGCTCACAGGGACCACTAGCTATGAAGACAAAATTTTTCCACAGACCGGTGCAGATAACTGGCCGAAAGCACAGGCGGCTGTTTTCTGTGACGAGGATGTTGGAAAGTTGATGCAACACTACGACAAAACTCGAAGATGGAGCGGCGACTGTTTAGAGAAGTAGGTGTAAGGTGTACCTAACTGTTGCAAATAAAACGTTTCTGGTTTCCACTGTGGTTTCCTTTTCGCGACCGATGGGAACTTACTTTCTGGACAACCCTCGTATAATGCCAAAGTGGCTGTCCCTGCATGTGAATTATAATCTGAAAACTAATTGTAGAGTTTCCAATGATCCAGAAGCATATGATCAGTAGAAGCTAAGGCATTAACATTAAAAATGATACTATCTGTAGCATAGTTTGTTTGACGATTGTTTACTAGACCTCCAGGACGAATTATTGAAACTTCCACAAACGAAGATCTTAAAGCAGACTGAATGATCTACATAGTTATTTGATTAAAGCCACTTTTGCTGCCGGCCGAAGTGGCCGTGCGGTTCTAGGCGCTGCAGTCTGGAACCGCGAGACCGCTACGGTCGCAGGTTCGAATCCTACCTCGGGCATGGATGTGTGTGATACACTTAGATTAGTTAGGTTTAATTTGTTCTAAGTTCTAGGGGACTAGTGACCTCAGAAGTTGAGTCCCATAGTGCTCAGAGCCATTTGAACCACTTTTGCTGTTGTTCATTTCATAGCCAGTAGAAATCACAAAGGACTGACAGAAGGGTATCTCGTGAAACTCGTCATCATGCACTCAGCATGCTAACTTCACTAGCAATGAAAAAGAAAGAAGTAGAGCAAAGCACAGAAACAGAAAAAGACCGTATCGACGATGAAATTAAGAAACTTGGGTAGGAACTAACCCAAATGAGAGAAAAATATTAGCATTTAATAAAAAAAACTCTGGGACAGAAATAAATTACTGGTTCATCTTTTATGCAGACAGGGGACGCTATACCACAGCCTTCAGTTTCGACAACGTTAGAGTAATGAGCAAAGTGCGCCAGATTTCGCAAATTATACATCTCGTCTAATGAAATAAGAGAACCCCCTGGAGTCGGGAAGATGAAAGCAAAACATTTCTTTCACGCTCTTTGACCAGGAAAATCTATATTAGCATGATGAGTATATCATTACAAGGACTGTCAGCTTCAAAAAGAGGGGTATGTAATTCTTTTCGGTGCTATCCCGGCATTTGGTTAATGTGTGTCGACTAATCCAAAGCTTCTGTATAGTAATTGTGGCGTTTCTATTACTTATATCTTCACGAAAAAGATTTTAAACATTATTTACGATTGTGCGGTGCACAAAACAAAATTCTGCACGGAAAACTTGTATGACTGTTGGAAAAGCAGTGGTATTGAAGAAAAAGACGGCAGGTTAGAAGTTATCTAATAGGAAATATTGAGTAATAGCATATATATTTCAAGGATAATACCAATCTATAATTTCACTCATGCCATTACAATGAAAGCAACAGTTTTGTTCCTGGAGGAAGTAGCTAAATTCATTTCCTGTGTCTTATGCATATTTCATTGTACCGATAATTCATTATATTGGCCTTCAGCTTTCAAAAATTAACGTTAGCTTAAGCGGAACAGTGTCACAGCATAAAGTGACAACACGTCTGTGAGAGCTAACATCCCAAAGATGTTCGGGCTCACATGCGGTTCCTCTTCGTCGAAATGTCTTGGCTCAAACTCGTCTAGGGGTTGAACAGCACGTGTCTCATTACACAAACTAAATTATATACATGTGACCCTTTGGTTAAATTGTTTGGATAATGGCAAGTTTGCGAAATACAAAGTTAATATAACATATAACAGCAGAAATAATATCGGGAACTAAATTAACGACCCATAAATGATATAGGCCACACAGTTGCGATTTGGTTGAATAATGTTTATTCAGATAGCAAACTAATAGCGAAAGTGGTCGTATTTAGAATTACTATTACACTCAAGCGCATATCTGTTTGACACAGTTCGATCATTCACAATCTCATCGCGAATTTACCGGTCAAATACTCCACCTCGTTAACTACGCGAAAATTTAGAGTTCACACCAGGCGCGCGGCTGCTCACCGCTCAGAGACTAAGTTCCGCAATACCACACAAGGCGAGATTTTCTAAGTCGCTTCGCTTCCTAGCTACCTAAAAGACCGACTGTCCGCTTTCACGTCTCAGTCCGAACTGTACCCTTTGGTGTCTCGACCAGAACTGTCCACTTTCGCGTCTGCACCAGCACTGTCTCTGCCCGTCTTCGGCCGCGTTTCCGGCGTGCCGAGTATCGTCGCTCAACTGACTAGGGCAGTTCCCTTTCCTGAAGCCGTCCAGTCTGATCGGCTACAGCTTATTACACATTATTTTACATTCTAACATGTTTAAATAATCATAGCTTGATCACTTTCACGTTCCAGATAAAGTAACAATAATATCCATTACATAATAAATGTTAAATTCTTTTACATAAAACCAATACAATTTCTTTCTTAGCTTTGAACGCCACGGCCAGGAGCCTTGCACCAATGTGAACAAAAGTAACGATTATGCACTAAACTTTACAACAAATATTCTATTTCCTAATGATTCAATAAGGTCTCATGCTGTCATCGTTCAATGCATTTTCTGTGGAGGAAATGATGATCTGATGCTTAACTGCAAATACTGATGCTTTAAATTTACTCTATCTTTTAAACAAATAAAGTTACAGAGTTAATATTTACAATGTCTATCATTTTCATGATGCGCTTCTACATGAAATGTCGATCGTTAAGATCTATCACAGCGTTCAGATTTTAGCATTCAGGACTTATCATACAAAACTTCTTAATTTCACTTTAACAGTAAATCCTAAGCTATTATAGATCATCATCATCATCAACATTTAAGACTGATTATGACTTTCAGCGTTCAGTCTGGAGCATAGCCCCCCTTATACAGTTCCTCCATGATCCCCTATTCAGTGCTAACATTGGTGCCTCTTCTGATGTTAAACCTATTACTTCAAAATCATTCTTAACCGAATGCAGGTACCTTCTCCTCGGTCTGCCCCGACTCCTCCTACCCTCTACTGCTGAATCCGTGAGTCTCTTGGGTAACCTTGCTTCTCCCAAGCGTGTAACATGACCCCACCATCTAAGCCTGTTCGCCCTGACCGCTACATCTATAGAGTTCATTCCCAGTTTTTCTTTGATGTCCTCATTGTGGACACCCTCCTGCCATTGTTCCCATCTACTAGTACCTGCAATCATCCTAGCTACTTTTATATCCGTAACCTCAACCTTGTTGATAAGGTAACCTGAATCCACCCAGCTTTCGCTCCCATACAACAAAGTTGGTCGAAAGATTGAACGGTGCACAGATAACTTAGTCTTGGTACTGACTTCCTTCTTGCAGAAGAGAGTAGATCGTAGCTGAGCGCTCACTGCATTAGCTTTGCTACACCTTGCTTCCAGTTCTTTCACTATGTTGCCATCCTGTGAGAATATGCATCCTAAGTACTTGAAACCGTCCACCTGTTCTAACTTTGTTCCTCCTATTTGGCACTCAATCCGTTTATATTTCTTTCCCACTGAAATTACTTTCGTTTTGGAGATGCTAATCTTCATAACATAGTCCTTACATTTCTGATCTGAAATATTACTTTGTAAACTTTCAATCGAATCTGCCATCACAACTAAGTCATCCGCATATGCAAGACTGCTTATTTTGTGTTCACATATCTTTATCTCACCCAGCCAGTCTATTGTTTCAACATATTATCCATAAATAATATGAACAACAGTGGAGACAGGTTGCAGCCTTGTCTTACCCCTGAAACTACTCTGAACCATGAACTCAATTTACCGTCAACTCCAACTGCTGCCTGACTATCCATGTAAAGACCTTTAATTGCTTGCAAAAGTTTGCCTCCTATTCCATAATCTTGTAGAACAGACAATAACTTCCTGCTAGGAACCCGGTCATATGCCTTTTCTAGATCTATAAAGCATAGATACAATTCCCTGTTCCACTCATAACACTTCTCCATTATTTGCCGTAAGCTAAAGATCTGGTCCTGACAACCTCTAAGAGGCATAAACCCACACTGATTTTCATCCAGTTGGTCCTCAACTAATACTCGCACTTTCCTTTCAACAATACCTGAGAAGATTTTACCCACAACGCTATTATAGATATGAATAATATTTACGTTTTATTGGGATCACCATCAAAGTTTACGGAGGATGGCAGATTAAAATTGCTGTCGTTTGATTCTCTGCACTACTACAGAATTAAATATTTTAAATATTTAAATATTTTACATAAATGTTTCGATTTATGACCGATCTTAGGTCCACCATATGTAACGTATCCTTGGCCACAAAAGCCATCTACTGTTTTTCCCTATGATATGGGCTCTCGTCTGTCTCACTCGCACACTACAGCGCTTAGGCCTCAATAGACGCCTGTGAGTTTCCTCGTCTCGTGGTGAATCTGCTCCCTTTGTGGCATCGCGTCCTGGGCGACAGGGTTCATTTCACAATTCGTGAAGGCTGACTCTTTCGGTCAAGTCACATCTGGCACTGCTACCGCTTTCGACAGTGACATAATGCAAATATGCCATATCGCTGATGAAAGCATTGACCCAACCTTTTACGAAGTAATGGAGTAGACGCTCCTCTTATGTTTTTCGAGACAGACGCATTCAACATGCTGCTTCAAAGGATCTGGTGAGATTGTTACTTGCTTCGTTCATCCACGTTTAATGTACACTGCTGGAATTTTACGTATGGTTCAAGCTGGGCTAAATCGAAATATCTTCTTGAAGCTTTCTGTCAGTTCGATTTTATGAGGGAACTTCGTTTTCTTTTCTACTCCATTCGACTGCAGTTGTGCACGTGGTAGTCAGAATCTTGTTGTAGTCCACCCATCCGCAGGTACAAGTCACTTGCTATAACTCACTTTTTCGTAAAATCATGGTAACCAATTTTGCAATGCTGTTTTGAAGATCTCTTAATTGGAGATTTTCCCAGGGAACTTAATTTTCTTCATTTGTGCAAATGGCAGCCAGTACCTGATTTTAGCACATCCATCCGCAGACGTGACTTAATGTACAACTCTGTGTTTCTCTCTCTCTCTCTCTCTCTTTCCCTCCCTCTCTCTCTCTCTCTCTCTCTCTCTCTCTCCCTCTCTTTCTCTCTCTCTCTCTCTCTCTCTCTCACATATAAAATCACGTAACCAGACTGTTTTGAAGATGTCTTGTTTGACAGTATGAATTTGCTTCTTTGAATACCATGGATGGGATGCCTTGTATTCACCACGAGAGATAATTCATTCTGGTAAATCATTTGGACCATTATAATGCTTATTCGGCCTTGTTGGCGTTTGTGTCCCTCACCTCATCATATTTATAACAGTGTTGTT
Organism: Schistocerca cancellata; assembly: GCF_023864275.1. Taxonomy (NCBI): domain Eukaryota; kingdom Metazoa; phylum Arthropoda; class Insecta; order Orthoptera; family Acrididae; genus Schistocerca; species Schistocerca cancellata. The sequence continues at coordinate 600,209,222 of NC_064631.1, read as the reverse complement.
TCATAGAAATGGATCTTGCTTCCCTACATTGTGTTATTTTTAAGAGCTACAGCATTTAATTATGCAACGCTTTTGCTAGTGCTTTCTGCAGAATTTCCACAGCGTTACCAAAAAGACTACGTGATGTAATTCTCAGAAGCATACAGTTGCAGAAACAGCGTCACCGGGATTCAGTCTTCCCGCCACGCCAGCTTAGAGATTCACAGAATTTCCTTGCATTAAAGATAACTTATGGTAACCACATTTGCCCTGGATGAGCTGAATTTATAAGGCAAAGCTTAATGAATGATGATAGCTAATTATGCAATATTTGTAGTCTGTATTCAAATCTAAATCTTTGATTCATTTCACGATAGCCCCTAGTTGCCCTTAAGAATATTATGCCACATCCGGAATAATATTACTTGAGTCAGATTCCCTTTCCAGATGTCCAATAAAAGTGTGGCAAATTTCAAGGTGATCAACGCTCAGACATTTTCATGAACACCGAGCTCTAAATTTTCAAGACGTGCTAGGCTTTCTCATAGTGTGAATGAGAGTTTAATCATGTTACCCAATTCATACTGTTTCAATAAACGATCTTCAGTCTGTTAGTAAAGAGTGATTAATTCCATTTGCAGGACTCTGAGGGAAAAAGAATAAAATCTAATTTACTGTCCTACTCAAAATCAATGAAGTTATATGAGATTTCATGCTTTCTCGGCGAATCTTGATAAAGCCGAGTCAATGCGTTGTTCTCCGGCAACGTTTCAGCAAGTTTCTTGCTTGCCATCTTCAGACAAAATCTCCGCCTGAAGTGAGACTTTGCCTGAAGATGGATAGTAAGAAACTTAGTGAAACGTTGCTGGAGAACAACGCATTCACTCGGCTGGCAACACGAGAAGATTTTATCATCATTTACTGTCAATCAAGCACGTAAAAATCAGGATCAGTAAAATTAAATAAACATCATTCTCTGATATTAAATATAGTTCTCTCAAGTACATAGCGCCAATATTGCGGAACAATAAGTATGTACGCTCCCAGAAATGTTGTCAATCACTGGAAATATACTGATACACCCAACCCTTGCGAGTCACGTAGTACTCTAAAAGCCAGCCCCTAACATGTGTACACCAGGTGTCAGATTTGAAACAGCCCTTGCAGCGGTTCTCGACCACAGTATCAAGCACATTTTTGATAGGTTCATGCACACGCCGTATAATGGCTGCTTGCAAATCTGCCAGATTCCCAGTTTAAATTATTTATTGCGTAAAGGAACATTATCCGCCGAACTGGCATATTCACTGGGAGAATTTGTGACTACTATTTCACAAACTAACAGAAAAGGTTTGGAGGAATGTGGGGCAAAAATTATATTTACATGTTAGTGCTGTTGCGAAAGTTCGCGACAATACTGTCAAGGTAAGATAATGCACAACTTTAACAATTGAGAGGCTGATCCTATTAAGAAGTCTTCTAGAAGAATCTCCGCTTTTGTAGCGCCTCACCTGGACTCATGATTCCGAGACAGCGTGATAACGATGACTTCGATAACGATTCTGCGTAAGAAACAATGTTGGCAGCTCCGTTATGTTCCAGTTAATGATGCAATTCTTGTACTGTCGCAACTGTCGTCGGGAGATTGATGTCACGCTGTAACTGATCCCGAGTACCACAATTTGAAAGACACGACCCTAACGAATTTACTGTGCCTGTATGATGTCCTACTCCCTGGCACGTGCGAAACAGTTCCTGTTCATAGAACGACATAATACAATTCAACGATTATTTACATGAAAGCAAAGTCCTCGTAATTTTTCAAGTCTGATATCGTGAACATGCACTGTTTCACCAACGACCGAGTGATATAGGAATATGCACACACGTATACCTACAAGGGACTCCTTGAGTGCGAGCTCGCAAGTTCAGTCTTTAGTAAGGCTCATTTGAGAGTGTTGTGTTAACAATTTTCACAGGAGAAAATATTAGCTGCTAATTACTCACCCACCATCTGCATCAGCAGTGCGACAGAGAATGAGTGTCCGGAAGATGCTGAAATCAACTTTCTATGGGATGTTTGTATTACACTTTACAAAATGACATCATCGACGTTCAAGAAACGTAACAAATCATTAACTTGCACCATGTACACAGTATGAAAAATGGCTTTCCACAGTGATCACAGACATTGGCACCATCAAGATCGATGCTTAATTCCTTGAGAGCTACAAACGGTGCAGCAATTTCAGCTAGGTATCCACTCTCAAACAATGTATAAGGAATCATATCGATGTAGCGGGGTGATGAGAACTAATGGAATGTGATGGCGTACAACCGAACACAAAATAGCTATCCCATAAGGCGTAGCTGCAGATAGTGCGTTAACATGGTTTACAGGCACTGAAAAGTCAATCCAGAGGCTGAATTTGTCGAATGGTTCCAGGTGGTACGAAATGCAGTGTCACACACTTTTCATCAGGAATAGTTTGCTCTAAGCGGGTATGATTTTTATACGCAGACCATGAATCAAGAAAAATCAAGTTATTTTGAACAGCTGTTGACCGCAAGCAGTGTTCATATCATAGTTGTAGTCCTCTTACGCCCATATTACCACTCCTGCTTGCTATGACGTAAATATTCCCCACTGCCCTTGAGTTCACCCACACGAGAAATAATCGTAAGGTGAGGTGCATCTCCAATTTCCCGCAGCACAATAAATAACTATCCAGTCAATTTACCATCCAGACTAACAATCGGAATAATCGTAGACGAATGATATTAGTTGATCTTGATACAACTCTCTTGGTACCTATGATTTCCGGGGTTCCTTTCATATGGATTTCCACTGCAGATCCCGATCGGTCGGAGTTGAGAAAAATTTCTCAGTGAATGTTCAGGCCGATTCCGCAGATTGCTGTGCATCGTCGAGTTGGAACTTTGTTTGAAATTTCGTCATCTTACAATATTATAGCACCGTTTGAAGTTATGCTGCCATCCACTGCTTCACTTGAAATCACTGTAATCTACGTCGCACGCAATTTGATATCCATAATGTAGTAGGTCAACTATCATACACATCCTATAAACTGTATGGAATATCGTTGCAAAGCACAAACATCAGTTTTTGTAACAAGTGCTCTATGTTGCCCCTTGAATATCTGTAAATTTTCTTATGCACCACACGGTCATATTGCTACGGACGTATTCGAAATCTGTATATAATTGTTTTTCAATACGCTGCGAATGATCTTCCGGGTATGTAATTATGTTTAGTACCCGCTCCTTGGACAACGATTGCTCTGTGCTACAATTCATTAGAGACAAAATTTTTGGCTCCCTGTCCGACAAGGATGATGTAGTACACGGTTCGACATCTGTTTCAATACCACTTTAACTTGTTACCTCCGCAGCTCGTGGTCTTGCGGTAGTGTTCTCGCTTCCCGCGCACGGGGTCCCGGGTTCGATTCCCGGTGGGGTCAGGGATTTTTCCTGCCTCGAGATGACTGGGTGCTGTTGTGTTGTCTTCATCATCATCATTCATCCCCATTACGGTCTGAGGAAGGTAATGGCAAACTACCTCCACTAAGACCTTTCCTAGTACGGTGCATCGTCCCCTACGCTCCTCGGAATATGGGACCTCATCATCACCATTAACTTGTTAAGGAAGTATCGTCATCATTGTACTCCTCATGTACATTGTCCGCGCAGTCGAACGTATGCAGCACCAACACTCCACCGACTCATCTTGCGGAATCGCTAGTACTTCATCTGCCACTTCTTTCTCAATCTGTGTAATTCCTTGGGTTCCTTTCTGACGAAATGTCAACTTCGGTAACTGTCGTTGTAGATATGATTAAACGTTTACTTTTCTATCGTTGCCATTGCTCTGTTTTGTATCAACTGTACTGCTGATGTGAGTTACTCGTTGGTTAGGCGCTCAAGTACGCTCCGAAGCCTCATGCTGTGCTCATGATTGGATACCTCCAGTGCCGCCGCTTATTGACATCAGCTGTCAATATTGTGGTTCCATGGGAAATAACGTGTGGGGCACCGAATGCCGTATACATAATTGGCCTGTTGCAACCTCGCACTTACGGGGCCATTGAAACTTACTGGCAGATTAAAACTATGTGCCGCACCGAGACTCAATCTCGGGACCTTTGCCTTTCGCGGGAATGTGCTCTACCATCTGCGCCATCCAAGCACGACTAACAACTCCTCTTCACAGCTTCAATTCCGCCGGTACCTGGTGTGCTACCTTCCAAACTTCACACAAGCGAGCTTCTGTGGAGTTTGAAAGGTAGGAGACGAAGTACTGTCGGCATTGAAGCTGTGAAGACGAGTTGTTAGTCGTGCTTGGGTATCTCAGATGGTAGAGCACATTCCCGCGAAAGGCAAAGGTCCAGAGTTTGAGTCTCGGTACGGCACACAGTTTTAATCTGCCAGGATGTTCATACCAGCGCACACTCCGCTGCAGAGTGAAATTCTCATTCTGGAGGTGGTTCCTATTTTGTTCATGCAGCAATAAAAGCACAGGTTACCCAACACTAATCACTTTCTGCAGTTCCCACTGATATGGTGAACACATTAAATTAAATAATGTACCAGTCATTCGGTCACTTGAACAATCATCATCTACGACTCTACCACTTCATTATGCAGTTTTGATAGCTAGAACAGGCTCTCTCATAGCAAAGGTAAATAAAGGTAAATTGAAACGCTTACGTTCAGATACATGTCCTTAGAATTTTTGAATGTATTGACATTGAATGCTAAATGTACTGACAGACAAAAAAATTAAGCGCCCAAAAGACATAGTCGAATACGATTCTAACCTCGTTTGCGCACACACCATCAAGTGGTCTGTAAATGATTAGCGTTACAAATGTCTGTGGAAGGTAGAGCGGCTGTCAGAGTGCGTAAATGTTGTTCGCGTTCAGTTTTTTCATCAGGCGTGGTAAGATTTGTAAGGGTTGTGAAGAGAGTCAGATGTTGAATGATCAGTGTGAGGTACACAGAGATACTGCACACTTGTGTGAGAGAGCTTTATAAGCAGGTGACTGGAAGGGACCTCGCTCTAGGCCTCGAATTGTCCCTCTGGTCGAACTGTGTAAGATCCAGATTTGTGAAGCATTCGGATGTGACACTGGACTACATGGTAACCTGAGGGCAGGCATAGTCTTCAGGTTTCAGTCGATCACATCTGAACACCATAAGGGAGGATCACTGTGCTATGCACCAAGCACAACGTAGCCCTTTCACGTGTCGCCTGCTCTCCCAGAACAAGTAATGGACCCTCTGCAGCATTCCGTGTCCTCCTGCAGACTAGCAGCAGCCTGACTACAGAATTACTGGAGCAAAAAGACAAATGGTTCAAATGGCTCTGAGCACTATGGGACTTAACATCTATGGTCATCAGTCCCCTAGAACTTAGAACTACTTAAACCTAACTAGCCTAAGGACAGCACACAACACCCAGCCATCACGAGGCAGAGAAAATCCCTGACCCCGCCGGGAATCGAACCCGGGAACCCGGGCGTGGGAAGCGAGAACGCTACCGCACGACCACGAGATGCGGGCAAGAGCAAAAAGACAGCCACAGTTGCGAATAAAATGGATCACGTAACGTCATCTGAAGTGATGATGTTCACTTGGGACCTGCAGTATATGTTTCGGCATTATGTACAGTTATTTTGGGCGTGCATTAAACTTCGTAAGCCTCGGTTGCTTCGAAAACGGTATTAACCCAACACCGGTCACATACTGGATAAAAATCGATTTTATTCACAACTCTGGCTGTCTTTTTGCATCCGAACTCAATAAGAGATGCTGTCCCATTGCATCCAGCATGCTGGAAGTTGCATGGGGGCTTTATTAAATGAAAAAAAATGCAAATATTTTTTGTAGCTGTAAGTCCGATTACGCAAGTCTCGTAAACGGCTGGCCCTGACTAGTTTTAGTACGCAATCTGACTGCTTAGAATGACAACAAAGAATGTAAGAAAATTTTCGTTAACACAGTTAATTAATTAAGTCCCCAGCAACTATAAAACCTACGAAACCAACAAGCACAAGTGTAGGTGTTCTGTATGTGGTAGTATGACTCAACGCACATCTGGCACGGTTCTTCTTCAACAAGACAAGAATTTTTAAATAGCAATTATACTGAAGTGATAAAAGAATATTACAAATACCATAATTGTGCAAGAAAACCAAAATTACACTCTAATACAAGAACACAAGCCAGATGCTTGTTGACTGAACCTGTAATGACACATTATTCAGGACACACAAGTAAATAAACAACATAATATTTATTACCTTCATATATATTGACGAAAAGCACTCTGACCATTACAATAGCTCCATTGGAATAACATCTGCTATCTCTCCCATCAAACCACTGCATAAAACATGGAACAACACTCTCCACTACCACATCTCACTCTGTCTTCACGACAAGCAGTGTCCACCACAACTTCTCGGTAAGCACTGCTTGCCGCAACGTCTCAATAATCACTGCCAGTGGAGTCGGCGGAACAATACTCTCTGGCGCGATCTTTGGCGCTGTGGCTCAGTGTAGCCACCTTTCAAAGTATGCAAATGGGGAACTACTGTCGCACGCTTAAGAAGCTGCCGTTAACAGCACAACTCAACCGACTGCGTTTGGAATGGTGCCACTACAGGGTTAGCATATACAGTTGGTAACGGCATTGCACTGTTTCAAGTGGTCCGCCACTGTTCAGCACTACCCCTGGATGACCATCGTCGTTGAGACTGTCGACGATGCGGGGAGAAGCGCTCTTTCTCCCAGTGTTCTGGTGGGGCACAGCTGTGATACGTTCGGTGTCACGAAGTGAGGAGCCATGGCGTATTGCTACAGGTCAGGGCTGGTTGTGATTTAAGCAGCTCGGAAGGCACAACGATACATCGCGGACATCCTGCGTCCTCATGTGTTACCTCTCATGTGACAGTATCATGGTATCATTTTTCGTCAGGACAAATATCGGCCACACGCCGCACGTGCCTCTGTGATCTGTCTGCGTGATGTTGAAGCACTCCCGTAGCCAGGAAGATTCCCTGACCGGTCACCAATAGAACAGTGTGGGACTAATTCTGACGCCAACTCCGTCCCAGTAACAACATGCAGGATATCAACGACCAGTTACAGTGTGTTAACTGTAAGACGGCAGAGTTGTGAGGGGAGTGCGGGGAGAGGAGGAAGCAAGCATTGGCTGACGAGGGTCGAGGAGGCCTTGGGGGGGTGGGGGGGGGACAAGGCACGCCTACCAGTTGCAGTGCTGGCACTACAAATTGCGCGTCTGCTTACACGAAAGCAGACGAATGGCCTCGAAGTAAAACTCGCTTTAAATGTTGTTCGTAAACGAAACTGAAATCGTCATGTACATTAAAATCTATATATGTATAAATGAATGTATGTATGTTTGTCTACTATACGCTCACAAACCATTCATCCGATTGCAATGAAACTTTGGTGAGTTGTTCTCCGAACGCCCGAAAAGAGTAATGGACAATGCTTCAACGAATAAGTCACGAGAGCATGCGCAGCGCAATTGATTAAGTAAAGCCTTGTCCTGCGGCGGACCCCGGTTCAATTTCCACTGCTTGCAATTTTTTTTTCATTTTATTTCATTCCCCGCAATGTTAAACTATTAATTAAAAAATTTAAATATACTTAAACAGGTCATGAAGTATAACGTAACTGTCAATCTCTATATATAAATATGAATGTATGTATGTTTGCCCTCTGTGCGTTCCCAAACCATTCATCCGATTGTGATGAAATTTTGGTGATTTGTTCTCCGTACGCCCACGAAGGTTCCTAACCGAAAAAAAAGAGAAACAAGACACATTCTTGAGGAGATATGACGTCATAAACAATGAGATGCCACCGCGGGAAAATACCCAGATTTATGCATCCACTATTTGAGAATGAGAGCACTTAGCGACTAGCTACAAACGTTACATACAATTTCAAACTTTTACGAAAATTTTTCTCACTGACACGTGTCTCTGTGATCTCTCTGCGTGATGTTGAAGCACTCCCGTTGCCAGGAAGTTTCCCTGACCGGTCACCAATAGAACAAGTGTGGGACTAATTCTGACGCCAACTCCGTCCCAGTAAACAAAATAATGAAAGGAAAAAAGGTTGTCGCTTACTACATTTTCTCAGTACATACCGTAAATCTGCCGCAGTAGCCATGGCGTTTTAATGTATTATTTCGTTACTATTCACCCCAATCGCAACATATTTGGCATACAGTATCCACATATACCAGTAAATGCCCGCATCTCGTGGTCGTGCGGTAGCGTTCTCGCTTCCCACGCCCGGGTTCCCGGGTTCGATTCCCGGCGGGGTCGGGGATTTTCTCTGCCTCGTGATGGCTGGGTGTTTTGTGCTGTCCTTAGGTTAGTTAGGTTTAAGTAGTTCTAAGTTCTAGGGGACTTATGACCACAGCAGTTGAGTCCCATAGTGCTCAGAGCCATTTTTATACCAGTAAATGCACCGGAAAATTTATGTGTCTTTACGACATATAATTCAGGAGATATGACGTGGTAAACATTGAGATGCGTGAAAAAGTGCCGCGTCAGGCATGACGTTTTGTTCTATTATTTCTTCACTACTAACATTATTAGCAACACGTTTCGCAAACGTGTTAAAAAAAGTATATAAAACCACGGGCGTATTCCTAAAAAACTCCTGAGATGGGCCAGCAACTGGCTCTTCACTCATTCTGATAATGTTTAGCACAACTGCACAATAAAAACACGCAGAACAGTACAGCGCAAAACAATAACGAAGCAGACAATGGCTACCTTGTACAACACAGTCAGCTACGTAATGTTGGCAGCGGCCGAAACTGCGTGCCTACCGAAGCCTCCCGACGTTTACCGACTTCTACCGATTCAGGACTAGGGAGAGGTATGCCATCTAAGAGTTTACACACTGTACATCAGCCATCTTGCCCCTGGCGAGGGTGCAACGGCTTTATGACACCGTTCCCAGCCGCATCGGTGCATGAATATACACTCCTGGAAATGGAAAAAAGAACACATTGACACCGGTGTGTCAGACCCACCATACTTGCTCCGGACACTGCGAGAGGGCTGTACAAGCAATGATCACACGCACAGCACAGCGGACACACCAGGAACCGCGGTGTTGGCCGTCGAATGGCGCTAGCTGCGCAGCATTTGTGCACCGCCGCCGTCAGTGTCAGCCAGTTTGCCGTGGCATACGGAGCTCCATCGCAGTCTTTAACACTGGTAGCATGCCGCGACAGCGTGGACGTGAACCGTATGTGCAGTTGACGGACTTTGAGCGAGGGCGTATAGTGAGCATGCGGGAGGCCGGGTGGACGTACCGCCGAATTGCTCAACACGTGGGGCGTGAGGTCTCCACAGTACATCGATGTTGTCGCCAGTGGTCGGCGGAAGGTGCACGTGCCCGTCGACCTGGGACCGGACCGCAGCGACGCACGGATGCACGCCAAGACCGTAGGATCCTACGCAGTGCCGTAGGGGACCGCACCGCCACTTCCCAGCAAATTAGGGACACTGTTGCTCCTGGGGTATCGGCTAGGACCATTCGCAACCGTCTCCATGAAGCTGGGCTACGGTCCCGCACACCGTTAGGCCGTCTTCCGCTCACGCCCCAACATCGTGCAGCCCGCCTCCAGTGGTGTCGCGACAGGCGTGAATGGAGGGACGAATGGAGACGTGTCGTCTTCAGCGATGAGAGTCGCTTCTGCCTTGGTGCCAATGATGGTCGTATGCGTGTTTGGCGCCGTGCAGGTGAGCGCCACAATCAGGACTGCATACGACCGAGGCACACAGGGCCAACACCCGGCATCATGGTGTGGGGAGCGATCTCCTACACTGGCCGTACACCACTGGTGATCGTCGAGGGGACACTGAATAGTGCACGGTACATCCAAACCGTCATCGAACCCATCGTTCTACCATTCCTAGACCGGCAAGGGAACTTGCTGTTCCAACAGGACAATGCACGTCCGCATGTATCCCGTGCCACCCAACGTGCTCTAGAAGGTGTAAGTCAACTACCCTGTCCAGCAAGATCTCCGGATCTGTCCCCCATTGAGCATGTTTGGGACTGGATGAAGCGTCGTCTCACGCGGTCTGCACGTCCAGCACGAACGCTGGTCCAACTGAGGCGCCAGGTGGAAAAGGCATGGCAAGCCGTTCCACAGGACTACATCCAGCATCTCTACGATCGTCTCCATTTGAGAATAGCAGCCTGCATTGCTGCGAAAGGTGGATATACACTGTACTAGTGCCGACATTGTGCATGCTCTGTTGCCTGTGTCTATGTGCCTGTGGTTCTGTCAGTGTGATCATGTGATGTATCTGACCGCAGGAATGTGTCAATAAAGTTTCCCCTTCCTGGGACAATGAATTCACGGTGTTCTTATTTCAATTTCCAGGAGTGTAGGTGAGAGCGGGGGCAACGTCATACTGTTTAGTGGACTTATACCGCCAAGCTCATCGTAGATATGACTTGATTTTATAGTAATTAAGTAATGTTACGTAGTCTCTCAACCTCCTCTTGTGCGTCCTTTACTTTTTTTCTCAGGCAATGTATAATAAATAAAACTAGATAAGAAAAGGAGAAAAGAAGATTTACACTGATATACTAGATTCACCTCTACAAACGTCATTTGTGAACAATGTACACTAACCAGCCAGAACATTTTGACCACTGACCTATTGTCGACATAAACCCGTTCAGGCGACAGCAGCTTCACCTTGTGAGAAATGACTGCTAGTCAGGCACACACACGGTGCAAGTAGTATCAGTGACGGTGCTGTCCGTGTGTGGAATGGGGAAGGCGCGATCTATCTGAGTTTGGCCAAGGACAGATTGGGATGTCCCGCAGGCTCGGCACGAGCAGTTTGGGGACTGCACGACTTGTCGGGTGTCGAGGAGTGTCTTCAACACGTGAAACGAAGGTGAAATCACGTCCGGACTTCATGGGGTTGAGCGACCACCACTCATTACGTATGTCGGACGTCATACACTGGGCAGATTGATAAAGAAGGACAGGCTTCAAGCTGTGGCGGAATTTACATCGGAATTTAATGAAACTTCCTGGCAGATTAAAATTGTGTGCCGGACCGAGACTCGAACTCTGGACCTTTGCCTTTCGCGGGCAAAGCTGTGAGGACGGAACGTGAGTCGTGCTTGGGTAGCACAGTCGGTAGAGCACTTGCCCGAGAAAGGCAAAGGTCCGGAGTTCGAGTCTCGGTCAGGCTCACAGTTTTAATCTGCCAGGAAGTTTCATATCAGCGCACACTCCGCTGCAGAGTGGCTATCTCATATCGAAATTTAATGCTGGGTTGAGTACACGTGTGCACAGTGCACGGAAAACTCATAACGATGGGCCTCCGTAGCCACACGTATGTAACATAGCAGCGATGGCGAGGCATTGTAGCATCTGTGACCAGAGAGTATGCGCTTGACCGCGCGAGTGTTGCGAGCGGTTCTCAGTCTGTCAGTAAGTCGTTGCGAGTCTGTAGCTCTGTCTAGTTGAGGGCAGTACTCAGTTAGTTGTCGTTGAGAGCAGTACTGTAGTAGCCGTCATGCAGAGCAGTCGGTCAGTAGTAGCAGCCCAGTGCGGTTGTGTGATGTAGTCTGTCGGCAACACTGGTCAAGATGCTGAATAAGGTATATTGTTAATTAAGGTAATCATCAGATAATTTAAAGTTCATTTATTGTAATTAATTTCCAACAAGTGCCCCAATAATAATTTGATTTCAAGCTAAGTATTTTTAATAAACAATTCTCTTTTTTAATAATATTTCCGTTGCATTTCCTTAAAGAAAAAATTTCCCTTAAAGTAACAAAAAATATATGTATATAAAAATTATATTTGCGATGCATTTCCTCCAAGCTGTGCGCAAGAATAAGAGCAGAAATTTGACTAGCAGTTACAATGAGGTAAGAATTTAATTCTGATTTGCACAGGGCCAAAGACCGATATTTCGGTTTAATTGAATTATCATTATCACTGAGATTTTCTTATCACTGAATCGACTTTCATTTTTTTGTGAGGAGCTTATACTTGGGTCAGATTGCGAATTTTTGTTTAATTGTCATTGTCAGTAAACTTATTTGCTGGGAGATTACGTTAGGTTGTATTCTTGTTAACATAATCTTTTAAAATTTTTGTGGGGAGGTTACAGCCTTTCGCGGGCAAAGCTGTGAGGACGGAACGTGAGTCGTGCTTGGGTAGCACAGTCGGTAGAGCACTTGCCCGATGTGTGCCGGACCGAGACTCGAACTCTGGACCTTTGCCTTTCGCGGGCAAAGCTGTGAGGACGGAACGTGAGTCGTGCTTGGGTAGCACAGTCGGTAGAGCACTTGCCCGAGAAAGGCAAAGGTCCGGAGTTCGAGTCTCGGTCAGGCTCACAGTTTTAATCTGCCAGGAAGTTTCATATCAGCGCACACTCCGCTGCAGAGTGGCTATCTCATATCGAAATTTAATGCTGGGTTGAGTACACGTGTGCACAGTGCACGGAAAACTCATAACGATGGGCCTCCGTAGCCGACCAGCCGTGCATGTACCAATGTTAACAGCATGATAGTGGAAACTACGACTGAAATGGAAACGTGACTATCGCCTCTGGACGTTGGTGCTGTGCCAGAGCGTTGCATAGTCTGATGAGTTTTGATCATGCCGATGGACGGGCACGAATTCATCGTCCTCGAGGGGAAAACCTCCTTGACACCTCTACTGCGGGATGAAGACAAGCTGGCAGTGACACCATTATGCTCTGAGGAACATTCACGTGAGCATCGGTCGAGGTACACAGTGGCGAGTTCCAATTGATATGCTGGCCCCCCAGCTCGCTACATCTGATTCCAATCTCACACATCTGGAATGTGATTGAACGAGGCGTCTGAGCCCATCGTTCCCCTTCCAGAATTTACAGGAACTGTATGGGCATATGTGGTGGCAACTCCCTTCAGCTACCAACGAAGGCCTCATTGCTTCCATGCCACGATACTTCGCTGCTGTTATCCGTGCCAAAGGCGGTCATACCTACTATTAGGTAGGTCGTCGTACTGTTCTGGCTGATAAGCGTAATTGGATTACTACGAATAATGAAAAAAGGTATTACTTACTAGCAGATAAGTGTGAATCGCTAGTGACATGTACGATAAAAATTTGATTGTGAAAACGTCTAGTTACGAATATAAATGCGCAATAAATTGCATTACAGGCGTTCCAGTCACAGGATTGTACCTTAATGCTCTACTGAGTGTTCGTACCACTCCTCTGATTCTTAACGCACAGCCCGTATTCTTTCTTCTTTGTTTCTGGAGGAACTGTGCACTACAAACATCTACACCTATACCCTCAGCTGTCCTACTGTGAGGACTACTTTATTAACCACAGAGAGAAATGAATGTTAATGCAAGGTATGGCTGTTATACTACACTAATGGCCATTAAAATTGCTACACCTCGAAGATGACGTGCTACAGATGCGAAATTTAACCGACAAGAAGAGATATTGTTATATGCAAATGATTAGTTTTTCAAAGCATTCGTCCGCAGCTCGTGGTCGTGCGGTAGCGTTCAGGTTCCCACGCCCGGGTTCCCGTGTTCGATTCCCGGCGGGGTCAGGGATTTTCTCTGCCTCGTGATAACTGGGTGTTGTGTGATGTCCTTAGGTTAGTTAGGTTTAAGTAGTTCTACGTTCTAGGGGACTGATGACCATAGATGTTAAGTCCCATAGTGCTCAGAGCCATTTGAACCGTTTTTCAAAGCATTCACACAAGGTTGGCGCCGGTAGCGACACCTACAACGTGATGACATGAGGAATGTTTACAAGCGATTTCTCAAACAAAAACAGCAGTTGACCGGCGTTGCCTGGTGAAACGTTGTTGTGATGCCACGTGTAACGAGGAGAAATGCGTACCATTACGTTTCCGACTTTGATAAAGGTCGGATTGTAGCCTATCGCGACTGCGGTTAATCGTATCGCGACATTACTGCTCGCGTTGGTCGAGTCCAATGACTGTTAGCAGAATATGGAATCGATGGGTTCAGGAGGGTAATACGGAACGCCGTGCTGGATCCCAACGGCCTCGTATCACTAGCAGTCGAGATGACAGGCATCTTATCCGCATGGCTGTAACGGATCGTGCAGCCACGTCTCGATCCCCGAGTCATCAGATGGGGACGTTTGCAACACAACAACCATCTGCACGAACAGTTCGACGACGTTTGCAGCAGCATGAACTATCAGCTCGGAGACCACGGCTGCGGTTACCCTTGACGCTGCATCACAGACAGGATCGCCTGCGACGGTGTACTCACCGACGAACCTGGGTGCACGAATGGCAAAACGTCATTTTTTTCGGGTGAATCCAGGTTCTGTTTACAGCATCATGATCGTAGCATCCGTGTTGGGCGACATCGCGGTGAACGCACATTGGCAGCGCGTATTCGTCATCACCATACTGGCGTATCACCCGGCGTGATGAACAATGGACGTTGCCGGCCGCTGTGGCCGTGACGTTCTAGGCGCTTCAGTCTGGAACCGCGTGACCGCTACGGTCGCACGTTCGACTCCTGCCTCGGGCATGGATGTGTGTGATGTCCTTAGGTTAGTTAGGTTTAAGTAGTTCTAAGTTCTAGGGGACTGATGACCACAGATGTTAAGTCCCATAGTGCTCAGAGCCATTTGAACCATTTTGAACAATGGACGTTACATTTCAGGTGTGTTACGACCCGGGGCTCTACCCTTCATTCGATCCCTGCCAAACCCTACATTTCAGCAGGATAATGCACTACCGCATCTTGCACTTCTTGTAATGCCTTTCTGGATACAGGAAATGTTCTATTGCTGCCCTGGCCAGCACATTCTCCAGATCTCTCACCAATTGAAAACGTCTGGTCAATGGTGGCCGAGCAACTGGCTCGTCACAATACGCCAGTCACTACTCTTGATGAATTGTGGTATCGTGTTGAAGCTGCATGGGCACCTGTACCTGTACACGCCATCCAAGCTCTGTTTGACTCAATTCCCAGGCGTATCAAGGCCGTTATTGCGGCCAGAGGTGGTTGTTCGGGGTACTGATTTCTTAGGATCTATGCACCCAAATTGCGTGAAAATGTAATCACATGTCAGTTCTAGTATAATATATTTGTCCAATGAATACCCGTCTATCATCTGCATTTCTTCTTGGTGTAGCAATTTTAATGGCCAGTAGTGTATATATGCGGCTTGAAGTTATTTTCTTCCACTGTAATCACCAAATCGGAAATGTAGTTGATGCTACACCATGCTGTTAGCAACTGTTGTGAAGCAGAACTACTGTATGCCTCTTCATTTGATTTTGATTGATCTGTGTATCCTCCACAAGGTGTCACAAAATGCAGGCGTCTTAAATTTTTGTCGCTGATAACATAAGATACCAAGTTCAGCTTTGACTTTTCAAATGACTGCTAGATGACCCTACTGATATGTCATTACCATCATTTTTAAAATTTTTCATTTGTTATTGTTTAAACAATAGCAGCTCAGAAATTGGCCTAGTGGTTTGTTTACAGTGAGCGTTTAAGGAAACAGTGAAGTGAAAACCGAAATTTGAGTGTGAAAGTTTTCGTTGAATTTCTTTTTTAACGATATCCGTAAAGGTCTAACTCTACAAAAATTGTCGGAAACGCAGTGCCAGCAGCAGTCACACAGAATGTCTGGCAGCTAATCATGTGAAGGAGAAAATCATCGAATTAAAGTCTCGTTGCTAACATTCAGTTGACTGGTCGCCGAACGACATATCTTAGTTCCCATATTTCAAACGAAAAGCTATCCTCGGTTTATGTAGGTCCAAAACCAGAAACAGAAGTAGATTCATTTCACTTCGCGCTCCTATGTAGCGTTGTCGTTATTTGATATACCGGTTACATGTTACAACGGCTGCCCTTGAACTGAACAATTTACGCTACTTAATAGTGCTGTGATTGTAATAATTCTTTACCCTTGATTGTGAACCTTCATTCCTACTAGCAGAATGGAAAGTGACAGTTCTTGTAGTCTGAAATGCATACAAGGCTCCCTTATCTTTATCCGTTACGTGGAACACAAAACTTCCATCTTCCATTTGCGTAACACGAACCTCTGACAACAGAAACCACAAGGACGTTTTAACTCTTTTGCTTACAAGTCTCGTAGCCCTTTAAGGGAAATGCGAAATGTGGCCGACCTTGAAGCACGAACTGTCTGAGGAGCTACGGAAAAATTCTGGGAACAAAGTTAAAGGATTTTTAGAACAGTGGCCTTGGTCACCTTTTTGGTTGTTTGGTACACACCCGCGTCTTTAGAGAACGAACCTCTTTTGGTGGGAAGGTGTTGGCCTCCAGTTACTGGCAGCATCAAATCTGTCTAGGATCTGCATTATACGTACATAACGCTTTCATACGATACGATGTGTTTCAAAGATGAAATCGATATTTCATAACAGGCTGGAACGACACCTTCTGTTTTTTGCATGGAAGTAGCAACCTGAAACCGAGTAACGGAATGCTCTCTAAGATACAAATAATTAATTTACTTTGGATAAGTATTCACACATGCATTTTGTATGATGTAACAGTAAACCAGTAGGCTACGGTAGCCGCTATTTACCTCGATATCCAGGTACCTTTCATCGACTTCTTATATCAGTATAAATGCCAGTAAGGTCGCACTCGGAAGAGAAATGGGAAACTATTATCGTAAATGAAGGAATTGTTACGGTTGCTTGCAACCCTATATAACTCGCTTACCTTGGTTTTCAAACTTTTCAGTACATTGCAGATCACACGGATCAGATTCAACCACCTCACTTTTTCATTTGTATCGTCTACAACTAAGAAAGTCAGACATCTATGACTGAAATTATTCAGATGTTGGATATATTAATCAATTACTCTACCCTTGTCCCAAATGCCAGTAAAATAGAGATCAATTCTTCGTAAAATTGAGAAAGGTAATGGTACCATTTGCTACAAGTATTACCGATTTTTTACTAAAAAATTATAAATGTCTGATAAGATTTATTTTACTCAGCAATTTTAAAGTCTGATCAGAGAATCTATGTAATCAACATTCTATTTAGTGGCTACTTAAAAAATTGTTTGTATCTCAAAGAGTAGTGACTGTACCACCCTTCATGTAAACCTTTTTGGAAATAAATATTTAGTTACTATTTTGGACTAAATTAAGAATCATTTTTTCCTATGGCGTACAAGTATTTTTTCCTTCTTCTGTTAATTACTGTTTTGTTAAAGTTATTCGACAGAAACGAAGTTATAAGTTGTAGATTTAGAGAAGGCCTAAAACTCTCTCAGGGTTGTGAAAGAAGCACACAAACAGTGTAACCAACCCAAGGAAAGTTGTTAAATATTACAATCAAAGCTTCCAGTGAAAGTGCGTGAAAACTTCAAATTACGTGAAACTACACTCCTGGAAATGGAAAAAAGAACACATTGACACCGGTGTGTCAGACCCACCATATTTGCTCCGGACACTGCGAGAGGGCTGTACAAGCAATGATCACACGCACGGCACAGCGGACACACCAGGAACCGCGGTGTTGGCCGTCGAATGGCGCTAGCTGCGCAGCATTTGTGCACCGCCGCCGTCAGTGTCAGCCAGTTTGCCGTGGCATACGGAGCTCCATCGCAGTCTTTAACACTGGTAGCATGCCGCGACAGCGTGGACGTGAACCGTATTTGCAGTTGACGGACTTTGAGCGAGGACGTATAGTGGGCATGCGGGAGGCCGGGTGGACGTACCGCCGAATTGCTCAACACGTGGGACGTGAGGTCTCCACAGTACATCGATGTTGTCGCCAGTGGTCGGCGGAAGGTGCACGTGCCCGTCGACCTGGGACCGGACCGCAGCGACGCACGGATGCACGCCAAGACCGTAGGATCCTACGCAGTGCCGTAGGGGACCGCACCGCCACTTCCCAGCAAATTAGGGACACTGTTGCTCCTGGGGTATCGGCGAGGACCATTCGCAACCGTCTCCATGAAGCTGGGCTACGGTCCCGCACACCGTTAGGCCGTCTTCCGCTCACGCCCCAACATCGTGCAGCCCGCCTCAAGTGGTGTCGCGCCAGGCGTGAATGGAGGGACGAATGGAGACGTGTCGTCTTCAGCGATGAGAGTCGCTTCTGCCTTGGTGCCAATGATGGTCGTATGCGTGTTTGGCGCCGTGCAGGTGAGCGCCACAATCAGGACTGCATACGACCGAGGCACACAGGGCCAACACCCGGCATCATGGTGTGGGGAGCGATCTCCTACACTGGCCGTACACCACTGGTGATCGTCGAGGGGACACTGAATAGTGCACGGTACATCCAAACCGTCATCGAACCCATCGTTCTACCATTCCTAGACCGGCAAGGGAACTTGCTGTTCCAACAGGACAATGCACGTCCGCATGTATCCCGTGCCACCCAACGTGCTCTAGAAGGTGTAAGTCAACTACCCTGTCCAGCAAGATCTCCGGATCTGTCCCCCATTGAGCATGTTTGGGACTGGATGAAGCGTCGTCTCACGCGGTCTGCACGTCCAGCACGAACGCTGGTCCAACTGAGGCGCCAGGTGGAAATGACATGGCAAGCCGTTCCACAGGACTACATCCAGCATCTCTACGATCGTCTCCATGGGAGAATAGCAGCCTGCATTGCTGCGAAAAGTGGATATACACTGTACTAGTGCCGACATTGTGCATGCTCTGTTGCCTGTGTCTATGTGCCTGTGGTTCTGTCAGTGTGATCATGTGATGTATCTGACCCCAGGAATGTGTCAATAAAGTTTCCCCTTCCTGGGACAATGAATTCACTGTGTTCTTATTTCAATTTCCAGGAGCGTAGATGAAGTACTACGTTTGAGGTCCCAGCAGAAGAGAGCCGAAATTTCCACAACATGTCCGATGTTAACAAAAGCAGGTGAGTTCCATGAAGCTCTGAAGTTTAGGATGGCTGACTCGATTTACGTATTGGTAAGAGATTTGAGAATTTGCTCTCCAGGGAGAGAAACTCGGTGCTAGCGAAGACGCAGCTGATGTTTTCTTTTATGAATTTCTTCAGTTACGTAGAGAAGAACGAACTGATTCGAGAACAGATTTACAACCGCTGACGAAGCTGGACTGTACTGTGAGGTCATAGCCTTTCGAACGTCAGTCTGTTGGAGTGAAGAGCATGGTAATGTTAGATTATTCATGTTTTACTGAGATCCATGCAGTTTTCACGCTAACACAGATAAACGAGACCTTTGATAATAAATCTGAAGCTTTTAAGTACAATTAGGACAACATTACTTGACGTAATTGCAACGCCAATGGACGTTTGTGGATTGCTTGTACAGCTTTTCATCATTTTGTTAAAAAATAGAATTACTGCACTTTTACCTCATGTGGTCCATTTTGTGCATTTAACCGCTTACCTAATGCTAAAAATATGCAAGCAAACCTAAACCAGTTAATATTAATGTGATGTGAACGGATCCAACTAAATGTTTTTAAAGTAGACGCGATTTAGGGAAATTATGGAGAACCTAAATCTGGATGACCTGACGGGGAATTGAACCTTCGTGCTCCACAATGAGAGTTCACTGTCGTAACCAATGTGCCTCCTCGCTCAATGTGTGGAAGTGCTTGACTGGTTCTGATGCATCCACCCAGCCTGTTGCAGCTAGTAGTGGAGTCAATTGTCGAAGCCCTCATTCGCCGTCCTTTTCACCTGCAGTTCGTATTTGATGAAGTGATATGTATATACTCACCATGGAGGTCTGCCATACCAGCCTCTGTAGTATAAATGTATTAACCCAGATGAAGATGGGTGGAAACCAAAAACGTGTATTGGCTTAAAATTATACTGCACTAAATTTAGCTAATTACTGTAATTCCTCATGTAATAAGATGTTGCTTCTCTTTTTCTTCTTCTTTTCTGGTGCCCTGTCCTGGGGTTTCGCAGGTTCGGCATGGTTACGATCGGACCTGGCAAGCTTAATTTTAAGGCGTGGCCGCATGTCCTTTCACCCACCACCCCATACCCCCCACGATGGAATCAGTGTACGACAGCTGTCTGTGTCTAATGTAATCCATGGAATAGTGCGAACCTGTTCCGATGCCTGCGAGTCGTGCAACTGGGGCGGAACGTGAGGACCAGCCCAGTATTCACCAAGCGGTATGTGGAAAACCACCTGAAAACCACATCCAGGCTGGCTGACACGCCTGTCGACGTCGGTAATCCGCCAGGCGGATTCGATCCGCGACCGGCGTGCCTACCCGAGTCCAGGAAGCAGCACGTTAGCGCTCTCGGCTATTCTGGCGGATTAGGTAATAAAATGCTGCTTACTTTCAAAAAATCCATAACGCTCTAAAATAATACACAGCAAACCCACGTTTGAGAGGGGACGGTTGCACTTCTTCTTCAACAAGATATATTATAAACTGAAAGCTCTGACTCCATTTTACCAGCACTTGAGCAAAGAGAGACAGCAACAAAGCAGCGTCTAGAAAGCGCTGTAGAAAAAAAAGTGCCTAACGAGTCGTTCACGCAGGAGAGTCGTACAACACACCGTCGTTGGACCATGCACAGACTCCCGTATGGAGGACAGAGTGCTAAGCATCGCTGGTGTAGAAAAGCAACTAAAAGACCTGAAGGCAAGTACACTCCGGAAATTGAAATAAGAACACCGTGAATTCATTGTCCCAGGAAGGGGAAACTTTATTGACACATTCCTGGGGTCAGATACATCACATGATCACACTGACAGAACCACAGGCACATAGACACAGGCAACAGAGCATGCACAATGTCGGCACTAGTACAGTGTATATCCACTTTTCGCAGCAATGCAGGCTGCTATTCTCCCATGGAGACGATCGTAGAGATGCTGGATGTAGTCCTGTGGAACGGCTTGCCATGTCATTTCCACCTGGCGCCTCAGTTGGACCAGCGTTCGTGCTGGACGTGCAGACCGCGTGAGACGACGCTTCATCCAGTCCCAAACATGCTCAATGGGGGACAGATCCGGAGATCTTGCTGGCCAGGGTAGTTGACTTACACCTTCTAGAGCACGTTGGGTGGCACGGGATACATGCGGACGTGCATTGTCCTGTTGGAACAGCAAGTTCCCTTGCCGGTCTAGGAATGGTAGAACGATGGGTTCGATGACGGTTTGGATGTACCGTGCACTATTCAGTGTCCCCTCGACGATCACCAGTGGTGTACGGCCAGTGTAGGAGATCGCTCCCCACACCATGATGCCGGGTGTTGGCCCTGTGTGCCTCGGTCGTATGCAGTCCTGATTGTGGCGCTCACCTGCACGGCGCCAAACACGCATACGACCATCATTGGCACCAAGGCAGAAGCGACTCTCATCGCTGAAGACGACACGTCTCCATTCGTCCTTCCATTCACGCCTGGCGCGACACCACTGGAGGCGGGCTGCACGATGTTGGGGCGTGAGCGGAAGACGGCCTAACGGTGTGCGGGACCGTAGCCCAGCTTCATGGAGACGGTTGCGAATGGTCCTCGCCGATACCCCAGGAGCAACAGTGTCCCTAATTTGCTGGGAAGTGGTGGTGCGGTCCCCTACGGCACTGCGTAGGATCCTACGGTCTTGGCGTGCATCCGTGCGTCGCTGCGGTCCGGTCCCAGGTTGACGGGCACGTGCACCTTCCGCCGACCACTGGCGACAACATCGATGTACTGTGGAGACCTCACGGCCCACGTGTTGAGCAATTCGGCGGTACGTCCACCCGGCCTCCCGCATGCCCACTATACGTCCTCGCTCAAAGTCCGTCAACTGCACATACGGTTCACGTCCACGCTGTCGCGGCATGCTACCAGTGTTAAAGACTGCGATGGAGCTCCGTATGCCACGGCAAACTGGCTGACACTGACGGCGGCGGTGCACAAATGCTGCGCAGCTAGGGCCATTCGACGGCCAACACCGCGGTTCCTGGTGTGTCCGCTGTGCCGTGCGTGTGATCATTGCTTGTACAACCCTCTCGCAGTGTCCGGAGCAAGTATGGTGGGTCTGACACACCGGTGTCAATGTGTTCTTTTTTCCATTTCCAGGAGTGTAAGTCGCCTGTCCTGATGGAATCGCAGTTCGGCTTTTCAAAGTGTACTGCACAGCGTTGGCCCCTTACTTAGCTTGCAGTTAACGTGAACCTCTCGTCCATCGCAAAGTCCAAATTGACGAACAAAACGCGCAGCTGACTCCTGTATACAGAGTGGTCCACTGATTGTGACCTGGCCAAATATCTCACGAAATAAGCATTAAAGGAAAAAAACTACAAAGAACGAAGCTCACCTAGCCTTAAGGGGGAAACCAGATGGCGGTATGGTTGGCCGGCTAGATGGCGCTTCCATAGGTCAAACAGATATCAACTACGTTTTTTAAAATAGGAGCCCCCTTTTTCATTACATATTCGTGTAGTACGTAAAGAAATACGAATGTTTTAGTTGGACCACATTTTTCGCTTTGTGATAGATGGCGCTGTAGTAGTCACAACTGTATAAGTAGATGGTGTCACCTAACATACCGTCAGTGCGGACGGTATTTGCTTCGTGATACATTACCCGTCTTAAAATGGACCGTTTACCAATTGCGGAAAAGGTCGATATCGTGTTGATGTATGGCTATTGTGATCAAAATGCCCAACGGGTGTGTGTTATGTATGCTGCTCGGTATCCTGGACGACATCATCCAAGTGTCCGGACCGTTCGCCGTATAGTTACGTTATTTAAGCAAACAGGAAGTGTTCAGCCACATGTGAAACGCCAACCACGACCTGCAACGAATGATGATGCCCAGGTAGGTGTTTTAGCTGCTGTCGCGGCTAATCCGCACATCAGTAGCAGACAAACTGCGCGAGAATCGGGAATCTCAAAAATTTCGGTGTTGAGAATGCTACATCAACATCGATTGCACCCGTACCATATTTCTATGCACCAGCAATTGCTTGACGACGACTTTCTTTGAACGTCGTGTACAGTTCTGCCACTGGGCACAAGAGAAATTACGGGACGATGGCAGATTATTTGCACGCGTTCCATTTAGCGACGAAGCGTCATTCACCAACAGCGGTAACGTAAACGGGCATAATATGCACTAGTGCGCAACGGAAAATCCTCGGTGGCTGCGACAAGTGGAACATCAGCGACCTTGGCTGGTTAATGTATGGTGCGGCATTATGGGAGGAAGGATAATTGCCCTCCATTTTATCGATGGCAATCTAAATGGTGCTATTTATGCTGATTTCCTACGTAATGTTCTACCGATGTTACTACTAGATGTTTCACTGCATGACAGAATGGCAATGTACTTCCAACATGATGGATGTCCGGCACATAGCTCGCGTGCGGTTGAAGCGGTATTGAATAGCATATTTCATGATATGTGGATTGGTCGTCGAAGCACCATAACATGGCCCGCACGTTCACCGGATCTGACGTCCCCGGATTTCTTTCTGTGGGGAAAGTTGAAGGATATTTGCTATCGTAATCCACTGACAACGCCTGACAACATGCGTCAGCGCATTGTCAATGCATGTGCGAACATGACAGAAGGCGAACTACTCGCCATAGAGAGGAATGTCATTACACGTATTGCCAAATGCATCGAGGTTGACGGACATCAATTTGAGCCTTTATTGCATTAATGTGGTATTTACAGGTATTATCACGCTGTAACAACATGCGTTCTCAGAAATGATAAGTTCACAAAGGTACATGTATAACACTGGAACAACCGAAATGAAATATTCAAACGTACCTACGTTCAGTATTTTAATTTAAAAATCCTACCTGTTACCAACTGTTTGTCTAAAATTGTGCGTCATATGTTTTTGACTGTTACAGCACCATCTATCACAAAGAGAAAAAAGTGGTCCAACTAAAACATTCATATTTATTTACGTACTACAGGAATATGTAATAAAAAATGGAGGTTCCCATTTAAAAAAATTCAGTTTATATCCGTCTGACCTATGGCAGCACCATCTAGCGGACCAGCCACAGCGCCATCTGGTTTCCCTCTTCAAGCTATACAAATTTCGTTTTTTTTTTTTAGTTTTATCGTTTTACGCTTATTTCGTGAGATATTTGGCCCGGTCACGATCAATGGACCAACCTGTATAAGAAGGCTATAAGGACGGAACCGCAACATTACTGATAAATATCTTTAATAGCAGTTTGCTGCAGAATCTTTGAAAGTATTCTCAGTTAGAATATAATACATTTCCCTCAGTCAAGCATGATTTTAGAAAACATGGCTCATGCGATACACAGCTTGCCGTTTCCTTTCATGAGATCCTGTGAATAATGGAGAAAGGGCAACCGGCGGATTCGATATTCCTAGATTTCCGCAAAGCATTTGACATGGTGCCACACTGCCGACAATTAACGAACGTGCAAACATACGGAACAGGTTCCCAGGTACGTGAGTGGCTCGTCCTCAAGTAACAGAACCCACTATGTTTCCTCGACGGCGAGTGTTCGTCAGAGATCACGGTATCGATATGAGCTCCTCACGGAAGTTTGATAGGACCGCTGTTATTTTCTACATACACAAGAGTCCAAAATTAAAGCAAGATAGAGAAATTTTGCAAGCTTGCTTTTATTTTACCCCGAAACAGTATAAACAGGTGATAGTAAAATAGAAACAATGTAAAGAATACAGAACGTAACGAGCTGCGATGTGCATAATGGTAGACAAACGTGTTCTTCGTCTTTTCCAACTTTGCAACTTAACGGATTTACACACACATTCCGACAGCTGGTTAATGTGCTCAGTATATGGTGTGAGCACCTCCGGCAGAAAAAAAGGCATGACAACTACGGGACATGCTGAGAATGACGTCATTAGCCTCATGTTGAGGCAATAGCACCCATTCGTCCTGCAGAGCTTCTCGCAGTCTTGTAGAGTGGTTAGTGGATGCTGACGTGGTGCAAGCCGCCTCCCTAGTCCATCCAGACATGCTCTATGGGATTCAAATCGGGAGAGCGAGCAGGCCACGCCATGGGTGCAACATCTTCCGTTTCCAAGGAAACATCAATCACCTGTGATGTATGAGATCGAGCATTATCGTCCATCAGCACGAAGACTGAACTAGCAGCATCTCTCAATAATAGCAAATGAGGTCTCAAGATCTTGTCACGATACCTGACAGCAGTTAAACCTTACCCATTCACCTGTACAATTTCATGAATAGGGGTTCGATTGGTAAACATAATCCCTGCCCGCACCATTAGGGATCCTCCTAGATATCGGTCTCTTTTCCACAATGTTTGGGTACCGAAACCGTGTTCCACGTTCCCTCCAGATGCGAATCGAGAATCACTCTCCAGACTAAATTGGGACTCATCTGCGAATACAACGTTGGCTCACTGTTCGACCGTCCTCACTATAGACGTTCCCTTCTGTAAAGACGCGTCATAGGTAGACATACAGCTGGTCTCCGACAGTAAAGGCCACTCTGCCGAAGTCTTCTGCACACCGTTTGCCTCGATACAACACTTCCAGTGGATGCTGCGAGCTCACATGTCAGTTGCCGTGAGGTACTAAGGCCGTACTGTCGTGCCAAGTAACGGTCCTCTCTTCTGAAGTCACACGTGGGCGGCCCTGCCCTGGTTTTCGGAATAAACTGTCACCATAAAGCAAGAAACAACAGAACGGTTCACATTAACCCACGGAGCAACAACAGTTTGCGACTGTTCAAAAATGGTTCAAATGGCTCTGAGCACTATGGGACTTAACATCTGTGGTCATCAGTCCACTATAACTTAGAACTATTTAAACCTAACTAACCTAAGGACATCACACACATCCATGCCCGAGGCAGGATTCGAACCTGCGACCGTAGGGGTCACGCGGTTCCAGACTGTAGCGCCTAGAGCCGCACGGCAACACCGGCCGGCGTTTGTGACTGTCCTGCTTCCTTTCTTTCTATGGCTTTTCACTGCAGAGTGTCTGCTAGACATCTTCTCTGTGCCGTACTGCACCGTCTGTGACTGTGTGCACATTTATTGTGGATAAGGGGCTGTCCGGCAAACACTACCTCGTTCATGGGTGTTCTGACGTTATCGTTGACACGGTTGTCCGTTGACTGGACTACCATCTTCCCTGATCGTACGGTCATCTGGTTGACAGTTTGTATGATTATATCGTGAACTAGACAGATAACGGGGAAATAGCACTTTGTTGCTTTATTTTGGGACACCACTGTACGTAAATGACCTGAAGGATCGGGTAGGCAGCAGTCTGCGGTTGTTTGCTGTTGATACTGCGGTGTAGTGGAAGGTGTAGTCGTTGAGTGACTGTAGGAGGACGCAAGATGATTTAAACATAATTTTTGCTTAGTGTGATGAACGGCAGCGAACTCTAAATGAATAAAAATGTAAGTTAATGCAAATGAGCAGGAAGAACAAATCCATAATGTTCGAATACAGCATTAGTGGTGTCTTACTTGACATAGTCACGATTAAATATATAGGCTTACGTTGCCAAGCAATATGAAATGGAATGAGAATATGAGCACTATAGCAGGGAAGGTCTACTTCGGTTTATGGAGAGAATATTGGTAAAGTGTGGTCCGTCTGTTAAAGAGACCGAATGCAGGACACGAATGGGACCCACTGTTGTGTTTTGGATAGGCACCAGGTCGGATTAAAGGAAGACATCGAAGCAGGTCAGAGGCAGGCTGATAGATTTGTTACTAGTAGGTTCGAATAATGTGCCAGTATTGCAGAGACGGTTCGGGGACCCAAATGGGAATCAGTGGAGGGAAGGCGACGTTCTTTCCGCGGAGCACTTTTGAGAACATTTAGAGAAACGGCATTTGAGGCCGACTGCAGAGTGGTTATACTGGTACCAACGTATATTTCGAGTAAGGGCGATCAAGATTGGAGGATTTAGAGCTCATACAGAGGCATATAGACAGTTGTACTCCCTCGCTCTATTTGTGAGTGGAACAGGAAAGAAAATGACAAGTACTGGTATAGGCCACCCTTCGTCATGCATCATACGTTGTCTGGCGCAGTGTGTATGTAGGTATAGATATACAGATAGAATGAAAGTGCAGCGGGTTTTGTCGAATTAAATGGTTGAGATGATGCTTGCAACATCGCCAGTCCATCATACCATTGGTCCATGCAAAGCCTATCTGGAACAAGTGAAAGAGTTTCCATACCTGAGCTATGCCATTGTTACATGGCAGTTTATGCCCAATCTGTCATGCAACTTATTTTATATTGTAATATGCACAAACCAATAGTCAGTAAATTCGATTCTTTAGCGGTGCATGAAAACTCCAGATAATATTGACTAATGCCAATGAATGCACATCTAATTACTTCATCGTGTAGTTTCGTTTTATTGCGGTGAGGGAGTCCTGTTATTTTCTGCAGCCTGGGGGGTTTCTTTAAGTGGCTCATGATAGTGCAGTTAACTTAGAAGGACGAGAGTGTCATAAACTTGTTCACCGCTGAAAGCTATTCCCAGTCAGATGAAGAACAGGGAAGTCGCAGTGTCCTGTGTCCACAGACCATCGGCTTAGGAGGGTGGCCTGCATCCTAAAAAAATTTTCTTGTGTGAGATGCTAGAAGGAATCCTTTTCGGCGAGATAAGATCTGTAAGCCAGGTGATAAATTCAGAGCTGGACACCATGTGACCAGCAGTTGCTCGCGGTTGGGCCTCGAAGGAATGTTTGTTTAAATCCGAGTAAGAGAGTGTGTGGCTGGCTCACAGTTATTACTTTGGTAGGAGGTGTATTTTCCCGGGCACCTCTAAGTGGAAGGGTTTCAGTTGGCCAGGACTGGAAATCTGTCATGTAGTGGGAAAGATTCTCTGCCTTCCTCCCCATGCTACACCATTATTGGTTAACCATGTCAAATCTGTGAGAACAGGAATTAGTTATACTTCTTTGTAAAATAATTATTGGTCAGAAACTGCAAAGTCTGTGCAGTTGGCCAGTGAGATTCCTACCCAGGCACATCCAGCCAATGTTAGTTTTGTAAGATATTCAGCTGCCTTTCAGAAAGTGAAGTGAGAACATACTTGCAGCAGAGAGGTTAAAGAGAACAGGTAGTTGCAGAGAACTGCTGAGAGAGATGTCTTAAACTTAGAGCACAGGACGCAGAATTTCCAGCAGCAACTGCAGCTGACTTACACACTCACACCATTTCGGAATGGTGATCTACCAATGCATTCACCAGGGTGAGGGGTGTGTGACTATAGATAAAGTGCATCACTGTTTAATTTCGCTATTATGACATTTGCATCCTGGTGGTTGCACCCATCATGCACTTTAGCGAGTCTGTTGATGATCGCTCTTCCCTTTCCAGGGATCTTTCTTCAAATCCCTAACCATTCTCACAGTCATTAGTCGTATCCACGATATAGTTTCATATTATGCGTTAAGGGGATACGGAATGGGATTTTGGGTTAAAAAATCGATTTTAGTTTTATTGACGTATTATATTCCGCCAAGTTTCCTCTTTCAAATGACGTATCATACATATCTATACTAGAATTATAGCTACTTTATTTTTATAGACTTGTGATATCGGGTATTGCGCTTTAGTTATACACGTCTATCATGGCTGACCATGGCAGTACGTTTATGTGACATGAATTCAAATATCCCGCTTTCCAGCGACTCTTTATACTCTATTTGTCCGAAAATGTTTCCCTCTGTTTTCCTCAAGTTACTCTTTGACTTTGTGACGGGACTGTTTGTAAACAGTGTGCTATATGAAAGTTGATGTTGTCGAGTTACTTCGTATTTAGTGATTCATTAATCGCAGTGAAAATGACTAGAGCTATAACAAAAGTGTTTTAAAAGCGTGTGAACTGGCAACAGAAAAGATATGATGATTTATTAGAAAATCAAAGCAGTTCTTCATCATCACTGTTGGAAAATGTGTGTCCACTTACTACTGATTTGCGGAACGAACTTACTTCAAATTAAAACAGTGCTTTTCATAAAAAAACTAAGAGATTTGGAAGAGAAATATAATTTACTTGATAAAGGGAAAGCAGTTCTTGAACTCATTATTACGAGTATATTGTGCGAAGCTCTTGAAAACAGTGTGTGCTGCAAATAATGTCAAGGAAACGTTTCTCTGAAAGTAGAATCCCATGTTGGTCTGGTGATATGCTATGTGGTGTTCTAAATCTTCCAAGTGTACCTTCAAAGTTTGAAGCTTACAACTATGTACTAGGATCTGCAGTTGAAGACGTAGCAAAGAAGTCAATGCAGGTAGCTGTGGAAGAAGAAGTGAAAGAAAATGATGGCAGTCGTGACCTGACAGTAGCTTTTGATGGCACGTGGCAAAAAAGGAGTCACACATCCAACAGTGGTGTTGTAACAGCAACTAGTGTTGACACAGGCAAGGTTATTGATGTTGCAATAATGTCTAAATACTTTAAATGCATAGACAGGCTGAAAAATGAACATAGTTATGACTGGGTTGCTAATGATTATTTTAGTAGTGGTGGCATGGAGGTTGCTGGAGTGAAAAAAATTTTTCATCGTTCTTCAGAGTGGTATAATGTTTGTCATGTCAAGTATCTGGGAGATGGTGACTCTAAAGGATTCCAAGAAGTTTTGGAAAGCAAACCATATGGAAACGGCGTAAATATAAGCAAACTTGAATGTATAGGACATGTGCACAAGAGAATGGGTACCACACTGAGAAGGTTAAAATCAGTTATAAAAGGGAAAAAGCTAGATGAGAGTGAAACCTTCCAGACTGAAGCGCCTAGAACCGCTCGGCCACGGGGGCCGGCAAGAAGCTAGTTAGGTTTACGCAGTTCTAAGTTCTAGGTGACTGATGACCACAGATGTTAAGTCCCATAGTGGCTCTGAGCACTATGGGACTTAACTTCAGAGGTCATCAGTCCCCTAGAACTTAGAACTACTTAAACCTAACTAACCTAAGGATATCACACACATCCATGCCCGAGGCAGGATTCGAACCTGCGACCGTAGCAGTCGCGCGGTTCCGGACTAAGCGCCTAGAACCGCTGGACCACCGCGGCCGGCTAAGTCCCATAGTGCTCAGAATCATTTTTTACTACCTTCTTTATATCACCAAGAAAATAATGCAAAAAAATCATAATTTATAGATATGACTTTTTTCGATATATACTACTTTATCATCATCATCATTTAAGACTGATTATGCCTTTCAGCGTTCAGTCTGGAGCATAGCCTCCCTTATACAGTTCTTCCATGATCTCCTAATCAGGGCTGACATTGGTGCCTCTTCTGATGTTAAACCTATTACTTCAAAATCATTCTTAACCGAATCCAGGTACCTTCTCCTCGGTCTGCCCCGACTCCTCCTACCCTCTACTGCTGAATCCATGAGTCTCTTGGGTAACCTTGCTTCTACCATGCGTGTAACATGACCCTACCATCTAAGCCTGTTCGCCCTGACTGCTACAATCCTTTGATCTTCTTCTTTCCGTTAGCATTTACGACTATTTAAGTACGGACTCCACTGTACTCAAATTTTGGCAAGTTTATGTTTATTTGACTTTGTGGCCGAATTTTCTTCCTGTTGCCACAGACCTAAGGTGGAACGACAGGGTGACAGTCGAAAAAACTCGAAATTTTTTTATTGCGGGATTCGAATGTATATACATTGAAGAATTATTCTCCAAAATATTATATGCGAACTCCAAAAAGTAACGATTCTGTGAGGCGTTTGAAGCCGAGCGTGCACGGCACGCCTCGGCATTAGAGAACTGGTTGCCACAAGTAATTATCGACGCCATCATCCCTATTTATACCGATCTGAGTAAACCTGATTTGCTGGTGCGTTGTATTATAGGTTTTACTCAAAATGTGGCCGAAAGTTTCGATAGTCTCATTTGGAGATACGCTCCAAAAATAACATCCGGCCGAAGTGAAATTGGCAACATTGCTGCAGATTTGGCCGTATGTCTATCAGTGTAGGCCATACTGGATTGATGCACGTGAAAAATGCCCCTCAAATCAAACTAGGCGATGAAATGCGCCGATTCAGTGAAGATAGAGAGGCCAACGGCGATGCCCTCAGCGACGAAATGGGCTTTGAGGACTTAAATGAGGGCTTATCTCGTCAAAGTACCAGAAAGCAGCCGTAAGTTTCTGGCTTCGTTCCTTTTTTTATGATAAATATTTGTGAAACTTTAAACGCGTTGTTCTCAAAACTTTGTTTTTCGACATGGTTGTCGCCACCCACGCTACAATTCTCATCCGATTTTGATGATTTTTGGTTTCCTTGAATCAAATTGAATTCTGTTAAGTTCATATTAGCCGATTTTTTAAATGTTGACATGTATCATTTTTCTGCCAAGACGGAGGGGTCAAATAAACGCAATTTTTCAAATATTTATAATTTCACTTTTTTTTCTCTTTAAATCCCTATGCTGAAGTAAGATGATCTTGTCTCGAATTAAAGCCCACAGTGTCATTAAATTCTGTTTATTTTGAACCTTGACCATGGTCTCTGCTATAATAATATAGCCTTGTTCCGAAGTCACACTAACAAATGAAAAATGTCTTAGCCCAGCGGCTGCGTCAAGACCAATAAAATAACTTCAACAGACATAAGCGTGTTTCGAAAATAAGTAAAATTACGTACGGCAAATGTCCTCCGCCACTACCCCTGAGTATAACAGAGGTAGTGGCGGAGGTCATACGTTGCCGTACGTAATTTTACTCATGTTTGCTCTTGTCGCTGCGATGATGAAAATAATGAAGTAAAATGACATCTGTAAGGTTCAGTGTGACATGTTACGTTCATGTTTCAGATAACCACAACCGGAGTTACAGCGACAACCGTCGATCTACCTCCTTTCAGAGCTGCCTCGGAAAAATCCCGATTACGCAGTGAAAATATTAATATTTTTTAATAAAAAATACGAATAAAAACTTCAGTGTATACTTCATTCATTGCAGCGAACCTCACTTGTGTACTACATTCCAGTACGGAGGAAAAAAATCCTGAATTTGAACAGTATTTTCGTCCGTCACCATGTCGTTCCCCCTCAAAGAGAGGGAGGCCGTGTGTGCCATCTCTCAGTGAATAGCGTGTGTTGTCGTATTTTAAATATTTTTAAATCGCATTTTCTGTGGCAGAGATTGAGAACCACCCCATAACATGCCGGAAAGGGCAGGGTTACCGCCTAAAAACTGTACTGCGGCTGGCCTGTGCACCGCCACGGGCGTGTAACGTGCTACCGAGACCGATCAGTCACAGTAAATATGCGGTAAACGTCTGAAAAGTAACCAATTACTTTTGTACAAAATTTTTGTACTTCTTGAGTGGAGGGCCCTTAGGTGCGCACAGAATGGAGACCTTATGTGAACTGCTATCAGGATGTTTGAATGAACTTTCCAACACACAGTTCGGTGAGGCAGTATTACACAGTTATCCCATTTAGCGTGTTGATGCGGTGTAAGTTAAAGATGAGAAAACGTGTAAACATAGCGCACTGTTGTCACTCAGTAGTTCTCTTTGGTGTAGAAACAACTTTCGCCGTTTCGAGCTCACAGCTCCCTGCAATTTGTCAGAAACGCTGCGAGTACGGAGGTAAGTTACGACCGGTTGTTTTATTGATTACATGTGCGCCCGAGTCCTCTCGAGTAAATTATTGCCGCCTAAGACGAGGCCAAAGGCGAGTCGTGACCGCATACGAAATGCGGATGTGCGCCGAGCGGCGCTGTTCGCTCGGAATTACTGCCGGCCGCTCCGGTGATGCCGCCCGTTTACGCGTCTTTATATGGCCGCGTCCAACTAGCCGGCGGCCAGCTGCTAGGGGCCCGCAGCGCGCGGGAAGGCAGGGTGCCGACGGCTCCCGCGCCGCCTGCTCGCCTTTCCGAACACAAAGGCGTACCGACAGCCGTGGAGGATCGGTGGACTTTATCACGTCATTAACAGCCGTCCCATGCTGACGTGAGGGTCAGAACAACTGTGCTAGAATTACGAAAATTATTACTTTGTCCATGTTTCGCTAACGCTTCTGCCCCACAGCTGTTTACTGTATTGATGAATAACAAACCGGAGCGGTTAATCATCAAAGCAGGAATTGAAACGATGAATGATGATTTGTACCATGGTCAGGATTCGAACCCAGGTCTCCTGCTCGCTAGGCAAATACGCTCACCACTACGCCACCCTGGCCACACTGGCGCCTTTGTACAACTACAAACACTGCCCTAGCACACCTGCTTCGTCAGTCCAAATCTCATTCACGCCTCAGCCAGGTTGGTATCCACCATAAACTCCAACTGCACTGCAGAGGGTCTTTGACTGTTTTGGGATAGCACCTCTGCATCGAACGAAATGGGGGATCCTGCCTGAAACCCAGGCACACGTTCTTCAAATAAAACTCTGTGCTTCAGAGACTTTCAAAAGTCTCAAATATCTATGACGTACAGGGTGGTTATAATTAAAGCTAAGCCGGCCGGAATGGCCGTGCGGTTCTGGGCGCTACAGTCTGGAGCCGAGCGACCGCAACGGTCGCAGGTTCGAATCCTGCCTCGGGCATGGATGTGTGTGATGTCCTTAGGTTAGTTAGGTTTAATTAGTTCTAAGTTCTAGGCGACTGATGATCTTAGAAGTTAAGTCGCATAGTGCTCAGAGCCATTTGAACCAATTAAAGCTAAACTTTCAACACGCTGTAAGTATAACACCACTGGTCAGAATGACGTCAAATTGCAACGCAATATTATGGGAGCAGGGGGAAAACGTATGGCAGAAGAAAGAAAAATAGTGTGAAAATTGGTCAATAGATGGCGCTGTATGTGTCAGAATACGTAAATGGAAACACCTGTCATACGCACAACCCATTAAAGTTGGTATAAACACGACGTTCGGCATGACTGTCTCAATTCAGGATTGCGATCTGCTGGAAAAGCTGTATTACAAGAATGATGAATGTGCACACGCCGGTCTGCAGAAGTTCCGGACACTGAAGGGTTTGAAAAAAGGAATTGGTGCGATGACTGCCGTGGGTCTGAAGAAAACGATTCAGGAATTCGTAAAGACGGGTTCCTTTGGTGTGCAGCCTGGTAGAGGGAGGAAGCAGTGGCCACAGCAATGCAGGAGGAGACGAGTGGTGGTGTGCAAACGTGTAATGCACCGAGAGTTTCCCAAACAATGGACATACACTCCAGCACGGTGCCTAAAATCCCACGAAACATCCTCTTTTGCTATTCATTCAAAATTACCCATGTGCACAAGTTGCTTCCTGTTGACCTGCCAGCGAGAGAGACCTTTGCTTTAGAACATCTTGCTCGCATGGAAGTGGACAATGATTGGCCGTGGAAGATTTTGTGGACAGACGAAGCCCACTTCCATCTGACATGATATGTCAATACACAGAATTGTCGACCATGGGCAATGGAAAGTCTACAAGCAAATCAGCCAGTACCCCTTCGTCCTGTAAAACCCCTGTGTGGTGCGGGTTCACGTCATCATTTGTCATAGGGCCACATTTTTTCGAAGAGACAAATGTTTCCGGTCCTGTCACCTGTACCGTCACTGGAATGCGCTATGAGTGTCTTTTGCGCGACCACGTCATTCCAGCTCTCCAACAGCGTGGATGTGTGGATGGGATCATTTCTATGCAAGATGGTGCACCTCCGAACATTGAAAATCCAATTAAGCAGCTGCTGAAGCGCCATTTCGGAAATGCTAGAATTATCAGCTGCCATTTCCCCGTAGCCTGGCTGTCCCTAGCATCTGATCTTAATCCTTGTCACTTCTGGCTGTGGGGTTATCTGAAAGATGTTGTGTTCAGTGTTTCGATTGCAAACTTAGCTGCATTGAATGCACCCACTGCGCAACATATTCTGAACGTGACCCAGGAAACACTTCGATCAGTTGTGGAACGTGCTGATTCTCGGTTTCAACTTGGTGCAGAAACGGTGGCCAGCATATTGAACATGTTTTACGCCAGTCAACCACACATTAATAATCCAATTTGTTTTTGATTGGTGCTTTTTATGAGGTTTGGGCATCAGGACAATTAAAAACCGATGCGAGTAATGCTTTTTATGCGGTTTTTGGCCTTAGAACAATTAAAACAGATTATTCGAATCCGATGAGATAAGACCTTGCCGTGGTGGATGGACTTACGTAACTAGCCGTATGACACCTGCACACTCATGCACGCTGAGCAGTATAGTTGTTTAACGTCAAACGTACACCTTAGACATTGTTGTATGATTCATTTGTTACTTGTAGTCGACCACTATTACATTATGATGCTAGCAGCGCCATCTATTGCTACATTTTGTAACTATTTATTTTTCTTCTGCCATACATCTTCCCCCTTCTCCGATAATATTCCGTTGCAACTTGACGTCATTATGACCAGTGTTGTTATTTCTACAGCGGTCTGAAAGTTTAATTATAATCACCCTATATATATATATGCAAAGTGAAGCGATGTCTTAAAATGTGTACCAAGGTCAGGATTCGAACTTGAATCTCCTGCCCACTAGGTGGATGCACTAACCACAAAGCCGCCTTGGTACAGTGGCTTTGCACAACTGCACACACTACGCTAGAACATACCTCTACTCAATTTACATTCTCGTTCACTCCTCAGCTCGAACAGCATTGCAGGAACTCTTCAGTGTTGCAGTTGTTCAAAGCCACAGTACCAGGATGGAACAGAATTTGATTGATTAGTTGATTTGGGGGGAGGGGACCAAACATCGACCTCATCGGTCCCACCGGACTAGGGGAGGATGGGGAAGGAAGTCGTCCGTGCCCTTTCTAAATAACCATGCTGGCATTCGCATTGACCTAGTATATAGTGTCGGAAGTTCCATGCGGATGATGCTGTAGTATACAGAGAAGTTGAAAGGTGGCTACACTGAGCCACAGCGCCAGAGATTGCGCCAGAGTGTATTTTTTAGCCGCCTCCACAGGCAGTAGTCGTTCAGATGCGGTGGTAGACAGTGCTTGTCGTGAGGTCGGAGTGGAGAGTTGTTGTTGAGACGTCGTAGTGGAGAGTGCTTGTTCCATGTTTTATCCAGTTTTGATGGGCTAGACAGCAGATGTTGTTCGAAATGGAGATATTGTAATGATCAGAGTGCTTTTCGTCAATATATATGAAGGTAAAAAAATTCCCTTTTCTTTTTATTATTTCAATGTCTTAAATAATGCGTCATTACAGGTTCAGTCAACAAAGCATCTGGCTTGTGTTCTTGTATTAGAGTGTAATCCTGGTTTTCTTCCGCAGTTATAGTATTTCTATTTTTTTTAATTACTTCAATATAAATGGTACTTGAAATTTCTTGTCTTATTGGAGAAGAACCGTGCCAGATGTGTATGTTGAGTCACACTTCCACACACAGAACAGCTACACTTGTGTTTGTTGTTTCGTAGGTTTTATAGTTGCTGGGGACTTAATTAATTAATTGTGTTAACGGAAGTTTTGTTTCATTCTTTGTTGTTATTCTATGCAGTCAGATTGCGTGCTAAACTAGTCAGGGCCAACCGTTTACGAGACAGCGTAACCGGATAGACAGTAAAAAATTATTTGCATAAATATTTAATAAGCCCCATGCATGTGGCTACCCTTCCAGGATCGTCCCTTGGAATTCTTCTGATTGTAAAAATAGTAGACAGTAGTATTGTTGTAGTAATTTGTAGTTTAGTAATTGTAGTCTATATTGCATGTGTAGATTTGGTAATTGAACATTTGTAGATGTCTTGTCTTTCTACTAATGGTATTTTTGCAGAATTTAATTTTTGATGTCTTGTATACGCATTTGACAATTTGTGCAAATGTGAAGGTTTCTATTGTTCGCTAATCGTGTTTGTCGGGAAGCATTTCGTGTGAATGGTATTGTTGGAGACAAAGTGTCATTGTGTGTAATTATCGTATAGTGACGAGTTTTGTATGTTTTGTAAATGATTACGCGATCGATGAAAAAGGCAAAAATGATGGATAGTGAGGATGACGGAATTGTTGACATGGCGAACTCGCCAACACAGGAGAACAGGATGATGAATAATGAAGTTGAAAACAATTTAATAAGCAGGGAAAATAGTCCGGAACCAGTTCAAAATATTTCTCAATCAAAAAATTTACAGAATACGAAATTAATGCTAGAAGATTCTGAAATGGTATCGAACTCAGATAGCTTTACAGCTATGACGAGGGAAACTGGTTTTGCGGGAAATGTTAGGGGCGAAAAGAATTTTGAACCAGTTAATATGGAGCAGTTGATGAGTGCAATATTAAATTTGGAATCTCGGTTAGATTCACAAATGGCAACACGGTTAGACTCACTGGGATCACAGTTACGATCTGAATTAAAAACAGATATGGAAACAGTGGGATCACAGTTACGATCTGAACTAAAAACAGATATGGGAACACAAATAGGAACAATTAAAACTGATATGGGAACAATGGGAACACAGTTAGACTCACTGGGATTGCAGTTAGGATCTGAATTAAAAATAGTGGCAACACGGTTAGACTCACAAATAGGAACAATTAAAACAGAGATGGAAACAATGGAAACACGGTTAGACTCACGAATAGGGACATGTTTCAAAAATATGAAAGATGAATTAAAGAAAGAAATTAGAGAAGAAGTAGAACAGATTTTGAATGCTCACAATAATAGATTAATTGCAGTAGAGATTAGACAAAAGGAACAGGATAGAGAACAGGAAGAAAGAGATCGCGCGATAGTACAAAAATTTTCAGAATTAAATTTACAACGTGCACACGATAAGGAAGAAATACTTGAAAGAATAGAGAAATCCGTACCAAATGACAGAATAAATAACCTAACACAACAGTATGAACAGTTAACTACTAAATGTGTTAATACTGAAACCCGAGTCGCGACACTTACGGAAGACGTAAATAAACAGAAAGAACAAATTGGTGACTTATCGGAAAGAGTGGAGGAGATTTCAGATAAATTGACAAATCTTAGTTTAAATGGGGACAGAGATTCAGATGACACAGCTCCATTGCCATTTTCAGAAACCGAAGAGTACCAGAGCATAAATAAACATGTTGAAAATCAGGGAAAATTTAATGAACGCGTTAAAAGGGAAGTGGAGGCCTTACGAAAGCAAGTCAAACAAATTGAAGGCGAAATCGCAGAAAAAGACAGCAGAAGAAATTTAGAATCATAAATAGCTGAAGGGTTTGAAGAAAGTAATTTATTTCATTTACGAGATGCAACAAGAGAGCGCCAGGCGCGCGAACTTGACAATAATCGACATTCGGACTGGGACAGACGCGGTAGGTCTTTGTCGCCACGAGGAGAAAACTTTGACTATAAACACTTCTTAACTGTTCGGAAATTTAAAATCTTCCGCAATTCTAAGAACGACATACATCCATGTTCATGGTTAGATCAATTTATGTACGCACTTCCACCAAATTGGCCACTAAGTCACAAATTGGAATTTATGTGTGGATATTTAGAAAACGAACCGGTGACGCGCATGAGCGCACTTATTAGAGATTGTAATAATCTAAATGACTTTTATCATGCATTTCTATCGGCATATTGGTCCGAAAACACGCAAGACAGAGTCAAACATAGTCTTATTATGCAACGTAATTTTAAACAGTCTGAGTTCCGCACGCCGGCAGAATACTTTGAAGACATGATTCGAAAGAATCAATTCCTGTCCAACCCTTATAGCCCAACTGAATTAGTTCGCATTTGTTTAACTAAGCTGCCACAATCCATAAGACAAATTGCTTTAGCCGGAAGATGTAAAGACGACATTGAGACTTTTACGACGTTGCTACAAGAACTTGAGTATGACAGCGTCGACGGGACTTCTTGTAATTTTTTCAGTAACAGTAATCACAACAGATTTTCAGAGAGAAGGGATAATGATCGGAACGGACGTTATATGGGTAATTTTGGGAATGACAGACGAAATAGACAGGATAATAGATATCAGCCGTATGACAATAACAGACGTTCTAACAGAAATTACATAGACAAATATAATAACGGTAATTCCTACCGGAATGATCAATCATACGGAAACAGTAATCGGTATCATCAAGACAGAAATTATTCATACAATAATAGAAATTCTTACTACAGAAATAATCAGGGTAGTAGATACAACAATAATTTCAGAAGTGACAGTCGAAATTACACGAGAAGTAGTTATGCAGACAGACAGGAAAACAGAAATTTTAATAACAGACACAACCAAGAATTTGCATCTAACAGACAGGAAGGACCTAATTGGCATCCTCCACGTGACAGAACTTCAGAGAGACAAGTGCAAATCGTAGAAATTGATCCGCGAAATGACGGGAATAATCAAAGACGTGACGCAAACAATCGACAATGACTTGTAGCTTCGGTTTCTGGCAGCAATATAGACGGTTCAGAAAGTAATGGCACTACGACTTTACACTACGTACGCCTGAAAGACATGAGAGACATTTTGCTAGACGAAAAGGAAAATAATGTAGACGCATTTTTACATCCTGTTATTGAAGTATGTGTGGGTAAGAATAAGTTCACTGCAGTTTTAGATTCTGGGTGCCCATTGAATGTCATTAGTGAATCAGTTTTTCGTATATGTGTAAGAACTATTGCTTGTCCTGTGTTACCTATTTCTAAAACTACAATTCGAGGCGCTATTTCAGGAAAAAGTGTGGAAGTCAAACAACAGACCAACTTAAATTTCATTTGTCAAGGATACGAATTTTCTGCTAATTTTATTATTGTTCCATTACTCAACACACAAATTATATTAGGTATGGAATTTCTTAACGCACATAAAGCAATTTTAAACTTTAAAGAAGGAAGTGTGAATTTGACTGTTGTCGGAATGCCGAAATGTTTGAAATTTTTCGAGTGTTTAGCAAGATCTGAATCAGATACAAAATGTTTAAGGTTTCTTACTTCTGATGTTTTCGTTGAGCATTATGACGACAGTGTGTTTATTCATGACAATGACATTAGATACAGAGACGCGATGGATGATATAATTAATAGCGAAGAATTAATTAACGAAAAGGTTAAGAAAGCTGAAGTGCCAGATGACATTGCAAGAGAAGAGCTGCACCACATTTTGACTTCACATGCTACAGTATTTAGTCATCACACAGGAACTATACAAGGCTTACAATATTTATTTAAAGTAAAAGAACACACACCATTTCGGGGGAAAATGTACGCTATTCCTTTGGCTTACAGAGACAAGGTTAAGAGTGAACTTCAATACATGTTAGATCAAGGCATTATTAAGCCAGCAGTCAGTCCTTATACCAGCCCATTACACGTCGTTCTTAAAAAGGATGGGTCAATTCGTTTGGTTCTTGATTCCAGACAGATAAATAATATCATCATTCCTGAAACTGTCCGTCCACAAAATTTAGATGAACTTCTTCAACATTTCCATGGAATTAAAGTTTTATCCACGATTGATATGCGCGCAAGTTTTTGGCAAACAGAACTCCATCCTGATTGTAGAAAATACACTGCCTTGTTAGCCTTTGGTAATTGTTACCAGTTTCGGAAAGTACCGTTTGGACTTACTGTATCTTCAGCAGCATTCATTCGTAGTTTAAACGAAATTTTACCTTTTTATCTTCGTGACAATATTACTACATATGTTGACGATATTCTTACTGCTAAACGTTCTTGGAGTGAGCACAACAAAATTTTGGATTCATTATTACGTATTTTTGCAAGAGTTGAACTTGGAAAAATCTGAATTTGGTCGTTCTCAGCTGAAATTTCTTGGTCATATTAATTCTACAGAAGGTATTCTTCCTGATCCAGAGAAACTAGACGCAATTCGTAATTATTTTGTTCCTACCACAAAACGTGATGTTCGTAGTTTTCTTGGTGTCTGTAATTTTCTTAGACGCTTTGTTAGATTGGACGATTTGGACACACCTCGCTTATGTGAACTGTCTGGAAAGAATTCTAATTGGTGTTGGGATGAGGAAGCTCAATCAGAATTTGAACAACTTCGTGATGCTTTAGTTGCTGCTCCACTTCTTTCACACCCGGATTTATCTAAAGATTCTTGTTTGGCGACGGACTCATCATACAAAGGCCTTGGTACACACTTATTTCAAGAGATAGAAGAAAACGGCGTTGTAGTACAGGAAACTATTGCATTTGGAAGTCGTGTTCTCTCTAAATCAGAAAAGAATTATTCGATTACGGAACTTTAAGCTTTGGCTGTTGTATGGGCTTTCACAAAATTTCGCATATTTTTGTATGGCAGACATACTAAAGTTTACACTGATCATCGAGCTCTGGAATTTCTTATATCAACAAAATTAACACATGGAAGATTGTCACGATGGGCGCTGTATCTACAGGAATTTGACTTTAGTTTTGTTTACATACAGGGTTCTTTAAATATTATTGCTGATGTTTTATCATGTGCACCTATGGGTTTTAAACAAATTGCTGAAGAGGACTGCAAAGAAAACAATTATTGTTTGATGTATATTCAAGGTGTTGCGTTTGAGAATTTTATTTCGTTTTCGCTCCAGGACATCGCTAAGGAGCAAAGTAAGGATCCAATCTGGAAGGACATTAAGGAGAAGTGGAGGAGAAAGGAAAGCGTAGCGATCAGACAGTATTATTTAGTTCGCAATGATATTCTTTTTAAACGAAAATCGGTCGACAACTCTGTTTGGTTAGTTTGCATTCCTGATGAGTGGGGTAATAAATTGATTTGGTACACACATTTCAGTT
The DNA here is from genome assembly GCF_023864275.1 of Schistocerca cancellata. NCBI lineage: Eukaryota > Metazoa > Arthropoda > Insecta > Orthoptera > Acrididae > Schistocerca > Schistocerca cancellata. Next base: position 600,167,443 of record NC_064631.1, on the reverse strand, counting down.
ATGCACACTTTGGTCCCAGAAAATGCTTTCATAAATTGCGAGAAAATTGTTACTTCAGTAATATGGAAAAACGTATTCGATCTGTCCTTGCCAAATGCAAATTATGTCAAAAGGCTAAGCCGCCAACTATTTCTCACAGAGCACTGTTGTTTCCTATCATTCCAGCGAAATTAAAGGACATGGCTGCAGTCGATTTGTTCGGTCCAGTGGTTCGTTCTACTAATGGTTTTGCGTACTTTTTCGTAGCAGTGGAACTGACATCAAAATATGTGTGTTTTACACATTTACGCACAGCAACAGCTCGTTCAATATCTAATGCCTTCATCAAACATTTTCTTAAAGAAGTGGGTCATGTTGATAAGGTTATATTAGATAATGGATCACAGTTTCGTTCTAAAATTTGGCTTCATACTCTACGGCGTCGTAAGATTAAACCAATTTTCATTTCACTTTTTCACCCTCAATCTAACGCTTCAGAGAGATGGATGAAGGAAATCAATAAATTGTGTCGTCTTTATTGTCATCAGAATCACAGAACGTGGGATCAGTATCTTCATATTTTTCAAAACATTCTGAATGAACTTCCTAATGACTCAACTTCCTTACCGCCTATACTGATATTAAAAAACAAAGCACCGACAAATCGCATTTCTGAAATCGTTCCTTTTCCGCCTACACGGAACCTGCGGCATTCTGAAGTTGTCAATCTGGCTCTACGAAATATTGAATCTGTGGCTGCTAGAAGAAAGGAATCAGCTAAGCGTCCTGGTCGTTTAAAAACCTTGTCAGTTGGTCAAAAGGTGTTAAGATTTGTCTCACAAAGGAAAAGGCTTGTGTCGCAAATTTTTTCTGCTTTATAACGGTCCGTATAGGATTCGCAAAATTATTCATGATAACACTATTGAAGTAGAAACTCTTAAATCTCGGCTCTCTAAGGGAATACATCATATATCGAACGTTAAAATTTTTGTGGAATGACATACTTTTGAGAAACTAACAGTTACACGTAAACACACGGAGAATGCAAGGATACCGCGCCGTGTTCCGGCGGCGGCACATACTCAAAGCAACAGTCAAGTCTGCGCGCCGCACAAGGCAGTCGTTGACCGCAAACAATTACTTCCTACGTCACGCGCCTACAGCTGATCGAGCGCTCAGTGCCAATGCACTGACAGCTGTAAACAAATACACAGTCTAATTTCTCCGAATAATTTCAGTATAAAGCTATGGTGACTTTATAAATTATGTTATTAACGTTCAGTATTTTTCAGGATACGGTTGTATAAAATACTTAAGACCTTCAGGTAAATTCTGTGCGTGTCCGACTTTAAGACGACTTGCTATGGAGAAAATTTCAGGAAGAATGTAATTTCGAAGAAAAATGTAATAAACTAAAAAGGGTAACTATTAATTGAGTTTATTTTTCAGGTAACATAATTCCACTTAGGTACGTACTTTAGACGTAATTTGCTGCTCCCGATTACGTGATTCATACTTTGTGCTAAATTTCATGTTCTATGAATTTACTTGTGAAGTGACGTGCTTGCGTGCATTAACTGATTTGACAATGATTGATTAATAAACAGGGTTGTTACTTGTGTATATTATGCATCGCTTGGCTGCACTGCTTTTTCACTGATGTCATATTTTTCTATTATGTGCCTGCTGTGGTTATTTATTTAAATTATAATTGTCACTTGATTAATTGTGCTGATGTGGTTATGTATGTAGGTTACACTTTGTGATTTATCTGCTTGCGCCTTCATGTTTACTTATTAAAATTACATATGAACATTTATTTGCTTATGCTGATATCATGCTAATGACCTGTTTATTATGTAAGATACATATTTGCTGCTTTGCGTATGGATTGCATATTTATACATTTCTGTTTGTTGTCATAACTACTCTTTAATTTGGTATATAGAAATGCTGATATACGGTGTACAAACATGGAGCTTAGGTCACACTATGGTATTAATTATAGACTGTTTGCTTGGCAGAGCCTCGTTGTAGGAATTGTGCTGCATCCACTGGTTGACATTCTGTTCTCTACTGGTATATTTACTCGCTAATGCATGTTTTGCTTACGCTCGGTGCTTTATATTTTAACATAAGAAAATGAACTGCAGTAATTCGACGAACGAGATTAGTACAGGAAACGTCATAGAAGTCACATGAGTTGGAGGTTTTATGGAAGCTATATAAATTTATGCTAATAGGAAGGAAGATAACGACATGACATACCAACACTAGGTTTAGACTATTGACAGCTACTACACTACATTCTTCATGAGCAATTGAAATAGCAAGTGACACTTGACACAAAAAATACTCCACATGTTTGCTTCTGCCATGATTCTTGAAGTGGTGTACACACTGTGAAATATTATGATCATTCACACTCCGTAATCGTACTTAATTACTGAGAGTTCTTCGAACTAAAGTCTGTTAGAGGTCATGTATGCATTTCTTTTATTTAATGATGGACAAGGCAACCAAAATGTATTTTATAATTCATAACGAGTAGAAGATTTGGGTCAGATGGATTACACAGATGTTGTGTGTGGACATTGTGTCTTCGGATTGTATGGGATGATGAATTGAAGTTTGCACTAGGATTTTATCTGTACTTGTTCGAGGAGACTGACTAGAGGAAAGAGTTGTTATGGAAGTGAAATGATATTGGTAATAAGGTTTAGATGTATCGACGTATTGAAGATGTATTATTGAGGTATTGAGATTGTGTGAAGTTGATGATTATTGGAGTTTTAGTGGACAAGAGGTAAGGTAAATGATATTGGTAATAAGGTTTATAAGTATCGACGTATTGAAGAGGTATTATTGAGGTATTGAGATTGTGTGAAGTTGATGATTATTGGAGTTTTGGTGGACAAGAGCTAAGGTAAATGATATTGATGACAAGTTTTATATGTATCGATGTAAGAGGTATTATTGAAGTATTAAGATTATGTGATGCTGATGATTATTGGAGTTTTGGTGGATAAGAGGTAAAGTAAGTGAGGAGCATTTTTTTTTTTTTTGTTGGTTTATATGGAACAAGGAAGATGAAGTTGGCAGACTAGAACACTCAAGTAGAAAGAAGATTGTCTACACACACACTTTGTTAAATCAATAAGCAGTATATTTTTTTTTTTTTGGAGAGAGGAAGCATTTGCATATCTTTGCACACTGACAGTTGTTCAGTTGATTTGGCTTGGCAAACATTGGTCTCGACATGATGACTATGACGTTGACTAACTATTATTGACTGTTATACATTGCTGTCGCTAATACTTGATACACATGATGAACATCAAATTTTGGACAGAATTGCATTTACACAGTTAACACTATTCAATTACACAGTAGTACTTAATGTGGATGAAAGATGAGTGAGTGCGTTTTGTGTGTTTTCCTTTCCTAATCCCAAATAATTGGTACCGAACTATTTCCTGTATATTATTTTACTTGTTTGTTGTGGCCTGCACTGACAAACATAATTATTATAGGTTTACTGGCATTTGTGTATTTGTAATAGTTAATATGACAATTATCTGATATCATTTGTGTGTTTGTTATAATTTGTATGTTTAGTGTAAGAGCATTGAGAATAATTTTGTAAAAGCAATTGTGTGTGCATTCAAACTGTTGTTCACACCTGCACCTGTTCAACATTGATGTGGGACACTTAGAAATGTTTAATTTCTGCTGATGAAGTGTGTGATTAGTGACAGTGAATATTAATGACTGTTACTTGCACTTTTTCTACATGATTGGGCCACTAGGACATGTTTAATTTCTGCTGATAAACTCTGATGAACAGTGTGATTAGTGATAGTGAATATTATGGACTGCTGTCTGCACCTGTTCAACATTACTGGGTGCCACTGATGGACTGATTCTACTGAGATGATGTCACTTGTTACTGTAGCACCTGTTCAACATTGCTGGGTGCAACTGATAGAACTGATTCTACTGAGATGATGTCACTTGTTGGTGTCTGCACCTGTTCAACCGTGCTGGGTGCCACTGATGGACTGCATCTATTGAAATAAAGTCACTTGTTGGTGTCTGCACTTGCTCCAAATTGCTGGGTGCCACTGATGGACTGCTTCTATTAAAATAATGTCACTTGTTGGTGTCTGCACCTGCTCAACATTGCTGGGTGCCACTGATGGACTGCTTCTGCTGAAATGTTGTCACTTGTTGGTGTCTGCACCTGTTCAACATTAATGGGTGCCACTGATGGACTGCTTCTACTGAAATGATGTCACTTGTTGGTGTCTGCACCTGTTCAACATTACTGGATGCTACTGATGGACTGCATCTATTGAAATAATGTCAGTTGTTGCTGTCTGCACCTGCTCAACATTGTTGGGTGCCACTGATGGACTGCTTCTACTGAAATGTTGTCACTTGTTGGTGTCTGCACCTGTTCAACATTGCTGGGTGCCACTGATGGAACTGCTTCTACTGAAATGGTGTCACTTGTTGCTGTAGCACCTGTTCAACATTGAAGGGTGCAACTGATGGAACTGATTCTACTGAGATGATGTCAATTGTTGGTGTCTGCACCTGTTCAACATTCCTGGGTGCCACTGATGGACTGCTTCTACTGAAATGTTGTCATTTGTTGGTGTCTGCACATGCTCAACATTGCTGGGTGCCACTGATGGACTGCTTCTGCTGAAATGTTGTCACTTGTTGGTGTCTGCACCTGTTCAACATTGCTGGGTGCCACTGATGAGACTGCTTCAACTGAAATGGTGTCACTTGTTGCTGTAGCACCTGTTCAACATTGCTGGGTGCAACTGATGGAACTGATTCTACTGAGATGATGTCACTTGTTGCTGTCTGCACCTGCTCAACATTGCTGGGTGCCACTGATGGACTGCTTCTACTGAAATGTTGTCATTTGTTGGTGTCTGCACCTGATCAACATTGCTGGGTGCCACTGATGGACTGCTTCTACTGAGATGATGTCACTTGTTGGTGTCTGCACCTGTTCAACATTGCTGGGTGCCACTGATGGACTGCTTCTGCTGAAATGTTGTCACTTGTTGGTGTCTGCACCTGTTCAACATAACTGGGTGCCACTGATGGACTGCATCTATTGAAATAATGTCATTTGTTGCTGTCTGCACCTGCTCAACATTGCTGGGTGCCACTGATGGACTGCTTCTACTGAAATGATGTCACTTGTTGGTGTCTGCACCAGCTCAACATTACTGGGTGCCACTGATGGACTGCATCTATTGAAATAATGTCATTTGTTGCTGTCTGCACCTGCTCAACATTGCTGGGTGCCACTGATGGACTGCTTCTACTGAAATGTTGTCACTTGTTGGTGTCTGCACCTGTTAAACATTGCTGGGTGCCACTGATGGAACTGCTTCTACTGAAATGATGTCACTTGTTGCTGTAGCACCTGTTCAACATTGCTGGGTGTAACTGATGGAACTGATTTTACTGAGATGATGTCACTTGTTGCTGCCTGCACCTGCTTAACATTGCTGGGTGCCACTGATGGACTGCTTCTACTGAAATGTTGTCACTTGTTGGTGTCTGCACCTGTTCAACATTACTGGGTGCCACTGATGGACTGCTTCTGCTGAAATGTTGTCACTTGTTGGTGTCTGCACCTGTTCAACATTACTGGGTGCCACTGATGGACTGCATGTATTGAAATAATGTCACTTGTTGCTGTCTGCACCTGTTCAACATTGCTGGGTACCACTGATGGAACTGATTCTACTGAGATGATGTCACTTGTTGCTTTTTGCACCTGCTCAACATTACTGGGTGCCACTGATGGACTGCTTCTACTGAAATGATGTCACTTGTTGGTGTCTGCACCTGTTCAACATTACTGGGTGCCACTGATGGACTGCATCTATTGAAATAATGTCACGTGTTGCTGTCTGCACATGCTCAACATTGCTGGGTGCCACTGATGGACTGCTTCTACTGAAATGTTGTGACTTGTTGGTGTCTGCACCTGTTCAACATTGCTGGGTGCCACTGATGGGACTGCTTCAACTGAAATGGTGTCACTTGTTGCTGTAGCACCTGTTTAACATTGCTGGGTGCAACTGATGGAACTGATTCTACTGAGATGATGTCACTTGTTGCTGTCTGCACCTGCTCAACATTGCTGGGTGCCACTGATGGACTGCTTCTACTGAAATGTTGTCATTTGTTGGTGTCTGCACCTGTTCAACATTACTGGGTGCCACTGATGGACTGCTTCTACTGAAATGTTGTCATTTGTTGGTGTCTGCACCTGCTCAACATTGCTGGGTTCCACTGATGGACTGCTTCTACTGAGATGATGTCACTTGTTGGTGTCTGCACCTGTTCAACATTGCTGGGTGCCACTGATGGAACTGCTTCTACTAACCTGTTGACCATTGCTGGGTGCTACTGCTGTAACTATCAGGTACTTTTTTTTTTTTTTTTGACTCATTGGAAACATTTTATGTGAACATTTGTATAAACTGATTTTTTTGTGTATTGTGTAAACTGTTATGTAAAGTCACATGTATGAAAGAATTTGTATTGCTTACTGTATTTTATATATTAGGTTATTGAAAGGTCAGTGCAAAGCCAATTTTATCTAATTATGTGATATTTACGTATTAATATTATCTTTTATTTTTGTCTTTATTTTTGTGAACGAATTTGGTGGTATTTTCACCACCAATGCTGGCAAAAATACCATCAAATTCTGGCCCGTGGAGGAAGGGCATATGAATGGTGGCTACACTGAGCCACAGCGCCAGAGATTGCGCCAGAGTGTATTTTTTAGCCGCCTCCACAGGCAGTAGTCGTTCAGATGCGGTGGTAGACAGTGCTTGTCGTGAGGTCGGAGTGGAGAATTGTTGTTGAGACGTCGTAGTGGAGAGTGCTTGTTCCATGTTTTATTCAGTTTTGATGGGCTAGACAGCAGATGTTGTTCGAAATGGAGATATTGTAACGATCAGAGTGCTTTTCGTCAATATATATGAAGGTAAAAAAATTCCCTTTTCTTTTATTATTTCAATGTCTTAAATAATGCGTCATTACAGGTTCAGTCAACAAAGCATCTGGCTTGTGTTCTTGTATTAGAGTGTAATCCTGGTTTTCTTCCGCAGTTATAGTATTTCTATTTTTTTTAATTACTTCAATATAAATGGTACTTGAAATTTCTTGTCTTATTGGAGAAGAACCGTGCCAGATGTGTACGTTGAGTCACACTTCCACACACAGAACAGTTACACTTGTGTTTGTTGTTTCGTAGGTTTTATAGTTGCTGGGGACTTAATTAATTAATTGTGTTAACGGAAGTTTTGTTTCATTCTTTGTTGTTATTCTATGCAGTCAGATTGCGTGCTAAACTAGTCAGGGCCAACCGTTTACGAGACAGCGTAACTGGACAGACAGTAAAAAATTATTTGCATAAATATTTAATAAGCCCCCATGCAAAGTTGCAGCATTAGAAAATTACAGCGAAATTCAGGAAGATTTGCGGCGGATAGTCGTTGGTGCAGGGGGTGGCAATTGACCCTTAACATAGACAAATGTAATGTATTGCGAATACATAGAAAGAAGGATCCTTTATTATACGATAGCGGAACAAACACTGGTAGCAGTTACTTCTGTACAATATCTGGGAATATGCGTACGGAACGCTTTGAAGTGGAATGATCATATAAAATTAATTGTTGGAAAGGCGGGTGCCAGGTTGAGATTCATTGGGAGAGTCCTTAGAAAATGTAGTCCATCGACAAAGGTGGTGAAACTTCCTGGCAGATTAAAACTGTGTGCCGGATCGAGACTCAAACTCGGGACCTTTGCCTTTCGCGGGAAAGTGCTCTGCCAACTGAGCTACCCAAGCACGACTCACGCCCCGTCCTCACAGCTCTACTTCTGCCAGTACCTCGTCTCCTACCTTCTAAACTTCACAGAAGCTCTCCTGCCAGTCGAGCTTTGGTAGCTCAGATGGTAGAGCACTTGCCAGAGAAAGGCAAAGGTGCTGAGTTCTTGTCTCGGTCCGGCACACAGTTTTAATCTGCCAGGAAGTTTCATATCAGCGCACACTCCGCTGCAGAGTGAAAATCTCATTCTAACAAAGGAGGTGGCTTACAAAACACTCGTTCGGCCTATACTTGAGTATTGCTCATCAGTGTGGGATCCGTACCAGGTCGGGTTGACAGAGGAGATAGAGAAGATCCAAAGAAGAGCGGCGCGGCTCGTCACAGGGTTATTTGGTAAGCGTGATAGCGGTAAGGAGATGTTTGGCAAACTCAAGTGGCAGACTCTGCAACAGAGGCTCTCTGCATCGCAGTGTAGCTTGCTGCCCAAGTTTCGAGAGGGTGCGTTTCTGGATGAGGCTCGAATATACTGGTTCCTCGTACTTATACCTCCCGATGAGATCAAGAATATAAAATTAAAGAGATTCGAGCACGCACGGAGGCTTTCCGCCAGCCGTTGTTCCCGCGAACCATACGCGAGTGGAACAGGAAAGGGAATAATGACAGTGGCACGGAAAGTGCCCTCCGCCACACACCGTTGGGTGGCTTGCGGAGTATAAATGTAGAATGTCGATGTAGAAGCGGTTTAGGGAAATCACGGAAAACCTAAATGAGGATAGCCAGATGCCTATTTGAACCGTCGTCCTGCCGAATGTGAGTTCAGTGTGCTAACCACTGCACAACCTCGATCGAGGCATAGAGTTTAGTTAACCTGCGTAGTGAGCTGGAGAAACGAGTTCGAACACTGGCATTGGTACAAATTTCATTCGTCGTTTCAGTCTCCATGTACACAACATAGATGTTTGAGACTTGAAAAGGTCTCTAGAACCATACAGATTCGTTTGCTTAAAACAAGAATCGTTGCACATTCAGTATGCAGTGCGAATTTGGTTGAAGGTGACCAACTGCAGGAAACACATACTGAGAGGATAAGGAGCAAAAAGGGTCATAACTATGGATGCGTCGCACACGCAAATTTTCTGGCACGTCACTGGCAATCGGTCATTGGAGCGCCGTTTCCTGACTTTGACTGGAGATTTGCTGAATTGATAAGGTGGTGAGCTGCCGAAAACGCGGATGTAGAGGCTCGCGTAGCGTGAACAGAGCGAGTTGTGTTAACGTCTGGAGACAGTGTGGAGGCCCGTTATAGTGTGCTGGGCAGAGCGCCGAGCTGCTGATGTCGAACGAGCAAGGCCGTAAGGAACGGCAGATACTGGGATAGGCGGTTGTACCGTGGCAGTTTTGCTGGACAGCTGTTTGAAATTACGCGGACGACAGTTGAGCATTAATTTGTCGATCATGTTACAGACTGGATCTTACGGTGAGCATCCTAGCATTTGGTCATTTAACAGATTTTGATATTTCTGTCGCCGAGGCACTAGTTTTGAGTTGTGTTCGTTTGTGTCTGAGAGTCAGGCCGAGTGATTAAGCCGTTGTCCGTACATGGTAAGTTACCACAAGCCTACTGAACATATGTGCAGTGTGATCGGAATTAATCTATCAGCAAGTCGCATGTTTTGTAATCCTTTCCAATGAATGATCGAATTTGTATTTTGTTATTATTGTGACACATAAATTTTCTTTGGGGAGGTATGTACCGTCTATGCAGCTAAATTAAGGCAGTTTGCTTGTTTCCATACGCGTTTCACTTCATTTATTTGTAAAGCATCATCAGTTGCCTGAAATACATGTTTCTTTTTATACACACAATAAACGTATTATGTGATAGATATAATATGCTGATATATTACATTTGTCGTATATCTATCACATAACACATTTATTGTATGTGTAAAAAGAAACATGTATATCAGGCCACTGATGATGCTTCCCAAATAAATGGAGCGAGACGCGTGTGGCAACAAACAAACTGCCTTCATTTAGCTGCATAGACGGTACATACCTCCACGATTAGAGCAACTAAGGAAAAGACGGAAAACAGATAAAAATGACGATACAAATCTTCTGTTAACTTAGGAGAGTGGTTAACGCTCAAAATTGTTTTTACCGTGTTGGGCTGATATATGTCTGTGGCAGCTCACACATACTTCTCTTTACCGTGTGCAATTCCATTTGTATTTTGTATTTATTGAGATACATTAGTTTCATGTTAAGTGAAGAGAGTAGTAATTGCTTAAAATGGTCTTATTGTCTCGTGCCGATGTTACTTCGAAACTGTGTGGGCTTGTTTCTGTCAGTGGCTGTTCACACGTAATCCTTTTGAGCGTGTGCATTTGAATTTGTATACCGTACTAATGAAATTTAACCTTCTGTCTATTTCTGCTGTAGGCAGACTGTGTGTCGGTTATGGTTTTTATATTACACTGTGTAACGGCGGTTGGGTCGCACCACTGAATCTGACTACCTGTAACATATCTGTAAGCCTAAGGTTTTAGAACGGATCATGATCAAATAAAGTAGCAGGTTAAAGAGTTGTTAAGTTCTTGTACTTGAAACAAAACCTTATGAGTGAGACAATTTGGTGTTAAATTGTTCCTTTCGAGTTTACAATGTGTGCCGTTGTATTTTTTGTGGTTCGGTAATTGTTGCGTTGTATGTTTCAGTTGCGGCCAACTTGTGTTAAATACACTATGGTAGACCACTGATTTCGGGTTAATGTCTGATTCCTAATCTGCGAGAATCCGAGAGAGCGTAAAAATTAGTTCCACAGCGTGCTAGCCTGTGTGACAAAAGGTATATTTGTGGGTCCACTATTTAAATCCCTGTATGAGTAAAGTGTTGCGTTGTGTTCTGGGCCCAACATTAATAACTGTTGAGACTTTGCATTTTTTGACGTGCCCATTTCATATAATTTTGTGGAGCCTTCCACCGGTTAAGAACGTGTCTGTGTTAAATAATAAAGTGAGTCGTTAACTTGACAGTTAGAATTGAATAGCATGTCATGATTTTGGGTATTGAACTGTAACTTGGAAGTGTTTCAAGTACCGATCACTGCAAATTTTAAGTGATTTCAGATTCTCTGAATTATTGCCTTGGTTAAGTTACCTGTAAAACATATTGAGTATAAGCTCAAAACTTACTTGCATTGATAATTTCCATTTTGTTCATAAAGACACTTTCACTTTGTTGTATATTCAATTAGTAAATATTTGCTATTGTTTACTATGTTATGAATTTCTTTGACTACAAGCCTGATGTAAATTCTGGAGCATCTACCAAGTGTGTATTTCTCAATTCTTTTAAATTTCCTAAGCTTCGTTTAATTTCGCTTAGTGACTCTTTCATTTATTTGACAAATTATTTGAGCCTATTTGAAATTAACGGAATGCCAGTCTTGGTGTTAAGTTTACAGCAGCCGCTACTGTTGGTCACTGAAGTATGAATAATCTTGGTTTGATAACTTAAGAGTAATAAGTACAGTTCATGTTTGTTAAGCTTTGATTGGCTGCGAGTCGTACGACATGCAAAATTCGTTAATCACTGACCTCTTTAATTTGTCAAGATATCGAGTTTGTTTGATAAATTCATATTGTGTACTACATGGTTTCATTTGGGCAGCAGAACCTTACCGCTCCAACCTAGGTCTCTCCTGGCTGAATGGACATGAGGCCAGAAACATGTTGCAAGGGAAGAACACACATTTGAATTTGAAGAGCTTTGACATTGTAGGTTTCAATGATTGAAAGCACAGATAAGGACACACCAAGGAAGTGGAAATGTTCTGTATGTGTTAGTGTTTAGCTCTAGGATCAAGGGGGCAGTAAGCAGGAGCGCCATCACATAGTAAGATTACTCTTCGTGCAACAAAAGCCTCGTATTTGTGTGTGGGAGGTCACCCGCAGTAAGTGCAGAGATACGTCGCCTTTGAGGATGACTCATCCAGCTGTGGAAGGCTAACTGGCCCCACGAAGCAGTCGCCTATACTCTCCGCCCACACACTGAGGCTGAACCGGTACTGATGTTTCGTTCCCCCATGTATTTTCTGTAGCCCACAAGCGAGTATAGTGAAGGTTGACGATTCTGCGCCTCTTTAAAGTAGCGTCATCTGTGAATACAATGGATGACAGAAGTCCCAACGCTGTAATGGAATATGCGACGAGCCAACAACAAAACAGTCGCCGCGGAGGCAAGTCCTTAGGTATTAAGGTGCGTACATGTTTTGTACTGGCACTTGCACTGGCGAATGTTCCATACGGTCCTATGGGGCCGCTCATAGTGGATGGTCACCTGCATGGAGCTGATCCAATGGTCAGATACATTTTTATCTCTGCCTTCAAGTTGGTGTACCTCCCGCGGAAGGCTTTTCCGACCATATGTCCATACGACCTTTTTTCTTCCTTATCATCTCAGGGATAGTTTCTTGCAGATAGTTAGTTCTTAGAAAAATCACCCTGCGTAGTGTTCCTACAACGATCACCTTTAAAGCACACGAAATAGTTATAAGAGGCTAAATAAGCAATGGTCTTGCGTTGTATAGATCGTGCCGTAGTCAAAGGAATCTGCCAAATACTTCACCTTTGCCTATTTGTTATAATGGCACGGCTAATACATAAATTTTCAGGGAAATTTAATTAGAGATCAAGTAGCGTATAGCACCATTTACGTCGAGATAATAGCAAGGCAACTCGTGGCATACTCTCCGCGAGGCACCAAAAAATTTGATACGCACCCGTATCCATGACTGCTCAGCCTCCGTCCACAACTCACGGACATAGAGCTGGATTCATGGAAGGCATACCTCGCTCACGTCGTCCTGGATCTCAACAGGATTGCGAACAGGTGGGCTGGGAGGCCTCACAACCACTTTGAAGTCCGTGGAATAGCCCTCACGCCTTTTTACACAATTCACTACCGATAGGGAGATGATCTTGTTGACTGAAGGTGTCAATTATGTGCAGGTTGCTACAGACGAACAGATGGTGGATACGATTACAATAAAGGTTTGTGTTTCGTTCGTCGGTGAACGATGATGGAAGATATATCAGGTTCCTATTTCGTACCATATAAGCACCCCTCATACGACAATGTCTTCACCTCCTCCCTGGCCAGCGCTATCTTGGAAAGCAGCTTGAATCACCTCATACGGTTTCCGACGTAATCGTAACTGCACCAACGCATACCACTGCCGATCACGTCATGTGATCTTCTTGCATAATTTGAGTGTCCAATCGCGTGCCTTTTCTAATAACAATTGGGCGAGTCATTTCCCAAACTTTTTGACGTTATCATCTGCAGTACATTTTGTGGCCCACGCTAGTTGACTCCCCCAGTCGAGATGCTGAAGGTACACAACTGACACGGTGGCCCGAGAGATCCTATTACATGCACGACCTCTAAGGCTGAAAGTCTTATGCGTCGACAACCCTCGATTATGGCGATTAAATGCGCCGATATGGAGTTCCTCTCTCATCCTACTCTCGACTGCTACGACGACAATTATGGACAAGTTCTAAAGATGTTCCAGTCACATGAATCGCTGAATCATTCCGCCCGCCATGGCGATATGAGCGCTCCATCACTGAAACAGTGATTCACTGCACCAATTCCGCCGTAAAATAAATTAGATCAAAACTTGACCTACGAAAGAGTAATCGCTAAATGGTTTTTAAGTGATTGTGTAGTACGTTTATCATTCAAATACTGAAATATCATGCTGTCATAGAACTCTGTCGTTTTGAAAGTTTCTCGAAAATGGACATTCGTCCAAGACTTATAATAATTCTACTGCAACATTTTCAAATCTTCGCTAAGAAATTAAACCGCAACGCACACAATCTAACTATTCAGCATAAAGGCTGAAAACGGTTGAAATTGCTAACAAGCCGCACCTGGGGTCTACACCTTCTACCGTTATATTTGCCCATACGCGTCCCATTCCCGCCATCTTACTTTACGCCGTTGGTGAGTGGATCTTTATTCCCATCCGATTCTACAAATCTCTTGAAAGAAAGGCATCTGGTCCATCTCGACACAAGTTGAACAAAGCTCAACTCTACAACACTGAAATTTGTTCAGACACACGCCCTTGCTTCCAGGCATAGCTCAACATTCGCATACTATTCCTACCTCACCCATCCATTGGTTTATTTTCCTTCTTAGTCCCCTGACCAGCTCCTCCCCTAAACCACCATGAGCTGCCTCTTGCTGCTTTTTCATGGCACTATTAACTGAATTTTCATTTGTATCACAATCATTATTGTTCTCACATCCTAAAAATCATCATCCATAGCCCAATCGTCGTTCCACTGTATTTTCAACTCTATTATTAAATCCATTTCTCATAAATGTTTTGAAAAACATTTGCCTTATTTTAAACTAACTATTTTCTAATTGCGTTTCCTGTCACCTCGTTTCTTTACCTTATGTCTTTAGCTTAAGAGCAGGTTCTGCTTAGTTGACACCCAGCCTACTCGTGGTATATTAACAAAAAAATCATTTTTAAGTGCTGGGCAACTGTATTCACGTGTGGTCGTACTGCTTGTCGACATCACCCACGTGGAGGACTTGTCAAAACTGTAAATACAGATCAATATGTCAATAAATGTCCAGTGTCGTATCAGTCGATACTCGAGTAGAGATTTCTGAAATAGCTGACACCAGAAGGAAACTTACCATACATTTTCCACGAAGAAGTAGCTGCGATATATGTTTGAGCGAGGTATGTGACACATTTTTTGAATGACGGCCGACAGCCAATGAGAATATGAGTTTCTCAGCAGGTGAGCTGTTTAAAAAGTGTCCAACCAATTTTATGTGCCAATGTCCTACTGTACATTGAGAGTGAAATGAAACTTCAGCTAAGCAGCGATAGACGAGCACCAGAAGAGGTGAAATTTTTCTCGTCTGCCGGAAACGTTGTTGTCAGTGTTTTCTCTGGATGTGTTCCCGGGGTACAGAAGTCCATGATGCTTTGACCATTGCCAAAGGTAATCTAGTGTAGTAGAGGTTGGTGTATCCCGGGCCAGTCTTTCCGCAATCATCAACCAGACGTTTTCGATAGGCTAGAGATCGGGAGAACAAGCAGGCTTGGAGAGACGCAGGTAGGAATGTAATCCGATGGGTGACATTACATGCCATGTGTGGTCCCTCATTATCCTATTGAATGTAGCCTTCAGCAAGCTCCGCAGGTATGGGAGGACAACAGGCTCCAACACTCCAGAGATGTAACACTGACTGGTTAGTGTACCGGCAATGCATACTAGGGGAGTTATGGAGTGGAATCCGTTGATAACGCAAACCGTAATAACGGGATCATTACGGCGACGCATAAAGCAATAGTTCAACTGTCTCTCAACACAGAGTCTCCAGACCCTAAACAACCACCCTGGTGGAGCAGGCAGAATCTGGATTCGTCGGTAAAAACAATGTCGTTCCATTAGGTTGTCCATGACCGTCGTTCATCGCACTACTGCCAGTGCAAATGGTTCAAATGGCTCTGAGCACTATGGGACTTAACGTCTGAGGCCATCACTCCCCTAGAACTTAGAACTACTTAAACCTAACTAACCTAAGGACATCACACACATCCATGCCCGAGGCAGGATTCGAACCTGCGACCGTAGCGGTCGCGCAGTTCCACAATGAACCACCTAGAACCGCTCGGCCACAACGGCCGGCGTCAGCGCAAAGCCTCTGGTGTCGACTCAGTGGTAAATACAGCAGTGGACGCCTATTGGACAGTCCATTCCTCTGCAAACGACGTCGAATGGAACGCGCGGTCACTGTTTGTTGCGCAAAAGACCGAATTTGTTGTGATGTCGTTCGTGATGTGTCAGAGCGATCCATCACTGCCACGCGCACAATATACCTATCATCCTCTGTAGCGCTGCAACGAAGTGGGTGCAATCGGTCGAGTCGGTCTGTCGTTTCCTCCTGCATGCAGTAGTTACAGATCCGCAACATCGTTGCTTGGTTCCGTCCGAGACAATTATGGATTTCTCTGAAGAATAATCCACAATACCTATAGGTAACTATTCTTCCTCGGTTTAACTACGAAACGTAGGTACGCTTAAGCTGCTTACGCAAAACAGCCGCACGAAAGAACAGTTATTTTAGCACGTCCGAACGGCCGTGTGTCCCCCTTTATGGAGCGCTTACATGGGGCGCAACCGGGGCCAGTGCAGTGCGCCTGCGCTGAAATGCTAATCATGTGCATCTCTCGTCGCCGAAAACGCATGCTGCGAATTTCACTTCATTGGGATGCTTCCTTCAGGGTGTTGCATTTTGGATGGCCAGCAGTGTATTAATTAAACGTCACATAACGCGATCAGCGCTGTAGATGAAGGGGCAAAGAATCGGGTGAAGAAAAAGCGCTCGGGGTATAACTCGACCAATTCTGTGATAACTAAACACTAGGCAATTCGGATACTGTTTATCCAAGTCATGTGTTCGTCGTTTCTGTTCATCGTATAAAACATCAAAAAACAGAACTAGGATTAAAGCTTGTTCTGTTAATTCATGCAAAATTTATTCATCCATTTTGTTGATTCCACGAAGTCCAGCAATTGGATTCTTCAGTTTATTTTTCTGCGTCCCGAACAGGAAAGACAACAACGTCACGATCATGAAAGAAAATCCTACTCGCTCGCTTGAGGATGGAGAATGAAACAACGTCTCAACAGTTACACTTTACAAGCGACGTGTATCGTAACTGTGTGAGAGGACTACTTTGGAGGCAAATATAACTACTTAGGAAATCGATGTGAAATCTGACTTGACTTCAGTTAATTGGCGTTGTATCCATTTGATAACTCGTGGTCATTACTTGGCGTAAATAAACTTTGTTCGTGACAGCTGCATCATCTTCTGGGGATGGGGATCACAGAGTGTGTGCACGGATTCCTACACTCAAAAGCACGCAGTCAGCCAGATACTTCCCCTCACCTCACTACACGCACGTATATGTTGGCGCAAATTACGCTCTGTTGCCCGAGTGTGACTTCCTTGGTGTGAGAGCAGGGACCATTGCTTCCTGGTCCACTCAGAATGACAAATGTGCTGTGAATGGTAGGTGGGCGCAGGATTCTACATCTACATACATACTCCACAAGCCACCATACGGTGCGTGGCGGAGGGTACCTCGTACCACAACTAGCATGTTCTCTCCCTGTTCCATTCCCAAACAGAACGAGGGAAAAATGACTGCCTATATGCCTCTGTAAGAGCCCTAATCTCTCTTATCTTATCTGTGTGGTCTTTCCGCGAAATATAAGTTGGCGGCAGTCAAATTGTACTGCAGTCAGCCTCAAATGCTGGTTTTCTATATTTCCTCAGTATCGATTCACGAAAAGAACGCCTCCTTTCCTCTAGAGTCTCCCACCCGAGTTCCTGAAGCATTTCCGTAACACTCGCGTGACGATCAAACATACCAGTAACAAATGTAGCAGCCCACCTCTGAATTGCTTCTACACTCCTGGAAATGGAAAAAAGAACACATTGACACCGGTGTGTCAGACCCACCATACTTGCTCCGGACACTGCGAGAGGGCTGTACAAGCAATGATCACACGCACGGCACAGCGGACACACCAGGAACCGCGGTGTTGGCCGTCGAATGGCGCTAGCTGCGCAGCATTTGTGCACCGCCGCCGTCAGTGTCAGCCAGTTTGCCGTGGCATACGGAGCTCCATCGCAGTCTATAACACTGGTAGCATGCCGCAACAGCGTGGACGTGAACCGTATGTGCGGTTGACGGACTTTGAGCGAGGGCGTATAGTGGGCATGCGGGAGGCCGGGTGGACGTACCGCCGAATTGCTCAACACGTGGGGCGTGAGGTCTCCACAGTACATCGATGTTGTCGCCAGTGGTCGGCGGAAGGTGCACGTGCCCGTCGGCCTGGGACCGGACCGCAGCGACGCACGGATGCGCGCCAAGACCGTAGGATTCTACGCAGTGCCGTAGGGGACCGCACCGCCACTTCCCAGCAAATTAGGGACACTGTTGCTCCTGGGGTATCGGCGAGGACCATTCGCAACCGTCTCCATGAAGCTGGGCTACGGTCCCGCACACCGTTAGGCCGTCTTCCGCTCACGCCCCAACATCGTGCAGCCCACCTCCAGTGGTGTCGCGACAGGCGTGAATGGAGGGACGAATGGAGACGTGTCGTCTTCAGCGATGAGAATCGCTTCTGCCTTGGTGCCAATGATGGTCGTATGCGTGTTTGGCGCCGTGCAGGTGAGCGCCACAATCAGGACTGCATACGACCGAGGCACACAGGGCCAACACCCGGCATCATGGTGTGGGGAGCGATCTCCTACACTGGACGTACACCACTGGTGATCGTCGAGGGGACACTGAATAGTGCACGGTACAGCCAAACCGTCATCGAACCCATCGTTCTACCATTCCTAGACCGGCAAGGGAACTTGCTGTTCCAACAGGACAATGCACGTCCGCACGTATCCCGTGCCACCCAACGTGCTCTAGAAGGTGTAAGTCAACTACCCTGGCCAGCAAGATCTCCGGATCTGTCCCCCATTGAGCATGTTAGGGACTGGATGAAGCGTCGTCTCACGCGGTCTGCACGTCTAGCACGAACGCTGGTCCAACTGAGGCGCCAGGTGGAAATGGCATGGCAAGCCGTTCCACAGGACTACATCCAGCATCTCTACGATCGTCTCCATGGGAGAATAGCAGCCTGCATTGCTGCGAAAGGTGGATATACACTGTACTAGTGCCGACATTGTGCATGCTCTGTTGCCTGTGTCTATGTGCCTGTGGTTCTGTTAGTGTGATCATGTGATGTATCTGACCCCAGGAATGTGTCAATAAAGTTTCCCCTTCCTGGGACAATGAATTCACGGTGTTCTTATTTCAATTTCCAGGAGTGTATGTCCTCCCTCAATCCGACCTGATAGGGATCCCAAACGCTCGAGCAGTACGCAAGAATAGGTCGTATTAGAGTTTTATAAGCGATCTCCTTTACAGATGAACCACATCATCCCAAAATTCTACCAATGAACCGAAGACGACTATCCGTCTTCCCCACAACTGCCATTACATGCTTGTCCCACTTCATATCACTCTGCAATGTTTTCCCCCCTAATATTTAATCGACGTGACTGTGTCAAGCGCTACACTACTAATGGAGTATTCAGACATTACGGGATTCTTTTTCCTATTCATCTGCATTAATTTACATTTACCTATATTTAGAGTTAGCTGCCATTCTTTACACCAATCACAAATCCTGTCCAAATCTTGTATCCTCCAACAGTCACTCAACGATGACACCTTCCCGTACACCACAGCATCATCATCAAACAGCCGCACATTGCTATCCACCCTATCCAAAAGATCATTTATGTAGATAGAAAACAACAGCGGACCTACCACACTTCCCTTGGGCACTCCAGATAATACCCTCACCTCCGATGAACACTCACCATCGAGGACAACATACTGCGTTCTATTACTTAAGATACGGTGCATACACTCTGTGATTACTTAAGGATTCAGTGTTCCTGGACAGAATGACGACTAGAGGTGCCGCTTTGGCATCGCGGAAGGTTAACACCGCCGTTTACATCATGAACGCGAGCAGCACCAGATCCCGATTGCTTTCCGACTGTAGTAAGTTGCTCCTTGCGTTTTCTGTTTGGCTTAAGAATGTTATCTGACTGGCCTCTAACAGTATTTGGTCCGGACACGGACTTCTTGATGTATTGTTTAGTGAAGTATTTGGGATAGCTTACGTAAAGTCGGTGTGACTTTCCGTTTATTTTAGTTTCGTGGAAGCCGTAAAGACTTTCTTGGTAGTTTCAGGATACTTATGAACGGTCGAGTTGTAAACTGTTATTTATATTATACGAAAGCAACGCAGTCCGTGAACGGTCGATTCTATTGTAAGCTGGAGTGTGTGACAGTTCGTCAGTGTTAAAGTAAAATGCTGTAGACTGAGGTCGAACGCCAAATGTCACGTCATCGCTGATCTTAGGTTGCCTATTATTAGTAGTATTTTGGAGACGAAGATCAGTAGTTAATTTTATCGGCATTAAATTAGATACTGGTTCGTAAAACTAATAAATTCATTTTGAAATTGGACATTTATGTTATCCTTAACGGCTCTCATTGTGAATAGCAACTGAACTACACACTACATCCTTAATCAGTGTACTGTATTTTAAATTCCCACTACTTGCGTTACGCACCATTTTGTCTCCACCGTGTTATGTAGTCGTTTTGTTAGGATATTATTCAGGTTATTTTGTGCACAGCCAGAGAACGGTATTTATAATGCTATTTAATTTTCGCGAACTTTCATGACTATGTTTCCTGTCAGTGCTATATTCGTCGACACAGCCATATGGGAATTTCACGATGCTGCTACCAGTTTTGACCACATAGTGTTCAACGTAACACTGTTAATATATAAAAAGAGAATTCAAAGAATTATTGTATAGACTATAAACTCTTCTAAGTAATTGTCCACGAAATGATAAATAAAGAATAAAATAATACCTAAGGCACAAGCAGCAAGCGGTTGCTGTAGAGTAGTCAACACCACTGAGAGCAGTAGAAGGAAGAGGAGTGAAATCTCCTCGCCCTCTGTGTTCGCGGAAGGGATGCGTGCTTCAGCAGATTTTAAAGCTGCAGTCATTAATGTAGTATGACGTTATAAGAGTTTTAACGCCGCTGTTTAAATTTCAGAATTGTAATGGAGAAAAATAAATAATTAGTCGTATTTATGTTGGTTAGTAAAAACAGATGTGAGGTACACGGTGATGCCCATATGGTGCTGCATTTGTACTGGTTGTTTTTATCTGCAGATAGTCTCAAGATGACCACTGGCTGATCGAAACCATTAACGGCACAGTGAAATGCTGAGCTTATTGTGTAAAAACGTGTAACAATGAAAGAACGTAGGACAACCAGTTTATCTCCTAGACAGCACGTCAGTTTTCCCAAAATGATCATATTTTCGATATGTAGGTCTGGACAGTTTCCCAGATATCCTGTAAAACAGTGCACAAGAATAACATTTGTGATGTACGGATGTAATGGAATCTACTTGATGACGGCAGTAAAATGATCGTAAAATTTCAATATGAAGTTGAGTGCCTTTGCGGCATAAAATTTCTGTAATTTAGAATGCTGTGTTGAGTATAAATGTTAAGTCTCCTGCACACGATTGATCACAGAGCATGTCAGTGAGTGTCCAATCTGTAGTTTTTTCTATATACTGCTATTCATTGATCAGTACTGTGCTGTTCCCTTTATCAGCTCTTGTGACTCTTATGGTATTCGCTTGTAGTTTTTATTTTAATTTCTTAGTTTTTTTTTTAAGTTTACTGTTTTGCTCTTTCTTTGACATGGTGATTATCTTATATCTTTCTCTCTTCATTAGTTCTCGTATTTTCTTTTTCCTCTTCCTCTGTCAGGTTGTTTTCTGTTTCTACAATCAGATTTTCTATGTAGTGGTTATCTATTTTTATACTGATGTTGTGTTTGAGCCCTTTCTCCGACAGCTGTGTTTCTTTCTTTCTTTATTCTGTATCTGTGAAGTTTATTAATTTTTGGTGAAATTTGTGGTTGTGGGTGTGTTGCACTTTGTCATGCTTTCCTTTCTGGCTATTTTTGTTTGTGAGTGTTCTCTCCCTCTCTCTGTCTCTCCCTCTCTCACACACACACACACACACACACACACACACACACGCACATACACACTCACGCGCGCACGCGCACGCGCACACACACACACACCACAAATAAAATATATCAAACCACAACACAACACAAACAAAAGAAAGATAAACACACAACAACAGTTGGCAACACTACAAACCGAAAACATACATATGTTGATCGCAAAACGGAAAGTACATGTGATATATGTTATGTGACAAATGTGGGTGAAAGAACGCCAGATATCGGCCAGCGGGAGCATGGAAACTAACTAATACATCTCCAGGACTACAGGCACGAGTTAACAGCACTGGAAGTCGTGAGTAACACCGAACGATAAGTTCACATTATGAAATTTGTGCTACAAAAGTTGATTCTAACCTAAAAAACAAGAGAAAAACACGACAAAATGTAATATAGCAGCATAGTACATCTACCACATAATACTTTTTTTGCATGTGTAAAGGGAAACATGTATTACAGTCCAATGATGATCCCAATATAAAAGCAAAACGTGTACGGCAATGAAAAAAAAAATGGTTCAAATGGCTCTGAGCACTATGGCACTTAACATCAGAGGTCATCAGTCCCCTAGAACTTAGAACTACTTAAACCTAACCAAGCTAAGGACATCACACACATCCATGCCCGAGGCAGGATTCGAACCGTAGCGGTTACGCGGTTCCAGACTGAAGCGCCTAGAATCGCTCGGCCACACCGGCCGGCCATGGCAATGAAAAAACTGCAATTAGTTGCATAGATGGTACATACCTCTACGAATTTGAAGCAACTAAGGGAAAGATGGAAAACAGAAAAAATGACTTTTATATTTGTTTGTAATTCTTGTAATCTCGCTATACGTTTTACGTAAGAATTATATCCAGGCAAAACGTTACGTATTGGAATATTCTATTTCATGGTCTCGTGGAACACTTCTGCTGCGGCCGATTTACCTAGACAACAACTGATCTTGTCAAATCACCATCCGTTTGGATAGTGGAATGCGCTCCACGATTGTGATATAACTTTCAAAAAGGTTTCGAGCAGCTGTCAATCGTCGTTCCCATTCAAACTTTATTGGAGCAGGTCTAGTAACTAATCAATATCAATAATAAAAATAAAAGAAGTACATAGTCAGCCCATCGTATAGAAAATTAAAAATCATGACATTACCTGGATCGCTTGTACATTGAATTACATACCAGTATTTCGGAGTCATTATACATGCTCTAGTAGGTCCACACCTGTTATCCAGGCTCTTGGCGCAGGTTCTTGTCACAGTTCATTAAAGTCTGGTGTGTAGTGAAGGTAGGTTTCGTAATAAACACATCGGTTGGCAGTGTGGCGCTCTCTATATGAACTTCATAACGCACAACCTTCAGTGTAAAGCGATTATGATATTTAATAAAATTTAATATTTGCGTAGGAATAAAATAAAATAACTGACTCAAATGAAATGAACCTGGTATTATTTTTATATCTTCTAACGTTAACTGTTAAATGCAGCAGTAAATCAGTACAGCAACGACAAAAATCTTACCAGTATTTTTATTTTATCCGTGTGCATATTTTAAATTTTATTAGAGACCTTAATTGCTTTACTATCAAGGTTATGTATCACGTAGCTCGTACAGAGGGCGCCACGTAGCCAGTCGGTGTATTCTCTGCAAAGCCTACCTCCATTACTCAGTAGTCTTTAATGAACTGTTTCAAGAGCTTGGATGACAGATGTAGACGTACTAGGGCATGTATAACAACTAGGAAATACTGGTATGTAATTTAATGTACAGCGATACAGGTTATGTCATGAGTTGTGATTTTGTATAACGTGCTCTGGCTATGTACTTGTTGTATTTTTAGCACCGATAATGGTTAATTACTGGCCGAAATGTGGCTGTGCTCTAATAAAGCTGGAACGGAAACGACGACTGATTGCTGATCTTTACTATTTTGAAAACTGCTCTTGTGTTACCTGCGTCGAATCGGTAAATTGCGATGATTCTTTTGGGACCTGCAGTACGCACCCGATAATATGCGCACTTGCAGAGCAGCAGAAAACATGTCTGAAGGATTTCAAACATTGATACGTTTTTCTTTCTGTTGGTTTCAATATACATGAAGTGTTTCCTTAAAATTTTGGTGTAATCGCTGAAGATCTGATCCCCTTCAAGGGAGGAACATTAGACAGAATGCTAAATTTAGAAAACTTTGCGTCAGAATGAAGTGAACATCGACACTGAAAGTTCTCATTTAATGACAAAATCGCTTGGTGATAGATATTTAACGACTTTCAGTAGAGACGGGTATCAGGTAAGATTACTATCGTCTACTGTCCAATGAGGAAGTTGTGTACCGAGGAATGAGGCCTTGGTTTGCCTGTCGGAGAGGCACTTTGTCACACGTGAAAGAAAGTCTGTGTGGGATACAGCTGTAGCCTTGTGTGAGAAGATAGCTCGAGCATTAGTCTCGGCGCCTTACTGTTGCTGAGCGTGTCGCTGCGGAGACAAAGTAGCGCCACCAACAGGCCGTGACGGCTGTAAGGGGGAGGAAGACGCACGGCCGCGGGTAGCGTCAGAAGCAGCAGAAGTCCCCGCGTTACGTAAACGGCAGTCGTGTGTAGATTGCATCGGCTCAGCCAAGCCGGCGTCTGGGCCGCGCTCGGCTATGCGTCTCGCACACCGACACGGTCACGCCGTGCCTTACCTGCCGTCTTCCCCCGCGTGGCACGCGCCGAGCCTACTGGAGGTGTTTGCTGACTCCCGAGCTAGCGGACTACGTTCTTCTAACACACACCCGAGGAGGGGGTGGGGGGCAGTAGACATATCACGATCATACACTGAAGAGCATGAACCTTTGTCCATGTGTCAACAAGCTGAAGTCTGTCGATGATGACAGAGAGGACCACACACGGGGAGTGACGTGGATGTTGGTCATCAAGCCCTTGTGTGGAGTTGAAATTGCCTCCAACGACCATTTCATCCAGGGGACCCTCAAATAGCGACGTTACCTTCTCAGCAAAGAATGTGTGTCGATCACGACGTCGACTGGAGCCAGACGGCGCATATACATTGAGGATGCGGACGCCAAACATCGTGCGAGCCATACCTCTAGCATTAGGAAGGCACATTACATGTTCAGCAGGGAGTGCTGAACGGAGGAGGATGGCGACTCCACTACCATTGTCAGAAGCATGGGAAATGTGTGCCGTGTACCCAGTGAGCTCTCAGAAATCAGCGAAGGTCACTTCTTGGAGGAGAGCAATGTCGACATCGGCAGCCTAAATGGTCTCTCGGAACACTGCCAGTTTGTGGGAAGCCCGAATGGTGGTCAGAGTCATCGTCGCGATGCTACAGTGTTGTGTTCGCGCTCCCATCATTGGCACAGATGTTCCGGCAGAGATGTCTGGCTGGCGTATAACATACGATACAGTTACTGTAGCTGCAATCACTGGGTGGAAGGTGGGTCAGGCACCTCCAAGGGGCACTGCCTCACGGGAGGGCCACCGTCTCGATCTGTTCCATCATCGACATCATCAGCCCAGGAGACTGGAACAGGAGGCAAGCGACTGTCGCACTTATCGACGGCGAGTTGTAGTGACGGTGCTGTAGCGAGGTCCAGAGACTCTCCCTCCATGGAATTCATCTTTGTCGGGTGGGATCGTTCCTCAGATGGGACATCAGGAGTGGCCACTCCTGTCGTCAGGGCGCTCGAAGGCAAATCACTGTCTTGTATCCGCTCCACTGCCTGTGAAGCCACTTGAAGAAGTGTGTCGTCGGATGGCGTTTGACTTCTCTTCTTCCATTTTTGAGGGTGCTGTTATGTATCAGAATGTGGACGTTCATTGTCAGAGGTCGCGTCCGTCTGAAGAAAAGCAGAAGTAGGCACGCACTCGCATCGATGTCCATGGCAGCGGGAGGGCTGGTCATCGAGCTCTGGGGAGTTGTTGGTGTCGTAGCCGTCGGAGGAGATGTTAAAGGAGAGGCCGTGGCAGCACCGTCATTTCCAGTGGAGAGTGCTGGGGGGAGAACAGGCGCTTCCTGAAATGAAGCACTGGTGCTGCGTACGGCTGTGGCGTAGCTGTCTGGAAAAGAACTGACAGCCACTTTGGGAGCTGAGTCATTGGTCGGGACCTGGAGCAAACTTGGCCCTCTTGTCCGCAACCGGCACATGTCCGCGGCTGACCATCATACATGACGATGGCTCGCACGCCACCTATCAGCAGATAGGATGGTACATGTTTGTAGAGTTCGATTTCGATTTGGCGCACACCATTCTCAACAAGTGCTACGCTGGGAACGTCTGCCATTTTTCCGCGATATGTCCCACAACATCGCTGTAGGGTCGGAAAGCTTCGACGACCACGTATTGTGGCACTTTGAAAGGGAGCTCAAAGACCCGAATTGTTTTAAGACCGAAGCCAGCATGATCTACCGTTACCTTTGCAATTTTCCCTTCAGAATGTTTGTTGTCTAGTTACCTCAGCACGTGTTTCCTCCATTGTCATCTTAATTTTGACGATACTGCCAGTAATAGAGAAATGAATACCTATCACTTCCGGTAGTCCAGTAGTGGGGTACACTAGTTTAACAAATCCGAGAAAATCGCAAGAGAAA
The DNA here is from genome assembly GCF_023864275.1 of Schistocerca cancellata. Classification (NCBI taxonomy): domain Eukaryota; kingdom Metazoa; phylum Arthropoda; class Insecta; order Orthoptera; family Acrididae; genus Schistocerca; species Schistocerca cancellata. Next base: position 600,141,230 of record NC_064631.1, on the reverse strand, counting down.
TTTTGCTTGTCGTTTATGTAACTCATGTGTCTGTGAAAAGTGCCAGCAGCAAGAAGTCATTGTGTTCGAGCGGTTAGCGTTAACGCTTCGCTAGAAGGTCGTGGACAGTTATTTTTAATCTATATTTTTTCATCACTGATCACATTATTTAATTTGTGTCACATTTGAGAGGTAATATAACGAATAAAACACGTGCCTTTTCATTAAGTTGCAATGAATTTCGTACTTTATTTGACTATTTACTACTTGTAATAAAATTTTCAATAACGAGGAACAGGCTTGGAAAGCCCAAGTCAATCCTCGAAAATTATGATACGCATAACGTTATTCACAATCAGTAGTAGAGTAAGTCACAATGTGCCGGATCACAAGAGAGATGTAAAATTCATCGTCGAATGTGCTAACACGGTGCAGGACGGTATTTGTCATACACACATGGAAAACATAAACTGAAACTTCATGCAAATACTTCATGCAAATATACGTGGTTTTTTCGTCATATCTCGAATGTCATATAATTTAAATGATATGGTTCAAGTGGTTCAAATGGCTCTGAGCACTATGCGACTCAACTGCTGAGGTCATCAGTCGCCTAGAACTTACAACTAATTAAACCTAACTAACCTAAGGACATCACACACATCCATGCCCGAGGCAGGATTAGAACCTGCGACCGTAGCGGTCGCTCGGCTCCAGACTGTAGCGCCTAGAACCGCATGGCCACTCCGGCCGGCTAAATGATATGACCATTGATGAAGAATATAAATTAATAAGCCTGATCGGGGGTCGAACCGTAGCCTCATATGGGTTTGTCTTAAGGAGCTTGTACGCTAACAACTTGACCACCATGAACTCTGCTGTCCACCACTTAAGCGCAGACACAGACGGCACGCAACAGACGCGTAAAACTTCTCTTGCGATTTTCTCGGAATTGCCAAAGTAGTGCACCTTGCTATTAGGATATTAGGTTGTTTTAATGGCCTACTGAAGGCGTACAAAGCTTGAAGTAAATCTGTGATCCAAACGTCGATGCCTGCCCTTGTCAGTGCAACTCATGCAAGGTCGCAGCGGGCCGTCAGCTGGTTGTAACTTCCGATGTTAGAAGACGACTACACCATCCTACGTGCATTCGCAGTCTTCTTTAGAATGCTACATTCAGGACGGTAGACGCCTCTGACCCACCCACGACTACGTTGACGGCTGATTCACAAGCTACGTGCACCCACCAAGTCTAGTCAATTTTGAGCAGGAAGTCCCTCGTGCAAAACTGGCGTAAGACGGCGTGCGGAGCTACGCAGAAATGAGAGACTGTATAATTTGCTCAGTGCAACTACTTTCGCCAGCCTATCTGATACGATGATTTTGTCTGCGGACTTATGTTTGCTATTTGATCCCATCTGACCACTGGTGGGCTTGTTACTGCTACGAAGATACGGAATGCTCGGCTTTAATGGTTGCACATTCTAGCGTAACATGCTTTATAAGTTTACTGTTTCCATTTCGAGACTCCGTTGTGGTTCGTACGTTGAAGGTAGATTACACTTGGGGCTTGAAGATGATACTTTTTGCCGTCGAAACTGGTAGCATGTTTTAATTAAACGACGTTGGATTACAACACAGCTGTTGGTTTTAATTATCGTTATTCCAGTACTTTATGTTTGGCTGGTTTCCCACTGTCCTTGACACAGTTCCAAAGTCTTTCTCTTCCAAGATCTGAATATTTAGTGCTCACTCTTTTTTTTTTTTTTTTGCCTTGTTCATCGCAACATGTGATCCAGTGTTATTATAAATTTTGTCCATTAGAGTTTTTTGATAAACTGTCATTCCCTTGTGTATATGAAGAATAATACTGTCATAAAACCCTTAAGTGGCAACTAAACTAGAGTTCAGTTAGCCTTATTAGCAGAAATCTCAGTGCAATGAAGAATGGGTGACAGAATTCTGCGGAGTGTGTCGTCGTAATATCCGACTTTCAGATTCTCAACGTCAGTACTCTTATACAAAGTCGTTAATCAGAGACTGTCACTCCGTTGGTACCAGAAGCAGAAGAGAAATCGCATGTTTTAAAAAGGCAAACCACCTTTCGTACAAGCGCTGCAAATAGCTCACAGTTTCGAAGTTGTAGGGGCAGCTAAATGTCATCTAGTTCCAAATTAGGAAATTTCGGTTTTGTAAATGTAGTTTCCCGTTAAGACACAGTTCTTACTGCTGTTTTCCTTTGTAATGATTCTCTAACTTCGAAAGTTGTGCTACAATTTAATATTTTACGTGTGATGTTCAGACATGTATCACGTTTTTCTTTAGTTTTGGTGAGAGGAACCCGCCTTGACGGATTCAAAAGTTTTTTTCTTACTCCTTGTATATACTGCTTCTATTGACACTAGCTTGTTCCTCGTACTTAAAATCCGACTGAATACGCATGGAGGCTCCAGGAGGACTTTATTAAGCCACTGGGGCGTTTCTGAGAGAGCGTGCAGGCAGGCGTTACCCGGGCCCTGGTTCAAGTCCTGTACCGATCAGGATCGGATGTTGTGTACAGATACGCCACGACGGAGTAACGTTAAGGTAGAAATTTTTTATTTATCGTGTGGCACAAGGATGCAACACACTTCATACTTACAAATATAAATGCAATAATAAACACGAGATCAAATTTGCTAAGCATGCAATAGGTAATAGACGACGTAATAAGTATCATATAACGAACACACAAAATTAAGATTGTACTCTGATGTACAAAGTAATTTTAATTATTGCTAACACATCTCTCATTTCATGTTTTATGTACCTGGAAATTCAATGGTAAAATTTAGTGTGTAGCTGGCACAAGATGTTTGTAATACCCTTTATGAAGATCTGAAGATGGTAACTGTATTTTACCGAAACCGGTTATCTGCAATAAAGTTTTTTGTAGCGATCTCGGCTAAGAAGCTCTTCTTCCCCTAAGTAATTAAGATATAAGGCATGCGAGACTAGTTGTTGACTACACATTAAGATCCAGATATTTACGCACTTCATAGCACGAGGAGTGTTTTATATGAAGTCCTTTGCTAAACCGACATACAATGTGACAATTATTGCACTGTATGAAATGAAATAACTTCTGAACGGTTTGCGTTTGCGCGAGCAAACTGCACAGTTGGCCATGGGACATGATGGGAATTAGTACAGTATGTATGGTTTGCTTTAGTGTCGAAGCCCATTTTCAGTTGGATGGGTTCGTCAATAAGCAAATTTGGCAGATTTGTGGAACTGAGAATCCGCATTTCGCGATCTAGATGTCTCTTCCCTCTCAAAGGGTGACTGTGTGGGGACTAACGTCTATTTACGGAATAATCGGTGCGATGTTCTTTGATGGGACGGTGACTACCGAACGGTACGTGAAGGTTTTGGAAGATGATTTCCTCCCCATTATCCTAAGTGACCCTGATTTCGACAAGATGTGGTTCATGCAAGACGGAGTTCGACCCCATCGAAGCAGGAGAGTGGTATTCTGGAGGAGTACTTCGGGGACCGCATTCTAGCTCTGGGGTACTCAGAGGTTACAGGGATGTGCCTCGATTGACCGCAATTTTCTCCGGATCTGAATTGTGGGGCTATGTTAAAGACCAGGTGTACAACAATAACCCCAAAACGATTGCTAAGCTGAAAACAGCCGTTCAGGAGGTCATCGACAGTGACGATGTCGTGACACTTCAACGGGTCATGTAGAATTTCGCTATTCCTCTGCGCCACACCATCGCCAATATCTAACATGTCATAACCTAAATCCGAGTATCTTTAGTGACGTTTATATGTTGAATAAACGTAGTACACGTCGTAGTTTGTAACTAATTTACTTTGTTGTCTTAGTTCAACAGTTGTCACCCTGTGTGCACATATAGGGCATTTTGGCTGTCCGTAAGTCCCCGTTTATTGAGTCCTGTGTAGCCGCGTCTGATACGGTTGAGTTTAGTCCAGCCTCTTCTAGGGAAGTTGAGCTCTTGCGTTGCTTGTGAGAGATTAGTTATGAGATGATGATTATTAAATGTGTTCTTCCAATCGTTTCTCCACGGATCTGTTGGATTAATGGTGTTCTGCCCTCCTACAGAGCCATATTGGCTTCCGTCCTTTCATGTACGTATTTGATAAATTCTTTACCATTTCTTGAACAGGTAAATTTTTTGCGTGGTATATGTGGCTTACTTTTTCCCATCCTTTAATAGTTGTTTTTTGTTGCCTTAGCTTTGGGGGAGCTATGTTACTGATGACGGAGAGCCACGGTATCGCAGTAAACGTTAAAGTTCAGGTAATTATACGCATTGTTTCGTGGAGCTGCGCATCTGACTTGCTTGCCGGTTCAAAGCACTGTAAGTACACTCCTGGAAATTGAAATAAGAACACCGTGAATTCATTGTCCCAGGAAGGGGAAACTTTATTGACACATTCCTGGGGTCAGATACATCACATGATCACACTGACAGAACCACAGGCACATAGACACAGGCAACAGAGCATGCACAATGTCGGCACTGGTACAGTGTATATCCACCTTTCGCAGCAATGCAGGCTGCTATTCTCCCATGGAGACGATCGTAGAGATGCTGGATGTAGTCCTGTGGAACGGCTTGCCATGCCATTTCCACCTGGCGCCTCAGTTGGAGCAGCGTTCGTGCTGGACGTGCAGACCGCGTGAGACGACGCTTCATCCAGTCCCAAACATGCTCAATGGGGGACAGATCCGGAGATCTTGATAGCCAGGGTAGTTGACTTACACCTTCTAGAGCACGTTGGGTGGCACGGGATATATGCGGACGTGCATTGTCCTGTTGGACCTCATGCCCCACGTGTTGAGCAATTCGGCGGTACGTCCACCCGGCCTCCCGCATGCCCACTATACGCCCTCGCTCAAAGTCCGTCAACTGCACATACGGTTCACGTCCACGCTGTCGCGGCATGCTACCAGTGTTAAAGACTGCGATGGAGCTCCGTATGCCACGGCAAACTGGCTGACACTGACGGCGGCGGTGCACAAATGCTGCGCAGCTAGCGCCATTCGACGGCCAACACCGCGGTTCCTGGTGTGTCCGCTGTGCCGTGCGTGTGATCATTGCTTGTACAGCCCTCTCGCAGTGTCCGGAGCAAGTATGGTGTGTCTGACACACCGGTGTCAATGTGTTCTTTTTTCCATTTCCAGGAGTGTATTTCCGAATGGTGAAGACTGCTGACGTTGTTGGGGAAGTGCCACCCTGCTTTATGTTACACCTCGCATCCGCATCGTAACCTCAGATCTTTCGCAAACAATGCAGTTATCTGTAATGAAGTACTGCCTGAAAGGAGCTGTGCAAACATTCACTCAGATATTTATAAGATTTGAAAAAAAAATAGCAAATTGCTTTAAATGTTCGGATATGTAAAATTGTGCATTTCACAAAAGGAAAAAAAGGAGCATCCTGTGACTACAGCATTAGTGAGACGCAGCTGGAATCGAGGAACTCGTACAAATTCCTGAGTGGAACAGTTTCTAGGGATATGACATGGAACGACTGCATAGTTTCAGCTGTAGATAAAGCAGGTGGCAGATAGTGATTCACTGATAGAATACTGGGGAAATATGATTATTCGATCAAGGAGACAGCACACAAAACACTCGTTAGTTCCGTCCCACAAAATTTCTCATGCCAAATATCGGATTATTTAACGAATACAAAGAAGGGCAGCACGAATGGTCACAGGCTTTTTCGCCCTAGGAGAGTGTCATGAAGATTCCGATAGAACTGAACCGGCAGACACCTGAAGACAAAAGCAAACCTTCCCGTGAAAACATACTTGGAAAGTTTCTAGAACTAACTTGATGTGATGAATTTAGGAATATGCTCTCATAGGGATTGCGAAGACAAGATTAGACTAATTACAGCACACACAGAAGCATTTAAGCAATTATTCGTAGCGCGGTTCAAAAGTGAATGTAACGGGAGAAACCTCTAATAATTGCCACAATGGGATGTACCCGTTGTCAGGCACTTTACAGTGGTTTGCAGATTATAAATGGAGATGTACATGTTGTGTCACAGGATACAGTTTTGTAACGGACCATAATGCTAATGCACAAATTACCGCCTTGTCTTACTGGTTACTTGTCACTGCTGTTCGGAATTCAGCATCTGCATGTAAATCTACATTTCAAGGATCACCGTACGGTGTGCGGCTGAGGGTACTTGGTCGTGGAGAGATGTATGTTGCAGAAAACATTGTTTCTTGGTTCTTTTTAAAACGCGATCTCTTGGAATGTAATGAGTAAGACTTTCCACGGTGGACAATGTCTTTCTTGAAACTTCTGCTTGCCACTGTAGCTCGTTGAGCACATCTGATGTACTCGTAATGTCGACTAAACCAACCCGAGACGAATCGTGTGGCACTTCTTTGAAACTTTGCTACCTTTGCAATGCGGTAAGGGGCCTAGACTGATGAAAAATTGTAATTGGCCGAACAAGTGTTTTTTAAGTGACCTCTTCCTTAAGCACCTTTTATACTGAAGGGAACACAACTGAACGTGTAGTAGCGAAGGAGAAACTAATTGATACAATATAACTACTGAAATGAGAAACAATCAATTACGAAAACGTCTACGGTTGCTAATAACCAGAGTATTAAATGCTAGCGTTTCTTCAGGTTATGTTGGTCATCGGTAATTAGAGTCCCGCTTTTATATTTCCTCCCCAGTTGTTATGAGACATCATAGAAAATCGTCAACTACATATCTCAAAGGTTCGGTCTAGTCCTAAGGAAATCTGGAGCTGTAGTTCAGTGTTCAGCGCGCTGCCGCTGCCCATTTCACGTTTACGCACAAACTGAGACAAATAAATTCTTCCTTTCCTACGGCATTTGGTAACTTTATCAAAAACAGCGCGCTCACCACGGAAAATAGTTGTCTCTGAATATCAGTTTAGCATCCTGTCTCTAGCTGTATGCTGTTGTATCTTTGTGGCCGATTACTATCGTCAGAAAATAAAAACGCAGAGTTAATAGGCAATGATGGCTGTGTTCGTTATCTTGTGTTGTCTACCGTTCCCTCCAGTGTAAACGTTTCTTCACAGGTACAAGCGAATGGTGGTGACACCAGCGAATTGTCTGCGTATGCGCTCCAGTGAAAAGTAGGATGTAGAATCCATACATGTTAGAAAAATGGATGTATGTACGAGTGTGTGTGTGTGTGTGTGTGTGTGTGTGTGTGTGTGTGTGTGTGTGTGTGTGTTTTGTGTGTGAGTGAGTTTATGTTCCACATCTTCTCCTAAACAACGGGACCAATTTCAACCAAACTTTGTCCACATATGCCTTACTGTCATGCGACAATCGCTGTGCTGGTAAGAATCACCTACCTATCACAGTGGTGGGAATAATAAAGAAGCATAGCCTCACTGATAACCCCTTCAAAACGATGGAAGGAAAAATATTTATCGCTTACTCATGCTGTAAACGTATCGTATGGGGCATGACGTTATAATTTATTACTTCCTTACTACTAACTGCATTCGCAACACATTTTACAGACAATGTCTACATATAGCACCAAAGATAACTGCAAGAGTGTATCATCGTACGATACACAGTTCAGGAGATATGACATCATGAACAATCAGATGCATGAAAAACTGCCGCATCATGCTTGACGTTTAAATTTATTATTGTATGCTACTATGTCCATTCGGAGCAAATTTTGCAGCCAGTATCCACGTATGCTGCAGAATGTACATACAAAATTATATCGTTGTTCGAGACATAGTTCAGGAGATACGCCATGATAAACATTAAGCACGCGAGACGGTGCATGGTACAGGCTGGACGCATAGCTGTAAATAAATACCTGGACAACGCCCATTTCTCCGCTAGTTATTCCAGTGGATCTTCGTCTCGCGTCTGTCTTCCCTACTATCAAATATAGGGTGTTCCAGGAGGAATGGTCAATATTCGTAGATATGACAGGAACGATACTCTGAAGCAAGAAACCTCATAAGGCATATGCCCTATTTAGAATGATTTCCGATATAGAACACCTTTAATGTCTATTATTATTTTTTTCTTTTTTATTCAATACTTTGTCAAGTTTGCACAAAAAGCTTGCAACACTTAGTAAACATTACAACAAGCGTTTCATAAACTATCAATTGAAGCAATTCGTTTCACGTATTCATCTTTCGTTTCTAAACCTTAGACTCCATCCAACCACGAAAACAATTTCTTTTTGGATTCTGCTGATCAAACAATATGTAGAGCAAAATCTAAACAACAGCTATATTTCAGTCAGTTCTTATTTACTCTTCTTTAAGTTACGAGCTGAAACTTACAGCTTAAAGAAAAATAATTAAGAACTAATTGGAATACGGCTGTTGTTTGGGCTTTGCTCTACATATTATCCCATAAACAAAATCTAGTAGTGTGAGGCATGATGATCTTGATGATCAGTTAATTCTACTACAACGACCAAATCCCCGATTATGCTAAATGGGGTTGATTTGTTCCCGCAAACGTCTAGTAAAATGTGAGGCGCTTTGTCTTTCTGGAAGCGCACTGCAGTCAGCGTTGCCACACGAACGTCCTCAAGGCGTTCAACAAACGAATTTTCCAAAATTGCAAGTAATTCTGTCCTGTTACTCGCTCTTCTAAATACACTGCGCCTATCAATATGTTACCGATCACACAGGAACAAATATTGATCGAAAAACCGACTTGGAAATTGATTCCAACCGTAGCGTGTGGATTATCCTGCGATTATCGATTATTACTACGTGCGTTGTTGATTCCATTCCGTGTAAACGTGGCTTCATCAGTGAATACTATTAATGAAAGCAAATGACATTAGCCATTCAACCCGTAACAAAACTCAAGTCGTGTGGGACTGTCGCGATTTCGAAGAATATGACCACGGTGTTTGTGAAATGGGTAAAAGGTTTCTGCGTTTAATGTTCGCGTTTGAGATACATTATAGAAAGTCGCCGTGTGCTGGTACCAGGACTATGCTGCACCGTTTTAAGAATGTGTTGCTGTTCCTGGACAGGTTGTTGACCTACGCATTCAGGAGGAAAAATGGAAACTTGGACGAATACCTGTTTCACACAATGTGCTGAAAACTCCGGTAAACACTCTACAACCAGGAATTCGACTTGTCACAAAGCGCCGACGGCATTCTTCGACAGCAGCAAGAACACTACCGTCGCAGAAGCCATAAACATACGCCTCATCTGCATATTCTTCATTAGTGTAGGGAAGTGGCATTTAGTCAACGCGTGTACAGGCGCAGTTAACTAATGCTTCTCTCTGACACAGTATCAGTCCTTCACACTATTTCACTCACAGTACACCATGGGCAACTGCGCGTTCAACGGTCGAGTTTAATGTCAGAAAGACATCCTGAGCAAAGAGACTGAAATGATCGACGTACTTTGGGCTATAATAAAAGCACCAAAGTGGTTAGGTGGGTAAGACACACACGTGTGCAACACTAGCCGAAAAATAAATGTACATTAAATGCGCCCTATAGCAGAAATCATTCGGAATACGGCGTATATCTGTACAAAGTTTTCTGCTTCAAATGAGCGTTTCTGTTATATCCCTGAATATTAACCATTCCTCCTGGGGCATCCTGTATGTGAGTTATTCTACTGGAACTTGTGTGTGACATTTTTTTTTATTGCTGTGGCTGTCGTTATATGGGCTTTGCTTTTTTTTTTTTTACTAAGACTATTCCTCACTTGTGAAATAGCGCTGATTCCCAGTCTATTTAGCGGCCTTAAATCTGAAATTCATCCATCCATAGATCCTGAAATCACTCTGGATGGTAACTGTTAGATACGAGGCTAAGTCAATTATTATCCGCAATATACATATATTTTTGTATATTTTGGTAGTACTGTCGTTTTACGTTGATGACGCATGCTTTGTTTCTTTGTTGTCATATCTTTGCAATTTTCAAGCTGCCAAGTTAGTTTAGTTATCGCTAACGTGCTGTTAATCAGGGCTGCTCCACTGTCTAGTTGCACCAAAGAAGAGAAACGTTCTGTGATCCGTTTTTTGTGGTCGGAAGGCGTATCAGGGACCGAAATTCATACAAGACTTTCGGTACAGTACGAGAACAGTGTTTTGCCACAATGGAGTGTATTGTGTTGGCAGAAGAGCCAACACCGTGTTGCTAGAGGAGGCCGAAATGCACGCTTTTAAGCTCACGCAGGCTGGCGTGAGGTCTGGAAAATGACAATGTAATTAATATAGCCAATAAGGTACGTTGCTGCTGGAATACTTAACTTTAATCCATAATTGGTGTACATCGCTCTTGACTGTACAGGTTTTACAATCTCAATATTAACTGGTAATGGCGCCTTGCTAGGTCGTAGCAAATGACGTAGCTGAAGGCTATGCTAACTATCGTCTCGGCAAATGAGAGCGTAGTTGTCAGTGTAGCATCGCTAGCAAAGTCGGCTTGTGCTAGGACGTCTCTTTAGACCTGCCGTGTGGCGGTGCTCGGTCTGCAATCACTGACAGTGGCGACACGCGGGTCCGACGTATACTAGCGGACCGCGGCCGATTTAAAGGCTACCACCTAGCAAGTGTGGTGTCTGGCGGTGACACCACAGAGTGTCTACGAATGGACTGAAAAATTCCGAAATGGTGGGACGACGAAGGAACCGGACGACCGTTTACCGCCACATATGGAGAAACCATTGAGCGTTCACGTGAAATTATTCTTTTAGACAGACGATTAACTATTGACGATGTGGCACATCGTCTGCAAATTACTCACCGTTCTGCCTACGAAACCATCCACAACAGACTTGGGTTTCATGAAGTTTGTGCAAGATGGGTCACAAAACAACTCACAGCTGCATAAACAAACGCGCTTGGACATCTGCAGAAAACATTTGGATCGCTATTGTAACGAATGGGACAACTTCTTAGACAGGATCATTACTGGTAACGAAACATGGATCCATTATTACGAGCCGGAGAGTAGACAGCAGAGTATGGTAAGGAAACATCCAAATTCGCCGTGCAAGAAAAAATTCAAGTCACAACCGTCCGCAGGAAAACTGATGCTTATGGTTTTTTGGGACGCACAAGGTCCAGTACTGGCACATCATGGGGAAAGGGGCACAATAATAAAAAGTGTACGTTAGAGTGAGATGCTTACTTCCAGGCTAAAGCCTGCAATTCGAAGCAAACGCCGAGGATTTCTGTAAGAAGGTGTTGTGTTGTTGCACGACAATGCTCGTCCGCATACTGCTGTCCACACTGTTGAAACGCTCCAGAAACTCAAATTTGAAGTGCTGGATCATCCTCCATATAGGCCCGATTTTGCCCCGTCTATCACTTGTTTGATCCACTCAAACAGGCATTAAGGGGCCGTCGATTTGCCTCGGACGAAGCAGTGAAAGTAGTGGTGCATTCCTGGTTCGCAGCACAACCGAGAACCTTCTTGGCATCAGGAAGCTTGTACAACGATGGACCAAGTGCGTTGAAACACAAGGAGACTATGTCGAGAAATGATGTTCTTGTAAGTTTCCTATTTGATTACAATAAAATTTTGTAACTACTTTGCGCATAATAATTGCAGTTGGTTGGTTGATTTGGAGAAGAAGACCAAACAGCGAGGTCATTGGTCATATCGGATTAGGGAAAGATGAGGAAGAAAGTTGGCCGTGCCCATTTCGAAGGAACCATCCCAGCATTTGCCTGAAGCGATTTGGGGAAATCGCGGAAAACCTAAATCAGGATGGGCGGACGCGGGTTTGGACTGTCGTCCTCCCGAATGCGAGTCAAGACTGCTAACCATTACGCCACCTCGCTCGGCATAGGTGAAGACAGTGATTCGTTGTTGTGCTTGACGGCTGATAGCATAGTCAAGCAATACTGGCTGCTTTCGTCTGTCTGTACAAGTTACATTGAACTTATTTGTTTAGTTTCCTATCACAGCTCTATTAATTTTTTATAGTGACTAGTTTTGAACGCTTGCGTTCATTTCAAGCAGTTGTATACATCAGAATTTGTAAACATATAAAATACGAAATGTTAAAGTACATAAATAGTTTTCCAGCATTCTCAATGCACAGACTGCAGGTGTGCAGTTCATCTGTTACGACGTAGCTGCATCTCTAATATTTGCTGTAACAGATTCCAATGGAACTGGGCTTGGTTTTATCACATTCTTTTGCTATGGTTTTGCTGCTCCTTCTGACTTCTTGGATAATTCGATTATTATATGTAAATTGAAGGCGGAGAAAGGAAAAACTGAAACCAGATGTGAACACACAATATGACACAGAAAGAAACAGAACATCCCCTGGCGCTGACCTACTGCGCTGTTAAGTGTACATGTGGGAACGAACCTAAGAAGCGGGCGAATCAAAGCGCTTAGTGCCAACGGGCTGCGGGGGTCGGGTGTGACCTTGGCATGTACTAGGTGTCATACAATGATATATTTTTATAGGTACATTCAGCGTGATATGCGGATACTGTCTGCTAAATATGTTGTAAATTGAATTTGTAGGAATGAAGTAATAAATTTAAACGTCATGCATGATGCAGCATTTTTCGAGAATCTGTTCGGTTGTGACGTCATATCTCTTGAACGTTCCGTCGTACAATGATACACTTTTGCATTTACAGTCAGTGCTGTATGGGCACACTGTCGCGAATACAGTTGGTAGTAAAGAAGTAATAAATTATAAAGTCATGCTTCATGCGCCAGTTTAACTGCATGAACAGCGAAAATGTAGTAAGTGATAGACTTCTTTGCTTTCACAGTTTTGTGGGGGCTGTGAGGGAGAAAAATTTAGTAAAAGTTTGAAATTACGTTTGAAGTTGGTGCCACATGCTCTCATTCTCAAATACTGGATGTCTAAAGTATGGCTATTAGCGTGTTGTGGGCTACTCTTCATTTTCACCCCCATTCTCAACCCTGGACAGGTACTTGGTTCTTACGCCCACAGCGATGATTCCCAGCAATAACTATCATGGGTACCAGGTTTAGTTGAAACCGGTTCAGTTATTTAGGAGGAAATGTGAAACATAAATACAAGTATATATACATATGTATGTTCACTCATTTTTATGATACTTATGGATATAACAGATGAGGGTCACTTGCCAGCCTTTGAAACAGGCACTCACCATCCGCAGTAGAAGGCAACGCGTTTTCTAGATCAGATAGCTGCTTACACGAGAAAAGTGTAAAAGTAATGGCCTCTTTAGCCGGCCGAAGTGGCCGTGCGGTTAAAGGCGCTGCAGTCTGGAACCGCAGGACCGCTACGGTCGCAGGTTCGAATCCTGCCTCGGGCATGGATGTTTGTGATGTCCTTAGGTTAGTTAGGTTTAACTAGTTCTAAGTTCTAGGGGACTAATGACCTCAGCAGTTGAGTCCCATAGTGCTCAGAGCCATTTGAACCATTTTTTTTTTGGCCTCTTTTAAAAGAGAAACTTTTTATTAGGAAAACAAGTTTCCAAGTAACATCATATCCCTACATAGTCTCCCTCAGCCTCTGTGTACTTGGTCCAAGCATCCAAAACCCATCCTGGAAGAGGCTATGTTGGCGGTGCACCCAGTCTTGAACCACCTTTACAATCTCGTCATCCGATGGAAACTTGGATTCATGCAGGTAATTCAGAAACGTGAGAATTACTTTGAGCTAGGTCAGAACTGTGTGGTGGTTGCTCCAGCAGCTCGTAACAAGGTTTTAAACGCACTGGTTTGGGCCGGCCGCCGTGGCCGAGCGGTTCTAGGTGCTTCACTCTGGAACCGCGCTGGTGCTACGGTCGCAGGTTCGAATCCTGCTTCGGGCATGGTTGTGTGTGATGTCCTTAGGTTAGTTAGGTTTAAGTAGCGCTAAGTCTAGACCTCAGATATTAACTCCCATAGTGCCTAGAGCCATTTGAACCATCTGAATTTCTGTGGCGTTAATATTTTTCAGGGCACAGATGACGACTCTCTCCGCTCTCCTCTTCCGTGGCAGAGAAGGGCTCATAATAAAATTGCCTGAATTTGCTGCAGATGGAACTATTCATCGAACCAACGCTGCTAACGCACAACAATAACAGCGAGATAAGAGCGTGCCCTTTTTCAGTCGAAGTCGTCAACCCACGGAGCATAAAAAAGTCTACTTTAGGACCTGCTCTCGTAATTTCGAGGTTGAACAGTAGTCCACACACATGTGTGTGTGTGTGTGTGTGTGTGTGTGTGTGTGTGTGTGTGTGTGCGTGTGTGTGAAGTCGGGGGAGGAAGAGGGGATGGTTGAATTGGTTTTGCAGACACACTGTTTATAATTCAGGGCGAAGTGAACGTGACCTAAGATAAGAGAAAGGTAGGACGTTGAGTGAGGTCGTGTGCAGTACTCGACCAACTCACTTGTTGCAAAAACTAGAGGTGGGATCCCCAGTCCTGTTCCTGCAGTCTGGCCCGACATGCCTGCCGGCACACTTTCACGCAGTGCTCGCCAGCGGCTGGTAACAGAATACACCAGAGCCACGCCTTATCTGGCGTCCGAGTAGGATTAAGAGGCCCGCCGGCTGGGACCACCCCTATACCGTCGCCAGATAGCCGGCCGCAATTTGTACGCGAGTCAGATTCGCGCGGCGGCGCATTTGTACCTCTCGGCGAGCGGCGGGGTCCGAGATAAGATCGCTGACAGAAATAGCAGTGACACCGCCCGTCCCGGACGGCGAACAATGGCAATTACAACGGGAACGCTAGCCGCGAATTATTATCCCACCGCGGAGGACAATAAAAACGTCATATCTATTGGCACGCGGCGCCAACCGCACTGGAGGCGCAGCGTCCGATAACGTACGATACCGTAGCGTCTTCCGCGTTTGTTTAGCGAGAACTTATCTCCCAGGCGTTCTTGCGTCGTCATTAATACAAGGCGTGGGAGGGCGGAGCCGATAAATTGTCTGGCTAGTCGCTCGCAACTTGCGCTTAGTACAAGCACCGACGCGATACTCGGCGAAGTGTAAAAGTAAATAAATCAATAAAGAAATAAACATTAAAACTTGTGATTACTCAGCGGAGTAGGTATTAAAATCCATGGAGAAGAAATAAAAACTTCGAGGTTCGCCAATGACATTGTAATTCTGTCAGAGACAGCAGCTGAACGGAATGGACAGTGTCTTGAAAGGAGGATATAAGATGAACATCAACAAAAGCAAAACGAGGATAATGGAATGTAGTCGAATTAAGTCGGGTGATGCTGAGGGAATTAGATTAGGAAATGAGACACTTAAAGTAGTAAAGGAGTTTTGCCATTTGGGGAGCAAAACAACTGGAGATGGTGGAAGTAGAGAGGACATAAAATGTAGACTGGCAATGGCAAGGAAAGCGTTTCTGAAGAAGAAGAATTTGTTAACATCGAGTATAGATTTAAGTGTCAGGAAGTCGTTTCTGAAAGTATTTGTATGGAGCGTAACCATGTACGGAAGTGAAACGTGGGCGATAAATAGTTTGGACACGAAGAGAATAGTAGCTTTCGAAATGTTGTGCTACAGAAGAATGCTGAAGATTAGATGGATACATCACATAACTAATGAGGAGGTATTGAATATAATTGGAGAGAAGAGAAATTTGTGGCACAACTTGACTAGAAGGTGGGATCGGTTGGTAGGGCATATTCTGAGGCATCAAGGGATCACCAATTTAGTATTGGAGGGCAGCGTGGAGGGAAAAACTCGTAGAGGAAGACCAAGAGATGAGTACACTAAACAAATTCAGACGGATGTAGCTTGCAGTAGGTACTGGGAGATGAAGAACTTTGCACAGGATAGAGTAGCAGGGAGAGCTGCATCAAACCAGTCTCTTGACTGAACACCACAACAACAACAGTTCCCTCTCGTTTCTATTTCACAATCACATCACGACCAGTGGATCTGTCCATTTTTAGCAGGGTTCAAATGTCTCAGATGGATTTGTTACTCAGGTGATCTCCAGTGATTGGTCCAAGTTCAGAGTCATTAAGATTTCTTAACCGATAGGGCCTACCCTAATCGACCCAGTCAGTTGTTACTGCTTCTCTTTTGACAGCAAAAACTCCCCGCATTCTTGTAAATTGGTGGTTGTGAAAGTTTTTGGATGGGGTGTGGTCATGTATGGAAGTGAAACATGGATGATAAATAGTTTGGACAAGAAGAGAATAGAAGCTTTCGAAATGTGGTGCTACAGAAGAATGCTGAAAAGTAGATGGGTGGATCACATAACTAATGAGGAGGTATTGAATAGAATTGGGGAGGAGTGTGTGGTACAACTTGACAAGAAGAAGGGACCGGTTGGTAGGACATGTTCTGAGGCATAAAGGGATCACAAATTTAGCATTGGAGGGCAGCGTGGAGGGTAAAAATCATAGAGGGAGACCAAGAGATGAATACACTAAGCATATTCAGAAGGATGTAGGTTGTAGTAAGTACTGGAAGTTGAAGAAGCTTGCACAGGATAGAGTAGCATGGAGAGCTGCATCAAACCAGTCTCAGGACTGAAGACCACAGCAACAACTACTCAGCGGTACAGCATTCACTACGTTGTCTTAACCATGGGCAAACGAATCATATACGCTGATGTGACAAAAGTCTTGGGGTACCCACTAACATCGTGTCGGGCCTCCGTTTTTAGTGCAGCATCTCGATCTCCCTTGGTTCCTAAAAGTCGTTGGGAACCCTCTGCTGCAGAAGTATTGAACCATGCTCCCTCCGCAGCCATCCATAATTGTGAAAATGTTGACGGTGCAGGTTGTTGTGCACGAACTGACCTCCCGGTTATAACCCATAAATGTTCGATGGGATTCATGTCGGGCGGCCTGGGTGGCCAAATCATGCGATCAAACTGTCCAGAATGCTCTTAAAACCACTCGCGGACAAATGTGACCCGGTCACGTGACACACTACCACCCCCAAAAATTCCGTCGTCGTTTGGGAATATGAAGTCCATGAATGGCTGCAAATGGTCTCCATACAGCCAAACATCGCAATTTCCTGTCAACGATCGGTTCAGTTGGACCAAAGGACCCAGTCCATTGAATGTAAGCACAACCCACACTATTATGGAGCCACCACCAGCTTACATCGTGCCTTGCAGACAACTTGGTTCCATGTCTCCATGGGGTCTGCGCCACAATCTAACCCCAACATCAGCTCTTACTAATCGAAATCGGGACTCTCACCAGGGCACGATTTTCCAGTAGTCTAGGGTCCAATCAATATGGTCACGAGCTAGGGGACAGACGCTTCAGGCGATGTAGTGCTGTAAACAAAGGCATTCGCGTGGGTCGTCTTCTGCCACAGCCCATTAACGCCAGATTTGTCCTAACCAATAAGTTCGTCGTACGTATCGCATCAAACTCTGCGGTTATTTCGCTCAGTGTTGCTTTTCTGTTTCCACTGACAACTCTACGCATTCGGTCGTTAAGTGAAGACCGTCAGCCACTGTGTTGTCAGTGTTGAGAGGCAATGCCTGAAATTTGGTATTATTGGCACACTCTTCACACTGTGGCTATCGGAATATTGAACTGCCTAAGGATTTCCGAAATGGAATGTCCCATGCGTGTAGCTCCAACTACCATTCCGAGTTCAACTCTGTAAATTCTCGTCCTGCGGCCGTAAACACGTAATAAACCTTTTCAAGTGTGTCACCTGAGTGCAGATGGTAGCTCCGCCAATGCACTGCTCTTTTATATCTCGTGCGCGATATTACCACATCTGTGTGTGTGCATATTGCTATCCCATGACTCTTGTCACATCAGTTTATGTATACTGTGTGATTCTTATTAACGTTTAGAAACCCCGAAGCGGTGTAGGTGATGCTGAGACAAGTACATAAGTATAAGACACATGGGGTTGCAAATGTCGGAAAAAATCCCAAACGTGGATGACACTAGCTGAACATGTGACGTCAACGGATGACGTAACTCGCCGCACTTGCAGCGATCGGGCTAGTCGATCCTACCCTCCCCGCTAAATGTGATCTGCAGTAAAAATGGAAGTTCAAAATTATTGTCCTCGCTGAAACCAAGCTAAAGTTGTTCTAATTTTGTGTTTTTTCCATTTCATTCCTTTCTTTTTGTTTACAAACTTCTTTTAATAAAGGAAACGTAGGTCATTTACTGCTAGCAACGGTTTTTTTTGTCGGTACGCCACTTCTTCCGTATTAATTAAGAAAATTTTATGACTGAGCCATCATTTTCAAGATTTCGTTCACCACCAATGACAAAAAATACATAAATAGTTTAAGGTTAATGTTTTCGTTTCAATACTTTATTTTGAAAACTTTTTATGAAAAGAATGTACAAGGTGCCACCTCTTGAGAATCTGGTTGTATAACTAACACGGACTACACTGTTGCAATTGTCTGGAATCTTTATGCAAGCGTAGTCTGCCACGTGACTTTGGCCACACATGCCCGAGGAAAGAATTTAGAAGGTGCCGTCTATTGACAATCTAATTTTGCTGTTATGCACAATGGCTGTTTGAGTTGTTTGCTTTCTTTAAGCAACCGCTGCGTACTGCGTGAATACACTGAACTGCATCAAAGTTCATAATAACAGTTAAGTACCGTTTACTTTTCTAACTTAATTTATAACTTGATTTATTTAACTTTTAATTTGTGATTCCTCTGCAGCGTTTGCAACGTTACGTTACACTTCTCCTAACCTCAGTACCGTTAACCTCCATCATGAGCAAAGGTGGAACAAACATTAATTTCTCATTAAATTTTCTTAAAAAATGAGTGATAACAAAAACCATAAACTGTAAAATGTGTGCTAATTTTTTATCCTATTTTTCAGGTTTCCATGATACGACCTTGCATAACATGCAAACCGAAGGGAGACTTCAACAGAGGGGGTTCAAAACCATTGTAACGTTTCACAGACTGCAGAAGGAGAAATGCCAAAGTGACGAACAAAGACAGCTTCGATTTCAGCACGATGCAGAAGTTCAGCGTCTTCTCTGACAAGACAGATTGAGTGCTCAACGTCAACAATTAGTGCAAGACAAAGACTTCGTGTCACCAATTTACATCCTTCACCCCAATCAAAACATCGGCGCAAGAAGACAGCTTCATAAATTTCGAAAAACGTATTGTTCCACCCGCCTTTTCCTTGAAGGTAATGAAGTGCAGACACACAGTGCTGGCAATATGGACCAAACGGAACGTGCGTACGTTGCTCTGTAATATTGTTTGCAGCGGTCTTCAGTGACAATTTAGCTGTAAGGTCAGTTTAGATCCCTTTACAATTGTTGAACAGCTTCAGAATCTCCCAAAGCAGCATAATATCTATACTAAGAACTATTGAGAACATGTTAAACAATTTAACTATGCTCAGGCACTTGCTTCAGATTAACTCTGTTGATATTCCTGGTAGAGGTGCACATTGCTTTAAAATACTTATGCAGGTGTGTTAATCATCATATGGTTTGCAACCTCCTGCGTGATTTGTGCCAACTTACATTGCCCTCTTCATTGTAGGTTTTAGTACTGCATTACAACACAGTATAGGGAATAAATCCAATAGAACGTGTTGCAGAAAAACAATGGCTACATTGTAAGCAGTGAGACTAATATTTGTTACTACTGTTCAAAATATAACACATTTTATTAGTATATGTACGTCTCCATTGCTACAAGTATATTACCTACCAGTGACTGATCAGGACAGAGTGCAAATATTTTGCATGGGTCAATTAGCACCTATTTACTTGTGACGCAAAACGGTAGGTTTCTCTTGTACTGTACTTTGTAACGAACCAGCAGAGACCATGAGAACGGTAAATAAGATAATGAATCTTACCTCACTGTAAACTCGTAACTGTCTAACGAAATTAAAAAAAATAACTTGCTGTCAGACGCAAGACTCGAACCCTGATCCCCACGCGCTAAAGTAGTGGCCAGAGCCACACTGACGTGCTTACTTGATACGCCATCTGCAGACGTCACATGTTCAATGCTTGGCATCCACTTTTTGGGTCTCTCTTAACTTTTGCGGCCCCATGTGTAGGATTACATGTCACAGTATCATCTACAACGCTTCGCGTCTTTTTTTTTTTTTTTTTAACTTCAGTAAGAATCACACTGTACATAATTTTAAACACAGGGTGTGACAATACTAGAATTATAAAATTTTTGAATTTTTTAAGGGGAAACACTTTTTGTATGTGACAAAACCGTCACAGCTGCGTGGTTTCCCCGTGAGGGATCCTTGAATGTTTTGACACTTCTGATGTTCAGAGACAGTGTTCGATCTGCCGTGTGATGAATTTTATTTTAGAGATGTCGCTGATAATCGCGTCCGTTTCATTGAGTGCACAACTGGCACCTCCGCCTTAATCATTGTGGGCTGGTACTGTTCACACGGTGGAGGAAATTGCCGTATCTTTCTCGGTAAAATACTGCTGTAAATATGGAGAATGTCTCAGTAGAGGGCAGACAAAGATCATGGTTGCAACGTGACATTGCCCAACCACACTTTGCCGTTGATACGAGAGAATATTTAGACAGTATTTTCCCCAATTGTTGGATTGGAATTGGTAGGGCATAACTGTGGCCACCACGTTCTGCAAACCTCATTCTTCGGGATTTCTTTTTGTGGAATGAGATGAAGAGACACCGATAGACACACCAAAAGAGCCGGTTGCCAGTTTGCTTTGAAGCTATATCCGTTATTCGTGGAACACCTGGTTATTCTGAGGCTCTTAGACAATCATTAACAGGAAGATCCCAGTTGTGCTTTAGTGCGAACGGACGACATTTTAAGCACCGTCTCTGAAACAATATTCATCACACCGCAGTTCTAATTCGTCTCTGACCATCACGAGCATCCAACCTTCGTGGACTTATAGTGGGAAACACTGCCTTTGAGACATTTTTGTCACATAAAAGTATATTTATTTTCATCTTCTCTAAACACTCTAACATATGGTGTACGTAGTAATTTATTGACTCACGGTAAACAACGGCGGTTTAAAAGCCAGGTCGGAGGACTTCCTCTCAGCAGTCTTCTTCATCCCTCTGATCACCTACAAGAATATTTTCGATATATTTAATTCTGTTGAAGTACTGACAGTAACTGACTGAAATTAACGGTAAAAGAAAAAGGGGATCCATGCTTGTTTACTTAGTAGATCAATCCTGATTAGATTTTTCCATATTTTATCCAAATCATTCTGAGCTAATGTTGGAATAATAATAAAAGCTACTTTCATTTTACCGATTCTTTCCAAGCGATTGGTGGCAGAGGGGGAAGGGAGGAGTGGGCGGTATTGATGATTACTTTATTGTTTCGTTCTCAGTAGGTTACAATGTGATACGAAATAATGTGAGTTTCACATAATATAATCCTTATGAACCATTTCCAAAACCCACCGTTTGAAACAAGGCTGTGTGTTTGACGCCAATTCTATCTCATCGAAGTTCTGCAGCCACGTTGCATCATGAAGAACCCCTTATGAAGCAGTTGTATTTGTCCTTCTGCAGACGTAAATTTAAAAAAAAATTACCTCCAGAATTCGCGACATTAACCACTATAACTTGGTGAAAACCGCGCCTCCACGAATTCACTCCGTCTGGGTGTATATTGGCTGCCTTGCCTTCCCTGCTGACGACGTGGTTTTTTGATGTACGCAAGTAATTATTAAACTGTATAACTGCAGAATTATTCACTTGTATACTTTTCCGTTACATTAGGAAGAACCTTTGAAATGGACCTGAACTACGTAACATGTGTGGCAAATGATCAAATGATAACACGGTAACACCGCCGCAAAGCACTGTTCACCGTCAGCAGAACATGTCCCATTAACGTCTGCACTGCTGTAGAAAATCGCAACAAATGCGTGAGACAGGTACGGTTTCCATGTTTAGTAATACGGCTTTAATATCAAGTCCACAAAACGTTAACCTCGTGGACTGATACGTGCAATAAATCGAATCCCGGCAGAGAATGCTGCTGGCTTAGTTTCATCTAGAGCCCTCCCTGCACGTGCCCCTCCCGTACGGCGTTTCATGTCTTGTGTGGAATAAGTAAACAAGTTTGACACGAGATACTGCCCTTTGAAAGGAACGACTATGCATTGACGAACTTCGTAGTGAGATAGCGAGGCAGGAAAAGGTATAATTTCTTAAAAATAATTTTGATTTTATGAAACGAAACTGAAAACAGAATGTATTCTTAAAGCCGAACTAGTTTTTAAGAAATTTAGTTTTTTGCACGTAATACATGACAGGGCATATTAGGCCGAAATTTCGATAGTAAATGTATCCACTTAATAACAGTTGAAATGTGTCAGAGGGTGGACAAGGTTCCTTCAGTGATAAAAGTGATGAAAGTGATCCATATCTTCTGGTATGCTTTAGATACTGTTTCTTATAGACATAATGTGATGCAGATAATCGCATAAAGATAATACTTGCATTCATTGTTGGTTATAATTAATAAAGGAAATCCGTTTGGTTTTTTTTTTTTTTCAAGTACAATATTTAAGAATAATATCTTCCAACAGAGGTTCGTCATCATCTTGGTAATTCAGAATTCAAGAAAGATAAACAGACATATGCTCTTAGAAAAATCTAATAGCTTAGTACTGTATCTCTGTATTTTAATATTCACTGCAGTTGGAATGAGCAACAAGCTGATGTACGTAATTCCAAAAGTTATATTTATGACAATTTAAAAGCAGATGTTTTTACTCGGAATGTATATTTCTGATACATGGTTAAGAAACTGTAATTGGCTGTTAAATAACAGTCGTAGAAGAGTGTAATGTAAAGATACCTGCAAAATCTGGAAAGTTCGATCTCAAAACTGTAATTAATTTAATTAATAATAAGTTTCGCATTGAAATTTTAAAACTGTAGAATCCAGAAATGTAATATTTTCTTTGCAACTGAAGTATTGAAAAGTATTGTAATTAGGAAAGTCTGATCTTTGGGAATATTGTTATGCCAAACAAAAACTTTTAACTAAACGAGTTCGCGCCAACTATTTATGTAGTCACTTACTATTTAAATGTAAACATGATTTCAGTCTTTCCAATGTTATGAGCTCATGTACAAAATCGTCGGCTACAGTGTACAAACAAATTTCGAACTTGCAGCCGGTCGTCGTGGAGTTCATCTCACGATATTTCGACTGAGCACCTTCGAGTCATCTTCAGGTGAGCCATCGAAGACCGACGAAGTCTGCTCCGTTCCAGCCTATATAGTGCGGTGCGAGTATTACGCGCATGAATCAAAATTAAATTTGATTGATGGACCACACTTTACGGCGGCATCGCCCTCGCTGGTGGAACCGTGTAACTCAACTGTTCTCTGTGTTACCGCTCGCCGCAGCCGTTGGCGCACTCTGTCCTCTTCGATTAGAACAAATCGTGAAGATGATGGGGTTACACGCACTGTCCAACTACCATGGTTCATCAGATTTTCCGCCAAGCCTATTTACAGGGATTCATTAATATGGAGTCCTTAAAAGATATAGCTATGGCCAGAGTTACAGTTCTATCATGCTCCATTTAGTCTCCAGTGGAAATACAGTGTTCGGCAATAGCGGGCTTCCGCAACTAAAAAATACCTTTTTTTCGTATTGTGCAAGAACGCTGCACTTAGCATCAACGTTGCAATCGCCTTTTGCAAACAAGCAGATCCGCTATTGCCGAGCATTGTATTTCCACTGGACATTGAATGGAGTACGACAGAACTATGATTCTGACCAGAGCAGCACCTTTTGGGGGCCCCATTATTAGAGAATCAGTGGAAATACGCCTGTCGGAAAATCTGATGAACCGTGATAGGGGTTACCAGTTGGACAGTACGTGAAACCCCATCAACGTCAATCTGTTGTAGGGTAGACGGCCGTTGTGGCCATGCGGTTCTAGGCGCTTCAGTCTGGAACCGCGTGGCCGCTACGGTCGCAGGTTCGAATCCTGCCTCGGGCATGGATGTATGTGATGTTCTTAGGTTAGTTGGGTTTAAGTAACTCTAAGTTCTAGGCGACTGATGACCACAGATGTTAAGTCCCATAGTGCTCAGAGCCATTTGAACCATTTTGTTGTAGAGTTATGGAACATGTTTTATGGACATGGATTCCGCGAACAGAGATCCTGCGAAACTCAGCTCGCTCTGTTCCTCCATGAGATCCACAGGGCAGTGGACAACGGCGCTCAGGTTGAAGTCATGTTCCTTGATTTCAGTAAGGCATTTGACACTGTCCCACATTGCCGATTACTGAAAAAAAATACGAGCTTACAGAGTATCGGAACAGAGTTGCGACTGGATTGAAGACTTTCTTCCTCTTAAGGGAACTAAATCGACAGATGTAAATGAAATACCTAGAGTACCACAGGGAAGTGTGATAGGACCGTTGCTGTTTACAGTACATACAAATGGTCTAGTAGAGAGCGTCGGATGCTCTTTAAGGCTATTCGCAGATGATGCAATTGTCTATACCAAAGTAGCAACGCCAGAATATAGTAAGAATTCGCAGAACGACCTGCAGAGAATTGATGAATGGTGCAGGCTATAGCAGTTGACCCCGAACGTAAATAAATGTAACGTATTGCGCATACACATGAAAAGAAATCCACTACCGTACAGCTACTCTATTGATGACAAACAGCTGGAGACAGCGTCTGTCGGAAAATATCTAGGTGTAACTATCCACAGCGACCTTAAGTGGAATGACCACATAAAACTGATACTGGAAAGCAGACACCAGACTCAGATTCGTTGGAAGAATCTTAAGGAAATGTAACTCATCCACTAAAGAAGTGGCTTATAAGGCACTTGTACGGCCGATTCCTGAGTATTTTTCATCTATCTGGGATCCCTAGCAGGTAGAACTGATAGAGGAGAGAGAGAAGATCCAATGAACAGCGGCGCGTTTCGTCACGTGATCGTTTAGCTAGTAAGAGAGCGTTACGGAGATGCTAAACAAATTCCACTGGCAGACGTTAAAGAGAGGCGTTGTGCATCACGGAATCATTTACTATTGAAATTTCGGGACAGCACTTTTCAGGAGGAGTTGGACAACATATTACTTCCCCCCACATACATCTTGCGCATTGACCACGAAGAGAAAATTCGAGAAATTAGAGCCAATACAGAGGCTTACCGACAATCATTCTTCCCACGCACTATTCGTGAATAGAACAGGATTGGAGATTTCAGATAGTGGTACCGAAAGTACCCTCCGCCACACACCATTAGGTGGCTTGCGGAGCATGATATAAATCTAGATGTAGAGCTCCACGATTTGTTCTAATCGAAGAGGACAGAGTGCGCCATCGGCCGCGGCGAGCGGTAACACAGAGAACAGCTGACTTTCGCTGTTCCACCACACTCCAACATAACAGTCGCGACACTCCATCTCGTTTTTATTACCAACAGCGATAGCAGCGCCTCAAGCGGCCAGCAAGCAACGGAATACGATATCGGATGAATGCGAATACTAACGTTTACATTGATCTGACATCGCAGTTTTCAAGAGATGTTTGGCAGTGGGTTGATAATTCCACATGGGAGCTATCGGATTGGGCACATAGAAAAGCCGTTACGAGAAAATCTTCGAAATTTGAACGGCTTCTTTCTCGTTCTATAGCATCGGAAGGGGATAAACTTCGGCGCACTGTGGCTAACCTCTCTAACAAGGCGTTGGATGGGTCCACAGTGGCGGTGTTGGAGAAAGGTTTAAATTTTTCGCCCACTCCCAAGACACTTCCTGCCACAGAGCTCATATGCTCTGTAGAACAAGCAGTACACAGCCTACCCGAGGATCAAGCAGAGGAATTAAGGCGAGAAGTGTCGCACACATTACGTCGGGGTCGGCCACAGCGGGATAACATCTCTTCCGCAGAGAGAGCAGCCATTGGCCCTCTTAGGAATGATGATGAAGTAGTAGTTTTACCAGCTGACAAGGGGAATGCCACGGTTGCAATGACGCGGGATGATTATGTCCTAAAAATGGATTTACTACTAAACGACCCAGCTTACAGAAGACTATCTAGTGACTCCACAGAAAGGATTAAGCGCAAGACACTTTCACAGTTGACAAAGAGTTCGTTGTCGGAAGATTTACGTAAGAAACTTCGTCCTGGTGCTGCCGTTCCGCCTAGGTTGTATGGTCTGCCTAAGTTGCATAAGGAAGTCGTTCCTCTACACCCTATTGTTAGTAATTTGGGTGCACCCACTTATAACCTGGCGAAGTATTTATCATCTGTTCTCAGTCCATATATTGGCAAGTGTGAACACCATATCTCCAATTCGGTGGATTTTATTCGGTGATTGAGGTCATTGAAGTTGAGTCCTTCAGAATTATTAGTGATTTGTGATGTGGTAACTCT
The DNA here is from genome assembly GCF_023864275.1 of Schistocerca cancellata. NCBI lineage: Eukaryota > Metazoa > Arthropoda > Insecta > Orthoptera > Acrididae > Schistocerca > Schistocerca cancellata. The sequence goes on along the minus strand of NC_064631.1, from coordinate 600,114,896 downwards.
TTTTAGACGAGTTCCTCTGTAAGAGTCCCTTAGTTTGATTAGTGAAACACTGGATGAAGAGTTGGTGAAGCTTTATCATCATGTGCTGACATGCACGTATTTTTTATTTAACGGTAACGTTTTTGAACAGAATGACGGAGTGGCTACGGGTAGTCCTTTATCACCCATAGTCACTAATTTATTTATGGATTACTACGAGGATATGGCACTGAGGACTTCAGCTTTGCAACCAACGTGCTTCTGGAGATATGTGGATGATACCTTTTTCGTCTGGGCACATGGACGTGATGCTGTTAATATATTTTTGGGCCATTTCAACTGTCTTCATCCCCGCATCAAATTTACCATGGAGGTTGAAGGTGATGGGATGCTTCCATTTTTAGACGTTATGGCTTATAAAAAAAACAGAAGGTACTTTGGGACACAGTGTTCACCGAAAGCCGACGCACACAGATCGGTATTGCATTCTAAGAGTTGTCATCCACCACACCAACGCAGTGGCGTCCTTTAAGACTTTGGTACGCAGAGTACTTCGTACTTTGATATGCTTAACCCAAGAAATTGCGCATTTTATGGCTGTTTTTAAGAAAAATGGATACTCCGAGAAGCATATTCGTAGGGCTATGGAGTTCGGACCATCTTTGGAGGTGCATGAAGAGGAACATAGATCGGTGGCCTTTCTTCCTTATGCTGGAGGCACATCGGTTAAGACTGGTCGAATTTTTAAGGAATTTTAACATTAAGAGTGTGTCCCGTCCACCTTCTAAGGTTAGGGCACTACTCGGCTTTGTGAAAGGTGATTTGGGACTTAGGAAACCCTGTGTATACAAAATTCCGCGTCAATGTGGGAAGGCTTACATTGGCCGTTCGATTCGCACAGTCACGACAGGTGTGTGGAACATCGTCGTCATACGACGCTACAACAGCCGCAAAAATCAGCAGTAGCAGAACACTGCTTAAATGAGGGACACGGTATGAAAATTGATGAAACTGTGGTAGTTACCAATATTTCTGGTTTTTGGAACAAGGTCTATAAAGAGGCGATTGAAATTAGGTTGGCGGATAATTTATTCAACAGAGACAATGGGTTTCCTCTTAGCAAGACGTGGAATCCTGTATTATCTCGCATCAATTGAACATTCTTCTTGAACAGAGACAATGGGTTTCCTCTTAGCAAGACGTGGAATCCTGTATTATCTCGCATCAATTGAACATTCTTCTGTGCGGCTCTGACTGCGGTATATCGTTGCCACCAGTGTTATACAAAGGGCGGCGCCACCTCCCTGTCTTGGAGGGCAGCAACCGTGAAGGGCGGCGCATGCGCCGTGTTCTGAACGGTGGTCTGTATAGGACGTCGATTTGCAGCCTGGCGTCAGTTCTCACCGGGACTCATCAACAAAAGCAGCATTCTCCTGAAGATGGCGTCCAACTGGATCGCCGAAATATCGAGTCAAGTTGATTTTAGGATCCGGCAGCAAACCCGAAGAGACTTTCAAGACTTATTCCACCGGGAAAGCCTACGCAGTCACTTGATTTAACGTAATTTTTACAATAGGGAGTGTGTGTAGTGCCATAAAAATGGACAATAAATAAAAAAGGCACCACATTTTTCAATTATTTAGTCTCCTAACGACCGTGGGAGGCACGGAACGGTGCATTACATGACAGTTTATTTACGATTTTCTTATAATGTACACACATTTGCCGAATAACAAAAAACTGCTAGTAAATACCAGAACATCCAACCTGTTGCAGAAATGCGTTGTACATGTATCCAATAAAACAGTTCTGTTCGCTACACTTTCAGCCAAATCAGTGAATGCGGAACTTAGGAAACCTATACGGAATGTCAGACTTAAATTATTGAACGTACCAAATAATTCACGACAATGTAACTTAAGCAAAATCCACAAATTCGTGGTAACAAATCGTCCAAAGCAATAAAACTGGTTCCCAGGATAGAAGGAACCAATTCCTCAAATTGTTGCTAAATCTGAGTTTAACGGCAAGAATCTTCAACAAATTGGCTTTTGAAGCAAAAATAATTACATTTACAAAAATATTCCTGTATTAGAAAGTCGAGTAAAGTGTAAGAATAGGCGAATCATTAGTCTGAATAAAAACTTTTTAGGTGTCGTGGAAGTGACTACGATAATGACAACAGCAATATACGCTTCCCAAGCATGGAATATGTGTTTATATACTCTTGCTTTCAGCGTAATAAACTGCAAATATACACATATCCGAAAGCGCTTCTACATGAATAAGACGTAGCTTATGTCACTAAAACAGTGTGATTCGGCTGTTTTGAAATGTATTTCACGAAAATTCATGTCTCTTAGTAATTTGAAAACGCATGGAACGCAAGAATATGGCCACTGTTCAGTTAATTAAGTAGAAAATAACATAAAGGTACGTCATCCTTACGACAGATTTGACTGCTTCTCACCGCTTGGCGCGCTAGTGTCGCTCAAGCTGTGAAACAGTAACAACTTTGACACCGGAGTGTGTAGTGACTGTAATTAGACTGTGGTTCCAGCACCGAGAGCGATGCCGCTGGGAAGTGAGGTCCGTCTGTCAATATGAATTTTTACGCATGAGCGGAATACTCGCGTCGCACTGTATGGGGCGGAACGGGGCAAGTCTTCGTCAGTCTTCGATGGCTCACCTGAAGATGAGTGGTAGGTGCCCTGCCGAAATATCGTGCAGCGAATTCATCGACGACCGGCTGCAAGTCCGAATTTATTTGAACATTCAATTCGACAAGAAATTTTAAAATTCAAGATTATATTGTATATTCTCAAGCAGTGGTTATGTCATTTTGGAAGAAAATAAACAGCAACATAAAGTGCATAAGAGTGTTTTAGTCGCAAATATGTTCACCCGCCCCACAAAGACAACTGTGCCGGTTGTCTACAACTGTTCTACCAGGGCACGAGAAAAAGATAAGTAGCTTTGTTAGAGTTTGTCAGTATTCTCTGACAGTGAATACTATTTTGTGCAATAATGTTGTTTAACAGACAGAAATACGTTAATAATGAATTATATTGCATGTTCCTTTTAGCAAAATTCAGCTACATGCCGAGATTTTGAAGAATGAAACCAAAGTACAGATGCCGGTCGTATATAAAATACGCTGGCGGCAAGACGCAATCAATACCTTCAGTACGCGGTAACAGTGGTGATGCCACTGATGACAGAGCCACTAAAGCAGTGTTACTAAACACGGTTCTCCGAAACGTCTTCATCAAAGAAGTCGAAGCAAATATTTCAGAACTCGAATCTAGAATAACTTCCAACATGAGTAACTTAGAAGCAGGTATCCTCTCTGCAGCGGAGCACCTTAAATCACTTAATAAATGCAAGGCATCCGGTCCACATTGTACGCCAGTCAAGTTCCTTTCAGAGTACGCTTATACATCATCCCCGTACTTAGCAATGATATACAACCGCTCGCTGGTCGAAAGATCCGTAACTCAAGAATGGAAAGTTGCACAAGTCACACCAACACCCAAGAAAGGAAGTAGGAATAATCCACTAAGTCGCAGACCAATATCACTAACTTTGATTTGCGGTAAGATTCTGGATCATATACCACTTTCGGACATTATAAATTACCTCGAAGAAAACGATTTATTGACGAATGGTCGGCACGGATTCATAAAATATCGTTCTTGTGAAACACAACTAGCTGTTTATTCTCACGGAGTAACGAGTGCTATAGACAGGAGATGTCAAATTGGTTCCATAGAATTAGATTGCCAGAACGTTTTTGACACTGTTCCTCACAACCGACTTCTAATCCAGTTGCGTATTGTGATGAATTGCCTCTGTTGTGCCACTGCATTCATGTGTTTCTGTCTTAAAGGTCACAGTTCATATAATAAATGATGGAAAGTCATCGAGTAAAACTAAAGTAATATCTCTATGAAGCTGGTATCTGCACCGATATCATTAGTGATCTTGCAGCTCTAGAAGAATGAAATTATAATGAAATCTAGACCTTTAGCTGCTTACAAGAGTTGAAAAATATCAACGGTGGCTCAGTCGGATAGAGCGTCTGCCATTTAAGCAGGAGGTCCCACGTTCGTAGGGGCACACATTTTTTCAACTGTCGCCGTTGAAATTTAACAACGCCTGTTAGCAGCTAAAGGTCTAGATTTCATTATAAAGTAATATCTGGCGTTCCTCAGGGGTCGTGTTACAGGGTCCCTGCTTTCCCTGATGTACACAAACGACATAGCAGGCAATCTGAACAGCCGTCTTAAACGGTTTGCAGATACTGATTATCTTCAAGTAAAGTCATCAGATAATCAAACCCTATCGAACAATGATTTAGAGAAGATATATCTATGGAGCGGAAAGTGGTAATTGACTCTTAATAAAGAAAAGTATGAAGTCATCCACATGAGTACTAAAAGAAATCCGATAAATTTCGGTTATGTGATAAATCACACAAAAATCTAAATTTGAATTAAGCTGCCGTATATTGGCAGAACACGTCGAAAGTGCAACAGGTCTACTGGAGGGACTGCTTACCACCCTTGCCCGCTCCCCCCCCCCCTCCCCCCCTTCGGCCACCGTCTTTTGGAGTACTGCTGTGCGGTGTACGAACCGCATGAGAAGGGACTGACGGTTGACATCGGAAAAGTTCGAAGAAGAGCAGCTCGTTCTGCTTTATCGCGAAACAGGTGACAGAATGCCACTGACGTGATACGTAAATTTGGGGTGGAAATCATTAAAACAAAGGCATTTTTCGTTGCGGTAAGACTCCGTGAAATCTCGATCACAATCTTTCTCCACCGATTGTGAAACATTCTGTAGGCGGCCGTCTACATACAGAGAAATTATCATCATGATAATATAAGAGGGATCAAAGCTCGCACTGAAAAATTTAATTGCTTGTTTCTCTCGCGTGCGGTTCGAGAGTGGAACGGTAGAGAACCGGATAGAAGGTTGTTCGATGAATCCTCTGCCAGGTCCGTCACTGTGAATTTCAGACTAATCATGAAGACGTAGATATAGGTTATCTGAGATGAATAGTTACACCGTTCATACGTAAAATGTCATTCCTTAAATGCTGTAGGACTGTGGAAGCTAGTAAACAGAAAATAAATATACTTGTTTATTTTCTTAGTGCATTTTCCGGATCGAAGCGTCACTGACACTTGATTTCACCCTGGTCAGCATACGTTCCTGAGTAAACGTGTTTACATTCTTATTGCACTCATTTTACTTTTGTCTGCATGAAGAGTTGCACAAAAGCGGCCTTCTGACGAAGACCGCTACAGCGACAACATTTTAATTGATTATAGAAACGAATTCTTGTCTTAATTTTAGGTTCATATGCAATGCACTCGATATTGAAAGTTTCACGAAACTTCCGCATATGTGGCTTAAGGTCTTCATTACGGCGACGTTCCTCTTCAGATGCAGCAACATCCGTATATATATCTTATTCTAGTGATTCTCAGATCTGATAATCGAGAAATATTTTTGCTGGTGTTGCGTTGTAATGCTACCTGACTGTCGACATGTGCTCGTTCCTGGACTTGGCTATTCGTGACGTTGTATTGCCGTAATATTATCTTCACGATTGTCCTAAGCTTTTACTGTTGGTAGCGCAATAATCTCATTTCTGATACACCTCATTATTTTCGTTTTTGTACTACTTATTCTCAGTGCTTTTTCTGTGCTTAGTAGACTGTTCATTTCATTCAGTATATCCTGTAATTCTTGCTTGCTTCCACTGAGTATAACAATGTCATCAACGAATCCATTTATATTCTTCCATACTGGTTTTCAGTCCCACCCTACAATCTGTCTTTCATTTATGACACTGCTTCTTCGATGTACGAACTGAACAGCAGGGGAGGAACACTGCACCCCTGTCTTAAAATCTTTGTTTCATTTTTATTGTTCCCCATTGGTACTTGTACATGTTATTTATCACCCGCGCACCCGTTAGCTTACACCTGTTTATTCTGAGAATTTACAACATCTTGCATCACGTTACATGGTCAAACGCTTTTTGTATGCCGACATATCCTATGGACGCGTCTTGACGTTTCTTAACTCTTATTTCCATCATCAAACGCAACGTCAGGACGTCCTCTATAGTGCCTTTACCGTTCCCAAAGCGAAACTAATCGTTACTTAAATCGTTACTTAAGAGATCCTCAATTTTTTCCACTCTTCTGTATTATAGTCTTGGATGAACTGTCTCTCAGGTTATTGTTGCAATAATTCGCGCCTTCTAGAAGATTCGTGTTTTTTCCTTGCACATTCTCTGAAGAATTTTGACTGTACTGTGTAAGTTGTTTAGGCCCCATGCACAATTTGAAACATGTGATTTTTTGTTCAGGACTGGGTAGAGTGAAGCACGCGGAAGGAATGACCAACTAAGTTAATATGGAGGGCAGACCTTGCTCTAAGCAAAATAACACACGAGCCAAGAAATAAATAAAACCTGGGTTACTCTCTGCCCACGCCCAGAGTGTGTCTACGTAAGTGGCGCCGGAGTTGATCCAATTACAGACATTTCCTCAACAGCCCTCACACCCTGAGTGTGCACACCCCAACAGCAATTTACCAATTACCTCCCGAGCTGTGGGTGAGGAAGGCGGTAGTGATGATGGGGCACGGCGGGAGTGTGCCGATGGAAATCAATATCTTTCCGTAGAAGGTCTGGCTCAGTATTTATCTTCCGTAAATCATTGTGTGCTTAGTTCTGACACAGACGGCTGTGTGATGCTTATCTTCTTTTTCTTCTTTGCTTATAACTACAGCCTTGATGTTTGTACTTCAGATTGCAGCGTGTGAGAACACTGCTACGGAATTACGGTTTAATCTATTTTTTGTCAACCACGTCTCGAAGAAACATTCTCCATGAATGTGTAAGATGTAGCTTGCAACGGTATATATAATGCATAATCCAAGCGCCTCAATCTATGAGTACTTGTGTACGGTGTGTGCTTGTGTCTGTGTTTTCTTATGCACAGTTACGGTGGATGAGATCGGATAAACAGCCTAATTTTCACACTCACAGTTTTCTTCATCTTTTTATGAGATATTATACTCCTTACCAACCCTCCTTGCATACCAATACATATAAACATTCTGTAAGCGAATACTAGATCTAATATGCCCCTCATCTTGACTGTACCTAAGAGCAACTCTAAATATGTCTCCACACCCCTTGAATGTTTGTCATACGCGTGTAGAGAAAACTATACGGTAATTTGTCTCTCATTCAAAGACACGATGCGTTCTATCTGTTAGCGTAGCCTCTCTGTTGTCATATCCAGATGTGGTCCTTTCGGTAGTCCTGTTTTGCGCTATTTGTTAGTATAATCCCTTTATTCAGTGATTTAATTTTACAATATGTGTGCTTAACACAATGTTAATAGGACTGACAGTGCTGTAATAACTGCGCTCAAAGCTATTTCCATTAAAATGATCATCATCAATAATAAAATAATAATAGTAATTATAATAAGTTTCCTTTATTTCAAGTCTTTGGTCACAAACGTTTGGGTCCTCAGACTATCTGTTTCGGTCAGCAATTACCATCTACAGATCTGCAGCAAAATGTGGGAAAAAACACAAATACAACTAGCAGATTTTCTACAGATTAAAACTATAAAATAGACCATTATGAAAAATATTATTAAATATATGTGCATTCCTGCGCTTTGAATATGATGAGGCATACCTGTTTTATACAAACATGTACTAATATACTGGAGCCACAGTGGCATTGTCAAATGCTAAACGTGAAATCAGCGCCAGCATCGTCAGACATGTATAAATAATAATATGCTCAAGAGTCATCTTGTCAGTAGCACTACTTTTAAAGACAAACTGCCGTTCAGTAATCACATAATGTTAGTGTGGCAAGTTTGCCAGATGTTGCTGTAGGCGAACACGTATTCTTCAATGATAATTGTACGACGTAAAATAAAAAAGTAAAATTTTTCATAATGGTCTATTTTATTGTTTCAAGCTGTAGGCGATCTGCCAGTTGTATTTGCGTTTTTTTTTCCATATTTTTCCGCAGATCTGAAGATGGTCATTGCTGTCCGAGGACCTAAAAGTTTGTGAGCATAGACGTGAAATGAAGGAAATTTATTCTATTTTCGGGTCACTGTTCAATTCGTGACCATGTCGCAGCTTGTGTAATAATAATTAGCGTTGCTCATACACTATGCACATTTCATTGACAACTGTAAACAGATCCTTTACGATTGATTGCTTGGACGCAAGTGTGGATCTGAAAGCTAGAATATCACCAATATAACAAATGCACGGATAAATAAAGTAAGGATATAAAGATTGTAAAGCTGTATCACTCTAAAGGTACTGGCTTGTAGCAATGGAACGCCAATGGAATAATCTCATCTCGTGAAAATCCATATCATAGACAACAGTATCGGCAAGACAGGCTTTTTAACTTTTTTAAACGAAGTACCACGCCTACATCCGCTATTTTGGGACGTCTGTCTCTTAGAGCACTTATATATGAACAGTAATTAGCCATCTATAAGTTTAATGAACTTCACCTAGAAAAATATCACCTCATTAGAGAGTACTTTGTTAGGCAAGTCGATCAACAGTTTGTTTCTCCCGATAACAGCATAAGGTAAAATTAAGAGGCTTACCAACAGTCATCTGTACTCGACTGGAACACGGAGAGAAAGTAGTGCGAATGATGCTACAAGTACCCTTCACCACACATCGTAAAATGGCTACCGCAGTGTAAATGTGGCAGTCTGCACAGCTTACATAACACGTCGCTTCTTGTTCTTGCACTCTTCTTACTATGAGAGTCTTTTCATCGCTACAAAGCTCTACCAGTTCCCAATAAGTGTAACTTTCTTGCATTCATTATGGTTCATGATGATGCTTTAACAGAGCTACATTCGTAAATCATGCTAGGACGTACATCTACATTCAGTCATAAACATGAATTATTACCAGCGGAAAAATTCTCCTATATGAGCAAAAACAATGCGAATATGCTCCTGTTAGTTTAAAAGAGTGCTTCAGCCTACCTTTCTATCATCTTTAAAAATTTGAACATATTCGCGCTTCTTTTAACATGCAACTCATCTCACACTCCCACAAGCTGTCTTTAACACCCGCCAGTCCATTGCTCTAAGTCGCTCATACCATCCACTCCCAGTCTTCCTTTCTCATTCACTCATTCCATCTAACTCATCGTCATTATCTTTTTGTTTCTTTGTGTCATTGTCTCCTGCGTAACAACCAAAGTCCCTTTGTTTCTGTCCTACCACTACACTCTCCTATCGCTGTCACTATCTCCCTCTTGCTCTATCTTACTGTCATCGCCTCATTCCTTCCTTCTTACTGCTGCTGTCTCTTCTCACCGTCACTATCTCACTCTTCATCGTTGTCACCGTCATGTACTCTGTCTCTGACCCACGTTTACTTTATCTTTATCTCTTTATCCCTCCCCCTGGCACTGTCACCTTCACTCTTTTCCTGTCACTATCAACTATGATCCACTGTCACTGTCTCTCTCACGCTGCCATTGTCTGCTCCTCTCTTTCTATAACCCAACCCTTGTCTACTATCTTCAAATATTTATTACTTTTCCATGTCTTTGCCACTGTCTACTGTCTTCCAGTAGCCGCGCGGTCTGCGGGCACCATGTCACGGTTCGCTGCCTCGGGCATGGATGTGTGTGTTGCCCTTAGCGTAAGTTAGATTAAGTAATAGTGTGTAAGCATAGGGACCGATGACCTCAGCAGTTTGGTCCCATAGGGCCTTATCATAAGATACCAATGTCCGCCCCAGTAGCTGAGTGGTCAGCGTGACGGATTCCCGGCTGGGTCGGAGATTTTCTCCGCTCAGGGACTGGGTGTTGTGTTGTGTTCATCATCATTTCATCCCCATCCGGCGTGCAGGTCGCCCAATGTGGCGCCGAATGTAATAAGACCTGCGCCAAGGCGGCCGGACCTGCCCCGCGAGGGGCCTCCCGGCCAATGACGCCAAACGCTCATTTCCATTTCCATAAGATACCAATAAAATTTCTTCCAGTATTTATTACTTTTCCAACTCTTTGCCATGACCGCTGTCTTCTTCTCTATCAGCACACTAAAAGCACGAATATGTACGCTCCCAGGTAGATGTTATTTTCCTTGACTTCTGCAAGGCGTTCGATACCGTTCCGCACTGTCGCCTGATAAACAAAGTAAGAGCCTATGGAATATCAGACCAGCTGTGTGGCTGGATTGAAGAGTTTTTAGCAAACAGAACACAGCATGTTGTTATCAATGGAGAGACGTCTACAGACGTTAAAGTAACCTCTGGCGTGCCACAGTGGAGTGTTATGGGACCATTGCTTCTCACAATATATATAAATGACCTAGTAGATAGTGTCGGAAGTTCCATGCGGCTTTACGCGGATGATGCTGTAGTATACAGAGAAGTTGCAGCATTAGAAAATTGTAGCGAAATGCAGGAAGATCTGCAGCAGATAGGTACTTGGTGCAGGGAGTGGCAACTGACCCTTAATATAGACAAATGTATTGCGAATACATAGAAAGAAGGACCCTTTATTGTATGATTATATGATAGTGGAACAAACGCTGTTAGCAGTTACTTCTGTAAAATATCTGGGAGTATGCGTGGGGAACGATTTGACGTGGAATGATCATATAAAATTAATTGCTGGTAAGGCGGGTACCAGGTTGAGATTCATTGGGAGAGTCCTTAGAAAATGTAGTCCATCAACAAAGGAGGTGGCTCGTTCGACCTATACTTGAGTATTGCTCATCAGTGTGGGATCCGTACCAGATCGGGTTGACGGAGGAGATAGAGAAGATCCAAAGAAGAGCGGCGCGTTTCGTCACAGGGTTATTTGGTAACCGTGATAGCGTTACGGAGATGTTTAGCAAACTCAAGTGGCAGACTCTGCAAGAGAGGCGCTTTGCATCACGGTGTAGCTTGCTCGCCAGGTTTCGAGAGGGAGCGTTTCTGGATGAGGTATCGAATATATTGCTTCCCCCTACTTATACCTCCCGAGGAGATCACGAATGTAAAATTAGAGATTCGAGCGCACACGGAGGCTTTCAGACAGTCGTTCTTCACGCGAACCATACGCGACTGGAACAGAAAAGGGAGGTAATGACAGTGGCACGTAAAATACCCTCCGCCACACACCGTTGGGTGGCTTGCGGAGTATAAATGTAGATGTAGATGTAGATGCAGAAATTTTTGGGAAAATTTTTAAAGATGCTGAGAAAGGTCGACCGAGGCAGTCTTTTAAACTAACAGGAGCATATTCGCTTTATTTATTTATTTGTTTATTTATTTATTTATTTTATTTTATTTATTTATTTTTTTATTTTTTTATATTTTATTTTTTTTTTGCTCCTATAGGAGAATTTTTCCGCTGGTAAGAATTCACGATTATGACTGAATAAAAACGTATGTCCTAGCATGCTTTACGAATGTAGCTCTGTTAAAGTATCATTGTATATGATTACCGGGAGTTCTGTGGTGAAAGCTTCCGCTTTCTCGGTATATCTGAACATGTGAGATACGTGCTATAGGACAACGGAAAGCAATTTGTCTCGAAACATTGTCAGGCAAGCCATAGGCGAGAAAGATGAAGAAGTTCTGCCGGATCTTTTGAAACAAGAAACCAGACATTTGCGACACGTACATCAAAAACTTTGAGCTAGTGATGAGCCAGCTCCATCCAGCTCACCTAAGATGGCGTGGGATTGTTGGTTCCATCTGGCTCCAAACATTTGGTTTATCCAATGAGATTTCGTTACACAACCTATCGCATGAAGCGCACTTGCCAACCAATCGACGTAACCCTGCTTCAGCCCAGTGCCTACCCCATGATGGTAAAACGTGCACCTTGCATGCGAAAGTATGAAGTTCTCTGTCCTTTCCCCAATTTTTGGCATATTTTGTTACATTTCTCGTCCATCACATTGGAAATACCTTGGAGTCGTCTCCTCAAATGGCTCTGAGCACTATGGGGCTTAACATCTATGGTGATCAGTCCCCTGGAACTTAGAACTACTTAAACATAACTAACCTAAGGACAGCACACAACGCCCAGTCATCACGAGGCAGAGAAAATCCCTGACCCCGCCTTGAATCGAACCCGGGAACCCGGGCGTGGGAAGCGAGAACGCTACCGCACGACCACGAGATGCGGGCCTGCATGTCTGAAAGGCTTTGTAATGCAATATACAGAAACTGTGTGAACAAAGACATTTTAATAATCGACGACATTAAAAATTACATTGAGCATTCCCTTACACGTGAAAAGAGTCACAGGTCAAATGCATCGCCCTTCTTGAGAGACCCATGCATAACTGTCAGTAGCAAAGCTAAAACGACACGAAACTCGCCGAGGTGAATCATGAAATAGCCTATAACAAAAATGTCCCAACTGTCTCGAAGTGGCAAATATCGAGATAGAGATTTGACCTTTTCCTTGTACGTTGGGGTACATCACATGTAGGTTTCGGTGACGTACTAAAAAAAAGCCGTCTTTTGAGTTGTACCACTTTTCTTGTCGAGGTATGACATGTTTGGAACACGCATCCTGAGCTGCGGATTTAAAAAAAAAATTGAAATTAGTGGTAAGGACTTCGGGACCAAACTGCTGAGGTCATCGGTCCCTAACCTTACACACTACTTAAACTAACTTAAGCCAAGGACAACACACACACCCATGCCCGAGAGAGGACTCGAACCTCCGACGCGGCTAGCCGTGGGGATTTCATTCGATTTCGTATTTTATTCCCTTAATATTACATCCACGAGCTGCATTAATAAGGATTTATTGGTACTTTATTCTTCACACAGTCTTCGTTCCATTTGGCAACTATCACAGCATTTGCCTCATTTTTTGTTCAAATGGTTCAAATGGCTCTGAGGACTATGGGACTTAACATCTGAGGTCATCAGTCCCCTAGAACATAGAACTACTTAAACCTAACTAACATAAGGACATCACACACGTCCATACCCGAGGCAGGATTCGAACCTGCGACTGTAGCAGTCGCGTGGTTCCGGACTGAAGCGCCTAGAACCGCTCGGCCACCGCGGCTGGCTCATTTTTGTTGACGTAATTTTGTAACTCAGTTATTATAGTTCTTTGACGATTTTTGGTTAGCCTTTGTGAAAGTTACAAGTAAATTAAATTCTGTTAAAGGTAGACTTGAAAAGTCTCCGTAACTTGCACTACAGGTTTTCTGGTTAGGCGACCTATGAAAAAACCTTTGCATTGTCAATGTTGTCCTTTGCCTATAGTGCCCAGATTAGTCGATATATTACTAGTAATCTCATTTTGCCACAACGACGAGCATGACACTTCGGTAGGCATCCATAGAATACCTTGTTAACAAGGTGCAACCTTTGTCTGCGTCTCAGATTGTTCTGCAATCGTTCCTCAGTGTCTTTTTAGAGGAGCGCACTTTCAATCGTCCATCATATAAGCCAGCTGTTCTCAGTTTGTAGGGTCGAAGACGACGCGTCAGCACCATCAATCAACTCCGTTCAAAGAGCAAAGACGGCGCACAGTATCGGCTATAGAAGAGGTGGGTATTCACTCCGTTCACCTGTTGCCGCTATCACCCGGCCCTTTCGCGTACGTAACGCTACATTATGGTCTTGCGCATTACGAGCACGTGTCGGGTAGCTGACTACCGGGCGGTCGTAACTTTGGCCGACGACAGGCCGACTACGCTCGCGGAGACCGTAAATAACTTTGCTCAGCAGTACGGCCTGTGGCTACGCACTAAATTCTAATTGGTGGCACAGGCAGGGGCTCCTCTGCGCGGCGATTACCATGGCAGGCTTTTAGTATGCGCCGTTTACGGCGGAGGCGGCAGTCGGCGTCGCAAACGTGGCGCGCGGGTCGCAGGGCCACGGCGGGTACGGTCGCGCAGAATGCGGAAGGACCGTGGGAGCAGACGGCGGAGCCGCCGCCGGCTGCCGTACTGTATGTGGCTCCTCCACAGGAAACGCTGCGTTCTGACGTTTGTTTTTTACTTATTTATTTTTGGTTGTGGACAGCAATGATCACACAGGCAGCAGTATTCATCACAGTGCCAAGACAACATTAGTGTATCCAGAATGAGATTTTCACTCTGCAGCGGAGTGTGCGCTGATATGAAACTTCCTGGCAGATTTTCTCTGCCTCGTGATGACTGGGTGTTGTGTGATGTCCTTAGGTTAGTTAGGTATAAGTAGTTCGAAATTCTAGGGGACTGATGACCATAGATGTTAAGTCCCATAGTGCTCAGAGCCATTTGAACCATTTTTCTTCCTGGCGGATTAAAACTGTGTCCCCGACCGAGACTCGAACTCGGGACCTTTGCCTTTCGCGGGCAATTGCTCTACCATCTGAGCTACCGAAGCACGACTCACGCCCGGTCCTCACAGCTTTACTTCTGCCAGTATCTCGTCTCCTCCCTTCCAAACTTTACAGAAGCTCTCCTGCGAAGCTCAGATGGTAGAGCACTTGCCCGCGAAAGGCAAAGGTCCCGAGTTCGAGTCTCGGTCGGGCACACAGTTTTAATCTGCCAGGAAGTTTCAACATTAGTGTAAATTTCACAACTGAACAATGATAGGAGTGTGAAGTACAGGTCTAAATTCTTTATACAAAATAAAAAAAAAACACCACACTCATATAATTTTCACCCATCGTTCAAACTGGACCAGGTCCAGAGGGTAATGACATCCACAGGAACTTATAATTGAAACCTGGACAATGGCGTCGTTTACGAAGATAGGTTCTTAATGAAAGCTGAAAATAGAAACGGACGTCCCGGTTTTGGAACTGGGCTGGTTCCGCAGGAGGATAACATCGACACAACTTATAAATCGAAGCTGGATACCGATACTTTTAAACAGTACGCGACCTAACAAAAACTATATACACTGAGGTGACAAAACTCATGGGAGACCTCCTAATATTGTGTCGGACCTCATACTGCCAGGCGTAGTGCAGAAACTCGATATGTCACGGACTCAATAAGTCGTTCGAAGTCCACTGCAGAAATACTGAGCCATGCCCCCTCTATAGCCGTCCGTGATTGAGAAAGTGTTGCCGATGCAGGATGTTGTGCACGAACTGATCTCTTGGTTCTGTCCAATAAATTTTCGGTAGCATTCATGTTGGGCGATCTGGCTGTCCTAAACATTCACTCGAACTGTCCAGAATGTTCATCAAACCACTCGCGAACAATTCTCACCTGGTGACATGACATCGTTGTTTGGGAACAACAAGCCCACGTATGGCTGCAGATGATCTCAAGGTAGCCGAGCATAATCATTTCCAGCCAATGATCGCTTCATTTGGACCAGAGGACCCAGTCCATCCCATGTGAACGCAGCCAACACCATTCTGGAGCCACCACTAGCTCTCCCAGTGCCTTATTGACAGTTTATGGCCATGGCTTCGTGGAGTCTGCGCCATACACGAACTCTGCCATTAGCTCTTACCAACTGAAATCGGGACCCATCTGACCAGGTCACGATTTCCGGACGCATAGGGTCCAATCGATATGGTCACGAGTCCAGGAGAGGCGCAGCGTCGTTCGTCTGATGCCGTAGCCCATTAACGCCGAACTTCTCTGCACTGTCCTAACGGATAGATTCGTCAAACATCCCACATTGATTTCTGCGGTAATTTCATGCAGTGTGGCTTGTGTTTTAGCAGTGATAAATCTACGCAAACGCCTCTGCTCTCGGTCGTTAAGTGAAGGGCGACGGCCACTGCGACCTGAAACGTGGCGTTCTCGGCACACTATTGACACTTTGGATCTCGGAATACTAAATTCCCCAACGATTTCCGAAATGGAATGTCCCATGTAACTTGCTCCAACTACCATTCCGCGTTCAAAAGTGTTAATTCCCGGCTTGCGGCCAAAATAACATCGGAAATGTTTTCACATGAATCACCTGAGTACAAATGATAGCTCCGTCAATGAATTGACGTTTTATACCTCGTGTAATCGATGATACCGCCATCTGTATGTGGCATATCACTATCCCATGACATTTGTCACGTCATTGTGTATCGAACCGGTCAAATAAAGCTGTTCCACTTTTAGGGATGGACAAAATCCTCGCAACCAATTGTTTGTACGAGCAGCCTGTGCGGCCGAATACCTGGTGCACGCTAATATGATGCAGTTGACAGATGTCACATAACGTCTACTGAGCCAGCGGGCCACTCCCGTAGTGCTGGGATACGTATCATTCACAGCTTCAATCGTGATTAGCAGCTTTCTTGTCGTCGAGTTGAAACTGTCATAACGGATTGGTGTTGGGAGGAATTGTTCTTCCGGTATGCTCCTCTTATCCAGGTGGTCAACAGTTTCACTATGGGGAAGGCCTTATTGTCCTTTTATCCCAAGTAAGCGGACGTCTATGCCCAACATTCCGCGACTGTTATGGCATCCAAGACATCTTATATATATCTGTTAGTCTGTTTATCAAATTCTGGATATTGTACTTTCTGCAAACACACTTTGGGAATCCTTGATGATCAATAAAAGACGGAAAGTCTACGTCCCATAATAAACAGGTTCGCTAATGGCCACTAGCTCCACCGATATGGTAGCCGATTCAGGTGGCAGTGCAAACATTTGATATGTGTCGCTAGAGGAGCTGAAGAACGGGTATTCGACACTGCATTACAATGTGTCCCGAGTCACAACCACCCGAAGAGGGCTCCCGTGTTCTCACAACCCGATGTTTGAGTCTGCCTACTATAACGTTTCCTGGTAAAACATGCTTTATAACAGGGCAATTACAATTTTATTTATATATAGGCACTGATTACGTCTGTGGACTCTGAATAATAATAGAATAGAGACAATCATATTATATTTTGTATTTGTAAAGGATTACGTACTGGATTTGTGGAACAAAATCTGTGTCGGCGAGTTCTGAAACCGCCACAGAAAAGAATTAGTAAAGAAAAAGAGATTTCATGACAAGCAACCGTTATATAAATAGTAGTGTAAGCATAATAATGTCATTGTCGTCTTCTTGGAGTCACGTAGAGAGAAGGAATCTGTGACGCTATGTTTAACGCATAGATAGATTTCATTTGTCAAGATTGTAAGCAGGACGCCATTAGGAGCTGATTATAAAGAAAGGTGTGTGAACTTGTGATTATTCGAGTTTTAAATATAGTTATTTAATGAGAACTTGCATGTTATTATTAGAAAGCTAGGCTGGTATTTTACCCATTTATTTAAGACATTTTCAGCTTTTTAAGCAGAGTTAGTGATGCAGAGCTGCGACACGACGGAACGAGCCGCCGCCGCGGCAGATTCAAATCTGATAATAAGGGCAAACATACCGCAACAAGCGGTCAGGTAAAAAGTGAATTTAAAATTGTTTCTTACAGCAATTCGAGGTCGGAGTACAAAGCAGCAGATTTTACGTTGTGTTTCACAGGCGGACGCGGGCTGCTAATATTGTAAATTTTAATAGTGACAAAGTTAAAATACTTTCATCATTATTTTTTATAACAGATATAATTTCAGAACATTTTTAAGATAGTTGTAGCAGATTTGGATATGTTGTGCATTCTATTGAGTTACAGTAACAAAACTGTTCGTTTAATAAGAAGCTAGTTCCAGTATAATAATAATTATTCTCATTGGTTCGCAACAGACAATTAACCAAAGTAAACCAGTGTACAGAAAAAATATTGGAGCGCGAAACTACACACCTACACTCAATTCCGAGAAAGTATTTAGTTTCTCCCAAAACTTTATACTGTAGAACTAACGAACTTTGTAAGAATTTATGAAGTTTTTTT
Organism: Schistocerca cancellata; assembly: GCF_023864275.1. NCBI lineage: Eukaryota > Metazoa > Arthropoda > Insecta > Orthoptera > Acrididae > Schistocerca > Schistocerca cancellata. Next base: position 600,097,060 of record NC_064631.1, on the reverse strand, counting down.
AATTCGTAGCTCCCTTAATATTTCATGTGGAAGGCTGAGAATTTTACTCGACATAGCTACACATCGTTGCTTTTGAATTATGACTTTTCACAAAACTATCTCTTTTAGGAAGTATTGAGGAATTTCTTTTGTGTGTCACATTGTTGGGAACGCAAGTTGCCCAACTATGTGACGCTCCCGATTCTACACAGAAAACTTATCCATGGTGTATGTGTGACATTGTTGTAATGCCTTTATTGGAAACTACACATTCTGCTTGCTACAAATTGTCAATTTTTACACACAACACGTCATGAAATAAACTGTTGGGTACTAATCTTCGAAACAAATCCTATAGTTCTTGTACGTATAGGAAAGTGAGCACACACACACACAAACACACAGACACACACACACACACACACACACACGCACACACACACACACATTCATAAAAGAAAGGGAATTTAATAATGAAATTCACAGTTTCGGGTCGGTAACATAGACACCTTGTGCGACATCTCATGCTAGATCCATTCGGCGAACAATTTGCTGCCTTACACCACACAAGGTCAAGAAGATGGGACCACGTCTCCAATTTTCCTGTTTTGGACATGACAAAGTTGCTTCTGTCTCGGCGTATAACCCTCCTACCTCTCCGGCTAATTAGGCTTCCCTATATTACCGTGTAACTAAAATCCCTAATCCGTGGCGAAAAGGTACCTACTCCGAAGAATACTGTAAAACCGAGAGAAGTAGATGAAGTTATAGCCGAACCGCCGCTGCTCAGTACTTTAGTAATGACGATTACCAAACGCTATTAGGTTAACTTTATATATTTTCATTACGTAAACTAATTTTTAATTGCCAGTAGTTAGTGGAAAATTTGTAAAAAAGGATTTCTTATTACGTCATTAATGAAACTAAACAATGGCTCCAGTTACTCTCCGGAACAAGAATAATTAAATTGAAACTGAACTTTATACTCCTAAGCAATCTTACGTATGAATAGTTACTGGCGTCATTACATAGGAACAGTACCTAACACACCCTTTCAATTACTTCACACCAAACATGTCACAGTAGTCAGATAATAATCAAATAGCAAACACATACAACATATTATATTAATTTTCAAAGATCAATTAAAGTAAGATTGTTTACTGGCTGTGGACAGAAACGTTTTGTTACGTTACTCACCGTAACACTGACTGTCGTAATTGTAGGAAGCAGAAAGATTGTTTGAATTTACTGACTGGTAAGGACTGTAATTTACCTAGCAGTTGCTCTGTTATTTCTTTGTAATAAAAGTTATAGACTGTGCCACAAAGTACAAATTAGAAACTGTGCTTTGACAGTAAAATTCAGTGTCCAAGATACGTAAAGTTTTGTTGCCAACTTTTTATTATGAAAATTTTCTATTTTTAGCAAATGAACTAATACTGGCTTTTGGATCATTCTATTTCTGACATTAGACATACTACAGCCAAAGATTTCATTATTACGTAATTATTCAAATGTTGGAAACATTATGTTTTGATAATCTGATAAATTAAGATTCACTTAATTTTCATTTCATTTTCTGGTTATCTCGGTTTTTACAAAGGGATAGGGTGGATAATACTTAGATAACGACTTAGGAAAATTATTTAGATGGCAATATGCACGGAAACAATGTTATTTAAGCAGTAAATTTCTGACTGTGCTGGTCAGCCTATTGTACTTCTGGTTATAAAAAGTCTAGATCTTACTTCACTTGATGATGCCGTTGGTTTGTCAAGCGGCTTAATTTAGCGGTAAAAAAGGGCACAGGTTGTTCTTCTTGACACACCACAGCCAACAACAAGGGCCCACAGCACCCTTGATCTTACGTGAATTACTCTTGCTGCATTTGCACAGTCCCCAATAAATGCCATAGACATGGCTTGCCCATATTAAACATCCGCCAAAACAACCATTTCAGTTTTCACTGCTCCGCACTTGGGAAACAGACTTTTTATCTCGGCACTTTTGCGTGGCCACACCGGCGAATACAAACTTTCCGCGACTCCGAACTGCTACTTTTTTGGCGCGCTCGCACGCCCAGCGATGATGCGTGTACAGTTTATTACACTCTTTGACAAAAGCTTTTCTCTGACTAGGCCAGCGTGGCTACCTAGAAATTGTTGACATTTCATGCGTATTCTTTTTGGTGAATAACAAATATTATTTGTAACTCGACAACATATCAACAAGAATAATATTCAGCACAATTAATAAAACAAACTTTGTAAAACACGTAGAAAATGTATGACCATCCACAGAGTTTTGGTGTTAAAGCAGGCGTGAACCGTATCTTTTATTAGGCTGAAGAGCTGTGGTGCTTCTATTCCTCCGTCATTCGTGATCTTTCGAGCAATTCCGATCAATAATGGCCGGCTACCCACCTTTCTTGTACTCGCTACACACCAGAAGCCATTTTTGCAACAGAGAACACGAAAATACATTTCTTAAATGTAGTAGAATAAAAACCCGGTGTCAACTCGAAGAGTACCTAACTTACAATTTTTCATGTAAACGGCCACAAAACATGAACGGAAAAACAATTCAAACTGCCAATGGTCGCCTTCTGTAGTTGACATTTTTGTGATGAACATACAAACTTAACAGGTTTCTCAGGACACTTGGAATAGCGGAGTCAGAGGAGAGTATATCAATCATGTTAACACACGAACAACCCACAATGGATTTTGTAAACTTCTAGAAATTTATGGTTGGGACAGGCACCATGTGGAATGATTTGTTGCAACTTCCTGAATTTTTTTACGGAACTTCACCTAACCTCCACAGCCGCTAGAGAGCTCTGTATGTAAAAACCGTGACGAGAGTGTCACATAGTCGGTAGCCTATTGCATAATTGGCGAGTTTTGCGGTACTATCCCATTTTATTTAAATAATCTGTTTCGCTAATATTGTAGCCCGATATCTGTCAATGACATAGGTCTTTTTAGATTTCCAATACGTTGTTTTATAGCTTCTGTGGTATTCAGGTTGTTCTTCTGCTGCTTAGGTATTTTCCACTTTCCCAAAATTTTTTGTACATATAACAAATACAAGAAAAGTTACAACTATGCCATGACAGTAAAGTTTACATCCAACGTGTACAAAACATGTAAAGGTGTCCTCTCACAAAATAAAGTGATGTGATTTTTTGAATACTAGTTGCTCGACTGTTGGGAGACATCACATTGATGCCAGCAGAGTACACTGCCTCGAATAGAATTCCGTTACCTGTTAAATCAAACTCTTGTAAAAGTCAGGCTTCGAAGTCTTCGGTGGAAAGCGGAAAAGCTTGGTGACGCTGGACCGTAACATTATTACACTGCAAGAAAATAAATGATTTGCATGACACTATCGATGACAGTCGGACTTAGTAAAAGAAAATTAGAATACAGGCTCGATTTGTGAAAATGTAAACGCACATTCGATAGCGCTCTGACCGTATGCGATCGTTGCAGCTCGAGACAGGTCACTTCCAACGACTTAATTAGCTGGAAACATATAAATGGTTCAAAATTAAAAGAGAAGGGGTGAAAGAAGACCAACTCGCACATCAACTTGTTTACTTGTTTGATAACAGTTGATTCACGCAACTTGCATAGATTCTATCATATACCCTAGCGATGCAATTCCTGCAGGACGTTCATGTCCTGACTTCAATAATGAATCTTAGAATAGTTCAGGTTTTATGGCTTCGGCATACGTTTCCCTGTTACAGGCGTTTGCTCCTTCGGCTCCGTTGATTACGAAAGCATGCATCTTACGGGCACCAAAAACTTGCTCAAATTTGAATTCACTTAGCTGTGACGTAATACATTCGCAATTACACAGTACACTGTTCTGTCCAGGACTGACACTTGCAACGTCTTGAGGACGTTGCACAGGTGCCGTTGATGATCAAATACAACAGCTCAACCTGCAGAGTTTTCTGGCACCTGCATTTAAGTTCAAACTTGAATTTCTCGCGTTGGTTCCATGTTTTTGTCCAGTCGCTGTTGATGTCTGCAGTCCTAGTACCGCTGACATACCCGCACCAAGGAACCGAAGAAAGCCGCTAGAGGAACCAAAAGTAAAAAACGTAGCACACTGACAATGTGTAGTAAGGTGCGATAACGCGTCTTCTGGGTTTCAAGGAAAATAACGAGTCAACAATCCAAGCTGAATTGGTGGAGGTGTACGGAAGCACGGGACAGTTACACTAAAGCGCCAAAGAAACTGGTATAGACATGCGTATTCAAATATAGAGATATCTAAATAGGCAGAATACGGCGCTACGGTCGGCAATGCCTATATAAGACAATAAGCGTGTGGTGCAGTTGTAAGATCGGTTACTGTTGCTACAATGGAATATTATTAACATTTAAGTTCTGAACGTAGTGTTATAGTCGGCGCACGAGCAATGGGACACAGCATCTCCGAGGTAGCGATGAAATGGGAATTTTCCCGTACGAACAGTTCACGAGTGTACCGCGAATATCAGGAATATAGTAAAATATCAAATCTTCGACATCGCTGCGGCCGGAAAAAGATCCTGCAAGAACGGGACCAACGACGACTGAAGACAATCGTTCATAGTGACAGAAGTCCAACTTTTCCGCAAATTGCTGGAGATTTCATTGCTGGACCATCAACAAATGTCAACATGGGAACCATTCGACAAAAAATCATCGATATGGGCTTTCGGAGTTGAATGCCCACTAGTGTACCCTTGATGACTGCACGACACTAAAGCTTTACGCCTCGTCCGGGTTCGTCAACACCGACATTCAACTGTCGATGACTGGAAACGTGTTGCCTGGTCGGGTGAGTCTCGTTTCAAATTCTATGGAGCGGGCGGACGTGTACGTATATGGAGACAACCTCATGAGTCCATGGCTCCTGCATGTCAGCAGGGTACTGCTCAAGCTCGTGGAAGCTCTTTCATGATGTGGGGCCTATAGTAGTGATATGGGACCCCTTATACGTCTAGATACGACTCTGACAGGTGGCACGTACGTTAGCATCCTGTCTGATCACCTCCATACATTCATATCCATTGTGTATTCCGACGAACTTGGGCAATTCCAGCAGGACAATGCGACACTCCACACGTCCAGAATTGCTATAAAGTAGCTCTAGGAACACTCTCCTAAGTTTAAACACTTCCGCTGGCCACCAAACTCCCCAGACATGAACGTTATTGAGCATATCTGGGATGCCTTGCAACGGGCTGTTCAGAAGAGATCTGCACCCTCTCGTACTGTCCCGGATTTATAGACAGTCCTGCAGGATTCATGGTGTCAATTCCCTCCAGCACCACTTCAGGCATTAGTCGAGTCCATGCCACGTCGTGTTGCGGCACTTCTGCGTGCTTTCGGGGGCTATACACAACATTAGGCAGGTATACCAGTTTCTTCGGCTCTTCAGTGTATATGACAGAGTGATGTGGCGGTGAGGCTTCCAGCGTGGTCGAACTAGTCGAATGACGAAGAGCAAAGCGACAGACGGACTCTCCGTGAGGAAACGGGAACGGCAAGAGAAGTGTCCATGGGGTGTAAAGGGGGAGTAAGGGGGGGGGGGGGGCAAGTGCTTGAAGAGCACCGTATCACAAACGAGGCGACATTGGAAAAAGTGAAAACCAGTGATGAATCAGTTTTCAACAGCTTCCACATTTTTAACAAAACGAACGTCGTCGACCGCTGTATTCCACTCTCGTGCAGGTTGAATCTGCTTTCATCAACGATGACTACTGCCCCCCCCCCCCCCCCCCTTCCATATTCCAAGTCGTCCTCTGACGTTACCAGTCGAGCCGTCCACTTCGGCGCTGAGGCTTGAGTGGGAGATGGGCTAGAGGTGTGTGTGCCCGTAGTCTCACTGCTAATAACCGTTTCGCAACACACTGTGCTGACACGTTTGGGCTCTCAAGCTCTCTTATCTGTGCTGTGCCGGCCGTTGTGGCCGAGCGGTTCTAGGCGCTTCAGTCTGGAACCGCGCGACCTCTACGGCCGCAGTTTAGAATCCTGCCTCGGGCATGGATGTGTGTGATATCCTTAGGTTAGTTAGGTTTAAGTAGTTCTAAGTTCTAGGGGACCGATGACCTCAGCTGTTAAGTCCTCAGAGCCATATCAACCATTTCTTTTATCTGTGCTGTCGCAGCTGTACGATCTGCTACTACTGTCCATACAGTATGACGACCCTACCGAACGTCTGTCCCGTGCGGATGTCCAGAACAGCGTTCGGGTACGTGACCGCTGATACCAGCATCGTTGCTTAGCTGACGCAGCGCGTCCGGCTTCTGTGGCAATTCCCCGGAAGAACCGTCCCGCCACTCGGACGGCAACAACTGGAACCTTTTCAAACTCGATCACTTGGCTGTCGGAAGCACGAGAGGCATGGCTGTCTGCTCGCTTCACACGTTTGCATCGTGCTGAGCCTTGTAGCTGTGAGCGTTCCCTATTAAAGGGTAGACACATATGGCGCTCTTGTAGCTACACCACTACGCTACATATTGGCGGACGACGTTGAAACTCTTACCAGTACATCTAATGTCCACCAGGTGGCACATGCAGCCATCAGATCAAAATCGACTTGTCTTCGCAGGTGTACTAATTCTCTTCCGGTAGTGTATATTGTAAACAGTAACGGTCCTACCACGCTTCATTAGCGTAGTCCTCAAACTACCTTTACAAAGACACTATTGTAACGAGGAGCGGAAATGCGTTACTGTTTCGGGCTAACCCAGAAGACTCCTTCATCCACATATTATCATGGAATATTGCTGAGTTTATTACTATCATGCCGAGAGAAAGATACAAAGGAAGCACTGGAAACATATGGATTTACCACCGCAGTGTGTATGTGTGTGTGTGTGTGTGTGTGTGTGTGTGTGTGTGTGTGTGTGTGCGAATATCTAAGGGACCAAACTCCTGAGGTCATCGGTCCCTAGACTTACACACTTCTTAAACTAATTTAAACTAACATATGTTTGGAACAACACACACATCCATGCCCGAGGGAGGACTCGAACCTCCGACGGGAGTGGCCGTGCAGTCAGTGACATGGCGCCTCTAACCAGGCGGCCACTCTGCGCGGCTACCACAGCAGAAAAAGTATTGATCCAACCATAATGAGGCTGTGTAATGCTGTGTCTGTCTGAGGGCGACACACGTGCCGTGAAAAGAGGACGTGTATTTATGTCGCTCTCCGACGTCCGATACATCAGTCAGCAAGACTCAACAGAAGACATCCAACGCAGCTCTGGACGAAACGTTACGAACAAAGAAGTTTCAGGGACCAAGACAATACAATCCGAAAGACTCGCCAGCAACTAAGACAATTGGTCGTGGAAGCCTTCGTTGTGTGATCACATACATTTAGCCACAGCTCTCATGCATAGCCTGGAAAGCGGCTATTGAATGCTATGGAAGAGAACCCTTTCACATGAGATGGCTGAACAAGCCCTCGGCATCTCTAGGGCAGGAACGCTACGAGACTCTGCCGTTCTCAACAACGGTGTGTCCCAGACCTTTTTGGTTAAACTGGATCAGGTGATAGTGGGTCCACAACCGATTATACTCAGAAAGGAAGCCATTGACCGGAGCGCAGATTAATTGTGTTATTGGCATACGCTGCGTACACCGCATAACAAGAACGTAACTCGTAGTACTTGGTCAAAGTGACGACAGCCAGTCTCAATGCATGCATGGCAATGGCGCATGAAGTTCTGTCGCATTCTTTCAAAGATCTTTGGTGTCCGCTGTACAAGGAAACACCAGGCAGCTTGGACCCTAGAAAGTAAGTCTTCATCCGTTTCTACGAAGGCTTCATACACCAACGTCTCGATGTAACCGCAGAGGATAAAGTCCAGAGGTGTGAGATTCGGCCGGCCAGTGTGGCAGAGCGGTTCTAGGCGCTTCAGTCTGGAACCGCGCGACCGCTACGGTCGCAGGTTCGAATACTGCCTCGGGCGTGGATGTATGTGCTGTCCTTAGGTTAGTTAGGTTTAAGTAGTTCTAAGTTCTAGGGGACTGATGACCTCACAAGGGGAAGGCCTCAGACACGGCCAACTGATTCGGCTCAGATTTGGCAGGTCGCTTGTGTACAACCTAAAACGAAGGAATCTAAGATATTTTTGGTCGACACCCACGCAATTTTGAGAAAATCTCCCCTAACGGTTATGACGAGCAATCGACTCAAAATTGGTGGGATCGATAGATAACTGTAAATAGACCATGTTTCATCATCAGGTATGGGGTCCAAAAACGCATACTTTTGCAGAAATCGAGGTAAGAAACCTTTACAACTGGCGCTTATGTACCCACGTGGTAAACGCTTTTTCGCCGACAGGATCGACAGCGCAACGGCCAAGGTAACTGGCTGGGAATCGGAGAATCCGAGTTCGAATCTCGAAGAAACCTATCGTATGTTTTCTTTTCGTTTGTATTTTTCCATATCTCAACTGATAGGGATAGTAGGGTTAATAAGGTAAGGAAATCAATAAGGAATTATAATAATAAGGTAGGCAAATAAATTTCTCAAACCTCTTGGGATAGTAAACTACTAAAATGATACTCCAGGTCACTTTACAATGGTTTCTCAGTCACTGTTACGTGTCCTCACTATTCTTCGAACAACTAGATGGATGGTACTTGTCATATAAACATTGGAAACAAATATACTCACGGCACCAAGAACATCTGATGAATGCAGTCTTTAGGCAGCTACACTGTTCCTTCCGAAGATTCGAAGGAAAACAAACCTGGCTTAGAATAACATCCGCTAAGTTTCTACGAGATTCGAACCCGGGTTTTCCGATTCCCAACCAGTTACCTAGGCCGTTGCGCTATCACCGCTGTCGGCGAAAAGCGTTTACCATGTGGGTACAGAAGCGGCAGTTGTAAAAGTTTCTTTCCTCGATTTCTGGAAAAGTATGCGTTTTCGGACCCCATACCTGATGATGAAAAATGCTCTATTTACAATTATCCGTCGATCCCTCCAATTTCGAGTCGATTGCTCGTCATACCTTTAGGGGTGATTTTCTCAAAATTGCGGGGGTGTTGACCCAAAATATCTTAGAGTCCTTCGTTTTAGATTGAACACAGGCGTCCTGCAAAATTTTAGCCGAATCTGTTGGCCGTGTCTGAAGCCTTCCCCTTGTCAGATGTTAAGTCCCATAGTGCTCAGAGCCATTTGAACCATTTGAACACACGTGCTATGAGCTGAGTTGAGTGTAGTATACTCGTTTATTGGTCAGCGGTATACGCTGTTTATCACTCGCTGCCTATTCAGGAGTGCGACAGATATCGGGAATCTTTGCGAAAGTCGGTCAGAACTGCATGCACTGTTGCCACAGACGCGCTGAGACTGGCGGTCGTCCCTTTGTTGTTATGCGGTGTAAACTGCGATTGTCCGTAACGCAATAAATATGCATCAGGTTACCTTCCACTCAGAAGGCACTCAGCGACTGTTATACTGAGCCGGCCAGGGGTGGCCGAGCGGTTCTAGGCGCTACAGTCTGGAACCGCGTGACCGCTACAGTCACAGGTTCGAATCCTGCCTCCGGCACGGGTGTATGTGATGTCCTTAGGTTGTTAAGTTTAAGCAGTTCTAAGTTCTAGGAGACTGATGACCTCAGAAATTAAGTCCCATAGTGCTCAGAGCCATTTTTTTATTATATTGACTTGTAAATAATAGATTTCAGCTATCAGTCGTCCTTTTTAACGTTTATTATTGGCAGTTGTAGATTTCAGCTAGAAACTAGCCATTCTCAATGCACTATCATTTTTGATCAACGCATGTAATGCCTGTTGGTCGTGCTTCATCCACAGTTCAATTACATGCATTGATAAAAAATGATAGTGCATTGAGAATGGCTAGTTTCTAGCTGAAATCTAGATCTGCCAATAAAAAAGTTAAAAAAGACCAGTGATAGCTTAAATTTATTATTTACAAGACAATAAATACCATCGGTTCCCAGTCTCAATCTACTGGATTGTGGCGCTACTGTCGCGTTTCAAATTGGCCCAAAAAGTTTGAGACACCTTGTGGGTCTCCTTTACCCCAGTGGTACGTTTCGTCACCCAGTACCAACTTCAGTTGCAGCTTAACATGGGTGGCCAGCTACATTTGGCCGCTTAGCGAATGATAAATTGCAATGACACGCCGCTTACCGTGTAAAAACCTCGAGCCCCAGATGCCGTCCTCCATATAAGTCGGCAACCCGCAATCAGCGCCGCCAATTCCAGATTGGCTCGCGCTATCTACCTCTGCTGCCCCTCCATTTGGGGTCAACGGTCGCGCGGCGCGCTACCCAATAAATCACGCAATTTATCTGCTGGCCGTGACGTATCGCAACGCTGCGCACCGTCTGAATAATGCGTGTGTAGGTGTGAGGGAACGAGCCCGCGTGGCCGTGACCCCGATAAATCACCGCGGCGTGGCGCACGGGTCGCCTAACGTCTTGATCGGGCCGATGCTATCTGCGCAGGCGCACGATCCGGACCGCTCCCGTGCTGTTTGTGTAATGCCCCGCGATAGTCATCTCCCATTACATAGGCGACTGCATGCGCCCGCTGAAACTCGTGTCCCGGGTTCGCACCTCGGCTGCGCCGTCGTGATGGCGCGCCTGTGTCTCCCGTGTGGGGTTCTGTCTGGAGACGCCCTGTAGCGCTTGTCTCACGGGGTTCGCCTCTACTACTGCTGCTACGCTGTTGTCCCTCGACGCCAGGGCTTCACGGTAAACGTGCACCGCGAACAGGTGGTAAACGCAGCAGCGGGTACTGCACCCCCTCCATCGTTCCAGGGAGTAAGGTGACGAAGCGCTTGGGGATCTGATAGGTTAGCCTGCTCCGGTCCAGCATCTTATCTCTGGAGTTGGATTTTTGACATACTCATTGTAATTGTGATTTTAGGGATTTGCCTATAGCAGCACCAAAGTGCATAAATGTTTTGAGAGACGTTGCGGCCACTTTAAATGCATTCAAGAAACTATGTGAGTCTTGACCACTGTACTAATTAATTTTATACAATTTTACGCGTTTCTGCCTTAAGCCATTGTCAAAGGGTCAAAATATCTATAACTCATTGTTAGGTGAAACGAAACTGAATTTATGAAACATTGATTCGAAATATCTGGCCTACATTAATTGATGACATTTGAGTGCAGACTGACTCACTCAGTTTACACGCAAATGAATAAAGTTGGTCAGGTTTTTTGTATCCACGTTTGAATAATTTAGTTCCGTTTTACCTAAAAATGTGTTAAAGTTATGTTCAACCTTTGACTGTGGCGTAAGGCCAAAATGCATAAGGCACTATAAAATTAAGAAATATAGTGAGTCTTTTCATGTATATTTCTGCATTACTAGCATTTGTACCCTAGAAAGTGTTAAATAAATATGTAGCTCCAATTTTCTACCGTTCTGCTATGTAACGTTAAAAGTCTCAGACGTCCTTTTACACTCCATTATTCACTGTAATTACCAACAGCATACACAGAATAACCAACAAATTCCCACTACAGATTACATGTTGTTAATATCGACACGTTTAAAATGTAAAAAAATCTTTTCTAAATATGTTGCTATTAAAAAAAGTGATACGTTGAACATATAAAAATAGAGAAATTTGGCACGTTATGATAAGGAAATTCATACAGTACACAGATAAATATACCTTTAGCTTCATGGAAAGCAAGAACAAGTCGCAAGATCTCAGAAGAGGAGGTAAAACCAACGCGTACCTGATCTCTTAGCAAAACATCCACAATTGTCGTTACTGCGTGTGCTCGTGCGTTCTACTCCCATAGGAGGAGGAGACAACTCTTTATGAGTCTGTACGCTCCAGCACCCGTAAAGCAGGAAATCGATCCTGAGAGAAGTGCTTGGAGAAGTGAAGACTTTTTCTATTCTTTGTCACATTATCCTACCGATCAGTTACGTTAAGCAGCAGATCAGCACGAACTGGATATTGGAAACTTTTTCAAATCTCTTTCAGTTGTGCACAAATCCTGATATTTTTCCCCCAGAGCTACATCCGTATAGACATAAATTCCACGGCAAACATATATTTTCTACAATTCCTTCAAAGTTGCTAAGGATGTCACATCCAGCTGTGTGCCTCCGATGTCTACACTTTCATAGAGCTTTAAAGAATGTGCGACAACCTTTCACACGTTTTGTAAAGTTTTCACCTTATAACACGTCCCCTTGGAAAAATTTAAAAATGACTGTGCTGGTAAACCTCTTACGTTATTTGATTTTCAAACAGCTGAGCAAAACTGAACGTACTCAGACATTTCTCTCTTTACTTATTCTGATCATTACTAAACTGACATACAATACTTTTTTTAGCGCCACGCAATCTGACTGTCAATAATCCCTACAAAAGAATGGTCCTGACTAACAGTAACCTATACCTTTAATCACTTACCTCACAAAAATCTTCGTTACTCGAACTACTGCAATACAGCGAGCGCCACTACTGCCAGCTAAATAACAGATTCAAACTACGGAAGGCACTAACTACTGATAGGCATAGTTAGCAAAAGAAAGATTTTCATAGAGAACAAACAATGTATTTACCTTAATAGTGTTCAAAAGTCGTCATATATATACCTATCAATTCATGGCATCCATCTTTAAAAATTTACTTTTTCTGACGGACACACGTCCAGATCCCCGTTCTCAAAACTCTTGTATCTCTCCACATCCACCACTGCTGGCGGCTCATCTCAACTACACAACGCTATGCGCTGTTCACATCCAACTGCCCAACACTACGCTAGCGGATATTCCAACAATGCCAACCAGCCACAGACTGCTCACAGCACAGTCACTGATTTTCATACACAGCGCTACGTGACGTTACCAACATAAAAATCTAAACAGCCTACTTACAACCGGTTTTTTGCCACTGTAAATATTTCACCTTCAATGTTCTGGGATAACACAATGCATGAGCGCGCTGCACGACTAGTGGATAACACCATTACTCTGTGTTTAACGTGAGAAGGTGATTTGTTTTGTGAATATGACAGAAAATATCTAGAAAGCATTAGTGTGGAGACGAAAGCTTATTTGTAAAGATATTTTCGTGACCTTGTGGACGGAGAATATTTATGGAGGAATATTTCAAGGTAACCAATGTTCACGCAACAATGAAAAGTTTGTTTGTGAGAACTATTAAACGAAGGAAATCTTTGCCCCTTAGATAATTAATAATATTCATGACTATTGTTAATCTGATCTATTTGTTTTCGTTTAGTCACAAATAACGCAGTTGGTTTATGGTTCAAATGGTTCTGACCTCTATGGGACTTAAGAAAATGGTTCAAATGGCTCTGAGCACTATGTGACATAACATCTGAGGTCATCAGTCCCCTAGAACTTAGAACTACTTAAACCTAACTAACCTAAGGAAATCACACACATCCATGCCCGAGGCAGGATTCGAATCTGCGACCGTAGCAGTCGCATGGTTCCAGACTGAAGCGCCTAGAACCTTTCGGCCACATCATCTGGCGCATTTGGTTCAAATGTCAGTAATTCTTATGATGAGTGACTTACGTATTTGTTAGAGTCTTCTTACGTTTCACAGTATTTTTTTTTTACAATAAGCACAGTTTAATTTTTCAAGAACGCTTTTCGTTATGGTAAAACCCTCCTCTATCATTATTAGTAAAGTTATCAATATCTCGTCTTGTGTGCACTGCATCTTACGGCATACACTACCACAGATTGTTTCTGACAAGCAAAGAAAAATTTAGTAGTGAGAAGATTATTTTCCTTAGCTGCTGTATTCGCTCATTTCAATTTGCGTTCGAGAAAGTCAATACACCAGACACAAAGCAGCATGTTAAGCCTGAGGTAAATTACTTTTCTTTAAGAGCAGACTCACTTATCATTCTTGCGAGCAAGCAGTACGTTGTCATAATTTTCAGGTATTGTGGTAAGTAAGCAGATTAATTTACTGTGAATGGTGAATGTAATCTTAATCAGTTATTTATTTCCGAGTTGAGTAGCAATTTATTTTGTGGGTATTTCAAGTAAGACATTGCTTTTCGTACCACGTTACTTTCATAACGTACTTAACTATTGAGTTTCAGTTAAACTGTCTTCATGAGTACACAAGTAGTTTCTTTTCGGATTTAATTAAATTCATTTTCATTATTTCACATTCAGCATTTTACTAAGATTAAAGTTTTGTTTCACAGCACTGTTCACAAATGCAACATGGGCCCGGCCAATAGTAAGTATTGCTTAGCACTTAAATAGGATATCTTCAGGACTCGTCACACGAGGAGAAAGTTCTTGGCAAAGAGCAATCAGTGTCTCATATACAGATAAAGTACATAGAGAGCTTCCAATTTTGCATGATGGCTGTGAACGTCGTCTCGTGTAACATGTGTAGGGATCATGACTGTCGTGTTTGATAACGTCACTCCACGAAAATGTTCAGTTGCAACTACCAAGTATACTTTCATTAAATTACTAGCTGTGACAGGATGCAAGAACCTTAGTAAAAGTAGCACAGTCTTGTACCTAATCCAAACGGCACATTCACTTGATTTTTCTCCCTCTTCTTTCTCTACAGAGGGATTTTCCTCTGAAATTTTAAAACTTCTTGTACACGTTTAGGTCCTTCACATTTTGTGTTTATATGACGTGGTAAAACATGTAGTACCTCTAGACAATGATCTTCCTGAAAGTATTCAGTGGCTCACGAGACACTAAACGTTTTGCGAAACTATATTTTTGTGTAAAATGATGAGATTCCTCTCACTGGGGATTGAAGTGAGAATACTCTGTTGGTTTTACGCAGTTCCGACTCGCCATTGGTGTTTTCACACGTCACGTCACCGCTGTCAAAAGTGATCTTCCCCTATTACACAATTGGCTCTTCCCCCGTGTTCTCTCGAGCGCAAGATGAGCGCGCATTTTTCTCACTCCCCACCACGCCGCAACCGCTCTGCTCCCGAGCAAGAGCGCGAGGAGGCGTGAGTGCTCACGCTCAAAATCAGACTGCTCTTGGAAGCAGCGCAAACACCTCCCTACATTCAGCGCCAGTTCTTGGCACTGCGAAGCGCATCGCAGAGAGTACATGTTAGGGTTTCGTTCCATCCCAATCGCGGGTAGAGGGCGGGTGTAATGGATGAATGCCTCAGTGCGCTCTGTGATTGGTCCAGTCTTGTTTTCGCTGTGTCTCAAGAGTTATACGTCCTAGAGCGTCATGTGAATCGTCTTTTACTTTATTCTCAGCCATTTGCAATTCACTTTGTGTAAGTGACTCAACAAATCAGAATATCAGTTTAAGGCTGTAGTCGCACAGTCCTTGCATCAGAAAATAGAACAACGTATACAGAATCAACTGGGTCTTTGTAACGAAATGTAACCAACCTACATAATTAGTGTATTTCTACAGAGAGCTTCTGAACCATTGTATTATGGACTGTCTGTGAAAAGTGCTACATCTACCTTTTCCGTGGTTTTCCTAAAAGCGCTCCCGGAAAATGCCGGAATGGTTTCTTTGAAAGGGCGCGCGCGGCATATTTCCTTCCCTGTCCTTGTAATAATCCCAGCTTGACGTTCTCGACGGAACACTAAACGCTAAATTTCCTTCTCTTCTTTTTTGGTCACCAAGTATTTCACGTTTGTATTAACCGTCTCAATATCATAGGGGGGGAGGGGAGGGGGGAGGAATTTTATGCCCAACTTTTTAAAATGTTGTAATATAGTCAACTGCTTAATTTTTTAAATTTCTGAAAAAGTATTTGTTGTTTTTAATGAATACTTTTACCTGAGTCAACAAATGTTCTAAATTTTTCAGTTAAATTCTTAGTAGTAGATGTCACCTTCCCCAATGTATGTCATATTCAATATTTACTTACACAACAATATCTCTTCAAAAATTACGTTTTGAGTAAGAGACAATATGTTCTAAATTAGCATTGTTAAACATTTTTAAGGTGAGCATAAAGTACCCCCCCCCCCCAATTCATACCCCCCTACATACCCCCCTCCCCCTTCCTCCTATGTTAGTTTACGTTACTGGAACTGCGTTGATGCTGGTAAGAGAATGCTTAAACATATTTTATGCTCTGCACCATACTAACATTTCAATCCCTCTTTAAGAAGTATGTTTCTAATACAAGTGGCCAGCGCTTAATGTATTTTGTTTTTTATTTTTTATTTTTTAGTGTTTTTTATAAAGCACCACCTCCCTCTCCCCTTGGTAACGCGCGTTGTGGAATGCCTTGGTGTTGCTAGGGTTATGTGACGGCTGCTTCGACTGTACACCAAATGCCAACAAAAAACAAAACAAAAAACAAATACAAAAAACTTATCCTTTTATACAATACTGTCTGTCACTGCAGGTAGTAGCTCAAGCTAATCTTGTTGTGCGATGCCGGTTCATTTCTTCGCTAACTGAAGTGACGCATACTAAATATTCAAAGTACCATGACCAGCGACTACTGTGGACCGCTTATGGCCCATGTGGCAGCTAAATCAGTCGCACCTCACTTGAAAGGTTATTCTTTACGGGCATTTGGAGACTTGGCGTCTAGACTGCTGCACACAGCTGTCGAAGAGTACGTGTCAGAGAATTCTCTACTGATCGATGGCGCCAAGGAAATGCGGAATTACGTTACCGGTCTGGAATTTTGTTGATGACAACAGCACTTCGAAGGGCATTGGATTATACGTGAAACCGCGCGGCCGCTACGGTCGCAGGTTCGAATCCTGCCTCGGGCATGGATGTGTGTGATGTCCTTAGGTTAGTTGGGTTTAAGTAGTTCTAAGTTCTAGGGGACTGATGACCTCAGATGTTAAGTCACATAGTGCTCATAGCCATTTGAACCATTTTTTTGATTATACGTGAAACTGAACAACAAATGTTCCATTATTTTCATTTTTCACAAAAATAGTCACTTGGCTTGGATACATGAGAACTGTAGGAAATGTAGCATTCCTTACTGAGATGGGCGGACAAAATATTTAACAACATATCTTCTGTAGAGCCAATATTAATTGCTATAAATGTTGTTAATTCGTATTGTCTTTCCTGTGTCGAATATTAGGAATAAAATAGGCAGAATGAAGAGTCACAAAGAATTAAGGTAATCATTTATATGTACAATGTATTGATGCTAATGCCATGTATGCCGTTACAAAATGTGTTTTTACGTCAACGTAGGCGTTTCATTTCATTGATATATGACATCGTAAATGGAGCCATTTCTTCGCCTGTTTGAGACTACATGTGTTTTCTGCACTCGCACTTCACGGGACTCTTCACTTTGACTGGCCCTTTTACCTGCTTTTATTTTCACTTCTCTCACATGATGCATACGCTCAAGTAATGGAATCTACATCTACATCTTCATGGATACTGCGCAAGCCACCGTATGGTGCGTGGCGGAGGGTACCCCTACAGCTACTAGCCATTTGCTTTCCTGTTCCACTCGCAAATAGATCCAAGGAAACACAACTATCTATATACCTCCGTATGAGCCCTAATTTCTCGTATCTTATCTTAGTGGTCTTTACCCCCAATATACAGATATTGGAGAGAATAGAATCATTCGTCAGTCAACTTCAAATGCCGATTCTCTAAATTTTATTAACAGTGTTCCTTGAAAAGAACATCGCATTTCCTCCAGAGATTCTCATTCGAGATGCCGAAGCATTTCCGTAACACTTTCGTGTTGTTCGAACCCGCCACTAACAAATCTACTAGTCTGCCTCTGAACCGCTTCGATGCCTTCCTTTAATCCGAAATGGTATGAATCCAAAACACTCGATCAGTACGCAAGAATAGGTAATACTAGCGTCCTACATGCGCTCTCCTTTACAGATGAGCCACACTTTCCCAAAATTCTCCCAATAAACGGAAGTCGACCATTAGCCTTCCCTACCACAGTCCTCACTCGCTCGTTCCATTTCATGTCGCTTTGCAGCGTTACGCCCAGATATTTAAACAACGTGACTGTGTCAAGCAATACACTACTAATGTTGTATCGGAACATTACAGGTTTATTTATCCTACTCACCAGCATTAACTTACATTTTCTCACATTTAGAGTTAGCCGCCATTCATCACACCAACAGGAATTTTGTCTAAGTCACCTTGCTTCTTGCTTCGCACAATTTCGAACGCTTCCCGTACATCACAACATCATCAGCAAACAACCGCAGATTGCTGGCCACCCCATCCGATAAATCATATGCGCACACAGAGAGCAACAGCGCTCCTATCACACTTCCCTGGGGCACTCCTAACGATACTCTTGTCACTGATGAACACTCACCGTCGACGACTGCATATTTGGTTCTGTATTAGGTCGTCGAGCAGCTCTCATATCTATGAACCTATTCCACATGCTCGTACATTCTTTAACAGCTTGCAATGGGACACTGCGTCAAACTCTTTCCTGAGATCTAGAAATATGGAATCTGCCTGTTGTCCTTCATCCACAATTCGCAGAAGGGCAAGCTGAGTTTCGCACGAGCGATACATTCTAAAACCATGTTGATTCACTGCGCGGAGTGGCTGTGCGGTTTGAGGCGCCATGTCACGGCGTGCGCGGCCCCTCCCGCCGGAAGTTCGTGTCCTCCCTCGGGCATGGGTGTGTGTGTTGTTCTTAGCATAAGCAGTTTGTAAGGCTAGGGACCGATGACCTTAGCAGTTTGTTCCCTTAGGAATTCGCACACATTTGAACATTTTTTTGATTAGAGGACATCAGCTTCTCAGTCTCAAGAAAATTTATTATATTCGAAGTGAGAATATGTTCACGGATTCACCAGCTAACCAATGTTACTGACATTGGTCTGTAATTTTGTGGGTCCGTTCTTTTACCCTTCTTATATGCAGCAGTCACCTGCCCTTGTTTGCAGTGCTGGGTGAGAGATTCGCAACAAATGTAACTGAATTAGGATTCCATTCGGACTTTCCTTTCAACTCTATACAGAGAAGTTGCAGCATTAGATAACTGCAGCGAAATGCCGGAAGATCTGCAGCGGATAGGCACTTGGTGCAGGGAGTGGCAACTGACCATTAACATAGACAAATGTAATGTATTGCGAATACATAGAAAGAAGGATCTAGCAGTTACTTCTGTAAAATATCTGGGAGTGTGCGTACGGAACGATTTGAAGTGGAATGATCATATAAAATTAATTATTGGTAAGGCGGGTACCAGGTTGAGATTCATTGGGAGAGTCCTTAGAAAATGTAGTCCATCAACAAAGGGTGTGGCTTACAAAACACTCTTTCGACCTATACTTGAGCATTGCTCATCAGTGTGGGATCCGTACCAGGTCGGGTTGACAGAGGAGATAGAGAAGAACCAAAGAAAAACGGCGCATTTCGTCACAGGGTTATTTGGTAAGCGTGACAGCGTTACGGAGATGTTTAGCAAACTCGAGTGGCAGACTCTGCAAGAGAGGCGCTCTGCATCGCGGTGTAGCTTGCTGTTCATGTTTCGAGAGGGTGCGTTTCTGGATGAGGTATCGAATATATCGCTTCCCCCTACTTATACCTCCCGAGGAGATCACGAATGTAAAATTACAGAGATTCGAGCACGCGCGGAGGCTTTCCGACTGTCGTTCTTCCCGCGAACCATTCGCGACTGGAACAGGAAAGGGAGGTAATGACGGTGGCGTGTATGGTGCCCTCCGCCACACACCGTTGGGTGGCTTGCGGAGTATAAATGTAGATGTAGATGAACTGTTTCAGGTGTTTCTATACGCCCGGGCTTCTTATTACTGTGTCGTCCATATGGGATTATGTCTGATGGTCAAGTGACGGTATGTTTGTACGATTCTCATACATGAACGACTTCCTGAACGCGAAATTTAAAACTTCGGCTTTTGTTTTCTATTTTCAACTGCCGCAACGGACTAGTTAATAAGTGAGTGAATGGAAGCTTTAGACTCGCATAGCGATTTTACATAGCACCAGAATTTTCTCCGGTTCAATAGCAGCTCCTTTGCTAAGGTATGACGGTGATAGTTGTTGTATGCTTCACCCATAGATCTTTTCACAGACCCATGAATCTCTACTAACCTTTCCTTGTCATCATTTGCGCGTACTCTTTTTAACCGAGAGTGCAACAGCTTCTGCTTCCTCAGCATCATCTGAATTTCGTTATTAGACTATGGTGGCTCTTTCTGATCCTTTATGCACTTACTAGGCACACAACTCTCCAGACCACGATTTGCAGTCTGCTTGAACTTTGCCCATAATCCCTGTACCTCCATCTTACTGGAACTATGAGGTGTCAATACACAGTCTATGTGATGGCTCTGGGCACTATGGGACTTAACATCTGCGGTCATCAGTCTCCTAGAACTTAGAACTACTTAAACGTAACTAACCTAAGGACATCACACACATCGATGCCCGAGGCAGGATTGGAACCTGCGATCCTAGCGTTCTGCGCGGTTCCAGACTTAAGCGCCTAGAACCGCTCGGTCACATCGGCCGGCTGTCTAAGTGAGTTTCTAATAGCTGCTAGTCTGCTCTTTCTAGCAGAAACACTTTCCTAGCCTTCTTAACTGATGTATTAACTTTCTTAAACGTAGTTGCTGTAAGGACATCATGATGGCTGATGCCCATTTCTGTACTGACATTGTTAATAAGATCCGGCCTATTTGTAACTACAGGGCCTAAGATATTTCCATTGCGTATGGGCTGCCGAGATCAAGACAGTTTTCAGAAAACGTGTTTGAAAAGTATTTCCCACGAGTGTCTGTCAGCATCCCCCCGCAATGAATCCGTAGGTAACCCAATCTATACTTGGTATGTTAAAGTCGCCTCCAACTAGTATTACATGATCTGGGTATTTATGCGCTGCTGATTGTATACTTTCTTTTTTGAATGACTCTAGAACTGTCTCAGCGCAATCGTGTGCCCTGTAAAAACATCCAACAATTAACTTGGTATCGCCTACACTTGTCGTACGCGACCAGATAATGCCACTGATCCACTCCTCTTCGACTTCAATAGCGACAATATTTTTGTGAACTGCAATGAACACTCCCCATTCTATGGCCTCTAATTTTCTCAAAAAATGTTCAACTGTTCCTAGGGAACCAAACTGCTGAGGTCATCGGTACCTAGACTTACACACTACTTAAACTAACTTAACAACAACACACACACCCATGCCCGAGGATGGACTCGAACCTCCGGCGGTATCTAATTTTCTCCGACATACGTTCCACGACTCGCAAAATATCTCAGAGCATTCCCCTTCGGATTTCTGCCGCCTCTCGGTCCCAAGAATAATCTGAGCGTGATAGCTATCCTAGAGGCCACGAAATAAGCTTACACTTTTCATTACAGTTCTGTACGTTGATAAAAAAAATATTTGTTAATTTTATCTCAGGTTGTTACCCACTTTGCAGTTGCCGCATAAAAAAATAGGTTCTTGCTCATCTTTAGTGACGAATGTTAGTGACGAATGTGACATTCAGCCAGCGTTTCTCTTCTTAAATCAGAGTTACGTAAATATCAAACGGTACCTTTAGTGGCCATAAGATCAAATGGACAGCACAGTACCAACTTTTTTATTCGTTTACATGAATCTTCCTTTTTTTTAATCCTTAACCTGATCTTCAGAGGAAGAGAACTCACTGGTCTGCGGAGGCCATCGGACGTTTTCTCGTGGTAAGATACCTGCTGAATTAGGTAAGTGAGTCTGTGACAAGCACTAATGATTAGACGGAGCTAAATGTTCCCGTGTAATGGCTCGCTGGTATTCCGAGCTGTTAAGTGGAGGGCAGCGGGGCTTACGTGCCAGCGTACAAGATTCCTCCGGAATTACGCGTCGGCCGTCGCCGCAGAAGAAACCGGCGCTGCCGATTCACAGGTGACTCCAGCTCCAGCGGTCATTACTGAGACATCAGTGTCGTAGTTGTCTTCCAGCATTGTCTCCATACTACTTTGCCCGCAATATAGTTAGAAGGGAAAAATTACAGTTGAAATTTTAACAACATACTCCAGTAAAGGGGCTTGGCAATATTTTCAATCTAAATGCAATACAAAAATCTGACTGAATTACACATTATAAAGGACTATAGTACAATCCATAAATTAAAGAGGCAAATAATAAGGAAAAAACAGCAAGAAACAGACTGTAGAGATCTGATGGAATTGAAGACAGTTCTTAAAAAAATTGGGTTTGATTAAACACGGAGGGATTCTCTTAGAATTAAGAATGCTACATCTAGTTAACATGTGCTGGGTAAAGTATGAAATATCGGAGGAACGGAAAGCAGCAAAACTGGAGAGAACCTGTACTTGGTATGGCGCCACAAAGACGTCCTAACCCAGCAATTGAATAAAAAGCATGGAGCAACAGAAGCATGGAACGTCTCAGGAAGAGATGGTGGGACGGGAACATGCCCCAGACCCACGCCTGGAGCAACAGAAGTAAAAGAACAACCTTTTGAACAACTTTGTTTCCGCCATCATAGGGTGTGATACCTAGCGCATTCAGTGGAAAACAAGAACTGAGTAATGGGTTTCGCTAAGGTTCGGTAAATACCGCTGTCTAGAGGTCTGCTAGAATAAGACAAATGACTTCCTTATAGGCAAAAGCCTTATCCCCTATACCGAGCGAGATAGCGCAGTGGTATCGCACTGGACTCGCATTCGGGAGGACGACGGTTCAATCCCAAGTCCAGCCATCCTGGTTTAGGTTTTCCGTGATTTTCCTAAATCGCTCCAGGCAAATGCCGGGATGGTTCCTTTGAAAGGTCATGGCCGACTTCCTTCCCCATCCTTCCCTAATCCGATGCGACCGATGACCTCGCTGTTTGGTCTCTTCCCCAAAACAACCCAACCATTATCCTCTTCCAGAAGGATATTACCAGCATCCGTTGGTGTTCAAATTTTGTGCATCCAATTTAACCAGTTTGAAATGACAGAGTTGCTACGGTAGAGTTGTATCAGGCCTTAACTTTCTTCTAATGCGGCCGGACCGTCTGATTTACATTCCTGTCACGACAACATTTTAATGCAACATAACCTTTCCTTTTCTTTCGTAATTTATAGATTTCTGTCGCAATTAGTGGAACGCAGCTGTAAAAATTTTCTGCAGGACATGACCGATACACTGAGAGGTCAAATGAAGTCGTGATAAAAGTTGCCGTCGCATGCTATGTAACATTAAAACTTACTCGTACTCATTCTTTCCGACACAGTTGCTTATATCTGAAGCTAAGGGTAAGCAACTGTGTTGAAATTTAAGATTTATCATTTATTTTACCTTCTGGGTAAAACATTTATTTTTATGACATGCCTAGTCTCTGTCAATATTTCGTCTTCAGGTCTATGTAATTGCATGGGCAGCCTGTAGTATCCTTACGGAGCTACAAATCAGTAATGGTGTACAAGTGCACAGAGATTTGAAGATGATCAAATACTGATCGAAATTAGTTTCATCATAAAAATAAACGGGCAACCGAGGGGGTGAAATACAGGATAAATTTTAAATTTACTCATATTGATCATTTTTTAAACCTACTAATTAGTAAATTAGTCAGTGTGGCTTGAGATAATGATGCCTGCACATGTAACGACTCTTTTACGTGACCATTTTATGGTACGGTTATTCAGTGAACGTCATGTCATGTTTGTTTATTTTCTGCCAAGCTCTTCGTGAACTTGTTGTAAGTAGGCTGTTTAGGTTTTTATGTTGGTAACGACACCTAGCGCTCTGTATGAAAATCACTGGCTGTGCTGTGTGCAGTCTGTGGCTGGTTCGCGTTGTTGGAATTTGCTATTATAGTGTCGGACAGTTGGCTGTTAACAGCGCATAGCATTGCGCAGTTGGAGGTGAGCCGCCAGCAGTGCTGGATGTGGGAAGAGAGATGGCAGAGTTTTAAGAGCGGACGATCTGGACGTGTGTCCGCCAGAAAGAGTAAATTTGTAATACTGGATATCATGAACTGATATATATATATTATGACTTTTGAACACTATTAAGGTAAATACATTGTTTGTTCTCTATCAAAATCTTTCATTTGCTTAGTATGCCTATCAGTAGTTAGTGCCTTCAGTAGTTAGAACCTTTTATTTAGCTGGCAGTATTGGTGCTCGCTGTATTGCATTACTTCGAGTAACGAAGATTTTTGTGAGGTAAGTGATTCATTAAAGGTATAGGTTATTGTTAGTCACGGCCATTCTTATGTAGGGATTTTTGAAAGTCCGATTGTGTTGCACTAAAAATATTATGTATCAGTTTAAGCACAGTCATTTATAATTTTTCTAAGGGGATGTTTCACATGGCGACCCTGCCTAGATAACTCACTGGAATCTTCTGATTTTTTCTTTTAGTTTGCGTAATTAGTGTATCTATTGTTTATTGCTAGTGCATAATTATAGAGAGAATTTCCTTGGGAGTTGGAATTTTTTATTGTTGCACAGTAAAACAGATGTGGCATGCATGTATATTTGCACCAAGTATTTCGCATCTGCGATTGCAATTAACTAGATATTTTTTTCAGTGCTATGTTAATGTGTTTTCTTATTTTGCTCTTCAAATTGTGCTTTTCTGTGTTATCGTGTGAAATATTGTGACAATAATGGAGTGTGAAAAACGGAACACTAGGCTCCAAAGTAAACTGAGAAATAATAGAGACGACGAGTGTAGCTTATCAGCACCACTGTGTAATGAATTAACAGACATTCAAAGTAGTAATTTGGTAATTGTGCATAGGGAAATGGAGCGGGCAGCAAATAATGGCATAGACAGTGAAACAAATAGTGAACAGCGAAGCATTATCGATCGATCGGTCGGCAACAGCTCGGCTTAGGATTCCGAAATGACAGGACACAATCTTGCAAATACTGTAGACACAATGGAACAAAATCTTCAAAAGTTAGACACAATGGAACAAAATCTTCAAATGTTAGACACAATGGAACAAAATCAGAGACAAACACAGCAAAAGTTAGATACAATGGAACAAAATCTTCAAAAGTTAGACGCAATAGAACAAAATCAAAAACAGTCACAGCAACAGCTTCAAAAGTTAGACACCATGCTTGAACAAACACGTGAAGGTTTAACTGCTGAGTTACTTAAAATCGAATCGAAATGTCAGAAAGTCTGTAATTACGTAAAAACACAAATTTGTGAGCATTTTCAACCTATTTACTCGCGTCATGAAAATGCATTACAGAATCACGAAGTAGCCATAAAGGAACTGCAAACTATTGTTCATGAAAATCACGACGGGCCGGCCGCGGTGGCCGTGCGGTTCTGGCGCTGCAGTCCGGCACCGCGGGACTGCTACGGTCGCAGGTTCGAATCCTGCCTCGGGCATGGGTGTGTGTGATGTCCTTAGGTTAGTTAGGTTTAAGTAGTTCTAAGATCTAGGGGACTTATGACCTAAGATGTTGAGTCCCATAGTGCTCAGAGCCATTTGAACCATTTTGAAAATCACGACGCCTTGCAAGCTAAAATTGACTCAGTTGCATCTACCGATTCGGTTACGCAACTTGCAAAAGCTCAGGAAAACTTAAAGGACACAGTAGATACGATTTCAACACAAATGGACGCCCTGAAACTTGGTTCAGAGAAACACACTGAGGAAATCAGTTCACTATCGGAGAAAGTAGCCGAACTTACGGATCGGTTCACTAACTTATCTACAAAGGTAGATGATGATCTGAATGACACAAGACCCGTAGCCTTCACTGACACAGAAGAATACGAACAAATTAGGAAATTCAAGCAAAATCAGAATCAAATTAATACGCAACACAAAAGAGAAATCCGGGAAGTACAAGATGAGTTGGCGCAAATAACACAAGAATTACATATTTCAGAGGAGACTCGCGCTCCAACGCGGGAAGAGGGACATAGAAATACGGAACAGCGACAAAATAATAACACAGGGCACTTCGGAAATTATGAAAGAAATTGGCAAGGTACACGGAATGTTGAGGTGGAACCGCCGAAACTAAGTAACAATGACCGATATGCGACTCGCCGACATGATCATTTTGACTATAAGCTGTTCATTACTACACGTAAATTCAAAAGATTTAAGAATTCTGCAACGACATTCATCCACAAGCATGGCTTCATCAATTCTCTCATTGGTCATTAAAGCACAGATTAGAATTTATGTGTGGCTACTTAGAGAATGAACCAGCTGTAAGAATGCGATCGGTCGTTCACGATTGTCACAGTGAAGGAAAATTTTATCATGCTTTCCTCTCAGCATATTGGTCTCAAGCTACACAAGACCGAGTAAAACATAGCATCATAATGATGAAACATTTCGAACAATGTGAATTTTCCAGTCTTGTTAAATATTTTGAAGACATGTTGCATAAGAATCAGTACCTGTCAAACCCATACAGCCCCTCAGAACTCATTCGCATTTGTTTAATCAAATTGCCTGAACATTTAAGACATATTATTTTGGCGGGACGTTGCAAAGACGATATTGAAGCTTTTCAGGGACTGTTACAAGAATTGGAAATTGACACTGACAATCGCGGGATGCGAAAACAGGAACACAACAGTTACAGGTCACATCTGTCACAGTACCACGATGACAGAAATAATAACTGGACATGACAAGGCTATGTTTACAATGCAAATCGTGACCAAAAGAGACACCACCCGTATGACAACCATTGGCAGAATAATAGTTACAGAGAAAGATCGCATTTCCATAGTAATGAATATGACAGAGATAACTATAGAAACAGACAATATGGGAACCAAAACAATTATTTTCAAGGGAGACAGAATAACTTCAGACGCAACAGTTCAGTGCGCAGTTACGATTCAGGGAGAAATTCTCCATCACGTGACCGACAAGAAAGAAATTATGGAATCTACCGACATCACGACAGACAATATAGTCGTAACAAAAGACGTGAATTTTATCAGAAGTGACAGGATTCAAACAGGGCAGGGCCCTCTCAAACAGGTGAATTTGTAGAAGTTAGGTCTCCTAATCCCAATAACGACGCGCGCCAACAAAGGGCAGACAATGACTCGCACCGCAGGCAGCCACGTGCGCTGGCTGGGTCAGCAAAAAATAACATAGATGCTAACCTTGAGAAAAATTTTAGCATTCCTTACCGACGTATACAACATGATAATTACTTTGAAGTTGAAACTCTGCACATTAGAAAGGATAAAGGATTGCACCACATTCCACATGTAAAACCGTTTATTGAAAGATAGTCTGCTTTTTAACTTAGTCATTCCTATAAAATATTTCACTTCTCATTACTCTCTTTTTCACACTTAGAAACTGTTAACATGCAACAATGTTTTGAAGTTAACTATCAAGTCTAGAACTTAGGGAACATATTTAGACAAGTAATTACAAATGCATTGTTATAGTGAACAGAGGACACAGTGTTACTGTGTGTGTACATTCTTTCTTGTTAGTTGCACGATTACATAACGACTGTAAGGCTTACATACTTAGAAAATATACTGCTAATGAGATTTTAATGCAACATTTTGGTTTACTTGAAAATACATTCTAGATATAAGGTACTTTTTGAGAGATACCAGATGACACAGTGGTTAGTTTATTAGACAGTTACACGATTACATCACGACGTTACTAATGAGTGACACAATTTATATTATTGCTTTTGCGCTGTATCTGTCTTATGTCTGCTCAGTTTTTCTGAATTCTTCTGGAAAGTAAAACATGTTTTAGTAGTAACTTTTGTGGTATAGCTACAATGAGGCAGCCTTTTTTGTAGCTCAACAATACGTTACAGTATAGTAGTTTCTTGATCACGGTAATGTATGTAATAACTATGATATCTATACGCATAGCATTTCGCTTCTGTTTATTACGAGGTAAGCACATTGATTTCTACAGAACTTTGCTTACAGACGACAATATTTACGACACTTGGCACATTTTTTACCCTTAAGTAATGACAGAGATTATCTTACAACAAGACGCACAGTTTAGCGCTGCAGTACACGTATTTGAGTGATTAATTTTGTACTTAACCCTGCTGTTCTGTTCACTTTTACTTGACATATATACTGTTCGGGTCAATATGACCCGACATATCAAAATGCTTTAGAAACATAAATTTTGGTACAGTTTTAGCTATCGACATTGTTGTTCTATTCCAGTACCTTGTTAGTAATAATAATAATAATAATAATAATAATAATAATGGTAATAATAATAATAATAACAATGCATACAACTTTATTGAGGGATATTTTTCATTTAAATATGCACATAAATTTGAAACAACAGACAGTTTCCATTACAGGCATTCAACTTAGAAAGCACTACAGTTTTTCCATACTTCTATTCTTATTGTTGACAGTTTAGACGTAAGTATTGACATTTTCTAACAACAGACAGTTGTCATTACAGATATTCATCTTAGAGCACACTACAGTACAGAACACACTACAGTTTTTTTATTACATTCCAACATAGAAAGCACTACAACTTTAGAATCCTCTCTTCTTACTGATTGTAGTTTAGGCACAAGTATTCACATAAATTTGAAACAACAGAATTTTCAATACAATCATCTTATAAAATACTACAGTTCTTTTCTTACTGCTTGCACTGTGGACACAAGTAGGTTACATGTTTCTTGCAAATATGTTTACTACATTTTCCACACACCATGTTTGTTTTATTGTCATTACTTGATGGACAGAACTTACAGCGTGCACGTTTTGTAGATTTTCTTGTTGTTACCGATTCTGACACACCACCCACATCATTCGGGTTTTGGATGCTTGTGACCATTCTCAAAGAATCTTCTGTTCTTGGGAAATGCGTTCTTGATGCAATATGTTCTTTTATCAGTGACTTTCCAAGTTCCTCCAAGAATATTCTCCTTCTAGTCAATTTGCTTGCATTCCAATTAGGGTCAACCGAAATCCACAAAACGTATGCATTATAAGCAGAAACATCAAGAATATTGTAGAAAACTATCATTGGCCACCTATTACTTTTTCGTTTGCATGTATATGTACCTAATAACTGATCAAGCGTGTCTACAGCACCTTTGGTTGAATTATAGTCCAAAATCATTTTTGGCTTCTTATCAGCCCTGTCACTGATTTCCGCATCATGGTGGAGAGTGCTCATAAG
Source organism: Schistocerca cancellata (assembly GCF_023864275.1). NCBI lineage: Eukaryota > Metazoa > Arthropoda > Insecta > Orthoptera > Acrididae > Schistocerca > Schistocerca cancellata. The sequence continues at coordinate 600,067,934 of NC_064631.1, read as the reverse complement.
TACAACATTCTTGTGTCTCTTAGGAATATAATTAACCACAGTAGTGTCATTTGTGAAGTAAAATGAAGAGCTGTGTACCTCCTTGTTGGTCATTTTGTGTGGAAGCTCCGGCTTATTTTTCCGTATAGTTCCCAACATAGTCAATTTCCTTTTCAGAAGCAGCTGCCCCAAATTGTACGACGTAAAAAAGTTGTCACACGTGATATTCTGACCACGTAACTCAGAAGTGAGATCAGATACCACCCTCATTCCCTGATTTCTTTCTGGTGCCGCTCCACTCACCTTTCCTGTATAAATTTGGGCTTTCAGTACGTATGAAGTTTTGCTGTCACACATGGTCCATATTTTGATCCCATATTTTGCCGGTTTACTTGGGATATACTGCTTGAATGGACAGCGACCTCTAAATGCTACTAACTGCTCGTCAACAGTAACATTTTCTCCTGGATTATACAGTTGAGGAAGGACCTCTACCCACTTCTCCCAAATACTACGAATTGCGGCAAGTTTGTCAGTACGTCGTCTTTCCTCTCTAGTAGATTTCTTGTCAAATCGCAGGACACGTGATATCTTACAGAATGTTTCATGAGACATGGTTGCTCGAAATATGTTTCGCCCAGTATCTTTATCCCACAAACTTTTTGTAGACTCCCCATGAGATCGATATACACCCGCTAGGAGTAAGAGTCCTAAGTATGCATGGAAAACAGAACCATCAATATCTGTCCACTGTTCACCATAAACTCGCTGCCCTTCAATATTTGTCATCTCTATTATTTCATTTTGAAGCGCTGTGTGAAATACTGCTTCAAATGAACATTTTACATCAGATATTCTGCTGACTGCATACCTGGTAACTCCTGGGGTACTCTTGATGATGTTCGAAGCTGGTAGGCGACCATGTTGTGCTGGTGGATGCAACTGCCATTCTATATTCCCATTTTTAGAAAGAAAAGTCTCTACACTATTTTGTATGGGCTGTGGACTGTCGTAACTGTCATCGGAACACTCGCTTTCAGATGCATTGCTGATGTGATCTTCAAACTCAGAAAGTGATCCTTCATCTGGTGAGGCATTTACTATTTCTTCCAACTCACGATCATTCAATGGTCTCATCGCCATGGTGTCACAAGTCAAACTGGGCAGAAACAAAGCATTCCAATTATTGAGAACTGCCAATTATTATTTCCTGGGGAAAGCAACAAACAAGCCCATTGTTGTGAACGCATGGAGCTTTAGGTGATTGTTGAGAGTAAGTTGGAATGATGCAGTCACTATTCCCACACAACACAACAAAAATAATTTTCGCCATTTCCAGATTTTAGAAATAAATACGAGTTACACTAAACATATTTGTGTCGGGTCATTATGACCCGAACATTACATATGCAACTATTACAGTTGAAGCCCAAACTTCTTAAACTTTTTTAAAACCTTTTAAAACACATGCTGCTCATCCATTTTCAGACAAAGTCACAAAGTTTCATAAATATATATTGGTATTTACATAATGTAAAATAACGTTCATATTCGTTTCGGGTCATATAGACCCGAACAGAACAGCAGGGTTAAAACATTTATTTTTAAAGTTGTTTGAATTACAACGATACAAAGGCTTTCTGTGATACATTTCATTCCATTGCTGTAATCTGTAACACCTAAGGGTATAATTACATTAATCCTCAGGGGGTACACGCTTACTTTGTGTACCATGTGTTTAGCGAGCGCTAGGAGCCCTAGCTAATATGGTATTTGCTTATACAACTTTAACATTGGTACCATATTTCTGTAACACAGAATTATACAGCTATCTGATCATTTAACTGAGAGGGACAAACATTTTTTTTACTACGTCAGTGACACATGTTTACGCAATTACACAGTTGGATAACTTCACAATTATGAAACTGTATTTCGTCTGTACTTTGTGAACTGTTCATATATTTTCGGAACCATTATGATACTATGAGATCTTTGAATGACGTATTTGGTATGGGATCATGATTTTTAAAGTACGTTTGAGGTAGATGACAGTATTGAAATGAGCAGAGAATTTTTTTTAGGTTTTGAAATGATTGCAGAAAGCTACGACGTTTGTGAGATTTGACTTAGGTGTTATGATGTTATTATTACGACAACGATGTGTATTATGCTGTTTAGGTATGTTTTTGATCTATGAGATGATGCTATACGATATATGAGGAATCTGATTATGCTATGTATTTATTATGCTGAAATACTGAAGATGTGTTGATGAATATGTATATGTGAAATAAGGTAAGGAATAAGGAGTAGTGGTTAATGACTCTGATTTATGAAAAGGATGTTGGAAACCAAGAATCGTACTTTAAGAGTTATGAAATGTGTGTACATACGTGAATATTACTTACCACAATGCTGACAAAACTTTTTGGACACTGTTATACATGAGATTTTGTTTCTACACACTTCTAATGTAAATTTCTAACCTTTGAATTTTTTTATTTTATGTGAGACTGACACTGTAGTGGAAACTGCTGCCGTAAATATTCCAGTAAAGAAGGTAGATGACCTTGACGTAATGCTGTGGAGGCCCATATGAGCGACAGTAACCTGGAAAAAAGCCATTAGTGTGTGACTCTCAGAGGCACAGGTGGAGATAAAAGGAGGCCATAATCCTCACTATTGACATTTCTTTGTAGAAAGCATCGCAAATACGACACGCTCAAACTTGAAAACATACGATTACACTGTGGAGCTCTTAACTTATGATATTTACTAAAATGTATAATGAAATGATGAGAAACATTTTACATCTATTGTTTTTCTAGTTTAAAGATTTTTTTAATGCCTTTGGAGACGCCATTTGCCTAGTGAATGACGTTCACACCTTGCTTTATGTATTTATTTGTTCATTTTGTTTAATATCTAGTTTCTAGCTGCACTGCAGCATTGGTTAAAAAAATTTAATAGATGTACTAATGTAAATATTTTCTGTCCACAGATTCATTAAACAATAATTTTATGATCTACTTTATCAAAAAAGGGAACACAAATAGACATTTCCCTTCACAGGAATTGCATAATAATTTTTTAACGATTTGGTAACTTGTCTGCTAGAGTAAGTTATTGTGATACATCACTCTAGTGTTAAGATGTAACTTAGTTATTAGACATTTCCTATCTTTACTGTAATATTTTTTGTGCTTGATATATATATATATATATATATATATATATATATATATATATATATATATATAATGACTTTTGAACACTATTAAGGTAAATACATTGTTTGTTCTCTATCAAAATCTTTCATTTGCTTAGTATGCCTATCAGTAGTTAGTGCCTTCGGTAGTTAGAACCTTTTATTTAGCTGGCGGTAGTGGCGCTCGCTGTATTGCAGTAGTTCGAGTAACGAAGATTTTTGGGAGGTAAGTGATTCATGAAGGGTATAGGTTATTGTTAGTCAGAGCCATTCTTTTGTAGGGATTATTGAAAGTCAGACTGCGTTGCGCAAAAAATATTATGTGTCAGTTTAAGCACAGTCATATACAATTTTTCTAAGGGGATGTTTCAGTTTTTTCGGTTTTATGCTGTGACGCCTGCATTAAACACCCTAATTTAAGGTATTTCGATAATGAGATCGTTTATAGAAGTCTGATCATGCCCAACAGTGTGGTGGTACTTGAAAATGGCCAAAGGCGGAAAACATGTCTGAACAATACAATAAACAGCAAAATGGTTCAAATTACTCTGAGCACTATGGGACTAAACATCTAAGGTCATCAGTCCCCTAGAACTCAGAACTACTTAAACCTAACTAACCTAAGGACATCACACACATATATGCCCGAGGCAGGATTCGAACCTGCAACCGTAGCGGTCGCGCGGTTCCAGACTGAAGCGCCTAGAACCGCTCGGCTACTCTGGCCGGCAATAAACAGGCTATACCCTATACAGTCAAATGGCGGGTCTTTCACTTAACGAGTATTGTTTGGCTGAGGCTCCAAACCATTGTAAAATTATCTAAAATGATTACCTTTAGTGGTTGTCATTCGCTAGATAAGATACCCTCGCCCTAGATGGTTTTTGAGTCTTCGATACCACCGATATAAATCTCTTTAATTCCTCTGAGTTACCGTGAGTTAGCTTACTCTCTGCGAACTTTCTTTTCACCACACGGTATTGTCCACACCGATAGCTGAGTGGACGCCTGCACGGTAGCACAGCGTGTTAGGTCAGAAGATTAGCTGCCCTCTGTAATAAAAAAACTGTGTTAATGGATCAGTGACGAACTTCAACGGGCGTCAGGGGACGTCCGCCAAGAACAACTGCAGCGAACTACAACGAACAAAACGAGATTAAAAAAAAAAAAAGTGGTCAGCGTGACGGATTGCCGTCCCATGGGCACGGTTCGACTCCCGGCTGGGTCGGGGATTTTCTCCGCTCAGGGATTGGGTGTTGTGCTGTCTTTATCATCATTTCATCCCCATCATCGCCCAATGTGGCGTCAAATGTAGTAAGACCTGCACCGAGGCGGCCGGACCTGCCCCGCAAGGGGCCTCCGGCCAATGATGCCAAACGCTCATTTCCATTTTTAACACGCTGTATTTATGTTCCTCTACAGTACCCATGTTTCATTTTTTCCTGAATCATAATAAGGAAATGACTGACAGTAAAGCATTGACGGCGGCAACGTTGACAGTTCGCCGTTACCTGCGCCGGCGCTGGAGCGGTGATTGTTTGTGTCCACACTGATCGTGTTCACACGTTCCCTATTGACACGAAACACTACGTTCGCTTTTCATCGCATCAATTAATGGCGCCACCGACAACTGACTGTAGTAAACGGCAGTTGAGATCGCACAAAAATGTGACAGTAATGACCAGAACTGAAGGCGGGACGAAACTCATTCTCTGCTCGTTACAATAGTAACTGTCCTGTTAATAACTAGCTGTCGATCAAGTTCTTACTGCGACTGCCGTGCAAGTACCGAGCCTAAACCTGTTTTATTCGTTTGTTTTGCTTAAGTCACTGTGTTCCTCACACTGTAACCTCTGTTTTGAAAACTGAATAACATAGTGGTCACTTCCTGGAAGGAACAAACATGAGCCTCTCCAACATTTGCAAGGCAAGCTTAACGGATCTTCCACTGCTATTCTCAGCCTTAATTTAGCCCTGATCATTCCGTAAAGACAGAGATTCCCACAGTGGATCACAATGCACAAAATCTGAGATTTTCCTCTTTCGGTTTCTGGTATCAAGGCTTGTCACCTTCTTCTTCTGCTAATACAAAAAAAAAACTTGAAACAGGATAGCTCCGAGGAGCCTTTATAAATATCGTGACTCTTCAAGCTTTCCCGGCGGCCGCACGGGTTAGCCGCGCGATCTGGGGCGTCTTGCCACGGTCAGCGCTGCTCCCCCCGTTGGAGGTTCGAATGCTCCCTCAGGCATGGGTGTTTGTGTTGTCCTTAGCGTAAGTTAGTTTAAGTTCATTTAAGTAGTGCGTAAACTTAGGTACTTATGACCTCAGCAGTTTGGTCCTATACGACCGTACCACAAATTCAAATTCAATTCTTTCCCCGAGGACACATTGTAAATAGTCTTCACGGGTGTGCCATAATATTTCCTCGGAGCAACTATCCGACATCTTCAGGTATATATAACACTGTATATAGAACACGCGCGCCAAGAATGCGCAGGCTCGAAAATCACGCACTCGCAATGATTTGCAGATAGATTTACTACATTTAGCAATAAATGTCAAAATGTTCAAAATTACAAACAAAAACGTTTCACTGTATCTGTAAGTATATTTGCTGTAAGAGTGTCTGTTTTCCGCTAACGAAGCTGAACAAACGAGTGGTAGGCCGGTGACGAGAGGCCTGATTGGTGACTTGTGGCCTGCCTGGTGTGTTGGATTTCGTGCGTGCAGACGCGGATAAAACCAATAATTCAGAATATGTGTCGTTTGTGAACCGCAGAATGACAGTGATACTAGTGAGTATACTGTGAATTTACGCACTAATTTATTGGTTGATGAACTAAGACAGTTTTCACGTCTGCAATGGACGCAAATGGGATGGTCACTAGTGAAGCAACACGTGTACGCGGTATCAGGTTTTCACATTTCGAAGTTTGTGTTTTGATGAGAATACGCGTTGGACCGTGGCGTATCTATCACTGAAATGGCATTGTTTAGTGGGTGCCATGAATTAAGACGAATATACCCCGTAAACAAGTGAGTGCCGTGATTTTCAAATTGTATACACTCTGCAGTCACACGACATCAAGCTCACTTGAATTAAAAGCACGAATTACGCCATTCTGTTAATGTCTGATTAACAACTGTTTGACTCATCGCTGCATGAGAAGAAAAAATGGTCTTTATCGTTCACGTTGAGGTAGCCAAAAATTAATCCTTGGTGTTCGTCGCAAATGATGTATAGGGTGAGTCACCAACTATTTCCACCAAGAATAACTCCGAAAGTATGATAGGAGCTGAAAAGTTGGTGGGACAAAACTTGCTTGGGATAACGGGGCCCATAATATGTTGGTTTTTTATTGATAGGTGGGATCGCTTCAGAGATATGAAGGTCGACTTTGTTTTTTAAATGGGATACTATAGTTTGGTACTTATTTTCTGATAGCGGCTATCGAGACGAATCCAATGATGTGTAACAGTAACGTCTTTGTAGGCCAACGAAGGTCACACAAGTGGCATGAACATCCATTTACAGAAGGTGTTCGAAGTGATCACCATTGGTATCAATGCAGTAACGCAATCATCTTATCGTGGATTGAGTCGTATTCCTTATCACATCGGCACTTATCGAAGCACATGCTCAGACAATTCTCTCTCACATATCTCCAGGTGTAGTTGGAACGTCTTTATAAAAAAAAGTCTCTTACGAATCCCCACAAGAAAAAATCAAGAAGCGTCAAGTCTGGCGAACGAGCCGGCCACAACACATCTCCTCCGCATCCAGTCCAGTGATTTGGGAATTGTCTCTGCAACTCATTTCTATCCATCAGCGAAAAATGTGCCGGACACCCATGGTGTTGATACCACATTCTGTTCCTTGTTCCTCAAGGTATTTCTTCCAATAACAGACCTAATATTTCTTGCAGGAATGTGGTGTACTTCCTACCATTAAGATATCCTTCGATGAAATAGGGGCCTATCATTCTGTCCTCCCGGACCCCACACCTTACTTTCACTGACCACGGTTTTTGGTGTACAACTTGCCGCAGTCAACATGGATTTTCAGTTGCCCAATAATGTATGTTATGCAAACTAACATTTCCATGGTTCGTGAATGTAGCCAGGCAGTAAATAAAATCAAATAAATAAATGTGTCATCCCTCTGAATCTGAAGTTGAGCCCATCGGAAGAATTCAGTGCAATGCATACAATCAAAAATGGTTCTAATGGCTCTGAGCACTATGGGACTTAACATCTCTGGTCATCAGTCCCCTAGAACTTAGAACTACTGAAACCTAACTAACCTAAGGACATCACACACATCCATGCTCGATGCATGATTCGAACCTGCGACCGTAGCAGTCGCGCGGTTCCGAACTGAAGCGCCTAGAACCGCTCGGCCACCAAGGTCGGCTGCATGCAATCCGTACAGGTTAATTCTTGGTGGAGACTGATGTGGTAAGAATGATATTTATGGCGATGCAGAACACGAACAACAGTACCCCGGCTCATGCCAGATTCCTTTGCTATTTGACGCGAATTAACACAAGGATCTCGAACCACAGTGGCAGAGTATCAATTTCCGTTTCCTCGTTAGTAACTTTCCTTTGTCGAATATGTTTCCGAAGGGTTAAAGATCCAGTTGTTCTCAATTTATCATACACATATTTAAATGTACGACGTGTAGAGTGAGTACGTTGAGGATATATTTCAGCGTATAAGTCTCTAGCTTTCACTGAATTTCCTTGGCATTCTCCGTAAATGAGAAGCATAACGCCTTTTTCTTCGAAGGCTATTTGCCGATATTCGAGAGAGAATTGTCAGAGCATGTGCTTCGGTAAGTGCTGATGTGATAAGGAATACCACTCAAACCATGATAAGAAGATTGCAGCACTGCATTGATGCCAATGGTCATCACTTCGAATAGCTTCAGTAAATGGACGTTCATGTCACCTTTTTGACCCTCGTTGACCTTCAAGACCGTACTGTGGCACGTCATTGGATTCGTCTCGATAGCCGCTATCAGCACCAGACTATAGCATCCCATTTAAGAAAGCAAAGTTGACTCTCATTTCTCTGACGCGACCCCATCTAGCAACAAAAAACCAACGTAATATTATGGCCCCCGTTGTCCCATGCAACATTTGTCCCACAACCTTTTCAGCTCCTATCATACTTTCGGCGTTATTCTAGGTGGCAATAGTTAGTGACTCACCCTGTGTAATGTTGATCCTGAAGCCTTACGTGAAAATGTTTAAATGATCTGGTGATGATTGTCTGCTAGTGGCAAAAAGTAACACAGCCTGCATAATCTTCGGTGACAGTTTTTTCCTACATCCATAACTACTAGATAAGTGAACGGCAATTACTACAGTCACCAACCGATCATTAGAAGACAACATTGCGCAACACTCAATTCTGTTTCAGCCACTAGAAATATGTAAAATAATTATATTAAAAAGGAAAGCACTTCCTCATTTTCTGCAAAATTATATTCGTCTTTCAAGGCCACCTTCAGGTGACACCCATCTTCAGGTGACACATTGATAGGTGTCATTTGAGTATTAATCGATGGCACAATAATGTCATATCTTCGCTCTCGATCTGTTACATGTGAGCGAGCAGCGATGTTGTAAGCTGTATCGCAGGGTTAGATTATCATCTTTGGTGTGCGCGTAGGCGCAGTGGCAGATAGTGGTTAGTTGGGTTGAAGTGAGGAAGCAGTTATAATGTTACGTTTCACATGTCAAGTTTCAAGTTACTGAAGTGTTTAATTAAGACGATTATGTAACGGTAACTGATCTGAGAAGGAAGAAGTGCAATGGAATCTTTTATGTACGTAAAGAGGAATTATAAGGTAATTTTTTTAAAGTCACTCCTTTATTACTGCAGCGCCATTTTTCAGCTACCCTCTCTTACAATTTATAATTAATCATGGTTTTTTTTCAAAAGTAGAAAACGAACCAAGTGTGTTCCGAAAATACTTCGATTTTCAACTAACAGAGAACTCATTGCACCTCACGAGTGTCTCTGTGTAGATATACTAATTTGCAGCCTTAGCATAGTGGTGCGTATGGCACAGCAGTAATGCAAGGCGTTATCCAGATTTGCGCAGAGTACAGGTAAGGACTAAATATTTTGAAGGTTTTTTTTTATTCAATAAGGGCCAAATTATATCATTCAGAGACAATTACATTTTTCTGTGTTGTGTATCAGTTTTAGTTCCGGTATCTGGGATGAGTTTTGTGAATCTAATTATCGCAGGTTTTACGTCAAAGTTCATTATTCAGGCAGTTTATACTGTTCAAAATTCTTGCAGTCAAATTACTCACTTTACCAGTATTAAACGTTTGCCTTCTCATTACAACAGTTCATTTTTCTATTAACGCTTCATTTTACTTACGCACATCTGTTATTATTGAAAACAGAGTACGTCAGTTATATTTTTATTATTTAAAGAGATCTTTTAACCTGAATGTCGCTAACACAGATAAAGATAACGTGTGGCTTACGCAGATATTATTTGCGCAGAAGACAAAAATGTCAGTTTACATAGGAAAATATTACAGTAATTACATTAACTAAAATGGGAGAGTGGCATTCTGCATTCTGTGTCATGTGTTTGTTGATTTCCAGTAGGGTCATCTTTCTGCTTTTCTGATTTTGTCAGAGCGTTAATCTTAACATTCTACATCACATGGATGGTTTTCTGAAAAAAAAATCTGCCAAAGTCTATTGTTTCTTCTTTAATCCTCAGATTCTCTCATGTTCACGTAGACCAATTACCACAGCTCAGGCTGACTGACCAATATACATTTTTTCACACTGCTTGCAACTGATGTTATATACACCACTCTGTGCCAAGGGTTACGTTTTGTCTTTGCTATCAAATTAAATTTTGATATGTTATTGGCATTATAAAATACAGGTCTTTAGTTTTGAGACTTAACATTTTTGCAAGATTATCTGATATGTTATCATGATATGGAATTATGCGCATCTCCACAAAACACAAAAAATTTCGTCCCCCCCTCCTTTATAATGAATGTACTTACTGTAATATTTTCCTACGTAAACACATCGTCATTTTTGTATCTTCTGTGCGAAAAATATGTGTGAAGTCGCACATCATGTTTATCTATGTTTGCGACGTTCAGTTGTCACCTAAAGATGGCCTGAGGAGCCGCAAGCCGGTTCCTGACTAAACAAATACAATTTTGCGGAACATTAAGAAGTGTTTGCCTTTTTAACATTATTATCATGTTCTGCCAAGCACAGACGCAAAATTTAGTTACTGTTATAAAGCAATTATTAAAGAATTACTGCTAGTTTTTGAAAAAGACTGTATATACGATCAGTCTCAGTTCTAAAAGCACTGCAGTACCTGGAACTTCCTGACAGATTAAAACTATGCCGAAACTCGAGACCTTTGTCTTTCATAGGCAAGTGCTCTACCGATCGAATTACGGAACACAACTCACGACTCGCCCTCACCAGTACCTCTTCAAAATCAAATCTTGTTCCAGTTTCTTAGACTATAATCAAGATATGTACAGCAACATTGTCATTGGAATAGTACCAACGATGTAATAGTACCTACAATCTAGTGTTTGTTCCACCTCGCTTTCTATGATGTTTCTGCCAATTATATAGTAAAATGTTAGTCTCAATTGCTCTCTTTCATTCGGTGTATTTGCCAAGTTTCACAGATTATGATTCATTACACAATAAATAAACAGCTGTGTCAACCCACCACTGTACCGCGTGCGTGCGAACTGAACTTATCATAAGTGTGCTTCGGGGAATTTGGCCGAGAACATCAATCCACGCGCTATTCGAATTTGACAACTGGTATGCACATGTTTGGGGCTCTGTTGTTCACATTATTAACGCGAGTTGCATTGACTGGGCGCGTCAGCGTAATTCGAGTAGTTGAGTGCATTTCTGGATTCATACATACGTACTTATTATTCAGCAAAATTTGTGCTATATAGGACTACCCGTGGCAACAAAATGTACTGTCAGAAAATGCTGTCTGTTTAATTTCTTGATACTGGTTTTTTGCATTATCGAGTAAAGATAGAGGGAGAGTGTAAGAGTACAGTTTGATTGGTTCGGAGTTGCTTAATAAATCTGATTTCATTCTTTGGCTCAGAATACCATATGTGGAATTAATCTCTGCTATCTAACACATTTTATTTAATCAAATTTTACGTTACGAGAATAGGTCATCACCTGATGAGAAGGTTATTTACACTAGAGATATTTACATTGACCATTCTCGTCGCGCTATATACGGTCCAATAGAAAATGAAATTTAACACCTGTTTTGCTGGTACACGTTAGAATACGGTTGCAGATTATGGAGTTATGAAGGCTATTCGAAAGTAATGTCTGATCGGTCGCGAAATGGAAAACAGGCAGTCGCCTGTGTGTTCCGCCATTCTCTATGTTGATCTGAAGCTTGTCTTCTGTGCCAGAAATCAGACGGAGCCAAGTCGGGGCTCTTTAGTTGGTGACCAAACACATCCCACCTGCCGGCCGGGGTGGCCGAGCGGTTCTAGGCGCTACAGTCTGGAACCGCTCGACCGCTACGGTCGCAGATTCGAATCCTGCCTCGGGCATGGATGTGTATGATGTCCTTAGGTTAGTTAGGTTTAAGTAGTTCTAAGTTCTAGAGGACTGATGACCTGAGAAGTTAAGTTCCATAGTGCTCAGAGCCATTTGAACCAACACTTCCCACCGAAGATGCAGCAGGCACGTCCTCATTGCCCCTGCAGTGTGCGGCCGAGGATTGTAGTGCAGAAGGAAACGTATGACAGTTACGTTGTGTGGGCTGCACGAAAACAGGCGAAATCTCTCACAGGCACTCAAAATTGCATCTCCGCAAAGCTTAACCGGATTTTCACTGTTGTATATCCATCTCGCGATCGATTGGATCTTACTTTCCGAAGAGTTTCCGTATTTTGTTTTATAAACTGTTGTTGGAAATGCACACAGTAAAGAATGTTTAACGTGCGACGCAGGCACTGTCTCCACCTTCACAGGGCTGTGCATACATTCAAACTGAAACCTTAAAAAGTAGCAGCTGTGAATTGACTGACCACTGACCAACTGAGTTGCTATTTCTCGACGTCAGTATTACAACCTGCTATTGCAGACTGGGTGTGATAGAGAGATTGATCTTCAGATTCTCTCCCTCTCTCACTCTCTCAGCTGGGTTACTTTCATCCGGGTACATTAACTCACAGAGCAGTCGACGATCGACTTCTAAAAGTTTTCGTCAATTACATCCAGAGTCTAAGTGGTGTGAAAGCAGGAGTGCGGTGCCCAATCAACGTAACACGAATGACTGTACCCATCCTTTTCAACTAATCCATACATTCTGGCAGGTCTGTGAGCATTGATTAATTTTGCATCTTAGGCTGTTACATAGTATTCCACAGCACAGCGTATTACCTGGCTACAACTGTATTTCTACATTCACTGTAAGCAAATTAAGTTGGTGCATAACTTCATAGCGTTTTTCTGTAAATTTGAACAAACATAACAGATACACTTAACAGAGTATAGTCATCAACAAGATATTCTCCTTCGATTTTTACGACTGTCTGCCAACGCTGGGGTAAGTGGTCGATTGCGCCACAGTAGAAATCACGCGGTTTTGAGGCGAAGGACTCGTCGAGCCTTTTCATCCGGAAAGGAAGTTCCGTGAAAGTTATTCGATACAAAGACAAAAAGGTGAAAATCTGAAAACGCAAGTTTAGTTGTTGACAGTAAATGTCAGCAGTAATGGTCACATCTCGGGGAAGCAATTCGTACTACACCATACCGTGACAGTTCCATCAGATAATTAACATTAACTTTTGTTGATGCGCGCAGATCTTTGTACGGGAGCTGCTACTTTGTTGGGTTCAACCATTCCTTTCTTTTCCTTGTGTTAGCATAAAGACACCATTTACCGTGACCAGTAACGATACATTATAGGAATGTTGGGCTTTGTTGATTAGCCAACTGATGACGGGCAAGCAGAGGTGCACATATGGCCACGTGATCATTTTTGTGATTTTTGCTTAGAGCGTGCGGTACACATACACCCGATTTTTCAACCTTCTTCATTGCTTGCAAATGTCGAATGTTGATGGAAAGATCGCAGTTGATCTCATTTGCAAGTTATCGAGTACACTGAGGTGGACCATTGTGGATTAATACGTTTAATCGATCTGCAGCAAACGCCGAGTGGAGAGTTAATAATGTCGGAACGATCTTCCTTAAAGCGAGAAAATAATTTCGTTGCCAGAATGAAATTTTCGCTCTGCAGCGGAGTGTACGCTGTATGCTGGACCGAGACTCGAACTCGGGACCTCTGCCTTTCGCGGGGAAGTGGTGTACCATCTGAGCTACCCAAGTACGACTCACGACCCGTCCTCAAAGCTTTAATTCCACCAGTACCTCGTCTCGTATCTTCCAGACTTCACAGAAGATCTCCTGCAGGCCATGCTCGCGAAAAGTAAGGGTCCAGAGTTCGATTCTCGGTCCGGCACACAGTTTGAATCTGCCAAGAAGTTTCATCTTGTTACATTTCCTGTCCAATGACATTATCCCCACACAGGGTGCAAATGCTTCTCACTGCTTCCGCTTCTGTCACCCCTCTACTGAACTCACGAAGAAGAATGTGTCGGAAATGTTCCAATTCCTCCAATTGCAACTCAATTTTCTAGCGTCTACAGCTCCACTCACTATCTCCAAATGACAATATATAAACTCAGATAGCAACAGTAAACTGCAAATAAAACATAATAATCGATAAATAAGCACATAGTAACCGGAGTAGCAACATGCAAAACAAAAATTTTACGAACTTATCCGCCAGCCCAGTAATAACGACGCCATCGTGAAAATAAACCAATTTTACTGCCACTACTACTATCCCTATTATTTATCTAGTATTGCCACGATCACTAGTGATATTATTACTACCATATCTACCTCGGGCGCCCGGCGGGGTCAGGGATTTTCACCTGCCTCGAGATGACTGGGTGTTTGTGTTGTCCTCATCATTTCATCATCATCGAAGAAAGTGGCGAAATTGGACTGAGCAAAGGTTGGGAAATTGTACGGGCGCTGATAACCACGCCGTTGAGCACCCCACAAACCAAACATCATCATCATCATATCTACCTCCAATCCTATTATTTCTGCAACTATGATCATGCATAGCCAAAGGAAAGTAAGTGGCAGAAGCATTTGCCAGTTTGGCATTGGATATTCGTCACAGTCAAACAGTGGCACTCTATTCCCCGGGTTCACTGACGGCTCTGTTGATATTGCATAGGACTTTGAGAAGGGATGTGAAATCCTCGTCCATTTCAGTTTATGTAGCATTCCATGTCAACAAACTTACTCTGCTGTTCTCCGGTCGCAGCGGATATATCCCTGGTTCTACGGCGCACCGACGAAGCATGCTGACATTTGATTTCCCGTTTCCACCTCATTTGGCGTCTCTTTTTCATGTGATGCTCGTATAACACTAACCTTTCCTGTCATTGAAGATGCTGGTCCACTGTTCCACACGTCGTTTGTACTTATACACACTCAGTCCCTTACACTTTTGATGTTGTTACTTTCACGAGCTTGGTGAGCGTGCCAAACCGAGCACTGGATCTGACGTTCTCCGGTGCTACAGCCTGCACACCTGTTATTTACGCCCACATGCGGCGGCTGCGTCTGAAGCCAGCTTCGACGCTCCGGCCCTCTCATACACTCGCTCTGTGGCGGAGCTAACCACCAACGTCTTTTATCGGACAGAGATGAAGGAGGCGCAATCATGTGCTGATGATGGCAACGAACAGTTATTCCCTGTCCGAGAGGTAGTGGAGAGGCAGCTGAAGGCGTGAGACACCACTAGTCCGTTGGGAGGAGCTGCCCTGCACAAGAGCACCACGGGGTACCTTCCCGAACATACGCTGACAGCTGTTCATCGAACTATTATTTATTTTGCACCCCAGACTCCTATTTTGTCCACTTTACGACGAAGTGTAATAGTACTATTTTATGGGACAGATTGTCACCGGGTAAGCAGGTAATTTCGCAAAAACATCGTTGCTTATAAATGACGGTATTCAAACGCTATCTTCAATAGAAATCTATTCTATCACTCTTCTTTACAGGTACTCACATTTTACGATCATTGTAGGTTCCCCTTTCCTTATTTTCCTACACGCACAAGCGAACCACATCCCTCCTCCTCCTCTCACCACCTCTCTCTGACACATGTGTATGACTATACCTGAGTTTGAGAGAGAAAGAGGCAGAGAAAGAGAGAGAGAAACAGAAAAAAAGAGAAAAAGAAAGAAAGAGAGAGAAACAGGGAGAGAAAGAGAAACGAAGAGAAAGAGAAACAGAGAGAGAGAGAAAACGAGAAAAAGAAAGAGAGAGAAAGAGAAACAGGAAGAGATAGGGAGGGAGAGAGAGAGAGAGAGAGAGAGAGAGAGAGAGAGAGAAAGAGAGAGAGAGAGAGAGAGAGAGAGAGAGAAGGACACGGGAAGACAAAGAGAAAAAGAGAGTAAGAGAGAGAAAAAGAGAAAAAAGAGAGAGAAATAGAGATAAAAAAGAAAGAGAAAGACCAAGAGAGAAAGAGAAAGAAAGAGAAAAAGTGAGAGTGAAAGGGACACAGAAAGAGACGCAAAACCACAGAGATAAAGAGAGGAAGGGGAAGACAAAAAGAGAGAAAGAGAGAGAGAAAGAGATAAAAAGAACAAGAAAGTGCAAAAGAGAAAGAGGAAGAGAGAGAGAAAGAGAAACAGAGAGAGATAAAGGAAGAAAGACAAGAGAGACCGCAAAAGGGAAGTAAGAGACAGTTCTTTTTTGTTCTTTTAGTTACACTCCGTACCACCACTTCGACTCACCTGAAGTCTTGGAACATGCCGCGACGTAGACTTAGTAATAGTCAAATGGCTCTGAGCACTATGCGACTTAACTTCTGAGGTCATCAGTCGCCTAGGACTTAGAACTAAGTAAACTTAACTAACCTAAGGACGTCACACACATCCATGCCCGAGGCAGGGTTCGAACCTGCGACCGTAGCGGTCGCTCGGCTCCAGACTGTAGCGCCCAGAACCGCACGGCCCCCCGGCCGGCTTAGTAATAGTCAAATAGACTTATTTGTTATAATTATCATCTGGCGTCACAGAAAGATCCCTTACATATAGAAAATATATTTTACAGGTTAACGTTTGAATTTGACAATCAGATGGTAGCATTAGGTATCAATTAACACAAGTTTGCGGTCCACCTTTAAATGCGTGGCACGGTCAGTTCTCCACAGAATGTCTTATTATCTATTTCTCCGCACCACAGTCAAACATAGCACTTTCACAAAACGACATTTTTTTAAAGAAGCAACCGCATGTGCGTTGTCCTGTTCAGATGCGGTTGAATCTTGCGGTTGAATCTCCATCACTGGGGCCGATGAAATCCTGCAACCTTCTTCCTTGGGTAAAGAATTGGTTTTGGAGTTCTGCAGTGAATGTTCATTTGAGCGTTGCTTCCATTTCTCGATGACATCAAAACAGTATTTGACTTTAACATTGATCCAAAATGGCATCCGTCAATTCAGACATATACTGATGAATTCTGTGGAGTTTGCTTCTTACGCGACTCTGTCTTCTTCAGAATTTGTGCCTTTGGCAGCTTTTCGTCTGAGATCTGGAGAAATATTAGATAGAACAGGCGATTCCTGAAATGGAGTTGATCTGACATTGCCGGCAATGGCCGTCATGGTCTCATCTACATTTGCATTCCGATGTAAGTCTATCCCAAACAGATGCGTACTGTTTCTTCCATATAGAGGCGCAGCTGAATACATAAACGAAATTTCTGCGGCGAAGAGTGTAACTGTATTGGCTCCCCATACGTTTCCGGCTGTCTTTAGGAATAGATGTATTCTTGAGCCAAGCTTCTTCGACAGGTCCGTACACTGCAGCTTAACTGTCAGTGTTAGATGGAGTTAATAATAACTGTATATCAGATACGTATCATCGGAACCTGGTGAATGAAACTGTGAAATATTGGCTGCAGCCTACAGCGAACGGATAGTGAATTTAAAGGAATAGCGGTAGACTGTCAAACATTAGCCGACGACATCACATTCCAGTCAAAAGATTTTAAAACTCCGAGGATCAACAATTTGAAGTAAAACCACAGGAAGCTGCTAAAAGTTTTATGATTTTCCAACTTGTTTAACGTTAAAGTCATCCTCGCAATTTTGGACATAATACGAACACCCAGTTTTATTGAGAAGGCAACAGGTATCTCTTGTTAAAATGAATGTTCCAGATGCTTTTTGCGAATTTCAGTTGAAGTCATTGCTGAAGCAAGTCGCGGAACTCCCTAGCATACAGATACACTACGGGAAAGAAAAATCAGTGGCCAGCATCACTGATATTCCACCTAAGCTCTGGAAAAAATACGAATAAATCAGACGGCGGAGCCAAAGACGCTCTCCGGGAACAAATAAAGAAATTTTAGATAACCTGAAACATCAGAAACGATGTAGCAAAGAAACTAATTCGCAGAACGTCAGGATACCTTATTATGTAGTAGTTCTGAGACGTGTAGTTTCGTATGCAATCGAAATCCTGATACTGAGCGGTAATGCAAAATTCTACCGTACAATATAACCAGCAACATAAATAATCAGTCTACCATATCGTACAATCAACGATTCATAGGTTCCCCTATACCAGTAACAGTATTATGCAACAACACGGTTGCTTCGTAACTTTGGACTCAGTCGTTGCAGGACAAACTTTTCCCATATCCGTGGTCCCTCGAAGTCAGTATTGAAACTGCAGCCTGTATACACAACTAAGCGGGTTGCGACGCGGACGCGAGAAGTATCGTGTAGGAAACAGTACAGTGATTCCAAAGCGGTGGTACTTGTATAGCTGTATTACATAAGACATAACTGTCCGTTCTGCGGCTAATGGTTTTTCTAGGTAACTGAGAGCTCGAGCTTACCGTTGGAGAAGGACGCGGCGCGTGTCCGGGGAGCGCAACAGCCTTTGAACGCGGAGCACGGAGCGGACTGCAGCAGCCGGCGACACGCTCCGCCGCCCGCTGCATTGTGCTCGGCCCCTATTGACGTCAACACCGTCAACTGCTCCATAAGGCAGCCAGGCTGCGTACCGTGACCTGTCATATCAAACAGACAGCGCGGCGAAGGGAGCAGCTCTCCCTCCTGTCCAACACACGCCTCGTTCACGGAATTAATTTATATCAATCTCACTGAGAATTAGTTCTCTTACACTTACGTTTCCTACAGCCACCCAACTGTACTAGCCTCTTACAACAACTGTACCTCTGTTCAAACAATGCTCTGCGGGAATGCACGGATTCTGAGTACGCCGTTTGGCTTAACTCGGCAATATTTCAAGCTGGCATGACGAAGTTGCTTTGACTCCTCCGGTTCTACTTGCATCTCGTGTACCGCCGAATTTCAGATGCTTGTGATATGACGCCAGTGTGGCCGAGCGGTTCTAGGCGTTTCAGTCTGGAACCGCGGGACCGCTGCGGTCGCAGGTTCGAATCCTGCCCCGGGCGTCGATGTGTGTGATGTCAAATGGTTCAAACGGCTCTGAGCACTATGGGACTTAACTGCTGAGGTCATCAGTCCCCTAGAACTTAGAACTACTTAAACCTAACTAACCTAAGGACATCACACACATCCATGCCCGAGGCAGGATTCGAACCTGCGACCGTAGCGGTCGCGCGGTTCCAGACTGTAGCGCCTAGAACCGCTAGGCCACTCCGGCCAGCTGTGTGATGTCCTTAGTTTAGTTAGGTTTAAGTAGTTCTAAGTTCTATGGGACTGATGACCTCAGATGTTAACTCCCATAGTGCTCAGAGCCATTTGAACCATTTTGATGCCCATGGCTGAAGCCTATCGTCTGCATAAAAAGTACTGCAGTTTTTCTTTTTATTCGTCTAACGATTTGGGCCAATTATGTACTATATCCAGTATCCTCTTCTCTTCCTAGAAGGTGTTCATCGTTTCACTTATCTGCTCCGTAATGAACGTATCTCTAGTTCTACCATATCCCGCATCCATTGTCCTCTATTCTTCGTAGAACACGTTCGTTATTTCACTTATCTGCTCCGAATGAAATGTATTTTTGACTCTTCTTAAATGTATTTCATCTAGGAATATCGTGTTTTTCATGTAGCTTCTGAAATCATCTCTGTTATACATTACTTCCAACAATGACATAACAACATTAAATGAAACAACAGATTTACTGTTACCAGTCACTGTTTATTTACCTCCATGACACGTTTCAAAGGTTTAAACCTCCATCATCAAGTGGATTTACATTTGTTAGTATAACCTGTGTTTGTGTGTTTTTGGTTACGACGTTTTGGAGAAACATGTGGCACTTTGTAGTGGAGAAACAAAACACTATTTCAGAACATCGTTTTGGGATTCTTTTGACAGAAAACTAAACGTATATATAACATTAAAAATTAAGTAAGTAAAATAGAGTACCTCCAGTGGTCACAGCTTCCTTTCACTGTCGAACACATCACATGTATACTGTCATATTTTGTAATCAAATATTGCGTCGAGCAACTATTAGTTGCAAGGATCATATAGCAGAAGAGAAACATTGTATCACAAAGTACAAAGAATATCCATCGTAGCAACATCATTACAAAATAAATTTTAAAAGATTTTGGAAATCTTTGTTTTGAGGTGCTGAATACATGCTTTGGAATAAATATTTCAGCTGGTATATAAATCCGATTTTGTCAAGATAATATAGCATAAACTTCCTACTCGTTTATACAATCAGGTGACATGGTAAAACCTTTAAGTACAATTATTATGCTGGCTACAGTGATAATATTATACACCACTAACAGTTTTGATTGGGATTCATAGATGGAAATGAAAGGCTGGAAGCAGAGAGAGAGGGAGATAAAGAGAAACTGACAGTGGGAGAGAGGATGGAAGGAGTGATTGGATGAGAGGAAACTTTCCAAAGCAGTGCTTCTTAAGATTATGTCTGTTACATCTAATAACTGCCTAAAGGTGCAAGCTGTTGGTGTGATGATATGTATGTAAATGGGGTTAGCCCCTCGTAAATTTGGGGGATTCATGGTAAAATAACATATTTACGGTAAATAGTAAGGTATGTGTGTGATTGAATGCGTGATTGTGTGTGTGTGTGTGTGTGTGTGTGTGTGTGTGTGTGTGTGTGTGTGTGTGGGTGGGTGGGTGTGTGTGTGTGTGTGTGCATTGCAATGTAGGCAGTTGCTGAAAACAGATATGATGCTATCGTAAATATTGTCATTTAAGTTGGATTCAGGTTGTTTTGTTTGGTGTTTGTATATTTGAAGTGTTTCAATGATGTCTGGTTTTATGCTTTTGGGTTGGATGTGTAATATGCTGATACTTTTGTTGATAACATGACGTTTTGTTTCATCTGGGTGGGTGGCTATTACTGATGTGTGGTATTTTTAGTTTTGTATTGCTGCTGTGTGTTATTTGAATCTCGTCTCAAATAATCTGGCTGTCTGGCCTATGTAGAAGCAGTCACAGTCAAAACATTCAATTTTGTACACACCTGTGTGATGAAGTCGGTTTCGTGTGCTCATGTTGTGGGGAAACTTCTGTCCAATCTTGTTGCCTGTGGTAAAGGAGACATTTGAAAATATTAGCAATCTGATAGTAAATCTTACCTAGTAAGGGGATTCCGTGGAAGATGTTGATTCCTTTTTTTTGGGATGTGATTACTTTGCCACTATTGAGTGTTTTAGGGTATCTGCTATGAAGCTGTTATAACCATTTGAGATAGCTGCCTGCCGCCATATTTGTTTACAAAATATGATAGCATACATGTGATGTGTTGCGGCAGTGGGAGGAACCTGTGACCACTGGAGGTACTCTATTTCATTCATTTAATTTTTACCGTTAGATATAAGTTTAGTTTCTCGTCGTTCATAAATAGTGTTTTGTTTCTCCACTAGGCAGTGCCACAAATTCGTAACACAACACACACACACATGTCACACTAACAAATGTAAATCCACCTGATGATGGAGGTTTAAACCTTTGAGACGCATCGTGGAGACTGGTAACAGTAAACCTGATGTTTCATTTAGTGTTAGTAAGAGTCACGGAAAAGCTAAACATAAAATTTGCGCATTGAAAGATGGCATAGCACACAGACAAATGCCCTTGAAAGTGGGAATCATTTCCCGAAATGTGTCGTGCAAGATATGAATAAAAAGCAGAGCCTCATTGATAGTAGAAAAATATATTTTTAAAACAAAATCATTCTTTTTTAGAGTCACAGCCTACCACTAACCATTTCTAATGGACCAAATCAAATCATGCTTGTCGTTCTTGACCTCCGCTAACCAATTCGTAAAATTCTCAGTCGAACTATATATTGGATAATCTTTAGGGCATGCTGATATAAGGTTCCACCTCTCCTGCACTTTTTTCAATATTTCAGTAGGATCTTTCTTCCCGCTTTCGTATTTCCCAGATGTTCGTAGTTCTGCTTTCTTTTCTTTTTTTTTAATGAAATTCCATACAATATAACAGCATTAATTTCACTATTGCTTTCGGCCTTGTGAGATACTGTTTCTTCATTGCAACTATTCTCAATCAGCTCTATCTCTGTCTTTGTTCCTCACCTTATCCACCCCACTACATTGGATCCATTGCTCCTCATATCTGAACTTTCCCACTCGCCTTACTTCCTCTGGTCTTGTTGTAATGAATTTTGCGTTTTTCATGTTTCTTTTCTATGTGCTCTATCTTTTCATAGTCAAATGTCAACATTTGCATTGAGATTATCCAGCATCCTTAGGACATTATGTTGGATTGGAGCTATTAAGTCAGTGTCGTCAACAGAAGATAAAAAGAGAATCCCTAGGTTCCTTCCTTTCCTCCCAAGATATATTCTTTTAAGTTCTTCAATTTCCAGCTCTCTTTCCCGGGCTTCCACCATTTCCTCATAGACAGTGTTGGAGTATTGCTGACAGTCTGTCCACTAGCTTGCACCAATGTTTATTCAGAACATATCTGAGACCACTCCAAGGAACTGGCCTCTGAGCTCTATATTATATTAGGGGAAAAAATTAATGTAGCGATGCAATGCGCACATTCGACAGGAGCCGAGGTTCAAAATCGATTTCCAGCCATCCGTATTTAGGTTTTCCGTCGTTACAATGAACTAAATAAAGCAAATTCCGTTATGGTTCCTTTCCAAAGGACAGGGTCAACAATCTTCCCATTCCTTACGCAAACCGAGCTCGTGCTCCATCCCTATTGACCTAATCGTCAACTACAACTTAAATCAGTTTCTTATTTCCCGCGGAACAACAGCAGGTTGTCAGAGATATCTGACAAGTCCAGGGAGTCATAGATGACACAGGAACTGAATGTAAATTAATAAGATTTAGTAATAAATTTATGTAATGGAATTTAATTTTTCTCTTAAAAATTTCGACTCAGAAGCAGTTACAAACTGATGTAATAATCTACCATAATAATCTACCATTTGTGTTTACGACTCTGCAGTTGTGTGCTTGCAACGCTGATTCTCTCGCATCACCAGCAGTCATTGAAAACTAAAATCGTGTACGAAAGATAAAGGTCGTCAGAAACCTCAGAATATCTTACGCTAAAAGTTAATCAAAACGAAGATGTCAAGGTGCATTCAGAAGGATACGAACCGGACACTGTAAAATGAAAACAGCTGAAAGGATCATATTGTCATTGCCTACGGAAGAAGGCCTCTCCACCATGCTATTCAATCTGGTTATTGAGCAAGCAGTAAAGAAAACAAAAGAAAAGTTCGGAGTAGGTATTAAAATTCATGGAGAAGAAATAAGAACTTTGAGGTTTGCCGATGACATTGTAATTTTATCAGAGAAGGCAAAGGACTTGGAAGAGCAGTTGAACGGAATGGGGTGATGCTGAGCGAATTAGATTAGAAAATGAGACACTTAAAGTAGTAAAGGAGTTTTGCTTTTTGGGGAGCAAAATAACTGATGATGGTCGAAGTAGAGAAGATATAAAATGTAGACTGGCAATGACAAGGAAAGCGTTTCTAAAGAAGAGAGATTTGTTAACATCGAGTACAGATTTAAGTGTCAGGAAGTCGTTTCTGAAAGTATTTGTATGGAGTGTAGCCATGTATGGAAGTGAAACTTGGACGGTAAATAGTTTGGACAAGAAGAGACTAGAAGCTTTCGAAATGTGGTGCTACAGAAGAATGCTGAAGATTAGATGGGTAGATCATATAACTAACGAGGAGGTATTGAAAAGAATTGAGGAGAAGAGGAGTTTGTGGCACAACTTGACTAGAAGAAAGGATCGGTTGGTAGGACATGTTCTGAGGCATCAAGGGATCACCAATTTGGTACTGGAGGGCAGCGTGGAGGGTAAAAATCGTAGAGGGAGACGAAGAGATGAATACACTAAGCAGATTCAGAAGGATGTAGGCTGCAGTAGGTACTGGGAGATGAAGAAGCTTGCACAGGATAGAGTAGCATGGGGAGCTGCATCAAACCAGTCTCAGGACTGAAGACCAAAACAACAACAAACGGAAGAAGGCGTGGCCCTATTAGAGCGCTGAGGCCACAAACTAGCCGCTCAAGGGACACGGGCACACGTCCACGTGACGACAGAGAGATCATGCGCGTGCGTCGACAGTCCGTTGCGCGTAGTCGGGCTGGAATGAAGGTTTCAAAAGAAGAATAAAGCGGTGTAGTGCGTTTCCTGATTATGGAAGGAGTGCAGAGAATGCAAATTCAGCCAAGAATGGGACAAGTTCATATGGTTCAAATGGCTCTGAGCACTATGGGACTCAACTGCTGTGGTCATCAGTCCCCTAGAACTTAGAACTAATTAAACCTAACTAACCTAATGACATCACACACATCCATGCCCGTGGCAGGATTCGAACCTGCGAGCGTAGCAGCAGCGCGGCTCCGGACTGGAGCGCCTAGAACCGCACGACCACCGTGGCCGGCAATGAGACAAGTTATGAAGAGCACTTTATGTCGGTTGCAAGGATAAAAGAGTGGTGCGATTGATTCAGCAACGGATAGCGTTCGCTGACGATGCGCGGCCTGGAGCGCTACACCCCATTACCGACGTCTTTTTCCAACAGGGGATGGTGTCATTATTCAAGATCGGGGAGTATCGGTTGCAGCCATTTCCGATTGAGTGTCATAAGTGTTCAATTCATCTTGAGGACAGACCGAAATGTCATAAATTTTGGGCCCAATGATAGCTCACATATATCAACCAGTACAAGAAGCGGGCCGAATGGGACTCTCTCCTGAATAAAAATGGTTCAAATGGCTTTGAGCACTATGGGACTTAACTGCTGAGGTCATCAGTCCCCTAGAACTTAGAACTACTTAAACCTCAATAACCTAAGGAGATCACACACATCCATGCCCGAGGCAGGATTCGAACCTCCGACCGTAGCGGTCGCGCGGTTCCAGAGTGCAGCACCTAGAACCGCTCGCCCACTCCGGCCGGCTCTCTCCTGAATATCTGCACCATATATCAAGGTAGGGAATGAGTTCCTGTCATTAGTGGCTGTTTCGAACCGAATCAAACTGTAGTGGATGTGTGCAGGGTAATCACAACCCAAGAAATCCACACAGGCGGGAAAGGCTACGCTCACCTTCTTCTTTGAACAAAGGGGCACCGTTCTTGTCTGTTTCCTGCAGCATGGAACAACTATGAATGCACAGCGATACTGACAAGCCTTGGCCACCGTTTGCTAAGCAATCAAATTCAGTGAAGCGCCAAAGTAACTGGTACAGGCGTGCGTATTCAAATATAGAGATATATAGACTGGTATAATACGTCGCTGCGGTCGGTAACGCATATATAAGACAATAAGTGTCTGGCGCAGTTGTTAGATCGGTTACTGCTGCTACAAAGGAAGGTTATCAGGATTTAAGGAAGTTTGAACGTGGTGTTGATTCGGCGCACGAGCGATGGGGCAAAGCATCTCCGAGGTAGCGATCAAGTGGGAGTTTTCCCATACGGCTATTTCACGAGTGTACCGTGAATATCAAGAATCCGGTAAAACATCAAATCTCCAACATCGCTGTGGCCAGAAAAAATCCTGCAAGAAAAGGTACAACGATGACTAAAGAGAATCGCTCAACGTGACCGAAGTGCAACCCTTCGGCAAATTGCTACATATTTCATTGCTGGGCCATCAACCACAGTCGACTTCCGAACCAGTGAAGGCAACATCATCGAGATGAGCTTTCGGAGCCGAGGCCCACTCATGTACTCTTGATGACTGCACGATACAAAGCTTTACGCCTCGCCTGGGCCCGTCAACACAGACATTGCACTGTTGATGACTGTAAACATGTTGCCTGGTCGGACGAGTCTCGTTTCAAATTGTATCGAGTGGATGGACTTGCACGTGTATGGAGACAACCTGAAGAATCCAAGGATCCAGCATGTTGCAGAGGACTGTTCAAGCTGATGGAGGCTTGTCCAATGGTGTGTGGCGTGTGCAGCTGGAGTGATATTGGACGCCTGATACGTCTAGATACGACTCTCAGGTGACACGTACGTAAACATACTGTCGGATCACCTGCATCTAGTCATGTCCATTGTGCATTCCGACGGACCTGGGCAATTCTACCAGAACAATGCGACATCCCATACGTCCAGAATTGCTACAGAGTGGCACCAGGAACACTCTTCTGAGTTCAAACCCTCCCGCTGGACACCGAACTCACCAGTCATGAATATTATTGAGCATATCTGGGATGCCTTACAACGTGCTGTTCAGAAGGGATCTTCACCTCCTCGTACTCTTACGGATTTATGGACAGCCCTGCAGGATTGATGGCGTCAAATCCCTCTAGTACTACTTCAGACATTAGTCGAGTCCATGCCACGTCTTGTTGCGGCACTTCTGCATGGTCGCGGGGACTCTACACGATATTAAGCAAGTGTATCAGTTTCTTTGGCTCTCCAGTGTATAAACGACCATAGCAGCTCATCCACGTGTTCATCCTGCTCCACGGCAGTGAGGTGCCCTGTAGAGCAAACTCAGTCAAGGAGCTCTTGCAGACATACAAATGGGAGGTAGTTTTTGACGAGCTAAAGAAAGCTTTGAGGGGTAGACGGTTCAGCTCGGCTGATGACGTCATGCAGTACTTTCGGAACTAGTTTACAACTCAGTCCCCGCACCGCCTAGTATCACTGTGGGACAAGTGTGTCAACAATATTGGCAATGTTTTTGAAATTAAAAAAATGGTTCAAATGGCTCTGAGCACTATGGGACTTAACATCTGAGGTCATCAGTTCCCTAGAACTTAGAACTACTTAAACCTAATTAACCTAAGGACATCACACACGTCCATACCCGAGGCAGGATTCGAACCTGCGACCGTAACGGTCGCGCGGTTCCAAACTGTAGCGCCTAGAACCGCTCGGTCACCTCGGCCGGCTTTTGAAATAAAAGTACAAATTTCTGTTCCCAGGCAAGTTGCTCACTTTTTAGGATTCCCTACCATAGTCGGAAGCCTTATAGGATCCCTTTCTCTTCCGCCGCTCTCTCTGTCTGTCTGTCGGTCTGTTCGTCAGTTTCTCATGAACGGTGGACCCATAAAATTGAAATTTATGTCACATACTAAGGTCCACAGGCCCTCGGCCGTGTAATAAATGTAAGATCCTAACTCTATGCAGTGAAAAGATACTGCCACTTCTGTCACACATTTTGACAGTTGCGAACTCACTCATGGACACCTATAGGGTACTTCTCGTTGGCCTAGAATACTGAAATTGTGGAAGAAGCAAGGTCTCACTGTACAATTAAAGAAAAAAGCCGGAAATTATTAATTTCTAATTACATGACACGAAAAAAAATTTTTGGTCATTTGTTATCCGACTATCAGTCCGTCTGCTAAGACCCCTTCTTCTCACGAACGGGTATAGGTATTAAGTTCAAATTTAGGTTGTGTACTAAAGTCTATAGTCCCTTGGTGGCATAAAAAATTGAAACTTCTAAGTCAATGCAGTCAGAATACACGGCCGTTTATGTCACATATTTTGATACTGCGAACTCATTCATTACAACCTATTGTGTGTTTTCCGTTTATCTAAATGGATGAAAGTTGGCAAGAAGTCAGGTTTCACAGTACAAGCAAAGTAAAAAATTTATAATTACATCACATGAAAAAATTTCTTTTGTCACTTGTTATCCGACTTAAAAAACAAATTTAAAACTTCCTTCAAACTCTTGGTGTTCGCGAGACCAAAGGTTTGCCAGGGTCAATTTCGATACCAGGCAAATATCGTCTAGTTTCTCTATTCCCAGAATGGTTGAACTGTCTGTATACGCAATAAAGTCTGTACAAAACCCTCGGTGCGCGAGTCCCACTCGTATCATTCCACTTTTTTTAATGCTCTTCCTACAAACAAATTTATTTGTTAGGAAAGACGATATTGACGAATAGTATAGGCTTCTTATTGTGATCCGTCTAGAGCGATAGAGCACTTTCAGGAACGTGGCGATTATACTGCCTCGTATGACTGACTGATTATGTGAATCCTTATGGGCCGTGGTAACCGTTATGGACTTCTGGACGCCCGCTCATCAGTACCACACAGCCGATGTTTTACTTTGTCGTACAGTGTGAAGTTAATTCCTTTGAGAGCGTAATATCTGGGCTTCCGTTGTGGAACTGCATCTAAACGTTCATTAGTTTACTGCAAGAAATCCGTTCCACGTCCGTAGCGGCCTCAGAAGTTATTGCCGCAACTGGACTCATTTTGAACTACTGGAGAGGTTAGCCTAGGATTCGTAACCGCTAGTGACTAACAGCACGAGGCCCGTAAATCAGAGTTTCTACATCAGATTATAGCTTAATACGCTGGAAATAAACTGCACTGCTTCTGGAGACGCAGGACGAAATGGAACGGCGGCGGTATATTTTACGGTGATTTGTTGCTCAATCCAGGAGCTTTCAGCAGCGACTGGCTGGCAGCAGAACTCCAGCTGTCGATTCTATGACCGTATAAACGTTTCACCAAAGACGGCGAGGCGAACATAATTCATTGCCGTTAAACGGCTGCGCGTAATTCCAGATGTGAGTGCTCTCGCAGGCAAAGAATCCGGTTTCGCAACGGCAATAAAAGCCGCTCGGCGCGCGTTTCGTGCGACAATTGGAATCGTGAGCGCTCGTAGCGCAGAGCTCGGCGGTTGATTGATCCGCGCTGTCGCCGCTGTGAACAGCGTCGCGGTCCGGCGCGATATCATCGCGGACACAATGGCCGGCGAGAGCGCAGTGTCTGTGTCGCGGGTGTGAAGAAATGCGCCGCCGAGGCACGCGCGCGCCACAGGGAAACCGCCGCAGCTTTTAATTAAGCTGGAAACACATTTGTAACGCGTAGATAAGGATCGCGCTCCGGACACGGTCTGCTTTTATGGAGCGTTCGTGAAATCGGAGACTACGGTTGAGGTGTTTACGCTGGGCGCCGGCCGTCCATTATTTTATTGACGCCATTACCGGCCGCGTTTCAGATAGCTGGTCTCCGCTTGGACGGGCGGCTGGCAGGTTGGCGCGCCGACGCAAGGCGTGAAGTCAAGCCGAGCGTGTCGCCGCGGCCGCGTTGCGGAACGCCCGTGTTTTGTGTGCGCTCTGCGGCCCGGCGCACGCGCGAGCCACAGGGTCTCTCTTAGCTCAAGGGAGACACCGCGCTAACAAATGATCGGTGAGCTCGCCATTCGGCTTCTTCACTATGAGGTATCTATGTGTGGTGCCCTGCTACACTAATCCGTATCAAAAAAATAATTAAAGTAATGAAATTTCTAGAATACATTTGTCTATCTAAGGAGTCGCCAAACTACGGCCCGCGGGCCGAAACCGGCCCGCGAGGCCCCGGCAAACCGGCCCGCGTTAGGTGGCCGGACATCCTCGAAAAGAGTTACATCTTTGCACCTGTCACAGACCTTCAAAGTAGTCACCAGCGTTGTGTAGAACCCGCTGCCAGCGATGTGGAAGACGTAGTATACCGTTAGCAGAGCATGTACTGTTGATGGTGCGAATGGAGCGGTCTGCTGCCTGTCGAATCTCTGGAACAGTTCTGAAGCGAATGCCACGAACTGGTTCCTTCATCTTCAGAATCAAATCAAAGTCACAAAGACAAGTCCGGGGAATATGGTGGATGGTACAGTGCTTCCCTGTCCCATCGGCCGAACAGAGCAGCCACAGCTTGCGCTGTATGCGCCCGCACATTGTCGTGCAAAATGATGGGTGGGTTGCGCAGAAAGTGTCGCCGCTTGTTTCGCAAAGTGAGATGTTAATAACTGCGTATCTCTCCATCTACCAGAAAGACTCTCCTAGCCCTCTTGACTGATTTATTAAGTGTCGTAATCATAGTTGCTATAACGACATCACGATCACTAATCCCACTTTCTGTACAGACATTGTCGATAAGGTCCGACCCATTTGTAGCTACAAGGTCTACTATATTTCCATTGCATGTGGGTTGCTGAACTGTCTGCTCAAGATAGATGTCAGAAAACGTGTTGAAAAGTATGTCTGTACACCGCGCAATGAATCCATAGAAAAAAATGTTCAAATGTGTGTGAAATCTTATGGGACTAAACTGCTAAGGTCATCAGCTCCTAAGCTTACACACTACTAAACCTAAATTATCCTAAGGACAAACACACACACCCATGCCCGAAGGAGGTCTCGAACCTCCGCCGGGACCAGCCGCACAGTCCATGACTGCAGCGCCTCAGACCGCGCGGCTAATCCCGCGCGGGGAATCCATAGACATCCCGATCTATACTCGGCAGGTTAAAGTAGCCTCTAATCAGTATTCCATGATCTGGGTATTTACGCACCATTGACCGTAAACTTTCTTTGAATGACTCTACAGCTGTCTCAGTATAGTCTGGTGGCCGGTAAAAACATACAAAAAGTACCTTGGCTTCACCTACGCCTGTTATACCTGACCAAATGACTTCACTGTCACGCTCAACTAGACCTCAATAGAGACAACATTTTTGTCAACTGCAATGAACACTGCCCCTTCTGTGGCCTCTCATATGTCTTTCCGATGGACGTTGCGTGATTCACTAAATATCCCTGAGCTTTTGACTTGAGGTTTCAGCCAGCTCTCGGCCAATAATAATTTGTGTGTGAGAACTTTCCTGGAGGGCAGTAAATTCGGTAACTTTATTACGAATTCTTCGACAGTCTAATGATAAAGTTCTGACAGTCGAAGTGTCTTTATTCTGAACGCCGTTCAACGTCCGTTACTGCATATCACCTGGCGAGTATTCATCAGATCACCTTAGACTACTGCCTAGCCTAAAAAAAACCTCATGTGCACTCCACAAGTACTCTGCAACCTGAGTGGCTGCTTCCCTTGTGTAGTGCATCCCTGACCTATCAAGGGCACAAGTACCACACTATAACGCTGGTCTTGAAATCTGCAGTCAAGACCTCACAGAATCGGCGAAGCCTTTGGTTGATACTCTCCACTCGGCTTCATACCGAAGGACCCCGATCAACTCTGGCAACGGTGCTGCAAATAGCGAGCTCTGCTTACACCCCGCGCACGAGTCCAGCAATCTTCACCACCTCCGTAGACATACCGAGCGCACATTGGCTTTGTTTCCAGCCCTGAACGCTATCTACCTAAGGGGCTCCATAACGTACCTGAAACTGGAGCTCCCAATAACTATTAAACCCATGCCTTCGTGCCCTTGCTCCGACCCTGCTGAAGGAGCAGCCACCTGTCCACTCCCAGGGTGAATGGACGAGGCCAAGAGACAGTCTCCACATAGGCCCTCCGCCTCGAGCTACGAGAACGCATTACTGCCCGCCACTCACCCTGCTGCGAGGGCGGATCCACCGCTTCTGGTGCACTAGGAGGTGGCTCGGAAGCAGAACCCGTGGGCAAAACAAGCTGCACCTGACGTGTCCCGTGCGACGCGCCATATTCTCCGCCACCGCTACACCGCGAGCCAGAAGCGTGAAGGTGAATGACCGTAGCCGAAAGCACATTCAGCTGTTAGTGAACTGCGGCCTGCTCCTCTTGCGTCTGCACACAGCACATCCTAGCACGACTAACTGAAGACATGAACTATAAAAGCAGACTATCCTAGACACGCAACTTGCTACTCTCATGATGTGTCACCAAAGGACGCTGATGCGTTAGTGAGCTACGTAGCTACCTGTTCAGTGAGCAACTGTAGTGCTGCAGACTGAATAAATTTGCACTTACAAAAACGTGAGATTAAACCTCTTAAACAGAGAAACACGCACGAAATTTAATAAATGTACTACGTGTACAACACAGAAGGATAAAAACTTAACTTGCGCTCTGTAGACGTGTATTAGCTGATGTGCAGCGTTAATGACTGGCTCACTAAACGAACTGACGGTCAAAGAGGTCACAGTTTGCAATAACTGACGCAAAATGATCGAGTAAAACACAAGTGATTTCTGGCGTTCCGTTCCCCAAGACAGTCTTACAGACCCTCCGTTGCTCGTAATCTATATAAACGATTTAGGAGAATCTGAGCAGGCGTCTTAGATTGTTTCCATATTATGCTGTTGTTTATCGTCTAGTAAAGTCATCAGGAGATTAACACCAACAAAGCGATTAATATACTGCAAAACGATACAAATGCAATGTCTATATGGTGTCAAAATGATGAAAGGTGTGAGGTAATCCACGTGAGTGCTAAAAGGAATCCGTAAACTTCGGTAACTCGGTAAATCAGTCAAATCTAAAGGCCGTTAATTCAACTAAATGTCTAGACATTAAAATTTCGAAGAACTTAAATTGCAAAGAACGCATGGAAAATTTTGTGTGGGATGCGAACCAAAGACGGTGTTTTATTGGCAGAACACTTAGAAGATGCAACAGACCTACTAAAGAGACTGCCTGCACTACGCTTGTCCGTCCTCTTTTGGAGTACTGCTGCACAATGTGCGATCCTTACCAGATAGGACTAATGGAGTACATTGAGAAAGTTCAAAGAAAGGCAGCACGTTTCGTGCTATCGAGAAATAGACGGGAGAGTGTCACGGACATTACAGAATTTGGGTTGGGCATCATTAAAATAAAGGCGTTTACCGTTGCGGCGGAATCTTCTCACGAAATTTAAATCACCAACTTTGTCCTCCAAATGCGAAAATATTTTGTTGACGCCGACCTACATAGGCAGAAATGATCGGCAACATAAAATACGGGAAATCAGAGCTCTCACGGAAACATAAAGGTGTTCGTTTTTTCCGCGCGCTTTTCGCGAGTGGAATAACAGAGAATTATTGTGAAGGTGGTTCGATGAAACCTCTGCCAGGCATTGCAGAGTCGACATGCAAATGTAAATCTAGATCCAACTGCTCACTTTTGCAGTTAGTACTTTCTGTACAGGTGATGAGCTTCTCCACAAGACGTTAATGAGTGGCAGTATGCAAAATATGTTAGGAGCTCGATTTGTTCGTTTCAAAAACTAGCAATTATACAAAGAGCAAAACTAGCTACATTGTTTCAGCCACTCAGTAATACTCTTCTTCCAGGTCAAATTTTCATCTGTACGCGTATCCAAAAATTTGGAGCGTTCTACCCCGTATACTGAGTCATGTTCATGTGCTATGTTGGTTGTTGGTGTTTCCCAGTGTGTTGTACAGGACTGTTTTCTTACAATTAAGATGAGACCACTTTCGGAGAACCCATTAATAATTCTTTGAAAAACATCACTGACAATCTCTTCTATTGCTTTCTCTCTAACGAGTTTTGTTACAAGACTAGTATCATACCCAAGCCTCCCGGAACCCCGTCAGCATGTATCGGTAGTATGCTCCCGTGACGGTTGACTCTTGCGGGCACAAGCGGTCACCATCGCATCCCGGCAGTGCCGTAACAACTCTCAGCATCGCCTGCTCCGATGATGCCTGCGCGTTTGCCTTTTATGGCGGTTGCGACTCCACATGCTTCCACTGCATTTTTTGCTCATTTGTCTCGGAATCACAGTGACACACCCGGGACTCTCCTCCACGGTGATCGTGCAGCTAAAGCAGTCGTCTGTATCCGCCTGTCGCTGCTGCAACATTTCCGCTCGTGCCTCCTATCAGCAGGCTTTCAGAACTGGTACGAGCAATCCCGGAGAGCAACTGGCGGCGGCGTCCGTCGTGTTCGTAATGTCGTGCAAGATGTTGGATACTGATCCATGGCTGTTTTTTTCACTTTTTTCATTATCGTCTTGATTGCGGAAGGCCTGCCTCCTTTTGCGGTTCCCAGTTCTAACACAGAGATATGGTCCGCAACTTCGTTCATTGTCATTTAGATTTGTTGGAGTACACTGGAAGCCATGTAACCACTACATCATGTGATGTTACACTGATGCTGCACACTTTTGCCAATTTATCATGGACTGTTGCAGAATTTTCACCCCTCAAGTACAGAAAACGAATTACCACACGACACCGAACCTCAACACCAGACTGTATCATAGTGCCATGGCTCCGCTAGCGACTTGCGCGCGACGATGCCAATGTGTACCAATGTTACAGACATGTACTTCCATACAAAGAAAAACTTAATTTCATAACTCAGCTTGAAACGCCCCTTAGAAAAATTATTGATGACTCTGCTTAAACTCACACACAATATTTTTAGCGCAACGCAATCTGACTTTCAAAAATACCTACAAAAGAATGGCTCTGACTAACAATAACCTGTACCTATCATGAATCACTTACCTCACAATAATCTTCGTTACTCAAACTACTGCAATACAGCGTGCGCCAATACTGCCAGCTGAACTACTGAAGGCACTAACTACTGATAGGCATAGTTAACAAATGAAAGATTTTGATAGAGAACAAACAATGTATTTCCCTTAATAGTGTTCAAAAGTCATTATATATATATATATATATATATATATATATATATATATATATATATATATACAGTTCAAGACATCCAGCCTTACGAATTTACTGTCCCTGGTGGACAAACGTCCAGATCATCCGCTCTCAAAACTCCGCCATCTCTCTCTCCCCACATCCACCACTGCTGGCGGCTCACCTCCAACTGCGCAACGCTACACGCTGTTAACAGCCAACTGCCCAACACTACAATAGCAAATTCCAACAATGCAAACCAGCCGCAGACTGCACACAGCACAGTCAGTGACTTTCATACAGAGCGCTACGTGGTGTGACCAACATAAAAACCTAAACAGCCTACTTACAAGCTTTTCCGAGGTGATTACCAGAACCTTGTGACTAACCCTCGAATTGTCTGAGGAGTTTTTGTCCTTCAATTACACCAAAGAGACGAAAATGTGAAAGCAATTTTATTTGTAGACGATTTAATGGCGTGGGAATAGGAAACGGAGACGTACAAGAAAGGCTAAATTGTTTGGAGAAAATGGTGTGTAGGTTTCGTCTAGATTTAATGCCAAGAAACCTTCGTAACAACGAAGAATAAGATTAGAGTAGCAACGATGTAAGTATTAGATACCAAGTGCTAACGAAAGTGGGAAGTTTAGAGTTCTTGGGGAGCTTAATAGAAGACAGCAGGGCCGAATAATTATGAGATTTGTGAAGAGGAAGGCAAGCACATGGATTTCTGCAAGACACCTGGTACTGAGCAAGGGTCTACTAATAAAAAGTAAGCAAATGTTATTCCGGGCGTATTATGCACCAGTACTCAGGGATGCATAAGAAATGTGGGTAATGAAGAAAGGCAGGTGAGCAGGATACAGGTTTGCGAGACGAAATATAAAACGAACACAATATGTCTTACTATTGTTTACAGAGTAAGGAATGAGTATGTGCCAGAACCAGTAAAAGAGACAAGATTAAGATGATATGGAAATGTTAAAATAATGGTAATTGGCTAGATATCGAGGTAGACTCATGACATGACAATAGGGGGCAACCGATCTAGCGGAGACCGAGAGACAGATGGATCGTTTGAATCATGCAATGTGTAATGAATAAAGAAGAACACTGGAACAGAGTGAATATGGAAACATGGTAGGGAGGCAGGGAAAGATGGAGAGGTTTGCTGTATGTTCCAAGCAGGACCAGTCAGGAGCAAAAAACTGTAGAAGATGATGATGATAATGATGATGATGGTAAATTACTTCTAGTATGTGTTACATAACAATAGAAAGTAAAAGAAGAAATGATTCGACATTTTTAGACGCAACTGCAAGGATTCTGTTTTTATTCCAAAGAATCATCTAAACCTAATCCAGTTTTGAGACTTGGATCTGTTTCTTGGTGTACACACAGGAGTTTCTGTAAATCAGAAATGAGAAGCCAGGAAGAGCAGAAGTCTCCAAACACGAAATAGTAGAGGAGTGTTAGAGATGGGGAAGTAAGTATTTGGTTTTGCGTGGCGTTTCATTGAAAGAATGGTCATACATCACTAGTCATCATAGTGTAAAACAAGTCCATCTGCTGGTTTTATTATGGTGAAGAATCAGAGTTTTTAATCGTGTCATGATGAATTTGTTTCATTTTTGCTTTCATCAATTTCCATTATATGTTGTGTTATCTTGATTTTCAAGCAACCAGGTATTATCAATGTCTTAATTTCAGTCTAGGATAGTGAACTTCTATAGTCCCAAATGTTTACTATTATCTGTGTGACGAATGAAGCATGTGTTTTGTTAGGTACAGCTCTTCCTCTGAGCCATAAACGAAGTCACCTCGCCGTTCATGACTACTTCCAAGCAAAGTACGATACAGGCTCAACCGTTTCCGTAGAAGCAATAATTTTTCAGGAAGGTGCCAGCAACAATCTTAGGATAAATGGGACACTGAGCACCAAATCTTCAAATATCTAGTCGAATAACTGGGTCAGCAGCATAGACACAAATCGGAGCTTAAAAATTCGTGTACTGAATTAAAAATGGTAGGACTGGAAGAAAATGTAGCATTATAATTTTTGAGAAAAATAAATTTTAGGAAATGGCGTGAAGAAAGCGTTTCCTTTGCAAATACTGGGGAAACTTCCAGATGTGCGGCAAATAAAGAACATTACGCACTGGTAATTCAAAGTTGGTTCGTAGCAACCAGCCATTCGCTAAGCTGTGTTGATACATCCTACTGTCTGGTAATTGTACGGCATGACCTTGATTTTAAAAGTCTAAGACATTCAGAACGTCCGACTTTCAGTGTAGATGTATTCCAGTGTATTGGAGAGTGTGATGAGAATGCAATCGGCGCCTGCAAGTGATACTTACTGTTTAAGAGTGAGTGAACCGTTGTTTCTAGCATTAGTAGCCTGGGAAACCTTCGATCATTATCCATGCTCCCAGAGATAGAACCTTCTGACTTCTAGCACTTTGTAAAGAGAAAGAACAGCTAACAGAAAACTCTCGTCTCTTGTTGAGGGCCTGCAGAGTACTACCATCTTCTTACGTAAACGTCTGCTAGTCGCAAGGTGAGACTCCCAATATTTTTCTTGTTATGTA
This sequence comes from Schistocerca cancellata, assembly GCF_023864275.1. Classification (NCBI taxonomy): domain Eukaryota; kingdom Metazoa; phylum Arthropoda; class Insecta; order Orthoptera; family Acrididae; genus Schistocerca; species Schistocerca cancellata. The sequence continues at coordinate 600,031,210 of NC_064631.1, read as the reverse complement.
CAGAGCAGACACCCTTTCTAAAATAGATTATGCTTAGGTGAACAAGTACTACCGAAGAAGAACAAATGTACTTCAGTACAGATATGTAAGGACGTATCTTGGAGAATGAAGATTACATTTACGAATGTACTGTTAATAGAGACGCTGGAGACACCTCGGACCAAAGCCCATTCTAGATCATCAAAAGAGAGCATTTAGATTACAACAAAATACGGACATTCGTATCAATAATGAAAAGCAAAAGACTTTACACATGGAACTACTTGCAATATATTAGTTGTATATATGCTCTAATACTGTGACAATGATTATTCTCTATCAATATCTTGAATATGTCACATGTTCTAGCTGACCAAGCTGTTTTGATAAGTAAAATACTAATCTTGTTATATTTTCCATACAGATGGCTGTTGGTTACGTTGTGCAAGTAGTCAGTTGGAAAATGCTTTACATTTGCGAATAACAAAATATTTGCTATTGTTTGCAACATTTTCCAGAGCATACAGATTTTCTTATTCTCCAATTCCTTCGTTTGTGATAGCCCAGTGTGCCATGTGTTTCATATACGGATAATTGTATTGCCGTCTGCAGCAATGGTTAGTTATGTTTTGAGTCGAAATAATTAGCATCTGAACTGAGTATTGTAAGAATTATTCATACTCCCGTGCCAATGATAAATTGATGTTTAACGATTCTATTAGCTCTGTGCTACTGCGTATATGCCGCAGCCTGCATTTAACTACAGCACGTCCCCTTCCACCTTTATCAGAATGATCCACGTATGTTCGTGGCAAATAATACGCCTATAAGCTGGACTACCTTACAGCCCGCTACTAGGGGTAACCTTTATGCTACGCACAGATTTGATTTTCGTTTTCCGAATTTTTATTCTTTTTATGTTCTCAAATTGCAGCATCGTCTAAACCTTTCGCGCTAAGTAAGGCTTTAGAAGCATGGTCTTTCCCGAATGTACTTCTGACCAAGAAGCGATTCTTGTAGCTGGAGTTGCAGTCCTTCGTTAATCCTACCTTTTGGGGTCTTGTGGTAATATTTACATTGTAATTTTCATTCCCTAACACATATTTCTTCAGAAGTCAAATAATGATTTTGGTATATTTAGGTACAAAAATTTTTTAATATAAAGATATATTTTCATCAAAAATTCATCACCTATTTCGCCCCCTTAGAGGTTGAATTTCCAAAAATTCTGAGACACGCATTTTTTTATTTCTAGCCAAAACGTCAAGTACCGATTTTCATAGGTGCAGCTTTAAAAATACTTTAGTAGTTGTTGAATAACGAATCTTTCCAAAGGAACTTTCAGATTCTATTTTAATACCATTGGGGTTAGATTTCCAGAAATTCTGAAACACGTATTTCTTCGTTATTGATCTAGAAACCAAATGCCAGTATTTGTGGTTCTAGATTTAAAACTGCCTTAATAGCGACATATTTTCAAAAAAAACCTTTCTTCCCTTATTTCATCTCCTTAGCCGTGGAATTCCGAAAAAACACTTCTTAAACGATGCCACAGTATAAAATCAACACTCTAAAAAATTTAAAATTTCGGTCCTCAGTGGTTTGAGCTGGACGATGATGAGTCAGTTCGGACGTTTCCTTCTACATAAAGAAATTATCTGCAGTTCTCAAAATCAGTTTATGAACTTGCAAGCAGTAACTGTGAACATTAAATTCACTGAAATATTCATTGATGCCCTCTATTCTTCCCGTAACTCAAACTAAGCAGCAAGAACTCTTAATTATGTTCTTTTCTGCGTTATAAATCCTGAGTCTAAACTTTGTTTATCTGGATACATACTTTCGTGTACTCAGAACAAGCGACAGCGTTGGTGCCGAGAAATGATTTTATTGTATGAATTAGTGAGTACATTAACCTGTGGTACTATGTCGGCAATTGCTGCGCAAACAAGTTCTCCACGTACGCGTACACTACCATTACCCTACCACGCAAACATAGGAGCTACACCCGTTTGGTGTGAGACGTTCCCTGGAGTCCACTGGGAGCCGAACCGCGCAATAACCCTGAAAGTGTGGTTCGTTGTGGGGCGGCGGAGGGGTGAAGTAGACTGCGGTAGTTGGTTGGTAGGTTTGAAGGGACCAGACTACTATGGTCATCGGTCCCTTTTTCCAAAAAATTCAAACACCCACACAGAAGAAAAAACGCCCAATGAAGACGACAAGAGACGACACAGGACAAGAAAGACTCAGACAGAGACCAGACAAAAGGAATTAAAATCACATAGAGTGTTACACTGGTTGGCCGACCACAGAGACAAAAAAGGAAAAGCCAACCACCCAGAAACACACTAAAAAACCCAGCCTAAAATCGTAGGCCAAAGGCCAGACTCAACACAAAAAAACGACAAACACTTAGATTAAGTGATAAAAGCCCCTGCCCGAATAAAACGGAAAACTAAGCCTGCCATCGCAGTGTCATCTGTTAAAAGGGCAGGGAGCGTATCTGGCAGCGCAAACGTCTGCCTGAGCACAGTTAAAAGCGGACAGGCCAACAAAATGTGGATCACCGTCAAGGCCGACCCGCAGCGACATAGAGGTGGGTCCTCATGGCGCAGTAAATGGCTGTGTGCCAAGCAGGTGTGGCCAATGCAGAGCCGACAAAGGACAACTGAGTCCCTGCGAGTGGCTCGCTTGGATGACCGTCACACATTCGTCGTCTCCTTCATAGGACGGAGTTTGTTTGGTGTAGTCAGGTTGCGCCATTCAGTGTCCCAAAGTTCGAAAATTTTGCTGCGTAAGACCGCTCGCAAATCAGTCTCCGGGACGCCAATGTCCAGAGATGATTTACTGGTGGCCTGTTTGGCCAGGCGGTCAACATGTTCATTGCCGGGTATCCTAACATGGCCTGGGGTCCACACAAAGACCACAGAGCGGCCGCAACGGGCAAGAGTATGGAGGGACTCATCACCAGACGAGAGCGAGGGAAACACTGGTCGATAGCTCGTAAACCGCTCAGGGAGACGCTACAGATAACGAAGGACTCACCTGACCAGGAGCGGAAATACTTTAGGGCACGAAAGTTGGCGACCAGCTCAGCAGTGAAAACGCTGCAGCCACCCGGCAATGAGTGTTGTTCGTAATGGTCCCCTAGAGTGAGAGCATAACCGACACGACCAGCAACCATCGAACCGTCAGTGTAAACAACGCCAGAGCCATGATACGCGGCAAGGATGGAAAGAAAGCGGCGGCGGAAGGGCTCCGGAGGGACTGTGTCCTTCGGGCCCTGTGCCAATTCAAGCCGAAGGCAAGGGCGGGGCACACACCACGGGGGTGTACGCAGAGAGGCCCGGAAAGGAGGTGGAAGAGGGAAAATCTCAAGCCCAGAGAGAAGCTCTCTGACGCAGACCGCGACCTTACAACCCGACCTGGGCCGACGTTCTGGGAGACGGGAGATGGACGACCGACTGAGGGAACAGGAGACGATTATTAGGATGCCTGGGCAAGCCACAAAAGTGTAGCATAAGCGGCCAGTACACGTTGGCGCCTTAACCGCAGTGGAGGGACACCTGTCTCCACAAGTGTGCTGTTCACAGGGCTGGTCCAGAAAGCTCCAGTAACAAGTCGGATCCCGCTGAGAAGGATGGGGTCCAGCACCTGCAACGCAGGAGGGGATGCTGAACCATAAGCCAGGCTCCCATAATCCAGACGGGACTGTATGAACGCCAGGCAGACCGGTCGGCGCCCCAGCTGGTGTGGCTCAAGCATCGCAGAGCATTAAGATGCCGCCAACACATCTGTTTAAGCTGCCGCATATGAGGGAGCCAAGTCAACCGGGCATCAAAAACCACACCCAAAAACCTATGTGTCTCCACCACAGCAAGAAGTTCGCTGGCAAGATAAATCCGTGGCTCAGGGTGAACTGTGCGTCCCTGGCGGAAATGCATAACGCGGCTCTTCGCAGCCGAAAACTGGAAGCCATACACTACAGCCCAAGACTGAGCCTTGCGGACAGTGCCCTGCAGCTGACGCTCAGCAGCTGCAATGCCAATGGAGCTATAGCAGAGGCAGAAGTCGTCAGCATACAAGGACACTGAGACAGACGTTCCCACCGCCGCAGCGAACCCATTAATTGCAATTAAAAACAGGCAGACACTTAAGACAGATACCTGCGGTACCCCATTCTCCTGAACTCGGGGGAACTATGGGAGGCCGCAACTTGCACGCGGAAGGTACGATGCGACAGAAAATTGCGTATGAAAATCGGCAGCGGATCTCGAAAAACCCCAACCATGAAGCGTAGAGAGGATGTGATGTCGCCATGTTGTATAGTATGCCTTCCGCATGTCAAAAAAGACAGCGACGAGGTGCTAATGGCGGGCAAAGGCCATACGGATGGCTGACTCCAGGCTCACCATATTGTCGGTGACAGAGTGGCCCTTACGGAACCCACCCTAAGACGGAGCCAGAAGGCCCTGAGACTCGAGTACCCAACTCAACCGCCGGCTCACCATGCGTTCGAGCAACTTGCAAAGAACGTTGGTGAGGCTAATGGGGCGGTAGCTGTCCACCTTCAGTGGGTTCTTGCCAGGTTTCAAAATGGGGATAACTATACTCTCCCACCATTGTGACGGAAACTCACCCTCGACCCAGATACAGTTGTAAAAGTCGAGGAGGCGTCGCTGGCAGTCCACTGAGAGGTGTCTGAGCATCTGACAGTGGATGCTATCTCGCCTGGGAGCTGTATCAGGGCAAGCGGCTAGGGCACTTTGGAATTCCCACTCACTGAACATTGTAGGATTCAGGACGGCACGTGTGAAATGAAAGGCTCCGACGTTCCAAACGCTCTTTAATGGAGCAGAAGGCCAGTGGGTAATTCGCAGATGCGGAACTCTGAGCAAAATGCTCTGGTAAGCAGTTGGAAATTGTGTCAGGGTCAGTACAAACTGCTCAATTCAGGGAAAGCGCAAGGAAACTGACGGTGGTCCGATAGCCATAGAGTCATCGAATCTTGGCCCATACCTGCGATGGAGAGGTGCGGAGGCCAATGGTGGAGATATACCGTTCCCAGCACTCCTGCTTGTCGAATGAGGCGGCGGGCAGCGCGCATGGAGCCGTTTACAGGCGATGAGGTATTCTAATGAAGGATGTCGCTTGTGACGCTGGAGCGCCTGCCTGCGATCTCTAATCGCCTCAGCGATATCAGGCGACCACCAAGGCACACTCCTCTGCCGAGGGGACCCAGAAGAACAGGGAATGGCAGATTCTGCTGCAGTAATGATGCCGGTGGTAACCGAGTGAACCACCGCATCAATGGCGTCATTGGAAAATGGCGTAATAGCGATAACAGAGCAGAACAAGTCCTAGTCAGCCTTATTCATAGCCTATCTGCAGGTGCGCCCATAAGAGTGACACTGTGGCAGTGAGATCAGAAAGTGGTCACTACCGCACAAGTCGTTGTGCACCCTCCATTGGACAGACAGGAAGAGGCTAGGGCAGCAAATCGAAAGGTCGATTGCTGAGTACGTGCCATGTGCCACACTGAAATGTGTGAAGTGACCATCATTTAAAAGGGAAAGGTCGAGCTGTGCCAAAATACGCTCAACGGTAGCTCCTCGACCTGTTGCCACTGATCCACTCCACAGAGGGTTATGGGCATTGAAGTCGCCCAGTAACATAAAAGAGGGTGGCAATTGGGCTATCAGCGCAGCCAGGACATGCTGCGGGACATCACCATCCGGTGGAAGATACAGACTGCAGACAGTAACAGCCTGAGGCATCCACACCCGAATAGCGACAGCCTCTAAAGGTGTCTGTAGAGGGACAGACTCGCTGTGAAGGGAGTGAAGGACGTAGATGCAGACGCCACCAGACACCCTTCCATAAGCTGCCCGGTTCCTATAATAACCCCGATAGCCACGGAGGGCGGGGGTTCGCATCGCCGGAAACCAAGTTTCTTCAAGAGCAATGCAGAGGAAAGGGTGATGGCTGAGAAGTTGTCGGAGCTCAGCAAGATGGTGGAAGAAACCGCTGCAGTACCGCTGGAGGATGACATTGTCCATGGCTGAGAAAGGCGTGAAGGGACTGGGACGGCAGCACCTGCTGCCACCGACTGAGCACCTGTGCAAGTGCTATCCATTGTGTTTTAGGGACCAGCGAGATCCAAGTCCTCAGCGGACGCCAGGATTTCCACCTCATCCTCAGACGCAGAGCTCGAAGGTTGCGGTGGGGTGGGTGCCACTGCGAGTTCCTTGGGCTTAGAGGTCTTCTTCTTGGATTTCTCACGCTGCTCCTTGGGTTTCACTGGCTGGGAGGGCTTTACCGATTCAGTCTCTGGGACGGAGGAGGATCCGAAGCCCTACGACCAGCTGGTTGTGGGTACTTATGCCACTGCTGGGCGTCAGCCTTCCCGCTTGTGCAAACCTGGGAAGGGAGGGACCCAAGGAACCCCTGGCGAGCGAGAGAAGCCGAAGAAGTTGGACGCTTCTCCGGCTTAGAATCAGGGACGGACGTCCCCGACGGTTTGGGGGGGGGGGGTGTTGCTCCCAAGGTAGGTGGCACAGGAGCAGCAAGGGGTATAGTCCCCCTACGGGCAAGGGTGCATGTGTTGTATGGTTCGGCGATCCGACTGGAAGTCGCGGAACAGATGGGGCTAACACAGTTGTCGTTGCAGCAGCAAAGGAGGAAGTCACTCGCACAGGGTACAGTCGTTCATATTTCCTCTTTGCCTCAGTATAGGACAGTCGGTCCAGGGTCCTATATTCCATGATTTTTCGCTCTTTCTCCAAGATCCTGCAGTCTGGCGAGCAATGTGAATGATGCTCTCTGCAGTTGACACAGATGGGAGGCGGGGCACATGGAATATTGGGATGTTATGGTCATCCGCAATCTCGACATGTGAGGCTGGAAGTACAGTGGGAAGACATACGGCCAAACTTCCAGCACTTAAAGCACCGCATTGGGGGAGGGATAGAGGGCTTGATATCACAACAGTAGACCATCACCTTGACCTTCTCCAGTAATGTATCACCCTCGAAGGCCAAGATGAAGGCACCGGTAGCAACCTGAATATCTTTCAGCCCCCTATGAACGCGCCGGACGAAATGAACACCTCGATGCTCTAAGTTGGCGCGCAGCTTGTCATCAGACTGCAAAAGCAGGTCGCTATGGAAAATAATACCCTGGACCACATTTAAACTCTTATGAGGCGTAATGATAACGTTAACATCCCCCAACTTGTCACAAGCAAGCAACCTTTGGGACTGGGCAGAGGATGCCGTTTTTATCAAAACTGACCCAGAGCGCATTTTGAACAAGCCTTCCACCTCCTCAAACGTGTCCTCTAAATGCTCTACGAAGAACTGAGACTTTGTGGGCATGAAAGACTCAGCTCTCGCACAAACTAGGAACAGGGGCGAAGAACTGTTACTGCCATCCTGAGTTTTACGCTCCTCTCACGGTGCGGCCAGGGAGGGGAACGTTTTCGGATCGTATTTCTGAGCGTTAAATTGAGCGTTAAATTGAGCCCGAGAACGCTTAGAGACTGCTGGCAGCTCGCCACCAACCAGAGACGATGTACCACGCTTCATTGCGGGTCATCCGCCCCGATGCCACCCACTCCGACCAAGGGCCCTCCCCACAGGCGCCACCTAGCCTCAGCAAGGGCCACCTGGCAGGATGGCCATTGCTGGGAGTCCCGATGCCCTAGGGAGATAGGCATCTACTCCTTGGCATACGTGGGCAGTTAACGGCGCAGGCATCAGTAGAGCGATCCCTGTGTTGTCAGGGGGCTACAACCAACAGGGTACATGGCGGCCCCACCACAACGGATTGGCTACCGTGCTGGATATTAGTGACAAATAGTCCATGTTCGTCGTCAGTGCAGAAAGTGGCACTGCACATTGCTTGGCGGAAAACGCACGCAGGAACGTATCCATTCCCAAGAAATGGAGAGCAGGCAGGACTGCAATGCAACGACGAATAAGCTGGCGAAATGTCGCAACGCACGATGGACACAATGCACCAAGTAAGGCGCTCTTCCCCAATCGGCTCGCTCTTCGGAAGAATTTGGAAATATGGAGGTCAAACCCGAGAGGGGGCCATCACATAAGGTCGAAACTTTCGAGACTCCTTTTGTTCGCCTCTTACGACAGGCAGGAATACCACGGGCCTATTCTTACCCCCGAACACGCAGGGTGGACTGCGGTAGTCGTCGTGGCTTTGTGGACCATTGCAGCTGCGGCGGGGACCGAGCCTCTCCGCCGCTTCTAGGGCCCCGGTTAACACACAATACAATACAATACAATACAACCTGTGGTATCTATTATTCGTAAGACGGTGAAAATGGTATGCTTTTTCGGCTTCCCTTCTACAATATTGTGTATTTCATAACCACAAATGGAACGAGTTTCTTGCCCTCATTTTTTTCATTATATGAAATACCTCAAGCACATTCTGATGCTTGACAGAAGGCCGCAACTGGCTGTTTTGTCATATTTTCTTTTTATTTGAAACCAGCAGCCTCTTCCCTGTGTCCATTTCTTTTTCCCTTTCCTGCTTTGCCCGTTGAGTTGAAAACATAAATGAGTATTATTTAATTCTCGAAGTGGCCAGAGAAGTTTGGTTTTCCTCTGAACCAGTATTACCAGCTTCTAGATTCATGCTCCTATCCCTTTGGTTTGAGGTCCATAGGTAACAGAAGAGATATTGAATTTAATTGATGAAAGTAGAAAATATAAAAATGCAGTAAATGAAGCAGGTAAAAAGGAATACAAACGTCTCAGAAATGAGATCCACGGGAAGCGCCAAATGGCTAAGCAGGGATGGCTAGAGGACAAATGTAAGGATGTAGAGGCATATATCACTAGGGGTAAGATGGATACTGCCTACAGGAAAATTAAAGAGACCTTTCGAGAAAAGAGAACCACTTGTATGAATATCAAGAGCTCTGATGGAAACCCAGTTCTAAGCAAAGAAGGGAAAGCAGAAAGGTGGAAGGAGTATATAGAGGGTCTATACAAGGGCGATGTACTTGAGGGTAATATTATGGAAATGGAAGAGGACGTAGGTGAAAATGAAATAATAGATATGATATTGCGTGATGAATTCGACAGAGCACTGTAACATCTATGTCGAAACAAGGCCCCGGGAGTAGACAACATTCCATTAGAACTACTGACAGCCTTGGGAGAGCCAGTCCTGACAAAACTCTACTATCTGGTGAGCAAGTTGTGTGAGACAGTCGAAATGCCCTCAGACTTCAAGAAGATTGTAATAATTCCAATCCCAAAGGAAGCAGGTATTGACAGGTGTGAAAATTACCAAACTATCAGTTTAATAAATGAAGGCTGCAAAATACTGACACGAAATCATTACATACGAATGGAAAAACTGGTAGAAGCCGACCTCGGGGAAGATCAGTATGGATTCCGTAGAAATGTTGGATCACGTGAGGCAGTACTGACCCTTAATAATAATCTTAGAAGGTAGATTAAGGAGAGATAAATCTACGTTTCTAGCATTTGTCGACTTAGAGAAAGCTTTTGACAATGTTGACTGGATTACTCTCTTTCAAATTCTGAAGCTGATAGGCGGCAAATACAGGGAGCGAAAGGCTATTTACTATTTATGCAGAAACCAGACGGCAGTTATAAGACTCGAGGGGCATTAAGTGGTAACAGTGGCTGGTAAGAGAGTGAGACAGGATTGTAGCCTATCCCAGATGATATTTAATCCATACGTTGAGCAAGCAGTAAAGGAAACAAAAGAAAAATTTGGAGTAGGATTAAAATTCATGGAGAAGAAATAAAAACTTTGAGGTTTCCCGATGACATAGTAATCAGAGACACGAGAGGACCTGGAAGAGCTGTTGAACGGAATGGGTAGTGTCTTGAAAAGGGGCTATAAGATGAACATCAAGAAAAGCAAAACGATGATAATGGAATGCGTTCTAATTAAATCAGATGATGTTGAGAGAATTTGATTAGGAAATGAGACACTTATAGTAGTAAATGAGTTTTGCTCTTTGGGAAACAAAATAACTGATGATGGTCGAGGTAGTGAGGATATAAAATATAGCCTGGCAACTGCAAGGAATGCGTTTCTGAATAAGAGAAGTTTGTTAACATCGAGCATAGATTTAAGTGTCAGGAAGTCTTTTCTCGAAGTATTTGTATGGAGTGTAGTCATGTTTGGATGTGAAACGTGACAATAAGAGAATAGAAGCTTCCGAAATGTGGTGCTACAGAAGAATGTTGAAGATTAGGTGGGTAGATCATGTAACTAATGAGGAGGTATTGAATAGAATGGGGAGAAGATGAGTTTGTGGCACAACTTGACAAGAAGAAGGGATCGCTTGGTAGGACATATTCTGAGGCATCAAGGGATCATCAATTTAGCATTGGAGGGGAGCATGGAGTGTAAAAATCATAGAGGGAGACCAGGAGATGAATACACTAAGCAGTTTCAGAAGGATCTCGGGTGCAGTAGTTACTTGGAAATGAAGAAGCTTGTACAGGACAGAGTAGCATCGAGAGCTGCATCAAACCAATCTCTGGACTGAAGACCACAACAACAACAACAACAACAGGCGCTTTGTAGGATAAATTGTAGCGAATCACGAGCTTTCGCGGTTCTTCCTGAATGTCCAGAAAGAAAGGATGCCGATTTTCTCCTCTTTCCGATTCGCTAGCCGAACCGATGCCATCCCCTCTCCTAACAAGAAAATTCAAGCAGCGTTCCTATCGGCAGGATAGAAGCTGAGTCTTTGGCGGATGAATACATTTACTCTTTGGGGACATCAAGTTAAGATGCATTCAGTGAGCTATCCGTTTGCTTAACATGTTCCGTTGTTAATTAAGTCCGTTTTGATGGTATCTGAGTGAGATGATTAATTAACGTGTGAGTTGCATTAGATATAGTATTCAGTCTTTTTTCGATAGTGGTAACTGTCCATGTTGATTTCGGGGTTACTTGCAGTAACTTCTCTATGTCGTGCATTACGCTAGTTATTCGATAGTGTTTCACTAAGCACTTAGTCCTTAGCGTGATCCAGACAAAGTTCTTGATTGGGGAGCAAAAATATAACACTAGAGTAAACTTACTAGCTTTCATGGCTGATAGTCCCTTGCAGTATTGGTCTTAGTTCATTATTCTTTGCTTTCTCGCCTTCAGAGGTTTCTTGTCACGATAATTCTAGCATGGGTTGTAAGATGCCTGTTTCCGTAACGTAACTTTTACTACGATCAGGTTGCTCCTTTTGTGTGACGTTGAACGCCACGTGACGACCAATCTACGCTAAAAGATTTATAAACTGTTCCACTAAAGAGAACTAGATCTTGTCGAGTGTAGCGAATGCCGACTGGGTAGTCTTCGCATTTAACGGTTAATTTTGCTAATTTTAACTTACTCTACCCCAGTAGGCGATCTGTTCTCCGTTAGCCTTCAGCACTTTGCAACTGGACTGCACGATCCTGTCTATTGAGAACAGAACTTACCTGTGCATGGGTCGCCTTGTCTTTCTTGGTACAGCCGTTAGGCACACATATTTTAACAGTCATGCTCGACTTGTATTATTTTTTCCTCCGTTATAATTGATCATTTCATACCTTACCCCTAGAGCCACTATTCCTGGTGTATTTCGTTACATGCCAGTGTGTTTACGGAACCATAATTGGCTTCAGTATTATCTATGGGCAGTTGTTTTGTCAGCTGAGTGAAACATTAAGCATTAAATGATTGTCTCTATGAAATTTAGTTAATCATTTTGAATTCTTTCTCCAAAAGAGAAAGGACAGGTTAGAATTATGTGAGATATGATTTTTAAACAGATAAGTAACAAAAGAGCTCTAACAACCAGACCTCAAGATGCCAGTCAGATCGGTACCAAACTTTGTTTGTAGACAGAGTGTCGACCAAAACTCCTATTTAGTTCATGCTATGAGCTGTCGTGCAGTAGAACATATGTAACGGTAATTTAAAGTGGCACCAGAACTGCGGAGCATAGGAAAAGCGTATCTGTGAATGACAGTTTAGTAAATCTCGCGTAGGTGAACTGGAAGAGCCCGAGATCGTCGTGCCAAAAATGACGCGTTCAAAACCCACTGATGACAATTTCTTTTAGCCGTTTAGGCGTGAAACTGTTACATGGGAGAACATTTTCCTTACATGTAAAAGGACTTTTCGGAACTCGTAGCAATATTCTTTTGGCAGTCTGATTTCGCTTCGTTAGTTGAAAGTAGCAAGCCTATAGAGTGCATTTGTATAGATAGGTGTGGCGTCATGTCGGATATGTGCGACAGAACAGGTACCACTCGTGATGAAGCAGCAAATGCATTTGTAGTTTCACAGAACAATCGTAAACAATCGGAACCTACGAAAGTACTAATAGTCCCATATAATGCGTTCACGCGTAATACAGCAAAAAAAGTCAACATTGGGGTCTGATCCCATGACTCTTGGCACAACTATCTAACTCTCTGCCACCTTATCCACGGAAGCTACACATATTAGTTAGAGTTACGCTTTCTTTTTTTTACCATCGTCGCCACTTTTGGAAAGGCCTCGTCGCTACTGCTGTGGAGGCCGAGTTGCCACTGTTGTTACGGTAGGCCGAGTTTGTGAGTTCGTGAAACGGCTTCTGGTACATTATACCGCTAAGACAATTTCTCCCTGTCACTGTTACACAGCTATGCTCCAGGGTCAGGTAACAGGACAGGAGAACGAAGGTTCTACAACACTCCAACAAATCAGTAACGAAGTCACACAAATGAGTTAAAAAAAGTTAACTTATCTTTGTGACTAGTTGAATAAGGAAGGGTGCAACACTGCATCTCATATAACACAAAAAAGGCCCTCAATGGCTAAGTGCAAATAATCGAAGGTCGACTTCACAGTACATAGTAAATGCAATTTACAACAGCTGTCTGTTCACTAAACGACGTTCCCTGCCTAAGTCAGTGCTGGACGATGATCTGTACCCAAGTGGACGAGAGCTGCTCTTTTATCTTCCTAGTAGGCTTTCGTCCGTTATCGTCCGGTCGTTAGCGAATTGTACTCGGCCAGAAATTGGCCCATGCGAGGTCGATATCTTCATCACCAACGCCAAGAGTGGCGCTGATGGAACTGGCGCAAGTGGCGAGTCTCTATGGCACTGGCACCATAGAGTATAAATATTTATGGAGTGAGCAGTCGGATGCACAAAACGAGAAATATGTCCGCAGCATCTCCTGCTGCTCATGTCACGTGATATTGGGACGGTTCATGTTAGTCCGTATAGCGCTTAGCGTACTTTATTACTTCGCTAGAACAGGCAGATCACCTTCAGAAGTATCGTGAAACTTTCTATATGAGTTTTATAGATATCTTAAAAATTTTTATACATGGAACTGAAAGAGTTTTAAAGCTGTGAAGAGCAACGGTATTGCACGTTTTCGCCGCAGTATCATATCTCAGTTGCACTAGCGTTTTTTTCGCGTGTGGGGAAAAGAAGTGACAGCCAGCAATACCTTTTTAGGTTTTCAGTTTCACTTGTTCATGTTGTCGAATATCCGTTGTAATTAATTGCGTCACAATGACACTGCATTTTTGGAGTTTTTCTTGATGTCACTTTTGGTAATAGGTAGTGTCGGAAATCAACAATTGCTGGCACAGCATCAGACTTCAACCGCGCATTTCGAAACTTCTTCCTATCAAAACGTTCTTCAGCGAAGTGTTTAGAGCACACTTTAGAATATTTTTTAGGGACCAAATTCTTTCATTTTATTTTGTGGAGCCTTATTGTGACACTCTGTTGATCTTCCGGGAAACTAGAATTAAAAATTATATAATGTAGGAAACTGAATAAACTGGAGGAAATTAATCACACTGTCTCAAATGAATTTTATCTGCAGATGAACGTAGCATGAATACGTAAACACTGACAGGCAGCTTAAACGCACTTGCAAATTAGTCTAGGATTTCTCTTGTAAACACATGGCAAAATATATATATATATATATATATATATATATATATATATTGCAGAAATTTGCTCTACAGTACAAGACATTACAGTACTGCGTCTCAATATTTTTGAACATATAAAGCGCCTCACATCAATATGATATTAACTATTAGTGGTTTGTTGTACGTACCTATGAAAAGTAACTGGTCCACCTTTCACGTACTTCTCTTTACATCCGTAGCAACAACAATACTGTACCATAGCTGTTATTACCAATAAAACATGTAGGAACAAATGTAAAAGCAGGTGAATACGTGTAATATTAAAGTTTCGCTGTTACCACAAATTGCAAACAGCGACTCCATAGTACCACGTGACTACCCCGGTTTGATGTTGAGAACATGCACAGTAGGCTATGCTCATTCCATAGATATTTATACACTATGGCAATGGCACCGGCTCTCGTCTTTGCGCCTGTGGTGCTTTTGCCCTGCCTGTGTCTCATTCGGACGACACAGCACTTCTCGTGTGCTCCGCAGTTCTGGTGTTACATTTAATTAACGTTTACGCCCATTGTGCTGGACGGCAGCACATGGTACGAACGAAATCGGAATTTTCGTTGATACTCTATCGACATTCAGCTTGTGGTACCGATCTGAGCGTCTGACATTTGAAAGTTTTGATGTAAGAATTTTCGTCCACACACGGTTACGCCGAATCAATTGCGGTTTCGTTGTATTTGCGTTTTTATTCAACAGATGAACCATAGACCTTGCCGTTGGTGGGGAGGCTTGCGTGCCTCAGCGATACAGATAGCCGTACCGTAGGTACAACCACAACGGAGGGGTATCTGTTGAGAGGCCAGACAAACGTGTGGTTCCTGAAGAGGGGCAGCAGCCTTTTCAGTAGTTGCAAGGGCAACAGTCTGGATGATTGACTGATCTGGCCTTGTAACAATAACCAAATCGGCCTTGCTGTGCTGGTACTGCGAACGGCTGAAAGCAAGGGGAAACGACGGCAGTAATTTTTCCCGAGGGCATGCAGCTTTACTGTATGATTAAATGATGATGGCGTCCTCTTGGGTAAAATATTCCGGAGGTAAAATAGTCCCCCATTCGGATCTCCGGGCGGGGACTACTCAAGAGGATGTCGTTATCAGGAGAAAGAAAACTGGCGCTCTACGGATCGGAGGGTGGAATGTCAGATCCCTTAATCGGGCAGGTAGGTTAGAAAATTTAAAAAAGGAAATGGCTAGGTTAAACTTAGATATAGTGGGAATTAGTGAAGTTCGGTGGCAGGAGGAACAAGACTTTTAGTCAGGTGACTACAGGGTTATAACCACAAAGTCAAATAGGGGTAATGCAGGAGTAGCTTTAATAATGAATAAGAAAATAGGAATTCGGGTAAGCTACTACAAACAGCATAGTGGACGCATTATTGTGGCCAAGATAGATACGAAGCCCACACCTACTACAGTAGTACAAGTTTATATGCCAACTAGCTCTGCAGATGACGAAGAAATTGAAGAAATGTATGATGAAATAAAAGAAATTATTCAGATAGTGAAGGGAGACGAAAATTTAATAGTCATGGGTGACTGGAATTCGAGTGTAGGAAAAGGGAGAGAAGGAAACGTAGTAGGTGAATATGGATTGGGGGTAAGAGATGAAAGAGGAAGCCGGCTGGTAGAATTTTGCACAGAGCACAACTTCATCATAGCTAACACTTGGTTTAAGAATCATGATAGAAGGTTGTATACATGGAAGAACCATGGAGATACTAAAAGGTATCAGATAGATTATATAATGTTAAGACAGAGATTTAGGAACCAGGTTTTAAATTGTAAGACATTTCCAGGGGCAGATGTGGACTCTGACCACAATCTATTGGTTATGACCTGTAGATTAAAACTGAAGAAACTGCAAAAAGGTGGGAATTTAAGGAGATGGGACCTGGATAAACTGAAAGAACCAGAGGTTGTACAGAGTTTCAGGGAGAGCGTGAGGGAACCAATGGCAGAAATGGGGGAAAGAAATACAGTGGAAGAAGAATGGGAATCATTGAGGGATGAAGTAGTGAACGCAGCAGAGGATCAAGTAGATAAAAAGACGAGGGCTAGTAGAAGTCCTTGGGTAACAGAAGAAATATTGAATTTAATTGATGAAAGGAGAAAATATAAAAATGCAGTAAATGAAGCAGGCAAAAAGGAATACAAACGTCTCAAAAATAAGATAGACAGGAAGTGCAAAATGGCTAAGCAGGGATGGCTAGAGGACAAATGTAAGGATGTAGATGCTTATCTCACTAGGGGTAAGATAGATACTGCCTACAGGAAAATTAAAGAGACCTTTCGAGAAAAGAGAACCACTTATATGAATATCAAGAGCTCTGATGGAAACCCAGTTCTAAGCAAAGAAGGGAAAGCAGAAAGGTGGAAGGAGTATATAGAGGGTCTATACTAGGGCGATGTACTTGAGGACAATATTATGGAAATGGAAGAGGATGTAGATGAAGATGAAATGGGAGATACGATAGTGCGTGAAGAGTTTGACAGAGCACTGAAAGACCTGAGTCGAAACAAGGCCCCCAGAGTAGACAACATTCCATTGGAACTACTGACGGCCTGGGGAGAGCCAGTCCTGACAAAACTCTACCATCTGGTGAGCAAGATGTATGAAACAGGCGAAATACCCTCAGACTTCAAGAAGAATATAATAATTCCAATCCCAAAGAAAGCAGGTGTTGACAGATGTGAAAATTACCGAACAATCAGTTTAATAAGCCACAGCTGCAAAATACTAACACGAATTCTTTGCAGACGAATGGAAAAACTAGGAGAAGCCGACCTTGGGGAAGATCAGTTTGGATTCCGTAGAAATACTTGAACACGTGAGGCAATACTGACCTTACGACTTATCTTAGAAGAAAGATTAAGGAAAGGCAAACCTACGTTTCTAGCATTTGTAGACTTAGAGAAAGCTTTTGACAATGTTGACTGGAATACTCTTTTTCAAATTCTAAAGCTGGCAGGGGTAAAATACAGGGAGCGAAAGTCTATTTACAATTTGTACAGAAACCAGATGGCAGTTATAAGAGTCGAGGGACATGAAAGGGAAGCAGTGGTTGGGAAGGGAGTAAGACAGGGTTGTAGCCTCTCCCCGATGTTATTCAATCTGTATATTGAGCAAGCAGTAAAGGAAACAAAAGAAAAATTCGGAGTAGGTATTAAAATCCATGGAGAAGAAATAAAAACTTTGAGGTTCGCTGATGACATTGTAATTCTGTCAGAGATAGCAAAGGACTTGGAAGAGCAGTTGAACGGAATGGATGGTGTCTTGAAAGGAGGATATAAGATGAACATCAACAAAAGCAAAACGAGGATAATGGAATGTAGTCGAATTAAGTCCGATGATGTTGAGGGTATTAGATTAGGAAATGAGACACTTAAAGTAGTAAAGGAGGTTTGATATTTGGGGAGCAAAATAACTGATGATGGTCGAAGTAGAGAGGATATAAAATGTAGACTGGCAATGGCAAGGAAAGCGTTTCTGAAGAAGAGAAATTTGTTAACATCGAGTATAGATTTAAGTGTAAGGAAGTCATTTCTAAAAGTATTTGTATGGAGTGGAAGTGAAACCTGGACGGTAAATAGTTTGGACAAGAAGAGAATAGAAGCTTTCGAAATGTGGTGCTACAGAAGAATGCTGAAGATTAGATGGGTAGATCACATAACTAATGAAGTATTGAATAGGATTGGGGAGAAGAGAAGTTTGTGGCACAACTTGACCAGAAGAAGGGATCGGTTGATAGGAGATGTTCTGAGGCATCAAGGGATCACCAATTTAGTATTCGAGGGCAGCGTGGAGGGTAAAAATCGTAGAGGGAGACGAAGAGATGAATACACTAAGCAGATTCCGAAGGATGTTGGTTGCATTAGGTACTGGGAGATGAAGAAGCTTGCACAGGATAGAGTAGCATGGAGAGCTGCATCAAACCCGTCTCAGGACTGAAGACCACAACAACAACAGATGTCAGATTTTCGAGCTTGGACTTTCGCATTCATTCAAAATTGGGCGTGATCCTTAGACGTGAGGTGGGCGATTTTGTTAACAAAGAAAGCAAGGTAACAAACAGATTCTATAAATAAAGTAAATTGAAACGGTTGCTTTCATTAACCTGCAGTTTCTCATATCCCTCTAGGTAAAAGCCGGGCTGGTTCCCAAGCCCTGCCTCAGTTACACGACTGTGAAACCTTTAGAAACTTTTCGCTTACTTTCGCATGAATGACCTACACGCAGACATTTGGGGCACACATAATCTGTTCCGGGTATCAACGGATGGCGTCAGGAACTGCATCCGGCCACCCCTTAAGCTAAGCACGCCGAATCCGTTAATAACCTGACCCTCCGTCGATAGGGGGTAGAGATACAAGAAAAGAAGCAGAAGGAGTTTTTGTGAAACTGCACAAAAGCAGAAGCCACTCAGTGTGGTGAAATAAGTAAGACTTCCAAGAAAGGTAGTAGTCACACTTTGTGTTTCCGAAAATCTGACGTTAATATGACCCAGTCAGTGACTAAAAAGCAATCCAAGATGGGAATCATGTCTTGGCATCACAGCTGATGTAGGTCAGGTCCTAAAGAATGCAGAATCCCGTGTCAAAATCCACAGCGAACCCATTTTAATGGTGACCCAAGGAGTTGTATTGCGCTGTTTGAGTGCTTGTTACCATTTGTTTACCGAGCGAGTTGGCGCAGTGGTTAGACACTGGACTCCCATTCGGGAGGACGACGGTTCAATCCCGCGTCCGGCCATCCTGATTTAGGTTTTCCGTGATTTCCCTAAATCACTCCAGGCAAATGCCGGGATGGTTCCTCTGAAAGGGCACGGCCGACTTCCTTCCCCATCCCTCCCTAAACCGATGAGACCGATGACCACGCTGTCTGGTCTCCTTCCCCAAACAACCAACCAACCTACCATTTGTTAGCAATCACGTTTACATTCACATTTAAATCTTACAATATTTTACGTAATGCTTTGGAAATATAAGAGAGTTTTAACAGGTTAATATGCCGGATGGCTATAATTAAACTTTCTTAATTTATCACGAAAACTAATTACCGTGCGAGTACCAAACTTCGTAGCATTAATGTCCAGAACACGGGCCGCATGATTTCCATGCGTCACAGAGCCATCGACTAGTTCCAACTATGACCACCAGGTGCCATGATCAGTCACAGTGATTCATAGTCTCACACACCTGACCAGTGGCAGTGCGCTCGTTGACGAGTCAACATGGGCTTAGACAAAAGGAGCAGGGCGTTATTGGTGGGGCTCTGTTAACAAAACAACATTAATGCTACAGCTGCACTTCCAGAATATCGCCGGCTGAAAGGATTACGGAAGGGTTGTCTTTCTCCATCTGCTGTGCGGAGCATGATGAAGAAGTTCGAATCAACTGGAGAACTGGGCATCGCTCTGGGAAGAGGCCGACAACCGGTTGCACCACAGGTAGTTGATGAAATCGCTGTTGCTATGGCAGACAGCGCTGCGCGCCATTTATGATCGTCAGGCAATGCGCGAGCTGTGCCACGACAGTTTAACATCCCGTGGTCCAATGTCGGGAAGGTGCTTCGAACTATTCTCAAATGGTGTCCGTACAAGATCCGTATCGTGCAGCAGCTTGCACCACAGGACGAACAACGACCTGCTGACTTTTCTCTCCACTTTCTCGCACGGTTTGAAATTCACGAGGGCTGGCACTACCATCCTATGGACAGACGAAGCTCATTTTTCTCTGACGAGTGAGGTGAACACACAGAATTGCCGATTGTGGGGATCCTCACCTCCAGTCACTGTGCACGAAGT
The DNA here is from genome assembly GCF_023864275.1 of Schistocerca cancellata. NCBI lineage: Eukaryota > Metazoa > Arthropoda > Insecta > Orthoptera > Acrididae > Schistocerca > Schistocerca cancellata. Next base: position 600,011,427 of record NC_064631.1, on the reverse strand, counting down.
TCCTCTGATTGGTGAACGCGTCACCGTACGGTGTGGCTTCAAGACTACGTTCATCACTGGCCCATTCTTTTTTGAACAGGTTGGAGCTCAAGCACCACAGACGTGCAGTGTGACTGGCCAGCGTTACTGCGATATGCTTCGCCAGTATATCATACCTGCCCTACGGGAGACAGACGGTTTGAACTCAATAGTACTCATGCAAGATGAGGCTCCACCACACATCGCTCTTGAAGTTCATCTACTTCTCCGAAACACATTTGGTAACGATCGAATTACCAGCCGATCGTTTCCAAATGCTTGGCCAGCACGATCACCTGATCTCACACCCGGTTATTTATTTATTTAATTAGCGTATGGCTAATACAGACATATCATCAAATTAAATTACACATATTGACGAACAAGAAACGTAAGTTTCTCTTTACAACTGAATATCCAATCTTTCAATCCAGCGCACTGCGTGTGTAGTTGCTAGCAGGAAGACGTCTGTGGCGTCGTGATAGGCTCGAATCCTGCATTCACTGAGAATGTGGTGAACAGTCTGGTATGGAGCCCCGCAGTCACAGGCTGGATCAGGCAGCTTCTTCCACTTAAAGAGAGCATCCCTGCATCGGCCATGGCTGGTACGGATTCTGTTGAGAGTAGTCCAGGTCTTGCGTGGTAGGTCGAATCCACTTCGAAGTTTAGCACCTGAGAAGATGTTATGCAGGTGCACATCTGTCACTGCTTCCCACCGACCTATCCACTCTTCAAGAGGTTTGAAATCCTTAGCAACCATGTCAGCATCGGACAGAGTTGGATGGCGTGATTTCAGTCTCTTACGATTTAAAAGTGGCAGGTCGCTATGCACGGGTAGGTTAGAATTCCTGGAGATCTTGTGGAATTCTCTCATAAGGGCAGTAGATCTGCGTAGATCAGGAGGCATTATAACGGTTAACAGTGGAAGCCAATAAACTGGAATAGATCTGATTGCGCCAGATATTACGCGCATTGTCGTAATCACCTGGGTGTCAACAAGCTTTGTATGATGACTGTTCGGCCAAACAGGTACACAATATTCAGCATTTGAGTACACGAAGCCCAGAGATGAAGATCGCAGGGTGGTTGCTGAAGATCTCCAGATGATTTCCTATTGTAGGGCTACCGAATTCTTTACAGACGAATGGAAAAACTGGTCGAAGCCGACCTCGGGGAACATCAGTTTGAATTCCGCAGAAATGTTGGAATACGTGAGGCAATACTGACCCTACGACTTATCTTAGAAAATAGATTAAGAAAAGGCAAACCTACGTTTCTAGCATTTGTAGACTTAGAGAAAGCTTTTGACAATGTTGACTGGAATACTCTCTTCAAATTCTAAAGCTGGCAGGGGTAAAATACAGGGAGCGAAAAGCTATTCAAAATTTGTACAGAAACCAGATGGCAGTTATAAGAGTCAAGGGGCAGGAAAGGGAAGCAGTGGTTGGGAAGGGAGTGAGACAGGGTTGTAGCCTCTCCCCTATGTTATTCAATCTGTATATTGAGCAAGCAGTAAAGGAAACAAAATAAAAATTCGCAGTAGGTATTAAAATCCATGGAGAAGAAATAAAAACTTTGAGGTTCGCCGATGACATTGTAGTTCTGTCAGAGACAGCAAAGGACTTGGAAGAGCAGTTGAACTGAATGGACAGTGTCTTGAAAGGAGGATATAAGATGAACAGCAACAAAAGCAAAACGAGGATAATGGAATGTAGTCGAATTAAATCGGGTGATGCTGAGGGAATTAGACTGGGAAATGAGACAATTAAAGTAGTAAAGGAGTTTTGCTATTTGGGGAGCAAAATAACTGATGATGGTCGAAGTAGAGAGGATATAAAATGTAGACTGGTAATGGCAAGGAAAGCGTTTCTGAAGAAGAGAAATTTGTTAACATCCGGTATAGATTTAAGTGTCAGGAAGTCGTTTCTGAAAGTATTTGTATGGAGTGTAGCCATATATGGAAGTGAAACATGAATGATAAATAGTTTGGACAAGAAGAGAACAGTAGCTTTTGAAATGAGGTGCTACAGAACAATGCTGAAGATTAGATGGGTAGATCACATAACTAATGAGGAGCTATTGAACAGGATTGGGGAGAAGGGGAGTTTGTGGCACAACTTGACAAGAAGAAGGGACCGGTTGGTAGGACATATTCGGAGGCACCAAGGGATCACAAATTTAGTATTGGAGAGCACCGTGGAGGGTAAAAATCGTAGAGGGAGACCAAGAGATGAATACACTAAGCAGATTCAGAAGGATGTAGGTTGCAGTAAGTACTGGGAGATGAAGAAGCTTGCACAGAATAGAGTAGCATGGGGAGGTGCATCAAACCAGTCTCAGGACTGAAGACCACAACAACAACAACAACCCGAAGGACAGGGTTTACCAGGGGGACATTCACATGTGTACTGATCTGAAGCGCAGCATATCAAGAGAGGTAGCCAGCAAAGCTACGGACATGCTTCGTTATGCTGTGCAGAATTTAATCCCGTGGTTTCAGACTCTTCTGGACACTGATGGGCACCATACTGAGACCCTTTTGTAATAGTATGATGGACCGTAGCATCAGATTAAAAGCGCTTTAATTGAATTGACTCTCCATTATTCCTCTTCCCCATGTCAGTGACCTTAATGTTACAAAAACTGATCGTCGTGCGGTAATTAGTTTCCGTGTTACAACGTCTTACATAGCGAAAGTTTAATTACAACCATCCGGTAAATGCACAAGTAGGATTACTGTAAGAACGACTAATTAACATATCGAGTTGCGGTGAATGCGTGAATGTTGTAATGTGGTAAGTAGATGAGAATCTGTGACAAGTGGAATGTTTTCTGTTCTCGAGGGCGCCGCCCCGCCTAGGGCCGGCACTGCAGCGGCTGTCGTGTCGGCGACCACCTGCCGGAGTCGCCCGGCGACCGGAGGCCCGCGCCGTGACGCGCCTGCGGCCGCCGAGTGACAGGAACGAATCGCCGACAATGGCCGCTGTTAGCTGCCTGTCCGCTGGGCACTGCCCCGTCCTCCGAGCGCCGTCACCACTCCCAGCCGCAGTCCGTCTGCGGCGATTCTTCCAATGCTGTTTGGTTAGGCTGTGATGAAAAAAAGAAAAAGACACAGTCAATATCAACTCTACAGCCCACAGGAAGAATAATTTTTTTCATAGAGTGACGTTTAAGGCTGATGATTTATTTCTGTAATGGACCAAGCGGACTATATAGTCTGTTTGTAAACTGAAGAGCGAGCGAGCGAGTCCCCACTCTGCCTACCCCGCTACGTCACAGGGCGCTTCTACAGGCTGTTTCACAACGTAGTACCGGCCCTGCCGCGGCGCGCGCTTTAAATCTGTGGCGATGCCGTGTGCAGATACGTCTCGGCTGCGTTGATTTTCAGATAAATGTATTAAGACCATAAGGAATACGAAAAACGATAGCTTCTTCCGAAACACAACATTATGGAGTAAATAATATTATAATAAGAATGTTCATGCGAATGTACTGATGTTCCTGTATTGCTATTCGTAAAACGAACCCCATCAATCTGTACAATTTGAGGCTTGTTCTTACTTTGTGTTTCTACTAGAAGGTAGAAGTTTTCTTTGAAAGACTGCATTGAAACTTAACAATTTTTGCAACACGATAAGTGTTTAAAAAGTAAGCATAAATTTATAATTCTGCGTGTTGTATTAGTCCGATTTGCACTACTTTTTTGTCACTGCCTTCGTAAACAAGTCTCAAAAGTATGTGTACAATGTTATGCATATTGGGTTCAAAATGGTTCAAATGGCTCTGAGCACTATGCGACTTAACTTCTGAGGTCATCAGTCGCCTAGAACTTAGAACTAATTAAACCTAACTAACCTAAGGACATCACACACATCCATGCCCGAGGCAGGATTCGAACCTGCATATTGGGTATTTACTCGGTTGCCAGCTGTCAAAAAGGTTACATGTGTTTTGGTAGCAGCAAATATTATTTGTTTTGTATGAAAATAGATTAGAGAATCTCTATTAAATTTTGTTATAGAAATGGAATGAAGTTTATGAAATTTTTAGAAATGTTAAATATTGCTTTTGGTGAGCCTGTTATAAGTGAACCAAGGGCATACAAGTGGTATAAACATTTCAAAGCAGGCCTTAGAGGACAGCGGTTTTACAACATGGATGAGATTAAAAATGCACAGTTAAGAGGCCTATAAACGACCCCGAAGAAACAGTTCCTAAAGAATTTCGGGAATTGGAAAAAGTATAGCACAAGTATGTAGTATATAATGGGGAATATTTTGAAGAGGATAACATCGTTGTAGATTAACAAATAAAGTTCTTACCAAAAATTAAAAATTAATACGTGAACGCTCCTTGTATGTCAAGCCTTTTGCTTAGAAGTCCAGAATCGATGTACATGTTTCGAAGAAAATTTCAGCAGTGTTTAGAATAGCTATTGAGCACAAATTTCAAGCAATATGTCTCAGAATCAGGTGAATAGCGACCGAGATAGAGATTTAGTGTTCCATAAGCATCAAAGGTTTTACGTTATTTTGAAACTCTATAACGATCGGTTTCCTCCCAAGATTATTTGTTTTCCTTCGTGGCGATTCCACTAAACCATGCGGCTTATTTTCGCGTTCCTTCCTTATGCGTCCTATGGACGAGGCTGACGTTTGCATAAATTGCAGCCCTTTGATTGGGACTGGTAATGTAACAACATTAGACACGATCGAACGCTCGTTACTCCGCTAATACCTCCTCTTCCTCGTATTCTGCACATTTTCTTGCAATGCTAAACGATTATCCATCAGTAAGTATACAAAGTTTACTGACTGGAAACTATGATCGTACGAACAGAAACGACGTATATCACTGCAAGCCGAACTACACCGCTAGACAGGTAACGGGTAACAGATTTTGGGTGCCCCTCTACTCCGGTGACAGCGTTTATTCCGGGAAAGGCCACTTGCCCCACCAAAAGCGCTGTTCGCTCTTGAGTTTACAGACAGACTATATCACCTCCTGACAACAGGCACTGGTCGCTTTGCAGAGGCGTAAAACGGGTACAAAGCGATCACGAAACCCTTCATTGCCGACAGAGAGGGTGCGTCCACAATTTTTAAGAAGGATATTTTCCTACGAGGAGGAGTGAGCGCAGACTGATTCCACCAACAGGGTGAAGTAGTGGGAGGTGTCACGTAACCGATCACACCAGCGGCAGTATCCTCCAAGACGCCGCAACGAGTAGATCGCTAGTGGCGTGAGTGCGTGTCAGTGACCTCCGTCGAAAACTCGGAGAGTCGAAAATGCAGCATCTTTTGGAGCAGCGTTATTCGATAAATTTCTGTGCGAAAGTGCGCAAATCTGTTACAGAGGATTTTGGTATGATTCAAGAGGACTATGAAGAAGAAGCCATCTTACTTGCCATGGTTTTCATGTCGCACAAGAGATTCAAAGATGGCCACGAGGACGTTGAAATGATGACCGACCTTGGAGACTTTCAACAAGCCGAACTGATGAAAGTTTGATGAAAGAGCATTTCTTCTGTTTTATGTTGGAGTGTTCCATAGTTTGAAGGATCGAGTCCTCTGCGTCCGTCCGGAGATGAAGATTGAGTTCTTCACCTTAACAATGCCCCCTCTAACACGTCAGTCGCCGCTGGCGAAGTTTTTGATGCCTCTCGATCTTCCACCATAACCGAGTCCATCAACATCAGGTAGCAAATGTGAGGTAGCTAAGGAGGTCGGACCGTAGGTTCTACTATGACAAGACTGCTTGGTAGCTACAACAGGAAAACACAATTAATTAGCAGGTATACAAAATAGAAAGTATTTATTACTTAATTTTGTTGTAGTCCATGATCTGTTGGTTGACAATTATAGAAGACGTGACTAGACTAAGCGTCTGAAGAATGACATATTTTACAAGTCACAAATCTCGCAGTGACGAATTAATCTCTCGTAATCTTGAATGTCGAATCCGGTGAATTTGAAGACTAACTTGGAAAGACTTGCTGGCAGTAATGACAGAGCTGTAGACGATGTCTGACCAACATCGGCGCTTGCTGACCACTGAGCGCTGCTACTAACTGTAGACTGACACAACTGCACTACTCTCCTGCTACACATCAAGTGACCTAGCGGCGCCTCGCTGCGAGCACATGTACTTCGACTGGCTGTGTACTCTTCGGCTAACAAAAAGCCGTTCTTGTGTTCCGTTTATCGAGAGAATCACATCCGGCGGATCGATCTCTCAGGCGGCGGTGCGGTCGTGTGACTGACGACATCCCAATTTTGTCCAAGTTCAACGTGGCAACACTGCTGCAACCACGCTACAGCCCTGACGTGCAGCACCTCTCAGGAATTTCTGTTTATTCCCGCAAATGGAGAGGAGCCCGAAAGAGAAGCGATTCGGCACGATTCCAGCAGTTCAGGCTGCTTTGACCAGGTCCTTTGACAGCCTTCCGCGCAAAGAGTTCCAAAGAGCCTACAACAATGAAATAAAAAAAACACTGGCAGCTGCGTATTGATGCCCAAGGGTCATATTTCGAATACTTTTACCCCGCTGTAGAAAAGTGGCTAGTAATTTTTTGTTATGAGACTAGCTTTGAAACATTGTGAAAGTGCCCTGTACGTTAAAGCAGTGAAGTGGTGTGTGTGCACGCTCCAGTCAGTTCAGTCAGTTGTACGGAATCAGCGCAGAAAGTTGTGTCGATATGGAGTCGTGACACAGTGAAAGAAGCAAGCTATGGTGTTCGGACGAGCCCGTGACCACACCGTGAATGAAGTTGTCTGATTCGTTGGTGTATCGACTTGTGCTGTCCAGTAAGTCTAAAAGGAATGAAGTACCGCTCACAGCCGTGTATCACTCTTAACGGACAGTGTCCGGAGACGAGTGTTGTACTTTTGAAAGAGTTTGAGAGTAGAGAGTTGGGATGTTTGCGAGTGAGGGGGTTTGGGCTGACACACATTTTTTTTTATCCTATATTTAATCTCTCAAACTCAAATTTCGTTAAATCATATCCTTGAGATCTGAAGCAAAGTTGTAGGAGCCGGCGTTGTCTGAGCGAGGTGGACGCCAGACATGGGAATCCGCCCACCTGGACCACGTGGCGCCGGTATCAACGACGGCGAGCACCCCTCTACTGCTGGAGTGTAGCATGAAAGGGAAACAGGGAAACGGAAGCAGTCTTACTCTGAAACAGTGATCTGAGTACACAACTTGATCTCACTTCAAGCAACAATGCCATTGGCTGATGACACTCAAAATCACACCAAACATTCAATTGACCATTGGCCTAAAACTTAATCAGAATGACATTTAATAAACATTAAATGTGATAACAAAAGTGTACGAGGTGCATTCAAGTTCCAAGGCCTCCGATTTTTTTTCTCCCGACTGGAAAGAGATAGAAACATGCGCATTGTTTTAAAATGAGGCCGCGTTCATTGTCAATACGTCCCAGAGATGGCAGCACCGTACGGCAGATGGAATTTTACCGCCAGCGGCGAGAATGAGAACTGTTTTAAATACTTAAAATGGCGACGTTTTCCTTACTTGAACAGCGTGCAATCATTCGTTTTCTGAATTTGCGTGGTGTGAAACCAATTGAAATTCATCGACAGTTGAAGGAGACATGTGGTGATGGAGCTATGGATGTGTCGAAACTGCGTTCGTGGGTGCGACAGTTTAATGAAGGCAGAACATCGTGTGACAACAAACCGAAACAACCTCGGGCTCACACAGGCCAGTCTGACGACATGATCGAGAATGTGGAGAGAATTGTTTTGGGGGATCGCCGAATGACTGTTGAACAGATCGCCTCCAGAGTTGGCATTTTTGTGGGTTCTGTGCACACAAGCCTGCATAACGACCTGAAAATGCGAAAAGTGTCATCCAGGTGGGCGCCACGAATGCTGACGGACGACCACATGGCTGTACGTGTGGCATTTTGCCAAGCAATGTTGACGCGCAACGACAGCATGAATGGGACTTTCTTTTCGTCGGTTGTGACAATGGATGAGACGTGGATGCCATTTTTCAATCCAGAAACAAAGCACCAGTCAGCTCAATGGAAGCACACAGATTCACCGCCACCAAAAAAAATTTCACATAACCCTCAGTGCTGAAAAAATGATGGTGTCCATGTTCTGGGACAGCGAGGGCGTTATCCTTACCCATTGCGTTCCAAAGGGCACTACGGTAACAGGTGCATCCTACGAAAATGTTTTGAAGAATGAATTCCTTCCTGCACTGCAACAAAAACGACCGGGAAGGGCTGCGTGTGTGCTGTTTCACCAAGACAACGCACCCGCACATCGAGCTAACGTTACGCAACAGTTTCTTCGTGATAACAACTTTGAAGTGATTCCTCATGCTCCCTACTCACCTGACCTGACTCCTAGTGACTTTTGGCTTTTTACAACAATGAAAGACACTCTCCGTGGCCGCACATTCACCAGCCGTGCTGCTATTGCCTCAGCGATTTTCCAGTGGTCAAAACAGACTCCTAAAGAAGCCTTCGCCGCTGCCATGGAATCATGGCGTCAGCGTTGTGAAAAATGCGTACGTCTGCAGGGCGATTACGTCGAGAAGTAACGTCAGTTTCATCGATTTCGGGTGAGTAGTTAATTAGAAAAAAAATCGGAGGCCTTAGAACTTGAATGCACCTCGTACAATGGTTCAGAATTAAACATTCATATTCAAGGTGTGATATACTCAAGTTCTTTTTACGTCTACTTTAGTGCAGTGTCTAGTGTTTCTACACAAGATTAGGAAATAAATAATTTATCTTTCTTGCAAATTAAAAATTACCTGAAACTTCCTGACAGATTAAAACTGTGTGCCGGACCGAGACTCGAACTCGGGACCTTTGCCTTCCGCGGGCAAGTGCATTCTGGAAACATCCCCTAGGCTGTAGCTAAGCCATGTCTCCGCAATATCCTTTCTTTCATGAGTGCTAGTTCTGCAAGGTTCGCAGGAGAGATTCTGTGAAGTTTGGAAGGTAGGAGACGAGGTACTGGCAGAAGTAAAGCTGTGAGAATGAGGCGGGGGTCGTGCTTGGGTAGCTCAGTTGGTAGAGCACTTGCCCGCAAAAGGCAAAGGTCCCGAGTTCTAGTCTCGGTCCGGCACACAGTTTTAATCTGTCAGAAAGTTTCATATCAGCGCACATTCCGCTGCTGAGTGAAAATCGCGTTCTAAAAATTACCTGTTAGAAAAAAAAGTGATTTCAGCTAAAACTTTCAGATATGATTTGTGCAGTAGTCTGACGTGATACAGAAAAACCGAAGTCAGGTCTGAAACCAGATGATAAACACTTTTAATATCACCTTACAGTCATCAAACATCGTTCTAAAATTTTTAAAATGCAGCGTAGCATAATTAGTCCAGAGTGCATTTTTGTTAATGCCTCGTACATATTTCTCCAACATACGCATTCCTATACTAATGGCTTTATTTGGGATTGTTTCCTTCAGTATTCTTCCTAATACCTCATACTAAACACATCTGCTGAATTAATAGTTAACACACTTCTCTTGAAAATCTAAATCAAATCTTCCACCCCTCCCCCCCCCCCCCCCCCCCCCCCCGCCACCAAACTTCATGAGGTGATGGGGGCTTGCGTGCCTATACGATACCGATAACCGTACCGTAAGGAGAACCACGACGAAGTGGTATCCTAAAGAGGGGCAGTAGCCTTTTCAGTAGTTACAGGAGCCACTGCCTGATATTGACTTGTAATATTAGCCCACATAGTCTGGCTGTGTTGATACTGCCAACGTCTGAAAACAAGGGGAAACTACAGCCATATTTTCTCCTAGGGCATGCAGCTACATAGTATAGCTTAATGATGATGTCATCCTCTTGATTAAAATATTACGGAAGTGAGATAATGCCCCATTAGGGTCTCCGGGCAGGACCACGCAGAAGGATGTTGACAACAGGATAAACGAAGCTGCCATTCTGAGGGCCGGAATATGAAATGTTAGATCCCTTAATCGGATATTTAGGTTAGAGGATTTTAAAAGAGAAATGGAGGGGTGAAAGTTATAAATAGTAGGAATTAGTGGTCTGCAGTGACACGAACAAGATTCCTGGTCAGGTCAGTATAGGATTAACAACACAAAATCAAATAAAGATAATGCAGGTGTAGGCCCAATAGTGACTAAGGAAAGTGGGATGCGGATAGGCTACTAGGAACCTATGAACAGCATAGTGAACACACTATCGTAGCCTAGATGGACAGGAAACCAATATCTATCTCAGTAGTACAAGATTATGTATCAGCTAGCTCCGTAGATGAAGAAGAGATAAAAAGAATGTATGATGAGGTAAAGGAAATTGTTAAGGTAGTTCAGTGAGACAAAAATTTGATTGAGATGGGTAACAGGAATTCGATAATTGTAAAAAGAAGACAAGGAAAATTAGAAGGAGAACATGGACTAGGAAAAATAAATAAAAGAGCAAGTCGCTTGATAGAACTTCGCACGGAACATAATTTAATCATATTAAAAAATCATGAAATAACTCCATAATTTATTGGTTGTGAACTGCAGATAAATACTGAAGAAACTGCATATAGGTAGTGTGCCACTTTCCAGCACATTTCGAATCTGCCGCTTGTTCTGTTGTCAAAAGAAGTGCCTACTGTACCATTTACTAAGAACTAACAGTACCTGCAGACCGAACCTGCAGGACCCGGCGAGCGTACTGGAGACAGTGGACAACGATTTGCGAAAAGAGGCACGGTTGCTATAGATTATTATGCGACTTGATTTTGATGGTTGCAAGTGAAGTCTCGTGTCAAGGTAAACCAATGTTCATAGTGTAGATAATGAGAGTGGCCAGGGTATGCGAGGAACAACCTCTCCGTCATACTGACTGGAAGCTTTGTAGTATTCGGTTCCGGAGAAAGACATTGCGGAGGCCGGGAATTGGTGTGGCGCTTGTCTTAAGGCATGCGGGGTATGTAATGTGCTCTGCCGATACAAGTTACAAGGGAATGAACTGCTATTTTACTCTGCTTTCTTTAAGTGAGGTCGGTGTCTTCAACCTTGTTCCGAATAACGGATGTTGACTTCTGTTTTTATAAGTGTGATGTATTCGTAGTATCGACAGCGAAGGGGAGTGGAGACTTTGTGAACCTTGCTACGTTTTATTCGGAGCTTTTGGTTAAGTACAGGAGTGATTGTGCTTAGTTGTTACTTTATATAACATATCCAGATTCACCGAATGCTTTTGGCCAATTTCTCAGCTGTATGTGCAGTTGTGTGACATTAACGGTGTGGGGCCGCAATGATTATTTGATAAACTGTTTTTTTTTTGTTCCTAAAAGGAACATTCCATGGGCGTCTTTAAGCAAACGTGATTTGCATTGCAGTTTTTAAGCTATCATGCTAAGCGGAGTCTAGCTGATAAGTTATTAGTGGCTCACGAGACATCGGACGTGTAGACTACAGGTCGTGTCCTGTGAGACTGACCAGAAATAACAAATTTACATTACGGCTGTATGGTATTAATACCACTTCATTTTCAGACAGCCAACCAAAGGTTACCTACTATACCTTGGTTGGAGATGAATAAGGAAACTGAATGCTGTTGACGATTTTATCAACACCTTTAGTGGTACACTGTAAATGCCAGTGGCCAGAATTTGTTCACATTTGTTTTTGTAGGGGCCACATTGGGCATGGCGAGGTATGTCTGGCACTTTTGGAATTATTTGATGTCCTATATGATTTCAGGTTTTAAAGACTTTATTAACTATAATTAACTAAACATTTTACTGAATTTTAATTAATTTGTCAAATTTCCAAACTATTACGCGTTAACTGATATTAAATTTAAATTAACATGTTCTTTCTTAACTGTTTAGTTGAACTGCGCAGACGTTAAATCGCCTGGGTGTTGTTTACGATTTTGCATTGTATTGTTAACACAGCAAATATTTATTAATCAGCATTGTTTTTATATTTAATGTTACTTGTGTTTTCAAAATAAAAACGTAATGAAGCTATCTGTATGTTAATTAGCCGAGACGCCCACGCCATTTCTCGATAGTAAATTTCAGACATTTCGATATTTTGTGTTATTGTCCACCTCAACGAGAGAGGTGACACGTGAGGCTCAGTAATAATTTCAAAAGGGAAGACCTGAACAAATTGAAAGAAATAAAGCTTGGCGAAATTTTCGGAGGAAACCGTAGGCAACAACAGAAACAGGGAAACGAAGACAGTCGAAGACGATTGGGTAAATATGAGGGTTGAAATAGTGAAGGCAGCACAGACGTAAACACTGGTAAAAATAGAAGGCCTAAAAGAAATCCTTATAAGGCATACAAGGCACTGAATTTAACTAATAAGAGTAGAAAATATACCGACGCAGTAAATGAAGCACAACGAAAAGGGATACAGACGTCGAAAACATCAGACTGACGCAAAGTACAAAATGGCTAAGAGGACTAATTCACGGTTGCAGAAATATGCATGTCTGTAAAAGATGGGTACCGCCTGCATTAAAGCTCAGACATTTGGAGAAAAGAAAAGTAGTTATGTGAGTATCAAGAGTTAAGCTAGTACTAAGCAAAGAAGGGAAAGCTGAAAGGTGGAAGGAATATATAGATGGTCTATATGACGGAAACGCACTTGAGGATAATATTACAGAAAGAGGAAAGGCAGCAGGTGAGGATGACCTGGGAAAAATATTGTGAGGAAAAGTTGGCAGAGAATTGAAAGACATAAGAGGAAACAAGTTTCCCTGGGGAAGATGACATTCCCTCTTACGGAGATCCTTGGGAGGGCCAGTCATGACGGAATCAGTCCACCAGATGTGCAAGCAGTATGAGGCAGGGGAAACAACCTCATGATATTGTATTTTATTGTATTGTACGTTTACCGGGGACGTAGAAACGGCGGAGAGGCTTCGTCACTGCCGTAACCGCAGCGGTTCACAACCCCACGACGACTACCACAGTCCACTTCAACGCTCCGCCGATCCACACCGAACGCAGGATTATGATCGGTTCGGGCCCCGGTGAACCCCCCCCCCCTCCCCCTCCTCAGGGACCGTCTCACACCAGACGAGTGTAACCCCTATGTTTGCGTGGTAGAGTAATGGTGGTGTACGCGTACTTGGAGAACTTGCTTTCGCAGCAATTGCCGACATAGTGTAGCTGAGGCGGTTAAGGGGAACCAGCCTGTATTCACCGAGGCAGATGGAAAACCGCCTAAAAAGCATCCAGAGACTGGATGGCTCACCGGACCTCGACACAAATCCGCCCGGCGAATTCAAAAGGGTTCAAATGGCTCTGAGCACTATGGGACATAACATCTATGGTCGTCAGTCCCCTAGAACTTAGAACTAATTAAACCTAACTAACCTAAGGACATCACACACATCCATGCCCAAGCCAGGATTCGAACCTGCGACCGCAGCAGCCGCGCGGTTCCGGACTGAGAGCCTAGAACCGCTTGGCCACCGCGGCCGGCTCCCGGCGAATTCGTGCTGGTGACCATGTGCTCCTTTCCTCTCCGGAAAGCAGTGCGTAAGACCGCTCAGCTAACCGGGCGGGCTTAACAACCTCATACTTCAAAAAGAATATAATAATACCAATTCCAAAGAAGAGAGGTCCTGACAGGAATGTGAGCAGTGCCCGCTCTTATCGATATAGCATGTGCTTACACTTTTTTGCTGTTACCTAGCAACGGCATCAGTGCGTTGCAGCCGAGATGGCGTTCGCGGCGACAGCCTTAGAAGTGGGCGCTTCTAGATTGCGGACGACTGCACGACGCCGATGCGGTGCCTCAGCGAGCGTGCTGACAAGAGGCGAAGTTGATGACTGTACAGCAGTCGGAGGAATGGACGGGTCGCGGGGGCGACCAAAGGATGACTGATGTACCAGCGACCACTTGGAACAGCCCCTGTTGAGCGAGAAACAACTGGACTTGGTGAGCACGTTTCAGAACATTTCCTGTCGCTGTGCGCTCTTGCCCCGCGGAGCTCACTTTGATATACGGTCTAGTCTGGTTTAGTGCTCTTTATCGGAACTCCGAGCCGGCCGGAGTGGCCGTGCGGTTCTAGGTGCTACAGTCTGGAACCGAACGACCACTACGGTCGCAGGTTCGAATCCTGCCTCGGGCATGGATGTGTGTGATGTCCTTAGGTTAGTTAGGTTTAATTAGTTCTAAGTTCTAGGCGACTGATGACCTTTAGAAGTTAAGTCGCATGGTGCTCAGAGCCATTTGAACCATTTTTTTTCCGGAACTCCGCTCGCTAGTCGGTTTCTTATTCGGTGTTTGAAACTGCTTCAACCCGTTGACTTGTTCCTGTTATCACGGGTAAGAATTAAATGTTATTTCCCCTAAGTTTAAATTAGCCATTTATTCCTTTGAGTACCGGTGTGCACTGGGAGAATAGATTCGAGTTGTACGGCTGGTCTGAACTTGCTCAGCGAGTGCGTCTGTTTTAAGACTTTTATTACGTGAGTATTTTAAGCTGTTCAGGTCGATACCGCACCGTTCGCTTACTTCTATTCGAGTACGCCTCCGCCATCATCACTGCTTCTTGCAAATTTCAACCCAGCTGTATTACGCTTGTACGAGGTTTTCCATGACTTCTTGTTCTCGGTTTCTTACGCGACCGTTAATAGCTACTGGCGTTAGTAGAAGCTCTGTTGTTTTAACTTTTTCTTAATTATGTTTGTGGGTTTTAAGTTATTTATTACCATTGTGAAAGTTTATTTCGAATGTATTTCTGGGCGTGGACAATACAGTATATAAACCTGTGAAATTTTGAAGAGCCACCCGCTTTTGTTTACTGCTTATACTGAGTTTCTTAAATGTATTCTATTAATGTGTTTTAGAAATCAGTTACGCCGTATTTTGCTAGCGTGCTGTAGAACGGTGTGTCCAGTACTGTGAACTAACTGGCTACCTGCTGGAATTTACAACTGTACAGCAAGATTTTAGGCAACTGCTTGTATCTTATTACTTAATGAGTGCAGTGCTGGTTTATCTTATTAATGTTGTAATTGTATGAATGATGCATATTTGACGCCCTATCCCTACCACTCCCTAAGAACCTAGTTCATTGACCATTTCAATACGATTAGATCGAACCATGAAGTTAATCTGTCTTAGTTGCAAAATATTAACACAAATTGTTTGTAGAAGAATGTAATATCTGGTAGAAGCTGATCTTGGGGATATCATTTTGCATTCTTGAGAGGCGTGGAAACACCTGAGGTAATACTCACCCTTCCTCTTATCTTAGATGTTACGGATTTTGATTGGTTGGGGAAGGAGACCAGACAGCGAGGTCATCGGTCTCATCGGATTAGGGAAGGACGGGGAAGGAAGCCGGCCGTGCCCTTTCAATGGAACCACCCCGGCATTTGCCTGGAGCGATTTAGGGAAATCACGGAAAACCTAAATCAGGATGGCCGGACGCGGGATTGAGATGTTACAACTTACATTTATGGCATATGTAGACTTAAAGAAAGCTTTCGACAGTGTTGATTGGACTATACTCTTTGAAATTTTGAAGTTAGCACGGATTGAATATTGGTTATTTACGACTCGTATATATACCCGTCTATAGTGATGAAAATCGAAGACAATGAAAGGGAAGCAGTAGCAGCGTTCTAGCCTGTCACTCATACCATTCGGTGTATACACTGAGCAAGCAGTAAAGAAAACCAAGTAAAATTTTGAAAATGGAATTAAAGTTCAGGGAGAAGAAACAAAACTTCGATGCTCGCCGATGACATTGTAAACCTGTCAGAGATGGCAAAGCACTTGGAAGAGCACCTGAATGGTATGGACATTGTCTTGAAAGTATGGTGTAAGATCGACACCCATAAAAGTAAAACAAGGGAAATAGAATATAGTGGAATTAAATCAGCCGATAATGAGGGAGTTCGGTTATGAAATGAGACATTACAC
This sequence comes from Schistocerca cancellata, assembly GCF_023864275.1. NCBI lineage: Eukaryota > Metazoa > Arthropoda > Insecta > Orthoptera > Acrididae > Schistocerca > Schistocerca cancellata. Next base: position 599,995,486 of record NC_064631.1, on the reverse strand, counting down.
GCACCAAAGGAGATTCGCTATTTGAGCATCAAAACAACTGCTGATAGCCGAATTAGAGAGGATGTAAAATGCAGATTGGCGATAGGAAGATTATCATTTCTGAAAAAAAAGAAGTTTGTTAACATCGAATTGTAATTTAAGAGTGTTCCCTTGTACGGAAGTGAACGTGGGCGATAATAAGAGAAGAGAAAATTTATAATGTAGTGCTATTGAAGGATGCTGAAGATCCGATGTGTTGAAAACCAGCTACTCGTTATTAAATTTAATCTCAGTACGTAAACAGTCTGATTTCAGTATCAATGCTCTTAACATACACTGAAGAGCCGAAGAAACTGGTACACCTGCGTAATATCGTGAAGGGCCGTCGCGAACACGCAGAAGTGCCGCAACACGACGTGACATGGAGTCCACTGATGTCTGAAGTAGTGCTTAAGGGATCTGTCACCATGAATCCTTCAGGGCTGTCCGTAAATTCGTGAGAGTAAGACGTGGTGGAACCTCTTCTGAACAGCACGCTGCAAAGCATCCCAGCTATGCACAATAATGTTCATGTCTGGATAGTGTGGTGTCCAGTGGGAATGTTTAAACTCGGAAAAGTGTTTCTGGAGCTACTCTGTAGCAATTCTGGACGTGTGGGGTGTCGCATTGTCCTGCTGGAATTGCCCAGGTCCGTCGGAATGCACAATGGACATGACTGGATGCAGGTGATTACAGAGGATGTTTACGTACGTGTCACTTGAGAGTAGTTTCTAGACGTATCAGGGGTCCCATATCACTCCAACTGCACACGCCCCACACCATTACAGAACCTCCACCACCTTGAACACTCCTCTGCTGACATGCAGAATCCATGGATTCATGAGGTTGTCTTCATAGCCATACACGTCCATCTCTTCGACACAAATTGAAACGAGACTCGTCCAAACAGGCAAAATGTTTTCAGACATCAACAGTCCAATGTTTTTGTTGACAGGACCAGGTGAGGCGTAAAGCTTTGTGTCATGCAGTCATCAAGGACACACGAGTGCGCCTTCGGATCCGAAAGCCCAGTAAAGTAGTGCTTAAATATCAGAGGAAACGTCCCCACTCAGCTGTAAAGGTAACAATATACAAATTACCTTCGTGCTTCTACGTCCCACTTTGAGCAGCGAGGTGAACAGTGAGAGGTGCCGGTGCTAGCAGCGTATTTAACACTAAATTCTTCTCGAATATTCATATGGAAATGATGCTTTAAGCCCCCCCCCCTTTTTTTTTAACTACGACTTTTGATGTTGCACATGGATTAAGAAGAAACGCGAACTGACTGTAAACGATCCTGCAAGTGGAGTAGAAAAGAGTTTGGCACCTGCAATAATTTAATTGGATAGAAATTAATTAGATAAAGGAAAGTTTCATTAACGTAGTGAGAAATGAAAGGGTTGCTTTACCGATTCACAGAATGAAAGTTCTGTACAAAATAACAATTTGATTTATAATGCCTAAACTCAAAATAATAAACAAAACACATGAAACATTTACAATACGTCAAATTAGATACTCAAATAAATGCTGTGAAGGTGAAGTTGTCCATAAACTAGCTTGTGACGTTTATGACCAAGTGGTATGTGGAGCCAATTCCCTGCAACTCAGATCTTAAGAGAAACACCCAGCCAACCCAACATTAATAGCTGCCACAGTAGTGTGAACTCAGACAATGAACATCCAAGACAGAATCACGTAAGAAAAGATGGGAACTGGCGCACTCTGCTGAGCTCTGATTATCACAGAGCAAAATTCCTTAATCTGCCGGTGCTGCAGATATACGTTACCAAGCTGTCTTCTTAACTGGCGTGCCGGAGGCGATGGCTGGTTGCCTCGACGTCCTGTCATGGTGATGATAATGTCGCGAGTATAGCCCGAAACAAATTCTGCTGTTCTGGTTGTTCCAGACGAAAGACATCCTAGCAACACAAATACGCCGCTGAGGGAGACGAAGAAGGCTCGCTACACAAGCACTGACGGTACAGTGAGTGATTTTAACAAGAGAAGTCACACAGTAACTCTGATACAGTCAACTTTGGCCAAAACTGCTCTAGACGGACAACATAGGCCGCTTGTACGCAGAACGCTCGATTGCCAACTGTATTCGGAAAGTTATGTTGAAGTCGAAAGTTCAGCAACTTCATCAAACAGTTACAATTAAATGAAAGTATATTAGACAGCCAACGGAAGGCAGGCTGTCCAGAGCAGCGAGAGCTCAGTCTTGTAACCTACTCCGACCGAAAGCCGAGAGCCGACTCTCTCAAGAGCACCTGTACAAGCCGAAAGCCGAACACAGAACATTCCCACCCCCATTACAGTGGCCATGGTTAAACGTTCCAATCAGCAACTCGAAAAACGGCGGAAAATTCCCCTCTATTGCCGACGCATTACTATTCCACCAATGGAGATGCTTGGCGCCAATTTCTGCGCCAATTTTGCTACGTCACGGAGCTATCCCCTGAGCAAGCCAATCACAGTTACGATTTTGCAGAAAACGCGGGAATTTGCCCGGCAAGACTGCCTGGGAACACAAGTGATTCCCACGCCTCGCTGGTAGCCCACCAGAAAGTGTTTTCACTAAGTTTCTGTGAAGTAACAGAAACTGTAGCCCAGCCGTTCCGTCAGGCCCCTGTGGGCGTGTCGCCTCCGCTCTTATGACAATGTCGGCGTCTGGAAAGCATCCTCTCGACTCCCTCACACCCGTCTGCTTAACCCTTTCTAGATCAGCAGAACCCGCCTGTCACGGGACCACCCGGGTGACGAGAGACACTGCGTGGGAAGTCCGCGTGTGAAGGAATAGCAACTTTTCACTGCATGCAATTAATGCAATTAGAGAGGAAAATCGAATTAGTAAGGCAGAGTAAGATAGAAATGTGAGAGGGGGCTCATGCTGAGTCTTGGCAACCTGCCATTGTAGCTAACAACGGCACGAGACATTTATTGTCTTATATGGAGGCTGCTGGCCTCTGCTCCGTATTCTGCCTGTTTACACATCTCTGTGTTTGAATATGCATGCCTATACCAGTTTCTTTGGCGCCTGAGTGTGTTATTCTTACATGCAATATTTTGACCCATAAATGAATAATTTTATGACGTATTCGGAGGTAGGAAAGATTTTCATAGAAGACCTTTAATTATAGATGATCTTGAACATGTTTCTGCAATGTAAAATTACGTCAAATTTATTCAAAGCTTACTAACTCGATAAGAATGTGTATAGAATTCTCCCTTATAGGGAGCATACGAGCAATGGACATACAGACTCCTCGTTGTATAAGGCAGCACCTGTTCACAAGAAATGTTAATCACAATAGTCATTCTCGGCTTATTCAAAATCAGTACCTGTGTTCTCTGCAGCAAAGACCTACCCTATTCTTGGTGTAATGTACATAATTCTGCTGATTGCAGCTTGTCTAAACAACTATTCCACTGAAGTAGAACGTATTCACTTGAGTTCACGTTGGTTATGATTTTAGACAAAGAATGAATTAGGACATGGAAGATCAACAAGAAAATGTGATTAATTCCTATTTCTGGATGAGAAGTAATTTAAAAAATTGGAATAACTGTGGATTATTATTCAAGAATAACAACACCATAGCTCGGCAAAGAAATTAAGCAGTCCTTCCTGGGACCACATGAAATACAAGGACCACAAGTCATCACAATTACAACATAAGGAACTGTGTATAATCTGTAATTCCTGTAGGAATGCTAAATAAGTGGGATAGTGACGTGAACCATGATCTATATTCACGGATGAGCTAATGAAAGAACTATACTGATTGTTGAACATGGAACATGTCTTTTGCTCTGCACAACAGTTTTAGCATTGGTGACAAAATACATCTGTAAAGCTGAAAAATAAGTAGAATTTGGTGTCAAAGCATAAGAGCAGAGTACAACCCCACCACAACTACTTTTAGGTTAAGCGTAGAAACCACCTTCGAAATGAAACACGAGACAAAGTCGTCAAATTTGAACATACAGGACCATGAAATGTTCGGACAGCGTCCACATGATGCCTCTAACCCAAGCGATCCCGAAAACACAAGTGTCTTTGTATCAACGCCCACATGGGCACGCCACCTCAAGCACAACCATCCTAAAGAGGGGAGCTGCATCAAACCAGTCTTTGGACCGAAGAACACAACAACAAAAACGTACCTTCTTCCTCAGTTTTCCCACTTGTTCACTTTTCATTGATTGGCGGAATCTGACGTTAGTCGGTGCTTTTGTTGAAGAATGCTTATGTCTCCAGAGGGAATCTGATGGCACAGATAACAAGAGCAGGTACGAAACCCACCGTCAACCATTGCAGCAGCAGGGTCGCTGGTCTGTCCCGCGAAGCGAAGCTGGGGGACCTCTCGTTTGGCTGCGTTGAGAAGCTGTTCCCTGGCGACGCGGATGGCCGGTTACTTTATCGCAAGCGCTAGAAAGTGGCGACATCTGCCGCGCAGGACCGGGCCGCGCTGCTGTGTTGCATAACGTGCCTGAGTAGCAGCGTCTGCCCAACGAGGCACTTTCCACCGAGAGTAGAGTCGGGGCGAGTGCGGTGCAGCAGCCACACACATACACACACACACACACACAGAGAAATACACACAGATTCTCTTTATTAAACGCAAATTCAGGCATACTACCTAGGAAGCAGAATACTCTTTGTCAACAGTGCTGCTCAGTGTATTTAAAAAATAGCATTATGAAATGAGTTTGGTGATACAGTATGCGGCACAGCACAATAGATTAATAATTCGTATACTTAGTAACTAACAGAAGAATGTGCAGTGGACATATGTATAGCTAACAGATGCTGAAACTGATTTGTATTCATCCTTTAACCTGTTGTAGCGGAATCCGTAACCTGAAGGTGCTTACTTGACGGACACTGGTTGGCAACAAATAAATACACATGACAGCAGCAATTGGTGGGTTCGCAGTGCCGCTTTTTAAACAGGAAGTATCAGTAATTTAGTTATTTCACTTGTTTTGAGCTCCATGGCTGTGGATTATATTACTTCAAGAAATACAGCATCAAGCAATTTTTCATGTATTTTTATTAATACTAATACGCGTTTCAGACTTTCGCCCATCTCCATACAGCGTAATACATATTCGCGAGGTATGATTAAAAAAATTGATTTCGTATCAGCAGCTGTTGATGCTGCAACCATGTGATTTCTGATAGCCTGATCCGATGAAACACCCAGCGTCAAGTTGTAACACATTCTGACTTGTCAGTCAGCAGCCAGAGACGCTACAGTGTCGATGTGTTTACCGTATCAGTCATGCATCATGGGTTTCGAATAACACTTGGACAATAAGTTCTGTCTCAAGCTGCAAAAAAGTGCCAAAGCAACTCGTAAAATATTGAAAGTGGTGTATTGCCGTAGCTCTGAAGACTGTTTGCAAATCGTATGAGCGAATTAAAATCGGAAATAAGTAGGTTGGTGAGCCACGTTTGTCGACGTCCATTAATCTCAAAAGCAGAAGGAAATGTGTAAAACGTGGCAAAAATTGTTAGTTCAAATAGGCGAAAAACTACGCGGGAGCTTACTGACGCATTTGGCATTTCATATGGATCTGTGCAAAGCATTTTAACTGATAATTTGGAAATCAGACGAGCTTCCTTCTTCATCACAACGCAACGTGCAACACTTCGCTTTTGATTAGCATGGTTATGTCCGAAACAGGTGTTCGCGTATGTCCATATCCACCTTACTCACCAGATTTAGCACCATGTGTCTTCTGGGTCTTCCCAAAAATTGCAGTCGCGCTTAACGGAAAAAGTTTCGACACTATTTTCGACACCGAGATGGGCACGACAGAGTACCTGGAGGCCCAACCAAGAACAGCCTTCCAGAAGTGCTTCCTGTCACAGATTCAGCGTGGCGATAAGTGCATTGCTAATCAAGGACAGTACTTTGAAGGAAATTAAACCAAATTCCATGTAAGTTTCTTATTTTGTTTCTAATACAATTACTCAACTTTTTTAATCACATCTCGGATGTACTGAAATCTTCCGCCATAGTACAGTTTGTATGTTTGGGCTCATTTCAGGAACTACTGTAGGGATTTTGATATGGTTGTCACTAACAGGTACTAATTTATGAGGAAGGTTTGTGTGAATACTGTAATTTATAAATATTTCACGCAGATTGGCTGAATTATAATGCATTAAAACCCCATCACTGTGAAAACGATGCCATGTCCATCCAGTGCTGAATGACAGAACTTGCTTACGCAATTTGGTGCTGTTGTCGGCTGGATACCAGTTTTACGTGTCACAGGGTACTTTGTACCAGTGATAAGTGGCGGACGATATATCATACTGATATTGTGTGTCAGAGGGTGTTCTCTACCAATGGTAAGCGAAGGGTGGTTCTTAGCAATTTGCGTGGCACAGGGTGCTTCTTACCCATGTTACGTTGCACAAGTTGTATGGCGTAGTATATATCTTACCAGTTTTACGTGTCACAGAGTGCTTCATTCTAGTGTTGTGTGACATTGGGTGCTGCATGTCGGTGAGAGTGCAGAGAGTGCTTCGTACGAGAGCTATTCGGAAAGTAAGATCCGACGGGGTGCGAAATGGAAACCACAGAGAAATTCTGATGAATCTTTGCACAGGTGTGTAGGGTGTGTAGGGCAGTGTCTCTAGTGTGCGTGTCGACCGCGTCACGTCGCTCTTCTCAGTTCTGAGCTCACAGTGAGCTCGTAATGGTTCAAATGGCTCTGAGCACTATGGGACTTAACTGCTGTAGTTAACTCACCTAAGGATATCACACACATCCATGCCCGAGGCAGGATTCGAACCTGCGACCGTAGAGGTCGCACGGCTCCAGACTGGAGCGCCTAGAACCGCTCAGCCACAGCGGCCGGCAAAGTGAGCTCGTAAAAATGCTTAAAACAATAGTGTCCCACCAAGTATGAGGGCCTGGTGTGAGATTGCGCCTGATGTCATGCAGCCCACATAACATATCTGTCATGCGTTTTCAGGTCAAGGTTGAGGTTATGATTAAGAAGAGGCGGGTTACAATAGATTTTTTGTTTTATAACGGATTTGATAGTGAAATACTGTCAACGAAAGTGGATTTGATAGCAATTTAATTTAACTGATATTGGCCCTGAGGTGTGTACACAACGCCCCTCGCTCTTATTATTAATTCTGGTCCGCAATCCGAAGGGGCGATGAAGATGCTCCAGCAGCGTTTGCGATGGGAAGTCTTTGATCACCCACAATAGAGCCCGTAATTGACTCTCCGTGAGTTTCATCTCTGCTCACATCAACCGCAATCTATGAAGACAACGTTCTGGCACTGACAATGAGCTCTAGACCCGTGTAGAGAACTGGCAGGAAGCGCTGGCGGCTTGCTTCAATGACGAGGGTATTTGAAAGTTGGTACGACGCTACGACAAATGCCTAAATCGGAGCTGCGACTATGCAGAGAAGTAGCTGGAAGGTGTAGCTAACTGTCACAATTGAAATATTTTTGATTTTCACTTGGTTTCCATGTTGCGACCGTTAATAGTATAATGCTAATAGTATAATCATCATGATAAACATTAAGAATCATCTGACTCGACTGCTGGTTGAATGACCCCTCTAGACTTTTCATGCAGGGCAGCCTCCAGTGTTGTTCTCACCTGCTTTCTTACGTCATCTGCCCACACTCTATTGGGTTGCCGTCTCGACGATTTCTCGTGTCTTGTAATCCAGCAGAAAGCTTCCTTAGTTCACTTATGGTCCATTTATTCACCTACATATCACGCCAACTTCCATTACGTTTTATTTATAGTCATAATTGACGCATCTGCTCTAATAATTCTCTGATCCGTAAGTTTATTATCCTGTATCTCTCAGCAGTTCCCAATATCCGTCTCCCCACTGATTGATGGACAGCCCTCTGCATTTGGATAATTTTCGCGTTTAAAGACCATTTCTCTCTGCCCATAGTTAAACCTGGTAATACAAAATGATTGCAAACTTTATTTTTTAAGCAAATCAGGAGAGTACTTTTGCAAAAAGCTGTTCAGTACAGGCCGCCAAAAGCATTAAGAACGATATATACTACGGTTTACTTCCGAACGTTTTACGAATTAGTTCAAAACGCTTTCGAAATAATACTGCACTATATGAGGCACATACATGTCCGAAGAGACATTGAATCGTTTTCCTTAACGACACGGCCACTTCAATATCGAGTTTCTGCGCCGATACCAGGCAGTGACATTCAATTAAAATGTTCTCCCCTGTACGGGAATTACATAATGTGTGTGTGAGTGCAGGTTGACCGTGCACGGATACCCAAAGCTTGTAACGTACCTACAGTACATACGTGACTTACCTACAACAAATACATAACTTTTACTTACAACAAATAAAACCAATGTTCGTCTGTGAAAATGGACTCGATAAGCAACCTGATCTATCAGTAAACGGAATCTGACCTGCATAACACTGTGTGTGTGCTGTATGAGTGTCAGTTTCACTGTCATTTAAGCCCTCAACAGATCGTCACGTGAAAAACTTAAAACTAACATTTGGATAAGCTATCTGACAGCGTCTTTGAATATAAAAAACTACAGAAACAAATGGACTTATAACAATGAATACCTAAGAAATCTGACTGCGTTTTTGAATAAGAATTTACAAGTGATATAGAATCTCGCTTGTGCAATGGAATTTACTGGACGAGAGTACATGACATGTTGTGGTGTGTCAGTGTCTCTGATGTGGCCCTGAGTTTTGCACTCATCTCTTTAGATGAGTGCCTTTTCCCGTGTGGTTTACAGCAATTCGCAGCAGCATACAGCAGCAGCAGCTAAAGCCTATTGTTGGTAAGAATAAATTTAATAAAAAAGAGTTTATTTGGGTCCTGTTGTCTACTAAAATCTTGTAACAAGGGATTTCATAAATTATGTCTATTTAAAAACTTCAGAAATCATGATGACCAATAATAGTTTGACAAGTATTAATAATGGCGAAATGCCTGACAATGACATAATATCAATAATGGTTGACTGCTAGATTAACAAATTATTTCAATTTCAAAGTTACATTAACATTTAGTAGTCACAGGATATTTATTAATTAGATGTGGAGAGTAATTACTATTATTTGGAGGATAAGGAGGCTTCTTTAACTCACAAGCAAGACATCGGATTATTGCAAACTACGACTAACAATCAGGAGCCTAGCTCTGCAATTGCGCTTTACGCTATGCTTGCGCATTTTACCTTGAATTCCATCTTCAAGCGTAGTTGAGCCACCTAAATCTCTCCTGGCCATATAAATGAAATTTGGCCTTGAGAGTGGTAATATCTGCCATCACCGCCATGAGTGTAGCATGACACGGTTTCTGTCTCCGAGCTCTCGACCAAGACAACTGACTATTCTCACAACAATGCTTAGAATCGCGCTCCCTTGTTTCACCCTTAGATTGTTACTATCGATATGTGAATGCTTATTTATTTCCAATCTTACACAATGCAAAGAATAGCGTTAAGTTGGCTGCATTGTTTTCGAAACTCAATGAAATATTTAATCAACGTAATGGAGAGTTCTGACGCACTCCTTACAAGATGTTTAGGTGACCACTCGCATAGAACGGGAATCCGTGTTTCATTCTCGTTATTCCCTTGTACAGCGTATGGTTGTTCGCGTTCGCACGTTTCATGTATAGCACTATAATTGCGACACCACAATTAAATCAACGCTACAGCTCATAAACCAGTTGAATTTCGTCATTTAAAAGCAGTGATAAAACGGAAACACTGTGACTCACTCAGTCACACCCACACACACAACACACACACACACACACACACACACACACACGTGTAAGCATTTACCTTAGCTTAATTGAATTTCAAGAGGCCAAAGAATAGCCAGTTTGGTTTAATGAAGTTCGAATTAACGAGTTCTTTTCGTAAAAATAGACGATTGCCGACTTTTTTTTCATATTATGGGTGCGAACAAAAGAGACTTTTTCATGACCTTTAAAAAATAAAAATACCCACATTGTATGTGTACAGCACTATTTCTGGCATTTGTTTAGCTGAGAATTACGTACATATTGTCAGATGCTTGTAATCATTTCTTTTCCAAACAATACAATTACATACTGGAACAATATTGTACCCATTGAATTAGTGCGTCATACAATACAACAAACGATAGTCATAAGAATCACTTTAATGTACTTTTCTTTCAACAGAAACAGTTTTAACCAGCACACATGTTTCAGTTTACAACAGCTTTTATCCATTAGACGTTTTACTTCGATATAGATTTCAGTGCTCGTTTCCCCCTCACGCTGTTAGAGAGTGAAACCGTAGAGAAATTGCTTAAAGGTGGTTCGATGAATCCTCTGCCACGCACTTACTAGTAATTTGCAGAGTAATCATGTGGATGTAGATACATTAATTTGAAAAAAAAATTATTAATTTTTGTTTGTGGGACTGATGCTCGGAATGTTATGGCAGTCTCTGGAGATACCGCGTCCTGAGTAACTTGAAATGCCGTGGAAACATCAGAAGTGCAAGCAAATCTCTCGAGAACAGCAACTGTAGCTGCAACTCCAGCGCCGGATGTCGGTACCATATCTTCAGTACATCATTATCATTTTCTTCTAGATCATCAGCAGACGTGATGACAGTATCTACAGCAGCACAGATGTTCTCGCCCGCCTATATCCATTCTTCCATATTGGCGGTACAAGAGGGCTACAACCGGGTGTAAGAAGAGCGGCATCGGAATCCAAAGTTGTGTCAGCATTGTAACTTCAAGTATGTTGGATAATCGGTTTCCTCTTAAGTTTCAGCGGCGTTATTCAGTTGCTGTCCAGGTCCTCTTAAAACAGTTATAGGGTCTGTTGTAACCTCATCCCAAGCGGAGGATATTACGTTGCGGATAGCTCGACGCACATTCCAATGTGGTACTATTTCTTGTAGTTCGATTGCACTGATGGCCACCTAAACAAGTCGGCATCTGTAATTACGTTTCATAGAGGCGATTATTTCTCGATCTAATGGCTGCAGACTGGTCGTGGTGTTAGCCGGTAAGAAACAAATTCTATGTTCATGAGTTCCAGGTCATCGAACTGGTGTGCCGAGCATTGGTCTAAAGTTGGCAAAATATTTCTCTTCCTCACAGCCATTTGTTGTTGAATCTCTCTACAGAAGAGTGATTTGGTAATGCAAACTTTATTGTTATTGTCGTAGCGGCATCGGCAGACTGAATAGATTTACATTTTCAAAACAACATTGATTTTGGATTTTCCAGTTAATAATGGTTTGAGCTTCTTAGAACCAGCTGAATGGTAACACAAGACCGCTGTAAGTCTCAAAAAATCGGTTCAAATGGCTCTAAGCACTATCGGACTTAACATCTGAGGTCATCAGTCCCCTAGACTTAGAACTACTTAAACCTAACTAACCTAAGGACATCACACACATCCACGTCGAGGCAGGATTCGAACCTGCGACCGTAGCAGCAGTGCGATTCGGGACTGAAACGTCTAGAACCGCTCGGTCGCAGCAGCCAGCCACCGTAATTCTCTCCTTGCTACATTTTACAGCATGAATATAGTCTTTCTTCAGACATCAAGTTATAGAAAACTCCAGCTTCGTCTATATTAAATATATACGGCATCTCGGGTGATACGATCTGGAGAGGTTCGACTGAAATTCCCGGGCCAATTGACTGGCATTTTCTTCGTTTACCCTACGTGCATTCCCCCAGAATGTTGACAGCACTGATTTTACGCCTCCTCTGAAAATTCCATAGCAACCCGTCAGAACATTTTACCCAGAAATTCCCTTTTTCTGGGTGATTTCACGAACGTTTCCTTGAAATATGGTGCCGGACAACGGAATTTTGTCTGAGGGCACCGTTCAAACAACTAATCCTCAACATCCTCATGTTTGGTTGGTCTCATGAGCTTATTATTTCCGCTACATCAACTGTTTGCCAGACTTGCTGCTATTTTCTGCCTTAAACCTACTATCGGTAAGAGAATAGATTTCGGGATCTGAAAGTGATCTGCAACCTGTGCTTTAGTCTTCTCTCCACTGTAGACCGTATGTAGAATTTGCTGCTTTGTTTTAGTGCCGGAGCTTTGCGAGCTCGGTTAGACTTCGGCGCCGTATTGCGAGTACTGGAGCGAAAATGAATTTCACTGTTCTCAAATGAACAGGGACAGAGAGCACGCTAGATTGTTGCGTGTCGGGCGCTGTGTGAGGTCTGCCGTGTCTTTCTCTGGACTTGCGCCGAGGAAGTGACACGTGAGTAGCAAGCCAACGATCGTGCTATTATTGAGGAATTACGGTTCAGTACATTATTCAGAAAAAACAAGTGAAATGCATAACGGAAAATACCGAAGTGCGCAGCACTATATGTGTACTATGTGTACCTACTTAATCGATTTAGACGAAGGATAAGATTGGAATACGTAATGTCGGGACAAAATTTTAGTCTACTGTACGACCTATACGAAACCCGGTTTAAGTGCTAGGTTGTTCGATGTAATTCGGCAAGGACCGAACAGCTTGTAGGGGTTTTCGGTTTATCCGATTTCGAGATAATGAGGGTCTGCTGTACTTCATTCACACAGATACAAATAAAATATATAAATAAGGTTAGAAAGTCCCACTAATAATTATTACAATTACTTTATATTCAGCCATATCAATTAATGCGACGTGTATTTGTATGAAGACAAACAGGGACAGTAAGCTTATTTAGGGTAACGGAGTACATCAATATTCCAAATCAGTTACCTGATTACTAGGGAACTCTTTTGGCATTATCAACGATTAGAAATTTTACGTGAAGTCAGGCGTGTCAACCATTCTTCGCAGTACACGTGAAAGAAATTGTTATTCTCGGCAAAGAAGAATCGTTGACACATAGATTAACATAGATACTATTATATGTATTGTTCACTGTAGTATTACTTTTGTGTTGTTTTTTATGTGAAGTGTCTGACGTGGTCACAACAATGACAGTAACAATGTCCCAGTGTTAGGGGTCTAGATGTGATACGGCAGTAGTCGTGCTGAATAAATAAACACAAGAATAGCTACATCGACGTGGGCATTGATGTCGACCAATAAGCGGATCTTGTCAGCCCTAGTGACACACGTCGCTGCGGCTTGGAAGTTGACGGAACTCTATGACAGGTTCCGCTATAGCCAGCACTGCTTCCATTTTGACCATGTTCTCTAGTTGCAGTGAATAGTTCGTGTTTGACAGCCCACATCTAAAAGATACATTTAGCAGATTTTTTTTTAATTGTGTAGGAAAGGGCAGGCATAATGGCCATTTCAATTTGTGAGGCCGTGCAGTTCTGCAATCGTGCGGAAGCTGCATAAATGTGTCACTCGATCATTCGAAGCTTTCTCAGCTACTCTGAGTAATTTGAAGTAGCGGGGATACCGCGTTGTCTCGTAGTCATGTTTTGTACAGTTTTGGAAGCCTCTGATCTCTAACGTAAGTTCTCACTTCATGAAGTTATTCCAAATCTAAACAACAAGTTAGGTTTTTCTAACATTATTGTGTTGGAAGAGTGGTAAATTAGCGGCGGATTCCCATGTTTACGATTGGTTCATAGAAGGAGGTATTATATCTCTTAAAAGAAATATATTATACATGCTATTTATTTAGAGGAAAACACTCTCCTAGAAAATTTGTTTGTCCTTTGATTTTTCGTGATCTGTTACTGATTTTTAGTGAAGTTAGTTTTTACGTTTAGCTTTCAAGAAAATACAAAAGAGATATAATAAGCAAAATAATGAATTTCGTAGGTTGCCAATTATGTATTATATCTGGTTTTATCGAGCGCCAGGCTCCCTACAAATTACTGTAAATGCAATAGCGTAGTAGTACTCAGCTCTGAAATTATTACTATCACAGAAAATAAACAAGTTTTAATAAAATTATTTCACTGGATTACTTCAATTAATCTCACTGAACATTTTTACTTAATTTCTTCTGCTCCGGCTATCAGACATTGTGCTGTGAAAAAATATTTTTAAATGTACCGCGTAATGGCGGCTAATTGTTAACAGTCAGAGAATACTGTTACTCGCTCCGCAGCAGCTGGAAACATGCTAAATAATTTTCATTAAATATTCTTTTCATAAGATAAATGTGGCGTAGGTTCTTGAAATAACACACGGAGATCACTTTATACTAATATATTCGTACTAGGACACAGTTTACACCATTAAATATTTGCAATTACGTTACGACAGAAACAAAATGCTAGCGCAGCACAATAGCTTGCGTACCTTATTCCAGCTAACACCAGAACGAACAGAACAAAACAGACTAGACAGAAGAATGAGCATTGCATTGTATTTTCTACTCTTACAAAGATAATCACATTATAATCTCATACAATAAAAATAATGTCTTTTCTGCATTTATCGATATATATATTGTATATTTTTACAGTTAAATCAATGATAAATCAATGTTTGCAATTCATTTTGAGTCACATACTGTCAGTTTTATTTATGTTTCACCTTGATAATGGTGAACATTGCAAAAGGGACACTACAGAGGTCGTTAACTAAAATAAGTTTTGTGGAAACGGCGTCTACGCTGGCAGCTGAGCTGGCGTGGGTATCGCAGCAGAATAGTGCAGAACGCTCTGACGGAGGGCGTGAGGGCAGCGTTGCAACGACCCTCGCTCCTTACGCAGACATCAGCTACCTGGGACTTGGCCTTCGCCTCGCGTCGTGCTTTAGTTTCGGTGTGCTCAGTTCATTCAGTGGTTGTTGCTGGTCACATCTGCTCGCCCCGTACTGGGCTCTGGGTGGTGACCAGATGGTCTGCCGACCCCCAGACAGACTCCCACGTCGAGCTTCGTCCCCTCTTCCTACGTTCAGCTGGCCGGTCTTGCAGTCGATCCACCGTCAGCTAGTAGAGCAATATTTTGTGCCGATAGGGACGGCCAGAGGCTTTCTCACTCTGCTAAAGGGTAAATTACTGGTTTATGGGTAAGGTTTCCAACATCGAGGTGATCAAGTGTCCAGGGCGTGCAATGTGGATCCACGAACAGTGCACAGCCATTGGCAAAGACGAAAATGACTATTTGTGTGAATTACCTTTTCTCGATAGTAACAATAAATATTTATTGACAAAATAAATAATAATTATATTACGTAATTAATCTTTTACATAAAAAATTTACTATATATTATGCGTAAGTTCATTTTTCCCTTAGTAAAATATTTCCAAGTTAAAACTGTTTTCTCAAATTAGTTAGCCCTTCTTATGTACGTGGCCATTATGAGCTACTCATTCGGGCATAGACTGCCGCTGTGGCCGAGCGGTTCTAGACGCTTCAGTCCGGAACCACGCTGCTGCTACGGTCGCAGGTTCAAATCCTGCCTCGGGCATGGATGTGTGTGCTGTCCTTAAGTTAGTTAGGTTTAAGTAGTTGTAAGACTAGGGGACTGATGACCTCAGATGTAAAGTCCCATAGTGCTTGGGGCCATTTGAACCATTCATTCGGGCATAATGGACACTCGAGTATATTTCCGATTATTGATTATTTAGGTGGTTTTGTTTTGTCCAACGGGAATGAAAAGAATCAGGCCGACAGGAGGACAGTCTGACTGTACACCTTATGATTTTGGACATCATAGATCGATTGCAATTTCCCTAAAAAGATTCGCCCCTTTCAGTTAGTTTAATTACATCCAACTTAAAAATTTTTGAGTTAATTCTATCTTTCTGTTGTTTCTTTGATTTGTTGTATCCTTTCACTTTCAGTAAATCTCTTTCGTGTATATGAGTACATTTTCACATAATCTAGAATGCTGATCCAATTACCTTCATTATCATATATATGATGCTATTGCCATGTACTTCTCTGCCGTTTTGGCCCACAAGAAGAACCAAGAGTTCCAGTCGACAACATTCTAGCTGTCAAAGTGTGTTCTGCAGTTCGTCTAGCCTGTTCTTCTGGCACTGGGCGTAGCTGACTGGCCCATAGTTACAACAAGGTTCATTGTATACTTTATACAAATTTATCTATGGGTGTTCTCGCAGTGAATATTACATCATACATTTGTTATCATCATCCACTTGCAAGCATTTCATCGTGACTGTTGAGTTCTGTGTGGAAAAGCAAATGCTGCCAGTACCACTTCCCTTTAATCCTCATCGACGGATATTACAATTATATAAAACTCTCTTACCCGTGATGACATCATTTAGTTTGTTCGTCTTACACAATTTGGTGATCCCAGCACTACGAACTATTACACGAGACCAATGCGTGCCAGAAAGTGCTCGTGATGTCGCCGTCATATTTTCATCTGTAGGTAGATGAGCCCGTTGACAAGAGGTAGAATCTTTCACTAATAATCAAAACGTCTGGATGCTGGATTCGATCCCAGGACCTAGTAAAATTCTAAAAAAAAGTCATCAGCAACGGTGGCCAAAACCTTGCTGTATAAGGACTCACCCCCGTTCTGTCAATGGCCCTGTCAAAGAGGACGTAGGAGGCCACAGAGTTTCAGAGCAACTTTTTGCCCTTGGAAACTGCGGCTATGGAAGAATCAGCAATGGTAAACGGCATAGCGATGCAGAGACCCAATGGAAACGGCCACATTAAAACCACAGTACCGTGTATGCAAGGAATTCTGGCCTGTAATTGAAAAAGTGTGATGATGATCTTTCCATTGACAAGAGATTCCCGATTAGCCCTCCATTCGGATCTCGGTGCAGGTGTTGTCAAAGGAAAGGAAACCATGAGAAAAATAGTGAATAATCAACAAAAAGGTATCATTCTACGAGTAGGAGCTTGAACGTGGTAGGGAAGCTATAAAATGTGGTAAGAGAATTGCAAAGGCTCTGCCTAGGTGTAGTGGGGTTCAGTGAAGTTAAATGGGAAAATTTAAGGATATCTGGACAGTCGAATATAGGGTAATGTCAACAACAGCAGAGAATGGTATTCCAGGAGCAGAATTCGTTAAAAGAATAGGAAAGTAGAACAGAGAGTGAGCTACCGCGAAGAGTTAAGTGATAGTGTTGTTCCCGTCAGAGTCGACAGGAAATCAATGCTAACAACAATAGCTGAAGATACACGTGCCGACCTCGTAAGCAGAGGATGAAAGGTACGGAAAGTATATGAGGATAGTAAGCCGGTAATTAGGTATGTAATGGGGGATGATGATATATCGTGAGCGATTGGAACACGGTTGTTAGGGAAGGAATAAACGAAAGAGTGACAGGAGAATTTGGGCTTGTTGGTAGGAATGAGATAGCAGGAAGACTAAATGAGGTCTACAATACAGTTTACCTATTAACTTCAGATACGCTGTTCAAAATTCACAAGAGGATAAGGTATACTTGGAAAAGGCCTTGAGACACACAAGATTATTCCAGCTGGATTACATCGTGGTCACAAAGAGGTTCCGGAAGCTGATGCTGCATTGTGTAGATTCAGACCAAAGTTTAATAATGATGTATAACAGACTGAAATTGAAGAGAATCGACCGGAAGAATCAGTGTGAAAAGAATCTAAATAAATTAAAGAAGAATGTACATCTCTAAAGAAAGCAGTCACAGAAGTAGGACAGACAGATACGTACAAGGAAGGTAACTGCGCTGGAACATTGGGTAACAGAAGAAATACTTCAATTGATTGAGAAAAGAAGGACGTACAAAAGTGTTGAAGGAAAGACATAAATACAGCAGAGTAAGTCGCTTATGAATGAAATAAACAGGAAGTACATGAAAGAAAAGGCAAAATGGCAGCACGAAAACTGCGAGGAAATCGAAAAAGAAATGGTCATCGGAAGGACTGAGTCAGCATACAGAAATGTCCAAAACTCTTGGATGAACTGAAAAGCAAAGGCGGCAATATTAAGAAGAGCGCAATGGGAATTCCACTGTTAAAAGCAAAGGAGAGAGGGGAACTGAAGGCCTCTACGACCGGAAGGAACAGTCTGATGATGACGTGACAGAAGAAGAAATGGGAGTCATTATGAAAGACATAGACGATCCAGTATTAGGGTCAGAGCTTCTGCTGACCTGCGATTAAATAAGGCGGAACAATAGCTAAGACTCCTTCGAAACTTCTAATATCAACCAAACGACTATTCAAATTTGTTTATTGAATCTATCAAACTGGAGACATACCATTAGGTCTTCAGGCCTTTGGAAAAATGACTCGCAATCCTGAATATGGGAGGAGTAGATAAGTGCGAGGACATTCGTACCACCATCTAAAGAACTCATGCAGCCACGTTTATGACAAAAGTAGTATACAGAGGAATGGAAAAGAAAATGGACATTCTGTTAGATAACGATCATTTGGGTTTTCGGAAAGGTAAAGCCACGATAGATGTAACTATCACGTTGCGCTTGGTATTGGAAACAAGACGTAAGGCATAAGATTTGTCGACTTGTAAAGGACGTTCTACAATGTAAAATGGGGAAAAATGTTCGAAATTCTCAGAAAAATAAGTGTAGGCTGTAGGGAAAGACTGGTAATACTCAATATGTACGAGAACCAAGAGAAAACAATACGAATGGACGACCAAGAACAAAGTATTGTTCAACCTATACGCCGAAGAAGCAACGTTGGAAAGATAAAGAGGGTCAAGATTCAAATGGCTCTGAGCACTATGGGACTTAACATCTGTGGTCATCAGTCCCCTAGAACTCAGAACTACTTAAACCTAACTAACCTAAGGACATCACACACATCCATGCCCGAGGGATGACTCGAACCTGTGACCGTAGCGGTCACGCAGTTCCAGACTGAAGCGCCTAGAACCGCACGGCCACACCGGCCGGCCAGAGGGTCAAGAACTGGATTACAAATTAGGGTGGAAGGGTATCACTGGTAAGGGTCGTTGAGGAAGTTGCTGTTCTCAGTGAAAGTGAAGAATTACAGGACTTGTTGAAAGGAGTGGTCTAATGAGTACAGAATAGACATTGGTGGTAAATCGAAGAAAGAAGACATTAATGACAAGTAATATAAATGACTTCCCCATGAACCATGGACCTTGCCGTTGGTGGGGAGGCTTGCGTGCCTCAGGGATACAGATGGCCGTACCGTAGGTGCAACCACAACGGAGGGGTATCTGTTGAGAAGCCAGACAAACGTGTAGTTCCTGAAGAGGGGCAGCAGCCTTTTCAGTAGTTGCAGGGGCAACAGTCTGGATGATTGACTGACCTGACCTGCAACATTAACCAAAACGGCCTTGCTGTGCTAGTACTGCGAACGGCTGAAAGCAAGGGGAAACTACGGCCGTAATTTTTCCCGAGGGCATACAGCTTTACTGTATGGTTAAATGATGATGGCGTCCTCTTGGGTAAAATATTCCGGAGGTAAAATAGTCCCCCATTCGGATCTCCGGGCGGGGACTACTCAGGAGGACGTCGTTATCAGGAGAAAGAAAACTGGCGTTCTACGGATCGGAGCGTGGAATGTCAGATCCCTTAATCGGGCAGGTAGATTAGAAAATGTAAAAAGGGAAGTGGATAGGTTCAACTTAGATATAGTGGGAATTAGTGAAGTTCTGTGGCAGGAGGAACAAGACTTGTGGTCAGGTGAATACAGAGTTATAAACACAAAATCAAATAGAGGTAATGCAGGAGTAGGTTTAATAATGAATAAAAAAATAGGAGTGCGGGTAAGTTACTACAAACAGCATAGTGAACGCATTATTGTGGCCAAGATAGACACGAAACCCACTCCTACTACAGTAGTACAAGTTTATATGCCAACTAGCTCTGCAGATGATGAAGAAATTGAAGAAATGTATGATGAGATAAATGAAATTATTCAGGTAATGAAGGGGGACGAAAATTTAATAGTCATGGGTGACTGGAATTCGAGAGTAGGGAAAGGGAGAGCAGGAAACATAGTAGGTGAATATAGATTGGGGCTAAGAAATGAAAGAGGAAGCCGCCTGGTAGAGTTTTGCACAAAGCATAACTTAAACATAGCTAACACTTGGTTCATCATTCATAAAAGAAGGTTGTATACATAGAAGAATCCTGGATATACTAGAAGGTATCAGATAGATTATATAATGGTAAGACAGAGATTTAGGAACCAGGTTTTAAATTGTAAGACATTTCCAGGGGCAGATGTCGACTCTGACCACAATCTATTGGTTATGAACTGTAGATTAGAACTGCAGAAACTGCAAAAAGGTGGGAATTTAAGGAGATGGGACCTGGATAAACTGAAAGAACCAGAGGTTGTACAGAGTTTCAGTGAGAGCGTGAGGATACAAATGGCAGGTATGGGGGAAAGAAATACAGTAGAAGAGGAATGGGTAGCTTTGAGGGATGAAGTAGTGAACGCAGCAGAGGATCAAGTTGGTAAAAAGACGAGGTCTAGTAGAAATCCTTGGGTAACAGAAGAAATAATGAATTTAATTGATGAAAGGAGAAAATATATAAAACTTCTGTAAATGAAGCAGGCAAAAAGAAATACAAACGTCTCAAAAATGAGATCGACAGGAAGTGCAAAATGGCTAAGCAGGGATGGCTAGAGGACAAATGTAAGGATGTAGAGGCTTACTTCACTAGGGGTAAGATAGATACTGCCTATAGGAAAGTTATAGAGACCTTCGGAGAAAAGAGAACCACTTGTATGAATATCAAGAGCTCAGATGGAAACCCAGTTCCAAGCAAAGAAGGGAAAGCAGAAAGGTGGGCCGGCCGAAGTGGCCGTGCGGTTCTAGGCGCTGCAGTCTGGAACCGCGAGACCGCTACGGTCGCAGGTTCGAATCCTGCCTCGGGCATGGATGTGTGTGATGTCCTTAGGTTAGTTAGGTTTAACTAGTTCTAAGTTCTAGGGGACTAATGACCTCAGCAGTTGAGTCCCATAGTGCTCCGAGCCATTTGAGCAGAAAGGTGGAAGGAGTATATAGAGGGTCTATACAAGGGCGATGTACTTGAGGAGAATGTTATGGAAATGGAAGAGGATGTAGATGAATATAAAATGGGAGATACGATACTGCGTGAAGAGTTTGACAGTGCACTGGAAGACCTGAGTCGAAACAAGGCCCCCGGGAGTAGACAACATTCCATTAGGACTACTGACGGCCTTGGGAGAGCTAGTCCTGACAAAACTCTACCAACTGGTGAGCAAGATGTATGAGACAGGTGAAATACCCTCAGACTTCAAGAAGAATATAATAATTCCAATCCCTAAGAAAGCAGATGTTGACAGATGTGAAAATTACCAAACTATCAATTTAATATGTCACAGCTGCAAAATACTAACGCGAATTCTTTACAGACGAATGGAAAAACTAGTAGAAGCCGATCTCGGGGAAGATCAGTTTGGATTTCGTAGAAATATTGGAACACGTGAGGCAATACTAACCTTACGACTTATCTTAGAAGGAAGATTAAGGAAAGGCAAACCTACGTTTCTAGCATTTGTAGACTTAGAGAAAGCTTTTGACAATGTTGATTGGAATACTTTCTTTCAAATTCTAAAGATGGCAGGGGTAAAATACTAGGAGCGAAAGGCTATTTACAATTTGTACAGAAACCAGATAGCAGTTATAAGAGTCGAGGGGTATGAAAGGGAAGCAGTGGTTGGGAAGGGAGTGAGACAGGGTCGTAGCCTCTACCCGATGTTATTCAATCTGTATATTGAGCAAGCAGTAAAGGAAACAAAAGAAAAATTCGGAGTAGGTATTAAAATCCGTGGAGAAGAAATAAAAACTCTGAGGTTCGCCGATGACATTGTAATTCTAGCAAAGGACTTGGAAGAGCAGTTGAATGGAATGGACAGTGTCTTGAAAGGAAGATATAAGATGAACATCAACAAAAGCAAAACGAGGATAATGGAATGTAGTCGAATTAAATCGGGTGTTGCTGAGGGAATTAGATTAGGAAATGAGAGACGTAAAGTAGTAAAGGAATATTGCTATTTGGGGAGCAAAATAACGGATGATGGTCGAAGTAGAGAGGATATAAAATATAGACTGGCAATGGCAAGGAAAGTGTTCTGAAGAAGAGAAATTTGTTAATATCAAGTATTGATTTAAGTGTCAGGAAGTCGTTTCTGAAAGTTTTTGTATGGAGTGTAGCCATGTATGAAAGTGAAACATGGACGATAAATAGTTTGGACAAGAAAAGAATAGAAGCTTTCGAAATGTGGTGCTACAGAAGAATGCTGAAGATTAGATGGGTAGATCACATAACTAATGATGAAATATTGAATAGAATTGGGGAGAAGAGGAGGATGTGGCACAACTTGACAATAAGAAGGGATGGGTTAGTAGGACATGTTCTGAGGCGTCAAGGGATCACAAATTTAGCATTGGAGGGCAGCGTGGAGGGTAAAAATCGTAGAGGGAGACCAAGAGATGAATACACTAAGCAGATTCAGAAGGATGTGGATTGCAGTAAGTACTGGGAGATGAAGAAGCATGCACAGGATAGGGTAGCATGGAGAGCTGCATCAAACCAGTCTCAGGACTGAAGACCACAACAACAACAACAATATAAATGAGATTAGAGATAAATTTATCAGAAGTGGTGAACACGAAGGAGATAAAGAGAAGGAATCCCGATGTATCAGAAGCAAAATAATAACCGACATATGAAAGAAGGGGGACATAGAATGCAGATGAGAAAATGCTTTGAGGGCATTCCCTTGACAAAAAAGTCTACGAGTATCAAACACTTGCCTTAAATAAATCTCTGAGAATGTACATTTGGAGCAAAGCGTTATGTTGTAGTGAATCATGGAGCGCCGGAAAAACGAAGAGAATCGAAGCACTTAAAATGTGGTGATACAGAAGGATGTTGGAAAGTGGATGAACAGGTAAGATAAGAAATGATGAGATTCGTCGTAGAATCGACGATCTAAGACAGCAGGGAAAAACATCCATGGTACTAGAGGGAGCTGTGAAGGGTAAAAACGGTAGGGAGAGGCAGGCTGGAATACAACCAACAAATAATTGACGGCATATGGTGCAATTACTACCGTCAGATGAAGAGGTTGACACAAAAGTGGAATACGTGGCGGGCGACATCAAATCAGTCAGAAGACTGATGACTCGTAAAAAACATGATTACCGATATATGTTCTAAAGTTGGTTAGTAGAAGACATAGCATTTCTGTATCGAATAACATATACATGGATGTTAAAGAGGAAGCATTCAAATAACTTTTTTGTTGGCCACTGACAAATGTATCATGTTCAGTCGGAGACCTTCTCACACCGTGTCGTCACTGCGACGGGGCCACGTAGACCTGACGTCCTTTGATTTCCATTCTCGTCGTAGAGGTTGTAACTGGACTGAAACATCCTGAAAGCTCGAAATTTTCTGCTGGGCCACGCTTCAGATCCAGATATATACCTTACTGTAAAGCCGAATTGGCTATCCATGGACACTTCATGGCCCGTCTCAAAGCCTTAATCCACCAGTATCTCAGTCGTAGTTCCTAAACTGTACACAGGAGCATCTGAACATCTCACTCGGCTATATGCACTGGAAAAAACGCTTTGCTGGAATGGAATTTAGCGACTGCCCTTGCGTAATTTCCGCGATGTATCTTTCTCTTTGCGGCCGAGTAAATGGCGTAATGAAAGATTCATTACACTGTGTGCCCTGACACAAAGTGAAAGGTTCACTCTCAACAGGAATCCCTCTTATAGAGCACACTGCTACACTTGGCAGAGATACCTTGGAACGTCGCAAAATGGATCTTTCTCTGATTCGTCCTTCTGAGTTTTTACTAGTGTCTATTTCTATGTGCAAGGAAGACGATTACTCCTCAAGAATGAAGATTATTTGATAGAATGAGAAAGAAGGTTATTCACCAATACAAACTGCTGGCTGAATGAAAAATTTGGTTACCACGAATATTGATCGCATGGCTCAGGGACCATAAAAAGTCGGTTTGTGAATCCAGATGACTATTATAGCAGTGAGGCAGTGTGATATTTAATGAGTGATAACTACTCCAGGCAACAGGACCATTGGGCCGACCTCGTGCAAGATGGAATGATAGAGAAGGACGTAGCAGCTTTAAGAATTTCCGCGGGGTGGAGAGAGACTGCGAGGGATAGAAGGCGATGGAAGAAGATAGTTGATGCAGCGCGTCATATATAGGGCCTGTGATCGCTGAGAAGAAGAAGATAATTACTATGTTATATTTCAGTACTGATGATATAATATCTTTTTCTGTTTCCCGTTTCGGGTTTGATGGGATACGTATGTCCCACTAAAGTAATATGCAGTTTTGAGCATTGGGACGTCTAATTCTCGTTTCTGTCTAGCGCTATTATGTAGCGAGATGCTTTCAGAACCAGAAGAGAAATACTACGGATCATTGGGTGGATATATAGAAGGCTATGAGCGATTAAATGGGGTGGCATGTACGTATAGGGTCCCCAGTGTGTTTGTTTCACCTAAATCGGACCGAATCACCGTCTTCCCCATTCCAAGAGTGTATGAAATAACTAACTGTCTTTTCTTATAGATCATACACATTGTTTTGAAACATTACTGCACACCTCTGGAATTATGCTGGTTTGCACTTATTTATATGTAGCAGTACTTTTATGCCCCAGAAAATTTCATAGAATTTAGAAAACAGTGGTGCGTGGTATGTCAAAGCCATCTTCAAATGTTATGTTGAAAACTTGGGTGCGATATTTCATGGTTCTCAGTGTCAGGAGGATAAATATATTTTGGTATTTTGTTATACTTTTTCCCATAATTGTCATTCTCATAAAATTATTCCAAAATTAATTTAAATCTCATCATCTTAGGATCACATGAAAACATGAATCTAATTAGGTTCGTGGGACACAAGTGACCCACTTGATCGATTTTCGAAATCGGTCAGCGTAAGGTTGTTTTGGTTGTCAAAGTGTAGTATTTATCACAAAGCAAGACAGCTTTTGAACTTTTATTTTTTATGTGTATGGAAAATAAATTTTAATCCTGAAAGGTTGAAGTGTGATGACCTGACTTATTATCATAGCCTATACTGATTCGTGCGATGTAAACTTCCGATACAGACATTTACACAACCGGCAGCTAACTTTAATATGGCCTTCTTTATTTACAACTTCTGGCGCAGTGTCTGGGTAAAATAGAAAAAAAGGGTCCACCGACATCGAGGTGTTTAGAGTTGGTTTGTGAACGCCGTTGCTGTATAAGTGAAATTAAATGACCGTTTCTTCTTTAAAGCATTCAGAGACATCTATGGAATCTTAAATCCGAGTGACCGAGTAGATATCCGATCCTCGATCATTCCGAAATCCTTTCCTGTTCAGCATCCACTACGCTGTCTACATCTACATCTAAATAGGCCTTCATACTCTAGGCGCCACGGTGTGGTGTATGGAGGAGTGTGCCGGGTACCAATGTTAGTCGTTCACTGTCTTGTCTCACTCGCAACTGGAGGGGAAAAGGACTGTGTACGGAATTCCGTACGACCCCTCAGTTTCTCTTATCTCCTCTGTACGGTCTTCACACGATAGCTGTGTTAGTGGCGGTAGGATCGTACTGCAGTCTGTTGCAAATGCCATTCCCCTGAACTTTATCAATAGCTGAAGAAATGAAATAAATTCTAACGTGGGTCACAGCTGGGCATTGAACTGAAATCGATGGCGATAGGTGGAAATTCATGCCGGATCGGGACCTGAAGTCGGATTTCCCGCTATACTACACGAGCGGTTGCCTTAACCATTCAGCTTCGACCACACTTTCCCTCCTCCCCAAATTCCCAATTTGTCGCACACTATTTACGTAGCGCCTGTCGCTAGTGTCTTGCGAATAGAACGTCTTTTTCCCGCCAAGAATACCCCATAGAGTTTACAGACCTCTCCATAATATTCGCATGTAATTGAACCTACCGGAAACAAATCTAACAGCACGGCTCTGAATTATTTAGATGTCTTTCTTTAATACAGCCTGGTCGGAATCCAAACATGCGAGCAGTTCTTAAGAACGAGTGGCCCAAGTGTTTTATACGCGGTCTCCTTTGTGGATGAATTACACTTTCACAGAACTCTCAATAAAGTGAATTCGCATTATTTTCATCATGCCAGCGACGACAGCAACCGTTACGAAATTGTCTGGAATGAAAAACAGCCCACAGTTGAACTAAACTAAGTTTAATTTAAAATAATTGTGTGTATTTAAAAAAAAACATAATTTACTGCAACTGTGGGCTGTCTTTTACTCGAGCCAAAGAAAAGACACCATTTGCCTTCCCTACCAACAACCTTACGGGCTCGTTCCATTTAATTCCGAATTGCTACGTTAGGCGCAGATATTTAATCTACGTAGCTGTGTCAAGCAGCACATCCCTAACACACTTGGAGCAGCACAGGATTTGTTTTTGCACTAAGTTTTCCCACAAGCTGCCATTCTTCAGACGAAACAGAAATTCTGTCCAAGTCACCTTGTATCCTCCTACAGTAACTCAAAGACGACACTTCACCGTACACCACAGCGTCATCAGCCCCGCAGTCACAGACCGTCGTTCACTCTATCCGGCAGATTTTGTGTGTATTAGAGAATAAGTCCGGTTCAATCACACTTCCCTGGCGCATTTCTCTTCTGGTTCGACGATTCACCGAGTTCTTTCAGACTTGTCACTAATTTTATGTCACGGACTGTATCATAATCAAGAGTTTGGCTAACTGCAGCTGAATAACGTTCAGAATCACAACCACCTACTCGGCCCACAAATAGTTCTGTGTGTTACATCAGTGTCCTCTCCGTTCCCCTCCCGACCCTCCAGTTCCCTTCATGAATCCTTAGTTAGATGTTAACATCAATTCCATCATGCATAGCTGAAAGCGTGCGCAGTTGAACAGTAACCTCACATGCAAGAGAGTTACGCAGCTAGCTACTCCGACACGTGCACATAGAGACGCGGCTCGCACACACACGCACACACTCGCAAGCACACGTACACACACACACACATTCCGGGAATGTTGAATGCAGATTTGTGAAGCGAGGAATCTGTAATAAGACTCGTTTCTGCAGTTAAGTAGGCGAAACTGCGCACTCGCCTGCTGCTCGTTACGAAAGGAACGCGCCCCTGCGGTCCTTGGTGGCTGTCTGAAGCACCTGCCAGTCGCTCGTTATAGCTGTACCTTGTTTCCCAATGGGCTTGCGCTGCCGCGGCTACCTGTCCGACGGCGCGGCGTTGCAATCCGACATCCTCCACACCTCGAATACTAATTAGTTTCCACCACTCTCGCGGTCCTGGCTTCTTTTTCGTTTTGCTTCTTAATTCTCCTTTATTTTTTCTGATTTGCGTTTCTCTCTGTCTGATGTGTGAAAGTGTTGCCGAGAGCTACACTCGTATCACTGGAGAACATGTTCCGTGTTTGCTTGCGCATGTAAACCTGTTCCTCTGGAGCTGAACAGAGAGAAACCGTTTCGGAACTGACATGAACAACGTCCCGCGGAATGTTTAGAAAACCAGGTTATAGCCTGGTACCTCAGATTACTTCGGTATAGCTATTTCAAGAGATTTTTTGAGATTCTTAACTTTGATTGATAGTTTTGGTGACTCGCGTGTGTAATGTCAAGTAACAAATTACAGTGACTGACTGGTGTGGCGCAGTGGTTAGTACACTGGACTCGCGTTCGGGAGGACTACGGTTCAAACTCGCATCCGGCCATCCTGATCTAGGTTTTCCGTGATTTCCCTAAATCGCTTCAGGCAAATGTCGGGATGATTGCTTCGAAAGGGCACAGTCGACTTCCTTCCCCACCCTTCTCTAATTTGATGGGACCGATGACCCGATGACCTTACTGTTTGGTCCCCTGCCCCGAATCAACCAACCAACCAACCAACCAACAAACTACTTTGGGTTACAGCACGCCGTTAGTTAATTACGCATTTCATGTTATCGCAGTTAACGTATTACGTATGTAGTGCGTGAGAATGTAACCCATCACGTACGGCCATTGGCTGTTAATTGCCATTCAATCTGAGATACGTTAGCTGGTAACACAATATTTCGCGTCAAGTATAGCTATGGCCATATAAATTATTGTGTCACCACTTCTGTCCATTGTTCCTTATCTATATTAACGACTTAGGAGACAATCTGAGTAGCCGTCTCAGATTGTTTCAGATGATGCTGTCATTTATCGTCTTGTAAAGTCGTCAGATGATCAAAACGAATTGCAAAAGCATTTAGATAAGATAACTGTATGGTGCGAAAACTGGCAATTGACCCTGAATAAAGAAAAGTGTGAAGTTATTCACATGAGTACTAAAAGAAATCAGCTAAATTTCGATTCCGCGATAAGTCACTTAGATCTGAAGGCTGTCAGTTCAGCTAAATACTTAGGGATTACAATTACAAATAACCTAAATTGGAACTATCACATAGATAATATTGTGGGTAGAGCAAACCAAAGACTGAGATTCATTGGCAGAACACTTAGAAGGTGCAACAGGTCTACTACAGGGACTGCTTACACCACGCTTGTCCGCCCTATTCTGGAGTACTGCTGTGCGATGTGGGATCCGCATCAGGTGGGACTGACGGATGACATCGAAAAAGTACAAGTAAGAGCAGTTCGTTTTGTATTATGGCGAAATAGGGGAGATAGTGTCACAGACATGACACGTGAATTGGAGTGGCACTCATTATAACAAAGCCGTTTTTTGGTCCGACGGGAACTTATGAAATTTCAATCACCAATTTTCTCCTCCGATTGCGAAAACATTCTGTTGGCACCCACCTACAGAGGGAGAAATGATCATCATGATAAAATAAGAGAAATCAGGTCTCGCACCGAAAAATTGAAGTGCTTGTTTTTCCCGCGTGCCGTTCGAGAGTGGGACGGTAGAGAGGTAGCTTGAAGGTGGTTCATTGAACCCTCTGCCAGGCACTTTATTGTGAATAGCAGAGTAATCACGTAGATGTAGATGTAAACGCGCAACACCTACAATCTTCTCTAATTTTCAGTGATAGTAAAGACGTAGAAAACATTTTATATTTGTTATATCTCTCTTTTTTTAAGTTGTTAGTCTTTTAGAGACTCTGTCCACCGCAGTATCGAATCCATCAACATAACAGTGGTTTCCCTTTCATGAGTATTCGCTATATAATGAGATGAAGTGTCGAATGCGTGTAAGATACAATGTTGCAACTTTGGTAGTCACAAGTATAAAATATCATTTTATTTAATCACTTACTTATTTCGCAACGTGAATAACCTGTTTTATACCTTCGTAGCATGGTAGCAACTAACTAAACAATCAAAGTTATAGAGGAAATGCAAATATGCTCAGAATTGAGAGCGTGAAGAGTGTACTATTCTGCGAAACTTCTGTACCAGTCGTAGCTTCCTTTTTTTCTTCATATAATGCGAAAAGTTCAATTTGATAGCAGGTAAATCAGCCTACATGTTTGCGGGGGCACTGGTCCGATTATTACGTTGCCAGCGATTTTCTCTTCGTTTCTAGACTGTAAAGCCTTGTTCTTATACAGGTGAGGAAATTTAGTGGCTGTTTGAATGAGATGTAGCAGGTATGTTTTGTAAAAACCAACAGTAACGCCTGGGAAAAATTTTGTGTTCAACACAGGTACCTCCTTACTGACGTTCTATGACGCCATAAACAGGTGGATGGCAAACGGATCATTCGCCATAGCAGGGCTGCCAGGGGCTACTAGGGGAATTGACAACGAAAGAAAGAAATTGAATGATATGTTGTCTTAAACATTTGTTGAGATTCTTGGTAGTTGGCGCTGTAATTCAAGAAAATCCTTTTTCTCATTTTTGCGTGTAAAATTGTTATGGATAAATAAAAAATGATTTCACGCGTTAGTAAGTAGGATGTTTGGTTAGTTAGTTAGGTAGTCGGATGATTTGTTTGATAATTAAAAGTTTTGTGGCTTCACGACCACTAAACAAACAAAACCTATCCGAATCTGCGGAAAAAATCAATATTTGGGTCAACATTTGTAAAACTCTAATTCCTCTCTCTCAAATCCCACTCTGTGTGGAGAGAGGGAGAGTTTTAGTTTTAGCGAATCAACATTTACGAAGTAAATAAATATGTTTTATTCATCAGTAACCATTTTCCACGGAAAAATGAGAACATGGATTTTCTTGAATTACAGCGCCAACTACCAAGAATCAAAACAAACGTGTATGACAAAATGTACGTAGTTTTTTATGTAGAATCTGATTCTGCAGTAAAAAATGGGGATTTCTATTTGAAATTTTAAAGTTGCCTCCCGTCCCTACACTTTTTTCGTGTGAAGCTTATTTTTCGAGTTATTCTCGTTTGTCAACTTAAAATTTACACCCTGTATAAAAGTCAAGTGTAGATCAAGGGAACGCAAAGATGAAGAAAATGGAAGAATCTGAAGTCCAGCTCTATAGAGTGAAAAGGAAGGTAGGAAATATAGAGACACTAAACAGACAGAAGACAGAAGGGAGACGAAAATTTAATAGTGATGGGTGACTGTAATTCGTCAGTAGGAAAAGGGAGAGAAGGAAACATAGTAGGTGAATATGGATTGGGGGGAAGGAATGAAAGAGGAAGCCGCCTTGTAGAATTTTGCACAGAGCATAACTTAATCATAGCTAACACTTGGTTCAAGAATCATGAAAGGAGGCTGTATTACATGGAAGAAGCCTGGAGATACTGACAGGTTTCAGATAGATTATATGATGGTAAGACAGAGATTTAGGAACCAGGTTTTAAATTGTAAGACATTTCCTGGGGCAGATGTAGATTCTGACCACAATCTATTGGTTATGAACTGCAGATTGAAACTGAAGAAACTGCAAAAAGGTGGGAATTTAAGGAGATGGGACCTGGATAAACTGAAAGAACCAGAGGTTGTAGAGAGTTTCAGGGAGAGCATTAGGGAACAATTGACAGGAATGGGGGAAAGAAATACAGTAGAAGAAGAATGGTTAGCTCTGAGGGATGAAGTGGTGAAGGCAGCAGACGATCAAGTAGGTAAAAAGACGCAGGCTAATAGAAATCCTTGGGTAACAGAAGAAATATTGAATTTAATTGATGAAAGGAGAAAATATAAAAATGCAGTAAATGAAGCAGGCAAAAAAGAATACAAACGTCTCAAAAATGAAATCGACAGGAAGTGAAAAATGGCTAAGCAGGGATGGCTAGAGGACAAATGTAAGGATGTAGAGGCATGTCTCACTAGGGGAAAGATAGATATTGCCTACAGGAAAATTAAAGAGACCTTTGGAGATAAGAGAACCACTTGTATGATTATAAAGAGCTCAGATGGCAACCCAGTTCTAAGCAAAGAAGGGAAAGCAGAAAGGTGGAAGGAGTATATAGAGGGTTTATACAAGGGCGATGTACTTGAGGACAATATTATGGAAATGGAAGAGGATGTAGATGAAGATGAAATGGGAGATAAGATACTGCGTGAAGAGTTTGACAGAGCACTGAAAGACCTGAGTCAAAACAAGGCCCCGGGAGTAGACAACATTCCATTAGAACTACTGATGGCCTCAGGAGAGCCAGTCATGACAAAACGGTGAGCACGATGTATGAGACAGGCGAAATACCCTCAGACTTTAAGAAGAATATAATAATTCCAATCCCAAAGAAAGCAGGTGTTGACAGATGTGAAAGTTACCGAACTATCAGTTTAATAAGTCACAGCTGCAAAATACTAACGCGAATTCTTTACAGACGAATGGAAAAACTGGTAGAAGCCGACCTCGGGGAAGATCAGTTTGGATTCCGTAGAAATGTTGGAACACGTGAGGCAATACTGACCTTACGACTTATCTTGGAAGAAAGATTAAGAAAAGGCAAACCTACGTTTCTAGCATTTGTAGACTTAGAGAAAGCTTTTGACAATGTTGACTGGAATACTCTCTTTCAAATTCTGAAGGTGACAGGGGTAAAATACAGGGAGAGAAAGGCTATTTACAATTTGAACAGAAACCAGATGGCAGTTATAAGAGTCGAGGGGCATGAAAGGGAAGCAGTGGTTGGGAAAGGAGTGAGACAGGGTTGTAGCCTCTCCCCGATGTTATTCAATCTGAAAATTGAGCAAGCAGTAAAGGAAACAAAAGAAAAATTCGGAGTAGGTATTAAAATTCATGGAGAAGAAGTAAAAACTTTGAGGTTCGCCGATGACATTGTAATTCTGTCAGAGACAGCAAAGGACTTGGAAGAGCAGTTGAACGGAATGGACAGTGTCTTGAAAGGAGGATATAAGATGAACATCAACAAAAGCAAAACGAGGATAATGGAATGTAGTCAAATTAAGTCGGGTGATGCTGAGGGAATTAGATTAGGAAATGAGACACTTAAAGTAGTAAAGGAGTTTTGCTATTTAGGGAGTAAAATAACCGATGATGGTCGAAGTAGAGAGGATATAAAATGTAGACTGGCAATGGCAAGGAAAGCGTTTCTGAAGAAGAGAAATTTGTTAACATCGAATATAGATTTAGGTGTCAGGAAGTCGTTTCTGAAAGTATTTGTATGGAGTGTAGCCATGTATGGAAGTGAGACATGGTCGATAACTAGTTTGGACAAGAAGAGAATAGAAGCTTTCGAAATGTGGTGCTACAGAAGAATGCTGAAGATAAGGTGGGTAGATCACGTAACTAATGAGGAGGTATTGAATAGGATTGAGGAGAAGAGAAGTTTGTGGCACAACTTGACTAGAAGAAGGGATCGGTTGGTAGGACATGTTCTGAGGCATCGAAGGATCACAAATTTAGCATTGGAGGGCAGCGTGGAGGGTAAAAATCGTAGAGGGAGACCAAGAGATCAATACACTAAGCAGATTCAGAAGGATGTAGGTTGCAGTAGGTACTGGGAGATGAAGAAGCTTGCACAGGATAGAGTAGCATGGAGAGCTGCATCAAACCAGTCTCATTACTGAAGACCACAACAACAACAAACAGACAGCAGATGAAGGAAATCTATGGAAAAAGTCCTGCGACGTGGTAGTGGCATATCTTATACGGGATTCACGAATAGTGACCTTAGTGCTGGAATGAGCAGTGGAGGAATATAAATTTAGGGGTCGCTGAAGTGGCGTTGGGATAGGACATGGAGTGTGTGTAGGTGCAGGGGCAGAGGGATGTGTTTGTGAAGATGCGGAAGGATGAGACGGTTGGTGATCAGAGAGGAGAGGCAGAAAGCGAGACGGAGAGCCTGGCGTTTGAGGATATGGAGCGACTTAAAGAACTTTGGTGGGGCGGAGATCCATGCAACATTTTCATGCAGAGGATAGGTTGGATCAGGGTTTTGTAGCTGTGGAGAATTACGGAGGGGTGTAATCCCCAAGTTCGGCGAGTTATTAGTTTTTGTAGCTTTGGTCTTTGTGGGATTTCTGTTGGATGCATTAAAGCACTTACATTTATTACATGTGTATAGCTAAATGTTTGACTAAGTCAGGATAAAGAACACTGCATAAAATATGTGTGATTAACGAGACGCGTAAGTATTAAAAGGCAGTTGCTAAAAAAAATTACAAATTTTATCAGTGTGATGAAAAGAGTGGAAACAGTTATCATCAAAAACTGTTGAAATGAAAATAAAATAAAATAAAATGAGATTGTGATAACTATGGCCTCTATTACGCCATTCTGTATTGTTTCATTGCTAGTACTGGTGCCATCCCTGAAACCATGGAAGTAAATGTAGATTTAACCAAGAGAAACTGAGGAATGGGAATTACGAATTGCTGTAAAGTCCTTTTTGTTTATTACATTTGGTTCCCTCTGATCTCCTTCAGCTCTCATATCTAAAGAAATATGTGGTACAAAAACCCTCAGAATCCATTTTGGTAGCTATTGACATGTTTTCGGAAATCTTCCAAATTCGCACTTCAGCAATAAAAACTCTCCATCGGAATGACCAGTGGAGGGCAATAAATACAGGAACTGGGAAAGATTAGAAGAGGAAACCCCCCTACGAACCATCCAACAGAAAGCCCTCAGCCTACTAAAACTATTAAATGGCCGAACATGGGGACTACAAATCTTCACTGTCCTTCACACCCACAAATCCCTAATCTGCCCCATCCTTAGCTACGCAAACGCTATGCATGAATATCCACCCTCTCAAGCTGTATAAATCCCTCCAGGTCCACGAAGGCCATGCATCTGCCTCACTTTTTGCCTCTGTTTACCTTCCTCCACAAGAATCCTTTACCAACTCATCAATTTCTCGCCTCTCCTCAGATACACTGAGCACCTCCGAACAGTCTACAACATCGGCAAACTCGGGTCCAATAATCCTATAGATTTCCCTCTACTTGCCAATCTTTATATGCTGCCGCGCCTGCCCTCCTCACGTTTCCTACCCCCCCCCCTTTTTTTTCCTCAGCTGGCTTCATTTCTCCACCCCGCCTTTTCCCAACAATGATTAGCATCATCAATTACCACCTCTACTCCACCCCTTCTTCTGTCCCAACAGTAACGTCTATTCTATCGCTGCTATATACCCGTCCTCCATCCTTATACCACCCCATCTCTACCTTCCTTACCGGTCAATATTTCCCCCTTCATCAGCAGACTCCCTATCCCAGGCAGGTCTTTCCGGTTCTTAGTGATGATGCTGTTGGTTTGTGGGGCGCTCAACGTCGAAGTCCTCAGCGCCTGTACAACTTCCCAATCTTTCCAGTTGCAATCCCGCCACTTCCCGAATGATGATGTGATGATGAGGACAACACAATACCCAGTCCCTGGGCACAGAAAATCGCTGACTCGGCCGGGAATAGAACCCGGGACCCCGTGATCCAGAAGCAGCAACACGCCAGCCGCTAGACCACGAGCTGTGGACCCGGTTCTTAGTGACAGGAAAGTACTCTTTTCAAATATCAGTGTTTCTGCATCAGGTAATAAATGTTTTTAAATGTGTGCTTATTGTTTTTCGTTTCATCATTTGTTATAATTATTTTTAACTATCAGCGCAAGAAGTCATATGTCTCCTACATATGAAAACTTCCATTTTTTCCCTCACGAAAGTTTTAAATTCATTGTAAATAACTCCGCTGTTTGTTTCTTGTTTGTTTTTCGTCTAGTTACTATTTTACTGTCAACTGGTTGGAGAGCAAGTTTCCTGGGGATGAAATAACAATGAAGAAAAAAAAAAGATTAGAATGCGCAAATTAGATTATAACGCGTGGACGGTGTAATCGAGAATTGCACTGGGCTAGTCGAAAGACTAATGACAATCTACACCGCTAAATTAGTCCACTAGTAATTCACTAAATACTATTTTCAGTACATAATGTCTGGAATATCGGTCTTTTAACTTGTAAAGGGCAGAGTTGGGCAACGAAATTTCCTCTTCAGCGCTTGCACTTACCGGTGACGTCTCACGTTATGGCGTTTTCCGGAGCTACGTAACGGAGCTGTGACGCGACCGTCTTGCGCGCACTGCCTTTGACGTGTAGCGGCGCCTTTGAAGCGATTAGAGGGCTGCCGCAGACTGCGTCAGGTCCTCCTCTGCCCACCAGACGCTGGCCTTGACTGTCGTCGCCAGGCGATCCGGAAGGGAAGGGAACGAAAGGGGTGGGAAGGGAAGGGAAGACTCACGCTGACGCAGTCGGTGCCCCCCCCCCCCCCCCCTCATCCCGCCAACTTCTACCGCCAGGTCCTCCCAGGAAGGACCACGTGCGCGGGAGGGTTTCCGCGTGGGACGGAATTATCTCGAAATTCGGTACTGACGTCAGCGCTCACCCATTCACAAAGCAGCGGCGTCACAGGTCCCACAGAAGTTGTTCGGTTACAGATTACCGCGAAACAGGGATGATTGTTCGTTTCTCATTACCAACTAGCGGTTGCGCTAATGATACTAATGACAATATTACGTTTTAGCTCAAATTTCTCTGGATAATGACAGTGTAACGCATTTTAAAGATACTTGACAATTTATGAATTCGTTACTAAAATTGCTGGCCGATGTGGCCAAGCGGTTCTAGGCGCTTCAGTTGCTACGGTCACAGGTTCGAATCCCGCCTCGGGCATGGATATGTGTGATGTCGTTAGGTTAGTTAGGTTTAAGCAGTTTTAATTTCTAGGGAACTGATGATGACTTCAGGTGTTAAGTCCCATAGTGCTTAGAGCCATTTGAACAATTTTTTTGTTACTAAAATTTCTCATATGTAGTCCATAACAACTGGAGAGAGTTGTGATGTCTGTACCCACAACATCAGAAGAAAAAAAATCTTTCTTACCTTTATTTATTTATTTACATTTTTTGCGTGTAGACCATTAAGCTGATGACTTTTGCAAACGTCACACATAGGTTGAGTAGATTACTGTAGATAGCACTTCCATACAGTAATGGTGCATACATTAATCTTAGTATTCTAATTATATTATGTGTTACAAGAGAGGACAAGTAGATTAGAATTCAC
This sequence comes from Schistocerca cancellata, assembly GCF_023864275.1. Classification (NCBI taxonomy): domain Eukaryota; kingdom Metazoa; phylum Arthropoda; class Insecta; order Orthoptera; family Acrididae; genus Schistocerca; species Schistocerca cancellata. Next base: position 599,959,087 of record NC_064631.1, on the reverse strand, counting down.
TGAGTGAATAGAAACATTTATTTACTGGGAAGGCTTTTAAGCTCCTTTGGAACAGATTTGGTTCACAAGTTTTCAACGCCTGTGGTTGCTTGTTGAACTATATCTGCCGATTAATATAACGACTATTGTCTTTTTTTTTTTTAATTTTGTCCTCTGCCTCAAGTAGTTCCCCTTACTTCTAGTAGCATAATTATGTGTATCGGTGCACTTATTTAGTTTGTTTTTACTATTCAGAAAAAATATAATAAGTTTATACAAATACAAGAAATGTACTGTTAGATATTTATGTCGGACAATGGTTTCACGACAGGACTCTCTGGACTTTACTCCATGCATGAACCTAATGGCTCTTTTCTGAACACTAACATTCTGTTCAGATGCAAGCCTGCCACACAACCGCACAATTCAATACCATAATTAAGAAATGGATAAACTGTTTCGCAGTAAACAATTTTTAGTGTTTGGATTGGCACTACTTTTGCCAACTGACTCATAGGATACAGGTTACTGCTGATTTTCTGACACACAGAAGTAATGTGGTTTATACAACGCAGATTTTTGTCCACTTGGACCACAAGAAATTTAACGTTATGTGTTTCTTCTGATGTAACACCACAAATATTGTTTATTTCAGCCTCATGAGACCTAGATGTTTTAAATGTTAGTAGCTGGGATGTACTGATGGTGGTGTTTAGGTCCTGATGTAGAAAATAGGTGATACTTCCGCCACACCCTTAGTGGCAACTGAATGTATTATCTCCAAGTCTTTTTCACAAAATAAGAGGGAGATGTCGTCAGCATAGGTTACTAGATGTGAGTCGATGGGTTGTATCATGTCATTGACATAAAACAAGAAGAGAAAGGAACCAAGGATCGATACCTGCGATGCCCTCTGGATCTCTCGAACATTGGAAATCTATTAAATTGTTATCTGTTTTACATGAAAGTTTAGTACACCGTTTGCAATTTGTCAAATATATGGTCAGGAATTGCATAGATGACTCCTTGATGTTGTAAGCCTTCAGTTTCTTGATGAGCAACCTATGGTTGACTGAGTCAATGAAACTAAGAGTTCATGATGCTGTTATTACATTCAATTGTGGTAATATTGGAAAGTGTTGGGTAGAGAAAAAGCTGGGAATTAATACTGGTGAAAATATGATCACTGGGCTGCAACATTGCGATAAAATGAGGATAGCCGATACAGACAGGTCCGCATCTAATATGGCCAGGAATGCAAGACAAACATCCAGGAAGGGAAAAACAAGCTGGAAGACCTGCTAGAGGTCAAAGAAGGGCCATCATATGCAGCGGGACAGTTTTAATTTACTGTAAGTAACAAATTTCAAAAGATTTTTCTTTAAAGTCAATTTGCGCAAACTAAAATTTTCAGAACTTATGCTCCATTATATCAGAAACTATCATAGATAAATCAATGAAATTTTCAGAGACTCTGCATAACATAAAAATGCATCTTGGGTACTACATTCTTTAATATTCCCCCATTAGAAAGTTCACAAAAATATATTTTCGGCCGAAAAACTTAATATTTTTGTTCATAAAATTAAAAAAGTATTTCTTAAAAACTATAAAATGGGTAAAGTAGATTTTAGTGCAGTTGACTCTGTTAGCATCATGTAACATACAGTAAAAACATTAAGGTCCTCCATCAAATACTTTTTCAGAAATGGGTCAAATACTTGCCTAAATTAACATGAGTTAGATAGGCAGGGTGTGGTCCCCTTAAGCCCCACGTGCACTTTGACCTCGAGTCCATCTTTCGTGCTTAGTGCTGCGAGCCTTATACTGATTGCTACTGTATGAGCAGGGCTTTATTATTTGTAATGAGTCTTCATAACTTGGACAAATATAAATTAAGAAAATCTTCTGTGTGTTGTATTATATTGTTAGCTTATCATTTATGCTTCTGTCCATCCTTCCCAGGATGATGGTTGCCGCACCGCACGGTAGCCCCCGGTTCCCTACCATTGTGTATGAAGTCGCAGTCAACATATTACGCAGCTACTTGTCCCTAATAGCAAATCAGATACGCTACACTGCTATTTGAGACATATACGTGCTGTCTCTCCACTGCTGTTCAATGAATCATACATAACACACATGTGAAACTGCAATTCATCTATAAGTAGTACTTACGCTGCCACGATTGTTACTGTTTTCTCAAAGATAAAGTACTAACGCTCTATCTGCACCGGCTGCCATCTCACACTCCTTCTGTACCTCTCAATAAATGTGATCCTCTGCTACTTTCTAGCTTGATTACCTATTTGATGCTGCCCATGTCTCTCCTTTTATAAACTTATTAAGAGCCTTTTTGCAGTCAGATCTGACTGTACTTGACTTGTTTCATTATCATTCGCAAACATTCCATCTATACGTGATAAATAATTTTCACCTAATAGAAAAGTATCGTAGTTGTATGCTTCGCATCACAAGCGTCGCCTCGACCTCGCCTTAACTGACGCTGTAACAAGTGGTAGCCGCGTGCTGGCGCCTCGGCTGACCATCAAGTGATAACTCCCTTCCAGCTGTATCCAGAGAGCTCTCTGCAGCAAACATCCTGGCCATTTGCGTGGCTCCTCGCATACACACGTTGATATCTGCTAAGAAGTTTCGTATGACGCTATTCCACATATACTCTGACATTTAACTAAAAAGTTCTTCGGTCGTGACAGGAGGAGCTCTTGAAACAAGAGGATATTGTGCAGATGGACTGGCCTGCACCTTCCCCCAACTTAAATACCATCGAGCATGTGTGGGAGGTGCTAGGGAGATGTACTGCTGCACATCCACGGGCACCAACGCAGTTATCAACCGCACTGATGGAGAAATGGAAAGCCCTCCGAAAGGACTCCTTCCCAACCTTGTGGCCAGCATGGGAACATGTTGCAGAGCTTGTACTGCCAACTGCGGTGATCACACACTCAGTTTAGAGACTTATTCCATCTTTTGCAACCCCAATGGCTTCATTTTAGTTACTGTCCTTGAACAGACCGTCATTTCTGTTTGTCTCATTGTGTAGTATACTGCAGCTGTTGTTTCTTTTGTAATATCTCTTTATATTCTACTAATTATCCCTGCACAATTCTATGAGTGAATTACGTTTCCTTTTTGACCATCTATATACTCGCATAATCGATGGGTAAAGTAGTACAGTACTATGACTATTCCAGGAGCGCGTAATTACTCTTTGTAAATTTCTCTCTGATGTGTTGAAAGGACTTCTAGGATCTTCTCCGTGCCGAATAACTGTAATTTTGCTATTGAGATTACTGGAAGAAAGAGATTGAAAATATATTGTATGCTACTCAAGAAAATATATACTGAGCATTTACATCAAAGGTGTGTAAGGAATTTAATTATATATGTATTCTCTAATTGGCAATTTGCACGGAGGTGTCGTTTCGTTGGTCATAAGGGAACCTCCGATGAAATGGAAACGAACTTGCAATTATTAGATCCAAGAGCTCCATTATTTAATCGGACAATTAAACTCTATCAAATCAAACTTTCCCCTTGATCTGAGGTTTCCCGACTGACTACGCAACGCAAGACAACCAAGACATTTTATTTGCAGATCGCTTCGAATCATCGAGACTGCGGACAAGGAGAGTCATCGTCCGTTTCTGATTAAACAAGTAAATATTAATTATAACTGTCTTGAGCGACTGTGACGACTGTGATATGGCTGCTTATGAATGAGATCATTAATAAAATACTAATAACTAACTTTCCTCCTCACCAGCAACCAGTATAAACACAATATTAATTAAAATTATACTTTGTTGGGTCAAGTTTCTTCGAGGATTGTTACTAGGCAGTGGCACATCATGCGAAAGTTGCTTTCGTTCTTAAGTTTCCCACGCTAGTGTATGAACCACAAATCTTCAGCGAAAAAAAATTAAAATGTAGCAGTACAGTAATTTAAATTGAACTGTGTGGTTGATACCAACGCAAAGTACTGCCCCATTGCCTTACATGGTGTCCGAATATTGCGTCTGTATCTCACGTATGGCGCTAGTTTAGTTGCGATACCGTGATAATCAGTGCACGACTGACTAATCAGAGCCTGTCGGAGATCACAGAGGGATTCTGTAGAGCCTTGTACCACAAGGAAGCAAGGTAGAGGATAGTGTTATGAGTGGCTGGTATTCTCTTTCTACAACCCAAATTCACACGTGGGTAACACAGTTCTTTATTTGCATGAAGGTGCTATTTACCTTGAATGGAGTCCATGCTTGTGGTACAAGCTCATCAGTAATAGTCCTCTTGCAGACAGTATCGGTAATCTTGCTATTACGAGGGTGAGTCAAATGAAAACCTTAAATATTTTTTAAAATATTATTTATTGTGCAGAAGTGGTACAAAGCTGTATCACTTTTCAACATAATCTCCCCCACGCTCAATGCAAGTCCTCCAGCGCTTGCAAAGTGCATAAATTCCTTTCGAAAAAAATTCTTTTGATAGTGCGCGCAACCACTCATGCACTGCGTGGCGTACCTCTTCATCAGAACGGAACTTCTTTCCTCCCATTGCGTCTTTGAGTGGTCCAAACATAAGGAAATCACTTGGGGCAAGGTCTGGTGAGTAAGGTGGATGAGGAAGACACTCAAAATGCAGGTCTGTGACTGTTGCAACTGTTGTACAGGCAGTGTGGGGCCTTGCACTGTCATGTTGCAAAAGGACACCTGCTGACAGCAATCCGCGTTGCTTTGATTTGACTGCAGGCCGCAGATGCTTCCTTAGGAGATCTGTGTATGATGAACTGGTGACAGTGGTCCCTCTAGGCAAGTAATGCTCCAAAATGACGCATTTTCCGCCCCAAAAGCGAGTCAGCATAACCTTCACTGCTTATGGTTCTGATCGAAACTTGTTTGGTTTTGGTGATGAGGAATGGAGCCATTCCTTGCTCGCTCTCTTCGTTTCCGGTTGGTGGAAGTGAACCGAGGTTTCGTCCCCAATAATAATTCTTACAAGGAAGCCATCACCTTCTCGTTGAAAGGGCCGAAGAAGTCCTTCACAACCATCAACACGTCGTTCTCTCATTTCAGGAGTCAGCTGCCGTGGCACCCATCTTGCAGACACTTTCTGAAACTGGAACACATCATGTACAATGTGGTGTGCTGACCCGTGACTAATCTATAAACATGCTGCAATGTCATTCAGTGTCACTCGTCGGTTTTCCTTCACTGTGGCTTCAACTGCTTTAATGTTCTGTGAAGTGACAACTCGTTGTGCCTGACCTGGACGAAGAACATCTTCCACTGAAGTCACACCATTTGCGAACTTCCTACTCCATTCGTAAACTTGCTGCTGTGACAAACATGCATTGCCGTACTGAACCTTCATTCGTCGATGAATTTCAATAGGCTTCACACTTTCACTGCGCTAAAACCGAATGTCAGAACGCTGCTCTTCCCTCGTGCAAGTCGCAAGTGGGGCAGCCATCTTTACACTGATACCGCCACGGCATGTGTGCATCTGCACAATGCTGCCACCTTCAAGCCATTCTGCACGCTGTTTGTAGCACGCTTGCCAACTTACAGTATAACGGTGTGAAATTTCGATTTGGTATTACAAATTTAAGGTTTTCATTTGACTCACCCTCGTACAAACTTCAGTGTCGCTATAGTCCCTAATCTGGACGCTATGTACTGTTGTAGCGTGGAATATGGACTGACTCCGCTCTGCAAGTGGAAGACAGACGCCAGACTAGAATGAGTGAGTCAGTGAGGCACTCCGGTCAGCGGCGGCCTAAATATATGCTGTCGACAGGGCGTTGGCGGCTTGTCGCTTGTCGGTGTGTCTCTGGCCTCTCTCGTGATGGGAGTGCTTGATCCTGCACCTACTTATCAATCGCGCGTCATCTTTCCCGACCGGTGTGCTGACGACAGCTTGCGCCAGTACAGATTCAGTTTTTTGAGGGTAACATTGTGTAGGGTTCATCTTCAGTATTGCATAGGCGATGTTTCCATGCGCGTAATCCACTGCACAGGGCGGATGTTGTAAGGACGGATGGCACAACACCTCTGCACAGCCATATGGCACTTTGAGTCTGAATGCCACTGATATGAGTGTGGTGCACTGGGAACCCATTTGTACTGGGACAGCACGGAGAGAAATCCAACGTGTAGGATACAGCGGTCACTGATCGACATCACATCCAACGTCACTAACGGTAAATGACTTTTGTGCTAGTGCTAAAGAGTTATTAACTATGATTGGAATGAACAGGTACGTGGAGTAGCACAATATGAAGGTAAATGACCAGTGGTGGCTTTCTCGCAATGTATCGGTATAACTGTTCATATGATCTCTGACTAACATTCTGCCATTGGAGCGCAGCGCCATCTGGTGTGGCGGCTGCAGGCATGGTGGCCGGTTTCGGTGAAGTATGAGCTGTGGAACGAGGCTGTAGCGAGCTTTTCTTGGGGCCCCTTCCCCGTGGTGTTAGCCGTTGGCGGGCGACAAATTTTGGGATGACGCTATCCTGAGTAAGTTGTCTAGTACCGACATAGTTTGTGCTGTGATTTATCAGAAGGGCGCCGAGCTGTCAGGGCAGTGTTCACTGTCGTTTAGGTCTGCCCTTCTTCTGTTTGTAGGGCGTAGCTATCCGTGTCTCCATGGTTTTCGAAGGGCAATGTGATTGCAAGACTTGGTAGACATTTTAAACTGATACTTCATTATAATTCGTTTTGTGTGTTAATCTTATGTATCCGTGGTGCTTGTGAACCTTTAGCCAATTTGTTCCAGATGAAAACTTATTTTGAATGTTTTGTTGGAGGAGTGCATTAGCATATGCTTTACCTGTTCTTATCCGTTTTCCCTTAATTCTTCTGATTTTTAGATTAAAAGATTGGTCGTGTAATTAACTGGAGGCGCAGTGAAATGTTTAGTAAATGAATGCCGTTCTGGTCTGTTCAAGTACTGTTATTTAGATTTACGTCTGCCTTTTTTTCGCCTTTCGCCTTAAAACATTCTGTGCCTTATATAATGCGCGTTTTTGCCTTAAAGAATATTAAGTTTACTTGGGTTAAAATTAATGCATGGTCTTTTAATTAGTAAAAAACAGGCTTAATTAACTGGTATGTGATGGAAACTGGAAAATAAATTTTTGTGTGCTACCAGTGGAGGAAGTGCGTAAAATTCCCACAGGTCCAGGCATTCCCGGTTTTCTTTCCTGGCTGAATTAAGAGGGCGTCATTGTCACCATTTCAGTAAACAACAACAACATCGTCATCTCCTCATACAGGATGTAGCTAAACTCCCTTTACAGACTTTGATGGTAGGTTCCTTTCTGGAGAACAAGAAGAAAATGTAGTAAACATGTGTCTAAGATGCCCACCTGGAGAGCTATGAGCACTTGTTCATCTTTGATGCCATGAAAACATCTCTTCTACTGCAAACTCTTTGCATTCCGTAGTGTTGAAGGAGGTAGTAAAGATAAAAAAAGAAACAAAATGTCTAGTAAACATGGGCTCTAAAAACCATATCTTAAGAGCTGTACGCACTTGTTTATCTCCGTTACTACGAAACACATCGCTTCTATCGAACAAATGTTCATAGACCTTAAGGTACGCATTTTAGAGCCCATGTTTACTGGTAACTTTTTTTCTTGGTTTGGTCTGTACTCCCAAAATATAGGAACAAAAGAGCTTGCCATAGGAGTGTTTCGCAGTCTCGAAGACGAAAAGGTGTTCGAAGGTCATAGGGTACGCATTTTAGAGCCCTTTTTCACTGGGCGTTTCTTTCTTGCCTTGGTCCATACCACCTCCTCCCAAAATATGGAAAGGAAATAGCTGGCAGTAGAAGTGTACACGCTATTGAAGATGAACAAGTGCTCATAGCACTTAAGGTATGCTTTTTAAAGCTCATGATAAATAGCCGTTTTCTTGTTTTGCTGTAAGGAAACTGTTCTCAAAATTTGTAAAGGGAATTTAGTTACACCCTCTAAAAGGAAGTTCGACGCAGACTGAATAGAGAGAATTAGATTTATCATCTCACAGCCTACTAAAAGAGCTAACATAAGAGGAAAAGAATTACTGACAAATAATTTCATGGTATGTCAGCGAAGGCTAATGGAATGTTAACAAGAAGCAGATTACTGAAGCTAACAGCGCTCTTTTATAACTGTCCTAGTCGCTCTCTGTTTGCTTCGCAATGGACACGTAGTGCTCAGGTCACCACTGAAAATCCCCTGTCTGCCCTCCCGGGACAGACAGCTCTCCTTCCACAGTATAGCTGGCTCCTATTTGCGAGAGTTTCCCAGGAGAAGGATGGTTTTACTGCAATTTGAACGGCAAAACATTCTGACCAGGTTAAGGCCCACACACACACACACACACATATATATATATATATATATATATATATATATATATATATATATACACTTACAGATATTCAAGGCCACGAGTTGTAACACTCATTCAGCCCATGTCTCTCCAGAAAACGTGGATCTATAGCGTTCTTCTCTACGAGACAGAAGAGGAGGAGGGAAGAAACATCTGCATGCTTAAACATTTAGTTATTCTTATACTCGATAGATACTGTTAGTACAGCAGTAAACAGTCTTGTACTACACGTATTTTTGTGGAAGTTGAATAACGAATGCCGAATTATGTTTAAGGTAAAAATAATTATTTGAAATATATTGGATTGTTTGTCTCTTCTTGTCTGGTTGCTCACAAACTATAATAAGGTAACGACAAGGTGGCCCATCGAATTGCATGCAGAAAAGAATTCTCTGCTACCACGCTGATTTAAGTCTGTGTGGCCAAAAATGGATAAAGTGTAAACGGAAGTGAAAATTTCTCTTTTACCCAGTTATCGGTTGCTTATCCTTGCAGCCAGACCCGCTTTATGACTAGGATATCGTACTGCTGGCAAGGGAGAGATAGCAGGTCCTAAGAATTATGTTAAACGTACTTTCAGTTTAATATCCCATTACTTTACTGTACTACGCCAATGAAAACTGTAATGTAATTACACAGAAAAAACTAAATGACACTATGTTTTGAAGTTTCCTTAACGGTTAGGTCTGTTTTACTGGGGACAGCACGACGGTTAAAGTATACAGTTGGCAACATTTTATCATAGTTAAGTGAGTAGAACGATCTGCATGTTGTGCTTCACGAAGGCTCAAATGTGCGACAGTTGGAAGTTAGTGTTAAGATTTAAGTACTGTTTCATATATCTTACTGAAACGTTCCGGATATTCTTGATCAGTAACAGACATGCAGTAGCGGAGTTGAAAATGAGAATGGAAGACAAGGTAAGAAAGCTGCACCAGTTCCACAGTGAGAAACACACCACACAGGAGAGCCGAAATTTGATACTGCCAGCAGTCTGGACCCATGTTAGAAACGTGAAAGGCATTGTCTTCTTTTTTATCAGTGGACAAACTTAAATGGGAAACTAAAGCAGCCCACGGTTAAATAACATTTAATTTTCATGGAGTCCGCACCTGGTAGATGAGTGGTCAGCGCGACGGAATGTCATACCTAACGGCCCGGGTTCGATTCCCAGCTGGGTCGGAGATTTTCTCCGCTCAGGGACTGGGTGTTGTGTTGTCCTAATCATCACCATTTCATCCCTCCCCCCCCCCCCCCCATCGATACCCAAGTCGCCGAATTGGCGTCAACTCGAAAGATTTGCACCAGGCGAACTGTCTACCAGACGGGAGACCCTAGCCACACGACATTTCCATTGCCCTTTTCATGGAAGAGACTGTTATATTCATTTTATTCATTCGTATAAAAGAAGAGTATATGTATGATAATATGTGGTATCTTGTGTTGATAAACCTTTTCTAGGTCACATCCTTTACGAAAGAACATATGCACTTTTCCTAGCTAACTACCGACAAGTTTTTCACCATTAGACGATGTGTACCTCAAAAGGTGATGTTACTTAACTCCTTGCTGATCAGGCCATCCTACGGAATGCTGATTAAATTTATTCCATACAATTTTTGCGAATGGAACATGCTGTAATAGGTGACAACTGCCAGAACTTAAATTATCTCCAACTCCGACGAAAGAACGCGAATTAAAATGTCATCGCTTTCACGTCGCAGTATAAACATTTTACTTTGTATCCACTGCATGTAATCTCGGTTTAGACGTTGGGATCGTAAGCTGCGAGATGGAAGGAAAACACGATTTCTCTCGGCATCTCTCCGTACAAGAAGCCAATTACAGAAGCCGCTACTCGAGGCTCCCTTCCTCTGCTACATGTTCATTCTTATCTCTCAGATCTTTCATGATGTACAAAAGTAATCCGCTACTCATGCTCAGCTCAACACCCTTGTCTATTTTCTTTCCACGGTCCGGGCGGCTCCCCCCGTCAGATGTTCGAGTCCTCCCTCGGGCATAGATGTGTGTGTTGTCTCTAGCGTAAGTTAGTTTAAGTTAGATTAAGTGGTGTGTAAGATTAGGAACTGATGACCTGAGCAGTTTCGTCCCATAAGATCTTGCCACAAATTTCCAAATTTTTTAAAATTTTATTTCGTCTCATGATATTCACACTGTTCTTATACTTTTCTTGCACATTCCATATTTTGGAAAAAGAAGATGCGCGTCTCCTCGCAAACAAAAATATTGAAAAGTGTTAAAAATACATCCTTAAACAAGAACATAAATACTTACTTGTTTGAAGGACGTATTGCGGACAGGATCGAGTCCTTTGCTAGCCGTCGAAGCTGATTAACCACTGAAAATGACAGATACTCATTAGGCTACTCTTTATTTTGAAGTTCAGTGGTTCTGGCGCATAAGACAATTATTTTTAACCTATGGTCAGTCCCAGGAGATAGACACCAAGAGAGACACTAGGGCCGTGAAACTATCCGAGAACGGGTGCGCTTGAACGTACGAGATCAGAGAATGTGGAACATAATCGCACATACTAAGCAATTCTACGATAGGTTTCCACTGCGCTGACAAAAGCCATAGGACACTGCCCAGTATCGTGTCGGATCTCCTTACGTCCTGCATAGTGGAGAACGTCGATGTGGCATGCACTTAAGGGGCTCCGGAAAGGCTCAAAATCATGAAAAGTTCAATTTTTACTTTTTTGCGTTTTCTGAATCTGCAGACTATTACCTTTTAATAGATATATAATTTATTCAATTCCGAAGACTACAACTATTTTTAAATTTTTTTGAAATGTGTTCTACATGGGCGTGACCCACTGTGGCGCTGTTAAACTGCTGTCAAATGGTGTTATTATTAACGTCCGTGTTCATCAGGTACATTTTAGTGATGTGAGATAAAGTATGTGTTGTGGCTAACCTGTGATGGTTCAATATATATCGCTGGTGTGATTGTAGATTGTTTCATGTTTATTTACTCTGTCGTTATCTCGAAAATATTCGTAATTAATTCTGTTTCTTTAGTCTCTGTTTTGTTGAAGTATAATAATGAGTAAAAGTAAAGTTGCTGTTGCGACTTTCAATGATGGCAACATTGTAAGGTGCAAGGTATTTAGAAATATGGGAATGAAGATAGGTTCTAACATGGTACGAGCGATGCTTGCTTTAGACAAGGAACGCCTTCGGGCTGCAGACAGGGCTGTAAAGAGTCTAGAAATACAAGCAAGAGTAAATAGGAGGAGGAACAAGAGGAAGCTGGAGGAGGAGTTTGCAGAGGATGAAGATAATCCATCCTATGGACCTGGAATGCACTAAAAAGTTAATCCAATCTTTGTCGCTCGATTCCCAAAACTTTTATTTTCTCATACTAATTACATGTTTTCTAAGGATCTTCCAAACATATTTGTTTCAAGCTTTCAGTAAATGTTACACAGTACCTTATGCATAATTTAACACAGCCTTTTTCCAAAAAACTGTATATTTTTGAATATATAAATAAAAAATTGCAAAAAAATGTTGTAAATTTTCATTACAATTGTAAAAAAATCATCTTTAATAACTGAACTAAAATTTTGTAAAATCCCTGTGTTAAGTTGTAGCCCATATTCCAATAAATAATCTGTAAAAAGTTCAACTTCCTACCTCAAATACTTTGTGAGGAAAGATGTAATTTATAAGCGTTATTTTAACATTGCAAGTATAGGGCGTTCCGGAGCCCCTTAACAAGTCGTAGGAAGTTCTCTGCACAAATACTGAGTCATGCTGCCTCTATAGGCGTCCATTAATTGCGAAAGTGTTGCCGGTGCTGGATTTTGTGCGCGAACTGACCTCTTGATGATTTGCCATGAATGGTCCATGGCAGTCATGTCGGGCGATCTGGGTGGCCTAATAATCCTCTCTAACTGATTAGAATGTTCTTCAAACCAATCGCGAACAGTTGAGACCTGGTGATATGGCGCATTGACGTCCATAAAAATTCCATCGTTGTTCGCCTGCAAATGGTCTCCAAGAGCCTAACACAAATATTTCCAGCAACGATCGGCTCAGTTGGACAGGAGGACCCAGTCAGTAGCACGTAAACACAGCCCACATCATCATGGAGGCCCGATCAGCTTCTACATCTACATCTACATCTACATCCATACTCCGCAAGCCACCTGACGGTGTGTGGCGGAGTGTACCTTGAGTACCTCTATCGGTTCTCCCTTCTATTACAGTTTCGTATTGTTCATGGAAAGAAGGATTGTCGGTACGCCTCTGTGTGGGCTCTAATCTCTCTGATTTTATCCTCATGGTCTCTTCGCGAGATATACGTAGGAGGGAGCAATACACTGCTTGACTCTTCGGTGAAGGTATGTTCTCGAAACTTTGACAAAAGCCCGTACCGAGCTACTGAGCGTCTCTCCTGCAGAGTCTTCCACTGGAGTTTATCTATCATCTCCGTAACGCTTTCGCGATTACTAATTGATCCTGTAACGAAGCGCGCTGCTCTCCGTTGGATCTTCTCTATATCTTCTATCAACCCTATCTGGTAAGGATCCCACACTGCTGAGCAGTATTCAAGCAGTGGGCGAACAAGCGTACTGTAACCTACTTCCTTTGTTTTCGGATCGCATTTCCTTAGGATTCTTCCAATGAATCTCAGTCTAGCATCTGCTTTACCGACGATCAACATTATATGATCATTCCATTTTAAATCACTCCTAATTCGCACTTCCAGATAATTTATGGTATTAACTGCTTCCAGTTGCTGACCTGCTATTTTGTAGCTAAATGATAAAGGATCTATCTTTCTGTGTATTCGCAGCACATTACACTTGTCTACATTGAGATTCAATTGCCATTCCCTGCACCATGCGTCAATTCGCTGCAGATCCTCCTGCATTTCAGTACAATTTTCCATTGTTACAACCTCTCGATACACCACAGCATCATCTGCAAAAAGCCTCAGTGAACTTTCGATGTCATCCACCAGGTCATTTATGTATATTGTGAATAGCAACGGTCCTATGACACTCCGCTGCGGCACACCTGAAATCACTCTTACTTCGGAAGACTTCTCTCCGTTGAGAATGACATGCTGCGTCCTGTTATCTAGGAACTCCTCAATCCAATCACACAAGTGGTCTGATAGTCCATATGCTCTTACTTTATTCATTAGACGACTGTGGGGAACTGTATCGAACTCCTTGCGGAAGTCAAGAAACACGGCATCTACCTGTGAACCCGTGTCTATGGCCCTCTGAGTCTCGTGGACGAATAGCGCGAGCTGGGTTTCACATGAACGTTTTTTTCGAAACCCATGCTGATTCCTACAGAGTAGATTTCTAGTCTTCCTCAGTGCCTTGTCGACAACTTGGGTCCGTTGCTTCGAGGGGTTTGCTCCACACTCGAACTATACCATAAGCCCTAACCAACTGAAATCTGGATTCATCTCACCAGCCCACTATTTTCCAGTCATCTAGGGTCCAACCAATATGGTCACGAACCCAGGAGAGGCGCTGCAGGCATTTTCGTACTGTTAGCAGAAGCACTCGTGTCTTTCGTCTGTTGCCATAGCCCACTAACGCCAGATTTCGCCGCACTATTCCAACGGATTCATCATACGTCTCACATTGATTTCTGCGCTTATTTCACGCAGTGTTGCTTGTCTGTTAGCACTGACGACTCTACGCAAACGCCAGTGCTCTCTGTCGTTAAATTAAGTTCGTCGATCACTGCGTTGCAGGTGGGAGGTAATGCCTGGAATCTGGTACTGTCCACACACTCTTGACCCTGTAGATCGCGGAATTTTGAATTCCCTAACAATTTACAACATGAAATGTTCCGTGCGTATGGCTCCAGTTACCATTCCCGTTCCAAGTCTGTTAATTTCCGTCGTCCGGCCATAATCACGTGGGAAACCTTTTATGAGTACCAATGACAGCCCCGCCAATGCACTGCCCTGTTATACTGTGTATGCGATACTATCGCCATCTGTATTTGTGCATATCGCTGTCCCATGACTTCTGTGACCTCAGTGTACCTGTTGTTGGTTGTCACAGTGCCACTCCTAACGCTTCCGTTTCAGATAGGAGAAACGTTGCTCTGTAATTTTAATGAATACTACAGTATAAGGTTGACTTTGGGATGAACTTACAATATAAACATGATAATCTGTAATGTAAATGGCTTAAGCAATTATTCTTCAATTTTGTTGTGTTATGCACATCTGTTAAAAATTGTGACACTACCACTACAACATTGTAGTCCCAAAAAACAGTTACAGAACTCAACAACACCCTCTGTTGAAAGGGTGCTTCTGTTTCCGTCATTCAAAAAGAAAAACACTAATTACAATTTCGATATAGTTTGAGAGTGCAGTGCACAACACAGGCTTCCAGTTGGCCGTGGTTACGTAAATAATGAATACTATGAAATACCGCAAGTCCGTGGAAAGCCTAAGTGCGTCGTAGCGCAGTGAAAATTTCATCCTGTCAAAAGCCAACATAGATCAAGGTTGCAGCACAAATTATCAACAAGAGCTTAGCAGTAAATGGGTTGTAAACTGTTGACTGAATACTACCTTTTCTTGTTGTCACTGTGCTTGCAGCTTTATCCTACCCTGAAGACTACGATATAACGGCAGTTAGCGTGATATGGGTGATATGGGGAAGCATGTCTCCGGCACGTTGCGGCGTGCTCGCTGCCTGCTGCACATATGTGGCGCCGCCGGTTTTGGGAGTCACTAAATACTCTCCCTATCTGAGTTGCTGGCTACAGCTCTCTCCTCATCTCGGCACACAAATAAATGTCAAGCGTCACATTCCAATGCTAGAAACTTGTGTAAACGATTAACGAAACTCTTGCATATTCACAGGCCGAGAAAACAATGAACTCTAAATAATGGTCACTACGTGAGCAACCTATTAGTCGATCTGCAGTTTACGAGGTCTACAAGCGATTCCAAAACTAAATATCTCAACTTCGCTAAAAGTTTCGGGACAGTATTCAGCCAGAAACATTGTTACAATAACAAGCCATCAATCTACGTATTTTACTGTTCTTCTCTGTCTGTGCTATTCTTAACAATGTTACACACGTTCATCTAAATTTCACACCAAATTATTTCTCATGGGTTTTGGAGCAGGTCACCATACGATACTGAGAAGAGTCGTAATCCCCCTAAGATCCAAAGACCTAGAGAGGCATAAGTAAGAAGCCCTCAGTTTACAAATGCCATGGCTAAAGGTAGGGCTTCGGCGGGACTGGAGTATACGAGGCCTATACCAGAGACAAGCTGAGCGGAAACTCAGATTGGATAAGGACGAAGCTACAACATCACTGTATCAGGATTTAAAATCAGTTTTACTGGGTGCTACTGAGGATGTTCTTGGAAAAGAAGGAGTAAGAGGAAGATGTGCTGAGTGGATGACTCTGGCCTTCAAAGAAAGGACTGAACAAAAGAAGACTGCTTGTAAGTTCTGAGAGCCAGGAAGATGGAGATCACTACAACACAGTTAAGAGAGAAGTCAAAATTATAGTTACCCGAAGTAAACAGGAGTTGTGGAGTAGAAATGTGCCGATATAGAACATTTAGCTGGGTACAAGCGGCATCAGAAGCTTGGCGATTTATACCCAAGTGATATTTCATATTAAAATTAGAAAAGGAGCTAGAATGAGTGCCATTTCTGGATGGAAGGCACGTTTTAAAGACCTTCTTACTGAAGATAGGAAAAGGTTTCGAGAAGATCAGAATAAAGTGGAGATTTATTCTGTGGAGGAGGTGGCCTATAATGAAGTTTATCAGGCCATTTAGTAATGAAAGAATGGACAGGCAGGCGGTCCCGGAGGTACAATAACGGAATTACCGAAGTACGGAAGACCTAAAGCAGTAGCAGCACCAGTAACTGTTTTTAATATGGCGGATCGAGAAGATGAAGCACTTCAAGAATGGAAGATCTATGTCATACGTTACTACCATATATAAGATTGGGAGCAGGAGAGGTCCGACTAATTACAAAGAAATAAGCGTAGTGGCTTCGGTCAGTAGGTTGTTCACTAATGTAACAAAAAACACGTTGGAAAAGGTTGGGCATGAGGTTGTATCGCAGGAACAGTCGGGTTTTACTGATGGGAATCTGTGTTGGTGACATTTTTTCTGTACGCCATATGTGTCAGAAAATGACCACAAAAAACTGAGATCTCTATTTGGTGTTTATTGATTTAGAAATGGCCTATGATTCTGTGCGATGAAGGTTACTACGGACAGCGCTGGAGGAGGGTGGAGAGGATGGTGCAGTAATAGATTTGGTGAAAAGGATGTACCATCAGCGCGAGGCAGGTGTCAAAGTTGGCTATAAGATATCGGAAAGTTTTTAAATAAATAAAGGTTTAAGACAAGGATGTCCTATGTCACCAACCTTATTTAAGTTGTATTTAGAAGTTGTTCTTGGTTAGTGAAATAGTGCAGAAGTTTGGCTGTGATAGTACAGCATCAAAATCTACATTCATTACTGTTTCCCATCGATAAAGTGTTATTTATCTGGATAAGGATGATGCATTTTGTCAAAGGAGAAAGTTAATGGATGCTCATAAACAATGTGGTCTAACAGTCAATATGGATGAAGCAGAATATCCTTTTGACATAAATATGCAAGGTGAGGGTTAGGAATTTGAGTTTAGCTGCGTAAGAAATGTGAAAGTGTTCAAGTATTTGGGTTCACTAATCGATAAAACTGGACAGTGTGACTAGAACATATCCCACAGGATAAGTCAAGTGATGGTGGCTGTTAGCATTTATCTTTTGGAGTCGGTACACATCGAGGCGAACAAAGAAAGTAGTGTTATGTGCGGTGATGGAAATCATTCTGACATCGCTCACAGTGTTTCTCTTAACGATAGGCAAAGGGGGAAATCTGAGGCTGTCGATATGAACGGCTCACGGCGGAGCGTAAGAGCGACCCGCTTGGATCGAATGAGGAATGAAAATGTAAGGGCGGAGATGGATGCGGTAGAACCAATCACAGACAGAATTGACGTTCGCTCTCTGAGATTGTATGGATACGTCGAACGGATGGAAGAACAACGATGGCCACAGTGTTTGCTCAACTGATCTGTACCAGGCAAAAGGAGCTGAAGGAGGCCGAGGCCAATGTGGAGGGGCACTGTAGTCAAAGAAATGGGAAAGGAGGGTGTTTTGGGAGAACATTGGCAGGATGGAAATTTGTTGCATCTGAGAACAGGCAGCTGCTTATAAGTGAAAACGCCTGTTAAAATAAAGTAAGTAAAGGTGTTGAATCACGTTCTCCCATTCGATGTAAGTGTTATTTCAACAGTGAACGAATCTACAGTCAAAACTATCAATGTGGAGAACTGTGATGAATGACGTTAATTCGCCGTTAGTTATCAATGACCACATATCAAATTACCATACTAATACAAATGCATCAATATGATTACTCAAAGAAATATGTCTTGTGATTCTGTGATGATACATCATAGAATTTGTATTGTTCCTACTCTGAAAACACATAAAAATTTTCAAACGTTTTCTTTATTTGATATTGTGCAGCATAACTAACGGATAAGAAAATGGATGTGTTCGCGCCTTTCACGTAACACACACAGAAACAGTAAGGTGAGCTTCACTCAAACCAAGAACAAACATCTCATTGGTGGTGGGCTAGGAGGTAAGTTAAATGTGTGAGACCTGTATTACTGTACTAAACATCTAAACTGTCGGTGAAAATGAATAGATAAGACAATAGTAATATTCTTATTGTGAGATGTCGGCTGGGCATTTAGCTTCCCCCCTGAGATGCTACAGAATCCATCCCTAGTGATATACAGTGCTAGTATTCCCCATGAGATTATGTGAATTAAAAGAAAAAGCCATGCAACAGGAAAAGGTTCATCTCATTAAATTACCGAGGACGGCCCAATTAATATGGGTACCGCTTCTCACAGTGACGTATTTACCAGAGAGATCATCAAACTATGAAAGGAAACTAAGGGTTACTATAAAAATCAGGCCTATTGCTAACAGACATAAGAGTGTTTTAACAGCTGTATCAAGAATGCAATTAATTATTAAGGGAACAAGGGATCGAAAACACTTACGATAGTATTGCCACTAGTGGGTGTATGCATACATGATAGAATCGAAGTAAAACTGTCTTCACAAATATGACCAGTGATTGCACGATAAGTTAATGAGCTAAGGAAAAGTCACTGAAAAACATGAACAAGCACCTGTAGTCTCGCCTAAGTGCATAGTGGGTGCATCTAGTTGGCTGTGGAAACTAGATCAGCAATACGAATCCTGCATTCAAGATAAATGACTTTCCACTCACCTCATCTTGGTGAACGAAAATATGACCCATTCTTACCACTCTTCTGTTGTTCAAGAACAGAAGCTGGCTTCAGTAGTGGCTGAGGATGTTAAGTTCAGCCTGGCATCTGAGTTTTCTCTAAGTAGGAGTCAACTCGCTCTGCGCTTCTGTGTCCAACCACACTGTGCTTTATGACGCCCTGGAGCAAGCGCTTTCTTACTCTCCTCTATAAAACGTAGCTGCTTCTGCCAGCACTGAATATCGCTGGCCAACTGCAACAGATGTTGCTAGTTCCGACCAACGATAATTTAATGAAAGTGCTAACAAATGTCCTAGTCTTATGGATTCTACCGTCGTTAACCACTGAAGAAAATTTCCCACTTGGAAGAGGGTAAAAGGCGAAAAATCGCTCCGACTATGTAACCGTTTTCTACTTACAGCCAGTGAGAAGATGAGCATGTACGCACATGCAGGAATTCTTCTCTGCTGCCAAAATAATAGCTATAAGCAAGTCATAGATCTACTTACTAAATTTTGAACAAACATTCCCGCTAACCACCTTCACTCCTAACGGCTGAATCCTATGCTAGTAGCATCGTGTTTTCTCTTCTTCTTAAGAACTTATCTTTGCTAAAAGTCATTCTCTGCACTTCATACACAATAAAACTTTATAGTGGGATGCGCGCGCTCACATGTCGCAGACGGCTCTTCTCTCCTGCACCTGGCTGAGACTTCAGCTTTCAGCAGCACATTTTTATGACCTGTGTGGTTCCCTAGTGGATCTTGCATTTCACCAGCCAGCTAAAAGTCGTAAGCTGCAGCACATTGCAAGAATCCTTCACTATACCAACAGGAAAAGAGATAACACTTATTACAATTGCAATTATTGGTATTTGTTATTTTTGATTGCTGCTTTCATGCAGCGTTAAAGATATGAGTTTATTTATTACTTGGATTTGCATATTGGATTGTTAAAAACGTCATGGCACAGTTTTGAAAATAACTGCCTTCCAACATTATGTAAAGAAGTAACATACCAAATTTTTAACAATAAAAACTATGCAACAAGCTGATTTACAAAAGTGAAAGAGTTGTTCAGAAAGCCACCAATCGTGCGCGCACCGTTTTGATGTTTCGCTACTGGAAAGGGTTGCACTGAGATGCATTGATGGGATACCATTAAACAGACTGTAACCTCCCCCTCACTTATCGACCTTAATGACAGTGAAAAATTAAACCGCGTGTACCTAATGGAAATTTCGGAAAAGCAATCGTCACCGAAGCTAATCTGTCGGTAAAGAGGGAGGAAAGGGTTACATCTAAATGAAAGGAAAAATGCAAATGAAACTGGTGGAAATTAATTTTGAAAAGGGGTAAAGTTAATAAAGGAAGTAAATGTGCGGCCGTTACGTTAACAATCAACTAGCGGTAATTAGATATTTGAGATTTGGGGGAAATTACGGTCGCCAGTCCTAAGGACAATTACTATAGTAACTGAAAAAGAAAGGTTATTACACATATAATTAGCACTGGAAGCGTGGCAACTGAAGGTTGACACGTGTAGTGTGAAAACTGAAAGTTTGTCAGAAGTAATCAATTTCGCTACACTCTGACTTAATTTAGCAAAAGAATTAATAAAACCGGAAAATCGAAAGTTAATTTAGTGACTGAAGTTAATAGTGAGCTTTCTTTCTCAAGCACATCGAAATTCAGTAAAATATGGTTAGTCTTGGACTACCTCAACAATAATTTCAAAAGCTACTTGCATCTACGCAGTTTAGAAATAAGAGATTTAACTTTGAACTTGAATTAAATGATTCTGAACAATTAACAATAGTAAACTTTAGTACGTACCAAGCTGAGCTGCAGTCACAGGTAAGCTAAAATACGGTAACAAAGCTCGCACTCTTAATTCGTGCTTGTGTAATCTAAATATTGTAGCCAGCTATGAATGCCTTAACTGAACTTTGAAATTAAAGCAGTGAAAACGAATTAGCTATATTACCTTAATGCTGGCGTTTGAATTTCAACGACACTCGGGTTCATTTCGGAAAAGGAAGGGACTCTGCTTGGTAATGCAATTGGGACAATGAGCAACGAAAGTTCATGCTAAGTTGCTGTAATTATAGTGACGAAAATGGAACAGTTTGAAAAGCTGAGGTCTGCCATACAGTTCTAAAACTTTACGTGCGTCCAGTCTTCCTTGTCGGTTGATTGAAGGTTTGAAGCCGTCGGTCGAGGAGGTGGCGACAGTCACTCATTGTCGGCCGTCGCTGTTGCAGAAGCTGGATGTTGGCGCGCCTTCTTCTCGACACGGTCACCAGACGAAACGGGCTCTTGATGTGCGCCAGTTAATGTTTCCCGTCCGCGACACCATGTCAGAAACTATCATCGCAAGTCGAGCGCAATTACATGCTGCCAAACCCCGAAAGCGCGGCAACTCGCGGGAGCGTCACACAACACACCTGCTCCACTCGCTACTCCAGCCAGACCCCCTCTGCCTGCGCTCCACGCGCCAGAGTTAACACTCCCAAAGATCCTACACACTTTGATTCTTCACACGACCTATCGATGTAATCGTTCGATAGCAGTTTTCCCCAGGCAAGACCCAGCGCAAAAATACAAATAATATTTACGAAACAAACCAATTATACATCGACATAAATGCATAAATATATATATACAAATAGTAAAACAATTACAATATACGAAGACACAGAAATGTTATATATTTAGGTAACAAAGATAAGGAAAACAAATTTATAGTACAATAGATGGAAATAGGAGGATATGCATTTCCGGCGTTACAAGACGCACGGATACTGTCGCGCGGCTGAGTCACCACAGCCAGGGCGTTGGAATCACACCATAAGGGGTACCACTAGCACGCAGCCTGCCAAGATCAAAGCAGGTAACAAACACACAGAATCGTCCGCAGCTCGTGGTCTAGTGGCGGGTTTGAGTCCCGGTCGGGGCCCACATCGCCGGCACGGTAGCTCAGCGCGTTCGGTCAGAGGGTTAGCTGCCCTCTGTAATAAAAAAAGTCTGAGTTAACCGATCAACGATGAACTTATACGGGCGTCTTATGACGTCCGCCCCGAGCAGGTGCAACGAACGAAAACGAACAAAATGAGATTTATTTTTTTAAAAAAGGAAAGAAAAAAGTGGCTAGCGTTGCTGCCTGTGGGTTACAGGGTCCCGGGTTCGAGTCCCTGCCGGGTTGGGGATTTTCTCTGCTCGTCGAGTGGGTGTTTGTGTTGTCCTCGTCATTTCTTTATCATCATCATTCGGGACAGCGTGAAAAAAATTGGACTGTGTAAACATTGGGACTTGGTAAGGGCGCTGATGAGCGCGCAGTTGAGCACCCTACAAACCAAACCTCATCACCACAACGCACATAATCCAAGCACCTAGAATCTTTAAAGTGGTTCCATAGCTGCACAGTCCAAGTCAGCATTTTAATGTATTGTTACAATTATTAGTGTATAGCAAGTGTAAATAATTACGGTACCCATTATTTATTACACACAAAAGTATAAAATCTTCTGTAAGTAGTGTCTCAAATACACTGCTCAGAAGGATTAGAAGAAAACGTGTATCAACATCCGGTTATTTTCATACAGGTGGTACTTGGGGTCTTATGCATAGCTTGAGATCTTCATTTACAATGAATACAACAACTAAACTCATTCTCCATCTGTAGCCTGTGTTATGCATTACAGTGTCAGGTGACACCTCAAAAAGAAGTGAGTATTAGCGTCCCTGCGTTCTCCACTGAGTCATACAGGCAGCAGCTGTCATTTTTGGACGCTATATTCAACCGGACACAAGCAGAGCGGCGTCTTAATGCAGTGTCTTTTCAAAGGCAGTTCTTTTAAGCCAATAAGGGTATACTTATGGCCGAGTTGCTGTAGATGCCATTGTCTCCTGCTCTGTCATCCGTAGGTTTTGGACACGCTGCAAGGAGACGGGTGATTACAGAAGGTGAGCTGGACATGGTCGCCGAAGCACTGCAACCCCACGTGAAGTCCGTTATCAGGCCATCTCTGCGTTGCGCCGCCTTGTGGCTACCGTTTGAACACTGCAGTGAAGCCACTGTGCCCAGTCAGCATGTAACGAACAGGTTACGAGAAATGCCATTACGACCCAGTCTCCCTGTTCGGGTACCCCACCCTAATACAACATCTCACAGCTTGTCTTCTGTTCTTCCATTAGCATATCAACTGGCAATTTTGTCACTGGCTAAATGTGTTATTCACGGACAAGTCCACTTTTTCCTTTATTTTTATTTATTTATTTATTTTTTTTTTTTTTGACACAAAGCACGAAGTGATGGCCGTGTTCGCATATGGAGATGCCGTGATGAGCGATACGTGACAAATGTTGCCTAGAAGATCGACAGATTCGGCCAAGGTTATGTGATGGTGCTGGTAGGCATTAGTGTTGAAGCCGTAGGGATCTTACCGTTGTCCACGTTCGCCTACCTCCAGGCAATACACAGAACAGATCCTGTTGGACCATGCAGTGACTTCTGGTCCTGGATTCCTTGTCATGCGTGGTAATACCGGGGCCTACGTGGCGGGCGTCTACAGGAATGAGACCCGATCAAAACTGCATGGAACACGAGTGGGAAATGTTTGACAGAAGTGTTCGCGGTTGTCCTGATCCAGCACAGTCTCACAAAGAACTATCAAAGTCTCTCAGTTAAGAATGGGAACGGTTACTACAAGGTGACCTCCATAGAATTATATGGAGCATGTCCCGCAGGTGTCAGGCAGTGATAACCGCTCACGGAGGGCATACACACTACTGAAGCTTTGAAAGTCCAACGAACAGTGTCCACTATGACTGGATGAAGGACAGTTTCCACTTTCTTTTCGACGCCTGTCGGGCATTTCAGTTGTTATACAAACGAAAGAGGATCTAATGATGTTTTGTGGTGTACATACTTTCTGAAAGATAGAAGTATAATTTGGTAACATCCTCAGTTGTCAATTACTGCTTATTGGAGTATGGGAGACGCTCGAAATTATGTTCCCCTATTTCTTTTGAGCATTATATATTTATTATTTAGATTTAAACCACCACGAGCTGATACAGCTTTTGGTATTCTGCAACCATCTCCGATATTAAAGTATTCGTCTGGCAAGCCTGGATATAATGTATAATAAGAGCACACCATTTCGTTAAATAAATGTATGTAATATGCCAATCAAGTGTTCAAAAAATTTTAATTATTCTTCAGGTTTCAACTGCACATTTTTAACTAGATTAGATGTTTCGATCTCTCTGGATCATTTTCAGATGTAAGAGAAAGTCTAAGTAAATTTGTATTTTCTAATATTTTCCAATAAGTAGAAGAAAATAATTTGTACATAAATATAGAATTTACCCGTCTTGTCTGTGACAGAACCTTACAGAGGACTGTGTGTTGCAACTGCGGTCAGTGTTTTAAACTGGTCTGTTTTGGTGGTGGTAGGGAAGAGTTTAGGGGAAAGAGGGGAAAGAAAAAATGGGGTGTGGGTGAGAGGGGAAGAAGGGAAAGGAAGCAGGGAATGGTAATGGTAAGGATGTCATGAGTTTGACATGAGAGGGTCTTATACTAAAATCATAAAAAGTGTAAATTTCTAAAAACTGACTTCAAAACACTGATGGAGCAGAACAGTGGATGTGTAAGCTGAAAAGGCATAAAATAAAAATATTATAAAATGGAGAGAGAGGACTGAGAACGATAAAAGAAGGCAGGGAGGGGGAGTGGTAGGAGTTTCATGGGTTTAACACGAGAGGGTCTTTTTCTAAAACTGCAAAAAATCAGTTATATAAAAATTTTCCGATAAAATATTAAAAGTGTAGACCAATGGATCTGCAAAGTTGTTGGGTTGATTTGTGGGAAGAGACCAAACTGCGAGGTCATCGATCTCATCGGTTAGGGAAGTATGGGGAAGGAAGTCGGCCGTGGCCCTTTCAAAGGAACCATCCCGGCATTTGCCTGAAGCGATTTAGGGAAATCACGGAAAACCTAAATCAGGATGGCCAGACGCGGGATTGAACCGTCGTCCTCCCGAATGCGAGTCCAGTGTGCTAACTACTGCGCCACCTCACTCGATGCTAAGTTGTAAAAGATAGAAGAGTAGTAAATTATGAAAGTGGGACTGAAACAGTGAAACATTCAAGTGTGAAATCATAAGGGTCTTGCTCTGAAACTCTAGGAAGTAAAACTGTATAAAAATTCTCAATAAGATATTAAAAGTATAGAACAATAGATGTACGAGACTGGAAGAAAGTAAAATTATAGATCTGGAGTTATGTAGAGTATCAAAAACTGAATGGAATATCATTAAATAATAAAAATCTTAATACATTAAAAACATAAAAGTGTGAAAAGTGCAAAACAATAAATTAAAGAGGTAGAACTATGTACAGAAACTAAAGTTACAAGGAACAATATGTGACATCGTTAATTGCCTTTGCTTCCGCATGGTGGCGTTGTACGGCGCGCAGTTTAGCAGTGTGTACGGAAGCCAGTCTGGACGACGGCGTGTTGCTAGGACTGTGTGTGGTGTGAGCCGATGCGCTACCGCTGTCCCTTCTCGGTGAGTTGGGCTGTTGCTCATAGGTGTGCTGCGTCGAGGTGGACAACTGGAAGAAGCCTTCTCAGTTTTATAAATGTGTTGTGAAAAATAGCGTTCTGCTGATTTAATGTGTTTTTGTAAATGGTGTGTAAAAATCTCAATTTCCTCTAGGTGTCGCTGACGTTCACTGTGCAGCACTTCCAAATGTGCATCAATGATTTCAACACTGTATTTCAGTGTTAAAAGATATTCGTCTAACGTTGTTTTATTAGTGCGAGCTGAAACATGCTCTTAAAAGCTTATTTCAAACATCTGGCCTGTTTTATCTGTGCAGACTTGCGGACAGATTCCACACTTTGGTTTCCATACAACTCATGCTGTGAATTTTGAGGCTATTATATTTAAATAATGCCTCAGTATGAAGGAAAATTATGGGGGAAAAGTTGTGTAGTCCAAGTTTCTGCGCAGTTTATGGATCATTGCTGTGAATGTGTGTGATGTGGTGGGGCTCGGCAGAGGCGACTGCTATCTGCCTGCTGCACTGACGTGCTCAACACGCAAACGATGTGCAAACTGGTGTAAGCTCTGTACTACCTTAATCCAGTAAACTGCTACTCAGAGTAGCTGAAAATCCTCTGTAGTTCCAATACTATTAAAGATTGTGAGAGAAATTCTCACGTATCTTTTGCCGTGTGAATTTAGTCTGCTACCGCACACGGACTGTACCATGTAGGGGCATCTTCTTGATAATGGAACGTCGCAACGTTTAGTGTGCAATTTAGTTACGTACAAGAAATCGGACACATGTATTATTTGTGGTTGCCTGACCTAATTTATAGCAGGACTAAAGAAAAGGAGGAAAACAAATAAATTCTTTTGAACACTGGAGTTATTTTCTCTAAATTGCTTCACAATAAAAATGAATATTTTTTCATAATTCAGACAAATGTGACTGCTTACTTGAAGCTCAATGATTAGTCCTAAAGAGAAAATTACCTCTCGAAAATCTAACAAATTATATTCCACAATGGAATGCATGTTTATGTGCTCGAAAACGTAATAAGTGGATGTCTGAGCGAAGCCCACCTGGGACAGGCTGTTACACTAAAAAGAAGTGGATACCTCTAATTAAACCAAAGAGTGCTGTAGAACCAGTAGAACTTCTATTGGTTCTCCAAAATCCATCCAGCTCGAAAACGCAGGATAAAATTGAATGCAAGATCCAAATAAGTAAAGAGACATAAAAAAAACAGCGCAAGTTGTTGAACTGACCTCGCAGATTTTGAGTTTCTCAGAAATAAGACAGTGCTAACACTGAAAAGTTACACTTGCTCGAACAGTTTACTACAAACTGCACTAGTTTGCGACCAGGTGCCTCTGTCTCCCGATGTGTGACCTCATGGTGATGCCTCTCCACACAGTCTTTCTCTGAACTCACATTCCGCTCCGCTCTCTGAAATTCGGCGCTTGTAGCGGGAGATTCACTACTTTGACCGCGCTGACTACCAAAAAGTACTCTCATCAGGACGAAACGCAGGGGAGGCCTGCCAAAACTTCTCCACTACCACTCACAGCACGCCCTTTAACTGACCAGAGGCTGGTACACTGTATATGCTGTGTCACCACTCACTGGTTCAGACATTCTCACTACAGCTCCTATGGCAATAACCCTTATGAATGGTTGACATCATCTGAACGGTTCGTCACGCTAGAAATACTCAAGGGACGTGCGGTCTCTTTGATGTAACTTCGAAGGCCTGCGGCACCTCGTGGACATTGGAATCCGACTTGTGGCCCCAGCGTTTCTGCGAACCAGCAGCCCCTATCGGATCTCGAACCATCCCGTACTTATAGCACTGAGGCCACACAGGTCCGTTACCGCACAGTCTCAAGTCTGCCTCAGGGAAAACTCAGCATCTCACACCACGAGCCACTAACCATGTACTTCGCTCCAGCACAGCTAAAAACATTAAGCTGCCAATTTTACTTATTGTCGCAAAGCAATATTTGACGGTGTGTCACACAGTGCTAGAATGGAGTGTCATGAACAACGTACTAAAAATCCTGACATGTGGGGCGTGAACGTTGGGGTGGGTTTGAAGGTCACTTTATTCATATTTTTCTCGAATAACTCGGATACCGCGGCTTCTGGTCAAAATGTTTCCTTAAAGAAAATAAATTAAACTAAATTTACTATGAAAAATCTCTACAAATTTTCTCTCTAGGACTAATCGTTTGCGCTTTGCAGGAGATGGTGGAAACCTCAGCTCATCAAATATATTGTTTTAATGGTATACAATTTAATGCTTATCTTCAGGTAAACTAGGTTAAAAACAAATATTACATGTGTATTCCATATATAAGTACAGTAGAGACGTATTAATGGATAAAGTGTGTTATATGGGTTCTAACAGTTTGGGGGATACACGTGTAGCATAGAAGCGAGAGGTAAGGTAGGTCGCCATATTGTGTTGATGCACCTCCCTCTTTCATAGGTCTGCAAACTAATGGTCGAGCAGGCGCTTCCCCACTCTATCTATCTCACTACGTCACAAGAAGCAACTACAGGGCGTTTCAAAACGTTTTACGCACCCTCCACAGTACAGAGACATGCCAGGGTGTTGTTTATTCTGCAGAAAATGCGTTAACACTACATGGAATGCAGGTACGAGTCACTAATAGCACTAATTCAAGAAACGCGTATGGAGGGAATCTACGTACCCTCTGCACAAGGTCCTACACTGATAGAGGGGAAATTGATTCTTAGTCATCGCGTGTCGGCAGATGTTGCGTTCTTCCGAAAAACGCAACTCCCTTACAATCAGCGCAGCTCGTTTCTCAATTTACAGACAAACTAAACCTCCCCTGCATTTCCTGTCCAGCTTTCTTACGTGAGTAAAGAAAATAACTTCACTAAGCTCATATTTATATAGTGTAATTATTTTTCTTTTATTGTGTGAGTATTTATTTGCAGTTTCTAGGAGAGCATTTATGTAAAAAGGCCCCAGGGCTGGAGTTATCAGCTGACTGCCACAATGAAGGGCCTGCTCCAAGTGTGACATGCTGTCAATACGTATTCGACAACGCCGATTCCACTGTCTCCGCTATCACTGTCTGGAATACTTTTCACGTCATGAGGGATAACAAATGCATCACACCAGCCTCAGCTCACCCAACATCTGAAGAGAGCCAGAGCCTTAAATTTCATCCCTCTGCGACACAAGTAGGTCATTTAGGTGTTACAAAACGTAAGTCAAGCAGTATGTTACAGCAGATTACTGTTCTAGGCTTGAACATTATCAGACCCGTTCTATCAGAAATATTCAAACCCATTTTGGAGGTTATACTGTGGATGTGTTGTACCTCGGTTCTCTCAGTGCAGCCCACTCTAGGAGGGCGAGTGATTTCTGAATGGAAGAGATCTACGCAGCCTACCAATAATACAGTTAATGGCCAGAGAAGTGCAGTAACTTTCTGGTAATTCGCTAATTCACCACCAAGTGACTACAGCACAATTACAGGGCTTTACAATACTGCGTCAACGAGAGGCAACAGCAGGGTGCCACATTTACCAATACAATCCCTTTTCCACCAACATTACAAACGTTACTGACAAAAATCGATCAAATTAAACATTTATCGGCCATTGTTTACAGAAACGAATTTTATATAAAAACTTAATTAATAACTGCAAAAAGTACTCATTTAATGTACTGGAAATAACTCCAGTACATAAACACGAGCTTATTGAAGCTGTTTTGCCTACTCACACGAGAAAACTGGCCAAGAAATGCTAGGCAGTTATAGTCTGCCTGTAAACTGAAAAATGAGCAGCCCTCAAGATGGGGGAAGTTACTAAAATGTAGACTTTCACGGCCGGAAATATCATGTCCATTATAATTATCCGGGCTGTTATGCCGTGGTCGGTTGATAAACTCTGTGTCGATTCCCAACGTTTCGTCTCCGACTGCGGTTGACATCTTCAAGGGGGTCCGTAGCTCGATGGAAGGTCCAACACACCCACTGGCTCGCTACTGATAATTATAATGGGCATGATGGGGGAAGTTGCCTTTCCCGGAATAACGCTACAGTTGCCGTAAAGAATGACTAAGAATTAATTTCTCCTCTAGCGGTGTAGAACAGTGTATAGAGATTTACGTAGATTCTGGACATACACATTACCTACATTGTATTATTAATAATTCATATCTTAATTCCATGTAGTGTTAACGCATTTATAGAAAAACAAACACTTCCTGGTCATGTTTGCGCACTGCATCGCCAGTGATAGATAAGGCGCATTGTGGAGGGCTCATATGGCACTGTGAAACACCATATAGTTGTTTATTGTGACTTAGTGGGGTAGATAAAGTGGAGAACCACCTGCTCGACCTTCAGTCAGCAGACCTATGAAGGGGAGACAAACTTCATCTCTTAGTACGGACCGATTGAGGTGTAACAGTCCGGAACCGCTCTGCTGCTACGGTCGCAGGTTCGAATCCTGCCTCGGGCATGGATATGTGTGATGTTCTTAAGTTAGTTAGGTTTAAGTAGTTTTAAAAACCTCTCTGCGCCAGATGCGCCGCTGTCGACAGTGACATGCACCGTTTCATTTGCGGTACTGCTACCGACTGCTGGCTCCTTACACGGCGCATGTTGGTATTGTCGCTGCGACGGACGCCTCAGTCCGTAGAGCCCACCCAGCTGATCCATCCCGACGTCACTTACTTCCCTGCTACTCGTCGTAACGTCACGGTGTGGGTTAAGGGTATGGCATTGCCATGCTTTTTTAATGAGAGCGTTGCAGGGCTGTTAGATTTCTGGCATTATTTAACGAGCAAGTACACGATTTTAAGGCGCAATGCATCTTATGGTAGGTTTTTTGCGAATGGCTTGCAGTCGTTGTTTACGCGCCCTCCAGACCATTTGGGTGTATCAGGTACGAGAAGAGACTGAGAGATTCCACATGATGGACTGATGAGAGACATCAGCGGTAATTATAGGGTGTTTCACCCTCGATGAACGAGAAGACGACCAGGACATCCCGCCGTCTGGCTGCTGTAGACACCCCCCCCCCCCCGGGAAAAAAGGAAAAAAAGAAAACAAAAACAGAACAAAAAGAATTACAAATAAATACATAAGAACAAAATGAAAAAAATATATACTAAAGTATTATACCCTTTCCTTTATCCTTTTCTTTTTTTAATGAAATGTTCAGAGGCATATTTAATTTTTGTTCGTGGGCCGAACTGAAGTGGTGGCGCACGACTGTCTTAGTTAGCTTTAGGGTGAAAGTGGCGGTGGCACTAGTTTTGTTTTTGTTTTTAGGTTAGATAGGTGTTTGGGGATAGTATGGGTGATAGGGGCCAACGCCTGAAGTGGAAGAGGTAATTTTCTTTGTTTTTATATGTACAGAACGCAAAAAAGAGGTAGCGTCTTTGTTAAAAAACGAAAATAAAACCAATAGAAAGTAAAAAAAAAACAAAATACCAAACAAAAAAGTGGTTATGACCGCAGCTTTTTAATTTTGCGCCCCGAGTTAGAAACTCGATTTTTGTTTATTTTTATTTTTTCATTTATAAAAATATAAAAAATTAAAAAACATAAAAAATAAAAACTAGGTGGCGCAGTGGTTAGCAGACTGCACTTGCATTCTGGAGGACGGCGGTTCAAACCCACGTCGGGCCATCCTGATTTAGTTTTTCCGTGATTTCCCTCATTCGCTTCAGGCAAATGCCCAGATGGTTTCTTTGAAAGGGAACAGCAGATTTCCTTCCCCATACCTCCCTAATTCGATGGGAAAGATGATGTCGTTGTTTTGTCCCCTCCCCCAATTCAATCCACCAACCTTAACACGGCTCTACTGTACTTATATGTGGTACACTCATTTAATATATATTTTTAACCTATTTCATTTGAAGATAAACAATTCTATACCCATACAACAATACTTTCAATAATCTGTAATTTAAACAAAAAATTAATAGGACTTTTTTGTAGGAAATTTAATACTCTTTTGCACATGGAAACATTTTCACTAGACGGCGCAGTTTTCGAGTTATTCGAGGAAAACTTAAAAAAAAAAAAAACACTTTTAAACTCACCCCCATCCCAATGCTCACACACCTCCGGTCAAGATTTGTAGTATATAGTGCAGGACTCAGCCTCTGTGCACAAATTTGCGACTATCTGATTTTTTCCTCCCAATCGACCTGTTTTAGTTTCCGTTCACTAGGCTAATTAGACTTAAACCCTATATGCAAGTTGGTATGGCGAAATTGTCTAGCAATAATTTCTGAAATCTGTCATTTATTTTCTTACCTTACTCCAATCTGTTAGCGTACTGCCATTAATTTTGCGTCGTTGTTGTCTTTCAATTTTCTGTAGTAACTTGATTACCGTTGAGACCGGATAATCATTGCGTTTTGAAACGTGTTTTATGATAGCGATTTCTTTGCTCCTCTCATGCTCGTTTAATAATAGTTTTACCCTACCCCTTCCCCCTCTTCCCCTAACCATCTCTCTTACCTACACAAGATCCCAATTTAAATATTTGACTGCAGTTGAAAAACGCAGTACTCTATGAGGTCCTGACAGAGACAAGATTGCTTGTCTAAGTTCTACATTTTTGTGCAGCTCCTTTTCCGCTATTGCAAAATATGGGACGGTACATATTTAGTTTTACTTTGTTTTAAATTTGAATATGATCCAGAAGACCGAAAGAAGTCATTAATTAAATATGTGCAACTGTGACTGCAGAATAAACGAGAATAGATTTAAATATGAATACAGTTGCCGATTATTTCAGGAACAATGTTCTGGCTGTAGTGGTAATCAGCTGTATTGCTAAGCACTCACTTTAAATACTTTTTTACAGTTTTAAATTATAGTAAATAACTGCGCAGCTGTGTGACTGTAGGTGTCCCTGTAGAAACAAGTATGATATACGACTGAACTTTAGTGTTGTACATCATCAACTACGTACCACAATAATTCACAGTATACCCGGCGTATGGCACGATACTGTCAAGGTCAGAACACAACTTAATTAGAACTCCGTACTAAGTTACTTATGGGCCAGACAGGGCATATCGAACTGTCACTGTATGTGCCAAATTGCATTAAAGTCTATACATTCCATGTTCTTTACCGTAAAGAATTTTTCCAAGTAGGTTTTTATAAGACTCATATGAACAGGTTTTACATCCCACGAAGGTTTTACATTTTATGATGTACAGTATTTACAAGGTATCTTATTTGACTATGCATCAATTTGTTGTTAATGTTATAATAATTCTGTTTCTGTTTTGACAGAATGTACATCAAAACTCGATATACGTAATATTGGAAAAAAATCACTGCTGAACTCTAATGGTACTTGCCACGTACACTGACAGTTCATATTACTCTTCCTGTCCCATAATAACCTGAAGTTGGTTGTACCCTTTTTGGCCCACGAATAGACTGAGTATGGAGCCCAAATTCAGTTGTGTCCTGAGCTAGATCTGAAATACATTGAGACTGAATGCGGTATGTAGCAAATGTTTACTCCATACTTCAGTTGCAAATCGTACTTGTGTGTTCAGGAACACCTACATTCACAATGCTAAATAATTATTAAACGCATCTTAAAATTGTAGACAAGTGGCATACACCATAAAAAATTTGAAGTGAGGTTTAGCAATTTACCTAGTTACTGAATAACAAAAAATATTTAGCAACTTGTGGTGGTTGTATTTCAAAATGTCGTTCACAGATCTGTGGGTCGTACGATCCGCTTTCGTTATCAATGTAATATGCTGTAATTGTGGAAGACAGTTTCATAAACAAATACCCAGTTCCATCTAACAACTTGTGGAAACGCAATCGGGTGACGTCTTCAATAAACATCGACTTTTTGCGGGTGAACACCCCGTCAGTTTCAAGACAGAAATGACACTGGAGACGGCTCATCAAGAAAATTTAAACCCTGAGTAGTCAGAGCCTTGCAGACAAAGTATCATAATACAACGAGTACAGGAAGACAAAACACATAGAATAAATAGCTTGCGCCATCACACAACCAAAGACGATCAACGTCGGAAGCTATTGATAGTGGATGTTAATTACCAAGAGGTAAACAAGAGGCATTAACTCTGTTGTTTGACTAGGAAGAGAGCAGCCTTACGAGCAGAATTTAAGCAAAAACCACAGTTTATACATCTAAGGTGACTTTCTAATTTAATCTCAACTGCTTCCCTAATAACATTATCCCAATAGCTGGAAGATCATGGTTTGCTTTAGGGGTTGTCTGCCGTATACGTTGCAGTTGTGGCATGTCATACATTAGTCAGATCATCAGGATGTTGGAGGAACGGTGAATGTAGCATGAGCGTCACTCAGTACCTCCTATTTGCTGCTGGTGAATCTTTTATGTAGTATGCCTGTGGTCCATGAAATGTTTTTGTTTCTAACGTTTCGTCCAGAACTGTGGGGGACATCTTCAGATGTGCTCCTGGTACCTACTGATGAGTTGGACGTCGTAGAGCGACATAAATAAGGTGAAAATAAAAAAAGGTTGACTGTCGGAGTGTAGTGTGTCAGAGATAAAACTTAGCTGTCGATTCTATAAAGCCACTGTCCATACATCACAAAGTTTCATGAATTTTAATTTTATGTTAAAATTGTCCCCATTTTTACATATTTCGATGACTTCTCTATACGTTCGTGGATAATAGTTCATCTGTAGATAAAATTTTAGTTTCTGAAAATTTAGTGGTTTCCCGATTGAAGGGCATAGTCTACTACAGTTAATTTTTCTACTTTTCCTAGTCGGCAGAGGCTTTTGTGTTCCTTCAGACGAGTATTCACCGGTATCTTTGTCCAATGTAGACCATACTACACGTACATGGAATTTTATAAACTCCACAGAGACGGGCGTTTATCCTTTACAATTTTGTGGGCTGACATATTTTCCTTGTTGGTACAGAAAGCGTTCTGATGTTATGTATTTGTAAAGTCTTATTGATCTGATTATTGTCTAAAACGTAAAGGATTCATATTTCATTCGTAAGTGGACTTGTTCAAATGATATTCTCTTTTATATGCGTTAATTTTGTTTGCAATGTTTATTTATACTATAATGGTTTATTTTAGTCATTTAACTTTAGATTTCCTATCAGCACAGCTCGAAAACCTCTCTGAACGAACGCTGTGAAAAAAAAATTGAAACTGATCAAACATAGTAAAATATCTTCTCAAAATTTACAGGAGGAGGACCTGGAACGAACATCAGTTTCTTCAGTTTGTATTAAGGAAAATGCTGGATTACGAAAGCAGTCGTTTCACATGATATTCTCCTCTTCCTGGTTATTCTAAACGCTTATCAAAGAGAAAGTTACATTAACGAGGGCAAATGTGTCGTATTATTGAATGAAATATGCATATAAGAGCAGAAAAATGTCTGAAAATGCGTTCCCGGCACTGTCTTATTCCACGAGAACACTGTAACAATTACTGATCGTCTTCCTCACAGGGGCTGTCACAGTACACCAGATTCAAAGGCTAGGTCCTGAATTCAACACTGCCAACCAGTCATTCCATTAATTTCAATCTGTGATATCAATTCACTACATTTGTGCCCCTGCACGTCTACGTGGGTTGCCCGAAAAGTAAAGCACCGCATCTTTTTTTTTCTTTTTTCAGCCGAATACAATGCTACGAATGCGAAACGTAATGTATGTATTATTTGAAATCTCCTGGAGTGAACGCGGCAAGTTTCCGTCACTTCCGACGGATAGCGTATCTGCAGGACAGTTTTAAAATGGCTTCTGTAAGTGATGTATGTCACAAGCAATGTGCTGTCATTGGATTTCTCACTCCAGAGAAAGAAACTGTGAGGAATTTTCACAAAAGGTTGTGCAAAGTCTATGGAGCATCTGCTGTCGACTGAAATCAGTTAGTCGCTGTTCATGAAGGGAGAGGTCATCAGAAGGCGATTCGACGGAGCTCCACGATTTACAGCTGTCGGGGAGACCATCCACGACTGTCACAGCTGACATGTTGCAGCGAGCTGATGTTATCATTTTCGCGAGGACAGACGCATTACGACTCGGTAGATGGCACTGTATCTGCCAATCAGCAAAGGAAGTGTGGATGCAATTATCTGCACTCTTGGATATTTAAAAGTGTGTGCAAGATGGCTCCCCAGTGTCTAACGGTGTATCACAAATCACACAGAAAAAACATTTTCTTGATATGTTGCAACGATTGTGAAGGTGATGAAACCTGGGTTCACCATTTTGAGCCTGAAACAAAATGACAGTAGATGAAATGACGCCATTCCCACTCCTCACAAAGGAAAAAATTCAAAGCAACTGCTTCCGCCGGTAACGTCATGATCACCGTGTCCTGAGACTCTGAAGGTGTGATTCTCGTTGATGTGACACCAAGAGGCGGTACCATTAATTCAAAAGCATATGTCAGCACATTAACAAAACTGAAGACGCACTTCCGGCGACTTCGGCGCCACAGTAACGCAGTAAATGTTTTGCTGCAACACAATAACGCTCGGCCCCACACAAGTCTGAGGACTGCTTAACACATCGCAAAGCAGGATAGGACAGTGTTATCCCATCCACCCTACAGCGCTGACCTAGCCCCCTCGCGCTTCCGCTTGTTTGGGCCTTTAAAGGATGACATTCGTGGAAGACATTTTGAGGACGATGAGGAGGTGACTCACACACTGGGGCACTGGCTCCGCCACCAGGACAAGGATTATTACCGACGAGGCACACACGCTCTTGTTTCACGTTGGAGGAAGGTAATAGAACGGGATGGAGATTACCTGGAAAAATAGGGTGTGTAGATAAAACACCATTCTTTCGTGTGTGTAATTCTCGTTATGTTCGATAAAGAATTCTTGAGGAAACAGTGCATTACTTTCTGGGCAAACCTCGTGTACTGGGTGATCAAAAAGTCACTATAAATTTGAAAACTGAATAAATCACGGAATAATGTAGATAGAGAGGTACAAATTGACACACATGCTTGGAATGACATGGGGCTTTATTAGAACAAAAAAAATACAAAAGTTAAAAAAATGTCCGACAGAAGGCGCTTCATCTGATCAGAATAGCAATAACTAGCATAACAAGGTAAGAAAAAGCAAAGATGATGTTCTTTACCGGAAATGATCGATATGTCCACCATCATTCTTCAACAATAGCTGTAGTCGAGGAATAATGTTGTGAACAGCACTGTAAAGCATATCCGGAGTTATGGTAGGGCATTGGCGTCGGATGTTGTCTTTCAGCATCCTTAGAGATGTCGGTCGATCACGATACACTTGCGACTTCAGGTAACCCCTAAGCCAATAATCGCACGGACTGAGGTCTGGGGACCTGGGAGGCCAAGCATGACGAAAGTGACGGCTGAGCACACGATCATCACCAAACGACGCGGGCAAGAGATCTTTCACGCGTCTAGCAATATGGGGTGGAGCGCCATCCTGCATAAACATCGTACGTTCCAGCAGGTGTTTATCAGCCAGGCTGGGGATGATGCGATTCTATAACATATCGGCGTACCTCTCACCTGTCACGGTAGCAGTTACAAAACCAGAATCACGCATTTCCTCGAAGAAAAACGGCCCGATAACGGTAGATGTGGTAAATCCAACCCATACCGTAACTTTCTCGTCATGCAATGGAGTTTTCACGACAGTTCTAGGATTTTCGGTAGCCCAAATTCTGCAGTTGTGGGCGTTGACAGATCCTCGGAGCGTGAAATGAGCTTCGTCGGTCAACAACACGTTACTCAACCAATCTTCAATCATCTTCCGCCATCTTTTGAAACGCCCACACCGCAAATGCCCTCGGCTTCACTAAATCGTCAGGTAACAGTTCATGATGCCGATGGATTTTGTACGGATAGCATCGGAGGGTACGCCTAAGTGCCAACCAAACAGTAGTGTATGGAATACCGGTGCGACCTGCGACTGCACGAGCGGTGACTTCCCTGTGCATAGACGAACCCGCTACAGTCTCCACTTGTTCCTGAACTGTCTCAGCAGCATTAGGCCTTGTGCTCGGTCGGCCACTACGGGGTCTATCGTCTAAACAACCCGTGGCTTCGAACTTCGAAATCATTCTCGCCACAGCTGCATTTGTCAACGGACCTTTACCAGTTCGAATCCCCTTCCTATGGCGATAGGATCTTAACTCTGAACTAGCACATTCCCCATTCTGATAATACAGCTTCACTAAAAGCGCCTCTTCAGGTAACGTCAACATGCTGCGACTGCTGGCGCATCTGATTCTCTCTCTCGTTACAGCTACTTTTATACACGATTGTCATGCGCAGTCACTGACGTTTTGCTGTCCAGCGCCATCTGTCGGACATTTTGTGAACTTTGCTTTTCTTTTTTTTTTCTAATAAAACCCCATGTCATTCCAAGCATGTGTGTCAATTTTTACCTCTCTATCTACATTATTCCGTGGTTTATTAAGTTTTCAAATTTATACTGACTTTTTGATCACCCGGTATATCGGCATCAGTTCACATCTACGTTTCTGTCTTTAATATAATCAACCTGTTGGTGACTTTGAACGCATCTATCATTTCAGTAGCAGTGAAACACATATTTCCAGTCCTTTGTCTCATTTCTTGGGGGGATATTAACTGTTTGGTTATCAATTTATAACAAGCGCCAATCGCGTATAATTTGCTTTGGTCAATCCATTGCATACATTTCAAAGTATTGTTTGTTAGGTGTGGTGTATATCATGAGGGGAACTCCGATACACATTTTTAAACAGTGAGTTAGTCAAATGCTCCCTCACCCCTGGTGCCTTAGAATCTGCATATGTAAAACAAAGTAAAACTAAATATGTGCCACCCAGTACTTTACAATAAGTAAAAAGAAATTGCACATAAATTTAAAATTTAAGGCAACTATTGTGTCCACACAACGAAAATTTGGAACAAGAAGCAATCGTAAACGGTACTTTGATAATTTTTTGCGGCGTGTGACATGGTGGCGCCGGTTTCAATGCACCGTACAGCGTAAATGTGTTACGCCATCTACCCTTGTTATACCTCCATGAGAGAATCGACAGATACGTGTTAATCTTTGACAAGCGATATTTCTGTAGTTAAATTTCTGTCGATCACGTGCATACTTCTATCACGTCTCCTTCTCAAGGCATTTATGTCGCTCTCCGACGCCTGACACGTCAGTCGGCAAGACTCATCGGTACAAAGAGTACTGAAGATGTCCAACGCAGCTACGGGCGAAACTTCAGAAACAACTAAGTTGAACGGATCACGACCACATAACGCGGGATATTTATCGACAAGTAAGACAACGGTCGTGGAAACCTTCATTGTGAAATCTGTTATTGCAGAACTTCGCCTCGGTAGCGGCCACCCTAAGGAATATAACAACACGGAGATTCTGGCGTTGTGCTTTTACGCGTTTCGTGCTCGAAAACTTCTCGTCTCCGAGACAGACAATAGGTTGCTCGAGAATACGAGTTTGCCGGCTGGCGGTGTGGATGGCGGCGTCTTCCGCGGCCTGCGAGTGGAGCACTTAAGTGCGGTAATTGGCGGCGCGGCGCGGCACGAAGGGGCTCGCCGCCTCACGACTCGGCCCCGTTCCGCGCCATAGACTTTTATCGTCTGCCGCCTCCCCCTGCCCGGGAGGACGGGAGGGTGGCGCGAGGTCGCCGTCACAGCGCGGGCGGCCGCAGCCACAGGTGTCGGCCCATAAATTGCCGGCGAGTTAGGGGGCCCCAACCCTCGCCGTGTAATTGCCGCGAGTGCTTAAGTGAAAAGCGGCGCGCTCCCCAGGGCTCTTTTTTGGGGCCCGTGCATCTGGCCCGGGTAATGGCGCGGCGGCGCGTGTGCTGCGAGGCGACACCGCCGGGAACAGACCGCAGCGACGAGGGCAAAACCGGCCCTAATTGTGTTTGGACAGCCGACCGCAGAGAGGCGAATCTGGCTGCCGCCTGGTGGGCATTTCTCCCGGCTAACTGCTCCCATCTGCTGGCTCCGGGCTGCGAGCGTTAATGTCTGCGGCAAAAGAAACGCCATCCACCCTCGAAATTATTTCCTCTCCGGAAGTTCAGAGGTTTGTTTTCTGTAGTTGGACACGTTCTCTTAATTCCTCCATTTCGGAGCCATTAGCGCTGCGGAACATTCTCAAATCTCATCCCGTTCCTAGAAGACATGTGCGGGTATTCTGGCTTCCGCACATGTCATCAACCTACTGGTGCTGCCTTCTGTCCGTACGTGAGCGCTACATCTCCAACTCGAGAGAGCAATTAGTAATGCCATATGATGGTGTGTTGTGCAAACTGTCCCAATTAGAGTGTGCACATCATAACTTTTATGTTGTTATATTAGAACAAATAAGCCCTCGGTCACAAATATTAAGTCAAAATTGACCAGGTTTCGACGCTTCTATGAGCGTCGTCTTCAGAATTAAAATAACTGTTCCAAAACAGTCTTGTTGCAACCCTTGTACACTCAAGCAGCCCTTAGCGGCTCGCCATCTTATTTACAACTATTAATGACGTCGCCTTTCCGGCTTAGATTTTTTTTTTTTTAAATGTGACTTGTAAGTACTGCATCTTTTTCCAGTCAGTTCAAACTTTAATTTTATTAATGTATTATATACCTAATATGTTTTAGAACAGTTAGTTTATTTCTGAAGACGACGCTCATAATAGCGTCGAAACCTGGTTAGTTTTGACTTAATATTTGTGACCGAGGGCTTATTTGTTCGAATATAATTCTGACACGGTCACTGAACCTTAGCAGCTATGTTCAAAGTTTTATGTTGTTTCTACTTTTTCAAGAGGAAACTGTCTAAATTTCGTTTATTACACATCTTTGGTCGATTTTCTTTGTTATCAGGCTACCGGTTTCGGTCTGTAATGACCATCTTCAGATCTGTTTCTTCCTCGTGGTTTCCTAATCCGAGCTTGTGCTTCGTCTGTTATGACCCCGTTGTCGACGGGACGTTGAACACTGATCTCTTCCTCCTTCGCCGACGGCATTTACTGCCTTCTGGGACTCGTGGGCGAACAGAGCGAGCTGGGTTTCACGCGATCGTCCTTTTACGGAATCCATGTTGGTTTGTGTAGACGAGATTTTCGCTGTCCTGGAAGGCCATAATATGGGAGGATAAGACATATTCTAAAGGGTTACGACAGACTGACGTCAGTGATGTATCCCTACAGTTGTGAGCGTCTGCTCTGCCCAACTTTGGAAAGCTGAGAACATTTCCTATCAATAGTAACGCTTCCTTCTTTCAGCAACCTTCCGTTGACTGATAAAGTGACTGACGATGAAGGCACAGTTACTTAAAAGATCTCCAGTATAATAAGAAAATAAAAATAAAAAGAGCTCTGTAAATACATTGGTCAAAATAAATGTTGCATATAGCTTTATTGTAAATACTGGATGTAATAGGATACAAAACTGATTATTTTCAGTCAGATACGGTCATATGAAAACAAAAAAGGAAAAACGAGAACTTACACAAGATTCCAGTACAGTGTAGTTTCTTCTGACTGTGATCTTGCAGAACACATTGGTTGGAAACCAACTGGCCCTCCTTGTAACTGTAGACAAATTTCAGTACAGTTAGGCACACTCGTTATGAGATTGTTCAGATAACACTGTGGGATATTGTCCGATTGCTTCCCAGCAGCCTCTATGATGCACTGTAAGATCTCCGGTGGGACATGACGATTGCCAACCGCTGATTTTAGGATAAACCTGCATTATCAATGAAGCTGATATCTGGAGAATATGGAGACCATGCCATCCAACTGATTCTGTGCTCCACTAGGGAGATGTTTAGAAGATTGTGACGATGGAGACTTGCAGTGTCGTGTATCAGCGTGAATCCCGCTCCAATGTATACACAAACCGGAGCCACAGTGCGTGCAAGTATGCTTCACACCAAACACCCTCCTATGTATTGGCGTAAGACGTTTCCTGCGGCCATACACGATTGCAGTGCAAAACATGACAGAGCCACCTTGATAAGTTTCGCGGTCTACGATACAGTTAGCGTACAAACGCTGTTCTCGTTGCCATCACACACGAGTATCGAATTTGAGAGGGTGGAAACTGAGACGGCTCTCATTCTAAAAGACCGTTGTGTCGCACTGTTGTCTATTGCACTAAGAGTGGTTTCGTGACCATTCCGGCATTTGCCTCAAGCGATTTAGGGAAATCATGGAAAACCTAAATCTAGATGGCCGGACGCGGGTCTGAACCGTCGTCCGCCGGAATGTGAGTCCAGTGTGCTAACCACTGCGCTACCTAGCTCGTTAGCAGATATCGACTCTCAAACTGGTATCATGGTCCTTGACTCCGGAAGGAGTTCCAACAACGCTGCACTGTCGCCTAATGATCAAAATAGGTGCGTACCGAATATCACTTCAGCTGATGATTGGAGAGTACCTAGCAAACGGAACGCAACACTTTGTTGTTAATATAGAGGGATTTCTTCAGACGTAAAACTAAATTTGGGCGTACGGCACAGGAATATTACAGGGCAATTACTACCCACACTATTTATAAATTACTTAGTACATAGCATCTGAAACTCTGTAAGGATGTACACGGATGATGCTGTTGTATACAGAGAAATCGCAACTTTGAAAGCTGTAGCGATGTGCTGGAAGGCATTCAGAGGATCGATAATTCAAAAATGGCTCTGAGCACTATGGGACTTTACATCTGAGGTCATCAGTCCCCTAGAACTTAGAGCTACTTAAACTTAACTAACCAAAGGACATCACACACATCCATGCCCGAGGCAGGATTCGAACCTGCGACCGTAGCGGGCGTGCGGTTCCAGACCGTAGAGCCTAGAGCCGCACGGCCACCCCGGTCGGTAGGAAATATCAGCTGAACACCTGCAGACCACTAGCGATTGTAGCCAATATGCTGCAACACTTTCGATCGGCCTCAGCCCTGTTGACGATGAGGTAGCTGGGCGCAGTTTGTTGCTGCTATATTGGTATTTAGTCTTAATACCTTTCGAGAAACACAATTTACTCTTCCACTTGTCATTTCCGCTCCTGTTCAACTTTCCTGCGACGACAGTTACTGCACCTTCCTGTAGCCCACCTTGTAAGCGTACTGTCGTATCGCTGGATTGGTTGCGGAGTATCTTTGCGGGCAACCGCGTCTGTCGAGTCGAGCACGGGACACGGAACTGTTGTGTTGTGTTGTGTGTAGCTCTG
Organism: Schistocerca cancellata; assembly: GCF_023864275.1. Lineage (NCBI taxonomy): Eukaryota > Metazoa > Arthropoda > Insecta > Orthoptera > Acrididae > Schistocerca > Schistocerca cancellata. The sequence goes on along the minus strand of NC_064631.1, from coordinate 599,916,561 downwards.
CATGTGAGAGGCATTGTTAGTAAGGAAGTTGAAGTGTTGCTACAAGTGCTATTACAGTAAAGTGATGAAATATGGAAATGAGTCAGAGGAAAGTGCGTCAATAAGTAATTAAAAATGAGCAGTGCCGCCGGTAACGTATTTGTGTATCCTCTCGTTGCGTGTCGTAGCGTACTGTATCAATCATCCGCGCCGTGTTCGGTCTCTCAGAACGAACTAATGCGAATCATCAAAAATTAGTTACTATAAAAGGTTGCAAACAAGTGCCAGTGTCTCGTAGCGAGCGTGAGGACGTGCGTTCGATCATCGCGTTTCCGCATTACCAACAATCAACAGCGCCTCGACGGTTACGCGCACGCTCGTACAATTGAGAACTGTGAACTGTAAATTTAACTTTTTGAGCAGTGTTAAAATTTATTACTAGTGTCAAGGAGGACTGGTACCAAATATCTGTGTATGCTTGACGAGCGTAAGAACTTTCGTTCGATCATTCTGCTTCCGCATTATCAACAGCTGGGTAGGGTCGTTTCGGGGAAGAGACCAAACAGCGAGGTCATCGGTCTCATCGGATTAGGGAAGGATGGGGGAAGAAAGTCGGCCGTGCCCTTTCAAAGGAACCATCCCGGCATTTGTCTGGAGCGATTTAGGGAAATCACGGAAAACCTAAATCACGATGGCCGCGTCGTACGGTTACGCCTACGCTCTTGTGAGTGATATTGTGGACTGGTAATCATACATTAATTGGGATAAACACTTATGAATTAGAATGTAAAGTGTGCAACCTGCGATTTTCTTTTATCGTCTCAGAATATAGTTGTTCATACCAGACGTACAACAGTATTGTGTTTTAACGTTGAGTGGCTCCCCTAAACCCGCTTGCATATTTCGACAGATAATTTCAGGCAAGCCAGCAGCATTGTGCAGCAGAACAGTGCGACCGCCGCGGAATTATCAGGTACGTGGTGTGGGACAGCGTGCAAGGTCCGAAGTGAAAAAAACCAGTTGAAGGGTCCCTCCCCCGCCATTTGTACTCCCGGGTGTGTTACAACAGCTTCCTACCATTGTGCACCAAGTCGTACACAACAAACTCTGTGTGTCCTATGTTAAACTGTCATCTTGTTTATTAGCTTCTATGTTTTGCGTATGTGCAAATTTGTTTTATTGCGGAATCTTTCCTTTGTTAGGTCTATGAAACTTTGTGGCAGGGTACGAATTAACTAATGTATACTCTAAATTGTTAAAACCAAACAGTAGCACAACACATCCAGTACTGTATAGGCGCTTTCCGGAAGCCAAAGAGGAGGAGGAGGATATTAGCGTTTAACGTCCCGTCGACAACGAGGTCATTAGAGACGGAGCGCAAGCTCGGGTGAGGGAAGGATGGGGAAGGAAATCGGCCGTGCCCTTTCAAAGGAACCATCCCGGCATTTGCCTGAAGCGATTTAGGGAAATCACGGAAAACCTAAATCAGGATGGCCGGAGACGGGATTGAACCGTCGTCCTTTCGAATGCGAGTCCAGTGTGCTAACCACTGCGCCACCTCGCTCGGTGGAAGCCAAAGAAATATACTGCGTGCTCCCATAACTGCTCCTTGTCTAACACGCCCAGAAGCCTGTATCACGCTTGTGCGGAACTTAAAAGCGGGAATACCTCAGGGGAACTGACTGACTACCGCCGACAGTAGTCAGTGGGTCAGTGCATTTCTTTCTGGACAACCCTCGGATATGACCTGTGCGTAGACATCTAATGCCACATACCTCCACAAACCTACCAACTAACTGTCACATACTTGATGCACGGAATGAGTGACGTAATTCGTTCCAAAGATGGACAAACCAGCTATTAAGCGGATGATCATAATGTTGTGACTCATCATTGTATGGCTAAACAGAGAGAAGGCCGAAATGCTGAATTCGGTCTTCCGAATTTATTTCACTGCGGAAAATCGTAACACCGTCCCTCCTTTCAATCGTCGAACGGAAGTCGAAATGGCAGATATTGAGATAAACCGTGGCGGAAGTCAGAAGCAGCTACAATCGATTGGTACTGGAAAGGCGTCAGGACCAGATGAGATACCTATAAGATTCTATAAGGATTATGCGAAAGAACTTTCTCCCCTTCTAGCAGTAACTTTTGGTAGATCGCTTGAGCAACGAAAGGTACCTAACGACTAGAAAAAAGCGCAGGCCATTACCGTTTTTAAGAAAGGCCACAAGACAGATACATGCAATTACAGACCTATATAGTTGACGTCAATGTGTTGTAGAATTATGGAACATGGTTTATGCTGAAGAATTGTGACGTTTTTGGAAAATGAACATCTCCTCTATAAAAATCAACATGGATTCCGCAAACAGAGATCCTGCGAAACTGAGCTCACTCAGTTCCTCCATGAGATCCACAGCACAATGGACAGCGGCGCTCAGGTTGATGCCTTGTTCCTTGATTTCAGTAAGGCATTTGACGGAGTATCGGATGAGACTTTCGACTGGAGTCAAGACTTTCTTGGAGACAGAACTCAACTCGTCGCTCTTAACGCAGCATAATCGACAGATGTAAAGGTAATATCCGGAGTACCACAGGGAAGTGTGATAGGGCCGTTGTTATTTACAATATTCAGGGTTTCCTCTTAGAAAACTCCGAAAGTATGATAGCAGCTGAAAAGTTTGTGGGGCAAATGCTTCTTGGGACAACGAGGGCCATAATATGACATTGGTTTTTTATTGCTAGGTGGGGTCGCGTCAGGGACTTGAAGGTCAACTTTTCTTTTTTTTATGGGATGCTATAATTTGGTACTTATTTTCTGATAGCGCCTATCGAGACTAATCCAATGGTGTGTGACATTAAGGTCTTTGGAGGTCAACGAAGGTCACAAAGGTGGCATGAACCTCCATTTGCAGAAGAGATGACCATTGGTATCAATGCAGTGTTGCAAACTTCTTATCACGAATTCAGTGTTATTCCTTATCACATCGACACTTATCGAAGCGTATGGTCTTACAATTCTGTCTCGCATATCTTCAGGTGTAGTTCGAACATCTTTACAAATAATGTCTTTTACGAATCCTCACAGGAAAAATTCCACAGGCGTCAAGTCTGGCGAACGAGCCAGCCACGACACATCTCCTCCGCGTCCAATCCAACGATTTGGGAATTGTATCTGCAACTCATTTCTAGGCATCAGCGAAAAATGTTCCGGACACTCATCGTGTTGATATCACATTCTGTTCCTGTTCCTAAGGGTATTTCTTCCAATAACAGACCTAATGTTCGAACAGACCTAATGTTCCTTGCAGGAATGTGGTGTACTTCCTACCATTAAGATTTCCTTCGATGAAATAGGGGCCTATAATTCTGTCCTCCACAATCCCACACCATACATTCACCGACCGTGATTTTGGTGTGCAACTGCCGGCCGGAGCGGCCGTGCGGTTCTAGGCGCTACAGTCTGGAGCCGAGCAACCGCTACGGTCGCAGGTTCGAATCCTGCCTCGGCCATGGATGTGTGTTATGTCCTTAGGTTAGTTAGGTTTAACTAGTTCTAAGTTCTAGGCGACGGATGACCTTAGAAGTTAAGTCGCATAGTGCTCAGAGCCATTTTTTTGAATCTGAAGTTGAGCCCATCGATAAAATTCAGTGTGATGCTCCGTAGCAATTAATTCTTGATGGAGACTGATATGGTAAGAATGATATTTATGGCGATGCAGAACACGAACACTACTCTGGCTGATGCCAGATTCCCTTGCGATTTGACACGAACTAACACAAGGATCTCGAACCACAGTGGCCAATTCAGTTTCCTCGTCAGTAACTTTCCTTTGCCGGATATGTTTCCGATGCGTTAAAGATCCAGTTGTTCTCAATTTATCATTCACATAATTAAATGTACGACGTGTAGGGTGAGTATATTAAGGATATCTTTCAGCGTATAAGTCTCTAACTCTCCCTGAATTTTGTTAGCATTCTCCGTAAATGAGAAGGATATCGACTTGTTCTTCGAAGGAATACATCATTCAAATTCGCTTGATTCGACGATACTAGTCTTACCGTTCCTATTAGTGTTGTATTTCTAAGCCGTCGAATGGAGTTTACATGTCAATGGCGCGTTAGTTGCGTACACCGTATTCGGCAAATATTTACTGTTTGCATGATATACAACAGAGAATTATGAGAGCAAGGGCTTCGGTAAGCGCCGATGTGATAAGGAATACCACTCAATCCACGATAATAAGATTGCAGCACTGCATTGATACCAATGGTTATCACATCTGTAAATGGATGGTCATGCCACCCTTTGTGAACTTCGTTGACCTCCAAAGACCTTACTGTTACTCATCATTGCATTAGTGTCGATAGCCGCTATCAGAAAATAAGTACCAAACTATAGCATCCCATTTTTTTTAAAAAAAATAAAGTTTACTTTCATATCTCTGAAGCAACCCCACCCAGCAACAAAAAACCAACGTCATATTAATGCCCCCGTTGTCCCATGGTACTTTTGTCCCACACAGTTTTAAGTTCCTATCATACTTTCGGAGTTATTCGTGGTGGCAATAGTTAGTGACTCACCATGTATACAAATGATCTAGTAGAAAATGTCGGATGCGCTTTAAGACTATTCGCAGATGATCCAGTTGTCTATAACAAAGTAGCAAAGCCAGAAGTTAGCAAGAATTTGCAAAACGATCTGCAGAGAATTGATGAATGGTGCAGCCTCTCGTAGTTGACACTGAACATAAATGTAACATATTGCGTGTACATAGGGAAAGAAATCCACTACTGTACAGCTACACTGTCAATGGAAAACAGTTGGAGACAGCGTCTGCCGTAAGATATCTAGATATAAATTATCAGACCTTAAATGGAATGACCAAATAAAACAGATAGTGGGAGAAGCAGATACCAGACTCAGATTCATGGGAAGAATGTTCAGGAAATGTAACTCATCCACGAAGGAAGTGGCTTATAAGGCGCTTGTTCGCCCTCTTCTTTAGTATTATTCATGTATCTGGGATCCCTATCAGGTAGGACTGATAGAGGAGGTAGGGAAGATCCAACGAAGACCGGCGCGTTTTGTCAATGGATCGTTTAGCTGCTGAGAGAGCGTTACGGAGATGCTAAACACACTCCACAGGCAGACGTTACAAGAGCCGGCCGCGGTGGTCTAGCGGTTCTGGCGCTGCAGTCCGGAACCGTGAGACTGCTACGGTCGCAGGTTCGAATCCTGCCTCGGGCATGGGTGTGTGTGATGTCCTTAGGTTAGTTAGGTTTAAGTAGTTCTAAGTTCTAGGGGCTTATGACCTAAGATGTTGAGTCCCATAGTGCTCAGAGCCATTTTTGAACGTTACAAGAGAGACGATGTGCACCACAGAGAGATTTACTTCTGAAATTTCGGAACAGCATAGGAGGAGTCGAACGACATGTTACTTCCCACCCACATAAATCTCGCATATTGCGCAGGAGGAAAATATTCGAGGAATTAGTGCTAATACAGAGGCTTACCGTCAGTCATCTTTCCCACGCACTGTTCGCGAGTGGAACAGGATTGGAGAGATCAGATAGTGGCACCGAAAGTACCCACTGCCACACACTGTAAGGTGGCTTGCGGAGTATGATTTAGATGTATATGCGAAAGGTAACAATGCTGAAAAGGTAATGGTTGCGAGGTGCCTGGGCTAGCAGTGTATTTAATACTAAATTCTTCTAGAATCTTCATATGGAAATGATGCTCTAAGACCCCCTTTTCTAACTCCGACTTTTGCTGTTGCACATGGATTAAGAAGTAACGCGAACTGACTGTAATCGACCCTGCAAGTGGAGTGGAAAAGAGTTTGGCACCTGCAATAATTTAATTGGATAGAAATTAATTAGGTAAAGGAAAGTTTCGTTAACGTAGTGAGAAATGAAAGGGTTGCTCTACAGATTAACAGAATGAAAGTTCTGCCCAAAATAACAATTTGATTTATTATGACTAAACTCAAAGTAATAAACAAAACACACGAAACATTTACAATACATCAAATTGGATACTCAAATAAATGCTGTGAAGGTGAAGTCGTCCATAAACTAGATTGTGACATTTATGACGAAGTGGTATGTGGAGCAAATCACATCTTAAGAGAAACACCCAGCCAACCCAACATTAATTGCTGATACAGTAGTGATAACTCAGACAATGACCACCCAAGGCAGAAAAAAGTTAGAAAAGACGAACAGGCGCGCTCTGCTGAGCTCTGATTATCACCTAGCAAAATTCCCTGATTTTGTCGGTGCTGCGGATGTACATTACCAAGCTGTCTTCCTAACTGCAAGGACACGATCTGGCATACCAGAGGCGATGGCTGGTTGCTTCGACATCCCGTCGTGGTGATGAAAATGTCGCGAGTATTGCCCGAAACAAATTATCCTGGTCTGGTTGTTACAGACTAAAGACTTCCTAGCAACACAAATACGCCTCTGAGGGAGACGAAGAAGGCTCGCTACACAATCACTGACGGTACAGTGAGTGATTTTAACAAGAGAAGTCACACAGTAACTCCGGTAAAGTCAACTTTAGCCTAAACTGCTCAAGACGGACAACATAGGCTGCTTGTATGCAGAACGCTCAATTGCCAACTGTACTCGGAGAGTTACGTTGAAGTCGAAACTTCTGCAACTTCTTCAAACAGTTACAATTAACTGAAAGTATATTAGACAGCCAACGGAAGGCAGGCTGTCCAGAGCAGCGAGAGCTCAGTCTTGTAGCCTACTCCGACCGAAAGGCGAGAGCCGACTCCCTCAAGAGTACCCGTACAAGTGGAGCACTGAACATTCCCGCCCCCACGACAGTGGCTGTGGTTAAACGTTCCAATCAGCAACTCGAAAACCGGCGGAAAATTCCACTCTATTGCCGATGCACTACTATTCCACCAATGGAGATACTTGGCGCCAATTTCTGCGCCGATTTTGCTACGTCACGGAGCTATGCCCTGAGCAAGCCAATCACAGTTAAGATTTTGCAGAAAACGCGGGAATTTGCCCGCCAAGACTGCCTGGGAACACAAGCCATTCCCACGCCTCGCTGGTAGCCCGCCAAAAAGTGTTTTCAGTAAGTTTCTGCAAAGTAACGGAATCTCTAACACAGCCGCTCCGTCAACTCCTGTGGGCGTGTCGCCCCCACTTTTAAGACAATGTCAGCGTCTGGAAGGCATCCACTCGACTCCCTCACACCCATCAGCCTAACCCTTTCAAGATCAGCAGATCCAGCCTGTCACCGGACCACCCGGGTGACGAGAGACGCTGCGTGGGAAGTCCGCGTGTGAAGGAATAGCAACTTTTCACCACATGCAATTAGAGAGGAAAATCGAATTACTCAGAGTAAGATAGAAATATGAGAGGGGGCTCATGCCACCCCTCATGGTTACAGATGACAAGTGACCAAGGCCCCGGTAATGGAAGTCTTATTTTGCTTTTATAGAAGTCCAGGATAAGACCACGCCGGATTTACTGCAACGCCGTCGTCCTCTTGTATTTTCACGTAGCCTCACGGTGCCCTATCATGGCGTAATGTGTCGTTGTTGAGTTAATACAGAACACTGTGCATCCTACGACAGTTTTTTAAGCAGTTATAATCGTCGAGCAGACCTCGGGGTGGTGGGACTGAGGCCTGGGATCGCCGGCAGCCGGTTTGCTGCCCTCGTTGGATTTAAGGGGAGCGACGAGCCTAATTGCAGCGGCGGTGGCTGTCGCGGCCGCTATCTGCGCCGGGCCGTCACGCGGCGGCGAGGAACACGGGCCGCCAATTAAAACGTGCGTGGCGAGGGGAGGCGAGGCGTGCCGCCCGGCCGTATACGGAGCGACCCGGCCGACCTGGCCGGATCGGACTGCTGCCGCGACGCGGCTCGCTCGGCAGTGGCAGAACACACGTCGCCTCGTCTCGCCCCAGTGTGCCCACTTGCCCGACAGCGTGTCTGGGGAAGCGATGACAACTGTGACATCCGAGCGACGAGCGCGTCAGACAGGGAGGAACCGCAAATCGAGACGTTCCTTACGTCCACCCATTCGGAGCTTCCATGGCGTCGCACGATGGATATCCCAATCACGACCGCGGTCAGAGTCCACCCACTCTTTAGCGTCCTCACAGGAGACGTGGAGCTGGGCGTGTTTGTGGCGTCAGAACGAGGAATTTCACGTTGAGAATAACTTTCGTTTGAGAATGACTTAAATACACTCGTCGTACTTTGCCTCGTAGGCAGGAACATCAAGATCTCCTTTATGTCACATGCGTATGAGACGCCTTACTGGAGTACGTTGAATGCATTCGAATCTCTTATTACGTGATTTGTATACACTCTGAAAAGAGAGACAGAGAGAGAGAGACATTGGGGGAGGGGAGAGAGAGAGAGAGAGAGAGAGAGAGAGAGAGAGAGAGAGAGAGAGAGAACGATGCGTCACGAAGGAATTATCCGAATGGGACGGGAATCGGTAGATGTGATTTACATGACCAGACAAACAGATGATTATAGTTTCAGAACAAATGGATGAGTTATTTGAGAGAAAGAGCTTCAAAAACTGAGCAAGTTGGTAACACGTTGGTCGACCTCTGCCCCTATGTCTACATCTACATCTACATCTACATCCATACTCCGCAAGCCACCTGACGGTGTGTGGCGGAGGGTACATTGAGTACCTCTATCGGTTCTCCCTTCTATTCCAGTCTCGTATTGTTCGTGGAAAGAAGGATTGTCGGTATGCCTCTGTGTGGGCTCTAATCTCTCTGATTTTATCCTCATGGTCTCTTAGCGAGATATACGTAGGAGGGAGCAATATACTGCTTGACTCTTCGGTTAAGGTATGTTCTCGAAACTTTGACAAAAGCCCGTACCGAGCTACTGAGCGTCTCTCCTGCAGAGTCTTCCACTGCAGTTTATCTGTCATCTCCGTAACGCTTTCGCGATTACTAAATGATCCTGTAACGAAGCGCGCTGCTCTCCGTTGCATCTTCTCTATATCTTCTATCAACCCTATCTGGTACGGATCCCACACTGCTGAGCAGTATTCAAGCAGTGGGCGAACAAGCGTACTGTAACCTACTTCCTTTGTTTTCGGATTGCATTTCCTTAGGATTCTTCCAATGAATCTCAGTCTGGCATCTGCTTTACCGACGATCAACATTATATGATCATTCCATTTTAAATCACTCCTAATGCGTACTCCCAGATAATTTATGGTATTAACTGCTTCCAGTTGCTGACCTGCTATTTTGTAGCTAAATGATAAAGGATCTATCTTTCTGTGTATTCGCAGCACATTACACTTGTCTACAATGAGATTCAATTGCCATTCCCTGCACCATGCGTCAATTCGCTGCAGATCCTCCTGCATTTCAGTACAATTTTCCATTGTTATAACCTCTCGATACACCACAGCATCATCTACAAAAAGCCTCAGTGAACTTCCGATGTCATCCACCAGGTCATTTATGTATATTGTGAATAGCAACGGTCCTATGACACTCTCCTGCGGCACACCTGAAATCACTCTTACTTCGGAGGACTTCTCTCCATTGAGAATGACATGCTGCGTCCTGTTATCTCGGAACTCCTCAATCAAGTCACACAATTGGTCTGATAGTTCATATGCTCTTACTTTGTTCATTAAACGACTGTGGGGAACTGTATCGAACGCCTTGCGGAAGTTAAGAAACACGGCATCTACCTGTGAACCCGTGTCTATGGCCCTCTGAGTCTCGTGGACGAATAGCGCGAGATGGGTTTCACATGACCGTGTTTTTCGAAACCCATGCTGATTCCTACAGAGTAGATTTCTAGTCTCCAGAAAAGTCATTATACTCGAATGTAAGCAGATATTCGACTTGGCGTTGATTTATAGAGGTGTTGGATGTCCTCCTGTGTGATATCGTGCCAAATTCTGTCCAATTGACGTGCTAGATGGTCAAACTCGCGAGATGGTTGGAGGGCTCCAAAAGTTCTCAATTGGGGAGAGGTTGCCACGTTTCTGGCCCATGAAGTGTCTGGTAATGAAGAAGACAAGCATTAGAAATACTCGACGTATGCAGGCGGGAGTTGTCTACATCTACATCTATACTCTGCAAATCACATTTAAGTGCTGCCAGAGGGTTCATCGAAACATCTTCACAATTCTCCATTATTCCAATCTCGTATGCTGTCTTTCTTAAATGTACAGTTACGTTATGTGGGCAGCATGAAATGAGGCAGAACCCCAGCTCCCCACGCTCGTCTATTCTGTGCAAGCCTCATCATCCGTGCATACCTACTACAACCTACTTACTGTATTCAACTCTTAGTCTCCAACTACAACTTTTACTCCACAAACTTCGCTCCATTACGACACTGCCATTTCCTTGATACTGCAGTATGTGTACTGTCAATCGATAACTTCTTTCAGTCAAGTTGTGCCATTAATTTTTTTTCTTCTCGAATTCTGTTAAGAATCTCAGCATTTGTTATTCTATGTACCCATCTCATCTTCAGCATTCTTCTGTAGCATCACATTCCGAAAGCTTTTATTCTCTTTTTATGTGAACTGCTTATCTTCTACGTTTCACTTTCGTACAAGGCTACGCTCCAGACAAATAGCTTCAGCACAGACTTTCTCACATTTAAATGGATATTCGATGTAAAAAAATTCCTCGTTTCGAGAATTGCTTTTCTTGCTGTTGCAAGTCTGCGTTTTATATACTCCCCACTACTGCCATCTTGTGTCATTTTACTCCCCAAATACCAAAATTCATCTACTACTTTTAGTTTCTCAATCCCTGATCCACTTCCCTCAGCATCACCTAATTTAATTCGAATACGCTTTATTAGCCTTATATATGTTTTAGGATGGGGCCTGCCTTTAGAAAAACACGGAAAAAAGAGCATCAACCTCAAGATGATCCATTACCCTTATCTTGCTTTTCTTGATGTTCACCTCAGAAACTCTCTGCAAGATATTATCCAATCCGTCAAACTGTCGTTCCGAAGCCTTTGCTGTCTCCCACAGAATTAAATTGTCGTAGATGAACTTGAAGTTTTTTTTGTTCTTCATGAACTTTAATTTCCTTTTAAAACTTCCTCGTTCTAGGGCAAGGCTACAACCCTGTCTCTTATTTAACTAAGGCTTCCCTTTCAGGTCCTTGACCTTACATAATTGCCGTCTCGTTTGTGTACATGTTGTAAATAATTTTTCGCCATCTTTACTTAATGGTTCAAATGGCTCTGAGCACTATGGGACTTAAGATCTGAGGTCATCAGACCCTTAGAACTTACAACTACTTAAAGCTAACTAAGCTAAGAACATCACATACATCCATGCCCAAGGCAGGATTCGAACCTGCGACCGTAGCTGTCGCGCGGTTCCAGAGAGAAGCGCCTAGAACCGCTCGGCCACTCCGGCTGGCATCTGAACTTTATCTCAGCTGTCTTCAGAGTTTCAAACAGCGTAAGCAAGATTCCCAAAAGCTTTCTCTAAATCTATAAATGCTATATACGCAGGGTTGCCTTTCTTCGTCGTACCTTCTAGGACAAGTCGCAGGATTAGATTGTGACATATGTCCCAATACTTCTCGAAAATGAGAAGCCACGTACACTAAAGTGACAAAAGTCATGGGATACCTATTAATATCCTGTCGGACCTCCTTTTGCCAAGTGTAGTGCAGTATCTCCACGTGGCATAGACTCAACAAGTCGTTGGAAGTCCCCTGCAGGAATATTGAGCCGTACTGCCTCTACAGCCGTCCATAATTGCGAAAGTGTTGCCGGTGAAGAATTTTGTGCACGAACTGACAACTCGATAATGTCCTATAAACGTTCGATGGGCTTCATGTCGGGAGATATGGGCGGCCAAAACCATTCTCTAGAATTGTCCAGAATGTTCTTCAAACAAATCGCGAGCTACTGTGGCCCGGTGATACGGTGCATTGTCACCCGTAAAAATTCCATCGTTGTTTGCGAATATGATGTCTATGAATGGCTGCAAATAGAGTCCAAGTAGCCAAACATAACCATTTCCAGTCATTGATCGGTTCAATTGGACCAGAGGACCCAGTCCATTCCATGTAAACACAGCCCATACTATTATGGAGACAAAAGCAGCTTGCAGAGTGACTTGTTTACAACCTAGGTCTATGGCTCCATGGTGTCCGGGCCACACTAGAGCCCTACCTCCAGCTCTTACCAACTGAAATCGGGACTCTCACCTCACCAGGCCACAGCTTTCCAGTCGTCTAGGGCCCAGCCGATATGGTCACGAGCCCAGGAGGGGCGCTGCCGCCGATCTTGTGCTGCTGGCAAAGGCACTTCAAATGGTTCAAATGGCTCTGAGCACTATGGGACTTAACATCTATGGTCATCAGTCCCCTAGAACTTAGAACTACTTAAACCTAACTAACCTAAGGACATCACACAACACCCAATCATCACGAGGCAGAGAAAATCCCTGACTCCGCCGGGAATCGAACCCGGGAACCCGGGCGTGGGAAGCGAGAACGCTACCGCACGACCACGAGCTGCGGACAGCAAAGGCACTCGCGCGCCGGCCGAAGTGGCCGTGCGGTTCTAGGCGCTACAGTTTGGAACTGCGGGACCGCTACGATCGCTGGTTCGAATCCTGCCTCGGGCATGGATGTATGTGATGTCCTTAGGTTAGTGAGGTTTAAGTAGTTCTAAGTTCTAGGGGACTGATGACCACAGATGGTAAGTCCCATAGTGCTCAGAGCCATTTGAACCATTTTTGAAAGGCACTCGCGGTCGGTCGTCTGCTACCCATATCCCATTAACCCCGAATTTCGCTACAATGTCCTAACGGATACTTTGTTGTACGTTCCGCACTGATTTCTGCTGTTATTTCAAGCAGTGTTGCTTGTATGTTGGCACTGACAATTCTGCGCAAACACCGCTGTTCTCCCTCGCTAAATGAAGGCTGACGGCCACTGCGTAGTCCGTAGTGAGAGGTAATGCCTGAAATTCGGTATTCTCGGCACAGTCTTGATACTATAGATCGCGGAATACTTAATTCCCCAACGATTTCCGAAATGGAATGTCCCATGTGTCTAGCTCCAACTACCATTCCGCTTTGAAAGTCATCTAATTCCCGTTGTGTGGCCATAATCAAGTCAGAAACCGTTTCACATGAATCACCTGAGCACGAAAGACAACTGCGCCAGTGTACTGCCCTTTAATAGCTTTTATTGAAGACACTACCGTCATCTGTATATGTGCGTATCGCTGTTCCATGACTTACCTCAGCGTAATAGCACACGCAGATTTCACACGGTTTGTTGCCTGAAGTGCTGTCCTGAATACTAACAGGGGTTGCTCGTTGGGGGTGAAGGACTTGTTGCAGTGCAGGGGTTGGCGATCGTTTACCGGGAAGAGCGAACCTTCACCATCTGACGAACCAGTACTTCCTCCTACCTTCGTGGCCGCGGGTACCGTCTTGAGTGGGCGCAGTGCCCGTTCTTGCTGCCTCGGTTGGCGGATGTGGGCCTCCCAGCCTTCCTCATTTCACTAAGGTCCGTCATAGAAATGAATAATGAGCAGCTTGAGACCTTGCACTGAAATTTGTTTTTGATTCTCGTCTATAACTTTGTGTAGCTTTTCCTAGTTACTGTTATTGTGGCCTATGTTCTTAATGTGAGTCAGCGTCCCTAGTTAGCAAAACATGCCCAAGTAATTCTTAAGACAGTCATAAAATTCCTCTCATTCTTGTTCCATTATTACCCGATAAAGCTCCGACATTGATTCGTAGTCTGTCTTATTCTGAATTCTTGGGTGTTTGAACGTTTACAAAATCATTTGTACCCGGTGGTTATAATTAAACTTTCGTTATTTAACGCGTTATAACACAGAAACTAATTACCGTACGAGGACCAACCTTGGTTGCATTAATGTCAAGGACACGAGGAAGAGAAATAATGCTGAATCAATTCAATTGAAACGCTTGTATGTACTGCTATGGTACATCATACCATTACATACCGGTACCATTAGAGCTACAAAGGGGCTCAATATGGCGCCAGTCGATGTCCAGAAGAGTCTGAAAGCGCAGAATTGCATTCTGCACAGCAGAACGAAGCGTGTCCTTAGGTATGCTGGCTACCTTTCTTGATATGTTGCACTTCAGATCAGCATATGTGTGAATGTTACCCTGGTAAACCCGTTCTTCAGGTAGCCCCACTTCCTGAAATCACAGGGAGTGAGATACGTGATCGTGCCAGTCAAGAATTAGGAAACCATAGGTTGATAATATTTGATAATTCTATCGTTTCCAAAAGTATTTCGGAGAAGCAGGTGAACTTTACCAGCAATATGCCTTGGAGCCCCATCTAGCCTGAAAACCGTACAGTTTAATGCGTCTCTCTCCTGTAGGGCGGTTATGACATGCTGCGGAGCATATCGCAGGAGCGCTGGCCAGTCACACTGGACGTCTTTGGTCTCTCCTGAGTGCCAACCTGTTTATAAAAGAATGGGCCAATGATTAACGTAGCCGTGAAGCCACACCATTAGATGACACGTTCACCATACAGAGGAACTTGATGCACAGTGACCGGGGCTGAAGATTCCCACACGCGGCAATTCTGTGTATTCACCTCACCCGTCAGGGAAAATTGAGCTTCATCTGTCCTCGGCATCTTCAATCGCTGTGAAAATGTGGAAAGCGAAGTCAACACGTCGTCGTGCGTGTGCGATGCAAGCTGCTGTATGATATGGCTCTTGTACGGATACCATTTCAGATGGATCGAAGCACCTTCCTGTCAGTGGACCACGGGATGTCCAACTGTCGTGACACAGCGCGCGCACTGCCTGACGATCGGGAATTGCGCGCAGAGTTCTCTGCCATAGCAACAGCGATTTCATCAACAACCTGTGGTGCAACCGGTCGTCGGCCTCTTCCCGGACCGACTCGTAGTTCTCCAGTTGATTCGAAATTCTTCGTCATGCACCGCACAGCATTTGGAGGAAGAGGACCCTTCCGTAATCCTTTCAGCCAGCGCTGTTCTCGAAGTGCAGCTGCAGCATTGCTGTTGTTTTGAAAACAGAGCTCCACCAATAATGTCCTGCTCCTTTTGTCCAAGGTCATTTTGACACGTCAAGTGCACTGCGACTATTTAGGTGTGTGAGACTGTGAATCAGGATGACTGATCATGGCACCTGGTGGCCATAGTTGGAACTGGACGGTGGCGCTGTGACGCATGGAAATCATGCACCCTATGCTCTGGACATTAACGCTACAAAGTTTGGTACTCCTGAACCAAGCATTTGTGTGATGTGTGGTCTGAGTTCAAGCTGGTAACCTTACGTTGGCTAACGCACTCATTTTCAGCTCCCTTTCAATTATGTTGTAGATTTGTTGATCAAAATGTTTGTTTATTTGCTCTGTGATGACATATTTTTTTAAAAAAACCTGTGTTATTTTTCTAATATTCATTTCTTACAAAATGTAAAACAGTCCCTGAGGAAATTTTTCTAGAATTTTAAAACTTTTCTTAAATTACATCAAATGGTGGTTATTCTAATGCCTGTTTTGAAAATACAGGGTGACGGTTATTGAACTACATGAAATAAAATCGTTATTACATCTGAACAGTTTGCGTTAGAATATTCAAACTGCGCGGTTGGCCACGGGGCACTATGGGAATCACTGTGGTTCGGTTTAGCGATGAACCCACATTCATTTGGATGAGTTCTTCAACAAGCAAAATTGCTTAACATGTGACTGTGTGGTGTGCAATCTCCAGTTACGGAATAATCGGTGGGATATTCCTTGATAGTAAGGTGACTTCCGTATGGTACGTCAAGGTTTTGGAAAATTATGCAAAGTGATCCTGAGTTCGACAAGATATGGTTGATCCAAGACCCTATCGAAGCGGGAGAGTGTTTTGTGTCCTGGAGGAACACTACTGGGACCCCGTTCTGGCTCTGGGGTACCCAGAGGCTACAGGTATAGATCTCGATTGAGCTCCATATTTTCCGGATCTGAGCACATGCGACTCTTTTTTGTGGTTCTATATTAACGACAAGGTGTACCGCAACAACCCCAATACCATTGCTGTGCTGAAAAAAGATATTCAGGAGGTCATCGACAGCATTGATGTTCCGAACTTAAGCGGATCATGCAGAATTTTGCTATCCGTGTGCGCCACATTATCGCCAATGATGGCAGGCATATCTAATATGTCATAACTTAAATCCGAATATTTTTAGTGACGTTTACATGCTGAATAACTAATTTACGTTTTTTTCATATAGTTAAATAATTGACACGCTGTAGGTAGAAAAGTCGTTCACAGTTTCTGCGCATCTCTGGAACGAAGTTTTGAGGTGGTTAGTTTAAGTTAGATTACGTAGTGCGTAAGCCTAGGGGCCGATGACCTCAGCAGTTTGGTCCCATAGTCCTTACCACAAATTTCCAATTTTTGAATATGCGTGAGATTTAACAACTTGCCAAAACTGTACAGTGATTAAAAACTCTTTGTCAGTTTAATGATTGCGGTTTTCTGCGACTTAATTGTTTCTATTATTTAATGTGAGTGACTAAAAGTTTCTATTATTTGTGTTCTCAGCAGCTTAAGATTCCCATATTCTTGCTCCCTGCCATTTCAGATGTTTCTGGAAGGGAAGGACACATTTATTGAAAGCTGACGAAAATTTTCCTGCAAAGCTTACACCGTTTTCAAAAGATTCTAACTGATATGTGCGTTGATTTACGACTGTGAATGAAATGTGAGTCCACGCCACAAGCAAAAACATCAACCAAATACTTAGGTGGAAATCGATGGCTCTTCCGTAGAAGACAAATTTCATGCACCAATATTCTCATGACTACGATTTTCTGAGATGGAAAAGGATTATCTTACGAAGTGTAAAATAATAAATGGTGAATACTACATTATCCTTCTGGATCAACTCGAGGTAAAAATAGAAAAGCAAAAGATAATCACCGCACTGGAGAATAAACATGATTAAAACCGTATTTTCTCAACCGGAAATTTGGTGGCTTTGAAGATGACCTAATATCCAATCTGTTGTATTTGACACCCTCTGACGACCTAAATGAAATTGTGGTTGCAAATCGTTTTGAGTGTAATAAACAGGTTACTGGCAAACACTGGGCTTCCGGGTATTCTGCCAAACTACTTTTTCCGCTTCATGCACAATATTTCGACGACACAGAAGGCTCCCTCGGGTGCTGCGAGTTTTGTTACGAATATTCGCTGCCTGAACTCCAACCAAAATGTCAACTATTTTTGGTCTCATGCCGCTATTGACAGTCGTGTTTGATTCCTGACCCCACTTTGCTCTTTAATGCCCTTTCGTTTTTCAGAGCTCGCAGAGTCAATCAGTGAAACGAAAATTCTCTCAGCGCCTTGCAGCTCTGGCGGGTGTTATGACCGACGAGATCTTATTAAAGTGAGTGCCATACCCCAAGCGTTCTTTAAATTGATACTACTGTCTCTGTTTATTAGGTTTTCTGATGTCGTTATTTCGACAGACTCTTTAATATATTACGCTGTCCCACAAAGTTGGCGTTTGCAACGCGACACTGGTCTCGCAGTATTTCATTTCGTGATTGTATTGGAGACAGTGTTCGGCAACAACTGATTTGCTTCGTTGTTTTCGTCGGGTATGTAACTGATGATCATTACGTCTCTTCTTGACTCTTCTAATAGTCTGCCACACGTGAGGCATAAGTACTAATACAATTAGTGATAAACAGTCTAGGTCGCACTGGTTAATTTATTTAAAATGACCAGTTTCGGCCTAGTCTTGGGCCATCTTCAGAACAGCACCATCGGCTGAAGTTAACGATGCCCAGAACATTCAGTAGACCTCAGTCTCAGTCGCTGAAATAGCAGTTTCAGCGATTGAGGTCTACTGACGGTACTGGAAATCGTCATCTTCAGCTGACGGTGCTATTCTGAAGATGACCTAAGACTAGGCCGAAACTGGTCATTTTAAATAAGTTAACCATTGCGATCTAGACTGTTTTTCACTAATTTTATACAGCTTATGTGGTGTCACCGCCAGACACCACACTTGCTAGGTGGTAGCCTTCAAATCGGCCGCGGTCCGCTAGTATACGTCGGACGGCGCGTGTCGCCACTGTCAGTGATTGCAGACCGAGCGCCGCCACACGGCAGGTCTAGTGAGACGTCCTAGCACTCGCCCCAGTTGTACAGCCGACTTTGCTAGCGAAGCTACACTGACAAATACGCTCTCATTTGCCGAGACGATAGTTAGCATAGCCTTCAGCTACGTCATTTGCTACGACCTAGCAAGGCGCCATTCACATTTGTTATTTATCTATGGATGCCTGTACCGTCAGACCGATGTTCACCAATTATGAATTTAAGTTAAGTATTCCAGAAGCTATGTACTATTTTTGGCTACTATAATTCCTTGTCAATTTCCAGACCTCACGCCAGCCTGCGTGAGCTTAAACGCGTGCCTTTTAGCTACCCGTCCTAGTGGATTGGCTGTCGGGTCAGTCCACAACAGCTTACACGATCGCTGTTTATCCGAAAATGCTGGCAAAAATTTTGAATACCATACTGAGCCGATCACTCAATCACAGCATTAACCAATCGCACCGAGAAAACCCGAGCAATGGGTACTTTTGCAGGCCGTCCAGAATTGCACTGTGGGGACGGATTTTCCCACTGGGATCATTAGACAAACCGCAGAAGACAATGTCGACAAATGAACGCATTGGATTTAAGAAGTACAGTGTTTCACCACCAGAGAGTTTTCACTTCGCTGTCTGTAAAGTGCATGATAGCGCATATGTACTGGAAACGTAATGACGAGGAAACGTTCTGTATGTGCTCAGCGGCAAGACTAGCTTGACCGCTAACACTGTGTATAAATTGTAATACGACGCTACAGCGGTTCGTGAAGAGGCGATAAAGTGCTAGTAACTATATCGTGCGTAATTCAAGCAGATGTACACGAATGAAACGAGAGAGCGCCAGACGATAAGAGCCGTACACTGGGGGTCCTTTGCCTTTTCCAGTCTGCCACGCTAGGGCAACTTTCCCGGTCGAGACCGGCCATTAATCTGGGTTTTCACACGGATCAGATAGCCCTCTTAATGGCGCTGCGCCTTCCATTCTTCTGCTTCTGATACCCGATACGGTTTCGTGAATGGTTCGCCGAGTCGGTGAAAGCCACACGCACAGGCCGTCCAGCTGGGATACTGACTCGGCGGTATTGCATCTGCTTCTTCGAAATGAATCCGAGACAAAGACAGAGCAAGGAGAACTGCGGATAACAGCAACATACTCGGTAACGCTGGCGGGTGTACAGCTGGCCGCAGCTTCGGATGATATCTGTTACAAAAGCCATCAACGATAAATGATATACAGGCCTGGAATAACCATCGAAACAGTTTTCTATGGCAAAATAACAATATCAATTACTAATGTGACTGACTCCAAACGAAAAAAAAACATTGCGGTAGTTCTTTATTGAAAAGAATGCTGGTAAAGCTTAATTTCCGATAATCAGTTTGATGCTTATGCAGTTTGGTTTTGCCTCAAGAACTGACGTTGTTGATAGGTGACCTGGAACATGAGAAAGAAGAGTGTATTTCGATTAAATTCGAATCTTTTCCCTTATTAGAACTGAAAACTTTCGAAGGAAAAGAGACACTCGGTGAATCAGTTCCATGGGATCCCTTGTTACGACTGCAGAGTCAGCCACTTGTCCGTGCGAAGGGTGGAACTTTTATCACTTTATTTTCAATTCCCTTAACTACTTCCACCGAAACTACACGAGAAATTAACTTCTAGCTGTCTCACTGCCCGTGAGCTGACTTCGTAAGCCTGGGTAAAATGGATGGGAGAGTCAAGATAGCTGTGAATAAGAATTTATTCTTGTAGTCAGTGTTGCAAGAAGCGGCTTATTGTCTTTAGCGGTTGTTAAATGTTTGGTAAGTAACTAACCCAGCTGGTGATCGGTGACAGTGGGTGTGAGATGATATATAACTCGTGACTTTTCTCACCATTTCTGCTGACAGGATCTGCTAATCAGTTCTTGTGAAATAAGACAGCAAATTAAGGATGGGCCAGATTCCTAGCTTGATTCACGGAAATGATGATGTGACACTAGTAATTATATCCACTGGAAGTATATTATTTACATAATGTGAAATTTAAATATTTCAAAGAAAGCCTGCACACTCTGCGCTCTCTGAGACCGGCTGGACTATCTGACCATTATACACAATTAATGGAAATATATAATACGGCATCTTACAGCACCGAGGAAGGTTCATTCGAAACAGTGAGGCTTATTAATGACAGGATACACTACTTTAAGAGTAAGTTAAAAGAGGAGATATGGGATGAGGTATATATAGAAACATATGCTAATGCAAATTAAATTTATCCCATTGAATTTTTGTCAGTGTTTAAAAGTAGCTTTCCTAGAAAGTTATCCAGAAAATCGACTAAAAAAAGTAAGCCGTATATGATTAAGGAAATTAAGATCTCATGTAAGAGGGAGAGTGAACTTTATATAACGGACAGAATAAGATACGATGTCACTTTACATTTTAACTGCACCATCGCAATACATATATTTGCTAACGAAATTCATCATAAGTAACCCATCATAATTTGAGAAGAATAGTGGTGTCCAAACCTACATCATTAGCAATGGTAAAATGTATATGAAACACATCAACAGTATCATTTATATAATAGCTATTAGGTTCAAATTAATGTTGACCATCACAAGTTTCCACACAACGCCGGCCGGAGTGGCCGAGCGGTTCTAGGCGCTACAGTCTGGAACCGTGCGACCGCTACTGTCGCAGGTTCGAATCCTGCTTCGGGCATGGATGTGTGTGATGTCCTTAGGTTAGTTAGATTAAAGTAGTTCGAAGTTCTAGGGGACTGATGAACACAGAAGTTAAGTCCCATAGTGCTAAGAGCCATTTTTAGCCACACAACGACAATGATTATGAATCTTTGGACTGTTCCTGAAGAAGTCCGCTAGTCTGAAAAATATCCTCTTACGTCTCCAGAGACATTGGTAAAAGGTGTAGGGTAGTAAAGCATTGCAATGCAGAATAATACGGTGTATCTGAGAACAGAGTTAAGTGCATCATATGTAACATTTCGTCTGACCTACAATGGTTCTGATCATTGCTATTAGCAGTTTTTCCTTTGACTATCTGTGACCAGAAAGACAACGATCTGAATAGTATGTCATATGCTCTGGCAGAGAATAGTTCTTCGACGTCGTTTAACAATGAAAGGGACTGAGGTGTGGTATGGACGAAGCGTCTGGCCTTTAATTATACAACTTTGTCATATCGTTAGCAGACGAGTTCATTGTCAGACGAGTTGCCTTAAAGAAGACACTTTACATGTCCACACTCATTTTGGACATGCCATTCTCAAAATTGTAAGACATTTCCAGGGGCAGATGTGGACTCTGACCACAATCTATTGGTTGTAGATTGGTTGTAGATTAAAACTGAAGAAACTGCAAAAAGGTGGGAATTTAAGGAGATGGGACTTGGATAAACTGAAAGAACCAGAGGTTGTACAGAGTTTCAGGGAGAGCATAAGGGAACAATTGACAGGAATGGGGGAAAGAAATACAGTAGAAGAGGAATGGGTAGCTTTGAGGGATGAAGTAGTGAAGGCAGCAGAGGATCAAGTAGATAAAAAGACGAGGGCTAGTAGAAATCCTTGAGTAACAGAAGAAATATTGAATTTAATTGATGAAAGGAGAAAATATAAAAATGCAGTAAATGAAGCAGGCAAAAAGGAATACAAACGTCTCAAAAATGAGATCGACAGGATGTGCAAAATGGCTACGCAGGGATGGCTAAAGGACAAATGTAAGGATGTAGAGGCTTATCTCACTAGGGGTAAGATAGATACTGCCTACAGGAAAATTAAAGAGACCTTTGGAGATATGAGAACCACTTGTATGAACATCAAGAGCTCAGATGGAAACCCAGTTCTAAGCAAAGAAGGGAAAGCAGAAAGGTGGAAGGAGTATATAGAGGGTCTATACAAGGGCGATGTACTTGAGGACAATATTATGGAAATGGAAGAGGATGTAGATGAAGATGAAATGGGAGATACGATACTGCGTGAAGAGTTTGACAGAGCACTGAAAGACCTGAGTCGAAACAAGGCCCCCAGAGTAGACAACATTCCATTGGAACTACTGACGGCCTTGGGAGAGCCAGTCCTGACAAAACTCTACCATCTGGTCTGCAAGATGTATGAGACAGGTGAAATACCCTCAGACTTCAAGAAGAATATAGTAATTCCAATCCCAAAGAAAGCAGGTGTTGTCAGATGTGAAAATTACCGAACAATCAGTTTAATAAGCCACAGCTGCAAAATACTAACACGAATTCTTTACAGACGAATGGAAAAACTAGTAGAAGCCAACCTCGGGGAAGATCAGTTTGGATTCCGTAGAAATACTGGAACACGTGAGGCAATATTGACCTTACGACTTATCTTAGAAGAAAGATTAAGGAAAGGCAAAGCTACGTTTCTAGCATTTGTAGACTTAGAGAAAGCTTTTGACAATGTTGACTGGAATACTCTCTTTCAAATTCTAAAGGTGGCAGGGGTAAAATACAGGGAGCGAAAGGCTATTTACAATTTGTACAGAAACCAGATGGCTGTTATAAGAGTCGAGGGACATGAAAGGGAAGCAGCGGTGGGGAAGGGAGTAAGACAGGGTTGTAGCCTCTCCCCGATGTTATTCAATCTGTATATTGAGCAAGCAGTAAAGGAAACAAAAGAAAATTTCGGAGTAGGTATTAAAATCCATGGAGAAGAAATAAAAACTTTGAGGTTTGCCGATGACATTGTAATTCTGTCAGAGACAGCAAAGGACTTGGAAGAGCAGTTGAATGGAATGGATGGTATCTTGAAGGGAGGATATAAGATGAACATCAACAAGAGCAAAACGAGGATAATGGGATGTAGTAGAATTAAGTCGGGTGATGCTGAGGGAAACAGATTAGGAAATGAGACACTTAAAGTAGTAAAGGAGTTTTGCTATTTGGGGAGCAAAATAACTGATGATGGTCGAAGTAGAGAGGATATAAAATGTAGACTGGCAATGGCAAGGAAAGCGTTTCTGAAGAAGAGAAATTTGTTAACATCGAGTATAGATTTAAGTGTCAGGAAGTCATTTCTGAAAGTATTTGTATGGAGTGTAGCCATGTATGGAAGTGAAACATGGACGGTAAATAGTTTGGACAAGAAGAGAATAGAAGCTTTCGAAGTGTGGTGCTACAGAAGAATGCTGAAGATTAGATGAGTAGATCACATAACTAATGAGGAAGTATTGAATAGGATTGGGGAGAAGAGAAGTTTGTGGCACAACTTGACGAGAAGAAGGGATCGGTTGGTAGGACATATTCTGAGGCATCAAGGGATCACCAATTTAGTATTGGAGGGCAGCGTGGAGGGTAAAAATCGTAGGGGGAGACCAAGAGATGAATGCACTAAGCAGATTCAGAAGGATGTAGGTTGCAGTAGGTACTGGGAGATGAAGAAGCTTGCACAGGATAGAGTAGCATGGAGAGCTGCATCAAACCAGTCTCAGGACTGAAGATCACAACAACAACAACAACAACATTCTCGAAGTATGAATGCTGGGCACTGCAGCTGATAAATGAGACACCTAGAATGTTTAGAGTGTATTGTTGATGAAGGTCATGGTAAGGAGTGATAACTGTAAATAATGCGTGTTTGTTTATTTAATAATGGCGGAGCACAAGAAAGAAGGTGAAATGAGATGTGGCACACGGCCTGGACCTCTCGAGTATGCGTCGATGAACTACCAAGCTTAACATCCCTATTAAGCGTCGTTTCCACTGGACAGAATGAAAGCAAATAAAGGGGCAGTTTGCCAGCGGACAGTTTGCCAGCGATCGCTAACATTCATCTGTACCTGAGGACAAGCGTTTACTGGAGGGGATCGCGACAGAACAAGCTTTAGCTGGCCAGTCCAAGGAAAACTGAGTTACTGTTTCCTTTTTCCTATTTATAATTTCCATATAGGTGTCACTCGATAACGCTAGTTACAGCAGGGATGTAAAATTTTAATACTCAGACAGGGTAATTTTCCATGACCAGTTCGCTGTTTCTGATGGAGCAAGCAAAATTGAGTACGAAAAGAAGTATGTAGGTGTCTGAAAATATACTGATACGTGAAACACATCGAGGTAATACGGTTAATACCGATGTGGAGTTCCAACTTCCTCAGCGTTATTCCAGAAATTTCTACATATGTCGACTGGCTCCTTTCACTAGCCTCTCGTTAAAGTTAAAGAGGAAATAAAAAAGCAGAATGCTAATTACGGACGATAAACTTCACCTGTAAACGGGTAGCACTTACACTCAGGTCATTAACAATTGGAAAATTTACGTTAGTAATTTTTAGCATTTCAGTGGCTGCAGAGTACCTTAGACAGTTCTTTATGTCTGCAGTGAGATATGTAAAGCATTTCAAAAATTTTACCAAATTATAGATAAGGGAGGTAGTGCCAATTAAGTCTGATTAATAAATGTCAAATATACATACAACTTATCACGTTGGTTACTGGACATATCTGCTGTACAGTTGGTTTGAGTGGACACAGAATAATCACGGAAAACGATATTTGTTTAATCGGTTATTAAATCTACAAT
This sequence comes from Schistocerca cancellata, assembly GCF_023864275.1. NCBI lineage: Eukaryota > Metazoa > Arthropoda > Insecta > Orthoptera > Acrididae > Schistocerca > Schistocerca cancellata. The sequence goes on along the minus strand of NC_064631.1, from coordinate 599,891,879 downwards.
TTCTAAACTAACAGCAATATACCTACAGCTGTCATCAACGCAAATCATGAGAATGATTAGGTCTTTCGTACTACATTAATCATCATAATAGATTCATATTCGTACTTGTCTGCTCTCAAGGCCATTTACCGTTTTTCTTTTTTTGGGTCATCAGTCTTCTCACTTGTTTGTTGCTGCCCGCCATGAAATTGTCTCATCTCAGTGTAGTTATTGCAACCTGCAGGGTGACAATTACTGAACTGAATAAACTGAAATCGTAGTAACATCTGATCGGGCTGCGTTAGGACGTTCAAAGCACTGTTGGCCGCGGGTCATGATGGGAATTAGCATGCGGTGTATGGTTTCGTGTGGCGGTTAAGCCCACTTTCATTTCGATGAGTTCGTCAATAAGCAAAATTGATGAATTTGGGGACTGAGAATCCACATTTCGCGTTCGACAGGTCTCTCCACCCTTAACGGGTGATTATACAGTGTGCAGTGTCCAGTCAAGGAATAATCGGTGCCATATTCCTTGATGGCACGGTGACTACCGAACGGTTCGTGAAGCTTTTGGAAGGTGATTTCATCCTCATTGTCCAATGGTTCATGTAAGATAGAGCTCGACCCCATCGAAGCAGGAGAGTGCTTGATGTCCTAGGGGAGCACTTTGGAGACCGCATTCTGGCTCTGGCGTACCCAGAGGCCACTGTTCAAAATTGGGACTTAACATCTCAGGTCATCAGTCCCCTAGACTTAGAACTACTTACACCTAACTAACCTAAGGACATCACACACAACCATGTCCGAGGCAGGATTCGAACCTGCGACCGTAGCAGCAGCGCGGTTCCGGGATGAAGCGTCTAGAACCGCTCGGTCACAACGGCCGGCGAGGCCACTGTCATGGGCCTCTATTGGCCGCCATATTATTCGGATTTTAACACATGCGAGTCCTTTTTGTGGGGCTATACTAAAGACAAGATGTACAGCAATAACCCAAAACCATTGCTGAGCTGAAAACAGCCATTCACGAGGTCATCGACAGCATCGATGTTCCTACACTTCAGCGGGTCATGCAGAATTTCGCTATTTGTCTGCGCAAATGATGGCAGGCATGTCTAACATGTCATAACCTAAACCTGAATAGCTGTAGTGATATTTACATGTTGAATATAGTATTAAAGTATGTGCACGCCGCATTTGTAACTAATGTACGTTTTTTTTTCATATTGTTCAATAATTATCTCCCTGGGCGTCGTCAGTTATATGGTGGAAGTACTCCAGTATCCGTTTTCCTGTATAGTTTTCACCCTCTACAGCTCTCTCTAGTGATTATGACAACACAATACCCAGTCCCTGAGCGGAGAAAATCTGCGACCCAGCCGGGAATCAAACTCGAGCCCTTAGGATTGGGATTCTGTCGCGCTGACCACTCAGCTATCGTGGGCTGCCATTATGGAAGTTATTCCGTTACGTCTTGCCAGTTATACTATCACCCCGTCTCTTCATTTTGGTAGCGTTTTCCATACATTCCTTTCTTTGCGATTGTGCGGATTCTTGGTGTGGAATACCCTTTCTGGCAGTGCTAGTTTGCATTTTATGTCTTCCTTGCTCCGTCCTTCGCGGATTACTTTGCTACCTATGTAGCAGAATTCCTGAACTTCGTCTGTTTCGTCATCCCAATTCTGATGTCGAGTTTCTTGCTGTTTTCATTTTTTTCTATTTCTCATTACTTTCGTCTTCTTCGATTCACTCTCAATCAGTATTCTGTACTCATTAAACTGTTCATTCCAGTCCACAGGTGTTGTAACGGTTCACTTTCACTGAGGATAGCAGTGTCAACGAATCTTATCATTGACAACCTTTCACCCTGAATTTTAATTCATTCTGAACCTTTCTTTTATTTCGGTAATTGATTCTTCGATGTATATATTGAACAGTAGGGTTGAAAGACTACATTTCAGTTTTACACCCTTTTCAGTCCGAGCAGTTCGCTCTTAGTCTTCCAATCTTGCTGTTATGTATTGGTTCTTGTACATATTCTATCTTATCGGTCTTTCTCTATAAGTCACTCCTATTTACCTCAGAATTTCTAACATCTTGCTGCATTTGCCGTACTGTTCGTTTTTTAATGAAAAGAAATGTAAAGCCTGCGCTTATTCACTCTGATCTCGCCTGAAGAAAGCATCGAATGAGTTTATCGTCTTTACCATGTCGCCATTTGGATCTCTGATTCCTTCGGCAATTTTCTACCAATCACATTTTTTCTCTTTGACATTTGTGCTGCGGATCTCCTGCGTTCTACAAACACCTGTGATATCGACATTCTTGCTTCACGAACATTACTCTTCCTTCAGACCACTCAGTCTATCACACAACTAGTATGAATAACAGAAATGTAGTTCCCACTTAAAATAGCAGACGAACGCTCACTGTGGTGCTAGCACGGAAACAGATAGAATGTGAACTTCGTTTCACGGTTCACTGGAGCGAGCGCCAGCGTAAGCGAATCGAATACTATCGAATGCTGTTTGTCCTCCTTCGCCCATCTTTTGTACGTAAACTGTATGCACACGCCCTGGAGGGCTCATCGGTACGGACCGACAGCCGGGTCATCCTCAGCTAATGGCGTCATTGGATGCGTTATGGAGGGGTTAGTGTCAGCACACCGTTCTCTCGGCCGTCGTCAGGTTTCGTGACCTTGGGCCACTACTACTCGGTCAAGTAGCTCCTCAGCTGATATCACGAGTTTGAATGCACCCGACTACAGTCCTCTCACCAAGGGAAAATGGCTGGCAGTACCGGGGATCGAACCAGAATCCTCATCATGGCACTAAACCGCGCTGACCACTCAGCTGCGTTCGCCCACCGTTCATACAAGAAGTTATTCACGTTCGCTGATGCTTTGGTGCAAACCAGCCTTCACAAGAACGGATTTTTAACAGTACTGCCACATGCTCTTACTCCGTCTCTAGTATTCAGGTTTGGGATGTATCACAGCTCCAGGAAATATATTCCACTCAGTGTCCTTCCTTGACGTCAAATTCTGCAATTCCACCAGAGGAGTTGGAATTAAGTACTGCATCGAGAGTCACATGATTGTCCTAGGTAGGCTGAGTCACATTTTTAATACTTCCTGCTCCGTCACACTGTCTCATTGGCCCTCATGTCTCATTTGGTCACTTTGTAGCTACAGGGTGTTTCAAAAATGACCGGTATATTTGAAACGGTAATAAAAACTAAACGAGCAGCGATAGAAATACACCGTTTGTTGCAATATGCTTGGGACAACAGTACATTTTCAGGCAGACAAACTTTCGAAATTACAGTAGTTACAATTGTCAACAACAGATGGCGCTGCGGTCTGGGAAACTCTATAGTACGATATTTTCCACATATCCACCATGCGTAGCAATAATATGGCGTAGTCTCTGAATGAAATTACCCGAAACCTTTGACAACGTGTCTGGCGGAATGGCTTCACGTGCAGATGAGATGTACTGCTTCAGCTGTTCAATTGTTTCTGGATTCTGGCGGTACACCTGGTCTTTCAAGTGTCCCCACAGAAAGAAGTCACAGGGGTTCATGTCTGGCGAATAGGGAGACCAATCCACGCCGCCTCCTGTATGTTTCGGATAGCCCAAAGCAATCACACGATCATCGAAATATTCATTCAGGAAATTAAAGACGTCGGCCGTGCGATGTGGCCGGGCGCCATCTTGCATAAACCACGAGGTGTTCGCAGTGTCGTCTAAGGCAGTTTGTACCGCCACAAATTCACGAAGAATGTCCAGATAGCGTGATGCAGTAATCGTTTCGGATCTGAAAAATGGGCCAATGATTCCTTTGGAAGAAATGGCGGCCCAGACCAGTAATTTTTGAGGATGCAGGGACGATGGGACTGCAACATGGGGCTTTTCGGTTCCCCATATGCGCCAGTTCTGCTTATTGACGAAGCTGTCCAGGTAAAAATAAGCTTCGTCAGTAAACCAAATGCTGCCCACATGCATATCACCATCTTCAATCCTGTGCACTATATCGTTAGCGAATGTCTCTCGTGCAGCAATGGTAGCGGCGCTGAGGGGTTGCTGCGTTTGAATTTTGTATGGATAGAGGTGTAAACTCTGGCGCATGAGACGATACGTGGACGTTGGTGTCATTTGGACCGCAGCTGCAACACGGCGAACGGAAACCCGAGGCCGCTGTTGGATGATGATTGGTGTTTTAGGGCGCACAACAGCGAGGTTATCAGCGCCCGCGCTGTTGGATCACCTGCTGCACTAGCTGCACGTTGCCCTCTGTGGTTGCCGTACGCGGTCGCCCTACCTTTCCAGCACGTTCATCCGTCATGTTCCCAGTCCGTTGAAATTTTTCAAACAGATCCTTTATTGTATCGCTTTTCGGTCCTTTGGATACATTAAACCTCCGTTGAAAACTTTGTCTTGTTGCAACAACACTGTGTTCTAGGCGGTGGAATTCCAACACCAGAAAAATCCTCTGTTCTAAGGAATCAACCATGTTGTCCACAGCACACTTGCACGTTGTGAACAGCACACGCTTACAGCAGAAAGACGACGTACAGAATGGCGCACCCACAGACTGCGTTGTCTTCTATATCTTTCACATCACTTGCAGCGTCATCTGTTGTTGAAAATTGTAACTACTGTAATTTCGAAAGTTTGTCCGAAGGAAAATGTACTGTTGTCCCAAGCATATTGCAACAAACGGTGTATTTCTATCGCTGCTCGTTTAGTTTTTATTGCCGTTTCAAATATACCGGTCATTTTTTAAACACCCTGTATCTAGAAATCAAGAGAGTTAATGTAAGAAACCTAATAACAGAATAATGCATAACTTGTTTTCTAAATAAGATTTGCAAACTGGGGGTCTGATGGCCTGAAACTTTTAGACGCTCAGCGATGGAGGAATATTTTTTAATTTGTCTTTTTTTCGTTAGCAAATATTCGTTGAATATTTCAGTAAATGATCTCCCCGTCCGTTCGTTTTTATGTTTAAGGGGCGTCGTCTCCTTACGGTAAATCAAATAACGCCTATGTCTTAGCTCTTTCGGCATGCAGACAGTTCGCTCCCGCCGGTTGTACAAAGTCATGTTTTATGTATTTCAACATTGTTGTTTTCCTTCTCCAGATAATTTTTTGTGCTGTTGACCGAATATGTGTTTTTTGAAAATGTCATAATTGATCTTACGATATGAGATTTCTCTTTTATTGCAGTTGTTGACTTGTGGTGTGCTACCAACTACTGTAAACCTTACGAGGTAGGCTTTCACCTGTGCCTCTTTTATGGCTATTGCTAATAATCTTGTATACGACCTAATGTCGTTCTTGTTTTACGTACAAATTGTGACCATCGGCATTGTACCTTATTTTAGCGTTATACATGTAGTTTTGTGTGTATGACTCCCCAGTTCATGAAATAATTATTTACCTATAGCTATAGTTCGGTAAGTGTTAAATTTTGTAATTAATACTATGGTTGCTAGTGGACACTTTACTTACAGCCTTCTCCCCTCCTCAACCCCTGCACCCCCCCCCCCCCCCTCACCCCCGCCAAACGCAATTTAGGACCTGTAACTTTCATTTTGTAGAGTTAAAGAAATTTAGGTGATTTTGTTGTTCTAGAATTTATGTATGTGGTCATTATGTTTGTACCGGGTTTTGTAATTTTGCAAGATTGTTTGAACCTGCCTTTTCATACAGGCGAAACGCGTCGCAAATGAAGAACTAATAAATCCATTTTTACTGCAACTACAGCTGAATCCTCTCTATAATATATTCAGAGCGCATGTCTGGCCCCTATCTGTATTCGCTCTCTGCTCACACCCGACTCAGGCTCATTGACTATAATCTGATGCTGAATTCCGGAATTGAACAATCTCCACAGCTCCGTTCGTTTTCTCTCTCTCTCTCTCTCTCTCTCTCTCTCTCTCTCTCTCTCCCTCACCCTTTCTGTCTCTCGGTTGCCCATGTGCTCCAGTTCCCTGTCGGGCGATTTCCTCGAACTATCTGGGTCTCTGATTACATCACCTAGTTCTCTGATTCGAGTCCGACGGCCATTCGTGCTCTCCCCACCACTCTCACTCGTGCAACCATTACCCCATGAGTTTCCTCATTGGTGCCTATTTGAGCTACCATCCACACTCTTGTCTTGTTGCCCATACTCATTAAGATCGATTAACATTAACCTGAACGACTTCATACCATTTTTTTTCAACGCAAAATGACGTATCTTATGCTCTGACATCACTGTGTTTAAGAATAATAGGATCAGGTCGCCACTAATGTATGAGTGGTCAAGGTGCTGATGCTCGTTTAAAATCTTGTCGACGTATGTTGCATATGACTGAAATTGTGTGGCTGCGAGTGGCAGAGCGTTTATGATGCTCAGGTGAACCCTTCTTTGTTCTGTAGTGGCTTTATACAATTTAATAGTTACTGAACCAAATTCTTCGAAAGTTGCGCAGTTTCTTATCACTGGCAACACCTTCACACTTACTGCATTACTCGTGTAGCAACTAATGAACTCTTCTTTCTTCTCTTTCTTCTCAGGAGTTCGATAGATCGTCCTTAAATTGTGCTATCCACGTTTTGATGTGCAAATCTCCGCCTACGTTACAAGCAAGAAATTTTCTCGTCGAGGAGAAACGTTTATTTTTAAAATTTAGCCAATCACCGGACCTCGATGCTACACTTCATTCTCTCATAGTAACCCTTTCTGCTACAGACGAAGACACGCCGCTAGACTGGGAGCACCTGTAAATATTTCGCTATTTGTTATTCCTCTTTTTAGTGTCGGTTATTGGCATTAGTGACTCCGCAACTCATGGTCCATCTGTTTCTTTATTTAACGTGTGTACTTGCCATTTGAGAGAGGCAAACTCTTCTGTTTGTAGAAATTTTGCTCGTTCTACTCACTCTTCCAGAGTTTGCGTTTTTGATATGGAGCTGTATTAACGTTTTCTATAGTCTGCACCCTCTGAGAAAGTAAGCCGTTAGTTTCCTCAGCCTTGCACAGTCTGCACGCAGCATCGAACACACTGACCACACAGCTTTCAACAGTTTTTGACACTCTGAGCATCCTCCTGTAAATTGATTTCAATTGGGAATCAAATTTTATGTCCATCTCTTTCACTTTTTTGTAATATTGCATTCATTCCTGCGTGTTTTTCCTATCACTTTCAGCTTTTCTGTCTCTCTCTTTTGCTACTTTCTACATCTATGTGACTTCTACATCTACACCTACGTAATTGCTTTGCTATTCACAATTAAGTGCCTGGCAGAGGGTTCAATGAACCACCTTCAAGCTATCACTCTGCCGTTTTTCTGTGCGAGCCCTGATTTCTCTTATTTTATCGTGATGATCGTTTCTCCCTATGTAGGTGGGTGCCAATAGAATGTTTTCGCAATCGGAGGAGAAAACTGGTGATTGAAATTTCATGAGAAGATCCCGTCGCAACGAAAAACGCCTTTGCTGTATTGATTGCCACTCCAGTTCAAGTATCATGTCTGTGGTACTATCTCCCCTATTTCGCGATAGTACAAAACGTGCCGCCCTTCTCTGAACTTTTTCAATATCATCCGTCAGTCTCACCTGATACGGAACCCCCACACTGCACAGCAATACTCCAGAACAGGGCGGACAAGTGTAGTGTAAGCAGCCTCTTTAGTAGATCTATTGCACCTTCTAAGCGTTCTGCCATTGAACCGCAGTCTTTGGTTCCTATCTCATTTGGCTGCCCTATTCTAATGAATGCCCTTACTACTTAAATCGATTTTGCTGAAAGTTTTAAGTTACATGAAATCAGCCTATTAAAATCTCTGGTGGAGCCCTTCTTCTTAATATTCAGCGGCTGGCTTGCTAGAAAAGATCTTCACATACGTTATTATTATTAAGCGCTGCATTCAGTTGGGAAAAAATCGATCGTTTTGAACACTTCGTTCAGTTTACGACAGATCTAAAATTTCAGATGTGGACGAAGCCTTTTTGGACGATTTCAATAAAACTCAGAGATTGCAGGCTCTCTTCGTCACAGCTGAAACTTCCCAATTAATTACAGGCCCCAGACAATCATCAACAATTCAGACAGAGAACGCATTCGTCATTCACTCTAAAATGAAATGGTCACAAACCTTATTTCTGAGGAAAATTGTATATTGAATCCATTTCCGTACATGTTCCGTTTCCGTGGATTTTTAGTCTCATGAAATTTACTTTTACAAGTCCTTCTTTCTCTTTGTCTACCCCGCTAGCGGCACAAACTTCCCTGCCTCGCTTTATCGCGAAGAAGAGTAAATAAATCTCCTTTTGCAGTACGAAAATCTTCCAACCGATACTTTCCGAAGCTGTTCCTTTCTCTCTCTTTCTATCTCTCTTCCCATAACTATAATGACCATGGAGCATACACCTGTGTACCTCTGTTGTTCCAAAGAATAAACGTACTCGAAAAATACCTTGGCGTCGACGAGCTGTCGGCGCATATATTACTAGAAAATCTGCTCAGATACTTTTCATACGTAAATAAATGTGGATGATTTGATTGACCATTATTAATTATTGCGTGGTAGAGGGTAATTTTCCGTGGGGAGATTACAATGCCCCTCGCAGCGAGCGAAGTTTGTGAGGTCAATTTTTATTCACCGAACACACTTCACGAGCTATCTATTAGCGTGGATAACCCGGAAGTGATGATTGTCAGTCCTCCGACTGAAAAAGAATATTGTGTTTGAACTAGACGAAGAAAAGAAATGTTGAAGACAGAAGAAATGAAGAGACCGGTACCGCGGCTGTATTACTTTTACGTGCATCTAGGTGTTATGTTTGCTGTGCACAACCAAGGATGATGATCTTTCATGAACGTATGTCAGGGTCTACCCATTCGGGAACTTTCTTAAGAAGGGAAACCTTGGAAAACCTCTTAAGCTTAGACCTCCAGCCTACGGTACATAGAAGATAGGAAAGCCTATAGAAGAACAAAAATAATTTTGAAATTTTTTCTCTAAAGGAAAGATAGGGCCTAATTAGTACCACGATTTGGAGAAGAGTAGTTTGTGCCTCTAGCAAAAAAAAAACGTTTTACAATAAATAACGTGAATTTGCGTTTTACAATCTTGCTTCTAGGACAATATATCTTGCGGTGCTAAACTCCCCCGGGTCTTGCATGTCCCCGACGTCCACAGTTGTAGTCGGTCTTCTATGCGGCCCCCTCTGTCGTTGATCTTCTACGCGGCCCACAATGGGAAGAGTAGAAGGGACAGGGATACTCGAATTCACATGCAACATTCATTCCAAAAGGATTAGCAATGACCAAAAGGGAAACTCTTCCTGTAAGAGAACTGATTAGGTTGCACCGTCCAAGATTCTCCTTTTTGAAAGCAAAATCCTTGTGGCTTCATGGATCCTTTTTGTTACGACGTACTTCAAGGAATTCAACTCTTAATTAATGATGTTGCCAAAAGCATCATCCGATTTACTCTCGTTTGAATACTCCTTTTGACTTTGCCTCCCCACTTGTGCTTATAAGTCCAAAAGTTTTAACAGATTTTCTGTGACTGATTTGTTCTTCGTAATTTAAAGGATTCATGTAACTGACTATAGATTTTGGATTCAAATTATCGAATAATGGAAAGTGTAGTTCATTTTATTTCAAGACATCATCCATATTTCTTTGATAAGTCATATAATTTAGCTATACTCAAAAAAAAACTTTTTATTCTAAATACATATATTTCTACACTTGAGTGCTGAAATGTAGAAGTTGTTAGCAATGAAGAATGCGGATTCACTTCTTTCATTTACTCTCTGATTCATACGGCGTTCATCCATGCTCATATATGGCAATGGATTTTTCACACAAAATTCCCAAATGAACACGAACCATTAAATTACTAGTGAATCTATGAATACTACTTTCTTTAATCATTCAATAAAAAATTAAAACTCTTAGCTTCTAATTATACCACCTATTCCTTTTAATGTTCAACATGAATCAATTTATCCTCGCGTTTGGTGCGAGTCTCTTACAAAGAATATCTGTATCGTCTATATCGATTTTAATTCTCGCGCTGACGTCAACTGTTTTGCGCGGGAAATAATCGTTGCGGCGTTAACCGTCACTCACGATTCACTACCACAATTCCCATATTTACACATTTAAGCGTTCACATGAGATTATATACGAATCTTCACTCGAACCTCTTTAGATTATTCAGCGCCATTTGCAGGGAAACATTTTATTCTTCTTGAAGGTCAGTCAGATCTTTTATACATCTTGATAACATTAGCAATGCTAAAGTTCTATGTTCACCCAAACCACAGGTGAAGCCTATCTCCACTATCCTTTTTTTTTACAACCCTCAATAGTACTAATTAGTCATTATTTCTATACTCTATGTCACTAACTAACTATTTCAATTTAAAGGCTTTTAACATTACACACACACAGTTTATTGTTATATTTTTTACGAGCGTTCATCTCTGTCACTCGGAACACCATTCCTCCCTATCTTCTAATCTTCATTATATCTTTTTAAGTCATTATGAGGAAATAACCCTTTTGTTTTGTTCGATCCCGGGTATGCTAACAGATAAGCTCCAGGATTCGGAATTTGTAGGATAATGTATGGTCCAGTATATAGTAACTCCCACTTCTTTATACTTTTCTTTATTACGGATGATTTGGTATGTCGTTTGACTAGTACCTTCTCGCCGACATGGTATGTCTGTACCCTCCTGATCAATTTGTCATATCGTTGTTTTCTTTGATCAGCCTTTTTCGTCATATTTATGATAGCTTGTCTTATTTTTTCTTCCCAAGGCATCTCGGTTTCCTGAGTTTTGGGGATATGGTGAGTCCAGAAGTTTTCCTCCTTCTCTTCGAACATCAATTCACGAGGTGTATATCCAGTTGAGGAGTGTGGCATGTTATTGTATATTTGCTCAAACTCTTCCACATAATTTGCCCACGCAGTTTGCTTATTATGGCAATACGTCCTCATAAATCGATTGAATTCTCTAAAAATCCTCTCCACCAAATTACCTTGTGGGTGGTAAAATGATGTTAGTACGTGTTTCACACCTACTTGAGACAAAGTCTGCTTCCACCGGAGTCCCGTAAATATTTTAGCATTGTCAGTTATGATCGCCTTTGGTATACCCACATGTGGAAGATAATCTCTTATTAATCTTAATACAATTACTTTTGCTGTAGCCGTCTTTATCGGGTATAGCTTTACGTATTTCGTGCACACATCCAGAAATGCTAACACATATTTAACACCACCTCTTGAAGTAGGTAACGGTCCACACAGATCGCACGAAATTAATCCTTTTGGTTCTTGTACTAATATAGAGCATAATGGGTGCTTAGTCCCTTTTGAATCCGGCTTTGTTTTTTGGCAGATTATGCACCTCTTTAAGACCTCGTGCACTCTGCGCTTTATGTTGGGGAAATAACAGTACCCACTTATCTTGTCTGCACATTTTGTCGCACCGAAATGTCCCCAGGTCAAATGAGTGAACCAGACAAGTTTCTCTATTTGTGCCTCAGGTATACAAACACACCAACGGACTTTGTTTGGCCTTCCACAGCGGAAAAATAATACGCCATTTACTAGCTTGTAATAATTTGCAATCTGATCCGAAGGTTGCTGTTGTAACCTTTGAATGACACTTCCCCATTGAGCATCCTTTTTCTGTAACTGGGCCATATGCACACACAAATTGATGTAGTACGTCTTATATGGATTTTCCTGCAGCAGCAATATCGGGAATTCTGAGGAATTATTTACTTCAATCTCTTTGGTTAAACCCTGCGGTGACCTTGATAGAGCGTCCGCAATAATGTTTTGCTGCCCTGAGACATGTACGATCTGAAACTGGTATTGTTGCAGAGCGAGAGTCCATCTAGCCAGTCTGGGGTGTAACAGTTTACACGTTTGTAAAAACGTTAATGATTGGTGATCGCAATATACGATAGTCTTCGACCCATATAAGTAATAGTGAAATTTTTTAAATCCCCAGACGACCGCAAGAGCCTCCAATTCTGTCGTCGTGTACGTTCGTTCACAGTTGGACAAAACACGACTAGCAAACGCAATCGGACAAAAGTTAAGCTGTCCATTTATCTTGCGTACTTGGAAAAGGCACGCTCCAAGACCCACATTTGACGAATCTGTTGACAAATAGAATTCTTCTTGCATGTCCGGATGGTACAAAAGCGGTGCATTTACTAATTGCTTCTTTATCTCTTCGAATGCTTCTTGACACTCTAATGTCCAGAGCCAGGGCACATCCTTCTTCAGCAAACTATTCAGTGCTGCTGCATTCATGGCCTGATTCGTGATAAATCTTCTAAAAAATGATGCAAGACCCAAAAACCCTTTTAATTGCCTCCTATTTCTTGGTGTTGGAAACTTACTAATCGCCATTAGCTTCTCCTTGGTCGGTAAAATTCCCTTTGCGTCAATTATATGCCCCAAGAACTTGATTCTATTTAGTGCAAAATGTGATTTCTGTAGGTTAGCAGTTATTCCCATGGTTTTGAAAACGTCCAACACCCGCCTCAGTAAAGTAATATGCTCTTCCCAGGTCTTCGATGCAATAAGCATATCATCAACAAATACTGTTATCCTGCTTCTTAGTTCTGGGCCTAATGCGTAATCTAGCGCTGCAATAAAAATTCCAGCACTAATGTTGAGTCCGAAAGGAACTACAGTAAATTGGTAACTTCTTCCTGCATAAATGAAAGCTGTATATTTCCTCGATACCTCATCCAGCTTGACTTGCCAATAAGAACTCCGCAAATCGATGCTCGTCAAATATTGGACATCCTGGAACCGTTGTATCAGTTCGTCTATGTTTTCCGGGTGTGTTCTCACTGGAATTATAATTTTATTTATTTCCCTGGCGTCGAGTACCAGTCTCACAGTTCCATTTGCTTTTGGCACAACCAACAATGGGGAGCAGTATGGGCTTGTAGAGGGTTCGATCAAACCCCATTTCAACATGCGATCTATTTCCTTTTGAACTTGAGCCTTTAACCTCCAGGGAACAGGATAGAAAGTTCTACAATACGTTTCGTGCGGCTTAACGTAGAGATGGCATATGTATCCTTTAATCACTCCTGGCCTTTCATCAAACACGTTTTCATACGCTGATAATAACCCTTTGAGCTGCTTCTTCTGATCTTCCGTGATGCAGTCGGATTCATTTAACTTCTCATCCACTAATTGACCGAAATCTCCTTTGACTTTGAACTCATTATTCACGTGCTGTTTAGAATTTCGTGCAGTCCTGATTACTTGCACACTGATCCCACTATTATATTTTCTGGTAAGGCTTTCTTTTTTCAACAAGTCCAATTCAATTTCTTGTTTATTTACATCTAACCAAATTTTTCCTGTTTTAAAATCTATTCTGCATCCGTACTGACGCAGGCTGTCGACTCCGATAATGCAGTCTACCACCAAATTTTTCACCACAAGGAATGTGCTTAATATTGCTACATTTCCTACTTCTACACTAAGTAGTGACTGCACTTTTACATTCGCCGATCGAGCCCCAACGGCGCCTATTATTTTGCAATTTTGAACTGGAAAAATTGGTACTCGTCTTATATTTCTGATCTTGTTGAATAGAGCCTCCGAAATGACATTTGTGGTTGCAGCTGTGTCTAAAACTGCCACTATAGGTACAGTTTCCAAAATGACTTGCACTTCGGCTACTGCCACCTGTTCCCTATTCTCATCTTGGGTTTCTAAGTCCTCGGTCAATTCATCTGCCAGTAATCGTCCATCATTATACGTTAGCATGGGTATACATATCCTGTTGCCCCTCAACCTATTGTTGACCGCTCCTCCGGGGCACGAGTGGGTCCTTACAAGTTTGTTGGATTTTGATTCACCTGGTGGTTGACCTCATCCGTCACTTCGGTAATTACCGGTTGATTCGCGGATGTCCGTCCCCACTGATGTTGGTTATTTGAGTTTGTTCCCCCCGGTTGGTTCCACTTTCTATTACTGTTATTGTTCCAAGCTTGTGGTCTGAAATTCTTTTCGTTCCCCCATACGGCATTATATCGTTTCCCATTCCTGTTGTTCCTTGGATAGCCCCTCGCAAGACTATTGCCGGTATTATTATTGAGATTTTGAGGGGTTTCTCCACTATTTATCGATCTCTGTGCGTTCCCTTGCCTACCATTTGGCGGAGGTTCTATCTCCCGATATTGGAATCTGTTGTTACGGGCTTTCTGGTTGTTCTCTTCTATAATATCTATATGATCTAACGTCGTGAGGAACGACTCCAGGTCTTTATCGTTGCCGTAAATTAATTGATTCCGGATGCTCGTTGGTAATCTTGCTTTAAGTATGTTTATTATGTCTGGCAAAGGCATAGGTCTGTCCCAATATCTAGTTTTATTTATATATTTTTCAAAATACTTCCTAAGGCTTCCTTTCGAAAAGGAGAAAGGCTCTGGGTAGAGCACCTCCTGCCTTAGGCGTTCCTGTACTCCTTCTGACCAGAACTTTGCTAAAAACGCTGTCTCAAAATCGTCATAGGTCGAGCAAACAGAAGTCATATCCGAGGCCCATATCGCCCCCGAACCTTGTATATACCCAGTAACGAAACTGATCTTCTGCCACTCCGACCAATTTCTGGGTAGAACTCCTCTAAAACTTCGAATAAAAACAATCGGATGGATCCCCCTTTTGTCAGTATTAAAAATCTGAAATTGCCGATGCTTTATCATTTTTTCTTCGGCATGGCAAAGGCTTTCGTAATCTCCGTCAGATAAAACTTCACGCGAACAACTAGCTCGTGGCAATTTAATATTTGAGTTACTCACACAAGTCGGTATTGTGTGCGAATGTGCAGTAACTGGCTCTATAGTCGCTGGCAACTTCTGCTGCTGGCCGGTATTCATTTGTTCTGAGCCTTGTTGTGAAACGCTTATCGACTCTGCTATCGTTTGTTTCCAATGCTCGAGATCAGCACCTAACTGCTGTCGCACTTCCTCTAGTCCTTTCGCAAACAAATTCTCTTCCTGTTTGCCGCACAGACTCTGGAATGCTTCTTTAACATTATGCTCAACGTTTTCACACATTAGCCTTTTGTTTTCTAATGTGATTTCGGATAATTTACCCGTTAATACATTAATCTGGTGGTCTATAACGTCTTGACGTTCTGTCAGATGTTCCACACTTTCCTCTATGTTCGTCTGCGTACGTGCCAATTCAGGAAGTTGCGCAATTGCACACGACATGGCATCTTGCTTTTGTACTAATTGCGGAACCATTTCCACCTGTTCGCGTACGGTATCTATCTTAATAGCCACGTACTCCTTCATTTCTACACGTACGCGGTGAGTAGATTCCTCACATTGACCTTTAACCAATTCGATTTGTGCAGTTAATTTTCGTTCCGTCTCTTCGGCCTGATCTTTAAGTTCCTTTGTCTTCGCCTCTATCCGTTGTTCTAATTCGGAAAAACTGTCGTGTAATTGCTGCTTAATCTCAGCTTTCAGCTTTTCCTGCCCTTCCGTAACTGATGCTTAACTTCGTATTCAAATCATTTTGCCCCTCAGTCACTGCGGCGAACTTCGCGTTAATGTCAGTTTTCATATTTTCCTGCCCTTCAGTAACTGAGGCTAATTTCGCGTTAATGTCAGTTTTCATATTTTCCTGCCCTTCAGTAACTGAGGCTAATTTTGTATTCATATTATTCACGGTCTCCGTTAACATCTGCATCTGCCTCATGATAATGACCAATGGGTCTCATCCATGTTGCGTACTGGCTGATACATCTCTCGCCGTGTCTACCGGGCGTTCTATTGCGCTATCTGTAGCGATCGGTTCTACAACACTCCTTACTACATCATTATCATCAGTGCTCACAGCTGAAGGCTGTTGCGTATTGCTCTGCTCTGCTTGACTCATCTTAAACATAGCCCTCGTTAAAACCATATAAATGTTCTACCGTCAAGATCTATATATATAAATCTCCCTTCACACGAATGCTTCTGTGGCTACTTTGTTATGGTACTTATACAGGTAAATGCAACTAGGGCAAGTGAATCAAACTACTTCTGTTATGAACACAAGTAGAAAATGTTCAAATCTACGACTACTTCCTCAATACAATCAAGTTTACAAAAAAAATTATAGATCTGGCCATTTTATTCTGCGTCCAGCGTGCTGGTTTTATTTGTCGATGAAATAATACGCCTGCGAGTATTTCTTCTCTTTTCCACGTTAAGTTGTCTCGTCGTAGTTCACACGAAACAAAGAACAAAATTATTTTAACAACGTCCAAAAACGTGTCCTGTCACGGATTGGCCATTCTAATGAATGCCCTTACTACTTAAATCGATTTTGCTGAAAGTTTTAAGTTACATGAAATCAGCCTATTAAAATCTCTGGTGGAGCCCTTCTTCTTAATATTCAGCGGCTGGCTTGCTAGAAAAGATCTTCACATACGTTATTATTATTAAGCGCTGCATTCAGTTGGGAAAAAATCGATCGTTTTGAACACTTCGTTCAGTTTACGACAGATCTAAAATTTCAGATGTGGACGAAGCCTTTTTGGACGATTTCAATAAAACTCAGAGATTGCAGGCTCTCTTCGTCACAGCTGAAACTTCCCAATTAATTACAGGCCCCAGACAATCATCAACAATTCAGACAGAGAACGCATTCGTCATTCACTCTAAAATGAAATGGTCACAAACCTTATTTCTGAGGAAAATTGTATATTGAATCCATTTCCGTACATGTTCCGTTTCCGTGGATTTTTAGTCTCATGAAATTTACTTTTACAAGTCCTTCTTTCTCTTTGTCTACCCCGCTAGCGGCACAAACTTCCCTGCCTCGCTTTATCGCGAAGAAGAGTAAATAAATCTCCTTTTGCAGTACGAAAATCTTCCAACCGATACTTTCCGAAGCTGTTCCTTTCTCTCTCTTTCTATCTCTCTTCCCATAACTATAATGACCATGGAGCATACACCTGTGTACCTCTGTTGTTCCAAAGAATAAACGTACTCGAAAAATACCTTGGCGTCGACGAGCTGTCGGCGCATATATTACTAGAAAATCTGCTCAGATACTTTTCATACGTAAATAAATGTGGATGATTTGATTGACCATTATTAATTATTGCGTGGTAGAGGGTAATTTTCCGTGGGGAGATTACAATGCCCCTCGCAGCGAGCGAAGTTTGTGAGGTCAATTTTTATTCACCGAACACACTTCGCGAGCTATCTATTAGCGTGGATAACCCGGAAGTGATGATTGTCAGTCCTCCGACTGAAAAAGAATATTGTGTTTGAACTAGACGAAGAAAAGAAATGTTGAAGACAGAAGAAATGAAGAGACCGGTACCGCGGCTGTATTACTTTTACGTGCATCTAGGTGTTATGTTTGCTGTGCACAACCAAGGAAGATGATCTTTCATGAACGTATGTCAGGGTCTACCCATTCGGGAACTTTCTTAAGAAGGGAAACCTTGGAAAACCTCTTAAGCTTAGACCTCCAGCCTACGGTACATAGAAGATAGGAAAGCCTATAGAAGAACAAAAATAATTTTGAAATTTTTTCTCTAAAGGAAAGATAGGGCCTAATTAGTACCACGATTTGGAGAAGAGTAGTTTGTGCCTCTAGCAAAAAAAAAAAAAAAAACGTTTTACAATAAATAACGTGAATTTGCGTTTTACAATCTTGCTTCTAGGACAATATATCTTGCGGTGCTAAACTCCCCCGGGTCTTGCATGTCCCCGACGTCCACAGTTGTAGTCGGTCTTCATACGTAAATAAATGTGGATGATTTGATTGACCATTATTAATTATTGCGTGGAAGAGGGTAATTTTCCGTGGGGAGATTACACTATCTCTCTACTGTGCTTCTTTCTTGACTACTTCTGATTTTCTGACAATTGTTTGAGCCAGCATGTAATATCCTCTGTAATATCTAACCCTGAGATGTTCTGCACTACATTTGACTATTTTGCAAGTAATCAAGAAATGTTACTCCCACCTTTTGATTGGTTTTAGGAAAGCAATTGCTGCTGTCACTCTCGCCTCAGAAAATAATGATATGATTTCCTTTGACTCTCTTGAATCATCCTCTCAGGTAATTTTTGTAGCATCTCTAGAAAAAGATCGACTAGCTAGACGCATCTTTTAACATTGAAGTCTAATACAATTCATCATTCAGCAACAAACGCTAACATAAATTGAACACAAAAGTAATCAAACCGAAAAACACAAGCAAAGTCCTGACACACAAGACAAAAATATCTTTACATGTAACCTAATCAAATAGCACAAGATACTATGACACATAAACAAGTAAAATATACTTTGCACCAGCAATACTTCATGTGCTGCGCAATGTACAACCGGGACAAAATTAGGACCGTAGATGGTTGCTACAACTGATTTTGTATTGCAAGATGTGTCACAACTTGACCAGAAGAAGGGATCGGTTGGTAGGACATGTTCTGAGGCATCAAGGGATCACCAGTTTAGTATTGGAGGGCAGCGTGGAGGGTAAAAATCGTAGGGGGAGACCAAGAGATGAATACACTAAGCAGATTCAGAAGGATGTAGGTTGCAGTAGGTACTTGGAGATGAAGAAGCTTGCACAGGATAGAGTAGCATGGGAAGCTGCATCGCCGGCCGCGGTGGTCTCGCGGTTCTAGGCGCGCAGTCCGGAACCGCGCGACTGCTACGGTCGCAGGTTCGAATCCCGCCTCGGGCATGGATGTGTGTGATGTCCTTAGGTTAGTTAGGTTTAAGTAGTTGTCAGTCTACGGGACTGATGACCTCAGATGTTAAGTCCCATAGTGCTTAGAGCCATTTGAACCATTTGAAGAGCTGCATCAAACGAGTCTCAGGACTGAAGACCACAACAACAACAATATGTGTGGTCGTATTCTTGATGCAAATAGTTTTCCAATTATGACTACAGAGCATAGCGATGTCTGTGAATACGGTGATTTGCACAGCCTCAACAAGTCTATTGCAACAGACGATTTTATCGGACATTATACGTTGCCAGTAAATTTTGATTAATTCGTTTTCTACGAAATAGAAAGGATTACACCTGTAATGCGAACGAAAGTCTTTCATCAACAGATAATGTTTTCCAACTTTTCGTTGATTAATTTGGCGACCGTACCATGCCACTTTAAATATTCCGTGACTATCAGGGTTTTGCACCCAGACGTACTATGTGAGATCGACTAATTTCGATCCCCAAGCTTTGTACAGGTATCATCTATTTCTATGTCTTCCAGAGCATATCTCCGTTAGTCCCTTGTCAACCTCGCGGAGAGGCCGTGCGGTTAGAGGTGCCATGTCACGGATTGCGCGGCCCCTCCCGCAGGAGGTTTGAGTCCTCCCTCGGGCATGGGTGAGAGACAGGAACTGTCGATGACATTCGCTCAGGCCGCCCGAGGGCTACTGCTGCAGTGGATGACCGCTGCCTACAGATTATGGCTCGGAGGAACCCTGACAGTAACGCCACGATGTTGAATAATGCTTTTCGTGCAGCCACAGGACTTCGTGTTACGACTCAAACTGCGCGCATAAAGTTGCATGATGGACAACTTCACTCCCGCCGACCATGTCGAGGTCCACCTTTGCACCCACGACACCATGCAGCGCGGTACAGACGGGCCCAACAACATGCCGAATCGACCGCTCAGGACTGGCATCACGTTCTCTTCACCGATGAGTGTCGCATACGCCTTCAACCAGACCATCGTCGAAGACGTGTTAGGAGGCAGCCCGCTCAGGCTGAACGCCTTAGACACACTGTCCAGGGAGTGCAGCAAATGGAGATTCCCTGCTGTTTTGTGGTGGCGTTATGTGGGGCCGACGTACGCCACTGGTGGTCATGGAAGGCACCGTAACGGCTCTACAATACGTGAATGCCATCCTCCGACCGACAGTGCAACCATATATGCAGCATATTGGCGAGGCATTCGTCTTCATGGACGACAATTCTCTCCCCCATTGTGCCCATTTTGTGAATGACCTCCTTCAGGATAACAACGTTGCTCTACTGGAGTGGTCAGCATGTTCTACACATATGAACTCTAGCGAACATGCGTGAGATAGATTGAAAAGGGCTGTTTATGGGCGACGTGACCCACCAACCACTCTGAGGGAAGTACGCCGAATCGCCGTTGACGAGTGGGACAATCTGCATCAACAGTGCCTTGATGTGAATAGTATGCCACGACGAATACAGGCATGCATCAATGCAAGAGGACGTCCTACTGGGTATTACAAGTAACGGTATGTTTAGCAGTCTGCACCACCACCTCTAAATGTCTAGCTTTATGGTGGTGGAACATGCAATGTGTGGTTTTCACGAGCAGTAAACGGGCGGAAACGGTGTTTTTGTTGATCTCTGTTCCAGTTTTCTACATAGGTTCCGGAAGTCTCGGAACCGAGGTGATGCAAAACATTTTGATGTGTGTGTATCACTGTACAATTATTATTGTTGTTGTTACTGGTAGCATTAGTAATATTGGTAGTAGTATTACTTTTATTACTTTTGAGCCTCTGGTATGTTACGAAAGATGTGACTATCCTGTGCCCGAAAACAAATGGATATATACAATGCCGGAAACAATAACGCATGTAAAAATCAGTTTCTTGTTATGGTAATTATTCTATTGTCAAGAAAAAACATCTAAATAAACAAATATAGGGGTCTCTGGTTCAAATGGCTCTGAGCACTATGGGACTTAACTACTGTGGTCATCAGTCCCCTAGAACTTAGAACTACTTTAACCTAAGGACATCACACACATCCATGCCCGAGGCAGGATTCGAACCTGCGACCTTAGCGGTCGCGCGGTTCCAGACTGTAGCGCCGAGAACCGCTCGGTCACCCCGGCCGGCATAGGGGTCTATGCATAACTTTTAATCACCTATGATCTCTAAGACTACTTTCGCAGGAAAAATTTGGAGAGAACTGTATCTGAATGTGACATCAAACATTTATTGAAATGTTACAAATATATGTTGTTGTTGATGTTTTTAAGTATGGGAAGGGAAGCACGATCGTTCTTCGCGTCCTGCGTGATTGTACATGACAAAGAAACTTAAACTGTTGACCCATTATCTCTACTGCCGTTTGTCAACTTACGTGCTACAAACGAACCAGAAGTTGTACATAAATTGTCTACATAAAAAAAGGAGTATTCCCGGAGAAGCCTTTTATCCGCGCCTACAGCGGCTGCCTGGCGCTGGCCAGCGCGGAACTGCTTGCGGCGCGAGCCGTATTTCACGTCCTCCATACCTTTAACTGATCGGTGCTGGAAGTCTTTAGTGCGTTCGGTCCCGCAATCTTCGACTGCGTTTTCCGGAAAAACTTCGACTCTGGAGAGAAAGGTAATTACGGCACCGACAACTCTAACAGCGGCGCCCATCTACGTTCCGTAATTGAGGGTTTGCCGGAAGGGAACGAGCGGCATGATCTGCCCGCCGATCGTAACTCTGCGTCTGCAAAGCGCCGCGAGAGAGGGAAAGACGATACGGCCATCTCGCCATCTCACGCTTGCTCCCCCTCCGATGTAAACAGACTCGGCGGTTACGGCACGACACAGAAGAGAACTTTCTCCTCCGTTAATAATAGCACTGTGTCTGAACAACGATCCAAACTCACAGACGACGCTTATTGTCGTAGAGATGTGAGTTCAAACGGTGTGTTATTTCCTTCAAAACGATACATTTTACACAAAGTATAATAGAAGTGTCCCACATTCTAGCATGAGATACTACTGGTCAAAAACTAGGACAAAATTCTGTTCACATATGTCAGTAAACATATAGTCCTTGAGTATGTGCCAAGGTTACCTCGGTACTCATTGTTGTAGGTTTCCTCCTGCTGAGGTTCTCTGCTCTTTCAGCCATTCAGCACATAGCGTTTTGAGGCTGTGCCCGCGTCAGGCCAAGCTCAGACATTCTGAGGAATGTGAACAACGTAAACATTGACATGGAATCCTGTTATTCCAAAAGGCAGATGTGCTATTCTACCACGATGTAGACAATGTCGTTAATTAATTTGTACATATCACGCACACTGAACGAAAAAAATATCGCTAGTTGGTAATTTTTTGCGATATTTCCTAGGCGTTTAAAAAAGCTCAGGTTTAATGGAAATGTTGGTTTTACACACAGCAAGTTTTGAAAATTCTTAACAATCAGCGTACAAAAAGCTGTGCTGAATAATTCAAACAATGTTGGAAGGGTAGGAAATTTTAGCGACTGGGGAGAAATCACAAACGGAGTCCCACAGTCTTCAATGCTGGATCCACTTCTATTCCTTTATACGTTCCCAACAAGAAAAATCGGTCACTTCTGCAGACGATGCTAGTATTATAATAAATCCCATTAAAGACGAGACAACGGAAGAGATTTTAAGTGATATTTTCCAATGAATTAGAAGTTGGTTCTCGGAAAATGGACTCTCACTAAATTTTTAGAAAGAAAAAAAAACACACACACTATACTCTGTTCTGTGCAACGAACTGATGTACAGTAATTGAAATAGCACTTGAGCAGGAGTGACTAACCCTGGTAGAATCCTCCAAATTTTTGATTGTGTATACTGATGAAAACTTGAACTGCAAACTTTTCAAATAATTAAGTTCAACTACTTTTACTTTTGTATAATTACTAACTACGGAAACAAACGAATTAACCTCCTGACATATTTTCATATTTCCACTCGATAATGTCTTATGAAACACTTTTCTGGGGTAAATCACCACTTAGAAAGAAGTTGTTGATGGCGCAAAACCGAACTGTAAGAATAATGCTTGGTGTCCATCCAAGGACATCACGTACCTACCTCTTCAGGTAGCTAGCCTTTTTTACTGCGGCATCACAGTAAATTTATTCGCTAGTATAATTCGTCATAAATAATTCATCACAATTCGAGAAGAAGAGTGTTGTCCATGCCCAAAGAACGATAGGGGACAGTGACCACTCTTACCCATTATTAAAGCTGTCAGTGGCTCGAAAGGAATTCAATAGCCAGCACCAAAAATGTATGCTAATTTGCCCAATACCATAAAATGTCTGACGAGTAGCAAAACAAGTTTCAAGTCCAGCCTAAATCATTTCTGCTGGACGACTCCTTCGCACTCATTGATGAATTTCTACTTAAAAACCGGTAGCCAGAAAATAAATAAGTAAATAAAAACTTATTTTAAAGTGTTGCTGCATGGATAGGACTAAAACTACAATGTGTTCATTAATGTTAACACTAATAGTGCACACATATCCGGTAAACTGACACGGTTCACATCATTACGATAAAAGAATCGTTCATATGATCAAAGGAGCGTGTAACCAACCAAGTAACATCACAACGTCCCGTTCCAACTGGAAAAAAATCTTCTGATTTTTGCAGTGATTCATTTTCAAATACGTGATCGTTCACAACGAGGGAAAGCGATCGGTGGGCTTCGCACAACTGACTGTGGAGGACAGAGCGTTACGACGAGTGCAATACAGTCCCAATACAAGTACGCGTAGATCTGGAACTGCTGGAGGCATAACCCAAGGTACTGTGTAGTCATTTCGGTCGAGCAGTTAATTTGCCTATACCGCTTACAGCTTGTGGAGATACCCAGGATGTAAGGTGAGCATGCCATATTATGTTTCTGCCGATGACGTATAAGACGGTATGTTGAAGATGCTCAGGGCGCAGCTTGTAAGTTACCTACGAATTCTACATCTGCATCTACGTGATTACTCTACTGTTCACAATAAAGTGCCAGGCAGAGGGTTCAATGAACCACCTTCAAGCTGTCTCTCTACCGTTCCACTCTCGAACGGCACGCGGGAAAAACGAGCATCTAAATTTTTCTGTGCGAGCGCTGATTTCTCTTATTTTATCATTCTTCCTATGTAGGTGGATGCCAACAGAATGTTTTTGCAATCTGAGGAGAAAATTGGTGATTGAAATTTCATGAGAAGATCCCGTCGTAACAAAAAACGCCTTTGTTTTAATGATTGCCACTCCAGTTCACGTATCATGTCTGTGACACTACCTCCCCTATTTCGCGATAATACAAAATGAGCTGCCCTTCTTTGTACTTTTCGATGTCATCCGTCAGTCCCACCTGATGCGGATCCCACACCGCACAGCAGTACTCCACAAGCGGACAAGCGTGGTGTAATCAGTTTCTTTAGTAGAAGTCACACAGAATGGAATAATAAGTTACCAAGATGAACACTTGTGGACAGACGCAAATTGTACTGCATTAGTGGAAGAAAGGCATCAGCGTCACGTTAGTGTCAATGTATGGATAGGTATTGTGGGTGAGAGACTCCGAGGGTCATAGGCAACACATAACATATTTGCATTTGCTGTTTATGAGCAATTTCTGCTCGACAAATTATCCGCACGATGGAGCACCGCCACATTTTCTGCACACGAACGACAGTATCTAACATGAACATGTAAAGAACCATGGTTTGGTCGAGGAGGACCAGTGCCATAGTCTCTGCCTGATCTTAATCTCATTCCTTTCTATGGCGGAATTCTGAGGAGTCTGCCTACTCAGTACCCAAGGACAATGCAGCAACTTACACTATGTGATCGAAAGTATTCGGATCCCTTGCTAAAATGACTTACAAGTTCGTGGCGCCCTCCATCGGTAATGCTGGAATTCAGTATGGTATTGGCTCACCCTCGGGCTTGATGACAGCTTCTGTTCTCGCAGGCATACGTTCAAAGAGGCGCTGGAAGGTTTCTTGGGGAATTGCAGACCATTCTTCACGGAGTGCTGCACTGAGGAGAGGTATCGTCGGTCGGTGAGGTCTGACACCAAATCGGAATTTCAGAACACCCCAAAAGTCTTCTACAAGATTCAGGTCAGGACTCTGTGCAGGCCAGCCCATTACAGGGATGTTACTGTTGTGTAACCACTCCGACACAGGCCGTGCATTATGAACAGGTGCTCGATCGTGTTGAAAGATGCAATCGCCATCCCCGAATTTCTCTTCAGCAGAGGGAAGCAAGGAAGTGTTTAAAACATTCATGTAAGCCTGCGCTGTGACAGTGTCACGCAAACCAACAAGGGGGTTCCCCTCCATGAAAAGCACGACCACATCATAACATCATCGCCTTCTAATTTTACTGTTGACACTACGTACACACGCTGGGAGATGACTTTCACCGACCATTCGCCATACCCACACCCTGCCATCGGATCGCCACACTGTGTACCGTGATTCGTCACTCCACACAACGTTTTCCCGCTGTTCAATCGTCCAATTTTTACGCTCCTTACACCAAGCGAGGCATCGTTTGGCGTTTATCACCGTGATGTGCAGCCGTTAGATTATGAAATCCAAGTTTTCTCAGCCCGCATCTCGTGGTCGTGCGGTAGCGTTCTCGCTTCCCACGCCCGGGTTCCCGGGTTCGATTCCCGGCGGGGTCAGGGATTTTCTCTGCCTCGTGATGGCTGGGTGTTGTGTGCTGTCCTTAGGTTACTTAGGTGTAAGTAGTTCTAAGTTCTAGGGGACTGATGACCATAGATGTTAAGTCCCATAGTGCTCAGAGCCATAGCCAGCCAAGTTTTCTCACCTCCCGCCTAGCTGTCATAGTACTTGCAGCGGATTCTTATGCAGTTTGGAATTAATGTGTGATGATCTGTACAGATGTCTATTACACATTACCCTCTTCAACTGTCGGCGGTATCTGTCAGTTGACAGACGAGATCGGCCTGTACGCTTTTGTGGTGTACGTGTCCCTTCAAGTTTCCACATCACTATCACAACGGAAACAGTGGACCTAGGGATGTTTAGGAGTGTTTAAATCTCGCGTACAGACGTATAACACAGGTGACACCCAATCACCTGACCTCGTTCGAAGTCCGTGAGTTCCACGAAGCGCCCTATTCTGATCTCTCAAGATGTCTAATGACTACTGAGGTCGCTGATATGGGGCATCTGGCATTAGGTGGCAGCACAATGCACCTAATATTAAAAACGTATGTTTTTGGGGATGTCCGGATACTTTTGATCACTTAGTGTATGTACCAAGGATGTGGCAGTGAGGTGTGTTTCTATGGGTTGGTGATTCTTTGAGAAAGAGAACTGAAAGATGTGTAGGAGTGAGGAGCAACCGTACTGAGTACCTCATCCACTGTCAACTGACACTTGGCTGTCAAGGGAAAGAATGGCTGATATTTGAAGAAATATTTATTGCAAACCATATATTTATAAACATTATTGCAAATGATATACTTATAAGCTTTTGTGTTTAGTTTTGACCATCACCGTTTCCTGTAAGAATATTTTAGATACAGTCTGTCTAAATACACAACACGAAATGATATTATGGCACGCACACAAAGGTTCACATTTTTTTTAAGGAGCATAACTTCTCCAACTCATTGTTAGTAAGTAACGTGCAAAAATGCTGAGGCCGGCCGCGGTGGTCTAGCGGTTCTGGCGCTGCAGTCCGGATCCGCGGGACTGCTACGGTCGCAGGTTCGAATCCTGCCTCGGGCATGGGTGTGTGTGATGTCCTTAGGTTAGTTAGGTTTAAGTAGTTCTAAGTTGTAAGGGACTTATGACCTAAGATGTTGAGTCCCATAGTGCTCAGAGCCATTTGAACCAACCAAAAATGCTAAGGTGTGGCGCATTCCTTGAGATATGTAGTGAGCTCGTAATTAATTGTTCTGCTTCTAAGCCACAAGAGGTCCTTAGCATTTCTTGACATTTACCTATGGACTTGTGAGTCCTGCAAGAATTATGAATCATATGAGATCGATTTCATGATTTTGCACTACAGTGAGGCGAGGACTGGTGGGAAGGACGTTTTTTGTACGTAAGAATGCTAATACTTGTTTCCTAACACGAAAATGGGTGCCATAGGTTCTTTGCTGAACTACAACAGTAACTTCGAGAAGCAGAGTTGGTGGTAGAAATAGCGATGTAGAAACAATCGATTTTGTGGAAGTGTGAGAGGCAGAATTAAGAATACATCTTCAACCATTATCCAAACTATGGTCAAAAGTCATGTAAAAGTTTTGATGGAGGGGGAGGGGGGTGTAGGGGTTTACAGAAAAGCTACAAACAATACGTGTAGCACTCCCAGAAATCAGAGGCTCTAGGGTGACAACTTGCGCGCCGCTTAGGGAATCTCTGCTGTCGTTTCTTCATCAGAAATATGTGACTAGTCATGATATCTGTGTGACAACCCTTCAGAAATTCAGGACACCACATAGAGCACTGCACACCACGGTAAAGCATACTGTTAAATTCCGAGTATGAACGTCCCACGCTCAGTAAATAAGTTATTTCCTGTTATACACATTTCGTTTGATCAGCAAAGCACTAAAACTATATGGAGCCATGCTAATGGTCGTTCTTCTCTCATGTCATCCATGAATGGAACGAAAGGAAGCGGAGCGCTACGAACAGAATATGTGACCTTGCCATGCTAGTCACTGTCACTTCTAGATGGAGAAGCAGCCGTTGAGAAACATCTTCAAGAGAGAAGACAGCCGAGGTGCATTGCTGGGAGCTGGGCTGTTGAACATGCAATCACGGAAAATACAAATTTCGAAATGTATCATTTTAACTACGATGGTAATTGTAGATCAGTATTTCTACAGCTGCATGAAGACTATTTAAAAAAAATAGGTCTCAACTGTCTTCAGATGAAGTAGCGATAATTTCAACATTTCTGCCGTATCGTCAACTTAGTCAGAGCGATGGATGAACTTTTCCGTTGCGAAGATACAGACTTAAAACAGTTTCTTTTCTGCTTCCTGTTAAATATACAATAATAAACCAGTCCTCCAATCGGATCTCCGGATCACCAAACAAGAAAATCTATAGCTTGAAATGGAATGCTTGGAAATCGATGTCCTTGGCTTATCGAAGATGGTATGGTACCAGCCAGGAGACTCTAGTGTGGAAACTACAGAGGTATTCACTCTTGGACTGATCAAGAAAGACAGGAGTGGGAGAGGTCGGTATAATTTCAAGAAAATATACTGGCTCATGTGTCAAGGGATATGTGAAATATAGCCCAAGCATAATACTAGTTAAACTTGAAACTAAAACAAAAGACAGTGTGACAATATAAGAATGCATACAACGACTGAATCAGAGGGCATAGTAGTTGAAGAAACGTAAGAAGGGATAAGTAATATTATACAATATGTTAAGGGAGATAAAAAAACTGACTGTCATGAGGGACTGGAATGCGATGAAAGATGAAGAACCGAAAGAGGAAATAGGAGCAACTATGGACTTGGAAGAAGAAGGGAAAGAGATGCCCGTCTAATTGAGATCTGTTTGAGGCACCAGTTAGTTGCTGCAAAACAAACTTTTCCATCACAAAAAAAGACGATTTTGCAGGACTACAGTTGCTATCCATCTACAGATATAGACGCAGAGTACCATCTGTTTCTGACGAAAATTTCAGTCAGATTCAAATGTCTCAAGAAAAATACGGTAAAACAGAAATGAGAAATACAAAAATTGAAAACTGAAGTACAGGCGAGGCATTATGGACAAGAAGCTAAATATTTCCAACATGACGGAGTAAACGAAGACTGATAGAAATTAAGTGTGATATATACAAAGCAGCAGAAATGATAGTTGGGAAAACTAATCCCAGAAATAATGGGAAATTCATTATATAAGATGTTATCCAGGTTACCGAAACAGAAGAATTCTTGAGGAAATGTGCAGAAAATATGGAGAAAATTTACGAAATGGAAGAACTAATAGAGCCTACAAAACAGCAAAAAAATTTTTCACAAATGCGAAACAACTATATCGGGTATAGTCGAAGACCAAGAGGGATAAATACTATTTGCTGAGGACGCGATGAAGAGAAGGAAAGAACGCATGGAGGAATTGTGTTTGGAACACCATTATCGGAGAACGTAATATCAAAACAAAAGGAAGCAAATGAAGGTTACAAAGGAGATAACATACTGCAAGAAGGATTGGAGAAAGCTCTTAAAGACCTCCAGGAGATTAAAGCAGATGACACTGATGACATTCCTACAGAACTAATCATGAATGCTGGTGACAGAATAAAAATGATGCTGCTGACACCAAATGGGTACACCTGTAGCACAAGAGAGATACCAACGCATTCCCAGAAATGCATTACGGCTCCCATACCACAGAAAGTGGTATCTTTAAAATGTGACCAGTACCAAAACATAATATCACATACACGATGTGATCAAAAGTAGCCGGACACCCCCAAAAACATATGTTTTTCATATTAGGTGCATTGTGCAGTCACCTACTGCCAGGTCAGCGACCTCAGTAATCATTAGACATTGTAAGAGAGCAGAATGGGGCGCTCCGCGGAACTCACCGACTTCGGAAGTGGTCAGGTGATTGGGTGTCACTTTTGTCATACGTCTGTACGCGAGATCTCCACACTCGTAGGTCCACTGTTTCCAATGTGATAGTGAAGTGGAAACGTGAAGGGACACGTACAGCCCAAAAGTTTACAGGCCGACGTCGTCTGTTGAGTGACAGAGACCGCCGACAGCATAAGAGGGTCGTAATGTGAAATAGGCAGACATCTACCTAGACCATCATACAGGAATTCCAAACTACATCAGGATCCACTGCAAGTACTATGACAGTTAGACAGGAAGTGAGGAAACTTGGCTTTCGTGGTCGAGCGGCTGCTCATAAGCCACACATCACACCGGTAAACGCCAAACGACGCCTCGCTTGGAGTAAGGAGCGTAAACATTGGACGATTGAACAGTGGCAAAACGTTGTGTGGAATGACGAATCACGGTACACAATGTGGTGATCCGATGGCAGGGTGTGGGTATGGCGAATGCCCGGTGAACGTCATCTGCCAGCGTGTGTAGTGCCGACAGTAAAATTCGGAGGCGTGGTGTTATGGTGTGGTCGTGCTTTTCAAGGAAGGGGCACCCCTTATTGTTTTGAGTGGCACTATCACTGCACAGGCCTACATGGACGTTTTAAGCACTCTCTTGCTTCTCACTGTTGAAGAGCAATTCGGGCACGGCGACTGCATGCCTCAACACGATCGAGTACCTGTTTACAATGCACGGCCTATGGCGGAGTAGTTAAACGACAATAACATCCCCGCAATGGAGTGGCCTGCACAGAGTCCTGACCTGAATCCTGTAGAAGATCTTTGGGATGTTTTGGAACGCCGACTTCGTGCCAGGCCTCACCCACCGGCATCGATACCTCTGCTCAGTGCAGCACTCCGTGAAGAATGGGCTGCCATTCCCCAAGAAAGCTTCCAGCACCTCATTGAACGTATGCTTGCGAGAGTGGAAGCTGTCAACAAGGCTATAGGTTGAGCCAACCGTATCTAATTCCAGTGTTACCGATTGAGGGCGCCACAAACTAGTAAGTCATTTTCAGCAAGGTGTCGGGATACTTCTCGTCACGTAGTGTACATTAAAAAGTGTCATAACAGTAATTCTGCGGTGACTGTAAGACAAGATGCGTGATATGTTGAGTAAAAGCTCAGTTTCGATTGAGGAGGGGAGTAGGAACAAGTGAATCGATTCTAGTGCTGACATTCTTTATCGGAAAGCAGTTACAGGAAAATCAGCCGACATATATTACTTTTGTAGATCTGGAAAATGTATTTCGTAAAGTTGTCTAGCAAGAGAGATTCAGAGTGCCGAAGAGGGAGCTCTAAAAGAGGAAGATTCCGGATGATAGCTTCCGTAAGAAGAAAGTGACTGTGATTATGAATTTTCATAGGAAGCAAGGAGAAAAACTTAGAAAAGGCGCCATACGAGGTGTGCTCTCTCTACTCTAATATTCATTGCTTACTTACAGGAAGCCATACACCAAGTTCACGTAACAGCTGATGTGGACAGAAAATACACATACTGTACTACGCTGATGGTGTTACTGTGATCACCCAACCGAAAGAAGATCTAGAGAAGGGCCTCAGTACAATGGAAAAAACTTTCTCTAATCGGTATTGCATGACGATCGACAAAAGATAGTCTGAACTCTTGGTATACACTACCGAAGAAGAATATGAACCTCTGAGAATGAGA
This sequence comes from Schistocerca cancellata, assembly GCF_023864275.1. Classification (NCBI taxonomy): domain Eukaryota; kingdom Metazoa; phylum Arthropoda; class Insecta; order Orthoptera; family Acrididae; genus Schistocerca; species Schistocerca cancellata. The sequence continues at coordinate 599,860,810 of NC_064631.1, read as the reverse complement.
ATTGGAGGGGCATAGTTAGATATGACAGTGGAATTTACCTATTAGGGAAACAGAATCAAAAGGGATGGTAGGTAGCGGAAAGAAATTGTGAGCAGAACACAGGATGCTAAGATCGCATTTAATTCGAGGAAGGAGTTACTTACCAACAAGAACGCCAGTCTGCAAACAAGGAAATCTGTGGAGCGTGGACACTGGGCAAACAAGAGCCGAGATGGCTAGTAACATTGAAGATTTTTTGCTACGGCAGGACGAAGAAGATCAGTTGGAAAGACAGAGTCACCAACGAAAAGACGCTGGGAAGAGTACAAAAGACAACATCTCTCTGGCGCCGCATCCAGACAGGAGGAGGTTAACTCGTTGGTTACATTTTGAGAAACGATGCCATCACTGCAACTACAGAAAAGGGCAAGGATGATATACGCGTACACACGGCAACTTATGAGTAATGCAGTATGTGCTACGTAGGAGGAAATGAAGAGGAAGGCAGACAGAAGAGAGGAATGACGTACTGCTGCATACCAACCTCAGGGTTCAGCATTAAAGAAGAAGACTTCGATATTATGCCTTGGAGAGTAATACATCGACAAGGAAATAATGACTCGTTCAAGACTTTGTTTGTAACCAGCGGTAGTTCATGAAAAATTACAATTAAAGCACTCCAAGTTTGATGGTGTTTTTAATAGGCACATCAGGTTGCCTCCAACGGCTACAAAGGAGTCAGGAGGGCTGTGAAATTGCTTATTATTTAAAGAGTATTTTAGCTGCTGAGTGTGCAAAACACCGCGAAATTACGTTCTATGGTGATATTAAGAACTGGAACTGCGGCGCAGTTATAAAAAGATAGTAATGTGCAATCGTAAATAGCATGGCCTTTGCTTCTTCTCCTTCATAAATGTTAGCGTAAGACCGGTAGAATTGTAAGCAACAATAAACTGATTTCTAAAACCGCTTATTTCTGGGGAATGGCTGCCACTTGTTACAGCTTATTACGGTTACTGCTACACTAAAATTAAATACTTTGTATTCCAACAGAGCAATTTCACATAATTGTGAATGACTCATGGAGAGAAATAATACTTCTTGCCGTTCACATGCTGTTAGCACGAGTAAAGTTCCAACAGAATTACAGTCCAGGGTATTTGTTTCATCCTCAGTTTTATCTTCTTCTTTTATTTACTACCCAAACTATGTTACAACAGTACTCTTCTTCTCAGACAGACAACTACTCACTTGAACTCTGCATACTTCAGGTGAGAAAACAGCGCTACGGTTATGATGAACAAGTTCGTTGAAATTACTTCCCTTATAACGAAAACGTCCCCTAAGATCAGAAGATACTTGTATCTCTTCTTTTTTTTATTTCTGCGCCATGAATGCCCCAGCAAACTGGGACTACCGTCATTTGACAGGCTTTAGGAAATATCTTTCTTTCCTTGCACTTTGCCTTATTTATAGTTTAGTTTCCGCCTTCCATTATTGGAGATTCATCGCTTTGTCTGTAGTCATAGTCTCGCTTCGCTTCAGGTGGATCGCAGAGAAATGAAAGTGTGAAAGTTTCTTTGGTAGCAGGTAGAACGAATTAAATATTTCACCACTCACCTTCCAACCAAAGAAAACTTTCCCTAAGTCACTGATATATACGTTGTTGTTGCATCAAATTCGACTTCGCTGCTGGGACAATAGTGACCAGAATTACGAACAGTTGGTTTAAGATATATGTACGATTACTGATGACAGCAATGGAAACCTCTGCTGGCATTATGTAGACGAGATTACTAGTTTCAACGTTTGTGTTATAATCAACTACCTATTTTGTATGTGGGCTAGGGTAAAATAATACATCTATGCATCTATGACGTTACCTTACATTACGGGGTGCATTCAAGTTCTAAGGCCTCCGATTATTTTTCTCCGGACTGGAAAGAGATAGAAACATGCGCATTGTTTTAAAATGAGGCCGCGTCCATTGTCAATACGTCCCAGAGATGGCAGCACCGTACGGCAGATGGAATTTCACCGCCAGTGGCGAGAATGAGAACTGTTTTAAATACTTAAAATGGCGACGTTTTTGTTACTTGAACAGCGTTCAATCATTCGTTTTATGAATTTGCGTGGTGTGAAACCAATTGAAATTCATCGACAGTTGAAGGAGACATGTGGTGATGGAGTTATGGATGTGTCGAAAGTGCGTTCGTGGGTGTGACAATTTAATGAAGGCAGAACATCATGTGACAACAAACCGAAACAACCTCGGGCTCGCACAAGTCAGTCTGATGACATGATCGAGAAAGTGGAGAGAATTGTTTTGGGGGATCGCCGAATGTCTGTTGAACAGATCGCCTCCAGAGTTGGCATTTCTGTGGGTTCTGTGCACACAATCCTGCATGACGACCTGAAAATGCGAAAAGTGTCATCCAGGTGGGTGCCACGAATGCTGTCGGACGACCACATCGCTGCCCATGTGGCATGTTGCCAAGCAATGTTGACGTGCAACGACAGCATGAATGGGACTTTCTTTTCGTCGGTTGTGACAATGGATGAGACGTGAATGCCATTTTTCAATCCAGAAACAAAGCGCCAGTCAGCTCAATGGAAGCACACAGTTCACCGCCACCAAAAAAATTTCGGGTAACCACCAGTGCTGAAAAAATGATGGTGTCCATGTTCTGGGACAGCGAGGGTGTAATCCTTACCCATTGCGTTCCAAAGGGCACTACGGTAACAGGTGCATCCTACGAAAATGTTTTGAAGAACAAATTCCTTCCTGCACTGCAACAAAAACGTCCGGGAAGGGCTGCGCGTGTGCTGTTTCACCAAGACAACGCACCCGCACATCTAGCTAACGTTACGCAACAGTTTCTTCGTGATAACAACTTTGAAGTGATTCCTCATGCTCCCTACTCACCTGACCTGGCTCCTAGCGACTTTTGGCTTTTTTCCAACAATGAAAGACACTCTCCGTGGCCGCACATTCACCAGCCGTGCTGCTACTGCCTCAGCGATTTTCCAGTGGTCAAAACAGACTCCTAAAGAAGCCTTCGCCGCTGCCATGGAATCATGGCGTCAGCGTTGTGAAAAATGTGTACGTCTGCAGGGCGATTACGTCGAGAAGTAACGCCAGTTTCATCGATTTCGGGTGAGTAGTTAACTAGAAAAAAAAATCGGAGGCCTTAGAACTTGAATGCACCTCGTATTTATCATTTAATATTTACTTTTATTTTCTTTCTTATACAAACAAGTTTTAACATATATAGGCAGTTTCATTGTATTTTAACTTTCATATTTGAAAGATATCTGATAGAAGACGATCAGTTTTGCTTTAGGAAAGGCAAAGCAGTAGAGAGGAACTTCTTACGTAACGCTTGATAGTGGGCGTAAGACTTCAGAAAAATCAAGACATATTCGTTTGACTTACGGAACGCGTTAGACAATATAAAATTGGCAAGACGTTTCAAATTTGCAGAAAAATAGATGTAATCTCTATCGGTAGGTAGAAGAACCCAGTGGGAAAAATAAGAAGGGATATCAAGAACGAAGCGATCGAATTAGAAAAGATATAAGACTTCGATGTAGTATTTCGTCATTATTGTTCAATCTATACATAAAGAAGCAATGACAGAAATAGCAGGCAGGTTGAAGAGTGGGATTAATGTTCAGGAAGTCACATATCAATGGTAAGATTCAATGGCATTGTAACACTCAGTGACAGCGAACAAGAATTACAGAACATACTGATGGAATGAACAGTACTCTGAGCAAAAAATCTGGATCAAGAGTAAACCGAAGAAAAACGAAAGTAATGAGGAAGATCAGAAACTTAATATCAAAATTGGAGACCACAGAGGACACTAGGTGATAGAATTCTGTTACCCGGCAAACAAACTAAAATGAGATAGATGAAGTGAGGAGGACCTAAAAAGCAGATTAGCACGCAAAAGCGCTTATTCATGGCCAAAGAAGTCTACTGGTCTCAAACATTGTTCTTAATTTAAGGAAGAATACTCAGACAATGTACGTTTGGAGCACAGAATTGTATGGTAATGATACATGGAATGTGGGAAATCCAGAAAGGAAGAGAATCGAAGAAATTGAGATGTGGTGCTGTGGGATTACGCTGGAAATTAGATGGACTGATGAGGTAAGAAATGAAGATATTCTCTGCAGAGTCGGCGAGGACAGGAACATGTGGGAAACATTGACAAGAAGAAGGAACAAGATGACAGGAGATGTGTTAAAGAGATCGGTCATTATTTTCCATAGTGATAGAGGAAGTTATTTTTCTTTTCGTGTTGTGTTTATCCCGCAGTTACGCACATACATGGGGTCAGCAAGTTAATTATCGGAATTGGCATTATTAACGACAGTGGGTGACAGGATAGCCGTCCTGTTGATGTGGGACTAGACGAACTTGTAGAGAGTAAATACTGCAGGGTAAGACAGAGCTGAGAATGTATACAACAATACTTGAGGTCACTGGATGCAAGGGCTGCTCTGAGACGGAGAGGTTGGCTCTCGAGAAAAAATCGTGGTGGGCAGCATCAAACCAGTCCGAATAGTCAGGACGGAGGATGAAAAAAGCTGTAACAAACTAGTATGCCACTGTCTGCGCTGATTATTTACTGGCCCAAACGATACGAAAGTGCCTTATGTGAGTCTTTAGTGTGCCTACACAATTCTGCACTGCCTGGTCATGAAAAAAGCTAAAGGTTACTTAGAAAATGTGTAATAGTTACTCGTGACTACAAAATAAACGCAACTGATTTAGGAGTTGAGAAAAAAAGTAATACAAATACGACCTACATCAATGACGAACCCAAAATATGTTTTGTACACCTTTACCGTACCTTTTCATGTTTTAATTGTAACCTAAAAATAGAAATCTTGCAAGGAAAGTAAAATTTTGTTGTTAAAAGAACACTGGTTAGTGCTTAAGTATTAAATTCTTCCTAAAATAAAATATTTAACAAAATGGAGACGCAGATCCACAAATACGCCTGGGCAGCTAGTAGTTCTGCTGCAATTATAGACGATACGATAGCACGTAAGAAAACTTGGCCTCAAAACACATGAGTATTTAGACGTAAAACTGCCTCATCAGATCATTTCTTGTTAGTCTCAAAAACGAAACTTCTTAAAACATAAAAGGTAACTTCCAAACAGAAACAAAATAATTCTGTTACAACATTTACAGAACATTTACCTCAACAGGAAAGTACACGTTTACTGCATGGGAAAATGTATAAAAATTGATCAAGTTTAAATTCAAAAGTGAATAACATCAACCAGAAAAGGAACAATATCAAGAAAACACTAATTAACGAAGCTGCCGAAGCAAATGGTACAAGAAAGGAAAGCTTTTTTCTTTTTTTCTCAAAAGATGTCTGCGATTCTGGGATGATGGCATACATAATGTAACTGAAGATAAGAAATATGCCTACCTGAAAGTATTGAATTCCCCAGATGATCAGCATCTGTTACTCGATTGTAAAAGAAAATCAGCTCTATTGAAAAGAAAAATTAGGACAGTTAAAAGCTATAACTAGGAAAATTTATTACATATACTGAACATAATTTAAGATGATGACAAGATAAAGAATCAAAACAACGAACCATTTAATCAAAGAAGATGTAGGCTAACTAGAAATAAACGGAATGTCGGAAACTAACTGGTTAGTGTAGTACAAACTACTCTGAATAGATATGCAAGATAGTGAGATTATTCGGTCAGAAGCAGATGGAGGTGTAGATTTAACAGTCTTAGAGGAACTGAAGAATGCAATAAATTCCAACAAGAACGGGAAGACTTCGAGATTTGATGAAATCAATGTAGAAATGAAAAATATGCACCAAATACTGCAAAAATAAGAATACGAGATGTTATGGAAATGTGCAGGCAAAGAGGTTAAATACCTGAAAAATTGACTATAGCCCAGATATGTCCAGTCTATAAGAAAGGAAAATAAATGTCAGGACTGCAGAGTTGTTAGCCTTCTAAATGCATGTTACAGTTTGTGTGTTAGAATTTTAACAGGACGGCTATTACTAACTCATAAAAAATATATTATCAGACTCCCAACATAGTTTTCGCGAAGAAAGAGCTTGTTTGGACTGTATCTTCATTATAACACAAATTAACAGCAAAACACCGTGATTTCAGTTTACCAACTGTTCTTGTCGTCATTGACTACGAAAGGATGTTTAATAACGTAAACAGAAAAAGGTAAATGACAATATTCGAGCTGAAGTGAATGCACAAATTATAATTGACTGAATAATACAAGCCGGCCGCGGTAGTCTAGCGGTTCTAGGCGCTCAGTCCGGAACCGCGCGACTGCTACGTCGCAGGTTCGAATCCTGCCTCGGGCATAGATGTGTGTGATGTCCTTAGGTTAGTTATGTTTAAGTAGTTCTAAGTTCTAGGGGACTGATGACCACAGATGTTAAGTCCCATAGTGCTCAGAGCCATTTGAACCATTTTTTTTTTTGAATAATACAATATCAGTTAAGATGGAGAAAACACATAAACCTTACGTCAAAAAAATAATAAAGTAGTTCAAAACAAAAGGCAAAATATCTTTATGAAGACTAATGAAGGGATGGCTTAACTAGTTCTGAACGCACCACAGAGATTACATTTTGATGACGATTTATGAGGTAATTAGCAATGTTCTGTGACCACATTCTGGTCTGACGTAGCTAGTAAATTTGCCTAGGAGTACTGAATGATGACAATGTATGAGGTACTTGAACACTGAATTCTGCGACTACATTCCAGTCTGACGTAGTCTTTGTGTCCTGAAGCATTGAATGCAGAGTTCATTTCCAAGGCTTAGTCAATAACTGACTCTCCCCCCCTCTCTCCCTCTCCCTCACCCTCCCCCCACTCCCCCTCTCCCTCATCCTCTCCCTCTCCCCCTCCCTCTCCCCTCCCCCCTCCCTCCCCCTCCCCATCCCACTCCCTCTCCCTCACACTCCTTTAAGTTCCCAGATGACTGCCCCTCATGTACGAAGTGGCCCAGCCAGTAAGGCCCTAAACTGACTTTATTAAGGACTGGAGTGAGGTTCTCGATTTAGTCACCAATATTTAGGTTTTCTACGGTTTCTTACGTTAACTGGAGTGTGGTTGCAGTGACCAGTAAACATAGGCTCTGTTCAAGAGTCGTTCCACCATTGCACTGTGATGAGACCGTGGAGTTTGGCTTGGATTGTACGTCTGCGGCAGCACCCGGGGTTAATTTACAAATGGTAACATATTTGTCTAGTGGATCGTTTCCAAGCCGTAACTGTTCTGTGTGGCTACTCTTTATGTTCGAGGGATGTTTTTCTAAATCGCTTTAGTGTTCAGTTTACATCCTTGTTAATTGCGAGTGGAATTAACTGACTTAGGCGTTGGCTGATTTTCTTCACGATTTGTCAATAATTCCTCGCCTGCGTGCTAAAGGATAGCTTTCGAAGAAATTATTATGCTCTGCCGCTTTCTGCCTTTGGGTGGTTGTAACCTGTTGAAAACCTGGTACTGTCAAAGGGCATTATTCATAGTAATTAAAACAGAGTCCAGGTTTTCGTTCTTTATAAGGTTAATGTCCTGAATGGCTCTGAAAATTAACTTTTATGATTTTGATTCAGGCTGTCTTAACGGCAGAATTAACATCAACTGTAGCTGCAGTTTATTACGTAGTACCGAATTTAAGAAACTTTGAGCCGAATGTTACCTCCATTTGTTTTCTCCATTGGTTTTCTACCTTGAAGATCCTGCATTTTACCGTTATGGTGATTTGTTTAAGTGAAGTTTACATTAATGTTGGTTTTGTGTGTATTATGGAAGCTTTTGTCAGCGTGCACTCCCTACTGGTCGTTGTTCCTGGTCGGATCTTGCGCACGAAATTCAGATGCGCGGCCGATGTTGAACGCCAGTCGCCAATAGTGTACTAATTTATGTTTACCGCTTCCAAGCTACTGCATCATGTAATGATCACCCTATATTTGTTGTTGTAATTTTCTCTATAAACTGCTGATTCTTTGGTTATTAATCAGATTTATCAGTTGTGATAGAAACGTTGCTGATAAAACAATTTACATTCGAATAGTCTGAAACCTTGTAGCTGCTATAATCTGTTTTACCATATTGAAATTCGTAAAGGAATACAATTTTGCCTGGGTATAAATTCGTTCTGTCACCTTACACCAGGGCTTAAGTTTCTTCTTAATTTTAATTGGGATGTTAATTCTGTGTATCAGTAATACTGTTTTTATTAAATTTTTGGGTTGCAAGACTGTTTATCTTGCACACGTTCAAGAACTGTTTGCTTACATGGGTGGTAACTTTTTAGAATTTTGTTTTAAATTAATTCTGTAACCATGAGTTTACCATTGGTTGCTTATGGCAGTATTATTCTGTAACTGTGTTGTTACCTAGGTTTGCATCTTGGTTTTGTTAAATAAATATCTTTTTCTACTATATTCTCAAACTGTGGCTCAGCATTGGACTCCAGCAGACTTGTGCTCTGCTCTCTACCTTCTCAGAAGCACTACACACTTAAAATGAATTACTATGGACATGTAAACAAGCACACATTTGAAAGTAAGTGAAAACGAGTTAACAATTAAAGATTAACCCTCCAGTCCTGGTGCGCAATACGTCACCAGTGTAGTGTGAACCTTCGAGAATGACAATCATTCGTGTTGGCAAAAAGCCAGAAAAATCATTAAACAAATGTAGGCCAAATATCCTGAGACTAAATTCAACAGACAATACATCAGTATGCAATACAGTGTGGCACTGTTAATCCCACTAAATGCACATACCACACATATGGCATTTGCGACGATGTATCGGGTAGTCACTTAGATCATGGTTTTTCTACAAATGTATTGGCATCTCTTGCCAGCAGCTATTGTAATAACCAAATCTCTCGCCAAAGACGCTGGCAATTGTCTTTACACTAAGAATCACTTAAACATACGGCATTCAATTATGCAGGATGCAGCTATGAATTTAAAGTACCTCCACTTCGACTTCTTGCTACACAAGATTATTCCATCCATCAACAATTTACTAATCATAATACAAAGCTGGGAGGGACTTCCGGAGTTGATTCACAGAGTCTTAAATAAATTTGAGAAACATGGAGTGATGGCCATTCTTCAGAAATCGGAGTTGGGATGTGAAACAATAATGTTTCTAGGATAATTATAACACCACAACGAATTCTACCTGCTGAGCGTAAAATAAAGACCACAAAGAATTTACTGATATCACAAATGAGGCATTCTTGGACCTAGCCTAATTGTACTGGCAGTTCGTACCAAACCAGCTAACCAACTGTGAATCTTTATTGAACTTACTGTGGAAGTATGTCCTCTGGTTCTGATCAGAAGAATGTTAGCCAGCATTTGGAAATATTAAAAAGACATTAATATATTCGAAATTATTCTATCGTCCTGAAATATTTCAGGAATTCTGTTTGGCTACTGATGCTTCACCAGTTGGGTAGAAATCTTACCTGTTCCCAGTATGTGGCATCGGAGCGAAACCTACCACCTTCACAATACCTTATGCGAGTCGCCGTCTAACAGATTGTGAGAGAGCATATACCAAGATGGAATTGAAGGCACTAGCAATAGAATAATCCTTCAAAATGTTATGCTAGTACCTAATTGGGAACGACACAAAATTTTACTGCAATCATCAGGTGTTAACCTTTCTCTTAAACTGTAAATTATCGTGCACCAGATTGGTCAGGTGGTCTTTGGCATTTGAAGATCGCTATTTTGAAATTATACACGTAAAGGGGGAAACATACTGTAGCAGACGTGTTGTCATGTTTTCTGGAAGGTTTATGAATAAGCAGGAATGTGAAGAGCAGACTGCCAAATTCAAAATTTTGGTAATGCAACAAGATACGTATAGATGCTACTACTTATAGGTGTGTAGGAGTTTGGGCACCTCGAAGAAGGGTATCCCTTGTGGAGGAAGATAAAAAGGCAACAATTTATTAATGCAAGAGACAAACTGACTATGTATTTTGTAGTGCACAACAATGTGTGTCTGCATTCCAGTAGATAGTCAAGAAGGTTTAATTTAATAAACGCTTGGGATACCTTTGCCGTTATCTAACGTGTAGCAGAAATTAATGAATACTGCCATTTTCTGTACTTGTGAAGGAAGTTGCAACAGATCACAGCCAAATGCCTACTTTTGCCGAAGGGAAAGGCTTCTGATCACTAAAGAGAAGTTACATCCAGTTATTACTGAGAAGCCAGTCCAAGTAATTGCAACAGATGTCCGGGGACCTCTTCCAAGGCGGGCGCTGATGACTGTACAGTTGAGCGCACCACAAACCAGTCATCATCACCATCTTCGAATGTCACAGGCAGAAGCCAAAAAAATTGTAGCTATGCGTGAATTTTAAAAGCACGCAAAGCTGTATGAATCGAAAAGTGCCACTGGCACACCGATTGTCCGTAGGTTAATGAATGAGTATACTGGTAGTAGGCAATCCTGTGGCTCTTCTGTCTAACAGCAGACGAAATTTCACCAGTGTACATTAGAGAATTTCTGCAGGTCCAAGAGCTATTATTTATTAACTAATTTCTATTATATATTAATTTCTAAGTGTCACGTGGAAGCCAACACAAATCCAACCGTTTTCAGCGAGTTAAACCATTTCATTTGAACCTTCCGTTCCAACACACACACGGAGACGACTGATTATTTAACACTGCTCAAAAAAATATTCACTCATCAAACCCATACGACAAGGCAGTGTACCCCACATGAACACTTGCTTACTCAGGCAGAAAAGAATGAAAGGGTCAACCAACCGATATTACCGAAAGATGACATACCCTTAGAAAAAAAGGTGAGACAAGCACTAATAATGCTAAGGGACAGGGCTGGCCAGAGAGAAAGGTGCTTTGATGCAAAATTATGAAGGGTACAGCAATTTAAGGTAAGGAAAAAATATTAATTGGTAATCAACCAAAATCTTCATCGTTAAACCAAAGAAATAAAAAATGGCAGATGCTGCATTCAGGGACATACACAGGGTTATTACAAATGATTGAAGCGATTTCACAGCTCTACAATAACTTTATTATTTGAGATATTTTCAGAATGCTTTGCACACACATACAAAAACTCAAAAAGTTTTTTTAGGCATTCACAAATGTTCGATATGTGCCCCTTTAGTGATTCGGCAGACATGAAGCCGATAATCAAGTTCCTCCCACACTCGGCGCAGCATGTCCCCATCAATGAGTTCGAAAACATCGTTGATGCGAGCTCGCAGTTCTGGCACGTTTCTTGGTAGAGGAGGTTTAAACACTGAATCTTTCACATAACCCCACAGAAAGAAATCGCATGGGGTTAAGTCGGGAGAGCGTGGAGGCCATGACATGAAATGCTGATCATGATCGCCACCACGACCGATCCATCGGTTTTCCAATCTCCTGTTTAAGAAATGCCGAACATCACGATGGAAGTGCGGTGGAGCACCATCCTGTTGAAAGATGAAGTCGGTGCTGTCGGTCTACAGTTGTGGCATGAGCCAATTTTCCGCGGGCTACGCGTGAAACTTGCCCGCACGCGTTCAACCGTTTCTTCGCTCACTGCAGGCCGACCCGTTGATTTCCCCTTACAGAGGCATCCAGAAGCTTTAAACTGCTCATACCATCGCCAAATGGAGTTAGCAGTCGGTGATCTTTGTTGAACTTCGTCCTGAAGTGTCGTTGCACTTTTATGACTGACTGATGTGAGTGCATTTGAAGCACGACATACGCTTTCTCCGCTCCTGTCACCGTTTTGTTTCACTGCGCTCTCGAGTGCTCTGACGGCAGAAACCTGAAGTGCGGCTTCAGCCGAACTAAACTTTATGAGTTTTTCTATGTATCTGTAGTGTGTCGTGACCATATGTCAATGAATGGAGCTACAGTGAATTTATGAAATCGCTTCAATCATTTGTAATAGCCCTGTATTATTAGTGACCACCCGCAATAAGGTGCTTATCTGTTGATTTAGCATGGGATGCAGAAAATAAAAGTACTGTACACTCACCAGGCTCTGAATATTTCACTTAGTACTCACAGTGTTGAGAGATAAACCATTTTGCCCATGCGTACAGGTGCTTATAGATGTATGTGTTTAGTTTTTGTAGAGAAGGGCGTAGCATGTAAGTGAGCTTAATTTGTGTCTCCAAGTAATTAAGCATTTTCTATGCATTCATATTAGGACGTACATAACGTAGATGGTTAAATGTGATGAAAGGATGGAGACTTCATGCTAAGAAGAAGCCGTAAGGGATAGACAAGAGTGATTCACAGGTTCATATCGATATTGTGACTATCTAAAGAGACTATAGGTTGAAATGACAAGAAGAGAACAGTGGGAATCCACTAGTGTGTAGAAATTCATTTGGACTGGAAAATTTTATTCATTAGAGAATTATGATTAAGGCTTAGTCAATAATGATTACTTACTATTTCAATTACAATGTTAGTCTGCAGTGCAATACCAAGAATAAAATAGTTCATTGTATGAAAGACAACCGACAAACAGTTTGTACATAGATATGATATTTCACAAATAACAATAGACGTATGAGGCATTTATACACCATGTGAAAACAGTCAAAACAAAAGCCAAGCTGTTCAAGTTCATACAGTTATGATGTAATCAAGGTTAACGTAATCTCTTCAGACCTCTAACTCAAGCTAGATTTCTAGTCAGAGTTCAGAGTCAACATGATAATTTCCAGTTTACGACATTCAATTAATTCCTCACAGCTGATAGTTTACTGAACTTAATGCAACTGACTTGAATATGAAAAGGTATAAACATGGAAAACAGCACACTCTCATTGTCCATGTCTGTACATTTATGAAAGAAAAACTTTACATGTTAGGGTACTGTCCTGGACAGTAAGGAGCAGAGATGCTGACAGGCTTTTTCATATTTCTAATTATCGTATTTCTGTCATATGTTTAATTTTTTATGTAGAGCAGTCCATGATCTTGGGAGAGGTACTTTTACGATGGCCTGGGAATGTCACATGGCTGACAATCCCATAGACTGATATACACTGATTGATAACATGAGCAAGAAAGAGTCAGACTGTACAGTCATGCATAACTAAACTGATGTTATAAAAAGGACTATGGGAGAAAGAAACTGAAGTTGTGCAAACGAGGTACTGACCAAATATCACAACGTCAGATTGCAGAAAGTGAACTGTTAGAGTGTGCCCTTGTATGTGCACTGTGGAAGTATTTCCAGGAATGCTCTTGGAGACATGTGCTGGTCCGTGAAAAACAGCATATCTTCGTCGCGCAATTGTAACCACCAACGAACAGAGGCTGGGCAGCTCCGAGAGCCAACAGTCCAGCTCGCGACAGACAGCACTATTTGTGTAGAGCAGTATGCATCAGCTCATGTAAGACTACAGTAACCACAAGATTAAAAGGGCAATGAGAAGCACAGAGACTCTCCAAGAATGCTCACGTCTTTCATAAGGCGTAAACACTCACAAAATGAACAGTGCTTGTGGACCCACGAGGAAGTCAAAAATTCCTTATAATCACTAATCTCTAACATCTTCGAATCCAAAGCCTAAAGTTCTTGTTATAAATGAGAGCAAGGGAAATGGTTCATCCTAATTTCTGTTTTTTTCCTTAGGAAACTTAAACCCTTATTTGTTGATGACTAAATTTTGTTTGAATTTTCTTGTTCTCCGCCATTCAACATGGATTGCCGAGTCAAACAGCCCCTTTACTCCTGACATCTCATAAGATATACGTACAAGACCCACCCCTGGCTGAACCAGTCACCGACCGCCCCATCTGACAATCCCAACTAGCTACTGATCAAGACTGCTGGAAAACGACTTGTTTGTTGAACAGATAATTTTGTAACAAATGATAATCGTGAAAACCTACATAACCACAAAACTATATAATGGAAAATTTTCTTCATTCAATTGAGTAAGAAATTGTAACACACAAATGTACAAACATTTATGTAACTAAAGTATGAATATTTAATAGTGTACCTTGCACTATCCCAGACTTCTTTTGAATGAAGTGTAGTCTGAATGTAAACAGAAATTCATATGTGCTGAATCAACGAATTGAAAATATTTTGTAAAGCAAAACCATCCAATGCCAAGTAAATGTCTGATGAGGCTGCAACTCTTTTCGTGGTTTTTTGGGGATTCCCACAAAACCACGTCCAAATGAAAAGGCGTATATAATTAATGTACACCAGACAAAAAGAAACGAACTTAATGAGTAGCCAAGAAACCGTGAGAACACTAAATCTACATTTCGTCATATAAAATTAAAAATTAATCAAAATCCAATGTTAATGAACAAACGATGAAAGTAATGGGAAATTTGTGGTAAGGTCTTGTGGGACAAAACTGTTGAGATCATCGGTTCCTAAGCTTACACACTACTTAATCCAAATTAAACTAACTTACGCTGAGGACGACACACACACCCATGCCCGAGGAAGGATTCGAACCTTCGACAGGGGGAGCCACGCGGATCGTGGCAAGGCGCCTCAGACAGCACGGCTACCCCGCGCGGCAAAAGGTGAAAATTACAGACTTACAAAAGAGATATGTACCATAGTAATCAATATTTGTAAAACAAAAGTTTGGTTGTTTAAAACAAAATTAATGGAAAATTGAATAAAAATGTATCCCCGTTAATGTAATAACAAACGAAAAAATTTAATACCTATTACAGCCCATATTACAAACTTTCTGTAGGTAATCCGAACTAAAAGACGTTGAAGGAACAATTTAATTTGCGAAAGCGAGTGGATTCGAATGATCAGTACTTTTTCGTAACGTGATCCGAGATTGTCACCACTGGGGGCTATATACTGTAACATTTCTGAGTACATACTTTGAAGAGTTGCCTTATCTCTGCCTTGAAAGCCAGAGATCCAAAGCTACCGTTTGGTGTTCTTTGCCGCCAGTGCATCCATTCGCTGACTTCATGAGATTACAAAAAGACTTAACATACACTGAAAAGATTCACTTTGACTAGAGCATTCGAACATTTTGCGAACTGCCAATGATAATTTGTCAGCCTTGATTAGATATGAGCATTGAATTGTTACAAGACAATAAAATAACTGAATTGAGTGGTAGAGTGTTCGTGTACATAATTTAAATCCTCATATTCTTCAGATTAATAAACAAGTAAAGAGTTCTATTTTGATAATACATAAAAGAGAAATGGTACTTCACCGTACAGTGTGTTTGTTGTATAATTCTGTCCAGTGATAGTTACTTTTGAGGGGCATGAATTATCATTTTCTTTACGCAACGTAGAACCAGCATTTTTGATTTGAAGTCTGATCCAAAGATAAACATTAATTTCAATTGATAGTAAAATCAGGTTCATTGAACAATATTTACACCAGATGGAGCGAATATTCTGTTCTATGTTTACGCATACTCATTCTATAGAGTTCCAAGCACAGAGACGCTACTACAATGCAGAGTCAAAACAACTGGTACACCTACCTAATACTGTTTACGGCTAACGCGAGGATGCATAAGTGCCGCAACAAGAAGTGGCGTGGACTCGAGTAATGTCTGAAGTTGTGCCGGTGGGAATCAACGCCATGAATCCTAAAGGGCTGTCCATAAATCAGTAAGAGTACTAGGAAGTGGAGATCTCTTCTGAAAGGCACGATGCATGGCATCCCAAATTTGCTCAATAATGTTCATGTCTGGGGAGTTTGGTGGCCAACGGAAGTGTTTAAACTCAGAGGAGTGTTCCTGGAGCCACTCTGTACCAATTATGAACGTATGGGGTGTCGCATTGTCCTGCTGGAATTGCCCAAGTTCGTCGGAATGCACAATGGACATGAATGGATGCAAGTGATCAGATATGATAGTTTCTTACGTATCATCTGACAGGGCTGTATCTTGACTTATCAGGGGTCCCAATATCACTCCAACTGCATACGTCCCACACCATTACAGGGTCAATGGCTTTATGAGGTTGTCTCCATGCCCGTACACGTCCATCCACTCGATAAAATTTGAAAGGAGACTCGTCCGATCAGACAACATGGTTTCTGTCATCAACAGTCCAATGTCGCTATTCACGGGCCCAGGCGAGGCGTAAAGCTTTGTGTTGTGCCAGTCATCAATGGTACATGAGTGAGTCTTCGGCTCCGACAGTCCATATCGTTGATGTTTTTTTTTTTTAAAAAAAAAAACAGTTCACACGCTGACACTTGTTGATGGTCCAGCTTTGAAATTTGCAGCAGTTTGCGGAACGGTTCCATTTCTGAGGTATTCTGGGTGTTGTGAGTTTTCTCCAAGTGGCTGAAACACCTAGAAGGCGTGAAGTGTTCCAAAAGCAGGTAAGAGACTTTACTTTTAAAGTTTACTGGTTATTCAAAAGTGAGGAAGATTCAGGCGAACCAGTGGGCGAGATTGCCATTTTGCAGAAACGCACTGCAGTGTGCTCTGACGATATTGGTGTACGAATTGTCAAACGAATTGTGCATGAAGCCAAGCTGTCTCAGCAAGCAACTGGATGTGTCTAATTTCGGTCTCCAGGTAAGAAACACAGCGTGCCGAAGTTGGTAACAGGAATCGACGACTTCGAGCCAGATGTTTTATGTCAGAAGGTTTTCGTATTTTATGCACGAGGAGAGTTTTCCACAGCAGCCACTGCTCACTGTTGCTCCTGGGTTTCAAGGAAGTGAAGGAAGTGCAAGGTCAATCCAAAGAATAATGGAGAACGTTGGATTTAAATATGTAAAATCTAATGAAGAATGGAAATTTTTAATGGAGCGGAGTGAAATTGCAGCTGCTAGGATGAAGTCAGATCAAAAGGAACGTCGACTGTGTATTACTTGGACGGGATTAGGTAAATCAGTATCAAACTAGAAATATTATTTGCCAAACAAGAGAGGGGCAAGACGACTTGAAAGTTCCATTTGAGAAAAGGAGGGCGTCTTATAATATGTCAGGCCGGTTCTGCTGCTACCCGATTTGTGTCTCAATGTAAATTCGTATTCCGATCAAATCTGAAAACTAACTCTGGGTACCATTCTGAAATGAATGAAGAAACATTTAGAGAATGATTTAAGAACCCCAGATGTTGCCTTATTTCCGTCCAGAGTGTTTATTATTATGGACAATGGAAGCTATTGCTAGATTACTCTTGACAGATCTTCGCATATGAAACACAAACAGGAGTAGAGCAGTTGGAGATAGTTAAGATTGAAATACGAAATTGATTTAATAGCTCTGCAGCATGGCTACAGGTTCATACGAGTATCTTCTTACCATTGCCATTAAAACCCAACAGAATCGGCGTGGGCAAAGGTGAAGACATATGTGCCAAATAAAACTATTACGTTCAACCAACACTGACAGACTGATCGATGGAGCAACAGACGAAATCACTGTTGCTGACTGGAAAGTGTGCGTGCCCTTACACTGACAAACTCCTAGAAGTTCTCCAGAAATAAGTTGTTAGAGATGAAATAATTGATCTGTTAATTATCAATTTGGCACCCACATCCACCGACTCCAGTTCTGGACGCAGTGACAGTGAAACATCTGAATAAAGAGCTGTGTGAATGAAATGTAAATCTAATTTTTAATTTTTACGCGACATTTACCTTCCCGTCAAGCTGTCTGTGGCGTAGAAAGTAGTTCAGAGCGTAACCTCTTTTGTAATTCAAATGGTGTTTTACTTATCTCGCTGTTCTCATTACAATGCAACATAGTTTAGAAATGGTTCAAATGGCTCTGAGCACTATGGGATTTAACATCTATGGTCATCAGTCCCCTAGAACTTAGAACTACTTAAACCTAACTAACCTAAGGACATCACACAACACCCAGTCATCACGAGGCAGAGAAAATCCCTGACCCCGCCGGGAATAGAACCGGAGAACCCGGGCACGGGAAGCGAGAACGCTACCGCACGACCACGAGCTGCGGACCATAGCTTAAAATGCTCTTCATTCTGCTGTGGATTAAAATATCCTCAGCAGAATAACAGCATTTTAAACTGACAGGATCCTGATTCTTTCGTCGTTTCGTTAACAGAGTAGAAGGCAACAGAAGGTTAATCCGTTTTTTATTGTGAAATTCATTATGGAGTACATTCTGTAGTGCTGCAGTCTGTATTACTGGTTTCTTGCCATGTCATTATGGCTGGCAAAGATTGAATACACATTCCATTCGGTAACGTGCCGCACACAATGAACCAGACCGTAGCGATGTAGGTTAAGTTTCCGCTGTTGCAGCTGCCACCAAAGTAGTTTCTGTCTATGCTCTTTCAACCGAGTTGATAACGCAGCATTACTCGTGTGTTGCACAGCCTGAGGCCATTAACACTGTCGCCGACTATAGTGCCGCTTTATACATCTTCGCTGAGGTCATAACAGTCTACGAAAAATCCAAAAACTTCGAAGCCGACAAGCGGCTTAGTGCACACTGCCACAACGAAATCAAACCTGCTTTCTCCGTATGATTGTCAGGCATCCTAAGCGGTTATTCACAGTCACACAGGCTAAACGAAGCATCTGCAACTCTTAATGTGAATAAGGACGCTCATACACGCATGAAACAATACAAATGTAAGAAGTTACAAGATTTTTATGTTGCATATTTGAGATGAATAACATAATCCCATAACATTCGAATACAGCACAAGTAGCACCGCTGGACACAGTCAGGTCGATTAAATATATAGGCTTAACTTACGAAGTGACACGAAATGAAACGATCAGGTAAGGACAGTAGTAGGGAACGTGAATTTTCTTGAATCAGCGGTCTTCTGACGCTTTAATGCGGTCCGCCGCGAATTCCTCTCCCATGCCATCCTTTTCATTTCAGAGTAGCACTTACTACGTACATCCCCAATTATTTGCTGTATCTCTTTCTTCTCCTACAATTTTCACACCGTGTGGCTTCCTTTAGTGCCGTAGAAGTTATTCCTTGTTGCGTTAACAGCTGTCCTATTGTCCTGTCCCTTCTTCTCTTCAGTGTTTTCCACATACTACTTTCATCGTCAGTTATGTGGAGCACCTCCTCATTTCTTACCTTATCAGTTCACTTAATTTTCAACACTCTTCTGTAGCATTATACTTTAAAAGCTTCAATTCTCTTCTGTTACAGTTTTCCCACAGGCCATGTTTCACAACCACACAAGGAGTTGTTGGGTAAGGCAGACTTCAGGGCATTCTGTTCGTGCAGGTTGCCTACATCAGAGACAAGCATACATTCAGGAGCAAACCTGTTTTTCTGCTCCACATCTGCCCTTAACTTACTGTCCTCTTTTCATTGCCAGGTCCTTAGCCTATTGTTCTACACTGCTTTTGATACATAATTAGCTGATTGATTTATGACAACTTAGTGACAAGCAAAGAGAATTATGAACCTCTGAGGTTAATTTATGACCCCCTGGGGATAATTTTCCCTCCTCAGAAACCCCCCACCCTCCCACTTCTCCTTCATCACACCTCTGGGAACTTCCCTTGGTGATACAAACACAATTTTGATATGAAATTATCAGACTAATTATTTAAATAGATCAATTAATTTACCCCTAGCGCTGAGGGAACCTCCCAGCTCTCCCTCTCATCTCCCCCACCTGGAAATTGGCAGGAAAAATCCTCAGTTGATTGTCTGTTTGGCAGGGAAACGATTGTAGTGTATGGAATATTGTTAATATGATTTCTGGTAGACAAGGCAAGGCATGGAATATTGTTTATTCAAACAATTTATTGGATTCAAAGCTGTGTATGGAATAATATTTATTTAGTTATTTAAAGAATTTGGCGGGAAATTGATTGCAGTGTATGGAATATATTGTTTAAACAATTTCTGGTAGACAAAGCAATGAGTGGAATATTGTTAACTTAAACAATATATTGTTACACAGCAGTTTTTGGCTATAGTTTATTTATTTATTTGAAGAGGTTTTCAGGAAACTCATTACAGTGTGTGTAGTACTGTTTATTTAAACATTTTGTTGGTGACAAGGCAGTATGGAATATTTAAACAATTTGTGGCACTTTTTTTATCCCAGCTGTGCAAGAAATACTGTCAACATAACTCATCACACATAATCACCCTGTTAAAAATCTTTCCCACCGACCACAGGGCATTGTGCGCCCTTGGCGCCAATGGTATAGCTGGGCCAGCCACTTTGTGTATTCCTGCGCTCGCATGCTGCACAATGCTCACTTCGGCCACTTGACTGGCAGCCATATATAATGCTAATACCCAAACAAAAGCGTCATGTGGAATCAGCCATTTTATATTAACACCTGAGAAATACCTGCCGAAAGACATGCTGTCTCTCTCTCTCTCTCTCTCTCTCTCTCTCTCTCTCTCTCTCTCTCTCAAGTGGCCCTATCGTATTGGGTGCCACTGCTGGGTCTGTATGTGCCATCAGTAGTAGTCAGATTGAACTTCAAACAAAGCAGCGTTTACCTGATAAAACCCTAGCAATGGGTGTGTGTCAGATGTTGGACATATGTGTCTTGCATTGACTAATATTTCGGAAAGCAATATTTCCATAATGAGATTTTTCACTCTCCAGCGGAGTGTGCGCTGATATGGAACTTCCTGGCAGATTAAAACTGTGTGCCGGACCGAGACTCGAACTCGGGACCTTTACCTTTTGCCGTCAAGTGCTCTGCAAGGTTCGCAGGAGAGCTTCTGTGAAGTTTGGAAGATAAGAGGCGACGTACTGGCAGATGTAAAGCTGTCAGGACAGGGCGTGAGTCGTGCTTAGGTAGCTCAGATGGTAGACACTTGCCCACGAAAGGCAAAGGTCCCGAGTTTGAGTCTTGGTCCAGCACACAGTTTTAAGCTGCCAGGAAGTTTCAATATTTCCATACTCTATCAGATTGTCTGACTAATCAATTAAATCGATATCCTTTGTGTGTGGCCTGTTTTTCCATGCATCTTATTGATACATACTAGGACTGGTATATTCGATGGGATTCGATCCTGCAACTGTCCAGTTTCCAGACCCTGATGGACTTTCCTATCTTGCCTCCTATTGGTGGAGACTGACACAATTAGGTAATTTGGTAGGAAGTCCACTACGTTGGTGGTTGCTGAAAATTTCAAATTACAGCTCAGTTTCACGCTAAGTCCTCAAACAATTTGTGTGAAGGGCTGGACCACTATCGGAAACAATAAACTGATAAATCAGGAATTTGCTGTTGCTATTGGGTTTTTAAAGCACTCTAGTATTCCTAAACTGATTGTCTCTGCTACATTCGGAAGGCAGAGGAAGGGCCTACAGCGTGACAGGATGGAGACAACAACAAAAAATACCTCTGCAAGGCAGAGTCCACTGCACTGTATTGAGAAACACTAAATATGATACTCCTAAACCAGAACCCAGTCGATAGCAGAAGTTGTCATGGATAGATGTCAGAGATGGCTGAATCACTTGCACATCCCGCATGCTCAACTCCTGATATCCACATACAGTGTGTCCAATCCCTCCAACTGACAGCGCCTACACTCAGAGGTCACAGAAAATTGCCACCAAGACCGCAGCCGCTGTCATGGACACGCGTATATGCCAGAGTGCACCACCTCCTGCCATGGAGGCCATCCAGGGATGATTGGAGTCTATGAATTTGAGTGTTATCAATACATCCAGACCCAACACTTATCAGTTATCGCTTCTGAATTGGTCTATTTTCCACAGAGAATACAAACATCCCATGGAATGGCAGAGACAGCTCAATGCTTACTGACTTTTACTTCGCTATTCAACTACCCAGGGGGCGCCGACGCCAGGACATACCCCTGCAATTGCGGCAAGAGCTGACTAACTGGCAGGCTGGAACTGTTATTTGCACCTGCCATTCGTGAGAGCCTTAAGCTGAAAATGCTCATTCGTTGCCCACAGACTACGTCCGCCATGCTCCCTGCACTCCAAAGGGTGTCGTCCTAGGAAACCAGCTACATAGTTATAACTGCAATTGAAATTAAATATTACGGTTGCAGCCCCAATCTGACGACATGCGATACTGAGCGAAGTATTTGAAATGTCATCTCCTGATAGCTGTGGCTCTGGGACGAATCTCAAGTTGAAATATCAATATCTATATCCTCCTTATTAGTGGACATAATTTTTCATTTAAAACCTTTCATCCGCCTTTCGGCTACTGATGAGTCAAAATCGCAATTTTCCACATAATATCCATACCTCTCTTATGACCAGACATAGTCATTTTCATTGCACATGTCAGAACACTGACTACAGCAACTTTACACCCCAATTCAATATTTATACCAATGATGATCACTGCGAATCTATCACACATCCCCTACGAAGTGCGGTTCTAGGTGCTTCAGTCTGGAGCCGCGTGACCGCTACGGTCGCAGGTTCGAATCCTGCCTCGGGCATGGCTGTGTGTGATGTCCTTAGGTTAGTTAGATTTAAGTAGTTCTAACTTCTAGGGGACTGTAGCGCCTAGAACAGCTCGGCCACCCAGACCGGCTGTTAAAAACACTATCGCTACGACCATGTTACTGTCGCCCTGTATAAAAGGTATTTATTTAGCTTATGGCATTACATATGAACAGTGACTAGCAATTGTGGATGACATAGTTCTACAAAAATTTACAAAAATATATTAATTTCATAATTTACAATTTAAAAAATAAGTCTATAAATTTACATCTAATTTGCCGATCCATTCAAGGGGTACCACTGTCACTTCAAAGAAATGTTCCAAGTTCCCATGGTAGGCTCTTCTGCTACAGATTGTTACAATGTGATGGATCGTCTAGTGTTCATTTCCACACTCACACTGAGAAGATGAAGCCCTTCACCATCGGTAGAGGTTTTCAGCACAGATACAGTGGCCTGTGCGGATCCGATTAATTGTTTTCCAGACACGTCGCGTTAGTTCCATACCGGCTTGTGTCAGGTCTTTGGAGGGTCTCATGTTCCTCGTAGGCATTAGTGTTCCACATTTCTGTCCACTTTTTATTGATACTGAAAGTAGCTGCCTGTAGCGATTCTGCCAGTAGGACAGATGGCTGCCTAGATTTTAATCGGTTCATTCGGAATGTAGGAACGTCAGAGTGCATTGGAAGCTTGGGAATCTTAAGTAATTTTTTGTATTCCTTCGTTCTGTCTTCGGCGGTCTGGTGGCGCAATGTTGCTTAGAAGTTGTAACCAGTATAGAGGAGTAAATTTGATGCAGCCTGTTATTGTCCTCACTGCTGCATTTAGCTCCAGGCCAATTTTTCTCACATGTGTGCTATTCATCAACTGAATAGACCAGCCCTAAGGCAGCGCAAAGCAGTGTCGTAGCTCTTGCGCCCCATGAGGTACCACTCAGCTTCTGTATGATGTTTTGCGTGATCTAAGCTTTGCTGCGGCGTTTTCTATGTGCCTACTGTAACAGAGAGTTCTATCAAGAGTCACTCTTAGATGTTTTGGAGAGTCTTGGTGGTGAAGGACCTGACCGTCAAAGGTGACATTCAATTTAGTATTGGCCGTTCTGTTGTTAAGGTGAAAGCAGCTGACTTCAGCCTTCGTTGGATTTGATATCAGACTCCTCTTTTTGAAGTATTCATCTGCTGTGCTTACATCTGCAGATAGGACCTCTTCACCAGCTTCAAGAGTTCTGTGCTGGGAGGCTAAGGCCAGTTGTCTGCATAGATGACCTTCCTTGACTCTGTTTCAGGAAGGCCAGATGTATACAAGACGAACAGGATTGACGCCAAAACTAAGCCTTGAGGAAGACCATTATCAAGTTTATTCTGTCTGCTTAGTTGGTTGCCAAGGACTACTTGGTAGTATCTCTCAGAGAGCGTGTTGTTTATGAGCCTGATTGTGGTTTGGCAGTGTATGACACTTGCGAGTTTATACAAGAGTCCTTGTCTACATACTGTATCACAGTCAACTGGAAGATAAATAAAAGCCGCAGACTTTTTTAGGCAACACTGGAATCCGGCTTCTATGTGCGTAGTTAAGATGAGCACATGGTCTGCGCGGCTTCTGTTTCGCCTGAATCCTGCCTGTTCGATGAGAATAACTTCATGGATCTTTGCACCGATTCGACTGAGGATGACTCTCTCCAAAAGCTTGTAGGAGCAGCCCAGGAGAGCGATAGCTCCCTGTTTTGTTCACTAGTTTATCCGGCTTCAGTACTGCTATGATTTTGGTTTTTTTGAAGGCTTTTGGCATGTTCCCTTGTAGCATAATATTAGTGAAGAAACTTGCAAGCTATCTACCAGTCCTGTCTCCACAGTTGATGAGGAACTCTGGATGTATCTCATCAAATCTTGGAGCTTTGCCTTTTTTTCATTTCTTTGATTATTGCAGTGATCTCATCTACAGTGAAGTCTCTGGAGTACTCTTATTTGTTGGGTGCCTTCTGTTTCAAGTTTCTAAGCTTTTTCTTAACCATTCTTGTGTGTGGCTTACGTGGGGGTGCTTTGGAGAGAGAACTTATTCTGTTCGCAGTCTAGTCTGGTGTTACTTCAGGATCTTTTCAGGTGGGTGGTCGACTTCCTCCCAGTTTTCTCAACAGATTCCACTTCTCTCTGCTTGACCTCTTCAAATCCAGACTTTCTGCTTTTCTCTCCAAGCATACTTTACGAGCTTTATCAAGGTGTTTTAGGAGTTCTTCAGCAGTTCCGCTGTCATTGGTGGTTAAATAGTACTGATACAGTTCGTTGCATTACTCCAGCCTGGGATATTACTCTCCAGAATCCACTAGGCACGTATTTTTTTTATGTTTTTAGAACTGCTCCGACGAATCTTTCATAATTTTCACTTATTGGGGGGCGGGGGGGGGGGGGGGGGAGGGAATCCATCTGATCACTTTATCAAGTTCTTAGGAGAATTTAACCCAGTTTGCTGATACTCGCATCCGCAGCGCACCATAAGCTGCATGTATCCTCTGGGTGGTGCTAAACGAGTATCAGAGCTGGCAGCCAGACTTATCTACGACAGATCTCCTAGGTTAAACATGAATGCATAGAAGGTGTTCTTCTTTCTACAGGCACACACAAGTATCGCTAACGATATCCATGTTAGAAACTATACATGCTTTATAAATTGAGGTCTGGTGTTGCTAGCAAAAGAAGTGGTCTCCCAGAGAAATACCATGACCTTGAATATAGACGGTGATTGCGAAATGTGTTAACCAGCTGAAGAGCGGGTGCACATCACCTGCATTGTAAGTTCGTATTAAAATCACCCTTATCTCCGAATTATAAAGCAGTCCGGCTGAGGATGTGCTATCAAACCAATATTCCCAATCCATCTTGCCACTACCAGATAGTTCTCATTCCAACAAACAGTATTTGTAATGCATTCTATCGTGGTACCACGTAGACAGTGAAACAGAGGCTCTGTGACACATCCATGGGGCTATGGCGAGGGAGAATGATCGTCGACTGAGAATGATCACATACAGTGGATGGTGTGCTATGTGAGGAATCCGTTAAAAATTCAGTGCTGCACTTAGGTTATAAGAAATGTACAAAATCTTGTGACCAATACACTGGCTTTTCAAATCTGTGGTGTTGCACGTTCTGGTAGAAATGCTGTATGCAATTTGGAATCAAGTCTCCCCATTCAACTACATACTTGTGTTGGATTCTATGGAGTTGCCTTTTATTGATTGCAGCCACTGGTGAATCATATTCATGGCATTCTCATATTTCGTAACTAATCACCTTTCTCGAAGCTATCCACTAAGGACGCTATACAGCAAAACTCCAGCGTGGCTTCAGACAGTCCCCCTGCATCTTGAAACTGTTCCTTAGTTTCTGCCCCACCCTCCCCTCAAATTTGTCCACGTGATAGGTCTAATTTAAGTTGGAACTGAACGAAAGTTGGAGAGAGCTATGTCTAAGACCTTCTGCATTCTGTGGAGAAACAGGGTGAGCTGAGTTCATGCGACAAAACGGTGAAATGAGAACATGTTGTCATAGCTCCATCAACTGTCTACCATGTGTACGCTTTCTCCTGCAAAACGAGGTCGCAGAAAAGACAGTATGAGCAATTAGAGTGGTGTTCCTTATTGGGAAAAGGAGGAAGACTTCACATCATACAAGAACTGGAAGAAGGGCGAGGATTTCGCTACTGCATTGTGGTGGGTCTCCGAAGTACCTACCTGTACTTCAGTCCAAAGGATATTTGTGTCCCTCAGGATGATTCATGTCTGTCACCCAAACATTCTCCTTATCCTTGTTATCTGTTATCATCCAACAGGGAAAAACCGCGAACTATAAAAACACCAATATCATTACCCAGTAGAGATATTGATAAGCTATTACTGCGTCCCTCTCCTCTGATATATTGAAAAAAAAAATACTGTCTGCATGCTGACATCGAGTACATGTGGTAATCCTATTAAATGTCCAGGTATTTGTTCCACTGGAGCCGCCGGTAAGTGATCGAGGCGCTTGCACAGACCAGTGTAAAGTTTTGTCACTCTTTCTGTCACCATCAATCGCAAGACAAGGTTCCTGTGTTATTCTTTCATAAGCAGTTTGATACGATGTCTTTTCTGGTGTAGAATATCCAAGAAGCACATGACTACAGATTTGTACACTGCCATACAATTTGTTTTTGCACCTCGACTTAGATGTCTGTGTCAGGTGACAAGCTGACATTACCATGTTCCGAACCATTAACTCTCACAGAAAGCTGGACACTGGATGGTTTAAACTATGCTGCTCCCATAACACAGGATGGTTGAATTAAAAGACAGAGGTCATGTTTATTGACAAAAATGTTGAAGACATCATGACATATTGAAATCAGAAGAATGGAGCATTTACAAACAGCTGTCTGAAGGCAATGATCTCTACATTTAATCTCATCTTTCACAATGGCAGGTAACTCATATGTAGGTGTTCCATTCCAAACAGATCAAGAGTATTGATTCCTTATATCGCAGCCATGTACACAATAACTGTTTCGATGCTGGCTATCCGCTGGAATGTGTTGCTTCCAGTAAGACTTTCTGATCATTATGTGATAATCAACAGCATACCAGTGGTTGGATGGGATGGGAAAGATGACATCGATGTACTGTAATAAGCGTCACAGTTAATAGTGTGACCAATTTTAGCAATTTTACCAGTTTTTCTGTAGTTTCCATGCTTTCCAGTGATATGGCAGCATGCTTCCCAATTTCTGTATCATTGCTAAACCACCTATCCATTACTTTGCATGCACCATATACTAGATTGTGAATGTAGATAGATGACTGCATTATACATTCATTCATGGTTAATTCTCGAACATATATGGCAAAGTATACCAGACAGTTTCCTAGACCGAAGCAGTTATGTTACCTACATATTTCTAGCACTTTTATCATAGTGCATAATTTATTATTGCAATTGCTCATCATTCCCTATGTGGATGGGAGTCATAGAGTATTCTTGCATTCTTAGGATGAAGTTGGAGATTGAAAGATCTTCCTGTGTTGTCTTTGACCATCTCTCCTTACAACACTGTCACCGATTTAATTTTCAGCTGACCAGAAGCGACAATGTACTATATCTACTGTATTCCAAGTCTCGTGAAGGAACAGAGGGAGCTGTGTCCATAACTGCTGTTCAGCGAAAAGTGGTCTGCACCAGTCTTACTCATGACACCCAACCAAGTGACCAAGTGCACAAGATCTCTCCAGATATACCTCTGTTGGTGTGTAGCAGACATGAGCTTGTTGTGATGGTATAACGAACAGCAGAAGAAACACATGGTTTATGCATGATGGAGCTCCAGATGGAAGGAGTTTGAAGAATTTTACACATGGTTTATGCATGATGGAGCTCCAGATGGAAGGAGTTTGAAGAATTTTACGTTAATCAACTATGCTATCAATTCCAAAGTATTGTTCAAGTGACTGGGTCAGTCCCAAGAAAGTATCAGCAAGAGATCATATATCGTAGAACACAAACACGCAGTTCTGAAGTTAAACACGCTATAACAGTAAAGCCATGTGGTTTCCGAAATCTTAGTCAATGCAGCACAGTTATGTCCAACATCTGACATACATCCACCCTGCAAGTTTTCTATCCCACTCACTATGGTGACAAACTTTAAGAAGATAAAACTACTTCCTTCTACACCAAACATAGATTCTTTGTGATACATGCACGTTGCAGCTTTCTGGAGGTTCATAGTGCCCCCTGTTCACATCTGATTATGGTTCAGAATTTATACTATCCTCACATCAGTTCTATAAAATTAACGTGAGCAATGGAAAATGTCTCTTACAAGAAAACAGACAAACGCATAGCAGCAGTTTTTGACATGTGAAATTAGACACCGTGCTGCAATAATTCTGTAAACAGGACAAATTTGAAGCAAATCTATACACAGGGTTGGCAGTGCCCCACAAACTCAACATAACTGCAGTTATGAAAATTAGGACTCTATTGCCGAGCGGTTCTAGGCGCTACAGTCTGGAACCGCGAAACCCCTACGGTCGCAGGTTCGAATCCTGCCTCGGGCATGGATGTGTATAATGTGCTTAGGTTAGTTAGCTTTAAGTAGTTCTACGTTCTAGGGGACTGATGACCTCAGACGTTAAGTCCCATAGTGCTCAGAGCCATTTGAACCGTAGGACTCTATTTATATCCAAGATGCGGCAGAGAATTGGAGTACTTCACATGCATCTTCATTCATCTGGAGGAGGGTGTTCAAATAGGTTTTTCCACCAACGGACATGATTCATCGAACATGCATTAGAAACTCAATGCCGAATGTTGACGACTGCAGGTAGATAGCGCTCTAAGTCACACAGAGAACATGCAGTTATATACATGTCGATAGCAAGTGATAGCACAGAACTGATGCACCCTGAGTGAACAAAGGATAAAAATGGTTAAACGCGTGGTAAATGACCTTCCGCAACCTCTTCCTCTCTCTAGAATGCCTACCATTATATCGTATCCCGTTACAACCCCTCTCAACCGATCATTCCATCTACTTTCAGTCATCCTGTAACGCAGATCCATGTCAGTTTAGAGGCAGAATGTTCTCTTCCCTAGGAAACCATCAAATACAGCAGTCATCTTGCATGTACCACTATCACCTCATCAGACATTTGGTAGAATGCTGTTAAAAAAGCCATACAAAAACTGTTCTGTAAGGTATTTGCTAGCAGACATAATGTTATTGTGATTGTTGTAGAGTATAGAGAAATACACTGTAAACACTACCAGAATGAGATTTTCACTCTGCAGCGGAGTGTGCGCTGATATGAAACTTCCTCGTCTCCTACCTTCCAAACTTTACAGAAGCTCTCCTGCGAACCTGCAGAACTAGCACTCCTGAAAGAAAGGATATTGCGGAGACATGGCTTAGCCACAGCCTGGGGGATGTTTCCAGAATGAGATTTTCACTCTGCAGCGGAGTGCGCGCTGATATGAAAGTTCCTGGCAGATTAAAACTGTGTGCCGGACTGAGACTCGAACTCAGGACCTTTGCCTTTCGCGGGCAAGTGCTCTACCAACTGAGCTACCCAAGCACGACTCACGCCCCTTTCTCACAGCTTTACTTCTGCCAGTACCTCGTCTCCTACCTTCCAAACTTTACGGAAGCTCTCCTGCGAACCTGTAAATACTGTTTGTTTGGGTTTAAAATCCTTAAACAGTATTGCACAGGATCAAACATGTGATCTATTCTGTAGCTGGATATTGCACTCGCCCATCTGGTATTATAAAGCTCTTTAGGTGAGAACACTTAATGAAAATCTATAAGATGCGTGCTGATAACTTGGGGTCACACCTGGGCTTGTGATCCGATATATAAAAATTTATTACTCTAAATTTGGTGGTCATCCACTTTAAACATTGTATTCGAGCCGACGAGGAGAAATGACTGTCTCCCTGATTCCACATGCTTCCATGTCAACTCTTCCTCGTATTCGTCTTGCTGTCACATACTCATTCCCATGCACAAGAATTTTCCTACACCAGGTAGGAGACAAGTAATTACTTCCTCATTCCCCTCAATTTCCCCGCATTTTGGCGTATTTTCCTTCAATTTATACGTATTTTCCGTATATTTTTGTAATTTTATATATTTTATTTCACTTCCGCCCATGGGATAATGACATCACTTCTCGCCACGTAAGCTAAAACTGCTTGTAAATGTACACTACTGCCCATTAAAATTGCTACATCACATTGATGACGTGCTACAGACGCGAAATTTAACCGACAGGAAGAAGATGCTGTGATATACAAATGATTAGCTTTTCAGAGCATTCACACAAGGTTGGCGCCGGTGGCGACACCTACAACGTGCTGACATGAGGAAAGTTTCCAACCGATTTCTCATACACAAATAGCAGTTGACCGGCGTTGCCTGATGAAACGTTGTTGTGATGCCTCGTGTAAGGAGGAGAAATGGGTACCATCACGTTTCCGACTTTGATAAAGGTCGGATTGTAGCCTATCGCGATTGCGGTTTATTGTATCGCGATATAGAATAGCTAAGTCTCAGGATAAAATTGAAACCATATGGTCAGTCGTAAAGGAAGTGGCTGGTCTGCAGAGACAGGTCGAGGATATAGAATCAGTGCGTAGTGGGAATGTCCGTGTTACTGATAAGTCGCATATATGTACAGTATTTAATAATCACTTTCTGAATATAGCAGGTGAACTAAATAGAAACCTAGTCCCAACAGGGAATCATATAGCGCTCGTAGAAAAAAGTGTTCCGAGACTGTTACCTGAAATGCTCCTCCATGATACTGACAAGAGGGAGATTGAGTTGATAATTAAATCACTAAAGACCAAGAACTCTCATGGATATGACGGGTATCTAGCAGAATACTGAAGTATTGTTCCATGTATGTTAGCCCAGTGCTTAGCCATATCTGTAACTTTTCCTTTAGGAGTGGTCGGTTTCCTGACCGATTAAAGTACTCGGTAGTGAAGCCACTTTATAAAAAGGGAGACAGGGATAATGTTGATAATTATAGACCTATTTCTATGCCATCGGTGTTTGCTAAAGTTATCGAGAGGGTTGTATATACAAGGTTACCGCAGCATTTAAATTCACATAATTTGCTGTCAAATGTACAGTTTGGTTTTAGAAATGGCTTAACAACTGAAAATGCTATAGTCTCTTTTCTCTGTGAGGTTTTTGACGGATTAAATAAAAGGTTACGAACGTTAGGTTACGAACGAAGGCTTTTGACTGTGTTGACCACAAAATATTACTGCAGAAGTTGGAACATTATGGACTAAGGGGAGTAGCTTACAATTGGTTCGCCTCTTACTTTAAGAACAGAAAGCAGAAGGTAATTCTCCGCAATATTGAGAGTGGTAATGATGTTCAGTCCCAATGGAGCACTGTTAAATGGGGCGTTCCCCAAGGATCGGTGCTGGGGCCACTGCTGTTTCTTATTTATATAAATGATATGCCTTCTAGTATTACAGGTGATTCAAAAATATTACTGTTTGCTGATGACACCAGCTTGGTAGTGAAGGATCTTGTGTGTAATATTGAAACATTATCAAATAATGTAGTTCATGAAATAAGTTCGTGGCTTGTGGAAAATAATTTGATGCTAAATCACAGTAAGACTCAGTTTTTACAGTTTCTAACTCACAATTCAACGAGAACTGATATTTTAATCAGACAGAATGGGCATGTTATAAGCGAGACGGAACAGTTCAAGTTCCTAGGCGTACGGATAGATAGTAAGCTGTTGTGGAAAGCCCATGTTCAGGATCTTGTTCAGAAACTAAATGCCGCTTTATTTACCATTAGAACAGTGACATTTCAACACGAAAAGTAGTCTACTTCGCATATTTTCATACGCTTATGTCATATGGTATTATTTTTTGGGGTAATTCTTCTGATTCAAAAAGGGTATTTTTGGCTAAAAAACGGGCTGTTCGAGCTATGTGTGGTGTAAGTTCTAGAACCTCTTGTCGACCCCTATTCAATAGTCTGGGAATTCTGACATTGTCCTCACAGTATATATTTTCTTTAATGTCGTTTGCTGTTAGCAATATTAGCTTATTCCCAAGAGTTAGCAGCTTTCACTCAGTTAATACTAGGCAGAAATCAAATCTGCATGTGGAATGCACTTCCTTGACTCTTGTGCAGAAAGGAGTGCGGTATTCTGCTGCATCCATTTTCAATAAGCTACCATAAGAACTCAAAAATCTTAGCAGTAGCCCAAACGCTTTTAAGTCTAAACTGAAGAGTTTCCTCATGGCTCACTCCTTCTATTCTGTCGAGGAGCTCCTGGAAGAGCTAAAAAATTAAGCAAATTCCAGTGTTACATTCTTGATATTCTTTATTTAAACTAATGACGTGTCGCCTGAATATGTTTCTTATATTTCATTTTATCTGTTTCTACAATCGTGTTATAATTTCATGTATTGACTCGTTCCATGACCGTGGAGACTTCTCCTTAATGTGGTCCCACGGAACAATAAATAAATAAATAAATAAATAAATATTGCTGCTAACTATGGTCGAGATCCAATGACTGTTAGCAGAATATGGAATCGGTGGGTTCAGGACGGTAATACGGAACGCCGTGCGGGATCCCAACTGCCTTGTATCACTAGCAGTCGAGATGACAGGCATCTTATCCGCATGGCTGTAACGGATCGTGCAGCCACGTCTCGATCCCTCAGTCAACAGATGGGGACGTTTGCAAGACAACAACCATCATCACGAACAGTTCGACGACTTTTGCAGCAGCATGGACTATCAGCTCGGAGGCCATGGCTGCGGTTACCCTTGACGCTGCATCACAGACAGGAGCACCTTCGATGGTGTACTGAACGACGAACCTGGGTGCACGAATGGCACAACGTCATTTTCTCGGATGAATCCAGGTTCTGTTTACAGCATCATGATGGTCGCATCCGTGTCTGACGACATCGCGGAGAACGCACATTGGAAGCGTGTATTCGCCATCGCCATACTGGCGTATCACCAGGCTTGATGATATGGGGTGCCATTGGTTAGACGTCTCTGTCACCTCTTGTTCGCATTGACGGCACTTTGAACAGTAGACGTTACATTTCAAATGTGTTAATACCCGTGGCTCTACCCTTCATTCGATCCCTGCGAAACCCTACATTTCAGCAGGATAATGCACGACCGCATGTTGCAGGTTCTGTACGGGCCTTGCTGGATACAGAATATGTTCGACTGCTGCCCTGGCCAGCACATTCTCCAGATCTCTCACCAATTGAAAATGTCTGGTCAATGGTGGCCGAGCAACTGGCTCGTCACAATACGCCAGTCACTACTGTTAATGAACTGTGGTATCGTGTTGAAGCTGCATGGGCAGCTGTACCTGTACACGCCATCCAAGCTCTGTTTGACTCAATGCCCAGGCGTATCAAGGCTGATATTACGGCCAGATGTGGTTATTATGGATATTGACTTCCCGGGATCTATGCACCCAAATTGCGTGAAAATGTAATCACATGTCAGTTCTAGTATAATATATTTGTGCAATGAATATCCGTTTATCATCTGCATTTGTTCTGGGTGTAGCGATTTTAATGACCAATAGTGTATGTTCTAAAACAAGTCGTAGGGTCATTATTGCCTCGTGAGCTCCTACATTTCTTCGAAATCCAAGCTGCTCGTCCCCGAGGGCAGGTTCTACCAGGTTTTCCAGTTTTTTTGCAAATAGCTCGTCTCAGTGTCTTGCAAAGATGGCTTATTGGTATTATTGTGACATAATATTCTTAAAAGTAAAGTGCAGGAGGCGTTCTGTATTGAAAGCGACTGTCGGCACGTCGCTGAGACAGTAGTAGTAAGTACCCTCCGCGGCATTCCGCGGCGCAGGCCTTGCCCCTTTTGCGCGGGACCCGGTGATTCACGGCGGCCCGCGCCGACTTGGGTCGAGAGCGCGCAGAAAGCCAGCGCGGCCGGCGCCGCAATCACCGCAGCCGCAGGGGGTCGCGCCGGACGCGGCTAGGG
This sequence comes from Schistocerca cancellata, assembly GCF_023864275.1. Lineage (NCBI taxonomy): Eukaryota > Metazoa > Arthropoda > Insecta > Orthoptera > Acrididae > Schistocerca > Schistocerca cancellata. The sequence goes on along the minus strand of NC_064631.1, from coordinate 599,826,835 downwards.
TAGGGCAGGCCGGCGGCAGCCCGTCTGCACTAGACAGAGCCAGCCAGGCGCTCCGGACCAGAGGTCAACGGGCTGCGGCTCCGGAAAGGGGATGGGCGGCTGTGAGAGCAGCTCTCTGCAGAAAAGCGGTTGCTGGAAACTGCTCTCCGACGGAAGGGATACCAGCATCAGCGTCGTATGCCCTTACTATTATTTCTTTCGCCAACACAGTTCAAACAATCTGGTGATCAGGAACTTTACTAACTTTCTCCCCATCGCCGGCCAAATGCTGGAGCTTGTAAGTTCAATAACCATCAGAATTCGATCCGACTACCTCCGTGTCGCGAAGTGCCACTGCACTGGTATACAAAAGAACTTTACAATGAACTCCATATCAACAGAAAACTTTCGTAAGTAACATATCATGCACATTTGTTACAAGTACTTGAAACCCCAGATCCAAATGGCTCTGACCACGATGGGACTCAACTGCTGAGGTCATTAGTTCCCTAGAACTTAGAACTAGTTAAACCTAACTAACCTAAGGACATCACACACATCCATGCCCGAGGCAGGATTTGAACCTGCGACCTTAGCGGTCTCGCGGTTCCAGACTGCAGCGCCTAGAGCCGCACGGCAACTTCGGCCGGCATGAAACCCCTGATATGGCAACTTTGAATGGAGAAACTTACAGCTTCGTATATCGTCTAAGTGCGAAATACAATAGTTTTCGTAAACAAGGGTCCAAAAATGGCGATAGAGCGAAAAAAAATGACCAATGGGGTTGCAGTCTCCTTTCTTCACATGTCATTTCGATAGTGAGAGAACACTAGAAAAACATGCAGCTGGGTGACCTACGCTGGAACAGTTTGTCAGAGGAATCAGCCACGTATGAAGCATGGAAATAATACATTTTTCTAGTCATATTTAACGAGAGTCACTAGAACAGCGTACAGATTCGCTTAACTGCAGAAGAGCAGAAGTCTCGACGTTGGATAAAAATGGTAGACGAAAGGATAAAAAACACACTTAAGTACCTACACAGCGGGAGCGTTAATATAATATTCCTTGAGAAAAATGGGGTTCTTTCAATGAATCGGCACTGGTTCAAAGGAAAATCACTCTTTTGAAACACAGTTTAAAATTTTCAGCACACGATACTTGGCTGCTGGTACACGGAGGTGAACAGGTAGACTCTTTCTTCTTAAATTTCCGAAAGATATATGTCTCGCATCTCATTCGTGACTCACGACCAGGATTCGGTCACAGCATTTCGAAAATATGTAATTGGCAGGAAAATAATCTCACTTACAGAGCTCTATAGTTACAGTAGGTGGCAAGTGTTCAAAGGAAAGGAAGTGAAAGTAACGTTGATATCTCCAGAGGAAGAATAATAAGATCTCAGACGCTGAGGATTTATCGGAGAAGATAACCATCGCATTTCGATTGCTGGACGCTGATACTATAGACTGTAGGAAAGTGATGTCACTAGGCGGCTGTAAGGAAATACTGAATGACTTGGCAGGTATTCGCACTTACTATGCAGAACGCCAACCCTCTTGATACGGGAATAAATATAAAATACGGGTCGTAAATGAGATGTACACCCGATACTACTCAGTTACGAGAGGAATGGTAAATTTATGGAGCCTGTAAAGTCGTATAAATAGGTAAAGGTTCACTACGATGCGATGTGAAATGATATGATCAAATGAAATTAATAACTGAAAAGACGAAGGCAGATATCTCGGAATAACCGAAGAGAATACGGGCTATCCGCAAAGGAAACGATATACAGCTCTTTAGCATTGTATAGTACAGTTCCTGCATGTCTCCTGTATTTCGCAGACTAAACCATCCTTAATGGAAACTACTATAGAGCAGCTCTTCTATCTGTTCACCTTTCTGCAACTCAGTTGGTCAGTAGAGCAAGAGCGATAATCTGTTCCTCAGTGTAACTGTTCTAGCGAAAACATGTAGTCCAGATTGTTAGCGCAAGTATTATAGTTTCTGACGTGACCAATCAAACTGTAAAAACGCTAAAGGAAAGTGGAACGGCTTGTCAACGTTCAAAGAAAATATCTTTTACCCTTTAGTTTACACACTTTATTTAAACAAGATCAAAACAAATTAAAAAAAAAACAGCTCTCCTGTGTTTTAAGAAATATAATAACAAGGCTTGAAGAATTTTAATAAAAACCACATAGCGTAAACTACGTGCCTACTCAAGCGTTTGAGGAAGATTTACAACGCCCAATTCTTAAAAGAAGAAAATTGAGATACGTCCCAAAAACGTGCTTTTAACTCAACTTTGCAAATATGTATCAAATCCTTTAAGATATTGCATTCGCTGTGGTTTTTAGCCAGATCGTACTTTTACTCTCAGCTGAACAGGCAACAGGATTTTTTTTTTTTAAATTGCTTTACGTAAATCGTTATGTGGTGACCCGTTTGCGGAACCGTCGTCCCTCGCACGGTTGTCGCAGGTCCGGGCATCCTTCCACCCCGTCAGACGGGCGTCGTGTTCCACAGGGCGTGGCCTTCAGGCCAGAGAAACTAGAACACACTAAGGTGTGTGTTAATGGTCTGTTCCATACCACTTGTCCAGAAATATATTTAATAAATACACGGTCGGCCGCGGTGGTCTCGCGGTTCTAGGCGCGCAGTCCGGAACCGTGCGACTGCTACGGTCGCAGGTTCGAATGCTGCCTCGGGCATGGATGTGTGTGATGTCCTTAGGTTAGTTAGGTTTAAGTAGTTCTAAGTTCTAGGGGACTGATGACCACAGCTGTTAAGTCCCATAGTGCTCAGAACCATTTGAACCATTTTTTTGAATAAATACACACGCGAGGGGAAAACAAGTTCGGTGCAAAATAGGACAGTGCCTTTATGAAACCAGAGTCAGTACAGATGCGCTGAGGTAGCAGGGCTCAAAGGGCAATGGGCTGAAACCGAGGCCAGCAACCCCCGCATGGCCGTATTGAACGAAAACACAAGAGAGGCTTTACAGACATCCAGAACAACTCAGAGAGGTGGCCGACATACGGACGGTTAAACCAAACAGTCCCCGAGGAGGCTGAGCCGTATTTATCCCCCTGGCCTTGTGAAAAATGTTGGCTGACGTTGGTATGGCGGTAAAAATCTGTATAAGAAGGTTTGTTGTAGACAACACCCCCTCCCCCCAACTTACCATCACTTTTTCTCCTCAAAAACATGTCAAGGAAGGAGATACAACAATCCTGCCGGCCGGGGTGGCCGAGCGGTTCTAGGCGCTACAGTCTGGAACCACGCGACCACTACGGTCGCAGGTTCGAATCCTGCCTCGGGCATGGGTGTGTGTGATGTCCTTAGGTTAGTTAGGTTTAAGTATTTCTAAGTTCTAGGGGCTGATGATATCGGAAGTTAGGTCCCATAGTGCTCAGAGCCATTTGAGCCATTTTGAACAACAATCCTTCTTAACTAGAACAGTAAATCGATGGAAATGAGAGTTTGGAGTCATTGGCCGGGAGGCGAAGCCTCTTGCGGGGCAGGTCCGGCCGCCTTGGTGCAGGTCTTTTTACATTCGACGCCACATTGGGCGACCTGCGCGCCGGATGGGGATGAAGTGATGGTTTAAATGGCTCTGAGCACTATGAAACTTAACATCTGAGGTCATCAGTCCCCTAGAACTTAGAACCACTTAAACCTAACTAAGCTAAGCACATCACACACATCCATGCCCGAAGCAGAATTAGAATATGCGACCGTAGTAGTCGCACGGTTCGAGACTGAAGCGCCTAGAACCTCTCGGCCACCGCGGCCGGCGATGAAATGATGATGAAGACAACACAACACCCAGTCCCTGAGCGGGGAAAATCTCCGACCCAGCCGGGAATTGAACCTGGGCCCGTAGGACGGCAATTTGTCATGCTGACCACTCAGCTATTGGGGCGGACAGTAAATCGATTACAGCGATAGCGAGAACTTTTAGATGGCCGCAGTGAGACCACACGGCAAAGGTATCGTCCATGTATCTATAGAATCAGCAAGGTTTCACTTTTTCAGATTCAGGGGTTCTTTCCCCAAAACGTATATCTGCTACTAGAAATTGATAAACGCAATACTCCATTTAAACGCAAACATATTTCAGCTCATGGATGATGAACGCAAAATAATGAAAGAAATATTTGGCTAACCAAGAACAAAGCAGTTACTGTTTAAGTAATTATTTCGTTTAATTTAATTCTTCCTAGTAGCATTACACAATACCCAATACCACTTCCATTCCAGACGTGACGTATGTTGACTTATGATGGTAGGCATTGCATTATTCCAAACAAAATGGTGTTGAACTTAGGAGATGAGACATAACGTGGCTTTTAAGCACGCTGCTAGTCTCCTTCCATGGTCATTTTAAGTTGTGATTTTTACGTTTAACACAAAACGAGAAACTCTAGATCTTTTCCAAGTAAAGGTCTAAGAACTTTGCCTAGTAAGCGTAACATAATGTTACCTCTGTCCAATGACTGCTGTTCCTGCTATAGAAATCCTGCAGGCTTGTGCATTTCTAATAATCAACTTTCGTAGATCGAGCATACGTGTATATAGGTTTCATTCATTGATTTGTGATTGTGTAGTGGATGTCCACACTCATAAAAACTAAACTGCATGATAGTCTACGAGAAGTTTCAAGTCTCTCAAAAATGATCGCGTTGTGTAGATTTTACTGTTTAATCCTACTCTGGATGCTTATCAGTGATATAAAGTAGTCACCATAATAATTCCTGTCGTATGGGGACACAGGTATTTCAACTGACACGCATAACTGTTAGTCTGAGAATACTAAGCAGTGGACGTTTACTCCTTCAGCACTGTTATTAAGAGGTCCAAATCATCACTTTACACATTTTGTTTTGCGTTATCATCGGATTTTTGCATTTGTCATCGGTAGCTTAGTTTCTGTAACTACTGTTACGGATTCCAGACGCAGTGCTATTTCGTCAGCAAAATCAATGTTCTCCTCACTCTGAGCGGCTGTAGCACTTTCCTCGTTAGAGTTAGTTTTTTTATATATATGCGTCACTTATATATCCAACATGAAGACATTTCTCTGTTTCAAAGAGAGCCGCCCGTCACACTAATGAAGAGGAGTGCAGCTGTCAGGATAACAAGCTCAGCTATCTCCGGCTAAGCAAAAGCAACCGCAAGCCCGCCGAAGGACGCAAAACAAAGCAGTCAATTGACTTATTTAGTCGCTTGCAGCATCGTAGGTTCTTATTTGGGAAGAGAGATGCTAGACTCTTGTGCGAGGCAACATATTTACTTTGCCGTTGGTTGACTGGATTGCTCCAGAGGAGACCGAAGACATTTCTATGAGTTAATCCGCTCTTAGGCAACGGCTGGATTAGTCAGACTGCAGGCCTTCTGCACAGGTGTGCGTAGTTCGTTACTGGTTACTGTGGAGAAATACAGTACGTAGTCGCTGAGACGAGTCCCCATCTACGCAAGTAGTACGACAATCGACTACATTCTATAGACCCTGGATTACACTGCAATATTTTCTAAACCACGCTCCAGTTGTTTTCTTGTTGATCCCTATGTTGTTACTCGATGTTGTCTTTTTATGCTATCATCCAGTTATATTTCCTTATTTCTTTCTTTTCCCTAACTTAAGATTATTTTCCTTTTTCTTTTATCCAATATTTAAGCCAAATTTTGCTCCAACAGAAATACTGGGAATTAGAGTTGCGCATTTATTTTATACATACGTTTCCTTCGATACACCAACCTTTTCTTCATGGGAAAATTTGTAAGACGCCCGAGTGATGAAACACCGAAAATAAGTGGTCTTTGCTACACAATGTCACATAAGCACACGGACGAGGGCTAGATATTTGACGATCGCGTGCTTAAACCCTACGCATCTGGGTAAGATCCAAATTCATTGAGTTAATTAACACACTTCAAATTTCGGGTTGTATTGTTCACAAAAATACTATCAACGACATTAACATTTATTGGCAATTTCACCTCATAGTCCGTTGGAATGTACCACTGCCTATCGTCGTAACGGTAATCAATCGCGATAAGAAGACGTCAAAAGTCATCACCCGATTTTCCAGAAACTTCTCTCAGTGAAAGAGGGGTCTAAATATGCGAACACACGTCTCGGCTTATCCGCAGATATTAGACCGTTTTAACCGCAGATACTCGACCGATTCTGAGAAAGCGATGGTTAAAGCTTTCGATTTACTTTATATGTCTTTTTGCTGGCAATCAGTATAACCGAAGCTGTGGCACAGTGCGTAGAATCGTGGCTTCACACCTTTGCGCCCCGACTTTCACGGCACGCGATTACTGTTTTTATTTTCGTCTTCATTTAGCTACACTTCTCCTTAGAAGGTTACAACACGAAACTTTTTCAGTGTATGCTGAAAAAAGGTTGCCTTTATTTGGCTGTTAACTGTCTGTTTGGGGAATGAATTAAATAAATAGACGATTGAGAAAAATATCTGAAATCCTTTGCGCTGAAATTTTGTAGTGCATCTTGATTCACAATCAATATATGCTCCCATATGTAGAGTCGTACTGAGATCCTGTCAGGTGCAGTGGCCTTCTTTCTGTTAAGCGGTTTCAGTTGCTTTTGTCTTCCATTACCTCATATTTCGACGTCGGCAATTTTACTGTTCTTTCGACAATGCAAAGGAGACACTGCAGTCCAATCTTCCTCTGCGAAACAGTTTTGGAAAAAGACGTTTCGTATTTCGGCTTTTTGTGTGTCGCCCTCCAGTTCGTGGCCATTACGATCACAGCGTGTCTGGACATATGGCAATGATTTTTTGACTGATCTAACATAAGAGGAAGCTTCTTAGCATTTTCTGTCAGATCGGTAGACGGAATTTTACTTCTGAATTTGCTGAACGCTTCCCTCGTTGTCCTCTTTACGCTGATTTTGGCCTCGTTTAATTTTTGTTTATCTGTGAGAGTTTGGTTGCGTTTAAATTTGCAGCGAAGCTCTCTTTGCTTCCGCAGCAGTTTTCTAACATAGCTGTCGAACCAAGACGGCTGTTTCCGTCCCGTACGTATCTGTCTCAAGCGCATTAGGATCTATCTTCTCCTCTTTCCCCTAAGGTGGGGACAGACAGCCAATTCAGCGTATCGTATTACCGAGGGCAGAACGGAGCTATCCGAATTATCCTCTTCTCACAATCGTGTGTCACCGCGAGGGAGCTTTCTTGCCTTTTTTGGTGTGAGTAATATTAAGAATTGTCGCATGAAGAGCGTTTGCTGGATACGGTGGTGACTGCTGTTTCTTCTCCTTTGCCGGTGTGGCGACCCCCTGCTTGAATGGCTCTCCTCAACATACCGAAGCCGAAGCCAGCTGGGTAGAAGGTGGAACCGCATGCTTACAGCAGACCCGATATAACTGGGCCACTGCAAACATCGATGTGACCAACAGAGGCCCTCGTTGAAGGTAACCACCTATCTGCAACGCTCCAGGCGAGCTTTCCTGGAGTAGAACTGTCGAGTTTTTAAAAATATCGGGAATCCGATATACCGATATTAAAAAAAATATTATTATCGGCTCACGATATACAAAAAGAGGTATCGATATTTCGAAATATCGACAAACAAAACATCGGGGTTCTGGGCTATAAAAATATCGACTGCACATCGTAAATATACTGCCGGTCTTAGAGCTGTCTATTTAACTATTGATTTATTGTTTCATATCCAGTACATTAACAAGCTAGCAGCCTAGTTATCCCCCTTAGAGCAAGAATTGAAAGGAAAACGATGCACATTCACGATTGGCAATAATCACTTTGCTAACAATGGTAACTGCATGTAAGTGGCGTGATAGAATGTGTCCTATGGGACCGAATTTTCGCTTTCGTTGCATCTCAGATTTGTCCGAAACACTTCCTGACGACTTCCCTGTTTCTCACTTCTGCAAACGCCGGTGACCTAGCAGTTGTAGAGTCAAAACTGCGTGGTGAAGCTAAATGTTGCAGTTTTGTTGCTAGCGCCGAGCGCCGATTACGTCAGCATTTCCCCTCGCGTCCGCCGCCGCAAAGACCAATCTTGCCATATAGGTTTTTGTACATCATTTTCAGCAGTTATTACTGGAGAATGCCGATGTGAAGAAAGAGCACAAAATCTGCGTTAAAAATTGTTTTTTTTTTTTTTTTTTTTACGCAACTAGTGTGCTATTTGTTCACGTCGGATATCTTGTTATTCCATTCACACGGCCATTCCACCAGTGAAATCGGACTTCTTCTTTGCTTCACACAGTCAAAGAGAAAGACTGGACGTAATGAAAGCGCAGAAAGTCGTACGACTTCTTCATACAGTGAAAGTAAGGTTACATTCTACTAAAGTTTGAAAAGCACAATTTCAAATATTCACCGAAAATTGCGGAAAAATATGAAATAAGGCACATGATATTGCCATTTGGATATAGCTATATTTATGTGTCGGGGTATAAAATATCGCCAATGTTTATTGATATTCGATATTTTATCAAAAACCCTACCGTGCAGAGCATTTCCAGGTATGTAATTGCTGTCAGTGAGAAACCACAAAAAGCGTCTCAATTGCTTGTTAATCAGTTCTCGCTTCCTGTGTCGTCTCTCTGACTCCCCACATTATGAAACTTCCTGGCAGGTTAAAACTGTATGCCGGACCGAGACTCTAACTCGAGACCTTTGCATTTCACGGGCAAGTGCTCTACCGTCTGAGCTACCCAAGCACAACTCACGCCCCCTCCTCACCGCTTTACTTCTGCCAGTATCTCGTCTCCTACCTTCCGAACTTCACAGAATCTCTTCTGTGAACCTTGCAAGAGCTATCACTCCTGGAATAAAGGATATTGCGGAGACATGGCTTAGCCGCAACCTAGGGGATGTTACCAGAGTGAGATTTTCACTCTGCAGCGGAGTGTGCGCAGATATGAAACTTCCCGGCAGATTCACATTCTGGAATCTTCCCCTGCATTATCATTGGCGGCTGTCGTCGAAGATCGTGACAAACTTACATTTTTCCAAGGCGTTTCGCCAACCTAACGAAAACTAAACTTCGTGATTTTAACTCATTTTATGCGTTAGGCACAGAAATATCCTTCTGCAAACGTTTAGCGGCAATGAAGAAGGATGTGATGTTGCCTCATTGCCGCAAAAGAGCAGAACTAGTCGGTGTGCGCGATTTACGGTCGAGTCAGTGGGTGAGGGAGTGGTCGCTACGCCGGCTCATTAGCATGGTGAATGGTTGGCCGCGGAGAGGCCCCGGCCCAGCAGGTGGCGAGCCCGCAGCTGGTGGGCGGTGCTCGTTGGGTGCCCTGCGGTGCTGCGGTGCAGCGGCGCCGAGCTGCGCTGCACAGCCGCTGCACAACTATGTCCGTCGCCTGTGCCGCTCTTGCGGCAGCTTTCCTGTCTTTACTGGACTATTTCTGTTACAAGACACTCAACATCTCGGCGATACTGAGACCAGCGTGACGGAGCGTTTGCAAACGGCGCCATGACTTCAAGCCAGCATGCAGATTCTGTACTCAAAGATTTCCGGACGTATTGCGACACTACAGATTTTTAACAGAGGTCCAAGCATACGGAGCAGAATCTCATGTATCAGGTATACGACTGGCTTGTTGCTGAATGGTAGAACCCATACAAGATTATCGGTTTTTCTAAAGTATTGATGTTCTCGCCCAAGGCCCAATACAAATTACTGCATTACTGTTGAAAATTTAGTCTACAGTAAAATGTTGTTGCTTATACTGTTTATGTAAATCTCACTGTCGATTAACCCCTCGTTGTGCAGTGGTTGTATGTTGTTATAATCTGACTGCGTAATGTTTATAAAAGATTTTGCGAAATGCAAAGGCTGTTTTTCATTGTTGTGCCCCATTATCTTGAAATTAAAAGTGCGTCTTGATCTGTCCTCTATGAATGAAGTAATAGTTCCTGGCGGATGCCAATAATGTGCTTTGCTTTCCCTGTATCACGATGACGAATCCAGGTTGTTGATTATCTGTTGATTATAATGCTCTCGTCATGAAGACGTCATAAATTTTTGAAGTGATATTCATGGGAAGACGATTATTTTAAATACGAAGGCCAACATTATTTTCAAATTTTTGAGTTATCAATTGTTATCAATAACTTAGATACTGTGTACCAATTGTTAGTGTACGTAACTAGTACGAATTGCACAATCTTTGTCAATCGCATTAGAAACTTACTTTACCAATCGTTCACTCGCCTTTTTTGCATCCACGACGTGATTTCCAGAATCATTGAATTTCGTCGATTCTGCGGACACCCTCGCGACAGTGACCATCCGCCATTCCGATACTTCTTCCGTCTTTCTGCGTACATCATCACTTTCCAATACCTTCGGACTACTACCTTCCGAATGTCACACCCAGGTCACTCTCTGAACTGTCTTCGGCCAGTCACGCTCTATTCACGTCAGCACCAACAAAGGCTCGCAATAGCAGAACGTGTGTGACAGTCTGACAGGAACACTGCAACGTCCCCTTAGAAAAATTAAGAATGACAGTGCTGGTAAACCTCTACGTTATTTGATTTTCAAACAGCTGAGCAAAACTGAACGTACTCAGGCATTTCTCTCTTTACTTATTCTGATCAACAGTAAACTGATACACAATATTTTTAGCGCAACGCAATCGGACTTTCAATAATCCCTACAAAAGAATGGCCCTGACTAACAATAACCTATATCTTTCATGAATCATTTACCTCACAAAACTCTTCGTTACTCGAACTACTGCAATACAGCGAGCGCCAATACTGCCAGCTAAATAAAAGATTCTAACTACTGAAGGCACTAACTACTGATAGGCATAGTTAGCAAATGAAAGATTTTGATAGAGAACAAGCAATGTATTTACCTTAATAAGGTTCAAAAGTGATACCCAGTATTACAAATTTACTCTTTCTTATGGACACACGTCCAGATCGTCTGCTCTCAAAATTTTGCCATCTCTCTCCCCGCAGCGACCACTGCTGGCGGCTCACCTCCAACTGCGTAACGCTACTCCCTGTTCACACCCAACTGCCCAACACTACAATAGCAAATATTCCAACAATGCAACTGCGAGACCGCTACGGTCGCAGGTTCGAACCCCGCCTCGGGTATGGATGTGTGTGATGTCCTTAGGTTAGTTAGGTTTAAGTGGTTCTAAGTTCTAGGGGACTGATGACCTCAGATGTTAAGTCCCATAGTGCTCAGAGCCATTTGAACCATTCCAACAATGCAAATCAGAGACAGACTGCACACAGCACAGTCAGTGATTTTCATACAGCGCGCTACGTTGCGTTACCAACATAAAAACCTAAACAGCCTACTTACAACACTTCTCTTCTGAACGATTCCTTTCTTTTTTCAAGATAATTTTATAACCAAAGAATTACAAAAGGGGCACTGAGTACACGGGTAAACTAATATAGTAATAACTAAGATAGCAATTAACGTATTAAAATTTAATAAACATGGATATTAATAAAAACTTAGATGATATCTGAGGTGGCCGAGGATATGGTAAACTTATACCCGCTACATTGTGCTGAACGGCGAGGTTTCATGAGAGGTGTCCCGATTGCTGCTGAGAAGTGTGTTAGGATCGCACATGTACTCCACATACATATATGACACATATACACGGATGATAGGTAGTGCGAGCTGGAGTCTGAGAGTTTTTGTAAGCGACTTTGCTGCGACCGTTCACAGTAAACCATGAGAAGCATTTCGACAGATCTGATCGCTATGTAATTTGGTAACTACTTCGGGTCAAATCTTTACGTCTTGAACATTTTTCTCTGCCATTTTTCGCATCTTTTTCTACGTCCTTCTAAAGGAATTTCGTCCACGTCTCTTCGATGTGATCCATTACTCGACACTCGATTAAAGGTTTGCTTCCAAATTATGTACAGCGAAGGAGGCCGTGACAGTGGGCTCATATGAGGGCGAGAATTCTATGTCCTTTAGGTTTACGTTTTCCCTAAATCCCTTACTGTGTATGCAATAGCAGTTCCTTTGATAATGATACTACCGAATTCGTCCCTTATCTCTGTTCCACAGACGCATAAAATCCGTCTTTAGTGAAACTGTTACTAACGGTAAGTTGGAAACCTAATTGTCTGTACTTCCAAAGTTGTCATCAGTAACGTTTCGTTGTGTACTAAATACAAGCACATAGTGGTAGCTGTTCAATGTATCAAGAAATATCTTTCAGCTATCGTCTGCGTAGGAGTTAACAAGAATGGATGGGTCCGCCGCTCGTGGTCTCGCGGTAGCGTTCTCGCTTCCCGAGCACGGGGTCCCGGGTTCGATTCCCGGCGGGGTCAGGGATTTTCACCTGCCTCGAGATGACTGGGTGTTTGTGTTGTCCTCATCATTTCATCATCATCCAGGAAAGTGGCGAAATTGGACTGTGCAAAGATTGGGTAATTGTACGGGCGCTGATAACCATGCAGTTGAGCGCCCCACAAACCAAACATCATCATCATCATCAAGAATGGAAGGCAGATCTGCTGCTCATAACGACCGTGTTTAACTCGTACGTTTGAAAAGGAATGAAGGAAGTGATAGAGACATGCGAGGAATGAACGTGCAAAAGGAACAGGTGGCAATACTAAAGTCTGACGACGACGCAGTCCTTCCGTGTGAAAATAAGAGAGACTCAGAAGACTTCCTGAATGGAATGGTGTGCACAAAATATAGATTAATGTAAATGAAACTGTCGTTGCGTTTAGTAATAGAAGAGAGACCAGTGGTATGAGGGACATAATAAAACTTTGGATTAGTACTGTAGTAGAGGAAGGCAAACCTGGTACTAGGTTGCGGAAGGGAAGAAGTAAGGAAGATATCATAAATCGTCGCCACAAACAAAGAACTCTACTGCCATCGAATGTTGAAATGCAACTGATCAACATTTTGGATAGGATTGTTTTGGGGAAGAGACCTAACAGGGATGTCATCAGTCTCATCGGATTAGGGAAGGACGGGGAAGGAAGTCGGCCGTGTCCTTTCAGAGGAACCATCCCGGCATTTGCCTGGAGCGATTTAGGGAAATCACGGAAAACCTAAATCAGGATGGCCGGACGCGGGATTGAACCGTCGTCCTCCCGAATGCGAGTCCAGTGTGCTAACCACTGGGCCACCTCGCTCGGTGATTAAGAAACTACTCAAAATGCACGTCTTCAGGACAATGATATGGATGTGAATACGGAAAATCTGATGAAGAGGAAACTGGAATTGTATGAAGTGTGGTGCTATCAAAGAAAGCTGACTAAGTAGGTGACTGATAAGGTACCAAGTGAGTTAGTAGTAAAACGATCTGGGGAGAAGGCAAAGGATACGAAAAATCCGGGAGGGAAGTAGTGACAGGTTAGAGAGACACCTGCTGCGACTTTTGAATGCAGTTGGAGAGCACAAGGCAAAAATGATGATAGTCAATTTTTTCGTATTTTCAGATGAGGACAGGAATTTGTAGCTCACATACGGCCGAATTTGTAGGAGGGTGTACACGGCAAGAATGCTGGCAGTTACTAAGCTATTTGCCATTTTATTTTTGTTGTGCACGGTAAAACAGATGAATGTCATCTGTGTTCACGGCACATATGATGAGACTCCTTTCATAAGGTTGCCAAAACCTGCTTGATCAGGAGTTCAGCTTGCTGTCTTCATTATTTTGTTTACTTTGTGTTTGTGGTTAGAAAGTTGCCAAAGTTTGTAGCTTGTGTTCTTGGTAGTAGTTTCTGTCAAAATGAGTGAATTAAGTGATTCAAGTGTGGATGAAGATTGTGAAAACGTCAGTAAACCGAGCACAAAGAAGAGAAAATCCCATGGAAGGGTAAGAGATGTGATGAAAAAACTTAAAGTGTGTACCCACGAAACGGCCCGATTGCAGATGTAAAAGAATACAGTGTTTTGATAGAGTTTGTGAAGGTGAAAGAAAAAAATTAATTTCTAATTTTAATAGTTTAGAATCTAATGATGCTCAGTCCACATACTTGGCTGGGCTTATCAATGTTTATGCCGTCAAAAATTGCAGACCAAGAAAGCCTGAAAAATAATCACATTTTAATGATAAGAGCTACACCTATAAAGTAAGAATAAAGGATGGTGATAATTTTATTGACACCCCTGTGTGTTATAAAGCATATTTGTCTATTTTTGGTGTAACTGGGAGAAGGGTTCAAACTATTCAAATGAGTCTGAAAGAAACAGGTGAACCCCCAACAGACAAGAGGGGAAAGTGTGACCACAAACATTGTAGGACATCAGAAGAAGTTAAGCAAAGTGTCATTGATCACATTGCATCGTTTAAGGGCCCTACAAGCCATTATAGTTTTGATAACACTAAAAAAAACATTCTTGCCAGACACTTTAAATTTCAAAAAAATGTACACAATGTACAAGACAGGTAGGCCTAGTGCTAAGATTGTGTCCTATGAATTTTAAAGACAGATATTCGTATCCAAGTTTAACATAGCTTTCGGATATCCCAGAAGCAACACCTGCAGTACATGTGACAGGTACCAAGCAGAAATGAAAGCTCTAAACCTCCAGCTGGAACAGACTAATGATGATAAGGAAAAAGCAAATATTTTAAGCAGCATTAAGACAAAATTAAGTCGAGTGATGCTGAGGGAATTAGATTAGGAAATGAGACAATTAAAGTAGTAAAGGAGTTTTGCTATTTGGGGAGCAAAATAACTGCTGATGGGCGAAGTAGAGAGGATATAAAATGTAGACTGGCAATGGCAAGGAAAGCGTTTCTGAAGAAGATAAATTTGTTAAAATCGAGTATAGATTTAAGTGTCAGGAAGTCATTTCTGAAAGTATTTGTCTGGAGTGTAGCCATGTATGGAAGTGAAACTTGGGCGATAAATAGTTTGGACAAGAAGAGAATAGAAGCTTTCGAAATGTGGTGCTACAGAAGAATGCTGAAGATTAGATGGGTAGATCACATAACTAATGAGGAAGTATAGAATAGGATTGGGGAGAAGAGAAGTTTATGGCACAACTTGACCAGAAGAAGGGATCGGTTGGTAGGACATGTTCTGAGGCATCAAGGGATCACCAATTTAGTATTGGAGGGCAGAGTGGAGGGTAAAAATCGTAGAGGGAGACCAAGAGATGAATACACTAAGCAGATTCAGAAGGATGTAGGTTGCAGTAGGTACTGGGAGATGAAGAAGCTTGCACAGGATAGAGTAGCATGGAGAGCTGCATCAAACAAGTGTCAGGACTGAAGATCACAACAACAACAAGACAAAACAAAGTGAGAATGAACTACACTTGAGGAAAGCTAACATGTTTTATGACACAAAGAGAAAATGTAGGAAAATTTCAAGGAAAAGGGGGGATACTGAGGCACTTACCATTGATATTCAAAATAATTTAAGCTTACCTAATTTGACCACAAATAACACTTACTGTCACCGCCAATTGTCATTGTATTTGTTCAATGTCCACAGCCTAACTACGGGAAATGCAACTTTTTTTTGCTTACCCAGAAACAGAAGGAGGTAAAGGTGCAGACGAAGTAGTATCGATGTTGCACTATTATATCTTCACCATGTTACAGTCCAATGTCAAAAACTTGTACATATTTTGCGATTCTTGTAGTGGACGGAACAAGAACTACACCATGTTTCGCTTCTGTCATTATGTGGTACAAATCCTAAAAAAACTAGACTGCATAACAACCATATTCCCTATTCGTGGCCACTCTTACCTAGGATGCGATAGAGATGTGGCCCTGATAAACGGCAAATTTCCTGCATAGATACCAGAACATTGGGTAAATGAAATAAAGAATGCCAGAGCAAAGCCTTCCCCTTTCGCTGTGATTGAAGCTGACCAAAACCTATTTAGAAAATGGACTGCTTTTTTGGAAAATCACTATCACAAGAAATGCCCATTTGCTACACAAGCAATT
Organism: Schistocerca cancellata; assembly: GCF_023864275.1. NCBI lineage: Eukaryota > Metazoa > Arthropoda > Insecta > Orthoptera > Acrididae > Schistocerca > Schistocerca cancellata. The sequence continues at coordinate 599,810,910 of NC_064631.1, read as the reverse complement.
CGTGAAATAAAATTTTCAAAAGACCATTGTAGGTTAGTTAAACACAGATCTGGGTATTTTCTTATGTCATCGATCCTAACACAACACCAACTTACCAAGCTTTCAAGAGAGACTGAAAACCCTGGTGATAATACGTCCTTCTCTTTACCACCAATTCTGTGTGAAGGTAACAGAAAATGACTCAACACTTTATCTTTGGTTTCACATATCAATAAGCTATAGACCTATAATGAGTTATAGAATAATACCTCATAACAATAGTGTAACCTTGAAAGTAATGAAAACTTATCACTACAGGAAATATTTTGCCGTTATTGCAACAGATATTTAGTTAGGTTATTAGCTAAAGTCATAATACGGTTTGTAAGTAGGTAGGTTACTATTTTATGACAAAAACCACCAGCAGGTTCCCTTGTTTTAGCCCAAAAGTTTGCTTATTTCTAGATCTGATTAAACTAAAACCTGGAAAGTACCAAGACCTGCATCACCTGAGTAGTTTTGCAGTCCATCTGCTCAAAAGTACTTTGAAGAACTTCCTCACTGACAAAACATAAGTTGTGAGTAACAGTATTAAAATAAAATCTATATGGGCCTAATGTGTTAAAATCTAGAATATTATAAATCTTATAAAATAAACAGTAAAGAGAATATGTTTACAGGTTACAAGATCCACTGAAGAAGCACAGAAAGATAGTGGACTTTCATCTTTTTTACCAAGTTTTTTATGACTACCATCACTCTTACCATGTTTTTTGTGTACCTATTTAAGTTCTTAATTAATAAAGTACTTTAAAATTGAGAATGTGTTCATTGTATTACATTTATTACCTAAACAAATAGATATAGAACAATAAAAATGTTGTTGTGATAATTATACGGTGAACGTTTATGATATATGAGAGACTAGAGCAGAAAATTCGTCGTCCTGAAAAGTTACAAAAAAGTGACTATCACCCTTTTTTCCTAGTGCTCTTCAGTTAATATGGCGATGGCAGAAGCAGGGCTGCGGGATCTTCATACGGGCAACAGCTATAATTGCAGACGCTGGTAGTTCCAGAAGCAGTGAACAGAAAAGAAGATTAGTGCGAAATAGGAACAGACGAAGGAAGGCATTAATGTAGACCAAAGACGGAAAACCAAAATGTGAGAGAAATTGTTATATGCATAATAGACACAATTTTAGCATCAATGATGCACTGGTGCAGCACAGAATTTCTAAAGCCAGTCACATAGATAATGCTGCGCTGCGTTAGTGCATCGGTGGAGTTAAAAGTGTGTGTTATCCGCATACCGGCAAGATAAGGAACTGTAAGTTTCTAAATAAAAGAAAGTGGACATATTAATTCAACGTCGAAATACAATTCGGTGATAGGTAAATCGATTGTTATTTTACGTGGGTAGCTGCGATATCCAAAATGTATTTGTTATAATATAGGCTAATACATGACGAAGATTTAAATATGATTGTTTGTATGACCATCTTCACTCGCAGACACACACACACACACACACACACACACACACACACACACACACACACACACACGAGCGCACGCATGCACGCACGCATACGAATAATAAAAAAAATGGATTAACAAAGTGGACAAAGGTCTTAAATCACACAGAAAACAATCGAATAAGCACAAACACTGTGCTAACTGCAAAACACGTGAAAACTACAGAACTGTTTCTCTTGTAAAGTTTACGAAAGCGAGGTTAAGTGTAAAAATCACAAAGGCAGCTTAGGAAAAGCGGATTCCCAAAAGGCGAAAAAGTGCGAAAAGTGAATGTACAACCTGTGTCTTCTTTTCCATTTAACCTCCGTTAAAAAAGAAGCAAAACTCGCACCATTTTAGAACACGTAAGAAGGGACGAAAACTACGTAATTAAATTGTATACTCATCTCATCCAGAAACACTGTTTTAATCTATAAACAGGTACCAAAATGTAAAGACATATTATGTGTATAGGATCATATTTCCAGAACGATGACAGAACATGGTTTATAAATGAAAGCGAGACGCCTCTGGTGAAAAATATTCTTTAAAAGCAGGAAGCTTCAGACTGATAAAGGGCAATGTATTATTTATTATAAAAGGAAGTGTACAATGTGCGTATCGCTAAAACTCAGAAACGAGACCCGGTACGATCAAGGGTGTAGTAGCCCTCCATCCCCCATCCATGAAGAAGATAACCCGTTTTTTCTTGAAGGATGTGCTTTTGAAGAAATAAGGGCTGGGAGGTTTCGTTCTCTAGAAATTTCTAGTACAATCCAGAGCATTTGAGAGTATTCGAAAGCATTCCATGACATTCCAGAGTGTTCCGAAATGTTCCACAACGATCCGGGATGTTCTGGAATCTTCGGGAAGAGTCAGCAAAATTCTGGAAGATTCCAGAATATTCGAGAACATCTCGGAATATCCCAGATCACTTTGGAACACTGCAGGACACTCTAGAATGTTGTGGAATGTTCTGGAACATTGTGGACTATTCGAAGCCTTTTTGGTGTATTCTGAAATTCGCCGCTAGTGGGCTACCCATTGGTAGGGGGTACATAAAGCAAGAACCACCGTGGGTTCGAATGTCAGTTTCTTATCAGTGACGAAGGGAGGAACAGAAAAAGTAGTGCATTGAGTGAATAAAAACAACAGTGAAGAGTGAATATTAAAAGTCATGCTGAGACTGAATATAAATCGAAAGTAAAGTGTGAAAATCGGATAAAAACGTAATGCATTTATTAATAAAAAGTTGATTTGATTTATATTTTAGGCAACGCCCAAACGCAAAAGAGGAGGAGATCTTGCCAGTTCGGAAGCAAACCAGCGAACACAATAAAGAACAGCGAAAAAACCAAGCTGACGATGAGCGCGAAGCACGTTTAAGTGCCCAGCGAACGAAAACGAGCACTGTGAGGAGCAGATAAGCCGAAGAACAACGAAATGAACGGATTGAAGAATCAAAAACTGCAACAGAATCTTACAGTAAAAGACTGCGAACTCAAGCCAGCAATATAAGTATCATGTACGAGAAGCGCGGACGAGGACATCAAATGAAAAATTCCACTGCAACGCTACGAAAGAATACAATAAACACAAACACGTTGTAACCGGAAAAATGGATAACATCTGCCAATTTTGCAACGCGAAAAAAATCGGAAGAGAAACACCAGGATTCTGTTGCATGAGTGGAAAAATTCGTTTACCACCACTGGAAGCACCTCCACAGGAATTTTTACGTGACTGGGGAAACTCCAGAGTCAAAACACTTTCTTCAAAATATAAAAGCGTACAGAACCTGTTTCCAGATGACTTCTTTAGGTGTCTCTTTGATCAACACTGATAGAGGTAAAATCGATTATGTTTCTTTTTCATCGAAGGATATTCCAGTCACAGCATGGCATCATTACTACCACTGCCCTATGAAGACAATTAATTTCTGCAAGTACATTTCATCAGAAATGAAGAAATAGAAATTGATCAACGATGTACAAATACCAGTGGATTGAGAAGAGAAGTAGTCAGAGATGTACAATGTTCGTACACGAATACAATCAACTGCTTCACACATTCGAAATGGAACTACACCAAATGATTTTTGGTGACTATGTGTATATCCTGGATAACAAAACGAAAAATGAAACTTCCTGGCAGATTAAAACTGTGTGCCGGACCGAGACTCGAACTCTGGACCTTTGCCTTTTGCAGGCAAGTGCTCTACCATCTTTTCCTTTTTTTCTTTTTTCCGTGATTATTCGTTATGTTAGGTCGGGGTTGATGTCCTATGGCGCTTGTCCAAATTCATAGTCGATTCATTAACTCAGTTTTTTAATTATAGTGGGCGGCTAACCCTCTGACCGAACACGCTGAGCTACTGTGCGTGCCACCACCTGAGCTACCCAAGCACGACTCGCAACCCGTCCTCACAGCTCTGCTTGGTTAGCTTCGGTGGTAGAGCACTTTCCCGCGAAAAGCAAAGGTCCCGAGCTCGAGTCTTGGTCCGGCACATAGTTTTAATCTGCCAGGAAGCTTCATATCAGCGTACACTGCGCTGCAGAGTGAAAATCTCATTCTGAGAATGGAAAATGTTGCTTATAAAGAAGCATTGTTAATAGTTAGAATATGTTTACAATATTTTTTGTACCTTTTGTACTTTATAGTTTACCCTTATATTCCAACTACAACACAATCTCATATCAAGTCCCTGAGTGAAGCCGCGTACCCCAACCAGTTCAAAATATAAATACACTGCCGGAAAAGAATTAGTATTCATGGAAACATGATGTCGATTTTGATCCGATGACGGCATAGTCCACCTGATGGATAGTAGATGTGCTGACAATGATAGCGTAGCGGCTTAGCTACCAGAGGGCACCTGTGACTATCCTTTGACAGGCAATGCTCAGTGTGATACAAACGTCTGAAGCAACCAGGCAACCAGGCCACAGAGGTAACTCGTGCTTCATACAGCCAACTGAGCGAGCTTGGGAGGATCCAAATATTGACCTTCCGAGTGGCGGGATGGTCCTTCCGAAGAACTGCCACACAAGTTGGAGTTTGCTGCGTCAGTTGTGCAGTGATGTTGGTGTCAGTGGTCACTTAATTACTCTCATACCCGTAGAAGCGGTTCTGGACGTCACACAGCACAGAGCCAGCCAGGGTCGTCGTACTGTAAGGGCAGCAGTGGCAACATCGTACAGCTACCGTAGCACAGATACGAGCGCTTGGAAGTCCAGACGTGTCAACACCACCTGTTGAGAACCGGCTATTAGCAGTGGGACTAGGGGGCGCACGCCTCTAGCCTGTCTTCCACTCACAACACAGCGTCGACATGCAGGGCTACACTGGTACCGTTAGAGAACCACTTGGAAGAAGGATTGGCGTGCCTCGGTCTTCAGCTATGAAAGCAGATTCCGGCTGCACACAAGTGATGGTCGTTTCCGCATACTACACAGACCTGATGAACACTCTCTCTCAGGTTGTATTCGCCCAGGACACATTGGCCCCACGCTAGGAATTATGTTCTGGTGTTTGATAAGCTGCAACTGTCCGCCCCGTTAGCTGAGTGGTCAGCGTCACGGATTACCGTCCTACGGGCCCGGGTTAGATTCCCGGATGGGTCGGGGATTTTCTCCGCTCAGGGACTGGGTGTTGTCTTCATCATCATTCCATCCCCATGTGGCGTCGAATGTAATAAGACCTGCACCAAGACGGCCGTACCTGCCCCGTAAGGGGCCTCCCGGCCAATGACGCCAAATGCTAATTTCCATTTTCATAAGCTGCAACTCTCGTTCACCTTTGGTGTTTCTGGAGGGGACATTAACCAGCGGTCGGTAAGTGCAGAATGTTGTTAGATCCGTTCTTTTGCAACTGGAAGGTAGTGTTATTCCAACACGATAACGCTCGCCCACACACTGCCCTTGTAACTCATGATACTCTGCGAGACGTGGCAGCAACTTCCCGGGCCAGCACGATCTCCGGAATGATCTCCAGTTGAGCACATGCGTGGTATGACGGGACGAGAAGTGACTCGTGCGGCTTACCAACCATCAACTCTCACAGAACTACGTGCACAGACCGAGCTGGCGTGGCATAACGTAGCCCAGGACAGTATTCGCCATCTGTCTGATGGATGACAGAGTTTTCGCCTGCACTGCCGCCCGTGAATGTTACACCACGCACTGATATGGGTGTTTCAGCAAAGGTCGATACCTGGTGCCTCACAACCGTTTGCGTTACTGATCAGTAAATGCAATCATTTCATATGCACTGTTGCAACGATAAAACTTGAGTGAATGGGAAACCTAAAAATGGTGTACGGTAGTGTGTATTTCACCTGTTAAAGAAGGGTGAAAAACCGAAATTCGCCTTGGCATAAACGTAGCTGTATAAAAAGCGACTGCTGATTGCTACGTCTATTCAAGCAGTTTAAACCACAGCCAAGGAGCCAAACCACTATTTTCAAGGATGAATTACTAAAATGAAAATAGAATGGCCTCCTGATTTTTACATAACCTTTCTCTCAAGTTAGTGACAGTCTGATATAAGTGTAACCGTAATTCAATAACACTTGATTCCTCATATGCGCAGTGTATTCTTGACGTAAGTGTGAACAGTTTCCTGATTAAATCGTACACTGTTTACCCTCGCTAGAGAACACAATCGATACCGTGACAGTACAGCATGAAGAGCAGACGACGCGTGCGTTCCCCCCCGGCTGGAGCCTGCAGCCGACCTCGGCGCCACCTCGGTCGCTCTTCGCAGCTGACGCCCGCTTCACGGAGATCCTCCGCAGGTGCTGCGCCCGGCCCTGATGGACGGCGCTATTGTGTCCAACACGGCCGCCGCCCTCTTCTCTCTCTCTCTCTCTCTCCGCCCTAGAGACGTTAGCGTGGATTTCGCAGAGCCCGCTTTCGAAACCACTACACAGCCATCAAGCGTCCATACAGGTTGAGCAGCCTTACAGACATAGCTTGTACCAGCTGCTGTTTACGGTCATCCGGCCCTTCAGCCAATTTTCGTATTTCATTTTAACAATTTCTATTACGTTATTTACATTACACTACTGAATTTCCGAGGTTAACGTCAACAGCCTCTTCCTATTTGGCGCTTTACGTTCACATGAATTATGTCTGCAGGGAACAGCGTTCTGTTTATGCTACAAAGAGCAGCACTTGATGTGAAGTAACTTCAACTATACGGATTCTCATGATGGACGACCTTAGGGGTACAGAGGAGGCGCAGCTGTATGGGGATATGGAAGACGACTGGGCGTCACCCGTTTAAGGGATCTGTAAAACAGACACGTTTCTATTGCATTCTTTAATGTGAAGTGATGTGAAACACGAAGGCCGTTCAATAAGTAATCCAACACTTTGTCCTTCTCGGTCAGTTTCGGTTCAAAAAAATGCTGAATTTGTTGTGAGACATCGTGGAATACAACCACTTCAGCCCCTATAGTTTAACTAAATAGTGGCACTATGTGTATCCTTCAAAACGGCGTCTGCGACGGAAGTGCGTTCCTAGCAGAGAGCCGTCACTGAGTTTCTCTGGGCGGAAAACCAGAGCATCGCAAATATCCGTAGGCGCTCGCGGAATATCTACGGAGATGTGACAGTGAAAAAAAGCACGGTTTATCGTTGGGTCAGGTATTTGTCATCATTGCAACAAGGTCACGCAAACCTGTCTGATCTCCCACGCGCCGGTCGGCCGCTCACAGCTGTGACTCCCACAGTACTGGAACGTGCAAACATTCTCATTCAAAATGATCGACGGTTCGTAAACAACTCGCAGCTCAGCTGGTCGTCTCTCTTCGTAGTGCTCACAAAAGCAGTCTAATCCCCCATGTTCCGATCGGCCGCACACGGCTGTGACTCCCGCATAATTGGAGCTTGCGGACATTCTCATTCGAAATGATCGACGGTTCGCAAACACCTCGCTGCACACGTGTATGTGTATGTTGGTGGTGCTCACAAATCCTCATTTTATTGTTCCATCCATTCTAAGGTCCGGATCTCGCACCTTTCATCTGTTTGGCACAATGAAGGATTCACTCCACGGGAAGCACCATGTGGATGCACCAAGTCGTTGGCTCTGATGTCGACCAGTAGAGCGATACCATACAGGTATGAACGACCTCTCAGTAAAGTGGCGTAAGGCCGTCGCATTCAATGGAGATTATGTTCAGAAATGGGTTGTTCTTTTTTTAGCCAAAAGAGTGAGGAATAATATAGTGTATAGGAATCCTGAATAAAACCAACTGCTTTCAGAAAAATTGAGTTGCATTACTAATTGAGCGCCCCTTGTTCTTTTTTAACATGTAAAAACTACAGATTTACGATTTTTCATGTTGAATCATGCCTAGTCGTGGAATATGGGGTGTTTAGGAAAGCTGCTTTCTGGGACCGCTAGACAACAATTAAGCAAATCGTATTAATGAGTTTTATTGCAAAAAAGTAAATGACAACATTTAACTCTGAGAATTACATAGATGTGTCGCAAGCAAACGGTGACGTAAAATAAACGAGCTTCCTCAGTATAACAATTCTAATACAAAATTGTTCAGGCTTTCGTGGCCAGTTGTTTACAAACTGCCTATTGGCTTGTGTATCGGGTTCTTCGGCCGACGTTCATCTAGTGAATTTACTGACGTTTCCCCAGCACGTGTGTCTGGCGTTGTCAGAGCTTCACCCTCCATTGCCGGTGGTGAACTGGAGCCGAGCTCGCGGCCGCAGACTATGTATACCTGGCGCGCCAACGTCCGAGGGCTTCTCTGTGGTCATTTCCGGTGCGGTTTTCCTCTTGCTACCTGCGACGGTCGTTCGCTGCAGTACGGGAAGCCAGGATCCGTTTACCTTAAGGCTTTCCTCTTTCTTGTTGAACCTGTTCCCGTGTTTGTGTATTTCTACAGCTTCTCTAAATGGCACTGAGCACTATGCGACGCCACTTCTGAGGTCATCAGTCGCCTAGAACTTAGAACTAATTAAACCTAAATAACCTAAGGACATCACACACATCCATGCCCGAGGCAGGATTCGAACCTGCGACCGTAGCGGTCGCTCGGCTCCAGACTGTAGCGCCCAGAACCGGACGGCCTACAGCTTCTCCAAACAAGCGCGTGTGATAGTGCTTCTCTACAGCCAGAACTTCCGTGTCGGTGAATTTTATTACATGGTCGGTCTCACTCAGCACGTGCTCTGCCACGGCCGATTTCTCCACCTGCCCCAACCAGCAATGTCGCTTATGTTCTTTGATCCTGGTGTCGATTGATAGTCCAGTCATTCCGACATAAACTTTTCCGCATGTCCATGGTATGCGGTATATTCCCGACATTGCAAGTGGGTCCCTTTTATCCTTTGCCGATCGAAGACATTCTTTGATCTTCCTTGTCGATTTGAAAATCGTCTTCACGCCGTGCTTGCGCTATATATGGCCGATTGTGTCCGTCACTCTGGGAATGTATGGCAGAAAGGCCGTACCCGACATTTCAATCTTTCTGGGAAAACACACTCATTTAATAATGCACTGCATGAGTGACTAAGAACACTACATATTATAATGCCATCCCATTTGACCTTTTACTTTTTAGAGTCATGATGATCTTCCTTATTTCAGAAGAGATGTGCAATTTTCTTTTTATTTCACTCGGTGTCTTCTGTATTCCTTCTTCAGTGCATTGTTTTGCTTTCTCTTCTGAACAATTTGCCAGTTTCGTCACCTATTTTAGAAAAGTAACTGTGAAATTTATCTACTACACATAAACTGTCTTCCACAATGCTCCTATTCTCATTAGCAGAAATAGTGCCATCTTCTATGGCCTGTTCGCTTATGTCTCTTCTTACAATATTTCGTATTGATTTTATTTTATTATCTGATCCGTCAATTTTACATAAGGTCATCAAACTCCTAAATTTTTTCTACAACTCTTCTCCATATGTTACAGTACTGTTTATAATAAGAATGTATTTTTGGGTCATTACATGTTCTGTTTATTTTGATTCGGTGTGAAGAGATGCTGATACCTACACTGATGCAAGATGACTTCAATGATGTCACTATTACGTTTGATTTTCTTTTTAGGAAAAGGGGCAGAATAGAGCAAGGATTTTCCGCATCACAGAAACTATTCTCAGTCCACCTAGAGAAAGTTTCCATACTCACTAACTTAAAAAACTAGTTAGGGGTTCGTGTTAATGTAATATACACACATCAAAAAAAGTTTTGCGTCACCTCGGTTTCGAGAGTTCTGGAAACTGTACAAAAAACTGGAATAGAGATTAACAAAAACATTGTTTCCGCCCTTTTTATTGTTCATGAAAACCACACATTGCATGTTGTACCACCATACAGGGAGACCTACACAGGTGCTGGTCCAGATCGTTGTACAAACCGGTACCTCTAATACCCAGCAGCACGACCTCTTGCACTGATGCATGCCTGTATTCGCCGTGTCGTACTATCCACATGTTCTTCAAGGCACTGTTGGTCCAGATTGTCCCACTCCTCAACCGCGATTCGGCTCAGGTCTCTCGAGTGGTTGGTGGGTCACATCGTCCATAAACAACCCTTTTCAATCTATCCCAGGCATGTTCATGTCTGGAGAACATGCTGGCCACTCTAGTCGAGCGATGTCGTTATCCTGTAGCAAGTCATTCACAAGATGTGCACGATGGGGTACGAATTGTCGTACATGAAGACGAATGCCTCGCCGATATGCTACCGATATGGTTGCGCTGTTGTTCGGAGGATGGCATTCACGTATCGTACAGCCGTTACGGTCCTTCTATGACCACCAGCGGCTTACGTCGGCCCCACATAATGCCATCCAAAACAACAGGGAACCTCCACCTTGCTGCACTCACTGGACTGTGTGTCTAAGGCGTTCAGCCTGACCGGGTTGCCTCCAAACATGAATCCGACGATTGTCAGGTTGAAGGCATATGCGACACTCATTGATGAAGAGAACGTGATGCCAATCCTGAGCGGTCCATTCTGCATGTTGTTGGGCCCATCTATACCGCGCTGCGTGGTGTCGTGGTAGCAAAGATGTACCTCGCCATGGACGACGGGAATGAAGTTGCGCATGATGCAGCCTATTGCGCACAGTTTGAGTCGTAACGTGACTTCCTGTGGCTACACGAGCTAATTAAACCTAACTAACCTAAGGGCATCACACGCATCCATTCCCGAGGCAGGATTCGAACCTGCGACCGTAGCGGTCACGCTGTTCCAGACTGAAGCGCCTAGAACCGCACGGCCACACCGGCCGGCCCTGTGTCTGTGATACAATATCCACAGTCAACGTCTATCTTCAGGAGTTCTGGGAACCGGGGTGATACCAATCTTTTTTTGAAGTGTGTTTTCGTAGCACATTTGCTTTGCAGATGAATTTATATTGCTTCTCTCTAGTACAAATAAATTCTCACGACCTGAGGAATGTAATGGAAAGTATGAAAGCGGACGTGAATCTCAATTAAAATAAGAGAAAAGCGATGCAATATAACGAACGAGTTGAAAAAATAGTGGAAATTAACAACATATTCAAAGAAGTAGTTAGTAAGCTGAAGATAACGATTGGGAAGGGAGGAAAAGAAATAAAGATAAATGTAATACCTGGCTAGACTAATCATGGAAGACCAAACAGAATTTTCAAAACTGTGTTTGCAGAGTTTTGGAAAATGATAGTACGTCATCAAATTTTACATACAAATGCTAAAGTTTTCCAGTAACCTGTAGTATTTTCGTTGTATTTGTAGTGAAGTTTCCATTTATATACATATGCAGTCTACTCTTCGATTAGGCCCACCGAGCGATGTGGCGCAGTGATCAGCACTCGCACTTGGGAACACGACGGCTCAGGTCCACATCCGGCCATCTTAATTTAATTTTCCCGTGATATTTTCCTAAGTCGTGTAAGTAGGCTGTTTATGTTTTCTTATTGGCAACGTTACGTAGCGCTCTGTATGAAAATCACTGGCTGTGCTGTGTGCAGTCTGTGGCTAGTTTGCATCGTTGTCTGCCATTGTAGTGTTAAGGACAATTCCAAAAACTTTGTGAGTGCACAAGTGGTGGTTATGGACTTGCTATATTCTCTGCAAGACCCTTCAATGGTGATTGTGCACCTGCACAGTCGCAGCAGATGGCTGCTGGCCATCTCTACAAGGACTACAGTGCGTCTACACCTTTGATGACCCACCAATACCATTATTTCTACAAGGACTACAGTTGGTCTGCACCTCTGGTGGCCCACCAATACCATAATCTCTACCAGGACTACAGTGGGTCTACTCTGTGATGACCTACCTACCAATATTCTTCAAAACTTCGACTGACTCTGCTGTGGGTTTGCTCTGTTGTGGCCCATTACCTATCTGCATGTCGAGAGTCAGCACTGTCTTTCCGTTGGAAGGAAAACACTACTTCTTCAAGACTGCATGGAAATCCACTACTTCCGTGTGCATTTTCTTTTACTGCTCAGACTTTGAGAAAACACTGCAATTTTACTGTGATGAATGATCAGGACTGTCTTTATGGACTGTGAGAAAATTTTAGCTTTTGACCAACATTGTATCAATAAGTGTGTGCATTTGATATCTTTGTTATTGTAATTATGAAAAATTTTATCAAATTATTATTGGCCACTGCCCAAAACAATTTGTAACATATTTTGTGGGGAGGATGGGGGCTATGTAAGTAGGCTGTTTATGTTTTCTTATTGGCAACGTTACGTAGCGCTCTGTATGAAAATCACTGGCTGTGCTGTGTGCAGTCTGTGGCTAGTTTGCATTGTTGTCTGCCATTGTAGTGTTGGGCAGCTGGATGTTAACCGCGCGTAGCGTTGCGCAGTTGGAGGTGAGCCGCCAGCAGTGGTGGATGTGGGGAGAGAGATGGCGGAGTTTTGAAATTTGTAAGACTGGATGTCATGAACTGCTATGTATATTATGATTTTTCAACACTATTAAGGTAAATACATTGTTTGCTCTCTATTAAAATCTTTCATTTGCTAACTATGCCTATTAGTAGTTAGTGCCTTCAGTAGTTTGAATCTTTTATTTAGCTGGCAGTAGTGGCGCTCGCTGTATTGCAGTAGTTCGAGTAACGAAGATTTTTGTGAGGTAAGTGATTTGTGAAAGGTATAGGTTAATGTTAGTCAGGGCCATTCTTTTGTAGGGATTATTGAAAGTCAGATTGCGTTGCGCTAAAAAATATTGTGTGTCAGTTTAAGCACAGTCTTGTATAAATTGTTGAAAGGGGACGTTTCAATCGCTCTAGGCAAATGCCGGGCTGGTTCCTTTGAAAGGGCTCGGGCGATTTCGTTGCTCATTGAAGAATCTTTAGGAGGTTGTGCTCCGTCTCTAATGATCCCGATGTTTCCGTTTCCTTTTTTTTTTTTTTTTTTTTTTTTTACAATCAGAGCCAGATGACCGCCAGAGGCATTCTGGCACTGTGTCATTCTGTGCCTTATAGCGACATACGCATGTGGTATTGAGGCGCGTGGAGTCATCACATAGCTCTCCCAGCTACTGTAAGCTCTCCAGACCTTGGAGCCCCTAATTAACATTCAGGTAGCTCCTCAGTAGTCCTCACGAGGCTGAAAAACAATAATGTGGCTTCCCATTTTTCACGTACGTAGATTAACGGAGGTTTAACCTCGAAATCTACCGACAAATCCAGACCTTATAATGTAATGATGAGATAGGCGACAGTATGTCACCGGCACCACATTCACTTCCGTGCCTCTCCTGGGACATAAACTCAGCTGAAACACAGACTGTAGGGGTATGGTTCCCACGGCTAAGAATGGTAAGGATTAAGTATAAACATGAAGCAGGAGTATGTATAGAAAGACTCCAGGATGCTCAGACCAACGTCTGGCTGGGAACCGTTTTACTTTGCGGATGGCGCGGGTCAGACTGCGGAGGTCAGCTCCCATTGGACGCAGGACACAGATACAGAGGTAAGGCGTCCGCGGCTGGGAATCGTGCTTCCGTGTTATGCAACCGCGAACGTGCAACTAAAGCGGGAGATGGCATCAGGCGCAGAAAGTGGCGCCGCGGCGGCTTCGGGGAAGCAGGAGAAGAGGATTCCTGCATAATGCGGCCCTGCGCCGCGCGGCCGGCCGTGGCTCGCGCACGCTCCGTGCCGCGCCGCGGTGTGGCCCCCAGGGGCGGGGAATGCCGGCAGCGGCGCTCCGTCCAGCAGGTGGCCGCCTCTGGAGCTTCCAGACCCTGTAGCTGCCGAGGAGGACGAGTCAGGTGCGGTGAGCCACCCGATAATAGCGGCTTCAGCGTAGCTGCAGCCAAAAAACTTGAGCAACGGAATGCAGGGCTTAGAAAAATACGTGTACAAACTTCTAGAGTGTAACTTCCTGGCAGATTCAAACTGTGTGCCCAATCGAGACTCGAACTCGGGACCTTTGCCTTTCGCGGGCAAGTGCTCTACCATCTGAGCTACCAAAGCACGACTCACGGCCGGTCCTCACAGCTTTACTTCTGCCAGTATCTCGTCTCCTAGCTTCCAAACTTTACAGAAGCTCTCCTGCTTTAATCTGCCAGGAAGTTTCATATCAGCGCACACTCCGCTGCAGAGTGAAAATCTCATTCTGGAAACATCCCCCAGGCTGTGGCTAAGCCATGTCTCCGCAGTATCCTTTCTTTCAGGAGTGCTAGTTCTGCTAGGTTCGCAGGAGAGCTTCTGTAAAGTTTGGAAGGTGGGAGACGAGATACTGGCAGAAGTAAAGCTGTGAGTACCGGACGTGAGTCGTGCTTCGGTAGCTCAGATGGTAGAGCAATAGCCCGCGAAAGGCAAAGGTCCCGAGTTCGAGTCTCGGTCGGGCACACAGTTTATATCTGCCAGAAAGTTTCATATCAGCGCACACTCCGCTGCAGAGTGAAAATCTCATTCTGGAAACTTCTACAGTGGTTAGAGCAGATAAACAGCAACACTTTTTTATGTGACAAAAATCTGGCAGTTGCACAGTTTGCCCGATAGACGTTCCTGAAGGTGTTGACTCTAAGATAACTATGTTCAGAGACTGTTTTCAGCCTGCCGTGTAATGAATATTGGTATAGAGATGTTGCTGAACATGTCGTCCATTTAGGTTAATACCCAACTTGCACCTGCGTGATAATGACTGTCTAATATACTAGGGACAACGAGGTGTTTCGCAAAGAATAGCTGCAGCTTCAGCCAAATGGGCACCAGCTCTTTTGGAGTGGCTATCGGTGTTTGAGACCCAAAACTCTACATTTCCGCATGCAACAAGTAAAAAATCCACAGCAGTGAGACAAAAGAACGTGGAGGTCACGGTACTGACCCAAGTATGTCAACCCAGCAGTAGGGGCAAAACAGTCTCTAAATCTGCTCTGCTATCAAATGGCAACGTGTAACGCTGGACGCATAATCGATGTCTGACTACAAGCGGCACATTCTCCAACATTTCCTGCAGTACTTCACTTAGAAAGATGCAATGATATCCTCCACCAAGCGTGTTGGAAGATACGGCCCAGTGAGACGGTCGTTGACAATACCAGTCCACACATTTATGGTGAATGTTGATGGTGGAACACACGAGTTCATTGACGATTTTCTCACTTCCAGACATGGCCATTGTTGCTGCTGAATAATCCTTCCCTTGTAAAGTGAGCCTCGTCAGCAAACAAAACACATGTTTGGAGGTCAGGGGTGTTTACAACTTGACATAGATACCATTGACAAAATTCAAAACTCTGCAGAGAGTCATTGGCTCGTAGGTCTTGTATCTTCTGATACTTGAATGGACGTATGCCCCTTTCTGGCGGGACGTTCCACTCATTGGTGTTGAAGGTATTTAGTTTCTTGGATATGGAATGTGTACTGGTGCTGCGGTTGTCTTCAGTTCACTGTAAGCCGGCCGCGGTGGTCTCGCGGTTCTAGGCGCGCAGTCAGGAACCGCGCGACTGCTACGGTCGCAGGTTCGAATCCTGCCTCGGGCATGGATGTGTGTGATGTCCTTAGGTTAGTTAGGTTTAAGTAGTTCTAAGTTCTAGGGGACTGATGACCACAGCTGTTAAGTCCCATAGTGCTCAGAGCCATTTGAACCATTCAGTTCACTGTAACATAGAGTTATCAAGCTCGAACACTGCGGGATCTACCGGTTTGCTGTCAGTCGGGTCTAAGAGGTCCCGTTTCACGAAGGTCATCGAGGTTTTGAAATGTGACATGATTTCGTAACCTCCTCCCTCAAAACTGTTCTGCGTACAGGTGCTTTTCTGCTCGAACACTCCATACTGCCTACCATTAAGCGAGTTGCATGTCATCTAACCCTGTTGGAGCGTGATCACTGATCAGTTATCAAGAACGTGTAAAAATCAATAGAAATTTTAATGCAAACGTAGAATTATTTGACCAATAATAACGTAACAGTTTATCTATGGATGTGAACACCACTACCAGTATTGAAAACGTACCGTTGCTAGCAGCAAGATGCGGATCAGATTCGAATGTCAACGTGTTGCATACATAGCAGTGCATTCGTTGTGAACTTTGGCCTGAGGGAAGACCACCGTAAAAACCGTCCAAGAACTGCTAGTGAGGAAACTGTGAACATGTGACATATGTTTCTTTTTACCTCCTCTAGTAACTCCGCAAAGTTGTATACTTTTTTTTTTTCTTTTTTACACCTTACAAATTTTTGGCACGTACTTCATCAGAAAGAGATGATAGTTGCTAATCTTCAATGTTATTGCTATTCAAATGGCTTAAATAGTCATATTACTCTCTTATTTAAGGACTTATATATAAATGGTTAAATATAAATAAAAATATGTAATATGGACAGGCGAAATACACCTCAGTCTTCAAGAAGAATATAATAATTCCAATCCCAAAGAAAGCAGGTGTTGACAGATGTGAAAATTACCGAACTATCAGTTTAATAAGCCACGGCTGCAAAATACTAACGCGAATTCTTTACAGACGAACGGAAAAACTGGTAGAGGCCGACTTCGGGGAAGATCAGTTTGTATTCCGTAGCAATGTTGGAACACGTGAGGGAATACTGACTCTACAACTTTTCTTAGAAAATAGATTAAGGAAAAGGCAAACCTACGTTTCCAGCATTTGTAGACTTAGAGAAAGCTTTTGGCAGTGTTGAATGGAATACTTTCTTTGAAATTCTGATGGTAGCAGGGGTAAAATACAGTGAGCGAAAGGCTATTTATAATTTGTACAGAAACCAGATGGCAGTCATAAGAGTCGAGGGGCATGAAAGTGCAGCAGTGGTTCGAAAGGGAGTGAGACAGGATTGTAGTCAATCCCCGATGTTATCCAATCTGTATATTGAGCAAGCAGTGAAGGAAACAAAAGAAAAATTCGGAGTAGGTATTAAAATTCATGGAGAAGAAATAAAACTTTAAGGTTCGCCGATGACATTGTAATTCTGTCAGAGACAGCAACGGTCCTGGAAGAGCAGCTGAACGGAATGGACAGAAGCAAAACGAGGATAATGGAATGTAGTCGAATTACATTAGGCGATCCTGAGGGAATTAGATTAGGAAATGAGACGCTTAAAGTAGTAAATGAGTTTTGCTATTTGGGGAGCAAAATAACTGATGATGGTCGAAGTAGAGAAGACATAAAATGTAGACTGGCAATGGCAAGGTAAGCGTTTCTGAAGAAGAGAAATTTGTTAACATCGAGTATAGCTTTAAGCGTCAGGAAGTCGTTTCTGTAAGTATTTGTATGGAGTGTAGCCATGTATGGAAGTGAAACGTGGACGATAAATAGTTTGGACAAAAAGAGAATAGAAGCTTTCGAAATGTGGTGCTACAGAAGAATGCTGAAGGTTACATGGGTAAATCACATAACTAATGAGGAGGTGTTGAATATAATTGGGGAGAAGAGAAGTTTGTGGCACAACTTGAGTAGAAGTAGGGATCGCTTGGTAGGACATATTCTGAGGCATCATCAAGGGATCACCAAATTAGTATTGGAGGGCAGCGTGGAGGGTAAAAATCGTAGAGGGAGACCAAGAGATGAATACACTAAACAGATTCAGAAGGATGTAGGCTGCAGTAGGTACTGGGAGATGAAGAAGCTTGCACAGGATAGAGTAGCATGGAGAGCTGCATCAAACCGGTCTCAGGACTGCAGACCACAACAACAACAACAACAACATGTAATATGAGCATACAAACACACATGCTTTTGTAACTGAATATCTAGGTCTCCTAAGTTATCAACAGGTTTTGGTGTCACCAAAGGCAGTTCATTGCGTCCTCCCCGAAATTTTCGTAACAAACATTATTCAGTCAGGTGCTGCGTTGTTTGTACAGCAACCCCACAGTGGCATGTCAGGGTGTCCTTGAACGCGCCCGTTCATAAATCAAGCACCATCCCTTTCACGCCATGAACGGAACCGATTCAGCGCTGTTCATAGTTTCCTGGAAAAACGAAATCCATTATCACGTTCAGCAGCATCAATAATAAGGTGAGAGTATACTTGAGGAAACATCTGCGAAGCCTCTTTGCGTTCTTGCCTCACATTATATACAAGAGGCGCATAGTGCGTTGGTCAGGGTGGTTTTCTGGATTTATCTCTGCTGGCGGGTATATTCTGTAGATGGTTATTCAGAAGTAAGTTCCGAGAAGCAGTACACTTTTGGAAATCTAGATCGTGATGCAATATTACATAATTTAATTGTCATGGAAATAATATTGGTTTGGTAGTGCCACTAATTAATCTCATTGCTTTATTTACTTTAACATTAAATATGTGCGATTTTTGATTGCTTTACCACACCACACTGGAGCACAGCACTCTTCCGTAGAGTAAACCAATCCCAGTGAAGCAATACGGAGAGTTTCTGCGTTTGTACTCCATCCTGATCCAGCTCGTTATCTAACTGCATATCTAGTGTTCACTTTTCCTTTTTGCTAGTTCTTCCAGGTGGTTTTTCAACACAGCGAACACTACTGATATTCTTGAAGCCGTATAAGAGGAAACTTGAAATAAAACCAAAGGGTATTTTCCGTCATGAGGCAGAAGTAACGGTCTCGTACAGAACCTAACGGAGGGTTCATTTCTGGGATCCTTTTGGGGTAGAATGTCGATATCGTTAAGTATCTCACAGGCACTGCTTATGACTGCGTCTACACCTTCAGCTACGTACATACTCAGCGACCTTTCACTCTGCGGCCGAAGTCAAACATCTTACCATCACGATTCCGCCCTTACGCCTTCGAGTTGCAAACCGTTCATGAAAGAACGACCTTCGGTAAATTTCTGTACGACCTCGAATTTATCTGGTTTTCCTCTGGTGGTCATTTCGCGAAATGAACGTGTGAAGAAACATTATGTGGGTTAAAACGTACTTTTTTTTTGAAACTGCGATTTCGAAATTTCTTCGTAAACCTTTCCCTCTTACATTGTCTGTCACTGGAATTCGCTAAAAACGAGTCTATGTGGAAAAATGCCGCTGTTTTGGAGGTCTTCTGTACGTCCTGTGTTCATTCTTCTTGTGAAGAGCCCCAGAGTGAGGAGCAGTATTACAGAATCAGATGAAATAAGATTTTGTGAGCTGCATTCTACTAGGGTTCTTTCAATGAATCAGTCTGCAATATGCTTTCCGTACAACTACTTTCATGTGACTGTTCGTGCGAGGGCAAGAGGCGATGGTTGAAAGTTCTGCGTAACCGCTGTTTGGATTGTTTTTTCGTGCAATTTTTGTTCAACAGAAGTCAATAGACATCCAGAATTTGTTTTCACGTAAAGGAGGAGTAAATTTTAAACTAAGAAACACCAGACTGAAAATCCAATGACACTACCACAATAATAATCAGTGTAAAATGTCTTCTAGCATAATTAGAATAGAAAGATCTTAGACATTACGCTAGGATCGAAGTATTAGACCGTAATATTCGTAAAAGATATAAACAAGAAATATATTGTGTATGACAGAATGCAGAGTTAGTTTTAGTGTCATATACGAGAAATGAACAACTACAGGTGGATAAAACGAATGTCAACTTCGAAACTTTATCTTTGACTCTAGAGAAAAATGAAAACATGTACGTTAAGAAATAAGTATAGGAAACAGGTATACGAGCAAAAGACCTACGAAACCGAATATCTTGAGAACAGCTATCGAGGCGTTTTGGAGAAGCCGAGGAAAATATAAATGGAGCTCAAACGCTGGAGTGATGGTTCTTAGGCAGAGTGAATTAACGAAAACCAATGGAAAGCCGTAATACGAATCGCTGGGTCATTCCAACATGTCTGTGCCCTCTTCGCGCGGAACCGCTCTGATGTGATACATTGCGAAAGAACGTAATTTTTCTGAATAGTTATTAACAAATGGGATTCTAGCTTCTTAAAGTGAGCTATTAAGAAGAAACTGAAGTGTAAGGTCCCTAATTTCATAAGCCTTTAAGATCGCCTTAAGCTCATTACCAACTGCAAATAGATGTTGCATCTACAATATTTGATTTTCGATTGTATCAGTGACAGTTAACAGTCTGTTGATTGTAACACCAGATAAGCAGCTAAATTCTAATACTTTCTGTTACAAGGCAATGAATTTGACTTTTATTTCCTTACAAAAATACTGTATATAAACTTTTGTGTTATCGACATCGAATTTGTCAATAAAATCTCTTCCGAAACCTTCGGTTTCATACACTTTTTTAATCACTTTATTCCTTAGGTGGAAACGCAGATGTTTTTCAGTTAGATCAAGAACTGAGTCTTGTGTTCCTTTACATTTCTGTCTCTGAAAAGTGTATGTGGTTGGGGAAAGTGCTAAATCATACATTGGTTCGAACTTCATGCTAATTTGTTCCCTCCACCCATAACTGATGGAGTAAAATCCTCCGTAGATAGGATTTAGATAATATCGTGCAACGTCAAAATGATCTATGACCACTGAATAATACCATACAAACTTACGTAAACATAGTTAGCAAATGGAACTATTGTACAACTTTATAAATACACTCCTGGAAATGGAAAAAAGAACACATTGACACCGGTGTGTCAGACCCACCATACTTGCTCCGGACACTGCGAGAGGGCTGTACAAGCAATGATCACACGCACGGCACAGCGGACACACCAGGAACCGCGGTGATGGCCGTCGAATGGCGCTAGCTGCGCAGCATTTGTGCACCGCCGCCGTCAGTGTCAGCCAGTTTGCCGTGGCATACGGAGCTCCATCGCAGTCTTTAACACTGGTAGCATGCCGCGACAGCGTGGACGTGAACCGTATGTGCAGTTGACGGACTTTGAGCGAGGACGTATAGTGGGCATGCGGGAGGCCGGGTGGACGTACAGCCGAACTGCTCAACACGTGGGGCGTGAGGTCTCCACAGTACATCGATGTTGTCGCCAGTGGTCGGCGGAAGGTGCACGTGCCCGTCGACCTGGGACCGGACCGCAGCGACGCACGGATGCACGCCAAGACCGTAGGATCCTACGCAGTGCCGTAGGGGACCGCACCGCCACTTCCCAGCAAATTAGGGACACTGTTGCTCCTGGGGTATCGGCGAGGACCATTCGCAACCGTCTCCATGAAGCTGGGCTACGGTCCCGCACACCGTTAGGCCGTCTTCCGCTCACGCCCCAACATCGTGCAACCCGCCTCCAGTGGTGTCGCGACAGGCGTGAATGGAGGGACGAATGGAGACGTGTCGTCTTCAGCGATGAGAGTCGCTTCTGCCTTGGTGCCAATGATGGTCGTATGCGTGTTTGGCGCCGTGCAGGTGGGCGCCACAATCAGGACTGCATACGACCGAGGCACACAGGGCCAACACCCGGCATCATGGTGTGGGGAGCGATCTCCTACACTGGCCGTACACCACTGGTGATCGTCGAGGGGACACTGAATAGTGCACGGTACATCCAAACCGTCATCGAACCCATCGTTCTACCATTCCTAGACCGGCAAGGGAACTTGCTGTTCCAACAGGACAATGCACGTCCGCATGTATCCCGTGCCACCCAACGTGCTCTAGAAGGTGTAAGTCAACTACCCTGGCCAGCAAGATCTCCGGATCTGTCCCCCATTGAGCATGTTTGGGACTGGATGAAGCGTCGTCTCACGCGGTCTGCACGTCCAGCACGAACGCTGGTCCAACTGAGGCGCCAGGTGGAAATGGCATGGCAAGCCGTTCCACAGGACTACATCCAGCATCTCTACGATCGTCTCCATGGGAGAATAGCAGCCTACATTGTTGCGAAAGGTGGATATACACTGTACTAGTGCCGACATTGTGCATGCTCTGTTGCCTGTGTCTATGTGCCTGTGGTTCTGTCAGTGTGATCATGTGATGTATCTGACCCCTGGAATGTGTCAATAAAGTTTCCCCTTCCTGGGACAATGAATTCACGGTGTTCTTATTTCAATTTCCAGGAGTGTAGTTGTCGTGGTGAATACAAATGCAAGAACAAAGTAAATGTGGCCAATAATGTAAGTCAAAACTTAAAGATTAAACTGGAATAAAGATAAATCCGCCGGCCGCGGTGGTCTAGTGGTTCTGGCGCTGCAGTCCGGAACCGCAGGACTGCTACGGTCGCAGGTTCGAATCCTGCCTCGGGCATGGGTGTGTGTGATGTCCTTAGGTTAGTTAGGTTTAAGTAGTTCTAAGTTCTAGGAGACTTATGACCTACAATGTTGAGTCCCATAGTGCTCAGAGCCATTTGAACCATTTTTTGAAAGATAAATCCAAGAGAAACCTTAAAATATTTGTCTCATTCCTTGCCTTTGTGACTGTCTTAGAATAATGGCAAGTCTATCACTAGCTAGAGCTATCCCTTGGCGTGGATTAAACGTTACATGACACAACATTCATCTTGTATCTACTCGTATGCTACATTAAAATGTATTAGCCATTAATACTTAATATATGATGTACTGTGAATAATTAACTGTGTTGTTGTTGTTGTGGTCTTCAGTCCTGAGACTGGTTTGATGCAGCTCTCCATGTTACTTTATCCTGTGCAAGCTTCTTCATCTTCCAGTAACTACTGCGACGTACATCTTTCTGAATCTGCTTAGTGTATTCATCTCTTGGTCTTCCCCTACGATTTTTACCCTCTACGCTGCCCTCCAATACCAAATTGGTGATCCCTTGATGCCTCAGAACATGTCCTACCAACCGATCCCTTCTTCTGGTCAAGTTGTGCCACAAACTTCTCTTCTCCCCAATCCTATTCAATACTTCCTCATTAGTTATGTGATCTACCCATCTGATGTTCAGCATTCTTCTGTAGCACCACATTTCGAAAGCTTCTATTCTCTTCTTGTCCAAACCATTTACCGTCCATGTTTCACTTCCATACATGGCTACACTCCATACAAATACTTCCAGAAATGACTTCCTGACACTTAAATCTATACTCGATGTTAACAAATTTCTCTTCTTCAGAAATGCTTTCCTTGCCATTGCCAGTCTACATTTTATATCCTCTATACTTCGACCATCATCAGTTATTTTGCTCCCCAAATAGCAAAACTCCTTTACTACTTTAAGTGTCTCATTTCCTAATCTAATTCCCTCAGCATCACCCGACTTAATTCGACTACATTCCATTATCCTCGTTTTGCTTTTGTTGATGTTCATCTTATATCCTCCCTTCAAGATACCATCCATTCCGTTCAACTGCTCTTCCAAGTCCTTTGCTGTCTCTGACAGAATTACAATGTCATCGGCGAACCTCAAAGTTTTTATTTCTTCTCCATGGATTTTAATACCTACTCCGAATTTTTCTTTTGTTTCCTTTACTGCTTGATCAATATGCAGAGTGAATAACATCGGGGAGAGACTACAACCCTGTCTTACTCCCTTCCCAACCGCTGCTTCCCTTTCATGTCCCTCGACTCTTATAACTGCCATCTGGTTTCTGTACAAATTTTAAATAGCCTTTCGCTCCCTGTATTTTACCCCTGCCACCTTTATAATTTGAAAGAGAGTATTCCAGTCAACATTGTCAAAAGCTTTCTCTAAGTCTACAAATGCTAGAAACGTAGGTTTGCCTTTCCTTAATCTTTCTTCTAAGATAAGTCGTAAGGTCAGTATTGCCTCACGTGTTCCATTATTTCTACGGAATCCAAACTGATCTTCCCCGAGGTCGGCTTCTACTAGTTTTTCCATTCGTCTGTAAAGAATTCGTGTTAGTATTTTGCAGCTGTGGCTTATTAAACTGATTGTTCGGTAATTTTCACATCTGTCAGCACCTGTTTTCTCTGGGATTGGAATTATTATATTTTTCTTGAAGTCTGAGGGTATTTCGCCTGTTTCATACATCTTGCTCACCAGATGGTAGAGTTTTGTCAGGACTGGCTCTCCCAAGGCCGTCAGTAGTTCCAATGGAATGTTGTCTACTCCGGGGGCCTTGTTTCGACTCAGGTCTTTCAGTGCTCTGTCAAACTCTTCACGCAGTATCGTATCTCCCATTTCATCTTCATCTACATCCTCTTCCATTTCCATAAAATTGTCCTCAAGCACATCGCCCTTGTATAGACCCTCTATATACACCTTCCACCTTTCTGCTTTCCCTTCTTTGCTTACAACTGGGTTACCATCTGAGCTCTTGATGTTCATACAAGTGGTTCTCTTATCTCCAAAGGTCACTTTAATTTTCCTGTAGGCAGTATCTATCTTACCCCTAGTGAGATAAGCCTCTACATCCTTACATTTGTCCTCTAGCCATCCCTGCTTAGCCATTTTGCACTTCCTGTCGATCTCATTTTTGAGACGTTTGTATTCCTTTTTGCCTGCTTCATTTACTGCATTTTTATATTTTCTCCTTTCATCAATTAAATTCAATATTTCTTCTGTTACCCAAGGATTTCTACTAGCCCTCGTCTTTTTACCTACTTGATCCTCTGCTGCCTTCACTACTTCATCCCTCAAAGCTACCCATTCCTCTTCTACTGTATTGGTTCTGGCGCTGCAATCTGGAACCGCGAGACCGCTACGGTCGCAGGTTCGAATCCTGCCTCGGGCATGGATGTGTGTGATGTCCTTAGGTTAGTTAGGTTTAACTAGTTCTAAGTTCTAGGGGACTAATGACCTCAGTAGTTGAGTCCCATAGTGCTCAGAGCCATTTGAACCATTTTATACTGTATTTCTTTCCCCCATTCCTGTCAAATGTTCGCTTATGCTCTCCCTGAAACTCTGTACAACCTCTGGTTCTTTCAGTTTATCCAGGTCCCATCTCCTTAAATTCCCACCTTTTTGCAGTTTTTTCAGTTTTAATCTACAGGTCATAACCAATAGATTGTGGTCAGAGTTTACATCTGCCCCTGTATGAATTTAAAAGCGTCTGTGTAGTGACCTCGTCACCATGGGCTGCAGCTTGGATTTACTGCATTCGTGTCAGCGGTGGTTACGGTGCTGTACAGCACTCAGATACAAGAAAGCGTAGAGAGGAGCCGGTAGCAAGTGTGATTGCCTCCTGTGCACACAATGCACTACGTCATGACACGCATCACTGCACAGATAAGGCTTTGGCTCCATTTCAGATAACCTGGCGCCTTCATGTCCACCAAAAGTTATTGAGGCTCGAGGACCATACGGTCTACCAGTCGCCCAAAGGGAGGCGGAACGCAAGTCAAGAGAGAGTCTGTAATGCTACCGTCATGCTGCCATAGAACTTGGTCAGTAGCTAACCCATCTTCAGAACGTCTAAGGCACTTGCAATCCCGAATGTAAACACGGCCAATAAAATACAATAGGTTCTGGCGTTCTAAAACCCTCCAAAATAGCACTGTTCTCTTTGTCATCAACAGATTTGATGTGAATGATGCGGATACCAGTCCTATTAAAAAATGGTTCAAATGGCTCTAAGCACTATGGGACATAACAGCTGAGGTCATCAGTGCCCTAGACTTAGAACTACTTACGCCTAACTAACCTAAGGACATCGCACACATCCATGCCCGAGGCAGGATTCGAACCTGCGAGCGTAACAGCAGCGTAGTTCCGGACTGAGGCGCCTAGAATTGCCGGGCCACAGCGGCCACAGTCCTATTCAGTCAGAAAATATAGAGAAAAAGTTCTACAGTCACGCAGAATGCATGAAACCGAGGCTGTCGAAAGGCGTTGCAGACTTCTATTTTGCAGCTATCAGCATTCTTAATTGTGTTCCTCAATCACGTGTGTTTCGTGTACGATCAGGCTCCCCTAAAACACGTTTGGAAGGATTGTTTCAATAACCCCTTTTCACGCAAAGTAGCACGCCTAATGCCTTGACACAGAAGACCGCTTCTTTCAGAAAAAAGTTAAATTTCGCTTTTTATGTATATCATCTGAAATGAATAAATGCCTAATATAATGTAAGAGAAGCACACTGAGAATCGGATGAACAAACTGTAGAGTGCCGGGGAGCATATACCACCTTCCTTGAAAATTTTGCACATATTTTCAGTAACAAATTTTAAAAATGCCATCTGTAGTTGCTTTAAGAACCATTAATTGGGGGAACACGACGCATTTCGTCGCACCCGATAGTGGCTAACACTTCTTTTCTGGATGCGAACAACGCATTCATATTTTGAAGCTTCTTATAAATATAGTCATAAAAACATCATGAATATTACATTCACATCATTTATCGTCAATAGATATAGGAAGATATATAATTTATAATGATCTTTGTGACCTATTCCCAGACATATAGAGATAAACTTTTTTGTTTGTCTCCTGTCATTGTCAGCGCAGTACGCCCGTTGTTTCGAGGGTCTCGCCGACGAGCTTTGAGGGAGAATACATGATGCAGAAGCCAAAAAATAATTATATTCTGTCACCATCTACATTGCCCTACCATCACTTCGTTCCCCTTCGTAACATAGATCGCACCACTAATCGTCAACAGGAAATGGGCACCGCATACTTCCCTACTGATTAGTAGGAGCTGAAGACGGGATTCATTTATCACACCATCTTTCGAAAAGAAAAAAATTCTCAAATAACGAAATCAGGCTAAAATCTCAAGTATTAAGAACCTGTGATGTGAGAGACATTTGGTCTCATAGAACCTCTAGATGATACTTCCCCAAACAGGACGTAAAGAAGTGTAGAGCACAGTGGTAAAGCCGGCCGGTGTGGTCGTGGGGTTAAAGGCGCTTCAGTCTGGAGCCGCGTGACCGCTACGGGCTACGGTCGCAGGTTCGAATCCTGCCTCGGGCATGGATGTGTGTGATGTCCTTAGGTTAGTTAGGTTTAAGTAGTTCTAAGTTCTAGGGGACTTATGACCACAGATGTTGAGTCCCATAGTGCTCATTTCATTGTAATTTCATTCTAACGAGCTGCATGGTCACCGATGTATGAATCGAGTGCCACAACCACTACCATACCTTGCTCGGTATGGAAGAAAAGTGTCACAAGCTGTCTCATTTCTGGATGAGAATGTACCTCATAAGAAGCGTACATTTAGATTTCTCTGTGATGGTGCAAATGGATGAAAATATCACTTTTCTTGTTTCACATTCCAATTCAGCCGCCTACATTCGATTCACTCTGACACAGGTTCAAGCAGAGGTACACGATGTTATCGTTGCACCGTCTGGCCTCAATATGGTGTCGATCGTGAGCGCCCCACGACCAGGAATGGCACGAGCCTCCGCGCCGCCACGTAATACGTAATGCACTCTGGCGCAACTGGTAGGCGCGAACACTATCACTTGTAGGGGAGGAATGCGCGGCCGGTACAGCGCCGAGGAATTTCCGCCGGCTCCAGTGACGGCGTTCCACTTGGGAGCTGCCGGACAAAGGGGGGCCGTGCCGTGCCGACTGCGCGAGGTCACGGGGGCGGCGGCGGCGGCGGTGGGGGCGGCGGGGGCGGGCCCAGAAGACGTGCCGGCAGCGGCGACGCGGATGTGGGTCCCAGGGCCCGGAACGCTCGCTCCACCTGTTGCGTCAGGCCGACCGCGGGTCGCCCCGCCGGTTGCGAAACGACGCCCAGTGGGCGCAGGGGGCGGCGCCGCCCATCACACCCGGCGCTGGGCGCCAACAGAGCACAGTAGAGCGAAGCGCAGCGCAGCGGACACGTCGGTTCCACCTGCCCGTCGACGTCGCCTCCGGGCAACGTGGTGGCGTTGCTGGAAACTT
Source organism: Schistocerca cancellata (assembly GCF_023864275.1). NCBI lineage: Eukaryota > Metazoa > Arthropoda > Insecta > Orthoptera > Acrididae > Schistocerca > Schistocerca cancellata. The sequence continues at coordinate 599,783,326 of NC_064631.1, read as the reverse complement.
AGGAAGAAGCCTAATGCCTTCAATTCTTGCAACTCAGTTGCGACTGGACAGTCCGACTGAACTGGACAATGCACGATCTAACACTGAAGCATGGCTAAATGAAACCAGTAGGGGATGGTTGTGCACCGTCTGTTTTAAGCCCTAATCCTAACACAAAATATATGGCTGATATCGAAATGACCACGGAGATAGAAAGACAGCTGAAGTGGCTGAGCAAGGGAAGACCTGTACAGAGTATGCGAAAGAGCTTGGCCGTCTTCTGGCAAAAAATTCAAATTCAAATGGCTCCAATCCAAGCATTATGGGACTTAACATCTGCGGTCATCAGTCCCCTAGACTTAGAAGTACTTAAACCTAACTAACCTAAGGACATCACACACACCCATGCCCGAGAGAGGATTCGAACCTGCGACAGTAGCAGCAGTGCGGTTCCATACTGAAGCGCCTAGAGCCGTTCGGCCACAGCGGCCGACCTCTTCTAGCAGCAGCTTACCGTAAGGAGAGTACTGTTCCAGATGATTGGGAGAAAAGCAAATTTCATTCCAACATTCAAGAAGAGTCGCCGCACAGACGTATAAAACTCTGGGCCTGAACGGAGAGATATCTTCAAATGGAAAACTAAACTCTGGCGTGCCTCGTGGGAATGTTATAGGAATTTTCCTTTTCATAATATTTACTGGATGTTTCATAATTCATGTTACACACTTCTTGGGGTTGTAGAGAGGACTTAGTAGATCACGTTTCACGTAACAACCCACTTCCGGAAACGTCATCCAACGACACTACAGAGCCCAAAGTTATAGGCGCCTGTGGCTGTAAATGTATGACGGCTATCCGGAAAGTAAGGTCTGATGACGAGTGAAATGGAAACCACAGTAAAAATACGATGAAGAGTTGCACAGATATGTTGGGCAGTGTCTCTATTATGCCCGTGGATCGCTCTTTTCAGTTCTGAGGGAACAGTGAGCACGTAAAGATGCCTAGAAAAACACTGTCTCCCGCCAAGTACGAGGCAGCGAAGATGCTGCTACGGCGTTTTCAATGGGAAGTACACAACAGAGTACACAACAGAGCCCGTAGCTGCCTCTCCCTGAGTTTCATCTCTGTTCACATGAACTGCTAGCAATGAAGACAACATTCTGGCACACACAACGAGCTGTAGACCAGCGTAGAGAATAGGCAGGACGCACGGGCGGCTTGCTTCTGTGACGAGAGTATTGGAAAGTTGGTAGAACACTTAGACAAATGTCTAAATCGCAGCGGCGACTATGTAGAGAAGTAGCTGGAACGTGTAGCTAACTGCTGCAAATAAAACATTTTTATTTTCACAGTTGTTTCCATTTTGCGACCGATCGGATCTTACTTTCCGAATAGGCGTCGTATGTATATACAGGGTCAGTCCGTGATAATGTTAAAAATCTTTTAGGATGTTAGAGACGGATAAATGTATAAATATGAGATAAGGGACCCTGAACTGGAAACGAGCGTGTCGAAAGTTATAAGCGAAAACCGATCTGTTGTCTAACAGTGGAATACTTATACTGATACTGTGGTGCTAAGACTGTATGGTAGGCAACTTTCAGAGGTGGTAGTATGGACTAAAAGAAGGGAACGATCTCCAGTAACCATGTACTCTAAGCTGCATCCCTGAGGAGCTATGAGCACTTGTTCATCTTCGGTGCTGTGAAACACATGTCCTCCACCTGTAAACTATTAAATAATGATAAACGTTGCCTCATAACAAAGAATCAGCCACAGTAAGCGACTTGAAGTTCTACGTTTCGACAGAATTCGTAGTCCCAAAGTATTCGTAAGTGTTCATTTTGCAACCAATAAAATCCATTAACATAGTCTGAAATTCTGCTACACTCTGCCCGCCCAAAGTCTCCAGTTTTACCACACTGACAAACTCCGACCAGAATACCCTCAGCTCAGCTGTGCATGCTTATTTAAAAACTCGCTTACACGACCACTACTCTACTGAGTTAATTTATTTACAGCATGACCACCATTCAAGACATCTGAACTCTAATTTCACATTGTAGGTATTGGAATATGTAGTAAATGCTCTGTGTTAATTTGTGACTTAATGGTAAAACATTGGTATCTCAGCTTTGCAATAATAAATAATTTCACGAAATTCTCGGCACATTCGGTGCTGCAGCATGATTCTAGTCTATTCAGGAACCTTAAATACAAAACATCCAAGTATGGTTAACTAACACAGTGATAAGTTGGATAATGGACCAAAATACGTTATAGCGCGTTTATGTGGAACAATTCGTAGGTACGGCATTGTCTGCATATAACTCCATAAATTGTTTACATTACTAACAAATTTCCTTAGTACTAAAGGTAACTTGTCGCAATTGCTAGCATTAACGGCTGTCATTTGATGTATGTCAGTTGTAAATTGGCTAATATAGTTGTTAAAATTTTCATAAACTATAATAAATAGACCAACTTTGTTGTATGGGAGCGAAAGCTGGGTGGATTCAGGCTACCTTATCAACAAGGTTGAGGTTACGGATATGAAAGTAGCTAGGATGATTGCAGGTACTAGTAGATGGGAACAATGGCAGGAGGGTGTCCACAATGAGGAAATCAAAGAAAAACTGGGAATGAACTCTATAGATGTAGCAGTCAGGGCGAACAGGCTTAGATGGTGCGGTCATGTTACACGCATGGGAGAAGCAAGGTTACCCAAGAGACTCATGGATTCAGCAGTAGAGGGTAGGAGGAGTCGGGGCAGACCGAGGAGAAGGTACCTGGATTCGGTTAAGAATGATTTTGAAGTAATAGGTTTAACATGAGAAGAGGCACCAAAGTTAGCACTGAATAGGGGATTATGGAGGAACTGTATAAGGGGGGCTATGCTCCAGACTGAACGCTGAAAGGCATAATCAGTCTTAAATGATGATGATGATGATGATGATGATGATATAATAAATAGAAATGTTATTAAAGTTTTACTTACTGTGCTTACATGCATGGTCGGATTTGTAATGAGTTCGTTTCTCCGCCGCTATCCGTAAGCTATATTTAGTTTCCTATACCACCTGTGTTAGGTATTTTATGCATTTTCAGAAATAGTGCCAGCGGAAAAACGCTCTATCGGAGCACAAAATATGCGAATGTGTCCCTGTTTATTTAAAAGACTCTAACTGAAAAGTGAGGTACCAGCCGCCTCATTCCACCTTCCTCAGCACCTTTACAAATGTTTTTTTTTTTTTTTCTCTCCAGTAGGAGAATTTTTTTGCTTCTTTCCATCATCTCCATGCTTCAGCAGGGCATGTAAGTCATGTGAGAAGGAGCGTATTGGTCAGTAAAATTTTGACTGTTTACTTATGTGAAACTGAAATAACGTGAAACACGTTTGACACCTCAGAACGGATATTACGGGCAAAAGAATTTTTCTTAATCTTCAGTGCTAATAGATGGTGTTTCCAGTTGATAACGGGAATACTTTACAGCAAGTTCCTCCGTTTTACGTCACTTTGTAAACTACGTTTCTGCGTCACACCGGATGTTACGTGCGTATTTCGTGTACATAAATAGAAAAATTTTCAACCTTTGTATCGAGGAATAGGATCCAGATATGAAAGAAATTTTCAGAGTAGTTCAAGATCAGAATGTTAGGAATACATTGCAAAAACTACAGCCATTTGCTGTATATAGCTGTCTCGGAATCCACGGCTGGGTTTTGGACAGGTAAAACAAAATTTTGGGGTGTTTCTCGATAACAGATAAAGATTTTTGGAAACGGTGAGATGGTTCTTCTAGACAAATGCCTAAGGAATACAATGTTAATACTTGAACAGTTTGCTGCGGTTATTTATTATTTATATTTGGCCTCATAGTGGATTTTACATGTAGAAGTAGGTCAATTCTGAACCTACGAAGCCGGCCGCGGTGGCTGTGCGGTTCTAGGCGCTGCAGTCCGGAACCGCGGGACTGCTACGGTCGCAGGTTCGAATCCTGCCTCGGGCATGGATGTGTGTGATGTCCTTAGGTTAGTTAGGTTTAAGTAGTTCTAAGTTCTAGGGGACTGATGACCTAAGATGTTAAGTCCCATAGTGCTCAGAGCCATTTGAACCATTTGAATCTGAACCTACGTAACTTGAGAACGAATAAAGATATTATGAAAATTTTCAAGATTATTCGAGATCGGCATCTTAAGAATACATGAGAAAAATTTCAGTCATGTTCTGTGCGTAGCCTTCTTGGAATCGTCGGCTGCGTTTTGATCAGATTGTGACGGTGAAAATGTAGTAAAAAACCCTTTTTGTGGAATTTTCTGAGGGACCTCTCATAAAGTAACGGTGTCTCCGTAAGCCCGATCAAGCCCACCGTACACCACTTCAGACGCAAAAAGAAGCGAATTGTTCCATTAGCCTAAGCAGGAGGAAGTGTGAAATATTCATAGTTTGACATCGTAGGCTGGGGTACACAAATGGTTCCTAGTCCAAAGGCTATCCAAAACACTTGACCCTATCTTTTCATCGCCATTGGATCCGAGCTATGAGCACCGGAAAATCTGGTCTTTATGCGTGGAATTTTGGAACATATTAGGTGTTGTAGTCTTATCTCCACGTTTTGAACTGCTGGGGCGACCGTCTTGGCTCACTCAGCAGGTACACCGCCTGCTGTTCCCGCTCCACCCCTTCCGCCTGGGTAGTTCCCGCTGACCGCTGCTTTCTGTATAAACCCATCCCCACCTGGCCGCTTGCTCTCCCCGCGGCAAGGTACGCCCGCCTCATTGGCCAGCGGCAACGAGCCAGTGTCTCGTATAATATGACCTGGCGCTAATAGAATTTTAAGTGAGTCAGCCGCTCGTAATGGCACAAGCTGAGCTGCGGTGTACCTGCCTCATCAGAGGGGGACACGGTAATGAATTCTCCGTCTTCCAGTGAAAGACGGTGTTTCTTTGATATTGAAATATCGTTATCTCTTTTCAGGAAATACTATTCCACAGTTACAACTCTCTCTCTTTCTTGCTTTTATTTTTAATTCTTCTCACTGGTCTGATGCGGCACACCATGAATTCTTCATCTCGGAGTAGCACTTGCACCCAACGACCTCTATTATTTGTTGACTGCATGCCAACCTCTGTCTGCCCCTACAGACATTACCCTCTACAATTCCACCAAATACCGTGGAAATTATCCTTTCATGTATTGACACAAGTTCTGTCAACCTGTCTCTTCGTCTTATCAATGTTTTCCGGATGTTAGTCCACTCGTCAGTTCTCCAGAGAACCTCTTCGTTTCATATTTTTAAATTTCTTCTGTAGCTCTACATCTCAAACGCTTCATACTTTTCTTTGCCGGTTTTCTCACAGCTCACGATTCGCTACCAAAAAATGATGTACTCCAAACGTTTATTATGCAGAGTAAGGCCAATATTTGGCACTAGCAGACTTCTTTTGGCAACGCTTGTCTGTTTTTTATGTCCTCCTAGTTTCCGTCATCTGTTCCTTCCCTTCTAAAACAGCAGAAATCCTTTTCTTCATCTACTCTGTGGTCCCAAATTTTGATGTTAATAGCTAATTTTATTACTGCCACTCCCCATCACTCTGCTCTTTCTAAATTTAGTGTCAATCCTTAGAGTGCGCTCATTTGACACTTCATTCTGTTCAACGGATCCTGCAGTTCTTCCTTTCTTTCACTGAGGATATCAGTGTCATGAACGATCTTAACATTAATATCATTTCAGCCTGAATTTTAATCGCACTCTGGAAACGACAATGAACAGTGGAGGGAGAGAGGCTGGATCCCGTCTTACACAGTTTCTAATTGGAAAACTTCGTTCTTGGTCTTCCATTCTTATTGTTCGTTCTTGGAACTTTTTCTTAGTGTATGTTACCTTTCTCCGTACAGCTTCCGGTTATTTTTCTGAGAGTTTAGAACATCTTACAGGATTTTGGATTGTCGAACTCTTTGTCTTGGTCCACAATTCCTATGAATGTGTCGTGATTTTCTTAAGACCTGCTCCCATATCATGTGCAACGTCAGAACTGTCTCTCTGGTGATTTTAGGTTTCCTAAGGCCAAACTGACTGTCATCTAAGTGATACTCAATATTGTTTTCCTGAATCGTTCCAACAAATGGCAGGATGGTTTCTTTGAAAGGGCACAGCCGGTGCCCTCCCCTATCCTTGACACAATCCAAGCTTGTGCTCCGTGTATAATGACCCCTTTGTCGACGGGACGTTTAAACCCTAATCTTCCTTCCCTCCTCTGTTCTCCTCCATTCCTTTGCCTATTATTCTTGTCAGCAGCTTGGACACATAAGCTATGAAGCTCACGGTGTGCCTTAAGTCTCTCACTTGCCTGTCCTTCTTGTCTTGGAGACTATGTCGATGATGTATTTCCGAAGGTCTGACAGTACCTCTCCACTTCACAGATTCTACAGAGCACCTCGAAGAGATGCGTGATTGCCACTTCTCGCAAAGGTTTTAGAAATTCCGAGGGAATGTTCCGTCTTACTTGATCGGTGGTATCCAAATCTGTTACATTACACCTGTACTTGAAACACGTCGTATTTCAAAAGCACCAATAGTTGCTGCTAAACAATTAATTACTTACTTACAGTTCGGATCTAATGATCATCTTCACCTATCAAAGAATTATTTACAATAGCTTATACGGCAGTTTTCTTACTGTGGCGTTGAACAGAATACGTACGTAAAGCCACAGTAAGAACGCTGCCATGTAACTGTTGTAAGTAGATCGAAACAGGAAGTAAGTAAAGAACCTGTAGACTAGACGGAAACTCAGTTCATGGTTCGTGGTTCGTGGTTCTTGGTTCACGGTCCCAGTTGTAGGCTGCCTATCTAACGGCTTCTTCAGGGAACATAAAATTTATTTTCAGTATTTCATACAGTTATTGACCGAATTAGAAACTTCAAATCCTGTCATAAGACAGTCACTACATATTGTATCATATTATGTCAATGATTGAACACATTAGGACAAGTGGTACAATTATAAACTGTTACATGTCTAGAACCACCGCAGCCCACTACAAGCAAATTACCCTCACTATTTTCATCCAGTATTTGAAAATTAGAGCACTTATCTACTTCCAACAACGTTTACACGCAATTTCAAATATTTTCGAAACTTCCTGACCCCCCCCTGCAAATGGTGAAGACCTAAAAGTTTATCACTTATTTAATTTTCGCTATTCCTGCAGTAGAACACAGCATCTGGCGGGACGATTTTTATTTCTTACTTTTTTACTACTAACTCTATTCGTAGCACATTTAGGAGACAGTATTCACATACACACCCAATAAACTTGCAAAATTATATCACTGTACAATCATACTTGAGGAGACATGACGTCATAAACACTCAGACGCGTGAAAAAAAGCTCTTGCTTAAAATGGAGAGCGTATTTCCCAGACGTATTCATTTAGTGTTCCATAATAACAGTACATAGTGACTTTCAAGAAACTTTAAACACAATTTCAAACTTTTTCTATACCTATACTCGTTTACCATGATTAACGTCAAATGCTAAACCATTAACGCATTTGTAAAGCAATCAAACGTTTGAAGTTGTTTTGTACACGGTAGTTCGATTCTTTAACGAACTGGGGTTTACTGGTCACTCCTAATGGGTTACGTGTAAGTGGTCCTGTATGGAAATCCAGCACATACTGGAGATGACTTAGTTTTCAGGTCCCTAGCTGGGTCTCATTATACACTGGACAACTGGCATATAAGAGACAGTGTGATAAAATTCTGTATTCTGTTGTAATGTGTGTCTTGAGTCAGAATTTCAGCACTTGCTGTGAGCCAGAGTTGGCGCGACAAGCTTCTGATGTCAATATAAAACTGTATTTAATTTTCGAGTATTAAGTTTTTTAATGTGTTCCCGGCAAAGCGCAATTTACAGGGTACAGTTACGTCGAATAATGATAAAAGTAAGATGTCTGTCTTAATTCGTTACAAAATATAAAATAACTGTATTACATATCCAATTTGTGTAAGGGTAGGCGAAGAACTGTACACGACGATTAGTCTACAAAGTATGTATATGTGCTGAAGACAGATGAAATGGTAAATGCATTTGGTAATGAACTTATACATGGAACGAAGTGCTACCCTAAACGAGAATATCCTTAATTTATGAAGTATCGTGCAGTGTATTGTTCTTTGATGACTGTATTCCTCACATTCTATTAGTATATGTACAATTCCTGCTTCAGTGAAGCAGAAATGATAGCTTGGTAACGATATTCTTTTTAACGAATCTCTCAGTTTAGTACTATTTATGTTACATGTTCTGTATAGTGATGATTTCTTTTCTCGTGAGAGCCGAGTTGAAAACCCAAAGGTGGCACGGAATCTGTTGCTGAGTCGTCCAATAACATGAACCCCTGATGTTACGGTCCATTGCCACTAATATCGTCCATTCCTCTTGTGCTTGACTGGAGAGCGTACTACAGAAATAACGGAGTGGTAGTGGTGGGAAGTAGATGCTGCACAATTTTCGCCAGTTAATCTGCACGTTCGTTACTCCTCGTACCGACAAGTCACGGTATCTATTGTAGATAATCAGCTGAAGCAGATCCTATGCTGTATTGAGACTTCTCAGTATATCGTGTGCTAAACGGTTTACAGATACTATAAGAATCTCGTCAGTGCATATTAGGACTCTGTGTAATTGTTAAAGGAGTTAGTAAAGAATATCTTGATGCAAAGCAAAGAATTCAACTGCTGAAGCAAACAATTCTGTTGATAAAAAGAAGGACTGCCCTTTTTCTAAACCTTCGTCGCCAGTTTTGTAAAGCCTCGTCGCCAATTTTATAAAGGCATCTACTGCCGTAGACGGTAGGCCGAATTTGTGAGTTCCAGAAGCGGCTTCTGGTGCAATACACCGCTAAGACAATTTCTCTCTGCCACTATTACACAGCTATGTCCCAGGGTCAGGTAACAGGATAGGAGAACGAAGGTTCTACAACACTCCAACAAATTAGTAACGAAGTCACACAAATGAGTTAAAAAGGTTTACTTACCTTTGTGACTAGTTGTGTAATGAGGTGTGTAACACTGCTTATAATGTAACACAAGAAAGGCCTTCAATCTCACTTCACAGTTCATAGCAAATGCAATTTACAACTAACTGTTCACTGCTAAGAGTTCACTAAACGACGTACCCTGTCTAAGTCAGCCCTGGACGATGATCTATAACAAAGTAGGCGAGAGCTGCTCTTCCACATTCAAAGTAGGCTTCTGTCCGTTGTCGTCCGGTCACTGGCGGATTGTACTCGGTCGGCAATTAACCGAGGTCAAGTCGACGTCTTCACCCCCAGCGCCGCCCATGGCGCTGGTGGATGCCGTGCAAGTGGCGAGTCTCTATGACACTGGCACCAGCTCGCATCTTTGCGCCTGTGGTGCTTTTGCCCTGGCCGTTTCTTTCTCGGACGACACAGCTCTCTTCAGCCTGGTTAGTCGTCGAAAACGCGACATTTGGCACCATCGGTGTATAACTAGTACCAGTCATGCTAGTTACGATCTATCTTTATATTCCAGAGGGTCGTAGTTCACTCTAGGGTACGGATTCTTTAATCATATACTGACACACACACACACACACACACACACACACACACAAACACAAACACACACGAAGCAAACGATGCACCATGCAGGAATTTTCCGAATGGGATGGAAATTGGTAGATATGATGTACAGTACAGACAAACAAATTATTACAATCACAGAAAAATTAGTTGAGTTATTCAAGAGAAACAGCTCCAGAAATTGATTACATCTATAAAGCGTTGTTGCATCTCTCACCTTTACGCAAGCAGTTATTCACCTTGACATTGATTGCCACAGATGCTTGGACGTCCTCCTGAGGGACATCGTTCCAAATTCTGTCCAACTGGTGCATCAGACCGACGAAATCCCGAGTTGGTTTGAGGACCCTGCCCTTAATGCTCGTAAAGTTCTCCATTAGGCACACATACGTCGACCTTTCTGGCCAAGGTAGGGTTTGACAAGCAGGAAATCAAGCAGTAGGAACGCCTTGTGTGGGTGGGCCTCAACTTACCGAAATGTGGGCCCAGGATGATTTTTCATGAAGGGCAACAAAACGGAACGTAGAATATCGTAGACGTACCGCTATGTTGTAGCGATGCTGCGGATGACAACCAAAGTGGTCGTGACAAGAAATGAAGCGACACCCGAGACCATCACTCCCGGTTGTCGGGCCGTGTGAAAGGCGAGAGCCAGGTTCGTATCTTACCTCTGTCTGTGGCGTCTTCGCCTGGGAATCTCATTGACTGGAGTAGAATTGTCTTCAGTGATGAATCCCGCTTCGTATTCAGCCTCTATGACCAGCTAACCGTGTCTGAAGACGCCCCAGAAGACGGTCAAATACTAACCATACTGTCACCTGCAGTACAGTCTGATAGCCAAAAGTGATAATCTTTGGTGCGTTGCATGATTGCCTGCATAACGGCCAGAGGTGGACAAACGCATACTTGACTTGTTCAGCTTGTCAAGATCCTTGTTTTGAATAAATTGTCCAGTTTTTCTGAAACTGTAAACATTTGCTTGTCTGTACATGTGCATAATTCTTTCATGGTGTGACGCTCTCTTTGTTTTAGAGCATATAATTACCATAAAAAGCACAGTGAATTTTTGAAAGAGATATAGTTTGACAATAATTGACCAGTTTTAATGGCTGTTGAATTCGATGCCTGTGGATTACGCTGACGGTGGGCTAATTCAATATTCACATACATATTACGAGGTTGAGTCAAATGAAAGCGTTAAATACTTTTTAAAATTATTATTTATTGTGCATTAGTGGTACAAAGCTGTAGCACTTTTCAACATAATCTCCCCCACGCTCAGTGCAAGTCCTGCAGCGCTTACAAAGTGCATAAATTCCTTTAGAAAAAAATTCTTTTGGTAGTCCGCGCAACCACTCATGCACCGCATGGCGTACCTCTTCATCAGAACGGAACTTCTTTCCTCCCATTCCGTCTTTCAGTGTCCAAATATACGGAAATCACTTGGGGCAAGGTCTGGTGAGTATGGTGGATGAGGAAGACACTCAAAATGCAGGTCTGTGATTGTTGCAACTGTTGTACGAGCAGTGAGGGGCCTTGCATTGTCATGTTGCAAAAGGACACCTGCTGACAGCAATCCACGTCGCTTTGATTTGATTGCAGACCGCAGATGCTTTTTAAGGATATATGTGTATGATGCACTGGTGACAGTGGTCCCTCTAGGCATGTAATGCTCCAAAATGACGCCTTTTTCGTCCCAACAGAGAGTCAGCATAATCTTCATTGCTGATGGTTCTGTTCGAAACTTCTTCGGTTTTGGTGATGAGGAATGGCGCCATTCCTTGCTCGCTCTCTTCGTTTATGGTTGGTGGAAGTGAACCCAGGTTTCGTCCCCAGCAACGATTCTTGCAAGGTAGCCATCACCTTCTCGTTCAAAGCACCGAAGAAGTTCTTCACAAGCATCAACACGTCGTTCTCCCATTTCAGGAGTCAGCTGCCGTGGCACCCATCTTGCAGACACTTTCTGAAACTGGAGCACATCATGCACCATGTGGTGTCCTGACCCATGACTAATCTGTAAACATGTTGCAATGTCATTCAGTGTCACTCGGCGGTTTTCCTTCACTATGGCTTCAAATGCTGCAATGTTCTGTGGAGTCACAACTCGTTGTGCCTGACCTGGACGAGGAGCATCTTCCACTGAAGTCACACCATTTGCGAACTTCCTACTCCATTCGTTGACTTGCTGCTGTGACAGACATGCATCACCGTACTGAACCTTCATTCGTAGATGAATTTCAATAGGTATCACAGCTTCACCACGCAAAAACCGAATAACAGAACGCTGTTCATCCCTAGTGCAAGTTGCAAGTGGGACTGCCATCTTTATACTGATACTGCGAGGGTATGTGAGCATCTGCACTATGCTGCCACCTACAGGCCATTCTGCACGCCGTTTGTAGCACGCTTACCAACTTACTGGATAAAGGCGCGAAATTTCGATTTGTTATTACAAATTTAACGTTTTCATTTGACTCACCCTTCTACGTGAATTGAAGATGGACAAAAGAACGAAAATGGTATTGGTATAAATAAAAATTCATAAAAATGTCGATCGTTGCTTTATTTCTTAAGGTGTATCGTTTGCGTATTATTTCTTTATTTTAAAACTCTCGCCTTAGGGTGCTACGCCATCTGTATAATTTTTACACTAGTGGCCATTATAATTGCTACATCAAGAATAAATGCAGATGATAAACGGGTATTCATTGGACAAATATGGTATACTAGAACTGACATGTGATTACTTTTTCACGCAATTTGGGTGCATAGATCCTGAGAAATCAGTAACCAGAACAACCACCTCTGGCCGTAATAACGGCCTTGATACGCCTGGGCATTGAGTCAAACAGAGCTTGGACGGCGTGTACAGGTACAGCTGCCGATGCAGCTTCAACACAATACCACAGTTCATCATGAGTAGTGACTGGCGTATTGTGACGAGCCAGTTGCTCGGCCAACATTGACCAGACGTTTTCAATTGATGAGAGATTTAGAGAATGTGCTGGCCAGGGCAGCAGTCGAACATTTTCTGTATCCAGAAAGGCCAGTACAGGATCTGCAACATGCGGTCGTGCATTATCCTGCTGAAATGTAGGGTTTCGCACGGATCGAATAGAGGGTAGAGCCACGGGTCGTAAAACATTTGAAATGTAACGTCCACTGGTCAAAGTGCCGTCAATGCGAACAAGAGGTGACCGAGACATGTAACCAATGGCACCCCAAACCCTCACGCCGGGTGATACGCCAGTATGGCGATGACGAATACACGCTTCCAATGTGCGTTCACCGCGATGTCGCCAAACACGGATGCTACCATCGTGATGCTGTAAACAGAACCTGGATTAATCTGGAAAAAATGACGTTTTGCCATTCGTGCTGCCAGGTTCATCGTTGAGTATACCATCACAGGCGCTCCTGTCTGTGATGCAGCGTCAAGGGTAACCGCAGCAACGGTATCCGAGCTAATAGTCCATGCTGCTGCAAAACGTGGCCAACCTGTTCGTGCAGATGGTTGTTGTCTTGCAAACGTCCCCATCTACTGACTCAGGGATCGAGACGTGGCTGCACGATCCGTTACAGCTATGCGGATAAGACGCCTGTCATCCCGACTGCTAGTGATACGAGGCCGTTGGGATCCAGCACGGCGCTCCGTTTTACCCTCCTGAACCCACCGATTCCGTATTCTGCTAACAGTCATTGGACCTCGACCAACGCGAGCAGCAATGTCGCGATACGATAAACCGCAATCGCGATAGGCTACAATCTGACATTTATCAAAGTCGGAAACGTGATGGTACGCATTTCTCCTCGTTACACGAGGCATCACAACAATGTTTCACCAGGCAACGCCGGTCAACTCCTGTTTGTGTATGAGAAATCGGTTGGAAACTTCCTCATGTCAGCACGTTGTAGGTGTCGCCACCGGCGCCAACCTTGTGTGAATGCTCTGAAAAACTAATCATTTGCATATCACAGCATCTTCTTCCTGTCGGTTAAATTTCGCATCTTTAGCACATCATCTCCGTGGTGTAGGAATTTTAATGGCCAGTAGTGTACATTGGGGATTTATGGCCCTCTGTATTTTCGCTAAAGCTGAATAAGTAATTATTTTAAGCAGCAATATATTTGAAGGTGATTTGAGCATTTGCTCAGTTAGTACTGACATGCACGACGCTGTCCAACACCTATCGAACAGTAGTGAGCCACCATCTGCTCGAAGACAGGAGCAGCTGGAAGCCGCCTGCCCCAGCAGTGCTCTTCAGCGCGGTTTCGCGTCCTCGGCGGAGCAGCCCGTACCAGCCTTGGACTGGGCAGGCCGGCGAGTTTTTCCGAACGCTGCCCAACACCGTAACCCGTTTGGCTGCGTGCGCTAGCTGTTTCTCGGCGCATGTTAACAGCCTCATAGCGGGCGTCTCTTCGGTTACGGTGGTCGGGCTCTAGGAGGAGATAGCATCACGTAAGAACATCGGAAACGTGCGACCGGGAGATACGCGGCGTGTAATTAGAGGGGGGCGGCGGGGGCGGGGCGACGCCGGTGGAACACGACACCCGCGTCGCTGGGCGTCGCGGCGCCTCGCCGCTTAAGACGCCGCGTAGCTAACTGCCAGCGCTACACTACCACCGATACCATCAGTCCGGCGAACACTGTACTGTCTGGTGCGTATACACACAAGCTGGAGCCAAGAATGAAAATTTGTACCAAGACCGTGATTCGAACCCAGGACGACCGCTGCGTACTCTCGGAATCTGTACTCGGCTTCGCTGCCAGCACGTGGACGCACTGTCTCAACCCGATCACCAACAAACCATCAGTCAGACGAGGTCAGAGGCTATCAGGAGCTTTCAGCAACTTCTCAGTGGATACACTGTGTGTGGTGCTCGTAATACACACGATACGATCAAATACAGAGCTGAAAGGTACTGGTTAAAGACGGGAGACTAGATAAGGTACACACAATAACTGGGGTACTGATACAGACAATGCCTCACATTAAAAGTTGGCGTTTGCATGTATGGCTAGGTGACTGGGAAGTAAGTGATGAGGGACACAGATCGTACCACTTCGTCCCTGACACATGAGAGCGGTTGAGAATGGAACAAATCTATCCTAGGAGGTAAGGATTATTTAGACATAGTATAATTAATAAATATTTTATTAATACAAACGTGACAGAATCCTTGAATGTAAAATATGGGATTTCAGCCACGGTATGGTACATTTCTTAATTGGACGCGGTCCTTATCCCACGAACTCAAACAGTGTGAGTCCAAGACAGACACCTGGGCAATATGCAAACAATGGACATACACTTCGCTTAGACAGCGCAGAAACAGAAATATACATATACACAGCAATTTTAGATCACGAACAATGGGCACAGTTGAATGCATTAACGGATAATACTTCAAAGACAACACAAGGAGATTACCTGCGCACACGAATGAACAGTCATGCCTATACGCTACGTAACAACAATCTCCAGATGGCAGGCAGCAACACCCATAGTGACAGCAACAAAAGGAGGGCGAAATTGAGATGTAATAGTAAATAAGACACCTAGAATTACGATTCAGATGTAACATGCCAAAATACACTTACAAATTGGATATATAAGTCGAATAAAAGTTAAGGGTGGCGAATACTAGAGTAAATGTCGTGTGGGGTGCTGGCAATCTAGCCAAGAATGTACACAGTGCTCTACATTGATGAAAACCTAATGTTAATGCATAGGATTTGTAATACCATTTCTCTACAACCAATTATAAACTATTTTGTTATGAGTGGCAGTCAACAGTTCGAAGAGACCATTCCAAGATATTCACTGCCAGTCACAAATAGCGGTGATGCTCAAAAAATCTCTCCTTCATCCTGAAATTACTGTTACTTTAAAAAAGTGGTATGCTGAGTCAATTGTTGCAGATAAAAACAAAACAAAAAATACTACAAATGATATGACAAACGAAAACTGTAATATTTAGGACCAGTTTTAAAATATCTGGTAATAGGTCTTTAAATTTACAATAAATAAAATAAAATAATTCGAACCTGGGTTTCCTGCTCAGTGGGCAGATGCACCAACCTCTACTTTTATTCAAGCACCTTTGTCTGAGTTTCAATAAGTGCTAGGGCAGGCCGCACTGTTGTGAAAAGCCCTATGCCAGAGTGGCGTAGCGGTTAGCACATCTGTATTGTCAGCGGGAGACCCAGGTTCGAATCCTGGCCTCAGTGCAAATTTTCATTCGTCACTTGAGTCTGCATGTGTACATTGTAGATGTCTGAGACCTGCAAATGTCTCAGGAACAATTTGGTTCCATTTGGTTAAAGCTGGGTGTCAGGCAGGATCCTGCATTTCGTTTGATGCTGAGGCGCTATTCCAATACACTTGGAGAGCCTCTGCGATGCTGTTTGATTTTATGGGGAATACCAAGCGGCTTGAGGCTTGATTAGAAATTTGGATTGACGAGGAATGTGTGCTAGGGTAGTCCGAGCAGCTGCACAAAGCCACGGTGCCAGGGTGGCGTAGTGGTTAGTGAATCTTCCTGGTGAAAAGAAGGGAAAGCTGAAAGATGGAAGAAAAGCAAAGGAAATGAACTTGAAGGCGAGAGAAGACGAAGCGGATGAAGAAGAATGCGAGATATCATACTGCAAAAAGAATCTGACAGAGCTCCGAAGGACGTAAGTTGAAACAAAAACCCAGACGTGGATGACATTCCTTCAGAACTGTTGAGAGGCAGCCGTGATAAAACTGTTCTGCCTTGTGTGCAAGATATATGAGACATGGGAAATGCCCTCAAAATTCAAGAGAAATGCAATAATTACAATTACAAAGAGAGCGTAAGCCGAAAATCGTGAATATTGGCAAACTATCAGTTTAATAAGTAACAGTTGCAATATACTGACTCGAATTATTTACAGAAGAATGGAAAAACTTGTAGAATCTAATCGCAGGGAGGATCAGTTTGAGTTCCGGAGAAATGCTGGAATACTGAAGGCAATACTGATGGTTCAAATGGCTCTGAGCACTATGGGACTTAACTACTGAGGTCATCAGTCCCCTAGAACTTAGAACTACTTAAACCTAATGAACCTAAGGACATCACACACATCCATGCCCGAGGCAGGATTCGAACCTGCGACCGTAGCGGTCACACGGTTCCAAACTGAAGCGCTTAGAACCGCACGGCCACACCGGCCGGCGCAATACTGATCCTATGGCTTATCTTAGAAGGTAGGTTAAAGAAAGGCAAACGTATTTTTATATTTTCTGTAGACTTAGAGAAAGCTTTTGGCGTGTAGGAATACACATTCATAAAATACGAAGGTAGCAGGGGCAAAATACAGGGAGCAAACGGTTAGGTGCAACATGTACAGAAACCAGACGGCAGTTATAAGATTCGAAGGGCTTGAAAGGGAAAACGTTGTTGAGAACAGAGTGAGGCAGGTTTGTAGTTTATCCCCGATGTTATTCAATCTGTACTCTGAGCAAGCAGTAAGGGAAGGCAAAGAAAAATTTGGAGAATAAAAAGATTTTAAGGTTTGGCGATGGCACTGTAATTCTGTCAGAGACAGGAAAAGTCTTTGAAATCCAGCTGAACAGCATGGGCAGCGTCTCGAAAGGAGAATATAAAATAAATATTGACAAAAGTAAAACAAGGGTGGTGGAGTGTAGGAGAATTAAATCAAGTGAACTTTAAGGAATCAGCCAACAAGATGAGATATTAGAAGCATTAGATGAGTTTAATTATTTGGGCAGTAAAATAACCGATGCTGGCAGAAACAGAGAGAACATAAACTATAAACTGGCAATGGGACGGAAAGCGTTTCTGAAGAAGAGAAATTTGTTAACATCGACTATAAATTTAACTGTTAGGATCTCTTTTCATAGAAAAGAAGCTTTTGAAATGTGGTGCTGCAAATAATTGCTGAAGATTTGATTGGTAGATCGCGTAACTAATGAGGAGGTACTAAACGGAACTGGAGAGGCAATAAATATGTGTAATAGCTTGGCAAAGAAGGTATCGGTTGACAGGACTCGTTCTGGGACATCAGGGAGTCGTCAGTTTAGCGCTTTTGTGTGTGTGTGTGTGTGTGTGTGTGTGTGTGTGTGTTTGTGTGTGTCCGCGGGGCACCACATGTGGTTAATTCTCTTGTATGATGCCCAACAGCTTAATACAGAACTCTTTCCCATGTACACTCTGTTTTCTGTCAGATATATATGATATGAACCATTTTGTAGCATTTTCTGGTGCACTGTACTACTTCAGTTTACTTGAAAGGATATTGTAGTTCAAAATGTCAAATGTCTTTGACACAACACAGAATATGCCACTAGTCCGTAATTTCTTGTCTTATAAAGTCTTTTTCGCAGCATGTGTAAATAGCCTTTTAACATTGGAAGCCTTCAGAAATGTGAACTATAACTTTGAAAAAATAGGACTAACATTATTAAGGTGTTTGTAGGGTAGTATCACCTCTCTTTTACAACATCTCTGGTTTGTAATTGTGAGAGATCATAAGCAGCCTTTCAGTGGAAAACAATGTAGTGCTTAATGTGATATGAATATCAGTGGTCCAAGATAGCACTTTACCTGCAGGAAATTAATTGTTTACGAACAGCTGAAGTGTGGCCAAGTTATAAAATGTTATTTCACAGTAAGAGAAGTATTTCGTGCTTCTTGAATTTGCAGGGGAATGATCGGCGAAAATTGGAAGCAAGAAGGCGTTATGTTGTCAGAGATAGGTGAAAAACGCGAGTCTCATCTTCCTACAAACAACAAAGAATAAGTGATCGACAGAACTACTGTCCCCCATCTATTTGTAAGACAATATTAAAACATATTCTAAGTTGAAACATTGTGACCAACTTTGAACAATACAACCTTCACTATCTGAAATCAGCATGGGTTTGTAGAATATTGGTAATGCGAAATTCGACTGGCGCTCTTCCCAAGTGACACTCTCAGCGAAATTGACAGAATAGCCCTTCGTGATAAGAAATTTCTACATTTGTGGAAAGCTGTTGATTAAGTATCATATCGAAGTCTTCAAAGCTAACACGTTCCATTGGTACATCTGTCCACAGTATTACATGGTGTCCTTTTGGGGCGCGTATTAGGACCGTTACTGTTGGTGTTGTACGTGGGTCACTTAACGTATAGTTTTACTTGCTACCACAGGTTTCTCAGAGACGACTGCAGTAATAGCCAGTAGTACCGCGCCGGCCGGAGTGACCGAGTGGTTCTGGGCGCTTCAGTCTGGAACCACGCGACCGCTACCGCAGGTTCGAATCCTGCCTTGGGCATGGATGTGTGTGATATCCTTAGATTAGTTCGGTTTAAGTAGTTCTAAGTTCTAGGGGACTGATGACCTCAGCTGTTAAGTCCCGTAGTTCTCAGAGCCATTTGAGCCATTTTAGCCGTACCGTGACAAACTATCAGCCGTAAATAAAGAAAATCATACTTTACGATTCATTTTTTGGATACTGTGGAAATGCAGTGTGGCTACGAATCAGACTGTACACGAAACACTTTTGCTGTTCATATTTGAATACTTCACAACCGTATTTAACACATATCAGGTCTGACCACCAGTAGACTTTAACCGTAAGCAAAGAGGGGCAGTGCGAATGGAAACAGGCCCTTTTCGATGGGCGAGACAGGAATGTTGAAAATATTAACTAATAGACACTCGAAGGTACGTATGACTATCGAGAACCCGCTTAGAAAACTTCCATTGCCGTATTTCAGGGCAGAAGCAAAGAATGTGTTCTAGTAGTCAACGTAATTATCTCGTAGAGATCGTATGGATAAACTTAGAAAAATAACGGCTCGTAAGAGGCACATTACCATTAATAATTTCTACGCTGTCTCTTTGGATGGAACGTGAAGAAATATTCACATAAACAACAAAAAAATATCCTCTGCCACTCACGTAACTGTTTCACAGAGTACAGATGTAGATGTAAATGCTTATTATCTGTGGAGAGAGCGACGCAAGTAATGCGCGTATAGTCTCTTGTTGAAGGCTAGCTGGTGTTCCAGCCGGCATGGCATGTTGTAGCGACTTAACGAATGAGGACTGTTCGGATGCTGTAACAGGTAGCCTGATCCCACCTCCGTGTAAAACACACAAACGAAGGGGTCTAAACAAGGGGATGCCAGGGTGTTGTCCAAAGAAGAAGTCTCGAAAACCGGCAGAGAAGGAGGATCTCTGCAGTAATCTCAGTAGAGTGTTATTAACAAATGCGATGATCTAATGTGGACGCAACTGGCAAGAGAAAGGAAGGGCTGACAGGTGTATGTGTGAACGAGTGCTGACATGGTCAGTGAGAAGTCATCGTAGCAACTAATCGGTAATTCACCAAACCGTATCATCTGAATTCCTAAAGTGCAACTGAGTGTAAACCTTTGAGCAGCATTCTGAGATATGGGTGGATGTACTATTATGGGAATGAACAGCAGACTTCTCAGGCAAACCACTATCGCTTGAATACGATTTGTAGCGTGCGTAGGCATGGCGAAAACAACATAAATTATGCTGCGCTAAATGTATATAGAATAGACTGAAATTAAACTGAATAAATGTTATTTTGTAGTTCTCCTTCAATTTGTACGTTTCTTTTTCAGTAAAGAGTTTATACTTTCATTCCTTCAAATGGTCATATGTATTACGTTGTTGTCCTCTTGGCCCGTTGATGATTCATCGATCCAAAGAATGAATCACAGCTCCTAAGGAACTAAACAGTCAGAGAGACTATATAACGCTTTAAAACTGACCATACTTGTGTCGCAACGTTTGGTGGGCCTGGTGACCCTAATATAAAATTTACGCTGTGTGGAGAGAGCTCTGTAGTTCGCGTGTTAGTGACACCTGTGATTTGTGCCACTAGCGGAAGTGTTAAAGACTGACAACGTAAACTGGTAATGAACAGGTACATTACGAAGCGCCTTGAGATGCCGTTACATAGGGAGACACACTGAAGGCAGGGATGTATGCATCTCGACAGACAATAGACGACTTCAGCGTGCTTACGAGCCCAAGTGTCGAGTGGACGCATATTGTTCTAAGTAGCAAGTGATAAGTTGCGCATAATGGACAGGCTATTATCCTGTCCAGCGCTCACTACACTGTATTACCATATCGGACACACAGTTTTGAGAGAATCCAGATGCTAGGAGGAGATATAGGTATCAACGCCGGACGTGTGACGTCTACTGCTGCTGAGAAATACCCTGGTCCTATGAGCAGTCTTCAGGCAGTCACTCAAAAATTTGGTCGTTAGTGTCAGTACTGATTACCAGCAAGGGTCATTGCTGGTTCACCCACAGCCACATGCACACAACTCCTGCCACATGGTGATGTTATTTTGCCTACACACAGTGTGAACACCACAAGTCTCTTCTGTCGTCAAAATATCAAATACCTTCTGGTAAAGCCGCGCGTGGCAGCGGCGGTGTCTGCGGCGTCTTGTCACGGTCCGCACGGCTCACCCCGTCGGAAGTTCGAGTCCTCCCTCGGGCATGGGTGTGTGTTGTCCTTAGCGTAAGTTAATTTAAGTTAGATCAAGTACTGTGTAAGCTTAGGGACCGATGGCCTCAGCAGTTTGGTGTTATAAGACCTTACTACAAATTCCCAATTTTATCTGTCTGGTAATGAAAATCACAAAACTGCCTGAATAAAACTCCACATGTCAACACCCTTTCTGTCTGCACGTGGGTATCGACAAGTGTGTCATTTGATTTCATTAATATTATTATTACTATTATTATTAGCTAATAAGTCAATTACGACTATGCAAAGTAAATTAAAGGTGGGAATTTGCGTTCCTTTGTGGCCATATGTGTTTCATTCTCTTCCTGTGGTCTTCCCTTCTGTCTTCTGACAATGTATTTCCCGTCTTCTTCTTTGTTTCCTTCTCTTTTACAACTTGTCATTTGTGAATTTTCAAGCTGAAGAATTCATGGTTTTGAACATCGTCTGATGCCCTTCCTACCAATTTCAGATCTGTTCTTATATCAACAAATTCTGTCATGGCGTCCGTTTTGCCTTTATTCCTGTTGTCAAAGAATTCGACTGTTTGTTTTGTAAGCCAGTCTGGGTTCATTCTTTTAACGTGTCCATATAATCTTAATCCGTGTTTCCTAACATCACAAAGGATATTTCTGTATTGTTTGATTTTCAGTTTTCCTCTAACTCTGTACAGGTCGTCTGTAAGTTTTGGGAATAGAATTTTTCTTACTATTTTTCGTCCCCTTTTGTCAATGTTGTCAGTATCTGTTTTTCTGTTCAGAATAGTCTTTTTAACCGCCCGAGCCATCTTGGTTTTATTTTCGTAATGTAGTGTCTTTGTTTTGCGTGATTTGAGATACATGTCTTGCTGTAGATATTTTGGGTAAGTCGATATGCATCTTTCGGCTTCTAATTTCGTTTGCTTTTCTTTCGATTACAGTTTACTGAATGGTTTCACCGAGATATTTGAATTATGGAATTCGCTTTAGTCCAAAATATTTCATGTCCGTGAATTTTGGTGCTTGTTTTTTACAGGTCGTGGTTCCTGTCTTTTCATAATATATCTAGAGACCTATGATTTTACAGTTTCTTTCAAGAGTTCGCACTAATTTTGAGCTGATGAAATGTCGGGCTTTAAGACTGCTAAGTCGGATGCATTTCCTAGGCAATCTAAACATAGCTTGCCTCTGCCTAAAGTGATTGGTCGGTCAATTTAGAGGATTGATTTCTGTTTGTACCATGCCTGTATCACTTTCTCATGTGAGTAGTTAAAATGTAGTGGACACATTCCATATCCTAGTCTTACTTGTATTATGTTATTCAATGGTTAGTTAATCTGTTAGCGCTAGAAACTTGTAACATACTTTCAACCCGTTCCCAGAATCCACAATGTGAACATACAATATGCTCATGGCACTTACCGTATTCCAGCTTGAAAATAACTGATACATCAAAATTGACCAAGAGCGCATGTTTCAGAATACAGACGCTGGCTCGGAAAATGCTTACTTTTAAAATGTTTCATTTGCCTTAAAATTATAGATAACTAATATCTAGGAAAATATCCGGCAGTTATCCCTAGCGAAAATCACACGTCATAAACTGGCTTGCCCAGCTTCGAACTGACAAGCCTGAAAACATCGTTACTAATCGTCGCGACAATCATTGGCAAAGGAACACAGAAGGTGACCAGATGTTCGAACCTACAAAGGAGCTTTCCTGAATGTCGTTAAGGAACCTCCAAGTAGCAGCTACGAATAAAGCAGTAGCCGACCGCTATGGGTGGTAATTGGTTGCTGCACTATGTGTATGAACTGGCCAATAGGTAAGTAGAAAATCAACACAAACAGTTCCGCAAGTAATCTACAAGATATTTCACTGGCTCGTAGCCTCATATAACATGGTCTTCTGCCTCTGAGCTGTCGCAGTTAACTGAGCACCTGGTTATAGCACACAAAGTTTCAGACACTCTCAGAAGCTATAATTATGTGCCTATACAGTAATTCACGTCATCTTTGGCAGCTGGGAGATGTCTAGTCTTATTAGACTTTCAGAATACTCAGTCCCTCGACTGGGGTGACCCATGTTGGGAATAGTTCCTGTGCAATCATATGAGATGCTCCAATACTACAAAATTCAAACACAGAATTCTACATTAATTATTAATGGGTGTTGCAACATAAATTAAGATCAGAAGAGGAAATTGGCGAATAATATACTCATTTTATATATTTCTTATGAAATGTTTTACAACATAATCGTCATTCATCGATTGACAGTTTTTGTTTCAGCTCCGTTACAATTACTTAATAATCTATTGTGTGAATTTGGCACTTTTAGTGGAATTGGAAAGCTTTTCGATTTCTCGCAGGAAGGCAGCAACTGTACGGCGCACAATAGCGTACCGGTTGGTCAACAGAAGGCTTCCACTGTATCTCAAAACCAGGGAACGGTAGCTTCCTGGGAGGTGCCCATTTTTCACGGGAAGATTTTGTTTTCCGAAATGTCACTGTGGTCAGTTCCTAGCGCTAATCTGTTCTAACAGGCGCTGTGCCAGCGGCCACCAAAGCATTTCCCTGAGGGTGCTTGCGCGTGAAATTTGCCCTTCTGTTTGCACACCAAAAAGAGCCGCCTACCGGTGCTACGCTGGCCGCTTGAGAAAGTTCCTTGCTTTCCTTCCAGTTTACGAAGTAACCAATCATCCCTACCACCATATGTGGTGCGAATGATGTTGACCAATTGTATCAGAACCAACCTAATGAATTATAACACAGATTTTTGTACGGTTTGAGCTGGAAGTTTCAGTTGTGTTCCCAGTTCTCATGTGGGTAAAGGACATTCTCGTTCATCACATGGAAGCAGCATTCAGTTACCACTGCGGGTAGAGTTTGGGAATTGGGGGCAGTTTAGAAGACAGAACTCGGATTTGGTATCTATTCGCTTCGTCGCTCCGGTCTCGTCCTGACCGGCAAACACTCGCTGTACTTGGGACAACGTGAACTTAGGCTGTAGTGCAGTCCATCATGTCAGCGGGTCACAGGTAACTAAATCTATTACACATACTGTTTGCTCATCTTTTGTATTCGGTGTTAGTCCCGTTTATTTTGAATTCGTGAGCTACCCATATATGTTGTTGTTGTTGTGGTCTTCATTCCTGAGACTGGTTTGATGCAGCTCTCCATGCTACTCTATCCTGTGCAAGCTTCTTCATCTCCCAGTACCTACTGCAGCCTACATCCTTCTGAATCTGCTTAGTGTATTCACCTCTTGATCTCCCTCTACGATTTTTACCCTCCACGCTGCCCTCCAATACTAAATTGGAGATCCCTTGATGCCTCAGAACATGTCCTACCAACCGATCCCTTCTTCTAGTCAAGTTGTGCCACAAACTCCTCTTCTACCCAATTCTATTCAATACTTCCTCATTAGTTATGTGATCTACCTATCTAATCTTCAGCATTCTTCTGTAGCACCACATTTCGAAAGCTTCCATTCTCTTCTTGTCTAAACTATTTATCGTCCATGTTTCACTTCCATATATGGCTACACTCCATATAAATACTTTCAGAAACGACTTCCTGACATTTAAATCTATACTCGATGTTAACAAATTTCTCTTCTTCAGAAACGCTTTTCTTGCCATTGCCAGTGTACATTTTTTTGTCCTCTCTACTTCGACCATCATCAGTTATTTTGCTCCCCAAATAGCAAAACTCCTTCACTACTTTAAGTGTCTCATTTCCTAATCTAATTTCCTTACCATCACCCGACTTAATTCGACTACATTCCATTATCCTTGTTTTGCTTTTGTTGATGTTCATCTTATACCCTCCTTTCAAAACACTGTCCATTCCGTTCAACTGCTCTTCCAAGTCCTTTGCTGTCTTGGACAGAATTACAATGTCATCGGCGAACCTCAAAGTTTTTATTTCTTCTCCATGGATTTTAATACCTACTCCGAACTTTTCTTTTGTTTCCTTTACTGCTTGCTCAATATACAGATTGAATAACATCGGGGAGAGGCTACAACATTGTCTCACTCCCTGCCCATATAGGAATGTGTTATTTCTTTCCTTTCATGAAGTCTTCCAATTAAACGCAATTCCTGCAATGATTAGCTTTACTATTACTTTACTTTGTTTTTCATAACACTGATCTGTCCTATTTTGTTTGCAATTACTCACTGTACTACTAAATAAAACTTTTGTATTCATAATGTTGACCTACTTTCTTAGATTCCTAATTTCTTATAATTTCCCCACGTTTACGCGATGCTTAAATCATAAGTATAACGATAATATAACACCAAATCATAAATATAACCATATATAATGATCAAACTTTATATTCAAATACATTAGACAGGCAGAGAAGGTAGCGAATGAACAGTCCTCTCATGTTCTATAGCAGGATTAACTTATGCGCAAGCTATTGAGCCTCATTCGACATGTTCCAGGTCTGTTATTTTGCCACTATTCATGTCGTGTCATGTGATCCGTGAAAGATCATTTGTATGCTTCCTGTTTAATTTCCTTATGCACTTAACCATGGCTAAGTATCTGTTTTGTTTAAATGGTGATAACCCTGCATAACTTACTCCACTTTATGACAAGCACTTTTTTTCACTGCGAAATCCTTTCCAGGAGCTAATCAGTTAATTTTCATGGCAGGCTTGTTTCCGGGATAAATTCAGCAGCAAACACATAATATTCAGTGTAACTGAATTGAGAATGCTGCCGTGTGACACCAGCTTGTACATTAAAAAAAAACCTGTCCTCACGTCCGAGTCACGAGCATTACCAGATCTTCGTCCGAAGCCGCTTCGCAGATGGCGGATACCGAGGTGATATTTCATTGTACTTAACTCTGCCTTCGGGCTGCTAAGAATGGAGTTAACGACGCTGCCTGCCAAGTACTACACTCTCTGAGAAAGTCCAGCCAACTCCCGATACCACAATGAGCAGTTATTCTCTCAAGCGATGTGTGTGCCTTGAGCGACAACGTCACATTTTCGCGCTAAGTACTGCCACGCAGCTTGTACAGACAGTTGCGCTGAAAAATTGCAACTGCTGGCACGCAACGAATGAAACAGTTCATTTTAGTTTTTTATACATGTATATTTTTGTCTTGTTTTTGCAACGAAAATATTACCTACAGCATTCCTAAAACATTGCGTGTGTAATTATATTTCATTTCTGCGGACGAGTTACAATAAATGTTAGCTGTTAGTGTACTTCACTGTTAGTTAGTACTCTGGCATGGGTACCGATTACCTCTGTTTTCCGATGTAGCCTTGGGTTCGATTCCCGGCGGGGTCAGGGATTTTCTGTGCCTCGTGGTTACTGGGTGTTGTGTGATGTCGTTAGGTTAGTAAGGTTTAAGTAGTTCTAAGTTCTAGGGGACTGATGACCATAGATGTTAAGTCCCATAGTGCTCAGAGCCATTTGAACCATTTTTTTGTAGCCTTGGGAGTGATACTTACCGTGAGAGCAAATAACTTTTCCTTTTTTCCCTTATTTTACAGTAAAGGGAAATTTTTCTTCGTTCATTAATTATTTTCTTATTTTCAGCGAGAAGAGCAAAATTGTAGTGTTTGAATGGTGAATGCGAGTTACTGGAAATCTTCAAAATAGTACTCTCTCTCACTTTAAAAATATTGAACTACGGAGTCACTTAATCGCAACCGATTGCCCTTAAGGAGAGAAATGATTTCACACTTGTTTTGGTTATCAACGGAACATTTCACGAAAAAAGAAGACGCAGTGTTATTACTTTCCCGCGCACACCTCGCCAAATTCGGACGAAGCTGCAGTATGCACCAACATACTTGGGCTTCAAAGTTTACCAGTTTTCCTCCCCTTACCTCCGTCTTTTAGCGAATAGCTTTTACTGTAGGCAGTAACGTGCTTTCGATGCAAAACAGTTCTCTCGCCTCTTTGCCCACTGCTATACATAAATAAATCCAACGATTCCGAAGCGACATAATTCCTATTTACACTTCTGCGACAATAAAACCAGATACTTCGTACGGGATAGTCATTAGCATGGTTTATTAATACTTTTTTCACATACCAGCTAAAATTCATATTCACCGACTGAATGTTTACTTGAAGAAGCTAATTTGCTTTCCTGTTTGTTTTCGTGGAGACGTACGTACAAGCTGTAAGATATTAATGAAACAGCATTTCAGGAATTTCATTTGATTGTTGTTTCGGAGGATTTTCCGCTCCACAACTCTCAAATGCTAGTCTTTTGGTATTTTAATCATTACACCCTTTTCACCAGCGATAATAGGTTTCAAAAAGGAATTAACAACCTCACTACGCTACCCAAATAAAGGAAATACATAACCTTCAGAAGTATCGATATCATGGGCTATTACGTTAAATGCATGATCCATGATAAAATGAAACTCGTTACGGTCATCTGCATGTGTTTTGAATAGGCGAAAATGCAATGCTTCATTACGAATAATTAAAGGGAATTCCTTGAGCTTTCAGTAAAAATAAAGTAATATTTAATGTGATGTGTGATCCAAGTCTCCCAGAAAATACTACTCAAGTCCTGGTTACGTTTCTTACTACTGTGCTACACGGTGTTGAATCGACATAAATGTGAAATTTTCGTAAATCAGAAAAATGTCGTAACAGACAGCATACTTCAAAAAATTTCTTTCATTGCCCGTATTCACAGTCGTTCACCGAGCCCGTCGTGATCAACATTAACGCCGAATAGATGCGCCCACGGAAGACGTTCACATGGATTGCTCTCCAGTCGACTAGAGAAGGTTCCTGACAGCTATCAAGCCCGTTGTCAGCTGTAAACCGCGAAGTGCCCAAGACTGATGCAACGCTGACTGTAACTGCGCCAACGTTCAGACGTCGCCATAGAAACGAAATCAAAATGTGACTGGTCTTCGCAGATGTCGTGTACAGTCTCTGGCCGGACGGACTGTGTAATCTACAACGGACAGATAGGTTTGCTACGAAGGGCGTTAAATAAGTGACGCAACACTTTTTTTTCTGAAAGTAGCTTGGTTTTGTTCAGGATATCTGTTTTTAACATAATCTCCGTTCAGCGCCACCTTACTAGGGGGGACCTGTACACACTTTAGTGGTCGAGGTCGGAGCCGACATCTTGCTGCCTCAATAAGCATCATAGAAGTACAGTTGAGTTTGATTGTGATCCGTCGACCACCTCGAATGAGAGTGTCCGCACGTTCTAACATTGCAGGAGTCACAGTTGCGTACTACCGGCAGGTACCCGGGAGATCGGACTGTTTTGTGCGTCCTTGTTGCGATGGTGACAGACGCCTCACCCTAACGCCTCACCGTGTTTTACTGTAGTGCCAAGTGTCCGTAAACATTCTTCAAGTGTCCATGAATATCTACGATTCTCTGGTTTTCCGCCAAAAGAGGCTCAACGACAGCTCTCTGGTTGGAGCACATCTCCATTAGAGACCCCATTTTGAAGCATACGTATAGCACGGCCACCTGTCGTAAATTCATGAAACTGTAGCGTCTGAAACGGAAATATTCCACAGTGTCCCACAACAAATTCCATATATTTCAAGTGAAACTAGCCGAGGAAAAAAAAATGTGTCGCATTACTTACTGTACGCCTCTCACATGTACCGTTACGTGTCCATTTCGGAAACTCACTTTTGACAGTCCTTCGGAACTGCTGCGGTTTCACTTACGATCATTGGCCATCACTTGATAATCTGCTTCTTTAATTGCGCACCTGTTTATAGATTTATCTATGCTGCGGTGAAATTAATCTCTTTCCGTCATAAATTATCCGACTGCTACAGCCCCTGAGACGATGCATAAAACAACGAAACATTTTTTGAAACAAGGCCTCATTTCGAGTCCTCAGACTGTATGAGTGTGTTAGAGACGGCAAAAATATCATCATCGAGGGATGTTAACAACGCAACAAGCCTTACTGCACATGCAGTGATATGTGAATGTGTGATGAAAATATGGAAGAGGAATGCCACTCCCACTGTAGAGCTGTTAGTGTTATTGTCGTCTGAGGAGCAGGAAACAGGTAACAGTAAGACTTCTGGCGACGCTCTTAAAATTCGAGTCCAGACATCAAGTTTCCTATCTCCTACGCTTAAATTTTTAGGTCTATATGGATGGGTGAAGTACATATTTGCACGAGACGACCCCTTAATCGCTGAATATTAACGTCTTGTAGGACGAAATCATTACCCCATTCCGTCAGAATAAGGGCACATAAATATCTAAGGTGTGACGTACATCGACCAACGAAATCACAGTTAATCGTGAAAAGATACAATTGGACCCGCGTCCATTTAAAGCCGTACCATCTCGCATACAGACAATAAGTGTTTAAAAATATCTGACAGAATGACAACGTGTCTAGGATTGTGATGAATACAAGGCAGTGCTCTTCAGTAGGCGAAGAACCTGAAAATCGAAGTTCACTGAGACATCAAAATTGTTTACTAGACCGAGATTCCAACTGTGCGTTACAACTTTCGCAAGCACTGTTCGACCGTTGAAACATGTGGGAGAGCCTCCGTGGCGTTATGAAGATTTCAGCCACACATCTGCCTTCCATGCTTTGTGTGAAGGATACAGGTACAGAATCGTGCCCCTGACCCGGCATAAAATTTTGATCTTTGAAGAAATGTCATTGCAGAGGGAACGATTATGTCGGGAAGTTCAAGTACCGGCATTTAATTATTTGTGATAAATCCTTGCATTATCGCTTATTCCAAATGAACACGTGACTACTACGATCAAAATGTAGACCGAATAGGTCAAATTCGGATGGAGAACAACTGGAGTACTTTAGTTTACCAATAAAGTTCTGGGAAAATTGTAACTAACACGATGTAGAAGAGCACTTTACTGTGATGGGCTTCTAATTACCCTTATATTTTGTGGTACATGCAGGAAAATCATCAGATGATTACTTTGTT
The DNA here is from genome assembly GCF_023864275.1 of Schistocerca cancellata. Taxonomy (NCBI): domain Eukaryota; kingdom Metazoa; phylum Arthropoda; class Insecta; order Orthoptera; family Acrididae; genus Schistocerca; species Schistocerca cancellata. The sequence continues at coordinate 599,753,264 of NC_064631.1, read as the reverse complement.
TAAATGTGACCTGTAAGTAATCGAAAGTTTCCAAGCTTACAGAATGAGATATTAACAATACCATTAACAGAGTTCTGATTATCAACGCCAAAAGCAAGAAACGTTGTATACAAATAGAGTCGGATGTCTGCTTTCTGAATAAGTATCCTACTACAAATTCAAAGGTTCGGGTTGAATACACTGTCTGTCCTAGAATTCCCTGTCAAATGTTCAAATGTGTGTGAAATCTTATGGGACTTAACTGCTAAGGTCATCAGTCCCTAAGCTTACACACTACTTAACCTAAATTGTCCTAAGGACAAACACACACACAGCCATGCTCCAGGGAGGACTCGAACCTCCGCTAGGACCAGCCGCACAGACCTTGACTGTAGCGCCTTAGACCGCTCGACTAAACCCGCGCGGCTATTCCCTGTCACTTATAGCTTTATCATCTCTGGCCATGAAAAGTGGCACTGTGGTTTGAGCTCCATGTTAAATTGTAACGTCACCCACCATCCCTCCCGTAAATACTCGTGTATATCAATTCGAAGATTGGAAGAATGCAAGCACACACCACATTCAATTGTGCCATGGCTAGCAAAGCACTGTTGTGTTCAAAATATCATTGCGTTTAGGGCAGTTTTAACTTACAAAGAAATAAGAAATTGCACTGAAAAGCATTAAACTAGTGTAAGGGACTCCTGTACAGAATAAGGGGAATTAGTCACAAGGAAGACTCTGACATCTGATTTTAAAATCCAATCATCTGGAAACCATTAGCAATGGATTCTATAAAGCAGTGCATGTCTTCGTTTACAACGAAACAAGGAAGTTTCATTTAAATGACAATAACTTTTTTGCATATCATTCATTGAATTAATTCTTTGCTTCACTTTTAATAAGTCGATATTATCAAGCCGAATCTTATGACAGTGAGCAAGCATAGGACTAGCAGAATTAGCTTTCAGAAATGCTCGAAGAGCAATCTATACGATGTTTGCGTACTGACATCGCGGCATATTATGACTACTCTTTCCTCGCTCACGCACAAACAGTTGCTCTAAAATATAATACCGTTAGGCACAACGGGCGTTCATTGAGAGTAATGCAACATATTTTTCTTATAGCAGGTTGGCTTTACTCAGGATTCCAGTACGCCACATTGCTCCCCACTCTTTTGGCTACAAAATCATATTTTTCAACATAATCTCAGTTCAGTGGCTTTACGCTACCTTACTGGGAGGGTCTGTGTCGCCGCATAGTACCACTCTACTGGTCGAAATCGGAGCCAACGTCTTACTCCATCAGTAAGTACCCCCCCTCCCCCCCCCCACCCTCATCCGCGTACCGCTTCCCGCGGAGTGAATCCATCATTGGGCGAAACAGAGGGAAGTCGATAGGTGCGAAATCCAGAGTATAGCGTGGATGGGAAAGAACAGTCCAATGAAGTTTTATGAGCTCCTCTCTGATGCACAGACCTCTGCACGACGTCACTTTGTCATGGAGAAGGAGATGTTCGTTTGTGATCCGTCGATCACCTCGAATGAGAGTGTCCGCACGGTCCAACATTGTAGGAGTCATAGCTGTGTGCGGCCGGCCGGCATGAGGGAGATTGGACTGGTTCGCGCGATCTTGTTGCGATGATGACATATACCTCGTCCAACGACTCATCGTGCTTTTGTTCACCGCAACGCCTCCGTAGACACTCTGCAAGCGCGTATGAATATCTGCGATGCTGTGGTTTTCCGACTAAAGAAACCCAATGACAGATCTCTACCCGGAATGCAACTGCTTTGGACACGGCATTTTGAAGGCCACATATAGCGCCACTACGTATCGGAGTCGAGCGGCATGAAAGGGAAGCAGTGGTTGGGAAGGGAGTAAGACAGGGTTGTAGCCTATCCCCGATGTTATTCAATCTGTATATTGAGCAAGCAGTAAAGGAAACAAAAGAAAAATTCGGAGTAGGAATCAAAATCCATGAAGAAGAAATAAAAACTTTGAGGTTCGCCGATGACATTGTACTTCTGTCAGAGACAGCAAAGGACCTGGAAGAGCAGATGAACGGAATGGACAGTGTCTTGAAAGGAGGATATAAGATGAACATCAACAAAAGCAAAACGAAGATAATGGAATGTAGTCGAATTAAATCGGGTGATGCTGCGGGAATAAGATTAGGAAATGAGATACTTAAAGTAGTAAAGGAGATTTGCTATTTGGGGAGCAAAATAGCTGATGATGGTCGAAGTAGAGAGGATATAAAATGTAGACTGGCAATGGCAAGGAAATTTGTTAACATCGAGTATAGATTTAAGTGTCAGGAAGTCGTTTCTGAAAGTATTTGTATGGAGTGTAACAATGTATGGAAGTGAAACGTGGACGATAAATAGTTTAGACAAGAAGAGAATAGAAGCTTTCGAAATGTGGTGCTACAGAAGAATGCTGAAGATTAGATGGGTAGATCACATAACTAATGATGAGGTATTGAGTTGAATTGGAGAGAAGAGAAATTTGTGGCACAACTTGACTAGAAGAAGTGATCGGTTGGTAGGACATGTTCTGAGGCATCAAGAGATCTCCAATTTAGTATTGGAGGGCAGCTTGGAGGGTAAAAATCGTAGAGGGAGACCAAGAGATGAATACACTAAACAGATTCAGAAGGATGTAGGATGCAGTAGGTACTGGGAGATGAAGAAGCTTGCACAGAATAGAGTAGCATGAAGAGCTGCATCAAACCAGTCTCAGGACTGAAGACCATAAGAACAACAACGTATCGGAACTTCATGAAACTATAGGGGCTGAATGCCACAGCAAATTCCACATTTTTTAAACCGAAATTGTCCAGGAAGAACGGTGTGTTACATTAGCTACTGAAGGTCCCTCGCGTAATATAACGTAAGATATGTAACTAATAAGTCCGTGGCTTCCATCGTCAGAAATTGTGGAGACTGTGCTTATAATGGAGACATCAGCCTTCAATTTCTGCACAAGCGAGAAGCAGCAAAATCTAATGTCGATGAGGACCGTCAGCAGTGCGTTGTATGGGTTGACATGAGCACATGTATACGTGTTGTTACAAATTCTCTCTTGTTACACTTCGCTCAGGAGCAGTTGCATTACAAACAAAAACTGTGTTGTTGCCTAAATTCTGCAGACACTTGCGAACGGCCTAGGGGGCGTTAGATGACTTCCTAATAACCCAGATTACTGGCGCGATACGATCTGCAGAGATATTAACCAAGACAGTAATTACAGGACCCACCTACCCGTTCAGAGGACGTCATTACAGCCGATAGAGAACTGTGCGTCGTATTATATTCACTGGTCACGCAGGTCTCATTGCGGGGTCCGAGAAGAAGTTGCGTAACGGCCTACGTCAGGCGCAATGACCGCTTTCATCTAGGTTAAGTATATCGGACTTTTTTTTTCATGGTGCGCAAGACACAATGAATCGTTCAGACTGATGGTCCTATTAATAAGGGTAAGGATACATTTAAAGCTCCTGCGCGGTAATAATCAAGAGGGCAGCCGTCGGTCGCACTGCGTTCCACGGGTAATGCGTGCCGGGCTTCGATTACTTCTTCCATTTTATTTTCTTTGTTCCTTTTTCAGTGAGCTTGCCTAATGGTATAATGAGAGCGATATCGGCAGCTGTTTGTTAAGAGCAACGGGCGCAGCGCGGTAAGAATGCAGTGCAGTGGGTGGCAATTAGGGGAGTCGCGACTCGCAATTACCGCGTCTCGTCTGGGCGTGGCATTTCTACAAGGAGTCGAGTGGCCGGGACGAGCAGGCTAGCAGCACGGCCTCGTCGTGGACGGGGCGTCACGGTCGTGTGAGGCTCACGTCGCTACGAATCGGCGAAAAAATGCTTCGCAATACCGCACAGCTTTCTAATTTAAAAGATGTACTGTGAGAAAGCGAGACCGTCTCACTAGTCCCGATACAGACAAAAGTTAAGTTTCAGTAGTGTTTGTCACACCTTGGGATTTTTTATAGGGTTTCTCAGATGAAGTAATTAACCGGTAAGTGTCAGGAAACATGGGTCCTGTAAACATTCACTCCGACTGTAATCGGTATGTACATCGAACTTCTTAAAGCTAAATAGTGACAAAGAGCAGAACGGAATATTTTATTTGTATCTTTGTCCTTTAGTCATCGGCTCCGCCACTGGACTCGCATTCGGGAGTACGACGGTTCAATCCCGCGTCCGGCCATCCTGATTTATGTTTTCCGTGATTTCCCTAAATCACTCCAGGCACATGCCGGGATGGTTCCTCTGAAAGGGCACGGCCGACTTCCTTCCCCATCTTTCATTAATCCGATGAGACCGCTGTCTGGCCTCCTTCCCCAAAACCAACCAACCAACCATCGGCTCCGCTTGAGCGTCTCAGGAAAATCCCTCCCTGTTAAAATCGTGTACTGATATTGCGTTCTGTATTGCCGTAAGGGTGAACTTGCACATTATTTCACATTTTCCAGGCTTCGGACAGCTCTTGAAGTGCATGCCCAATCTCTTATTCCTCTTACACTGTTCTGCCCTCCATTCGAGTTTGAATTCATTTGAAGCATTATTTTTGGATTTTGTAATTTTCACAAACGTTGTATGACTTTGCTGACTTTGCAGATTTCTTTCCGGGCACGGTACCTACTCACCGCAGGAAGCTTGACCAAAGTATATTATACATCGAAGAATAATTTTCCACTTTAAAAAAGTAGTGTTTCGTTGCCACAATGAGAACTTTTCACCTCGGCCTCGAAGGAATCCTTAGGTTCTGAAGCTTATCTACGGAGGATGTCGCTTTAAAATCTCCCTTTCGTCGCGTTCTTCAGACATGTCAGTCGGACTGACAATTTGTGTTACTGGCAGACACAGAGAACATACAAATACGAGCTGCGCATTTCGCGTGTTTAGTCAGCACAAGAGCGTTACAGATGTGCTCAACGAAGTGCCAAGGGAGAAACTAGGAGGAATGCACTCTAAATATTACTGAGCTCTCATTCTTTGAATTCCGAAGGCTCTCGTTCTGATACCAGAAAGGAAACAAACTAATTTCTCAAAGTCTAGGAGCGAAAAATTAGAGAAATTATACAGTGTGCAGACTCGAACCGATAATCTGTCATCCAGCGTACCAACAACATATCGAAAAGGAAGAGGAAAGTAATTTTGACGCATCTCAAAACCACACCACACTCCCTTCGTTGATGTGAGGAGCACAGCAGTACTTGTAGATACAGCGTGGCTATAACTGACATTTCGCTACTTGAGAGGGTTCCCATGCAAGACTTAGGACAATGAAATGGACTTAGGACAATGAAACTTTGTGGAAACATTTGTAAGTACATTCAGAAGAGAAATAAAGAATAACGCACTGAAACAAACACATTTTAATTTCCACATGAGAAAGTTGCTTCGGAGCATTATGCGACTTAACTTCTGAGGTCATCAGTCGCCTAGAATTTAGAACTAATTAAACCTAACAAACCTAAGGACATCACACAAATCCATGCCCGAGGCAGGATTCGAACCTGCTACCGTAGCGGTCGCTCGGCTCCAGACTGTAGCGCCTAGAACCGCACGGCCACTCCGGGCGGCCATGAGAGAGTAACATTTGTTAATTGCGTACCAAGTTACGTTCCTGGCTACAAACGTTGCTCAATGTGACGACCACGTACACCCACGACAGCCTGGATTCTGACTAGAGATTGCTGTACTGTTTCCCGAAACAACGGTGGACCATGCAATATTCAGCTCAAGTGATACACCTAGTGCACAGCTTGAAGATCGCACCCTGCGTCCAGTATTCTCAATCAAGGCGACATTAATTCCTTCAATAATTTGTGGTGCAACTGGCCGTCAACCTCTCCCGGGAGCAATTCCCAAATCGCCAGTGAATTCGAAGTTCCGAATCACATTCTTCAAATACGTGCGGATGGAGGACCTCTCCGTATTCCCTTAATGCGTCGATATTTGCAGAGAGCAGCAGCACTATTGCTGTTATTTTGATGAAACAGCTTTACGAGTAGAGCTCCGTTCACCTTGTTCTGATCCATGTAGACTGTCTGCAACTATAACGTAAACTGATGTCTTTGTTTCAACCCTACGTCACCGTAGCAGTAGCGGCAACTAGCGGCGACTCATGACGCGAACACTACTAACACCTACGTCTACATCTACACCTCCGTGATTAGTCTGCAATTCACAATCGAGTGTCCGGCAAAGGTTTCATCAAAGTGCCTTCAAGCTATTCCTCTACCTTTCCACTCTATAGCAGAGCACAAGAAAAACGAATACTTAAATCTTTCCATGCTAGCTGTGATGGCTCTAGTTGTATTATGATGACCATTTCTCCCTATGTGGATGGGCATCAACAAAATATTTCCACACGCTGAGGAGAAAGTTGGTGACTGAAATTTCATGAGGAGATCTTGCTGCAAAGAAAAACGCCTTTGTTTTAATGATTGCCACCCCAACTCGTACATGATATCCATGGCAATCTCTCCCCTATCTCGTAATAATACATAAAGAGCTGCCTTTCTTCGAACTTTTTCGATGTCCACTTCTAGTGTAAGCAGTCTCTTCAGTAGACCTGTTGCGTTTTATAAGGGTTCTTCTAGTAAATGGCAGTCTTTGGTTGCTCTCCTTACAACATTTTCTATGTGATTGTTCTAATTTAAGTTATTCGTAACTGCAATCCCTAAGTATCTAACTGAATTTTGTAATCCCTAACTTTTTAATTGAATTAACAGCTTTTAGATCTACGTACTAACAACGCAAATCCTACAGCGCACACTCTGAACATCATTCCTATAAAGTTGGGTACCCATACGGAACATACATTTCCGCCTAAAATGCCCTAAGCGTCGAAAGTTTAACTATTACCACCCTGTATATACCACTCAATGTCTACGGAAAAATCTGCAGTAAAACTCTGCTTAAACTGGTGTATGCAAATCACTCTCTCCAATACAGGTTTTCTTGTAATTATTAATTAATGTCAGATATCGGAAGAAGCAAAATTTATATTAAATTAAAAAAAACTGCCTGTCAGAAAAAGAAACGAGTTGCAAACATCGTTAACTGATCAGGGAATACTAAAAAGTCTGTGTACTGCATCATAATTTTGTGCCAATACTAAATTCTGCAAAAAGAAAAAGATTTCTACAGCTGTCGCACTGAAATTGTTTGACTATATAAATGAAACGGGGTTCGGAGAGGAATCTGGAGGATTTCATAGACCGAGAAATTGAAAAACAAAATAATAAAAGAAAACCTAAGTTATCTTTGGAGGCCAAAACACTCCAGACGAAATTATGGTACTTTGGGAAGAAGAGTGACTATAAAACGCTATAATGCTCGGAAGGACGTGAAAAACGTGCTCGGCAACCAAGGAGAAGGTGGATAGAAGACTAGAAAGAAAGCACTGGAATGACCGTTGAAAATCTGCAGACAAAAACAACACCCAGGGGTCCATGGAGAGCCGTCGTACATCACGTCACTAAGATACGGAGACAACCCGATAGATCATAACAAGAACAACAAAGGCGATATATACAGAGAATATTCCACCTCTTTTCGCAGTAGTTGCATTGACGTGTGCCTCTTGATGCAGAATCTCTTCTCGGCGAGATCAAGTGATTTCGTTGCCGGCGAAACAGATGTAGGGGAACACATGTATGCCTTGTATCAGTTGTAGCCTGATTACTCATTCTGACAGGCGCCCAGCCTGCATACGAAACACAGCAACTCGCTAAACGTCGCGTTCGCAGCAATTTCCTCGCAGCTACCGTAGTAGATCCTCGCCTGATTTGTGTGAATGAATATGAATGGGAGGCGCAGTCGGCAGGAACCGTCAATGACACCCGCCTCCTTAGGTGGCAAAACTCGTTACGGATTTCATGTAAATGCGACGTGACTTCAAACGAGCCGTCTGGACCGTTGCCCTGTGCCAGCAAACGTGTTCTCGCTGTAATTCACCGTAATCCCAAAGCAGAAAAAAAATTGTCATCGGAATTTTTCATAGGCGTTCTTCGAGGTCATTGAATAAATCTTTTCTGCATAAGGAGGCGATTATCGTCCGAGATCAGCATAATTCGTTCTCGCTGATTTATTCTGCGTGGCTCGCGAGCAGCATGGGGCCGCACCGGGCTGTCCTTTGGCAATTAGTGGGGGCGCTCTTATCTGGATGATATTTATTTAAGCGGGTTTGCTTTATACGGTCGTGACCGCGGCCTGACACATGAGGCTGGTAAACAGTGCACTTAACATTACACGTACCGTGTCTCGAAGGACGATATTCCACGTGGAAATATGTAGGCAAAAGTAATTAAACTGCGGAAACTTTATTCTAAAATTGGTGGCAAAGTGTACACTGTACAAAATATTGTTTTGAATAAACATAGGTTTTTCGTCATACTTCGTGAAAGTGTTACGAATTACTGGAAACGAACTGTAAATTAATTTTTTGGCCGTAAGTTACGTATTCTCACAAATTGTGCACAAAATTGAGGCTTGGCAATGGAAATACACTGAAAGGAAAAAAAAAAAAACAGAAATATAATTAACGTACAGTAACGAAATTTCGGGAATACATCTGCGTAGGTACTATGTTTAACTGATCAACGCTGCAAGATCACAGGTTAAAGTAAGTGCGAGATAAGGCATAGAAAATATGACAGCCGGCCGGGGTGGCCGTGCGGTTCTAGGCGCTACAGTCTGGGACCGCGCGACCGCTACGGTCACAGGTTCGAATCCTTCCTCGGGCATGGCTGTGTGTGATGTCCTTAGGTTAGTTAGTTTTAAGTAGTTCTAAGTTCTAGGGGACTGATGACCTCAGAAGTTAAGTCACATAGTGCTCAGAGCCATTTGAACCATTTGAAAATATGACATGAAAGGCAATGCAAGGATGCAAACTCACTTGCATTGTGCTGTAAAGGTGCCGGATGTCAGTTTGTGGGGTGGATTTCCATGCCTGTTGCATTTGGTCGGTCAGTACAGGGACGGTTACTGTGGTTGTGGATGATGTTGGAATTGCCATCCGGTGATGTCCGACATGTGCTCAATTCGAGAGAGGTCTGGTGATCGAACAGGCCAGGCCAATACGTCGACATTCTGTAGAGCTCGTTGGGTTAGAACAGCGGTATTTCAGCGAGAGTTATCCTGTTGGAAAACACGCTCTTGAATGCTGTTCGTGAATGGCAGCACAACGAGTCATGGTGCATGGGATAACCAAGAAGTACTCCTACTGTCATACGGAAACGCCCCCCAGACATTAACCAGGTGTAGATCCGGTCTGTCCAGGACAGAGACGGGTTGGTTGCGGGCCGTCAACCAGCCTCCTTTCAACCCACATACGGTCACCACTGGCACCGAGACAGCACCAATTTTTCATCAGAAAACAGACCTCACCCCGCTCTCCAGTGAGATCTAGCTTCACACCACTGAAGTCGGAAATGGCGGTCGTTTAGGGTCAGTGGGATGCACTGTCCAGGGCATCTGGTCCGGAGCTGTCCTTGAAGTAACGACGTGAAACAGCTTATTGTGTCGCTGTGGTGCCAACTACTACTGAAATTGCTGCTGCAGCTGCAGTACAACGAGCCACAGCCGTACACCAAACACGACTGTCTTCCCTCTCGATAATGGATTTGTTTGTGATCATTGACTGGAATTAAATAAATAAATTGTGATGGATGTTTGTTAAGTCGTGATTAGCCTCTTGTTTTTGTGGTTGTATATCCATTCGCCGACATAATCTCGCCTCAACCTGCCGAGGATTGAATGCCGTGTAAGTTACCTGTCTCCAAAGCTCGCAGCTTGCTTTCATGTGTTCAGTATTTCCATACTGCACACCTCCGCAGAAAATGAAGCACTTATGCTGTATCCCCTGAATACGTCTGGAGCAGAATGAGGGAACTACGTTCTGGCTTCCCAACGTGCCAAAAATACTTTCGTTAATGAGAGCTGCGAATTCGATCTACATGTGGTTCGTCAGTCCGTGTCTCAAGGCAATGCTTACCCGACGCTTTGCACGACATCTCTAAGCTTTTAATTCACATTTTTACAAAACAGAACTGAATTTCTTTCTAGACTGTTACCTACGTATATTATTACAAAGCAAAGAAACGACCTTCGCAGTGTGCATAGTCTGATAGTTTGGGTGCGTCTTTAATTAGAATGCTGACATTTGAGATACATATCACGTCTGCTTGGTTGCTGGCGGCATTTATTCTTTTTTTTAGGAACTGGTTGCTGACCTCTGAATGGCGTGAAGCCTTGCCTGTCGGGAAGACAGCTCACTGACAAGCAAGAAGACGGCCGCCAAGTTGGCATTTCAGTTCCTCGCAGTGTCAGAGATATCGCCTCGCTCTCTGACACTAGTCGAGGCAACTGAAGGGCTTCTTCGATTGACATGCTAGTGGTAAGTCATAAAATTCAGCAGTGTGCGTGTCAGGAAGAAAGACGTAGTGTGCAACGCAGTCAATCAAAGCGACGAACTACGAGCAATATGTACTGGTTGTCATGTAGTTTCGAGAACCGGCTGTCCAAAAGATTGAGAAGATACTGGGTGACATACCTGAACATCCCGTGTTTTTCCATCTCTATTCGTACGCACCTCGCATATGTAGGAAAAACCGTGACATGCAGCTTAATCTGGAATTTTCCTTGGTCTTATTTGCGTCACAGGATTAGACTGGTATGTCCAGTCAGGTGACTTTTGTGTGTCGTAGGAAACCATTTGATTGCATTCCTTCATCACTGTGTTCCTTCTGTATAAATGTATCATTCTGAAAATATCTCAGTCGTAAGCACTTACAGTCCTCATCTGTAACGTGACTCATGGCTCATAACCTTTTTGAAAAATCACAAATACGGAGCCATTTCCGATGATGCCTTCATTTCTCTGCAGAAATAACTTCATGTACGGTCTGGGTAACAGTTACACATGTGGATTTCGTTCAACTTACCAAGAAAAATTTCTCTTCCAGCCCTCGTTGGGAGGACGTTACGACGCAGTTTTATATCGGTCTTTGCTTTATTTCTAAACGATGCAACAGTGCGAACTTGGTTTAAAATGTGTGAGTGACTGTCAAGTATTGTTGGAAAGCCAGTAACACGAAGCTACACCTTTTTAAAATGAAACACAAAGGGAGAAGAAAAAGCTCATAGTAGAAAATGGATCTTGATCGTTCTAACTCAGCACCGAGCAGACCTTGGTCGTTTTTCTCAAGTAAATCAAAACTTTAGAGCATATTTTCGAGAACCTTGATCGTTTTTACGAAAAAGAAGATTTCCACATTGTAGTACTATAATATACAACTACAAGATGACATTATGAACTAATTTTCAAATTTTGATGGACCTTGATCATTGTTCCCACGCACCCTTGACGTATACGTAATATTTCTTACTATGCATATTTTCGTTCATGATTGTATCTGACAAGTACATTGTATTAGTCCTGACATCCTGTATGATGGATGAATGAATAAATAAAATAACCCTAGTATTATCACTAGTTTATCACAAAGTTTGGTGTAGGTTTAAGTACGTTGAAAATCTGGAAATGAAATTCAAAAGTAAAATCAGGCAGATTATTCGTGACAAATTGACACAGACAGAACTTGGCGAGAAATATCCTGATAAATGAAAAAAAGAGGCTATTGTTAAAAAGATACAGTTATTTACTATGATAAATAAGAGTGAAAACACATAATGTTATTTCAATCATCACTAAGATGTCTGTGAAACACCTGTTTAAGAAGCATGTACGTGTTATAGAGGTTAGGCTGCTGTTATCAAAGAAGTGAGTTACATGCTTGTTGCAGCATATTTTACCTTGTCTAGGCTACTGAGACCATTCCTTAATCCTCAAAGTGGTCGTTTTGGCTAACTAATACAGGGTGTTACAAAAAGGTACGGCCAAACTTTCAGGAAACATCCCTCACACACAAATAAAGAAAAGATGTTATGTGGACATGTGTCCGGAAACGCTTAATTTCCATGTAAGAGCTTATTTTAGTTTCTTCCACCTACGCTCAATGGAGCACGTTATCTTGATTTCATACGGGATACTCTACCTGTGCTGCTAGAACATGTGCCTTTACGACACAACATGTGGTTCATGCACGATGGAGCTCCTGCACATTTCAGTCGAAGTGTTCGTACGCTTCTCAACAACAGATTCGGTGACCGATGGATTGGTAGAGGCGGACCAATTCCATGGCCTCCACGCTCTCCTGGCCTCAACCCTCTTGACTTTCACTTATGGGGGTATTTGAAAGTTCTTGTCTACGCAACCCCGGTACCAAATGTAGAGACTATTCGTGCTCGTATTGTGGACGGCTGTGATACAATACGCCATTCTCCAGGGCTGCATCGGCGCATCAGGGATTCCATGCGACGGAGGGTGGATGCATGTATCCTCGCTAACAAAGGACATTTTGAACATTTCCTGTAACAAAGTGTTTGAAGTCACGCTGGTACGTTCTGTTGCTGTGTGTTTCCATTCCATGATTAATGTGATTTGAAGAGAAGTCAGTCTGGAACCGCGTGACCGCTACGGTCGCAGGTTCGAATCCTGCCTCGGGCATGGATGTGTGTGATGTCCTTAGGTTAGTTAGGTTTAATTAGTTCTAAGTTCTAGGCGACTGATGACCTCAGAAGTTAAGTCGCATAGTGCTCAGAGCCATTTGAACCATTTTGAAGAGAAGTAATAAAATGAGCTCTAACATGGAAAGTAAGCGTTTCCGGACACTTGTCCACATAACATATTTTCTTTCTTTGTGTGTGAGGAATGTTTCCTGAAAGTTTGGCCGTATCTTTTTGTAACACCCTGTATAGGAGGTATTAGTTTCAATGAGCATTAACAAAATGGTTCAAATGGCTCTGAGCACTATGGGAATTAACTTCTGAGGTCATCAGTCCCCTAGAACTTAGAACTACTTAAACCTAACTAACCTAAATACATCACACACATCCATGCCCGAGGCAGGATTCGAACCTGCGACCGTAGCGGTCGCGCGGTTCCAGACTATAGCGCCTAGAACCGCTCGGCCACCCCGGCAGGCGTGAGCATTAACACCATCAGCACTGTCCACTAGTGACATTTATGGAATTACAAATTACTGAAACATACTTTAAAAAATGAATTTATCGTTTTCTCTGTCACTGAACGACAATACGTAGGTAAGATTTCAAAGTGAGAATATGCGTAAGCTAAAATGGCAGTGACGCTCTGATGGACCAATAAAACAAGAACTCGGTTCTGCGTGGAGGTATACCTCCATGCAGTTCTGTTCCATCGACGTTTCAAGAATCTTTCATTTTATTTACCTTCACAAGTCATATCAGCATACCTTGCTTCCTTCTTTCCTCACTTCATACATTCATGGGCTAACGACCCGTAGGTAAATATTTTGCAAACATGAACATTAAACAAGTCGTGTATAAGATTTGAAAGGTGGAAACGTAACGAGTAAGAATGAGCAAGTAAAAACGTATTGCTTCGGAGTTCTAGCTTTGTCGAAAGTAAAGAATATTTAAATACCGTAATTAACGAAAACATCCTTTTCACGTCACGTATTTTTATTCTTGGTTATTTGAAATGTATAAACAAAAAGAAAGTTACATTTACAAGGGCAAACCCGTCGTATTGCTGGATCAGATACGGATTTAAGACCAGAGAAACGTATGCAAACGCCTTTCTTACCTCATGTTGCTAGCGTAAGCATTGTAATATTTATTATTTCAAACAGTTGTCTCGTGAGCAAAGAGAATATAATGAACAAGCAGCTGTCGTAAACAATCGTCATGTAAACAAAAGTCGGTTAATGTTTTGAGCCCCCTATATCGTGTCGCCAGCTTCAAAACAATGTACAGCGTAATTCTGTGGTGCCATCTCCCCACCCCCCTGCCGGCCCGTATGGCCTTGCGGATCTAGGCGCTTCAGTCTGGAATCGCGTGACCGCTACGGTCGCAGGTTCGAATCCTGCCTCGGGCATGGATGTGTGTGATGTCCTGAGGGTAGTTAGGTTTAAGTAGTTCTAAGTTCTATGGGACTGATGACCACAGATGTTAAGTCCCATAGTGCTCAGTGCCATTTGAACCATCTCCCCTGTTTTTACCTCCACCATTAGCACCGACTTTCACTCAACGTTAAACTTTTATTAACACTTACCTCTTTCATATCGTAATCAAACAGAATCTCAACATTCACTAACTGTTTAAATGCATCCAACAGATCAAGAAATTATACTGTTTCATTTTAGTAATAGTTATTCTGATGCTTCAAGATTGATCTGGGACTACGTGGAGACAATACGTGAGAATAAACACTCATTTCACAAAACTTCCTGCTACCGTGTCGTCATTTTGACGTCGCTAACGACAACCGCAAAAGTTGCTATGGTAGTTGGAGACAGACCCATGGGACATTCCATTTCGGAAATCCTTAAGGAATTCAATATTTTGTGATTCCAAATGTGAGGAGAGTAGCAAATTCCAGGCATTACTTTTCACAACGGACAATGCAGTGGCCTTCATTCAGCGACTGAGAGCAGCGGCGTTTGCGTAGATTTGTCAGTGCTCACAGACAAGCAACATTGGGCGAAATATCGCAGAAATCAATGTGAGACGTGCAACGAACATATTCGTTAAGGCACTGCGGCGAAATTTGGCATTAATGGGCTGTGGCAGCAAACGACCGACGCGATGCCTTTGCTATCAGCACTACATCGCCTGCTGCGCCTCTCCTGGGTTCATGGCCATATTGATTGGACCAAAGACGACTGGAAAACCGTGGACGAGTCAGATAAGCTCCGATTTCAGTTGGTAAGAGTTGATGATAGGGTTCGAGTGGCAATGTGCAACGCGGCGGTGGCTCGATAATGGTGTGGGGTGTATTTAAATGAAATGGAGTGAGTTTTCTGGACCAGCTGAAACGATCAGTTTCGGGAAGTGGTTATGTTTGCCTGCTTGGAGACCATCCGCAGCCATTCATATACTTCATGTTCCCAGACAATGATGGATTTTTTGTGAATGACATTGCGCCATTTCACCGAGCCGCAATTGTTCGCGACTGGTTTGAACAACGTTGTGGGCAATTCGAGCGAATAATTCGGCTACCCAGATCGCCTGATATGAATCCCGTCGAACATTTATGGGACATAAGCGAGAGGCGAGTTTGGTACAAAATCGTACACCGGTAACACTTTCCCAGTTATGGACAGCTACAGAGTTATCTTGGCTCAATATTTCTGCACGAGACTTCTGACGACTTGTTGAGTCTATGCCACGTCTAGGTGTTGCACTACGCCGGCAAATGGAGGTGCGACACAATATTAGGAAGTATCCAATTAAGTTTTTCACCTTAGTGTATGTCCCACAATGACTGAAAAGGTCATACTTATCGACTGCATATGGGAATTTTCCAACACCTGGAAAGAAAATATAGTCTGGTAAGAAAATGAATAAATGGTGATTAGTAGTAATGTGATAATTGGAAGAGTTGACACCATATACTCTTATCAAGATGTAAGTGTGTTAAGCCGCTTGATACATTTAATGCACTCTGGAAAACGCGTTGTTTTTGAGGGCTGTTCTCTGTTGTGATAGCTCCGCTTATAGACCTATTAAATTCCCCAGACGCAGTTTTGACTTTACACTTGATAATGCAAGCATTACTTAAAAGGAGCAAGACATTTCCATAGGATTTATCGACGTATAAGAAGTAGTCGACATCGTAAAATAGTGACAGACTGTTGAAGTCCCCATCAGGATTTGCATATGCTGCAGCAAATCACAGGTGATATACAACATGTACATGAACCAAGTAAATATGAACTCTTTCTCTTCTGTTCAAACTGCGTATTGAAGAATCTGTATAGGAAATGAAGGAAACCGGAAATTCAAGGGGAAAAAACTCTCTGATGACAGAGCTACCATCTACGAGAGGAAGGACGAATACCGAATGGAATGATCCATCTTATGAACACAGAAAACGAACTGTGGCAAACTCAAAGATATTCGAACGAATAAAGAGCAGCAGATCCGAGATTAGGAGACCTTACAGGAGACAACATCAAGGAGTTTTGCTACCTTGTAAAGAAAACAATGCATGACGAGCGAAGCAGAGAGTACAGGCTAAAGCAAGCAGAATGACGCAGGCAAATGGACGATTTGCAGTAAAAATAAATGTGTTTGTCTCAACATAGGCCTAGTGAAAATATAAAAAAGTGAGGATTCTCCGTGGAAGCAGCAACGAAAAGAATAAATGGATATCTTCTTGGAGTAAAATATAAATTAACGAATGTGTTCTTGTGATCTTCTATTAAAAATAATTCGATACGTATTTCTGCAGAAGCAAGCATTCAGCGTTGACGTGGACTTGCAAAAATTACTACTTTTTTCATTAAAACCGGAGTAGCCTCTAGTCAGGTATAAAAAACTATTAATTGAGTTCAAAGAAATAGATCAAAACCGCTGGCAAACTTAAGATGAGGAAACAGGAAGTAATTGATGACACTTTTATTCTATTAACACAAATAATTATCCCGTTAACTAACAAAGACTAAACAATCATGATCAAATTAATAAAAATTATAGCACAGAATTACGTCTGATAGTTGATCTCTTCGTGACGTAAGCGGAAGTAAATAACAGCTTATTTAAAGTTAACGTCTAAAAATCTAAATTTCTTACTTCTGTAGAAGCATGTGATCATCTGTGTGATATAAACTTCTTCCGCTCCCACTCAAAACTGTGTTACACAGCATCAGAAATTTGTGAAAATTTTTTGAAAGACCAAGAGTATGCTGTAACTGATGTGAGAGAGACTAATTATGGTGGTCGGCTGGCCATTCCCGCTGTAAGGGGCAGCGGTTGTTTTAATCTTTTGTGTTTCCCTCGTCAGACGTGTCTTTCACTGCTGTTTTTCCCCTAACGTTAATGGATAGCTTGCGTCAAATTCAATATTACTCACTTCTGTGGTAGTACGTCTTCATCTACAACTATGTCTGAATTCAAGATGCCGGCACCGTACGGTATGTCGCTGATTGTAGCCAGTGAACCATTATCATTTTCACTCTTTTCTATTCCGTTCACTGATGTTGCGCGTGAAGCCAAATTTTAACATGCTGCACTCACGCTGGTTACACAAAGACATGACAATTCGTGCACATCTTCTTTGAATATCTTCTCTCTCTTTTGCTAATACTGCTTGGGAATGGTCCCAGAGCGACCAACACTTCTCAAGAACTTGGTAGGACAAATGTTTTCTGAGAGGCCTTTTCGTGCGTGCATTATAGTTCCTCATGATTCTCGCAATAAATGTGAATCTGACATACGTCTTTCGCTCGGTTAAATTTCTATTAATTCCATCATAAATCACGCCATATAGAAATTCTCACATGTTCGACGGACGTGACTGATTGCAGTATTTTATCGCCGATCTCGAAGTCAAACGACAGGGTTCGTTTCGTATATGTAGGGCACTCTGTGTTTACTTAAGTTGATGGTCAGCTGCCAACCTTTTTATGAGGCAGCGATTGTCTGGGTGTCTCCTTGCACTTAAGTCTCTAGCGGTGCCATCTCTCTGTGCAGGACTGCATCACCTGTAAATAGACCAATAGGGCAACAGGTTTTATCCGCCTGCTAGATATATGCTTTGAAGTATAGGGACATTATCATACTACTTTAGGATATAATTCTTCATGCTTTCCCGGCGATCTGTTGACATCTTGGATACTCGGGAATCCAGCCGGATGTTCGCGTCGTTCTCGTACGATATTTCAACAGCGTGCTTCGCTGTCTTCTCTAGGTGTTACCTGAGACTGGTGCTAGGGTCTTTTTTTTTTTTTTTTTTTTTTTTTTTTTTTTTTTTTTTTTTTTAGCACATTTCATTCCCTTCTCGGATGGAGAAGGGCGGGCCGTTTTAGAGCATGCGATGGGCTCTTTTCAGCCATGGGTTGTGGTTATGCTGTTTTGGCACAATTTATTATTTTGGTTGCTGGGGTGCTGGGAAAGGGGTGGATATCTCCCAATTGGGAATTTATTTGCAGGAGTTTGTTGGGGACAGTTCCGGTATTTACCTTAGCGGCCAAGGAAAACCTGCAAAACCCGGCCAGAACTGCTTGTTATGGGCCTTCTCTTTATTTTCCGAGACGAAGTCGCCATTGTAGTTGGCGCTGTCGTTCCCGGTGGGCAAGGGCGGCTTCGTGTTCCGCCTCTCGCTCTCTTCTTCTTCTTTCTTCTCTCACTCTAAGGTCCTCTACCTCTGGGGAGGGAGAACTCGGAGTGAGAGGTTTGCTGCTCGTTGTCGTCTCGATTTTGTGCAGCTTCCATGGAGACCTGATGGGCTCCGTGGCTGCCACTTCGGTTTGCGTGCCGATGGACACCGCATCCGTCGTCTCGGTTTGGGCGCCTCGATGGCGCTTGCACCGTTTGGACGACGTCTGGGTGCCCTCATCGACACGCACGCTGGCTTCTGTGTGGATGGTTGAGGCGCCGTCGGTGGTCTGGATGGCGCGGTTGATCACCATCCTCTTCTTCTTTGTGGTGGTGTCTTCGGTCTGCGTGGCCGCGGACGCGTTCATGATCTGGGGTGTACCAAATATGGTCTCTAATGTCCGACACCTTGTCATACGGCTGTTCTCTCGGTCTCCACTTCTATTTCTTGTAGAATCCCGGAGTGTCCTGCGTTGAGTTTTCACAAGCTCAGGCGCTGGATTCCAGGCAGTGCTGATTTGGTATCCCGAGTCACGGATGATTAGATTGTCTGTGAACTTAATCTCAATGGCTTCTTTAATGACACTATCCCAATACATTGAGGTCTTTGTCACAATCTTGGTGTTATTGTAAGCCATTGAACGACCAAGTTCCATACAATGCTCTGCTAGGATAGCTCAGAGCCTCCTTTAAGTACGATTTGGCTAGGAAATCTTCAGCGTATTTCTTATGTGTTGGTACATTCAATGTGTTTGTATTTATCCATATCGCACCTACATTATAAGCAAAAATTTTTAAAACACTCAATTTAAACTTTCTAACCTTTGTTAAATGCAGTTTAATGATTTCGTCATTTATAAGTTAACACTCAAAGAAGGAGATTTCATCGCGTCATTTGGCGCCTCGGATGAAGCAAATTGCCTAAAAACAAAATCAGCCCGGACGGGTAATTAGATACTGCATGTTACTCCACGAAGGCCAGCCCCGACTAATAGTCTACAGCGCCGGCTGTTACGCTCTACACGCCTCGGCCTGCTACAGCCTACACGTTATTACGTTCTGCACGAGAGCGCGAGTCTGACTGAGCTGCAGCACGCGCAGTACTCGGCCGCCCCCTGACAGATAGCGGCGGACGTGCCGGCGCCGTTGCTCCGCGTGAGACACGGGCGAGCGGCGCTTTCGGCCGCCTCCCAGATTTATTGCCGAGCAAACACCGCCAGCACAGGCCAGACCGGGCTGCCGTGATGAATGTGCCCCGCGATACGCGCTGTCAACATCCGCAACTTATTTTGACGCGGCCCTTTCGGGAAGCCGAGCTTCTCGTACCTTCTTTTTTCTTTCGCACATGCAAGCGGGCGGCCTCAGATGTCCAGTTGCAGCTTGCAGCACGCCAGTCAGGGTGACGGGTGTGGCGGCAGACAGCTGCCGTGTCACAGGACGTGAGGATAACGTCGCCAACAGCGGCCCCACCCTGCGGCTCTTGAGTTTCCACGTACGTCATCACACTTTGCTGCGTCGACACGGCGACGCCTGATAGCTGCTAGGTATGCAACCGTGCAATACAAGGTGGCGTCGTGTGGGATGAACGTGTGATGCGATTTTAACTCACGTCTTCTTTGGGAGAATCGGAGTGAAATCCTTACAAATTGTTTATGCAACGGAGACCCCAAGAAAGATATTTATTTAATCTGAGACTGTAAAAGAGAACTTTTTCTCATGAGTGCAAATAAGTTTTTAATAATAATTTAAATTAGCCACTTCAGTGAAGCACTTATAAACACTTAACTTACTTTTAACACTTCATTTACTGTACATTATCATCGACACTTTGATAATAACGTGGATAAGAAATTAAGTAATCAACTGAGAAAATTATTACTCTACGAAATTTAATATATATTTTAAATTATATTCATGCTGTATTTCATCATATTCGGAAACACTCGCAATATTTTAGGAAAAGGAAGTAAGTGTCTGAGGATCAACAGGTGTTCACGACACAAAGTTGAGACAACATACTTACATATCGCCAATCATGGATCCTTAAATTCATGCTTCGACCTTACAATATTCCTGTATAAATGACCATCTTGTGTACTTCGGATGCAATTCTCATGGACACCCAATTGCTGAAGGTCGTCCATCAATTATTTGGGAGAATAGGACTGAAATCCTTGCGAATTATTTATTCAACGGATACCACCAGGAAAGCTGTTTATTTAATCTGAGACTGGAAAAGAGAAGTTTTTCTCATTACCACAATTAACCACTAGCGATATAATCATTTGTATCGAAATAATGCAGATATGATTATTTCCACGGTAATGGTCATAATGACCTGCTTAACAAACGTATCGTTTCATTTCACACTGGAAAACTGCAGAAGTGATTGCTTTAAGATGAATGTGGCAGGAGGCACCTGTCGAATAGGACAAGTCTGATTTTCTTCCCTGTCTCAGCAGCAGGCACCCACTACATGCTTTCTCGTTGAAACCACTACATCGTCTGCGAGGAATGCAGTTGGTACAGGATCTAGCATTGGATCGTAGTTCATTGGAAGTGTGTCCTCTGATGGTATGAGCTACGTTTCTTGTTAGGCCGAGCAGAGGGTTGCATCCGGATACGTCATCGTTCTGGCGGACAGCTGCTCGAAACATACACAGAACAATGGACGCAAGTGGGTGAGGACAATGTTATATTGTTGGCGACATTCACTTAGACTTCCACGGGATATGCAGCAGTGGTAGAAGTCAATATAACAGCTGATGACAACATGAACATTATTACAAACCACCTACATCCTTTCATATTTGACATCTTCCAGTTGGATAACTGTCGGCGTCACACAACCAGAATCGTGCTTTAATGGTTTGAGGAGCACGATAGGAACGCTATGTGGACAGATAGCCTGGATGCATGACATTACAAAGCGTGCAGAGAAGCGTATAGAGAAGGGCAGAATCCACCAGACAGCTGCGCGCGTTTCAGGGAGGATCGCAGGCTGCGAATCGAATCTATTTGGCAGCTAAACGACGAGCGTCATTATGCCGTCCAATAATGATGTTGTTTTTAGGCGGTTTTCTACATCCCGGGTAGTGTCCCCTTCCAAAGTCAGTTACAGGATTCGCAAACATTTCGAAAATATTCCCACACTTTCACATAGATTATACTAGGGGCAAACAGATAGGGGTATGCAATTTACGTCCTGGGTGGGGGACCGAGGTGACAGGAAGGATATTCGGCCTCCTTCTACTGTTAACATTGCCACGTACAGATTAACATGCCGACCTCGTGAAGGTAAGGAATAAATGCTGCGAAGAAGAAGAAGAAGAACACAGCTGAAGAACACAAATCTGGGCTAGACCTTTAGCCAAGAGTGTGTATCAAATGGACGCTGGCTACTATGTTCGTGTTGTCTGAAAACAGATACAAAAATATGGGATGGTAGTCCATCTTCATTCTCATATCGTGATTTTACTCAAGTTACTCGATGGATACCGAGCTCTAAAGCCAAAACGCAGCCTTGTTACCAACACAACTGAAACTCAAGAAAATTAGTAGAACATATATCCAATCGAATATAACAGAAAAACATGCAGCAATAAAGGCACAACATGAATATATAGTGACTTACTTTACGCGGAACAGTTTGGTTAGAGATTGTCACTTTATTTACTAATAATAACAAAAAACCTCTACAGGCAACCAGAGCAGGCTCATAAGCTGCTTCATGCAGAATCACAACGTCCCCATGACAATGCACAGATGACTTTTTTTCTTCTTTGTATACTCCGGAAGAACTTTGAAAAAGCGCTGCGACACACGTGCTAATGCTTCACGGGCTGTCCAGGTATTTAAAAAAAGGAACAACGATACCTTACATGTCCACAAACGAACACGTACTGAATCGCATTCATGACAATTCAGTCAAGAATTCTTCTTGTTTAAGCGATATCAAATACTTTCAGACGAGGTAACATTTCCAGAAAACAGTTATTTATTTATGCGTTGTTTATTTAGCCTGACCAGATTAAGACCTTAAGGCCATCTCTTAATCTGACAAGGATCACACAATCCAAAGGTATTACAAAATATTCACAATAATAATATTAATAATAATCACAATAACAATGACAATAAGGAGCGTTAAGAATTACGTAGATTAGTTCAGCAAAGGTGAAGCCGTGTTTAGTAATTATCATTAGACGAAGGGATAAAGAAAAGGACAGTTACCGTTAGAACAGAGCAGTGGTTGTTAGAACAGAACCTAAAACAGAGAACTCTGTGGGCAAGGAGAAAGGAAAAGTTGGGGGAGGGAAGATTGACGTGAGTGAGCTGTAGAACAGATGGCTATTGTGACAGGTGAACCAACAGCTATTACTTGAAATTTGAAGTAAATTTCGTTTCTCTCACATATTGCAGAATATTATTCATTATACCGAAAATGAGTTAGGGAACATTGCTGTGTTTATAATGGCACAGAGAGGGTTTTACTTTGCCGAGAACTAGTATTTCTGATGCGCTGTTAAGATAGCGATGTAAGAGTTTAAGATGAATAAGGGGCAATGCAATGATTGAGAAAACGATAGAGCACACTTCGAGTATGATAGTCTCTACGCCTATCGATACTTAGCCGCTGTAATTGTTTGTATGCAGGACTGATATTGTCGAAATAGCGTACGTCAGATATGTATGGTCCACGAGCATTTATCGTCAGTTCCAGCCGGCGTGAGCATTCGTACGAAAGTCCTTGGCGATCAGCATCACCACGGTCATCAGGAGAATTAGTGACTCTACGGGTTCCTTTTTAACCTCTAAAGGAAATACTTTTTTATTTTTTATTGAATGAAGTGCCGCTAACACCTTACACATCAAGGGAAGAAATTCAGTTTAAAGAATACACTGTGTGATATACATTGACTGATAAGTTTAAAGTGTCCGAGAAAAAAATAGTAATGTTCAAAAACAGTGTAATGCAATGTCTGTTGTTTTCGACTAAGTTTGGTACTATCACGGCAGCAAGCAGTATGTAAAACAGCTAATTTCCCCTGCCATCGGACCAGAGCATATTGGTAGTAACAATTATAAAACAAAAATTAATGTAAGTGCTAAGGATGAAGCTCAGGGTGCTATTTGTGGCTGCAGGCGGACATTTGTCAATTTTTTTAGATTTTATTCTGCTACGGCTTTAGCACCAATAGCGAATTACGAACTTCGTTAATATTTACGCACCCACCTGTAGACACCGGTGTGCTACCAAAGCGGATCTCATCTATTACATGTGATAAGAAAAACAACGTGCTGTGTTGACTTGGAGAAATGTACTGTTTATGTTACGCCATGCTGTCCAGCTTCTTCTTCCCAGTGTCTCAGGTGCTTCATGTCGCACAGTGTTTTACTGCACCTGAGTATACCAACACAAAGCAGGGACGGTAAAAACTTTCGCCACTGGCGACGTCCGTAATTCAGCGACGGCGCGGACATCTTAGCGGCTGCGTTTCTTCGTGTTCGTCGGCGTTTTGCGCCGGCTAAGCATCATTTCATAACCAAATGGCTAACGACGCTATCTGTCAGTGTGTGACAGGTCGCTACGCGCTCCACTGCCGAGGGAAGGCCCGGTACGAGGAGACTGTCTCCTCTCGCCTCTGAGTTTTCTCCCGTCTACTGCCGCGAGTTGGCTGACGTCTGTCATTTTGTGCTAATGCCGCAAACATTGCCTGCATCCACTTAGTGGTCGATGCTCCCATGCCACCAGCAGGACAGATATAGCTCGAATCCAATAGCTGGCTGTGAGTCAGCTGAAGACGTTACTGTCTTGCTACGTTTTTGGTTAACATTTAAGTGTAGTGGCTGCGTATCCATTCCGCTGTGCAGAAATAATCAGATGTCGTGTGTGCATTATCACGAGAGCACGCTGCGTAGTGTTTCTGCCACGTTGCTAAGAAATAATACAGATTTACAACTTGTCGAAGAAGTCAATGAACTACTTGCTACATTTGGGGAATGGTGGTACTAGTTTTATGGAATAAACGGTTCACGAAGACAACTTTTTTTTTACTGCACTACAGATGACTCTTTTGTCGTATTACGTGCAGAAACTGCAATGAAAAACAGAATTAAGCGGTACAAGGACAGGAAGATCTGGTATCTAGGACATCTGCAACTGCGGGGTGGATTGGCTTCATTTGTACTAATTATTTATTCAAACCACGATCGGTTTCGATATATCGAAATCCTATCTTCAGGTGTATAAAACCGTAACGAACAAAGGAGAGGAGGGAAGAAATATAATGCAACGTATCTGTAAAAAACAGAAGAGCAGCTTAACATGCCGTCTGGCTAGACAGTGCAATGGCTCCAAATCACTGCATTCTGGTGGAACTAGAAAAAAAAGAAGAGGGTGTAATAATCAAACGGACCTAAAAACGTAACGTCCGTCAGCCGCACGCTACGAACGCCAATGACGTCACCGTGCTAGTGTGTACAAGCTGATCAGGAGCACTGAATTGACTTCAGCGTCAACGAGGATTAATGATATAGCTGTGAAAGGAATTGCCCAAACCTCTCTCCTATCCAGTTCTTGTGTTTTTGTAGGTTGTCAGTATTCTTTTACCATTTTTCATTCGTGCACTATTGGTTTGAGTAAATAATTAATACAAGTGAAGCGGATCTCTTTCAATTGATTAACGAAGGTAAGAAATCGTGTGAAGTAGGTGGTGTCTTTCTCCAGACATACTAAAGCCAGGTCATCTTCTTACTGGTTTCTCTTGGGATTGGTGTCAGGCATGCTGTGCATATATCAGTTAAGTAGGATAGGAGGCACGGCAGACAGTTGTTCAGGTTTCTTCGTCTCCTGACTTATCCATTCAGCAAAACTGAAACACGTCTGTTAGTGAGTGCGTTGTTGAGTAAAATAACTTGGTGACATTGGGTTACATGAACAATTTTGAAAATCAGTATCGTTAACTGCAGTCATGACCACGAAGTGTGCCGTCGATTTGAGGCCACTCTGAAGTCCATATTTCATCAAAATTTTAAGTGTTATTGCATGACTGCAGAAACTTTGGTATATTTTCTAAAGCCCCACTAACTCGGCTGAGATTAACACGTGGCATCTTGCGTATGATCGAGAATCAGCTTCTCCCGTAATTTATAAGTCTTGCTGGTTAGACAGACATAATATTTCGACGGATAGTAACCTCAGTTCCCTTTTCGCCTACAGTCAAAGCATTCCTTGTCACCTTAGTAAAACTTCATTGAAGGATTGGAGGTGGTCTGCAAACACAAGCCGGCCGCGGTGGTCTAGCGGTTCTAGGCGCTCAGTCCGGAGCCGCGCGACTGCTACGGTCGCAGGTTCGGATCCTGCCTCGGGCATGGATGTGTGTGATGTCCTTAGGTTAGTTAGGTTTAAGTAGTTCTAAAATATAGGGGACTGATGACCATAGATGTTAAGTCCCATAGTGCTCAGAGCCATTTGAACCATTTGCAAACACAAGTAGTCGTTCTCGGGACCAATTAGATGCAGTATGTGTCTCGGTTAACTTTCGCTACAGCGTACAAATCTGTGGATTAGTTATGCTTGATGGTGTGAGGAAACAACTTTTTAAATTTCAATAAATTTTTTTCTGGGTTTGTGACTGCATTGCCAATAAATATAAAACTACCGACGTTTCGGTCCCTGTTGCAAGCGACCTTCTTCAGGGCGTTTTTGTTTACTGTAAACAACAGGTACTGTTTACTGTAAACAAAAACACACTGAAGAAGGTCGCTTGCAACAGGGACCGAAACGTTAGTAGTTTTATATACACTCCTGGAAATTGAAATAAGAACACCGTGAATTCATTGTCCCAGGAAGGGGAAACTTTATTGACACATTCCTGGGGTCAGATACATCACATGATCACACTGACAGAACCACAGGCACATAGACACAGGCAACAGAGCATGCACAATGTCGGCACTAGTACAGTGTATATCCACCTTTCGCAGCAAAGCAGGCTGCTATTCTCCCATGGAGACGATCGTAGAGATGCTGGATGTAGTCCTGTGGAACGGCTTGCCATGCCATTTCCACCTGGCGCCTCAGTTGGACCAGCGTTCGTGCTGGACGTGTAGACTGCGTGAGACGACGCTTCATCCAGTCCCAAACATGCTCAATGGGGGACAGATCCGGAGATCTTGCTGGCCAGGGTAGTTGACTTACACCTTCTAGAGCACGTTGGGTGGCACGGGATACATGCGGACGTGCATTGTCCTGTTGGAACAGCAAGTTCCCTTGTTGGTCTAGGAATGGTAGAACGATGGGTTCGATGACGGTTTGGATGTACCGTGCACTATTCAGTGTCCCATCGACGATCACCAGTGGTGTACGGCCAGTGTAGGAGATCGCTCCCCACACCATGATGCCGGGTGTTGGCCCTGTGTGCCTCGGTCGTATGCAGTCCTGATTGTGGCGCTCACCTGCACGGCGCCAAACACGCATACGACCATCATTGGCACCAAGGCAGAAGCGACTCTCATCGCTGAAGACGACACGTCTCCATTCGTCCCTCCATTCACGCCTGTCGCGACACCACTGGAGGCGGGCTGCACGATGTTGGGGCGTGAGCGGAAGACGGCCTAACTGTGTGCGGGACCGTAGCCCAACTTCATGGAGACGGTTGCGAATGGTCCTCGCCGATACCCCAGGAGCAACAGTGTCCCTAATTTGCTGGGATGTGGCGGTGCGGTCCCCTACGGCACTGCGTAGGATCCTACGGTCTTGGCGTGCATCCGTGCGTCGCTGCGGTCCGGTCCCAGGTCGACGGGCACGTGCACCTTCCGCCGACCACTGGCGACAACATCGATGTACTGTGGAGACTTCACGCCCCACGTGTTGAGCAATTCGGCGGTACGGCCACCCGGCCTCCCGCATGCCCACTATACGCCCTCGCTCAAAGTCCGTCAACTGCACATACGGTTCACGTCCACGCTGTCGCGGCATGCTACCAGTGTTAAAGACTGCGATGGAGCTCCGTATGCCACGGCAAACTGCCTGACACTGACGGCGGCGGCGCACAAATGCTGCGCAGCTAGCGCCATTCGACGGCCAACACCGAGGTTCCTGGTGTGTCCGCTGTGCCGTGCGTGTGATCATTGCTTGTACAGCCCTCTCGCAGTGTCCGGAGCAAGTATGGTGGGTCTGACACACCGGTGTCAATGTGTTCTTTTTTCCATTTCCAGGAGTGTATATTATAAGACAGAGGTTTGATTTTCTTTTACAATCCACACTGACCAATGAACTGAAGTAAATACAATGATCAGTGAACTGAATTGTATTTGCTTCAATTCATTGATCAGTATGGATTGTAAAAGAAAATCAAACCTCTGTCTTATAATAAATAAAGGAGGACGATTCAAGAAGGCGCAGACTTGAAACTTACAAAGAAACCAGCGGCACCATTTAATGAAGACTCTGGCCCGAAACTAGTAACGGTACAAGAAAATCAATTCAAAACGCTTGAGTCTGGTTGCAGCATTTCCTTCAGTTAATGTTCCTTGTGTGATACATCATAAATGGCACCATCAAGAAATACGTGATGAATATCAGTTTGGGCCTGAAAGGGTCATTACGATATTCTTGAAACAATGTGACAGCTGTAATAAGTGTGTTCAAGTACTGTCTTAGAACGTGAACTCGTCAGTCTGTTTCCAAATGAAAGTTGCAGCCAAAAAAGCTATTTCCTTCTGACGGTTTATCTTTAGACAATGTGCTTCAGGAAAAGCATTCGTATACACGCTACATGATTAGCTGTGTAAGTACTTGTGGACGAATGGGTCAATAAACAATCACCTGTCAGGTTTCCGAAACTTGTAGTGTGGCAGAATTTTCGACCACACTGCTATCTTTGCCACATGAATGATGTATGGCAAATGTTTCATTTTAAAACGTAATTGCGAAGTTTTTTACTCGTATGATTCGTCAAATAGTTAGAAAGTCTTTATTTTTTTATGTTTCTTGTTGAGCGGGAATCGTAACAACGCGGCTGCACGTTTATTTACCTACTCATGAGAGTTTGTCTGCAGCTTGTAAGGATACTTGCATTACTTTTCTGTTCACAGTTGGCTTGTTCGCACTGGATGGAATTAACAACAGGTCACCGACTTCTACTGTTCTGAGTCATCACCAGAACGAGTGTCTTGTTACCAAATCAACATGTCGAACAGTTACCTAACACCCACCTCTGTCACTTGACATTGCTATTCAAACAGTGTAGAGTTGTTGTGAAACTAGGGCTTGGGTACTGGATGGCTGTTCGACGTGATACATGTTGACAAGACAGTGGTTCTGATGCTGGCTGATAAAAGTTGAAACACGTAAGCTGTAGTAAGTCCAATGCGATCATGCCAGCTGTGGATAGGAAAGTATTTTCCAAAATATAAACCGTATTCAAATTTGATACGATCGAGCTTCACTGGGTATATGCTTTATACACAGAGACGACAAAATTTGTGGCATACTTCCTCCCTTTGCAGTGCGTAGTGCAGCAACCTCACGTGGCATGGACTCAATAAGTCGTTAGAGGTCCTCTGCAGAAATATTGAGATATGCTGCCTCTATAGCCGTCCTTAATTGCAGAAGTGTTGGCGGTGCAGGAGTTTGTGCACGAACTGACATCAACATTATGTCCCATAAATGCTCGGTGAGATTCATGTCGGGCGATCCGGGTGGTCATATCATTCGCTAGAATTGTCCAGAATGTTCTTCAAACCAATCGCGAACAACTGTGGCCCAGTAACATGGCGCATTGTCATCCATAAGAATGCCATCGTTGTTTGGGGACATGAAGTCCATTCATTGCTAGAGATGGTCTGCAAGAAGCCGAACATAAACATTCCCAGTCAATGATCGGTTTAGTTGGAGCATAGGACCCAGACCATTCCGCGTAAACACAGCCCACACCATTATGGAGCCACCATCAGCTTGCACAGTGCGTTGTTGACAACTTGGGTTTATGGCTTCGAGTGCTCTTCACCACACTCTTTCCTACTGAAATAGGCACTCCTCTGACGAGGCTATGGTCTTCCAGTTGTCTAGGGTCAAGCCGATGTGGTCACGAGCCCAGCAGAGGCGCTGCAGGCGAAGTCGTGCCGTTTGCAGAGGCACTTCCGTCCGTTGTCTGCTGCCATAGCCCATTAATGCCAAATTTCTAGCCGGCCGCTGAGGCACAGCGGTTCTAGGAGCTTCAGTCCCAAAACGGCGCTGCTGCTGCGGTTGCAGGTTCGAATTCTGCCTCGGGCACGGATGTGTGTGATGTCCTTAGGTTAGTTAGGTTTAAGTAGTTCTAAGTCTAGGAGACCGATGACCTCATGCCTTCTTTCCACGAACAATACGAGACTGGAATAGAAGGGAGAACCGATAGAGGTACTGAAGGTACCCTCCGCCACACACCGTCAGGTGGCTTGCGGAGTATCGATGTAGATGTAGATGTAGATGTATGTTATGTGCTTCGAGCCATTTTTTTTAACCAAATTTCGACGCACTGTCCTAACGTTCGTCGTCCGTCCGACATTAATTTATGCGGTTATTTCGCGCATTGTTGCTTGTCTGTTAGCAGTGACAACTCTAAGCAAACGCCGCTGTGCTTAGTCGATATGTGAATGCTGTCGGCCATTGCGTTGTCTGTGGTGAGAGGTAACTCCTGAAATCTGATATTCTCACATCAGTCTTGTAAGACGTGTATATTTCTATTGTCTACTGTCAAACCACAATTTATGAAAGATGTTTATATTTTATTAATAGGATTAAGTAGGAATAATTAAAATTTGTCATGTTGGAAATAACTGTGGTAGCAGGGAATATCTGCACCAAAGCATTGTTGATATAATTTTAAAAAGGGCGGGAGAAACCGCGTACGGATACATTTAAGAAAAGAGCGGGAAAGACCGCGCATTGATATATTTTCTAATGGTAGCATGGATTGTCTGCACCAGAAAGCATTGTTGGCAGGAGAGACCGCACTTTAGCGTTCGTAGGAAGTCAGTAGTAAGCGAGAAGTGAAGCGGGTCGGTAGCAGGTCTGAAGCGAGAGGTTGAGAGGAGCGGTGTGCCTGCCAGCCACTAGCTATGATTCACAAGAGATTATAAACGTATGTACAGAGACATCAGCTAACAATTATCATAAGAGGAACTAATATTATTGAATTATTTTCTTTGAGAAACTCAAGACTACTGAAGGTATGTTTGCGCATTGCTAGTTGTGAGATTATTGTAAAAAGTAAGTCTCATTTGAACGTTTGTAAAATCATTTCATTCAGAATATAATTAATTTTTGCCAGCAATATTGCATTTCTGATTATAATCCATCCCAAAAACCATCAACGTAAAACTTTGCAAAATTTTATTGTTGTGAAGAAAAAGTTTAACAATGAATTACGTAACTTCAGTGAAATTAATTAAAGAATAACGTCAGCTTTGCTATTAAAGAATAACGTCAGCTTTGGAAATAAATACAGCAACTTCTTATGACAGCCCACCAGCAAATAATAGAGTATAGTAAACCAGAGTAAGTATATTCACGTCGCAGGTCGATGTAGCAGTCAGATGGCGATCCAGTGACAGTAAAAAAGGTAAGCAACAGTTTTGGGTTACTGCAGATAACGAATGAGGGCCACGACGACGACACATTCCAAGTTTCGTCGAAATAATCCGAAAATCACTTTCAAAAAGCAGCAATTAACTTTGTATGCGAAGATTGAGAAAGAGAATAAATTTCAAAGGGAAGATTTCATTTGTTATTATTAAGCAAGAGATAGAAATCCTAAGGAAAGGTTTCATAGTTTATTGTAAAAGGGAAGGTTATCATTAACAAAAGAGGTATAGAGGAGACGGGACGGTTTCAGTCTTGACATTGTGGATACAGGAACGCTGAATTCCCTAACGATTTCCCAAATGGGCATGTCCCAAGCGTCAAGCTCCAACTACGACTCTGCGTTCAAATCCTGTCGATTCCGGTCGTGCGGCCATGCACTGCCCTTTTATACCTTGTGTACGTGATACTATCACCATCTGTGTATATGCATATCGCTATCCTGTGAGTTTTGTCACCTCAGTGTGCAGGGCTCGGAACCTTCAGAAGACGTGCAATGCAAGAATTTTGCACTGTTGGAAAAATTCGGACTGCTCACAATACGCTCGCACACAGAGCTGCCGCTTACCACACGAGCATCGGGTGCAGATTCATCGTGAGCAGCGCCGTGCATTCAGCCGCGAGCCAGCCTCAGGGGCAGGATCCTCGCGTTTCACAAGCTAATTTGCCGAGCCGGCCCGCCCCAGGCGGGACTCGAACCGGTGACCTCGTGTCAGTAGGGAGGAGCGCAGCGGAGAGGAGAAGCGAGGCGTTTGTGCAAGCGCGGGAGAAAGTCGGCCGGCGGCCGTGACGCAACCAGCCGCCCCCGCGGCCCCTACCCTCCCCTCCTCCCGCCCCTCTTTTGCTAATGGCTCATAGCCGCCGGCGCTGGCGTGGGTCTGTTTCCGAATCGGTGAAAGCCCCTGGGCTGGCCGGCGGCGAGTGAAAGTCGAGGCCCCCCTGCCCCGGCGTCGCGTCGACGTGCCTTACCGCCGCTGGACCGCGCCACGGCAAATAGTCCCTCAATCACGAGGGGCTCGCTATCGATCCTCGTTGCCTCACGACGCAGAGGGACGCGCACGGGGTCACCAATCATAGATGCGCGTCTGGATTCGGCATTGAACTGCGGAGTAGTGGAGATTTCTCTGCCTAACCTTCTTAAATTTCCATGTTAGATATCATCGGTATTTTCCATTATAGGATACACGAAAGTATATTAGCGTCTATAAAAATAAAAATAAAAACCTATTCCGTATATACACTACTGGCCATTAGAATTGCTAAGCCTAGAAGAAATGCACACGATAAGCGGATATTTATTGGGCAAATATATTATACTAGAACTGACATGTGATTACATTTTCACGTAGTTTGGGTGCATAGATCCTGAGAAATCAGTACCCAGAACAACCACCTCTGGCCGTAATAACGGCCTCGATACGCCTGGGCATTGAGTCAAACAGAGCTTGGATGGCGTGTACAGGTACAGCTGCCCATGCAGCATCAACACGATACCACAGTTCATCAAGAGTAGTGACTGGCGTATTGTGACGAGCCAGTTGCTCGGCCAACATTGACCAGACGTTTCCAATTGATGAGAGATTTGGAGAATGTGCTGGCCAGGGCAGCAGTCGAATATTTTCTGTACCCAGATAGGGCTCGTACAGGACTTGCAACATGCGGTCGTGCATTATCCTGCTGAAATGTAGGGTTTCACAGGGATCGAATGAAACGTAGAGCCACGGGTCGTAACACATCTGAAATGTAACGTCCACTGTTGAAAGTGCCGTCAATGCGAACAAGAGGTGACCGAGGCGTCTAACCAATGGCACCCCTTACCATCATGCCGGGTGATACCCCAGTATGGCGATGACCGAATATACGCTTCCAATGTGCGTTCACCGCGATGTCGCCAAACACGGATGAAACCATCATGATGTTGTAAAGAGAACCTGGATTCATCCGAAGAAATGACGTTTTGCCATTCGTGCACCCAGGTTTGTCGTTGAGTACACCATCGCAGGCGCTCCTGTCTGTGATGCAGCGTCAAGGGTAACCGCAGCAACGGTCTCCGAGCTGATAGTCCATGCTGCTGCAAACGTCGTCGAACTGTTCGTGCAGATGGTTGTTGCCTTGCAAACGTCCCCATCTGTTGACTCAGGGATCCAGACGTGGCTGCACGGTCCGTTACAGTCATGCGGATAAGATGGCTGTCATCTCGACTGCTAGTGATACGAGGTCGTTGGGATCCAGCACGGCGTTCCGTCTTACTCTCCTGATCCCATCGATTCCATATTATGCTGACAGTGATTGAATCTCGACCAACGCGACCAGCAACGTCGCGATACGATAAACTGCAATCGCAATAGGCTACAATCCGATCTTTATCAAAGTCTGAAACGTGATGGTACCCGTTTCTCCTCCTTACACGAGGCATCACAACAACGTTTCACCAGGCAACGCCGGTCAACTGCTGTTTGTGTATGAGAAATCGGTTGGAAACTTTCCTCACATCAGCACGTTGTAGGTGTCGCCACCGGCGCCGCTCTTGTGTGAATGCTCTGAAAAGCTAATCATTTGCATATCACAGCGTCTTCTTCCTGTCGGTTAAATTTCGCGTCCGTAGCACGTCATCTTCGTGGTGTAGAAATTTTAATGGACAGTAGTGTATCAAAGTAATAAGGAGCAAGTAACACGAAAGGAATTCAATTTATTAACTACTTTCGGGCACTTACTGATCTCCATGAGAAGGTTACAAGGATCCCATTATTTGCGAGTCTCTACAGTAAGATATATGCAGCATGTTGTTGTGATCATGTGGTTTGTAGCTCCTGTACAAAAGTGGTATAAAGAAGCCAAATAACAGGTGCACGACATCGTGCCACAACTGGTGCCACTCAGTTAATTCTTACATTCCACGTTTTCTACAGGTGCTGAATGACATATGGCGCACGCGTCCAATGAACTTTGACCGTATCAAATTGAAACAATTGAAAAATACTTTCCTATTCACAACTGCCATGATCGCTTTAGCTTATTATCTGATAAGCTCCAGTTCTGGCATGACGTCTGCGCTTGTTGACTAGCTTCTGTACACAGGACCACAGCAGTGTGCTGCTTGTATCTTATTGTTGACACTAGCAAATAATGCAATCGTTACAGCCTTCTAAAGAAGGTCACTAAGTGCCTGAAGCTGGTTAATAAATTAAGGGCACTAAGGCCCTGAAACCGGTTGAGAAGTTAAATTTCTTTTACGCACCTGGTTTCTCATTATTGCTGCATGTACTGCTACAGTTTCTGAAGATGGATAAAATACTGAACTATGCAGTGTGTTTTCACTCTCGGACCCATAACCATCTCAACTTTCATACTTCCATTGTGTCATAATTTTGATGCAGATAAGAAATCGGAGGCCAGCCGCTGTGGCCTAGCGGTTGTAGCCGCTTCAGTCCGAAACCGAGCTGCTGCGGCGGTTGCATGTTCGAATCCTGCCTCGGGCATGCATGTGTGTGATGTCCTTATGTTAGTTAAGTTTAAGTAGTTCTAAGTCTAGGGGACTGATGACCTCAGATGTTAAGTTCCATAGTGATTAAAGCCATTTCAACCATTTTTAAGAAATCGGTCCTTTTGAAACTTGTTACAGAAGAAAACTGAGCATTAGGTCGGTTGAGACCAATGAAGAAGTGCTGAATCTAGCAGAAGACGAAAGGTCTTTATGGCACAATTGGACTCAAAGAAGCAATATCTAGATAGGACACACACGTGCCAACACGGAATAGTTAATCTGGTAACGGATCGAATTATTGAGGGTAAAAACTGTAGAGAGAGCCTAATGCTCGGCTGTGGTATGTAGGTTCAACTCGATGAAATCTTGAGTAGAAGAGACTTGAGCGAGACAGTCTTCCGACTGAGGATCGTAATAACAGGCGTTTGGTGACCAACACACCCTAAAGGCTAGTTCCCACATTTGGATCGCTCTCATACATTTCCGTAAGTTGTGGAAGCTTCTACCAGCGAGGTATTGTATTCAGTGAAGTCGCGTCATTGTTCGCTGGAATCGCGCAGAAGGGAAATGTTTTCTCTCTTTATGTATCATTGGTTACTGTAGCTGTGAACAGTGAATGCAAATCTTTTCTCTAAGTGTTTCTAATAACTGTATATAGACTGTGACGTCCCGCTCGTATTATGAAATACGTCATACATTCATCTAACATAACAACTAAAATATAAGAATAAAGACTTATTTCAGGTTTTCAAATGTGGTTTTAAGAGATAGAGATATTTTGGCACTAAAAAAAGAAACAGGAAATAATGTATTGAAGTAAAGGATAGAAAAATACTTTAAAAGTTCATCAATTTTTTAAATAGAGCAAAAAAGGTTTATCTTTCCATCTCTGTTAAATTAATGTTGCCATTGGTGCAAGTTGTATCTGTATTAATGTAAGTAACCCATGCAAAAAATGTTTCATATCTGACGGATATATGTTTTCCCTGTAGAAAATGTATAATCTTTTCTGTAAATATTTTACAGTGTGTGAAGACTGTGTACCGGTAAAAGCTACTGCAGTGCCAAACACTTGTTATACAGTAACTAAATAATATCACAGCGTTTTTGCAAATTTACATGTTTTCAAATTGCAAACTAAGGTTTGCTTTTAGACTTGTTCCTAAAGGGAGCACAGCATAAGAAGCAAGCACCTCGCTAGGAATAGCACACAACTAGACAGACAATCGCATCAGAACCAACTGTGGGAGATGTGCCGACTCCTTACACAGATGTGGTAAACTTCCTTCGGCCGCTTGCGACTGTGGCGCTGAGAGACAGACGGTCAAACACATCGTGCAGGAATGCCCACTAAGGGCATACGAGGGTGACCCAAAGGATTTCCTAATGGCGACCCAAGAGGCAATCGACTATTTACTATCTAAGCTGGACGTCTGCTTGTGACTGGTCTTCTGTGAGTGTAACTTTACAATTGCCGGTGTCCTTATATACAAACTGTTATTTATTGCTCTGTTTATACATATGTGATTTTTTTTTTAAATCGTGTTGTTTCTGTAATTTTTACTGTGATGTTATGAGCCATACGCTAAATAAATAAATAAATAAATAAATATAAAAGAACAAGCAACAAAAAATGATAGTAAATTCTCACAATGCCTAATACTTATAAAAGGAAAACAGTATTCAATAAGCGACTGGTAGCATAAACTGGTTTTCTTCATGAGAAAATACCTTGTATTCTTCAAGTCACAGATATTTCCACAAAAATTGTGTAATGTATAAAGCGACCTTGAATTTTCTGTTGCGCTAGGTTCGACCAGCAACACGATTACTCGACATAATTCCCTACTTTCCAGTTCAGTGTTCTCCAGCGTTTAAACGGCGCTCTGTGTGGCGTTCAAGCACTGTGCACGCTGCATTTCAAAGTTACTCTACGCTAGTATTATTTGAGATAGAACTGCTCTGAGACGACGGTTACCGGTACAAGATCCGAGATTCGCGCGGAAACTGAAGCAGACATAGCGTATTTGTCATCAAAACACGTATTCTGTACAGCAGCTATCAATATATTGATCATTTCCAATTTCACCTAAGTTAGCGAACAACTATCAGAAAACGAAGTAACGCCTTTACAAGTCTCAAATGACTTGAAAATAGCATACTGATAGTTGTATGTAATCTCGCAGACACATCTAAAAAAGTTTTGTATGCACTAGTGTGCAAACTTAAAGGACGGACCTCCGTCATGATATTTCACTGGCAGGTATCATGTCTCGAAGAAACATTGACCATACATAAAAGGTACTGCTACAGTATAGAACAGAGGACAAATAAAATAAGTACGCAATGAGACGAACATAAATGACACTTTTATCCAAACAAAGTAATTACGCTGTAGTAACTGCGATTATTCATGATTCCCAGGAAGTCACAAGAGGCAGGACATGGTTCTTAATACCAGTTCGATTGACAACTGCTGGATGCCCGTTGACATATGTGGACGTGCTGCATTTGTAAGGTGCAATATTTATGGTTTACTTATTCTAGGATTGAAGACAAATGTGTAAGGTGAAATGACATGTTTAATGTCGCAATATTAGCACAAAAATGCACGATTTTACACAGTTTTCAATGTGACAACGAAAAAAAGTTGTCAGGCTAACGAATCTCGTCAACATCAAAAAGTGAAATAATCCTAAACACAACAATATTAAATATTAACTCTCAGAAGGTTAAATTATCCTAAACACGACACTATTAAAGTTTAACCAGAAGTTTCTTTACAAAATTGTTCCTACACTTCTGTTACGATGTTGCTCTGCACTACGAAACTCGTCCGATTCCGGTTCCAAGTTCGATACAATTTTTGGGATGACAATCAAGTCTACAGTGGATGATTAGTTATGTGACAAATTGAGCAAAATATTACCAAAGGTCGCTCGAGTTTACAGTGGACGCAGGCTGGTGAACCAACAAGTTTACGCCTCTGCACGCGGTATTTACCTTAATCTGCGATGAGCTGCCGTCTGCTAGGCGGCTCTCTACCGCTGAAATTACTACAAAACTAATTTCACCTTTGCTGCATTTTCCAGCAGAAACTTTCCCTATGTTTCTCGTTACACGAGAGAACATGTACTCATCCCTAGTCTTAGAATGCGGCGATACACACGCGCGTGGTTGGACCTGCTTGCATATTATAATGTCGTCTCAGTTCTCACAAGAACAGTTAACTGATTGGCTGGTTCGTTTCTCCACAGTTGGAGCTAAACGATGCTACAACAAATTTCTAGCTGGATATCAGCCGCTGTGAACGCAGTGTCCACACAAATTACTCCACTGCGTCATACAGAGTGTTGTGCACCCCATTCTGCACTTGACGCCAGTTCAGAGAAGCTCATAGCCGAACTGTCTCCCCACCTGGGTTCTTTAGTTCTTCACGTCACGGTTTTTTTTTCGACCAATAGGAGTGTTCCTGTTATTTTGTGGAGACTTTCTCTGCCAATCGCAAGGTCCCTACCATTAAACTGCGTCGAAACTTTGGCTCTTTTCTTCTTCGTAGCTCATTTCTGCCAATCGGACGTTTTGTGCCCATTCCAGACGCCTAAATGCGTACATTGGCTCTCTCACGTGTATACCACTTGCCGGACACGTCATCGAAAATGCGTCACTGGTCTTGTTTCGTATGCATTTGGTATTCCGAAACGCAGCTTTCTAAAAGCTTTCTTTCCTGTCCTCCCTCAGATGGGCCATTATACTCGCTCTCCCAATCTGAGTCACCTGGTCGGTCATTGACTTTCCGCCTGGGACACCCCTTTAAGTGGTTCGCATGGTACGCCGCGTAGTGCGGCCTTGCCTTTGCCCTCGTCCCTCTGAATTCCAAACTAAAACGCCTCTCGCTGCGTGTTTCACTTTCTGCTCAAACATGAATTATAGGAACGGTGTGTCAATTACTGTTGACTGAGTGCCGTCCCTTTTTGCATGACATACTGATAGGAAAATTTGCTCATTGCTGTCTAACTAAGTTAGGTGTCATATTCACCCTCCCACTGCGATGTATAAAGCTCTCATGTAACGTGTGAATCTGACCTTCATTTATTCTGCCACCTCACATAGTGCGTTTCCCCAACGCATCCCACATTTGCTCCATAGATTGAAGTCTGGGGAGCAGCAGGCCAGTCCATTTGCAGAATATCTTTTCGTTCCAAGAACTCTTGCACCTGCAGTGCTCGATGTGGTTGCATCTTATCAGTCATAGAAATGAACCCAGCAACAAATGCACCCCTGAAAAGACGCACATGGGGAAGAAGTACAGTGTCACAAATAACGGTGACCAGTGAGTGTACCGTATTCAAAAACTTGGACGTCAGTACACCCATGCAACATTATGCGTCCCAACATCATAACACCGGGATCACCAATACTATCACGTTTCACTGTTTTCCTGAGTGCATTACGTGCTCCCACCTGTCGCCGTATGAGTGTACGTCATGAATTGTCGAATATGATCGTGGAAAAAACGACATTTTGTCTATGGAGTGCGTGTCTGTTTCTCTTGTAAACATTTTTTGTTTAATTATAGGCACAATCACATGTTTATGACACAGTTATAACCGGTTTTGGCCATACAGTAACCACCTTCAGATGCTAAAACAATACAAAAGAAAATTTATATTAAAACATAAAAAATAAGTGCTATATTTAACCACGCTTATTAGTACTCTAACTGAATGTATACGAAATACATGTCGCTCATACCTAAAGGCGGCATACACTGAACACAGGTCCATACGTTGTCAAACTAGCTATACAATGTAACACACCGGTCTTACATAGATACAAAAATTTGTTGGATATTGTTCACCGTCTTTGCACTAGATGCGCGCGTCCTCTATAAGACAGTCATAATTTTTCAAAAGCCTAAAATACAGGGTGTTACAAAAAGGTACGGCCAAACTTTCATGAAACATTCCTCACATACAAATAAAGAAAAGATGTTATGTGGACATGTGTCCGGAAACGCTTAATTTCCATGTTAGAGCTCATTTTAGTTTCGTCAGCACGTTATCATGATTTCATACGGGATACTCTACCTGTGCTGCTAGAACATGTGCCTTTACAAGTACGACACAACATGTGGTTCATGCGCGATGGAGCTCCTGCACATTTCAGTCGAATTGTTCGTACGCTTCTCAACAACAGATTCGGTGACCGATGGATTGGTAGAGGCGGACCAATTCCATGGCCTCCACGCTCTCCTGACCTCAACCCACTTGACATGCATTTATGAGGGCATTTGAAAGCTCTTGTCTACACAACCCCGGTACCAAATGTAGAGACTCTTCGTGCTCGTATTGTGGACGGCTGTGATATAATACTCCATTCTCCAGGGCTGCATCAGCGCATCAGGGATTCCATGCGACGGAGGGTGGATGCATGTATCCTCGCTAACAGAGGACATTTTGAACATTTCCTGTAACAAAGTGTTTGAAGTCACGCTGGTACGTTCTGTTGCTGTGTGTTTCCATTCCATGATTAATGCGATTTGAAGAGAAGTAATAAAATGAGCTCAAACATGGAAAGTAAGCGTTTCCGGACACATGTCCACATAACATATTTTCTTTATTTGTGTGTGAGGAATGTTTCCTGAAAGTTTGGCCGTACCTTTTTGTAACACCCTGTATACAAATTTACTGCTAATATTTAGGTCAAATGTACATAAAATGTAAGATTACAGAACAGCTCGTTAAATCAGTGAAATAACATTTCAGAACAAGGAGAAAACATTGCTATAGACGAAAATAGTAGTAGCACTTGTAGAGTGTATTTCTGACGCCCGATGGCTCTGTATTTCCTGCTATTGCCTGTTTATTCCGTTGTTCATTTGTACGACAGGGACGACACGGGCAGGACGACGAGTGCAGTGCTCTGCTGCAGGTAGATGGCACGGTCGTCCACCTTAGAGGTTGTTGACATCCGCTGCGGCGCGCACTACGCAGTGCGATACTCGACCGCCGGCAGGCTCCATCCTCAGCTGAAGCATGTATGTAGTATAAACGATTCGCTCAGATGAACAGATCGTCGTAAATGTTGAAGTGTGCGTCTGTTGCGTCTATTTCGCATAAATTCAGTTAGATTACTAATTAGCATGGTTAAATATTGCACTTATTTTTAGGTTTTAATATAAATTGTCTTTTGTATTATGGCTAAGCAGGGATGGCTAGAGGACAAATGTAAGGATGTAGAGGCGTATCTCAATAGGGGTAAGATAGATACTGCCTACAGGAAAATTAAAGAGACCTTTGTAGATAAGAGAACCACTTGTATGAACATCAAGAGCTCAGATGGAAACCCAGTTCTAAGCAAAGAAGGGAAAGCAGAAAGGTGGAAGGAGTATATAGAGGGTCTATACAAGGGCGATGCACTTGAGGACAATATTATGGAAATGGAAGAGGATGTAGATGAAGATGAAATGGGAGATACGATACTGCGTGAAGAGTTTGACAGAGCACTGAAAGCCCTGAGTCGAAACAAGGCCCCCGGAGTAGACAACATTACATTGGAACTACTGACGGCCTTGGGAGAGCCAGGCCTGACAAAACTCTACCATCTGGTGAGCAAGATGTATGAAACAGGCGAAATACCCTCAGACTTCAAGAAGAATATAATAATTCCAATCCCAAAGAAAGCAGGTGTTGACAGATGTGAAAATTACCGAACAATCAGTTTAATAAGCCACAGCTGCAAAATACTAACACGAATTCTTTACAGACGAATGGAAAAACTAGTAGAAGCCGACCTCGGGGAAGATCAGTTTGGATTCCGTAGAAATACTGGAACACGTGAGGCAATACTCACCTTACGACTTATCTTAGAAGAAAGATTAAGAAAAGGCAAACCTACGTTTCTAGCATTTGTAGACTTAGAGAAAGCTTTTGACAATGTTGACTGGAATACTCTCTTTCAAATTCTAAAGGTGGCAGGGGTAAAATACAGGGAGCGAAAGGCTATTTACAATTTGTACAGAAACCAGATGGCAGTTATAAGAGTCGAGGGACATGAAAGGGAAGCAGTGGTTGGGAAGGGAGTGAGACAGGGTTGTAGCCTCTCCCCGATGTTATTCAATCTGTATATTGAGCAAGCAGTAAAGGAAACAAAAGAAAAATTCGGGGTAGGTATTAAAATCCATGGAGAAGAAATAAAAACTTTGAGGTTCGCCGATGACATTGTAATTCTTTCAGAGACAGCAAAGGACTTGGAAGAGCAGTTGAACGGAATGGATGGTGTCTTGAAAGGAGGATATAAGATGAACATCAACAAAAACAAAACGAGAATAATGGAATATAGTCGAATTAAGTCGGGTGATGTTGAGGGTATTAGATTAGGAAATGAGACACTTAAAGTAGTAAAGGAGTTTTGCTATTTGGGGAGCAAAATAACTGATGATGGTCGAAGTAGAGAGGATATAAAATGTAGACTGGCAATGGCAAGGAAAGCGTTTCTGAAGAAGAGAAATTTGTTAACATCGAGTATAGATTTAAGTGTCAGGAAGTCATTTCTGAAAGTATTTGTATGGAGTGTAGCCTTGTATGGAAGTGAAACATGGACGATAAATAGTTTGGACAAGAAGAGAATAGAAGCTTTCGAAATGTGGTGCTACAGAAGAATGCTGAAGATTAGATGGGTAGATCACATAACTAATGAAGAAGTATTGAATAGGATTGGGGAGAAGAGAAGTTTGTGGCACAACTTGACCAGTAGAAGGGATCGGTTGGTAGGACATGTTCTGAGGCATCAAGGGATCACCAATTTAGTATTGGAGGGCAGCGTGGAGGGTAAAAATCGTAGGGGGAGACCAAGAGATGAATACACTAAGCAGATTCAGAAGGATGTAGGTTGCAGTAGGTACTGGGAGATGAAGAAGCTTGCACAGGATAGAGTAGCATGGAGAGCTGCATCAAACCAGTCTCAGGACTGAAGACCACAACAACAACAACAACATTGTTTCAGAATCTGAAGATGGTCATTGTATGGCCGAAACCGGTTATGACTGTGTCATAAACATGTGTTTGGTTTGTGGGGTTTGTGGGGCGCTCAACAGCGTGGTTATAAATCATAAACATGTGATTGGGTCTATAAATAAACAGAATGTGATCGTTTTGGTTGTCCAGGTGTTACTGTGTGGGAAGGCATATTGTTGCACGGACGTACTGACCCCAAAGACGTTGAACACAATTCACTCACAGGTAAATTGTTCTCCTGCCCCATGAGCGTATCTTCAATGATGCATACGGCCCTGACTTCACTTATGTGGGTAACAGTGCCAAACCGCATCGAACAGCACAGGTGGACGAGAT
The DNA here is from genome assembly GCF_023864275.1 of Schistocerca cancellata. NCBI lineage: Eukaryota > Metazoa > Arthropoda > Insecta > Orthoptera > Acrididae > Schistocerca > Schistocerca cancellata. Next base: position 599,710,596 of record NC_064631.1, on the reverse strand, counting down.
CATGGGACGAGAGGATATTTGGCGGATGGAGTCGTTGCTCTTCCCGCGACTTAAATCTCATCGAACACACGTATGATGCATTATGGAGACGTTATTTCAGCACGTACAGCGACGATTGTCCAGCAGTTGTCACCCACGCTGGTTGAGGAGTGCAGCGCCCTACCAAAAGAATTCGTTCCCAACCTAGCGGCCAGCGCGTTGCAGAGCATGTATTGCCATCCGCGGTGATCACACATCGTATCACGAACCATGTGCCGCCCTTTGTCCAGGGGACAAACGCTTGTGATTATTGTCTTTGAATAAAAGTATCGTTACTCTTGATCTTATTGTGTCTCTCTTTCCGTTACGTCTTGCACTGTACTGTAGTAGTTCTTTGTGTGTATGGTCCCAGTTTTATCGAGATACGTCACTGGCAGTGACACATCATGCGAAAGTTTCTAACATCCTCAAGCTGTGCACACCAATGTATTACTGCATGTGGTATGAGCCAAATTTCCAAGGAACTGAACTTTTCATGTATACAGTCATTAATAGGAATCTGTGGTAGCTTTGAGATATTGTATATTGAAGGTTGCATAGGATCGTATAGCCAAAGAGTCAAGTTTGAATGGAAATCCTTGAATAATACAGGGGACACTGCATTTAAATGAAAGGAAAAACTATGTAAATCCAGAAAGTGAAGTAGGCAAAAGGAAATACAGTCTCAAGACTGAGACTGACACAAAGTGTAACATGGATTGTCCAGAGGAAGAATACGAAGTGTATAAACATACATGACTAGGGAGAAGACAGACAGCGAGGGTCTTGGAGCCACAGCTTTATTCCCATAAATCAGATCTCGGTGGAACGAAGGTACAGTAGCTGAAGCACGACATTATGAATAAAGTTACGTGAAAACAATAGATGCTACTACCGGTCACTGCAATGGTGGGAAACTGCGCCAACTTAAGCGACTTGTGCTCTGATTGGTCGTTGTAATGTATGGTGGGTCTATGACATTCTGCTCTGAACGAAAAAACTCATATTTTCGTTTATTAATTATTGCTTCCTTAATGTTCAGTCCTTGTTCATAATAATATGGGAGAACCTCCGAATACTGCACTATTATTATTTAAACCTCTTAATATGTAAAAATTATTATATTATCTATTTTTAGAAAGCTGCTATTCTGAATAACTAGAAAGAGTGTAATCAGCATCGTCGTGACTGACCAACTAACGAAATGGTTCAAGCCAAGTGTTCAGTGTTCGTTAAGAGGACGAAAACCTAAGTTGGATGCACTGCCGCGAGCACCTAAGATTATAAATCTGAGAGCAATGCGGATTATAACTGAGTTTATAAAAGTGCAGTTTAGCTTGTGAAATGTTAACAGTGTTCGCTGTTCTGTTGAAAAGTGAGAAAGAAATGTCTTTTGATTCATAAGAATGATTAGTAAACTAGGCGTGATTTGTGAAGGCGTAAGCGTAACCACACATCACCATCGTTCAAGCTGTTACTTTATCTGAAGAAATGAAGCTGGTAAATAATAGCTAGCATACTTATATACTGTGAAATTTATTATTTCAGTAAAAGAGAAACACTGTAATTTCATTAAAGTCTCACAGCAAAAGTTGCGAACTGAAGCTCTACGTGGTACCTCCGTGCTGGGACGACGACGTCACTGGAAGACGCTGGGTTGATGGGTATTTTTGAAGTTACGTATTTTGTTTTGACACAACGAGCCACACCCCCTTATTCGTCCTGTAACTCCAGTGCAAGTGAAGACAGTTGACGTACGTGATAGCACAGAGGAGAGAATCGCCCTCGCATTGATGTCTGCCTCTTATTCATACTCAGTTGCGTTTGACTGATTTTTCAGGATCGCCCCACAAGACAGTACTAAATAAGAAAGGAAAGATTGGAAAGCGGAAAGGGAAGAGGTACTAGATCAAAGTGTGACTGGAGACGCTGTACTGCTAAAATAATTATACGGAGCATTGAAAGACCGGCGTCGAACAAGTCCTCCGGAGCTGACAACATTCCCTCAGACGCTAGGAAGAAGATACCAAGGCAAAGTTGTTCTACCTGGAACGTAAACTTTGATGTAATAATCCAATCTCAAAGAGGACTTCCCCTGACTGGTGCGAATATTAGCGAACCATCAGTTTGATAAATCATAACTGCAAAATACTAAGACGGAAGGTGGAAGGTGATCTCAGTGAGGATCAGTTTCGGCTCAGGAGAAGTTTAGGAACACCCAAATGAATTTGGCCCTACGACTTAGAACACAGACTGCAGAAAGGCAAACCTTCATGTATAGCATTTATAGATCTACTGGAATCTTTTGATGTTAACTTACAGCTTGATAGGGTTGTTGGTAGTTAGTCTCAATTCTTGAGTATCGGTAGTAACAGTGCTGATTGCGGCAGAGAGAAAGACGTTGTAAAGTGTATGTGTTGCCCATTGTATCACCAGGCTTAATTTGTTCTATATATAAACGTGTTTTGATGTCTTCATAAGGATATTTTGTGCTTCATTATTTTAGCCTTATTTAAGTCCTTTCCAGCTACAGAGAATTATATTCAGTGTATAGTAAGTTGTTTATGTTCTGTTAATGCAAGTTTTTGACGGTAAATAAAATAATTGTTAAATTGAGCCTCATGTCTGCAGATGCCCCAGCCCGAACCCATCCACCTTCATTCCACGCTACAAGTAGTTGAATGGAGTGGACAGTGTCTCTAAAAGAGGTCGAGTAAAATCAGGAAATTAGATTAGGCAAGAGACACTGAAGGCTGTATATGAGTTTGGCAATTTGTCAGCAAAATAACTGATGGCCGAAGTAGGGAGGAAATAAAAAGCAGACTGGCTGTAGGAATAAGAGTATTTTTGAAACACAGGAATTTGCTTACTTCTAATATCAATTTTAGTGTTAGGAAATGTTTTCGTAAGGTGTTTGTACTGATGTGAAACTCGGATAATATGCAATTCAGACAAGAAAACAACAGAAGCTTTTGAAATGTGGTATTGTAGAAGAACGTGGAAGATTGGATAGTAGATCGCGTAACTAGCGAGAAGATACTGAATCGAACAGAAGTTTATGATACAACTTGATCAAAAGAAAGAATAGGACACACGCTGGAGCATCAAGGAATTGTCGACGTAGTGGTGGAGGAAAATGTGAGGAATAGAAAATGTGGAGAGAGACCAAAGGATGAAAACAGTAAGCAGGTTCAAATTTAGGTTGCGCTGCTTATATAGAGATGAAGAGGTTGTCACTTTATACACTAGGGTGTGTCACACCAGTCTTCGGACTGTAGCCACAACAACAACAACAACACCAACAACTTGTTGATACTCGCTTGTATCGAACAAATTGCTACGTGGTGTCCCTTACAAGCCAGATGACGCATATTGATCGCTATCAAACAGGCTACTGAACAATTTGGGTGTCCATTTCTCAAAATTTTTAGCAATTCGACAACAGATTTAGAGTCGTATAGAATGATGGCGTGCTTGTCTATTAATAAGTGGGCATACATTGTGACTTAAAGTGTGGCCATAATTTCTCAAGCAATGACAGTAACATCATTCGAATTGTATTCATGCCGTCCTTTTCGTTCCTAGCATGCACATGCGTTGCCATCCTCATTACTTACCCGGCCAATTCGCAAATACATCTTCGAATGTGGATATGAGATATTTATTATTTGCTGTTCTAAACCAAATATACAATCCATTGCAATATTTTTATGTGGAGTTTAGAAAAAAGTACCAGTTACGAGAGAAAGGCTGTCAACAATACGCAACATTTCTCAAATACAGTACGTTTACTGAGGACACACAAGAGTACAGAACAGGATAGCTGCCCTCCTCAACAGAGGCTGCTGCTATTTGTACCCACATAGAATACTGCAACAGATACCAGTATTTCATTTGCAAGTAACTGTCAGACATTTCAGAATTGTTAAACGATAAATAACTGCAAGAGACAGTAATCAAACACGTGACCTGCAGGTCAACAACCGTCGACCACAACCGCCGCACCTCGGCGGACGCGATGTTGTTGTCGTTGAATAACGTAGCTCCTAACTTGTGAGGTAATGTAACGAATATATTTATGATTTTATTTCTATAGTCATCAGTCATTCGGCTGGTTTCGTGCTTTCCTCTGTCATTTTCATTCCTGTGTTAATATTTTCATTTCAATCTAACAACGATGCTCATTATCCTCTATAATCTGCTTTACATATTCTGCTATACAGTATGTCTGTCCCAACTATCTTTTACCCTTTACTGATCCTTCCAGCTCCAATTTATGGATGCTTTAGAAAATGTTCCGTTATCCTCGCTCTTCTCCTGGTAGCCATCCTTCATAGTTTCTATTTTTCGTGCATCTTCATTTAGTACGTTTTCTGTCTATTTAGTCGTTTACGTTCTTCGATATCAGCACATTTTAGTTGCTTCGAGTTTAATATTCTCCGAATTTCCCGAAGCTCCACTTGCATACGACGAAGCCTAGACATACGCACTTAGAAACTATTCCCACGTTTTTGTATATGTAGGTGACACACGTTGTACTCTTTTATTGACGACTACGATGGGGTGCTGAAAAGTAATTCCCCCGAATTTTTTTATGTGAAAACTCATAAAGCTTTTCGGATAAAGAAACATTATTAACATCCTGCGTATTTATTATTCACGTCTACATACTTCTTTCTCAACACAGTCACCCTGGTGACGAACACACCTGTGCTGTGCTTATTCGTGCCCTCATACTTCCTACACATGCGCTTCGCTTCTTCGTGCCCTCATACTTTCTTCACCAGCACTTCACCCGTGCTGCACTTCTTTGTACCCTCGTACTTTCTTCACCCATGCCGCGCTTCTTCGTGCCCTCGTACTTTCGTCACCCGCACTTTGCTTCTTCGTGCCCTTGTACTTTCTTCACCCGTGCTGCGCTTCTTTATGCCCTCCTACTTTCTTTACCCACACTTCGCTTCTTCGTGCCCTCATACTTTCTTCACCCATGCTGCGCTTCTTCGCTATGGTCATCCTGTATTATTTTGTTCCCGATTTTGATGTTAAGCAAGTAGTTAACCTCCTTTCTTCTACCAATCGTCACCTTCATGATTGTTTTATTTATACTTTGACCAAGTGTGCTGTCCATTTGCCAACAGGACTGTAGTGTCTGTGAACCAAAGCATTAGTATATGCCCCTTTTGCACTTCCCTTCCGATTGTCAGTTTTAATTCTTTTATTGTTCCTTTGCAGTTAAAGTTGAAGATCTGTGCAGCAATGCGATTCTGATTATTCATTGGCTCATATTTTACACGTAATTTCTTGTTTTTGACTAGAGACATAATGGGACTCCGTTTCTGAGCAAACTGAATTTTTGGTTAGGTTAATATGCATGTGTTACCAATTCCTCTAGCCGTACTCTCGTGAAAGCATGTAATAGACGTAAAAACTAAACCAATAATTTCCTTTTATGACAAATTCACTGATTCACACAAAGTTTATAAACTTTCAAGCCTTATTAAAAGATTATCAGCAAAAAATAAGCATAGATGAACAATACCAGAAAATGCCCTATGTGTGGTCCTCGACGTATGAGACTGTGCTGAGCTGCTGAGCCGTCAACAAGCTCCAAATAAGTTTGCAAAATTTTTAGATACATGTGGTATGAACTAAACAGACACGCAGAAAATTAGTGATCAACTAACGCAAATAATCGTGACCGTCTTTTACATTCACTTTTGGCTACAAACCTAAACGCTCTACCGTTGTACCCACGCATATTTATACGACTAAGGCAGTGGCTGCTGCGTGCGTCACGTGCATGACCCTGGAGCCGAACGACGCCTCGCCAGGGATTTACGCTGACGCGCCTGCTGCGCCGCCTCGCTCCGGACGTCAGCTCACGCTGGATGTCGCCGCGGCCCTTCCTTTCCGGGAAGCTCCTCATCGTCCTCCGGCAAGTCACGCCTATGGCGAAAGGCCGGTTTTCTGCTGCCCGGGGCACCATCGAGCGCTGTTCATCGCGTGACCATCCGTCCAACAAAAATATTTTTCGCGGATTTTCCCTAATGGTTCTTATCCGAGAACGCAGTGCGTTTGTCGACGTACGTTTCTCAGTAAGCATCTAGAAACACAGCAGCAGGCCCGCAAGTCTAACAGCGTGAGCTGCAAATAAACTTGCGTACCATCTCCGAATTTTCCGGAGGTCCACTCGCTTACAACTACGAGGTGCATTCAAGTTCTAAGGCCTCCGATTTTTTTTTTAAATTAACTAATCACCCGAAATCGATGAAACTGGCGTTACTTCTCGACGTAATCGCCCTGCAGACGCACACATTTTTCACAACGCTGACGCCATGATTCCATGGCAGCGGCGAAGGCTTCTTTCGGAGTCTGTTTTGTCCACTGGAAAATCGCCGAGGCAATAGCAGCACGGCTGGTGAATGTGCGGCCACGGAGAGTGTCTTTCATTGTTGGAAAAAGCCAAAAGTCACTAGGAGCCAGGTCAGGTGAGTAGGGAGCATGAGGAATCACTTCAAAGTTGTTATCACGAAGAAATTGTTGCGTAACGTTAGCTCGATGTGCGGGTGCGTTGTCTTGGTGAAACAGCACACGCGCAGCCCTTCCATGACGTTTTTGTTGCAGTGCAGGAAGGAAGGAATTTGTTCTTCAAAACATTTTCGTAGGATGCACCTGTTACCTTAGTGCCCTTTGGAACGCAATGGGTAAGGATTACGCCCTCCCTGTCCCAGAAGATGGACACCATAATTTTTTCAGCACTGGCGGTTAACCGAAATTTTTTTGGTGGCGGTGAATCTGTGTGCTTCCATTGAGCTGACTGGCGCTTTGTTTCTGGATTGAAAAATGGCATCCACGTCTCATCCATTGTCACAACCGACGAAAAGAAAGTCCCATTCATGCTGTCGTTGCGCGTCAACATTGCTTGGCAACATGCCACACGGGCAGCCGCGTGGTCGTCTGTCAGCATTCGTGGCACCCACCTGGATGACACTTTTCGCATTTTCAGGTCGTCATGCAGGATTGTGTGCACAGAACGCACAGAAATGCCAACTCTGGAGGCGATCTGTTCAACACTCATTCGGCGATCCCCCAAAACAATTCTCTCCACTTTCTCGATCATGTCGTCAGACCGGCTTGTGCGAGCCTGAGGTTGTTTCGGTTTGTTGTCACACGATGTTCTACCTTCATTAAACTGTCGCACCCACGAACACACTTTCGACACATCCATAACTCCGTCACCACATGTCTCCTTCAACTGTCGATGAATTTCAGTTGGTTTCACACCACGCAAATTCAGAAAACGAATGATTGCACGCTGTTCAAGTAAGGAAAACGTCGCCATTTTAAGTATTTAAAACAGTTCTCATTCTCGGCGCTGGCGGTAAAATTCCATCTGCCATACGGTGCTGCCATCTCTGGGACGTATTGACAATGAATGCGGCCTCATTTTAAAACAATGCGCATGTTTCTATCTCTTTCCAGTCCGGAGAAAAAAAAAATCGGAGGCCTTAGAAGTTGAATGCACCTCGTATATCTAGACTTACACCCTCACAAAATACTATCACATTTTCGTATAGGTATGTGATACCAGTTGTCCTCTTTTATCGAAGATTTTGTTCTTGTGCTTGTTTCATCTCGTCTTTTTACCACTGTCAGTTGCAGATATCCGCCAAATACATAGGTTAACGTTTTCTGTATATCACTGGCAGGAATAAATGAGAAGTAAGTATCTTCTTTGCTTTAGTGGACGATGTTCTACATTTGCATCATTAGTAACATTTTGAAACTATGTCTACCCTGCTCATCAGCACAAATTCCGAAATCAGGAACCGGAAATTGCTCCTCCCTCTCAGAAACCGAGACGAATATCATTGTGGCTACGACAGTGCTAAGAGAGAAGCGCCATAGTGGTCTGTTCTGAATCCACGGCTTTTATACGTGAATTAAAGCAAGTCACTTTTCAGTTGATTTTTCGTTTTATTTCCTTGTAAGGTAAGTATGTATCCGAATGAAATGTAAAGTTAATTATTTAATATTCAACGTAGTGGCTAATAGTCTTCTTTTTTGGGGGGCGGGGTTAGGGGGGGGGGGGGCATTTTGCTGAATCTCCCCTCTGGTTTCATACGAGCCAGCAATATCGCCAGTATCTTCATCTAGAAGTAACGCCTGAATCCAGCGTCATCAATTATGATGTCGTAACACATGTCCGATCATCCTCATATTCTAATTAGTGTTTTCAATCTACACCTTTCCGCAGCTATTCCGATGAGAACCTCCTTATTTATTATACTATCGGTACACTTAATTTTCAGCATTCTTCTGTAACAACACACCTCAAACGGTCCGGTTCTTTGCTTTCCCGGTTTCCCCACGACTGCCACATTCTCAGAAATGTCTTCCTGAAACTAGGCCTATGTTTGATACCAGCAGACTTGTATTTGGAAGGAATACTCTTTTTACCTGTGCTCATCTGCTTCTTGTATCCTCCTTGGTTTGTCTGTCTCGGCGTTATTTTTCTACAACGTAGCAGAAATCCATCATGTGCTGTGGGGACGTCAGATTTTTTTTGCTAAGTTTGTCACTTGTCTTATTTCTGCTGCTTGTTAACGTGTGTGTGTGTGTGTGTGTGTATTCTCAGTTCATATTCTGTGTGTGTATTCCCAATTCCCAATTTATATTCTGTGTTCAGTATACTGTTTGCCTCAGTGAACAGGGTCTGTAATTCTTGCTAACTTTCACAGAACACAGTATTACTATAAGTAGAACTTATGGTTATCCTTTCATCCTGGATTTTAATCCCATATGTTATACATCCTTTTATATCTTTCATTCCTTCTGCGATATATACGTTAAATTACAAACGAAAAGTGCGCGTATCTGCCTTATGCTATTTTTCGTAAGAGCACTTCTCTCTTGCTCTTAGATTCTTATTTTTACCTTATGATTATTGCACATGTATATCACCCGTCTCTATAATGTTGACCCATTTCTCTGCGCATTAAGTCTCGCACTTTATTACGTAGCTACTTCCGATGTAGACGTCTTATAAATATAACTGAATTGTAAGTGACAGCCAAAATTTCGGATTCCTACGAGCGAAGGAAAATGGAAATATATCTAGGAAACTTCGCCTTGAGCGTTTTATACAGAAATGAAGCTGATCTCTTTACACTCAGAACATTTTGCACTAACACGAATACTGATGTGCGAATTTCTCTTCTGAGCATAGCTTCCCTTCATTAAGTCCTTTGCTGTGATAATGTGAGTCAGTTTTTCGAATTCCGAACTGTAATATTAGCACAAAAAACAGTCGCCATAACAATCTACGGTGTCGGTTTGAAAACCTGGCTTGGACGATTGTCCAGGCGTCTACGAATTCTGCCAACGCCCCCGAAAATTTTCCTCTTGAGGGCGTTGCTGCAGCGTATAACACAACATAAGGCAATGTAACTGGACTCCAATGCGGGTAGGCATTGTAATAGTGGGGCATTTATGTCTGTCCGACGTGCATGCGGCAAATCCAGAAATGTGAACTATGGTGACATTATTGCCAGACGCGTCCAGACACGACCACCGTGCTTTTCTTTTTCCTTTCTTGGCTGACGAAGGACTAGCACCGGTGGATATCCATCGGATAATGAAGAATATACACAGGGCTGTTAAGACGAAACGTCTGGGAAAACGGCGACAAGAGGTGGTGCTGCTTCGTGATAATATACACTCCTGGAAATGGAAAAAAGAACACATTGACACCGGTCAGACCCACCATACTTGCTCCGGACACTGCGAGAGGGCTGTACAAGCAATGATCACACGCACGGCACAGCGGACACACCAGGAACCGCGGTGTTGGCCGTCGAATGGCGCTAGCTGCGCAGCATTTGTGCACCGCCGCCGTCAGTGTCAGCCAGTTTGCCGTGGCATACGGAGCTCCATCGCAGTCTTTAACACTGGTAGCATGCCGCGACAGCGTGGACGTGAACCGTATGTGCAGTTGACGGACTTTGAGCGAGGGCGTATAGTGGGCATGCGGGAGGCCGGGTGGACGTACCGCCGAATTGCTCAACACGTGGGGCGTGAGGTCTCCACAGTACATCGATGTTGTCGCCAGTGGTCGGCGGAAGGTGCACGTGCCCGTCGACCTGGGACCGGACCGCAGCGACGCACGGATGCACGCCAAGACCGTAGGATCCTACGCAGTGCCGTAGGGGACCGCACCGCCACTTCCCAGCAAATTAGGGACACTGTTGCTCCTGGGGTATCGGCGAGGACCATTCGCTACCGTCTCCATGAAGCTGGGCTACGGTCCCGCACACCGTTAGGCCGTCTTCCGCTCACGCCCCAACATCGTGCAGCCCGCCTCCAGTGGTGTCGCGACAGGCGTGAACGGTGCCAATGATGGTCGTATGCGTGTTTGGCGCCGTGCAGGTGAGCGCCACAATCAGGACTGCATACGACCGAGGCACACAGGGCCAACACCCGGCATCATGGTGTGGGGAGCGAGCATGTTTGGGACTGGATGAAGCGTCGTCTCACGCGGTCTGCACGTCCAGCACGAACGCTGGTCCAACTGAGGCGCCAGGTGGAAATGGCATGGCAAGCCGTTCCACAGGACTACATCCAACATCTCTACGATCGTCTCCATGGGAGAATAGCAGCCTGCATTGCTGCGAAAGGTGGATATACACTGTACTAGTGCCGACATTGTGCATGCTCTGTTGCCTGTGTCTATGTGCCTGTGGTTCTGTCAGTGTGATCATGTGATGTATCTGACCCCAGGAATGTGTCAATAAAGTTTCCCCTTCCTGGGACAATGAATTCACGGTGTTCTTATTTCAATTTCCAGGAGTGTATGTCCTCAAATCGCATATGTCCTAACGCAGAAGCTACACCACCTCAAGTGGAAGACATTCGAGCACACGTTCTATGGTCCTGATATCTTCCCATTCGATTATCACTCCTTCGATCCTTTAAAAAAAGGTCTTGAAATTTCGACGATTCCTGTCGGATTAGGATGTACAGCAGGCATTTGAGGAGTTCTTCACGAGGCAGGACATGATGTTTTACCAAAATGGTATCTTGACCATGACTGCTTTAATGCTCACGGCAATTTTGCCTGATTGGCATACGAATTCTGGACTGTACATACTTCGAACAGAAGCTTTCTGCCGGCCGGTGTGGCCGTGCGGTTCCAGGCGATTCAGTCTGGAACCGCGTGACCGCTATGGTCGCAGGTTCTAATCCTGCCTCGGGCATGCGTGTATGTGACGCCCTTAGGTTAGTTAGGTTTAAGTAGTTCTAAGTTCTAGGGGACTGATGAGCGCAGATGTTAAGTCCCATAGTGCTCAGAGCCATTTGAACCATTTTGATCCAGAAGCTTTTTGATCGGTCTTATACAGTACATGTAGAATGGACACACTGAAACAGAGGCACATAATTCTCTCAGTGAAGGCCACACAGAACGTTACTGGCACTTGAATAATCCTTCCTTGTGGTAGACTAGACTACCGTTTCCATTTTCTTTGCAACAGGAATTACTAGTCTCAGTGACAAAGCCCTGAATTTCAAATCTCTGTCGAAAGGGCACACTAAGTCAACTTCTTCCATTCGCTATAAGAGTCTGCTAAGTTAATTCAGATTCTTTTGCTGTGTTCTGTTATTAATACTATAAATTTTTCGTGTAGTGATGTAATTCTGAACATCGATTCTCGTGTTTATCTGTAGTTGGAAATTTACTACACTCTTCACAACGGAGTATAAGACCAGTGCTGCTATAGTTGAATTACTTTGGTCTTTAAACAGTTTTCTGTAAGACATTTTCTACTGCCACGTAGTTTCCTCCTTTCACTAAATTTTGTTTCATCTGTTAATAACTCTATGATCCATACCTGCAGGTGGACAGTCACAATCTCTTTTTGCATTTCTGATTATTGGTTGTTATTGCAGAATCTGCTTCTATAGTTTGGTATACTGAACTGTTGGTCTTGTCCCAAACAAGACAAAACAACCTAATACCGAGGAAAATGTGTAGCCCCATTAACGTACTCGCACAGAACACAGGGGACAGGGTGCCTGGGTGTGTGTGAAGAATGGGCTGTGGGAGCAGCGCTGATTTGGTGCGATCGTAGATCAGATGCGCAGCTTGCGCACCAAGTTTCTCTTCATTCGCAGAGAGTTCAGTGTTGACGAGACGTTTCTGCATCGTAACAGGAACGTGAGATAACTGAATATACAGGTCCTCTTGTTCCTTGTTGATTTCAAAACTTTAAATTTTCTCCACACATCTTGCCATTACATGCCTTGGATCGTACGCAGCGCAGGTTCTATAGGACGCTTTTTATACCTCATACTTGGTGATATTGGTTTAATGGCCATTGAGCCGCGACCTGAGGCACCCATATCCGCCTAACATTACATCCTCTACTGCGCGAGACATCCTGAGACGCTATAATGACGTGTTTAATCAATTTTCGAATTATTGATAAGATCAGCGTGTTGTTCCTACAGTGCCGTCTTGCACAATACAACATTATTTCTCGGAGATGGCTTTTACTCCTGGACTCCATAGGACACTGCTCAACTGAAATAAGAAATATCAGTTACTCTACTACTGTGTACGACTAGGTACACCATGGTAAGGAGACGGGGGCGACAGAATGGTGAGGCCGCTGTTGTCGTAGGAAAGCCGGACAGGGGCAGAAATTATTAGCGTTCAAGTTACCACAATAAACAGATGACTTACTTGGTGTGTATTGTGTATTGAACCAGGGACCTAGAAACGACGGAGAGGCTTCGCCCCGCCAGTAGCCCTCTCTGGTTCCCACCGCCGCCTCACACTGAATTCAGGGTTATTGTGCGTTTAGGCCCCCAGTGAACCCCCCCTCCCCTCCCCCTCCCCGCGAGTGTAACCCCAAAAATCTTTGCCTGGTAGAGTACGTGGAGACAGTGTTTGTGCAGCAGTCGCCGACTTAGTGATAATTTACTTTGTGGTGTCACCGCCAGACACCACACTTGCTAGGTGGTAGCTTTAAATCGGCCGCGGTCCATTAGTACATGTCGGACCCGCGTGTCGCCACTGTCAGTAATTGCAGACCGAGCGCCACCACACGACAGGTCTAGAGAGACTTACTAGCACTCGCCCCAGTTGTACGGACGACTTGCTAGCGACTACACTGACGAAGCCTTTCTATCATTTGCCGAGAGGCAGTTAGAATAGCCTTCAGCTAAGTCCATGGCTACGACCTAGCAAGGCGCCATTAACCATTTCTAGAGAGAGTATCACTTGTATCATCAAGAACGCTGTATACAAATGATGGATTAAAGTTAAGTATTCCAGCAGCTACGTACTTTTCTTTATAGCATTCATTACGTATCCTGTTTCAGACTTAAGCAAGCCTGCGTGAATTAAACGCGTGCCTTTCGGTTACCCGTCACTGTGGACTGGCTGTCTTGTCAGTCCACGACATACTTAACTTGTATTTCCCCAAACTTTCGAAGATTCATTACAAATACTGCAGCAAGAAATAAGAGTCCATATCATACAATAGCAACTAGGATGATAGTGTACTAAGCACGAACGACGCTGCCGTAGCGATGAGGTTCCAAGTGCAAGTGAGTCGAATGGCTGCCACCGGCCATCCTATACCGTGGCGGCAGAGGGCGCTCATAGTCTGCAGCCGCTGGAGGCATTGCTCAGCGAGCACGCATCATTGGGTCCGCCAGACCCCACCCAGCGTCAGAAACAAAGACTTGCAGTTCCGTTAACTGTAGAATGTCAGTGGACTGGTATCGATAGTACACTTACTAAGCTGTTTGTTCACACAACTTGCTTTCATGTTGTCACCTCCAATCTGCTATCAAATCGAAATCCGAAGACAGGGTCGTCAATGAAACACAACACTTAGAACTGAAAGCACGATCCCTACTGTCACGAAAGTACAGGCAGACCAGAACGGATTAACTGGAGAGAGAGTGCAGCTGATTATACAATCATCGAATGTTCCAGAAAGCTAGTATTTATACAAGCATCGAATAATTCAGATACACAAACATTACATACTTAAGAAATGATAGGTACGAGAAGTTGTTACTGGAGCCAACTACACCGCCGTGGATCTACATCTTGTCACTGCTCCTCCCATGGCGGCGCTCCTACACTCCTGGAAATTGAAATAAGAACACCGTGAATTCATTGTCCCAGGAAGGGGAAACTTTATTGACACATTCTTGGGGTCAGATACATCACATGATCACACTGACAGAACCACAGGCACAGAGCAACAGAGCATGCACAATGTCGGCACTAGTACAGTGTATATCCACCTTTCGCAGAAATGCAGGCTGCTATTCTCCCATGGAGACGATCGTAGAGATGCTGGATGTAGTCCTGTGGAACGGCTTGCCATGCCATTTCCACCTGGCGCCTCAGTTGGACCAGCGTTCGTGCTGGACGTGCAGACCGCGTGAGACGACGCTTCATCCAGTCCCAAACATGCTCAATGGGGGACAGATCCGGAGATCTTGCTGGCCAGGGTAGTTGACTTACACCTTCTAGAGCACGTTGGGTGGCACGGGATACATGCGGACGTGCATTGTCCTGTTGGAACAGCAAGTTCCCTTGCCGGTCTAGGAATGGTAGAACGATGGGTTCGATGACGGTTTGGATGTACCGTGCACTATTCAGTGTCCCCGCGAAGATCACCAGTGGTGTACGGCCAGTGTAGGAGATCGCTCCCCACACCATGATGCCGGGTGTTGGCCCCGTGTGCCTCGGTCGTATGCAGTCCTGATTGTGGCGCTCACCTGCACGGCGCCAAACACGCATACGACCATCATTGGCACCAAGGCAGAAGCGACTCTCATCGCTGAAGACGACACGTCTCCATTCGTCCCTCCATTCACGCCTGTCGCGACACCACTGGAGGCGGGCTGCACGATGTTGGGGCGTGAGCGGAAGACGGCCTAACGGTGTGCGGGACCGTAGCCCAGCTTCATGGAGACGGTTGCGAATGGTCCTCGCCGATACCCCAGGAGCAACAGTGTCCCTAATTTGCTGGGAAGTGGCGGTGCGGTCCCCTACGGCACTGCGTAGGATCCTACGGTCTTGGCGTGCATCCGTGCGTCGCTGCGGTCCGGTCCCAGATCGACGGGCACGTGCACCTTCCGCCGACCACTGGCGACAACATCGATGTACTGTGGAGACCTCACGCCCCACGTGTTGAGCAATTCGGCGGTACGTCCACCCGGCCTCCCGCATGCCCACTATACGCCCTCGCTCAAAGTCCGTCAACTGCACATACGGTTCACGTCCACGCTGTCGCGGCATGCTACCAGTGTTAAAGACTGCGATGGAGCTCCGTATGCCACGGCAAACTGGCTGACACTGACGGCGGCGGTACACAAATGCTGCGCAGCTAGCGCCATTCGACGGCCAACACCGCGGTTCCTGGTGTGTCCGCTGTGCCGTGCGTGTGATCATTGCTTGTACAGCCCTCTCGCAGTGTCCGGAGCAAGTATGGTGGGTCTGACACACCGGTGTCAATGTGTTCTTTTTTCCATTTCCAGGAGTGTAGATCCTCACTTTCTGATCGTGATCTTACATCCTCTTCAGTAAAGCGAGCAACGAAGATAGAACCTTGCGGCAATGCTTGGAAATCGTCGAGTGGGTCTTCAGTTTCCTCGAAACTCCCATCGTCGATCTACGCTTGTGGACTGCAGAAGGACTAGATATGGAGGATATGGACGACGTAACTACAGTTTCGTCTTCTTCATGATAATCCTCGACTTCATATGTGGTGTCCGACAAGCGACGTATGATACGATACGCCCCAGAGTGGCGCTTTAGTAGCTTCTCCAATAGTCCAACTTGTAGTGCAGGCGTAAAACCTCATACAACGTCTCCCGGTTTGTATCTTACTGGCCGCTGCTTGGTGTTATACCTGGGTGTCCAGAATCTACGTGCGATCCTGCTGCTATGCTTGTTCGGTTCCGGTGATGAGGTGTTTTACGTTGTCATCCTGAGTAGCTCCTTGTATGAACGGGAACAGTGTATCCATTGTCTTTTCAACGTCGTGACCGTCGAACAGAAAGTACAATCTGAAGCCTATAGTGTCTTGTTTCGCTGTGTTGTATCCGAATTTCATGACGGGCAATATAGTATCCCAGTCTTTCCACAGCAGCGTACAGTTTCATAGTACTTGCCAACTCTTTATTAAGGCGTTCTCTCAGGCCATTCGTCTGTTATATGTGTACTAAGTTTGGTTGTAATCGCTTCAGTGGTGCACACATACAATCATTTTACAGTACGGGGTGTTCAAAAAGTCTCTCCGGAGTGCCGTACGATTGTTAGCCGCGCGTGCCGTATGATTGTTATCCTGCCGGGATTACTTCCCTTCAAGTAGACTCTCCCAACATTCCACTGTTAACGTTTATCTCAGCCAGCGTCAGTAGCATCGTTGGTGTGTGTCGTTACGTGTTGACGTGATCGTATAAGTTTAGTTCCTTTGTTCGTTTGTTACGTTTCTGTCAGTGTTAAAATTCTAACCATTGAAGAACGTGTGTTTTTAGTCGAACAAGTGTTCAAAGCTGGCGATAAATACACAGTTTCAGTTCGTCAGATATTTAATTCAGTTTTCCCGTAGACAATACTCCCACATCGCGATACTGTGCGAGATTTGATTAACAAATTTCGAAGTACGGGTTCAGTGGCAGATGCACCGAGAAGTGGTCGTCCTAGCGTTTTGTCTGAGGATGAACTGCTAGATATTTCCGATAAAATGTCCATGAGTCCGAACAAGTCAGTAAGAAAACTCGCCCAGGAAATCGATGTTAGTGTCGGAACGGCCCACACAACCGTAAACAAAAAATTAGAACTTTCCCCATACAAAGCGACAGTCGCGCAAGAACTGAAAAATACTGATCATGGCAAGAAACTGCATTATTGTCAATGGTTCAAAACTTCCGTTCAACAAATTGGAAGGGATATTCTTAATGAAACGTTTTTCACTGATGAGGTGCGCTTTCATTTATCCGGGTACATGGACTCGCAAAATGTTCGTATCTGGAGTACTGTAAATCCATTGTGTATTCATGAGGAACCACTTCATGCTGTGAAAATAGGAGTTTGGATTGCAATTTTTAGACGTCGGATTGTGGGCCCCATATTTTTCAACGAAACAATAAACGCACAACAATACTGCAGTGAGTTTCAATTCGGTGTATTCACTTAACGGCATACGGCACGCGCGGCTAACAATCATAAGGCACTGCGGAGAGACTTTTTGAACACCCCGTATGTGCGGTTGTAACGTTGAACTGGAGGTACACATAAATCACTCAGAATCAGTCTCATTTCGTTCCTCATCTATGTATGACTCATTACCGTCGCTACTGACCAATTCATCAGCATTAATAATGATTTAGTGTACTGCGAGCTAGACGACGTCGTCGAACCTATAGCAATCTTCTTCCAATTGTAGGATCTCCCAGCAGGAAACTTCCCAGTCATCAGCAGTTACTGACAAAAGGGATTCACTTGCACTCTTTAAAAGATCTTCTTTGTACGTATCCCATGAAACGTTACGCTGCCCGAAGAACCGTATCACTTTTGCCCAAGGTGATCGCTGTGACCGAGAGGTTCTAAGCGCTTCAGTCCGGAACCGCGCGGCTGCTACGGTCGCAGGTTCGAATCCTGCCTCGGGCATGGATGTGTATGTTGTCCTTGGGTTAGTTAGGTTTAAGTAGTTCTAAGTCTAGGGGACCGATGACAGAAGTTAAGTCCCATAGTGCTTAGAGCCATTTTAACCATTTGAACTTTTGCCCACATCCGTTCCAACGCACTCAAATCAAAATTATAGTCTGGCCTTTCACTTTCTCCATTTCGCCGAGCACATATATTTTTTAGCAGGAGCAATGGTGATGTAAATGTCATGACGATACCCAGTACCTCAATCAAGCAATGTCACGTCGAACCCACAATCAAGTCGAAATACGAAGGTAAGGTCATCAGTGAAGCGTAGTAGTTACAACTGAAAGCACGTTGGTTACTGACACCAACGTACAACTAGAGCAGAACTGAACTCCTGCGCAGACAGTAAAGTTGTTTATACGAACGTCGAATGTTCCAGAAAGTTCATATTCATACAACTACTGAATATTGCAGATATATGAGCATTAAAAAACACATTTAAAGATCCTTCCAGAAATGATAAATACGAAATAATAAATAATTGATGGTGGTCGGGTCTGAACCAACTACCCGCAGTGCCTAACGCTGCGCCCCTACTTACTGTACCACACTGGTGGCACCAAAACTTGCGGCAATGTTATCTACCAAGGCAAGTATAATAACAAACAAATTTGTTTTTCAGTCATTTCACTCAGCAATACGCAGTGCTAAAATTTTAATGTTCTACAGTAATCACGCATTATTTTTTGATTGGTTTATATCCTTTCATGTTTTGGTATCCTCTATGTAATTTACGAGAGAGACCATTTACTGAAAAAGAGTCGCCGGCCGCGGTGGCTGTGCGGTTCTAGGCGCTCCAGTCCGGAGCCGCGCTGCTGCTACGGTCGCAGGTTCGAATCCTGCTTCGGGCATGGTTGTGTATGATGTCCTTAGGTTAGTTAGGTTTAAGTAGTTCTAAGTTCTAGGGGACTGATGACCATAGCAGTTGAGTCCCATAGTGCTCAGAGCCCTTTGAACCATTTTTGAAAAAGAGTCAATAATTCTGTTATACATTATATTTATGATTTCGTCTGTTACTATGTGTCTTTTCAGACTGATTAAAATACTGACATCATTTAATAAATAAGTCCTCCTTGATTCGTGTTAAATGGAAAGATTTTACACCATCAGGTTCTTCCAGATTCTCCGGACAGGAGGTGACACTCAAGCCACAACATTCACGTGGAACTTTCAACCAGAGAGTTACGATTTAACTGAAGTGTTTACTTTGTTCTGAGAGTGTTGCCTCATATAAAGCCTGACAGACCGCAAGAGGGGTACCACTCATCACAGACACCTGCGGACACTTGGGCAAAGCACAAACATTCCCATTACAAACAAATAGGTTTGTGTTGAGTCACTGCTTTCTTGATAATTCAGGAATGGAGAGGAGACAAACATTTGAAGAAAATCCTGACGGTGTACAACACACTGTAGACCCAGCATCCAGGGCTGGGAAGTGCCCTAACGGGGAACTTCAAAGCGCGACGTGGGAGTACCCAGGTTACATACCAGCCACCACAAAATGGGAAATATTCGGACGCTACAGGAAAACTAGGAGGCGTGATTGTGCAGCGTCGATTATTCATTGGGTGGGACTGCGGATTCAGACTGCCATTGTCAGAGACCAATGAATCACATGGATCACGCAGTCAGTGATGAGACGAAGAGGCAACGGACAGAAGGAGAGAAACAGTGAGATTGTCTTCTGGAGGCATGTCAACCGATTCTTAACTGAGTCTTCTGACTGAGTCAAATGCCTGCTCCACTCCAATGTCTATCATCACTTAACAATACACTCGTTTTCTGTTCCATTTCGGGTGGATTTTACTTGCTGTCTCATGATTGAATGTTTAAGCATCCGACTGTACTCTCTTGTCTAATCACAGTTTCCAAATACTACGCTGCTTTGTCCCTACGAGATAATCACTGCTGACAACAGATGACCACAGCTAGCTCAATAAAATCTCATTGGACGCTGGGGAAGTGCTCTACCTGAAGGAATTAAGTCAGCTGTTGAGGAAAAAGGAACGCGTTAAGCCATCTAAGGCGTCATTTCAAAGCTGCAGAACATGGAAGATAAAAGCTGCCGACGGTCAACCCACAGCCGCACATATGAGAATGGGTGACCAATGAGTCGCACCGACGTCATACCTACAGCACATACTTGCATTTAAAGCTGACTCTGTCCAGTGGAGAGATGAAGTGACCCATCCCTCCTGGTGCCCAGTTACTGAGCCACGTCAGTGCCAGTCAAATCGGTTCAGAGTTTATATTCGTACTGTTGATTCAATAATACATGTAAATAGTTCGTTGTATTAATTCTTGAACCATCTTTTTCCTCTTTGAGCACATTTTCAGATGTATTCCAATTAATTAACAGCGTTTTGGCGCCTAATGTACACCAATTGCTTATCTCTTCTGAATTTACTAGAGTATGTGAGAAGCTATAGTCGGTCCATGATTGAACACTGTAAAATATATTTAATGGTGCTCGATTGCACCGACAACTATACAGTTTTCTGATGCACATTGGTTCCCATTTTGGCCGCTTTATGATCATAACTCCCACGCCCTTTCTCATCGCTGTCTGCGCAGGATTGGCGAGGGCAGTAACGTTTGCGAGAACTGGTAATCCGAGTCGTGAGTGGTTTTCGCATTACATACGCTCGTTACGATCCGCATGTAATTGCGGTAAGATGGAGAATCGCCAGTCACTTAGGCTGTTGCAATAAAGTGAAGGAAAGAGAATGTGTGTCGACAAATGATGTAGGAGCGAGAGAGGATGAATTATTTACTCCCTGATGCCGACATCCTTCGAAAGGCGAGGAGCAGAACACATTTCAGTTCGGTCTGGAACTTGAGCAATATGACAAGAGAGATTTGACTCCATGATGTAAGAGATTTGTGACTAACATCTTAACCGGTATTGAAATCAGGCACTGTTTGCTCATCTGAATACCGCCATCTCGAGCGCTCTATGGCTATTGTGAGAACGAAATCGCATTCCATCGTTCGAGATATTATGGAACTGTGGAGGACTCAATCAGCTGCTGTTGTTTTTGCACAGTAATCCAGAGTGATCTGGCTGATGTTTTTGCTTCTTCATCTTCTGTCTGAAACGTCATTAGGAGTAGTACTAGTGGGACATTCCGTAACTAAGCTGACGCTTGAAAGGTCGTTTGGACAACCTGGAATATTTGGTTTACGGCCTTACAGTACTTCATCATCTCGCGGATGTCACATTATTTTACAAGCTCTGCCAGTCCCTTCCTAATCCGTAGCGCTCCAATTACTGATTTATCGCTTGGTACAATTATGCGACCGCACTGTGCCTTCGATGCACATGATAATTGTTAATCGAGTTTCACGTATCAGTAATTTTTGAGAACACTTTGCCACGTCAGTTTTTAGGAGAACGAAGGAGGCTGCCGCTCCAGAGAGAGATCTGACTCTCCCATTTTCATTAACACCACATGCCCTTGTGTTAGAAATTAGGTCATTCCACACCATACCTTCCACATTTGAGGCCTAACAACTGCGGCAAAGCGAGGATGACTCATTTGGCATAAAACATTCATGCGTATTTGAGTAGTTATAATATTACTTATATGAAATTATTATATTACGATTCTTTTGGAGATGGGTAGTTAATTTGAAATTGAGTTTAGTATTACGTGTGGAAGTTAATTTCTGGTATCTTCTTCAAATATTCCTGATGTAAATTAATTTAACTCCCCAAAAGACATTTACTGATTGTTAAACAATTGAAAGAAATATTATAAAACTTTTAAACACGTCTGCTGGTGGCAAAGTTCCTGAAATAGAAAAGGGTACATGGAAAATTTTACTTCCTTGTTAACTGATTTGCATTTCGCCATCCGGCATCAGATTTTCATCACACCGACGAGAGCGTTGACCGAACGCATTGTCTAGAGGCCAGTGACCAACCTCAAAATTACGCAGTTCGCGTAATTGCCTTGCCCGGATACTGATAGAAGAGATCGGTAAAAGAGGTCTCGGGGACGCTGAAATAAGGTAAGAGTTTGATAAAGTAAATGCCGATTGTACACTAGTAGCGTTCGGCTGTGGCCACAAAACAATTCGTCGGCAACTCTCCTTCGCTGCAGCCTGGAAAAGTTCTAAACTGCAACGTAATAAATTGAGACGTGTCATTAATGGAAAAGGTAACTACGTTTCTCAATTCAAATACCGCTGTTACCATTAAATTAACGTAATTATTTAACCAAAAGTTACAGATACGAGAGCGACACTTGCATTGCATGAGACAGCAGTTAATAACAGATGAGAGAGAGAGATACCAGGAGCCTTAACTTGATTTATTACAAAGTATTATTATAAACAATTCTCTGGAACATTTTTATATGAACAGTAAAAAATACATTTTCATATTAAATTATGATCTTTTCTCCTTAAATTACAGATTTATTTAACAGAGAAAATTTGTTCTTAATGCCTTTTAGCATTTACTAAACATTTGGGGCATATTTTGTTGGCTATTCAAAAAGCAACATTTCAAGGCCCCCTACCTTCACTGGTGAGCAAAACCTAAGGACTAAGGTAACTTCGGATGCAAAATACCATAGCTCGAAGAAATTTTAAATATACGCCCTTATCTGCGTAACGGACAAATCTTTCATGACACGGAAATTACTTGGAGCGACCACGTTAAGAACCCTGGAATTATTCTGGATAGTAAACTATTATTCATGCAGCACATACAGGACAAGAAGGTGAAGCTCCTTCACCTAATAGCACACCTATATCCTCCACCAGCAAGCTCCCACTTGGACGAACAAACGAAATTCAAATTATACAGAGCAATGGACCTTCAGGCTATCCTATACGATTGATCTACATAGGGAACAGCTATAAACTCTGACTTGAAACTGATACAAACACTGCAAAACAGGTGCTTACGTCTGATCCTTGGACCCCCATATGGGCGTGTATGCGGAACGTACATCGGGAGCTTGATCAACCTATGATTCGAGAATGAATTATCAAAGCCACGCAAAAAATACATCACGACACCTTGAATACAAAGGATTCGTCGCACCACAACGCTGGCACCGATTGGGGCTACAAGAGCAACCTTTGAGATCCCACAGTAAATAAAAATCAAAAGAACCAACACCTCAGAAGGGCAGGAGGACCATGAGCCCATAGATTTTATGAAGAGTCAAATAAAGAAGCCTTCCTTGCCTTTCTACTAACCACACAGGAAGCCCAACCACAAACTTGGGAGCATTTCAGCACGATCACACACACAAACACACACACACACACACACACACACACACACACACACACACATATATATATATATATATATATATATCACAACTCCAAAGAAAACAGTAAATAATGAAATTTTACTTACTGTGTACATATCGTATTTTACGGACCATAACATGCTAAGACTATAAGGTGCACCTTATGTTTTGAGCAATTTTTCAAAAAATATCTTTATTACCATTTTTATTATTAGATTGCAAAGCCAGACCAAAGAAGCATTCTTTGTTTATAAAAGCGAAGTTACGTTTAAAATCACTAAAAATTATCATGTGAACTTTCTTTTTCTTCCTCGTCGTCAAAGTTGTCCTCTGCTTGTGTAAGATGGTCTTCACTGGCATCGAGAGCTTTACTTATGCCACATTTATCGAATAATTTAACAGCAATGTCTTCTCTCACTCTAGACCACGACTGTTTTATCCATTGATATACTTGTTTAATTGGAGATCGTTTTAAAGGTCCCTTCGGCGTAAATTCATGTTGCGTTTCATCCATCATCCATTTAATCCACTCCTCTCTCATATACACTTTAAATGGTTTATTTATCGGGACATCAACAGGTTTCAACTGAGAAGTAACTCATCCCAGTATAACAGCAAGCTCTTTATTTCGCTGTCCGAATTTCTCTTGCACAGAATTTTTCGAATGACTACTAAACTGACCTAACACTAGAAGAGAACTGTTCTTCAATAAAGCACATTCCCTTCTATTCCACACTCTGTTGATCCACAATTTCATACTAGACTTGTCCATCCAACCCTTGTCCGGGGGGTATTTCAGAAGGTTTTGGCATTGATTTGACTCTGAAAATGATTATTAGGTTAAGTTCAGTACCGTAAGCACAACATGAAAGGACAACATTGCTTTCATTTTTCATGTCCATTTGTTTTTATAGTTGCAGTTTTAGCACCTTCCAAGGCAAGGGTTCTGTTACTAGGCACTTCAAATGTCAGAGGAGTTTCATCTATATTTGCTATTTGTCTTAGTTCCAGACTGTTTTCATTTCGATGCTGAATAATAAAGTGATGCAAAGATAATATTTCCTCATCATACTCTTATGGAATTTTCTGAGATATTTTGGTTTTGGTTCATATGCTAAGTTCATAATGCTTCAGCAACCTGTAGCACCAACCAACTCCAGCCTTAAAGTTTGTTTAAGTTCCACTTTAGCGCTAGCCTACGAGCGTGTATTTGAATCATTTTTGTATTAATGCCAATGACATTTTGACGGTGTCCTTGAATCTATTTCAGTACGTCATCTTATACACTCCTGGAAATGGAAAAAAGAACACATTGACACCGGTGTGTCAGACCCACCATACTTGCTCCAGACACTGCGAGAGGGCTGTACAAGCAATGATCACACGCACGGCACAGCGGACACACCAGGAACCGCGGTGTTGGCAGTCGAATGGCGCTAGCTGCGCAGCATTTCTGCCCCGCCACCGTCAGTGTCAGCCAGTTTGCCGTGGCATACGGAGCTCCATCGCAGTCTTTAACACTGGTAGCATGCCGCGACAGCGTGGACGTGAACCGTATGTGCAGTTGACGGACTTTGAGCGAGGGCGTATAGTGGGCATGCGGGAGGCCGGGTGGACGTACCGCCGAATTGCTCAACACGTGGGGCGTGAGGTCTCCACAGTACATCGATGTTGTCGCCAGTGGTCGGCAGGAGGTGCACGTGCCCGTCGACCTGGGACCGGACCGCAGCGACGCACGGATGCACGCCAAGACCGTAGGATCCTACGCAGTGCCGTAGGGGACCGCACCGCCACTTCCCAGAAAATTAGGGACACTGTTGCTCCTGAGGTATCGGCGAGGACCATTCGCAACCGTCTCCATGAAGCTGGGCTACGGTCCCGCACACCGTTAGGCCGTCTTCCGCTCACGCCCCAACATCGTGCAGCCCGCCTCCAGTGGTGTCGCGACAGGCGTGAATGGAGGGACGAATGGAGACGTGTCGTCTTCAGTGATGAGAGTCGCTTCTGCCTTGGTGACAATGATGGTCGTACGCGTGTTTGGCGCCGTGCAGGTGAGCGCCACAATCAGGACTGCATACGACCGAGGCACACAGGGCCAACACCTGGCATCATGGTGTGGGGAGCGATCTCCTACACTGGCCGTACACCACTGGTGATCGTCGAAGGGGACACTGAATAGTGCACGGTACATCCAAACCGTCATCGAACCCATCGTTCTACCATTCCTAGACCGGCAAGGGAACTTGCTGTTCCAACAGGACAATGCACGTCCGCATGTATCCCGTGCCACCCAACGTGCTCTAGAAGGTGTAAGTCAACTACCCTGGCCAGCAAGATCTCCGGATCTGTCCCCCATTGAGCATGTTTGGGACTGGATGAAGCGTCGTATCACGCGGTCTGCACGTCCAGCACGAACGCTGGTCCAACTGAGGCGCCAGGTGGAAATGGCATGGCAAGCCGTTCCACAGGACTACATCCAGCATCTCTACGATCGTCTCCATGGGAGAATAGCAGCCTGCATTGCTGCGAAAGGTGGATATACACTGTACTAGTGCCGACATTGTGCATGCTCTGTTGCCTGTGTCTATGTGTTTGTGGTTCTGTCAGTGTGATCATGTGATGTATCTGACCCCAGGAATGTGTCAATAACGTTTCCCCTTCCTGGGACAATGAATTCACGGTGTTCTTATTTCAATTTCCAGGAGTGTAGTTTTGGCCAATTTTCCTAGAGCCCTCTATTTGCACACCTTAGTCTTCCCAATTTTTCTCAGTTCTTCTTTACTAGCCCGCCAATAGCGAATGGTTTCTTTTATTGGTGAAGACAGGAATGCCCCTCAGCTGCTCTGTTTTCATATTCTTCTGTACATGCTATTACTTTCGATTTACAGCCGGCATCATATTAACGCTTTTATTTTTTTCCATTATGAAACTAGCTACTAACAAAAATGTTGTTTTGCTACCGGTAACACAAATCACTCTCAGCTCAAGTTCACTGGCACTGCGGACTGCAGTGACACGTCAAGGGTTAGGCCGTGTTCTGGATTTGTGATGGCGGGGCGGGAGGGAGAATCCCCGCAACTCACTTTCATCGTATCGCGTTGCCAGATAGAAATAGGTTACCCGCGGCATCGAATAAATGGCTATTTTGAAGAATTTTTTTATTAATTTCGAGTATAAGGCTCACTTGAATTTTTCAGGCAGTTTTTCGAAGAAAAAACTGCGTCTTATAATCGGAAAAATATGGTACGGCGTAGTGGAAAGACTCATGATTAAATTTTTTTTGTTCACACGGATTACATTACGTTTATTTACGCAAGCCTTTGCACAAAACACTGATTGTCTACAAGTATTATGCGCTAGGTAATAAGCGTGTTATCTCCCTCTTTCCAATAGGACGTCTGGGAATATGTTCCTCTTTTTTATTGTGCTTTACAGTAGAATTGCGTGAGAAACGTATTTATTGTAACAGTCCTGTTACATATGTTTTCTATTACCCCTTAAATATTAAATTTGCACGCTCAGGGGAATTTAACGAATGTTGTATAACTGCTGAGTGATCGGTGAAAGGCGTGGGAAAAAATCCATTTGTCCATTTGATTGTAGTTCTGTATAAACCTGAATCGCGACTTCTGCAAAGAATGTTCGAGCCGCTACGCAGGATCGTGTTTTGGTGAGTCGAATGGAGTACGCAGGAAAGTAACGTGGAAGCGGCGCAGTCGCGCAACAGTCGCCATGGAGCTAGAGCCACTACATACCACAACAGCGGGTGTTTTTGTAAGAAGAAATTATTAAGTTCTGATCGTAACATGGTGAGTTCTTATTTTGTATCAGCCAGACAAGAGGTTCAAAAGATGTGTTCTACGAGAACCAGTCCCTAATTCTATTTGGAGAACACATTATGTTCTTCAATCAATGATCTATTACACACAAATCAAAAAAAGTTTTCTATCATCCCGGTTCCCAGAACTCTTGAAGATAGACGTTGACTGTGGATATTGTATCTCAGACACAGTCAATTTGACTGTTCAGAGTTGTCACTAAACCCGCCCAATGATGTAAACACCCATGCATGAGCAGCACCTATTACACCGAGAGGGTCCGACAACCGATCAGTTACAGTCATTCCACCAGGAAGGAGGTACACGGTTCGTGTTGTCTGTAGTTCAAACGTGCCTAGACGGTCAATACCGCGGTTCGATCGCGTCCGCATTGTTACTTTGTGCCAACAAAGCGACTTGGAATGAACCAAAGCGATATTGTTCGGACATGGAGGAGGTACAGAGAGACAGGAACTTTCGATGTCAGGCCTCGCTCAGGCCGCCCAAGGGCTACTACTGCAGTGGATGACCGCTACCTACGGATTATGGCTCGGAGGAAACCTTACAGCAGCGCCGCCATGTTGAATAATGCTTTTCATCCAGCCACAGGACGTCGAATTACGACTCAAACTGTGCGCAATAGGCTCATGATGTGCAACTTCACTCCCGACGACCAAGGCGAGGACCATCTTTGCAACTATGACACCATGCAGCTCGTACAGATGGGCCCACCAAATGCTGAATGGACCGCTCAGGATTGGCATCACATTCTCTTCACCGAGACTGTCGTATTTGCCTACAACCAGACAATCGCCGGAAGCGTGTTTGGAGGCAAGCCGGTCAGGGTGAAGGCCATAGACACACCGTCGAGCGAATGCAGCATGGTGGAGGTTACCTGCTGTTTTGGGGTGGCATTATGTGGGGCCGACGTACGCCGCTGGTGGTCATGGAAGGCGCCGTCACGGTTTTAAGATACGTGAATTCCATCCTCCAACCGACAGTGCAACCATATCGGCAGCATATTGGCGAGGCATTCGTCTTCATGGATGACAATTCGCGCCCCAATCGTGCACATCTTGTGAGTGAATTCCTTCAGGATAACGACATCGCTCGACTGGAGTGGCCAGCATGTTCTCCAGACATGACACCTATCGAACCTGCCTGGGATAGATTGAAAAGTGCTGATTATGGACGACGTGACCCAACAACCACTCTGAGTGATCTACGCCGAATCGCCGTTGAGGAGTGGGGCAATCTGGACCAACAGTGCCTTGATGAACTTGTGGATAGTATGCCACGACGAATACAGGCTGGCATCAACGCAAAGGACGTGCTAGTGGGTATTAGAGGTACCGGTGTGTACAGCTATCTGGACCACCACATCTGAAGGTCTTGCTGTATGGTGGTATAACATGCAGTGTATGGTTTTGATGAGCAATAAAAATGGCGGAAAAGATGATTATGTTGATCTCTATTCCAATTTTATTTACAGATTCCGGAACTCTCTGAACCGAGGTGACGCAAAACATTTTTTGATGTGTATGTATGATTTGCAAAGTATACTGATATGTAGGTGTGTACATTTTGTTTGGGCAGTTTTTATATCACTTTTCTAAGCCACGAGAAGCATTTGTGCCGTGGGTTCACATTTTTTATCCACCCTTTTTCTTATCTGCGCCAGTGGTGGCGTAACATTTTTGTTGCAGTCAGGTGCTGGTCTAGAGCCCTAGCTATGATTTCATACTACTAAATGTAAATTTCCAAAGGGATATTTATTTTGGACCCTAATGCTATGATTACCCGTGTCAAATTATAGCAACAAATTTTCATTTACCGTGAGCATTAATTCTCGGGATTAGAGGCTACCAAAAACTTTTAAATAGAAACCTTAAGTTTTTTAAAGGAACAGCCACAGTATTAAAAAGAAACTTAAAAAAGACAGGCGATTTTGTTTTCGCTTTACAATGGAATCAGATCGTTTCCACGAATACACTGCTGTTCGGCATTCGCCCTAGGATTGGTTTGATGCAGTACTTCGTTACCTTAGATTAGAGTTGCATAGTAACTGACACATCATGAACGTTCTGCCTTATTTACTCATATCTATACCTCTACTATTGTTTCTTTCCACCTCCCGCCAACGACATTTTCCAGTAACGACATATGTTATAATGTACGCCCAAACATTCTAGGAATTCGATTCCTTACATTTCTCATGAGGAATTGTGACTCGTTGTCTCACTGCAGGATGACCAGGACTCTCACACATTGAAAACAGCCTTTGATGGGTTGCCGAGAATTGGCACTCCGTTACTCGCCAGCTGCAATGATAGACGAACTCTGGCATAGCATTGGTGCAGCGTGGAATAACGTACCAGCATCTAAAATCCATGTGCAATTCGACTCGATCCCAGCTGGGCTAAAGATATTAGTGTGCCAGAGGTAGCAGCTCCTGTGTACTAGATTCCGCACCCTGTGTTTAGGACTACCCCCAAACCACAAATTTTAGTTGCATTCTTCACAGTATTCTGTATTCATTGTTGTTTGCTATCCTTTCTGGTGTTGCAATTTTAATGGCTATCAGTGTATGTAATACGTCATCTGCTAAGTGCCCACTACGATCCAAGTCAGTACATGTTATTAGTAGACTGTCCAGCGATGTTTGTGTTGTTGGTTGTTGCTTATATAACTAGCATATACAGAGAGAAGAAAAAATGCCGCATTTGGTGGTCAGCATAAGATTCCTCAACCTAGTTCAAGACAAAAGGGTATCGAGCGAAACCTAGTCCCGCCAATAGGGTTAAGATAAATGCGATTTAAAAAACGAAGCTGTAACAGCGTCCCATACGGCCAAGAACACGTAGCATGAACACTGCCCTCGGCCGCACCTGTCCCATTAGCTCAGTGAGACATTAGTAAAATTAATATGAGCAGTGTGAGGGTGCAGCATCGTGGCCGGGCCTCGGCATTCCACCCCTATAGACCTTGTCTCGTCCAACCTGTAGCTGACAGTGGCACTAACAAACCGAAGATACAAAAATAAAGAAATAAATAACAATTTAAGCAAAAAAAAGCAATTGAAAAGAAATATGTTTAAAAATATAAGACAAATAAATTTAAAGAAAAAAAAAGGAAAAGGCAAAAGACAAAAAAAAGGAAAAAGTGAGACGAAGCAGTGCCTTGGGGAACAATATGCGATCTCGCCGGCGTTCGAGTCGTGTTCGCACCGACCTTTTTTTTCAGTTAAAGCAGCAAACTTTTCAGCTGAAGCATCAAACTGTATCCAGTTTACATCTCCACATGCAGTATCTTGTGCATTTCTTTCTGTTACTCGTAACTTTATGTAAACATTAGGTCACAACATGAACTTCGTACAGACCTAAACGACCACTTTGATTCGTCTATGAAACATATAAAGCCAATATAAAATAATAATGGATACAGTAATATAGTCTGCGTCCAGCGAGGTACAAAAACACATGATGCTACACACAATAGTTCCATTCTAGACGTTTGATGTCCAGTCTTATCTTCACATAGCCGGTACGTACAAGTATGAACAAAATTTACTTTAGAGGAAATGTTCACAGCCGCTACTTTGCATGTGCAAACACTTCGCCACTCGCTGACTCATGCTTTGCTGAACACTACGCAACACACTACTTGCTTCGAAGATTGCCGAAATGGCATGCGTGTAAGCTAATTAGTTCTCGAGTTGTTCCTTTAAATATCCCCACAAATAAAAATGTAGAAAACGTGGTGCGTCGTGGTGCACCATCATGCTGAAACCA
Source organism: Schistocerca cancellata (assembly GCF_023864275.1). Classification (NCBI taxonomy): domain Eukaryota; kingdom Metazoa; phylum Arthropoda; class Insecta; order Orthoptera; family Acrididae; genus Schistocerca; species Schistocerca cancellata. Next base: position 599,679,947 of record NC_064631.1, on the reverse strand, counting down.
TGGCTGTTGCCGAACACTAAGTGGAACGTTTTCTAATGCGTCAGGCGAAGTGATGCAGACAAATGTACGATATAGGGGCACATTCAACTTGTCCAGTAACAGGTAAAGACCCTAAAGCACTCCTCCCACTATGTCAACCCACAGTTTTATGCCAAAGCGTGCCTGAAAGCCATGTTTGAGGGTGATATGTCGGTCGTGTTCCGATCAATAATGGCTTTTGTGAAGGTTGAAAATACTTTCACGAGTGAAGCGAAACTCGTCAGTCCATATCACATTGCTTATAAAATGTTCGTTATCTTACACTTGGTGCAAAAGCCATTCATAGAACTCATGGAATGCAATCTTCTGGCTGCTGCTGTTGAGTTAGTGTGTTGTGACATGAACGAGTTCAAATGGCTCTGAGCACTATGGGACTTAACATCTGTGGTCATCAGTCCCCTAGAACTTAGAACTACTTAAACCTAACTAACCTAAGGGCATCACACAGATCCATGCCAGAGGCAGGATTCGAACCTGCGACAGTAGCGGTCGCGCGGTACCAGATTGAAACCCCTAGAACCGCTCGGCCAAACCGGCCGGCCCTGAAGGCGTTCCACAGGCGACGAAAACAATATTATACGGACAGCGCCTTTGAGGGTACCGCGCAGCATACGCACGAACAGTAGCATCAGCAGGCTGGTTATCTGATGCATCCGGCAGCAAAAACATGTCGATGTATTCATAGCTTGTGTACTCCATCGGGAGTTTAATTTATCCCACTGCTATGTGACGGGCTACTATCGTGTGAGAAAATGATGTCCTGCATATAAACGACGACAACTAAGGAACGGACTTTTAAAACATAAAAACGGAGCCTGACGAGGACTGGAATCGTAGTTCCATGGTGGATATTGGTGTGATGTCCCAACAGTCTGCTCAGTGAATGAAGACTGCTGGTACTTTCATGTCGGGAGATAACCGTTCGTCTGTGCATTCCGACGTTCAGTGACAGTTTTGCCAGATACTCGTTTTCATATATGTGTTTCCAATATTCAATCGACCAGATTTTTCCAGATAAACTTTTACTTGAATTTGGATATGAATCGCTTGCCAGCCTCCAATAGCGGCAGTCTTCTTTCACACTAAGCTGTCAATCTTCTGACTGGTTTAATGCAGCCCACCACGAATTACCTTCCTATGCCAGCCTCTTCATCTCGTATTAGCATTTGCAACCAACGCCCTCAGTTTCTTTTTTTTTTTTTTTTTTTTTTTTTTGCCGGATGTATTTCAGTCTCTGTCGTCAGCTTCACTTTTATCCACTACAGTTCCCTCTAATACTGTACAAGTTATCCCCTGACGTTTTAACAGATGTCCTATCATCCTGTCCCTTCTTCTTGCCATTTTTTTCATATATTCCTTCCCTCTTTGATTCTGTGCAGAACCTCTCATTCCTTACCTTATCAGTCTACGACATCTCAAATGATTCGGTTATTTTCTGTTACGTATTCCCACAGTCAATGTTTCGCTACCATACAATTCTGTACTCCAAAAGAACATACTCAATAATTTCTTACTCAAATAAAGGGCTATGTTAGATGCTAGTAGATTTCCCTTGGCCAGGAATGCACTTTAAATCAGTTCTAGTCTGCTTTTTATGTTCTCCTTGTTCTGTACGTCATGGGTTATTTTGCTACCTAGCTGGCAGAATTCCTTAACTTCATCTACTTGATGATCATGTTAAGTTTCTCGCTGTTCTCAGTGCTGCTACTTCTAATTATTTTCGTCTTTCGTTGATTTAATCTCACTCCATATTCTGCACTCATTACACAGTTCATTCCATTTAGCAGATCCTGTACTTCCTCTTAGTAATCACTGAAGATACCAATGTCATCAGCGAATCACATCGTTGATGTCCTTTAACCTGAATTTTAACTCCACTCTTGGACATTTTTTTTAATTTCTACCACTGCTTCTTCGAAATACAGACTGAACAGCAAGGACGAAACACTAGGTCCCTGCCTTACACTCTTTTTAATCCGAGCTCGTCGTTCTTGGTCTTCCGCTCTTATTATTCCCTCTCGGCTCTTGTGCATGTTGTATATTTCCCGTCTATCCCTATAGTTTACAGCTATTTTCCTCAGAATTTCGAACATCTTTCACCATTTGACACTGTCGAACTCTTTTTGCAAGTCGACAGATCTTTTCAACGTGTCTTGATTTTTCTTTAGTCTTGCTTTCATTATCAACCGCGACGTCAGAATTCTCTCTCTGATGCCTTTGCCTTTCCTAAAGCCAAACTGATCGTCATCTAACACACCCTCAGTTTTCCTCTCTATCCTTCTGTATATTATTGTGGTGAGCAATTTGGATGCATGAGCTATTAAGCTGATGGTACGATAATTGTAGCAGTTATCAGTCCTTGCAGTCTACGTATTTTTGTGGATGATATTTTTCCGAAAGTCGTATGTTATACCGCCAGACTCATACATTCTACACACCAAAGTTAATAGTCATTTTATTGCCACTTCCCCAAATGATTTTAGATATTCTGATGGAATTTTATCTATCCCTGCTGCCTTATTTGATCTTAAATCTTCCAAAACTCTTTTAAAATCTGATTCTAATATTGGATCCCCTACCTCTTCACAATCGACTCCTGTTTCTGTTTCGATCATATCAGACAAGTCTTCTCCCACACAGAGACCTTCAATGTACTCTTTCCTCCTATCCGCTCTCTCCTCTGCATTTAATAGTGGAATTCCCGCTGCACTCTTAATTTTACCACCCTTGTTTTTATTTTCATCGAAGTTTGTTTTGACTTTTCTATAAGCTGGGTCTGTCCTTCCGACAGTAATTTCTTTTACGATTTCTTCACACTTTTCATGCAGACGTTTCGCCTTGCTTCCCTGTACTTACTATTTGTTTCATTCCTAAACAACTTGTATTTCTGCATTCCTGAATTTCCCTGAAAAGTTTTTTTGCACTTCCTTCTCTCATCGATCAGCTGAAGTATTTCTTCTGTTACCCGCGGTTTCTTCGCAGTTACCTTCTTTGTACCTATGTTTTACTTTCCAGTTTCTGTGACTGCCCTTTTTAGAGTCGTCCGTTGCTCTTCAACTGAACTGCTTCTGTTGTTCTTGTTGTGGTCTTCAGTCCTGAGACTGGTTTGATGCAGCTCTCCATGCTAATCTAGCCTGTGCAAGCTCCTTCATCTCCCAGTACCTACTGAAACCTACATCCTTCTGAATCTGCTTAGTGTATTCATCTCTTGGTCTCCCTCTACGATTTTTACCCTCCACGCTGCCCTCCAATGCTAAATTTGTGATCCCTTGATGCCTCAGGACATGTCCTACCAACCGATCCCTTCTTCTAGTTACGTTGTGCCACAAACGTCTCTTCTCCCCAATCCTATTCAATACATCCTCTTCCCGGCGTGGTCAGGGATTTTCTCTGCCTCGTGATGACTGGGTGTTGTGTGATGTCCTTAGGTTAGTTAGGTTTAAGTAGTTCTAAGTTCTAGGGGACTGATGACCATAGATGTTAAGTCCCATAGTGCTCAGAGCCATTTTTTGCCAATACCTCCTGTAACAGTTCTGATACTAAATGTAACTGGGTTTTCTCTTTTGATGCTAGTCAGTTGTCAGGATGAGCATCACTGCAATGGGTATTTAATTCTAAAGCATTATGTCAGGGTGAAAATACTAAATAAATTAATTTTTCTCTCTTAACAACATGTGGGCAGGGTGAGTTCTTCCTTGGCTTGGGTATGAGGTAGAATGAAACAGAATTTTTACATAAGGTAACTTTTATTGAGGATTTGCACAACTGTTTCCTTACTCGATGTCCTGGCTCTGAGAGCGGCAGCTGTGTCATTTGCGAAGCCTTCTGCTGCGACAGCGGCGGCGTCTGATTACGTGTGGCAGTGTGCATCTCGTGTCGCCGTCTCGCCCAGCTGACTGGAGATGCGCAGCGCGAGGTGGCCCGTTTAATTATTGCAAGCGAAGTCGTGCATCGGATGGTGATACCTTGGATGTGGCGTCCCAGTGTTTCTCTTCTCTAAGTTGCCGCGTGTGTTGTGCGTCGGCCAGCGGAGCGGCGCGGCGGGGGAAGGCCAGTGTCCCGGACTCGAACTACGGACTCCCGCTTGCCAGTCTTCGGCTGTCAGATCTTCATCCCAGCTCACAGGTGACTACTGATGTGAGGCCGTCTCCTTCCCGTCCTCACGAGTCACCCGGGTACGTAAAAATCAGACTTCAAATACCTTTTGTCTTCTGTCTTCTGGTGCCGAGGCTGCTGCTTGCTATTCCATTACAGCGGCGGACTTGGTGCGTCTGTGCATGATGTAGTCTCTTCTTGCATGACGGTCTTCAGCACCGAAACTGACTGAAAACTACTGCTACTCTTCTCTCCTTCCTTCGCCTGTCGGGATCACTGCGTCTCGCGTATTTATTCACTTCAGTTTACTGGAGGTGAACGACTTCACGGTCATTGCCTCTTCTGTCACGTTGAAAAGCTTCTCGAAGAATCTTCTTAACGTCGGTCATTGGCTCTTGGAATGTAGGCGAGGGCCTTTGCTCACATGTGACAACTGAGAAACACGTGAGCCGGTCGGGCGATGCCCTGACGGCTGAATCGACAGCGTCCGCTTATGTGGAACTTGCTGACTTCATGGTCATTGTCTCTTCTGCTCTGCTGTTCTGCCCACTGTTTGCCAGTGTGTAATTCTTCTAAACTAAACAAAGTTTTTTATTTATTTTCTAATTTCTACTGCACTTTGATTTCACTGATTTATTTACTTATGTACCACTCAACACTCCTCATTAGTTATGTGATCTACGATCCTGATCTACAACATTCTTCTGTAGCACCATATTTCGAAAGCTTCTATGTTCTTCTTCTCCAATCTATTTATTGTCCATGTTTCACTTCCATACATGGCTACAGCCCATACAAATACTTTCAGAAACGACTTCCTGACACTTAAATCTATACTCGATGTTAACAAATTTCTCTTCTTCAGAAACGTTTTCCTTGCCATTGCCAGTCTACATTTTATATCCCCTCTACTTTGACCATCTTCAGTTATTTTGCTCCCCAAATAGCAAAACTCCTTTACTACTTTAAGTGTCTCATTTCCTACTGCCTACTGACCTATCCCATATCGCAGCAGAAATTCTCGCTGTGTGCGGGTGCGCATCATCTTGGTGTAATGTAAGTGTATCTCTTTGAGCTGTGCGCGGCTTATGTTCATGACGTTTATTTGTTTGTCGTCCTCTCTTACGGTTCAGCCGCCTCGTTTTCATATTCAATTTACTTTCGTCACTAACTTCCTGCCTTGCCTGCCCGTGAGTGGCAGCAGCAGCGCTTATCGATAAGTGCACTTTCGTACCATCTCTGGAGCAGCCGATAGTGCTTCCGGGTCGTCGTGTGTCTGGAGTTCAGTTGCGAACGGACCAGCAGTGGATTCAGTTGGGGGACGGACCAGCAGTGCAATCGGGGACGGAGCGCCAGCGAGGTGAGGACGGCCAGTACCCGCCGACTGCTGGCCACACACGTGCACTGTCCGGCGGAAGGAGATTGGAGCAGGATCGACGTTGGTTGGTCGTTCGCTCGGTCGTCTCATCGGGCGACGTGTATTTGATCTTTTGACCGTTTCTGGGCCTCGTCAGTTGGTCATCTTGCCGGACGTGGGTCGGTTCCTTCCTTGTGCAGAGATATCGTGGCCAATGGGCAAGTGTTACCTCTGCATGGTTGGGTCTGAGCCAGTGGGTCCAGGTCGCTGTGTCTCCAAGTTCCGAACGGACATCGAGTTGAGTCGGGTTGGAGCTGCAGTGAGCTTCGGACAGCCAAGACTCGCCCGACCATTGCCGACACTGATAATTTGAGTGGGAACGACCTTGGTTGGTCGTTCGGTCGGTCGTCTTATCGGACGTGGTGTATTTGGTCGCCAACGTGTGTGTGTCGACTTGTCATTTCTCTTTGTTGTTCCACGGTGACTGGTTTTAGGATTGTCGGAGTTCTTGGTGCGTTTACGTGGAACTGTGTGTAGCTTCTGTGATTTCCGGTGAGCAGATGAATGCTGTCTGCGTACTGGAGTAGCCAGTCGGCCGGTTGCGAGAGAGTGTGCGTTGACTGTGTTTAGATGCCAGTTTTCAAGACGTAGCGCTGCTGCGATCTTCGTCCTAGCTGATATTTTCGGAAGTGGTGCCGTTATTTGGGTGGAAGGGAATTAGTTAGGTTGTTGTTCGGTTCTTCAGCCGTCCCTAGGTCGTGCTGCCTCCCGATTATTTAGTGTTACACTTGGCCGCCTGCCTCACCTGAACTGTTGTCAGAGTTTCCTCCCCAGGCCGACCCTTGGAACACTTCTGAGCACCACTGTTCTGTTGTTTGTTATTGTGATTTCCTATCATCACAAGTACTATGCCAGGCCCTTAGCCGTGTATTGATTTTGTCTGTTCTATGTTCAGTATAAGGCCTTCAGCCGAACCTTATGTGAAGTATTTTAAGATTAGGCATTCAGCCGTGTTTTATTTAAAATTCTTGTTTGCTCTGTATTTAGGCCTTCAGCCGCGTTTGTTTTAAAATTGTGGCATTCAGCCGTAATGTGTAAGGTTTCTCTTTAATTATCTTGAATTCTTAAAATGGCCTTCAGCCATACTGTATAAATGCTTATCTTAAGGTTTGAATAATTGTTTGGGACTTCAGCCGTCAAGATATTTCAAGTTCTCTTAAGATAGTTTTCTGTTGTACTGTGTAAATGCTTGTCTTTAAATGTTGCTTTTTATTATGTTGAAATATTATTGGGCTTTCAGCCGAAGAATTAATTCAAATTTTCCTTAATATGGCTTTTAGCCGAAATTGGTAAATGCTTGCCTTTTAGAGAATTTTCTTTGTTGATATTAAATATTATTCGGGCCTTTAGCCGAGAAGACATTTTAATTTTACTTAAGTAAGGCCTTCAGCCGTTTCTCTAAATCCTTTTCTTTTAGAAAAAATCATTTTAAACCTTATTATTGAGAAGTTACTTGTGCCCTCTGCCGTGAAATGATCCTTGTTGTTTTAAAGAGGAAACTGTGCATTGTGTTTTGGAGGAATAAAGTTGCGTGTTCTTGTGTAACTAACATTAACTGATCTTGGCTGCTTTCCACAACCTTATCTTGATCCGCTCTGTACTGCGAAACCAGATTCCACTCTTTATTCCTTAGTACCTCAGTATCCCAGTTCCTTGCGTATTGCTTCTTCCTAATTAGGCTCTTAAACTTCAGCCTACTCCTCATCACTACTAAATAGTGATCTGAGTCTATATCTGACTACACCTTACAGTCCAGTGTCTGGTTTCGGGCCGGCCGGTGTGGCCGAGCTGTTCTAGGCGCTTCAGTCTGGATCCGCGCGACCGCTACGGTCGCAGGTTCGAATCCTGCCTCGGGCATGGATGTGTGTGATGTCCTTAGGTTAGTTAGGTTTAAGTAGTTCTAAGTTCTAGGGGACTAATGACCTCACATGTTAAGTCCCATAGTGCTCAGAGCCATTTGAACCATTCTTTTTGTCTGGTTTCGGAATCTGTGCCTGACGATGGTGTGATCTAACTCAAATCTTCCTCGTCTCCCGATATTTTTCAAGTATATCGCCTCCTCTTTTGATTCTTGAACAGAGCATTCGCTGTTACTTGGTGGTATTTATTACAGAACTCAATTAGTCTTTCTCCTCTCTCATTCCTAGTACCAAGGCCATATTCTCCTGTAACCCTTTCTTCCACTCCTCCTCCACAATTAGATTTTCATCTCCCTTTATTTACTGAATTACCCGTTCAACATCCTCATGTACTTTCTCTATCTCTTCTTCTTTATATTTATTACAGTCAATAGAACTGTCGTGAGCTTACAGATGCGACAGAGGAACAGACAGCTGCAGATTATCTACATGGCCAGTAGCAGGCTGTACGTAAGTAAAAGCAGATTTATGTAAGGGGACTTTTTTTCTACTTAAGTAAAACGACCAGTTCCGAGGCGTTCGTATGGCCTGTTGTGGTTTCCTAGGGTGAGGCGCCGCCTTTCCAGCTGCCAGATTCTCCAGCGCGCCGCGTCGGCGAAGCGACGGTCGCACGGCTCTTCCATGACCCTGCTTTCGACACCCACCACTCGGCCAGACTGGAAACAGCGCCTCTTATCTGCCCCCTATGCTAAAGAGCTGCGGCGCATCTCGACGAAAGCGGCTTCACGTTTCGAGCGGTATGCAATAAACTCCCCGCCGAGCTGTTGCACCATATTTTCTCGCTCTGCGTCAGCACGCAAGTATTTACAGATTATGGGGCTCCAAACGGTGGTTTAGCGATCTCAGGTGCGAGACTGCCGCTCTTCCAAACAGCGGGGTCAAGCGAGATCGTCCAGGTAACGAGTTTAAGATTACAACAGGCACGCCGCATTTCGTCCACTTTTCTGGCTGGTAAGTGCCGACAAAGTGTCTAATATTTCTGTGCGTCTGGTTAGCCAGATGAAAGACTTCCTGGAAACGGCGCGTGCACGATCTCTTTGCTAAAAAGACTGTATAAATAAGGCAAACACGGACGAGAGTAGCATACCAAACAGAGCAGTTATCTCGTCTGATCATAACCCATAACAGCCCAAATTGGCGATTTTATAGTTTAAGGGAGGATGAAAAAGAGACATTCAGTTTATGTTTATAGGGTGTAAATGACGTAACGCTGTTCAGAACAACGACCGGCAAAGGCATCAGAATTTGTTAACCAGCCTCGACTGAGCCGGCAAAATCAAGCAGCAAAGTGAACCAAAGCGCAGCGTTGTGGTTCTATTGGACCACTCGGGACCGACCGACCCCCTAGTCACCCTCGATCAACGTCGTCATCGGGACTAATGAGTTACGGAGGGGCACAATGAAGGTATCATTGGGAAAAACGTGGTGGTACTGTCTACTGCCTCGTAGGTTTTATTTGATTCTCAATGCATGAATGGTGTCCCTGCAGTATCTACTTCACGTAAACGAGACGGAAGAGTAAAGCGTAGTTTAAATCAAAAAATTCTTTGAAAGTTCTTGAATGTAAACATTCCACATTTCACTGTTTAAAGTTTTTTATTTATTGCGACTGAAGTTTCAGAAGTCATTATCAAGCGTTCTGAAAGCAGACACCACATAAAATATTCTAGGCTTAAAAATTGGGTAGCAGACCTATTAAACTGAATACATAAGAGTACTTACGTAGCATGCTGAAACCCACTCTACAACATTGAGATATGCCGGAACATACACTGACGGAAAAAAATTGCAACACAGAAGGAGTTATGCGCCATACATGAAAGTTGGAAGGCATGTTTCTTCACCTGAGGGATTATGTCTGTTAAAATTTCGCGCTAGTCAAATGAAGTCAAGCTAGTAGTTCCACTACGAGGAACGATTGAGATTTCCTTCAAATGCATGCTGTGATGGTCATGAGCACCAGTTACCTTTGAGATTGGACTTGACATTAGTCAAGAATGCCGTTGTTAAGTCCTCACTGAGTTTGGGTGAGGTCATACAATAGGGATACGACAAGCCGGATGTTCCTTCTGCGATATTACAGAACGATTTGGCAGGGGTGTAATCACTGTACATAGCTGCTGGCGGCGGTGGTCACGATAAAGTACGATAGCAAGAAGACCGTCCTCCGGACAGCCACATGACACCACCGAGAGGGAAGACCATTGTGTTTGGCTTATGGCCCTGACGCATCGTGCTGCGTCTGCAGCAGCCGTTTGAGTAGCTGGCACCACAGTGACACAACGAGCTTTAACAAATCTTTTACTTCAAGGACAAATCCGAGCCAGATGCACTGTACCGTGCATTCCACTGACCCCAAAGCACCGCCATTTGCTACTTCAGTGGTGTCAAGCGGGAGTTCACAAGAGGACAGGGTCTGTTGTGTTTTCTGATGATAGCTGGTTCTGCCTCGGTGCCAGTGGTGGCCGTGTGTTGTTTAGAAAGACGCCAGTTGAGGGCCGGCCGTGGTGGCCGAGCGGTTCTAGGCGCTACAATCTGGAACCGCGCCACCGCTACGGTCGCAGGTTCGAATCCTGCCTCGGGCATGGATGTGTGTGATGTCCTTAGGTTAGTTAGGTTTAAGTAGTTCTAAGTTCTAGGGTACTGATGACCTCAGATGTTAAGTCCCATAGTGCTCAGAGCCATTTGAACCATTTGCCAGCTGATGGCCTGCAACCAACCTGTCTGGATGCTAGACACACTGGACCTACACCTGAAGTTATCATCTGGGATGTGATTTCGTAGGACAGCATGTATACTCTCGTGGTTACCGCGTGCACTCTGACTGCAATGATTCGACTTGTTGCGCCTTTATTCATGAACAGCATTATAAAAAAAAAAAAAAAAAAAAAAAAGTTCAAATGGGTCTGAGCACTATGGGAATTAACAGCTATGGTCATCAGTCCCGCCGGCGGCGGTGGTCTCGCGGTTCTAGGCGACTGCTACGGTCGCAGGTTCGAATCCTGCCTCGGGCATGGATGTGTGTGATGTCCTTAGGTTAGTTAGGTTTAAGTAGTTCTAAGTTCTAGGGGACTGATGACCACAGCTGTTAAGTCCCATAGTGCTCAGAGCCATTTGAACCATCATCAGTCCCCTATAACTTAAAACTACTTAAACCTAACTAACCTAAGGACATCACAGAACACCCAGTCATCACGAGACAGAGAAAATCCCTGACCCCACCGGGAATCGAACCCGGGAACTGGGGCATGGTAAGCGAGAACGCTACCGCACGACCACGAGCTGCGGACCATGAACAGCATTCCACGCAGTGTTTTCCAAGACGATTACTCTTGCCCACAGACCGTTGTTGCTACCGAACATGCTGTACAGAGTGTGTACATGTTGCGTTGGCTTGTTAGGTCAACATGTCTGTCTCCAATCAAGCACATATGGGACATCATCAGACGACGACTCGAGCGTCATCCACAATGGTAGTTAACCGTCCCTGTATTGACCAAGCGAGTGCTACACACATGGAACTCCACCCCACAAACTGACATCCGGCACTTGTACAATGCAATGCAAGCACATTTGCATGCTTTCATTTAACATTCTGGCGGTTACACTCGTTGCTATTGTCCCAGCATTTCAAATTTGCAGTGGCTTATCTCACACTTACATTACATTGTGAACTTGCAGTGTTACTCACTTAAGTATGTTACCTAGAGTAATCTATTTCCGAAATTCCACTACATTAATTATTTTTTGTGTTGGGATGTTTTTCCCATCAGTGTAGTTCCAAACAGTCTGAAGCAGACGCATATGGAGGTATAAATCTACATGCTGTTCCACACACCATGTGAGAACACAACATATAGCTGACACAACTGCAGCGAACAGCTAACATGAAAGTAAAATCACTATCCACCATACGCACCGAAATACAACGCTCGTGTAGCGAACGTGGTGGATGAGTTGCACTGGCAGTAAAAAGACAAAGATGTAAACATCCAAAGCGTGTGAGATTAAGAGAACACAGCATGTGGAGTTCCCAAAGGGCAAATGTAACAGACGTATACATGAATGTAAAAGAAAGAAACAAATAAATTCAAGAATGTTAACTAAGAATAAATAATATCCACTTACATAAGCACACGCACATCTAATAATAACTGACACGTCATGTACTAAAAATGAACCGACTTGCTGAATGTCTGCATTCAGTAATCACCCTAAGATTGTGGATCCAGTGATCAAAATTGAAAGTTTGCCTGTTTGTTCAGCAATTTCGTTTTTTACCCACAATTTTTTTTTCTTTCAGTGCATCGCGACAGTCATCATTGTAATACTGTACGTATCTCTATTGTACTCCGAATGATCGAAATAAGCCCTATGAGCAATCTGTTTGCGTGACGACTGAGACGCTTCCGGATCTTTGAAAGCCGGTTTGTCTATTAGCCAAGGGGAATCATTCACCAGTTTGAACGAGCTTTCACGATTCTGTGTTCTGTTCTCATTCTGGTTCTTTTTCTTTTACTGGTCGGTGTTCTGTGCTGACTGGAGAGAGGTTTGCATTAAGATGGAGAGAGCTTTGTCTGCTGTCGATCTGATCTGGTCTGGAGAAGCCAAAATAATGAAGATATCTGGTGAGATTTTTTTCAGTTACTTGCAGTGGCGTAGCTTAGAGGCATTTGGGTGCGTTATTTCAGAACTGATTGCTAAATACTGAGCAGCTGACTTACGATTACTCCGCGGTCAGAGGTTCAGCAGTATTCTTCCGCAGGGCGATATGGAACCGCATAGGTTGCTCCATTTTGTCTAAGTGTGCCGAAGGTATCACTCTCTCCTGAATTAATAATAGCGTTACTGTCTTGTCAAACGTTATGTGCGGAGAACTTGCTATCCGGGCATGTTTAGCTTGCTTCAGGACCCGTAAGAGTTTGTAATTTAATAACATCGTTTCAGTAACAGTGTATTAATGGCGCTTCAGTCTGGAATCGCGCGACCGCTACGGTCAGGTTCGAATCCTGCCTCGGTCATGGATGTGTGTGATGTCCTTAGGTTAGTTAGGTTTAAGTAGTTCTAAGTTCTAGGGGACTTATGACCTCTGATGTTAAGTCCCATAGTGCTCAGAGCCGTTTGAACCATCACATATTAATGAACTTCTTTCTGAATTATTTCTACCTAAAACCTGATATTTCTTGGTCACTCGCTTTTGATACCGTGCCATGCTACTATTCCCGCAATATTTCTTATAACTTATCGATTCTAATCATGGCCCGTGGATATTCTGATACATCAGAGACCACGCACTGAATTGACGTTGCAAGTGCACAACATTAGAAATAATTATTCTCTCTTAGTACGAATTTAGGCTTCATATCCAGAAAGGTAGGTCGACGACTGCTGTCCTAGTGATCGGTTTTTACTAAATGTGCTGGGAAGTAATCTGTCAATTTACTGAGGTACTAGATGGAAATCATACGAACAATTTATGTGTTGAATTTGACCAATTTTTTATGCTAAGAGTCAATGATTAGAAGCAGAATGGTAACCCAGTTTCCGTTGTTGTCAAATTATGTAAGTGTGCATGTGTGTGTGTGTGTGTGTGTGTGTTTGGGTGACTATTCTGTTAATAATTGTGGATCAGAGTGCGTTTCCAATTACATTCTGGGGCTTAAAAGTTTAGAATTAATGCAGTTTCCAATTTATGGGCTTCTCTGTTCACTGATCATGGCAATAGTTCACCATTTGCCAAAGCACACCTTACAACTTTACAGTCTCCGAAAGTTTTTGTTTCGCTGTCTGTTTACCATATACGGTACAACTAAACTATTCGGTCAGTGAAAATGAGGCAGTAATACATCATGAGCACAATGGTTAAATGCTTCGAAATGTGCAGACGTACCATAACTGTTTGCTTACCTTCTTTTCTACGTGTCAGATTAAATTGGTGGTAGTAAGAAGGCGGGAATCTACGGGAGGATGGACGGGCATGGCTGGGTGTGCATAGCTTAGAGAGGCTTTCGCACGCTGATGCAGCAGCACTTGTCTCGGACGTAAACGGTTTGAACCCTCTATGTGGAACTACTTTCTATCGCCGATATTTTGTAGGCAGAACGAGGAAAGGCTACAGCTTAGAAATTAGAACCAGGAATAAACAGATTGGCAGTAGCACCCTTCTGACTGCAGCCTCATGTTCGGTTAAACGCACATCCTCACCAACAAAATTTCTAATAAAAGGAAACGCATATTTGAGTGAATGTGGAGGCTTTATATCTTGTAAGGAGGCTTGGTAAGGACAACAACCTGAGCTATAAATGTATAAGGACTATCATCGAAAACGGCCCCAAAAACGTCAAGTGTGGTTCTGCTGGTCAACGTGCTAACTGGAAGTTAATGAGTGTATGAATCGATTGGTTGATGAATTGTCAAATACAAATTGGTAACTTCACTGTTATAATTAAGTTGTATTTTAAAATTTTAAATGTGTACATTTATGTCATGCTTGACCCTGAACGTTGTGAATATCAATTGAACCTACAAATTACTGTATGCAGTGAGTGGTTACAGAAATTCCAAGCTTTAGTTGATCTTTATTAAGAAGATGTTACTGATTCACAGTATTACTTGCTGTCGAAGATAGACACGTTCAAGATACATTTATGTCGTCCTCATAGGACTACATTGTAATGCCTAAAAGTGTCTTCTACTTATTTATCACGTGACCCAAAGAACTGAATAACGAGAGTCATAAAAATGTACGAATACAGAACAGAAAGTATTCAGCGGTATTACAAAAAGATAACGCTCTATTTATCTAATATAGCGCTATAGCTTTCGTAGAGAGAGAATATAACTATAGGATAATAATAAAACTAGTGAATCTGTTTATAGCGCTTATAGAATGGTAGGAAAAAAAAACGGACACTTAATGGAACAGCTTGCATAATGTTTTTAACGATTTACAAAATTAATGTCGTGTTAAAATAAAATTATAAATAAATTAAATGTAAACAAAATTACCAGATAACGTATAAGACAGAAAAAATCCTCTAAACTATGTTTTGTGTATTTTCCTTTTAATTTATTATCAATTAAGAAAAGAAAATTATAAAAGACGAGGAAAACAAAATTTTGTAGCATCGTTATGACAATTTCATATCAAGGGCGAAGAAATTTATTTTAGTGAATCGAATTGTTTTTTTTAATAATTTGTAAAGATATATACATAGAAAAAAGTGGGATCGTTAAAATCTTCGAATACAAATGTAATGCTGCCTGTTTGGTGAAAAAGAGGTATCATCAACATTAACCTTTCTCATAACGTAGTTAAAGAGATAATGCAATCTGATACATAAAATTTACTTCCCACTGGGAAAACCGATAGCAAGAATTTGAAGAAGTATAAATCTACGCAGTTTAATGCCTTGAACAAATCACAGAAGATCAGATGATCATAATTTGTCAGCCCTAAATGTTAACAAGAACTATGAGGGCCTCAGTATCCACTGATAATACAAGAGGTTAATATCTCTTAAGTTCATTACTCTCTCAAAATTTATATGAAAAGATGTATAGAGGGACTGTGAATTTTCCTGGGTATTTTGATTGCACACACTTCTACATGCTAGATGTAAACAAACTTAACTCTTTAGTTATCGACATTTGATGCAGGATACAGGAAAAAAGAAGAAAAAAACATTTTCTGGTCGTTAATAGCGTATATTCCCAGTACTTTTGGGAACGACTTCCTACTTGATGGAAGACACTAACTGATAGGCCCAGCTCCAGAGGAAGTAATACGTAGCAGCAGCTAAATGTTACGCCTGGAGAAGTATACCGAGGATAACAAATACAGTATATGGTACCAAAGAAGTGTGTGTGACATTGCACCAACACCGGCATTTCTGTCGGCTCGTGGATGCAATGCGGTTGGATTCCTCCTCTATGACAGGTACGTGAAGGTCGCTGAACAAGGGAAATATCTGAGAAGGGGCTTTTTACCAGCAGAAGATCACAACTGCTATCGGCGAGGAATGTTGGAGGTACGGCACTTTGTAGACTCGCCGAGCGCCTAGTTTCCGGAAACGCGTTGTTCACGTTAGGTCACTTGTGATGGCTGGCCTTGTAGCCACACACAATGCTTAAACTGCTTTTCCATTAACCTCGAGGTTTTCCAATTTCTTGCCGATCACGCCGACAATCAGCGTACGCCTGTTTCGGAAAGCATTCTTTGTTCCCTGCGTTTCACCGCAGCCCTGCCGCTCGTCTCGCGTTAGCACACTTGCCTGACGACATATGATGGGATGGAAAATGCGTGCCTCGGCCTTTCTGGAGCTTGTGGTAATGGCGGGTAACAGCCGAATTACGTCCCAGTAAATGGGTCTCTGTTGCTTCATTCCGTGCATGATTCGCCAAACAACCAGTGGAGTCTGGCTGATCTCTCTCCACTTCGTGTATGGAGCTGAGTGCGTGCGTTAGTGTGTGTGTGTGTGTGTGTGTGTGTGTTTGTGTGTGAGTGCGCAAGTGCGCGTATGTGTGTGCTCGCAAGGTAATCTGTAACGTATTTGTTTTTAAAGGTGTATAATCGCTTCGTTCGTAACATACTCATTTCTTGCAGTTACATTGCTGCTCTCGCAAGGCTAGTGTATATGCTTAGCACACATTTTTAGTTCGTCACAAATGAACAAACCGAGAAACGTTGGAAGATTCGTAGTTAAATCTTTTTCCTATTTTGGTCATTTAGCTTGCACGCGGCTCTTCTGAATCGAACTAAGTGTGAGAATGGTTCAGTCAAAAGGACTGAGGCTGATTTACTGTCCCTTTCATATCCAATATGAGTTCTTCCTCCGTGTCCAAGGTCCTCTTATTCGATAGAATATAAAATCTGATTCTTTTACTAATTTTTACATTATCAACGTATCCTACCAAAAAATTAAACAGAAACAATTTAATTTAAAAAATTCTTGCATACTGTCCAGCTATCTGTTGTGTTAATGGTACATTAGCGAGACCGAGAGTTTACAGGAAGTAAATCTCATTTCTGGCTTGTTGCCAGCTACGATCCTGGGACCATTTCAGAGCTCAGAAATACCATTAACTACTATGTTCTTCCACACACCACAGCCATCTCACTCTAATGACGAAAGAGTAACGCCCTTTGCGTAAAACTGTCCTCAAATCGATGAAAGTTTCAACATGACAGTGATTTACTGGGAATTGGAATACTGGAAGTGTTAATGTCTCACCTTCGATCGTTGACATGACTAACTTAGTCAATTAATGCGGATTACCAACCACGTTGCATCTACATCTACATGGATACTCTGCAAATCACATTTAATTGCCTGGGAGAGGGTTCATTGAACCACCTTCACAATTCTCTGTTATTCCAATCTCGTATAGCGCGCGGAAGGAATGAACACCTATATCTTACCGTACGAGCTCTGATTTCCCTTATTTTATCGTGGTGATCGTTCCTTCCTATGTAGGTCGGTGTCGACAAAATAATTTTGCATTCGGAGGAGAAAGTTGGTGATTAGAATTTCGTGAGAAGATTCTGTCGCAAGGGAAAACGCCTTTCTTTTGATGATTTCCAACCCAAATCTTGTATCATTTCTGTGACAGTCTCTCCCATATTTCGCGATAATACAAAACGTGCTTCCTTTCATTGAACTTTTTCGATGTACTCCGTCAGTCCTATCTGGTAAGGATCCCACACCGCGCAGCAGTATTCTAAAAGAGGACGGACAAGCATAGTGTAGGCAGTCTCAAGTTAGCGTTTTCCACATACAACTAATTGCAGAAAGTCTCAGCCACTACTAGGGACAGAACAAGATTTCCTTACACACGTGGTCTGCCACATTGACTTCGCCATTGCGCCACAGTAAAGTATGATGCACGTGGTGGGAACATTGGCTGAAACCATAATATACATTGAGCTTGTAGGCTAATCGGTACGCTTGCGACAGCATACGCTACACAATACGTTCCAAAACGCCGCGTATTTAAACGCGACTTTTTCACGGCTGATATATCGGGTTCTGTAGGTGATATAAATGTAGGGTCAAGTGTTTTGGACAGCCTTTGGGCTACATACCATTTTTATACACAATAGAGGGGATATCTTGCTGTAAGTATCCTGCAGTACAGGGTCAAAGTTTGAATGCTGCACAGTTGCTCCGGCTTAGGCAAATGGACCAACTCAGTTGGTTCCTTTTGCATTAGATGTGGCCCACGGTGTGCCTTAAGGGAGTTATGAAGGCACCATTTAGTTAATGGGCAGTTCCTGAGAAAATCCGTAGGAAGCTTATTTCATCATTTTTTCGCCATAAACAGAGGATTTCTAAATGACTAACCACAACAAATTTTAATGATATATTCTCTAGGCATTTCTCTAGAAGTACCAGAGACACCTCAAAAACACGGCTCTTGGATACTGAAGCTGAGCCGCAGAATCAAAGACGGCTACGTGCAGCAAATGGTTGTAATTTTTACGATATTTTTCGAAGGTCCAGATCTCTAACAAATTGGAAATTTTTTTGATATATTTATCCTTTGCCGAGATAAAGAGTTTCAGATATACCCTGTTTGCACACATAAAAAACATACGTGATATCTAGTGTGAAACGAAAACATAGTTTATAAAGTGACGTAGCACTGAGAAATATGCTATAAAGTGTCACCACTATCATCAGAAGGATTCTGCGAACCCCGTGTTGTAGTACTGAAGCACATGCAAAATTTTGGTGCCCTCAAAATCCGATCTGAGGCGTAAAATATTTTGCTTTATTTCAGTTTCACTAAATTAAACTAATAAAATTTTACAAACCCATAAAGTCCCTTTCGCATGACTGACATGAGCACAAAGAAGGCTAATATGCTGTTCTTTAAAAGACTCGAACTGAAAAGTAGGGTACCAACTGCCTCATTCGACTTTCCCCAGCACCTTCCAAAATTTTCCCAAAACTTTTCTCATGCGATCGAGCTCATCTATTTTTATGCTGAGAGAGCAGACAATGTCAGTGAAAAAGAGACGGAAAAGTAATAAACAC
The DNA here is from genome assembly GCF_023864275.1 of Schistocerca cancellata. NCBI lineage: Eukaryota > Metazoa > Arthropoda > Insecta > Orthoptera > Acrididae > Schistocerca > Schistocerca cancellata. Next base: position 599,661,438 of record NC_064631.1, on the reverse strand, counting down.
TTTGATTTCATCCATGCTGGATGAGAGGTCGTGGTTGTGAATGTCAATGTTAAAAAATACATCGGCTTAATCACTTGTTTATAGTGTAAAACACTAAGATTGACGCGTTTTGGAAGTCAAGCTTCCATCATCAGAATAATAAAAAGTAAAAGAACCTGTTAAAACTCACTAAAATGGAACATGCACCAGGCACAATAAAATTGATAATAAAATTAAAATATCATGGGTACTTCCGTTTTTGCAGCCGTGTCTTCCCAGGTGCATCTCCACATAGTCGTCAAAATATAAAAAACTGTAAAATGGAGTCGCCTGTGGTGTTCAACATCTAACCACATGGCTCTCTCCTACAGCTGACTTTTCGAAATTATTAAGCCGGAAAGCATCGCTATGTTCTTCAGACCAATAATACGCTGCGATTTAAACTAAGAAATAATTTATAGCAGGAAGGCGATAAATATGAGAGAGCTGGGGTCTATAAAATTCAGTGTAACACGTGCAAGGCAAGCTATGTAGGCCAAACTAGTACACAGAACATAGCGATGCTTTCCGGCTTAATAATTTCGAAAAGTCAGCTGTAGCCATGCATATTTGGGAAACGGGACACCCCATGTTGAGAATAGATCAGGATCTCGTTATTTTACATAGACAGGACAAAGGCAAAAAGCTGGATCTACTAGAACCGCTGAAAGTTACGATACATAGCGTGGATAATCAGAACACACTGAATGAACAGCTGACTGGTGATACAAATAACTTTTTCAGACATTTCACTGGTTTCTTTTAGTAACTACATTTTTAGCAATTGGCAGGATACCATCATTCATGAGGTCCTTAGAACATGTATATGTTATCTGTTTGTATAGACATCTCTGTGACTTCCTTGTTTACTTGCGTGTGAGCTCACTCGCGTTTCAGTGTCGTGTTTGGCTTCGTGGTGTGTGGTATCAACAAAGACGCACGGGCGGTTTACGACGATAGAGGAGAGAGCCATGTGGTTAGATGTTGAACACCACAGGCGACACCATTTTACAGTTTTTTATATTTTGACGACTATGTGGAGATGCACCTGGGAAGACACGGCTGCAACAAGGGAAGTACCCACGATATTTTAATTTTATTATCAATTTTATTGTGCCTGGTGCATGTTCCATTTTAGCGAGTTTTAACAGGTTCTTTTACTTTTTATCATACTGATGATGGAAGCTTGACTTCCGAAACGCGTCAATTTTAGTGTTTTACACTATAAACAAGTGGTTGAGCCGATATATTTTTTAACATTAATAAACACTAGAAGTTTGTAGACAGTGGTTGTGGTATAGAAAGAGCTAAGGAGACAACGGGAACAGAAAGGGCGGGACACAGTGGCACTAAAACTTAGGTGATAGTGACAGAACAGTGCTAGGAAAAGAATGAAGGAGACAATGCCGGTGAGAGAGGAAAAGACAGAAGTAGAAAGAGGAAGTGGGTGAGATCAGCGATAATGTGAGACTGAGTCTATGACAACGACAGCGAGGAAGACAGAGATAGTGACAGTGAGAAGAGATAACAGCAGTGGGAACGTATGAATGAGATAGTATCAGTAAGAGAGCAAGTGGGGGACAGTGACAGTCAAAGGAGGAAATAATAATAGTAGTAGGACAGAACGCAGGAGACTGTGGCTGTGAGACAAGAGACAGTGACAGTTAAAGAGGCACAAAGAGATGATGACCACGAGCTAGGGTGAATGAATGAGTGAGGAATGGGAAAGCGCTGGTGGATAGGTAATAGCGACTTGCAGCAATAGACTAGTGAAAGTGAGCGAGTTGCTGTTAGGGGAGCTAGTGAGAGTATGAGATGAGCTGCATGTTAAAAAAAGCATAAGTATGTCCGCCTGCCAAAATTTTTGGAAAAGGTGTTAAATGTGCTGAGGAAGATAGAACGTGGCAGCTGGTACACCACTTTTCAGTCTTTCAAACAGGAACATATTCGCCTTTTTTGTGCTCCGATAAGAGCATTTTTATACTGGTATATTTCCTGTCAATTTGTATTTTTTGTCTTCTCATGTACATTTGTAGTGACGATGGCTGGAAAGCCAGAACATGACGATCGCTGGAAAGCCGCAACCTGCTGCCGACTCTAATAAAATATTATGTAACCAATACATTGACTTTTATAATGTAGTTATCTAAGTTTGCTAACAAAACGCTTTCAAATAATTTTCTTCACATTACTCTATGCGTAAATGTTTGGTATAAAACATCGTAAATATGTTTATACATTTTTGGGAGATGTTCATTAACAGCCGTCATGTAATGTATAAAACTCATGTCTGATCATCAGCTGCTTTTATTTTAAACCCAAATATCGACCGGTTCAGCCACAAACCATCTACACAGATTAGGGTTAAAACAGTTTAACTCACAACATCGTATCTGTCATTACTTAAACAATGACTACGTCTCATGTGTAGAGCATGTCATGAATTCCTGTGTCGTATACTGGAATTCCTGTCATGCTCTCCACATGAGACGTGGCCATTGTTTAAGTAATGACAGATGTGATTTTGCGGCTGAAACTTTTGTAAACCTAATCTGTGAAGATGGTGTTTGACTGAAACCGGTCGATATTTGGGTTAAAATAAAAGCAGCTGATGATCAAACATGCGTTTTATACAAATATGTTTATAATGTCACATATGAAATATTAAACGCAAGGGGTACGATATAAGCAGGAACAGTTATATCATTGTACTACAAGGTGCAGCAAGGGTTGTGATTGACGAAAACACGAAGTTATTATTACGTCTTCGAACTACCATGAATTTTTAACTGAAACTCATAGTTACAATAGACAAAAGAAAATAGAAATATGCAGAAATTTTCTGTAGGGTTATCTTCTATAGATGTTGTAGTGGCCAAGGTGTCGATTGACGTAAAACGATATTATGATGTGAAGATAATATGGCTATACTTAACGTCATCGCAGATGTTCTTAATCTAGGGAGGTGGAAGGGGGATTAGATAATTTGTTTGAACTGCAGAGAGTATTCTTGACCAGGAAAAAAGGCATCTATTAACTACTAAAAGATGAAGAACGTTACCTCTACGAAGCTGAACTCAGTTTAGACTAATCATCCCGCGTTCTTTAAGGATTCTGTAATCTCAAATAGAGTCTTGAACGGTACGTTACGTCCTCAACCGAAAAACACTTTTGAGCGAAACAAGGTCTTAGTAAGTATGGTCCGACTGCAACTTATCTACCATTACCTTCATCCACCTACAAACCCGCTCAACGAACAAGTTACAGGAGGATCAGTAGTTAAACGTGGCTTACGAATGACTCTGTCATTTGATTTTTCGTGTACACAAAACATTGCCTGATGCGCACGCCACATTGACAGAAAAAGTTCAGGATGATTCCCTGACTGAACTCGGACTTTTCGATTTGCAACTGCATAGTTATTCATATTGTGAACAAGCCACACTACAAATGTAAATGATAAAACAAAAAATACATATAGAAGGAAGTAGATAGCCTAAGAGGTGAGCAGGCACTGGATGCATACACTTTGCTTTCGCCTCTCATAGGTTAAGTGAAACAAGTGCTGGACAACCGCTTGGCATTTTCCGCACAACTAATCGTCTGTCAAGCTTTCTGTGAACTAGATTTATAATTGACGGATCTGTATGCAGTGCCATTAAACAGAAGAAAAATCACAGAAGCAAATGTCGAATTACAGTTGGTATTGACGTCTGCCGACGTATATAAATGTTATCTGTCAGTCAGTTCGTTCGTATCATTTCATGTAAGCCCTCTACCCAAAGGCTGATCACTTCTCTGCTGCCCTTCCTCCGGACAACCGTCTCGCTACCGCATTATCAAATGTGTCCCGTTCAGGTCAGTTCACCCGCTTGTCTCCTTTTGGAACACTCTTGTTTCCTTTGCGGCTGTATTTGGCAGATCATTTCGATAACTACCTGCGCATCTTTTATCTAGGACATGTGGAATTTGTCCACACGCTTCTTTGGTAGTGTCATGTCTTCGACGAAATACCACAACGGTCGCAACAAAAATACTCAATATATTTCTTGTTTATTTGATGTTAAGAGCAAAAGAGTTTGACAGAGCACTGAAAGACCTGAGTCGAAACAAGGCCCCCAGAGTAGACAACATTCCATTGGAACTACTGACGGCCTTGGGAGAGCCAGTCCTGACAAAACTCTACCATCTGGTGAGCAAGATGTATGAAACAGGCGAAATACCCTCAGACTTCAAGAAGAATATAATAATTCCAATCCCAAACAAAGCAGGTGTTGAAAGATGTGAAAATTACCGAACAATCAGTTTAATAAGCCACAGCTGCAAAATACTAACACGAATTCTTTACAGACGAATGGAAAAACTAGTAGAAGCCGAACTCGGGGAAGATCAGTTTGGATTCCGTAGAAACACTGGAACACGTGAGGTAATACTGACCTTACAACTTATCTTAGGAGAAAGATTAAGGAAAGGCAAACCTACGTTTCTAGCATTTGTAGACTTAGAGAAAGCTTTTGACAATGTTGACTGGAATACTCTCTTTCAAATTCTAAAGGTGGCAGGGGTAAAATACAGGGAGCGAAAGGCTATTTATAATTTGTACAGAAACCAGATGGCAGTTATAAGAATCGAGGGACATGAAAGGGAAGCAGTTGTTGGGAAGGGAGTAAGACAGGGTTGTAGCCTCTCCCCGATGTTATTGAATCTGTATATTGAGCAAGCAGTAAATGAAACAAAAGAAAAATTCGGAGTAGGTATTAAAATCCATGGAGAAGAAATAAAAACTTTGAGGTTCGCCGATGACATTGTAATTCTGTCAGAGACAGCAAAGGACTTGGAAGAGCAGTTGAATGGAATTGATAGCGTCTTGAAAGGAGGATATAAGATGAACATCAACAAAAGCAAAACGAGGATAATGGAATGTAGTCGAATTAAGTCTGGTGATGCTGAGGGAATTAGATTAGGAAATGAGACACTTAAAGTAGTAAAGGAGTTTTGCTATTTGGGGAGCAAAATAACTGATAATGTTCGAAGCAGAGAGGACATAAAATGTAGACTGGCAATGGCAAGGAAAGCGTTTCTGAAGAAAAGAAATTTGTTAACATCGAGTATAGATTTAAGTGTCAGGAAGTCATTTCTGAAAGTATTTGTATGGAGTGTAGCCATGTATGGAAGTGAAACATGGACGATAAATAGTTTGGACAAGAAGAGAATAGAAGCTTTCGAAATGTGGTGCTACAGAAGAATGCTGAAGATTAGATGGGTAGATCACATAACTAATGATGAAGTATTGAATAGGATTGGGGAGAAGAGAAGTTTGTGGCACAACTTGACCAGAAGAAGGGATCGGTTGGTAGGACATGTCCTGAGGCATCAAGGGATCACCAATTTAGTATTGGAGGGCAGCGTAGAGGGTAAAAATCGGAGAGGGAGACCAAGAGATGAATACACTAAGCCGATTCAGAAGGATGTAGGTTGCAGTAGGTACTGGAAGATGAAGAAGCTTGCACAGGATAGAGTAGCATGGAGAGCTGCATCAAACCAGTCTCAGGACTGAAGACCACAACAACAAGAGCAAAATACTTTTTCGCAGGGAAGTTCCACGTTTTCTCTGCTCCACCTCTTTCTTAATGTCTCACATCTTAAAACTCGATACTTGTCATGAGTTTTTCCCTAATTCACATTATTTCCTTAATGTCACGTGTCTCAACAACAGATTTTGCCTCATTACGATGACTCTAAGGGCTTACTTGATTTATATAAACCAATGAGAATAAATGGAAGCGCTGTATGATTTCTAGAAAGGAAGATCTCTCGCATTATGTAGTCTCGATAGATTCCACTTAGTGCCATAGTTTGAAATCCATTTTTCAATAGACATCCTTAGACGGTGGGACGTTCGTGATGTTTCAGAAAGTGCAAGGTCATAGTAAGGACAAATTTGAGTTAGACGGAGATACAAACATTTTAGTGCTTTAAAGAGCTATGTAGTAACAGCTATTTGTATGTAAAGTGTAGATACATTTTAACAGGCGTTTAACACAATAATACAACTATTGACATGAGAGATAAAATTCTTTCGCTGAAAATGATGTATGCAACAATTCTGCCTCTGGCTTCATTAAATCACTCGTTTTATTCCCAACAGCATTAATAACGTGACTGACTGATCTACCATTCAGTTTTATTTTTTATTGGCGTTTGGTGCATATACTATTCGGCCATCACCGTATTACATAAGATGTAAATCACGCATGTATAGCGATATACAGAGCTGATAACAGATCAGAAGAACACACAATGAAAACGGACAACAAATACAATAGTTTAGCTTCCTGAGGAAAATAAAGAATGAATTACAGTACAACCAAATAACTTGTTTCGTATTGTTATTTTCCAGTTATAACGTGGCTTCCATACGGTAGCTATTAAGCATTACGTAGGTCGGGCACTATCTCTTGTGAGTTCAGTACAACCTGAAGATAATGGATGGAAAACTCGACGAAACGTTGCGATAACACGAAAACACGACTCGGTTGATAACTCGAGGTTTCATCAATGAAATTCACCGAAGAAGCCTGCATCCCCATACAGATCACTGTATACGACAGAAGGAAGGGTGGAAGATTAGGTTTTAACGTTCCGTCGACTTTGGGGTCATTAGAGACGGAGCAAAAGCTCAGAGTACGGATGGAACGGGAAGGAAATCGGCCGTGCCCTTTCAATGGAACCATTCCGGCATCTGCCCGGAGTGATTTCGGGAAATCACGGAAAACCCAAATCAGGATGCCTGGCCGGGGTTTGAACCGTCGTCCTCCCGAATGCGAATCCAGTGGGCTAACCACTGCGTCACCTCGCTCGGACTATAGTACAGAATTTCTCCACAGATATATGCAGGTTACAGGAGGAGGAAATCGTAAATTATAGGACGGGCTGCTTATGTGACATCCTGTTTACTTTTAATTCCATGCATTACAACGCCTGTTTAGAGTCAGCTACGTGATGGTTTTTTTATTGTTTACACATTCTGCTTCTCATTTATACAAACATAAAAAATATACTGCAGTTATATTATGGGACGTTGAAGGTCACAGATGTTTTACACGCTGTCATTTCACAACCGCACTACATTTATAGTGGACTTTTATACACGTTGTCTAAATACTTCATACACTCTTATTTACATTTCTAGTAGTTTTTAACATTGGGTGGTAATGAGAGAAAAAAATATCCATTATTGAAGGTAGAACGTTAACGTATGTTTGTAGTACCCAGAGCTATTTTTGACCTGTAACTAAAACATAGGTGAAACGCGAAATAATTTTGAGATTTCACTATGGCACTGAATTAAGTCGTCTGTCTGTGAAGCATGACAGGATGCGAGATCAGTTTGCAAAGGTACTTTTTTCTCCTTAGCCGACGAGGGAGGGCGGAAGCTACCCTTCCTTCCAAAAACTTTGGCTACTTCAAAGTTGTCCGTAGCGAAACTTGTCAGAGGAACCCAGACTTACGTGTATGGTGTTAGATTAAACCATGAGCGACTTTTATATTATGTCTGCTTATATTTCGAGTTTTCGAAGTAGAATGTATAGTACTAGTCAGATTCATATATGTATAACTAACCCGCTAATTATTATTCATTTTCAGGGGCCAAGTCCAAAACTCGCCAGAAACGTCGAAAGGAAATCCGTTCGGAAGCTGGTTTTGTCACTCGTCGATCATCGTGACGTCGTACAACAAGGTCTAAACAGTGAAAACTACCAGAGTCCTCAATTCTTAATAAATTACAGTGTGAAAACATTGCAGGTGCACGATTTTAGACCACATTACGCCTTCCTTATCAAAAATATCCTCGGTATGTGCAGTCAGAAAAGCGATTGCTGCACACATTGTTTGCTCACCCGATTCCTTCACAATAACAAACCCAAGCGTCTATTCTTGAACACAGCATGCGTACACCAACGACATTTATGAGTCACTAGAACCTCATATTAAATTACTTTCAGTTTCTCCTGGCAAAACGTGTCCTTCTATATTCCAAGCTCACCACTAATGAAAATTCTGTCTGATACATCAGAAAATTTACACGCATTCACTGTTTCAAAAACAAGCCAATGGTGTAACTATTGAAAGAATGGTAGCTATCTAATAATCTCTGAGTTTATACACTCTATCTTCTGCAGTCTGAGTATTGTAAACCAAAGATTTTGATACATTTAAATCCTTTATTCGCCTCTCACAATCTTCCATTTTTCCTGTAATTATTTTTTTTTCTACGTTTCTGTTGCATTGTAAGTCCAAAAAGTAAGATAGGGTAATATACAATACGTACAACAACCAAGACGGAATAATAAGGGCGGAAGACCAAGAATGATGTGCTCAAATTAAAAAGGATGTAAAACAGGAATGTAGTCTTTTGCCTCTACTGTTCAATCCGTAGGCCGAAGAAGCAATGACAGAAATGAAAGAAAGATTCGAGAGTGAGATTAAAATTCAAGGTGAAATGATATCAATGACAATATTCACTGATGACATTTCTGTCTTCAGTGAATGTGAAGAAGAATTATAAGATCTGTCGAGCAGAATGAACGGTGTAATGAGTACAGAACATAAATTGTGAGTCAATCGAAAAAAGGCGAAAATAATGCGAAGTACCGGAAAAGAGGACAGCGAGAAACTTAACATCAGCATTGGTGATAACGAACTAGATGAAACTAAAGGAGCTCCGCTACACAGGCAGCGAAATAACCCATGACGGACGGAACAAGGAGGACATTAAAAGCAAACTAGCACTGGCGAAAGGGCATTCCTGGGCAAGAGAAGTCTAATAGTATCAAACACAAGCCTTAATTCGAGGACGAAATTTCTAAGAGTGTACGTCTGGAGCTCAGCATTGTGTGGTAGTGACACATGGACTGTGAGGAAACAGGAACGTAAGAGAATCGCAGCATTTGAGGTGTGGTGCTACAGAAGAGTGTTGTAAACTAGATGGACGAATAACGTTAGGAATGAGGTGGTTCTTAGCAGAACTGGCGAGGAAAGCAATACATGGAATACACTGACAGAATAAGGGATTGGATGATATGACATGCGTTAAGACATAAGGGAATAACTTCGGTTGCACTAAAGGGAGCTGTAGAGGGTAAAAACTCTAGAGGCAGACAGAGACTGGAATACTCACAGCAAATAATTGAGGACCTAGGTTGCAAGTGCTGCTCCATGATAGGATAGGAGAGCAGTTCGTAAAGGGCTGCAACGATCCAGTCAGAAGACCTGACTAAAACAAATTAAGATACACATTATAATACAATGAAACAGTTACTGCAGAGTATATTATTTGATATTTTTTGTTCAATTTTCATGTAAACGTATCTGTAAACTGTAAGATGTCTTGTGAAATGTAAGGGGGTGATTTAAACTTACACAGACTGGCCAGGTCTAAATACATCAATCGCTCTCAACCACAGTTAACAATGCCGGTATTTAGTTAGTTCTTTTTTGTTTGTTGTTGTTCCCGTGTCAATCTGTAATCTCATTGCGCAATTTATAGTGCAAAATAACAATTGTAATCTAACAATAATCGAAATAATGAGTTAATCTGTGTTCAAGTTCTGTATAGAAGGATAATGTAACTTAAGAAACCATTCGATAATCCATTAACACTACATATAATATCAGATTCATGTAGAGTAACTAATTTAATAACATACATCACGAATCAATTCCTGCGGATTTAGTACTAAAGCTTTTAAAAAAGGCATAGTGTCACCACTAACTACAGCTGCAGACTACTTAAACAAAGAGATTACTTTCGAATTTTCTTGCAACGTATTGCATCATACAGTTCACTGAAAATGAGACTTGACTGGAATACTCTTTTTCAAATTCTAAAGGTGGCAGGGGTAAAATAAAGGGAGCGAAAGGCTATTTACAATTTGTACAGAAACCAGATGGCAGTTATAAGAGTCGAGGGGCATGAAAGGGAAGCAGTGGTTGGGAAGGGAGTGAGACAGGGTTGTAGCCTCTCCCTGATTTTATTCAATGTGTATATTGAGCAAGCAGTAAAGAAAACAAAAGAAAAATTCGGAGTAGGTATTATAATCCATGGAGAAGAAATAAAAACTTTGAGGTTCGCCGATAACATTGTAATTCTGTCAGAGACAGCAAAGGACTTGGAAGAGCAGTTGAACGGAATGGACAGTGTCTTGAAAGGAGGATATAAGATGAACATCAACAAAAGCAAAACGAGGATAATGGAATGTAGTCGAATTAAGTCTGGTGATACTGAGGGAATTAGATTAGGAAATGAGACACTTAAAGTAGTAAAGGAGTTTTGCTATTTTGGGAGCAAAATAACTGATGATAGTCGAAGCAGAGAGGATATAGAATATGGACTGGCAATGGCAAGGAAAGCGTTTATGAAGAAGAGGAATTGGTTAACATCGAGTATGGATTTAAGTGTCAGGAAGTCGTTTCTGAAAGTAGTTGTATGGAGTGTAGCCATGTATGGAAGTGAAACGTGGACGATAAATAGTCTGGACGAGAAGAGAATAGAAGCTTTCGAAATGTGGTGCTACAGAAGAATGCTGAAGATTATATGGGTAGATCACATAACTAATGAGAAAGTATTGAATAGGATTGGAGAGAAGAGAAATTTGTGGCACAACTTGACTAGGAGAAGGGATCGGTTGGTGGGGCATATTCTGAGGCATCAAGGGATCACCAATTTAGTATTGGAGGGCAGCGTGGAGGGTAAAAAGCGTAGAGGGAGACCAAGAGATGAATACACTAAACAGATTCAGAAGGATGTAGGTTGCAGTAGGTACTGGGAGATGAAAAGGCTTGTACAGGGTAGAGTAGCATGGAGAGCTGCATCAAACCAGTCTCGGGACTGTAGACCAGAACAACAACAATCGCATCACACAGTTCACTGAAAATGAAAGTAGATCCATATCTACTCTTGTAGTTTGTGTGCTATTGTCACTTCCCGTCTTTTCTGTTCCAGTGCTGAATGTTTCGCGGACAAAACAAATGTTGGTGAATCTCAGTGTGAGGTCGAATCTCTTTCATTTTGCCTTCCAGGTCTTTTCGCGAGATATGCATATGAGGAAACTGTTGGCTGACTCTTACAGGGACGTACACTCTCGGGATTTTTACAGTAGACCACATTGTGATGCGGAACACATCTCTTGTAGCGTCTGCCACTGGACCTGGCTGAGAATCCCAGTGATGCTTCCGTGCTTACTAAATGAACATGTAACGAAACTCACTACTCATCTTTTGATCTTTTCTATTTTTTCAACCATATCAGTTACTGACGAGCGATACTAAAGTACTGATCCGACGAGAGTTTTCTAAGCTACCACCTTTAAGGGTGGACTGAACTTCCTGTGGATTCTTCTAATGAATCTCAGTCTGTCATCTGACTTATCCACTGTTGTTTTTATGTGATCCTTCCACTTTAAGTCGCTGCGTAATCGTACTCCTCGATATTTAAAGGATGTGTACACTTCCAGAGATTGTTCTGTAATCATTCATACCATGTTATTACCAGACCACAGTCCTCTGACTACGAAAGAAGCTTCTTTGATTCCTCTGGGAGATGGCTTATTGTAACTACAACGTATGAAACATTAGTCTACTTCATTACATGTACCTGATAATTTACAGCTTAACTGACTATTAAAGCATCACTTAATGTACTAATGAAGTAACGTTCAACGTTTACAAAACTACATTTCCATGTAAGACTTGAATAACTCTAGTTCAGTAATGTTGCCTGCCTCAGCTGGTGTCAGAAACTGGGGCAGAGCGCTCTAGTTCAATAATGTTGCCTGCCTCAGCTGATGCCAGAAACTGGGGCAGAGCGCTTCTATGCTTGGCTCTATATTGACTCCCGTGCGAGTGCGCTGCCATGCACAGAGAGAGGGCGTGTCTTCTTCAGCTTCTCCTATTCATCGTTGTGGGCTGCAGCGAGACATCACTAATGTCTGTGGTATCGATGTGCGTTGCCCACTTTGGTCAGTCACCACGATGTTTAGACTTATGATGTATCATGCAGCGTAACTTGCTGTGACAGTGCGAGAGAGAGAGAGACAAAGATATCGTTTATTACTCTGTGGCGACCAGCGCTCACATAATTATTTTTAGGATGTAGAGCTTTTGTTCTTGTTAAGAGTAATTTTGCAAGAGGAGAGCCATTCTTGTGATGTAAAAGTCGACGCCATTGCGAGATTTCTGAGTCACATTGTAAAATATATGTGTATATGGAAGGAAATGAGTTAATAAAACAATAAAATAAGGTTCATTTCAAGAAGGTACGTGTTATTCTACAACCAGCGCATACTTCTATTGTGATTCAATAATAAATACCAGCTTGAGAACAGTTCCGACGGGAGCGTTCAGTTCTAGTGAAATAGTTCGATGCTTTCTTCGGAAAAGAAGTCACTTCATGGATCATTCAAATCCAAAATTGTACCTGGACATTTCTCAGAACTGAAAGCAATCTGATTGCTATGCAACAGAGCCCCGAAGAATATTTCTCCTTACTTTGGTTACCACTTTCAGCTCAACACGGTATCTGCAGCACTGGAGCATCTTTCTACAACAGCGGAAGCGTGTAATCGCTATCAGTTTCACACATCGCCCTGCGTACGCTGTATGTATTTACCCACAACAGTGAACATACAGTTAATCATACACATAGCAAGACAATACAAGGTGATGTGGGAAACATTTCAGTATAAAGGTCCTGTAGAGCTAAACAGTAATTAGCCTAGTAGCAGTAGTAGTAGTAGTAAACAAATTTAATTTTTTTCTAACAATCCTTTATATACTGTAGCACATACCATAATGGATCTTTCGAACTATTTATGTGCGACACATTACATTTGCTTATGCTGAAGGTCAACTGCCAATCCTGATACCAAGTGTACATCCTCTAGAGGTCTTCCTGAATTTTGCTGCAGTTTTCCAGTACTGCAGTTTCTCTGTATACAATCGGATCGTTCGCGGAAACTTCATGGAACTTCCGGTGTTATTCACAAGGTAGTTTACATATATTGTGAAAAGTAATGGTCCTATAATAATTCCTTGTGCTGAGCCCAAAATTAACTTTATGTCTGAACATATCTCTCCGTTAAAAATAACATGATGTGTTTCTGCTTGCTGGGAACTCTTCAGTCCAACCAAAAAAGCTGATCAGATGTTTTGAACGTTCGTATTTTGTTCCGTAGACAGCAGTGCTGAACTGCATCTGACGACGCCTGGAAGTCTGCTGCTTTCTGGGTCTAACGAACAAACAGAGCGAGCTGGTTTTCACACGGGCGTTGCATTCGAAAACCTTGTTTATTCCTGCAGTATGTAGATTTGCCACAACGTGTCAGCATAAAACGTGTAACGCCGGAAACGCATATCCTCTTATTTCCATCTATTGTACTATAATTCTTTTTCCTTGTTTTGTTACCTCAAGATATGACATTTCTGTGTCTCTATATATTGTAATTGTTTTACTATTTGTATATATATGCATTTATGTCGATTTATAATTGGTTTGTTTTGTGAATATTATTTGTAATTATGCGCTGGGTCTGGCCTAGGGAAAACTATGCTATCGAACGAATACATCGATAGGTCGTGTGGAGAACCAAAGTGTTTACGATCTTTGGTAGTGTTAACTCTGTCGCGTGGAGCGCGGGCAGAGAGAGAGTCTGGCTGGGGTGGTGCAGTGGAGCAGGTGTGTTGTGTGAAGCTCCCGCGAGTTGCCGCGCTTTCGGGGTTTGGCAGCATGTAATTGCGCTCGACTTGCGATGATAGTTTCTGAAATGGTGTCGCGGACGGGAAGCATTAGCTGGCGCACATCAAGAGCCCGTTTCGCCTGGTGACCGTGTCGAGAAGAAGGCGCGCCAACATCCAGCTTCTGCAACAGCGACGGCCGACAATGAGTGACTGTCGCCACCTCCTCGATCGACGGCTTCAAACCTTCAATCAGCCAACAAGGAAGACTGGAAGCACGTAAAGTTTTAGAACTGTATGGCAGACCTCAGCTTTTCAAACTTTTAAAATTGTTGCATCACAAAATTACAGCAACTTAGCATGAACCTTTGTTGCTCATTGTCCCAATTGCATTACCAAGAAGGGCCCCTTCCATTTCAGGAATGAACCCGAGTGTCATTGAAATTCAAACGCCAGCATTAAAGTAATATAATTCGATTTCACTGCTTTAATTTCAAAGTTCAGTTAAGGTATTCATAGCTGGCTACAATATTTAGATTACACAAGCACGAATTAAGAGTGCAAGTTTTGTTACCGTATTTTAGCTTACCTGTGACTGCAGCTCAGCTTGGTACGTACTAAATTTTACTATTGTTAATTGTTCAGAATCATTTAATTCAAGTTCAAAGTTAAATCTCTTACTTCTAAATTGCGTAGATTCAAGTAGCTTTTGAAATGATTGTTGAGGTAGTCCAAGACTAACCGTATTTTACTAAATTTCGATGTGCTTCAGAAAGAAAGCTCACTATTAACTTCAGTCACTAAATTAACTTTCGATTTTCCGGTTTTATTAATTCTTTTGCTAAATTAAGTCAGAATGTAGCGAAATTTATTACTTCTGACATACTTTCAGTTTTCACACTACACGTGTCAACCTTCAGTTGCCACACATCTAGTGCTAATTATATGTGTAATAACCTTTCTTTTTCAGTTACTATAGTAATTGTCCTTAGGACTGGCGACCGTAATTTCCCCAAATCTCAAATATCTAATTACCGCTAGTTAATTGTTAACGTAACTGCCGCACATTTACTTTCTTTACTAACTTTACGCCTTTTCAAAATTAATTTTCACCAGTTTCATTGGCATTTTTCCTTTCATTTAGATGTAACCCTTTCCTCCCTCTTTACCGACAAATTAACTTCGGTGACGATTGCTTTTCCCAAATTTCCATTAGGTACACGCGGTTTAATTTTTCATTAAGGTCGATAAGTGAGGGGGAGGTTACAAACGTATCCTAAAATTCTACAGTAGACTGAAATCAGCGATGCAGGCTTATAGCTTTGTACGTCTGTTTGACGACCTTTCTTGAAAAAGGGAATGTCCTTTCTTTCAATCGCCATTAACGTTTCTCGCCTCCAGCGACCTGCTGTTCACTACTGCTAGATGCGTAATCTTACTGGTATCACCTTAAGTCTAGTGGCCTTTCCTCTGTTGAACGATTTCAATTGAGTTTCTGTTGTTTTGACTTTATGGTACGACTTAAAGAAGCGAAAGGAAGTACAATCTTTCTGAGTAAAGTAGTGTAGGGAACAAGAGTTTATTATTTCGCCCTGCTCTATGTCATTTTGTTTCGATAACAATATGGCCACACAGTGTCTGGACATATTGCTTCGATCTGCTTACTGATCTAACATTTGACCAAAACTTCTTAGGATTTTCTGTCGTTGAACGCTTCATGCATGTGTCTCCTAACGGTATTTTTGGTTTCCTTCAGCCCTTGTGTGTATGCCAGCCTTTGGATAAGTTTACATTTACAGTAAATCTCTCTTGGCTTATGGAAATATTTCGATAGACAACTGTCTTCTTTCTCTGAGTGTGAGATGGCAGTTGTATCATCAGTAAGGTTTTATTGATGTGAGATCGGTGGCTCCGCGGCCTCTGAGTATCTTATACGATCCAGCCTCAGAGTGACACCATCCGATGTGACTTCTTCACGATGCAGTTAGTACGGTCCCCGATGTGACTGAGTACCAGCGCACCACTTACAGGTGTCCTCTGCAAACGGGTAACAGCAGGTGCAAAGAGTGTGATTCTACATTGTACTTGACTTAAGTGATACTTGGAAGGCGTGGACGCTGTGCAGTCTCAAGATGTTTACCATCGAAGCCGAAGATGAAAATGTGTGCCTCGGCTCATAGATCCAGGAAAGGAGATTAGGAACGTTTAGTTAATTTTTACCCGGGGAAGAAGACCAAAAAGTAGCGAGATGGTGTAACCAGTTCAAATTGTTGTTCTTAGCGGTATGTACGCCGAAACTTTAAGAAGGGAGTGATTTAACTGATTGCTGACAGGTGTTTCCCTCCTGGAGTCTTCTCGAACGAAGTGAAACACGTGTGCATCGTCCTCAGTGAGGCATTACGTCACCGACTACTACTTATTACCATGCGATGAATTTTTGTTGCTGCGTCACGAAATAAATGGGACAGGGGTCAGACTATACTTGAGCGTGTAACAGCCGTGGCTTTCTGTCCACTCACGGCGACTGCTGTGTGTGTGGTTTGATGAGCAGGAAACGTAGAACTTTTCACAGTCATCATTTCGGGGAACAGCCGTTGGCTCTGCATGAACCACATTGTTATCTTGTTAGTTCATCATTTGTTCTCTTCTCAGAACTTCGTGAGGTATGAGTAGTGAATTTCGTTTGACAATGGTATGAAGTGTGCGAAGAAAGTTACTGTCTGTTCGTGAGCTAACAACCAGAAAGACCAACAAAAGCGTTGCCTCGCAGTAAATGAGAACAGATGCTACAGAGATAGGTAGTGTGTGGGTTCTATAAACCTAGAGAACAAAATACAAACATGAGAAAAGATAAATGCAAAAAGAAAGAGATATTAGGGTTTAACACCCTGCACTCGACGACATCGTTGCACACGTAACGTTAATTATATTTGTCATCTCTGCAGTCCCTGTAGTAAATTAGCAAAACTGTGTAATACGTAAACCCGCTCTTACCGACTGCCAGTTTAGTGTCTGACTCCTCCACCTCCACCTTTGAGAAAATGAGGAGCTGTGTAGCACTTTTCCATGTGAAACGGAGCAATTTTTGCATACGTGAAGCATAATCTTTCACTGAAGTAACAGCTGTATAAGTAGGTTAACCGTGCCATTGCTGTAATACTGTAGCCCATGTTACAAAGGAGTAAAATGTTTCTTTGTCTTAACGTTCTTTGTACGATAAAAATGTGAAGAGTGAAATTGGTGTGTAAAATTAACTTACGTTTACGAATCGTTTTGGTAAACAACGCTGTAATTATACAGATGTGAGACGTCCGCTCTGTAGTACTGTAACGCGAGCTTGTAACTCGTGGCTTAGTCACGTTTTTTTTTCATTATTTTTGTGTCTGAAGAACAACGGAACTCTGTTATGACGTACACGCATAATCAGTGAAGTATATGGATAGATGACACACACTCGCGTCTAAGTAAAGTCAATCGCAGTATTAACATAACTTTTATTTCTTCGTAGCTGTTCCCCACAACTGTGCTCGTATGTCAGTATTTCCATTATGATGAGTTATGTGTGCGGGTGAGCTCCCCGTCGCTGGCGAGTGGTGCGTCTAGAGTGGCATGGGCAAGGGCGGGCACTTATGCATCATGCTATTGAAGTAGCTGTATACGAGGGTTCTCCAGAAAGTAAGTTCCGATCGCTCGCGAAATGGAAGCCACTGGGAAATCTGGTAAAAGTTCGCGCAGATGTGTTTGACAGTGTCTTTAGTATGCCCGTCGATTGTGTCGTGTCGTTCTTTTCAGTTTTGAGTGAACAGTGAGCGCGTAAAGATGCGTAGCGAATAGCGTCTCCCGCCACGTATGAGGACCTGGTTAGAGATTTAGCCTGTGTCACGGAGTCCCCCAATTCTCGGCTGCACACTGCAGGGGCAATGAAGACCCTTCTGCAGCGTTTCCGATGAGGAGTGTTTGATCACCCACAATACAGTCCTTAATTGGCTCCCGCTGAGTCTCATCTCTGCTCACAAGAACCGCTGGCTATGAAGACAAAATTTTTCCACAGACAACGAGTTGCAGACCAGTGGAGATAACTGGCCGAAAGCACAGGCGGCCGCTTTCTATGACGAGGATATTGGAAAGTTGATACAACACTACGACAAAACTCGACGTTTGAGGAGCGACTATGTAGAGATGTAGGTGGAAGATGTACCTCATTGTTGCAAATAAAACGTTTCTGGTTTTCACTGTGGTTTACATTTCGCGACCGATCGGAACTTACTTTCGGACAACCCTCGTGTTATACGACATGTACATTTTACAGCAAATTTAATAATTAGCTAACACGACTTGAGAGTATGAATTTGAAAACTTAATAAACCACGGAATAATGTAGATAGAGAGGTGTAAATTGACACACATGCTTGAAATGACATGGGGTTTTATTAGAACAAAAAAAAAATACAAAAGTTCAGAAAATGTCCGACAGATGGCGCTTCATCTGATCAGAATAGCAATAATTAGCATAACAAAGTAAGACAAAGCAAAGATGATGTTCTTACAGGAAATTCTCAATATGTCCACCATCATTCCTCAACAATAGCTGTAGTCGAGGCATAATGTTGTGAACAGCACTGTAAAACATGTCTCGAGTTATGGTGAGGCATTGGCGTCGGATGTTGTCTTTCAGCATCCCTAGAGATGTCGGTCGATCACGATAAACTTACGACTTCAGGTAACCCCAAAGCCAATAATCGCACGGCCTGAGGTCTGGGGACCTGGGAGGCCAAGCATGACGAAAGTGGCGCCTGAGCACACGATCATCACCAAACGACGCGCGCAATAGATCTTTCACGTGTCTAGCAATACGGGGTGGAGCTCCATCCTGCATAAACATTGTACGTTCCAGTAGGTGTTTATCAGCCAGGCTGGGGGTGATGCGATTCTGTAACATATCGGCGTACCTCTAATCCGTCACGGCAGCTGTCCAGCGTCATCTGTCGGACATTTTGTGAACGTTTTTTTTTTCTTTGGTTCTAATAAAACTCCATGTCATTCCAAGCATGTGTGTCAATTTTTAAATCTCTATCTACTTTATTCCGTGGTTTATTAAGTTTTCAAATTTATACTGACTTTTTGACCACTATACTTTCTAAAGTAGCCTATGTTCTTCCTCAGCATTTTATCGAGATTGGTTCAATGGTATAGTACGGAAAACGAAACATAGATACTTTCGCATTTATAATGCTAGTATGGAAGTATGGATTACACATGTTGAGGATTGTATAAGCACTGTTTACGTTAAGCTGAATCGTATAGGTAGAACATTTTAACAATTTTCACAAAAATGATAAAGTTCAAAAGTCAAAGAGCAAATAGGTTTTTCAAAGAGGAATTACGCCGGCCGGAGTGGCCGTGCGGTTCTGGGCGCTACAGTCTGGAGCCGAGCGGCCGCTACGGTCGCAGGTTCGAATCCTGCCTCGGGCATGGATGTGTGTGATGTCCTTAGGTTAGTTAGGTTTAATTAGTTCTAAGTTCTAGGCGACTGATGACCTCAGATGTTAAGTCGCATAGTGCTCAGAGCCATTTGAACCATTTGACGAATTCCCGAATAGGCGTCATACGAGTGCTGTTCGGAAAGTAAGTTCAAATGGTTCAAATGGCTCTGAGCACTATGGGACGTAACATCTATGGTCATCAGTCCCCTAGAACTTAGAACTACTTAAACCTAACTAACCTGAGGACAGCACACAACACCCAGCCATCACGAGGCAGAGAAAGTCCTTGACCCCCGCCAGGAATCGAACCCGGGAACCCGGGCGTGGGAAGCGAGAACGCTACCGCACGACCATGAGATGTGGGCCCGGAAAGTAAGGTCCGATCGGTTGCGAAATGAAAATTACTGTGAAAATCAAAAATTTTTTATTCGCAACAGTAAGCCACACCCTCCAGCTATCTCTCTAAATAGTCGCCACTCCGACTTAGACATTTGTCGTGGCGCTGTACAAACTTTCCAGTACCCTCGTCACAGAAAGCAGCCGTCTGTGCTTTCCGCCAATTCTCTACACCGATCTGTCTTTCGTTGTTTTTGGCAAAATTTCTTCACAGCCAGCGGACCATGGAAGCAGAGATGAATAACGGAGGGAGCCAATTAAGGGCTGTATTGTGGATGATCAGACACTTCCCCTCGAAAACGCTGCAGGAGCGTCTTCATTTCCCCTTCAGGATGCGCCTGAAAATTGTCTTGAAGGAAGAAACGCATGACATTTGTGTCATGTGGACTGCATAGCTTCAATCGAAAATTCTCACCAGATCCACATACTTAGTGGAGACGCTGTTGTTTTAAGAATTTCTACGTGGTCACTTTGCGCTCTGAACTGAAAAGAGCTACGTGAAGCGATCGACAGGCACACAAAAGATACCGCCCAACACATCTGTGTAAAGTCCCATCGAATTTTCATAGCGCTTTGCAATCGAGCCTAATCGGACCTCACTTTCTGAATACGCCTCGTATGTCACGTCATTAAATATGTTTTATTACATACTTTCTAAAGTAGCCTATTTTCTTCCTCAGTGTTCAAGAGCTACTTTCATATAAAATTTTATTAAAATCAGTCCAGCGTTTTAGGCGTGAAAAGTTAATAGAGAAACACACTTCCGCATTTATAATGATTAATGAGCGAACAAGTAGTAATTTTAGTTCTTCTCCTCATCTGTGTTACTGTCAAACGCACATGGAAATAAGATTCGTATGTATCTGTCGAGGCAGGTCGCATCCTGTCGCAAGCTAATGCCGTAGATTTCAGACACTCAAACCAGCGGCCTGTGTAGGCAGCCCCGGCTGACATCATCTGCGAACGGCAGCGATTTCTCTTGCGAGTGACTAGTGATCCAGCCAAAGACTTTTAACACTAAGTGCAGTAACATGTTAAGGAAAGTATTTGTAAAACAGAACTTGAGACCAGTGTCGTTCCCTGTTTACAAACAGAGAGAGCCAGTGTGCGATGCGCTGACAGCGGTGCGCTTATTGACTTTCACTAGATGTCTGCCTCGGCTTGCATTTACTTCTTCCTTATTTTGGGAAGAACACCTCACCAAGCTTTCAATTCACATTATAGGTGCTCAATATGGGAACCGTTGGTAATGCGGCGAACGTCAACATGGGTGAGCGTAAAATTAAGTGCAGTGTCTGTCCAATAAGGCATGACAGCGGCCTGGTTCGAAAATCTGTTCATTGTGCTAACTCATCTACATCTACATGGGTACTCTGCAAATGGCACTTAAGTTCGTGGCAGAGGATTCATCGAACCACCTTAACAATAAT
Organism: Schistocerca cancellata; assembly: GCF_023864275.1. Taxonomy (NCBI): domain Eukaryota; kingdom Metazoa; phylum Arthropoda; class Insecta; order Orthoptera; family Acrididae; genus Schistocerca; species Schistocerca cancellata. Next base: position 599,640,377 of record NC_064631.1, on the reverse strand, counting down.
TCTCTATTATTCCACTCTTGAACAGCGTGCTGAGAAAGCGTTCACGTATATCTCTCCGTGCGAGCTCTGATTTCACTTATTTCATTATGATCGTTTCTCCCTATGTAGGAGGCGGTTAACAAAATATTTTCGCATTCGGAGGAGAAATTTGGTGATTTAAATTTCGTGAGAGAGTCCCGCCATAACGAGAAACGTTTTTGTTTTAATGATGTCCGCCCAAAATCCTGTATCATGTCTGTGACACTCTGTCCCCTATTTCTCTACAATATAAAACGTGCTGCTTTTCTTTGAACTTTCTCGATGTAGTCCGTTAATCCTATCTGGTAATGGTCCCAGACCGCGCAGCAGTACTCCAAAAGAGAATGGACAAGTGTAGTGTAGGCAGTCTCCTTGTTAGATCTGTTACATTTTCTAATTGTCCTGCCAATAAATTGCAGCCTTCGGTTCGACTTACCCACAAAATGTTCCATGAGTTCTTTTCAAATTGAGTTGTTCGTAAAAGTAATTCCTGGTACTTAGTTGAATTTGTGGCCTTTAAGTTTGATTGATTTATCTCGTAATCGAAGATTAACCGACTCTTTTTCATTACTTATGGTCAACTGCCAACTTTTGCACCATGATGCCTTTACTAGACGGCTTCACTAGACAACAAACGACAGCATCATCGGCAGACAACCTAAGACAGTTGGTCAGATTGTCTCCTAAATCGTTTATGTAGATAAGGCACAGCAGAGGGCCTGTAACACTACCTTGGGGAACGCCAGAAATCATTTCTGTTTTCATTTCTGTTTTGCTCGATGACTTACCGTCAGTTACTACGAATCCGTCATTTACTACGAAATCACGAACCCAGTCGCATAACTGAGACGATACGACATAAGCACACAATTTGATTATAGGCAGCTTATGAGGTACAGTATCAGAAGCCTTCTGGAAATCAGTTTGAAATCCCTTGTCAACAGCACTCAACACTTCATGTGAGTAAAGAGGTAGTTAATGATATGGGCCTGTAATTTAGAGAATTAGTCCTATAACCTTTGTTGAATATTGGTGTGACCTGGGCGACTTTCCAGTCCTCGGGTACGGGTCTTTCGTCGAGCGAGCGGTTGATATGATTGATAAGTACGGAGCTAATGCATCTGCATACTCTGAAAGGAATTCCATTTGACAACACGGAACTGACGATTTGTCTGCGAGTTCTGACACACCTGCCTCCTAGTCGTGCGCTCCGTAACTATGCCACAGCGCATATTATGTATAGAAACTTGGAGGTACGTGCCACTTTTATATACGTCTTACACAATTTTAAACATGGTTATGGGACAGCAACCGTACAGGAATGTGATTTGTGTAACACAGTCAACCGGTTGCAACAAGATTTTACTTTCACATGGTTTCGACACCGACTATGGGTGTCTTCATCAGAAACACCAAGCAGTTACATGCAGTAACAGATGAAGATATGTACATCTACATCTACATGAATACTTTGCAAATCGCATTTAAGTGCCTCGCAGAGGGTTCATCGAGCCACTGTATAGCACGCCGAAAGAAGATATCTTTCTGTACAAGCTCTGATTGCCCTTATTTTATCGTGGTGATCGTTCCTCCCTACGTAGGTCAGTGTCAACAAAATATTTTCACATTCGGAGGAGAAAGTTGGTGATTGGAATTTCGTGAGAAGATTCCGTCGCAACGAAAAACGCCTTTCTTTTAATGATGTCCAGCCCAAATCCTGTATCATTTCTGTGGCACTCTCTCCCATATTTCGCGATGATACAAAACGTGCTGCCTTTCTTCGAACTTCTTCTATGTACTCCGTCAGTCCTATCTGGAAGGATCCCACACCGCGCTGCAGTATTCTAAAAGAGGACGGACAAGTGTAGTGTAGGCAGTCTCCTCAGTAGGTCTGTTACATTTTCTAAGTGTCCTGCCAATATTTGCTTCCAGATTAAGTTGTTCGCAATTGTAATACTTGTGTATTTAGTTAAATTTACGGCTTTTAGATTAGACTGATTTATCGTGTAGCCGAAGTTTAACGAGTTCGTTTTAGCACTCATGTGGATGACCTCACACTTTTCGTTATTTAGGGTCAACTGCCACTTTTCGCAACAATCAGATACCGATCTAAATGTTCTCGTAATATAAAATACTTCGTAAGAAGGTAACATTTAACCATATAAAAATTACAGACATTGCAACCGACACAAAACTCCCAACCGTTAGTAAAATATTAGCTATTTGGTGTAGTGTATTATGCCATGTAACTATTAATTTTTACGAAGCTGCTAGATACATTTGGCAGAAGGAATCAAGTGGTAGAGAAACCAATATTAGAGGAAGAGCGAAGTAGTAGCCGTATCTTCATTGTTTCTCCGTGCCTTTTACTTCAGTGTTTCTTCGTGATCATCGACCACTTGACAAGTTGACAATAGAAAGGCAGTTCATCGGATTCGGGCATGTGTGTGTCGAGCGCAACATTAAGACGCGCTCCAAAAGCGGCGCGTAGCTTCTGATGGCCACCGGGGGAGCCGGTTACCTCCTGCTTGATGAGTCGGCTCCGCCTTTCTCCTGCAGCCGCCGCGGACGACGCGAGGGGTCATTAACGACAGTGTCCGGCTGCTGCCCTCGACAACAAATCATTACATTTCGGTAATTAAATCGCAATTAATTCACGCGGTAAGTGCGTAATCGGCGCGGCGTCGGCGCGACGCGCGTGCTAATTTGCAAGCAAATTAGAGTGGGTGGGCGTGGTGGCGTGCCTAATGATACAGCAGCGCTTGCGTACCTAGGTCCGGTCCGGTCTGGCGTGGCGCTGCGTGCGATCGCTAATTACCTGCTCGGCACTTCCCACGGCCAGGCCACTGTTGACTGGACAGCGTCCAGTAGGGACCGTCGACGCTCTTATAAGAGCGCGCGGAATTTTATCTGAATAAATTTACTGTTTGGCTAAACGCTTTGGTTCTAAAACAATGTCAACTGGTGTAACAGTGCGAACTGTTGGTTTAAAAGGCCACTGAATACTCTGTTGCCAACAGTAGCGAAATGACAGTACATACAGGTTTTTCTTTTTATAAAGCTTTGTAGCGAGATCTCAATATTTCTCAATGGAAGACGTAAGGTTTGCAGATGAGTTCGAGATCATACTGTGGCACTTTGTTTATAAAGGTCCGTCTTGATCACACATATTTTATAACACTATTACCGGTTTCGTCTACTACCATCTTCAGATCATAAAATATTCTGATGTAGGCATCAACGTCAAAATTTACACATGTAGGTACGTAGTAAGTGCTCAACTTACTATGTACTTAATATGTATGTACCTACATGTATAAATTTTGACGTTGATATCTTCATCAGGATAATTTCTGATCTGATGATGGCAGTAGCCGAAACTGGTAACAGTGAATTGTAAAATATGTGTGATGAAGACGGATCTTTACAAATTAAGTGTCAGTGCTTCTCTCTTTTTTTTTGTTATTGACAGAATAAACCGCCATTTGACTGTGTATTACTTTATTTATCTTCTGTGCTATCTAGATTTGGGATTTTATGCCATTATCAAGTACAATGCTAAAATTTCTTAGACCATTAACATTTCATACCTGTCAAGCTAACCTAAGAACTTCTAGCATTTTACTTGATAATGGCATAAAAATCGAAATCTAGATAGTAAAGAAAATAAATACAGTATTGCATAGTCAAATAGTACCTTAGTATTTCAAGATGTGTGTCCTTTTTACCTGCTTTGGACTACTTGATAATGGCATGAAAGCTTAAATCTACATATTACAGAAGATAAATACAATAATATCAGGGCGGTTCGTTCTTTCAAAAAATATTTTTCTCTTGCTCCTTCTTCGTTCAAACGTTTAAGCATTTTTCCTGGCATCGTATCTGTACCTAATACTTCCCCATTTTCCGCTGCAGCTAGTGCAATCTTTACTTCTTCTATACGATTGTTGGATCTTTTTCATCATCATCCATGCTGTTCAAGAATAGAAGTTTCAGAGTTGACGGTTTGTGATCCGTATCATGTAACTCAAATAGTCCTCCCATTTCTGAAGGACGCCTTCGCGATATCTGCGCACTACATTTTCGTCTTTACTAAGAATTTACACACCAGCACTTCCTGGTCTATTCTGATTCCATGTTGCAGTGTATATTCTATTTTTCAGTAAGCCATAATTTCCTTTGCTCTTTACTTCTCGCATCCCTTTTTTAGCCATTTTTCCTAGCCTGCTCTGTTTCTGCACGCAGTTTGTTGTTCAGCCTCCCGTATATTTTTCTTGCGACTTCGTTGTTCTTGTTTCTGAATTTTATTCTTCCCTCCATCTTCTAAAGCATTTCATGTGCAACCCCTTGCCTGCTTTTCCCTTTCCCCCGTTTACGTACCCTATACATTTTGGCCTGCTTTTATGGTTCCTTCTTTCAGCTTATTCCAATACTCGATACTATCAAGTGGTTCTTTGTCTCCTAAAGTATTAGTAAGCTCAAGTGATAGCGTTTCCGTAATTCTTTCTTTCCTCGATCTTATCTTTTCTAGGTCTCACTTCTGCACCTAGTAATATGTGCATCTTCTTGATACCATTTCTGTGCCTATCTTCCATCAGTATAAAATGAGTTTGGTCTCTATTTCCTCGTGATTTCCAAGTTTAGAGCCTCCTCATGTGACTTTCAAATCATGTGTTTGCCCTACAGAAGTTAATTATCCATTCACCTCTGGTATTACCCCTTCCATGACCAGGACTGCCTGCTATGGTTCCCTCTTTCCCATCTCCTAAACTGTCATTCAAATTTCCCGTTGTATTTTCTGTATTGTTATGTATCTTACATCCTCAAACTGGTCATCATGTTCTCAAGTTGCTATGTACACATGGATAATCAATTATCTTTTTGTATTCCTTCCAGCTTTACACCAAATTCATGTTACTTGAATTTTCCTCACATTTGGCCAATTCCCTAGCCACATTCTCTCCTACTCCGGTCGTTCCTTTTACTTGTCCTCCTGAGTGGTACATATGTTTTCATCTGACTACAGTTCTCTGATACTATGCCATCTTACCTCAGCAGCTGCTACCAAGTACATATTATTCATTTACACCTCACTTTTAAGGACCTAGTTTTCCTACCTCTGAGAAATGGTTATATAACAAAACATGTAACAGTCGCGAATGGCCAAAGACTCCTTGACAACAGTAATGATTCCATCACCAAAGAAACAAGGAACCAAGAAATGGTGTGAGCTCACGATGATTAGTCTCGTTTCGGATTAAGCTGAAGTTATGTTGAGACTGATTAATAAAAGACTGGAGAAGGTAGTGGAGAAGAACTTCGCTGAGGAGCAATTTGGTTTTAGATGGAATACAGGCTAAGTGCAAAAAGAATGTTGCGAATTTTGGAAGAGAGGGTTACTGAAAAGAGAAGATACTTGTGTATGCATGTATTTCATGGGCCTGGAAAAAGCATTTCATTATGTGACTTCGGATAAGCTTATAAGTGTAATGAGAGGAAAAGTAGTGTACCGAAAACCCAGACGAGTTATAAAGCGTCAGAGAAAGTGGCGAGCAGAAATTACCAACTCGATAGAACTAGGGAAAAAAGTAAGATAGGACTGCTGTCCGTCTTCCACCCTTTTCAGTCTTTTCAACCACAGTGTGACTACTTACTGCGCACTAGATAACAAGGAGGTAAGAATTGGAGAAAGAAGAATAAAGCGCTCGAGGTTTGGAGACGACACTGTCCTTCTAGCAATTGATGATAAGAATGACTGGATGCAGAGGAGACCTTTGAGCTAAAAGCAAGATTTGTAGAACGTAAATCAGTACAAAGATAACAAAATTAATATCAATAGGGGGAAATAAAATGGTAAAGTTAATGCTGAATAGACAAATAGGAGAACATGCACAGTGTTTTAAATACCTAGTAGCCATGATAGAAAGCGACTAGAAGAGCAGCATGTAATTTAAAAGCAGAACATCAATAGCGAAAGAAGTATTATGTAAGAAAAACAGCGTTTTCTGCAGTAACATGGACAATGATTTGAGGAAAAGTCTAATGAAATATTTTGTATGGAGTGTCCTGTGTGGAGCTGAAACATGGGCAATGGGAAAGAAAGATATAGCAAGGCTGTAGGCTTTTGAAATATGGATATGGCAGAGGATGGGAAGATTCATTTGGATGGATAGAGTGAAAATGAAGAGATACTGTGAATATTGGGAGAGCAAATGCAATAGCTGAACGTAATAACATAAGAAAAAGAAGCTGGATTGGATATGCGTCAAGAAGGAAAGAGGGGTATATGGAAGGAAGAGGAGGCTAGAGAGAAAGATATTTCAGTCCTGGTTGATGTAATGGACGGCAGCATATACAGGAACATTAAGAAGGAAGCAATAGATCGCAGGAAACGGAGACACAAAGTAGCTGCTAATACAGCAGAAAACTGACGATGATGAGAGCAAAGCAACGTGTGCAGGCACCCCTGCAGCGCCAGCGTATTGTGCAACACAGTGAAATATCTTAAGTTTTATGGTACTTGACGTACTATACAGATATTTTACATAATAGTTGTTAACATTTTTAATCGACAGCTATAAAAGTTTGTTCCCTTACAGAGTAAAACTCATGATTATCATAAGTAAAGTGTTCCTCGATGTATAGAGCACGCGACTGATCAGCAACGAGCGATGTTAAGTTGTGAGTGAGTACTGTTGATGCAAGAGCACGAACACAAAGTAAAGTGGTTAATGACCCAGTGGAGAGTCGATCGGTACTTGCCCTGACATGCAGAGCTGTGTTGAGTGATTTATCTCTAAGGAAGATGAAGCTCGTGACAAAGTATCCGATTACAACTGATGAGCCCTCTCGGTTTCTCTAGTCGCTATTGATTTATAGAGTACTTTCGGGTGTTCAGACGAACTGGTGTCATTTTATGCACAATATTTCGTCTTCTTCAGGAGCTGCAAGTTTTGCTGTTATGTGTACTCGCTATCTAGACTCTAACTAGACTAAACTATTCTTCGTCTCGTGCCTTACAAGTAGCTCTGTTTGACTCCCGTCACCCTAGGCGCCCTTTGATGCTTTTTAGGTTTTTCAGTGGTATTTCGGGAAAGGCACAGTCCCTCAGCGTTTCCCAGCTCCGATGGTATGTCATAGCCGGCGAGATCTTAGTCAACTGGGGGATGGACCCAAAACATTGCTTGAATTGAAGCCTCCGTCCTTGTTTGTTGTCGTATCCGATATCTTAAATTCGGTAGACTCCTTAATTAAGCTATACCAGAAACATGACATTTACTCCACCTTACTGGTATCATCATGTTTAATTTGACTATTATATCCAAGTCGGTGCTCGATGATAGCTCATTTACGTGTGTCTTTTAGTCCATTGGGTCACTGATGTTCCTTGCATCTCTGCTCAGTCTGCTTGAAGTAAGACATTCCACATTCATCTGGAATCTGGTATATGCCCGGTTTTCGGAGACCTAATTTGTCTCTAACACTGCCTACAAGACGTTCTACACATGGCAGCACGATTCACATTACCTGAGGAAATACTATTAATGAAATGTAAACAGCAGCTCGGTTGAACGCCTCGAAATACACAATTATCCGATTACAAGATCAGTGTAATATTCTGGAGCCTGTTATGCTACGTTATAATGTTAGAGTAACACTAATAAGTAATATCAAATGGAATGATTACATCAAAACAGTAGTAACGAAGAGTTTTGTTATGAGGACTTTTTGGTAATCCAGATTATCCGTAAAACAACTCACTAGACGTGAGTATGATCTATTCCATATTATTCTTCCAGCGTTTGGAGTCCTTATCAAACACTTTTAAAGTCAGATGTAAGATTAGCTGACTAGATGGGACAGCTAATAAAGAGCAACTGAATAGAACTGCGGAGAAAATAAATTTACTGTACAACTTGACTAAAAGAAGGGATAGGTTGATGGGACACTTCCTGATACAACAAGGCATCATAAGTTTGGTAGCAGAGAGCTGCTTCAGAGAAGTCTGCAGACTGGACACGAGGCCATAACAGCAACACGACAGCAGATATTGAAGGAATTTTGGGGCCATGTTGTCAGGATCTTAACTTAGGAGCTCAGTACAGCTAATGCAATTGTGTAATGAAGCTGTTCACAGAAGGAGTTTCACACTATTATTTCGGCAGATGTGCTGGTAAGGGCACAACGTGTACCAGCAATATTTATCCATTGCCGTTTACTATTTCATTCTTAGACGGTGTCCACGAAGACATACGGTCAGCTCCGCGTAAACCGAAGCTTTATTTTTCATCATGTGGTTTTTACGTTGCTTATTTTACGGGTAATTTACGGTCCCTTTAATGCAAATGGAGTCTGTTGTAAATTCCTAAAGACTACGCACAGTCAGGTCATTTCGTAAAATTAAAAGAAAAGAAGAAAAGGAAAGGACTCTTATGGTATACAAAGTAATTTAAAACCACTCCATAGAAACATGTTACAAAACTTAAGTTTTAAGGAGAGTGATTGCATCAAAAATTATCATTTGACTGTGTGTTATAACTCATTACAGGTTTGAAAATCGTTCACTTCTTTCTTCATGATTAACAGCAGCAGACTATGACCAAAAGGGATAATTCTGGCGCTTTCTTGCAGAATTTTTGTTCTAAGTGAAACTTTATAACTGTTTCACAATTTTGGTGAACTCTTACCAATTTTTAATCTCAAAAAGCTAATACAAAAGAAATTCGACAAAGACATAATTAGATTCACATCTTCCGATCATAATTTTTCTAGTTCGCTTTACTTCCAGTATCAAGAAACCTATTTGTTGCCTTGCACGATATCCCATGAATATCTCTCTCCTGCCTATAAAGGTACTTCACTGACGTCTCTCCTCCCTTGTAGCTTTCCGTTAAATATTTTACTGTGTACATAATTTCTGAAAGTTGTCCATTTTCTTCGCCTTCTTTTTTACGTAGGTACGCTGAATGTTGTGATGCAATAAATCGACAAAAATTAAGCACTTTGTAGACGATATTAGGTAATCTTAATTAAATTATTCCAAACATTATGGTTTCTAACAGGAATCTTATTTTGCATGTAGTTAGAAATTACAGTTCAGTAATTTACTTTTCTGTCACCTAAAGATAAAGTTTCATAAGTTATTCTCCTTAATATAAGGAAATATTCTCTTTTATGGTAGCTATTTCTAAAAGTAAAATGGTAGTAACTTCATGGAAATGTCTGGTAAAAGTCCCATATGCTAGCCACGTTTTTAATTACCTGCAAACTCGTGGCATTGTTTATACGAGTAGATAGGCTGCTAGTCGGAGAACTTCGTCACTTTATAATTTAATTTTCATTAGAAATATGAGATTGAAATGACTCTCACAGTGGTCTACTTATTTCAGAATTAATCAATCAAGTAGTTAATGGAGTACAGTAGTGGCGTGTAATACTTCTAGAAGATGGACAGGCGTACTGTGTGTGTGTCAGTTTAACTTTAGAAGGTGAGTAACGCAAACAGAAAGGCAGCTGGCAGCGCAGTGCTTCTAAATGAGCTAAAAAAATGTTATTTGCCAGGAAGAGGCACCGGCGATCTTATAAGAGAGGAGTAGCAAGCAAGCTCGTTAATGGTTGATTTTTGATGAGAGAAAGACGTGGTTGCGCTTGTCCCAAGAACAACGACGCTCTCATCTCAAGAGAGAGTGACTCGGCTATTAACGCAAAGTCATCAGCAGCCCGAGAGATTATTCTTCGTGCGCTGTCGCTCGTTAGTGGCCGCGTCCGACAGCACTTATTGTTTTGAGAAGGCGCCTCAAGTGGTCAGCTCGGATGCAGAAGGGATCCCACAATGTTTCCTAACATCCCGAAAAGTAATCTTAAACGTCTGTCCAAGAACAAAACACTAGCGAAGCCTTTTTGTTTAATATTGTGCCCAATACAGGACACTACGTGTGATAAAATGAGCAACAAACTTTTTCTGTCTGTGGGTACTGCTGTATGTCGAATTTCAATCTCCTACAAACCCGTCACATGTCCCTGATCCTCTAATAACAGTACATTATACAGACGACAGAGGGAAATATACAAACATCAGAAACACAAAACCTTACCACGCTAGTACGATGTAGGAAAATTGTTTGCATTAAAAACATTTTCCAGTAGTCTTGGAATGGGTAAACCCAGGTCCTGCATGGTTTTCAAGGGAATCTATTCTTCCTACAAAACAATGACAAGTTCAAGCAACGGTGATGGAAATGGTAGCGGTCACGCAGCCTTCTTTCCAAGTTAGACCACAAAGACTCATTAAATATTGAGAACTGGTGACTATGATGGCCCGGGGGACATGAGAGTTTATCACTGGGCTCACGAAACCAGTCCTGGGCGATGTGATGTGTATGAAGAGCGAACGCTGTCGTCTTGGGGCGACGCATCACGATTGTAGAACAAACGTTCTACCATGGGATGAACCGGATCAGCCGAAACGGTCACATAATACTTGAATGCGACCTCGCATAGAAACCGTGGGGCTCCTGGAACATCATGAGATCGCTTCCCGAATCATCATCGAACCCCGCCATGTTTCATTCTTGAGACGTAAACCAGGCAATAAGTTGGAAACAGTGCGAAACACGACACATCCGACCACATGACTTTCTTCCATTCCTCCACAGATGAGATTTTATGGCTTCGGCGTCAAGTTTTGCTGTTACAGGCATTTGCATTACTTATGAGTGGTTTTGGGATTCCATTTCCCCCTGCAGTTCCCTGATTCTGAAGCTCCTTCCGCGTAGTTTTGTTGCTAACAGAGTTCGCGAATGGACATTCAGTTCAGGAGTAACTTTTTCAATTGTCCTCTAATTTTTTATCACTCTGTTCTTCAATGACAGTCCGTCACAGTCACTCAACACACATTTCCGTCCACGTTGTGACTTAGTGGGTGGTATTTTCTTACGTTTTCCTTATATGCGACATAGATCTTCGATGAAAATGTAATATTTTTCTAACTACAATAGTTGTAATATTCTATACCATAATTAGTACATTATTGATTCCAAAATATATCTTGTCAGTTGTCAGTTCTCATTGTTACTTATTGGACACCTATGCTCTAGAAAAGCCAAATAAATATATCAAATGCCCAGCTAATTCTGCTGTGATTTTACTATCCACAAGTCACACTGTTTGTTTTGTTAATTGCTGTCAGTGTTTTTCGATGTCCAGAGCACTTAAGCAAAGAAGTCTCCCATCTCTCCCGCCTTGTTACTTGTCGAGGGTAAGTGATGCTGATTTTGCTAAAATTGTGTGGAACCTTTCTTGACTTTACCCGAATATACACTAAAATAATTATTGATGCTCTTGGGAGACAAACTGGTTTGAATCATACAGGTTTTCTGAAAATTACAAATAAACTTGGAGCAACATAAGGATATGAAGAAGCATCAAGGTGGGACTATTATTCTCAATTTACTACCAGTCGGCAGTTTTCAATCACATTTGTTAGCCATGTTGAATAAATAACTGCAGGGTCGCGTTCATTTGTAAGGTGCAATATTTTTGGTTTACCTATTCTAGGATTCAAGACAACTGTGTAACTTGGAATGACATGTTTAATGTCGCAATATTAGCACAAAAATACACGCTTTTACATAGTTTTCAGTGTGACCACAAGAAACAGCTGTCAGGATAACGCATCTCGTCAACATGAAAAAATGAAATAATCATAAACACAACAACATTAAATATTAACACTCAGAAGGTTAAATTATCCTGAACATGACAATATTAAAGTTAAACTAGAAGTTTCTTTACAAAACTGTTCCTACACTTAGGTTATGATGTTGGTCAGTACTACGAAAATCTTCCGATTCCGTTTCAAAGTTCAGTACTCTTTTTAGGATGACAGTCAAGTCTATGGTGGATGGTTAGTTATGTGACAAATTGAGCAAAAGATTACCCAAGGCTGCTCAAGCTTACAGTGGACGCAAGCTGGTGAACCAACAAGTTTACACCTCTGCACGCGGTATTTACCTTAAGCTGCCATTAGCAGCCGTCTGCTAGGCTGCTCTATTTCGCTGAAATTCCTGTAAAACTAATTACACCTTTGCTGAATTTTCCAGTAGAAACTTTCCTTATGTTTCTCGTCATGCGAGAGGATATGTACTCATGCCTAGTCTTAGAATGTGGCTATATATACACGCATGTTTGGAGCAGTGTGCATATTATAATGCCCTCTCTGTTCTCGCATGAACAATTAACTAATTGGCTGGTTCGTTTCTCCACAGTTGGAGCTAAACGATGCTACAGCTGATTTCTAGCTGGTTATCAGCAGCTGTGAACGCAGAGTTCACACAAATTACTCCTCTGTGTCGTACAAAGTGTTACGCATTCCGTTCTGCACTTGAAGCCAGTTCAGAGATGAGTCCCCGAAAATTTTCCTCTTGTCTTATAGCTGCACTGTCTCCCCATCTGGGTTCTTTCGTTCTTCACATCACGGCTTTTTTCGACCAATAGCAGCGTTCCTCTTATCTTGTGAAGACTCTCTATCAATCGCAAGGTCCCTACCGTTACATTGTTCCGAAACTTTGGCTCTTTTCTCCTTCCTAGCGCGTTTCCGCCAATCGGACGTTCTGTGCCCATTCCAGACGCCTAAATGCGTACATTGGCTCTCTCACGAGTGTACCACTAGCTGGGCATGTGATCGAAAACGCGTCACTAGTGCTGTTTCGTATCCATCTGGAATTCCAAAACGCAGTTTCCTAAAATCTTTCTTTCTTGTCCTCCCTCAGATGAGCCGTTACACTCACTCTCCCCACCTGAGTCACTTGGTCAGTCGCTGACTTTCCACCTGGGACACCCCTATAAGTGGTTTCCATGGTACCCCCTGTAGCGCGGCCTTGCCTCTGCCCTCAACCCTCTGAATTCCAAACTGAAACGCCTCTCACTCCTTTTTTCACCTTCCACTCAAACATGCATTATACGAAAGGTCTGTTAATTACCATCGATTTAGTGTCATCCCTTTTTACATTACATACTGCTAGACAAATTGGCTCATTACTGCCGAATTAAGTTAGGTGTCATATTCACCTTCCTGTTGCAATGTATAAAGCTCTCATGTAAGGTGCGAATCTGACCTTCATTTATTCTTTCATCTTACACTTTATTAAACAGAAAAAATGCCTATAGTAATTACAGGACTGTGTTAAGCTATCAATCGTTCCTTACTGTAACTTACTTTCTTCCGTCATTTATAGCTCACACATCAGCTTCTCTGTTCTCACAAACTGCTTGCGAAACCTTAACAGTTTCAATGACTTGCAATCTGACGTTCCTCGGCCCAGCTGCATACAGCTTTCTCTCTGTTAGTACCTGAGTCGTTCAAATTCTCATTTTCATAGATTCGAGGTTCAGAAAATTTCACACTATTATTCTCTCTCTCTTCTCACTCCTCCATCCTATAATTGTCTGTTCCTCTGATTCTGTGAACGTAATATTGTCTCTAGGCACAGAATTCATGCAGTAGAAAATGTACAGTATTTTTTATGCCAGGCTTTTCTTGTCATGTATCACAGATTATATTAATTGGTAATAGAAGAAAGAAAAAAATTCACAAATAAATACTGCAGTTAAATTCCGTCACAAGAATTCCGGATGAAAACCAAGTATTATACTGTAGGATTTGTTCAACTGTTTTCAAGAGAACTACTACAGCTACTACTTGGGCAGTAGATACGGTAGATACTGCCTGCTCCCACAGTTTCTCTAAGATGCTATATCCAACAAAAAAAAGTTACGTTCTTTGTAACCCTAAAAGCATCCTGCACGGTCTTGCACGGATGTGGCACTGCTCCACTGATTAACTAATGTTCATCATGGGGATATGGGAGAAGCTGAAGAGCCGTACTACAGTCATATCAACGTAAAGGCTAAAATATGGTCGAATAATTGGAATACATTGTGAATCAAAGATTTACATGCAGTTGTAGTGGAAGAAGTATCAGGTAGCCGACCCTGGCCATATAGTAGGAAACATCAAAGCGATTTAGGGACGCATGAAGACTGGAACCGCCACCCTCCCGAATACAGAGGCAGTCAGTTCAAAACAATGTCTCCTCATTCGGTTCATCCCTAGTGTACAATACGGTTTTAAATACAAGTTATTTATTAATATAAACGGCTAATTATATGCTTTTCGTTCATTTCTCAGTTCCAATAACAGCAAAACACTGCACACGTTGTATACAAACTATTTGATAATGCTTCACTTGACGCACTGTGAGTGAGGTCAGAACGTCAGAACCATAGCTATTTCGATTTTGGGTAATGCAACTTTGCATTTGCTAGCCTGAAAATCTGAGTCACATAATGACTGAAATGTTGATCTCACAAAGACGATAAGGCGTTAGTTTTCGAGAAAAATTTGAAAGAAGACATAATGTGAAATCATCATGTGAAATGATAGATGTATTATTATCACGTGCACTCTGGCCACAAATATTTTGTACTGTAATAAGAGGAAAAGAGTATGCTAGTATTGATTTCCATGTTTCACTGCTTAACAAAAATGTTAAGGAAATTTTAAATAATTAATATCTTCCCAAATTTGGAAAGGCACTTGAGAGAGATCTTAGAACTGCAAGCAGTGGATAGACAGAGGGCGGAGTGTTAACCAGCCCATAAAGTGGCGTCATGCAGACTGCGGCCGAGCGCGTCATCTTTTGATCACTTAAAACGCGATTCTGACACACCACGCCAACTACGAACGTAGCTATGCGCTTACTATTCCTCTGACTGCGCCCACTGCCTGTACAAGACTTTCGCCGACACAGTTTCTATCAGAAGGCCGCTTTTGGTGGATCTTGACTATTTGACTCCGATGCTACGTGTCAAACTCGACGCTCATTCATGCTGCTGGATCGTGTTTAAAGACTAGATTCCTGCAACGAAACAACATTCTATCGTGGTTTAAACTGTTTCCTATTAGGTTCATAAATATCTAAGAATGAAAAAAAAAACATGTCACTTCTGCATGTGAGTGCTCAGGAAACTCTACAGGTTTCTAGGATTGCCCTCACCTGACTGTTCGAAACGCCAGCTACCTCCCACTAGTGACATCCTTGCGCAAAACGCGTCCTCTTTCATACAGAGGAACGCATCTTACCAGTCAACGTGTAACACCGAAAATGCAGGATGCATGGCACCTGCTAGCGACACAGAACTTTTTTTGGACTTGTCTGTGAATATTTGTAATTTAAATGCTTTCTTTTAGTAAATAAGGACATTGCTTCACTGTATGTGTACATTTAGGTAGAAGTCTGTTGACATTTCATTATATTTATCTGTGTTTTACTGTGAAAATTATAAGCTCTGGGAAAAAGCCAAAGGAATTGTTATTTGCATCGACTAGCAACGATAGTAGCAGTGCTTGTGCATTGCAAAATCTTTGGTTTGTTGGTTGGTTTGGGGGATTAAAGGGACCAGACTGTAAAATCTTTGGGTAGGGAGTTGTTGCGCAGAGCGCGCGGAGAGAGGGAGACGGGTTTCAACGCTTGTAGTGTGCGAAAGTGTGCGAAAGTGTGGTGTTAACGCTCTCGCAGTAGAGAGTACCATTTTCGGCGGCATCATGTACGCACGCTGGTCTGATGTCTAGAGCAGGAAAACGGACAGTGGACGGGCGGAAGAGGCTGTATTAATTACGACTGCCCGTTCCTATAATTAGTCGCGGTTCAACAATAGCAGCAGTTCCAGCAACACAGTTTCATCGTCGGCTCCGAGTTTCGTAGCACGGACAGCACTGAAGTAAGACTGTTCATTGGTAGAAAGTATTAACGGCTAACCCAGCAGCACAACTGAATGTGATTTGATTGTTAAGGCTTATTTAAATAATAATCAGTTAAACTCAGGGCGATTGTGTCCTCACTGCCCCCAGACATTGATACCAAGCAGGATCCTTGTTCCTTTTTCCCCTAAAATGCTGAGTATCATAAGAAACAAATTGAATAGTTACAGCAAGTTTGTTAATGAATGATTTCTCTTTTAAGAATTTTAGCCTCAGTCTACTTTCAATTAACTGTTGTACAACAGAAGCTTCAGTACATGACGAAAGTAATACAATTTCATTTTTATAGTTTGAGAATCAATCACTGGAAAAATCCAAATCTAAATAAATGCACAAATTAATAGTGCGGAAGTTTTATTTGTTTCACAAGTAGCTTGGAGCACATGGCTGTTTGGTTTGGTACGTATTCTAGTATTTAAATCAGTTCAAGTCAGTAAAAACGGCTCTGTTGTTCAGACAATAATATGAAATCCAATTTGCAAAATAAGTAACGGCAAAATGAAAAGTGCTTGCTTTTTTTTTAAATTTCTTTGATGACGCTATGCTGAGGTCACTGAAAGTCATTGTTCACGTAACGAAGTTCAGTACTAACATACAGTTTAATTACATATTTTCAAATCATTACTTGATTGCCTTTTTTCAAAGTTTAATGCCAAACATAACGTAAGAGTGACTTCTCAGTTTTCTTTATGATTACATACTCACTTAAAATTAATGTCAAAAAAATAAATAAGAAAAATAAAACGTGGCAACATTCAGTTACTTCCTTTTCGTTCATTAGTGTAACTTTCGGATTTACGATCAGTGGTACCTATCCAGTGTTCTTCGTGCGTGAATGCACAAAATAAGTTTCATTTTCCAAATTATAGCCCTGTTCGGTTTAATTACTTTTATTTTTAGTAGACTTTCCATCAGAAGTGTCGGTTGTACACTTTCCTCCTACTTATCGGTATCACTTCTTCGGTAAAGATAGCCTTATACAAACAGAAAAAATACATTAGGCATACACGCGATACACGGTCATATACACTCCTGGAAATGGAAAAAAGAACACATTGACACCGGTGTGTCAGACCCACCATACTTGCTCCGGACACTGCGAGAGGGCTGTACAAGCAATGATCGCACGCACGGCACAGCGGACACACCAGGAACCGCGGTGTTGGCCGTCGAATGGCGCTAGCTGCGCAGCATTTGTGCACCGCCGCCGTCAGTGTCAGCCAGTTTGCCGTGGCATACGGAGCTCCATCGCAGTCTTTAACACTGGTAGCATGCCGCGACAGCGTGAACGTGAACCGTATGTGCAGTTGACGGACTTTGAGCGAGGGCGTATAGTGGGCATGCGGGAGGCCGGGTGGACGTACCGCCGAATTGCTCAACACGTGGGGCGTGAGGTCTCCACAGTACATGATGTTGTCGCCAGTGGTCGGCGGAAGGTGCACGTGCCCGTCGACCTGGGACCGGACCGCAGCGACGCACGGATGCACGCCAAGACCGTAGGATCCTACGCAGTGCCGTAGGGGACCGCACCGCCACTTCCCAGCAAATTAGGGACACTGTTGCTCCTGGGGTATCGGTGAGGACCATTCGCAACCGTCTCCATGAATCTGGGCTACGGTCCCGCACACCGTTAGGCCGTCTTCCGCTCATGCCCCAACATCGTGCAGCCCGCCTCCAGTGGTGTCGCGACAGGCGTGAATGGAGGGACGAATGGAGACGTGTCGTCTTCAGCGATGAGAGTCGCTTCTGCCTTGGTGCCAATGATGGTCGTATGCGTGTTTGGCGCCGTACGGGTGAGCGCCACAATCAGGACTGCATACGACCGAGGCACACAGGGCCAACACCCGGCATCATGGTGTAGGGAGCGATCTCCTACACTGGCCGTACACCACTGGTGATCGTCGAGGGGACACTGAATAGTGCACGGTACATCCAAACCGTCATCGAACCCATCGTTCTACCATTCCTAGACCGGCAAGGGAACTTGCTGTTCCAACAGGACAATGCACGTCCGCATGTATCCCGTGCCACCCAACGTGCTCTAGAAGGTGTAAGTCAACTACCCTGGCCAGCAAGATCTCCGGATCTGTCCCCCATTGAGCATGTTTGGGACTGGATGAAGCGTCGTCTCACGCGGTCTGCACGTCCAGCACGAACGCTGGTCCAACTGAGGCGCCAGGTGGAAATGGCATGGCAAGCCGTTCCACAGGACTACATCCAGCATCTCTACGATCGTCTCCATGGGAGAATAGCAGCCTGCATTGCTGCGAAAGGTGGATATACACTGTACTAGTGCCGACATTGTGCATGCTCTGTTGCCTGTGTCTATGTGCCTGTGGTTCTGTCAGTGTGATCATGTGATGTATCTGACCCCAGGAATGTGTCAATAAAGTTTCCCCTTCCTGGGACAATGAATTCACGGTGTTCTTATTTCAATTTCCAGGAGTGTATTATATCGCAAGCGGGATGGGCGGATTAGTAAGATGGAGGTTACAAACTCTATATTACTGTAAAAATAGTTGCTTTAAGTTGAAAGGAGTTGTACTGATATTAAAATCCACGGCTCCGAACGACTGACGTGATAAAATTTCTGTCTCTATTCTTGTCTCGAGTGCAACACAAAGGCAACCGTCGCCTACACCTACACGGGTACTCATCAGAGCCATATTACTATGCAAGACGTAGGGTTGTTCTGGCATCTCTGTATTTTTCCCCTTTCCCTTTCCATTCACGTGTGGCGGGTGGAAAGAGCGGTTGCAGGTAGACCTCTGTATGAACTCTAATTTCCCTTATTTTCCCTTCGTGGTCAATTTGCAAGGTGTTTGTGGGAGGAAGTAATTCTATGCAAATTTTATCGCTTATTAATGAATAACTTACAGGCTAAAGAAAACACCATACTTAAATTCAGTCAAGTGTTACTGCACTTCAGACATACGGTTGTATTAAAATCTGTTCACTGAAAACATGTAGTCTGTAAAAAAGACCACGATCATGTTTCGAGATTTATTTACAAGTGTCCGTTTTGAGCTCATATGTTATACCACTCATCCGGTTTCAGCTTACTACCATCATCAGATCTGTTCCAAAGAGAAAAAAACAGTAGTGTAACAATAAGGCTAAATACATTCTAAGCCCAAAAGAAAAAAAAAACTGGTCACGAAGGAGCTATGTATCCATAGAGATATTGACAAAAAATGAAAAATTGTAGACTTTCCTTTGGCGGCCGATGGATGAATGTGGGACGTTTGAGCGCAATTTCACCGTTCAGCTGTCAAAGATAGTAATCAGGGGACATACCGACATCAGAGCATAAACCCTTTGCCAATTTCATTCCGTCTAGTCAGCTGGAAAGTAATGCTTCGCAGACAGGCGCGCGACGAACATACGAAAATATCAGCATCTAAGAGAGGACGTTTAGATGGCTCAAAGAAGCCGGTTGGGGTAATAGGCGAATTGCGCGGCAGACAGCGGTGGGATACCAAACTGGATGTCGCCCTCCGTACGAACCGATAACCAGGACTGTTGGCCTGGGGTGCCATTTCATTTCATAGCAGGAGTCCTTTGGTTGTCATCCGCGGCGCCCTTAATGCTTAGCGGTACGTTTATGATATTCTACATACTGTTTTGTTACCCTTCATGGCAAGCCCTTCTGAGCTTGCAGTCATCCAAAATCACTAGTCTTCATGGAACGTATTCATTCAGTGCTTGTGCAGTCGACATCATTTATTCGGTACTAGATTCTTTTTAGCGTTTTCCTACGAATCTTTCAGGTTGCAGGAGGAAAGACTACATCGACATCTTCGAAGCCGCTAACGATATAACAAGGGGAACCCAGTGATTAGTCTGGCGTTCAACATTTTAAGTGCCGGTCGGTGTGGCCGAGCGGTTCTAGGCGCTACAGTCTGGAACCGCGTGACCGCTGCGGTCGCAGATTCGAATCCTGCCTCGGGCATGGATGTGTGTGATGTCCTTAGGTTAGTTAGGTTTAAGTAGTTCTAAGTTCTAGGGGACTGCTGTCCTCAGAAGTAAAGTCCCATAGTGCTCAGAACCATTTTTGAACATTTTAAGTCTGTGTGTAGAAAAGTATTTGAGCAGCAATTGCGAGGAAAGACTGTTCATTGCACACACGTTATCTGTAATTTGATAATTTACGCATTTTGTGGATCATGTGGTTATTCCGATGGGGGGGGGGGGCAGGGGAAGGTCTACAGATTAACCGTTGTGCATAGTAAGTGATCCCTGCGTTAATTTGTTTTCAAAAGAGGTCAGCATCAAAATAAACCATTTTATGGGTCAGTATTTACAGTAAATGAGTGGAAATTTTTTATCAGGGCAATGTTCTGTAAAC
Organism: Schistocerca cancellata; assembly: GCF_023864275.1. NCBI lineage: Eukaryota > Metazoa > Arthropoda > Insecta > Orthoptera > Acrididae > Schistocerca > Schistocerca cancellata. The sequence continues at coordinate 599,620,191 of NC_064631.1, read as the reverse complement.
ATTGATTAATTACATGAAGAAGGTCATCTCTTCTGAAATATAAAAATAATGAAAACCGATTTTCTTGGGCGAACGTGCACTTTTTTTTAATTAAATGATACACGATTTTGTAATATTTATTGCAGGAAAGCTAGCTGCAACCGTGAACTCATAAGATCCTGGTAAAGAGACTCAATGTGCAGAGAGCAGTTCGTGTTTTGCCATTGAATTCATTCTGCTATAAGCACAGCGCGTCCCTGAGGTTATTTGGCGGTCATTTAACAGTGACCAGCGATAATTTTGATCAAGGACAAAATACGCATGCTATCGCCATTGTCTGCGATCTGTGAATCTTTTCGCGCTTCTGTCAAATAATCACTCCACAGACTAGATGGTGATGTTAAATTACTACGGCTCGTAAATGGTTAAGATTTCAAGAGCCAATTGTTGCTTTTTAGATGCATATCTGATGCAGTAGGAAGAAAGTGCGTCACCATTAACAATGACCGTTGCCCCCTTGCCCAATGAAAAAGAAACGAATCTTATTTACTAATTAGTTTCTCACGATGTAAGTCATTTTAATTCAAATACTGGAGCAAAATAACGCGTCAACTTTCTTATTTATATTCCGAATTTATAACCAACCAATGCACTTACAAGCCCTCAGATAGCCTAGGTAGTATTTGGGAATGCGTTATTTATGTGTGCTGGGTAATCTGTTTATTGAATTAACAAATGATTTTTTTATCCGATGGTAACCAAACATTTATAAAAGAGACAGAGAAAGTTGTAGAAAAGTTGGTACATATTCGCTTGAAATGTTCCTGAGTCACATATGAAGCTATTACCGAACAATGAAATGTGGTCTATAGCTTTACCTAACCTCGTATTTTTGTGGGGAAGTGAAGGAAAATCTGTATTTGCACATCCCATTACAATATTATTGAGTCCGCAGCTCGTGGTCGTGCGGTAGCGTTCTCACTTCCCACGCCCGGGTTCCCGGGTTAGATTCCCGGCGGGGTCAGGGATTTTCTCTGCCTCGTGATGACTGGGTGTTGTGTGATGTCCTTAGGTTAGTTAGGTTTAAGTAGTTCTAAGTTCTATGGTACTGATGACCATAGATGCTGAGCCCATAGTGCTCAGAGCCATTTGAACCATTTTTTGAACAATATTATTGCGAATGACGTACGATAGTTCTCCGAGAATTTCGGCATAGTTTCTACAGTCACTGTTTTCATCTACCATTAATACTGTTAAATATAAACGTAATTAGTCCTTCACCTCCGCGTTATGTTGTATCCATTTGGCACATATTTGTTCTTCAGGTTACTCGTTTCTCCTAGGGCAGACATTAGAATGCCGTCTAAGTGTCTGGGAGTACACTTGTGTCTTGATGGATTTTCTGTCGATAAATCGAAAATATAATTTCTGAGGGTATTTTCGTTCTGTCGTTGCCTGCTTTTTTTTCACAGCAGACTCGTTTCGCTTTATTGAGATGAAGCGTCATCAGTAATCTATAATTAAGTTACTTACATTTAGATTTGTTTTCAAGATTTCTCGCCTTTACTTCTCAAGTGAAAATCACAGAAAGTAAAAACCAACATAGTGTTAACGAATTGTTTTTCCATCTTAAAAACAACTGAAAATGTAAATAACTTAATTATAGACCACTAATGATGCTTTAACTTAATATCGCGAAACTCGTCTGGTGAAAAAAGAAACACGCGTTTTCTTGTAGTTGCAACGACAGAACTAAAATACCCTTCGGACCGTAAAGCAACTACGGACAATATGGCCACTCAAATGAAGAAAGAATGCATCTAGATAATTGAACATTGACCATATCATGAGAATAACCAGTAACAGCTAGAGACGGTAACTAATGTGGTACTGGTTACGATTAATTCACTTCTCACAAAAGGGGCGTATTTCAGCCGTACACGAATTCTTCGTAAACACGTTGCGTGACGTCGATACACAAACGAAGCACAACTGGCTCTACTACGATTAAAGCTACCTCATAACTTGTTTTAAAACATGAAAGCCCAATTATAACAACATTAGAGACGATTCATGACACTTTTTTCGCGCCTTACTATTTTTGTGTCGTGTTATCTTCGTACATGTCCTCAGCAGAGCGTGCGCCTTTTTATTTCTCAGAGCGAGCGCGCCGTACTTCAGGTATAAATAGCAAACGGCAGCAACTTTCATTTTCCGCTGCGAAACGTGATCAGAATTCGAATCTCTCCAGCCGATCAGGAGTCGATATGCAGAGCAAGAAAAGCACTTAAGCTGCGACTGCTGAGCCTTGATGATGGTGTGAGCTACCAAGGACTGCCACAGTCGGCACACGTGCCACGTCAAGTGCGGTCTTCCTGCGAAACTGAGCAGCAGCTAAAACGCATCTCTGTGCGCAGGAAGAAAGCAGCGCTTGGTGGGACACGCTGTGACAACAGATTTATCTGTTGATTATAATCTGTATACAGCGGTTACAGTTTTACTGTCTCGACGTCATCACGTACAGACCGGCCTATAGATTTGAGGGATATTAACAGTCAGTAGGTGATATTCATATTGCATCTTCTGCCGGAACATAACGTCATCCTGACAAAATTTCGGCTGTCCTCCTAGCAGCCATCTTCAGGTGAGTAAGCCGACACACTAATTCGTCGGCTTACTCACTTGAATATGGCGTACAAGTGGACTGCCGAAATATTGTGCCAAGATAACGTTATGTTCTGGCTGGAGACCCGATTTGAATATCATTAATTACTGTGCCAGAAAAGTTCGCGGAGCCACAACAGTCACAGTTACCTATTAATCTACTAGCCTTCCATGGCAAATTATATAAGAATAAACTGTTATTTTGTCTAGTGTAAAAATTTCATAAGACAACGTTAATAGCCAGCCGGTGTGGCCGAGCGGTTCTAGGCGCTACGGTCGCAGGTTCAAATCCTGCCCTGGGCATGGATGTGTGTGATGTCCTTAGGTTACTTAGTTTTAAGTAGTTCTAAGTTCTAGGGGACTGATGACGTCAGAAGTTAAGTCCCACAGTGCTCAAGGCCATTTGAACCATTTGAACAGCGTTAATTAATCGAACGTTTGTGCGTTAAAATATATTTCATAAAAAGCAAGATATCGTCTCTCTCACATATCATGCAAGCGAACGGCTTGTTGAAAAGAATCATTATACAGAAAGTAAACTGCATCCACAAATATACTCGATAAACATCTGACAGTCGCATGGCATACGGTACTCGGCATGGTATCTGCTACACTCAGGTATCTTTCTGCATTGACTAATATCTGTTGTGGTTCATTGGCATCATAGTCACACGATACATTATTTTTGGGCATTGTGAAGGGTAGAATTTTATATTTCTGAACATTTAAAGAAAGTTGTCGTTCTCTGATTACAAATTTCTGACCACTTTGGAATTTTATCAAGATCTGGCTGGATGTTTGCGAAGTTTCTCTAAGACAACCCTTCAGTGCAGATAACTGCATCATCTCTAAAAAGTCCGAGATTGCTATTAATATTCTCTGCCACATAATTAATATACAACATGGACAACAAGGGTATCAAACGCATTTCGCTGGAGTACGCTTAACGTTACTTCTTCTTCTCTCGATGACTCTCCATCAAAGATAGCATGTTGCGTCATTCCTACTAAGAGATCCTCCACCTAGCCACCTAGATTTCCCCACCATGTTATAGTTCTGGGTGGAGATTTTAATTTGCCGGATATAGACTGGGAGACTCAGACGTTCATAACGGGTGGCAGGGACAAAGAATCCAGTGAAATTTTTTTAAGTGCTTTATCTGAAAACTACCTTGAGCAGTTAAACAGAGGACCGACTCGTGGCGATAACATATTAGACCTTATGGTGACAAACAGACCCGAACTATTTGAAAAAGTTAACGCAGAACAGGGAATTAGTGATCATAAAGCGGTTACGGCATCGATGATTTCAGCCGTAAATAGGAATATTAAAAAGGGTAGGAAGATTTTTCTGTTTAGAAAAAGTGACAAAAAGTAGATTTCAGAGTACCTGTTGGCTCAACACAAAAGTTTTGTCTCAAGTACTGATAGTGTTGAGGATCAGTGAACAAAGTTCAAAACCATCGTACAATATGCGTTAGATGAGTATGTGCCAAGCAAGATCGTAAGAGATGGAAAAGAGCCACCGTGGTTCAACAACCGAGTTAGAAAACTGCTGCGGAAGCAAAGGGAACTTCACAGCAAACATAAACATAGCCAAAGCCTTGCAGACAAACAAAAATTACGCGAAGCGAAATGTAGTGTGAGGAGGGCTATGCGAGAGGCGTTCAATGATTTCGAAAGTAAAGTTCTATGTACTGACTTGGCAGAAAATCCTAAGAAATTTTGGTCTGATGTCAAAGCGGTAGGTGGATCAAAACAAAATGTCCAGACACTCTGTGACCAAAATGGTACTGAAACAGAGGATGACAGACTAAAGGCCGAAATACTAAATGTCTTTTTCCAAAGTTGTTTCACAGAGGAAGATTGCACTGTAGTTCCTTCTCTAGAATGTCGCACAGATGACAAAATGGTAGATATCGAAATAGACGACAGAGGGATAGAGAAACAATTAAAATCGCTCAAAAGAGGAAAGGCCTCTGGACCTGATGGGATACCAGTTCAATTTTACACAGAGTACGCGAAGGAACTTGCCCCCCTTCTTGCAGCGGTGTACCGTAGGTCTCTAGATGAGCGTAGCGTTCCAAAGGATTGGAAAAGGGCACAGGTCATACCCGTTTTCAAGAAGGGACGTCGAACAGATGTGCAGAACTATAGACCTATATCTCTAACGTCGATCAGTTGTAGAATTTTGGAACACGTATTGTGTTCGAGTATAATGACTTTTCTGGAGACTAGAAATCTACTCTGTAGGAATCAGCATGGGTTTCGAAAAAGACGGTCATGTGAAACCCAGCTCGCGCTATTCGCCCACGAGACTCAGAGGGCCATAGACACGGGTTCACAGGTAGATGCCGTGTTTCTTGACTTCCGCAAGGCGTTCGATACAGTTCCCCACAGTCGTTTATTGAACAAAGTAAGAGCATATGGACTATCAGACCAATTGTGTGATTGGATTGAGGAGTTCCTAGATAACAGGACGCAGCACGTTATTCTCAATGGAGAGAAGTCTTCCGAAGTAAGAGTAATTTCAGGTGTGCCGCAGGGGAGTGTCATAGGACCGTTGCTATTCACAATATACATAAATGACCTGGTGGATGACATCGGAAGTTCACTGAGGCTTTTTGCAGATGATGCTGTGGTGTATCGAGAGGTTGTAACAATGGAAAATTGTACTGAAATGCAGGAGGATCTGCAGCGAATTGACGCATGGTGCAGGGAATGGCAACTGAATCTCAATGTAGACAAGTGTAATGTGCTGCGAATACACAGAAAGATAGATCCTTTATCATTTAGCTACAAAATAGCAGGTCAGCAACTGGAAGCAGTTAATACCATAAATTATCTGGGAGTACGCATTAGGAGTGATTTAAAATGGAATGATCATATAATGTTGATTGTCGGTAAAGCAGATGCCAGACTGAGATTCATTGGAAGAATCCTAAGGAAATGCAATCCGAAAACAAAGGAAGTAGGTTACAGTACGCTTGTTCGCCCACTGCTTGAATACTCCTCAGCAGTGTGGGATCCGTACCAGATAGGGTTGATACAAGACATAGAGAAGATCCAACGGAGAGCAGCGCGCTTCGTTACAGGATCATTTAGTAATCGCGAAAGCGTTACGGAGATGATAGATAAACTCCAGTGGAAGACTCTGCAGGAGAGACGCTCAGTAGCTCGGTACGGGCTTTTGTCAAAGTTTCGAGAACATACCTTCACCGAAGAGTCAAGCAGTATATTGCTCCCTCCTACGTATATCTCGCGAAGAGACCATGAGGATAAAATCAGAGAGATTAGAGCCCACACAGAGGCATACCGACAATCCTTCTTTCCACGAACAATACGAGACTGGAATAGAAGGGAGAACCGATAGAGGTACTGAAGGTACCCTCCACCACACACCATCAGGTGGCTTGCGGAGTATGGATGTAGATGTAGATGTAGATATTTGAAGGGTATTACCAGCCACGGTGCAACTTGCCGCAATTTTTCGCGTTTACAAATCAATGAGAGAGGAGAAAGAAGCGATAAATTTCAGACAGGATATTAATGCAAACAGCGCGTTTAAAGTGATCGTTGATTATAGGGAGTGTATCATAATTAATAGCGTAAACGCTCACAGTTGAAACTACGAGCAAGTAAACATAGGGTCTGCAAACGAACCGTTTGTCGATAATTGCGAGTGCTGACGTTATTGCGTGTAAACATCGCATGCCGGACAAGGGTGTGGTCTTTGTTTACATTTTCGAGGCGTGGAGTTGTAAACGGAATGGATACGACATTGAGTGCGTTTCTCACCTCAGTTGTTTGCGAAGCTTCAGCAGTGGTGAACGAATTATTGGTGGTAGCATGGAAAATTACAGTAACGATGGCTATGCTAATATTGTGAAGTGCTGGTTTATCTGTTTAGCATGCCCCTTACATGCTGTAAGTCCGTTTCCTGGTGATCTACACAGAAAGTTAGACATCCCATAAGATCATGCAAGTTTAAGGGAAAAACGATGTTGCGTAATTGAAACGTCTTGTTGAAGGAAAATTACTAGGTGTCGCACAATCAAGCAGGAAAATACGTGTGCTTCACCACACGTGCATATGTCAAGGACGGGGCTCATCAATCTACAACGGAAACAAGCGGTCGCTTGGTTTATTATCATAAAGCATGGAACATGCGAATTACCCACTGAGATAAGTAAGTGAATATTAACTAAATCGACAAGAGATTGTAACTGAGAAATCTAACCTTGACACAGGTGGGTGTATACAATAAAACGTAATCGTGAAACTAAATTGCGATACATGCAATGTATTGGGCTGGTGCTAAGGTTCGTAACGTTTTCCCATAAGTTTAATGAACACAACAGATACACATAACGGAGAATTTATTGATTAATAATATATTTTCCTCCACTGTTTACAACAATCTTCACTTCAGCGACCGTCGATATCAAGTGGTTTTGCTGCGAAGAACTCGACGAGCCATGTGTGGAGCGCAGTTTCATCGGCAATAAAGTTCCGTGAAGGTTGTTCCATAGAGGGCGGAGAAGGTAAAAATCTGAGCGCACGAGATCAGGTGAACAAGATGGGTGCGGAGTGACTTCTAAACCCAACTTTTGTATAGTCTTTTCTGTAAGTCTATTAGAATGCGTGCGGGCGTTATCGTGGACTAGCATCACTTCACGTAGTCTTTCTGGTCGTTGTTCTTGGACTGCGTCTGCAAGACGTCTCAGTTGTTGCCAATAAATGTCGGCACTGATGGTTACACTTTGGGTAGCAGTTCGTAATACACCACACCGTCGATGTTCCACCAGATGCGTAACATTGTCTTTTGTGGATGAGCGCTGGTCTTTGTACGGAGAGCTGCTGCTTTGTTTGGCCTCAACCATTCCTTTCTTTTCCTGATATTACAATGAGGACACCACTTCTCGGCACCAGTAATGATACACGATAGGAATGATCGGCGATGTTCACGAGCCATTTGATGAAGAGCAAGCAGATATGCACGTACGGTCAACCTCTGATTTTTGTGATTTTTGCTTAAAGCATGCAGTACGGTACCCATACAACCCATTTTTAAGCTTCTCCACTGCATACAAATGCCGCACGATACTGCAATGATCACAGTTCTTCACATTCACCAGTGCTCGAGTACACTGATGTGGATCATTGCGGATTAATGCTTTAAAACGATTATCATTGAACCCCGAAAGTCTTCCTGAATGTATGGAGTCACTCATATCAAAGCAATTCCTCTTATTTCGAAAAAAACTATTTTACTGTGGTTCTCTGTAAGTTGGCATTGTCACCGTATAGGGCACAAATGATTCTAGCTGCCTTAGCTGCCATCAAAGCTCCACTGAACTGAAACTGAAGAATATGTCAGAAATGTGCCGATTTCTTTACTTAGCACTCCATTTTATAACGTCCACAGCTCCACTCACTATTTCCAAATGACAAAATGATAATACACTCCTGGAAATGGAAAAAAGAACACATTGACACCGGTGTGTCAGACCCACCATACTTGCTCCGGACACTGCGAGAGGGCTGTACAAGCAATGATCACACGCACGGCACAGCGGACACACCAGGAACCGCGGTGTTGGCCGTCGAATGGCGCTAGCTGCGCAGCATTTGTGCACCGCCGCCGTCAGTGTCAGCCAGTTTGCCGTGGCATACGGAGCTCCATCGCAGTCTTTAACACTGGTAGCATGCCGCGACAGCGTGGACGTGAACCGTATGTGCAGTTGACGGACTTTGAGCGAGGGCGTATAGTGGGCATGCGGGAGGCCGGGTGGACGTACCGCCGAATTGCTCAACACGTGGGGCGTGAGGTCTCCACAGTACATCGATGTTGTCACCAGTGGTCGGCGGAAGGTGTACGTGTCCGTCGACCTGGGACCGGACCGCAGCGACGCACGGATGCACGCCAAGACCGTAGGATCCTACGCAGTGACGTAGGGGACCGCACCGCCACTTCCCAGCAAATTAGGGACACTGTTGCTCCTGGGGTATCGGCGAGGACCATTCGCAACCGCCTCCATGATGCTGGGCTACGGTCCCGAACACCGTTAGGCCGTCTTCCGCTCACGCCCCAACATCGTGCAGCCCGCCTCCAGTGGTGTCGCGACAGGCGTGAATGGAGGGACGAATGGAGACGTGTCGTCTTCAGCGATGAGAGTCGCTTCTGCCTTGGTGCCAATGATGGTCGTATGCGTGTTTGGCACCGTGCAGGTGAGCGCCACAATCAGGACTGCGTACGACCGAGGCACACAGGGCCAACACCCGGCATCATGGTGCGGGGAGCGATCTCCTACACTGGCCGTACACCACTGGTGATCGTCGAGGGGACACTGAATAGTGCACGGTACATCCAAACCGTCATCGAACCCATCGTTCTACCATTCCTAGACCGGCAAGGGAACTTGCTGTTCCAACAGGACAATGCACGTCCGCATGTATCCCGTGCCACCCAACGTGCTCTAGAAGGTGTAAGTCAACTATCCTGGCCAGCAAGATCTCCGGATCTGTCCCCCATTGAGCATGTTTGGGACTGGGTGAAGCGTCGTCTCACGCGGTCTGCACGTCCAGCACGAACGCTGGTCCAACTGAGGCGCCAGGTGGAAATGGCATGGCAAGCCGTTCCACAGGACTACATCCAGCATCTCTACGATCGTCTCCATGGGAGAATAGTAGCCTCCATTGCTGCGAAAGGTGGATATACACTGTACTAGTGCCGACATTGTGCATGCTCTGTTGCCTGTGTCTATGTGCCTGTGGTTCTGTCAGTGTGATCATGTGATGTATCTGACCCCAGGAATGTGTCAATAAAGTTTCCCCTTCCTGGGACAATGAATTCACGGTGTTCTTATTTCAATTTCCAGGAGTGTATGTCAACTCAAACAGTAAAACTACAAATGAAAAATTACAATCGGTAAATAAACCAACAGCAACCATAATAACAACAATATGCGAAACAAAAGTGCTACGACATTATGCATTTAAAGAAGGAACCAGAAATTGAAACTGCCGGTAACAGCAGAACCGCCAGAGCGCATGACGACGGAGGCAGTTGGGTAGCTGCGAACGTTAGAACTGTGCAATTAATTCCTGATGAAAACTAACCTCGCGTCCCCCTCGCTTCAGCGCTTGGATCGCTGGCTCATTCTTACTTCTCTTATACGGGGTGAAGATGTAAAATGACTAATTCTCAGTCCTGCTCACCCTCTGTACTCAGTGCTAATATGCAGACATCTTCTGCCTGCCAGCAAGTGTTTACCCATCCATAGTCTGGCAGCAAGTGTTGTCCCATCGATCCTCTGGCAGCAAGTGTTCTCAGAGAACTCTGAAACTTGGCTGTTTCTGCCAGTGTAGGAATCTCACCAGCCAATTGGAACAGACCTTGCGAGTTTTGGCCAACAATGATTTTGTAAGCAAGTTTAACAAATTCCTACTTTTGTGAATATTGTCATGGTTAGCCAATGACGTGCAGGGTTGAGGATGAAAGCAGAAAATCTCTCCCGCTCCATGACATGCTTCCGTCCACTGACTATCGAAGGCCTTAGATGTAAGCACATTCGGGAATGTTTAGTTCTACAGAGATAATAATATATTATCTTCCCAAAAGGATTTCCTTAGTTTTCATGCAATGGAGTTTTATGCCAGAAAGCTGGCCCCTCAGCCGCCCACTACACTGAGATGGAATGAAGCGAATTCCGTGTTCCCGGCCTGTTCTTAACGACAGCTCCCAGCTCTGAACACGTTTATTACCCCTCTTAGTCCCACGAGTAAATTACGTCGCCTGAACAGCTAGAAATAACCCTTCAAGGCCGCAAAAAATCACAGGCCCATAACCGTAATAAAAGGAAAGCAAGAGAAGATGGATTTAGCTAAACAGTTACTAATACTATCAAACATTGCGTTCAGTTATGACGCAGAGTTAAAGGATCGACTGCATTAACCATGGGGATGTGCCTACAACCTTATAAAATGCGTTGCATGACAGTTTGGGTAAAACCTGCCACATAGCAACATGCATTCCATGCATGGTAGGCCTAATGGCAATGCACGGGAAGCGGCGTGCTTGTACCAAGAAGTATGCCCTACCGAAGGCATTCCAAAAATGCAACGTTTACAAGAGTGCATCAACGCCTCTGAAATACAGGGAGCTTCGCACAACCTGTGGGGTTGGGTAACCCTGCACGAATTGTGCCTGTGCTTGAAGGTGTAATACTGGAAACAATCGAACACTCTCTAAGAATGTCGACAAGGAAGGCTTGCCACACAAATTCGTGAAATGAGCCACTATAGTTTTTGAAGACTAACGCATCGCTACGCACAATGAGAACCTCTGTAGGTTTAGAAAAGATGAGTATAGAATCTGCGGTGTCAATAAAACGTCTAATGAAATATATTTATTTCTAACAAAACATTATCTACAAAATACATTATCCACATCGCACCAAATACTGCATAAACTACAAAAATTGTGCAGATTCTAGGCCACCATACACACTCACTGCCAGCCGGTGTGCCGGAGCGGTTCTAGGCGCTTCAGTCTGGAACCGCGCGACCACTACGGTCGCAGGTTCGAATCCTGCCTCGGGCATGGATGTGTGTGATGTCCTTAGGTTAGTTAGTTTGAAGTAGTTCTACGTTCTATGGGACTGACGACCTCAGATGTTAAGTCCCATAGTACTCAGAGCCATTTGAACGATTTTGAGACACTCACTCTCGGTTTTTAAGACGGGTGTGATAATGACGTAGCTCGGAAAGTTTACGACGCTTTTTACTCTATTGCATATTTCCATAGAAAAGAGGATACTTTGACGTCTACCTTCGCAGTACTTGTCTCCAGAAGCAATTTGACAACTTCCTCTTATCGAAAGCGATTAGTTTTGGAGAGGCACACAACCTGCACGCGCGTCGAAATGTGGCAGGCAGCAACAGAAAAACTACTTATGAGAATGCCAGGGTTAAGAGAGAGCACATCCTGGACGTAATGTCTGTGTTTTATTACCTCCAGCGTCTGCGACTGTACGCAGCTTTGTGCTCGTAGTCGTGGAGGTCACAACAAAGGGAAGCGTGAATCGGTAAGTTAGAATACGAAGTACATTAGAATTTTGACGAACCACGCGCTGTGCACCATACAGGCGGTAGAGCAACAAATCAAGTCGGAGGTGCCAGACAAAAAAGGTAATTCATAACCTGGCCTTTCAACGTTGCAGTTCAGTTTTCCGTGTAGTAATATTGTTGCAGGTCGTCTATTGTTTTGTAAATGTCGTGCACCTCATTAGCAGAGGCCACGGTCTCTTCTCCCCAGACAAAGCAAAGGAACTGCAGTGCATAATGCACGGAGTTGCTCCAGGAAAATGTACTGCCTGTGGAACGCCGTAACGAGCAGGAGCGGAGATATTTCTACTTACAGTTCCCCCAGGATCGTCTCAGGTCCTATCAGTGTGCTGTCAAATTGTGTACCGGGGATCTTGACCAGGGATAAATTGCGACAATGAAGGTGGACTCCGCGCCCTCTCGCTCCTAGTGCAGTGGCAAACGAATGGTTGTGTCTTACAAGGAGTTAGGCCGGAAGTCCGTTCACACCTTGAGCGCCAGGTACTTCATTTTTTAACAAAATGAAGAAAGTCCTACTCCCTAACAGATGTCTCTATAAGACATTACGACGAATATTCTGCGAAATTAGTCCTTTCGCTAGTCTGTATCATGCAGTGAATTTTCGTATCACACGAGAAAAGCGTGCAAGCAAAAACCGTTATAAGTGTGCCATCGTGCAAGCTTTACTCCATTTTCTCTTATTCCCACGATATGGGTATGGGAACTAATTCGAATCCTCGTTCTCTAAACTTAACCCACTGGGAAGAAAATGGTTCAAATGGCTCTGAGCACTATGGGACTCAACTGCTGTGGTCGTAAGTCCTCTAGAACTTAGAACTACCTAAACTTAACTAACCTAAGGACAGCACACAACACCCAGCCATCACGAGGCAGAGAAAATCCCTGACCCCGCCGGGAATCGAACCCGGGAACCCGGGCGTGGGAAGCGAGAACGCTACCGCACGACCACGAGATGCGGGCCCACTGGGAAAAGAGCCGCTTTTCTTGTAAAGATTCACATATAAATTCCTTGAGAACTGTTACACTTTCGACTTTGTTGCGAACGTAAGAAAACGTTCCCGTAATAATTCACGGTCTGCGGTCTGACTTGTTACAGCTGTAAACGGTGACCTAATATGTAGAACATATCGAACTAGCATCTTGCGAGGGAGTCCGTTTATAGAGGCACTGCAGATTCCCAGAACTGACTCATTCAGTCTAAGTCTCTTAAACGTCTTCTCTACTGCGTACTTCAGATGACTGTTTAATTTTCTTGTACCACTGTGTTTTGTGCAGAGGTCTGCGTGAATAACGTGCAGGATGACCGCTTTAAACATTTATTAATTAAGAACATAAAATTGTTTAATACATTAATCTTCTGAAACGAGGTTTATCTGGCCAAAAATAAAAAGCCAAATTTTTTCAGTCAAAACGTAGCATTAACGAATCCACATAAGCAGGCTGATCTGCCTAAGAAGTAAACACGAAATTTATACAAGTAAGATATGAGAACAATTTGCGCTGGAAGCGACTTAGACTGGGTAGGTCCACAGAATACAAACACCAATGCTAAATTTCAGCTCTGCCATTCTAACAGATAACGTAAGATATGATGCTGGCAACAATCAGAGCAAAATGCCTCGGACCTTTGGAGGTGACGGAGTCCCACCTCTAACTGACAAACCAGGGACTCCTAAGATACGACTTGGCAAACAAATGGTAATGAGATGGGGAGCTATTAATATCAATGGGGGCTACTCTGGGAAGAAGGTAGAGCTGGCAGAGGCTGCAAGTAAGATGGGGCTGGACGTTTTAGCTGTTAGTGACATTCGGGTAAGGGGTGAGAAAGAAGAGGAAGTGGGAGAATACAAGGTCTACCTGTCAGGAGTCAAAGCAGGAATAGCACAATGGGGTGTAGGGCTTTACATCAGGAAAGAAATGGAACCCAGCGTAGTTGCAATAAGGTATGTAAACGAACGACTGATGTGGATGGATTTGACAGTGTCTAGCAAGAAAATTAGGATTGTGTCAGTATATTCGCATTGTGAAGGGACAGATCAAGATAAGATGGATAGTTTTTATGAGGCACTCAGTGATGTAGTTGTTAGAGTAAAGGACAAGGACAGTGTTCTGCTCATGGGGGATTTTAATGCCAGGATTGGAAATCGAACAGAAGGGTATGAAAAGGTTATGGGTAAATTTGGAGAGGATATGGAGGCCAACAGGAACGGGAAACAACTCTTAGATTTCTGTGCCAGTATGGGCTTAGTAATCACAAACTCCTTTTTTAAACATAAGAACATTCACCGGTATACTTGGGAAGGCAGGGTAACCAGATCTGTCATTGGCTATATAATAACAGATCAGGAATTCAGGAAGGCTGTGAGGGACACACGTGTATTCAGGGGATTCTTTGATGACACTGATCATTATTTAATCTGCAGTGAAATTGGGATTGTGAGGCCGAAAGTGCAGGAGGTCAGGTCCATATGTAGGAGGATAAGAGTGGAGAAACTTCAGGATAAGGAAATCAGGCACAAGTACATAACAGCGATCTCAGAAAGGTACCAGTCAGTTGAATGTAGTCAATTACAGTCATTGGAAAAGGAATGGACAAGGTACAGGGACACAGTACTAGAAGTGGCTAAAGAATGTCTTGGAACAGTAGTGTGTAAAAGTAGGATGAAGCAAACAGCTTGGTGGAATGATACAGTCAAGGCAGCCTGTAAAAGGAAAAAGAAGGCGTATCAAAAATGGCTACATACCAGAACCCAGGTAGACAGAGAAAGGTATGTTGAAGAAAGAAACAAAGCCAAACAGATAATTGCAGCATCCAAGAAGAAATCGTGGGAAGACTTTGGAAACAGGTTGGAGACTATGGGTCAAGCTGCTGGAAAACCATTCTGGAGTGTAATTAGCAGTCTTCGAAAGGGAGGTAAGAAGGAAATGACAAGTATTTTGGACAGGTCAGGAAAACTGCTGGTGAATCCTGTGGATGCCTTGGGCAGATGGACGGAGTATTTTGAAGAGTTGCTCAATGTAGGTGAAAATGCGATCAGTAATGTTTCAGATTTCGAGGTAGAATGGGATAGGAATGATGATGGAAACAGCATCACATTTGGGGAAGTGGAAAAAATGGTCAATAGATTGCAGTGCAATAAAGCGGCTGGGGTGGATGAAATTAAGTCAGAACTCATCAAATACAGTGGAATGTCAGGTCTTAAATGGCTACACAGGATAATTGAAATGGCCTGGGTGTCGGGACAGGTCCCATCAGACTGGACAAAAGCAGTAATCACACCAATCTTTAAACATGGAAACAGAAAAGATTGTAACAACTACAGAGGTATCTCTTTAATCAGCGTTGTGGGTAAAATCTTCTCAGGTATTGTTGAAAGGAAAGTGCGAGTATTAGTTGAGGACCAATTGGATGAAAATCAGTGTGGGTTTAGTCCTCTTAGAGGTTGTCATGACCAGATCTTTAGCTTACGGCAAATAATGGAGAAGTGTTATGAGTGGAACAGGGAATTGTATCTATGCTTTATAGATCTAGAAAAGGCATATGACCGGGTTCCTAGGAGGAAGTTATTGTCTGTTCTACAAGATTATGGAATAGGAGGCAAACTTTTGCAAGCAATTAAAGGTCTTTACATGGATAGTCAGGCAGGAGTTAGAGTTGACGGTAAATTGAGTTCTTGGTTCAGAGTAGTTTCAGGGGTAAGACAAGGTTGCAACCTGTCTCCACTGTTGTTCATATTATTTATGGATCATATGTTGAAAACAATAGACTGGCTGGGTGAGATTAAGATATGTGAACACAAAATAAGCAGTCTTGCATATGCGGATGACTTAGTTGTGATGGCAGATTCGATTGAAAGTTTGCAAAATAATATTTCAGAGCTAGATCAGAAATGTAAGGACTATGGTATGAAGATTAGCATCTCCAAAACGAAAGTAATGTCAGTGGGAAAGAAATATAAATGGATTGAGTGCCAAATAGGAGGAACAAAGTTAGAACAGGTGGACGGTTTCAAGTACTTAG
This sequence comes from Schistocerca cancellata, assembly GCF_023864275.1. Classification (NCBI taxonomy): domain Eukaryota; kingdom Metazoa; phylum Arthropoda; class Insecta; order Orthoptera; family Acrididae; genus Schistocerca; species Schistocerca cancellata. Next base: position 599,604,399 of record NC_064631.1, on the reverse strand, counting down.
GATGCATATTCTCACAGGATGGGAACATAGTGAAAGAACTGGAAGCGAGGTGTAGCAAAGCTAATGCAGTGAGCGCTCAGCTACGATCTACTCTCTTCTGCAAGAAGGAAGTCAGTACCAAGACTAAGTTATCTGTGCACCGTTCAATCTTTCGACCAACTTTGTTGTATGGGAGCGAAAGCTGGGTGGATTCAGGTTCCCTTATCAACAAGGTTGAGGTTACGGATATGAAAGTAGCTAGGATGATTGCAGGTACTAGTAGATGGGAACAATGGCAGGAGGGTGTCCACAATGAGGAAATAAAAGAAAAACTGGGAATGAACTCTATAGATGTAGCAGTCAGGGCGATCAGGCTTAGATGGTGGGGTCATGTTACACGCATGGGAGAAGCAAGGTTACCCAAGAGACTCATGGGTTCAGCAGTAGAGGGTAGGAGGAGTCGGGGCAGACCGAGGAGAAGGTACCTGGATTCGGTTAAGAATGATTTTGAAGTAATAGGTTTAACATCAGAAGAGGCACCAATGTTAGCACTGAATAGGGGATCATGGAGGAACTGTATAAGGGGGGCTATGCTCCAGACTGAACGCTGAAAGGCATAATCAGTCTTAAATGATGATGATGATGATGATGATGATGTAGCCCCGCCTCGATTCTAGTTATAATAACCCAGTGCCACTTGAAGTCACGCTTCAAATTACGATGAGAAGTTTACAACAGGTTTCTAGAACTATTATGTTACTAACTCACAATGGTAAAGTTCAGAATTTATTGAGCCCGATAGCTCGACAGTTTAAGGTTATACTTCACCAAACCACTATCGCAAGGAATTATAAGACATTTCGGCCACACAATAAATGTAAATCAACTCACAATATTCAAGGCAGCAACGATTACAAAAAAATATAAAATATTTCTTAAAATACAACCATAAAATTCTTCCCGGCCTTCTTTTTTGTGGTCTGTACTATCAGATCAGTAAGTACACTAAGCATTAAATCATAAACTTATGTAAGTCACTGACTTCTTAGTTTTAGTCAATTCCTATATTACCACCAACCACACATAGTGACAACAAATTTGTAACTTCAAGCCTCATTGTGCAACTAGTTACATGAATGATGACGAGTATCGAGGCGGAGGCGCCACCTACGAGCTCTGAAACATTAGTTTAACTGCCACGTAAGGTTCAGAAACAAACTCCAAATAGCAACAATTGAATTCACCAGCCGGGGAAGACCTGCACTCGAGTACACTTTACATAACCAAGCACATTAGGTCACAAAAGAAACGTACCGATAAATTTAACATTCCTTGTAATGACACGGCTCCATGAGGAAACAGACCCTCTTCTGTAACATTAGTCGTGCTCATATAATCCACAACGGTATCACGGTTAATTTAGATTCATGCAGCACTGGGCGGAAATGCTGAGTGTAGTGTCAATGCTGCTCAACCACCACCTGCAGCAGCTGTGGGTGAGGCAGAACACAACCCTGGAACACCTCCCGCAGCTGCGCCTGCTAACTCCGCCACTCGTTTACAAGTCCTTGCGAAAGCCCGCTGTTCTCCGGCTCACAACACACCCATTTTGTCATTTCTTTACACTCCGGACACGGCTTTGCGGAACGGTCTACTTGTGACGTCACCACCCCCAGCCAAAGATGTTCATGCTAACTCGAATGAGACGATAAGCACATTGCTTCATATTAGCGTCCCTAGTTAAGTAAATCATTTAATAATCTCTGTGTATTTACATTTAACGCGTTAACTGGATACTACCGAGTTAATTCGCTGGTTTAAGGAATTATTTTGCATGTTTTTCACATTTAATGAGAGCTGCCATTCAGAACATGAAGCACCGCGTGGGATTAGCCGAGAGGTCTAGGGCGCGACTGTGCGGCTGGTCTCGGCGGAGGTTCGAGTCCTCCCTCGGTCCTTAGGAGAATTTAGGTTAAGTAGTGTGTAAGCTTAGGGACTGATGACCTTAGCAGTAAGTCCCATAAGATTTCACACACATTTGAACATTTGAAGAACATGAAGTGGAAATATTGGGTTAAGCATTTTATTGCAATCATCGAGCGGCTACGTTTTCCTATAAACAACAGCATAATCAGCGAAAAATCTGAGACTTTACTGAAACCTTCACAGTCGACAGAACATGGTATGACTTAAAGAAAGAATGTATAGTTGTAACAGAGTGGAGTTACCGTAACGAACTTATCTGTGAGTTATTAACTACATTGTGAAGGTAGTATGTGCTGTTTGCTGACAGAAGAGTGTGCATAGTGTTGTTTATGAGTTATCATCATGAGAAAATGAAGGAAGAAGGAAGTCGATGAACAAAGCACTGCTGGCAACGGTTTTATTTTCCCGCTAATAGCATCTTATTGCCGCGCACTCTTTTGTTAGGCTGTGCACCTGCGTCACACTTTTCCACCAGTAGTTTACTGCAGCGTAAAATGACAGTGTCTTCTATTTGCTGCGCTGCATGCTGTTGGCCTCCTTCGCTTTACAACCAACACATTTCGCTCTGACGAGTCTTTTGTTGTGCGTTCCGGCCGGTGCGGTCTGCGTCCGTCTGCCGCCTTTACGACGCCGACTGGACGCTCCTGTTGCGTCTGCGCATTTAAGGCCCAGTGTTTACACACGGCGTGGCGTGCGGGCGCGCCGCCGTCTGCTAGGTCGTGGAGGTCAGGCGGCGTGCGCCGCGGGTTGCGGAGCCAGCGCTAATGAAGGGGCAGCCCTCCGGGGGTAGTGAAGCTCTGAGCAGGGGGACGGCGGCCGACGCGCCGGCGGCAACGGTTTTGCGACCATTGTTCTACTGGCCATTCGTTGGCCGTCACCGTATACTTACCCCGCTGCATCCCGGAGGCGTTACGCTTGCACTGTTCTGATTAGCCAGAATGTTTTACCTGCCTCGGTCCTCCGTCTATGGACGCCCTTTGATACGCCTCACTATTAAGCTCCGGCACTTGGAAGGCAGTTGGCTCGTCCCTCATTGTCGGCCATCAGAGTGACTCCTCCTATTCACGACAGAGGTACGACTATTAGCAGATAGTCTGACTATAGGAGGAGGAGGGCTCGTTTGGAATTCCAGGGGTTGGTTTACAAGGGCTTTATTATGTATTTATGTCAAATACGTAATATTTATTGAATAATAAATCACACAGAACTGGGGAGACTTCCAGATTAACCATCTATTCTAAAAATCGGCGAAAAATATGTGGAATTTTTCATTCTTTTTATTTATTATTATTACTACTATTATTATTACTAATTACTGTATCATTACTAATTACTGTAATTTATTAACCTATTTCTGTGCACTACATTCAACTGTGTTTGTACTTTTGTCTAGATATCCGTTGATGATCTAAGAGCGGAAATGGTTGATGCTTAAGGTTTCCAATAAAACAACTGATGGTCAAATACGCATTTCATGAATTTTATGGGCCCACTTGCACGTGAGCTCTGACAGTGTCTAACTTCTTTTCCCTCTCTCTTGTTACAGGTAGCGTAATTTAGGAGCACGGCTGTCACAATGGCGTCTGTGCGGGAGAAAATGCGGTGTGCTTTGAGGCTGCATGAAACTGGTCGCCTGTTACACGTCAGTGACTGTTCCGAACTTCCTATGGGCAACATCCGTCAGATGTGAAGCGCATTAAAGGAAGATACGAAAAGTTTAAAAGAGATTGGGAGTTCTGGAAGTATGCCAAAAACTGGTTGTCCTGGAATGAGCGGCGACTCTGTTGATTCCGCACTTACAGCAATTCATTGCAGTCCACGGAAACGGAAACGTCGCGTTTCCAGAGAAACAGGCACACCTCTGAGCTGTGTGGTGAAGATTTTACACAAGCGGCTGGATTGCCATGCATACAAAGTGCAACTCCTGCCAATTTTACAGCCAGGTGATGGGCCCGGAACATGCTGTAACGAACCGGTATAGACAATGACTTCGTTAATGAAGCTTGTTTCTCATGTTGGAAGTTGTGCGAGCGCGCGCTCGCGCGCGCTTTTGTGTGTGTGTGTGTGTTTGTGTGTGTGTGATAAAACTGAACTACTACCTTGAGCGATTAAGTAAAGCCCCGAACAATTAAACTATGCTGTGCTATACGTGCTTGTATGCCTCAGCAGAGAAAATGGAAAAGCTATTAATATTTAATAGTCACTTACACACGCTTACTTATTTCAGAAATGACAGAAATGATTTTTTATGGTTAACTGTTCAAATGTTAAACAATAAGTTAATTTACATCAATAAACTGTCCAAAAAGTATGTAGTATGTTTCCTTTTGGCGCATAGTCCCAAAGAGAGCAAATGAGGATCTCTTCTACATCTACGTGATTACTCTGCTGTTCACAATAAAGTGCCTGGCAGAGGGTTCAATGAACCACCTTCAAGCTGTCTCTCAACCGTTCCACTCTCTAACAGCACGCGGGAAAAACGAGGACTTATATTTTTCTGTGCGAGCCCTGATTTCTCTTATTTTATCGTGATGATCACTTCTTCCTATGTAGGTGGGTGCCAACAGAATGTTTCCGCAATCGAAGGACAAAACTGCTGATTGAAATTTCATGAGAAGATCTCGTCGCAACGAAAAATGCCTTCGCTTTAATGATTGCCACTCTTCCCTCTTATCTGTATTCACTGGATCTATGCTTGAAGGAATAATCACACCAATATTTTCTTGAACCGCAAAGGTCAGAATACAACTAAAAAACATAATCTACTCCTAATATTGCAATTAGGAAGCTTCTCGCTCTCACGTATTCCACGGTACATCTCACTAATATACCGACGACCTACCTTCCCCTATCTGAAACCTAGCTCCGTGCAAAGAAACACAGTATTTATTTCTAATGGTTTCCAATAGTAGAATGAAATTTTTTTTTAAATGTTCATATCTCATATCTTTTAGATGACTAAACCAGTGGCGAGAAGTGTGCACAATAAGGCAGTGTGGCATCATGTAGCTGCGTTAAATAAAGATAATAAATCAAATTACTTGGTCTGGACAAAGTAATTCAGAGAAAAACGTAATAAATATGCACATATGTAGTTCTCAAAAGAATACAACTCATTCACAAAGCGACTATGGACCCAAAAAGTAGCATATCAAATAAAATTCTGGCAACGGTCTCAGTACACGAATTCTTACTAGGCAATAACTTTTTATACAGGGCGAGAGAAGATGATAATTTTGATTCTTCAACACGACCGATTCAGCAGATAACATTCGATCCTACACTCAGCTTCCATTTAACGAAAAGTGAATAACTCATGAGCTTTCACCATGTTGAGGGATATCATCATAGGTATGAGCGCGGAGTGATCGCTAGTTACCTGTGCATATATTTAAAATATATTCCTGAATTAAACTACAGATTTGTTTCACAGTAGTTGAAAAGATCTCACCGATTTTCTTCATCATTGTAGAAACTCCAGGCGACCTCACACTGACACCAAAAATAGCTGGACTGCCATCGAAATTGAAGACAACAGAACTTGAGAATCAGCACCAGAAAGCAGAATACAAATTCGAAACACAGTAACCCGTGGTTCCAAAAAGAGCGAACTATTTCTACTGAGTGATGGCCTTAACCCACCTTCAAAGATATGAAATACTTCAGTGGGACACAAGGAGATTGCTAAAATAGCTTATTTTGACTGATCTAAACTGACTATAGTAGAAAGACACATAACATTGAAAAGAAAAGTAGCGATTGAAGAAAAGTAAAAATACTGTGAGCAAAAAATGCAGTGCAAATGAACAAGCAGCTTCAAGGCATACTGCCCGGACCTCAGGGTCGGAGAACCCATATATCGCGGTGCAGATACAGCCAGAGAATGAATCTGTGGTGAGGCTCAAAGTACAAAGAACTTGTGGACCGGTCTTTTTTACTGAGCCTGCAGTCATAGCACCAGTTTACGGAGACTCGTCGAAACTTTAGGTTAGATACACCAATTACAGGATTTAAACCATACGCAGTATTTCAACAAGATTGGGCACCGTTACATTACACTGGGGGAACTATTCGGAAGTGGAAAGCTAACATACATATTCACTTCTGAGAGCAATCCATGCTGTTCAAATACACACCAAAATAAAGGTGAGCATCCAAATGTAACAAGAATTTATATTTTGAATCAATATCTAGATTAACGATATTCCTTTCATAATTAAAGAAATATATCATTTCAGAAGCATTCGCGTAGGCTAGCTTACTTTAAGTGTTGTTATATTTATTTGTTGGTACAATGATATATGTGTTTGCAAAGTGTTCATCCACTGTTTATAAAAACTGATTGTGTCCTTGAAGGTTGGTTGGTTGGTTTCGGGAAAGGAGACCAGACGGAGAGGTCATCGGTCTCATCGGATTAGGGAAGGAATTCGGCCGTGCCCTTTCAGAGGACCCATCCCGGCATTTGCCTGGAGTGATTTAGGGAAATCACTATGTCCATGAAGGCTGTATGTTAATTATGAACATATTATAGTGAATAACAGACTGATCTACGACGAGTAGCATAACAGTCCTACTGCAGCAAATATTTAAAAATGATGAAAATGCCACAGATGTTCAACTCTGTGGATATGTATGAAATTTAAAATATAGATTGTGAATGTAGTTTTGCCACCGTAGGGAAGCTCAACAGCGCAAGAGCACTAGTAAGGAAGTAAAATAAAGTCGAATACCGATACATTTATGGGGCAGATATGGTCGTAAATGTCATTTGACTCGACCTGAACCAGCCATGAACTGAAGACCGCTGCAAGAAGAGAAGAAGAAAACTGACTATACTTAATCCCTAACGAACCTTGCAGCTCTTAATTGGCAGGGCAGAGCCTTAGTTTGTAGGGTGCACACACGGCCCTCCAGAACCCTTTACTAGGGGGCGAGTTGTTTGCCTTGTTCTTCTAATTCGAGCCTGTAGGAAAAGTTTTGAAAATATCGAAATGATCGGTGCTTTTAGAGTGGAATGGTGCACAGAAGTTTCGCATGTTTAGCAGGATAATGTGATCCTGGCAAAAATGTAGGCTCTGCTGAATTTCGATGATGGCGTCCGTTTAACAGTCTGTGTGAAGGCAAAGGACGTGAAATATTTCGAAGAGTGCATGGACGCTGATAATCAACGTCAAGCAACGGAAACAGAGACAAAGCGTGGGTCCGCAGCTCGTGGTCTAGTGCCTAGCGTTGCTGCCTCTTGATCAAGGGGTCCTGCGTTCGATTACCAGCCGGGTTGGGAATTTTCTCTGACCGATGACAGGGTGTTGTGTTGTCGTCATTTCATCATCATCATTGGTGACAGTGGTTAGATTGGATTGTGTAAAAATTGGGACTTTTTACGGGCGCTAATGACCACGCAGTTAGGCGCTCCACAAACTAAACATTATCATCGTCATCATCAACACGGACCGTGGCGTGTATGTTGCCGTGTGAAACAACTTATTATTACTGATCGAGTGTCAGCTGGTGATGCATAAAGTAAGTGTACTGGACGACAAATTAGGAATCCCCAGGAAAAATCATATATCATCGACCAAACTTATCACAGAACGAGATACGAAGGTGATCACAAGCGAGGTGTGCATTGAGATATGGGGTTCCATCATACTGGAGCCTTATATGTATGTGAAAATAATGAGTGATTTCTTTCAACATGTTGGGGGCTGCACATCTTAGTAACATACTGTACACTGCTGCGGTCATGCCGAGACAACGCAGATATTAGAATCATCAAAATTTCCCACTCTTTATACTTGAATGGTACATAAGTTTACAGAAGTATGTGCCACAACTTAACAAAAAACTGACTTGTTGTATGGGTGATTGGCAAAGTAATAAATTAGATGTTGGTTGGAGTACGTATGTATGTGGTTTAAGTGGTTTAATTAACATGACTGCTTGCAAAACTGAAGAGCTCTTCTGTGGAAGGTCTTGCATCAGAAGACACAGAGCACAACAATAAATTCAGCCTTGGGCTCCACTGTAGTCCTGTTCCCGTTCGAGGAGCGAGGAGCGAGGAGCGAGGAGCTGTTACGAGTAGCTAACCTTGAATGTGTCAATATGCAGATTTCCATCGGTTAATTTTTAACCGTAAATCACGATGTAATTTATACCTTTCGCAGCCGCAGGCACGAAGTTGAAGTTAAAATAAATAAGAAGACTGCCTTCATGAAAATCCTCGCAGTCTATACACAGGCTTTAATAATAATGACTTGTTTGTGAGTAGTTTCTCCATCTCGATAATTAAGATGCTTAAGTAACCGTGGCATAAAATGTACAAAACCAAGTGCAATATAAATTGCTTGCAGTCGCAAATACGTGTGGCCAACTTTGAGATACTGATTAAAGTTTTCCTGTTGCCAAATAAGACGTGTCACAAAATGCTGAGTACTACAAGATACACTCATTACTCATATTATTGTCCGCAGTTCGTGGTCGTGCGGTAGCGTTCTCGCTTCCCGCGCCCGGGTTCCCGGGTTCGATTCCCGGCAGGGTCAGGGATTTTCTGTGCCTCGTGATGACTGGGTGTTGTGTCATGTCCTTAGGTTAGTTAGGTTTAAGTAGTTCTAAGTTATAGGGGACTGATAACCATAGATGTTAAGTCCTGTAGTTTTCAGGACCATTTGAACCTTTTTTTTACTCGTATTATTATTATTACAATTGTTATTAACATTATTGTGGCGTTACGGTCACGCAACGCGGTAAGGAAAGTATATGGTGTAAGCGCAGCAGAGACGAATGGGGTATCAGTCTAACCACAGTGGTGAAATTCACTGACATAAACGACTTTGACAGAGGGCCGATTGTTATGGGCCAAGTTACCGTTGTGAGCATCTACGGAAAGCGCTTAAAGGACGGTGATACCACGGGTAAGCGAAAAGGTGTTTGACGTTCAAACCTCACTATAGAAAGTAGAGGTCGGAGGCTTGTTCATTCTGTAAAGCGGGATAGGTGGTCATCTGTAGCAGATCTGACAACAGAGTACATTGTTGGTGTAGACTCAAGTGCTTCAGGGTAGACCGTTCAGCTTGTATTGTTGAACATTGCGCTCCACGGTCGAAGACACACTACGTGTCCCCTTTTTGCCCCATCGTTGTCGACATAGCGAATTAAGAGTGCAGAGGGCACGGGACCTTAAATCAACGGAAACGCGTCGAATGGTGGGAAGAATGACGTTTCGTTGTACACCAGGTCGATGGTCGCATTCTCGTAGGTCGTCGTCCAGGAGAATGGCTGGTCGAAACATGCACCGCGCCACGGTCGGAGGCATGTCGGGACAGTGTTAAGATAAGGGGCACATTCAGCTCGACTTCAGTGTAACTGTAGCAACACCTGAAGGGACCAAGGCATCTGTGAAATACGTAAATATTGTTGCGCACCACCTGCATCCCTTCACGCTTTTCCGATGGCGATGGCCTCTTGCATGGGGATATCTGTCTTTTTAACAATGCCAGACTCATGCTATAGTGGTTTGAGGTGCATGACAGTGAAATCAGATTGATTTCTTGGCCATAAATACGCCTGATCTCAACCCGATTGAACACATCTATAACTCTTCGGCCTCAGCTCCTGGCCCACAAAACATCAACCCGTAGTTTACGGTAATTACTTGCTCTGTCTTACATGCCTGGACTCACATACCACCAGAAAACTACCAAGAGCTAGTCGAATCCATGAGACGTAGATTCGTTGATGTATTGTCTTCCAAATCTGGATGAAGACTCTCTTAAGCCGGTGGTCATATCGTTTTGGCTCATCAGCGAACATCGTAAAAGAGTGAATACTGGTGAGAGCGTGTGTGGCGTGTGTTTTGAAGTGGCGCCAGTGGAGCGCGGAGGATGAAGCCGTGCGTATGTAAATAGAGGCGAGTGACTGTCCTCGTAATACGACAGTCCATCTTGAATTCGAGGGCTAGCCGGACAGTAAGAAACGATCCATCACGAAATGGAAACCACAGCGGAAATGAAAACTGTTTTATTTGCAACAGCTAGCTACACCTTCCAGCTATTTCTCTACATAATCGCCGTTCCGACTGAGACATCTGTCGTAGCGTTGTACCAACTTGACTGTACCCTCATCATAGAATGGAGCCGTCTTTGCTCTCCGACAATTTTCTACGCTGGACTGCAGCTCGTTGTCTGTGCCGAAATGTTGTCTGCATAGACAACGATTCATTTGAGCAGAGATGAAAATCAGACGGGGCCAAGTCTAGGCTGTATGGCGGGTGATCAGTTCTCATCGAAAACCCTACAGTAGCGTCCTCATTGTCCCTGCAGTGTGCTGCCGAGAACTGTCATGAAGAAACAACTGCAGGACAGTTACGTTACGTGGGGTAGCATGAAATCAGGCGAAATCTCCCGGCGGGAACCTATTCTTGGCGGGAAACACTATTTTCTAACCATCTTTAAGCGCTCACTGTGCACCCAGAACTGAAAAGAGCCATGCGACGGTATCTTCGAGCAAACTAGAGACACTGCCAACACGTGTGTGCATTGTTTCATCGGATTATCACTGTGGTTGCCAATCCACAACCGATAGTTCCTTAGTTTCCGAATAGCCCGAGCCCGCATACTTCAATGAGGAACATGAAATCACACCACGTTAAACTTGCAGCGAGAAACACAGTCAGTGTTCCAGCATATCCTGTTGCTTCTTACAATCGTAAGTTTGATTAGAGCAGATTACATTCACTGCTCCTTCCGTTGACCCATGTCCTAAGATCCTCGAAGAACATAAAGAAATTAAAATACTTAATAGACAGCCCATTTACAAAAGAGTTGATATGCTAAACTTGTGTCCCTCTCTGGTTATTTGTTTCGTTTATTACGGAGAATTTAATGGATTTATTTTTGTGTTCATTGTTTGTAACAGTCTTGCTGTCCCATGCAGGGGATGCATGACACATATTACGCAATTAAATAGGGGACTTAAAAGGCAAAGGTCAGCATAAGAAGTAAGGAAATGGTCCAGTTACATGTTACAAATAAAACAAGCTCTACACTTGACTTAGTGTCTGTATTTATTGCGTAGTCTTTCTGTCGTGTAGGGTACAGACGTCGAGTATTCACACGATACAATCACGTTATATCAAACGATGTCTTCGCCAGTTCTTTCGTGACTGTAATCCCTAAGTATTTAGTTGAATTTACAGTCTTGAGATTTGTGTGTTTTATCCTGTAACCCATATTTAGCAGATGCAATTTAGCACTCAAGTGGACGACCTCACACTTTTCATTATTTAGAGTTAACAACATGCGGATATCAGGTCTAAATAGTTTTGCAATTTATTTTGATCATATGATGACTTTATAGGACAGTAAATGACAACATCATCTGCAAACAGTCCAAGAGAACAACTCAGATTGTCTCCCAAATCTTTTGTGTAGATCAGGAACAGCAGAGGAACTATAATATTTCCTTGGGAAACGCTACACGTTTTTCTGTTTTAAACGATGATTTTCGCCAGTTACTATCAACTGTGATTATCCTAACAGGAAATCACGAATCCAGTCGCAAAACTAAGACTATACTCCATAGGAAAACAATTTTATTACAAGTCGCTTGTGAGGTACGGTGTCGAAAGCCTTCTGGAAACCTAAAAATATAGAATCAATTTGGCACCCCCTGTCGATAGTACTCATGACTTCCTGAGGATAAACAGCTAGTTGTGTTTCACAAGAACGATATTTTCTGAATCCGTAATGGCTGTTCGTCAATAAATCACTTTCTTCAAGTCAACTGATAATATTCGAATATAGTATATGTTCCAAAATACTACTGCAAATCGACGTCAGTGATGTAATTCTGAGGGTTACTCCTGTTTTCTTTCTTGGGTATTTATGAGAAATCCGCAACTTTCCAGTCTTTAGGTACGGAGGATTTTTGGACGATTTTTTGTTTTTTTGTTTTGATGCGGCCTGCCACGAATTCCTCTTCTCTCCCAACCTCTTCATATCAGAGTAGCGCTTGCAACCTACGTCCTCGGTTAATTGCTGGATATATTCCAATCTCTGCCTTCCTCTACAGTTTTTTCCCCTCTACACCTCCCTGTAGTATCGCGGAAGTCATTCCCTGCTCCCTTAACGGATGTCCTATCACCCTCTCCCTTCTTCTAGTAAGTTTTTTCCACATATTCCTTGCCTCTCCGATTGTGCGTAGAATCTCCTCATTCCTTCTCCTCATTCCTCCACCTAATTTTCAACATTCATCTGTAGCACCACATCTGGTAGTAGTAGACTTCTCTTGGCCAGGAATGCCCTTTTTCCCATTGCTAGTCTGCGTTTGATGTCCTCCTTGCTCCGGTCGTCTTTGGCTGTTTTGCTGCACAAGTAGCAGAATTCCTTAACTTCGTCTACTTCGTGACCATCCATCCTGATATTTTCTCGCTGTTCTCCTTTCTACTACTTCTCATTACATTCGTCTTTCTACGACTTATTCTCAGTCCATATTCTGTACTCATTAGACTGTTCTTTCCATTCAGCAGACATCTAATTCTTCTCCACTTTCATTCAGAATAACAATGCCATCAGCGAATAGTATCATTGATATCCTTTCACCTTGGATTTTAGTCCCGCTCCTGAAACTTTCTTTTATTTCCATCACTGCTTCTTCGAGATACAGATTGAACAGTAGAACAGAAAGATTACATCCCTGTCTTATATCCTTTTTAATCCCAGCACTTAATACATGGTCGTCCAGTCTTATTACTCCCTCTGGGTTCTTGTACGTATTGTATATAAGCCGTCTCTCCCTATAGCTTACGCCTATTTTTCTCAGCATTTCGAATATCATGCAACATTTTACATTGTCGAACGTGTTTTCCAGGTCGACAAATACTATGAACGTGTCATGGTTTTTCTTTAGTCTCGCTTCCATTATGAATCGCACTATCAGAACTGCTTTCGTGTTGCCTTTACCTTTCCTAAAGCCAAATTGATTTTCATCTAACACATCCTCAATTTTCTTTCCCGTTCTTCAATATATTATTCTTGTCAGCAATCTGGATGCTTGAGTTGTTAAGCTGATTGTGCGGTAATTCTCGCACTTGACAGCTCTTGCAGTCTTCGGAATTGTGAGGATGATATTTTACCGAAAGTCAGATGGTAAGTTGCCAGACTCATACGATCTACGCACCAACGTGAATAGTCGTTTTGTTGTCACTTCCCTAAATGATTTCAGAAATTCTGATAGAATATTATCCACCCCTTCTGCCTTCTGCTCTTTTTAATTCTGATTCTAGTACTGGATTCGGTATCTTTTCTAAATCGACTCCTGTTTCTCCTTCTATCACATCAGACAAATCTTCCCCCCCTCATAGAGACCTTTAGTGCACTCTTTTCACATATCTGATCTCTCCTCTGCATTTAACAGTGGAGTTCCCGTTGTACTCCTCCCTTGCTTTTAATTTCACCGAAGGTTGTTTTGACTTTCGTCAGTCCTTCCGACAATCATATCTTTTTAGAATTCTTCACATTTTTCAAGCAGCCATTTTGTCTGAGCTGACCTGCACTTCCTTTTTATTTGATTCCTCAGTGGCTCGTATTTCTGTATTCTTGAATTTCCCTGATCAGATTTGTACTTCCCTCTTTCATCGATCAACTGAAGTATTTCTTCTGTTACCCATGGTATATTCGCAGTTATCTTCTTTGTACCTGTGCTTTTCTTTCTAACTTCCGTCATTGCCCTTTTTAGAGATGTCCATTCCTCTTCAACTGTACTGCCTACTGAACTACTCCTTATTGCTGTATGTATAACCTTAGAGAACTTCAAGTGCATCTCGTCATTCCTTAGTATTTCTGTACCCCACTTCTTTGCGTATTGATTCTTCCTGACTAAACTCTCAAACTTCAGCCTACTCGTCATTGCTACTATATTGTGAATTGAATCTTTATCTGTTCCTGAATACGCCTTACAGTCCAATCTCTGATTTAGGAATCCCTGCCTGACGATGGTTTGATCTAATTGAAATTTTCCCGTGTCTCCCGATATTTTCCAAATATACCTCCTTCTCTTGTGATTCTTGCATAGAGTATTAGCTATTACTAGTTGAAATGTATTACGGAACTCATTTAGTCTTCTCCCTCCCTCATTTCTTGTCCCAGGTTCTTATTCCTCTGTAACGATTTCTTCTATTTCTTCCCCTGCAACTGCATTCCAGTTCCCCATGACTATTAGGTTTTTTCTCCCATTATGTTCTGTATTATCCTTTCAGTATTCTCATATACTTTCCCTAACTCCTCATCTTCAGCTTGCGATGTCGGCATGTGTACCTGAACTGTCGTTGTCAGTATTGGTTTGCTGTTGATTATAGCAAGAACAACGCAGTCACTGAACTGTTAACAATAACACACTCTCTTCCCTGCCTTCCTATTCATAATGAATCCTACTCTCATTATACCATTTTTGCCGCTGTTGACATTATGTTACACTCATCTGAACGGAAACCCCTATCTTCTTTCCACTTCACTTCACTGACACCTACTACATCTATATTAAGCGTTTGCATTTCCATCTTCAGATTTTCTGCCTTCCTATCATGTTCATTCTTCTGACATTCCTTGCCCCTACTCTTAGTACGTTATGCTTTCATTGGTTATTCAATCTTTTCCTTATGGTCGCCTCCCTGTTGGCAGTCCCCTAGCGTAGATCCTAATGGGGGACTATTCCGGAAGCTTTTGCCCATGATGAGATCATCATGATACTTTTTCATTTATAGGCCACATGTCCTGTGGATGCACGTTATGTGTTTTTAATGCAGTCGTTTTCATTGCCTTCTGCATCCTAATGCCGTTGACCATAGCTCATTCTTCCGCTTTCAGGGGCAGTTTTCCACCCCAAGGACAAGAGTGCGCCCTGAATCTCTGTCTACTCCTTCGCCTTCTTCCACAAGGCCGTCGGCTGAATGAAGGTGACTTCTTACACCGAAAGTCTTCGGACGCCAATGCTTTTTATTAATCAAAATTTAATCCGTGGTCGGTTTAGAATCCTGGACTAAAGACGATTTGATTACTGATCTAGGACGCTACTTCTAGACATCGGTTGCAGATGATATGCCGTGGGATATTCGGAATGGAATATTGTTACAACACGAGCGAGTGCCAGTACACTTCATGAGACAAGTCAATAAAGTTTAAAATGTCACATCAAAAAAAAAAAAAATTGTGTAATTAATTTCTTTGAGGTACATCCTACAGTCCCATGACGCACAAAGTCACCAGGACACAATATCTCAGTGTACTATTATAATTCCGAAAATAAAATCGTACAGCCCCATTGTTGGAGCGTATATTGTGGGGTTACTCAATTTTGCATTTGATGGAGAACTACGCTACAATAACACGTGCAATGTTGATGAAAGTGTATGACAACAATACCCCATCTTTGACAGAGTTGTAAGATGGAATGTAGAGGTCTTGTGACGAAAAACGAAGCCGCAGACTATCTCACCACGAAGGACTGCGAACTGGAGAGTAGAGGACGTCTTGTTGACTGTACACCGGCATATCTCGAGCCGCTGAGTTCCGCGGCTGTTCGAAACCATTGAGAAAGACCGCCCACCCAAGGCGGCAGCTGAGTTTTAGCAGCTGTGCCATGCCAACCGCCTTTTCTCCGACGAGCGTCATAATACCGAGACGTAGGAGAGAAGCAAGCAATGGAAGCATGTGGATACATTTCCGCCAAGGAGCACGAAGACGCAGCTATCAACGGGCAAGGGGATCCTGAGTGTTGTTTGAGACGGCCATAGTGTGGTGCTAACAGATTACGCTCGAACAGTGTAACTGCGGAGAAGACCATACTGCCGAAACCTCCTGACAAGGTTACGGGAGGCTGTCTAGACGAAGCTTCGGGAGAAGCTGTCCAAGGAGACGTTTATGGTCCACGGCAACAACTCAGCTCGTTCTGCACAAGACACATAGCCTACTTCTCGGGATATTAACTTTATCCTCATCCCACCTGTTCGCGTGACATGGTATCCAGCGATTCCTCCCTTCGTAGGATGAATAATGCTTTGCGTTTCAGGCATTTCCAGAATGACGCGGAAGTGATTTTCGCTGTGGGATGTTACTTGAACGGATAAAACGTAGACTTCCACAACCAAGGTCTCCGCCGAACCAATTATTGACCTGACCGATTAAGATGGAACAACCACATAAAGTTAGCAGTGGACATACGTCATCCGCTAATTAATCGAGAAGGGGGAGAAAATAATTCCCGTAACCCATGCACCCTCTACCACACAGCGTGATATTGCAGGCCGAATGCATACGTGGATGTACAACCGTACCAACACGTCCCGGCGCTAACGCTGTTAAACCTTGAGATTCACTTGCTGGACTGGAGACCATCCGAAATATCTGTGTCAGCGAAGCGTATGTATTAGACATGGTGACCACGTAAGCACTTAGTTCGTGCAGACTCTTTTAGATGAGTTACATTTCCCGTAAAGTATCTTGCTAAGCATGTGTCTCTCGCTCTTTCTTTTTTCTGCATCATACTTTTTCATTATGCTCTATGTAGCTACATTAACCGTACGACTGCCTTCAGCAAAAGCTCTCCTAATGTTTGGAGATAAATTACTCCGTCCGAGTAGGCCTCGGGGGCCCAACGGTACCAACAGACCGACGTGTTATACCCAGTCGATAGGCGTCGCTGGATGCTGATTCGGAGGGACTTTTGCCCTCCCGGCAGTTGTTTGCTTTCGTGACCGGAGCTGCTGCTTCTCAAACAAGTAGCTCCTCTATCCGTCTCACAAGGGCTGAGTGCACCCCGCTTGGCAACAGAACTCGTCAGACCCGGACGGTCATCCATCCTAAAACTAAAAGTACTAGCTAAGCCCGACGTTTGGATGATCTGTAGGGAACCGGTGTTACCACTGCGACAGAATCATTGCCCATAACACATATACACTCCTGGAAATGGAAAAAAGAACACGTTGACACCGGTGTGTCAGACCCACCATACTTGCTCCGGACACTGCGAGAGGGCTGTACAAGCAATGATCACACGCACGGCACAGCGGACACACCAGGAACCGCGGTGTTGGCCGTCGAATGGCGCTAGCTGCGCAGCATTTGTGCACCGCCGCCGTCAGTGTCAGCCAGTTTGCCGTGGCATACGGAGCTCCATCGCAGTCTTTAACACTGGTAGCATGCCGCGACAGCGTGGACGTGAACCGTATGTGCAGTTGACGGACTTTGAGCGAAGGCGTATAGTGGGCATGCGGGAGGCCGGGTGGACGTACCGCCGAATTGCTCAACACGTGGGGCGTGAGGTCTCCACAGTACATCGATGTTGTCGCCAGTGGTCGGCGGAAGGTGCACGTGCCCGTCGACCTGGGACCGGACCGCAGCGACGCACGGATGCACGCCAAGACCGTAGGATCCTACGCAGTGCCGTAGGGGACCGCACCGCCACTTCCCAGCAAATTAGGGACACTGTTGCTCCTGGGGTATCGGCGAGGACCATTCGCAACCGTCTCCATGAAGCTGGGCTACGGTCCCGCACACCGTTAGGCCGTCTTCCGCTCACGCCCCAACATCGTGCAGCCCGCCTCCAGTGGTGTCGCGACAGGCGTGAATGGAGGGACGAATGGAGACGTGTCGTCTTCAGCGATGAGAGTCGCTTCTGCCTTGGTGCCAATGATGGTCGTATGCGTGTTTGGCGCCGTGCAGGTGAGCGCCACAATCAGGACTGCATACGACCGAGGCACACAGGGCCAACACCCGGCATCATGGTGTGGGGAGCGATATCCTACACTGGCCGTACACCACTGGTGATCGTCGAGGGGACACTGAATAGTGCACGGTACATCCAAACCGTCATCGAACCCATCGTTCTACCATTCCTAGACCGGCAAGGGAACTTGCTGTTCCAACAGGACAATGCACGTCCGCATGTATCCCGTGCCACCCAACGTGCTCTAGAAGGTGTAAGTCAACTACCCTGGCCAGCAAGATCTCCGGATCTGTCCCCCATTGAGCATGTTTGGGACTGGATGAAGCGTCGTCTCACGCGGTCTGCACGTCCAGCACGAACGCTGGTCCAACTGAGGCGCCAGGTGGAAATGGCACGGCAAGCCGTTCCACAGGACTACATCCAGCATCTCTATGATCGTCTACATGGGAGAATAGCAGCCTGCATTGCTGCGAAAGGTGGATATACACTGTACTAGTGCCGACATTGTGCATGCTCTGTTGCCTGTGTCTATGTGCCTGTGGTTCTGTCAGTGTGATCATGTGATGTATCTGACCCCAGGAATGTGTCAATAAAGTTTCCCCTTCCTGGGGCAATGAATTCACGGTGTTCTTATTTCAATTTCCTGGAGTGTAGTTTTTCCAAATATTTTTAACAAATTACAGCCGGTCAAAAGGGGTTGCTATCTCTTGAATAAAAACAAACAACACGTTCTTACAAATTTATGCCCTAAAGCTTGTTGTTATTGAAGAGCAGGCGTTTCGTAAAATGTGATCCACATGCCACAGCCAGAATGTGATGTTCGCTTTATTTCGATCAACAGTCCCATGAACGTCACATAAGGCAGTTTTGGAATAAAATGAATTCTGCAGTTGCAGAACATGTATCACCGTGCTCCTTGCGCTGGATGAGAAACAGATACCGTACTGTAGTTCCAGTCTCATATCCGTGGAGAGCCCAAGCTTTTACATACGGTTTCTGCAGTTGCAGGGGCACCGGTCTGGGTGACTTACTTGTCTGCCTTGTAACATCAGCCAATATGACGTTGCTATGTTCGTACTGCAAACTGCTAAGTGCAAACGGATTCCGAAGGTCATACCGCTCTACTTTACGGCTTAATGGTAATGGTATTTTCCTGGGTAAAATATTCCGGAGCTACAAGAGTCCCACATTCGGATCTCAGAACCGGGACGACTCAAGAGGATAGTGTAAACAGAAAAAATACTCATGCTTACGGGCTGGAACGGCGAATGTTGAATCTCTTAATCGTTTAGCCTGATTAGGGATGTGAGAAGAGAAGTAGGTTGACGGGAGATGTGAAGTAAATTAATTAAATTGCGGTGTCAGGAAAAATTGGATTTCTGGACAGAGAGTACAAAGTTTTCGACACTAAATAAAACATTAGTAACGAAGGTCTCACGATGAGTAAGAAAATAGACATAAAAGTGAACTGCTCTCAACATCGTGGTTAATGAACACACAACCAATGCCCACCGCAGTAGCACAAGTACATATCCCTACTAGCTACGCAGATAATGAAGAAAGTGAAAGAATGTATAATCAGATAAATTATTCAGTTAATTAAGGGAAACGAAAATTAAATTGTAATTGGAGACTGGAATTCGATAGCAGGAAAAGGAACAGACGGAAATTTAATAAAAGGAAGTGCGGTTCAATCCCGCGTCCGGCCTTCCTCATTTAGGTTTTTCGTAATTTCCCTAAATCGTTCCAGGCAAATGCCGGGATGGTTCCTTTGAAAGAGCACTGCTGATTTCCTTTCCCATCCTTCCCTAATGCGATGAGAACGAAGACCATGCAGTCTGGTCTCTTCCCCCAAAGGACCCCCCCTCCACCCCCACCCCCACCCCCACCCCACTAAAAGAAAGTGGTTGGAGGAAGGACTAAAACGTGAACCTGTCTTGTAGAATTTTGCCCAGAGTAATATTTAACTATCGCTAATCCTTTGGCTAACGATCATGAAAGCAGGTTGTGTAAGAGGAAGAAACTTGGAGACACTGGAAGATCACAATAGCTATATAACTGTAAAACAAAGATACAGAAGCCACGTTTTAAACAGTGAAATATTTCCGGGATCTGGTGTAGAACTCGACAGTAATTTATTATTTACGAACTGCAGATTAAAAACAAATAAATTGCGAATAACATACTAATGAGAGAAAACTAGGATAATTTGTAAGGATCAGTGATTGTTAAGAATTTCAAAGAGCATTAGACAATTATGGACGGGAACGGAACACAATAAAAGATGACTGAATAACTTTGAGAGATTGAGCAATGAATTCAACAGCGGCACCACTATGCTAAAAGAGATGGCCCAATAGGATCCTTGGATAATAAAACTGTTATTCAATTTAATGTAGAAAATATAAAAATACACAAGCGAAGCAAGCAAAAGAGAATACGGAAGTAGAAAAAATGAAACTGACAGAAAGTGGAAAAATGAAGCAATGAAGGATAGGGAAAAACGCAAACTGTAGAATAATGAATGACTATGGGAAATAGGAATGTCACGCATAGACAAAATAAAAAAAGACTTTTGGACAAAAGAGTAGCAGCTGTGTGTATATTAAGAGCACAGATGACAATCCAGAAACAATCAAAGAATGGAAGGCTGATAAATGGAGAATATACTTAGAATGGCACGAGAAAGGAAACAGACTTGAAGATAATATTATAGGAAGTTGAAGAGGAAATAGATGAAACTGAGATTAGAGATATGATACTACGGAAAGAAGCCGATAGAGCGCTGAAAGACCTAAATTGGACAGCGTTACAACATCGCCTTTACAGCTATTCGACAGGATCCATTTGTCATTGGAAGGCTTCGTCACGGCAAATTGGCATTTGCAATGTATGCACTAGTGTGTGTGTGTGTGTGTAGGAAACTTAATTGTATCTTCTATGATATAGTCGTGGTTCTACGACATACGTATAGCAAAGTAAGTAAGGCTGCAATGTGAGCCATAAGTTTGTAGGAACATGTGTTTCCTGTGAGCAAATGCGTTTTAAAATCTGTGCCGGCAGTAAAATCCTAACTGTTTATTACTGTAATAAATCCTCAACATTGCAAACAGTTAGTACACTACAATATTTATTGCAGATGTAGTGTGATTTGATGTAGACTTTGCTACAACTAGTTAGGTTGGTAGATATGACAGCCGAGGATTATGCAAAGATTCTCCACTTCTGAAAAACACACGAAAAAAATTTACAGCTTCTTTTATTAAAGAAAATGTGTCCTTACAGAAGCTCTGATTAAGTTATTAGGAGGTTAAGTAGATATCATCCCACACACCTTTCTGAATTTGGTAACGATTCGAGATGGAATTCCAGACTAGAGCACATGAAATGATCAGGTAAGGTGGAATTATTCCCAGAAAAGGTAACTCTTTGGGAACGAAAACAGTTGGCTTACTTCTTATATGACGCTGGTGTTGGTATTGTTTATAATCTGGGATTCTATCTCAAGTGGATCAGCCTAAGAGATAGAAAAATAACAAAGTATAACTATGAGACTCGTCATGGCTTTGCTTATTCTATGACATAGTCACTCAACGAATTCGAGTGGGATATGTTTAAGGGATTTAGAGCATAACCAAAAATATGACGGATTGTTTGTAACACCAAATCGTTAATACGTTGTGTTCGATAATACTCGAGGCACTTGTGATAATGGTACACTAAGTGTCTTTGAGTTTTAGGGTACAGTAGCTTGTGAAGTGTAAAAGCTGAAGTACATACGAACTTACATTGACTGAGAATATCAAAAGGTAATAAGTACCGAAAAATTAGGCTTCACAAGTAAGTACGATGAATTACACAAAGAAAAGTGTATGGCTCATTAGTAAAAGAAATGAAGTACTAAAGAAAGTGTGAGACATCAAATTAGTTACAGCGAAAACCGGGAAACTGTACACTCATTACAATTTGCTGTACCTTTTTCTCTCTCTCTGTGTGTGTTTTTTTCCTGATGAATTTGAGGAGAGGCAGTTTGCAAGTTAATTTGAGTCATGGGTGAAGAGGAACCGCGGGTCCTCCTAATGTACCAGGCAGCTAAAAACCCCGCTGGGACCGGCGGTCTACCGCTGTGCTAACGATCAGCGCCCATCCCATTAGCCTAATGCGACGGCCGCGCACTGTGGGCGGATCCTCGCGAGATGGCTGAGGTACTACCACCTGCCGAGATACGTTGCTGATTTACCAGACACTCGCAGCTTGGGTCTCTGACTTTATTTCGTGATGTCTGTAACTGCCCTGGCGGGAAACGTTTGGTCGTGGAACCATTGTACGAGCAGTGGAGTCATTTACAGGGTGTTTCAAAAATGACCGGTATTTTTGAAACGGCAATAAAAACTAAACGAGCAGCGATAGAAATACACCGTTGGTTGCAATATGCTTGGGACAACAGTACATTTTCAGGCGGACAAACTTTCGAAATTACAAAAGTTACAATTTTCAACAACAGATGGCGCTGCAAGTGATGTGAAAGATATAGAAGACAGCGCAGTCTGTGGGTGCGCCATTCTGTACGTCGTCTTTCTGCTGTAAGCGTGTGCTGTTCACAACGTGCAAGTGTGCTGTAGACAACATGGTTTATTCCTTAGAACAGAGGATTTTTCTGACGAAGTTTTCAACGGAGGTTTAATGTAACCAAAGGACCGAAAAGCGATACAATAAAGGATCTGTTTGAAAAATTTCAACGGACTAGGAACGTGACGGATGAACGTACTGGAAAGGTAGGGCGACCGCGTACGGCAACCACAGAGGGCAACGCGCAGCTACTGCAGCAGGTGATCCGACAGCGGCCTCGGGTTTCCGTTCGCCGTGTTGCAGCTGCGGTCCAAATGACGCCAACGTCCACGTATCGTCTCATGCGCCAGAGTATACACCTCTATCCGTACAAAATTAAAAAGCGGCAACCCCTCAGCGCCGCTACCATTGCTGCACGAGAGACATTCGCCAACGATATAGTGCACAGGATTGATGACGGCGATATGAATGTGGGCAGCATTTGGTTTACTGACGAAGCTTATTTTTACCTGGATGGCTTCGTCAATAAACAGAACTGGTGCATATGGGGAACCGAAAAGCCCCATATTGCCGTCCCATCGTACCTGCATCCTCAAAAAGTACTGGTCTGGGCCGCCATTTCTTCCAAAGGAATCATTGGCCCATTTTTCAGATCCGAAACGATTACTGCATCACGCTATCTGGACATTCTTCGTGAATTTGTGGCGGTACAAACTGCCTTAGACGACACTGCGAACACCTCGTGGTTTATGCAAGATGGTGCCCGGCCACATCGCACGGCCGACGTCTTTAATTTCCTGAATGAATATTTCGATGATCGTGTGATTGCTTTGGGCTATCCGAAACATACAGGAGGCGGCGTGGATTGGCCTCCCTATTCGCCAGACATGAACCCCTGCGACTTCTTTCTGTGGGGACACATGAAAGACCAGGTGTACCGCCAGAATCCAGAAACAATTGAACAGCTGAAGCAGTACATCTCATCTGCATGTGAAGCCATTCCGCCAGACACGTTGTCAAAGGTTTCGGGTAATTTCATTCAGAGACTACGCCATATTATTGCTACGCATGGTGGATATGTGGAAAATATCGTACTATAGAGTTTCCCAGACCGCAGCGCCATCTGTTGTGGACAATTGTAACCACTGTAATTTCGAAAGTTTGTCTGCCTGAAAATGTACTGTTGTCCCAAGCATATTGCAACAAACGGTGTATTTCTATCGCTGCTCGTTTAGTTTTTATTGCCGTTTCAAATATACCGGTCATTTTTGAAATACCCTGCACCAGTAACGGTCCTACCTGCAAGTCTTCTTCTAATGATAAATGTCCCCTTGTCGTCACCACAGTACCACCGGACTCCACTAGAAAAGCCATAATGGAATGGCTTCATAAAGCAGAGTGTCGTGCGATGATTCATTTTCTGTATTTGAAGAGGAACAACGCTGCAACAATACATCATGAATTTTAACTCTGCAACAATACATGATGAGTTTTATTTTAAGTTTATTAATAACTTCTGAACCTCATCCATGCAGTCCACCTGAGAAAGATTTCTTAACATTTAAATGTGTGACAAACTGAAACCGTTAAAAAACAACAATTATCAGTTACATTCGCTTAATCTGAAATTAAGCCCATGACCTAAGAAAATTAAAATACATTGATTAATATAAAAGAAAGTGTACGAGGTCCATGATTAAGGAATTTGTTGCTAGCACACTCGAGCAGATGTAATTTCGATGGATTGCTCACGCGCTGCCTGCGATATGTAAGCTATAAGAGAATCTGTGACCAAAGAGCAGTGTTGACTGCAGTAGGAACTGTGTAGCAGTAGCAGTAAGTTGTTGCTAGCGAGCACTCTGGTCTGATGTATCGAGTTGGCTGGGCCGGTCGTGGTGCAGCGATGGCGGAGCCTGAGCGTTATTGTATAAGGTAAAAGCAGCCTCGCGCATATGTAGAATTGTTGTATCAAGACCCAAGTAAATGTTTTAAAAAAATCTCTTAACAATAATCTTTCTCATAAAAAGTAACTTTCGGCAATCATTCATTTCGATTTAAAGAATTTACTAACTCCTCCAATCCATGATCGTCCCGATTATTGCAAGGAAAAATCAGTTGTTCTTTTTTATAAGACAAATCTATTGGCCAGCATTGCACTGAGCCGCACCAGAAAGCGTATTCGCGCGCAACTGACTGCGAGAAACCACCGTTATTGCTGACGCTCTCTCTGTGTCTTGAACTAAGAGAGCTTTGGTTCGATGTTAACTAGTCTGGAAAGATATAGTCTAGCTTTTGATCTTAGTCAGTATGGACGAATGCATTACGGCTTAAGAGAGAAGGCATTTCTGCGAGACCGCCATCTTTAATTGAGAGGCATTTTCCGATTTTGTGTAAGAATAATAAGCCAATGAACCAATACACGGGGAGCGTAAACAAGGTGTGTATTGCGTAAATTAATCTCCTTCTTATAGTTTCACGCTTTCAAGTATTTCTGCATGCCTACGAGACATTTCTTTGGACTGTGGAAGCTCAAACCTGCAAACTGTGTACGGTCATTAATTTAAACACTTTTGAAAAAATCCACTTCGACGGGCAGGCATCCTTAGAAAGGAGAATTGGACCGTAGTTAACACAGACAAAGATTCCTACAGATTCAGCATGCAGTTCGACGACCGGCAGAGACATCGAGTAAAGTTTACAGTCAGCGAGCAGCAGCAGATCTCTAGTCAACCATGCACAATCCCCTTAAAGAAAACGTCGTCTAGTGAGATCTGTTTGCTTGGTTATTCGTTTCAAAGACCTAAACTCCTTTCTTAGAGAGACTGAATACTAAAGAACTAATTCCTTGAATCAGTAATAGTAATAGTAATAATAATAATAATGAAATCAAAGCAGTAATTAAACGAATAATTATAATAATAATAATAAAACCAGTTCATCGGGGTTACTTTTTGGGCCTGAAAGTAAATTTTCAACACAGATCTCCATGCAATATCTGGCTTCTGGGTGAAATAATGACTGCTCACATAAATCATTACATCTCAGTTACATTATGAAATTTATCTTTCATTTGAGAGGGAGTTACAAAACTCACTCATCAAAACTTGCAGGATACTTTCCGTTGCTCTAGAACGATGGCATTTGGCATGAAGGAAGATTTGACCGAAGAAGTCAAGTAAAACGATCATACGGCAAAAATATTTGTTTTGTCATCTTGTTATCCGAATTCAGACATGACATTAAAGCATTGTCGAAAGTCTTGGAAACCTTGGAACCTATGTCTTGCCAGTATCAATGTTGGTAACAGGCAGAAGTCGTCCAGATCCTCGGTTCGCGAAATCTGTATATATAATTAAGTTGGTACGGAATCTACAGTGCGCGCGTTCTGTTCGAATCTGGTTTTTCCGTTTTATAATCAACCTCTGTGAATGGGGTTTATCTGAGCAGAACATTCACTCCAATTCTTAGTACTTAGCTTTTATAGACAGCTCTCAGTTGAATACGTTGAATACTGAAAGTACTCGTATACTCTTGTAAGGTACACATGTTGTACTGCAGGGCGATCTGTATGTTTGGTAATGAAGAACTCACTCGTACGCCGCGATCGAAGTATAGAAACATATATTGGCCCTAGATGGTCCGACCGAGTGCATACCTCATGGAACTTCTTATAAAAGTTTCGTGTTGCATTACACGAGGTCAAATTACAAAGGGCGCTCCATACGCATAAATATCTAGATAAAAAAGCGCCTGGTTGATAAAACGCACATAGTTGATAACATCCTCGTACCATCCATGTGGTTCAGCGTCGGGTATGACTCCACAAGCTTGCCACACTGCAGTGTGCTACAGTTGGAGTGTTAACACAGGTGTCAATGACGAGTGAGGAGATTACAGTAATAATCAAACAAAAACCAACCTATAACTTTAGTTAAGGGGCTCCGGAATGCCATATACTTGCAATGTTAAAATAACGCTTATAAATTACATCTTTCCTCACAAAGTATTTGAGGTAGGAAGTTGAACTTTTTACAGATTATTTATTGGAATATGGGCTACAACTTAACACAGGGATTTTACAAAATTTTAGTTCAGTTATTAAAGACGATTTTTTTTTCAATTGTAATGAAAATTCACAACATTTTTTTGCAATTTTTTTATTTATATATTCAAAAATATACAGTTTTTTGGGAAAAGGCTGTGTTAAATTATGCAGAAGGTACTGTGTAACATTTACTGAAAGTTTGAAACAAATATGTTTGGAAGATCCTTAGAAAACATGTAATTAGTATGAGAAAATAAAAGTTTTGGGAATCGAGCGACAAAGATTGGATTAACTTTTTAGTGCATTCCAGGTCCATAGGATGGATTATCTTCATCCTCTGCAAACTCCTCCTCCAGCTTCCTCTTTTTCCTCCTCCTGTTTACTCTTGCTTGTATTTTTAGACTCTTTACAGCCCTGTCTGCAGCCCGAAGGCGTTCCTTGTCTAAAGCAAGCATCGCTCGTACCATGTTAGAACCTATCTTCATTCCCATATATCTAAATACCTTGCACCTTACAATGTTGCCATCATTGAATGTCGCAACAGCATCATACACACCAAAGTGAAGTGTTTCTATTCCAACAAATACAGTCTTGGGGATTCTCGACCATATAACACTATTTACACTTTCATTGGGGTTTTGAATTTTTCCGTGAATACACTTTTTCAACAGTTCAGGTGCTGCTAAGTCTCTGAAAATAGGTTAGCCACAACACATACTTTATCTCACATCACTAAAATGTACCTGATGAACACGGACGTTAATAATAACACCATTTGACAGCAGTTTAACAGCGCCACAGTGGGTCACGCCCATGTAGAACACATTTCAAAAAAATTTTAAAAATAGTTGTAGTCTTCGGAATTGAATAAATTATATATCTATTAAAAGGTAATAGTCTGCAGATTCAGAAAACGCAAAAAAGTGAAAATTGAACTTTTCATGATTTTGAGCCTTTCCGGAGCCCCTTAAGAAGGCAACGCGACGTAGAGAGAAAACCGCACTAACCAGAGGGTGGATACTGACCGTGCCAGAACTGGAGGCGCCTGCAAAGAGCCATTCGTGAAAAGCGTTGCCGTGCGTAAAAACAATGTGTAGGCGGCCTTACTTCAGATGTTCTGTAACTGACATGCAAGCCTTATTCAGAGCAAAATGTCACTTACACAGTCAAATGGAAAAGTATTTTATAAAAAGTAGTGTAGACAAGTATTTAACATTTTTATTATTACTGTAATCTCACACTGTACAATAGAAAAACAGTATGTATGATTACAGATTTTACAATGGAGCGTAAGACTGTGGTAACGGTAAATGCATAGTGGGATGGCATTCCAAATAGTTATATTGGACAGTTTGAAAAATTCACCTTCGTTTCTGCTGCACCGCAATTTATTGCTTGTAACCAGAGCTTTTGATCATTTATAGTTTACTACTCACGCCGATGCCATCATACTTCAAGATAAGTAACTCTCTAGCGGATTTGCTCCTCTGTGTTAGACGGCCGGTGTGGCCGAGCGGTTCTAGGCGCTTCAGTCAGGAACCGCGCGACCGCTACGGTCACACGTTCCAGTCATGCCTCGGGCATGGATGTGTGTGATGTCCTTAGGTTAGTTAGGTTTAAGTAGTTCTAAGTTCTAGGGGACTGATGACCTCAGATGTTAAGTCCCATAGTGCTCAGAGCCTGTATTAACATTCCACCTCTGCGCAGTGCAGTGCGGTTAGCTTGAGACAGTCACGTCCGACACCAATATGCATGATGCTATGAGGATGTTATCAACTGTGTGCATTTGATCAACTATGTGTTTTCTATCAAGATATGTATACGTGTCGGGTGCTGCTTTTACTTTGACTTCGTGTGATGGAAGGAGGAACTTTTATAACAAGTCCTATAAGGTACATGAAATTTTGTACATTATCTAACAAGCAATTAGGCAATTAGTTGTAATCTCCCCCCCCCTCCAATCCCTCAAGTATATATATGTTCTTCCCTTACGTGTAATCATGGCAGCCTAAGACTATTGAGAGCGGTCATCTTGAAATAACAAAGGCTTCCATACTGCGATCGTAGCATAAGAATTGTGCTTTTCATCTACCGGGTGATCAAAAAGTCAGTATAAATTTGAAAACTGAATAAATCACGGACTAATGTATATAGAGAGGTGCAAATTGACACACACGCCTGGAATAACTTAGGGTTTTATTAGAACCAAAACATACTAAAGTTCCAAAAATGTCCGACAGATGGCGCTTCATCTGATCAGAATAGCAATAATTAGCGTAACAAAGTAAGACATAGAAAAGATGATGTTCTTTACAGGAAATGCTCAATATGTCCACCATCATTCCTCAACAATAGCTGCAGTCGAGGAATAATGTTGTGAACAGCACTGTAAAGCATGTCCGGAGTTATTGTGAGGCA
Source organism: Schistocerca cancellata (assembly GCF_023864275.1). Lineage (NCBI taxonomy): Eukaryota > Metazoa > Arthropoda > Insecta > Orthoptera > Acrididae > Schistocerca > Schistocerca cancellata. The sequence goes on along the minus strand of NC_064631.1, from coordinate 599,575,685 downwards.
CTGGCGTCGGATGTTGTATTTCAGCATACTTAGAGATGTCGGTCGATCAACATACACTTGCGACTTCAGGTAAACCCAAAGCCAATAATCGCACGGACTGAGGTCTGGGGACCTGGGAGGCCAAGCATGACGAAAGTGGCGGCTGAGCACACGATCATCACCAAACGACGCGCGCAAGAGATCTTTCACGCGTCTAGCAATAATTTGTTCTTTTTTTTTTGTTCTAATAAAACCCCATGTCATTCCAAGCATGTGTGTCAATTTTTACCTCTCTATCTACATTATTCAGTGGTTTATTTAGTTTTCAAATTTATACTGACTTTTTGATCACCCGGTATGTCGGCCAGACTGTTCGCACTATTGAACAGCGCCTCATAGAACATGAAAGGTGTTACCGTCTGCGCTATCCCGAAATGTCAGCTGTAGCAGAACATTGTTACTATTTTCTTTTTGCTGTGAACCTTTACATGGCGTTCCACAGGCCACCACACGTGATCCATACTACAACTACGAATTAAAGTTGGAATTTTGCCGGTTGCGTAAAGCAGCCACAGTCGATGTGTTCCGCTCTGCCCGCCGGTGGCCCTTTCCCTTGCAGACGCACCCTACCGGCGCGAACATACCTTGCGGGGAAGCACTGCAGAGCACTACTGCAGGTGGGGTCGGAATGCCGACGCCGGAGCGGAAATGTATGCGCCATCAGCGGAGCCGCGGCATTCCTCATCAATGCGGCGAGAGCGGCGGGAATCGCTAATGGGATTGTCTGCGCGAATAATGAAGCCGGCGGGCAGAACGCGCGCTGCCCGCCTTGACGTAAGGGGGAGCCCGCATTAGCACAGCAGCGCCCCACGCGGTCGACGGAACAACGTGAGTCGCGGGCGCCGCCCCGCCTACCTGCTGGCCGCGAGCTGCATACGCGGAACTCGATCACGCGCCCGTTAACTACCGGTTACCCAATACACTCGGTTAACCTACCAGCAGCGCTCCAGCAACGTGGAAGAATGGCTGACGCCGCCAAGTTGATCGAAACGCTGCCTCGCACAAATTGGGTTCTTTGTTTGATGGCAATCCTAAAAGAAGATTTAACGTTGTGAAACTCAACTGCGTGATTTGTTGCTCCTGTGTAGCACTCTGCAGCATTTGAAATTTGTGCTTTATCCAGTTTGCGAAGCAGCAACCACGTTTACAGTAAACGCAAAGCCGTAATCCCTCTATCGCAGCGCAAGGACTTACTTCGTTTTGTTACGGAAATGCCTTTGGCTGTGAGACGAGGGAGGCGTAATTTGCATTAACCCAGTCTGTTTACGGAGTGCGTGGTGAATAAGAAAGTAAGGAACGACACGCCCACGATATCTACGAGTGAGAAATTTATATGCCTCGAAAATAATATGAAACTGAGTACACGTAGTCACTCACTATGTATACCATTAAGTAACAAGATCACATACTGTATTTGTATTAGTTCATAATGACGAAAAATGTTCAGTGTCGTAATGTTCGTGTGTATCAACCTTGTTTGCTATAGACAATAATGTTAATATTAGTATACAGATAAAGTTTGAATATTAGGTTGGTATAAATTGTCTTCAATTTATAACTTTATTAGCATGAGAACTGTTCTAGATATTAATAAATGGTTTCCATCATGTGATAATATTACTCATGAAGTTTTGCTTCGACATTGATTCATTTCAATTTGTACACTATCACGCAGTGGGAATGATAATATCCCGTCGAAATTCCATTTCTCTCCACTTACTATTTAAGATCTCCACGAGACATGTTCAGATGCATTGCGAAGGTGTGCCTTCAAGTCCTTGGTTTGGTACATCAGATACTTTACAAAACCCCCCAGGCAGAAGTTTAGTGGTGAGAGGCCAGGGAATCGTGGCGGCAATCAAACTGGACCATCTCGTCTGATCTACCTAATGGCTCTGAGCACTATGAGACTCAACATCTTAGGTCATAAGTCCCCTAGAACGTAGAACTACTTAAACCTAACTAACCTAAGGACATCACACACACCCATGCCCGAGGCAGGATTCGAACCTGCGACCGTAGCAGTCCCGCGGTTCTGGACTGCAGCGCCAGAACCGCTAGACCACCGCGGCCGGCTGATCTACCTCTTCGGATAATTTAGTAGCCAGTGGGACCCCATGATGCTGCAATATGACATCCGGTTCTAGGTGTTACAATTGTGGCACAGCAAACTCTTGTAACATGTCTAGGTAAACACATCTGTTTGCGGCACAATCGATTAAAGTGCAGGGACCAATGATACAACTGCGCATCAGTTCGTACCAAACATTGACCTTTGCCCCGACTCTTTCCATTTCGTGTGCAAAATGAGAATGCTGTGAACGCCTTATACAAACGTCATGACGATTCACTTTGCCGGATACGTGACACATTGCCTCATTAGAGAAAGTAAAGGTAATTTGCTCATTCCCTCTGCATTAACAACGTTGAACTTTTATGGGTGGGTGGTGTGTTTGTGATGTTTCTAATGACCGGGAAGTGGAAGAGTGTTCGTGTGAAGTACTGGAAAACTTAGACGAGTAAACGCAAAATACCTTTCCAAATTTTTGTTGGTTGGTTGGTTGATATGGGGGAAGGGATCAAATAGCGGGATCACTGGTCCCATCGGATTTGGGAAGGATGGCGAAGGATGTATGCCGTGCGCTGTCTAAGAAACCATCCCGTCGTTTGCCTGACGCCATTTAGGGAAATCAAGGAAAACCTAAATCAGGATGGTCCGACTCGGGTTTTAACTGTTGTCCTCCCGAATGCGAGTACATTGTGCTAGCCACAGCGCCACGTCGCTCAGTCACATTTTTGTCCTATGAGTTTCCGTAGTTATTCCAAAATCATTTCTCCGGGAAGCACATTTCTGTTCAGCAACAACCACTTGTAGCAGAGAATGCGGGTGAATATTAAGTGAGTGTACGACATAAGATTTCCGAAAAGCATCTGGCATGTTGTCCACTGCGGATTCTTAACGAAAGTACGAGCACATGGAATAGGTTTGGAACCACGTTATTAGCTGGAAGACTTCTGAAGTAATCGAAGGCAGAGTGTCAGAGACTAGGATATTGTCAAGAGTGGCAGTGACAGGACCGCTGTTGTTATCTGTATAAATAAACGATCTTGAGGACAGGGTGGGCACCACTCTGCAGTTGTTTGCTGTGATGCTGTAGTGTACGGTAAAGTGTCAAAGTGCAGGAGGGTATAAGGTGATTTAGACAAAATTTGTTGTTCGTATGATGAATGGCTGCTAGCTGTAATGCGGATGAGGTTGAGGTGTGCTGCGGCTCGCGTTGGCGCGTTTGTAGCTTTCAGTCCTCTGTTGGAGGCCAGACCATACCGGTTATTTGTCGTGGCTGCAGTTGTTTGTCCTCTTCTCGTGTTGATTGGCGCTACTTGCTTTCGCAAGCGTTGCCTGTCCGCTAGTGGCAGAGGCGGCGGTTATCGATATGTAGTACCTGTGGCCCTGTCTTTCGGGCGACATCGTGGTTCTTCCGGGTCGTGTCAGTGTGCAATTCGTTTGGGGACTCAGGAGGAGCCAGGTCCCCACAGTGCGGGAACACACCAGGGCCACTGGCGGCGCGCATGGACTGCCGCATTGAAGGCCGGTGGCTAAGAGGGTGCACGACCGCGTCGTAAACCGGATCCTGCAAGTTTTAAGTTGAGTGAATTTCGATTCAAGTAGAGAAACCTCCACCATTGTGTGATCCTGCGACTCTCCAGTGACTTGGTTCGTGTTGCTGCTCGTAGTGTCGCCGAGGCGAGGAGCAGCGAGTGGAGTGCTTGGGGAAGGCGGATCTGGTTAGCTTCCCTGGACTTCTAATTAATATTTATTGCGTTCAGTTTGCTACTATTTGTTAAGTTCAACCAGTGGTATTTTTCCTGCCTTGTGGCCGCTAAAGCCCCAATTACCTGCACTGGGGTAGTAGTAATAATAATAATAATAATAATAATAATAATAATAATAATAATAATAATGAAATCAAAGCAGTAATTAAACAAATAATTATAATAATAATAATAAAACCAGTACATCGGGGTTACTTTTTGGGCCTGAAAGTAAATTTTCAACACAGATCTCCATGCAATATCTGGCTTCTGGGTGAAATAATGACTGCTCACATAAATCACTACATCTCAGTTACATTATGAAATTTTCTTATAGGAGCAGATATATACGCGTTATCCGGCGACCTAATTGAGGTAAGATTTTTCAATTTATTCAGAATGAATTTTCAGGGCCATGACGCAGCACTGCTGACGTTCTAAATTTACCAGTTTAAATTCACAGTCACTATTGAAACGTTATAAGTGAGCGACAATTTTATTGAGAGATTAGTCACATTTATTATTGATAGGTTACGCACTTTTCCTGTTGGTAGGTTATACTGACAAGGGAACCTCCCCATCGCACCCCCTTCAGATTTAGTTATAAGTTGGCACGGAGGATAGGCCTTGAGAAACTGAACACAGATCAATCGAGAAAACAGGAAGAAGTTGTGTGGAACTATGAAAAAAATAAGCAAAATATACAAACTGAGTAGTCCATGCGCAAGATAGGCAACAGAAAGGAACCTTTGCTCTCAGTAGCGCCGTGGTCCCGTGGTTAGCGTGAGCAGCGCGGGAACGAAAGGTCCTTGGTTCAAGTCTTCCCTCAAGTGAGAATTTTTACTTTCTTTATTTTCGCAAAGTTATGATCTGTCCGTTCGTTCATTGACGTCTCTGTTCACTGTAATAAGTTTAGTGTCCGTATTTTGCGACCGCACCGCAAAACCGTGCGATTAGTAGACGAAAGGATGTGCCTCTCCAATGGGAACCGAAAACATTTGATCTCAAGGTCATAGGTCAACCGATTCCTCCATAGGAAAACACCGCTGGTATATTCTATACGACACTGGTGACGGCATGTGCGTCACATGACAGGAATATGTTGTCGACCCACCTAACTTGTACACTTGGCGAATGGGTGAAAAGATTATTCTACCTTGCCCGATTTAGGTTTTCTTGTGGATGACGTAATCACTCCCAAAAACGTGATGAAAACGTAAGTGTTTGTCACATAAACTGCAACAAGTAAATGCAACAGTTTCACAGTCACACAGTTTTCCCTGTGCTCTGTCAAAACATATGTTTTTAACGTTTTAAAATTTTTCGTGTGTAGACTGTCAAATCCTGCATATGTCCAAGCAAATCTGAACATGTCCTGGAATTTTAGAGAGCGAAGTTGATTATGTGTGAGTACCTGAACTTTGATAATTGTCTCAAAATTAAAAATAAAAATTTTCACTCGAGGGAAGACTTGAACCATGGACCTTTCGTTCCGCATCTGCTCACACTAACCACGAGACACGGCGCTACTGAGTCCTAAATGTTCTTAATGTTGCCTATCTTACACATGGACTACTCAGTTTGTATATTTTGTTTATTTTTTTCATAGTTCCACATAACTTCTTCCTGTTTTCTCGATTGATCTGTCTTCAGTGTTTCAAGACCTATCCACTGTGACATAAGTTGGCGATGCGATGGGGAGGTTCCCTTGTGAGTATGAACGATATAATTATATTTTTTACTGTTGGGAAGTTTAGGAATTTTTCTGTTGGGAGGTTACACTAAATTAGAATATTATTATTTTATTTATCTGTGGGGAGGTTACAAAGGTTTAATGAAAAATCATACTTTTATTATATCATAATGTAAAAAATGAGAAAATTACAATACAATTTAAAAAATTTGAGGAATCTATTTAATAATGTTTTTTTTGTTCTTTCTACATAAAATGTGACAAATGCACATACACCATCACACAGCACAGAATACAGCAGGTAATTTTGGCATGGATCGAGTTACGGCATTATTGATACAACTACTTAATGAAAATTTCAAAGAGCAGAGTGAAATACTAGACAACTATTTCAAACGACGTCATGAAAATCTCAAACAGTGGAATGAAAAACTAAGCAACAATTTCAAACAAATTAATGAAAAACAAGACAACAATTATAAAAAACTTAATGAAAATCTCAAACAGTTGAATGAAAAACACGACAACCTTAATGAATCGAACAAACAACTTGATGAAAGTTTCAAACAGTCGGATGAAAAACATGACAGTTCGTTTAAACAAATTAATGAAAAACTTGACACCCCTATTGAACAGCTTAATGAACAGATTACAGCTATTTCCGTGCATTTTAATGATACTAAAGAACAATTACGTGAGGAAATTAAGGCTTGTGCTAGGAATAATAGCGAAGAGTTACGTAATACGCATGCAGCCACAACGAAATTACTTAGAGATGAAAGTAGTGTAGTCACTGAACAATGTTCTGAAAAAGCAACACAGTTACGCGACGAGTTTAAATTAATGTCAGCAGAACTTCCACGCACTCTGGATGTGAAAGTCGATAAGAAATTTGAACAACAGAACAGCCAAATTGACGAACGTTTTAAAGTGACAGAAATGAAAAATATTTCAGTCGCTAGCACGTCACAGCATACGCCACATTCCGAATATTTCTCGCACTCGCACAGCCAGTATAACCTGGGTAATTTACAGAGACTACGTGACTTAGAATCCGAAGAGACACAGACAAACAGATTCTCATGCAATCCTGAACCTGCTCAGACATACAGAGACGATAATTTTTATTACAATCACTTTCTATCTGTTAGGAAATTTAAAGTGCTTAATAATAACAGAACACGGATTCACGCTTTGGACTGGATACAACAATTTTCTTTCGCATTTCCACCGGCATTTCCTGTAATGCAGAAACTAGCATTGGACTGGATACAACAATTTGTTTTTGAATTTTCACCGCCATTGCCTGTAACGCAGAAACTACAATTGGACTGGATACAACAATTTACTTTTGAATTTTCACCGGCATTGCCTGTAACGCAGGAACTAAAATTTATTTGCAGTGCGTAAGAGACCTCAGGGGATTCATTACACTTCGATGAATATGTGCCGTAGCGTGCACAGGGCCCCAAGCCGTAGTAGTGCTATTTCATCTTTAGTTTTCTGCACTGCTACCTTCTCTTTTACTATCCTTTATATCTATCAAAACAACTCTTCCACTGTCGATCTATCTAGGATTAGAAATGACTAAAGAAAACCTGATACGACAAGTTTTACCGAAAGCGACAGTTTTCATTAGACACTCCCGAAATGAGAAGAACTAACAGCATAATTTTAATACCAGAAAAAAATTTTAATTATCAGTATCCTCATAGTTATCAGCAACAGCAAAGACAGTTTGGCAACAACAGAGACTTTTCCCTATAACAGCAACAAAACCAGCCGGTTAGCATACCTAACCAACAATGTAATGTGCAAGGTCAACCAAGCTTTAACGTTTCGCCGCCTACACGTATAGCGTCGGCTCCATCAAATAGTAACGCACAGCAACAAGGAAATCACTATGTCGCATTCGGGAGGACGACGGTTCAATCCCGCGTCCGGCCATCCTGATTTAAGTTTTCCGTGATTTCCCTACATCACTCCAGGCAAATGCCGGGATGGTTCATCTGAAAGGGCACGGCCGACTTCCTTCCCCGTCCATCCCTAATCCGATGAGACCGATGACCACGCTGTCTAGTCTCCTTCCCCAAAACCAACCAACCAACCAAATCACTATGTACAGAAAACACATCATTTAAACTCCTATCGCAACGCGCCGTATAAAAATAACTATCATGACAGACGTAAAAGTAATGAGCACAATTTTCAGCGTACGTTTAATAACAGTCGGTCTTACCAGCAGCAAAGTCATCCGCAACAACAGATTATCATGAATGAACCAGACAGTAGGTATCATCCCGAACCTAATGCGTCAGGACGAAATAACAGAACAGTACAAATAGTCGAAATGCCACAGCATCCTCCCGCAAATAACAGCACGTCGGAAAGAATTTGACTAGATACAGTACAGGTTGCATCTTCCAGCAACGCAAGCAATACTTTTGACACAGAGAATCTTGTTCACGAAAATGTTATTACTTTTGACGACATCCGATACACACTTTTGCATGAAAGACAGAATCACAACATGTAGACGACATCCTTATTGCAGAAGCTAAATGGTCTGAACACAATTTGATTCTTCAACAACTGTTGCAAACTTTTCGTGCACAAGGACTCACAGTTAATATTAGCAAATCGCACTTTGGCAAAACTTCCATAAAATTTCTTGGACATGTAATATCAGCAGAAGGCATTGCGCCTGAGCCGGAAAAACTTCATGCTTTACGTGACATTACTGTACCTACGACGAAGAAACAACTACGCAGCTTTCTGGGATTAATTAACTTTTTCCGTAAATTTATTCATTACTCTGCTTTAGACACCCCTAGATTATGCCAACTGACGGGTAAAAACGCTATTTGGTCCTGGGATAGCCAAGCACATTTTGAATTTGCTAATCTCAAACATGCTTTGTTGAATGCACCACTTTTGTCACACCCAGATCTAACTAGAAATTTTTCCATTGCCACCGACAGTTCTAACACAGCTTTAGGCGTACACATTTTTCAGGAAATTGAAGAAGACGGTAATACAGTAATTAAAAACATCGCTTTTGCAAGTCGCATTCTGTCACCTGTTGAACGCAATTATTCTGTCACAGAACTTGAAACGTTATGTGTTGTATGGGCATTTGCCAGATTTAGGCATTTTCTTTATGGAAGACATACTACCGTTTACACAGACCATAGAGCTATCCAGTTTTTACTTTCAGCAAAATTTACACACGACAGATTAAGCAGATGGAAACTTTATTTACAGGAATTTAATTTTACAATTGTTCACATTCCCGGTACACAAAATGTTGTAGCAGACGCACTATCCCGTTCTGTCAGCAACAATCAGCAAGACATCGGAACAAAATTCTGCCAAGCAAATTCTAGCGTCATGTATATTCAACAAGCTGCATTCGAAAATTTTATTTCGGCATCATTACGAGACATAGCACAGGAGCAGAGCAAAGACAACATATGGAAAGAAATTAAACGCCTTTGGGAAGATAAGAATAATGTTACCATAAGAAACCATTATACTATACGCAATAATATTCTGTTTCGCCGCTCTCACCCTGACAGCAACAATTGGTTATTACGTATTCCTGACAAGCTTGTTAACAAAGTAATTTGGTATACTCATTTAAGTTGCGCACATTATGGAGCCAGAAAATGTTTTCTTATACTGAGACAGAACTGTTATTTTGCCAACATGGAGAAACGTATACGACGAGTTTTAGCGTCATGTAAAATCTGCCAGAAAGCTAAATCAGACACGACTTCACATATTCCTCCGTTACATCCTATTGTACCCGTTAAATTGAGACACATGGCCGCTGTAGACATTTTTGGTCCGATTCCCATAACTAATTGAGGTTTTTGCTACATCTCTGTCGCTGTTGAACTCACTTCAAAATATGTAACCTTCACTCCGTTGCGCAAAGCTACTGCTAAATCTATTTCGAATGCATTTGTAAAACATTTTCTGTTGCATGTAGGGCATGTATTGAAAGTAATTTCCGACAATGGACCACAGTTTCGATCTGCGATATGGACACGTATGTTACGAGCTAGAAACATTTCTCCGATCTATATATCATCCTAGTATCACGCTTCTTCGAACCCTTGTGAACGACTAATGAAAGAAATTGGTGAACTATGTAGAATATAATGCCATAAAAAATATATTGATTGGGACACACACATACTCTCATTCCAGGACGTAATTAACTCCATACCAAATGAATCTACTATGCTATCTCCGACTGTTATACTGAAAAATGTTGAACCACCTTGAAACATCCCCTTTAAAAAAATTAATGAATTACTGCGCTGGTAAACCCCTTACATTATTTGATTTTCAAACAGCTGAGCAGAACTGAACGTACTCAAACATTCACTAAAGTGACAAACAATTTTTTTTCTTTCTTTTTTTTTTTTTTTTTTTGCGCAACACAATCTGACTTTCAGTAATCCCTACAAGAGAATGGCCCTGACTAAATTAACCTATACGTTTCACAAATCACTTACCTCACAAAAATCTTCGTTACTCGAACTACTGCAATACAGCGAGCGCCACTACTGCCAGCTAAATAAAAGATTCAAACTACGGAAGGCACTAACTACTGATAGGCATAGTTAGCAAATGGAAGATTTTAATAGAGAACAAACAATGTATTTACCTTAATAGTCATGATATATATAGCAGTTCATGCCATCCAGTCTTACAAATTTCAAAACTCCGCCATTTCTCTCCCCACATCCACCACTGCTGGCGGCTCACCTCCAACTGCACAATGCTATGCGCTGTTAACATCCAGCTGCCCAACAATACAATGGCAGACAACAATGCAAACTAGCCACACACTGCACACAGCACAGCCAGTGATTTTCATACAGAGCGCTATGTGGCGTTACCAATAAGAAAACCTAAACAGCATACTTACAAAGGCTCCATGCTCCCCACAAAAAATTTTACAAATTGTTTTGGGCAGTGGCCAATACAGATTTCAAATATTTTTCATAATTACAATAACAAAGAAATCAAATGCACACACTTATCGATACAATGTTGGTCAAAAGCTAAAATTTTCTCACAGTCCATAAAGACAGTCCTGATCGTTCATCACAGTAAAATTGCAGTGTTTTTCTCAAAGTCTGAGCAGTAAAAGAAAATGCACACGGAAGTAGTGGATTTCCATGCAGTCTTGAAGAAATAGACTTGCCCTTCCAACGGAAAGACAGTGCTGACTCTTGACATGCAGACAGGTAATGGGCCACAACAGAGCAAACCCACAGCAGAGTCATTCGAAGTTTTGAGGAATACTGGTAGGTAGGTCATCACAGAGCAGACTCACTGTAGTCCTGGTAGAGATTATGGTATTGGTGGGCCACCAGAGGTGCAGACCCACTTGCAGTCCTTGTAGAAATAATGGTATTGGTGAGTCATCAAAGGTGTAGACCCACTGTAGTCCTTGTAGAGATGGGTACCAGCCATCTGCTGCGACTGTGCAGGTGCACAATCACCATCGAAGAGTCTTGTACTGTATAGCAAGTCCATAAACCACCACTTGTGCACTCACAAAGTTTTTTTTAATTGTCCTTAGAACCAGCAATGCTGTTATCCAGTCCCTTGCTGAATTATTAACACAGTGCAAATACTATCAGTCCCTACTTCTCACATATTGTCCATATACTATGACCAACAGAAACGTGTGCAGTGTAATTTAACTTACAAGTTACTTAATTTGCTGAACTGGTGTCCATTACAATTTTATAATATGAGAATACAATTACAAAGATACAGAAAACATCATTAAAAAGGCAATAATACAGATAACATTTGTAGTAATACATACTTTACAAAAGAATAGAAATAAACTCATATATCAGTGTTACAGGAATTATGACATAAGTAAATATATAAAATAATGAGAATAGTTTTCGAAACATTAATTTCACACTTGAGCATAAAAACAGATCACAATTAATAATGTCTAAACATCTTTACAAAATGAATAACATATTACTAATGCAAATTATATTTGAGGATAACAGTATTCCTCATCATAGTGAATGTACCTTAGTACTAGAAAAATTCTACAACATAAATCGTATTAGCTAAACACATAAAGACTGGAAGAACACAAATATACAAGAGTACACAAACACATAGCGAAATAACAGAAAGGGAAAGGACAGGGTTTGTTTTACCGGAGTATCTTGCAAACAAAACTTTCTTTACTTCTTGGAGATCTCCCTTCGTTCTTCATTATTTCAAAAAGTGCTATCTATATCTGTTTTCTGTACTTTTTTCGTAAAACTTCTCAATGCATTTCTTCCAATTCATCGCAACTCATTCTCTTATATAGTCTGCCCCTCTTAAGCTAACTTAAACCTACTGAGCTCAGATTCTAAACTAAGGGACGAGGCAATGTAGCAGCACAAAACAATTAATACAAACAGCAATGAAAAGAATGCAAATTTGCAAAGCTAGCAGCAGTAAATTTAATAACTTATATCTAAACATGACAAATCTACAAGCAGAAAAAGCACTGGCGTGTTATGGGACCATTGCTTTTCACAATATATATAAATGACCTAGTAGATAATGTCGGAAGTTCCATGCGGATTTTCGCGGATGATGCTGTAGTATACAGAGAAGTTGCAGCATTAGAAAACTGTAGCGAAATGCAGGAAGATCTGCAGCACTTGGTGCAGGGAGTGGCAACTGAGCCTTAACATAGACAAATGTAATATACTGCGAATACATAGAAAGAAGGATCCTTTATAGTATGATTATATGATAGCAGAACAAACACTGGTAGCAGTTACTTCTGTAAAATATCTGGGAGTATGCGTGCAGAACGATTTGAAGTGGAATGATCATATAAAATTAATTGTTGGTAAGGCGGGTACCAGGTTCAGATTCATTGGGAGAGTCCTTAGAAAATGTAGTCCACCAACAAAGGAGGTCGCTTACAAAACACTCGTTCGACCTATACTTGAGTATTGCTCATCAGTGTGCGACCTGTACCAGATCAGGTTGACGGAGGGGATAGAGAAGATCCAAAGAAGAGCGGCACGTTTCGTCACAGGGTTATTTGGTAACCGTGGTAGCATTACGGAGATGTTTAACAAACTCAAGTGGCAGACTCTGCAAGAGAGGCGCTCTGCATCGCGTTGTAGCTTGCTCGCCAGATTTCGAGAGGGTGCGTTTCTGGATGAGGTATCGAATATATTGCATACCCCTACTTATACCTCCCGAGGAGATCACGAATGTAAAATTAGAGAAATTAGAGCGCGCACAGAGGCTTTCAGACAGTCGTTCTTCCCGCGAACCATACGCGACTGGAACAGGAAAGGGAGGTAATGACAGTGGAAGGTAAAGTGCCCTCCGCTTGCGGAGTATAAATGTAGATGTAGATGTAGATGTAGGAATGTCAATAGCGAGGTTAATGGTCTCTTTTTTTCTCCACCTGCGCCTCTGAAAGGCACACACTAATGGCTTTTTCCCAGGCGACTATTGCGCAGCTGGGTGTCCACGACGCGAAACGTGAAGGTCACTTAATTTCCTACCGAAATATTTACGACAGCAGTTTGCGCTACAGTGACTGTCTCATATAAAAAAATTCACTGGTCGAGAATTTGCGTTACAAATGTGTAGAAACAAATCCTATAAATACAACAGTGTCCAAAAAATTTTCAGTGGCATTGTGATACATTCACACATGTACACACATTTCATAATTCTAAAGTACGATTCTTGGTTTCCAACATCCTTTTCCACAAATCAGAGTCCCTAACCACTACTCATTATTCCTTACCTTATTATACATATTCATCGACACTTCTTCAATATTTCATCATAAGAAATACATGGCATAATCAAATTGCTCATATACGGGAGCATCATCTTATTGATCATAAACATACCTCAACAGCATAATACATACCGTCGTCGTAATAATATCATAACATCTCAGTCAATTCTCAAAATCGTCATAGCTTCCTCCAATAACTTCAAAACCTAAAAAAAATTCTCTGCTCATTTCAATAGTGTCATCTACCTCAAACGTACTTTAAAATCATGATACCATACCAAATACATCATTCAAAGTTCTCATAGTATCACAATGGTTCCGAAAAAATATGAACAGTTCACAAAGTACAGACGAAATACAATTTCATAAATGTGAAGTTATCCAACTGTGTAATTTCGTAAATATCTGTCACTGATGTAGTAAAAAAAAATGTTTCTTTCTCTGTTAAATAATCAGATAGCTGTGTAATTCTGTGTTAGAGAAATATGGTACCGATGTGTAAAGTTGTATAAGCAAATACCATATTAGCTACGGCTCCTCATGCTTGCCAAACACATGATACACAAAGTAGGCATGTACCCCCCTGAGGATTAATGTAATGATACCCTCAGGTGTTACAGATTACTGAAATGGAATGAAATGTATCACGGAAGACTTTTGTATCATTGTAATTAAAAAATCTTTAAAAATAAATATTTTAAGTACAAAATTAATCACTCAAATGCGTGTCCTGTAGCGCTAAACTGTGCGTCTTGTTCTAAGATAAACTCTGTGGAAGTGTCGTAGTTATTGTCCTCCGAAAGCTAAGTTCTGCAGAAGTCAATGTACTTACCTCATCATAAACGAAAGTGAAATTCTTTGCGTATAGGTATCGTAGTTATTACGTACCTTACCGTGATCAAGAAAGTACTATAATGTAACGTATTGTTGTGCTATGGAAAAGGCTGTCTCATTGTAGCTATACCACAAAAGTTACTACTAAAACATGTTTTACTTTCCAGAATAATACAGAAAAACTGTGCAGATATAAAACAGATAAACTGCAAAAGCAACAATGTAAATGGTCACTCATTAGTAGCGTCGTGATAAAATCGTATAGCTGTCAAAGAAACCAAATCTAAGTCATATTTAATCCCACAGAAAGTACTTCAAATAAAGAATGTCATTTCAAGTAAACCAAAATGTTGCATGAAAATCTCATTAGCAGTATATGTTCTAAGTATGTGAGCCTTATAGTCGTTACGTGATTGTGCAACTAACAAGCAAGAATGTACAAATAACAACACTGTGTCGTCTGTTCACCATAACAATGCACTCGTAACTACTGTCTAAATATGTATCCTAGGTTCTAGATTGGAAAGTTAACTTCAAACACTGTTGCATGTTAACAGTTTGTAAGTCTAACAAAGCATACTAGTAATGTAAAGTGAAAAGTTATATGGCAAAGACAAAGTTAAAAAGCAGATTATCTTTCAATAAACGGTTTTACATGTGAAATGTGGTGTAAACCTATATTCTTCCTAGAACGCAGACTTTCAACTTCAACGCAATTATCATGTGGTATACGTTGGTAAAAAATACTGGAATTTTTCTCAATGTTAGCGTCTATGTTATTTTTTTCTGAGCCAGCCGGCGCACGCAGCTGCCTGCGGTGCGAGTCATTGTCTCTCTCTTTGCTGGCACGCGTCGTTATTGGGATTTGGAGACCTAACTTCTACAAATTCACCTTGTCGAGAGGGCTCTGCTCTGTTTGAATCCCGCCAATTCTGATGCAATTCAGGTCTGTCGTTACGATCATATCGTCTGTCGTCATGTCGGTAGATTATGTAGTTACTTTCTTGTCGGTCATGTGGTGGAGAATTTCTCCCTGAATCGTAACTGCACTGGACCGTTGCGTCTAAAGTTATTCTGTCTCCCTTGATAATAATTATTTTGGTTCCCAAATTATCTGTTTCTCTGATTGTCTCTGTGATGGTCACTACCGCGGAGAGGTGATCTTTCCCAGTAATTATTACTACTCTGCCAACAGTTGTCATAAGGGTGGTGTCTGTTTTGGTCACAATTCGTGTTGTGAGAATAGCCTTGTCGTGTCCAGTTATTATTTCTTTCATCGCGGAATTGCGACGGATGTGACCTGTAATTGTTGTGTTCCTGTTTTCACGTTCCACGATTGTCAGTGTCAAATTCCAGTTCTTGTAAGAGTCCCTGAAAAGCGTCAATGTCGTCTTTGCAACGTCCTGCTAAAATAATATGTCGTGTATGTTCAGGCAATTTGATTAAGCAAATGCGGATAAGTTCTGAGGGGCTGTATGGGTTTGAAGGATACTGATTCTTATGCAACATGTCTTCAAAATATTTCATAAGACTGGAAAATTCAGATTGTTCGAAACGTTTCATCATTATGATGCTATGTTTTACTCGGTCTTGTGTAGCTTGAGTCCAATACGCTGAGAGGAAGGCATGATAAAATT
The DNA here is from genome assembly GCF_023864275.1 of Schistocerca cancellata. Lineage (NCBI taxonomy): Eukaryota > Metazoa > Arthropoda > Insecta > Orthoptera > Acrididae > Schistocerca > Schistocerca cancellata. The sequence continues at coordinate 599,559,850 of NC_064631.1, read as the reverse complement.
CTCCTTCACTGTGACAATCGTGAATGACCGATCGCATTCTTACAGCTGGTTCATTCTCTAAATAGCACACATAAATTCTAATCTGCGCTCTAATGACCAGTTGGGAGGAAAACAATGAGAGAATTGACGAAGCCACGCTTGTGGATGAATGTCGTTGCCAGAATTCATAAATGTTTATATTTGCGTGTAATAATGAACAGCTTATAGTCAAAATCATCGTGTCGGCGAGTCGCATGTCCGTCATTGTTGCGTCGTTTCGGCGGTTCCATTTCAAAATTTGGTGCACCTTGCCAATTTCGTTCATAATTTCCGAAATGCACTGTGTTATTATTTTGCGGCTTTTCCGTATTTCTAAGTCCCTCTTCCTCTGTCGGAGCACGAGTGTCCTCTGAAATACGTAATTCTTGTATTGCTTGTGCCAACTAATCTTGTACTTCCCGGATTTCTCTTTTGTACTGTGTATTGATTTGATTTTGATTTTGTTTGAATTTTCTAATTTGTTCGTACTCTTCAGTGTCAGTGAAAGCTACCGGTCTTGTGTCATTCAGATCATCATCTATCTTTGTAGATAAGTTAGTGAAATGATCTGAAAGTTCGGCTACTTTGTCCGATAGTGAAATTATTTCCTCTGTGTGTTTTTCTGAACCAAGTTTCAGAGTGTCCATTTGTGTTGAAATCGTATCTACTGTGTTCTTTAAGTTTTCCTGAGTTTTTGCAAATTACGTAACCAAATCGGTAGATGCAACTGAGTCAATTTTAGCTTGCAAGGTGTCGTGATTTTCATGGACAATAGTTCGCAGTTCTTTTATGGCTGCTTCGTGATTCTGTAATGCATTTTCATGACGCGAAAAAATAAGTTGGAAATGCTCACAAATTTGTGTTTTTACGTCATTACAGACTTTTTGACATTTCGATTCGATTTTATGTAACCCAGTAGTTAAATCTTCACGTGTTTGTTCAAGTGTGGTGTCTAACTTTTGAAGATTTTGTTCCATTGTGTCTAAATGTTGCTGTGTTTGTCTCTGGTGTTGTTCCATTGTGTCTAACTTTTGAAGATTTTGTTCCATTGTGTCTAATTTTTGAAGATTTTTTCCCATTTTTTTCTGATTTTGTTCAAGCGTTGTGTCTAACTTTATAAAATTTTGTTCCATTGTGTCTAACTTTTGTAGCCTTAGTCCCATTTGTTGCATTAACTGTAATAACAATGCACTGGTGTCTGAAACATGTTCCTCAGTGCTTTTCGGCAGTGAAGGTGCACTGGCAACATTCACATTCTGACAAGCAGAAAATGTGTCTTGACTTATTTGAGAAAACGGTAAGGACCAAAAACCTGAATCTGTAGTATTTGCAAAATTGTGTCCTGTCATTCCCGATTCCTGAGGCGGGCTGTTGCCGACCGATCGATCGATAATGCTTCCCTGTTCACTAATTGTTTCACTGTCTACGCCATTATTTGCAGCCCGCTCCATTTCCCTATGCACTATTACCAAATTACTACTTTGATCATTAGTTAATTCATTACATGGTGGCGCTAACACACTGCTTTCGTCTACGCTGTCATTTCTCAGTTTACTTTGGAGCCTAGTGTTACGTTTTTCACACGCCATTATTGTCACAATATTTCACACGATAACACAGAAAAGCACAATTTGAAGAGCAAAAATAAGAGAACACATTTACATAGCACTGAAAATAATATCTAGTTAATTGCACGCGCAGCTGAGAAATACCTGATGCAGATCTACATGCATGCCACAACTGTTTTAATGTACCACAATGAAAAACTACAACTACAAAGGGAATTCTCTCTACAATTACGCGCTAGCAATAAACAAAAGCCACACTAATTACACAAACTACAAGAAAAAAAATCAAAAGATTCCAGTGAGGTATTCTCGGCTAAGGGTCGACATATGAAACATCCCCTTTAAAAAATTATATAAGACTGTGCTTAAACTGACACACAGTATTTTTAGCGTAACGCAATCTGACTTTCAGTAATCCCTACAAGAGAATGGCCCTGACTAAATTAACCTATACGTTTCACTAATCACGTACCTCACAAAAATCTTCGTTACTCGAACTACTGCAATACAGCGAGCGCCACTACTGCCAGCTAAATAAAAGATTCAAACTACGGAAGGCACTAACTACTGATAGGCATAGTTAGCAAATGAAAGATTTTAATAGAGAACAAACAATGTATTTACCTTAATAGTCATGATATATATAGCAGTTCACGCCATCCAGTCTTACAAATTTCAAAATTCCGCCATTTCTCTCCCCACATCCACCACTGCTGGTGGCTCACCTCCAACTGTGCAATGCTACGCGCTGTTAACATCCAGCTGCCCAACACTACAATGGCAGACAACAATGCAAACTAGCCACAGACTGCACACAGCACAGCAAGTAATTTTCATACAGAGCGCTATGTGACGTTACCAATAAGAAAACCTAAACAGCCTACTTACAACCTTACAAAATTAAAGAATTAGTCTCCTTTCCTACATCTCATCGACTACGACACCATGAAATAATTGACATTGCGCTCAACAACATCAAACGTGCCGCAAGCGCCGGAGAAGACAGCAAAAACAGCCATGACTTTCACATAGGACATAAGATATTAATACGCACACACTATTTATCCAACAGAGGAAAGAGTAGATGCAGTAAATTTGAACTTCTATACGCAGGTCCATGTAGAATTCGCAGCATTCCTGACCCCAATGTAGCGCACGTCGAAACTTTGAGAACCAGAAAAAGCAAGGGCAATCACCATGTTTCCAATATTAAACCCTTTATTGAATAAACATACTTTATGATTTATCACACTGTAATGCCATTTGCAGATATTTATATGAACACTTACTGATGATTATCATATTTTTTTCCTGGCAAGTGCCCGGCAAGGTAAGGTTAGCAGGTCGCTTTTCGTGTCGTTACACATCAGACCATGCACATTATTCCAGATAAACTTACATATTTTATGACCACTTACGCAATTCTATCTATGTGACTACTTACTGATGATTATCATATTTTTCCTTGGCAAGTGCCCGGCAAGGTAAGGTTAGCAGGTCGCTTTTTTTGTCGTTACACATCATACCATGCACATTTTTCCAGATAAACTTACATATTTTATGACCACTTATGCAATTCTATCTATGTGACTACTTACTGATGATTATCATATTTTTCCTTGGCAAGTGCCCGGCAAGGTAAGGTTTGCAGGTCGCTTTTCTTGTCGTTATATATCAGACCGTGCACATTTTCCATTTTTATGTATGTATGATTGTTTTCCTATCAAAAGTAGAATTTTTGTCTGTATGCAGTATAAAATGTTTAAGATGTAACAAACACCAGATGACTGACATTTTTCCTTATATTTCAATATCTTGACTATTCTAGATTTTTTTGGCTACTGCATTATGAGACTGTGTGTACTTTTTTGCACCTGAACACACTCTATGTTTTGACATAATACGTTTCCTGTCATGCTATGCTGTATTCTTAGTTGTATCACTAGAAACAAGTTTTTATCTAATGGGTATATGATTTAAATGTAAGATATTAATCCTTATTCATCATTTTCAGAAAGAAATAACGTGTACAAGAAATAAATTAAACAAACCACAGTGGTTTACTCTGAAATGGAAATTTTACCATCGGAATGAACGAAAGAAAATGCAATATCTTGTCATGAAGAGTAAATGGATCAGAATTAACAAGCATTAACCAGAATATACTATACACATCGTATGATAGCAGTCTTGACTAATTATTTTTCTTTCAGAATACGAGGTGATTGAGCAAGCTGTCAGACAGAACTACACATGTTAATTTTAGTGATGAAATAAGAAACTCTATACTATGAATAGTTGTATGAAGTAAATGGTAATATGAATGTGAATAATGAAGTAACTATTTTTTTGAAGATGATAATAAATGATGATGAATAGTTGTATGAAGAATATGGTAATATGAATAATTAAGTTTTTCTTGACAGATGATGATAATGATGAAGTTATGATAATATGAATAATGAAGTTTTTCTTTGCAGATGAGAATAATGATGAAGGTTATATATTTACTATTAGTTAAGAGATGCTATGTAGTTATTTAAGTATTTGTTGCAGTTCCTTTTGACAGCATGTCTTGTGTTGCATAGTATAATGACTGAATGTTTTGGGATAGACAGCTAGAGTACATACATATTGAGTACACATTCCATTACTTGTTAATTCGAAGTTCACTACTTGTCAGCATAATGTGCATTTCCTCTTTCAGCTCAATAATCCATTTTGTATTTTTTCTGGGAGATGATTTTCATGATATTAATATGCTATAAACACTTAGTTATTAAACCTGTTCTAGAACTTGCATTATCTTTACCCAGTTGTGTATCATTCATGAATGTGATCACATATACTGTACTTGTTTCATAACCGTGCTACAGCTGACTCATGACGAATGACATTATTAATCCTTATTTCCAGCAATAAGTCAAAAGCAAATATTTTCATGCCCCAGCAATTAATTATCGATCCCAACGCAATGCTTTGCTAGCAAAACAAGAAAAAATTATTACCAGTCCCAACTATTACCAGTATACAACCAAATAATGCTACCAGTTTAAGATATATTTCTAGTTCTAAATATAATACAAATTTCTCTGTTGTATTGAATCCATTATATCCATGTATTATTGGACTACAAACCTTGAGTAATAGTTACAGTGTGTTACGTTTTAAATATATCCTATGTCACTTGAATGATGAGTTCTGAGTAATACTGAATGACGACTTATGCATTAATGCTATTCCAATAATTAACTCTTGTTTTGAATGATGACTTGTGAATAATACTGAATAATGTTTTGTAAAACTATATGAATACTTCGTAAATGGCCAATGAGTGCCAATGATTACTGCAATCAGATGTGTTATGAATAGTGTTTTGTAATACTCAATACTTGCTACATGTTTAGTAACTGGCCAATGAATGCCAATGATTACTATAATTAGATGAATTATGTATAAATGGTATGCCAATAATTAACTCTTGTTTTTAATGATGATTTCTGAATAATGGATAAAACAATGCTTTGTAACTGGCCAATGAGTGCCAATAATTACTATATTGAAATGACTTATGAATAATGTTCTGTAATACTCCATACATACTACTTAAGTGCTGTTTAAATAGCCAATGAATGCCAATAATTATTCAGATCGGTTGATACACTAGTGTAATTCTATGATGACTAGCATAAGACGTAATGTCCTTCACCTTCTGACCTAATTACCAGAAATTACTGCAATATCCATTTGTCCTGTCCATCCTCATGATCATGGAGCAATATATTTGGTTTTTGCACTAATTCTCTGTTGATGTGAGAGTATGGATTCTACAAGAATATGGTGTTGACATATCAAGCTGCCCACCACCTTGAACGATGGAGATGCTATTATGGTCCTACTGTTTGGTGTACCTAATGTACTACCAAAATGATAACATTGAATATTAATACAACATTTCAGTGTCTTGGCTACACTGATTAATACTTCAGGGAAGAGAACTTCAGATTGTCTCACTTGGTGTTGTGCTTCTGTAGAAAGATATGGACTTTCAGTGCAGCTACATGGAACCTACTGTGCTACAACCATGATGCAATCCTTCCCATTCCTTTCCTAGTTCTTGTAAAATGGTAAAGACTTATACAGTGCGTTTAAATTCTTGTAAAATGATAAAGACATATACAGTGCGTGTGGACTTCATTTCATTTGTTAACAAGATCAGCTGTCCTAAATATGCTTAAGACTTTTACAGTGTGTGTGCACTTTATTTCATTTTTTAGGGTAATCAGATCTTGTAAAATACTAAAGATTTTTGCAGTGTGTGTGCACTTCATTTCATTTGTTAATATGATCAGTTATCCTAAATATGCTAAAGACTTTTACAGTGCGTGTGCACTTCATTTCATTTGTTAATAAGATTAGTTGTCCTAAATATACTAAAGACTTCTACAGTGTGTGTGCACTTTACTTCACTCCATGATATGTTATGTAAAAATGCTAAAGACTTCTACAGTGTGTGTGCACTTTATTTCACTCCATGATATGTTATGTAAAAATGCTAAAGACTTCCACAGTGCGTGTGCACTTTATTTCACTCCTTGATATGTTTATTTGTTGTAAAAATACTAAAGAGTTTTACAGTGTGTGTGTACTTTATGTCATTTGTTAATATATCTTGTATTCATTGCACATACATTTTGTCTTTCTTAATATGTTCTGCACTTATCAATAATGTATATACTCTGTGACTGGAGACTTAGTTAATTAAGTAGATTATAGAAAAATTTATTGCTCATGGCAAGTCCAACTGACTCACCATCGCTGCCAAATTTTTGCCCCTCCCCCCCCCTCCCCCAATGGAGGGTTATGTAAGAGGTCCATGATTAAGGAATTCGTTGATAGTGCACTCGAGCAGATGTAATTTCGATGGATTGCTCACGCGCTGCCTGCGATATGAAAGCTATAAGAGAATCTGAGACCAAAGAGCAGTGTTGACTGCAGTAGGAACTGTGTAGCAGTAGCAGTAAGTTGTTGCTAGCGAGCAGTCGGTTGTATCGAGTTGGCTGGGCCGGTCGTGGTGCAACGATGGCGGAGCCTGAGTGTTATTGTATAAGGTAAAAGTAGCCTCGCGCATATGTAGTATTGTTGTATCATGTCCCAAGTAAATGTTAAAAAAAATCTCTTAATAATAATCTTTCTCATAAAAAGTAACTTTTGCAATCACTCATTTCGATTTCAAGAATTTACTAATTTCTCCAATCCATGGTCATCCAGATTATTGCAAGGAAAAATCAGTTGTTCTTTTTATACAAGACAAATCTATCGGCCAGCATTGCACTGAACTGCGCCAGAAAATTTTCTTATAGGAGCAGATATATACGCTTTATCCGGCGACCTAATTGAGGTAAGATTTTTCAATTTATTCAGAATGAATTTTCAGGGCCATGACGCAGCACTGCTGACGTTCTAAATTTACCAGTTTAAATTCACAGTCATTATTGAAAGGTTATAAGTGAGAGACAATTTTATTGAGAGATTAGTCACATTTTATTATTGATAGGTTACGCACTTTTCCTGTTGGTAGGTTATACATTTTATTATTGATAGGTTACGCACATTTCCTGTTGGTAGGTTATACTGAATATGAACGATATAATTATATTTTTTACTGTTGGGAGGTTTAGGGGTTTAGGAATTTTTTTGTTGGAAGGTTACACTAAATTAGAATATTATTATTTTATTTATCTGTGGGGAGGTTACAAGGGTTTAATGAAAAATCATACTTACCATTTTATTATATCATAATGAAAAAAATGAGAAAATTACAATACAATTTAAAAAAAATTGAGGAATCTATTTAATAATGTGCTTTATTTTTGGTTCTTGCTACATAAAATCGTATAGGTACTTGTACACTTGTATTTCTCCCGACACTAAAAGAGTTTCTATGTTCGTTGGCACTGCACCGCCAGTGGACACCCGACGCTGCATTATGTTCGTGGTTTCTTGACAATTTTTGTCGAAATTAAAGAAAATCTAGTTAACACCTTCCTCACTGTCGAATTCATGTAAAGAAGAAGCAATCATGTTCAGGCGATGGAAACGTGCTGAAACATCCCGTGATTTAATCGAATCGGCGCCAGTGAATGCTGTTAAGGAGGAGGATTGGACCTGGAGTAATTTGAAACATCAGTCACCATTGAAAGGAAGGACATCTTTACTTCACACTCACAATTTAAAAGTACTGACAATAACCATTTCGGACTTTCACAAAGTTAAAAATTTTCTTTTTCCTTGGTGTGTGAGAAGACAGTGAGCGGACAAATTTTAGCAGCTCCACATGAGCAACCTTCGAACTGTCCAAGTGAACACAGATCGCCCCGAATTTAAACAACTTGACATTACATAAAACAATAACTGCGCCCAAGGTAAAACCGCAGTAAAATAAATTAAAACTATTAAACAATCAAAATACCATTTCATGGAGAACAGCAGTCTTCAAGAATCAAACAAATGAAGTAACCACAGAAGCAATAGTAAAATTACAAATTTTTTAAAATGAGAAAAACGATTAACATCTTGTTTGGCCATGACAACAGGGCTGCCAAAAAATACCTATTTGCAGAATACGCGCAGCCCAAGGTGCCTGGAGTGACGGCTGACCATTCTAATACATTTGTTGCATGTGTCCAAACATCAAGATGCTTCTCTAAACTGTCCGGTAGCAGTGAACGCCGACCGTGATTGCAAAACAAAATCCAACGCTGAGAGGTCAAAGCATAGCAACTGTATAACCTTTATCAACCCTCTAAATACCAAACGCATGACCAGGTGCACCGGTAGGGGATAAAAAAGACCTTTAGTGAACTTACAGTAATTATTCTCTACCAGGCTCAGTACAAAATAGAGACTAGAATGGGCATCTTTCAAGAAAGTCAGTTAAAGCGAACTACAAATAATGGAAATGAAGGTTCTAATTTACTCCCTAACTTTAAACATTACTGTGACAACAGTTCATTAATGTGAGATATTGCCCACTCATAGTTAATAACCTAAGGGATGCATCGTTCTCGGAATGCTATACAAAAATTCAAACAATTAGCATTAGTAGTTTTGTTTCTATACATCATTCGACAGTTCTTAACGTTTTAGTTACATCGTCGTCGAAAGTAACATGCGAACAGGAATAGTCTTTGCTATAGTGAAAGTCCAGACAAATAACTGATAAGGATCATAACTAGTTGTTCTTGTAGCACTCTCCGCAAATACGTTCCACTAATATCAGCACTCTGAGGCGATCCGAGCCTCGAGGTTGGCAGGAGCGGCGCCTGTATTCTCCTCTTCCAGGTGCCGCTATTGGCGCGGCGCGGCACAATTCCGCTCACCATTGGCCGAAGTTTCATCACCGACTTCTCTGTTCTTCCGTCCCGCCTCTTTGTTCCGGCGCTTGTGGTTACGCCAGAACAATTAACAGTCTCTATGGCCGAATTAAGAGAAAATGTATCAAAATGTATTAAGAGAAAATGGCGGAGCGTGAGACAAGCTGAAAGATGGCTTTTTACAGCTCTTTGGAAATCCATAGCAATTTACAGTGAAGTATCAAAGGAAGTTTGAATACATTTGCGATCTCAAAAACAACAAGTGCATCCAATGACACATCAGTAATTTCAGTACCTTTGAAACTGCGGAAGTTAGTATTTCACAACGACTAAAAGTTGTCTCAATAAACCTCTGAATTAAGAACTTTCAAACGCTTTATACCATTTCAATGAACGATATTTCAGATAATAGCATTGCACAATAGCTATCATCCATGAACACCACTCAGCTGTTTCTGTTTTGTTTGTTGACATACGACGTCCTCTAATTCTTTTTTCGTATCCAAGTATTTGATAGAAAATCGTACTTTTTATTGTTACACAGCAAATAATACAACATGAATACCTCACGTATTGTCATAATTGTCAGTTAATGAACAGTGCACTATTTTCCCAGCAACTTTATTTAAATGATGATCGTAAATGCTATTAAAAGTCATGTTAATTTAAGAAGTGTCAGTCACATGTTTTAGCAGACACCACTATTGAAGACTGTCAAAAGACACTTCTGACAAGCAGACATAAACAGAAGTTTAAACAACATTTAACGACCATCTGTTCTCGTTTATCATGACTTCACTTGCTCAAGAATGATGCCTTATTTATTTATGAACAAACGTTTATTTATAAATACTGTAAATGACCCTTGTCATTGTTTCACGACCTGTGTTAAATGTTTATGGTATGTCCTTATTTAAACATTCTTATAATGCATTACTTTAGTCTGGGGAGTGGTCAAGTTGAGGCAAATCAAATCTGTAGAGCTTATCAACGATATATTTTTGGTGGGGACGTCCTTCAGCCAGTGAAACAGTAGACAGTAGCGGAATGCTATGGGAATCAAGTGGAGACTGCTACTTTTCAAATGAAGAGCTGAAGGGAGCGATTCTGGAGAATTTTACTCGAATTCTGGAAGGAGGTAGGCCTGCCTGTAGTAACGAGTGGTATTCGATCGTAGAGGTGGTCGTTTCTGGGTGGTGAACGGCTGCTACCATACTTTAACTTCTGAAAAGACTATATTTCACGAAGTCTGAACAGAGACTCCCCCTTTTTCCACTTGTTTTATGGAACTGAGGAGAGACAGAGTATTAGTTACTATTCTTCTTGTGGCAAATGATGATTGTAAGTCGTCATATTAAACTCTGAAAAGATGCAACCCCTCTGCTTCAATGAAAAGAGCTGCGTCGAATGCGAATCGATCATCTCCTTTGAGACTCCCCGCACTGAAATCCATCTGATAATTAAATAATTCTCATCATTTAGGCTCATGAATTTGTCTGGCGGAACACACTTTGATGCGGAAAATGGTCTTCCTTATATGCAGAAAGTGATCTTCCTTACACTGCAAGAAGTGAGAGATGCATGCACAAATGACAAAATTTGTGAAAGTGTAAGGCTGATTAATTCCGGATTTCTGCATTTACACCATAAAATTTTTTTCTGACTTCTCTGTCGAATAGAGATCTCTTTATTCCAAAAGCCCTGTCACTAATAATCTCTGCGTCACAAAAATTTTATGCTCGTCCATTCTTGATCACTTCCTCAGCTCAAATTCCGACTAAGAGGAGAAGAAAGTAAAATGGCTTGGAGGGTGACGGGAAATTGGAGCATGAATGGTTCAACAGCACTCTATTAAGTTAGGAGATAATATCTCCGTTTGTGAAAACTCCGAAATCATTGTCAAAAAATATGGTTTACCTTCCGACTGGAGCTTTTAGCAAAAAGCGAGATACTAAGTCTTCCCTTGTTTTTCTGCGACGACCTAAACCCCTATTCTACAAATTTTAATATTTGACAGGGACCATTTACTTTTATTTATACAGGAGTGCAATGTGACTGGCTGAGAGAAATAACTTGGTTTTCACTGGAGTGCACCTGCTCCTTGATTTTAAAACTTTTCCTACAGAACATAAAGTCTACAGGTTTTATTATTGAATTTGAGAATAGCTAACGCAGTTCTGGTGTGAATTATTATTACCTTCATTGAAATACTGTCAGTGGCATGTTATTAAGTTCACATTCAAACACACGGCTTTTTTGTTGTAAAAGTAGCTGCTCCAGAGATGTAGAGTACGAGTATTTCGTCTATTCTGACTCTGTAGCAATGGCCGCCGTTGAGAATGATAGAAGATTTACGGTGTGACAGATCCAGGAAGTTGGGTGAGCTCGTAAATATACACTTGTTTTAATTGGCAAGAATTGACGTCCATGCAATGATTAATTTATATGGCGTGGTGACTATTTATTTCAATATTTTTCTTCTCAAAACTGCTACTTGCTAAGCTCTGACAGCAGTTACTATGACAATAACTACACTGTTCCAAGATTTTCCTCCCCATCACAAAGACCGTCTAATTGTGACTTACTACTCTCTGTCTCTTCCCTTCTCTCAGTCAAAATACAAAGCTGTTACTTTCTCCACGCACAGGCTCTGCTATTGTTCAACACCCCCGGATTTCTTAGACGAAAATCCTCACAATTCTTGTTCTTTCGATGTATCGTTGTCTTTGTTCTGGAAGATCTTCCGCGAGTAGGCTACTCTCATGATAAATCTTTTGAGTCGTTAAATATGAGTTTAGTCTTCTGTTCTTCGCCACCTCCCCCTCGTCGAACCCTCTCCTCTACTTTCAATTTCAAAACCTCAATGTTTCGTCGTAAAATTCAGTGATTCACTGCAACATTAATCCATAACCCATCTGTGGAAACTACCTTAATTCCACTCGCCGCTGAAGTTCCGAAAACTGCTACTCGCCCTCACAGTACTTCGAGTCTCCTCTCCATACTTTCCATCACGTCATTCCGACAAAGAAACAACTCCCGTTTTGCAATACATAACTCAGTCCCCAATAACCATCTGCCATGTCCTCTCTGTCCATCTTCTTGCTTCCCACTCGCACTGTCAACTGTCTCCTTTCTCGATGTTTAATTAAATAAATTAGTCAGAATTTTAACCAGTCAGGGCACAGCACTTCCTCATTGCAGGTGATGTTACACAGAACGTATATGTGAATTTACATGAAACACGGCAAAACAGATATTTACAAATTACATTGGATTCGTTTATATTTACGCAGAAATTTAAGACTTATGAAGCTACATAATCTCTTTGACTAGTAAGATACTACGCTAATTTACAATCGAGAAAAATCTCCATCACAGGCTGAACGTGCTGAGAGGAGCAAGCAACACGTCGTACAAACGTGATGAGCAAATAATGCATATAAATTTGGAAATTAGTGGATGTAAGAGGGTATCAGATACGAGACATACCCAACGTACGTTTGTTAGTACACGCTCTGTCCTGCACAAATAATTCTTTTCTTGGGCGTCACTCGTTCAATGGTACAACGAATCCGAAAAGCATTGCCCTGTCATCGTTTTCTCTTTTGCGAGGAATGAGTAAGAAGAATTTCGTTCACTCTGAAGAACTCAGTTCAGATTTTCAAGGTACAATCAACACTCTGATAGCTGGTGACACAATGTGGCTATTGCATGTCCCACATCACCCACAGCAATAAACCAATACACAAGATCTGTCAGTGCGCTGTAGAAGCAGTCAGAACGTAGCAGGAGTATTTGATTTTCGGTTATGCCCTTGGTGAATATTCAACATACACGGAAAGCATCTTTCACAAAGCTTCGCCATAGTTAATTATTCATGTAAAATATACCTCAAGATTTATTCTGAAACACATGTGGCGTCACTTGTTTTATATACCTATAAGTGACGGTCGTCGAGAACTGTGATCTGCAAAATGCCGGTGTTTTCAGTTACAGTAAAGGCAGTTTTTGGACATTCTTCACGTCGATATTCTTCAAGAGAAGAATCGCCATGCGGAATATATGTTAACTGTTCATAATGAAGGATGAGAATCCGTATAAGTCATTAACATCATTGTATGATCTTTTATGGAGCCACAGTATTATCTATTTCATATAATCACACACAACGTGGCTATATGAACTAAGCAAATGAGACGCCTTTCTCATGTACAGAATGTTAAAAAAATGTTTTCCATATTTTGAGAGGTGATAGTTTGAACCAAAAAAAGACAAACATTTGTAGTAAACATTGGCTCTGATATACATGCCTTAAGAACTATGAGCAGGTTTCCATCTTCCTTACTGTGAAACACATGTCTTCCACTCAGCAAGTGCTTGGAGCCCACTGGATATCTTTATTATTTCGCCCATACTACCACCTCTCAAAATTTAACAAAAAAACAGCTTTCAGAAGAAATGTGTTTCATAGCAGTGAAGATGAAAAAGCGCTCCTTGCTCTTAAGGTATCGCTTTAAAGCCCTTGTTTACTGAACATTTCTTCCTTGTTTTGGCACATACTATACCTCTTAAAATATACAATACTTTTTTAACACACTGTTTGCATTAAGAGCGTTTCAAATTTTTGCATCAAACATCTAGGAGCGATAGATCACGTCATGGGGAACAAATTTTGCTAGCGAAAAAGTGTTTGATGACACTTCTCGGTCAGGGAGTCATTCTTACGGTTTTGTTGTTGAAAATGTCTCTTTCAATTTACTAGGGTGGGTAGTATGTATTACACCTGGTTAATAGACTCTGTATGTTCTGTGTAATCTCGCCTCGCAGGACCATGAAAAATGAAGGATATCTAGTGTCACTCGGAAGCGTTAAGCGAACATTTTGTCTCTAACGAAAGTTGTTCCCCATGACGTGATGTTTCTCTCTAGGACATTTGATGTAAACACTCCAGAATACGTGTAAATATGATCGTTTTCATAGACATACTAAAGAACTGAGCGATAAGACGCAATTGTCCTAAAAATGAACTCGTTACTATAATGTGCGTGTTCGTAATGGAAGATAGTTTCAGTCAAGATCGTTGCAAGAAAGTGCACACTACAACACTGAAATTTCTTCCCATTACTAAATGAGTGTGCTTTGTCATCTAAGCCGCTATGACTAATGAACCAAAGCGTGTACTATTAGCCATAACGTGTGTAACCAATCGCAATTCCTACCATAAAAGTAATTTCCCAACGAATGTACTAATGCTATTCATTACTAATGAACCAAAGCTTGCACTATTAGCCATAACGTGTGTAACGAATCGCCATTCCTACCATAAAAGTAGGTTTCCAACGAATGTACCAATACTATTCATTAATCACACAGGCACTTGTGGAGCTTTCTTGTATAATGACTTAATACGGAAGACGACTGCGAGAAGTAATTCAGATAGATGTCCAACACCTGGTACTTAAAAACTACTTAATGAACATTAATTGTTTTCTGCCGTTTTAGTTATCTTCATGAAATAAGTGATAATGCAGTTCTATTCAGTTTCAATGATTTGTCAAATGCTGTTACCATGTTGTCAATCAAATACCTTGCTTTCCAAAAATGTATGTTGTTTACATTACGTAGCTATCGCTTATTTTTTTCCTAATTTTTTATATTTAACTGTAAATTAATTCCTGCTCAAAAGTGGTAAATTTTTTAACCCTTTTCATGACCTTCGATTCACGTTCTGCTTCAGTATTTGTAAAGTCAAAGCCATAAATACATATTAACATAGAAGATTCTTAGTCTGGTCGCTGCTGAGTTTTATCAAAGACGGGAGAGATATCAGAGTAGACACACGTAGGACTGACGAAGACTCACTGATGCTGCAAAAAAATTTATGGCCGCTAGTACACAATGACAAAATGGAAGATCCTTGCAGAGGCGTGTTTCCAATGTATAATACCCATATTCAGCAGATGAAAGTTGGGAGTGATGAAGTTCTGAGATGGGGGTCTACCTTCAAGAGTTTGCAACGTGCTGAAATCATCAATGACGGACATGTGCTAGTTTAGGGCAACACACGGTTAGTATCGTAATAGTGTACGTACGTTCAAAGCACATATTAACAGAGCATGTACAGTTATTTCATAAGAATAGACCATGCTGTGGCCGGCCGGTGTGGGCGTGCGGTTCTAGGCGCTTCAGTCTGGAACCGCGTGACCGCTACGGTCGCAGGTTCGAATCCTGCCTCGGGCATGGATGTGTGTGACACCCTTACGTTAGTTAGGTTTAAGTAGTTCTAAGTTCTAGAGGACTGATGATCTCAGAAGTTACGTCCCATAGTGTTCAGAGCCATTTGAACCATTTGAACCATGCTGTGGTAATGTAATTTCATTAGTATATTGGTCATCCTTAAACTAAAATTACTCTGTCATTTACTTTAAGCCAATGCTTTTATGATAACTTCGTACCTCTAACTATTACTGGCTATGTGGTCAATGTTCCCTAAAGCAAAATCAATAAATAAATAATAATGAAAAATAAGAGGTAAAATGCGCGAACGGCCCAGACGATTAGCCAGTTTCCGTTTGTTTGAACTTCTGCTGCGTACATAAAAGTCGATGTTTAAAATCTTAGTCTTTCCTTAATACAGCCGTGAAGAACAAATTACCATTCGATACAGTCCTGCATGTAATTGACATACACTCCTGGAAATGGAAAAAAGAACACATTGACACCAGTGTGTCAGACCCACCATACTTGCTCCGGACACTGCGAGAGGGCTGTACAAGCAATGATCACACGCACGGCACAGCGGACACACCAGGAACCGCGGTGTTGGCCGTCGAATGCCGCTAGCTGCGCAGCATTTGTGCACCGCCGCCGTCAGTGTCAGCCAGTTTGCCGTGGCATACGGAGCTCCATCGCAGTTTTTAATACTGGTAGCATGCCGCGACAGCGTGGACGTGAACCGTGTGTGCAGTTGACGGACTTTGAGCGAGGGCGTATAGTGGGCATGCGGGAGGCCGGGTGGACGTACCGCCGAATTGCTCAACACGTGGGGCGTGAGGTCTCCACAGTACATTGATGTTGTCGCCAGTGGTCGGCGGAAGGTGCACGTGCCCGTCGACCTGGGACCGGACCGCAGCGACGCACGGATGCACGCCAAGACTGTAGGATCCTACGCAGTGCCGTAGGGGACCGCACCGCCA
This sequence comes from Schistocerca cancellata, assembly GCF_023864275.1. Lineage (NCBI taxonomy): Eukaryota > Metazoa > Arthropoda > Insecta > Orthoptera > Acrididae > Schistocerca > Schistocerca cancellata. The sequence continues at coordinate 599,543,692 of NC_064631.1, read as the reverse complement.
CTTCCCAGCAAATTAGGGACACTGTTGCTCCTGGGGTATCGGCGAGGACCATTCGCAACCGTCTCCATGAAGCTGGGCTACGGTCCCGCACACCGTTAGGCCGTCTTCCACTCACACCCCAACATCGTGCAGCCCGCCTCCAGTGGTGTCGTGACAGGCGTGAATGGAGGGACGAATGGAGACGTGTCGTCTTCAGCGATGAGAGTCGCTTCTGCCTTGGTGCCAATGATGGTCGTATGCGTGTTTGGCGCCGTGCAGGTGAGCGCCACAGTCAGGACTGCATACGACCGAGGCACACAGGGCCAACACCCGGCATCATGGTGTGGGGAGCGATCTCCTACACTGGCCGTACACCACTGGTGATCGTCGAGGGGACACTGAATAGTGCACGGTACATCCAAACCGTCATCGAACCCATCGTTCTACCATTCCTAGACCGGCAAGGGAACTTGCTGTTCCAACAGGACAATGCACGTCCGCATGTATCCCGTGCCACCCAACGTGCTCTAGAAGGTGTAAGTCAACTACCCTGGCCAGCAAGATCTCCAGATCTGTCCCCCATTGAGCATGTTTGGGACTGGATGAAGCGTCGTCTCACGCGGTCTGCACGTCCAGCACGAACGCTGGTCCAACTGAGGCGCCAGGTGGAAATGGCATGGCAAGCCGTTCCACAGGACTACATCCAGCATCTCTACGATCGTCTCCATGGGAGAATAGCAGCTTGCATTGCTGCGAAAGGTGGATATACACTGTACTAGTGCCGACATTGTGCATGCTCTGTTGCCTGTGTCTATGTGCCTGTGGTTCTGTCAGTGTGATCATGTGATGTATCTGACCCCAGGAATGTGTCAATAAAGTTTCCCCTTCCTGAGACAATGAATTCACGGTGTTCTTATTTCAATTTCCAGGAGTGTAGTTGACCTTTCTTATTAGGACTTCTCACTTTTTAAACTTCCAGCGCCTACACACTCCAAATCCACGAGCGTAATTTGTTTGATAATCTTCGGTTTTAACACTGCAAAACCATGCATTCGACGTTTTAACACAGCAGTACCCTGCATTCGCCTGATAATACGGCGTACGAAATTACACTGTTATGTCGCATTAATGTGACCGCCTATCAGAAGTCTGAATAACCACTTTACGTTCGAGGATTACGGTAATTAACAGGAGCAATGATGTTTGACAGAGACAATGACAATTAACAGAGATAATTTTGTTTAACAGAGACAATGATGATCATTGGCGATCTTGGAGAAGAATACTACACATTGAGCTTGCCAAAAGTCTAGAAGTCATTCTTCTGAGTGTTGTAGCTCTCTAGGAAGCGCTAGGTTTCGTGAGGGAGGATCCATATCGCGAACGGCCCTGTCGAGGTGGTCCCCGAGATTCTCGATTGGGTTCACATCCGGGGAGTTTTGTGGGAGTGGAGAACGGAAAAGGGATCCTGGTGTTCTTCCAATCACGTATATACACTACTAGCTGTGTTGACACATGGCATTGTTCTGCTGGTTGATGCCATTTTGCCGAGGGTAAACAAATTGCGTTTAGGGGTGGACATGGCCCCAAGAATGGATTCATACTTGTGTTGATCCATAGCGCCTTCCAGAATGACTAGGTGACCCAGGAAATGCCACTAAACCATTCCCGAGACGTTAGTGCTCCCTTCTCCGGCCTGGAGTCTTTTGAAGTTCGTTGCAGGGTATTAGCTTTCAGACGGCCATCTGTCCGATAGAGAATAAAACGTGATTCATCTGAAAAGGTCACCGGTCGTCACTCAGTCCATGTTCAGCAGCGATACTGGCGTTCAAATTCCAGGCTTTGTCGTCAATGAACAGCAGTCAGCATGGGTGCATGAAGCAGGCGGCTGCTGTGGAAGCCCTTACTGGCAGCTAAGCAACGGCCCGTTTCGTGTCTCCCTTGGGGCATGCGCGTGCTCTGCCGCGCCGACTTAACGCCGGTCCCCATCACCTTCTTGTCCTCAATGTTTTACCACCGGCAGCTGGAGGGCAGCCTTCCAAAGGCCAGTGCTGGCAGTCAAATGGGACATGCACGCTATGAGCATTGGCTGTAATTGAATATTATTTCGAGAGAGTGGACGGCGCTATTCGACGCCCTAGAAGCAGGTTGCTCGGATTTGGTAGAGGTCTGCCCTCGAACTATTTATCGATACAGAATTATCGGAGAGAGTGGAATTCCTTAATCGTAGTCACTGGCACCCGTTCGACGTGGTTGGTGAGCACTGCAGTGTGTAGACTGAACGAACATTAGGAGTTATCTGCTGTTTCGTAGTGATCCTTTTGTTATTTGTCTTAGGTCGGTGTTAATTTGATTTTATTTTTTAAAAAAATTTCCGGTAGCTAATTTACATTCCTAAACATTTCTCTCTGTTCACAGTACAATCATACTTTTTAAGAGGGTGTGAGCCGGGGTTTTAATTTATCAGTATTTGTGCTGATTTGTGTAATTTAATTTTGTACTGGGGTTAATTTTACCGCTTGTTGTTTCAGTACAGACCTTGTGGACACTTTCGTTGTTCAAATATTATTCGTATAGTCTTTCACGTAACCAGTCTGACTCATATGTATTTTAAGTATAGAGTTCAAGTATTACTTTTGCAATTTATGTAAGGCCTGTTGCTGTGATGGCCAATTGATTGTTTAATTTGCTGTGTTTACATGTCTCAAAACGTATTAAATGAAAATTTTTCTTGTGTTCTAGTAATGGCTGAATTTTATACGGTGCCTTGTTGAAATAATTTTATAGAAGATCTATACAATGCTACGGATTCAGAGCTAAACTGAAAATAGTCAAATTTCAAATATTAATGATTCGTGGAAGTATTTTCTGTCTTTGCAAATATATGAAAGGAGACGAGATACAGCAGAACTGAAGCTTTGAGGAGAGGGCGTGAGTCGTGCTTGGTGAGCTCAGCTGCTAGCCGGCACTCTAGCTCAGCGTGTTCCACAAGAGGGTTTAGCTGCTCTCTCTAATAAAAACTGAGAGAACGGGTCAACACTGAATCTCAACGGGTATCATCGGACGTCCACCCCGAACAATTTCAGCGAACAATATAGAACAAAATGGGATTAAAAAAAAGCTGGTAGTGCACTTATCCGCAAAAGTAAAATGTCCCGAGTTGGAGTCTCGGTTCGACACACAGTTTTAATCTGCTGGAAGTTTCATATCAGCGCACACTCTGCTGCAGAGTGCAAATTTCATTCTCGAAATGTAATGTAGTTTTTTTGCTATACGTCAAATAGGTATAAAAACAAGGCCTAGTAGAAATCCTCGAATGACACTGGAGATATTAAATTTAATTATCAGAGGGGAAATTATAAAAAATGCAGTAATTGAAGCTGTCGAAATGGAATACAAACGTCTAAAATGATGTTTATAGGAAATGCAAATGGCTCTGAGCACTATGGGACTTAACTTCTGAGGTCATCAGTCCCCTAGAACTTAGAACTACTTAAACCTAACTAACGTAAGGACATCACACACATCCATGCCCGAGGTAGGATTCTAACCTGCGACCGTAGCGGTAAGAAGTGCAAAATGGCTAAGCAGGAACGACTATACAACAGATGAAGGATTTAGAAGCATCAGTGGGAGAAATATATCGTCTGCATTTGGAGAAAAGAGAAGCACCTCTATGAACATCAAGAGCTCAGATGGAAAACCAATCCTAGGCATAGAGGGGAAAACTAAAAGCTGCAAGGAGTATATAGAGGACCTAAACAAGGGAGATGAACTTGAAGGCAGTGCTACAGAACTGGGAGAGGACATAGACAAGAATGCGATGGTAGATATGATACTGCGAGAAGAATTTGATAGAGTGCTGAAAGACCTAAGTCGAAGCAAGGCCCAGGGAGTGGATGATATACAGGCGAGAGAACTCCAAAGGAACCAGGTTCAGGCAGGTATGAAAATTATCAAACTATCGGTTTAATAAGACATAGCTGCAAAATACTAGCACGAATTCTTCACAGAAAAATGAAAAAAAAAAGAATAAATCCCATCTCGAAGAATTTTGACTAGGTATTAAAATTCAGGGAGAAGAAGTAAGGATCTTTAAGTTTGCCGCTGATACTGTAATTCTGTCACAGAGAGCAAAAGACATGGAAGAGCAGTTGAACAGAATGGACAGACTCTTGAAAGGGAGATACAAGATTAACGTCAACAAAAGCAAGACAAGAATAATGGAATATAGTCAAATCAAATCATCTGATGGCATGGGAATAAAATTAGAAAGCGAGGCACTTTAGGTAATAGATGAGTTTTGCTATTCGACCAGCAAAATAGCCGGTGATGACCGAAGCAGAGATGGTATAAAATGTAGAATAGAGATGGCAAGAAAAAGTTTCTAAAGAAGCTAAATTTGTTAACCTCGAATACAGATTTCAATGTTAGGAAGCCTTTGCTGAAAGTGTTCGTATGGAACGTTCCCATGTATGGAAGTGAAACATGGACGATAAACAGTTTAAACAACAGGAGAATGGAAGCTTTTGAAATATTGTACTACAGATGGGTAGATCATATAACTAATGAGGAGGAACTGAACAGAACTGGAGACAAAAGAAATTTGTGGCACATCCAGACTAGAAGAAGTGTTCGGTTGATAGAACACATTCTGAGACATCAAGAGGCTGGAGGGAAATGTCGGGGGTAAAAATCGTAGAGGGAGACCAATAAATGAATACAGTGAGCAGATTCAGAAAGATGTAAGTTGCAGGAGCTATTTGGAGACGAAGAGGCCTACAAAGGTAGAGATGCATGGAAAGATACAACAAACCCGTCTTTGGAACGAAAACCACAAAAACAAAAGTTAATGCTTTATGTAGTAGTTACTGGTATGTTACTATGTTACATTTTATCATGTTATTTTCTCTTTTTTCAGGCTAGAAACAACTTCAGCAATACAAGTCTCGCAAGATTAAGTTATCTTTCGTAACTAAAATGTAAACTCTCAAAACTTGTGCTGCAAAAGTTGTTTCCAGCTTGAAAAACAAGAAAATAACACGAGAAAACATAAAATAGTAAAACACCCGCAACTACTTCATAATGCATGTACAGGTATATATTACAGACTATTGAAGATGTTTCATAAATAGAAGAAAAGAAACGCGTGTAGCAAAGAACAAACTGCCTTTCATTTAGCTGCAAAGATTGAACATACCTCCAGAAATTTTGAAACAGCTAAGGAACGACGGAAAAATATGACGATTAAAGATTCATTGATAATTTTCTTGCATTTACATGAATTTGTACATTTCGTGTCTCAAAAGAAATGCGTAAGAACCGCTTGTAGATAATTTTTATGAAATAGTCTTTTCTGGATTAAGTGTTATGTTTTATGTTTCATGGAACCTTAACACTCCAAGCTATTCGCTTGCTATACTACTTGAACTACAACCTAGACAGTATTTTACACTCGCCAGAAACAGAATGGAATCACATAGTTTGTCACAATAGATGTATTAACAGAAAGGGATATTTCACACAATAAAGTTGGAGAATAAAAGATCATGAGATTGATTGCATGTTGTTGTTGTTGTGGTCTTCAGTCCTGAGACTGGTTTGATGCAGCCCTCCATGCTACTCTATCCTGTGCAAGCTTCTTCAACTCTCAATACCTACTGCAACCTACAACCTTCTGAATCTGTTTAGTGTATTCATCTCTCGGTCTCCCTCTACGATTTTTACCCTGCACGCTGCCCTCCAATTCTAAATTCGTGATCCCTTGATAACTCAGAATATGCCCTACCAACCTATCCCTTCTTCTAATCAAGTTGCACCATAAATTTCTCTTGTCTCCAATTCTATTCAATACCTCCTCATTAGTTATGTGATCTACCCATCTAATCTTCAGCTTTCTTCTGTAGCACCACATTTCGAAAGCTTCTGTTCTCTTCTTGTCCAAACTACACTCCTGGAAATGGAAAAAAGAACACATTGACACCAGTGTGTCAGACCCACCATACTTGCTCCGGACACTGCGAGAGGGCTGTACAAGCAATGATCACACGCACGGCACAGCGGACACACCAGGAACCGCGGTGTTGGCCGTCGAATGCCGCTAGCTGCGCAGCATTTGTGCACCGCCGCCGTCAGTGTCAGCCAGTTTGCCGAGGCATACGGAGCTCCATCGCAGTTTTTAATACTGGTAGCATGCCGCGACAGCGTGGACGTGAACCGTGTGTGCAGTTGACGGACTTTGAGCGAGGGCGTATAGTGGGCATGCGGGAGGCCGGGTGGACGTACCGCCGAATTGCTCAACACGTGGGGCGTGAGGTCTCCACAGTACATTGATGTTGTCGCCAGTGGTCGGCGGAAGGTGCACGTGCCCGTCGACCTGGGACCGGACCGCAGCGACGCACGGATGCACGCCAAGACTGTAGGATCCTACGCAGTGCCGTAGGGGACCGCACCGCCACTTCCCAGCAAATTAGGGACACTGTTGCTCCTGGGGTATCGGCGAGGACCATTCGCAACCGTCTCCATGAAGCTGGGCTACGGTCCCGCACACCGTTAGGCCGTCTTCCACTCACACCCCAACATCGTGCAGCCCGCCTCCAGTGGTGTCGTGACAGGCGTGAATGGAGGGACGAATGGAGACGTGTCGTCTTCAGCGATGAGAGTCGCTTCTGCCTTGGTGCCAATGATGGTCGTATGCGTGTTTGGCGCCGTGCAGGTGAGCGCCACAGTCAGGACTGCATACGACCGAGGCACACAGGGCCAACACCCGGCATCATGGTGTGGGGAGCGATCTCCTACACTGGCCGTACACCACTGGTGATCGTCGAGGGGACACTGAATAGTGCACGGTACATCCAAACCGTCATCGAACCCATCGTTCTACCATTCCTAGACCGGCAAGGGAACTTGCTGTTCCAACAGGACAATGCACGTCCGCATGTATCCCGTGCCACCCAACGTGCTCTAGAAGGTGTAAGTCAACTACCCTGGCCAGCAAGATCTCCAGATCTGTCCCCCATTGAGCATGTTTGGGACTGGATGAAGCGTCGTCTCACGCGGTCTGCACGTCCAGCACGAACGCTGGTCCAACTGAGGCGCCAGGTGGAAATGGCATGGCAAGCCGTTCCACAGGACTACATCCAGCATCTCTACGATCGTCTCCATGGGAGAATAGCAGCTTGCATTGCTGCGAAAGGTGGATATACACTGTACTAGTGCCGACATTGTGCATGCTCTGTTGCCTGTGTCTATGTGCCTGTGGTTCTGTCAGTGTGATCATGTGATGTATCTGACCCCAGGAATGTGTCAATAAAGTTTCCCCTTCCTGGGACAATGAATTCACGGTGTTCTTATTTCAATTTCCAGGAGTGTATTTATCGTCCACGTTTCACTTCCATACATGGCTACCCTCCATACAAATACTTTCAGAAACGGCTTCCTGACACTTAAATCTAAACTCGATGTTAACAAATTTTTCTTCTTCACAAACGCTTTCCTTGGCATTGCCAGTCTACATTTTATATCTTCTCTACTTCAACCATCATCAGCTATTTTGCTCCCCAAATAGCAAAACTCATTTACTAGTTTAAGCTTCTCATTTCCTAATCTAATTCCCGCAGCATCAACCGATTTAATTCGACTACATTCCGTTATCCTTGTTTTGCTTTTGTTGATGTTCATCTTATACCATCCTTTCAAGACACTGTCCATTCCGTTCAGCTACTCTTCCAGGTCCTTTGCTGTCTCTGACAGCATTACAATGTCATCGGCGAACCTCAAAGTCTTTATTTCTTCTCCATTGGTTTTTAATACCTACTCCGAATTTTTCTTTTGTTTCCTTTACTGCTTGCTCAATATACAGATTGAATAACATCGGGGAGAGGCTACAACCCTGTCTTACTCCCTTCCCAACCACTGCTTCCCTTTCATGTCCCTCGACTCTTATAACTGCCATCTGGTTTCTGTACAAATTGTAAATAGCCTATCGCTCCCTGTATTTTACCCCTGCCACCTTCAGAAGTTGAAAGAGAGTATTCCAGTTAATATTGTCGAAAGCTTTCTCTAAGTCTACAAATGCTAGAAACGTAGGTTTGCATTTCCTTAATCTATTTTCTAAGGTAAGTCGTAGGGTCAGTACTGCCTCACGTGTTCCAACATTTCTACGGAATCCAAACTGATCATCCCCGAGGTCAGCTTCTAACAGTTTTTCCATTCGTCTATAAAGAACTTGTGTTAGTATTTTGCATCCATGGCTTATTAAACCGATAGTTCGGTAATTTTCACATCTGTCAACACCTGCTTTCTTGGGATTGGGATTATTATATTCCTCTTGAAGTCTGAGGGAATTTCGCCTGTCTCATACATCTTGCTCACTAGATGGTGGAATTTTGTTAGGCCTGGCTCCCCCAAGGCTGTCAGTAGTTCTAATGGAATGTTGTTTACTACCGGGGCCTTGTTTCGACTCAGGTCTTTCAGTGATCTGTGAAACTCTTCACGCAGTATCATATCTCTCATTTCATCTTCATCTACATCCTCTTCCATTTCCATAATATTGTCCTCAAGTACATCGCCCTTGTATAGATCCTCTATATACTCCTTCCACCTTTCTGCTTTCCCTTCTTTGCTTAGAACTGGTTTTCCATCTGAGCCCTTGATATTCATACAAGTTGCTCTCTTTTCTCCAAAGGTCTCTTTCATTTTCCTGTAGGCAGTATCTATCTTACCCCTAGTGAGATAAGCCTCTACATCCTTACATTTGTCCTCTAGCTATCCCTGCTTAGCCATTTTGCACTTCCTATCGATCTGATTTTTGAGACTTTGTATTCCTTTTTGCCTGCTTCATTTACTGCATTTTTATATTTTCTCCTTTCGTCAATTAAATTCAACATATCTTCTGTTACCCAAGGATTTCTATTAGCCCCGGTCTTTATACCTACTTGATCCTCTGCTACCTTCACTATTTCATTTCTCAAAGCTACCCATTCTTTTTATACTGTATTTCTTTCCCCCATTCTTGTCAATCGTTCGCTAATGCTCTTTCTGAAGCTCTCTACAACCTCTGGTTTAGTCAGTTTATCCAGGTCCCATCTCCTTAAATTCCCACCTTTTTGCAGTTTCTTCAGTTTTAATCTACAGTTCACAACCAATAGATTGTGGTCAGAGTCCACATCTGCCCCTGGAAATGTCTTACAATTTTAAACCTGGTTCCTGAATCTCTGTCTTACCATTGTATAATCTATCTGAGACCTTCCAGTATCTCCAGCCTTCTTCCATGTATACAACCTTCTTTCATGATTCTTGAACCAAGTGTTAGCTATCATTAAGTTACTCTCTGGGAAAAATTCTACCAGGCGGCTTACCCCCAATCCATATTCACCAACTAAGTTTCCTTCTCTTCCTTTTCCTACACTCGAATTCCAGTCACCCATAACTATTAAATTTTCGTCTCCCTTCACTATCTGAATAATTTCTTTTATCTCATCATACATTTATTCAATTTCTTCGTCATCTGTAGTGCTATTGGCTTAGAAACCTGTACTACTGTAGTAGGCGTGAGGTTCGTGTCTATCTTGGCCACAATAATACGTTCAATATGCTGTTTGAAGTAGCTTACATGGACTCCTATTTTTTTATTCATTATTAAACCTACTCCTGCATTACCCCTATTTGATTTTGTCTTTATACCCCTGTATTCACCTGACCAGAAGTGTTGTTCCTCCTGCCACCGAACTTCACTAATTCCCACTGTATCTTCTTTAACCTATCCAGTTCCCTTTTTAAATTTTCTAACCTACCTGCCCGATTAAGGGATCTGACATTCCACGCTCCGATCCGTAGAACGCCAATTTTCTTTCTCCTGATAACAACATTTTCCTGAGTAGTCCCCGTCCGGAGATTCGAATGGGGGACTAACTTACCCAAGAGGACGCCGTCATCATTTAACCATACAGTAAAGCTGCATATACAGATGAATGCGTACGTGCTAATAAAAGAAATTTTCGTTTCAGCACTTTAAGTACACCCGCGATGTATTCGGTTTCTGTTAATCTCTCATTAAGTGCGAATTAGATCAGACGAGTAATAGAGAGTTATTACCATCATTTGTATTCTGAAGTACGAGATTCACTTGAGGCATCGGTAAAAAAGATTAGATAGTGTGTAAATTTATTTATGACTTTCTTTACTGAATCTACTGCGCTTCCATTAGCTGTAATTACTTCGCAACTGTTGGTTGAGAGATTTGATATTCTTCTCTTTGCGTTCTGTAATTAATCCTTTTAAAATTTTATCTCTGTGTCTCTGTCCTTGAAACACGGACTTTCATAGTTGCCTAAGTTATTTTACACGTGTGTCTTTTTGTCTTCCTTAGCTTATACTGTTTCCCACGGCTGATGTTTGTTGATTTATAGCGCCATAACGGCCACCATTAACCATTTTATGACAGGCATATTGCAGACACATCTTCAATAAATGTAGCCAAGCGAAAATTATGATATTTGATGCAAATGATGACGGTGGTCAGCGCTACAGAACCTGTTATTCATTAGATAAGTCTCGACGAAAGTGTATCCTCCCTTAGATTTACATGCAGCACAGTGCAACAAAAAATCGATGAGTTACTTTCCACGTCCTGGCTGTTATACAGTTATAACGCTAACAAGAGTCTATAATGATCAATGTTAGCAGTACTATGCGGTTACACTTTCTGTTTGTGCCTACTGCCGATGAAACAGACACCGGTGAGTAATAAGAAAGATTTACAATGATTTATTAACCAGGTAACTAGAGCCCGAATTTTCGTGGCCTAAAAAACAGTGAAATATGCGACGTTTATGACCTAAAACGTACATAAATGTGACCTTAAAAATAAAATATGAGTTTATATAATGCTGTTTAAATATATTAATGATAATTTTTTGTATACTTTTATGTAATACAAAAATTGCTTATGAACAAATTGTGAGTACAGTATATGCATTTACAGTGTTTGAAAGTAACTGGCACTTATTTTTGAAGTGTCTGCACGTGTCTGAAGAAAACACAAAGTACAATGAAACAATAACAGCCATCCGAACAATAAAACCAAGTTTCTATTTCTGCACACCACTCTTTTAAAGTATTCTATATAAGTTAAGACGACTTGTCAGTCCTCAGTTTCTGCAGAGTTGCACTGGATCACAAGGTACATTTTCATGTTTTCCATTTTAAAACATCTGCGACTGTCACTGAGGATAGTTTCGTACCTGGAAAAGCTCCACTCCACATCCCAGAAGGTCATGGGGGCGTATTTGAAGGTGTCCAGGTCACTGCAGGCCAGCTTTAGTTCATTGTGTTCAAAAGTTGTGGCGTTCCTACAAAGACCGACACTAATTTTGCACATTATGGAATATTCAGGATTCCGCTGGAGAACCCTTTGCAGTTTTTTGTTAACCTTGTCAGCCACATGACCACGCGCTCGACCTACCATACTCTGCACATGTTGCACAATATTCACGATTCACACTTTTCAGTACCAGCTGCTTGCAGTCGTGTATTGTTTTTGATACCACTGAAAAGTTGGCGTTGACGTACGCCTAGCTTTCAGACAAGGTATCTGTAAAGACCTGATTCATCGCTATCAAGTTCACAAAATACTGTCTTTATTTTTTTGTGACATTCAGCAGAAGCTGAGAAGCCTGTCGTTTAAGAACAGGCAGAGGGTGGAGGGTCAGTGAAAGTGCTTGTTGCTTGGATTTCCGCACCGGCAGCAGAGTTTTACATAGATTTTCTTGCCACAGGAAATTAATTTGACCACATCAGGGTAATGTGATCGCGCGCTTTCTGCAACTGTGTGTAACACATGCACGAGGCAAATGACGTACATCGTGTTGGGGTGAGAATCTGAAGTCCCTGCCTGCTTAAGGCATGTGTGAAGCACTATATGTTAATAGCAGCAAGACGTTGTCTCTGCTCACTCCATCGGGCCATAGTAGCTTCACAGAGATTCAAACAAAATGGGATATGTCGAATTTTTTTACTCTCTAGAGAGATTCACATGTGGGGGGACCATTTCTGCAGACCCGCCAACCTTTACAACGCCAACAACAACATCTGCAACACAACGCCAACCCACTACAGAAAGCCAGACATTCTGGTCAGCAACACTAATTCGTGTGGCCGTGTCAGTTTGCTACACCATTTAAAAGCAGATAATCCAAGTCACTAACGCATTTTCGACAAATCGTAAGATAATTTCTCAAGAGTGCACGATGAAAACCATAGGTGAAATGACTATACGTCGACAGGAAAGGCCTTTTAGGGAGACGTTTCTCGTCTGCCCTCAACAGACTATTAATTTACATTTACACAACCTTTACAAAGTCGGTGCATTAAGGTGACAGAAGTCACACAATAGCTATATGCAGATATGCAGAAGGCGGTAGTCTCGCATACGCGATGTATCAAGGGGTAGTGTATTGGCGGAGCACTCATTTGTACTTACGTGACTCACGTGCAACGGTTTCCAATGTGATTACGGCCGCACGACGGCAACTAACAGACACTGAACGCCCAATGGTCGTTGGAGTTAGGCGCGTTCGTATGGGACATTCCATTTCGGAAATCGTCAAGCAACTTAATATTCTGAGACCCACAGTGTCAAGAGTGTGCTGAGAATACCAAATTACAGGCAGCACCTATCACCATGGGCAACGCAATGACCGGGGAGCTTCACCTAACGACCGAGAACAACGGCGTTTGTGTAAAGTTGTCAGTGCTAACAGGTAAACAAAACTGCGTGAAATAACTGCAGAAACTGGTGTGTGACAAACGACGAACGTATAAGACAGTGCAGCGAAATTTGGTGTTAATCGGCTATGGCAGCAGACGACCGACGTGAGTGCCTTTTCTAACAGCATGGGCGGGCAGGAACCCTGCATGTGTGCGGTGCACTTGCACGCGTGCAGTTAACAGGTGTTCGGCGTGCACACAGGGGCAAGCTGGCCACCCGCGTATCTCCCCTCCCCACCATACCTTCTGTCCTCTCCTTCCTCTGTAATGCGTTTTGTTTCCTAGCTTGCTTTATCGAATGAAGGAATAAGCTTAGTAGGAGTGCTTGAAAGAAATAATGGTTTGAAAGAGTACCTGTTACCTACGATACGTTTTATTTAATTATCACAGGTGGAGTTTACAATACGTTTAATATCTGGAACAAAATTTCTACATACAGATAAACGCAAACAGTTACGTAAATTTTCATCACTGACGTTTGCTCTTAATCGAGACTTATTAATTCAGCAAATGATTTTCCAGCTCACGCTATATTAAGCGCAATCTTATAACTTGCACATACCGCTGGGCTATTATTGTTGTTGTCCTGAAAAACTGAAAACAGTGCTCCATAAAATGTTAAATCAGTTAGATCAGAGACATGACGAGAGAAAGTCGCAGATCTCTCGTGACAACAGCAACTATGACAGATTCATCTAGTATCGTCAGATCTCTATTCTTAAGCTCAGTCAATTTCCACATCCGCTCAGAATCCGGCAATAAATTGTACTCGTCCTTGTGAAATTTATTATAATGGCTTTCAATACTAAACCTCCGCTGACCACCGAGAGTAGTGCCACGTATTAAACAGTTCGAATTTTCACGCTTTTGCCCAAAGAAAAAATGATTCTCCCATTACTTTTTAAAACACAGCAAACCTCCTCTTCTCCGTTTCCTTGATTCACTCTGCATTTTCCGGTTCTTGAAATATAACGTTCACTACGTGGTGGTCGCTCCGTGTCAACGTCTGCATCTTGGCCTGGCACTACACTGCCGCAACCTGCCCGCTGTCGCCATTGCCCCGGTTGACGATTGCACGCGAGCAGCACACGTGCAGCGCTGTGCGCTCACGAGCCGCGTGCAACGTTTGCCCGCCCCTGTCTAACAGCATGACATCGCCTGCGGCGCCTTTCCGGGGCTCATGATCTTGTCGGTTGGACCCTAGACTACTGGAAAACAGTTACCTTGTCTGATCAGCTACTGGTAGGTTTGGAGTGTGAAGCTAATGGCCCAGGTTGTCAACAACGCACTGTGCAAAACACATGATGGCGTCATAATGGTGTGGGCTGTGTTTAGGTGGAATGGAGTGGGTCCTCTGGTCCAGCTAAACCGATCAATGGTTATGTTCAGCTACTTGGAGAACATATGCAGCCATTCATGGACTTCATGTTCCCAAACAATGATGTCATGTCATTGGGCCACAACTGTTCGGGATTGGTTTGAAGATTATTCGGACAGTTCGAGCGAATGATTTGGTCACCTGCATCGCTCGATACGAATCCCATCTAACAGTTATGGGACGTAATCGAGAGGTCAGGTCGTGCACAAAATCCTGCACTGGCAGCACTTCCGCAATTACGGACGGCTATACAGGCAGCACCATTCAGTGTATCTGCAGGGAACTTCCAACAACATGCTGATTCCATGCCACGTCAAGGAGCTGCACAACGCCGGACAGACAGGAGTTCGACACGATATTGGCAAGATTTCCATGACTCCCCTCACCTAAGTGTATACTAGCGGTACGGCAGTAAGTTACAGATAAGGTTCGTGCTTATTGACATGTCTGACGTATACAGAAAATCTAAATACTACAAAGCTAAGCTTCAGTCTGGAACCGCGCGACCACTACGGTCGAAGGGTCGAATCCCGCCTCGGGCATGGATGTGTGTGATGTCCTTAGTTTAGTTAGGTTTAAGTAGTTCTAAGTTCTAGGGGACTGATGACCTCAGAAGTTAAGTCCCATAGTGCTCAGAGCCATTTGAACCATACAAAGCTAAGCACCACATCCGTAGCGATGGAGTTAATTGTGCATTCTGCGTCCTTGGTTTTACGATAATTAGTAAGTATCTGAGCTCATGTATGTCTTTTTATTATTGAGTTTGGTGTTTTATCAGTCATAATTTATACCTAAGGACCCAAGGCATATCAAGCCGTTTGATATGGTCTTTGTTTCGGAAATGAAGCCTCATTTGTATAAGCTTTATATTGTAGTAGTAGTCCTGCATATGTTATAGCTAGGAAAAATAGCTACTGAATTTATTCAAGAGTATATGTCAATATCACAATGCAGTTGAAGCAGCGTGAACCAGTAGCCGCCTAAAACCTGTATCATGCAACAGAAAATGGCTAGACTCAGCCTGACATTGCCGTATGACACGAGTGGCATGAGGCCCCCACGTAATGTAGCAGCTATCAATAAAAAGCTGTAATGACACCTGTCATAACCTAAACATCTGCTTTGAAATCAACACAAGAATACCACATAATACGATTATTGTCGCTTCTTCCCATAAACTATTATGGTATATAACGTTGTGCATTGTATATACAACCATTTAGGCATAATGATGAAACATTTCATCTTTCTTTAAATAGAGCATATGCATAAAGTAGAAATGGGTGGAGATTTGAGGTTAGTCTGTATACAGTAGATTCTAGATCTGCATAAATAACATATGGACATACAGCTCTCATCACGACAGATGCTTCTCAGTACCACCTAAGCCACTACCTATAAATCCCTTTTCAATTAAATTGCTTCTAATTAAATTTTTTTCACCTAGGCTGGGATTTAATATTGCACAAAACCCAGTCTGTGATTAGAGCTCCGTTGAACAACATAACGTACATAGATAATATACAGTACAAGGTCCAGTTGGGTACTAAGCGTCTGCAATATTGAATCAGAATCGGTTTCAGATCATGGGAGTTCTTAAAACCTGACTATGCTAATAGAGACAACGCTGCTATGCACACAGAGAGAACGATTATTTCTTGAAATGATATAACATGTCATATCGTAGGTCTCTTGCGTACTTTCACTAAGTTCGAGATGCGCTGTCTCAAAATGCGGTCCTACGTTCTAACAACGTTGTCCTCCTTCTCCTTGTCAAGTTCCTCCCCCTCTCCTCCCAGTCCCTTCCCTTCCCCCTTTTGCCTGTGGATTATATTGATCAACAATGTTGATAGTTTGACCTGTTGCACGGTCCATAGATATTGTATTCTCAATACCTGTACACCTTCTACTTATGAAAATATTTTCGTACTGATTGTAAAAGCATGTTACTGACTACTACGTTAACTGGTATGGACGTACATTGTATAACTCCGTAGTATTTAGGTTTTTTCCGTATGTCAGACTTGTTAATAAGTACGAACCCTGCCTGTATTTTATTGTCATACTGGTAATGTAAGTCCAAACACTATAAACGTTCCGTAAACGTAAATTGATGATCTGTTGGGAGCAGAAACGAAATGCATCCTTAAAATCACGTGTGTTGTTCACTCCACTTGTGGTTTTCGTCGTGAAATCTGTTGAAAGTATCTTACGATGATTCTAAAAGGCGTTAGTGACCTAGATTGTCTGCTTTTAAAATGGTGTGCCTATTCGCAGCGAACTGAAACGGTTATTTTTTTGCTCTTAATAAGAAAAAAGATCTTACAAGCGGCGAGTACTGTCATCAGTGTATACGAGTATATTGTACAAACATGGGAATCATGTACCTATTAGGATTTCCAAGTTATTGAGTAGGAGCCAGCTGCCATCTGGCTGAATTCCGTAACACCATACAGTCCGGTCGAGTGTTGCTATGCAGTTTGCCGTCAGCTGTGTTTCATATAACAGATGTATTTCAGTACCATCTATTATGAATGAGTACCACGTGTATGATCTTGTCGTTTGATGTACGACGTGATACTAATGTACCTGCTCCAGCGAGATATGTCCACTTCTGATACGTTTGATTATACTTTTGACGTTGGATGTTCCACAATTCTCTTTATTTTTATTTGTATTACTGTTAAATTTCTATGTGTTCTGTGGATGGCAGCGCATCACATGCAGTGGCACTAAACTGATGTATGTTAACGGTATATGAAGCACATATACTTGAAAAACGTTCTATTAAATGAACACATATCCAAAAAAAGTTTTTCGTCACCTCGGTTCCGAGAGGTCCAGAACCTGCACACAAAATAGGAATAGAGATCAACATAAACATCGTTTCCGCCGTTTTTATTGCTCACGAAAACCACACATTGCACATTGGACCACCATACAGCCAAGCCTTCAGAGGTGGTGGTTCAGTTCGCTGTAAACACCGGCACGTCTAATACCCAGTAGCATGTCCTGTTGCATTGATGCACGCCTGTATTCGTCGTGACATGCTATCCACAATTTCATCAAGCCACTTTTGGTCCACATTGTCCCACTCCTCAACGGCGATTCGGCATAGATCCCTCAGAGTGGTTGGTGGGTCACGTCGTCCACAAACAACCCTTTTCAACCTATCCCAGGCATGTTCGGTATGGTTCATGTCTGGAAAACATGATTGCCTCTCTAGTCGAGCGATGTCGTTATCCTGAAGGAAGTCATTCACAAGATGTGCACGATGGGGGCGCGAACTGTCATCCATGAAGACGAATGGCTAGCCAATATGCTGCCGATATGGTTGCACTAGCGGTCGGAGGATGGCGTTCACGTATCGTACAGCCATTACGGCACCTTCCTTGACCACCAGCAGCGAACGCCGGCCTCACATAATGCCACCCCAAAAGAGCAAGGAACCTCCTCCTTACTGCACTCGCTGAGCAGTGTGTCTAAGGCGTTCAGCCTGACCGTGTTGCCTCCAAACACAACAGATTGTCTGGTTGAAGGCATATGCGACACTTCGGTGAAGAGAACTTGATGCCATTCCTGAGCGATCCATTCAGCATGTTGTTGGGCCCATCTGTACTGTGCTGCAAGGTGTCGTGGTTGCAAAGATGGACCTCGCCATTGATGTCGGGAGTGAAGTTGCGCATTATGCAGCCTACTGTGCTCAGTTGGAGTCGTAACATGACGTCCTGTGGCTGCACGAAAAGCGTTATCCAACATGGTGGCGTTGCTGTCAGGGCTCCTCAGAGACATAATCCGTAGGTAGCGGTCATGCACTGCAGCAGTAGCCCTTGGGTGGCCTGATCGAAGTATGTCATCGACAGTTCCTGTCTCTCTCTATCTCCTCCATGTCCGAACAACATCACTTTGGTTCACTCCGAGACGCCTGGACACTTCACTTGCCTTCCCTTATGCCTGGTTGTTTACACCTTTGGGCGGATTTAGTAACATGCTTGAACAGTCAAAGGGACTGTGTCTGTGATACAATATCCATTGTCAACGCCTGTCTTTAGGAGTTCTGGGAACCGGAGTGATGCAAAATCTTTTGGGATGTGTGTTGTAATGGTCGCCTGGTCGTAGATATTGCTAACTGCTATAATCGCACTATTTCACTCCCATTTATGGAGCTTGTTAGCACTTGATGTTAGGTTGGCGCCATTAAAATGCATTGTAGTAATCATTGCTGCTTGCTGGATCGCTGCTGTGTCTCGATGTTGATGCTGGCTCTAACTCTGCTTGTCTAGGGTTAAAAATATGAGGTCCCGTGTTTTTTATGTGCTTTTGATGATAAAGAACGAGCGAAACCAACAAATATGTAAACTTCAAATATTTATTACTCTCGTGGCCATCTTAATTCCACTGTCCACCAAAGACCATGACTCAACACAAAGTAGTACTTCCGTTACATGTTCTTTGCATTGTTTATCCACCTCAAATAATAACACACAAACACACTTTACCAAAGTGACATTCCGACTGCCTCCCGACCCTTCTTGCAGCTTGTATTTATAACATTGTCAAAGAACTACTAAAAAGAGATATAGTTTATAAGTCACATGTACATCTGTTATCATAATTTGTGCAGAAAGTTATTAATCAGCATCGAGTGACATAATTTAACATGTTATTAAAATGACAGACAGATTTGTTGACTTGACAGAATAATTCTCTGTTACAAAAAGGCCGTTTTTTAGAAGTTTGTCAATTGACTTCTCTAATTTGCATAAATAAGTAAATAACATGAATTATTAAGAATTACATTGGTTTTCGTCTAAAATAGGATTGATTTCGTGAATACTGAGTGAAAACGCTCCTAGTGAACAAATAGGTTTCACTGGGTGATTTTTGTTTAAGGAGATCCAAAATACCTAAGTTGGCCACTATTTTTCGTACTTCATATTAATTATTTAAGATGAACTTAGTGTTTTTACATGATGACATTTGCTGTATCAGTGATCAAGTGATATAAACTTTTGTGTGGGTCAGTTATTCAGTATAATTTAATGGGTTGACTGTTTATGCAGACATGTTATGCAATTATTGTTAACATACACAATAACTTTTCTATAATCATAAATACTCGTTAAACTGGTTGAATTTGGAGGGTATCACATACTTCGGTACAGTAAAGCCTTTAATATGTTCCGTTACAATACCCCCCTCGGGTAATATCATTTACAGAATGTTAATGATATTAGCCGACTAGGACAAATGTGTCAAATTGTTAAAATTTGGAAAAGTACTACTTTAATAATTTTTTTGTTTTACTATGCATAATGTGTATGTATACAAGGACCATTACAACGTTTCAAAATGACTTTTCCTGCAAATATTTTAGTTGTGTTGTTTCAAATGCACTTTGTGTTATGCCTCTCAGTATGACAGCATAATAAAAATATTTAGTAATATATGAAAGTAAAAAAAATGTTAATCTTTGCTCCCAGTGAGCCACATGGAAAATGATCAAAAACGGACACAAATATATCACATGCGATATTAAGATATATAAAAAATATATGTAAATTATTTCAAAGTCAGTTCTCATTGAGTCACAGATTAATCAAGATAATAGAAGGAACATAAATATATTACATAGATGGACAGGTCATATGTCCATAGGAAAATATTGCAACTGTCTGCTCTTTTTGAGCCACATAAAAGAAATGAAAACAAAGAACATAATTATAAGTATGGACATGATATATAAACACAAACACTAGAGAAGTCACATGTATGAATATAATATGCATTTAAAAAAAAAGGAAATATTTAAAAAACTTGTCTCCCATTGAGACACATTGTCAAGACAGTACAAGAACATATTAATACTAAAATTGGACACTTAAATTGGTCACAAAATAACACAAACATCAAACTTGGTGAACATCTGATTAGCTATAAAAAATTGTACACAAATCATATGCCTAAGAACACAATAGTAACGAAATGATGGGTCTTGCACAACAATTTTTTCATTGTCTTTTATTTGGTGCAAGTATGTCCCATATTCAACAATACAAAAGGAAAGTAATAAATGTTTGTCACCTTCTTGCCCGTTGGAAGTAAAGAAGATGTCTCAAAATTTAATATTCAATAGTGACAATAAAAATATAAAAACATTCTCTCAGAGATCTGGAACTTTTCCAGGGTCTGTAGGATGAGTGGTAGTTGCTATTTGACACACCCAGTAAAAATCTTTGCTGATAACATGCTTTATGGAAAATGGGTAAGTAACTGTATTCAAACAGGGAAATGTGCTTAATCATGTTTATATGGTTTCAATTCAGTGATGTTTCTTAATCCAAATAACCTTCTTGATCTGGGAAAGATAAGTCTATACGCATTAGGATGTGGGCTTTCTTTTATTTCAAATGGACAAATGTCAATGTTTACTTTAACATATGGACAACCTAGCTCAACATCTTTGTCTATTTCAGTATTTTCAAACAATAGATCATTTTCAATTTCTTTAGTTCCTAAGTCTAATGTCTCTTTCCTACACTTAGACACATCCCTCTCTGTTTGCAAAGCATTGACATTTAAACATAAACCTTTTTTTTTTCAACTGTTCCTTTTAACACTGTGTTGTCACTTAACAAACCACTGTTTTCTCCCCCTTTTTTATAAAGTCCACTACGGATTCTTGTCCACCATGTAGGATACAAGGTTGCACTTACCTTTGCTAATTCTTTCCAAAAGGCATCTTTGTTTATACAGTTTCCATAATTGTTCCACAAAACTTCTAAAAACTTTTCCCCTTTTTCTTGAAAACACACATTTACATTCCATCCCTTTATATTTTCTTTAATATTATTATTATTACCATTCTCATAGATCAGTGTTTCATAGTTCCCAATAGGCAATAGCTTGTCCTTAGATACACATTCCCTAGTCTGCATTTCACTTAAATTAACCTCATTATTACCCAAGTTTGTCACATCACTTACCTTTACCACATAATCACTTTTCAATTCTACAAATACTTTTATTTCTTCCTCCACACTCTCATCAGTAACATCACTTGATTTAGGATCATTATGTAAATGTCCCTCTATTACTTCTTCCTCCTCCTCCACAACAACCCCATCTTCAGTTTCCCCCCTATGTATCTGAATCTCAGCAATTGAGTCTTTGGCTCCATTAAACACTTCGTCATCCCCCTTCTTATCAAATAAACCCCCCAAAATAGATTCTATTTGTGGTGTGCCTGACTTGTTATTAACACCAGTATCTTTTTCAGCCCAACTATGGAACTCTGCAATACCTTCAACTTCTGCACTTTCACTAACTACCTGTGCTTGAACACTGTTTTCATTAACTGTATCACTTTTACTCATAGTATCCCAAAACCTTTTATTAAATTCTAATTTATTCATTCTAACAACATCAGTATTTTCATGGTACTTACTCTTTACATTGTATCCTCTCCTTTTCCAGTTCCGGTTATGTGTTGTCCTGTCATAATATTGTCTAGCCCCAAAACTACGGACATCTAGTGGGACTGTCCACCGTTTCCCGGCTGGTTCCCTCGGTCTGTCCGTTTGTAGTTGTCGTTTTGTTCACTAGTTTCAACAAACCCCCTTCTATCTTGTTCTCTTCCCCAATACCTATTTCTATCATTCCTGTTATCTCTCCTCCATCCTCCCTCCTGTGTATTGTTTCTGATATCATTTTCATATCTCCTATCTCCCCTATTTGGAGCATTATTTGCAGAATTTTCAAAGTCTCTCCTCCCATAATAATCTCTATTTACATTCCTGTTCCACCCCCCATACTGGTTGTTGCCAGAGCCAAAACTTTGGTTATTTTCTCTTTCCAAGGCCCTATCTAATCTATCTACAAATTTCAGGAACTCTTCCATTGAATCGTCTGGTCCATGGACCAATTCCCACTGCAGTCTCTCTGGTAACCTTCTTTTTAAAACATCAATTTGTGTCATAATATCAAAAGAGTTATTCAAGTGAGCAAGCTTTTTCAATTGATCTCTGCAAAATTTTTGCATTCCCCCTACTTTCCCTCTATACACTGGTCCATTTAGAAATTCTGACTTTAATCTGGCTTGTATGGATTGTGACCAAAATTTGCAGATAAACTTAGCTTCAAACTCTTCAAAAGTATTCCAAGAATCATTATTCTCATTTGCCCAGGATAGGGCCTCCCCTTCTAGAAACCGTTTTACTAACTTAATTTTTATGTTATCTGACATTCCTACAACAAACATATCCTGAAATTGGTGAATAAAGTCAATAGGGTGCAGATTTTCACCTGGAAAGCATTTCACTTGGATGTGCGCATACATTGTATTTTGATTGTAAATCGTTTGTTTGGATATCAATGCGTCCTCCAATTGTGTACATTTAGTGTGTATATTTTCTACTTTTGTATCTACATTAGTGGTATACAGGTCGTATTCTTTTCTGAAGTTTTGTCTATTCTCTGATCTAATCTTTCAACTTCAGTATCTACTCTGTTCGAGATGACAGCAATGCTGTCTGTGTTAGCTTGTATGTTTTCATTTAAACTTTCAACTTCAACTTGAAATTCTTTTCTGAAGTGTATCAACTGTTCTCTAGTGTCCTTACTGAGGGTAGTTTTAATTTCCTCACACTTCTCATTGAGATGAGTACTTAATAGATCAAAATTCAAACTTAACTTATCCAGTCTATCTGTGTTTTCTTTAAGTTTCAAACTTACTTGTTCACTTGATTGTTTAAAATCCAAAGGTACTTGTTCACTGGATTGTTTAACTTGCGAGCTTATTTGAGTTGCAAACCCTGCTAGCCACTATGTTAAGTTTAATTGTTCACCATCCCCTGGTTCAATTTTTACATTTCCTACGATCTCATCACTCTCAGGTACAGACATGTTAACTATTAATTATTTTAAATGACAACAACAACAAAATACCTTGCTATATCTATGCTATGAAGTCGTGATCGGTGTTCCTGTTGGTTTCTTCGCTTCTATTCGGTTTTATCGAAGCTGAAGTCTTGATTGATGAATTCCCTTGACATAATCCAGACGTTAATCTTCCGAGCGGTGAGATGATGGTTTTTGGTAGTCGCACAAACACAATTTATTTAATTTTGACATATTTTCACTGTTGCCACACTGCACAAATAAACTTTTTTGGAATGATAAGCACTTACGAAATTTATCCATGCACTATTATCATCGATGCACTTAAAGATCCCGGACGAGCCCCCACGTTTGTAATGGTCGCCTGGTCGTAGATATTGCTAATTGCTATAATCGCACTATTTCACTCCCATTTATGGAGCTTGTTAGCACTTGATGTTAGGTTGGCGCCATTAAAATGCATTGTAGTAATCATTGCTGCTTGCTGGATCGCTGCTGTGTCTCGATGTTGATGCTGGCTCTAAATCTGCTTGTCTAGGGTTAAAAATATGAGGTCCCGTGTTTTTTATGTGCTTTTGATGATAAAGAACGAGCGAAACCAACAAATATGTAAACTTCAAATATTTATTACTCTCGTGGCCATCTTAATTCCACTGTCCACCAAAGACCATGACTCAACACAAAGTAGTACTTCCGTTACATGTTCTTTGCATTGTTCATCCACCTCAAACAATAACACACAAACACACTTTACCAAAGTGACATTCCGACTGCCTCCCGACCCTTCTTGCAGCTTGTATTTATAACATTGTCAAAGAACTACTAAAAAGAGATATAGTTTATAAGTCACATGTACATCTGTTATCATAATTTGTGCAGAAAGTTATTAATCAGCATCGAGTGACATAATTTAACATGTTATTAAAATGACAGACAGATTTGTTGACTTGACAGAATAATTCTCTGTTACAAAAAGGCCGTTTTTTAGAAGTTTGTCAATTGACTTCTCTAATTTGCATAAATAAGTAAATAACATGAATTATTAAGAATTACATTGGTTTTCGTCTAAAATAGGATTGATTTCGTGAATACTGAGTGAAAACGCTCCTAGTGAACAAACAGGTTTCACTGGGTGATTTTTATTTAAGGAGATCCAAAATACCTAAGTTGGCCACTATTTTTCGTACTTCATATTAATTATTTAAGATGAACTTAGTGTTTTTACATGATGACATTTGCTGTATCAGTGATCAAGTGATATAAACTTTTGTGTGGGTCAGTTATTCAGTATAATTTAATGGGTTGACTGTTTATGCAGACATGTTATGCAATCATTGTTAACATACACAATAACTTTTCTATAATCATAAATACTCGTTAAACTGGTTGAATTTGGAGGGTATCGCATACTTCGGTACAGTAAAGCATTTAATATGTTCCGTTACAGTTTACATAGACCTTCAAAATGCAAGAAATCGGTGAAAAAATTATTGTAAATATAACAAAAAAAATTTTCGGAGTTTAAGGTGGCAATGAAAGTGTGCCGAAACTAATGTTTCACATGTGTAACTCATGCGATCTGGGGAAATAAATACTTCTCCAACCAGAAGATTATATTTTACAAAATTCGTGTTTTGTTGAGTAGCTCCTCGTAGCACACGGATAAATAGTTCCTTCTCAATGTATAATCATTTGTAACTGGATATTTGTTATAGTTCTCCAAGAACTGTATCAATTGTGGATTCTTCAGTTTATCCAGTGGGATGTTGCATATCAGCATCATCTCACACGAGTCCTTAAAGAATGACTGTAATATTGATGCTCTAAGTGTCTCCTCAAACAGCAGCGTTTGTCTGCTGTCATTTTCAGCACTTTTCTCTACACAGCTGCTGTGTTTGGCGGTATTACAGTGTTGTTGCACACTAAAGCGCTTTTCTGCACTAATTTTAACTTCAGATAGTTTACAAAATATTATTTTCCTGTCAGCGCTGAAGAACAAAATATCGCAACATCATGCTGCTGGAGCACTTTACTTTGGCAACTGAACAGTGTGACCACATGTGCGAAGTTTATTACGTATGAACCTGGCTTTATTGGCTACGAGAACGTTTTGTTGACCCTGTGCAGCTGTGTCTTGCATCAGCGAACCGACTACAATGTGTTACGCTGCTTATCTACTGTAATCCTGATAAATAAAGCTATGTAGAAATTGTTTAGTTTATTTGTGACAATATCACCTGAATCATTGTCCTGTGAGCAACATTTTCATGTTTTTATTCTCCTATCCTCAAAGATACGACAAATACACGAATTGTTGGTGAAAACTGATCAAACTATGATCTGTTATTGTAAACGTTGGTCGAAATACGAGCTATTACTGAAACAGTTGTTAATACTACTTCATATGCGCAATAAAAAATACGTCATTCTACACTACAATACCTCAATTCGTGCGTAAATTGTTGTAAAATTGACCCTAATGTTTAGGAAAAAAATATGACTTGGCATTAATATTCGGGCCTTACTGACAACTAAATGGACTCCAGACCGACTTTCTCATCGTCGTAGGATTGCGTTTAATCTCTGTGGAAAGGGGAACCAAATGGCATGTTCTCTTTTTTTGTACCATACGTATTGTTTAAACATTAGCGTTGGGATAGGACGGGCACGTGGACGGTTTTTGAGCAACAATATTACCCAGCGCTGCTCCAGCAACCATAACTTGCCCAGCTTGGAAGTAGAGATGGGCAAAACTGTTCTTTTCAGAGATTGGATCAGAACTGTTCACTCCCTGAAATGAATTAGCTCTTTTTCATGACTCACCACTCATTTACAATATAAAATAAATGGAAGGCACATTGCCCTTTAAACTTGGTTTATTCCAGTACTATACCTGTATTTTGATCTTATTTGATCCTATTTTGAAGTAACACAGATAATGAGTAAGAATTTTGTATTGTTTATTGAAATTTCCACGATATGACAAAGTTTTTGATTATTGATTTATTTTGCACTATCGTGGTTTTTTGGGTGATCGGAAAATGTTGTAACTTGAGATTTACATTAACAATATATTTGGCTATAACGTATTAAAATTTCATTAACCTCATACAAATACATCGCAAGCCATATATTTTTAAAGTGAACGTTTCCTTTCGAAGACGCCTAAAATCGCAAAATCCGTACCAGAATAAGAAAAAAAATATAAATTTGACTGTAAAACGAAAGTGCTGCATATAGCCTTACGCAGAATAAAACAAGGAAAATATTGGTGTATCACATTTTGCGATACGTTTATCGGTTCGCTCGTAATTAAAGCGTAAATTCGAGTGTCTATAATAAAAATCCTATAGTAAGAGGAGTCATCAGGAACCTAATCTAATCAGTTTAAACAAATAAAAATAAAATAAAAACAATTGATGTATGCATAACATAATAATGTAATATACATAGCGGCATTACTACGAAGAACAATATCCAGTGGGGACGAACTCCGATGCAGAGGCGCTGAGTCGAGCAGGTCGAGCCGCGAGCTGTATTACTGCGTGAGCTGAGACCGCAGAGACCACAGTGACACCTGAGTCGCTTTGCTCGACGCTCTGGCTAGAGTCGAGACGGTGTGGCGAGCGTTGAGGGGGCGAGTTCCGAGGGAGGGGGTAGCGGTGAACTCACCCGCTCTGAGACAAATAGTTCGTTCCCTTGCGAGCGGGTTTTTGCAAGTAGTTCCTATGTTATCCGCTAGGTGGCTCTCTGTCCTGTTGCTCGCATCAACTGCCCAGAGGGCAGGACGTGCGACTGAAACGATCGCCGACAGAGTGCGATGCGAAGTTACGCTGCGCCAGACACTGCGCGGCAGACGACGCACAGAGATGCCACGGCATATGTGAAACACAAAATCCAATGGGGCACTGCACAATGCAGGCAGCCAAGATAGAAGCAGGGCAGAGGCCGGCGCTGGCTGTGTTGTGTGGCGTGCACTGTGCTGTGACCAGCAGAGGCGCTGCTGATGTGCTCCGTCTCTCTCTCTCTCTCTCTCTCTGCCGTGGGAAACGTTTGGAGCTACTGTTCTTTTTTTCTGAATCACTGATTGTTCACTCCTTTGAAAGATTGAACTCTATGAATTAGTTCAAGAGCGGATCCCCCATCTCTACTTGGAAGGAGAGGTTAGAGGCTGTGGTATGGATTTTTGACTCTCAATAACAGGTCCAGTTAGTGTCGACAGAGGTTTGTTATGTGGTGTTCAGCGTTTAACCACATTTGATGGCATTACTCACATACGCTGTAATTAATTGGCCTGCAGTGAGGAAATTTTATCAAATCAAGGGACGCTCCACAGCACACAACCATGATGCGGCGGTGCAAAAAAACAAATATTTTCTGAGGAAATAAAACGCAGGGTGTCGCAAAAGACAAGATTCAGCTTTAATGTGTTACAGCATCCAATCTAATTTTGATATTCAGACCATCGGTTTCAGCATGTGCGCCTTTGGTGGCAAGCACGACATCCGGTCTGTATTCCTGCTCCATTCACACTCAGCACAACGTAGCTGCAACATCTGTGGCAAGGGAAGCAACGATTCAATTCTTTAAATCTTTGATGTGGCTGAGGGGCGTTGGGAAACGTCTGTGATCCGGCGGTCAGCCATCTGTGATAACGGAGACGTTGGCAGCATATCAACGTTACTGTTAATATTACTTGCTGTTTTCTGAGAGAAAAATGATTCTACAATGCAATTCACTATCAAACAACGTCACACATTCACTTTCAGGCTGTTATGTACTTCCTCTGACACAGTATGCAGATTGATTGTACCCCAGATGTGAACACTGTGTTTGTTTATATCACACACGTGGGATGTTGTTTCATCAGAAAATGCTAGATTGTTTAGAAAATTTCCATCCTGCTATAAAAGGTGAAGAACGTCAACAGCGAACTGCATAAATTGTGGCTTGTCGTCTGGTTTTAACGCGTGCAACAGTTGCAAGCTATGTGGATACATATGTTATCATTTTCGTAGGACTCGGTGCCCGGTTGCTCTAGGGATATGCAGCTCTTGCTACATTCTCCGAACAGAGTTCTGAGGTGATCGTTGAGAAGCCAACCGCATCCGTTATGTGTCGGCTTCACATCAACTCATCCTGTCTGCATAAAATTCCTGTACAACAGGCGTACCGATTAAGGCGAGGACGCTTGCTTCCTACACCGTGTTTGACAGTTCCTTTGCACCTGCTTGTCCCACCTGGCCTGAATAAACCATTCCACACATTGAGTCTTCTTCTTGAACAGTTGTCATTATGCTTCATGCGTGACAACCTGAAACACACGCAAGCAGAATTTTTTGAATTTGGCCCTCACATAAGCCAAACATGGTGTGAATAGTGAATAGTTTGGGTGCTGTAACGCACTGAAGGTGTAGTGTGCCTTTCGAGACACCTTGTAATTACACTACTGGCCATTAAAATTGCTACACTACGAAGATGACGTGCTACAGACGCGAAATTTAACCGACAGGAAGAAGATGCTGTGATATCCAAATGATTAGCTTTTCGGAGCATTCACACAACGTGCTGACACGAGGGAAGTTTCCAACCGATTTCTCATACAAAAACAGCAGTTGACCGGCGTTGCCTGGTGAAACGTTGTGATGCTTCGTGTAAGGAGGAGAAATGCGTACTGTCACGCTTCCGACTTTGATAAAGATCAGATAGTAGTCTATCGCGATTGCGATTTATCGTATCGGGACATTGCTGCTCGCGTTGGTCGAGACCCAATGACTGCTAGCAGAATATGGAATCGGTGGGTTCAGGAGGGTAATACGGAACGCCGTGCTGGATGCCAACGGCCTCGTATCACTAGCAGTCGAGATGACAAGCATCTTATCCGCATGGTTGTAACGGATCGTGCAGCCACGTCTCAATCCCTGAGTCAACAGATGGGGACGTTGGCAAGACAACAACCAACTGCACGAACAGTTCGACGACGTTTGCAGCAGCATGGACTATCCGCTCTGAGACCATGTCTGCGGTTACCCTTGACGCTGCATCAAAGACAGGAGCGCCTGCGATGGTGTACTCAACGACGAACCTCGGTGCACGAATGAGAAAAGGTCATTTTTTCGGATGAATCCAAGTTCTGTTTACAGCATCATGATGGTCGCATAAGTGTTTGGCGACATCGCAGTGAACGCACATTGGAAGGCTGTATTCGTCATCGCCGTACTGGCGTATCACCCGGCGTGGTGGTATGGGGCGCCATTGGTTACACGTCTCGGTCACCTCTTGTACGCATTGACGGCACTTTGAATAGTGGATGTTACATTTCAGATGTGTTACGACCTGTGGCTCTACCCTCCATTCGAACCCTGCGAAATCCTACATTTCGGCAGGATAATGCACGACCGCATGTTGCAGGTCCTGTACGGGCATTTCTGGATACAGAAAATGTTCGACTGCTGTCCGGGCCAGTACATTCTCCAGATCTCTCACCAATGGTGACTGAGCAACTGGCTCGTCACAATTCGCCAGTCACTACTCTTGATGAGCTGTGGTATCGTTTTGAAGCTGCATGGGCAGCTGTACCTGTAACGCCATCCACGCTCTGTTTGACTCAATGCCTAGGCGTATCGATACCGTTATTACGGCCAGAGGTGGTTACTCTGAGTACTGATTTCTCAGGATCTATGCAGCCAAACTGCGTGAAAATGTAATCACATGTCAGTTCTAGTATAATATATTTGTCCAATGAATACCCGTTTATCATCTGCATTTCTTCTTGGTGTATCAATTTTAACGGCCAGTAGTGTAGAACCTCACTGTACCCAATGACATGAGCTCTGTGAGGAGATTTTATCGTATCAAGAGATAACCTGTGTTGCAAACGAATGTTACGGAGTGATATAAACAAGTTTTTTGTGAGGGAATAAAGTAACTAGAACCCCGATGGACCAAATGCCTTGAGTTGTATGGAGAAAAAGGTGATAAATTTCGTTTTTTATAAAAAATGTAGTCTACTACGTTCTTATATTAAACTTATTAATTCACTTCCGCAGTTTTCAGTAGCCTCGGAGCTGCTATTCTAGTAAGTAGTAGAGGACTGAACTTTCTAAATATCTTAAAATACTATGGAAATGTATAGGCACGCCCTACCAAATTTTCTCGAGACTTTGTAACCTAGAACTACACATCCCACATAACTGCAGTTTACGTTGCGTGGTTCGCCCCTTTTTTTCTTTAGTTAAGGTAGGAATAATAAGGTACAGAAGATATATTGATTTGTGTAAGTGAAAAATTTCCCACGACTGTCATGAAAATACATGATTTCTACAGGGACTTTGTAAGGGGGTAGCTACACCAGAAGTAGACTGTCATCCAAGCTCTGACGGTACCTGCTGAGAATACGGTAGTCCACTCTAAAACAGCTCCTCTGCTAATGGGAGGCAGCTAAACAAGCGGCCGAAGACAAGTGCTCGCCTCGTACAAACAGGTGTAACGACTTGATTATCTCTCTTCGCTGCCAGGTCTGTGGCTGGACTCGACAGAGAGCCCCACACTCCGCCTGCTAGCTGACCCGTGCTTAACAACACGTACGCCGCAGGTACGAGCTCTGGGTGCTGCACCTTTGGTCTCGCCTAGTAAACGGCTGTTAGGAAAGCGCGGCCGGGCATCCGTATAATGTTTCCAAATAACAGTTTTCCAGCGCTGCAAGCAGGCCCCGCCGCCTTGCCGCGCTCACGTGATGGAGCATGTCTGGCCGCAGGATGGTACGTGCCCGACACCGGCGGACCTCTGGAGAGCGCGCACGGCTCCACTGCGGCCCCTATGACGTCACCCAAGCAGACTGCTCTCGGCAGGGCAAGGTTTGCGTACTGGCTGGATAAGGAGCAGAAAATGCAACACAGCTGGTGCCACTTGCGTATAGAACATAACAAATTAAAACTGTGTGCCGGACCGACACTCGAACTCGGGACCTTTGCCTTTCGCGGGCAAGTGCTCTACCAACTGAGCTACCCGAGCACGACTCACGACCCCCCCTCACAGCTTTACTTCTGCCAGTACCTCGCCTCCTACCTTCCAAACTTTACAGATGCTCTCCTGCGAACCTTGCAGAACTAGCACTCCTGAAAAATGGATATTGCGGAGACATGGCTTAGCCACAGCCGTGTCTCCGCAATATCCATAAAAGGCGTGGGGTACAATGGTTTATCAGCTCTTCATAAGCCACACATTTCTCTAGCCAGTGCTAAGCGACGTTTGAGGTGGGGTAAAGAGTGACGTCACTGGATGACTGGAGACGACCGGCTTCGAGTGATGAATCACGCAATGCCCTGTGGCAGTCCTGCGGAAGGGTTTGGGTTTGGCGAATGGCTACAGAACCTTACCTGCCATCACGTGTAGCGCCAACAGTGAAGTGCGCAAGGGGTGGTGTTAGGGTACGAGGGTGTTTTACGTGGTTGAGCCGATCCGCCAACGATATTCAAAAATACTGAAGCGCCGTCTCTAGGCAACGCTTTCGTCGGCGCCCCGCACGGCGCAGCTGAGTCGAGCTATGAGGTTATAAAAGGCAGTTCGCGCACCGCCACATGGGATTGTCATCCACAGCAAATGACAGTGTTAGTGACTCTTTTCGGATAGCAGGGGAGCTATTCGCAGGTTGAGTAGATGCCGCGTGGTCGCCACAGTGTTACCTTGGTAGGAAACTCGGCGACATTATTTGTAGCATATATTCGCAGTGTCAGACGAAAGTAAAGAGGCTTTACATGCTACGCGTTGAGTATAAACCGAGCATTGGTGAAAGCGTTACGCTTGGTGGTCCAGCTAGTTTTCCGGCGAGGTTACGAGCTGTTTTTGCGCTGTTGAGTGTGCTGTCAGGATTTCCTAAAGGTCAACAGTCGCAACAAGCACAGCACGTGTCATTTGTTAATCTGGTTGGATTCCGCCGTATTGTTTATAGAACACCATAGTAAGAAAAAAAAGAAAAAACGCACACCAATAAACGGTGAGCTTTACAGGTTAGTAAGCAAACACTTGTCTAGTTCTGGTATTGATGTACACCCCTGATTAACTGTTTACTACTCTGAAGCCTTTGGGAGCGTTAGTGTTCACGTTGTATACCGAACTCTTCAGTATTTAATTTTGGCGGAGTGTCGTTCTGCATTTTGATTATCCATTTTGATGGGTACTGGTTTGTGTTTTTAAACTGTGTAGGACTACGCAGCTTTACCCTTGCCAATGTTTTTACATATTATAAACAGTTTTGAAAGGGGAAATTCATATTTTGGGAACTTTATTTAATTTTTTAGCTCTGGTATTTTGGCCAAGTATTGGTAAAGCCTTGTTTATTGAATCTACTGACAAGGGTTAAACTTATTACGGATGATAGCCCTCTCATTTAAGGTCTGTTTTATTACCGTTGTACCGTTGAATAGTTTTCAAATTACACTACCCAAAATCTTTCACTGTTTTTTTCCTTTTTTTTTTTACCAATGGTGTTTTGTGGAAGCTGTTCCTTTCTTTTGAGTGTAAAAGGATTTAGTTGCTGTTTGTATTTTAGACACTTATTATAACTGTCTTTTCTGTGTAGTTTAGATCACTGAAGAATGCGATTCATTCTGTACAATAATTGGTATCTGTCCGAGAAGGAAACACGTTGGGGCTGCTGGATGCGGCAGTTAGTCTGTATACGCATCTGGAAAATGCTGCAGGCGTAAAGAAATTGTTATCAGAGTTAATGTTTAACTGTACATAGTTTAAAGAAATACAGTTGTTCATCTGTGGTAGCCTTTGGTTCCGTTGCTCGAATTTCTTAATTGCCCTTTTTCGTTGGATTTACTTAATGATATAGAATTGTGGAAAATTGTACATGATTGTCCCTGAGTATCTGTACCCGTTACCTTCCACTACCGAACTGAGTGTATTTTCTTGAGGTAATTTTAAGATAGCTCGGTGGTTATGAGGTACTACCCCTTTTGTGTTTAATAAAGATATGGCCGGCGGATGTGGCCGAGCTATTCTACGCGCTTCAGTCCGGAACCGAGCTGCTTCTACGGTTGCAGGTTTCAATCCTGCCTCCGGCATGGATGTGTGTGATATCCTTAGGTTGGTTAGGTTTCAGTAGTTCTAAGTTCTAGGGGACTGATAACCTCAGATGTTAAGTCCCACAGTGCTCAGAGCCGTTTGAACTATTTTTGAAATGTACGAATACATTTTACAGTATTGTATGCTGTGTACAGTAGAGGAACTGTGTATATGAGATCATCTGTGAGCCAATGGTAACAACATGCGTGAAATGGATTAAGCTGCCCGGAGTCCCGACCTGATCCAAATGGAACATCTGTGGGATGAGCTACAACGACGTAAACTTCGCACCAGATCGCAGCATCCAACTCCACTACCTTCCTTGGTCTCAGCTGTTGTGGGGGAATGCGTGCCGTTCCTGCGCAAACATTTCACTGAAAGTACCCGAGCAGAGTGCAAGCCCTCATTAAAGTCGGAGGGCGGAC
Source organism: Schistocerca cancellata (assembly GCF_023864275.1). Classification (NCBI taxonomy): domain Eukaryota; kingdom Metazoa; phylum Arthropoda; class Insecta; order Orthoptera; family Acrididae; genus Schistocerca; species Schistocerca cancellata. Next base: position 599,510,170 of record NC_064631.1, on the reverse strand, counting down.
ATACCACATATTAATGTCCACTAACAGGTGTCCGGGTAATACTCAAGGAAACTATGATTAAATAAATGTTATGCTATTTTATACTCGAAGAATAAAAGTTTAAGAATGTATTGGTCAAAATAGTACACAAGTGAGTACTGGCACAGATTAATATGTTATATGTACAAAATAACAGACGAATGTGATGAAGAGGAAAGGAAGGAGTCAATGGACAGCGGGTAGGGAACAGTTGCGGTACACTACTTTCAACAAGCCTATTAACTTAAGGTCGGAAAAATATTAAATGGCTGCTGCTACTTGAGCACGGGGTGAATAATGGAAATATTTTTTGATCATCGAGGATTAAGTCATGATTCTGTGATTAGTATTTACTGATAGCCGGAATTTCCAGTAATTTTGGTTTTGTGCCTTTTTTTGGTCTATGGAGAGCACAAGCACAAGACAGAATCACTTCGCATTCCCCACAAAATAATGACATCTCTCCAACAGATGAAATACACATCGCGCCCACCGGTTCAGGTCCGCCGCCTGCCATCCACTGTTCTCACGTCTGCTCCGTTTCTAAAGTGAGACACTAGACCTCCGCCTCAAACACGGTAACAAAACGGCACGGTTTTTTTAAACTTTGCTTTTGATTTGTGTTCTACCAATCTTCCACATAGGCTCTTCGTAATGATTTGTCCATATAAATTCTAACATCCACTGTCTTCTGTTATCCCTATCCCATCATCTCTTTCATTCATCTTAAAATGCCAATCATGCAGCACCGCATAGCCCTGTTAATCGATGTTTTCGTCGATGGTTCCTTTTGTGGGACGTCCTCCACGTGTATCCTCTTAACAACGCCAACTTACTGCATCTGTTAGGGAAATTATGGAAAATCTAACACTGAACCCGCGTCCTTCCGAATGCAAGTCCCGTGTCTTACTACTGTGCCAACTCTCTCGGGAGCTCAGCTCATATAGAGCAATATCGGCACTCGTTTTTCCCACGTACCATTCCTGTGTAAAGGAGAAGGATGAAATGATGGTGAGCCCTCCCCTACAAAACATAAACCTAAACATTTGAGAATGTTTGTTTCACATACAACTTGAAACGCTAGAGCTACGTGGGGTATTCGCACATTGACATCTGATGATGGATGCGTTCCGACACAAGTCACATGAGCAATAAAGTCATGCCTCACCTGATTTTTGACTTTCATTATTGCGACCCAGTAAGCCTGAATGGAAAACTACTGCTTATTATTATAATGGTCACCCGCATTCTGCACGACTTTGTAGTATTCCTGGAGTGAAATTTAAACATCCTCGAAAATCTTGAAATCCCTGATACCGATGCCTTGGCAGTATCGAAGCCGCTAATAGGTAAAAACGGCCGAGATTTTCAATTCACTGGGTTGATGAACTGCCTGTATACATAATTAAGTTTGTAAGAGCCCTCAGTCCCCGAGCCCTACTTCGATCTGGCCAATTTGTTTAGTCATAAAACTCAACATTTCGCTTTATTATACAGAGTGTACATGTACTTACTTTCGATAGTGCTGTTTAAACAACATCAGAGGACACTGTTAAGACCAGGTAAGACGTTCAGAACTGATTAATTTCTAAAGATAAAAGGTACAACATCTCCCACCGTCTCTAGCTAAGGTAATTTTCACCCTACACAACCGATGTTTAAGCGTGCCTCATACCTTGTATTTATCTTCCATTGCCTATTTATTAGTACTGATTTTACCCGTTCAGTGGCTGTGAAATAATTGGCAGCCCTTGAGTTTATGCCATGGGTGCCCCCTCACTTAACAAAGCGCCTTGCGACAGCCACTCAGTCAGTGAAAACCACACGCAGTAACCATGAAATTTACCTAGTGTTCTATTGACGGTCACGAATTACGTCATGGCGGGTACGTCTCAGCAATGACAGACGCTCGTGTATCGTCAGTAGTAACACGCGACCTTCGCATGACTGTCCACCGGTGTGCTCACTCGTGTCACATCGCACCATCTGGCAAATCTGTGCGTTAATCACGCTTGTCTTTCATCTTACACGCTTCTGCTTCTTTTACCAGTAAAGCAATAAGGAAACATAGCGTGCAAATATTTGTCTTGGATAACTCTTAGCCGAGCGGTTCTAGGCGCTTCAGTCTGGAGCCGTGGTGCTGTTACGGTCGCAGGTTCGAATCCTGCCTCGGGCATGGATGTGTGTGATGTCCTTAGGTTAGTTAGGTTTAAGTAGTTCTAAGTTCTAGGGGAATGATGACCTGGGCAGTTAAGTCCCACAGTGCTCAGAGCCATTTGAACCATTTTGATAAATCTTATCACAATTAGAATCTTCAACAAGATACACTGGTACAAGTTTCTCGCTTCATTCACGAGTACATGTTTTTTTCGTTAGAGTCTTGTATAATCGGTGATGCTGTCATGACTAGCATAAAAAAAACGTTAGGCCAACGAACAACTGTTTCTACGCTCCACCGTTAATAAGTCGAAAGCTTCAGTTGAAGCAGTGTGGTCTCCCATCGAATAGTTTCGCAAAAAGTCACGAACTTTCCGGTTTTTGATAACCAGATGTTTTCATGATACACGCTTGGTCAACTGAACATTCCGAGCACACCTCCCACTGAAATTCCCAACTTTAGAGAATTTTTTTATATATCATTACTTATTGCAGGGACCGATGACCAAGCAGTTAGGTCCCTCCCCCCCCCCTTTTTAAACCAACCAAACAGCCAACTATATTGCACTACCTGAATTGTTGTGAACATTGAACCGGCAAATCAGCGCCATTCCATAGCTGAGAAGGGCATGATAATATCTCTTACGCTGTATACACAGATTTCCTTGTTGTTGTTGCTGTAAATTCAGTTTTGCGGGTGGTTAAATGCTTGTGCTCGGGCATTTCAGCCCTGTCAGATGACTATGGCAAGTACGCCAGCATGACTGTGGAATAAATATGGCTCAATATATTTCTCTTATTTCCTTTTGTGCATGTCCTGTGTCCTTTCTTCCTCTCCTCGTCTTTTCCAATAGTGTATGGTAAAGTATGAAGGGTTTTGAATGCGGCAGCAAACGAAGCTAAAATATGCAGGGAATCTCAACCTTGTGCCAACTTAATTTCACTCTGGACATGGCAAAGAATAGGGACACGTTGGTCAAGTCAAAGGTGAGCTAAAAGTTAACAGTTTGGTGTGCAAGGGTTGGTCAGGGACAGTGATTCGGGGTGCCCCATCATATGTACTGGATAGGGAGAGGTCTTTGGGTGTGCCATCTTGGACTCTATTCCAGAAAACGGTTAAGTCACCAGACGTTCCCTCAGAACGCCTGTGTCGAACGATAAGATAAAAGGTATCGGAATAGCTTGTTTAGTGGCTAAGTCTGATTATTTACTCCCTTATCACGTTTATTATTGTTGATGAAGTAGGAAAGGGGTTGGTAATTTTATCAGGTTATTGAACTGGGGACTCTGCAAACGATATAATGTGGCCTACGTTATGCGAGACCATAGTGGTGCTCAGTCGCGGTAGTTTCTCCTCTGTAAATTCATCCGATTGTGCCTTTCTTTCATTAACTCGCGTGTAAATCGTGTTATTTATCACGTACTGAATTTGGAAACCGATGTGTCGAGATTTAATGAACTTTTCTTTATGTACAACGTGTCTTGCATTGTGTATTACGATGAGTGTCATTGTAGTTCACACATCTGACTTCACCACGGTCATTAGACGCGTAATAAATTCCGTCGCATCATTGAAGCCGCCCCACGGTAAGTATCTGTCCGAAATTTTGGTGGATTTCATTAGGTGCGTGGCACAAGATGGCGGGAATCGGATGCCTAACGGACAATGTTTCCATGTTTGGGTTCAATACAGGGTTTCCGCCGTGAGCCATTATTATATTCGTGCGGTGTTTGTTCGGGGTATGAATTGCGTTTATTGAACGATTTGGCAAATTTTCGTTTCGAACGATGTACTGTAATAACATGTGCTTCACCCGCATGTATGTAGTCTCCCAACCTTTTGAACTGTTGTCACTGTGCAGTTGTTTCCTTCTCTCGCACGTGACAGAACACGAAAACGGAAGCTTTAGTCAAATCAGTGGTCCATTTCAAGCGTTTCTTGCTTACAACCACAGCCGTTGTATCATGTTCGGTGCCTGACGATGTATCTCTTCAATCTAGTTTTTTAATTAAAGTTCTCTGCTTTGTAGCCATTTCGTAGTGCACTTGTATCAAACTTTGTGTGTCCGAGTCGATAGGCCACATGCTATCCCCAATTTGCTATCCCTTTGTCCACTTCATTTCGATTGAAAATATATCTTAATACCGTAAATTGTACCAGCGTAAAATGGACTACCGAAGAATGGCCTCCCTCAAGGAAGTGTTTCGGCTACAGTTCTGTTTAATATATACGCGAACGACCAACCTACAGCCCCAAACACCAGGAGCTTCTTATATGCTGACGACCTCGCTCTAGCCACCCAGAGCACAGATTTTGAATCAGTGAAGAACAACCTCACGAATGCCTTTGAAGATCTATCCAAACACTACAACACAAACCAGCTTAAACGAAACTCCTCAAAGACCCAAGTGTGTGCTTTTCATTCGAGAAACAAGTAAAGCACTCGCAGGCTGAAAATAGTATGATCGGAGGTTGAACTGGAACACTACGAGACTCCAAAATAACTAGGATTGACACTTGATAGATCTCACTCTTTCGAAAAGCACTGCATGAAATGCAAGTCGAAAGTTTCCACCAGGAACAATCTCCTACGGAAACTGACAGGATCACAGTGGGGTAGTCAATCTGAAACAATCCGAACATTTGCTACCACACTTTGCTGTTCTGCGGCAGAGTATGTTTGTCCTGTTTGGTATAATTCAACTCATGCCATACATGTGGATGTAGCTCTCAATGAAACCTGAAAATTTATATCAGATTCCTTGAAACCCACTCCAGTCGAATAGCTTTACCACCTCGCAGGAATAGTACCACCACTTGTTCGAAGAGAGGTAGCTGCGAACAAGGAAAGAAAGGCAGTGGAACACGAAGTAACTCATCCTCTGTATGGGTAGAACCGCATCCGGTACGACTGAATTCAAGGAAAAGTTTTCTTAGGACATCAAAGGAACTTTGAACTACTGCTGGAAAAGCTGGGGTACAGCTATGGAGGGCTGCCACCTACCTTCCCCCTGGTGGGAAAAGAGTTGTAGAAGCTTTACCTCCAGGGAACGGACAACTTGGAAGTCCCTGAACAGACTGAGATCTGGAGTTAGAAGATCAAAAGTTAACCTGGCAAAATGGGGATACACTGATCCGAATGATACTCGGTGTGGCTGTGGGGAAGAACATACAGTCCAGCACATGCTTCAGTGTTGATTGTGTCCAGTCTCCTGTATAGAAGATGACCTTCAACAAGCAACAGAAAGTGCACTGGATGTGGCCAAGTTTTGGTCAAAATTAATTTAATCATAACTATGTAACATATGTGGCAACGGCCTTGCTGCAGTGGATACACCGGTTCCCGTGAGATCACCGAAGTTAAGCGCTGTCGGGAGTGGTCGGCACTTGGATGGGTGACTATCCAGGCCGCCATGCGCGGTTGCCATTTTTCGGGGTGTACTCAGCCTCGTGAGGCCAACTGAGGAGCTACTCGACCAAATAGTAGCGGCTTCGGTCAAGACTACCATCGTAACGACCGGGAGAGCTGACCGCACGGCACTCATATCCGTATCCTCCACTGAGGATGACACGGCGGTCGGATGGTCCCGGTACGCCACTCGTGGCCTGACGACGAAGTGCTTTATACACACACACATACACCTGTATGTTCCTGACACGAGAATAATTATAACCAGCGTAAAATAAGCGGTCATATTGGAAGCCACCAGAAAGTTTTGATAATGCATGATGTAATTTGTCTTTTTCCATGTTAAATTAGTTACGTTGTCGTTTAACATCAAATCCCGTTGTGTCGTGTAAACATCCCAGCCCCAAAATGCCTGAAAGGAAATCCTTAAATAATCATTAAAAAATCCAAGGAATAGAGATCATAAAGCTATGCTGGTACCAAAATGTACATTATCTGGCTGCTGTCCAATACAAAATGCCAAATACTAATTGAATTAAATTATAACGTCTCTTTCTCTGAGTACGCCACTATCCTTCTGAGTTATCCATTACGTGTTTAAAATATGAGTCAGTCGTTTCTAGCACTAACTATTAAATTCAACTGGTTGTAGAATGCTGTATTTATATCCCTGAGCCGCTTTTTCTACTAAGATTATATGGGGCTAACACGTGAGAGAAGGCGTGCTTCTGTTATGAAGAAAGGTTCCTACGATCTCTCCCAATCAGTTCAAAGAACATATGAAAGAGAATTTTAAAAAAAGTTACACAACCCAATAACCTGAAACCGTATCCCAGAGAGTGTTCAGGGTGTTACAATACAGGTATGTTTCCGGTGATGAGTTTTATATAAGGACCACTCAAAAAAAAAAAAAAACCATAAACAAGTGTACGTACAGAACTTAAAACCTAAATGTTTTCCGTTTTCCATGATAATCCAATAACTAAGCGCAAATTACTTTCGCGGCGGGTTATTGCCGTTTCATCGAGTAAATTAAAGATGCTGTGAAGTGGCCACACACGTGCTCCAGTAGTGGCTTTACACAAGGACCTCCGCGACAGGTCCGTGACTGGCTGATCCTTAAATGGTACTTCAGTCAGGGTGAGCCCTGAGTTGTCAGCAGCTCCAGGACGAAACGGGCCTCGCGAAGCCGCCTGCTGAAACCTGAGATAAGACGGCGCTGATTGCAGGTAGCGAGAGAACGTGGCCAGATAAGATCTCCGGCGGTAATGGAGAAGTAATTGGGCGATCCAGATCCAGCGCCGCCCCCCCCCCCCCCCCCCCCCCCGACCTCTCCACCAGTGGGCATGGGCTACTGCTCCCGTTGCACGCACTTTCTCAACGCCCAGCGCTTGCGGAAAACTGCGTACTGCTCTCTCAACAGTGTTATGCAAAGAGCTTAGCACAGGTCTCTGCTACATACATGTCTACATTGTTCTTACCTTAATTATAAAATGTTTCGGATTAAACTATACCAGCATTTCTGATGTTACACAATCTTCTTCTTGATCACTCAGACAACATCGATTTGTGAATCTCTACTCGCGCTTTTTCACCTGCCAACCTCAAAGCTGTGGATCATGGACGTCAAGTAGATGCAGTATTTCTCCATTTCTAAAAAGGATTTGATTCAGTACCCCATCTACGCTCATAGTCTAAAGTACGATCATGTGGGGTATGAAGTGAAATTTGTGACTGGGTTTAGGATTTTTTGGATGGAGAGTTGTCGTCAGATACAGAAGTAAGCTCACCTTCTCCCCAGGGAACTGTGTTGTGTATTAACGATCTATTAACAGTAACCTCTAACTTTTAGTAGTCCGTGCAGTCATCTGTCATAAGTACTGTCTGCAAAACACTGCACAAGTTTTCAGTCAGATCTCATTAGGATAAAAAGTTGTGCAAAGGCTGGCAACGTGCTTAATTGTTCAGAAATATAGAAGTGAGCACTTCAAGAAAGGAAAAAGCGTAGTATCGTAGGACTATAGTGTCAACGAGCGACAGTCGAAATCGGTCAGTTCGTACTTTGCCGTAACAGTTTGTAGCGATACGAATTGGAATGACCATATAGGCTCGAACGTAGGTAAAGCAGGTGGCAGACTTCTGTTCGATCATATAATACTAGGGAAATGCAATCAGTGTACAAAGGAGATTGCATCCTATGCTCTCGTGCTACCTATCCTAGAATATCGCTCAAATACACCGAGCCCATACTACGAGGGGGTGCTGAAAAGTAACGCATCCGAAATTTTTTATGTGAAAACTGTAGCAGATTTTTAAATAAAACAAACATTATTAACATTCTTCATCTTTATTATTAATGTCTACATATTTATTTCCCAACACAGAACCCCTGGTGATGAACACACTTTTACTAACGAGAGACCAGTTTGTTGCTACCTTGCACTGCAGAATGTCTGACTTTGTTGACGGAGCTACCACCTCAAATCTGCTGTACCGCTACTTCACGATCAAAGTGAAATTCCCGCAGGTGTTCTTTAAGGCTCCGGCCCTGACTTGTGGAGGAACAATATTAGAAAATCCAGAAGCTGACTGAAGAAGATTCTGTTGCTCCAGTATACATCCCTCGCGAGGACCTCTGAGATACGAGACATTATGTCTCATGCGGAGGCATATACACTCCTGGAAATGGAAAAAAGAACACATTGACACCGGTGTGTCAGACCCACCATACTTGCTCCGGACACTGCGAGAGGGCTGTACAAGCAATGATCACACGCACGGCACAGCGGACACACCAGGAACCGCGGTGTTGGCCGTCGAATGGCGCTAGCTGCGCAGCATTTGTGCACCGCCGCCGTCAGTGTCAGCCAGTTTGCGTGGCATACGGAGCTCCATCGCAGTCTTTAACACTGGTAGCATGCCGCGACAGCGTGGACGTGAACCGATGTACAGTTGACGGACTTTGAGCGAGGGCGTATAGTGGGCATGCGGGAGGCCGGGTGGACGTACCGCCGAATTGCTCAACACGTGGGGCGTGAGGTCTCCACAGTACATCGATGTTGTCGCCAGTGGTCGGCAGAAGGTGCACGTGCCTGTCGACCTGGGACCGGACCGCAGCGACGCACGGATGCACGCCAAGACCGTAGGATCCTACGCAGTGCCGTAGGGGACCGCACCGCCACTTCCCAGCAAATTAGGGACACTGTTGCTCCTGGGGTATCGGCGAGGACCATTCGTAACCGTCTCCATGAAGCTGGGCTACGGTCCCGCACACCGTTAGGCCGTCTTCCGCTCACGCCCCAACATCGTGCAGCCCGCCTCCAGTAGTGTCGCGACAGGCGTGAATGGAGGGACGAATGGAGACGCGTCGTCTTCAGCGATGAGAGTCGCTTCTGCCTTGGTGCCAATGATGGCGTATGCGTGTTTGGCGCCGTGCAGGTGAGCGCCACAATCAGGACTGCATACGACCGAAGCACACAGGGCCAACACCCGGCATCATGGTGTGGGGAGCGATCTCCTACACTGGCCGTACACCACTGGTGATCGTCGAGGGGACACTGAATAGTGCACGGTAAATCCAAACCGTCATCGAACCCATCGTTCTACCATTCCTAGACCGGCAAGGGAACTTGCTGTTCCAACAGGACAATGCACGTCCGCATGTATCCCGTGCCACCCAACGTGCTCTAGAAGGTGTAAGTCAACTACCCTGGCCAGCAAGATCTCCGGATCTGTCCCCCATTGAGCACGTTTGGGACTGGATGAAGCGTCGTCTCACGCGGTCTGCACGTCCAGCACGAACGCTGGTCCAACTGAGGCGCCAGGTGGAAATGGCATGGCAAGCCGTTCCACAGGACTACATCCAGCATCTCTACGATCGTCTCCATGGGAGAATAGCAGCCTGCATTGCTGCGAAAGGTGGATATACACTGTACTAGTGCCGACATTGTGCATGCTCTGTTGCCTGTGTCTATGTGCCTGTGGTTCTGTCAGTGTGATCATGTGATGTATCTGACCCCAGGAATGTGTCAATAAAGTTTCCCCTTCCTGGGACAATGAATTCACGGTGTTCTTATTTCAATTTCCAGGAGTGTAGATAGCCTTTTTTTCCCTCGTTCTGTCCGCGATTGGAACAGGAATGGAAATGACTAGTAGTTGTACGGGGTACCCTCCACCACGCGCTGTAAGGTGGACTATGGAGTAGCGATGTAGACGTAGATGTAGATGTATGGAGCATGATCGATGACGATGAACGAAGGTTTCGGATTGTGTAGACGTCGCAGCGCTCGTGTGTGCTTTAGTATTGTCATGCTGAAGCTGGGGTGCTCCGTATGTGAAGGAACTCTTGGAATTCGAAATTCGATTACAGCACGCTGTTTCTCAAACACCGACATAGTTACTTTACACACCGCCGTGTTACACACTACAGTTCAGAGCCTTCTAGCGGCGTAGGGCTACAGATATGTAGACATGAAGAATGAAGATTCTAAATGTTAGTAACGTTTGTTTTATTTGAAATGCTTTAAGAGTTTTCACATAAGAAATTTGGAGCCATTACATTTCAGCGTGTCCACGTAAACAGAACTAACGTATTCAACGTATACAAAGAAGCCACATCGGACCTCCAGCTGTGAATCACACGAATGGAAAAGAAGCTGCAAAAATGTGGTTAGATTGCGAGCATTAAATTGTGTTGAAATTGACGCTTCGACTACACATATTCATTACCAAACTAGCAAAATGTGCAGTAATATAAACGCATATTATAAACGCACAATGTAGTGCTTTACTTTCCATGACTACTGAGTCAATAGCGCACAGTTGTAGTAGATCACGTAGTGCAAATAACTAGGTGTGATATTTCTTTGGATACGAAATGGAAGAAATGGATCACAAAAGCACACTCGCTGGTAAAACAGACGATAGGCTTTAGTTCATTTGTAACACACTAGAAAAATGCAGTAGGTCTACGAAGAAGATTACTTAAAAACACTCGTTTAATCCAACCTAGAATGTTGGTCAAGTGTGTGGGACCAGTAGTACCAATTAGGACTGACAGAGGATACTGAACGTGTATAAGGAACGGTAGCACGAATGGTCACAGGTTTTTGTGAACAACGGGAGTGCGTCACGGGGATGCTGAAAAAATCTCAACTTGCAAACATTTGACGATTTATGCAAATTATCCCATGAAAGACTGATTAGTAAGTCTCAAGGTGCAACTTAAAGTGATGAATCTGGCAATATACCAAGACCCCTAATGTTACCTCCCACAGTGATCGCGAAGAGAATATCAGACTAATTGCAGCATACACTGACGCTTTTAAGCAGACATTCTTCTCGCGATCAGTACGGAATTGATCGGGGAAAAGCCTAATAACTGGTGCAATGGGAGGTACCTTCCACAACGCCCTTCACAGTGGTTTGCGGAGTATGGTAGTAGGTGTAAATGTTGATGCACCCAGTGCACCAAGTGTAGTTTCTGCACAGTTAGTCGTCTCTGCGCGAACATGTCTCGTCGTCCCTCCCAATAACGATGAAATACAAGTCGTTAAATACCGTGTAACATTTCAAACTTTCCACGAATAGCAAAGTTCTCCACACGTCTTCATTTCTCCCGCCAGAGCTGAAATAATTCATAATAAAGAAATAATAATAAAAAAATGTCCCAAGAGTATCGAGACTTCCCAATTAAGACTTCGGCAAAACTCATTGCAACCACTGCATCGCTAATTAATAACGAGAGAAGATTTCTCAAAGCAGTAAGCAGATCAGGAAGAAGTCACATCAAGTTACTCTTTGTAATGCAGTTTACTAATCCATTTGCCCCACCTGCAGTGAAACAGACAGCTCTCAATTAGGAAACTGTAATCGTGTCGAAACTAGTAAGAACACAAACTGAAAGTCTTTTCTCGCAGCGGGATAAATGTATTGAAAGTTACGGTTATTAGTTTTTTAATTACAATCAGTTTACTTACTTCATCTATGATAGAGGATCCGTGACGTGGAGAGCGTGGTCGAGGTGGTTCCACGGATTCACGACTGGGTTTGAATCCTCGGAGTTTGGAGGCCAGCGGAATACAGTTAACTCATGCTGGTTCTCTTCGAACGACACACATACTCTGCGAGCTGTGTGACACGTTGCATTGTCGTGCTGGCAGATGCCATCATGGCAAGGAAAAACAATCTGCATGTAGATGTGGACGTGGTCCCCATAGATAGATGCATACTTGTGTTCATCCATTGTGCCTCTCAGAATGACGAGATCACCCAGGGAATGACACGAAAACATTCCCTGGACCATAATGCTCCCTACTCCGGCCTCGACACTCCAGGCGATTATTCCAGGGCCCTACACGCCAACGGCCATGTGTCCGATGGAGCATGTAACATAATCCACCTGAAAAGACCAGCTTTCGCGATTCAGCACTACTGGCGTGTAAATTCCAGCCTTCTTGACCGGTGAACGTCAGTCAGCATGGGTGTATGAACCATGTCCCCGCCACTGAGGCCCACATGCAGCACTGTGCGCTGGACTGTCGGCGAGGAGACAGTGTCGGTGACCCCATGGTTCTTATGGGCGGTCAGTTGCTCAACAGTTGGGCATCTGTTCGACCATAAGCGTCTCCGTAGCCGTCCTTAACCCCGGTTATCTATGGCCCACAGTGCACCACAGTTACTACTTGTTTTGGATAGCGCCATTTTGCCATGCACGGTATACCTCAACCACGACAACACACGAACAGTTCATAAACTTAGTCATCTCGGAAATTCTTTCACTCTTGACGCGAAAGCCAATGGCAAAGCCCTTTTGGTTGTCAGATAAATCATTCCGTTTCGCTGTAACATCACAACAGGTGTCGTTACATGATTGAAAAAATGAGCGATGCAACTGATTAATCTCAGCCCCAACAACCGCATGCCTGTAGAAGCAATATGGGTCTACACATTTCTTTTTTCCATTATTATGCGCACGTCCTGTGTCCTGATTTCCATTTTTCTCCCTTCCTGAAAGTGTGTGGTTAAGTGTGAATGATTTGAATGCAGTAGCAGACGAACCAGAGAAGTGGTGGGTTTCTTATTCTTCTACCAACCTAAATGGTGTCGCTGGAAGGCAGAGAGTAGGAACAGGAGGGTGTGGCCAAAGATGAGTAAAGCAAAACTTTTTCCTAGCAGAGGTTGGCCATGGGCCTCACCCACCACCTCAGGTGGTCCGGAGACGTCCGCGCGATGGTTGCAGGTTGAGTTGCTCTGAAGACAGGTATGCGACCAGACGTTCCCTCAGGTCTGTGTCGAACAAGGGACAAACTGTATGTGAACCTGTTAATAATAAATTTTTAATCTAAACAATTTCTTTTCCTAGCTATTTCTGAATAACCATTTAGGTTCTGGTTACAATTTTTGGTTCAGTTAATCAGTGTCATAATAGTGTGATTTCCGTTAGGCGCGACCACGCGGTCTATAGATTCAAAGCACAAGTCTTAAAGGTTACCGTCTGCAGTATTATATAATTTGTGCGGGACATTTTGAATTGTCAATAAAACTGTACAGAGCGTATATCCGGCATGAAGAATCGATTTGATTCCAAGCGCTTCGCGCAAAGATATGCAGCCACCAAAATCCTGCTGGATGCCAGCCATGAGATGCATACATTTCTTCCCACTAATAAATGCTGTCGCCATTTTGTTTGCTATGTGAAGTAGTGCATGTGAATGTTTGTGTTACAAACTTGAGCAGTGACCACGTGCTCCTCAGAATTTCCCACCCCACAGGACTCTACAGATTAAGGCCAACGTGACTTGTTATTCAGTATGACAAAGCCATAGGATCATATAAAAATGTACCAGGAATGTTTTGACATTCTATACAAAAAGAGTACTGTCAACATGCGAAATATTAGTCAACAATAAATATTTTATCATTTGAAGCTATTTCCGTGATCGTTAATTTATCTTCAATACATCTGAAAACAGTGCCACATTTGTAGTATTTACGATTACGCTCCTTAAATCCAAAGTGCTTGGCTCAAGTTTAGCTCACGGTACGTAGCTTTCTGTCACTGCCCCATAGAATATCATAGCGTCATCCGTTGTGACCTTCATAAATTCAATCACTGAAAGAATGGTTCCTAAAAATTTAGATGGGCCTACATCTGTTTCAAATAACGGAAAAAAAAACTATTCAGAGAGGGTTACCTCACCAAAGAAAAATAAGAGCGAATGTGGACAGGATATGCCATCATAGCAGGCTGGAACAAAAGAAATAATAATAATGATCAAAAGAAACACCTGCTAGTGAAAGTATGTAACCCCCCCTCAATGAATAGTAAGATGCCAGTGGTGAGTTACACCGCATTACGACCATGTATACCCATTCGGAAAGAGAATGAAAACAAATACACTCCTGGAAATGGAAAAAAGAACACATTGACACCGGTGTGTCAGACCCACCATACTTGCTCCGGACACTGCGAGAGGGCTGTACAAGCAATGATCACACGCACGGCACAGCGGACACACCAGGAACCGCGGTGTTGGCCGTCGAATGGCGCTAGCTGCGCAGCATTTGTGCACCGCCGCCGTCAGTGTCAGCCAGTTTGCCGTGGCATACGGAGCTCCATCGCAGTCTTTAACACTGGTAGCATGCCGCGACAGCGTGGACGTGAACCGTATGTGCAGTTGACGGACTTTGAGCGAGGGCGTATAGTGGGCATGCGGGAGGCCGGGTGGACGTACCGCCGAATTGCTCAACACGTGGGGCGTGAGGTCTCCACAGTACATCGATGTTGTTGCCAGTGGTCGGCGGAAGGTTCACGTGCCCGTCGACCTGGGACCGGACCGCAGCGACGCACGGATGCACGCCAAGACCGTAGGATCCTACGCAGTGCCGTAGGGGACCGCACCGCCACTTCCCAGCAAATTAGGGACACTGTTGCTCCTGGGGTATCGGCGAGGACCATTCGCAACCGTCTCCATGAAGCTGGGCTACGGTCCCGCACACCGTTAGGCCGTCTTCCGCTCACGCCCCAACATCGTGCAGCCCGCCTCCAGTGGTGTCGCGACAGGCATGAATGGAGGGACGAATGGAGACGTGTCGTCTTCAGCGATGAGAGTCGCTTCTGCCTTTGTGCCAATGATGGTCGTATGCGTGTTTGGCGCCGTGCAGGTGAGCGCCACAATCAGGACTGCATACGACCGAGGCACGACAACACCCGGCATCATGGTGTGGGGAGCGATCTCCTACACTGGCCGTACACCACTGGTGATCGTCGAGGGGACACTGAATAGTGCACGGTACATCCAAACCGTCATCGAACCCATCGTTCTACCGTTCCTAGACCGGCAAGGGAACTTGCTGTTCCAACAGGACAATGCACGTCCGCATGTATCCCGTGCCACCCAACGTGCTTTAGAAGGTGTAAGTCAACTACCCTGGCCAGCAAGATCTCCGGATCTGTCCCCCATTGAGCATGTTTGGGACTGGATGAAGCGCCGTCTCACGCGGTCTGCACGTCCAGCACGAACGCTGGTCCAACTGAGGCGCCAGGTGGAAATGGCATGGCAAGCCGTTCCACAGGACTACATCCAGCATCTCTACGATCGTCTCCATGGGAGAATAGCAGCCTGCATTGCTGCGAAAGGTGGGTATACACTGTACTTGTGCCGACATTGTGCATGCACTGTTGCCTGTGTCTATGTGCCTGTGGTTCTGTCAGTGTGATCATGTGATGTATCTGACCCCAGGAATGTGTTAATAAAGTTTCCCCTTCCTGGGACAATGAATTCACGGTGTTCTTATTTCAATTTCCAGGAGTGTAGAAGTTCCTTAAACATTTATCTACAGTTGAGCAAAATCAGAAAGTAGTTATAATTCCAACTGAGAGAGTTATTAGAAATTTATATGGCAAGAGAAGCCTTTCCAAGCTCAGAGTTGAGTGCGCTGGCGGGCAAGATGCCAGTGTTTTGTTGATGTTCGCACCGAGAGTGCATTAGCAGCTCCAGCATCGCGCTCAGGGACAATCACTGTGAGTGGAACAAAAATCTGGGAGGGCAGCAGTGTCGAAAAACATTTCCGCACGCAGTTCAAGTACACGCTTTCAAAAGCAAGTTCACATGGCATGTCAGTCACATGGTGAAAGAAGAAAAGACAAAGATGAACCTAAAATATCGTAAGGAGAGCCAGAACAAGTCAGGCAGGAGAATACAAGAGACAATACAGACACATATGGATCCAGAAGGCAAAGCCCACCGTGCTGACATTTTACTTCACTACAGGGGACACAGAAAGTCCTGCCTGAAAGGGGAGCAGCGGCAGGAGCAACAGCAGCACAGAGGGGCAGTACGTTGCAGTTGGTCAGCAAGTTAATGTCACTCCGTTACTGTGTCGTGATATACGGAGAGACTTTGAATTATAAATGCAAGAAACTCTGACCATACTCGATTCACACTGTGCAAAACTGAACATTAAACGGTAACATTTACCTTCATTTAGCAAGGTTTTGGTTTGCCGGTCGCATTCAGAAACCGCATGACGTCTAAGGGACTGAACTTTCCAGTTTTCCCTGACAGGCCCAACTGACGTTTGCTGGAGACAGAATTTCTTGAACTGTGAATAGGATTTTGACTGTGAACTGTACTAGGTGCTGAGGGAACAAGAAACTTTTGATAAAATGTTACTATTTTCTGCATGTGATACAAAGTAAATTTAAGTTAATTGATTCACTCTTGAAAAAGTAATTAAATGATTCGAGTAACTGCAGCCTCACTACCTCACAGTATCAAATAAGAGTATCTTTTTAGTTACAGAGAGCTGGAAATATGGGCAAGTGGAAGATTGTTACAGGTAACTGGTTCACGATTATATTCAGGTTACCTGACTCAGTAGTTTACAGGTCCTTGCACGGCGGATAAGTGGGAAATAACAGGTTGTAGCACCCTTGTGGCGGGTTGGGTGGTTAGATTTCGTTTTAGTCTATTCGGTGTTGTCTGTACGTTCATTTTCTTCAATATTGCTGCTCTTTCACACCAGGAATACAACAGCTGTGATAAAGTATAGTGAAAAAAAAAAACAGTGAGATAGCTACTCATACAGCTTAGTGCGCAGTGTAGCAGGTTGCAAGATGTAGAGCTGACCCAGACACGGAGTCGGCTGGAGTGGCCGAGCGGTTAAAGGCGCTACAGTCTGGAACCGCATGACCGCTACGGTCGCCGGTTCGAATCCTGCCACGGGCATGGATGTGTGTGATGTCCTTAGATTAGTTAGGTTTAAGTAGTTCTAAGTTCTAGGGGACTTATGACCACAGCAGTTGAGTCCCATAGTGCTCAGAGCCATTTTTGAACCAGACACGGACGTAATCTTCGCAGGATGTCAATGAATGTTGGTCTGGCGCACTGGCTACCATGAGCGTGGTTTTAGACGATTTTTCACGCTCATTTACGCTAATAACGGGGTGGTACCCAATTTGTGACTCAGAAACAGTTCAAATACCAAAAAACACGCAACAGAATTTACACGATTCACTGGCAGATGCTAGACACAACGTGTCTCCCGTAAATCAAATCACAGTTATAACTACAGAATGGGCGTCCGTCCAGACACTTGAATTAGAACAAATTCATGAAAAATGTATGATGTACAATGTGTGATAGGCTAAACCTTAGGACGGATATAAAGGAAACGGAGAGATTATAGAGCCATGTCAGGTGCTTTCGAGACAAAACTGCTATTCGGGAAGAACAACGTACTGATAAATCCAAATGAAAATAATCTTAGATATTTAGTGCATGATGATTGGAAGCAGGTAGCTAGTACTACACGAAACGTGCACTTTCACTAGTTTAATCAAGTGATAATTATTAACACTAAATTAACATTTTTCTTAATATTGCTGGGTTAGTTGTTGCATTACTGAATGCTCAATTGCAAATACATCGGGTAACTTTTAGATTTCTCTCTACGACCACGCAGGAAAAACTGCCAGAATTTGACTGCCTGTTTGTGTGGTCCCATGCATACCTGCTAGAGCCAGCGGAATTCTAGAAAACGTATAGCTGCAAAGCATAGTGAAACACAGTATTTACTAAATTAGTCATTACACCTACGACGAACTGTAGAGACGCTTCCGAAACTGTTCCCGTGCAAAGATTCTATTGTAGATTGTTTCCCTTCCTTCAACTTGTGAATAATTTATCACGTATGTTATTGGCTCGAGTATACAGCAGTGCTTGTTCTTGGAAGAGTTTTGTTTGTGGTCTTATGGGTATAGAAATCAGTGCAACTGGGAGGATAGGACATATCCAACGAACATAGAATTCGTCCCTCAAGTAGTTCCAAACAGGGATGGGTTACTATCTACAGCCCCAGATTCGTTCACGAGACCAATGAAGAGACGTTTGGGGTGTCAGCGAGGGCCTTAGCGCCAGCCGGAGTGGTCGTGCGGTTCTAGGCGCTACAGTCTGGAACCGCGTGACCGCTACGGTCGCAGGTTCCAATCCTGCCTCGGGCATGGATGTGTGTGATGTCCTTAGGTTAGTTAGGTTTAACTAGTTCTAAGTTCTAGGGGACTGATGACCACAGCAGTTAAGTTCCATAGTGCTCAGAGCCATTTGAACAATTTTTTTGAGGGCCTTAGCGCACAGTCTGCTAACCGTAATGTTCAGAAATTGTACACTCCTTTTAGCAGACGGGCCTCAATAACGAAATTTTCTTTCACGACTGTGACTCGAAGTGGCGAATTTCATTGATGTGTTAGCTGCAGGGAGTATGGATGAATGGCACTACATTTAATATATCACGTATAGTCATTTTTATTCACAATTATCAGTCATAGTGCCACAAGGACTCACTGAGTGAAAGACAGGGATGTCGTGGAGAGAGAGAGAAAGAGAGAGAGACCGAAGGGACGAGGATACTGGTGGTAATGGTATTAAATGCTCCCCATTGACGACACTCTCATACGACAGCTATTTCGTGGAAAGGAGGTAGAGTCCATGTAGCCACATAGAAGGACGAGCAGTACGCCTGGGTAATGCCTAAGAGCTAGATATCAGAATACATAAGAATTTATCTGCAGAAAATTTAGTGGCTCTTTCAGATTGTATTTAAATGATGCTGATCTATAGGATGAGTTACTGCTTGACAAATTGTGTTATTCTGATATCGTACAGTTCAAACATGACATGATACACTTCTACATCTACATCTACATGACTACTCTGCAATTCACATTTAAGTGCTTGGCAGAGGGTTCATCGAACCACAATCATACTACCTCTCTACCATTCACCGAACAGCGCGCGGGAAAAACGAACACCTAAACCTTTCTGTTCGAGCTCTGATTTCTCTTATTTTATTTTGATGATCATTCCTACATATGTAGGCTGGGCTCCACAAAATATTTTCGCATTCGGAAGAGAAAGTTGGTGACTGAAATTTCGTAAATAGATCTCGCCGCGACGAAAAACGTCTTGGCTTTAATGACTTCCATCCCAACTCGCGTATCATATCTGCCACACTCTCTCCCCTATTACGTGATAATACAAAACGAGCTTCCCTTTTTTGCGCCCTTTCGATGTCCTCCGTCAATCCCACCTGGTAAGGATCCCACACCGCGCAGCAATATTCTAACAGAAGACGAACGAGTGTAGTGTAAGCTGTCTCTTTAGTGGACTTGTTGCATCTTCTAAGTGTCCTGCCAATGAAACGCAACCTTTGGCTCGCATTCCCCACAATATTATCTACACTCCTGGAAATGGAAAAAAGAACACATTGACACCGGTGTGTCAGACCCACCATACTTGCTCCGGACACTGCGAGAGGGCTGTACAAGCAATGATCACACGCACGGCACAGCGGACACACCAGGAACCGCGGTGTTGGCCGTCGAATGGCGCTAGCTGCGCAGCATTTGTGCACCGCCGCCGTCAGTGTCAGCCAGTTTGCCGTGGCATACGGAGCTCCATCGCAGTCTTTAACACTGGTAGCATGCCGCGACAGCGTGGACGTGAACCGTATGTGCAGTTGACGGACTTTGAGCGAGGGCGTATAGTGGGCATGCGGGAGGCCGGGTGGACGTACCGCCGAATTGCTCAACACGTGGGGCGTGAGGTCTCCACAGTACATCGATGTTGTTGCCAGTGGTCGGCGGAAGGTTCACGTGCCCGTCGACCTGGGACCGGACCGCAGCGACGCACGGATGCACGCCAAGACCGTAGGATCCTACGCAGTGCCGTAGGGGACCGCACCGCCACTTCCAAGCAAATTAGGGACACTGTTGCTCCTGGGGTATCGGCGAGGACCATTCGCAACCGTCTCCATGAAGCTGGGCTACGGTCCCGCACACCGTTAGGCCGTCTTCCGCTCACGCCCCAACATCGTGCAGCCCGCCTCCAGTGGTGTCGCGACAGGCATGAATGGAGGGACGAATGGAGACGTGTCGTCTTCAGCGATGAGAGTCGCTTCTGCCTTGGTGCCAATGATGGTCGTATGCGTGTTTGGCGCCGTGCAGGTGAGCGCCACAATCAGGACTGCATACGACCGAGGCACACAGGGCCAACACCCGGCATCATGGTGTGGGGAGCGATCTCCTACACTGGCCGTACACCACTGGTGATCGTCGAGGGGACACTGAATAGTGCACGGTACATCCAAACCGTCATCGAACCCATCGTTCTACCATTCCTAGACCAGCAAGGGAACTTGCTGTTCCAACAGGACAATGCACGTCCGCATGTATCCCGTGCCACCCAACGTGCTCTAGAAGGTGTAAGTCAACTACCCTGGCCAGCAAGATCTCCGGATCTGTCCCCCATTGAGCATGTTTGGGACTGGATGAAGCGTCGTCTCACGCGGTCTGCACGTCCAGCACGAACGCTGGTCCAACTGAGGCGCCAGGTGGAAATGGCATGGCAAGCCGTTCCACAGGACTACATCCAGCATCTCTACGATCGTCTCCATGGGAGAATAGCAGCCTGCATTGCTGCGAAAGGTGGATATACACTGTACTAGTGCCGACATTGTGCATGCTCTGTTGCCTGTGTCTATGTGCCTGTGGTTCTGTCAGTGTGATCATGTGATGTATCTGACCCCAGGAATGTGTCAATAAAGTTTCCCCTACCTGGGACAATGAATTCACGGTGTTCTTATTTCAATTTCCAGGAGTGTATGTGGTCTTTCCAACTGAAGTTGTTCGTAATTTTAACACCAAGGTACTTAGTTGAATTGACAGCCTTGAGAAATGTACTAGTTATCGAGTAATCGAATTCCAACTGATTTCGTTTGCAACTCATGTGGATCACCTCACACTTTTCGTTATTTAGCATCAACTGCCACCTGCCACACCATACAGCAATCTTTTCTAAATCGCTTTGCAACTGATACTGGTCTTCGGATGACCTTACTAGCCGGTAAATTACAGCATCTCTGCGAACAACCTAAGAGAACTGCTCAGATTGTCACCCAGGTCATTTATATAGATCAGGAACAGCAGAGGTCTCAGGACGCTTCCCTGGGGAACACCTGATATCACTTCAGTTTTACTCGATGATTTACCGTCTATTACCACGAACTGCGACCTTCCTGACAGGAAATCACGAATCCAGTCGCAGAACTGAGACGATGCCCGCAGCTTGATTAGAAGTCGCTTGTGAGGAACGGTGTCAAAAGCATTCCGGAAATCTAGAAATACGGAATCAACTTGAGATCCCCTGTCGATAGCGGCCATTACTTCTGCAAACTTCCATTTGATGTGAAACTTGAGGAAAATCAAATTGAAAGGTACGCTAAATTACATCTACATCTACATCGTTACTCTGCAATTGACACTTAAGTGCCTGACAGAGGGTTAATTGAAACATTTTCATAACTACTTCTCTACCATTCCACTCTCGAATGGCGCATGGGAAAAAGGAACACCTAAATTTTTCCGTCCGACCTCTGATTTCTCTTATTTTATTATGATGATCGTTTTTCCCTACGTAGGTGGGTGTCAACAAATTATTTCGTATTCGGAAGAGAAAGTTGGTGATTGAAATTTCGTAAATAGATTTCGCCGCAAAGAAAACCGCCTTTATTTCAGTGACTGTCACCCCAACTCGCGTATCATATCAGTGACACTCTCACCCCTATCGCGCGATAACACGAAATGAGCTGCCCTTCTTTGCACTTTCTCGATGTCCTCCGTCAATCCTATCTCGTAAGGATCCGACACAGCGCAGCAGTATTCCAGCAGAGGACGGACAAGTGTAATGTAGGCTGTCTCTTTAGTGGGTTTGTCGCATCTTCTAAGCGTTCTGCCAACAAAGCGCAGTCTTTGTTTCGTCTTCCCCACAATATTATCTATGTGGTTTTTCCAGTTTAAGTTGCTCGTAATTGTAATTCCTAGGTATTTAATCGAATTGACAGCCCTTAGATTTGTGTGATTTATCGTATACCCAAAATTTATCGGATTTCTTTTAGGACCCATGTGGATGACCTTGCTCTTTTCTTTGTTGAATGCCAATTGCCACTTTTCGCACCATACAGAAATTCTCTCTAGATCATTTTGTAATTGGAATTGATCGTCTGATGATTTTACTAGACGGTAAATTACAGCGTCATCTGCAAACAATCTAAGGGGGCTGCTCAGATTATCACCTAGATCATTTATGTAAATCAGGAACAGCAGAGGGCCAATGACACTACCTTGCGGAACGCCAGATATCACTTCTGTTCTACTCGATGATTTACCGTCTATCACTACGAACTGTGACCTCTCTGACAGGAAATCACGAATCCAGTCACACAACTGAGACGATACTCCACACGCACGCAATTTGATTAACAGTCGCTTGTGAGGAACGGTGTCAAAAGCCTCATACACAGGCTCTTACAAGGCCCAGGTGAACATCAGAGGAACACAGGTCTCACGCAGCGCATCATTTTTTGGTCAAGAAACAAATCTTTTTTGTCTGTCGTTTACTTCCTATATGGATGAATGAAGTGCACTGGTCTCGTACGCAACAGAAAAATGGCTCTGAGCACTATGGGACTTAACAGCTATGGTCCCCAGTCCCCTAGAACTTAGAACTACTTAAACCTAACTAACCTAAGGACATCACACAACACCGAGGCATCACGAGGCAGAGAAAATCCCTGACCCCGCCGCGAATCGAACCCGGGCGCGCGAAGCGAGAACGCTACCGCACGACCACAAGCTGCGGCCCGTACGCAACAGACAGTAGTCATACCGTAGCTAGAAGTTGTTCTGATTCTTTGCCATCAGTATGTCTTAGCCGTTGTTGTTTTTGTTGTTGTTACACGTTGCATTTTGTATCCAGTGTGGACTAATAATTTTTTAAGCTCATTGACATGAGAAAGGCTTATGGTGATGCGAACGACTAAGTAGGAGACTCTAGGATCTTCGGTTTCCTAGAAGAAAATAGTTACACTGCAGTAACGTTGCTGCATTTTAATGGCAGCCTTCGAGAAAGGCAGATTCTTCGTGTTAAGCACGTTAGCAAGCAAGCGTCGCGTGAGAACATCGGACGCTAAGGATACCTTTATGGAAAGGTGTAGTAAACCACTACTCGTGTACAGAGCTGCAGCTACACGCCACATCGAAGCTGAGGCGCGCATTGCGGGAGAGCAACCTACACGTGTACCGCGCGCAGAAGGTGCAATCATCAATATAACACGACTTCCTACCTCGTTTGGAATTTCATTGTTAAACTGTCGCTGATACCACATTTCCGTGAAAAACAACTTGCGGAACAAGAAAACGATATTTAGGAAGACAATTTTCGCTGTCCGTTTTATATATAACACAGGAAATGATTTTGATATCCCAATCAAGTATCAGTTTTCCAAGCGTCATTTGTTTTCACGAATGGTGTCTGTAAATGAGCCACCCCGATTACTTGAGCACCGCGAAGTGAATATCAGTACATCTGAAATATTCTTAATGTATAGAGGGTACGATTTACGTATAGATTTCAGCGAGGAGGGGTAGAAAGTATATTAAGGAAAATGAGTTTCGAAATCTTCGAGAAAAGATGTTTAAAAAATTAATGCACCCGAAAAGTTTTATTAGACCCACCCACATCACGCGAGTTGTGAAAAAAGTGCGAAGCAATAACTGGTATAACATCATTACGTTCCAACGTTTTGAAGATTACAATGTCTACAAACGTATTTTTAGGCTAATGCATAGAATCGGTGAGTATTCTGTCACGATCCGTAGGCTGCGTGCTATAGCCTTTGCTGCTAAAACCGAAACTGTGTATAGAAATTTATAAATTTGACTGAAACGCAGGATATAGTGTTGTTGGCAAGCACTCAGATTTTGCTAATTCAGTGAATACTGCAGCGAACTGTTGTACACACAGTGTGACGTAGTAGTTAGCGTCGCTGGCTGGCGTGCTCCAGGCGCCAGTTCAAACCCGACCACTAGTTTTTGTTTGAGGTATAATATTTCTGAGGTTCTCGAAATATCTTATGTTTGTAATTGCTGCATATTCTGGAATATTCTATGTTTAAATAAACAGCAGCACTCTCTGCCCAAGAGTTTTCGTTACGACGTGACAGTACAGGGTGGTCGGAAATTCCCGTTACAAACTTCTAGGACATGTTGTTGTTGTTGTTGTGGTCTTCAGTCCTGACACTGGTTTGATGCAGCTCTCCATGCTACTCTATCCTGTGCAAGCTTCTTCATCTCCCAGTACCTACTGCATCCTACATCCTTCTGAATCTGCTTGATGTATTTATCTCTTGGTCTCCTTCTACGATTTTTACCCTCCACGCTGCCCTCCAATACTAAATTGGTGATCCCTTGATGCCTCAGAACATGCCCCACCAACCGATCCCTTCTCCTAGTCAAGTTGTGCCACAAATTTCTCTTTTCTCCAATTCTGTTCAATACCTCCTCATTAGTTATGTGATCTACCCTTCTAATCTTCAGCATTCTTCTGTAGTACCACATTTCGAAAGCTTCTATTCTCTTCTTGTCTAAACTATTTATCGTCCATGTTTCACTTCCATACATGGCTACACTCCATACAAATACTTTCAGAAACGACTTCCTAACACTTAAATCAATACTCGATGTTAACAAATTTCTCTTCTTCAGAACGCTTTCCTTCCCATTCCCAGTCTATATTTTATATCCTCTCTACTTCGACCATCATCAGTTATTTTACTCCCCAAATAGCAAAACTCCTTTACTACTTTAAGTGTCTCACTTCCTAATCTAATACCCTCAACATCACCCGACTTAATTCGACTACATTCCATTATCCTCGTTTTGCTTTTGTTGATGTTCGTCTTATATCCTCCCTTCAAGACACCATCCATTCCGTTCAACTGCTCTTTCAAGTCCTTTGCTGTCTCTGACAGAATTACAATGTCATCGGCGAACCTCAAAGTTTTTATTTCTTCTCCATGGATTTTAATAACTACTCCGAATTTTTCTTTTGTTTCCTCCACTGCTTGCTCAATATACAGATTGATTAACATCGGGGATAGGCTACAACCCTGTCTCACTCCCTTCCCAACCACTGCTTCCCTTTTATGCCCCTCAACTCTTATGACTGCCATTTGGTGTCGATACAAATTGTAAATTGCCTTTCGCTCCCTATATTTTACCCCTGCCACCTTCAGAATTTGAAAGAGAGCATTCCAGTCAAAATTTTCAAAAGCTTTCTCTAAGTGTACAAATGCTAGAAACGTAGGACATGTAGAGGGTAATACATGTCGTGTGAGTAGGGCCTCCCGTCGGGTAGATCGTTCGCCGGGTGCAAGTCTTTCGATTTGACGCCACTTCGGTGACTTGCGCGTCGATGAGGATGAAATGATGATGATTAGGACAACACAGCACCCAGTCCCTGAGCGGAGAAAATCTCCGACCCAGCCGGGAATCGAACCCGGGCCTGTAGGATTGACATGGTGTCGCGCTGACCACTCAGCTACCCGGGGCGGACTAAAGGGTAATGAGTGCAGAACATTTTGAATAGGAACCCATGTCCGGAATCGTATCGTTTGCTTTCTGCGACAGTTTCAGTTCAGATGTGCACCTCTTCAACGTCTGCTTTTGGGCAAGAGATATGTCTCGGAGCTCCCTGTCCTGGTATGCAACAGGGTAGACACGATGACGTGTACTACGTCAAACGATCCCACGTTGTCACTTATAGTCCGCTTTCCTGTGAGACCACGCCGGCCGGAGTGGCCGAGCGGTTAAAGGCGCTACAGTCTGGAACCGCACGACCGCTACGGTCGCAGGTTCGAATCCTGCCTCGGGCATGGATGTGTGTGAAGTCCCTAGGTTAGTTAGGTTTAAGTAGTTCTAAGTTCTAGGGGACTTATGACCATAGCAGTTGAGTCCCATAGTGCTCAGAGCCATTTGAACCATTTGAACCTGTGAGACCGAGTCAATACCTGCGCATCACCGATAGAGGAAACATGGTGCAGTACACGTTTGCGAAGTACACAGATATGCTCCTTGTGTATGGCGAAGCTGGAGGTAACGGAAGAGCTGCTAGTCGGCTGTATCACGAACGTATTCTCGAGGAATTTAGCGTTTATCGACAGTAATTTTTGTCCGTTCTTGCCTTCTGAAAACGGGCAGGTCATGTCAGCAACATGCTCGGAGCGAGGGCTGGACCGACCCCCGCCGACCCTAATGGAGGAGCTATGTAGCGGTGTGTCCCCGGCGGTGTCGGCTTATCTGCCGGCAGCCTCGCACCTCCCTCTGGGGGCTGCCGCGGCCGCGCTACACGTGTCCGGCACGCTCACAGCTTGCCGAGTGCTCCCACTTTGCTGAGCCCCCTGCTCGTCCGTCACGGCCGCCGATAAGCTGCGTGTCTACATGCGTAGGCGCAGCCAGCCGCCGGCCGCCCAGCGAGTTACGAGTTCAGGTGCGCCCCCCTACAGCACTCGCGCCGTTTGCTCCGCGTCCTGTGTACGGTCGCCAGCCACTTCGCACTTTATCTGAATTAAGGGGCCGGTATCTCTTGAAATAGTGCACCGCGCGAGTCGGGGCTGCAGCAAGGAGACGTACAGATCACGAAGAGATCGCGTTTTTAAGCAATCCCTGGAACAGCAATCTGAGATTAAACGCCTTCTGAAGCTAGTGGATACTTTCAGCAATTCTTTTGATCCAGGAATAAGGTATCCTTCACTTACGACACTGTACGTCATCTTCTGCCGCAGCAGCATACCGCCACGATTTCTGGAACCAGAAGCTCGAATGACCTGTCCGTATACACGAAAAACTCGGTAAAAGTGTACTTAGCGCTGTCCGCGGGTTTACCAGTGTGTGTTACTATTGCTACCATTTCTCGTGATGAATGATATGTGAATACCATTAATTCTGTCGGATGCGGGTATCCAGTCACGTTGATTGCACGTAATTCCCCGTGCTTCACAAATAGAATTAGTTGCTATCTTTTCCACACGCAGCTACTTTTAAAGTCGCGAGCTCTATCTCCTTAGGCGGCCGGGGTGGCCGAGCGGTTCTAGGCGCTACAGTCTGGAACCGCGCGACCGCTACGGTCGCAGGTTCGAATCCTGCCTCGGGCATGGATGTGTGTGATGTCCTTAGGTTAGTTAGGTTTAAGTAGTTCTGAGTTCTAGGGGACTGGTGACCTCAGAAGTTAAGTCCCATAGTGCTCGCAGCCATTTGAGTTTCTATCTTCTTATCTCGTGTTTTCTACTGGAAATCTCGTGCTTGTACTCTTGTTAACTTTACTATTACAGAGATCGCCTAAACTTTATTTTTTTAAATTGGTCCTGTGCGCAACAAATAACTTACTTGGTCTTTCTGCTGCCACTGCTTGATCTGCTGCATTCCATTATTTAACAAAAACATAAAAAAACCTATTATTCATGCTGAGTCCAATGCATGTTCTGTATGGCGGCTCCTGCTGTTGCTGCGGCTGCTGCCGCTTACTACAACTACATATAATTCAAGAGAAAGGGTTTGTTCAAATCTAAACTCTATAAATGATAACCCAAAGAAGTAATTCCTTTTTTCAAAAACTATATTCTCAAAGCGATTCTTTCTTATTCAATTAACAAAACGCTAGAAGCTCTTTGAACAATCGCTTCCTATGTAAATCTGGCTCCAGTGTCATTAAAGCAATATTAAAATTGATCAAACTCTTGAGACTGACTGAAATACTTCTCAATTAAATACGTAGTGAAACAATTCCCTGACAATTACAAAAGAAATCGACAAAAATCAATACTTAATCTATTCGCCTGACAATGGTTTCCCTTAAGAATTCACCGAGCGAGATGGCGCAGTGGTTAGCACACTGGACTGGCATTCGGGAGGACGACGGTTCAATCCCGCGTCCGGCCATCCTGATTTAGGTTTTCCGTGATTTCCCTAAATCGCTCCAGGCACATGCCGGGATGGTTCCTTTGAAAGGGCACGGCCGACTTCCATCCCCGTCCTTACCTAATCCGATGAGACCGATGACCTCGCTGTTTGGTCTCTTCCCCCCAACCGACCAACCAACCAACCAATTTAAAAATTCAACTCCTATCATTATCAAAATTAACGTCCGCTGCTACGTACATACACAAACCCTTCTCTCTAAATTAATACGCGCGCTGCAAATTATAAAAAATATCAACTCAATACCAAATCCTGTGTCGCTGCTGGCGGACACGGCAGTACGGCAGCTCGGCGACGACCCCTCGCCCAACACACGTGCGCACCACAGCAGGCGGGCTCCTACACTGGCCTCCAAACTGCCACTAATTAATCTGTGCGCTGCGAAGCGCGAGAACAATATCTTAGATTCCAGAGCTTGTGTATGCACGCTGTAGCCAACCTTTAAATCCTAAGAGAGTATTGCCAACTCTCAACTTAAGATGAGCTATTAGGAGCCACAGCAACACTACCTCAGAAATTACAGTACATCATAGAAAAGCAGCCAAATAATTGGTTTAAAAATGGCTCTAAGCACTATGGGACTTAACATCTGAGGTCATCAGCCCCCGAGACTAAGAACTACATAAACCTAAGCAACCGAAGGACGTCACACACATCCATGCACGAGGCAGGATTAGAACCTGCAACTGTAGCAGTAGCGTGGTTCAACAACTGAAGCGCCTATAACCGCTCGACCACAGCGGCCAATGCCAAATAATTATGACAACCATGATTATAAATGTCATGATAGCAGTTTAAGCTATGATATTAGGTCCCAGCCTAACTAAAGAATTGGAAAATGTCACATATTCGGAATAAACGATCATACTGAGCAATTCCCATTGCCTATCGTACTCCTCGTACACAATTCAAGCAGTCGTTAGGCCGCGCAGGCGCTTCCGTTGTGATCCAAACACGTCGAATGACAAAGAACGGAGTGGTTCAAAAATTGTTCAAATGGCTCTGAGCACTATGGGACTTAACATCTATGGTCATCAGTTCCCTAGAACTTAGAACTACTTAAACCTAACTAACCTAAGGACATCACACAACACCCAGTCATCACGAGGCAGAGATAATCCCAGACCCCGCCGGAAATCGAACCCGGGAACCCGGGCGCGTGAAGCGAGAACGCTACCGCACGACCACGAGCTGCGGACTCAGACGAAGTGGTAGCTCAGTATATACATTGATGAAGCAAAAAAAGATGACCACCTGCGAAATAGCTGGCTTTTCCGTCATTGGAACGGAATACATCACTGATACTCCGTTTTCAGGAGCCGATAGTTTGTCGGTAGGTTTGTGGAGGTACGTGGCATTAGATGTCTACGCATAGGTCATGCAATTCGCTTAAATGACGGGCCGCTGATATGCGTACGCGATGATGGCACCCGATGGTGGCTAGGTCGGTTCCATAGGATTTACATCAGGGGAATTTGGACGCCGAGACATCAACGTGGGTTCATTACAATGCTCGTCAAACCACTGTATCACGGTTTTGGCTCCGAGACGTGGACACTTATATTGCTGCAAGATGACATCGCCGCTGGGGAAGGGATGCATTTGCTTCGCAGCTGTCTGCGGGTGCCGGCCGGTGTGGCCGAGCGGTACTAGGCGCTTCAGTCTGGAAACGCGTAACCGCTACGGTCGTAGGTTCGAATCCTGCATCGGGCATGGATGTGTGTGATGTGCTTAGGTTAGTTAGGTTTAAGTAGTTTTAAGTGTAGGGGACTGATGACCTCAGAAGTTAAGTCTCATAGTGCTCAGAGCCATTTTTTTGTCAGCGGGTCTCGTTTCAAATTGTATCGAGAGGATGGAGGTGTACGGGTATGGAGACAACCACAAGAATCCATGGACCTAGGGTGTCAGCAGGGGACTATACATGCTGGTGGAGTTCCTGTAATGGTGTGGCGCGTGTGCAGTTGCAGTGATTTGGGAGCCCTGATACGTCTAGATACGACTCTGACTGATGACACGTACTTAAGCATCCTGTCTGATCACCTGCATCTATTCATTTCCATTGTGCATTCCGACTAACTTGGGCCATTCCAGCAGGACAATGCGACACCCCGTGCGTCCAGAATTGCTACGGAGTGGCTCCAGGAAAACTCTTCTGAGATTAAACGTTTCCGCTGGCCACCAAACTCCCCCGACATGAACATTATTGAGCACACCTGGAATGTCTTACAACGTTCTGTTCAGAAGAGTTCTCCAACCCCTCGTACTCTTACGGATTCATGGACAGCACTGCAGGATTAATGGTATAGGTGTCCTCCAGCACTGCTTCAGACATTACTCGCGTCCATGCCACGTCTTGTTGCGTCACTTCTGGGTGCTCGCGAGGGCCCTACACGATATTAAGCAGATGTACCAGTTTCCTTGGCTCTTCAGTGTATTTTTCTTCAATATTTTACAGCTTTTTGGTAATGACGTCCAAACCTATATCTAACTGGGAATTGTCTTTTATTGCAATTTTGTCATATGATGACATGATGGAGACCGTGGCTGTTGTTTGAAGACAAATGTTGGTGGTGTCAGGACAGCAACCAGCCACAAATTTACTTTCAGTTCCTTTATTCAAAGGGTACCGTTACCGGTTTCGAATCGTTGTGATTCATCCTCTGACGGTTTACACGCTTTCTTTATGACATGTGGCGTGTTTTTTACAGATTAATTGTCGTGGAAACAAACACTCCAAACCGACGTTTCACGACAATTAATCTGTAAAAAACACATGTCATAAAGACAGCGTGTAAACCGTCTGAGGGTGAATCACAAATATTCGAAACCAGTAACGGCACCCCTTGAATAAAGGAACTGAAAGTAAATTTGTGGCTGGTTGCTATCCTAACACCATCAACAATTGTCTTTTATTATTTAGTCAAAGCCTTGCTTGAAGCTATTGGAACATTTTTTAATCAGTGAAGTAACTATTTTCCCTCGTGTTGCTTTATGAAGCGTTTTTACACTTCTTTCACCTGAACTACATTTTTTCCAGCATATGATCAAATTAGACTACTAAATAGAAATGACAGGAGTTTCTATTTTGATGCTATAAGGTGAAATGGAATTATATTTTTTATTTCAAATCAGTGTACTCGCTGCAGTCGAGTTCTGTTGTATGCAGGGCTACTTCTATCTTGACGTTGTCTATGAAAAAAATGTTAGTATCACCATCAGTTCATTCCCGATAATTAATAAAAATAAACAATTCTTGTTTACTTCAGGCGTTGACTTTCAGCTAAATTATTTGTCCCAATTATATATAGAAATAAACTGTGTAAACTCGACCCAAGTTATGAAACAACTTGCTAATAACTGCTAACTGCTACAATATCAGATATGTGTCTGTCAACAGTATCCAAGTCACTTTATCATAATACTTTCCACATTAACTAGCAGACACGCATCTCAATAGAAGAGGCTCTACACAGGTAAATTTCTTCGCACTGGAAATTAATCGGAAATCCTTCCCGTCAGACTCTGTCCTATACGCACTATTAATGAAGATTTGAGATGCTCATGATGAACGGATCCCTCCACGAACATTACAGGTTTCTCAGCCTAATTTTATCCCACGCATAGGACCCTGAAATTACTATATTAGTCGAATTCTCTTCATCACACACAACGTGGAATATATCGATTATCGGAACATCGTTAAATTTATGGTTTCGTATACACCTTTGACTTGACCTGATGCCTTCTCTGTTACGACTTTAAGTAATAGTCTTAAGTCGACTCGCTCAACAGGCACTCAAATGTCTGATACATTCAGGGCAAAATCTCTACACACCTGCCATGAAGCCCATACCAGGGTCCAAAATAATGTGTTACAATACTCTCATACTTTCGAGCAACTACAGCAGCGCCGACAAGAAGCTGAAATATTTAAACACCGCGAAACGATTGCTTATTGTGTATATTGAGTAGAAAAGCAAATGAGGTTGTACTTACAAGTTTACTGTGGCGCTGTAGATTGTGGCAGGCTGGCCTTTGTGGCCGAGCGGTTCCAGGCGCTTCAGTCTGGAACCGCGCTGCTGCTACGGTCGCAGGTTCGAATCCTGACTCGGGCAAGGCTGTGTGTGTTGTCCTTAGGTCAGTTTGGTTTAAGTAGTTCTAAGTCTATGGGAATGATGACCTCAAATGTTAAGTCCCATAGTGGTTAGAGCCATTTGAACCATTTGATTGTTTGCAGCTTCACTTGCACTCGACATAAACGAAAGATTGTTATTACTTACCAAGGACAGAAATTAGCGCAGTATGATTAACTGGGGATACAGCAATGGTAGCCGAAAGTGAACAGGAACTGCGTTTTGTGCTAATTGTAACAGAACATGTGCGAACTGTAGTTTAAGATATTCACATAAATAAGAAGCAAATGCCACACGAAAAGTAACAGAAAGTACACCACAAGCACACGGATATACTGGGAATCACTTCCTTTCAACACATCAAGATGCAATTCATTTCTCGTCTTAAAGGATTACCGGTGATACGCTGATGACTTCTCTGCTTCCAGCAGCATAGCCTGTATTACATTGCACTGAGATAATACACTGAAGAGCCAAAGAAACTAGTACACCTGCCTAACATCGTGTTTAACAATAACCATCGTGTTTGGCAATAAACAATTATTCTTAAAGACAGAATTAGCGTGATACGTTTGTTCGCAGAGAATGGTTCTTGGCTTGTCCTTTTAGAATTTGTGAGTAGTATCCGAGTACTGTTCGAGTAGTGAGCCTCGAGAGAGATTATCTCAAGACTGCGATGATGTCGGCTGACACGTACGATACGTGAATTAGTCACCAATGGGGACAGGACTCAAGTGTGTTGAAAGCAGTTCGAAGTCGTGTTGGAAGGTCTTTAGAGAAGATTATCGGCTTGTGAAGAAAATGATTATTTCGCAGATTTTGGTAGAGTGTAGACTCATAAGGTACAATAAAAACTCCGATTTATTGAAGTGTGAGATCAGTTTCTCGTAGTTGTGATTAACGGTGCGTTGTAGCTGCTTAATAGCCACGCGATGGTAGGCGAACTGTGTTTCAATATTTTTGTGACTTTTGCGTTGGATGGTGTACGTGAAGAGGCGAGTTCACGCGAAGTCAATTAGTTATTTTGTGGTTGAGGATTAAAGCACATACTAAGGCATAGTACCGTTGAGTGCCATTAGTGTGGTTGTACAGGTGTAAGCAAGCACTGAGGAATAGTGACTTAGCGATATTTGGCTAGGATTTATTGTGTAACTTCGGCGTGAGCTTCTTAATATTGTATTTTCACGGATTCTCTTGGGTAGACTGAATATGTAGTCTGGATTAAAGAGAATGGCGGTCCTACGTAATACACTGGAGCGCCAAAGAAAATGGTTTAGGCATGCGTATTCAAATACAGAGATATGTAAACATGCACAATACGGCGCTGCGGTCGACAACGCCTATATTAGACATCAAGTGTCTGGCGCTGTTGTTAGATCGGTTACTGCTGCTACAGTGGCAAGTTATCAAAATGTAAGTGAGTTTGAATGTGGTGTTATAGTCGGCACACGAGCGATGGGACGCTGCAATACCATGGTAGCGATGAAGTGGTGATTTTCCCGTACGGGCACTTCACGAGTGTACTGTCTAATGCGACACACCGTGCGTCCAGAATTACTACGGGGTGGCTCCAGGAAAACTCTTCTGAGGTTAAACGTTTCCGCTGGCCACCATACTCCCCAGACATGAACATTATTGAGCATACCTGGAATGTCTTGCAACGTGCTGTTCAGAAGAGATCTCCAACCCCTCGTACTCTTACGGATTCAAGGACAGCACTGCAGGATTCATGGTGTAAGTGTCCTCCAGCACTTCTTGAGACATTACTCGCGTCCATGACACGTCATGTTGCGTCACTTCTGGGTGCTCGCGAGGGCCCAAGGAACCCAGTAAAACATCAAATCTCCGACATCACTGCGGCCGGAAAAAGATCCTGCAAGAACGGGACCAACGACGACTGAAGAGAATCGCTCAACGTTACATAAGTGCAACCCTTCCGCAAATGGCTGCAGACTTCACTGCTGGCCCATGAAAAAGTGTCAGCCAAACATCATCGATGGGCTTTCGGAGCTGAAGGCCCACTCGTCTACCCTTGATGACTGCACGACACAAAGCTTTACGCCTCACCTGGTCCCGTCAATACCGACATTGGACTGTTGATGACTGGAAGTATGTTGCCTGTTCGGACTAGTCTCGTTTGTAATTGTATCGAGCGGATAGATGTGTTCAGGTATGGAGACAACCTCATGAGTTCCTGGACCCTGCATTTCAGTAGGGGACCCTTCAAGTTGGCTGTGTAACGGTGTGGGGCGTGTGCAGTTGGAGTGATACGGGACCCTGATACGTCTAATACGACTCTTATAGCTGACACGGATGTAATCGTCCTGTCTGATCACCTGCATCCATTCATGACCGTTACGCATTCCGACAGACTTGGGCAACTGCAGCAGTTCCCTCTGGCTCTACTTCAGACATTACTCGAGTCCATGCCACGTCGTGTTGTGACACTTCGCGCTTGCGGGGGCCCTACACGATATTAGGTATGTGTATCTGTTCCTTTGGCTCTTCAGTGTAAGTTGCTTCACTGCCCCGAGGATATCTACTTCTATGTCACTCATATTGGCAGCTGTCCTTGATTCGAACTCTAGAATATTTACTTTGTCTTCTTTGGTGAAGGAATTTCAGAAGGCTGTGTTTAGTAACTCTGCTTTAGAAGCATTTCCATCGTTGTATTTCCATTATTATCGTGTAGAGAATGCATTTATTGTGTCTTGTTGCTAGCATGCTTTACATACGACCAAAATATCTTTGGATTTTCTGCCAGGTTTCGTTGTGGAAACTATTACAAGCATCTCGCACCGAAGTCCGCCCTAAATTTTGAGTTTCTGTAAGAGATATCCAATCTTGGAGATTTTTGAGGTTAACAACATTAATGCATCCTGGTCACAAAGAACTGCAGCTCTAATTATTTATATAATTACAGATGTTATGTTCGTACGTGTATGAAGTTACACTGACGTCAAACAATATCTTCAGATGCTTCGCTATTTTTACCAGGCAATGTATAAATTGATACTCATCATCAACAGGTTGTACTGTATGTCTGAATTTTTGATGGAGAATATGTGCAGAAAGTTTCGTGTTCCTACCGATGTTGCCCTACTGAGAAGTGAAGTGTCACAGGTATCACAATGGACCTCCATTCGGTGCCAGTGAGGTTCAAAATCCTCTCTGTCCATTTCGATTTCTGTGGTTTTCTACAGTCCCTCTGACTTGACAGGTACATTTTCTTCTTCTTTCCTTGATCTAGGCGAGGTAGTATTCCCACTCGAACGATCCTAACGGAATATCGAATCCTAATTTTCTTTCCCTTCCATCTTCTGCTCTGTTAGTAAACCACTCGGCTCGGACTCATGAGAATGGTGGTTATAATCACCGTCCGACCAGCATGATCATTTTTTTTTAATTCCGCAACTAACTAACTCGCTTAAGGTGAATGCCAGGTTACTACTTTGAAAGGGATTAATGAAGATCCTTCTCCCTTCTTCCCCAATCTAAGCCCGTTGACGAAAGGAAAGTAAAACCTAATATTCCTGCCTTCCTTCACTGATCAATATCCTTTCATTTCCCATTTTACACATTCACTCAATTTTCGACAGCTTTCACGACTGCTGCTTAAATAATTCCATTTGCCAGTTTTCCAAGTTTACTACAATTCTAAGACAATTCTGCGTTCCACATGAAGAATTTCTGATACTTGTTCTCCAATTCATGTTAGTTTTGGACACTATTTAAGTTGCTGTACTTTGTCTGTATCATTCTAATGCCGATGTCTCCGTTGTTTGCAATACCAAATATATTTCTTTTTTCATTTCTTCTTTCGTGTCATCCTTACTTTTGATGACTATCACATAGCATTCTTCTTCCCAGAACTTTTTACATTTTATTTATTTTGTTCCTTTTCCCTTAGTCTAAAAT
The DNA here is from genome assembly GCF_023864275.1 of Schistocerca cancellata. NCBI lineage: Eukaryota > Metazoa > Arthropoda > Insecta > Orthoptera > Acrididae > Schistocerca > Schistocerca cancellata. The sequence goes on along the minus strand of NC_064631.1, from coordinate 599,474,162 downwards.
CTGTGTGGAATTTCATTACCATGTGCCTAATAAATTATTGCACAATCCAGACACTGTTTCGTGCACATTTACACTGTGACGGTACGTCACATAAATATTGACATTTTTAGCGGTTGTAAATCGTAGTGTACGTATTTTATTAATATAATTAGTGTAAAAGATACAGTTAATGTTCTTGAAACAACTGATATGCAGCGATAGCATCTTTATTTAATGTCTATGAAAATAAAAAAGGATCGAAAGAGACCCGATTGTACGGCCGAGGAGGAAGGACGTATTTTGTGGAGAGACACTGTTTTGTTTCGCTAACGGAAGGCAGCCATTGAGCGGCTACACATATTTTAAGTAAGTTATTTCTATTTATTGCTAAAATAAACTTGTTATTATTATTACAAAATGAATTTCTTTGTAATAGTTGTCACCTCAAATGCCCGCAGTGGCTAATTATTTTTAATAAGCATTTTTTCAGTAATTTGCGCTACGAGAAGCTCATCTTCCGATGCACCCTCTGGTCGGCCATTACGCGCCGAAGTATTAATTTATTTTTCAGTGTTTAACAGTAACTGTAAATATGAGAGATTTCGTTATAAGAACCTTTTTAAATTGCAACAGATAATTAATTTACGTTAAAGTTCATGTTTTCAAATCATACAGATTCCATGAGTTCAGTAAGTTTTATCTTGGCCGCTCCACGGCAACAATCGAAATTCTCTCAAGCCTTGCCTTGCAATCAGTAAATAGAAATTAACAAAATTAACAGTTAACAGTTAACGGCAACTATTTTTAGTCATCACGTTCGAAATCTTAAGTTGGTATATGAATAACTGAGGCCCTTCAAGAACCTGTTTCATATTTACTTATGCACGTAAGTAAAAGTGATAAGAGAAGACAATATCCCTGAGAGAAAGAATCATGCTGATAAATTAAAAATCAAAAATACAATAAAATGTATAAAATGTATATATGTAATTTCCTTTGTATGTGTGTAACGGAACTGAAATGATGGTGGGCTGACAGTAATTTGGAGCCCGCGCGTCGGAAACGGGCGCGCTTGTGTGAGACTGCCAGGGAGTGCACCCTGATGCCATCTATTGGCGAAACTGGGAATTAGCGCTGCCTGTCAGACAATGCACTAAGCTCTCGGAGTCAAATGTATTCTTTTTCTTGGTAATTATAAGTTATTACTGTATAATTTAATGTTGTAAAGCGCTAGTAGTAAATTATTATGACTGGTATGGACTCCAGGGTAGTAAATATAAATATTCTTAAATACTAAATGATTTCGGTAAAAAGGTGGTAGGGGAATGCCCCCACTCTTGGTGATACAAGCGTAGCTAGGGGTAGCTGGAGACACAGGGACTGAACAATGGCCTGGGGAGTGTTGACGTGATCGGACATGCGTAACTGTGCTCACGCAAAAGTGATTGTGCAACAGCGAAGAGGCGAATATCGTCGCCTTTTTGGAGTAAAACGCGACGAATGGTTGTTGAAGCCGCCTCTATGCCACTGGGGCTGATTGTAAGAGTTCCTGTGCCCAGATTTTATGGCGGACGTGCAGTAGCTTATACGAGTGCTACAGCTCATAGTTCCAGCCGCCATTAAGGGCATGAGGCGTGAAGAGCTGCGTTAGCCACATGCATCTCACCACCAGCACCGACACGTCTACCTAAGGCAAGACTGCTTGCAATTGTTAAGTCGAACTTTGTATACATGTAAAAGGAGAATACCAGTTTTCTTTTATGCAAGTGCAGAGGACAGAATATAGTAATGAGTAAAATTACGACGCATGTTGTTCATTGTAAAGTGTAGTAACCTCAAACATAGTATAGTGAAATCAGACTGAGGCCACCATCGCCTCTTTCATTTACAATTCTTTTGGTTGTAGAATACTTTAGCGTATAAGAATGTTGAAAAGAGCAATGGTCACACCAGAATGAGTCGCCTATTTACAGTTACTTAAATTTTTCTGGGCAACCTTTCAAGTAAAGTCACTTAACTAATTCTGTATCAATGGTCCAAAGAGTAATATCCAAAATCATTAAATAAGTTGAAGGATAGAATTTTGTTAACCGAAGTTGCATAACCTGTCTTGGTAGTAATTACCAAGCCAACTCACAAAAATTGAGAGAGTATTTGCTTTGTAGAATCATCTAGAATGATCAGAAATAGTAATATTCAGAATTAAGTTTAAATTCAACTCAAGCCATTTCACTTTGAAACGAGCCAAAAATTGATTTATTCTTTTGCTCCTTCAGAGCTGGCGACCGTAGTTATAAGTATTTTCAGGAGGATTCGACGGTAAGTCTGCTGCTCTCGTCGTGCTGATAGGATTATCCACTGCTGCTAGCAGTGGTGATTGGATACATAAGCTCACTACCAAGTTAAGTGGGTCAGGTAGGCAGTGTTACCGTGTGAACTGTAGGGCACTGTAGGCCGTGGATCGAACCCGTTCAATCATCACAGCTCTTAGGGAAATAGTCCGGTTAGGAGTGTACTAATTATTAGGTAAATACTGGCGACTAACGGTCAAAAATGTATACGCAAGTGAATTTAGCAAGGTCCACGTAGCACCTAGTTAATGTGGTGCAATGGCGAGGGTAGGAGTGGAGTGAAAGTGAGCTGTGCTGGATTCAAATATTAACTACGTGAATTCACTACTGCCTCTTACCATTGGGACTGAGCTATTTACAGTTAAAATACGTAGCAGTAAGCGCAAAGGCGTGACAGCTACAAGTCCGTATTGGTTTTATACATACGGAATTGGGAAGTGGGTCATTCCGTCAGTGGAGGGGGTTAAAACAACCGAGTCAGTGGAGAACATACCCCATTTACTGATGGAAAGATTCAGCGGTTCGGTCGCATGTGACGCAATGAATCCCAAACGGACGTCACAACACGCAGAAATGCCCGTACTCTGAAGTGTGAAAGTAACTGTTAGGACGTGAACGTAAACAGCATTAATTTTCTTGGTAACAGAAAGGAACGTGTCAGCAGCAACCTAAGCTGAGTGGCGTGTGTGGGTTGGGACGACAAAGCGGATTAACGGCGTCTCAAATCAGCACTCGGCCGCGGGAGAGCCGCGCTGGCTGGCATTTCAGCTGTAATTGGTAGCCGCACCGTGCAGTACGGTCTCCGCAAACAGAATAAATGCTAGCCAAGTGACAGAGCACGGTGCACCGCTAATCTAGTATTTGCATCTTATTATCATGATTGCCCACTAGTATTAAACTCTGTAAATCGAATGTAAATTCCGCTTATATTATGCAGTCAACTTCATTTATGCATAGTGTGAATTTACTGCCGGCTTCGTCTGGGAGACTTATAAGTGCTGTGATCTTACAAATGTAATATAAAACCTCAGAAGATTGTAATTTTTCCTCCTTTTGTAAGTGCACCTCTTTTCGTAGTAAGATAGTAGTGTTTCATTATCTGATAATTTCCCTTCTGTGGCAAATATTAACTTAGAGTTTTTTCATCACCATCCACATATAACATCTGGGATTATGTGCTAGCCGGCCGGAGTGGCCGTGCTGTTCTAGGCGCTACAGTCCGGAACCGCGTGACCGCTACGGTCGCAGCTTCGAATCCTGCCTCGGGCATGGACGTGTGTAACGTCCTTAGGTTAGTTAGGTCTAAGTAGTTCTAAGTTCTAGGGGACTGCTGACCACAGCAGTTAAGTCCCATAATGTTCAGAGCCATTATGTCTTACTATTAACGAATACGGCGAAAAGTAGATCTGAAGAACAGGAAAGATAAGGGAGCTATCAATATAACAGGTGACAACCTACCAAATTTACCGTAAGCAGAAGATCTTGTATTCAAGGCAGGGAGAAAAGTAGTCAGGGCGGGGAGAAAGACGTCGTGTTTTATTAGCCAGTTTCGATTGCATCAGCGTTTAAGGGTTACTTATGCCAATGGTTAGTTGGGTTCTGTTTCTCTATGATCTACTGTCTTTTTTACTAGCATATATCATCCCATTTAGACGCTTCGATACTTCAGATGATAGAACTGATCTTTCATCCAAAAGCCGCTATTGCCTTCACACGGTAATTTTGTGTATAGTAACCTGTTTGTACCAGTTTCGTTTTGGAGGCCATTAAAATTGTTACACCAAGAAGAAATGCAGATGATAAACAGGTATTCATTGGACAAATATATTATACTAGAACTGACATGTGATTACATTTTCACGCAATTTGGGTGCATAGATCCTGAGAAATCAGTACCCAGAATAACCACCTCTGGCCGTAATAACGGTATCAAAACGCCTAGGCATTGAGTCAAACAGAGCTTGGATAGCGTGTACAGGTACAGCTGCCTATGCAGCTTCAACACGATACCACAGTTCATCAAGAGTAGTGACTGGCGTATTGTGACAAGACAGTTGCTCGGCCACCATTGAACAGACGTTTTCAATTGGTGAGAGATCTGGAGAATGTGCTGGCCAGGACAGCAGTCTAACATTTTCTGTATCCAGAAATGAAGGGTTGAGCCACGGGTCGTAACACATCTGAAATGTAACGTGCACTGTTCAAAGTGCCTTCAATGTGAACAAGAGGTGACCGAGACGTGTAGCCAATAGCACACGTTACCATCACGTTGGGTGATACGCCAGTATGGCAATGATGAATACACGCTTCCAATGTGCGTTCACCGCGATGTCGCCAAACACGGATGAGTCCATCATGATGCTGTAAACAGAACCAGGATTCATCCGAAAAAATGACGTTTTGCCATTCGTGCACCCAGGTTCGTCGTTGAGTACACCATCGCAGGCGCTCCTTTCTGTGATGCAGTGTCAAGGGCAACCGCAGCCATGTTCTCCGAGCTGATAATACATGCTGCTGCAAACGTCGTCGAACTGTTCGTGCAGTTGGTTGTAGTCTTGCAAACGTCCCCATCTGTTGACTCAGGGATCGAGACGTGGCTGCCCGATCCGTTACAGACATTCGGATAAGGTGCCTGTCATCTCGACTGCTAGTGATACGAGGCCGTTGGGATCCAGCACGGCGTTCCTTATTACCCTCCTGAACCCACCGATTCCATATTCAGCTAACAGTCATTGGATCTCGACCAACGGGAGCAGCAATGTCGCGATACGATAAACCGCAATCCCGATTGGCTACACCCGTCCTTAATCAAAATCGGAAACTTGATGGTACACATTTCTCCTCCTTACATGAGGCATCACAAGAATGTTTCGCCAGGCAACACCGGTCAACTGCTGTTTGTGTAAGAGAAATCGGTTGGAAACTTTCCTCATGTCAGCACGTTGTAGGTGTCGCCACCGGCGCCAACCTTGTGTGAATGCTCTGAAAAGCTAATCATTTGCATATCACAGCATCTTCTTCCTGTCGGTTAAATTTCGCGTCTGTAGTACGTCATCTTCGTGGTGTAGCAATTTTAATGGCCAGTAGTGTATTTTATAAAAATATGATGACCTCATCATGTGAGTTTTCATCCCTGCGCTACATTTTAAATCGACCACGATCCCTTCAAGCGCATTACGCTTGTCTAGGCCCTGGCTGATGCATAAATTAATTCTGTATGTCATAGTTTAGAAGTTTTAAGGTCTACTATGTTTGAACCAATCTACACTCCTGGAAATGGAAAAAAGAACACATTGACACCGGTGTGTCAGACCCACCATACTTGCTCCGGACACTGCGAGAGGGCTGTACAAGCAATGATCACACGCACGGCACAGCGGACACACCAGGAACCGCGGTGTTGGCCGTCGAATGGCGCTAGCTGCGCAGCATTTGTGCACCGCCGCCGTCAGTGTCAGCCAGTTTGCCGTGGCATACGGAGCTCCATCGCAGTCTTTAACACTGGTAGCATGCCGCGACAGCGTGGACGTGAACCGTATGTGCAGTTGACGGACTTTGAGCGAGGGCGTATAGTGGGCATGCGGGAGGCCGGGTGGACGTACCGCCGAATTGCTCAACACGTGGGGCGTGAGGTCTCCACAGTACATCGATGTTGTCGCCAGTGGTCGGCGGAAGGTGCACGTGCCCGTCGACCTGGGACCGGACCGCAGCGACGCACGGATGCACGCCAAGACCGTAGGATCCTACGCAGTGCCGTAGGGGACCGCACCGCCACTTCCCAGCAAATTAGGGACACTGTTGCTCCTGGGGTATCGGCGAGGACCATTCGCAACCGTCTGCATGAAGCTGGGCTACGGTCCCGCACACCGTTAGGCCGTCTTCCGCTCACGCCCCAACATCGTGCAGCCCGCCTCCAGTGGTGTCGCGACAGGCGTGAATGGAGGGACGAATGGAGACGTGTCGTCTTCAGCGATGAGAGTCGCTTCTGCCTTTTTGCCAATGATGGTCGTATGCGTGTTTGGCGCCGTGCAGGTGAGCGCCACAATCAGGACTGCATACGACCGAGGCACACAGGGCCAACACCCGGCATCATGCTGTGGGGAGCGATCTCCTACACCGGCCGTACACCACTGGTGATCGTCGAGCGGACACTGAATAGTGCACGGTACATCCAAACCGTCATCGAACCCATCGTTCTACCATTCCTAGACAGGCAAGGGAACTTGCTGTTCCAACAGGACGATGCACGTCCGCATGTATCCCGTGCCACCCAACGTGCTCTAGAAGGTGTAAGTCAACTACCCTGGCCAGCAAGATCTCCGGATCTGTCCCCCATTGAGCATGTTTGGGACTGGATAAAGCGTCGTCTCACGCGGTCTGCACGTCCAGCACGAGCGCTGGTCCAACTGAGGCGCCAGGTGGAAATGGCATGGCAAGCCGTTCCACAGGACTACATCCAGGATCTCTACGATCGTCTCCATGGGAGAATAGCAGCCTGCATTGCTGCGAAAGGTGGATATACACTGTACTAGTGCCGACATTGTGCATGCTCTGTTGCCTGTGTCTATGTGCCTGTGGTTCTGTCAGTGTGATCATGTGATGTATCTGACCCCAGGAATGTGTCAATAAAGTTTCCCCTTCCTGGGACAATGAATTCACGGTGTTCTTATTTCAATTTCCAGGAGTGTATAACCATGAGTGAGCTGTTTTTCTACGAACAACTTTGGCAGTTACGATAGCTTTTATGAATTTAGGTTAGTTTTAACATATTGTATAAGATCATCCAACTTTCCAGTCAGCCGAACCATTGTTCTACAAGTCTAATTATCCGCGGATGCCCAAACGCTATCCGCATGACCCGTCTCTGCATAACGCTACACGGCGCTTCCGCAGCTTCAAACGCGCACTTGCGGTTGTAAGAGGAGCCTTTCGCCATCTAGCTTTGCAATGCGTTGCGTTCTGCCGATTAAGGTAGGTACGACACGATATTCAGCCTTGTTTAGCCTTATTTCAGTTTTGTGCTAGGCTTCAAAAGTTTTATATTGGATTTTTTTGTCGAATGAACTACAATGTAAGACTGAATAACGTAGGTCTTTACCAGTATGTTTTTCAATCCTTTTTAGGTAAATGACCGACTGGTGCTATTGAATGTTATATGATACCATAGATGAACATATGCGGCCGGTTTTTGGTAACTTTTACGGTATATGGAGGCCCGTTAGCTCACCATGTGGTGGTAGTCCTGGTGAGTACAGTTTAACAGTATTTTACTTACCAGATGGTTTGATAGTAGGTTGTTCTTATTTTAGCTTTTATCCTGTTTAGATGTCACAGGAGGGTTCTACGTTGTGTCAATGTGTTTTACAATTGACTTCGCCGGCCGTTGTGGCCGAGCGGTTCTAGGCGCTTCAGTTCTGAACCAGGCGACCGTTGCGGTCGCAGGTTCGAACCTTGCCTCAGGCATGGATGTGTCCTTAGGTTAGTTAGGTTTAAGTAGTTCTACGTTCTAGGGGACTGATGACTTCAGATGTTAAGTCCCATAGTGCTCAGAGCCATTTGAACCATTTGACTAATTCACTTCCGCTACATAGAGAAAAATTCCTGATTGTGATCACTGGTCTTCCCATTCGCTTTTTTGATCAGAACATTACTTGTTTTTGTATGTTCATCGCATATATCTTCTCCTTTTAGTCACGTTTCTTGTCTTATATGAGTTGTTGTCTATTACGTTGTACAGATTGCAGCTGAAGATGCAGCTACAATGCTGGGAAACAGGTCGTGCTCATAAATACTCACAACCGAAGCGGTTTTATCTTCAAAATGACTATCAGATGTAAACATCTTTCATTGTTGGGTCAATAAAACGCCATGTGGCGTACAGATTTATTCCTTCAGTAAGTGCTTAGAATCGTACTAAGAATTTAATGAAGAATTGAACCATAAGTTTTTTTTGCATGACTTGGAACATAGAAAATAGGCCAAATGCACCAGGTCTCAAAACAGTAAGCTATTGTTGTCCCTATTAAAAATCTTTATTTCGCTCGACACAAAGGAAACTACCAAGAATGCAAATATAATACAGCTTTTTAAATTTTTAATAATCGTTGCAATGAAAACGATAAAAAGGAATAAAGAATAGACTAAGTGCCTCAATGTGTATCCATAAATTTTACAGAATTTACATCTCAGCATGTCTCTTATAGCCACGTATTACTCCCTCCCCAGTGACACCGCTGAGGAATTCTTTGGAACGTGCGCTGTACGTCCACAACGAGTAACTCGTTGGGTTGACTGGTGACACTCAGGAGTTTTGATGACCGGAGCTAGTTGTTTGCATGGCGTTGACACAGGTGATACGGAATCTATATCCTTTAGCAGGAAGGCTGGCTTCAGTCTGTTGATGGAGTTGTTCTCCTGATCATCAGGTGTTTGAGCAACAAAATGTTTTTCCGAGCGTGAATGTACTGGATATGGTACGTCATAGATACGTTGGGGAGGTTTTCTCTATGAATCACTTCTTATGAATACATGTGAAGATTTCAAGAGTTCGGCAATGGCGAAGACAGACATCGTAGCATGATGTCGAAAATTAACTGGTTTAAGCGAGGCCATGTGTTGCCCCAAGTTGAAAATTAAGTTTGGAATGTAACATTCCACCGGTATACGATCAAATAAATCGGCTGGAAGTTCAGGTGTCATGCCGTAAGTCATTCCTGCAGTGACAGTGTTATATTCTGGAATATAACAATTGATGTTGCAATACCACCGTCCAGCTCAGGCGTTTGACGCTGTTTGGTATGCAGTTGTTTTAAAAACTAGACACCGGCCGAACCGGCCATGAAGGCTCAACGGTACTGACCGGCCGCCGTGTCATCTATAGACCACAGGCGTCACTGGATGCAGATATGGAGGGCCATGTGGTCAGCACACCGCTCTCCCGGCCGTATATTAGTTTACGAGACCGTAGCCGCTATTTCCCAATCAAGCAGCTCCTCAGTTTGCCTCACAAGGGCTGAGTGCACCCCGCTTGCCGACAGCGCTCGGCAGACCGAATGGTCACCCATCGGACTGCTAGCCAGCCCGACAGGGCTCAACTTCGTTGATCTGGCGGGAAACGGTATTACCGATGCGGCAAGGTCGTTAGCAAGCATTTGTTTTGAGGTGGTATACTCCTGCGGTCTTTGTGAGGTAACTGAAAAATTTACACTCAAACTGCCATCCTCTGCCGGTGGTTATGATTTTTGGAACCTCAAAATGTGCGATCTGTGATAATAAAAGAGTAATGGAAACACTTTCTGCAGAGATGTCTGCGTCTGGCCAACGTGTAAATTCGTCGATCATTTTTCAGAGGTAGGTGGATCCTTGAGAGGAACGTAATGGTCCCACCAGATAAAGATTTATATGCTACAAGCGACTGTCTGCTTCACTGAAAGCATCAGAAGCATTGGTTTTGTTACGAAATTTTTGCTCGTTGACAGCGAACACATGTTTTTGTTCAGAGCTTTATATCGTGTTTCAATGAAAGCCAAATGAAGCTGTCAAATCAAGTATACTGTGTCAGTGATAACATAGTGAGCCAATTCAAGTAGTGTGTGGAAGACATGTTGTCGGTGGGATGGAGGAATATGTGGTCTGAGTTTACCTGTAGAATTGTCATAAAATAACTGTTTCATTTTATTTATTTTTCATTTTATCGTACGGGTAGGGCCCCCCGTCGGGCAAACCGTTCGCTGGGTGCCGGTCTTTCAGTGTGACGCCACTTCGGCGACCTGCAGTCGATGAGTATGATAGGATGGTGATGAGGACAGCACAATACTCAGTCCCTGGAAGGAGAAAATTCCCCGACCCAGCCGGGAATCGAACCCGGGCCCAGAGGATTGACAATCAGTCACGCTGCCCAATCAGCTACTGGGGGCGGACATAAAACAGCTGTGATCCATCAGGAAACAATATTGTTGTAAACACTAAGTAACCAAAGTCTGAATTCTTCACTTTGGTCAGTTCTGGGTCACTGCTTTGTGCTTTTGCAGTGTCTTTGTATGAAATGCTGGCTATTAACCTGATGTCTGCGAACTCTGGGACATTCAACAGGAATATTCCCGCCTGCAGGAAGGTACGGAATATCTGTGGTGAACTGACTGAGAAATTCCAGAGGGCTCTGTTACCTGGGTGTTGCTCTTTCTGGGCGCTGTTTAAGGCGAAGTAAGTGTTAATGGCTTATCATCCGTAAATATTGTGAACTCTGCGCCTTCCAAAAGATAACGAAAACTGTTGACTGCCGAACACGCTGGCAACAATGCATGATAGAAGGTACTACAGCTACGATGCGTATCGATGAGAGACCTGGACAGACACGCAAGTGGTTCAGGAACGTAGTTGGTGTAAAGAAGCACCTATAGCGTAGTCCGAAGCTTCAACCATTAAAATTAGGGGAAGATCTGTTGAGGAATGAGAAATCTGAGTTACAATAGCTAGTTCCTCTTTCCGTTTCTTGAACGATTTCCGTTTCGTCAGTCCATAGAACAGGGCGATTATCCTTCATCTTGGTGTTCTTGCACCAGTTAAACAAAGTCTGTTGGATTTATGCAGTATGTGGTAGCGTTCGTATGTAGAAATACATCGGTCCTAAAAAATGGTGTAGTTCTGTTTCTGTTTTACGAGGAGGGAAGTCCTTGATTATTTTCATTTTCTTTTCCAGTAGCGAAATTCTTAGATATGACACTACATAACTCAAGAATGATATCTCTTTCTCTCCAAAATACATTTTCCCACGTTAATATTAAGATGATATTTATCCAACCATTGAACAAGCACTTACACATCTATTATACGTTATTCATGTGATGCTGAAGCAAATGGAGTATCATCTAAATAAAAATGTGCAAAGGGCAAATAATTCAAAATGCTATGAATAAATCGCTGCAGCGCCTGTGCTGCATTGCTTAGCCCAAATGGCATCTTCAAAATTTCGAAAATTCCATATGGTATGATAACAGCTGTTACACGCTCATCATCTGTCGCAAAAGCAATGTAGTGATAAGCTCGGATAAGAAAATGTTACCTGGTTTACGCACATCTTCGGTTGCAACAGAAATTTGGTGATAATCTCGAATAAGGTCAGTTCAAGAATATAATTCTGTTGGTGAGTTGAACTTGAAATCTTGTAAATGCGGTACTAGGTAACGATCTGGCACTCTGAAGGCATTTAAACCTCTATAATCTCTACGGGGACACCAAGTTCGATCTTTCCTTGGAACGAGATGAAGAGTAGTAGACCAGTAGCACTCAGAAGAACGTCAATGCCAAGGTTGATTGTCTCTTTAGATTCAATGCACATCAGCTTCAGGAAAATCGTAATCAGGTTTCTCTGTGAGTGTATCAGGATATCTCTTTAGCGACTTTCGATATTATCAAATCACTAAACTGTCATTAGGCAAGTCTACTGGGCCTATACTAGCAATTAAAATTTCTCGGCCGAGTAACTTTTTCACTTAACGTGAAGGAACAGACTATAATGGCTGAAGAAATCGGCACCAATAAATGGCTGGCGAACATCTGCTAGAAGAAATGGCCATGGAAACCTTAGTCGGAGGCCTATTTAAAGGTTCAGTAGTCTTTCAACATACGTCTGTACTACGGAACAGCTTGCAGCGTAGAGTTACCTTTTCTGAACGTTTTTGTGATCTAACTCTGTTGCTGGGAATACGGAAACATCTGCTCCGGAATCGAACAAAAATCTAAAATGTGTGTTGCGATCCTTTACGAACAGGCTGTGAGATGATTCAACCTTCTCACCACGTGCCACGACAAGTGAGTAGCGTACTAGTTTTCCGTCTGAGCGTTCCTGGACTCTTGAGAAATAAATGTCCACGGGGGCGTGTTTTTCTTCAGGTCCTGTTTAAATTTGCGATACCAGCACGCGGTATGTTCCTGCGCACGCCACGGTGATGTCGATCTGCTACTCTGCTACTCGATCGTGTCCGAGTTCGTAATTTCTGAATGTGGGTCGTTAGTTACGAAAACCGTATTTTCAGGTGGGAAGTCTGACATTTGAGATGGAGACGAAACAGTTTCCGTACCATATACGAAATGACTGTGCGTCGTAATCGTTACGAATTTGTCGTCGTTAGAAAACATTACTTCCAGACTTACATTTTGACTAGCTGCTAGCATAGATCGCACTTTGGTTGGCAGTCGTGAACAAACATAGTTATTGGCAAATCATCGGTTATTTGCGTTCCGACAGGAACACGCATCTCTCGGAGCAAAGTAGATGTCTCTTAGTCTCCTTTTTCTACTTCAATTATCAATTTTTTAACTTTTCGTGATTCTGATTCTCCAAATTCTATGATAAGACGTGTCTCTTAGACTTTATATGGAGAAGCTGATAATGTTTTGGACATGAAATCTGAAATCAGCTAAGCAACTTCACTATCAAGCAGTCCCAAAACGTAATGATACTTTGTCATTTCTTTGCTAATATACGTGGTAGTAAACTGGGACTCCATTTGAAAAACCCAAATCTTAACTTTATTTCGATAGAAATGTGGTAATTTCACTGCCACACGTGGTGTTTCCATACAGATGTTGATGATGAATATGGCGTAAAAACCATATTTAAAACGCGGAAGTAAAATTGAAATAATGATTGAAGTGATTCTTGTGTACTCACTATCACGTTGGGGTCACCAGTTGTGATTTCTAGCACAAATAATTACTTATTTCGCACTATTCATAGGAAACTACCAAGAATTCACATGGAATAGAGTTTTTTTAACTTTTTAGTAACCATTGTAATAGAAAATATAAACAGCGATAAACGAAAGACTAATGATTCCAATATGTATCTATAAATTTTACAGAGTTAAATTTCACTATACACCTTCCAGATACACTACAATATTAGCATATGCACATTGTCATAATAGAGTAACTCACGACTGTATTCTTCACAAGACAAAGGAAGATTAGAACTAATAGACATAGAGGGAGGCTGTGATATTTCTCATACAAGATCACACCTGATATAGTGTAGAAATGACTGAAGAGAACTATTTATAATATTTTTGGGAACTACGAAAAAAAGGAAATTGGCGTTTCTTATATCTTTTTATCATTCAAAATTATGTTACGATGTTTTTGTAAGTTCGAAATGGTTTCAACTTATTCAAGTTGGCTAGCGTTCCTGAAGCAGCTGCACCAATAGTTGGGCTTCTTCCTGGTATGTAGTACCCCTGAGAGAATTCAAAATAGTCTTGTTGGTGCATTAACTGTAATAGATTTTTTGATCAACATCTTTTTAGATAGCAGTTTGTGTGTTTTCGGGCTTTATTGTACAAGGTGAAAAGTATTTAAATCGTCAAACTCTGGGAGGTTGTAGGGGACATCAAAACAAATATTTTTCCCTAAAGTCATTTTTTCCTATGAGGAGTATTGAAATCGGTAGAGGAAGATTTCTCTGGCGGCAAATTAATTAAACCAACAAACACTTCTCCATTTTTTATGACCAAGAGACAACAACTAGGTAGCAGATACGGCCCAATTAAACAGTCCCCAACAACACCGACCCACACATTAACGAAGAACCGGACTTGATGAGCGCTAGTAACTGTGGCATGTGGGTTATCCTCACTCCAAACATGCGAATTGTGCATGTTGAAGACTCCATCACCCCCTAACGTAGCTTCATCGGTAAACAACACAGGGGATGGAAATGTAGGATGCATTTCACACTGTTCCAGGTACCACTGCGAAAACTGTTCTCTAGGTTGATAATCAACTGGTTCCAGGTTGTGGACACGCTGTAAGTGAAATGGACGTAATGATTGCTCTCGAAGGACTGTTCTTACATTCGTCTGATTCCTCCCCATGTTACGTGCAATTGCACGAGTGCTGATTGAAGGATCCCGCTCCATATGCTGCAAGACAGCTTCCTCAACTTGCCGCGTTCTTACCGTGCGACGGCGTCCATGTCCAGGTAATCTGGTAAATGACCCAGTCTCGCGCAGACGTAGATACACAGCAGCAAAGGCCGTATGATGCGGGATACGGCGATTAGAATATTGTTGTTGATAAACCCGCTGTGCAGCTCGTCCGTTGTGGTGCGCTACGTAGTACGCACGAACCCTATCAGTGTACTCACTCCAGGTGTATCTAGTAAACAGAGACAATGCACTACTGCACTGGTGGACAGCAGTTGCCTACAACTGAAGAGCATAACACGCCCTCTAACAACTGAAGAGCGTAATACGGCCTCCACCGGTTTAAATAATCCTCATAGGAAAAAATGACACTGGGGAAAAATACTTGTTTTGATGTCCCCTACAACTTCCCAGAGTTTGTCGGTTTAAATACTTTTCACGCTGTATACAGGTAATTTTAATGTTCTCATTAACACCGTTGCAACTGTGTTTGTTTTATACATACAGGGAAAGCAATGTTGACGTGCGTGGATTTTTTGTCTCTTTTACATATCACAACTACTGCATTCTCTCTTCTCCACCTTTTGCATTCTGTGTTCACAGTCTTACACTTATCTTCAACCCCCTTCCCCCTCCCCATAACCGTACTCTATGTCCATGCCATTAACTTCCACTCGAATAAATGAATAAATATGGCACTACTGTTACATATCGCTTAGTCTTTTTTTTAGTTATGTTACAATTGCGTGGTAATTAATAGTGTGAGCTTGGTACGTTACGCTGGGAGTGGAAACTATTCGATTCCTCGACAGAAAGGAGTGGGTCTGGTGGGTTCGGCAGTCACCTAAGACCGGTAGATGGCTTTTCTTGGTGCCTCAAATGCAGAGACGTGCGCCTGCTGTGCGGAAGCCAGTTGTCGCGTTAATGGCCCTGTTCACCGAAATGATTATTGCGAACAGTTCCTGGCAGTAATGTGTTCTTAATTTTGACGAATTAGTGTGCCTTCAGTATTCTTAACTTTTCCCCGTGTGACCTATAACAAAAAAATCAAGCCGTTTGCAACTGATTTTATACACATCTACTTTATCATATACAGATTCCTTCTCCTTTTGTTGTTACAATTGGGGCTTTTAATTGGTACCACTCTGAAACCACAAGAGAATTTCCATTCATGAGGGATAATAAGCGTTGTTTGAGACTCGTTTGAATATTACTGTGCAGATTTTCATCTGTAGCATTATCATAACCATACTTCATAACGAACCAAAGTAATTAAAACTAATACTAGCTGTGTTATTTATTATTGATTACTAACTTCCACTCTTAGGCTTTTTACCTTGAAAGATCGTACCGGTTTTCTTTTGTAAGGCGACCTTCACTTTTTTATAGTATTACTGTTCGTGTTCCATATTGTTGTTCATTTGGATTTCTTTGGTTGTTTGATTTGATTCCTGGATAATCCTCCGATTCACACTTTCTAATGAAGTAAAATTTTTGAAAGGAATGGGGAAAGAGACCATCCTCATCTCACTCCGTTATTGGTTTTTGTATAACCTGTCATTGCGTTTCCTGGATTTATCGCCATTTTTTTACATTATATAAGAAAGTGGAAGCGAGGCCTAGTCACTCATCACCTATAATTTATTCCAACACACATAATGGGAAACATGTTCAAAATCTTTACAACCACTGTGTGTTTCAATATTAAATTTCCTTCGTTTTATTTGAGTGTTTTTACTTTGAAGAACGTCTATACTTAAGTCAACTTTAAACTTAGTGGCGTAGTGACTCAGCACTGTTGTTCAGTTGTCGGAACAAGACATAGCCAGAGCAAAAGCCTCACAGGCGCAAAGAAGCGATGGTGTCAGTTCCGTAGAGACTCGCAACTTGCGAGAGCTCCACCAGCGCCACAGGCGTTTCTGAGGATGAAGATATCGACTTCGCCTCGACCAGTTGCCGGCCGAATACACTCTGGCAATGACTGGGCTACAACGGACAGAAGCCTACTCGGAAGATAGAAGAGCAATTTTTTTTTCTTTATTGAATTTCAATTCCCCCCGAAGGGGGCGGGCTGGCAGCAGCTTAGTATGCCGCTCTTCAGCCTACAGACTTTGTGACAACGATCAGGAGAACAAATAATAATAAAAAACAGGCGATAAAATCGGAGACTTAGAGAGTAACAAGGCGAAAAGAAATCGTGGAACTTAAAACAAACAACAGAGGGATGATGATGCTAATAAAAATACATACGAAGCAGACAGGGAAAACAATAGACAATTAAAAAACACGGCGACAGTCTGGATTCTGTTCGCAAAAGACATAAAATTCACACCTAGCGGCAGCATGGTTTCTGTTCGCAACACGAGAAAGACAAACAACACTGAATAATCACTGGAACGAAGAGCATTTCTCGCCCACTCGGTTATAGATCATCGTCCAGGGCTCACTTAGACAGGGAACGTCGTTTAGTGAGCTCTTAGAAGAGAACAGACAGTTGTTGTAAAATTGCATTTGCTGTGTATTGTAAAGTTTACCTACGATTATTTGCGCTTACCATTCAGGGCCTTTTCTGTGTTATTAAACGAGGCGTGGTTTTTTTTTTTCAGTAAGGTCCGTTTTGTTGTAGACACTAGTAGTTCGAGCACATACCGCAACGAGCGCGTGCGTCGTGTACCGGCATGCCTCGGGAACAACAGTGCTCAGTTTCAGCTCTGTAGCAAACCTGTAGAGTTCTGTTCCGTGCTTTCAAAATGTTTAAGGCTATCAACTCGCCCGCCGCGTGTGAGGTTCGCTCAGTGATACGGTTTTTGTCAGCAAGGAACCTGTCTGCTACAGAAATTCATCGACAGATTTGCGAAGTATACAGTGATACTGTTAGGAGTGAAAATAAAGTGCGTAAGTGGGTTCGAGAATTCAAAGATGGACGTGACAACGTCCATGACGAGGACCTCTCCGGTCGCCCTTCTTTGATTAAAGATGATTTGGTGGCTTCAGTTGAAACGAGGATTCGTGAGAACAGGCGCTTCACAATAACAGGTATCTCAAACGAATTTCCTGACGTGTCAAGATCAGTGGTTCACAACATTGTTTCTGAGCACCTGAAGTTTAAGAAACTGTGCTCCCGTTGGGTCGCAAAACTCCTAACAGAGGATCACAAAAACCAAAGATTTGAGTGTGCGATGAAGTTCTTGACTCATTATCACGAAGGAGGTGACGGCTTCTTGAGTCAAATTGTAAATGGAGACGAAACATGGGTTCCGCATATCACGCCCGAATCGAAGCCACAGGACATGGAATGGAGACACACACACTCGCCTGTAAAGGTGAAGGCCAAATAGACTCTCTCCCAGCGCAAAATCATAGCATCGGTATTTTGGGACGGGCATGGTGTTTTGTTGGTCGACATCATGCAACGAGAAACCACTATCAATGCAGAAGCATACTGCCAAACCCTAAGAAAGCTATGCAAAGCGATTCAAAGCAAAAGACACAGCATACTGACAAAGGGAATTGTCCTTATCCATGACAATGCAAGACCTCACACTGCAGGTGAGACCCGCGATTTATTGGACAGTTTTGGCTGGGAAGTCTTATACCACCCACCCTACAGTCCTGATCTTGCGCCGAACCATTACCATCTGTTCCTCCACCTCAAACAACACCTCAGTGGCAACCGTTACATTGATTACGATGACGTGGCGGCAAGTTTTTATGAAGAGGGTATTTTAAAATTGGTTGAGAGGTATGATACGTGTTTGAACAAACTTGGCACCTATGTCGAAAATAGAGTGAAGTATGTACTTTCTAAAAATAAATTTACTGTTTGAAACAACCTTTCGTTGTGTATTTATGTGCAAACGGACCTTACTTAAAAAACACGCCTCGTGCATGCAGTGTTTTAGATTTCATTATTCAACAAGTCACAAAAATAAGTAAACCTTTTTAACTCATTTATGTGACTTCGATAGTGATATATTGTAATGTGTAGAACGTTCGTTCTCCTGCCCGTTGCGTCATTGGGATGCGATATGGAGGACGGGCAAGTGGGGAGCACCCAGCCCTTACAGGCGTTGAACGCTTTTAAAAAACCTTGAATTTTGTAAACCTGACCTTGGGGCACGGCTATGTAATAGTGGCAGGGAGACATTGTCTTAGCGGTGTATCACACGAAAAGCCGTTTCACGAACTCACAAAATGGCCTACCGGAACAACAGTTGCAACTCGGCCTCCACAGCAGCAGCGACGAGGCCTTTTTACAAACTGGCAACGACGGTTTACAAAACTGGCGACGAGGTTTACAAAATTCAAGGTTTTTGAAAAGCGTTCAACGCCTGTAAGGGCCGGGTGCGGCCCACTTGCCCGTCCTCCATCTCGCATCCCAATGACGCAAATGGCTCAGCATGACAGGGCGGTCGGACGACATTGGTAAGTTCTGAGAAACTGAGATGACAAAGTGCTTGTACACTTCGCTAACTCATTAGTAAATGTATCTATTGCTGCAGTTTTTCTTTATCTTGAACGTGTTCCGTAATTCATTATATGTCGTGGTATGAATACTTCTAACACAGGAACGGTCAAGATATGGATTTTGATGTGTGTCGTATTTCGATTTTGAGAAAAAGCCGTGAACGTTATTTCCTTTTACAATAAATCCTGTGTTGAACCTCTTAAAGGCATTGTCTGATGAGAAAATCAGAGGGCACGTACAGTTTTACATACTATAACACACCCCCCTAATATTACGCTGTGTAGAATCATCTTATGGGCGCACAGCGTTTAACATGCGGACACTGGAAGAATTTTATGACAGCTGACGGCCGAGTCCCACACGCTTCTTTACAGGTGCCAGACTCAATTATAGCTTTTAGTATTCCTCTCGCCATGTCGTAAAGGCACTTGCTAGCACAACTTAACGTCGGCAATAATATTAGCTGCCTTCTTGCGCTCAACCGTCGCCTGTCGGCCGGAGAACGTCTAATTGGAAGGTGTTTAGTGAGATGGCAGGCAGCAGCCGGCCATGGCTGAGAATCAGCGAAAAAGGTGTCTTCAGCAAAGTGTGTCTTCGAACCGCTCATGATATAATGACTAACTGACAGCGATGCCACGCCATTACCAAAGGCGTCTGCATGTGGACAACGTTCCTTAAGGCAGCAGTAAATCCGTTGTAAAGAAGATTCTCCAAATAAAGCAAGCGTAACTGGGTGGTACACTGAGTGTTTCTATGGTGGTGATCCAGTATTCCAGGGATACAGAAGAGCAAATGTATCAGTTTGAGGTAAGAAAGCCTTGTGCAAATTCCAATGAGACGGAAGCTACGAATTCAAATGTGGTTTGCAACTACCCCGCTAGTAAAATACAAGAATCGTGCAATGTGTTACAGTCACACAGTCATAAAGTTAAAATTATCACTTAAAAATTATCACTCACCATTAAAATTGATGGTGAGTTCAGTCTTTCAGATCTATATGTATTTATAGATACGCAGCACTCAATGTGACATTTCTCTTAGCGACTGTTGATTTGCTCGACCTTGGTAGTAGCAGCCGATATGTTGCTTTGTTCCTTGCCTATGATTGGTAGTGATATGTCCAGAACTCATCCATGGATCTTAAATGACTATGGAAGACGTCAGGATTCACCAGACACAGTTACATTTCCACTATTCCTTCTGTTCAGCGAGGTTTTTGAAATCAGTGAGCAGTGGCGAAACCAGGGGACGGCGACTTTCGTCATGTTCAAAGTCGACAAGATGTTGAAAACTGATGAGACAGATTTTCACTTTTCATATTACTGCCTCCGTTATACCATTTCCAATGTTTCGCAGGGAAACGGAACTCCACTTTCTTTTCCGTCATTCAGCCCTCTGCGACCACGCTGGAAGAGTCTGTGCAAGCTAATCACTGTCTTATATACAGTCCAGTCACATTAATGTGACCGCCGCATGTGTTCTACGTCAACGTGCAATAACCGCTCACTCACGGCAGGTGGCAGCGCTAACAGTGGAATGTATATGAAGCGTGTCGGGGGTGCGGGCTTTCAAAACAAAAATGTGATGTGGTGGCCCTCAAGTACGTACCCTCAGAATCAGAGTTGAAATATTGCATGTTTTGGCTGGTTTCGTTGTCTAGGGACTGGAATAAGTAGTTGTAGGATTGCAAGCCAGATACTGCTGAGTCTACAGTATGCATTATGAAGACACACATGAATCGAAACGCCGAAGGTTCCTATCACTCAGCAGTTGCGAATTTAGAATGCAACGTAGAAACTTATAAATGAAAGATTGCAGTTAAATAAAATCTGCAGGTACTACACTCCTGGAAATGGAAAAAAGAACACATTGACACCGGTGTGTCAGACCCACCATACTTGCTCCGGACACTGCGAGAGGGCTGTACAAGCAATGATCACACGCACGGCACAGCGGACACACCAGGAACCGCGGTGTTGGCAGTCGAATGGCGCTAGCTGCGCAGCATTTGTGCACCGCCGCCGTCAGTGTCACCCAGTTTCCGTGGCATACGGAGCTCCATCGCAGTCTTTAACACTGGTAGCATGCCGCGACAGCGTGGACGTGAACCGTATGTGCAGTTGACGGACTTTGAGCGAGGGCGTATAGTGGGCATGCGGGAGGCCGGGTGGACGTACCGCCGAATTGCTCAACACGTGGGGCGTGAGGTCTCCACAGTACATCGATGTTGTCGCCAGTGGTCGGCGGAAGGTGCACGTGCCCGTCGACCTGGGACCGGACCGCAGCGACGCACGGATGCACGCCAAGACCGTAGGATCCTACGCAGTGCCGTAGGGGACCGCACCGCCACTTCCCAGCAAATTAGGGACACTGTTGCTCCTGGGGTATCGGCGAGGACCATTCGCAACCGTCTCCATGAAGCTGGGCTACGGTCCCGCACACCGTTAGGCCGTCTTCCGCTCACGCCCCAACATCGTGCAGCCCGCCTCCAGTGGTGTCGCGACAGGCGTGAATGGAGGGACGAATGGAGACGTGTCGTCTTCAGCGATGAGAGTCGCTTCTGCCGTGGTGCCAATGATGGTCGTATGCGTGTTTGGCGCCGTGCAGGTGAGCGCCACAATCAGGACTGCATACGACCGAGGCACACAGGGCCAACACCCGGCATCATGGTGTGGGGAGCGATCTCCTACACTGGCCGTACACCACTGGTGATCGTCGAGGGGACACTGAATAGTGCACGGTACATCCAAACCGTCATCGAACCCATCGTTCTACCATTCCTAGACCGGCAAGGGAACTTGCTGTTCCAACAGGACAATGCACGTCCGCATGTATCCCGTGCCACCCAACGTGCTCTAGAAGGTGTAAGTCAACTACCCTGGCCAGCAAGATCTCCGGATCTGTCCCCCATTGAGCATGTTTGGGACTGGATGAAGCGTCGTCTCACACGGTCTGCACGTCCAGCACGAACGCTGGTCCAACTGAGGCGCCAGGTGGAAATGGCATGGCAAGTCGTTCCACAGGACTACATCCAGCATCTCTACGATCGTCTCCATGGGAGAATAGCAGCCTGCATTGCTGCGAAAGGTGGATATACACTGTACTAGTGCCGACATTGTGCATGCTCTGTTGCCTGTGTCTATGTGCCTGTGGTTCTGTCAGTGTGATCATGTGATGTATCTGACCCCAGAAATGAGTCAATAAAGTTTCCCCTTCATGGGACAATGAATTCACGGTGTTCTTATTTCAATTTCCAGGAGTGTATTTTTAAACCCTTTAGATGATGAGTACGATAGCAGAAGTACCTTTAAGAAGGCCGTTTAT
Source organism: Schistocerca cancellata (assembly GCF_023864275.1). Taxonomy (NCBI): domain Eukaryota; kingdom Metazoa; phylum Arthropoda; class Insecta; order Orthoptera; family Acrididae; genus Schistocerca; species Schistocerca cancellata. The sequence continues at coordinate 599,452,119 of NC_064631.1, read as the reverse complement.
TACTGCAAACACTTATTGGTGTCTATGGTGCAGCAATTAAATAAATATAAGTTGAATAACAAGGAGACAATAGAGCCCTACAGCACGTAATTAGTTACGAACAACAACATAGCTCACGAGATATTCACTTCTAAACGCATACTACGTCTTCACTGCAGAAGCCACGGAAGTCTCACTAGTGCACAAGTCGACACTACGAAATATTTCTATCTCCCGCGATCACGCGCAAACTGCTCCACTGTCCCAGTCTTTCCCGCAACTCTCCGCCACGCCTCCTCGTCCAGCACTCCCTGTGTCCTCTCCAGCACTCCCTCTCCTGTGCGACCCGATGCTCCTCCCCCACTTCCATACAATCTCCCCATTAACGAACCCTGTGATTGGCTACAGCACTCCTGCCATTTCTCAAAGTCTACGCACACTGAGAAACATATTAAAGCAAAAGCGAAATACTAGATTTACATCTAAAAACTTGAAATTAAATAAATATTCCTACAGCTGGACCAAAAACACGCTCTAACACACATTGTTAAATACATAAACAATTCAAATAAACATATGTCAAATCAATAGAAACAAAAGGTAGGCCAATAGCCTAATGTCTTTATGCTTTCTAAAACACAGTAAATATTTAACCAATTTCTTCATGAATAGTACTTATCGGATATAAACAAAGACACAGACAAATAAATATAATGATAAGCATGCTGCTTCCATTTTTTCGTGTAACTGTGGAGTACTTACGGCCTGATGCGATCCATTGTAATCGACCACTTTGACCTCCTATAACTCGTGTACTATTCAAGTTACATGCCTGGAATTCATACCAATTTAGGTTCACACCAATAGATTTCTAAAGACACGTCGATCGACAAAATCGGATGAGCCGTTTAGATTTTGGAAGTCTGTTGCTGGGTGTTACTTGCATAATTTAAAGTCAGTTACTTAACTTTAAACTAATAAGGATATTGAAAATCTTATTACACCATTAGAATTGCCGTGCAAATAATGGTAATATACATGTATCTTTTTAAGGTATCGTGATTCCTCTGGCTATTATTAATTTCTACATGAGCTGTGAAATGTCTGCTATTATGGTTTCACAAGGTCCTTCTTTGGTGCTCCCGGCATACAGGTCTCCTCCATCGACACAAAGCACCTTCCTCGACACAGCGTGAACAAGGAGTTGCCAGCCACGCGGTCGGCCTGGACCACGCGCTGGGGCTCTCTCTCTTTGCTCCAGCCGATGCTCGGCACCACGTGACTGCTGACGAGCCGCGGTCCGCCGCCCCAGCGCGTCCACACCAACTCTGAACTTAGAATATTTTCAGGGCGCCACAACTCGCCCGTTACCTCACACGGACGCTGTAAACACTGCAGTAGCTGTCATGATGTGGGAAAGAAGTGATTTATCTGACGTCTCAAACGACATAATCATTGGCTTTTGGTCCGAGATTCGAAGCATTCCCGAAATGCTTAAGTCTGAAAACTATTCGCAATGCCACCGTGGTTAAAAAATTCGATGCCGAGGCACCTCTCCTGCACTACAAACGACAGATGATAGGGGTGAAGGACGGCTGCGAAGATGTGTACAGACGAATAGATGTGCGACTGCTGAGCAAATGACCATCCAGATGAACCATGGGGCAACCAACAGTTTCTTCTGAACGACCGTTCAGCGAACGTTGCTGCGCATGGGGATCTGCAGCAGACGCCTAGTTCATTCAACCCCCGTGAATGCTATTCATCGGCGACCACTGATGAAATTTGAACACCATTACTGTAACTGGAAGTGCACTGTGTGGTGACAGGTGATCTTTCCGGATGACTCACGTAAATGCTCCATTGGACAGATGGCCTTTGTCATGTACGGTGTGAAATGTATGAAAGCAAATACTCTTCATCAACTGTCGAAAGGATCGAAGCCGGAGGAGGGAGTGTTATGGTCTAGAAAATGTTTTCGTGGCATTTCCTAGGCGGTTTCGTCGTTCTGGGAGACACAATGGATCAACATATGTTTGCATTTATCCTTTGGGAACATGTCCACTGGTACATATAGTTTCTCTCTCTCATCCCCCCCCCCCCCCCTAGCGTGATGACTCCCTCCAGCAGGGCAATGCAACGTGTCACACAGCTCGCAGTGCATGTGCGTGGTTCGAGAAGCAACAGGATGAGTTTTCCGCACTCACCTAGCCACCAAACACCCTGGGTTTAGGCCCAATCGAGAATCTTTGGGATAACCTCGATCAGACTGTTCCCGCCACGTATCCTCAACCAAGAAACCTAACGCAACTGAATACAGCGCTGGAATTGACATGGTACCAGCGCTGTGTTCAGTTGCTTCAGATTTCTTGGCAGGAAGAGTCTGATCGAGGTTGTCCCTCAGATTCACGACTGGATTTAAATCTCTGCCGGTACCTTCCAAAATCTCATTAATTCTCTTCCCGCACGTTTAGCAACGGTTTGCACTGCACGTGGTGGCTCTTCTGGCTTTTCACAGGTGGTCACATTAATGTGACTGGACAGTGTGTAGTGGTGCATATCAGATTCTTTCGCGGTGACATGCCTGACGCAGCCTATAACCCGAGATTTTATTCAACCGAGTTTACAACTAACTGTATGAACTACGAAAATATAGTGCCTCCTTTCCCAGAAGTAAAACGTATTGTGTTCCCCGAGAGATACGTAAAGACCGAAAAGGATTTCCTGGAAAGAACTAGGCTGCTTCTAGCAGTGTTCCAATAAGACTTTGCGCTACGATGTTATGCGTGCCTGCAAGTGAGTGGTGGTGCCTCTTGAACAACAACTGGTAATGTGACAGTTTGTGGAAATTACGAATTGTTACCAAAAAAGTGAGACTATCTAGTTTATCCTCCCCAGATGACCGAATTAAAAATTTTCCAGGGTCGGCAGAACAGTGTTAACTAACAAGAGTCTATGTGATTAATTGCTTGTTATAAGACTTCAAAAAGAAGATATTAAACACAATGAGATACAACAAAATAGCTGGCCGGTGTGGCCGAGCGGGTCTAGGCGCTACAGTCTGCAACCGCGCTACAACTACGGTCGCAGGTTCGAATCCTGCCTCGGGCATGGATGTGTGTGATGTCCTTAGGTTAATTAGGTTTAAGTAGTTCTAAGTTCTAGGAGACTGATGACCTTAGAAGTTAAGTCCCATAGTGCTCAGAGCCATTTTTGAACAACAAAATATATAGCAGACAGCAGTTTCTGCCATGGATATGGATCTACCAATTACCAGCATGTGGATTAGTCAGAAACAACAGATTAGCATAGCATTTTATTCTTCCGACTTCACACTTGCATCTTTAAATTATGTCGGCACCACACTGAAATTTTGTATCCCAGTTTTATGCATTAACTTTTCTCCGTCCACATCTGAAATTTCGTACCATATAAGGGGAAGTTAAATGAAAAAGAGGCAGATGGAAAACAGCAACTAAACTATTTATTATTTAAAAATTACTCAGCATAACTGTTAATACATTTATCACACACTGAGACAAGTAGGTTAATGCTTTCATGTAAACATGTTTATGGTTGCCCACGGACCAATGATTGTACCCGAAGGAAATCCACGGCCACAAATATCTTCCTTCAGGACTCCAAAATTATGGAAGTCGCATGGGGAAAGATAGGGGCTGCATGGAGGAAGTGTAAGGGCATCCCAGCGAAACGTCTGTTGCACACTCGAAGAATTTTGGCAAATTGTGGGCGGGCCCATTACGACTACGCTGCAGAAATTTCGCTGGGAAGCCCTTATACACTCTCCGTATAGTCCCGATCTATTCCCATGCGATTTCCATATTTTTGGAGCCCTGAAAACAGAAATTACTTATGAAATAATAAATAGCTAACTTACTTTTTCTCATCTGTCTCGTTTTAATTTGACTGCTCCTTATAATAACAATAACACATCCTTCATTCGTGCGTAATAGCACTGTCAAAAAAATTTGATACAACGCTTCCAACAAAGACGCTCGAATTTGTAAAGATTTGCTAGCCAGCGTCTGGAAACATAAGTAAGGTCCACGAGAAGTCATAGCAAGTACACTCTGCTGCGCGGGTATTTGCAATAAAGAAAGAAATTAACTTTAGAGCTTGTCGACGATGATAGGTCAATGGGTGGATATCTAGCTCAGGGTAATGGTGAAAATTAAATAGGTGTCGCGGATAAAAAGTGAAGAATTACTGGATCGAAATGCATAAAAAAAGAAATTTCACGTGCCGCAACAGAAATAGGTCGTTAGGATAACGATACTGTAACGAAAATTTGTCGAAACCTTATGGAATGAATTAAAAAAAGTTTCATAAGAAAGTTCTGGGAAAAGCAGATAAGAAAGAGGATGCGAATATGTACGATGATGAGGGTGCTGTGGAAACACAGAGATATTTCAGAGTTATTCCACTTGTGAGCTGGGACACATGTTATTTAAAAGTCATATATCTGTGATTAGAATACACGAAATATGTTGGAACCTTCAGAGCAAAAACATGAGGGAGTAATTTGTACCATAAGAATATATTTATGAACGGGAGGTTAATGTTGAGTAGGAACTGAGGCAGCGTTGTAGCTAATGGTGCTTCGTAAGTTATTACTATGAATGTTGTCCGTTTGTCGTGTGAAAGTGACGAATGAACGATATTCGTAAATCGAAGACTGCAGGGGACTGTGAGAGTAAAAACCATCTAAAACAGCGAAAAGAGCAGATCTTTGTTATAAAAAATATGGATCAAAAAGTATTTAATGTGAGACAACAGTGCAAAGGACAATGTAGGTGAACGGACATTTTCATACGCTGCGGAAGGACTGTAATATCATGTTACTTACGTTTACGTAATTAAATTTCTATGCATTACGGCATTTATTTTCGCTTCATATGTGTCCATCATTTGCATTGCACAAGGTAAAAATGTCACCAGGACACACAGATAATAATGATTCAGATGTAAAGTTTTTGTAGACTTCCACGGAAAATTGAAGTTTTTTTTCATAATGTATATACTTTCAAGGGTTTTCGTATATTTCTAGCTGTTGACTACAGACTCGTAAAGGGTTGCTCTACTCTATCTTTTTGGTAGGTGAATTTATGCATGTGTATAAAGATTTTTTTTAGTATGGAAATATTTTAAATGCCGCTACCAGTCGCGAAATTTGTTGCCAACTAAATTATTTATTTAGCGGCATGTTTCAAGGTGATACCTCATCACCAGCCTATATTGGCGTTACAAGAATATTTAACCCAAGTGTACCGCTGTGACTTTATGTGGCTGGTCTTCTGTTCACGTGAAAATGTTTATAAAACAATCCCTCACACTGTTCTTGTAGCACCGCAGTTTTTACGTGATGTGCTGAGGCACCGCTGTTTCCCTGCCTGTCTTTACCATTGTTCACAAACTTCGCAACGGTGTCTTTAAAGCGAGATACACGAAACAAATTAGCACTGCAGGAAACAAGAAGGACTTCGAAACAAGTCTAGTTTCGATTTGACTATCGATATGTCGATCCTGTTGTTGTCAGTAGCAATGCCTTCTGCATGTATTGCTGTCGTATCACTGATATTGGGTATCTGCCCCGAACGGCAATTTCTGTGGGCTTCAGATTCATTCTTGAAGAAAAAAACCTTGTTTAACAAGGCGCACAGCATCCAGCGCACATTGGTACATCGATTGTTCATATGATTTTGAAACGCATACCCTTTGGTTTTTGAACATTTTTTAACCCATTCTAAGTTGAGAACTTCGTGCTCACGAGACTGAATTTCAGAGGGATTGATTTCATCATAGGCATTACATGCGGTTTTCCAGATTAAGTTGTTTAATTTTTTTTAGATTACAGTAAAACTGATTAAGCACACTATTGTATTTGCTCAACAACACACCACACAATAAATTTGGATTACACAAAGTTACATTATTAAAGAACGTTACAATACGGGTATCTTAGGCATTCCATCTCATCGAAAGTATGCCGTTAGTTTCCATGTAGTGTGTAAGTGACCACTAAAGACTTCATGTCGCATTAGTCTGACCACGCAGTAAAAAAGGGGGCGTGGATTATTGTGTTTTCAGTAGAGAAGAAGTGATAGCAGAATAGGTCGATCGAAGTGCTCCTAGTCACTGGTTGTTAGCTGAGTAATAAAGCCATCAGGAACATTTCAACCCTTCTGAAGTTGCCGATGGCGTGTGATGTGATTGTGAAGTGAAGACGCAGAGAAACAACCACATGTAAACCAGCGTCAGGCAGGCCTCAAGTGCTGACGGGCAGCGAGCAAGGAGAATTGAGGGGATGGTCGTAAGAAATAGCATCAAATCAGAGGCAGAAATTACTCGTTAAGTCCACTGCGCTAACAGCAACCCACCTGGTACAATGACTGTGCGCGAGTAGTTGAAAAGGATGAAGTGAGTGGGGGAGCAGCTCCTCATATGCCATTCGTCATGACTAAGATCTCTGGTTTCGGCTCTTGAGGAATAATGGGTGCACTCTTGGAAGGCATTCAGATATCTTATTGAAAGCACCCCCAGCATAGCTGAAGCCGTCATAAAGACATAGGGTCGAGCCACCGCATATCAGTGTCCACTAATAAGTGTCCAGATTCTTTTGATCCGACGGTATACAAACAAGAGCAGTGGCGTGACTTGTGGCTGACGTCGACAGATGTATATCAACTGGAGCAGAAGCTAGTGTTTTTTCCCTTTTTACAGAATCTTAGCTGTGCTGTCATTTGACAAAATGTAATTTGAATCACTCAATAATAACAATAATAATAATAATAAAGTGTAACCTCTCTAATTTTATTCCATTGAACACAAGATGAGTAGCCTACTCATTCCCGTTGTCGGTCGTCTTCATTCACTGCCTGCCTCGACTGTGACACGTAATCTGGTATACGACACGCCGATGACTTCCTCTCTGAAGTTTAATTACAATTGTTCACCGTTCTTTTCTTTTCCTTGGTGCTTTCTCGCTTTATAAGCAGATTTGTGTATTTCCATTAGCACCGTCTAATAACGTCATAGATCCATTTTATTTGCCTGAGAATTAATTTGACTTCAAATAACGTTGGAAATTGGAAATTTGTGGTAACGTCTTATGGGACCAAACTGCTGAGGTCAACCATCCCTAAGCTTACACACTACTTAATCTAGCTTAAAACTAACTTACGCTAAGGACGACATACACACCCATGCCCGAGGGAGGACTCGAATCTCTGACGGGGAGAGCCGCGTGGTCCGTGACAAGACGCCTAAGACAGCGCGGCTACCCCTCGCGGCTGCAAATAACGTTAGTCAGGCTGGAAACCTAATGGCGACCGCGATTGTGGTCGAAAACTGCACGGACGATCTGTGACAATACGTTGTGGGTCACTTCTGATAAGTGCGATGATAAAACTGAAACTACCTGAAATCTCAGAACTTGTCTTCTTCCAAAATTACTCTTCGTCATGAAGTGCCTCTGCAGCTGAACTCATAACTTCAAAAATGGTTCAATTGGTTCTGAGCATTATGGGACTTAACATCTGAGGTCATGAGTCCCCTAGAACTTAGTACTACTTAAACCTAACTAACCTAAGGACGTCACACACATCCATGCCCGAGGCAGGATTCGAACCAGCGACCGTAGCGATCGCGCGGTTCCAGACTGAAGCGCCTAGAACCGCTCGGCCACCAATGGCCGGCGGAACTCATGACTTCAATAATAACAGTGCAAGTAGTGGTAATGATAATAATATATTCAGATTCAAATACCAAAGGGAATTGCTGCAGTTAAAGTACGCATCCATCGCTAGTCCGAGAAAGATGTTCATGGCATTTTTCTATTATTTCCCACTAGCAGGAAAGTTTCAGAGTTGTACTCAAATTAGTTGCGAGATATAACATTTCCTTATTTCATTATGTCTATGAGACCTGTTTCATTCACAGTTATTTGCTTGAGAATAACATTAATTATATGAATTTTTCACTCTGCATTGGAGTGTGCGCTAACTTGAATCTACTTGGTAGCTAGGCAGCTACGCAGAAAAGTGGTCGATTGACATGGGAGATGTAAGGAAGGTGAGATACATTGACACAGGCACAGCAGGAAGTCATGGTTCTCCAGCGTGGAGTATCCTATGAAGTGTGACGTTTTACGTTCATGGGGGATGAAATACGACATAGCTTATTGTAGGTATACACCCGTAGCCCCATAAAACAATGAAAAATTAACGGGTTTCATAAAACTGGAATACTGCGATGCAGATCATGTTCCAGTTTGTAACTTACTGTCAGATTAATGCTGCATGTCGGACTGGGTCTCTAACCTGGGACCTTTGCTTTCCGTGGGCAAGTACTCTACCGACAGAGCTGTTGAAGACCGACTCTTCAACCGACCCAGTGCCCCAGTTTCGGCAGTACTTATCTCCCATCTTCCCAGGTTTGATAAAATAATTTCTATCTTCTACCTACCCAAAGTGCTCTAACTTTTCGATGAGGTTTTCGCGGAGTACGCCTTAGTCATTATCAAGTGATAACTGACCGACCTCTGACCTATGCAGTCTGCTAAGACATCTTCTTGGCTTGCCCGTAAAAGAAGTTGTAGCTTTCCATTTTCACTACCCGCTGAAACTAAAGCTGTTGTATTAATTTTGTCCCTGTCGCCTTGTTTCTGCTGCCGTGCAGTGGATAGTATCGTGATACTGTAGCCTGACAACGCATATGACGTCAATACTACTCAACGTAAATTTCTGCAAACTGTTCTCCTTTGCTGAAGAAGAAATTGATACTTCGTCAACCCCTACGGCAGCCGTAGAGGACTTCTAAGACAGGTGACTTCGGCCACTACGAGCGCTGCCCGCTTACCAGTTTGCAGGCAGACGGTGTCTCCCCAACATTACCTGTCCAGTTCTCCTATGTGAGTGGACGAAATAACTTCACTGAGCACGTGTTTATGAAGAGGAGCCATTTTCAGTTTATTGAATGACTATACAGGGTGATTCAAAAAGAATACCACAACTTTAAAAATGTGTATTTAATGAAAGAAACATAATATAACCTTCTGTTATACATCATTACAAAGAGTATTTAAAAAGGTTTTTTTTCACTCAAAAACAAGTTCAGAGATGTTCAATATGGCCCCCTCCACACACTCGAGCAATATCAACCCGATACTCCAACTCGTTCCACACTCTCTGTAGCATATCAGGCGTAACAGTTTGGATAGCTGCTGTTATTTCTCGTTTCAAATCATCAATGGTGGCTGGGAGAGGTGGCCGAAACACCATATCCTTAACATACGCCCATAAGAAAAAATCGCAGGGGATAAGATCAGGGCTTCTTGGAGGCCAGTGATGAAGTGCTCCGTCACGGGCTGCCTGGCGGCCGATCCATCGCCTCGGGTAGTTGACGTTCAGGTAGTTACGGACAGATAAGTGCCAATGTGGTGGCGCTCCATCCTGCTGAAATATGAATTGTTGTGCTTCTTGTTCGAGCTGAGGGAACAGCCAATTCTCTAACATTTCCAGATACTATAGTCCAGTTACAGTAGCACCTTCGAAGAAAAAGGGACCAAAAACTTTATTGGCTGAAATGGCACAGAAAACGTTCACCTTAGGCGAGTCACGTTCATACTGAGTTGTTTCCCGCGGATTCTCAGTGCCCCATATACAGACATTGTGACGGTTGACTTTCCCGTTAGTGTGGAAAGTTGCTTCTTCACTAAACACAATCTTTGAAACGAAAGATTCATCTGTTTCCATTTGAGCAAGGATAAAATCACAGAAATCGATTCTTTTAATCTTATCAGCTGCAGACAGTGCTTGAACCAATTTCAGACGATAAGGTTTCATAACTAACCTTTTTCGTAGGACTCTCCATACAGTTGACTGTGGAATTTGCAGCTCTCTGCTAGCTCTGCGAGTCGATTTTCCTGGGCTGCGAACAAATGCTTGCTGGATGCGTGCTACATTTTCATCACTCGTTCTCGGCCGTCCAGAACTTTTCCCTTTGCACAAACACCCGTTCTCTGTTTATACCAACGTTTAATACACCACCTATCAGGAGGTTTAACACCATACTTCGTTCGAAATGCACGCTGAACAACTGTCGTGGATTCACTTCTGCCGTACTCAATAACACAAAAAGCTTTCTGTTGAGCGGTCGCCATCTTAGCATCAACTGACGCTGACGCCTAGTCAATAGCGCCTCAAGCGAACAAATGTACAACTAAATGAAACTTTATAGCTCCCTTAATTCGCCGACAGATAGTGCTTAGCTCTGCCTTTTGTCGTTGCAGAGTTTTAAATTCCTAAAGTTGTGGTATTCTTTTTGAATCACCCTGTATATTTGTAGTTGTTACGTGAGACTGTATGTAAAATACTTTCTTGTGTGTTTTATTTGTGTGATGTTGTCAGTGACTTACATAGTGCTGCTGGGAAAGGAATTGAATTGATAACTGTGGCACCTTGCTCCTATCTGTCGTCGACGGCGTTTTATAAAACCGTGTATTTGTGTTTCAGACAATTGGTGGTGAATTGCTGAGTGACCAAGGTTCTGAACATCTCTCATCATTAATTGTGTTACTGGTACGCTTACTACACATCCACAGATGACGTGCGTGTATATATGTCTAATGGAATGAGACTGATCAAGTTCAAGTCTAGAACAGAAATCTTCTGTAATGTATCGCTTGATTTACGTTAAAATATTTGAAGTTCTATGACACCTGTATGAGGTACTTCTGTTGGAGAGGGAGACAGTTTATGCCTCTGGTGCTCTTCAGATTATGGGAGAGCGCAGGCTTGGGTTACGCATTTGATGCCCCTCATACAGTGAAAAGTATTCCAGACAGTGATAGTGGAGACAATGAAATCAACATCGTTGAATACTTATTGCAGCACGCTTCGCCTGGAAACGGCTCTTCAGTATTGTAGACTGTTGACAGTTCCATCTCTTGACCTTTGTACATTCAGCTCACTTAATAACTGCCAATAAATACTCCCTAAATAACTGAAAATAGCTCCATTATACACTGAAGCGCCATAGGAACTGGTGCACGCATGGGTATTCAAATATAGAGGGGGTTGGGTTGGGGGGTTGGGTTGTTTTGGGGAAGGAGACCAGACAGCGAGGTCATCGGTCTCATCAGATTAGGGAGGACGGGGAAGGAAGTCGGCCGTGCCATTTGAAAGGAACCATCCAGGCATTTGCCTGGAGCGATTTAGGGAAATCACGGAAAACCTAAATCAGGATGGCCGGTCGCGGGATTGAACTGTCGTCCTCCCGAATGCGAGTCCAGTGTGTAACCACTGCGCTACCAAATACAGAGATATGTAAACAGGCAGAAGACGGCGCTGCGGTCGACAACGCCTGTATAAGATAACAACGGTTTGGTGCAGTTGTTACATCGGTTACTGCTGCTACAGTGGCAGGTTATCAAGATTTAAGGTAGTTTGAACGTGATGTTATTGTCGGGGCACGAGCGATGGGACACAGCACATCCGAGGTATCGATGAAGTGGGGATTTTCTCGTACTACCATTTCATGAGTGTACCGTGAATATCAGGAATCCGGTAAAACATCAAATCTCCCACATCGCTACGAGCGTAAAAAGATCCTACAAGAACGGGACCGACGACGGCTGAAGAGAATCGTTCAGCGTGACGGAAATGCAACCCGTCTGCAAACTGCTGCAGACTGCAGTGCTGGGCCATCAACAAGTGTAAGCGTGCGAACCGTTCAACGTAACATCATCGACATGGGCTTTCGGAACCGAAGGCCTACTCGCGTACCCTCGATGGCAGCAAGACACAAAGCTTTACGCCTCGCCTGGGCCCATCTACACCGACTTTCGACTGTTCATGACTGGAAACATGTTGCCTGATCGAACGAGGCTAGTTTCAGATTATATCGAGCGGATGGACGTTTATTGATATGGTGACAACTTCATGAATCCGTGGACGCTGGATGTCAGCAGGAGACTGTTCAAACTGGTGGAGGCTCTGTAATGATGTGGGGCGTGTGCAGTTTAACTTGTCTGTATCAGGATTACAAAACACACAAAATATTGCAAATTGGGCATACCCAATCAACCTGTACATTAAATCTGACGGCAAATACTTGGTTCCTACATTCAAGGGACCGTAGTGTTAGAATTAGCAAAACCCACATTGCGTTGCTGCGTACTTAAAGCTAAACATACAAAATCTCGTTACCTTACAAAACTGTATTATGCTGCGTCCATGGCCAACAGCTAAATTCTCACAGCTAGCCACTAGCTTAAAGCCTAACACCCTACCTTTAACAGAGTGCGACGGCAACTGCTACTGCGCTCTGCGCGCCCCTACTTACAATCGACTCTGCCCGGCGGGAAACATCTTTGGTTCAGTGGTGTCAAAGATACAATCTCTTCTACATGTGATAACCATTCATGTAAATTTTTATGAAATATTTTACAAAATCGAGCTCCACGCACAAGTGGACCCCTCACAGTATCTAGAGAAGCCTTTCCAGTTACACTCGAAGAAAAGCGATGAAACTCTCTGTTTCTATATTGAGCATGCTGAAAAATAGTGTAAGCCGAGGACAACCCTTCTTAAATAAAGGAACATGTGCACATGGTAACAAGCTGGAACACGCCAGTCTTTGCATAAGCTAAAAAAAATGAAATTCCTCTGAAAACATTTCAGTTATTATTGCATATCGTATTTCATTCCACACTAGGAATGCTGAACTTAGAACTCACTTTCGCACCTGTAGGGGAAGAAACCCTCTATCCTTCTAAACTCCCCACTGGCAGGTCAGGTCATCTTAATGGAATAATCAAAGTTGCCCAGTTTTTGTGGCACAAAGATGCAGCTTGTGTAAGCAATCTCGACAAAAGAAGAAACGGGTCGCTGCAGTAATTGACGGTTATCTACATTTTCCACAACTGTACAACAGACTGACGCCAGAGATGTGGGTCTATAATTGTGCGCAGTCAGATGACTAGCTTGGACTAGGCACCTGACGTACAAAATCTGACAGAGTGACTTTTCATACAACTACATCGCCAGCTACCTGCACGACTCACATACGGTATCCAAGGCATTCGGACATGTCCGAAAGGAAAGACACTACCCATTCACATAACTGATATGCCCAGCTGGGCAATGGATCCACTTCCTCAGTGATTATTGATTATCCGCATATACGTCCAATTTCTTGTGGGAATTTCAGATTAGCGAATGGGAGTATAAAGGACAGGGAAAGCAGATAGGCGACGCTCGATGATGGGAATGTGTTTGGGCCGTGAGTTGTGCTGAGATAGTCAGCAAAGTTGCGTCAATGATTTGTCCCGGATGGCTCTGTGGTTAACGGATCTGCACAGTAAGCAGGAGATGCCGGGTTCGAATCCCGGTCAAGCACACATTTTCGCTCGTCGGCGCTAATTCCCCGTAATGTCCCACTGCAGGTGACGATAGTGACCCCCTTCAATTTGCATTTATGTCTCAGTACACTGTTACTGTTGTTGTGGTCTTCAGTCCTGAGACTGGTTTAATGCAGCTCTCCATGCTACTCTATCCTGTGCAAGCCTTTTCATCTCCCAGTACCTACTGCAACCTACATCCTTCTGAATCTGTTTAGTGTATTCATCTCTTGGTCTCCCTCTAGGATATTTACCCTCCACGCTGCCCTCCAATACTAAATTGAGATCCCTTGATGCCTCAGAATACGCCCCACCAACCGATCCCTTCTCCTAGTCAAGTTGTGCCATAAATTTCTCTTCTCTCCAGTCCTATTCAATACCTCCTCATTAGTTACGTGATCTACCCATCTAATCTTAAGTATTCTTCCGTAGCACCACATTTCGAAAGCATCTATTCTCTTCTTGTCTAAACTATGTATCGTCCACGTTTCACTTCTATACATGGCTACACTCCATACAAATACTTTCAGAAACGACTTCTTGACACTTAAATCTATACTCGATGTTAACAAATTTCTCTTCTTCAGAAACGTTTTCCTTGCCATTGCCAGTCTACATTTTATATCTTCTCTACTTCAACCAAGACCAGTTATTTTGCTCCCCAAATAGCAAAACTCCTTTACTACTTTAAGTGTCTCATTTCCTTATCTAATTCCCTCAGCATCATCCGATTTAAATCGACTACATTTCATTACCCTCGTTTTGCTTCTGTTGATGGTCATCTTATATCCTCCTTTCAAGACACTGTCCATTCCGTTCAGCTGCTCTTCCAGGTCCTTTGCTCTCTCTGACAGTATTACAATGTCATCGGCGAACCTCAAAGTTTTTATTTCTTCTCCATGGATTTTAATTCCTACTCCAAGTTTTTTCTTTTGTTTCCTTTACTGCTTGCTCAATATACGGATTGAATAACATCGGGGATAGGCTACAACCCTGTCTCACTCCCTTCCCAACCAATGCTTCCCTGTATTTTACGCTTGTCACCTTCAGAATTTGAAAGAGAGTATTCCAGTCAACATTGTCAAAAGCTTTCTCTAAGTCTACAAATGGTAGAAACGTAGGTTTGCCTTTCCTTAATCTATTTTCTAACATTAGCCGTAGGGTCAGTATTGCCTCACGTGTTCTACGGAATCCAAACTGATCTTCCCCGAGGTCGGCATCTACCAGTTTTAAGTTTTTCCATTCGTCTGTAAAGAATTGGAGTTTGTATTTTGCAGCCGTGGCTTATTAAACTGATAGTTCGGTAATTTTCACATCTGTCAACACCTGCTTTCTTTGGGATTGGAATTATTATATTCTCCTTGAAGTCTGAGAGTATTTCGCCTGTCTTATACATCTTGCTCATTAGATGGTAGAGTTTTGTTAGGCCTGGCTCTCCCAAGGCTGTCAGTAGTTCTAATGGAATGTTATCTACTCTTGGGGCCTTGTTTTGACTTACGTCTTTCAGTGCTCTGTCAAACTCTTCACGCAGTGTCATATCTCCTGTTTCATCTTCATCTACATTCTCTTCCATTTCTATAATATTGTCCTCAAGAACATCGCCCTTGTATAGACCCCCTATATACTCCTTCCACCTTTCTGCTTTCCCTTCTTTGCTTAGTACTGGGTTTCCATCAAAGCTCTTCATATTCATGCAAGTGGTTTTCCTTTCTCCAAAGGTCTCCTTAATTTTACTGTAGGCAGTATCTATCGTACCCCTAGTGAGACAAGCCTCTACATCCTTACATTTGTCCTCTAGCCATCCCTGCTTAGCCTTCCTGTCGATCTCATTTTTTAGACGTTTGTATTCCTTTCTGCCTACTTCATTTACTGCATTTTTATATTCAGTACACTAGTGAGACATAAATTTTTCTTTTAATTATTTTGCAAGTAATGGGTATCAGCGCTTATTAAGCGACGTTTTGATTAATTATATATGACGGTAGTATCTTTTCCTGAAAGAACAGTTACCATTGATGACCATGCATCTTTGCTAGAAATGAAATAATAATTAAATGTAAACCCTAGCTGCAACCAGGCGTTGATATACTTCATTGGGGACATGTAAGCAGGAGATCCCGGGTTCGAGTCCCGGTAGGGGCACACATTTTTAACATGTTCCCAATGAAGTATATCAATGCCTGCTTGCAGCTAGGGTGTCCATTTAATTATCATTTCGTTTTGATTAATATTTCTGTTGTAGCATACAACATACAAGTGATGGAATTGTCGGCAGTAGGGTACTACAAGATGTGATATGATATGCAGATCTCATCCCAGGTTTTCGCTTGCCCTCTTACCGAAAAAAAAGTCAGAATGCAGCAACATTGCAGAAAAATGGAAGTAAAGAAAAACGCCTGCGATAATATACTAAACTTTGGTTTTGTTTGTTTCAGTTAGTCAATTCTAAATGCACCGCAGTCAACTTCAGTATTCGTAATCCACGATTAAAACTGTATAGCTGTTTGCGAAATTACTTCTCAATTGTAGAATAACACGGAACATGCCTGCTTAAAGTTGAACCGTAAATCAAATCTCATGCTGCTACGTAACTGCACGTCGGTTATCGCTCCAGATCACAGAACTCAATAAATATTAATCGAGAATTCCACAAACAGTGTGCCGAAGGACACTGTATGGCGCCAGCTAGAGAGCTTGACTTATAAACTAGTGTGTCCCTTACAGTGCGCATGCTCTTAACTCATATCAAATTTTGTCATGTCTCCGTCACCTTTTCCTGATATGACAGAGGACCAGACTATAAGCCATTCCTTGTAGTACCTGAGCCACATTTACATGTATTTTGTAGGTGATGGCATCTGAGAATCCCAGAGTATAACATGAAAGGTGCTAGAGCTCCTCGTTCGAGGGTAGCTCGATAAATAAATCAAACAACTATTTTGTACGACGTTAATGGCGCAAAAACGTTCAGATTCAGCAGACACTATAGCTTGATGTTTACAATTAGAAAAGTCGAGGGTTCATTACCAGTACTGCAGTATATTTGGAGAAGTGAAGTTTTCTTACTGTTCTCCCTTCTGTACTCAATCTTTGCAACAAGGATCCCCAAAGGAACGCTTTCCTCCTCCAGGTAATGCCTGAAATGCTATAATTTCGCATTGCATTTGGTAACTTACTACTTTCACATGAGGAACCATGATACTTGACGATGCTATTTCCTTTCTAAATACACTAAACAAATTTTAAATGTTTTGAAGTGTTACTGTGTTTACAATAATGACCTGTCTTTTAGGTGATATAGAAAGTGTTCGAATCCACTGCTCCATAAATGATTAGATTACGATGAATGACGTATTGAGCATTACTTCAATGGTGACTCTAAAAAACTTACAGAAATATTCGGTTCCTTGACCTTTACTGTTCGTAGGTTTAGTGAAAGTTACATTAGTATGCTTTTACAAGTGACAAACTTTCAGTATCATCAAGAAAGTACATAAACTGGTTTAATGCGGGAGGAAAAACAACAGTATACATAAAACTGTTCTTTTCAGCATAATGCTTTGCAATTGCATGGAACTTTCCTTGGCTGTATTTGTTGAGTGTTACACTTATAATCCATTGCATCTATAACAACGCTAGTCATTTTATTCCGTTTATTACTTCTTCCTGTATCATCTACCACCCTTTTGTAAAGCTAATTAAATAGGGTAAACAACGTAACTTCAAGCTATAAAAATTTTCAGATTAAAGGAGCTGTTATCGTGTATCTTGCATACATTATACTTGTATACATTAGTCACATCTTGGACGCGCTGGTATATTGCTGATGTGATGAGCTAGTTGTGATGCTTTTAGCATGATCTGATAGACTGATATCTAACGTCAATTGATATCTTCACGTTAGACTGTTTACCTACAGCAAATCATTCCTCAAAGTTGGATACTCACGAAATCTTATACGCCTTAATCACTGCTGGGTTGCTTACAAAAGTTGCTTTTGTCAAAATAAATATTTTTCAGGACAGA
Organism: Schistocerca cancellata; assembly: GCF_023864275.1. Classification (NCBI taxonomy): domain Eukaryota; kingdom Metazoa; phylum Arthropoda; class Insecta; order Orthoptera; family Acrididae; genus Schistocerca; species Schistocerca cancellata. Next base: position 599,434,694 of record NC_064631.1, on the reverse strand, counting down.
GATGAAACCTACTCGACTGTTTAATATCGTTCCCTCATAAACAATATTTTCATGCTCTTTCCCATACTCCTATGACAACCTACTAAAGATCATCGCAGCTTAAAAACACGAAACATTTTCGTTAAACAGAGATTACAGTGACGAAGGCAGTTGCTTATAGAGACTCAATTTAACATCCTTTATTAAAACATTAATTAAAACACACTTGACCCAAAACGATACAAGATTAATCTAGATGGAGAATTTAGAAACAGTTTCTATGTATCCTGTATTAATATTGGAATCTTGGAAGTAATTCCTATGTAACTCATTAGGCAAAAGGTTAATTACAGTGTTAAGGCACAGAGTCAAGAAACAATTTTTCTCCAATACTCATGGTCATGTAACTTTGCCCCTAGTCTGATTGATCTTTACCAAGTTTTAAATACAGTACCATTACAATTAATCACATTCGTATACAAGCTAGTACAAAGAACAAGTCGGCACAACGCAGCTACACCGCTATTGCAACAGCTCCATGTCCAGCATCAAAGGTGTTACAGTAATAAAATAAAGAACGACTTTTAAGTAATTCACTTAAGAGGTAATCAAGTTCTAGACAGGTCTCACAAGTAATGGTTAGCTCTTATAACGGCCATTAACCCGTTTCAGAACCGAAAGGAAGAACTTTCACGACAAATAACCATCCTTAAGACTAGTCTTATATTTGTTTAAATAACGTAAACCTAAGAAGGAGTGAGCTTTAACATCGTGTAGGGCCCCCGAGAGCACACAGAAGTGCTGCAACACAAAGTAGCATGGACTCGACTAATGTCTAAAGTAGTGCTGGAGGGAAATGACACCATGAATGCTGCAGGGCTGTCCATAAATTGTAAGTAGGCTGTTTATGTTTTCTTTATGTAAGTAGGCTGTTTATGTTTTCTTATTGGCCACGTTACGTAGCGCTCTATATGAAAATCACTGGCTGTGCTGTGTGCAGTCTGTGGCTAGTTTGCATTGTTGTCTGCCATTTTAGTGTTGGGCAGCGGCAGCTGGATGTGAACAGCGCGTAGCGTTGCGCAGTTGGAGGTGAGCCGCCAGCAGTGGTGGATGTGGGGAGAGAGATGGCGGAGTTTTGAAATTTGTTATACTGGATATTATGAACTGCTATATATATTATGACTATTAAGGTAAATACATTGTTTGTTCTCTATTAAAATCTTTCATTTGCTAACTATGCCTATCAGTAGTTAGTGCCTTCTGTAGTTTGAATCTTTTATTTAGCTGGCAGTAGTGGCGCTCGCTGTATTGCTGTAGCTTGAGTAACGAAGATTTTTGTGAGGTAAGTGATTTGTGAAAGGTATAGGTTAATGTTTATGACATTTTTCTCAACTAGCAAGACAATAGCCATGAAATGTTTCTCATCGTTTCATTAGGCATTTTAGTAAATATCATAAATTAAGAGCTCCACAGTGTTATCATATGTTTTCAAGTTTGAGCGTGTCGTATTTGCGATGCCTTCTACAAAGGAATGTCAATAGATAAACTTCATGTCTGGGGAGTTTGGTGGCCAGCGTAAATATTCAAACAGAAGAGTGTTCCTGGAGCCACTCTGTAGCAATTCTTCGACGTGTGGGATGTCGAATTGTCCTGCTGGAATTGCTCAAGTCCGTCTGAAAGCACAATTTACAAGAATAGATGCAGGTCATAATGCAGGACGCTTACGAAGGTGTCACCTGTCACAGTCGTATCTAGACGTATGAGGGGTCCCATATGAATCCAACTGCACACCCTCCACACCATTACAGAGCCTCCACCAGCTTGAACAGTCCCCCGCTGATATACAGGGTCCATGGAATCATGAGGTTGTCTCTATACCCATACATATTCATCCGCTCGATACAATTTGAAACGAGACTCATCCGACCAGGAAACAAGTTCCCAGTCATCAACAGTCCAATGTCGATGCTGATGGGCCAAGGCGAGGTGTAAAGCTTGTGTCGTGCTGTCACCAAGTGGGCCTTCGACTCCGATATCCCATATCGACGATGTTTCGTTGAATGGATCTCACGCTGACATTTGCCGATGGCTCAGAAATGAAAACTGCAGCAATTTGAGGAAGAGTTACACTTCCGTCACGCTGAACGATTCTCTTCAGTCGTCGTTGGTCCCGTTCTTGCAGGATCTTTTTCCGGCCGCAGCGTTGTCAGTGATTTGATGTTTTACCGGATTCCTGATATTCACGGTACACTTGTGAAAGGGTCGTACGGGAAAATCCCCACTTCATCGCTGTCTTGGACATGCTGTGTCCCATCGCTCGTGCACCAACTATAACCTTCAAACTCACTTAAATTTTTATAACCTGCCATTATAGCAGGAGTAACCGATCTAACAACTGCGCCAGACACTTGTTGCCTTATTTGGCGTTTCCGAACCCAGCACCGTATTCTGCCTGTTTACATATCTCTCTATTTGAATACTTATGCCTCTACCAGTTTCTTTGGCGCTTCAGTGTATGTACACTATTTAAGGGGAATAGTGCAGAACTTTAATTTTTAAGGACAACAGCTAAAAGAGTGTCATAACAGTGGATGACTCAAGCAGAGTTATACAGTATTAGCGGCAATTTTCGATGAGGTAACCTCTTAATCACAGTAACGATAAAATTCCAGTTTTAAGTTTGAGAAAAGTAAGTGACCCAGTATGGTAAGTAACAAAAGGATCCTTTATAGCTATAAAGGTGTAGATTACTGCTAAGTAATATTTTAGTAGTTAACTGCACAAACACAAGATCAAGAAATTTGATGTGTTATTTACCGTTCACAACCTTTGAAATGGAAGGGACAAAACCGTGTGTGAACAAGTCAGGTGGAAGAAAACGTGCTGCAATGAAAGCAAGTAATGGCGTCGGCAGCGCATACTTTTCGTAATAAAAATAATAGTATTACGGTGCCAGCATATGGAAAAACAGCCCCCGAGGGTCACACCGTTTAGTTACGTAAATCAGCCAGTAATGACCTTAAGCCTACCTAAGGACTATGCTAAATATACAAGGTTAAGTAGTAGTAAACGGTACAAAAACGTTCACCTTCTGACGCAGAGGCAGCCGCAACAGATAAATAGCCACAAACATACAAGACTACTCGTTTAAGATCACCACAGCAAATGTTACAGCCAGTGGTCTACATACGAAATGGGCCACTGAAGGTTTTGATCATTCAGAAACTTAATGCAGTGGTTGCCTAAAACCTTACAACGCGAATTATGCTCACGAAAGTTGAAACACAAAACTACTGGATAATGATTGTCCCAAACGGTATAATCGATACACACATATGCAGACGACAGAATTGTCCATTACAATTATGATCACATTGTAACCCCAAAAAAATTTACTAGATCTTCAAGCGCGACTAAGGGCTAAGCGTCTTCTGTATTCAGTGTATACAATAATGACACCTGGTGAACAGAATGCTGAATCATTAGGGACCGACTAAGTCCACAGGTCTGTTATTCACCATGAAGTTCGTCCAGTCAACGGTCCTTAATTCAAAACTGGGAGCCAAAACAGAACATGCAGTTCCCAGTCTCGGCTGCCGCCATTGGCACTGCTAAGCGGAAAGTGTAAATACCCACTGACACGGTGCTGCACTCGCGGTCATACGGCGCTTCAGCTGTTTACAGTTACAGTGTACCTCCTGCCCAACTCAACTGCTCTCAATCGGCCCGCGCTGGCGAAATTGAAATCTCCTTTATTCGCCTGCAGCCTTGACCTATCGCAAGCGGCCTTCCGTCACAGATATTCCAGACTGCCGCTATATTGACACTAACCTCTAAAAGACATCGATATAGCTGGCTCACGGCACAGCAGTATCAAAGAGACAGACGTAGCACAGGCAAAACCAGCAAGAGAATTGACAACAATCACTGGGAAGATAAGAGTAAACCTTCGGATTTAGCCGCGCAGTCTAGGGCGTCTCGTCACGGTCCTGGCGGCTATCCCCGTGGGAGATTCGAGTCCTCCCTCGGGCATGGGTGTATGTGTTGTCCTTAGCGTAAGTTAGTTTAAGTTAAATTTAGGAGTGCGTAAGCTTACGGACCAATGACCTCAGCAGTTTGTTCCCATAAGACCTCACCACAAATTTCCATTTTCCTCCGGGTTTCATTGTCGCAAACTTTCTCATAAAAGTACCACTATCAAATGACAGGGGTTGTTTTCGTAAGAAACTTCGCTACCAAGGGATATTTTTGTAGAACCAGTCTAACTTTTAGCAGCCATTACTCAGGGCATCAGTTTTTATTGTTTCGTGTCATTAAGGAAAACAGTGGGTTTCCGGCATTGCCACCGGTAGTGGTAAGTTTCTATGAGACCAAACTGCTGAGGTCATCGCCGCGCTGGATTAGCCGAGCGGTCTATGGCGCTGCAGTCATTGACTACGCGGCTGGTCCCGGCGGAGGTTCGAGTCCTCCATCGGGCATGGGTGTGTGTGTTTGTCCTTAGGATAATTTAGGTTAAGTAGTGTGTAAGCTTAGAGACTGATGACCTCAGCAGTTAAATCCCATAGGATTTCACACACATTTTTTTAGCTGAGGTCATCGTTTCCTAGGTTCACACACTACTTAATCAAACTAATTTACGTTAAGGACAACACACACACTAATGCCCGAGGGAGGAGACGGACCTCCGACGCTGAGAGCCGCGTGAACCGCGGCAAGGTGCATAAGACCGAGCGGCTACCCCGCGCATTGCCACCGGTATACAACATATTCTAGACAAAAAAATTGAGAAGAGTTGCTTCGTAAATAAGGTAGTCAGTTTCGTAAGAACAGCCAAGAAACTAGCAGAATATTTTTGAGCCTCTCGTAGCCACTTGTTGACGCATTACCTGTTGCATTTTTACTCGAGACTTTCCGTCGACGTTTGTTTGTTGGTTTTCTTGACTTTTGTCAGCAAATGTGGCAGGCATGGCGAAAGGTTCGCCTCCAATGCCGGCCCCCCACCAGCAATGGAGGATGAACTTTTGACAGGAACAACCACTAGTGCTGGTGAAATGTTCACCTCCAATGCCGGTCCGTAACAGCAATGGAGGATGAACGTTTGACTGTAACAACCACTAGTGCTGAATGAGATTTTCACTCGGCAGCGGAATGTGCGCTGCACAACCAGTAGTGCTGTTTAAACGTCGGAAAAATCAACAAACCAACAGCGGCCGAGTATACTGAGACAAAATCCAACAGGTAATATCTTAATTAGCCTCAGAAAGCCTTGTCGGTTACTTCCCAGAGCCTCTCATTGCAGAAAAGTGTTAGATGGCTGAAGATAATCGAGATATATGAGAGGTAGATACTTACAACTCAGGTTTCTGTATCCGCATCTGCATCTATACACTCTAAGCCGCCGTTCGGGCCATAGCGGAGAGTAAGTAATGTACCTGAATTATTTGCTGCCCAGTCCTGCACCGTTCGCGACTGATACGTGATAAGATAGATCGTCGCTATCCTTCTATACTGAAAGCCTACTTCGTCTTGTAAAATGTAGGCATGATGTTTCAAAGAGGTTTTAGACATCTTTACTCCGATTTATGTACCAAATTCTCAAATATAAATCCCTAGAAACGCAATTTCACTTGGAAAAACCTTTACTGACATGGTAGGACCTTCGCAATCGCATCCGAGATTTTGTGGAGCATTTACGAACACTACAGAGCAAATATTAACTACACGCACACACCAGATAAAGTAAGACTAGATGTGTAACGAACTTTGCCTTATAGGCTATCTTCATCCACGGCAGATGTACTTGCCATCTGATATGTTACTTGTAGAACTGCTACCAATAATCTATGGTTGTGGATCTGAAATTTCTCAACCTATGGGGACCGTATTCCCTGGTCGCTGAAAACCGCTATGAAAGATGCACTGCCAAGTGAACAATTGCCTTTCTTTCGAAACAAAGTACATAGAAAAATGGTAATACATCCGTTGAGGCCACCTTATATAAGATGAGTGGACACGACCACGTGGCTCGAAGTACGGAAAAAGGGAATCTCCTAACATAATAACAAATGTGTATGGAACATTTGATAAATGAATGCTGTAATGTTCAAAGTAATTGTACAGAAATGACAGTTCCACATGGAAACACAGATCATCAGAACAAGTGTTGCAAAAGTTTGTACTTACTTTACTTTTTCGTGCCCGGAAACTACAATTTGTTTGCGCAGTATTGGGCAATGTCCAATGCTTCTTCTTTAGCCAGCCACAGATCGTCGATGGTGCATCTGTGGAGGCAGGCAGGGCATTGTAGAAGATTTTCCATGTCCAACAAACCCCATTTGATCAGATTAGATTTCACAGGAGCCACCCCATTTCTGATGCGGTTAAGCATTCTCACAGGTTTTCCAATCACCGGATACGTCGCTTGGTGGGTCCTCTCTTAGTGAATAGTAGATGGGGGGCTCATCTAAGGCGCAACTTAGGAAACTGCGTCTGGATTTGAGTCCGCTGGGACCACACTCTAGGCCAAATATTGAGTGACGGGCATCAAAGGTTTGTTTTAGCTTCTCGGTATGTTCATGGGCTTTCCTGCGTGAGTCAGGGTTCGTGAAATCTGCGGCCCTGTGAAGATTTTCTATGGGGGTTGGTTTCATGCAGCCTGTCACTATCCTGCATGTTCCATTCAAGCTAATATCTACCTTTTTTGCGTGGACGGATCTGCACCATACCGGGCAGGCATATTCGGCAGTTGAGAAGCACAAAGCTTGGGCTGAAGTTCTAACCACGGTAGGTTTGGCACCCCATTTGCTATTGGACAGCTTTCTTATTAGGGAATTTCGTGGTTCTACGCAAAAGTTTGTAAAGTAAATAACCAGCTGATGACAACAGTAACGATGGATCGAAAGCTACAAAACGTTTGCTTGCTTTTTAAAGGAGACGGAGTGAGGGAGAGGGACGAGGGAAGGAGGGAGAGAAAGAGAGAGAGAGAGAGAGAGAGAGAGAGAGAGGGAGAGATTAAAGTCATTTATGTTCACGGGTGGGATGGCTATAAATGGATACTACTACTCACATGTGTACGTGAATTAGAAAGGAAGGAAGATTGGGTTTAACATCCCGCCGACATTGAGGTCGGTCATTAGAGATGGAGCAAAAGCTCGGGTTGTGTCAAGGGTGGGGAAGTAAATTGGCTGTGTCCTTTCAAAGGAACCATCCCAGCATTTGGCCGATGCGATTTAGAGAAGTCATGGAAAACATAAATCTGGATGGCCGGACGCGACTTTGAACAGTAGTCCTACCGAATGCAAGTCCAGTCTGCGAACCACTGCGCCACATCGTTGGGTACGTGAACTCGAGTAGGTCACAAAGGAAATCGAACAAACACCCCACCTGAAGAGCTATTCCGAATAGGCATGACTTGAAATGGAAGAAATGTAAGCGGCATGTGAAGGAAATACACGGAATAAAGCCTACAGCATGCAGAAATCTCGCCCAGTTGCGCCTTGCAGCACGCTGAAACGCCTGAACAGCCCCCACCGTCACCGTAACTTCTATATCACACCAACTCCGCACCCAGAAGCAGAAGTGGAGTTTCCTCCTTTAAATTAATACTGGTGCAAGTAAATTTTGGAGTCCTCCGCTCTTCTTGGCTCGCGCCGTTCAACGTTCCTGAGATGAGACATGTTAAGCTAGGAGGCGGAATACAGTAGCGACCGGCTGGTTCACCTCGTTAGGCAAGTTATTGTGTGAAAAAAAGCGACTCACGTTGGACGTGCTTCTGCACAGTATGAAGCAGGGCGGCGTGCTCAGTGCCGACGAGTTTTAATATGAACACAAAAGTTATACAGGAAATGTATTCGCAATTCCAAATATGAACCACCATCGGCTGTGTATTGGAATGACGACAACGAAAATATGTGCCGGATCTGGACTCGAACCATAATTTCCCACTTTATGTTAGCGGTAGCCTTAACTGCTTCGGCTGTCCGTGCTCGAATCGCAGCCAGACCAAAGATTCCCTATGTCGTCGTCCATGGATGCATGCCCGAACAAATATTGTATCGTACTTCTTAGTATCACAGGCACTGCTATTTCGTATCTAAAGCTAGTGTCATTGTCACTACACGATATATCTTGAAGGCGGTAGTACGTTTCTTAGTTTTTGAGAGTCGTGGACTATCAGGATTTTGTAATTTAGTTCGTTCGCTATGCACAGCATCTTTCTTCTATCGTCTTCCAGTGACGCTCGTTGAGCAACTCTGTGCGAAACTCACAACGGCTGAACAAATCCGTGACACATCATGTAGCTTCTCCCTGAATCGTTGATTCAACTTGGTAAGGATCCCAAATCGGTAAACAATAGTTGTGTAGTGGCTTGTCATCGCTTGACGTGTTGTGCAAAAACGTTGCCCATACTTCTTTTCTCATTCCTTCCAGATTGTTTCCCTCTAATAGTCTTGCCATATTTAAGATCTTTGCCAGGAAAGTTCTGACTGATTTTACATAGTCGGGTAGCTATTCGTTTCTGTACATGACAGACACATGCTAATTTTTGCCGTGTTAGGTCACTATACGGCCTGCTGTTAATAATTGATTCGAATGAACTGGAATCACCATCATCAATGAATTTAGCCTAGCGAAATTGTTCTTCAGAGCGCTGAAAGATCTTAACAGCTGAGGCACTTTCCATTCCTCCACTGATTCCCTCATATGAAGGGCTTATTTCAATAGTGGTACAAGTCCATTGCATCCACTTTTCTGCTATTAATGCTTCCGCAGTTAATAATCCAAACAAACAGAACGGAAGGTTCATGTCTAGCAAGAAGCCATATGCTTGGATATTTCTGGTATCTTAACTGCAGGTTTTTCAGCGCTCATTTAACTTTAGGACTCTGTATCTCACAATGAACAAAAATGAACTTGTACCAGTATTGAAATAAGCCCTTCATATGTTTTGTGACAGTTCTGTTCATGCAGTTCTTTCATTTCATTATTGTACCCACTTTTGTGCATCCACGGAAATGTTTTGACAATGCATCGACATCAAGGACCTTCCCAGCATTAATACTTACGACAGCTGCAAAAGAATTTTTAGATTGATGGCCCTCTTCCGACATGATCCCTCAAATGCTATGCAAATGTCGTTGTTACCATCATTTTCTTCAATTGTTTCCACAGTTGCAGATTTCCTTGATTCTCCTGCAATTACTTTTAATGTTTTCTCTAAAGCATCTGTATATCTTGAACCATTAGTGGAGGTGCATCAGAAATTCATAAGAGCACACAGGTTTTCCACCGCTAGGGCTTTTACCGATGCATTTCCCCTTTAGAAAAATATGAGGCTCATCTCAAAAATGTTACTGCTTTACATTTTTCAGATGCCCAAAATTCATTCTTATTCTCAGTACTCGAACAAAAATATTCGAAACTAAGAACTAAACCGTTTCTTTCGAAGACTTTTCAGAAATTATTATCGGTACACTACACAAATTACAGCATTCAGTCTGATTAAACATGGTTTTTAGTAAAGTCAAACCCAATATTAAACTGATTTCACTGGCACTGGTTTCACTGTACGCTTCATCACTTTTCACAAGCTTATTCTTGGAAGCACTTGGTGGTGGAGAAGTTAATTCAGTGTTGCTTGCACTAACGTCATTCTCTGGAAGTAAACTTCCAGTAGGACATGTCCTATAAAACTGTTTCCCTTATTTCTCCTCTTCTTAAAAATTCCCTTCAGTGGAGTCATATTGAAGGCAGAAACACAATTCAATGGCCAACAAGTCCAAATATACACAACGAAAGGTTTAATGTGCCTCACAAAATGTGGGTGGTACCATAGATTGTACCACAAACGAGAAGTGATAGCACAACAACCAATGTAGCCAACTTATGCAGCAGGATGTTTTCTAAGTCAAATTAAATCACTGCCTTCTAGAGCAAGCAGTTCCTGATACTTCATGTCATATGAACAAGTGCTCACGGAACCTGCAGAAATTACTTGTGCAGAAAATTTATTTCAAAATAAATTAAAAATACTTACAGTGACCGAAAATGAACGAAATATACATAAAATTAAAGAGAAAAATGTGAACAGCAATTATCAATAAAGAAATTAAAATGGATAATTTATACCCACAGCATTATTTGGACTCCTCTTAAACCGCTGCATACGAAAATGCATAGATAACTGGAGGCTGTGACATATGGATGACTGACTGGCGATCGTCGACCTTTCTGAGAAAGCAAAAGAAAGCAGCGTCTGGAGATCGGTGTGCATGTGTGTGTGGATGCAGTGGGGAGGGGAGGGGCAGGGGCGCCCAGCAGAGCCGGCCGGCGCGGCACGTGCCGTGGTTCTCTCTTGTTCTGTGGGTCCGGGCACGGAGCCCTGCGGTCACCGCCCGGGGCCCCCCTGCCATTAGCCGCACCGCCTGGAATGAATTGCGGCCACTGCGGGGTCGGCTCTCACACAAACTGTGCCACGTCCGTGCAGACCTGCAGGTACCAAGGAACAACGGGGATACATTCAGTAACACAGTACAACAACAACAGGCCTACTTGTGTCAAGCCTGCACATCACCAACGTCTACATTTTCAGTCAAACTGTGACTTCTGTTCACTACCAGATAGACAGTTAAACGTGAGACCTATCCTATATTTTAACGCTTATCTTCTTGACGAGATTGTAGTGGACAAATCATTCGTTGTGGACGATGAAGCTGAGAGAAAAACCGCTTAGGTGGCGATTCGAAGGCGAGTCTAGCGTGCTGGATTCTCTTATGGAGCCCCCAGATGGCGGGATACGAGCTGGGAAGGAAGGTACTACGTTGTGTTTCTGACAGCACGTCAACAGGGCAGCACGGAACCCCCTTTTCTCCAGTGTCTGCTACTTTTTTAAATGCCGCATGAAGGCTTTGGAAAACTAAGAATAGTTTGGAGTACATTTCGGACATATTACTATTTGCTGGATATAAGGGAACGTACGCTCAGGATAAGGCCAAGGATGCTCTACTAGCATAGCGTCACAGACAAAATTAAAGGCATTTTCCCGTTTTTTTTATTAAAAACATTAATGTTTACTGAAAGCATTATGTATGCACGAAGTGAAATAACAATTAATGTATAAAATATTTCTCGTCTGTGCAACGCCAGTGACCATTATAAACATCGTACTAATATTATAATGAAAAAAGGACAACGTTCCTCATGTATGATATATAAAGACGAGACAATGGCGACATCGGCTATTGGCTTGTTGCCTCGCTATTACAGTGTCTCTCGATTGATTTTCCTTTGCTGTCGATACTGCTAATTCATGTGAGTTGCCGCACATTAACCGGTATGTCAGTGTTTAAAACAAAGCGTAAGAGCTAACTATATCCCGATTATTTGCTTTAACAATACCTTTCCATTTTATTAAATAGGAAAGTTCATAATAGAAAAATGTAAAATGTCTAAATAAGGAAGACTTCCGTTTGGTACAGGAGTTATTTTCAGTTGCAGTTGTGAGCAATATTATTTTTCAGTCATTACTTACAATAGAACTTGCAATCACTTTCCTCTGTTCCGAAGTTTGATCGTCTTTCCGAACTTTAAGATCCAGAGTTAAAGTCAATATTATGCGGTCAGGGAATTAAACCAAACGAATTGTTTCCAAATAAACTGCAGACTATTGCTGTTTTGAAAGTAAGAATAATAAGACAAAATTTAGAGATTTTCAGCAATTATACATTTCCAACAAAGAAAAAATTTAATAATTTAGTCAATGATTATTTTTGACCCACTTATTACATTTATCATTGACACAATAAAAGTGAATAGCACGAAATAATATTTTATGTGACAATTGCTAACTGAATTTATTAAATCACGAACAAAGAAAGAAAATAAAATCCCAATTTCTGTGCGGCGACTATAAAGCTGATGAAAGACTGCCGATATTAAAGGCATTTTCCCAATTTTTAGCTCAAATCATTAATGATATCATGAAAGTGTCATTTACGGACGAAGTGAAATAATAACTAATCTATACAATCTTCACATCACGCTTGAACAAACACGTGAAGATTTAACTACTGAGTTACATAACATTGAATCGGAATGTCAAAAAGTCCGTAATGACGTAAAATCACAAATTTGTGAGCATTTTCAACTTCGTGTGTGTAAGACCAGTAATCATTATCAACATTGCACTAATATCGTTGTAATGAAAACAAAGAGGACAAATATTTTATATATTAATTATTATTTCACTTTGTGCGTACATGACGTTTTCATGACTACATTAATGATTTAAGTAAAGAATAGGGGGAAATGGCTTTGACGTTGGCTGTGATACTATACACCTTCAGATGGAGCGAGAACAGAACGCAGATGACTTTACTCTCAACAAGTGGCGAGCTGCGTTTGTGCTAGTGTTGCTTCATGATCATCATTTATTTTCGGCCCAAGGACAGATTTTACATGATAACTATCCATGCTCTCCTCTCTTCTGCTATCCTCTTCAGGTCTGCGTACTTTCTGCTTCCCTTAATCTATCATCTTGTGTCCTTCTGTCTCCCGAACTCCTCCCACAAACTAGCCCTTACAACAACAAAATGCGTAAGCAGATGTGACACGTGGACATATGCAAGGCCGTAGAAAGAAGCATATCTACGGAAATGTAGATGAAACCTGTAGAGGAATTGAAGACACACTTGGAGAAAAGCGAAGCAATTGTGTGAAAATCAAGTAAGTAGGGCCTACCAAGATAAGTAAGGAAAACAGGAAGATAGAAGGAATATACGAAGGGCTTATTTCAATATTGGTACAAGTCCATTTTTGTTCATTCTGATATACAGACTCCTAAAGTTAAATGAGAGCTGAAAAATCTGCAGTTGAGACACCAGAAATATTCGAATATATGTACCTGTGTATTATAGGTACCTCAACTGCAAATTTTTCAGCGCTCATTTAACTTTATGACTCTGTAAATCAGAATGAACAAAAATGGACTTGTACCACTATTGAAATAATCCCTTCATATAGAACAGCTATGAAGGACAAATGAGCTTCAAAACAAAATTATATAAATGGAAATGGGAAGAAAATGAAAGTGAGATGCGAGATACTTTGATAGTAATTTGACCGTGCATTGAATGAACGAAGTCTCATCAACGCCCGTGCAGTAGACGGAATTACCTCAGAATTATTGAGTTCTTTTATACAGTCGACCACGACGAAAGTGTTACGTCTAGTGTGTAAGATATAGGAGACAGGCGAAATGCCTTCAGACCTCAAAAAGAATATGTTGATTCCAGTTCCAAAAACCGCAACGGCAAGTGCTGTCACGTGCGAATATTGTAGAACTGTCAATTCAGTATGTCACAGCTGCAAAATTGTGGCACGATTTATTTATGGAAAAATCGATCACCATTGGAAAATCACTTTGGGATTAAGAGAAATTTTGTTACCCTACAACTTGTCTTTGAAAATACGTTAAAGGAAGGCAAATCCATATTTCAGAATTAGTGGATTTAGAGTTATTCTGGCAAACTGCTTTTATAAGAGCTACTCTGAGATGAAAAGCTTAGTGCAGAAAACTGTTGATGATTAAAAAACGATTCGTTTGCGAGATAAATGCCACTGACTACATTCGTTGTAAACGTCGTGATGTTTTGCTCGTTGCGGACAAGCAGTCCGCGATGTGATGTGCGTGAGTGTGTGTGCGTGAGTGTGTGTGTGCGTGAGCGCGCGTGTTTTCTAAATTTATTGGCTCTCAAGTGGTACCTACTAAGCGAGATCAACAGTGGCATGTCAAGTAAGAAGGAAGGAAAACACAGCACCCAGTCTCCGACGGAGAAAATCTCCAATACGGCCGGGAATCGAAAAGGGGCCCCTTCGCTTTTCAATCCGCTGCGTTGACTTCGCAGCTACCGAACCGGACGGGCGCTTTAATGTTTGCAGAACTCAGGAAGAGTAGTAATCACAGCACATGGTAATACCCGACCACGATATTACTGGACTTGGCTGTGATCGAAACACGCGATGACTTCACAGTAATAAGTACAGCGTTCACTAAGGAAAAGCATCGCACTGTCTATGTTTTCAGAACAGTTTTGCATATACTATCAAATGCATCAAGATATCCTCGTGAAATATCACGATAAAAAGTTACGGTAAGCCGACCAAAGTGCCCTCGCTCCCAGCTGCAATATTATTGTTGTCGACGAATACAGGCCGAATAGGTTGAATATAGCGCACAGTCGTAGCAGCCACATCATTTGTCTGAGCAGTGTGAGGTTTTATGGGCAGAGCAACTGGTTGAATTAAAGTCAGTTTGGGAATTTTTCTCAGAGCACTGGAGCTGCGAAATTTCCACACCCTCGTCGTCTACAAATAAGCAAGCGTGCATACCAGTATTTCTGTTATAATTTAAATTATTAGTGCATGGAACAAAAGCAGTCCAAAAAGGTGTTGCTTATACAGGGCGTCCAAGGAAGAATAATTAGTACTTGGACATATGACTAGAGCGATGATTCGAAGCGAAGAAATCTAGTAAACAGGGGCTCTAACAGGAATAACTTAGCTGTGAGCCCTTCTTCATCCTCGCTGCCGTGAAAGAACTCTCTTATACTGAAAAGATGCTGCACTTAGCGCCCATGGTTATTAGTGAATTTTTTTCTGCTTTTGGTCCATACTACATCCTCCGAAAATATGGAAAGCAAAGAGATGGAGTAGAAGAGATTTGTTTTACAATATCGAAGTTGAAAAAGTGCTCATAACGCTTGAAGTATGCGTATTAGAGCCCATGTTTACTGGATTTCTTGCTTAGAATGATCGTTCGTGTCATATCTATGAATATTGACCATTCCGTCGTGGGACGCGTTGTGTGATGGTTGTCTCCTATGTATATTATTACTTATCTGAAGTACTCATTCAGCGGCGAGCAACGGATGGAGTTCGACAACCGAAATTTTTACCCGCAGCAGATGCCGCATGGCCACCAACGCCGTCCCAAGAATGGCCATACGGTACTGAATCTTTATGTGCTTCGATAAACATGCAACATAACAATGGTACTGAAAAATAAATGGGAGAACGTCTTGTAAAACATGTGGTTAGTACGAGTTTAGCTGCTGCCCAACCCAGATGTTTGCGTTCACTTGTACGTAATAAAAGTTCGTCGGCATTCTGAAAAGGAATTATTTTAAGCAATGAATTACAGGAGAACAACGGTCACTAGATGACACAAGAGCCGGACCTGTCCGTATGACAATGTCTTCAGTAGAGAAGTTCTAATAGCTATTAGCTGTTATAGCAGAATGAACCCGTCAGGAGAACTCATCGTCTTCGTGCGAGGGCTAGTCATAAGATGTGGATTGAATAACAGTCCACCAGGGATATTTCAACCACTGTAAATCTCCCAAGTCGATTTTTGGTGATCGATTGTTGGTGACGTGATTGTGATGTTGAAACGTGAAGAAACAATCGCAGCTAAACAAAGGCCAAACAAAACTCAAGTAATGTCGGAGAGCGACCGTCGTGTATTGTGGACGATAGTTGTGAAATAAAAAATCGCACTAAATCATCAAAAGGAGTCAGTCGTGTGTTCCAAAGTGCTACTAACAGGCCAGCTAGCATAGTGAATGTGGGTGGGGGCTAAAAAGAATGGACTACAGTGATCGAGTGGCTCCTCAGTAGCCACAGATTTCTACAGTCAGTGCTAAGCATGAGTTGGTGTAAAGAGCGACAGAAGGCTGAAACGAGAGATGTGGAGTGATGAATCACGCTGTATCCTAGTGCAGTCCACGATGGATAGATTTGGTTTTGGCAGATGCCTAGAGAAGGTTACTTGCCATCATGTCCGGTACATACAGAGAAATATTCCGGTGCTACGGTATCAGGGTGTTCTTTGTTCTTAGTGTGTGGCCTCTTTATCGCACTTAAGAAAACGCTAAATGCGCCAGGACATGAACGTATTTCTCGCTTCCTGAGCACGGGGTCCCGGGTTCGATTCCCGGCGGGGTCAGGGATTTTCACCTGCCTCGAGATGACTGGGTGTTTGTGTTGTCCTCATCATTTCATCATCATCCAGGAAAGGGCGCAATTGGACTGAGTAAAGATTGGGTAATTGTACGGGCGCTGATAACCACGCTGTTGAGCGCCCCACAAACCAAACATCATCATCATCAGTCCGGAGGCGATGACTTTTTGTGTCATCATGACGATAAGTCCTGTCATGAAGCAGCAGCTGCGAGGCAGTATTTCGTGGACAGTATTGCTGAAATAGAATGTCCTGCTCTGAGTCCCAAACTGAGTCCAATGAAACATTTTTGGGATAAGTTAGAACGCCGACTTCAGTCCACACAGCAGCCTACAGCATTTATACCTTTCCTGATCTCGGCTCTTAGGGAAGAAAAGTTTGCCATTCCTCCGCAGACATTTAGAGACCTCACTGAAAGTATCCCCAGTAGAGTTCAAGTCGCCATAAAGGCGAAGGATGGACACACTCCTTATTAATGTTCACTAATAGGCTTCCGGATAACATATGAACATGCAAGGTTGTACCGTCAAAAATACCCTGAACGAAGAATGCTGTACATTTTACAAGGATCCAGCACCGTGTGCAGATATATGCAAATGGCATGGGTGCAGGAACGTCTGCACATATTACACCCAAAGTCAAGTACATGGTTGTGGAAGGAGCACCACTCTCCTCAGAAACTTCGTTGAGGCCAGTAGCTGTACAAGGTGTTGTACTCAGCCATAGTAGTGTTGGAGAATCTTACATTGCAGTTCACAGTATCTCTGAAACGAGTTTAACGCCTCAGTGAAAACGAGTTTTACCCTAGAGTAGGTTGCAACAACAGGGTGCAATCAACCGTGGTTAAGAAGTAACATTTTCTAGTGGGTGATCCAAAATTTTCCATCTGAGGCCGTTGCTGCAGCGTATGTGCAACATAGTGCGACTCCCACGCGGATGTATAAGCACCAAGATGTAGGCGGGGGGTCAATGTGGCAGTGGTGTCTTTCCGACGTGCGTGCGTGCGTGAACTATGACAACGTTACTACCAAATGCGTCCAAACACGACCAACATGCTGTTATTCTTATCTTGGCTGTCTAAGGACAGACATCCTTAGACACCCGTCAGCTAATGGAAATGGAAATGCCGTATGGCTAGGGCCTCCCGTCGGGTAGACCTTTCGCCTGGTGCAAGTCTTTCGGGTTGACGCCACTTCGACAACTTGCGTATCGATAGGGATGAAATGATGATGATAAGGACAACACAACACCCAGTCTCTGAGCGGAGAAAATCTCCGGCCCAGCCGGGAATCGAACCCGGGCCGTTAGGCATGACATTCCGTCGCGCTGACCACTCGTCTACCAGGGGCGGACATAAGCTAATGAAAAATGTGTATGGGGCAACATGTCTATCGGAAACCATTGCTTTGGAATGGTGAGCCGAGTTCTTTGTTGGTCGCTGTTCGACACGAGACGCCAGTCGATGTGGGAGGTAAGCCTCATCCACTACGGACAACTAGAAGACACTCGAACACCCTCCCCATAATTCTGATCTCTCCCCATGCGATTATCGTGCCTTCGATTCCTTAAAAAAGGCCTTGAAAAGTCGATGATTTCTGTCGGACGAAGCTGTGCAACAGGCAGTTACGTACGTGTTCTGGCAAGAGGATACAATTTTACCAAACAGGTATCTTCAACCTTGTACGTTGATGGGATAATTGCCTCAATGCTCACGGTGATGTTGCCTGAGTGGCACACCATTTCTGGACCCTACGGCCTTCAACGGCAACTTTTTGATCGCCTCTTTTATTTTCAAAAGAAGCGGGGTTCACAAGCGACTCGATTTTTAATTTTCTTAATACTTATTTCTATAGTGACGTAAACTCAAGTGCTGTCTCCATATCAGCAACGTCAGTCATTCAATGTGATGTTAGGGTTATTAGGTGGTCCTCTGTGTGGCCCACACGTTCTTCTACACCTACTTCCACATCTATCCGTACATGACTACACTGTGTAATGTTGCAACTTTAATTTGGTATGCTGAAATGTGTAATGTTTGTTACTTTATTTTTGTTATGCTGAGATTGGTGCTAATAGACAATGAAAGTGGGTTAAAAGCCGTGATCTGTCTGGGTACCTTAACCGTGGATTACTGGGCAACTGTTTCATCAGATATTTAGCAGACTAACACTAATGATAATCTTTTAATAGTCATACAAAACCGGTAAAATATATATATAAAAAGGAGAATTTAAATAAAAAGAAAGAAATCAGTTTATACTTGGAAATTTATTTTAAGATTGTTCATTGAAATTTCAGCATATTATACGTGAGTTATAACTGAGCTGGTGCCTTATTTACGATTGAAAAGAATGTGAGATTGTAATCTTACGGAACACATAAAATATGGAGCCAAGATTTGTGAAACTGCATACAACACTCCATTCATAAAATAACACACGAAGAACATTGAAACATAAGCAAGAAGAAATTAACCACAACCAACAGATTCAGTTTTTACCCAAAGAAATTACGTTCATATCACAATCCTGTCCGTCATGTAATTACCACACACTGGTATACTAAATTCATATTAACTCTTTGTGAAGTCTTCGCAAAAAGAATAGCTGAGGGCTACTTTGATGATTACACCACATGCTCCACGTGGTCAACTTGGTTTACACAAAGCGTACAACTCCACAATAATTTTGATAATTAAAATACATTAGATCGAAAAGCAATTGACAAAAGAAAAACCTTGAACTGGTTACTAACGTCTTACTATTAACCTGATGGGTCAAACAGTTATATAAGCACGTGGTACTGGTCTCGCAAAGTACACCCCACGTGGGTTGAACATAAAGAAAAGCATAAAGAAAAGTTGCTATATTAAAAAAATATTCTCAAGACGAGACGTTATAATCTCACGCACATTCGGATTTAAGATTGATGAACTTAGTTAGAGTTACTGATCAACACGTGGTTCCACTTTACTCACAAAGTAGTAACAAAGCAACTACCGAAAAATAATCTGAACTTCACACGATAATTACACTGCGCTGCAATTTAAGATAACATCGGATATTTTAGACCTAAACCCGAAATAAAAGTGATTAAATTTTCAGTTAGGCTGAACTTAAGAAATCCATTGTCCTACGGACTTAACAGACACGCGCTTAGCCGGAGATCTTACCACTTCAGACGCTCGCCACGGCCACACAGCAACTGCCCTACTTCCGAGCGTGCTTCCTGAGGGGTCCCTCACAAAGACCAACGGAAGTGGCCAGAGGGGCAGCTTCCTATACCAACATGACAACGGACGGACAGGACCATACTAAGAATAGAAACCTCTTTGCTTTTAGGAAGCGTAGCTACCTGTTCCGACGTTGGTCCTACTGTTCTCTAGCAGACAGCCTTGTCTGCTACCCTCAAGCATGCAATTAGAAATACATATGCTCATTCATCCTCTCACACAAAAGGGAAGGGGGATGACAGTATCTTATCATATACAGTATATAAAAGAAAGCGGATGTAGGTTCCGTATGAGACTGTGTGACATGAATTACATATAAGAATTACATATAAACTGTGCTTTAAAGTGTAGTAGTGTGACAGATCGTTCTTGTTTATGTGTAAAAGTAACACGTTCCACTGCTCAGTCTCCTCCCAGATAGTCAGAAACGCCACAGTACATTTAGAAGAGGAATTTATTCCATAAATGGCAACAGATTTAAGAAATTAAACATGAAAGGAATCCAACAGAGACCTTTCATAACCCCAACGCTCCGGGAAAAGACTGTGCAGGGAATTTTCTAGCCATGCTAGGACATTCCCAAGCAGGCTTCTCACACCCTACTTAAACCAAAAGTGTAAAAGAAAAGGCAAAAGGACACCAGCTACTTGCTAAAACACAATAATTTCAACACATCTTTAGAATCTACCAATTTCAAACAGAAAAAAAAGAACACAATCTGTGACACCTATTTAAAAGGTAGTGTAGACCTAATTCGGTCAGCAAGTAAAAACAATGGTTCCTGTGTCATTAATATGAAAACAATTTCTGGTTGTTACCCTTACGGAGTTCACCAGTATTTGCTCATTGCAAGAGCCAACTGATCACAGGAAAATTTATGACTGTTTATTAACAAGCAATATTTATGAAAATAGCAAAGGTGCCACAGCAATTAAAAAAAGAACATCAAATAACATCGGTATTAAAAAGCAGAACATTACAATGCGCAATCTGCAAAAGCAACAAAATGATAAGAGAAAAAACATGTTTTACAAAGTGGTTATCGCAAAAAAATTCTATATCGTATAAAACTAATCATTTGTAGAATTAAAATAACTATGTGGCACTCATTTAATCACTCTACTATATTTCAGTTAGCTAGCAAACAATGAGCACTGTGTCATTATACTGAAACTACAATAATTATGTGATTGTTACCCTTAAGGGGTTCCTCACAGTAAATATGCCCCATGCAAAGGCTAATCGATCACAGTTCAATGAGAATAAAAATCTATCTGACTGATAAACGAAGCAATGCCACAGCAATGAATTTACGAAACAAAATATCACAAATCTAATACATCACACAAAAACAAACATTGATAAATAAAACAGTACAATAGTCAACATCTAAAACAAAAAAACACCTATAAATAAAACACCTGCAAAATACAAGAGTCAAAGTCTAAAAAAGATAAATAGAACACCTGCAAAATACAAGAGTCAGTCTAATAAACACCAATAAATCGAACTCCTGCAAAACACACGAGTCAGAGTTTCTCTGACAGAAACACACGTACTTGCACTGGACTAAGAACCGTATAATCACTGTTCACTGACACACTCAGTAGTTCCACTGTTCCGAGGCACAATATAAGGGAAAGGGGGGGGGGTTCGTCGCCGCAGCTGTCAGTAGGGATTTTTGTCCATCTGTTGCGTGCGATCCCGCCGTCTCTGCCCTCTCATGAAGTTTCTCTCGTGTCACGTACATCTCGATTTGATTCCATGTTTGTATTGTCAAATTCGTGCGGTATCCTCGTTTGACACGCCAGGTTGATATTCTCGGGCAAGGATGACACTTAATGGCTCTTCTTTTGTGCCACCCTTAGCGACCAGAGAACATCGAACCAAGATTTACTGTCGCTTGACAGTAGGCATCCATCAGGAAATGTCGATAGGCGTCGTTGACGTCTGCAAGTTTCTCTGGGCAGTACCTGTCAAAAGGCTCCACGCCCCTTGTGTTGTTTCACCGCAGCCGTCTCGTTACGGTCGCGTGCGTGTGGTGCGTTGCCAGCAGATGGATTTCCGCGCGGTGGACCGCTCGCCCATCTCAGGTCATCGCCTCGAGGAAGGGTCGCCCGGGGCGGCCGCCCATTAGCTCCAGGTACAAGGGAAAGTGTTTGCCGCTTACTCTCCTTTTGTTGTCGGCCGCGCTCCCAAAGTGGCCCGGATGACAGCGTGTCCCGCTGGGAAACCCGCCAGTTTACAACTAGTCCGGCTGCTCCCGCTGTCTCTTAAGAGTTTTGCCGGTTCGCTTTCACGTTCTCAACTGCATTCACAGAAATTTTTCATCATCCTTATGTGATTACACAATGTCATACATAATACCACTTAGTATTGTCTTTCACAATTTTTAAGAACAAAGTGAGACTTAATATTTTTTTTAAATAAAAAAATTAGATGAATCGACAATATAAAATAAAATTTAAATTACTTGACAATGTAAAAAAAAATAAAAGTGAAATGACTTGACAGTATAAAAATAAAAATTTAAATGAACTGACAATACAATATTTAAATCCACATCACTAATGTGGTTTACTTACGTTTTAATAAATCAAATGCTATTTATTAATTCACTAAAATGAATAGGATTATGCCTTGTGCAAGTATAGGTCAGGACAGCATAGGGTTCACATGTTATTTACACACACATACATGCACACCTGTTGTCTATTCTACAAACTAACTACCCATAAACATGCATTACTCAATATTCTACTTCTATCCACTACTAGTTAACCCAATAAGCTACTTCAATGCTATTTCAACACCGTGTATATACCACTACAACATTGTTCTAATTCGTCCTCTTCTTGACGCTCGCGGCATACGTCTTGTCACATGATAAATATGAAGAACTTTCCTTAAACATACACATTAAAAAGAACAATGGTTATTTACACGCCAAAACATTTATACCAGTTCGCACACCTGAAAAGAGACTCGCAATTATACATTTATCATACTCATATATTCACACATAAAACAGTAAGAAAATTTCACCTAAAATTACGTTATCACAACAATTAATCACGCAGATGACTCTGAGAAGGTTAAAAATATTTGCATTATACAGGTTATATTACATTTTCTTACCCATTTTGCTGCGATTTCGTTCCTTCTTTACGTTACCTTTCGCTTCCAAATCAGTTATTTCGCCTGTGGTGGTTATTCTGGATTCATTTCTCATGAATGGCAAAATTGTGGTCACCTCTATTCTGTAAAACAGTATCATCTTAACATATTGAACTTACAACAGACACAAAAGATCCGAATCTTCCTGTAGTTTAAATGACAAATGTTTTGCTTTATCCTTATTACCTTAAACCAAGCTTTCCTTCGTTCCCATAATCAAAATTATTTAATCATCCTCTACCTTCAAGAGGGAAATTTCCTCAGTACAAATCATATAGGCTGCAGTGCATCCCGCACCAGCGAAAACAGTAAGCTGTAATGCTCACAGCATCAGCAAAACACATAAACGTCGCTTTTCTAGGACAAGTATTAACGCAGAATAATTTTTTAGGCTTTGGCTCAACATCAATCAAAACTACAAAAAGGATCCATATTTCCGTTCCATTCTCCATTTGCTGAAAAGCTGCTCGTATTTGACTACCACAATAATGTTTCAGAGCCACGTAAATTACACAAACCACAATTCATCTTTCACCTTGAAGGGAATCAATATACTTACGAAATCCACAGACAGCACTTTACGTACTCAGCTATAAAGAACAAAAAAGACATATATCATCAATATTAACATATCATCGCATATTGGAAGCCAATGGTTCAACAATCGTATTATCGCATCCTGTTTTCAAGATTCCAAACTTACTCATTCCTTTCTCAGAGTTCTCCTATCTTAAAATATTCATACAGCACGCATACTATAGTAAGAGATCCTCATTTATACTGACAGATATAGAATAGTAATAGATAGATAGTAGCACTGAAAGCAGAAAATCGGAAACAAGGCTACTAACAGCTGGGGACCTGGGTTTGCCAGACCCATAATACCCACAGATCGGATATTCCCCTGAGTTTTGCATTAATTCAACGCAGATATTGCTTCTCTCAGGAGCGGCTCTTTTCAATTTACACACAAAAAAAACATAAACAGGATTTTACTCGTTCACAAAGAAACCTTTTATCTTCACGTTTGTATCAAATTAAATCCTAATTGCACAAGGAGAGAAAAAAAATTAAAAGATCACTTCAATCCATCACATAGAAACATCTTTATCATTAATTTTTATCAACATATTATTCAAAATGCATTTATCACAAATGTAAACTAATCAATTGTTTCTCTTCACCGTCCTCTCTAGTCCTCACTGCCCTTTCTACTCAATGTATGGTTTTACGTTTGACACATGGTGTAGCCCTTTTGATTTCTTCGATCGAAGAGTTTCCACTTCTATGGCGTTTTCATGGGGAATCTTCCTTATCCGATACGGCCCGTTAAAGAGATTAAAAAATTTCTTGCAGACACCTGACCGTTTGGTAGACAGCTTGTGTGATCTGATAAGGACTTTTTGTCCTACATGAAACACTGCTTTTCTCACGTGTTTCTTATACGCCTTGACTCTGGCTTCTGCTGCATGCTTGATGTTGCGTATAGCTAAGTCAACAATTGCGTTCCGGCGTAGTCTCGGCTCTAGTGGCCAAGGCACCACCTCTTTGATTTTGCTTGGGGGCTCCTTGTTTTCTAGCACAGTGATTGGCGGAAGCTTTGTTGACGTATTAGGCAACTCATTAATTATATTCTGAAATCCTTTTAGGTGTATGTCCCACGATCGGTGATCACGACTGCAGTATAATCTACATAATTTTCCTAATTCACGCATAATACGCTCACTGGGGTTCGAGCTGGGGTGAAAGAGAGAGATATATATAGGTTTAATTCTTCTTCTTCGAAGCATCCGCTGTCAGTATTGTGATCTAAATTGTGGTCCATTATCCGAGATAACCCTTTTCACGCTCCCAACTTCATGCAGAAAGTGCTTTGCAAATGCAGTTGCCACTGCCCTTCCTGTGGCTCGCTTCAACGGAGTCAGACACACAAACTTGGAGGTTAGCTCCACCGCTACGAAAACATATGCAAAACCTGCTTTAGATCGTATTAGTGGCCCAAATAGATCCACGGCCGCGAGGTCACAAAGTTTTCTTGGTATTATCGGGTGCAATGATGCAGCATAAGTCACTGTGGCCGCCTTTGCTCGCTGACAAGCTCCGCACACTCTAAGTACACCACGAATACGCCGTAGCATGTTATTAAAATAGCATGTCTCTTTCAGTTTTTCACAACATTTCTGTGCTCCGAAGTGACCATAACTCAAATGTATGTACCATATAATTTTGTTTACGAGTTCCTCCGGAATCACCAACACCCATCTGGAGTCGTCCGGGGCTCGTTTCTTGAATAATATTCTATTGCGCACTAAGTAGTACTGGCGTATTCCTACATTCTCCTTGTCCTCCCACTTCTTCTTTATATCTTTCAATACTGCGTCCTTATCCTGTTCGTCCGCTATACTCCCTAAAGAGGTGGTAACAAAATTCTCGAACGCTACATTCTGTAAGTATAGGATGCTAAAATTATTTTCACCGAGTTCCCTTTCTTCTGTGTGAACCAAACCTATAGGAATGCGCGATAAAGCGTCAGCAATTACATTTTTCTGTCCAGGAATGTATTCTACAGTGAAGTTATATTCCTGTAGGTATAGTGCCCAGCGTCCTAGTCTCCCATTTTTGTGCTCATAAGAAATTGGAGTGCACGATGGTCAGTGTACACCTTGGTGGTCCTCCCAAATAAAAAATACCTAAATTTTGAGAATGCCCAAACTATCGCGAGTGCTTCGAGTTCCGTGACAGAATAATTTTTTTCACATCGAGAGAGCACCCTGCTCCCAAACGAGATTGTTTTCCAAGTTGTAATATCATCATTTCCTCCCGTTTGAAACAGTACCGCACCTAATCCTGACAAGGAACTGTCCGTCATTAAACAGAATTCTTGTGTCAGGTTGGGATGCACGAGGATGGGAGCCTCTACCAATGCCTTTTTTAATTTATAAAATTCATCCTGTGCCTCTTGATCCCAGACCCACAAAGCGTTCTTCCCTGTTAGTCCACATAGACGGGGTGTACCAAGTACACTAAAATTTATAAATCGCTTATAAAAATTTCACAGGCCTAAGAATGCTCGCAACTGTTTTTTATTTGTCGGAATTGCACACTCCGCTATCGCCGCAATTTTCTCCGGGTCAGGTTGTATTCCATTTGCTGAGACAATATGGCCTAAGAATTTTATGTTCTCTCGTCCGAACTGTGACTTATCTAAGTTGACTGTTACACCTGTCTTCTCAAAAACATCCAGTAGTCTGTTCAGAACGTCATTATGGTCCTCCCACGACTTTACCGCAATTAATATGTCATCCACGTAAATTGTCACTCGCTGTTTCAAATCATCAGGTAAAATGCTATTTAATCCCCTTATAAAAGCAGCTGATGAGACGTTTAGTCCGAACGGGAGACGCCGGAA
This sequence comes from Schistocerca cancellata, assembly GCF_023864275.1. Lineage (NCBI taxonomy): Eukaryota > Metazoa > Arthropoda > Insecta > Orthoptera > Acrididae > Schistocerca > Schistocerca cancellata. The sequence continues at coordinate 599,408,879 of NC_064631.1, read as the reverse complement.
TTGGAAACAATTTCCGTAACACAGGAACGCTGTATATAATCTGCAAGATGAGTGTAGCACGATTTGCCAAAAACTCGAACGGAGGTCGACAGATGATAGTACCTTTACTCCGTGGAAACGTTGTAAGAGTTCCTCAAGGCTCTCAGGCCTGTCCGTTTCCGACATAATAATTGTGTTTATCTGTCTCGAGTCTAGCACCAAACGAACTGAGTTGTCGCGTTTTGGCACGACAAGCAAGGGTGAATTGTACGAGCTTACTACCCGCTCAATTATTCCTTGTTCTAACATCTTGTTTATTTCCTTCTCCACCTGGGCTTTATACGCCACGGGAATAGGGTATGGTCTAACAGAAAACTTCTGATGGTCACGTACTCTGAATTGGTACGTAAAACCCTTAATAGCCCCCGGAGTCTCAGAAAATACCCGTTCATGATTCCTAAGTAGACAATACAATTTCTCCTTTTCCCTGTCCGTGGTTCTGACACCCGCGATGCTCTTTCTCAGTGCATCCGCAAACGCAACATCTTTCCCCTGCTCACCAGACGGAGAGCACGACTCACTTATATAGTTCACGAGTAGCTCCAGTCTGGGTTGCGACTCGGTTTGAGCTTGAAATTTTAGGCAACTAATTTCTGACTCGGCACGTAATATGCATTCATCAAATACTAAATTAATTGGCTGATCCCCAACTTGAACTGTCATTACTCCTCCACCCATGTCAATTACTGCATGGTGGGCATTCATGAAGTCATTTCCTAAAATCATTGCCACATTCAGCATTGGGAGCACAAAGAAGTTGTACTCAAACTCTCTTCCCTGGCAGGTAAAATTAAGCCGAGTTTGCCTTCGGATTTCTATGCTCTTACCGTAGATTGCGCCCTTCACCTTAATTCCTCGCACTTGAAAAACGGGCTAAGTCCCAGTCCCTTCACATTTTTGAAATGCTGCCTCGCTCACTATCGAGAAAGGGCTTCCAGTGTCAATGACACACTTAAAACATATTTCTCTTACTGCAATTGTCACGACTGGATTTACTCCCGAAATTTTAGCACTCGTAGTTTCTTGCAACAAATCCTCTCTAATATCTTCCCTCTCTATATACCGTATGCACTCCTTTGCCATGTCGTTCATTGTTTCCGATTGGGCGCCTTCTGCGCTGATCGTTTGTCATTGCCGGTTTCGTTCATTTCCATTTGCTGGATTATGTCTGGGGTTAGCCGGCCGAATTTCGACATCATGAGGTGCTCCGCCTACAGTCCTATTCCCACCGTATTCATCGTATCGATTCTGGTTGCCGTACCTGTAGCGTTCACGATCCTGTCCACGTCCCCGATCATTTCCGTTGTTCCACCTGTGTTCGCGACTGTTACCCCAGTTTCTATACGGTCGGTCCCGATTATTGTTCCGTTCGCGTCGCGACGACCAGTCACGCCGTTCATTAGTAATACGGCCACGACTGCGGTCGCGCTGCTGTGCCCCGTAATAACTTTGTGCCTGATTAGGCGGGCATTCTCCTGTATTGTATTCCAACTCTTGGAGAAGCGTCTTAAACGTTTCCACGTCCTCTTTGCATCGTCCCGCAAGAATGACGTGCCGCAAGTGCATCGGCAATTTGGTGATGCATATCCTAATTAGTTCCGCAGGCCCGTATGGGTCGTATAAAAATTGATTTGCCTGCAGCATGTGGTCGAATAGGCGTGCAGGGCTGCCGAAACCAGACTGGTTCAAATTTGGCAGCATAATTATGCCATGTTTGACCCTATCTTGTGCCGCTTCCGACCAATAGGCGGACAGAAAGGCTTGTCGAAACTCCCGAGTGGAGTTGCAGTGACGCGCTGCAGACCTCATGCGAATCGCCGGTTCGCCTTCCAAATAGCCACACATATATTCTATCTTATGTGAACTTGCCCAGTCGGGAGGAAGACAGAACTCAAATTGCTCGAGCCATGCTCGTGGATGTATTCCTTTTTGCGAATTTCGGAATATCTCAAACTTTCTCACCGTAAGGAAATGTTTGAAATCAAATCCCCGCATTTCCTCCTGGCGAGGCCCTTGAATGTTTCTATTATTCTCATGTCTGCCCCTCAAATTACATTCTTCCCTGTCGTCAAAATCTCCCTCGTGGCCGGAGTCCCTCTCTGCACTGTTCGTACGGCTATTTTTAATGCTATTGACTTCGGAATCACACGCCATGCGGTTTTCCAGATGCGCCACGCGTTCTTGTAATTCGCCTGTTACAGCTCTGTGTTGCCTGTTCACTTCGAACTGTCCCTTCTGAAATCTCAGAAGCGAACGCACTTCTTCGGTCTCTGCGGCCGCTACGGGTGTAGTATTGTTCTCGCTTTCCGTCAGCTTCATCGTGCCTACAATGTCCGCTAATGCCGCAATCTTATTATCAATTTGTCTCTTGTCCTCCGCCCCAGTCCGCTTCAATTGTTCTATTTGCTGTTCCAACGCGTGGATCGCTAAACTGTTGTCCGCTATTGTGTTGCTAACGGACGTGGGACAATGCGTTTCCGCCTCTTGCACCCTCGAGATTACCTGCTGGTGTTCCCTTTGGCATTCTTCCCTCAGCTCTTGGAAATTCCTAAGTAGCCGTTCTTCGCCTTCTTTAGATTCGGTATCGCCCCTCCGCTTGCTCTGTTCTAAAGCTTGCAGACGATCATCGATTTGTTCAAATGTACGGCCTAATTCTTTCATAATATCACTTTTTATCTCACTTGCCAGATTGTTTATTCTTTGTGAGATATCATCGGACACTCTCTGCATCGACTTGTCGACTTTATTTGTCTGCTGGATTAGTTTTTCGTCTATTTGTTCGCCTAGCTCTCGGATCGATTTTTCAGATTTCTGCGTCATTTGTTCGCCTAGCTCGCGGATCGATTTCTCGGATGATTCTTTTTGTTCTCGGAACGATTTTTCTGATTTCTGCGTCATTTGTTCGCCTAGCTCGCGGATCGATTTCTCGGATTTCTCTGCGTTTTCTTTATTCTGTTGCAATAAGGCTTTCATGAGTTCTGCTACATCAATTTGGTTAGTTAGAGGCAAATTAATTTCTGGCTCTGATGTGAGCCCGTTCGTGCTGATTTGCATTTCGTCTGAAGTATTCCCCATTGCGTTTTCGGAACCGCCTGACGCGTTAATATTGGAAATCAAATTATCCCCTTGGTCCATGTTGCTTAAGTTGTCGGACCGCTTACTTTTAGCTTGGCTACGTATTTGCATTAGTGCAATTTATACTCAGTACGCAACACACTAATCACAATAAATGTGTCCCATGAAAATTACGACAGTCACACGAAAGATACCCAACCTAGTACACACTTTTTCACACGCAAAACAAATTTTTATCTTTGATCGAAACAGTGGAATTTACAAGCGAGAATAAAAAACACACAGACATATAAAACACACAAATATAAAAAACAAAACAAGACAAACAACGCAACGCCGATCAACAACGCCGTGAATCTTTTGAAAGTCTGCTCGGAAACAACGCAGAAGTTGTTTGAGCGCTGTAAGGAAAAAAAATTAAGATTATAACACGCTCGCAATCTAACATTTCAGAGATTCCAGAGTCTAGCGGAATCACAGAACAGGGTCGTCATGTGTAATGTTTGTTACTTTATTTTTGTTATGCTGAGATTGGTGCTAATAGACAATGCAAGTGGGTTAAAAGCCGTGATCTGTCTGGGTACCTTAACCGTGGATTACTGGGCAACTGTTTCATCAGATATTTAGCAGACTAACACTAATGATAATCTTTTAATAGTCATACAAAACCGGTAAAATATATATATAAAAAGGAGAATTTAAATAAAAAGAAAGAAATCAGTTTATACTTGGAAATTTATTTTAAGATTGTTCATTGAAATTTCAGCATATTATACGTGAGTTATAACTGAGCTGGTGCCTTATTTACGATTGAAAAGAATGTGAGATTGTAATCTTACGGAACACATAAAATATGGAGCCAAGATTTGTGAAACTGCATACAACACTCCATTCATAAAATAACACACGAAGAACATTGAAACATAAGCAAGAAGAAATTAACCACAACCAACAGATTCAGTTTTTACCCAAAGAAATTACGTTCATATCACAATCCTGTCCGTCATGTAATTACCACACACTGGTATACTAAATTCATATTAACTCTTTGTGAAGTCTTCGCAAAAAGAATAGCTGAGGGCTACTTTGATGATTACACCACATGCTCCACGTGGTCAACTTGGTTTACACAAAGCGTACAACTCCACAATAATTTTGATAATTAAAATACATTAGATCGAAAAGCAATTGACAAAAGAAAAACCTTGAACTGGTTACTAACGTCTTACTATTAACCTGATGGGTCAAACAGTTATATAAGCACGTGGTACTGGTCTCGCAAAGTACACCCCACGTGGGTTGAACATAAAGAAAAGCATAAAGAAAAGTTGCTATATTAAAAAAATATTCTCAAGACGAGACGTTATAATCTCACGCACATTCGGATTTAAGATTGATGAACTTAGTTAGAGTTACTGATCAACACGTGGTTCCACTTTACTCACAAAGTAGTAACAAAGCAACTACCGAAAAATAATCTGAACTTCACACGATAATTACACTGCGCTGCAATTTAAGATAACATCGGATATTTTAGACCTAAACCCGAAATAAAAGTGATTAAATTTTCAGTTAGGCTGAACTTAAGAAATCCATTGTCCTACGGACTTAACAGACACGCGCTTAGCCGGAGATCTTACCACTTCAGACGCTCGCCACGGCCACACAGCAACTGCCCTACTTCCGAGCGTGCTTCCTGAGGGGTCCCTCACAAAGACCAACGGAAGTGGCCAGAGGGGCAGCTTCCTATACCAACATGACAACGGACGGACAGGACCATACTAAGAATAGAAACCTCTTTGCTTTTAGGAAGCGTAGCTACCTGTTCCGACGTTGGTCCTACTGTTCTCTAGCAGACAGCCTTGTCTGCTACCCTCAAGCATGCAACTAGAAATACATATGCTCATTCATCCTCTCACACAAAAGGGAAGGGGGATGACAGTATCTTATCATATACAGTATATAAAAGAAAGCGGATGTAGGTTCCGTATGAGACTGTGTGACATGAATTACATATAAGAATTACATATAAACTGTGCTTTAAAGTGTAGTAGTGTGACAGATCGTTCTTGTTTATGTGTAAAAGTAACACGTTCCACTGCTCAGTCTCCTCCCAGATAGTCAGAAACGCCACAGTACATTTAGAAGAGGAATTTATTCCATAAATGGCAACAGATTTAAGAAATTAAACATGAAAGGAATCCAACAGAGACCTTTCAACTGCAATTCACTCTTATGTGTCTAGCCCAGGGTTCATTGAACCACGTTCACATTCTTTCTCTCGTGTTGCGCTCTCGAACAGCGCGCTCGAAGAAATGACATTTAAATCTTTCCGTTAGTGCTCCAATCCATTTTATTGCGATGATCGTTTTTCCCTCTGTACGTGGGCATCAACAAAATATTTTCACGTTTGGAGAAGAAAGCTGGTGACTGAAATCTAATTATAATATCTCACTGTAACGAAAAACGCCTTTGTTTTAATGCCTGATACCTCAACTCATGTATAATGCGTGTGACACTGTGAGCCCTATTCCGTGATAATACAACAGGAGCTGCCCTTCTCTGCATTTTTTCGATGGCCTCCATCAATCCTAGCTGATGAGGATCCCGTACGTACAGCAGTAACACAACTCATCTGGAAAGAGCATCCTTCATGCCATTAGGTGAACGAAAGACGAACACGCGAGGTATTACGGATTTCCTGCGCTGCGATTGGTTGAAACGCTCTAGAGAAAAGCTATTTTGTGGTAGCAGAGAGGAGTTGGGTGGTGTCCTTAGCTGAGTGTGGTCACGAATGTCAAGTTAGTGTATAACTGTATTGTGAAATTGTGAAAATGTTTCTGAGATTTTATGTTGAAAGTTATCTTAAACATTGGTGTTGAATACTTGATTACAAGCTGTGTTCGACATAGTTATTACCCACGAGTGTCCATTACAGATTTATACAAGTGACATATTGAGTAATAACTTACGTGTATTGTTAACACTGCTGTGTCAAGAAGTGCAGCGCGTGGTATAAGGGTGTCAGCTGGAATGAAATTTGAGTGTTCTTTACTGAAACGTACCTCATTCCGTATTTTCCTACGACGGCCACAGTTGCAGTATTACTTTTTAAATGAAGTGAAGACCGAGCGTTATAGTCTGCAGGGAGAGGGACATCTTGAGAAGATGTGAGATGAGTTCGGTAAATTAAAAAAAAAGCGAGGTTTGCCCGAGGCCGTACATCTCCAGCTGCAGCTCTCACTTGTACGATTAGCCTGTTACAACCAGCCACCAGGTCACGGCTCATACAGAGTGTCGGCGTCTATATGTAATGAAGCAGTCTTGAACTTTTAAAATAGGCCAGGGGTGATACATGAACCAGATGAGAAGTAGACTTAATTGAAAAGCTTACGTTCCAAATATATTTGTACAAACTAGAGTAATATTTTATACTGAAATCAGAGGCGGCTCATAAGTACACATTCACAAACATCTCCGAAACTTTTCCTTTGTGGACACATGGTCACAGGAACGTTTTCGATTCTATTATCGCATAATTTTACCCGTGTAGGTTTTCGCTATTATGATAAGCCTTGAATATCTTCTTATTCTTTAGGTTTATCTCGCCTTGTGGCAGGGTCCACAGACTATTTTGTTGGATCGCGTGCCGTGTCTGGATGAAGATTCACAGCCTTCAGGTCGTTGGGCAGAGCGTCAGACCATTGCTGCCCAGGTCGTCCCTTGGGTATCTTTCCCATGACTTCCACTGTGTATGCTGCAGCGGTGTCTTCCTCTGCACGGCGCACATGTCCAAACCGTCGTAGATGGCTTTCTTGCACTTTCTTCTGGATCGGTACGACCGCAGAACTTTTGCTGATAGTGCCGGTCGAAACGCGATCCAGTCGAGTGATGCCACCCGTCCATGTAAGCATCTCAGTCTCCACGACCAACAAACGGTGTTCCGCCTGTTATTTCAGCTAGCCAACACTCGGTGCATCAAAGAGCAACAGTACGGATGCCAGCCTGGTAGATCTTTGACTTCAGATGATGCTTAATCCGACGATCGTAGGTGACGCCTCTTTTCGTGCGCCAATCCACCCGTCCCTGCGTTGACCTCGTCTGTAAGTTCGCCATCGCTGTTGGTTGTAGATGCGAAATGTAATTTCTTTTTTACTCTTCGTAGATCCTATACGTCAACGCTGATGATCCCAACTTCTCTCGGACCTGACGTCATGAACTTAGTTTTCTTTTTGTTGAGCCGAAGGCCATATCACGCAGGTCGGTGGTTCCACTCTTTTGTTTGGTGCTGGAGATCAAATTTGTTCTCTGCCATCAACTTGACATCGTCAGCATAGAGAAGTGACCATATCAGTGGATGTGCAGCTCTGATGCGACAGTGCCCATCACAAGAAAAAAACAGCAGTGGTGAAAATGCCGAGCCTTGGCGGATTGCTACTGTGATGAGAAAATCATTTGACACTCGTGCAGCTGGTTGGACATAGCTTCTCGGTTCTACGTACGAAAGCCGTACCCAGTTTGCAAGGTACTCCGGAATGCCATGGTCTCGAAGCGCTGGCCAGATTAGATCTTGTCGTACCCGATCGAAATCATTTAGAGGTCTAGAAAGGCAAGTTGCAGTGGCCTGTCCTTTTCGCGCTATTTTTCAGCCAGCAACCGCGCAGAATGCATTGCGTCAGTTGCGACACAATTTTTCACAAATCTGGCTTGCTTCCTTGTGATTTGAGCTATCTCGCAAATCCTTTTGTCGAGAATACATTCAAGGTCTTCATCGCGTAGTTCAGTAACCCGATGGGTTGGAAACTACAACACTCAGATTAGCTTCCTTTCTTTTTGAAGATTGGTCAGCGATGCTCCGCTGTCAATCTGTCGGTATTCTACCCTTCTCTGATGACCTGGCTAGAAAGATCTGTTAGCTAACCTGCCGCATTCCACTGCTGAGAAAACCAGAACTCTTCTGGTAGGTCAGCGGGGCCAGTGGCTTCCTCTGCCTTCACTTCCTCCATTGTAGCCTCGACATCGGCAGTGTTAATTTCCTTGCCCGGTCCTTCAACAGCTGACATGGTCGGTATTGGTGGGTGGGGAAATTCCTCGGCTGATATTCTCTCAAAGTAACTCTGCCAGCGTACTCTTGCTTTCTTCCAGTCGACCAATAGCTCACTCGTTTCAATACTCACGCCGTAAAAGTGTCAGATATCTTCCGTATTCCGATGTTTTGATTTTGACTGGTCGATAAATGTCACGTTTCTTCCGATTGTGTTTTGTTTCATGAAGAGCTCTGAATACTTGTCTGCTTTTGTTACTGCATGATACAGCCCGTATACGAAACGAATTAAATGCTGGACCTACAATAATATGGATGTTTTTGGCCGCCAGTGGCTTCTCACAGATTGTTTTATTAGATTATTTAACCCACTTGCCTTTGCGACCGTATTGCGCTGAGAAACACTGCTGAATAGTGCAGATAGGTGAAATAAGAATATGTGTCCTGCCCGCAAGGAAAAATTTTCCACTGAGTCATGGTAACTGCAGGTGAGGATGCGATAAAAATAGTCTCCTTTCGTCTTCGTTCTCAGACATCGATGGATGTGTTGCTCAGTTGGGTAGGTATTTCCTTTTCTGCTTGATACCTCCAAAATAAGCACGGGAATAGATATTATACTGCACAAAGACGCCAGTGTTTGTTTCTGTGTACAAGCACCCGAGTTCATCGGCCTGTTTATAGCTTTGGCGGTGCAGTCGGAAAGCCGTGCGACTCAGTGGGTGAGCAGATGCGCGGCGTGACGCACGAGTGGCGCCGCTTCTTGCCGCCCAGCTGGGACGTGCCGACAGCCACTGGTTAGTCTCCTGACGAGAAGGGAGGCCGACAAAAAGGGACCGCTATTAGTTACGGTGTGGCCTGTTATTCTCGTCCAGCAACCTGAGAGCTAATGTCATTTTAGATTTTTTAACCCAGCGTTTAAACGCTGACATCGTAGTGGCCACAAAACGATCTGTCGTGCCGAAAAGTTTATTGTTTAATGAGCATCAAAAAGATATTGGACACACGAAATTGTGACGAATCTTTCGAATCTTTTGTTACACTAATGCCAGTTGAAGCCTCTGTTTAGCGACTAACATGACCCCTGCGCTGCCGGAAATGGATAGTATTGCACCAGAAAGTACCAGTCCGCTATTTATCTAAATTTTGTGGACATGTTCATCACATTAACAGTCAAACTTTCATTTCGTTCTGGACTGAAGTATATAATCTGGAAAAGTATGAGGCATAAACCACACAGATACAGATAAACTCTTGAATGCGTTGTGAGATGGAAGAAAACAGTCCCCGAATGTCGACTTAATGGAGTATCACACCTTGCTTTAAACATCTGTCGTGTCAGTTCATAAAGACTGCTGATTAGAGGCTGGTACGAAAGTGTACATTCTAGAGTCGCCTCTTAGATTTACTGTATTGGTGGCAAATCAAGGGGATGGGGAGGCGCGTGAAGAATACACACAGTTCTGTTGGCATTTGTGGTGTGAACTGCATCAACTCGTCTTGCATCATCGTGCCGCAACGTGAAATTTGGTACCCTGGTCGTGGAATTTGGCACAGTCGTTTTAAACGTAGTCACTGGCCCGCTGACAAACAAAAATTATGCGAAATGAAAGCAGCTGCCACAAGGACAATGACAGACTCTTTTAACGAATTTGAAAGCAATATTTTATCTGCAGATTCTAAAAATAACCCTAAAAAAGTTTGGTCGTACGTAAAATCTATGAAAGCTACAAATAATTCAATACCTTCTCTTGCTGACAGTATGGGTAATGTAACTGATGATGATAAACAGAAGACCGAAGACCGAAATTCTAAACCTAGCTTTCAAAAACTCGTTTACGATAGAGGACTGCAGCAACATTCCCCCTTTCAACGATCGAACAAACGAAAGGATGGCTGACATAGTGTTTAGTGTATCTGGGATTGTAAAATAGTTAAGATCCTTAGACGCCAGAAAGGCATCTGACCCAGACAGTATCCCCGTAAGATTTTATGTTGACTATGCTACAAATATACACTCCTGGAAATTGAAATAAGAACACCGTGAATTCATTGTCCCAGGAAGGGGAAACTTTATTGACACATTCCTGGGGTCAGATACATCACATGATCACACTGACAGAACCACTGGCACATAGACACAGGCAACAGAGCATGCACAATGTCGGCACTAGTACAGTGTATATCCACCTTTCGCAGCAATGCAGGCTGCTATTCTCCCATGGAGTCGATCGTAGAGATGCTGGATGTAGTCCTGTGGAACGGCTTGCCATGCCATTTCCACCTGGCGCCTCAGTTGGACCAGCGTTCGTGCTGGACGTGCAGACCGCGTGAGACGACGCTTCATCCAGTCCCAAACATGCTCAATGGGGGACAGATCCGGAGATCTTGCTGGCCAGGGTAGTTGACTTACACCTTCTAGAGCACGTTGGGTGGCACGGGATACATGCAGACGTGCATTGTCCTGTAGGAACAGCAAGTTCCCTTGCCGGTCTAGGAATGGTAGAACGATGGGTTCGATGACGGTTTGGATGTACCGTGCACTATTCAGTGTCCCCTCGACGATCACCAGTGGTGTACGGCCAGTGTAGGAGATCGCTCCCCACACCATGATGCCGGGTGTTGGCCCTGTGTGCCTCGGTCGTATGCAGTCCTGATTGTGGCGCTCATCTGCACGGCGCCAAACACGCATACGACCATCATTGGCACCAAGGCAGAAGCGACTCTCATCGCTGAAGACGACACGTCTCTATTCGTCCCTCCATTCACGCCTGTCGCGACACCACTGGAGGCGGGCTGCACGATGTTGGGGCGTGAGCGGAAGACGGCCTAACGGTGTGCGGGACCGTAGCCCAGCTTCATGGAGACGGTTGCGAATGGTCCTCGCCGATACCCCAGGAGCAACAGTGTCCCTAATTTGCTGGGAAGTGGCGGTGCGGTCCCCTACGGCACTGCGTAGGATCCTACGGTCTTGGCGTGTATCCGTGCGTCGCTGCAGTCCGGTCCCAGGTCGACGGGCACGTGCACCTTCCGCCGACCACTGGCGACAACATCGATGTACTGTGGAGACCTCACGCCCCACGTGTTGAGCAATTCGGCGGTACGTCCACCCGGCCTCCCGCATGCCCACTATACGCCCTCGCTCAAAGTCCGTCAACTGCACATACGGTTCACGTCCACGCTGTCGCGGCATGCTACCAGTGTTAAAGACTGCGATGGAGCTCCGTATGCCACGGCAAACTGGCTGACACTGACGGCGGCGGTGCACAAATGTTGCGCAGCTAGCGCCATTCGACGGCCAACACCGCGGTTCCTGGTGTGTCCGCTGTGCCGTGCGTGTGATCATTGCTTGTACAGCCCTCTCGCAGTGTCCGGAGCAAGTATGGTGGGTCTGACACACCGATGTCAATGTGTTCTTTTTTCCATTTCCAGGAGTGTAGTACCATTCTTATCCGTCATCTATCTGAGATCTTTGGAACGGCGGAAAGTTCCACGGGACTGGAAGAAGGCCCAGGTCATAGCAATCTATAAAAAGGGTAGAAAATAGGATGCACATAATTACCGGTCAATTTACTGACGTCGATTTGTTGTAGAATCATGGAACATATTTTGTGTTCAGACATAATGACCTTTCTAGACTCTGAGAAGCTCATGTGCAGAAACCAGCACGGTTTTAGGAAACAGCGGTCATGCGAGACACAGCTGGCCCTCTTTGCGCATGATATACAACAGACTCTAGATACCGGCTCCCAGGTTGATACCATATTTCTCGACTTTCAAAAGGCGTTCGACACAGTTCCGCACTGCCGCTTGCTACAAAAAGTACGCGCTTACGGTCTATCCAATGACATATGAGGTTGAACAGAAAGTCTTCTAACAGACAGGGAGAAGTATGTCGTCCTGAACGGGGTAACTTCAACAGAAACAAGAATAACTTCAGGTGTGCCTCAGGGCAGCGTATTAGGTCCACTGCTTTTTACGATTTACATAAACGACCTGGTTGATGGTATTGACAGTGGTCTTAGACTGCTTGCCGATGATGCTGTAGTCTACAGGAAAGTAGAAAATTGTGAACAAATCAATGAGGATATGCAGAAAATAAATGCGTTGTGTATGACTGGCAGTTATCTCTCAATATTAGTAAGTGTAATATACTGCGTATAACAAGGCGAAAATCCCCATTAATGCATGAGTACAAAATAAATGATCAGTCTTTGGAAGCGGTAACATCAGTCAAGTATCTGGGTGTGACTATTCGAAATGATCTCAAATGGAATGATCAGATTACACAAGTAACGGGTAAGGTGAACTCTAGATAGCGGTTTATTGTTAGAATCCTGAAGCGATGCAGTCATTCAACAAAGGAAATAGCTTACAATACGTTTTTTCAGCCAGTCTTAGAGTTTTGTTCGTCTGTATGGGACCGTTACCAGTTGGGTCTGATTCAAGAGATTGAGAGGGTCCAAAGAAGAGCGGCAAGATTCGTGACTGGTACATTTAGCCATCGCGAGAGCGTTACAAATCTCGTAGAAAGTTTGAAGTGGGACGCACTTGCAGATAGACGACGCGCTAAACAGAAGGGGCTGCTCTCTAAATTCCGAAATCCAATCTTCACCGAGGATGTAGAGTATATATTATTACCACCAACTTTGAAATCGCGTAATGATCATCATTCAAAGACAAGGGAAATTAGAGCTCGTACTGAGGCGTTCAGACAGTCGTTTTTCCCTCGCGCGATCCGCGAGTGGAACAGAGGGGGGGAAACATGACTTTGGCGCGAATTGTGCCCTCCGCCACACAGCGCTTGGTGGCTAGCGGAGTATATGTGTAGATGTAGATATAGATGGTGTGGTAACAGGGATTACCATATTTGCCAAATGCTGGCGAGCCTTCAGAAAATTATTAAGTCAGTCACAGTGCCACATCCAGTAACTCCGCACACCATGGTTGCAGGAGCTGGAAAGGTATGGGTCTCGAGAATAATTGCTTGGCAAATAGGGAGAAATCAGGATAAAAACGGAATGGAAATAACGCGAAAGGAGCTATAGAAAAGGGCTGCATTCTTGAAATGACAATCAAAGAAAAACCCCAGGCCTACTACTTAATGAGCAAAGTGATTTTATGCACAGGAATTATTATGAGATTTTTAAGGACCTGTTTTAGGCTTACTCTTGAATGCAACAGCACGCCCCAGTAGGAAACAGTTGCAGCGGAACGGCCCTCAGCGTACTGGCGGCGAGGTGAATTGGGCGCGGCGAAAGAGGACTCGGCGTGGCGTTGTATACGTTCTGACGTAGGGAAATCCACTCCACCACCAATCAAAACAAAGAAGAGGAAACGCACATTTTCGGAAGAATATCTACATTTTAGTTATATTTTATGTTTATTTATAACGAAATTTTAAATTAATGTAAAAATTTTTCGTTTCATGGTCCACTCAAAAAAGATTATTCATATGTTATTACCTTAAAAATTGTTTTATTAAAAAGAATATTCGCCATTAATATATACGGTGAAATAATAACAGATGCACAACTGTTATAAGTAGAGGGCACTTTTTATTGTTACCAATCAGGTTACTCTTAAAAACTGCGATATAATGTTTTAACAGATTGAAATTTACTTTACTTATGACGGCGAACCGAGTGTTCTGTACGGACAAGTTACTCTGTAACTACAATATATGGTATGTTGGCATTTAATACGTTCCAAAATTTCTTTTTGTAAACTAAGATATTTCTATTACTAACTGTATCTCTCTTATTAATTACATTTTTTAACTTTATCTAACAGTTCTGAAGATGGGCAGCTAGCCCGAAACCGGTAATTGAACGTAAAGAATAGCGATCGAAGACTGAAATGCCATATTTTATTTTTATGTACTATTTTGTGGTCAACACAGTCAAAAGCCTTCGTTAAATCAAAGAAAACTCCTAGCGTTTGTTGCCGAGTTTGTCGAAAAATTATTCCAATTTCATTGTTAATAGAAGTATTCATTGCACCCAATTTCAGGATATCCTACTGTTTCACGCCAATAGATGAACGAGCTTTGACGAAAAATACAACTCTTGCACCCCATGTACAAAGACATCAGCATCAGCTATAGTTCAGATGTGACTCCTTGGCAGTTGGAAAGAACTCTTTTTACACTTGGTTAACTTCTCATGGGCGGGGTTCACAGTCACGTAGAATTTATTTTAGGACATCGTATTCGTCGTAGACTGTAGAAATTATTTATTTCAAAACTGCAATTTCGGCATTTGGGACATTTTTTCAAGGGGTACCGCAAAAGATTTTGCTTCAGCACATATCAGACTTGAAAATCCTCTGACACGTATACATATCATAATCAAAAAGAGCCCTTTTCGTTGTAAAACATCAGACGAGTGCGAAGCTCTGTACATGACAAAATGTTGTAAATATCGTGAAACGTTACCAGTGTAACCATCATTCACATAAAAGGTTACGTATCAATGGTCTAGCACACTGTTTACTTTTGCAGCGACACTTGAAAATGGCTCAAAGGCCAAAATCATAACTGTGAAACAACTGCTTTTATTAACTAAGTAACTGACAGAAATGAAAGAACAAAATTTGGAAAAATAGCTGTTTGACGGAGATCTTCACACCTCCCCCATGAATGAGCTGATAGATACACAGAACATGTTTTTCCGCCAATGGAAACGCATTTTATTTCGATTATCTTTCTCATATTTGAAAAAAAATAACCTGATCAAGTACAATTTTGTTCCTTTAGTGCATGAGAAGGAACGGTGACTACAGCAGTACCTTGGCGTTGATAATTGTGAACAGCCAGGTCACGGGAGGAGTGGAGGGGCACAGACACGCTCCAGTTAACAACTGCTATGTAGGACAAACCGGGAAACCAGTCACCGCTCGTTCCCTCTGTTTTAACAACATCTTAAAGTGAGGACAAGGCAGGACAGAAGCGTCTTACATTACCGCCGACGAAAAAGCCGGTTTCTGCACAAAACCGCAGCAGCGGCGCCCTCGCACACAGATCACTGTCTTGCTAACAAGGCGGGCGACGGCGCAAAACTTAACTCAGCGCAGGTCGCGGCGGCGGCGGCGACGGCGCGGCTTTCGGAATTCAGCAGATGCGGGCCGATTATCGCGGGACGGCCGCGATTAAGTTGGTGGCCGCGCGCGCAGCCCCGGTACCCCGCCCAGACGCCAATTATTTTTAATTGACTCCTCAAAGGCACGCCGCGTTGACCTCAGGCTGAAGATAGCATCGCGTACTACTCTCAGCCGAAATTAACTTTCTTTACGATGGGCGGCTCAACGATAATTGCAGAATCTCTGACACTACGGATGTCCTCTTTACTGACGGCAAAAAAGCTGCCGCTTGACGGAACCAGCTCGAACTGAAGTAATTGACAGTTCAGAGACGTCAACAAGAAGCAACTGTATGCCACATTCCATTAGCCTCGTGTCTACCGGTGGCTATCTACGTTGTTACAAAAAATTTGCCGGCCGCGGTGGTGTAGCGGTTCTAGGCGCTCAGTCCGGCGCCACGCGACTGCTACGGTCGCAGGTTCGAATCCAGCCTCAGGCATGGATGTGTGTGATGTCCTTAGGTTAGTTAGGTTTAAGTAGTTCTAAGTTCTAGGGGACTGGTCATAGTGCTCAGAGCCATTTGAACCATTTTTTTGAACAAAAAATTTAATTTAACGTCTAAATCCACTCTCCCGTTTCATTGAGGTGGACCGCGTAAAGTTTTAAATCAAATTCCAAAATAAGTGATACACTATGTGATCAAAAGTGTCCGGACAACCCAAAAGCATAAGTTCTTCATATTAGGTGCATTGTGCTGCCAACTACTGCCAGGTACTCCATATCAACGACCGCAGTAGTCATTAGAAATTGTGAGAGAGCAGAATGGGGCGCTCCGCGGAACTCATCGACGTCGAACGTGATCAGGTTATTGGATGTCACTTGTGTCACACGTCTGTACGCGAGATTTCCACACTACTTACAACATCCCTAGATCCATGGTATCCGATGTGATAGTGAAGTGGAAACGTGAAAGGACACGTACAGCACAAAAGCGTACAGGCCGACCTCGTCTGTTGGCTAACAGAGACCGCCGACATTTGAAGAGGGTCGTAATATGTAGCAGGCAGACACCTATCCAGACCATCACACAGGAATTCGAAACTGCATCAGGATCCACTGCAAGTACTATGACAGTTAGACAGGAGGTGAGAAATCTTGGATTTCATGGTCGAGTGGCTGCTCATAAGCCACACATCATGCCGGTAAATGCCAAACGACGCCTCTCTTGGTGTAAGGAGCCTAAACATTGGACGACTGAACTGTGGAAAAACGTTGTGTGGAGTGACGAATCAAGGCACACAATGTGGCCGTCCGACCTGGGTGTAGGTGTGGCGAATGCCTGATGAACGTCATGTGCTAGCGTGTGTAATGTCAACAGTAAAATTCGGAGGCGGTGGTGTTATGGTGTGGTTGTGTTTTTCATGGAGGGGGCTTGCACCCCTTGTTGTTTTGCGTTGCACTATCACAGCACAGGCCAATGTTGATGTTTTAAGCACCTTCTTGCTTCCCACTGTTGAAGAGCAATTCGGGGATGGTGATTGCATCTTCCAACACAATCGAGCACCTGTTCATAATACACGGCCTGTGGCGGAGTGGTTACACGACAATAACATCCCTTTAATGGACTGGCCTGCACAGAGTTCTGTCCTGAATCCTATAGAACACCTTTAGGATGTTTTGGAACGCAGACTTCGTGCCAGGCCTCAACGACCGACATCTATACCTCTCCTCAGTGCAGCCCTCCGTGAAGAATAGTCTGCCATTCACCAAGAAACCTTCCAGCACCTGATTGAACGTATGTCTGCGAGAGTGGAAGCTGTCATCAAGGCTAAGGGTGGGCCAACACCATACTGATTTCCAGCGTTACCGATGGAGAGCGCCACGAACTTGTGAGTCATTTTTAACCAGGTTTATTGATACTTTTGATCACATAGTGTATGTTCTTCCAACTGCTCGTAAGTGTTGGATGACATCCTGACGGACAGAATGTGAAGTTTGTCGCGTACAAGTGTCCGTATCGTTTCATTCCTACTTTGGTTGCTCGCCTGCGACTTTCTTACACCTTCTTCATACTGAAACAATTTGCAGTATTTCCTTCGTTTCTCGCCAGCGACTTCCTTTCACTTTCTTCACTTTCTTCATACTCATGCAATTTCCTAACAAAATTTTTGGCTGGTTCAATTTTTTTCACTGACGTAACAGTCACATACTGTCGTTACCTCGATTGTTTTCTTCATCAGCAGTTATATTTTCTCCGTCATTTTGTTCCTTTCTTTACATCTACGCCTTACCTGACATTTTCTTACAAGCCGTACATTTTACGTACTACCGACGCGAAAGTGAAAAAAATACTATGGCACGGACGTGGCACTGTTTTAATTACATACGGAGGTTCATTTCAACTTATCGAACATTTGTAAGGCGTTTATTCCTTCATTTTCAAAAGGTAGTATGCTTATAGCTGAGTTAAACGCATTCGTACAGCGCCTTAGGTAACCCAGTGAAGGATGTCCTAAAATTGCAGTCACGGATGAAAACAATGGGGTAGATTCCGTTATCCTAAATTTTCCAAAGATATTCGACATTGTATCAGATCGTCCACTGATAGCCTAGACCAGATCGTACGCAGTATCTCCACAAGTATGCTGTTGGCCTATGCATTATTGATTCAAAGAACCCAGTTCGTGATACCGGCTGGCGCAAGTTCAACGGAAACAAAAGTAATAAAATTTTCTCGGATTTTCTGTCACGTCAGTTCGCAACTAGTACATAGTGCTTCGAGAGGCACGTAGTCTCCACTTAGCCAGAAGTGAAATAGCACACCGCGAAACCTTCACTTGCGTATCAGAAAGGAAACTAACTTCGAGAGTGTCCCAAACAAGCGCAATAAAACCCCTTACGTCTTCAAGACACAAAAAAATATTAAAAAAACGTCAACAGTACTATCAGATTGTTCGCTGAGGTTGTTACTATGTACTGCAAA
Organism: Schistocerca cancellata; assembly: GCF_023864275.1. NCBI lineage: Eukaryota > Metazoa > Arthropoda > Insecta > Orthoptera > Acrididae > Schistocerca > Schistocerca cancellata. The sequence goes on along the minus strand of NC_064631.1, from coordinate 599,390,661 downwards.
GTCGTTAGTAGATTACGCGAAGTTTCAACTTGGTGTAATGAGCAGCTGCTCACGTTAAATACGAGTAAAGGTAATGGCAATAGCAAAGAGCAAGAATAAGACAGTGTCAACTGACATATTCAGTAATTAAAATCTGAAGTACACAATACCGTACAAATACACACTGAAGAGCCAAAGGCACTGCTACACCTGGCTAATATCTGGTAGGGCCCCCATGAGCACGCAGAAGAGCCTCAACACGACGTGGCGTGGATTCGACTACTGTGTGAAGTAGTGCTGGAGGGAACTGACATCATGAACCCTACAGGGCTGTCCATAAATCGGTAAGATCACGATGGGGTGGAACAGCACGTTGCAAGGCATACCAGATATACTTAATAATGTTCATGTTTGGGGAGTTTTCTGGACAGGGGAAGTGTTTAAACTCAGAATACTGTTCCTAGAGCCACTCTGCAGCAATTCTAGATATGTGGGGTGTTGCGTTGTCCTGCTGGAATTGCTCAAGTCCGTCGGAATGCACAATGGACATGAATGTATGCAAGTCATCAGACAGGATGCTTCCGTGTGTGTCACCCATCATAGTCGTATCTGGACGTATCAGGGTCCCACATCATTCAACTGTATACGCTCCACACCATTACAGAGCCTCCACCAGCTTGAACAGTCCCCTGCTAGCATGCAGGGTCCATGTGTTCATGAGGTTGTCTCCATACACGTTCATCGGCTCGATAGGATTTGAAACGAGACTCGTCCGACCAGGCAACATGATTCCGGTCGTCAACAGTCCAATTTATGTGCTGACGGGCCCAGGCGAGGCGTAAAGCTTTGTGTCGTGCAGTCATGAAGGGTACACGAGTGGGCCTTCGGCTCCGGAAGCCCATATCGATAAAGTTTCGTTGAATGGTTCGCACGCTGACACTTGCTGATGGCCCAGCATTGAAATTTGCAGCAATTTGCGGAAAGGGTGCACTACCGTCACTTTGAACAATCCTCTTCAGTCGTCGATGGTCCCGTTCTCGCAGGATCTTTTCCCGGCCGCACCGATTCCTCGCATTCACGTTACACTCGGGAAGTGGTCGTACGGGAAAATCCGCACTACATCGCTATTCCGGAGATGCTGTGTCCCATCGCCCGAGCACCGACTTTAAGACCACGCCCAAACTCATTTAAATCTTGGTAACCTGCCATTGTAGCAACAGTAACCGATGTAACAACTGCTCCAGACACTTGTTGTCTTATATCGGCGTTGCCGACAGCAACGCCGTGTTTCACCTGTGTACTTACCTCTGTATTGGAATACGCATGCCTGTACGAGTTTCTTTGGCACTTCAGTGTATAAGGGCAATGCAGAGAAGCACTATGAAGTGGAAAAAGAAGTGTAAAGACTGAGCCGGCAGCGGCGGCCGAGCGTTTCTGGGCGCTTCAGTCCGGAACCGCACGACTGCTACGGTCGCAGTTTCGAATCCAGCCTCGGGGATGGATGTGTGCGATGTCCATAGGTTAGTTAAGCTTAAGTAGTTCTAAGTCTAGGGGACTGATGACCTCAGATGTTAAGTTCCATAGTGCTCAAAGCCATTTGAACCATTTGTAAAGGTGAATAGAAGACAGATTTTTTGGAAGGTTCCTAACAAAACGCGTTGCAACAGTAAGGAAAGACGTATATATGACGCTAGTGAGAACTGCTCTAGTTATTATCGAGAAATAAAGCGAAGTTCGAGACGCACTGCTGTTATATTCCATGAGAAAGTGTAGCAAGGACGTTAGGTAAATTTAACTTCTGATGGAAGTATTGGGTAAATTCAGGCGACCAAATTCTACGAATACTGTGCGACTATCATGCTCTCACCGTCGTCTCCAAGTGGACATACCAAGAGGTTAGGTTTAATGTTGTGGCATGATATCATTCTCACTGATCACGTTAGTGTTTATAGGCGGACGTGAGACCATAGTACGTCAACGTTGTTGTGTTAGAAATCGCAGTGGGTCAACGGACTGAAGTTCTAAATTAAGTGTTCAATACGTTTTACAGAATGTTCTGGAGAAGAGAAAAGTGTGTGTAGATTCTGTCCCGCACACTTTGACTCCCGAAAAGAAACAACACAAATGCCTCGTACGACTTGACTTAAATGGATAACGGAGATAATGTTCTTCCGGAAAAAATCGTGGTGACAACAGCTGGTGTTATGAATTCGAACCTAACACAAAACAACTAAGTGCAGAAATTCGTATGAAGGGGTAACGCTTTGACAATAAAAAAGACGTTCAAGCCAATGTGACGCGTGAAACTGAACAACATCCCAAAGAAGGACCTTTCCGACAGTTTCACAACGTCCTACGAACGTTCTGCGCTTTGTATTTAAGTGCAGCGATACTAGTTAGAACACCTGAAGCATTAAAACCAGAATTTTAGCGTTGCTCTATTTATTATTAACCCAGTGCCGAAACTTCTTGGTTGGTTGGTTGGTTGTTTGGGGAAGGAGACCAGACAGCGTGGTCATCGGTCTAATCGAATTAGGGAAGAATGGGGAAGGAAGTCGGCCGTGCCCTTTCAGAGGAACCATCCCGGCATTTGCCTGGAGTGATTTAGGGAAATCACGGAAAAACTAAATCAGGATGGCCGGACGCGGGATTGAACCGTCGTCCTCCCGAATGCGAGTCCAGTGTCTAACCACTGCGCCACCACGCTCGGTAAACTTCTTGGATTGAGAAGTGTACAGAATAGTGCATGTCGGGTTTCCTCTGATATAACTGTTTAGCTGAATTTCCGTTCAGTGATTACATACCTTAATTTGCTTCATTTCGTCGCTTGTTCGACACTGAAAGGAGAAGCGGTACTAAACAGGAGCAACAATAGCAGATCAAGCATTCGAATGTTGGGCTCCGTAAAGTTCCCTTTCTGTGCAGCGACCATAGAATACAAAATTATAAAGAATGTAGCAACCAGTCGCGGAACCATAATTTATTTATCTTATTGCAAATCGATTTTGACTGGCACTTCATGATAGCAATCTGTCAAGGACAGTACTTCTACATATGGCGTGTATCGGTTAGAAAAATGCACCGATGATGACTGATATCAGTCCAAATCGATTTGCAACAAGATAAATAAATTATGGTTCCGCGACTGGTTGCTACATTCTTTATAATAAGATAAAGTATTCTTTTATTTAGGCATTCCCTCCCTTCCGGGTCAGTATGATAACACAGCAGCTAATCTTTCATCCGTTTACTCGAGATTTATGGTCAGATTTTTTTTTCACATTGAATGAACTCTTCTAGCAACTTCGGCTTCTTTCAGCTGCTATTCCAAGCACTTGTTGTTTCCCAACCATATCTTAATCTGCCGAGTCCCGAGTAACTTACCCATACACTTACTCAGTTACAAAAATGAAGTTCACAGTTTAACATCCCTTCGACCAAGACGTTATTAGGGACGGAGTCAAACCCTGAGTTGGAAAAGGAAATGAGCCGTACACTTTCAAGGGAATCACCGCGGCATGAACCGCCGTTCTCCCGAGGCTAATCTCTAAAAAAGTGAAGTTCAGATAAAGAATTTCAACCTAAACAATCACGCATTTTCGGAATAGAGAAAAAAAGCGTATTTAAGGACAACTTCGAGGTTATCCAATGAGACCTCACTTCTAGCATGATGTGTGTCCAAACGAAGTACTACAATATCAAAAATGGTTCAAATGGCTCTACGCACTATGGTACTTAACATCTGAGGTCATCATTCCCCTAGACTTAGAACTACATAAACCTAACTAACCTAAGGATATCATACACATCCATGCCCGAGGCAGGATTCGAACCTGCCACCGCCACACGATCAATTTCGGATATGGCAAGATGCTCCACATTAACAAAGACGGAATGAAGGATACGATTGGAGGAGGATGGGATGGAAACTGACAGAGTTCTTTTCAAAGGTACAGTCTTGACATTTCCCTTAACTTTTTTTTAGTAAAATTGTAAAATTAGTGAAAAATTTAAATCTAGACTGCCAGAAGAGTTCCTGCGTCGCCGTCATCCCGAATACGAATTCACTGTGCGACAGCTGCGCCACCTCGCTCTGCCTGCTCTTCCACAGGCAATGCGATCACGACAAAGTAATCAAACACTCTTAAGCCTCCTGGTACGGACTCCGCGGAATGCAACGCTCAGTTTCGCTGCAGACTCGCCGAGCAGAGCCTGCGAGGCAGAGCGGTCTCACGCAGTAGGATCACGGAGGCCTCGCTGTGCGGCGGCGGTCCCGGGGCGGCGGTACGTCACGCTGGGATTGCGGGTGGTCGGCGTCGCCCACCGTGAGGCGGGCGCTAATAGAGGCATCGCGCCTGCCGGGTCGCACCCCGTCCCCTCCCCGCGCTTCCGCCGCTGTGTATCAATTAACGTCGCGTATGCATATGTATGGGGCGGTTATAGTGGCGGGATCTTTATTACCTCATTCACGTTGGACGCGTCGGCGATTAATCGGAACCCTCGCTCACGCAGCTTGAAGAGCGCTATTCGTCTCTGTCACGGGTGGCTACGCTCGATCGTGCTTGCACCAGACTGCAAGCTACGCACCTACAAGTTTCCTCTGTAAAAGCGAATAATTATTTTTGTTCAATATTTGCTGTACGCTACAGAATGAGTTAAACATCTTCAATATACAGGGTGGTCCAGTGATCGTGACGGGGCCAAATATCTCACGAAATAAGCGTCAAACGAAAAAACTACAAAGAACGAAACTTGTCTAGCTTGAAGGAGGAAACCAGATGGCGCTATGGTTGGCGCTGCCATAGGTCAAACGGATATCAACTGCGTTGTTTTTTGTTTTTTTTTTTAATAGGAACCCCCATTTTTTATTACATATTCGTGTAGTACGTAAAGAAATATGGATGTTTTAGTTGGACCACTTTTTTCGCTTTGTGATAGATGGCGCTATAATAGTCACAAACATATGGCTCACAATTTTAGAGCCGGCCGGAGTGGCCGAGCGGTTCTAGGCGCTTCAGTGTGGAACCGCGCGACCGCTACGGTCTCAGGTTCGAATCCTGCCTCGGTCATGGATGTGTGTGATGTCCTTAGGTTAGTTAGATTTAAGTAGTTCTAAGTTCTAGGGGACTGATGACCTCATATGTTAAGTCCCATAGTGGTCAGAGCCACAATTTTAGGTGAACAGTTGGTAACAGGTAGGTTTTTAAAATTAAAATACAGAACGTAGATACGTTTGAACATTTTATTTCGGTTGTTCCAATGTGCTACATGTACCTTTGTGTACTTATCATTTCTCAGAACGCATGCTGTTACAGCGTGATTACCTATAAATACCACATTAATGCAATAAATTTTCAAAATGATGTCCGTCAACCTCAATGTATTTGGCAATACGTGTAACGGTATTCCTCTCAACAGCGAGTAGTTTGCCTTCGTTAATGTTCGCACATGCATTGACAATGCGCTGACGCATTTTTTCAGGCGCTGTCGGTGGATCACGATAGCAAATATTCTTCAACATTCCCCACGGAAAGAAATCCTGGGACGTCAGATCCGGTGAACGTGCTTCGACGACCAATCCACCTGTCATGATATATGCTATTCAATACCGCTTCAACCGCACGCGAGCTATGTGCCGGACATCCATCATGTTGGAAGTACATCGCCATTCTGTCATGCAGTGAAACATCTTGTAGTAAAATCGGTAGAACATTACGTAGGAAATCAGCCTACATTGCACCATTTACATTGCCAACGATAAAATGGGGGCCAATTATCCTTCCTCCCATAATGCCGCACCATACATTAAACCGCCAAGGTCGCTGATGTTCCACTTGTCGCAGCCATCGTGGATTTTCTGTTGCCCAATAGTGCATATTATGCCGGTTTACGTAACCGCTGTTGGTGAATGACGCTTCGTCGCTAAATAGAACGCTTGCAAAAAATCTGTCATCGTCCCGTAATTTCTCTTGTGCCCAGTGGAATAAATGTACACGACGTTCAAAGTCGTCGCCATACAATTCCTGGTGCATAGAAATATGGTGTGCGTACAATCGATGTTGATGTAGCATTCTCAGCACCGACGTTTTTGAGATTCCTGATTCTCGCGAAATTTCTCTGCTACTGATGTGCGGATTAGCCGTGACAGGAGCTAAAACACCTACTTGAGAATCATCATTTGTTGCAGGTCGTGGTTGACGTTTCACATGTGGCTGAACACTTTCTGTTTCCTTAAATAACCTAAGTATCCGGCGAACGGTCCGTACATTTCGATAGTGTCGTCCAGGATACCGAGCAGCATGCATAGCACACGCCCGTTGGGCATTTTGACCACAATAGCCATACATCAACACGATATCGACCTTTTCCGCAATTGGTAAACGGTCCATTTTAACACGGGTAATGTATCACGAAGCAAATACCGTCCGCACTGGTGCAATGTTACGTGACACCACGTACGTATACGTTTGTGACTGTTACAGCGCCATCTGTAATAAAGTGAAAAAAGTGGTCCAACTAAAACATTCAAATTTCTTTACGTACTACACGAATAAGTAATGAAAAATGGGGGTTCCTATTTTAAGAAAACGCAGTTGATATCCGTTTGACCTATGGCAGCGCCATCTAGCGGGCCAACCATAGTGCCATCTGGTTTCCCCCTTCAAGCTACACGAGTTTCGTTCTTTGTAGTTGTTTCGTTGGATGCTTTTTTCGTGGGATATTCGGCCCGGTCACTATCAATGGACCACCCTGTATACATGAAACCAATTCTGATCTCGGTAAGATATTGTATTTCCACGGGTAGATGGTCAAAGAGTTTTATCGCTGCATATTTCACACCTTTCTGTTCCAAAGTTAGATTCACAAAGGATAATGCAGATCATATTTTCTTCTAGTGTTGTACTTCTAAATTCCTCTGTTGTCTACAAAGTCAAATGGATTATTGATTAAGAATTTAAACTAATAAGTGAATAAATTTATTGTGAGAGCGAGGTTAACATTCTCAGCTGCCAAAAATATGCCTGCAAGGTGTATGTGGGTGTGTCTCACACATAATCCTAATTACTTTCTTTTGTACAATGATTACTTATTGACTAAACGATGAGTTACCCGAGAGCATTATCTTCTAAAGCTTCAATGAATGAAATATGCAAAGTTCACAATTATTCCAGAATGAGAATGATGAATGATGAAATGATGAAAGTTTGGAAGGTAGGAGACGAGGTACTGGCAGAAGTAAAGCTGTGAGTACAGGGCGTGAGTCGTGCTTCGGTAGCTCAGATGGCAGAGCACTTGCCCGCGAAAGGCAAAGGTCCCGAGTTAGAGTCTCGGTCGGGCACACAGTTTTAATCTGCCAGGAAGTTTGACAATTACTCTTAAGGCAAACGTAGCCGAACGTAAAAGTTTCAGAAAGTGTACTACTTAAGGATGAAAGTAACCTTCACGTAATGCGTCACTGTCAAGTTACACAGCTCGATGAAATTTGGACCATACATAGGTAGAAAGCGTCCAGAATAGTACAGAAGGTATCTGAAAGAAATAAGAAATGACAATAACAGAAATGACACTTTTATTCAAAGACAATAATTACATTAAAGTCACTGTTATTTATAGCGGTCCACTGGCATTGCAAATGCGTGCCATGGTCCTCAGTAACACGCTCCCGTGGTGACCAAAAGGCTGGTAAGGAGTTCTTGTAGTAGGTCGCTCCATTGTCGCATCAGTGCGGTTGACAACTGCTGATGGTTGTCTGTGTATGTGGACGTGCAGCAACATGTACTCCCGAGGTATTCCACACGCACTTGATGCTATTTAGGTCACAGGGAAGAGCAGGCCAGTCCATTAGCCGAACATTCTCTCGCTCTAAAAGTTCTCCACTTGCCCAGTTCGATGTGGTTGCCCATTGTCATCCATAATAATGAAGCCAGGGCTGAATGCACACCTGCGTGTATTCCATGTTCCCACTTCTCGCTGGGTGAAGATACGTCCGTTATCACTAATCAGACTGAATCTGCTCTCATCCGAGGAGGTCAGATGACCCCACCCCTTGTTAGTCGAGTCCACATGCTCTTGGCACCATCGAAAACGGTGCCGGCGATGTGTGGGTGTCAACGGAACACAACGTACTGGTCGTCGGGCATAGTGAGTCCCCACTCCCCGCAGCTGCCGTGTTACTGTGGAGCGTGAGACTGTGTGCCTTGTTGTCCTTAAACGTGATTGCAGGTGCACCAGTGTTTGACGTGGACCTGTTCTTGCCTGCTGCACAATACATGGGTCATCTGGTGCTATAATTAACAATGGTCGACCACCTCCTCTCTTTCGGACTGCAGTGCCCGTCGTATGGAACGCTTCCAAGGCGTATATGACAATGCCGTGAGCACCAACTTTTGTAGCGGCGTTCGTAGCGACAAACACTTCGCTGTAGAAACGGCTTACGAAGTCACCGCCACACTTTTAATAGCGGGCCGACCGGTCCGCTGGAACAGTGAACAAAAAGATGAAAACCCAAACACTCTGATTAGATAAAAGTCGGTACTTATCTTTATTAACGAAGATACAGAAACACAGTAGTGAACTCCGTGTCTACAGAAATCTGTCTAGTTCGAGTCGGAGCGGCTAGGTCAGCGTCGGCTCACGACAAACAACAACTCTGCTGCGATGAACACACAACTGACTAGCAAGTACACAAATCGGTGGCGAGTATACCACTGAGCGGCGAATACAGAACTGTCCTAGCGCTCGCGACTCCAGCGCTTAAGAAGCCAGAAGCCAGCGGTGGCGCGCGCAGACTTGCGGCGATTTCCTGTATCGCTGGCGCTGCTTAGGCGGACGGCGTCCGGACTTTGATGCTGCCAACCTTTTGGCAGCGGGCTCGGTTGGCATTACTGGCTAGGATATAACACCAACAAGCTCCGGGACCAAACTCATCACACTCTGTCTTCTTCCAGTTCCCCTGTCCCCTGTGGTTCTTCCCCACATATGTCATCCAAATGTTGATCCCAGCCCATGTTGCGCTGAAGACCATCACCACAGTGCATCGTAACTGCGCTGTGATTGACACACATTGTTTTTTCCCATTCTTTCAGCTGTATCATGTTTCGGTGCCAGTCCAGTTTGGCGAAGAACTCCACGAAGTCCTGGAAATTCGTCCTCTCAAAATTTTGGATCGTCGTTGTATCATGCTTAACTGCACCCCGTGATGCACTTAACCAATAATTTGCCAGAAACGTCTCTTCAAACCTCCGATAAGATTCGCACTGTAGTGCCACTGGTCATATTTGTGTCAAAGGTACACCTTCCAAATAACCGGACATAAATTGTAGGTCACGCGGAGTGCCCGCGTGGTTTGAGGCGTCATGTCACGGAGGAGGTTCCCGCAGGAGGTTCGAGTCACCCCTCGAGCATGTGTGTGTGTGTTGTTCTTAGCATAAGTTAGTTTAAGTAGTATGTAAGTCTCAGCAGTTTGGTCCCTTAGGAATTCATACACACACACACACACACACAAAGAAATTCTAGTCTATGACGCAGACGCCATGTGGGAGGTAGCAATTGATCGAGCTGTTGAATCTATTAACGTGTGCGCAGTCCGTTCCCGTTATCTCTGAACACTTGAAATGTGCACAAGGAAAGAAAATGTTTACAATCAAAAATTCCTAACCGTGAAACACTGCTCTCCTGATCACCCATGGGTAATGATTCTCATTTCATTCATGAAAACCAGGAGAAAATACGCATTTGCTGCTCGCTTCGGTGTTGGCATACTTCAGCCAGCGTGGTGGATCCTCTCTTTACTGAACCCCTCTCACGTTTTCGCTGTAAATGCCCCCCCCCTCCCAAACTAATACCTGTGCTACTCTCCCTGTAAGACTCTCATAGTTCTCGACCAGTTGTTGATTTCTCGAGTGCTGACCCTTTCTGATACTCCTTCGAAGCAAGATGTGGTCTCACTTCCTCAGGCTTAGCCACTAGTATTGGACAGATATCATCGGAACACTCTCTCGCGTTCGTTTGTGCTATCATTTCTCTAATCGTAAGTTTCTCTGTCACTTCCATCATCCTATTCTCAGTTTCTTCTGCTACTTTATTCAGCGTTCCTGTACTGTATTTAACCTACCCTATACTCACTCAGTTCATTCTTCTTGTCCATTTTGGCGTCGACCTGCCCGATTGATTTCTTGCTGTCTTGTCGGAATGTGTTGTAATTGTGTCTGGTAACTGTACGCCTTGTGCACGTGTGACCTCCTGACCCCATTTGAACTATTATTCTTGTTTGTTAGCGATATTGCTAATTTTCTTGCCCAGCTCTGCAATCTTCACAAAACATTAAGCAATGTCATCCCCCTATTCCTATGTCTTATGATCCTCCTTATCGAATCCTCAAGTGAAGAGTTCTTAGGAGAGTGTAACTTTATTATAGATATTATCTATAATTTTCTTATCTAAATTCTTTGCCTGTTTTTACTTAATCTAACTACTGTATAACCGTGTTCTTTGATATAACGTCTATGTAAATATTCTATTCAGTATTTATTATCTTTTATATAATTGTAATTAATCTATGGATGTAATTTCAAAAGTAATGGACTGTGAAAGAAGGGAAGAGTTAAAATTTTACTCGTAATAGTGGTTCATGCATAGGGCATGTAGGTTTGTAATCATGCAAAACTTGGAGGGCAGCCCCTCTGCAACGAACCTGGATTGGAGGGAACAGAAAAGGTGGATCTGGCGGTCGAACAGCAAACTTCTTCTGTGGCATGATTCAGTCGGTAGCTAGCAGGCAAAGTGTACGTATCTTGTGAACTGAAAGAGGCGAGAAGAACTGCAAAATTATATGATAATGCCTCGGACAAGGAAGTAATTTGGCTTATTATTAGTGGCGTACTTTGGTTATCTCTGTACTACCAAAATCCGTCGCTAAGAAGAGAATTTTCAGAGCATGTTGCACAGCAAGAGCCATGGATACGTTTACCTCCTTTTTTTTAATAGCACAGTACATCGACATGCCACCAACTTCATCTCAAGTTATCAGAACAGTACAGTATAATTTCATGGGCCAGAAATGTGGTCTCCTTTGGAATAACAAGTTTGTGATCTGTAAAATTCGTCTTTTTATCCTTAGTCGTTTACGTAGACAGGGTTCCATTCCAAGTGCTACGATAATTCCGAGTATCCTACTTTACGTAAATGAAAAGCAGTTACCTCTCTCAACAAAAGTTAATAAAGTTTGTGGGGTTCTAAAGTACATAATTATTTAGTGAACATAAGTTCTGAAATACTCCACATAATTTTCATAAAATAGTTAAAGTTTCATCAAAGTACGATTACAGAAAAAGAAAGTTAAAGCATTTAATTTAAAGTCTCTTCTTACCGAAACAACAGTGTTTATTATTTCACAGTCTTTCTAATTTGTGTTGTGACTAAAATGTTCAGCCTAGATAACAAACTAATGATAGACTAGTTTCTGGGTCCCAGTGCTGAAGCTGAGCCCGATTTACATTTACAACAGTGCTCGAGAGGTATAAATTCATTCTTATAACTTGTGTATAATACAGTAAACAAATAGCAACAGCTATTCAGACTGTACTAGATTAAGATATCACGTGTCTCATCTGAGACACAGGGGAACACAAATAGCAATCTGTATAAAAGAGACAATTATTTGGTAACTATGTAGGTAGTAGTAATTTACAATGATAAAAGTGATAAAAGAGCCCCTAGTCCAAATTAGTAATACTCTACCGCAAGTAATGATGGAGCTATAATGATCAATAGCTTCCTACTGTTATGTACAGATAGTGTAGTTGAGAGCTAGTTGTTGCCTAAAGGTGTTAACACTCCCCCTGTTTAGTTAAAGTAAACGACTGGTACATAACTTTCTGAATTGTGCTACTGTCTTGTGTCTTATCAGCAAAATAGAATTTCAGTATCAAGCAAAGTCAGTTCCAGTAGTTCACTTCTTTTATGAACCGTGCTAGTACTTGGTACAACTTTGCCTAATCAGGCTGACGATCGTTTCCTTTTACATAATTACAGTTTACTTGGTAACAAACACGGCCTCAGTTCGCTTCCCGTTCGTTCTGCTACTGCTTCCTTTCTACAGAAATCTTTAGAGAAACAAAAATAGTCCGATGTTTGTCCATTACGCAACATCAAGATCGAATATGCATCCTTTTCCAGGAGTAACGTTATCGGTGTACTGCTAATTTAGTAGTAGCCGGTAGTGTTATAAGAGGGCCGCAGCGGTGGAATGGTATATATGTGCGCTCAATTGAGCATTGAGTGCTGGAGTGGGATTTGGGAGTGTTCTGCTTTCTTCTTCTATATTTCCGTAACGAACTGCGGAATACGTATTCTGGGACGGCACAACGTCCTCAGATATGTCTTCGCCATCTTCTACCCTCGCATCTCCCTCACTATTTTCTGTGTGAGAAAAACCTCTGTGCCTTACTTCTTCCCCACTCGTAAGCATTAACACTACAGGAAAAATCATCTGCCCTTCGTCTATCTGCATTTCCTCCATATTGCTAATTCCTACGCGCCCTGGTGTGCGTCAGCATCAGTTTATTCCTAATAACCAAACAAAATCCTATTTCTGTCCCCCTAACAGCGCACGTGACAGATGATGACCGAAGCAACGCCGGTAACAGCACAAGGACAACACCGAGACATAACCACACAATAACACATATTAAAACTTGAAAGACATAAAGCACATGGCACTTTAAAGAGAGTAACAAGCTTAGTTGTAAGTGCCGGCAGTTTGAACGACACATTTCACACTTTCTTTTTCATTCAAAAAATTGTCTTGCAACTAACTGCTTCACATCAGGAGAACCAAGGTAACGAAATCCTAAAGCAGGGTGCCCATTACATACAAGATGCGTCCTGTCATCGGAAGACTCCAGCCGTACGAATCCTGGGAGGGCCGATCCTAATATGTATGACACTTGTCGTGAGCCTTGACTTAAACAGTCGGTTTGATGCCTGATGCCGTCTGGACTTCCCAGAAAACAGTGTGCTCCCTTTTGTAAGCCATCGCCGCCAGTTTAGTAAAGGGCCTCGTCGCTACTGCTGTGGAGTTCGAGTTGCCACTGTTCTTACGATAGGCCGCGTTTGTCAAATAGTGAAACGGCTTCTGGAGCATTACGCCGTAAAGACAATTTCTCCCTGCGACTATTACACACCTATGCCCCAGGAACAGGTAATGGGATAGGAGAACGAAGGTTCTACAACACTCCAACAAGTTAGTAACAGTATCACATAAATGAATTAAAAAGGTTTACTTATCTTTGTGACTGGTTGAATAATGAAGTATGCAACACTGCGTGTAATATAACACAAAAGAGACCGTCCTCGTTTAAGTGCAAATAATCGTAGGTCAATTTCACTGTACATAGCAAATGCAATTTACAACAACTGTCTCTCCACTTCCAAGAGCTCAGTAAACGACGTACCCTGTCTAAGCCAACTCTGGAAGATGATCTATAACCAAGTGGGCGTGAGCTGCTTCTCTGTCTCGCGAGTAGGCTTCTGGCCGTTGTCGTCGACTCATTGGCGGATTGTACTCGGTCGCCAGTTGGTCGAGGTGAAGTCGATATCTTCATCCTCAGCGCCGTCCGTGGCGCAGTTGGAACCCTCGCAAGTGGCGAGTCTCTATGGCACTGGCAGCAGCTCGCATCTTTGCGCCTGTGGTGCTTTTGTCCTGGCTGTGTCTTGTTCGGAAGACACAGCACTGCCTCCTGCCCCCCCCCCCCCCCCCCCCACAGGCCCCACCTCCCACGCCACCGATAAGACTTTAAACAATGTCGAATGGGCCACAAGGGGCTGAGAAAACAGAAGAGAAAGCTCGTCATCTCTAAGGATCCTACTCAAATTTTTCTTCACCGGTGGCACAGAAAGAACAGAACTGATCATGCTCTATAGGAGTACTAATCAGCCACGCATGGGAGTTAATAGCAAGTAGGCGGCGTTGTATGAGCACTCTTACAAAAATATGTGTGGACCATGATGCCCTAGGATTAGTCCACTAGGGAGTCCGATGAAAGAGTTAAATAAAAAACACCAACACGCTACTAAAACAATCACACATATCACAAAATCCCTTACGATATTAGTAATATGAACTTATATTCTCATGCTAGTTATTTTCCAAATCCACACTGTTCATGGAGCAAAGCAACGCTTACCAACGAAGTGATACTTTCGGCATCCGAAGGCAAAGTCTGCGTCCATAGGAATCTGAGGCCAGGAACCAAGTGTCTTTACCGAAGTTGGACATATGACTCAAATTGTCTCCCCACCAGCCGAGAACACCAGTATCCAGCACCTGTCTCGATTGGAATCTGAAACCAATGCGCCAGTACATATGGACCTATCGAGGTGATGTCAAAGACCAAGTGGCACAAAAACTTTGCTTGTCGAATCTCGTGAACGTTCCACGGAAAGAAACCATACCCAAACTTCCTTAGTCAACCAAAAAGAGTCACTAGTGCTCAGCCAGTGAGAAGTGGAGATCGACGGTTTGAAATCTCGTGCCAACAATTTTTTTTTAATGTGCCACTGGAAGCTTCCACACAAGAAAAGAGAGAGAGCTTTTTTAACACCCGGCATGGCGCCAGTTACTAAGAGCATACTAGTGTTCAGAAAGCTGTCAGATTCGCTCGCGCAGTTGTGTCGGCAAAACAAGGGGTCGGGATTCCGGATCGCTGCAGATGCCTTCAGGACACCATGCGGACACCTTGGCCCTAACCTGAGAAAAAGGGCTTCCGCCACACAAGTTCTCATTCAAGTTATTCCAGCCATAACAGGGCAAGTCCTCACAAAGCAAAGGAGAAATTTTCAAGTAAATGATCAAATGGCCGAGCGGTTCTAGGCGCTGCAGTCTGGAACCGCGCGACCGCTACGGTCGCAGGTTCGAATCCTGCCTCGGGCATTTATGTGTGTGATGTCCTTAGGTTAGTTAGGTTTAAGTAGTTCTAAGTTCTAGGGGACTGATGACCTCAGCAGTAAAGTCCCATAGTGCTCAGAGCCAGCCAATAAACCTGCTTAGAAGTGCGCGTCTTTCTGTACAATGTTGAAGGATGTGTTATCAAAGTGTACATCGTTCTTATGCCCAGTGTTCAGTGAATTTGTATTGGTTTGCTCTGAATGAGACAGTCCCAGGATGTAACTTGTGTACAGCGACTGCAAAATTAGAATTCCCGAACACGTAGTCAACGGCCTACACGAAGTCCGTCCAACTGACACAGCGCACCAGTCAGACCACCCATTTCTGAGTCAAGAATATTGTTGATGAGTGTACCGCCACACGAATAAGCAAAGTGAACAAGACTTTTTGTTTCAGAATGAGAGATAGTGAAGACCATTCTTATAGCAAAGTAGGCAACAATGAGACGGAAGTAATCGTAATTCGCCCATGTTCATCGCAGGTTTCAAGTATTGGCTGTATATTACAGGGTGTGCATTTTAAGCAGCAGTACTCTTTCAAAACACCATAACCTCGAAACTATTAGAGAGGGCGCGCCGTTGTTTGTTGTAAAAGGTAGCAGCCCTCAAATTCGTTTCTGTTGTGCCGTTGAATGCATGCCCCATTCGTCGCTAGTAGAAAAAAGCGATAATGGATAACTTTCCATGAAAGGGGCAACATTGCAGAAGCATCAGCTGTGATTGCTTCATTGATTGGTGCACGATGTGTAGCAATGTCACTGACTGACATGTACACTCGGTCCTCGATGTAACTCAACGAAAACAAGTCTAATGGAGTGACATCGAGAGAGTGTGGAGGCCACGCGATAGGGCCATGATAGCTCATCCATCTCTTAGGAAATGCATCACCCAGCACATCCTGCAGTTCAGTGTAGGGGTGCATCATCGCGCCGTAAGATGATGGACAGCTGTAGCTGTTTGATTTGTGGCAGTAGGAGCTTTTGGAGGTCCTGGCAAACATTTCCCGTTATGGTTTCGTGAGCGAAGGAAAGTTGGGTTATCACCTTACGATGCATTAACCACGCCAAACATTAAGCTTCGGGCTACCACGCATGTGATGTCTGTTGTGTAAGACTTCGGAGCCCTTGTCTTAATGTTGTGGCGATTCACGTGGGCAGAAATGTGGAACGTCGCCTCCTTTGAAAACAGGCGCCTTTTCAGGCAGTCAGTACCAACGTCATGGAGGCCAGCATGGATCACGCGAATGCATATCGTAGAGGATAATCGTTTGGGTGCACTAGCCCATTTGCACTTCACACCAAAGAGGAATAACCGCACACGCAACACTCTATGCTCAGTTGATCTTCCATTGTGCAATTCACGAGGTGCTCGATGAATTGACTTGCACAGGCTGCGTCGAAATGCGGCCTGCACTCTATCAACACGTGGTTCAGATATGGGGGAACGTATACTTTTAGGAAGGTCATTACCCGCCAGGGTAGCCGAGAGCGGTAACGCACTGCTTCCTGGACTCTGGTAGGCGCGCCGGTCCCACATCGAATCCGCCTGGTGGACTAACGACGAGGGCCGGTGTGCCGGCCACCCTGGATGTGGTTTTTAGGCGGTTTTCCACATCCCGCTAGGTTAATACCGGTCTGGTTCCCACGTTCCGGCTCAGTTCCACGCGTCGCAGACATTTGAAATACGTCCGCACTATTCCATGGATTACACTAGACGCAGACAGTTGGGGTACACTGATTCCGTCCTGGGGGGTACGGGGTGGCGGCAGGGCGGGAATCCGGCCATCCCTCAAACTAACATTGCGAAATCCATTGTAACCACGCCGACCCTACGATCGCTGCGGGACTATGGCGTAAGCGAAAGAAAGAAAGAATGAAAGATACTTTTTGGGAGGTAACTGACACTGCCTGCATCTTTAAAGTTTTGTAACCCACTCATTATGCTCGTTTTTGCCAGTGATGCCCTCCCATTATCGCGTCAATAATTCCTGAGTACAGTGTCACAGATTTCGATTCTGAATAGTGCGCCTTCTAATGGTGTATCGCCATTTCGATGCGTCACGAGTCAAATCTGCGACGAAAGACAATGGAAAACCAACTTGGACTGCTCCTAAACGTTCTACCACAAACCACGAATCTCTGATACCCTGCCGGAAAGAAAAAATTAGTACATCTGGAAATATGATGTCGCTTTTGATCCTATGACGGAACAAGCCATCTGGGGGATACTAGATGTACTAATGATGCTTTCAAAGTCTGCACCAACAGGTACTGTAGTGGCACAGAAACCAGAGCGCCATCCGTGTCTACACTATAATAGGGAATGCCCACAGCCAGAAGGCTCAGTATGGTGGAAACATGTGAAATAAACAGGCAACCATGCCAGGAAAAGGCACACATGCTTCCTACAGCCAAATGAGCGAGGTTGAAAAGGGCCAAATTGTGGCTATCCGAGTGGTGGAATGGTCCTTTCGGAGAATTACAAGTTAGATATGCTGCTTCATTTGTGCAACGACACTCGTATCAATGATCACGTGAACATTCTCACATCCGTAGACGAGGTCCTGACGTCTACTTAACGTAGATGCCCACTGGGATTGTCGTATTGTACCGGGCGATGAAAAAGTCAGTATAAATTTGAAAACTGAATAACTCACGGAATAATGTAGATAGAGAGGTACAAATTGACATACATGCTTGGAATGACATGGGGTTTTATTAGAACCAAAAAAAAAAAAATACAAAAGTTCAAAAAATGTCCGACAGATGGGGCATCATCTGATCAGAATACCAATAATTAGCATAACAAAGTAAGACAAACCAAAGATGATGTTCTTTACAGGATATGCTCAACATGTCCACCATCATTCCTCAACAATAGCTGTAGTCGAGGAATAATGTAGTGAACAGCACTGTAAAGCATGTCCGGAGTTAGGGTGAGGCATTGGCGTCGGATGTTGTCTTTCAGCATCCCTAGAGATGTCAGTCGATCATGATACACTTGCGACTTCAGGTAAACCCAAAGCCAATAATCGCACGGGCTGAGGTCTGGGGACCTGGGAGGCCAAGCATGACGAAAGTGGCGGCCGAGCACACGATCATCACGAAACGACGCACGCAAGAGATCTTTCACGCGCCTAGCAATATGGGGTGGAGCGCCATCCTACATAAACATTGTACGTTCCAGCAGGTGTTTATCAGTCAGGCTGGGGATGATGCGATTCTGTAACATATCGGCGTACCTCTCACCCGTCACGGTAGCAGTTACAAAACCAGAATCAAGCATTTCCTCGAAGAAAAAAGGCCCAATAACGGTAGATGTGATAGATCCAACTCATACCGTGACTTTTGCGTCGTGCAATGGAATTTCCACGACAGTTCTAGGATTTTCGGTAGCCCAAATTCTGCAGTTGTGGGCGTTGACATACCCTCGGAGCGTGAAATGAGCTTCGTCGGTCAACAACACGTTACTCAACCAACCGTCATCTTCTGCAATCTTTTGAAACGCCACATTTCCTCCGCTTCACTAAATCGCCAGGTAACAGTTCACGATGCCCATGGATTTTGTACGTATAGCATCGGATGGTACGCCTAAGTACCAACCAAATGCCGGTGCGATGTGCGACTGCACGAGCGCTGATTCCCCGTGCATAGACGAACCCGCTCCAGTCTCCATTTCTTCCTGAACTGTCTCAGCAGCATTATGCCTTGTGCTCGGTCGGCCACTACGGGGTCTATCGTCTAAACAACCCGTGGCTTCGAACTTCGAAACCATTCTCGCCACAGCTACACGTCAACGGACCTTTACCCGTTCGAATCCCCTTCCTATGGCGATAGGATCGTAACGCTGAACTAGCACACTCCCCATTCTGGTAATACAGCTTCACTAAAAGTGCCTTTTCAGGTAACGTCAACATGCTGCGACTGCTGCCGCATCTGATTCTCTCTCTCATTACAGCTCCTTTTATACACGATTGTCATGCGCAGTCACTGACGTTTTGCTGTCCAGCACAATCTGTCGGACATTTTGTGAACTATTTTTTTTTGTTCTAATAAAACCCCATGTCATTTCAAGCATGTGTGTCAATTTTTACCTCTCTATCTACATTATTTAGTGGTTCATTTTTAAATTTATACTGACTTTTTGATCACCTGGAAAGTGCAGCAGTGGCAAACCTCACGGCTGCCACCACACAGATAACAGGGCTTGGGAGCCCAGACTTATCAACACAGACTGTTTCGAAGCAGTTATTAGCTGTGGGACGACAGGTATGCACGCCTCTAGCCCGCCTTCAACTCACCTCACAGCACCGTTGTACATGGCTCGACTGGTGCCGTCAGAGGATCACTTCGAAGATGGAATAGCGCGCTGGTTTTCGACGATGAAAGTAGATTCTGCCTGCACGCAAGTGATGGTCGTTCGCGCGTACGAAGCCTACCTGGTGAGTGCTGTTTCGTAGAGTGCATTCGTTGAAGACACACTAGCCTCACCCCAGGCATGGTCTAAGGTGCGATAAGCTGCATCTCTTTTTCGTCTTTGGTGTTCTTGGAAGGGACGCCAACCAGCGCTGAGTACGTCCAGAATGTTGTCACACCCATTCTTTTGCCGTTCTTGCATCAGAAAGATGATGTGTAGTTCCTAGACGACAATGCTGGCCCACACACAGCGTGCTCTGCAAGACGTCCAACAACTTCCTTGGGTAGCACAGCTCCACCCTTGTCTCCGGTCGAGCAGATGTGGGATATGATGGGATCAGAGTATGTGAACAGGTCGAGCTGTCGCGGCATGACGTATCCCAGGACAGAATTCGCCATCTGTACGGTAGACTGGCTGCCAGAGGCTACACCGTGTGGGTGTTTCAGCATGGATCGATACCTGGTGCCTTAGAAACGCTTGTGCTATTGATCTGTAAATGTAATCATTTCATATAATCCGTATGTACCTTAACAACAACATATCTTGAGTGATTTGAAACCTGTAAAAGGGTGTACTAACATTTTCCGGCAGTGTGATTTTCAATATCTGTTTCTCTTTTAAAAGGTAGCAGGGGTTTATGGACAGCCAGTTCTACCCGTTGTTGTTGTTGTGGTATTCAGTTCTGAGACTGGTTTGATGCAGCTCTCCATGCTACTCTATCCTATGCAAGCTTCTTCATCTCCCAGTACCTATTGCAGCCTACATCCTTCTGAATCTGCTTAACGTATTTATCTCTTGGTCTCCCTCTACGATTTTTACCCTCCACGCTGACCTCCAATACTAAATTGGTGATCCCTTGATGCCTCAAAACATGTCCTACCGACCGATCCCTTCTTCTAGTCAAGTTGTGCCACAAACTTCTCTTCTCCCCAATCCTATTCAATACCTCCTCATTAGTTACGTGATCTACCCACCTTATCTTCAGCATTCTTCTGTAGCACCACATTTCGAAAGCTTCTATTCCCTTCTTGTCCAAACTATTTATCGTCCATGTTTCACTTCCATACATGGCCACACCCCATACAAATACTTTCAGAAACGACTTCCTGACACTTAAATCTATACTCGATGTTAACAAATTTCTCTTCTACAGAAACGCTTTCCTTGCCATTGCCAGTCTATATTTTATATCCTCTCTATTTCGACCATCAACAGTTATTTTGCTCCCCAAATAGCAAACCTCCTTTACTACTTTAAGTGTCTCACTTTCTAATCTAATTCCCTCAGCATCACCTGACTTAATTCGACTACATTCCAATAACCCTCGTTTTGCTTTTGTTGATTTTCATCTTATATCGTCCTTTCAAGACATTGTCCATTCCGTTCAACTGCTCTTCCAAGTCCTTTGCTGTATCTGACAGAATTACAATGTCATCGGCTAACCTCAAAGTTTTTATTTCTTCTGCATGGATTTTAATACCTACTCCGAACTTTTCTTTTGTTTCCTTTATTGCTTGCTCAATATACCGATTGAATAACATCGGGGAGAGGCTACAACCCTGTCTCACTCCCTTCCCAACCACTGCTTCCCTTTCATACCCCTCGACTCTTATAACTGCCATCTGCTTTCTGTACAAATTGTAAATAGCCTTTCGCTCCCTGTATTTTACCCCTGCCACCTTCAGAATTTGAAAGAGAGTATTCCAATCAACATTGTCAAAATCTTTCTCTAAGTCTACAAATGCTAGAAACGTAGTTTTGCCTTTCCTTAATATTTCTTGTAAGGTAAGCCATAGGGTCAGTATTGCCTCACGTGTTCCAACATTTCTACGGAACAGTTCTACCCGCTGCGCAGAATGAGCCAACTCTCCCCAACGGCTCTTTCACATAGGAGGATCGCCGCGCTGTAAAACCGACAAACTGGTCGCGGCGCCGCCGATGCTGATCTGCGGCGACCTGGAGGGACGGGACGCGGCCGCAGCAGCCGCCGACTGCCCCTCTGGGGCGGCGGCGGCGGCTCGCCAGAGATTTAAGACCGCGGTCCGAGGTGTAACAAGCGGCGCGGGCGCTCGCAGGGCGATAAGGCGCGCCAAGCACCCATTGTTCCTTAAATATAGGGCGGCCGCCATGTGGGCCGCGCTCGCGGTAGCTCCAGCACACGCCGACCGCCCCCGCCTCGAGTCATACGAGGTAGTCGGCCAACGGTAGCTGCCCGCACCACCAGCGATACTGCTGTTACGGTACCTCTGGTATCGTGCAGCTGGGAATAAATAGTTAGTTAATACGAGGGAAATCCCGACAGTGAGATCTCTTATTTTTTTATAAGAACAGAACTCTGTTTGTGTGGCAGTTGCTCACATTAATATGAAGAGTGATTCACGCGCTGTGTGTAAACATGCGCACGCCGAGCTGAGGCGCTCAGTCTTGGCTTGGCAGTCGTTGTGAATGGAGCTCCCGTTGGATGGTAGCGCCAAGTGCAAATTGCGCGCAGTTATTCTGTTTTTGAACGCAAAGGGCACTGCGCCGATTGAAATCCATCGCCAATTGACGGAAGTGTATGGTGAGTCGTCCATAGATGTCAAAAATGTTCGTAAGTGGTGTAGAGAGTTTGCAGCTGGACGGACCGAAATTCACGATGAACAAAGGAGACCGTCAATTTCTGAGGAGACAGTATTGAAGGTTGAGCAAAGCATGCGTGAAGATCGGCGGATCATCCTGGATGTTGGTTCCTGAGGTTTCCCGAAGAGATCCAAAATACCTAAGTTGGCCACTATTTTTTGTACTTCATATTAATTATTTAAGATGAACTTAGTGTTTTTACACGATGACATTTGCCGTATCAGTGATTAACTGATATTAACTTTTGTGTGGGTCAGTTATTCAGTATAATTTAATGGGTTGACTGTTTATGGAGACATGTTATGCAATCATTGTTAACATACACAATAACTTTTCTATAATCATAAATACTCATTAAACTGGTTGAATTTGGAGGGTATCGCATACTTCGGTAAAGTAAAGCCTTTAATATGCTCTGTTACATTACGGCGTGCTAATACTAAAGCTTTGGAGAAACAAGAGAGTATTTGGCAAAGAACAGGTAAACTGCCACAATACAGAATTAGTGAATGGGTATTGTTGGCTAATCCTTATGTTCCGAAGGGTAAAACGAAGAAGTTTTTGACGAAATATTCTGGACCACCGTATCAGGTAAATGAAATAGTGTCTCCAGTGAACGTAAAGTTGCAGTTACCAACCAAGTCGTCAGTAGTTCGTGTGAGTAGGATTAAGACATTTAAGGGCGTAGTGGATGTGTTATCACAGATTCCTCCAGGAGTAACAAAGGATGTGAGGGTACCGAAGCTAAAAGAACAGCAGAGGAACGTTCCTTACGCACTTAGGGCTGGGGATAAGTAGATTAAGTGTCCTCGGGGAGGACACTTAATCATTTATTTATTTTATTTATTATTATTAGGTAATAGGGTATGTGTAGTTTTTACTTGTCATTTGTGTGTTTCAGACTTGGTAGGGAAGGGAGCGAATGCCATAGCTTCCGTTTCCTTCAGGTGCCATGCCAGGATGTGGCCTGGGAAACTTTTCGTCAATCTGGTACTGCTACACTGGTGCAGAGGAGAGGTGGTGCAGGTGCAACCACTACATAAGGGAATTTTGTTTGCAAGACAATTAGATGTGGTACTGTCAAGCCGCAGAATTTTAACGTAAACATTGAACTACCGGAAAGTGTGCGCAAGATGGGTGCCACGCATGCTGACTGAGGACCTCATGCGGCAGCGAATTGCTGCTCCCCGCGCATTTCTTCACCGTCTTGCAGCCGAACACCACAACTATCTGGACTCAATTGTCACGGGTGACGAAACCTGGGCATACCAGTTTACAGCTGAGACCAAGCAACAATCACGCCAGTGGCGGCATCCTTCGTCGCCAAAGCCGCAGAAATTCAAACACAGTCTGCCGGTAAAGTCATGACAACCGCTTTTTGGGGTCGGAAAGGGGTACTGTTGGTCGACTTTATGCCCACTGGGACCACAATTAACGCTGACAGGTACTCTCTGAAAAAACTCAAACGGGCAATTCAGAACCGGAGAAGAGGAATGTTGAGCAAGGGCGTACACATTCTCTATGACAACTCTCGCTCAGACATCGCTCGGCAAACCGTTGCTCTCCTGCAACAGTTTCAGTGGAACATAATCACCCACCCACCCTATAGTCCTGACTTGGCGTCTAAGGACTATCACCTGTTCCATAAGTTAAAAGAACATTTGGCCGGAACGCGATTCAGCTCCGGCGACGAGGTGAAAGAAAAGGTTCATAACTTTCTGAACAGCACGGCGGCGAGCTGGTATGACATGGGCGTACAAAAACTGCCACGGCGGCTACAAAAATGCGTCGACAGAAATGGTGATTATGTCGAAAAATAGCTAAATGTTCAAACTGTAAACTGATGTTAACCATT
Organism: Schistocerca cancellata; assembly: GCF_023864275.1. Taxonomy (NCBI): domain Eukaryota; kingdom Metazoa; phylum Arthropoda; class Insecta; order Orthoptera; family Acrididae; genus Schistocerca; species Schistocerca cancellata. The sequence continues at coordinate 599,366,846 of NC_064631.1, read as the reverse complement.
GTAGAAATAAACAGGTCTATGTAGTTATAAAAAAATTGGAGACCTTACGTTAGGGATTACCCTCATATAAATGGACAACTTTTTGCACACCAGAAAGCATACGCTAATGAGCCAAACCAATATGACCACTGCCGACCGAAGTGGTAAGTAACGCACGATGGTTGTTAGCATGAATCTTTGGACCACACTACACTCATCCAGTCAGCTACTACCCAATTTCCGTAAAGTTTCGCCTGTTGGCGAATTGCAGCGTTATGTAACGATGTGGGCAGTGGCCTTTTGCAGAGCACCCGACCCAGTCTGTCCACTGCACGCGTTTCCCTTGTTCGATCCGAAACTGACTGAGGAGGATGAGTGCGCTCAAAGACAGCAGCAGTGTCTGTCGCGCTTGATAAGTGGTACCATTATTTTCCATTGCCTGTCGGTAGGTATCTTCTTACGATCATTGTTTACAAGCCGTATTAAATGGCTGAGAGTGGTACGCTTACCGTTGTACACACACTGGACATTCTGCGTCGATACACCAATAAATCTTGCTACCTCATTCATTACGCTCACATGGACATGTCCAAACGAGATAGGTCTTCTCTGCCATTCTGCCACGTCTCCACTTCGATTCATTTTGCTGCGTTGTTTCCATACAACCGACTGGGACATACACATCACTTGTCTGTCGTGACTTTATGTAAGCAGTGCTTCATACACCCGCCTAGTACGAGTTGTACGTCATTTATAGCGCTCCAAAGCGGCCAGAGTGTACATTAAGGGAGTGACTAGCACACTCTAAGACAGTAAAACGACACACCACGAAGTGATTACCCGAATGGGACGCAAATCGGCGTACTGGATCAACATCTACATCTACATCTACATCCATACTCCGCAAGCCACCTGACGGTGTGTGGCGGAGGGTACCTTCAGTACCTCTATCGGTTCTCCCTTCTATTCCAGTCTCGTATTGTTCGTGGAAAGAAGGATTGTCGGTATGCCTCTGTGTGGGCTCTAATCTCTCTGATTTTATCCTCATGGTCTCTTCGCGAGATATACGTAGGAGGGAGCAATATACTGCTTGACTCTTCGGCGAAGGTATGTTCTCGAAACTTTGACAAAAGCCCGTACCGAGCTACTGAGCGTCTCTCCTGCAGAGTCTTCCACTGGAGTTTATCTATCATCTCCGTAACGCTTTCGCGATTACTAAATGATCCTGTAACGAAGCGCGCTGCTCTCCGTTGGATCTTCTCTATGTCTTGTATCAACCCTATCTGGTACGGATCCCACACTGCTGAGCAGTATTCAAGCAGTGGGCGAACAAGCGTACTGTAACCTACTTCCTTTGTTTTCGGATTGCATTTCCTTAGGATTCTTCCAATGAATCTCAGTCTGGCATCTGCTTTACCGACAATCAACATTATATGATCATTCCATTTTAAATCACTCCTAATGCGTACTCCCAGATAATTTATGGTATTAACTGCTTCCAGTTGCTGACCTGCTATTTTGTAGCTAAATGATAAAGGATCTATCTTTCTGTGTATTCGCAGCACATTACACTTGTCTACATTGAGATTCAGTTGCCATTCCCTGCACCATGCGTCAATTCGCTGCAGATCCTCCTGCATTTCAGTACAATTTTCCATTGTTACAACCTCTCGATACACCACAGCATCATCTGCAAAAAGCCTCAGTGAACTTCCGATGTCATCCACCAGGTCATTTATGTATATTGTGAATAGCAACGGTCCTATGACACTCCCCTGCGGCACACCTGAAATTACTCTTACTTCGGAAGACTTCTCTCCATTGAGAATAACATGCTGCGTCCTGTTATCTAGGAACTCCTCAATCCAATCACACAATTGGTCTGATAGTCCATATGCTCTTACTTTGTTCAATAAACGACTGTGGGGAACTGTATCGAACGCCTTGCGGAAGTCAAGAAACACGGCATCTACCTGGGAACCCGTGTCTATGGCCCTCTGAGTCTCGTGGACGAATAGCGCGAGCTGGGTATCACATGACCGTCTTTTTCGAAACCCATGCTGATTCCTACAGAGTAGATTTCTAGTCTCCAGAAAAGTCATTATACTCGAACACAATACGTGTTCCAAAATTCTACAACTGATCGACGTTAGAGATATAGGTCTATAGTTCTGCACATCTGTTCGACGTCCCTTCTTGAAAACGGGGATGACCTGTGCCCTTTTCCAATCCTTTGGAACGCTACGCTCTTCTAGAGACCTACGGTACACCGCTGCAAGAAGGGGGGCAAGTTCCTTCGCGTACTCTGTGTAAAATTGAACTGGTATCCCATCAGGTCCAGAGGCCTTTCCTCTTTTGAGCGATTTTAATTGTTTCTCTATCCCTCTGTCGTCTATTTCGATATCTACCATTTTGTCATCTGTGCGACAATCTAGAGAAGGAACTACAGTGCAATCTTCCTCTGTGAAACAACTTTGGAAAAAGACATTTAGTATTTCGGCCTTTAGTCTGTCATCCTCTGTTTCAGTACCATTTTGGTCACAGAGTGTCTGGACATTTTGTTTTGATCCACCTACCGCTTTGACATAAGACCAAAATTTCTTAGGATTTTCTGCCAAGTCAGTACATAGAACTTTACTTTCGAATTCATTGAACGCCTCTCGCATAGCTCTCTTCACACTACATTTCGCTTCGCGTAATTTTTGTTTGTCTGCAAGGCTTTGGCTATGTTTATGTTTGCTGTGAAGTTCCCTTTGCTTCCGCAGCAGTTTTCTAACTCGGTTGTTGAACCACGGTGGCTCTTTTCCATCTCTTACGATCTTGCTTGGCACATACTCATCTAACGCATATTGTACGATGGTTTTGAACTTTGTCCACTGATCCTCAACACTATCAGTACTTGAGACAAAACTTTTGTGTTGAGCCAACAGGTACTCTGAAATCTGCTTTTTGTCACTTTTTCTAAACAGAAAAATCTTCCTACCCTTTTTAATATTCCTATTTACGGCTGAAATCATCGATGCCGTAACCGCTTTATGATCACTGATTCCCTGTTCTGCGTTAACTTTTTCAAATAGTTCGGGTCTGTTTGTCACCAGAAGGTCTAATATGTTATCGCCACGAGTCGGTTCTCTGTTTAACTGCTCAAGGTAGTTTTCAGATAAAGCACTTAAAAAAATTTCACTGGATTCTTTGTCCCTGCCACCCGCTATGAACGTCTGAGTCTCCCAGTCTATATCCGGCAAATTAAAATCTCCACCCAGAACTATAACATGGTGGGGAAATCTACTTGAAATATTTTCCAAATTATCCTTCAGGTGCTCAGCCACAACAGCTGCTGAGCCAGGGGGCCTATAGAGACATCCAATTACTATGTCTGAGCCTGCTTTAACCGCGACCTTCACCCAAATCATTTCACATTTCGGATGTCCGTCAATTTCCTTCGATACTATTGCACTTCTTACCGCTATAAACACGCCTCCCCCTTCACTGTTCAGCCTGTCTCTGCGGTATACATTCCAATCTGAGTTCAGGATTTCGTTACTGTTTACGTCTGGTTTCAGCCAACTTTCTGTCCCTAGTACTATATGGGCGTTGTGATCGTTTATTAATGAGAGCAGTTCTGGGACCTTTCTATAGACGCTCCTGCAGTTTGCTATTAGCACATTAATATTGTTATTCCCTGTTGCATTTTGCCTACTCCTATCTTGCCGCGTCTCAGGAGGCGTCTTGTCGGGCCTAGGGAGGGGATTCTCTAACCTAAAAAAACCCCATGTGCACTCCACACGTACTCCGCTACCCTTGTAGCCGCTTCCGGCGTGTAGTGCACGCCTGACCTATTCAGGGGGACCCTACATTTCTCCACCCGATAGCGGAGGTCGAGAAATTTGCACCCCAGATCTCTGCAGAATCGTCTGAGCCTCTGGTTTAAGCCTTCCACTCGGCTCCAAACCAGAGGACCGCGATCGGTTCTGGGAACGATACTACAAATAGTTAGCTCTGATTCCACCCCGCGAGCGAGGCTTTCCGCCTTCACCAATTCCGCCAACCGCCCGTACGAACTGAGGATGACCTCTGAACCCAGACGGCAGGAGTCATTGGTGCCGACATGAGCAACAATTTGCAGTCGGGTGCACCCAGTGCTCTCTATCGCCGCCGGTAGGGCCTCCTCCACATCTCGGATGAGACCCCCCGGCAAGCAGACAGAGTGAACACTGGCCTTCTTCCCCGACCTTCTCGCTATTTCCCTAAGGGGCTCCATCACCCGCCTAACGTTGGAGCTCCCAATAACTAATAAACCCCTCCCCCCGTGTGCCTGCTCGGACCTTGCTGAAGGAGCAGCCACATGTCCCCTCACAGGCAGAGCGGGCGATGCCACACGGCCAGCCTCCACATTGACCTTCCGCCTCGTGCGCCGCGAACGCCGCTGAACCCGCCACTCCCCTTGGGGAGAGGGTGGCCCAACCGCGCCCGGTACCCGCGAAGATGTCTCGACAGCAGGGACAGTGGGTGAAGCATGTAACACCTGGGGTGTACCTTGCGACGCACCAGACTCCCCACTGCCGCTACACTCCGCTACACTCCGAGTACAAGTCCAGACAAACAAATGAGAAACCTTTCAGAAAAATTTTGTAATTTATTCGAGAGAAATAGCCTCAAAGATTGTGCAAGTCAGTGACGCATTGGTTCATCTCTGGCCCTTATCCAAGCAGCTATTCGTCGTGGCGTTGGTTGACAGACTTGTTGGACATCCTCCTGAGGGGTATCATGCCAAATTCTGTCCGACTGGAGCGTTGGATCGTCAAAATCCCGAGCTACTTCAAGGGCCCTACACCTAATTCTCCAAACGTTCTGAACTGGGGAGAGATACGACGACCTTCCTGGCCAAGGTAAGATTTGGAAAACCCGAAGTCAAACAATTAAAAGCATCGCCGCGTACAGGCAGCCATTACCTTGCTGAAATGTAAGCCCAGGATGGCTTGCCTTGAAGGACAACAAAACGGGGCGTAGAATATCGTCGACGCACCACTGCTCAGCAGATGACATTCAAAGCCGTTCTGCTATAAAAATAAATGGCACCCACTCCTAGTTGTCGTGTCGTACGACAGATGACAGTTAGGTTGGTATCGCACCAAAGTCAGGGGTGCCTCCAGTCACGTCTTTGAGCTGCAATCTCATTGACTAAAGTGGAATTATCTTTTCAGATGAGTCCTACTTCGAACTGAGCCCCGAGGACCAGCAAAGACATGTCTGGAGACGCTACGGACAGTGGTGGGTTAACTGCTTGACTGTCGCCCGCCATACGGCCTGACATCCAGCAGTGGTGACGTTTCTTTTCACTGCAGGACGCCTTTCATTGTCATCCGCGGCACACTTTTAGCACAGCGGTAGGTCTACGATATTCTGCGCCCCGTTTTCTAGCTCAGGTCTCTGTTGAAATTGTTGTTGTTTAAACGCATCTCGGCGAGATTCGTTTGAACAGCAACAATTTCAACAGAGATCAGGGATACCCACTCAGCAGGGCATGGGGGCGGGCGTTGGACATCGAAAGAAAGCAGAGACAGATGCGCGACGCGGGCGACTGCCTCTAGCGCCACCTGACGTCACCGGTGCTGCCACGGGCGATAGCGCCGCTAGCTGCCCGGGTCGACATACGCGCGGGCGCGCCACATTGGGTCTATCTGATTGGCTGCTGATGATGTCATCATGCCTATAAAAGCGAAAAACCGTAGCAGTCCAGGTCCACTGGCTACTACCCAGACCAGTGGAAAACCTCCCGTATCCTGATGTTCCTTAAACTCGGTAAACCGCCGTCCGCCGTCTCCTCCTACCGTCCCATCAGCCTTACCTCGGTCTTCAGCAAGGTCCTTAATCCATCCTCACAGCCGCATCCATCAGCATCTGCGCCAGCGCCGCCTCCTTCCCGTTACCCAGTGTGGCTTTCGGCCGTCCTTCTCTTCCGATGACCTTCTCCTTCACCTCACTCATCTCCTTTCTGAACAGCTTAATTCCCGTCGCTCCGCTATCTTCCTCTCCCTGGACCTCGAACGTGCCTATGACCGCGTATGGCATTATGGTCTCCTCTTCAAGCTCCAAACCTTCGCCCTTCCCATTAACTACGTCCGTCTGATCGGCTCCTTTCTCTCCCAACGTCCTTCCTACGTCGCCATCCATAAAACGGATTCCTACACCTTTTTTCCCTCCGCCGGTGTGCCCCAAGGCTCCGTCCTCTCCCACCTTCTGTACCTTTTGTATACGGCGGACATGCCACCGCCGTCACCCCCCGTCCACCTTCTCCAGTTTGCCGATGACACCGCCTTCTTTCCCCTGGCCCCACCCTGCAGCGTTCCCAACACCTTCTCCAATCCCATCTTGACCGGTTCACTGCTTGGTGCAACCAGTGGTTGCTTAAGGTCAATCCCTCCAAACCCCAGGCGATCATTGTAGGCAAAACCACCCCTTCCTTCTGCCTCCTTGATTTCTATCTAACCATCTATTGCCATCCTATCACCCTCACCCCCACTCTTAAGTACCTTTGCGTCACCCTCGACCGTCGCCTCTCCTGGACCCCCATCTCCAGACAATCCAAGCCAAGGCACGCTCCTGACTCCGCCTCCTCAAGCTCCTTACTGGCCGTACATGGGGTCTGGACCCCTCCACCATACTCCACACCTATAAATCCCTCATCCGCCCTATCCTCTGTTACACCTATCCTGCCTGGATCTCCGCCCCCCCCCTACCTTTTACAAATCGCTTCAGATCCTCGAACGCAATGCTCTCCACCTCACCTATCGTATCCATCTCCCCTCCTCCACACGGATCCTGTACGACCTCATTCTGTTCCCCCACCTCGTCCTTTTCCTTGATCGAATACGGATCCTCTACACCTCCCAAAAACTCGGTCCTCCTCACCCGCTTGTCTCACCCATCCTCTCCCACCCCACCTGCTGCTGCGCCTGTATTCCCACGTCCCACCTGCTCTCCATCTCTCCACCCTCCTTACCATCTCCCAAGGTGGCTTCTGGCAGCTCCCCCTCCCTGATGATGCCCTCCTCCCCTCCGTCTACCCCTCCTACCACCTTTGATCCTCCCCTGCCCCTTCCTATGTTTTTTCCTTTGGGCACCCTCCCTCCTTTCTCTCTCCTTTTCCCTCCATCCCCCCTTCCTCCACCCCTCTTCCCCCGTGCTTCCCCTACCCCCTCCTCCCTTCCTTCCTCCCCCCTATCTTCCCTGCCCTTGGCATCTCTGCTCTCCCCTCTCCCTCTCCCACCCCCCTCCTCCTCTCTTGGCAGTTCCTCGGACTTCGACACACTCAGTGGACATTCGCGCGCCGGAGATCATCGCCTCGTGTTTCTGTGTGTGACGTTGTTGTGCTCAAGTGTTTCAATGTTTTCCGTTTTGAGCTCCAACATTCCCGTGTGACTATTTTCGTCTCTGTGTGTGTGCACAAGTCTGAACAATTTTATCTTGGACTCTATGCCCGTGAACGGCTCCATGTATTTTAAGTGTATGTCTCCATTTATATATCCACCATATTTATTCTATAATTGTCTTCATTCGTATCTTTTGTTTTCTCTGTGGCCAAAGAGTGGCGTACTATGCCACTGATGGCCTACCTGTAACAGGTATAAAAATAACAATAAAGAAAAAAAAAAGCAGCCCCGGCTCTCAGTGAACTCCTAATGACGATGGCGGAGATGGCCACCAAAAGCTCGAGGATTTTATTCGAAATGACGCGGCTTGAAAGCCGAGAACGTTTTATTCATGTATGCCATCGCGAAGGACTCCAAGGAAGCATAAGCTCTGCCATTGCTTTACGCAGTTTCAATTTTGTGGCTACGCTAACTTTCTTTTTTATAGTTGGCTAAATGGCTCTGAGCACTATGGGAATTAACTTCTGAGGTCATCAGTCCCCTAGAACTTAGAACTACTTAAACCTAACTAACCTAAGGACACCACACACATCCATGCCTGAGGCAGGATTCGAACCTGTGACCGGACCGGTGCCGCAGTTCCAGACTGTAGCGCCTAGAACCGCTCGGCCAATCCAGCCGGCTTTTTATAGTTCTGTTTACATTTTCACGTATATGTTGAAATTAGTTCGTTTTATCTTGTATGTCTTGTCTATGTCAAGACATGTCACTGCCCGAGTAACTGAAAGTGGAGACTTGCACAAGTACCTTGTTTTCGATAACAACTTCAGATCTAACTGGGAATTTTTCGTGGTGGTCCGTAACTTTCGGCTTAATAGCACATTTTTTAGACTGCATTGCTTTATTCCTAACTCTCTTATGTGTTGTAAGTGTACCTGTGTTTGTTTTTAAAACAACTACATAATCTGCATAGTGCGTAGCATTTAGATGGCAGTTCCCTTACAACTGTACAACTTCGTGGACCTCGTTCTTCTAGTTTCTTATGGGGTCCTCAACAAAGATGTTAGAAAGAAAGAAAATGATTTGTTAATCCCTGTCCGACACATTAATTTCTTATTATGTTACATTTTTCCTCGCAAGTGTATTTATTATTATTTTGGTGTGTTGCTACTGATTATCTGCATAGGATGCGTTGAGTATCCTTGCTTCTCCATTATTGTCCATAATTTTTTCGAAGATAGTGAAAGCTACATGTGTTTCCAAATTGACTTCTCGTCGTTTTTCTAAAATTCTCTCGATGTAAAAAACGTTACGAACGTCCTTTCCAAAACCCATTTTGATCTTCTCCGAAACATGCGTCTGTTATTACTTTCCAGTGATTTTGTATTCGCGAGAATTACACACCTGTAATTGGCATACACATATCTGTGGCCCTTTTTTAATAACTGAAATTGCTTTGGCGGTTTTCCATTCATCTGGGATTTTATGAAATCGCCAGTATTCATTTAATAAATGTAACAGTCTTAGCTCACGCAGCATGCTGCCATACTTAGTAAATTCCGCATTCGTTCCCTCTAGGTCACAACATTTGCGAGTTTTGGAACCTTTCAGAACTGTAAAACCTCATCTAAGTTTGTCGAATCAACTGTCTTGTTATAATAGGATGTTAGGTATTCTGAATTTATTTAAGGGGTTTCACAATACCATAAAGTCCTGTAATATTGCACCCACTGTTCTTCATTCACATTAATTGTAGCATTATCTCTTTCTCATTCATTTAAGTTCTGTAACATTTTATATGTGGTGTTCTGTTTTCCATTTGTATCATGTTCGATATTTGTAATAAATTTGTCCCAAGAGTCTTGATGTGCTTTTCTTATTATGTTCTTAGCTTGGTCCCACTTTCCCTTATGCTGCTTCTCGGTTTATTTTGCTCCCTTTTGTAGCATGAGTTGATAAGCCTATTGTTTTTGCTTCGTCGGCTCTTTAGTTTCTGCAATCCATATCTTGACCATCTTGTCCTTCTTAAAACTTTCTTCTGACCATTTACCTCACAAGTTTCTCTTTGTGTGTAGTCTTTTATGTTGCTCCAATCTATCTCCACATCACCTGCAGCTGAAATCCTTACTAGGTATTCCAGCAGTATCTTTTGATGCAGGTTTTCAGTTCACACTTCCTGTAATAAATATGCTTTGAATACTTCTTTTGAAGAATATGATTTCCTTTTAGCAAAAGTTTTTCTATATTGCCATTAAAGTTGTTGTTCCAACTAAGAGAAAACGGTCTGAATATATATCTTTTCCTCTATACACCGTAAAGTCTCGTTTACGTCTTGTGAAAAGAGGCGAAGCAAAATGCCAAGCACCTTTTCATTCCTGCGATATGCTATTATGCAAATTACCCACATTTTTATGTAAATTAGAGTCAGTTTGTTATCCAAATCAGTTAAATTTAAAATCGGAGACGGCGGAAACGCACTTTTACAACAAGAGTGATTGCGAGGGTAATTACTTCTTTTTGTTCCATCTAGACATTTCTAGACATTCGATTGAATTACTGGGTACATTGGCTAAGGTGATTTCTGCATGCCGCGTCAGCCGCAGAGAACCAAGGACAGTTCATCATACAAACTTTCCAACCCCCCAATCCTATGCGTCCGCTATAGGTGTCAAACTAAGAAAGGGGGAGGACAGGTGAATTGTTCTCTGTCGGCTTCCTGAAGAGACTTTCTCTGCCAGGAGCACTTTGGAAGCTTTTTCCTCTAAGAATTTCTGTGAAAAGTTTCCCTGTTGGAAAGAAAATTTCGTAAATAACATTGCCAATTTTGAGGCATAGTTAAGAGAAAACCTTCTAGTGGAGACAACGATCTTGAAAGCTTTGTAAAAGATATAACATCCCCTAGATAAATTTTAGCTACAGTGCGACGAAAGGAAATTATGCTTCTAACAGTTATAAACATTATCTATTCGACATATGAAAAAACAGTGAAATAAAACGATGATAAATATTAATTATTTATGTAATATTTTATGATGTAATTGGACATATCGATGTGTGTCATACAAAGACAACGATAATTGTAAATTCCTTTTATGATCTGCGTTTGTCTTCCTTTGTTTTTACCTTTTGTTGGTTGGCTTTTGTAGGTACAGGACGCAAGACGCATATCAAACTCAGGTCTGTTAAGAAATTGTTATTATTTGTTAATTATTTCTTGAGAATAGAGTTCATTATTGTAATAAATATGAGTGAATAATTATTTGTAACTTTAATTCCTCTCTCAGCAAGCATTATCTCTGTTAATTACCTCTTTCCGCTGCAAGGAGCGCAGCCATTGATGATAGCGATTTGTATCGCGTTTTCTTGTCTGTGTTTTCCTTAGAAAAAAATCAAATGTTTGCTTGATGAAGTCTAAATAGTGCACAATACGAAAGTAAAGTTTAATATCCATTTTAAATACTTCTCCTATTTGCTCTAACAATAGAAAGTTTCTATCAATTGTCTGCGCCATCTTAACAATTATCTCAGCGGCAAATTCAAATTACGCAGCTCTGCAGACATAAATGCCGAAGGTAATAAAAATGTGTAAAAATAAATGTGCACCGGTGGTCCAGAAATTTTAATGAAAATAATTCGAATCAGATTGTTTCTTCAAAAACAGTGCTCATAGCACGATCCTTATAACAAACTTTTCTAGCTGATATATGTATCCGAAATTAATTAAGCACGAGTTGCGAAGAATATTGTTTCAGGTAACATACGTCAGTGTTGTGCGCGGCTGATATTCGGTCATGATCATTTTGCTGAAGATAACTGTTTCCATCATAATCAATAGTTGTATAGAATCTGTGGTATAAACTGTGATTTAGTGACACACAACTTACAGACAACACTTTAACACCACGTTGACTTGGAGTCCTTTAGCAACTTGACCAAATCTTTAGCCGGGAGAAAAATTATTTAGTAATTACTCAATGTAATAAAATAAGATCATCATTTTCATTTACAAATTAATAAAATACCAAACCACCGAATAACACAGCGAACGGCACAAAGACAAGGGCAGACCCTGGGATTTATGGTCACATCCTTCGTCAGTCTGTTCGCAGCTAGCCCATCAACTTTCTCTTTCCTCTTTTTTCTCTCATGATGTTCCCACTCTATGAAAAAGCGAGAAAAAGACATTCAGATTGTCTAGAGGGCTGTGACATAAATTTTTCTGGAAGAGCACAATTTTTTTCCACGGTGGTGAGAGTACATTGGCGTCTGCTTAATTTTTTCGTTTGTGGAACAAAAATGTTACTTTTATGGTTGGCAAATGCTGCATGAGGGCGCGCTCTGCGCTTTTAACTTCACTTCGGAGTTTGGTCTGAGTGGGGCGGCTTCAGGCTCTGTTGGCAGAGGGCACACTTCATCCTGTGGCTCACTTCGCGCCTTACACTCGGCAGGAACTCTTCCGGTTCCGCACGCTGCTGAGACACTTTGCGGTCACGACGCTGCAGGCGGAAACATGGCCACCATACTCCTGGATCAGACGTCGCCCAAAGGCGTCGCGGCATCTGCGCCCATACGGCCACGCTAGCGAGCCATCGCGGCCTCCCGCATCCAGCGCATTTAGTCCCTACATGGGCGGTATAGGTGGCAATGAATGTAATAAGCGTCAGTAATTTCACAGTTACGTTCGACCTGACTACTGGGGCTAGCACACTCGTACAGTAAATTCACTTACTTTACAAACACGAATGCAAATCACTGTTGTCGAGTCGCGGATTTCAGTCAGTTCAAACATACTGTGTTAGAGAGGTAAACCTACCATCACATGCTGCCCTTCCTGAACTTTTCCAACCGTAAGTCACTTCAATTTCATCCTGTTTTGAGTTTATTATTGTTTTCGTTGCATCTGGACTAACTTTATTGAATTACTTCGTAACGTTTTAACGTAACTAACTTGTGCTGTTAAACTCAGGAATTTACCCTATCTTAGGATTTCATTTCATAAGTATTCCCGAGCATAATTATGGGAACTATATGGTTATCACACTCATTGATTAACTGCTGGGCTCAAAATTAGCGTTCACTAACTCCGTTGTGGACGGTTAAATTAGCATGTGTCATTGGGTGAGAGATATAGACAACTAACAACAGGGATTCCCACCTGTACTTGATTTCTCAATTTTTGAGAATACGGTAAAATATACTAGCATTGATTTAAATCCCTGTGGAGTCCATGTATATTCATGAATGTGTCTTTTTCCAAAAAATGAATTTCACATTATCAGTTGATTGTATGTAGCGATCTATCTTACGTCCCAGCTGTTTCCATTGATAATTTGTTCTCTGAAAGTGCCAGCTACTTCGATACTGACTCGCTTCTTATTCTCGCATTTAGGACGCAACATATTATAACTTGGTCTGTTTTATCTGCCTTACGTAATTCATTTTGGAGATTATCATAAAATTTCTGGGTCTCTTCTTTCCTCCCTTCTTCTGACTATATACATCAATTATGGTAAGGTAATCCCTATCTGTTCTGAACTTACATGAGACAATTCTCTTATTTCTCCATTCGTCATTAACTAAAATTATTAAAACACTACAGGCCCTACTATATTAAGGCTCCACTGTGTATCATTATATAATCGCCATACTCTACTCTCCCCTTTAATTTCTTTTTAATTTCTGTTACTACCAAGTCACTAATTTCAGATTATATCACAGTCTCATTAATTTCCCCTTCTTAATTCCCAAAAACTCTTAACATTCCATGTTACTATCTTTGCTCGATATAAACTTCCCAGCCGGCCGGTGTGGCCGAGCGGTTATAGGCGCTTCAGTCTGGAACCGCGCGGCCGCTACGGTCGCGGGTTCGAATCCTGCCTCGGGCATGGATGTGTGTGGTGTCCTTAGGTTAGTTAGGTTTAAATAGTTCTAAGTTCTTGGGGACTGATGTCCTCAGATGTTTAGTCCCATAGTGCTCAGAGCCATTTGAACCATTTTATATAAACTTCCAAGTCGTTTGTTCTTAGCTTCCTGCATGTTCGTTTGGCAAATGATCCGTTCGGTTTTTACCTGTGAAGAATTTGCGTTTGTTGCTCTTTTTCCAGAACAGGTTACCAGTCTGTGTCGCCAGGTAGGTCCAATTGAGGGGCTGCCTCCTCTCAGGCTTTAAACCTTCTGCCAACTTTAACTGGAGGGTTGCCTATTCCGCTGGTCGCTGTTCCACCGTCGAGGTATTCACCGTGTTACCTTTGTCTCAGCTCTTCATATTTATGTCCTTTGGATTAGGGGCGTTAGGGCACGCTGAGCCCCTGGAAACTGTGCTCCCTGCTGGTCTACTGACCGTTATTGGTTATTCGGCCCATCGATAACATTTCTTCATAATTTCTAAAACTTTTGGGGAAAGTGGCGACCAAAGGACTGTTCAGGTTGGTTTGTAGAATCTATGAGGCTGAAGATACAGCATCAGATATTCGGTAAAATATCGTCCACATATTCCTGAAGACTGCAAGTACACGTAGGTGTGAAAATCAGTTTAACATCTCATGCATTCAAGTTGCTGACAAGAATAATACACAGGTGAGTGGAAAAGAAAACTGAAGATCCATTAGATGACGACCCACTTGGCTTTAAAAAGGAAAGACACCGAGAGACAATTCTGACGTTACCCTTAGTAATTGAAGCAATACTTACGAAAAACCTAGTCATGTTCGCAGATATGCCGACCTAGAAAAACTATTCGACAGTTGCAAATGCGTCAGATGTCCGAAACTCTGAGAAAAATAGGAGTAGCCTGATGGGGTAGATTCTTATAGTTCTCTCGTGGTTCTTGTAAATACTTTTACAAAACCAAGAACAAAGTGTTTATGACAGGGATGCTTTTTTTCGCCCGTACTGTTCAGTCCATACACCGAAGAAACAAAGATAGAATTAAAAGAAAGGTTCTGCAGTGGGACTAAAATTCGCGGGGAAAGGATAACAATGATAAGATTCATTACTGTCCACTGTGAAAATAAAGAACTGCGGGACCTATTGAATGAAACTAACGTCTAAAGAGCACAGAAAACGGATTGGAGGAAACCGAAGAAAGACAGAAGTAATGAGAAGAAGTAGCTATGAAATTAGTGATAAACTTAACATTAAAATTGGTTTATGAGTTCTGCTACCTTGCAAGCAGAATAACAGATGTCGGACGAAGCAACGAGGAAATAAAAAGCAACTAGGAAATAAAAACTGGACTAGCACACCCAAAATAGGCACCTATGGCCAAAAGAAGTCTACTAGTAACAACATTAATCCTAATTTGAGGAAGAAGCTCCTGAAAAGGTACGTTCGGAGATAGCATTGTATGGTAGTGAATCAAGAAAGAAGAAAGTCAAAGTGGTTGAGATGTGGTGCTACAGATGGATGCTAAAAATTATGTGGACTGATAAGATATAGAATGAAAATGTTCTTCATAGAATCATCGAGAAAAGAAGCATGTGGAAAACATTGACAAGACGAAGGGGCAGGATGATAGGACATGTGATACGACATCAGGGAATAGCTTCCACGTTATTACTGCTGTAGAGGGTATAAATTGTAGAGGAAGACAGAGATTGTAATACATACAAAATTTGAGGAAGTTGGGTGCAAGAGCAACTCTGACATAAAGGCGTTCCCACAAGAGAGAAATTGATACAGATGCCTGCGTAATTAAGAGACTGACAAATATATTAATAAATAGAAAGATTATTACGATTTTAAATCTAAATTATTATTTTTATCACACCTTCATGCCTCCAGGACAGTGATTAGCTTGAATGTTACATGATTATTCATTTTTTTTTTTTTGTTTCGTTCTCCTTTTTCTCTTCCCAAAAATCTTCATTCTTTGGCTGTGCTCCTGTTTCCTTTGCTCTGACCAAATTTTGCCTATTTTCTTCCTTTCTTTTATTTCAGACTTCGTGTTCATCATTTTGTTTCTGAATCTGTCTATTTCATTTATCATTTCAATTTTGATCCCTACTTGTTTTTCTTCCATTTCTTGAACCTAGTTGGCTTTTTTATTGAACTATTTACTGCATCAAAATCACTCTTTGTGAGTCTGTTGTTGTTCATTCTATGTATGTGTCCATAGAACGTTAGTCGACATTTCCTAATCATGTCTGTGAACCTGTCTGTCTCTTAATATAATTCTTTGGTTGGTCGCTTCATCCATATACCATCTCTGTGCACTGCCCCAAACATTTTTCTAAGTATATTACGTCCTATTTTTCCTATCTCTGTGATTCCTGATGCTCCGATTGTAGTCGTTCTGATGCGTAGAGTGCTTCTGATAGTACAACTGTACTGTAGTGTCTGAGTTTAGCCTGTCTTGAAATATCTCTTTTATTGTAATGCGTCTGGTCAGTTTGTATGCTTTCTGGAGTTTTTCTGTTCTTTGCATGTTTGATCCTCCTATTTGTGCATATTCCCCAAGATACTTGAATTTTTCCACTCCATTAACCTTTCCGTATTTTGTGTACATTACTTGGTTGTTGTCGTTCTTTCTTCCCATGTTTTGCGCCTTCTTATACGATGTCTGTAAATCCAAATATTATAATTTAAGGGAAGATGAAAGTGAATAATAATCAAAGAAAAGAAAGCAGGCAGTAGAAAATACGTCACAGTTTTGGAATTTAAGCAAGAACTGGGCTATTTCGTCCGTCTTTCTTCACCTGGGTTGCTACACCAACAGTGCTACCAACGCAGCTCAGAGCCCCCTTTCACCGCAGCGCGGATTACGTCACACCCAGCGTGAACGCATGAATTAATTGCGCACGAGAAGCGGCCGCCTCAGGGGCTGAGCGAATTCGAAGTGCATGACGAAGCAATTTGTGATTCCAGGCTCGCCAGCGGTACCTCGGTAATAAGTTAGTCTTTATTACGCCGATAATAGACTTGTGAGAGTGAAAATTTAAAAAGCGACCAGCACTCTTTAATCATGGGCGTTCGGTCAGTACTCCAATATCACAGCCCTGTGCCCTGATATCTGCGCAAAAACGCGCTTCAATTATAATTTGCCCGCTACCCTCGACAAGCAGAGAATAATTAACAAGCTCGCTAGTGTAGTCTGCGCTTCGGATAACAACCTTGCACTTCCCTAGGCCGTCATTTCCTGATACTATCTCTCTCTCTCGATGCGTACCTAGGACTCAAACTCCACACCAGAGGTGATGGTAAGTAGCTACAACTGACATTTCAAAGTTGGTCTAGCGTGAAGAGTGCCATTACGTGACAAGCATGCATGGCATGACCGTTGTCTCCCAAATTTCCTGGTTCAACATTCAACCAAAAACGGAAACGAAATAACTGATATATTTATTTCCTTATTTCTGTTATGGAAAATCATGCTGCTTAAACGTTAAAAGAAACAGTCATTAGATTAGCTATGGAATACTACGGTTGGGTTCAGTAATCCCCACTCTTTTCTCTTATAAATATTTCTAAGAGATGGCAGTGCGTCGTTATTTGACATTCCAGTTAGTCTATGGACAGGTAGAGATCTATCCAGTATTAGGTCCAACTTGTTTGAAGCTGTTATGTCTCTCGCTAGCTGCAGTGTTGGGGCACCATGTACCCCGGTATAGTGTTTGTGTAAGTATTTCTTGACACATTTCTGTTTTTATGCAGTGTTTATAGTGCTTACATAGCTCTGCTAGTGTTTCAATAATAATACTAATAATAATAACAATGATAATAGTAATAATAGGCGTAATAAATACAAATTATACAGGTCCAAGAGATAAGTAATAGATTTTTTTTATTCTATGAATCAGATTTTCTGAAGTGCCGAGCTGAAAAGATAAAAGTTCTGACCAGGAGATTCCAGAATATTTTATCATGAAGATGAAAGTGAGGGTGAAGGAGGAGACGAATATGGAGGCAATGAAATAGAAGCTGAAGAGTTCAGAGACGATTATCGCGTTGAGGAGTGTGTGTTAACAGGTGATGAAGTGGATGAATATCTTGAAGAAAATTTTGTTGACGAAATCGAGTCCATTTAAAATCGTGAATGGCGAGGCTGCTAAAAGGGAAAGGGTTGAGAAGTGTACTGAGGACAGGAACTGGTTTACTGAAGGTAGATTTATAGCCTCAAACGCTAATTATCTGTATGGGAAAAATTATCATGGACGGACATCACTGCCACCGTCAAATGGAAGGACTCGACTACCAGGTCCTAAGGTAAAGTAGAATACGTGTAGATCGAAGTGGGAAGTTGGAGCCTTTTCATGAATCAGGCCACGATCGTACACATATTTCATGAATTTTCCGTCAGAGACAGAAATGTGGTCAGTAGAAGGACGTTGTTGTCTTTGTCCCGAGGAGAACGAGATAAAGACAACAATCAAATTTTGAAAAATGTGACAGATGTATTTGTAATACAGACATAAAGTGTCTTTATGCCATGATTGTTTATAAGTTACTACGTTAACATAGATTTAACTGTTCACTGGAATGTTAAAAAACCCGTCCGTACAGCACGAGCGTCAAAACGGTACTTCCGTGTTTTGGGGATGCTCACGCCAGCCCCGTTCCTAATATGCTATACTGATGAACGACGAAAACCGCTGTGCTAGCCACCCTGTATATGGTTTTTAGGTCGTTTTCCACATCAGACTAGGTGAATACCGGTCTGGTACACACGTTCTCCCTCAATTACACAATTCACTATCATTTAGATTATGTACGAGGATCACTCCAAAAGAAATGCACACTAGTTTTTTTTAAAATCCATCTTTTATTCTACATGATTGAAAGTTTTACAGTCTGTAGATACATTCTTTAGGAAGAATATTTTCATTTCTCCACATAATTTCCATCCCTCTCAACTGCCTTACGCCATCTTGGAACCAGCGCCTGTATACCCACACGGTAGAAAATGTTCTCACACTTTTGTAAGAGACAACACTCAACAGGTCATCTGGTCATGCTGTACAACGAATATTGCAAATTGCAGCAATTAACCGCCACTGTTTTTATAGTGCTTACATAGCTCTGCTAGTGTTTCAATAATAATACTAATAATAATAACAATGATAATAGTAATGATTGGCGTAATAAATACAAATTATACAGGTCCAAGAGATAAGTAATAGATTTTTTTTATTCTATGAATCAGATTTTCTGAAGTGCCGAGCTGAAAAGATAAAAGTTCTGACCAGGAGATTCCAGAATATTTTATCATGAAGATGAAAGTGAGGGTGAAGGAGGAAACGAATATGGAGGCTATGAAATAGAAGCTGAAGAGTTCAGAGACGTCAAACGACGTACTGTTACTTAAAATGAAGTGTTGTACTGAGCACTAAGGGTCAGTTTAGAGAGCGTGTTCATTTTTAATTGCAGATGCGGACATGGACACAAAATACCAATAAATATATAAAAGAAAAAAATAACATGTTATTCATGATTATACATGGGGTCGTCGTTAACAGACACAGCTTCGAAATATATATCCAGAAACCACTCATACCCAGCTGTTTGCAACAGAGCCATATATTCAGTGATGTACATCATGAAGAACAAGTCAGTTTCTCTGCTGCCCTCTGCTATGTGTTCCTGAGCGCGAACCCGTATCAGTATCAAAGCTGTTAACAGACGACGATTTTCATGTGGCCCCGCCTACGCCACCGTGCACTTGTAGAGTCTAATTTCTACAGCGTCCTTGAAGGCTAAAGCGTGAGTTCGAGTCCACGTCTTATGGAAGAAAATTTTGTTCTGTCATAAGGCTGTTTTCAGCTTCTCGTTTGAATGACAAGAAGAGAATTTTGATTTGTGTAGGTTCCATTCAGATCAATCTAGAAAGGCAACATCATTTCCGTAAAGATTTTTCAGGTTGAACAAAACATGTATATTTTATTGTGCACTGCCGATTGAATTTGACCTTCGTGCCATTGTCAAGTGCACTTATAACCACGAACTCTAGAAAAATACTTCGTCTGACAGAACAATCTTTATTGCTATAATGGGGTCTTTTCTAGAATTTATTGAGGCTGTGACTTTTGGACTGTAAGAATCTAGTCAGTTCATCAATTAGTGGTGTATCAGTGATGAGTGATTTTACTGACGCGCCTACTACAACGTCCATGTTTCTAAATCCAACAGCGGTTGTTGAGACTTATACCGCGGATAAGTTACGCCGTTGAAAATGCGCCCGAGTTGCGTACGGGGTATTTCCTCACTGCAGTTATCGGAGCTCATTAAAGAATACTTATCGCAAGATAAATCGCCCAGAGTTAACCGTCGCCAGAAGGTGGAGCGGCGAAAGTTCTACAAGCAGAATGCGTGTTGTTACGTTATTATCAATAGTTGGTCCGTTTTAACGCGCAGCGATTTACGGTTTAAATGCGTAATACATTAAATTCCCGTTTTAACGATATTCCCGTAATAGCCTCACGCCGCTGAGTGTGACGAATTATGTTACGCGCTAAGACAGAGAAAGAGGCAGCCACGGCCTAGGCGTTCTCGTCGGGACAAAAACGGCTTTCCGTGGGTGTGCGGCGGGTTGGAGCGTCCGAGACGCGGCTGCTTGCGTTGCCTGAGGGCTGCCGGCTAATTCGCTGGCACGCGGGATTTGCATAATACCTCCCGTGAGGGCTACCGTCCGAAGAAAAAAAAAAAAAACACACGCTAGCTGTGCTGTGCCGAGTGTAGTGTGCCACTTTCTGTTGTGGTGTGTTCTCCTCTGCGTGGCGTCACGCCGTACAGCAATAGCTTGCAAAGTGCCGACATGAGCTACGTTTGGTAGGTATCAGCAAAATGTATGAACGTGCAAAAATCATTAATATTAATGTTAGGCAAGAGACGAACACAGGCAATATGAGACTTGAGAAGCTATTTCAGCAAATATATTTGGAAAAAAATCGTAAATGTACTACAATGTCTTTCATAGCAAAGTCAAGTGTGGGAAAAGAAAAGGACAATAGGGCCCAACTGGACTGACTAGCCTTTGTGAACGACATAGCCTTAGTGAGACGGAAGAAGACGCAAAATATACAACTCGACAACCCAAGCAAGGCAGTCTACATCTACGTCGCTACTCTGCAAATCTCATTTAAGTGCCTGACTGATAGTTCATCGAAACACCTTCACACTATTTCGCTGTTATTCTAGTCTTGAACAGCGCACGAAGAAAACGAACACCTATATCTTTCCGTGGGAGCTCTGATTTCCCTTATTTTATTACGACAATCGTTTCTCCCTATGTAAGCCGGCGTCTAGACAATATCTTCTCACTCTGAGGAGAGAGTTAGTGATTGGAATTTCATGAGAAAGTCCTGCCGCAGCGAAAAGCAATTTTGTTTTAATAATAATAATAATGAGCGTATGGCATTGGTGGCCGGGAGACCCCTCGCGGGGCGGTTCGGCCGCCGCTCCACAAGTTCTTTAACGCCACTACGGCGACTTGCGAGTGAAACGGGTATGAAATGATAATAAAAGACACACAACACGCAGTCACCTTGAGGCAGAGAAAATCCCCGACCCCGCCGGGAATCGAACCTGGGATCCGGTGCGCGGGAACCGAGAACGCTACCGCGAGCCGCGGACTTTGTTTTAATGACTGGCTCCCAATTCGTGTGTCGTATCTGTGGCACTCCCTCCCCTACTCTGAGGTAAGACAAAACCTGCTGCCCTTCTTTGAACTTTCTCGATGTACTCCGTTAATCCAACCTGGTAAAGGACCCCGCACCGCGCAGCAGTATTCCCAAAGAGGATGGACAAGCGTGGTGTAGGGAGTCTCTTTAGAAGATCTGTTGCATCTTGTAAGTGTTTTGCCAATAAAGTGCAGTTTTCGATTCGCCTTCCTCACAACATTTTCTATTGTTCGTAATTGTAATTTCTAGGTATTTAGTCGAACTTACGGGCTTTAGATTCGATTGATTTATCGTGTAAACCAAGTTTAACTGACTCCTTTTAACACTCATGTGGATCACCTCACACTTTTCATTGTTTAGGGGCAACTGCCAATTTTCACATTTACAGGTACCTTTTCTAAATGATTTTGCAATTCGTTTCGATCTTTTGAGGACTTTACACGATAAAGACAGCATCATCTGCTAACAAGCTAAACCGGCTGCTCAGATTGCTCCTAATCTTTTTTATATACACTCCTGGAAATTGAAATAAGAACACCGTGAATTCATTGTCCCAGGAAGGGCAAACTTTATTGACACATTCCTGGGGTCAGATACATCACATGATCACACTGACAGAACCACAGGCACATAGACACAGGCAACAGAGCATGCACAATGTCGGCACTAGTACAGTGTATATCCACCTTTCGCAGCAATGCAGGCTGCTATTCTCCCATGGAGACGATCGTAGAGATGCTGGATGTAGTCCTGTGGAACGGCTTGCCATGCCATTTCCACCTGGCGCCTCAGTTGGACCAGCGTTCGTGCTGGACGTGCAGACCGCGTGAGACGACGCTTCATCCAGTCCCAAACATGCTCAATGGGGGACAGATCCGGAGATCTTGCTGGCCAGGGTAGTTGACTTACACCTTCTAGAGCACGTTGGGTGGCACGGGATACATGCGGACGTGCATTGTCCTGTTGGAACAGCAAGTTCCCTTGCCGGTCTAGGAACGGTAGAACGACGGGTTCGATGACGGTTTGGATGTACCGTGCACTATTCAGTGTCCCCTCGACAATCACCAGTGGTGTACGGCCAGTGTAGGAGATCGCTCCCCACACCATGATGCCGGGTGTTGGCCCTGTGTGCCTCGGTCGTATGCAGTCCTGATTGTGGCGCTCACCTGCACGGCGCCAAACACGCATACGACCATCATTGGCACCAAGGCAGAAGCGACTCTCATCGCTGAAGACGACACGTCTCCATTCGTCCCTCCATTCACGCCTGTCGCGACACCACTGGAGGCGGGCTGCACGATGTTGGGGCGTGAGCGGAAGACGGCCTAACGGTGTGCGGGACCGTAGCCCAGCTTCATGGAGACGGTTGCGAATGGTCCTCGACGATACCCCAGGAGCAACAGTGTCCCTAATTTGCTGGGAAGTGGCGGTGCGGTCCCCTACGGCACTGCGTAGGATCCTACGGTCTTGGCGTGCATCCGTGCGTCGCTGCGGTCCGGTCCCAGGTCGACGGGCACGTGCACCTTCCGCCGACCACTGGCGACAACATCGATTTACTGTGGAGACCTCACGCCCCACGTGTTGAGCAATTCGGCGGTACGTCCACCCGGCCTCCCGCATGCCCACTATACGCCCTCGCTCAAAGTCCGTCAACTGCACATACGGTTCACGTCCACGCTGTCGCGGCATGCTACCAGTGTTAAAGACTGCGATGGAGCTCCGTATGCCACGGCAAACTGGCT
The DNA here is from genome assembly GCF_023864275.1 of Schistocerca cancellata. Taxonomy (NCBI): domain Eukaryota; kingdom Metazoa; phylum Arthropoda; class Insecta; order Orthoptera; family Acrididae; genus Schistocerca; species Schistocerca cancellata. The sequence goes on along the minus strand of NC_064631.1, from coordinate 599,344,139 downwards.
GACACTGACGGCGGCGGTGCACAAATGCTGCGCAGCTAGCGCCATTCGACGGCCAACACCGCGGTTCCTGGTGTGTCCGCTGTGCCGTGCGTGTGATCATTGCTTGTACAGCCCTCTCGCAGTGTCCGGAGCAAGTATGGTGGGTCTGACACACCGGTGTCAATGTGTTCTTTTTTCCATTTCCAGGAGTGTAGATAAGGAACAGCAGAGGACCTATAATACTACCTTGAGGAACATCATAAATCACTTGTTTTACTCGATGACTTTCCGTAATTTACTACGAACTGTGATCTCTATAACTAGGAATCACGAATCGAGCCGTATAACTGAAACGATGTTCCATACGCATGAAATTTGATTATGAGCCGCTTATAAGGATTCTGACAGGGCAACCTCCCCACCGCACCCCCCTCAGATTTAGTTATAAGTTGGCACAGTGGATAGGCCTTGAAAAACTGAACACAGACCAATCGAGAAAACAGGAAGAAGTTGTGTGGAACTGTGAAAAAAATAAGCAAAATATACAAACTGAGTAGTCCATGATATGCAAGATATGCAACATCAGGGATAGTACGAGGTCAGGAGCGCCGTGGTCCCGCGGTTAGCGTGAGCAGCCGCGGAACAGTAGGTCCTTGGTTCAAGTCTTCCCTCGAGTGAAAAGTTCAATTTTTTATATAATCAACTTCGCTCTCCAAAATTCCAGGACATGCTCAGATTTGCTTGGACATAAGCAGGATTTGACGATCTACACACGGACAAATTTGAAAACGTTAAAAACTTATGTTTTGACAGAGCACAGGGAAAACTGTGCGACTGTGAAACTGTTGCATTCATTTGTTGCAGTTTATGTGACAAACTCTTAATTTCATCAGTTTTTTGGGAGTGATTATCACACCCACAAGAAAACCTAAATCGGGCAAGGTAGAAGAATCTTTTTACCCATTCGCCAAGAGTACAAGTTAGGTGGGTCGACAGCATATTCCTGTCATGTGACGCACATGCCATCACCAGTGTCGTATAAAATATATCGGACGCGTTTTCCTGTGGAGGAATCGGTTGACCTATGACCTTGCGATCAAATGTTTTCGGTTCCTATTGGAGAGGCACGTCCTTTCGTCTACTAATCGCGCGGTTTTCCGGCGCGGTCGCAATACACAGACATTAAACTTATTACAGTGAACAGAGATGTCAGTGAACGAACGGACAGATTATAACGTTGCGAAAATAAAGAAAATAAACTCTTCACGCGAGGGAAGACTTGAACCGAGGACCTTTCGTTCCGCAGCTGCTCACGCTATCCACGAGACCACGGCGCTCCTTGGTTCACATCATCCTTGAAGTTGCCTATCTTGCACATGGACTACTCAGTTCGTATATTTTGCTTATTTTTTCATACTTCCACACAACTTCTTCCTGTTTTCTCGATTGATCTGTGTTCAGTTTTTCAAGGCCTATCCACTGTGACAACTTATAACTGAATCTGAGGGGGACGCGATGGGGAGGTTCCCTTGTGAGAATCTAGAAATACACAATCAATTCGAAATCCCTTGCCAATAGCACTCAACACATCGTGTGAGTAAAAAGCTAGTAATGTTTCACAAGAACGAAGTTGTTGACTATCTGTCGAGTGACCGTTATCTTCGAGCTAATTCATAATGTTCGAACACAATACATGTTCCAAAAGGCTGCTGTATATCGACGTTAATGATGTGGGCTCCTATTGCCTTTACTGAATATTGGTGTCACCTGTGCATCTTTCCAGTCTTTGGATATGGATCTTTCATCAAGCGAGAGGCTATATATGATTGTTAAGCATGGAATTATTACATCAGCATACTCTGAAAGGAACCTAACTAGTATATAATCTGTACAGGAGGACTTGCTTTTATTAAGTGATTTAAGTTGCTTTAGTACTCCGAGGACATCTACTTGTAAGTCACTGATATTGGCAGCTGTTCTTGATTCGAATTCTGGAGAATTTTACTTCGTCTCGTTTGGTGAAGGAATTTCCGAAGGCTGTGTTTAGTATGTCCATTTTAGCCGTAATGTCATCGATAGTATTTACATTTCTATCGCACATAGGAGACATTGATTGTGTTTCGCCGCTAGGATACTTTACATACGCCAATATCTCTTTGGCCTTTCTGCTAGGTCAGAAGGGTGGCCAACAACAAGACAAAGGCATTGAATACCATTGGAGATTGAAAATCTAGAAGGCGCCGTGCAAAAGGAGGGCGTATTTAAATTCTTGGGTGAATATTTAACAGGAATAAAATGGGGCAATAAGGGAATAATGGAGGATATGAAGATGAGGAGGTGAGCCTCCTGTATGGCCGGAAATATATACAAGGGAAAGAATATATCAACAGACGCAAAGATCAGACACTATAAGGCGACGGAAAGGAATCGGTATTAGATGAGGCAAAGACGATAACGCTAGCAGGAAATTATGTAGAACAACTAGAGAAAGAAGAGACGTAGGTACTGACAGACATACTAGGCCCTAATAGAGGTGGTCAGAGAAGGATGCGAAGATCTAAGGAAGAACTATAACGGATCATTAGTACAATATCAGGAGAAATCATACTGAAAACGGTAAGTTTCACAGGACGTGTAATCACGATGAATACGGATAAAATGTCGAAAACTGAAGTACAACATTAGTACAATATCAGGAGAAATCATACTGAAAACGGTAAGTTTCACAGGACGTGTAATCACGATAAATACGGATAAAATGTCGAAAACTGAAGCACTGGTCGGAACTGAAGAGCAATGTTGAAAGGAAACAAAATTGGAGAAGCAAGTAACACAACGACCTACATTCCAGAGATCGACGACAGATAAGGATTTGCAAAAAGGATAGTGTGTCACCAGTGGAGCAGACAAGAGAAAGGATACTGAAGATCTCGGAAGATGAGCGGGAGGGAAGAAGAATAAAAATATAAAAAGATGACGAAGTTATCGCTGGAGAACAAAACAAGGCGGTCAATGACGGAGATACCAGTAGCCCTGCATGGGCAATAACGCAAGAGGAAACAAAAGAAAAGAATTATTTCATTACTGCCCCTTATGTTCTGTCCGTGATTGCCGTGCGACAGTATTTTTTATAGTCACAGATCAATGTAGCCAGCCCCTTCTCGTTGTCAACAGAGTTAATTGCGTCGTTACCTAATCAGAACACAATCTATTTAGTTTCGGTGTTTTATTTTTAACAACTAATCAAGTCAACAAATACAAACGTTTTACATAGCGTTACTCAGATTCTTACGATAGGAACACAAGTAAGTCTACGAAACTTGAAATAAATTATGGTTTCACGTGTTGCTGTTGATGTTATCGTCACTGAAATTTTGTCAGCGTGCCTCACAAAGAGCAGTCTCATCTTTTTTCTAACGATTACTGTAAACGTGCAATACGCTCCAGTGTTGGAACCGCAGAAAGATCAGTTTACAGTTTTCCATTTTCGAAGTTGTTGTTGAACCCCCTTCTGCGAAGTCACACCGATGGCGGCTGGTGGAATAAGTTGTTGTTTAACTAGTTATTCTGAAACGAATTAACACTAAGGGATCCACACTATTATTGAGTGCAGCAGTAACTCTGTTACGTTTTCAGGGCTAAATCACTAAACCTACTTGATAAAATTTGGTATGGAGAGAACATGAACTCTGGTGAAGAGCATAGGCTACATTAGAAAGTGTGTAGTGCAATATGTTTATCGATCTGAAGAATATAACGCGAGTTAGGGACACATATTTACTCTCTGTAAAGGCTGTTTACTCTTTTACTTTTGAACTTTATCATTTTTGTGAAAATACTTTTATTGTGTGATATGTTTTATGTAATACGATTCAACATAGTGAATACAATGCTTATACAATCCTCAACTTCGTTAATCCATACTTCCATGCTAATATTATTAATGGCTGAAGTAACTCTGTCAGATGCATTTTTACGACTAAACCACTGAACCGATTTCTATAAAATTTAGTTTAGAGATAGCTTGAACTGTGACAACTACGTTTCAAAGTAAAAACAAGCAAAACACCGACTCCTAAGAGAATTCAGTAACATATCGAGGGCCTTTCTTTACATCAGTGAACATAAGCCATTTTAAAAAGTATTAAATTCGTTGCTTAAAGTACATATTGAGCAACAGCTTCTCATTCACCATCACTCATAGTAACAAAACTACCAATCTGCGGGCGCAGTCGCGGGTAGCAGCTAGTCCAGTAGTGAGGTATCGTTAGACTATTGAGGCATGATTAGCGGTTCGGTTCTGACTGACTGTTTTGATAGACCAACCTTTCTTGACGTTCTGACGAAACAGATTTATTTACCACTTGAGTTAAACGGAGCAGAAACACTCGACTATTTGCACAATAACAACAGGTAAACGTGATGATGAGTCGTAGAATATATCAGCGCTTCATTCTATTGTATCACACCACGCAATAACATCTGCCTAGTTATTGAAATGATGATGAACAACTACGGTTTTATCAAAAATATAGAAAGCTCTGTTCGACCTCTGACCACACCGATCTTTTCCTGTACCGAACTACCGTCAACTTCACTGAATCTGCTTCAGTGTATTCTTTACTTCTTCTCAAATCGACGTTGCTCTCTACAACGTCCAACTGCCATCATGCTATAATTTAATTAAATTTAGCCACGCGGGATTAGCCGAGCGGTCTAGGCGCTGCAGTCATGGACTGTGCGGCTGGTCCCGGCGGAGGTTCGAGTCTTCCCTCGGGCATGGGTATGTGTGTTTGTCCTTAGGATAATTTACGTTAAGTAGTGTGTAACCTTAGGGACTGATGACCTTAGCAGTTAAGTCCCATAAGATTTCACACACATTTGAACAATTAAATTTAACTAGGTTATTTTCTCGTTTAGAATTCATTTGAGAGCCGACAAAACATCGTTACTACTTCGCTCATGTCCATTTGTTTGATAACAGCGTACACTTTGTGTGTGTGTGTGTGTGTGTCTGTGTGTCTGTGTGTGTGTGTGTGTGTGTGTGTGTATGTGTGTGTGTGTAATCTACTGAAGTTAGACTAGCTACCGTTAACTTGAACCTATCTTCAAAGTTTTGAGTTTTGCACTGCAAGTTTAATGTATTTTTTGCATTTCATTCATTTCTGTTTATAAATGGTTTGAGGCACAATTAACTGTCTTGTCTAAACTGATTAAGAGATGACTGCGATGTTCGGAGCTGTAATAAACATGTTTTGGTTATCGTTTTCTGGTTACTGTCAAAGATTTATTTCTGAGGAGCTCGTACCTCAGCCCTGAGGCAGTTGGTTACGTGGAGGTAGAAACAAGGTACTTGTCACAAAGTCAAAAACTTGCAGCCAACGCCACCTTACCTGCCCCTTCGGATGTTTTGACTGTTTCGAATCGTGAAAGTCGTCTGATCAAAAACGCCAATTTGTTTTGCTTACGGGCGTATTGCTGATTCCGATAGTAGTCTAAATTGTTTCGTCATATGCTTTCCCAGCGGAAAGCTAATGAATATAGAATGAATGAAATGGTAGCTGTCTGGGGTAATATGTTTCATTAGTTGAAATATTCTGCAGCAGAAGATTCTTTTGTTAATCCATACAGATTGCTTCCTTAGTCACAGATATTCTGGACTTCAAATGTTCGGAACATTTAATCTCATAAGACGCGTCTGCTTTCCTCTTATGTATTTCGTTTTAAGTCATTAGATGTTTCAGCTTATTCACAGTTTATACCTGAATTGTATCTTTTATGTTGTTTATCTGTAAAACAAGTGCGTATTTGATCCAGTAATACGACACATTTTTCCTCGTAAATGTAACTCTCTTTTTGTTTCATCGATTAAAATAACCAAAACTACAAGTATGCGATGTGAAAAGGATGCTTCCGTAATCCAATTAAATCCTCTTTTACTGTGTTTGTGTGGGCAGCTTTCGCAGGTAGAACGGTGAGAATACTGCTTGCTGATTCTTACTCGTTACATTTTAAACTTTCAAGTCAATCGTCACACACTGAACATGTATCATTCCTTGGTTTTCCAGAACTTACGTTGTAGCTAGTCACAAAAAAGCAGTCAATATTGTTCATTTCACATAGGTTTTGAAGGATTTTTCTCTAAGTATAACAGGAGCGGCTTTCGAATATTAAGTTCTCCTGGTGAAGAATGAATTCTATAATGTGACTTGCGGGCTCCCAGCGACTGTCGTTCTGCTGCAAGGGTGCCCACAGCCGGGGGCAAAGGGACTTGAACCCCCCCCCCCCCCCCCGCCAGCGTACAGGGAAAGACGAAAAACTATGGTGCAGTCAGCTGTTTTTCTTTCAAGAAAATTGTTTAGAAGTTTGTATTACGCAAGTTTCTAACGGCGTCGGTACTGAAACACTTTATGGCTACTTACAATTTGACATTCCTATTCAAAAATATTAAGAATACTCCATAAGCGTTATGCTTTCCTCTGGTCTCCACTCGTGTTTTCCCTGTAGTAACCATGTCCTTTTAAGAGTTTTAAGGCAGTGTCGCCTGTGCATTGGTGATGTTACGCAATGGCAAGAATGCTCGTTGAATACCTAAACATTGTGTATTTGTTCATCTCTATAAATGCTCTAATTATAGACAAGAAAAAATCATGATATGAAGCTTCATATGGATATTTCTTTGGTGTTCTTCGCATCAGAGAATTTACACTGAGAAGTCCAGTCAGTTGAGTTTTGTGTATCATAGGAACTAATTTCATTGACATCCTACATTAATCTATACCCCTCTGTGAGTGGAGCATTCTGAAAACATTTCAATCCTAAGCGCTTACAAACGTCATCTGCAACCTGGCTCCTAGCCCGCAATCTATTTGAAAACGCAGAAATACGCCCCAAGACTTATCTTTTCCTTGTACTTACATTCTGCACAGGACTGGAATGTTCTTCTTCATTCTGATGCCTTCATTTCATTTAAGATATAGCTCTACGCACAGTTTCGATAACAGTAACATATGAATGTTTCAGCTCATCTTACCGACAAAAACACCTTTTCCAGCCTACTTTGGATGCACAACGCGGCGAAATTTATATCGGTCTTCGCCTTAACAGGTCGAACTTGGTCGAAAGTGTGTGAGTGATTGGCAAGTATTGTTGGGAAGCTACAGCATTATAAGATGAAACATGAAAGGAGAAGAAAAAAACACTTAAGTAGAAAATGAGGTTGGCCGTTCTTTCTCAGCATCGAATGAACGTTGATCATTTTTCTCAAATCCATAAAAATTTTACCTCACATTTTCGAGCAACTTGATCGTTTTTTTTTAAAAAAAAAAACAAGTCCGGTAATCAGTTACCCTATAGGACGCTCTATAGAAGATATTAGTTTAAATCCTGATTAGTACCATCATAAGTGCCTGCTGGCGACATTTAATGAATTGCAAATTGCTGGAACATGCTTTCAAAATTGAAGTTATCCTCTTTTGCTATTATGGGCCACCCACTGAACGACCCTTCACAGCTAAGATTTCAGAGCCAGAAGATGTGTAAACTACAATCACATTGACCCGCTGCCCGTCTAATAAAACAACTCAGCTCTGAATGGAGGTTTCCTCCATGCACTTCTGTTTCTTCAATATTTCAATGGTTTTTCAATTTGTTGCCAGGCACTAGTCATGATAGCATGCGTTACATTCTTTCCTCATTGCATGCATTTCTGGCCTAACAGAGAAAATGTAGGTAAGTTTATTTTGCAAGCGTGAAAATTAAACATGTTGTGCATGTAATCTGAAAGTTGAAAATGTAACGAATGAGAACAGTATATCAGTACCTGTAAGCAAACAAGCAATGTCTTTCGACGTTCTAGTTTAATCAGTTACCGACGCAAATACAGTAAAACATTATTTAAATTGATTACGTAAGCATCTTTTTAACACCAAAGGTTTCCCTTCTTGGTTATTTTAAACAAAAAAAAAGTTACATTATTGGATCAAATACGCATTTAAGACCAGGAAGACTTTTGAAAATGCCTTCCTTAAAATATTATTAGCGTAAGCCTTGTATTATTTGTTATTTAAAACAGCTATCGAGTGCACATGGCAGAAATTACGAACAAAAAAACAATCGTAAACAATCTTTATGCAAACAACAGTCTGCTAGTGTCTTGGGCGATCTGACGTGCGACGCCGGCTTCAGAACAACGTTTAGCGTTAAGTCTGTACTGCCGTCCCCCTCCCCCCCCCCTTATTTTTACCTCCGTGATAAGCTGTTGCAGTGGGCGCTTACGTTTCTCTGGTCTCTCTGCCGTGGATAAACTGCGTTATATTACTGACAAATGGAGACGTCTGCTCCACCAAATATGACAAAATTTAGCTGAAAACTTATATAGTGAAGATTCCACTCCGAACAGTAGTTTGATACAGGTGCATTAAATGTCATTTAGAACACGTGGGAGAACCCAGGATTGATTTCAACAAGGTATTACTAAAAGCACAAATTTGAAAGGCCACAATGAACACCAGAAGTATTTTTTGTTTTTGAGAGGTGATGTGCACATTTATTCACGTCTTCACGTTCCACGAAATCTGCGCCTTCAGTATAATCAAGCCGTTGTAGTTTGTACGTCACATATGAAAGTCCCCCCCACGAACCATGGACCTTGCCGTTGGTGGGGAGGCTTGCGTGCCTCAGCGATACAGATGGCCGTACCGTAGGTGCAACCACAACGGAGGGGTATCTGTTGAGAGGCCAGACAAACATGTGGTTCCTGAAGAGGGGCAGCAGCCTTTTCAGTAGTTGCAGGGGCAACAGTCTGGATGATTGACTGATCTGGCCTTGTAACATTAACCAAAACGGCCTTGCTGTGCTGGTACTGCGAACGGCTGAAAGCAAGGGGAAACTACAGCCGTAATTTTTCCCGAGGACATGCAGCTCTACTGTATGATTAAATGATGATGGCGTCCTCTTGGGTAAAATATTCCGGAGGTAAAATAGTCCCCCATTCGGATCTCCGGGCGGGGACTACTCAAGAGGACGTCGTTATCAGGAGAAAGAAAACTGGCGTTCTACGGATCGGAGCGTGGAATGTCAGATCACTTAATCGGGCAGGTAGGTTAGAAAATTTAAAAAGGGAGATGGATAGGTTAAAGTTAGATATAGTGGGAATTAGTGAAGTTCGGTGGCAGGAGGAACAAGACTTTTGGTCAGGTGATTACAGGGTTATAAATACAAAATCAAATAGGGGTAATGCAGGAGTAGGTTTAATAATGAATAAAAAAATAGGAGTGCGGGTTAGCTACTACAAACAGCATAGTGAACGCATTATTGTGGCCAAGATAGACACAAAGCCCATGCCTACTACAGTAGTACAAGTTTATATGCCAACTAGCTCTGCAGATGATGAAGAAATAGATGAAATGTATGACGAGATAAAAGAAATTATTCAGGTAGTGAAGGGAGACGAAAATTTAATAGTGATGGGTGACTGGAACTCGTCAGTAGGAAAAGGGAGAGAAGGAAACATAGTAGGTGAATATGGATTGGGGGGAAGGAATGAAAGAGGAAGCCGCCTTGTAGAATTTTGCACAGAGCATAACTTAATCATAGCTAACACTTGGTTCAAGAATCATGAAAGGAGGCTGTATTCATGGAAGAAGCCTGGAGATACTGACAGGTTTCAGATAGATTATATAATGGTAAGACAGAGATTTAGGAACCAGGTTTTAAATTATAAGACATTTCCTGGGGCAGATGTAGATTCTGACCACAATCTATTGGTTATGAACTGCAGATTGAAACTGAAGAAACTGCAAAAAGATGGGAATTTAAGGAGATGGGACCTGGATAAACTGAAAGAACCAGAGGTTGTAGAGAGTTTCAGGGAGAGCATTAGGGAACAATTGACAGGAATGGGGGAAAGAAATACAGTAGAAGAAGAATGGGTAGCTCTGAGGGATGAAGTGGTGAAGGCAGCAGACGATCAAGTAGGTAAAAAGACGCGGGCTAATAGAAATCCTTGGGTAACAGAAGAAATATTGAATTTAATTGATGAAAGGAGAAAATATAAAAATGCAGTAAATGAAGCAGGCAAAAAGGAATACAAACGTCTCAAAAATGATATCGACAGGAAGTGCAAAATGGCTAAGCAGGGATGGCTAGAGGACAAATGTAAGGATGTAGAGGCTTGTCTCACTAGGGGTAAGATAGATACTGCCTACAGGAAAATTAAAGAGACCTTTGGAGAGAAGAGAACCACTTGTATGAATATCAAGAGCTCAGATGGCAACCCAGTTCTAAGCAAAGAAGGAAAAGCAGAAAGGTGGAAGGAGTATATAGAGGGTTTATACAAGGGCGATGTACTTGAGGACAATATTATGGAAATGGAAGAGGATGTACACTCCTGGAAATGGAAAAAAGAACACATTGACACCGGTGTGTCAGACCCACCATACTTGCTCCGGACACTGCGAGAGGGCTGTACAAGCAATGATCACACGCACGGCACAGCGGACACACCAGGAACCGCGGTGTTGGCCGTCGAATGGCGCTAGCTGCGCAGCATTTGTGCACCGCCGCCGTCAGTGTCAGTCAGTTTGCCGTGGCATACGGAGCTCCATCGCAGTCTTTAACACTGGTAGCATTCCGCGACAGCGTGGACGTGAACCGTATGTGCAGTTGACGGACTTTGAGCGAGGGCGTATAGTGGGCATGCGGGAGGCCGGGTGGACGTACCGTTGAATTGCTCAACACGTGGGGCGTGAGGTCTCCACAGTACATCGATGTTGTCGCCAGTGGTCGGCGGAAGGTGCACGTGCCCGTCGACCTGGGACCGGACCGCAGCGACGCACGGATGCACGCCAAGACCGTAGGATCCTACGCAGTGCCGTAGGGGACCGCACCGCCACTTCCCAGCAAATTAGGGACACTGTTGCTCCTGGGGTATCGGCGAGGACAATTCGCAACCGTCTCCATGAAGCTGGGCTACGGTCCCGCACACCGTTAGGCCGTCTTCCGCTCACGCCCCAACATCGTGCAGCCCACCTCCAGTGGTGTCGCGACAGGCGTGAATGGAGGGATGAATGGAGACGTGTCGTCTTCAGCGATGAGAGTCGCTTCTGCCTTGGTGCCAATGATGGTCGTATGCGTGTTTGGCACCGTGCAGGTGAGCGCCACAATCAGGACTGCATACGACCGAGGCACACAGGGCCAACACCCGGCATCATGGTGTGGGGAGCGATCTCCTACACTGGCCGTACACCACTGGTGATCGTCGAGGGGACACTGAATAGTGCACGGTACATCCAAACCGTCATCGAACCCATCGTTCTACCATTCCTAGACCGGCAAGGGAACTTGTTGTTCCAACAGGACAATGCACGTCCGCATGTATCCCGTGCCACCCAACGTGCTCTAGAAGGTGTAAGTCAACTACCCTGGCCAGCAAGATCTCCGGATCTGTCTCCCATTGAGCATGTTTGGGACTGGATGAAGCGTCGTCTCACGCGGTCTGCACGTCCAGCACGAACGCTGGTCCAACTGAGGCGCCAGGTGGAAATGGCATGGCAAGCCGTTCCACAGGACTACATCCAGCATCTCTACGATCGTCTCCATGGGAGAATAGCAGACTGCATTGCTGCGAAAGGTGGATATACACTGTACTAGTGCCGACATTGTGCATGCTCTGTTGCCTGTGTCTATGTGCCTGTGGTTCTGTATAGTGTGATCATGTGATGTATCTGACCCCAGGAATGTGTCAATAAAGTTTCCCCTTCCTGGGACAATGAATTTACGGTGTTCTTATTTCAATTTCCAGGAGTGTAGATGAAGATGAAGTGGGAGATAAGATACTGCGTGAAGAATTTGACAGAGCAATGAAAGACCTTAGTCAAAACAAGACTCCGGGAGTAGACAACATTCCATTAGAACTACTGATGGCCTCAGGAGAGCCAGTCATGACAAAACTTTACCATCTGGTGAGCACGATGTATGAGACAGGCGAAATACCCTCAGACTTTAAGAAGAATATAATAATTCCAATCCCAAAGAAAGCAGGTGTTGACAGATGTGAAAGTTACCGAACTATCAGTTTAATAAGTCACAGCTGCAAAATACTAACGCGAATTCTTTACAGACGAATGGAACAACTGGTAGAAGCCGACCTCGGGGAAGATCAGTTTGGATTCCGTAGAAATGTTGGAACACGGGAGGCGATACTGACCTTACGACTTATCTTGGAAGAAAGATTAAGAAAAGGCAAGCCTACGTTTCTAGCATTTGTAGACTTAGAGAAAGCTTTTGACAATGTTGACTGGAATACTCTCTTTCAAATTCTGAAGGTGGCAGGGGTAAAATACAGGGAGCGAAAGGCTATTTACAATTTGTACAGAAACCAGATGGCAGTTATAAGAGTCGAGGGGCATGAAAGGGAAGCAGTGGTTGGGAAAGGTGTGAGACAGGGTTGTAGCCTCTCCCCGATGTTATTCAATCTGTATGTTGAGCAAGCAGTAAAGGAAAGAAAAGAAAAATTCGGAGTAGGTATTAAAATTCATGGAGAAGAAGTAAAACTTTGAGGTTCGCCGATGAAATTGTGATTCTGTCAGAGACAGCAAAGGACTTGGAAGAGCAGTTGAACGGAATGGACAGTGTCTTGAAAGGAGGATATAAGATGAACATCAACAAAAGCAAAACGAGGATAATGGAATGTAGTCGAATTAAGTCGGGTGATGCTGAGGGAATTAGATTAGGAAATGAGACACTTAAAGTAGTAAAGGAGTTTTGCTATTTAGAGAGTAAAATAACCGATGATGGTCGAAGTAGAGAGGATATAAAATGTAGACTGGCAATGGCAAGGAAAGCGTTTCTCAAAAAGAGAAATTTGTTAACATCGAATATAGATTTAGGTGTCATGAAGTCGTTTCTGAAAGTATTTGTATGGAGTGTAGCCATGTATGGAAGTGAGACATGGACGATAACTAGTTTGGACAAGAAGAGAATAGAAGCTTTCGAAATTTGGTGCTACAGAAGAATGCTGAAGATAAGGTGGGTAGATCACGTAACTAAAGAGGAAGTATTGAAAGTATTGAATAGGATTGGGGAGAAAAGAAGTTTGTGGCACAACTTGACTAAAAGAAGGGATCGGTTGGTAGGACATGTTCTGAGGCATCGAGGGATCACAAATTTAGCATTGGAGGGCAGCGTGGAGGGTAAAAATCGTAGAGGGAGACCAAGAGATGAATACACTAAGCAGATTCAGAAGGATGTAGGTTGCAGTAGGTACTGGGAGATGAAGAAGCTAGCACAGGATAGAGTAGCATGGAGAGCTGCATCAAACCAGTCTCAGGACTGAAGACCACAACAACAACATATGAAAGTCAACGCAATAGTCACTGATTCAGATAAACAGTTTGTTAATTCACCACAGTTTGTACACACGCTAGATAGCCTTCACCAAAATGATCAGTTCTTGAAATGTTCGCTATCGTCCACTTCTCTCACCTGAACTTCTTCGATCGGCATTCAAACGGTTACTGGCATTTTTATTTTACTTGATGTAGCTGCGATTCGCCATTAAACAGCTCACGGGTATGTTCGGTTCTTCTCATCCAGATCTTGAACCTTCTGCTGCAAACAATACTTCTTTACCGCATCACACTATTGTCACTGCACTAACGAACTTCCATCATTGTCGCTCCTCGTCAACAACTGTCTCCTGTTTCCTACATCGCTTACAAAATATAGATTTTAATTTTGACCTAAAGTGATTACTATTTCATTATCTACATCATAAAAATTAAAAATAACAAGAGAAGAATATGTTTACAGGTAAACTTTCATCTAACAGGATACATTCATTAACATTTTATATTTGAATGAACAAAAAGCGATATATATGCAACATCTTTACACTGGAAAGAAGACAATTAACAAAACAGACTGCTGTCAACGTAACACATAGAAACTACATAAGACGAAAATCTCCGTCGCTTCATGATCACAATTCACCAGTGGTCAATATTGCACATCTCGTGGAGGAGTGTTCTGCAAGCCATTCTCAAATATAATTATTCATTTGACATGTAGCCACTTGTTCTACAGTATTTCTATCTGGTAATTTTATGTCATCGTTCGTCTTAGCATCCTTTCTTACTATTATCCATTGCTGTTGTAATATTATTGGTATTTCCGTCCTATGAAAGCTTTGAGTACCCTTTGAAAGACATTTGTTTTGTATAATTTACATAACTGTAAAGATGCGCATCTAGCGCGGACGCTAATACATCGATTGCGCAGTCAAAGAAACATTTTAACAGAAGCTGAACTGTCGTTCCGCTTCGATCTAAATAAAAGATGACAGTAAAAAACGTTTGTAGATCTTCAGATTTTAATGTGCTTCTGTTTGTTATGTGAAAACGTAAAGGAGGTCGACTTTAAGTTAAAAAAGTGAGCGGTCTTGCTAGCGTGCAGACAACATTATTAATTAATAAAATTAAAATAATTCATGTTCGAAACTGTAAATCAGCAAGTTATTGTTATCGGAGGTGTTGAACAGTGCAAGAATTGTCTTCAACGAAAGGAGAAAAGTAATGACTGTAATTTGTGACAAAAAAAACGTGAACCAAGGAGACAGCACAGGACAGGCTGAAATCTGATCACACCATACTGTTAGAAAAGTACTTATGTGAGTTATATTGTTTATAAATAAGCCCTAATTTGCTAGTGAGAATTGTTTGAATATATTTAGTGTTTACCAGACTTCTTATTCTGTTCTTTTCCTTTATACTTTTTATCCTCCATGCCATATTATTTTTATAAATGTCAAACAGCCTTTACTACAGCAGAGAATACTGCGGCATCCTGGTCGTAGACAGAAGGCCGCTCCTTGTCTTCTATACAACTCATAGCTGCCCCATTTATTAATGATTTCATTTCCAAATGCAATTTTTTTTACTATTCATTGTTAAAGGTCCCTTAGGTAATTATAAAATTCATACTGATTACGTAAAGAAATCCGGGTTGTTCTTTTCCAAATAATAGAAGTCTTTGCGTAATCAAAAACTAGCCTCCTTCTGACAACGATCAGGAGCCGACCAGAAGACGGACGTCTTCGACCGCTTTCGTGGCTCCTGTGGCAAAGCTGTGCCAAACTGGGAACATGGCATTCTAGTATGAAATACAGATTTAAATTGATAGAATTGAAATACAAAAAGAATACCACAACTTTAGGAATTTAAAACTCTGCAACGACAAAAGGCAGAGCTAAGACTGTCTGTCGGCGAATTAAGGGAGCTATAAAGTTTCATTTAGTTGTACATTTGTTCGCTTGAGGCGCTGTTGACTAGGTGTCAGCGTCAGTTGATGCTAAGATGGCGACCGCTCAACAGAAAGCTTTTTGTGTTATTGAGTACGGCAGAAGTGAATCGACGACAGTTGTTCAGCGTGCATTTCGAACGAAGTATGGTGTTAAACCTCCTGATGGGTGGTGTATTAAACGTTGTATAAACATTCAACTACCCGAGGCGATGGATCGGCCGCCAGGCAGCCTGTGACAGAGCACTTCATCACTGGCCTCCAAGAAGCCCTGATCTTACCCCCTGCGATTTTTTCTTATGGGGGTATGTTAAGGATATGGTGTTTCGGGCACCTCTCCCAGCCACCATTGATGATTTGAAACGAGAAATAACAGCAGCTATCCAAACTGTTACGCCTGATATGCTACAGAGAGTGTGGAACGCGTTGGAGTATGGGTTGATATTGCTCGAGTGTCTGGAGGGGGCCATATTGAACATCTCTGAACTTTTTTTTGAGTGAAAAAAAACCTTTTTAAATACTCTTTGTAATGATGTATAACAGAAGGTTATATTATGTTTCTTTCATTAAATACACATTTTTAAAGTTGTGGTATTCTTTTTGAATCACCCTGTATATTTAACGTAATAATAATAATAATTTTTTTATCATACTAGACTGTCTGGTCGGTCTACCCGACTTCACAGGTGAATCATTGCTGTTGTAGCAAACCTTTACCCTTTTCATAAACCATTTATTTTTACGACTGCTGTGTTAAAACAGCAAGCGCATGGACGATAGGATTACACGCTGAATAGTGCACCACATGGGATTCCTCTCCAGATCACCTCGAGGTTGCAAGGTGTATGTACGTAGAAACCCACATGTGTCGATTGGGTACAGCATGTTGAAAAATGAGTTCTGAATCCCTCTCATAGCTCGGAAGCAGCAGGGTGCAATTACCAAGATATACTATGTTTTACTCACTCCCTAATTGCAAATATTTCTCTGCAAATGTTCTACAATGGATCGTCTTGTGTTGTGTGACGTTGTTAATACTGAGTTAGATAGACATTCTGCACCTACGTGGTCACAACATCTGCAGGCACCCATCTGAGTCACAGTATGTGTCAGTGGATGTATCTCGTCCTTGTCTGAGATCCTTAAGCATCTGAGAATGCACTCTTTGCACGTCAGGAGATAGTTCACGAATGTTCCAAGAATAATGTTTATAAATCTCGGAAACTATACGTGGCGTGCGTGTCCAATGTAATATTACAGTCTGCCGGCATATATTGTAAGCACTGTTACCTCAGGAGATATTGCTCCATCTCTTTTGTTCGCGCTCCGTGTTTACGGTCAGCATTCAAATGAAAGAGCGTTGTGGACATGGGAAAAATTGTCGAGACTGCTCTCGTACGCGCTCACAAAAACCGACGAGACACGGAAGCCATGACAAACGCCAAGCGCAGCGCTAGTAAATATGGTGCCATAATTTTAAGTCCCTTTCTCTAGGCGTGTGGGGAAATACCATCGCCTGACGTCGCATACATCTCAGAGTCGTAAAACAGACGCTGCTTTCCATTTCTTCACTTACAATGACAAACCTTTCTGCCTCGGGTACCGCGAAAGATAAAAATAACGATCTGTGGCAGATTGACCTCACGGGACATAAAATTCTTTGAGGTGGGAAGCTTAGCATAAGGGGCAGAATACAGTCATCAGACGCAAATAATATCATCTGCGCTTCGTTTAACACGGAAGAGCCTTCGATAAAATTCGAGTTGCTGGTTGGTACAGTAGTTCTCGTATATCCAGTTTCAGGATCGCATCTAGTTTCTTTTCTGTTTCAAGAAGAATAAATGTCTGTTTTTAGATGTTCTAACCAAAACCAATATAACATATTTGAATTGAGTCATCTGTGTATAGAGTGCTCATTGTCAAGTTTTTTTGTTTTGAGACATCACATACTTCCGTTGTAAGAACAGGAAGAACAGACATAGGGTGAAATCGGCATTTATAACACATATTACGACAATTCAGGTATACATGCCGACGACACAAGCTGATTATGAAGAGATAGAGAAAGTATATGAGGATACTGAAAGGGTAATATAACACGTAAACGGAGATGAAAATCTAACAGTCATAGTGGGGCTGGAATGCAATTTTTGGGAAAGGAGTAGAAGAAAAGGTTACAGTAGAATATGGGCTTGGGACAAGGAATGAGAGAGGAGAAAGACTAATGGATTTCTCTAATAAATTTCAGCAAGCAATAGCGAATACTCTGTTCCAGAACCACAAGAGGAGAAGATACACGTGGAAAAGGCCGGGCGGTACGGGAACATTTCATTTAGATTCCATCGTGGTCAGACAGAGATGCCGAAATCATATACTGGATTTTAAGGCGTACTCAGTAGCAGATATAGATTCAGGTCACAATATAGTAGTGACGAAGAGTAGGCTGAAGTTTAAGAGGTTAGTCAGGAAGAATCAACACGCGAAGAAGTGGGATAGGTCTACAGATGTACTAAGGAATGACGAGATATACTTGAAAGTTCTCTAAGGCTATAGATACAGCAATAGAGAATAGTTCAGTACGCAATACAGTTGAAGAGGATTGGTCATATCTAAAAAGGGCAATCACAGAAGCTGGAAAACACAAAAACTTAGGCTCAAAGAAGGTAACAGCGAGGAAGCTATTGGTAACGGAAGAAATACTTCAGTCGGTCGAAGAAAGAAGAAAGTACAAAAATGTTCAGGGAAATTCAGGAATACAAATTTACAAGTCAATGAAGAACGAAAAAAATGGGAAGTTCAAGGAAACTAAGACGAAATGGCTGCATGAAAAATGTGAACAAATTGAAAGAGGAGTGATTGTTGGAAGGATTGACTCAGCATATAGCTAAGTCAAAACGACCTTCGGTGAAATGAAGAAAAGGGGTAGTAACATTAAGACTGCACCTGGAACTCCACTGCTAAATGCAGAGGAGAAAAGAATACATTGAAGGCCTCTATGAGGAGGAAGATTTCTCTGATGTGATAGAAGAAGAGACAGGAGTCGAATTTAGAAGAGATAGGGGATCCAGTATTATAATCAGAATTTAAGAGAGCTTTGGGGGACTTAAGATCAAATAAGGCAGATAACATTCCACCAGAATTTCTAAAATAGTTGGGGGAAGTGGCATCAAAACGATTATTCACGTTGGTGTGTAGAATGTATGAGACTGGCGGCATACCTTCTGATTTTCGGAGAAACATCATCCACACAATTCTAAAGACTGCAAGAGCCGACAAATGCAAAAATTATCGTACAATCAACTTACTAGCTCATGCATCCAAGTTGATTACAAGAATAATATACACAACAATGGAAAGGAAAATTGAGGACGTCTTAGATGACGATCAGCTTGGCTTTAGGAAAGGTAAACGCGCCAGAGGTGCAGTTCTGACGTTGCAGTTGATAATGGAAGGAAGACTACAGAAAAATCAAAACACTTTCATAGGATTTGTCGACCTGGAAAAAGGGTTCGATAATGTAAAATGGTGCAAGATGTTTGAAATTCTGAAAAAAATAGGGGTAAGCTTAGGGAGAGACGGGTAATATATAATATGTACAACAGCCAAGAGGGATGAGTGGACGACTAAGGACGAAGCGCTCGGATTAAAGAGGGTGTATGACATGGACTTTTCGCCCTACTGTTCAATCTGTACATCGAAGAAGCAACGATGGAATTAGAAGAATTATTCAGGGTGTAATTAAAATTCAAAGTGAAGGGATATAAGTGATACGATTCGCTGATGACATTGCTATCCTGAGTGAGAGTGAAGAAGACTTACATGATCTGCTGAATGGAATACAGAATATGGAATGAGAGTAAATCGAAGAAAGACGAAAGTAATGAGAAGTAGCAGAAATGAAAACAGCGAGAAACTTAAATCAGGACTGATGGTCATGAAGTAGATGAAGTTAACATAATTTGCCATCTAGGCAGTAAAATAACCAGTGACGGACGGAGCAGTACGGACATCAAAAGCGTACTAACACTGTCAAAAAGGACGTACCTGCCCAAGAGAAGTCTACTAGTCTCAAACATAGGCCTTAATGCGAGGAAGAAATTTCTGAGAATGTACATTTGGAGCCCAGAATTCTGTGATAGTGAAACATGGACTCTGGGAAAACCGGAACAGAAGAGAATCTAAGCATTTGAGACGTGGTGCTGTGGGCCATTGTTGAAAGTTATGCGGACTGATAAGGTGAGGAATGTGGAAGTTCTGGGCAGAATCAGAGAGGGAAGGTATATGCGGAAAACACTGACAAGAAGAAGGATGATAGGACGTAAGTTAAGACATCAGGGAATGACTTCCATGGTACTAGAGGGCGTTGTAGAGGGTAAAAATTGTGGAGGGAGAAAGAGATTGGAATACATCCAGTAAATAATTGAGAACCTAGGTTGCGTGTGCTGCTCTGGGAAGAAGGGGTTGACAAAGGAGAGGAATTCGTGGCCGGCCACTTCAAACCTGTCAGAATACTTATGACTAAAAAAAAAAAAAAAAACCGTAATTTGAAGTAGGAAGGGGGGGGGGGGAGAAAAGGAAAGGAAGTGATGAGATCAGCTGCTAGCTGCATCAGGACTGTATGCCTAGTAAGGAGGAGATCGCAGGTTCGAGTCTCGGTCCAGCACACGTCACCACCGATTACGCAAATAGTCCTGATGCAACTGATGTCATCAGTTCCTTCCCTTTTCTTTCCTTTCTCCCCCCTTCAATTTACGTAAAAGGAAATGAGTTTGTTTCAAATGGCCTTATGTTTCAGATGTTACATGGCGCTGGCTTTGTTGCTTCTGCTGGCCACATAATACATCTGCATTTTCTTCACAAGTCACCTTAGAGTGTATGGCGCAGGATACTTTGTGTACTACTGCAAATTCCCTCTCTTACTGTTACAGTCACTTATTGTCTGCGGGAAGAATGATTGCTGGTAAGCATTCATGTGAGCTCGAATACCTCTGATTTTACCATCATGGACTTTTCGCGGCACATACACAGAAAGAAGCAATATCTTGATTGTCTATTCTAGTGACGCACGGTCTCGTAATTTTAACAGTTAACCATACCATCATGAAGAACGCCTCTCTTGTACTGGAGCTGGCTGAACACCTCCGTGGTGCTTTAGCGCATTCTAAATGAACCTATCACGAAATGCGCTGCTCTTCTTGGATTTTCTCTATTTCCTCTACCAATCCTGTCTTCCAGGATTCCAGAGCGACAAGCAGTATTCAAGTAATGGTCGAACGAGGTAACTGTAAGCGCCCTCCTTTGTGGTTGGACTAGCGTTTTTACCACCGCATCTCAGTCTGGTATCTTCCTTACCTGCGAATATTTTTATGTGGTCATTCCATTTTAAACTGCTACATACACATACTACTAGACATTTTACGAGTGTCACTGCTGCCAGTAATAGTTTTGCAATCGTGTAATAACACGGTAACGGAACTTTCTGTCTGTGAATTCGCAATACGTTACATTTGTTTGCGTTGAGGCTCAATTGACAGTCATTGGAGCAAGTGTCAATCCTGAGGAGTCATTCCTGCATTTCGCTATAATTTTATAGAGCTGTAACTTCTTTTTCTCATCCGCAAAAAGACTCGTGGAATTTTCGACGTTATCTACCAGGCAGGAAAAGTAATGATCCAGTAACATTTCCTCGGCGTACGTCTGAAGACTTTTCTCCGTTCAGAATTGCATTCTGTGTTCCGTTTCATAGAAAGTCTTCCGTCCAACCACGAAGCTGGTCTGATATTCCGTACGCTCGTATTTTGATCATTACTAAATCGGATAATGTCCTATTATCGACTGGATATTACATCAGCAGAGTAACTGATGAAAAAGGCATAGTAAGCATTTCACTGGGGACATCGCTGAATGGTTTACGCGCAGTTATACAAACGCTGTCGTCTGTGGTTTTGGAGAGTTCAGAAAAAATGAAATGGGTCAGATATTTACTGCAGAAATGTGTCGCATGTAGTATTTCAGGAAAGGACTCCGTATCATTTCCTACGCTAGAAATACAGGCGTGTGCTGGGAAATGCGATCCAGACATTGCGAATTTATGTACAGAGCTGCTACGGTCGCAGGTTCGAATCCTGCCTCGGGCATGGATGTGTGTGATGTCCTTAGGATAGTTAGGTTTAAGTAGTTCTAAGTTCCAGGGGACTGATGAACTCAGAAGTTAAGTCCCATAGTGCTCAGAGCCATTTGAACCATTTGTTTTTTTTTTGCTGCTCAAAGTTGAAAAGGATTCCCATTAGCCACCAATCAAAGGTATGATGCTTGTCTTTAACTTCTTGACTGCTCATTGTGTGCAAGGTATTACTGCAGTAGATACACTTTTTGCTGCGCACTTACCTGTAGTGTGTGTGTGTGTGTGTGTGTGTGTGTGTGTGTTTGTGTGTGAGGGCGCGTGCGTGCGTGTAAATTCTATAGCATCAATTTTAAGGACATAATGCATAATATCAAAATTGGCTGTCAATTTGCTTTCTCAATTCTGAAACCTCAAAATCTTCACAGACCCATGCTTGTTCAAACTTATGAATGTGGTAAATTATCTTCTGAGTCTCTACAATCGCACAAGACACACTGAGGTGACAGAAGTCATGGGACAGCCATATGCACCTCTACAAATGGCGGTAGTATAGCGTGCATAACGTATAAAGGGGCAGTGCATTGGCGGAGTTGTCATTTATACTCAGGCGATTCGGGTGAGAAGTTTTCCGACGTCATTACGGCCACACGACGAGAATTAACAGAGTCTGCATGCGGAATGATAGTTGGAGCTAGAAGCTTGAGACAGTCCGTTCCGGAAATCGCTAATGAATTCAATATTACGAGATCTACGCTGTCAGCAGTATACAGAGAATACAACATTTCAGGTACTGTCTCTTAGCACGGACAGTGCAGTGCTCCAAGGCCCTCACTTAACGACGGAGGGCAGAGGCGGTTGAGTAGAGTTGTCAGTGCTCACAGACAGGCAACATTACGTGAAATAACCGCAGAAATCAATGTGGGACGTGCGACTAACGCATTCGTTTTGATAGTGCCGCGAAATTTGGCTAATGGGCAATACAGCAGACGATCTACGCCATTGCTTTTGGTAACAGCACATCACCTGCGGAGCGTCCCCTGAGTTCCTAACCACATCTTTTGGACCCTGGCTGATTGTAAAACCGTGGCCTGGTCAGACGAGTCCCGATTTCAGTTGTCAACAGCTGATGATTAGGGTTCGAATGCGGCACAGGCTCCGCCAAGCCATAGACCTAAGTTGTCAACAAAGCATCATAATGGAGTGGACTGTGTTGGCTTAGAATGTACCAGGTCCTTTGGTCCAACTGACCCGATCATTGACTGGAAATGGATATGTTCAGCTACCTGGACACGGTTTGCAGCCATTCATGGACTTCATGTTCCCAAACAACGATGGAATATTTGTGGATGACAATGCGCCATGTCTCCGGGCCACAGTTGTTTGGGATTCGTTTGGAGAACATCCTGCACAGTTCTAGCGAATGATTTGATCACCCAGACCGACATACATGAAACCCGTCGAACATTAATCAGACGTAATCGAGGGGTTCGGAACACCGTAGCTCCTAAATGAGGGACCTAGTTGTCTATTGAAAATTAAAAGTCACTAGGGGCGATTAAAAAGTATCAGTGTGAAGCGTTGCCGCAGCGCACATGCAAACATAGTACTGCTTCAACGCAGGCAAATAAGCACCGAACTGTGGGTAAGGGATTAGCGTCGCAGCGGCTATCTTTCCGAAGTGGATACAGCAAATACGGAAACATGAACTATGGCGACGATATTACCAAAAGTGTCTAAACAGGACCAATGCGCTGTTGTTCTTTTCTTGGTTGCAGAAGAAGAAATACTGGCAGACACCCATGATAAAGCAAGTCCCGATACCGTAAATGTCGTAATGCAGAAGTTACGCAAACCCAAGTGGGGCACACTCGAAGCTCCTGCCCTAAAGTTATGATCTCTCCCCATGTGATTATCACAGCTTCGGTCCCTTAAAGAAGGCCTTGAAGGGTGGATGATTCCTACCGGACGAGAATGTGAAGCACGCAGTTTCGAACTTCATTAAGCAGCAGGGCACCGTGTTTTACGAAACGGATATCTTCAACCTAATGCGTCGGTAGCATGGTTGCGTCTATTCCAACAACGATTTTTCTTGAGCTCCACACCAATTCTGGACCATATGACCTTCGGACGGAAACTTTTTGAAAGTCCTTTATATTTAGATTGTTAGTCATATAACGACAAGCAGATAAGCACTATCGATAGTAATTTAGGCCATTGCCAGATATAGACTATCGAGGGTACCCCTGCGAGAGTCACTAGAATTGATTAGTCAGAAGTTTGACGAGAAGATCACTGAACTTTTTAGGCATGTCCTGACTTCCACGTATTTTCTTTTTAATGGAGAATACTACGAACAAACGGAGGGAGTCGCCATGGGTAGCCCACTCTCACCGGTGGTAGCGAATTTGTACATGGAGAACTTCGAGGAGGAAGCCCTGTCGTCATCCGAATGGAAACCTACTTGCTTTTTCCGTTACGTGGACGACACTTTCGTCATCTGGACACATGTTATGGATAAACTCCTTGACTTCCTTACACATCTAAACTCCATACACCCCAACACCAAATTCACTATGGAGACTGAAAAGGAGGGTAAATTACCTTTCCTTGACGTCTTGGTCAAGAGAAGGGCTGACGGCACCCTAGGTCATAGGGTGTATCGGAAGACAACGCACACTGATCTGTATTTGCACGCAGACAGTTGCCACCACCCTTCACAGAGGAATGGGGTACTTAAAACTCTAGTACATAGGGCGCGCACTATCTCTGACGCAGAGAGTCTACCCCAGGAATTGGAACATCTGAGAACTGTATTTCGAAAAAATGGGTACTCAGAGAGGCAGATTCAACGTGCTCTCCGCCTAACCACTACGGCACAACCTGTGGATGTGGATGAAATCACGAGGGGGGAGGTAGGAACTGCGTTTATTCCATATACAGACGCACTCTCGGGGAAAATCACCCGCATTTTGAAAAAACACCGGGTCGGAACTGTGTTTTGTCCTCCGAATGAATCTCGTGCACTGGTGGGGAGCGCCAAAGATGACCTCGGTTTGAGGAAGGCCGGCGTATACCAGATTCCGTGTCAATGTGGCAAGTTGTATATTGGTCAGACGATGCGTACCGTTGAGGATCGATGCCGTGAACACCAGAGGCACACTCGACTGATGTATCCGAGCTAGTCGGCGGTCGCTGAACATTGTTTGTCGGAAAATCACGCTATGGAGTATGGACGCACGAGGATTCTGGTACAGACGTCGGGATACTGGGACAGTGTCGTTAGAGAGGCCATCGAAATTTGCACCAATGACGACCTCATAAACCGTGGCTGTGGCTACAATCTTAGCAAGGCTTGGGAACCAGCGATTAGGTTAATCAAGAGTAAATCGAGCAAACGTATAGTTCTGACGACCACGGCGGACAGAGCCATCACACCGACGTCATCTCAGACGCCGTCGCAACCTGTTCCACAGCGCGACCGTGGCGCGGGGCGCGGACGGAGGAGTGAGCGCGTCGCGGGCGGAGGGTATTTAGATCGGCAGCCGCGACGGTCGCTGTTGCTGCCCAGATGCCGCCCAGAAGAGATGGGAGGCCGGGCCGCCGCATTGTGGCCGCCTTGATGGAGCGTCTCGTCACTGAGGCGCTCGGTTTCGGTGGCGGCAAACCACGCCGAGATGTGCAGTGCTTCCGCTGCCAGCAGATTGGCCACGTGGCTAAATACTGCCGGCGCAACCAAGTGGTGTGCATGAAGTGCGCGGAAGCTCACGACACCCGCGACTGCACAAAGCCGCGCGACGTGGCGCCGAAGTGCGCAAACTGCGGAGGAAAGCACGTCACGAGCTTTCGTGGCTGCAGTTACATCGTTAACTGGGGTCGCGGGAGCAATATGCGGAAGAAGAAGCGACGACGGAAACGTCCCGGCCTTGGGCCAGCGCCTGCGGAAGGGACAGAGCAGCAGCATCATCAGGGGGCCCCTCCGCCCCCCGCAAGACGAAGCCATGACGCCGCATTGCCGCACAACAACCTCCGTGCGGCCACAGAAGAAGCAATAGCGGACCTCAAAGCCGCATTTGCGGCAGAGAGGACCGCCCTACGGAACGAGCTGGCTGCGGCGCATAGAGAGATCCAGCGGATGCGGGCTGAAGTGGCTTCTGCTACGAAAGCCTTGCGGCCCCCGCACCTGCTCCCCCCCCCCCCCCCCTCGGGGCGGGAGCCCACAGAAGCAATGGCCACGAATGATTCGGAGGCAGATCACGCTCAGCCGCCACCCAAGAAGAAACCGGCGGTGCGGATCTCCAAAGACTTAGACGAGCTGCTCGAACTGGCCGCCTCCCACAAGGTCGAGGCAGCCACCATGCCAAAGGCAGCCCAGGTCTCCGAAGAAGCTCAGACGAAGAAGGTCCAGACGAAGGCTGCTTTACAGCAGTCAACAACAGTCCGACACATACCCCAAGACGCCGGGAACGCAATGCTTGACCTCTTTAAGGGGTCATGTTCGTTCGCCGAGCCATAACGTCATCGGCGCGTTGTGGCACAGGAAACCAAGAAGACGCCGACTTCAGACATCCCATTCCCTGTTCATCCCACACCCTAAATATCCTCAAACGAATTAATTCCCCCATCCATAACCCCAAATATCAGACACAACGGAAGAGACATCTTGTCCCGGGCCTTGAAACATATAGGGGTCTAGTACCCATCAGACCGAACCCAGTTTCCCCTGAGCAGCCATAGCGTACGGATCTCCGTGCCGGCACGTTCACAGGAGCTCAGTCCGTCAGTTCACCTGATGATGGTGACATGTATGATCGCCGAAATATTGTGCCCGTTGGACACTGTAGACCGGCAGTACACCCGTGGATATTTTGATTATCAAATACGCCGGGAGAAACTCATGAATCACATCATAATTAGAAATGACATTCAATTAATATCAGTGCATATACACTCCTGGAAATGGAAAAAAGAACACATTGACACCGGTGTGTCAGACCCACCATACTTGCTCCGGACACTGCGAGAGGGCTGTACAAGCAATGATCACACGCACGGCACAGCGGACACACCAGGAACCGCGGTGTTGGCCGTCGAATGGCGCTAGCTGCGCAGCATTTGTGCACCGCCGCCGTCAGTGTCAGCCAGTTTGCCGTGGCATACGGAGCTCCATCGCAGTCTTTAACACTGGTAGCATGCCGCGACAGCGTGGACGTGAACCGTATGTGCAGTTGACGGACTTTGAGCGAGGGCGTATAGTGGGCATGCGGGAGGCCGGGTGGACGTACCGCCGAATTGCTCAACACGTGGGGCGTGAGGTCTCCACAGTACATCGATGTTGTCGCCAGTGGTCGGCGGAAGGTGCACGTGCCCGTCGACCTGGGACCGGAAAGCAGCGACGCACGGATGCACGGCAAGACCGTAGGATTCTACGCAGTGCCGTAGGCAACCGCACCGCCACTTCCCAGCAAATTAGGGACACTGTTGCTCCTGGGGTATCGGCGAGGACCATTCGCAACCGTTTCCATGAAGCTGGGCTACGGTCCCGCACACCATTAGGCCGTCTTCCGCTCACGCCCCAACATCGTGCAGCCCGCCTCCAGTGGTGTCGCGACAGGCGTGAATGGAAGGACGAATGGAGACGTGTCGCCTTCAGCGATGAGAGTCGCTTCTGCCTTGGTGCCAATGATGGTCGTATGCGTGTTTGGCGCCGTGCAGGTGAGCGCCACAATCAGGACTGCATACGACCGAGGCACACAGGGCCAACACCCGGCATCATGGTGTGGGGAGCGATCTCCTACACTGGCCGTACACCACTGGTGATCGTCGAGGGGACACTGAATAGTGCACGGTACATCCAAACCGTCATCGAACCCATCGTTCTACCATTCCTAGACCGGCAAGGGAACTTGTCCAGGACAATGCACGTCCGCATGTATCCCGTGCCACCCAACATGCTCTAGAAGGTGT
This sequence comes from Schistocerca cancellata, assembly GCF_023864275.1. Taxonomy (NCBI): domain Eukaryota; kingdom Metazoa; phylum Arthropoda; class Insecta; order Orthoptera; family Acrididae; genus Schistocerca; species Schistocerca cancellata. The sequence goes on along the minus strand of NC_064631.1, from coordinate 599,316,775 downwards.
AAGTCAACTACCCTGGCCAGCAAGATCTCCGGATCTGTCCCCCATTGAGCATGTTTGGGACTGGATGAAGCGTCGTCTCACGCGGTCTGCACGTCCAGCACGAACGCTGGTCCAACTGAGGCGCCAGGTGGAAATGGCATGGCAAGCTGTTCCACAGGACTACATCCAGCATCTCTACGATCGTCTCCATGGGAGAATAGCAGCCTGCATTGCTGCGAAAGGTGGATATACACTGTACTAGTGCCGACATTGTGCATGCTCTGTTGCCTGTGTCTATGTGCCTGTGGTTCTGTCAGTGTGATCATGTGATGTATCTGACCCCAGGAATGTGTCAATAAAGTTTCCCCTTCCTTGGACAATGAATTCACGGTGTTCTTATTTCAATTTCCAGGAGTGTATATACACTTGGACTTCCTGCATTGCCCAAAAATCTCGTTGATCAACAAAAGTATCGCTCAAACGGCGTTGGTTCCATTTCTGTAAAAACAATTACTCAAAATCATTATTAGCACAAATGGCAAAATATCGCCCAATCTGGTCACCTGGGTGGTACTCAATGAGCCCATAGTGCACAATGTACTACAACATGTCTTCACGAATTGTTTCCAAGTCGTTGGACTGGAGACAGAGGAGCTGTACCTTGGCCTGCAGTTCCCCTGATTTGACGCCTGTAGCCTTTTTTTCTCTGTGGGGAAAGCTGAAAGACGCTGTCTACAAGGACATACCAACTACACCCGATGATATGCAACGAATTATTACTGCAGCTCGCTTTGACATCTCCGCTGAAATGCTAGCACGTGTGCAGCAGTCGTTCCATACCAGGACTCGAACCGTGTATCTCCGCTGCTGGTGGTCATTGTGGACACAACATGCGATGATCAGTTATCTCGTTACTGGCCAGAACCCACACGACCAGTGTATGTACTTGTGTTGCTGTCTAGTTTGCGCTACCACAGGTATTGTACAAATGATGGAGTGGGAACTTTTCAAAGTACGAGGTCTCATAAACGACTCGCACTAGAATCCTGCAACGAACACCACTGACATTCTAATTCGCCCCATTTTTAGTTTGTTAATTTCAATAGACATTGTTCCATTTCAAAAAGTGTACGTTTGCACAAAAAGTACACTTTCCAAGAATTATTACCATCTGCTTATTGGCAGGTAATACTAGCCCCTCTCTACCAACACATTCTGTGAAATCAGCATAATAATAGCACTTCACATTTCCGCAATATTTGCGGTGCAAATTTAGGTGACTTACCGTTGCTTAATTTTATAGACTAAATACTCTTTACATGAAATAATAAATTAATTTATGCGTTTTCAGAGTAAAATGAGAAACAGGAGCCTAGTTATTGAGTCTATGCCACGTGGCGTTGCTGCACTAATCCGAGCAATAGGAGGTCCGACACGATATAAGGAGGCATCTTATGGCTTTTTATACCTCAGTGTACAGCAAATATACCTTCCATTTACCTGCATACCTGCATAATCAGGCTGTACTACCTCGATTCAGCTACGTACAGAAGGTCAGCAACTCACTGACATCGATAAGCAACTGTAAGCTGTAGGAATTCTTGATTGAATGAAACATTATAGAGGGTGTCGGAGAGAAGTGGGCATTGTTGAAGTGGGTTATCGTCTGGAAAACTGTCCACAATCCAAAGCTACCATCATCCGTAAGAATACAGTGGTGCCTCATTTTAAATGAGAAAATCCGGACATACGAGAAAAGGAACAAAATTCGTCTCTGGCCCATATCAGCAAACACACAAAACAATAACACATTCACGAAATTAGTTGCAGACTTCGATAAAGTCTAGCCTGCAGTGTACCCTCTATTTGATTATGGTGTTAACATTATTATGAACAATTGTGTTATAAGGAATTTATGTTCGTTGTGTGATAGCTGGTAAATGGTCATCGTGTCTGAAGGCCATGCTGAGGGCCTGGGTTCAATTTCCCGTACTGTCATGGATTTCTTCTCAGTGATTGGACGGGAATGGAGACCATTAATCCTCATGATTGCAATTGAAGAGCTAATTTAATGAGAATTAGCTGCTCCAAGGTCTGGGAAGTTGACAACGGATGGCAGAGTCGTTTGCTGACCCCGTGCCCCTCCATTCTGCAACTAAATGGCGTCATATGACAGAGGACGACACGGCGGCCGGTTGGCGGCCCTCTGGGGATGGTCACAGAGTCTAATTCTTTTTAGGTTAGGAGAAATATTTTGAAACTTACTGGCGAACTATGGCGGACTACGACTGGAAAAACATGAGACCTTTTCCTTCCGCGAGCAAAATCGCTTAAGACAGAGCTATCCAAGTACGACTCACGGACCGCCCTCTAAGCCTTACTGCGAGCAGCGCTACATTTGGAAGTTGTATTCACTCATGGGGATGGAAAACACACAAGCTTTTCATTCTATGATACATCACGTAAAGTTCATCCCCATTAGTGAGGAAAACTTACAAATGGGATAAAATGCTGTCAAACTAACAGCACCAGTCAATGGCTATCCTCCCACCTTGACGCAGAAACGACATGTGTACTCTCCTTTTTACCCTTTCCTTGACGCACTACCTCAAGAATGCAATAAATGATGCAAATTTCCGCTCTTAGGAAAAGTCTGATAGGGTGTAGGCAAAAAATCTTAAATCCAGGAGCGAAAAAACATCATTTTATGTGCACAGTAATGTTTGGCATTTTCTGTCCAAAGGTAAATACAACACTCCAGCTTTGGAAAAGAGCGGAATAAATAAAATTACTTGTAGTTGTGGCAAGTTCTATATTGGTCAGGTTTACAAGGCAATATGTACCCCCTTGAAGGAACACTACAGAAGTTACAAACTTACAAAAGCAGACTCTACATTTGCAGACCATCTGCATACATAAGACCTCAATTACAAGGTAAAACATGATGTATTATATCACGTCCACAAAGGAACCTACCTGGAAATACTGAAAATTAATAAACACATACCCATTAATCCATGTTGGGACTGAATGACGAGACACAATTCTCCGACTCGCTACTTCTAACTGTAGATATTACTCTTAATCCCATCCAGGCTATGTTGTAAATTACCCCACTTACTCGCGTGCCACATTTCCATTTCTCTCGTTGTGTTAAAAAAAAAATTATTTTGTACAATCACAGCTGCTTCGCTCACCTGCTTAAGATCACTATTACACTGAAGCGCCAAATGGCTCTGAGCACTATGGGACTTAACATCTATGGTCATCAGTCCCCTAGAACTTAAAACTACTTAAACCTAACTAACCTAAGGACATCACACAACACCCAGTTATCACGAGGCAGAGAAAATCCCTGACCCCGCCGGGAATCGAACCCGGAAACCCGGGCGTGGGAAGCGAGAACGCTACCGCACGACCACGAGCTGCGGACTGAAGCGCCAAAGAAACTGGTATAGGCATGCATGTTCAAATACAGAGATATGTTAACAGCCAGAATACGGTGCTACTGTCGGCAGCGCCTATATAAGACGACTATAGTGTCGGGAGCAATTGTCAGATAGATTAATGCTGCTACGATGGCAGGTTACCAAGATTTAAGTCAGTTTTGGCGGTGCACGGGAGATGGGACACAGTATCTCTGAGGTAGTGATGAACTGGGGATTTTCCCGTACGACATTGCAATAGTGTACCGTGAATATCAGAAATACGGTAAAACATCAAATCTCCGACATCGCTGCGGCCTGAAAAAGATCCTGCAAGAATGGGATCAACGACGTCTGAAGAGAATCGTTCAACGTGATAGAAGTGCAACCCTTCCGAAAATTGCTGCAGATTTCAATGCTGGGCCATCAACAAGTGTCAGCGTGCGAAACATTCAACGAAACATCATTAATATGGGCTTTCGGAGCCAAAGGTCTACTCGTGTACTCCTGATGACTGCACGGCACAAAGCTTTACGCCTCGCCTGGGCCCGTCAACATCGATATTAGACTGTTGAATACTGGAAGCACGTTGCCTCTTTGGACGAGTCTCCTTTCAAATTGTATCGTGCGGATGGACGTGTAAGGGTATGGAGAAACCTTATGAATCCATGGACCCTGCATGTCAGCAGGGGACTGTTCAAGCTGGTGGAGGCCCCGTAATGATGTGGCGCGTTGGCGGTTGGAGTCTGATACGTCTAGATACGACTATGACAAGTGACACGTACCTAAGCATCCTGTATGATCAAATGCATCCATTCATGTCCATTGTGCATTCCGACGGACTTGGGCAGTTCCAGCAGGACAATGCGACACCCCACACGTGTAGAATTGCTACAGAGTGGCTCCAGGAACACTCTTCTGAGTATAAATACTTCCGCTGGCCAGCAAACGCCCCACACATAAACATTATTGAGCATATCTGGGATGCCTTGCAATGTGCCGTTCAGAGGAGATCTCCGCCCACTCGTTCTTTTGTGGATTTATGGACAGCCCTGCAGGATTCATGGTGTCAATTCCCTCGAGCAACGCTTCACACATTAGTCGAGTCCTTGTCACGTCGTGTAGCGGAACTTCCCCGTGCTCGCGGGGACCTACACGATATTAGTCGGGTGTACCAGTTTCTTTGGCTCTTCAGTGTATATCTTATCTGTTTGTAATTTAAGACTTATTAAAGGCGAGATCATTTTTTTCAGCCACAGTTTTAGAATAAATCACCGAAGCTTATTGTCCAATTTATTTTTTGTATGTACAACCGTCATAATTTATCTAATGTTCATTAGTTAATGTTTCTCATATTTTACCTTAGTTACATAATCCTACATCGCATTAGCACTAAAATAATCCCTCTTGTTTTATTTCTGTTTATAACATTAACATTTTCCTCTCTGGAAATGGAAAAACTCAGTGCATGCTTTAGCTCAAAATCTCTGATCGTATCCTACCAAGAACCGACGGAACAGCCAATCAATGAAGTTACGTAATTCAGTATTATAAGTTATATTTCGTTATCTAATATCGCTACATTATTAGAACGATTTGTATAGGATATGATTTTGAAATTCATATTGAATTTTCGATACCGTTATCTGGGGAACCGTGCCTCTAACATCACTCATACTATGGCACGCTTCTCTCAACTTCCATACAAATATGTTATTCTTGACGTCTTATAATCTGGCGTATATCTTATTAAATAACAACATTCTACTTCATCTAATGCCTCTGTTGTTTTCGAATCACCTTCAACAACTACTTGTTGTACACCCATACACCACTAGATGTGAGGAATGACATGTTTGTATGGGTGTTGAGAAAGAGCTGCCTCCGTTTGAACTGCATTACACGCGTGATGTCCCAGACAGTAGCTGCAAATTCACGTCGTAGACAAACTGTTAAAATATTTAAAGTATGACAGATAAATAAACGTAATTTCTAGTACCGCTTATCTATTTTAATTCTGTGTTCAAATAAAACCTCACCCTCCCAAGTGTTAACTACTGAAAGTCGTACATTCTCAAAGAATGGGCTGAGAACGTCATTTGTTCACTTCCTAGTTCCCTTAAAGTAGACGAGACTCCTATCTGATTAAAAAATCGTGGTGCCGATATCGTAATTGTCGCAAACTAGTTTCGGTCCAGATGGAATACTTACGGGACGTAAGTTGATTCCACAGTATGAAAAATGCTTCGATTACTGTGGTGTAAATGCTGAGAACTAGCTCAACGATTGTTATACTCCGGTTCGGAACCAACTAAATTACCTTATGATTGGGGTTTAAGGGTAGCTTACATCCTCGATGAGTCCAGCCTTTCTTGGCTGTTTGCGATAAAGTAGGGTTGATTTAGAGACTTTTACCGTACCTAAAATTGTCATTACTTTTTTGTTTCCAAATAAGAGGAAATAGCTGCTTTGTGTTTTTTACAGTCTGCACACACCCTGGTCAGTGTCGCGTAGCCCTGTTTCCCTTTATGGCGCACGGAATGGCGCCCGCGCCTGGCTTTCGTGTGGATCCGTTCCGCCGGCCTCAGTGGAGTGGAGTGGAGTGTTGATGTCGGCGCCGATACGGCGGCTGGAGACTGCGGCTGTAGTCTCATTCTGGGCGGGGCAGCGCAGCGGGGGTCCGCACGCTCTGGCGCCAGGCCTAATGGCCGGCACTGTGCCGCAAATTATCCGGCCCGCCACGCGCCGATTAATCTTCGTCACCGCGGGAATCGCTTGAAGGGTCGTTGGCGCCAACTCTTCTGGAACTGCTCTGCACACGAGTAGTCGTGTCATGGGCGCGAAATGATATTTACGGTTTTCTTCGACGAAAGCCCAGCACTGCGACTGCGCCACGTAGTCAGTGTGTGTAACAACGCCTCCAAACTAGGAACAGCGCTTAAAACGTTCTGGTATTGTCTAAACCGCACAATATTTCTACGAGGCAGCTGCTCGTTGTCTTCGGTTTCGACTCTTTAAGTGTTTTAGGTCTCCCCTTTATGTGCTGTTTCACTATAAAAGCGCAGACGGCAAGAGACGGTGTTATAATCTCATCTACATCTACATCTACGTACATACTCCGCAATCCACCATACGGTGCGTGGCGGAGTGTACCTCGTACCACAACTAGCATCTTCTCTCCCTGTTCGACTCCCAAACAGAACGAGGGAAAAATGACTGCCTATATTCCTCTCTACGAGCCCTGATCTCTCTTATCTTATCTTTGTGGCCTTTCCGCGAAATGTAAGTTGGCGGCAGTAAAATTGTACTGAAGTCAGCCTCAAATGCTGGTTCTCTAAATTTCCTCAGTAGCGATTCACGAAGAGAATGCCTCCTTTCGTCTAGAGGCTCCCAGCCGAGTTCCTGAAGCATTTCCGTAACACCCGCGTGATGATCAAACCTACCAGTAACAAATCTAGCAGCCCGCCTGTGAATTGCTTCTATGTCCTGCCTCAATCCGACCTGATAGGGATCCCAAACGCTCGAGCAGTACTCAAGAATAGGTCGTATTAGTCTTTTATAAGCGGTCTCCTTTACAGATGAACCACATCGTCCCAACATTCTACCAATGAACCGAAGACGGCTATCCGCCTTCCCCACAACTGCCTTTACATGCTTGTCCCACTTCATATCGCTCTGCAATGTTACGCCCAAATATTTAATCGACGTGACTGTGTCAAGCGCTACACTACTAATGGAGTATTCAAACATTACGGGATTCTTTTTCCTATTCATCTGCATTAATTTACATTTATCTATATTTAGAGTTAGCTGCCATTCTTTAAACCAATCACAAATCCTGTCCATGTCATCTTGTATCCTCCTACAGTCATTCAACGACGACACCTTCCCGTACACCACAGCATCATCAGCAAACAGCCACACATTGCTATCCACCCTATCCAAAAGATCATTTATGTAGATAGAAAACAACAGCGGACCAACCACACCTCCCTGGGGCACTCCAGATGATACCCTCACCTCCGATGAACACTAACCATCGAGGACAACGTACTGGGTTCTGTTACTGGGTTCTATTACTTGTTGACAGGGTCTGACAGAAAGTGTCCCGAGGGCCGACGTTTAGAAGTCGTCCTCGTGGCGGTCGGCCTAGACCACGCATTGGGGAAGGTTTCTTGCAGGTCTCTCCTCGGTATCCGCTGGTGTGTTTCCCTGTCTCATCCACGGGGCTCCTTCTGCGGCCCTGGTCAATGGCTAAAGCTCACCACCATTCAGTACTGAGCGCTCGGTTCGATAAGGCTGATCTCTGTCGACCTTTCTCTTCGCCTTCGCCCTCGAGTCTGCAATTCATGGTCTACGTCTGTGTTTGGAGGGCACTCACTCCCTCCGTGTGTGTTTTAAGTATCGGACGATGTAGTTTTGTTGGCGAGGTCGGCAGAAGATGATTGTACTGTGATCGCGTGGCTCCATTGCTACGGCGAGGTGACCAGCAGCCGCATCAAGCTGCAAAAGTCGCACTATATAGACGCGGGCTCAGGACCGTCTATGTCCGTTACCAAGCTCCCTGCAGTTAAATGCTTGAGTGTGATCTTACATCAGAACGTGCAGCGTACAGCAGCGGCTGCGTGTCGCAGACTACTTAATACGATCTGCACGCATGTTCATCTCCATACTTTTCAAACGCTTGACTTGATCAACTGGGTACGTTTTGTGAACGTCTGCATCGTTCCGAAACTTAATCATTACACACACGTTCTCCCGCTGCCGTTATAGTTGTAAGTAGGCTGTTTAGGTTTTTATGTTGGTAACGCCACGAAGTAGAGAGGATATAAAAAGTAGACTGGCAATGGCAAGGAAAGCGTTTCTGAAGAAGAGAACTTTGTTAACGTCGAGTATTGATTTAAGCGTCAGGAAGTCGTTTCTGAAAGTATTTGTATGGAGTGTAGCCATGTATGGAAGGGAAACATGGACGATAAATAGTTTAGACAAGAAGAGAATAGAAGCTTTCGAAATGTGGTGCTACAGAAGAATGATGAAGATTAGATGGGTAGATCACATAACTAATGAGGAGGTATTGAATGGAATTGGGGAGAAGAGGAGTTTGTGGCACAAGTTGACTAGAAAAAGGGATCGGTTAGTAGGACATGTTCTGAGGCATCAAGGAATCCCCAATTTAGTACTGGAGGGCAGCATGGAGGCTAAAAATCGTAGAGGGAGACCAAGAGATGAATACACTAAGCTGATTCAGAAGGATGTAGGCTGCAGTAGGTACTGGGAGATGAAGAGGCTTGCACAGGATAGAGTAGCATGGAGAGCTGCATCAAACCAGTTTCAGGACTGAAGACCACAACAACAACGCCACGTAGCACTCTGTATGAAAATCCCTGACGTTCCCTACACATGCTAGAGGCCGTGGGAAGACAGACGTGGAAAATAGGGCGCGCTCTCTCTCTTTCTGTGGACTATGTATCACCCACATGCTTCGTACAAGTATACCATCACCATCACACTGAATAAACAGGTGGCGCCTCAATTCCTCCGCCCGCCGATTCCTGTTGGGCATATCGCACCGCGACTACGTCACATTCGCAACTATCTTGTCCACATGAGTTATTCGCTGGATCTCCTACCGACCACTTGGGCGCCTAGAACCAGGGACTTCTATCGTAAATTTAAGTAGACAGTGCCTGCTAATGTTATTGAACACCGTCATTAGGCGGTTGGCTGGAGACCGGTGTGTAGTTACATACACTCGCTTTTCCTTCTGAGAACCCTCTCCACCCACATGCGCCGCTGTCGACACTGACATGCACCATTTCATTTGTGATACGGCTGCCGACTGTTGCGACGGACGTCTCAGTCCGTAGAACCTAGTCAACTCATTCATCCTGGCCTTACTTACCTTCCTGCTACTCGACATGATGCCACCACGAGGGTTAAAGGTATGGAGTTGCCAACCTTTCTTAGTGAGGCGTTGCAGAGTTGATTGATTTTTGGCAGTATTTAATGAGCAACTACACGGTTTTACAGCGAAAGGCGTCGTATGGTTTGCTCTTTCCGATCTACATGGAATCGTTGTTTATGGATCCTCCAGAACTTTGTTTTGTGAGCAGAGACTGAAGATATTGTGCAAGATGGACGGACGTGAGATGTCAACGCTAATTACAGCCCGCTGTCTGGCCGCTATGGAGAGCCCCGAGAAAATTACTCTTTCCGTTCTCCCTCCTCCTTTTTACAGAACTATCGGAGGTGTGTCTCGTTTTTGTTCGAGGCCAGAGCCTGAAGTGGTGGCAAAAATCCGCGTTATTTAGGTTTTAGGGTTGAAAGTCGTAGTGACGTTAGATATTGTTTTTGTTTATAGGTTATGTAGATTTGGGGGGTAGTATGGGTGTCAAGGCAAACATCTGAAATATAAGAGCTCAAAGAAAGAATCTGTTCTCTACAGAGAAGCGAAGTATGAGTATCCGAGTCGGGGTCCGGCACAAATTTTCAGCTCTGGACGTGGCATTGCCGCCATGTCCCGTTTCTTAAATTAAACGTTACAGATGGTTCATTTGCAGTAACACAAGCATAATGGGCAGCTGTAATGCTACAGCTGATATGTCGTTGTTATCGCTAGTAATTTAGTCGTCGAAGGCAAGAAACATTGTTTATTAGCGTCATTTCTTCCCTTACTTTCGTCTAAGAGTAAACAGAACCAACTTCTTGTTCGTTTGCCACTAACCATAAAATGTGAAATGTTCCTGATTTTCAGTTTCTTCATTTATCCCTCTTTAGATGAGAACTACATTTGTTTTAGGCAGTGCGGCCGAAGAAGCACACTAGTGGACCGGACTGAAAGACGAAGAGCTAGAGAGAGACAATGTTTACTTCGACAAAGTAATGGGAATAATGTGGAAGTTGCCAGTAATAATACTGTTGTTGTTTTGAAACATACATTTAAATGTGCACTGAACGTAACTTCAAATAAATTTGAAAGTTATAATTACGGTTTGTTGTATTTAGAGTCCAGATTTTGTAACGCAAATCATTTCGCATCTAAGATTACTTTACACGATACAATGGCATTTACGTTGTGTTGCCGTAAGATAATTTGCAACCGTTAACACAAAGTTTATTTTTCAACACACACTATCAAGGACTCACTTCCAGTGCTCCGGAGTTATTTCAAGAAAAGTCGTAACTACAATGCAGAGGGTCAGCTCTGAGGGTACGATTTCAGTTTTATGTGGAGTGTATACTTTAAGATAGATTATTCTTTTTATCACAGATCAGGTCCACTGGCTCTTTTGGTCGAATTTCGACCACAAGCGATACTAGTCTTAATAAAAGCAGTAGCTATATACACGGTGATCCGAAAACCCCCGTTCAGATTAATACAGGCCGTAGAGAACATGAAAATAAATATATTTAGTTATGGTGCATATGGCACCCGACTGCAATTTCTTATGCTAGGGATGACTTATCCGGAAGGTAGTGTAGCATACTAATTACAGCAATAGCAGTCTCACAGGAACTGCTCGAATGCGCGACTACTGGCCTGTATGCACGCACCACATTGGCGTATCCTTCGATGATTCCTGGAATGTCCACAACGGTACCATCAGCGACAGCTATTCTAGCGACGACGATTTCTTATGTTGCCACAGCGGTCTCTAACCCCAGCTTCTTCATGTGCTCACAGAATAAGAAATCCAGACACATAACGTCAGGTGACACGGCAGTTAGACCCCAGGGCCACTTCGGCCGATCAACCGATTTCCGAAGGTGGCTCTCAGATGATTCCTCACAGCAGTGCTGAAATAGGCTGGCACCTCATCGCTCTGGAAGTACATCAGTTGCCTACCGTTCACAGATACATCCTCCAGCATTTCTGGAAACACATGTTCCACGAAGATACCCTTACTCTGATTGCTGAGGCGGAATGGAACAGTGTGTGGTCCTGTTAACCTATCTACATCTACATCTACATCTGCATGGATACTCTGCAAATCACATTTAAGTGCCTGGCAGAGGGTTCATCGAGCCGCCTTCACAATTCTCTGTTATTCCAATCTCGTATAGCACGCGGAAAGAATGAACACCTACATCTTTCCGTACGAGCTCTGATTTCCCTTATTTTAACGTTATGGTCGTTCCGACTGTAAGTCGGCTGTGCTGTGTGCAGTCTGTGGCTAGTTTGCATTGTTGACTGCCACTGTAGTGTTTGGCAGCTGGCTGTTAACAGCGCGTAGCGTTGCGCAGTTGGACGTGAGCCGCCAGCATTGGTGGATGTGGGGAGAGAAATGGCGGAGTTTTGAAATTTGTAAAAATGGATGTCATGAACTGCTGTATATATTATGACTTTTGATGACTATTAAGCTGGCAGTAGTGGCGCTCGCTGTATTGCAGTAGTTCGAGTAACGAAGATTTTTGTGAGGTAAGTGATTTGTGAAAGGTCTAGGTTAATGTTAGTCAGGGCCACTCTTTTGTAGGGATTTTTTAAAGTCAGATTGCGTTGCGCTAAAAATATTGTGTGTCAGTTTAAGCATAGTCATGTATAATTTTTCTAAGGGGACGTTTCACGACGTATGTAGGTCGATGTCAATAAAATATTTTCGCGTTCGGAGAAGGAAGTTGGTGATTGGAATTTAATGAGAAGATTCCGTCGCAACGAAAAACGCCTATCTTTTAATGATTTCCAGCCCAAATCCTGTATCATTTCTGTGACGCTCTCTCCAATATTTCTCGATAATACAAAACGTGCTGCACTTCTTTGAACTTTTTCGATGTACTCCGTCAGTCCTATCTGGTAAGGATCCCACACCGCGCAGCAGTATTCTAAAAGAGGACGGACAAGCGTAGTGTATGCAGTCTCCTTAGTAGGTCTGTTACATTTTCTAAGTGTCCTGCCAATAAAACGCAGCCTTTGGTTAGCCTTCCCCACAACATTTTCAATGTGTTCTTTCCAATTTAAGTTGTTCGTAATTGTAATACCTAGGTATTTGGTTGAATTTACGGCTTTTAGATTAGACTGATTTATCGTGTAACCGAAGTGTAACAACTTCCTTTCAGCACTTAAGTGGATGACCTCACACTTTTCGTTATTTAGGGTCAACTGCCACTTTTCGCACCATTGAGATATTTTTTCTAAATCGTTTTACAATTTGTTTTGATATTCTGATGTCTTTATTAGTCAATAAACGACCGCGTCATCTGGAAACAACCGATGACAGCTGCTCAGATTGTCTCCCAAAACGTTTATATAGATGGAGAACAGCAAAGGGCCTATAACACTACCTTGGGGAACGCCTGAAATCACTTCTGTTTTACTCGATGACTTTCCGTCAATTACTACGAACTGTGACCTCTCTGACAGGAAATCACAAATCCAGTCACATAACTGAGACGATATTCCATAAGCACGCAATTTTACTACGAGCCGCTTGTGTGGTACAGTGTCAAAAGCTTTCTGGAAACCCAGGAATACGGAATCGATCTGAAATCCCTTGTCAATAGCACTCAGCACTTCATGTGAATAAAGAGCTAGTTGTGTTTCACAGGAACGATGTTTTCTAAACCCATGTTGACTGTGTGTCAATAGACCGTTGCCTTCGAGGTAATTCATAATGTTCGAACACAATATATGTTCTAAAATCCTGCTGCATATCGACGTTAACCATATGGACCTGTAATTTAGTGGATTACTCCTACTACCTTTCTTGAATATTGGTGTGACCTGTGCAACTTTCCAGTCTTTCGGTGCGGATCTTTCGTTGAGTGAACGGTTGTATATGATTGTTAAGTATGGATCTAATGCATCAGTATACTCCGAAAGGAACCTATTTGGTATACAATCTAGACCAGAAGACTTGCTTTTATTAAGTGATCTGAGTTGCTTCACTACTCCGAGGATATTTACTTCTACGTTACTCACGTTGGCAGCTGCTCTCGATTCGAATTCTGGAATATTTACTTCGTCACTAAGAATTCCGACAAATGCATAAACATTGAAGGCTTATTGATGAGCACGAGGTCGACTACCTCGAACTGTGGCATCTGAATGTGGGTACACATTCCCCGTCTGTGCCACTGACACAACAGCTTACATCAGCGCCGCTAACAAAACGCTCCCTAACATTATAAGTTGACTTCAGAGACGATATGTTACTCATCGAAATATATTAGTTGCGAAATTCTCTATCTCCTGTATTAATTCTGACGAATAGTTTCGTAACACCCTATACATGATAAAGTGACGCGCTTACAAAAGGACTGGGAAGTAAATTGGCCTTGTCCTTTCCAAGCAGACTAGCCTGACGTTTACCTCACACAGTTTATCGACACTAAGTAAACAATAAATGGGGATTTAAACCTCGATCGATCCGAATGCAAACCCAGCATCTTAACCACCTTTCTCAGTGAAAATACAGGCATAATAAGCTTATAACGCAGAATTTGGATACTTGTTAAAAGTCATGCAACATAATCAGTCTAATCTCACAATTATCATGGTCAGTGCAACTACGCTACGACCTACAATTAGTAATTTACTAAGCAGTACCATAAAAACTAGGCCTTATTTGAAACTTCCTGGCCGATTACGACTGTATACAGGACCGAAATTGTAATCGGGGACCTTACCTTTCACGGACAATGCTCTCAGCGACTGAGATACCCGTACATGGCTTTCGACTCCCCCTCCTCCGTCCCCCAGCTCCCCCCCCCCCTTCCTACACACACACACACACACACACACACACACACACACACACACACAGCTTCATTGCCACCGACACCTGCCGCTTATTTTTCGAACATTACACACGTTCTCCTGGATGCCTGGCAGAAAGTTTCAAAACATCACACACTATGCTGCAGATTGAAGAATCCATTCATGAAACAATCCTCTGAGCAGTGGCCAAGTCATTTCTCTGAAATGTGCTTCCTTCCAGAAGTGCTAGTTCAGCAAAGTATGTATACATTGGTATTGGTGAAAGCAAATTCGGTGGAGGAGGGAGAGGGTAATAAAATCCCAGGCATCTGTGACATGTTAAGTATGGGGGTGACGGCAACTGTAAAATTTCCCCTCCCCCACAAACACTTCGCAAAGCACCATGGTCCACAGGTGACCTAAATCAGTTTAAAGAAATTATTCTGAAAATCCGTTACATGTTGACTACCCAGCCGCCACCTACCTGCACCCACCAGGGGATTGAGTACCTAGATGGCGGGTACGTTGCCCAGGCAACGTAGAATTTACAGATGCCGTGGCGGTGCCGGAAGAAAATTCCTTTAAAAACTGTAAAACGACAGTATTCTTTCCAGGCTGCCCTAAACCTTTTTACATACCCCAGGCTATGTTAAATAATGAATTTAATCTTGCATGAATCTCATTTAGTTAAAGCATTTTAGATATTACGAGGCGCAATTGTAACGTCCCCTTAGAAAAATAGTACAGGGCTGTGCTTAAACTGACACACAATATTTTCAGCGCAACGCAATCTGACTTTCAAAAATCCCTACAAAAGAATGGCCCTTACTAACATTAACCTGTACCTTTCACAAATCACTTACCTCACAAAAATCTTCGTTCCTCGAACTACTGCAATACAGCGAGCGCCACTACTGCCAGCTAAATAAAAGATTCAAACTACGGAAGGCACTAACTACTGATAGGGATAGTTAGCAAATGAAAGATTTTAATAGAGAACAAACAATGTATTTACCTTAATATCATCAAAAGTCATAATATATGTAATTTCAAAACTCCGCCATTTCCTTCCACACATCCACCACTGCTGGCGGCTCACCTCTAACTGCGCAACGCAGAAAGGCTTTACACCACCCCATAGGATAGAGTCTCTAAAAATGATTGCAAATGGGGCTTACGATGCAAAGCAGTACACTCAAGCAATCAGTATGTACAATGAGAGCATCAGTCAGTGTCCTGAATATGCATTCTTACATGGGAACAGGGCAGCTGCCTATATGAAGAGAGACTGGGATGGTGACATGTATGCTGCTATGTGAGACTGCCATACTGCTCTTCAGTTGGATCCAAATTATGTTTAAGCACAGTCGTGTATAAATTGTTCTAAGGGGACGTTTCACAATTACCGTTATTCTGGTTTCGGAGTGCAACCAGATTTCTTTGTTCAGTAATTCGTCGTTTATATTTTATAAGTTGAATGGAACTGACTGACTGTTTGATGACTTATTTTCTACTGTTTCATGACTTACTTTTAATTTGTACAAAACAATAAAAGCGTTCTTTTTATTTAATGAGTATTACGGGAAGTAGGGAGAGATATTTATTCCTTGGGCGTCGTGAACTACTCTTTGCACTATAATTATCCCGGAGCAGCAAAACTTTTGTTATTGTAGGACGTGATTGTAATATGCAGTCAGATCACAAATTTAGAGTCCCAGTACGACTTTATGTTCTGGATCATTTGCTATAATCAGGGATTTTATATCTTAGGCCCCCATTATGGACGGTTCACCCGAGTCAAATTAGCAGAACTGATATTAATACGTCACTCTAGGGCTCAGGAGCTGAAGGTTGCGACTACTGAAATTAAATCCAATATTTAAGGTATAAGTAAGAAGGACCGCCACATTCCTCAGTGAAAGTAGCATTCTAGTCACACAACTGTACAATCTACGCGGCTAGGAAAGTGCTTGAGTGGCTTGAGAATATGATGATAAAATGTCATTAGTGAACAGTACCTCAATGTGACAGGTAACAACAGTATCGTAAATATACAAGATGTCATATAGTACCGGATAAGAGGAAATTATTACTTACTCGAAATTTACAGTAACTATGCATTGAGATCTGGTGTATCTACTGCGCTCTACCGTATAAGTACCCATAGAATTCATGCAACGGCGAAATTCATCTGTTTACGGTGTCAGTGGGTTTCCAAATACGTATTTTCCTTACGTATTTCACTGCCTACCAAAGTGAGTAAGGCTGACCGATGTACGACACTGAGCCCCTTTCAGGCTGGAGTTTACATTGAAATAAGCTGACAGAAGAGAAAATTGTACTACAGAAACGGGGCCTTTGTGTCACCACCGAACACGTTTGGAAACAGACGAGATGGCGATGTTGTTCAACCGGTTCTGAATAACGACTGTGAAATACGAGGCAGAAGAGGAAGTGAAGAGCAAAATTTACGGCTCCGGGACGCCAGCGTACGGCGGAGTAGTAAATACGATGGCGCCGACACTGATTCTGCCGAGATATGACCGCTTGGTTATTCTTCGCCATCTCTTTACAATATATTTTTTCTACTGCGACATGTCAGCGGCTGTGTTTCTTTCTGGCGATAGCGCTGGCTCGTATTTCAAAGTCATCTTCGCCTTACTGTTAAACTCCGGACCATACGCCTATGTCTTCTAGTTCCCTTTCGGATTCTTGCTTTTTTTGTTGTATGTGCAGTCTCATAAGGAAAGAATGCCTCAGTTTATTAAAGATTATTGCAAATACCGGTTAACTTGTGGCGTCATTCGTGTCGTCTCTTGCACTGAGAGGAAGGGCACCTCCCTCTCTTAGTTCTGTTTCTTACTAATTCGAAGGCGTATGAACAACCAGTTTCACTCGTATAATATTGTAGTGGTCTTTCCGATGCTGTACCACAACTTGCATCATTTACCTAACTTGTCAGACAGTTTAACAGTTTGTTGTTTATCAGCTCGGAGGCCTGATGACATATTCGACTACAGATGACTCTTTCTTTAAACTTCCTGTGTGCTAGACTGAGACCGAACTCGGTACCTTTCCTTTCGACGGCAATGTTCTTACCCACTCAGCTGTCTATCCACGACTCATCCGCTTCCGGCAACACATCGTTCATGCCTTAGAAACTACACAGAACCTCTACTACATGCCATTTCCGATTCACAGTCTTAGCAGATACTGTGAAGAAATGGCTTAGTCGTATCCTAGATGTTCCAGAATGAATATTTGACACAACAGCGCATGTTTAGAAACTTCTGGGCACTGAGGCAGAGTTTTACTAAGTGAAAGACTCATACTGGGAAGTAGGAGGGAGGTACAGGCAACGTTAAACGTGTGAAGGCGGCTCGTGATTAGCAGCATTACCGCGACAGATGCGATCCAGGGATCGAATCCCAGTAGGACACATACCGGATGATCAAAAAGACAGCATAAATTTGAAAACTGAATAAATCACGGAATAACGTAGATAGAGAGGTACAAGTTGACACACATGCTTGGAATGACATAGGGTTTTATTAGAACCAAAGAAATACAAAATTTCAAAAAATGTCCGACAGATGGCGCTTCATCTGATCAGAATAGCAATAATTAGCATAACAAAGTAAGACAAAGCTAAGATGATGTTCTTTACGGGAAATGCTCAATATGTCCACCATCATTCCTCAACAGTAGCTGTAGTCGAGGAAGAATGTTGTGAACAGCACTGTAAAGCATGTCCGGAGTTATGATGAGGCATTGGCGTCGGATGTTGTCTTTCAGCATCCCTAGAGATGTCGATCGATCACGATACACTTGCGACTTCAGGTAACCCCAAAGCCAATAATCGCACGGACTCAGGTCTGGGAACCTGGGCGGCCAAGCATGACGAAAGTGGCAGCTGAGTACACGATCATCACCAAACGACGCGCGCAAGAGATCTTTCACGCGTCTAGCAATACTTTGTTTCTTTTTTTTTTTTTTGGTTCTAATAAAATTTGTGTTAATTTTTACCTCTCTATCTACATTATTCCGTGGTTTATTAAGTTTTCAAATTTATATTGACTTTTTGATGGCTCTGAGCACTATGGCACTCAACTGCTGTGGTCATCAGTCCCCTAGAACTTAGAACTACTTAAACCAAACTAACCTAAGGACAACACACACATCCATGCCCGAGGCAGGATTCGAACCTGCGACCGTAGCAACAGCGGGGCTCCGGACTGGAGCGCCTAGAACCGCACGGCCACCGCGGCCGGCGGACTTTTTGATCACCCCGTATTTATAATCTGTCACGAAGTTTGAAAATAGCACACACTCTTCTGTTGAGCAAATCAGTCATTCTGGATTTCCTTACGTCGACATTTACTTCCAGTGTATTCCGTAACATCGCTATTTCAGTACCACTACTACTTGAGCACGATATTATTGCATTTGGTCTCGCTTGGCCTTTACCGGGAACATTTAGTGAAGCTACATTAAACAAGTGCAGTGGTACACACCACACTGTGGACGATACAAGACAGTTGTACGTATACGGAGTGTCAGTTATTGAACTACACTCCTGGAAATGGAAAAAAGAACACATTGACACCGGTGTGTCAGACCCACCATACTTGCTCCGGACACTGCGAGAGGGCTGTACAAGCAATGATCACACGCACGGCACAGCGGACACACCAGGAACCGCGGTGTTGGCCGTCGAATGGCGCTAGCTGCGCAGCATTTGTGCACCGCCGCCGTCAGTGTCAGCCAGTTTGCCGTGGCATACGGAGCTCCATCGTAGTCTTTAACACTGGTAGCATGCCACGACAGCGTGGACGTGAACCGTATGTGCAGTTGACGGACTTTGAGCGAGGGCGTATAGTGGGCATGCGGGAGGCCGGGTGGACGTACCGCCGAATTGCTCAACACGTGGGGCGTGAGGACTCCACAGTACATCGATGTTGTCGCCAGTGGTCGGCGGAAGGTGCACGTGCCCGTCGACCTGGGACCGGACCGCAGCGACGCACGGATGCACGCCAAGACCGTAGGATCCTACGCAGTGCCGTAGAGAACCGCACCGCTACTTCCCAGCAAATTAGGGACACTGTTGCTCCTGGGGTATCGGCGAGGACCATTCGCAACCGTCTCCATGAAGCTGGGCTACGGTCCCGTACACCGTTAGGCCGTCTTCCGCTCACGCCCCAACATCGTGCAGCCCGCCTCCAGTGGTGTCGCGACAGGCGTGAATGGAGGGACGAATGGAGACGTGTCGTCTTCAGCGATGAGAGTCGCTTCTGCCTTGGTGCCAATGATGGTCGTATGCGTGTTTGGCGCCGTGCAGGTGAGCGCCACAATCAGGACTGCATACGACCGAGGCACACAGGGCCAACACCCGGCATCATGGTGTGGGGAGCGATCTCTTACACTGGCCGTACACCACTGGTGATCGTCGAGGGGACACTGAATAGTGCACGGTACATCCAAACCGTCATCGAACCCATCGTTCTACCATTCCTAGACCGGCAAGGGAACTTGCTGTTCCAACAGGACAATGCACGTCCGCATGTATCCCGTGCCACCCAACGTGCTCTAGAAGGTGTAAGTCAACTACCCTGGCCAGCAAGATCTCCGGATCTGTCCCCCATTGAGCATGTTTGGGACTGGATGAAGCGTCGTCTCACGCGGTCTGCACGTCCAGCACGAACGCTGGTCCAACTGAGGCGCCAGGTGGAAATGGCATGGCAAGCCGTTCCTCAGGACTACATCCAGCATCTCTACGATCGTCTCCATGGGAGAATAGCAGCCTGCATTGCTGCGAAAGGTGGATATACACTGTACTAGTGCCGACATTGTGCATGCTCTGTTGCCTGTGTCTATGTGCCTGTGGTTCTGTCAGTGTGATCATGTGATGTATCTGACCCCAGGAATGTGTCAATAAAGTTTCCCCTTCCTGGGACAATGAATTCACGGTGTTCTTATTTCAATTTCCAGGAGTGTATATGAAGTAATATCGTCAGAACTTCTGAACGGTTTGCGTTAGGACGTCCAAACTGCACGGTAGGCGCGGTGCATGATGGGAATTACTATGCACATTGTTGTTTGGTTTAGTGACGAAGCCCACTTTCATTTGGATGGGTTCGTCAATAAGCAAAATTGGCGCATTATGTGGACTGAGAATCCGTATTCCACGACCGAGAAGTCTCTTCACCCTCAACGGGTGACTGTGTGGTGTGTAATGTCCAGTCTTGGAATAATCGGTGCGATATTCCTTGAGGGCACGGTGACTACCGAACGCTACGTGAAGATTTTGAAAGATGACTTCATCCCCATTATCCAAAGTGGCCTTGATTTCGACATGATGCGGTTCATGCAAGACGAAGCTCGAACCCATAGAAGCAAGAGAGTGTTTCATGTCCTGGAGGAGAAGTTTGGGGACCGCGATCTGGCTCTTGGGTACCCCGAGGTCGCTGGCATGTTCCTCGATTAGCTGCCATGTTCTCCGGATCTGAACACACGCGACTCCTTTATTGGGGGCTATATGAAAGATAAGGTGTACAGCAATAATCCGAAAACCATTGCTGAGCTGTAAACAGCCATTCAAGAGATCATCGACAGCATCGATGTTCCGACGCTTCAGAATGTCGCTATTCGTCTGCGCCACATCATCGCCAATGATGGCAGGCATATCGAACATGTCATAACCTAAACCGAATATATGTAGTGACGTTTGCAAGTTGAATCTAGTGTGTGCACGCTGTAATTTGTAATAAATTTACATTTGTTTCATAAAGTTCAATAATTGTCACCCTCTACCATGAAGTGTTTCAGTATGTCGTCGTGTTGTAGCAGTAAGACAGCTATGCGAGATTACTGAACAGTAGCAAAAAAACTTCCCAAGCATGAAGTGGTAACAAAAATCATCCTATTTACCTTATTAGCTTCGTTGCGTTGCAAGACTGGTTCAAGGGATATAGAAGTAAAACTTAATCAGACTGCGACAGTTTACCGTATGCTTAAAGAACAACACAAACGCAACCATTTCAGCAACTATACACGAGTATTTCCGTACCCGCTGCCTCTGTGCTGAACGTGCTTGGATATATCTAGCGATCAAGCCAGAGATAGGAAGCAACTAATCATTTACTCTTTGTTCCCGTCTATATCGGAGAATTTATTTAAAGTGTTAGTGGTGGCTCCTCCTCATAAACCCCCGGAAGAGGTGGGCTGCCTATAAAATCTTAAAAATAGTGCTAGTGTATTATCCATAAGCACCTCACTGACTTTTTCAATAAAGATTTACCGTAATAATTGTATGTCACTTTATTAAAACTAATAGTTGCAGTAAAAACAACAGACCATCCTCAGGCAGAAATCAATAACATTAATTACAAAAATGGTTCAAGTGGCTCTGAACACTATGGGACATAGTCCCCTAGAACTTAGAACTACTTAAACCTAACTAACCTAAGGACGTCACATACATCCATGCCCGAGGCAGGATTCGAACCTGCGACCGTAGCAGCAGCGCGGTTCCGGACTGAAGCGCCTAGAACTGCTCGGCCACAGTGGCCGGCAATAGGCTTGTGCCTTAACACTGACTGCTTTAGTAGCCGTGCGGTTTGAGGCGTCATGTCACGGACTGCGCTGCTCCTCCCGCCGGAGGTTCCAGTCCTCCCTCGGGCATATGGATGTGTGTGTGGTTCTCAGTATAAGTTAGTTTAAGCAGTGTGTAAGTCTAGGGACCGATGACCTAAGCAGTTTGGTCCCTTAGGAATTCGCACACATTTGAACATTGGAGTCATGCTACTAAATGAAATAACACTTCAGATAATAACTCCTGGTTGTCGGGTCGTATGGAGTTCAGGTTGGTATTCTACCGGCGTCTGGGGCGTCTCCAAAACGTCTTTGCTGATCATGGGGGCTCAGTTCGAAGTGGGACTTCGCACCGAAGACAATTCTGCTCCAGTCAATGAGATTTCAGGCCGAAGCCCTATCTCTTGAATATATCATCCAAATTTTATTAAGTTGTAACCATTTGTTTGTCTGTACATGTGCATCACATTCGCCGATTTCCATCCCATTCGGATAATACCTTCGTGGTGAATCGTTTTCTTTTTTTCTTTTTCTTTTCCTTTTTTTTTATTAGAGTGTATTTCAAGACTTCAGATTATCGTTTTCTTAAAATAGGATGTACATAAACTTTGAGGGGATAACAGTATAGCTAAAGGCTTCTGAGAAGACAAACGTGTTTGACATTGGCTTCGCACGTGCTGTTTAATAGTGGACTGTGTGGTCATTTTCTCAACCCATGCATCGTTTAACGAATTAAAGAACCTTCAACATCTCAGCGCGTCAGCAATCGTTGGTTAATATATTAAAAAACTAAATACCTGTCTCGATTGCGAAAAAAAGCACCTAGTGTTAAGTGTTAACCCAGGTTTCGGAGTAGATAACTACACCTTCTTCAGAACAACAATAAAACCCACAAGTGCCTAAGAAGACTTTTGTCAATGATTAAAAGAACACCACAGCTATACATTTGTATACGAAACACAAACAGTACATATGTACAAAGTCAAAACCACTACATAACTTAAAGGTGTACGCTCCAACTCACACCGGCCAGTGTTCTATGGGCCATGACCCGCCATAAATTGCAGCTACAGACAATCGCTCACTTGCAGTTTATGGCGGGTCATGGCCCATAGAACACAGGGTGGTGTGAGTTGGAGCGTACACCATTAAGTTAAGTAGTGGTTTTGACTCTGTACATGTGTACTGTTTGTGTTTTCTTTTTCGTTTATAAATGTCTAGCTGTGGTGTTCTTTTAATCATTGTCAAAGGTCTTCTTAGGCACTTGTGGGTTTTATTGTTGTTCTGAAGAAGGTGTAGTTATCTACGCCGAAACCTGGGTGAACACTTAACACTAGGTGCTTTTTGTCGCAATCGAGGTGGGTTTTTAGTTTTTTAATATTTTAACGAATTAATTAAAAGTTTGCCGAATGCTCAGAACATATGTCATTGTAGACCCAATACATGTTATAATGCTGACTGTACAATGTTTACCAGACCACTGGTCAAACACTGGTGCAGGATCTCACGTGATTTTTGAGGTCCTCAACAATATGTCATAGTTCATGGACGTGCTGTGTGGGACTAATGTCTAGTGGTTAACGCCGCTGCTACTAGACACAGGGTTATGGGTTCGATTTGCAGCCAGGTCGGAGTTCTTGTTCGCACGAGGATTGCGTATTTACCTTGTAGTAATCATTTCATGATATTTTCATCGACGCGCAAGTCGTCGAAGTACCGTCTAAAAGAAATACTTTCACCAGGCAACCCTCGGCCAGTAACGCCATACATGATTTCATTTCAGTAAGCTCTATATAACGATAATGTCAACCTGCGCGGAGTATCAGTACAAAGATGTTAATATCATTTCTGCAATTTGAAAACGAAACGACCGGGTGGAACATTCATATGTCGTGTGCGGCCATTGTTATGCCAATTGTTCTCTGGCGTCTTGTTCTGAGTACATGAAAAATATGTCTTTATAAATATGTCCAGAATAAATGCTCATTTCTGCGTAAAGTTTAGATCCAAGAAATGATTTGCAGCGTAACCTTTCAATAATAAAAAAAACATATTCAAAAGTATGTGAGGATCCTATATCTTCCTCAGTACACTTGTCACTCATTGTGACATTTGGTCTTAAAAATATCGAACTACTTCATCGCAAAGTGCATAATAAGTTACTGCAACTACTGCTGGTTTAGGCGAGTACAGCCTTCCTGAGTAATCGCTGGCCACTGACAGTGCTTTCAGTAGCACTGACTGTTGTTGCTGAGCACTAGTGCTTAGCGTGGCAGTCGAAGGCACTGCTAGATCGGCTGCGGAATTCAAACTATGTGTCCTCCGTCGGAGGTTCGAGTTCTCCCTCTGGCATGAGTGTGTGTGTGTTTTCCTTAGCGTAAGTTAGTTTAAGTTAGATTAAGTAGTGTGGAAGCCTAGGGACTGATGACCTCAGCAGTTTGGTCTCATAGGAACTTACTACAAATTTCCGAAATTTTGACCCATGCTCTCTCTATAGCCCTTCATAAGTGCGCAAGTGTTGCCAGTGCGGGATTATGTGGAAGAACTAACCACTCGATTATGTCCCGTAAGTGTTGGATGCGATTCATTTCGGGCGATCTGGGTGGCCAGTCAGTCGCTCGAATTGTCAAGAATGTTCTTCAAACCAATAGTGAACAATTGTGGTCCAGTGATATGGTGCAGTGTCATCACAAAAATTCCATCATTGTTGGAATATAAAGTCCATGGATTACTGCATCTGGTCTCCACACAGCAGAACGTACACATTTCCTGTCAATGGTCGATTCAGTTAGACCAGAGGACCTAGTTTATTCCACGTAAACAAAGCCGACACCATATTGGAGCCACCCCCAGCCTGCACACTTCGTTGTGGACAAGTTTGGTCAGTGGCTTAGAGGGGTCTACGCCACAATCGAACCCTAGCATCATCTCTTACCACGTGAAACAGGGACCCATCTGACCAGGCCTGGGTTTTACAGTCGTCTCGGGTGCAACCGAAATGCTCATGAGCCCAGAAGAGGCGCTGCACTCGATGTTGTTAGTAAACTGTTTTCATGCGAAAAATCTTATAGCTTTTTACATAAATCAAACGTTTTTAACGTTCTGCATCTTTATTCTTCATAATTTCATCTATATTCTACATATTTGAGGGGCTCTGCCCCTAGGAGGGCTCCCAATTGTAGCGGTTAACATGGTGATGTGTAATGTAATTACGTCGGTGCTTGAGAAACATGTTCCAAAATCGAAGAGTTCGTCCAAACATGGAACACTCTCTCTTCTTCAGCTTAACTATGCACACGAGTGCTGCAACATCTGAAACAATCCGACGCCTTGGGTTCACCGTCATGAATCATCCTCCATACAGTCCCAATTTGGTCCCATTCGATTTTCATATTTCCAAAACTTAAACAACACCTTGCACGACATCACTTTGATGCTGATGAAACAGTGCATGCAGAGGTGAGGTTGTGGCTCCGGGAATACATTTGTTAAGGTAACATATTTAACTGATATCACTGCAAGATCACAGGTTAAATGGCCGGCCGGAGTGGCCGTGCGGTTCTAGGCGCTACAGTCTGGAGCCGAGCGACCGCTACGGTCGCAGGTTCGAATCCTGCCTCGGGCATGGATGTGTGTGATGTCCTTAGGTTAGTTAGGTTTAATTAGTTCTAAGTTCTAGGCGACTGATGACCTAAGAAGTTAAGTCCCATAGTGCTCAGAGCCATTTGAACCATTTGAACCACAGGTTAATAACAGCGCGAGATAAGCCATTGCAAATGTGAAATGCTCGTACGTTAATAACGGTTGTAACCGCCAGACTGTTGAATGCGAGCATGCAAATTGTGCATGCATTGTGTTGTGCAGGTGGCAGATGTCAGTTTGTGGGGTGGACGTCCACGCCTGTTGCACTTGGTCGTTCAATAAATCGACGTTGAATTCTGTTTGTGGATGACGCTGGAGTTATCGACCCATGATGTTCCATCTGTGCTCGGCTGGACACAGATCTGGTGATCGAGTAGGCCAAGGCTGCATGTCGACACTCTGTGGAGCGTGCAGGAGTACAACAGCGGTATGTGGGTAAGCGTTATCTTGTTGGAAAACAATCTCTCGAATGATGTTCATGAACGACAGCACGACTGATTGAAACACCAGACGGATTTACGATTTTGCAGTCAGGTGTGTAGGATAACCACGACAGTGCTCCTGCTATCATCCGACATCGCACCACAGATCGTAACTCCAGGTACAAGTCCAGTGTCTCCTGCACGCAGACAGGTTAGTTGCAGGCGCAAAACTGGCCTCCTTGGACCAACACACGGTCATCA
Organism: Schistocerca cancellata; assembly: GCF_023864275.1. Classification (NCBI taxonomy): domain Eukaryota; kingdom Metazoa; phylum Arthropoda; class Insecta; order Orthoptera; family Acrididae; genus Schistocerca; species Schistocerca cancellata. Next base: position 599,290,763 of record NC_064631.1, on the reverse strand, counting down.
CTGGCACCGAGGCAGGACTACCTTTCATCGGAAATCACAACAGACCTCCACACTAACCTCCAATAAGCTATCACTTGACTCAAATGAAGTTCAAAATGGCGGCGGTTAGGTTCAGACGCTACAGGACGCCTGGCTAGGAGCTGCCCTTGATGTAGTCGATCTGTGAGAGTTCGCTGTGACACTGTGCTGCCAAATGCTGCCCAAATTGCTGCCACAGATGCAGCAGGATGCGCCAGAGCCATACGCCAATACAATGATAATTGCTCCAGGTAGGGCCATGTGGCATCCGGAGCCCGGTCTTCTTGAAACATATATTCTCGTGGCCACCGCTACCTGCTCTAGGTAGTGCCATGTGGCATCCGGAGCCTGGTCTTCTTGCAAACATACATTCTCGTAGCCACCGCTGGCTGCTCTAGGTAGTGCCATGTGGCATCCGGAGCCCAGTCTTCTTGGGAACATACATTCTCGTGGCCACCGCTGCCTGCTCTAGGTAGTGCCATGTGGTATCCGGAGCCTGGTCTTCTTGCGAACATACATTCTCGTGGCCACCGCTTCCTGCTGTAGGTAGTGCCATGTGGCATCCGAAACCAGGTCTTATTGCAAACATACATTCTCGTGGCCACCGCTGCCTGCTCTAGGTAGTGCCATGTGTTATCCAGAGCCCGGTCTTCTTGCGAACATACATTCTCGTGGCCACCGCTTCCTGCTCTAGGTAGTGCCATGTGCCATCCGGAGCCCAGTCTTCTTGCGAACATACATACATTCTTGTAGCCACCGCTGCCTGCTCTAGATAGTGCCATGTGGCATCCGGAGCCTGGACTTTTTGTGAACATACATTCTCGTGGCCACCGCTGCCTGCTCTAGGTAGTGCCATGTGGCATCCGGAGCCCAGTCTTCTTGCGAATATACATTCTCGTGGCCACCGCTGCCTGCTCTAGGTAGTGCCATGTGGCATCCGGAGCCCCGTCTTCTTGGGAAATTACATTCTCGTGGCCATCGCTGCCTGCTCTAGGTAGTGCCATGTGGCATCCGGAGCCTGGACTTCTTGTGAACATACATTCTCGTGGCCCCCCGCTACCTGCTCTAGGTAGTGCCATGTGGCATCCGGAGCCTGGTCTTCTTGCAAACATACATTCTCGTAGCCACCGCTGGCTGCTCTAGGTAGTGCCATGTAGCATCCGGAGCCCAGTCTTCTTGGGAACATACATTCTCGTGGCCACCGCTGCCTGCTCTAGGTAGTGCCATGTGGTATCCGGAGCCTGGTCTTCTTGCGAACATACATTCTCGTGGCCACCGCTTCCTGCTGTAGGTAGTGCCATGTGGCATCCGAAACCAGGTCTTCTTGCAAACATACATTCTCGTGGCCACCGCTGCCTGCTCTAGGTAGTGCCATGTGGCATCCGGAGCAGAGTCTTCTTGCGAACATACATTCTCGTGGCCATCGCTGCCTGCTCTAGGTAGTGCCATGTGGCATCCGGAGCCTGGACTTCTTGTGAACATACATTCTCGTGGCCCCTGCTGCCTGCTCTAGGTAGTGCCATGTGGCATCCGGAGCCCAGTCTTCTTGCGAACATACATTCTCGTGGCCACCGCTGCCTTCTCTAGGTAGTGCCATGTGGCATCCGGAGCCCAGTCTTCTTGGGAACATTCATTCTCGTGGTCACCGCTGCCTGCTCTAGGTAGTGCCATGTGGTATCCGGAGCCTGGTCTTCTTGCGAACATACATTCTCGTGGCCACCGCTTCCTGCTGTAGGTAGTGCCATGTGGCATCCGAAACCAGGTCTTCTTGCAAACATACATTCTCGTGGCCACCGCTGCCTCGTCTAGGTAGTGCCATGTGTTATCCAGAGCCCGGTCTTCTTGCGAACATACATTCTCGTGGCCACCGCTTCCTGCTCTAGGTAGTGCCATGTGGCATCCGGAGCCCAGTCTTCTTGTGAACATACATACATTCTCGTAGCCACCGCTGCCTGCTATAGATAGTGCCATGTGGCATCCGGAGCCTGGACTTTTTGTGAACATACATTCTCGTGGCCACCGCTGCCTGCTCTAGGTAGTGCCATGTGGCATCCGGAGCCCAGTCTTCTTGCGAATATACATTCTCGTGGCCACCGCTGCCTGCTCTAGGTAGTGCCATGTGGCATCCGGAGCCCAGTCTTCTTGGGAAATTACATTCTCGTGGCCACCGCTGCCTGCTCTAGGTAGTGCCATGTGGTATCCGGAGCCTGGTCTTCTTGCGAACATACATTCTCGTGGCCACCGCTGCCTGCTCTAGGTAGTGCCATGTGGCATCTGGAGCCCAGTCTTCTTGCGAACATACATACATTCTCGTAGCCACCGCTGCCTGCTCTAGATAGTGCCATGTGGCATTCGGAGCCTGGAATTTTTGTGAACATACATTCTCGTGGCCACCGCTGCCTGCTCTAGGTAGTGCCATGTGGCATCCGGAGCAGAGTCTTCTTGCGAACATACATTCTCGTGGCCACCGCTGCCTGCTCTAGGTAGTGCCATGTGGCATCCGGAGCCCAGTCTTCTTGGGAACATACATTCTCGTGGCCACCGCTGCCTGCTCTAGGTAGTGCCATGTGGCATTCGGAGCCTGGTCTTCTTGCGAACATACATTCTCGTGGCCACCGCTTCCTCCTCTAGGTAGTGCCATGTGGCATCCGGAGCCCAGTCTTCTTGCGAACATACATACATTCTCGTAGCCACCGCTTCCTGCTCTAGATAGTGCCATGTGGCATCCGGAGCCTGGACTTTTTGTGAACATACATTCTCGTGGCCACCGCTGCCTGCTCTAGGTAGTGCCATGTGGCATCCGGAGCCCAGTCTTCTTGCGAACATACATTCTCGTGGCCACCGCTGCCTGCTCTAGGTAGTGCCATGTGGCATCCGGAGCCCATCTTCTTGCGAACATACATACATTCTCGTAGCCACCGCTGCCTGCTCTAGATAGTGCCATGTGGCATCCGGAGCCTGGAATTTTTGTGAACATACATTCTCGTGGCCACCGCTGCCTGTTTTAGGTAGTGCCATGTGGTATCCAGAGCCCGGTCTTCTTGCGAACATACATTCTCGTGGTCACCGCTGCCTGTTTTAGGTAGTGCCATGTAGGATCCGGAGCCCGGTCTTCTTGCGAACATACATTCTCGTGGCCACCGCTGCCTGTAGTCGTGTACAGTGGCTATAATCGAGCCAATCTTTCTGCAATATCACAAAGGAATATCCATCTTCGTTACATGACCTAGTTCAAACTCAATTATATGGTTATAATAGCGTTTTTGTCGTCTTAAAGGTATTCTTTACTATCGTCAAGTCACTACGTCCAGTCCCAACGGTACCTTACGCTCGCGAGCATTGCAGTGTGAATTTAAAGCAAACTTGATTTGCATCCTCATAACGGCGCTACTACCGCCAGTGTTGTGCGACTGTTGCATTATCTGAATAGACATCATCTTTCAGATTTAGAACCACGCCTACCAACTTTCGTTTACGTCATTCTTCGTAATGAGAATTCTTTTTCCGTCAGTGCATGTAGACGTGAAAAATAAAGATGTAGAATGTTAATGATGTTTGTTTTGTTTAAAAACTTTTCCACATCAAAAATTCGCGGCATAACTATTCAGCACTCCCTCGCGTGAAGGGTACCATAAGGAAAGGGAAAATATGGTTTTCTCTCTTTCTCAACAATAAAGTCACCTTAGGAAGACGACGGGACTCAGTTACGGCAGGGAGGGGGAAGTAAATCGATTTAGGGAAACCCTAGAAAACAGTTATGTGAGCGACCCGAGTCTGCCGCTGTGGCCGAGCGGTTCTAGGCGCTTCAGTCCGGAACCGCACTGCTGCTACGGTCGCAGGTTCGAATCATGCCTCGGGCATGGATGTGTGTGATGTCTTTAGGTTAGTTAGGTTTAAGTAGTTCTAAGTCTAGGGGACTGATGACCTCAGGTGTTAAGTCCCATAAGTGCTTAGAGCCATTTGAACCATTTGAGCGGCCCGACGAGGATTTGAAAGCACGGTCTTCCCGAATACGATTACTAACCAACCGCGTCTCCTCAATAGCTCGAATACTAGGGTACATTGCTATTCTGCTCACGGGGCAATCCGCCTGAGATAATAAATGCTACACCTGCGCTTGTAACTCACCGAGTCATGGTCGTGGTCCCTTCAGTATGTGCCAGTATCTCTGTGTCGACGCATGCGGTTCTAGTAAGGGTGTTTTCTGTTACGTTATTGACAGAACAGAAGAACAAACTCTAAAGCTATGCGAGTTAAAGAATACAATCTAAACAATTAAGGTGTACCACACAGAAGAAAGTAAAATTTTAAACTCTAACTATTACTTGTATAATAAGTTTATGCACTGTGTGAATCAACAAATGTTGCTGGCTTTTTCCACAAAGGTCTGATTCGCCACGTCTTTCGAAAGGGGATGGGACACTTGTGAGGAGAGACAGTTGTGAGGAGGGACAGTTGTGAGGAGACCCGACCAAACAGATAGCGGGTGGTGTACAGGGGCACCAAACAGGTTGCGCGCCGCAGTTCAGTATTGCTGTGGATTTAGCGGAATATATCAACAATGAAGGTGTAAGTTATCGGCGGTGCGTAAACGTAAACAAGAAGTGTAAAGAAAGACTAACTACCAGAAACAACTTATTTTAAGGTGAAGGCAGCCATACATGTATTCCGGACGTCGCGGTTAATGAAGTGCGAAAACACGTGACAAACGCAAAAAGGCGTGCAAAAGAAACGGACATTTCAGTTTCTTCTGTTCACGCCGAAGAAGTAGGGCCGCTGTTCAATCAAGGATACGACATCGTCACATCACCGCCGTCACACAGGAGTGCAAAACGATCGCTGCAACGCATCAGGCAACAAAAAAAAAAAAAAACATGGGATGTGCACAAGATCCGACCGATGCTGCAGGAATACTTCTGCACGAACATCATTTGCTAATGAATGATGGGAGCAAATTTTTACTTGCAGATGACAACAGAGTACCAAATGATGGGAAATTGGTGTTCACCAGCGAAAGGGGAAAATCCTGTTTAACAGACTGCAATTCGTTTTTTGTCGATGGAACGTTCAAAAGCTCCAGCAAGCAGTTTGGACAGTTATTTATTGTTCATGCCGATATTTCTAGTTCTGAGGAGGAAACAAACACAGTTCCAACCGTGTGCGCCTTGCTACCCAATAAAAAGCGAGAAACGTACGATCGCTTTTTCACAGCTGTTAAGAGCAACGTACCTGGATGGAATCATACAGCTATCGTGATGGATTTTGAAGCTGCAGTCCTCCAATCAGTAACACATTTGTTTCCTGATGCAAATATGAATGGCTGCAACTACCATTTCAACCAGTGCTTGTGGAGGCAAGTGCAGAATTGCGGCCTTGTTGCTGCCTACAAGTAAAACGAAGAAATTCGTTTTCACATAAGATTGTGTTCCTCTCTGTCGCATTCCACTGGACATGTTAGATGATGTATGGCTATGGATTCAGGAGAGCACGCCAGATAATGATAAACTGCAGGATTTTTACGACTATTTTTATGAACAATGGTTGGATAATGACGACTTGCCAAGGGATATATGGAACTGAGCAGAAAGGCGGCACCGCACCAACAATGTTTCGGGATGGAATCGGAGGATAAATACATTAATTGTTCCCAGAATGAGATTTTCACTATGCAGCGGAGTGTGCGCTGATATGAAACTTCCTAGCAGATTAAAACTGTGTGCCGGACCGAGACTCGAACTCGTGACCTTTGCCTTTCGCGGGCAAGTGCTCTACCAACTGAGCTACACAAGCACAACCCGTCCTCACAGCTTACTTTACTGGTAGAGCCCTTGCCCGCGAAGGGCAAAGGTCCCGAGTTCGAGTCTCTGTCCGGCACACAGTTTTAATCTGCGAGGAAGTTTCACATTAATTGTTCATCCAAATTTTTACTCCTTATTAAAAATTCTCAGAGAGGACACATAATATATTATCACGGGCACCACTTTGACCGACTAGTTTTAAATCTAGTTGGGAAAACAAGAAAGAAGTCCGCAATTAAGACAGATGAGATAGTTTCTAAGGCCCTTACAGGACTCCAAGTTGACGGCAATGTAAAATCATTTCTTACTTGCGTGGCATATGCACAGAAATTACAATGAAAAGGAAATGGTTGAAGCTACAGCAGTACTTGTAGATATTGAAAAGGGGTTCAGTTCACGCCGATCACCCTATTGTAAAAATTGTAAATAAATAATCATCCTGTAAATATTGTAAATAAATATAATGGGGGACGAAGAGAGACTGCCTCTTCATGGTGTTCCCTGGACACGACACAAAGTCGTCTAAATCTCTTTTGCAAATCGTAAAAGATTCACTAATGAAGTATAAAAAGTCATGGCTTTTCTAACAGTCACAATCAGCATTTTTGTGTAGAGAATTTCAGAAACAATGTCTTTTTGAGTAGACGATGAATACAGATTGTTTCAATACATAAATTGCATTCCTTAACGCTAATTGCTAGCAGGACTCACATTAGACCTCAGTACACTTCCCTGCGTGGTACGGGAAAATTGAAGTTTCTTTCGAAATAATTAAAGAAAAAAGTTTCTACTGAGAACCAAATTCTTTAGTTGGCTCCTCTTAATATATGGTAAAAGGTTGCCACTCCTATCATACCAAATTTTGGGTGACGGGTTGAAAGATGGAAAACATTTTCCGTTTCTATAGTTTCTGTAAAATGCATCGTTAAGTATGAGGTTGAGCTAAAATTATGCCTTATGTAAGATTAATCACAACAAAAATTCCAATGAAAAAGGTCTTACGCATAACTGTGCTGCAACTAATGGTTGACATGATATCGTGGGGGCAAAATCAGCTCCGATTTCTAATCTGACTAAGGCCACTCTTCCTTTCCCAAAAAAATTCTGAAATAATGTAGCCTGGCTGCACTGGAGGAGTGTGAATGTCCCTCGGCAGCTGCCCGGGCCGGCACAAGCCGAGCGCTCAGTCACACCAAGCGGCAGCAGGTAGTGGCCAAGCAGGTAGTGGCGCAGCATTTTCGACACACCCTGTGCCGGTCCCTCAGTATCCCGGATTTCTCACAAGTGTCCCCACATTCGAATTTCTCACAAGTGTCTCTTCTCACAAGTGTCCACAACTCCTTTCGAAATGTCTGCAAATGGGGCTATTTCGTTCCGTGAAATCATTAGTTTAACTGATGTTTTACTGCGAAATTCGTTTTCTTGGCTTCTTTTCAAATGGCTCGTACATACCAAAGATATAAATGAAGTGCTTAACAAACAGTAATAAGTGATATAGGCAGTTCAAATAGTTCAAATGGCTCTGAGCACTATGGGACGTCTGAGGTCATTAGTCCCCTAGAACTACTTAAACCTAACTAACCTTAGGATATTACACACATCCATCCCCGAGGCAGGATTCGAACCTGCGACCGAAGCGGTCGCGCGCTTCCAGACTGAAGCGCCTAGAACCGCTCGGCCACACCTGCCGACTATAGACAGTTCCTCTGGACAATGTGCCAACAGTGTTCCACATGGCTTCACGAAGTGTGTGTGGATGCTAAAGGACAAAAAACGTTTAGTTGTGGTAAATTCTTTTGATTTTTAAACTGAAATGTACTGCGTGGAATAGCCTCTTGACCGGGTGGATTAGCCCCACCATTTTCATGTACTGTGATTTCTGCCTTCTTCAGATGTTTGTTTAATACTTTGTGCAAAGGAATTTCCAGCTTTAATATACTGGAATGTATTCACAATTAAAAAACCGTAATTATATCACGCTGACAGATTTTTTAAAAAAGTTTCACGTCCTATTGTATAGGGGTTACAGTTGAATTGAGAGTAATAGCCCCGCTGTACCCTACATGTCAACAATCTTCGCTATTCTCTTTATTTTGCAGTGATGGCTTTAAATTCTTTCAGCGTGGACCATGATTCTGTGTCCAAGAATGACGTCAGTGGTGTGTGTTTAGGTTTCCGCTTCGCACGGCACAAGGGTGACGCTAATGATCGAAAGCCGTGGTGCTGGAGCTCGTAATGAATCCGAGCCACCCGCATTGTGCCTCGCACACGGGCGGCGTCGTTAATAACTGCATGGGCGCGGACGCAAGTTAATGTACTCGGCGGCGCGAGTCCTTGGGCGCAGTTTATGGTGTCTCGTGGGGTCGTGCTGCGGGTGTAGACGTGACGTATGGGGGACACGACGTCTACACATGTTCTGCTCCGGGGCCGTAAGGCTTGACCGCGATGATGCAGCGGTATGGGAGTTCTGAGACGACAACAGCGGCTGATGAAGACCTCCTCGCGCGTTATGACGTTTTAACTCCAATATAGTGAAATGGTTAATGCAACAGCGCGTTAAATTCAGAGATGAATCTAAAGCTGTAGGGATTTTCTCTGATCCTTTTTTATGTTACGAATGCATCTTAATCCGTATCTAACGGCCACCTGGTAGCCACTGCTTACTCAATCGCACGTTCTTAAGCAAGCATCAGCTCCTTGGCTTTCGGAAGGCTGGATGTGTACAAAATCAAGAAATGGATCGCTTTTGGTAGGAATCCCTGCACACTTTTGGGTAAATGACGTAGACTGGATGTAAAGGACGTTTCAGATAGTTCTCGGTATTTTCGAAAATACCGATTTAAATGAGTATTTATACAGGTAGTTAAACGTAGGCTACTTTACCCTTTCTATATAGTTATGGAGATAATTTATTCAGGAAAATAAGCACTCGCCTGGACACCTCACTGAAATGAAAATTTCACTACCAGAATATGCATCTGAACACAGATGATTATGCAGGGTGAATCCGCAACGATGTTAAAGACTTTCTGGGATGTTGGAGAAGCATGAATGTATCAGTTTCAGGTATGGGACGCTGGTCCAGCAATGACTGAATCGGAAGCTACAAGCAAAATTCGTTCTGATACCTCTGACAGTGGATTACATGTACCGTTACTGTTGTTACTAAGATCGTACCTTAGGCAACTTTCGAAGGTGACAGTATGGACCGAAACAGGAGATAAATGTCCAGTAACCATCGGCAGTAACTATGAGCATTTATTCGTCAGCGCTACTGTGTAACACATCTCATCTACTAAACAAGTGCCTAAGGCTCTTTATTTGGCACTTTTTCTTGTTTTGGTCCGTATCATCTCCTCCAAAAATATGGATATCACAGAGCTTGCACTAGAAGAAATGACTTCCACAGTATCGAAGATGAACGAGTGCTCATAGCTCTGAAGATATTCATTCCAGAGCCTATGTTTACTGGACATTTTTTCTTGTTTTTCTCCATACTAATAGTTCTGAAAGTTGCCTAACCTTCAATCTTAGCAAAAACAGGACCGATACAAGTATTTCACTGTCAGGGGCAACAGAGCGATTATCGTTTACAGCTTTCGACAAAGTCGTTTCCGTATCAGGTCACATTACATTAAATTGATATATTCACCCATTTAAATCAGGTCTGAGAGTTTGTAACATCAGCTCGGAATCAACTTGTATACAGAATATCGTATCTATCCTTAAACCTTTGAATGTTTCTAGCTCCCTAACTGAATCTGACAGAAATTTTATTGGAACACTGTTCCCTTAAACGTATCATCTGCCTGATGCAAAACTGAAGTTGTATTAAAACATTTATAGCTCGACGCTGTAGCTCTTGGAACTAACTAAATAAACTATGTTCATTATTCCACAGAAAGAGTAACGTTTCTTATTTTTACGTACCTCAATAAATATTCTTTTCACTTATTATTTTGCAAGTCACACTAACACCTTACCTGTATCATCTACTATAATATTCAACTTTCTCTGCAAAACAGCCTGTACGTGATTCCCTCAAAAGTTCAATCACAGAAGGTAATTTTCCACACTTAACTTTTCGAAACACAATAAATTCGAAGACATTACAACATGTCTCACTTACGTTTAGCGTGTTACTAATGCTACGATGCGTGTTACGAGAAACATTCTGCACCATTTTTCACGCAAATCCATGTTTTTGAAGTTATCGCTTTATCTCTCTCTCTCTCTCTCTGTGGCGTTCGCTGTGTTATTCAGTGGTTTGGTATTTAACTAATTCGTAAATGGAAATGTTAATGTTATTTCATTACAGTGACTAATTAGAAAATATTTTTTTTTTCTCCCGGCTAAAGATTTGTTCAAGTTGCTAAAGAACTCCGAGTCAACGTGGTGTTAAAGTGTTGTCTGTAAGTTGTGTAAGTGTCACTAAATCACGGTTCATACAACAGATTCTATACAACTATTGATTATGATGGAAACAGTTATCTTCAGCAAAATGATCATTAAAATCACCGATTATCAGCCGCGCACAACACTGACGTATGTTACCTGAAACAATATTCTTCGAAACTCGTGCGTAATTGACTTCGGCTCCATACATCAGCAAGAAAAGTTTGTTATATGGATCGTGCTATGAGCACTGTTTTTAAAGAACCAATCTGATTCGAATTATTTTCATTAAAATGAGTTCGGGACCACCGGTGCACATTTATTTTTACACATTTTTATTACCTTCGGCATTTATGTCTGCAGAGTTGCGTAATTTGAATTTGCCGCTGAGATAATGTCGGCAGACAATTGATAGACACTTTCTATTGTTAGAGCAAATTTGCTTTTAACAGGATAAGTATTTGAAATGCTTATTAAACTTTACTTTCATATTGTGCACTATTCAGACTAATTTTCACCAAGCAAACCTTTGATACTTTCGTAAGAAACACAGATAAAAACGCGATACAAATCGCTATCATCAATGGCTGTGCTCCTTGCAGCGGAAAGAAATAATTAACACAGATTAACCAACAAAAGGTAAAAACAAAGGAAGACAAACGCAGATCATAAAAGGAATTTACAATTATCATTGTCTTTGCATGATACCCATCGATATGTCCAATTACATCATAAAATATTATATAAATAATTAATATTTATCATCGTTTTATTTCACTGTTTTTTCATATGTCGGATAGATAATGTTTATAACTGTTAGAGCCATAATTTCCTCTCGTCGCACTGTAGCTAAAATTTATCTTGTGAATGTTACATATCTCTCTCTCTCTCTCTCTCTCTCTCTCTCTCTCTCTCTCTCTATCTCTTTATTTTTTTTTTTTTTGCTTTAGAAGGATAAGTAGTACGATAGTAGGAAGAACATGTAACTGAATGATACATAAAACTATTAAATCATAAGAATTTAATTGATTTATTTAATTGATTTGTTTCTATAAACGGATCACACTAGCTACAAAACGCATTACAAGAATCAGCAGTAAGACAAGCAAAGAGGAGCGTAACATCAGAAACGTCATACTTCCCACGACCTATCCTGTCACGGCCACCTGTCATATGTCGTCCGGCGAATGCGGAATCCTTTTCCTGTGCTTATCCAGCGCGCGTTATCAATACGAACACGTTCCGACCGTCGGTGGTTTCCATAGGTCGTGCCTACAGGCTAAACGAAAAACTATGACTACTTACTAAATTACTGACCAAACAGTAAATGGAAGAAGGACTTTCGAATGTAAATTTTCTGTCATTTTCGCAGGCGACGTATCCTTAAGCGTAAAAAGCTCACCCTGTTTACCTCTAGTAAAGATTGTACTGTGTCCTTCGGGCAGTATAGGTCAGTGTCCTCCGAATGTTCTTCCAGTACTCCTTCTGCTGTTGCTGTTGCTGATTGCTCTGTGGTGTGTAGTCTTGAAGTTACATTGCGAATGATGACACACATGAGCACTTTTCTGTCTGTGGGGATTTTGTGTGAAAGTACTTTGCATAGATGATTTTCTGCTGCTAGTTTCTCGGTCATTGAGGGTGGTTAGAAATTCACTTGGACGACATTACGCTTGTATTTGTAAATTGGAATTCTCCAGACTGTCTGTAGATTCGAGTGTCGACTTCAGTAATATGCACTGACGAGGGATGTGGGTGGTGTGCATGCTGACAGAAAATTTGATCACAGTGTTAACTTTTTAATGCATATTAACGCAATAGTCTTTCAGGACACTAATTTGTTAAAATCACTTTAAAGCATTAAAGTGTTGAAGAAGAATTGATATATAAGGGTGGGGGGGGGGGGGCAAATATAAAGTTTTAACTATCATCTAGTGAAATAAAGTGGTGTAATTAATGTTTATTTCCAGATACAAGCAAACATTTCTTTCGAGGTGATAAGTTGAGATTTATGAGTACTCCTCTACACTCCGGACAAGAACAGGACGTTCTCCAACGTTAAATACAGAATATTCTGTGAGCAGTTGTGTATGTGAAGGCCCCACTACATCGAAATGAATAATATTGACTGCAAGATCAAGATGACGCTAAGGTCGTGAATCACAGAAAAGCTTTTGACGTAGTGTCGACACTGAAGTCAGTAGACAAGCGTCAGTAAATAAACTAGACAGTTACGTAGGATGGTTTTCGTGCCATTGATGTAAAATGCTGAAGACAAGTATGAGCTTCCTACAGAGGAGGCAGCTTCACAAAACAATCTCTTCGGACTCAGTTATTCTGTGCCTTCTGCTATGCAGTCCACAGAGTTTTCCTGAAGACAGGAGTGTGTGAAAATACAGCTCAGACAATCTCCTTACGTGTGTGTCTGAGTTACCACAATTTACATATTTTGCTAGTGGTTTCTGCTCATTGGGAAGGCAACCCTGTTAGTCCTTCAGCATTATCACAGACTGTGTTATAACTCACGGAATGTTCTTCATATGACTTCAGTCAAATGCAATCAGTTTTGTAGCAAATTTAAGCCTGGTTTGTTGCTTTCGAACAGATCACTGAAGTACTGCCAGCACAATGTGCTATCTCAGTTAGCGAACCTGTGCATTAACAATAAATCCGTAGCTATAATTCATATTTTCCGTTCCTGTTGTTTACCAGTTATTCTCTTCAATTTACACTGTCTTAACTGAAAGAATGTACCGCGGCACATGTTACTTGGTATAGGTTTCCGTCATTTCGGAGGAAAGCAGCCCACAACTCTAAGGCATTTCACAGATTAGAGTGATATCTGATAGCTCATGTTTTGGTTTTACTTTGACATGAGATTGCACACCCGAGAACAATATTGTCACACAACATTCGCAGTCGAGCACCAATTACGAGGGTCGAGTTGTCAGTAAGAACTAACGCGTCACACTGTATGCACTTTTCACTTATTGAGCCCACACCCGAGGAGCTGAACCGAACTGTTTCAGTAGACCCACATAATGTTTTACCAAATTACGGTGTTTCAAAAAGTAATGAGTCCAGAACCTTCCAGAAACCAAAAATTCTAACTGATAAACATATGCAGGTTGCGAAAATCGAGTGAACGACTAATTCCGCTACACCACCGCAGGCGATATACCACGCGCGGCATTGTTGTTTCCCCTTCCAAAACAGAGCCCCTCTGCTTCAGAGTGTAAACTCCTGAATCTGTGAAACGAACATGAACAGTCACAACCGTAAGAAACGTTTTTTGAGGCTACCAGTTTCGGCTTGTTTCAGACCATCTTCAGACCTCTTCCCATGATGGTAGGCTGTTGCCATGAACAAAGCAATTAGCGTTCGTGGAGTCGTAACGCCTCCTCCGTTCACCGCTTTTACCGACTTGTGAGATTCAAACAAGTCGTCCTAGTAGGGCCGGACTAACGGAAAAAGTGAGTAAAGAGCTACTTCAGTCTGTAACGAGAACTCTGTCACTTGTCAGACATTAGTTACGAAGTAGAGGATGATGACCCTATAGTGAGGGAGACAAAATTGGTGTAACGTAGTCCTTGTCCTTCGCCTCAGGTCTAATCACAGTCCTCATGTACAAAGCAACAATGCGCGTTCCTGAAAGAAGGAATACGAAAGCTGTTCAACGATTGCGCTACTTCGATGGACGTAATTACATTTGAACGTCGTAGTGACAGTAATGATGTGAGAACTAGGCCAGAAAAGAGGATCTGCCCTCCTACCATCAAGGTATTAGGTCTGAAGACGGTCCCAAACACACCGAAACTGGTAAACTCAAAAAAAAAAAAAAGTTTCTTGCGGTTGTGACTGTTCACGTTTGCTTTACAGTAACAAAAAAATGCTGTTCTCCAAGTGAAGTGTTCTCAAAAATACCTGAGTCCGTATCTACTCAGTGGCTCTAAGCAGGTCTGCATGGGTTGATCCTCGCGTTCTGGCCGAGTTGTCACACCCTCATGGTCACTACGACGTTCAAATGGAATTGCGTCCGTCGAAGTAGCGCAATCGTTGGACAGGCTTCATATTCCATCTATCAGGAACCGCCATCGTCGCTTTGTACATCACGACTGTGACTGAACCTGAAGCGAAGGACAAGAACGATGTCACGTCACTTTTGTACCCCTCAGTATAGGCTCACCATCCTCCAATTCGTAAATGATTCCTGACAAGCGACAGAGTTTTCGTTACAGGCTAAAGTAGCGCTTTACCCACTTTTTCCGTTAGTCCGACCCTACTAAGCAGACTTGTTTATATCTTATTGGTCTGTATTTGTCGTTATAGGGTCCACAGTCCTTATCATAGGCTCCAAGGTTCGTATGCGAGCAAACAATTTTGAGTCTACGGTTGTGGTGATGAGCTGCTTGATGATTTTATCCTGAACACCATCAAGCTGGCACTGAAACAACATCTCCATTCGTGTTTCAGGCTCTCGACCGTGGATGAACATATACGGCGTCGAAGCTGTGGTGTCTTCTTTGCTGTGTAGTACGTATGCAATTGTCGTGAAAGACAGCACCACACCCACTCTCGCAATTCGACGTCAACTTATATGAGGAGTATAAACATTTTTATATGCTTTTCACGCCTGCCGTCAAATGTAAATCTTTCTGCTCCATTGTAGAGCCAGCGTCTTTCCAGTTAAATACCAAGCCAGATGGTAGTGGGGCAAAGAGAGTTCCAATTGGTAGTAGATTTCCAGTTCAAGATAGTCACCCAGAAACATTGGTCAGAACCGGGGATCTGAACTATTTTTAATTTAAATGTGGGTCATAGAACGTTCTAGCAAACTATAATACCCTGTGAGTAAGTAAACCCCAAATTGTTCAAGCACTCATAAACGATAAATTATAAACAAATGCAGGATCTGGTAATCGAATTGGTGACCAAAATGTCGCCCGCCAGTGACTACACTACTGAACCGATAGCGTACAGCTCGCCGTGACGTTCCCACCATCTGATGAGACACATTTTTTGGAAAGAACACTCGAAAAGTTACTGGAGTAACCACAAATGACAAAACTTCCTTGGCGTCCTCCCTGCTCTTCCCTAAGAATAGTGGACGTATGCAACACAGCAAAGTCGTGAACTGATGTAGAATGTCATCAACTCATCGTCCGTCCCTTGTAGCTGAGTGGTCAGCGAGACGGAATATCATACCTAACGGTCCGGGTTCGATTCCCGCTGGTTCAGAGATTTTCTCAACTCAGGAACTGGGTGTTGTGTTGTCTTTATCTTCATCATTTCATCGCCATCGAAACGCAAGTTGCCGAACTGGCGTCAACTCCAAAAACTTGTACCAGGCGAACGGTCTACCAGACGGGAGGCCTTAGCCACACGGCATTTCCGTATCAACACATCATGTCAGTATCTGAATAACTTGTGAACGTCAAAGATTCGTGTTACATGCCAAAATATATTATGTTTTAGTATTAAAAAAATGGTTCAAATGGCTCTGAGCACTATGGGACTTAACATCTATGGTCATCAGTCCCCTAGAACTTAGAACTACTTAAACCTAACTAACCTAAGGATAGCACACAACACCCAGCCATCACGAGGCAGAGAAAATCCCTCACCCCGCAGGGAATCGAACTCGTTAACCCGGGCGTGGGAAGCGAGAACGCTACCGCACGACCACGAGATGCGGGCTGTTTTAGTTCAGTGATATTTATTTAAGCTGTAACGTGTAATATATTTCCAAAAATTATCAACTGACGTGACGTATGTAGGGAAGATCACTGCATTGTGGATGTTTCTCATACTTTTATCAATGGAATATATAACTACTTTGATATCGTATGAAAAGTTTGTATCTATGGTTTTATTACGAAAGGGCCGAACGTGTTGCATTCTCCCGTTTCCTTTTGTTATTGTTAGCTAACTGGAATTCAAAAATGGTTCAAATGGCTATGAGCACTATGGGACTCAACTTCTGAGGTCATCAGTTCCCTAGAACTTAGAACTACTTAAACCTAACTAACCTAAGGACATCACACACATCCATGCCCGAGGCAGGATTCGAACCTGCGACCGTAGCGGTCGCGCGGTTCCAGACTGTAGCGCCTAGAACCGCTCGGCCACTCCGGCCGGCAACTGGAATTCATTAAAGCTTTTGCCGCGCAGATCCGCAGAGTTTGTAATTCCTGTGAAATAAATGCGCTACACCGAAAGCGCTTAAATTAACCATAAATCGAATTATTACTACTTGTAGAAATCATTAATCACACGATATGATGAAAATATTTTTCCATTATTAAGCGATCTACGAAAGAGGCCTTTCAGAATTGTGTTGTATATTCTCTGATTGCCAAGCTATCGAGTGTTGTTGCGGCTCTATTATTAAAGATGTTTTTATTCAAGTCGAACCTGTTTTTATTTGATGTTGTCCTGTATGTGGCCAAAAACAAAATTCTACTTATATAAATAAATTTCCTTACATTAGCGGTCTGAGATAATACACGCAAGCAGTATCTATACTATGACGCACACAGGTAACATGCCAGAAGTAAAGTGCTTGCAAAATTTACTTCATCGCTTGGAAGTGAATTTTATTCAGAAATGACCCAGTTCTATTATTTTGATTAATTCAGGAAAGATTAGTAAAGATCTTCCCCCTGAGAGAAATTAATCGTATTAAATTGCAAATTAACATCAGACAGAATAACAAATACTAATACCGATCATTGAAATAAAGGGGATAAACACATATCAATAATCTAAGAACTCAGGGGAAATACTTCAGCCTAGACTAACGGTATACAGAACAACGTTACAAACTGACTACACGCCTAGGAAAGCGACATTGTCGTCTCCTTGAAGAACTATTTATTTACGCACAAAACATGAAAAGAGTTCCCTTAGCAAAATGTCGGAAAAAGAACTAGAATACACATCTTGAACACATCCAGGTATCATTTAGCGTGGCAATGAATCCTCATTTTAATTCAGCCGGCGACGTCTGCTCCAGTAACGACAGAAATACAGAATTCAGACCCAGGCTGACAAGAAAAATGACTTTTAGAGCAGCATCTTTGTGATACGTGCATCGGGGTTGCTATTGTCCACGAGTGATACCGGTTTAGTGAGGAGGCTGAATAATGTATCGTCAGCCTCGACGAACGCACGTGGTGTTAATAATATATACCGATCTCTGTCACGGTCTTTGAAACATGGACCATTAGCGAACAGATGTAGAGATGTAACGATTACCATCTGCAATCTGTAAATCAAATATATTTCAATGACATCCTACGTTCGAGAGAGTGTAAATTTCATCTGCGCAACACTGCTTCTAAATGAGACCAGACCTCAGCGGTGCGGAGAGATATGAATAACGAGGACGGCAAACTGCAAATCACCCGGCGACACTGCCGCGGGCGAGCCGGGTGTCCTGCGTCAAGCGTGGGGTAGGGGGACGCTTCCCACATGCCACCCCACGTCACTACAGTGGCGGATTACGACCACAAATAAATTTCAACACTTCAAGCAAAAGTACTACAAAAATGTCTGATAAACACTGCGAAATGCTACAATAGATCATTAGTTCTCACATGAAGGACGCTTCATGACGAAAAGTGAAACAAAAACGACCTGAGGCATGAGAAGTATGAGTTACCATGTTACAAAGACTGGCAACGAGTTTAACTGTGCGCAATATATTTTAATTTAGGAAGATTTTGTCAAAAGTGTTTGAATTTCAAGTTAGAACGACAAAACTATTGTCTTGAACGTTGTTGGTCTGTCTGGAACCTACATGTACGAGGGTTACCCGGAAAGTAATGCACCGTATTCTTTTTCCTTCGACAACTCTCTATTGAACATAAGGAGAACTACACACACGAAAGAATGCTGTTTTATCTACACACCCTATTTATCCACGTAGTCTCCATCCCGTTCTACGGCTTGGCTCCAGCACGAAACAAGGGCGTGTATGCCCTGTCGGTAACGATCCTTGTCCTGGTGGTGAAGCCAGTGCTTCACTGTGTGAATCACCTTCTCATCGTCCTCAAAATGTCTTCCACGAATGGCATCTCTTCGTGGCCCAAACAAGTGGAAGTCCGAGAAAGCTAGGTCAGGTGTGTCAGGCGTGACAGCCGCGGGTTGTCTCCCCAACAGCTGCAAACCGTGGAGCTCCGCCGAACTGCCTTCTGATGATCTCACCCTCCGTGCCCAGCGACTAACTGTACTTCTGTCGACAGCAGATGATCCATTGACTTTGCACAAACGTTTGTTAATATTCCCCACAGTTTCTTACTCTGCAGTGAGAAATTCAATGACGGCACGTTGTTTGTGACGTACATCACCAACAGCTGCCATTTTGAAACTGTCCTGCAGCTACGCTAGCTGTCGGAAGTGGTGGGAACTTGGCGCGCTCACTCAGGAGACTTCAGGTCATACATACGTATCGTTTCGCATTCGTAGCATTGTTTTTGGCTGAGAAAAAAATGCGGTGCATTACCTTCTGGGCATCCCTCGTACAATGGAAGAGTACGTAAGCTGAAAGTGCTGCAAACAAATGAAAATGTCTATGTATTTCAGGCCATTCATAAGGCCTTAATAAACAGACACGAAATGTGTCTAAAAAAACAACAAATATTGCCTTTATTCAGGTGCATACACACTGTTATAACCTAAAAATCATTAATGTAATATAACTAATATAATTAAAATCGTATCTGTACGAGCTGAATATCCGCCAACGCGAATGCCATGATATTTACAGTTTTTGCTGCAGATACATATTTCTTTCTCTGGTGTGCTTAAATATTTCTCATTCTCTTACGTACACTTCTGTAAATGATGACGATGTTTCCAAAATAATTAATAATGTTAATACAGTGTGAACTGCCTCACCCCACAACGTTCCCTTGCACCATCTATATTATTCAAGAAGATAATCAATTTAGTTTATTCAACCATATAACCATATTATTTAACCATATAAGTTTTGATTGAAAACAGCGTGAGGCGTGTTTTAAGACAACGAGGTATACATCTACATCTACATCTACATGGTTAATCTGCAATTCGCACTTAATTGCCTGACAGTGGGTTCATCGAGCCATTTTCATACTACTGCTCTACCACCCCATTCATGAATGGCGCCGGCCGCGGTGGCCGTGCGGTTCTAGGCGCTGCAGTCCGGAACCGCCGGACTGCTACGATTGCACGTTCGAATCCTGCTTCGGGCATGGATGTGTGTGATGTCCTTAGGTCAGTTAGGTTTAAGTAGTTCTAAGTTCGAGGGGACTGATGACCTAAGATGTTAAGTCCCATAGTGCTCAGAGCCATTTGAACCATTTTTAAACATGAATGGCGCGTGTGAAAAAGAAAACACCTAAATCTTTCCGTTCGAGCTCTGATTTTTCTTATTTTATTGTGATGATCATTTCTCCCTACGTAGGTGGATGTCAACAAAATATTTTCGCATTCAGAAGAGAAAGTTGCTGATTGAAATTTTGTAAATAGATCTCGCTACAAAGTAAACCGTTTTTGTTTCAGTGACTGCTACCCCAACTCGCGTATCATAACAGTGACACTCTCAGGTCAGTGACATGGGTCTGTAATTCAATGGGTTAATCCTATTTCCTCTCTTGAATATTGGTGTGACCTGTGCTACTTTCCAGTCTTTAGGAACAGACCTTTCGTCAAGTGAGCGGTTGTATATGATTGCTAAGAAAGGCGCTATTGTGTCTGCATACTCTGAAAGTAACCTGATTGGTATACCATCTGGACCGGATGACTTGCCTTTCTTAAGTGATTTGAGTTGCTTCGCAACACCTAAGGTATCTACTTTCATGTCACTCATGCTAACAGCTGTTCTGGTTTCGTATCCTGGAATATTTACTTCGTCTTCTTTCTTGAAGGAATTACGGGAAACTGTATTTAGTAACTCCGCTTTAGTGGCATCATCATCAGTAAAATTTCCATCGCTAACGCGCATTGACGTATTGACTGGTTTTTGCCACTGGTGTCCTTTAGATACGACCAGAATCTCTTTGGGTTTTCTACCATATTTAGAGACAATGTATCATTGTGGAAACTATTAAAACCATCTGGCATTGACGTCCGCACTAAATTTCGAGCTTCCGTGTAACTTATCCAGTCCTGGGGATTTTGCGTTCCTCTGAATCTGGCAAGCTTTTTTTGTTGCTTCTGCAACAGTGTTCTGACGTGTTTTGTGTAGCATGGTGAATCAGTCCCGTCTCTTATTAACTTGTGTGGTATGAATCTCTCTATTGCTGCCGATACTGTATCTTTGAATTTGAGCCATATCTGATCTACACTTACATAATTAGCTTGGAAGGAATGGAGACTCTTTCTTAGGAAGGCATCATGCTAATTTTTATCAGCTGTTTTAAATAAATATACATTTCGTTTATTTTTTGTGGTTTTGGTTGATATGATTTTGAGCCTCGCTACAATGACCTTGTGTTCACTAATTCCTGTATCCGTCATGACGCTCTCTATTAGGCCAAGAGGCCAAGTGTGTTTTCGCAACCATTTACAATTCGCGTGGGTTCATGAACTAATTGCCCAAAGTAATTCTCAGAGAAAACATTTAGTACAATTTCGGAAGATGTTTTCTGTCTTCCACCGGCTTTGAACATGTATTTTCTCCGACAAATCGATGGTAGGTTGAAGTCTGAAGTATGAGTGGGTTACTTATTTGTAATGATATTCAAGTTTTCTTTGAAGCGTTAAGCGTCATCTGAGTGGGGGGGGGGGGGGGTCGGTAGAAGAAGCTAATTATTATTTTGTACAGCTTCTGAGTATAAGGTCTACCCATAGTAATTCGCAGAAACCATCTATTTCAGCTTCACTACAAAACAACCTATTACCAACAGACACAAACACACCACCACCTACTTTATTTAGTCTATCCTTTCTGAACACAGTTTGCGCCTCTGTAAAAATTTCGGCAGAATTTACCTCCGGCTTTAGCCACCTTTCTGTTCCTATAACGATTTCAGGGTCAGTGCTTTCTATCAGCGCTTGAAGCTCTGGTATCTTTCCACCACAGCTACGACAATTTACAACTACAATACCGACTGTTGCTTGGTCGATTCTCTTCGTTTCTTTGCCCTGCACTCTTTGAGACTGGAGCCCTTTTTGATCTTTCCCGAGACTGTCCAACCTAAGAAACCGCCCAGTCTACGCCACATAGCCCCTGCTCCCCGCGTAGCCGCCTCCTGTGTGTTTACAATTATTTATCAATACCTTCAGCTGATGAAGGGCGTTGATATATATCAACAGAGACAGGTGAAAATGTGTGCCCCGACCGGGACTCGAACCCAGGATCTCCTGCTTACATGGCAGACGCTCTATCCATCTCTTTTTTTTATCTCATTTTGTTCTATATTGTTCCTTGAATTTGTTCGGGGCGCACGTCCGATGACATCCATTTAGGTTCTCCGTTGATCTGTTCACTCAGATTTTTGTTACATAGGGTAGTTAACCCTCTGACCGAACACGCTGAGCTACCGTGCCGGCTCCACCTGAGCCACCGAGGGCACAGAGGATAGTGCGACTGCAGGGACTATCTTGTGCACGCCTCCCGTGAGACCCACATTCTCACATGTCCACACACAACATTTGTAGTGTCCCTACGCAACACAGTCTTTACTCGTGGAAGACATTCTTACCAAGTCCCGTAAGAGTTCGGGTATTATGCGCGCATTCGCACAGAAGAAGAAGGTCATGGCCGGTATTGCCAGAACTATATACTTATATGGATATGGTGTCTGTTCTTTCGAACATGTCCGAAAGAACAGACACCACATTAATATAAGCCTCCTGTGTGCAGTAGACGCCTGACCTATTTAGCAGAACCCGAAAGCCCACCACCCTATGGGATCTGCAGACTACACGGTCGCAGAACCGTCTGAGCCTCTGATTCAGACCCTCCACTCGGCTCTGTACCAAAGGTCCGCAATCAGTCCTGTCGACGGTGCTGCAGATGGTGAGCTCTGCCTTCATCTCGCCAGCAAGACTGGCAGTCTTCACCAACTCATATAACCGCCGGAAACCAGAGATAATCTCTTCGTCATTAGTGATTGCAGTCTTTCTCGGCGTACTCCACTGATAAATTCTTCTCGGGTTATCAGCCGAGTGGTGGCGTCGTCTTGTCGCAACGTTTCAATGAGTTTCGTATCCATCATCTTCGCCAGAAGGTGATGGGTACGAAATTCATTGAAACCTTGCAACAAGACGACGCCACCACTCGGCTGATAACCCGAGAAGTATACACCACGTCATTAGTGCCGACATGAGGCACCACCTGCAACTGGCAGCACCCTGTACCCTTCATGGCATCCGCAAGCACCCTTTCCACGTCTTGGATGACTCCCCCCGGTATGTACACGGAGTGCACATTGGCTTACTTTCCGTCCTTAGCTGACGTATCCTTAAGAGGCGCCATCACCCGCCTAACATTGGAGCTCCCAATGACAAGCAGTCTAACCCTCTGCGCTTGTCCGAACCTCTCAGGAAGACCGGCCTGCCAGTCCGTGTGGCCGAGCGGTTCTAGGCGCTTCAGTCTGGAACCGCGCGACCGCTACGGTCGCAGGTTCGACTCCTGCGTCGGGCATGGATGTGTGTGATGTCCTTAGGTTAGTTAGGTTTAAGTAGTTCTAAGTTCTAGGGGACTGATGTCCTTAGATGTTAAGTCCCATAGTGCTCAGAGCCATTTGAACCATTTGAAGACCGGCCTCCCTTGCTGGCTCAGAAGTACTTTAAGCAGTGGGCAGTACCTCAAACCTGTTACGGAGGCGTAAGTGTACAGCCTTGCGGCCAGCACCCACTTTCGCCTTCCGTCCAGGGATTCGCGACCCCGCCACGGTTCGCCAATCACCGTCAGGCAAGCGTCGACCGGCAGGGACATCCGAATCCGAGGGCGCAGTGGCATCAGAGATCCCAGGCGATGCTACAGGTTCCCGAGGCGCCAAAGCGCGCACCTCGGGTGTCCCAATGTCACCGCAACGCAGGGCAACAGCCTGGAGCCTGTCGACCACGGCCAACACAGCTTCCAGCAGTTTACCGACGGTGGCCAATTCCCAGTGAATCCGTACACAACAGGCGCAGTCCCTATCCATCTCTAACAATGCCTTTTTCCTCTCTTTTATCTCACAAGCCGTTCAGAACAAACAGATGACGACGACTACGCGAATTTACACTATAATGGGTACCAAAACGCGATGCTACAGCTCTCAAATACTATAACACGCCGGAATTTTGTGAATGAAACTATGGAAGTACCCAAAACCACGCAAAGAAATTAAGAATTAAACTATAAACAAATAAGTGAGCTAAGAGTGCGACTTGCTTCTGGCTGCTGCTTATCCAACGGCGGCAGGAAGCTTTAAGTAAAAAATACCAACCCCAGTGTCCAATAACGAATAGAACGCCATTTTAAGGTAAACAGATGCTGTTTTTTTAAGTCGAACGTGGCATGTACACCACTATTTTTCTTCCTTTGTTTAGTTTCTCGCACATGGACTAAGACTCCTGGCACAAGTACGTACATTGTGCGACAACAGAGTATTACAACTGTATGAAACAGTGAACAACTATCGAATAATGTGCTGTACGTGCAAAGACGCGTAATTAATCTCTTACGCGCTCCTGCTCCGTTAATTCGTGAGCACTGTCTTTCATCAGAGCAGCGATTAAAGGGAAAAGTATTTGTCGGAAGTTACCTCCAGAGAGAAGAGCGACATAGTTCAGTAGTCAAACAGGACGCACCATACTTTATGTCATGTACAATTAAAGGTACTGCAAACAAAAATTTATTCAGATAAAACCATGTTACAGTGCACAATTTTAAGTCTTGATATAAACCATGAGAAAAAAATCTGGAAAGAAAGAATACTCATCAATCGTAAATGAAAGAAAGTAGCTCTTCCGAGAATAAATTACTAAATTTACAGCGTCTATAAATAATAGGTAAGATATTTCCACCATTATTGACAGAAATAAGAAGTATGCAGTGTGCGAAGTAGATTGGGAAATAATGAAAAAGTGAGAAACAACCAGTAAAACTTAGGTACTGAAATTCGAATTGACTGTTCATTGACCAAATCAGAAAATAATAAGAAGGATGTGCATCTGTTCTGATGTTAGAAAATTTTAATTTAAACAGTCGAAATTATTGCTGTAGTAAAGCCAACGAAACCTGCAAAGACTCTGCAAGTTTAGCGCAATTAATCTCTTAAATGTACGTGCTGTGAGATCGTCAAGTGGGGTTGTATACAATAGAATTTAGGAACGTACTGACACTGTTAATCATCCTGAACCTTCTGGTTTTAAATGTAACTGAAGTTGCTGCGAACAAGTCCAAGTTTTGACGTAATGCACTGAACCAAAATTCCAGAAGGACTTAAAAAAGAAAATTTGTCAACGTGAACTTGTTTTTCGCTTATGAGACGGTGTGGCTAGACGTTCTCATAATAAAAATAAGGATTCCCTGTTAAAAAACTTACCACACGCGTAGGAAACGTAATGAAACATTGATACTTCATTGTCATCATTGTAGCCGCGCGGAGTGGCCGCGCGGTTAGAGGCGCCATGTCACTAATTGCGCGACCCCTCCCGCCGAAGGGTCGTGTCATCTCTTGGGCATGGGTGTGTGTGTTGTTCTTACAAGGGAACCTCCCCATCGCACCCCCCTCAGATTTAGTTATAAGTTGACACAATGGATAGGCCTTGAAAAACTGAACACAGATCAATCGAGAAAACAGGAAGAAGTTGGGGGGGAACTGAAGAAAATAAGCAAAATATACAAACTGAGTAGTCCATGCGAAAGATAGGCAACATCAAGGACAATCTGAGCCGAGGAGCACCGTGGTCCCGTGGTTAGCGTGAGCAGCTACGGAACGAGAGGTCCTTGGTTTAAGTCTTCCCTCGTGTGAAAAGTTTAAGTTTCTATTTTCAGACAATTATTATCTGTCCGTCCAATGCGAGGTAACTGCACCGTAGTATGGGGCGCTACACCTAAACAAACATCGAAACACACGACGTCAGTCGACTACAGCGCACGGAAGAGAGAGTATTCCTGCTAACGAGGCTCCCTGGCTGGCAGTTGACTGCTCGCTACTTTGGACGAGAGTGCATTAAATACGTGAGGTGTATTCCGTGGGCAATATGAATCCAGCAAATATAGCTCGCAACTTCAATAATAATCGCACGGTTTTGTGGTGCGGTCGCAGAACACAGACATTAAACTTATTACAGTGAACAGAGACGTCAATGAACCAACGAACAGATCATAACTTTGTGAAAATACAGAAAGTAAACTTTTCGCTCGAGGGAAGACTTGAACCAAGGACCTCTCGTTCCGCAGCTGCTCACGCTAACCACGGGACCACGGCGCTCCTGAGCTCACACACACCTTGATGTTGCCTATCTTGTGAATGGACTACTCAGTTTGTATATTTTGCTTATTTTTTTCATAGTTCCACACAACTTCCTCCTGTTTTCTCGACTGATCTGTGTTCAGTTTTTCAAGGCCTATCCACTGTGCCAACTTATAACTAAATCTGAGGGGGGTGCGATGGGGAGGTTCCCTTGTTAGCATAAGTTAGTTTCAGTAGTGTGTAAGTCTAGGGACCGACGACCTCAACAGTCCGGTACCTTAATAATTCACACACATTTGAACATCTAGATCATCATTGTACTAAAAACTGGTGAACATCTGCTATCAAAAATGAGTTATCATAATTTTCAGTATTAGCTCATCGCCTAGCGAACTTTTATACCTCTAACATGCCTGTGGCCGACCGATGTGGCCGAGCGGTTCTAGGCGCTACAGTCTGGAACCGCGCGACCGCTACGGACGCAGGTTCGAATCCTGCCTCGGGCATGGATGTGTGTGATGTCCTTAGGTTAGTTAGATTTAAGTAGTTCTAAGATCTAGGGGACTGATGACCTCAGCAGTTAAGTCCCATAGTGCTCAGAGTCATTTGAACCATAACATGCCTGTAACAACCTCATAGACCTGCTGCTGTGCTTATAATATGGAAATAGCCAGCTAAATCAGAAGAAATAAGTGAAGGACGACTCAGTCTGAGAACAGATTTCGCCACGCTGAGTGAATGTTGTACGAAGTGGTGACTGTGCCCAAGTTTAATGAAAACAGGAAGTTGGGCATTCCACCTCAGTATTCACCTAGTAGGGACATTTGCTTAATATTTCATTTTGCAACAAAGTAAATAACTAAAACAATTATACAAACTAACTTCATCGATCGCTGATTTTAAAAAGGAAAATACTGCCAACTTAATCAGGACTAAATATGAGAAATAACATAATAAGGAAAGTAACATGAACAACATGAGGATCGCACCGCTCAATACCTTGTGTATTTTATTAGTCGACCGCCACGTTATTGCACCTGGTAATTACGGCGATTCGGTGCGCTTACCTTAGGTCAGGGCGTAATCGGGGTTGCTATTACACTCATGTTCAGAAGAAACAGAACTCCTTGAACGACTAGAGATAGGACGTTCATAATTACAAGACATTTAGAGTATTAATGTTCTGCAGAAATGATTAGCATGTCGGCCCGTGGGTTCAAGGTCAACATCGACATTGCGGCGCTGCCCCACCTATCGGTAAAATGTGCCTGCGACTCTCGTTGTTGCTATAAACCGAAGGTAATGGGTCAGTATGACTTGAGCTGACGTGCTGGATGCATCACAGGCGTATACGCGAACCGTACGTCCAGGCCCCCTTTGAGAGGGCGCATTATCGGCGTGGAAGAATGTGATGCTTCCATTCGGGAAAACTGCTGCTCATGTGGGCATGTGGGACGAACAGTTTCGGCAGAGCCACGTGTGTGCGCGGAATGGTTCACGAAAGGCCACGTTTTGCCCTGGCCTACCAGATCACCAGACTTGCCGCCAATGGACAATGTGTGGGATATGGTGAAACGACAGGTGCAGCGCAGCTACCCAATGCCAACCACTACATATGAACTTTGGAACCAAGTGAACGCAGCATGGATAGCTGTACCACAGGACGCCATTCGCACCGTATACGCGTCGATGCCATCACGCATGGAACAAGTTATCAGGACACACGGTGGACGCTGCACCTACTTGGCAATGAACACACTCTGAACTGAGGTGACTGAAATGCTAATCATTTCTGCAGAACATATTAATGAACATTCTATCTCTAGTCGCTCAAGGTGTACTGTAACTTCTGAACATCAGTGCATATGTACGACTGTCCTGAAAGCATTGACACTGCGATGTGTTTACCTTAGTTATTTCTCTACTTATTTACTGTAATATAATATGTTCCCGATAAATGCCAAGCACAATGATATCGTGGTCGAGTAGCACTGCCGTGTATTGTGCACAACAACACAAATACACCTAAAGACGTCAATGTACACAGAAGTTCTGAAATCCACACCAACACATTGGATATATTCACATGCGGACATCGCCTTGCCAAACCTGAGGCAAAAACAGGTCATCAGTAGATAATATTAGTGTCGATTCATTCTTTTCAGTGTGATTACGTTGACTGATCTCAATCCTACTGAGATTAGGCGCATATTTTCGAATGTCGGTAGTGGTGGAAGAGGGGGCGTGACGCGTAAAAGAAACGCTCTTCGGTCGCTAGGATGATTGGTGACGTTTATAATGAGATCCGAGACAACTTCTAGTCGGATGAAGCGAATGGAACCTTGTAGAACGACCTAAAGGCCTTTAGTTCCGAATATATAGCCCTTGTGGAATTGAACATAAAGAATCCTTGCTACTGTAAACTTCTGCGGCAGTTGTCAGCTTGAATTAAAGTTTTCCATGTATATGACCTCGTCATGTTGTTTTACAAATCAACGTTTACAACACTGTCTCGGAAACATTGGTTTATAAAACATGTCGATGCAGTCACATACCTCGAAAACCCTTATCTAAGATGCAACATTTCATTTAAAAATGTTAATAGTAAGTAACTAAGTAATTCCAGGTAATCGTCTGCTATGAGAATTTCAGGAAGGTCCAGCGTATCGTGTCTCACAACCTGGAGGCGCTCGGCCTCATGAAGTCATATCTGCAGTTTGTTAATGTATCTGCAATTCATTCTGGCAATCTCTTTCCATCTTTTTCTTTTTCACTGCAATTCACTGTCCGTACGAAACACAAGCCACCGAGTCGTCTCCGTGCTGTATGTTTCCATAGCGGCAAAATCTGACGTCAGCGTACAGCGAACCTGTCCCATACGCTGACGACTGGACCATGGAGGAGTTCGCTCAGCTCTGGATACGCGAATGTCTTCCAGCAAACTATTTAAATGGCCCGTCCTGAAGCACCTTCCTTGCCAGTACTTCAGAATACTGCTACAAAATAGGAATGAGCAAACTGTTTCAAACAGTGAAATAGTATAGTGATGATGGCTCCCACTCAGGTGACAAAGTCATGAGGCAGCGATACGCACTTATACAGATGGCGGTAGTACCACTTACACAAGGTATGAAAGAGCAGTGGATCGTTGGAGCTGCCATTTGTACTCAGGTGATACATGTGAAAAGGTTTCCGACGTGATTACGGCCGCGTGACGGGAATTAACAGATTTTGAACGCGGAATGGATGTGGAAGATAGGGGCATAGGACATTTAATTTAGGAAAACTTTAGGGAATTCAATATTCCTAAATCCACAGTGTCAAGAGTGTGATGATGATGTTTAGTTTATGGGGCGCTCAACTGCGTGGTTATCAGCGCCCGTACAATTACCCAGTCTTTTCCCAGTCCAATTTCGCCACTTTCCTGGATGATGATGAAATGATGAGGACAACACAAACACCCAGTCATCTCGAGGCAGGTGAAAATCCCTGACCCCGCCGGGAATCGAACCCGGGACCCCGTGCTCGGGAAGCGAGAACGCTACCGCGAGACCACGAGCGGCGGACATTGTCAGGAGTGTGCCGACAATACCAAATTTCAGGCATTACCTCTCACCAAGGACAACGCAGTGGCCGACGGCCTGTACTTAACGACCGAGAGGAGTCGCGTTTACCTGCTAGCAGACAAACAGCACTCCTTGAAATAATTTCAGAGTCAATGTGGGACGTACGACGAACGTATCCGTTTGCGGCGATATTTGGTGTTAATGGGCTTTGGTAGCAGACGACCGACCTGATTGCCTTTGCTAACAGCACGACATCGCCTGCAGTGCCTCTCCTGGGTCCGTGACCATATCGCATGGGTCCCAGACGACAGAAGAACCGTGGACTGGTCAGATGAATCCCGATTTCAGTTGGTAAGATCGTCGCCCAAGTCGCCGAAGTGGCGTCAAATGGAAAGACTTGCACCCGGCGAACGGTCTACCCGACGGAAGGCGCCAGTCACACGACATTTACATTTTAGTTGGTACGAGCTGATGGTAGGGTTCGAGTGTGGCGCAGGCATTACGAAGGCATGGACCCAAATTGTCAACAACGTACTGTGCAGGTTGGTGGTCACTGCAGAACGGTGCGGGGTGTGTTTCCTTGGAATGGACTGGGTCGTATGGTCCACCAGAACCGATCATTGACTGTATTTAATCATGGTCATCTACTTGGAGAGCATTTGCAGCCATTCGTGGAATTCATGTTTCCAAACAAGGATGGAATTTTTCGGATGACAATGCGCCATTTCACAGGTCCACAGTCGTTCGCGATGGGTTTGAAGAACATTCTGGATGGTTTGGCTACCAACCTAACATTTATGGGTTGTAATGGAGAGGTCAGTCCGTATACAAAATCCTGCACCAGCAACACTTTCGTGATTATGGACGACATATGGAGTCAATGCCACTTCTATCTACTGCACTACACTGGAAAAAAGGAGGTTAGATACTGTATTAGTAGGTATCTCATGACTTCTGTCACTTAAGTGTAAATTATCTGGCAGGGCGATAGATGGACCGTACCACGTGATGCAGGAACACAGTTGAGCAACAAGTGAGGGGTGTGAGAGAGCCGCGTAAAAGCTGCAGCCCTTTCACGCCGACATTCTCCTCTGCCGCGTCGCTCGAGTGTTCATTTCTGGCAGCAGAAAAGCAGACGAGCTGGACGGGAGCGTAATTACGCACCCGGCGCATCCCGTCACAGTTGCGTCAACCCGGCGACGGTAGCTCGTCTCGTCTTGTAGTGAGAGGACGCTTTTTGTTGCGGCTGTTGTTATTATTTGGCACACTCGGCCGGCAGCCGTTACGCAGCGATCCCCTCGCCAGCAGCAACCTACTTGCTACTCCTGCCGGATCGTCCCGAGCCCGGGCGCGTAGGGCATTAGCAGTGGCCATTCTGCGCCGAGAAAAGGCCGCCGTATAAGGCGCACCAAAGGCCCGCCCAATCTGGTCCGGCCATCACCGCCGGACGACTCCCCATTATGGCCTCCCGTCCACAACAGCGCCGCAATGTGTACTCCTGCCAGACAGCGACCGTACCGCGGAATAAAGGAGTAGTTCGGCAAATTTGGGCCCCTCTAATATGCCTATACGGCGAGAGGGTGTTCCTTTCATGTTTGTTTGTATACTGCGTGTCCACCCGACGCCTTCTGCATACAGAACGCGTTAGTGGTGGCATCCCGCATGAATCGTTAAGAACTATACTTCTGCCTCCTGCGGCGCTACAACAGCGGTTCCTAAGGCACTACCGACATGTATACGGTGGGCAGTATACGCTAGACACCGTGGGTATAGAATTCCCCCTAGTAACCTCCATCAGGAAGCCACGGTGGAACTTTAACAAAGCTAATTGGCCGCAGCATACCAAAGAAATCGAAGACAATATTCGATGGATCAAACCTCAAGTAGGAAACTATTAACGATTGATCAGAATGATAAGCAGTGCTGCTAAGAAAAACACAACCCGAGGCTATCGTAAGGAATATATACCGCACTGGGACGAAGTCACTGAAAAGCTAAACCAAGAGCACACCGAGAGCGGTGATAGCTAAAAGGGAAAACAAATACTAGAACCATTAAACCGAAAACGGAAACAAAGATGCTAAACATTAACATCAGAGCTGAACTTTACTCACTCCAGTAGAAAGGTATAGTCACTACTAAGGAAATTGGGCTCTGCTTCTTCTAAAACCATTAGTGAATCAGCCTGATGGCCCTCACAGATACCACAGCACATTAAACAACGAGCTGAAAATGTTCCTCTGGACCGAACAGCTGCAACTGAAGTAAAGAGAGAGTTAGACGAAATGGGAAAAATTCTGCAACCTCGCCCCTATTACTCGATCACCTTCACTGATTTAGAAATAAAAGGAGCTACTAGGAGCCTCAAAAGTAGGAAAGACGCTGGCACGGACGGGATCTCTCCAGAATTCATCAGATACCTACGTAATAACGGCGCAAATTGGCTAGGAGATTTCTACAACAACATTCTCAACACCGGGAGGATCCCGCAACAGTTTAAAATAGCTTACACTATAGCAATACTCAAACCAGGCAGACCACCCGAAGACCCAGCAAGCTGCCGGCCGCGGTGGTCTAGCGGGTCTGGCGCTGCAGTCCGGGACCGCGGGACTGCTACGGTCGCAGGTTCGAATCCTGCCTCGGGCATGGGCGTGTGTGATGTCCTTAGGTTAGTTAGGTTTAAGTAGTTCTAAGTTCTAGGGGACTTATGACCTAAGATGTTGAGTCCCATAGTGCTCAGAGCCATTTGAACCCAGCAAGCTATCGCCCAATAGCATTTCTGGGCTTAAGCTACAAATTGCTGGAACGTCTCATTTACAACCGTATCTACATGGCTAAAGATGAATTGATACCACCATTTCATGCAGGCTTCCGCAATAACCATAGCTGCTGCGAGCAAGTGCTGGCTTTGACATCATACATAGAAGCTGGCTTTCAAAGAGGACTGAAAACATCCTTGGCATTCGTAGACTTAACAGCTGCCTACGATACTGTTTGGCTGGATGTAGTCATGCTGAAAGACCTTCGCTTTAACTACCGAGAGGAGCGGCGTTTACCTAAAGTTGTCAGTGCTAACAGACAAGCAACACTGCGTGAAATTGGTGTTCGTGGGCTATGGCCGCAGAAGACTGAAGTGAGTGCCTGACTGGGGCACCGTAAAGACAGTATTCCATCAAAATTAGATCACTTAAAATGATATGTTTATTTAAAATGTTATTTAAAACCGTAATATCTGTCAGATTCTTTATTCGAACACGGTGATCTCCAAAACTAACAGACGAATTTTCATGTGGCTTTCACGATAACTTGAACATAGTTTACGGCTTTATTTCATCAAAATCGGATCACGGGAAAAGGCATATCGTAACTGAAAGTTTTATCCATGCTAATATTACACATGCGACAGTTACTCTTCCTGTTACATTTTCACGACTAACCCGCTGAGCCGATTTCGATGAAATTCGTTTGGGAAATAGGTTGAATTCTGAGGAAGAACATAGCCTACTTTAGAAAGTGTATGGCACAATATCCTCATTGACTGGAAGATTATTGTGCGAATTACGGAAAAGTATGTCCTCTTTGAATCTTTTCACCATATTAGTGAAAATGCATTTCATGGTTGATATTTACTAAGTGATACAATTCAAGATAATGAATACAACGCTTATACAACCTGCAATGTGTTTAATCCATACTTTCACACTATTTGTTGCATAATGTACATTTTGTATAATGTAAAGCTACTTCGGTAGCAAGACGCATAGATGCGCTTTGCTGCCCATGCCCCTCCGTACACACTGCCTGGCAGCAACCCTGCGCTAGCCGACGAAACGTGCATTGGGACAGCATGGGAGTGGGGACAGTGGAGTGCACATCACGAGCTATGCTTACCCAAACAGGCAGACGATAGCGCACGTCAAGTAGTTTACTTACTCATCATCAATCATGGTATCAAAACAACTGATATGCGAGTACAGCTGCAGACAACAGTTAGTCTGTACTACCAATAAAAATACACTCCTGGAAATGGAAAAAAGAACACATTGACACCGGTGTGTCAGACCCACCATACTTGCTCCGGACACTGCGAGAGAGCTGTACAAGCAATGATCACACGCACGGCACAGCGGACACACCTGGAACGGCGGTGTTGGCCGTCGAATGGCGCTAGCTGCGCAGCATTTGTGCACCGCCGCCGTCAGTGTCAGCCAGTTTGCCGTGGCATACGGAGCTCCATCGCAGTCTTTAACACTGGTAGCATGCCGCGACAGCGTGGACGTGAACCGTATGTGAAGTTGACGGACTTTGAGCGAGGGCGTATAGTGGGCATGCGGGAGGCCGGGTGGACGTACCGCCGAATTGCTCAACACGTGGGGCGTGAGGTCTCCACAGTACATCGATGTTGTCGCCAGTGGTCGGCGGAAGGTGCACGTGCCCGTCGACCTGGGACCGGACCGCAGCGACGCACGGATGCACGCCAAGACCGTAGGATCCTACGCAGTGCCGTAGGGGACCGCACCGCCACTTCCCAGCAAATTAGGGACACTGTTGCTCCTGGGGTATCGGCGAGGACCATTCGCAACCGTCTCCATGAAGCTGGGCTACGGTCCCGCACACCGTTAGGCCGTCTTCCGCTCACGCCCCAACATCGCGCAGCCCGCCTCCAGTGGTGTCGCGACAGGCGTGAATAGAGGGACGAATGGAGACGTGTCGTCTTCAGCGATGAGAGTCGCTTCTGCCTTGGTGCCAATGATGGTCGTATGCGTGTTTGGCGCCGTGCAGGTGAGCGCCACAATCAGGACTGCATACGACCGAGGCACACAGGGCCAACACCCGGCATCATGGTGTGGGGAGCGATCTCCTACACTGGCCGTACACCACTGGTGATCGTCGAGGGGACACTGAATAGTGCACGGTACATCCAAACCGTCATCGAACCCATCGTTCTACCATTCCTAGACCGGCAAGGGAACTTGCTGTTCCAACAGGACAATGCACGTCCGCATGTATCCCGTGCCACCCAACGTGCTCTAGAAGGTGTAAGTCAACTACCCTGGCCAGCAATATCTCCGGATCTGTCCCCCATTGAGCATGTTTGGGACTGGATGAAGCGTCGTCTCACGCGGTCTGCACGTCCAGCACGAACGCTAGTCCAACTGAGGCGCCAGGTGGAAATGGCATGGCAAGCCGTTCCACAGGACTACATCCAGCATCTCTACGATCGTCTCCATGGGAGAATAGCAGCCTGCATTGCTGCGAAAGGTGGATATACACTGTACTAGTGCCGACATTGTGCATGCTCTGTTGCCTGTGTCTATGTGCCTGTGGTTCTGTCAGTGTGATCATGTGATGTATCTGACCCCAGGAATGTGTCAATAAAGTTTCCCCTTCCTGGGACAATGAATTCACGGTGTTCTTATTTCAATTTCCAGGAGTGTACAAAACTGTCGTGTCTGTCTGTTTCTCTGCTGGAACATGTTAAATTGCAAACATACTGGAAGAATTTTCATTGTGTTTTCACAGTTAACTTGAGTGTAGCCTGGGAAGTCGTATAGGCTTTATTTCATCAAAATCGGGCTACGGAAAAAAGATACCGTAATTTAAAGTTTCATCTAAAACCGTCATGCCTGTCTATTTGTTTGAATACACTAATCTCCAAAACTACTAGACGAGTTTTAATAGAGTTTTTACAGGTAACTTGGGCGTAGACTGGAGCAACATATATGCTTTATTCTATCAGACTCGGAATATGGAAAGAAAACATATTGTAATTTAAATTTTTATCTAAAATCGTCTGCTCAGCTTTGTCTCGGATGTTTAATCAGCACAGAATAATACACCAAAGAACCAACACATATCACTGTTGATTTTTTTAAACTCAGTGCCAGATTATTTTCGGAAATTTCTGTCAGGGACAGAATTAAATGCCGCAGTCTTGTCCTTATGAATAAAAACTAACAGCGAGTGTATTTGTCTACGATACAGAGCTTTGCACTGCTTCTTTCGAAAGGTTTTATTCATATTCTTTGCTAGGAAAAATGAATTTATTTATTAGGTTTTTGATTTTGGTGTCTACTTATTACATACGGATTCCGTTTTGTTTTCGAATAAACATGTCTATTAAACAGCCGAGACTTTCTCTATACACCAGAACAGTTAAAACATTGAGAACTATATGGTCGCAAAAATCCAGTAAAGATTGCGAGACTGTTCTTTGGAACAGGCCGGCCGAAATGGCCGAGCGGTTCAGAGGGCTTCAGTCTGGAACCGCGGGACCGCTACGGTCGCAGGTTCGAATCCTGCCTCGAGCATGGACGTGTGTGATGTCCTTAGGTTAGTTAGGTTTAAGTAGTTCTAAGTTCTAGGGGACTGATGACCTCAGATGTTAAGTCCCATAGTGCTCAGAGCCATTTGAACCATTTTCTTTGGAATTCCTTCTGCAAACAAAGCACGACGTAACTCGGATCAAAAGCGTCATGCATTATCTTGCTTCTCAGAACCCTTCATTCACAATCTCTCCTACATAACGTAATAGAAGAAGAGAAATTTTGACAGGACGACACGTTGGCAAGCGAGTTTTTATGCCCTGAATCCCACTCATTCCTAACAATTTAGCAGAAACTGTGTGTTGTGCATGCTGTCCTCAGTGTCAGTAGCTTTTCGCTCAGCCAGCGCTACGTGGCTGTCCTCTGCGTTAGTGAAGCCAATAAGCTCTTCGTTCATGTCCCCAATCATACTACTCCAAAAGCTTTAAATAAAAATAAATTCCGCGCGACTGACAAAAAAGTCAGACACCCAGAAGGGGAGACTGAATCGAAATGAAACTTCAAGGATTGAGAGAGTAGATGATATTAATTCAGTTATTACAAAATCACGTTATATTTACAATGAACTTGGCAATATGAACCCACTTATGCATTGATTCAGTCAGGAAGGTTGTCAGCTGGCCAAGGTGGCCGAGCGGTTCCAGGCGCTTCAGTCCGGAAGCGCGCGACTGCTACGGTCGCAGGTTCGAATCCTGCCTCGGGCATGGATGTGTGTGATGTCCTTAGGTTAGTTAGGTTTACGTAGTTCTAAGTTCTAGGGGACTTATGACCTCAGATGTTAAGTTCCACAGTGCTCAGAGCCATTTGAATCATTTTTTAAGGTTGTCAATTAACCGTTGTCTACTCTTCTGAAACAAGTTAGCCAACAGTTGTTATGACTGGTCCTTCATATCCCAACTGCTGGCAATGGTACAGAAAGGGTGTTTTAGCTGGTTCTGCTGGGGAGATATCTGGGGATTTTACTGGCTACAGGAGTACCTCAGCATCACGCAGACAGTTCAAAGGGACACGAGCCAGATGCGGTCGAACAGTGTCCTGCTGAAAAATGGCACCATGGTATTGTCGTATGGGATGAGAATGCATGAGGATGCAGGAAATTCCTGACGAAGCGTTGTGCAGAATTCCCTCCATCAATTCGAGCCATGACCTGAATTCATACCACAACATGACACTAGGAGTAGTATTACTGTGCCCCTCCAAAACTTTGGAAGAGTGGCAACTTTCCACAGGTAGCCGTTATATTCACCATCGACCATAGCCTGGGGTAGAGCAGAACCACTATTCATCGCCGAACGCAACAGTCAGCAGTCCATGCTCCCCAGACATGGTACGATATCCAACGCAGCAGTTTCTATTGTGATGTCGGCAGCCCTAGCCTGGCTGCTGCTAATCACAGACCAACAGTGTGAGGCGACACGGAATGTTGGAGATAACCCTTTAATTGTTCTTCGATGGTAGGCACAGACTTGAACTGGCTACAGTATACTTAGAGCACAACATTGCGATATTTCCTTGCGGTGGTCAGATGTAGTCGACCGGAATAGTGATGACGAGTATATCTGCCCTCACGTTCCCATGCATTCTAGTATTGGGCTACTGTCACTTACGAATGCCACGCAATTCTGTGTACTGCACGATTTGACCATCTGGCCATATGGGTACACGTAATAAGGGCACTTTAGGTCCCTCTCGAACTCTTTCAGCTGCTGAGGAGGCTGTCTCAAAACAATATGGGGTATCTCCTTATCCTTCACTCAGCATCTGACACTATTCAAGCCCCTTATACACCGTACCAGGCCTAGTAACAGAACAAAA
The DNA here is from genome assembly GCF_023864275.1 of Schistocerca cancellata. NCBI lineage: Eukaryota > Metazoa > Arthropoda > Insecta > Orthoptera > Acrididae > Schistocerca > Schistocerca cancellata. The sequence goes on along the minus strand of NC_064631.1, from coordinate 599,253,447 downwards.
AACGAACAACGTTTACGCATCTAGTGGCTGTACTATGTGTCACGGGGAACTGTAACTCTCAATTACTTACATAGCAGCCGATAGTGTGTGCTTGCACGAAGTTAAAGAATGGAATATCCGGTATGGAATGAAACAATATTATGAGAAGTTAAGTTGCTACTCACCATATAGCGGAGGTGCTGAGTCGCAGATAGGCACAACAAGAATACTTTCACAGTTAAAGCTTTCGGCCATTGGCCTTCGTCAGTGTGTGTCTCTTGTTGACGAAGGCTAATGGACGAAAGCTTTAACTGTGCCTATCTGCTACTCACCATCTTTGCTACATGGCGAGTAGCAACTTTCCTCCTCATAATATTGTTACACACACGAAGTTACATTGATATCCGACCATGTATACTGGATGCTTCGCTTTTCTTTCAGGCAACGCCATAAAACTGAAATAAATTGAAGGAAAAAAAATGTTTCAAATGGCTCTGAGCACTATGGGACTTAACTTCTGAGGTCATCAATCCCCTAGAACTTAGAACTGCTTAAACCTAACTAACCTAAGGACATGACACACATCCATGCCCGAGGCAGGATTCGAACCTGAGACAGTAGCGGTCGCGTGGCTCCAGACTGTAGCGCCTAGAACCGCTCGGCCACCCCGGCCGGCAAGGAAGATTTTCTGTTAAGAAATTTAACAATTCGCAGTAAGAGAAGACTTCATCAAATGACTTCAAGTGGGAAACATTATAAAGCTCGTGAGGAGGTCGAATCCCACGTATCGTCCACATGTAGGATTCAGCAGATTTACTAAAACCTTGATAGCCAATGACGTATTGGTTCCTATTAAATGCTTGTCCATTCTGCAGTTGTGACTCGTTTGTTGCAATGACAGAAGCTGCACAAATGAATTAACATCTATGCCACAGCCAGAACTCGAACCCAGGTCTTCTACCTTACAAAAGCAGGTGTGTTACCCATTACACTACCGCTGCAGTATATGTAAATCACCTGTATGACCTACCCTATACCAGTGCCCTCCTCAGCACAACTTGTTAAATCTCAGACCTCCTTCCTTTCTTCCTTTAGATACATTAGAACAGATTCATGAGCTAACGACAGTGGTTAAATGTCGAAGTAGAACTGAATTCACCAATTATGCCTGACGAATCCTCTCTCCAAGTTTTTCTTATTTTTGTCCATCGATAAGAATCCATACGCTTCTGGTTTTAATCGGTCAGAATGTCTAGCTCACATTTACATCTGTATACATACTCCGCAATCCATACGGTGCGTGGCGGAGGGTACCTCGTACTACAAGTAGCATCTTCTCTCCCTGTTCCACTCCCAAAAAGAACGAGGGAAAAATGACTGCCTATATGCCTCTGTACGAGCCCTAATCTCTCTTATCTTATCTTTGTGGTCTTTCCGCGAAATATAAGTTGGCGGCAGTAAAATTGTACTGCAGTCAGCCTCAAATGCTGGTTCTCTAAATTTCCTCAGTAGCGATTCACGAAAAGAAGGCCTCCTTTCCTCTAGAGACTCCCACCTGAATTCCTGAAGCATTTCCGTAACACTCGCGTGATGATCAAACCCACCAGTAACAAATCTAGCAGCCCGCCTCTGAATTGCTTCTATGTCCTCCCTCAATCCGACCTGATAGGGATCCCAAACGCTCGAATAGTACTCAGAATAGGTCGTATTAATGTTTTATAAGCGGTCTCCTTTACAGATGAACCACATCTTCCCAAAATTCTACCAATGTACCGAAGACGACTATCCGCCTTCCCCACAACTGTCATTATATGCTTGTCCCACTTCATATCGCTCTGCAATGTTACGCCCAAATATTTAATCGACGTGACTGTGTCAAGCGCTACACTACTAATGGAGTATTCAAACATTACGGGATTCTTTTTCCTATTCATCTGCATTAATTTACATTTATCTATATTTAGAGTTAGCTGCCATTCTTTACACCAACCACAAATCCAGTCCAAGTCATCTTGTATCCTCCTGCAGTCACTCAACGACGACACCTTCCCGTACACCACAGCATCATCAGCAAACAGCCGCACATTGCTATCCACCCTACCCAAAAGATCATTTATGTAGATAGAAAACAACAGCGGACCTACCACACTTCCCTGGGGCACTCCAGATGATACCCTCACCTCCGATGAACACTCACCATCGAAAACAACGTACTGGATTCTATTACTTAAGAAGTCTTCGAGCCACTCACATATTTGGGAACCAATCCCATATGCTCGTACCTTAGTTAGGAGTCTGCAGTGGGGCACCGAGTCAAACGCTTTCCGCAAGTCAAGGAATATGGCATCGGGCTGATACCCTTCATCCATGGTTCGCAAGATATCATGTGAAAAGAGGGCGAGTTGCGTTTCGCAGGAGCGATGTTTTCTAAAGCCGTACTGATGCATGGACAGCAACTTCTCTGTCTCAAGGAAATTCATTATATTCGAACTGAGAATATGTTCGAGAATCCTGCAACAAACCGATGTTAAGGATATTGGTCTGTAATTTTGAGGATCCGTCCTTCTACCCTTCTTATACACAGGCGTCACCTGCGCTTTTTTCCAGTCGCTCGGGACTTTACGTTGGGCAAGAGATTCGCGATAAATGCAAGCTAAGTAAGGAGCCAATGCAGTAGATTACTCTCTGTCAAACCGAATTGGAATCCCATCAGGACCTGGCGATTTATTTATTTTCAACCCATTCAGCTGCTTCACAACCCCAGGGATGTCTATCACTATGTCCACCATACGGGAATCTGTACGAGACTCAAACGGCGGTATGTTTGTACGATCCTCCTGCGTGAAGGACTTCTCAAACGCTAAATTTAAAATTTCAGCTTCCGTTTTGCTGTCTTCCGTTGCCAGGCCAGACTCATCAGTGAGTGACTGGATGGAAGCCTTCGACCCGCTCACCGATTTTACGTAAGACCAGAATTTCCTTGGGTTTTCAGCAAGATCTTTTGCTAAGGTACGACGGTTGTAGTGGTTGAATGCTTAGCGCATCACTCTCTTTACAGCGGCACGAATCTTTTCTAACTTTTGCCTGTCCTCATTCTCCCGATCTTTCTTGCACCACGAGTGCAACTGTCTTTGCTTCCTCAGCATTCTCCGAATTGCGCTGTTAAACCACGGTCGGTCTTTTCCGTCCGTAACCCACTTTTTCGGCACATACTTGTCAAATGCGTGATTTACAATGTGAACGTCCCATTCTGGAATACCGGTAACACCAATGGGCACAGACACGGGCAGTGAACACATTCGATTGAAACTGCCAACGCCCTTCAAAGTTTTGACGCTTACGTATGGCGCTGCGGTAAATCAATTTCCCATTTCCATTTTACCGTGTCCTCGTTTACAGACGCGTAGCGGGCGAAAATTTCACTTGTTGGCATTAGTGCCTGGAGGTGGCAGTGCCACGGATGATGCGGCCGGCGCGATCTCCCAGTCCCATCACGCCAGGTGTGGCGCCGCCGCTGTGCACCTGCGTCCATGGAAGAGGTCGCCTCGGCAAACAAGCCGGTAGTTTCATCAGCCCCGCGGCCCGCTAATTTGTGGAACGGGCTGACAAGGCTCCTCTCTATTGCCGCCCTAATGAGGATCGAGCCGCCTTCGCAATACCCCCTCTCTGCACTCTTCACTGCAGGTGTTCTTCAGTCATGACTTCTCCCTGGCGGCGCTAGTAAAATCGTGCTGAGATAAAACCAGATACACGGCTAAGGAACGCGATACGTAATACCCGGGCCATTACGCTCCTTCGTGGCCATCGCTAGGAGTAACTGCAATCATTCCAGTTTCAGCAGAGAATAGTGACTCATCTCAGTAATCTGAGACGCAGGGAGGGTTTTTTTTTTTTTGTTTTTATTTTGCTGGGTGTATATTTCTAAACTAAGCGCCGTAATCCAGATGAATGTATTACCGGATCTCTAATATTACGCATCTGGACGGTATATATTTCTAAACAAAGCATGGTAATCAAGATCAATCAAGAGTGTATTACCGCGCCTCTCATATGATGCCTCAGACTCCTCTTCCCACCAATTCTATTCAATACCTCCTCATTAGTTATGTGATCTACCCATCTAAACTTCAGCATTCTTCTGTGGCACCATATTTCGAAAGCTTCTATTCTCTTCTTGTCCAAACTATTTATTGTCCATGTTTCACTTCCATACATGGCTACACTCCATACAAATACTTTCAGAAACGACTTCCTGACACTTAAATCTATACTCGATGTTAACTAATTTCTCTTCTTCAGAAACGGTCTCCTTAGCAAGGGAGACCAAGAGATGAATACACAAAGCAGATTCAAAAGGATGTAGGTTGCAGTAGGTACTGGGAGATGAAGAAGCTTGCACAGGATAGAGTAGCATGGAGAGGTGCATCAAACCAGTCTCAAGACTGAAGACCACAACAACAACAACTCATATTGTGCATCTGGAAGCATATTTTCGAGTTGTGAGTGCCATCTACTCTTAATTTCCGTGGGATCTTGTATACCAAAGCAACATCATTACGAAATGTGTCGTTAAGTAACTTACAAAAACCAACGAATAACGATGGAATGTCAAAAAGAAGACTAAAAATACTAAAATAACACATAACAAAAAAGTATTAAAATATATATACAATAAATAACGGTAACATGAAGTCATGTGCATAATAAAACTAGTGTCTCGCAAGGAAGACCTTCAGCTTGGTTTTGAATATCTAGTCTCGATCATTCACATTCCGTAGTTTTACTAGAAGCATGGTGGAAATGGCAAATGCAGAATAATACGCACACTTCTGTGTGTGTGTGTGTGTGTGTGTGTGTGTGTGTGTGTGTGTGTATGTGTGTGTCTGTGTTTCTGTGTGTGTGTGTGTGTGTGTGTGTGTGTGTCTGAGCTGCAGCTTTCATTATCAACAGGCTTCCAGTTTCGTCATTACGATGATAGCGTTATCCAATGTAACATAACTATACTTATTTCCACAAGGAATGCTATAACGAATTTTTTAACTGTAGTACATGAAATTATAGGTAAGTACACGAACTATTTACCTGAAATAAATTTTACAAAATGCATAGACGCAGTGATGTGTAGCCACCTTCGTAAATAATCATTGCATCTGAGCTAGCAGAAAAAGTCATACTGTCCGAGATATGTGACATAATTTCCAAGCAGTAGTCTTGATAGAGAAAAGGAAAAAGTGAGTGCATTACAAGATGTAGAAATACTTATTCGTGGGAAAAGTATCCCATCTTACGTTCTGAGTGGAGAATGTGACGTGGCCAACAACACCTTTCTAAGAAGTTCAGAAATCATTCTAAGAGTACTGTCGCTCACGAAATCTTAGAAAAGAGCTAAGCACCACAAATTTAAACATTTAATACAACAAGCTATTTCGGAAGCTACTGACAAATAGACTTTTAAAGTTACGAAACAGAAGACAGTAAGATACTAACTCTTATAACTTAGTGCAATATCAAATTACAGTGTCTTCTGTTACTGACTGGAAACAATCTTCCAAAGATTATATGTAGTTTGTGAAGTAGAACTTCAATATTCGTAATGAAAACAATCTCTCGCTTGAAAAAATATATAACATGTTTTTTGGCAATATAAAAATACAAATCAGCATTGAAGTACCAAAAACTAAAGTACCCATCATGATTGTAATCACGCTGCTAACAAAAGCAGGTGAGTAACTCACTTTATGTGATGTTTTGTACATTCAACTACTCCTTATTGTAATATTCAATTCCTGTAGCTTACAAAATCAGTGATAATGCACTCATATATTTTCTTGTTACCTTTGGTATCAGCACCTAATGGTCGATCATTAAAGACGGAGCCCTAAATCATTTTCAGAGAACCCGGAATTTGCTGTAACCGGTATTTGCTGTAATTTATGGACACCACACAAAACTTAAATGTACAAGACGAGATGCTGAACTTCGTTTATCCAGGACGCGAGTCCATTGCTGAAATCTCTACCATTCTCTGTTATATAAAGATGAACATTTTGGCCAGAAACCAGTCGCTGAATGCATAAGTGTTATTTAAGAGGGCTGTTTGCTTTGCTTACGTATCATTCGTTCTAAATGGCTTCTATGTATTGTCTTGATGTATTAGCAAGCAGACAAGATGGCTACATGGAAGTAAACTGTCGCTCATAAATTTCGATATTTAAATTCATGTCGATTTAGTTGGCATGGGTTAACATCACAATGAAATTTCATAAGTAAAACGTTGACCATAGAATCACAACGATGACGATGATTATCATTATTTTGCTCTTTTAAATAGGGAGCGAAGATGACATTTGTTGTATGAATGAATGAGAGTATTTACTTTGTCAAACAAGGGATCAACGCATATGAGGAGCTTATCAATCTCAATACGAGTGTCAAAGGTTTTTGTCTTAGCAAAAACGGCATCCTTACAGAAATATCTATTTAAGGAGAACTGTTCTAACTCGGTCAGGTTACATCAGCGATAATTATGTACTTAGACTTCCCTAAGCTAAATTTTTCAGCCTGGTAGAAAGGGTTTTGTTGTTGCAACTTAATTTTGTACAATAGCAGTAACGTACCTATTAACAAATTTCAGTTGAAAATTAAAATAACAGCATATTCCTTGACAACTTTTACAATTCAGTTTCACCTTTGAAGTGACAAGTTAGTAAAATGGCGTATCAAAGTCGGCACAACAGTCGAAGTTTCGTTTCCAGTCTTGCATCGAAGTCACCGGTGCCATACTGATACAGTTGACTTTTAATTATTTCTGAATATACTTTACGTGTGAAACTAGGAACAACACTCGAGTAACGCACTTCACACAAACAGTAAGCCACGTATGTAGAAAATAACGATAGTTTCTAACGTCGTGCAGTGGCTGTGTAGTTTCATATGATTATTTTACTGGGAATACCACTCTTTATGCCTTTATCTTCCACTGACAGAAAATCTAAATTTTAGCCTCCCCCACACTCACCCCACTCCTAGAAAAAAATAACAAATTCCCAAATGGTTTTATTACAGTTTCACCTTATTCACAATAACCGTTTTGCATTAAACTGACGATGAAACTTGCTTGAAACCGTAGAGGTGATAAGTTCATTTCTATACAGAATCAAGGAAGGTTATGATTTTTAACGTCCTGTTGACGATACAGTCATTTGAAACTGAGCACAAACTCAGATTGTGGAAGAGTTTTTTGTGATTAGTATTCAACACAAAATGAGTTGAAAAAATGTCTGAGGATTTTAAAATATTGTGTGCGATGGTTTTATGGGAACTTATGGACACTTACGTCTTGGACAATAGCATATGAATACAGATGATGAGAACTTACCGTTTGGTTATAACTCTGCGATAACCTGTATTTCCACTCTTCTGCCACATTCATTTCATCAATGACAGATGCAACTAATGTTCAGGTTGGAAAAGATAACCACGTACAACGGCAAATATGCAAAAAGTATAGATAGATTTACGATGGTCAAATCAACCTCACATATGCTTAGATATTATTTTTGTTGTTACTGTTCAGGAATAGCCTTAGAGGAAAACAAAACAAATTTATGAAAAGAACATAAATCTCGATGAAAAAGTAGATGGAGGAAAATAACCAGCGCTTGCTGAACTATTCCTCGGAACTTCGTGAACGGTTCCTTGATGTAACCTGTCCGTTTATCTAACTGACAAAATATGCAAACCTTCGCGTTTGATTTAGCTAACATGTGTACCTTAGTGACCATTTTTGCTACAACAAGTGCACGTACATTGGTACCAGCTTGTACGCGAGTAACCTCAAAGATCAGGTTTATTTTTTACCTCTAGACCCAATATGTTCCCATCCTGCATGAGCTTCGGGTTATCTGTTCTTGGTAGTTATCTAGGAAAGCATTTGGTATAGTTTCGCAGGACGTCTCGTTTCTGGTCATGCCCTCCACTTACAAAACTAACTGTTGGATGATCTCTGGACATACAATTTGATAATTTTTTTTCAGAATGTATCAAGAAAGCCTTTAGCAATTTAATCACATTTACAAGACAGTCCTATTATGACGGGGGGGGGGGGAGGGGGGGGACAGCTGTGGAAAGCGTGTAGAAAATTTGAAATACAGATGGGACACGTATGATATACAATGTGTAAAAATGGATATGATGGAGCAGTTTCAACCAAACGTAATGGATGTATCGTTTGCTGGTTGAAAACTAACACTCTTTGTTTAATAATCCCATAGCAGCCAGGCAGGTGGCGACGAATGTGATAAATCGGTGACTTGTAGCAGTAGTCGACAACTACTGGCATTAATGACGATTTCATAGTTTTCGGAGCTGACTGAGTGATTCTTACATTCCTAATGACTTTTGATTTATTTTTATGGTGAAGGTTGGTGAAGTGGACGTATCATAAATCATACTTCCATGCATTTATGTTCTAAGAAACTAAACGAACAAATTAAATAGGCAATGTCGGGCTATCAGTTGCTGGAAATGTGATTTTAACAAGAAATACCGGAGGAGTCAGCATTTGTGGGACATTACATGTAACTAGATAGTGATGTTTTTCTGGTTCTAGAAGAGAACTAGTGACCTCTACTGCCCACCCCACCCACACCTCTTGCGGATGCCTGCGACCAGAGAGAAGCCACGCTTGGCAGTCTCGTAAAGTCAGTGGTAGCATGCCCAGAGGCACAAATGATATTCCTACCGCACGCAGGCAGTTCCCAATGGCCCTTAGTGACGCATCAGCTGCAACATGCGGCTAGATTTCTTCACTGGATAGTGGTCAGTCACTGCCGCTCTCACAATGTGCTGACAATGGTGTGTGTCTGTACTACGCAGATGTCCAGAACCTGGTCCAGGGTGTGAAGTTCTTCCGCAGACAACTGCTGACAGCGGCTACACGTCACTGATTCATTGTGCCCAACATGTGCAGCCACTATTCGAAACGTCCATCCAGCTTCCCACATACCAAAAATGCGACCCTGTTGAAGCGACTGAAATCACTCAACAGGAGTTCTCCTTAGCGGGGCATCGTTGTACCCAAGAATGAATGTTGCACGGGCTTTTCAGGTGTAAACTCAGCGCAGTTACTGCCTACAGAGTACAAATACATGGAGCACAGATCGGTCTCCAGAGAGCCATCTGATCGCCGGTGACTGTGACAAAGAATCAGTAACGCTGCAACCCCTCAGTACGCGTACGTTATAGGTTGGTGTTACTGAACACAGACGGTTATCACAGTCTTTGAGCGTGTTCTATGTTCTGCAAGCAAGTATCTTTGGCATGGCCACCGCATTTAACTTGATAAATAAATATGTAAATAAATAAAATGTTCAGATGAAACTTCCTGGCAGATTAAATCTCATTTTGTTCGCTTTTGTTCGTTGAATCTGCTCGGGGCGGACGTCGTAAGACATCCGTTTAAGTTCGTTGTTGATCGATTAACTCAGTTTTTTTGTTACAGAGGGCTGCTAACCCTCTGACCGAACACGCTGAGCTACCGTGCCGGCAACCAACTGAGCTACCGAAACACGACTCACGCCCGGTACTCACAGCTTTACTTCTGCCAGTACCTCGTCTCCTACCTTCCAAACTTTACAGAAGCTCTCCTGCGAAGGTTCGCAGGAGAGCTTCTGTAAAGTTTGGAAGGTAGGAGACGAGGTACTGGCAGAAGTAAAGCTGTGAGTACCGGGCGTGAGTCGTGTTTCGGTAGCTCAGTTGGTAGAGCACTTGCCCGCGAAAGGCAAAGGTCCCGAGTTCGAGTCTCGGTCGGGCACACAGTTTTAATCTGCCAGGAAGTTTCATATCAGCGCACACTCCGCTGCAGAGTGAAAATCTCGTTCTAAAATGTGCAGATGCTTCTAAGTAAGGGGAGGAATATCACCGAAGCTTGAGAAACATACACTCCTGGAAATTGAAATAAGAACACCTTGAATTCATTGTCCCAGGAAGGGGAAACTTTATTGACACATTCCTGGGGTCAGATACATCACATGATCACACTGACAGAACCACAGGCACATAGACACAGGCAACAGAGCATGCACAATGTCGGGACTAGTACAGTGTATATCCACCTTTCGCAGCAATGCAGGCTGCTGTTCTCCCATGGAGACGATCGTAGAGATGCTGGATGTAGTCCTGTGGAACGGATTGCCATGCCATTTCCACCTGGCGCCTCAGTTGGACCAGCGTTCGTGCTGGACGTGCAGACCGCGTGAGACGACGCTTCATCCAGTCCCAAACATGCTCAATGGGGGACAGATCCGGAGATCTTGCTGGCCAGGGTAGTTGACTTACACCTTCTAGAGCACGTTGGGTGGCACGGGATACATGCGGACGTGCATTGTCCTGTTGGAACAGCAAGTTCCCTTGCCGGTCTAGGAATGGTAGAACGATGGGTTCGATGACGGTTTGGATGTAACGTGCACTATTCAGTGTCCCCTCGACGATCACCAGTGGTGTACGGCCAGTGTAGGAGATCGCTCCCCACACCATGATGCCGGGTGTTGGCCCTGTGTGCCTCGGTCGTATGCAGTCCTGATTGCGGCGCTCACCTGCACGGCGCCAAACACGCATACGACCATCATTGGCACCAAGGCAGAAGCGACTCTCATCGCTGAAGACGACACGTCTCCATTCGTCCCTCCATTCACACCTGTCGCGACACCACTGGAGGCGGGCTGCACGATGTTGGGGCGTGAGCGGAAGACGGCCTAACGGTGTGCGGGACCGTAGCCCAGCTTCATGGAGACGGTTGCGAATGGTCCTCGCCGATACCCCAGGAGCAACAGTGTCCCTAATTTGCTGGGTAGTGGCGGTGCGGTCCCCTACGGCACTGCGTAGGATCCTACGGGCTTGGCGTGCATCCGTGCGTCGCTGCGGTCCGGTCCCAGGTCGACGGGCACGTGCACCTTCCGCCGACCACTGGCGACAACATCGATGTACTGTGGAGACCTCACGCCCCACGTGTTGAGCAATTCGGCGGTACGTCCACCCGGCCTCCCGCATGCCCACTATACGCCCTCGCTCAAAGTCCGTCAACTGCACATACGGTTCACGTCCACGCTGTCGCGGCATGCTACCAGTGTTAAAGACTGCGATGGAGCTCCGTATGCCACGGCAAACTGGCTGACACTGACGGCGGCGGTGCACAAATGCTGCGCAGCTAGCGCCATTCGACGGCCAACACCGCGGTTCCTGGTGTGTCTGCTGTGCCGTGAGTGTGATCATTGCTTGTACAGCCCTCTCGCAGTGTCCGGAGCAAGTATGGTGGGTCTGACACACCAGTGTCAATGTGTTCTTTTTTCCATTTCCAGGAGTGTAGATTCTAACGAGCACGCAGCTCTGATATAATTTAACGATGGTGCTCTCACTGTCCTAGAAACACGCACATGTGAAGGATGGCTGCTTCGACAGTTTCATCTTTCAGACCCTACAAGTGGTGGAGATTGTTAGCGCCCCGTGGTCATACGACGACCGCAGCAGGTGGGAGCACAGAGGACGACACACCGCCCACGGCAGCCCACGCCGTGCTGAATAATTCTCCGCCTGGGCACAGGACGTTCCTCAAGTGTCGCCGGAGGGCGTGACGGGACTGCGTGGAGAACGCCGATTTCTAGGAATCTGGATCTTACGTCTCGTAAAGTGTGCGCCGTGACATCACGCCTCCGCAGCTCAGCTACTCTGGATATATTTTCTCACCGGCACTTGCTGCCATCAGGTCCAAACTGCTCCACAACGGGCGGATACCTTAAATAAACTCGAGAAAAGTTACATGCCCATTACTCATCTGACGAAACTGAGGAAAGGTGAGTAACAGAATTAAACAACTGATGAACGATTATCCATCACCTCGCACATAAAAATTCAGGATTTATTCTTGTGGCCTACCTCTCAAACTGGACAAGCGCATTCGAAACACTCGAACTGTTTGTAAACTCAGTTCGAAAGCTTTGACACTTTTGAAATGAATCATTACATTGTTCGACAAGCGACGATACTAAAAAAACATTCCCATTTACAGGAACTATCATCTTAGCACTCTTACATCTACGTCTATATCACTACTCTGAAATTCACATCGGCGTGCTTCGGATAAGTGTCACAGAAACATTTTCAGATTATTTATCGGCCATTACATTCTCGTATAGTACGTAGGAAAGAAGAACCCCTAAATCTTTCAGTGTCAGCTCTGATTTTTCCTATTGTACTATCCCTACGTAGTTGGCATCCAACAAAATATTAGTTTGATGCATTAACGTCAATGTTGTTGTTGTTGTGGTCTTCAGTCCTGAGACTGGTTTGATGCAGCTCTCCATGCTACTCTATCCTGTGCAAGCTTCTTCATCTCCCAGTACCTAATGCAACCTACATCCTTCTGAATCTGCTTAGTGTATTCATCTCTTGGTCTCCCTCTACAATTTTTACCCTCCACGCTGTCCTCCAATACTAAATTGGTGATCCCTTGATGCCTCAGAACATGTCCTACCAACCGATCCCTTCTTATGGTCAAGTTGTGCCACAAACTTCTCTTCTACCCAATCCTATTCAATACTTCCTCATTAGTTATGTGATCTGCCCATCTAATCTTGATCATTCTTCTGTAGCACCACATTTCGAAAGCTTCTATTCTCTTCTTGTCCAAACTATTTATCGTCTATGTTTCACTTCCATACATGGCTACACTCAATACAAATACTTTCAGAAATGACTTCCTGACACTTAAATCTATACTTGACGTTAACAAATTTCTCTTCTTCACAAACGCTTTCCGTGCCATTGCCAGTCTACATTTTATATCCCCTCTACTTCGACCATCATCAGTTATTTTGCTCCCCAAATAGCAAAACTCCTTTACTACTTTAAGTGTCTCATTTCCTAATTTAATACCCTCAACATCACCCGACTTAATTCGACTACATTCCATTATCCTCGTTTTGCTTTTGTTGATGTTCATCGTATATCCTCCCTTCAAGACACCATCCATTCCGTTCAACTGCTCTTCCAAGTCCTTTGCTGTCTCTGACAGAATTACGATGTCATCGGCGAACCTCAATGTTTTTATTTATTCTCCATGGATTTTAATACCTACTCCAAATTTTTCTATTGTTTCCTTCACTGCTTGCTCAATATACAGATTGAATAACATCGGGGAGAGGCTACAACCCTGTCTCACTCCCTTCCCAACCACTGCTTCCCTTTCATGTCCCGCGACTCTTATGACTGCCATTTGTTTTCGATACAAATTGTAAATAGCCTTTCGCTCCCTGTATTTTATCCCTCCCACCTTCAGAATTTGAAAGAGAGTATTCTAGTCAACATTGTCGAAGGCTTTCTCTAGGCTATAAATGCCAGAAACGTAGGTTTGCCCTTCCTTAATCTACCTTCTAAGATAAGTCGTAGGGTCAGTATTGCCTCACGTGTTCCAACATTTCTACGGAATCCAAACTGATCTTCCCCGAGGTCGGCTTCCACTAGTTTTTCCATTCGGCTGTAAAGAATTCGCGTTAGTATTTTGCAGCTGTGACTTATTAAACTGATAGTTCGGTAATTTTCACATCTGTCAACACCTGCTTTCTTTGGGATTGGAATTATTATATTCTTCTTGACGTCTGGGGGTATTTCGCCTGTTTCATACATCTTGCTCACCAGATGGTAGAGTTTTGTCAGGACTGGCTCTCCCAAGGCCGTCAGTAGTTCCAATGGAATGTTGTCTACTCCGGGGGCCTTGTTTCGACTCAGGTCTTTCAGTGCTCTGTCAAACCCTAAACGCAGTATCGTATCTCCCATTTCATCTTCATCTACATCCTCTTCCATTTCCATAATATTGTCCTTAAGTACATCGCCCTTGTATAGACCCTCTATATACTCCTTCCACCTTTCTTCCACCTTTATGCTTTCCCTTCTTTGCTTAGAACTGGGTTTCCATCTGAGCTCTTGATGTTCATACAAGTGGTTCTCGTATCTCCAAAGGTCTCTTTAATTTTCCTGTAGGCAGTATCTATCTTACCCCTAGTGAGATAAGCCTCTACATCCTTACATTTGTCCTCTAGCCATCCCTGCTTAGCCATTTTGCACTTCCTGTCTATCTAATTTTTGAGACGTTTGTATTCCTTTGTGCTGCTTCATTTACTGCATTTTTATATTTTCTCCTTTCATCAATTACATTCAATATTTTTTCTGTTACCCATGGATTTCTACTAGCCCTCGTCTTTTTACCTACTTGATCCTCTGCTGCCTTCACTACTTCATCCCTCAAAGCTACCCATTCTTCTTCTATTGTATTTCTTTCCCCCATTCCTGTCAATTGTTTCCTTATGCTCTCCCTGAAACTCTGTACAACCTCTGGTTCTTTCAGTTTATCCAGGTCCCATTTTCTTTAAATTCCCACCTTTTTGCAGTTTCTTCAGTTTTAATCTATAGGTCATAACCAATAGATTGTGGTCAGAGTCCACATCTGGCCCTGGAAATGTCTTACAATTTAAAACCTGGTTCCTAAATCTCTGTCTTACCATTATATAATCTATCTGAAACCTGTCAGTATCTCCAGGCTTCTTCCATGTATACAGCCTTCTTTTATGATTCTTAAACCAAGTGTTAGCTATGATTAAGTTGTGCTCTGTGCAAAATTCTACCAGACGGCTTCCTCTTTCATTTCTTAGCCCCAATCCATATTCACCTACTACGTTTCCTTCTCTCCCTTTTACTACTACCGAATTCCAGTCACCCATAACTATTAAATTTTCGTCACCCTTCACTATATGAATAATTTCTTTTATTTCATCAAACATTTCTTCAGTTTCTTCGTCATCTGCAGAGCTAGTTGGCATATAAACTTGTACTACTGTAATAGGTGTGGGCTTCGTCAATATGCAGCAGGATTTTAGAAAATATATTGTGTTCGAACATTATGAATTACCTCGAAGGGAACGGTCTATTGACACACAGTCAACATGGTTTTAGAAAACATCGTTCCTGTGAAACACAACCAGCTCTTTATTCACATGAAGTGCTGAGTGCTATTGACAAGGCATTTCAGATCGCTTCCGTCTTCCTAGATTTCCGGAAGGCTTTTGCCACTGTACCACATAAGCGGCTCGTAGTAAAATTGCGTGCTTATGGAATATCGTCTCAGTTATGTGACTGGATTTGCGATTTCCTGTGAGAGAGGTCACAGTTCGTAGTAATTGACGGAAAGTCATCGAGTAAAACAGAAGTGATTTCAGGCGTTCACCACGGTAGTGTTATAGGCCCTTTGCTGTTCCTTATCTATATGAACGATTTGGGAGACAATTTGAGCAGCCGTCTTCGGTTGTTTGCAGATGATGCTGTCGTTTATCGACTAATAAAGTCATCAGAAGATCAAAACAAACTGCAAAACGATTTACAAAAAATATTTGAATGGTGCGAAAAATGGCAGTTGACCCTAAATAACGAAAAGTGTGAGGTCATCCACATGAGTGCTAAAAGGAAGTTGTTGCACTTCGTTTACTCGATAAATCAGTCTAATCTAAAAGCCGTAAATTGAACTAAATACCTAGGTATTACAAGTACGAACAACTTAAATTGGAAGGAACACACAGAAAATGTTGTGGGAAAGGCCAACCAAAGGCTGCGTTTTGTTCGCAGGACACTTAGAAAATGTAACAGACCTACTAAGGAGACTGCCTACACTACGCTTGTCCGTCCTCTTTTAGAATACTGCTACGCGGTGTGGGATCCTTACCACGTAGGCCTGACGGAGTACATCGAAAAAGTTCAAAGAAAGGCAGCATGTTTTGTATTATCGCGAAATATGGGAGTGAGTGTCACAGAAATGATACACGATTTGGGCTGGAAATCATTAAAAGAAAGGCATTTTTCATTGCGACGGAATCTTCTCACGCCGGCCGCAGTGGCCGAGCGGTTCTAGGCGCTACAGTCTGGCACAGCGCGACCGCTACGGTCGCAGGTTCGAATCCTGCCTCGGGCATGGATGTTTGTGATGTACTTAGGTTAGTTAGGTTTAAGTAGTTCTAAGTTCTAGGGGACTGATGACCTCAGAAGTTAAGTCCCATAGGGCTCAGAGCCATTTGAACCAATCTTCCCACGAAATTCCAATCACCAACTTTCTCCTCCGAATGCAATAATATTTTGTTGTCACCGACCTACATAGGGCGGAACGATCACCACGATAAGGGAAATCAGAGCTCGTACGGAAAGATATAGTTGTTCATTCTTTCCGCGCGTTATACGCGATTGGAATAATAGAGAATTGTGAAGGTGGTTCGATGAACCATCTGCCAGGCACTTAAATGTGATTTGCAGAGTATACATGTAGATGTAGATGTAAGTTCGTAGAATATTTGTTTTGCATGCTGTAAATCCGGCTGCTGTGAGGTTTTTCTTACTGACTATCATATTTATTTGAAGTTCATTGTTGCTAGTTGAGTTCACATATTGTGATTTCGTCATTTGGAGTTAGTGAGTGGAGTGCCAAGAGGAGAAATCGGAACATTCCCGACAAATTCTTCTGTTAGATTTCAGGAGAGGGGTGACAGCAACGGAGGCAGCCAGAATCATTTGCGCCGTGTCTGGGGAAAATGTCATTGGACACAGCACGGTAAGAAAATGGTTTTCTCGTTTTAAGGACAATCGTTTTGACATTAATGACTCTCCAGGTGAAGGAAGACCTCCGGGGTTTTGATCAAGATCGTTTAAACGCATTAATTCACGATGATCCACTTGTGTACTCGAGAACTGGTAAATGTGATGAACTACGGTCGTTCCACCAATCGTGCGACATTTTCATGCAATAGCGAAGTTCCAAAGATCGGCTGTATGGGTACCTCTTGCCAAAATCACAAAAGTCAGTGAGTTGTGGTACGTGCTTCTCTGCTTGGTCGTCACCAATTGGCTCGTAAACAACATTAACCATTCTTGTCGTGTATCGCGGTACCGGTGACATAAAATGATATCTTTATGCTAACATAAGGAAAAGAAAGGAATAGCTGAGCTCAGACAAACAAGCAATTCCCCGTACAAAGACCTCTGCAAATTCACAAAAGATAATGTTAAGCATCTGGTGTAGCAACGATGGTGTGATGTACTACGTATTGCATCTCCGAAGTGTAACCATCACTGCTGACAATCGTTACAACGATTGAGACGTCTCGCAGACGCAGTCCAAGAACAACGGCGTGGAAGACGGCGTGAAGCGATGCCACTCGGCCATAACATTCGCCATTATTCTGCTATACTGACAAAGGAGTGGGACTGGGAAGTCAGGCTGCAATCATATTACTCATCTGATCTTGTCCGCTCAGATTTTCACCTTCTCCGCTCTCTATAGAGCAACACTCAGGGAACTTCCTTTTCGGATGAAATTTCGCTCCAAACATGGCTCGACGAGTTCTTCGCCGCAGAACCCCGTAGCGGAATCGGAAAGTTACGCCAGCGTTGGAAAACTTTTATAAATAGTGGAAGAGAATATAACGTTGGTGACCAAAGTCTGTGTTATGTGTCTCTGTCATTTTCGGAAAAATGCAACCATTTATACATCAACCTAATATTTTCACATTCTTTGGAGAAAGTTAATGATAGAAATTTTGTGAAAAGACCTCACTGGAACAGAAAAGCCTTCTTTTACTGATTGCCAGCCCATCTAGCGTACCATATCCGTGATACTCTTTTTCTTATTTTGCTATAGTACAAAACGACCTGCCGTTCTTTGTAATTTTTCATGTCACCCGTCAGTCCTATCTGGTTAAGATCCCATACGGTGTAGCAAGAATCTCACAGGGGATGGACAATCGTACTGAAGTCATTCTTCTTATTATATCTGCTGCGTCTTTGAAGTGTTCTGCCAATAAAATGCAGTCTTTTGTTCACCTTCCCCATAAATTATCTATGTGACGACTTCAATTTAAGTTATTCGTAATTGCCATTCCTAGGTAGGTAGCTGAATTGATACTTTTTAAATTTATGCTATTTATCGTGTTAGTGAAATTTTATTGATTGTTTTTAATACTCATGTGGAGGACCTTATTATTCTAAAGGGTCAACTGATACTCTTCGCTGGCCGAGAAGTTCTAGACGCTACAGTCAGGAACCACGTGACCGCTACGGTCGCAGGTTCGAATCCTGCCTCGGGCATGGATGTGTGTGATGTCTTTAGGTTAGTTAGCTTTAAGTAGTTCTAAGTTCTAGGGGACTGATGACCTTAGAAGTTCAGTCTCATAGTGCTCAGAGCAATTTGAACCATTTGATACTTTTCGCACTGTATAGATACCTTGTCTAAATCATTTTGAAATTTATATTTATCTTGTGATCACTTTACTACACGGCAAACAACAGCATCACCTAAAAACAATCTAAGTGGGCTGCTCACTTTGTCTGCCTAATCGTTTGTATAGATTTGGCAGAGGGGCAATAACACGTCTTTGGAAAACGCCAGAGATAATTTCTATTTCACTCGACGACTTCCCCATAACTACTACGAACTCTGTTCTTTCTGACGAGAAATCACGAATCCAATCAAACAACTCAGAAGATACTCTATAGGCACGCAATTTGGTTGAGAGACAGTTGTGAAAAACAATGTCAAAAGACAAGTCAAGAAATACCGAATCAACTTGGCATACCTTGTCGATAGCACTCAGTACTTAGCGTGAATAAAAGGCTAGTCATGTTCCACAACAACAATAGATCGTTTTCTTAGCGATATTTCGTAATGTTCGAACACAATATGTGTTCCAAAATTTTACTGCAAATTTGAGTCAGTGAAATTTCATGACAGACAAACGAAGTAATGTTCACCTTGGAAAAGATAGCCATGAGCAAAGCCTAGTACAGATTTATGATGCTCTAAACAACCTTACATATGCTTAGAGACTGTGTTTTTATTCTTAATGTATAGGTCTATCCTCAGAGGAAAACGAAACAAATTTATAAAAATAACACAAATGGCCTTGAAAAGGCAGATAGAGGAAACTAGAACAGCATTTACGACAGCGAACTGAAAGCGGGCGGTATTGAGAGCGGGAGATGAGAAACTCTCGATAATTATACAAATTAATCAAAAGAAGGATCATTTAACTGTACAGTTCTTAAAAGTACTTACAGTTGCATCTAAGAAAAAACTTTTTTACTTTTAGTCATCTGAAAACTCTATTCCTCTTCTGACAGTTTAAAGCTGGTCATAATTTAAAAAACGTTCGAAAATAAAAACTGATTAGAGAAATCGTTCTAAAATTGAATATATTGTGCTGGCTTTAAAATCAGTATTATAAAGTAAGAAAATGAAATAAACTTCGATAATATGAATACTGTTCAGTCTCTCTAACCCAATATATAATGTGATTAGAACACTAAGTAACAGAAACACCTTTCTCCGTCTTTCACTCTTCCATACACCACTCTCGACATCTTCGGCCCTCTCCTTCAGTGTTGTGACGCTACTTTGGTGTCCCTTTCAGCGATTTAGCGACCCTGTGTCTCACGCTGCGCTTTTTACCTGCTTCACCACACGGCCTTACGTGATTTGCCGATGAACATAGTGGTCTTCCAGTGCTTTTTCTTACCGAATTTGTGCGTAAAATTCGGGATGAGCTCTGGGTGAATTAACTATTCTTTTACTTACACAAAATTTTTTACTATTTTTCAGTTAATAAAAGTTTGAGGTGTCACTGAAGGTTTCCGAAGATAATGTGTTCATTTGACATAGATAACGCTTTTTTGACAATGGTATGTATAGTCTCTTCAGTGGTAAAGGAGAACGCCATGAGTAATCGATTCGTCAGTGGTTAATGGAGTCTCAGAAAATGTACGGTTTGGCCCCTCTTTATGAATTGCTTAGCAATTTAAGAAACATTTTCGGTTTTCCAAAGTAGTTCTACACGTGTAATGGAAATAATTGTATTCTACGTATTATGATTTCTGCAAAGTGTCATGTTCGACTAAGAGTAAGCATACAGTAAGGAGTTAGCGCTCCTAGATGGTGTCATGTGTCAGTACATGTAGTTACATGACGGATGTGTGTGACTATTCAAAATCGAAATAATAATGACTGAAAATATTCTTTGGACCTTTCCTACGTCATTTCCTTTCCTTTTCAGTTTCAAAATATTAAAGTCAAATGTGGCCACTGTAATTGTACTAGTGGAAGCTAGTGTGGTTTGCGTAACGCCATTTACTTACTTCCATTCTTAACAGCCATTACTTGTATCTATCGTTCAAGAGAACTGCACGTAGTTTGTTTGCTTTCCGAGACCGATACTTTACTGGGATACACGTTGTAAGTAATTTTACAGTAGATACGTATTTGAAATGCAAACAGACAAGCCGCAGCAACTCAGTAACTATGGCGTGAGTAGAAATCAGTGTGGTTTTCCTTAAGAAAAAAATAATTAGATCCAGACATGAGTAAAAGGGGAAATATTACACTGAAGAGCCAAAGAAACTGGTACACCTGCCTAACATCGTGTAGAGCCCCCTCGACCACGCAGAAGTGATGCAACACGACGTGGACGGATTCGACTAATGTCTGAAGTAGTTATGGAGGGAACTGACACCATGAATTCTACAGGGCTGTCCATAAATCCGTTAGAGTACGAGGGGGTCGAGATCTCGTCTGAACAGCACGTTGTAAGACAGCCCAGATATGCTCAATAATGTTCATATCTGGGAGCTTGATGGCCACCGGAAGTGTTTAAACTCAGAAGAGAGCTCCTGGAGCCACTCTCTAGTAATTATGGACGTGCGGGGTGTCGCATTGTCATGCTGGAATTGCCCAAGTCCTTCGGAATGCACAATGGACATGAATGGATGGAAGTGATCAGACAGGATGCTTACGGACGTGTCATCTCTCAGAGTCGTATCTAGATGTATCAGGGGTCCCATATCACTCCAAGGGCGCACGCTCCACACCATTACAGAGCCTCCACCAGCTTGAACATTCCCCTGCTGACATTCAGGGTCCTTGTATTTATGAGGTTGTTCACATCCCTGTACACGTCTATCTGGTCGATACAATTTCAAACGTGACTCGTCCGACCATGCAACATGTTTCCAGTCATCAAAAGTCCAATTTTGGTGTTGTCGGGCCCAGGCGATGCGCAAAGCTTTGCATCGTGCAGTCATCAAGGATACACGAGTGGGCCTTCCACTCCGAAAGCCCATATCGATGATGTTTCGTTGAATGGTTAGCACACTGACACTTTTTGATGGCCCAGCACTGAAATGTGCAGCAATTTGCGGAACGGTTGCACTCTTGTCACGTTGATTCTCTTCAGTCGTCGCTGGTCCCAGCGCCGTGTTTACATATCTCTGTATTTGAATACGCATGCCCATACTAGTTTCTTTGGTATTTCAGTGTACATGCATTCTTTTCTAATAATTAAACGCTAAACGCGGAAATATTACTTAACTTGGATTACAGTTCCTCCCAACTGCGATGAATTTAAAGCTGGTCCTCTTGAAATATTACTGCAACCTGTAAACGGAAGATTTCATGATATTGTTAAGAGAGAAATTGAGATGACAATAGAGGTAAGTTACAGCTGACGAGGAAAATGGTACCAGTATTGTTAGGAATACGGATGGACCTGGGATTAGGAATTTAGATCTGCAGTTATGTTCCTCGTCTGTGACCTTGGCGTCTAGTCCTTTGATCATAGCAGCGACGTGGCGAGGTTGCGCCGCGTGTTGAAATGAGCAGGCCACGGTCAGATGTTTCAGCAGTCGCTCCTAGCCACCTAGCGACAGCTATGGGGGCGCGGGGGCGCAGTGGCTTGGATTAAACAACGGAGCCGCTATTTTTTTAAAGAATACTGAACATCAAGAGGCCATGTTAATCTCAGATATGTAAAGTTATAGCCCGTTTGTTGACATACGAGCAGTAGCTGCTTCATTAATCGAGTACCAAACAAAGACACTTCTTGGGGATAGGAGGCCGTTCACAGAGACAATTCGTGCTTGTTGGCGAGCTCGTATCTCTCGTCGTACCAGCCGAGAGCGTCAGTGTAGGCCTGCGGCAGCGGCAGGTGGTAAATCTCAGAGGCCGTGCTCCGCGGTGTGACAACACGCTGGAGGTCCGGAGAGAAAGGCGCGCCGTGTCCCCGTCAATGGCGCGGCGTGGCCCAGGCGGGCGTGAATGGGACTGCGAGGGACGGACACGGCGGGACACGGCGCACGCCTCACGCCTCGTTAGCAGCGCCGGACCCAGATGCATCTGATTACGGCGCCCACCACCGCACGGGGGCCGCGACACCGCTGCGAAAACACCTCGTCTGCTGCGGCGCGCAGCACGGCGGCCACGCGCCGAGAACGCAGCCCTGGTATCGCTGCACAGGGAGGAGCAGGCGAGGAACAGGAGGGGGAGGACGCGGCTTAGGGAGCACCTCGCCGACGTCATGGTCATTAGAATAAGTTTCTTCCTTTGTTCATTTTGGGTGCCGTAGCCACACGTTTACTGAAAGATAATCCTAGAGTGGGGTTGTTGTTGTGGTCTTCAGTCCTGAGACTGGTTTGATGCAGCCCTCCATGTTACTCTATCTTGTGCAAGCTTCTTCATCTCCCTGTACCTACTGCAGCCTACATCCTTCTGAATCTGTTTAGTGTATTCATCTTTTGGTGTCCCTCTACGATTTTTACCCTCCACGCTGCCCTCCAATGCTAAATTTGTGATCCCTTGATGCCTCAGGACATGTCCTACCAACCGATCCCTTCTTCTAGTCAAGTTGTGCCACAAACTTCTCTTCTCCCCAATCCTATTCAACACCTCCTCATTAATTACGTGATCTACACACCTAATCTTCAACATTCTTCTGTAGCACCACATTTCGAAAGCTTCTATTCTCTTCTTGTCCAAACCATTTATCGTCCATGTTTCAATTCCATACATGGCTACACTCCATACAAATACTTTCAGAAACGACTTCCTGACAAATCAATACTCGATGTTAACAAATTTCTCTTCTTCAGAAACGCTTTCCTTGCCATTGCCAGTCTACATTTTATATCCTCTCTACTTCGACCATCATGAGTTATTTTGCTGCCCAAATAGCAAAACCCCTTTACTACTTTAAGTGTCTCATTCCCTCAGCATCACCCGACTTAATTCGACTACATTCCATTATCCTCGTTTTCCTTTTGTTGATGTTCATCTTATATCCTCCTTTCAAGACACTGTCCATTCCGTTCAACTGCTCTTGCAAGTCCTTTGCTGTCTCTGACAGAATTACAATGTCATCGGTGAACCTCAGAGTTTTTTGTTTTTTCTTCACCATGAATTTTAATACCTACTCCGAATTTTTCTTTTGTTTCCTGTACTGCTTGCTCAATATACAGATTGAATGACATTGGGGAGAGGCTACAACCCTGTCTCATTCCCTTCCCAAGCACTGCTTCCCTTTCATGCCCCTCGACTCGTATAACTGCTATCTGGTTTCTGTACAAATTGTAAAGAGTAGGGTAAAGACCTGGTAATTTTGCGACAAGTAGCCCAAACCAACATCGTCTAATGACAAATAATAGATGAAATGTGGGCAGGTAAACGAAAGAAAAATGCAGATCTAAGGCAATATAGTGCTGTAACGAAGCCAGACTATCCATGTGGAAGCTAATACCCAGAATTCAATTATAATTTATGTAGAGTCTTGTACCGTAAGGAAGCAAGGTAGAGAATGTTTTTATGGGTAGCACACGTGGATTAACACGGTTCTTTGTTTGCATGAACTTTTACCTGAATAGAGTTCATGTGTTGTGGTACATGCTCATCAGAAATAGTCGTCTTGCAGACAACATCGGTAGTCTTGCTATTACAATCTTTAGTCTCACTGCTAGTCCCGCTATAGTCGCTAATCTGGTCGCAGTGTACTGTAGTACAAACTGATCCCGCCCACTCTGCGAGTACGTGACAGACACCGTACTGGAATGAGTCAGTGAGGGCCTCCAGTCAGCGGCGGCGACCTGAATTCATGCTGTCGAGAGGGCGTTGGCGGCACCTTGCTTGTCCGTGTGTCTCTGGCCTCTCTCGTGATTGGTGCACTTGATCCTCCACCTACCATCGATCTTCGCGCTACATCTTTGTTTACTGGTGTGCTGGCGACAGCTTACGGCAGCACAATGCAGCTAAATTAGAAACAGTAGGAAGTCGAATCGTTAGTTAGGTCCACGAAAAATTATAGAAGGTTAGAAATTATGAAGTTACAATTACGAGCAAAGTGTCCATGATTAAAGTTCCGGTTTTAAAACGCTTTAGAAAGAGAACACCACTGCTCTGAATTATGTCAAATTTGAACATCTTATTACTGACACAGGAGAAATGTCATGGAAAAAAATTGACCGATAGATGGCACTGTAATCGTCACAATACAAACAGAGGCGTGGCAGAAGGCTGTTCTTCAGTTTACGTCCGAGATTCCTAGGATGAGTGCCTCTGTGAAGGTTCGCGCACTGCAGGTAAGGGTCTTTCACAAGAACTGTGACACTGAGCCAGTAGCCCTGCAGAAGTTCTGACACTCTGGGATATAAAAGGCGTTGATTTGATGTCTGTTAAGTGTCTGGTGAAAGCAGTACCACAATCCGAAAGGGCAGTTTCTTTCGAGGTTCAGAGTGGCAGAGGGAGTCAAGCAGTTGGTCCGACATCTATCGAAGATATGGCCACATCTTTACAGGAGGCCTAAAGCAGTCGTACGCAAACACGTAATGCACAGGAAATTGCCCGAGCATTGGGTTTGCCTGCGAGCACGTTGCGTAAAGTCCTACAAACCATCCCACATTGCTATCCATACAAAATCTCCCATGTTCAAGAGTTTCTTCCTGATGAACTGCCAGCAAGACAAATGTTCTCTCTGGAATTACTTGCTCGCGTAGAAGCGGACAGTGAATGGCCATGAAACGTTCTTTGGACAGACGAAGCCCATTTCTATCTCTAAAGACATTTCAACACGTAGAGCTGCAGAGTATGAGCAACGGAAAATCGGCCTGCACATCAACTGGTACCGCTCCATTCCACAAAGGTGACTGTGTGACGCGGGTTGACGACACAGTTCATCGTAGTGCCACGTTTTTTCGAGGAGGAGAGCCCAATCGTTCCTGCTACCTGTAACCTCTCTGGTAAACACCATGAGAGTCTTTTGCGTAGCAACGTCGTTCCAACCCTTCACTAGCGTGGATGTGTTTGTAGCATCATTTATATCCACGATCGCGCTCCTCCGCAGAGGCATTTTGTAAATGCAGGAATTATCAGCCGTCATTTCCCTACAGACTGGCCGTCCAGATCAACTGATCTTAATCCGTGTGACTTCCGGCCGTGAGGTTATGCGAAAGATGTTGTGCTCAGCGCTCTAATTACGAACGTAGCTGAATGGAAGGCGTCAACAGCGCATTGCATTCTGAATGTGACCCAGGAAACACTCCGATCTGTTGTAGAACATGCTGTCCTATGATTTCAACTTGGGGCAGAATCGGTGGACAGCATATTAAACATGGCTTGCGCCAGTCTCCCGACAGTTAAAAACCGATGTCGCTTGCTTTTTGTGCGGTTTTTGGATCATGGACAATTAAAAACTGTTTTTTTTTTTCATCTGATGTGGTATGACCTTACCGTGGTGGATGGGCTTACCTAATAGCGCCACAACTATTGACTGACAAAATTGTGCAGTCATACACATTGAACAGTGAGGATGGTGTAATGTACAACTCAAACCATATCCGTCGTATTGTTATGGTTCAAATGGCTCTGAGCTCCATGCGACTTAACTTCTGAGGTCATCTGTCGCCCAGAACTTAGAACTAATGAAACCTAACTAACCTAAGGACATCACGCACATCCATGCCCGAGGCAGGATTCGAACCTGCGACCGTAGCGGCCGCTCGGTTCCAGACTGTAGCGCCTAGAAGCGCACGGCCACTCCGGCCGGCGTCGTATTGTTATTCATCTGTAATTTGTAGCAGACGCTTAGAGCGCCGTCAATCGGTAACATTTTCGTTAATTTTTTTTCTTTCGTGACATTTACCCCTGCGTCAACAATATGCTGTTCAAATTTGACGTCATTCTGAGCGGTGGTTCTCTCTCTACAGCGTTTCGAAACTAGAACTTTAATTATGGGCACCCAGTACATACAGACATGGAAAGCGTGTCAGAACTAATGAGAAAAAGAAGACCGGCATTTTTAGTAAATTTATATGGAATGCAAGACAGTTCAGTAACCAAAAGGTATCCAAATACTCGTGGAATAGGAAGTCAACAACAGATTGCATGCACGAAGTAATAAAAGATTGAGGACAAAATGATAAACCCGAAAAGAGAGCTGACAGGTAAATGTTTACGGGAAAAGTATTGAATATGGAAGGATTCAAAGGTAGCGGAGTGAAAGAAGTTGGTCTGCAAGGCCAGAAGACAGGAGCAAAAACAAAAGAGAACAAGAAATGAGAACTGGAAGAAAACAACAACGAATGAGAAATTCGAATTGGCAGGTAATAATTAATTGGCCCATCGGGAAAAATGAACCACTAAATATTCCGTTCAATATTTAGCAAGCATTGGACACGTTGGCGGGCCACAAAGACAACAGAATAGCCCACTTCTCAAGCTCTGGAATTTACAAAATTAACCGTGACGGATGCCTGAAATTTTGTACAGGCAGGACAGAACGTAATTTCAACGCCAGTTTTAAAGAGCGCACTAGCCTGACTGAGTGAAGTTATTCCTCAGTTTCTACACATTTGAAACAGACCACCCATACTATTTCAGAGGCCGACAAAGTCGTACAAAGGCTACATAGGAGTAAGCAAGTAGGAGTTGCGGATGCAGTCTAGGAAATGGAAATACACAAGTACCCGACAGTGATGTGACAGAAGTCGTGGGATACCTGCTAAAATCGTGTTGTGCCTCCTTTTGCCTGGTGTAGTGCAGCAATGTGGCATGGACTAAAAAAGTCGTTGGAAGTCCCGTGTAGAAACATTGACCCATAGTGGCTCTATAGCCGTCCATAAGTGATCTATCCTTTCTTTCAGGAGTGCTATTTCTGCAAGGTTCGCAGGAGAGCTTCTGTAAAGTTTGGAAGGTAGGGAACGAGGTACTGGCAGAAGTGAAGCTGCAAGGACGGAGCGTGAGTCGTGCTTGGGTAGCTCAGATGGTAGAACACTTGCCCTCGAAAGGCAAAGGTCCCGATTTCGAGTCTCGTTCCGGCACACAGTTTTAATCTGCCAGCAAGTTTCGGTTTCAAAGTAGTTTCCACTGATGCCTCCAAACAAGGGAAGTACCCTGGCTGCTCTGTATTGTTCCCCAACCATGTCACCATGATTCACCTTTGTGATGAGTACACCGTTTTCTCAGCGGAGCTCCACGCTATCCTGAAGACACTGAAGAAAATGCAAACGGTTTCTCATCTGCTCCGACACCCTTAGTGCCCTACAATCGTTACAGGACCCCATACCTAGCTGAGAAGTTGGCCCAGCTGATACATGACCAAGAGTAGCCGGCCACTGTGGCCGAGCGGTTCTAGGAGCGTCAGTCTGGACCCGCGCGACTGCTACGGTCACAGGTTCGAATCCTGCCTCGGGCATGGATGTGTGTGATGTCCTTAGGTTAGTTAGGTTTATGTAGTTCTAAGTTCTAGGTGACTGATGACCTCAGATGTTAAGTCCCATAGTGCTCAGAGCCATTTTTGAACCAAGAGTACTTACTCCAGAGGTGAGGAAAGCAAGTGTTATTCTGCTGGGTACCAGGGCATGTAGGGATATAGGGAATGAACAGGCCGATTGGGCTGCCGAGGAGCACTGCAGAGGACAGATTGTGACACAGTGTCCTATTCCGTGCAGATTGTCGTTTCTATACTACATATGAAGTTCATGGAGTTCAGAGGTGAGGAACTGATGAAGTTACTGTCCAGTTGTGGCTTTCCTCACGCCGGTTGTTCAAGCGGGATGAAGTGACCCTCAGACGTCTTCGCATTGAGCACTGCCTTTTTACACATGACTTTTTACTACGGCGCGAGGATCCCCCGTTTTGTGATGCTTGTGGCGTGAAAATCTCTGTTTGACACATTTTAAGAGGGTGCATTTTAACTGTGATGCGAGGGCAGAAGCAAATATCGATGGAGATCTGCTCTCTATTTTAGTTGATGATGAGACAAGTGTGACTAAAGTTTTAAATTTTTGTGATGTGTCTGGACTCTGGGGGTTTCAGTGCGTTGCAGACTGGCTGGCCCATCCTTTTTTTATTCTTGCGATCAGGCAGCCACGTCCATCTGCTATATTGTTTTAACTCTTACCACTTTCTTCCTGTTAAGTTGATGTTTTAATATTGGTATGATAGATCGTTTCGTGCTTCCGTGTGGGTACACACATAGTTTTCCATATTTTGATACTTTTCACTTCCGTGCTGTGACGGTACAAACCCCCATTACTAGATCAATATTTCTAGTATGCAATAATTGCTTTGTGGAGAGCGCTGCTTGGTGCGCGATTTGCAGAAGCGCGTGGCGCGCCCGCGCGAGAAAGGGTGCAAAAAAGGGCAGCTCGTTTTGTATTGTCGCGTAATAGGGGTCGGTCTCTTCGGCCGGGAACCACGTGGCCTGCAACTTGGGGAATTGTTTGGTTTTTCTCGCATTACGCGAATACTATGTAACTTAGGGTGAAGAGCGATGCGGCAGTGGATTGTGGTCAGCAATACGCACCTTCTGAAAGATCTTTATTTCAAATCATGAGACGCTAAAGTTATAGTAACCTCAAAATCGGTTAATATCACGAATACTGAAAGATTAATAAAAATAGTAAATAACAACTTACAGGGATGAGCGAGCACTCATTAAAAACGTTTCGTCATAGCGGATCGAGTGCCGTAGTCATATGTTAAGATTCATAAATAATTAAGCCCGTAAAGAGCAATAAACAAAGTTTGAGGGAAAATTGTTTATAAGATTCAATAGAAAATTCATGACGTAAAGAACGGCACTATATAATATTTTGGGTGGCATCACACGTATTTTAAACTCGTAAAGTTATACTATACATGTACTTTCAATAGTTTTCATTGTTTGCAAATTATTATTAACATTTATCGCCCATAATTAATTAATTGTTATCCTGCTGAGGCCCACGGTCCAGTATACTGGACTACGCACAAAAGCAATGCTTGAGACCCGAAGTTCAGTATACTGTACCAGCCAATCTGGATAAAGTAAAATTGCAAAACAATTCCTGCTTTAATATGTATTTTAGGCATATCTGGGCCCAAAAAGAGTACATTCTAAATGAAATTGAAGAAAAACCCCATTGGGCCTCAGGAGGTTAAAAGGTCTCTGTTCGATTCCTTTCATGTTAATTTCTTAAATCTGTTGTCATTTACGGCATAAATTCCTCTTCTAAATTTACTGTGGCGTTTCTGACTATCTGGGAGGAGACTGAGTAGTGGAACGTGTTACTTTTACACATAAACAAGAACGATCTGTCACACTACTACACTTTAAAACACAGTTTATATGTAATTCATGTCACACAGTCTCATACGGAACCTACATCCGCTTTCTTTTATATACTGTATATGATAAGATACTGTCATCCCCCTTCCCTTCTGTGTGAGAGGATGAATTAGCAAATGTATTTCTAGTTGCATGCTTGAGGGTAGCAGACAAGCCTGTCTGCTAGAGAACAGTAGGACCAACGTCGGAACAGGTAGCTACGCTTTCTAAAAGCAAAGAAGTTTCTATCCTTAGTATGGTCCTGTCCGTCCCTTGTCATGTTGGTATAGGAAGCTGCCCCTCTGGCCACTTCCGTTTGTATTTGTGAGCCACCCTCAGGAAGGGACCACGGCAGTCTGTCCGTGGCGAGCATCTGAAGTGGTAAGATCTCCGGCTAAGCGCGTCTCTGCCAAGTTCGTAGGACAATGGATTTCTTAAGATCAGCCTAACTGAAAATTTAATCACCTGTATTTCAGGTTTAGCTCTAAAATATCTAATGTTATCTTAAATTGCAACGCAGTGTAATTCGAGTGTGAAGTTCAGAATATAATCCGGTAGTTGCTTTGTCACTACTTTGTGAGTAAAGTGGAACCACATGTTGATCAGTAACTCTAACTAAGTTCATCAATCTTAAATGCGAATGTGCGTGAGATTATAACGTCTCGTCTTGACAATATTTTTCAATATAGCAACTTTCCTTTATGTTCAACCCACGTGGGGTGTACTTTGTGAAATGAGTACCACGTGCTTATACAATTGTTTGACCCATCAGGTTAATAGTAAGACGATAGTAACCAGTTCGAGGTTTTTCTTTTGTCAATTGCTTTTCGATCTAATTTATTTTAATTATCAAAATTATTGTGGAGTTACACTCTTTGTGTAAACCAAGTTGACCACGTGAAGCATGTGGTGTAATCATCAAAGTAGCCCTCAGCTACTCTTTTCGGGAAGATTTCACAGGGAGTTAGTATGAATCTAGTATACCAGTGTGTGGTAATTACATGACGGACAGGATTGTGCTACGAACGTAACTTCTTTGGGTGAAAATAGAATCGGTTGGTTGTGGTTAATTTCCTCTTGCGTACGTTTCAACGTTCTTCGTGTGTTATTTTATGAATGCAGTGTTGTATGCAGTCTCCCAATCTTGGGTCCATATTTGATGTGTTCCGTAAGATTAAAAACTCACATTTTCACAGTTCTAAATAAGGCACCAGCTTCGTTATGACTCACGTTTAATATGCCGAAATTTCAATAAACAATGTTAAAATATATTTCTAAATATAAACTGATTTATTTGTTTTTATTTAAATCCTCTTATATATATATATATATATATATATATATATATATATATATATATATATATATATATCACCGGTTGTCATATGACTATTAAAAGATAATAATTAATGTTAGTTGGTTGGGAATTTGGTAAGCTAGACTGGATACCTGGAAAAACAGTTGCGCAGTAATGCAAGGTTAACTTCCCCAGACAGCTCACAGCTTTTAACCCACTTTTATGGTCGTGAATAGCAGCACCGCTGGCAGAATGAATTAATGCAACAACATTACAAGGTTAAAGATATGAAGATTTTGAGCAGCATAATGTGTAGATCGCTATAGAGATTACGTCTAAAAACAGTGCTATATGCAGTTCCATATTAAAACTTTGCTGCACATATGTAAACAAACAAATTTTGCAAAGACTAAAACTTGATTTACAGGCGATAGAAAAATCCTAGAAATTAATGTAACATAGTAAATGAGATTTACTTTTTAGCGCGGTTCCGATGGTGTACTTAATT
Source organism: Schistocerca cancellata (assembly GCF_023864275.1). NCBI lineage: Eukaryota > Metazoa > Arthropoda > Insecta > Orthoptera > Acrididae > Schistocerca > Schistocerca cancellata. The sequence continues at coordinate 599,222,177 of NC_064631.1, read as the reverse complement.
CGGTCGAGGGACGTATGTATCAAAATTTGTAACCTTAACTCGTGAGACTGGTACTTAAATAACCAGGGGTTGGACATCTGAGCCTATATAAGTGAGCGGCCATCTTGGCCAAGGGTGAGTCGTTGGTCCGTCGTTTGGAGCGTGGGTGGCGAGCAAGCCTCACTGTATGGTGGCCCATGTGGTCGTTTGAGAATTCTTTTTCGCGCCGATTTATTTCGACAAAGTGTATTGTTTAATAGTGGAAGTGTGCAAGCATATATTTGGTGGACTGGAAGTGCTACGATTATTTGTGTGCGTGCGATTTACGAGGTATACATCGTCGTAAGTGAACATGCGGCGAACTGTGATTTCGCGCCAAAACTGTTAGAACAAAGAGGACAGTGGGACTTGTGGTTCTGTTCGAACTGATTGAATAGCTTTCGATTATAGCAGCCTACATTACTGCTATTGGGGGCTCGGAGTCCAATTATTATTAAAGTAAAACTGTAAACCGTCTCACCAGTGATAGCTTCATTGTGTGAAACAAAAGGACAACGCCAATAAATAGTGATTGAACTGTGTCTACATCTACATCTACATCTACATGATTACTCTGCAATTCACATTTAAGTGCTTGGCAGAGGGTTCATCGAACCACAATCATACTATCTCTCTACCATTCCACTATCGAACAGCGCGCGGGAAAAACGAACACCTAAACCTTTCTGTTCGAGCTCTGATTTCTCTTATTTCATTTTGATGATCATTCCTACCTATGTAGGATGGTCTCAACAAAATACTTTCGCATTCGGAAGAGAAAGTTTGTGACTGAAATTTCGTAAATAGATCTCGCCACGACGAAAAACGTCTTTGCTTTAATGACTTCTATCCCAACTCGCGTATCATATCTGCCACACTCTCTCCCCTATTACGCGACAATACAAAACGAGCTGCCCTTTTTTGCACCCTTTCTATGTCCTCCATCAATCCCACCTGGTAAGGATCCCACACTGCGCAGCAATATTCTAACAGAGGACGAACGAGTGCAGTATAAGCTGTCTCTTTAGTGGTCTTGTTGCATCTTCTAAGTATCCTGCCAATGAAACGCAACCTTTGGCTCGCCTTCCCCACAATATTATCTGTGTGGTATTTCCAACTGAAGTTGTTCGTAATTTTAACACCCAGGTACTTAGTTGAATTGACAGTCTTTAGAATTGTACTATTTATCGAGTAACCGAATTCCAACGGATTTCTTTTGGAACTCATGTGGATCACCTCACACTTTTCGTTATTTAGCCTCAACTGCCACCTGCCACACCATACAGCAATCTTTTCTAAATCGCTTTGCAACTGATACTGGTCTTGGGATGACCTTACTAGACGGTAAATTACAGCATCATCTGCGAACAACCTAAGAGAACTGCTCAGATTGTCACCCAAATCATTTATATAGATCAGGAACAGCAGAGGTCCCAGGACGCTTCCCTGGGGAACACCTGATATCACTTCAGTTTTACTAGTGAAAAAACTGATTTTGCTATAATAATCGCCAAATTTTTGCTCCCGAGCATAAACTGCATTCATGTCTGAGTGAATAATTAATCCAAAAACTATAACAAATGCGCGGGTGTGGAACAGTGTAACTAATGCACCAAGTGTGGAAATAATCCCCTGAGACTTACGTGAGAGCTAAAACTTGCAATAACATTTTTTAACCAACAATTGTATGTGCACATTCGTGTGTACACGCTTCAACCGCATTTCTTCTTTATTATTAACCGCCCCGTCGCAGTGCTGTTTTATGCTCTCGTGTAGTGTAATTTCCTGATTCTCGTCTCAAACTGTTTTCACTCGGCCGCTGAAGACTGTACTGTCATGCGCCCATATCAACATATCATCCATACATCTTTAAAATTACGTCTCTTATTTGTGACTTAATAAAGCATCAGCAGCAGCTTTTTTCTCCTCGTGACTGCTGAGTAGTGCTGAAAATTGTCCTCCGATTTGAAAACAAATGCGACACAAGTTTACATTTCCTTGAAACTGTCTCAGACTGCGAAGACATGTTCGACGTAAATTATCGCTAGTAATTCCAGCAACTTTCGCCGTCACGAACTGTAGCCGCTTGAATGGCATTGTATGTGTTTATCTGCTCAGCTTTCCTTGAAATGAGAGCTGTAGCAAGTGTACTTTCAAAGCTTTGCATATAAACGACTGCTGTGCGCGGCCGTGCATTCATTATTCGGCTAGTGTGTGTTGACTTTCGTTACTGCACCTGTATTTGAATTCTCTGTTGTTTCTGTTACGAGGAACCAATCCGTACGCTACGCAACAGCCGATAAACGCATGTTGCCTGCAAAGAGCTGTTCTTTTCTCCATCGGCAGACGACGTTCGGACTGTATCCGCATGATTGCGGCCCCTGCTGCGGCAACTCTTTTATTTTGTGTTTGTGCTCCATATGTGGAAGAGCGGTCTTCAATTAGAATGGGTGCGGGAGCACCTCCAAACTGCAGGTCTGTATTCTCGCGCCGCTATAGCAGGAATTAAAGCGAAGCGCCTGCGCAGCTGTTAGTTCCGCGTAGTTACTGCCTCACGCTAGTCCTGTTATGCGGCGTTTCCTCGTTCTCGTTGGCAATGTCATCAGCAAAAACGAGAGAACGGAGGCCACTTTGAACTTAACCGGTGTATATACCACCCGTTGCTCTCGTTCTGTTTCCCCTACCAGAATGGGTGAGTTACGTTGTTGAGTGACAGAGACACTAGCTTATTTTTTGGCAGATCGAGACATTTAAAGCTGTTTTCTTCCCTCTCTCTCTTCTTTCTTCTTATAATCTAATGGTTTAAAGATGCACTAGATTGTTCTTGTTGGACGCCAATTAATTCATGCTCGTATATATTTAAGGCATTCACTCTATTTTAGCTTGAATTTCGAAATTACTTTACAAAATTTACGTATCAGAAAATACGGTAGCCTAACAAAATAAAATAAAAACGTTATGTAACATTTGCAGATGGACTGAGGATGCCAAATGATGAAAAACCGGATTCTGAATTCTTCGCTCATCAGTGACGTCTCTGAAAATCATCCGCGACTTCTCTGTAAAGGACGACATTAATTTCTTAGCCCATCTGTCACTCCATCTGAGCTTTTGCTGCGACTCTTAATGACCCTGAAAGACAAGTGCATTTTCGTCCTTGGCTGTTATACAATCACATTCAGAATCAGTCTGAAATGGATTCATCGCAATAAAACACTAAACTATATGACTATATAACAGGGCATATGTATACGATATCTTAAAGACATGTTACACGAAGAGAAAGTTTTTTGAAAACGAATATTCAGTATTTCTTATATAGACAAATTACGTAGAAAGCTTACAAGCTTCCCTTGATGTGCTAGAAGAGAGACCGAGGCGGAGCGACATTGGTGCTCGCAGTGACAAGGGACATAGTAAATGATACACGCTGCCCTATTATTAGGTTTATTCTGAAACTTAGCACTATTCCAAAAAATATTTCAAATGGACTTGGTGGATCTATTGTACTGATTGAACGACTTCAGTATGACTGATAAGGACAGGTATTCTTATTAATCAAGGAGGTGGAAATGAGCAGCAGAAAACACGTAAGCGAAAACGCTAGGAAATCATAAGGGCATTTGTTTGTACGAGGTGTTCTCTCCTCAGCAGATACACTGTCGCAGAAATTTATGATATGGTGAAGACAGTGAAGAATCTCATTCCATAAAAACTGAAAATAACTCTGTAGATCAAATAGACATAAAGAATTTAAAAGAAGCCTTAAACGCAACAAAAAATGGAAAATCTACTTGCTTAGATGTCATTAGATCAGAATTAATCAAATATGGAGGAACTATTTTAGAAATTGCCCTCCCCCCCCAATCTTTAAATATATGTTGGAGGAACTGTTCTGTACTTGAAAATGGAACTAAACTGAAGCTATTTCTACATTTAAAAAAGTCCTAGGAAAGACATAGAAAACTATAGAGTAATAAGTTCATTAAAATGTACAGAGAAAACTATTGCTGCTGCAATTATTTCAGAAGAGCAATCAGGCTTCAAGATAGGACGCTTGTGTAATGGTAATATATTTATAAGAAGGCAAATTATTGAAAAACGTCGGGAAGTTGGCTTACAAACGCATTTACTATTCATTTATTTGAGAAAACCTTCAGAAGGTGAGGAGATCACTTTTGTGGAAAATATTGGAAATAAAAGTTTTTTCACACGATCTTACCAACACCATGAAGAGTGTTTATGTAAATAGAAAAACAGTTATAAGTAAAGTTTCTAAAATTTCAGATGAAATTTTGATAAATCACTGTGTTCCACAAGGATGCAATCTATCACTTACTTTATTTATCTACTGACGACCTAGTTATGAAGTCGAAAGATGAAATACCCTAGGAATTAAAATAGGATGTAGCGTACCAGTAAATATTCTGTTATATGCTGATAACTAGATGTTGTTGTTGTTGTGGTCTCCAGTCCTGAGACTGGTTTGATCCAGCTCTCCATGCTACTCTATTCTGTGCAAGCTCCTTCATCTCCCAGTACATACTGCAACCTACATCCTTCTGAATCTGCTTAGTGTATTCATCTCTTGGTCTCCCTCTACGATTTTTATCCTCACGACATGTCCTACCAACCGATCCCTTCTTCAAGTCAAGTTGTGTCACAAACTTCTCTTCTCCCCAATTCTATTCATTACCTCCTCATTATTTATGTGATCTACCCTTCTAATCTTCAGCATTCTTCTGTAGCACCACATTTGAAAAGCTTCTATTCTCTTCTTGTCCCAACTATTTATTGTCCATGTTTCACTTCCATACATGGCTACACTCCATACAAATACTTTCAGAAACGACTTCCTGACACTTAAATCTATACTCGATGTTAACAAATTTTTCTTCTTCAGAAACGCTTTCTTTGCCATTGCCAGTCTACATTTTATATGCTGCCTACTTCTACCATCATCAGTTATTTTGTCCCCCAAATAGCAAAACTCATTTACTACTTTAAGTGTCTCATTTCCTAATCTAATTCCCTCAGCATCACCCGACTTAATTCGACTACATTCCATTATCCTCGTTTTGCTTTTGTTGATGTTCATCTTATATCCCTCTTCAGTTATCTAGGATGTGATTTTAGCTTTAACTATCACAAAAACATCTGAGAAGAAGGTTGATACATATCAAGCTATCTGCCGAACAATTGGAAGAACTTTGGGACGGAAAGCAAGACAAGAAACACAAATAAAATTCTGTAAAGTTATTGGTTGTACCGACTCTTGTGTGTGTTTCCAACTCAAAGAAATGTCACATATACAAGCAGTAGCGATGAAGTTCAAAAAATGACTATGAGCACTATGGGACTTAACATCTGAGGTCATCAGTCCCCTAGAACTTAGAACTACTTAAACCTAACTAACCTAAGGACATCAAACACATCCATGCCCGAGGCAGGATTCGAACCTGCGACCGTAGCGGTTGCGCAGTTCAAGACTGAAGCGCCTAGAACCGCTCGGCCACCCCGGCGTGTGCGATGAAGTTCATGACATATGTAAGAGACTGTAATAAAATCGTAAAAATAAAGAATGAAACAATCACATCACGTTTAAAAATCTCTCAGTTAATGACAAGATAGAAGAGAATAGAGTAGAATGGAAGGATCATGTTCATAGAATGTCAGACTATAGGCTGCCAGAAAAGATAATGAATTATTGGCCGACTGGAAACAGAGAAACGGGCAGATCCTGCAAGAGATGGATGAATGGAAAAGGTAATTACAACACCTAATCCCTGGATGGAGATGACAATGACGAGTGTAGCTTTCATTTACCAAGCAAATATCACCTTAATATTGTGGTCCTTTCCGCATGGGTTGATTTCTTAACACCTTCTCTGGGCAATATACCGTCAGAAAAAACCGTGACAGCGGAAAAATGGACATAGTTCCTCCTGTGAACGCATTAAAAACCAAAGCACTTGCTACAGAAGTTTAACGAAGACACTAGAAGTTATCACTAAGTCCTACGAATTTCAAGTCGTTGCGTTCAAACCTGGTTTCTGATCAGTCATTCTGCTCAAAAAAATTCTGTAGAGCACAGTGGAGAAATCCTTATGGGGGTGGCTAATGGAAAGCAAGTAGGCCTTCAAATACCTATGTTGAAAGTTGGTAGAATTTATACGCACGAAGTTCAGCAACATAACCGGATTTCGTCGCTGCACAGATTACCTACATTACGAAACGAAACGTCTAACCAGGTTCCGAACCAAAATGTTTTGTCGTAAATGCGCTCGAGAGCAGCGCGTGTTATTCACCATACTGTCAGACAGCGATTAACTCTTCTCCAAAAACCTTGTAAAACATGCCAGACGCCGGTTTCTAGACCAAACGGCCTGAGTGGAGGTGGTCGACAGCCAATCGTGAGGAAAAACGACCACAGTCAGGTGAATGAATACTAAAAGTGGTGGCTCAGCCTCCCGCTATTTACCGAACACAAAATTCGAACAAGAGTTGGATGGGAAATTACACAGTCTCCTTGCTGGTCTGGCTGACCACTTGCGAGCGGAACATTTAAAAACAGAGGTACAGATTGTTGTCTATGGTCCGATCAACCTCAAGCCAGCTTTGGAAGGTACGATTTCAACGGATAATCTCATACGAGAAGCAAGAAAGACATATCGAACGCCTGATCGCAAAGGCACTATCATGAACTATTTAACCATACACTGAGCAGACAAAGGTCATGGAGTACCTCCTAATATCGTCTCGGACTTCCTTTTGTCCGGCGCAGTGAAGCATCTCGACGTGGCATGGACTCAGCAAGTCACTCGAAGTCCCTTGCAGATATATTGAGCCATGCTGTCTCTATAGCCATCCATAGTTTAGAAAGTGTTGGCTGAGCATCATTTTGTGCGCGAATCGATCTCTCGAATATACCCCATAAAATTTCGATAGAATACATGTCGGACGATCAGGGTTCCCGTATCATTCGCTCGAATTGTCCACAATGTTCTTCAAAACAATTGCGAACAACTGTGGCCCGTTGACACCTCGCGTTGTCTTCCATATAAATTCTACCGGTTTATGAACATGAAGTGCACAAACGGCTCCAAATGGTCTCCAAGTAGCCGAACATAACCATTTACAGTCAGTGGTCGATTCAGTTGGACCCAGTCCATTCCATGTAGACACAGCCCACACCGTTATGGAGCCACCTCCAGCTTGCACAGTCACTTGTTGACAACTCGGGTCCGTGGCTTGGTAGGGCTGGGGCCACACACTGTTCCTACCATCAGACCGCACCACTGAAATCGCGACTCATCCTACCAGATCAGGGTTTTCCAGTCGTCTAGGGCCCAACCAATTTTATCTCTAGCACAGGAGAAGCACTGCAGTTTGCTGTTAGCAAACGCACTCGCGTCGGTCGTCTGCGGCTATAGCCCGTTAACGTCAAATTTCTCTGCACTGTCCTAACGGTTACGTTCGTTGTCCGTCCCACACTGACTTCTGCAGTTATTTCACGCATTGTTTCTTGTTTGTTAGCACTGACAAATACGCGCAAATACCGTTGCTGTCGGTCGTTAAGTGAAGGCTGTCGGCCACTGCGTTGCCCGTGGTTAGCGGTATTGCGTGAAATTTGATATTCTCGGCACAGACTTGACACACAGTGGGTCTTGGAATACTGAATTCCCTAACGATTTCCGAAATGGAATGTCCCATGCGTCTAGCTGCAACTGTCATACCACGTTCGAAGTCTGTCAATTCATGTCCCGCTGCCATAATCACGTCGGAAGCCTCTTCGCATGAATCATGTGAATACAAATGACAGCTCCGATAATGCACTGCCCTTTTATAACTCGTGTTCCTCGTGTGCGCCATACTACCGCCATCTGTTTCTGTGGATATCGCTGTCCCATTACTTTTGTCATGCAGCTGATAGTGTCGAGAAAGTACGTGGATATGGGTTTACTGCAGTGCGTAATTTTATGAGGTGTCGCATCATCGTGTGGACAAGATCCAAGAGGCTGAATCCGTTCGGCTCTTTTGTCATATGCTGTTACGCTAGAAAAATACAAGAAAATATAAGTTATGTATGAGACACACACAACACTGGTGTTTTATTCTACAATATTTGTTATTTGTTACACGAACTGCTTTTCAGATGTTACACCATCATCTGGTACAAAGATAAGCATTCATAATGATAGCTAACAGCCAAAAGCCGGTTCGTGTAACAAGTAATAAACATTGCAGAGTATTACACCAGTGTTCTGTACGTTCCATACACAATGTATAAAGTATTCTACCAAGAACCGATGGCACAGTCAATCAGTGCAAGGAAATGTACTATACTGAACCACTAGAAAGCACGGACTGACCGCCAAAAATTGCGATCAAGACTCATCGGAGCAAAACAGCTGATTTCTATTTACCACTGGCATGAGTCTCAGACGATGGGTTTAAAGAAGTGTGTTTGTCCCACAATATAGATGGGACTAAGTATTCTTCGTTGCTACTGTTATGATTGACATTAGTTAATTCCGTTAGCTATAAAATAATTCTATAAACGTTAAAGAGGGTCTTAAACATTCCTTTCATTACCGACACCTGCTTCAAATCACGAGATACCTCTACTACGCGTCGCTTGTTTGTGACGTTCCTATACTTTGCTTTCACTTTCCACGAATCTATTAATTCGTTTTAATGCGCACATTTATTCTACACGCTTTGAACTAGTTTTCTCGTCAAAATTACTTTCGAGTGTGACAGGCTTTAATGAAAGCGATAAGCGGGAACTCACAAGGGAGCTAATTCAAGCGGAAATCCTCAGTTATTAGCAGTGAAGGTAAACAAGGCAGAAACAGCCGATGGTGTAGCGTATAAGTGAATTCATCAGAATAATCTTAAACGTTCACCCTGAACCATTAGCATAAACGATCAACAACTCGACACACTTATAGCATCCGCTATGACAAGGCGGTGAAAGGTACTGTCTGCAGCCAACAATAGTATCTCTGTCCTAGAAATGTTGTCGTTATCACACTTTTCTTTCGTTTTTCAAGCCGTTAATCGCACCACGCAGCCTTAATGGTAACAAAGAAGGCAATTAGCCGTTACTAACTGTCGCTACCCCTCCCTCGAAGGCTTTTATCATATATCGTTAGACCTGATTTAATCCTGTCAGTCGCAGCAACAATTCAGTGCTGTCAGTCGCAACTGATTCTCCAGTCTCTATAGAGTCATTCACTAGCGAAGATAAATGTAAAAGAATATTCGGAATAAAGAACAAGAATAACGGATACTGGTAAAGAACATGCCTGCAGCCTGCGAGCCTCAATTTCCCGCGTTACTTCACGCTTTTAGTACGTTAGATTGTGAATATGTAGTGGCGTTCATAGATCTCTCGTTTCCTTGTGGCGATTAAAGTACCGATCGAGGTGGCGCACTGGTGAGCACACAGGGCTCGCATTCTGGAGGACGACGGTTCAAACCCGCGTCCAGCCGTCCTCATTTAGTTTTTCCGTGATTTCCCTAAATCGCTTAGGGCAAATGCCGGGAGTTTTCCTCTGAAAGGGCACGGCCACATTCCTTCTCCATCTTTCCCTACACCGAGCTTGTGCTCCGTCTCTAATGACGTCGATGTCGACGGGATATCAAACACTGATCTCCTACTCCCCGCGATTAAAGTACATTTAGATCCAGTGTACGAGTACAAATGTGCTGCACTCAGCCGTCACTGCTCTATGTCCGTTAAGGGGCTCCGGAAAGGCTCAAAACCATGAAAAGTTCGATTTTTACTTTTTTGCATTTTCTGAATCTGCAGACTATTACCTTTTAATAGATATATAATTTATTCAATTCCGAAGACTACAACTATTTTTAAATTTTTTTTGAAATGTGTTCTACATGGGCGTGACCCACTGTGGCGCTGTTAAACTGCTGTCAAATGGTGTTATTATTAACGTCCGTGTTCATCAGGTACATTTTAGTGATGTGAGATAAAGTACGTGTTGTGGCTAACCTGTGATGGTTCAATATATATCGCTGGTGTGATTGTCGATTGTTTCATGTTTATTTACTCTGTCGTTATCTCGAAAACATTCGTAATTAATTCTGTTTCTTGAGTCTCTGTTTTGTTGAAGTATAATAATGAGTAAAAGTAAAGTTATTAGAAATCCTCTGAAGGCTTTTAAGAAAAGGAGAAATGTTGGAAAGCCAAAGGTATGTGTTATTACTGTAAATAATAACATTCTAACATGGTACGAGCGATGCTTGCTTTAGACAAGGAACGCCTTCGGGCTGCAGACAGGGCTGTAAAGAGTCTAGAAATACAAGCAAGAGTAAACAGGAGGAGGAACAAGAGGAAGCTGGAGGAGGAGTTTGCAGAGGATGAAGATAATCCATCCTATGGACCTGGAATGCACTAAAAAGTTAATCCAATCTTTGTCGCTCGATTCCCAAAACTTTTATTTTCTCATACTAATTACATGTTTTCTAAGGATCTTCCAAACATATTTGTTTCAAACTTTCAGTAAATCTTACACAGTGCCTTCTGCATAATTTAACACAGCCTTTTTCCAAAAAACTGTATACTTTTGAATATATAAATAAAAAATTGCAAAAAATGTTGTGAATTTTCATTACAATTGAAAAAAATCATCTTTAATAACTGAACTAAAATTTTGTAAAATCCCTGTGTTAAGTTGTAGCCCATATTCCAAAAAATAATCTGTAAAGCACCATTACATTGCTACGCTTCTTGCACAGGACAGTGTCTTACGCAGCACCAGAAGATTGCAGCAACTGAGCGCTGGTTGTGAAACGGCCGTGAGGTGTGTCACATGCTGCAGGCCGGTGTGTGTCCCTTTCTCTTTATTCGTGCTTACTGACCACTGCTGCTGCCAACACAAACTTCAGAAACTTCATACTCTCCACACTAGTTCTGTGGACCACTGCAGAGAACATCGCTCGGAGTACACGAATTGCAGATGCCATGAGTTTCAGTTGTGGACTAACATCTTATTTCGATGGTATTGAGAGTGTCCCATTTATCATGACCATCACAAATAACTTTTTTGTAAATGTGCCATATAAAAATAACTACCAGAGGGACACTAGCTAGTATGACTGCCATTCTTGTAACTACGCTCGTCACAAATATATATATATATATATATATATATATATATATATATATATATATATATATATATATATATCACTATCCCTGGCACTGTGTCTCTGTTATAGAAGCATATTATGCCATAAAACTGCTCTAAGGCATAAACTAATTTTGTTTATTTACACAACCTGATCTAATTTGCACGTAAGTAACTTTAACATATATATCACTAAATATTTTTGATTCGATGATCTGCTTCCTCTCCTAAAAACATGTTCAAAACTGTTTCACAGTGTACTATTCAGGTAAATATGACACTGTAAACGAACAAAAACTTGACTTCGACTGCTCCGCATTAGAAAACAGTGCAAACACCCGTCGTAACGAAACTGGTGCATTTGCTGAAGTTGGCAATAAACAAATGGAAAAAAGGCAAAATGTGCATCGATAATACGGTCAACCACCCTCAGTTGAAAGTTTGTGTGAGTACAGTGTACACCAGCGAAGGAAATGTAGAAATGTAACTGATCAGTAAATGACCGGTGTGCATTTTTCCATTGTTTACTATTTGTTTACTGTCAACTCCAGCAACTGGACGAGTTGCGTTAGTCTGACACCTAGACAATGTGCTGATGTAGAGGAGTCAAAGGCACTATTGTGTGATGCTTTTACTAACGTCATGTTTACGTAAATAGCACATTGTGCTACGTTTCTGATCAGGTCTTGAAGAGAGGATACTGATAACTGAATAAAATTGGTGCTACTGAAAAAAGGCTGTCCATGTCTTCGTAAGGAACTAAATTACGAGAAACGCAGTAAAGCTGATTAATGTTCCCCCGGGTAGCTAAACACCATTTGATTAATACATATTTTAAAATTTTTCTTCTTGACAATATTGTATTAGGTGTGGTAGAGTTAAATGGAGCACCTTGTATATTTCTAACTGACAATTTCACCAACATTACTTGGAGCGTGCCTCATGAAGTTATATGAATTAAGTGAGCTTCACTGCATCTTTTTAACCCCTGAATAGGCAGAATGCTCTCACATTGGTCCGCTTACAACTGGTTCAAATGGCTCTGAGCGCTATGGAACTTAACATCTGAGGTCATCAGTCCCCTAGAACTTAGAACTACTTAAAACTAACTAACCTCCGGACAACAGACACATCCATGCTCGAGACAGAATTCGAGCCTGCGACCTTAAAGGTTGCACGGTTCCAGACTGAAGCGCCTAGAACCGCTCGGTCACAGCGGCCGGCGGTCCGCTTCCACACGGTTATTAGAAAAATTTTGATTGGAGACAGTCATAACGTCTTGACTTCGAAAATATTAGAGAGCTGTCACGATCCACTGTCGGCCATCGGTTGCCAAAAAACCTTTCCTGTCCTGACCGTAACCCATGACTTAGGCATACGCTTCCACTCTCTTTTTTTTTTCCTTTATTGAATTTCAATTCCCCCCGAAGGGGGCGGGCTGGCAGCAGCTTAGTATGCCGCTCTTCAGCCTACAAACTTTGTGAGAAAGATCAAGAGAATAAATAATAAAAAACAGGCGATAAAATCGGAGACTTAAAGAGTAACATGGCGAAAAGAAATTGTGGAACTTAAAACAAAGAACAGAGGGATGATGATGCTAATAAAATACATACGAAGCAGACAGGTAAAACAATAGACAGACAATTAAAAAACACGGCGACAGCCTGGATCCTGTTCGCAAAAGACATAAAATTCACACCTAGCGACAGCATGGTTTCTGTTCGCAACACGAGAAAGACGAACAACACTGAAGAGTCACTGGAGCACTGCACTAAAAAGTTGGCATACCACAGTCGAGAGCAGGTGGGGGGAAACTGGACAGACGATGGGAAAACAAAAAAGGGGGGAAAGGAGAGTAAAAGCGAAGGGGGGAACCGGGAAAGGAGCTGATGGAGGAAGAGGACCCATAAGAGGGGTGGGGGGCAGACGCGACAGAGAGTGGGGTAGGCAGAGGAGGGGAATACAAAAGGACTTCGGGGGAGGGGAGAAGGGAGGTAGGGAGAGGTTTAGTGGGGAGAAAACAGGACGGAAGGGGTGGAAGAGGGAGCCCAGGGAAAGGACAGAGGAAAGGAGGGGTAGTGAGGATCAGAGTTGATAGGAGGGATAAATGGAGGGAGAGAGGGCATCGTCTGGGAGGGGGAGTTGATGGAAGCCACCTTGGGAAAGGAGATGTAGGGTGTAGAGATGAAGGGTAGGGGGGACACAACGGTGAAGACGTGGCAGGGGGTGGGGATGGGAGAGGAGAGGAGCAACCAGGAGGTGAGGGGGTTCAAGACGGCGGGAGGTGTAGAGGATGCGGATATGTTCGAGGAATAGGAGCAGATGGGGGAAAGGAATGAGATCATAGAGGATCCGCGTGGGAGACGGGAGGCGTATACGGAAGGCGAGGCGGAGTGCATTCTACTCTTTACTGGCAGTTGTAATTAAACCAGACTTTTGCCTAATCACAACTGAGATGATCAATATTACCGTTAGCAATAACGCACACTTGGGGAGCTTATGAAACTACTACAATCAAATAAAATATTTTGAAATCGACAATTACCTACTGAAAGAAGCGCACAGTTTGGCAAATGTTTCCACACTGAAGTTGATAGCAAAGAAGCCTTATCAACAGGAACAGAGAGTAAATCCGACAGCGATTACTCGCTTACCGGTGGACACAAATCGCAAGAAAGAAACAAACACATTATATACGAGGCGAGCGAGAGAGACATCCCCACAAGTGTGGTTGAGCGGATGCTGTTTTCAATACAGGGTGGTCCATTGATCGTGACCAGGCCAAATATCTCACGAAATAAGCGTCAAACGAAAAAACTACAAAGAACGAAACTTGTCTAGCTTGAAGAGGGAAACCAGATGGCGCTGTGGTTGGATCGCTAGATGGCGCTGGGATAGGTCAAACGGATATCAACTGCGTTTTTTTTAAATAGGAACCCCCACTTTTATTACATATTCGTGTATTACGTAAAGAAAGTGAATGTTTTAGTTGGACCACTTTTTTCGCTTTGTGATAGATGGCGCTGTAATAGTCACAAACAATAAGGCTCACAGTTTTAGACGAACAGTTGATAAGAGGTAGGATTTTTAAATTAAAATACAGAACGTAGGTACGTTTGAACATTTTATTTCGGTTGTTCCAATGTGATACATGTACCTTTGTGAACTTATCATTTCTGAGAACTCATGCTGTTACTGCGTGATTATCTGTAAATACCACATTAATGCAATAAATGCTCAAAATGAAGTCCGTCAACCTCATGCATTTGGCAATGGTATGGTGCCTCGACGACCAATCCACCTGTCATGAAATATGCTATTCAATACCGCATCAACCGCACGCGAGCTGTGTGCCGGACATCCATCCTGTTGGAAGTACATCGCCATTCTGTCACGTAGTGAAACATCTTGTAGTAACATCGGTATAACATTACGTAGGAAATCAGCATACATTGCACCATGTAGATTGCCTTCTATAAAATGATGGCCAATTATCCTTGCTCCCATAATGCCGCACCATACATTAACCCTCCAAGGTCACTGATGTTCCACTTATCGCAGCCATCGTGGATTTTCTGTTGCCCAATAGTGCATATTATGGCGGTTTACGTTACCGCTGTTGGTGAATGACGCTTCGTCGCTAAATAGAACGCGTGCAAAAAATCTGTCATCGTCCCGTAATTTCTCTTGTGCCCGGTAACAGAACTGTACACAACGTTCAAAGTCGTCGCCATGCAATTCCTGGTGCATAGAAATATGATACGGGTGCAATCGATGTTGATGTAGCATTCTCAACAGCGCCGTTATTGAGATTCCCGATTCTTGCGCTTTTTCTCGGCTACTGATGTGCGGATTAGCCGCGACAGCAGCTAAAACACGTACTTGGGCATCATCATTTGTTGCAGTCGTGGTTGACGTTTCACACGTGGCTGAACACTTCCTGTTTCCTTAAATAACGTGACTATCCGGCGAGCGAACGGTCCGGACACTTGTATGATGTCGTCCAGGATACCGAGCAGCGTACACAGAACACGCCCGTTGGGAATTTTGATCACAATAGCCATGCATCAACACGATATCGACCTTTTCCGCAATTGGTAAACGGTCCATTTGAACACGGGTAATGTATCACGAAGCAAATACCGTCCGTACTGGCGTAATGTTGCGTGATACCACGTACTTATACGTTTGTGACTATTACAGCGCCGTCTATCACAAAGCGAAAAAAGTGGTCCAACTAAAACATTCATATTTCTTTACGTAATACACGAATATGTAATAAAATGGGGGTTCCTATTTTTAAAAAACGCAGTCGATATCCGTTTGACGTATGGCAGCGCCATCTAGCGGGCCAACCATAGCGCCATCTGGTTTCACCCTTGAAGCTAGATAATTTTCGTTTTTTGTAGTTTTTTTCCCTTGACGCTTATTTCATGAGACATTGGGCCCGGTCATTATCAATGGACCACCCTGTATACACCGAGCTGACGAAAGTCACGGGATAGCGATATGCACAAATACAGATGCCTGTAGTATCGCGTACACAAGGTGTAAAAGGGCAGTGCGTTATCAGAGCTGTCACTTGTACTAATGTCATTCTTGTGAAAAGGTTTCTGACGTGATTAAGGTCTCACGACGGGAATTAGCAGACTTTCAACGCAAATGATAATTGGAGCTAGACAGTTGAGACACTCCATTTCGTAAATTGTTGGGGAATTCACTATACCGAGACCCACAGTCTCAAGACTGTGTCGAGAATACCAGATTTCAGGAACTACCTCTCACCAGGGAGAACGCAGTGGCCAATGTCCTCCAGTTCAAGTCCGAGAGCAACGGTGTTTCTGTAGAGTTGTCAGTGCTAACAGACAAGCAGTACTGCATGTGATGCGTACGACGAACGTATACGTTAGGCCAGTGTAGTGAAATATGGCGTTAATGGGCTATGGCAGAAGACGACAGACGACCGATGCGAGTGCCTTTGCTAGCAGCACATCACATGCAGCGCCTCTCCTGGGCTGGTGACCATGTCGGCTGAATCCTACTGGAAAACAGTTCAGTACCGACTTCAGTTGGTAAGAGCTGATGTAGGGTTCGAGTGTAGTGCAGACCCCACGAAGCCACGGACCCGGGTTGTCAACAAGGGACTGTGCAAGCTGGTGTTGGCTACGTAATTGTGTTGGCTATGTTTATATGGAACGAACAATGTCCCATGCTCCAAATGAACAGATCGATGACTGTTATGTTCCGTTGCTTGGATACCATTTGCAGCCACTCATGGACTTAAAAACAAAAAGTTCAAATGTGTGTGAATTCCTAAGAGACCAAACTGTTGACGTCCTCGGTCCCTAGACTTACACACTACTCAAACTAACTTATGCTAAGAACAACACACACTCCCATGCTCGAAGGAGGAATCGAACCTCCGGCGGCAGGGGCTGCGCGATCCGTGACATGGCGCCGCAAACCACGCGGCCACTCCGCGAGGCCGTGGACTGCAGTTATGGATGACAATGGGCCATGTCACCAGGTTTCAGTTGTTCGTGCTTGCTTTGAAGAACATTCTGGACAATTCGAGGGAATGATATGGCCAGCCACCATGCCCCGACACCGAACACACCTAATATTTATGGGATATAATCGAGAGGTCAGTTAGCGCATTAAATCTTGCACAGCCAACACTTTAGCAGTTACGGACGGCTATGGAGGCAGTTAGCTCAGTATTTCTGCAGGGGCTTCCAACGAGTTGTTGAGTCAATGACACGTCGAACTGTGGGACTACGCCGGGCAAAAGGAGGTCCGAGAAGATATTGACAGGTATTCCATGACTTTTTGAGAACTCTGTGTATAAATGACCTACTAGATAACATCGGAAATTCCAAGAATATGTTCACAGACAATACAGTTGTTTACAAGAAGCCAGCAATGGCAGAAGACTGCAGCAGGATCTAGAAAGATCTGTAAAGGCTCGATGGCTGGTCCACTGACCGGTATTTCGGCCTGAACGTAAACAAATGAAACGTATTGGGAATAAAGAGGCGAGGAAATCCACTACTGTTAGATTACACTTGAAAGTAACCTGTTAAAATGCCAATGAACGTGTTCATTGTTTCCCCCACTCATTACTAGACTGCGTTAATCCCGATCCTTTATGCTAAAAGAAAAAAATTTGTGGTGCAAATGGGGATAGAACTGAAATCACCATTGCCGTGATTGATAACGTGGTAGATGCGAGAGAAATGGGTGTTGGGAAAGCAAAACCTTCATAAAAGAGGTCAATACATTCCGTCACCAGCGGAGAAAGTTTCGACTCCTTTGGTGCCGTTGAAAGCACTCCATTGGCATTATATCTTCCCAAACGCAACGTCCGACCGGACTATCTTCACTCGAGGGTGAATGACGGACAGTGGCATCACTTTCCAGTTTTCAGTTATATTCTTTCATTATCTCGAGAACTTGTCTTTTTTGGTACTTTGTAGAGATGTTTCTGTAACCATTATCGATACATTTAGTGCATATTTTTGAAACGTCTCTCAGAAATGTTTGGCAGGAAGCTTTCGCTCTCGAGTTTCTGGGCGTTCCGCCAATCAGCGTGCAAGGGGATAGGAACGACCCGTGCGAATGGGTTTGAAATTGACACTAGTTTTCAGTCGCTTCGAATGGCTAGACTGTTGACTGGAATCGGATAAGATGACAGCTGGTCGGCGGTATTGGTGAGATAGTTCCACTTCCTGAAGTTACTGGAAGTGCTTTCTCATATGCAAGGGTTTTTTTAATTCTTTCGTGTAATGCTCTCATTCCACGGCACAGTCTTTCCCCAATTTCGTGTAATATACTTTCTATGAATCGCGGAAGTGATCTTGAATCCATTAGCTTGGTGCTGCAAAGGAACGTGTATTTGCGGAATCAATACTCTTGTCATTTAGTCCGTAATATTATGCAGTCAATTCAGTCAGTCTCCCCTTCAGTTTAGTTTGTTCTATGATTTTCTTGAAGCCGTGCATATAACTGAGTTATGTGATTGGTTCTACATCCGGCTTATGTTGCACGTGTGTTTCGTATGCCAAGGGGCTATGTATTATTTTCACTTAATTTGGAACAAATTATATAATTTAAGTTGAAATTTTGCTTCTCATTTCTGCTTGTCTGATTCGTTTACTAAGTACATACCAATAGACTCTTTGTCGACCTTCGTTCGATGATAACGTGTAAGAAGACACCACCTTTGTTTCGAGTAACTGCTGCACGTGTTCAGATCTCCCCAAGCGTTTTGGATTTCACATGGTTTCTCTCATTTATTGCAGTTCGTATCGTGTTCTAATGCATGCTAATTTCAAATAAGAAGGTAGGTATTAACGACGGTCGCTAGTTGCAAAGACGCTGTGGGTGATTCCGTAAAGTGTAGTTTTTCGTGCTCCACAAACAAAACCGCATGAGGTATTACCTCGACGTGTCTAGCACTACGTGGCTAGTCCTGCGTATTCACATCTTCCAAATTGCAACCCCATCCAACCGACTTTAAGTCGGATTGATAGGAGTTGTTCACTTTCCGTGTTTGACAACAGTGATTCTGTTAAAAGGCTCACATCCTTAGTGCACAGTGATCAACTATAAATAATGTTCACTACTTTAGTTGGAGTGATAGATAGCATCTTACGAATGCTTTTCATGTTAACTGACGATCAGAAGTTTACAGTGTAGATTTTACACTATGCTTACATTTTATTGTGTTGTGAAGAGCGTGAACTGTTCATTTAAATATCTTTTAGTTAACAAAGTCAGACAGCGTTCATTAATTGATTATTTGGGTCGTGAATTTGTTTCTACAAAGGCATGGTTTCACTAATTGTGGGTTTCATGTTTCCACTTATAGAGTAGTTCACTTACAAAAAAAGAGCAGCAACCTTAAACAACATTGTGTAAAATACTTAGGAGTGACCATCCTTGGCCACCTAAAGCGAAATGAAAGCATAAAAACAAAATGTAGTAAAAGTAGGTGTCTGGTTCATATTCATTGAAAGAAGGAAATGTAATTCTTTGATGAAAGGAGTGGGCTGCAGATCACTTGTTCGACCAATTCTTGAGTATTTCTCATCGTTCGGGGATCTTTAGCAGGTAACAAATAGAAAACAGAGATAAGATCCCTCGAACAGCGGCGCGTTCCGTCACGGCATCGTTTAGCCTGGACTAGGGCGTCACGAAGACTCTCAACGAACTCCAATGGCAGGCGTTACAGCAGTGGCGTTGTGCTTTATGGATAGGTTTACTGTCAAAATTCAGAGAGAGTACGTTCGGGAAAGAGTCGTCCAACGTATTACTTTCTCCCGTTCATGTCTCGTGAAATGACGACGACAACAACAAAATGAGAGTGATTATACCTAATACGGAGGTTTATCGACAATGATTCTCGCAACGTGCCTTTCGCGGACGGTGGAGAGGTGGGGGAAGAAGACAGAGGCACCAGATGTACTCACCTCACGCCGCAAGGAGCGTACATGAAGATGTAGATACAAATTAAACGCACTTTCAAACTATCATCTTAACTTTAGCTAAAACAATTATCACGACTAGCGAACAAGATAAAACTGTCATCAAGCGGGAGGTTAGTTTGAACACCACACTGCTCTACTATCCATGGTCCTATTTGAGATAGTACCCAGCTGTCATCCTCAGAACTTTCAACTGACTTACCAAAACAGTTGTAGGAACCTACTTTCTAACATAGTTTTTGAACCATTGTGCAATTCAGTGTATTTATATGTAGATTAAAATACTTCCGAGTCTTCAGCACTCAGGCAAACTTATACAGACATGTCGTCCAAATCACAGGTCCCTGTTCCGTAGGCCGACTATTGCTGACAGCAGAAAGACATGCCTCGAAGATCAACCAGGCCGGTCGGTTGGTCTTCCTGCTCCCTATTTAACACCCCGAGAAAAATGGCAGACTGACGAAAATGGCACTACTTTTTATGCCAAAACCAGTTTGGTTTTTGTAGAAAATTCTGAAAGGAATACAATGGTATGTTAAATTGTCAGATTAAGGTTACATTTTACCGCCAACCCCACCTACCAGAAGTATCCCTGAAAGTGGAATCAGGTATCACAGAATGAGTTGGTTTAAATCTAAATCATCATCCTGGTAGTAATTCGTAGCTTATTAATGGCCTTACACCGAAAGACTGTACCGGACTGGCAGTACGATTTGAAAGGCTACTACAACACCAAGCGAGGTGGCGCAGTGGTTAGCACACTGGACTCGCATTCGGGAGGACGACGGTTCAATCCCGCGTCCGGCCATCCTGATTTAGGTTTTCCGTGATTTCCCTAAATCGCTCCAGGCAAATGCCGGGATGGTTCCTCTGAAAGGGCACGGCCGACTTCCTTCCCTGTCCTTCCCTAATCCGATGAAACCGATGACCTCGCTGTTTGATCTCTTCCCCCAAAACCAACCAACCCAACCTTGAAAGGCTACTGGCGACTATCAGTTTACGCCCTGACAACAATCACGTTAACTAGTAAGCCTTCCACTTCACTATCAGGCCCATGTGTATACTGAATAGATTTTGTCCTATGACTCTGACTATGACAAACCAGAGTAGCAATACTACATCTCTTTCTCGATGTGTGGCGCTGTCTCAGGTCACGGTTATGGTTCAAGCGTCTGCAGAGCAGCTATGTGCGGTGCTTGTAATTCGTTTTCGTGGGCACAAAGTATCGCGGCTGGCGATCAGTTAGAAGAATCACAATTGCTCTCTAACACAGCCCTGAAATTTAGGCAGATGCAGATTCCAGGGTGAAACACTTCCATTCGCCGATGATATCGTGGACCAATTTGACTCACTTGTATGGCAGTGCGCATAAGGATATCAAACGTCAAGGCGGCAGACCTGTCACGAATAATATTCCCCTTGGCATAGCGAGCTTTCTGAGGTGACTGAGGTCTAACCTGTCGGTGCAACTAATTCCTCACCACAGGCTCTCCAGTCAGTCCAATGCTGGTGTGAAGTCATGCACAGGACACGTGTCCCAGATGAAACCCACTCATAACAAGAGTCAAGAGCATAATCCTCTCCAGATCGGAGTCTGAATCAGAAGACCAATTTTTTCTTCTTCTCACTGTTCTTCGGACCTCGGTAAACTCCCTAAAAACACTCGTGCAACTGCCCCAGAAGGGTTTCATGCCAGTCACAAGACTCCACGAATTCCTTGTATCCCCTGTAACTCGTCTGCTGTTCTCATCGGCCAATCCTAATAATAGTTAACAAAATTATTCTCTTTTCTGGAAAAGCAGCCAATCCCTGACTCGAGATTCCTGTGCAGAAAGGAGAAGACGTTGTTCTCCTGATTTGTTTTTCCCCATGGCCACTTAAGGCAGCGCGTTTTCTTTCCATGTAGCTCTAAAGTGAACAACATATTTACCATGGAGATCATTACCTGAATGGCTTGAACGTTATAGTGTTTCTGACTAGGGGTCTCAGTTAAACTAATAGAAGTGCTTTTGCGTCCCAATATAGACCATTTCAGAGCAAACATAAGTGTTGCATTCCATTCCAAAATTGTTTCAAAGCCCTGAGCCTTCCCAAAAAACTCTGCAGGCAGAGAGACAACTCCACCTGACAGTTCCCTCGATAGCATCTGGTAAAAGGTGAACATGCAGACTCGCGAATTTTTATGGGGCCATCCCTGTTCGCAACGGACCTTTACGACACTGTCAGACATGTTGGCTGGGCGACCAACATTTTTCTCCTGCAGTGTTCTATCCTTGGCATTTACTTGCGTTTCTGGAAGTATCTGAAGATCTTTGGCCACCTGGTTTCTCTACCTCATTTTTAGTCTGCCTTAAAGTCTTCACTCTGTGGTTAGAGGCACCTAAAGGGTTGGTCCAGATAGGCAGTTTCTTTTTTCCGTCTCTTTGACTGAAAGCAATATCTGCACACCGGTGCGAGAAATCCTTGGGATCAGGATTTTGTCCCCAATAAGTGCCTTGAGATGTTCCTTTCCCTAATAGCTGCAAGTGGCTTCCAAGGCCCAAATTTCCACTGTAAGATTTACTTTTAAATGACCAAACTGCCTGCTTGTTCTCAACTCCAGAAAAATGCCATCAGAATTAGAGCCACCATAAGGATCCCACACCCATTAACAGTGTACATATTCCCCTGATTGGTCATGCCGATAACTTCCTGTCGTCGTCACAATTAAATGATGTCTTGGGTGTAAAATGAATATGGAAGAGTAGCTTTGGATATGGGAAATGGTGAAAGAGTGACTCACCCTTTGTCAATATAATGGTTCGCAAATATCATGGAGGTGTTCTCCTGCACATTTTGAACATCGTTTTCATGATTTTTATTATTGTCATCTCTCACTTTCCCCAAAAAGAAACATGTTTTAGTATTCAGATTTTCACATTCGTTATCTAATCAATTAATGTTTTCCATTGCTTTTTAGCATCAATGACTTTTTTTACTCATTCTAAGTCGTTATTGAATGTAACCTTGATATTGTCACCCCCTGAGGTATACCACCATAAACTTACGGAAACTCCCAAGCTGTGTGGTAGGGGTACAAATCTCGCTGGATGGTGACCCAGATAAGATCAGTAGGTTTGAGAAGTGGTGACGATGTGAGTCACACAAGCAGTAGGTTATGAACTGAATTGTGTGAGGTTGATATGCAAATAAGATCGCCCACCCTGGGCACAAAATACGTAAAAAATGTAAGGGACTGACAAGCAAATTAGGTCGCGCCAGATTTGGCGCAAAAATATCGTGCAATAAATTGATTGATGGATTCATATGACTATGAGTGTCCCATGTGGGGCCCCAAAATGTACTGACTTGCTCTCCAGACCTCACAAAACCGAAGTCGGTTTTGGGCCTCGTCAAGCAGCCTCCTCCGCAGTGTTCTATCCTTGGCATTTACTTGGGTTTCTGGAAGTATCTGAAGATCGTTGGCCACCTGGTTTCTCTACCTCATTTTTAGTCTGCCTTAAAGTCTTCACTCGTCGGGTTTCTTCTCCAACATTCCTTTCAGTCGTGATCCCTCCTGTCTTCTGTAAAGATGCCTGGCCCATCTCAGCTTGATAGCCTCGGCTTCTGCAACAGTATCCTGTTCATTATACGCTTCCATGAGCTCGTTATTTTTTCTTCTTCGCCGTTCTCCTCCCTCATAAATTGGTCCAAATATCATCTGTAGGAATTTATTTTGAAAAACTTTGTCTTCCTCTCTGTACACTTATCTATTCCCCATATTTCTTCCCCATATAGTAATACCGGTCTGATTACCGTTTTACATATCCTTATTTTGTTTCCTCTTGATAAAATTTTGGTTGATAGCAGTTTGTTGAGAGAATATGATGCTCTGCTTTTATCCGCACTTCTATTTCTTTTTCCTTGCCATTTCTGTTATTTACTTCGTACCCTAGATATTTAAACTCTTCTGCTTCTGGAAACACATGG
The DNA here is from genome assembly GCF_023864275.1 of Schistocerca cancellata. NCBI lineage: Eukaryota > Metazoa > Arthropoda > Insecta > Orthoptera > Acrididae > Schistocerca > Schistocerca cancellata. The sequence continues at coordinate 599,198,551 of NC_064631.1, read as the reverse complement.
TCAGTCTGTATGGTTTCCTGCCTTTTTGTCTTATAATTTCTTTGTACCGTCATTAATTTTGTTTTCTCGTCATTGACCTCTAGTCCCCAAAATGTAGTGGACTAGATTTTTTAAAAAATCGTAAATACATGGTAACATTTACATTTATAGCTGTTATCATTCACAGATCACACCTCAAATATAATTTCACGGCATAGACGTGGCCCATTAATTGAGCAAGTAATGGGGAAAGGATAAGCGATTGATATCACCAGTTGATGGCTTGATGGAGACAGCGTTAGTTTCAATTGTGTATGGCTGATGCAGTGACTATGTTAAGTGTCTATCTACAGTGGTGTCGTGTAGCTCTGTCCCGACAGCCACCAGCCTTCACCTCTGCAGCCTTCACCTCTGTTTCTCGCAGCTTTGATGCGACGACGCGGTCGACTTGACCTGCTTCCTTCTTCAGCTGTTTAAAAGCCTTCACTTAGACGCAGACCTGAAACTAACGCGGTGTCACTGCGTGCGGAATGTCTGTTCTCTGCAGTGATAAACTCGCCAGGGCAGCGTCAACATCATATCTGGAGGCCCAGGTCAGACAATGGATACACGGTCGGATGCTTAAAGCCACCAAACTTCGTACTATAAGGAAACCTGTCTGATACGGATTGGACTGCTTCACAAAACAACGTGGACTGTCACACACAATTGTGGTATGATGCTTTAGAATGTAAGGACATAAGTTCATGCTCGTGATAGGAAAGAAACAATTTGAAATTTCGACCCAAACGTATGACATTGTGATTATCGTGAAGAAAACTGAATGGAGAGCATATGATAATGTAGCCACAATAGTTCTTTGCTTGAAGAGATGTTGTGATCGTATATTACCATATTCAATGTTTACTAATGGCAAGAGACAGAATGTGAAATCAAGGCACTGGAATCGTTCGCGTTTTGATTCTACCTATGTGACCAGTCGTTTTCATTTTCAAGTCTTTCGAAGAACTTTTTCTGAAAGTGTGTAAGATACTAAACGATACTTAAACCTTAAAGCCAGTAATGTTAATGAAGTCAAGACCTAATCTACGATTACGGCGAAGTGTGTAACTGAGAAGCTGAAGGAAACTTCTGATTAGTGATAATGTTATATGGAAGGCATTCGCACAAACTAGAAATTCTGAGTCGTTAATGAACTTCTGATGAGCGTAGCACGTTTCCAAAATGTCCTTTATTAACAATCCTACGACAATTGTGACGTGGCATATGGTCCCATATTAACAACGCTGGTAGTTCCGGAGGATTATTTATGAAGGAGTAAAGGTGTAATTTTATTTACTGCAATTAACTACTGACACAAACAAGTCAGACAAGGCGTATAAGCTTATGCTGATGATAGCTTGTGATCTCGCGGGTTACTACATCTACATGTATATACGTACTCGTAAGTCACCGCATACTGCATTGTGGGGGTTGCCTTGTACCTTGCGCCTATTCCACTCGAAAACAGTGTCAGGGAAAAAACGAGAGTCTGCATGCCACCGTACGGGACACAGTTTCTGTTTCTCCGTGGCCTTTACGCGAAATGTACGATGCCGGCAGGAGAATCATTCTGCCTCTTCTCTAAACTTGCCCAGAGGTGTTTCGCGAAAGGAATGTCGTCTTCCCTTCACGGAATCTTAACTGCTTCAGCGTAATTGCTAAAATGATCGCCAAGTTTTGAACATAAGTAAGATACTCATTAACTGAGATTGCAGCTTTACTCAGAGATTTGACTCTCGCACTCGTTTTCATTCACGAATTGTGACAACAGTAAGAAAGCACGGAAAATATGTCCAGGGAAACTAACATTGGTTCCAGTATTAAGCCTTGAGGGATGCTTGATATTTCGTTTCAACATTACGTCCTTTATCTTGCAGCCTCTGTATGTTATCGGCAACTTTGGAACTTCGAAGTGTTGGGGAATTTGCCCGACTCAAGAAGAATCAGTTTAGCTACCTGTTGTCGCTCGACAGTTTAGATCGCAACTAATTATGATCAGAGAAATGCACTTTATATATTTACGTCTCCCTCCTCTTCGGGAGTGAACACACCAGTGCGGCCACTATGTGGGGACTATAGTCCACTTAATAGTACTTGCCGCTATAGCGTTGCCACATCAGCTGACGGCTACCGCTCGGGTGTAGACGACACGCAAACACGCGGGGTCACTTCACAAATACTGTTAACGTGTAACGCGGAGAAATGTTGGAAGCTACCGCCGCGAGGTATGTCGGTATGGGAGACGCGCTGACGACAGCTAATTTTAAGTGATCAACGACTGAACTGCGCCAGACGACGTATTTTGAAATGGCTCTGAGCACTATGGGACTCAACATCTTAGGTCATAAGTCCCCTAGAACTTAGAACTACTTAAACCTAACTAACCTAAGGACATCACACACACACCCATGCCCGAGGCAGGATTCGAACCTGCGACCGTAGCAGTCCCGCGGTTCCGGACTGCAGCGCCAGAACCGCTAGACCACCGCGGCCGGCGCGACGTATTTTGTAGCCCTGAATTTAAACCTATGTCCTAACCTAACACCAACCTCGTGATGTGCAGTTTATCCGAGAAAACGGCCGACAGTCATGTGCGGCAAAACTAAAATCATAATCGCTCTATCTACGCCCTTTACCGCAAACCTCTACTGAGTGTTAAGGGTAAAAGCAAACTGTAATTTCTCAATGTCGTTGGTTATCTGAAGCTATCCTCACAATGGCTAACAACTGATGAGCAGTCAAGGTTGGCACTTGGTTGCAGATTGTAGGTAACACAAGTGGATTTCAAACGTAAAAAAGATGACAGTCCGAAAAATAAGAAAAAATAAAAAAGTCACTACGATGCTAAAATTAACTGGGAAAGTATAGAAATAAAAAAAATACATTTAAATAATTGATTGAATAAAAACGATAAAGTCTTCTGATTAGATTTAGAAAATAAAAACATTTCCTCTATTTGACGAAAACCTGCGATCTCCCATACATCAGGTTTATACGCTAACCACTACGCTATGCCATTACGGTGCACCAGAGTGTAGTACGTCTCGCAGTCGAACGATTAATTGACAGCCTTCAAAAATTCGCCTTCAAGCAATGTCGTGCGGAAAATGTCTAATGTAAGGCAGTCTATGTGATTGTACACTAAAGCGCCAAATAGACTGGTATAGGCATACGTATTTAAATACAGAGATATGTAAACAGGCTGAAGACTCCATTGCGATCGGAAACGCCTGTATAAAACAATACGTGCCTGGTGCAGAAGTTGTTAGATCGGTTACTGCTGCCACAATGGCAGATTATCAACATTTAAGTGAGTCTGAACGTGGTGTTATAGTCGGCGCACGAGCGATAGAACACAGTATCTTCGAGGTAGCGATGATGTGGGGATTTTTCCGTGCGACTATTTCACGAGTGCACCGTGAATATCAGGAATCCCGTAAAACATCAAATCTCCGACATCGCGGTGGACGGAAAAAGATGCTGCAAGAACGGGAACAACGATGAACTGAAGAGGTTCAACGTGACAGAACTGCAACCCTTCCGCAATTTGCTGCAGATTTCAGTGCTGTGCCATCAAGTGTCAGCGTGCGAACGATTCGACGAAACATCATCCATATGGGTTTCGGAGCCGAAGGCAAGCTCGTGTACCCTTGATGACAGCGTGACCCAAAGCTTTACGCATCAGCTGGGGCAGTCAGCACCGGCCTTGGACTGTTATGACTGGAAACATGTTGCCTGGTCGGCACGAGTCTCGTTTCAAATCGTGTCGAGCGGATGGACGTGTACGGGTATGGAGACAGCCTCATGAATCCGTGGACCCTGTATGCCAGCAGGGGATTGTTCAAATTCGTGGAGGCTCTGTAATGGTGTGGGGCATGTGCAGTTGGTGTGATATGGGACCCCTGATACGTCTAGATACGACTCTTGACAGGTGACAAGTACGTAAGCGTCCTGTCTGATGACCTGCGTCCATTCATGTCCACTGTGCATTCCGACGCAGCCTGCCGGATTGGCCGAGCGGTTCTGGGCGCTACAGTCCGGAACCGCGCGGCCGCTACGGTCGCAGGTTCGAATCCTGCCTCGGGCATGGATGTGTGTGATGTCTTTAGGTTAGTTAGGTTTAAGTAGTTCTAAGTTCTAGGGGACTTATGACCACAGTAGTTGAGTCCCATAGTGCTCAGAGCCATTTGAACTAACCATTCCGACGCACTTGGGCAATTCCAGCAGGACCATGCGACACCCTACACGTCCAGAATTACTACAAAGTAGCTCCAGCAATACTATTGTGAGTTTAAGCAATTGCGCTGGCCATCAAACTACCCACACATGAACATTATTGAGCACATCTGGGAAGTCGTGCAGCGTACTGTTCAGGAGAGATCTGCACACCTCGTTCTCTTACGGATTTATGGGCAGCCCTGGCAGGATTCATGGTTTCAGTTCCATCCAGCGCTACTTCAGACATTAGTCGAGTCCATGCCACGTTGTGTTGCGGCACTTCTGCATGGTCGCGGGGGCCCTACACAATGTTAGGCAGGTGTCCCATTTTCTTTGGTTCTTCAGTGTAGTAATTGTATAAATGACGCTGAGTCGCGTCTTGTAAAGAAGTATCCATTAGTGCTTGGTTAGTGCTGTGTATGAAACGTATGTATTTCGTTAGCATAGTTGTGGGTGTGTAGGTGGGTGTCTGTGTGTGTTGTTCATTTCGTGGTTATCATGTGCGAAAAAAATACGAAATAAAAGGGCCAGATGAAGGATACAGGATCCAGACACATCAAGAAAGAAAGCAGGAGAAGGAATTGGAAGTGAATGAAGTAACTGTCGTGACAGTTTGGCAACGGCGAACGGTCCGGGAGTGTCGTTGAGGACCTGATTGGAGGAAACTAGCTACAAAACGTGATGTGTCAACTACCGAGTAATTTTAGTCACACTATGGCGGCTGACAGCGGCAGTACGACGACAGCTCGCCACGGCTGACTGTTAAGTGGGCCGCCGGCGGACCGCGCCACTTTGCTGCGGTGTCAGAGCAGAACAGGCCGGCCTCCGGCGACGCTCCGCCGCGGACTGCCGGCGATGTGTCGGTGGGCGGCGCTAATGAGCGACCTCAGTGTGGCCCGCGCGGCGCTGCGTAACGCGGCAGCCGTCGTAAACCAGTCAGCGCACCGATGTGGGGGGAGGCCGCCTCCAGCTGCCGGGCCGGGGCTAATTAACTGCGAGTCCAGTCGGCTGCGACGAGCGACTCACTGTCAACCAGGCCGAGGGCGGCCTCTCAATTCCTATGCCCTTCACTTTCATTGCTCATCAAGGCTCAACGGGCATCTTTCCCTTCTGAGCCCGGAGAGGTGAGGAGCGGCCGCTGCAATTCGTTGCGAGGAATACAGGTTGCGCTGCCACACCTACACTGACTGCCACCGTTTTCGTATCGCAGGCGGCCTGATTGAAATAGGGCTGGCCCCTAGCCAGCTGGTGAGATAAATACTGATAGGCCATCGGGGTCTCACGTTATTAGTCTACCGTGGGAACGCACGGACCACGACAATGCTTGCTGGGAGCCACTGACTGGAATGGAGAAGGCGGTAGAAGTCTCAACAGAAATAAAATATTTAGAAATTAGCACATATAAATACACTCTGAAATTAGCAGAGAACAACATAATCTTAAACGAGGGCAGCCTCTACTGACAGAGACACAGTATGACATGAAGATATAGTAGCATTCACCTGAAGTTCTGTAAGATGAACTGAGAGCACTTCGCAGTGAGAGCCTGAACCACGAAAACTAGGACCGCTATGGTCGCAGGTTCTAATCCTGCCTCGGGTATGGATTTGTGTGATGTCCTTAGGATAGTTAGGTTTAAGTAGTTCTAAGTTCTAGGGGATCGATGACCTCAGTAGTTAAGTCCCGTAGTGCTCAGAGCCATTTGAACCATTCTCCAAAGGACCTAAATGGCGATCGAATCCGAGAGTCATTATTAGACTGTGCTCAGAGTCACGAACCATTAAGCCTTACCGTCGCATGGAAGAGCGTACCTGCAGACACTAGGCGGGCGCTGCAGTCATGGACTGTGCGGCTGATCCTGGCGGAGGTTCGAGTCCTACCTCAGGCATGGGTGTGTGTGTCTGTCTTTAGGATAATTTAGGTTAAGTAGTGTGTAAGCTTAGGGACTGATGACCTTAGCAGTTAAGTCCCATAAAATTTCACACACATTTGCTTGCAACTGGTGGACCTTCCAAGAAGGTGTTGGCACAGTGGGGCCGACGTTGCTCAGAGATTTTGTTTGCTGGTCAGCACCTCACACTAGTGCGTCTGCCGCTGAGAGAAGTAGTTCAGCTGCCAACTTTCAGGGTGGTCAAGCGGCTAGCTGTCACCTGGACGCTTCCTTTTTGTCCCAGAAGTTTCCTAACTTGGAGCAGCCTCGGCCGTTGGGACGACAGGATGTCCTGTGTTCGTGTTAGCCTCAACACGAAGAAGACGCTCCGTTTAAACTTGAATCTTTTGAACTGCTGCCGCCATTTCAGGCATTTTATTAATGCTTCTCAAAGTGACCGCAGCCGCGATTCTTCAGTACGTAGGGAGTTACTATGGCAAGGTTTCTTTTCTTTCTGTAATTATTTGAATTCTTTAAAACGTGGCTGGATCCATAGATACTTCGAAATAAAACTGATATGCAACTTATGGATAGAGTAGCGGTTTCTTCCTCCTCAGAAGGTCCTGAATCTGACATCTCATTCGTTATTCATTAATTACTCTGAACTCATCTTTCGTTTCCGGCCTTGCGCAGCCACCCACGCGCCCCTCAATGCACATGACATCCTTGTGAGGGTTCGTAAGGCGATGCGTTACAGTTAGGTGGCAACGACTCATTGATGTATCAGAAACACTGAAATTTTACTCATATAATATCAGTATTTTTGTTGTTCTCCTTACCTTGAAGTATGGATACATTCAGCTCCCGAAGCTAAGGTAACTTGTGCGAACCTCTTCACCTCTCCACAATTACTGCAGCCTACATGCACGTGAACCTGCTTGCCTTGGTCGAGCCTCGATATTCTTCTAAATTTGTTGCGTTGCACGCTTCCCTCTCGTATCAAACTCAAAATTCCTTAGTACCTCAGGATGCACTTTCTCAATCAACCGCTTGTTTTAAATGATCTGTGTCATAAATTTGTTTTCTCCCCAGTCTGATCCAGTACCTCTTCATTAGCTGCCTGATCTACTAATCCACTCTTCAGTGTTCTTCTGCAGCATCACATTTCATAAGCTCCGGTTCTCTTCTTGCCTAAAACTGGTCATCGTCCACACTTCAATCCCATACATTGTAACATTCCAGATAAATACCGTCCTTACATATAAGTTTATATTCCATTTCTCTGTCTGAGAAACGCCAAGGGATAGCGCTACGCACATGTAACGATGACGATGGTATCGCGTAAACAAGGTATAAAAGGGCAATGCGTTGGCAGAACTGTCATTTCCACTCAGGTGATTCATGTGAAAACATTATTAAGGCCGCACGACCGGAATTAACAGAATTTTAACGCGGAATGGTGCTTAGAGCTAGATCATGGGACAGTACACTTTGGAAATCGTTAGGGAATTCTATACTCTGAGATCCACGGAGTCAATAGTGTGCCGAGAGTACTACATTTCAGGCACTATCTCTCACCACGGACAACGCAGTGGCCGACGTCCTTCACTTAAATACCTGCAGTGGAGATACTTACGTAGAGTTGTCTGTGCTAACAGACAAGCAACACTGCATGAAATAATGTGATTACGTAGGCTTCCCCGGCGTAATAAGTCTTGAAAGTCTCTTCGGGTTTGCAGCCGGATCCTAAAATCAACTCTACTCGATATTTCGGCGATCCAACTGGTCGCCATCTTCAGGAAAATGCTGTTTCTGCTGATGAGTCCCGCTGAGAACTGGCGCCAGGTGATTTGCAACCTGGCGTCAGTTGTCAGGGGGACTCATCAGCAGAAGCAGCATTTTCCTGAAGATGGCGACCAATTGGATCGCCGAAATATCGAGTCGAGTTGATTTTAGGATCCGGCAGCAAACCCGAAGAGACTTTCAAGACTGCATGAAATAACCGCAGGAATCAATTAGGGACGAACGTATCCGTTAAGACATTTCAGCGAAATTAGGCAGATAACCGACGCAAGTGTCTTTATTAACAACAGGATATCGCCTGTAGCGTCCTTCCTTGGCACTTGACTATATCGGTTGGACCCTTGACCACTGAAAAACCGTGGCCTGGCCAGATGAGTCCCAATTTCAGTTGGTAAGACGTGACGGAAGGCTTCGAGTGTGGCCCAGACCCCACGAGGCCGTGCACGCAAGTTATCAACAAAGCACTATGCAAGCTGGTGGGAGCTCCATTATGGTGTGGGCTGTGTTTACATGGAATGAACTGCGTCCTCTGGTCCAGCTCAAGCGATCATTGACTAGAATTGGTCAGACCATTTGCAGCCATTCAACGATGGAATTCTTATGGATGACAATGGATCACGTCTCCAGGCCACACTTGTTCGCGATTGGTTGAAGAACATTCTGAACGATTCGAGTGAACGAAATGGCCACCCACATCACGTGAGACGAATCGCATCTGTTATTTCTGGGACATAACTGGGAGGTCAGTTCGTGCAAAAAATCCTACAGCGCAGGCAACACTTTCACGATTATTGGCGGCTATAGAGGCACCATGGCTCAGGGGACTTCCAAAGTGTTGTTGAGAGCATGCCACGCCATTTTGCTGCACAGCTCCGGACGAAAGGAGATTCGACACGACATTAGGAGGCATCCCATGACTTTTTCCATCTCAGTTCATAGTTTTACTGGATGTTACATGTAACTAATTAGTGGTTTCCACACATTATATGAAAGAGAAGATTCATAACTTCTTTGTATCAGATTGAAAACACATTTAATGCAGAATACTAGACACTCTGTTGAGTTCATGAAGCGCTCAGTAAACACTAGTGATCATCTGAGAAGAAGAAAATGAAAGGGAATCGCGTAAGGGGAAATATTGAAACTGTTACTGGACGAGAGGATGAGTCGAAACTCCGCATCCTACTTGACAGACCCATTTTTTCATTGCAGCAGCATTCTTGTTTGTAGATCTCCGTCAAAGCTGAGTGCTATGGAGCTAGAAAGTGCTAAAGCAATGAGAAAAACCTAACATTTGACTACTTAATTGTTTCTTCGATGAGATAAAGGCATTCTCTGCTAAATTAAACTTAGAAGCAGCTTGAAAGCTAGAATGGACTTGACACGAAGGAGATTAAAAACGTACATAATACTCTATGTTTTTGTACCCCATGTTCTAAGACATTACCAAGAGCTCTTAATCAGTTTGAAATATTGCCAAAAATAGCATCATCGGGTGTAGAGCTTGAAACAGACACATTATAGGTTCTTCAGACGCGTGATAATGTCACAGGACTCTCGCACTGAAACTAATTTAGTACTATCCTTTCGGCCAATATATTAATAATAATAAATATTACTAAATTTAAATTTGCTGATTTCAAATTTCCTCATGGATATTTGCCTTAATATGAATTCAGTGTCAACTATCAACGTCGTGACTTTTATTTATTTAAAAACCATTGAAAATCCTAAGTAATATTTATAACAATTAAATAGCTAAATTTGTGTGTAAAACAACAGTGACAGAGCTCCCAAATATCAAATATAAAAAACATATTCTTGTTTCTGACCTAACGATCTTCAAATGAGGACCAGGTTTGTTGACAAATTGTATATCTGATATACAGAAAGTATTCATATTTTTATTTTCGATTATTTTGTTAGCACGATTTATTGGGAAGTCGCTATATGAACGTAGCAATCGAGTGAAAAGGGTATCATGCGAAATTTGGGACCAGATTAAGGATTTTTTGATGGGGAGGACGCAGCATATTATCTTGGATGGAGTCATCGACAAATGTAAAAATAACTTGGCGTGTACCCCAGAATAGCGTGTTTGGACCTTTTTTTTTATACTGTGTATTAATGACGTTACAAAAAATATAACCTCTGACTTTTGGTAGGTGATGCAGTTATTTAGCACTAATAAAGTACTGTCTTAAAAATACTGCACCGATATTCAGTCAGATCTTGATAAAATTTAAAGGTGGAAAAAAGGTTGAAAACTTGATTTAAATGTTGAAAAATGTAAAACTGTGCACTTCACAAGAGTATCATATGGCTGCAGTGTGAGTGAGTCACAGAATCGGTCAGCTCATTCAAATGCCTGTGTGAAATGGAATGATCACAGAGGCTCAGTCGTAGCTAAAGAAGGTGGCAGGCTTCAGTTTCTTGGTGGAATGCTAGGGAAACGCAGTCAACCTACAAAGAAGATTGCTTGATTGATTGATGCACCCAGGGAGACAAAACACTCGTCTTAGCCTACTGTTGCCTGCACCCAGCTTATTGTGGAGTTTCTCTCCGTGTAATTTGTTCATGAATTAATGACCCGAATATTTCGTGCCTATTCTCATTGGAAAATTAAATGTGCACAGTGCGCTCTAAGGGACTTCTTTTTTTATATCCATCGTGTGTAGGTGTTTCTTAAACTGGCCATCGTGAGTCATCAGCCGTACTGTAAGTTCAATATGTCTGAAATTTAGGCTCAGGGTTACTTCTTTTGGAACATGGCGTCGGCATCTTCAGCTTAGCATGATTCCGTTCGTGGATCTTAGTCCAATATTCTGCATGCTGCCTTCTAATCCACCTACAAAATTTTGTTTTCACCATTGCCTTGGTGGTTAACGTAGGTTTCAGTGCAAGAAGCGGAATTGTCGAACCTGTCCTGGCCGGCCCATCATCTTGTTCATTGCTACTGATTCCTGAGCGAGCAGCGACCCACAGCAGGTTTACCCTGTTGCTTTGTTCGTGCCTCGCAGGGGCTTCATGGCATTCTGCAACGATAATAACCCCGTTGGAGGAACTGACAGAGATTTCAGAACTGCTGGGCAAGAAGATTTCTTACAAATCGCTCGTGCGATCCATACTAGAATATTGATCAGGTGTGTGGGACGCGTGCCAAATACGACTTACGGGGGATATTGAGCGTATACCGAGAAGAGCATCAGGAATGGCCCCAGGTTTGTTTGACCCATGAGAGAGTGTGACAGAGATGTTGAATAAACTGAACTGGCGGAAACGTGAAGATAGAAGCAAACTACCCACATAAAGTCTACTTACAAAGTTTCAAGAACCAGCTTTAAATGATGACTCTAGGAATGTACTATAACCCCTTTCGACGGCTCCTATTGGAAGCGTGAGGATATTAGATTAATTCAGCGTGCATGGAAGCATTTAAAGAATCATCTTCTCGCGCTTCATACTTGAATGTAACTGGAAAAGCACTCATAAATGGAACATGGGAAGTGCCCTCTGCCATGCACTTCACTGTGATTTACAGAGTGTAGATGTATATGCAGACGTAGAATATTTAAGAGAAATTTTGCCACTCTATCGTAGGAGCAACCATTCGTCAAGGAGGCAACTTAAGTTTTCATTCGTTCCCTGCTTTTTCTTTGATTCTAAAGTCCATGTGTGAAGCATGCGCAGCATCTGTTATCTAAAACGGCTAAAGCTGTTCACAGCACCCGAGTTACAGTTGCAGGCTGCCTATCTAACGGCTTTCAGGGGCAACCAAAAAACTGATTTTCAATATTTCAAACAATTATTGACCGAATATAAAAGTTTGAAATTCTATCAAAATCTACTCATTAAGGGGCGTAATGTTATGTTAAAGGTACTTTCATCACAATACGACGCGGTGTCAACCCCTTCCTCACAGACTATCTTGCAGAGCTGTAACCAAGAAGCTTCATGTAACATGTTTGCTGGACAAATAACCTTCTGACGAAGGCTGCGAGAGACTTAGAAGTCCGCTTTCTCCCATGAGACGGTGAGGCATCCTCTCTCGTTATACATGACTTAAGACAGCCGCAATAGGTAGCTGTCGAAATCACAGCTACTGGAGGGAGAACGGCCAGATCGTTAATCAATGTGTTATTGTCGGCAGTTCCATCAATCAGCGCGCGTGGGAATGAGGTTCTCGGGGCAACTGGGAATGAAAAACGGCGGCAGTAAACGCGGGCCGTCCGGTATACACAGCCGACAATGAGGTGCCACGGAGCAGGTGGCCGGCCCGAGTACAAAGACCCACCGGGTGGCGCGTCTTATTACGGCAACCACTGTGCGACTCGGTGTCGTTTACCCCGGCGAGCCGGCGTTTCCCGTAAACAAAACGAACAGCTGTTAAGTCACACGCTATTTGCAACGAGACTTTGTAGAACATCTGGTGCGAGGACGAGAGGATGATAATACAGGGAATTTCAAAAAGACTCATCTGATTTCGCAAGACTGTATCAGGTACGGATACAAGTAGGGGGAGGGGGCGGAAGGAGATTCATGGAATTCGTAAACCCCACTTCCCAAAAATCATTTTAACAGCAGTGTATTTTTACCTAAGTTCTTAAATTTCACATCTAACATTCGGAGAATGAAGCATCAAGGAAACTAAGAGTTTCCAAAATGACAATGAATTCTAGAAATTACGAGGGGCTTTCAATAAGTAATTAAATACTTTTTTTCTAAAATCAGGTTGGTTTTATTCAGGATTCTAATACACCGTATTATGGCCCATTCTTATGGTTACAAAACCCTACTTCTTAACATACCTGGTGATAAAAAAATCAGTATAAATTTAAGAACTGAATAAATCACGGAATAATGTAGACAGAGAGGTACAAATTGACACACAAGCTTGGAACGACATGGGGTTTTATTAGAACCAAAAAAATACAAAAGTTCAAAAAATGTCCGACAGATGGCGCTTCATCTGATCAGAATAGCAATAATTAGCATAACAAAGTAAGACAAAGCAAAGATGATGTTCTTTAAAGGAAATGCGCAATATGTCCACCACCATTCCTCAACAATAGCTGTAGTCGAGGAATAATGTTGTGAACAGCACTGTAAAGCATGTCCGGAGCTATGGTGAGGCATTGGCGTTGGATGTTGTCTTTCAGCATCCCTAGAGATGTCGGTCGATCACGATACACCTGCGACTTCAGGTAACCCCAAAGACAACAACTGCACGGACTGAGGTCTGGGGACCTGGGAGGCCAAGCATGACGAAAGTGGCGACTGAGCATACGATCATCACCAAACGACGCGCGCAAGAGATCTTTCACGCGTCTAGCAGTATCTTTTTTTTGGTTCTAATAAAACCCCACATCCTTCCAAACATGTGTGTCAATTTGTACCTCTCTATCTACATTATCCCCTGGTTTATTAAGTTTTCAAATTTATACTGACTTTGTGATCACCTGGTACATCCTGAGGCCGGAGCAGTTCGGCTTCAGGAATCACCATTCCACAACATAACAACTCTTATGGATCGTTGAACATATAACACATGGCTTCAGCATAAACAAAACAACAGGGGCGGTGTTCCTGGATATAGAAAAATCTTTCGACCGTCTATGGCACAACGGCCTCATTTCCAAACTCAGCGACGCAGGGTTCCCCGACGGGCTCGTACGTCTCATACCACCACAGACAGGAGTTTCAGCAGTGACGTGCAGGAAAAACAATCAACACGGCACGGTATACATGCGGGAGTACCCCAAGGAAGCATCCTGGAGCCCCTACTGTTTAACGTCTACATAAATGATCTCCCAACCACACACAACACAACCATGGCAACCTAAGCGGATGACACCGCCATCCTCGCACAAGATCGAAAACCATCAAACATTACGTCACGATTACAGACTGCACTCAGAGTGGCTGAGCCTTGGTTAGAGAAATGGCGTGTTAGAATAAACGTCGACAAGTGCGAAGCCTTTCTGTTCACTCGAAGACCGAAGCAACTGCGCAAACATAGAGACTGCAGACCAATAACACTACATGCACGCCCAATACGTTTTCGTGAGAAAGTGAAATACCTTGGTGTCTGGCTGGACCGGACATTACTCTGGGGAGACCACATACAACTTGTGGCCAACAGAGCAAGCGCGAGGCTCAAACAGCTCTACCCTTTGCTCAACAGCTATAGCACACTGAACAGACGGGTGTCGAGGTTCATGTAAATTGACACTTATTCGACCCCTGATTACGTAGACAGCCCCTGTCTGGGGATACGCTGCGCCCACACGCCTGCGCCGTCTGCAGATCATACAAAACAAAGTTCTCAAAATCATAAGCAATGCCCCACGATACACACGCATCGCGGATCTTCACCGGGAATACCGACTTGAGACTCTCACGGAGGTAATCCACAAACTCACCACAAGACTATATAAAAACTCCAGACATTCGCAGAACCCGTTCATTCTGAATCTGCGGAACTACGACCACAACCATAGATGGAAACATAACAGGCCAAAAAACATACTTGCAAGGACCTAACATCTATGGCCAAGTAGACGCAAACACAACGGTACGGGTAAGCCCCTGATTATCAGCCACCATTACTGGATACCCAGTTGAATTCACCTGCCGAAAAACCGGCACCACGCAGGGAAGCCGTACCGTACACTACATGCAGACAAGCTATACACACTCCCCACACTAATATACACTCCTGGAAATGGAAAAAAGAACACATTGACACCGGTGTGTCAGACCCACCATACATGCTCCGGACACTGCGAGAGGGCTGTACAAGCAATGATCACACGCACGGCACAGCGGACACACCAGGAACCGCGGTGTTGGCCGTCGAATGGCGCTAGCTGCGAAGCATTTGTGCACCGCCGCCGTCAGTGTCAGCCAGTTTGCCGTGGCGTACGGAGCTCCATCGCAGTCTTTAACACTGGTAGCATGCCGCGACAGCGTGGACGTCAACCGTATGTGCAATTGACGGACTTTGAGCGAGGGCGTATAGTGGGCATGCGGGAGGCCGGGTGGACGTACCGCCGAATTGCTCAACACGTGGGGCGTGAGGTCTCCACAGTACATCGATGTTGTCGCCAGTGGTCGGCGGAAGGTGCACGTGCCCGTCGACCTGGGACCGCACCGCAGCGACGCACGGATGCACACCAAGACCGTAGGATCCTACGCAGTGCCGTAGGGGACCGCACCGCCACTTCCCAGCAAATTAGGGACACTGTTGCTCCTGGGGTATCGGCGAGGACCATTCGCAACCGTCTCCATGAAGCTGGGCTACGGTCCCGCACACCGTTAGGCCGTCTTCCGCTCACGCCCCAACATCGTGCAGCCCGCCTCCAGTGGTGTCGCGACAGGCGTGAATGGAGGGACGAATGGAGACGTGTCGTCTTCAGCGATGAGAGTCGCTTCTGCCTTGGTGCCAATGATGGTCGTATGCGTGTTTGGCGCCGTGCAGGTGAGCGCCACAATCAGGACTGCATACGACCGAGGCACACAGGGCCAACACCCGGCATCATGGTGTGGGGAGCGATCTCCTACACTGGCCGTACACCACTGGTGATCGTCGAGGGGACACTGAATAGTGCACGGTACATCCAAACCGTCATCGAACCCATCGTTCTACCATTCCTAGACCGGCAAGGGAACTTGCTGTTCCAACAGGACAATGCACGTCCGCATGTATCCAGTGCCACCCAACGTGCTCTAGAAGGTGTAAGTCAACTACCCTGGCCAGCAAGATCTCCGGATCTGTCCCCCATTGAGCATGTTTGGGACTGGATGAAGCGTCGTCTCACGCGGTCTGCACGTCCAGCACGAACGCTGGTCCAACTGAGGCGCCAGGTGGAAATGGCATGGCAAGCCGTTCCACAGGACTACATCCAGCATCTCTACGATCGTCTCCATGGGAGAATAGCAGCCTGCATTGCTGCGAAAGGTGGACATACACTGTACTAGTGGCGACATTGTGCATGCTCTGTTGCCTGTGTCTATGTGCCTGTGGTTCTGTCAGTGTGATCATGTGATGTATCTGACCCCAGGAATGTGTCAATAAAGTTTCCCCTTCCTGGGACAATGAATTCACGGTGTTCTTATTTCAATTTCCAGGAGTGTATAACGATCTTGACTGTTCCAGGAATGCAGCGGCTGCAGCACACCGGGATACATCGCCATCGCCTGCCACGGTAATGATGCACGATACCCACACTAAACAACCCACCCTTGCATGAACTATCGCAGCTAGTAAGACACTACTGCTCTTACTACCCGTCCTACTGTCGCAGAGGTTTTTTCCCTCGGTACGAGACTTGTCACTTTTCTCCCTCTGCTCTTCAAATCGCTGTCTTACCCAGACGCACGGATAACATCACAGCCCAGCATCCTGTGATCCACTGATTAGACTACTAACATGTTGACGGAGGTGACAGTAGAACTTTTGGTTTGGTCACCACGTTCATCGGGCGTGGAGGGGTGACATCTCCTCCGTTCAATGCGACGGCCTTCCGCTAGCTGTATGCCCGCATTGTTCCACTCTACTGGTCGACGCCGAAACCAATGGCTTGCTGCATCAACAGCCTCTCTAGCATTCATGTACTGTTTCCAGCGGAGTTCGTCCTTCATCGTGCCAGAGAGACAGAAGTCAGAAGGTTCAAGATCTGGGCTGTAAGGCAGTTAGTATAATTCTTAAATTTATTGTCACATGTACTCAAATTCTTGGAGTTATGCTTTTCAAATACTTCAACTGCCTGAAATACAGTTTCTTGCGCATGATGTTAAAGTGATGTACTTAGCACTGAACCAATCAACAAAATCGTAAGTATCTGCGCATGTTAGAAGTGGAGTTGGTGACAAGCTGTATTTCTTGGGTGGAGGGGTGAAGTCAGTACCAAACTGTGACCTTCCTTCCCCCCACCCCCCTACCCCCCGCCCCCAACCCCCACCTTCCCTTCCCACCCTCTTCCAAGAATCGAACACTGAATCCGCATTAGGACTACATCTTCCACATGCGTGAAATAGAAACTTGAAATGGATTTGAACTTTTGCTAAACGTCACCTTAGTGCCAGTTGCAAGCTGGTTGCCTGCAGGGGCCTCCCTGTCGCGCCAACATGGTCACTCAGTGGTTCCCTCATGCCTTACCCAATGTGCTTCCCGCGTTGTTAGTTTGTAGCAGGTGCAGCTAGATTACAAATATGCGACGTCATTTTCTTCGAGAGCAAGGTCACGTTATTTCAGGGATAATATACACCAGAGATACACCTACTCATAAGCCAGCGCTTAGATTATGTGAACATTTCATCTCAGAAAACTTACGTGTATTACATCACATACAGGCAAGTGTCTTAAATCAGGTAAGAAAGGGATATCAAGACTCCTGATGTATGTATTCAAGCTTTGAATTCTTGTTTACAATATACACATCCCAGAATCAAATACCCATCCCCTAACCAAACCTCCTTCGAAGTGGGCAAAAACATTTAAAGCGCGCGACTACAGCAGCCTTTATGCGGCAGAGGTAAAGTAATGATTTGAGCAATCTCACGTGAATCCCAAAGATAATATGAAGACAAAAATATTGCAGCGTCACAGCAGCGGCTCTAGATTTTTGTTGTTGTTTGAAAAGATCGATAGCTAACATCAAGGGACACCTTTCACCCAAATAAAGTGCTATCACGAAGATAATGTTTGTATTTCATCTCAAAATGAATATGTCTATGGAAGCAAGTGAGAGATTTATGGTACTTATAGAATCCCCTTAATGTAAGCAACAGTTCAAAACTGTAGTACACATATCAGGACTCTGGCTGTGTTCCCTTAGCTGTACACTATTTGATGTAATAAATGTATCTGTATGTGACGTAACGCCGCAATTGCGAGAATATACCAAAAATTTAATTTCTCAAAATGACGGAGCACCACGACATTGGCACTTTCGTTCCCTAACAACGAGCTGTCTCATCCGTGGGTGGGCCATAAGGGGCAGCTGGGTCTCGCAGTGCAAAACTGGCGTCATACGTAACGTGATCCGACCGCATGTGATTGCTTTATGGCTTCTGAAATACTCCATCTAGCCCTATGTGCCTCTAATCCAGACGGCTTTGGGTGAATCGTGACGCAGCATAACAAAAGCTTTGAATTCAGTAAATCCAAACATGCTCTCAAAAGAATGAGACGAGTCTGACTGTCGCCTTATTTGTCGTGCGTTCAGCTGAGGGCACACTGAACAATGGAAAGTTAAATGATATGTCTAATAGTGAACATAATTTTAAAGTGTAGCCCAGTATCGTAAGCTCATACCTTTAAAAGACATTCCGTTGTAATTTTTTTTTAATTTATAAGTTTGCATACCTGTGTGTGAACTGAAATTCACCGCAAGTCTGTATCATCATTCATGTAGAATATATGCTCTGGTGAAATCGGACAAATATTTTCGTAAGACCATGTAGTCAGATTCGTCACTCATCTCTTTTCTTTTGTCACATTCTGCACCGTTATTCTTGTTTCCTGTATTTTTCTGGATTACATTCACAAATTCATTAAGACCTGCAAATATTAAGCGAATTAGGGAGCAGCTATTAATAAAGCTGCTGTCAACATAGTGATATACTCCATCTGTGGATACCATCTCTCTTCGTCCCCTTAGTTAAGAATAACTTTTTTATCGTTGTCTTGCTTTCGTGCTTCTTTTTTACACGTGGAACATTCGTGTGTATCAGATGATTAGTAGAATGACTTATTCCTATGCTCTCATAATTATTTTACTTAATATCTTTCCTTTTTCATATGTAGACTACTTTACAGCTCTACAACTCCCCTCCTTTTTCATATGTAGACTACTTTACAGCGCTACAACTCCCCTGCATTCCAATATTATGTGGATTTAGCGAACTGAGACCAGAGGGAGAGAAAACGCAACTGCTGAGTCTTTGTTCATCGTTCATACAATATGATGACGTAAAGAGTGACGGAATTGCTTATTTCCAAAATCAGAGCGGACTGTTAATGCAACAGAGATGCGAAACGCGGCTCACGTTTTCTATAGACAAAATCTCTCAAACCTTATGCGGAATTAGAAGGGCATAATCTACATTCATAGATCCCAGAAAAATGTTTGGTACTGTACTGCACCGTCGAATAATAGCATCCAAGGTTTCTTCCCCATACATGTGATTCTGACGAAGAACTTGACGGATAGATTGGTTCAAATGGCTCTGAGCACTACGGGACTTAACATCGTAGGTCATCAGTCCCCTAGAACTTAGAACTACTTAAACCTAACTAACCTAAGGACATCACACGCATCGATGCCCGAAGCAGGATTCGAACCTGCGACAGTAGCAGTCGCGCGGTTCCGGACAAAAGCGCCTAGAACCGCTCGGCCACCGCGGCCGGCTGACGGATAGATCGCAGTTCGTTACCCAACGAAGGGAGTGTCCCAGAAAAACATTATAGGACGATCGCTTTCCCCATACGTGCGAGACGTTAAGAAGCACACTTGGAATTTTTTGACGACGATGGTCCTGTGTACAGAACGGTATCCTCTTTGAACAGAAACTTAAGAACGATTAAATGACTCGGGGACTATATCAGTTACCTTTCCAGCGCCCGGTTACTTGTACTCCGTCGATTTCAGACACACTGATTAATTGATTAAATATCTGAATCTAGTGTTCAGAAGGTATGTGAAACCGTAGGACTAGATAAAATCAGTTTTAGAGAGGACAGATGGACAGTTCCACTGACTAGGAAAAAATAGTACATCTCCAAGGAAGTCCATCTGAAATACTCCTGTGCCATGCTCTTGAGAATTATTCGAGTACTTTGACTCTCATCATACCAGATTAAAGGATTAGATCGAAGTTGCGGAATTAGTTTTGTAAGAGATTAATTTAGGCTGAGAGAACATTACAGAGGTCTTACATGAGAATACTTAGAGGAAACCCTGAAAATAAATTCTTCTGCCTCCTTAGTATATTTGCTGGTCGGAACATTGTAACAATGTGCTATAGATAGGATGCATCTCCATTTGTGACTGGAACAGCACTAGAGTTCATCGTGGAGTTTATATAAATATATCCTGCGTTGTCCACGGTTCCAATGCCTTTCAGCCAGACGCTAAATCAGAGCTCAGTATCATGTTAATGCCATACTTGTAGGAGTGCGGTGGTGGTGAATGTAGTTCTTTGTGAGGTTAGCTTGATAGGAAACTGTCTGAGCCAGCCACATCATCGGGTTGCGCATATGGATGTTCTGGTCTGCTGTGAATTACTTCATAGGCGTCATCACGTCTGATGTAAGGTAACAGCCTTACATGGTGGGAAAAGAGCTGGCTCTGCCTCGGACGGGCTGTACAGCGAACCGGCGCTGCTGCCTTGGCAGGGGGGCAGTGCTAGCAGCGCCCCAGCTCCTGAAGCAGTGGCGCTATGCATCCTTCCCGGAGACGCGCGTCTATAGCCAATCTGTATGCTAATGCGGACGCTCTCACAATGGCACATAAAGCTCCGACAGCTGGGCTGTGGTGAGGATCACCCAAGTGATACACGGCCCTACGAGTACGCGGAATTGACCGACGGAGGCAGCACGCACGCACACGTGCACACACACACACACACACACACACACACACACACACTCACACACACACACACATACCCGTAGCGTAGTTGCTACAAACACATTCCTAGACCAACGTAATAGGATCGGTCATGTCTCTTTCAACTTATAGTCCTCAGATACTGAAATGAATACTGCTCAAAAATTCGTCGATAAACAGTACTGGGGCCGGTAAATCTTTGCAACTTCCTCTCCAGAGTACCCAAAGAAAAGTAGCTCTGTAATACAAGTCGACACGAAAGGCCCAGACATCATCCGCAATAACCCTGACTTCTGACACCCATGAATTACGTTCTGCGACAAAGCTCAAAAGAGTTCGCTGTTTCCTTACATTGACAGTCTCATATCTAAAGTAGTGGTTTAAATAAAAATAGGAAACTTACTTCAGTAAAGTGATATAGTAGGCCTTTTTACTTCTGTGCCCACTTGAGCACCTGTCGCTAAAAATACGGCAAGTAACATCGCTTTTCCAACTGAAATTTCTTACTGTTCTCCATAAGAGATTCAATTTGGAAAAGGAACAGTCTCTGATACTGCCTTAAAACGACTTCCGGCGAAGACTGTGATAATGACCTAAAATAGGGAAATGTGTGGATAACATAATTAGTTGGGAGATCCCATCTGGGATGTTCGGCTGCCTGGTACAAGTATTTTTATTTGATCCCACTTCAGCGACTTGCGCATCAGTGATCCTGATAGCAACACATACACCAAGTCCCGAGCAGAGAAAATCCCTGATTTGGCTGAGAATCGAACCCGGGCCCCATGATGCAGAGTCAGCAACACTATCCACAAGGCCACGAGCTTCTGACGTTAATGACCTGATCTCGGTATATATATATATTGATGTATGTTTCAGTAAAAAATAGTATCTTTCGAAGGAATGCGTATTGATTACCGTTTACGATTTAAATTATACATTTTACAGAATGCATGGAGAATGGGAAGTTATCTTCATTTTCTAAGCGAGGTCACTTACAATTCTGAGAAAATATCATAGTGTTAGTAGCTGAACAATGGAAAAAGTAAACTACTTACTTTATAACGAACATCCAGTAATCCTTCATAAAATTCCGCTCATCAATCGTAGATCGTGTATTACAGCGCAAATACATTTTTTAGGCAGTAAATTAACGATCGAAAAAGTCACAATTGTTTACGTGAAGTTC
This sequence comes from Schistocerca cancellata, assembly GCF_023864275.1. Taxonomy (NCBI): domain Eukaryota; kingdom Metazoa; phylum Arthropoda; class Insecta; order Orthoptera; family Acrididae; genus Schistocerca; species Schistocerca cancellata. Next base: position 599,176,836 of record NC_064631.1, on the reverse strand, counting down.
TGACACACGCTACACAGAAAGAGCGTTTCCTAATGGCGACTGCATATAAATTTTTAAAATACAAAACCTTGAAAAAAGTAAAAGAACCATAGATATCCGTACTGAAAAACAAAATACACATTATACTTTGCTTCCGACGATCGATCATTAAATTTCTTGCTAAATTATGTAAGAGGCAAATAAATATTGAAACACTCACTGGCCAATGTTTCTGTCTCCCGAAGTTTTACCGAAGTTGCTTCGTACACCAATTTCAGTTTGGCATGTAGCAGTCAGAGTTGACGCACATGACCAAAGCGCATTTATCGGGTGAGAAAGAACATTACTTTTGTCACAACACTTTTCGTTTACTCGTAAACCCATCAAGACGATACATTGATTAGACGTTTCTTGTAACCTTCTGTGAGAATATAATGTGCTGAATGCACCCAAAATAACCTCTGAATTGCTGAAAGACGCTGCCTGGGATACAGAGTACACAGATATCTGCCAGACAGAGGTCATTATGCGTTAGTCGAGGTGCCTCAACGACATCGCCATAGGTGAATGCTATGCATACGCTTCTTCCTTTAACTACACCGTCCACAGCACTCGAAACATTTCATGAATTTCAGTCTTCAGTATCTGTATTTAGAATATGTGAAACATGAAGTAACATTAACTACACGAGCAGCCAAACAAAGTATCAAACATATCTCCACAGTGAATGGCTCCAAGAGGTACCTTCCGTCTAGATTAAAATGAGTCAGATTAGATGCCGCAGCCCTAGATCTTTGCCTAGATACTAGAGATAAGAAATGTGCTCGTGGGAATGTCACAAGGTTGGTGACCGTTGTACCAGATGAAAATGTTCACTGACTTTTCCGTCAATACAGGAAATCATAGGAGAGTATCACAGCGATTTTGAGTGGATAGCTTCGCTCGCTTCGTAATGTTTGCCTTTCTTAATATGGCCTTGGGGGTCTGGGATTTATTACAGAACTACGGGTACTTTTGTCGATTCCCTGCTTCTTCACCTCGACATTTACCACTATAATTCGTCTAATGTATGTACAAGAAGTCTATGAGGCATACTGTTACAGTCCAGCCTGTCCCCTCAGATCATCGTTAATCCGTCTGTTATGAGAAGGATACATATAGACGGCTGTTTCCCACTCTGATATGGTACAAGACAAAGTCTTACTTTTTTTTTAGTCATCAGCAGTCTTTTTATTGGGTTGATGCGGCCCGCCACGAATTCCTCTCCTGTGCCACCTTCTTCAGCTTAGAGTAGCAATTGAAACTTACGTCCGCAATTATTTACAATCTTTGTAATAGTCTACAGTTCAAATGGTTCAAATGGCTCTGAGCACTATGGGACTTAACATCTGTGGTCATCAGTCCCCTAGAACTTAGAACTACTTAAACCTAACTAACCTAAGGACATCACACACATCCATGCCCGAGGCAGGATTCGAACCTGCGACCGTAGCAGTCGCGCGGTTCCGGACTGAGCGCCTAGAACCACGAGACCACCGCGGCCGGCGGTAATAGTCTACAGGTTTTTCCCATTATACCTCCTTCTACTACCATGGTAGGTATTCTGTGACGTCTTAACAGGTGTCCTGTCATCTTGCTACTTCTCCTTTTCAGTCCGCAGCTCGTGGTCGTGCGGTAGCGTTCTCGCTTCCCGCGCCTGGGTTTGCGGGTTCGATTCCCGGCGGGGTCAGGGATTTTCTCTGCCTCGTGATGACTGGGTGTTGTGTGATGTCCTTAGGTTAGTGAGGTTTAAGTAGTTCTAAGTTCTAGGGGACTGATGACCATAGATGTTAAGTCCCATAGTGCTCAGAGACACTTCTCCTTTTCAGTGTTATCCACACATTCCCTTCCTCGAAAATTCTGCAGAGAACCTCTTCATTCTTTCAGTCCACCTAATTTTCAACTTTCTTCGGCAGCGCTACGTCTTAATGCTTCGCTTCTCTTCTCCTGTTTTCCCACTGTCCATGGAACACTACCGTTTAGTGCTGTGCTCTAAACATTCCCAGGGATTTCTTGATCAAATTAAACCCTATGTTCGATACCAGTAGACTTCTCTTGCCCAGCAATGCACTATTGCCAGTGCTACTCTGCTTTTTATGTCGTCCTAGGTCAGTCCAGCATGGCTTACTTTGTTACCTAGATAGCAGAAATCTTTAACTGCATCCACTTCGAGATCAACAACTCTGATGTTAAGTTTTCGGTATTCTCATTTTCTTATTATATTCGTCTTTCTTCTGTTTGTTCCAAACCTTCTGTACTCATTAAATTCTTCGTTATATTTAACACAATCTGCAATAATACTTTACTTTCACTGACAACGAAACTCTTGAGTGCGACATCACAAAAGACCAGTTTAGTTGACAAGAGTAGTAGGGAAAAATTCGTTCTGGTGCACTTTTGATATCAAAGTGATATGATAATTAATTAAATTGACCAATAAAAACTACTCTTACCCCAGCCACTCTCCTTGTCCTGTTGTTCTGCCAAGTGGTTTCTGACTCCCTTGTGACAAAGCCTGTTATGGGCATAACCCATCCTTCTGAGAGCTCCCCCCTCCTCCTCCCTTTCCAGTTCAGTTCTGACAGTCTTTTCACCCTCCTGGGAAATCCCAGAGCCCTCACCTCCCCAACTTCCCCCTCCCCACTCTCAGCTGGAAATTGGCAGGAAAGCTAATGTGTTGAAGCTGAGCTGCTGGACAGCAAGCATCTCACTACAAGAAATTAAACTTACTGTAAATTGACGTAACAACCGCCAGCCTTCCTCCTTACCCATCCCTCACCAATTCCTCTTGGAAATCGCTGAGATACATTTGATATAAAAAAACGTAGGAAATAGCTCAATTGCAGTACTGCAAGCTTCCGGGTTCTATCAGTTGGAACCACGCCTTTAATAAAATGGCAAATGTAGTGTAAATAAGAATGCTAAGAGGAGCTGTGGTCCAAATAAAAATTGATTCATTCTTTCTTAATATCTCATGACAAATGATGCCTAAAGAAACGCCACACAAACATTTGATCTAACAATCGCTTTCAAAGGATTTGCGGTCAATGGTTAACAAAGTGATAAGCTGGGGATCAATGCACCACACTAACTAGAACTAATCGCTTAATATGACTTCATAAATGCGAATCTGTGGTATGGCCCAAAAGCTACGCTACTATCAAGCATCTATACTCTACTACTGCACAAAGACAAATATGGTTCCAAAGAACAGGGGTCTGCAAAGCGTATATTGGAGCTCTACTCCATAGCAACGAATACTTTACACTTCTGCAGATGAGGGCGGCACAGCACGACGCGCTCGCCGAGTTCAGTCACGGACAGCGGCAGTCTGTTATTAACGGCGCGTTCCCGAAAATATGCGAGTACGCGGTCTCGCGTTCGGCTTATTCGGAACACAGAAACTTCCCTATGAGGCTCTGAAACCCCATTAGATTCCAGTATGCAGGTGGGCCCATTTGCTGGTCTGCCAAACCAATCTGACTCCGTGGCACGACTATGGGTGACGGAATATGTCAAATATTTGGACGGCCGACTCAAGACAAATAAGTACACCCACGCATCACTCGTTGCGTGCGTAATGCAAGAAGCAGTACGTCTGACGGTTCAGATGGTCACTGGCACACGCTCTAAGCGGCACACTAGCAAAGGACACAAGTCTCAGCATCTAGGTAAAGACATGCCGTCCTTTACTAGTGAAGCGCCAGTACAAGAGCGATCTTCTCTTTCTCTACAGCTTTCTTCCGCAACAAGGTTTCATAGCACATTTACGTGCTTAGACTACCCCCACTTTAGCACAAGCCAATTACGAGCTGGAGGTCGGCATTAAAAGTTAGGAGACCGCCCCCCCCCCCCCCCCCCTGCCCTGCATACCCAGATTTGACCAGCCAGCGACTTTAAAAATTAACTGGGAGAACGGGAAAGAAAAAAATATTCAGCTTTGTGCCCTCTTTCCCACGCGTTTGCGCTGTGTCTCTGCTAAAAGCATGACTTGGATGGAACCACAGTCCTCCATAAATAGATCGCTGTCTCCCCTATTGCGCCCATTTCGAAATTTCTAAAAAAACGGCCACAAACTCGCTAAAAGCCTCGTTCTTTCACAAATGTGTTTTGTAGCAGAGTCTGGACGCATGGGTGCCACTCCCCTGTCCCACGGAATTCGCAAAACTCTCAGCCGTCTCATGTGCTTTCTACCTAACAAGGGCCCATACTCTGCTTTATCGCCAGCCATCAGATCATACAATGCACAGCTCAAAGCTGCAGCTACTCCTCGGCCCCAGTCAGCCTACCTGAACGTGGCCGCCGACCGATCGGCGCCATCGCCTATGTCTGCACAATGAAACCGGGCGTCTTGGCTGCCGGAAAAAATGTTGAAATGTTCAAATGTGTGTGAATTCCTAAGGGACCAGACTGCTTAGGTCATCGGTCCCTAGACTTACACACTACTTAAACTAAATTATACTAAGAACAACACACACACCCATGCCCGAGGGAGGACTCGAACCTCCTGCGGGAGGGGCCGCGCAGTCCGTGACATGACGCCTCAAACCGCACGGCCACTACGCGCGTCGCTGCCGGAAAACTTTTCACCCAGGTACTCCAGTCCGATCCACAGAAAAGAGCTCTCCTCAGCTCTCAGACACCGTATGCTTTTACTGCTGTCAATTAACTCGGTATCCTCTTTCTTCGAACACAGATAAAACCTACCACTATGTCTTCTCTAGAGCACACAAGCAAGAGTGTCATCTACAGCCAACCGTTTCATCGTATGAATGAAGTCAGATCGTATCAAATGCAGCAACCAAATAATAAATATCACCTTCCCTACGAACATTAAGCAGCATGACACTGTATCAAAAGTGAGAGTGTCCTGCAGTCTGTCAGTACCTCAACTCTTATGACATCACTTTACAGCTTATTGTGGATACTGGTGCAGTTAAGTCAGAATCCTTACTATATCAATCCCACTACGCTTAGTTTCCCCATAAATATTGAGGCAGTTTTGATTGATCACTACAGCTCATTTAATGTTTGGTAGGGCATACCTCATCAAATTGATTTATTGTATGAAATATTGAACTTTGTGGAAATAAGCTCGCTTAAAACATTCACTACAACCCATATCTGGCGAAAACAAATTTGCAATTGCACCGTCCAGCAACTTCATGCGTGCTAAGAACAATGCCAGCTGGGAAATCATGTCTCCGCATACATGCCAGTCAGTTGAGGATAGCACTTCCTTTGGCCACACCAGCAGTTGCGCATCCATTTCTCGTAAGCCCCCTGCACCACAACCACCTGCCAGGAGAGGTTCTAATGCAGCATTTCTCCTGTACCGGTCTTTGGGCATTATCCTACAGCGTCTGACATACACCCTGAAAATTTCCCTCTGACTCAGTACGGCGACAAACTTTAAGGCGATAAAACAACTATGGCGTACACCAAAGAAAACGATGATTATTTGTAACGATGCATTTCTGTTTGCCTCTGGTGACAATACCCTGGAAATTGGCCATCAACCGCTCCTGGAAGAATTTTATGCGAAACCGAACTGATAATTGCTCTACAGCCCTGCTGCTTCAAACATACACAGATCATTGTTCATCACACTACCACAACTGGTGGGAAACGCCTCACTGCTCTAATTACACATCGAAATTGTAGTTAGAAAACCACCACTCATAAACATTGTATCATAATACAACACATACACTTGAGAACTATACGCAAATATTTAGCAAATCAAGTAATCAAATTTCCACCACAAATAGATCGTAGTACTAAATATAGCAGAGATCGTGTATGCACTGATGTTTGACAACAAAAGCACCCTCCTCCATCACATTTCCACCTTACACGACGTACATCTGACGAAAAAACCTTCCTACTGCACACACTTTTGATCCCGAAGTATGAACCACCTGCTGGCTCCCGCTTGCCACGCCTGTGCCAGTCAGGAGCGACCTGCATCCTCACCAGCCTCGCCGGCCACTGTACACCCATCCCCTGGCATCCATATCCCATCTGTACCAGACGCTCAGAGGTCGGAGAGACTGTCACCGTGACCACCAAGCAGTCAGCTGATCAATTTACATGTGGGAATAATCGTCCAGCATGAACACTCTTCGTATTAAATCTTATCATGCAGCACACAAAACTGCTTCTTTCACGACGTACCCAGCATACTGGTTACTTCTCTATTGGCCGGCCGGTGTGGCCGTGCGATTACAGGCGCTTCAGTCGGGAACCGTGTGACCGCTACGGTCGCAGGTTCGAATCCTGCCTCGGGTATGGATGTGTGTGATGTCCTTAGGTTAGTTAGGTTTAATTAGTTCTAAGCTCTAGGCGACTGATGACCTCAGAAGTTGAGTCGCATAGTGCTCAGAGCCATTTGAAACATTTTGAACTTCTCTATTCAGCAATCCAGAGGGACCACAGCGACGTCTTGTCAGTCCAGCTGTGTGCAAGTGCTGACAGGTGGGACAGTCCTTTGTAACTAGCCGGTCATTGCAGGCTAAGCTGCATCTTTCGATCAACTGGGGCCTCGTATCCACTTCTGCTGCTGCCACAGCACACTGTAGGACAAGCAGGCAGGACTTGGACAAGTAAATCTAACTTCACCTCCACGTCCGACATAGATTCTTCCAGTTTAATGTCGATATATCTCGAGTTTCTCACGCAAAAAGTGGATTCTTCCCTTTTATGCAAGTTAGTTTCAAAGACAGAAGAAATTGGAGCATACGTGTGTCTTCACATCACTAAAGTACCGTTAGTTGTTGTGAAAATCCTGTACAACAGTATGGTTCAAATGGTTCAAATAGCTCTGAGCACTATGGGACTGAACATCTGAGGTCATCAGTCCCCTAGAACTTAGAACTGCTTAAACCTAACTAACCTAACGATATCACACACACCCATGCCCGAGGCAGGATTCAAACCTGCGACCGTAGCGGTCTCGCGGTTCCAGACTGTACCGCCTACAACTGCTCGGCCACACCGGCCGGCACAACAGTATGGGGTAGGCTACATTCCCTCTAAATATTTTCTCAACACATAAAAATATGTTCTTATCAGCTTAAAATCTCTTACATCCTGCATCACACGACTGGAAAATTAAACTCATTTTTGGCTCATAACGGAGTGCTAAGAACATGTTCTGCCTCTATCACAGGATGTCTCTTCTCTTTCTAACTCTCTTAAACTAGCCAAATGATTTGCCTATGAAGTCTCTTAAGGTAGCAACACAGAGGAGCTATAAATATCAGTTTAATACCACGATGGTCGTTCCGAAAGTAGTGCTTCCTGTCTTTTTCTGGTTACTTTGGATGCAGGCGCCAGATAACGCTGGTGTAGTGCTAACGCCTGAACCTACCTCGTTCATTTGCAGGTAGTTCCATTATTCTGTGGTAGATGGCGCAAGCAGAGGAATGTTCCATAATGGAGTCTGATATAGAGGCGCGTATAAAACAGCGATGTGTGTTTGGATTCCTCACTGCTATAAAAATTGCGCCAGTTAAAATCCATCGACCCTTGATAAAGGTGTATAGAGACGATACAACGGAAGTGATCAATGTGAGGCGATGAGTACAGCATCTTCAAGGTGGTGAAAAGGGCGAGCACGACAAGCCATCGCCCAGTCGACCTTGCAACAGCTCTCATCCCCCGCAATGAAGAGCATCTTGATAAACTCACCCGTGCTGATCGGCGCATAATTGTGTGCAAAGCTGAGTATCGGCTGTAATGCCTTGGGAACAATGTTGGAACATCTTGGTTACTGCAGAGCCTGAGGAAGTCGAGTCCACAGATACTTACAGAAGAACAAAAAACTCGTCAAATTGAAATTTTTCGGGACGTGCTGGACCAATATAAAGCTAAAGGTGACAATTTTCTGATTAGCGTTGTCACTAGAGATGAGACACTGTGTCACCACTTCTGATCATCCAGTGTGGATGGCGTGTGGATGCTGTGAGATGGGCATGTAACTGCCAGCATGGTTAGCATGGTTGGCGGGTCTCTCCCTGCCGGCGCTGTTGCGGCTATGCGGCAGTCACCAGATGGTGAGGACATTTTGATCATGAATGTGTGCAACCAGAAGGTTTCTTTCAAAAAAATAACTCTGAGCACTATGAGACTCAACTGCTGAGGTCATAAGTCCCCTAGAACTTATAACTACTTAAACCTAACTAACCTAAGGACATCACACACATCCATGCCCGAGGCAGGATTCGAACCTGCGACCGTAGCGGTCGCGCGGTTCCAGACTGTAGCCTGTAGCGCCCAGAACCGCTCGGCAACTCCGGCCTGCAGGTTTCTTTCAACAGACGTGTTTAGTGTAAGGCGGAAACATAGTGATGATGAAGGGTTCTTGTGTTGTCAAACATCAGTGCATACAAGACCTCGAGTACATTTAGGGCTATGATCTATTTGTGGCGAAAATTTGATGAGTTGATTTGCAAAATTTTTGTGTGTGATTTTCAACTGTGTGTTTTCCATTATGGTCCACTGTTCACGAGTGGTGGCTTTTTAACTACAATTTACATGTTTAGTTACAGTAATGATGCATTTTCCATCCATTATGGTATAGTGTATTTAAATGTGATCTATGTGTATTTGAAGCACCAGGGCTGTAGGGTAATTGTCAGTTTGGTTTCGCAGAAAATTGTTCCAGGGCAGTTTCGATTGATAGTGTGGACTAGAGGCAAACAGCAATTCATCGGTAAAAAGAACCAATGTTTCCTTTGGTGTAAAAGGTGGTTGTTTTATCACCTTAAACTTGTCATTGTAATGAGTCAGAGAGAAACTTACAGGCAGTATGTCAGACACTGTAGAACAATGCCCACAGGCCGGTACAGCAGGAATGCAGCATTCGAACCTCACCTGGCCTGTGGTGTCGGTTCACGGTGCTTACGAGAAACGGAATCGCAACTGCTGGTGTGGCCCAAACATGTGCTGTCCTCTTCTGAACGGCATGCATGTGGAGACATGATGGCCCAGCTGACACAGTTCTTGGCCCCAAGTTGGCGGCTGGTGCAACTGGAGGGTTTCTCTTTCGCCATATGTGAGTTGCGACCTTTTTTGCCACAAATTGCAGTATTAGTCATACTCAGTCAATTTGATGAGATATTTCCCACCAAAAGTGCAAATGAGCTATATTGATTAATTGACCAATTTAATTAATTAGTGTATCAATTTGATAAAAAAAATGCACCAAGATGAACTATGCCCTACTACTGACAAGTAACTCACAACAATGCTACAGTGTTAGTGGTGTTGATACAATGGCAATGGCAACAATTAACAAAGCAAACAATCCATCTGCAACAACAGCTGCTAAAGTTGACATTTCATTGGAAAGGAATCCAAGGAATTTTGCAGAGTGAGGAAGTGGCAATGAAAATCCAGCATTTCTGCAAGATGAGCCAGTGGAATGTATGGTGTCGCATACGCTCGACTAAGTGCACATTGCACATGAGGATTAGAATGAGGATTACGATACCCGCTTAAAAAGTGAAACTGATATTGAACAGGTATCGAGCCACGTAGTCCATCATCCTTGTTGGACAGAGAGCCACATATCCCGTCTCCAATGAAACATGGTAAAGGACAATCGTTGTCCAGTTAGAGGGTACAAAACATAATCACGTACTTGGAAGATCGTCCGCAGCATAGTAAAAATAAAAAAAATAAAATAAAAAAAGGTACCATGTAGTGGATAAGAAGAACTACAGATTCTCTATACAAAATACAGAATGTTCACCATAGTGACCTACTACATTATGCACGTCTAATTAAGAGCGACCTAGATTACAGTGATTTCAAGGGAAGCAGTGGATGGTTGCACAACTTCAAACAGTACAGAACTGGAAGACGTAAGATAACGTAATTTCGAACTAAGCGGAACTTGACGATGCATTGCAAATTGGGGAATCGACCCGAAAATTTGTACATGAGATAAACAAACTTAGCCCGTCATCCAGTAAGCTTTATGTATTCAACTCCGACCAAGGAAGAAGAGAAAAAAACACATGAAAGAAACCATGGAAATTGGATGTATCGAGAGGGTTGTATCACGATCAAATAACATCAATGCATTAACGCATTCACATACTATTATGCCGACTGTTAATCTCGAAGCTGGATTGGGTGGAAAGTCATTTATTGCGCTGAAAGAAGTTGGAGGTGTTCTGTCCTCCACTATTCTTTCTCGTGTGATGATGATGATGATGATGTTTGGTTTGTGGGGCGCTCAACTGCGCGGTTATCAGCGCCCATACAAATTCCCAACCTTTGCTCAGTCCGATCTCGTCACTTTCGTGAATGATTATGAAATAATGAGGACAACACAAACACCCAGTCATCTCGAGGCAGGTGAAAATCCTTGACCTTGCCGGGAATCGAATCCGGGACCCCGTGCTCGGGAAGCTTCTTTTTCGTGTGCGTGATCTTGCAAGGGCAGTAGGTAATACATACGCCACAGCAGCAAGAGGAGCAAAATGGGTGTAAGAGAACTACATATATGGTAGGAGCACTACTTTGGCCAATATGTGGTCAAAATACAGTAGCTTGATTTTTTTTATTCCTAGTTTGTGTATAAAAATCATACTCATTTAGTACAAACTATCCCTCCTGGAAAGTGTGTGATATCGCATGTCACACCATCTGAAACCAATGGACAAATTCAGCTTCTGGATGTCTGCCTTTTCCTTGCCTATAAAACATTTATCGCACTGACTGCAGCTACGCCAGTTTCGCGATAAGCTTCACGATAGACTATTTCACGTTCGGCTGCATGTCATTACATTCGATCAGTTCTCATCAACCCGTTACACCAGTATGATTCTGTGTGCATTCTTTAAGAGTGTGTATGTAGCAGAACGTCTTGCGCTGTTTGTAGCTCCTGAAGAGTTGGCCTTCGATATTGATGGTGCGAACCTTTGTGATCAGTGCGGCGCGCCATTTTCTATTCGCTATTCATGATGCAAGTTAATGATTTACAATACATACGTCCCACATAAGATTGATCTCTGCACCTCCCGGGCTCTCATTTTCTGTCGCCCTACTGATTCAAATAGTGAGTCATTAGCAGCTACTATTGTTACTGTCGTAATTGTTAACACAACACTTCACAAATAAGACTGACATGCGATCTCGCATTCACAAGGTTCCTTGTGTGATTAGCAATGTCATCAGCAAATCTTGTCATTGATATCCTTTCATCTCGATTTTAATCCCACTCTTGAACCTTCATTGCTTCTTCTATGTATAGACTGAATAGCGTGGAGGAAAGAACACATTTCTGTCTTACACCCTTTAAAATCCGAGCACTTCGTTCTTGGCCTCCCAATCATTCTTGTAAACATTACCCGGATTTCCCTCTAGCTTACTTCTATATTTCTCAGAGTTTCGAACACCTTGCGCCATTTGACGCTGTCGAACGGTTTTTCCAGGGCGACAAATCCTATGAAAGTGTCTTGATTTCCTTCAGTCTTTCTTCGATTATCAACGGAAACGGTACAACTGCCTCTCTGATGCCTTTACTTTTCCCAAAGCGAAACTGGTAGTCATCTAATAGACCCTCAATTTTCTTTTCGATTCTTACGTATGTTATTCTTGACAGCAACCTTGATGCATGAACTTTTAAGCTGATTGTGCGATAGTTCTCGCTTTTGCGTGGTCTTGTAACTTCGGAACCGCGTGGATGATCTTTTTCCGGAACTCTGATGTTATATTGACAGTCGCGTAGATTTTACACATTATCGTCTATAGTCGTCTTGTTTCTACCACCCGCAATGATTTTAGTAATTCAGTGGAATTATGTTAACCTTCTGCCTTATTTGATCGGTTGGTAGAACATATTCTGAGGCATCAAAGGATCACAAATTTAGTATTGGAGGGCAGCGTGGAGGGTAAAAATCGTAGAGGGAGGGAGACCAAGAGATGAATACACTAAACAGATTCAGAAGGATGTAGGTTGCAGTAGGTACTGGGAGATGAAGAAGCTTGCATGGGATAGAAAAGCATGGAGAGCTGCATTAAACCAGTCTCTGGACTGAAGACCACAACAACAACAACATGTGTCAATGTCGCCCTCCCTATGCCCCCAGCCCACACCTGCATATAATTACAGAACAGGAGGGATCGAAATAGGAGCTTTCGCTGCCTCAGATAGCGTTCGAATTTCGTTGAATGGTTTGTACGGTCCCTAGGGGTTACAATCTGTACATTAACGCAAAAACTACGATCGCGCTACACTCTTCGGAGTTATGATAATTTTCGACGTGGCTGTAGATCCACGACATTCTTAGACAAGAGTTGAATCGTCCGGGAGTTGTGAGCAATATCAAAGCCTGTCATGAACGTAGCCCTATTGGTCTTTGCACTTCGAACTTGGACCGCAAAATATGTGGTACTCAATGCCCCTGGTTGAAATGACGCGCTTTATGCCACTCCCTTAGGTCTTTTGCTGTCGATTCTCAAAGGCAGTGTATCTGAAAACTTTTCCTCCGACCTTCATGGCAGGGGCGTCAAAAGGGAGGGGTGAAATGTGGTTAAGAGCAGGTGTAACGACTTTTCTATTGTATGATGCGCCCACATTGGCGTTAGGCAGAGATGTGGCGAAAATGGGTGCCAATGTGGTATCATTAACACCCTGGCCAGTGTTTACGCGTGTAGACACCTTGTTGTTTGGAGCGTCACCGAGACCGAGTGTGGCAGGGCAGGACGCCACCCTTTTTTACCATTGCGGCGATAGTTGTAGACACTCTTAATCGTGATTTTAAACTACTAAAATCACAGGTTTTCGAAAAAAATGAGCCTTTAATTGTGTTGCGCCATGTAGGAGCACAGATCGACGAATTGAATTAAATTAAATTAAAACAAATATGATGAGAAATACCAGATTTAAGCGAAGCAATAAAATTCCATCTGGCAACAAACGCTTATCCACCAGGGATTCTACATCTACATCTACATCTACATCTACATTTATACTCCGCAAGCCACCCAATGGTGTGTGGCGGAGGGCACTTTACGTGCCACTGTCATTACCTCCCTTTCGTGTTCCAGTCGCGTATGGTTCGCGGGAAGAACGACTGTCTGAAGGCCTCTGTGCGCGCTCTAATCTCTCTAATTTTACATTCGTGATCTCGGGAGGTATAAGTAGGGGGAAGCAATATATTCGATACCTCATCCAGAAACGCACCCTCTCGAAACCTGGCGAGGAAGCTACACCGCGATGCAGAGCGCCTCTCTTGCAGAGTCTGCCACTTGAGTTTGTTAAACATCTCCGTAACGCTATCACGGTTACCAAATAACCCTGTGACGAAACGCGCCGCTCTTCTTTGGATCTTCTCTATCTCCTCTGTCAACCCAACCTGGTATGGATCCCCACAATACTCAAGTATATGTCGAACGAGTGTTTTGTAAGCCACCTCCTTTGTTGATGGACTACATTTTCTAAGGACTCTCCCAATGAATCTCAACCTGGTACCCGCCTTACCAACAATTAATTTTATATGATCATTCCACTTCAAATCGTTCCGCACGCATACTCCCAGATATTTTACAGAAGTAACTGCTACCAGTGTTTGTTACGCTATCATATAATCATACAATAAAGGATCCTTCTTTCTATGTATTCGCAATACATTACATTTGTCTATTTTAAGGGTCAGTTGCCACTCCCTGCACCAAGTGCCTATCCGCTGCAAATCTTCCTGCATTTCGCTACAATTTTCTAATGCTGCAACTTCTCTGTATACTACAGCATCATCCGCGAAAAGCCACATGGAACTTCCGACACTATCTACTAGGTCATTTATGTATATTGTGAAAAGCAATGGTCCCATAACACTCCCCTGTGGCACGCCAAAGGTTACTTTAACGTCTGTAGACGTCTCTCCGTTGATAACAACATGCTGTGTTCTGTTTGCTAAAAACTCTTCAATCCAGCCACACAGCTGGTCTGATATTCCGTAGGCTCTTACTTTGTTTATCTGGCGACAGTGCGGAACTGTATCGAACGCCTTCCGGAAGTCAAGAAAAATAGCATCTACCTGGGAGCCTGTATCTAATATTTTCTGGGTCTCATGAACAAATAAAGCGAGTTGGGTCTCACACGATCGCTGTTTCCGGAATCCATGTTGATTGCAATGAGAAGAAAGGCTTGTCTCGTACAATTATTGTCACCAAAAAGACGTAGAGAGTATGCGAGCCAAGAGAGGCTACGAAGCAATATCGCCACGGGCTTCCCGACATAGGCCGTACGACGGAAGGAGCAGGGCACACAGTAGCGTGTGTTACGAATGGACGGCCCCCGGTCGGTCCCACCCACGGCCGGCGCTTTCTCCCTGCTTTCCCGCAGGACACTGGCCCAGCGGGAGGGCCCCCGATTCATTGCCGAGCACCTGGGCACCTGGGCGGCCGGGCGCCGCTGCTTTCCAAACGATAAATAACCGTCCGGCTTTCGCCGCGGCAGATTCCCGCCGCCCGGCAGATGGTGTACCGCGGCGCGCCGTATATCTCACGAGATTAAAACGACTCCGGCAGCCGGGTCACGCCAGCCGGCTTCATCAGCCCGACTTTCTTAAGAGGTGTAAATCTGCGCAGCGGCTTGCTACTCTGTGGCATTCCTAAATGCGCGCGTGACAGCCGCCAAGTATGCCCGTAATGAGTAACATGATGCTCGTAACTGTATGCGTAGCGTATTTCAACCCTTAGCATCAGCTAAAGAAAGACTCGTAAACCTGCATGTATCATTAGGGTTTTCTACCCGTAATAAGTTTACTCTGTAGAGTGAGCTCGCAAATGATGTTGTGTCATCACGCAGGTGGGAAGGAGCATCAGTTCATCACCTTCCTCGGCACATTCAGAAGAACTGCTAAATGCAATATAAACGAATAATTCAACATACCGTAAGTGAATTTAATCTGAGGAATATACGACCTTGTTGTTATCATTCTACACTGTGTTAGGCTGTGAAACAGAGGAAGAACAAGTCTGAAAATCACTGTCCCTCCTTTCATTTTCATGTGGAGAATTATATCTTCAAATTCGACGAATTTCACCTATTCTGTTTTTATTTCTGCAGTGTATATGCATATGACTGAATACTGTACCGACTCGGCGATCGAATACGTCTCGCAGTTTCTGTTTCGGAGACACTGACATTTCGTGAAAATCATGTTTAGGTTTTCCTCTTTAATTTTATTGCAGTAAATACTGATCAAAGTGTTCTTATGTTTAATTTCGGTAGTACGTTGAGTACCTTAACGCCATTTTTTTGTTATTAATTTTGGCAAGGACCACGCCCACGCCTCATTTTTCAAGGCCATTAATTTCGCAATCGTTGCGCTGAACGCAATTCGTCACGTCACCTCTGAGCCACAGCTGGGCGATCTGCTTATTGAGTGAGTCCAACCGATTCAGATCACAGGCACAGCTTCTTTCAGCCATAGCTCTGTGTCATCTTGCAGACGAAAAAGCTGCGTATCTCTCTTCCCTTTTACGACTACATCGGTATCAGAAAAGAAGAACGTCTTTTTATCTGAGCGTATACTATTTCTTATTTTTACAATAAAACACTAATTTCTTCATACGGCAAGAATAGGTTTGCTGCTCGAAACAGGGGAGTGCTGAGTTCCCAATACTCTCATTACTACAAAACAACTCGACAGAATTCCAGAGTGAAACGGCTTTGAACTCATATCTTTGGGTTCCACGAATCCAGTAATAGGTATTACTAAGTTTCATCTGGAAAAAGGAGATGATGATAACAACTTCTTTGTGATTTATGTTTTTCGACAAGAGACTACACATAATTTAGAGAGAACTTTCTCACAATTCATCAGGGTGAAAACAATAGAATTCATTAAACACAGTAATAAAAGTCCTCTGATTATTTCTTTATCGGGCCTCGTTTCTTAGACTGTAGTTTCTTTAAACTATAAAAATGAATATTTAATTTCTGAAAAGAAAAGGTTTAAAGCACGTGTTACTAGCGTGGTTAAATCCAATAATAGTCCTGAAGTTAAATGTAAATGGAGTCGACCAGGTTACTTATTAAATCAAGACGCAAGGCAATGTGGTGGCAGAGTGCCTATACATACACGCAAGTTCGCTGTTTAATATTTACGAGATGCATTCAAGTTCTAAGGCCTCCGATTTCTTTTCTAATTAACTACTCACCCGAAATCGATGAAACTGGCGTTACTTCTCGACGTAATCACCCTGCTGACGTACAAATTTTTCACAACGCTGACGCCATGATTCCATGGCAGCGGCGAAGGCTTCTTTAGGAGTTTGTTTTGACCACTGGAAAATCGCTGAGGCAATAGCAGCACGGCTGGTGAATGTGCGGCCACGGAGAGTGTCTTTCATTGTTGGAAAAAGCCAAAAGTCACTAGGAGCCAGGTCAGGTGAGTAGGGGGCATGAGGAATCACTTCAAAGTTGTTATCACGAAGAAACTGTTGCGTAACGTTAGCTCGATGTGCGAGTGCGTTGTCTTGGTGAAACAGCACACGCACAGCCTTTCCCGGACGTTTTTGTTGCAGTGCAGGAAGGAATTTGTTCTTCAAAACATTTTCGTAGGATGCACCTGTTAATGTAGTGCCCTTTGGAACGCAATGGGTAAGGATTACGCCCTCGCTGTCCCAGAACATGGACACCATCATTTTTTCAGCACTGGCGGTTACCCGACATTTTTTTGGTGGCGGTGAATCTGTGTGCTTCCATTGAGCTCACTGGCGCTTTGTTTCTGGATTGAAAAATGGCATCCACGTCTCATACATTGTCACAACCGACGAAAAGAAAGTCCCATTCATGCTGTCGTTGGGCGTCAACATTGCTTGGCTACATGCCACACGGGCAGCCATGTGGTCGTCCGTCATCATTTGTGGCACCCACCTGGATGACACTTTTCGCATTTTCAGGTCATCATGCAGGATTCTGTGCACAGAACCCACAGAAATGCCAACTCTGGAGGCGATCTGTTCAACAGTCATTCGGCGATCCCCCAAAACAATTCTCTCCACTTTCTCGATCATGTCGTCAGACTGGCTTGTGCGAGCCCGAGGTTGTTTCGGTTTGTTGTCACACGATGTTCTGCCATCATTAAACTGTCGCACCCACGAAAGCACTTTCGACACATCCATAACTCCATCACCACGTCTCCTTCAACTGTCGATGAATTTCAATTGGTTTCACACCACGCAAATTCAGAAAACGAATGATTGTACGCTGTTCAAGTAAGGAAAACGTCGCATTTTAAGTATTTAAAACAGTTCTCATTCTCGCCGCTGGCGGTAAAATTCCATCTGCCGTACGGTGCTGCCATCTCTGGGACGTATTGACAATGAATGCAACCTCATTTTAAAACAATGCGCATGTTTCTATCTCTTTCCAGTCCGGAGAAAAAAAAATCGGAGGCCTTAGAACTTGAATGCACCTCGTACTTGATACTTCAGCAGAACAGTGACAGGTTAAATGATTATGGAAATATTTCTAGTTAAATCTTCATGTGACTCTCCCTGTATTGTAAAAGTCTGGAACTTCATGGATTTTATTGCTCTGAAATTCACTTGGAAGTTAATAAAGAAGATTCAGAAAAAAATGACTGTGTCGATGGAAATGGATTTTTAAAAGATAGCACAGTAAATGGTATCTCAAGTCCAAAGAGCAAAGCATACTTGTGATTATCGCGTAATGAAGTATATATTTGCTAAGAAGTGGCATTGGCACTTACGTTCTACGGTATGAATAAATATACCTTTAACGTCCGACGGCACTATGGTTGTAAGAATGCCGTACGGCATACTGGCCTGACCCGCTTCTTCTTCTTTTTCTATTTTTTCATTGTAAACGCTACAGTGCTATTATCCTAGCTAAACCTTTACCTACCTTTGTTTCTAATCAGATACATATCATACTTAAATTACCTGGGTGTTGAAAACATAAATGTGTAAATGTGGCTACGATATTGTACAATACATACACACTACATTAAAAATATTGTAATGGACCTTGTAGCGAAAGTAAATAAATGAATAAACATAAAATATACAGATTTTCATTAGTGATGTGCAGTTCAAAGATGACACAGCATAGTAATGAACGCACATGTAAATCATTAGTTTGTTTGATCGTTCAAATGGTTCAATGGCTCTAAGCACTATGGGACTTAAATCTGAGGTCATCAGTCCGCTAGACTTAGAACAACTTAAACCTAGCTAAAATAAGGACATTAAACACATCCATGCCCGAGGTAGGATACGAACTTGCGACCGTAGCAGCAGCGCGGTTCCGGATTGAAGCGCCTGGAACCGCCCGGCCACAGCTGTTTAATCGTTCCGTTGACATCATGGACTATAAATATGGGAGTGTACTGATTATGTACGCCGGAAGAACTGCAAAAGGATGTGTAAAAACTGTATACAACAATCAGTGGTTTTAAAAATTTGTTTCTTCTTTTTCTTGTTGCTAATGACATTCATCTGTCGGAGTATGTGCAACGAAATTTTCCAATTTTCTTTATAGGCAAATTTTCGTTTTGCCCTTAACCTCACTGCTTAACACCGTTGGCTCTTATTCTTAAATATTTCTGACACGACGATGTGGAATTAGCCGGCCGGGGTGGCCAGTCCGTTCTAGGCGCTACAGTCTGGAACCGCGCGACCGCTACGGTCGCAGGTTAGAATCCTGTCTCGGGCATGGATGTGTGTGATGTCCTTAAGTTAGTTAGGTTTAAGTAGTTCTAAGTTCTAGGGGACTGATGACCTCAGAAGTTAAGTCCCATAGTTCTCAGAGCCATTTGAACCATTTTTTTGATATGGAATTGTGTTTACAGGTTGTTTGTGTGAAACAAAAAACAAGCACCGTCCGAACAGACCTTTAAGGCCCAACGGTACCGACCGGCCGCCGTGTCACCCTCAGCCTTTAGGCCTCACCCGATGCGGATATGGAGGGTCATGTGCTGACCACAGCCCACCCCTCTCGCGGCCGTTGTCAGTTTTCGTGACCGGTGTCAGTACTTCTCAGTCAAGTAGCTCTTCAATTGACCTTACAAGGACTGAGAATACCCCAATCGCCAACAGCACTCGGGAGACCCGGACGGTGACCCATCCAAGTGTTAGCCAAGTCCGACAGTGCTTAACTTCGGTGATCCAATGGAAACCGGGGTTACCACCAGGTTTGTATGGCTTCAGTTTACTGACTGCTGTAGTGACTTAAATTTACTAACAAAAAATGCAAACAAGTATCATAGCTCATGCTTGATACCTCTTAAAAAATTTGGCATCATTATGCAATATCAATTGAATTTTTTTTTTTTTTTTTTTTTTTTGTAACTTTGTTCCAGTTGCTTAAGATATCGAGCTCTTCCTACAGTTAGTTCTCTAAAAAAATATTTACTTTTTTTGTATACTCATAACTGTCGTTCAGAAGTAACCTCGAAACTGTGAATTGATAATACGAGTACTTTATAACGGAGAATTCAGTTTGCATGCCTACTTTAATTTAAGCAGTTTGCTCTAAATGTTAGTTTATCTTAGATTCTGCAGTAGAAACTGTTACCACTTCAGTACATTTTTATCAGTTGCTCTCTGGAATTGCTCTCAGATTTAAAGGACGAAGCGTTGTTTTCGTATACGTATGAGCTGTTTATTCAGACACGTGACTGTTTATTAGTAAAGTTGTAGGACTGCGCCATCGAAGTGAGTGACTTACGGGATATAAAATAACTAATTTGTTTACTGAACGACTGTGGTGTGCAGAGATCAGAGAAGAAAGCAGGATTATACCAAAGGATTGGGACACGTCCCATAAAAGACGAAGATTCCTACAGTAGCCTCTGAGGACGTGGATCGCGCCGTGAAAATTATCCCAGCAGTTGCTAACAACCGTACCGTTACCAGGGGCTGAAGGTTACATCTGTGAGTATAACAGCCTGCAAGCTTTCTTATACTGATTAAGCTTGCTGTAAAACTTTATTGCTCCGTTTCTGGTGTATTCAACTTCATCAATAATCATTACGACGTACATCGACTACCGCCCACTGCAATCTGTTTGCTAAAGCGCGCGGATTATCGACAGTTAAATTGCCTGTAATTCTTGAGGCACTGCCTACAGCTCCTCATTTCATCCCATACGTAGTTTTTGTTTGTTTGCATTTTGGTCGGTAAGCACAGTTTCGTCTGCGTAGATTGTTTCTATTACCGCTTTCAGTAGAGAGCCTTTCTTTCTTCAGAAGGATTATATTCTGTACTCGAAAGTGCTCTGTAATTAACGTAAGTACCCTGACAAAATCGACATACAGTCTTTATGCATGAATACGGTAGGTGAAGTCAAATTCGACCGTGACGGATTTAAATCTCTGTTCAGCCTCCTCGTTTTATGTGCTTCACTGTCCCCCGCAAACACTAGAAATGGAAGTTAACTGCTGTAGACGAACAAGTCAGGACCAATTCGTCTTCCAGTCCTCCTTCATTCCGAAAAGACTCCGATGCTGACTACACATTACACACGAAAGAGACAAAAAGTTTTGCTTCCTGATGGCAGCAAGAAAAATCAAGAGAGGCAGTAGCTGAATGGCGGAAGGAAAGAAACTGTGGTCACATCGAAGGAATCATGGTGGCAGCGAATTACGGAAATAAAGGAAAACCTCATACAGGCCTCGTTTGGTTATAAATAATCCTAAATACAATTATTCCATCCATCTTTCCCACGGTCGCATAAAGGAAGCCTGCTCCACATCTGTACTTTAACGGCAGTATTAATTGAGGAGGATTACTTTAGCTCACGACTGCCGTGTGAGAATAAGCGCTTCATATTCATAAATGATATCGAGAAGCAATGAGTCGTCGAAGAAACACAAACTGAAAAAAGTAACAGATACACTTTATGAATGAATACTTATGCTTTCCCATTCGAAAACCTGTCTATCTACATCAGTGCCTGAATTTGTTAACGATCCGTTTTCACTTAGTGGATGTTACATTTCAATGCAAAGTGAACGTCGACCTTAAAACTTGATCCTCCCCCTTTCCGATTGTTACAGTTTTGGAAATCTGAAGAAAATCTTTGAATTATCACTGTGAACCAAACTTAGGGGAGATTCCGTTGAGTTTGGAATGTCGGAGGCAAGTACTAGCACTTTGTGTTTGTGAGAGGAGATGAATCCAGCCGGCATAGTCCTGATGGTAAGAGGATTCCCAGAAAGAGGTGGCATCCAGTTGCGATAGCAGCTGGTTTCATAGAGAGCGGTTTTTATTTATAACTACGGCATCGCCAGAAATCTGAAAACATCTGTTACTAAGGAATTGATCACCTCTTCTTCTTTCGAGACAAATACGCTGTATGACAATAAAAGTCAAGTACCCAGAAGATATGGTAGGATGTCGATGTAACTTCGTGCACGTACACACCATTCCCGTGCATTAGTATTCGTGGTTAGTTTAACAGTCCTGATCGGTATTCAAGGTGCCTAAACAGCGTCAGATGTTGAGTGATCACTGTGCAGGAGACGTCTCGTATGAGATATCAATTTTAGCAACTGACAGAGTTTTAATGGGGTGTCATTGTGGATATGCATTTGGCCGGATTGTCCAATCGCGCAATATCCAAATTTGAGGGTTATTCGGATGCGAGCCTGTGACAGTGACCGATGTTGGACAGCATGAGAACGTGAGGACAACCCATACTTTTCGTCAAGGTTCTGGTTGATGAGTTCTGATCGCCAGAAGTGAGGACAGCCGTATTCTGTACCAAGCCCAGCGTAACCATTTCACGTCTATTCCTGCCATCCGAGAACCAATAATGGACTGCCTACAACATTGCTCATACAATGTAAGCTTTCACGACTGGTGCTGACATCACTTAAAATTTCCGGGCTATTAGGCTGTGGTCGATGTATGATACTTTCTTCTAACGTTTCCTCTCCGACTGCAGCAGACATCTTCAGAGGGAAAATAGCGAACTGCAACCAGAACTCGACGGAGGGCCGAATGAATAGGCTCTGTAGAGAGCACCACAGTCTATCGCGTGACGTCGGCTACGAGATTATCACTGGTAATGCCAACATTCTCAACTGAAAGTAATCGATCGTCATTCTTATGTTGCAGTGTTGACATACAAATTCAATCTAAATTAACAGCATCCTCCTTTCTGTTAAAATTATTATGATGTTTATAAATGTCAATAGCCTATCTGTACACAGGCGCATGGTAATGAGATTGTTTTTGATATGACACTCGTCTCAGTGAATTTTATTGCAGGATCGCCCTCTTGGTAAAGATGTTTCGCTACGGCCTAATTATCCATATGTCCCAGGCGGCAATTCCTCTTTTGTGGTGCCAATATAAACCAATCCACAACTACAAGGAATTTTACGTATACTCATTGTAGCCAAAGAATGCCACATATCTCTTGCCGGTCTTAAACAATCTTTTATCTTCCGCGTGGTCTGCAGGTAGATGCCCCATCGTACTTGCTCAAAACTTTTCCAATGTGATCCTTGTGAGTTTCGATGTTGTGTCGTTACTAACCATGATTCCAGTGAACGAAGCTATCTCATGAACAGCTGATATTTTTCCAGTAGATATTGTGGATCTATTCAGACACTGCCTCAGCACGAACTATTTTTAATACAATAATGGTTTTTACGAACAGATTGACGGTGTGGTTACGAGCAGTCCTCTTACTCCGGCTGTTGCCAATTTCTGCAAGGACAACAGGCGTTGCAGCCTGCCAGGAAAAGACCAGTCAGGTGGTACCGCTATCTCGATGACACTTTCTTAGTATGGACAGACGGTGCAGAGGAATTGGATACCTTCCTGATACATCTCAACAGTATCAATCCGAAAACACAATTTATTATAGAGACAAATAATAACGGCCAGCCGAATTTCTTGGAAGCGAATGTTATCAAGCGAGGGGACGGGACTTTGGGCCATACAGTTTACAGAAAAGGCATGCAGTCCGACCCTTACCTAGTTAAAGATTGTAACCATCACCCCAGACAAAAAAGGGGGGGTGATTAAATCCTTGATACATAGAGCGCACAAAATTTGTAAACAGACTTATTTAAAAGAAGAGCCTGAACGTCAACGGTCGACTTTCAAGAAGAACGGTTGTTCTAACAAGGAGATAGATAGGGTACTTCACCCAAGGGAGACAATCAGGACCGATGAGGAACGACGGTCGCCCAAAGAGAAAATTTTCCTGTTACAGGTCGCTTTGGGAAAGTGTTGAGCAGTTAATGTGTGGAAACTACCTTCACACCCACGAGGAATATGAAAGAATGTTTAAGATCGGGCAAGGATATACGACCCCCTTTTGCTGCACCGGGTGTATATAAAATTTCTTGTAGCTGCGAACTGGTATATATTAGTACCACAAAAGGAAACATTAACACCGGTCTCCTTGAACACAAGAGTAATTGCCATCTGGGACATGCGGATAATTCCGCCGTAGCAGAACACCTTTACCAAGAGGGTCATCGTGAAATAAGACTCACTGAGGCGGGTGTCATATCAAAAACATCGCATTATCATGCGCATATGTATAGAGAGGCTAGGTAGTTCTATGTAAAAACGTTGTACTGAATTAACAACAAAAAAGGACAAGTGACTTGTGACCAAATTGTGTTGATCGTTGCAGTATGAAATGAAATTCCATGTCGTATTTCCGTCGACAGCTTATTGCAATTCGAGCAAGCGGGCCTCCTTCAGTGTCACCCCTACAAATAGGTCACTTCTTCTGAGTATCAAATAGTGCCTCCAACTTAACAAGATTACGAAAAGCGTAAAGCACTTGAGTTATTAAATTCATTTGCTGAAATCCATTCTTCCACATCTAGTCTGGAAAAGCATCTCATTCCAGAAAGGTGCTGCGGACGATTTGGTACAAGGTTGGGGAATACAGGGTAATATGCTCTGATCAGAAAGGTCTGACCAAGTGGTTAATATGAAGATGAGCTTTCCTCGCGTTGAAATTTTGTTATATTGTCTACTGGCGAATTTAATGTTAACACTCGCCACCAGCAATAGCTCGAATAAATACCTTTACTCACCGACATCTGCTTCGAATCAGCGTACTTACCTGTCTTCGGTTTGTAGAGAAGTGGCACAGAATTGAGGTGGGGGAGCCAAATTAGCTGTAGTCTAAAACAACACTTCAATTAAGCACATGTAATCAGTCGATTTGTCCTCTTAAATGACGAAGTGCGAATCTGAGCCAAAAGAGTTATGGTCTCAAGTTTTGTAACATCAGGTACCTGTTAAGAAAGCAGTCGCATTCAGGTTGTAATATTAATGAAAACGTTTTCTTGCGTTATGATTAATTCACTTACAAGATGAACAACTCAGCTCATTCGACATTATGCGTGTGTGAATGGAGTTGTTAAGAAATTAACTGCGCTGATCTATGTTGCGTTATGCATCACAGCCGAAGGTTGTTATGAAAAATAATGGACAAAGTTCTACTCAGAATTAGCAGAGAAGCGCATAGAAAGATAAATCTTGTATCTTATTATAAAGAAAGAAAGATAAACATTTTGTAGTACAAGGCTGCAGAAGGCAGCTATTAATTGCATACCACTCCAGTCATTTTTCATGAGAAGGGAGTTTCGTTATTAAATACATCTGAAAACAGCTATACGGAGATTCACGACAAACAGCAGACACCCAACTGGTTTACAAGCGAGACATAGGATGAAAGATCAGCATGGATCTCTCCTAATTAATTAGGTTGTTTTTAATTTTGAGAAGATATCGTGTACAAGTCTGTTTTGAAAGCACAAGAGCATTTGAAAATCGTGTACGAATGTGTTCTTCTGAGACATTTTATATTACGTAAAATGAGACTTCAGAGATGCGATTTGTAATTATTGCCGTTCAGGAAAAGATTGATCCCATGACGTTTACGCTACTGAACAGAGCATTTCAATGAGGCTCCGTTTTTGGGATCGACATTCCCTTTCGAAGTTATGGTTGAGTAGTGATCACACATTCGTTTCTTGGCATTACTGTAACTGAAGCATACGTTCCGTATCGCGTGTGACAGACAGAATGCGGACATAGATCAAATCAGTCAACTCTAGGAAGTCACATACATCCACACCATGTCACAACCTTCAGTTCAGTTCAGTGAGGTGACTTCTATGTAGTAGAAGACGTACTCCATTCTAACATTATACAAATTTAAGCTAATTTAGTGCCTACTAACTGAAAAATCCAGCATTTCCCGGGTATTCATTATGCCAGTTTTCTATTACAAACAGAAACAAACACTGACCTAACTTGGCAGTGTAGTACTCTGGACAATTTCTGTACACCGGACGCTGATGTTTCGGTTCCTTACGAGGCGATTTTCTAAACGTCTCTATGGCAACGCTTCTTCATAGCTCTATAGATAGCAACTGCTTTCGCCTACAGCCGTTAGCTCTTCGCAGTTGAAAGCTGTCAAAAGCGCCACCACGTTTCAGGTATTTCCGTAAGTAGACTCGACTGTAGAAGCGTCTTAGCAGAAGTGAATAAATATATTAAATCCTCAAGCATGAAGCAGGTTTTTTTCACGCATCTCAGTGTTTATGATGTCATATCTTATGAACCGTCTGTGGTACAATGATGTAATGTTATACGAGAATTTAGCGGCGCATGTGAATACTGTTTGCAAAATTTATTGCGAATAGAATTAGTAGCAGAGTAGTAATAGATCTGAATATCACGCTTGATGATGCGGTTTTCCACGCATCTTATTGTAGATGACGTATCTCCTGATCAATATAATTGGTAGGTGGTTCTTACACCAACAGCTATTGTTCCCTGCCATAAGAGATATGTGGGCCAAGTTTGGTTGAAATCGCTTCAATGTCCTAGTAGGAGATGTTGAACACGTGGGCGCGCTCACACACACACAAACAAACACACACAGACACACAAACACACACACACACACACACACAGACACACACACACACACACACACACACACACACACATACACACACACACACGGTTTCTAGTACATGTAGATAAAATCATCTACTTATTCAAAATGAACCAAGTTCCCTGGGAGTTTTACAGTATGTGGTGAACTTTCATAGCTCTTCCTTGGTACTTTTTAAAGTTTTTATAATTTATCTATAGCAACCTACTTCCTATGTACGACTGATACGTGTGAAATTTGGACAGTGTAGGATAAGTAAATGTAGTGCCCCGAGAGCCTTCGAAAGCGTAAAATAGTGGACAAATAAGAAAACTTCACAAAATATTAGTTTTGCATGTCAAGGAAATTTGTTAGCCAATGTAGGCAGGTTGTTCACTTCTGTCTCCTTAAACGAATGCGTTCACATTTCACTGATAGCTTCGGTCAAGTGACGTGATGGTTCAGTGACAGATAGTCACAGGACAAGCTGAGCCGTTGCCTTTTACGACCCAGTCCGGACTACCCCTTGTACCGAGCGAGGTGGCGCAGTGGCTAGCACACTGGACTCGCATTCGGGAGGACGACGGTTCAATCCCGTGTCCGGCCATCCTGATTTAGGTTTTCCGTGATTTCCCTAAATCGCTCCAGGCAAATGCCGGGATGGTTCCTTCGAAAGGGCACGGCCGACTTCCTTTCCTAATCCGATGAGACCGATGACCTCGCTGTCTGGTCTCCTCCCCCAAAACAACCCAACCCCAACTACCCCTCACCGACTGAGAGAGCCAATCAGGACTCACCACCCACATTCAAAACTTCCGTTCTACCAGTGACTCACTTCTACTTTCCAAACCTCGTTACATCTCTCCCACATTCCATGCTGGAGAATCACTGGTGAGATGAGAGACATAGCTTAGCCACTACCCACTGCTAAAAGGCGGAGCTAATCCTCCATATTTTAGTGTTGTGTGTGCTGTTGTATAACTGCACTGGCTGAAGCTGTGAAGGCAGGTCGGGAGCAGAGTTACCAGCTATTTTCTAAGCGAAAAGTGGATTTTTTTCGAAGCTGACACACCTGAAGCTAAAATTTACACACGTAAACAGACATAAAATTCAAGGCCGTGCGGTTCTAGGCGCTACAGTCTGGTACCGAGCGACCGCTACGGTCGCAGGTTCGAATCCTGCCTCGGGCATGGATGTGTGTGATGTCCTTAGGTTAGTTAGGTTTAATTAGTTCTAAGTTCTAGGCGACTGATGACCTCAGAAGTTAAGTCACATAGTGCTCAGAGCCATTTTGAACATAGAATTCAAATATATGACCTACTGTAAATGGTGAATAACAATACAATTTCATTATTCCCAAAATTTGCTAGGTACTGTCAGCAAAAAAACTAGCAATTTTTCGTGAGTGATAAAAATGCCTTGTTAAGCATACGTTTGGACTCTGCAAGAACTGAGCCGTATGTTTCACTATCACTACTGTAAAATGAAACAAGTTCTGTACACATACCTTCTTCATGGGAAATATAATGCACTACGAGTACAATGGTTTCACTGAGCACTTTGTTTGCTGCATCCCAGGAAAGAATATAAAAAGGACATTTCAAAAGTTTACTGCTTCACTCTTATCTCCCACTGACAAAATTATACTAGTTCATTTTTTTTTTTACTTCTATCGCCCCCATCCCGTCAGAACAGGGTGGTCTTTTTCTTCCAAAGATCCGAGCAGGCGGCGAATGGGGCGTCAAAACTGAGAACTTTTATCGCCATTTTTGTGCCTGCTTCCTTGAGAGGCAAGATATGGACTTAATTCCACTTGGCCTTTCGTAGCTGGCTGATAAACTGTCGTTCAGTGCACTGCTTTGCTTGTGTGTTTTGTGAAATTTATTTCACCTCTGTGAGTTGCAGTAAAGTATCAGCAATGTGGGATCCTACTCACTCGTGACTTACAGATTGCCTGGGAAGCTGTTTTCTCAGATAACGTGACAACTTTTGTTTTCCTTTATTGTGGTTTCATTCCCCTGCCCCATATGGGGCAGGAGAGGGCTGAAGGCGGCACAATCCGCCGCTCTTCAGCCGAGTGACATGACAGCTAATAAAAGGAGAAAATTATACATATATAAGCGATAGAAAGGATACATAAAAACAGAGTAAGGGGAGAAAATGAAGGTAAAATGTACACTGACATGGAGTCGTTCAAGGGGGGAAAATTAAAAAAGTCAACAGAAAGTTAAAAAAACACAGTTGGCGATTCATAGAGCACAAAAAAGACACTGAAGTCACACACACAGGTTAAAAGTTTGCCACAGTACTAAAACACTCCAGAACTAAGACACCTTAAAACTACTTTAAGAGATGAAGCACACATGACAAAGAATAAAACCTTCCAGGAGGGACCTGCCAAGAGAGAGGCCTGAGGGAATGGAAAAAGAGGGGAGAGCAAGGTATAGCAGGGGAGGGGGTGGGATGAAAGGAAAAATCAAAGGAGTAGTGGAGTCAGGGGGTGTACCAAGACACAGAAGACAGGTGGGGTGGGAGATGGAGAGGGAAGACAAAGCAGGAGGCAGTGCAGAGACATTGAAGGAGAGCACAGGAGAGAAGGGGGGTGTAGAAGTGGGAAAGCAACTCGGGAGAAGGGAGGGGGAGGAGAGGGAGCCCTGAGGAGGAGGCAGGAGGAAGGTGGGGCTAGAGTTGGTAGGAAGGGTAGACATCAGGGCGAAGTTCATCATCCGGGAGGGGTAGGTGCTGGAAGCTGAATTGGGAAAGGAAGTGGAGGATGTGGAGATGGAAAGAGTACGGAACACAACAGTATATGTGTGGCAATGGGCTGGGGATAGGGAGGAAGGGGGACACCAGGGGGTGGGGGGGGGATCTAGTCAGTGGGCAATATACAGGGTGTGGACGTGTTCAAAGAAACGAAGAAGGTGGGGGAAGTGGATGAGGTTGTAGAGGATGTGCATGGAGGATGGAAGGCAGATACAGAGGGCGAGGCAGAGTGCATGGCGCTTGAGGATTTGGAGGGCGTTATAGAACCTGGGAGGGGCGGAAATCCAAGCAATGCTGGCACAACAAAGGATGGGACGGATCAAGGATTTGTAGGTGTGAAGAATGGTGGAACGATGCAGTTCCTATGTCCGGCCAGACAGGAGTTTCACGAGTGGGAGTCTGTTGTGAGCTTTGTGTCGGATTGTAAGGAGATGGGGAGTCCATGTGACTTGGCGGTCGAGTGTGGACCCAAGGTATTTGAGGGTAGGAGTGAGGTGGATAGGATGGCCATAAATGGTTAGGTAGAAATCATGGAGACAGAAGGAGCAAGTGGTGCAGCCAATGATGATCACTTGGATTTGGAGAGGTTGATACGAAGCAACCACTGGTTCCACCAAATGGTGAACTGGTCAAGATGAGTTTGGAGGGCACATTGGGACCATTGAAGAGTAAGATAAAGGGCTAGGAAGGTAGTTTCATCAGGAAATTGGAGGAGATGAACAGGTGGGGGAGGTTTGGGTATATCAGCAGTGTAGGAGGTAGAGGAGAGGGGAAAGGACAGAGCCTTGGAGCACACCAGAGGACAGATAGAAAAGGTACAGGAGTTGGGACTGTAGATAGTGACATAGGAGGGACAACAGGAGAGGAAGGAAGCAACGAGATGGACGAAATTGATAGGGAGAGCATAGGTCTGGAGGGGGTGGTGGTTAGTGTTTAACGTCCCATCGACAACGAGGTCATTAGAGACGGAGCGCAAGCTCAGGTTAGGGAAGGATTGGGAAGGAAATCGGCCGTGCCCTTTCAAAGGAACCATCCCGGCGTTTGCCTGAAACGATTTAGGGAAATCATGGAAAACCTAAATCAGGATGGCCAGAGACGGGATTTAACCATCATCCTCCCGAATGCGAGTCCAGTGTGCTAACCACTGCACCACCTCGCTCGGTCATAGGTCTGGAGTTTGAAGGGGAACCCAGGATGCCAGACATGGTCATAGACGTTCTGGAGGTCAAGGGAAACAAAGATAGTCGAGTGACAGAAGTTAAGCTGGAGGGAAAGAAGATTGGTAATGTTAAGGAGCTGGTTGTCAGCTAAGAAGGAAGGCTGGAAGCCACACTGGGTAAGGGTGGTGCTGGTTCAGGTGGCAGTGAATACGGGAGGAGAGGATGGTCTTGAAGACCTTACTGAATATGGAAGTAGGTTGATGGGACGACAGGAAGAGGTACCAGAGAGGGGTTTGTTGGGCTTAGGTAACAGCAGGACATGGAAAGTCTTCCACAAGTCAGGTTAAAGGCCAGTGGAAAAGAGGACATTGTACAGTGTAGCCAGGATAACCAGGCAGGATGGGGAGGGGGGGGGGAATTCCTTGAGGTGGGTAGGTGACGCCATTATGACTAGGGGTGGTGTTGCGGTCAGAGCAGGGGATGAGTGTGATGTTGTGTACAGTGATGGGAGTGTTGATGTCTGAGGTGGGTAACTGATCCAAGTACTGGAAGCCCAAGAGAGTAATCAAAATGGGGATCGTCAGGAATCAAGAAGACCTCGGAGAGGTGGGAAACAAAATGGTTAGCCTTATGGAGGTTGTCAGGGAAGGGGCGATCGTCATGGAGGACAGGGTAATGTGGGGTGGGATGGCTACCAGTAAGGTGGTAGATGGCTGACCAGTATTTGGCGGAGTTGACAGGGAGGGTGGAGTTGAGGTGTGTGAATGTCTGATGCCAGTCCCGGCGTATCTTTGCTGTAAGGAGGTACCTGATGTGTCGCTGTAATTACCAGTGGCAGATGAGTGTATCCCAGTCACAGGAGTGGGGGAAGGGGCAGTGAAGCCTGCAGGATTCACGAAGGAGGATGACCTGTGGAGGAAGCACAGGTCAGTGAGGGTGGATGAGTTTGGTAGGGGCATGGGCCTCCACAGCATCAGTGATGGTCTTATGAAGGAAGGAAGAGGCATGGTAATATCAGTGGGATGGCTTTCGACCTGTGAGGCAATGGATTCCCAGTAGGCATCCCTGGTGGCATGGTGGTGGTCGTGGATGGATTTTGGAGGGGCAGTTTGGTGGGGGGCAGCAGGGAGTCCATGGCCAAAGGAGACAGTGAGAAGGATGGGGAGATGCTCACTACCAACAGGATCGAGGACGTCCATGGAAATATAACCGTGAGTTTGGGAGAAGTGAGGATAACATCAGGGTGGAGTTACTTTCAGGACAGGTGTGTTGTGGGAGAGGAGCAAGGTCACCAATGCGGGTGGCAAGGAACTGATGCCACTGCCAAAGGGTGGCAGGGTCACGGCAGTGGATGTTAAGGTCAGTGGCAATCATATAGGTGGGGGAAGTATGGTCACCATGGGAAATGAAGTCGTAGGGGAGAGGAGCTGTGGGATTGATGTAGATAGTGGCACAAGTGATGGTGAGGGAGGGAAAAAATGCTGAGGAGGTGTTCAGTTAGGTCAGTGAGGAGGGTTGTGGCCAGACAGGGAGATGCTTGAGGTGGCCATTAGCAACCCCACCTCAGGAAAGGGGAAGGTGATTGTCAGTGCTTTTAAGGAGACAGGAAGAGGTGTGGACAACGTGGTGAGGTTGGAGGAAGGTTTCATTGAGGATGAAGGAGTCAATCTGGTGCTGGGATAGGGTATGCATGAAGATGTATGAGTATTTGTTGGCAGGTAGAGGAGATGATGCTGGTGATGCGCCAGGAGGAGATGGGGGGAAGGAAGTGGGGTGAGGAGTGAGGAGCTTAAACAGGGGTGTCTAGGTGTGTGAAAGTAAAGTGGTCCTGGTTGTAGGAGTATGTGGCATAGGTATTTAAATGGAACACAGAGTGGGTGGCTAGGGAAACCTGCCACTGCAGGGTGTGGAGGCACTCGAAGGGGTGGATGTTCTGCATTATGATGGTTAGGAACTGGATGATGTCTTCTGCTGTAGGGGGAGGGCAGAGGGAACTGTTGGGTTGGATGGGTGGGTCGATGGGATAAATGGGGACAGTGAGGGAGGGAATTTTGCTTTGAATTTGGAGGAGTATGTGGAGTGGGATTCGTTGCAGGTGTTGCAGGAAGGGGGAGAGGCCAGGTTAGGAGACTGTTTAAGGAAGTGAGAGGCTTTAAAATGGGGGCAGGTGGGCGGGGGGGGGGTGTTCTTGCAGTTTTGGGTGAGGTGGTCATTGTACAGGAGAAAGCACTGGCAGCTGTAGAATTGAGGAGGGGAATGGGACAGGTCAACGGGGTGGCAGCAGTAGGTAATCAGGGCTCCCTGTATGAGAAGGGGGCCAATGGAGGAGGTGAACTCAGTAAAGATATGCGTGAGGTAGGTAGGTCCAGGTGAATTGTAAATACGGTGGGCTGAGTGGACTTCCAGGGTGGGATGGGTGTTCAGTGCTGCCAACATCTCTGCCTCCGTGACCACTGGCCTGAGTTTTGTGATCATGGTGGTGAGGTTTGGCAGACCACGAGGGGGTTGGTGCCCATGAGGAGAGGAGGAAGTAAGGAAAGGGATGAGGGTTGCGTGGGAGTCAAAGGTGATGCAGGGAAGGAACCAGAAGAGATCAGTATGGAAAGAGGGTGAGGAGGACTTAATGAGAACAGAGTCTCTGCGAGTGATAAGTTGGGTAATGGGTGCGCTGGGGATGTATTTCCGGATTTCAGGGGTGAGGGTGGGGGCACCTAGGAATTACGGATCAGGGTTGGCAAGGAAGAAGGTATACAGAGTGGAGGCTGAGGAGGCAGGAGGAGGGGTGGTATCCTTGGTGGGATCAAAGGGAAGTGGGGTGGGTGGTGGTTTTTTGGAGGAGGGGGTGGAGGTGAGGTCGTCACTTGGGCGCATGGAAGGTTTTTTGGCGGGTGTGGCCTTGGAGGAGGAATGAGGGACTGGATGGATAGGGAGGTGGTGGGAGGCAGGCCCCTCTTGTCAGACAGCAGCACTGGGTATGGGAGTGGGACACTCTGTGGTGGCGACAGTGGCGTGTCGGGTGGCTACTTGGGCTGAGGAAGCAGAAGTAGTTGTAGTGGGGTGGGTAGGGAGGGGGGAAAGTCATCTCTGTGGGCCATAGCAGTGGGGGGGGGAGGAGCAGGGGATGGAGCAGGGGAAGGAGCAACATACAGGGATGAGGAGGAGACAGAAGGGGAGGAGACTGTGAGCAGGGGAGATGGATGAGATGGGTCAAGCCCAGAGGAAGCACTCCATGAGGTTACAGTGGGGGCAAGTGAAGGGGAGGGGTAGATGGTGGTGGTAGTGGGAGTGTTCATGATTGAAGGTGGCGTCCACGGGCGACAGGTATCGCAGAAGTATTTATTTATTTATTTCATTAACAGTACAGAGCAACCCACCACATTGAAAGCTAAGGTGGGTTGGATGCTTCTGAATCTAATGGCAAAGACTTCTAATTGTTACAATCTTATTGGTATACAATTGTTAATGCTTTTTTATATATAATATAAAGAACATAATATATAAGGATTTGTCTGAGGTTACAGCGAATTGAATGCTTAACAATTGTTAAAATGGTTTCATGTAATTTGTTACTACCTAGTTGATGAGAATATAATTTATACAATGCAAATGTCAAAGAAAAAAAAGAAAGAAAAGGTAACACAATGTGCGTGGTTAAGAATAATTTGTAATATAGAGACATGTTGGTTAGTAATGGCCTATTTCTATCTATTTCAGATGAGAAGGTCTCGGTACAACCTCGAGCTATTCTCATCTGAAATGATTTGCGCTAACGTATGTTTACACATATTGTATAAATTAAATGCTGTTTGAGCACTTCATACGTGGAAAACATGAATTTTAGCTTCACATGAGAAATACACTTATGTTTGTAACTTGTTAGTTGAAATATAATATAGTTCATTGTTACTTGAATGCATTATTCCTTAAATAACTTAATACATTTCTGATATACGAAATTCATTGATTATAGCTTTGGATAGAGAAGAGAATATACTTTTGTCTGCACACAATAAGATGAGCAATACATTACTGCTTGTGTGCAGTGTACTTTAAACACTATGCAGGGTGTCATTTGGGAGGAGGAGACTCGGAATAAAAATTCTTCGAGCCTTCTCCTCCCAAGCGACATTACCTCATTACTACAGTCTTAGTATGTAGTGCCGCCGTTTATTTGTTTTATGATTGTTGTGTTGTTTGTGACTGTGTTGTGGCATGCAGTGTCGTACATTGTTGGTTTTGGTCTCTTCTGAGTCACGTTCACTTAGTGTTCCTTCCTCGGTTTCGGAATCTGTGGTCGTGTTTGTGTCCTCCCATGCGGTTTTTTGTGTTGTTTGTGCTTGTCTACGCCTCCTTCCATATAGATTTTGGCGCTTGTATTCTTCGTGCAGAGTGTTCGATACAATATCGGCTACGCTATTTATTGTGTTCCAGTCATCGGGATTACGTGTTATTCTGGCGATGTTATTGTCGTTCTGTATAGGTCTCACTTGTGCTAGCGCGTTGCACAGTAGTGTGACATGTTCTGGTGTCCCAGTTTCTCCGCATACGTATACTTCATCGTTAGTTAGTCCCATGCGGTTTAAATGTACCGGATACGGCCCGTGCCCTGTCAGGAAATGGACCATCACCGGGCTTGGGTCGACATGTTTCAGTTGTAGGCTTTCGCGTACATCAGGAAAGAAAGACCCTATCGGATGCATGCCACTCTCTCGCCGAAGTGCGAAAGGGACTAAAACGGGGGCCGGCGTTGGTGGAGGTGCTGGCGGCGGCGGTGGCGTCCAGACGGACGAAAGGACGACAGCGGCTGGCAGACGAGTAAACCCCTAGTGTAGCCCAGGCAGTGTAAGTCCTCGACGAGGAACTGAGGGGATCCAACCCTCGAATGAAGTAGACACCATACACGCAAATCATGTTAATGGAGTTTATTACGGTAATTGAATGAAAATACTTAACTTTCGCATATACATGATGGGTCGCAAGCAATTGGCGATATGCAGATAATCAGTGTCCTTTGATAGATACAATTTCCATGCAAGCTAATCACACACATTCATAAGTCACTGGTATCGTTAATATCACTACGTCCGCAGCTCGCGATCGTGCGGTAGCGTTCTCGCTTCCCGCGCCCGGGTTCCCGGGTTCGATTCCCGGCGGGATCAGGGATTTTCTCTGCCTCGTGATGACTGGGTGTTGTGTGCTGTCCTTAGGTTAGTTAGGTTTAAGTAGTTCTAAGTTCTAGGGGACTGATGACCATAGATGTTAAGTCCCATAGTACTCAGAGCCATTTGAACCAATATCACTACGGCTCTTCTAGTGCTCTCTTCTAGGCTGGGTCTAGTAGTGCGCCGCGGCTAGGCGGTGCGTCAAGTTTATCCTCTTCGTGTAGAGGCCGCTCCTGTCGTGGTGACGTCATAGTCAGCGTAGTATTGGCTGACGTAGTCTCACAGCCCTCTCTGCTGTATCTTTCTTGATCTTCGTGCCGACCCTTGTCGTTACGCCGGAACAAGGAACACAAAGTACAGTGATAGTTGTAATCACCATTTCATTTGCTAAGCCTTGAATAAAGCATGTATCATTCATTAGTAAAGTTCGTTTTCATTTTCAGCTTTTGTTCGGTTTCTGACATTGCCACTTCATCAGTATCGCTTTTGGACAGCGAAGCCGTTAGTAAAAATGATAAATAACTTTAAAATGCTCATCAACAACAACCAATTGTTTGATCAAGAAAAATCAGTTGTTTGGTCGACTTTTGACTCGCTGCTGAATGCGATTAAGTCTCAGCAAGTCCGTCTTCATACTAAATGGTTGCGGGACCGCGGCTGTTCAATATAAAATGTCAAAATCAAAAGCACCTTCAGCCGTCTATAGTTCTAGTTTTATTTCATATTTGCTTCCAGTTTCAGCGTTACACTACGCCATGTTCAGGTCCCCTGATCGAGGAGTAGGAACAATCGCACATCTTGTACAACAAGTCTGCAAGTGCTGATCGAAGGTGTCGTGTTGTTAAAAAGAAGTCTACGGATACCAACCAGTGACTGAATGCTGGCCCCTATTTCGATTTTACAAGAGGTGGGATTCTTCCTAACATCGCTCAGGGGACCTGAAGATGGCGTAGAGTAACGCTGAAACAGGTAGCAGAAATAAAGTGAAATAGTAAATATAGACGTCTTAAGGTGTTTACGATTTGACATCGAATGCGATTAAGTTCGATGGACTGAGCATGAGTGCAGGTTTGACAACTTAGCTCTCTTTGGACTAAAAGTAAACATTCTTATTTCAAGACTCCCTCTTAATTTAAGCAAAATTTTAATGAGTAGGCTAAGTTGTGTGAAATATTATCCATTTTGATGTAATCTAGATTTTTATGTATCTCCACAAGTTTTAATCGAGACAGTCTGGCTTTCAACAGGAGAATCGAGACATTCCTGCGTAAGTTAAGATACCTTGCATACCTGATCGCTACGCGTGCCTGGTTATAAAAATCAGTTACGGAATTTCGCTCTAAAGGCAACGGTGCGGGAGACATCTGTAACGTAACATGATGTTCCACAGTACTGCACAGTTCTATTGTGAGTGAAACACTCATGCTGGAATCCTCAGGTTCATGACTCTATTCCTTAAGCCATCCTCGCACGGGACAAGGCAACTGACGTCGAAGTCCACACGGACAGTAAAACCATACGCCCGTGTCACATGGGGCGACAGCAGCGCTTTCCAGTGGCTGTTGTCGGCTCGTAAATCACACTATTCGTTTAAATGACTGCGCGTAAAATCCCTACTTTAGCTCTACAAAAACTCATATTTCCTTCCTTGTCAAAATACTATTCATTTCGTTGTGTCTGTAGCACACATAAGTAAAACATGATTATTCATGAAGATGTTATAAGGCAAAAAGGAAAGATCTGTGCCCAGTCAGTAAGGAAATGTGCTTATAGTAGTCCCACTACAAATAGCCTGACAAAAATTTACAATTTAATATAAATATTACTGCACATGTTATTCTCTTTGTTTATCAGTCCTTTTTCTCCGATGCTGCAGATTCAAAAGTTGTATAGGTTACATGCCGGCTTTTGCAAATGTAATGAAAGCCTTATTAACACCAAATTATTCTAAATCACATTCAGTAATCACTGTAATAGCATATTTTTTTCTAACAATTTTGTTTGCTAAGATCAAGAGCAGTTCACATGCTGTAACCTACTACTACAACCAGTATTAATTCTCATCATTACCCGCTACCTGAGAGTATTTAATCTTACAAATTGTAAGAATGGCTGTGTTTCGTCGTTACAACTTTTTAGTAAAGCCCTGATGTTATTTTTAAATACTCCCTCTTTCTATTCAGCAGCGGAATTTTTAGAACATGTGTATACAAAACCTGAAATTGTATGTGTGAGCGGGTGTGTCTCGCGTGCGCGAGAGTGAGAGAGAAAGAGAGAGAAACAACACAATCGAAAACAATATTTATAAAACAATTATGTTTCCGAAAATGTGGTACTTCTTTTAGGCGAATGAATAAGCAGCACTGAATTGTGTTAAAATCAGACAGTGACATAGAAAACTACCTTGCATTTCATTGGTTCGTGTTCGTTGACAAGTTCACAAAACCGAAGAAACTCACTTATTGGAGACAGCTCCCATATATTTATATAACATATAATATTACAGAACATACCTCCATTAAATTAATAAGAAAGTCCAAGCGCCTTTTACAAAACGCGAAAGCAAATGAGAAATATTTTGGAAACAGTGAGACGCGAAACGATAACACATGTTTCTATCAACTACACTACTCTCAAAGCGTGTAATTTACTACCACGTCTTTTATGTTACGATCTTCTGAAACTTTTAATTAGTGATATGTTATTAACTGACATTTAAATACAACAAATCTTACCAAGAAGAACGATTGTTTGATGAATCTTCAATGTACAGTTGCCTTAAAAGAGCATACTTTCATAACACGTAAGTTACAGCAGGAAAATATGTAAATACGAAAACTCCTTAACCACGAATGAGATTTGGAGATATCGCGAATTTGCTGATGCTTATAAATGGCGTAAGTTCAACGTAGTTTTGATATAAAAGTCACCAGGTATGGGATTCGCCTGAAAACGATGAAATTCTGTTTGTGACGTAGAGGCGGTTCTTTCCACTTACTGGTTAATTTATTTCGCGGTTTATGAGCGACAGTGCTTCCTCGACGTGAAATAACTGTAACTGACGTCACAGAACTCGTACAGCTCCACGTCCACATCGGCTTTCACGTGCCGTGTGAAGACGGCTGTAGGCCGAGGCAGCAAGCAGTCGACCGTCGTGTTCGGTCGCCCTCAGACGAGAAATATCCAGGGCAAGAACCCGCTCACCATCTGCCACAATGTCCCATCTGCAAGTCAATGAGGAGACGAAGCCAATTGGTGCAGATTCCGAGGACGTCCCGTTAGGCACTTGCGGAGAGCAGGTGCCGCGGCTCGGTGGGCAGCCGGTCCGCTAATTGCGTGGCTGCTGGAACAATGCCCCCGCGTCCCGTGTTGTGTCCTCTGGCGCAGCGCGCGGCGTTCGCGTCGCGACAGTTTTACGCGCTGCGATGCGTATCGGGGAGGGACAGCAGAGGAGGCGCGCGGCGTACCCGGCAGATCGCCCCAGTCCGCAGGCACCTGCTAGCGCCATCGTCGCTCTTAGCAGAGACTCGTTAAACTGTGGTTATCCCGTATCACTGATTTCTGTGAACGCTACTTTTCGGCAACAGCGAGTCTTAATGTGAACTGTGTCAGTACAGTCAATAAATATGTTCTCCTAGTATAGGTGATTACTTGCCAGGACCTAACGTTAACGTTTCCGTAGCCCAACTGACAAAAAGTTACATGAAATGACACTAACAATACACACGTTAAAATAGTTTTGCATCACCCCGGTTCCCAGAACTTCTGAAGATAGAGGTTGACTGTTGATATTGTACCACAAACACAGTCCCTTTGACTGTTCAGAGATGTCACTAAAGCCGCCCAAAGATGTAAACAACCATGCATGAGCAGAGCCTACAAAAGACGGAGGAGGGCCGGCCGCGGTGGACGAGCGATTCTAGGCGCTTCAGTCCGGAACCACGCCACTGCTACCGTCGCAGGTTCGAATCCTGCCTCGGGCATGGATGTGTGTGATGTCCTTAGATTAGTTACGTTTAAGTAGTTCTAAGTTCTAGGGGACTGACGACCTCAGATGTTAAGTCCCATAGTGCTCAGAGCCAATTGAACCAACCACCGGTGGCGGTAGGCACAATCTCGCCCTCTTTTTCTCACGTCGCGCGATTTTTTTGTTGATTTTAGTTATGTTCAGTTACAGATACCTTCTACAAGAATCCCCACTACCCGTGAGATATATCGATACTTGCGGCGTCATCATGGCAGCAATGTTGTCGAACTTAAATATCCAACACGAAACTGGCGACAGACTTGGCGAGCTGTCCATACACCTCTCCTCACCACAGCAGCGCGATCGTCATGGTATACATTCATCAACCGCAAGACAGTCAACCGCCAACGATTGTACGATATTCGCATGGTAGATTGCCCGCTCTGCCTTATACACTCCTGGAAATTGAAATAAGATCACCGTGAATTCGTTGTCCCAGGAAGGGGAAACTTTAGTGACACATTCCTGGGGTCAGATACATCACATGATCACACTGACAGAACCACAGGCACATAGACACAGGCAACAGAGCATGCACAATGTCGGCACTAGTACAGTGTATATCCACCTTTCGCAGCAATGCAGGCTGCTATTCTCCCATGGAGACGATCGTAGAGATGCTGGATGTAGTCCTGTGGAACGGCTTGCCATGCCATTTCCACCTGGCGCCTCAGTTGGACCAGCGTTCGTGTTGGACGTGCAGACCGCGTGAGACGACGCTTCATCCAGTCCCAAACATGCTCAATGGGGGACAGATCCGGAGATCTTGCTGGCCAGGGTAGTTGACTTACACCTTCTAGAGCACGTTGGGTGGCACGGGATACATGCGGACGTGCATTGTCCTGTTGGAACAGCAAGTTTCCTTGCCGGTCTAGGAATGGTAGAACGATGGGTTTGATGACGGTTTGGAT
This sequence comes from Schistocerca cancellata, assembly GCF_023864275.1. Classification (NCBI taxonomy): domain Eukaryota; kingdom Metazoa; phylum Arthropoda; class Insecta; order Orthoptera; family Acrididae; genus Schistocerca; species Schistocerca cancellata. Next base: position 599,136,877 of record NC_064631.1, on the reverse strand, counting down.
GTACCGTGCACTATTCAGTGTCCCCTCGACGATCACCAGTGGTGTACGGCCAGTGTAGGAGATCGCTCCCCACTCCATGATGCCGTGTGTTGGCCCTGTGTGCCTCGGTCGTATGCAGTCCTGATTGTGGCGCTCACCTGCACGGCGCCAAACACGCATACGACCATCATTGGCACCAAGGCAGAAGCGACTCTCATCGCTGAAGACGACACGTCTCCATTCGTCCCTCCATTCACGCCTGTCGCGACACCACTGGAGGCGGGCTGCACGATGTTGGGGCGTGAGCGGAAGACGGCCTAACGGTGTGCGGGACCGTAGCCCAGCTTCATGGAGACGGTTGCGAATGGTCCTCGCCGATACCCCAGGAGCAACAGTGTCCCTAATTTGCTGGGAAGTGGCGGTGCGGTCCCCTACGGCACTGCGTAGGATCCTACGGTCTTGGCGTGCATCCGTGCGTCGCTGCGGTCCGGTCCCAGGTCGACGGGCACGTGCACCTTCCGCCGACCACTGGCGACAACATCGATGTACTGTGGAGACCTCACGCCCCACGTGTTGAGCAGTTCGGCGGTACGTCCACCCGGCCTCCCGCATGCCCACTACACGCCCTCGCTCAAAGTCCGTCAACTGCACATACGGTTCACGTCCACGCTGTCGCGGCATGCTACCAGTGTTAAAGACTGCGATGGAGCTCCGTATGCCACGGCAAACTGGCTGACACTGACGGCGGCGGTGCACAAATGCTGCGCAGCTAGCGCCATTCGACGGCCAACACCGCGGTTCCTGGTGTGTCCGCTGTGCCGTGCGTGTGATCATTGCTTGTACAGCCCTCTCGCAGTGTCCGGAGCAAGTATGGTGGGTCTGACACACCGGTGTCAATGTGTTCTTTTTTCCATTTCCAGGAGTGTATGTGGCATGCAGGACACCGACGAATATTCTCTACAGTGCGGTGTGGCAAAGGATGTTTGGCGGCTGACGCAACGCATCATGGCCCTCCTCCGACGCACTGACGAATCCACGATCACGACGGACGCGTTATTCTTCCCTGAGCCAGGAAGGTCTCTCAATAAAGGAAGTGTCCAGGCGCTTATTGGTTCAAAGCACTATAGGACTTAACTTCTGATGTCATCAGTCCCCTAGAACTTAGAACCACTTAAACCTAACTAACCTAAGGACATCACACACATCCACGCCCGAGGCAGGATTCGAACCTGCGACCGTAGCGGTCACGCGATTCCAGACTGTAGCGCCTATAACCGCTCGGCCGCACCGGCCGGCTGTCCAGGCACCTCAGAGTGAACCAAAGCGATGTTGTTCGGACACGGAGGAGGTACATAGAGACAGGAACTGTCTATGACATGTCTCGGTGGGGCCCCCCAAGGGAACGAACGAGGTTGCGCAGTAGCTAGCTTACTGGACTCGCATTCGGCAGGACGACGATTCAATCCCGCGTCCGGCCATCCTGATTTAGGTTTTCCGTGATTTCCCTAAATCGCTCCAGGCAAATGCCGGGATGGTTCCTTTGAAAGGGCACGGCCGACTTCCTTCCCGTCCTTCCCTAATCCGATGAGACCGATGACATTGCTGTCTGGCCTCTTCCCCCAAACAACCCAACCCCAACCCTCCCAAGGGATTAGTACTGCAGTGGATGACCGCTGCCTACGGATTATGGCGCGGAAGAACCCTGACAGCAACGCCACCATCTTGAATAATTTTTTTCGTGCAGCAACAGGACGTCGTGTTACGACTCTAACTGTGCGCAGTAGGCTGCATGATGCGCAACATCACTCCCGATGTCCATGGCGAAGTTCATCTTTGCAACCACGACATCATGCAGCGCAGCGCAGATGGGCCAAAAAACATGCCGAATGGGCCACTTAAGATTGGTATCACATTCTCTTCAGCGATGAGTGTTGCACATGCCTTCAACCAGACACTCATCAGACACCTGTTTGGAGGCAACCCGATCAGGATGAAAGCCTTAGACACACTGTCCAGCGAGTGCAGCAAGGTGGAGGTTCCCTGCTGTTTTTGGTTTGGCATTATGTGGGGTGATCATGGAAGGCGCCGTAACGGCTGTACGATACGTGAATGCCATCCTCCGTTCGATAGTGCAACCGTATCGGCAACGTACTGGCGAGATATTCATCTTCAAAAAATAGTTCAAATGGTTCTGAGCACTATGCGACTTAACATCTGATTTCATCAGTCCCCTAGAACTTAGAACCACTTAAACCTAACTAAGGACATGACACACATCCATGCCGGAGGCAGGATTCGAACCTGCGACCGTACCGGTCGAATGGATCCAGACTGAAGCGCCTAGAACCACTCGGCCATAGCGGCCGGCTCATTCGTCTTCATGGATGGCAATTCCCGCCCCCATCGTGCACGTCTTGTGAATGACTTCCTTCAAAATAACGACATCCCTCGACTAGAGTGGCCAGTATGTTCTCAGGCATGTAGCCATCGAACATGCCTGGAATAGATTGGAAAGGGCTGTTTGTGGACGACGTGACTCACTAACAACTCTCAGGGATCGACGTCGAATCCCCGTTAAGGAGTGGGACAATCTGGATTAACAGTGCGTTGATGAACTTGTGGATAGTATGCCACGACGAATACAGGCATGTATCAATGCTAGAGGACGTACTACTGGGTATCAGTGGTACCGGTGTGTACAGAAATCTGGTCCACCACCTCTGAATGTCTCGCTGTATATTGGTACAACAAGCAATGTATTGTTTTCATGAGCAATAAAATGGGTGGAAATGATGTTTATGTTGATCTCTATTCCAATTTTCTCTACAGATTCCGGAACCGAGTTGATGGAAAACTTTTTTGATGTGTGTATATCCTCGCCTGTGTAAGTGATTACTTGTGAGGACTTGAGGTTAAAGTTTCAGTAGCCCGACTGACAAAAAGTTACATGAAATGGTATTGTTAATACACCCAACGATTCTTCGTCAGCTGTTACATGATACGATCGACCACAGAGAAAATTCATCTCAACAAAACAGTCAGCAGAAAATACGTTTTATCTATGTACTTCCTTTTGTTTGGCTTTTGTATTAATGTAACATGTGTGAAAATATAGACAGTGTGATGTTAAAAATTATAATACAATTTTCCACACAGTACCGTTAGAGTTCATATTTAGAATAAGGATTCACAGGTATCTGAACCACATTTTCGGTCACTCGATATTCATTATCATTGACAGCGGAACTGGAGAAGCTGCCACAGCGTCCTTACGCCGTCTTCGTCAGAAGTACGGTTATTTTCTAAGTTTGTGAATAAACGTAGTGACATTGGTTATATAAAATGTAAAACCTCCCCCACCCCTCCCCTCACCACCACACTCAGCTGCCTTCGTTACCAGAAATATTAGCAGTTGTATATGCGATTTATGCTGCTAGTATTTACTAGCAGCACAACAGTTTAACAATCTTCGTGATTTTGCAGACTCCGTTCTCATCGCGATTACCGGCTGCTCCATGTATCCATCCACGTCTAGATGCGATAATCGTGAAGATTCAAGACGACTCTTGAAGAACTGACAACGTAAAACAACCATAGTTCAAGTGTGCAAAATTAATGTTGATACAGTGTTTCATTCAAGTCATTATATGATTTGAAAGGATGATAAATAAATGTGGACTACACTGTGGGTGAATATTGTAAATTCCAATCTCACCTTGTTTAAGACATCCCATACCCCAAAATTTTCTGCTATGTAGTTAGTGATAAGGACTTTCCAGAGTGTGATATTGATCCGTCTACCCCTCCCACCATGAAATGTTGGTTGTGTTGATGAGTTGACAGCCCAATGTCTACATTAGTTTGGAAGATTGCGTGTTTTAAGGTTGGTGATGTGGAAGTAAAAACAGTAGAAAGTAGTGATCTTACAATTACAAGTTGATATCGAGAATAGTATTGTAAGATGTCGTGGGCTCCTGACCTTCATTGCTTACATATTCCACCCTCAAAATCATATTCCGCACATCAAACCGCTTCATTCGAAACCAAACTCGATAAGATAAATTCAATGTTGTATGAATTCATGTAAAAGATATGCAGATAACTAATAAATTGCAAGAGCACACCGTGGATGAAATACTCGAGGCTGGCGTATACTCATACATTCCAGACACGACGGTCACAGGAGCTTTTAGTTCGAGAGAGGCAATCGCACGCCAGGACGCCAGTCCCAACCCATCTACGTCGGCCGGTGGACGCCCGTGGAGCAGACAGCGTTCGCCCGAGAGAAAGGAGGAACGACCCCGTGTTCGGCTTAAAAGCAATTTCCTATACATTGTGTGGGAGCAGGCAGCCTACGCATTCTTTATATATAGCACGCAGTTTCAGAGATTTTCACAGGGAGACAGCAAACGCCAAACGCCGATACTACAGATTTCCGGATTGGTCTCCTTAGACGAAACGTCATTCTCCAGTTTTACAAGAGCAATGTTGATTGGCAGACGATATTTCTGACAGCTTGACCTGAAGGAGTAATGGAAGAAACTGAAAGATATACCTCTTCACGTCTGGCGTGTAGAGGCGCCTTTCCGTTGTCGCGCTTGGAGCGAGGAACAAGTCTCTCCTCAGTACTTCACTGGCAGAGCACCTCTGCCGAGAGCGAATCGAAGTGCGACTCTCTATATTGAGTCCTTGCGATTAAGCGTTGTTCACTGTGTTGGCCGACACTTATTGTGCGGTGTGAACGGACAGAGTTATAGTTAAACGCCTGCGAGCGAATTGTTGAGTGGCTCTGACCGGTGTACCATGCCAGTAGTTAGACTAGGGCCGAATAGGAATCCTTGACTTCATCAAGGTGTAGGGAGAGTTTGATTGGCGAAGGTCAATCCAGATAGAACGAGAGTTATCTTATTTGTCAGCAGCGAGTGGTGCAGACAGCAGTCATCGCAGCTTACGGTATTGTGCACTACAGCTATTGCGAGCCCCATATTTCCTCCACAACAGTACACTTTACTGCATTTCACACGTGAGAGCCTCAACTGCACCTAGCAACATTGTAAAGGATAGTTATTCTAGTTGAGTAGGTGCGCCTCTCAGCCATTCTGCCAAGTCAACAACAATCTTAAATGTTGTATAGAAATTTCATAAGGGAATCCTATCCTTGAGAGGTAACTTCACATTCCGAAAAGAACCAGAATATAAATTGTTCAATTTATAACTAAAAGTGCCATTGTGATTTCTCAGAATTTTTGCAAAATAAATAATAACTTTCGTTAGTTTCATGTTTTTCTTACAGTAACTAGCACTACTCCAGTACCCAAGTATCCCACTAGTTACGTAAGAAATTTTGTGAATTTTTGTGTCATTTCCTTACAGCGAAAGACTCCAGAAGATATTTATTGCTCAAAGTTTTTCAGGCATTTCCCTTTAGAATGTTAGGGGCGTCTGTCTGACTTCTGTAGTAGTGTGGGGGTGGAAATCGCATCTTGCAGGAGCCACAGGGTAAAGAGTATATTTCAGATTAATCCATTGCACAGAATAACAGAATCTCAGATGAACCCAACGCTCACAGAAAATGGCGACCCTGACAGGATTTCATTGGGGATCATCAAGCACAGATGCAGACGCAGAAAAAAGGAAAAGACTGATATAACACAAACGTAGAGTTAAGGAAATGATATATTTTTAAAAGCACCTTTTTCCTTTCTTGTAAAAGTAATTATCTTTATTCTGTATGTCAAGTCCACAATTTATAGATACCTTAAACTTTTTGTACAGAAACTTAGTTAGAATAGTTTTATAATCTCACAAACTCATGGAAAGTCTATTTATTTCTTTTATATATAAAATTAGAAAAGGATTTATGCAGGAATTTTCTTGTTTTAGTAACATTCATAAACAATGTTTTGGAGTAATAATATTAATACTGAGGATAGAATTAAGAGGAAACGCTTCTTCATACTTACAAAAAAAAAAACAGTGACACATAAAGAGAAAGATAATGCCTAAATAAATAAAACAAAGTAACACAACAGAGCTTTTGCAAACTTTTACGCAACTTTAACTAAAGAAAAATATAACCACACTAAAACATGATACACTGTACACTTACGAGTTTAGAAAAATTAATGTTGTAAAAACAAATTTTTTTAAATGAAAAAGAAAAACAGATACCCGTACTGGCAATGAAAACGAATAACAACCCTTGTAAAGTCTATATTTGCCTAACAACAAAACATAAATTGTAGAATTAAAAAAATAGAAACAATTGCTAAAAGAAATCAATAGAAAAAATTGTTAAGAATGGCTGAGAAAAGTTTATTGGAAAATCTAAAAGAAAAATTTTTGCCTGTCTTTGTCAATGTTTTCATTGGCATTGACAAACTCCAGACAAAAATTTTGTCAGAAGGAGGGAAGTATGTAAGATGTCATGGTCTCCTGACCTTCATTGCTTACATATTCCGCCCTCACAATCATATTCTGCACATCAAGACGTTTCATTCGAACCCAAAAATGATAGGATAAACTCAATGTTGTATGAATTCATGTAAACGATATGCAAATAACTAATAAATCGCAAGTGCGCACCGTGGTTCAAATACTCGAGGCTGGCATGTACACATACATTCCAGACACGACGGTCACAAGAGCTTTTAGTTTGAGAGAGGCAATCGCATGCCAGAAGGCCAGTCCCAACCCATCTACATCGGCCGGTGGACGCCCATGGAGCAGACAGTGTACGCCCAAGGGAAAAGAGGAACGACCCCGTGTTTGGCTTAAAAGCAAATTCCGCTAGATTGTGTGGGAGCAGCCAGCCTACGCATTCTTTACACATACCATGAAGTTTCAGAGATTTTCACAGGGAGACAGCAAACGCCAAACGCCGATACTACAGATTTCCGGATTGGTCGTCTTAAACGAAACGTCATTCTCCAGTTTTACAAGAGCAATGCTGATTGGCAGACGATATTTCTGAGGCCTTGAGCAGAAGGAGTAATGGAAGACACGAAAGATATACCTCTTCACGTCTGGCGTGGAGAGGCGCCGTTCCGTTGTCGCTCTTGGAGCAAGGAACAAGTCTCTCCTCAGTACTTCACTGGCAGAGCACCTCTGTCGAGAGCGAATCGAAGTGTGACTCTCTATATTGAGTCCTTGCGATTAAGCGTTGTTCACTGTGTGTTGCCGACACACTTATTGTGCAGTGTGAATGGACTAAGTTATAGTTAAACGCCTGCGAGCGAATTTTTGAGTGGCATCGCGGTGGACTGGTTATCTGACCGGTGTACCACACCAGTAGTCAGACTAGGGGCGAATAGGAATCCTTGACTTCATCAAGGTGTAGGGAGAGTTTGATTGGCGAAGGTCAATCCAGATAGAACGAGAGTTATCTTATTTGTCAGCAGCGAGCGGCGCAGACAGCAGTCATCGCAGCTTATGGTATTGTGCGCTACAGCTATTGCGAGCCCCATATTTCCTCCACAACAGTAAACTTCACTGCATTTCACACACGACAGCCTCGACAGTACCTAGCAACATTGTAAAGGATAATTATTCTAGTTGAGTAGGCGCGCCTCTCAGCCATTCTGCCAAGTCAACAACAATCTTAAATGTTGTATAGAAATTTCATTAGTCAATCCTATCCTTGAGAGGTAATTTCACATTCCAAAAAGAACCAGGATATAACTTGTTCAGTTCATAACTAAAAGTGCCATTGTGATTTCTCAGAATTTTTGCAAAATAAATAATAACTTTCGTTAGTTTCATGTTTTTCTTACAGTAACTAGCACTACTCCAGTACCCAAGTATCCCACTAGTTACGTAAGAAATTTTGTGAATTTTTGTTTCATTTCCTTACAGCGGACGACTCCAGAAGATATTTATTGCTGGAAGTTTTTCAGGCATTTCTCTTTAGAACGTTAGGAGCGTCTGTCTGACTTCTGTAGTAGTGTGGGGGTGGAAATTGCATCTTGCAGGAGCCACAGGGTAAAGGGTACATCTCAGATTAATCCGTTGCGCAGAATAACAGAGTCTCAGATCTACCCCGTGCTCACAGTATTAATGCAATATTTGAAAATACAGACTGAAGTTTACCTGCTTATGGTACTGTCGGAAAAGATATCCGTCTGGTGGATACAGTTGTTAAACGTTTGGTGTAAGTTACATAGTAGACACCAGATTGCATTTTTAGTAGTTTATGTACGATATATGTGTGTAATACGCATCAAAATACTCATCGGAGCCTTGCGCATTATCTAACATTTTTTTTAAAATTATCGCGCAGTGTTAGTTTTTATGATGAAAAATATATTTAAGTATGTCACAAAAATTCCACGCTATGTTACAGGTCTACCCATTAGCACAACCTTTATTCGGCATTCACGTTCGCTATCTGCATCAATTCTCAATGGAATTTTTCTAAGATCATATTGGCTTCTTGGTTCATTTCTTCGACAATAAGTATATAATACATCCATATCGTGATACAGAATAAAGAAGTACGCCAACAGATGTCACAGGGCATGTGATGTTAATTGCGCTTTTAGCTGCTACTTGCGACTTATAGTTGTGATTTATCACTGAAATTGTAGGTAGACTCGGTAACAAGACAAGAAATTCACAGAAAGAAGTACGAATTTCGGCCAACAGATGGCACACGACGTTGAATGTTAAATGTTAATTGCGACTGAAATCGCAGCCAGATTCTGTAAAGTTGTTATTATGATATCTGTGACTACGTATCACTGTGAGTTGTAACAGACACGCGATTTCCCACCCACTCCCAGCTCTTAGGCAAGTCACTGTGCGCAGAATATTCCTAGAAGTCCTCACAGCATTCACCGCATCATAGCTCAAAGATCGTCTTAAGAAGGCCACCGTCACGCAAAGTGTGCGGCGGATAAGCGGCGGATAACTCTTTTCGCGTTTCAGCCTCATTGTCTTTGCAAAGCTCGTACTGAAAGGAGTATGTTTTATATTCCTTCCATAGTGCGCGAATTGAGGCGTGATGAGTTCCTTCCTCTCTAAGTTTGTGACACATTGATCTTTGACGTGCTGACGCACAAAGTTCTTTGAGGGAATATTACCACGGCCGTTACAGCCGTGGCCGGCCGCGGTGGACTAGCGGTTCTGGCGCTGCAGTCCGGAACCGCGGGACTGCTACGGTCGCAGGTTCGAATCCTGCCTCGGGCATGGGTGTGTGTGATGTCCTTAGGTTAGTTAGGTTTAAGTAGTTCTAAGTTCTAGGGGACTTATGACCTAAGATGTTGAGTCCCATTGTGCTCAGAGCCATTTGAACCATTTCGTTACAGCCGTAAGCTCTAACCTAAACGTGTAGCGGACTAATTATTCGTACCGAGGGTCCGGTTCTCCGCTTCGTCCACCAAGCTAAGTGCCACACAGGCTCGAACGGGTATAAAAGCACATATGCGAGTATCTATTGCTAAACACGGTTGTTCGTCTTATCACAGAAGTTTGTTAGCCCAGACCGCATAAAAATACGCAATGACTGCTAGTTTCAGCGAAATTGAATCGCCATCTTCAGATCATATTCATAAGAAAGTTCTTACTGGGCCAATCCTGTTTGTCTACCATTCACTAAATGGATTTTTCTTGTACACAGTTTTGCTATGCACATGATCTGGAGATGGCGATTTAATTTCGCTGAAACTACTAATCATTCTGCGATCTGGGATAATAAGCTACGTAATAGGAAGGACGACAGTATTCAGATTCTGAAATCGCCTCCGATACGGAGGATGATGTCAGGTAATCATTTATATTGGTGACTGAGGCCGGTGTACTGAACAACATTACATCAGTATTTACGTCATTTGTAGATTAATTATTATTGCCTGTACAAGTCGTACTTTTCTGAGTTGGTTAGTTCCTCCGCGTACATGTGGCAAGAGCAAGCGGTTAATGATTATTTTCCCCTGGACTGCAAGTCAGGCGTTGAAGTGTGAACGCTTAGATGCAAAATGTTCACTCTACATTGACATGCATAGTTCTCCTAAACTCGTTCATAAAAGCAAAGCATGTAATACTGTTCTCACGTCCGTTAATGCTGCAACACAGTTAATTTCCCTCGAGGAATTGTCACGTGTTTTTCTTTGATTGTGGTGCAGTTATTTGTTATACCTTTAATGGAATCTATTTGGTGTGTGTTTTTATGTGCGTGTTTCGGGACTTCGCCACCAAAACCTGACACAAACGAGTAATTATGACAGAACAGAGTGAAACAGTGCTCTACCCTTTGGCCCAGGCAATAAGACTAGGTAATGGACCAGATCATTGGGATCCCAGTATCAGGTAAGTCGTGAGGAAAAGAATCGGAGTTTCTCAAGAACTCTCAGCACAAACAGAATATCTTAAAAGAGAACACTCAATATGAACACACTGCCCAATGCAGGTAAATTGAAACAACTGAGAAACACCGTGGATAAATACAATATCAAAATATTGGCAATGCAAGAAAAACTATTTGCAGACGAGAACCACTTTCACTCCGAAAACGAATATACAAGGAGAACCGTTCATAACCAATGCAGGAAAAAATCTGATATTCTTTGAGGCTAATGTACTCTGTAACTTCAAAATCAGAAATAAAGGCAACACTCAACATACATCTGGAAACGAAGCCTACACATTAATAACCACACATGCCCCCAAAAATAACTACAACAGGCACCTACAAATGAAAGAAGAATTCTGGGAAGATCTGCAAAAATCCATCAACAAAATCCCCGAGAAACAGGTAAACATGTTAGTAAGAGATTTCAATGCCCGATAAGACAGAGCAAGGAAATTCAGAGACACAGAAGTATAATACATGGCCCACAAGAGAACAAACAAGAATGAAGAGCATCTTATTAACTTCTGTATGAATTTCGACCTCAAAATCAAGTCAATGCAACTGCAGAAACAACACAAGAAACTACAGACCTGTAAAGCCCCAACAATGCCCTACGAGAATTTCAGATAGACCGCATGGCAATGTCCTTGAAAAACGCGAAGAAAATGTGAACTTAAGGACGAGGAAAGGATTTCTCGAATCTGATACCCACCTACTCCAAATCAAAGCGATGTTTATACCCAAAAGACAAATCATGAGAACTCTCAAAAATCGACCCAGAGTACCAACAATCAAAGAAGAAAGAAATAACAGAAAAAAATAAGAAAATCGGGAATAACGACTGGAAGGAACTGTCAGAAAAAAAGAAAGAACTGATAAAATATGGACAACCGCCGAAATAAAGAAAACACAGATGGTGGAACACGACGTGCGATAGAGCTTTAGAAAACAGACCACAACCCTGGAAAACAATATATCAGCCACAGAACACGTGAAAAATGGGAAGAGAATTAATCTAGATACACCACATCAAATAGAAGAGAACATCAACAAAAACAGCACACGAAATTTTTATAGTACGTTCAGGGAAAACATGACAGGATACCAACCACCGAGCTTTTGCTTCAAAGGAGAAGACAGAACAATATGGACAAACACAAAAGAGAAGTGTGAGATGTTGGCACAGTTCATTGACACACTAACCATATATGATAAACTTATAGTGATACCAAAGTTCAAAAGTCTGTCTTGGATTCCAAACCCCGGACATACAAAGAAAACGTAAATATAACAAAATCATTGAAAAATAACCGAACACCTCGAGAAGATGGATTGATTTTTGAATTATACTCGAAAACGTTACACCCAGAAATACAGAAAATCATGGAAAATATCTGGGAAACTGGAAAGATACTAGAACAGTGGTTCCCAATCTTTATTAGACCATTATCCCTCAGTGCAGTCAGACATTAGCTGGTACCCCCTCCCCCACATTATCACCAACTTTAGCACTTAACTAAAATTTAGAATGAAAGACTTTTCTTTGAACACCTTTATTTTTAAAATGATGAAAGATGAATTATATCTATTTAGTGTGAGTGTGTGTGGAGGTGAGGGGGGGGGAGGTGTTAGAATGAATGACGAATTAATTCGTGGTGTATCGCGGTTGCTATACACAACTCCTTCTCAGATAAGAAAGCTAACGGTCCACAGGGTAGACACTTGTTACAAAACACTTCACTGCACTACTCCTCTTCATTGCGGAACTTGCTTGACCTGTACCGTAACTTCACTTAAAATCAACCAGGGTAAAATGTCGGCGCTATACTTCCTCTTTGTAAATCACTTGATTCCTGCACTCCTTACTTCTGAACTGGCAGAAATTGGAAAACTTCATGTTGTTGATGCTTTGTGTTTGACCACCGCCGCTAATAGTGATAGTAATAATAATAACAGTAATAATAATAATACTAATAATAATACACTTTACTGCCCTATAGTATACCTTACTTAGTTACCGTGGCGTGCTGTCAATTAATTCATTTATCTGTTTCGAAGCGAGGAATGAAGCAATTTCTGGAGAACTGCAGGTACTATCTACAACTTCAAAAAGACATTTTCTTGAGGTATCTTTTAGCATTTGTTACGTATATGTCTCACTTACATCATCATCTACGCACAGGACAAAGCACAACATACGTATGTGTGTAGTGGGTGGACTATCTGAGGTACCTGTAACCTCCACTGCATTAATGGTACTAACTGAGAAAAAAGTAATTATTGATTAATTACATTATCAGTATTAGAGTCTTGCATAATTGTGGTAATAGTAATGATCTTTTAAAAATAATTTAGTTTCGTGACCGAAACAGAATCGAATCGTTTAGTTTTTACCCCTCAGAAAATTTCATTTTACCCCTCAGGGGACAATTACCCCCAGTTTGAGAACTGCTGTACTAGAAGAATGAAAGTCAGCCTTAATACACCCCTCAACAAGAAATCAGGCAGAACAAATCCTTCTGAATAATTTCACTACTCGTCATCACATAAGAAATTCTGCCCGAAGTCCTGTTCAGTCGGCTAGAGCCTCAAGTAGATCCGCAGATAGGAAAACACAAAGAAAGGGAAAATCATGCAGTACACATTTCTGGTGTCTGAGAACGATATTAACAACGAGAAATACCAGGAGCATCAAAACAACATTCGTCGATTTCAGAAAGAGCTACGACTCCATATTACGGGATTGGTTTTCCTACTTACCTGCATTTAGTTGGAGTTTTCTACATTTAAAGTGCCATTCGTCACACCAACTAGTAATTTTGTCCGTATCATCCTTATCCTCCTGCAGTCTCTCAACAACCACACCTTCCCGTACGTAACAGCACCATTCACAACCCGCCGCAGCTGCTCCTCACTCTCTCCATCAGATCATTTACATATACATAGAGTAAGAGCAGTCCTATAACATTTTCCTGGCGCACTCCTGACGATACGATTGTCTGCAATAAACACTCCCCGTCGAGAGCAATGTATTGCGTTCCATCATTTAAGAACTCTTCGAGCCACTAACATATCTGGGAACCCATTCCATGTGGTCATACTTTCGTTAACAGTTTTTGGACGGGCACCTTGTCACACGCAGATATAGCCCTCATAACAAATAACAGAAGATAGGTCAAAGAATCTCTAGAGACACTATACAAAATCTTAGCCAAAACATGACTACAAATCTCATATGAAGAAAACATTGTAGATGGGTACAGACACAGACATGCACTGATCACTAATTACGGAAAGATAATACAAGTAGAAAGATTCAGATACCTGAGAGAGATTATACAGAAAACAGGACCGAACTCGACGTCTATAAGGTACGGATCAGAAAACCTCCAAAGCATACAGACTTACGTGGAACCCTTATATCAAAAGAAGTGTCTCCTATAAAATGGTAAGAAACCGTTCAGTCTGTAAACTCTTTGATTTTCGGTCTTCCCTTCATAACTGTTGTCTTGTGGTTCATACAAGGCCTCTGGTGATAATACTGTATTTCGTCTCTTAATTTAGCACTAATGGAGACACTTCTGCTAGAAAATGGTAACAGCTACATCATAGCAAGTCAGGTACAGTTTTAGAAAGAGCAGTTAATGAAACAACATCCACCTCGTGTGATCACTTCCGAGCGTTGTTGTTGTATGATTTATGTGGATGATTTTAAAACAAACTGAAAATCTCTGAATCATTTGACGTTGCTGCGTTGCTGCCTTGCTGCCATCCAGCGTGCTGGAATGAGGTAGAAGTATCTCCACCAGTGCTAAATTAAGGCACTGTAATACAATATTATTACCAGAGACCTTGTATGAATTACAAAACAACAGCAATGATGGGAAGAAGGAAAATCATGGAGATAGATAAACAAGATGGGAAAATACTGACAAAGCTCTACGGCCTATTTCAGAAATATAGATAAGAAGACCGAATACAAGGGCAAAGATCCTCGAACACGTACATTGGATGAAGGAAGACAGACTACATCTACATCTACATCTACATACATACTCCGCAATCCACCACACGGTGCGTGGCGGAGTGTACCTCGTACCACAACTAGCATCTTCTCTCCCAGTTCCACTCCCAAACAGAACGAGGGAAAATTGACTGCCTATATGCCTCTGTACGAGCCCTAGTCTCTCTTATCTTATCTTTGTGGTCTTTCCGCGAAATATAAGTTGGCGGCAGTAAAATTGTACTGCAGTCAGCCTCAAATGCTGGTTCTCTAAATTTCCTCAGTAGCGATTCACGAAAAGAACGCCTCCTTTCCTCTAGAGACTCCCACCCGAGTTCCTGAAGCATTTCCGTAACACTCGCGTGATAATCAAACCTACCAGTAACAAATCTAGCAGCCCGCCTCTTGATTGCTTCCATGTCCTCCCTCAATCCGACCTGATAGGGATCCCAAACGCTCGAGCAGTACTCAAGAATAGGTCGTATAAGTGTTTTATAAGCGGTCTCCTTTACAGATCAACCACATCTTCACAAAACTCTACCAATGAACCAAAGACGAGTATCCGCCTTCCCCACAACTGCCATTACATGCTTGTCCCACTTCATATCGCTCTGCAGTGTTACGCCCAAATACTTAATCGACGTGACTGCGTCAAGCGCTACACTACTAATGGACTATTCAAACATTACAGAATTTTTTTTTCCTATTCATCTGCATTAATTTACATTTATCTATATTTAGAGTTATCTGCCATTACTTACACCAATCACAAATGCTGTCCAAGTCATCTTGTATCCTCCTACAGTCACTCAATGACGACACCTTCCCGTACACCACAGCATCATCAGCAAACAGCCGCACATTGCTATCCACCCTACCCAAAAGATCATTTATGTAGATAGAAAACAACAGCGGACCTACCACACCTCCCTGGGGCACTCCAGATGATACCCTCACCTTCGATGAACACTCAACATCCAGGACAACGTACTGGGTTCTATTACTTAAGAAGTCTTCGAGCCACTCACATACTTGGGAACCAATCCCATATGCTCGTACCTTAGTCAGGGGTCTGCAGTGGGGCACCGAGTCAAACGCTTTCCGGAAGTCCAGGAATATGGCATCCGTCTGATACCCTTCATCCATGATTCGCAAGATATCATGTGGAAAAAGGGCGAGTTGCGTTCAGCAGGAGCGATGCTTTCTAAAGCCGTGCATGGACAGCAACTTCTGTGTCTCAAGGAAATTCATTTTATTCGAACTGAGAATATGTTCGAGAATCCTGCAACAAACCGATGTTAAGGATATTGGTCTGTAATTTTGAGGATCCGTCCTTCTACCCTTCTTATAAACAGGCGTCACCTGCGCTTTTTTCCTGTCTGACCAACAGGATTTTTCAAATTGTTCAGATGTGTGTGAAATCTTATGGGACTTAACTGCTGACTTCATGAGTCCCTAAGCTTACACACTACTTAACCTAAATTATCCTAAGGACAAACACACACACCCATGCCCGAGGGAGGACTCGAACCTTCGCCGGGACCAGCCGCACAGTCCATGACTGCAGCGCCCCAGACCGCTTGGCTAATCCGCGCGGCAGGATTTTTAATATAGTGACAACCAGTACAGTGAAAACCAACTACATAAAGGAAATCATGGGAGAAAAGAAACTAAACATCTCCACAGAAGACGTCACAGACAGGAAAAATACAGAGAGAAAAATCAGAAAACGGAAATTTGAGCAAACACCCAAAGACAAAGGCCGAAAATACGTGGACAGAAGAGCGGTAGAAGGAATGCCGTGAATATATGAGACGTTTTTGGGAAGAAAGTTTTATGCGGATAGCAGCCCGTTAAAACTGCTAGGCAGGACCTCACTCTTGGCTGTGTTAGGACAGAGGAAGGGCGCGCCCTAGGTGCTCCCATGTAGGAACTAAGGTGGTAAGGAAGCTGGCACTGCGAAAGGCTATCCATAAACTATCAGAATACTCACTATTGAGTGTGTAAGATATCAGGTATACTGTCCAAATAAAATAAATGCCCACTAGAAAACAGCTCTTTATTGAGGTATCAACCGTCATCCAACTGAGAATTGATATGGTGTCCTATTGGGTGCTGATGACCGAGCAGTTGAGCACCCCACAAACCAAACATCATCATCATCATCATCATCATATGGTGACCCACGAGGTTCTGTGTTAAGGCCCTCGCTTTCTCTTGTATGTATTAATGACCATCTCTGACGTCATCAGATGGCAGGTTTTTATTTTCAGACGATACAAATACTGAAATAAATAGCGAGTCAAGTATAGTTTTACAAAGAGCTGATAATAGAATTTTCATGGGCATCAGTAAGTGTATATGTGTACACCGAATCGATTAATGAAAATTTGTACTAAGGACGGGATTCGAACCTGGGTGTCTTGTCCACTAGGAAGTTGGACTAAACGCTATACCACCCTGGCACAGTTGCTTTGCATAACTGCACAGACTATCCTCACAGGTCTCTCTCCTCATTACAAACTCCCATTGAGGCCTTGAGGAAGGAGGCATGCTAGGTTAGTATGTGCAGTTATGCAAAGCTAAAGTGCCAGGGCGACGTAGTGGTTAGTACATATGCCTAATGGGCAGGAGGCTCAGGTTCGAAACCCAGCCAGGGTACAAATTTTCGTTCCTCGCTTTAGTCTCCATATCTACATCATAGTAGTTTGAGACTTTAAAAGATCTCTAGAACCATATAGTCTCATTTGATTAATAAACGGTTCCTATTCACTTATTAGTCACCTAATTTGTAAAGACGCACTATATGCTATCCACAACATCTAAGAGGTTTCCCGTCAGTATATGCCTAAAATATGACGACAAGCAGATAGAGGAGGTTGACACGGCTAAATTCTTTCGAATGTAGCTTGACAAGGAATTCAATAGACTGCAGTATACCACAGGACTGTTCTAATACCTAAGCAAATCTTCAGACTGAATATTATCACAATATATGTCACAAAAATAAAAGAGAGGTAGCATATTTAGCGTATCTCCAACCCATAATTTCATATGGGATTTTTTTTGGTGGGGGGGGGGGGGGGGGAGGGGAAGCTCATCAATAGAAGCCGAAGTCCAAAAGCAGAATCCGAATTTATCTTTTTCAAACCAACACTTCAGTTCTTGGAATCAAACTAGAAATGAAAACAGCATAGTTTAATCGTCTAAGTAAGTTACTTTCGTCCGGATGGGCGTACATTACTCAAGAAACCCAGTGTACATACGGTTACTGTTTGTTATTACCTCTTAAATGAAAATAAGTTACAGATTTTTTAACTTATTCTGAATCCACAAGGACCATTTCACTTATGATCCGTTGGAGTAACATTAGTGGAGTTCTTTTTTGTAAATGTATGTTATTAGTTCTTATTTTATGAAATGATATACATCCTTGAGGACCTCCTCTCTATGGATCTATGCAACAAAACGTATATACGAATATAATCCAGAATGCGTTTTAAATGGCAAGTGGACGATGAAAAGTGCAATAGTCTTGAACGAAACTAAATAAATTTAATACATCAGAAAAACCATTGTCATTAACATTAAGAGGAAAGAATACTGATTTCACTGGTACAAAGTCTTACATCATCAGCTCTGCCATTACATAGACTACTCCTCTAGAATAGCCTGAGGACCGAGCCGGGCGGCGCAGTGGTTAGACACTAGACTCGCATTCGGGAGGACGACGGTTCAATCCCGCGTCCGGCCGTCCTGATTTTGGTTTTCCGTGATTTCCCTACATCACTCCAGGCAAATGCTGGGATGGTTCCTCTGAAACGGCACGGCCGACTTCCTTCCCAATCTTTCCCTAATCCGATGAGACCGATGACCACGCTGTCTGGTCTCCTTCCCCAAACCAACCAACCAACCAACCAACCGACCAATAGCATGAGGCAGACCGCCGGCCCTGATGGCAATATTCGATGGATAGATCAGCATCAACTTTCGCATGTCCTCACTCAGTGAGACTATAGAGAGGTTTAGAATTTATTCCACGATATTCTCGTGAGGTCTGTTGATCAGGAACTTTTGCAACCACGTCTGCCCCCCTTACGGCCAAAAACGGCATTATCACGGCACATTTCTTCAACCACCAGGATTAGAACCGGCTACCTCCGGATCGAGTACCAATACACTGCCGTGCTTTGAGAACTCAGCTAAGGACGGAGATGTATTTTTCAAACATATACATACTCGAGTATACAGTGTGTTTCATTAGGGATATAGTTATGTTTATATCCAACGACACTTTTTCATAATGCTTTATAGGTCCAAGAAGAAGCGATGAGCTTCTGTTAGAAAATAGTAAGAGCTTTCGCTTAATCTTTAAAAAAGTTTATCTCGTCAGGTCCAATTGTCTCTTCTCTGTTGGCCGATTTCAGTTCATTTTCTATTCGATGATGACTTATGTGATTATATGCCATTTTGTAGTTGGTGTGATGATTAACAGTAGGGATCATAGTATGATATTTCTCGGAGAAACGATTTCGAGAGACTCAATTGAGTATTTCAGCCTTCTTTCTGTCATCCTGCATTTCCGTGGCTTTAATCTGCTTGTTGACTATACGTGAGATAAAAACACTCTTGAAGTTTGTTCGGTCGATAGGGATACAAAATTTCATTCCGGAAGTAATTTAATTCTTCTCGCAAAGTTCACCTTAAGCTCATTTTGATACTGATCAACTTTTGTTTGTCATTTAAATCTTTAGTGACGATCTCTTTGCTGTCGTAGAAGCTCTCGAATGCCACAATTTTTCACACCATCTGCAATATTGCTCAGAACGTACCTATATATAGGCAGGTACTCTTGAATATTACCCCTAGAACAGTAACCGAAGCAAAATGTTAAGTTGATACTAAACCATCGTAAATTGTACTTCTTCAGATTTATTCAACGAAAGACATAATTTACGTTATTCATTACTTAATTAGAATTATTAGATCACCAATGATATGTTACATACCAAATTAAGTGAAAAATGCCCTTTTTCTATTTTACTACAATAGCAAATTTTACAAGGTTTTAACAGTCACGGTCAGTGATCGATACTCCATATACTCACCGCCGTAGAGAAACGTCTGATGCAGGCTTATGAAGAAGGTAATGTATGGTTTGCGTGATGACGAAATAATGCGACTTTTCTGACCTTCACAACTGCCTTATTCAAATATCATCGTGTGACTGGACTTGTAGTAGAAGTATTTAAATGTGAATCCCCCTCCAGCAACATATATAAAAGAAATGGGTAGTTTGGTTGTTGCTAATATTATATAATGCATTTTACCACCGTTCCGCCGGCTACTGTGGCCGAGCGGTTCTAGGCGCTTCAGTCCGGAACCGTGCTGCTGCTGCGGTCGCAGGTTCGAATCCTGCCTCGGGCATGGATGTGTGTGATGTCCTTAGGTTAGTTAGGTTTAAGTAGTTCTAAGTCCAGGGGACTGATGACCTCAGATGTTAAGTCCCATAGTGCTCAGAGCCATTTTGAACCACCGTTCCTAATTTAAATGTAACGTAGCCAGGAAGATTAAGCTGTTTGAAGCCGGTAAGGTGGCCCGACACCTTATAGTAACCCTGTTCATAGCATTTTATGCAACGCCTGTACACCGTCGGTGCCCATCGCGTTGACCTTGATCAGCATGACAAGTCTGACCGATGCAGGGGTTTTTCATCCTGGGCTGAGGCATTAATCACGGTACGTTCTCCTAAGCGCACATTATCATTTACGGATCCCTCCAGCTGGTTGTGAAACCTGCAATCTCCTCTGAGACGCAGATGTTTCTTAATCTCGTGCTCGAAAGCGGCATCCGCTACACGCTGCGAAATTACAATCCAGTCGCCCGCACAAAGGAAGCACACCCATTACTCAGTAGGTTTGCAACACCGGAGAGTGTAGTTCCTCTGCCTATCCGCGTCGGTGAAGTTATGGAGACGTCTTATAAGGGCGCTATCGGGCATTACTTTGCGGCAGGCGGTGGCTGGCGTGTTGCCTCTCTCTGTATGTAAATACGGCGGCGCCTGCCCGGATGCTCCGGCGCATCAGCCGTTCACCGGACCTCCTGCCTTTTCTGACCATCCATTATCCCATCAGCCGCTCGACGATCGGCAACGCTCCGTCAGGGAGCGGCCCGCCGCCAGCCTTGATCGACAGACATCGCTCCCGATTATTCAGACGGGCCATTCGCCGGGCACCAGCCTCGGAACCGGTAGCGCAGCGGTCGGGTGCGTCTGGATTCCGACCTCCCGTCAAGATCGGTATCGCCAGAGATGGACATGATCGCCGCCCGTCCTGCTTCAGAAATCCATTCGGACCGAGTTCCTGATTAAGCAGGCGACTCGCAACTGCCATTGACGTTGGTCTATGGTCGTTGCTTTACTACGATTACCATCTCTTTTCCTCAGTCGGATATGTCAATGACTTTTTTACTTCGACCAATGACAAGCGAAGAACAAGTGCTGGAACAAGCTTCCAGAGTAACGATTTCTCCACAGTGAAGGGAGCACATGTGGCACACGTATTCAGATATTCCGGCCGTATTCTTGATGAATAGTGTTGAAAGCCCCATCAGCTATTTTAATTAACATTTCCAACTGTCAGCCTGGAACACTTCAACAAGATTCCTCAAGTCGGGCAGAGATACAAAGGGAGGGGGGGGGGGGCAGGGTCGTCTTGACGCCCTCTACCTCCAAAACACATTTTAGTACAGGATTTCATACTTCAACACGAATCAGTTTCCAAATTTCGCAGCTAATTTACGGAGAACGAAACAGCGTGACAAGAAAGTGTCTCGAAAATGGCAGGGAGATCCATAAATAGCAAACTAAATTTCGCACAAGATAATTCCCACCTGTTTGTGTAAACGCCTAGCCGGCCGGAGTGGCCGAGCGGTTCTAGGCGCTACAGTCTGCAACCGCGCGATCGCTACGGTCGCAGGTTCGAATCCTGCCTCGGGCATGGATGATTGTGATGTCCTTAGGTTAGTTAGGTTTGAGTAGTTCTAAGTTAAAGGGGACTGATGACCTCAGATGTTAAGTCCCATAGTGCTTAGAGCCATTTGAACCATTTTTTGTAAACGCCTACCCACGTGCATAAAAGTAAACAGAGTATACTATTCTCGAACAATCAAGTTTGCCAAGATCATTAGTAATTCTTTTTATTACCATCACCGGTGTCGACAGATCTCCGCTGTCCTTATAGGATCTTGTAACATTATTAGCTGTTACAATATACCATAATGACAGCGGAGATCTGTCGACACCGGTGATGGTAATAAAAAGAATTACTAGCGGTCCTGGTAAACTTTATTCTTCAAGAATCATTTAACTTTCAGATAGCTCCCAACGACTGACGCAGTGTCAAACATATATAGTAAATAGAATGACTTTTGGGGCGCGCGAAGTGTTCTGATTTACCTGAAAACTTTTATTTATGTAGATGAAAGAAGGCTACAACCATCTCTGTAGTTAGTTTCACAGTGAAACCACTACTTTTCGCGTAAAAAAGTAAAAATAACCGTTTTGGGATTCGCAATGTTCTCCTCAATGCAGTCCTTCTCATTCGATTTAGAGGTAAGTACTCGATGAGAAAAATTATTTTCCCGCATTTGACGACAACACATCGCAGCTTGATAATGAATATGTTTTCTTCTCGTTATGGCCCATACTAATTGTAAAGAGTTCAAAGCAAAGTACACCGCACATATTTTGGAAAGTTTGTAGGTAAACATATAGTTGTTGTGGATCGACAAGACAGCCAACCGACTATGAGGAAGCCGAAAGGCACGCGTTTAAGCTCACGCAGGCTGGCGTGAGGTCTGGAACAGAACAAGGTAATTATACTAGCAAAAAAAGTACGTAGCTGCTGGAATACTTAACTTTAATCCATAATTGGTGAACATCGCTCTTGACGGTACATGTTTTACAGCATCAATAGTAACTGGTAATGGCGCCTTGCTAGGTAGTAGCAAATGACGTAGCTGAAGGCTATGCTAACTATCGTCTCGGCAAATGAGAGCGTAATTTGTCAGTGAACCATCGCTAGCAAAGTCGGCTGTCTAACTGGGGCGAGTGCTAGGAAGTCTCTCTAGACCTGCCGTGTGGCGGCGCTCGGTCTGCAATCACTGATAGTGGCGACACGCGGGTCCGACGTATACTAACGGACCGCGGCCAATTTAAAGGCTACCACCTAGCAAGTGTGGTGTCTGGCGGTGACACCACAATAGTCGTTGGCCAGTTTACGTTTTGTTCTTTTATGCCACACATTATTGATTACGAAATGGAGCCAACATATCGAAATTGTTTGTAACGGTGGAAGGAGCGTCAGACCTCATCCCATTCTCGAGAAAATACCTGAGATATATCGGAGATCGTCCGCGACCAGGTTGGCACAAATGCGCTACGCGCGTGGCTATTGCCGCCCGCTAAGCGGTGTGCGGAACTGCCTCGTGTTTCTCTTCTTCGTATGCTGCCAATACAAACCGAAGCGGGAAATGAAAGAAAAACTTTATGAAACGAAAATACACAGGAAGTCATAACCTCATGACACTGACCGTATATTTCTTCAGTCTATGCTGCCAGGTTTCAGGAAACAATTACCTATATTATTTAGTTCTCGACGTTACTCGTATTGTTTATTTCATTTGTTCATTTATGTTTAGCCTGTTAACTTTACATATATTATTTTACCTGAGCGCACTATGAACTGTTGAGGTGTTCTGCTACTGTTTGTTTTGAATGACGCAGGAGTGATGTAACTGTTTTCAATCAAAATGTAACACAGTTTGTGAAATGTACTTGGTATGCTTGCAACAATAAAACAAACATACGCTTAGTTAACACATTCCTCTACAGAAAGACAATCGAAATGAACAGCAGTAACATAATGGTTGTGCGTGTAGGAGACAAACATTAATTTCGTTTTTAATATATCCTTCTACAGAAAATAGTCGGAAAATGAAAAAAATAAAATAAAACTGTTGTGTTACTCTGCAATAACTGAAGATAACACGCAATAACTTTGCTATTGATACATTCTACTATAGAGACGCGTACGAAATTAAAATAAAAGTATTATTTTATGACCAAGTACATGGAGTTGGGACCTAGGTCACAGTTGTAGGTTTCTTAGTACCATTCCCATTTCCTCTTATTGTTCCAAGAAAGCATGCATGCCATGCTATAATGTCTTCATCTGAACCAGAAATGTTCTATTTTTACATTTTCTAAAACGAAGCAAGCCTTTCCGTTTTTCTTAATGACAAAACTGAAATACGTTACTTATAGATACTTTTCCTTCTGAGTGAACTCTTTGATAACATATTTGCGCGAAGACTATCCATTTCAGCAGAAGCTAAGAATACGCACAAGTAGTATCGCGCTATGTTTATAACGTGACTATGGAATGCCACGTCACGTGCGTCAATCGCGTGCTGTCGATTTCAGTTCATTTCAGCTTCGTGCTGTCGGCAGCTTTAAAACGAAGAGGTTATTATTAACCTGAAAACTGACGAATGTATAGCAAACCCGGTAGAAAGGCGAGATGTAGCGAGTAAACAAACAGACATAGGGAAAACAACAGAGACTGGAGCTGTGCTGGGCGTTGTAGGTACCCAAGGAGTGGGGGCTCGGAGCACATACCCTCCGGTCTTACGTCATCGGAAAGGGCTGTCTACTTAGTCCTATGCTCTTGCTTACGACCTGGCCGGTGACATTCTAGTCAGGTAAAGCCGCGCATTCGCATGTTGAACACACCTGCTGACAACAAAGATTCCAACACGGTCCGTACATCTACAAATAGAACCGCCATACCACACGAAGTTGAGTAAGGAAAGACAGAAAAGGAAAGAACATCTGCTAAGAGGAGAAAAACTAACTTCTCGGTCGTAGGTGGAAACGACCGAGATTCTCACACAGACATCGGCTTCAGACCAGTGTTGTGAAGTGAAACACTGATGATAGTGAGTTCACACTTCCGTTTAATGTTCTGTCGTCATCGTGATAATCTTCACTTCAAGAACTTCTTTTTGGTTACGGCACCCATCAAATCCTCGGTATTTCTTGACTTCCCTCCCAACTGGCTTCAATCTTATCTGGTTAGGTAATCTTCGTCCACTCACTCTTTCGAGATGTTCATTTAAGTTTCTCCCGTTTCCTTGTATTTCATTAAGGATGTTAAATATATTCAGTCCTTCCCAGATTTCTGAATTTCGAAATCTGTCGGCTCTTGTGCAGACCTTTACTGCTCTGACTTTCCTGACGTTCGCTCATAGCCCACGATTCATGTCCGTAAACAAGCTTTGGAACTGACGTTGTATTATAAAATTTCAATCTTGTTTCTTTCTTCACTTTATGTTTTAGACTTCTGTTATTTTTGCACCTCTGTTCTCAAACTTCGCAAATTTATTCTGCGTGTTTTCGACACACTGATACGTGGAGTCAAAACTTAAAGGGTTAAATGTTTGACCTGTTCTGATATTCTACTGTTAATCACAATTTTTGTACGTACAGGTGTTTTCCTTTTAAAGCCATTCACTTCGTTTTATTTTCCGAAATCATCAACTGATACTCTTCAAAAATCTTACCTAATAAATGTACTTCCCTTTGCAGGCCATCTTCATTTTCCATCAGCTATCTGGCGTCGTCTGGATATAAGAGGTAATTCGAGCGGGAACTTCTGTTAATCTTAACTCCACCACAAAAATATCTCCATCCATTTCCGAATTGTTTCCATTGCTTCATTTAAATAAATGTTGAAATATGTGCGTGAAATGCTGCATCCCTGTCTAATTCCTCTGTTTGTGACTATAGGAAGTGTTAGAGCAATATTTCTATCTAATATTACAATCGTGTGTTAATATAAACATTTTGAAACGTTTATTAGGTGTTGAGCATATCCTCTCTTCCTCGTGATTTTCCACGCTTTCTTTCTATTAAAATTATGGAATACCGTTATAAAATCAATGAATGCTAAATGGGTTTCCCTATTACGCTCTTCCTGTTATATGATTATTTGTTTAATTATGAATAATGAATGTGTTGTCGACCTGTCCCCGCGAAACTTCATTCGTTCTTCGCATAGTAAACTCACAATAACAACCTTTAACCTCTTGTTCACTGTTCTGGTATAATCGTCTTCTATTACGCTTATAAACCTATCCCACCATTCTTGACATTCTCGTTTCACTGCTCAATTTTTTGCATTTCTCTCTTTTTTGTTAATTTGATTATTCTCTTCTGTTGGTTCATCTGGATACTTAAGATAAGCATCTTGTTTTTCCTTCACAACTTCATCTACTTCTGGCATCCAAATTATTTAATCTTTCTTCCTTGTTATCTTCTACATTTTTCATAAGGCTTCTTGAGATCCTCTCTCAGATGCCCTTTCTATATTTTTCCATTCCTTCTCTCTTTCGCTTTTGCTGAAGGTCTTAATGAAGTCTCCTCTAGTACAGATATATACTTTTCGCTTCGTATGTTATATTCATTTAGTAGATATACTTTACAGATTTCTTCCTTCGTCTTTCATTCCAGCAGCTCTATTTTCTTTCTCTATTTGGTGTGCATACCTATTTGAAACATCACAAAGAAATGGTCAGAACCTGTGTAATATCCCTTGTACACTCTTGTGTATCTTACTTCATATTCTGTAACTTGTGTTAAAGGCGCTACAGTCTGGAACCGCGCGGCCGCTAAGGTCGCAGCTTCGAATCCTGCCTCGGGCATGGATGTGTGTGATATCCTTAGGTTAGTTAGGTTTAAGTAGTTCTAAGTTCTAGGGGACTGATGACCTTAAAAGTTAAGTCCCATAGTGCTCAGAGCCATTTGTAACTTATGGAATTGTCTAATTTGTAAGAATTTCTTAGTCCTTAAATTAATTGAATGACACATGTTCTTCTCAAATTTTCGGACGAATGATTTTCAAATCTTACAATTTTCTGAACTGCACTTTCTTCGAGGTTAAGCTACAACACTGTATTAAGAGCTGTTGTAAACAAGCATTATTATATAAGCTCTCGATGGTCTAGTGGGTACGGTAGTAGACTCCCCTCGTCTGACTTCCAAGTTCAGCCCCGCCTAGGGGCTGGTTCCTCTCCCTTCAAGACGGCCATAAGGTCATCTGAGCCTGAAGGATGAGCGTCGTGGGCCGTTCGGTGTGATCCACCGCGAATTCCTCTACTGCGCCGACCTCTTCGCGTCATAATATCAATTGCAACATACGTCCTCAATTATTTACTGCATGTATTCTAATTTCTGTCTTCCCCTACAGTTTTTACTGTCTACAGATCTCTCTAGTATCATTGAACCTTTATGTCGTAACAGATGTTCTATCGTTCCACCCCTTCTTCTTGTCTGTGTTTTCTGTGTGTTTTATTCTATGCTGATTCTGTGGAGATCCTCCTTATTCCTTTTCTTGTCAGTCCACCTAATTTTCAACATTCTTCTGTGACACCATATCACAAACGCTTCGATTCTCTTCTGTTTCTTGTTTTCATACTTTCCTTGATACACTGCTGTATACTGCTGTGCTCCAAACGTATATTCTCAGATATTTCTTCTTCAAATTAAGAGCTATGTTTCATACCAGCAGACTCCTCTCTGCCAGAAATCCCAATTCGCCTCTGCTAGTCTTTTCATGTCCTCCATTTTTTGTCCAGCAAGGGCTATTTTGCTTTCAAGGTACCAGATCCCTTAACTTCGTATCGTTTGCAGTCACTAATTTTGATGTTAAGTTTTCTCATTTCTACTACTTCTCAGTACTTTCGTCTTTTCTCACTTTAACCGAGGAGGGTGGTGCAGTAGTTAGCACACTGGACCCACATGCCGGAGGACAATGGTTCCTTGAATCATTCTGATCGTATGCTCTGTCTCTGATGACCTCAATGTCGATGGAACATAACCCCTAATCTTCCTTTTTCCAGTTTATTCTCAATCTACATTGTTCACTCCGTAATGTGTTAATTCCATTCTGTAGGTCCCATAATTCTTGCACACGTGTGCAAGACTTGCTAGAATACCTATTTGTCTATTTGTGCTAGACTGACATTACACAAGAGATTGTTGATGCAAGTGGGGAAGTCCGTCGCACTTCCTATTTCGAATCCTGTATAGATGGTCGTCCCTCCATTACAGCAGGTAGCGCAGGCCGCTAGCTAGTAGTACTGACGGTGGTGCAAGTTGTGAAATCGTACCAAGAGAAATCTGGCAAGTAACGGACTATTAGCTGTTACATAATGTCACAGATCACTTCAGAAATGCCACACATTTATTGATGGGCACTAATCCAGTTATACTCCAGATTTCATTGCACACACAATCCAACACATAACATAAACTTTACATTAAGAGCGCACAATTATTAGTACAAATTCGCGACCGATTCTCTCGACATTGCTGCGAAACGGTTGCAATTTACGACGCCGTCTTTTAAAATTCAACTGTTATTTAGAAATTTGTGATGACCACGTTTGGCTGCATCTTTGAGCATTGGACTCCCACGTCGACTCACTGTCGCCACGCAACCGAGTTCTTAGGCTGCTAACGGCAAACAGGAAAATCTTCTCCACCAGTCATAGTCTGTGATTCGCTTCGCTTCCGTATATTGTAGGATGTGACACGAACACTCAGTTCCAAGTCACATGGCCGTCACGTTTACAGTGCCACGTCAGCCCCTTCTGCAGTAACCCGAATTGGGTACCACTGTCGAACATCGTACGGAATATTCTTGTTGTTGTTGTGGTCTTCAGTCCTGCGACTGGTTTGATGCAGCTCTCCATGCTACTCTATCCTGTGCAAGCCTCTTCATCTCCCAGTACCTAATGCAACCTACATCCTTCTGAATCTGCTTAGTGTATTCATCTCTTGGTCTCCCCCTACGATTTTTACCCTCCACGCTGCCCTCCAATACTAAATTGGTGATCCCTTGATGCCTCAGAACATGTCCTACCAACCGATCCCTTCTTCTGGTCAAGTTGTGCCACAAACTTCTCTTCTCCCCAATCCTATTCAATACTTCCTCATTAGTTATGTGATCTACCCATCTAATCTTCAGCATTCTTCTGTAGCACCACATTTCGAAAGCTTCTATTCTCTTCTTGTCCAAACTATTTACCGTCCATGTTGCACTTCCATACGTGGCTACACTCCATACAAATACTTTCAGAAATGACTTTCTGACGCTTAAATCTATACTCGATGTTAACAAATTTCTCTTCTTCAGAAACGCCTTCCTTGCCATTGCCAGTCTACATTTTATATCCTCTCTACTTCGACCATCATCAGTTATTTTGCTCCCCAAATAGCGAAACTCCTTTAATACTATAAGTGTCTCATTTCCTAATCTAATACCCTCAACATCACCCGATTTAATTCGACTACATTCCATTATCCTCGCTTTGCTTTTGTTGGTGTTCACCTTATATCCTCCTTTTAAGGCACTGTCCATTCCGTTCAGCTGCTCTTCCAAGTCCTTTGCTGTCTCTGACAGAATTACAATGTCATCGACAATACCTACTCCGAATTTTTATTTTGTTTCCTTTACTGCTTGCTCAATATACAGATTGAATAACACCGGGGACAGGCTACAACCCTGTCTCACTCCCTTCCCAACCACTGCTTCCCTTTCATGTCCCTCAACTCTTATAACTGCCATAACTAATGGAATGTTGTCTACTCCCAGGGCCTTGATTCGACTTAGGTCTTTCAGTGGTCTATCAAATTCTTCACGCAGTATCATACCTCCCATTTCATCTTCATCTACATCCTCTTCCATTTCCATAATATTGTCCTCAAGAACATCGCCCTTGTATAGTCCCTCTATATACTCCTTCCACCTTTGTGCTTTCCCTTCTTTGCTTAGAACTGGGTTTCCTTCTGAGCCCTTGATATTCATACAAGTGGTTCTCTTTTCTCCAAAAGTCTCTTTAATTTTCCTGTAGGCAGTATCTATATTATCCCTAGTGAGGTAAGCCTATACATCCTTACATTTGTCCTCTAGCCATGCCTACTTACCCATTTTGCACTTCCTGTCGATCTCATTTTTGAGACGTTTGTATTCCTTTTTGCCTGCTTCATTTACTGCATTTTTATATTTTCTGCTTTTATCAATTGAATTCAGTATTTCTTCTGTCACCCAGGGATTTCTACTAGCCCTCGTCATTTTACCTACTTGATCCTTTTTATCTACTTGATATTTTTACTGTATTTCTTTCCCCCATTCTTGTCAATTGTTCCTTTATGCTCTTCCTGAAACTCTCTACAACCTCTGGTTCTTTCAGTTTATCCAGGTCCCATCTCCTTAAATTCCCACCTTTTTGCAGTTTCATAACCAATAGATTGTGGTCAGAGTCCACATCTGCCCCTGGAAATGTCTTACAATTTAAAACCTGGTTCCTATATCTCTGTCTTACCATTATATAATCTGTCTGAAACCTGTCAGTATCTCCGGGCTTCTTCCATGTATACAACCTTCTTTTATGATTCTTGAACCAAGTGTTAGCTATGATTAAGTTGTGCTCTGTGCAAAATTCTACCAGACGGTTTCCTCTTTCATTTCTTACCCCCAATCCATATTCACCTACTACGTTTTCTTCTCTTCCTTTTCCTACTATCGAATTCCAGTCACCCATGACTATTAAATTTTCGTCTCACTTCACTATCTGAATAATTTCTTTTATCTCATCATACATTTCTTTTATTTCTTCGTCATCTGCAGAGCTAGTTGGCATATAGACTTGTACTACCGTTGTAGGCGTTGGCTTCGTGTCTATCTTGGCCACAATAATGCGTTCACTATGCTGTTTGTAGTAGCTTACCCGAAATCCTATTTTTTATTCATTATTAAACCTACTCCTGCATTACCCCTATTTGATTTTGTAATTATAACCCTGTATTCACCTGACCAAAAGTCTTGTTCCTCCTGCCACCGAACTTCGCTAATTCCCACTATATCTAACTTTAACCTATCCATTTCCCTTTTTAAATTTTCTAATCTACCTGCCCGATTAAGGGATCTGACATTCCACGCTCCGATCCGTAGAATGCCAGTTTTCTTTCTCCTGATAACGACGTCCTCCTGAGTAGTCCCCGCCCGGAGATCCGAATGGGGGACTATTTTACCTCCGGAATATTTTACCCAAGAGGACGCCATCATCATTTATCCGTACAGTAAAGCTGCATGCCCTCGGGATAAATTACCGCCGTAGTTTCCCCTTGCTTTCAGCCGTTCGCAGTACCAGCACAGCAAGTCCGTTTTGGTTAATGTTACAAGGCCAGATCAGTCAATCATCCAGGTTGTTGCCCCTGCAACTACTGAAAAGGCTGCTGCCCCTCTTCAGGAACCATACGTTTGTCTGGCCTCTCAACAGATACCCCTCCGTTGTGGTTGCACCTACGGTACGGCTATCTGTGTCGCTGAGGCACGCAAGCCTCCCCACCAACGGCAAGGTCCATGGTTCATGGGGGAGGGGGGGGGGGATAATTAATGTTATGGTTCAAGGGGGGGGTAACATTACTATAATATTTGTATGTCAGATTGACGCAAATGCGTCTGTGTATAAGGATTGGTGCAGACCAGTTTTGGTTAGAGTATGATCAGGAGCGAGTATTCTGATTGGCAGTCAGGATGGTCGACCAATCAGAATTGAGACGGTTCCCGTTCGTTACCTGATAGATATCCTGGGTGTGAGGCTGGAAGAAAGAGGTTGCTCACTAGATTTGAACGCGGACGGTAACGTTACTAGTGCCAGTAAAAATAATGTGTAAGATAGAGAATTACTTAGTATTTCAGTTATTGGTGAGCTAAATCGATAGCAGTTGTTGTTGAGGACTGCTTGGCGAAATTTGAGAGATTTTGACTAAATCTGTTGGACAGATATTTGGGTGTGAAATATTGGCCTTCATAGAATCAGCATGGCATGTTTCAGTATTCAACTACTGAGCATTTTTTGGCGAGCAGTTTCTTTTTTAGAAATCCACAAGAAAGACCGAATGTAATAACTCATATTAGTTGTGAAATTAATGACTGTGAAAACGTTGTTTAAATTGGGGTCGGGTTTGGACACATTTCTGGCTGCTGTGCATGTGAAATGTATGTATGAATCGTGAAGTGGAAGGAAATAGCCAATAGTTTAAATGTGGACTGAATAGTACCTTTTCTTTGGGTATCAAGGACAAAATAAAAATTATTGTGTGTAAAATTCGGACATTATTTTCCAGTAGCCAATCCATTTCCTTACTGCCCGATAAAATTGGATGACAGTATTTCTACAGAAGTTTCTTTCATAACAAGAGTTTCACGGCCTCATAAATTGTAGATATTAGGTGGTGTGCGCTGCTTTTACATCACCTTGTAAGTATCTACGTTGCCGAGTGAAGGGACATTGAGCAGACGCCGTTCTGAGGTAGGTGAATTTTAATTTGCAGCCTGCACAGTGACAACGACGAACAGACACGAGAAATGAAACCCGTCACTCCGCAGTGCCACAAATGGACGTCCACTGAGTGACGACAGGTGTGCTACTCAGATGAATCAAGTTTTATGTCCCATTGGCGTGAAGCGTCTGAAAGTAGACAACCTGCAACAATCGTCTGAAGAGTCCATGTCAGAGGAGGGAGCATTATGTCCTCTGGAATGTTTTCGTGACATTCCCTGGTTGATCTCGTCATTCAGGAAGGCACACTAGATCAACACAAGTATGCATATAACCTTGGGAACCATGTCCGCTCATACATGCAGTTTGTTTCTCCTCGGCACAATGGCATCTACTAGCAGGACAATGGAAAGCGTGACACAGCTCGCAGAGAAAGTGCGGGGTTCGAAGAGCAGCAGCACGACAGTGGAGTCGGCATGGATCCACACATCTGTCGGTACCTCCCAGAATCTCACTGACACTGTTTCTCAAAGTCCGCCTTGCAAAAGGCGGTCATTTAGGCTTTTATGTATCTGAGCAGTGTAGAAACATGCTAACATGGACAGTCATGAGAGCATCTTATAAGAACGTAGCATAGACCATGGAATGGCCTATTAAATAGGAAGTTCTACAAGAAAGTACGTGAAGCAGTTATATCGAGGGCAATAACTAAATTTCAGTGTACTCTAATCTTAACAGCACAAAAAACTAAGTTCTGTAAAGTAAACGTTTGATATGAATAGTACTTATTAAAAGTATTTGGGACAGTGAAGGACCTTACGTTGCTGTCAGTGTCAACGAAATTCACCAGCCGGCCGGTGTGGCCGTGCGGTTCTAAGCGCTTCAGTTTGGAACCCCGTGACCGCTACGGTCGCAGGTTCGAATCCTGCCTCGGGCATGGATGTGTGTGATGTCCTTAGGTTAATTAGGTTTAATTAGTTCTAAGTTCTAGAGGACTGATGACCTCAGAAGCTAAGTCCCATAGTGCTCAGAGCCATTTTTGAAATTCACCAACAGCCGTGTAACTTAAGATGTTATTTTATTTTATTTTGAAGGCTTTTCATCATGCCATCTTCAGGCCCCATATGCATCTCTCCGAATAAACGATAATGTCATTTACAACCATAAAGCACTGGATGTCGTGAATTCAATTGTTATACTAGTGCTTCATTCGAAGACAGGAGTTGCTATCAAGTCTTCGAATGAAGCACTAGTGTAACGACTGAATTCACGATGTCCAGAGATTTATGGCTCATTATGACATTTTCGTTTATTTGGAGAGACGCTTATGGGGCCTGAAGATGGCGAGGTGAAATGCTGAAAATTTTGAGATACACGGCTCTTGGTGAATTTCATTGTCATTGACAATTGCTTAACCAGCCGATGTCCCCTGTCCATAATGGACCAACAGAGACACTACCTTGCTTGGTTCGTTGAAAATCAGTAAGAATATCAGCAGTTAAAAAAATTAGAAGCTAAATTGATTTATAATTTTTTCTTACATCTTGAATTATTACTCTGACATATGCTCACTTAAAACGTATAGAAACTTAGATGTAGTGCGGTGTATAAGATGGTGTCTTCCTTTGTTTCAAACACATATCTCGCATCAGAAGCCATTTATGCGGACCTGTTCTTTAAATATTTTACTAGTGGTGTACAATACATCACGGTTACCCCACAAATCTCTTTGACGGCATGTATTTCGTACAATTAGACTCGCCTTGAAAGATGATTGCTAGCGTCACATTAAATTAAAAAGCCGCTGCCGCCTCGCTTGGAGAACGCGTTGCGTAACCTGGTAGCTCAGCTCGGAGACAAGCGGCGAGTGATTAGTCACCCGACAGCGGTTAGCTACGCCAGGGGGAGCCTATTACTCAGCCCGTGCGGCTGGCTCCATTTGTGTAGGACATCGCCACTTCTCCAGCTGGAGGACTTTCAAGCTGTGTTTTACGGCCAAGACGAATTTTGCGCTTAGATTAGATTACATTAACCTTCATTCCAATTGATCCGTAGTTAGGAGGTCCCCTAGAATGTAGAAGATGTCAGAAAAACAATAATACATGACAAATATTTACAACTAAAGCAAACATCTAAAACATGTAACAACAAATACGGCAAGAAAAGCAATAATGAGAATCTCTTCTGATGCAATAGGCAACGACAGTATCGGTATAATCATGATTAAGAATGTTTCCGATATCTCAGTACCTGTCTTAACTGACATATTTAATTTTTCCCTCGTGAACGGAATATACCCCACTGCATGGAAAAGAAGCATAATTCGACCCATCCCTAAGATCGAAAACCCGCAACTGCCTAGTGATTAACGACCAATTAGCATACTGCCTGCTGTTTCCAAAGCACTTGAATATATTGTTCATGACCAAATCACTGAACACTTGCATGAATTCAGCCTATATGACAAATTTCAATCCAGTTTCCGTAAACATCACAGCACAAACACTGCTCTAATTAAAGTAACTGATGACCTGAAATGTGCCATCGACAATCGAAAGGCAACAGTATTGATGCTACTGGACTTCAGCAAAGCTTTTGACACTGTTAACTTTGACATATGGCTCAGAAAAATGCAACAGCTTAATTTCTCTGATAGTGCAATGAGATGGTTTGAAAGCTACTTAAAAGACAGACAGCAATGTGTTGTCTGCGTAAATGAAAAATCTTCCTGGAAACATGTTTCCTCAGGAGTGCCACAAGGATCAGTCGTAGGACCACTTTTGTTTTCTTTATATGTCAACGATATTTCGTCGGTTCTGTCCTCCTGTAAATATTATTTCTATGCCGACGACCTCCAACTCTACCTAAGCGTCAGACCTGAAGACGTAAACACTGCAATCGCTCAGATGAATGATGATCTGTCTTCAGTAGTGACATGGGCGAAAAACCTGGGGCTTAAACTAAATGCAAAAAAGACGCAAGTAATCTTAATAGCCCATCAGAAATTAATAAGTTCAGATTTCCGCGAACGGCTACCTCCTATTCTGCTCGACGGTACTCCAATACCATATCAGAAAACAGTGAAGAACTTGGGTGTAACTTTGGATGAACATCTCAACTGGGCGGAGAATACAGTCGCAGTGTGCCGAAAGACGTCTGCTTGTCTCTATGCTCTCAAAAAGTTTCGGAACATATTTCCACAGGACTTGAAACGCCAGCTCGTGCAAGCACTCGTTCTACCGAACCTCCACTATTGTGATGTGATTCAGCAAGGCACGAGTAGTGAAAACAAAAGACGGCTAGAGCTAACCATGAATGCCTGTGTGCGTTACACCTGCAACATTCGCCGATATGATCATGTTAGTGCTTCATACTCCTAGCTAGGGTGGCTGCGGCCGGACAAATTGCGTGACTACCACACTCTATGTCTACTTCACAGACTCCTCGTCGCGCAAGCACCCCAGTACCTTGCCTCAGAGATTAAAAACCTGTCATGCCATCATAATCGAAACACGAGGTCACTCTTATTTGGTATCCTAACTGTGCCCACTCACAAAACAAAAACTTTTGCAAACTCCTTCTCAGTTGCCGCGGTCCGCTTCTGGAACAAACTACCCCTTACCTTGCGCAAAATTCAATATCCTGCTGCTTTTAAGAAGAAGTTGAAGCATTTCCTACTATCATCTTCATGAAGTTCTCCACAAAATTAATGTACCAGGCCAATCCTCTCATCTGTCAAATAGCAAAGCTAGCGTCTCCTATCTTGCTCCTGAGATACCTTCCTCTTCATCTATCTCTATTAGCCACGCAATCTTCTTTTCCTTTATATTTCCTTAATTATGTTTCATCATGTCTCTCTATTCTTCTCCTCCCTTCACCATGAGTCTCCCTCATACTCCCTGCTGCCAGCACTCCTATCTAAAATTTGTCTCTTCAATAATGTCTAATTATAACGGTACTTATGATCTACGAATATAAATTCTATATGTATGTATTTCTAATTGTTTATTTCACTTTTTGTACTAGATGTAGTTTAACATGCCTACTAAAACGTATGAATGTAAAATAAGTAGAATGCCTGGTTAGATGTAAGAGAGGGCCTGATGGCCCTAATCTTGCCAGGTTAAATAAATCAATAAATAAAAAATAAATAAAATAAATAAAAAAGCTAATGTACCTTCCACAGGTCCGAAGTGGATTGATCGTTATTTTTTTTAATGAACACTATATCAAATGATCATTTTACAACACTCATTTACTATTATGGCGTTAATGCCTGAATTTAAAATTTAAAAAAATATTTATAAAGTAATAAACATATAATAGAACTACTACAACACTTATTTACAATGAACACTTCACTGCACTGAATTGGCGCAGAAGTTAGATTTTACCTTATATATATACAAACAAACACACACACACACACACACAAAATATCAGTTAGTGCTACTTAAAAATTCATCAATGGAGTAGAAGGATTTGGCCATCAATAAATCCTTTAGGCTTCCCTTTAACTGAATTTCATTGGTCGTTAAGCTTTTCATGGCTGCTAGCAAGTTATTGAAAATGTGTGTTCCTGAATAATGCACACCTTTTTGTACAAGAGTAAATGACTTTAAATCCTTGTGAATATTATTATTATTTCTAGTACCGATTCCATGAACTGAGCTCTTGAGTTGGGAAAGTGATACGTTTTTAATGACAAATTTCATTAAGGAATAAAGCAGTAGTTAGTATCCCTAGCTCCCTAAACAGGCCTCTGTTGGACTTTCGTGAGTTCACACCACATGTAACTCTTATTGCACGTTTTTGTGCCTGGAAAACTTTACCTTGGTTTGATGAATTACCCCAAAAATAATCCTATATACCATTATGGAGTGAAAGTAAGCATAGTATGCCAGCTTTTCATTTTGATATCCCCTATGTCTGACAGAATTCGCATTGCCAAAAGGGATTTGTTCAGACACTTCATCAGTTCTGTGTTGTGCTCCTCCCAGTTGAATTTATTATGAAGCTGTAATCCCAAGAATTTGACACTGTCCACTTCTTCTATCTGCTTGTCGTCATACGTTAGGCGTATACTCGTGGGACACCCCTTACAAGTCCTGAACTCCATGTAGTGTGTTTTTTCAAAGTTGAGTGACAAAGAATTGGCTAGAAACCAGTGATTAATGTCCACAAATATTATACAAGCCGATCTTTCTAAGACTACACTTAATTTGCTATTTATTACAATGTTTGTGTCATCGGTAAACAAAACAAACTTGGCATCTGGTAATGGTCATGGATACACAGAAGAAGAGGTAAGGGCCCTAAGATGGAACCTCGTGGGATGTCACATGTAATTAGTTCCCAGTTGGATGATGCCTCATAGCTTTATATATGTCTCTTTCCTATTAACACCCTTTCCTGCCAGAGATATAAGGTTTGACCCATTTTTCAGCATTTCCTTTTACACCATAATATTCTAATTTACTTAAAAGGATATTGTGATTTACACAGTCAAATGCTTTTGACAGATTACTAAATATACCAGTTTCCTGCAATTTTTTGTCTAATGAATTAAATACATTTTCACTGTAAGCGTTGATAGAATTCTCAATTCAGAATCCTTTAGAAATCCGAACTGCGACTTTGACAGTATGTTATTTTTGATAAGATGTTTATAAAGCCGATTGTACATTAACTTTTCTAAAATTTTTGAGAATGCTGGAAAACGTGAAATTGGACAGAAATTGATGCTGTTTCTTTAACACCCTTCTTAAACAGTGGCTTAACTTCAGCATATTTCAACCATTCAGGAAATATTCCATTGATAAATGACAGGTTACACAGATAGCTTAATATGTTACTTAAATGAGAACCACATCCTTAAGTTAACTTTTTTGACATTTCATTATACTCACTAGATGTTTTTCATTTTAAGGGTTTTATGATGGACATTACTTCTGCTGGGGTAGTGAGAGTCAAATTTATATTACGGAAGTTACTTGAAATTTCTTGTTTGAGGTATCCCACGGCAGCATCTACAACCCCATCTTTTCAGAAACAGTTATAAAATATCTGTTAAAAAGTTCTGCAACACTATAACATCTGCCACCAATGTATCACTTACTCTTGGTGCTATTTGCCCCTCTTCGTGTCTGGTTCTACCATTCCCCTCTTTCTCTACATCCCATATTATTTTGTTATCTGATATGACTATTTTTTCTTGTAATATATTTCCTTTGATGTCCATGTTACAGTCTTTAATATATTGCACTATTTCTTGTAATGTGCTGTAGCATCAACATCAGAACCGTTTCGGATTGACAGATACACTTTTCTTTTTGTTTTACGAAATACTCCTACTCCTTGAGTAATCCATAGCTTCTCTGTAGACATTGCTCTAACCTTGGTTAGTTTTGGGGGGAAACAGTGTTCAAATAAGGTAAGCACTTTATTAGCAAAAGCGTTATATTTTTCATTCATGACATGAGCCTTGTCAACATCACTCCAGTGAAAGTCTCTGAGGAGTGTCCTAAAAATAATTAATCTTTAGCTTATTGATTACCCTCTTGAGTTCAGATTTAACAGATTTTATAACCTGTTCAGTATTAACATTTAACAGAAGGAACAACATGTCATCGTCAGAGAGGCCATTGACTATTAGTTTTGTAATTAATTTTGTTCATTGGACTTTTCTATAAAGATATTATCAATGCCTATTTGTGAGCAATTGGCTACTATAGTTGAGAACTTTACAGTGGGAATTAAGTTCAATAATAGTGCTACCAAGTTAGATAAGTTCTTATTGGGAGACTCTTTAAGGAAATCTACACAGAAAGTCAGCAGCAACCACTATTTCTTTGTTTTTGGTTGTTAACAGCTTCAAGGTCGTTTATGAACAGATTAAAGTTATCTGCAGATGCTCGATATACACTTAAAATTATGAAGGATTTTTTATGAACTTCTACTTCTGTTCCACATGCTTCCATATGCTGTTCTAGGTAAAATTCATGAATATATGTTTTCTTAAATTTATAACAGTTCCTGATGAATGTGGCAACTCCTCCTGTCCACATTTCTGATCAACAAAAGTGAGATGCTAACCTAAATCCTGTAACACTTAAAAGTTCTATACCAGTGGTCACATGATGTTCAGAAAGGCAGATTATGTCAACTGGGTTTGAGGACTCAAATTCATATATGCAGATAATTGATTCATTAATTTTATTTCTCAGCCCTCGAATATTTTGGTGCAATAAAGATAGCCGACATCTCACATTGACTGAGTTAAAATTGGGTGTATTTGAAATTTCTGCTGATTGTTGGAAATTTTCGACCAACAGCTGTTTATGCTGATGTAATAAGGTGGAATTATATTTTCTTGGTTTCTTTCTCAAACTAAAGGTTTGTCTCAATCCCAACATATCTTAAAACTTGGTTTCCTTCTGTCCTCCCTACCCTAAAAAGGGTCTTTTCTGAACCCTATAAGAACTGATATTTCATCACTCATGACAGTGTATACCCCTTTTAACTTCTCTGCCATTTTACCAGCCAGTTTACTCTTGCTTTTCCTGTTGAAGTGAAGGCCACGCCTGGTATTGTCCCAAGTATTGAGAGAATCAACAGGAACCACACCAATGTTTGACCCTGCACCCGACATAAGCTGCCGTTCCATCTCTAAATTGACAGAAGAGTTCAAATGTGGTCGGTCATAGCGCCCAAGAACAGATACAAACTCAACACCAGTAAGCTTCGATGCTGATGCAATATTTGCCAGGTCACACTTCATACTGTAAACAGGATCTCTGTCAGTAGTGTTACCTGGCCCACCACTATAAACAAGGTGTCTTCCTTAGTGACATCTTTGCGAAGTGATCCTAAATCCTCTGTCACCTGCTCCAGAATAGCACTAGGTTTAAAAAAATCGTGATAGGGTATTCTGATCCTAATTTTTCCAGCGAAATCTGGCCAACACCTCTTCCATGGGAACTACCTAACAGCAACACTTTCTTTCTCTTTACTGATTTCCCTACATTCATACTTTTCAATTTGCGGGAAGTTTGTTGTGGCCTGTCTACACCTACAACTGCTTGAGGCTCCCCAGCTTCTAGCTGAAGCAACAGTTCAAATCTGTTTTCCACATTCAACACGAAGGTGTCAGACAAAGCTCTAGGCCTGTTCCTCCTGTTGCCTGTTGCCACTTCCCACCTCTCTATACCCCTCTCCCTCCTTAACCTGTCAAGATCTCCCCTGGCCTTGTCTAACTCAGCCTGAAGGGCGGCTGTTTTCCCCTCCTGCTCTCGTATCTTCCTATCTCTACTAGATGTCCTACAAAACCACTAATCAGTCTCATTTACTTCCCCTACAGTCATCCACATGGAAAAAACTGCAGCACCAGTCACACTAAAGCCTCGACCTAACAGTTCTACGGCAAGTCAAGCACTTTTCACTCATGATAAACGCAATAGTTTCTAAGAATAAGTCAGTTAAATTACAGATAAACACGAAAATACTATTCCACAAAGGTGGCCATTACGAAACTGTATTTAAACAAAAGTGCAAAATTTCTGTAACAACGCCGGCCGGCGTGACCGAGCGGTTCTAGGCGCTACAGTCTGGAACCGCGCGACCGCTACGGTCGCAGGTTCGAATCCTGCCTCGGGCATGGATGTGTGTGATGTCCTTAGGTTAGTTATGTTTACGTAGTTCTAAGTTCTAGGGGACTGATGATCTCAGAAATTAAGTCCCATAGTGCTCAGAGCCATTTGAACCATTTTTTCTGAAACAACAACTTAAAACTTTACGCTACTTTCCGGAAATTTGAGTTATGTAATGAAGAGGTACGCTACAGTTAAATTGCTGGAGAGAGCAAAGAACAATTAAACGAAATTCTATAGATTTGCTGCGGCAGAACGTAAACAGATAATACGACTATAGCCCGACTGTGCGATCTTTTCGCGTTTCCTGCTATGTAACGTAAAGAAAAATGAAACCTTTAATGGGTCGCTTAAAAAGCACACTAATACACCTATTTACCACGTAATCAGTGCTAAACTGTTATTATAATCTAAAACGACTTAGCTTTACGAGAAAACTCGCATTAGTCGCCTGGCTGCAGGGCTGCCAACTGTTGTGTTTCTTAAGGCAGGCTAGCATCTGTGAACTACACTGCCGGAAAAAATTAGTACAGCCTTTTGGAGGTTTCCAATTCACTCAAGATTTATTGTTACAACAGTACATACGAAGTACATGAAATTATTACATTTACAGATCAGTAGGACAAGCGGTTCTGAGGTATCAGATGTCGACCTTAGCTGAAACACCCGTATCAGTACTTGTTGTAGCCTCCATAGGCAGCAATGCAGGCGGTGACTCTGTTACTCAGTCGATCGAAAAGACAGCCTGCTCGTCCTGTGCGTACAGTTCTGTAAGATCTGTTGGTTGACCAGTGGCACGAGTTGCTTCTTGTCCCGTCACATAACACAGGTGGTCGATGAGATCCTGCCGGTCAGGGAAGTCACTGCTCGCCTAACAGAGCACATTGAGTTACATGGGTAGTACATGTGCTAGCATTATCCTGTTATAACGACACACCATCTTCCTGTAACAAGAACAGAAAAAGAACGGGTCTAACAACATTCTACACGTACCGAGCGCTGGCTAGAGTCCCTTCCACTAACACAAAAGCAGCACGAGTGTTGCGGCTTGTCACACCTCAGACCATAAGGCTCGGAACGGGGCCAGCGTGCCTTAGTCACGCAGCGCTCACCAAGTCCTCGTCGTGCAGGGCAAACGACGGTCACTTGCGTGCAGGCACAATCTACTTTCACAGCTGAGGACTATGGAGCGTCAATCCATCTTCCAAGTGATTCTCTGCCGGCACCTGCCGCGCCGTGCGCGTCGGTGTTGTTGCGTGAGTGGAAGTCGGGCTAGAGGTGTGCGTGCCCGTATTCCCACTGCTAATAATCAGTTCACAACACTTCGTGTTGACGCTTCCGGATTCGTAAGCCGTCTTATCTGTGCTGTGGTAGCTGTACGATTTGCAACTGCTCCCCTTACAGTATGACGATCCTTGCGGGCGTCTGTGCTACATCTACATCTACATTTATACTCCGCAAGCCACCCAACTGTGTGTGCCGGACGGCACTTTACGTGCCACTGTCATTACCTCCCTTTTCTGTTGCAGTCGCGTATGGTTCGTGGGAAGAACGACTGCCGAAAAGCCTCCGTGTGCGCTCGAATTTCTCTCATTTCACATTCGTCATCTCCTCGGGAGGTATAAGTAGGGGAAAGCAAAATATTCGATACCAAATCCAGAAACGAACCCTCTTGAACACTGCGATGCAGAG
The DNA here is from genome assembly GCF_023864275.1 of Schistocerca cancellata. Classification (NCBI taxonomy): domain Eukaryota; kingdom Metazoa; phylum Arthropoda; class Insecta; order Orthoptera; family Acrididae; genus Schistocerca; species Schistocerca cancellata. The sequence goes on along the minus strand of NC_064631.1, from coordinate 599,094,798 downwards.
CGCCTCTCTTGCAGAGTCTGCCACTTGAGTTTGCTAAACATCTCCGTAACGCTATCACGCTTACCAAACAACCTTGTGACGAAAAGCGCCGCCCTTCTTTGGATCTTCTCTATCGCCTCTGTGAACCCGACCTGGTACGGATCCCACACCGATGAGCGATACTCAACTATAGGTCGAACGAGTTTTTTCTAAGCCTCCCCCTTTGTTGATGGACTACATTTTCTAAGGACTCTCCCAATGAATCTCAACCTGGCAACCGCCTTACCAACAATTAATTTTATATGATCAGTCCACTTCAAATCGTTCCATATGCATATTCCCAGATATTTTACAGAAGTAACTGCTACCAGTGTTTGTTCTGCTATCATATAATCATACAATAAAGGATCCTTCTTTCTATGTATTCGCAATACATTACATTTGTCTATGTTAAGGGTCAGTTGCCACTCCCTGCACCAAGTGCCTATCCGCCGCAGACCTTCCTACATTTCGCTGCAATTTTCTAATGCTGCAACTACTCTGTATACTACAGCATCATCCGCAGAAAAAAGGCGCATGGAACTTCCGACCCTATCTACTAGATCATTTATATATATTGTGAGAAGCAATGGTCCCATAACACCCCCCTGTGGCACGCCAGAGGTTACTTTAACGTTTGTAGACGCCTCTCCATTGAGAACAACGTGCTATGTTCTGTTTGCTAAAAACTCTTCAATCCAGTCACACAGCTGGTCTGATATTCCGTAGGCTCTTACTGTGTTTATCAGGCGACAGTGCGGAACTGTATCGAACGCCTTCCAGAAGTAAAGAAAAATGGCGTCTACCTGGGAGCCTGGGAGCCTGTATCTAATATTTTCTGGGTCTCATGAACAATTGAAGCGAGTTGGGTCTCACACGATCGCTGTTTCCGGAATCCATGTTGATTCCTACAGAGAAGTTTCTGGGTTTCCAGAAATGACATGATACGCGAGCAAAAAACATGTTCTAAAATTCTACAACAGATCTACGTCAGAGATATATGCCTATAGTTTTGCGCCTCTGCTCGACGACCCTTCTTGAAAACTGGAACTACCTGTGCTCTTTTCCAATCATTTGGAACCCTCCGTTCCTCTAGAGACTTGTGGTACACGGCTGTTAGAAGGGGAGCAAGTTCTTTCGCGTACTCTGTGTAGAATCGAATTGGTATCCCGTCAGGTCCAGTGGACTTTCCTCTGTTGAGTGATTTCAGTTGCTTTTCTATTCCTTGGACACTTATTTCGATTTCAGCGATTTTTTGCGTTCGTGCAAGGATTTAGAGAAGGATCTGCAGTGCGGTCTTCCTCTGTGAAACAGCTTTGGAAAAATGTGTTTAGTATTTCAGCGTCATCCTCTGTTTCAATGCCATTATCATCCCAGAGTGTCTGGATATGCTGTTTCGATCCACTTACTGATTTAACGTAAGACCTGAACTTCCTAGGATTTTTTGTCAAGTCGGTACACAGAATTTTACTTTCGAATTCACTGAACGCTTCATGCATAGTCCTCCTTACGCTAACTTTGACATCGTTTAGCTTCTGTTTGTGTGAGAGGTTCTCGCTGCGTTTAAATTAGCAGTGAAGCTCTCTTTGCTTCCGCAGTAGTTTCCTAACATTGTTGTTGAACCACGGTGGGTTTTTCCCGTCCCTCACAGTTTTACTTGGCACGTACCTGCGTCGTGGACTTCCACACCATCGGAGGTGTGAGAATGTTCAGGTGAGCACTGATATCGACATCGTTGCCCATCTGAGGCTGCACGTCGAACCCGTGTGACATTTCTCCGTACAGACCATCCGGCCTCTCGAAAGGCCACAATTTGATTCCTTTCAAACTCACGCAGCTGGCTGTGGGAAGCACGAGTGGCTCTCCATAGCGTGCAACGCCCTTGAGCCATATGGCTGCGTGGAGTTGGATGGTGGTCATTCTGTGCTATATTCTGTTCTCTCTTATAAGCCTGCGTTCACACTGTTTCCTGTTTTGAGAAAAGTATATCTACGCTAATAATTATTTAGAAGTGCCTGCTTGCTTCACACGTTTGCACCAAACAAGTGTTTTCGGTCGTGAGAATTCGGTATTAAAGGGTAAACACAGATGGTGCTGTGGTTGGTACGCCACTTCTCTATCTGTTAGCGGACGACGAAGGAATCATTATCATCACATCTCCATCCCCCAGTTGCATATGCTGCCACTGGATCAAAATCGACGTTGTCTTCGCAGCTGTACTATTTTTTACCGGCAATATATTGAAGTCCATCTTCCTGCTGCAAGATCTAATGTATAGTAGCCCAGATGCCAAACGATACTGGAGTAGGGAAACCAAATGTGATTTTTGCTTCAATATATAAACATAGTGTGGCGGGTATGTTTTATTGTGCTAAGTACGTTGTAACTGCTGTTTATTCAGTCCTGAAGTACGCCTGTCAAACCCATTAGCACTCTAATGTGTTAAGTGTTCCTCGTGCAATTTCCTTATCCAGGAATGAGTTCTGGAAAGTCTAGCAATCTTAAACACGTTTATAGAGTCCTTCATGAACAGTTTAATACTTTACGAGCTAAATTAAAAATTTTCTCAAGGAACATAGAGTGTGCTGTTTATAAATATCACTTATTTATTCTCTGATGCACTGGTTTGTTTATCTTGACAATATTAACGTCCTTTTGTAGTTGATTACATCTTATCAGAAACAATCGACCAAAGAATAATCTCAATAGCTGTAACTATATTACGGTAATAACAAAAGTAATTCCTTGTAGATAAAACTAAATATTAATAGCCTTTTCTAATTTAATTTAATTTAGTTTTGTGTCTTCGTCAAAGATGTTCTTATAATTTCTTTAGGAAATCTCAGTGGAATATGATAGCAATATCTGTTGTTTCCTTATAACGGTTATTCAGTTTCCATTTGCTTGTTGTTGTGCTGCAAATAAGCACTAAATATCTGAATGAAACCAGTCAAAACAAGATAATTAATGCAGTGACGTGGTGCGTGACACGGATATTGAACATAAGGCAGAATAACGTTCACACAAAATTCAAGTCCTTTACATAGAATCCAGTCCAGGCGTAGTGGCCCTTAATGATCCGTCTGACGCTCTGAGTCCCACTTGAAAACAGAGCATATGTTGTTCTCTACAGTTCGAAGCCTGCACTACCAGGGGTCTCGTCTGTTTTTAGTTTGATATATTGTTAACATGTCGCAGAACATTCATGCCTCGTATCTGTGGCTCCTGAGCAGTTTCAATCTCAGCGTGCAACGCCCTTGAGCCATATGGCTGCGTGGAGTTGGATGGTGGTCATTCTGTTTTCTCTTATAAGCCTGCGTTCACACTGTTTCCTATTTTGAAAAAAGTATATCTACGCTAATAATTATTTAGAAGTGCACAACACAGAAGGTTTTTCGAAAATTTACGCAAAATGAATCCTATACTTGCAATTCTCGCCATGCCCGTAGCTTCACGTTTTTGCATGACAGGCACGAGTATACTACTTAGAATTTTAAAACATGCTGGTACGGACTTAAAGCTGGAGCGTTAATAAAGGGAATGAACGTAAAGCAGGAACTGACAGTGTAGGGAATAAGGAGACGGCAGAAATGAGTAATGGATGGGGTGTAAGACACTGTCACCTCATTGGCTCAGTGTACGTGGAGAAGAACTGAGAGACTGAGAATAGACAGAGGACACAAGAGGCAATGTAATTGGAGGAGAAAGGACGAATGCTATCAAACGTGCAGTTGATCAGGTAATATTGGCGGAATCAGAAGAAGAGCTACAGCAGTTGTAAAAGAGTATAGCAGAAAGGGCGATTTGTCTTGAATAAAGCTGACTATCAGAAATTCAATAGTGATGAGAATAAGCAAGAAGGAAGCGCTAATTAACATACTCTTAGATGGAAAGAAGATCATTTCTGTACCTGAGATGTTTGATGGCATGGAACGGAAGCTGTGCAGAAGGAGGAAGGAGAAGCCTGTCCGTGGGAAAGAGAGAATTTGAAATGGTGAAACAGTTACTAACAGCTACAAGAATTCCTATGAAGCTGAAGAAAAGCGCTACTGAGTGATGTGTCTGGAGTGTTGGGTTCCACAGCAGTGAGTCATGATCAGTTAAAAGAAAGAAAAAATACTTAGACAATTGTGAAATGCTGTGGAGAAGAATACTTAAGGAGAAATCGACTGATAGACTATGAAGAAACAATGAGAAATATAGGGGAATATAAAAAGATTATTGGAAGTGATCAGAAAGAAGAAAAAATCTTGACCGTGACATATTCCATGTATAAATTGTGTGCAACAAAGAATTGTAGACGATAAATAGGAAGGAATGAGAGGATGACGAGGGAGAAGAATAGGAAAGCTGGGCCACGTCATAAATGGACGTATATCCAAACAGATGAACGAATATCCTGAGAACAGGACACAGTTTGAGAGTCCGCAGTTGAAATGTTTCATAAGACGGCAGACTATAGAAAGGGGTCCGCCTGCTTAGCTGAGTGATAACGTGTTTGACTATCATGCAGCGGGCGAGGATTCGATTCCCGGCCGTGTTAGAGATTTTCTCCGCTCGTGGACTGTGTGTTGTGTTGTCCTCATCATCACCGACACGCAAGTCGCCCAGTGTGGCGTCGCCTGGAATAAGACTTGCAACTCAGAGGCCGAACTTCCCCAGATGGGGCCTCCCAGCCATCAATGTCACACGACCATTTCATTTTCAGTGGGAAGAAGAAATCGCTTCAGGCCTACAGCTTCATGTATTTGCATAAAAGGCTATGGAAAGAGAGACGAAAGATGAGTAGCTACTGGAGATGGCTCATTAGAATTTTCCATCTGATACTGATACAACGTATGAGGAAAGCAGTGGTTCTGAAAAAAATTAAGCTGTTTAACAATTCCTACTCAACAATCTACTCGTGAAACAAATGTAAAATGAGACCACGCCGCATATCATTCATCAACAGAATACTTTCACTTATTCTCCTGAAGCTGAAGAAATTCACATTGAAGGTATCAGTGATAGTGAAAAACATCTCCTAACTCTTTCCAGAACAAAAAAAGAAAGAAGGGAGTTGATTTTTGAATGACATTGGAACCCAAACTCGGGGAATTCATGGCAAGAGTTTACTGATAAGTCTTGGGATTCGTGAAAACTGCGCTGTTTATCTACGAGGGTTGCCCAGAAAGTAATTCACCGCATTTTTTCTTCAACAGTCCTTTATTGAACATGATGAGAATTACACACACGAAAGAGTGGTGGTTTTGAGCCGTTTCCTGGCCGTCCTCCAGCGCTAAACAGCAGCGTGTATGCCTTGTCGGTACCAATCTTTGTCCTGGTGGCGGAGCCAGTGCTTTACTGTGTGAATTATCTCCTCATCGTCCTTAAAATGTCTTCCAAAAATGGCATCCTTTAATGTCCCAAGCATGTGGAAGTTCTAGGGGCTAGATCAGAGCTGTAGAGTGGATGGAGCAACACTGTCCAACCCTCTTTTGCGATGTGTTCAGCAGTCCTCAAACTTGTGTTGCGCCGAGCGTTATCGTGTTTCAGTAAAACATCTCCTGGTTTGCTATGGCGCCGGAAGCGAGTCTTGAGTTTTGTTAATGTGTTGATATATACTTCTGATTTAATAGTACCGGCTGGCATCAAATAAATGAGAATCACACCTCCACAGTCTCAGAACACTGTGATCATGACCTTACCGGCGGAAGCAGTTGCTTTGAATTTTTTAATCTGTGGGGAGTGAGAATGGCGCCGTTCCATCGACTGTCGTTTTGTTTCAGGCTCAAAATGGTGAACCAAGGTTTCATCACTTGTCACAGTCCGGGACAAGAAGGCCTCCTCCTCAGCTTCAAAACGTTGCAACAAATCAAGACAAATATTTTTTTCTGTGCGATTTTTGATCCACTGTTCGACAGCGCGGGACGCATCTCGCACGCACTTTTGAATATCCAAGAGTGCTGATAATTGCATCCACACTCCCTTTGCTGATTGACAGATGCAGCGCCAACTGCCGAGTCGTAATGTGTCTGTCCTCGCCACTGACAGCATCAGCTCGCTACAACAAGTCAGGTGTGACAGCCGTGGATGGTCTCCCCGACCGCTGCAAATCGTGGAGCTCTGCCGAACAACCTTCTTGTGACCTCGTCCTCCGTGCCCAGCGACTAACTGTACTTCTGGCGTCAGCAGATGCTCCGTAGACTTTGCACAAGCGTTTGTGAATATTCACCACAATTTCTTTCTCTGCAGTCATAAAGTTATTGAAGGCTCGTTGCTTGTAACATACAGGGTGTTTCAAAAATGACCGGTATATTTGAAACGGCAATAAAAACTAAACGAGCAGCGATAGAAATACACCGTTTGTTGCAATATGCTTGGGACAACAGTACATTTTCAGGCAGACAAACTTTCGAAATTACAGTACTTACAATTTTCAACAACAGATGGCGCTGCGGTCTGGGAAACTCTATAGTACGGTATTTTCCACATATCCACCATGCGTAGCAATAATACGGCGTAGTCTCTGAATGAAATTATCCGAAACCTTTGACAACGTGTCTGGCGGAATGGCTTCACATGCAGATGAGATGTACTGCTTCAGCTGTTCAATTGTTTCTGGATTCTGGTGGTGCACCTGGTCTTTCAAGTGTCCCCACAGAAAGAAGTCACAGCGGTTCATGTCTGACGAATAGGGAGGCCAATCCACGCCGCCTCCTGTATGTTTCGGATAGCCCAAAGCAATCACACGATCATCGAAATATTCATTCAGGAAATTAAAGACGTCGGCCGTGCGATGTGGCCGGGCACCATCTTGCATAAACCACGAGGTGTTCGCAGTGTCGTCTAAGGCAGTTTGTACCGCCACAAATTCACGAAGAATGTCCAGATAGCGTGATGCAGTAATCGTTTCGGATCTGAAAAATGGGCCAATGATTCCTTTGGAAGAAATGGCGGCCCAGACCAGTACTTTTTGAGGATGCAGGGACGATGGGACTGCTACATGGGGCTTTTCGGTTCCCCATATGCGCCAGTTCTGTTTATTGACGAAGCCGTCCAGGTAAAAATAAGCTTCGTCAGTAAACCAAATGTTGCCCACATGCATATCGCCGTCATCAATCCTGTGCACTATATCGTTAGCGAATGTCTCTCGTGCAGCAATGGTAGCGGCGCTGAGGGGTTGCCGCGTTTGAATTTTGTATGGATAGAGGTGTAAACTCTGGCGCATGAGACGATACGTGGACGTTGGCGTCATTTGGACCGCAGCTGCAACACGGCGAACGGAAACCCGAGGCCGCTGTTGGATCACCTGCTGCACTAGCTGCGCGTTGCCCTCTGTGGTTGCCGTACGCGGTCGCCCTACCTTTCCAGCACGTTCATCCGTCACGTTCCCAGTCCGTTGAAATTTTTCAAACAGATCCTTTATTGTATCGCTTTTCGGTCCTTTGGTTACATTAAACCTCTGTTGAAAACTTCGTCTTGTTGCAACAACACTGTGTTCTAGGCGGTGGAATTCCAACACCAGAAAAATCCTCTGTTCTAAGGAATAAACCATGTTGTCTACAGCACACTTGCACGTTGTGAACAGCACACGCTTACAGCAGAAAGACGACGTACAGAATGGCGCACCCACAGACTGCGTTGTCTTCTATATCTTTCACATCACTTGCAGCGCCATTTGTTGTTGAAAATTGTAACTACTGTAATTTCGAAAGTTTGTCCGCCTGAAAATGTACTGTTGTCCAAAGCATATTGCAACAAACGGTGTATTTCTATCGCTGCTCGTTTAGTTTTTATTGCCGTTTCAAATATACCGGTCATTTTTGAAACACCCTGTATATCATCTATAGACGCCATTTTGAAACTGTCCTGCAGCTACGTTATCTGTCGGAAGTGACGGAAACTTGGTGCGCTCACTCAGGAGACTTCAGACAATACATACGTAACGTGTTGCATTCGTAGCATTGTCTTCGTCTGAGAAAGAAAATGAGGTGCATTACTTTCTGGGCAACCCTCGTAATATAGGCTGGAAGATATCATTTAAAGTGTTCCCAATACAAGATGTTTTTCTATGCAAATAAGAGCTAAAAGTTTTTTTTCTATCAATACCGTTTTTCAAGAGGAAATGTTTGCTGTACTGTTGTGACCTGATGGAGCTGTGAAGTCCCTTTTTGAAATAATAATGATAGCGTGTTTGACTACTATGCAGCGGGCGAGGATTCGATTCCCGGCCGGGTTAGATATTTTCTCCACCCGTGGACTGTGTGTTGTGTTGTCCTCATCAACACCGCATAATAAAGGGCGAGTAAAATATATTTTCCTGTTTTTCTCCACACTAAAACGATTTTCAACTGACTATAATCATAAAACAACGTCAAAGGACAAAAATGCACATCATAATACACAAAATACACTCCTGGAAATTGAAATAAGAACACCGTGAATTCATTGTCCCAGGAAGGGGAAACTTTATTGACACATTCCTGGGGTCAGATACATCACATGATCACACTGACAGAACCACAGGCACATAGACACAGGCAACAGAGCATGCACAATGTCGGCACTAGTACACTGTATATCCACCTTTCGCAGCAATGCAGGCTGCTATTCTCCCATGGAGACGATCGTAGAGATGCTGGATGTAGTCCTGTGGAACGGCTTGCCATGCCATTTCCACCTGGCGCCTCAGTTGGACCAGCGTTCGTGCTGGACGTGCAGACCGCGTGAGACGACGCTTCATCCAGTCCCAAACATGCTCAATGGGGGACAGATCCGGAGATCTTGCTGGCCAGGGTAGTTGACTTACACCTTCTAGAGCACGTTGGGTGGCACGAGATACATGCGGACGTGCATTGTCCTGTTGGAACAGCAAGTTCCCTTGCCGGTCTAGGAATGGTAGAACGATGGGTTCGATGACGGTTTGGATGTACCGTGCACTATTCAGTGTCCCCTCGACGATCACCAGTGGTGTACGCCCAGTGTAGGAGATCGCTCCCCACACCATGATGCCGGGTGTTGGCCCTGTGTGCCTCGGTCGTATGCAGTCCTGATTGTGGCGCTCACCTGCACGGCGCCAAACACGCATACGACCATCATTGGCACCAAGGCAGAAGCGACTCTCATCGCTGAAGACGACACGTCTCCATTCGTCCCTCCATTCACGCCTGTCGCGACACCACTGGAGGCGGGCTGCACGATGTTGGGGCGTGAGCGGAAGACGGCCTAACGGTGTGCGGGACCGTAGCCCAGCTTCATGGAGACGGTTGCGAATGGTCCTCGCCGATACCCCAGGAGCAACAGTGTCCCTAATTTGCTGGGAAGTGGCGGTGCGGTCCCCTACGGCACTGCGTAGGATCCTACGGTCTTGGCGTGCATCCGTGCGTCGCTGCGGTCCGGTCCCAGGTCGACGGGCACGTGCACCTTCCGCCGACCACTGGCGACAACATCGATGTACTGTGGAGACGTCACGCCCCACGTGTTGAGCAATTCGGCGGTACGTCCACCCGGCCTCCCGCATGCCCACTATACGCCCTCGCTCAAAGTCCGTCAACTGCACATACGGTTCACGTCCACGCTGTCGCGGCATGCTACCAGTGTTAAAGACTGCGATGGAGCTCCGTATGCCACGGCAAACTGGCTGACACTGACGGCGGCGGTGCACAAATGCTGCGCAGCTAGCGCCATTCGACGGCCAACACCGCGGTTCCTGGTGTGTCCGCTGTGCCGTGCGTGTGATCATTGCTTGTACAGCCCTCTCGCAGTGTCTGGAGCAAGTATGGTGGGTCTGACACACCGGTGTCAATGTGTTCTTTTTTCCATTTCCAGGAGTGTACATGTCCATTACACACAATCAACTCCGGGTGTACACGTCGGTAAACAGCAAGCGAGAATCCGGTCAACACAGGTATCTGCAGCGATTCAGTAGAATATGCGGAAGTAGCCGCTGGTGATGCGGCCGGGTATAGTGTAATAACAACAAGCAAACAAATGCACGAGTCTGCTTAAGCTTAGCTGTGTGGGCCTGTTAGTCAACCACGGTATTTTCACACCTGGGAATGATGGCGCTAAGGTCGGCTTATCGAGAGTTTTTATTGTGATAGTGCTCGATAAAACACACTGATTTGATGTTTTGCTTAACACTTTGAATTCCAACACTAAAAAAAAATATTGTTTCTAAATTTTCACAAAACTTCTTTCATTATCATAGTAAGCAATAAAGCAATGACTACAAGAAGAAATTGGCAAAAAGTAAACACTACATTGTTTTAAAGAGTTGGTTTGATTTCGGAATATAGTTTTAAAATTTTTCAGAATATTAACATTTATTACCACCGTAAGTAGCAAAAATGAGAAGAAATTGGCGAAAAGTAAACAATCAGTTGTTTTAAGACTATGGTTTCACTTTGGAATCCCTAGGACATACAGTCTTCAGCCACCTATCATTTCATGTGTTATATTTGACAGAAAATTCGCGATTTTCCTAGACACAGTTCCACATCTCAAACTTTCCATGCAATCATAATGCCTAAAACAAATTGCAGTTTTGAAAAACAAGCAGAAATTCAGCTAACATTTTATACAGTTTGTAACAAAACTATGTACAGTGCCAGTGGTTTCATGTCCAAGCCATTTATAAAAGCAGTAGTATAAACTCAAATTTATGTTACAATAGCTTTAGGTAATCTCCTCAATACGGCTGCTTTACGAAAAAGCTTGTTACAATCTCCTAAAAACACATATCACCATCTCCGCGCCGACTGTTGCTTTGCACGTTGTTAAGTGACTCTTACAATGCACTACATTTGTAGAAGTACATCAGTGTACCGCTAGAACGTCTCTGTCTTGCAGCAGCATCGGTAGTTTCATGTTAAAGGCTTTGTTACTTAAAAAAATAAAATAAAATAAAGTAAAGAAAATGGTGATTCCAGGCAGAAGGCATTGACACTCATAAGGATAAGCCGCTTAACAAAAAGGACTCCAAAAAGCGGCTGTGGTATGATGGTTAGAGACACTTTTGCAGTCCCATTACTTAGGCTGTCCAGTTCACCTTGGTGTGTCAAAGAGGAAGAGAAACTCGAAGAACTGAAAAGAGTACGGTACGCTGGATGCTTATCCCGTATGTAGTCAAGAAAAGAATGCACAGTGTGGGTCGATGAAGTGGAAGAGACTAACGTTATAAATGTCATGTACCAAAACTCCCAACAGCTGGTCGAAACGGTGCGATCTCACATGCTGCAGTCTTTGCGGAATAAAGTAAACACAATCGAAGACTGGAAGTATTAGCAACTATGGCAGTGGCCGAAAAAACGTAATTAATAAAGAAGTTTATTAAGCGATCCTGACGGGTTTATTGAAAAGATGCTGCTTTCTTTTAGAGCAGTGGTACAAAGTGTCTTTCGAATTCTGTGGTGGGTGGGGGTTAATGGCAGTCTTTAAAAGACAAGAAAATCCGAAAAGAGACCCGGTAACTTCCGACTAACCGTAATTCCTTGTGAATTATTCTAAAAAATATGTACTGAAACTTATGCACTTTTGAAGAAGATATGTGCTAATTTTCACGGCCTCTGAAACAGTCTTCAAGTGCAAAGGAGTGCTGAGGCCTGAAAGGAAGTAGTTATTAATGTGTTATGCCGCAGTTTCAAGCATTTACATAAATAATTCCGTTGTTGTCCCAGACCACAATCTAGGTTTCAGTAGCAGGTTATTAAGCGTTTGGGTAACTCATGTCGCTTACGAGCGATCTAAAATCCCATGTGATACCGAGTTTAAAGGTCATTACTTGTCAAGACAAACAATCGGCGCTTTATTCAGATTGAAATTAGAACACAGGTGTATCATGTAACACCCGAATAAACATAATATCAAGAAACCGTCTTTCTATATAAACCAGCTCTTATTCTGATAATAAAAATATGTAAATGGAGCAAATGAAACAGTCAGCAAGTGCCTGGTTTAGCTGGGGTACAAGGAAGGATACTGAATGAAGCAGATTAGAGAGTCTGTATCTAAGGTCCTCTTAATCACTGAACATGCGGAAACGCTATGCAAGATCTCTGCCGGTTAACAGCCATGCCAGGACAAGCGTTTGACTGCTGAGCGATTAGCATTTGCAGCTGACAGCCGCCAAAGCAAGAAACGATTTAAATGTCGGAAGTACCTTTCCAGTCGGCACGCTGCGTCGTTAGCGAGCTAATTAACTGCTTTTGTCTGGGCACGAGGCGAGTACTCGCTGGCCAAAGGACATTGACGTCTCGTTTGGCTCTTTGTAATTGCCTTGCCTGTCGATACGCGGCTGGTAGCCTTGAATAGACGTGCCCAAGATTTTTCGTCTGTTGTGAAGCTGTAACATCAACTGCAGAGGTCTTTCTATATATGAAATTGTGAATGTTATGACACTGTAATCAATTGATGTATAAAAATGTGTTTATATTTGTATGTGTGTGTGTGTGTGTGTGTGTGTGTGTGTGTGTATGTATATTCCAGTTTAAAGTTTGGCCAGAACCATTGTACACTGAGGTACATCTATAGCTTATTTCACATGAAATTAGCGTGAGTCCTTATTGGTAATGTAGTCTCCCAATTTCTCTCCTGATCCCCAGTTTAGTACTACAGGGAAGTGTGGGAAGTACAAATCGTAGAGGGAGACCAAGAGATGAATACACTAACCAGATTCAGAAGGATGTAAGTTGCAGTATTTATTCGGAGATGAAGAGGCTTGCACAGGGTAGAGTAGCATCAAACCGGTCTTCGGACTGAACACCACAACAACAACAATAGACTCTCAAATCTACAACTGCCATGGATATACTTAACTTTCTGTCGTTTGTTGTGCATATGTTCAGTGAGTTGTTTTATAACTATACAAGTAACACACGGAAACATTGTGTTGCGTTCGTACATTTAGCTATCAAAATAAAAAAAAGCAAAACCAGGTGCAGATAGTCCATTTAGAGGTTTAGATGAGTGACTTCGTGAGGATCACAATATGTGACATAAATGGCTGTCTCTTATGACTGTGTTGACTTAGAAGCTTAAATTTTTTATATGCTGAAGTGTCCTTAGACATTAGTATTTGACATGAATTTCAGCTGGATATCTCTGCCACTTTCTGAGAAAACGGGATGTTAACAGACCGACAGACAGACGAACAACAAATGACAAAAAACACTTTAAAATGATATAACTACAAATTTACAATTTTTGTTTTCTTTTCCTTCACTTATAATGTGAAACCATGCTTTTTCTAAAATTTCATGTTTCTAGGTTAACGAGAAGGCTCCTGCACTTTTTGATGACTGAGTTTACAAGTATGAAAAGATGTGACACAAATGGCCGTTTCTTTTGACTGCATTGACTGAGATGTTTACATTTTTTTACATCGCCAATGCACCGAAGACCTTAGCATTTGGCACAAATTTCAACTTGTTAAATCTAACCATTACTGAGAAAAAGACGTTTTAGCAGACGAACAGACAGATGGACGACAAAGTGATTATTTAAGGGTTCTGTTTCCATCCACTGAGGTACGGAACCCCAAAAAGAACACTAATTAGGACCACTCCATTGTTTCATTGGATCAGTCTCACCATTTTCGCGCCTCCCGCTACTAAAATCAATACAACACGATCTCGAAAATATACTCATATGCGTAACTGTTAAAGTGTCTACTAGCTACAATCATCAGTATGGTGTCAAGCCTGTCACCACAACTGCTCAAGTGCTCCTTTTCAGGTGAGGGTGTTTCTTTATCCTAGTGGCTTGTGACGTCATTCTCATGCTGTCAAACAATACCTACGTCAGGACTACGACCTGTCTTGTGACTCAAACTACACTGAAGCGCCAAAAAAACTGGTATAGGCATGCGTATTCAAATACAGAGATATGTAAACAGGCAGAATACTGCGTTGAGGTTGCAACACCTGTATAAGACAACAAGTGAGTGGCGCACTTGTTAATAGGTTAATGTTGCTACAATGACAGGTTATCAAGATTTAAATGAGTCTGAAAGTCCTGTTATAGTCGGCGCACGACCGATGGGACACAGCATCTCTAAGACAGAGACGAAGTGGTGATTTTCCCGTACGACCATTTCGCGAGTGTACCGTGAATATCAGGAATCCCGTAAAACATCAAAGCTCCGACATCACTGAGACCTGAAAAGGATCCTGTATGAATGGGACCAAAGACGACTGAAGAGAATCGTTCAACGTGACGGAAGTGCAACTCTTTTGCAAACTGCTGCAGATTTCAGTGCTGCGGCTTCAACAAGTATCAGCGTGCGAACCGTTCACCGAAAAAAACATCATGGATATGGGCTTTCGGAGCTGAAAGCCCACTCGTGTGCACTTGATAACTGCTTGTCACAAAATTTTACGCCTCGCCTGGGCCCGTCAACACCGGCATTGGACTGTTGATGACTGGAAACATGTTGCCTGGTCGGACGAGTCTCGTTTCAAATTGTATCGAGCGGATGGACGTCTACAGGTATGGAGACAACCAGACGAATCCATGGACTCTGCATGTCAGCAGGGGATTGTTCAAGCCTAGTGGAGGCTCTGTACTGGTATGGAGCGTGTGCGGTTGGAGTGATATAGGACCAGTGATACGTCTAGATACGATTCTGAGAGGTGACACCTACGTAAGCATCCTGTCTGATCACCTGCATCCATTCATTTCCATTGTGCATTCCGACGGACTTGGGCAATTCCAGCAGGACAATTCGACTCCCCACACGTCCAGAATTGCTACAGAGTGGCTCCAGGAACACTCTTCCGAGTTTAAACACTTCCACTGGCCGCCAAATTCCCCAGACACGAACATTATTGAGCATATCTGGGATGCCTTGCAGTGGTGCTGTTCAGAAGAGATCTCCATCATCTCGTGATCTTACGGATTTATGGACAGCCCTGCTGGATTCATGGTGTCAGTTCCCTTCAGCATTACTTCACGTAGTAGTTGAGTCCGTGCCACGCGTGTTGCGGCAATTCTGAGTGCTCGCGGGGGCCGTACACGACATTAGGCACGTATACCGTTTTTTTTGGCTTTTCAATGCAAGTTTTGTGTAATTTTAAGCTGTATTGACGGCCAGTTGTATAGCCAGTTCAACGCATCCAAATGATATTGGTAGTCCCTCAGTAACTGACGGTTCTCTTCGCATGAAAATCATGTCTATAACATATTGATTCAACAGGGTTGAAATGGGGTGGAAGGGGTAAAAAGAAACATACATAACCAAAATCAACAGAAAAAGGCCAGAATAAAAATTAAACGTAATATCTTTGAGACGCATATTAAACGATTCTGTTTGATCAGAGGGTTACTAAACGGAAATTGAATTTCGCGGAGAATATTATTACAATAGTTATCGATAGTTTGGTAAATGGTAATTAAAACACTGACTTTTGAGTGAAGCTAGTTATCATATTCGAGGTATTTCGATCTCGTACTTCGACTGAAACACATCAATTGTTTCAAAAGGCTTTTATTAGAAAAACATAAAACGTGTTGTGACTGCGAATTGAACGTGATTCTGACTACCAGTACATGCCAGTAAAACTGAAACATAAGCCAGAAACAAAGTATACTGGCCACATTAGGAATGCTGATAAAGCAAATATTTAAGTAAAAAGATCGGCCTGGAAGCGGAAGGATACTTTTACAGAAATTTTATGTAGTAAGCGAAAGTGTCAGTTAGGTTCCACCAGAACCAGCTTTTATTGTGTGGAATTTTAGATTGTGGTGTACAGAGAAGTTTTCTTCTGAAGCAGTCGATGTAGAATAGCTAGATTTGTCGCAGTCGATTCCGGATTTGTGAAAAGAGCGGCGATTTCAAAAGAATTGTATCACGACATACATGATTCAGGGAGAGAAAAGTTATACCGTGAAGGTAGGCCCTACCTCTAGGACTGTGGGTGGGATGGAGCAGTGACTGTTGAGACAGTTCCAGTGGCATTAAAGAAAAAGTTTAGTCCAACAGAACGAATAAACCGTTGTACATCTCTTTAGGAGGAATTAAACGAGCATAAACCACTTTTTCTCGCCGTAATATTCTGAGGAATCGCACAAAATAAGTAACTGCAGCTGCATCTACATTCAGAATGTGGAAGCCATGGTGTACTGCGGGGAGGTCATGGTACGAGGGTTTGCAGGGTGGGCAAAACGAAAGTAGCTCTGAAAATACTTTATGTATCTTAAGACAGGCACTGTTGGAACACGTGAGGCAATACTGACCTAACGACTTATCTTAGAAGAAAGATTAAGAAAAGGCAAACCTACGTTTCTAGCATTTGTAGACTTAGAGAAAGCTTTTGACAATGTTAACTGGAATACTCTCTTTCAAATTCTGAAGGTGGCAGGGGTAAAATACAGGGAGCGAAAGGCTATTTACAGTTTGTACAGAAACCAGATGGCAGTTATAAGAGTCGAGGGGCATGAAAGTGAAGCAGTGGTTGGGAAAGGAATAAGACAGGGTGGTAGCCTCTCCCCGATGTTATTCAATCTGTATATTGAGCAAGCAGTAAAGGAAACAAAAGAAAAATTCGGAGTAGGTATTAAAATTCATGGAGAAGAAGTAAAAACTTTGAGGTTCGTCGATGACATTGTAATTCTGTCAGAGACAGCAAAGGACTTGGAAGAGCAGTTGAACGGAATGGACAGTGTCTTGAAAGGAGGATATAAGATGAACATCAACAAAAGCAAAACGAGGATAATGGAATGTAGTCAAATTAAGTCGGGTGATGCTGAGGGAATTAGATTAGGAAATGAGACACTTAAAGTAGTAAAGGAGTTTTGCTATTTAGGGAGTAAAATAACCGATGATGGTCGAAGTAGAGAGGATATAAAATGTAGACTGGCAATGGCAAGGAAAGCGTTTCTCAAGAAGAGGAATTTGTTAACATCGAATATAGATTTAAGTGTCAGGAAGTCATTTCTGAAAGTATTTGTGTGGAGTATAGCCATGTATGGAAGTGAAACATGGACGATAACTAGTTTGGACAAGAAGAGAATAGAAGCTTTCGAAATGTGGTGCTACAGAAGAATGCTGAAGATAAGGTGGGTAGATCACGTAACTAATGAGGAAGTATTGAATAGGATTGGGGAGAAGAGAATTTTGTGGCACAACTTGACTAGAAGAAGGGATCGGTTGGTAGGACATGTTTTGAGGCATCAAGAGATCACAAATTTAGCATTGGAGGGCAGTGTGGAGGGTAAAAATCGTAGAGGGAGACCAAGAGATGAATACACTAAGCAGATTCAGAAGGATGTAGGTTGCAGTAGGTACTGGGAGATGAAGAAGCTTGCACAGGATAGATTAGCATGGAGAGCTGCATCAAACCAGTCTCAGGACTGAAGACCACAACAACAACAAGACAGGCAATCCAGTTTACATCATAAGCCCGAATTGTGAATAATGTAAGCTGGGTTGCCTATCTTAAGAAGAATGCCGCTTTTCCTTTGCACACTTTGTACTTTCTAAAACAACTATTTGACGAGTATTATGCTATTGAAACAACAGTTATTTGTCCTCGAATATGATTTTTCCGCTGTAGTAGTCGAATTTTTAATAGTACTGATGAATGGAACAAGATCCGAAAGGTATGGCATGTTTAAAACGCGTG
The DNA here is from genome assembly GCF_023864275.1 of Schistocerca cancellata. Classification (NCBI taxonomy): domain Eukaryota; kingdom Metazoa; phylum Arthropoda; class Insecta; order Orthoptera; family Acrididae; genus Schistocerca; species Schistocerca cancellata. The sequence continues at coordinate 599,077,177 of NC_064631.1, read as the reverse complement.
GTTCCCCTTTAACTCAAAGCATATTTGAGCTTTGCGATCAGTGAGTGATTAGCGACTGCGAAAACTGACCTTGTAATGCAGTGGACGAACCAATAAAACACAGACTTTGATATAGCTTGTTAGAAAATTGCCGCAGAAACATTCGTAAAGTTGGTTCAAGTGAGTGCAGCAGAAGAGAGAAGGAGAAAATATTTGGTGACCGGTTCAAATTCTTTCGGACGCCACGGAGAAGTCGACCGTTATCCAGCAGCACACCACTCAAGTCGAGCAAGCATTAAAGAAAAGGAGGATAATTAGGGTTTAATGACTCATCGACGATGAGGTCATTACTGACAGTGTTCACGCGCGGAATGGGATGGATGGAGAAGGCAGTCTGAAGTATTGTTCTTAAAAAGGGAAAACATTCAAGGAATATCATTATATGATTAAGGTAATAAGGAAAAATTTAAATCTGATGGTGCGCTGGCCGGTAACGAAGTTCTGTGCGTGGATTGACAGCGGCTCCACGTCCTCTGCCTCATGATCTTCCGCGTAGGTCCGTCGCCTTGTTTTTGCCTCTGTGAAGCACAACAGGCTGAGCTACACGTATTTTCTGGAAAACAAAACAAACTGACACTCAGCATCTCAAACGGGTTGCCACTAGACTCTACCCGGAAGGAATATTAACCGGTACGAACGAGAAGCAGATGAAATAAGTAGGAGGCAAGGATATGCTCTCTTTTTCTTTTTGCAGCCGCCTGATGAGTCGATTTGCATCATCCCTAGATTACACCCATAGAAAACGCAGTATTTGTTGCTGCCCTTGCTGTAGGCACTGAGCCGGCAGTCAACTGCACTGTGTAACGATGCTGACACTCATTTCGCCAGCGCTGACTAGTTGAGGACGTCTCCTTTCTCGGCTGGTCTTTCAAGAAGAGAATGACGTTTGGATTCTGCGAGCATTCCCTCGTTCTTGCTCAGGGTACAGTTGATCTGGCCAGTATCCAGCCTAGTTCTGTAGGGGTTGTTCAAACTTAGATAACAGTATACATTGACTTGCCTTGGTTAGCACCTTCTATCATTCGAGAACGGATTCAAGGCTGAGTTACCACTTCGCCTCCAGGTCCCTTTTTCCGGAGGAAGATGGAAGACGTTGCCTTGGACCCCAAACCCGACGTGGTCGTTACTTGCCTTCGTTACTAGCCTTAACACTGATTCAGATCGCTACACAATAAGAACTCACTTGTTATTAATACATCATTGGGTGCGTTTCGAGAGTAAGCCATCAGCACTATATCTGGAAACGAACTCGCTACGAAGTATTAGTTGTGTTTTAGTAGTATTAATAAAACTAGTTGCTTTCTTAGTAGAGAGAGAAACTCGAGAACACTATTGTCAATTCTTTAAATAGTTCTACTGTTGTAACTGAACTTAGGTAAACGTTAGTTTTTTCAATAACTGTTAAAATTTTACCACGTTTGAGAAGTGTGGCCTTTGTCTTAGGTTTGCGAATAGTGGTTTACGGTGTGAGATTTGTTCGAAGTATTTTCATTGCAGGAAGTGCAGTGGGGAAGCCAGTGAGAATTCTAGCGAGATTCTCTCCGGATATGCAGAATTTTTAACAGAAATAAGTTGACACAGGAGCTGATGCGTAACGTATATGCCCTTCAGGTGCAGTTAGAAGACGCAAAAGAGGAACTAGATAGGTTGAGGAACGTGAAGGACTCTGGGGAATGGGAACTGGCAGTTGGTGAGACGGCAGCTAGGCGGAGGAGACATTCAGACAGTTGTACTTTGCGTATAACAAATAGATTTGATCAACTATCAAAGTTGAGTGGAACTTCTTGGGGTTGTAGATGTGGGAAACATGGAGCAGTCCTCAGCAGTTAGGAAGCCTAACTGAGTTGCAGATTGTAACAGAAAGAAGAAGGTTCTGCTGCTAGGTAGTTCGCATGGTAAGGGTGTGGGCCAGCAGTTGCAGGAAATGTAGGGGAGTTAGTACCAGGTCACCAGCATTGTGAAGCCTAGTGTAGGGTTGGCTCAGGTGACTGTTGACATGATGGAACTGTATAGGAATTTTACGAAAGAGGGTGGAGCTGGGAATAGTACTGATATGGGTAGGGAGTATGATATATATGGTGACCTGGTAAAGACAGCTGCTCAAACTGGTGGCACTAATGTGCACTTCGTGCAACTGTTTCAGCGTCATGATGGGCCTCATCTTAGTGCTGCCGTTAGGCGTGTTAACATGGAGCTGGAGAAGGCACTGATGGCGGAGGGCATGGCTCACATTTCAGTGGTGCCAGTTGAGTCTATCAGTAGATTGGGTTTCACTAGGCATGGTCTGCACCTTAACAGGCATGGTAAGGAGAGGCTGGCAAAGCTTACAAGTGACACTCTGGGGGCGGTGTGGGATCACTCATGGAAAAATTTCTGTAGTAGCTGGCGTTAGAGCTGCATCGTTTTTAGACTGAAGTCAGCTGACAGGTATCCCTGCTTAAAAGAAGTCCGTATAACAAAGGAACCACATGCAGAGGAGGTTAGGTATGCAAGTAGTGAAGGAATTAGCATATTTCATCGAAATATAAGGTATTAGAGATAAAGTTCGTGAACTGCTTATGGACGTTGCCTCTGGCATTATTGGTATATCGGAGCACTCTTACGTAATTTGACAATTCTGAGGCTTCCTTTACCAGGATACAGATTAGCTGCCTGTTTTTCAATGAGTTCCTTGCAGGGTGGGGGAGTGGCCATTTATACAAAAAACTATATTCCATTTGAGTCCATAGACGTATCACGGCACTGCACTGAACAGATATTTGAATGTTGTGCAGGGGCAGCTGAATTCGGCGAAACTTAACTTCTAATTTTTGTTGTTTATAGGTCCCCTAGCTCTGGCTTCAGAGCATTTCTGCTCAAGCTAGAAGGAATTGTTGGTTCGCTTTATAGGAATTACTGAAAAGTAGTTATATGTGGTGACTTCAATATTAATTTTGTATGTGTCTATGCAAGAAAAAGGAGTTTTCTTTTCTCAGAGCAGTGATCTTGGAGGAAACGGACAGGGACTGAGGACAGGTGCGTTAACATTGTGTCCTAGATGGCGTAGTGGTTACAGCATGTGACTAAAAAGCAAGAGATTTCCAGTTTCGAATCCCGCTCCGATATCCATTTTTCACTCGTCGCCGCTGATTCCGCGTAATGTTCCGCTGTAGCTGACATCAGTTATCCCCTTTAGTTTAGTTTACACTGTAGCTGCAGTTCTCTTACGCGCATTTTCCCACTCTTACTCGCTGTGTCGTAAATATTATCTATTGCCCTTGCAAGACCAAGCACACGAGAAAGACTTGTAGGGGGCAGACCACCTCCGACCTTTCGTAGCACACTAGATAACTTTCTAGCCAATTTACCACCCATGTTAACAGTCACCATAATTGTATACGAACGCCTTAAAGCACTGATGTTAGCTGATCTTGGTACAACTCTCTTGGTATCTGTAATTTCCAGGGTTCCTTTCATACGGATTTCCTTTTCAAATCTCGATTGGTCGGAACTGAAAACAAATTCATTACTGATCGATGTTATAAGCTCGTACGAGGGTCACTCCAAAAGAAATGCACACTATTTTTTTTTTAAATCCATCTTTTATTCTACATGTTTGAAAGTTTTACAGTGTGTAGATACATCCTTTAGGAACAATATTTTCATTTCTTCACATAATTTCCATCCCTCTCAACTGCCTTACGCCATCTTGGAACCAGCGCCTGTATATCCGCACCTAAAATTCTGGACCAACCTGTTGGAGCCACTGTTTGGCAGCGTGCACAAGGGAGTCATCATCTTCAAACTTTGTTCCACGAAGAGAGTCTTTCAGTTTCCCAAAGAGATGATAGTCACATGGAGCCAGGTCGGGACTGTAAGGCGGGTGTTTCAGTGTTGTCCATCCGAGTTTTGTGATCGCTTCCATGGTTTTTTGACTGACATGTGGCCGTGCATTGTCGTGCAACAGCAGAACATCCTGCTTTTGCCGATGTGGTCGAACACGACTCAGTCGACCTTGAAGTTTCTTCAGTGTCGTCACAAATGCATCAGAATTTATGGTCGTTCCACTTGGCATGATGTCCACAAGCAAGAGTCCTTCGGAATCGAAAAACACCGTGGCCATAACTTTACCAGCAGAAGGTATGGTTTTGAGTTTCTTTTTCTTGGGTGAATTTGCATGATGCCACTCCACTGATTGCCTCTTCGTCTCTGGTGAAAAATGATGGAGCCATGTTTCATCACCTGTCACAATTCTTCCAAGAAATTCATCTCCAACATTCTCGTACTATTCCAAAAGTTCGCTGCATACCGTTTTTCTTGTTTCTTTGTGAGCTACTGTCAATATCCTGGGAACCCACCTGTCACAAACCTTCTTAACGCCAACACTTTCAGTATTCTGCAAATATTTCCGTCCCCTATCCCAACGCAGCGTGACAATTCGTTCACTGTGATGAGTCTGTCAGCAGTCACCAATTCGTTAACCCTCTGCACATTGTCTGGAGTGTGTGCAGTATGAGGCCCGCAGCTGCGAGGACATTCCTCAATATTGCCGTGCCCACTTTCATCACGTAACCTGCTTGCCCACCGACTAACTGTACTGCGATCGACACCAGCATCTCCATACACCTTTTTCAACCTCTTGTGGATGTTTCCCACTGTCTCGTTTTCACAGCACAGGAATTCTATGACAGCACGTTGCTTCTGACGAACGTCAAGTGTAGCAGCCATCTTGAAGACATGCTGTGACGGCGTCACTCACGGGAACAGGTTGAACTAAGTTTGAAGGATGTATCTACACACTGTAAAACTTTCACATATGGAGAATGGAAACTGTATTTTTACAAAAATAGTGTGAATTTCTTTTAGAGTGATCCTCTTGTATCTCACCTACAAATTTTCGGGCTGATTCTGCAGTCTGCTGTGCATCGCCAAGTCGACGCTTTGTTTGAAATTTCGTTATCATACGTCTTCCAATTCTGTGTCACTGCTTGAAGTTATGCAACCACCCACAGCTCCTCTTGAAATCTCTGCAATCTGTGTAATGTTGAATTTGATCTGCATAACGTAATAGGACACAATCGTGCTCAACGTGTACATTATATCGAGCATCCTTGAAACGCGCGAACACCAGTTTTTGTAACAAATGCACTTTGTTCTTCCTTGAATATTCGTAGTCTTTCTTATAGCTATGCGGTCACATTACTGTGGACTGAATAGAAATTTGATCATAATTGTTTTTTCACTACGTTGCGGATGATCTTCCGAGTACATAATAATATTCAGTACTCGCTCCCTAGACAACGATTGTCGTTTATTACTTTTCACTGCAAACGGGAATTGTGGTTCCCTGTCCGACAACGATGATGAACTACATGGTCCAACACCGGTTTCAATATCACTCTCTCTTGTGAAGCACCTATCGTCATCCTTGTACTCCTTATGCGTATTGTCGGCACAGTCGACAGTATACGACACCACACATTCCACTGAATCATCTTGCACAAATGCTAATATTTCATGGGCCACTTCTTTCTCATTCTGTAAAATTCCCTGGGTCTCTTTCTGATGAAAGGTCAACTTCATTCAACTGATGCAGATATAATGCAATGTTTGCTTTGTCGATGTCATTTCAAAAAAAAATTGTCGTCCGCTGGATAAGGTTGACTTGAATTGCCTTCCTGAGAAAACTGACAGTACCGACCGAGGTCGTTTGACTTTTATCGTTACAGCTACTCCCTTCAACCACAAAAACTATAACCAATTTATTTATTCTTTTTTTTTTTTTTTTTGAGTGTACGGTTAGTATGTGACACTGTTCGACTAACATCGAATCTCTGAACAGGTACGGCAGATGACTTTGTCCTACACTGAAACTGGAGAATGACAATTTGATAAACTGTGCTGGCTGTGGAGATTTACAGAATTTTTACAGAATTTTTTCTACTTGGATGTTTGCCATCCTCATGCAAAGTCCGCAGCTCGTGGTCTAGTGGCTAGCACTGCTGGCTTTGGATCACGGGGTTCCGGGTTCGATTACCGGCCGAGTCGGAGATTTTCTCCACCCTGAGACTGGCTGTTTGTGTTGTCCTCATCATGTCGTCATCATTTGGGAAGTGCCGGGACTGGAAATGGAAAGATTTGGAACTTGTACGAGTGCTGATGACCACGATCTTGACGACCCCACAAACCATCATCATCATCGTCATGAAAGCAACGGTAAATCGTTCTTTCCAGCTTATAACTTTAGAGGCCTCTATTCCTGCAACAGAGTTCACTATCTCAGATTGATACATTTACCCTTCTCTATCATCGCCGAAAACCGATGTTATCACTATCGAAACACTTCGTGTATCACAGGTAAAAGGATAAATGGGACACTTCTTCCTTTCCTTTGTTTTCAGTTCTAAAGACGATCAATTCATACAATGAAAGTCACTCTAAATAATTAAATATTACTGTGATTTTATCTGGAGTAAAATTCGTTTCGGAATATAGTATTATTTAATATAGCTATAGCAAAAGAGTACGCTGAATGAGATTTTCACTCTGCAGCGGAGTGTGCGCTGATACGAAACTTCTGGCAGATTACAACTGTGTGCCGGACCGAGACTCGAACTCGGGACCTTTGCCTTTTGCAGGCAAGTGCTCTACCATCCTTTTTTTCTCATTCTGTTCGTTGTTGATCGTTGTGTTTGGTCGTTGCGGACGTCGCAAGAAATCCTGTTCAAGTTCGGTGGTTGATCCTTCCACACAGTTTTTTATTACAGAGGCCAATCGGCTCTCTGACCGAACACGCTGAGCTACCATGCCTGCTAGAAAGTAAACTTTTCACTCGAGGGAAGACTTGAACCAAGGACCTCTCGTTCCGCAGCTGCTCACGCTAACCTTGGGACCACGGCGCTCCTGATCATCTGAGCTACCCAAGCACGACTCACGGCCCCTTTTCACAGCTGTACTGACAGTGCAGCTGTGAGGACGGGGCGTGAGTCGTGCTTGGGAAGCTCAGATGGTAGAGCACTTGCCCGCGAAAGGCAAAGGTTCCGAGTTCGAGTCTCGGTCCGGCACAGTTCTAATCTGCCAGGAAGTTTCGTAAAGAGTATGCTGTTTGCAAAGGACGTAGGAGAACAATTACGTACTGACAGGTTCGATACTTCGTGAGCCTATCAAGCGGTGTGAGCTCTGAAATTATAAGTAATTAGATCGTAACATTTGTGCCTTCTTGCCCGGCTGTTTCTCCCAGTTTAGTTACGAGTTCCCGTGCTGAAGCAGAAAAATATCTCCCATTTGCCGTTTCCTTTTAAGCTTGCCTAACACGAACAGCGGTTGTCCTCCTATTAAGATGAGACTGGGCGTCAGCAACAACTGCAACTTGTTTCGGCATCGTTGTTTTCCCCAGTTAAGGTTTCGCAAACAGGGAACGTCCCCACGGTGCGGGACATCGACCATTACGAAAAGCAGAGTGCAATATGGGCTGCAAATGTCGCATATGGGACGGGCCGGCGCGAATTATCGGCGCGTTGCGTCACCGCTATTCCAGCACGCGAGGCCGCCGCGACTTGGACGGACTTCAATCAGCGGCCGTGCTACGCAGCGCGCTGCGCTCGCTCCATATGGGGCCCGCGCCCAGATAACAGGACAGGACGTCCCAAATCTAATTACCATATCGTCCGGCAGGGCGGCGCTGAGGGCCGGACGTCGAGAACGAGTGACGGCGAGATCTCGATAACGCGCAAGCGTCGAGGACGGCGGCACAGTGAACGATGGAAGAACGCGGGCTGGAGGCCACGCCGGCCGAGTGCAGGCGAACCATACCGGACTTCGTACCCCAGGTGTTCACAGCTATATCCACACTTAGATACAGCGTGCGGAGTTTACAAGAAAACTTCGCTTCATGCGGAATACGTCACCAGTTTTTTCGAGCAGAAAAAGCTTTCGACAAAGTGCGGTTCACTCATTCAGTTTATGATGAACACGAATCAGGGTCTTTACTCCAGTATTCTCGGTGACCAAGAGTTGTCCTTGCTTTTACGTTTTCGTGATGAAAACTCAGTGGACGTTTATATTTTCCAACATGACGACAGCCATGTTCACAGAACAGTACGATAAAGTTAAAAAAATGGTTCAAATGACTCTGAGCACTGTGGGACTTAACATCTGAGGTCATCAGTCCCCTAGAACTTAGAACTACTTAAACCCAACTACCATAAGGACATCACACACATCTATGCCCGAGGCAGGATTCGAACCTGCTATCGTAACGGTCGCGCGGTTCCAGACTGGAGCGCCTAGAACCGCTCGGCCACACCGACTGGCCGATAAGGTTCCTGGTTGGTCCAACACTCAGGCATCCTAATGCAACTCGACTTACCTGTTAAACGATACGATCTTAGCCTCACAGAAAATTTCTGGGACTATCTGGGACAGCGGGCAATACGTAGCAATCAACATCCCCGCACTGTGGTAAGGATATAGTCATCAAAGAGTAGCTTTAGACTGATATATCATACCTGAATAAACTTGTACAATATCTTACTCGCTGAATTTAGGCCATTACAAAGTCTAGAGGTGCTGCTATACCCCATTATCGTAATTTCTCTTGACAGTTACCAATTCCTTGTCTGGTGTGTCTGGAAGACATTGACGTTGCTATATTTTTTGAGACATGACTGTTCGATTTGTGATCAGTTGGGGGGGGGGGGATAATACCAAAGAACGAAAGCCTCCGTGGCTTTTTCTAGATAGTAATACAGAACAAAAATGGTTCAAATGACTCTGAGCACTATGCGACTTAACTTCTGAGGTCATCAGTCGACTAGAACTCAGAACTAATTAAACCTAACTAACCTAAGGATATCACACACATCCATGCCCGAGGCAGGATTCGAACCTGCGTAATACAGAACTCTTGGGTTCGATCCCCACTGTCTGTACTCTAGTCGGGAGTCCTGGAACGTGGTTTGCATAGACCTCTGAGACCAAATGAGAAGTTGCTTGAAGTCAAAAGTGGAAAAACTGATAATACAGTAAAAAGAAGTTCAGGACGTGACAGGCATTTATTATTATTATCAGTGGTAATATTTATGATCTCATATATAGTGTAGCGGAACCAGTGATTCGCTTCATTGCCTAAACTCTCTCCTGAGACATATTTATTCAACACCCCAACTATTGAACTTAGAAATGGGACAAGACAGGTGTTTTATTTGATAAACTGCACATTGTGTGACACTTCCTAGTCCTTTCTGGTTTCCTTTTGTGTATGTGTGCATGAGAATGGATGAAATGGGCAATAGAAATGGGTATGTTGGTCCAAAGATAGTAGGAAGCAGCAGTAGGCTTTTCACAGAAGAAACTAGCAAGGTTCAGAGCAGGGATGGCTGTAAAGACCCGGAAAAGATCAGATCGGTGGAGTGTTGAGGGCGCAGGATGGTCCATCAGCCAAAGATTGCAGAGGATCTGAAACAAGGGAGTTGAGTCCGGCGAGGCACCATGTAGGAGAGACTGCCGGCTGGGACGCGCGGAAGAGCGGACGCGGATATCGTGGTGCTGCTCGGTGAATACGGTAAGAAGCATGAAAGTTGGTAGGTGTTAGTGTAAAATGTTTTGAAATATGGCACGATAGGTGCAGGAGTATTCTACGTTGCTTAATAATTTTTTTAGGGAATTTTCTTGCTTGATCTACTGTCCAGCGCAGTTTCGGCGCGTCTTGTTGACGTGACACCATCAGTGCATCCTGTAAAACTTTTTGTGATAAAAGGAGTAATGAGAGTGCGTCAGTATCATGATTCACAGGCTTTTGTAATAATTTACACGTAGTTATTTGCTTGATTCAAATATTTTCTGTTTTTTAATGTTGTATTCGCGCCGCGTGGTTGCTGGGAGAAGATGAGCGCGATAGTTCCTGTAATATATTAAAATTTTAAACAAAAGTGGTTCGGCATCTACGTAAATAACTTTGCTAATTTCTTGGGTTGCGCTTTGGCATGGCAGACAGTGCGGACGCGTACGTAAATTTTTTAGTGTTCAATTGTATGAGAATACACGGGATTGCTGTGGTAATGAGAGTAATTGTATACAGACTGTTCTCCAATAGTACGACAAATGTGAACACAAACTAGGAGACCAATCAGGTATTTTAATCGATATTATGAAATGAATAAATGTCAATTATTTAAAATTTTAAACTCATTTTGCCCCTTTGTTTCATCTTTCGGTAATGAAAAGTTAAATTCTGGTCTGAGACGCAAATAACACGCGGTTACGGCCTTCAGGCTACACGCATTGGTTCTGTGTTCATGGACAGCGTTATCCATTGCGCATGTTTACTTTCTGTTGTTATATTAATTAACTTCGGGCCTAATTATTACAAAAAATGTACCAGAATGCCACTGGTTTTGCACACTCAGCCTCAGCGTGTAGCAATATGAAGGTCGAAAGTTGAAACAGTGCCAAATAAAGCTACTATAGAATTTCAATTAAAGGCACAATATCAGTTGGTGTATCCCATATTCAAAAACATTAACGGGCATGATGGTGAGCAGTAGGTAACCTAGCAGTGGGTGGCTTCAAAATAAAAGAGTGACGCAATTAGCTTAATTTCATTTCACTATATCATATAGTGCCACATTATGGAGTAATTAGTCTGCAGAAAGAATGTCTTGTTGTTGTAAAATCTGAGAATACTAAATACTACTTTGCTGGATATTTATTCCGTAACGAAATTTTCTGTAAAAACTAACCCCTTTTTCCTACCGATGGTTTGACTCATAAAATTAGTTCTAGGATTTATCGGCAAAGCAAGTTGAAGGTACTTGATTTTTAATATCCAAAAACATCCAGAGGCCCTTCTATTGGCTCAGTAGGGTGTACGTTATTCAGGAACACACGTACTCCATAAGTTACAAGCAAATATAAGAAAGACATTATAATGTTGATGAGGATTTGGTCCACTTCCTTAGTGTAATTATTCAATTGAGTCAATTGATTTGGCTGTGGATAATATCATTTATTGTGATTGCACTTTCGAGACGCAGTCATTATAGTCTAATACTGAAACTCACTCTACAACATTAAGTTGTGATATGCTTGAATATAGTTCCCAACAGTTTGAAACCAGATACTTGTGGTGGTATAAATCTATCCGCTTTCCACGCACCACGTGCGGACACGCCTTGTAGTTAACACAACAACAGCAACAACTAGCACGAAAGTCAGAAGTTAGTGCTGTAGAGTGGATTTCACTATCCCACAATGCTTGACAAAGACTATGTGTCGAAACTGCATTTGCAGTAAATAACGTTTTTAACAGCCAGATACGGACTGATTTCACTGACTAAAAAGCTTTCCTACCAGTAAATTATTGATTAAATGGAGCGCACAGACCAGCAGGTGATCAACTAGCCCCGAACTCTAGACGAATTTCCTAAACGAACCTACTGATTTACCTCAAAATCGTCACCATTATCATCAGCTACGTAACACCGACTGCTAGACAAAGGCCTCCTCTATACTCTTCAGAGCACTGTAGGTGCCAGCTGCACGAAACGAGAGTGCTCTGATAAGTTTTAGAATTCTAACCACCCATCTTTAATTAGGTTGCCACACTGATCTTTTTTATCTCACTGAATCTAGCAAATAACTTCCTGGATCGTTCTATCATCCATCTGCCTAGACGCATGCCCCACCCACTTCTATTTCACTTTAATTAAAGTCATAATTACCTCTTGCACTTATATATGTTATTCTGTCGGTCAAAGTAAATCCCAACGCGTGTTTCTCTATTGATAGCTGATCAACTCGCAGTTTAAAAAAGTTTTCCCATTAAAAGCCCATGCCCCAGTGCAATAATTTAAAACTGATTACACTCACTGACTGAAGACTTTCAGGTCCAGGCGCTTCTGAGGCTGTCTCGAAAAGTCAATTTACTCCACAAAAAACAGCTAGGTCAGTTCATCTCTTCAGTGCACTCCTTTCCTTTCCAGTCAGTTAATGTCTTCAAATACTCCATACATAAAGTCTTCAACTGGTTCTTTATCATTAATCTACTCAATTTCCTCTTCAGTATATTGACTATACCTTACTTTTATTATATTTTCGTACCTATTTTACTAGCTGGTTTATTAAGTTCTTCCAACAACTGCAGTTTAACTCTACTGCAACCAGAACAATATCATCGTTCATTTTTATGGCATTGTTATTAACATCAGTTAATTTGACAGCTATGTAATGTTCGAGTTCGAGAAATCTAAGTACAGTAATATGGTGACCATACCTCAATAATTTTCTCTGTTTCTCTGTTACGTCATCTACGTCCTTAATGACACCTTCTCTAACGATCTGCGGATGGAACATAAGATATGATAATTTTAATAATAATATTATTTAATTTAATAATAATAATTGAATAATAATTTAATAATAATAATTTAATTTAATTTAATAATTTAATAATAATATTAATAATAATAATATTAATGATAATATTAATTTGTGTGTGAAAAAATTTCCCGCATTGCCTTTTCTATTCTACATCACGTTCCGTAACATATCATAATCAAAGACGATCTTCTCACTGCGTAACTAATATAATCCAGAATAACCTCAGAAAAAATAGCAGTTGGTTACAGGCACAATGATGACTTCACAATATCACCCCAAAGTCTGAGTGGCTACGTACATTGATGCCATATTGATATGCTATAGGTTCCTAAGCTTGAGAATGCTTCCTGCATGAACTAAATGAACACTTCCTCGTGGTAGCAAATGTGGAGGTTAGATCTATCGCGTGGTACTCCTGAGAGATGAAGAAGTGAGTCGAGTTGTTAAGGGATGCTGTTTTCTAATTACACAGAATAGATCTGCTTCCCCACAATAAGACAAGTTATTTTGTCAGATAAATAGTATTCCCTTCGAAGACGTTCTAAAATTTTTGTGAATCACACCACTTTTGTTTAAATTCGGTGTTTCCATCTCATTTTGCCCAAATGTCTGTTCTCTCAACAGCATGAAAATTGTGCAGAGTAAATCTGCTTTCCCACAATAAGGCAAGTGCATTATGGAACGCTCTAACACGTGATTCACAACACGAAATATCACACTCGGGCAAGATTTTATTTTATTTTTTTATACCTCAGGCAATAAACCAAACTCGCTGCGTCTAATTGTGAGATGTACTGTACACCATGTGTTTTCACTGCACCATTTGTTTTCGTCTCTGCCTCTTCCCAGTAGATTGCGGCATCTGCTTAAAAAATCTGATTATCGCGGTATCAGTACATCTTCGAAAAATATAAATAATATCCCTTTTTCAGTAATTTTGGACTAGCATTCTTCAGACTGGACTAGAGAGTCTATGTCTGTATCCAAAAAACGAGGATAGAAGAAGAAATAACTGAATCTGAAGAACGAAATGGATTCAGGTCTGCTCCCTCCTGTACTGATGGAGTATTTACCCTCAAAAACCTAGTAGAGAAAAGGACAGCAAAGGGTCTTCGACTCACCTTGTCTTTGTAGACCTCCAGAAAGCTTATGACACAGTTCCACAGAACAAGCTATGGACAAGTCTAATTGATAATGGCGTGTCACCGACCTATGTGAAAGCTGTCAGACTTCTCCATCAGGGTTTCACATCAATGGTAAAAGTGAGACATCAACAATCTCAAGAGTTTGAGGTGACAAAGGGACTACGCCAGGGATGCAAACTCGCCCCTACACTCTTTAAGATCTACCTAGAGGAGGCACTAATCTCCTGGAAAAGGAAATGCGGTGGAATGGGTATCCCCATAGACGTTGAGATCTTGTTCACTTTATTTTTTGCTGACGACCAAGTGTTGGTAGCTGGAGATAAGGAAGATCAAATTACAAGTTCCGCACATTAAAAGAAGAATGTGAAAAATGGGGTCTTGACATAAAAGTATCTAAAACTGAATATCTGAAAGTGGGAGAAAATGCTGTTAACGACTTACAACTCGATGCTGATACTGTTACAGGGTGTCATAATTTTAAGTACCTGGGAGTGACACCGTCGTTCAATAGTAGAACTATGGATGATATAAACAATAAAATTTCCAAGCGCAAGCGAGCCATAAAACAACTAAATGGTATTCTCTGGAACAAAACATAACGCGCAGAACAAAACATGCCATCTACCACACATCTGAGAGATGAAGAAGTGAGTCGAGTTGTTAAGGGATGCTTTTTTCTAATTATACAGAATAGATCTGCTTCCCCACAAGAAGACAAGTTATTTTGTGAGATAAATAGTATTCCCAGGGAAGACAAATGGAATATCCCAGAATTTGAAACACGAACAGCTGCTAGCATGAGTTTCTTAGAAGTAGATACCTTAGGGGTTGCGAAGAAACTCAAATCCCTTGATAAGGACAAGTCTTCAGGTCCAGATTGTATACCGATTAGGTTCCTTTCAGATTACGCTGATACAATAGCTCCCTACTTAGCAATCATACACAACCGCTCGCTCACCGATAGATCTGTACCTACAGATTGGAAAATTGCGCGGGTCGCACCAGTGTTTAAGAAGGGTAGTAGGAGTAATCCATCGAACCACAGACATATATTACTGACGTCAGTTTGCAGTAGGGGTTTGGAGCATATATTGTATTCAAACATTATGAATCACCTCGAAGGGAACGATCTATTGATACGTAATCAGCATGGTTTCAGAAAACATCGTTCTTGTGCAACGCAGCTAGCTCTTTATTCGCACGAAGTAATTGCCGCTATCGACAGGGGATCTCAAGTTGATTCCGTATTTCTAGATTTCCAGAAAGCTTTTGACACCGTTCCTCACAAGCGACTTCTAATCAAGCTGCGGGCCTATGGGGTATCGTCTCAGTTGTGCGACTGGATTCGTGATTTCCTGTCAAGAAGGTCGCAGTTCGTAGTAATAGACGGCAAATCATCGAGTAAAATTGAAGTATTATCAGGTGTTCCCCAGGGAAGCGTCCTGGGACCTCTGCTGTTCCTGGTCTATATTAATGACCTGGGTGACAATCTGAGCAGTTCTCTTAGGTTGTTCGCAGATGATGCTGAAATTAACCGTCTAGTAAGGTCATCCGAAGACCAGTATCAGTTGCAAAGCGATTTAGAAAAGATTACTGTATGGTGTGGCAGGTGGCAGTAGACGCTAAATAACGAAAAGTGTGAGGTAATCCACATGAGTTCCAAAAGAAATCCGTTGGAATTCGATTACTCGATAAATAGTACAATTCTCAAGGCTGTCAATTCAACTAAGTACCTGGGTGTTAAAATTACGAACAACTTCAGTTGGAAAGACCACATAGATAATATTGTGGGGAAGGCAAGCCAAAGGTTGCGTTTCATTGGCAGGACACTTAGAAGATGCAACAAGTCCACTAAAGAGACAGCTTACACTACAGTCGTTCGTCCTCTGTTAGAATATTGCTGCGCGGTGTGGGATCCTTACCAGGTGGGATTGACGGAGGACATCGAAAGGGTGCAAAAAGGGGCAGCTCGTTTTGTATTATCACGTAATAGAGGAGAGAGTGTGGCAGATATGATGCGCGAATTGGGATGGAAGTCATTAAAGGAAAGACGTTTTTCGTCACGGCGAGATCTATTTACGAAATTTCTGTCACCAACTTTCTCTTCCGAATGCGAAAATATTTTGTTGAGCCCAACCTACATAGGCAGGAACGATCATCAAAATAAAATAAGAGAAATCAGAGCTCGAACAGAAAGGTTTAGGTGTTCGTTTTTCCCGCGCGCTGTTCGGGAGTGGAATGGTAGAGAGATAGTATGATTGTGGTTCGATGAACCCTCTGTTAAGCACTGAAATGTGAATTGCAGAGTAATCATGTAGATTTAGATGTAGATGTACCACACAATTATTGAAAGTATCACATCATATGGTGCAGAGTTGTGGGAAGTAACTCAGAGGCAGAAAGTTCGCCTGCTGGTTGTCGAGATGGATTTTTGGAGACGGAGTTGGGGATATTCCAGGCTTGATCATATTAGAAATGTTAGGATCAGAGAGGTTATGAATGTCGAAAGCACAATCCTAGACCACATAGAAAGGAAGCGCCTACTCTGGTATGGTCACTTACAGCGTATGCCAGACACGAGATGGCCAAAACGTGTGTGGCAATGGACTCCACATCAAAGAAGAAATCCCGTTAGACCTGCGATATGCTGGAAAGACGACGTCAACAAAGCAATGGCGGCGAGAGATCTTAATGAAGGAAACTGGAAATATATATATATATATATATATATATATATATATATATATATATATATATATATATATATATATATATATATTCTTTAGACTATGCTGTAATACGCAAGTAGACCCTATACTATAGACTGAGTGATTGTTTATTTAATGAAAACAGTATAGCGATATATAGTTTTCGTTGTAGCGCTGGGACTACATTTTGGAAAGGACTTATACTTACACATTCCAGAGATGATATTTTCATTATTTTAAGATGCTTAGTGGTAAGTTTTCCGGATTTAAGCTATTTTTTAAGATAAATAGTATTCACTTTGAACATGTTCTAAAATTTTGTGAATAATACGATTTTTTATTTAGGTATTTCACTCTTATTTTGCCCAAGAAAAGTGCATTGACCACCAACATAAAATTTCATTTACAAAATCTAAACTCAGGACTGCGGAGGATAAGGAGACAGTAACGTCTGTTCTCTCATGAAAATTATGAACAATTGTTTGTTTCTGGTTTTACCTCAGGCGCTTGAAATGTTAGGTTGGCACTACGATCCTATTATTTTGCCAAGCCCTTTGAATACGCTGAAGCGCATTTCAAACAGTTTATATCCTTCCACTTACACAAGGTCACAGGCACAAGAAAGCGGACTGCATAAAAGGAAAAAAAAAAAAATAGTGAACGCTTGCACACTCTCATTTGCCAGAGGCAGCATGAATGATGCCGCAGCGAAACGAAACAAATGAGAAATGGACATAAACTAGTTGCTGACAACAAATTAAGGCGTAAGCTGCAGTCAGCTGTTATGAAAGTAGGTCTTCTTGTTCCCTTTCACTGTGGCCGAGCGGTTCTAGGCGCTTCAGTCCGGAACCGCTCTTCTGCTACGGTCGCAGGTTCGAATCCTGCCTCGGGCATGGATGTGTGTGATGTCCTCAAGTTAGTTAGGTTTAAGTAGTTCTAAGTATAGGGGACTTATGACCTCAGATATTAAGTCCCATAGTACTTAGAGCCATTTGAACCATTTGAATTTTGTTCCCTTTCGATACAACCGCAGCATATTACTGAACCGCAGCATATTACCGGGAGGTAAGGACGAATTTTAATTTTGCGCCATTTTGTCACGTGACGGCTGGCAGACGTAGTTCTTTCATTTTTGTTACCTCAGACCCTTTCCATTAGTAGCCTCATAGCTTTTGTGTGTTGGGCATTGTTGTTTGATGTTTACTTTCGTCACGGAACAGATGACAGCTGAGCAACGTATCCAAGTGATAAAAAGTTATTACAAAAACAGCGAAAGTCTCACGGCAACAGTTCCTGAAAAGCGTGTGACACCCGGACGTAACTCTGCTCCAACCGAATCATTAGTTCGAGAGATGGTCCGGAAATTTGAGACCTCGGGTTCTGTTTCAAACGTTAAGGAAACAGAACGATTGCGTACTGTTCGGACACAGGAAAACACTGCTGTCGTATGTGACACTGTGGTCGTAAGCCCCAGAAAATCAGTTCGTCGACAAGCCCAACAGTTGAATTTATCACGAAGTACACTGCATGAAATCCTTTCAAAAGGTCTGAAAATGCATGCGTACAAGATTCAACTTACACAAGAGTTGAAGTCTGCAGATCATGGAAAGAGACATCGATTTCCTCAACGGATATAGGCTCCACAAGCAGAGAACGAGAAGTTCACAAAAAGAATAATTTTCTCAGATGAGGCGCACTTCCGCCTCAGTGGGTATGTCAAGAAGCAGAACTGCAGAATTTGGGGTAACATATGCGAGTGACTGCGGAAGATGAGATGCATCCATAACGCACGATCGGCCTGTACTTTTTTGTCGAAAATGATGGGCTACCGTCACTGTGAACGGCGAGTATTATCGAAACATGTTTTCTGATTGGTTTTTCCCTCTTATTAATAAAATGACGATTTTTGGTTTCAACAAGATGGTGCGACATGTCACACATCCCATGAAGCGATTCCTCTGCTGAATGAAACGTTTCCTCAAAACATTTTCGCTTTTCGTGGGAATCACGAATGAGCTGCTGGATCATGCGATTTTACGCTTTGTGAATTTTTGTGGTGATTTGTGAAATCGTAAGTGTACATGAACAAACCACACACCATACACCAGTTGAAGGATGAAATTAAATGGGCTATTAACGACATCCCACCAGACGTTTGTGAACGCGTCATCCAGACCTTGGGTGGTCATATGGAGATTATAAATGTTGATGCATAAATCGGAGTCATTACTTAATTTGTTTATAATAAAACATTACATTTTCAATAAATTTTGTCTGTTCTGTAGCACTTTAATATTTGTCCCTACTTCCCAGACACCCCCTCTTTTCCAGTTACCCGTATTTAAGTGTTTCATTTCTTTATGCTTGTGAATTTTTCTTTGTCTTCAAGTAAGATTCATTACCCGGAAATGAACAAATCTTTTAGAAAAGTGCATATCAACTGTAAGTGAAGCTGCAGCAGCATCCATTTTCACGTTGCTGGAAAGGGAGTCAACAAATATGAAATGGTTGTCCGAGAGTAAAGCGTAAACCACCAAAAGCTAAGTGGTTCGCCAGTAACACCGCGCTGCCGATGCCGAACTTCCATCCCGTGGCTTCAGGAAGAAGTCTCTCAAGTCAGCGGCAAGTATTTGGTATACCATCGACACGTCAACAAATCGCGTTAAACTTCCGCACCCGACATGCTTCTCATCTCACTAACTGCAGGTGAGACGAAGGGTTTGGACTGCAGTGTAACGTCTCGTCGACGACGCAGCCTAATCAGCTGAGTGAAATGCGAAGGACATTAAGCCATTAAAAGAATCTCCAGTTGGAAGCAAAGTGTACCAAGGAACTCTTTCCTAACCTAGTGGCATTCTACTACTGTTAAACCGAGCGAGGTGGTGCAGTGGTTAGACACTGGACTCGCATTCGGGAGGACGACGGTTCAATCCCGCGTCCGGCCATCCTGATTTAGGTTTTCCGTGATTTCCCTAAATCGCTCCAGGCAAATGCCGGGATGGTTCCTTTGAAAGGGCACGGCCGCCTTCCTTCCCCGTCATTCTCTAATCCAATGAGACCGATGACCTCGCTGTCTGGTCTCCTTCCCCAAACAACCCAACCCAACTGCTGTTAATTGAGCATACGAGAGACCAGTTATTTGCACTGAAAAACTTTTATATGATATCATTTCTTTAAAGACTGAATTAATGTTTGCTGCTTATTTACGTGAAAAGAAATTTAACTGCGTGACTGCACTGCTGTGAATTGATTGTGACTCCGACGTACTCCCATGCAGCACCCCAGTCAGTTCCCAAGATACCGCACTTTTATACTTAATGCATCATCAAATTTTGACGCAGTGAAGTTGAAACACCGAAGTGAACCCGCCAACAGAAGTAATTTCTTCAAACAAAATTACACAGCTAGGTGGAGAACTAACCGTGGCTTAAGAGAAGTCCGGAAAAGAGAATTGGAGCTGCTTCTACAACAACCAGTGCATGACTGACGGTCATTGAAGAGGATTGCGACGAAAAATAAGAGGACGACAGCTGCAAAAGTCACTCCAGAATTGAATGTCGCACCAAAACAACACAAAGGAGCTCCATAAACAGGGAACTGTCGTGGGCGCTGGAATTCTGCCCGTGACAGAAAAATGTGACGTCTGAGAATCCATATAGTGGGTATTACATGGGCTGCGTGGATTCTCTGCGAGGTTTCATTACTACCAAGTATTATGGGACCATTTTGGCTGATCAGATCTATTCCAGGATACAATGTTTGTTCCCAACGGTGATATTGCATTCCGAGATGAAAGGCCCTTCTTCACACGGTACGCATCGTCTAGGGCCGTTTATGTGAGCACGCACTGTCTCTGGCGACCACAGTCACCAGATCTCAATATTGTCGAACCTTTGTGATCTACATTCTGCTTCATTCTTTGCGTGTAAATCGACTTCTCTGAATACCGCAGACGTCGAACTTGGTCTCCAGGTTTTTTTTTTTTTTTTTTTTTTTTTTTGACGGTCTGGAAATATGACACATTCGGAATCCTACGATACTAGTAGGTACAGATATCTTCGTTTATCAAAACAAAAGTTCATACGAAATCTGTGTCCACACAAAATTAACTGTTGCCGGCCGCGGTGGCCGTGCGGTTCTAGGCGCTTCAGTCCGGAACCGCGGGACTCCTACGATCGCAGGTTCGAATCCTGCCTCGGGCATGGATGTGTGTGATGTCCTTAGGTTAGTTAGGTTTAAGTAGTTCTAAGTTCTAGGGGACTGATGACCTTACATGTTAAGTCCCATAGTGCTCAGAGCCAAATTAACTGTTCCATGCGTAAATATTTATATTCCCTATTCTTAAAACCATGTTAAAGTTCTAATATAAGGTTTTGTAAATTCAGCTCTTTAAACTTTGCCAAAAATATACCAGCCATTGTCTCTGACAAAAATGTACACTCTTTGCTTTTTACAGTATGTCTGTTCGTTTTCATCGAGTACAGACTTGACGAGACGTTGTGCTGAATGGCAGTCAAGTCGTTTAGTGAGGGTGCAGAATGAAGACATATTTTTATCTTGTTAGTTCAAATTGTGTCACCATAAAGTGTAAGAAGTTTCAAAATACCAGACTTTAAAAGTTTGGATACCGGTACTTTACTTCTTTTCGTAATTTGAGAATTACTAGGCTTTCACTATCCGTTCATCAGTGAATTTTCTACGTACTAAACTAATCTGCAGACGTTATCATGTTTCTAAAGAAGACAACGAAGCCAACATCAAGACAATCAGCTAAGTAATAACTTTGTACCTCAATATGTGGATACGCTCTTCATTCATCTCACTTCAGAATAATGACTAACGTCGGGTCCGACGAAAAGTCACTGAATACGCAGCCCTGAAGAGGCATATTACGCTATTCACGATAAATGTAAATAATGCACTCTATTTCACCTAAGCTTCTTGCTCTACTTAACTTCAACAGCTCACTATACCCCAAGATGTAACATAGTTTTCTATTACAGCTGCCAACAGCTGAAGGTGTTAATTAATAAGACCAAGATATCCTCTCTTCGAATGGTCAAATCATTTGCGTTAAATTATCTATTAAGCATAAGTGTTTCATTAAGTTCCTCATGGGGGCCTAACAATAAACAATTCATTGGACTGCAAAGCTGAACATTCCATTATTGAAGTGCTGAAGTTTCAAAGCCATGTTGTCTAAAGTCATTGTCGTTTAGGTTGGTTAAATCCACCGATAGTGAATGCCAGCTTTGACCCACAACATAAAGATGTCGTGTCATATGACTTCATTCATGTGCAAACAGAGACAGAACGGAACAATTGCAACAATTATTTTGCACCTATTTTTGGCAGGTAGATCACAGTGAAAGACTGACAGGTATTTTAGCTCTTGGACTAGGTAGCGTTGGTAAGTAAAAGTTCGATTGTGAGCTGGGGAGGCCAACGAATGTAACACGTAACTTCTGACAGACTGAACTGCAACATGTTGCGAGGTCGCGAAGTCTGTGGTAGACTGCACGGACTATCCTAGCACGTCTCACGTCAGACCCATATTCTCAACGTATCCACAAATTACTAATGTAGTGGCCCTTGCCGATTGTCCTCATTACTCGCGGCATTTCACCGATTCCCGTAAGAGTTAGAGCCTGGTGTGCATCCACACTGAAGAGATCATTGTCTGTCTCCGCCTTAATTATACAGAAGTGCCGTCTGTTCTTTTGGACGAGTCCATATAATTCCGTCTGTCACAAGTGTGCATCCACACTGAAGAGATAATTCGCTGTCTCCACCTTAATTATACAGAAGTGGTGTCTGTTCCTTCGGACGTGTCCATATAATTGCATGCCGTCTGTCGCAAGTTATAGGATCCCCCTCTGGCGTCAATATTTACATGCCCAACACAAATGAGTTTAAATGCCTGCTCTAGAACGACCAACTTACCGCTGATTGTAAGAATCCTCCCAACGGCTCCCACTGTAAGCAGCCATACTTCCTTAAGCAATGTCTCAACCCACGCTCCACCCCACCTGGAACACCTGCAGTGACGCCAACCCTACCTGCTATGCCACGTGCATGATCAAACTTCCACTCATCAAACCTGAATTAACTATGCCTTTCTGTGACACTGACCATCCCATCCATCCCAACAACTCCCTTCATCTGCCTCCCACTGCTGAAGCCGTTTCCTTACCATCATCCTCCAAGATATCCACCCCTTCCAACAACTGCACACCCAGCAACAAATATATCTCACTGCCCAATCAGTAACCCATCTCAACACCCAAGCCACATACTGCTGAAACAAGGTCCACTTCCTCTTCACCCATCTTGACACACTCGTGTAAACCTCACCATCTCTAACACCTGTTCCCCACTATCTTGCATCACATCATGGCATGATAGAGCTATAGCATACTATATAGCAACATACACTCCTTATTCACAAATAGGCCCCTTTTTATGCAAAGCCATTCCCAAAACATCATCGATACCTTCGTCATAAATGAAACATCCCTCCAACCACAATACTCCATCCATACCTCTCCCTATATCCTCCACTGCACTTATAACCCCCTGTCTCTGGCCAGAGATGGAGTAGCAGTTGGCTATCACAAGAACATCCGCCTTTGTCCTACGCTCCAGAAATCCCTTCAAATCCCTCTCAATCAGTTTACCTTCTTGCGTAAGCAATGGCTCCTTAACATCAGCCCCTCCAAAACCCTGGTACTTATTATAGCACTCACCACCCGCACCTTCCCTCTCCATGACTTCTACCTCACTATTTACGATCGCCCCATCCAGCTAACAAACAAATTGAAATACCTTGGACTGACCTTCAACCGACACCTAACTTGGAAATCTCACCTACTATAGTCTGACCCAAGAGACACTTGCGGTACGCTCATGCGCATGCTTTCCGGTTGAAGAAAGCATATATCCTGAAAATTCTGTCCTTCGCTTGTTTATGTAGAATTTATCACTTACCACCACAATCAGCGCTGACAGCTCGCAACAAATGGAAGAGAAATTCACTAAACAACTCACTATGCTCATGTTTAATGCTAGCATTAGCTATGGCATTCACAGCAGAGTGCCCACAACATTTCTGAACGCTCATTGGCTGTCGGAGAACACGTGACATAGATGCACTGAACAAGACTGAACTCGATCGCCATCGTTCGTGACTCCAACTATAACCAACAGAAAGCCCACAATAGACTGCTAAACAGCCGAATATGGGGACTACCCTCTCCACTGTCCCTCACATTTAAACATCCCTGATCCATCCCACCCTTTATTATGCAAATGCTGCATGGATCTCCACCCCATCCTAAATTCTGTAAGTCCTTCCAGCGCCTCGAACGCCATGCTCTCCCTCTCGCTTTCTGCATCCGCTTATCTTCCCCCTGAAGATCCTTTATCATCTCATCAAATTCCCGCCTCTCCTTGGTCACACTGATCACCGCACAATAACCTACACCATCCGTATACCTGACCTCAACAGTCCTATTGTGTGCAATCTTCTTTTCAGTACTAGTGTGGTGCCGTGCCTCTACCTCAGAGCCCACCAACCCTTCACCTGTACACCGTCCACATCCTCTCCCAAAGAAATTTCAACTGTCTCCTTCTCCCGGACCATGAATTCCACCTCGACATGCACCTGTCCTACCAACTCTAAACCCTTCTTATCCTATCCACTGCTGCAGGGCTCCCTCCTCCTCTCCCCTTAACGCACTCTTTCTTTTCCCATTTCCTGTCGTCCCTGGCCCCCTTTTACTCTCCAATCTACAGCTTCCAATACCAGTTGCCCTTCTCAGCTCGTCCCGCACAGCCACCCTTGTCTTTGTCGGCACCTCTTTCCAGTTCGCCGTTATCATCGCCTCCACTCCTCATCTCCCTTCATACCGCCTTCTTTACCTCTACCATCCACCGTCCCAGTTATTGTGAAAGAGCGCGTTGCTCCGTTTTTAGTTATCGGTTTCGCTTCTGTCGTGTTCATTATTTTTCTGGTGTTTTTTTCAATTTTTTTCGTGTTCAAGTGTTTCTCAAGTGTTTTTAACTGTGCTGCCTGTCCATATTTTTATCATTGTTTTAAAAACGATTCATGAAGGCAGCATTTTATTACTTACGTTTCTCCGATTCATCTCACATTTTCAGTTATTTTTAATTCGTAGTACATGTGTCTCCTTGTTTTTTCTCGTTCTAGCACCTATGTTAGTTTTACATTCTACTCGCTGAAGAGCGGATTTTATGTACGCTTCTGCCAGCCCCTCCCCCTTACCCCCCCCCCCCCCCCCCCACACTCTTCTACACGGGGCGAATGCGGAATGAAATGACAATAAAGAAGAAGAAAAAAGAAATAGTTCCCCATTTCACATGATTTAGGAAGTCATCGACGTAAACTCCCACTATCGGAGTTTCACATCAATATTCGGTGAATACTGTACGGAAATCAGCGGAATCTGTACCTGAACAGGGGTGAGTCCTCTCCAAGTGTAGTGTTATGCTTGCTAGAATGGACACTGTATCAACAAGTATACTGTACCGACAACATTGAATTTTACGTTGAAATCAGCAAATGTATTACAAAGTATTCAATTTTACGTATCTGTCGGAGAATTTTACTCATGAAATCAGTCTCCCTCTACGGTTGGATATATACATCGAAGAATCAGATATGATTACACACCCAGCAAACGACACATCACAGCAACCACGCACATACAGCAAGTCATCGAATTTTCATGTCAATTTTATGGTGAAATCTACGAACAATATATCGAAATCAATGAAATTACCACCTAAAAAAGTATTAACATTCTTTCCAGTTGTAGTGTTATGCTCTTAAAACGAGTACAGTGGTGACAACACTAAATTTTGCGTTGAAAACAGAATATTAATTGAATTATTGCGTTAACGTTTATCCAGATGTTTTCAGCCATTCAGACACAATGCATAATTGCCCCGAAAAGTTTTAGTAGGTGTTAGAGGAACGATATCTACCGCATTTTGGGTGTGAGGGGACGAAAAGAGATAGCTGAGTTCTGTAGACAATCACTGATAATGCATGTACGTTGTTACTCTGTCCTCAGAAAGGGTATAAGATGTGTTCAAAAATTGCGATATTGACCTTTAGTTATCAGCTCGGTAATAATTCTTGAAAAATAGGAATTCCTACTAAATAACGTGTTGTTGCATCTCTTTTTGCACCCAATACAATGTCAAGATTCTTTATTTCATCGATTAGACAAGGTCTTGATAAGTTGAAGGTACTGAAATGTGCAATTTTTTAAAAGGTAGACCATTTATCGTCTTTCTTGAATGGAATATATTCAGATGAAAACGTTCCCTACTTAATCAGACGTATGCACACAAGGTGAAAGTGCTGAACACACAACGCGAACATGCTGATGATGATTTAGTGCCATCCCACAGTCCTTAGGTCCGTATGATAAAGTAAAATCAATAGAGCAGTACTACAGTGGCGTATCTACTATTCTACGTAAATCAGAGAATTTACACGTCAGGTCAACCCATTCTTCCATTTGACATACACGTCGAAGAATCGAATGTAGTTAGCCATTCAGCAAATGACACATAACAGCAACCACGTAACTGAAGTTTCACTTAACCTTCCACGCTGCACACATGAGATCATACATCTCCATAGGCTTTGCAAAGAGTGAGAGCTGACATTGACACGTTACTACCATTAAATAGGTTCAAAGACAGTAATTTCAATGATTTAATGTAAATCTGAAAAAAAGAAAAGGGTAGGGATCACCAGATGGTGGTTGCGCGTATTGTCGTCCGCAATACGTACGTACGGTTCAGCGCAGCAATACAGCCAATGCTTCGTACCGAGTTCGGTGTGAAGCTGAGAATGCAACATACAAGAGAAATTAAGCACCATGAAAATTTTTTTATATGTTCGAATTTTCTCGTTTTGAAAGTACTGAAGGGCGATCTTTTAAGTTTTCAAAAACCATTCAATAGCCAAAATCACATAAAATATTTCTTTATTTAAAACAACCGCTTTCAACTGACTTTGCTGTCATCAACGTGATCTTTTCGTTGTAAAACATGTTCAGCGTGAAATGAATATGTTCGTGGGGGCTGTCTCCGACTGGTGTAGGCCGCACAGTGACGTCATTGTTTGCAGACGATTGACAGAATCATTCTCTGGATAGCTTGCGTGAAAATCCTAAGAAATACAAATAAAATGACAGGTTGAAAGGTGGCTACACTGAGCCACAGCGCCAAAAATCGCGCCAGAGAGAGTATTGTTCCGCCGCCTCCACTGGCAGTGCGTGTTGAGAGGTAGTGGCAAGCAGTTCTTGCGGGGAGTTCTTGCCGAGCAGTCGTGGTGGACACTGCTTTTATCGGAAGTTGGAATGAGATGGGTAGTAGTGAGTGTTGTTCCATGTTGTGCAGCTATGTGATGGGAGAGATAGCAGATGTTATTCTAATGGAGATATTGTAATGATCTGAGTGCTTTTCGTCAATATAAATCAAGGTAACTAACTACTGTTATTTATTTTCTTATTATTTGTGTGTCCTGAATAATGCTTCATTACAGGTTCAGTCAACAAAGCATCTGGCTTGTGTTCGTGTATTAGAGTGTAATTTTGGTTTTCTTGCACAATTATAGTATTTCTAATTTTCTTTTATCACGTCAGTATAAATCATATTTAAAAATTCTTGTCTTGTTGAAGAAGAACCGTGCCAGATGTGCGTTGAGTCATACTACCACATACAGAACAGCTACACTTGTGCTTGTTGTTTCGTAGGTTTTATAGTTGCTGGGGACTTAATTAATTAATTGTATTAACGAAAATTTTCTTACATTCTTTGTTGTCATTCTAAGCAGTCAGATTGCGTAATAATACTAGTCAGGGCCAGCTGTTTACGAGACTTGCGTAATCGGACAGACAGAAAATTAAAAAGTAATTGCATTATATAATATTAAGCCCCCATGCACGTGGCGACCGCTGCTTCGGATCGTCCCTTGGAATTCTTCTGATTGTAAAAATAGTAGACAGTAGTATTGTTGTAGTAATCTGTAGTTTAGTAATTGTGGTCTATTTTGCATGTGTAGATTTTGTAATTGTCATTCTTCTAATGGTATTTTTCAAATTTTTTTTTTGTCTTGTATACGCGTTTGACAATTTAGTGCAATTATTTCAATTGTTCGTCAATCGTGTTTGAAGGAAACATTTCGTGTGAATGGTATTGTTGGAGATAAAGTGTCATTGTGTGCAATTTTCATATAGTGACGAGTTTTGTATGTTTTATAAATGATTACGCGATCGATGAAAAAGTCAAAAATGATGAATAGTGGGAATGACGAAATTGTTAACATGGCGAACTCGCCAACAGAGGAAAACAGTGTGATGAATAATGAAGTGGAAAACAATGTAATAAGTCGGGAAAATAGTCCGGAACCATTTCAAAATTTTTCTCAATCAGAAATTTCACAGAATACGAGATCAACGATAGAAGATTCTGAAATAGTATCGAACACAGATAGCTTTATGGCTATGCAGAAGGAAGTTAGTTTTGTGGGAAATGTTAGGGGCGAAAAGAATTTCGAACAAGTTACTTTGGAGCAGTTGATGAGTGCTATATTAAATATGGAAACAATGCAAACTCAGTTTAGATCTGAATTAAAAACAGATATGGAAAAACGGTTAGACTCACTGGGATCACAGATGGGAACTTTGGGATCTGAATTAAAAACTGATATGGGAACAATGGAAACACGGTTAGATTCACGAATAGGGACATGTTTCAAAAATATGAAAGAGGAATTAAAGAAAGAAATCAGAGAAGAAGTACAACCGATTTTGAATGCTCACAATAATAGATTGGTTGCAGTAGAGATTAGACAAAGGGAACAGGATAGAGAACAGGAAGAAAGAGATCGCGTGATAGTGCAAAATTTTTCAGAGTTAAATTTACAACGTGCACACGATAAGGAGGAAATATTTGAGAGAATCGAGAAATCCGTACCAAATGACAGATTAAATAACCTAACAGAACAGTATGAACAGTTAACTAATAAATGTGTTAATACTGAAACCCGAGTCGCGACACTTACGGAAGACGTAAATAAACAGAAAGAACAAATAGGTGACTTATCGGAAAGAGTGGAGGAGATTTCAGATAAATTGACAAATCTTAGTTTAAATGGGGACAGAGATTCAGATGATACAGCTCCATTGCCATTTTCAGAAACCGAAGAGTACCAGAGCATAAATAAACATGTTGAAAATCAGGGAAAATTTAATGAACGCGTGAAAAGGGAAGTGGAGGCATTACGAAAGCAAGTCAAACAAATTGAAGGCGAAATCGTAGGAAAAGATAGCAGAAGGAATTTAGAATCACAGATAGCAGAAGGTTTTGAAGAAAGCAATTTATTTCATTTACGAGATGCAACAAGAGAGCGCCAGGCGCGCGAACTTGACAATAATCGACATTGGGACTGGGACAGACGCGGTAGGTCTTTGTCGCCACGAGGCGAAAACTTTGACTATAAACACTTTTTGACTGTTCGGAAATTTAAGATCTTTCGCAAAACTAAGAATGACATACATCCATGTTCATGGTTAGATCAATTTACGTACGTACTTCCGCCAAATGTGCCATTAAGTCACAAACTGAAATTAATGTGCAGCTATTAAAGTCCTCAGGGGATTCACTACTCTTAAGTGAATATGTGCCGTAGCGAGCATAGGGCCCCGAGCTGTAGTAGTGCTATTTCTCTTTTAGTTTTCTGCACTGCTGCCTACTCTTTCACTATTCTTTGCATCTATCGAAACAACTCTTCGACTATCAGTCTATCTAGAGAGTAAGCAAACAATAACCTGATATGACTATATTACCTAAAAGTGATTTCGGAAATTACCGTTTGGACTTATTATATTTTCTGCAGCATTCATTTGTAGTTTAAATGAAATTTTACCTGTTTATCTTCGTGACAATATTACTTCATATGTTGACGACATTCTTATTGCTAAACATTCTTGGAGTGAGTACAACAAAATTTTGGATTCATAATTACGTATTTTTGCACGAGTTGGCATTACAGTGAACTTAGAAAAATCTGAATTTGGTCGTTCACAGGTGAAATTTCTCGGTCACATTATTTCTATAGAAGGTATTCTTCCTGATCCAAAAAAAAATTAGACGCTTTTCGTAATTATGCTATTCCTACCACAAAACGTGATGTTCGTAGTTTCCTTGGTGTCTGTAAATTTCTTAGACGCTTTGTTAAATTGGATAATTTGGCCACACCTCGTTTTTGCGATCTATCTGGAAGGAAAAGGCTTGTGTCGCAAATTTTTTCTGCTTTATAACGGTCCATATAGAATTCGCAAAATTATTCATGATAACACTGTCGAAGTAGAAACTCTTAAATCACGACGCTCTAAAGGAATACATCATATATCTAACGTTAAAATTTTTGTGGAATGATATACTTTTGAAAAATTTTTGTAGAATGACGTACTTTTGAGAAACTAACAGTTGTATGTAAACACACGGAGAGTACAAGGACACCGCGCTGTGTTTTGGCGGCGGCGTATACTCAAAGCAACAGTCAAGTCTGCGCCGCACAGGGCAGTCGTTGACCGCAAACAATCACTTACTACGTCACGCGCCTACAGCTGATCGAGCGCTCAGTGCGAATGCACTGACAGCCGTAAATAAATACACAGTCTAATTTCTCCGACTAAATTCAGTATAAAGCTATAGTGACTTGATAAATTCTGTTATTAACATTCAGTATTTTTCAGGATAGGGTTCTATAAGGTATTTAAGAACTTCAGGTAAATTCTGTGCGTGTCCGACGTTGAGACGACTTGCTAGCGAGAAAATTTCAGGAAAAATGTCATTTCGAAGAAGAAAGTAATAAACTAAAAAAGGTAACTATTAATTGAGTTTATTTTTCAGGTAACGTATTTCCACTTAGGTACGTACTTTAGACGTAATTTGCTGCTCGCGATTACGTGATTCATACTTTGTGCTAATTACATGTTCTATGAAATTACTTGTGAAGCGACGTGCTTGCGTACGTTAACTGATTTTGACAGTGATTATTAATGTACTGGATTGTAACTTGTGTATACTATGCATCGCTTGGCTGCACTGCTTTTTCACTGATGTCATATTTTTTAATTATGTGCCTGCTGTGCTTATTTATTTAAATTATAATTGTCACCTGATTAATTGTGCTGATGTGGTTAGGTATGTAAGTTATACTTTGTGATTTATCTGCTTGCGCCTTCATGTTTACTTATTAAGATACGATGCTAATGACCTGTTTAGTAATTAAGATATATGTTTACTGCTATGCGTATGGATTGCACATTTACACATTTCTGCTTGTTGTCATAACTATACTTCAATTTGGTATATAGCAATGCTGATGTACAGTGTACAAACATAGAGTTTAGGTTACACTATGGTACTAGTTACAGGTTGTTCGCTTGGCAGAGCCTCGTTGTAGGATTTGTGCTGCATCCACTTGTTGACATTCTGTTCTCTACTGGTATATTTACTCGCTGTTGCTTGTTTTGCTTACGCTCAGTGCTTTATATTTTAACATAAGAAAATGAACTGCAATAATTCGACGAACGACATTAGTACAAGAAACATCATAGAAGTCACATGAGCTGGAGGTTTTATGAAAGCTGTATAAATGTATGCCAATAGGAAGGAAGCTATCGACATGACATACCAACACAGTTATTACACTGCATTTTTCGTGAGCAATTGAAATAGGAAGTGACACTTGACACAAGAAATACTCCACATGTTTGCTTCTGTTTGCCATAATTCTTGAAGTGGTGTACACACTGTGAAATATTATGATCATTCACACTCCGTAATCGTACTTAATTACTGAGAGTTATTCGAACTAAGTCTGTTAGAGGTCATGTATGCATTCTTTGTTTATAATTCATAATGAGTAGAAGATTTTGGTCAGATGGATTACACAGAGGTTGTGTGTTGACAGTGTGTCTTCGGATTGTATGGGATGATGAGGCTTGCATTAGGATTTTATCTGTACTTGTTCGACGAAACTGACTAGAGGAAAGAGTTGTTATGGAAGTGAAATGAAACTGGCAATAAGGTTTATATGTAGCGACGTATTGAAGAGGTATTATAGAGGTATTGAGATTATATGAAGTTGATTTGAATTTTAGTGGATAAGAAGTAAAGTAAGTGAGGTGCATATTTTTTTTGTTGTTGGTCTATATGGAACAAGGAGGATGAAGATAGCAGACTAGAACACTAAAATGGAAGGAAGATTGTCTACACACACTTTGTTAAATCACTAAGCAATATGTATTTTTTTTTTGGAGAGAGGAAGCATTGCATATCTTGGCACACTGACAGTTGTTCAGTAACAGTACATTTTGATCTGGCTTGGCAAACATTGGTCTTGACATGATGACTATGACGTTGACTTAACTATTATTGACTGTTATACATTGCTGCCACTACTACTTGATACACATGATGAACATGAAATTGGACAGAAGTGGATTCAGACAGTTAACACTATACAATTACACAGTAGTACTTAATGTGGATGAAAGATGAGTGAGTGTGTTTGTGTGTTTTCCTTTCCTAATCCTACCCACCTATCTCCTAAATATTATTTTATTTGTTTGTAGTGGCTTGCACTGACACCCATAAATATTATAGGTTTACTGATGTTTATGTACTTGTAATAGTAATATGACAATTATCTGATATCATTTGTGTGTTTGTTATGATTTGTATGTTTAGTGTAAGAGCATTGTAAAAGCATTTGTATGTGAATTCAAACTATTGTTCATGCTTGGACTGTCTGGTTAGTAATAGTGAAATTATGGACCGTTACTTGTACTGTTTCTACATGATTGGTGCCACTAGGACATGTTTAATTTGTGCTGAGGAACAGTATGATCAGTGATAGTTGTTTAATGTCATTTGTCGGTGTCTGCACCTACTCAACATTGCTGGGTGCCACTGATGGACTGCTTCTACTGAAATGAAGTCACTTCTTGGTGTCTGCACCTACTCAACATTGCTGGGTGCCACTGATGAACTGCTTCTACTGAAATGATGTCACCTGTTGGAGTCTGAACCTACTCCACAATGCTGGGTGCCACTGATGAACTGCTTCTACTGAAATATTGTCACCTGATGGTGTCTGCACCTACTCAACATTGCTGGGTGCCACTGATGGACTGCTTCTAATGAAATGATGTCACCTGTTGGAGTCTGCACCTGTTCCACAATGCTGGGTGCCACTGATGGACTGCTTCTACTGAGATGATGTCACTTATTGCTGTCAGCACCTATTCAACAGTGCTGGGTGCTACTGCTGGAACTGTGAACTACTTGTTGTGAATATTTGTATTAACTGATTTTTTGTGTATTACTGTTTGTGAAAAGTTATATGACTCTTACCTGCTCATATTCGTCATTGCTGACGTTATTGATTGAATTGTTTAACCACATGATATTTCTGTAAACTACTATGTAAAGTCACATGTATGAAAGAATTTGTATTGCTTAGTGTATTTTATATATTAGGCTATTGAAAGGTCAGTGCAAAGCCAAAATTTTATCTAGTTATATGATATTTACGTATTAATATGATCTTTTATTTTTGTCTGTATTTTTTTTTTTGACGAATTTGGTGGTATTTTCACCACCAATGCTGGCAAAAATACCATCAAATTCTAGCCCGTGGAGGAAGGGCATATGAAAGGTGGCTACACTGAGCCACAGCGCCAAAAATCGCGCCAGAGAGAGTATTGTTCCGCCGCCTCCACTGGCAGTGCGTGTTGAGAGGTAGTGGCAAGCAGTTCTTGCGGGGAGTTCTTGCCGAGCAGTCGTGGTGGACACTGCTTTTATCGGAAGTTGGAATGAGATGGGTAGTAGTGAGTGTTGTTCCATGTTGTGCAGCTATGTGATGGGAGAGATAGCAGATGTTATTCTAATGGAGATATTGTAATGATCTGAGTGCTTTTCGTCAATATAAATCAAGGTAACTAACTACTGTTATTTATTTTCTTATTATTTGTGTGTCCTGAATAATGCTTCATTACAGGTTCAGTCAACAAAGCATCTGGCTTGTGTTCGTGTATTAGAGTGTAATTTTGGTTTTCTTGCACAATTATAGTATTTCTAATTTTCTTTTATCACGTCAGTATAAATCATATTTAAAAATTCTTGTCTTGTTGAAGAAGAACCGTGCCAGATGTGCGTTGAGTCATACTACCACATACAGAACAGCTACACTTGTGCTTGTTGTTTCGTAGGTTTTATAGTTGCTGGGGACTTAATTAATTAATTGTATTAACGAAAATTTTCTTACATTCTTTGTTGTCATTCTAAGCAGTCAGATTGCGTAATAATACTAGTCAGGGCCAGCTGTTTACGAGACTTGCGTAATCGGACAGACAGAAAATTAAAAAGTAATTGCATTATATAATATTAAGCCCCCATGCAAGGTCCAACTATCTCAGGGCCATATAACCTACATCTACATCTACATTTATACTCCGCAAGCCACCCAACGGTGTGTGGCGGAGGGCACCTAACGTGCCACTGTCATTACCTCCCTTTTCTGTTCCAGTCGCGTACGGTTCGCGGGAAGAACGACTGTCTGAAAGACTCTGTGCGCGCTCGAATCTCTCTAATTTTACATTCGTGATCTCCTCGGGAGGTATAAGTAGGGGGAAGCAATATATTCGATACCTCATCCAGAAACGCACCCTCTCGAAACCTGGCGAGCAAGCTACACCGCGATGCAAAGCGCCTCTCTTGCAGAGTCTGCCACTTGAGTTTGCTAAACATCTCCGTAACGCTATCACGGTTACCAAATAACCCTGTGACGAAACGCGCCGCTCTTCTTTGGATCTTCTCTATCTCTTCCGTCAACCCGATCTGGTACGGATCCCACACTGATGAGCAATACTCAAGTATAGGTCGAACGAGTGTTTTGTAAGCCACTTCCTTTGTTGATGGACTACAGTTTCTAAGGACTCTCCCAATGAATCTCAACCTGGTACCCGCCTTACCAACAATTAATTTTATGTGATCATTCCACTTCAAATCGTTCCGCACGCACACTCCAAGATATTTTGCAGAAGTATCTGCTACCAGTGTTTGTCCTGCTATCATGTAATAATACAATAAGGATCCTTCTTTCTATGTATTCGCAATACATTACATTTGTCGATGTTAAAGGTCAGTTGCCACTCCCTGCACCAAGTGCCTATCCGCTGCAGGTCTTCCTGCATTTCGCTACAATTTTCTAATGCTGCAACTTCTCTGTATACTACAGCATCATCCGCGAAAACCCGCATGGAACTTCCGACACTATCTACACTATCTTCTAGACGCAATGAAAAGTAATGACTGTACACGAAAAGTGTTCGGTCATCAACGTCCACTAACAATATGCCAGTGACACCTCCGCTCCAGGCGTGATCCTCTGAAAACACATTATACAAATAAAAATCAAATAAAAGCGACATGGTATTTTTTAAGAAATAAAAGTCAAAATTTATACCTTACACAATAATCTTTACTATGAAAACAGCATAATGGCATATGTTCCTCACGAGAGCGAGACAACGAAAGACAAAACTCACAAGACACAACAAAACATACGAAGTGCAAAAATATCAGACAAACGAAACTAGTCCAGTGATTAGAAACGAGGGTTTAGGAGTCCATACACCCACCTGAATGCGTAAAGTTAGAGCACAGGAGTATCGTTTGCAGAGTTATATCACAAACAGTTCACACATACGAAATAGGATGAAACAAATATTTCAAATGGTGCAAATGGCTCTGAGCATGTAACGCCGGAAATGCATATCCTCCTATTTCCATCTATTGTACTATAAATTTGTTTTTCCTTATTTTGTCACCTGAAGATATGACATTTCTGTCTCTTTATATATTGTAATTGTTTTACTGTTTGTATATATATATTTATGCATTTATGTTGGTTTGTTTTGTGAATATTATTTGTATTTATACGTTGGGTCTGGCCTAGGGAAAACTATGCTATCGAACAAATACATCGATAGGTCGTGTGGAGAACCAAAGTGTTTAGGATCTTTGGTAGTGTTAACTCTGTCGCGTGGAGCGCGGGCAGAGGGAGAGTCTGGCTGGGGTGGTGCAGTGGAGCAGGTGTGTTGTGTGAAGCTCCCGCGAGTTGCCGCGCTTTCGGGGTTTGGCAGCATGTAATTGCGCTCGACTTGCGATGATAGTTTCTGACATGGTGTCGCGGACGGGAAGCATTAGCTGGGGCACATCAAGAGCCCGTTTCGTCTGGTGACCGTGTCGAGAAGAAGGCGCGCCAACATCCAGCATCTGCAACAGCGACGGCCGACAATGAGTGACTGTCGCCACCTCCTCGATCGACGGCTTCAAACCTTCAATCAACCAACAAGGAAGACTGGAAGCACGTAAAGTTTTAGAACTGTATGGCAGACCTCAGCTTTTCAAACTTTTAAAATTTTTGCATCACAAAATTACAGCAACTTAGCATGAACGTTTGTTGCTCATTGTCCCAATTGCATTACCAAGCAGGGTCCCTTCCTTTTCCGGAATGAACCCGAGTGTCGTTGAAATTCAAACGCCAGCATCATTCGATTTCACTGCTTTAATTTCAAAGTTCAGTTAAGGTATTCATAGCTGGCTACAATATTTAGATTACACAAGCACAAATTAAGAGTGCGAGTTTTGTTACCGTATTTTAGCTTACCTGTGACTGCAGCTCAGCTTGGTATGTACTAAATTTTACTATTGTTAATTGTTCAGAATCATTTAATTCAAGTTCAAAGTTAAATCTCTTATTTCTAAATTGCGTAGATTCAAGTAGCTTTTGAAATGATTGTTGAGGTAGTCCAAGACTAACCGTATTTTACTGAATTTCGATGTGCTTCAGAAAGAAAGCTCACTATTAATTCAGTCACTAAATTAACTTTCAATTTTCCGGTTTTATTAATTCTTTTGCTAAATTAAGTCAGAGTGTAGCGACATATATTACTTCTGACAAACTTTCAGTTTGCACACTACACGTGTCAACCTTCAGTTGACACGCTTCTAGTGCTAATTATATGTGTAATAACCTTTCTTTTTCAGTTACTATAGTAATTGTCCTTAGGACTGGCGACCGTAATTTACCCCAAATCTCAAATATCTAGTTACCGCTAGTTAATTGATAACGTAACGGCCGCTCATTTACTTTCTTGATTAACTTTACCCCTTTTCAAAATTAATTTCCACCTGTTTCATTTGCATTTTTCCTTTGATTTAGATGTAACCCTTTCCTCCCTCTTTACCGACAAATTAACTTCGGTGACGATTGCTTTTCCCAAATTTCCGTTAGGTACACGCGGTTTAATTTTTCACTGTCATTAAGGTCGATAAGTGAGGGGGAGGTTACAAGCACTATGGGACTTAACTTCTGAGGTCATCAGTCCCCTAGAACTTAGAACTACTTAAACCTAACTAACCTAAGGACATCACACACATCCATGCCCCAGGCAGGATTCGAACCTGCGACCGTAGTGGTCGCGCGGTTCTAGACTGTAGCGCCTAGAACCGCTCGGCCACCCCGACCGCCAAACAAAAAGTAATAATACAAAATGCATACAGAAAATCGTTGAATGTGCGTCGAATAACATGTGGCAGTACTATCCACTGAATTATCACGTTAACGAGTTCCCATTTCCGGTACCGATCAAAAACCCACGACAACTAGGCAACTGAGACTTACCATAGATTTTGGGTGGATGCTGGTGTTAGTGATATAATGCTTTATTAATTTCTACAAGAAATCTGTCTTTCACGCGCTTCCCCAGTACTTTACGAAGGCAAAGACCGACTCAGCTCTAACTACGATAGGTTTTCGTGATCTTCAACACTACGATTTGACAAATTTTACGCGATTTCACACGTTTAGCACTACTACATCTCTCAAGCACATTATGTTTACGTATTTAGCTGTTGATGCACCTTTCAATTCTTTAGAAGTCTTGGCGTTTTACGTCTGAAACAAACAGTATGCCGCACTAACGTTGTCAACAAGAATAGAACACCCAGAGATCATCACAATCCCTCTCTCTCACACATACACACACAATCGGTAGAGCAGTTCTGCATTAGTCGGTAGGGCACAAAACCTTCAGTCATCCCTCCTGTACAGTAAAATGTCCTATTATAGTTTTCACAGACATGTGGGTCGTTCTAGCCCAGTTGGTGTGGTACTAGCGATTGTAATAGTAGTAGTCGTAGTAGTAGAAGATACAATAGATCGAAACAGTAGGTCTCATGACGAATTCAGACTGTAAAATGTTCCCGTCTAGCTATAGGATTCTAATCCAGCTATACCGCAGCGATCCACACACTCTTCTAATGGATAATAGTATTATTTTTTAACTAACACAAATTTTTCCTGTCGCTATTCCTTGGGGTGATGGAAATTTGATATCGATACTGACGAAACGTAAACTCCAACCAACCTTCCTGTAAACAGAATGTGATCTAATGTCTGGGCTAACTCTCCATTTTTAAGTAATTCCTATGACAAATTTATTTTGCATTGTTCATAGAACGTATAACACTTACAGCAGATTTCTGTCCACCACTCAACTGTTGCTACCATGCTTACTATTCCTCCAGAATAAATTAGAGAGGAACGCACTGTTTCCAGACAAGCTCCCTAATACACACGGCTGTTTCCAGACTTCGATTCTCCACTACATCAGTCACCGACACCACTATCATCGCAAAGTGCTACAATGTATGTGGTGTCACTCTCTGCAACGTTAAACGTGCTGCTGTGGGTTGTCAGGAGATAGAGAGCTCAATTTAGTGTCAAGTCGTGAAAATACGTATCCTAATATGAAAGCAGCGCTGTCAGATTATGACTGATATCATTCACGTGACGCATATCAGCAAAGCATGCAGCATGTGTTATCCTTACGTGTACAGATTTTATGAAATTGTCTGGAGAAGTTTTATGGAGCTCATCTACCAGAAAAATTCAGAAGAAATCTGTGCTATAGATTCCTAGCACATTATTCACATGCAACACACTAACACAGTAAACCACTAAACAAGGTAACAGTATTTCTGTGGTGTCAGCCTTCCGGTACTAACCTGCATGGCTCTAAGTTTGGTATCCAAGATGGCGATCCATTACGTCTTCGATGGCGCCAGAATAAAAGATCACTGACCTGGGGATCGGCGCAGTCGAAAATAATTGTCCCAGTTCCCCTGGAATTGTGTGTCGTGTACCCCTACCACTCGTCCTCAATGTCCAGGCTTACTGACGAACAAACAGACACACCACTTTCACCTCATACTCCATAATGAAAGCCTGATCATTATCATGGGGTGTGATCAGAAGAGATCTACCACATCCAGGTAGAAGAAACTGACTTGCACACTCAATTGTAAGTATTAAACCATTCCTCTCTTCCAGTATTTCCTGTTAGTTGTGTGTGTATGTGTATATATGTGTTCTCATGGTTTTCTTGTATTCCTCCCTCAGTTCAACAGGTTCATGACGTAGACGATGCAGTGCCTGATATGTTTGTGCAGTAGTAGATACCAAGACAGCATGTAGACATGCACCTTCATGCAGCTCCTAACACTTTGGAATGGAAATCAAGTACGTTTGAGCAGCAGCAAAAATCAAATCATTACGCAGACAAGCTCCCTGATGCAGATTCCAACACTCTGGAGTGCAAATCAAGTCAGCATGGGGAACAATTTCCAGACTTTGAATCTCTACTGTGTTGGGAGCTGCATTAAGAAACTTGTCTGCATGCTGTCTTGCTAACTGCTGCTGCACTGCATCGTTTACATCATGGAGCTGTTGAACTGAGAGAGGAATAAAAGGAAACCATAAAAACACACCCACACACATACACAGATAAATAATATTAAACTTTGAGAGAGAGGAATGATTTATTACTTACAATCGCGTTTGCAAGACAGTTTCTTCTGCCAGGAGGTGGTAGATCTCTGATAACACTTCATGATGATGATCAGCCTTTCATTATGGAGTATGAGGCACAAGTGGTGGGTCCACTTGATGTGTAGTAAGCCTGGACGCTCAGGATGAGTGGTGGGGGTAGATGACCACAGTGCCATGTGAAAATTGGAACAACTATCCCCAGGTCAGCCATCTTGGATTTTGAATAATATGTTAGAAATCTATAGCACAGACTTCTTCTGAAGTTTTCTGGTCGATGAGCTCCATTAAATTTCTCCAGACAATTCCACAAAAGCTGTACACGTAAGGATAACACATGCTGTATGCTTTACTGACATGCGTCAGATGACTGACAGCACCGATTTCATGTCAGGATACGTATTTTCACGACTTGACCCTAAATTGAACTCTCTATCTCATGACGATAAATAGCAGCACTTTTAACATTGCAGAGAGTAACACCAAAACCATTGCTGCACTTTGGGATGCTAGTGGTGTCGGCGATTAATGTAGTGGAAAATTGAAGTTTGGAAACAGCTGTGTGTGTGTATCACGGAACTTGTCTGGAAAGAGTGCGTGCCTCGTTAATTTATTCTGGATGGCTAATAAGCATGGACGGGAGTGATAGACAGAAATGTACTGTAAATGTTATATGTTCTATGTAGAATGCAAAACAAAATGTTTGATAGGAACCACTTAAAAATGGAATGCTAGCCCAGACATTACATCACATTTTACTTATAGGAAGAAATGATTGCAGTTTAACTGCAAGGAATACCTACACGGAAAATTGGTGTTTGTTACAAATGGTACTGTCATCCATGAAAAGAGTGTGTGGATATCTGCAGTATGGCTGTCTGAGAATCCTACAGCTAGTTGGTAACCTACTGCAATCTGAATTCACCCTAAGACCTACTGACTACTACTACCACTACCACTACTATTACAATCGCTAACAGTATACCAACGGGGCCTCAACGACCCACACGTCTGTGTGCACTGTTTTGGGACAGTCACCTGTACGCAAGAGTCCCTTGCCATTGTCGGTCTGAAATATTTGTGCCATATCATATGCATTGTTTAATTTCTAAACTGTGTTTTTATTTCTGACTATTGACTTGGAACATTAGGACTAGCTGTGTTGCGAGAAAAACTGATATAGTTAGTAGTTGAAAAGGAATAGTCAACCCAAGCAACTTTCTCGCTTCTTTGGAGGACTTATTATTACATAACAGAGACTTTCTTTTTATAAAAATGTTCTAAGGGAGGTAGGGAAGGAAGATATCAGTCATGTGAAACCGAAGCCACGTTCTTTACACGTGATATCCAAACAATCACACATGCTGGTACCAGTAGAATTTTCGACAAAATGCTTGGTCCATACAACACTGAGTACTACTAAGGAACACGTAATGAGAGATTTTATCCATGATTGTGACCGGATTGAAACTTTGCTGATAGGTAGAAGACAGTAAGCTATCCTCATTGGAAAGTATAGAAATAGAAATTAACTTTGGTGTGCTCCAGAGAAGTGAATGATACACTTAAGACTTAAGCAACAGCATAGAGAGGGATATCTTACTATATGTAGATGATACAGCTTATCTGTGACTAAGTTTTTTTTCAGAGACTAACCAGTTAAAAGTTAACAAAATGTGGTGAAAATACGGTACGGTTAACTATCGTACAATCTAGACGTATATGAAGTAGCGTAACTCTCGAACCGTAAACATCTTGTAGGCTTGGATCTCACGATTAATGAGCCATACCGAGAGTGAATCAAATCATGTAAATGTATGAGACAGGTAGTATGTAAATATGCGAAGTGGAACAACAAGATAAGCTTTGTTTTGAAACAAATGACAGGTTTAGATTTATTGTATTTATGCAGGTGAAACTGCAGTTTACTGACTAAAGAGATTAGTTACAAGACAGTTCTTATTCACACAGTTATTTATCTAACGCTGAATTTATTTGCTTGTCTATAAATCTGTGGTAAAGATGAAGGCATTTCAACATGAGATCTGATCTCGATGCTACAAGACGTTATTCTACTGCCAAAGGTAACGTAGCTAAGGTTTTATTAAACAGTTGTACGCGTACCTGTCTTGGCTTCTGGAAAATCTCGAAAATACTCTCCAACGGCCGC
Organism: Schistocerca cancellata; assembly: GCF_023864275.1. Taxonomy (NCBI): domain Eukaryota; kingdom Metazoa; phylum Arthropoda; class Insecta; order Orthoptera; family Acrididae; genus Schistocerca; species Schistocerca cancellata. Next base: position 599,035,750 of record NC_064631.1, on the reverse strand, counting down.
CACAACATTGCACTCAAACCGTATACCTATAATTAATAGCTTTACATACAGGAGCAGGTGGACAAGGGAATGGGGCAGACGTTCAGACAATTCGTACTTCAATCTCTCAGTCTAAACTTTGCTAAAACTCATCTGAGGGCAGTATTGACTACTTAAGGTGCTCATCGTGTGTAAAAAGTTTTCTCATGTTTGATTCCCCCACGTATAGTGTAGCGAAAGGAACTTTGGGAGTGATAAGTGGGTGGCGGTTGTCGGGGATAAATGCTTGTTAGCTTCAACATCATTTACTTACAATACAACCCAGCTAATTTCAATGCACCAGCGTAATAACAAATTAACAAAATAAGGAAATATTACTTGCGCTCAACCCCAGCAAACGACACATGAGCTGTATATCTTACACTAAATGTGAACTCGACAAAAATCCTGATAATTTAAATAAATGTTGATTTAACATCAAAAGGAGATCACAGCGTAAATAAACAAACCTACAATTAACTAACTACACAAGCTGGAAAAGAAAAACAATAAAACAAGGTTGCTGGGCATACGCCTAGGACACTATTCACTAAATAAAATACAATGATGGATGATAAAACATCAAAAAGCTAACGCTAATTCTGGAAAACAGAAAGCAGAGAGAAATAATCAATTTAAACAGCACAGAAAAAGGATTACAAGACGTTGGAATGCAGGTAGACAGGCTCAACATAATGCAAAAACAACAGATTAGCAGACTACAGTAAATGTAACAGAAGTTAACTAGCTAATAATAGCTTAACAATAATATAAGAATATGACGCCAGGATCTAATTTCACACACAACCTCCCTCAATCACGACGTATTTCAGGCAAGCATAACTTGACCTTGCAGTGGGCATGCCGTTAAGAGAATATTAAACAGAGAAACACTGAAACCTACAACTGCTCGCACAGCTTAAATGTTAATCAGAACCAAACCACAAGAGACTGCACAACTGATTCTTCATCGTGCACCACCAACATGACACCATTCCTGTGCAGCACCGAGCAAGAGCACACACTGGGGATAGTATCCTTTTGTGTGCAGCCAGCACGAGTCTTCACCGGAGCCAAGATGCCAGGAGCTGTCCGCCCACTGGAACCAGGAACTGACGTCTGCTTGTTGATAACTGGTTGCCGCTAGCTGCTAGCTCAGATGTAGAGTCGTTTTTTAATATTTTCTTAAATTCTTGTTCCCACTTCCCTACCCTTTGTAAGGTGCCTCTAACGTGAGAAAGACATTTTTACCAGTTTCAATAAATTATTGTGTCTTATTGACGTATTCACGATAGTTAGGAAGTGCTGTAGTCCGTAGTCGGCCGTGAGTCGGAGAGAATTTCCCACCCTGGGTGGCTAGGTGACGACGCGACCATATGTCGCGCGTAGTGGGGTGGGTCTCGCCGTTCAACAAGCGTCAGCCTGGGAAATATACATGACGGGAAGTACCGCCATCTTAGCGCCAAAGTCACCGATTTTGTTTATTTATATTTAATGATTAAAGTCATTGATGAATACTAGGACGGGCCTCTGGATGTTTAAAACTATTTATCATAATTTTGTCTCGTTAAAATTCACACCCGTTCACTAACAAATGCATATCTTAGTAAGTATGAACTCGATCGGAAATCCACGAACTGTGACGAAACTAGTAAGAGATACGGACTGCGCGCCAAAGTCGGCAGTCGGCGTTAAGAGCTCTTCCTGTCTTGTTCGATGGTAGCCATGCTCTCGGTTACGAGTAGTTTGTGACATGAGTGTTTCATTACTGATCTATTAGGAATAAAAGTGATATTACGGCATTCTGAATGTTAATTTCGTGTAAACAGATACCCCAACGTTAATCCACAGCAATTACAGATAATTAGCTTCCACCGACAGAGACATCCAATGTGCCAATGAAGGCCCGGCACGGGACGACATTTAGGAGAGCTGCACCGCACACAGATAGGAGCAAATCCGAACAACACGACCCACCAAGGCGGATCAAGGAAGGATCACTCGCAAATTCCGGGTGGATATACTGACCAGTTATACTGTACGCCACATATACCACCCTTTACGGACTCTCGGATAAGCTGAGTAATAACAGTATCAGTTTGGAAGCCGGGGGATCTTGCACCTTGCTTCCATTTTTCCTCCCTCTGTTTTGCGACCTCATCTCCGTTCTCGCCTTCGCTAACGCCACAGTGGCGGATATCGCCCTCAACTTGAATCTGATTCCACTCAATCACATGATCGAACCGCTCATCTGAGACTGGCTGTACCGCAGGAATGACCGCCAGATTTTCCCCGTACTAGTGACACTGTCAGCCTAACTGCCCTTTATACACTCCTGGATATTGAAATAAGAACACCGTGAATTCATTGTCCCAGGAAGGGGAAACTTTATTGACACATTCCTGGGGTCAGATACATCACATGATCACACTGACAGAACCACAGGCACATAGACACAGGCAACAGAGCATGCACAATGTCGGCACTAGTACAGTGTATATCCACCTTTCGCAGCAATGCAGGCTGCTATTCTCCCATGGAGACGATCGTACAGATGCTGGATGTAGTCCTGCGGAACGGCTTGCCATGCCATTTCCACCTGGCGCATCAGTTGGACCAGCGTTCGTGCTGGACGTGCAGACCGCGTGAGAGGACGCTTCATCCAGTCCCAAACATGCTCAATGGGGGACAGATCCGGAGATCTTGCTGGCCAGGGTAGTTGACTTACACCTTCTAGAGCACGTTGGGTGGCACGGGATACATGCGGACGTGCATTGTCCTGTTGGAACAGCAAGTTCCCTTGCCGGTCTAGGAATGGTAGAACGATGGGTTCGATGACGGTTTGGATGTACCGTGCACTATTCAGTGTCCCCTCGACGATCACCAGTGGTGTACGGCCAGTGTAGGAGATCGCTCCCCACACCATGATGCCGGGTATTGGCCCTGTGTGCCTCGGTCGTATGCAGTCCTGATTGTGGCGCTCACCTGCACGGCGCCAAACACGCATACGACCATCATTGGCAACAAGGCAGAAGCGACTCTCATCGCTGAAGACGACACGTCACCATTCGTCCCTCCATTCACGCCTGTCGCGACACCACTGGAGGCGGGCTGCACGATGTTGGGGCGTGAGCGGAAGACGGCCTAACGGTGTGCGGGACCGTAGCCCGGCTTCATGGAGACGGTTGCGAATGGTCCTCGCCGATACCCCAGGAGCAACAGTGTCCCTAATTTCCAGGAGTGTATCTACATCCATACTCCGTAAGCCACCTGACGGTGTGTGGCGGAGGGTACCTTGAGTACCTCTATCGGTTCTCTCTTCTATTCCAGTCTCGTATTGTTCGTGGAAAGAAGGATAGTCGGTATGCCTATGTGTGGGCTCTAATCTCTCTGATTTTATCCTCACGGTCTCTTCGCGAGATATACGTAGGAGGGAGCAATATACTGCTTGACTCTTCGGTGAAGGTATGTTCTCGAAACTTTGACAAAAGCCCGTACCGAGCTACTGAGCGTCTCTCCTGCAGAGTCTTCCACTGGAGTTTATCTATCATCTCCGTAACGCTTTCGCGATTACTAAATGATACTGTAACGAAGCGCGCTACTCTTCGTTGGATCTTCTCTATATCTTCTATCAACCCTATCTGGTACGGATCCCACACTGCTGAGCAGTATTCAAGCAGTGGGCGAACAAGCGTACTGTAACCTACTTCCTTTGTTTTCGAATTGCATTTCCTTAGGATTCTTCCAATGAATCTCACTCTGGCATCTACTTTACCGACGATCAACTTTATATGATCATTCCATTTTAAATCACTCCTAATGCCTACTCCCAGATAACTTATGGTATTAACTGCTTCCAGTTGCTGACCTGCTATTTTGTAGCTAAATGATAAAGGATCTATCTTTCTGTGTATTCGCAGAACATTATACTTGTCTACATTGAGATTGAATTGCCATTCCCTGCACCATGCGTCAATTCGCTGCAGATCCTCCTGCATTTCAGTACTATTTTCCATTGTTACAACCTCTCGATACACCACAGCATCATCTGCAAAAAGCCTCAGTGAACTTCCGATGTCATCCACCAGGTCATTTATGTATATTGTGAATAGCAACGGTCCTATTACACTCCCCCGCGGCACACCTGAAATCACTCTTACTTCGGAAGACTTCTCTCCATTGAGAATGACATGCTGCGTCCTGTTATCTAGGAACTCCTCAATCCAATCACACAATTGGTCTGATAGTCCATATGCTCTTATTTTGTTCATTAAACGACTGTGGGGAACTGTATCGAACGCCTTGCGGAAGTCAAGGAACACGGCATCTACCTGTGAACCCGAGTCTATGGCCCTGTGAGTCTCGTGGACGAATAGCGCGAGCTGGGTTTCACATGACCGTCTTTTTCGAAACCCATGCTGATTCGTACAGAGTAGATTTCTAGTCTCCAGAAAAGTCATTATACTGCCATTGCGTCCCCTTGTAGTACAGTAATTTATTCCCATGCCTTTCTAAGTGTATTCATGCGCACAGAATCCTAATGTACACGTTTCCTAAAGACATGCCATTACACAATGGAATTATCTGATAACTAATGCCCTAAAAGGTACCTAATAACGATAATATCACCATCTCAGTGGCCTTCAGGCCCATACAGCGCCACTGTCAGCGCCGTCAAAAGAGACAGTGACGTGGGGAAGAACCCACAGATACACAGTACACGTAAAACACAAGTAATGAAGGAACAGACGCCAGCAAACTAATACTAATCTAATACGAACGCGGAGCTAGTAAAGCTTGCCACAGATGGTGAAATCGGATGAACAAAATGAAAAGTACACTAGATCAACTAACTGACTACGTAATAACAAAAGCAAAAGTTAGACCGTGCACAGAATCTCCCAAAGAACGAAGACTGATCAGCGGTGGCCAAATTATGTAATATAGCGCTGTGTGTGAGACAGTGAAACCTATCAGAGTGGTGGACCTACACAGACTGTATCACATTCCCCATAAGACTCCATGTTAACTGTAAATCACGCAACTGAATCGCCATCTTGAAATGCCTTAACATCGAATCATGAGTTGGGAAATTGCAATAATCCTACTGTATAACTATCCACTCAGTCAATATAACAAATCAGTGAACTGAATTGAACCACGTGCTTCTTCAGATAAAAATGCAAATGAAACATAAACATTTTATTTATTATATTAATCAATTACAAAGCATCTGCATCAACATTCTATGAAAAAACTAAGTTAGTTGCCGACGACAACTAACAAGACAGGCAAGCAGAGGGATGGCTACCGTATCCTAACCGCAAATTAAATCATTAATCCACTAAAACCCAACGATTAAGTTAGAAATTCCAGTGATCGATTGAATACGACGTCAAACGATACTAAGGCTTGAGTCGGGTTTAGCTGATCTGTGGCGACGATGCGCTTCCTGTCTTAACATTAAACACCTCCTAGTGAGCCGTGCTGCTGTATACTCCCACCAGTTTGCTGTGGTGGTGAGTCGGAGAACCGCGGTCTTAGTGGGGAATCAGAATCTCGCTCGTCAGGGCTCTGACACCTCCAAGGGAAACAACGTCTCGAAGCAGCGACCTGTCTCCATCCACAGTCAAACCACGAGTGTCCCTTTTTCTTCCACCAGCTCCCGACTCGACAATTTGCTCCAATCTGCCCGCCAACGCCAAGCGGGAAAATCATTACTGTTTTGTTCCAGTAGCGTGTCAGTGTCACGTTTTATAAATTCTCACCCCGGAATGTGTCAGTCATGGAGCAATCAACCACATCATCCTCGCGGGTTTGTCCCAGAAATTCCGGTCTGACGTAAGCCAGCCACGGGCGAATCGGAGAGTTGTTTAACACTTCTGAATTTCCCGAGGTCCCTGTGCGGCGCGGCACGCTACCTTTTACCGCCCTGCCAGTGTCCAGCAATGTTCATTTGTCTAGCTAAAAGCTGTAATAGAAAATACTAAAACACTACTGTCTATTGCAGGTCGCAACATACATAGAATTGTCCGGTAAACGGGATGTGGCTAGCTACTGAAATAAAAGTTTTAACTTGGCAATGTAAATTTTCAGGTGTATTTTTAAGATAAAGATCACAGTTAATACTGCCAAGTCCGTACTAAGTGGCAACACAATGTAAAGTTCACACGCACACCACAATCACACACATAGCCAGTTTATGGTATTTACACCCGTTACCGAAGTTAATAGAGTTCACTGGATCGTTTAGTTATGAAAATGCTCGCTCAAATGTTGTGCACTCTGCTCCACACGTAATACCTGTTCCAGTCTTAGATCGCACAACACGCCACGCGGTTTTAACTAACAGTCAAAAGCAATAATTTTGATGTTCCGTCCGAAATTCCACACGACGTCCACTATACCGTTCACTTAAATACACTTTGTACTACTTCGCGAACTCGTAAGTAGCATTTTTCCGCGATTTTACAGTACTTTTGTCGGAGCTGCTTTCAATGAGATGTTACTAGTTCGAACCCTCATCCCCGACCCCCCTAGATCACAGCAAAGGCTTTGTTCCCAGCATAGATTGGCGAGAACCTGCATTTTTCTGATTGGCTGATATCACAAACAGCAAATCAGGTTGCAGTATTATACCGCGCTAACCCGCACTTTACTTCAATGACCAATCATAGTAAAACATTTCTTTCTGTGGCAATTGCTAAATAAATAAATTTAGAAAAGTATCAAATATAAAATTACTTCTTCTGAAATTACCGATTAATTTGTGTTCTACTCACATAAACTGACTGCACATTTAATTATAATAAATCCCCTGTATAGTTTAACTGGTACTTCGTGAATAAACAAAACAATTTTCATTTACTTCTGTTCTTCTTCACTCATACAACACTCACACAGCCAATTACTACACATATAAAACAATTATAATTATGCAAATACATTAAATATTAATCAAACATAACTTTAGAACATTCTTTGACTACGACTGCTAGCACTGTCCGTCAACTGCTGACCTCTGCCGCCTACTAGTACAACTACGTGCAGCTCTGCAACTCAGGTCCATGTCAGCTGGTGACATTTGTCGATGACTCATGCCTATAACGATATCGCCCTAACAAGTGACGGGAGCGATGCGAAGGCGCTACTCATCACCTGTTCTCAAATGTTCAAATGTGTGTGACTTCCTAGGGGACCAAACTGATGAGGTCATCGGCCCTTAGACTTACAGACCACTCAAGCTAACTTAGACTAGCTTATGCTAAGAACCACACAAACACTCATCCCCGAGGGAAGACTCGAAGCTCCGTCGAGAGGGGCTGCAAAATCCGTGACACGGCGCCTCAAACCGCGCGGCCCCTGTTGTCTGTTGTCCCAGCAAGCACTTGAAAGACTTATCCTCGGCCATCTCAAGATGCGAGTAGTGAAACAGTCCACTAACGCCAACTTAGTGAAAAGGACCGGTAGGTTCTGTAAGCTTCCATCGGTTGCCATTTACACTCGCAAGCCAATAAAAAGCCCTGAGTGCCCATGACACACCTGCTGCGTCCAGGGGAATGTGCGAGCAGTGCATTTCTCACGTATTCGCAGACGGAAACTATTAATCCCTTAACCGACGACCACTGAAATTTTTATAAAATACATCAACTCAGTGTAATGAGACTTCAAGTAGATGCCTCTCGTGGCAAGGTGCAGATAAATTTAGTAGGAAGGGAAGGAGGCAAGACAGAGGGCTTGTAACCTTACAGCTCCACACCAGGCTGTCCCACCACTGGCCACGAAAACTTGCAGTTCAGTCCACACCGCCCACGCTGTTCTTTCTGTTGCTCCCTCATCAAGCCCTTCCTTGTTGGCTCTCCACAGACTTACTTCACTTTCCAAGCACAAAGATAGCAACGGCCGCCCCACTCTCCGTACCTTTTCGGCCTCTATCACAGATTGCCAGCGGCCAACCGCTATTCTTCCACCCACGTGCACGCAGTCATTCTCGGCGGCTTCGCTACTGCCTCACCGACTGTCCTACTGCCAGACAACAGCGTCCGGCCGATACTGCCTGCACATAGGGCCGCTCGCTAGTGTCATCAGCTCGCTGACCGACCTTAGGAACGGGCCTCTTTGCGATCAAGTCAACACCGGCCAGTGCGCCCTCCAAAGGACCAAGCCGCTCTCGGGGTGTTGCCCTGAAGCTTCTGCCCTCGGAGATCGGGACTGGCTCCAAGTTGTGGCCGTCTCGCTGTCGCACACCCGACTTCCTTCGCCTGTCACGGCAGCTCGTCATCTCGGGATGGAGCTGTACTCGATTTCTATGACGTTTCACACACTCTATGCTGCATTGGGAACACTTGACGAGCCCTGGCACCAAATGTCGAGAATTTCACTTTGGCGTGTGCTGCTCCACCAAAGCAGTACAGGGCACCATGATTTTCCTTCATATATATACACGACGTCAGCTGTTTCACACACCATTTCTTTGCTAATCTTTCAGTAGACAACCTAAATCTGGGTAGCCGGAAGCAAAGCTGAACCGTCGTCCTTCCAAATGCATGTGTAATGTCCTGACCATTGTGAAATCACGATTGACTTCCAAGAAAGTACGAATGGTGGAGAAAAAGTTTTAACCATGTGGGGCGTTCAATCAGTACTGGAATACACATTTTTCTCAAAGCAGGTCGGTTTCGTTGACGGTTCCAGTACAACATATTATTACCCACACTTTTGACTGAGAAACCCCATTTTCAACATCATCTCCGTTCAACAGCTTGCTGCATCAATAACCTCCCCAGCATCCATGTACTGCTTTCCTGCAGAATGAATCCTTCATTGGTCCAGACGCCCGAAACTGAGGAGGCACGAGGTCCAGGCTTTTCCAGGGAGAACAGTCCAGTGAAGCTTCCTGATCTCCTCTCTGGTGCACAGACATCTGTGGGGCTTTAGATTGCGTGGAGAAGAACTTCGGTTGCATTTTTGTGGCAACGAACACGCTGAAGTCGTTTATTCAGAGTCCTGAGGGTAGCACAATACACTTCAGAGTTGATCGTTGCACCATGTGGGAGGACATCTGTAAGTAGGCTGTTTATATTTTCTTATTGGCAACGTTACGTAGCGCTCTGTATGAAAACCGCTGGCTGTGCTGTGTGCAGCCTGTGGCTAGTTTGCATTGTTGTCTGCCATTGTAGTGTTGGGCAGCGGCAGCTGGACGTGAACAGCGCGCAGCGTTGCGCAGTTGGAGGTGAGCCGCCAGCAGTGGTGGATGTGGGGAGAGAGATGGCGGAGTTTTGTAATTTGTCATGAACTGCTATATATATTATGACTATTAAGGTAAATACATTGTTTGTTCTCTATTAATATCTTTCATTTGCTAAGTATCCCTATCAGTAGTTAGTGCCTTCAGTAGTTTGAATCTTTTATTTAGCTGGCAGTAGTGGCGCTCGCTGTATTGCGGTAGTTCGAGTAATGAAGATTTTTGTGAGGTAAGTGAGTAAAGGTTTACACCACATTTCACATGTAAAACCATTTATTGACAGATAATCTGCTTTTTAACTTAGTCTTTGCAATTTTCACTTCACGCTACTTGTACAATTTGTCACACTGAGAAACTGTTAACATGCAACAATGTTTTGAAGTTCAATATCCACTCAAGAACCAAGAGAACTTATTTAAACAGAAATTACGAATGCATTGTTATTGCGAACAGACGACACAGTGTTACTGTGTGTGTACATTCTTGCTTGTTAGTTGCACGATTACGTAACGACTATGAGGCTTACATACTTAGAACATTTACCAGTACTGCTAATGAGATTTTAATGCAACATTTTGGTGTACTTGAAAATACATTCTGAATTAAAGTACTTTCTGGGAGATACCCGATGACACAGTGGTTGGTTAATGTGACAGCTACACGATTATATCACGACGTTACTAGTGTGTGACACAATTTACATTGTTGCTTTTGCGGAGTATCTGTTTTATATCTGCACGGTTTTTCTTAATTCTTCTGGAAAGTAAAACATGTTTTAGTAGTAACTTTTGTGGTACAGCTACAATGAGACAGCCTTTTCTGTAGCACAACAATACGTTACAGCACAGTACTTTCTTCATCACGGCAATAAGCGTAATAAGTAAGATATCTACACGCAAAGCATTTCACTTTTGTTTATCATGAGGTCAGTACATTGACTTCTGCAGAACTTAGCTTTTGGAGGACGATAACTACGACACTTCCACAGAGATTATCTTACAGCAAGACGCACATTTAGCGCTACTGGACACGTATTTGAGTGATTAATTTTGTACTTAAAACATTTATTTTTAAAGATTTTTGAATTACAAAGAAAGTTTTCCGTGATACATTTCATTCCATTGCTGAAATCTGTAACACCTGAGGGTATAATTACAATAATCCTCAGGGGGGTACACGCCTGCTTTGTGTACCATGTGTTTGGCAAGCACAAGGAGCCCTAGCTAATATGGCATTTGGTTATACAACTTTACACGTCGGTACCATATTTATCTAATACATAAATTACACAGCTATCTGATCATTTAACTGAGAGAGACAAACATTTTATTACGTCAGTGACACATGTTTACGCAATTACAGAGTTGGATTACTTCACACTTACGAAATTGTATTTTGTCTGTACTCTGTGCACCCTTCATATTTTTTGGAACCATTGTGATACTATGAGAGCTTTGAATGATATATTTGGTATGAGATCATGATTTTTAAAGTACATTTGAGGTAGATGACACTCTTGAAATGAGCAGAGAATTTTTTTAGGTTTTGACATTAATGCAGAAAGCTACAACGTTTTTGAGATTTGACTGAGGTGTTATGATGTTATTCTTACGACGACGATGTGTATTATGCTGTTGAGGTATGTTTATGATCAATAAGCTGATGCTGTATGAGTTATTTGATTATGCTACGTATGTTATGATGAAATATTGAAGAAGTGTTGACGAATAAGGTAAGGAATAATGAGTAGTGTTTAGGGACTCTTGACTTGTGAAAAAGGATGTTGGAAACCAAAAATCGTACTTTAAGAGTTATGAAATGTGTGTAAATGCGTGAATGTATTACAATGCCGACGAAAGTTTTTTGGACATTTTTATATCAATAGCATTTTGTTTCTACAGATTTGTAACACAAATTCTTAACCTGTGAAATATTTTTATATGAGACTGTCACTGTAGCGGAAACTGCTGTAGTAAATATTTCAGTAAGAAAGTTAAGTGACCACCTGCACGTAATGCGTCGTGGGCACCCAGCTGAGAGGTAGTCGTCTGACAAAAGAAAGCCATTAGGTGGAGAAAAAAAAGAGGCCATTAACCTCACTGTTGACATTCCTTTGTAGAAAGCATCGCAAAAACGACATGGTCGAATTTGAAAACATATGATTACACTGTGGAGCTCTTAATTTATGATATTTACTGTAATGCCTAATGAAATGACGAGAAATATTTTTATGTCTATACACCTGATTATGACTACTGTCTCTGTAGTTGAGAGATTTTTCTACTAACTTATGAAATGTCACATGACTATTGAATGATATTTTTATGCTTTGGTTTGCGTAATTGCTTATTTCATTTGATATCTGTTTTCCAGCTGTGTTACAGCATTAGTTTTATAAAATAAACTTAGATGCATTTGCTAATGTGAACACTTTCTGTCAACAGATCTATTAAATGATAATTTTGTAATCCACATTCTTTAAAAAAGGAGCACTTGGAAAGGAAAGAACAATAAGAAGGGACTAGTAACAGTAACTGGACACATAATTTTCTTTTCAAGTACGTGGTAATATTTTTTTGCAATAAGTTGTTGTGGTGCACCACTTTAATTACATAGACATTAAGATGTGAATATACATTTCCCTTATTTGCATTGTTGTTTTTACTGTAATATTTTTTCTGCTTGAGCTATGTCATGTTTAGGTATAAGTTGCTGCTGTTTGCCAGGCATAGTGTTATTGAATTTGACTTTGTATTATTCTGTTAAGCCAGTTTTACTAATGATCTATTTTTATTGTTTGCTGCACATTGCCTTATATTAGTTGTAATATTACAATTGCTTTGCTAATTTCTTAATGCTGCTTGCTTCACAAATCTGCGTTTTTTTTTAAATTACTGTTTATATTAATTGTTTTATGTGATGCTGCATTGCCTCGTCCCTTAGTTTAGCATCTGAGCTCAGTAGATTTAAGTTAACTTAAGAGGGGGTAGACTATAAGAGAATGAGTTGCGATGAATTGGGAGAAATGCATTGAGAAGTTATACGAAAAAAGTACAGAAAGCAGGTATAGGTAGAATTTTCTTGGAGATAAATGATGAGGTAAGATAATGAAAAATAAATAATGACGTAAGAAAAATGTGAATATATAAATACAGAAAGCATGCTTGGATAGGATTTTTTTGGTGGAAACAAAGGTTGAAATAACACGAAAGATGTACGGAATGAAGTTTTGGGTTGGACTGCAGTACCAAATGTTACACTGAAAACGGACCCTGTCCTTTCCTTTTGTGTTATCTCACTATATGTCTGTGTACCCTTGCGTATTTGTGCTTTTTCCTGTCTTTATGTGTTTAGCTGATGAGAGCTATGTTGTAGAATTTTTCTAATACTATGTTATTTACTTTGTAAAGATGTTTAGACATTATTTATTCTGTTTTGTTGCTCACATGTGAAGGTGATGTTTTAAAAGTTCTTTTGATCTTTAAGTATGTACTCATGTCATAATTCCTGTAACACTGATGTATATGTTATTTCGATTTTTTTGTAAAGCCCGTACTACAAATGTTATCTGTATTGTTATGTTCTTTAATGATGTATTTTGTACCTTTGTAATTGTATTCTTATGTTATAAAATTGTAATTGACACTAGTTCATCATATTATTAACTTGTAAGTTCCATTTCACTGCACACATTTCTGTTGGTCACAGTATATGGACAACATGTGAGAAGTAGGGACTGTTAGTGTTTGCACGTGTGTTGGTAATTCAGCAAGGGACTGGATAACAGCATTGCTGGTTCTAAGGACAATTCCAAAAACTTTGTGAGTGCACAAGTTGTGGTTATGGACTTGCTATATTAACTGCAAGACTCTTCAATGGTGATTGTGCACCTGCACAGTCACAACAGATGGCTGCTGGCCGTCTCTACAAGGACTGCAGTGGGTCTGCATCTTTCATGACTCACCAATACCATTATTTCTACAAGGACTACAGTGGGTCTACACCTTTGCTGACTCACCAATACCATTATTTCTACAAGGACTGCAGTGGGTCTGCACCTCTGGTGACCCACCAATACCACAATCTCTACCAGGACTACAGTGGGTCTACTCTGTGATGACCTACCTACCAATATTCTTCAGAACTTCGAAAGACTCTGCTGTGGGTTTGCTCCATTGTGGCACATTACCTGTCAGCATGTCAAGAGTCAGCACAGTCTTTCCGTTGGAAGGACAACACTACTTCTTCACGACTGCATGGAAATCCACTACTTCCGTGTGCATTGTCTTTTACTGCTCAGACTTTGAGAAAACAAACTGCAGGTTTACTCTTATGATGAATGATCAGGACTGTCTTTATGGACTGTGAGAAAATTTTAGCTTTTGACCAACACTGTATCAATAAGTGTGTGCATTTGATTTCTTTGCTATTGTATTTATGAAAAATTTTATCAAATCAGTATTAGCCACTGGCCAAAACAATTTGTAAAATTTTTTGTGGGGAGCATGGGGGCTATGTAAGTAGGCTGTTTATATTTTCTTATTGGCAACGTTACGTAGCGCTCTGTATGAAAATCACTGTCTGTGCTGTGTGCAGCCTGTGGCTAGTTTGCATTGTTGTCTGCCATTGTAGTGTTGGGCAGCGGCAGCTGGACGTGAACAGCGCGTAGCGTTGCGCAGTTGGAGGTGAGCCGCCAGCAGTGGTGGATGTGGGGAGAGAGATGGCGGAGTTTTGTAATTTGTCATGAACTGCTATATATATTATGACTATTAAGGTAAATACGTTGTTTGTTCTCCATTAATATCTTTCATTTGCTAAGTATCCCTATCAGTAGTTAGTGCCTTCAGTAGTTTGAATCTTTTATTTAGCTGGCAGTAGTGGCGCTCGCTGTATTGCAGTAGTTCGAGTAATGAAGATTTTTGTGAGGTAAATGATTTCTGAAAGGTATAGTTTAATGTTACTCAGGGCCATTCTTTTGCAGGGATCTTTGATAGTCAGATTGCGTTGCGCTAAAAATATTGTGTGTCAGTTTAAGCACAGTCATATACAATTGTTCTAAGGGGACGTCGTTTCAAATCAAACAGAATAAGCTCTTGAGAGTCCCAGAAGACCATCGCCATGACTTTATCAGCTGAGAATTGGGCTCGGAACTTCTCATTCGAAAAAGAGGTGGTGTGGCGCCTCTCCATGGACTCCCGTTTTGTTTCTGGTTCGAAGTGATGAACCCAGGTTCCATAACCTGTGGCGATGTTCGACAAAAAAATGTCACCATCAGCCTGGAGCAAGCAAACAATTCAGCACAGATTGTGGTCCGTTTCTTTTTATGGTCTTCTGTTAGGCTGCAAGGAACCCATCGGTCACACACCTTTCAGTACACCAAATGGTGGACGAGTGTGTCAACACTACCAACAGAGATGTCCAACTCAGCAGCGATGTGTTTGATTGGGATCCGTAGATCACCTCGAATGAAAGTGTCCGCACGTTCCAACGATGTGTAGGTAGGCTGTTTAGGTTTTTATGTTGGTAACGCTACGTAGCGCTCTGTATGAAAATCACTGACTGTGCTGTGTGTGGCTGGTTGGAATTGTTGCAATATTCGCTTTTGTAGTTTTGGGCAGTAGGATGTGAACAGCGCGTGTGGCGTTGTGTAGTTGGAGGTGAGCCGCCAGCATTGGTGGATATGGGAACAGAGATGTGTCCGTCAGAAAAAGGAAACTTGCCAAACTGGATGTCACAAATTATATATATATGTATATATATATATATATATATATATATATATATATATATATATCAAATTACTGTTGAACCCTATTAAGGTAAATACACTGTTTGTTCTCCATCAAAATCTTTCATTTGCGAACTATGCCTATCAGTCAGTAGTTAGTGCCTTCAGTAGTTAGAATCTTTTATTTAGCTGGCATTATTGGCTCACGCTGAATTGCAGTAGTTTGAGCAACGGAGATTTTTCTGAGGTAAGTGATTCATGAAAGGTATAGGTTATTGTTAGTCAGAGCCGTTCTTTTGTAGGGATTATTGAAAGTCAGATTGAGTTGCACTAAACAAAACAAAACAAAAATTGTGTTCGTTTAGTGATGATCAGAATAAGTAAAGAGAGAAATGTCCGGGTACGTTCAGTTTAGCTCAGCTGTTCGAAATTCAAGTACAGTCATTCATAAGTTTTTCTAAGGGGATGTTTCAACTGCAGGAGTCGCAGCTGTGTTGCGGCCGGCCGACACACCGGAGATCAGAAAGGTTTGCGCGACCTTACGGTGATCACAGACGCCTTTCCCAACGACTCACCGTCGTTTTGTTCACTACCAGGTCTTTGTAGATATTCTGAAAGTACCTATGAAATGCGATGGTCTGGTTTTCCGTCGATATAAACTAAATGACAGCTCTCTGCTTCGACCGCACATCCGTTACAGACGCCATTTGGAAAGCTACGTTAAGCGCCACCACCAATTGGAACTTCTTGCAATTATACGGAGTAAGGCGGGAATATTCCTCAACGTCTCATAAGAAATTCGCAGTTTTTTCAAGTGAAATTGGTCGAGAAAAAATGTGTTGCAACGCTTATTGAACACCCATTGTACAACCTCGAAAAAATAAAGTTACATAATTAATTTTGGACGTACATCGCACACCCGACGCTAGATGACTTACAACAAACCTACGCAACCCAGTTATACTTTATCTAATTGGCTGCATCATTTTTTTATGTCCTCTAGTTGCGTGCTGGCTATTGTCGCGTGGGATTACCATGTAAACCACGAATGAATAAATGAATCCACCAACAAACAAAACATTAATTATGTAACAATATTCTTTCGAGGTGGTCGTTAAACTTCGACGACTTACCACTCGCACAGAGCGTTTTGACTCGGGTGCACATTTTTTACAAGTGCCAAACGAAGGAGAAGCTCTTATACACTACTGGTCATTTAAATTGCTACACCACGATGGCAAAAGGCTCCACTCACAACCGCAAGTGCGCGTTTGAAGACAGAGCTGCGGAAACACCGTATAGCGTCGTGCAGAGACGGGTCATGTGGAGCACGTATGCGAGTCCGCAGAGAATTAGATTTGTGGAACGATGGTTGTGCTGACTGGAAAGCTGGGTGATCCTATACCATTTGTTAAAACCGACGTAAATTCATCAAAACTATCGTAAGTGCGAATTTTTTTCGTAGAAAAGCAGCACACTCATGGTTATAGCATGGTTCAAACATAGTAGACAGTAAAACTTCTAAACTATGTCATACAGCATTAATTTATGCATCAGCCAGGACCTAAACAAGCGTAATGTGCTTTACAGGGATCGTGGTCAGTTTAAAATGTAATGCAGGGATGAAAACTCACATGATGAGGTCATCATATTTTTATAAAATTCACTACTGGCCATTAAAATTGCTACACCACGAAGATGACGTGCTACAGACGCGAAATTTAACCGACACGAAGAGGAGGCTGTGATATGCAAATGATTAGCTTTTCAGAGCATTCACACAAGGTTGGCGCCGGTGGTGACACCTACAACGTGCTGACATGAGGAACATTTTCAACCGATTTCTCATACACAAACAGCAGTTTACCGGCATTGCCTGGTGAAACGTTGTTGTGATGCCTCGTGTAAGGAGGAGAAATGCGTACCATCACGTTTCTGACTTTGATAAAGGTCGGATTGTAGCCTATCGCGATTGCGGTTTATCGTATCGCGACATTGCTGCACGCGTTGGTCGAGATCCAATGACTGTTAGCAGAATATGGAATCGGTGGTTTCAGGAGGGTAATAAGGAACGCCGTGCTGGATCCCAACGGCCTCGTATCACAAGCAGTCGAGATGACAGGCATCTTATCCGCATGGCTGCAACGGATCGTGCAGCCACGTCTCGATCCCTTAGTCAACAGATGGGGACGTTTGCAAGGCAACAACCATCTGCACGAACAGTTCGACGATGTTTGCAGCAGCATGGACTATCAGCTCGGAGACCATGGCTGCGGTTACCCGTGACGCTACATCACAGACAGGAGCGCCTGCGATGGTATTCTCAACGACGAACCTGGGGGCAGGAATGGCAAAACGTCATTTTTTCAGATGAATCTAGGTTCTGTTTACAGCGTCATGATGGTCGCATCCGTGATTCGCGACATCGCGGTGAACGCACATTGGAAGCGTGTATTCGTCATCGCCATACTGGCGTATCACCCGGCGTGATGGTATGGGGTGCCATTGGTTACACGTCTCGGTCACCTCTTGTTCGCATTGACGGCACTTTGAACAGTGGACGCTACGTTTCAGATGTGTTACGACCCGTGTCTCTACCCTTCATTCGATCCCTGCGAGCCGGTCGGAGTGGCAGAGCGGTTCTAGGTTCAAATGGTTCAAATGGCTCTGAGCACTATGGGACATAACATCTATGGTCATCAGTCCCCTAGAACTTAGAACTACTTAAACCTAACTAACCTAAGGACATCACACACATCCATGCTCGAGGCAGGATTCGAACCTGCGACCGTATCAGCAGCGCGTTTCCAGACTGAAGCGCCTAGAACTGCTCTGCCACCCAGTCATCACGAGGCAGAGAAAATCCCTGACCCCGCCTGGAATAGAACCCGGGACCCGAATGAACACCAGCTGTTGCCGCGGTTCTAGGCGCTTCAGTCTGGAACCGCGCGACCGCTACGGTCGCAGGTTCGAATCCTGGCTCGGGCATCGATGTGTGTGATGTCCTTAGGATAGTTGGGTTTAAGTAGTTCTAAGTAGTAGGGGACTGATGACCTCCGCTATTCTGACCCATAGTGCTCAGAGCCATTTTTTTTATCCCTGCGAAACCCTATATTTCAGCAGGATAATGCACGACCGCTTGTTGAAGGTCCTGTAGGGCCTTTCTGGATACAGAAAATGTTTCACTGCTGCCCTGGCCAGCACATTCTCCAGATATCTCACCAACTGAAAACGCCTGGTCAATGGTGTCCAAGCAACTGGCTCGTCACAATACGCCAGTCACTACTATTGATCAACTGTGATATCGTGTTGAAGTTGCATGGACAGCTGTACCTGTACATGCCATCCAAGCTCTGTTTAACACAATGCCCAGGCGTATCAAGGCTGTTATTACGGCGAGAGGTGGTTGTTATGGGTACTGATTTCTCAGGATCTATGTACCCAAATTGCGTGGAAATGTAATCACATGTAAGTTCTAGTATAATGTATTTGTCCAATGAATGCCCGTTTATCATCTGCATTTCTTCTTGGTGTAGGAATTCTAATGGCCAGTAGCGTAAAATTTCACCAACTTCGAATAAATGTCCATTGGTGATTAGGTTCACAAAATATATTTCTGATATCATGATACTGCTCTCCGTCCGTTTGAACTAAGTATGTAAGTAGGCTGTTTAGGTTCTTATATTGGTAACGCCGCCGCCACGTAGCGCTCTCTGTATGAAAATCACTGGCTGTGCTGTGTGCAGTCTGTGGCTAGTTTGCATTGTTGTCTGCCATTGTAGTGTTGGGCAGCTGGACGTGAACAGCGCGTAGCGTTGCGCAGTTGGAGGTGAGCCGCCAGCAGTGGTGGATGTGGAGAGAGAAACGGCGGAGTTTTGATATTTGTAAGAATGGATGTTATGAACTCATATATATATTATGACTTTTGATGATAATTAAGGTAAATATATTGTTTGTTCTCTAAAAAAAAAAAAAAAAGCACAGCCAGTGATTTTCATACAGAGAGCGCTACGTGGCGGCGGCGTTACCAATATAAGAACCTAAACAGCCTACTTACAAGTACACACAGCAGACTAGTGTAACAAACAATACAAACAAAACTATTGTCCGCAGCTCGTGGTCGTGCGGTAGCGTTCTCGCTTCCGACGCCCGGATTCCCGGGTTCGATTCCCGGCGGGGTCAGGAATTTTCTCTGCCTCGTGATGACTAGGTGTTGTGTGATGTCCTTAGGTTAGTTAGGTTTAAGTGGTTCTAAGTTCTAGGGGACTGATGACCATAGATGTTACGTCCCATAGTGCTCAAAGCCATTTCAACCATTTGAACCAAAACTATTGTTCGAAGCACGTTGTAGCTTTGTTTGCGTTATTCTACTACGTGTACCAAAACGACGAAAATAAAGTGTAATCGTTTTTTCCGGTTTATTTGAGTACGGGTGCTGATTAGCTCGCTGTTGAGCGCACTATACATAGCACCACCATCAGAATTTCATGGATATCGACACGATAGCTGCGTCAGGCCTAGAAAATTTATCCTTGGCCTAATATCTCGCTGTACGTGACACACGGATGCGATTCGAATCAGTTCTTCGTACGCTCGTGATGTCACTGCGAGTTGTGGATCACCCTAATGGACCGTATAATTGCACCCCCGCTCCGGTCCGCCTGTCCGCATTTGGCGCCGGTACCGTTCCCCGCGATAGTGTCTGCGCACGTACACACCTGTCAGGGCGCGGGGCGCTCCGTAATCTTCGGCGCGGCCGTTTCCGAGGACAATTATCGCGCCAAGGCTGGCGGCCGTCGCGGCTGACCTTCCGCGCCGCACTGGCCTGCAGCGGCGCGCCTTTTACCCGCGGACGAGCACCGAGCCGGCCAGCTCCGCGAGGCTAATTTATCGTTGCGGAGCGCCGCAGCTGAAGGAATTTATAGGAGCGCTGATTGACTGGCGCTCGTAATGAAGCGTGCCACTTCTTGCGCGACGTCTCCATCAGCAGCCGCGCCCGTCACCTGGTGCCCAGCAGCCGGCGACGTTTCCAGGAACTCGTGCAGTGCTGGCCGGCCGAGGATTTAGCCCCGTTTCTTTTTCCCTTATAAATCGTGCTTAATGGCTGTGCAACCACTCACCTGAACGAAGGCTGTAAGGCCACTGCGCTTTATCGACATAAATAACAAAATAGGCCAAGACAAATTTCCAGAAAAAAATTAAAATAACTCTAATACCCCTTGAAACATACCCATAGAAAAATTTAGTGAATTACTGTATTGATAAACCTCTTACGTTATTTGATTTTCAAACAGCTGAGCAGAACTGAACGTACTCAGACATTTCGCTCTTTACCTATTCTGATCAACACTAAACTGACACACAATATTTTTAGCGCAACGCAATCTGAATTTCAATAATCCCTACAAAATAATGACCCAGACCAACAATAACCTATACCTTTCATGAACCACTTAGCTCACAAAAATCTTCGTTACTCGAACTACTGCAATACAGCGAGCGCGTATACTGCCAGCTAAATAAAAGATTCTAACTACTGAAGACACTAACTACTGATAGGCATAGTTAGCAAATAAAAGATTTTGGCGCGACCGCTACTGTCGCAGGTTCGAATCCTCCCTCGGGCATGGATGGGTGTGATGTCCTTAGGTTAGATAGGTTTAAGTAGGTCTAAGTTCTAGGGGACTGATGACCTGAGCTGTTAAGTCCTATAGTGCTCAGAGCCATTTGAACCATTTTTTGAAAGATTTTGATAGGGAACAGACAATGTATTTACCTTAATAATGCTCAAAAGTCATCATACATCCAGTATTACAAATTTAGTTTTTCTGATGGACACACGTCCAGATCGTTCTCTCTCAAAATTCTGCCACCTCTCTCCCCACATCCACCACTGCTGGAGGCTCACCTCCAACTACGCAACTCTACGCGCTGTTCATATCGAACTGCCCAACACTACAATAGCAAATATTCCAACAATGCAAATCAGCCACAGACTTCACACAGCACAGTCAGTGATTTTCATATAGAGCACTACGTGGCGTTACCAACATAAAAACCTAAACAGCCTACTTACACCCAGTTTTGACCAAGATTTGAGAGAGGTTGCCCTCGATTATCAGTTGATTGTCGGAAGTGTGTGGCGTTGCACATCGCCTGGCCACCGCTTCTGCTGACAATTAGAAGCCTTACCATAGGCCCAAGGACGCATCTCACTTGTTCCTTCTCGCAGGTATGAATTCAGCAGTCTCTTAGAACACTGATTAACCGAAGCTAACTGTAGGGACGTAGGTGAACAGGAATGGCAGTATCGGAATAATAACAATGGGAAGAGCCAGAGTGCGACTCCTTAACTACACTGTCTTCTGCATTCGCCATTTACAAAGGAAGAGAAAACGAATTTTAAGCCTTCAAATCTGGAGGAAAGAATGTACTAGTATCAAAATCAAGTTCACGGGGTATCAGTCAACAATTAAAATAAAAGTTAGAACAACGTAATCAATGAAGCCTATATGAGGCTGAGACGGGCGATGGACAGAAATGCTAGCAGTGAGGAGCAACAGTGGAGTATGGTGGAGCAATACCTAGCCTGCAGCCCGTAGTGTCTTGTCATGTATAGACGGTTGCTAGTGGTTGTTCACGAGGCCCTCCGTGATACACAAGGACACTAAGTATTGTGTGCTCTAGGACAGTCACAAAAATAAGGCTGAGTCAACTTTCTGTGTCCTATTCCAAAACTCGATCCCAGAAAGAACGAGGCAGCGTAGACACCCTGTCGTTATTGCCACCCTAAAGGGCCTTTCTACAAAAAACTATGTCTGTCTTACCAGCCAGTTCTAAGGAAATTCTCCTGATCTGTCAGTATGCCATAAACTGGGTGGTCCTAACCACCAACTTCCTCCCAGGAATGATCCATACACTTCCGCCGCGCGGGATTAGCCGAACGGTCTCAGGCGCTGCAGTTATGAACTGTGTGGCTGGTCCCGGCGGAGGTTAGAGTCCTCCCTCGGGCATGGGTGTGTGTGTTTGTCCTTAGGATAATTTAGGTTAAGTAGTGTGTGAGCTTAGGGACTAATGACCTTAGCAGTTAAGTCCCATAAGATTTCACACACATTTGAACATTTGAACATACACTTCCGGTGCCGTCCAAACCAAGAGACTTCACTATCAGTGACAACCAACTTTGTGGCTATCGATAACTACAATTAACCTGCCAAAAATTATTGCTATACAGAAGGAATGATGATAAGTGAATTACGTCTCAGTGCCCTCTCGGTGTCACACAGAAAATCGGGAGCCAAGAATTATCAATGTTTTTGTTTAAATTATATCTCAGTTTCCTAACGAAATAAATTTGTTGTCACAAGTGCAAGTTCCCTCCTAAATATCCCCAATCGGCACATGTTCTGCCCACTTCCAGATTGCTGGGACATCTGGGAGGAAAGGACAGCGACTTTTGAACGAACCAAATCTCAGTGTGCACTGAGGCTTGAAGCAGACAAACAAAACCTGTTTTGCTAAAAGGTAAGATTTGACACTTTTACACCTTTCACTTTGCCTGCCATCGATAGCGACGTAGATTCACTGTATATGTTGAGCAAGTCATCGACGCTGCTCTGTAGACTTGATACGTGGCATAGTACTGTCATAACACTGCACACGCTCAAACTGACAAATCAAATTTAAACAATTAAAATAATAATTCAGAAATATAATTAGTTCGAAACCCTGTGAATTGAAGCAGGATGTCATAACAATAACAATAGTATAACTAGCATAAAAACAGGAGCAGGTAGAGTAGATATATTTATGTTTAAATTAAAAGAGCTTATCAGAATTGGCCCAGACATGGTTGGAGCACGGGATGCTACGAAGTGCCATCGCAGGAAGATACGGTCGGCGGATCCCTACATCGACAGTCATCGTGGCGACATCATCCAGTAACCAGTGCAGGGATACAACAAGGGACCATATGTAAAAGTTAAGACGCAGTTCTCGGGGCTGGACACTCTTCACTTCAGTCCTAGTGGACGAGTCCATCACGGGATCTATCCGAAAAGAAAACCTGCCAAACGGGCCACCGTACATTGTATTGGGGCGGTCAAGAGCGAAATCGCCGTTTTTATAAAAGCATTATGTAAAGTTTGTCTCCATGTACGTAAACCGAAGAGAATGATGTAATTGCAGTCAGAGGTAATGTTTGGCAAACGCTGGTGTTTGACGTCACTTCCATCAAGAATGACGAGCAGTAAGGAGACACACCATTGACAAAAGTGACGCGGTTCGCCGGTATAACTGGGCGGACGTGCAGCGAATGACACTCTATCTTAATGGCAAACAACCTTTGTGCTAGTATCGTCGTCTATGGTAAAGTCACGAAGGTAGTGAACTTCAGTAATATGTCTGACGTACGTTTCTGCTGCTGAAAAACTGGTAAGACTTAGACATGAACAGTTCATGAACAAAGTTTATGGATGTGCGACGATTCATTCCTGTGTGTGAACGTAGATGACAGTGGCATAATGGTGAGCTGTGAATGACTCAGGTGATATCATATTGTCGTCGCCAGTGCTCCTATAGTCACGAATCGCAATTTGTGAGATTCATTGAATTCGAGAATATGAGATTACGTGTTTGTATCTTTCCTATCTATCCTGGATAGTTGTGAGTTTTCCTGCGTATTAAAGAGCATTAATTACATCTTCCCAACATAGATTAGCTGTGTTGGGCTATTTATTGGGCTATTTATAAAACATCAACTCTTACCTTAGTGGAGACTGGTGTGTGACCTTTGTACCACTTGTAACGGTACTCTTGTTTTTGAGCGATTCTAGGAATTCTGATAGGCACCATCTTTGAATTTGTGTTAATGTATTAAGCAAAATATAAAAATTTAATATGACACGGTACAGTGCAATTCTATCACAATAGTTTCCCTTTGCTGGTAGTGATACTCAAAATCCCGAAGTGTGATTATGTTGAAAGACTCAGAAGGCAGAATTCACAAGTTGAGACACAGCGTGCAGGCAGCTGCACTAGCAGTAGGGGCAGGTGAGTCTCAAGGGCTGGAGCTCCATGAATGGCCAGAAAGGTCACAACACTGGCAGGTAGGTCAGTAATAACATTTGTGCAAAGTGCCACGTACCGTAACAGTGAGTTACGTCCGACTGTACATTGTCAAGTATCGCTGACCACTCTGTATTCTCTCAGAGTCGGCCGATATAATTTCATTATATTCTGCATCAAAACGCACCGGTCGCTGTGACCGAGCGGTTCTAGGCGCTTCTGTATGAAACCGCGCTGCTGCTACGGCCGCAGGTTAGAATCCTGCCTCGGTCATGGATGTGTGCGATGTCCTTAGGATAGTTAGGTTTGAGTAGTTCAAAGTCTAGGGGACGTATGATCTCAGATGTTAAGTCCCATAGTGCTTAGAGCCATTTGAACCATTTTTGCATCAAAACAACAGTTCAAAAATGGTTCAGATGGCTCTGAGCACTATGGGACTCAACTGCTGAGGTCATTAGTCCCCTACAACTTAGAACTAGTTAAACCTAACTAACCTAAGGACATCGCAAACATCCATGACCCAGGCAGGATTCGAACCTGCGACCGTAGCGGTCTTGCGGTTCCAGACTAAAGCGCCTTTAACCGCACGGCCACTTCGGCCGGCTAACAACAGTTCCATTCACAGTGAAAAGTAATATAAGAGCGAGAGGATACCGGAAGTGTTATACATGCATAAACAGGCTCTCTTTACAAACATTAGGCTTTCATTTTTGGTTAGTTGGTTGGTTGATTTGAGGTAGGGGACTAGACAGCGAGGTCATCGGTCTCATCGGTTGAGGGAAAGATGAGGAAGGAAACAGGACGTGTCCTTCCAAAGGAACCATCCCGTCATTTTCCTGAAGCCATTTAAGAAAATCATGGACGTCGATCTGAACCGTTGTCTTCCAGAATGCGAGTCCAGTGTGCTAAACACTGGGCCACCTCGCTCAGTTCATTTTTTTGTCTAGGCCGTATTGTCCAAGAATTAAAATAAACACAACTTCCATCGCCACGTTCCAAAGACGGTTTACGATTGTACCACAAATTCCGAAACTGGAAACCTCCTCTCAAGTGATCCAAATTTAGACTCCTTCAGCCCCACTACAACTGACCTGATATCTGGATGGCTCTGGCTCTGAGCACTATGGACATAACTTCTGAGGTCATCAGTCCCCTACAACTTAGAACTACTTAAACCTAACCAACCTAAGGACATCACACACATCCATGCCCGAGGCAGGATTCGTACCTGCGACCGTAGCGGTCGCGCGGTTCCAGACTGTAGCGCCTAGAACCGCTTGGCCACTCCGGCCGGCGATATCTGGATGGAAAGTGCCAAATTTACGTGGGTTATTAGTCGAACATGCTGCTCTACCTAGAGAATTAAAAGTCTAAATAAAAATGGGGAAAAAAGTAAGGACAAGTTAATGCACACGGGTATCTCAGTCTCTTACACGTGCGGCCCCGATCTTTTCCAAGTCAACATACATGTGACGCCTGGATGTTTGAATTACCAAATTTTTGAAAACTGAACCGAGTTATGATTCGATTGCATAGTGAGCAATGGGAAACAATGAAATGAATAAAGAGAATTACTGGTCTCTCCGATGCAGACCACTCCACAGCACCCAGCAGTTTTGAGTGTTGACTGCTGTCCATCACACCAAAATCCTAAAACCTACTGGCAAAGCTCACACGCCAGCTTACCCAATCCGATAATGACCAGAAATTCAGCTACCAAAGATCACTACACAGTCAATTTCGACTCTCACATCACGACAGTGAAGCAACGACCAGGTTGAGCGGCAGAAACTCATTGAGTCCCAGTTCGTGCTTCATGGCAAGCTATGACAGATGAAGAAAGGATGGAAGATGATGAAGACACTTTTCTACTGTGCGTATCAAGCAAGCTGGCTCCACTATGAAACACTGCACTTGCATTTGGAGAGGACAGGGTGTCAGTGCGCCATCCGGCCACCAAGGTGAAAATAGCCCTTAGTTTTATTCAGTTATAAATCAATATTTTAACATAAAAATAATCCAAAAGAATTAAATTAGTCATTGTAAGCAACACGATCTTTTCAATGATAATGATACAGCCGATATCTTCTAACAGCCATTTCCAGTCTGAGCTAGCGCTGCATCTCTAATGAGCTCGACTTCGACGAGACTCTGCACCCTTAACTTCCTTTCTTGCACGGTTTACACAACAATCTGTTCTCACATTTATGTCAGATAGGATTGCGATTATGATCCGAAATCTTTCAAAACCTCTGTCTCTTGACATTGCGATGTTTCAGTTGATAGTGTTCCAGCAGACTCAGTCAACGTGGTATCTGTCAAAAATAACGAACGAAGAATATTTACAGACGCCAGATTTATCTCCTCTTTCTCTTCAACCTCAACCGTATGTTTCTTAAATTCTTATTAATCTTGCATTTTCTTAAATTGATTTCGGTTACTCTGTCTGCTTGTCTTCAGTCATACACTGACATCGACAGTAAAGTGAGCAGAGTTTACAAAACTAAGTTTCGGATCACAGTTTAGAGCAAGTGCCAATCAGAGACGTACTTTTAATACAACAGCCATTCGGATAACGAGAATAATTCAGCGGACAATGAAAGAATGAAATACTAGGAGAGAGGAAAAAGAAACAAATGGAGGAAGGATCATAATGTAATGGAATATGCTATTACGTACGTAATCGTAAAGAAACAGGTGTAGGTTTGGGAATGATGGGATGATAAGTAGAAGCTTTTGCTAAATTGCAAGAGATACGGTAACATCGAGAAGACTATCTGCCCTTAGAAATTATGCAGGAGAAGCATGAATAGGTACTACCTCTGTAGCTCATAGAACAGTTGGGAGAGTAGACTTATCCAGTAATGAATTTGGAATGGTTGACGACGCTAATAAATGTGAAATCCATCACATGTAGAGTACAATCACCTCAGTTGCTTGTACTTTTATACCATGTTGTTTGTACATCCATCAGAATGGAATTCAAATTTATAGAATCGAAATAATTGCA
Source organism: Schistocerca cancellata (assembly GCF_023864275.1). Classification (NCBI taxonomy): domain Eukaryota; kingdom Metazoa; phylum Arthropoda; class Insecta; order Orthoptera; family Acrididae; genus Schistocerca; species Schistocerca cancellata. Next base: position 599,008,684 of record NC_064631.1, on the reverse strand, counting down.
TACTTTTTATGGGTTGTGTCAAAATGAAGGGTCGTATAAGGTGTCTTGAAGAAGAAACTGATGATAGGAATCTATGGACTGAAACGCCACCCATCGACGTTAGAGAGCACCTAACTTGTAGCGGAGAACGCTTGACGCTTAGCTAGCCCTTCATCATACAGCGTGGGTTTGTACGCTTTAGAGTGCTGTATTGAGGCATTCGACGCCACTCCCTTTCCAAGGAGTTCCACTTGCGCTCCACCACCGTTGTAGTAGCGCCAGGAGTTCGCCCCTATACCTCCGATGATCTATAGAGTCGTTGGATGAGGTTGCCAGACATAGATTCGCATCTTCGAGTTGTTCCTCAAAACGCTGCCCATAACCCCTTGTGATATGTTAGTGTATTTTTGTTACGCCTTGTATAATGACTCACGGTCAGGGAGTTCTCTGCGACAGGTAAAACGGCCACCAGAGTGGTAGGGTATATAAGGGGTGTGAACAGCGCCATATGTTGAGCGATCTCTGTGGAGCAGATGGAGGTGTGACACCGTTATCAGCACTGGACTGACTTTGAAAGTGGCATTATTGTGCGTCTCCAATTTGCCCTCTGGTCTAACCGCGGAATATCCAAAATGGTGGGGCATTTGGACAGAAATGTAATTCGATGTCGGACCGCGTGGGAACTTGAGAGCATGCACACTCTTCGTCAAATTTATGGCCGACCACGTCTGACTACCACACGGAAGCATCGCCGCATTGTGCGCCAAGCACATCGTAACCCCTTCACATCTTTGACTGCCAACCGTAAACACGTAGCAGACTTCTTGCAATCCGCTGTCTGCTCGCATCGTTAGTCGGAGATTAACAGCGGCAGAAATACACTCCTGGAAATTGAAATAAGAACACCGTGAATTCATTGTCCCAGGAAGGGGAAACTTCATTGACACATTCCTGGGGTCAGATACATCACATGATCACACTGACAGAACCACAGGCACATAGACACAGGCAACAGAGCATGCACAATGTCGGCACTAGTACAGTGTATATCCATCTTTCGCAGCAATGCAGGCTGCTATTCTCCCATGGAGACGATCGTAGAGATGCTGGATGTAGTCCTGTGGAACGGCTTGCCATGCCATTTCCACCTGGCGCCTCAGTTGGACCAGCGTTCGTGCTGGACGTGCAGACCGCGTGAGACGACGCTTCATCCAGTCCCAAACATGCTCAATGGGGGACAGATCCGGAGATCTTGCTGGCCAGGGTAGTTGACTTACACCTTCTAGAGCACGTTGGGTGGCACGGGATACATGCGGACGCGCATTGTCCTGTTGGAACAGCAAGTTCCCTTGCCGGTCTAGGAATGGTAGAACGATGGGTTCGATGACGGTTTGGATGTACCGTGCACTATTCAGTGTCCCCTCGACGATCACCAGTGGTGTACGGCCAGTGTAGGAGATCGCTCCCCACACCATGATGCCGGGTGTTGGCCCTGTGTGCCTCAGTCGTATGCAGTCCTGATTGTGGCGCTCACCTGCACGGCGCCAAACACGCATACGACCATCATTGGCACCAAGGCAGAAGCGACTCTCATCGCTGAAGACGACACGTCTCCATTCGTCCCTCCATTCACGCCTGTCGCGATACCACTGGAGGCGGGCTGCACGATGTTGGGGCGTGAGCGGAAGACGGCCTAACGGTGTGCGGGACCGTAGCCCAGCTTCATGGAGACGGTTGCGAATGGTCCTCGCCGATACCCCAGGAGCAACAGTGTCCCTAATTTGCTGGGAAGTGGCGGTGCGGTCCCCTACGGCACTGCGTAGGATCCTACGGTCTTGGCGTGTATCCGTGCGTCGCTGCGGTCCGGTCCCAGGTCGACGGGCACGTGCACCTTCCGCCGACCACTGGCGACAACATCGATGTACTGTGGAGACCTCACGCCCCACGTGTTGAGCAATTCGGCGGTACGTCCACCCGGCCTCCCGCATGCCCACTATACGCCCTCGCTCAAAGTCCGCCAACTGCACATACGGTTCACGTCCACGCTGTCGCGGCGTGCTACCAGTGTTAAAGACTGCGATGGAGCTCCGTATGCCACGGCAAACTGGCTGACACTGACGGCGGCGGTGCACAAATGCTGCGCAGCTAGCGCCATTCGACGGCCAACACCGCGGTTCCTGGTGTGTCCGCTGTGCCGTGCGTGTGATCATTGCTTGTACAGCCCTCTGGCAGTGTCCGGAGCAAGTATGGTGGGTCTGACACACCGGTGTCAATGTGTTCTTTTTTCCATTTCCAGGAGTGTATGATGTTACCATCCCATGCGTTGGCTGCCGTCAGCACCACAACACAAACGGCTGCGTTTGGGATGGTGCCATGACCGGGAAACATGTACTGGTGATGAATGGCGTCACGTTGTATTCAGTGATGAATCGCTTTTCTGCGCTACCTCGGATGAACGTCATACACAAGAATGGCAGCGACACGGGGAGAGGTCCCGTTCTTCCAGTATTCTGAAGTACAGCGGAGTTGCTCCAGATGTCTTGGTGTGGGGAGCCACCGTTTATGACTTCAGCTCACTGCTGGTACAGACTGAGGGAGCCCTGACAGTACAGCGGTGTACCACGGATATTCTGCACCCTCATGTGTTACCTCTCATGATAGTGTATCATGTTGACATTTCTCAGCAGGACAACACTCGTCCTCCATACATGGCAAGTGTCTGCGTGAACTGCAAGCGTATTTTTGAGATACGCCCGTGGCCAGTAATATCCGCCGGTCTGTTCCCAGCATCTTTTACATTGGGCAAGATGTGTCGTTGGCGAACGCAATTTGTGGAAACTATTAATGTCGAATTTAACTATGGTGGTAAAACAGATCGTGTGGAAGGGAAGTTCGATACATATGCTGTTCAATTTCCCTCTTTTAGGCATTATAATATTAAGGATGAAATCAATTTTTTTTTTTGCTAATAAATATCAGAATGTAATAATTAACAAGGTGAAGACGTATATCTATCCTATAAATGTTAGATTAGAAAGACTAGCTTTGGATAGCAGTGCTAACAAGATTTTTTGAAGAACAAGGTAATATGGAGCTTCATCCCACTTCCAGTGCCCACAATACCGAGAACCAGCTACAGCATTTGTGGGTCAGCTCGCCTCAGGAGCAGGCACAACGGCTATAGGACAACCGCACCATTCGGACAGTGCATGCATACAGGCCAGATGTGGTGCAACGTCATACTGCTAAGTGGCCCAAACTGCAAAGTCGTTTGTAAATTTGATTCGATTTCATAACATCGTACAACCTCTCAAACTGCGAACTTTCATTTCGTTTCCTCCTCTCCTTCTGGACGCTTCTTAATTACAATCAGACTGCTGCAAAATTTAGTGGTGTTCGAACCCTTTTCGGATAGTTCCGATTGTAATTCGCAACACTGTCCGGTTCGTGTCATTTCGCCACTACGTTTTGCACAGCAGACTTGGTCTTAAAGTCCTGCACAGACGGTTCCGCACACGTTTTCAATGGTGTGTGCTTCGCATTACTCTCGACAGCAGTCACGTGCTGTTTCATCTTGAGCAAATTTTGTGTTCCATTCAACTCCTCACTATACAAGTCCGCTCTCAATCACTCAAACGTAGTGACAAAGCAAAGTACTTCGGGCACAATATGCGGGAGATGCGCTTGCACAGTCGTGCAGACATGTAAAATTCAACCGACTGGTGCATCTAAATCACAGTTTCTAGAATGTTCTGTGTGATTGACAATTCTCCTGATCCTTAACAGGGGTCAGTGACACGTCTGTTTTACAAATTGTTTCCGGGCTAGTTCTATTTTGTCCACCCCGTGCAAATAAAATGTTCACATTTAAATTAGGAATCGAATTACATGGGGTGTTCAATAACTAAGGAAACACTTTGTTTTTCTGAAAGCGCGTTGGTTTAATTCAGACTTACAATACACCACTTATTCGCCACACTCTTGCCTATCAAACACTATATTTCAATACACTCTCCGTTCAATGCAACGGCCTTACGCCACCTCACTGAGAGGGCCTGTATGTCCGCATGGTACCACTCTATTGGTCAACGTCGGAACCAACGTCTTCCTGCATCAGTAACCTCCACTTCACCCACGTACTGCCTCCTGCGGGCTCCATCCTTCATTGGGTTTAACAAATGGAAGGCGAAACGTGCGAGATCTGGCCTGTAGGGAGGATGAGGGAGAACAGTCCAGTAAAGTTTTGTGGTGCTCAGACTTGTGTGAGTCCAGTAGCGCAGCGAGTTGTCTGATTGTGATCCGTCGATCGCCTCGTATGAGAGTGTCCGCACGTTGCAACTGCAGGAGTCACAGCTGTGTGCGGCCAACCGGCGCGCGGGAGATCGGAAAGGTTTGCGCATGCTTGTTGTGATGATGACAGACGTCTCGCCCAACTACATCTACATCTACATACATACTCCGCAATCCACCATACGGTGCATGGCGGAGGGTATCTTGTACCACAACTAGCATCTTCTCTCCCTGTTCCACTCCCGAACAGAACGAGGGAAAAATGACTGCCTATATTCCTCTGTACGAGCCCTAATCTCTCTTGTCTTATCTTTGTGGTATTTCCGCGAAATATAAGTTGGCGGCAGTGAAATTGTACTGCAGTCAGCCTCAAATGCTGGTTCTCTAAATTTCATCAATAGCGATTCACGAAAAGAACGCCTCCTTTCCTCCAGAGACTCCCACCCGGGTTCCTCAAGCATTTCCGTAACACTAGCGTGAAGATCAAACCTACCAGTAACAAATATAGCAGCTGGCTTCTGAATTGCTTCTATGTCCTCCCTCAATCCGATCTGACAGGGATCCCAAACGCTCGAGCAGTACTCAAGAATGGGTCGTATTAGTGTTTTATAAGCGGTCTCCTTTACGGATGAACCACATCTTCCCAAAATTCTACCAATGAACCGAAGACGACTATCCGCCTTCCCCACAACTGCCATAACATGCTTGTCCCACTTCATATCGCTCTGCAATGTTACGCCCAGATATTTAATCGACGTGACTGTGTCAAGCGCTACACTACTAATGTATTCAAACATTACGGGATTCTTTTTCCTATTCATCTGCATTAATTCACATTTATCTACATTTGGAGTTAGCTGCCATTATTTACACCAATCACAAATCCTTTCCAAGTCATCTTGTATCCTCCTACAGTCACTCAACGACGACACCTTCCCGTACACCACAGCATCATCAGGAAACAGCCGCACATTGCTATCCATCCTATCCAAAAGATCATTTATGTAGATAGAAAACAACAGCGGACCTACCTAACTTCCCTGGGACACTCCAGTTGATACCCTCACCTCCGACGAACACTCACCATCGAGGACAACGTACTGGGTTCTATTACTTAAGAAGTCTTCGAGCCACTCACATATTTGGGAACCAATCGCATATGCTCGTACCTTAGTTAGGAGTCTGCAGTGGGGCACCGAGTCAAACGCTTTCCGGAAGTCAAGGAATATGGCATCCGTCTGATACCCTTCATCCATGGTTCCCAAGATATCATGTGAAAAAAGGGCTTTTGTTCACAGCTGGGTTTCCATAGATATTCTGCATGTGTCTGTGAGTATCTGCGATCCTCTGGTTTTGCGCCATAAGAACCTCTCTTACAAACGCTATTTTGAAGACTACGTACGGCGCCGCCACACATGGGAACTTCATGAAACTATAGGGGCTGAAGCGGGGATACTGCACGATGTCCCACAACAAATTACATACTTTTTCGAACGAATTTGGCCGAGAAAAAATGTGCTGGTTTCCTTATTGAACGCCCCTCGTACGAAAGCAGACACGGAGGACGGCAGCATTAGATCCGAGCTCTACCGCAGAGCATTCCCGGTCGATGCAGCTGGCAGGCTACCGGGGTGCGGGAACAGGCAGTCAGTCCCGCCCCGCCCCGCGACTGACGCCGTCAGCTGAGCGCAGCCGCCCGCCCACGCAACCCGCCGTGACGTCACGGGGCGCTCATTACGGTCCGCTTAGTTGCGGCTCCAGCCTTTGATCAGCGCCGCTCTGACGCGGCCCGCCGCTCAAACCCGCGGCGCTATTTTCGGACTCTCTTGTGTCTGGAGGGTTCCACACGTAACTGTGGGCGCGGCCGTTGCAACTTTGGCGGCTTTTAGGGGCAGTGTTACACGGGAGAGCCAGGCGGTGATGCCCGCAGAGAACCTGCATGTCTCCCAACACTAGCGTCCTTCCTCTTTCCTTCCTGTGAAAAAAATCATTGATTAGTTAAACCAGTAAATCTCCACCACGGATTCTTTAAAGAATCGAACTCCCATTCATGAAACACAAATGTGTGATTACTTTGCAGACGGGTTAATGTATTAAATATTTGACTGTAAATATGTAAGCGAGAAAAAAGTTTAGAATGGGATTGATATTATGTTTTAAAGTTTGTAGAAAACCGCAAGTTGTTCTCACTAACAATCACTCCATGAGCGTGGTGTTGATTATATGCGCTCCGTTTTTAAAGCATCTGAATCTCTAGCTTTTAAAGCTAATTTTTCAAGCATCTTAATGTTTATGACGTTATGTCTCCTGAACTACGAGTCGTATAATTTTGCTGATACATTCAGTGGTATATGTGGATGCCGTCTGCATAATGTGTTGCGAATACAGTTAGTCTCTCTCTCTCTCTCTTTCTATTCGTTTAGTCGGTTCCGTCTCTCCCTGACCCCATGAACCAAAACACGCCAATTTCTTCTGTCCTGCACTTTCTCCCGTAGGCGGCCGGCCGCGGTGGCCGAGTAGTTCTAGGCGGTTCAGTCCGAAACCGCGCGACTGCTACGGTCGCAGGTTCGAATCCTGCCTCGGGCATCGATGTGTGTGATGTCCTTAGGTTGGTTAGGTTTAAGTAGTTCTAAGTTCTCGGGGACTGATGACCTCAGATGTTACGTCCCACAGTGCTCAGAGCCATTTGAACCATTTTCTCCCGTACGCTTTCCAGGTTGGAACACATTGCTTCTGTGATGCCGTCGATCCATCTCATTCTCTCACCTCCTAATCTTCTAGTCCCTTCGATCTTCGCCAGCATTAGTGTCTTTTCCCGTGAAACATGTGTAGTCATGAAGTGTCCAAAGTTGATCAGTTTTTATTTTAGTATCAGACCTCCCAGGGAGTACTCTGCATTTATGTGCTCTAATATTGTCCTATTCGATCTCTTTGCAGTCCATGGGACTTCTATAAAGTTACCTCTAACACCACAATACAAAGGACTCTCTATTCTTCGACGCTTCGCCTTCCGAGTTGTCCAGGTTTCACATCAAAACGTCACAACTGGAAAGACCATAGCCCTTACAATACGGATCTTTGTTGCTACAGTTATATCTCTACTCCTTAAAACCTTGTTAAGATTTCTCATTCCCTTTCTACCAAGCAGCAAGCTTAGCCTGACTTCGTGGCTGCAGTTACCATCACCAGGAATCTGGGAACAGAGATAATCGAACGTAGGCACTACCTCCATTGTTTCTCCTCGTATATGCCATGAAATGGTAGGTGCATTTGCCACAATTTTTGTTTTCTTAACTTTCACCCTAAGACCAGCTTTTTCACTTTCTACTTTCACCTTCATCAAAAAAGTCCTTAACTCTTCATCACTTTCTGCCAACATCTGCGTATCTAGGGTTGTTTATATTTATCCCAGCAATTTTTTTCGTCTTCATCTAACCCGGTATTCCTCTCACAAAATGTTCTGCATACTGACTGAATAAGTGAGGTGATAATATGCACCCTTGCCGTACCCCTTTCTGAATCTTGATCGATTTAGTTGTTCCATACTTAATTCTCACCGTGGCTTCTTAGAGTATAAACTCCGTATGAGACGAATGAGGTGATTTCGTACTCTCATATTTTTGAATATTTCCGAGTATTTATTGTGATGGATACAGTCAAAGGTTTTTGGATAATCAATAGAGATACACGTCTTTCTGGACTTCTCTTGGCTTTTCCATAATCCATCGAATGTTGGTGATTTGATCTCTGGTTCATCTTCCCTTATGAAATGTTCAAATGTGTGTGAAATCTTATGGGACTTAACTGCTAAGGTCATCAGTCCCTAAGCTTACACACTACTTAACCTAAATTATCCAATGGACAAACACACACACCCATGCCCGAGGGAGGACTCGAGTCTCTGCCGGGGCCAGCCGCACAGTCCATGACTGCAGCGCCTGAGACCGCTCGGCTAATCCCGCGGGGCTTCCCTTATGAAATCCATCTCGTTCCTCCGGTAGTTCTCGCTATAGATAACGGCGAAGTCTAATATTTCAACATAACTTTGCTAGCATGTGAGATAGTAGTGAAGAAGTCACAAATTAAAGTTACGCCTGATGCTGAAGTTATACTGCAAGAACTGCGAAAATGTAGAAAGGAAAAAAAAAGTCCTTTCTTCACTTTCCGGGGGGGGGGGGGGGGGGGGAGGTGTCAGCGAAGTTTATCGGAAGTGATCAAGTGCTCTAATTTCCAAATACTTAATGACAATACTATTTGCGTACCGTAAGTTGTGCTCCCTTGCTCCCCCAACATATACAGGACGGACCAGAACTACACTGAAAAACTTTCAGTTATTGTTCAGAGACGCTTTCTGAGTATATTGGTAGAAAGGACCAACGTTTTCCAATGGCTGGTAATGGAGTTACCCATTTCGTTTGGTTTATTGCCCTGGTTAGCTTTGTACCTTCAGTTCGCTGAAAATAGTGCACAATATGACCGGCTTGATCACCGGACGTGACACCAATGGAATTCTTCACATGTTAAGCACCTCGTGGAACTATGGTTAGCACGGACAACTCTCGATCACGGGGTCCTGGGTTTGATTTCCGGACTGGTCGGGGATTTCCTCCATTCCACGCTCTCTCTCTCTCTCTCTCTCTCTCTCTCTCTCTCTCTCTCTCTCTCTCTCTCTCTGTGTGTGTGTGTGTGTGTGTATGTGTGCGTGTGTTATCCTCGTCGTCATTTCGACGAGACACAAGTCGGCGAAGCAGTGTGAAATACACTACTGGCCATTAAAATTGTTACACCAAGAAGAAATGTAAATGATAAACGGGTATTCATTAGACAAATATATTATACTAGAACTGACATGTGATTACATTTTCACGCAATTTGGGTGCATAGATCCTGAGAAATCAGTACCCAGAACAACAACCTCTGGTCGTAATAACGGCCTTGATATGCCTGGGCATTGAGTCAAACAGAGCAAGGATAGCGTGTACAGGTACAACTGCCAATGCAGCTTCAACACGATACCACAGTTCATCAAGAGTAGTGACTGGCGTATTGTGACGAGCCAGTTGCTCGGCCACCATTGACCAGACGTTTTCAGTTCGTGAGAGATCTGGAGAATGTGCTGACCAGGGCAGCAGTCGAACATTTTCTGTATCCAGAAAGACCCGTACAGGACCTGCAACATGCGATCGTGCATTATCCTGCTGAAATGTAGGGTTTTGCAGGGATCAAATGAAGGATAGAGACACGGGTCGTAACACATCTGAAATATAACGTCCACTGTTCAAAGTGCCGTCAGTGCGAACAAGAGGTGACTGAGACGTGTAAGCAATGGCACCCCATACCATCACGCCGGGTGATACGCCAGTATGGCGATGACGAATACACGGTTCCAATGTGCGTTAACCGCGGTGTCGCCAAACACGGATGCGACCATCATGACGCTGTAAACAGAACCTGGAGTCATCCAAAAAATGACGTTTTGCCATTCGTGCACCCAGGTTCCTCGTTGAGTACACCATCGTGGGCGCTCATGTCTGTGATGCAGCGTCAAGGGTAACCGCAGCCATAGTCTCCGAGCTGATAGTCCATGCTGCTGCAAACGTCGTCGAACTGTTCGTGCAGATGGTTGTTGTCTTGGAAACGTCAGCATCTCTTGACTCAGGGATCGAGACATGGCTGCACGATCCGTTACAGCGATGCGTATAAGATACCTGTCATCTCGACTGCTAGTGATACGAGGCCGTTGGGATCCAGCACGGCGTTCCGTATTACCCTCCTGAACCCACCGATTCCATATTCTGGTAACAGTCATTGGATCTCGACCAACGAGAGCAGCAATGTGGCGATTCGATAAACCGCAATCGCGATAGGCTACAATCCGATCTTTATCAAAGTCGGAAACGTGATGGTACGCATCCTCCTTACACGAGGCATCACAAAAAGGTTTCACCAGGCAACGCCGGTAAACTGCTGTTTGTGTATGAGAAATCGGTTGAAAACGTTCCTCATGTCAGCACGTTGTAGGTATCGCCACCGGCGCCAACCTTGTATGAATGCTCTGAGAAGCCAATCATTTGCATATCACAGCATCTTCTTCCTGTCGGTTAAATTTCGCGTCTGTAGCACGTCATCTTAGTGGTGTAGCAATTTTAATGGCCAGTTGTGTAAAAAGACTTGCACCACACAGCCGAACTTCCCAGAAGGGGTCCCCGGCCACGAATGCCACACGCATATTTTCCATTGTGTGACCGATTGTATTTCCCTGTTGTACAACCGATGTGCGAAGTTTCCAGTAAATTATACACGTCTACATCGACAGAAAAGCTTTAGACGAGAAGAATACATAGTTGTCGTGTAGCATATACCAAACGTGCAATAATTGTTAAACTCAGGGAGGGAAAGAAATTCGTTGACAGAGCCCCATTCTGTCACTCTTAGTACATTGGCTGCGACCAGAGAAACAGGTGCCCGTACCCCCACCACATTGTCTCCGTCACCTCCGCCCTACAAACAGGTGCTACAACCGCGTCGTGATATTTGCACAAGAAATTACCCGCCAGTCGTATGCAGGAGCGCGAGCCAGGAGCGATAAGGTGTCGGCGGGGCGCGGAAATTAAAATGTCACGCGCGTAGCACACGCCTCACATAATTCGATCGTAAACTTGTCAGCGCAACAGAGATGCCTTGCCGATGACCTCATAGTCATTCAGGTGCGCCCATTTCCTTAACTTTGCCCACAAATCTGACGTATCTGGCCGCCAGCTGGTTTACGTCCCAAGGTGTCTATTTGCATGCGCGAGTGATGGGGCCCCGGTTATTAGCTCGTGACATTACGGAACAGGCGTGTCTGGCGGGTGCCGGCCGCCGACGCGCACCGCCGCTGCCAACACTCGTGTCCTCGGCGCACAGCGAGCCGCGGAGCAGAGGTCACTGGCGCCGGCAAAGTGGCCGCTCGCTTCCGGAAGTGGGCGCAGCTGCTGACGCCAGGTTCGGGAAACTGGGACGGCAACGGTATTACTTTATAGTCACCACTGTTAGGTCCCGTTCAGGGTACGTACAATGGTCCTTCAGTAACTAATAATTTTTTTTTTTCGGTTAGCAAGTTGGTTTACTCAGGGGTTCAGTACACCATATTATTCCCCACTCCTTTGCCTACAGAACCCCATTTTCAACATAATCTCCTTTCAATGCGACGGTCTTGCGGTACCTTACTGGGACGGCTTGTAACCCCCCTCTGTTGGTCGACGTCAGAGTCAATGTCTAGTTGCATCAGTAACTTCCCCATCATCCACGTACTGCATGAAAGTCGGAAGGGTTGTAGGGTGGATGAGGAAGCACAGCCCAATGGCCGGGCCCGGTGGCCGTGCGGTTCCCTTTGCTGGTAATGATACTCAAAATCCTGAAGTGTGATTATGTTGAAAGACTCATAAGGCAGAATTCACAAGTTGAGACACAACGTGCAGGCAGCTGCACTAGAAGTAGGGGCAGGTGAGTCTCAAGGGCTGGAGCTCCGTGAATGGCCAGAAAGGTCACAACACTGGCAGGTAGGTCAGTAATAACATTTATGCAAAGTGCCACCTACCGTAACAGTGAGTTACGTCCGACTGTGCATTGTCAAGTACCGCTGACCACTCTGTATTCTCTCAGAGTCGGCCGATATAATTTCATTGTATTCTGCATCAAAACGCACCGGTCGTTGTGGCCGAGTGGTTCTAGGCGCTTCTGTCCCGAACCGTGGGACTACTACGGTCGCAGGTTCGAATCCTGCCTCGGGCATGGATGTGTGTGATGTCCTTAGGTTAGTTAGGTTTAAGTAGTTCTAAGTTCTAAGGGAATGATTACCTCTGAAGTTAAGTCCCATAGTTATCAGAGCCATTTGAACCACTGCCCAATGAAGTTTCGTGAGCTCCTTTCGGGTGCGCAGGTTTTTGTGAAGCGTTGCGTATTTTGGACAGGTCAGGAAAACTGCTGGTGAATCCTGTTGAAGCCTTGGGCAGATGGAGGGAATATTTTGAAGAGTTGCTCAATGTAGGTGAAAATACCATCAGTATTGTTTCAGATTTCGATGTACAATGGGATAGGAATGATGATGGAAATAGGATCACATTCGAGGAAGTGGAGAAAATTGTCAATCGATTGCAGTGCAATAAAGCGGCGGGGGTGAATGAAATTAAGTCGGAACTCATCAAATAGAGTGGAATGTCAGGTCTTCAAGGGCTACACAGGATAACTGAAATGGCGTGGGAGTCGGGACAGGTTCCATCAGGGTGGACGAAAGCCGTAATCACACCAATCTTTAAACATGGAAACATAAAAGATTGTAACAACTACAGACGTATCTCTCTAATCAGCGTTGTGGGTAAAATCTTCTCAGGTATTGCTCAAAGGAAAGTGCGAGTATTAGTTGAGGACAAGTTGGATGCAAATCAGTGTGGGTTTAGGCCTCTTAGAGGTTGTCAGGACAGATCTTTAGCTTACGGCAAATAATGGAGAAGAGTTACGAGTGGAACAGGGGATTGTATCTATACTTTATAGATCTAGAAAAGACATATGACCTGGTTCCTAGGAGGAAGTTATTGTCTGTTCTACGAGATTATGGAATATGAGGCAAACTTTTGCAAGCAATTAAAGGTCTTTACATAGACAGTCAGGCAGCAGTTAGAGTTGACAGCAAATTGAGTTCATGGTTCAGAGTAGTTTCAGGGGTAAGGCAAGCCTGCAACGTGTCTCCACTGTTGTTCATATTATTTATGGATCATATGTTGGGCCGGCCGGTGTGGCCGAGCGATTCTAAGCGCTACAGTCTGGAACCGCGCGACCGCTAAGGTCGCAGGTTCGAATCCTGCCTCGGGCATGGATGTGTGTGATGTCCTTAGGTTAGTTAGGTTTAAGTAGTTCTAAGTTCTAGGGGACTGATGTTAAGTCCTATAGTGCTCAGAGCTATCTGAACCATTTGAGTCTGATCATATGTTGAAAACAATAGACTGGCTGGGTGAGATTAAGATATGTGATCACAAAATAAGCAGTCTCGCATATGCGGATGACTTAGTTGTGATGGCAGATTCGATTGAAAGTTTGCAAAGTAATATTTCAGAGCTAGATCAGAAATGTAAGGACTATGGTATGAAGATTAGCATCTCCAAACCGAAAGTAATGTCAGTGGGAAAGAGATATAAACGGATTGAGTGCCAATTAGGAGGAACAAAGTTAGAACAGGTGGACGGTTTCAAGTACTTAGGATGCATATTCTCACAGGATGGCAACATAGTAAAATAACTGGAAGCGAGGTGTAGCAAAGCTAGTGCAGTGAGCGCTCACCTACGATCTACTCTCTTCTGCAAGAAGGAAGTCAGTACCAAGACTAAGTTATCTGTGCATCGTTCAATCTTTCGACCAACTTCGTTGTATGGGAGCGTAATCTGGGTGGATGCAGGTTACCTTATCAATAAGGTTGAGGTTACGGATATGAAAGTAGCTAGGATGATTGCAGGTACTAGTAGATGGGAACAATGGCAGGAGGGTGTCCACAATGAGAAAATCAAAGAAAAACTGGGAATGAACTCTATAGATGTATCAGTCTGGGCGAACAGGCTCAGAGGGTGGGGTCATGTTACACGCATGGGAGAAGCAAAGGTACCCAAGAGACTCATGGGTTCAGCAGTAGAGGGGAGGAGGAGTCGGGGTAGACCAAGGAGAAGCTACCTGGATTCGGTTAAGAATTATTTCGAAGTGATAGGCTTAACATCAGAAGGGGCACCAATGTTAGCACTGAATAGGAGATCATGGAGGAATTTTATAAGGGGGACTATGCTTCAGACTGAACGCTGAAACGCATAATCAGTCTTAAATGATGACGATGATGATGATGATGCGTTGTCATGGAGAAGGAAAGTTCGTTTGCATTTTTGTGACGACAAACATGCTGAAACCTTTTGTGAGTTTCCTGAGGGTAGCACAGTACACGTCACGGTTGATAGTTGTAGCATTAGAGAGGACATGAAACAGAATAATCTCTCTAAACTCTCAGAAGGCCGTTCCCATGGCCTTATCGGCTAAGGGTACGGCCTTGAACCTTTTTCTCGGCGGAGAGGCGGTATGGCGCCACTCCATGCATTGCCATTCTGCTTCCGATTCGCGGTGATGAACACACTTTTTACCGTCTGCGACGATGTTCGACTAAAACTGTTATGATGAGCCTCGTACTGCACGAGCGATTCCTCACAGATAGTCGTTCATTGCTATTTATAGCCTGCTGTTAGGCGGCGAAAAACTCAGCGGGCGCACAGCTCTGAATGCTCCAACTTGTGGACGACTGTGTCAGCACTACTAGCACTACCAACAGACACGTCCAGGTGTGCAGCGAGGTGTTTTGCTGTGATCCGTCGATCACCTCGACTGAGGTGTCCTCACGTACAACACTGAAAAAGAACATTGAAGAAGTGACAGCTGTGTGAAACAGACCGGTGCACGGGACATCGGACAGGTTTGTGCCACATTCCTGTGCTGATGACAGACGCGTCGTCCAACGACTCACCGTGCTTTTGTTCACTGCCAGGTCTCCGTAGACACTCTGTAAGCGTCTATGAATACCTACTCCACTCTGATTTTCCGCCGAAAAGAACTCAGTGACAGCTCTCTGCTTGGAATGCACCTCTGTTGTAAGGTGTCAGGCAAATCCAACACCTTCCATGAAAACCCTGACATGATAAGCAAATCCAGCAGTATGTCACATAGCTCGGAATATATCGTGACATTAAATTAACCAAAGTAATACGATTAACGAGTGAGCAAACGTAATACCAAGACTAACACAAGAATGCCTAAATGCATGTCATACCTTCGTACCGTGAAACAGACGCAGTTCTGAGGGGGAGAAACGAGAACAGAAGCCGAGAGCAGAACCATGTTAAGCTAGAAGGCCCTACGATAAGGGACGGACACCCACGTCGCCAGCCGACTGCCAAGAACACCCCAGCCCATGTTAAAAGATAGAGCCCTCCAGAAGAACAAACATGGTTCAAATGGCTCTGAGCACTATGGGACTTAACTTCTGTGGTCATCAGTCCCCTAGAACTTAGAACTACTTAAACCTAACTAACCTAAGGACATCACACACATCCATGCCAGAGGCAGGATTCGAACCTGCGACCGTAGCAGTCCCGCGGCTCCGGACTGCAGCGCCAGAACCGCGAGACCACTGCGGCCGGCGAAATCGTTAAGTATCTGATTATATCATCGCTAGTCTCACTGAACTCTTCTGAACTCTACATGTCATGTGTGGTCTGGCGTCTCCTTACCAGCAACAGGTCCCAGGTTCAAACTAGTCAAATCCCTAAGAAACACGCTGAGAGCGTTGTTGCGCAAAAGTGGTAGGGAGACACGACTTAGAACAAACAGGAACCACGCAGAATGTTAGAGAATGGCGACCCTGCCAGGATGGTAAAATACCATGATTGAAGGTCGACCACATGCCTAACAAGGTCCGAAAAATATCCTGCTGAAAAATTTTCGTAATAATAATTTTTTTTAAAGTTATAATTAGTCGAAAACAGTAGCTACAGCGATAGATAGTAAGAAATTATTCAATAGAAAGTGAGACATTCTAGTAGAGACAATAGCATAATTAAGTTATGAATTATAATATTGTTAGAATTAAGTTTTCTCTCCAATGCAAGCGCACAGGTGGCAGATACATCGTTGACAAGTTGGTTCTGACCAAACAATTAAGTGAATGGATTGTCAGTCTTGGGTATAATAAGTGTCAAGTCGTGTGTGCAAAAAGTTTATGAGATGCGTGAGATCGCATTAGCGCATGTTGACGCGAAGTAGGGCGCGTGAATTGCTTTTAAAACAGAAAATAAGGGATTCGGAAAGATTAGCAATGGCAGATCGAGACCTTGACCGAATTGAGGTAGAGACCTAGCATAAAGACAGACAGAGAATAGAGGACAGTACAACAGTCGATGCAGTATCGCGAGAATTAGGACAGATAACGGACCATAACGAGGATAATGTACGCCAAGGCACAGAAAACCTAGGTCAGCATACGACAGAGGAGCAGGAAAATAAAGAGACAGCCGATGAGGATTCTAACTTGCGTCTTGAATACGTAGAACCCATAGTACAAGTACTCAGAGCTTCCTCACCACAGAGTACAAGGAATGCGAGTAGAAACGTGTCACAGCACAGTTCAATGCAGTCGGTTGCGAACCAACACTTGGACGAAAACACAGAGCGTAGGAGGTCGGAAGAAAACGCAACAGGACCCGCCAATCTGGCAGAATTATTACAACAAATTACGGAAACGATGATAAGGCAAAATAAAGAAATACCGAACCAAATTCAAATTCAGAATGCAGAAACCACGAGACAAATGCATGAGATTAAAGAATAAAACAAAAAAATTCAGTTACACCTAAGTCATATTGTAGACGAGGCAAAAGAATCTCGAGAAGTGGTAGGAAACTTAATAACAGGTCACAATCAATTGAGAACAGACATTGACAAGGTACAAGTGGACGTACAAACATTGCGTAGTGACACTCAGGACCAGATCAAAACATTACGTAACAACACCCAGGGAGAAGTCAAGAAACTAGAGAAACAGATAAACGTAATTACTAGACAAGAAGCAGGTACAGCGTGTGAAATTGTTGAAAACAGTGTGTTACACAAACGTATCACAAAAGCAGCGCTGAAAAGATATAATAATCGCATGGTCAAAATAGAAGCGCAAACGAAGCAACAATTTCAGAAATTGCGAGCAGAGTTGTTGCAAACTATTGAAAAGCGTAGTGAACAGGATCGAACTAGTACTGAGTCTGCAACCACATCCGTATCTGTAACAGCACCGGAAAAACAAGCAATTAACGAAGATATTACGCATTTGCGATTCCAATCACAGGCGGAAAGTAACATACGTGAAATCAGACAGCCTGCACAGCAAAAAACACGTTTCGAAATTCTTGATGAACAAACAGCACCACAAACACATGGGGATCCACAAATATATGTTTCAAGACAGTTTGGATCGTGAAATGAAGCGGCAAGGTTAGCCAGACAAGATACCGAACCAATACGTGACAATGGAAAGCCAGGTCGAGAAGAGTACAGTGCAATGCATTGAGCTACACGTTCACAACCGATGGAAGAAAATTAATGCGTACCACTCCAACGATACTACGCAAGGGTAGGCGAAAGTTACAGTGGTCAATAGCCAATGGATCTACTACAACCGGAAAGAACGACGGGAGAAATGATCAGAAGGAAAAGTGGCAGAGAATCGCGAATTTCATATGGAACTATGTCGAAGTACGACAACGATCATTTCCTCACACTCAGAAAATTTCAACACTTTCGAGAAGGAAACTCATTACACCCACAAACGTTTATTGATCAATTCCGAGTAAGATTACCAGAACACTGGACGCTAGCACACAAATTAGACTTTATATGTGCACACATGTCAGGAACAGTCGCAGAAACCATGCAGATTGTTGCAGCGACATGCCGATCGTACGAAGATTTCAGAGAGAAGTTTCTCTCACGATATTGGTCCAGCGAAGCACAGAACAGAGTGAAGTACGAATTATTACAGAATCCATATTTTGAAAATTCAGGAGAGATGAGTCCCGTGAAATTTTTCGAATTAATGGCAAAGAAAAATCAATGCTTGGATGTACCATACAGTGACGGAGAGTTGATTAAATTATGCGCGATGAAGTTACCATTGAAAGACCAGAAATCTTTAGTAGGTCGCGGAGGCAATGACGTCGAAGCATTTAAAGGTATTCTAAGGCAACTAGAGTTCATATTTTCGGAAGATGACGCAAGAAAAAGACGAAGCGCACGTGATAACGAAAGCAAAAAGCAGTGGAATCCACAAGACACAGTACGAAGAAACAATAATTACGAACCATGTGATAACTTCGCACCAAGAAAAGACAATAGATTTCAACAAAGAACCGGTTATGGATTTAGAAGAGAATATGGCAATAACTATAATTCAACCAGGAACGGCAACAACTATTACAGAGGGAATAACGACAACCGGAACGGGTACTGGAGAACCAATAGACCGACAAATTATCAACAAAGAAACCACTATCAACAAGCTGAACAAGAAAAGAGAATACAGATAGAAGAGGTGGAGGTAAGACCACCAAACCCCGATAAACGTTCGAATTGACAGCTAAGCGCCCATGCCAAAGAGAATGACGCACCACCCAGGACAATTGCAGCACCTTGAACAGAGAAGTAAATACCTTATCAAGAGAAGAGAAGAAGGAAGAAACAAAACCGCAGGGACCAGATGAAAACGAAGACAGGAAAATAACAATATCGCGTTGGGACGAAATTAATTGGGAGAATACTGACGAGGATGATGAATTACCAAAGGCATGCACAACGAATGTAGGAGGAAAGGACGAAGTAATGAGTATTGCAGAGCTATTTGAGATGGAAACCAGGGAAAGCGAATTCAATGAGGATAATGCGCAGTCGACAGAAGTTGAAAATAAGTTACTAGTGGGCACACAACCCAACGTATATAATGAAGGATGTTATGAAGCGATAATTAGAGCATTTAAATGCGATAATGTGGAAGTAGCGACGAAGAAGGAGAAGATAGACGAAGATGAGGAAAAAGTAGAGGATGTTGAAGAAAGCGTAAATGAAGGAAGAAATAGAGAAGAGAAAATAAAACAGAGAGAAGTAGTAGTCGAAGCTTATCCTACAGAAAGTTCGAATTCATAAGGGAGACTCATGTATGATTCAGTGGAGGATTCGTTTATGCAAGAAGAAGAACAGAACCAACCCTTTCAAATTCAACCAATTGTGAAGGCCATGGTGAAACAGATCCCAGTCAATTTTGTAATTGATAGCGGAAGTGAACTGACCACGATCTGAGAAAATTTATTCATGCAGTGTAATGCCAATGAGGAATTGCCAGTTCTGAAAAAACGTGAGATTAAAGTAAGAGGTCCTATTAGAAACAATGGTGCGGAAGTTACGAGACAAACAAGGTTAACTCTTTCGTGTCAAGGTCAAAAGATCGAAGCCAACTTCGTGATTATACCTAAACTAACTGTAGATTTCATTATAGGTGCAGATTTTTTAAATGACAGACGAGCGATAATAGATATGGGGAAAGGTAGCGTAACATTCGGGAATGTCACACTTCTCTTTGAGCAAAAGCTAAAATTAGAAGAAATACCAGTTATAAACAAACAATTAAGAATGATGCGAGTTAAAGAGGATAATGAATTAGAATGGTATGCACGAAAGGGGGAATCGCCTCAACTCATGTTAGAAGTCCATAAAGAAATCGACGAAAAATTGCAAGAAGTTCAAGGTATTTCGGAACACAGTAAAAGAGAATTAGAGGGTATTTTACGACATAAAGCAGAGGTATTTTTACCTAAGACTGTCAGTATTAAACACTTTCAGTACAAGTTTGAAGTAAAACAGCACAAACCATTTAGAGTGGCACCCTATACAATCCCATTAAGCTACAGGAATAAAGTATTGATTCCAGACAGAGCAACACAATCATAATCACTGAGACAGATCGCCCTGAAAAATTAGAGGAATTGATACAAAACTTCCACAGTGGTAAGATATTTTCATCAATTGATTTACGGAGTATTTTCTGGCACATAGAATTGGCCCCAGAATGTAGAAAATTTACAGCATTTATCGTATTTGGTAGATTTACCAATTTAAACGATTGCCATTTCGTTTAAACATATCATCAGCAGCGTTTATTAGGGGATGTAATACTATACTCAGTCCTGAAATTTTACAAAAAATTACTTGTTATGTTGATGATGTGATTATAGCAGAACCCTCTTGGGAACATCATAACGACACATTAAATCAGTTTTTACAGATCATGAAAGAGCGTGGGGTGATAGTAAATATAACAAAATCCAAATTTGGAAGGTGAGAGGTCAAATTTATAGGATACATAATTTCAGAGAAAGGTGTAATGCCCGACCCAGAAAAACTAATGGCAATCAAAGAATTCTGTACTCCATATAAGAAGAAAACACTCATAGGATTTCTAGGTCTCACTGGATTCTATAAAAAATTTATTTGAATCGACTCCTTCGCAACACCACGCCTATGTGCATTGACTGGAAAAAACACGCCATGGGTATGGGATCAACAAGCCAATGAGGAATTTTTAAAAGTGAAAAACGCACTAACAACATCACCGATTTTAGCACATCCTGATCTATCACAAAATTTTTGTATGGCCACTGATAGTGCGAAAACAGGTTTAGGAGTTGTTTTATTCCAAGAATACGAACAGGCAGGGCTAAGATCACATAGAACAATAGCATTTGCCAGTCGTGTACTCACAAAAAGCGAGAAAAACTATTCAGTCATGGAGCTGGAAGCATTGGCCTTGTATGGGGCTTCCAACGTTTTTGATACTACCCATTCGGAAGAAAACAAAAGTATACACTGACCACAAAGCATTAGAATTTCTGTTATCCGCCAAACTAACTCATGGGAGCTTAGCCAGGTGGATGTTAATACTACAAGAATTTGACTTCACTATTACACACATACCAGGACCAGCAAATGTATTAGCAGATGCTTTATCATGATGTCCACAGGATGCATCCAATAAGATATGTTTGCAGATCCAGGAGACCAGTTTACAATGTACTGTATGAAACAAGTACCTTACGACAGCATTGAAAAACATAGGCAAAGAACAGGACAAGGATCCCGAAATACTAGGAATAAAACACAAGTGGAGAAGTAAGGATTTTCCAGACATTCGACAGCACTATCTCATAAAAACAATGTTTTACTTTTTAGACGAAATGTTGCAACGAATGAATGGATAATTTATATCCCAGATGAACTAATTAATAAGTACATATGGTATACACATTTAAGTAATGGCCACTTTGGACCAAAGAAATGCTTTTTAAAAATAAAACAAACAAGCCATTTTCCTAATATGGAAAGACGAATTAGAACAGTATTAGTCAAATGCAAAAAATGTATGAGGGCTAAACACGTCACTTTCCAAACCAAACCACCTATGTTTCCAATAATCCCTAAAAAAATTGAAACAAATAGCTGCAACAGATTTGACGGGGCTCCTCCCACACACAAAAAATGGATATATTTTCATATTTGCCGTTTTGGAACTTACTTCTAAATATGTTACCTTGACACCATTAAAATGGGCAACAGGTCTTACTATAAGTAAAGCATTTAGACAAGATTTTCTCACACACGTAGGTCGAGTGGAACGAATAATTTTGGATAATGGCCCACCATATAAATCAGTGCAATGGCAGAACACGTTAAAACAACACAAAATAAAACCAATCTACATATCTAAGTAGAAACCTAGCGTAAATCCAGCAGACGATCTATGAAGGACATAGGCACTTTATGCCGAATATATGCAGGCAAAAGACACGTCACTTGGGATATATACCTTAAAGATTTTGAAGAAGTAAAAAATGAAATGCCACATAGCACTACACTACTACCTCCAGTTACTGTACTTAAAAATATTGAACCCCCAAACATAGCCAGAGAAAGTGTTAGATTTCCTATTGTACCATGTAGACAGCACAAACAAGTCATAGCAACAGCTCTCTCCAACATCAGAAACGCAGCCATTAAAAGAAAAGAAAGAGGAGATAGAACAGAAATTAAAAGAACATTCTCAGTA
Organism: Schistocerca cancellata; assembly: GCF_023864275.1. Taxonomy (NCBI): domain Eukaryota; kingdom Metazoa; phylum Arthropoda; class Insecta; order Orthoptera; family Acrididae; genus Schistocerca; species Schistocerca cancellata. The sequence goes on along the minus strand of NC_064631.1, from coordinate 598,986,711 downwards.
GGCCAGAAAGTATTTGTAAGAACACACCATCTCTCCAGCAAACAGAAACACAAAATACATAAGTTTTACGCTGCATACAAAGGACATGTCATAATTAGCCGAATTGCTCATGATAATGCTGTGGAACTAATGAACCCAAAAACAGGCAAAACCTTAGGACTTCACCATGTGAGCCATCAAAAAGTTTGAAGATTGATTTTATTACTGGTAAACCATTAGCACAATATTTCAAGTTTATGTTGCAGATAAGATCGTCAGGAAAAAGAAGAATGAAGAAAGAGTAAGGTGGGGAAAAGAAAGTAGTTTCAATAAAAACAAAAAACAAAAATAACACCAATAGTAGCATAGATTAAGTTAAAGAGATAAATCATAGATAGTCTAACAGCATGAAATACTAAAATGTTATACACCATGACACTACACAAAAATAAAAAACGCATTTGATAATTCTTGTAGAAGTTAAGACTCAAAATATCTTAGAATTGTAACATGGAAAGGGCGCCGAAATTTGTAAAGCTTTTTAAGAAGGTGTAAAACAATGTAGGTACTAGATATATGTTAGATGATTATAAGTAAGAACCATTGTAAAAACTCCAGCAAGGACCAGATGCAATGACCCACAAGTTGCAACGCGAGAAGTATCAAGAAAGAAAAGGACGTAATTAGCAAGACACGATTCCTACAAGGCAGAAGCGTCGAGAGAAGGGAAAGGACAGCTAGACCAACAGAGGGCCCTTGTATCCAAAGTGGGCAGTAAATCTGCTGCTAAGCGGAACCACAGAGTGGCAGAACCCTGCTGGGACAGAACACGGAAGGCCAAGAGGGCCCCGGAATGCCCCGACTCAGTGGAGCGAGCAAAAAACGGCCTGACGAGAATACGGCTTGGGCAAGCCACCACTGGCAAAAAATATGTGTAAAAGTCACACTACTGCTATTAAACAGCACGCTGATGCATGAAACTGAAGAAAACGTCCACAAAGTAGAAATTACATGTCCAAACAATTTATCAAACTGTTACTAAGAGGAGAACTTGAAAGCGACTAGTTATCAATAAATATTCCCATATCCTGCCCAGAGAAGAACCAAGAATCAAGTAAGAAGCAGAGAAAAAGCAGGAAGAACAGAAGTTGAAGATTCGCAAGATTGAGACCAACAAAGAAGATGGGTGAAGAACAGACGACATACCTTCCAAAATCCCTATCCTATTGTAAACTAGTCATCTGCAAAGCATTACAACGAAAAACGACCGCTTTCAGCGACACATAACGATGACTTTCACACATACAAAGCCAGTAAACCACGAAATTCTGCATTCACAGCTCCATTCCATTATGGAACCTCCACAACAGCAACACACAGTTGCAAAGCCAACAAGGAATGACGAACAAAGCTGTACATCAAATACCTGCCCACATCCATCTCGCTCAAGTCCATCACCCTCATGCAAAAACATTCGCCAACCTCATGCTTAAACGTCCATAGGATTGTGTGAATGTGTGAAATCAAATTATGTGATGTAGGAATTGTGCAAAAGAAACATGTGAAAAACTAAATAAGTTAAGCACACCAAACAGCTAATAAACTAAAAAAACAGTCATTGACTATGGACTTAAGTAAAAAATAGACTATCGATAGAAATAAGTCATTAGTTCTGAAATGGATAGTATATAAAGAACAAAAGTAAGGCATAATAAAAAGTAAAACTATATGCTACTTACTTTCTCCTCATAAAAATAAAAGAATACCTATATATTACTTATTTTCTCCTTATAAAAATAAAGAAAAAATTATCTTGTTGGATAGTTTCCCTTTTTTTAACATTTGTACCATTTGTTAGGATAATATCTCAATACCTGTGTATGTATATTTCTTTGCCAAAGCAATTCTTGGAAATAATACCAATTTCTTAGTGTAACAATGTTTAAATAAGTATCTAGAAACAAAAAAATTTTACTTGTACATGATATTTAGAAAATGTGTTAGGAATAGATTTTACTTAATTACTACATTTGTAAAAAAAAATTCTAAGAAAATAGATGTGAAAGACTCCTCACGTTCGATAACAAACTTCTTAAAAAACAATCTTCACACTTCAATAAAGAAAGAAAATAATTAAAAATTAATAATGTTAATAACATAAAAATATTCTTCTCTTGTCAATATAAACATATTTTTGAGAATAATGTGGAAGAATATAAGAATATAAATTAGTAATACAAACAAGCATAGAATCAGAATAATGTAGCTGAACAGTAGGCAACAAAATTTAGATAAAGGAATAATTTTTGACTGACTTAGACAATGATTCAATCATTGCCTAACTTCAGTGCAAAAATTGATTTCGAAAGGTGGTGATATGTAAGGTTTCAGGCAAATCCAACACCTTCCTTGAAAACCCTGACATGATAAGCAAATCCAGCAGTATGTCACATAGCTCTGAATAAATAATGACATTAAATTAACCAAAGTAATATGATTAACGAGTGAGCAAATGGAATACCACAGACTAACACAAGAATGCCTAAATGCATGTCATACCTTCCCACCGTGAGACAGACACAGTTCTGAGGGGAGAAACGAGAACAGAAGCCGAGAGCAGAACCGTGTTAAGCTAGAAGGCCCTACGATAAGGGACAGACACCCACGTCGCCAGCCGACCGCGAAGAACCCCCCAGCCCCTGTTAAAAGATAGAGCCCTCCAGAAGAACAGAATAGATCTTACGATAACACTACCAGCTTCAAGTTTTAGGGTGAGACTTTTGCGCGTCTGTTATGTTTCAAACGTTAAAAACATTGCCCCACCACGAAAAGTATAACGTTTCTCATGGGATAGACAGAATTTTTGTAGACAGAGCTTAAGGTTAACGTTGAGACCCTGATTGGTCAGATGAAAACACAGCCAAATAGTTTTTTTTAAAACCAACTTCTGTAAATTGTAGTAAGGAGAAGTTAGGGGAGAGTTGCTTCCGAGACGGCGAGATGTGAGGAGCTGCGCCGCCCGCCGCCCCGTGATGCTGCCTAACCAACGACAAAGTAATGAACGCATGCGATGCCGCACAACAGCGCATAAAGCATCACTCAGAACAGCAGAAGTCTCATCTGTTACACCCCCTTTCTAGGTAATACTTGTGTCGATCGTCAATTAAATCTCATAGTGTTCACATTTGCTACATGAAGTAAAAATCTGAAACGCGAAGATTTTTCTGTTATATAATTATTGAGAAGTCACATCAGCCACTGTAATATATGACAAGTTAGATAAGTAATTAAAGATAATTGAGGGTCACTGTAGACCATTTTGATAATTTTCTCTTTTGTGAAACTTAATTTAAACCTAGATTATAGATGTGATATGGCATAGATCATCCTTCAATCCATTGTAGAACTTGGAAACCCATTCAGGGAATATTCATTCACATTTTTGTTGAACACAGTTGGTTTTTATCATCCCGTATTAAAACATTTCTTTTTATCAATAGTGCAATTTACAAACGATGTTTTGTGAGTAGAATAAAATTTCCAGTGGTAAAATTAACTGCTTTTTCGACGTTATTTTACCAGACAACTAAAAATAGGAAAACCTTGAACCCCTTGCACTAAATTTAGTTAGTATTGAGATTATTTTACAGGGAGTGCAGTGGAGCTGACGCTGAAATCAATAAGTATTTGATTATATCATCGCTAGTCTCACTGAACTCTTCTGAACTCTACATGTCATGTGTGGTCTGGCGTCTCCTTACCAGCAACAGATCCCAGGTTCAAACTAGTCAATTCCCTAAAAAACACGCTCAGAGCGTCGTTGCGCGAAAGTGGTAGGGAGACACGACTTAGAACAAACAGAAACCACGCAGAATGTTATACCGTTACGGACGCCATTTTGGAGACTACGTACCACCTACTTGAACTTCATCAAACTGTAGGGACTGAAACGTCGACATTACACGATACCCCACAAGAATACATATTTTCAATCAAAACTGGCCGAGAAAAAAAAATGTGTTGCGTTACTTACTGAACGCCGGTCGTAGATATGCAGTGATGTTTTATAGTAATAGTGAATGGAACGTATATGGAGTACATTTATTAACTATAAAAATGGCATCTAAAATCAGTACAAAATAAAGCGAACAGTTGCCCCATTTTTAATACTGTAATTAAAGTATGCTCACCGAACGAACACACTGGACTCGTATTCGGGAGGACGACGGTTCAAACTCATGTCCGGCCATCCTGATTTAGGTTTTCCGTGATTTCCATAAATCGTTTCAGGCAAATTCTGCGATGGTTCCTTTGAAAGGGCACGGCCGATTTCGTTCCCAGTCCTTCCCTAATCCGAGTTTGTGCTCCGTCTATAACAACCTCGTTGTCGACGGGACGTTAAACACTAATCTCCATTTCCTCACCGAACGAAATACCAGTCACACCCTTTGGAGCGCTTTTCATCGTGTGTGACTGACATCAGGCGGTCATATGACCCTGCACCGCTGACGCGGCTCATGACAGTGAAGTAGTGTGTCGTTTGGATTTACCACAGTACGATGGGACGACGGGAAGACGTATAAGAATGACAGTAAGTTGAAAGTACTAGATTCTGTTCGTGAAATATTCATCGAGTGAGTCACATATGTGCAAAGGGACTCATTACCTTTCTTTGTGTTGTAATCGACTATGTGGTTCAGTGCCAAACGTCTTCCGGAAATTTAGGAAGACGAAATTCGTGTGTTAGTCTGCATCCACAGTTTGTAAAATTGCGCATGTGAATATAATAAGGTGTATTTCTGAAAAGTGCTTCTTCGTGAATCTTAACTCGTTTTTTTTTTTTTTTTTTTAAGAACTGACATGCCGTCAAATGGAAGCATGCGGACTTACATATGTTCATATAATTTATCATGTCAAGACTGCTTAATATGTGCAAATATTCGCATTGTAGGTTTACGTTTATACTGTGCTCCAGATGTCATAATAACCCACAAGTACACTAACGTTCAGAAAAAAACAGAACACCTTCATATTCGCAGGGCATGTACATAAGTATATTCTGCAGAAATGATTAGCATTTGAACCATGTCGGCCAGCGCGTTCAAGGTCAACACCGATATCGCGGCACCAAACCAACTACCGGTAAAACGTGCCTGCAGTTCCCGTTGCCTTTATTAACCGAAGGTAATGGATCAGTGTCACTCGCGCAGACGTGCCACATGCTTCGCAGACGTATACGCGAACCGCACCGTCAACTCAGTGAGTCAGAAAGAGGGCGCAGTATTCGTATGAGAGAACGTGATGCATCTATGCTGGAAACTGCTACTTGTGTGGGATGAAGTATTTCAGCAGTGCAACGATTGTGTGCAGAATGGTCCACGAAAGGCCGTAGAACACGGGATGGGTCAGGTCACATCACCCAGACCACAGTCCGAGAAACTTCATACGAACTGCACTGCAGCAAAGATCTGCGTTCTCCTCGCCTCTGGCGCAACAGTAGAACAGTGTAAGGCATCGTACACCATCAGTAGTGACAGTCCGTCGCCGTATATTACCGCACGGGCTATTTGTGCGTCGTCCCCTTCTCCGCCTGTCTTTGACGAATGTGCGGAACCGTGCTAGACGGCAATGAAGTATGTAATGACATGATTAGGGACAGGAATGGCATCAGATAGTGTTTTCGGACGAATCCAGGTTCTGTTTGCTTGAAAATGATGACCGCATTTTGGTTCGGCACAGGGAGGGGGAGCGGCACCACGGTGACTGCATTTGCATAAGACATGCAGCGTCAGCTCAAGGCCTTATGGGCCGGCCGAAGTGGCCGTGCGGTTAAAGGCGCTGCAGTCTGGAACCGCAAGACCGCTACGGTCGCAGGTTCGAATCCTGCCTCGGGCATGGATGTTTGTGATGTCCTTAGGTTAGTTAGGTTTAACTAGTTCTAAGTTCTAGGGGACTAATGACCTCAGCAGTTGAGTCCCATAGTGCTCAGAGCCATTTGAATCAAGGCCTTATGGAGTGGGGTGTTACTGGGTATAACCACACATCACAGTTGGCGTGTGCGCCAGAGCCTTGTGACGACTGTGATCTATGTGAATGACATCCTACCACCTGTAGCCACACCCCTTCTGCACAACATCCCAGTCGCCGTTTTTCAGAAGACAATGTACGACCACATGTTGCCGCACGAACACGTGCCGTCTTTGTGTCACAGGACGTCAGACTTTTGCCCTGGCCCCCCCACCACAATTGATGTATAATGTGAACAGGAATCACTGAACAGGGTAGAAAGCTCCCAATTCTTGGGTATAAATATTGATGAGGTATTGTGTATTACTGATATGCAGGTGATACGAACATTGCAATAAATAGCAAATCAAGTGAAGTCTTAGAACGACCGGTTAATGAAATTTTCAAGGATATTAAAGAATGGTTCTTAACCAGTTTCTTATCACTAAACTTTGAAAAAACACATTACATGCAGACTTGTCGCGAATCGAAAATGTGTGCGATTTGGTGAAAGGACGAGTGCAGCGCTGTGACCCATGGCCAACCAGCACAAATGAACTTTGGAACCAAGTGAAGGTAGCATGAATGGCTACGGCACAGGGCCCCATTCGCGTCTTATACGCGTCGATGCCATCACGCATTGAACAAGTTATCCGGCCCATGGCGGACCCTGTGCCCACTAGGCAACAGGATACTCGCTACAGTGAGATGACCGACATGCTAATCATTTCTGCAAAATAAACTATCGTCCTATATATGAACGTCCTATCTCTAGTCGCACATAGTGTTCTGTTTTCGTCTGAACATGAATGTAGTTTCGTCATAGCGTGTGAACTACAGTTAAGTGTACAGTGAAAACGGTATATGTGCTTTCTCAGCCAGAAGCAAGGGAACACAGCCATACAACGAGAGAGCACCACACAGCAGGAGCAGCCTCCAGAGGCACCCCGTAGTTATGGCCAGGCGCCATGGGAGACGCACCCAATAAGAACTATGTTGTGCTTCCACCTTTTGTCAGCAACCAGTTCCTAAGTGGACATCATCATCAGTTATCTGCTATATTAGCAAGTCCTTTGCCTCTCCATTTTCTGCGAGCCATTCCTTCGTTCTTAGGGCTGCTGTATGTTGTACCGTCCATCATGTCATCCAGTATCTGGAATCTCTCCCTTCCTCGCTTCCTTTTCCCTTCTACATAACCTTCTAAAACGGTTTTTATCAGTCCGTCATTCTTTCTTAATATATGCCCAATCCAATTTCTTTTTCTTCTCTTTATTACATCTAGTAACTGCCTTTTCTCTCCCACTCTTCTCAGTACCTCTTCATTTTTTACTCTGACCATCCAACTTATTCTTTCCATCCTTCGCCATGTCCAGATCTCACAAGCCTCCAGCCTTTCTCTGTCTTTCTTCCTCATAATCCATGTTTCAGCGTCATATAGAACACTCCATACAAGACATTTTATGAGTCTCTTCCTGAGTTCTCTGTCCAGACCGCTGCAGAAAATTCTCCTTTTCTTATAAAACTCCTCTTTTACCATTGCTATCCTTGTTTTAATTTCTGTGGTGCACTTCCAGTCGGTGTCTATCCTGCTTCCATGATACTTAAAATTTTACATCTATTCTAGTATTTCTCCATTCAGCATAATTTTTATTTCCTTATTTCCTCCTAGAGCCAATACTTTTCTTTTTATTTGTGTTAATTTTCATTCCATATTTTTTTCCGTTAGTTTCAATGGTGTCCACCAAATCCTGTAATTCTTTTTCCCCTGTGGCTAGAAGGAGCATGTCATCAGCAAATGTCAAACACACTACTCTTCTTCCTCCAATTTCTATGCCTTTGTCATCTAATGAGCATTGGTCAAACATATTTTCCAAGTAGAGGTTGAAAAGAGTAGGTGATAGACAGCATCCTTGTCTTACTCCTTTTCCTAGTCCGATCCAGTTTGTGTGGACGTCCGTCGGCCAAACGAGGATATAAATGGATACACGGCTCCAGACAGACAGTGTATCAACAAGTAACCGACAGTGGTAACACCATGCTTCCAGAGAACATCTAAACTTAATCACAGTCGTCGCTCAGAAGAGCCAAACTGGACATTCCAATAGTTCGGTTTTAGTCATCTTTTACTGTACTCCGGGCGAGACTATTTTTCACTCACAGACAAATCAACTTCGAACTACATTGCCAATCATCCTTTTCGCACACAATTTTCGTAATTGATACATATAGTTGATGCATGCAAGCAAACCACCTTATATCAACGACTACCTTCGGTTGTAAGTTGCTTCTTCTTGCCGCATGCGCCCAGTTATCTTTAAAGCCAAATATACAGGGTGTTTGTAAATTAGTTATATAGAAGTATCCTTTAATTGTCAAAATTGGGTATAATTTACAGATTTTTTTAATACAGCACTTAACGCACTATATCTTCAAGTTTTATCCGGACCAAAACTGTCAGTTCCCGACGTTCTCGATGGGTCGGATACGCGGATGGGTTATTCCAACAGTCATCATGGAGTCGTATAACGGTGCAGCAGGTGTTCGTTGTTCTTTATGGTTTCATGGATCCCGACCCGCTACTACAGTTCACAGACAATTCAGGACTAAATATAGCAAGCCACCACCTCAGTGACAAACTGCTGTTAATTGATACGATCGTTCCACCAAAATTGGTTGCGTATCACATTGAACGCCTTCTCAGGATCAGCCAGTAGACTGCGACGCTGAACTGAACAAGTGCGGAAGTCTTACATTCTTAGACCGTGTAAGGCGTCAGGCAAATCCAATACCTTCCATGAAAACCCTGACATGATAAGCAAATCCAATAGTATGTCACATAGCTCCGAATAAATCGTGACATTAAATTAACCAAAGTAATACGAGTAACGAGTGAGCAAATGGAATACCACAGACTAACACAAGAATGCCTAAATGCATGTTCAAAATGGTTCGAATGGCTCTCAGCACTATGGGACTTAACATCTGTGGTCATCAGTCCCCTAGAACTTAGAACTACTTAAACCTAACTAACCTAAGGGCTTCAAAAACATCCATGCCCGAGGCAGGATTCGAATCTGCGACCGTAGCGGTCACGCGGTTCCAGGCTGAAGCGCCTAGAACCGCACGGCCACAACGGGCGGCTCTAAATGCATGTCGTACCTTCCCACCGTGAGACAGACGCAGTTCCGAGGGGAGAAACGAGAACAGAAGCCGAGAGCAGAACCGTGTTAAGCTGGAAGGCCCTACGATAAGGGACGGACACCCACGTCGCCAGCTAACAGCTAGGACCACACCCCAGCCACAAGTTTTAGCGTGAGCCTTTTTCGCGTCTCTGTTATGTCAGGACCACCTCCCAGCCCATGTTAAAAGCTAGAGCCCTCCAGTAGATCAATATAGATCTTACGATAACACAAAAAGGGCCACCCCCCACCCGCAAGTTTTAGCGTGAGACATTTTCGCGTCTCTGTTACGTTAGGACCACCCCCCAGCCCATGTTAAAAGATAGAGCCCTCCAGAAGAACAGTATAGATCTTATGAATAACACTAAAGGACCACACCAGCTGCAAGTTTTAGCTTGAGACTTTTTCGCGTCTCGGTTACTTTGCAAACTTTAAAAACATTGCCCCACCACGAAAAGTATAACGTTTCTCATTGGATCGACAGAATTTTTGTAGGCGGAGCTTAAGGTTAACGTAGAGACCTTGATTGGTCAGATGAAAACACAGCCATACCAACTGTAGTAAGGAGAAGTTAGGAGAGAGTTGCTTCCGAGACGGCGAGGTAAGCAGAGCTGTGCTGTCCCCTGCCCCCTGACGAACACCGACAAGGTAATGAACGCACGCGATGCCGCATAGCAGCGCATAAAGCTTCACTCAGAACTGCAGAAGTCTCACCTGTTACACCCCTTTTGCGTAATACTAGTGTCGATCGTCAATTAAAGCTCATGGTGTTCACATTTGCCACTTGAAGTAAAAATTTGAAACGCGATGATTTTTCTGTTATATAGTTATTGAGGAGCTACATCAGCCACTGTAATTTACGACAAGTTAGATAAGTAATTAAAGATAATTGAGGGTCACTGTAGACCATTTTGATAGTTTTCTCTTTTGTGAAACTTAATTTAAACCTAGATTATAGATGTGATATGGCATTCGTCATCCTTCGATCCATTGTAGAACTTGGAAACCCATTCAGGGAATATTCGTTCACATTTTTGTTGAACGCAGTTGGTTTTTACCATCCTGTATTAAAATATTTCCTTTTATCAATAGTGCAATTTATAAACGATGTTTTGTGAATAGAATAAAATTTCCAATGGTAAACTTAACTGCTTTTTCGACGTTATTTTACCAGACAACTAAAAATAGGAAAGCCTTGAACCCCTTCCACTAAATTTAGTTAGTATTAAGATTCTTTTACAGGGAGTGCAGTGGAGCTGACGCTGAAATCATTAAGTATTTGGTTGTATCATCGCTAGTCTCACTGAACTCTTCTGAACTCTACATGTCATGTGTGGTCTGGCGTCTCCTTACCAGCAACAGGTCCCATGTTCAAACTAGTCAATTCCCTAAAAACGCGCTCAGAGCGTCGTTGCGCGAAAGTGGTAGGGAGACACGATATAGAACAAACAGACACCACGCAGAATGTTAGAACTGGGTGCCTCGTGTTACGATGTGGAAGGTATTACGAAAACTCCTGTCATTAGGAACTGCAAACTGGATCTGTTGCAAGCCTTAAAAGGAACTGACAAAGGAAGTGAGTGTTGGGTAGAAATTTTTAAGAGAACAGAGACTGAAGATGATTATCTTAAGAAAATTGTGTTCATTGACGAAGCCACTTTCCACACCTGCGGTAAAATGAATCGCCCTAATGTTGGAAATGGAGTGAGCATAAAACAGGTCGCGAAATGGAACATGTCTGGGACTCGCCTAAAGTAAATGTTTTTTTGGACTGAAAGCTGTAACAAGATTTATGGCCCTTTATTTTCTTGGCGAGTCTGCTGCAACTGGCAGGTCTACTGTAACTGGACATGATTCAACATTGATTAATGCCCCTATTGAAACAGGATATGGACACAAAATTTATTTTCTACCAAGACATCGCGCCATCACGTTACCATCGTGAAGTTATCGCGTATCTCCGCAGGAATGTGCCCACATGGGTAGAGCGTGGTGGAACTATATCATGGCCGGCACGATTACATGCCTTAAACCAAATGAACTTCAACGGGGTTGCATTAAAGACAGAGGTTTGTTCCTCTGCTTCCAGGATACGTCGACGAGCTGCGGCGACGGATAACACATCCAGCTGCCACCACACATCAACATTTCATCCATTGGATTTAGCGAAAAACTGATTATAGATACGACATTTGTCGTGTTGCAAAAGGGAGCCACATTGAACATTTGTAAAAATAACATGAATATGTACTGTATTCAGTGCTTCAGCAAACATTTCTTATTTACCTTTTTCACAACTCAAGGTTACTTTTGTCTAACTAATTTACACTGAGGTGACGGAAGTCATGGGACAGCGATATGCACACATACAGGGTGTTCATAAATTCCCGTTACAAACTTTTAGGGCTTGTAGAGGAGAGTGAGTGCATGACATTTCGAATAGGGACCCATGTACAAAAACGTACCGTTTCCGTGCTACAGCCGTTTGAAAACATGTTTTCTACGTACGTATGCAAAAAGTAGTCACTGTGAGGAATGGTTGCGTCACATCGACTGATGTCATTTGATGAGTACCCTATCTTTTAGAACTGCTACGAGCCTCAGTCACACGTCTGTGAGTGTTAGAGTAACATGATTGAACACACGTTTGCAGAATAAACCAATATGATCCTTCTCAATAGCGAAGCTCATGGTAATGGAAGAGCTAAAAATGGCTCTGAGCACTATGGGACTTAACAGCTATGGTCATCAGTCCCCTAGAACTTAGAACTACTTAAACCTAACTAACCTATGGACATCTCACAACACCCAGGCATCACGAGGCAGAGAAAATCCCTGACCCCGCCGGGAATCGAACCCGGGAACCCGGGCGTGGGAAGCGAGAACGATACCGCACGACCACGAGCTGCGGCCTAATGGAAGAGCTGCTCGTCACTTTTGTTAAGATATTTCTCCACAACGTCCGACTCCACAGCGAACTCTTTTCGCCACAATTACGCAACGGCTTCGATAAAGCCTACCTTCACCGTAAGCAGGCGTGACCGTGGTGATCCAAGGAGACGCCGCACACTCGAAATGGAAGAGGTGGTACTGCATCACGTTAAAGAGAACTTGTCAACGAGTATACGACAAATTTCTTTGAGTATTAATTAGTGGAACTGTAAAATACACTGCAGAGCCAAAGAAACTGGTACACATACCCAATATCGTGTAGGGGCCCGCGAGCACGCGGAAGTTGTATGGACACGACTAATGTCTGAAGTGGTACTGGAGGTAGCTGAAACCATGAATCCTGCAGGGCTGTCCATATATCCGTGAAGGTAGGAGGGAGTGGAGATCTCTTTTGAACAGCACTATGCAAGGCATCCCAGATATACTCATTAATGTTCATGCCTGAGGTGTTTGGTGGCCAGGGGAAGTGTTTAAGCTCGGAAGAGTTTTCCTGGAGCCATTCTGTAGCAATTCTGGACGTGTGAGGTGTCGCATAATTGCCCTGCTGAAATTGCCCAGGTCTGTCGGAATGCACAGTGGACATGAATGGATGCAGGTGACCAGACACGATGCTTACGTATGTGCCACCTGTCAGAGTCATATCTAGACGTTTCAGGGTCCCATTTCATTTCAACTACGCGCGCTCCACACCACTGCAGAGCCTCCACCAGCTTGAACAGTCCCCTGCTGACAGCACGGTCCATGGATTCATGAAGTTATCTCCATACCCGTACACGTCCACCCGCTCGATACAATTTGAAACGAGACTCGTCCGACCAGCCAACATGATTCCAGTCATCAGCAGTCCAATGTCGGTGTTGCCGGGCTCTGGCGAGGCGTAAAGCTTTTAGGCGTGCAGTCGTCAAGGGTACACGAGTGGGCCTTCGCATCCGAAAGCCCATACTGATAATGTTTCGTTGAATGGTTCGCACGCTCAAACTTGTTGACGGCCCAACGTTGAAATCTGCACCAATTTGCGGAAGGTTTACACTTCTGTGATGTTGAACGATTTTCTTCAGTCGTCGTTGGTCCAGTTCTTGCAGGATCTTTTTCCGTCCGCGGCAATGTTGGAGATTGGACGTTTTTGGATTCCTGATATTCACGGTACCGTCATGAAACGGTCGTACGGGAAAGTCCCCACTACATCGCAACCTCGGAGATGCTGTGTCCCATCGCTCGTGCACCGTTTGTAACACCAGGCACCACGTTCAGACCCACTTAAATGATAAACTAACATTGTAACATCAGTAACCGATGTAACAGCTGCACCAGAGTCTTGTCTCGTGTAGACGTTGCCAACAGCTGCGCCGTATTCTTCCTGTTTACATATCTCTGTATTTGAATGCGCATGCCTGTGACAGTTTCTTTGGCGATTCAGTGTAAGTTACGTCCTGGGTCGCTCCTAATCAAATATTTGTAAATGTGGTCGCCTTACTTACAAATGAGTTTAGCACGGAAAGGTACGTTACCCGACATGTGTCCCAATTCAAAAGATTATCCAGTCGCTCCACTTTACAAGACCTAAAAGTTAGTAACGGAAATTTCCGAACACACTGTACAGACGGCGGTACTATCGTGTACAGAGGGTACAAAAGGACAATGCACTCGCGGAGCTACAATTTGTGCTCAAGTCATTCATGTGAAAAGGTTTCCGATGTCAATATGACCGCACGACGGGAATTAACAGCATTTGAAAACGGATTGGTAGATGGAGGTAGACGCATGGGGCATTCCATATGGGAAATCGTTGTTGTTGTTGTGGTCTTCAGTCCTGAGACTGGTTTGACCAGCTCTCCACGCTACTCTATCCTGTGCAAGCTTCTTCATCTCCAAGTACCTACTGCAACCTACATCCTTCTGAATCTGCTTAATGTATTCATCTCTTGGTCTCCCTCTACGATTTTTACCCTCCACGCCGCCCTCCAGTACTAAATTGGTGATCCCTTGATGCCTCAGAACATGTCCTACCAACCGATCCCTTCTTCTAGTCAAGTTGTGCCACAAACTTCTCTTCTCCCCAATCCTATTCAATAACTCCTCATTAGTTATGTGATCTACCCATCTAATCTTCAGCATTCTTCTGTAGCACCACATTTCGAAAGCTTCTATTCTCTTCTTGTCCAAAGTATTTATCGTCCATGTTTCAATTCCATACATGGCTACACTCCATAGATATACTTTCAGAAACGACTTCCTGACACTTAAATCTATACTCGATGTTAACAAATTTCTCTTCTTCAGAAACGCTTTTCTTGCCATTGCCAGTCTACATTTTATATCTTCTCTACTTCGATCATCATCAGTTATTTTGTTCCCCAAATAGCAAAACCCCTTTACTGCTTTAAGTGTCTCATTTCCTAATCTAATTCCCGCAGCATCACCAAATTTAATTCGACTACATTCCGTTATCCTCATTTTGCTTTTGTTGATGTTCATCTTATATCCTCCTTTCAAGACAGTGTCCATTCCGTTCAACTGCTCTTCCAAGTCCTTTGCTGTCTCTGACAGAATTACAATGTCGTCGGCGAACCTTAAAGTTTTTATTTCTTCTCCATGGATTTTAATACCTACCCCAAATTTTTCTTTTGTTTCCTTCACTGCTTGCTCAATATGCAGATTGAATAACATCGGGGAGAGGCTGCAATCCTGTCTCACTCCCTTCCCAACCACTGCTCCCTTTTCACGTCCCTAGACTCTTATAACTGCCATCTTGTTTCTGTACAAATTGTAAATAGCCTTTCGCTCCCTGTATTTTACCCCTGCCACCTTCAGAATTTGAAAGATAGTATTCCAGTCAACATTGTCGAAGGCTTTCTCTAAGGCTACAAATGCTAGAAACGTAGGTTTGCCTTTCCTTAATCTAGCTTCTAAGATAAGTCGTAGGGTCATTATTGCCTCACGTCTTCCAATATTTCTACGGAATCCAAACTGATATTTCGCGAGGTCGGCTTCTACTAGTTTTTCAATTCGTCTGTAAAGAATTCGCGTTAGTATTTTGCAGCCGTGTCTTATTAAACTGATAGTTCGGTAATTTTCGCATCTGTCAACACCTGCTTTCTTTGGGATTGTAATTACTATATTCATCTTGAACGGAAACAGTTAGGGAATTCAATACTTCGAGATCCTCAGTGTGAAGAGCGTGCAAAACATACCAAACTTCAGGCATTACCTCTCACTACGGACAACGCAGTGACCGACCGAGAGCAGCGGTGTTGGCGTACGGTTGTCAGTGCTAACCCTCAACCAACACGGCGTGAAATAACGTCCGAAATGAATGTGGGACGTACGGAGAACCTATCCGTCGAGCCACTGCGGCGAAATGGGCTATGGTAGCACACTACCGACGCGAGTGTCTTTGCCAACAGCGAGGCATCGCCTGGAGCGCCTCACCTGGGCTCGTGACCATGTTAAGTTGGACTCTAGACGACTGGGCAAACCGTGCCCTCGTCAGATGAGTCCCGATTTCTGTTGCCGACAGCTGATGGTAGGGTTGGAGTGTGGCACAGACCCCACGAAGCCACGGACCCAAGTTGTCAACAAGCCACTGTGCAAGCTGGTGGTGGCTCCATAATGGTGTGGGCTGTGTTTACATGGATCACTGACTGGAAACTGTTATGTTCGGCTACTTGGAGGCCATTTTCAGTCATTCATGGATGTCTTGTTCCCAAGCAACTAAGTAATCTTTATGGATGATAATGCACTGTGTTACAGTGCTCAACTCTTCGTTATTGGTTTGAAGAACATCCTAGACAATTCGAGTGAATGATTTCGTCATCCTGATCGCCCAGCATGAATCCCGTCGAACATAATCGGGAAGTCAATAAAATGGCTCTAAGCGCTATGGGACTTTGTAAGATGTATACATTGCCGGCGATGAGCGAGGCATGACGGAATCTCTGACGAGAGAGTTGTTTATCGTTAGCTGTTCCTAGTCTGCGCTTGACTGCGAAAGTCGACAGTAGTAGTTGTCAGTCGACAGTAGTAGTAGCGAGTGAGTAGTAGTCGTGAGTGAGTCCGTGCTAGTCGGCGGGAGTCGGCATGCGTCGGCTGTGTGCTCTGCTCGCGACTATGGTCAGGACTCTGGAGGATGAGTATTGTTGTAGAAGGTAAAGAAGCAGCCTTGCGCATATTTAATAATGTATGTTAATTGTAATTAAATTTGTTCAAAGAAATCCCCCAATAATAATTTTATAATATAAAGCAACTCTTTTAAAGAAAAGCATTCATTTCAATTTAAAGAATTTCCAATGCATTATCATTGCATCCAAGAATCAAAAAAAAATATACGCCAGCATTGCACGAAGCTGTGTCGAAAAATGAGTAATTAAGAGCGGATATAATTGCAGTTTTATTGAGGTAAGAATTTTTGCTTTTTTTATTCAGAATACAGGGCCGAAGGTCAGCGCTGCTGTCCTTTATCAGGTTACAGAAACTTTTTTTATTATTTTTGGTGTTTAGGAACTTTTCTATTCCAAATTTGACATTAAATGAGAAAAGAATTTTGTGGGAATATTAAGTGTGAATGCATTCTTTGCACAGCGACTATAAATCGGAGCCAATTTTGTTCAGAGGTTACATTAAATCAATTTTGTTCAGAGCTCAGAATAATTAAAAATTCATTTAATTATAAATTATATTTTGTGGGAAGGTTAGTCTTGGCTCATTTACATTTTTATTGACTTTATATTTTGTGGGGAGGTTACAACTTAACATCTGAGATTATCAGTCTCCTAGACTTATAACTACTTAAACCTAACTAACCTAAGGACAGCACACACATCAATGCCCGAGGCGGGATTCGAACCTGCGACCGTAGCAGCAGTGCTGTTCCGGACTGAAGCGCCTAGAACAGCTCGGCCACAGCGGCCAGCTCGCAAGGTCAGTTGGTGCACGAAATCCTGTACTTTAGACACTTTCGCACTTATGAAGCAGCTAGGTCAGTATTTCTGAAAGAAAATTGCAACGGCTTGTGGAATCCATACCGAGTCGCTGTACTACGCCGGGCGACAGGCGATCCAACATTTGAAGGTACGCCATGACTTTTGTCATCTCAGTTTGTGGTCAATACAACAAACGTTAATGAAATACCTATCATAGCGTCACATAGTAACAGAAATTATAATTAAAATATTGCTGTGTGCTGATGTATAGGGGTTATGGAAGACAGCCGGCCGCGGTGGTCTAGCGGTTCTACGCGCTCAGTCCGGAACCGCGGGACTGCTACGGTCGCAGGTTCGAATCCTGCCTCGGGCATGGATGTGTGTGATGTCCTTAGGTTAGTTAGGTTTAAGTAGTTCCAAGTTCTAGGGGACTGATGACCACAGATGTTAAGTCCCATAGTGCTCAGAGCCATTTATGGTTATGGAAGACAGTACAATGGGGAACTTGCGGCGGAGGGGACCGGAAACTAAGGACATAAGCGAAGTGGGGCTGACAAGAGAGTACATTCAGCTACGTTTGCTATATGCACAAGCATAAGCCAACGTAAATAAACAGAAGTTATAAAATTTCTAAAAACAAGTTGTAAAAAATATTATATGCATACGTCATTGTTGAAAACCAGTTGTAAAAGTTATATCTGTGATGAAAAGGGACCAGCTAACTTTTTAAAGAAAACTACGGGTGAAGTGATAATGTTGTAGCAGTCATGTCAGCGTGGTCGCTGTTTAATTTTCCTTGAGAGAATCTTACACTGAGGTACCTAATATACCTCCTAATATCGTGTCGGACCTCCTTTTGCCCGGCGTAGTGGAGCAACCCGACATGGCATGAACTCAATAAGTCAATGGAAGTCCGTGTAGAGATACTGAGCCATACTGTCTCTATAGCAGTCCATAAATGCGAAACTCTTGCCGGTGCAGGATTTTGTGCACGAACTGACCTCTCCATTAAGTCCCATAAATGGTTTGATCGGATTCGTGTCGAGCGATATGGGTGGCCAAATCATTCGCTCGAATTGTCCAGAATGTTCTTCAAACCAATCGTGAACAGCTGTCACCCAGTTGTAACGCCGGAAATGCATATCCTCCTATTTCCATCTATTGTACTAAAATTTTTTTCCTTATTTTGATACCTGAAGATATGACATTTCTGTGTCTTTATATATTGTAATTGTTTTACTACATACATACATACATACATATATATATATATATATATATATATATATATATATATATATGTATATGCATTTATGTCGATGTATAATTGGTTTGTTTTGTAAATATTATTTGTATTTTTACGCTGGGTCTGGCCTAGGGAAACCTAAGCTATCGAACGATTACATCGATAGGACGTGTGGAGAACGAAAGTGTTTAGGATCTTTGGTAGTGTTAACTCCGCCGCATGGAGCGCGGGCAGAGGGAGTCTGGCAGGAATAGGACGGTGGAGCAGGTGTGTTGTGTGATGCTCCCGCGAGTTGCCGCGCTTTCAGGGTTTGGCAGCATGTAATTGCGCTCGACTCGCTATCGTAGTTTCTGACACGGTGTCTCGTTTCCCCTGGTGACCGTGTCGAGAAGAAGGCGCACCAACATCCAGCTTCTTCAACAGCGACGGCTGACAATGAGTGACTGTCGCCACCTCCTCGATCGACGACTTCAAACCTTCAATCAACCAACAAGGAAGACTGGAAATACGTAAAGTTTTAGAACTGTATGGCAGACCTCAGCTTTTCAAACTGTTCAATTTGCCTCACAAAATTACAGCAACGTAGCATGGACCTTTGTTGGTCATTGTCCCAATTCCATTACCGAGCAGGGTCCCTTCCTTTTCCGGAATGAACCCGAGTGTCGTTGAAATTCAAACGCCAGCATTAAAGTAATATCATTCGATTTCACTGCTTTAATTTCAAAGTTCAGTTAAAGTATGCATAGCTGGCGACAATATTTAGATTACACAAGCACAAATTAAGAGTGCGAGTTTTGTTACCATATTTTAGCTTACCTGTGACTGCAGCTCAGCTTGGTACGTACTAAATTTTACTATTGTTAATTGTTCAGAATCATTTAATTCAAGTTCAAAGTTAAATCTCTTATTTCTAAATTGCGTAGATACAAGCAGCTTTTGAAATGATTGTTGAGGTAGCCCAAGACTAACCTTATTTTATTGAATTTCGTAGTGCTTCAGAAACAAAGTTGACTATTAATTTCAGTCACTAAATTAACTTGCAATTTTCCGGTTTTATTAATTCTTTTGCTAATTAAGTCAGAGTGTAGCGAAATTTAGTACTTTTGACAAACATTCAGTTTTCACACAACACGTCTCAACCTTCAGTTGCCACGCTTGTAGTGCTAAATATATGTGCATTAATCTTTCATTTTCAGTTATTTTCGTAGATGTCCATAGGACTAGCGACCGTAATTTTCCCCAAATCTCAAATATCTAATTAACGCCAATTAATTGTTAACGTAACGACCGCACATTTACTTTCTTTGTTAATTTTACCCTTTTCTCAAAATTAAATTCCACCAATTTCATTTCCATTTTTCCTTTCATTTAGATGTAACCCTTTCCTCCCTGTTTACCGACAAATTAACTTCGGTGACGATTCCTTTTCCCAAATTTCCATTAGGTGCACGCGGTTTAATTTTTCACTGTCATTAAGGTCGATAAGTGAGGGGGAGGTTACACAGTGACAAGATTCACTGTCAGCCATAAAAATTCCATCGTTGCTTGGGAATACGAAGCCCACTAATGGCTGCAGATGGTCTGCAAGTAGCCGACCATAACCATTTCTAGTCAGTGGTCGGTTCAGTTGGACCAGAGGACACAGACCATTCAATGTAAACACAGTCCACACGAATATGAAGGCACCACCTGCTTGCACAGTGCCTTGTTTACAACCTGGGACCATGAGTTCGTGGGACCTGCGCTACACTCGAACCCTACCATCAGCTCTTACCAATTGAAATCGGCACTCATCTGTCGAGTCGTCAAGAGTCCAACCAGTATGGTCACGAGCCCAGGAGAAACGCGCTGTTAGGAAAGGCACTCGCATCGGTTGTCTGTGGCCATAATCCATTAAGTTCAAATATTGCTGCACTGTCCGAACGGATACGTTCGTCGTACATCCAACATTAATTTCTGACATTATTTCACGCAATGTTGCTCGTCTGTTAGGACTGACTACTCCGCAAACGCTGCTGCTCTCAGTCGTTAACTGAGGGTCGTCGGGTACTGCGTTGTCCGTGGTGAGAAGTAATGCCTGAAATTTGGTATTCTTTACACGCTCTTGACACCGTAGATCTCGGAATATAGAATTCACTAACGATTTCGGAAATGAAATGTCCAATGCCTCAAGCTCCAACTACTATTCCGCGTTCAAAGACTGTTATTCCCGTCGTGCCGTCAAAATCTCGGCGGACACCTTTTCATTTGAATCACCTGCGTACAAATGAAAGCTCCGCCAACGCACTGTCCTTTTGTACCTTGTGTACGCGATACCACCGCCATACGTCTGTGTGCGTATCGCTACCCCATAGCTCTTTCTTTATTTTTATGGCTCTGAGCACTATGGGACTTAACATCTGAGGTCATCAGTCCCCTAGAACTTAGAACTACTTAAACCTAACTAACCTAAGGACATCACACACATCCATGCCCGAGGCAGTATTCGAACCTGCGACCGTAACGGTCGCGCGGTTCCAAACTGAAGCACTTAGAACTCCTCGGCTACACCGGCCGGCTTTATTTTTATCTCAGTGTATTTTCCTCCATAGATGTTACAGTGTTTGAGCTTAGAATAGGCTCTACAGTCCGGCAGCAGACCAATATTGGTCTGTAATTCTTTGAATACGACGTTTTACCATGGTTCTAAATAAGAGCGAGATGCACATTTTTCTAGTCACAGGAAACTCGCGGAAACAAACCTGTCTGCTTGCGGGTGAGTGAGTTCTTGTTTGGAGGCTTTATTTTATGGAACTTCATACTTGCGTTGCTGATACAAGAACTTCTGTAAACGGTCAGAGGTACATGATTAGTGTCCTGGAAGTGTACGTGCGACTTTTCGGAAATGCAGATGATTCATATTTCCTCCTCTGGGGTGATAACTGCCCTCTCCGTCATTCCCGTACTCCGTACAAAATAATCCTATCAACAACAATAATACAGCATCTAGATTTTTTGTCCTTGGTAACGACATTTACAGTGTGGGACTATAGTCTTCGTATGATCATTCATTTTACAAAAAGTATAGAAGTTACAAATTTGTGGTTTGTGACAAATGAAAGAATAAATCATATAGTTTTTGTTGCAAAGTCCGTAGACTTCAATATGTGCGCCGTTTGTTGCTCGATGAATGTCTAATCAATATTCGATTTCACGCCATGTGTTCGGCCGCATTCCTCATGTACCACCAGAAACTGTTCTGACATTTCCATTTAGGTATTGGTACTGATTTTTAAACCAAAAAAGAAAGGACCTATGAGGCAGTTAAGAATTAAAGCACACCACACATTCATTTTAGCGGTATCCCTAACGTAATCTAATACAACGTATGGACTTTCCGAACCCCATTGCCTCACACTGCGTTTGGTAACCTTACCTGATGTGTGAAAAGTAGCTTCATATGAAAAACAAATGTGTTGAGATACTCATTGCTGGTTTCGATTCGTGCCAATGCGTCAGTCGCAAAAGCTGTTCAACAGGTTCCTCATCTGGTGGTAATGCGTGTCTTATCTGGACCTTATATGCATGCAGGTAACATCTGTTGTGTAGAATTCATCGCACTGCGGTCTTATGAATCCATAATTCACGACATACGTGTCGAGGAAATTCGTCAGAATACGTGTTGCACAATAGCTTCGCCATTTTCTTTCCTGAGCGAAGGCCGCCCATAGCGGAAAATCCAGTACACTGCAGATCTGTTTAAACTCCATGCACCACACAACAATACTCTGTTTATCAGCTGCTGCTTCTCCATATTGTCTTCGAAAATTTCGCTGCACAGCAACAGGAGATTTTTCTCGTGATACAGCAGAACACACTGCGTCTTCTCTCTCATTACGCCATTTTACGACAACAGCGAATGTACTGCATTCATCTTCTACCTGAAACAAACATGGTGATTCATTCATTTGTCACAAATCACCAATTTGTAACACCTATAGCTCTTGAAAGATAAATATTGCGAATTGGACAAAGACTTCAGGCCCACCCTGTACTATAACTATTGATAATTTCTGCAAATATGTATATGGTAATACGTCTGCTGTTGTAGATGTACTCGTATTAAGAGCAAACTTCTAACTAGCTATTACATCTGCAGGAACTTTTCATCACTAAAAATTCTCAAACTTAATCCAATAACCTTTACAAGTTCAGTGTTGCCATCTAAGTCAACCATCAGCCTGCACTCGGGGATGAACTTAGTGGCAGTTAGGTTTATCCTAGCGAGAGTGTCTGCGTTACACGCAAGGACGAACTGCAGCTAATCAGCAGTTACCGAGGTCTGTTCCAGTGTTCCGCACATAGAGTCTCCTGAAGTGAGTTGGAACCCAAACAGAATTTCAAGTGTTTCACAGTGGTCTACCGCCCCAAGTGTGTTTGTTAGCCAAAGGCTGAATTAATTTGTAACATTTTTATTTTAAAATTACATTTTCGCTTTCATAACTATTGTATTTACATGTTTTACACCGTACCGTATGCCTAATGCCGTGTGAATATGCTTACTTCGTTTTTATAAAATGAATGTTTGAACGTCAGCTGTTTTTATGGTAAATCCAAATATCAACCGGTTTCAGTCATGGACCTTCTTCACGTTTAAGGGTTAATGCGGTTTAGGCCGCCACATTACATTTGTCATAACTTAAATAATGTGTATAATATGTCATCAATATCAATATACGACACAGGACTCTTAGAAGCAAACATATTAATACTAAGTGTACAGAGAACTAACTGCGTTTTGTAATCCTTCTGTTATCCAATTCAGGCAATATGCATCCATTTCTTGATTATGCTCAAAGTATGGATTCTAGTCTAGGTACGTTGAACAGGTGATTTCTTTTTCAATTTCTCTACTTTCAAATCGCGTGCTGGGGTGAATGTTCGAAATGTTTGGATGTACATACTGACGAAAACTTGAACTGCAAGAAGCATAATACTGTGCTGCTCAGACAAATCAATTCGGCTGCTTTGAGTTTCGTATAACTGCGCACGAACTAATGAACTTCTATACATATATTGCATATTAACACTCAGTATTGCCAGTTGTGATAATTTGATTGGGTAACGCATCACGTGAAAAGGAAGTATTAGTTGGACAGCTGCGAGCAGTAACAATAAAAGGTAGTATCTTCTGGTAAACCTTCCGGGATATAAGGTCGTGGTCCATGAAACTCTTCAGCTCCTAACGTTTCGTCCAGAGCTGCGCTGGACATCTTCAGAGGGGTGTTTCTCCTCCGGTGAGTCTTGCCGACTGACGGGTCGGACGTCTGTCGGCAAGATTCACCGGAGGAGAAACACCCCTCTGAAGATGTCCAGCGCAGCTCTGGACGAAACGTTAGGAGCTGAAGAGTTTCATGGACCACGACCTTACATCCCGGAAGGTTTACCAGAAGATATGTCATCCGGTCGTGAAAGCCTTCATACTATGAATAAAAGGTACTATTGAGCAGCAGTCATTTTGAACATGCCTCTTCAAGGAGTTAGGCATTTTAACTTCACCTTCACTGTGTGTATTAACACTAATGAAATTCGTCATAAATAATCCATCACAATCTCAGAAGAATAGTAATGTCTATATCAACAACACCAGAAGTAGAAAATGACCTTTAGTATCCTTCAGACAGGAACAAAATAAGAATTAACACAAATTTTTGTTGTTGCCCAACGACAAGCAATGTCTGATAGACAGCAAAACAAGTTTTAAATCTAAAGCAAAACCATTTTTTCTGGACATTTTATTGTACAGACAAATTTCTGTTTAGAAACTGGTAGCCCATAAAAAGTCAAATTTTAAGTGTAATTGGGTATGACCGAAAACTAAAATATTCATTAATGTTAAAAATAATTATGTATACATATCCTGTAAACTGTCTCGTTCCTCGTCATATCGATAAAAAGAATTATCGAAATGCAACTAACTAACTAACTAACCAACCAACCATTAACTCAAAAAATATGTTCTCTTCTTATTTATTGTTATGTGTTATATTTCATAAATAATATTAACTATGCGTTACAATATCTTGTGAAACATATGTATTTACTTTGCAAAAAACACTAAATCTACAGTAAATACGTATATTTATATTACCCACACGTACAGTTATTGCCTCAATTATTTAACTATTCCTTCTGTCGACCAGCAATTAAAGTCCAAATTAAAGTATGAAAATGTCAGAAAACGAACGGTTCTAAGCAGCAGCCATCTTGTGACGGACGAGATACAAGTGCGCCAAGGAAAGCGGAGCTATGGTAAGCCACCTGACTCACGTTATGGAAGATAGCGGTTAAAAGCGCCGGCCTGGCATTCTTTCAGTAGCTCGCGGCCGATTTCCGTCCCTGTCACTCCCCACTCCGAGTTTTGCGCTCTACCTTTAATGATCTCGACGTCGACGAGGCATTAAACACTGTAATTTATCTCTTACATATGCAAGTGACTGTAAGAATATGATATGAACTAGAGTGTCCGCTACCTGTGATTTACTGATTACAAGAAAGATTTAGATGTTTACAATCTGTTATTTCTAAACACTAAAAACTACATGCTTAAAACTTTCGTCTACAGTAGGTAACTTGCCATTTGCTCCCGGCGTTGATGATCAGATATTAGATCACTTACGTCCGGTCGGATCTCAGTGTCCCATGGGATCAATATTTCGTCGATCAAACACATTGCCGCCATCACGTGCGCCGATCAAGTAGCTGTCGATGGGCGTGCTCGGGGCTTTTATGGCCCCACCCATTCGCCTTCCGTCGCTTTCCTACGCGTTTCGCACCCACGTGGTCGGTCAGTACACCGTGTGAGATGTTCCATGGCCAGACTATCCGTTGGTTCACTGCCTGGCCTATACATCTGTTAAATTTCGTTTCTGGGTAAATCTTTTCGTCTTTCAGTTAATCTAGTTGCCGGTTCCAAGGGTACGTCGAGGCTGGAACCGATGTCGTCACTAAATCGAAATTCAGTTGCTTCCCTTCCAACACAGTTCCCACACTGCGTGCTCTGCGTAACGGAGTCAACGCGGCGCTCATGAGGAGTTGTCAAATATCACTTAGCCAGGAGTTGTTGCTCATGATGAAGGCCAAGAAGTCAAAGTATCAAGGTGATAAGGATGCAGTGTGAAATCGAAGACGCAGTGATGCAGCAGAGCTCATACGCATATGATGTGTGGAGTTGTTGTTGTTATGGTCTTCAGTCCTGAGACTGGTTTGATGCAGCTCTCCATGCTACTCTATCATGTGCAAGCTTCTTCATCTCCCAGTACCTACTGCAACCTACATCCTTCTGAATCTGTTTAGTGTATTCATCTCTTGGTCTCCCCCTACGATTTTTACCCTCCACACTGCCCTCCAATACTAAATTGGTGATCCCTTGATGCCTCAGAACATGTCCTACCAACCGATCTCTTCTTCTGGTCAAGTTGTGCCACAAATTTCTCTTCTCCCCAATCCTATTCAATACTTCCTCATTAGTTATGTGATCTACCCATCTAATCTTCAGCATTCTTCTGTAGCACCACATTTCGAAAGCTTCTATTCTCTTCTTATCCAAACTAATTACCGTCCATGTTTCACTTCCATACACGGCTACACTCCATACAAATACTTTCAGAAATGACTTCCTGACACTTAAATCTATACTCGATGTTAACAAATTTCTCTTAGAGACTGAAAATAAGACATGTGGAGGCTTTGCGTTTCGTGAATGGACTGAAATTTCAATTTCGAGATAAATAAACGTAATTATTGCACGTAAATATCCGGGAAGAGCGGTATTTGTTCGTCTGTGCGATTGGTATTAATCATTGTAGCCATTAACACCCGTAAAATATCTGGTAATAACAGTCAAAAGCAATCTAATAGCAAAGAACATTTAAAAGTAGTTTAAAAAAAAGCAGATGGCTAGCTCTAATTCACTAGAAGAATGGCGAGGAATTGTAATTCACGCCCGAAAAAGATAGATTACACAATTTTCCTGTGTCCTACCTTCCCGGATAGGATTCGTAGAGGAGACACAGAAAAACCTCTAGAAACGAACATATTCATCCGGCTCCAGTGGAAGATGCTACCAAATGGGATTTCTGCGGTCGGTGTATTTGTTTACCGTTAATATACCGAGCTTTAGCGACACCCCGGCGTCATGTATGTTACGGTCACATGCATCTCACGATATCAAGATTTCGACAATATAGGAAAAAATCTCTATCGACGCACCGTATGCGAATAGGACAGGCGAGTCGGGAGGGGGGGGGGGGGGGATACGGAAACAACGTCAGACTGCACAACAGAGTTTTAAAATGTGTAACGCTAATCACATGCTGTATTCGTGGAAGTGACCTGGAGACATTGGAAAGGTTTCATATTGATTATACAATGGTAAAACACAGATTTTGAAACCATATTTTAAACTGTAAGACATTTTCAGATTCATATCTGGACTCTGACCACAATTTATTGGTTCCACTTGCAAACAGAGGGAGTGAAAAACGACAGTTTAGATGCCTCAGTAGGAGCCC
Source organism: Schistocerca cancellata (assembly GCF_023864275.1). Classification (NCBI taxonomy): domain Eukaryota; kingdom Metazoa; phylum Arthropoda; class Insecta; order Orthoptera; family Acrididae; genus Schistocerca; species Schistocerca cancellata. The sequence goes on along the minus strand of NC_064631.1, from coordinate 598,959,878 downwards.
TAATTTCTCTTATCTTCGAGAAACGTACGTTTTTGATAGTAGAATCGTTTTGCAGTCAGCTTCACATGCCGATTCTCTAAGCCTTCTCATTAGTGGTTCGCGACAAGAACATCGCCTGTTCTCCAGGGATTCTCACTTCAGTTCACGAAGCACCTCCATAAAACTCACGCATTGATCGAACCTACCAATAACAAATCTAGCATCACTCCTCTGAATTGCTTCGATGCCTTCCTTTAATCCGACCTGGTGGGGATGCTAAACACTTGAGCAATACTCAAGAACGGTCGCACTATCTTTCAACACGCGATCTCCTTTACAAATGAGCCACACTTTCCTAAAATTGTCCGAATGAGCCGCGCTGGGCAGCCGCGCGGTCTAAAAAGCGTCTTGCGACGGTTCGCGTGGAGGTTAGAGTCCTCCCTCGGGTATGGGTGTGTGTGTTGTCCTTAGCGTAAGTTAGATTAAGTATGCGTAAGCCTATGGACCAGTGACCTCAGCAGTTTTGTCCCACAGGAACTTGCCACAAATTTCCAAATTTCACCGAATAAACCGAAGTCGACTATTCGTCTCCCCTACTACCGTCCTCACGCGCTCGTTCCATATCATATCGCTTTGCTACGTAACTCCTACATATTTAACTGACGTGACTGCGCCAAGAAATATACTATTAGTACTGTGTTCGAACATTACTGGATTGTTTTTCCTACTCATCTACCTTGACTTACAGTTTTCTACGCTTAGAGCAACCGGCCATTCATCACACCAACCAGACACTTTGTCTAAGTCATTCTGTATCTCCATGTAGTCACTCAACGACGACACCTTCCCAAATCATCACAATGTAACAGGAAGCTGGACGTCGAAGGACGGAACGACGTATTGAGTGTTAGGGGACTTATATTTACATGTACATTTATTTTTTTTAAAAAAAAGGAAAGACACTCAAAAAGTTAATAAAATTCAACATGCAATAGTGTCAGAAATCATTTGTTAACAAAAGTTACCCATAATTTTAGAAAAATACATTCTCCACTGAGTGTGATTCAGCTGTTTTCACACACGTTTCACAATAATTCAAATATCTTGCAAATTTACTGATTGGAACCCAGAAATGTAACAAATATTTTGTTAATGATATAAAAAATAACTGAAAACAAACATTTTCCTTACGACATATGTGACTGTCTACTTTCTCACCGCTAGTGACGTTCCAGCTGTCAAACAGGAACAACTTTCGCGCTAGAGAGTGTCGTGTTGTCTTCCTCTCATAGTCTGACTTAGCAAGCAGACGTGATGTGTAAGTTCTGTTGAATTCATTTCTGTTTGCTGGTTTTAGAGTAACTAAATGTAGTATCTGTTAAGAATTTTTGTAATTATTTTGTATTTACCTTCTCCCAAAGGGGTTAATTTACATGATTCTTCTTGTCATAGGATCTAGCAGAGTCGGCAGATCATTGTGAAGTGAGGCAATGACCGAACGCGTATTGCGCTCACTCATTAACTTGTACTTACTCATAGCCGTGACCCCGAGGTTAAAGGCCGATCTTTTTAATATATCTTGCAATCATTCCAAGCAGGAGGTGTTACAAATGGTTCGGTCATTCGTTACCGAGCAACGATGCTGTCGCTCTTTGCCACACATCGGCCCCACCTGTCAGTTTTGTGTTGATCTGCAGTAAGGTTATCAAGATAAACTCACACTTAACTCAAAGCAGAGGTGCAGCACGCCAAGTACTAGCATGAATTCCAGTGATTTTTACGGATTCAGTACTAGGGAGACGAGAAGCTAAGAAAATGTGAGCACACTGTGCTTGGACAGACTACACGAAATGCAGTGGAGCAAAGGCGAAAGCGCATCCACCTTAATTATACGTAAGCAGAAACCACTATTTCAGATCGCATTTCATTCGGTTTATAAGATACCCAGTATAAAAAAGGCACATTAGTTTTATGACCAAAATACAGTTTATGTTTGAAATTCGTCAATAATGGTTGAAAATTCTTTTAAAAAGTATTAATTTTCGTTATATCTGTGTGTAAAACATGTGTTTCGGGATACCACAGTCACACACTAGGGTTGTTGAACAATATACGAGCGAATACCACAAGATTAATCAGTCATGATTTTACAACACGAACTGCCTGAGAGAAATTAATAGTCTGTATGACTGGCTTTGCAACATCAAATAACCCTGAGTGTAACTGCAGTGTCTCCCTTGTTCATTAACTACACATTCCTAAGAAAATTCCAGCTATGCGTCCTAAGAAACGTGCAGTCACGTTGACGCCTCTACGCTGGGTGCCGCGGATTGGCGAAACGAGAATGTTTCTTGTGGCTTACCTTTTGAGCACTACCGTTGCCCCGCGGTCCTGCTGCATTCCACAGTTTTCTGAGGGACACAGACACATGCATATTGTCCGCCAGACGCCTGGTCTCAGACTGATGCTAGGCAACGGTGTGGGGCGCTGCAAGGACCGCTCTATTATTGAGAACTGTATCGCGTGGCGATGTGTTGCTGCTGTTTACTCAAACTGGATACACGGAATAAAATCACCACTCAATTCAGTGATAACAACAGGGGCGTTAGCGATTATGGCAGGGGCGGGGAAAGAGAGAGGCAACGCCGCCCTAATATGAAGTGCCCTGGAAAAGAAAAGGTAGGAGGGAATAACGGAAAATTAAAATGGGAGGGAAACATGGAAATATCAGTAAAATCTATCTGTCAAGAGAAGTCTTCAGTTTTGTTAGAATAGTGAGACATTTTTTTGCAAACGGTTCTGAAGCTGAAGATATGCGAATCATTTACTTTCTCATCCTGCTTAGAGATCAGTCTACATTAAGATATGAAAATTACTTTTATTTTAGTCAGAAGTCTTCCTAATTGGTTTGATGCGGTCTGTCAGGAATTCCCCTACTGTGCCAAACTCTTCATCTCAGAGTAGCACTTGCAACCTACTTCCTCAGTTATTTGCTGGATGTATTCCAATCAATTTCTTCCCCTACAATTTTTAGCCCATACAGCTCCCTCTAGTACCACGAAAGTCATTCCCTGACATCTTAACAGATGTCCTTTACCCTTTGCATTCTTCTTGTCCTTGTCAGTTTTTTCCATATATTGCTTTCCTCGTCCGTTCTTCGGAAAACCTGAATATTCATTACCTTATCAGTGCACCTAATATTCAACATTAATTTGTTGCACCACTCTTCAAATGCTTCGATTTTCTTCTGTACCAGTTTTCCCACAGTTCGTGCTTCATTACCATACAACGCTGTGCTCCAAACGTACAGTCTCATAAATTTCTTCCTCAAATTAAGGCCTGTGTTTGTTACCAGTAGACTTCTCTTGGTAAGGAATGCCTTTTTTACCAATGCTAGTTTGCGTTTTATGTCCTCGTTGCTCCGCCCGTTAGGGATTATTTTGCTACTTAGGTAGCATAATTTCTTAACATCATCTACATCGTGATCACCAATTTTAAGTTTCTCGCTTTTCTCATTCCTGCTATTTCTCATTGCTCTTCAGTTTTTTTCTCATTTCATATTCTCTGCCCATTAGGCTGTCCATTCCATTCAGCAGAGCCTGCAATTCTTCTCCACTTTCACATAGAATAGCAGTATAGTCAACGAATATTATCACTGATATGCTTTCATATTGAATTTTAATTCCACTCTTGAACCTTTCTTTTATTTCCATTATCGCTTCCTCTACATGTAGGTTGGACAGTAAGAGTGGAAGATTACATCCCTGTCTTACACCCTTTTTTATCCGAGCAGGTCTTCCATATTTGTTGTTCCTCTTGGCTCTTGTATGTATTACATATTACCCCTCTTTCCCTATAGCTTACCCCCAACATAATTCGTAAGATGAAGAACTTTCATTAACGAAATGTATCGCTAGGTCTTAAAAACATAACTTTACTCGTCTCAGATCCAGTACGAACGACCAAAAATAATTAATACAGTAGCTAATGTCTTTCAGTCTGAAAGTATGGATGTTGACTCCGCACATGATTTCTTAGGACCAGCTATATCAGAAACGAAAGATTAGCGTTTGATGTCCCGTCGGCGACGAGGTCGTTGGAGACGGAGTGCAAACTTCGGTAAGGGACGAATATCCCTCAAGTGATTTGGGAGAAATCACGGAAAACCTCCGTCTGAAACGGCGTCTTCCGAATGCGAGCCCATTGTCTTACCATTGCGACATATCGATCGGTTACTGTCTGAAAAAGTTGGCTACTAAAGACTATACAAGCTAGTTGATGAAACTTTTAATATCTGTGAAACATGGGCCACTGAGTGTACTTTTTGTTAAAAACTGACTAAAGCAGCAGAAAAGCAAGTCGACTAGCTTTGCGAATACGAGAGTCTGACAGTGACCATAATTTCACTTAATTAACACATTTTTATACAATGACTCACAACATTTATTCGCAACGAAATATCTGGTTTTAAGGAATGATATGTTTTAGACGCATACCTAGTAATACGACCTTTTTCCATACCTGCCACCTTATGATCTGATGTATCCAACGAAAGCCACGGCTATCGTGAAACTGGTCGTTATTTTACTGTGCTAAACATGTATAAGGGAGGGAGAGCGCCACGAAAGAATTGTCCGAATGGGACGGAAATCGGATACACGTGACATACATGTATACACAAAAAATGATTAAAATATCAGAAAAATTGGGTAATTTATTTAACAGAAGGAGCTTCATAAATTGAGCAAATCAGTAACACATTGGTCCATAACTTGCCCTTATGCAAGTCGTTACTCGGCTTGGCACTGATTGCATGTACTCCTGAGAAATATCGCGTCAACTTGTGTCCTTTTCGAAGGTTAGATCTTCAAAATCCCGAGCTGGTTGAAGGACGCTGTCCATAATGCTCTCAACTGGGGACAGATTGGGCGACCTTGTTATCCAACGTAGTGTTCGCCAACCATGAAGACAAGAAGTAGAAACTCTTGCCGTGTTCGGGCAGGCATTACCTTTCTGAAATGTAAGCACAAGATGCCTTCCCATTTATCGGTTTCCGTCTCGTGTGGATTATTCCTTTTTTGTCTTAGAGCCATTTTTAAAACGTCCATTTAACAATGAGTGTGTCATGGTTACCCATTTTAGTTGTACTATCAAGAAGAGGTAGATTAAAACTGAAGAGACTGCAAAAAAGTGGGAATTTAAGGAGATGGGACATGGATAAATTGACTAAACCAGAGGTTGTACAGAGTTTCAGGGAGAGCATAAGGGAACAATTGACAGGAATGAGGGAAAGAAATACAGTAGAAGAAGAATGGGTAGCTTTGAGGAATGAAATAGTGAAGGCAGCAGAGGATCAAGTAGGTAAAAAGACGAGGGCTAGTAGAAATCCTTGGGTAACGGAAGAGATACCGAATTTAATTGATGAAAGGAGAAAATACAAAAATGCAGTAAGTGAAGAAGGCAAAAAGAAATACAAACGTCTCAAAAATGAGATCGGCAGGAAGCGCAAAATAGCTAAGCAGGGATGGCTAGAGGACAAATGTAAGGATGTAGAGGCTTATCTCACGAGGGTTAAGATAGATACTGCCTACAGGAAAATTAAAGAGATCTTTGGAGAAAGGAGAACCACTTGCATGAATATCAAGAGCTTTGACGGAAACCAAGTTCTAAGCAAAGAAAGGCAAGCAGAAAGGTGGAAGGAGTATATAGAGGGTCTATACAAGGGCGATGTTCTTGAGGACAATATTATGGAAATGGAAGAGGATGTAGATGAAGATGAAATGGGAGATATCACTCTGCGTGAAGAGTTTGACAGAGCACTGAAAGACCTGAGTCGAAACAAGGCCCCTGGAAGAGGCAGCATTCCATTAGAACTACTGACAGCCTTGGGAGAGCCAATCCTGACAAAGCTCTACCATCTGGTGAGCAAGATGTATGAGACAGGCGAAATACCCTCAGACTTCAAGAAGAATATAATAATTCCAATCCAAAAGAAAGCAGGTGTTGACCGACGTGAAAATTACCGAACTATCAGTTTAATAAGTCACAGCTGCAAAATACTAACGCGAATTCTTTACAGACGAATGGAAAAACTGATAGAAGCCGACCACAGGGAAGATCAGTTAGAATTCTGTAGAAATGTTGGAACACGTGTGGCAATACTGACCCTGCGACTTATCTTAGAAGAAAGATGAAGGAAAGGCAAACCTACGTTTCTAGTATTTGTAGTGAAAGGTCTCTGTTGGATTCCTTTCATGTTAATTTCTTAAATCTGTTGTCATTTACGGCATAAATTCCTCTTCTAAATTTACTGTGGTGTTTCTGACTATCTGGGAGGAGACTGAGCAGTGAAACGTGTTACTTTTACACATAAACAAGAACGATCTGTCACACTACTACACTTTAAAACACAGTTTATATGTAATTCATGTCACACAGTCTCATACGGAACCTTCATCCGCTTTCTTTTATATACTGTATATGATAAGATACTGTCATCCCCCTTCCCTTCTGTGTGAGAGGATGAATGAGCAAATGTATTTCTAGTTGCATGCTTGAGGGTAGCAGGCAAGCCTGTCTGCTAGAGAACAGTAGGACCAACGTCAGAACAGGTAGCTACGCTTTCTAAGAGCAGAGAGGTTTCTATTCTTAGTATGGTCCTGTCCGTCCCTTGTCATGTTGGTATAGGAAGCTGCCTCTCTGGTCACTTCCGTTTGTATCTGTTAAGCACGCTCAGTAGGGGCCCACGTCAGTCTGTCTGCGGCAAACGTCTGAAGTGGTAAGATCTCCGGCTAAGTGCATGTCTGCTATGTCCGTAGGACAATGGATTTCTTAAGTTCAGCCTAACTGAAAATTTAATCACCTTTATCTCAGGTTTATCTCTAAAATATCTAATGTCATCTTAAATTGCAACGCACTGTAATTCGAGTGTGAAGTTCAGAATATCTTCCGGTAGTTGCTTTGTCACTACTTTGTGAGTAAAGTAGAACCACGGGTTGATCAGTAACTCCAACTAAGATCATCAATCTTAAATGCGAATGTGCGTGAGATTATAACGTCTCGTCTTGACAATATTTTTCAATATAGCAACTTTTATTTATCTTCAATAAAATTCTTCAGGGTATCAGACCGCATCGTCATAATTTAAAATGTGCCAACGTTTCGGCCAGCGTTGCAGCTAGCCTTCATCAGGGCCTTACGTTAACGTAACGTTAACGTAAGGCCCTGATGAAGGCTAGCTGCAACGCTGGCCGAAACGTTGGCACATTTTAAATTATGACGATGCGGTCTGATACCCTGAAGAATTTTATTGAAGAAGACAACGGCCGCAGAAGCCTACGCTTACAACTTTTATTTATGTTCAACCCATGTGGGGTGTACTTTATGAAACCAGTACCACGTGCTTATACCATTGTTTGACCCATCAGGTTAATAGTAAGATGATAGTAACCAGTTCTCGGTTTTTATTTTGTAAATTGAGTTTCGATGTAATTTATTTTAATTATCAAAATTACTGTGGAGTTACACTCTTTGCGTAAACCAAGTTGACCACGTGAAGCATGTGGTGTAAGCATCAAAGTAGCCCTCAGCTATTCTTTTTGGGAAGATTTCACGGAGAGTTAGTATGAATTTAGTATACCAGTGTGTGGTAATTTCATGACGGATAAGATTGCGCTACGAACGTAACTTCTTTGGGTGAAAATTGAATTGGTTGGTTGTGGTTAATTTCCTCTTGGATATGTTTCAACGTTCTTCGTGTGTTTTTTATGAATGCAGTGTGGTATGTAGTCTCCCAATCTTGACTCCCTATTTGATATGTTCCGTAAGATTGCAAACTCACATTTTCACAATCCTAAATAAGGCACCAGATTAGTTATGAATCAAGTTTGACATGCTGAAATTTTAACGGACCAATGATCAATGTTAAAATAAATGTCCAAATATAAACTGATTTAATTCCTTTTATTTAAATTGTCTTTTTATATATACATCACCGATTATCGTAAGATGAGTACTAAAAGATTATAATTAATGTTAGTCTGGTAGGGAATTTGGTAAGCTAGACTGGGTGCCTGGTGAAACAGTTGTGCAGTAATGCAAGGTTTACTTCCTCAGATAGCTCACAGCTTTTAACCCACTTTTATGGTCTTGAATATCAGCACCGCTTTCAGAATTAAATTAATGCAACAAAATTACAGTAGACTTAGAGAAAGCTTTTGACAATGTTGATTGGAATACTGTCTTTCAAATTCTGAAGGTGGCAGGGGTAAAATACAGGGAGCGAAAAGCTATTCACAATTTGAACAGAAAGCAGATGGCACTCATACGAGTCGAAGGGGTATGAAAGGGAAGCAGTGGTTGGGAAGAGAGTGAGACAGGGTTGTAGCCTCTCCCCGATGTTATTCCATCTGTATACTGAGCAAGCAATAAAGGAAATAAAAAAAAGTTCGGAGTAGGTATTAAAATCCATGGAGAAGAAATAAAAACTTTGAGATTCACCGATAACATTGTAATTCTGTCAGAGACAGCAAAGGACTTGGAAGAGCAGTTGAACGGAATGGACAGTGTCTTGAAAGGAGGGGTAAGATGAACATCAACAAAAGCAAAATGAGGATAATGGAATGAAGTCGAATTAAGTCGGGTGATGCTGAGGGAATTAGATTAGAAAATGAGACACTTAAAGTAGTAAAGGAGTTTCGCTATTTGGGTAGCAAAATAATTGATGATGGTCGAAGTAGAGAGGATATAAAATGTACACTGGCAATGGCAAGGAAAGCGTTTCTGAAGGAGGGAAATTTGTTGACATCGAGTATATATTTAAGTGTCAGGAAGTCGTTTCTGAAAGTATTTGTATGGAGTGTAGCCATGTATGGAAGTGAAACGTGGACAATAAATAGTTTAGACAAGAAGAGAATAGAAGCTTTCGAAATGTGGTGCTACAGAAGAACGCCGAAGATTAGATGGGTAGATCACAGAACTAATGAGGAGGTATTGAATAGAATTGGGGGAAAAGTAGCTTGTGGCACAACTTGACTAGAAGAAGGGATCGGTTGGTAGGACATGTTCTGAGACATCGAGGGATCACCAATTTAGTATTGGAGGACAGCGTGGAGGGTGAAAATCGTAGAGGGAGACCAAGAGATGAAGACACTAAGCAGATTCATAAGGATTTAGGCTGCAGTAGGTACTGAGAGATGAAGAAGCTTGCAGAGGATAGAGTAGCATGGAGAGCTGCATCAAACCAGTCTCAGGACTGAAGACCACAACAACAACATCAACAAGAGAAGGCTGGTGCGAATGATCATATGCTTTTTCGACTGACGTCAGACTGTAACAGAGATACTGAAAATATTAATTGTCTGAACTCCATGGAATAAGGCGCACATCTCTCACCAACTTGCTTGGGAAAGTATAAGATTTATCGTTCAGAGCAGAAACCACGAATATTTCCATGTGCTCCTTAGATGTCGTCCAGATGAAATTAGAGTCGCAGAGCCGAATAAGCAGTTATTCTTCACACGTTTCATCTGCGGATCGGACAGGACCAGACTTCAGCTTATGGTTCAAATAACAGCGTTCTCTGTCACTCAGTTTACAGTGATTCACAAAGCAAAGATGACTATGTAGCTGTATAAATTTATTTAGAGAACAAAAGAGAATGGAATATTAATTTTTCTAAAATATAAGGACTATTAAGATGAAAAGCTAGGAAACGTCGTAAGAACCAAATCAGTTGAAATTTGAGTATACCACTTTGGGAGTACGCAGTGAGAAAATTTGTGACTCGAATGTTATTGCAAAGGAAGCCTGCGTCGCCACCTTCTCCTAAAATGTTCAAAGCTGTGCCCTAGCAGCAAAATGGCCCCCACCGTCTTTGCCGACGTCTGAGGTCCGACACTCATCGAATTCGTCGAGCGTGGAAAAATCATTAGCAGCGACCTGTACTGTGAGACTCTCCGTAGCCTATCCAAGTCCACCAAGAGCAAACGGCCTGGGCTGCTCAGAAAGGGAGTGATTCTGCTCTACTATAACGCGAGTCCACACGTCACACAAACTGTAATGGCCAAGTTGCGAGGGAAACGACTTACACGTCCGCCCTAGAGCCTGGACATGTCACCATGCGATTTCCATATAGTTGCCCCTCCCCCCCCCCCCCAAAAAAAAGAAAAAAAAACACACCTCAAAGGTAAGCGCTTCAACTCGGACGACTAACTGAAGGACACAGCGGTGGCCAGAGGAAATCTGGGGACAGCAAATCCTTCTGCTCGTGAAACAATGAGATAGTTATGCTCAGTCCCCTGCTGATTACGTCTGAATAAAGAGTTCATTTATATGCACAGTGTTGTTTCGTACCTTTTCTTTTGAACACCCATTTAACTGAGCATTGTGCACATTCTAGAACAAGGAAAAACCAACTTACGCAATTTTTGTTTAATGGGCAGTGGAATAAGACATGCTTCTGGCCTAACGCATCGTGTAATAATGCTAGAGCCATCATAGGAGACTATAAAGTGTCAGATTGCAATTTCAAGCTGCGAAGTCGCGCCAGAGTGTGTTACTGCGCTTGTAATCGGAAACAGTTGGCGCTGTTTGTTTTGCTATCACAACATGTGTAATTTTAATCCTTCAAAACCACAAAAACTACCTCAACAGAAAAGAATCGTTTAACAGAAAAGAACCTTTCAAAAGTACACAAATATCATTAACAGGAGAGAATTAGCACCGAAATGAGCTTAGCGCTAAACAAGCAAACGGCGCTAAGTCATTCCCAATACAGGCTCCGTAACACACGTCGGCGCGAGTCTACAATCCTTGGCAGCAGTCTGATGAGGTTGTGGATACAAATACACATAAACAGTCCGGCTTGTTGAACTTTAGGTTTGAGACTGCTATCTGAATCCTTATAGCCCCTGATGAAGCCTCCAGCGTTAACAAATGAAACATTAGGCACATAAACATGCTTTGGACCGCAGCCTATTGCCCATAAAACAAAAAATTACCAAGGAAGCATATATAGACCATGATAGCCCACACTGCATCATCATTTAAGTGAGACAAAAATTTATAGCGCTAATCACATGCGTTTCATTAGAAGTTTTATTTGGATACTCAAAGTTATGTACTTCTTTGAAATTGTCTATTCCTTCTAATTTTGCCTTGAAATAGCATCTTTACTGTTTCACCTTTATGTAAAATAATGATAAAGGCTGTAGCAATGAATTAAAATTTGTACCAGTGTCAAGATTCGAACCCATGCTCCCTGCTTACTAGCGCATGCCCTATCCACTGTACCACAAAATGTCACACAGTGGTTTGCGCATCTGCTTAGTAAGCAGGACACCTCTGTTTCAACCACAGCTGTGGCACAAATTTTAATTCATTGTTCAGCCTACATTATTATTGTAGATAAAGGTGAGGCTCAAGATGTCTGTATATGAATAATTCATTGCCATCGACGTTATTCAGTGTTGTGATTAGTTAACTATTAATATTCTTCTTTATTCTGGACTGACTTAATACAGATTCTTGTAAGAAACACTATGCTTTTTCCTTTAATTATATGTACCTTGGTTATGATGTAGTATTTATGCACGAGCAAATACTGTTTCACATATGCATAAATTAGGGTAAAATTGTTAAGATTATATTTCGCTTCGTCAAAGTGTGAGGCTAAATACAATCTGAAGAATTTCTTTTTAATCTATGTGTACATGAAACAGCTGCATCATTCCGTGTAACAAACAGGCTGTGTCGCTAAGTTTACGTTACTTCTTTCACATTTGGTTCTAGTAGGAGAAGTGTAACGTAGCGTTGTGTGCGTGTGACGGGAAAGAGGCTCAGTAGGGGAATGGGAGGGGGGGGGGGGGGGGGAGGGCGATGTCAGGCCTGGGAAAGAGGATGTGTTGGTGTCGTTTCAAAAATGGCTCTGAGCAATATGCGACTTAACTTCTGAGGTCACCAGTCGCCTAGAACTTATAAATAAGGACATCACACACATCCATGCCCGAGAGAGGATTCGAACCTGCGTAAGTAGCGGTCGCTTGGTTCCAGACTGTAGGGCCTAGGACTGCTCGGCCACTCCGGCCGGCTCGCTGGGATCGACTGAAGGGTAGAGACACGGGTCGTAACACATCTGAAATGTAACGTCCACTGTTCAGAGTGCCGTCAAAGCAAACAAGAGGTGACCGAGACGTGTAACCAATGGCACCCCGTATCATCACGCCGAGTGATACGGCAGTATGGCGATGACGAATACACGCGATACGAATACACGCTTCCAATGTGCGTTCACCGCGATGTCGCCAAACACGGATGCGACCATCATGGTGCTGTAAACAGAATCTGGATTCATCCGAAAAAATGACTTTTTGCCATTCGTGCCCCCAGGTTCATCGTTGAGTATACCATCCAGTCGCTCCTGTCTGTGATGCAGCGTCAGGGGTAACCACAACCATGGTCTCCGAGCTGATAGTCAATGCTGCTGCCAACGTCGTCGAACTGTTCGTGCAGATGGTTGTTGTCTTGCAAATGTCCCCATCTCTTGACTCAGGGATCGAGACGCGGCTGCACGATCCGTTATAGTTATGCGCATAAGATGCCTGTCATCTCGACTGCTAGTGATACGACGCCATGTGATCCAGCACGGCGCTCCGTATTACCCTCCTGAACCTACCGATTCCATATTCTGCTAACAGTCATTGGATTTCCACCAACACGAGCAGCAATGTCGCGATACGATACACCGCAATCGCGATAGGCTACAATACGACCTTTATCAAAGTCGTAAACGTGATTGTACGCATTTCTCCTCCTTACACGAAGCATCAAAACAGCGTTTCACCAGGCAACGCCGGTAAACTGCTGTTTGTCTATGAGAAATCTGTTGGAAACTTTCCTCATATCAGCACGTTGTACGTGTCGCCACCGGCGCCAACCTTGTGTGATTGCTCTGAAAAGCTAATCATTTGCATATGACAGCATCTTCTTCCTGTCGGTTAAATTTCACGTCCGTAGCACGTCATCTTCATTGTGTAGAAATTTTAATGACCAGTAGTGTATTTACAATTTACTGACTGCGTAAGGGAGACAAAAAAATGGTTCAAATGGCTCTGAGCACTATGGGACTTAACATCTATGGTCATCAGTCCCCTAGAACTTAGAACTACTTAAACCTAACTAACCTAAGGACAGCACACAACACCCAGTCATCACGAGGCAGAGAAAATCCCTGACCCCGCCGGGAATCGAACCCGGGAACCCGGGCGTGGGAAGCGAGAACGCTACCGCACAACCACGAGCTGCGGACTAAGGGAGACACAGACAAAGTGAAAGTAATCACCGTTCAAAAAAAATCAGCAATAAGTGAGCTGTGGCGACTCCAGTTCATTTTATCTCTGTCTTCTGGGTGCCTTCTTTCACTGGCGCCTCTGTAGGCGGTGCGAGTTTAACTTGCAGTTATCGTAGATGAGAGGAGGGGCGCAGCGTAAGGGTATCACGCGCGTGTCTTCGTGCACCACACGGTTCCATCGGCCGTTAGTTCTGTTTATACCGATGTCGACATGTCACTCCTTTAATAGAGATGGGGCCCCTCCACGCCCGCACCAACGTGGTGACCAAACCAAGAGTTCTACTGTCACCTCCGTCAACATGTTAGTTATCTAGTAAGTGGATCACAGGCTGCTGGGCTGTGATGTTATCCGTGCGTCTGGGTAAGACTACGCATTAACACGGTCCATCAGGTGATAGATAGTGGACGAAACGCGAGTGAGGGTAGCGATTTGAAGAGCAGAGGGAAAAAAGTGCCATGGCTCGTGCCGTGGGAAAAAAACCTCTGCGACAGTGGGATGGGTAGTAAGAGCAGTAGTGGCTTACTAGCTGCGATAGCTCATGCAAGGTTGGATTTGTTAGTATAGGTATCATGCATCATGTCACTCCTTTGGATCGTAGCAATCGCACTGCTATATAGATGGTATCCTGCTGCGGCCTTCAGTGGATTTTCAATTCCCTGTTTATCCATGCTGTGCAGATTTGGACGCTTGCAGTTTTTCCTTCATCGTTTCCGGGTATGCAAGGACCATTACAGGAAAACTGTGCAATTAGTATTGGTCGCTCCTGATAACTGTGCCTCTGCCGTTGTTGCCTTACGAATCACTGGAACATTTTAATTTATTGCGATTAATCTTCGCCGAAACCGTCTTGTACCTTTGCATTTATTTCATTGGTGCAAATTTTGGGTGTAAATTAGTGACTGTACCTGCTCTGGCCTGAAGTGTACTACTGACAACTATATTTGCTTTGTATTACGAAGGCCACAAGCCGTGCGCCGCTTTCTGATTCAGTGGTTTACTACTGAAACTGAACTTTCGCCTCGTGTGTATCACAGTTGGCTGTTTGAGCTTCAGTGTTTAATGGAATTCTTTACTCTGTTTCATTAACTTTATCATAGTCTGCACAGCACTTTGAAGTTCAATGCTTTACTAGTCAAACTTAACTTTCCCCTCGTGTGTATGGCGGTTTTCTGTTTCAGATTCTGTTTTTAATGAAATTCTTTATTCACTTTTGTTAACTTAGTCACTATCCATATGACATAATTGCTGTTTCCTTAGTTTGAGATATCGTTTTTTTACGTTTTGTTAGGAGTGTAATTTTCCCTTTTAATTATATTAAGATGAGTTGTGCAACCAGTAAAGGACACAAAAGAAAAATTTGGAGTGTGAATTAAAATCCATGGAGAAGAAATAAAAACTTTGAGGTTTGCCGATGACATTGTAATACTATCAGCGACTGCAAAGGACCTAGAAGAGCAGTTGAACGGAATGGACAGTATCTTGAAAGGAGGATATAAGACGAATATCAACACTAAAAGGTATCAGATAGATTATGAAATGGTAAGACAGAGATTTAGGAACCAGGTTTTAAATTGTAAGACATTTCCTGGGGCAGATGTGGACTCTAACCACAATCTATTGGTTATGACCTGTAGATTAAAACTGAAGAAGCTGCAAAAAGGTGGAAACTTAAGGAGATGGGACCTGGATAAACTGAAAGAACCAGAGGTTGTACAGAGTTTCAGGGAGAGCATAAGGGAACAATTGACAGGAATGGGGGAAAGAAATACAGTAGAAGAAGAATGGGTAGCTTTGAGGGATGAAGTAGTGAAGGCAGCAGAGGATCAAGTAGGTAAAAAGACGAGGGCTAGTAGAAATCCTTGGGTAACAGAAGAAATATTGAATTTAATTGATGAAAGGAGAAAATATGAAAATGCAGTAAATGAAGCAGGCAAAAAGGAATACAAACGTCTCAAAAATGAGATCGACAGGAAGTGCAAAATGGCTAAGCAGGGATGGCTAGAGGACAAATGTAAGGATGTAGAGGCGTGTCTCACTAGGGGTAAGATAGATACTGCCTACAGGAAAATTAAAGAGACTTTTGGAGATAAGAGAACCACTTGTATTGGAGATAAGAGAACCACTTGTATGAACATCAAGAGCTCAGATGGAAACCCAGTTCTAAGCAAAGAAGGGAAAGCAGAAAGGTGGAAGGAGTATATAGAAGGTCTATACAAGGGCAATGTACTTGAGGACAATATTATGGAAATGGAAAAGGATGTACATGAAGAGGCCCGCATCTCGTGGTCGTGCGGTAGCGTTCTCGCTTCCCACGCCCGGGTTCCCGGGTTCGATTCCCGGCGGGGTCAGGGATTTTCTCTGCCTCGTGATGGCTGGGTGTTGTGTGCTGTCCTTAGGTTAGTTAGGTTTAAGTAGTTCTAAGTTCTAGGGAACTGATGACCATAGATGTTAAGTCCCATAGTGCTCAGAGCCATTTGAACCATTTTTTTTTTGTACATGAAGACGAAATGGGAGATACGATACTGCGTGAAGAGTTTGACAGAGCTCTGAAAGACCTGAGTCGAAACAAGGCCCCCGGAGTAGACAACATTCCATTGGAACTACTGACGGCCTTGGGAGAGCCAGTCCTGACAAAACTCTACCATCTTGTGAGCAAGATGTATGAAACAGGCGAAATACCCTCAGACTTCAAGAAGAATATAATAATTCCAATCCCAAAGAAAGCAGGTGTTGACAGATGTGAAAATTACCGAACAATCAGTTTAATAAGCCACAGCTGCAAAATACTAACACGAATTCTTTACAGACGAATGGGAAAACTAGTAGAAGCCGACCTCGGGGAAGATCAGTTTGGATTCCGTAGAAATACTGGAACACGTGAGGCAATACTGACCTTACGACTTATCTTAGAAGGAAGATTAAGGAAAGGCAAACCTACGTTTCTAGCATTTGTAGACTTAGAGTTAGCTTTTGACAATGTGAGTGGGATACTCTCTTTCAAATTCTAAAGGTGGCAGGGGTAAAATACAGGGAGCGAAAGGCTATTTACAATTTGTACAGAAACCAGATGGCAGTTATAAGAGTCGAGGGACATGAAAGGGAAGCAGTGGTTGGGAAGGGAGTAAGACAGGGTTGTAGCCTCTCCCCAAGGTTATTCAATCTGTATATTGAGCAAGCAGTAAAGGAAACAAAAGAAAAATTCGGGGTAGGTATTAAAATCCATGGAGAAGAAATAAAAACTTTGAGGTTCGCCGATGACATTGTAATTCTGTCGAGAGACAGCAAAGGACTTGGAAGAGCAGTTGAACGGAATGGATGGTGTCTTGAAGGGAGGATATAAGATGAACATCAACAAAAACAAAACGAGAATAATAGAATGTATTCGAATTAAGTCGGGTGATGTTGAGGGTGTTAGATTAGGAAATGAGACACTTAAAGTAGTAAAGGAGTTTTGCTATTTGGGGAGCAAAATAACTGATGATGGTCGAAGTAGAGAGGATATAAAATGTAGACTGGCAATGGCAAGGAAAGCGTTTCTGAAGAAGAGAAATTTGTTAACATCGAGTATAGATTTAAGTGTCAGGAAGTCATTTCTGAAAGTATTTGTATGGAGTGTAGCCATGTATGGAAGTGAAACGTGGACGGTAAATAGTTTGGACAAGAAGAGAATAGAAGCTTTCGAAATGTGGTGCTACAGAAGAATGCTGAAGATTATATGGGTAGATCACATAACTAATGAGGAAGTATTGAATAGGATTGGGGAGAAGAGAAGTTTGTGGCACAACTTGACCAGAAGAAGGGATCGGTTGGTAGGACATGTTCTGAGGCATCAAGGGATCACCAATTTAGTATTGGAGGGCAGCGTGGAGGGTAAAAATCGTAGGGGGAGACCAAGAGATGAATACACTAAGCAGATTCAGAAGGATGTAGGTTGCAGTAGGTACTGGGAGATGAAGAAGCTTGCACAGGATAGAGTAGCATGGAGAGCTGCATCAAACCTGTCTGGACTGAAGACCACAACAAAAATGAGACGAATTCTCCGTAGTAATATGTGTGTTTTCAAACTATGTTCTAGATGGTTGTCAAGCCTGAGGGCTGATTCAAAGAAACACAGTTTGTAATGCCCAGTCATTAAGTAATCCGTTGGAGGGGTAAGCTTAATCGTTCATTTGTTCTACACTACTGGCCATTAAAATTGCTACACCATGAACATGACGTGCTACAGATGCGAAATTTAACCGACAGGAAGAAGATGTAGTGATATGCAAATGATTAACTTTTCACAGCATTGACACAAGGTTGGCGCCGGTGGGGACACCTACAACGTGCTGACATGACGAAAGTTTCCAACCAATTTCTCGTACACAAACAGCAGTTGACACGGCGTTGCCTGGTGAAACGTTGTTGTGATGCCTCGTGTAAGGAGGGGAAATGCGTACCATCACGTTTCGACTTTGATAAAGGTCACATTGTAGCCTATCGCAATTGCGGTTTATCGTATCGCGACGTTGCTGCTCGCGTTGGTCGAGATCCAATGACTGTTAGCAGAATATGGAATCGGTGGGTTCAGGAGGGTAATACGGAACGCCGTGCTGGATCCCAACGGCCTCGTATCACTAGCAGTCGAGATGACAGGCATCTTATCAGCATGGTTGTAGCGGATCGTGCAGCCACGTCTCGATCCCGGAGTCAACAGATGGGGACGTTTGCAAGACAACAACCATCTGCACGAACAGTTCGACGACGTTTTGCAGCAGCACGGAGTATCAGCTCGGAGACCATGGCTGCGGTTACCCTTGACACTGCATCACAGGCAGGAGAGCCTCCGATGGTGTACTCAACGACGAACCTGGGTGTACGAATGGCAAAACGTCATTTTTTCGGATGAATCCAGGTTCTGTTTACAGCATCATGATGGTCGCATCCGTGTTTCGTGACATCGCGGTGAACGCACATTGGAAACGTGTATTCGTCATCGCCATACTGGCGTATCACCCGGCGTGATGGAATGGGGTACCATTGGTTACACGTCTCGGTCACCTCTTGTTCGCATTGACGGCACTTTGAACAGTGGACGTTACATTTCAGATGTGTTACGACCCGTGGCTCTACCCTTCATTCGATCCCTGCGAAACGCTAAATTTCAGCAGGATAATGCACGACCGCATGTTGTAGGTCCTGAACGGGCCTTTCTGGATACAGAAAATGTTCGACTGCTGCCCCGGCCAGCACATTCTCCATATCTCTCACCAATTGAAAACGTCTGGTCAATGGTGGCCGAGCAACTGGCTCGTCACAATACGCCAGTCACTACTCTTGATGAACTGTGGTATCGTGTTGAAGCTGCATGGGCAGCTATACCTGTACACGCCATCCAAGCTCTGTGTGACTCAATGCCCAGACGTATCAAGATCGTTATTACGACCAGAGGTGGTTGTTCTGGGTACTGATTTCTCAGGATCTATGCACCCAAATTGCGCGAAAATGTAATCACACGTCAGTTCTAGTATAATATATTTGTCCAATGAATACCCATTTATGATCTGCATTCCTTCTTGGTGTAGCAATTTTAATGGCCAACAGTGTATCTGTTTGATTCGAGTAAGCACCTGACCGTGCAATTTTGGTGTAATGTTTGGAGTCACGTTAATTATCATATTTTTATACTTCCTTACCACTTAATTGAGATTTATTTTCTTTAGGCAGTTTTTATGCGAATAATATTTGCTACCTTACTTTATGATGGATTTTTTGGGCTTATAGCCGTGACCTCTTAAGCAGTCGGCGATGGCTGTTCACGTAATTTGTATTTCTGCAGCCTGTGTGTCACCTGTGTGGTGTTTGTGAGCAGCGCCTCTAAGGCTTGTGAAGCTCCAGCCCGACATTTCGGCGGCTCCCGGCCGCGAGGGCGTGTTGCTGTTGTGAGCCTGCACGTGCCTTCCGGCTGTGTTTGAAGCGTGTCCGCTATTGCTATGGTGGAACTGTTGATCTTGGTGGCTTGCCGTCTTTAAGTTTCGCCTTTCCCCTCTTAAGGCTCTGCTGTACTTGCTTTAACTTCTAAATTTTCTGGCTGAAGGTGTATATGTGAGCGATGTTGCAATTAAATTTTGATGTAGTTCCTTTTCCCGTACAAATATTTGCATATATACTTGGTGTGCTGCCGAAAATTTTAATGTAATTTCCGTTCAGACTGCCATATCTTCAGATTTTTATTTTTAATTCTAACTCATGATTCTTTGCTCGAGCTTAATCCGTTTTACGGACGTAAGAAAACTTGTCAGATCTGCTGTGCTTTGCTGTTTATTCTAAATTACTAATTCTTAACTTAATAACAGTGACTGTTTAAAAAGATTGTGCAAGAGTAATCTCTTACTTATTGTCTAAAAGAGGTTTTATTATGATTCATTTCTACTTGTCGCTGTAACTGATTTCTTGGGGCAGCTAGAATTGAAAGTTTAGTCATGTCAATCTGTGGTTAAATTTTAAAAAGGTTTATTTTCATTTAACAACCTCTTATCTTCATAGACATTCGGTGATGATTGTAGTTTATTTTGTGCTGTTATGCCCATTGTAAATAAATGTGACGATTCAAACGACAAATGATGCAGCAATTGTGGTTCCACCCCTTTCCTATTCCAACCAGTATCTGGAAGTTCCAATAAGCTGCAAGGGATAGCACTAGATTCAGGAGAAGACAAAAACTCCGTCTAATGACATATTGTAGAAGCGGCTCACCAAAGCAGTTAGTGTTTCAAAGTAACAAACGTGGTGTAATCACTGACACACCGTAACATCTCATTATCGGTAGAAGATTATAGGAGTCTACTCTGACAGCAGTCTGCTTCAAATTGAACCGTGTGACTTGCTGTTTTAAAAAATGAGCGTGATAATGATAAGATGCAATAATACATGTTTAAAGTCCGCTTAGCCTTGATATGCCTTTGACAAAACGAAATGTCCGAAACAGCCAAAGACTAAATTAGGTGGAACCTCATAGTTTGAATCTAACTGCAGGGTTAAATTAAATATCAGTTTAAGCTTGTATATTCTTCCATGCGAGTAGATAACGTTATACGTATATAGTTTCAATTAAAATGTTTAGTTTACAGTTAGTTGTGAGGTTGAAATTAATCATAATTTTATTTAATAATATGTAAAATAATACAAATATTCCAATGATTTCAAGAACAGTCTTGAGAAAAGGGAGAGAAAGCGTGCATTAATTTCACTTTAAACCACCACTCTCTTCATTTATAGCATTTACGACCTACTATAGATTTCAGAAACAGGTAACCGAAGCAAATATAATGCTAAGGTTAAAAACAACATGTAGTAACAGAACAATTTAACATCCAGAATGTGATTCACAGAACAAGCAACAACTAAATTCTTTATTGACTCGATGAGGATAAGCTATTCCCACATAAAAATAATGATAATGTAAATAGGATGACGTAGGCACAAACGTGGAGTAGTGTTGTTGTGAGAACATAAAGGCCATTTTACGACCTGCAGAGTTTCACAGTGAACGGCTGTTACCTGCAGAAGAACGCGAGTACATAGCGAGCACGTAGCGAAACTGAATACAATACGGCATCAACGTTTGTCCTCGCTGCGTGTTTTATGGGCCTCGAGAGAAAAATATCGGTGAGCGGCCTACATTGTGACGCTCGTTGCCACAAGCGAGACTTCTGTATTGTTCTGCAGTGCGCGTAATACCGCTTCCTGGACTTTTTGCGTGTCGTTCTGTCCTGCAGGCGCGGCGTTGCAGACGTGTACGCTCGCCTGACATCCTCTGCTCGTGTCGCAAGACGCGCCGCTCTCTGCGTCTGGACAAGCTGTATCAGCATGTCCAAAAGGTCTGCGTCTCTCTTGCCTTGCTACCTACTGAGATCGCCCTCTCGCCAGGCGCACACCAGCCACTAGGCTGGCATCGTATTCTGGGTGGTTGAGTGGACTTGATATCGCCGCCCTCTCAAATGGGTGGCGTTTCTTTCTCGGCCACTGAGCTCTCGGCACCTACTTGACACATGAGCGTCTACGGTTCGGTGACTGGTGCTACCATAGACGATTTCTGTGTGGGAGTACTGTTACATGGTCCAGTCAACCCCGTGAGGGCAACAGAGTAGCTACTACAATACGTTAGTGACTGAGATTTCGAAAGCCTGCGTTAATGTCCGATAGAGGAGTTCGTTAAAATAGTGCACACAATCAGACTCGGTGCCACAAATTTTGAAGTGCAGCAGTGTACAAACTAAGGTTTCTAAGCATAAAAAAAGTGTCCACAAAACGGGCAGATTGTTTATTATACTATACAAGGAACGTCTGTACAAACGTGGTAATAACACAGACCTTAATAACAATATGGACGCTCCTGCTCCTACTATGCGCAGCATTCAATATTGTTGTGTTTTTCTTAAAAAAAAAAAAGATAGTTCATCACAAATAAAAATACATCTTACATAACATTCTGGAAGAAATTAAAATCTGTGCTGATGTGAAAAATATTAATTTCGTCATAACACCTACTTCGACATATTTAAAGGTGTTGAAAGTTACCTACAGTGAGAGATTTATTTATTTGTAATATAAAATAACGTTATTTTCATAATTTTCCTGTTTTTATAACCTTCGATCATCCTTCACGTCAAATTTACGTCATAAACAGGAAGAGTTTTCAGTTTGAATAGAGAGCTTTCTATTGGTCAAAGTTTTTACTGTAGACATGTACCAGTGGCATATTGAAACAGAAAAGGTCGACTTAGGATGCTCTACGAACATAGATCGAATGGGATGTCTTCTGGAGAGTAGGAAGGTAACAAGTGAAAAGTTGGACGAAGGCTCATGACATATAGCTTAAGGAGGTTAGGAAGGTAGTGAGTAGAATAAAGGCTCTTGAAAGTATGTCTTACAGAGGTTAGGAAGGTAGCGAGCAGAAGTTGAACAAAGGCTTGCGACATGTGTTAGGGAAATTCGGAAGGTAGCTAGCCAGAAGTTGTGAAAAGGCTCATGACACTTATGTTTCAGGGTCACAACTGCGAGTGTATAGTATCTTTGCACAGCATGAAGATTTAGCCTTCGGAATGATTTGTAGTAAAACTTGATAGCAAATTTAGTAAGTTAATAATTGGTGCCGAGTGTCTTGGTATTCCTTCATCTTAGTCTGCACAGCCTTTACCTGACTCATCAGTATGACATTATCTTGATCATTCTATTTGTTAACGATCTGCACTGCAGAATTATTTTAAAATTAGTTTCATAAGATACAAGGTCTTGTGAATAGATTCACTAAGCAAACAATGGGAGTTTCTTTGTTTGTGTAAGCACAAGTGGCGTTACTGAGGCTGCGTTACTGTTACGGGTTGTGTTGTGTATTAGAGATCAGAAGTGGCAACGGCCTTGCCGCAGTAGATACACCGGTTCCCGTGCGATCACCGAAGTTAAGCGCTGTCGGGCGTGATCAGCACTTGGATGGATGACCATTCAGGCCGCCATGCGCTGTTGCCATTTTTCGCGGTGCACTCAGCCTAGTGATGCCAGTTGAGGAGCTACTCGACCGAACAGTAGCGGCTTCGGTCAAGAATACCATCGTAACGACCGGGAGAGCGGTGTGCTGACCCCACGTCCCTCCTATCCGCATCCTCCACTGAGGATGACACGGCGGTCGGATGGTCCCGGTAGGCCACTCGTGGCCTGAAGACGGAGTGCTTTTTATTAGAGATTAGAAACGGAATGAGTGCGAGCCCAGTGTTGAGGATTGCGTACCTCAGACATCAAGGCGCCGCTGTTACATCAGCAGTGTACTGGGTTCCCTGTAGTTCCGTGAGTGTGCGTCTGAGAACGGCGGCGCTGTGGTCACATCCTACTCGTCGAGTCGTTCCCTTACTAAAGCGTGCAGAACCGCGACATCAGTGGCGAGTTTTGAGTGACATCTACACTTATCTTGTTGTTGTATGTTGTGGTGTTCAGTGCAAAGACTGGTTTGTTGCAGCTCTCCATGCTACTTTATACTCTGCAAGTTTCTTCATCTTCTACTGAAATCTACATCCTTCTGAATCTCCTTTGTGTATTCATCTCTTGGTCTACCTCTACAATTTTTTACCATCGACGCTGCCCTCCAATGCTAAATTTGTGATCCCTTGATGCCTCAGAACATGTCCTACCAACCGGTCCCTTCTTCTTGTCAAGTTGTGCCACAAACTCCTCTTCTCCCCGATTCTATTCAATACCTCCTCATTAGTTATGTGATCTACCCATCTAATCTTCAGCATTCTTCTGTAGCACCACATTCCGAAAGCTTCTATTCTCTTCTTGTCTAAACTATTTATCGTCCATGTTTCATTTCCATACACGACTACACTCCGTACAAATGCTTTCAGAAAAGACTTCCTGATACTTAAATCTATGCTCAATGTTAACAAAATTCTCTCCTACAGAAACGCATTCCTTGCTGTAGCCAGTCCACATTTTACATCCTCTCTACTTCCACCATCATCAGTTATTTTTCACCCCAAATAGCAAAACTCATCTACTACTTTAAGTGTCTTATTTCCTAATCTGATTCCCTCAGCATCACCTGATTTCATTCGACTACATTCCATCATCATTGTTTTGCTTTTGTTGATGTTCATCTTATATCCTCCTCTCAAGACACTGTCCATTCCGTTCAGCTTATCTTCCTCGTACTTTGCTGTCTTTGACAGAAATACAATGTCATCAGCAAACCTCAAAGTTTTATTTCTTCTCAATGGATTTTAATTCCTACTCCAAACTTTTCTTTTGTTTCCTTTACTGCTTGCTCAATATACAGATCGAATAACATCTGGGATAGGCTACGACCCTGTCTCACTGCCTTCTCGACTACTATTTCTCTTCCATGCCCCTCTACTTTTATAACTGCCATCTGGTTTCTGTACAAATTGTAAATAGCTTTTCGCTCCCTATATTTTACCCCTGCAATCCTTCAGAATTTTAAGGAGAGTATTCAAGTAAATATTGTCAAAATCTTTCTCCAAATGTACAAATACTAGAAACGTAGGTTTGCCTTCCCTTAATCTTTCATCTGAGATAAGTCGTAAGGTCAGTATTGTCTCGTGTGCTCCAACACTTCTACGGAATCCGAACTGATCTTCCCCGAGTTCGGCTTCTACTACTTTTTCCATTCGTCTGTAAACAATTCGTGCTAGTATTTTGCTGTCATTACTAATTAAACTGATAGTTCAATAATTTTCACACCTACTTTCTTTGAGATTGCAGTTATTATATTCTTCTTGATGTCTGAGGGTATTTCAGCTGTCTCATATATCTTGCTCACCAGATGGTGGAATTTTGTCATGGCTGGCTCTCCCAAGGCTATCAGCATCTCTAATGGAATGTTATCTACTCCCAGGGGCTTTTTTTTTTTTACTTAGGTCTTTCAGGGCTCTGTCAAGTTCTTCACGCAGTATCATATCTCCCATCTCATCTTCATCTACGCCCTTTTCTGTTTCCATAATATTGCTCTCAAGTACATCGCCCTTGTATAGGCCCTCTATATACTCCTTCCATCTTTCTGCTTTCCCGTCTTTGATTAGCACTGATTTTTGATCTGAGCTCTTGATATTCATACAGGTGGTTCTCTTTTCTCCAAAGGTCCCTTTAATTTTCCTGTAGGTAGTATCTATGTGACCTCTAGTGATATATGACTCTACCGCCTTACATTTGTCCTCTAGCCACCCTTGCTTAGCCATTTCCATTTCCTGAAGGTCTCATTTTTGAGATGTTTGTATTCGTTTTCACTTGCTTCAGTTAATGCATTTTTATATTTTCTCCTTTCATCAATTAAATTCAGTATCTCTTCTGTTACCCAAGGATTTCTGCTGGCCCTCGTCTTTTTACCTACTTGATCCTCTGCAGCCTTAACTATTGCATCTTTCAAAGCTATCCATTCTTCTTCTAACGTATTACTTTCCCCTGCATTCGTCAATCGTTCCATAATGCTCTCACTGAAACTTTCTACAGCCTCTGGTTCATTCATTTTATCCAGATCTCACTCCTTAAACTCCTACCTTTTTTCAGTTTCTTCAGTTTTAATCTACAGTTAATAACCATTAAATTGTGGTCAGAGTCCACATCTGCCCCTGGAAATTTCTTACAATTTAAAACCTGGTTCTGGAATCATCCAGTGTCTCCAGGACTCTTCCACGTATACAATCTCCTTTCATGATTCTTAAAGCAAGTGTTAGCTCTGATTAAGTTATGTTCTGCGCTAAATTCTACCAGGCGATTTCCTCTTTCATTCCTTACCGCCAGTTCATACTCACCTACTACTTTTCCTTTTCTTCCTTTCCCTACTATTGAAATCCAGTCCTCCATGACTGTTAATTTTTCATCTCCCTTAATTATCTGAATAATTTCTTTTATTGCATCACACATTACTTCATTCTCTGTATCATCTGAGGAGCTGTACTGCTGTTGTAGGCCTGGGCTTCTTGTTTCTCTTGGTTACAACAATGCGTTCACTATGCTGTTCGTAGTAGCTCATCCACGCTCCTATTTGTTTTTCATTATTAAACTTACTCCTGCATTACCCCTGTTTGATTTCGTACTTACAACCCTGTATTCACATGATCGGAAGTCTTGTTCCTCCTGCCACCGAACTTCACTAATTCCCACTATATCTAACTTTAACCTATCCATTTCCATTTTAAAATTTTCTAATCTACCTGCTCGATTAAGGTATTGACATTCCACGTTCCGATTAGTAGAAGGCCAGGTTTCTTTCTTCTGATAACAATGTCCTCCTGAGATCTGAGTGGGAGACTATTTTACCTCTGGAATATTTCACTCAAGAGGACGGCATCATCATTTAACAATACAGTAAAGCTGCATGCCCGCGGGAAAAGTTAAGGCTGTCGTTACCCCTTGCTTTCAGCCGTTCGCAGTAGCAGCACAGTGAGGCATTTTTGGTTAGTGTTATAAGGCCAGCTCAGTCAATTATCCAGACTGTTGCCCCTGCAACTACTGAAAAGGCTGCTGCCCCTCTTCAGGAACCACACGTTTGTCTGGCCTCTCAACAGATACCTCTCCATTGTTGTTGCACCTGTGGTACGGCTATCTGTATCGCTGAGACATGCAAGCCTCCCCACCAACGGCAAGGTTCATGGTTCAGGGGAGTGGGAGGGGGGGAAGGGTGCTTCTCTTGTTACTGTGCTGAAATTTGCGTCCTTTGCCAATGTTCGGCGGAGACTGCAAAGATTCATCTCACTAACATATTAATGCAGTTGTAATTGCGACGGAATCCTGAAACAGTGTCTTATCAAAGAAGCAATAGAGGATATGACATGTCAGTATCTTATGAGGAAGCTCGTTTTCAGTATACAAATAAACCCCTAACTTCTTCACTTACGTTGTTGCAAACCCACAACGATTTCCATTTCACCCTCGGTGACCTTTAAAAATTACATTATCATATTGAAAAAATCTGTATTTCGTATTGCAGTAGAAAATGAAGTATCGGATATTAAAAGTGCGCTGTTTGTGATTCAGTGGCACTTGCGTGCTTCGAAGACCTTAGACCATTCGGTATGGTTCGTGGCTCAGATTTCTAAAAGGTAGTCCAAGCACTCATGTTTTTAACAGCTGAAGTGAGTCGTGACGTTGATGTGGAGGCTGCACAGACTCATCCGACTATGGTGAAGAATCGAGTAAAAATCAACTGAAGACGCTGTCAACAAGTTGCTGGTTCCACGAGATACTGCTGCTATTGCTTCTCAAACTGATATGTAAAATAACCTACAAGACAGTGCAGAAAGCTATTTGTACTGGCAGAATGATTTATAACCAAAATTAATGTCTTTCTTTTTTTTACAGAAATGTGCACCACAACGCAAAATGAGTATAATGTTGTGACGAAGAATTCTTCCAACTTGTAATACTTTAAGTTACTATACTCACATAAGAACCGAAATACTGGTATGACACAGACCGCAAGCAGACGAATAACTATAGTAGTTCTCATCACCGCATGAGTAAACTCGCTTACGTTACATGGCGTGTGAATGGTGGCGCCACAGCACGCAATTACATTACTTTCTCATTAGATTTATTTTACAAATGGAACAGATATTTGTACAAAATTTAAAGTTGTGTGTATTTTATGCCAACATATTTCTTCAAATATCTGTTTTTATTGTAAGAAAAATCTTAGGAGGATGCTCCATCACTCACAAGACATGTAACGTAAGCGAGTTTAATTATGCATTGTAAAGAGCAATGGGTTATTTATTTAGCATGTCATCTGGTGGTGGACCGAAATTCATTATGAACGTATGAGTGCCATTAACATCTACGGACTACTTTTTGCGAACTATCAGCTTTTCTAAAGTTGTAATATAAGTCATTAAAATGGTCGCATGCCTCACTCACAACTTTCAGTCATACTTGCATTACATTACAGTGACTGTGTCCAATATTAGTGCCACGTGCCACATGGAGAACAGAGTACTGTTCCCGCTGAGAAATAAACAACAGTTAACGCTTTATATGGGCTTGTTGGCTGTTACAAGCCCTTGCAGAGTTCTAAGAATATTTTGAAGTCAGCACCTTTCACAGCAGGTCAGGGTTAAAATACAGTAGCAGCTTTGAAGGACTTTACTAGACTTCCTTGCCCTTGTCATTCTGTCTTTGTCTTAGTACCTTACTGAACATACTATGAGATCAGTTGCACCATCGCAGCCAAAACTAACTCAGGTAGGAGAGTCAAGCGTAAAGCAGTAGTGGCCTACTATAAGAGATTTGGTTGTTCAAAGAGATTCACAAAATCGCTCAAGCAAGACGTATAAATGTGTGTGTGAGAGAGAGAGAGTGTGTGTGTAAGTGTACGGGTGTGTAAATGGTTCAAATGGCTCTGAGCACTACGGGACTTAACTTTTGAGGTGATCAGTCCCCTGGAACTTAGAACTAGTTAAACCTAACTAACCTAAGGACGTCACACACATCCATGCCCGAGGCAGGATTCGAACCTGCGACCGTAGCGGTCGTGCGGTTCCAGACTGTAGCGCCTAGAACCGCTCGGCCACCCCGGCCGTCAAAGTAAACAAAACTTGCATCATAATTTTCTAGTAATCAGGCTCGTTCTCCTTGCAGAAAATTAAGAATGTACATGTAAAGAAACAGCACAGTATGTGTAAACTTGTACGCATGTTAGTGAGCATTGTCTCTGTCCTGTTACATTTTTGCGCCCTCTTACGAAAACACCCTGTATACATGTACACGTATGTATATAAACACACGCATTATATATATATATATATTCTAACATTCTACGTGCTGTCTGTTTGTTCTAAGTCGTGTCTCCCTACCACTTTCGCGAAACGACGCTCTGAGCGTGTTTTTTTCAGGGAATTGACTAGTTTGAACCTGGGACCTGTTGCTGGTTCAAATGTTCAAATGTGTGTAAAATCTTATGGGACTTAACTGCTAAGGTCATCAGTCCGTAAGCGTACACACTACCTAACCTAAATTATCCTAAGGACAAACACACACACCCATGCCCGAGGGAGGACTGGAACCTCCGCCGGGACCAGCCGCACAGTCCATGGCTGCAGCGCCTGTTGCTGGTAAGGAGACGCCAGACCACACATGACATGTAGAGTTCAGAAGAGTTCAGTGAGACTAACGATGATATAATCAAATACTTAATGATTTCAGCGTCAGCTCCACTGCACTCCCTGTAATAGAATCTTAATACTAACTAAATTTAGTGGAAGGGGTTCAAGGCTTTCCTATTTTTAGTTAGCTGGTAAAATAACGTCGAAAGAGCAGTTAAGTTTACCATTGGAAATTTTCTTCTACTCACAAAACATTGTTTATAAACTGCACTATTGATAAAAGGAAATATTTTAATACAGGATGATAAAAACCAACTGCGTTCAACAAAAATGTGAACTAATATTCCCTGAATGGGTTTCCAAGTTCTACAATGGATCGAAGGATGACCTATGCCATATCACATCTATAATATAGGTTTAAATTAAGTTTCATAAAAGAGAAAGCTATCAAAATGGTCTACAGTGACCCTCAATTATCTTTAATTACTTATCTAACTTGTCGTTAATTACAGTGGCTGATGTGGCTTCTCAATAATAATATAACAGAAAAATCATCGCGTTTCAGATTTTAACTTACGTAGCAAATGTGAATACCATGAGCTTTAATTGACGATCGACACTAGTATTACGCAAAAAGGGGGTGTAACAGATGAGACTTCTGCAGTTCTGAGTGAAGCTTTATGCGCTGTTATGCGGCATCGTGTGCGTTCATTACCTTGTCGGTGTTTTGGCAGCGTCAGGGGGCGGCGGGCGGCGCAGCTCCACACCTCGCTGTCTCGGAAGCAACTCTCTCCTAACCTCTCCTTACTACAATTTACCGAAGTTGGTTTAAAAAAAGCTATCTGGCTGTGTTTCCAACTGACCAATCAGGGTCTCAATGTTAACCTTAAGCTCCGCCTACAAAAATTCTGTCTATCCAATGAGAAACGTTATACTTTTCGTGGTGGGGCAATGTTTTTAACGTATGCAACGTAACAAAGAGGCGAAAATGTATCACGCTGAAACTTGCAGCTGATGTGGCCCTTTTATTGTTATCGTAAGATCTATACTGTTCTTCTGGAGGGCTCTATCTTTTAACATGGGCTGGGGGGTGTTTTTGGCGGTCAGCTGGCGACGTGGGTGTCCGTCCCTTATCGTAGGGCCTCCTAGCCTACACGATTCTGCTCTCGGCTTCTGTTCGCGTTTCTCCCCTCGGTACTGCGTCTGTTTCACGGTGGGAAGGTATGACATGCATTTAGGCGTTCTAGTGTTAGTTTGTGGTATTCCATTTGCTCACTCGTTGATCGTATTACTTTGGCTAATTTAATGTCAGGATTTATTTGGAGCTATGTGACATTTTGCCGGATTTGCTATCATGTCAGGGTTTTCATGGTCGGTGTTGGATTTGCCTGACACCTTACTATATAAATAAATAAATAAATAAATAAATAAATAAATATATATATATATATATATATATATATATATATATGCGTGTGTTTATATACATACGTGTACATGGCTAAAGGGTGTTTTCGTAAGAGCGTGCAAAAATGTAACAGGACAGAGACAATGCTCCACTGAACAATTTGTGGCAAGGAACCTGGGGTCGGAGATGCCACCTTAAATACCCCGATATGGAAGTAAACTTGTCCATCGCTTTTTCTAGCATTAGTTTTTTACAACTTATTTACAACTAACATGCGTACAAGTTTACACATACTGTGCTGTTTCTTTACATGTACATTCTTCATTTTCTGCAAGGAGGACGAGCCTGATTACTAGAAATTCATGATGCAAGATTTCTTTACTTTGCCGGCCGAAGTGGCCGTGCAGTTCTAGACGCTGCAGTCTGGAACCGCGAGACCGCTACGATCGCAGGTTCGAATGCTGCCTCGGGCATGGATGTGTGTGATGTCCTTAGGTTAGTTAGGTTTAACTAGTTCTAAGTTCTAGGGGACTAATGACCTTAGAAGTTGAGTCCCATAGTGCTCAGAGCCATTTGAACCCTTTTTGATATTGTTTATTTCTCTCGACCGATGAATGCGGGAGACTGGCTCAGTGGAAAGGAGAAACTAGGGAACTGAAACCGAAGACAACTCGCACACCCGATTTTGGAGAGTAGGTGCTGCTAATATGTTGCAGCGGACTCCACTACAAGTCTCGTCGTATTGCACGTGCAATGGGCGCTGCACACACTAGCGTATGGCGAGTACTGCATGAACTACAATTACACCCATATCACTCATGCAATGCCCAGTGGCTGTTTTTGCGCCAAGGGTTGCACTGTGTCAGTGGTTGCTCGAGCAATGGATTGATAGACCAGATTTCTTCCAAATCGTACTGTTTACTAACGAGGCCTCATTTGATCGGGATGGTATTTCGAAAAGCAGGAGTAGCCATGAATGGGGTGTGGAAACTCCTCACGCTGTGATAGAGTCACACAATCAAGTACGTTTTGTTGTGAATATCTGGGCCGGCACTATCGGCGACAGTCTCATTGGGCCATGTCTTCTGCCTGGTCGTCTGAATGGCCACCTGTACTTGAGGTTGGTGCAAATAGTTCTACCTGAGTTGCTGGAGAACGTACCCTTGGCTGTTCGTGAGAGCATGTGGATTCAGCATGACGGTGCATTGCTTCACTTCAGTGCGGATGGCCGCAACGATCTCAATGTTGTATTTCATGGTTGCTGGACTGGAAGGGAGGTCCTATTCCCTGGACAGCAAAGTCACCTGCTCTAAACTTCCCTGATTGTTTCCTGTGGGGATATCTAAAGCTACCTGTGTGTGAGCCCTCAGTGGATACGGAGATGAAATTAGTTACCACAGTTGTAACTGTTTGCTGTTTGATTCTAAACACACCAGGGATGTTTGTCAGGGTGTGTCAGAATCTTGTTCGCCGATGTCACGCTTGCTATGAGCTCGATGGCCATCAGTTTCACCACATTTTGTAAGATCTATATCTACATGATTACTCTGCAATTCACATTTAAGTGTTTGGCAGAGGGTTCATCGAACCACAATCATACTATCTCCCTACCATTCCACTCCCGAACAGCGCGCGGGAAAAACGAACAGCTAAACCTTTCTGTTCGAGCTCTGATTTCTCTTATTTTATTTTGATGATCATTCCTACCTATGAAGGTTGGGCTCAACAAAATATTTTCGCATTCGGAAGAGAAAGTTGGTGACTGAAATTTCGTAAATAGATCTCGCCGCGACGAAAAACGTCTTTGCTTTAATGACTTCCATCCCAAATCGCATATCATATCTGCCACACTCTCTCCCCTATTACGTGATAATACAAAACGAGCTGCCCTTTTTTGCACCCTTTCGATGTCCTCCGTCAATCCCACCTGGTAAGGATCCCACACCGCGCAGCAATATTCTAACAGAGGACGAACTGTAGTGTAAGCTGTCTCTTTAGTGGACTTATAGCATCTTCTAAGTGTCCTGCCAATGGAACGCAACCTTTGGCTCGCCTTCCGCACAATATTATCTGTGTGGTCTTTCCAAATGAAGTTGTTCGTAATTTTAACACCCAGGTACTTAGTTGAATTGACAGCCTTGAGAATTGTACTATTTAACGAGTAATCGAATTCCAACGGATTTCTTTTGGAACTCATAGAGTACAAATGGTACATTCGTTGCGGCAGTGATGATATTTGCAGTTAACTGTAACTAATGTAAGTAAAAATGAACGCAGTAATGTGATTTTATTCCTATTATCCCCTTAAGCTGGCTTCTCAGACTCAAGGTTCCCTACCTCAAAGTGTTCAGCGGAGCGTCGTCTACGTCCTGTTAAATCTTTGATCCCCCACCCCCCCTCCGCTTCCCATTGGTAGCACTAAGTAGGAGTGGCCGAGCGGTTAGAGGCGCCCTGTCACTGATTGAGCGGCCCCTCCCGCCGGAGGTTCAAGTCTTCCCTCGGGCATGGGTGTGTGGTGTGTTGTTCTTAGCATAAGTTAGTGTAAGTTAGTTTCAGTAGAGTTTAAGTCTAGGGACCGATGACCTCAGCAGTTTGGTATGTATCTACGGCCAGGCGCCCTGCTTGACGCAGCGGTAATATATTACATACAGAAACCTTCCTCGTGAATCATTCTGAAATAGCAAAATTCTTTTACTACTTTAAGTGTCTCATTTCCTAATGTACTTCCTTCAGCATCACCTGATTTAAGTTGACTACATTCCATTATCCTCATTTTGCTTCTGTTGATTTTCATCTTATACCCTTCTTTCAAGACATTGTCCATTCCGTTGAACTGCTCTTCTTGTTTGCTGTCCAGAATTACAGTATCATCAGCAAACCTCAAAGTTTTCACTTCTTCTCCATGGTTTTGATTCCTGCTCCAAACTTTTCTTTTGTTTCTTTTACTGCTTGCTCAATATACAGTTTGAATAACATCGGGGATAGGCTATAACCCTGTGTCACTCCCTTCCCAACCACTGCTTCCCTTTCATGCTCCTCGACTCTTATAACTGCCACCTGGTGTCAGTACAAATTGTAAATAGCCTTTCGCTCCCTATATTTTACCCCTGC
This sequence comes from Schistocerca cancellata, assembly GCF_023864275.1. Lineage (NCBI taxonomy): Eukaryota > Metazoa > Arthropoda > Insecta > Orthoptera > Acrididae > Schistocerca > Schistocerca cancellata. The sequence continues at coordinate 598,926,441 of NC_064631.1, read as the reverse complement.
CACCTTAAAAATTTTAAAGAGAGTATTCCAGTCAACATTGTCAAAATCTTTCTCCAAGTCTACAAATGCTAGAAACGTAGGTTTACCTTTCCTTAATCTATATTCTGAGATACGTCGTAGGATCAGTATTGTCTCTTGCTGTCCAACATTTCTACGGATTCCAAACTGATCTTCCCCGAGTTCCGCTTCTACCAGTTTTTCCATTCGTCTGGAAAGAATTCGTTATAGTATTTTGCAGCCGTGACTTATTAAACTTATAGTTCGGTAATTTTCACACTTGTCAACACCTGCTTTCTTTGGGATTGGAATTATTATATTCTTCTTGAAGTCTGAGAGTATTTCACCTGTCTCATACATCTTGCTCACCAGATGGTGGAGTTCTGTCATGGCTGGCTCTCCCAAGGCTATCAGCAGCTGTAATGGAATACTGTCTAATCCAAGGGGCTTTTTTTCACTTAGGCCTTTCAGAGCACTGTCAAATTCTTTGCATAGTATCATATCTCCCATTTCATCTTCATCTACGTCCTCATCCATTTCCATAATATTACTCTCAAGTATATCGCTCTTGTATATACCCTCTATATACTCATTCCACCTTTCTGCTTTCCCTTCTCTGTTTAGAACTGGTTTTCCATCTGAGCTCTTGATACCCATACAAGTGGTTACACGATGCGAAATCCACAGTAACCAGTACATGAAACAATTGGCATGCGAGTAAACAGCCCTTTCAACGAAATTTACATATGCTACTTGACTGCTGAAGAAGTTACTCAGATTAAAATATTGACCCTGAATATTGTTAATCTGTATATTTAGTCCTCCAAACAATAAGTGTACCAGAACTGTTAATTTAAGTACACAGCAAATGAACATAAAATTTAACGCATCTGACTTTATAATAAAACTGCTTGTAAACTCACAAGCTAGCACTTTTCTGAAATCCTTAACTCATTTGAAACCTCTGAATTGATATGATATTTTTACAGACACATTCCGACATTCACTCTACCTTACAGTGGATATGAATTTTGATGATGGTTAAATTTGTTGGCCTACGTGTGCGCACGGAACGCTCACCTGTTCTGCAACCTGTTGCTATTAGGAAAATTTATCTGACTGTCCAAAACCAAATTTCATTTGCCGTACTTGCGACGTGCAGTGCAATACAGTTACTTAGCAATTTTCACAAAAATGCTTTTGCACCACATAACTCGCGATGTTCAACGCGAGTACAGAGACACATTGATAAAGGTGAGGAAATGAACTTGACTACTACTGATAAATGAGAGCAAAGACTCGAAGTATAGCTATGTTTCATTAAACCATAACAACAATACACCCTTTCATAAAGTTCCCACAAGGAGACAAGTTAGCGAAATATTTTTTAATAATTTTCCTGTGTATACTAATTTTTCTTGTCACTTGTTTCAGTTATAAGACAAAATCATGTCTTGCATTATAAAAAGCCGGCCGTTATGACAGAGCGGTTCTAGGTGCTTCAGTCCGGAACCCCGCTGCTGCTACGGTCGCAGTTTCGAATCCTGCCTCGGGCATGGATGTGTGTGATGTCCTTAGGTTAGTTAGATTTAAGTAGTTCTAAGTCTAGGGGACTGATGACCTCAGATGTTAAGTCTCATAGTGCTGAGAGCCATTTGAATCATTATGAAATTTTGTACACCAATCTTCAGTCAAACGCAATGTTCTAACAATAAGAAACTACACAATTACAAATATAAGAAATTGGATTACCTGACACGTTGGCTTACATAATTCCTCCATTAATGCGATCCTACTTACTCGATATTTTTTATCAGGTATATTATTATAAAATCCTTCCTAAATAAATGCTGCATCCACTGCACGGCAGGCAAGCAACCACCTTTTTCAAACCAAATATGTTGCTAAGACTGTCTAACACGCACTGACTGCTACTCTGCCAAAGTAACTTCTCTAATGAAGATCTGTGATCTCAGGAACAGGCTTACAAAGAATATGGCTATATGGGTACTGCGGAAATTGAGTACATTTATCAAATTCACAATGCCAGTCACAATTACGGCCTCCGCATCTCGTGGTCGTGCGGTAGCGTTCTCGCTTCCCACGCCCGGGTTCCCGGGTTCGATTCCCGGCGGGGTCAGGGATTTTCTCCGCCTCGTGATGGCTGGGTGTTGTGTGCTATCCTTAGGTTAGTTAGGTTTAAGTAATTCTAAGTTCTAGGGGACTGATGACCATAGATGTTAAGTCCCATAGTGCTCAGAGCCACTCACAATTATGGCCAAAAGTACCTGAAAATTATCGCGGCAAATAAAACAGCCTCCTTTCAAAATGAGGCCTCTGCACTGTGTCCAGCCCGCGGGACCCCAGCTTTTTTACACGCACGTCGTATCAAGCCGACCGCGCACGAGGAGGAGAAGTGTACGCAGTAGGCAGCGAGCTGGCATGCGGTAGCCGCCCCGCTCCTGCGGCCGACGACACGCTCGGCTGCCGCTGCGAGAGCGCTGAGTTACGGCCGCACCTCCCGCTGCGACCCCTGCACATAAACACCGAGATTCCGGGCCCGTCGCGCTGCGCGAGCACCAGCAAACAGCCGCGCTGTCCCCGAGAAATGACGTTATTTACATCGAGTTAATGCCGGCGGGTTCTTTCAGGGCGTGGTGTCGCTGCGTGTTTTGTCCTCACTGAGCTGCTCTACATCACAGACAAGTAATACAGTGTGTGCTGAGGGTCCGCGTCACACCAACTATCGCGATGACAAGTGTGGCCATCTGTTTGGTTTCTAAAGGGCAAATTAGCGTTTCAGAATTCCCGTCTGTCCCAAAACTGTTTTGGTATGATTAGAGTTGCACTCTACCAAAACTACAGTTCGGTACTTTAGGTACACTACATAAATGACGTAGTAAACGTTAGGATTACCGCTAGCATTGACAGCACTGGAAGGGAAAGAAACATAAACGAATGTGTAACAGAGAAACAGGAAGCCGACGACTTCTGTTTTTTTTTTTGTTTTGTTGTTTGTTTTGCACTCGTAATTACAACCGCAAATCATTCAGTGTTACTCCATTGTGTATTTTATATGCTTACAGAATATAAACTGCGATAAAAATTACTTGCGCTTTTATGTAACCAAAGCCATTACTTTTGGCGCTAGTATAGTTTACATGCACAGACACAAAAAATATACAATACCGTTGTTATTCTACAGACACATTTACACTCCGCAAGCCACCCAACGGTGTGTGGCGGAGGGCACTTTACGTGCCACTGTCATTACCTCCCTTTCCTGTTCCAGTCGCGTATGGTTCGCGGGAAGAACGACTGCCGAAAAACCTCCGTGCGCGCTCGAATCTCTCTAATTTTACATTCGTGATCTTCTCGGCAGGTATAAGTAGGGGGAAGCAATATATTCGTTATCTCATCCAGAAACGCACCCTCTCGAACACCGCGATGCAGAGCGCCTCTCTTGAAGAGTCTGCCACTTGAGTTTGTTTAACATCTCCGTAACGCTATCAGGCTTAGCAAATAACCCTGTGACGAAACGCGCCGCTCTTCTTTGGATCTTCTCTATCTCCTCTCTCAACCCGACCTGATACGGATGCCACACTGATGAGCAATACTCAAGTATAGGTGGAACGAGTGTTTTGTAAGCCACCTCCTTTGTTGATGGACTACATTTTCTAAGGAATCTTCCAGTGAATCTCAACCTAGCACCCGCCTTACCAACAATTAATTTTATATGATCATTCCACTTCAAATCGTTCCGTATGCATACTCCCAGACATTTTACAGAGGTAACTGCTACCAGTGTTTGTTCAGCTATCATATAATCATACAATAAAGGATCCACCTGTACTGAACAAAGGGTTCTTCAAATGGTTCAAATGGCTCTGGGCACTATGCGACTTAACTTCTGATGTCATCAGTCGCCTAGAACTTAGAACTACTTAAACCTAACTAACCTAAGGACATCACATACATCCATGCCCGAGGCAGGATTCGAACCTGCGACCGTAGCGGTCGCTCGATTCCAGACTGTCGCGCCTAGAACCGCACGGCCACTCCGGCCGGCAAGCGTTCTTCAACACGATCAATAGCAAGCGTTTTTGTTACTATTGACAGATGCAAAAGGAGGTCAATAACTCAGACATATTTTACACAAGTTAGACGAAGTTTTGCAGCAATGTTTGATATATTTCTACTATGTGTTTTTCTTTATTTTGCTTTTTGGTTGAGGAAATTTCGTTTTATAGCACTGTATGATAAATGTACGTCGTTTTCTCTATTTTTACTATAACATCCCTCTGTTTCACGTTATAAATCAACAATTTTCGAACAAAATTTGGTTTAAACATCCAGAATTTTAGTTTTGCTGTAAGTGCTGTTTATTATGAAGTAACACACAGGAGGGTAACTGCGTGGAACAAAAATGTTGCGCAGGTTACCTGACCCTTTATTACCTTCACTCACTTTCTAGACGGTTCACCGCTTCCGGTTGGTAGGGGAATCTAGTAAGGCACTGATCGCATACGTAAAGAAAACCACCGCTATGAGGTAGCGCCCGATAGCTATGCAAGACACACAACATACAGATAACGCCGGCACGGCCTTAAATTAACAAAGCTACTACAGTAGTCTATGCTTAATTACGGTAGTCTACGGTAGCCTACAGCAGACATGACACATACTTCGTTCATCTGATTGTAGAAGAAGAAAGTATAGAGATCAAAAGATATTCTATAATTGTGTACAACACTATCTCTGTGTGTAACTAACTCAATGTAGGCATCATTTCCCCCAGGCTATTATCTTAAAGGAGTACTTTATTAAACACTACTACTTTCGAGCGTGTGCCCATTTTCAATCTCACAGATGAATATGGACAAATCACCCTCGCAAATATTAGTTACAAATCACATTCCACGTACAATTACGAATGACAAGGCAGTTCCGTGGGCACGACGTGGAAGTAAGTATCTGCATGCGTCTGAACTATAGAACATTCTACGTGTTTGGTTTCTGATTGTTATTCTGGGTTCGTTCGTGTCGACGACACTTTCGTGCCTAGTGAGGTGGCGCAGTGGTCAACACACGGACTCGCATTCTGTAGGACGACGGTTCAAATACCCGTGTAGCCATCCCTATTTAGGTTTTCCCTAAATCGCTCCAGGCAAATGCCAGGATGGTTCATTTGAAGAGAGCACTGACGATTTCCTTCCATATCCTTCCGTAATTCGAGCTTCTGATCTGTCTCTAAGCACCTCGCTGTCGATGGGGCGTTAAACTCTAATCCCGTTCGCTCCCAACAGTGTCATGCCTGTCCCTGCATGGCACGTAATTTTTGCCATATACACGGCCCTGTCACATTAATGTGACCACCACCTATGTTCGACGTCGATGTGCAATACCCACTTACAGTTGGCAGGTGGCAGCAGTAGCAGTGGGGGATATATAAAGCGAGAGACGAGGCTATTTACACTACTGGTCACTAAAATTGCTACACCAAGAAGAAATGCAGATGATAAACGGGTATTCATTAGATAAATATATTATACTAGAACTGACATGTGATTACATTTTCACGCAATTTGCGTGCATAGAGCCTGAGAAATCGGTACCCAGAACCACCACCTCTGGCCGTAATAACGGCCTTGGTAGGTCTGGGAATTGAGTCAAAGAGAGCTTGGATGGCGTGTACAGGTACAACTGCCCATACAGCTTCAACACGATACCACAGTTCATCAAGAGTAGTGACTGGCGTATTGTGACAAGCCAGTTGCTCAGCCACCATTGACCAGACGTTTTCAATTGGTGAGAGATCTGGAGAATGTGCTGCCCAGGGCAGCAGTCGAAAATTTTCTGTATGCATATAGGCCCGTATAGAACCTGCAACATGCAGTCGTGCATTATCCTACTGAAATGTAGGGTTGCGCAGGGATCGAATGAAGGGTAGAGCGACGGGTCGTAACACATCTGAAATGTAACGTCCACTGTTCAAAGTGCCGTCACTGCGAACAAGAGGTGACCGAGACGTGTAACCAATGGCACCCCATACCATCACGCCGGGTGATACGCCAGTATGGCGACGACGAATACACGCTATTCACCGCGATGTCGCCAAACACTGATGCGACCATCGTGATACTGTAAACAGAACCTGGATTCATCCGAAAAAATGACGTTTTCCCATTGGTGCACCCAAGTTCGTCGTTGAGTACACCATCGCAGGCGCTCCTGTCTGAGATGCAGCGTCAAGGGTAACCGCAGCCATGGTCTCCATGCTGCTGCAAACGTCGTCGAACTGTTCGTGCAGATGTTTGTTGTCTTGCAAACACCCCCATCTGTTGACTCAGGGATCCAGACGTAGCTGCACGATCCGTTACAGCCAAGTGGATAAGATGCCTGCCATCTGGACTGCTTGTGATACGAGGCCGTTGGGATCCAGCACGGCGTTCCGTATTACCCTCCTGAACCCACCGATTCCATATTCTGTTAACAGTCATTGGATCTCGACCAACGCGATACGATAAACCGCAATCGCGATGGGCTACAATGCTATCTTTATCAAAGTAGGAAACGTGATGGTACGCATTTCTTCTCTTTGCACGAGGCATCACAACAACGTTTCACCAGGTAACGCCGGTCAACTGCTGTTTGTGTATGAGATATCGTCTGGAAACTTTCCTCATGTCAGCCCGTTGTAGGTGTCACCACCGGCGCCAACCTTGTGTGAATGCTCTGAAAAGCTAATCATTTGCATACCAGAACATGTTCTTCTTTTCGGTTAAATTTCGCGCCTGTAGCACGTCATCTACGTGGTGAGCTATTTTAATGCCCAGTAGTGAATGTTCCAAAATCCACTCTACGTTTTGGATGTCGATTATAAATCGATTATAAATTCTTTATAGATCATTGTCCAGGGCTGACTTAGACAGGGAACATCGTTTAGTGAACTCTTAGAAGTGAACAGACGGTTGTTGTAAATTGGATTTGCTATGCAATGTGAAGTTACCTACGATTCTTTGCACTTAGCCATTGAGAGCTCTTTTTGTGTTGTATTACAAACAGTGTTGCAGACTTCAATACTCAACTAGTCACAGAGATAAGTGAACCTTTTTAACTCATTTGTGTGACTTCGTTACTAATTTGTTGGAGTGTTGTAGAACCTTCGTTCTCCTATCCGGTTACCTGATCCTGGGGTATAGCTGTGTAATAGTGGCAGGGACAAATTCCCTTAACGGCGTAATGCACAAGAATCTGTTTCACGAGCTCACAAACTCGGCTCACCGTAACAACAGTTGCAGCTAGGCCTCTACAGCAGTAGCGACGAGGCCTTTACAAAACTGGCGACGAGGCTTCACAAAACACCTTCTTCAAAGAATGTTATGTTCTTCACAGGAGTACTAAGAAATCCGTTAAATGTTCGGTTGCATGATTAATTACACAAATTACAGATTTTGATTCAGCTAAATACCGAGGGATTACAATTATGGGCAACTTATGTTTGAGCCATCACATAACGTTGTTTGATTGGCAGAACGCTTAGAAAATGCAAAAAATTTACTAAAGTGGCTGCCTAATCTATGCTTCTCCATTCTCATTTGAGTACTACTGTGCAGTATGGCATGCTTACCAGATGTGGTAGATGGAGGACATCAGTGGCGATCAAAGAAGACAGCTAGTTCTTCGCTGTTTAGAAACAGGGGAGGCAGTATCATGGATATGTTAGGCGAGTTTGGGTAGCCATAATGAAAACAAAGGTGATTATCGTTACGGCTTGAGCTTTCACGGAATTTCCATCGCCAACTTTCTCTCCCAGATGCGAAAATATTTTTTTGACACTTACATAAGAAAAAAGGACCATCGTAATAAAGCAAGACGAATCAGAGCTTGCACAGATGAATCTAGGTGTTCACATTCCCCGTGTGCTTACGTGTGGATTGCAGAGTATTCATGCAGTTGTAGAACCATTAGTCTATTTGACCACACTTACAGGCTTGATTCAGACTTCCATTCGCATTTTCATTTCGACCTATCATTTCTGACCACTAAAACCAGTGGTTCTCCCGCAAAGTACGTGGTAATAGCATACTGGACACCTGAGAATGGGGCCGGGATGGAAGGGGCTAATTTGATCCAGCAAGCTGCGTGTATATGCACGCGGCTGTCTTCCGGGTCGCCCTCAAGCTGTGTGAAAACGAATGTACACTCTACTGTAGAATATTCACACCCAAAACTACGGAGGGTCTGCCAGGGGTGGTTTATGTATGAATTTGTGACACTGCCCTAAACTACCATTTTTCACCACAGCCGAATACAGCTCCTTAAAGATATTCAAGCAACCAACGACCAACAGATACACCGTTTTACCGCAAACAAATTCTATAACACAGACACAATTCCAATTAACCAGCAATTAAATTTTCATTCCAAGGTCCCACGCAAAAATGTAATTGAATCCCCTTTATAAACTCAAATAAAGAAATAATAATTTGCAGAATAAGCTTGAATATTCAATGTAGACCTCAACATAACACCCCCCAACAGTAATCTAACATCTCATTTTTCCACTCAAAATGCAAAAATATCATTTCAGCTCAAAATTAAATTAATGTTCACTCGACGGGACCAGAAAATATTACACATCACTATAATTTTCAAAAAGGTTAGCCTTCCCTACAGTAATGATAATTCTTCTAATATGACTGTTCATACAAGATCAACACTGTAAATCCTCAAGCCGTTTCATCTTCATTAGTATTACACTTCTACAAAACATCCACGTATACCTTGAATTTCACTTAAACTGGCAAAGAAATTTGAACAGAAATTCACAGAGTCTTCAACAGGCATCTGATTAGTACCAGTTCCTTTTCCACCAAAACCAGGTAAAAGTTACTAATTCCAATTAATCTCACGAAGACAGGTGAAGGAGTCATTAGAGCGCATTAGTAGTGTTCATGTTTAGTGTTGTTACCATAGTTGGTAGTGTACATACGGAGTGTGGACAGCGTTATATGTTGAATTAGCACTGTGCAGGAGATGCAGCGTACTCGTGTGAGAGCACAGAGTTCTAAAACGGCCCACTTCGCGTAGCTGCAGTCGAATTGTACGCTGTCAAGATTTTTGGGGCATTCGAATGTGATAGTGGACAAATTTTGTACTACATGAAAATTGCGAGTGCAAGCACACTCGTTGTTAAGATTGTAAGTAGGCTGTTTAGGTTTTTATGTTGGTAACGTCACGTAGCGCTCTGTATGAAAATCACTGGCTGTGCTGTGTAAAGTCTGTGGCTGGTTAGCATTGTTGGAATTTGCTATTGTAGTGTTGGGCAGTTGGCTGTTAACAGCGCGTAGCGATGCGCAGTTGGAGGTGAGCCGCCAGTAGTGGTGGATGTGGGGAGAGAGATGGCGGAGTTTTAAGAGGGGATGATCTGGTGTGTCCATCAGAGACAGTAAATTTGTAAGACTGGATGTCATTAACTGACATATATATATATATAATGACTTTTCAACACTATTAAGGTAAATACATTGTTTGTTCTCTATCTAAATCTTACATTTGCTAACTATGCCTGTCAGTAGCTAGTGCCTTCAGTAGTTAGAATCTTTTATTCATCTGGCAGTATTGGCGCACGCTGTATTGCAATAGTTTCAGTAATGAAGATTTTTGTGACGTAAGTGATTCATGAAAGGTATAGGTTATTGTTAGTCAGGGCCACACTTTTGTAGGGATTTTTGAAAGTCAGATTGCGTTGCGCTAAAAAATATTGTGTGTCAGTTTAAGCACAGTCATTTATAATTTTTTTAAGGGGACGTTTCATATGTCGACCCTTAGCCGAGAATACCTCACTGGATTCTTCTGATCTTTTCTTGTAGTTTGTGTAGTTAGTGTAGCTATTGTTTATTGCTAGCGCGTAATTATAGAGAGAATTTCCTTTGTAGTTGTAGTTTTTCATTGTTGTACAGTAAAACAGTTGTGGCATGCATGTAGATTTGCACCTAGTGTTTCGCAGCTGCGCTAGCAATTAACTAGATATTATTTTCAGGTCTATGTTAATGTGTTTTCTTATTTTTGCTATTCAAATTGTGCTTTTCTTGTTATCGTGTGAAATACGTGATAATTATGGCGTGTGAAAAACGTAACACTAGCCTCCAAAGTAAACTGAAAAATGATAGTGACGACGAGCGTAGCTTATCAGCACCACCGTGTAATGAATTACCAGACATTCAACGTAGTAATTTGGTAATTGTGCTAACGGAAATAGAGCGGGCGGCAAATAATGGTGTAAACAGTGAAACAATTAGTGAACAGGGAAGCATTATCTATCGATCGGTAGGCAACAGTTCGACTCAGGAATACGAAATGACAGGATACAATCTTGTAAACACTGTAGATTCAGGTTTTGCGTCCTCACCGTTTTCTCAAATAAGCCAAGATACATTTTCTGCTTTTCAAAATGCGAATATTGCTGGTTCAAATGCACTGCCGAATAGCACTGAGAAACATGTTTCAGACACCAGTGCATTGTTATTACAATTAACGCAACAAATGGGACAAAAGCTTCAAAAGTTAGACACAATGGAACAAAATCAGAGACAAACACAGCAAAAGTTAGACACAATGGAACAAAATCTTCAAATGTTAGACAAAATGGAACAAAATCTTCAAAAGTTAGACACGATGGAACAAAATCAGAGACAAACACAGCAACAGAAAATTAGACTCAATGGAACAAACGCTTGAACAAACACGTGAAGGTTTAATTGCTGAGTTACTTAAAATCAAATCGAAACTGAAAAAAGTCTGTAATGACGTAAAAACACAAATTTGTGAGCATTTCCAACCTATTTTTTCCCGTCATGAAAATGCGTTACAGAATCACGAAGCAGCCATAAAGGAACTGCAAACTATTGTTCATGAAAGTAGCCGAACTTTCGGATCAGTTCACTAACTTATCTACAAAGGTAGATGATGATCTGAATGACACAAGACCGGTAGCCTTCACTGACACAGAAGAGTATGAACAAATTAGAAAATTCAAACAAAATCAAATACAAATCAATACACAGTACAAAAGAGAAACCCGGGAAGTACAAGATCAGTTGGCCCAAGTAATACAAGAATTACATATTTCAGAGGACACTCGCGCTCCAATGCTGGAAGAGGGACATAGAAATACGGAACAGCCACAAAATAATAACACAGGGCCCTTCGGAAATTATGAATGAAATTGGCAAGGTACACCGAATTTTGAGATGGAACCGCCGAAAAGAAGTAACAATGACCGATATGCGACTCACCGACATTATGATTTTGACTGTAAGCTGTTCATTACTGAACGTAAATTCAAAACATTTAAGAATTCTGGCAACGACATTCATCCACAAGCATGGCTTCATCAATTCTCTCATTGTTTTCCTCCCAATTGGTCATTAGAGCACAGATTAGAATTTATGTGTGGCAATTTAGAGAATGAACCAGCTGTAAGAATGCGATCGGTCATTCACGATTGCCACAGTGAAGGAGAATTCTATCATGACTTCCTCTCAGCATATTGGTCTCAAGCTACACAAGACCGAGTAAAACATAGCATGATAGTGATGAAACATTTCGAACAATCTGAATTTTCCAGTCTTGTGAAATATTTTAAAGACATGTTGCACAAGAATCAGTATCTGTCAAACCCATACAGCCCCTCAGAACTCATCCGCATTTGCTTAATCAAATTGCCTGATCATTTACGACATATTATTTTGGCAAGACGTTGCAAAGACGACATTGAAGCTTTTCAGGGGCTGTTACAAGAATTGGAAATCGACACTTACAATCGCGAGACGCGAAAACAGGAACACAACTGTTCCAGGTCACATGTGTCACAATTCCGTGACGACAGAAATAATAACTGGACACGGAAAGGCTATTCTTACAACGCAAATCGTGACCAAATCAGACACCACGCGTATGACAACCGTTGGCAGATTAAAAATAATTACAGAGAAAGATCACATTTCCATAGTAATGAGTATGACAGAGACAATGAGCGAAACAGACAATATGGGAACCAAAATAATTATTATCAAGGGAGACAGAATAACCTCAGATTCAACGGTCCCCCACTCAGTTACGATTCCGTGAGAAATTCTCCACCACATGACCGACAAATAAGAAACTATGGAAACTACCGACATAACGACAGGCCTAAATTTCATCAGAACCGGCGGTATTCAAAAGGGCAGGGCAGGTGAATTTGTAGAAGTTAGACCTCCAAATCCCAGTAACGACGCGCGAAAACAAAGGTAACAGACAATGACTCGCACCGCAGGCAGCCATGTGCGCCGGCTGGCTAAGAGAAAAATAGCATAAGCTAACCTTGAGAAAAATTCCAGTATTCTTTAGCGAGGTATATCGCATGATAATTGCGTTCAAGTTGAAACTCTGAGCAATAGGAAGAGTAAAGGTTTACACTACATTTCCCATGTAAAACCATTTATTGCGAGATAATCTGCTTTTTAACTTAGTCTCTGCCATAAAACTTTTCACTTCACATTACTAGTACGCTTTGTTACACTTAGAAACTGTTAACATGCAACAATGTTTTGAAGTTAACTATCCAGTCTAGAACCTAGGGAACATATTTAGACAGTAATTACGAATGCATTGTTATAGTGAACAGACGACACAGTGTTATTGTGTGTGTACATTCTTGCTTGTTAGCTGCACGATTACGTAACGACTATAAGGCTCACATACTTAGAACATTTACCAGTACTGCTAATGACATTGTAATGCAACGTTTTGGTTTACTTGAAAATGCATTCTGGATTTAAAGTGCTTTCTGAGAGATACCAGATGATGCAGTAGTTAGTTTATTTGACAGCTACACGATTATATCACCACGCTACTAATGTGTGACACAAATTACATTGTTGCTTTTGCGGTGTATCATTTTATATCTGCACAGTTTTTCTGAACTCGTCTGGAAAGTAAAACGTGTTTTAGTAGTAACTTTTATGGTATAGCTACAATGAGATAGCCTTTTCCGTAGCACAACAATATGTTAAAGTATAGTACTTTCCTGATCACGGTAAGGTACGTAATAACTACGATGTCTATACGCATAGAATTTCACTTTTGTTTATTACAAGGTAAGTACATAGACTTCTACAGAACTTTGCTTATGAACGATAATAATTACGACACTTGGCACATTTTTCTACCCTTAAGTAATGACAGAGATTATCTTACAACAAGACGCACAGTTTAGCGCTGCAGTACACGTATTTGAGTGATTAATTTTGTACTTAGAACATTTATTTTTAAAGATTTTTTAATTACAAATATACAAAGATTTTCTGTGATACATTTCATTCTATTGGTGTAATCTGTAACACCAGAGGGTATAATTACACTAATCCTCAGGGGGGTACATGCTTAACTTTGTGTACCATGTGTGAGGCAAGCACAAGGAGCCCTAGCTAATATGGTATTTGCTTATACAACTTTACGCATCGGTACCATATTTCTCTAACACAGAATTACACATCTATCTGATTATTTAACGGAGAAACAAACTTTTTTTTTACTATGACAGTGACACATGTTTACGCAATTGTATAACTTAACACTTATGTAATTGTATTTTGTCTGTACCTTGTGAACTGTTCATATTATTTTGGGACCACTGTGATACTATGAGAGCTTTGAATGATGTATTTGGTAAGGGATCATGATTTTTTAAAGTACGTTTGAGGTAGATGACACTATTGAAATGAGCAGAGAATTTTTTTTTTTTATGTTTTGAAAATATTGCAGTAAGCTACGACGTTTTTGAGATTCGACTGAAGTGTTATGATGTTATTATTACGACAACGATGTGTATTATGCTATTGAGGTATGTTTATGATCAATAAGCTGATGCTATATGAGGAATTTGATTATGCTACGTATTTATTATGTTGAAATATTGAAGAAGTGTCGACGAATATGTATATGTGTAATAAAGTAAGGAATAATGAATAGTGGTTAGGGACTCTGGTTTGAGAAAAAGGATGTTGGAAACCAAGAATCGTACTTTAAGAGTTATGAAATGTGTGTAAATGACTGAATGTATCATAATGACGGCGACAATTTTTTGGACACTGTTATATTTATAGGATTTTGATTCTACACGTGTGTAACGCAAATTCTCGACCTGTGAAATTTTTTTATATGAGACTGTGACTGTAGTGCAAACTGCTGTTGTAAATATTTCGGTAAGAAAGCTAAGTGACCTTGAGTTAATGTGTTGAGGACGCCCAGCTGTGCCAGTCGCCTTGAGGAAAAGCCATTAGTTGTAGAAAAAAGAGGCCATTAACCTGGCTAGTGACATTCCTTTGTAGAAAGCATCGCAAATATGACACGCTGTTACTTGGAAACATATTATTGTAATGTGGAGCTCGTACTTTGTGCTACTTACTGAAATGCTTATGAATTTATGGGAAATATTCTTACATCTGCACACCTGATTATGACTACTGTCTTTCTAGTTGTGAGATTTTGTTACTGCCTTATGAAATGCCATATGGCTAGTGAATGACGTTTCATGCCTTGCTTTATGTATCTATTTGCTCATTTTGTTTAACATCTAGTTTCTAGTTGCACTGCAGCATTGGTTAAATTAAAATTTAATAGATGTACTAATATCAATACTTTCTGTCTACAGATCAATTAAACAATAATTTTATGATCTACTACAAACAGACATTTCCCTTCACAGGCATTGCATAAATAATTTTTTAACGATCTGGTAACTTGTCTGTTAGAGTAAGTTATCGTGATGCATCACTCTAGTGTTAAGATGTGACATAGGTATTAGATATGGCTATCTTTACTGTAATATTTTTTTCTGCTTGAGCTTTGTCATGTTTAGGTATAAGTTATAGCATTTGCTTCTGCTGTTTGCCATGTACAGTGCAACTAAATTTCACTTTGTATTACTCTGTTAAGCCAGTTTTACTACAGATTTATTTTTATTGTTGCTGCACATTGGATCATATTAGTTGTAATGTTGCATTTTCTTTGCTAATTTAGATATACTGCTGCTTGCTTTGCCAATTTGCATTTTTGTGTCATTGCTGTTTGTGTTAATTTGTTGTGTGTTGCTGCATTGCCTCGTCCCTTAGTATATATATCTGAGCTCAGTAGATTTAAGTTAGCTTAAGAGGGGGTAGACAATATAAGAAACTAACTAGGAAAAGAATGCATTGAGAAGTTAAATGAAAAAGATTTGGGCAAATATGAGTACTGTATAATGAGAAATATTTATTTTGGGTTGGACTGCAGTACCTGACATCTCACTGAAAACAAACCCTGTCCTTTCCTTTTGTGTTATTCCACTATGTGTTTGTATACTCTTGTGTATTTGTGCTCTTCCTGTCTTTATGTGTTTATCTGATAAGAGTTATGTTGTAGAATTTTTCTAATAATGTGTTATTTACTTTGTAAAGATGTTTAGACACTATTTATTCTGATCTGTTTTAATGCTCATGTGTGAAATTAATTTTTCGAAAACTATTCTCATTATTTTATTAATTTATTTATGTCATAATTCATGTAACACTGTTTTATTTCTATTCTTTTGTAAGGCCTGTTGTTGTTGTTGTGGTCTTCAGTCCTGAGACTGGTTTGATGCAGCTCTCCATGCTACTCTATCCTGTGCAAGCTTCTTCATCTCCCAGTATCTACTGCAACCTACATCCTTCTGAATCTGCTTAGTGTATTCATCTCTTGGTCTCCCTCTACGATTTTTACCCTCCACACTGCCCTCCAATGCTAAATTTGTGATCCCTTGATGCCTCAAAACATGTCCTACCAACCGATCCCTTCTTCTAGTCAAGTTGTGCCACAAACTTCTCTTCTCCCCAATCCTATTCAATACCTCCTCATTAGTTACGTGATCTACCCACCTTATCTTCAGCATTCTTCTGTAGCACCACATTTCAAAAGCTTCTATTCTCTTCTTGTCCAAACTATTTACCGTCCATGTTTCACTTCCATACATGGTTACACTCCATACAAATACTTTCAGAAATGACTTCCTGACACTTAAATCTATACTCGATGTTAACAAATTTCTCTTCTTCAGAAACGCTTTCCTTGCCATTGCCAGTCTACATTTTATATCCTCTCTACTTCGACCATCATCAGTGATTTTGCTCCCCAAATAGCAAAACTCCTTTACTACTTCAAGTGTCTCATTTCCTAATCTAATACCCTCAGCATCACCCGACTTAATTCGACTACATTCCATTATCCTCGTTTTGCTTTTGTTGATGTTCATCTTATATCCTCCCTTCAAGACACCACCCATTCCGTTCAACTGCTCTTCCAAGTCCTTTGCTGTCTCTGACAGAATTACAATGTCATCGGCGAACCTCAAAGTTTTTATTTCTTCTCCATGGATTTTAATACCTACTCCGAATTTTTCTTTTGTTTCCTTTACTGCTTGCTCAATATACAGATTGAATAACATTGGGGAGAGGTTGCAACCCTGTCTCACTCCCTTCCCAACCGCTGCTTCCCTCTCATGCCCCTCGACTCTACTACAAATGTTATCTGCATTGTTATGTTTTTTAAAGTATGTATTTTGTACCTATGTCATTGTATTTTTCTATTGTTAATTTATAATTGTATAGACACCAGTTCTTCAAATTAAGTTTCATTTCACTGCACACGTTTTTGTTGGTCATAGTACACGCAGAATATGTGAGAAGTTGGGACTGTTAGTATTTGTACGTGTGTTAATGATTCAGCAAGGGACTGGTTAACAGCATTTCTGGTTCTAAGGACAATTCCAAAATCTTTGTGAGTGCACAAGTAGTGGTTTATGGACTTTCTATATTGTCTGGAAGACTCTTTGATGGTGGTTGTGCATCTGCACAGTCACAACAGACGGCTGCTGGCCGTCTCTACAAGGACTGCAGTGGGTCTGTACCTTTGATGGCCCACCAATACCGTACTCTCTACAGGGACTACAGTGGGTCTGCTCTGTGATGACCTACCTACCAATATTCTTTAACTTCGACTGACTCTGCTGTGGGTTTGCTCTGTTGTGGACCATTACCTGTCTGCATGTCAAGAGTGAGCATTATCTTTCTGTTGGAAGGACAACACTATTTCTTCAAGACTGCATGGAAATCCACTACTTCTGTGTGTATTTTCTTTTACTGTCCAGACTTTGAGAAAAACACTGCAATTTTACTGTGATGAACGATCAGGACTGTCTTTATGGACTGTGAGAAAATCTTTGCTTTTGACCAACAGTATATCAATAAGTGTGTTCATTTTATTTCTTTGTTAATGTAATTATGAATTTTTTTTTTCAAATCAGTATTGGCAACTGCCCAAAAAAATTTGTAAAATCTTTTTATGGGAAGCATGGGGTCTATGTAAGTAGGCTGTTTAGGTTTTTATGTTGGTAACGCCACGTAGCGCTCTGTATGAAAATCACTGACCGTTCTGTGTACAGTCTGTGGCTGGTTTGCGTTGTTGGAATATTCTTTATTGTAGTGTTGGGCAGTTGGATGCGAACAGCGCGTAGCGTTGTGCAGTTGGAGGTGAGCCGCCAGCAGTGGTGGATGTGGGGAGAGAGATGGCGGAGTTTTGAGAGGGAATGATCTGGACGTGTGTCCATCAGAGACAGTAAATTTGTAATACTGGATATCATGAACTGATATATATATTATGACTTTTGAGCACTATTAAGGTTAATACATTGTTTGTTCTCTATTAAAATCTTTCATTTGCTAACTATGCCTATAAGTAGTCAGTGCCTTCAGTAGTTAGAATCTTTTATTTAGCTGGCAGTAGTGGCGCTCGCTGTATTGCAGTAGTTCGAGTAATGAAGATTTTTGTGAGGTAAGTGATTCATGAAAGTTATAGGTTATTGTTAGTCAGGGCCATTCTTTTGTAGGGATTGTTGAAAGTCAGATTGCATTGCGCTAAAAATATTGTGTGTCAGTTTAGTGTTGATCAGAATAAGTAAAGAGAGAAATGCCTGAGAACGTTCAGTTCTGCTCAGCTGTTTGAAAATCAAATAACGGAAGAGGTGTATCAGCACAATCATTCATAAATTTTTCTAAGGGGAGGTTGCAACATTACCATCACATGTTGTTCCGACCACGCAGCAGAAATTTCGTTGGGAAACCCTTTCTCATCCTCCATACAGTCCTGGTGTCTCCCTGAGAATTTCCATATGTTTGGAGCCAAGAAGAAACATGTTGGTGACCGACGATTAGCTTCGGACGAAGAAGTGCATTTCTGTGTACAATCACGGATGCTTAGGAAAATGGAAACAATTTTCCATAAAGATACCGACCGTCTCGCAAAGCAATAGGATCAAATTACTAACAGTTATGGCGATTACTTTTGAAATAATAACCACTTTACTAGTTTTTCATCTGTTTCGTTTTCATTTGGCTTTCCCTTACACTTACAAGGACGATATGTCGATAATAACTTAGACTATGGTGGACACGCAAATGAAGTCAGTGAGACAGAAGAATTTTATTAAGTATTCACTGGTTTATATAATCTGATCAGATTAGACCTAAAGAACGGAAGATTAGAGTCTAACTTTTAGTCAACGAAACTGCAGAAAGTCATGAGCAAGAAGACGTGACACAAAGAGATTCATTGCTTGTAGATTCGTCGTAATAATGTACTGACGAATACGATATTCATAGCAGCCTGGCGACTGTAATACCGGTATGGTTCTATGCCAGACAGTATCTACTCCTGCCATGTGAGTCGTGGAGACACCAATCTCGTGGCTGGCGTGATCCAAGCGCCCAAACTTGGCTCTCCTGCTGTGCCAACCTTCTCATCTTAGAGTCGCACTAACAGCCAACGTCTTCAATTACTGGATATACATAATCGAATCTTAGTCTGCACCAACGATTTTTGCAGTCTACAGCTGCCTATAGCACTATGGAATATTACGTCATGTCTTGACTCATGTCCTGTTACCCTGTTGCTCCTTCTAGTAATTGTTTTTCACATTCTCCTCTCCTCGCCGACTCTACTGGAAACCTCTCATTCCTCATCCTAACAATCCACATGATTTTCAGCTTGTCGTACGCTTCGATCCTTTTTTCCGGTCTTCTCACAGTCCGTGATTCATTTTCACTTACTGATGTATGAGGGTATTTTTGATCCCTCGTTGCAACTACAAAAAGTGTGATTTTTTTCACCAGACGCGTTTCGCTTTATTGAAGTAAAGCATCATCAGTGGTCTGTAATTAAGTTTATATACATTTTGATTTGCTTTTTAGATCGAAAAACAGATCGTTAGGAATAGGTTGGTTTGTTCTTACGGTGATTTTTCGACTGATTTCTCGCTTACATCAGGAAATGCCGTCTGCTGGTACATAATTGTTTTTCTGTGTTAGACACTGATAATTTTCGTCTACTTTTTAGATGTTCTGCAGCACTACGCTTTTCTCACAACACACTTTCACACTTTTATGCACACCATTGTATTCTGTTCGTTTTTGTACTTCAAGTATGTGTTGTGTTGCTCTTTGTGTTTTGTAGTATTCCCAGCATAACCTTTCCACTGCTTTGTCTTTGACCTACAAATATTCTTTTTTAAGTTAGATTATTGTATGTTTGTAATTCTATTTAAGTATTTTACTGTATATTTATGTACTGTGTAAGAGTAGAGAAGGAATAGCGATAGAGTTTTTCTTTTTATGGGAGGGGTAAACCATAATGAGCGGACATGAGGCATAAATATATAGCAGTGTGATGGAGTGTCAGATAGAGGAGAAGGTGAGGAGAGAGAAGTGAAATAAAGGTGTGAGTGGGGGGGCGGGGAGGGGGAGTTGTGGGAGAGTGGGAGGGGCTGAAGGATGGAAAAGTCAAGTCTCTTTTCTGTTTCACGCGAGTTTATCAATTATTCTATATAGAGTCTGGTTTCCAATATTTATCTGGTCATTGAGCAATTATTTATTTTGTGTTAATGATTTTTGTATGTGGAAATTTTCTTGGAAAGGAAGGAGGTGTCTGCCTTTACTGATTTTTATGATATTCATATCGTTTTCAATATCAAACGATGTGCAGAATGGCGCTCTACCTCATACACTTGTGGAAGCGCTCCTGTGCACATTGTTTGATGGGGATCGTGTGCTGAGTCGCCACGTCCTCACCTTGGCCTCTCAGATCCCCAGACTGTGTGATTATTGGTTGTTGGGTTTCCTGAGGTCTCAAATCTACTGTGATCGCCCAACATAATTAGGGATGCTAAAAGACAACATCCGACGGCACTTTTCGCTATACCTACTGATAAACTGTAAAATGCTGTTCACAACATTGAACCTCGACTACACGTATAGTTGACGAATGACGGTCGGTATGTCGAGCATTTGTTATAAAGAATATCGTCTTTACTAAGAATCAGTTGTAAAGTTAAGTATTGATTTTGTATCATATGAAGCGCTAACTGTTGGTCATTTTGTGCAATTTTAGGGGTTTCGACAAAACCCTATATCATTTCAAGCATCTTTGTCAATTTTTACCTATCCACCTACGTTATTCCATGAAGTATTGAATTTTCAAATGTTAACGGACTTTTGGGTCAAGTGTGCTATCATTTAAGTAATGTCGTCAAAACATGCGTGCTGTTTCAACTGAGACAGATAATTCAGTGCACCGCATCACATTTTCTGTCGAGCAGTACTGTTATTGCACCCTACCAGCTCCTCAGCAGCTCTCCTGGAGGACAGGAGTCATCAGTCACTGTCCCTATTAATAAATACCACCTCATTGTTGCCACCTGCCCTACATTTCTCAAACTTTTTACTGATGATTCCAGACAAAGAGAGGGTATAGCCTTACTAAGTACTGCGAACATGCTCAAGTTAGAGGTATGTTCCAGCTTCAAGGCGAAGCCAGAGGTTTTACTCAGGTATTCAGATAATTGATCTGACGACAACCTTATCCATACCTGTACTCGAAGGATCGTAGAATTTTAAGAACATCATAAACAGAACTCAAAAACAAAGCGCAATGGATTGGGGATACTAAAATACTAGAGCTCACGTAAACCTGTACAGTTGCTTTGCGTCAAAGGACAGTTCGTTTTAAGTGAAATGGCATGGAATACCAGCGCGAGATGTCGACGCAGCGTCTCCCTTATTATACACTAATCGCAAATTAGGTCACACTATTAGGTTACCCGTACATTCAAGAAAGAGCTCCTACTCGAGCGGAAATAAATGTGGTAGGTTTCTCAAATTACAGCAGGACTAAACCATGCAAAAAATCCAGCCCTTATGCCTAAGAAACGTGGTAGTCTCGGACAAGGTTACCTAAACACCATACATTTTCAATAATTCGCACCATATTGGGACTACCCGCCGTGTCAGCGCAGACTGAAAAGAGTGCCATATATGTTCTCTAAGGTCTCCCCTCTCCCTTTCTCTCTCTCAACCATACGATACAAAAATGGCCAACACTCGAAAGGCAGCGGGGAATACAGGATTTGACAGGTATAGTTACAGATATTTCTATTCCTGTCTGAGGATGGTACACTGAACAACATTACATTAGTAATTACATCATTTGATGACGAGACATCCACAGCTGTTGATCGTCATCATCAATGATAAAATACGTTGCAGTTGTAAAAATTTGTTATTTCTAGAAGAGAATGCACAACCCAGTTTCAGGATCTGTGCCCCATCTTCACGTGCATCCGCAAAATTATAAATCAATAATTACAGCTATCCACATTGTAAAGGAAAGAAAAGATAAACACAACCAACAGAAATTCTTAGAAAAACCCCTGCACGTACTTTCAAATGTGAGTCCGTAAAGGTTGCATAACTGTGTTTAAAAATGTTAAATAGTGAATCCCTGGTACATGACATGAAGCGAGGTATCGTCTTTAGTTCTTTGCCTGTCAGAAAGCTTCTCGCAGAGGAGGAACTACGTAATAGTACAGAGGTTTGCCATTCAAGGATCAGAACCATTGTTAAATGGAATCAAACAAAGTATTAACGGCTCGACATCCCAAATCCTCGTCACAAAACTTACAACAGGTGGGACTTACGGGCGTGCACATATGGACCTACATGAAGGTAGGCAGATGGCCTTTCGAACAGTGAAACATCCAAAACACAGACAGTGTTTGATGGGGGCCTCGTTGTGCGTCGTCATTTGGTCGGCGTTATGCGTATTTGTAAGGCATTCGAATTTGACAGCAGCCCGATGTTTGACTGTATAGAAATGTGAGGGGAAGCAAATGTGTCGTCAAGTTTCCGGTTGATAAGGCCTGACCACCACAAGCAAGGATCGCTTTGTTGTACACCAAGCATATCGTTGTCCTCTGACGTCTGCTCCTGCCATCGTACACTCGCTGGAACGATCTCTGTCTTTCCGCACCTCTGGTCAGAGACCAGCAGCAGTAGGACGACGGAATTGCCGTTGCAAGCGTAGGCTGCGGTTAACACCTGTGATAATACAGTTAAATTGAAATTGCAATGCCGAAAAATTTCATATTTACTTAAACAGTATAGAGTGAAAATTGACCGAGTAAAATGAAACTTATCCAAAAAGTTATTGTTAAAGAAACCTCTATAGCTGTGTCCATAAGTACAAGTGCAATGGCTGTGGTAAATGTTCGCTGGAAGCAGAGAGCATTTTGTGAAAAATTAATAATTATTTGAAAAATAAAATATATAAATGAATGTAAGACATTAATGTTCTGGCTGTAAATTTCTAAGGGTATTAAAACATACAATTCATTTAAACAAAATGAAATCATAAGTAGAGAATCCACTATGGTTTGTCGACCGCCAATTTTTTGGATGACTTTGGTGCGAGCACCGCAAGTGAGGAAAGAACGGAAAACCAGTGAGTTGCAGTCGAGCTTTGACAGTGTAGGTATGGTGGCGTGCCTTGTCTGGCGGTGTGAGCCTTAAACAATAACAATTCGAAGGAAAAGTTCATAATATTTGGTATGGCAGTGGCTTATAGTTCCTGAAGTCGTCCCCGGTTTATTTTCTGCCGGAAAGCAAGAATATCCGTCTGGTTTTACACGATGGAATATGGAGCCCATGATGCAGCAAGTTTAGTTATAAATTAATCCCATCACCGGAGACGTGAAGTGCCTATCCAAATTTGCATACAGCAAGCAACAACTTCGACACTGATACGACTGCAACGAAAAAGACAAGACATTTTTGTGTTAACAGTCTTTAAAAGTGTATCAGAATGTTACAGTCAACCAAGTGGTTTGCCAAAGCTCTAATATAGTATGGTTAAAATTATTTGTTAGAATCATGGTCCCAAAGTCATATACCGATCCAAAGTTTCCTGTCCATTTTGGTAAACGTGTCACTTTGTATAGTCAAAAGATTGTAGTTCATTAATTTTGGTGTTACGACAACCTTGCAGTGTCACATAAAGTAATTTCCAAGAATAATTGTTTACTTTCAATGTGAAGAGACTAGACGTATGGTCGCTTTGGTACTTTATTGTAAAGTTTAATTTAATGAGATTTATTACCTTTAAATCTGCATTATCGGAATATTAACTTTGCATGGTTATTCAAAGTAAAGCTGGCAGCCATTAAGAAACATAACAATATCTGAGTCTACATCCATCTTGTTTCCAAGTAAAATGGTTGGCACAAAAGTCATTAACGTAAATTTACTTCCGGCACATTTGAAGTAATATAAACCAAAATCAAGTTTTGACATTGGTCCTTGAGAGCTGGCGACCAAAGCAATCTTCGTAGATACAGTTTTCTTTCAGCGGAGTTGTCGTAAGGTAAGGCCCCATAGCTATAAGCTGTTTTCTACAGCGGTAGGGATAAACCAAATCCAGGTAGTTCATATACAGTGTTGTGTGTGACAACTTGTGTGGGGTACCAATGCTGAAAATCGAACCCCATTATCCACACCTGGCCTTGAAGAAAAGTTTAAGTGCCTTGCTAATAATAGTATTGTTAGGTAACACATGCCAAATTTGTGTTAGAGGTTGTTGTTAATGTTAGTAAAAACAGTGAAATTTTGTGCAGTTTTAATGCAATTGCTCTGCTGGGCAGGCAGTGGTACACGCGGGGGGTGTCGTAAACGCGACCACTAACAGTAGCGCGGCCAGCACCGTATTTTAACTTCTGGAAAGATACAGAAATTATTCTGCACATTATTACATATTAAGCAATATTAGCGGGTAATACAGCTAAATATTGTCACATTCATGGTTAAAAAGCATTCCTTTACCAACTACATAACGCTAAAAACGGCTCGATTACCCGCGATTCGGACATTTAAAATACAAAGGCGAATCGTTCAGAGATGGAATCGGTGGTTTCGGTGACAAACAACAGCACAACGGTTGCATTTTTCAGTGGTGCCGTGAATGAAAAGTGGGAACTGCTGATTGCTCAGCAATGAATCGTGTTTCTGCTCTACCCCTGATGACCAACGTGGCGAGTGTAGAGGTGACCTAAGGAGAAGTCCTATTTTTCCAGTGTTTTGGAGAGGCGCGCCGGTCACGGTGTGGGGAGCCATCAGATACGACTTCAGGTCGCGACTGTTAATGACTGCAGTCTGACGGCACGAGAATATACGAGGGCTATCCTGAAAGTAAGTTCCGACCGTCCGCGAAATGGGCACTACTGTAAAAATCAAAATTGTTTTATTTGCAACAGGTAGCCACAACTCCCAGCTAATTATCTAAATAATCGCCGCTCCGACTTACATATTTGTCGTGCCGTTGTACCAATTTTCAATACCTTGTCATAGAAGGCAGCCGCCACTGCTCTCCGCTAATTCTCTACGCAGGTCTACAGCTCGTTGTCTGTGACAAAGTGTTGTCTTCATAGTCAGCGGTTCGTGCGAGCAGATGAAACTCAGGGGGTCAATTGCGGTCTGTGTTGTGGGTGATCAAACACTTCTCACTGAAAACGATGTAGGAGGATCTTCATTGCCCCTGCAGAGTGCAGCTGGGAATTGTCATGCTGAAGGAACGGCGTGACAGTTGTGTCAAGTGGGCTGCATAGCTTCAGGTGAAATTTCTCACCAGGCCCTCGTACTTGGCGGGAGACACTATTTTATAGGTACACTCTTTGACATAAAACTCGACCGGCGGCCGGCCGCTTCAGAGGCTAAGTCCGCGCCGATCGCGACATGGGACAAAAAAACTGGCCAACTCGCTAATTCTCTAAGTCCGGTTATCTGCACAATCTGGCAACACTGTAGACTGCGGCACTTCCTGGAGGAAAACTTGTCCCAAGATAGAGAGACTCTGGGCTGAGTACGCCTGTGGTCTAGCGGTAGCGTGTGTTGTTTCTGTTTATAATGTCAGTGGATCGAGAGCAGCTGGCATAAAATATTTTTATAGCCTCTTCTGTCTGAATGCTGAAGACGTGAATGTAATGGTAGCGCAGGTTCAATCTATTTCGCTTTGTGACACACCGATATCAAAATTTTATCTAGTAACGATTTTGCGGCATATTTCCTGCAGACTGTCCTCCTCTGGACGCCGTATGCGGCAAAGCTCCGGGATCCATTTGCTGGCTACTGGCAGCGGCCGTGCCGACAGCAGCGGCGCTGCACTCCCCCGTTCTTTATCGAAAGCGCCTGCTACCGCTCATCGCTTTTGATGATTTAAAACGCTTTATTATTAAATGTTGCTCCACAGAAAATTTCTACAATTTTCATTCACGCTCAAAAGCAACGGAGACAGACGCCCTGATTAGTAGGCGGGTAATCGGCAAGAGCTGAGTATGGACCGAAATTAATTTTATAGACTGGGACGAAATTAAACCACCTCACTACATTCGATGAATTTATAAATGCTTCATACCTCGTTTCTTTTCCTTTCAAACTTAATTATTTGTGTAACTTTTGGTCAATGTTTGGATGTTTTCGTCAAGCCAGAGTGAGCGTCTGTGGTGTAAAGCGTATTACAGTTCTTGTTTCATTCCTTATGGTAAGTCTATGCGATAATCTGTGTGAATACCTTGCAATGCATGCTCTGTAGCAGTGCAGGCACACTGCACATTTGGAGTTCCATGTACGGGTTCATGAAGTATTTATTATTGATCGGAAGTGATAGTTAAGGTCATCAGATTTCAACCAGAAAAATTTGTCGTTTTGAAGGTTTCAGAGAACGGAAAGGAATTGCTAACGCCGGTGTTAGAAAACGTCTACAGTTAAATGCTATTGCAAAAATTTAGAAGATGGGAACTATATTAATGAACAGGTGCACTTCATAAACAACCTTCCGACATGTTAGACCTATATGACGAACAAAGCTCAAATTTATATCGTTGACAGTCGGTTTGAATCTTTTCAGGACCTATTTTACAGTGAAGCACCTTGGAATTTGCAAAGCAGAAATCCATGATATTATCTTAATTTACTAAGTCGAAATGGGACGAAAATTGATGTTTAAAGGCATTCTTTAGATTTCGTATAAGAAATTTTTACTAGCAGTTTGCAACTCCATTAATTAAAATGAAAAATAAAAGGTTGTAGTCAGCGGCTTCTTCCGTGATTCGAACTTATAGTACAAGCACTGCAACGCACAAGGGAACCTCTGCGCTAACGACACACTGGCGGCCAGAGGCGGACTATAGTCACTGCGATGTTGCCTGAGCCTCAAAACGCAACCTTAAACACACAAACAGAGGAGGTGGAGATTACTGTTTTAACATCCCGTCGACCACGATGTCATTAGAGACGGAGCACAAGCTCGGATTAGGGAAGGATGGGGAAGGAAATCGGCCGTGCCCTTCCTAAGGAACCATCCCGGCATTTTCCTGAAGCGATTTAGGGAAATCATTGAAAACCTAAATCAGGATGGCGGGCCGCGGGATTGCACCGTCGTCCTCCCGAATGCACACACATACTGGTGTTACTTATGTGAAGAACGCCGTTCTTGGAGTCCAGAAATTAAATATACTTCCTAATTGTGTCATCTTGCAGTGGATTATATCGTACGAGTCTTCGATGTGAAAACGAATGTCAAGTGAATTTAGCGAGGTAACGCCGATCTACACCCGGAAGTAAATGCACTATCAGAGTGTTGACAAATACTTGCTACGACGCTGCCATTTCTCGGCTCTCTGACGAGGCAGCTCTTCAGCGAAATGCTTGCCGTGATTCTCCGATACGGTTCTTCAGAGTGGAGACGCGCGCGCACGTTTGGTTTTTATGCGGCGTTCTCCCCTGATGGTTTCTGACGTCGCCTTGTGGGCTATGTATACATATGAGACATTCAATTATCATTAATCCAGAATGATACAAGTTTCAGCTTCCGGCGTGGAAGAAGGCTGTTGACGCCGACGTTATATCATTTCAACGTAGGGAAAGCAAAACGGATCATTCAATGTTTCTCATTCAACATAAAGCATGTGAGATAAATTTCCGTAACGTTCATAATCATCTAAAAATACAAACGAAGTAAAAATACACCGGAAGCTTATTCGAATTGAATATAATGTAAGATACCAAACGCTTTGCACCTCGATGTCGAATTTGTCCACTTGCAATCGTTTGCAGCATGCACATAGAATGTCATGATTACCACGAGAATGAAGAAATATGTTGGTAAGGATGGAAGCAAGAAGAGACGCAGTCAACAAATATTCTATTCCTCATGGCATTCATTTCATTTGACACGTAAGAAGAGGTAAAGCGGGAATTTACTTTCGTTAACACGAAAGATATGCCGCACATATTGATAACGAGGAAGTCTGCGTCTTCATACGTTTCCTCCTTGAAATCTGTATGCTCTATTATATACTAAGTAGCCCGATCATTGTTTCAGTAATGTTACCTTCTTGTTTGACCCCGTAACGATGAACAGATTCCAAATGCATGTCTCTGCGTGAAAGTAGCTGTTCGAACCCTTCCTGGGTTGTTTTTTGTGTTTTATTGCTCGGAATTCCTGAAGCAGACCACTGTGCCTTCCCCCCTCGTGGGTTAGGTCTCAAAACTAAACCATTTTGTATCCAATGGCATAATTTATTCATACAGCATCAGCATAAGACTCTTCCGAGTGAGAGAATGACAATAACAATCGTAACAAGAACAAGCAAATAATGAATGATGTTTATTCCAACGCAGAACGAGAATGGCTTTAAATATAAAAATCTATATCTATATCCATATTTATTGATCTTTGAGTTGGCACAATTCAAATATATTCTTAGCAATTAGTTACTGAATTTAGTTCTGTATGTTTGCAGAGAAAAGGAAAAGTCGGTACTTCTCGCTAGTGTAATATAATGTGAACCAGCAACTACCCTTTTCTTAGAACACGACTCAAGCAGGTCCTCAAGCAGGCACTGCTGCATTCTGTTCCCTGACATTGCTCTGATGATGGTTAATGCAGATAGTTCCGATTATGAAATACAAAACGTATTGTAGGTTAGTTCCTAGGATAGTAACATTGAATTTGCGTTGTAGATGGCACATGAACGTGATGACTATCCATATTATTCATCAATATAAAAAGACAATATTTTGGGAATTTAGCGGGATTACTCAAAATGAATTCTGAAATTGGGTGACTGACCGCACAGGTGCTAAACGTCGTCAAGAGTATACGATGTCCTAATCGCATTAGGAATATGAAGATCGTCTTCGACAGCTCGCCACTTTCACATTGCTATCTCCACCCTACTCCAGACAGCTCTCGGTGGAGTTGCACTACTTTGCCGATGTTATGGAAGGCCTTCAAACCGACAACAGACCACATATTGAAAAATACAAGCGAATTCTCTTGCAGCGTAAGCTTATTGTAACTAATCTAAAAATTATTGGAGAGGAACATTGTCCTATTCAAAAAAAGTAAAATGTTACACACTATTGACGTTAAACGGACATTATCTAAGTCCTGTCTTGTGTCCTACTCATCTATAATATCAAGTGTACTATGAAAATGATTATATATAATTGATTATAAGGTAATGCATTGATACCAGATGTTGGGGGCCGGCCGATGTGGCCGTGCGGTTCTAGGCGCTTCAGTCTGGAACCGCGTGACCGCTACGGTCGCAGGTTCGAATCCTGCCTCGGGCATGGATGTGTGTGATGTCCTTAGGTTAGTTAGGCTTAAGTAGTTCTAAGTTCTAGGGGACTGATGACCTTAGAAGTTAAGTCCCATAGTGCTCAGAGCCATTTGAACCATTTGAACTATTTAACACAAAATGACATTAAAAATTTAAGTTATTCACGAGCAGCTAGTTGAGAATATGTATGAACATTAAATGACACGACGATCCGTCTTGTTCTGCATATGGATTCAAACCCAGCTCATGCAGACTAAGCAAAGATTTCGTGACTGACGGAAACTAACAGTCATTCCTGATTAGGCATACAGAGAGTGATATACCTCGATTTTAGACAGTATCAGTTAGCAAATATCAACTTTAATTTGCATAACGCAAACACTTTTAACAGACGTGAATTCCTACCCAGCATCTATTGTCCCTGTTAACGAACTACGAGAGATGTTAAATATGGCTTCTTCACAAGTAACTTACTTGAAATGCCGTGAGGTAAAGCTGTGTGTTGGACACGGATTCGAACCCGGAACCTAATCGGATTGCCATCGAAGCACAGTCAAATGTGACATATCGGAATTTCGCGGCAGTAACTAGATGTTTTAACTGAAATGACGAGACGAAACATTAATTTTTTCCTTCCCAGGACTCCAACCCGGCACCTATCGCTGTTATATTCTAGAGAAAACTAACGTTAAATATGGGTTTGTTGCACCAGCAGTGACATGTGAGCATGTTTGAACTGAAATAATATGACGAAGAGTTCAGCGCTCACTGGGAATAGAGCCCCACACATATCGTTGTTGACTACACACAACGAGACGTCAGCTACCGAATTTTTCTCCACCAGCTGCTCAGAATAGCATCTTGAACTTACAGTCATCTCGCAAATAGTTCTGTGTCTCACTGGGAGTTAAAAACGTCGGATATCGTTAGTGTTGACAGCGAATGAAAATACATTAAAAATCAAAATTATTATCCACCAGCAGATAGGTGTTCTCATGCTAGAGCTTGATAATACATAATTAAATCTTTAGTGCCGGGCCAGGATTCGATCCCATTCACGCATAATATGTGAAGGTGTTGAGGAATCTGCAGTTTTGAACAAACAACAAATTGTAGTCGAGCTGTATTGCCACGAAGGGATCAAATTCCGCGTTAAGGGCGGTTTGAGTTGCATTCCCAGTTCAGAACCAATTTTATCGACATACAGAAGCCCAAATAAAAGATGGAATAAGTGTCCTGTGACCATACATAGCGTTTGTGTCGTCACTTGAAATAAATAACTAGTATAAGAAAGGTTACTGGTGATAGAGTTTCTACATGTCGCCACTCCAGACTTTATTGTGGTTCAACCTACCGTCTACTTGGTAAAGAAGGAATATCATCTTTAATGTGAATTTTCAGACCACGCAGCCATTATATCTCCTTCACTTGGTGTAGCCAGGAGAGAATGGAATCTGTCTCTCCCTATCTAAAATCATTGACAGAAGTGGGAATCGAACCCAGACCATAGGTATAACAACCTACCATCCGTCCAACAGACCACGAAATCCTCTTCTCTGCGAGTCATTTTTCTATCGTAACGCAGTTGCGCCACACTGGATGAGAATTCTGACACACAGGCTCCCTGTAGTAATTTGCAGCATGTTCAGTAAATTCATTTACTTGGTTGACCGATTCACCATGAACTAGCTGCCTCGGCTACCCAGTGCATACATTCGACTATTTTGTAATCACAGAAATAAAATCACGTTACTGCCACCTACACACAACTGCCAACATTGTAGGATGCAGAAGTTTAAATAGGAAGTGTTCCTTTCCACTTGAGCTATTCTATTGCGCTATCTGTTACTAGAAAACGTCGTTCAGTCCAAAAGAAAAGCTGTAACTGTTTGTCTCTCAGAAGTCAAGACCTGGCCATATGCATAATCTCACAGTGCTGTGGAATCCAAAAGTTCTGGAGGAATAGTTGCCGAGCTCTGGAGCTGTTGTAGCTACGTGTCAGCTTGTAGCATAGATAAGATGTCGCGAGTTCGAATACATGCAATACTATATTTTTTAAAACGCAATTCTGCTCTCTGCTGAAGTTATCAATCTAATGGAACTTTGAACATAATTCCCTTCACTTCTCAACCCAAAGTAGTCGCATGTGGAAAAAGGACTAACTACTGTGACATTTTGTTCTATTCAGGTTTAATAGACAGCAGGCAGCAGATGCATCTCGAAGATGTGCAGGGAGAGCGCATCGTGCCATAATATGTCAGAAAAGTATTTTCTACATTAGCCGTCGTGTGGTAGTTATATTTGATTCTTCTTCAAACTTTGATTGACAGCTTTAACTCAGAACAAATTTTCTACATGCATGTAATCAGTAAACTGCATGTGCATTGTCAGACTGTCATAGGTAACATCAGAGAATTCGCATATATCGTTGATGATTAATTTCTCTTTCATATTTACTATTGTTTTAACAACACTAAAGGAAACCTTACGAAAATTGTGCACTGTATTATAAGAAATGAAATAAAACTAACCATGATAACCTTACGACGAAAGTATCTGTACACAAGCATGCCTCTATCGACACGAATTAATAAAATTCTACTCACTTAGATTTTGGTTGGGTCTGTGTTTAATTGGTATGCTGTGTCATACTCAAGAGGTATGCAAATGTGGCATCTCATAAATATAGTTACGTATTCCTAGAAACCCAAAATTCGCTTGTCAGCAGCGGAAAGAGGCGTTACCTGTTGTGCAGCATTGTAAGTTTTTCAACATTGCACTATGAGCTGAAAGCATTTTCTTGCGATTTCCATATTGACGTTTGATCTGACTGCTTGTAGCTCTTTCACAGAAGGAATAAAAACGTTTCGGTCAATGAGACTGGAACTGCGAACCGTAACAGACGCTGTTTTACAAGTCAGCACGTTACCACAAAGCTGGCGAGGAGGTATGGGTCTCAGCTTCTATTACGACGGCAATAGTAACTAGAACTCGTAAACCGCTATTTAAAGGTCGAGATCAGTTGCGATTTCCACCTGCAACGACTTTCCTGGGCTGAAAACCGTAAATTTTCAATCTTTTGTTACCCTTCAAGCTATAATAACTCAGATTATTCAATGGAAATGACAGGTAAAATCAAGTGAACTTTGAGGCTTAATTCCGTGCACACCAGGAAGTAACTCGTCGATCACAGAGTTGCCAAACATACGTTGCCTTGTTGCCAAATCTCAGTTACAGTACCAGCAGGAAGAAGACGAACCGATGTGATCCTACAGCGGTCTGGGAAGTGACCATAGCTGGTGTCTCCAAGTCGCGGCTGCTACGGCCTGGAATACGTAATGCGTCTGATTCGCTTTCTGTAACTAGGTTTAGGGACTGGAGCGTAGTTACTAATAATACTCAGAAGTGACTGCAAACTGAGCATCATAAATCAGTAACTCTCATTATTGTTTTTATATTTCTTTCGTAAGTGCACTCAAAACTAAGAAAGTCATTCACAGGCGTTTTCGTGCCTCGCCGATAGTCGAGCACAACATACAAATAAAAATAAAAAAGAATGTGTGTGTGTGTGTGTGTGTGTGTGTGAGAGAGAGAGAGAGAGAGAGAGAGAGAGAGAGAGAGAGAGAGAGAGAGAAATGAAAAGCAATGAGAGAGAGTGTAAAAAATTGTTGTAAAGAAATTGAATCACGGTATTTAAAGAAATCTTTCATTGAAATGACACGTTCCACATCATTACGAAATGTTGTATTCATGATCTATGGAACAAGAGTTAATCTAATGTAATCTAATCTAATCTAATCACATCATATTGATGATTAGCCATGAAGAGTCATGAATTACCGAAAGTTTTGCCAATACCAGTAACCAAATCTAAACTTGAAAATAAAAGACGACAATTTTTGTAATAAACCGTGACTCCTATCAAGACCCTTTCATCCCTGTTATCTAACTACGAAAGATGTCTGATATACCTCCATTCTGAAGTAACAAAGTGTGCATGCATTTAAAGATGAAGTGCATGATGTGAAGTTCTGTGACGGAGATACGAACCCAACACGTAATCCGATTGTTAACTAAGAAAAATCAAATGTTACGTATCGGTTTTTCTTACGATCCGCTAGGTGTCTGAATCTAAAATAAGGATACAAACTTTTGTGCCTAAGCGACAATCGAACTGCACACCTACCGTGCATCCACGAATATAGCTTAAGTATCAGTTGCTTACTCATGAACAGTAAGATGTGTGCGTGTTTGACCAGAAATAACGACACCTGTTGCGATTGTTGGCAACACATGAACAGACATTGAAATTGCGCGTTAATTTTCACTAGCAGGTGGGTGTGCACTTGATAAAGCTAGAAATGAAATTATGAATATTTTTGTACTGGATCAGGTTTCAGACCCACATACTTACCTTTGGAGGAGACCTAGAGAAGATTGCAGTCTTGGGAAAAGGAACGAAATGACTGAACTATACTGTTCCGAGAGATTCAGATCCTCGAAAGAGGGGAAACGAATTCGAATCACAGCCAGCACCAAATTTTTAAACGTCTCTAGTTCAATCAAGTACAAGTAAAATAAGAGCCCTGTCCCTTTAAATGGCTATCGGTTCATCAAATAAAATAAAATTTTCTAATGTAAGTAAGCTTACTGGCGACTGTATTTCTTTTTACCATGACTTCCGCTGTGTTATTTCCAAACGTAAACCGGCTCTGCCCAGTTGGTAATGAAGGAACGTGATGTTTAATGCGGATTCTGGATTATAACGTCTTTCTCTTGAGGTTACCAGAGGTAAAATAAATCTGTTTGTGCCTCTTAAAAGTAAATGCCTGAACCCACGCATTGCACCTGTGATAGCTCGTTCCACCAGACCATTGTGGCCACATTACCCAGCCCCAGGAGTGTGCTGTAACGGATGATGTGCTTAGCTTACAAAATTAGTCACGGTGGAAAAAATGCGAGTCTATTAAATGGTCAAGTAGAAGCAAGCTTCTGACGCAGAGATTATGCTATTCTCATGTCAGCAGGATGTAAAGACTCTTCTAGGCATCATAGGCTGGATGTGAAGCCATTTTGATTTTTCACAAATTCAGCAAATTTCTTAGTTCGAGAAAATCCACTGTGAAGTGTGAAGTTGCCGGATAATTCGATTATTACTGTTATTATTAATATCATTTTATTCATACCGCTGATGGAACACGACCGTAGTCTTGAGGTAAAACGCGAGACCAGCTAATATGACGTCTGGCGACCGAAAGCACATATCGACAACATTTTTATCGCCCCTTTCCTCTCGGTGCTGAAGCTATGAGTGTAATTCAAGCGAATCTACAATATCATATTACCTGGTCTCGCGTTTAACCTCAAGACTACGGTCGTAGTCAAGAGTAATGTACTAAGACTGGAGTCAAGACTTCCTCTGGGAAGTGCCGCAGTCTACATGTTGCTAGATCGAGCATATTGCCAGACATAGAATTCTGAGAGGAGCATGACTGTATTGTCCACCTTACGTGAACGACTCGGCGGTCATTTTTTTGGTCTGAGACTGTATCTACAACACATATTGCACGCTTAAGACCCAGAAGAATTTTAAAAAAAAGTAGTTTATGAGAGCAACGTTAACCATTGCGTTCGAAGTATTCGTAGTATTGTATACGTGTGTGTAAACGCCTTCCAATGACCACTCAAGAAAGACAATAGCTTCAATATTATAAATACGCCTCAGTTTGTGGATGAACTCAGACTTAGGTTGATAATAATTTTGAAAATATAGCAGCACTGTACCCATTGGTGTTAAACTCGTTTTCAACCAATGATTCCCACAGCTACAGGGATACTACTTGTGATACCTCCTAGACAAAATACTTAAGCAGTGTTATCAGACGAAAAGATCAACCTGACACAAACTGTGGGAAGTTTGTTTTATAACCTTCGTACCTGGATATTCAGCTTTTTCCTATTTGAGATATCTGTGAACGTTGCTGCTTAAGACGATTTAAGCATAAACTAGTTTCCCTCAGCTTCGACAATGTTTAAAGAAATCGTCTTATCGGCACTAAATCGTGGTTTGTGAATTGTTTACCGGCCGTACTCTTCCGTATTTTGCCGGTTGGAAGGCGAAAGCTTACTGACAAATTTCACACAGAAATTACTGTTACAGTGTACTTATGGAGCCAAATGAGTCAATTGCGTATTTTCCGGTGAGAAAAAGCACTGGCAAACAGTCTTCGCTACATTAGGTTATTTAAACTGGTGTCACTCTAAGCTAGAATTTATGGTCAGCGACTAAGTGTAAGGTCAACGTTTCGAATGCGAGTTTTGCGACTGTGAAATACTTTTATACATTATAGAAGCGAATATTAAATTTGCACTAAAATTGCGAAAATTTTGTACTTGGACAGCTTAGAATGAAAATACTTCTGTTTATTGCAAAGGGAAACAATAGATTTTCTAAAACACTGTCTGTCATACACTACTTGAAACAGGTCATGTCGACCAAATCATGTGGAAGAACTAACAGCAACGTATATCGGAAGGCAGTAAGATCTCTTGCCTTTTGGTCTGTCAGTACTCGATAGCCATTTCTAGGCGAAAGTAAATGAAAAAAGGCAGTGCGTTTTTTTTTAAAAGTAACGTCTTCGTCAATTACTTTAGTTTTAATGTAATCTACGAGTAATTGCTGGTATTTGATATTAACATGAAAAGGATTCCGTAGACAGGGAAAGAACCTGTACTTGGGAAACTAATTCTATAGTGACCAAAAGGCACTAAATGATGTTCAAGCACTTGTGTTACAGCAGCAGTATGAATAAAATGATATTAATAATAACAGTAATAATCGAATTATCCGGCAACTTCACACTTCACAGTGGATTTTCTCGAACTAAGAA
The DNA here is from genome assembly GCF_023864275.1 of Schistocerca cancellata. Taxonomy (NCBI): domain Eukaryota; kingdom Metazoa; phylum Arthropoda; class Insecta; order Orthoptera; family Acrididae; genus Schistocerca; species Schistocerca cancellata. The sequence continues at coordinate 598,890,486 of NC_064631.1, read as the reverse complement.
ATTTGCTGAATTTGTGAAAAATCAAAATGGCTTCACATCCAGCCTATGATGCCTAGAAGAGTCTTTACATCCTGCTGACATGAGAATAGCATAATCTCTGCGTCAGAAGCTTGCTTCTACTTGACCATTTAATAGACTCGCATTTTTTCCACCGTGACTAATTTTGTAAGCTAAGCACATCATCCGTTACAGCACACTCCTGGGGCTGGGTAATGTGGCCACAATGGTCTGGTGGAACGAGCTATCACAGGTGCAATGCGTGGGTTCAGGCATTTACTTTTAAGAGGCACAAACAGATTTATTTTACCTCTGGTAACCTCAAGAGAAAGACGTTATAATCCAGAATCCGCATTAAACATCACGTTCCTTCATTACCAACTGGGCAGAGCCGGTTTACGTTTGGAAATAACACAGCGGAAGTCATGGTAAAAAGAAATACAGTCGCCAGTAAGCTTACTTACATTAGAAAATTTTATTTTATTTGATGAACCGATAGCCATTTAAAGGGACAGGGCTCTTATTTTACTTGTACTTGATTGAACTAGAGACGTTTAAAAATTTGGTGCTGGCTGTGATTCGAATTCGTTTCCCCTCTTTCGAGGATCTGAATCTCTCGGAACAGTATAGTTCAGTCATTTCGTTCCTTTTCCCAAGACTGCAATCTTCTCTAGGTCTCCTCCAAAGGTAAGTATGTGGGTCTGAAACCTGATCCAGTACAAAAATATTCATAATTTCATTTCTAGCTTTATCAAGTGCACACCCACCTGCTAGTGAAAATTAACGCGCAATTTCAATGTCTGTTCATGTGTTGCCAACAATCGCAACAGGTGTCGTTATTTCTGGTCAAACACGCACACATCTTACTGTTCATGAGTAAGCAACTGATACTTAAGCTATATTCGTGGATGCACGGTAGGTGTGCAGTTCGATTGTCGCTTAGGCACAAAAGTTTGTATCCTTATTTTAGATTCAGACACCTAGCGGATCGTAAGAAAAACCGATACGTAACATTTGATTTTTCTTAGTTAACAATCGGATTACGTGTTGGGTTCGTATCTCCGTCACAGAACTTCACATCATGCACTTCATCTTTAAATGCATGCACACTTTGTTACTTCAGAATGGAGGTATATCAGACATCTTTCGTAGTTAGATAACAGGAATGAAAGGGTCTTGATAGGAGTCACGGTTTATTACAAAAATTGTCGTCTTTTATTTTCAAGTTTAGATTTGGTTACTGGTATTGGCAAAACTTTCGGTAACTCATGACTCTTCATGGCTAATCATCAATATGATGTGATTAGATTAGATTAGATTACATTAGATTAACTCTTGTTCCATAGATCATGAATACGACATTTCGTAATGATGTGGAACGTGTCATTTTAATGAAAGATTTCTTTAAATACCGTGATTCAATTTCTTTACAACAATTTTTTACACTCTCTCTCATTGCTTTTCATTTCTCTCTCTCTCTCTCTCTCTCTCTCTCTCTCTCACACACACACACACACACACACACACACACACACACATTCTTTTTTATTTTTATTTGTATGTTGTGCTCGACTATCGGCGAGGCACGAAAACGCCTGTGAATGACTTTCTTAGTTTTGAGTGCACTTACGAAAGAAATATAAAAACAATAATGAGAGTTACTGATTTATGATGCTCAGTTTGCAGTCAGTTCTGAGTATTATTAGTAACTACGCTCCAGTCCCTAAACCTAGTTACAGAAAGCGAATCAGACGCATTACGTATTCCAGGCCGTAGCAGCCGCGACTTGGAGACACCAGCTATGGTCACTTCCCAGACCGCTGTAGGATCACATCGGTTCGTCTTCTTCCTGCTGGTACTGTAACTGAGATTTGGCAACAAGGCAACGTATGTTTGGCAACTCTGTGATCGACGAGTTACTTCCTGGTGTGCATGGAATTAAGCCTCAAAGTTCACTTGATTTTACCTGTCATTTCCATTGAATAATCTGAGTTATTATAGCTTGAAGGGTAACAAAAGATTGAAAATTTACGGTTTCAGCCCAGGAAAGTCGTTGCAGGTGGAAATCGCAACTAATCTCGACCTTTAAATAGCGGTTTACGAGTTCTAGTTACTATTGCCGTCGTAATAGAAGCTGAGACCCATACCTCCTCGCCAGCTTTGTGGTAACGTGCTGACCTGTGAAACAGCGTCTGTTACGGTTCGCAGTTCCAGTCTCACTGACCGAAACGTTTTTATCCCTTCTGTGAAAGAGCTATAAGCAGTCAGATCAAACACCAGTCTGCTTTCGGCTGCGGTGGGGCGAGGACGTCCGCTGCGCCCCGCCGTGCGCGACCGTGAGCGCTTGCTTGTGTTTACCTTCTTGCGGCGCGAGTTGTATTTGTTCCAAGTTCAGTGCGACTATGGCACACACATGGCGACACGATACGATCAAAAATACTTTCCAACCAGATCACGCGCGTCCTCGAGCCTATGAAATAGAACAGTTCATACGCGACGATCTACGTTTAGATCCGGCGACTGTCGTCGGAATACATTTTTCTATAACGGCGAGCGTGGTTTATGTTAAAATGACCAGTGCAGAGGTGTGCGCGACAGTGGTTTCTAAATACTCGAACACTCTCAAATGGCTGGCTCTGAGCACTATGGGACTCAACTGCTGTGGTCATAAGTCCCCTAGAACTTAGAACTACTTAAACCTAACTAACCTAAGGACAGCACACAACACCCAGCCATCACGAGGCAGAGAAAATCTCTGACCCCGCCGGGAATCGAACCCGGGAACCCGGGCGTGGGAAGCGAGAACGCTACCGCACGACCACGGGATGCGGGCCGAACACTCTCAGATTCAAACATTCTGATGGGCATATCGGTGCAGTGACGGTGGATCATGCAAGCATGGGCCTAAGGACTGTAAGGGTTTTTGAGCTCCCCTTCGAGGTCCCAGAGGAAGTTGTCAAGGACGCCTTCCGACCATATGGCAATGTTATCAGCCACGTTGCAGAAAAGTGGCAAACTTTCTCGACGTATAAGGTCTATAATGGTGTGCGCCAAATTAAACTTGAGCTCAAGAAACATGTGCCGTCCTATTTGAACATCGGTGGCTGTCGTGCAATAATCACGTACGACGGTCAACCGCGTACCTGTTCCGGATGTGGGCAGGAAGGCCATGTTCGATGGAGCTGCTTACAACGTAGAATTACGCAGATACCAGTGGGAGACTCCGTTTCCCCGACGGGGACGACAATCCTGCCCCTGACGTACGCACAGACGACGATGCGCACCGTAGTTGAGGACGAAACGGGCGAGCAGACACATCCATCGACGCCACAAGTACCAAGGGAGGAAGAGGAAGGACCCTTGGTGCCAACCCATATGTCGCCCCCTCCACAGCAACAATAGCTGCAACGGTCTCACGAACTCCAGACGCAACATAACATTCAGAACGCGATGGACGTGGACGCGAACATTGTCCCGACCGCGGCTTTCCTAGCGGAAGGTGATACGACGCAGGATTGCCTCCCACATTCGGATACGGATGTCCACGTTCGAAAGCAACGTTCGCCTCGACGACGCAAGCGACGTCGGCGAACCCCTTCTGACGATTGCCTCCTATACACGGCCGGTCAAGAAGGTGACATCTCATCAGACGGCATGGATGCTGCGCCTGCTGAGGATCTAAGTGGTGTAGACGGTTCCCTTGCCCATACTACGAGTGCCCAGTTACTTCTTGCACCACAAACGCGGCAGGTCGCGTCGATGGATGGCGCTCAGTCTACCTCTAACACAGACGACGTACGTGAGAGAGATTTAGGTGCCGATCAGCTACACAGCGTCGTGTTGCACCCACTGTGGTCGGACGATGTTGAGGAACTTCCTGACGAGGGCACGGGTGACAAGGGAGGGGGCGGCATTGCGGATGCCACTCCTAGCGTGAAAGACTCCTAATTTGTGACGGGTTTGGTGGGTCCGGCATCTCTTGCGGTTAGCTTTGATTACCATGGCGTCTACCCTAGGTGAAGAGGCTAGGCAGCACACCTTTCGCCTTGCCACAATCAATATCAACGCGATAAGGGCACCACACAAACTGACAATGCTACAACGCATGCTTGATGCGGCGGACATCGACGTGGCCCTCTTACAGGAAGTATGTGTCGCTAGTTTCCCTGACTTCTACGGATATACCGCCCACATCTCCCACGCCTCTTCTACCGATTGTGGTGTGGCTGTTCTGCTACGGGACGGTTTAGCGGCTACGGACGTACTGTACTTACCGAGTGCAAGAGCCATGGCAATAACTGTCAACGGTGTACGACTCATCAATGTATATGCTCCTTCAGGATCAGGGAGACGGAGAGATCGGGCCCGCTTTTTTTCGGAAGATATTACGCGTCTATTTATGGGTCGCATAGACGATATGGTGATCGGAGGAGATTTTAACTGTACACTATCTCCGTCTGATCAGCAGCCACATCACGTCCCGTGTGCGGAATTGGAAATGCTAGTGCGTGACCTCCACCTGATTGACACGTGGCGCCACATCCATGGCCCAGCTCCTGGTTACACGCATTATACAAGCCATTCATCAAGTCGGTTGGACAGGATTTACGTCACAAGCACCCTTTCGACGGCGACGAGAGGAGCAGAGCTCTGGCCCACTGCATTCACCGACCACACAGCCTATATTTGTACCATTGCCCTCCAACCTGCACGTGTGTGGCGCAGTAGGCCCCCCTGGAAACTGAACGTCGCCCATCTGGACGAGCCGGCATGTAAAGGTGCTGTCGAAGAGTCGTGGAACAGGTCCCTACAGCGTCGTGGTCGTTACCGATCGACCCTCAGTTGGTGGATTGAATGTGCGAAGCCTGCTCTTAGACACACCTTCATGGCTTACGGCCGGGAAGCAGCGGCATGGAGGAGGAGCACGGAAAACTTTTATTACACCGTCCTACGGGAATGTCTTGCTATGGAGCCTTCACCTGACAGGCAGATCATAGTCAATCGCGCGAAAGCGCAGCTCGTCTCCTTAGCACGCCATCATTTACAAGGCGCTGTTATACGGTCGCGTGCTCCAGACATGATACAATCAGAAAGGCCATCTATGCACCACGTGCTCCTAGAACGCAGGAGGCGCCGTAGGGCACTGGTAACCGACATGATAACCGACGACGGTCGACGCGTGGTGGAACAAGCAGATATAGCAGAAGCCTTCTATGGGCATTACGCTCAACTTTATTCAGCAGTGCTCCCTGATATGGCAACGGTAGACACCGTTTCATCACATGTCCACGGTACAGTTCCATCAGACATGGTACCGACTTTACTGGGAGAAGTGACAGAAGAGGAAGTGCTCGACGCCATTGGTAAAGGTGCTCCCCATAAATCACCGGGAATCGATGGATTACCATTAGAGTTCTATCGAACCTTTAAACACCTGCTGCTACCGTGTTTGATTGAAATTTGCCAGAAATTGATGTCCCCGGGTATAACATTGCCTGCGCCATTCTTGGAAGGTCTGATTGTCCCCATCCATAAGCCGAAGGGACGGAATCATGTCCGTGATTATCGTCCCTTAACGTTATTGAACAGCGACTTCAAGATCTTTTCGAGGCTGCTATCGGAACGTATTCGCGGCACACTATTGCACGTCTTGTCCGGTGATCAGACGTCCTTGGGGGGACCCAACAACATCAGAACTGCGTTATGTCGTTACAGAGATCTCATCTCCCTTGCACGGGTGAGACGTTTGCCGGCAGCCCTCGCGTCTATCGACTTTAGCCAGGCTTTTGACCGTGTGGGCCACGCTTTCCTCACGGCCGTTCTACGGCGCATGGAATACCCCGACCCCTTTATCACAGTGTTGACACACCTACTACATGGTGCAACTTCTCGAGTTCTTGTCAATGGAAGACTGACGGCACCCATGCCGATCCGCCGATCAGTACGACAGGGATGTCCATTATCAACATTGTTATTTGCATTGGCCTTAGAACCTTTGTTGTGTGGTCTCCGAGACAGACTCACTGGGATACAGTTCGGCGGCTCCATCTATCGTTGCACCGCATATGCGGATGATTTGATGATCGTCATACGTGGAGCTGACGACATGGCCGCGGCATTGGACTGGATTGCAACCTACGGTACAGCTTCTGGTAGCCAAATCAACGTTGACAAGTCCGTCGCCTTGAGCATCGGAATTGGGCTACCGCAGGAACACATTGCCCCATTACGCTTCAGTGATACTGTACGCTGCTTGGGCTTAGATTTCATGAATGACATGCGACGCGCGACGACGCTCAATTATCGACGCCTTCTTAACCAAATTAGGGCCGGGATTGCAAATCAGCGCTTGCGATCCCTCAACATCGTTCAGCGGGCGTATTATGCCAATGTATACCTTGCGTCCCGCATACCGCATGTCGCCCAAACGCTACCCATTCCGAAGCCCTTGGCTCGTAGCATTATGGCAGCGCTGGGACACTTCGTCACCGCTGGGATGTTACTGAAGATCAGATGCGTATCTCTTACCCTACCCAAGGAAAAAGGTGGCCTCGGCCTAGTACACGTCCATGACAGGGCCATTGCCCTCTATGTTAGCTCACATTTATGTCTGCTGCGCCGTTGTCCTACGAGCCTCACGAGTCTGCTTCTGACGGCGCTACGACCTGCTTCACTAAGAGCGCCGGTGCCACTGCAGGATATCCCAGCGCCCCTCTTTTATATAGGACGTTTCTATTTAGAACAAAGTTATTGCAGTGTCGCGCTCACGACACCACAAATGGCCACGACTCGACGCCTCTATTATGACATGCTGCAACGCCGCCCCCTTAATGTGGTCGAACTAAAATATCCTGACGTACGATGGCGCGTGGTGTGGAAGACTGTCCACGACGCCATGCTTGATTCCGATGTTGTTTCCCAATGGTACGTAGTCGTTAATGGGAAGCTGGTGACGCAAGAACGTCTCTACAATATCCACAGGGCAGAATCTCCCAATTGTGTGGGTTGTAATACAGTAGATTCTGACGAGCACCGTCTCAGCTGTGGAGAGGCGGAAGCGGTTTGGCACCTATTGCGGCAGATGCTGGCTTATCTCTTGCGAATTCGGCCGGAGCATATATCTGCACGCACGTTATTGTTTCCGGATGAGACATTTTACCCCAAGACTCGAACCAACTCTGTCAACTGGATACGTGGACATGCAGTCCATTACCTCTGTCGTGACGGACACAAGAATTTCCTTGACTTCTGGCTCTATTTGCAAGAAAGACATCATGCTATTTCCGGGCATACCAGATATCGACAGTGCTTCGCGAACTACCTATGGAGTCCCTTTCACAGCCCGCCGTGCAGCTGGAATGTTCCCGGCAGTGGCAGATGAGGTCAGAACGAACCGCAAACGAGCATATATTGAACAATCTTTATCAGTGGGCGCAGTCGCTGGGAAGCCTCACTACGACGTGGTAGCTTTCTTTTCATGTTATTTATGTTTCATATCTTCGATGGCGTCTTCATTCTGTTTCAGTTTTCCAGGCTTGATTAACTATGACTGTTCGCGCATTGATATCTGTATAAATAAAAAAAAAGATTAAAAAAAGTGGAAAAAAAACATCAATAAGGAAATCGCAAGAAAATGCTTTCAGCTCATAGTGCAATGTTGAAAAACTTACAATGCTGCACAACAGGTAACGCCTCTTTCCGCTGCTGACAAGCGAATTTTGGGTTTCTAGGAATACGTAACTATATTTATGAGATGCCACATTTGCATACCTCTTGAGTATGACACAGCATACCAATTAAACACAGACCCAACCAAAATCTAAGTGAGTAGAATTTTATTAATTCGTGTCGATAGAGGCATGCTTGTGTACAGATACTTTCGTCGTAAGGTTATCATGGTTAGTTTTATTTCATTTCTTATAATACAGTGCACAATTTTCGTAAGGTTTCCTTTAGTGTTGTTAAAACAATAGTAAATATGAAAGAGAAATTAATCATCAACGATATATGCGAATTCTCTGATGTTACCTATGACAGTCTGACAATGCACATGCAGTTTACTGATTACATGCATGTAGAAAATTTGTTCTGAGTTAAAGCTGTCAATCAAAGTTTGAAGAAGAATCAAATATAACTACCACACGACGGCTAATGTAGAAAATACTTTTCTGACATATTATGGCACGATGCGCTCTCCCTGCACATCTTCGAGATGCATCTGCTGCCTGCTGTCTATTAAACCTGAATAGAACAAAATGTCACAGTAGTTAGTCCTTTTTCCACATGCGACTACTTTGGGTTGAGAAGTGAAGGGAATTATGTTCAAAGTTCCATTAGATTGATAACTTCAGCAGAGAGCAGAATTGCGTTTTAAAAAATATAGTATTGCATGTATTCGAACTCGCGACATCTTATCTATGCTACAAGCTGACACGTAGCTACAACAGCTCCAGAGCTCGGCAACTATTCCTCCAGAACTTTTGGATTCCACAGCACTGTGAGATTATGCATATGGCCAGGTCTTGACTTCTGAGAGACAAACAGTTACAGCTTTTCTTTTGGACTGAACGACGTTTTCTAGTAACAGATAGCGCAATAGAATAGCTCAAGTGGAAAGGAACACTTCCTATTTAAACTTCTGCATCCTACAATGTTGGCAGTTGTGTGTAGGTGGCAGTAACGTGATTTTATTTCTGTGATTACAAAATAGTCGAATGTATGCACTGGGTAGCCGAGGCAGCTAGTTCATGGTGAATCGGTCAACCAAGTAAATGAATTTACTGAACATGCTGCAAATTACTACAGGGAGCCTGTGTGTCAGAATTCTCATCCAGTGTGGCGCAACTGCGTTACGATAGAAAAATGACTCGCAGAGAAGAGGATTTCGTGGTCTGTTGGACGGATGGTAGGTTGTTATACCTATGGTCTGGGTTCGATTCCCACTTCTGTCAATGATTTTAGATAGGGAGAGACAGATTCCATTCTCTCCTGGCTACACCAAGTGAAGGAGATATAATGGCTGCGTGGTCTGAAAATTCACATTAAAGATGATATTCCTTCTTTACCAAGTAGACGGTAGGTTGAACCACAATAAAGTCTGGAGTGGCGACATGTAGAAACTCTATCACCAGTAACCTTTCTTATACTAGTTATTTATTTCAAGTGACGACACAAACGCTATGTATGGTCACAGGACACTTATTCCATCTTTTATTTGGGCTTCTGTATGTCGATAAAATTGGTTCTGAACTGGGAATGCAACTCAAACCGCCCTTAACGCGGAATTTGATCCCTTCGTGGCAACACAGCTCGACTACAATTTGTTGTTTGTTCAAAACTGCAGATTCCTCAACACCTTCACATATTATGCGTGAATGGGATCGAATCCTGGCCCGGCACTAAAGATTTAATTATGTATTATCAAGCTCTAGCATGAGAACACCTATCTGCTGGTGGATAATAATTTTGATTTTTAATGTATTTTCATTCGCTGTCAACACTAACGATATCCGACGTTTTTAACTCCCAGTGAGACACAGAACTATTTGCGAGATGACTGTAAGTTCAAGATGCTATTCTGAGCAGCTGGTGGAGAAAAATTCGGTAGCTGACGTCTCGTTGTGTGTAGTCAACAACGATATGTGTGGGGCTCTATTCCCAGTGAGCGCTGAACTCTTCGTCATATTATTTCAGTTCAAACATGCTCACATGTCACTGCTGGTGCAACAAACCCATATTTAACGTTAGTTTTCTCTAGAATATAACAGCGATAGGTGCCGGGTTGGAGTCCTGGGAAGGAAAAAATTAATGTTTCGTCTCGTCATTTCAGTTAAAACATCTAGTTACTGCCGCGAAATTCCGATATGTCACATTTGACTGTGCTTCGATGGCAATCCGATTAGGTTCCGGGTTCGAATCCGTGTCCAACACACAGCTTTACCTCACGGCATTTCAAGTAAGTTACTTGTGAAGAAGCCATATTTAACATCTCTCGTAGTTCGTTAACAGGGACAATAGATGCTGGGTAGGAATTCACGTCTGTTAAAAGTGTTTGCGTTATGCAAATTAAAGTTGATATTTGCTAACTGATACTGTCTAAAATCGAGGTATATCACTCTCTGTATGCCTAATCAGGAATGACTGTTAGTTTCCGTCAGTCACGAAATCTTTGCTTAGTCTGCATGAGCTGGGTTTGAATCCATATGCAGAACAAGACGGATCGTCGTGTCATTTAATGTTCATACATATTCTCAACTAGCTGCTCGTGAATAACTTAAATTTTTAATGTCATTTTGTGTTAAATAGTTCAAATGGTTCAAATGGCTCTGAGCACTATGGGACTTAACTTCTAAGGTCATCAGTCCCCTAGAACTTAGAACTACTTAAACCTAACTAACCTAAGGACATCACACACATCCATGCCCGAGGCAGGATTCGAACCTGCGACCGTAGCGGTCACGCGGTTCCAGACTGAAGCGCCTAGAACCGCACGGCCACATCGGCCGGCCCCCACCATCTGGTATCAATGCATTACCTTATAATCCATTATATATAATCATTTTCATAGTACACTTGATATTATAGATGAGTAGGACACAAGACAGGACTTAGATAATGTCCGTTTAACGTCAACAGTGTGTAACATTTTACTTTTTTTGAATAGGACAATGTTCCTCTCCAATAATTTTTAGATTAGTTACAATAAGCTTACGCTGCAAGAGAATTCGCTTGTATTTTTCAATATGTGGTCTGTTGTCGGTTTGAAGGCCTTCCATAACATCGGCAACGTAGTGCAACTCCACCGAGAGCTGTCTGGAGTAGGGTGGAGATAGCACTGTGAAAGTGGCGAGCTGTCGAAGACGATCTTCATATTCCTAATGCGATTAGGACATCGTATACTCTTGACGACGTTTAGCACCTGTGCGGTCAGTCACCCAATTTCAGAATTCATTTTGAGTAATCCCGCTAAATTCCCAAAATATTGTCTTTTTATATTGATGAATAATATGGATAGTCATCACGTTCATGTGCCATCTACAACGCAAATTCAATGTTACTATCCTAGGAACTAACCTACAATACGTTTTGTATTTCATAATCGGAACTATCTGCATTAACCGTCATCAGAGCAATGTCAGGGAACAGAATGCAGCAGTGCCTGCTTGAGGACCTGCTTGAGTCGTGTTCTAAGGAAAGGGTAGTTGCTGGTTCACATTATATTACACTAGCGAGAAGTACCGACTTTTCCTTTTCTCTGCAAACATACAGAACTAAATTCAGTAACTAATTGCTAAGAATATATTTGAATTGTGCCAACTCAAAGATCAATAAATATGGATATAGATATAGATTTTTATATTTAAAGCCATTCTCGTTCTGCGTTGGAATAAACATCATTCATTATTTGCTTGTTCTTGTTACGATTGTTATTGTCATTCTCTCACTCGGAAGAGTCTTATGCTGATGCTGTATGAATAAATTATGCCATTGGATACAAAATGGTTTAGTTTTGAGACCTAACCCACGAGGGGGGAAGGCACAGTGGTCTGCTTCAGGAATTCCAAGCAATAAAACACAAAAAACAACCCAGGAAGGGTTCGAACAGCTACTTTTACGCAGAGACATGCATTTGGAATCTGTTCATCGTTACGGGGTCAAACAAGAAGGTAACATTACTGAAACAATGATCGGGCTACTTAGTATATAATAGAGCATACAGATTTCAAGGAGGAAACGTATGAAGACGCAGACTTCCTCGTTATCAATATGTGCGGCATATCTTTCGTGTTAACGAAAGTAAATTCCCGCTTTACCTCTTCTTACGTGTCAAATGAAATGAATGCCATGAGGAATAGAATATTTGTTGACTGCGTCTCTTCTTGCTTCCATCCTTACCAACATATTTCTTCATTCTCGTGGTAATCATGACATTCTATGTGCATGCTGCAAACGATTGCAAGTGGACAAATTCGACATCGAGGTGCAAAGCGTTTGGTATCTTACATTATATTCAATTCGAATAAGCTTCCGGTGTATTTTTACTTCGTTTGTATTTTTAGATGATTATGAACGTTACGGAAATTTATCTCACATGCTTTATGTTGAATGAGAAACATTGAATGATCCGTTTTGCTTTCCCTACGTTGAAATGATATAATGTCGGCGTCAACAGCCTTCTTCCACGCCGGAAGCTGAAACTTGTATCATTCTGGATTAATGATAATTGAATGTCTCATATGTATACATAGCCCACAAGGCGACGTCAGAAACCATCAGGGGAGAACGCCGCATAAAAACCAAACGTGCGCGCGCGTCTCCACTCTGAAGAACCGTATCGGAGAATCACGGCAAGCATTTCGCTGAAGAGCTGCCTCGTCAGAGAGCCGAGAAATGGCAGCGTCGTAGCAAGTATTTGTCAACACTCTGATAGTGCATTTACTTCCGGGTGTAGGTCGGCGTTACCTCGCTAAATTCACTTGACATTCGTTTTCACATCGAAGACTCGTACGATATAATCCACTGCAAGATGACACAATTAGAAAGTATATTTAATTTCTGGACTCCAAGAACGGCGTTCTTCACATAAGTAACACCAGTTTGTGTGTGCATTCGGGAGGACGACGGTGCAATCCCGCGGCCGGCCATCCTGATTTAGGTTTTCAATGATTTCCCTAAATCGCTTCAGGAAAATGCCGGGATGGTTCCTTAGGAAGGGCACGGCCGATTTCCTTCCCCATCCTTCCCTAATCCAAGCTTGTGCTCCGTCTCTAATGACATCGTGGTCGACGGGATGTTAAAACAGTAATCTCCACCTCCTCTGTTTGTGTGTTTAAGGTTGCGTTTTGAGGCTCAGGCAACATCGCAGTGACTATAGTCCGCCTCTGGCCGCCAGTGTGTCGTTAGCGCAGAGGTTCCCTTGTGCGTTGCAGTGCTTGTACTATAAGTTCGAATCACGGTAGAAGCCGCTGACTACAACCTTTTATTTTTCATTTTAATTAATGGAGTTGCAAACTGCTAGTAAAAATTTCTTATACGAAATCTAAAGAATGCCTTTAAACATCTATTTTCGCCCCATTTCGACTTAGTAAATTAAGTTAATATCATGGATTTCTGCTTTGCAAATTCCAAGGTGCTTCACTGTAAAATAGGTCCTGAAAAGACTCAAACCGACTGTCAACGATATAAATTTGAGCTTTGTTCGTCATATAGGTCTAACATGTCGGAAGGTTGTTTATGAAGTGCACCTGTTCATTAATATAGTTCCCATCTTCTAAATTTTTGCAATAGCACTTAACTGTAGACGTTTTCTAACACCGGCGTTAGCAATTCCTTTCCGTTCTCTGAAACCTTCAAAACGACAAATTTTTCTGGTTGAAATCTGATGACCTTAACTATCACTTCCGATCAATAATAAATACTTCATGAACCCGTACAAGGAACTCCAAATGTGCAGTGTGCCTGCACTGCTACAGAGCATGCATTGCAAGGTATTCACACAGATTATCGCATAGACTTACCATAAGGAATGAAACAAGAACTGTAATACGCTTTACACCACAGACGCTCACTCTGGCTTGACGAAAACATCCAAACATTGACCAAAAGTTGCACAAATAATTAAGTTTGAAAGGAAAAGAAACGAGGTATGAAGCATTTATAAATTCATCGAATGTAGTGAGGTGGTTTAATTTCGTCAAAGTCTATAAAATTAATTTCGGGCCATACTCGGCTCTTGCCGATTACCCGCCTACTAATCAGGGCGTCTGTCTCCGTTGCTTTTGAGCGTGAATGAAAATTGTAGAAATTTTCTGTGGAGCAACATTTAATAATAAAGCGTTTTAAATCATCAAAAGCGATGAGCGGTAGCAGGCGCTTTCGATAAAGAACGGGGGAGTGCAGCGCCGCTGCTGTCGCCACGGCCGCTGCCAGTAGCCAGCAAATGGATCCCGGAGCTTTGCCGCATACGGCGTCCAGAGGAGGACAGTCTGCAGGAAATATGCCGCAAAATCGTTACTAGATAAAATTTTGATATCGGTGTGTCACAAAGCGAAATAGATTGAATCTGCGCTACCATTACATTCACGTCTTCAGCATTCAGACAGAAGAGGCTATAAAAATATTTTATGCCAGCTGCTCTCGATCCATTGACATTATGAACAGAAACAACGCACGCTACCGCTAGACCACAGGCGTAATCAGCCTAGAGTCTCTCTATCTTGGGACAAGTTTTCCTCCAGGAAGTGCCGCAGTCTACAGTGTTGCCAGATTGTGCAGATAACCGGACTTAGAGAATTAGCGAGTTGGCCAGTTTTTTTGTCCCATGTCGCGATCGGCGCGGACTTAGCCTCTGAAGCGGCCGGCCGCCGGTCGAGTTTTATGTCAAAGAGTGTACATTTACGTCCTCACTGTGAGCTCAGAACTGAAAAGAGGGATGTGACACGATCGACGGGCGTTCACTGCCCAACACATCTGTGCAAAGCTTCATCGGATTTTTACAGTGGTTTCCATTTCGCGACCGATCAGAACTTACTTTCCGGATAGCCCTCGCATCACGAACACCGTGTGTGCTCATATGTTACTTCCAATGCGACAGTATTGCGACGCAATTTGTCTGTGGGCACTGCTCATCCACACCTGGCGCGTGTCTCTATGAAATGTCTTCGTGATGTTGAGATACTCTCGTGGCCAGCAAGGTCCCCACATTTCTCCCCAATGGAACATGTGTGGAACCAGCTCGGACACCAGCTCCGCCCCAGTGGCCGTACCCAGGACATTACACACCAGTTACAACACTTTTGGGCCGGCTCCCCCTCGTAAGAGGATGCAGTGACTTTATGACAGCCTTCCCCACCGAAGCAGTGCATTCGTCCAGTCCAAAGGGAGTACAACTGTTACGTCCCCTTTGAAAAACTATGAAACATGGAACGTCCCCTTAGAAAAATTATGAATGAGAGGGCTGGAAAACTTCTACGTTATTTGATACAAAGACAGCTGAGAAAAACTGAACGGACTCAGACAGTTCTCTCTTTACTTCCTCTGATCGTCATTAAACTGACACACAATATTTTTAGCGCAACGCAATCTGACTTTCAACAATCCCTACAAAAGAATGGCCCTGACTAACAATAACCTATACTTTTCATGAATCACTTACCTCACAAAAATCTACGTTATTCGAACTACTGCAATACAGCGAGCGCCAATACTGCCAGCTAAATAAAAGATTCTAACTACTGAAGGCACTGGCTACTGACAGGCATAGTTAGCAAATGAAAGATTTTTATAGGGAACAAACGATGTATTTAGCTTAATAGTGTTCAAAAGTCAACACACACACACATATATATATATAATGAGATCCAGCTTTACAAATTTCGTTTTTCTGGCGGACACACGTCCAGATCGTCCGCTTATCTTATCCTCTCAAAACTCTGGCATCTTTCTCTCCACATCCATCACTGCTGGCGGCTCACCTCCAATTGCACAACGCTACGCGCTGTTCACATCCAACTGCCCAACACTACACAAGCGAATACATCTACATCTACATTTATACTCCGCAAGCCACCCAACGGTGTGTGGCGGAGGGCACTTTACGTGCCACTGTCGTTATCTCCCTTTCCTGTTCCAGTCGCGTATGGTTCGCGGGAAGAACGACTGTCTGAAAGCCTTTGTGCGCGCTCTAGTCTCTCTAATTTTACATTCGTGATCTCCTCGGGAGGTATAAGTAGGGGGAAGCAATATATTCGATACCTCACCCAGAAACGCACCCTCTCGAAACCTGGCGAGCAAGCTACACCGCGATGCAGAGCGCCTCTCTTGCAGAGTCTGCCACTTGAGTTTGTTAAACATCTCCGTAACGCTGTCACGGCTACCAAATAACCCTGTGACGAAACGCGCCGCTCTTCTTTGGATCTTCTCTATCTCCTCCGTCAACCCGATCTGGTACGGATCCCACACTGATGAGCAATACTCAAGTATAGGTCGAACGAGTGTTTTGTAAGCCACCTCCTTTGTTGATGGACTACATTTTCTAAGGACTCTCCCAATGAATCTCAACCTGGCACCCGCCTTACCAACAATTAATTTTATATGATCATTCCACTTCAAATCGTTCCGCACGCATACTCCCAGATATTTTACAGAAGTAACTGCTACCAGTATTTGTTCCGCTATCATATAATCATACAATAAAGGATCCTTCTTTCTATGTATTCGCAATACATTACATTTGTCTATGTTAAGGGTCAGTTGCCACTCCCTGCACCAAGTGCCTATCCGCCGCAGACATTCCTAAATTTCGCTGCAATTTTCTAATGCTGCAACTTCTCTGTATACTACAGCATCATCCGCGAAAAGCCGCATGGAACTTCCGACACTATCTACTAGGTCATTCATATATATTGTGAAAAGCAATGGTCCCATAACACTCCCCTGTGGCACGCCAGAGGTTACTTTAATGTCTGTAGACGTCTCTCCGTTGATAACAACATGCTGTGTTCTGTTTGCTAAAAACTCTTCAATCCAGCCACACAGCTGGTCTGATATTCCGTAGGCTCTTACTTTGTTTATCAGGCAACAGTGCGGAACTGTATCGAACGCCTTCCGGAAGTCAAGAAAAACAGCATCTACCTGGGAGCCTGTATCTAATATTTTCTGGGTCTCATGAACAAATAAAGCGAGTTGGGTTTCACACGATCGCTGTTTCCGGAATCCATGTTGATTCCTACATAGTAGATTCTGAGTTTCCAAAAACGACATGATACTCGAGCAAAACACATGTTCTAAAATTCTACAACAGATCGACGTCAGAGATATAGGTCTATAGTTTTGCGCATCTGCTCGACGACCCTTCTCGAAGACTGGGACTACCTGTGCTCTTTTCCAATAATTTGGAACCTTCTGTTCCTCTAGAGACTTGCGGTACACGGCTGTTAGAAGGGGGGCAAGTTCTTTCGCGTACTCTGTGTAGAATCGAATTGGTATCCCGTCAGGTCCAGTGGACTTTCCTCTGTTGAGTGATTCCAGTTGCTTTTCTATTCCTTGGACACTTATTTCGATGTCAGCTATTTTTTCGTTGGTGCGAGGATTTAGAGAAGGAACTGCAGTGCGGTCTTCCTCTGTGAAACAGCTTTGGAAAAAGGTGTTTAGTATTTCAGCTTTACGCTTGTCATCCTCTGTTTCAATGCCATCATCATCCCGGAGTGTCTGGACATGATGTTTCGAGCCACTTACTGATTTAACGTAAGACCAGAACTTCCTAGGATTTTCTGTCAAGTCGGTACCTAGTATTTTACTTTCGAATTCACTGAACGCTTCACGCATAGCCCTCCTTACGCTAACTTTGACATCGTTTAGCTTCTGTTTGTCTGAGAAGTTTTGGCTGCGTTTAAACTTGGAGTGAAGCTCTCTTTGCTTTCGCAGTAGTTTCCTAACTTTGTTGTTGTACCACGGTGGGTTTTTCCCGTCCCTCACAGTTTTACTCGGCACGTACCTGTCTAAAACGCATTTTACGATTGCCTTGAACTTTTTCCATAAACACTCAACATTGTCAGTGTCGGAACAGAAATTTTCGATTTGATCTGTTAGGTAGTCTGAAATCTGCCTTCTATTACTCTTGCTAAACAGATAAACCTTCCTCCCTTTTTTTATATTCCTATTAACTTCCATATTCAGGGATGCTGCAACGGCCTTATGATCACTGATTCCCTGTTCTGCACTTACAGAGTCGAAAAGTTCAGGTCTGTTTGTCACCAGTAGGTCCAAGATGTTATCTCCACGAGTCGGTTCTCTGTTTAATTGCTCTAGGCAATTTTCGGATAGTGCACTCAGTATAATGTCACTCGATGCTCTGTCCCTACCACCCGTCCTAAACATCTGAGTGTCCCAGTCTATATCTGGTAAATTGAAATCTCCACCTAAGACCATAACATGCTGAGAAAATTTATGTGAAATGTATTCCAAATTTTCTCTCAGTTGTTCTGCCACTAATGCTGCTGAGTCGGGGGGTCGGTAAAAGGAGCCAATTATTAACCTAGCTCGGTTGTTGAGTGTAACCTCCACCCATAATAATTCACAGGAACTATCCACTTCTACTTCACTACAGGATAAACTACTACTAACAGCGACGAACACTCCACCACCGGTTGCATGCAATCTATCCTTTCTAAACACCGTCTGTGCCTTTGTAAAAATTTCGGTCAACCAGCCACAGTCAACCAGCCACAGACTGCACACAGCACACTCAGTGATTTTCATACAGAGGGCTGCGTGGCGTTACCAACATAAAACCCTAAACAGCCTACTTACACAACGTCATACTGATCAGTGGGCTAACACTGCTAAATACATTGTCTCATTCAGTGCTGCGGGCTCAATGTGCTCTGGTGAACTTCACTGTGAATACTGTTTTACTCAAATGGCTCTGAGCACTATGGGACTTAACTTCTGAGGTCATCAGTCCACTAGAACTTAGAACTACTTAAACCTAACTAACCTAAGGGCATCACACACATCCATGCCTGAGGCAGGATTCGAACCTGCTACCGTAGCGGTCGCGCGGTTCCAGACTGTAGCGCCTAGAACCGCTCGGCCACGCCGGCCGGCAATTATGAGTGAAATCCGACCGCATCCTGTCCGCTTAACTGAGGCGACAGTGACGTGGTGTCGGGAAGACAGAGCTTCCTCGTTTCGTGAGGTGGACTTGAGGTCCGTTTGCGGCTGTGAGTCGATGCTGTCTGACTGGCGGTGATAGACCGCTGATTTAATAAGCCGGCCCGGCCGTTGCCGGACGCTCTGCAGCGCCCATCGCAGGCAATTAATCTCGCTGCGGCCCACGGCGCACGCGCAGAACCGCGGGAGGGCAGCTGCAGTCACACACACGCCACCTGCTGATGGGGCGGCTAATTGCAGCTATTGTGGCGGCTGTGACGAATGTCTCTCTGTTCCCCCCACTCCTACCAGGGAGAACAGCAATCCCGTTTAAGGCTCACAGTCTCTGCTTTGGGAGGATTTTACCCACCCATTTTGGATGCAAGCTACTACAGCCAAGTAAAATATCCATCGCCATCAATTTCACTCGTAGCAGCGTCGAAACTATTACAGCCAGAGCATCGTACTATGCTGTGAAACATTTGTTGTTGTTGTTGTGGTCTTCAGTCCTGAGACTGGTTTGATGCAGCTCTCCATGCTACTCTATCCTGTGCAAGCTCCTTCATCTCCCAGTACCTACTGCAACCTACATCCTTCTGAATCTCCTTAGTGTATTCATCTCCTGGTCTCCCTCTACGGTTATTACCCTCCACGCTGCCCTCCACTACCAAATTGAGGATCCCTTGATGCCTCAGAACATGTCCTACCAACCGGTCCCTTCTTTTAGTCAAGTTGTGCCACAAACTTCTCTTCTCCCCAATCCTATTCATTAGTTATGTTAGTTATTGAATCCTCATCATTCTTTTGTAGCACCACATTTCGAAAGCTTCTATTCTCTTCTTGTCTAAACAATTTATCGTCCATGTTTCACTTCCATACATAGCTACACTCCATATAAATACTTTCAGAAACGACTTCCTGACACTTAAATCTATACTCGATGTTAACAAATTTCTCCTCTTCAGAAAGGCTTTCCTTTCCATTGCCAGTCTACATTTTATATCCTCTCTACTTCGACCATCATCAGTTATTTTGCTCCCCAAATAGCAAAACTCCTTTACTACTTTAAGTGTCTCATTTCCTAAACTAATTCCCTCAGCATCAGCTGACTTAATTCGACTACATTCCATTATCCTCGTTTTGCTTTTGTTGATGTTCATCTTATATCCTCCCTTCAAGACACTGTCCATTCCGTTCAACTGCTCTTCCAAGTCCTTTGCTGTCTATGACAGAATTACAATGTCATCGGCAAACCTCAAAGTTTTTATCTCTTCTCCATGGATTTTAATTCCTACTCCGAATTTTTCTTTTTGTTCCTTCACTGCTTGCTCAATATACAGATTGAACAACATCGGGGAGAGGCTACAACCCTGTCTCACTCCCTTCCCAACCACTGCTTCCCTTTCATGTCCCTCGACTCTTATAACTGCCATCTGTTTTCTGTACAAATTGTAAATAGCCTTTCGCTCCCTGTATTTTACCCCTGCCACCTTCAGAATTTGAAAGAGAGTATTCCAGTCAACATTCTCAACAGCTTTCTCTAAGTCTACAAATGCTAGAAACGTAGGTTTGGCTTTCCTTAATCTAGCTTCTATGATAAGTCGTAGGGTCAGTATTGCCTCACGTGTTCCAATATTTTTACGGAATCCAAACTGATCTTCCCCAAGGTCGGCTTCCACTAGTGAAACATTTAGTTGCTTTCAAACATTTTTTTCGGTTATGCCCGAATTTCAGTTTGCACCCCACTCGTTGCTCTTAGAACATTAAGATGATATTCGAAAGATGCATACGCACTAGGCCAACATAAAGGCCAACGAAAGACAGAGACAGGATTCGGCCGAAAGTTGGTCGCCATTGCATTTGCGTTCGGCTTTCACCCACACCATAAGAAGGGAGTCGGCCAAGTGGACTCGCATTTGGCTCTGATAACTGGCCGACATTGTTCTCATTTTGTTATTGTTGTAAAGTAGCGTTTTAATGACAATTTTACCAGCCAGTATTATGAGGGAAGAAGAGGATTTAGCAATCGTCGCATGTGCAGCATTTACACTCCTGGAAATGGAAAAAAGAACACATTGACACCGGTGTGTCAGACCCACCATACTTGCTCCGGACACTGCGAGAGGGCTGTACAAGCAATGATCACACGCACGGCACAGCGGACACACCAGGAACCGCGGTGTTGGCCGTCGAATGGCGCTAGCTGCGCAGCATTTGTGCACCGCCGCCGTCAGTGTCAGCCAGTTTGCCGTGGCATACGGAGCTCCATCGCAGTCTTTAACACTGGTAGCATGCCGCGACAGCGTGGACGTGAACAGTATGTGCAGTTGACGGACTTTGAGCGAGGGCGTATAGTGGGCATGCGGGAGGCCGGGTGGACGTACCGCCGAATTGCTCAACACGTGGGGCGTGAGGTCTCCACAGTACATCGATGTTGTCGCCAGTGGTCGGCGGAAGGTGCACGTGCCCGTCGACCTGGGATCGGACCGCAGCGACGCACGGATGCACGCCAAGACCGTAGGATCCTACGCAGTGCCGCAGTGCCGTAGGGGACCAGCAAATTAGGGACACTGTTGCTCCTGGGGTATCGGCGAGGACCATTCGCAACCGTCTCCATGA
Organism: Schistocerca cancellata; assembly: GCF_023864275.1. Lineage (NCBI taxonomy): Eukaryota > Metazoa > Arthropoda > Insecta > Orthoptera > Acrididae > Schistocerca > Schistocerca cancellata. Next base: position 598,869,219 of record NC_064631.1, on the reverse strand, counting down.
AGCTGGGCTACGGTCCCGCACACCGTTAGGCCGTCTTCCGCTCACGCCCCAACATCGTGCAGCCCGCCTCCAGTGGTGTCGCGACAGGCGTGAATGGAGGGACGAATGGAGACTTGTCGTCTTCAGCGATGAGAGTCGCTTCTGCCTTGGTGCCAATGATGGTCGTATGCGTGTTTGGCTCCGTGCAGGTGAGCGCCACAATCAGGACTGCATACGACCGAGGCACACAGGGCCAACACCCGGCATCATGGTGTGGGGAGCGATCTCCTACACTGGCCGTAAACCACTGGTGATCGTCGAGGGGACACTGAATAGTGCACGGTACATCCAAACCGTCATCGAACCCATCGTTCTACCATTCCTAGACCGGCAAGGGAACTTGCTGTTCCAACAGGACAATGCACGTCCGCATGTATCCCGTGCCACCCAACGTGCTCTAGAAGGTGTAAGTCAACTACCCTGGCCAGCAAGATCTCCGGATCTGTCCCCCATTGAGCATGTTTGGGACTGGCTGAAGCGTCGTCTCACGCGGTCTGCACGTCCAGCACGAACGCTGGTCCAACTGAGGCGCCAGGTGGAAATGGCATGGCAAGCCGTTCCGCAGGACTACATCCAGCATCTCTACGATCGTCTCCATGGGAGAATAGCAGCCTCCATTGCTGCGAAAGGTAGATATACACTGTACTAGTGCCGACATTGTGCATGCTCTGTTGCCTGTGTCTATGTGCCTGTGGTTCTGTCAGTGTGATCATGTGATGTATCTGACCCCAGGAATGTGTCAATAAAGTTTCCCCTTCCTGGGACAATGAATTCACGGTGTTCTTATTTCAATTTCCAGGAGTGTATTTTACTGCAAGAAGCTGATCATCAGGGAAAGATGGAGAAGAAACGACGCTAGTAGACGACCTCTCGTTTAAAAACTACGGAGCAATGTGATGGGACAAAACTAATCTCTACGTTAAATCTGGAATGGAATATAGGCTATTTCATAAATTTTTCTCTAATGATAGATAGAGATTCAAATGGTTATTGAGTTGTGTAGGCCCTAAATGGCCCTGAGCACTATGGGACTTAACTTCTAAGGTCATCAGTCACCTAGAACTTAGAACTACTTAAACCTAACTAACCTAAGGGCATCACACACATCCATGCCCGAGGCAGGATTCGAACCTGGTACCGTAGCGGTCGCGCGGTTCCAGACTGTAGCGTCTAGAACCGCTCGGCCACCCTGACCGGTGTAGTCCCTAAAATTTCCGAAGATAGCACTCCTTTTAGAAGAGCTGTACCTGCACCAGAAAGTTAATAATCACTCCCTGTTTTGTTCGTTTCTTTTTTGTCGTTCACTGCGGAAAGATGTCAATAAAGACATCATTTTGTTTTTAAGTCGTGCATGTCACTTTCTAATAGCTGAGTTATTTCCATTCAAACGTTCGGTTCGTTTTTAAAAACCCAGTCTGTATTGCTCCATAAACATTTCCATTCACAATAATGCTCTGTCACCTTCAGTGCTCTCTCCATGTTTCGCTGTAGATTCCAGTATTTTTAAACACAAAAAATGCGCACACTTAGCGAAAGCAGGAATTGCCTGCAGAGGAAACAACGACTGCAACGACTGTTGAAATCAAGTTTCTCAAGACAGCCACAAACCGCACTCACTATGTTTTATTGACCCATTTAGCTTTTTAGTTCAACAGCTATGTAGTGTACTTTAAACTATAAATTCCACAATTTCTGATGATGGTCTTGTTAAAGTAAATATACTAAGTACGACTTGTGGCTGTGCTCAAAAACGTAAACACACACCCGAACTTCAGACGAAAAATCGTCACTGAACCAACAAACATTCGACTCGACGTTCGCACTAAGAGAGGGGCCCGAACGCCAACGCATCACCAACGCTTTGATGTTACTGCCAGAAGCGCTAATCGCAAACGAGGCTAACCCCTTCGTTGGCTTCGATTTTCCGCCAGTACACACAAAGCATATCTCGGCCACAAAGCGGTTGGCTGTCGTTCGTTTTGCTTCATTGGCAGTGTGTACTAGAGACGACCAAAGTCGTTCATCCTTGAGAACTAGTTCACTGTTCATCGCTCTTTTTTGGGAACCTTTCATTTTTACTCGCTCACCGTTCCTTGTGCTTGGCATATGGTTCTTATGAAAAATTGAAAATAAGTAGCATAGGTGACTGAAGATGGAAGGAACCAAGAGGGGGCACATGCCTCCAGCCCTGGAGTACACAGTTTTTATTCATAACAGAATTCTCACACACTTGTAATTTTCGTGATTCTGCAAAACATCTCGTTTAGCCGACTGTAGCGGTATGTGGCTGATCGCAGTGAAATAATATAAGGTGGAGCACGAAAAACGGGCCCCGAGTACAGACTGCTCGCCAATTACGCACGATTTGTTGACCGCTACGAGCAGAATAGATAAACATGTAATAATTAGGCAGTGAAGAAATAACAAATAAACAATGCAAACATCTTAGAAACAACAGATGGACAATTGGTAAGCTACAATGAGGAGTCTATTACTCGGGGCGATTTTTTGTGCGCCACCCTGTACCACTGAAATTATGTTGTAGGAGTTATCATGTTCTCTTTACAAAACGTGGCACCATACACTCGATTACGAAGCGCTGACTTCATTCGGTTGTAAGTCGGTCTGCCTTCCATAACAATGAACATGCTCTTTTACTTTGGATTAAAAAGAGACGGAAAATAGCCAGTCGTGTGTGCCGTGCCGGCGTCCTTTGCATGTGCAATAACAACAAAATCTTGCCTTTTCAGAATTATTTCTTGTGCAGTTTATCGAAATAGTGAAGTAAGCAGATACGCCGTTTTGCTACCTGAAACGATGTATGTATTACATACCACGTAATTTATATGTAAGTATTAAATACATTTTAATCGTTTTAATTACCTTTCGTGGACGCTGAATAGAATACGAAAAGAACCAGAAGTTCAGAGTTAGAAAAAGGTTTGAAACAGATCTAGAATGGGCGTGCGAAGCGAACGAAACGAACAACAACTCGATACTGAAATAATTATGAGCAGTCGGCAGTGGAAATGCGACGAGTGGCCACACGAAGAAGGACGAGTCCGGCCGAGCGAGACCGAGACCGAGACAGACGGGAACGGGACCGAGGCTGGAACGAGACCGGCCGACGTACCGTTTCGGGAACGAGACCGACCGTTTCCCGTTCCCGGGAACTGTAAGTAGAAAGCCGCGACCGAAGTGGACTGCCAAAGACCGTTCCGTGAATATGTTCCTCGCTCGTTCCGTTAATCTTGGTGAACCGTTCCTTTGGACCCGTTAGTTCGCGAACGACCAATCTCTAGTATGTACATGCCTGAATACTGCCCATGTAGGCTACAGGCCAGCATTGCCGCAACAATTCTGAGTGCTTTACTGATTCGTGTACGAAGGGTAGGAGTGTACTTGACGGGAGTTTTGCACTCGCGATCGGTAGCGTTAATTTCACAAAAAGAAGTCTAGTGGTGTGGTGGTGCGAATAGACCACACGACACGTCCACCTGTCGGGTAAACTTTCACTCAGCACATCCTGCACGTTCAGACTCCAATGCAATGGTACACCGTCGTGCTGGAAGACGATGGTGGTTGCTGCTCTTAGATCTGTGGTAGGAAATTGTTCGGGCATATCAAAGGTAGGACACCCGTTTGGAGTACAGCGTTGTATGGACGCGAATCATGGACTGTCGGAGAAGAAGAGAGAAGCGTTTGAGAAGTGGTGCTATAGGAGGATGTTGAAAATTGGGTGGACTGGTAAGATAAGAAATTAGGAAGTTCTCTGAACTATCGACGAGGGAAGACACATCTAAAAAACACTGACAAAATAAAAGGACGGGACGTTAAAGAAAGAAAGCAAAGAAGATTGAGTTGAACTTACCGTCGACATCGCGGTCATTAGAGAAGGAGGACAGTCTCGGATTGTGTCAAGGATGAGAGAGGAAATCGGCCGTTTCCAAAGGAACCATCGCGGCATTTGCCTGGAGTGATTTAGGAAAATCACGGACAATCTAAATCCGGATGTCCAGACGCGGGTTTGAACCGTCGTCCTCCCGAATGCGAGTCCATTGTGCTAATTACAGAGCCTCCTCGCTCGTTGGGACTGACTGTTACGCTATGAGTCAAGACATGACGGAATAACTCCTGTGGTGGTATTGGGAGCCGCAGAGAAAAAAAAACTGTTTGGGCAGACAGAGACAAATAACTGAGGACGATGGGTGATAGCGCCACTGTGAGATGAAAAGGTTAGCACAGGAGAGAAATTCTTGGCGGCCCGCATCAAAGGAGTCAACAGACCGATGACGAAAAAGAGAGAAGACAATCACAGTGGCATTATAATCGTAACAGAGGAGTGGAGCTGTGATTGTTTAACCATTTGTTGTGGGTCAAAGCGGGGCTGGAAACCTTTTTAAAATCACTTTCAGAGGTACGTCAAGTTCAAATGATCCGGGTCCACCAAGGAGAAAAGGAGCTTTTTAAGTAAAAAATAACAATTTAAGTAATAAGAAACTTCATTCTACATTGAAGGTCGAAAACGTTATTATTCAATCCAGAATTCAGAGTGTAACCTAAAAAATGGAAGATTAGGGTTCAATGTCATTTCGACGATTACGTCATTAGTGCACAGGCTTGGATGGGGGCAAAGGCAGGGAAAGAAATTAGCAATGTCCTTTTCAAAGAAATCAGCACGGGATTTTTACTTGCGCGATTCAGGGGAAGCTTTGGAAACCTAATCAGGATGGCAAGACGGGTGTTTAAACCGCCTCTCTCCCAAACACAGTCCAGCGCCTTATATTTTCGACACCTCGGTCCGTCAAAGCGTCAGAAGCTGGTAACCTTACGCAACAATCTCAGATTGTCTTGCTACTACACGGAGGCGACAAAAGTCACTGGGTACCTCCTAATATGGTGTCGGACCTCCTTTGGCTCGGCGCAGTGCAGCATCTCGACACGGCATGGGTTCAACGAGTCGTTGGAAGCCCCCTGCTGAAGTACTGAGCCGTGCTGCGTCCATAGCATTCCGTAATTTCGAAAGTGTTGCCGGTGTAATGATTTTGTGCACGCACTGACCTCTCGATTATGTGCCAGAAGTGTTCGATGGGACTCAAGTCGGGCGATCTGCGTGACCAAATCATTCGCTCAGATGCACCAGTGACATGGCGCATTGTGATCCACAAAATTTCCATCGTTGTTTTCAACCATCAACAGCTGAAAAAGGCCTCCAAGTAGCCGAACATAACGTTTTCCAGTCAATGATCCGCGTAAACACAGACGACATTGAAAGGTCTCTGTTGGATTCCTTTCATGTTAATTACTTAAAACTGTTGTCATTTACGGCATAAATTCCTATTCTAAATTTACTGTGGCGTTTCTGACTATCTGGGAGGAGACTGAGTAGTGGAACGTGTTACTTTTACACATAAACAAGAACGATCTGTCACACTACTACACTTTAAAACACAGTTTATATGTAATTCGTGTCACACAGTCTCATACGGAACCTACATCCGCTTTCTTTTATATACTGTATGTGATAAGATACTGTCATCCCCCTTCCCTTCTGTGTGAGAGGATGAATGAGCAAATGTATTTCTAGTTGCATGCTTGAGGGTAGCAGACAAGCCTGGCTGCTAGAGAACAGTAGGACCAACGTCGGAACAGGTAGCTACGCTTTCTAAAAGCAAAGCGGTTTCTATCCTTAGTATGGTCCTGCCAGTCCCTTGTCATGTTGGTATAGGAAGCTGCCCCTCTGGCCACTTCCGTTTGTATTTGTGAGCCACCCTCAGAAAGGGACCAGGTCAGTCTGTCCGTGGCGAGCGTCTGGAGTGGCAAGATCTCCGGCTAAGCGCGTGTCTGCTAAGTCCGTAGAACAATGGATTTCTTAAGTTCAGCCTAACTGAAAATTTAATCACCTTTATTTCAGGTTTAGCTCTAAAATATCTAATGTTATCTTAAATTGCAACGCAGTGTAATTCTCGTGTGAAGTTCAGAATATATTCCGGTAGTTGCTTTGTCACTACTTTGTGAGTAAAGTGGAACCGCGTCTTGATCAGTAACTCCAACTAAGTTCATCAATCTTAAATGCGAATGTGCGTGAGATTATAACGTCTCGCCTTGACAATAATTTTCAATATAGCAACTTTTCTTTATGTTCAACCCACGTGGGGTGTACTTTGTGAAAGCAGTACCACGTGCTTATAGAATTGTTTGACCCATCAGGTTAATAGTAAGACGATAGTAACCAGTTCGAGGCTTTTCTTTTGTAAATTGCTTTTCGATCTAATTTATTTTAATCATCAAAATTATTGTGGAGTTACACTATTTGTGTAAACCAAGTTGACCACGTGAAGCATGTGGTGTAAGCATCAAAGTAGCCCTCAGCTATTCTTTTCGGGTAGATTTCACAAAGAGTTAATGTGAATGTAGTATACCAGTGTGTGGTGGATTGTGCTACGAACGTAACTTCTTTGGGTGAAAATTGAATCGGTTGGTAGTGGTTAATTTTCTCTTGCATATGTATCCACGTTCTTTGTGTGTTGTTTTATGAATACAGTGTTGTATGCAGTCTCCCAATCTTGGCTCCATATTTGATGTGTTCCATAAGATTAAAAACTCACATTTTCACAGTCCTAAATAAGGCACCAGCTTAGTTATGACTCACGTTTAATATGCTGAAATTTCAATGATCAATGTTAAAATAAATTTCCAAATATAAACTGATTTATTTCTTTTTATTTAAATTCTCTTATATATATATATATATATATATATATATATATATATATATATATATATATATATCACCAGTTGTCGTGTGACTATTAACAGATTATAATTAATGTTAGTCTGGATGGGAATTTGGTAAGCTAGACAGGATACCTGGTGAAACAGTTGCTCAGTAATGCAATATTAACTTCCCCAGACAGCTCACAGCTTTTAACCCGCTTTTATTGTCTATCAGTTCCGCTTACACCACAAAATAAAGCAACAACGTTATAACATCTTTATGTAGCCACCACCATCCTGCACAGTGTCTTGTTGACGACTTGGACCCGTGGGGTCTGCGCCTACCATCAGCTCTCACCAACCGAAATCTGATCTCTCCTGGTAACTTCACGGTTTTCCTGTAGTCTAGGGTCCAACCGATATGGCCAAGACCCCCACGAGAGGTGCTGCAGGCGACGTTGTGATGTTAGAAAAGGTACTTACGTCATTCTTCTACTGCCATAGCCCGTTAATGGCATATTTCGCTGCACAGTTCCAACGGATACGTTCGTCGTACGCCACTTATTGATTTCTGCAGTTATTGTAAGGAGTGTTGCTTGTCTGTTAGCACTGACATCTCTATGCAGACGCTGCTGCTCTCGGTCGTTAAGTTAAGGCCGTCGGCCACTGCGTTGACCTTGTGAGAGGTAATGCCTGGAATTTGATATTCTCGGCACAGTCTTGTCACCGTGGATCTCGGAATACTGAATTCTCCAACGATTTCCGAAATGGAATGTCCCATGCGTCTAGCTCCAACTTCCATTCTGCGCTCAGTCTGTTAACTCCCGTGCGGCCACAATCACGTCGGAAATCTTTTCACATAAATCACCCAAGTACAAATGACAGCTCCGCCAATGTGTTGCCCATTTACACTCTGTTACGCGACACTACTGCCATCTGTATATGTGCATATCGCTGTCTCATGACTTTTGTTGCCTTATTGTAAAGCTCGATGATAAAAATTGTTCAAAAACCACGTCTACATCTATATCAACATATATACTCCGATAGTCACCAAGCGGTGTGTGGCGGAGGACACAATTAGCACCAAAGTCATATTTCCCCCCTCTGTTCCACTCGCGGGACGCACGAGGGAAAAACGACAGTCTGAACGCCACAGTACGAGCTCTACATTCCCTTATATTTGAATGGTGATCACTGCGCGATTTGAAAGTTGCTGGTAATAATATATGCTCTACATCCTCCGCGAAGATCGGATTTCGGAATTTAGTGAGCAGCCCCTTCCCTTTAGCGCGTCGTCTATCAGCAAGTGTATCCCACTTCAAACTTACTATGAAATTTGTAACGCTCTCGCGATGACTAAATGTACCAGTCACGAATCTTGCCGCTCTTCTTGGACCTTTTCAATCTCTTGAATAAGACCCAACTGGTAAATCTCCCATACAGACGAACAATACTTTAAGACTGGACGAACTAACGTATTGTAAGCAATTTCCTTTGTAGAAGCACTGCATCGCTTCAGGATTTTACCAATAAACCGTAATCTAGAGTTCGCGTTACTTGTTGTTTGTGTAATCTGATCATTCCATTTGAGATCATTTCGAATAGTCACACCTAGATACTTGATGGATGTTACCGTTTCCAAAGACTGGAAATGTATTTTGTACTCGTACAGTAATGGGGATTTTCGCCTTGTTATACACAGTAGGTTAACTTACTAATATTGTGAGATAGCTACCAGTCATTACACCAAGCATTTATTTTCTGCAAATCCTGATTGATCTGTTAACAACTTATGTGTGATACTAATTTCCTGTAGACTACAGCATCATCGGCAAACAGTCTAATGCCGCTGTCAATACCGTCAACCAGATCGTTTATGTAAACCGTAAAGAGCAGCGGACCTATTACCCCGCCCTGTGGCACACCTGAAGCTACGCTTGTTCCGTTGAAGTCACCCCATTCAGGACGACATACTGCTCTCTGTCTGTTACAGAACTTTCCATCCAACCGCATATGTCATCGGATAGACCTTAAGCGCGCACTTTTTGGAGCAAGCGACAGTGCGGAACTGAGTCGAACGCCTTTCGAAGGTCGATAAATACGGCACCAACCTGGGAGCCGGTATCTAGAACCAGCTGTATATCACGCACAAAGAGGACCTGCTGTGTCTCGTATGACCGCTGTTTCCTAAAACCGTGCTTGTTTCGGCAGATGATTGGTTGGTTGGGTGGTTGTTTCGGAGAAGGAGACCAGACAGCGAGGTCATCTGTCTTATCGGATTAGGGAAGGACGGGGAACGAAGTCGGCCGTGCCCTTTGAAAGGAACCAACCTGGCATTTGCCTGAAGCGACTTAGGGAAATCACGGAAAACCTAAATCCGGATGGCCGGACGCGGGATTGAACCGTCGTCCTCCCGAATGCGAGTCCAGTGTCTCGGCAGATGAGCTTCCCAGATTCTAGAAAGGTCATTGTGTCTGAACACAAAATATGTTCCATGATTCTACAACAAATCGATGTCAGTGAAATTGGCCGGGAATTATATGCATCCGATTTTCTACCCCTTTTTATAGATTGCTATCACCTGGGCCTTCTTCCTGTCCCGTGGAACTTTCCGCGGTTCCAATGATCTCTGGTAAATGATGGAGAACAATGGTGGTATTTTTGTAGCATAGTCATCATATAATCTTCTGGAACCAGCTTCCGTCCACTTGCCTGCTGCCACGAATGTGAGGTTGTTTTCTTTCTAAGGAGTGGAAACGCTGAAAGGAAGGACGGGAGGCTGGTGCAGTCGTTTCCTCGGCAGGCGAGACCGCAGACAGCAGACTGAGCGGGCGTATTGCGAATGGAAGGGCCCGGCCGCAGGGGTTCCCACAGCACGGCGCACCGCGGCACGCCGCTGGGCGACTGGTTTCCCAGCACGGCCGCCTTTAATTGCCGGCCGCAGAAGCGTCCATCACGGGCGGCGCCGCACCGCTCCGCTGACCCACTTGCGCCCGTATGGGAACTCACGACCGCGCGCGCCCGCCGGCTGTCGGGCCGTTCCCACACACACGGGCCTCCGCGGCGAGGCGCAACAGGTGACCGGCCACTCTCCAGCTGGCGGGCCCACGCTTCAACGCGGCGAGGCTTAACACAGGCCTGCCTGCCGCTACCCCGTATGGATTTGGGATTGTGTGATAAGCCTTTCGATCCGTTCATATAAATCCAAACACATCCGATGAAGAATTCACGTCGGAGTTTTTCGCCGCTGGGGGACTGGATGTTGCGCTGTCCTTACGTTCATACCCTCACAATTGACCATCCGGTATTGAGATGGCTGTACTGCCAGGTCCAGTAAGCCAGTAAATTAAAAAAAAAAGTATTGCTACAAAGCCAACGGCACTGCTGCAGTGGTAACACCGGTTCCCACCAGATGACCGAAGTTCGCCGCTGTCGGGCTTGGCTAGCACTTGGACAGGTCATCGTCCGGGTCTGCCGAGTGCTGTTGGCAGGCGGGGTGCACTCAGCCCTTGTGGGGCCAATTGAGGAGCTACTTGACTGAGGAATAGCGGCACCGGTCGTGGAAACTGACAATGTCTGGGAGATAGGTGTGCTGACTACATCCCCTCTGTATGTGCATCCGGTGGTGGCTAAGGGTTGAGGATGACACGGCGTTGGGTCTTCAGAGCTGTTTGGATAGTGCTTGACTGCTTTCTTGTTGTTCTACAAAGATGCTGGCGGCGGCTCGTGCAAAATTTTACCAGTGAGCTGCAACATTACGAAAATAAACAGAAAACAAATCCATAAAAAATATATATATAAAAAAAAGTAGAACTCACTCAGTGACGACAAATAAAGTCCATATGTCGCCGATTTCCTCCTGCGGAATTTGTCTATATGTTTGGAATTAAAACCTTCAACGGTGGTTACCAAATTCTTTTCATGAATTTTATGCATAGTGCATGCTGTTGAACTCCGTGACTGTTCCTTTATAGGGAGTAGAAAAATTTCCGCTATCAGTCACAATAAAAGGTTATTTATTTGTCACACGACCGGTTTCAGGCTTGCGCCCATCCTCAGGCGTTTATACATTCATGTACATGTTTATATTGCTAGAAATCACTGTATAAATACAAAAAAAAATTGCTGGTGACAATTCTCCCACTTGTATTTGTTTAGTCACCAGAAAATAATTTTTTTGTATTTATACAGTGGTCTCCAGCAATATAAACATGTACATGAATGTATAAACGCCTGAGGATGGGCGCAAGCCCGAAACCGGGCGTGTGACAAATAAGTAACCTTTTATTGTGACTGGTAGCGGAAATTTTTCTAAATTCTTTTCAGTTCTTCTGTCCAATCACACCTTCGGAATTCGCGACATATTCGTACAGAACCGCCAAATATTTGTGACAAGGAAGAATAGAAATATCATTGCTGATCCGAGAATCTATTACAAACGCGAAGAAGGAAAATAGATGTTAGCTTACAACAGGATACGAACCTACTACCTTCGATTCTGTATGTCAACATGTCTGACCACAGAACCACACTGTACACACGCAACCTATAAAAACATTATTATTTATGTTAGGATATTCAGAAGTTTTTTTACCGCCAATCCGTCATCACCCGACATTTAATTATAGGAAATCGTAGCAAGGTTAACGTGTTCGCGATAAATCTTTAGTGCAAAAAACAACATGAATAATGTTGATAATCATTCCATATTGTGGTGTAGAGTCACGTGATAGTGTTTGAATGATATTTCCACGATTTGACTTAAAGCATGATACTAGTAGTAATATAAAATAAATACGCTGGTACAGTTAAATAGCAGAAATATCATTGAAAACTTAGTAATGTTGTGTCAGACGAAAATAAACTCGCCTGTACTGTGCCGGGTTCTTTGGTTTGTTCTGGGAGGAGACGGAGTGGAACTACAACACATAAAATATTAGTTCCCTTTATTGCAGTAGAGATATTAAGATTTACTTTATTTCTTAGAATCCATTTTCATAGGAATGTTCTGAGTATTTACAATTGTCTATGAATACTAAAGTATCACGTGATACAGCCGGCCGCGGTGGTCTAGCGGTTCAGGCGCTCAGTCCGGAACCGCGAGACTGCTACGGTCGCAGGTTCGAATCCTGCCTCGGGCATGGATGTGTGTGATGTCCTTAGGTTAGTTAGGTTTAAGTAGTTCTAAGTTCTAGGGGACTGATGACCACAGAAGTTAAGTCCCATAGTGCTCAGAGCCATCACGTGATACAGTCAACTTTATAAGACTCTACGCTTGTAGTATAATTGACAATGCTCACCTAATGTTCTGCGTAACACATTTAATGCTCTGGCGGCCTATTTAAGACAGTGCTGTCGTCTTGATTTCAGAGTGCGACTGTGGCTAGCGTTCCTCGGCGAAGCAATAAGTAGACCATCGATGGCATTGCTGTAATAAAAGTCTAGGAGGCATAATTAAGCAGACGTTCCTCATTCGTAGGTGGTGTGGCGTGCAGCAACTATACTCGTCTGTGGTTTCGTTTCCAGAAACAAGCCTAGCTTTGGTAACTCGTTCTTCAGATGACCACAGAAGTAATTTAAACCTTTGAAACATAGTGCTTTTCGACTGGCCTTCCAGTTCTGACTTTTGACTGGTCGCTTGGTTAGAACTCATACGGCGAGGTTGGGATATTGCTAGACATCGTGTTATTTCCGCTCTTGCCTCTAAGTGACGTGATGCTGTGCGTATTGAAGCACGACTAGTGCTTTCAGGGATGACGACAGACCTGAGCATGCGCAGTCGCTCACAGACAGCTGAGTCTCTTCTGCAACAGTGAGTGCGGCTGAGATCATTTTCAGCACTCGACACTATGGTATCCGAGGAGGGAGCACTATACAATATGTTTCCGACCGTTTTCCTTGCATATGGAAATACATTCGGAGAGATATGGCGTAATGTTAGTACAGTCTACGGTACGCGTTCGAAGAGAAATGGCATAGTTTTGGTGCGATATTTACAATGAGCTGCAGCACGTTTGCACATGACCACTGGCTGTCACCGAAAGTTGCGCAGTATCGCAGAATACTTCGCCGCCTACACAATGTGTGGTGCAGCAGCTAAGTTTTCAATGCGTTTATTATAACAATATTTTCGTTTTATACAAACTGCAAAGTGTTTTGTTTGCCTTTACTTGTTGCAATTATGTGCATCACGGGGGTACGGTAAGCGCTGAAACCTACACTTGGCATGTCCCCAGATACGATATCCAGCTGTTTGACAGCCATTCACTGCAGTAAGAAGCCTGAAAATACAGCACATATCCCTCGGCGATTACCATCTTACAGCGAAATAAATGAATCAATACTCATTGTTATGTACTTCTTTTAACATGAATTCAGTCGCTTCTTCTTGGCCTCTCTAGAAAAAGTACATTGTAATTGAATGAGTAAGTTTTTTTTGTTATGTGCCCAAACGTTGTACGTCGTTGGTGGCAATAAATATTGATTGAATGATGTCTACTTCCTTATTTTTTCAAAAAGAAGAATATTTTCAGTTGAGCTTGTTATCGAATTTTAAATATTTTGTTAGATGCACATAAAATAAAATTATTTTAAGAAGTTGTAGAAGTCAGGTGTACATCTTTGCCTTTATAATGCTACGAAGCTAAGTATCTACAAAAGAATGATTTCGTGTTTCAAGGACAAGAAAGAGATTCACACGGTGTGTTGATAAAAATTTTAGTTTCACATTACCTGGAAAATAATCCTATGTCTATTAATGGCGGAAAAAATCAATTAGAAGTATAATTGTTTGCGCAGAAACAAACGATTCAGCAATTTTACTGAGGTCCTATTCAAACAGCGTCACTGGTTGTGTGGGCGACGGAGAAAATCAGTAATAGAATTTAGATAACTTTTAAAAATGTCTATGGAATAGAATTTTCCTACCTTTACCATATTCTTCCTGAAGTGAGGCGGTCCTGAAGATACTCACGAATTTCACGAAATACAGTCAAACAGTATCAAGTAGTCAACGAAGTTGTGGTAATGGCGGGATAGCTCACGATCGCAACGTCAGAACATACATTCTTTATTATGGTTTCATAAGCAAAAGATGCTCGTTCCACCAAAAACGGCATAAGGTCTGTTCGCTGTCATCAATCTTTCGACAGGTTTCGTCCTGAACACCATCTTTTCCTATCTAATGGTGATTTCTTCTCTATGCCCTGTTGCACCCAACATTCTCTGTAAACTACTACTCTACCCGTCAGTTCCATTATCCCACTCTGCTGTACTTTCCAGTGTCAAGTTAATTACTCCTGAAAGCCAGAGCAAGTGTCTCGCTAATTTGTCCTATCGTCTGGCAAGGGTCTACTCTACATATCCTTAATTGACCATACTTTTTAGTATTTCTTCATTTAGTACTTGATCTGTCGATTTAATTTTTTCCACTTTAAATGCTTTGAGTATCTTCTCCTGATTGCCTATGGTCAATGTTTCACTTTCAGACGTTGCTGTGCTCCAGATGTATATACCCTGCAACTTGTTACTCATTTTTATCAATATCTGCCATCACTAGAGTTCTTCGCCTGAGCTAATCCACTTCTAACATCTTCCTTGCTTCGGATATCGTGTGCAATTTTTCTTCCTAGATAGCAGAGTTATTTTAAGTCAAGCAAGTTTTTATTCTTCGTTCTACGGCTTTCAGTTACCTCGTCCTCTACTTTGTTTATCCCGAAAACATAGCCGGCCCTATGTATGCTGTCCATTCCATTCGACAGATCTTTTAAGCTTCCTTTACATCAGGCCCAGATGGCCGTGTACGGTTTGGTCCAACGTAGACTTCCATTCCCTTCGCTTTTGCCAGTAATTTTTCATGCGCTGGCTAATCTGCTGCCACTGTTCTTCGGGGAATTTCTTCTTGTCTATTTCTCAGGACTACTTCTGTATGTCGTCCTGTTCTGTATAGCGTCCTGGGTATTGCTGGATTGTTCTAGGTCCTTTCTGACTATCTCATTGTACCTGGTATATATTTTCTCACAGCACATCAATATTCCCTTCGCCAACATGATTCAGTGCCTGGACTTCAAGCCTCGGTTCCTTGTGATCACTCATAGGTTCAGTGTGTTGATACATTTCCTTTTTAGTTCCTGATCTCCCACTTGCCGTCGTGGTTCTTCCTATCTGCTAACATGTTCCTAATACATCGGCGTTCTCTAAGCTGCAGTTTATTGAGTAGGTCTGTCTGATATGGTATGTCTCGGCGTCATAATGCACCAGTTGCGTAATAAACGTAGTGTGACGATGGGTTTTGGCATTGGTGCTAATGGTTCTCTAATTATGGAGTTGAATGATGCTCCCGTGTGCTGACGAGAAAATTCATGGGTGAACGGCCGAATGTCAGTGTCCAAGTGGCTCCATGTTTCAGAGACCACATTGTCACCGTCGGATGCAATGACGAACTGAACGGTCAGTTCACAGCGCACCTGTAAGGTGGCAATATGATCGCTTTCCGAAATATTGTAATCTTTGGACATTGACATCTGGTCGTCCAACCATGAACTATTTCGTCACGAAGACGCTTTCGTATTTCCTCGCTCACTACAAGCAAACTATTAGACCTACAGAAGAAATGAGTAGGGCCTTTCTGTAGGAGATTTACTGTAGTTAAATTTTGGACTAGGATACGTTTCCGCTATAGGCGGTAGTTTTCGAATTATTCAACAAAATATACAAAAGTGACACTGAAACACGTTTCTCCTGAATAACTCTAAAACCATGGTCTCCAGAGAAAACAGTTCCCAGTGCAAAATTTAACTACATTACATTTTCTACAAGTAGGTGCTGTCAATTTTTTCTCTAGGGCTAATATTTTTTGCATAGCGAACGAATGAATATGAAAATCTCACATATGGTAGCTGAAGGCAATGCAGGTTGCATAAAAATGATCGGTAGGGGCCGTATATATATCTATGCGTATATATTTAACCACCACCCAAAATGGCAGCGCTTCTCACAACTTTTCTAACAGTTGATTGTCTATTTTGTATGACAGTTGTATTCTTAGGGGTGAGTATCGACAAATTATAATGCTTTGATTATAGGCTGGGGTAGAATATACCCCACATCATAAGTAGGTTGGCTTCCTACTATCGAATTGATTTAAAAATAAAACATCAATATGGCATACTTTTGGATGTGTATTGATGACTCTATAGCACCACATATCGATACCACCGCTTGGCTGTCATGGCAATCGAAGTGCAAGTTTCCGTCTGACACAGTAGCTGGCAGGCTCAATGGTGCGCGCTTCCTGAGCCACCGCTCTGCCCACTTGCACTTGGGGCAGCTAGCCCTAATTGTGCAAAATGTAAGTTAATGCGGATGAGTAGGAAGATCAAACCTGTAATGCTCGGATACAGAATTACTAGTGTCCTGCTTAGCACAGTCAAGTCGCTTAAGCTTCTCGGCGTAAGTTTCAGAGCGATATGAGGTGGAATGAGCATGTGAAAACTGTTGCAGGGAAGGTAAATGGTCCTCTTCGGTTCGTTGGGAGAATTTTAGGAAAGAGTGGTTCACTTGTAAAGGAGACCGCATATAGGGCGCTGTGTGACCTGTTCTTGAGTATTGCTCGATAGCATTGAAGGAAGACATCGAAGCAATTCAGAGGCGGGTTGCTAGATTTTTTCCAGTAGGTTCGAAAAACAACTAATTGTTATGGAGATGCTTCGAGAACTCAAATAGGAATGCCTGGAGGAAAGGCGGTGTTCTTTTCGAGAAACACTATTGAGAAAATTTAGAGATCTGGTTCAAATGGTTCAAATGGCTCTGAGCACTATGCGACTTAACTTCTGAGGTCATCAGTCGCCTAGAACTTAGAACTAATTAAACCTAACTAACCTAAGGACATCACACACATCCATGCCCGAGGCAGGATTCGAACCTGCGACCGTAGCGGTCGCTCGGTTCCAGACTGTAGCTCCTAGAACCGCACGGCCACTCCGGCCGGCTAGAGATCCGGCATTTGAAGCTGACTGCCGAACGATTCTACTGCCGCCAACATTTATTGTGGGCAAGGAGCGCGAAGATAAGATACAAGAAATTAGGCCTCATACGGAGGCATACAGACAGTCGTTTTTTCCTCCGTTTATCTGCGAGTGGAACAGCAGTGGAAGTGACAAGTAGTGGTACAGGGTACCATCCGCCAGTCACCGCACGGTGCTTTGCGGATATGTGTGGATGTAGACGTAGACATTGTTATAGTTGAACTCAGCTTTATTTGTAATGAGTCTTCATAGGCTTGGGAAAAGACAATTTAAATAAATCTTCTGTTCGCTGTGTTAACTTGTTTGCTAACCATTTCTGCTCTTTTCCAGTTTTCCTATGACGTCAGTTACCGCACAGGTCTGTACCCCTGTTCTCCTTACCATTGTGTACGAAATCCTACCCAACATACATGGTGACAAGCCATAAACCCTATGTGTGGTAGTCTTCCAGATGCTCTCTTTCTGTTCTGTCGCTTTTTTGATTAGAATTTGCTGTTACTGGTTGTCCTTGGCTATGGAGGGAATGAGAGTTTACCGCTTATGTGGAACTTCCCATGTTCAACCATGAACCGCTTTTTCGCAATAAAGAGCAGCGATAGTTGTTTATTTCCTATTGTACTTCGCCGAAACGTGAGTAATTCATAATCATACCAATGGTGTTTGTCGGTATTTTGCGTGATATTTTAAAGTCCTCCGGGAGATTTATAGAATGACGAGCTGCGTTATCGTAATGGTTATAGCGTTTGGCTGCTAAGCGAAAAGTTCTGAGTTCAAACTCTGATTGATGTTTAATATTTTCTTTATTTAAAAATAATATCGAAGAGTCTTACTTCATGAATTTTATTCGTTTGATTGCAATTTTTTGAAATTTCTAGTGGTAACTAAAATCGACCATACGGAAAGTATACGCTATGGACTTTACCTCTGCAAACTCTTCAAAATTTCGTGCAACGTTTACTACATCTAATGCTGCACAATAACTGCGTTGAACATCGAAACAAAATTAAGTCATTTACGAGGGGAAGGTATCAGTCAAGAATATGTGTAAAAAACAAATTTTTCGGCCAAATAGTTTTTGTGAAATCGAATGATGAAGTGTGTCAAAGCAGTCGAAACACCATGTGTCTGCACAGGCGAGCAGCGCAGTGATGACAAAATCGCGCACATCGCGGAATGCGGGGAGCACGCCTCTGTAGCAGCGAAAGGGTTAATGCGGTTGTGGTGGCTTTACTTCATAAACTGCGCGCTACCCCCTAAACGTAAGTTTGCGAACTATACTATGGCGCTGCTTCTCTTGGTCCGTACAACTGGCAACGCAGCAATCTCCCGCGTCTGGGCGGGCATGCCCGAACCGCCAAGATAAAAGAATTGAATGACTGTACTGGAAAGTGTTGTGTCTAGACAAGACAGCCTAGACACAATGAGAGGAAGCCGAAAGGCACGCTCTTAAACTCACGCAGGCTGGCGTGAGGTCTGAAACAGGATACGTAATGAATGCTATAAAGAAAAGTACGTAGCTTCTGGAATACTTAACTTTAATCCACATTTGTAGAACATCGCTCTTGACGATACATTAATAGAATCTCAATATCTATACTGGTAATGGCGCCTTGCTAGGTCGTAGCAAATGTAGCTGAAGGCTATGCTAACTATCGTCTCGGCAAATGAGAGCGTAGTTGTCAGTGAACCATGGCTAGCAACGTCGGCTGTAAAACTGTTTCGAGTGCTAGTACGTCTCTCTAGACCTGCCGTGTGGTGGCGCTCGGTCTGCAATTACTGACAGTGGCGACACGCGGGTCCGTCGTATACTAGCGGACCGCGGCCGATTTAAAAGCTACCACCTAGCAA
The DNA here is from genome assembly GCF_023864275.1 of Schistocerca cancellata. Taxonomy (NCBI): domain Eukaryota; kingdom Metazoa; phylum Arthropoda; class Insecta; order Orthoptera; family Acrididae; genus Schistocerca; species Schistocerca cancellata. The sequence continues at coordinate 598,850,587 of NC_064631.1, read as the reverse complement.
GTGTGGTGTCTGGCGGTGACACCACAGAAAGCCTTCCTCGACAGTGTGACTGTGGCAAGCACTACAGTGATTTAGTGGTTCGTATTGCCATCACCCAGAGTGTAGCTGATTCTCGAATTCAGGAACAGATTCTCTAATACCCCGATCGTTCCTTGATACAATTTCAAATGGTTCTGAGCAGTATGGGACTTAACATCTGACATTATCAGTCCCCTAGAACTTAGAACTACTTAAACCTAACTAACCTAAGGAATCACACACATCCATGACCGAACCTGGATTCGAACCTGCGACCGTAGCGGTCGCGTGGTTCCAGACTGAAGCGCCTAGAACCTCTCGGCCACAAAGGCCGGCTTGCAGCGAGTACTGTAGGTTCTAGACCATCAGAATTCCTGTGAAAGTGCAGCATACAGTTTAAGGTAGCGCCTGTTTGTACTGCACATAGCCGCGACAAACAGGCCTCGCAGCCGGTTCGCGAACAGCAGGCCAACTGGCCACAGCCGCAGCCCTCATGTAAACACATGTCGCGTCCGGCGCAAGAAGTGAAGTCGTGCCCTCGCTGTAATACGGCACATGATCGCCAGTCTTGCCCCTCACACGAGGCGAATTGCTTTTTTGGGGCAAACATGGTCATGTACAATCTGTGTGCTTACAGAAACATAAAAGCGCCCCCTTCTGCTACTCCTTCGCTCAAGTCTAAGTCACAAACAATGTGTAGCGTGATCTCAAAGCCCCACGGAGTTGTTAACGCAAAACAACAGTTTAATAGCCTTTCAGGAAAGGCTCGCAATTCATCCGCAGGTCTACATGAGGACGGAAAACTTATTGTGTTTCTTACTATTGCTGGACGATCAGTCAGTTTGCAACTTGACACAGGAGCTTCAGTGATTTTGCTCAATCCTGGAACTTACAAATTGCTTGACTAACCAAAGTCGTCCACATTACACCATATGCTGACGGTCTTAGGCAGTTGTAGCCCTCCTGCAACTTCCCGAAATTTGACAGAGGCAGTAACGTTTACAGTGCTTTCCTCCAGAAATAGTGCTAATATCTGCGGCCCAGACTATTTTGATTTGTTTGTATTAAGCATTCAGGATAACGTGCTTTCTGTTTCTTCCTTTGATCTTCGGGAGAGTGTTGCAAAGTTGCGCGCAGAATAACAGAATTTGTTTGCAGAGGGTTTAGGCAAAGTCAGTAATTTTCTTTCCTGTGTGACAATCAATGACAATGCACTGGAACGTTTTGTTAAGGCTCATCCTGTTCTTAATGCTCTTCGAGATCAGGTGTGTCGGGAAGTTATTGCTTTGCAAGCCAGTGTGGTCGTAGCTCCCATTATTGCCACTCAATGGGCGTCCCGTCTTGTTATTCTGAAGAAGCCACCCGGGAGACTTCGGTTGTGCGCCGATTTTAAGAAAACTGAATTTTCGGTCACTGACAGTTACCCCTTGCCGTGGCTGGAACAACTCATGCTGGAATTGGGTGACAGTCTTTACTTTTCCTAAATTGATTTGCGCAATACCTATATTGGAGCGATCGACTTGCCATTTGTCTTCTTAATTATTAGCAGAATTTCATGTTTATCACACTTTGCTCTTGCATTAGTACAAAATTTCTCCAAATGATGATCTACACGTTTTCTGATGTCCAAATTGATCTTGGAGAATTTGGGAATGTTTTACTGCAACAGCCAATTCTAAATCTTCTCTTTGTTGAATATATTTAATGAAATTGCGTTGCTAAAAATGAACTCACTTACAAAGAGAGTAATCATATACTTCATCGTGCGAATGAAGGTGACTTATAGAGCGGCAACTGTCGAGGCGGGGCGGTCAGTCCACTCGTTGACGTCATCCAAGCATTCAAATAAATCATCCAGAAGTTCCACAAAAAGATTATAGAGTCAGCTTCTGCATCAATCTTATGGCACACAGGTTCTGTAAATGAATCTTTTCTTTTTATACGGGGTAAAATTTGGCGTTCTTCTTTGATAAAATGTCGACCTTTGCATTGTGAAGAAACGAATATGTCCTTCCAATGATCCCGATAGAATATCTGTTGTCTTGAACTTGGCAACATGCTGAGATTGCAAGATTTAAGCGACGTACAATGTACTTGTACACAAATAGCTTCAGGTTGTAATTGAGCGATACATGCTTGAGTCCCTTTAAACTTTCCACTCAAAAACGAGGGCCATCATAATTTTGCTCTCTAGGATATTTGACACCCACAGCCAGATCTTGTGTAGTTGCCTGAGAAATACTTAATACACTTGTAGAAGTAACAGTAAATACAAAAAATCTTCATATATCTTCAATTGCTCCTAACCACAATATCTAAGAGGGGAAGACTATCGTATAATAGATGCAACACCATTTGTCTCATCAATTATGAATGAGAAACATTTAGATTGTTTGTATCAGGAAACAACAGTTTTCAAGTATTTAGTTTTTTATCACAGAATTTGCAGTTCGTAAATGAGCTTCCAGAGATTTGTCTCCAGACTGAAGGGCAAATCTTAAGAGAGTTCTGAAATTTCTTTTCTTTTTAGGGGGTGAACTATCCAAATCAACTGTCCTATGATCCCTATGTATGCGTAATGCCAAACCTTGTTTTCCACACGTTATCGTTTTTATTAAGGGGTTCAGTTGTTCTCGGTTCTCTTTAGTCCCTTTGATTTGATTTTATTCCAATAAACTATCCACAGATTACTTTGTTATTGTGTATTTGCCTGAAGTTGGTGTCATGTGTCAAAAGAATTTATAGGACACTACTTTGTGTTTATTTAAGTTTCCTAAATCCTTCACTAGATAATTTCAGTTAGCTGCAAATTTATTTTCAGTTGCCCAACGTTATTGTCGTCTTCACTTACATTCTGGGAACACAACTTACTCTCCTCATTGTTCTTACTATCATTAGTACCATTAATATCATAGCAAATGGAACTAGGTTTTCCATTACCCATCACTGTAACACAGCTCTCTGCTATCAATAAGGAAGTGTTACGATCGCTACCATTACCACCTTCACCATTCTTGATCGATTCCACGTTCACCACATTACCTTTTGATCTTGTACCTTGAAAATATTGAAGGAAACAAGTTTGCTTCCGTTATTCCTTTCCTTGGTCTTGGAATCTGGAGTAATGAAAATATACTAATATAGTTATTCATGCGAAAAATAAATATTAATAAAGACTGAAAAATGTAATGCTTAAGGGCACTTAGAAGGGCACAACAACATTATGAGACTTCAGTTTTAGTTTTTCTTTTTTTAAAGATCTGTCACGGTTCTATATGTGGAAATGAAAGAATCTGGACTCACAGAAAATCCAGATTCAGGCTATTTTACAATGTGTTTCCAGAGCATACAGCAGCAGTACTGCCCACACACAAGTATTTAATAGAACAGTAAAAATAAAATTCATCCAAACACAAAAGAAACTACGTTGGCAACTTCCATAAACAAACAAACGAAATAACAACAAGCATTCAAATTAAAAATAATCATACGGCAACGTTTAGTACATGTGGTGTTGTGCTAGACGACTGAATACAGTCCCACGAAACCCAAGCAAAATTGTGACTAGCAGAGAAAACGCCCCATGGTGGAACAGTATCATCTGCAACAATACAGGTGCCATTTAACGCCATCAACTGTCATTACAAACGAACGGTTTGTATATATACAAAGAATATATTGATGTAGCATGTTTATTGCGCACACAAATATTATGCACTGAAAATGTATTTAAAATAACGGGGAAACGCGCCTGGTGCGTATTTGTTTGTGTTTTATTTGCAGTTTGCATTAGTGACAGATATCTATAAACAGGAAATGAAATAGTGCAACTGCAGAAGATAAAATTTCAAATAAGTACATATGCAAAACACTTTAACTTTACAGACTTTACTCACCTCATAACGAGAATCACGAAAGACACTAAAATATTCGGTCCTTTAATAAAAACACTCTAACAGTCGAGATGTTACGTGAAGTGGGTAGTAGAAACAGAAGATAATGGATACCGCGCTGTGACCAGAGATGAAATGGAGCAATATTTTTCATTTCCAGGTACATTACTGACAACTTAGTGCCGTGTATCGATTAAAGCACTATTAATTACACAGTTGTTTATTCCTTCATTAATAACGGGTGATACCTTTATTTGTCGCTGAGTCTGGAATTACCGTTTTAAAATAAATGTGTGTAATTGCAAAGGGAACCAACAGTAGTTGATTTCGGCCCCGTCCACAATCGTAACTGATCCCTGCCTTCCTTGACTACCAGGTTTCTGTGAGTGTAGGAAGTGGACATTTACTTTCATGTTACAGCCAAATTCTTGACATTTTACACGGCTTTGTAAAAGTCCTTGTAATTTTGACGATTTTTTTATATGTAGAAGGTTTTGATAAACAAGTCTGAGCGAAGTCCAAGGGATTTTTTCTCGCACATACATTGTATTGTCAAATTCGTGACCGTTCACTAACATTTGATTCTGACGGGTAACAAAAATCCCCGCTTTCATCCATAAATGATGAAGGTAAGTTTCATAAAAAGGTACTTAAAGCAGGATCCACATTTTGGAACTGTTTGATCAAGTCCAGTTTAATATGCAGCAGCGGAAGCAATGTTATCTGCAGTCTATTAGCGATCTGATAGCAGCGGAACACAATCTGAGATGATTACCTCACATGTAACAGCGATTGACGCACCATACGGAGGGCGAACATTCTGCCGTTTCTTGCATTCGAGACTGCATGCATGTATTAGCAGAAACGAAATTAGTGCGGTGAGAACACAACAGTAAGCAACGTGGTTACCTCTGCTTGTCTGACCTGTAACACGAGTTGCCGAAATACATTACTACGACAACCTGGCGTCTGACACACTTCGCTTTACAATGAACTTTGACCGCACGCTTGTATAATAGGTAGGTCTTGCCTTGCGATCGGTGAGAGTCTGTAATTTGCCCTTCGAGGTGATGCTGGACAGGATCGGAAAAGTGCTTAATCTATATGTGACATTTAGCGGTATTAGAAAAGAAATGTGCTCAGAAACCTTTTGACATGGAAAGCTCAATAGCATACGGATAGCTAAAGTAGAATTACAAAAGCACATACCCTCTTATGTGACTGTATACGCTCATATGGCGTATGCTGTGCACTAAAACTAACTCCGCACATGCTCCATATGCATTTCCACTGAACACCTGCGGGAATATTGTCACCGTATACACCATGAACAATTATATACTGAAAAAAGTCATCCTGGGATGATTGCTCATGTAATTGTCCTTTCAGGGCGAAATGATCCCAATATGGGTACCTGGCAGTGGGAAAAGTTGTAGAGTTCATCTCCGACCAGCAGGAAAACTGAATGGACATCAATAAAAGTAATAATACAAGTGAATCAATCGACATGAACGCTCTCAGAGTTACTGGTGACACAGATGACACAGACAGTTACTGATGACACAAGATGTGGAGACTTCAGCAAGCGTCAGTGACTGCAAAGAATAATTCAAAAACAGTTAAACTAGCTTCTCTGACTCTGCTGGAGACAAATGCGAATAGGATTATAAGAAAGATGAAGGAAACATGCTGGAAAAATTCGAGAAAAATGGACACGATACCAAAAGCTCATCTTCACTGCGACGTCCTTCTAAATCTTAATCTAAATCTTGTTCAAAGGGAAAGTAGCGAAGACGCTAAGAAGAGAAATCCAAACTCCACTCTCGAATACCAAAAAACGAAAAAATGGAAAAGAAGGACAATGAACTCGCACCTATTATCGTGTTGCTTGGCGAAGAGCAAAGAATATCTTGAGCTCCAAGGAAAGGCTGAGGAGCAAAACATTGTATCCTGGGCTGATCAACCACCGGGCCCACAGGATGAATCCTACCTTCTACTGTAGAATCGAAAGTAATGGCACTCTGACACAGCCTGGTACAGGATGGTGTTGAAAGACAGAAGTGGAATTCAGGTGAGTGTGTGAAATACAGCCACACTTTTTCTGTTTAATGTGACTGCTGCAGTAGTGAATGCAAGTGTGGTTAGATGAACTGTTTCGCAAACATCACAGTGAATTTAGGGAGACCTTTTGTGGTTGAGTGACAGCAATATTTTTACTGTTGTTTCTCATTGCTGAACCTGGTTTTCTTTTTGTAAATCCCTAAGAGTCCGTATTATATTAGAATAGAATTTAAAATTTCCAGTGACCTGTATTTTTCCGTTCATTCTGGAAAGGAATTGAGTGTTCTCGAGTCCATATATTGTTATGTAGTAATGTACAAAATAATGGTGCCTCCTTGTTTAAACGCATTTACAGATAATGTCACGAACATTCAACGAACAAGGTGTGGCATCAATAACTTTCCTCAAAAAATAAATATATATTTGCTTGCTGCACAAACATATATTATGTGAGACTGGAATGTATGAACATGGACTTTATCGTACATTTTGGAGGCCCTGACTCTACAGGAGGCATAAATGAAAGCACTTCATCTGTTTCTCTTAATTCAGTAAACGCTTTATGCAGTAACACAGGGTGGGGTAAATAAAAGTGACTTGGAGAACAGAGTTCCTAGGTACAAAGAAACACAGCAGAGGAAAGGAAATACAGTACTAACCAGACTATAGCAGATGTTGAAAGTGACCAACACTCATCCCTTAGCGCTTTTGGCCCATGGTCAGCAAGTTGCTGAAGACGGATCGAAGCTGGACTGCTGGAATTGCTGTAGTCTCATCCGAAATTTTCTGATGCAGTTCTTGAAGACTGTGAGGGATGTTGCGATACACCTTATCTTGAGGGCTCCCGACACAAAGTAACGGCAAACTCACAAATCATGTGACCTGGGTGGCCAGCTAGGGTCGCAGACTCACCCCTGCTAACAAATCTGTCATTCGTGATGAATTTGCAAATGTGCTCCAGGGTTCGGCCGGCTGTATAAGCAGTTGCTCCATCCTGCTAGAAGAAACTGTGGGTATTTTCCTCCCCCGTTAATGCTACCACAAATGCATACATTCACGTCTAGTAGTATCAACTCGTCCGGGTCACTTTTATTTGTTACACATTGTAGTTGTATGTCCGTCCAAAAACGTAAATAAATGATTTTTTCATATTGACAAAAAATATAGCTCATTCGTAGAGGAATTGTCCCCTAAAATATAAGGTCTCAGGTTCCAGTTCAGGTTCGGAAAAAAGTTTTAATGAGCCAAGAAGTTTCAAATCAGCACTCATTCCACTGTAGATCGAAATTTTATTCTGCCAATTCGAACCACCTGACGTGTGTTGCATGTCATCTTCGTGGTGTTGGAGTTTTAATGAGCAGCAGTGTAAAGGCGTACTCCATGACTGCCGCAGTATCTACAGTACTCACTAAAATGACGAAATTTTCCAACCGATTTCTCATACACAAACAGCAGTTGACCGGCGTTGACTAATGAAACGTTGTTGTGATGCCTCGTGTAAGGAGAAGAAATGCGTACTATTATGTTTCCGACTTTGATAAAGGTCGGATTGTAGCCTATCGCGAATGCGGTTTATCGTATCGCGACATTGCTGCTCGCGTCGGTCGAGATCGAATGACTGTTAGCAGAATAAGGAATCGGTGGGTTCAGGAGGGTTATACGGAACGCTGTGTTTGACCCCAACGGCCTCGTATCACTAGCAGTTGACATGACAGGAATCTTACCCACATGGCTGTAACCGATCGTGCAGCCACATCTCGATCCCTGAGTCAACAGATGGGGACGTTTGCAAGACAACCATCTGCACGAACAGCTCGACGACATTTTCAGCAGCATGGACTATCAGCTCGGAGTCCATGGCTGCGGTTACCGTTGACGCTGCATCACAGACAGGAGCGTCTGCGATGGTGTACTCAACGACGAACGTGGGATCACGAATGGCAAAACGTCATTTTTTCGGATGAATGCAGGTTCTGTTTACAGCATCATGATGGTCGCATCCGTGTTTGGCGACATTGCGGTGAACGCACATTGGAAGCGTATATTCGTCATCGCCATACTGGGGTATCACCCGGCGTGATGGTATGGGGTGCCATTGGTTACACGTCTCGGTCACCTCTTGTCACCACTGACGGCACTTTGAACAGTGGACCTTACATTTCAGATGTATTACGACCCGTGGCTCTACCCTTCATACAATCCCTGCGAAACCCTACATTTCAGCAGGATAATGCACGACCGCATGTTGCAGGTCTTGTACGGACCTTTCTGGATACAGAAAATGTTCGACTGCTGCCCTGGCCAGGACATTCTCCAAATCTCTCACCAATTGAAAACGTCTGGTCAATGGTGGCCAAACAACTGGCTCGTCACAATATGCCAGTCACTACTCTTGATGAACTGTGGTATCGTGTTGAAGCTGCATGGGCAGCTGTACCTGTACACGCCATCCAAGCTCTGTTTGACTCAATGCCCAGGCGTATCAATGCCGTTATCACGGCCAGAGGTGGTTGTTCTGTGTACTGATTTCTCAGGATCTATGCACCCAAATTGCGTGAAAATGTAATCACATGTCAGGTCTAGTATAATATATCTGTCCAATGAATACCCGTTTATCACCTGCATTTCTTCTTGTTGTAGCAATTTTAATGGCCAGTAGTGTAAGCTAACAGAGAAATCCGTATGGCGTCAGTTTATTTTTCACTGCGCCAGCAGAGCAAGCACCTGACCGTGGTCCCGAGTGTGTCCAAGTGCGACGTTCCTACGCCTCATTCCTGCGGGTTCTCCCCTCCCCCCCTCCCCCCTGCTGCACGGACGCCGCGGGTCGCCGATCGGATCTCGGCGCCGAAACGCGCCGCGGGCTGCCGTGGCCTCGTTGCGACACCTTGGCGACCGTTCGGGCACGGAGCCCGCGCCAATTAAGACGCGTGTTTTCGCAGCGGGCGTGGGATGCCGCGACCTGAGGTCGAATCGCTGCCGTCCAGTTTGTGTGCCAGCCGTGTTGGCACCTCGGACATTGTGTCTACAAGCGGCTCAGGGACGGCGGTTTGGCAACGCCACCGCACTCGTATCTGCAGTTCCAAGGTTCGCCAATCCGCCATGCTCTCTGCAGTGTTCACATTGTGTAGTTAGACAGGGCTACTGTAAATGAGTCATTCGCTTGCAAAGCTCTATATTTTTCAAACTGTTACATTTACGAATATGACTTATGTGTCAATAGAACCGTAAACCCACTAAATTTGGGTCTTCCACTCTACAAGAATCTATGAGTTCTCCTCTGGTCACATGACACACGTCCATCTGGTACTCAAGTTCGTTCCATACCTGTTGCAGCGGCATCCCATCTCCACAGCAGAGATGATGGGTTCTCTGACCTGTTTCAATGTTCTTAACAGAACAGAAGACGGTCCTTCAGAGCCATATCATCTTGACCAGTACGCTGAGTACGGGTGTTCGTCGTTCAGGCAGCGACGAACATCGGTGCTCCAATGAATGGGTGCCCAGTCTTATTGGAAGATGAAATTCTCGGTGGCAACTGTCAGCTGTGGACGTAAGCACAACTGCAGCTTATTGGCTTGACAGGCACCCATCACAATCTTCTCACAGAAGAAAAACGGCCGGTACAGCTTCACCAGTGCCATTGCGCAGAAAACATTAACCTTCGGTGAATGTCTTCCATGCGTCACAACTTCTTGAGGACTTTCAGTGCCGTACACTCTCACTTTGTGGCGATTAACCTCTCCAGGTAAACGGCAGGTCGCTCGTTGCTGAATATCGACCTGGCTGAGAAATGTTCATCCTCATGTGGATGCTTCACTGTGATGCAAAATGCAACGCGCTGGACACGATCTTCAGGATACAATTGTTGCAAGAACTGCAGATACGGCATGAAATGTAACCGCTGTCTCAAAATCTTCCGCGCCATTTTTTGCGGTATTCTAAGTTATGGCTCGCAGGGAAAGTTGTTTTTTTGGACTGCGTGTGAAACTGTTCATCTGCCACAATTGGTAGACCAGAACTTTTCTGTTTACGGAGTGTGGTAAGATTGCCCAGTGCGTTATCTCACTCCATGTGTTGCCATTACCTATCTTTTCGTTGATATTGAGCTATGTATGTTTACGAACTTAACAGATGCATTCTACACACCGATTACAGGCATCAAAGAGATTTTTTTTTTTTACTTTTTTAATACTTACAAAAGAAAAACTGAACGGAAGACATGCACTCCAGTAAAGCGAGAAGGTGCCAAGGAGAAATGAAAAATGGCAAATCCGAATGATTTGTAGCAAAGGAACTTGGAATAAGCGAAACTGACCTCATAAATCATCTTACAGACGTATAGGTATTACATTATGTAAAAATTAGTTTAATATTAACACTCCTACCCAGAATTTTCTCTAGGTTTTGGAATAAGAATTGGAAGAGTTAATAACGAGCAGAAACTGAAACTCGCGAAGCATTGCAGATTTTGAACAGATATTATTACGGTATGACGCTAAAAGCTTTCAGAAAATTGTTTTGTGTTTATTCTAAGGATATGTGTATTCTGTATTGAACTGGAGACCTAGAAACGGAGAGGCTTCGTCCCCGCCATAGCCCTCAAGTGGTTCACAATCCCACAACAGGCTACTGCAGTCCACTCACCCTACTGCCGCCCCACACCGAACCCAGGGTTATTGGCGTTACTGTGCGATTCCTCCCCCCCCCCCCCCGGCCCCCCGCGGGACTGTCTCACACCAGATGACTGTAACCCAAATGTTTGCGTGGTAGAGTAATTATTAATTATAGTGTACGCGTACGTGAGGACAGTGTTTGCGCAGCAATCGCCGACACAGAGTGACTGAGGTGGAACAAGACGATCCAGCCCGCATTCGCCGAGGCGGATGGAAAACCGCCTTAAAAACAATCCACACGACGGCCGGCACACCGGACCTCGACACTAATCCGCCGGGAAGCAGCGCGTTAGACCGAGCGGCTAACCGGGCGGGCAGTATAGCGGTAACAATAGAAAGAAATTATCGAAAACACTGAGATGGCTGGAAAGAGCTGGGCCTGTGATTTCATGAAGATACGAAACCTTAGCTTTCGTATCCCAGAGAAAGCAAGACTCGGACGTGCGATGAGGTTTGCCAAGCATCGGACGAGCAGCTTCTGTGGCGACCTTTCGATACTAATAAAGAGATACACAGGATGAGTAACGTAAGACGTAAAACCCCTCATATTTCGTGAACGGTTTTAGATAAAGAAACGAGGTTTTCGGTAAATGATAGTCAGTTGAGGGGCATGTACTTCGGTATAAGAGTCTTTAGTCCTGTATCGATCGAGATATTGAAGCAAATATTATTATTTTTTAAGTAGGATGGTCTTCTTTTTTAGCGGCACTCGAAAGCGCTTGAAATGACTGGTACAGTGATGTAACGCTTCTTAAGATTGACGCTGCCCGCATCTCGTGGTCGTGCGGTAGCGTTCTCGCTTCCCACGCCCGGGTTCCCGGGTTCGATTCCCGGCGGGGTCAGGGATTTTCTTTGCCTCGTGATGGCTGGGTGTTGTGTGCTGTCCTTAGGTTAGTTAGGTTTAAGTAGTTCTAAGTTCTAGGGGACTGATGACCATAGATGTTAAGTCCCATAGTGCTCAGAGCCATTTGAACATTTGATTGACGCTCTTAGTAAATAATCTGAGAAATGTTCTAAAACTGACGGGCAGGTCAACCAGAATCGGCTATGAAGGTGTAAACACTCTCATGCCGGGCAACGTCGTTGTATTAAGCCTTTCGACTGTTAGACATGCTGTTATACGGCAAATGGTGAAACGAGACGTATTGCCAAGGAATGTGGGACTAGCCAGAGCAGTGTCATTCGCATTCTGAATGGACATAAATTCCACCCTTATCATTTGTGATTACATTAAGCACTTGGTGAATGCGATTTCAAAAGTGTGCGTCGCTTGGGGGACGATACTACCTTATTCCGGTGTGTGCTCCTTGCCGAGGAAGCAACGATTGCGAACAACGGTAATGGAAATTTACTGGCCAGCTGAAAATCGACACTGGCTTCGTCAGGTACAACAAAACGACCGTGAAGCGTAAACCTACGGTGCGACATCATAGTAAATTCGGCCGGCCGGAGTGGCCGGGCGGTTCTAGGCGCTTCAGTCTGGAACCGCGCGACCGATACGGTCGCAGGTTCGAATCCTGCCTCGGGCATGGATGTGTGTGATGTCCTTAGGTTAGTTAGGTTTAAGTAGTTCTAAGTTCTAGGGGACTGATGACTACAGCAGTTAAGTCCCATAGTGCTCAGAGCCATTTGAACCATTTAGCCATGGCGCTTGCAAATATGCCTTGCAGTCGATGGTAAACAATTTGAGCACATACTTGAGGAAGGTGAGAACTACGTCCCGACGGAAGGTGGTTTACTTTAAGAAGCATTCTGGCGTCTCCAGGTAAAGACAGGTCACTGTATTTCTTTTTCAAATCTGAGGAAGTTAATGCGGTAGTTTCCTTTTCCCTCTGAATAGGGCTGTTTATCATTATGAAGCTCAAAGCCCGACGTTTCTGTTTCGGATATCACAAGTAAGTAGCAACAAGGAGGATTTAAATGGATGACTACCTGACGAAACTGTAGTTGTTTCAACAAAAACCTGCAAACGTTCACACATTTGAAATAGTTTACTGAAGTCCCATTTGATGCGCCAGAAGCGCCGTAGTTGCACATACAAGAATCACAGCTGACCCCTCTACCTGCGTTGCACAGAAAATGAGGTTTAATCTTAACAGTGTAGGCCTGTCTTGCTGCATATAACGACGGAGTCTCACACGAGAGCTCTGCTTCGCAGTATTAGCTGGCACCGGTCACATGGCTTTCCACTTTTAGAAGTGTTCTGGGATTCCTTTGCGAAGAGCAGCAATGTCAATATTAACAAGCGTTATATCACTGTATTCATATTTTGAAGCGCTTTCGCATTCCGTTAAAAAGTATAGAAGTCTACTTGGAAAATCATACATGCTTAGATATCTAGATTGATACAAGATTTAGGACACTGTCTCACGTATCAAAGTTCGTGCCCCTCGGCGTACTAGAATTTGTCAAAAATTTCGTTTCTGTACTTGTAACTATTCACGAAATAAAAGGGTTGTTACGCATTACGTGACTCTTCCTGTATATTTGAAACTCTTCGCGTACTTGACTAGGATTAGCCAGAGATTATAAGTGTTCCCAACAAAACTCCGAAAGTTGTTGCAAAATGCGTTTTAAACCACATGTATAAAACTGCATTGGCAGAAAGATGTTAGTTTTTAATATTTGGATGTTGGAGGGGAGCTTGAGGAGAATGTATCGCTCAAGGAATACTACTTCCATGAAAAAGGAGAACGAAGAGTTTGGAGAATTGTACTTCTCTTGGATGACCAATAACGTGTCTGGACACTGGATACGCCAACTCAGATCTGTAGCTCACATGGTTGCAACACTCTGAGAAATAAACACAATGAACTGAAGAAAATCCGTGTTTGTTAATTCTGGGCAAACAGAGGTTACATTTGTCTGAGCGTGCTAACATCCATTTGCTAACCACTTCTCCACACAGTTGCCACACACTGCAGCCGCTGGAACTGCCTCTTCAAATCTTACGACTTTTATTCGCAGGAATGGAAAGGGTGGCTCATTAACCACCCTCGACATGTAACTATGCAGGAAATTATCACTGGATTGTTTGGAACTGCTTATCATAGCATGGCTACGATAACTACTCGTACATCAACAAAGGCGTACAGGATATGTGGTACTTATGCGACAGAACGTTGCATGTCCATCGCGGAATGTGTCTTGCCTTCGACTGGTAAAGACCAAAGTGACAGTTTTTAATTTCCAAGAAGAAAAGACAGTCAAAGAAAACAGAAGAAAGGTAAGAAGTCAGAAATAGTATCTGGGGCTCAATTCAAGAAGCTACTGGAGGTGCTGTAAGGAGAACAAGAAACAAAACAAAATACTAAAGAAACTGTTAGATTACGATCAACCAAAAAACGGAACAGAAAGCTAAAATACGTCGACTTGAAGTCTGTAAATTTTCACTGCCAAGGCTGCCATGAACAGTATAAGAAGCCACCAACGGAAGACTCGATTCAGTGTCTCAAATTTGAAGAGGGTGGCATCAATCCTGCTTTTGTTATGCGCGTTCTGGAAACTTCAGTTTTGATCTTTTTTTAAACAGTAGTTTCTCTTATTGGAATATCTTCGCAATTTTTTTTTTTCTAATTTTTACTCTGTCTTGTTAACAGGCTACAAAAATGTTCAATAAACGTTTTTTCATTTAACAGTAACTGTCTAATGTTAAGAAACAATGTATATCATATGAATCAATATGCGAAATTAAATGAAGAGGAAGAAATGAATAGCACTTACGTTTTTCTAATTTTAATACAGAGATTTATCCCAGGAGAAACACATTCTACCCCACGCTCGGTAAGACCACATTTGAATTACCTTTTGCTTACTATGCACACATTAGAGTATAAATTTCAGTTATCAGTTTCGGTATTCGTTGCATAAAAGAAAAAATTCAGACGAAATATCATTTAAAATTTTATTGTAGTTCATGAACTTTTTCGTTTGTAGCATTTTTTCACACACATATATATAGTATTGAATCTGACATAAGTTTCATAAATTACTGAAGTGCTGTATCAGTATCGTTTCAGTGTCACCTATCTCCGATTCGCCATTTCTGTTTTAGGCTCACATAGTACTATCGACACATTCTCGTCGAATTTAAAATAACACGCGCAATAATAAATCTCCATAACGTGCTGTGAGAGCGTACAATACTTCCGTCAAAACGAATAACATTTTTTCTATGCATTACTAACTTAACTTCATAAGTATCCTATGTGAACTGATGTTTGAGTTTTATGATAAATAATCTGAGAAATACCAGCATTATCTTGTTCTCCCTATAACCTCTAAAGCTTAAAAATTTCGGCTTACAACAGTACAGAGTACAATCAAGAGCACCTTTGTGGTTGCAGGAATATGTGCCACAATTGCAATGTCCTATGTTTGATTTCGGGTTAGTTCAGCGCTATTTTACGGCAGTTAACTTGACTTTCGTATACGCTAATGTCATGTGAACAAGTATAAATTTCATCATATGGTGTTAATTATTTCGTGTTTTACAGCATATCCCCCATACGAAATGTGCTAAAACAGTCTTGGAGGTGCAATGGCATTGAGGAAAGGTTTCCCAGGCAAGGCGTAAGCTTTCTAGTTCTTTTTTGGTATTCAAGGAATGTGACATGCGACGTCTCATACTTTATATTAGCACTCTTGATGTTCTTCAACCAGTAGTCTTCAGTAGCCGATACATGACGTCACAGAGGTTCTGAGTACAAGCAATGCTATCTTTGGTTGTCGGCGGCACTGGCGTGGCAGTAGCATTCTATGAGAAGTGATCGGGTGTTCGTCACGCTACTGAACAGTCTGAAAATAGCTGCAGAGCATAGAGATAAAGAGGATGTTGAATTTTGGAAATATGATTTGGTAAAGATTAATTTGAGAAGTGTGAAGATTTACTTGCAATGTTGTTGTTGCATTGTTTGCCTGCGCATAATTTAGGATATGTTCGGAAAACAGAAAATTTTAGTGGGATTTTTCTTTCTTGATTCAGGTTAATTCCATGGTTGAGACATGACTAAGTAAAGTGATCAGTTTACATGGCTTTACTCGAAGTTATTTATTCACCACCCCTTTATCATTCTACTATTTCGTTTCATGGCATAGTCATATTTTTAATAAGAAATAATTTTGTACAGATAATTTTAATAGTCGAAGAATGAGTTTCATTGTTCACAACATTGTTTGTGAATGCTAGTCCCTTTTTAATCATTTAGTAAATGCAGTATCTTCAAGCGTCTCCTCACGAATTTCATTTCTTTGATTATGTGTGTCACCGCATTGTACAAAGCGGAACACAGCTTAAAAGAGACGCACTCTCTACTTAGCATGGGTGAACATATTTGTGTTGTATTGGGCAAGGCGTTTTTTTATTTAGCTGGTTTGCTGCTGCTCTGTATTTTGGTGTATATAACTGTAGAGCAGTGCCAAGTTCGATTGCCACAGGTAAGCGATAAAAGTTAAGAGTCAGATTAACATCAAACACCGAACATAGCAAGGCCATTTACAGTTAGTTAGCTTTGCATTTCAGAATTACCATCAGGTTCAGATCAGGCGAAGCTGAGTTTAAATTTCATTTCTTGTCAGACAATCTCATTCTTACAGTCCAGTGTTACATTTTAGTGTGTATTATCTAGCTTTTGGAGTTTTATTTAGTCAGATGCTTGCGTAGAATCACAAGGCAATTTTTGGAATCATTTTCGGTTGTTTATTATTTTATTATTTGAAAATGCGTTTTGCAATTTCATGCAGCACGTTTATTCAGTTAGTTTCGTGTGTTGAAACTGCAAGTAACGGACTGTAACGTGATGCACTGTAGCACTGTCATTGCAGTGCACAATAAAGAATTTCAAGCGAGACTTCCTTTAGAATACAGTTTCATGTTTTGTGATTCTATTGGTGAAGCTTTTTTCAAATGCCGTTATAAGGTTTGAGATAGTTTGGCCGCTCACTTAATCAGATGAGATTTATGTAGTTACACCACTGGCATTGTACAGGATTACAATACAAAAACATACGAAGTTACAGATAGGAAACCAGTTCAGTTCAGTTTGTTTTTAGCTCACGAAATTCACTACATTTATTGTTATATACAGAAAAGTTACAAAGGTTTCTATTAAGGTGTACGTTGAGGGCACTCTGTCTGGGCAATATTGTCTTGAAAAACAATTCTGTTGGAGGAACATCCGCAACTGATTGTTATAGATACACCTCGTCCTGTACGCGTCCACCGCGGCGCTAGGGGTCACCGGACAAAGTTGAAACACCTCATGATAGGCATATACGAGTCCGAAACTGTTCCGTGTTCTAAATAAAAATAACCTCACAACTGAGGAGATATTTTCAACCTCCGCTGTCTTGAAAAACGTAACAACACGTCTCCAACGTGCCACGTCATTAATTTAGGCTAGGATAAGCAATTACTGTGGAGAAATGAAGTAAACGTTAACAGCTGTGAATTGCTTCGACACTGTAACGGCACCAGGGAGCATACCTTGTTTCAAAAAATGGTACAAATGGCTCTGAGCACTATGGGACTTAACATCTGAGGTCATCAGTCCCCTAGAACTTAGAACTACGTAAACCCAACTAACGTAAGGACATCACACAAATCCATGCCGAAGGCAGGATTCGAACCTGCGACCGTAGCGGTCGCGCAATTCCAGACTGAAGCGCCTACAACCGCTCGGCCACACCGGCCGGCGACCTTGTTTCGGAGTGTGGAAAAACAAATGTACAAGCGCCGGTCCTACTTCGCCGTTATAGTTGTACGCCCTGTAAACAAACGTTACGATTCAGTTATAGTTGGACGCTTCCAGATTCCCTCGTGAATCATCCAGATAAAGACTGGTTTTTTTGCCTGAACTCGTTGCTCTGGGGCGTACCTTAGCTAGTCACTTGCACGTGACGTATATAGATATGTACAACGATGAACTCAGGACTGAAGCTTGTAAAATTGCTGTTTGTTGTTCATGCCACTGACTGTTCTTATATGACTCGAACCTAAAATACGTCGCAACGAGCACCACTTCCAAAAAAATCTGTTTTTGACATTTATTAATGTTAATCTGCCAAGAAGCACTTCTAAACATGCACCACACTAGCAGGCGTTTCAGGCCCCTCTTAATACATAATGCAACACAAACTTAATAATGAACTGATACGTAATTGATAGCAACTGCAACACCAGCGCTCGGCTTGAAAATACAAGAGGCAGTGAAACGAAAAAGAGAGAGACGGAAAAACGTAAGTCCACTATTATTTCAGAAGTAATCACCTTGACAGTGAATACATTCACCCCACTATGAGACAAAACGGTCAGTGCTTTCGTGGACAAATCTCTGTTGTTGCCTTCGGAACCATGAGTGTACCCAGACGTCCACCTCTTCGTCCAAAGCAAGTCGACTGCCACGAATGTCTTTCTTCTGGGCTCCAAAAATATGGAAATCGCATGGCGAGAGAACGGGACTGTATGGAGGGTGAGTAAGGGCTTCCCAGCCGAAGCAACCTTGGCAACACGAAGGCAGGGATTATATTTCAACAAAATGATGCCGTCCGTCAACATTCTTGGGCGTTTGGACTTAACGAGGCACTTCAATTTTTGGTAAGTGTACACGTATGTCCGTCGTGCATTAATTGTTGCAGTGTTCCAGAAAGTCAGTGAGTAGCGTGCTGCGAATTTCCTTCGGACCGACGGATGTACACCTAGGTACAATCATGGATTGGTAGGCAATCGCAAACATTTTTCCATGAAGGCACTAACTTTCTTGTCTCAAGGAGGGACAAGTGTGAACAGCTACGGCGACTATTTTTGCAGTAATAAACAGTTTACTTATTTTTCCTCCATCAGTCTTCTTTTCATTTGACTGCCCCTTATACAAACGACGAATAATTAGCAATGCAACGTTAAGAATCTAGTTTTTTTCATGCAATTAAGTATCACCTTTGTATCCACTTATCCCCCCGGTAGATAATTAAAGATGTTCATGCGTTCAAACGTGTCTCCTTCTTTGACAAATTTGTGTTGCATATTTGCTATGCAGTTAATATTGTTTCTAATTGGCTGCTGGTATCCAGTGCCTAGTTGCGAAAGTGCGTCGAAAAGATTTATTTACGGCTCCTCACACAGTAACCGTAAAGCATCGAAGTTACTTCATATACTTAGTGCGATGTGCGTAAATGAATTGACCGTGTGGCATTATTCACCAGGAGACACGCCCTCTGCAGTTTTTCTGTCGCCTTTCTATTTGTGTGGCGATGAATATGAGAGGAAAACACAGACGCCCAGAAAACGAGCGAAGTAAGTCTGCAGCCTGGCGTAAATTGAACTTGAGAACCGATGGTCTAGACTCTACAGGCAATGTCGCTAACCATGACACATTTAGCTCTGGACGCGACGCATTTCTTCTTGCCGCAACTAATACAATTCGAAAATCACTTACAGTCACGTTCCACGGAATCTGTGCCCCTGAAGGTAAACCAACATTATTTCTGTGCTTATTACACCCAGCAAAGATGCTGGCAAATCGTTCAGTTTAGAGTGAGTCCGTTGGCGAAGCAAATGGCTCCGGTCATTTGTGGTTTAGTCTAGCGTCTTGACGTGACAGTGTAATTTGTAACGTGAATCAGCTGACGACGGCTCTCCCACCTCTTAAGTGAACACCGATAGCCGACTGATCATCTCTGATCCAGGCAAGCTGCGTGAACCTTGTTCACTATCTGACGACGTAAACTTTATACCTGGAATGTATGGAATAATTAAATCTGCTGACTACTCCAGCAAGAACAGGCAACGCGTACATACTCAGAAAAGTTCAAGTAATAGTTTGTGCGATATAATTCAGGACTGGGAAATCGTCCAGTTGAGACCAGGAATTTTCCAGACAATCAGTACATTTTCTGCGTATTGCGATGTTTGTAGTAACACCAGTCATTATAAACTTAGCTTTTTTGCCCAGACGCAATAAAAATACACAGTAAAAAACCAAATTCACCTCTGTCCACTCTATTGTGTGTCTTAAACGTACTCTCCAGCGAAACAGACGAACGGCTATTGGTATGTGTTTGCAAATAGTACTCTATTTTTTCTTTCGTCTACATAAGCGTGAGTATAGTCATCACAGCTACTTTTTATGAGGACACAGCTGTTACTGATAAGCATATTTTTGAAACTGCATTGGACTACTTCAGTCGCATTTCTTCTAAAATATCAGAGCTCTTTTTTACTTCACATCGATATTTTTCGCTGTTGCTGCTCTCTCTCTCTCTCTCTCTCTCTCTCTCTCTCTCTCTCTCTCTCTCTCCCTCTCCCCTCTCTCTTCACTTGTTCAACACAGCACACCTTAGACAGCTCCGTTCTTTATAGATTGTGCAGTACACAAAAGACCTGATTTTCTGTGTACGTTTTCTTTGTTTACAGAAACATACTTGCTCCACAGCGTGGGGAAACAAATATTTTCCATTCGTTCCATCTATTTACACTCCACAACGGAAGGACAAAACAAAATTGATAATATTACTTTCCTCGCTACACATTCGATAAGATAATCCATATTCCAACACATCTTACCTGCTCTGAAACAGCGTATTATCTTGCGGACTGGCTTTAAATAATACTGCTCAAGTTTTAAATCGACCTTAAGCAACTGAGCGGTCGTACTACACCACTTCTGTTCGGTGGCAGTAGTGTTATGGCCCATTTTTAAACTACTCTTTATTTATTATTTTTAAATGGTACTTCGAAACTAAATGTACATCTACATGTACATCGATACTCCGCAAGCCACCCTACGGTGTTTGGCGGACGGTACTCTGTCCCACTACTACTAATTTCCTTTTCTGTTCCATTCGCAAACAGAGAAAGGAAAAAACGACTGTATGTATGCCTCCGTATGAGCCCTAATTACTTGTAGCTTAACTTCATGGTCCTTATGCGTAATTTATGTTGCTGGCAGTAGAATCGTCTGGCCATCAGCTTCAAATACCGGTTCTCTAAATTTTCTCAGTAGTGTTTATCGAAAAGAAAGTCGCCTTTTCTCCAGGGATTCCCATTTGAGTTCCCGAAGCATCTCCGTAACACTATCGTGTTGTCCAAACATACCGGTAACAAATCAAGCAACTCGCCTTTGAATTGGTTCGGTGTCTTCCTTTAATCCAACCTGGCACGGATCCCAAACACTCGAGCAGTACTCGAGAATAGGTCGCACCAGCGCCCTATATGCGGTAGCCTTTACAAAAATGGTTCAAATGGCTCTGAGCACCATGGGACTTAATTTCTAAGGTCATCAGTCCCCTAGAACTTAGAACTACTTAAACCTAACTAACCTAAGGACATCACACACATCCATGCCCGAGGCAGGATTCGAACCTGCGACCGTCGCGATCTCGCGGTTCCAGACTGTAGCGCCTAGAACCGCTCTGCCATCCCGGCCGGCGGTAGCCTTTGCAGGTGAACCACACTTTCCTAAAATTCTACCAATAAACAGAAGTCGACCATTGGTCTTCCTTACAACAGTTCTCACATGTTCTTTCCATTTTATAGCGCTTTTCAACGCTATGCCCAGATATTTAAACGACTTTATTGTGTCAAACAGGACTCTAGTAATATTGCATCCGAACATTACTGGTTTGTCTTTCTTACCCATCCGCATTAACCTGCGTATTTCCACATTTATAGCTAATGCCATTCATCACACCAACTAGATTTTTTTTTTCTTTATAAGTCGTGTATCTTCTTACATTTACTCAACTTCGACACGTTGCCGTATACCGCAGCATCATCAGCAAACAACCGCAGATCGCTGTCCAGCCCGTCCGCCAGATCATTTATGGATATATCATCACGAATGAGAGGAGCTTCTCTGCAGTATCATCAAGGAGAAATATATCTTTTCTCCTGTAAAAAAAATTTCACATTATTTTAACGACACTATTATTTTATTTCTTTTACAGCTATTCGAGTAATACAGAATTGATAACTCATGCAGTATTATAATGCGCTCGATACATCATTCACTAGAAAGCTTTGTGACATTCGAACAACTTTAAAAAAGAAAAGCACTTCAAGTGAATCGCATATGTAAATTTGTCGGAAAATTATCAAATGCGTACGTTTCAGTCATCTCTAACGGTGGTTCCTCTCTTCATCTGATGGATAGCACTATTAAGCACACATGTGTGTTCTTGTAATTCCAGTGCAAATACGACAAAAATTTAAAATGCATTTTGGAGACCCCTTTTTATTCTTGTATTTTCAGCGACGAATGAAAGATGTCTGACATGGACTGTCAACTGCTGCTCCATCTGAAGAATCACGCAGCACCACTACGAGGCCAGTAACATAAAAATCAGTTAAACGAACTGATACTCTCGTACATTTTTAAGTGCCTTTGTCAACAGGCCGTAGAAGGCGATAGAAGTGTTGCTGTTATGTCAAGGAAATAAGGAATCTGCTGTCCGTGATATGAATCTAGTACGGTTGCATAACAGTACAACGGCACGTCGGAACGTACGGGTTTTTCTTGTTCGGCGTTTGTTTCCCAGGAATAAAACCAGTTTTTATTGTATCTTAATTTGGGAAATCTTTGTGAGCTGCGCCCCTTTAATGACGATAATTAAGGTACGTAGAAATTACAATGCTTGTTCTTGAATTATTGTTATTGAAAAAAAGTGGACTAAGTCTCCATTCACTGAACCTAATCAGATTTCCTCTACTGAATCATTTCAAGTGAATATTAGGAAGAACCTAATTCTTGTCCAGTTGGCTCCGTTTTCAGCATTCTCGCTGTACGCGGGACTAATCTATTCCACCCTGTTCTGTTCCTCTTGCACTGGCTAGCGGACACTAACATAATATATTGGCTTTCATAGTTGCTCTGTACCGCAGAGCATTTTCAACTCCCATTAGATACAGACTGCACCTGGTATTGCATAGATTACTGACAGGCACAATAAATGAGGCTGTTAGTATACTATCACTTCAAGGGTAATCTCTTTCTCTGAGTAGCGCTAACTCAGCTATGATTTCAATGTCGTACTTTATCAAAGCCTTGCATTGCTCAGGGCTTTGTTAGAGTTTTGAATTATTACTTCGGTTGTGTTCACCTTTACAACAATTAATTTGAAGCATTAGCTACATGTCAGCACGTCGCACTCACACCCGGGGAGTAACTTACCTGATAATAAATATGTAAATGAATCGAGTTCCATGTTGCCTGCAGTAATGACCGTTTGCTAGCAGTGCTCCAGATCGCCCGCGGTGCATTATGGGTAGGAGCCACGAGTGGAATGTTCTGCTGTCGGAGGCCATATAGTAAATGGTTTCTAATGAAGCTGTTCGTAATACAAGCAAGGCGTGCTTTCTGCAAATGAGTGTTTCATTCCACTGTTCACAACCGCACTTCCTCTTACAGCACATATCCATTTCAGAAGCTGGTGAATATCATAGAAATATCATTTTCGCTTATTCTAAAAAGTTCGTTATTCTTGTGTGAAGTCCATGTCCATACGTTTCCGAGCCAATACGTTCTTCTTCTCCCTCACCTTCTTTCACCTGATAGTTTTCCCCGAAGAATGTTCTGCAGCACATTATACGTATTTTCATTCCTAATTACGTGGCCGAGATATTGCAGGTTTTATTATGTTTAGGACTTCTTTTTCTTTCTTCATTTTGTGGGGAATGTCGTCGTTAGTAATTTTACCTATCGGTGGCGGACTTGCCATTCTGATGTATAGCCACATCCCACTAGGGACAGTAACTGAGTACTAAATGATCGACAACCCTAACTAATTTTGAATGCAATAGAAAAATGGTGAAGCCATATTTGTGATTGTCACAAAGTTTCTATGCCTATACTTTCTGGTTCTTCACTGATATGATGGCGTCAAGGAGATAAGACGAGTAACCGAGGAACACAGCAGCGAAATCTATATAAGACTAACGCAGAAGAATTTTTTAAATTAAAATTTATCTATTTTCGTCTATACATGGCAGAATATGTGTACACAACTAATGTCACAACAAATATGTAAGGATTATTCTACTTCTAACTGCTTTCTCGTGTAACCATTTTCCTTGCAACAAATTCCACTATTTTTCACGCAACTGGTTTATATTTCTAGCTTTCTGGCAGCAGACATATTATTTTATGGCATCATAAGGAAAAGATCAAATGGCTTCGAGTTGGCCACGCAAGAGTCCTCCACCTAATAACGTATCGCTGGGGCGGAGGGCACTTTTCCTTACCGACGCTCGAACTTTTTATTGTGTTTGATACTTTGAACTGCAAGCATTATACAGAAAGAGCGTTTCGTTGGATACTGAATAACCAGGTCTCTATATTAACCTACAAGTATCTGTAGTCCAACAAGGGATGAATACATTACGAGGCATTTCAGATATCATTGCAACATATTTTAAAAATAGATTGTAGTAAATTAAAGCTATGTATCTATATTTATAAAGTGAGAAGTTCATAAAGTATCTTAGCGTAAGACAACATACTGAGAATGCATTTTGGCCGCGCGGAATCAGCCGAGCGGTCTAAGGCGCTGCAGTCATGGATTGTGCGGCTGATCCCGGCGGAGGTTCGAGTCCTCCCTCGGGCATGGGTGTGTGTGTTTGTCCTTAGGATAATTTAGGTTAAGTAGTGTGTAAGCTTAGGGACTGATGACCTTAGCAGTTAAGTCCCATAAGATTTCACACACATTTGAACATTTGAACGTTTCCCCTTGCTTCATAAATGCTGTTCAAATTTTACGTCATTCTGAGCATTGGTTCCCATTTTACAGCGTTTTGAAACTGGAACTTCAGGTATGGACACCCTATACATTCACATGGTCCCTTGGAGGACATTTATACCTGTTGTTCTTGAACTTTCTGCGTATTTATTTTATAATAATTGAAGGTCATTTAAAATCTGCCATGAATAATCTTCTGACCTTTTACGTCCAGCTGAATATGTGGTTGTCTAGCCTATGTTCACGTTAGCAGTTGGTACGAGCATAGTTTTGTTGCTAATGATCAGCCTTCAGCAAAATTGGTCATACTATAAACTGCTTTGAGCAGACAAAATATTATCATCTTTACATGCAACTTTCTGCCAGACAGCATAGGTATGATTTGCAGAGAACTTCAAGGCACCTGTTGCACTCCTCAATAGATCGATATTTTCCCTTCTTGTGATTTGTGTTTCTTGTTGTTAGGTATTAACCAATACAAGGTGGATTAACATCTGCACATATCTCTTTTACAAGAAGAGATACATGTCTACTACCTAATATTTTATTGACAATAGTCAGATAGCGTAGTTGTTCATTCTTGGGTCGGAATTTATACAGAAGTTAATATTTTATAGGAATTAATACTAGAGTCATAATTTCTACGCGCTCTGGTCAAATTCTAACAGATAATGACATCCGTCCGTCCTCGAAGGATGGTGGTGTAGCACAGTTGGATCATCCCCATCGCCACTTGACAGGGTCACAAGCTGTATTTTCCCACAGACTTGGATCGATCCTGTCCTCGGTCAGATCTCTCTTGCAGACATCCTTGAAGTGAAGGTGAGGTCTCCCTACTGTCCTCACACCCTCCTCAATTTCTCTGTACAGTACTTTTTTTGGTATTCGCTCAGGATCCATGCGCCTGACATTCCCAGCCACCTTAGGCGTCGGTGGCTCAGGAGTGCATGAATGCTGGTTGTGCTTGAGAGCCGTAATACTTCGGTGTTGGGCACTCTATCCTTCCAAGAGATCTGAAGGACCTTCCGGAGACAACGGAGATGGAAGCTGTTCAGTCGGGATTCGTGTTTAGCAAGAGTTGTCCATGTCTCTCAGCTATACAAAAGGGTGCTGATAACACAAGCGTCATATACTTGCAATTTAGTTTTTAATGTGAGTAGACCATTCTTCTATACTCTGTTTTTCAGTCTACCCATGACAGCCAAAAAATGGTTCAAATGGCTCTGAGCTCTATGGGACTTAACATCTGAGGTCATCAGTCCCCTAGACCTTAGAACTACTTAAACCTGACTAACCTAAGGACATCACATACATCCATGCCCGAGGCAGGATTCGAACCTGCGACCGTAGCGATCGCGTGGTTCCAGACTGAAGCGCCTAGAACCGCTCTGCCACATCGGCCGGCCCATGACAGCCGATGCTTTTTCAATTCTGTTGGTAGTCTCAGTGTCCACAGACAAGTTGCTACATATTGTAGATCCCAAGTAGGTAAAACCATCAACTACCTGGAGAGGATTGCCGTCACTGCTGATGGATGGAAGGTTGGTGGTTCCCTGCGCCATGATCTTTTTTGGAAGCTGATGGCAAGACCAAATTTCCACAAGCATGTGATAACTTGTTGATTAGATACTGCAGATCATCCTCTGAGTTTGCCACCAGTACTGCATCGCCTGCATATAACAACTCGCGAATAACAATTATATTGACTTTGGTCTTGGCATTGAGACGGGCAATGTTGAAGAGATTTCCACCAGATCTTGTATGTAAATACACTCCCTCCTCACAGTCTTCAAAAGCAAATCTCAGTAGAAGGGAAAAGAAAATGCCAAATAGAGTAGGAGCTAACACACATCCCTGCTTCACACCGCTATTTAAAGGAAATGATTCCGATGCTTTGCCGTCGAAACAGACTGTTGCTTGCATTTTCTCATGGAAAGAGACAATTATTCGTAGTAGTTTAGGTGGCCATCCAATCTTCTCCAGCAGCTTGAAGAGCCCAATTTTGCTCACTATATCAAATGCTTTGACGAGATCAACAAAAGCAATACACATGGGTCTCTGCTGCTCACGGCACTCCTCTAGCAGTTGTAGAGAAAAAATCATGTCCGAGGTTGATCGGCCAAGCCTGAGGACACACTGAGATTCTGAGTAGATTCTAGATTGTAGGAATTGCAATCGTATTAAGGCGACTCTTACATAAGCCTTCCCAGCTACGCTCAATAGTGAAATGCCTCGTTAATTGTTGCAATCACTTCTGTCTCCTTTCTATTTATACAAAGTAACAATCTTTGAATTTCGCATACTTAGTGGGACGTAGTCTTCTTCCCAGGTGCTTGTGAGAAGTGAATGTAGGTGCCGTAGAAGGACAGGCTTGTTATACGAGGTGCATTCAAGTTCTAAGGCCTCCGATTTTTTTCTCCGGACTGGAAAGAGATAGAAACATGCGCATTGTTTTAAAATGAGGCCGCGTTCATTGTCAATACGTCCCAGAGATGGCAGCACCGTACGGCACATGGAATTTTACCGCCAGCGGCGAGAATGAGAACTGTTTTAACTACTTAAAGTGGCGACGTTTTCCTTACTTGAACAGCGTGCAATCATTCGTTTTCTGAATTTGCGTGGTGTGAAACCAATTGAAATTCATCGACAGTTGAAGGAGACATGTGGTGATGGAGTTATGGATGTGTCGAATGTGCGTTCGTGGGTGCGACAGTTTAATGAAGGCAGAACATCGTGTGACAACAAACCGAAACAACCTCAGGATCGCACAAGCCGGCCTGACGACATGATCGAGAAAGTGGAGAGAATTGTTTTGGGGGACCGCCGAATGATTATTGAACAGATCGCCTCCAGAGTTGGCATTTCTGTGGTTTCTGTGCACACAATCCTGCATGACGACCTGAAAATGCGAAAAGTGTCATCCAGGTGGGTGCTACGAATGCTGACGGACGACCACATGGCTGCCCGTGTGGCATGTTGCCAAGCAATGTTGACGCGCAACGACAGCACGAATGGGACCTTCTTTTCGTCGGTTGTGACAATGGATGAGACGTGGATGCCATTTTTCAATCCAGAAACAAAGCGCCAGTCAGATCAATGGAAGCACAGAGATTCATTGACACCAAAAAAATTTCGGGTAACCGCCAGTGCTGAAAATATGATGGTGTCCATGTTCTGGGACAGCGAGGGCGTAATCCTTACCCATTGCGTTCCAAAGGGCACTACAGTAACAGGTGCATCCTACGAAAATGTTTTGAAGAACAAATTCCTTCCTACACTGCAACAAAAACGTCCAGGAAGGGCTGCACGTGTGCTGTTTCACTAGGACAACGCACCCGCACATCGAGCTAACGTTACGCAACAGTTTCTTCGTGATAACAACCTTGAAGTGATTCCTCATGCTCCCTACTCACCTGACCTGGCTCCTAGTGACTTTTGGCTTTTTCCAACAATGAAAGACACTCTCCGTGGCCGCACATTCACCAGCCGTGCTGCTATTGCCTCAGCGATTTTCCAGTGGTCAAAACAGAAGAAAGAAGCCTTCGCCGCTGCCATGGAATCATGGCGTCAGCGTTGTGAAAAATGTGTACGTCTGCAGGGCGATTACGTCGAGAAATGACGCCAGTTTCATCGATTTCGGGTGAGTAGTTAATTAGAAAAAAAAATCGGAGGCCTTAGAACCTGAATGCACCTCGTACTTAGAAATCTCTGCAAGAATCCCATCTGGAGCCTTTCCATTAGCTAGGCAATCTATCTCTCTGCCAAGTTCTTCTATAGTGGGCATTGCATCAAACTCTTCCATAACTGGCATTTGTTTGATGGCATCAAGTGCATCCTTGCTTACTTCATTTTCAGTTGCATACAGCTGGCGGTAGTGTTCAACCCAGAGCTCCATCTGCTTGACTTCATCAGTAATAACTTCTCTCGTCTTCGTGTTCAGAGAAGCTATTTTTCTGACAGTTTGACCAGCTGCTCTCTTAATACCATCGTACATTCCCTTAATGTCCCCAGCATCGGCTGCTTTCTGTACATCAGCACATAAATTTCGCCAGTACTTATTTACGCATCTCCTAGATGTTTGTTGTGCCCTGTCCTTTGCTTCTCGCCAGCCACCTCGAGTTCTTCCATTTGGGTTTCTTTTATAAACAAACAGGGTTTTCCATTTTGCCTCAATAACTGGTTCCATCTCCTCCAAATTTTGCTCGTACCAGTCCTTGTTTCTATTCTCTTTCATTTCATACGCCAATACTGCCGAGCTGTAGATGGCGTCAGAAAGTCGTGCCCATTTGTTATCAATATTTATTTCTGTTTGTGCGTTTCTTGATAAAGCACTTTCAAAACTACTGGCAAATTCTTGTTTTCGTTGCGAGCTATGAACATGATATGTGTTGATCCGCGGTTGACCTCTCTGTTTAGCGTGGTGATATTTCTTAGGTGTGACCCCAGTGTGCTCGCCACCAAAGCATGGTCAGTGTTGCAGTTAGCGCTATGATAGCTTCGTGTCAGCAGGACATTTTTTAGATCTGTACGCCTAGCTATGACAAAATAAAGTTGGTGCCAGTGATGAGAGCGGGGTAGTCTCCAGATCACCTTGTGTCGATCTTTAAGTTGAAAATAAGTGTTTGTGATACACAGACCATGAAAGCAACACAGCCGGCCGAAGTGGCCGAGCGGTTCTAGGCGCTACAGTCTGGAACCGCGCGACCGCTACGGTCGCAGGTTCGAATCCTGCCTCGGGCATGGATGTGTGTGATGTCGTAGGTTAGTTAGGTTTAAGTAGTTCTAAGTTCTAGGGGACTGATGACCAAAGAAGTTCAGTCCCATAATGCTCAGAACCATTTGAACCAAAGCAACACACTTGTAGCAGTCTGGCCATTATCATTTATTTTTCCCACTCCATGATGACCTAGGCATCTCAGCCACATGTCATTATCTGGCCTAACTCGAGCATTAAAGGCGACTGGAATATATACTGACTCTGACCCAGGTACTTGGGCTATTCTGTCGCTCAGCAAAACATAAAACAGATCCTTCTATGTTGGATGATAAGGTAGGATCGTATACATTAAAGATGTTGATAGTTCCGCTTGAAGAGCATACTTGTAAAGTAATAATCAGCTCTGTTCCACCAGATGGTGGCACAATACTATTCAGGAGGGTGTTTCTAACCGTGAATCCTACACCGTGAAGTCGTGGCTCACCTGGTGACTTCCCCTGCCAGAATAACGTGTAACTAGCTACTCGAATAGAGCCTGTGTCTTGTACCCTCGCCTCCTGTAGTCCCAAAATGTCCAAATTCAAGCGATGGAGCTCCCTATCAATAACTGCAGAAATAAACCTGATGGGTATCGTCAATGTATCTTCGACACATAGCCCTGACATTCCAAGTGGCAATACGAAATGGCTGTTTCTTTATTATTTCCTTTTTGTTTTTCGTAGGTGTACTTTATCTACCCGCTTATTGAAGATCACTTCTGAGCTCCACACACTCTATGAAGCAGGCGAATAGTGGCGGGACAGCACCTTATTGGCTGGGGGCTGCCCAGTTTGAGGCGGACGGTAGCTCCCCAGTGAGCTGCGATGATCTCTCCCATCGTCGGAAGTGGAACCTGGAGCTGATGTCTTACGCCAATCAGACAGAGCTTATAACCGGTGACTCTTCTCCCCGTGTTGTTCCGATGTCTTTAGACGTCTCTGAGGTGCCCTCACCTGGATGCTACATGCCTGGGCGATAAATATGAAAACACGTGAGTCGCCCATGCATCACGGTCTCCCTCTCGACGTAAATGATAGTGTCCAGAGGAAAGGCAAATCAATTCGCTTGCAAGAGCTGCGGGGAGGGGACATAATACGCCTTACAGCCGCCTTTGCTTTTCATATGGGATATGAAGGTGAGAAGGAAGATATGATATGTGAGAACATTTCGACAAAGCAATGAAAGACCTAAGCCGCCAAAAGGCCCCTGCAACTGACGACATTCCGCCACAATTACCGAGATCTTTGATAGAACAAAACTGTTCCACTTTGTATGCAAGGCATATGAGACAAGCGAAATATCCTTCGACGTCAAAAAGAATCTAACAACTCAAATTCCAAAGAAGGCAGGTATTGACAGATGTGGATACTACCAAACTATCAATTTAATAAGTGGATCTCCAGCATGCTGCGTTAGTAACGGGACAGCAACTTGCGTTAATCAGATTAATAAGTCATTTTTGCAAAAGAAGAATGTAAAACGTGCGAGAAACCTTCCTCGTGTTCCTGAGAAATGTTGGAACACATGACTTACCTGAGGAGACAGATTAAGGAACAGCACTCTGACATTTAACAAAACTAAAACAATGATAATGAAATGTAGTAGAATTAACTCAGGTGATGCTGTGGGAATTAGATTAGAAAATAACACACTGAAAGTAGTAGATGACTGCTATTTTGGAAGCGAAGTAACTGACGATGGTCGAAGTTGAGAGGGTACAAAATGCATGTTGGCTGAACAACAACAAAAATTGTGCGTGAGAAGAATTCGTTAACATCTAATAAATTATGAGGAAATCTCTTCTGAAGGTATCTATCTGGAGTGTAGCCTTCTGTGGTAACCAAACGTGGACGACAAGCAGTTGAGACAAGAAGAAAGTAGAAGCTTTTGAAATGTGCTGCTACAGAATAGTACTGAAAGTTAGATGGGTCAATCGAACAACTGATGAGGAGGTACTGAATAGAATTGGGGAAAACAGAAATTCATTGCACAACCTGATCAAGAGAGAGAATAGTTTGATGGGACACATCCTGAAGGATCGAGGTGTCATCAGTGTGGTAAGGGAGAGAATTGTTGGGCGTAAAACCTGTAGAGAGACATCTGGGCATGACTACAACGAGCAGGCTCAAACGGAATGAATTCAGAGGTGAAGATCCTCGCACAGGATAGATTAGAGAGCTGTAACAAACCATCTTTGGTCTATAGCCCACAACAGTATCATATGGCGTCCGGTTGGCTCACAGAAGTGTAGTCTGTCAGTTTCTCTGACTCTATGCTTTGCATCGAGATTGTGACAGCAAATTTATGTTGTGTGAAGGTGGATACTTCCTTTACAACTACCGTTACCCCGTTTCCTCTTCGATTCGTGAATGGTGTGTGAGACAAACAGTCGTCGGTAAGTTTCCGTATAAGGTCTGCTTTCTCTGACTCTGCTGCAGCGGTCGGCAAAATTTATTTGAATGGCGAATAACGAATACAGAATGAAATGTATTCGTTGTTCATGAATAACATCTGCAAATAATCATTCGAAACATTATTTACTTACACAAAAAAGTTTGTTTGTCCTTTGTCTGAAAGTAATACGAAAAAATTATACGATGAATTTGAAATCCAGTGACATTTATGGCTTCAATTTTTGTCATTTTTTAAAAAATTGCTTCTTTGGTTGCTTTTAAAATGTTGTGAAACTTATTTTTGAAACATCTGGTACGAAAGTCTGATTTTCGAATCTTTTTCATTGTGAAACACTAAACAAAATACGTTATACACAAGCAAAGAAGATATGGCAGTATGACATTTCCTGAAATCGTCTTTGTTTCAGGTTAACGAGATACGACTTTCAAGTCACAATCATCTTCAAAGTCTACTAGTTATCTCTTGACACTCTCTACATAAAAAAGATTTCAGTGTGCCCAATTTTAAGAACTCTTTTATGAATTCAAATCTAGTGTCTCTTCCGAAATTTTTCAGTCTCAAACCTCTCTGTAAATACATAGATGCATGTCGGATCGAAAAACAACTCCGTCTTCTAATAGCAAGCTTACTCGGCGTAACTTGTGGATTACTTTGGACGTCCGACAACGTTCTAGAAACGTTTAAGGAGACTTTGGATTTAAGGCTTGTTGATGTTAGCGGCTAACAACCACTGCATTCTTCCACTTACTTTGTAGCTCTAACATCATGTCCGAATTTCGTCGCTGTATCAACGAGGCATCTATATCCTATAGTGTAAGCAATCTCGGTACAATGACGGAAAATATTGCCAGTTAAGGGTTGCTGTTGTCTGCATTGTCGTCTTTCCCTGCTGATGTACAGTACTTCCACGTGTTAGCAGTGGATGGGGGAACGTAATGCTATGTGTCGGGTAAGTTGAATCTAACCGTGTCGGTAGCGTAGCTGTTAAGGCTGTCGGCCTACGAAACATTTTTATGTTTCATTTGTTACTCTGTGAAGCAAGTAAAGCTGTTCTCAACTCGACAGTTGGTTTGAACACTGCAGACCTTTAGCCGGTATGGTGGTGTGCCCATGCGCTCCACCCCCGTCCGAAACAGGGACCTATAGTTCAACACGTATTCCGAAACTCGATGCATTTTTCTCGTTATTACAGGTGACAAAAGCAATAAGCTACAAAAAAGAATCGTAGAACAGAGGGGAACTGGCTAAATATTTGGGCTTGTAGTCTGAAACTTAACTGTAACTGTTTTTGGCCTCTTTCTTTCGACCTGTTCCTTCGTCGTCTACCGTCAGTGGTGGGCGGATGTCGCCTTTTTCCCTCTTCTTTTCTTTTAAGAGCGTGACCAGTTCTATAACCAAACAGGCTGAACTAACACGTCGCCAAAACCCCGAGGTACATTTGCATGAAATCCAGCAATGAGTTTATTTATGAAATAGAAACTACACTGAGCCACGGGAACAAACACTAATTACAGTATTCTCCACAAGAAATAAACAAAGAAACTGCTGTGACATCATATGTAATTCATTATTTAACTAACGTATAACAAATAATAAATAATTATTCGATTTTGTAGAGCGGAATAATCCCTTTATCTGAGAATTAATTATTCACGAATAAATGTTTTTGAATTATGTACTTACGCTGATGATTATCTAGATAGAAATTTATTCGATTAATGCCCACCTCTGTCTTCCCGTCATTGTCATTTCGTGATAACTGACTGGCTTTGTGGCTAAGTGATTAATTGTCATACATAAACTTAAGAGTTCGAAGATCAATTCCCAGCGGAACCACGGATTTTATGGTATTTCTTAATCTCTAGCAATGTTTTCTATACTTGAAAAATGCCGAGCTGCACTGTGTTTTCCAGTACGCGTTAGACTGTAGGCTCCTCTATAGCTAGCTGGTGAGTCATTTCAGAGGTTCAATTGAAGTCAAGGCCACATCAGCTCCAGTAGGACCAGCCTAGCAAAGCGCAGTGGTGTTCAAACGGACTTTCTTGTTGATTAGAGATTTATATTTTATGTGGAAGGAAGCAATGTGTTGCCTGATTCTTCTCGGAATGTTAACAGTAAATCTGTCCGTGATGCACAACGCCTCTCTTGTATCGTTTGCCGTTTGATGAACATTTCCGACACTCACTCGCACTTCCTAAACGCACTCATACCGCGGTTGTTTGAGTGTTCTCTATTTCCTCTACTAATTACCGGTTGACGCTTAATGACGAGCACTACTCAAAAACCGATCGAACCATCGTTTTGTAAGCTATTTGTTTCAAGGATGAATTACATTTCCGTAGAATTCCTTTAAAGGAACATTATCTGGTGTGATACAGTTGCCCCGACCTATGGGTTTTATACGACCTGCAACACCTTCAAATATCATGTGCAAGGTTTTCATATTCTCTTACTCGCTGCGTGCAAGCTGTTACTCATACAGAAAACAGAAAACAAGACCTTTTTGTAGGAAATTTAATACAGTTAAATGTTGTGCTGGGATACGTTTTTCTTAGAGGCCTCAGCTCTCGATTTATTAAAGGAAAAGGTACAAAAGTAACCTTCAAAAGGGTTTGTCTTGAATAATCCGAAAACTGTGGCCTCCAATGAAAACGTACTGGTACAAAATTGAACTGCATTAAATTTCCTACGAAAAGGTCCCGTTTATTTCTTCTGTAGGATTAATAGTTTGCGTACAACGAGCGATAAAATATGAAAATCTCGCGCGTGCTTGCTGAAGGCGTTGTGGAATGCATAAAACCCTTAGGTAGTGGCAGCTGAAGCAGCAGGTATATATCCGTCTGAAGCTCGCGTTCCTCCTCCTATTATGACTATTCCGTGGTAAGTGTGTGGCTCGGTGGCTAAAAAAAGTGGTTAGTTCTCATAGATGGTCAGGAGTCCGAAGATCAATCCCAAGTGAGGCATAGGATTTACATCTAAACGAAAAAAAAATATTTATATAGTTACCTGCTGACAATTTAAAGGTTTCTTCTGTAAATATTACTAATTACTTCTATTCAAACTTTTGATTTGATCCATTACAAATGGTTTTTGAAAGCCTGCGACTGTAGATACAATAGGTTTGTTTATACACTCCTGGAAATTGAAATAAGAACACCGTGAATTCATTGTCCCAGGAAGGGGAAACTTAATTGACACATTCCTGGGGTCAGATACATCTCATGATCACACTGACAGAACCACAGGCACATAGACACAGGCAACAGAGCATGCACAATGTCGGCACTAGTACAGTGTATATCCACCTTTCGCAGCAATGCAGGCTGCTATTCTCCCATGGAGACGATCGTAGAGATGCTGGATGTAGTCCTGTGGAACGGCTTGCCATGCCATTTCCACCTGGCGCCTCAGTTGGACCAGCGTTCGTGCTGGACGTGCAGACCGCGTGAGACGACGCTTCATCCAGTCCCAAACATGCTCAATGGGGGACAGATCCGAAGATCTTGCTGGCCAGGGTAGTTGACTTACACCTTCTAGAGCACGTTGGGTGGCACGGGATACATGCGGACGTGCATTGTCCTGTTGGAACAGCAAGTTCCCTTGCCGGTCTAGGAATGGTAGAACGATGGGTTCGATAACGGTTTGGATGTACCGTGCACTATTCAGTGTCCCATCGACGATCACCAGTGGTGTACGGCCAGTGTAGGAGATCGCTCCCTACACCATGATGCCGGGTGTTGGCCCTGTGTGCCTCGGTCGTATGCAGTCCTGATTGTGGCGCTCACCTACACGGCGCCAAACACGCATACGACCATCGTTGGCACCAAGGCAGAAGCGACTCTCATCGCTGAAGACGACACGTCTCCATTCGTCCCTCCATTCACGCCTGTCGCGACACCACTGGAGGCGGGCTGCACGATGTTGGGGCGTGAGCGGAAGACGGCCTAACGGTGTGCGGGACCGTAGCCCAGCTTCATGGAGACGGTTGCGAATGGTCCTCGCCGATACCCCAGGAGCAACAGTGTCCCTAATTTGCTGGGAAGTGGCGGTGCGGTCCCCTACGGCACTGCGTAGGATCCTACGGTCTTGGCGTGCATCCGTGCGTCGCTGCGGTCCGGTCCCAGGTCGACGGGCACGTGCACCTTCCGCCGACCACTGGCGACAACATCGATGTACTGTGGAGACCTCACGCCCCACGTGTTGAGCAATTCGGCGGTACGTCCACCCGGCCTCCCGTAAGCCCACTATACGCCCTCGCTCAAAGTCCGTCAACTGCACATACGGTTCACGTCCACGCTGTCGCGGCATGCCAGCAGTGTTAAAGACTGCGATGGAGCTCCGTAGGCCACGGCAAACTGGCTGACACTGACGGCGGCGGTGCACAAATGCTGCGCAGCTAGCGCCATTCGACGGCCAACACCGCGGTTCCTGGTGTGTCCGCTGTGCCGTGGGTGTGATCATTGCTTGTACAGCCCTCTCGCAGTGTCCGGAGCAAGTATGGTGGGTCTGACACACCGGTGTCAATGTGTTCTTTTTTGCATTTCCAGGAGTGTAAATAAATAAATCTTCTGCTAGCCGTCACGATTTTTTCTTTATTTTACTATTCGCACGATGCGTTTCGAGAAATAATTCCCATTTTCATTTTACATCAAAAGAAATGGCTTAATACTCACCAAAAAAACGCACTTGAAAATGGGAATTATTTCTCGAAACATATCGTGCGAATAGTAAAATAAAGAAGAAATCGTGACTGTTAGCAGAAGATTTATTTATTTATAAACAAACCTATTCAGACTTTCTCTATCATATACAAAAAGCTGTTAAGGAGAAACATTCTGAATCTACACTTGAGAACACTTGTACTATCAGTCAAAATTTTAATTCTATTATAGCCAATATCTATTTTCTTTTTAATGGATAATGGCTGCACTCTCAGGTAAACTATAAATTAAATAATATAGCCAAGCGTAGGTCCCAGACATTGTAAATGCTATTCACAGCCAGAGTTAGGACTAAACAAATTTTTCAGTACGGCAGAAAACGCCATGAAGTTCAAACAAATAACGCGACGTTGTGTATAAGAAATAATTAATGGACTATATAAATAATCCACAGCGTTTTTACAAATACTGTTTCTTTTACTCAATAAAGAAAGAGTGGCTTAAGCAGCCTATATGAAGTTTAGATAAGTGGCAAGTATCTCTCTCTTTAACGCTACAGTTACGAAGAACAGCGGTGGATGTACAGTCTCGGTAAGTGCAATAAAACGCTAACAACATGGCTTCCCACACACCGTTTGACGACTATTTCGTCTTTCTTTAGTGAGATGTCTTGTGGTCACTGACGTCACATTTCCGGCAGTTAATGCTCAGAATACAAACACACGCCACCAACCTTATCAATAATGAGTAATCGCTGCTTCTAACGACTTCTTAAGACGTTTTTAACAGTCATTTATACAATATGTTTGCGAGCGCGCTGATGGAGTACAAAAAGCGGCCAACAGTGCAATAAGTCCATAAAACTCGCCGAGCCTGTAATTAATGATTGTGGGTTGCAGCGGCGGACTAAACGCTGAAGCTTACGACGCTACCAGGAACAAAAAGGATGCGGCATTTCGATTGTCCCGCCGCGGAGAAACGGAGCGGCCAGCGCACGGGGGAAGACGTTTGAATCGGCCCCGGAGGAGTCGGGGTCCGGCGGCCATTGAGTGGTCCGCATTGTTTTTAGCGTCGCCCCGCTACCGGGCTTTTATGCGAGCCGAGTCGCGAGACAGCAGGGATCGTTAATCTGCAGTCCGGAGACCGGCCATTTCATTTGCCGCTCTGCTATCGTCAATCATTAAATTGCTGTGCGGCAGTAATTACAGACTCTCGAAGCAATCTGAAGGGCTCGGCAAGCTTGTATCTTCATTAGGTGTTCTCTGGTCTGGAACCAGTGCGGCGCACAGGCGCTAACGGCTAGCTCATTAAAACTTAAAAACGAATAAGTATGAGAGCAGCCAGCGTATGCTTACGCAAACTAATTATTAACTCGGTCCATCTCATCAAACTTTCTGCAGCACATGATGCGAATTTCAAGACCTCCTCTGAAAATAACTTACGATCCCTTAAACACCATCTCGCTTTCAAGATGCTTCACTTTTATACTTTAGCTCATTAACATTGCCTTTGATGATTGCTCCGGTAGATGTAACTACTACGCCATTTCTGCCAATGTAAACTTAAGATTCCTTTTTGTGAGAAAAGAGCCGATTCTGTTTTCGGTAAGAATATTTAGAGTGAAAGTCTTCCACTACTTTTTAAGTCAACCTATGACGTCACGAGAGACGACGATCCCGGCTTTTAATGCCCTGAAATATTACATTACAACCTGACCTAGATGTGAATAAACACGGTCAGATTAACTTTTTTTTTAGTTTCACATTGCTAATAACTTTAGCAAAGTACAGTAAAATATATTTAAGGGACGTTAAACAATCGTTAAACAAAAAAAACTAAGACAAAACTAAAGCTATAATCCTTACAATAGACTTTATGTAACTATTAACTGTACGAGTATAAGAACTACATCTTATAAATGGCCGGTCCGGGTGGCCGAGCGGTTCTAGGCCCTTCAATCTGCAGCCGCGCCACCGCTACGGTCGCAGTTTCGAAATCTGCCTCAGGCATGGATGTGTGTGACGTCCTTAGGTTAGTTAGGTTTAAGTAGTTCTACGTTCTAGGGGACTGACGACCTCAGAAGTTAAGTTCCATAGTGCTCAGAGCCGTTTGAACCATTTGAAATCTTAAAGAAACACACTGTCTGCCACTTAATCACGAAAAAAATTTATTTTTATATAAAAAACCGGTTTGTTGACAGAATTTGTAATGTATAGATTTATTGTAATGTCTCGATATGCTGAGACATAATTTTCTATACAACCAGTTTATCACTCGTTTGTGTAACAGGTTGACTGCGAAGACTTTAACTGCCATAGATACAAAAATGGTTCAAATGGCTCTGATCACTATGGGACTTAACATATGAGGTCATCACTCCCCTAGAACTTAGAACTACGTAAACCTAACTAACCTAAGGACATCACACACATCCATGTCCGAGGCAGGATTCGAACCTGCGACCGTAGCAGTCGCGGGGCTCCAGACTGAAGCGCCTAGAACCGCTCGTCCGCAGCAGCCGGCTCCATAGATATATTTGTAAAGCTTGAACGTATGGAACGATACACTGTCCTTGAATATTAAGAAATGCATTGTTGAGTAAAATAGGGCACGGTAGGCAGAACAGCAGCAGCAGGGAGAGGGAGTCGTAGTCGGTGTCTTGGCGAGTTGTGAGGGTGATCAGTTGGCTCAGCTGAGCAGTTCCGCTTCAGAGCAAGTGGTTCCCTTTTGAAGATGAGAAATTTTCACAAGTGGAGAATAGCTGAGAATTAAATATCGTTGGCGGAAAGATTTTTGTAATTTCATTTTGATGCAGGAACGATCCAGTAACGAAATGGTCCTTCTCACATTGCTATGAGTGCATTTAGCAATTATTGTACGTTGCTAATTTTCAATATTCAGTGGTTTCAAGTGTTAGGTAAAGCAGACGATTTATTAGTCATACCTCCAAGGCCTTTGCAAGTTCCATCCAATTGTGTTAGGAGTTTTTAATTTAATAAAGAAATGGTAAAAATGGCAATTTATACTTGAGTAATGCTTGTTGTCTGTGCAGGATTAAAAAGAATGTATGATTTTAATAAAAGAAGTTTAAACGTTAAGTTTATAATTTTGAGAAAATTAAATAAGTTCTGCATTTTATTTTTAATTTATCACCATCCCTCCTCTTTCTTAAATGACATACATACTACTAAGAGAACTGTTAGCAAATGAACAGAACGACGCGTGGATAGGGTGTTGTCATTCTTGACAAGCGGTAAATTATAGCATGCAGTGCTGCGCTTTTCTCTGTTGCGACAACACTGTTGTTGGCAGCTGCGCCGATACAGAATGGAAAAAAGCGTCCTTTGCAGGCAAGACATTATCAGGACCTCATTACAGAATTCAGATTGAAACAGATTTGTTGTTGCTTGCAGTGAAACAAATTGAAGGTGAACACATTTTCAAGACTTAATGTACAGCCACTGTGAGTGAACATTTCCGCGCCAAGGTTAGTTTCATTTAATACTGTGAATGATCAAAGTCGTTTTCATTGGAAATTTCGAAATTAGTTTTCATTTTATTAGATACCTTCTTCTACTTCCCATCATTAAATATTTTTCATTAGATACTTTCAAATAAGAGAAGAAATAAAAACTTTGAGGTTCGCCGATGACATTGTAATTCTGTCAGAGACGGCAAAGGACTTGGAAGAGCAGTTGAACGGAA
Source organism: Schistocerca cancellata (assembly GCF_023864275.1). Lineage (NCBI taxonomy): Eukaryota > Metazoa > Arthropoda > Insecta > Orthoptera > Acrididae > Schistocerca > Schistocerca cancellata. Next base: position 598,810,677 of record NC_064631.1, on the reverse strand, counting down.
TGGACATTGTCTTGAAAGGAGGATATAAGATGAACATCAACAAAAGCAAAACGAGGATAATGGAATGTAGTCGAATTAAGTCGGGTGATGTTGAGGGTATTAGATTAGGAAATGAGACACTTAAAGTAGTAAAGGAGTTTTGCTATTTGGGGAGCAAAATAACTGATGATGGTCAAAGTAGAGAAGATATAAAATGTAGATTGGCAATGGCAAGGAAAGCGTTTCTGAAGAAGAGAAATTTGTTAACATCGAGATTCAAGTGTCAGGAAGTGGTTTCTGAAAGTATTTGTATGGAGTGTAGCCATGTATGGAAGTGAAACATGGACGATAAATAGTTTGGACAAGATGAGAATAGAAGCTTTTGAAATGTGGTGCTACAGAAGAATGCTGAAGATTAGATGGGTAGATCACATAACTAATGAGGAGGTATTGAATAGAATTGGGGAGAAAAGGAGTTTGTGGCACAACTTGACTTGAAGAAGGGACCGGTTGGTAGGACATGTTCTGAGGCATCAAGGGATCACAAATTTAGCATTGTAGGGCAGCGTGTAGGGTAAAAATCGTAGAGGGAGACCAAGAGATGAATACACTAAGCAGATTCAGAAGGATGTAGGTTGCAGTAGGTACTGGGAGATGAAGAAACTTGCACAGGGTAGGGTAGCATGGAGAGCTGCATCAAACCAGTCTCAGGACTGAAGACCACAACAACAACAACTTTCAAATAGTCCTGTGGACCGTTCTATTAATAAACTTACATATTAAATGGTCACTGAGCACCATAAGATTTGCCACTTATAATGCACGGTTAGCGCAAATCAATGTCGATATAAAGAAATAATTGATTTCATATGGAAATATTGTACCATCTTAGTAAATTATTGACACATACTACTATTGTACGACACTGTGAAAGAAGATATTTCTGATACATCTGGTAGGTTTCTCGCTATAACTGGCCCATCTCATTTACTTTCATCAGCTGCTAGTTACTAAGTAAAGTCAGTTGGACTGGACCTCTGGATCAAGAATTTATTCATTGCAACTCAGGCAAAAGTTATATTCGTGGCTGGACAAAGAGTGGTAAATGGTAGAAATATACCGATGCGACACAACGTTATGGCGACCTACTTAACAGAATGTTAGTTATCATTGGGAACCCAATGTAACAGAAATTACGCGTCGCATGGACTTGACAGTAGCTTGGAGGGTTACTACAGATATTTGTCTGCATACAGGTCACGCAAGTCCCGTAAATTACGGATCAATGACCGCTAATGCCGAGCTGCCGCCCGACAGCGCTCCATCATGTTCTAATCAGGCGAAGTTGGTGGCCAGGACATCACTATGTCTTCACTATCACGTGCATCAAACCACTGTACTGCGCGGAGTGGCCGCGCGGTTTGAGGCACCATGTCACTGACTGCGCGGACCTCCCCCCCCCCCCCGCCGGAGGTTCGAGTCCTCCTTCGGACATGGGTGTGAGTGTTGTCCTTAGCGTTAAGTTAGTTCAAGTAGTGTGCACGTCCATGGACCGATGACCACAGCAGTTTGGTCCGTCAGGAATTAAGATCCGTTTGAACACATTTTGAACATCAAACCACATTTATCGTGAAGGAATGCACATGGACCGCTGTAGTGTTCACGTAGTCCACACTTGTCATGGTGTCTCCGGTGACGCTAGAGACCGAGTGAGGTGGCGCAGTGCTCAGAACACTGGACTCCTGGTCGGGAGGACGACGGCTGAAGCCCGCGCCTGGCCATCCGGATTTATGTTTTCCGTGAAGTCGACAGGACGTTAAACCCATTCTTCTTTCCTTTCGATAATACTACCCCACCACCCTGCATCCGTGACGCAGTGCATGTTTCGAGCCTGGATGACGGCATATCCGAGTACTGTCATGGACGTCATTTAACAAGAAACGTGATTCAACTGACGATGCTACTTGCTTTCACTGGTCTACTGTCCAATCTCAATCATCCCATGTCCATTGCAATCGTAACAGACTATCGTTGGGTCGACATGAGAACACGCAGGGATCGTCTGGTGCGGAGCCACGTATTCAACTATGAACGCTGAACTTTGTCCTCCGAAATACTTGTGCCTGCACCAGAACTGTTCTCTTTCATCATATCCGCAACAAATCGGCATCTATCCTGCTTTGCAGAGAGAGCAAACCTTCCACCTCTACGTTCTGTGATGAGATATGGACGTCCAACACCTGCTCATGACTTCATCGTCATTTAACCACTTTGCATAGATGCTCACGACAGCAGCATGCCAATATTTGGCCAGGTTCGCCATCCCCGAGAAAATTGTAACCAGGCGTCAGCCCTTAAAAACCTGCCTTTTATCAACGTCGCTTATGTGGATTTCGCCATTTGCAGCACATGCCGTCGCCAGAATGATTCCCTGTGTGTGTTTGTGCAGCTAATACAGTGTGTATCATAATCAGTGGTATGAACGCACACAGTTGAAAGTACGCGTTAGCAGAAGCAAAAAAGTCTCCGTAAACATGGGTCCGCAAACGAACCGTTAGCGTGGTAGTTGCCACTTCGTGGTTACCAGCCAACGCTGATTTACTCTGTGTAATCGTGATCCCAATCCTGAGAAGGTAATAATACTGCATAACATTAAGAAAAGTAATTACAGACCTTTCGTGTAAGTGCAGGTGTTTTTGAATGAACACGACAACAGGTACATGACTGTACTCGTAGCTAAAGGCGATAATCAAAGTGTCGTTGTTGTACCCGGATGCAGTCCTGTACCCATCGCCGCAGTTAGTTTCGAATCCTTTCAAATACGTCTGGATCATTCCGAAATTACGGACAAACGGTGACAAGTCTGTGGTCCAGTTCTTCAACCATATTAATAAGAGTGACGTACAATACATCTTTAACGTGGCCAGAAACTCAGATATACAGCGGGTTCACATCAGGTAGTCTTGGACGCAACAGTACACGTCCTCCTCGCCCAATTCTTCTTTGGTCGCGTTAGATGTCGCCTCACCATAGTAGCAATATGTGCTAGTGCTCCTTCATCCACGTAGCATACCCACTGGCATTGCTCTAACCGAACATCCTCAAGCAATCCTGTAAGATGATGCAGCAGAAACCGAACGTTATTCCGCCCACTGAGTTTGTTTGATAACATGTACTGCACAAGAAGACGATCACCTTATACCCCTAAGCACACATTCAATGAGGAGCGTTGCTCATGCACAGCCTGTGGGTTGGGGCCTAGATGACTCCAGACGAGAGAATTGTGGTAACTAAACAGACCATCACGAGTGTACCCTCTACTGTCGAGCCTACGGTTCCCTACAATTTGCTGTTCCATCCACTGACTGAATGTTAGTCTAGGACCAGATTCCACCTCACTGAGACGCTGAACGCGTTGCAGATAGTATGGGTATATTGCATTGTCATGCGTTATTCTCCATGCACTACTGCGGATCATCCAGGAATTTTTGTGGCATGTCTCCTTGTCGGGACACGTGGAGAGTGTGAAACTGTTTCCAGCACCATATTTTCAAGCGCAGGTGTAATTCGTGCAGACCTACCCTCTCCTGCAGTACGCTCAAAGCTCCCAGTTTGTTGGAGCCGTTGACGCACCCTGTAAACATTCATCTCTGACGGTGCATTCGCGCAGGTTTTGCTTCTTGGTGCATTGCCGTTAGTCCTACCAAACATGAAATGCATATCTGTGTACTCCTTATTGCTGTTACCACGAACACCTCTAGAGAAAGCAAACAAAGAAAGCAAACTGGCATACGCTGAAACTTCCTGGCAGATTAAAACTGTGTGCCCGACCGAGACTCGAACTCGGGACCTTTGCCTTTCGCGGGCAAGTGCTCTACCAACTGAGCTACCGAAGCACGACTCACGCCCGGTACTCACAGTTTTACTTCTGCCAGTACCTCGTCTCCTACCTTCCAAACTTAACAGAAGCTCTCCTGCGAACCTGCAGAACTAGCACTCCTGAAAGAAAGGATATTACGGAGACATGGCTTAGCCACAGCCTGGGGGACGTTTCCAGAATGAGATTTTCACTCTGCAGCGGAGTGTGCGCTGATCTGAAACTTCCTGGCAGATTAAACTTCCTGGCACACAGTTTTAATCTGCCAGGAAGTTTCATATCAGCGCACACTCCGCTGCAGAGTGAAAATCTCATTCTGGCATACGCTGTTTACACAGAATCACGTCAGTAGTGGCTGGTAGCCACACAGTCTCGGTTATCTCGCAAACGGACCTGCGTTTACTGAGACTCTTTTGCTTCTAGTCTAATGCTCAACCACATGCGTCTACGCTACGCCATTAATTACGATAAACCCTGTATACTTCCCTTATCGCGTCACTCGTCCGCAACTCCCAGAGGCAGCATTCAGTGTCGCAGTGTGCACTGATCATAGTTCAAATGGCTCTGAGCACTCTGGGACTCAACATCAGAGGTCATCAGTCCCCTAGAACTTAGAACTACTTAAACCTAACTAACTTAAGGACATCACAAACATCCATGCCCGAGGCAGGATTCGAACCTGCGACCGTGGCGCACTGATCATGTTTCTGCTCATCAGTGTACAACTTCATGGGCATAAATAAGAACCGACATTAAGGGGTAATATTACTCGATGCAATGTGTTTCTAAAAACACCTTGTGGCGTACGTAAATAAAGGTAACTGCGATCGATCTAATAACTTGTAAGTTAAACATGTCACACGGCAACTTCAGAAAAAAAATTGTAGGTAAATCGCTATCACACAGTTACACACTGCAGTTAGAGGTCAAAAACATACTCCCGCCAAAATTTAAAGATCATAGAATTGGAGGCAACAAATGTCGATTATGTGCGAAATTCGCCATGCACAGCACTCCTAGACGTTTGAAATTATTCAAAAATATTCATTATCTCACAGTGTACAAAAAGTTATGTAAATACCAAACGAAAACCAGGACACAATATTGTTTACATTTAGTTGGCTTCCAAGACGTTAAAGCATAGTCTTTTAAGGAAAATTCTCAGGAACGCGTGGCGTCAGTATCTCACAAAACAAAGAAAACGGCTAAATGTATTTTGGACGAGTGAGGTTCACAAATTTTCATCTACATTTAACATTCGAAACCTCTAGTGAGACATTCTACACAAGTGTGAACACAGTTCATCTCATTTCAAAACAGGAAAAGTGAAGAGCGAAGCTCTAACGATCCTTTCTCGCTTGGAGAACTAACTTATGAATTGTAATGACGCTTAAAACATGGTTCAAATGGCTCTGAGCACTATGGGACTCAACTGCTGTGGTCATCAGTCCCCTAGAACTTAGAACTACTTAAACCTAACTAATCTAAGGACAGCACACAACACCCAGCCATCACGAGGCAGAGAAAATCCCTGACCCCGCCGGGAATCGAACCCGGGAACCCGGGTGTGGGAAGCGAGAACGCTACCGCACGACCACGAGATGCGGGCAATGACGCTTAAATTCTGTATAAAAATGTTGTAGACACGTTACAGATGTAGGGCTTGTTTACGTAACACAACGTGAAAGCTATAAGTTAAATTCCTTATGTAGCAAGCACCAGAGTCTGTGCCATTACACAAGCCCAGCCTCCAAGAGACATGGTAGGATGAACCACGTCACGGCAGTTCGGACACTTGCCTCATAGAATTAGACTGCTGGGTATCACAAGGATATGAATAATTCACAGAATGCAGTTGGCGGTTCGGAACTAGTTAGGCACGTGATAATTTTCGAGAGACCAACAGCCTGAGTCCTGGGTGGGCTTCTAATCAACGCCGCTTATGCTACGTCGAGACGGAATACTGATGAGTCGTAAACGCTCCTGCAGGTGATCGTTTGTTGCTAATAAGAAGTAGAAGACGTAGTTGTAAATAGCTGGGCAGTATCTTGCGTGTCACGTGGCTTCTTAAAGAATATACGCCCGAATACAGATTTCGAAATATTGTATATTTTGTGGTCTAATGAAATCCTCCTGCCTCAGTACATGCATTTTGTGCACGAACAACTGGAAAATACGTAAAACGTTGCCAAATTGAAAAAAATGCAAAATCCCCAGGATTGGCAGAGTTTCACGGAAACTCGAAATTTATCTCGAACATCAGTGCTAGGTGCTTTTAACAGCTTCCACAACGAAACACTGTCTCGAAATCCGGCAGAAAACCCAATAAGTTTCTGGTCATACGTAAAGTGCACCAGCGGCAAGATGCACTCAGTACCTTGACTGTGCAGTAGCAATAGTAAAGTTAGTGATGAAAGTGCCACTAAAATAGGTTTCTTACCGAAGAAAGATGAAGTAAACATTCCAGAATTCAAATTAAGGACAACTGCCAACAAGATTAATTTAGACACAGATATCCTCAGTTTGGCAAAGCACCTTAAATCACTTAACAAAGGCATCATCTCCCGTCCAGCTAGGTTGCTATCAGGGTATGTTGATGCAATAACTCCGTACTTAGTAAAAACATACAACCGCTCGCTCATCGAAAGATTCGTACCTAAGGACCGGAGAGTTGCACAGGTCGCGCAAATACTCGTGAAAGGTGGAGTAAAACACCGAATTAAAGACCCGTATCGCTAATGTCGGTTTCCAGTAGGATTTTGGAAGATATAGTATGTCAGAACATTATGAATTACCCCGAAGAAAACGATTTATTGACATACAGCCAACAGGAATTCAGAAAATATCGGTCTTGTGGAACACAAGTAGCACTTTTTTCTCACGAAGTAATGACTGCTATCGACGGGGGACGTCAAATTGATTCTATATTTTTAGATTTCCAAATGGTGTTTGACACTATTCCTCACAAGTGGCTTCGAATCAAATTGCGTGCCTATGGAGCATCGCCTCAGTAGTGCGAATGGATTAGTCCGTGATTTCCAGCCAGAAAGATCACGAATCGTTCTAACTGAAGGAAAGTCGTCGAGCAAAACAGAATTAATATCTGCAGTTCTCCATGGAAGCGCTATAGGTCTTCTGCTGTATCTTATCTACATAAACGATTTAGGAGACAATCTGAGCAGCCCTCTTAGATTGTTTGGAGATGACGCTGTTATTTAACGTCTTGTAAAGTAATCAGATGATCAAAACCAACTGTGAAATGATTTAGACAAGACATCGGTATGGTGCTAAAAGTGGCAATTGACTTTAGATAATGAAAAGTGTGTAGTCATCCATGTAAGTACTGAGAGAAATCCGCTAAATATCGGTTAAACGATTAGTCACAAAAATCTAAATCCTTTAAACTCAACTAAACGCTCTGGGATTAAAATTACGAATAACTTAAAGTTCAACGATCGCGTTGGTAACGTTGTGAGGAAAGCAAACCAAGGACTGCGATTTTCTGGCAGAACAGTTAGAAAATGCAGCAGCTCTGCTAGAGAGAGAGAGCCCTGCACTATGCTTCTCCACCCTCTTAGGGAATACTTCTGCGACGGAACACAAAACACTTTCTGAAATGATCAAGAGGGTAAAATGACATAAATTCTAGCTCGTACGGGCTATTACTGACAATCGTTCTACTTGAACACCATTCGATAACGGGTACGAATTGTGCAAAAAAACCACTGGGCTTACCACATATCGCCGGCCGGGGTGGCCGAGCAGTTCCAGGCGCTACGGTCGCAGGTTCGAATCCTGCCTCGGGCATGGATGTGTGTGATGTCCTTAGGTTAGTTAGGTTTAAGTAGTTCTAAGTTCTAGGGGACTGATGACCTTAGAAGTTAAGTCCCATAGTGCTCAGAGCCATTACCACATATCATATGGAATATATTCCCTGGTAAGTGAGTGGCTCAAAGAATTTTTCAGTAATAGAACCCAGTTTGCTGTCCTCGACGGCGAGCGTTCATCAGAACAAGGATTCGTCAGGAGCGGCTAAGGGAAGTGTGGTAGGACCGATGTTATTTTTTATGCAGTATACACCCACTGATAAGCCAGTATATTATGACCACCTGCTTAATAGCTTGCTTGTCCGTCTTTGGAAATATACAGGGTGGTCCAAAAGTCCGGAAACACCCTGATAAAATCCAAATGGAGTAGCAAACAAGGAAACAGAGTCCTTACACACGAGGAACGGGAAGGGGGAAACTTTATAGGCTATTTCAACAACATGGTGGCCATCTTGAAAGCCGCCATCTTGGATTCAACTCAAAAATTTCAAATGGGAGTGTGCTCATGTGACATATCAAACAGATAGAGAATTTCACCAAAAAAACAATGCCGTTGTTATTTTAAACATAGCTTTATTCATTCTCGGGTTATAGCCAATTACTTGCGGCAGCAGTGGGATGCTCGGCAGCGTGAGTATTACGTACTGAGAAGTCATAAAATGGAGTCTGAAGCGGTGAAATGTGACTATCCCATGCCTGATATGTTACATGTGTTTAAATGTTAGGTATTATTTATTCATGCTAACGTTTTAATCAATGGTTATCTGAGGTTATTGGATGAAGAAGTGTTTCCCTCGTTGTTAAGGGAGGATGGGACATTTCCGGAATTCTTCCGTGATGATGGAGCCCCACCACATTATGGACCCAATGTGCGAGCATACCTGGACGTGCTGTTCCCTCAAAAGTGGATTGGTCGTAGGGAGTGGCCTCCACGTTCACCAGATTTGACTCCTTTGGATTTTTATCTTTGGGATCATGTCAAAGCAATGGTTTATCCTGTGAAAATACGGGATTTGCATCATCTAAAGCAGCGCATTGTTGATGCGTGTGGTCAAATTCAGCCAGATGTGTTGGTCAAAGTTCATCAGGACTGGGTTCGGAGGATAGAATTAACAATCCAACATAATGGACAACATATCTAGCCATTCCTATGACTGTTGGTGATCTCTCGGGACTGTGTAACATCGGCGTAATGTCTCTTCGGCACATAACACACATGCTGCCGAGCGTCCCACCGCGGCCACATGTAACTGGCTATAACCGGAGAATGAATAACGCTACGTCTACAATAACAACGGCAGTGTTTTTCTGGTGAAATTCTCTATCTGTTTGATATGTCACGTGACCATATTCCCATTTGAGATTTTGGAGTTGAATCCAAGATGGCGGCTTTCAAGATGGCCGCCATGTTGGTGGCATAGCCTATAAAGTTTCCCCCTTTCCGTTCCTCGTGTGTTGGGACTCTGTTTCTTTGTTTGCTACTCCATTTGAATTTTATGAGGGTGTTTTTGGACTTTTGGACCACCCTGTATAATTGATTCTGCATATCACGAATACGACAGTTTGTTGGTAGGTTTGGGGAGGTATGTAGCGTTAGATGTCTACGCACAGTTCATGTAATTCGCGTAAATAACGGGCCGCTTATTTGCGTACGCGGTGATGGCACCCGTCAGGTACTCAGATGGGTTCCATAGGATTTACATCACGCTAATTTGGTAGCGAGAAACCAACGTGAGTTCCTATAATGCTGCTCAAACCACTGTAGCGGTGTTCTGGCTCAGAGACACGGACAATTAAACTGTTGAAAGATGACATCGCGGCTGGGGAAAACATCAACCATGAAGGGATGCATGTCGTTCGCAGCTGTCAGCGTTTTTTAGATTACTACTACAGGTTCCATGCAAGAGCAGGAGAATGTCTCCCTTTGAATAACGCTGCTCCCACGAGCCTACGTCCGTGGTGCGCTGCAGTTTTCGTGCCGCCGTTCACCTCGATGACGACGTTTGTGGAGACGACCATCGACCTAGTGTAGCAAAAACGTGATTCACCCGAAGAGCCGAAACGTTCCCATTGATCGATGGTCCAATCCCGATGGTTCTGTGCCCACTTTCATCGTAAATGACGATGTCGTTGGGTCAACATGTGAAAACGTGGGGATGTTCTGCTCTGGAGCTCCTTGTCCAACAAGGTACATTGCTCCGAAACACTTGTGGGTGCACCAGCATTATGCTCTTTCAGTAGAGATGCCAGAGATCACCATAGATCCTGCTTTACACAGCAGACAAGGCTCTGAACCCCACGTTCTGTAAATAATCATGGACGTATAGCCATATAGCACCTACTTGTAGTTTCAGGGTCCTTCTACCTCTTTGGGTAGATGCACACAACATTAGCACGTGAAAAGCTCTGCCGGCTTTGCCATTTCAGAGATACTCGTTCACAGGCTTTGCGTAATGATAAGCGACTTTTTCAGAGGACAAATTATATCAGTGGATCTCCGTATCTGCAGCCCATATCTTCACCAGAGCGATCCCCCATCCGTCTCTGCTTCCCTTACATACTTTTCATAGCACGTCACGTGTCCACAACGTCACCAGGCTGCGTCCAACCTCGTGATGGGCAGTGGTCATAATGTTTTGGCTTACCTGTGGAAATGATCTGGCGGACAGAGTGGCCAACGGTTGTTTGCTGATGATGCTGTAATGTACGGGAAGATGTCGAAGATGAGTGACTGTAGGATGGTACAAGCTCTCTTAGACAAAATTTCTAGGTGGGTGATGAATGGAGGCTAGCTCTAAAAGTAGTGTAATGGCACCTTCCGCCACTGAACTTATCAGGATGACCAAATGTAGCGGGAAGACACCAAATGTAGTGGGTGGGTGCCAGAAGGTGACGCATTAAAACTCGTCCAGGCTTTTCAAATGATTTATTTGCTTCCGCTACAGTGCTCCATTCACCTCAGTCTGAGTCACAGGGCCCCGCAATGCTGAGGAAACACCCCAGCAGCCTGTGCAATGCAACGTCGTGTCATGCCGGCCTTGGCCATCCCGCTGAATTCCGATGATGTCAGGATGGCTGCGCCAGCAGCCGACTCAGTGGCCACCCCACCGTACCCATTGTCTCTGCGCTGCTCTGCCGAGAGCCGTAGGCCAGCCCCACTGCTGCTTATTCCTTGCTGGCGTAGCTGAGAACGCGGTGGCAATGACTGCCTGCGATCCGGCGTCCAAATCTGCGGCCCTCGCCTCGGAAATCTCCGGCATGTGTCGGTAGCCGAAACGACTGCCAGCGGTAGCGAGCCGAAGAGTGGCTGCAGACTGTGCATCAGCGTAAGAGGGTCGAACCAACAACCCGCCATTGACTGGGACACTGTAGCCCCATCTGTTGCTGCGTGTAGCCTGTCGGTGTGACACGCCTAGCTGTCCAGGAGAGCTGCCACACTTGAATGAATCTCGTTAGAAAATGGCACCTATTTATACTTGGCTGCACGCCTCTGTTTTGCCAAGTGCATCGCTTCGTGTCACGTATGCATAACACTTAGGTTGGCCAGTGGCCCTCTTCTGCCTGGGACTTGCGCCATGGAAACTGCTGTGTGCACCCTCTCTAGCAGTGCTACACCCCTGTGGTCTCTATTTGCCTTCGCAACTGCTGGTATGCGTAACTTATCGCAATCCGGCCTGCACCTGGCTGTAGCTTGTGCTCAGAATATACCACAAAACTAGCTTTCCCTATCCTAAACGGTGGTGCTGCTACAGGAGAAAAATGTAAGTTAATGCAAATGAGTAGGAAGACCAAACCCAAAGTGTGCGAGTACAGCGCTGATTGACACCGCCATGTCGATTAACCATCTAGGTGTAATGCTGCGCCGGCTGGGGTTGCCGAGCGGTTCTAGGCGCTGCAGTCTGGAACCGCGCCATTGCCATGGTCGCAGATTCGAATCCTGCCTCGGGCATGGGCATGTGTGATGTCCTTAGGTTAGTTAGGTTTAAGTAGTTCTAAGTTCTAGGAGATAGATGACCTCAGAAGTTACGTCCCATAGTGCTCAGAGCCATTTGAACCATTTTTAATGTTGCTAAGTGATATGAAATGGAAATACAATGTCAGGACTGTGGAAGGGAAGGTGAATGGTCGACTTCAGTTTGTTGGGAGAATTTTAGAAAAATGTGGTTCATCTGTAAAGGAGACCGCATATGGGATGCTAGCGTGACCTATTCGTGAGTGCTGCTCTAGCGTTCGAGATTCGCAACAGGTCGCATTAAGACTTCGAAGCAATTCAGAGGCGGACTGTTAGATTCCTTGCAGGCAGGTTCGAACACACTAAGTATTTTTGGGATGCTTCAGGAACTCAAATGGGAATCCCTGGAGGGAAGATGATGTTCAACATCACTGAGAAAATTTAGAGGACTGGCATTTGAAACTGATTGCTGCTGCCAACATACATATTGCGTAAGGGTCACGAAGATAAGATACGAGAAATTAGGGCTCGTAAGGAGCCATCTAGATAGTCATTTTTCCCTCGCTCTGTTTACTGAAGGAACAGGAATGGAAATGACTAGTGGTGGTACAGGGTAACATATGGTACGTACCATGCAGTGGCGTGCTGTGTATATACACTCCTGGAAATGGAAAAAAGAACACATTGACACCAGTGTGTCAGACCCACCATACTTGCTCCGGATACTGCGAGAGGGCTGTACAAGCAATGATCACACGCACGGCACAGCGGACACACCAGGAACCGCGGTGTTGGCCGTCGAATGGCGCTAGCTGCGCAGCATTTGTGCACCGCCGCCGTCAGTGTCAGCCAATTTGCCGTGGCATACGGAGCTCCATCGCAGTCTTTAACACTGGTAGCATGCCGCGACAGCGTGGACGTGAACCGTATGTGCAGTTGACGGACTTTGAGCGAGGGCGTATAGTGGGCATGCGGGAGGCCGGGTGGACGTACCGCCGAATGGCTCAACACGTGGGGCGTGAGGTCTCCACAGTACATCGATGTTGTCGCCAGTGGTCGGCGGAAGGTGCACGTGCCCGTCGACCTGGGACCGGACCGCAGCGACGCACGGATGCACGCCAAGACCGTAGGATCCTACGCAGTGCCGTAGGGGACCGCACCGCCACTTCCCAGCAAATTAAGGACACTGTTGCTCCTGGGGTATCGGCGAGGACCATTCGCAACCGTCTCCATGAAGCTGGGCTACGGTCCCGCACACCGTTAGGCCGTCTTCCGCTCACGCCCCAACATCGTGCAGCCCGCCTCCAGTGGTGTCGCGACAGGCGTGAATGGAGGGACGAATGGAGACGTGTCGTCTTCAACGATGAGAGTCGCTTCTGCCTTGGTGCCAATGATGGTCGCATGCGTGTTTGGCGCCGTGTAGGTGAGCGCTACAATCAGGACTGCATACGACCGAGGCACACAGGGCCAACACCCGGCATCATGGTGTGGGGAGCGATCTCCTACACTGGCCGTACACCACTGGTGATCGTCGAGGGGACACTGAATAGTGCACGGTACATCCAAACCGTCATCGAACCCATCGTTCTACCATTCCTAGACCGGCAAGGGAACTTGCTGTTCCAACAGGACAATGCACGTCCGCATGTATCCCGTGCCACCCAACGTGCTCTAGAAGGTGTAAGTCAACTACCCTGTCCAGCAAGATCTCCGGATCTGTCCCCCATTGAGCATGTTTGGGACTGGATGAAGCGTCGTCTCACGCGGTCTGCACGTCCAGCACGAACGCTGGTCCAACTGAGGCGCCAGGTGGAAATGGCATGGCAAGCCGTTCCACAGGACTACATCCAGCATCTCTACGATCGTCTCCATGGGAGAATAGCAGCCTGCATTGCTGCGAAAGGTGGATATACACTGTACTAGTGCCGACATTGTGCATGCTCTGTTGCCTGTGTCTATGTGCCTGTGGTTCTGCCAGTGTGATCATGTGATGTATCTGACCCCAGGAATGTGTCAATAAAGTTTCCCCTTCCTGGGACAATGAATTCACGGTGTTCTTATTTCAATTTCCAGGAGTGTATTTAGGCGTACATTTCGACCTTAATTCTGAAAGTATATCGTGAAGTTATACCTGGGATGCCCTGTGTTTGAATGAAACTATGTATCGATTAATAGCGGCTTCCATAAAGGCAGGATGTGGTACTCTATGTTACTAATGAAACACGTTATATGAATATGTGGGTGTCTGCTCTTGTGGACATATCCAAAAGAACAGACACTTGCATTCGTATAATTGATTCGACTCTATGAGCAATGAATTCACCACCTTCAGTGCGGATGCGCATTTACGTTCGACCTCAAAGTAGTGAGCATGGGGGACATGGATGGGACTGTGAGAGTGTGGGTCGGCCGAAAGGCGTGCCCAGATAGTTGGCGCAACTGCGGTAAACTGTGTCCGAATTGCACACTGGTTAAACCAAGTGCCTTGTTAGCAGAAGATTCCGGGTTGGAATCCCCGTCCAGCACACATTTTCACTCGTCGCCACTGATTCCGCAATTCCGCAGAGAAGTTCCGATGCAATAGTCCCTTGCCTTTCCTATCCTTTCTACGATCGAGCGTTTCCATTATTTTTCCCAGTCTGCCCTGTGCCTTTAGCACAACATGGAGCAGGCACAGAGCGGTCTACATGATCATCGAAAATTCACCATAATAGGGCAGGGTTGCTACACTTTCGACGGCAGCGCCGAATACTGTCGAAGGCACCCGCTGCCGCTCGCTTTCAATAGGATATAAATTGCAATTGCTGGCCGGCTTAATCACGATACGGCTGGGCGAATATTTCGTCGTGGCCGTCCGGCGATAGGGCAGCTGCGGCCGTGAGTCACAGGTAATGGCTCCATTTCGCGTCCCAGATTTATACGCCGCCTCCGCGCGGACGGGCCGGCGATTTTGTTCACCGCCACTTCTTTTTGCCCCGCCAGAGGCACAGAGGGCTGGAGGGGGCCCCTGAGCTCCTCGCAGGAACACTAGATAGCTCCCGGGGCGCTCACGACCAGCCAGCGTTCGAAACAGCAATAAGAGATGAGAATACTGACTCTTGGGAACAATGCGGGAATCCCGGATTTGTTTCTGAATACCACTGCCAACGATTTATAGATGCTTGGAAAGTCCCAAGCCGCACTGTAGTGTGGAGTTCATGACAAAGTGCAGGACCCCTATAACGCTTTGAAGGTGGAAGCAGTGAAAGAGGTTATACTCTCCAACACGCCCATGCCAAGTAAATCACTGAGATGGTGTTCAAAGCAACCTACGGCTTCAGGACAGCTTTATCTTAACAAAACGATGCGATAGATTCACCGTTGTCTTCCTTCAGTCCATAAGTTTTAAGAACAGCTGCTTTTATTTTGTTGCTGTGTGTTGTTATGCACGACAGAGCGATGATGAAATCGGATATGGCGCGTAATCTATTCCTCTTCAATAACACCAAAGGGTTAGCTCAGCACTGTTATCCAGCTGCCTAACGGAGCACAATGAAGAATTTCTACTTCTCGTCTAAAGCGAACTTGACCCACAACAGTGTAAAATAGAAACTGTTTACTTCCGCGTTTCCTTCCCCAAATGGTCAAAATATGAAACTAAAAGTTGCTAGACTCCCTTACTTTTGGCATGTTAGGAATGTCTTTTAGGACATTGGAAAACATAATTACTTGCAAACCAATAACCATACAATCAAATTAAACAACAAGTAAACAAAATCCAATATGAAATAAAGCAGTTCACTAATCTACTCTCCATCGAATCATTGCTCTTACATATTAATACCTCTCTTGAAGAACTAGTAACCACAATAATGAGACTTTTCCCTTAGGTTGGCAGAAACTAGGAACATATTTTGAGCCTCTGAGTGAGGTATTGTCCAGTCCCAGGCTCCTACAGCCGTCAAGAGAGAGCTGGTCGGGATGAGTTGTGAGGACCTAGTTTTTTAGCACTAAGATAACATAATTGACAATAACACATTTGTTAGTCGACAATGCAGGATTGTCTACCAAAGCGCCACACCTCAACCAGGCCGGCAGAGCAGCCCCTTTTCAGCAGTGGAAGGCCGACATGGGCAGCAGAGTGTCACTTGGCAGCTATTGCATTATGGGGCGGTCGTCCACCCGAGGACTCCAGCAGCCTCCAGCTTACATATCGATCTCCAAAGTGCTCTCGTTGACGTTGAAGATTTGTTCTCAGGAGTCCTGCCCCAGGTCCATCTGATGTACTCTCTCGCTTGCAGGAATCGTCGCTCAGTCCCCGTTTAGGAGAGAGGAGTTAGCAGCATCGGTATTCGCCACAGGAATGGGATAAACTGCGGCAGTGCACCCCCCTCCCTCACCCTCACTCTCGAAGGCAGATAACGGACAGTGTCTAGGTCATGCAGGTCATACTTCCAGCAGACATGCAAGGTGACGGCCTTCGCGCCTCAGCATTACCTCAGGAGTTATCAGAGCAACTGGCGCTAGCAACATCTTTCCATCCGGATTCGTGGTTCCATAGATGGTCGAAGGCGGGTGGTTTTGCCAAGGCTCGACCTCCACTGGATAGCTGCAACTGACATAAGGGATGAGACTATGCACTGGGCAGTTGGCAGTCAGTACTCACAGTCAGTACTCACCAAAAATGAGACATTTGTTAAGAACGGTGGGGTGTTTACGTTACCACACCCTGCGCTGTCTGAGGCAGTGGGGATGGCTATGCCGACAAGTGTTCTAATTTTCCCTAGCTGTCAGCTCTCCTAGTGACTTCAGACTTTCGAAATTCACCTGACAGAGGCTCTTATCTACTCGTTGTTGTGTTATGCCTAGCCTTCCTTACGACAGCCTTGTCACCAGTATTATGGTATCTCTCGGCTTCCATGATTTCATTATGCTTTGCTTGCAGACTTGGACATTCAGTCGTTCCCCCACTATGTGATAGCTTCCAAGTTTGTCGCAACTCGGTTTGCATTTCCCCCTAGCTGGCAGACTACCGGTCACTGACACAGGCCTTTGGCTTCTGGGAGCTGCTAAGAAAGAACTCGGACGATTTAGTGTCTGCTGGAGGTAGTATCCTGGGGTGTAACAGTATACCAAGACATGAATTGCTCTTTATTAAATTATTGTTTCCAAATAATGAGGAATCTTAGAATGGGGGTACAGTTACAATAATTCATTCCTCTTCGTTTTCTTCTTCTTCTTCCTCTTCTTCTGCTCGTCAGGTATCAGGCGAAATTACCTGTTATGGTACCCATCTTTCATGGGTTTTTCCTCCATCTCTTCTATCTCGGTATTTACGATTTGTAGAGTTGAGGGGAGTCTCTCACCCTCCAATCTTTCTAGGTGCTCGTTTCATTTTCTTCCACATCCGATAACTTTACCGTTTAGGCGAAAAATTTTTAGTTCTTCTTTAACATCGCAATTCTTTACCCAGACTTTTAATGTGCAACCTTTAACTCGTCCCAGCAATTTCATTTCTTCTACCTTAATACGGCTTCCTTGCTTTTCGGTAACCACGCTAGTCTCGCTTCCGCAGAGCAGCGTGGGGACGGCAACTGTTGTGTATAATTTCATTTGAGTATCTTTCTTTGTTTAGTTCATTAGTTTTGTCTGAATTAATTTTGTTTCATTTCTATATCTTTGCTGTAGCCGTATGTCACCTCACATCCTAGGGAACTGAAGTGGCTCACTTGCTCTAAAATCTTCTGATCTGCTTTTTTGTCGTAATGTGTTATTTCCCCATGAAGACCATTGTCTTAATTTTTTCTGTTGAGATCTGCACGTCAAATTATACTTTTATTTGTTTCAGTAAGTAAACTCCTTTCAGAAGGTCCTTTTCTTTGTCTGCTAGGATGACATCGTCAGCGATATAGTAAGTTATTTGAAAGGGACCTCCTGTCTACTTTCGTTATACCCGTTACACCTCCCCATGGACTATCACCTTAACGTTGACGATGATGCTGGTGTATCTCAATGATCCACTGAGCTATGCTGGCGGGAGCAATGCACAGCTAGGGTCACCTATGCCATACTGATCAGCTGGTGAGATTCCAGCCCTCGGAGGCTCCCTTTTCGGGAGTACGTGGACGGCAGTCACACGGGATCTTAGCCAAGTCTGACATTATTTCCGCTTACTTCTGTCGGGCTTCTTCGGTTCTTTTCTTTTTTTTCTGTCTGACTCTCTTGGCCAACTCCTGTCGTTTTCGACCCCAACCGTATTATGTTTCGAGGGATGAAGAAACCTTTCATTTTCGTTTTCTGTCTCCAGTGGTCAAAGATTGGCAAAAGAATTCCGAAGTCTGTCCACACTCCTGATACCGGTTGAGAATCAAAACTCTGAGAAACGTCTACTGAAGTCTGAGGAGCTAATCACTCTGCCGACAAACCCTCCTACCATGCCCAAGATGACATGAGTTGCATGACCCCCACACAGTGCCTGGCGTACAGTGCCTATACGTTATGTAGCCAACGGGAGAGAATGAAAGGCAAGTTTTCCGGCGCGTTTAAGGAAGATAAACCTTAAAGAAAATCCTGGTACTCCTAGAAAGAGAGTTGCGTTAGAAGGCTGAAACCAACTCTCGGACAACACACACTACTCCTGGTACATCACGCAGGCTCGGAAACTGGATGATTTCAAAGGTAACTGGCAAAGCTACGAATAATGCGTAATAGATTATTGGAGGCCATTTTAAAGCAGCTGCTAACGCAGCAGATATCGCCTGATAACATTTCCGTCGGACGTCGCGGGTTTTCCTTTTTCACGTCATTCGTCTTGAGCCCATTGCTAAGATTTTCTTCTTACTTCGGCGTCACCCTCTTAACATTAGGCCTTTACCGGTGATGACATCACGACGTACGGCCTTTCTCACATATACATATTTACTGAGATAACCGTACGCCACATTCACACCACATCACTCATCGCTCGAACTTCCACAAACAACAACATCTGAGTTCCTCAGATGCTGCTTGTGTTCAAACAATTACTGTGACCATATTTAAATTAAGATAAAATTCTCTGCGCCTCCGCAAGTTACATAAATATACACATCGTTACATTTCTTTCCATGCATAATAATAGTTACCGGATACAAAATAAAAATTAAAAAAGGCAGATATGCATTTTACTTATCAATATAAAGTTATCAATTTTCACTACAGCGACCATCACAGGCTAAACTCGATGCTGGATGTAGTCCAGTGGAACGGCTTGCCATGCCATTTCCACCTGGCGCCTCAGTTGGACCAGCGTTCGTGCTGGACGTGCAGACCGCGTGAGACGATGCTTCATCCAGTCCCAAACATGCTCAATGGGGGACAGATCCGGAGATCTTGCTGGCCAGGGTAGTTGACTTACACCTTCTAGAGCACGTTGGGTGGCACGGGATACATGCGGACGTGCATTGTCCTGTTGGAACAGCAAGTTCCCTTGCCGGTCTAGGAATGGTAGAACGATGGGTTCGATGACGGTTTGGATGTACCGTGCACTATTCAGTGTCCCCTCGACGATCACCAGTGGTGTACGGCCAGTGTAGGAGATCGCTCCCCACACCATGATGCCGGGAGTTGGCCCTGTGTGCCTCGGTCGTATGCAGTCCTGATTGTGGCGCTCACCTGCACGGCGCCAAACACGCATACGACCATCATTGGCACCAAGGCAGAAGCGACTCTCATCGCTGAAGACGACACGTCTCCATTCGTCCCTCCATTCACGCCTGTCGCGACACCACTGGAGGCGGGCTGCACGATGTTGGGGCGTGAGCGGAAGACGGCCTAACGGTGTGCGGGACCGTAGCCCAGCTTCATGGAGACGGTTGCGAATGGTCCTCGCCGATACCCCAGGAGCAACAGTGTCCCTAATTTGCTGGGAAGTGGCGGTGCGGTCCCCTACGGCACTGCGTAGGATCCTACGGTCTTGGCGTGCATCCGTGCGTCGCTGCGGTCCGGTCCCAGGTCGACGGGCACGTGCACCTTCCGTCGACCACTGGCGACAACATCTATGTACTGTGGAGACCTCACGCCCCACGTGTTGAGCAATTCGGCGGTACGTCCACCCGGCCTCCCGCATGCCCACTATACGCCCTCGCTCAAAGTCCGTCAACTGCACATACGGTTCACGTCCACGCTGTCGCGGCATGCTACCAGTGTTAAAGACTGCGATGGAGCTCCGTATGCCACGGCAAACTGGCTGACACTGATGGCGGCGGTGCACAAATGCTGCGCAGCTAGCGCCATTCGACGGCCAACACCGCGGTTCCTGGTGTGTCCGCTGTGCCGTGCGTGTGATCATCGCTTGTACAGCCCTCTCGCAGTGTCCGGAGCAAGTATGGTGGGTCTGACACACCGATGTCAATGTGTTCTTTTTTCCATTTCCAGGAGTGTACATTTAGAATCGATACATTTCGCTGTTATTGCAGATGAACAGAAACTACTTTAAGTGCGAGACTTTACGAAATCTATGTTTTGTGAATGGGAGACTCTATTGTTTGCAAGTCGACAGTGAAACAAGATCCAGCTCTCCATGTTCCAAAGCAAATTTGTTGCCTGATTCCCGCGAACGAAGGGTGGCATGCGTCAACGCCCGTAGCACATAACATCATTTGCAATTCAAGGTCTTCGCGTTATTTTTTGCCCCTAGTGATCAGTGTACGTTAGGACGTGGGAGGAACTTGTAAAAGAACGGTGGACCAAAGGCATGTGTGATTCGAATAACGTACAATTAGAGGATGTTTTGGTGGCCAACACATGAACCATAAGATGCCGGAGCAAACTTTCGCTGCTGTAGATCAAATCCAAATGAAATTCAGGAACAGATACCTCTCGATAACTGGTCATTAACGACGATGGGCGGTGTAAGGGAACCAGATCAAAATTGTTGCAGATGACGCTTCGTAACACTATCAGTAAGATCAATGAGCATAGTGCGCGTATTCTTAAGACACAGATCGCTATAGAAAAAGCTGGGATATTAAGGCGTATCACCGAGTGAGGTGAAACAGTGGTAAGGCACTGAACTCGCATTCGGGAGGACGGGGGTTCAAATGCCACTGCGGCCATCTGTATTTAGGTTTACCGCTGTTTCGTTATATTTGTTAAGGGCAATGGTGGGATGTTTCCTGTGAAAAGGACAATGTCAATTTCCTTCCCCATCCGCCCCCAGTCGGAGCTCTGATAACCACGTTGTCGACGGGACGTGAAACCATAACCTTCTTTCCTCGTAAAGCCCTACGCTGACACTCTGCGCAGCAACTGTATCCCCCACCCCTCATTGTGGACAGAACTGCTAGAGCAACAGGTACACTCCTATCAATAGCAACAAGTGCGGGAAGGGGGACAAATGTTCATGCCAGACAGTTCTGTCAGTGGATTATGTTGTGATAAATGTACTGGCTGATGGTTGACACTTTCAGCTGTTGCTATGACACGTACATAATGCTGTAAGGTATTGTAAGGCATAAACGCCGGCCGAAGTGGCCGTGCGGTTCTAGGCGCTGCAGTCTGGAACTGCGAGACCGCTACGGTTTCAGGTTCGAATCCTGCCTCGGGCATGGATGTGTGTGATGTCCTTAGGTTAGTTAGGTTTAACTAGTTCTAAGTTCTAGGGGACTAATGACCTCAGAAGTTGAGTCCCATATTGCTCAGAGCCGTGTTTAAGGCATAAACAAATATAAGTATCCGGTAATCGACACGTTATCTGGAAAAAGAAACTCAGTTCAGCATCCTCCACTATTTGTACAATTTTGACCCTAAAGGCTTGGAACAAAGACACGTTCAGAAATCCTATAAATTACTTTTGTACTATTACGGATTTTTGTAATGTTCTGGACGCATCTGTAGTGTGGAAACAATGGTTATTCACATGCTTCTGGGCATACAGCCGTTACCCCTCCATTTATTAGAATGGTCTCTTCTGGGAGCGACATTTTGGAGTCTGAAAATTTTCGCGAAATTTTACCAGAGTCATACGGTAAAGAATATTTAGCATTATTGTTAAGGTGCGGTTACACTTGCGACCAACATAATCTCACGAGCCACGAGATGGGGAAAAGAAACTGACCACAGCCTGATCAAGGCCTGTGTTTTCTGTGAACCACATTGTTCCAGAACGCGTAGACACTTGGGTAACAGTTCAGTCCCCACTAAGCCTGAGCGAGCTATTGTGTTCGCCGGAAAAGCCGACGGCAGGTGGCTCTGGCGGGCAACTGACACTTGCGACTAATGTGCTCGCGAGCGGCTCATGGGTCGCTCTGCTCGCAAGTACACTACTGGCCATTAAAATTGCTACAAAAAGAAGAAATGCAGATATGGGTATTCAGTGGACAAATATATTATACTAGAACTGACATGTGATTACATTTTACACGCAATTTTGGTGCATAGATCCTGATAAACCAGTACCCAGAACAACCACCTCTGGCAGTAATAACGGCCTTGATACGCCTGGGAACTGAGTCGGACATAGCTTGGATGGCGTGTACAGGTACAGCTGCCCATGCAGCTTCAACACGATACCAGAGTTCATCAAGAGTAGTGACTGGCGTATTGTGACGAAGCAGTTGCTCGGCCACCATTGACCAGACGTTTTCAATTGGTGAGAGATGTGGAGAATGTGCTGGCCAGGGCAGCAGTCGAACATTTTCTGTATCCATAAAGGCCCGTACAGGACCTGCAACATGCGGTCGTACATTATCCTGCTGAAATGTAGGGTTTCGCAGGGATCGAATGTAGGTTAGAGCCACGAGTCGCAACACATCGGAAATGTAACGTCCACTGTTCAAAGTGCCGTCAACACGAACAAGAGGTGACCGAGACGTGTAACCAATGGCACACCATACCATCACGCCGGGTGATAGGCCATTATGGCGACGGCGAATACACGCTTCCACTGTGCGTTCACCGCGATGTCGCCAAACACGGATGCGACCGTCACGATGCTGTAAACAGAACCTGGATTCATCCGAAAAAGTGACGTTCTGCCATTCGTGCACCCAGGTTCGTCGTAGAGTACAGCATCGCAGGCGCTCCTGTCTGTGATGCAGTGTCAAGGGTAAGCGCAGCCATGGTCTCCGAGCTGATAGTCCATGCTGCTGCAAACGTCGTCGAACTGTTCGTGCAGATGGTTGTTGTCTTGAAAACGTCCCCATCTGTTGACTCATGGATCGAGATGTGCCTGCACGATCCGTTACAGCCATGCAGATAAGATGCATGTGATCTCGACTGCTAGTGATACGAAGCCGTTGGGATCGAGCACGGCGTTCCGTATTACCCTCCAAAACCCACCGATTTGCTATTCTGCTAACAGTCATTGGATCTTGACCAACGCGAGCAGCAATGTCGCGATACGATAAACCGCAATCGCGATAGGCTACAATCCGACCTTTATCAAAGTCGGAAACGTGATGGTACGCATTTCTTCTCCTTACACGAGGCATCACAACAACATTTCACCAGGCAACGCCGGTCAACTGCTGTTTGTGTATGAGAAGTCGGTTGGAAACTTTCCTCATGTCAGCACGTTGTATGTGTCGCCACCGGCGCCAACCTTGTGTGAATGCTCTGAAAAGCTAATCATTTGCATATCACAGCATCTTCTTCCTGTCGGTTAAATTTCACGTCTGTAGCACTTCATCTTCGTGGTGTAGCAATTTTAATGGCCAGTAGTGTATATATGCACCTAAACACTCTCTTGGCTGTCGGAGAAGCCTTTAACCAGACGTGTGTCCCTTTAGTTAAAGATCTCAGTTCCCCTCGAATGGAACGGAAAGGCACATGGAGAACTGAAAACTGATATACTACGTACTCTGCACCTCACGCCCTGCGATAGCTTCTGCTGCACGTATGCAAATGTAAGACGTGACAGCAGTTTCACTCGCCTCCTCCAACCGTGGCCTCAGAAGAACGATGCCATAATCGCGTTTCTTACGATCGAGTATCGCGCTGTACCTGAGCTTGCGCTCGCCGCACGGCTAGAGGTACTGTCCTTGTCGTCGGTTGCTAATGAAGTGATAATGGCCAGTAATCACGCAGCCACCTGCGCCTGCAGCGCACGCGAGACTCGACAGCGGCGGCTGCCCACCAGACGGCCGTCTGTCACGGCGGACGGCGACGGTGGCCGCGCAGATCGGAATGCGCAGATAGGTGCGAGCACAGTGGGGCTGCTGGCGCCCATGTTTACGCCAGCCGTCAGCTGCCGTGCTCTGCGACCGGAACTCTACCAGACCAACACCGACTCAAAGGAAGGCCTCGGCGCTTGTTCGTGACGTCACGTCAGCTAGGCACGGCGAACGCCAGGTCTGTTGCAGGCGTACTCATAATGGTGGTGTCTCCCTCTCTGACACAGGAAAATATGAAACTACGAGGGCTGTCCAGAAAGTAAGTTCCGATCAGTCGTGAAATGGAAACCACAGTGAAAACCAGAAACATTTTATTTACAACAGTTAGGTACACCTTCTACCTACTTCTCTGCATAGTCGCCGCTCCAACTTCGAGTTTTGTCATAGTGTTGTATCAACTTTCCAATAGCCTCGTCATAGAAAGCAGCCGCCTGTACTTTCGGCCAGTTATCTGCACTGGTCTACAGCTCGTTGTCTGTGGAAAAATTTTGTCTTCATAGCCAGCGGTTCTTACGAGCAGAGATGAGACACAGGAGGAGCCAATTAAGAACTGCATTGTGGGTGATCAAACACTTCTCATCGGAAACGCTGCAGGGGCTTCTTTATTGCCCCTGCAGTGTGCGGCCGAGAACTGGCATGAAGAAAGAACTGCTCGACAGTTTTGTTATGTGGGCTGCATGACACAGGCGAAATCTCTAAACAGGCCCTCATACTTGGCGGAAGACGCTATTCCCTACGCACCTTTACGTGCTCACTCTTCACTCAAAACTGAAAAGAGTGACGGGACATGATCGACGGGTATACTAGAGACACTGCCCAACACATCTGTGCAAAGCTTTACCGAATGTTACCTGTGGTTTCCATTTCGCAACCGATCGTAACTTACTTTGTGGACAACCCTCGTATTGGCGGTAGTTGACCAACACACATTGTTCTGAGAGATTTCTGCAATCAATTAATTGTACAATTCATTACAAAAAAAAATGGTTCAAATGGCTCTGAGTACTATGGGACTCAACTGCTGTGGTCATAAGTCCCCTAGAACTTAGGACTACTTAAACCTAACTAACCTAAGGACAGCACACAACACCCAGCCATCACGAGGCAGAGAAAATCCTTGACCCCGCCGGGAATCGAACCCGGGAACCCGGGCGTGGGAAGCGAGAACGCTACCGCACGACCACGAGATGCGGGCACCAATTCATTACACTTCTTAACAAATAGTGTACTCCTGAACGTAAGTTTCCACCTGTTTTAAAATTGACATACAAAAACAACTTCACGGTCCAGCAGCAACAGAATTCGTGCTTCTTTACCTTATTTGTAAATCTGAGGAAGTTACGTTTGTACTGGAGTGCTTTTAAGAGAAACTGTGAACATATTGGTGCTCTTCTTTAGGTACCTTGGTTGACTGTGGGGTGAGGAGCACTGAATGTTAATGAAATATCTTGTACACGTGGGGTGAGGGGGTGGGGGACAAAAGAAGAGGCAAAAGAGAGATACTTTTTTATCAAATAAAATTTCTTTATCTTATAAAGTTTCTCCTTTCAGTTGCAAGAGGGGAATATTTATCTTTCTAACGTGAATGTTTAAAAAAGTTTAAGCTCAGCAGTATTTTCGATGTATGAAGCTATTTTGTTTCCTGTTTAGAATTCCTTTCGTTGAAAACGACTGTAATCAAATGACTGGCAACAGTTGGACATTTACACATGTAAATTAGTTCACATTTCCACTGACGATGTCAAACGAAATAAATAAATAAATAAATAAAAGAAAAGAGTTAATTGCAAGGGGTTGGGGTAAGTTTCGATAACAAACTAGATCAAGTAAATATAGTTACTTGAATGTAAAATTTCCGGAACTTGCAATGGGGCAAAGCATCTTCTCATATTGATCTACGTTTGTTTCGACATGATTCAGTAATACAGAACTATGGTCTTCATTTGTAGCTTTAAGACAGTAAGAAAATCCTTCATCTAAATAAAAGTGCAGAATCGAAAACAATGCCAAACATTTTGTCCAAAAATAAGAGATTTATAGTGATCAGCACGCCCAGGCGTTTCTGCCTGCAACAGACCTGGCGTTCGCCGTGCCTAGCTGACGTGACGTCACCAACAAGCGCCGAAGTCTTCCTTCCTTTGACTCGCCTCATACTTGCCACCGCCACTGCTGCTGGCACACCACTGCAGCAGAACTAGCGCCTGCAACGAGCCCACAATGATCTGGGCACCTCAAACTGGTCGATTTCTGTCCACTGACTGAACATCATTTATTTAGTCACAGTCGAATAAAACCTTTCATAAGACATCGTGGTCGCCTAAGACTGTCAAATCCACTACTGCAGTTTCGGCCTTTAGCAATCAACAAGTGCAGTAGTTTGATACTATATGTTTAAATAAGATATGAAAAACACCATACAATCAGCCAACAGGGAAGGGGCCATTTGATCTGCTTTATATACAGAATGTCTCTCCTAAGAGTCGTCACGCCTATTTTTTCTGGTGTTTCAGCTATATTCGTAATTTCGTTTTTGCATTGTGTAGCTGGAGTCAGCCCAAACAAATAGTTCTCATCAAGTCGGTCACGCGACGCCCAGTGTTAACGGAAAGTATAGGTTCCTTTCCCGTTACATAGAAAATGGTTCAAATGACTCTAAGCACTATGGGACTTAACATATGAGGTCATCAGTCCCCTAAACTTAGAACTACGTAAACCTAACTAACCTAAGAACATCTCACACATCCATGCGTGAGACAGGATTCGAACCTGCGACCATAGCAGCCGCGTGGTTACGGACTGAAGCGCCGAGAACCGCTCGGCCACAGCGTTACAAAGAAAATGGTTTTAAAAACGGAGTTTGACTTGCTCAATCGAAAGAACCGTCCCAGGTTAGTCTAGTGCTATATTTGTTTTATCGATGTGACGGCTGGTTATAGTTAAACTTTCCCTGTTTAACACGTTATAACACGGAAACTAATTACCGTACGAGTACCAAACTTGGTAGCATTAATGTCCAGAGTATGGTCATAGCGCCACCGCCCAGTTCCAACCATGGCCACCAGGTGCCGTGATCAGTCATCGTGATTCACAGTGTCACACACCTGACCAGTCGCAGGGCACTTGTTGAAGTGGCAACATGAGCTTGGACAATAGGAAAAAAAAACTGGAAACTTGTGGTAAGTTTCTATGGGACCAAACGGCTGAGGTCATCGCTCTCTAGGCTTGCACACTGCTTAATCTGACTTAAACTACCTTACACTAAGGGCAACACACACACAGCCATGCCCGAGGGAGGACTCGACCCTCCGAGGGGAGGGGGGGGGGGGACGCGAAGCGTGGCAAGACGCCCTAGACCGCGTGCCGGACAAATGAGCAGGGCATTATTGGTCGGGCTCTATTATCAAAACAACAGTAATGCTGCAGCTGCACTTCGAGAATATCGTCCGCTGAAAGGAATACGGAAGGGTCCTCTTTCTTCACCAGTTGTGCAGTGCTTGATGAAAAAGTTCGAATCAACTGGAGAATTGGGCGTCGCTCCGGGAAGAGGCCGAGGTGGTTAGTGTTTAACGTCCCGTCGACAACGAGGTCATTACAGACGGAGCGCAAGCTAGGGTTAGGGAAGGATCGGGAAGGAAATCGGCCGTGCCCTTTCAAAGGAACCATCCCGGCATTTGCCTGAAACGATTTAGGGAAATCACGGAAAACCTAAATAAGGATGGTTGGAGACGGGATTGAACCGTATTCCTCCCGAATGCGAGTCCAGTGTGCTAACCACTGCGCCACCTCGCTCGGTGGGAAGAGGCTGACGACCGGCTGCACCACAGGTGGTTGATGAAATCGCTGTTGCTATGGCAGAGAACTCTGCGCATAATTCCCGATCGTCAGGCAGTGTGCGTGCTGTGTCACGACAGTTGGACATTCCGTGATCCACTGCACGGAAGGTGCTTCGATCCATTCTCGAACAGTATCCGTACAAGATCCATATCTTACAGCAACCTGCACCACAAAATGCACAACGACGTGTTGACTTCGCTCTCCACTTTCTCGCAAGGATTGAAGTTGACAAGGGATGGCTGGCCCTGGATCATCCTATGGGCACACGAAGCTCATTTTTCTCTGACGGGCGAGGTGAACACACAGAACTGCCGAACGTGGGGATCTGAACCTCCAGTCGCTGTGCATGAATTTTTTCTATATGGTGAACGTGTCATCGTGTGGTGTGGTTTCACGGCTACGTTCGTGATTGGCCCATTCTTTCTTGAACAGGCTGGTGCTCAAGGACCGAAGACGTGCAGTGTCACTGGCCAGCGTTGCTGCGATATGCTTCGACAGCATCTCATACCCGCCCTACAGGAGAGACACTTTTCATGCAAGATGGGTCCCCACCGCACATCGCTCGTGAAGTTCACCTGCTTCCTCGAAACACAACTGGAAGCGATCGAATTATCAGCCGATCGTTTCCAGATGCTTGGCTGGCACGGTTATCTGATCGTACTTGCTGTGAGTTTTGGTTGTGGAGCTACCTGAAGGACAGAGTTTACCAGGAGATCATTCACACATGTGCTAGTTTGAAGTGCACCATATCAAGAGAGGTAGCAAGCATACCTATGGACATGCTTCGTTCTGCTGTGCAGAAAGCAATCCTGCGCTTTCAGACTCTTCTGGGCGCTCATGGGCGCCACACTGAGCTCCTTTTCTAGCAGTAATGGTACCGGTATGTGATGGTATGATGTACCATAGCAGCACATTAAAACTGTTATAGTTGAATTGATTCTGCATTATTTCTCTTTTCCATATCCTTGACATTAATGCTACAAAGTTTGGCTCTCGTACAGTAATTAGTTTCCGTGTTATAGCGTGTTAAATAGGGAAAGTTTAATTACAAGCAACTGGTATATCAAAAGGGACAGTAAAAGTCGGGGAGTGGCCAGTACACCAGCAGCAACAGCGCTGCCCTGGCCCGTGCTCACTGCTACAGCCAAGGATGCAGCTTTCTGAGCTGCTGCTGGATGGTTGTTTATCCGTCCTTGTGTTTTACTGTCCCTGTTAATATATATCGATAAAACGACTAGCGGACTATACTAATTTGGGAGCACTCTATAGAATGGACAGGCAACCTTCCGGTTTAAGAGTAATTTTGTTTGTAATTGGAAACAAATCGAAGCCTTCTGTTGACACTGAGTGCCACGTGAACGACGTGTCGAGTAGTAACTGCTTGGGCTGACTGCCGCTGCACAACTCAAAAACGGTATTACAAATATCTGCCGAAACACCAAAGAAAATGCGCTTGACGACTCATAGGAGATACATTAAATATAGAAAGGGGTAAACGGGTATAAGTCCAGATATTTTTATATGTGGCATCTTAACATGTATATACATCAGTGTGTTGGCTGTTTTTCCTCTCCATCGAACAGTCTTTCTAAAGACACGTCATGTTACATCGCGTAATATTTCTGGCTTAGTCAGTCATCATATTAGGCTCCAAGAAGCTGTTCTCAGAGCAGTGGAGATGCAAGAAGTATATAGATGACGAAATGTGGTGTGAAGTACCTGTGCCGGATGTTAGATTCGGTACCATTCCCGTGAGAAAGACCGCCTGCATAATGCTACTGTTCTGTGATGGGTTGCTGTGTTCGGAGCAGGGGCGTTAAAACGTTGAAGTATAGTTATTATTATTAGTTAAACTACCCATTGGAATGACTTCTCTTTTTAATATAAATATCTCTCAACAGCTGACTATCAATCAATCATTTTAGAATTATTAAAAACAATTTAAATAAAAAACAAAAGACTGACAAAATTGCAGACGAAGCACTTCGGAAGCGTTCGGGTCACGCCTTTTCTGGTATGGCGCGGGAAGTGTTTCGGGCTGTTCGTCACTCTAGATTAGGCAGTCAAGAACAGACATGTTGTCTGTCGTAGGATGTGTTTGCAATTTTTATTTAAGTTCCAGTTCGTCACTCTGGATTAGGCAGTCGAGATGGACAGTCATGTTGTCTGTGGCAGGATGTGTTTGCCACTATTCAGTATTAAAAGATTCACTCCGGTAGTCATGAGTCACAGACACGTGCCATAAATAGTGTAAAGATACATTTTCGTAAACATTGTGTTTGATCATGTACTTCGCTGTATCAGAAGGTGTTGTATTAAGATCATGTAGTCTTCTCGCGTGGCTATATTAAAATACGCGAGTGGCATCCCAAAGAAGTGATACATTATTTCAGGACAGAACCTCGCTAAAAATGAGTTTCAACCTCAAGATACAGAACCTACGACCCGCGTGCTGTTTTCTGCGCTGGGGACATCAACTTGAAGACCGCAGGTTAGTGAACTATTACAGAACCTTCGTATTCCACACAGTGCAGTGGAAACAACTAGGCGCCTCACGTGTACTGCATGCACAGAACAAATGTGCTCAGTGACACGTCATCTGCAGCAATGCAGAGGAGGTAAAGGAGGATGACCGTTATTAACACCAACAATCAATTCATTCTTCCTTTCTTGCCGTAATCCTGACGTTCTCTGCAAGGGCGTGCTGCACTACTAAGTGGACTATACCTGTCAGTTTAGACTAACTTTTTTGTGTGTATACGTCCGCACTTCAACACCTGAGCTGCTGCCCAGAGGAAATTAAGCGTTAATGGCTTACTTTTGCCAGTGTGCATCGTTGTTCAGTGCTCCGTTCTCAGTCCAGTGGAAGTATCTCCACTTACACCCCGCATATAACAGGGTAGTCAGGAACAGTCTGAAAGGCTTGTAAGGTTGTTGCAGGATATTTGTACTGAAGTTTGATACATTGCACCATTTCCGAGTTAATTAATTTCCGAGTTAATTAACATTGAAGTTACCCAATCAGGCCATTGTACATGCAAGTTCAAGTGACCCTCCAGACACAATTAGTGCCAGCTGTTCTCCTAATGTAGATGATAGTGTACGAGACAGCTCAGTCTTTGTTTTGGTTTCGGGCCTTACTACTGTCCCATGCCCAATTTGCGTATTATTCCCTTGATTAGTTTTAGGAAATCAAACGAAGAACATGTTTGGCGACATCGTACGTGGCGGGCAGCTTGAATTTGCGTGCGCAGCATTCTGATTGGCTAACTTAAATGCTAATTAACTCAGAAATCGTGCAACGCATCAAATTTCTTTCTTAACAATTATCTCTCACCACGGCCTACACTGCACACCCTTACAAGTTTTTCTGGCTGTTTCTGACCACCCACAAGTCTCATTGCCACTGCCTGATTGTATGATGTTTTCACATCTTTTTCAAACAAGTAATATCGAACTACTGCACCTCTTGATTGCTAAAGGCCGGAACTGCAATAGTGGATATATACAGGGTGTTCGGAAGCTGCTTGTTCACTTTAATACAAGGATTAGAGAACAGCAAAACAAATACATTAAGTTATGGTAAATATGGCCCCTGGCAGCAGTTTCTGATGCTAGGGAAGTTTTACATAGAAGGTAGTTTAGCATGCTAATAGCAGCAGTGGCATACACAGGAACTGCTCGAATCCGCGACCACTGGGCTGTATGCACGGAGTACGTGCTCGGACCATCAGTACGACGATTACTGGTTTATCTGTAATGGTACCAGCAGCGACAGCTATTCTAGCGAAGAGGTCTTCTTCTGTTCCCACAATGGTTTCACACCCAGCTACTTCATATGGCCCTAAAGGAAGAAACCCAGAAACGTGAGGTCAGGTGGCCTGTTTGGCCAGGCCACAGAGCCACGAAAGATCATCCATCGATTCCCGAAGGTGGCTCTCAGATGATTCCTCACAGCAGTCCTGAAATAGACTGGTGTCCCATTGTGCAGGAAGTAAATCCTTTGTCCAACCTTCAGAGGTAAATCCTCCAGTACTTCTGCCAACACACATTCTACGAAGGTGCGATATCTCCACTTGTTGAGGTGAAATGGAGAACTGCATGGTCCAGTCAACCTATCGCTGAGAATGCCGGCCCACACATTAGCACTGAATGC
The DNA here is from genome assembly GCF_023864275.1 of Schistocerca cancellata. Classification (NCBI taxonomy): domain Eukaryota; kingdom Metazoa; phylum Arthropoda; class Insecta; order Orthoptera; family Acrididae; genus Schistocerca; species Schistocerca cancellata. Next base: position 598,778,921 of record NC_064631.1, on the reverse strand, counting down.
GATGCTTGTGGCTGGATCGGTGCGTTTCCAAGCAGACCTCAGAGCCAACCATCTGTACACAGAACATTTTTGAAAGTCAGTACATACTCCCATTCAGAGACACTGACACAACAGCTTACACCAGCACCGCTAACAAAATGTTCCCTAACATTACAATTTAACTTCAGAGACCAAATGTTCCTTATTCAAGTTTATTTGCTTTTTTATGTTCTCTACGTCCAGTACTGACTTGAACAAGTAGTTCCAGAATACTCTGTATATATAAATATGTACAGGGCGTTAGGAGTGTCAGTACAGATCTTCCTATTGGTGACTGAAGACAGTGTGCTGAACAACATTACATCAGTATTTACTTCATTTGCAGACTAATAATCGTAGCTACTTGGAGTAGTATGTTTTTAGGTTGCTTATTACAAGTACATGTGACAAGAGCAAGCCATTAATGTTCATTTTCCTCTGAGGCACAGGTCAGGTGTTCAAGCATGGACGCAAAACGGGTGGTCTGTATGATAGGCATAGTCCACTTAGTGATGCTGTTATGAGCATACAGAAAATAACAGGTAATAAATTATGTGATGTGTTTGCAAGAAGACTGTTAGACTCAGAGAAAAAGCACTTAATACACTGAAGCAGGTACAAATGAAGATTCCAATGATCACAACAATGCACTTATACCCTTAACACCCTATATGTAGGGTACTTCGCAGTGTTTGCATCAAACATCTAGGGGTGATAGATCACACCATAGGGAACAACTTTTGTTACAGACAAAATCTTCACTGACCCTGCACAATGACACTGAGCCTAGTTTTGCATTTTCCGTCCCTGGAACGATGAGATTTCACTGAGCTAGCAGGGTCTAATAACCAGGTGGGCAGTAAACTGGCAGTTATTTTCAACAAGAAAACCTTTACGTTGAGAGTATCTAGGCAGAGAAACATACTTTAGAATCAGAAACTTTAATTTTTCAGGGCCCAGCACCTTTCATATAGAGCAGATTACTGGATTACAGGCAACAAATAAGGCATACGCATGCTTCAGAGTGCCTACAACCTGCTGCCACTCAGGTGCCTAAGCAAATAAAATAAAATTTCAGCTGGTGCCGTAATTTATATCCAGTTAACTACTAAAGCTGTGGATACCCTGGAGTGTCACGTTCAACATGCTAGACAAACAAAATTACACAAACATGAATTGATGATGAAATATTAGTCTCAGGACCTGAAAACAAGATGGGATACTCGAAACTAGTAGTGGCTAGCCCAATAAATCAGTTATTAAAAACTGACTACTAACATAAATAATTATTCTCGGTAAGATAAAACTCTGAATTCAAGAGTGGCAGACATTTCCAAAACTTTTAAATGACGGACCAAGAGAAATTAATTTTCAAGCGGCACATTCCACATTGCAGGTAAACTACTGAATATCGACCCACTACCCCAATAAAATATTAGTAATTAATCTATAAACCTGAAATAGTAAAAAACTTATAGAAAATTAAAAGAGAAGAAAGTAGCAATGCAAGGAAAAAGCTGAAGAACAAGATTTCTCAAATATTTGATTCCATGAAACAGATTTTCCTCTCAGTTTCATTTTTTTGTTATATTGTTCATTTCCCAGTACGATCGAATTCAATGCAATACGAGCACATACTAAGGCGCTTATACAATACAAACACAAATGAAATATATTACGTACCTAGCTGAGTATGAGGTTATACAACCTCGAAGTCACTTGATTGTGTAATGAAGATGTGAAGAATAGGTCTGCTAAGAAAATCTGTTCCATACAATTAAATAGGAACAACTGTTTCTTCGACTGTACTGAAGCCTACTATTTATAAGTACTTAAGTACACAGAAAACCACTGTACTGTACATGGCACAGGGTACTTCGTACGTTTATTGTCGATTTCCTGCCGTAAGCTGTTCTCACAATGAACAATGGACAAATGGCAGTCTGCATGGAAACATAAGCATATTCCTCTCTCTTATCTTTCTCTCGCGATACGTATGTGAGATATACGACGGTGGCAGCAGAGTTGTTGCACAATCTCCTTCGCAAGAGCTGTATCGTATGTCGTCGAGAGATTCTCATGTATGTTTCTGTTACACATTCATATGAATTTTTGCAATCTGTTATAATACTAGCCGCCCATCTCTGTTACAATACTATGTCTGTTCTGGACCCATCATTGATCTTCAAAGTCATTGATTACATCATGCATGAGGTTCATAATGACGTGGCGATCCCTTGATGTCTTGGAAGGTCAACGCATGCACGGCTGAACCATGTCCAGACAGCCTACTGGTAAGATGACTTGTCAAGATAAGAGGGAAATCCTGGTTCGTGTCCCACTCTGGCACGAATATTCATTATCGTCATTCCATTACACTGCTGGTTGCGAATACATTTCGTGAATTTCATAGCGGCTGTAGTCGTCACAGTGCCCGTTCCTTCGTATATCATGCGCGTCCGAACGAACATTGCACCGTACTTCTGAATAACACAAACACTACGTATTAGTGTTGGGGAGCTCGTGAATGAGTCGTTCAAATGAACACTTCACTCCAGTGAAGTGTGAACTAACCACTCAATTTCAATGAACTGGTACTTCAAACTCTTCACAGATAGCACACTCCACACTTTTCTCTAGTTCACTCACTCTCTTCTCCTCTCCCTCTCCCACTACATCGGCGCTAAGTCACTCATCCTCCCTTCGTTTCCGTCCTCCCACTACTGCCTGTCGACGAATCGCGTGGTGTTTGTGGGGAACGATAGGTTTACGATGGGTTGGGGAGGTGAGGGGCGAAGGGAAAGCAGCGTCAGTTGCTTCCTGCAGTGCTGACACTATTACCCGTGACTATTTGTGCAGTTAAACTTCGCGTCTACGGATAGCCTACCGTTGGCAGCGCTTGCAGACAAACGAATATTAAACATACAAACGAAGCACACCCAGCCAACATGAAAATAAAAGGTTTGTTAATAACACTGAAAGAGGGATTTTACCTGAAATCGTACCAATGGCTACAGGTGACAGTTTACGTTTTGAATCTGGAGGGTTATTTTTCTTAACAAAATAAAATATACAGGAAAACTTCTGAATAATTACTTAACGTAGGTATATAGACTTTGTGACAGTGGTAAACATACTCATTCTGTTTTGGATTAAATTTTAAAAGGAACATAAAATGGACTGCATTTCGTGGGTAGTTTTCAGTCATCAAATAATGTTTCATTTGGCAAATAAAGACTTTTTTGGGCGCTTCATGAGAAAATGTCGAGCAAGATTAAATGTAATACCTTCTTTATATGTGACAGGCTTCTCTGTTTATCTTTCCTTTGTCCCCTTCGACCATGCTCTATTTAACTCAGACGCTGTAAGAGCGTAAAACGTTGCGTGCACATTACTGCATAGTTCGGCCATCTGTTGGTAAAATTATGAAGTATTACGAGCTTTATTGTAAGAGCGAGGCGAGGCGAGCGTAGCCGCAGCTGAGCGGCGAACTGGGCAACTTCACCAAGCTTCCGCACTTCATGAATGAACTACTTCATTTGAATGCTTCACGGCAAAGAGTGAAATGAATGAAGTAGTTCACGGGAATGAACGAGTTCGACCCATCTCTACTACGTATACGGCGTCCGGCACTTCTAGGCGCTTCAGTCCGGAACCGTGCGACTGCTACGGTCGCAGGTTCGAATCCTGCCTCGGGCATTGATGTGTATCATGTCCTGAGGTTAGTTAGGTTTACGTAGTTCTAAGTTCTAGGGGACTGATGACCTCAGATGTTAAGTCCCATAGTGCTCAGAGCCATTTGAACCATTTGAACTACGTATACTGTTGTGAATGAGCAATGAAATGTAGTAATGCCATCTGGTGTATGTGCAGCATTTTACATATGGAGGAGGATAGCTCTTTCTGATATAAATGTATGATAGAACAACACTGTTATCACTGACACGCATGTACAACAGAGCAGACACAATGCGTGTATAATCTGGAATCTAGGCTACTGTTTAGAAAAACTGAAATTATGACGAGTAAAGTTTTAGTGAGGGCGGTGTAAATATACTGTGATTGAATCTAGACACAAGCAAATTTGGATGAAAAGCAATTTGTCATGTCTGAACGAAAGGTCTTGAAATAAATTCTCGGGCTAGCAGAGGAAAATGGTTACGGGATTAGGCGATACTACTGCGTGTTATAAATCCATATGAAGAAGCAGATATTGTCAGTTATATTAAGATTAAAAGGCTGGAATTGGTGGGACATGTACTGAAAGCTAATGACACGGTAATTAGGAAGCTATTCAACTTAGCGGCTAAAGGTAGTAGGACGGTTGGAAGACCAAAGCTTGATTTGGAGGGAGGTATCAGAGATGACATAAACAAAATTGGAATTCAGGATCGGAGGGGTTCGGCAGTAAACAGAAAAGACTAGAACATTTTACATAAGGCGAAGGCTAAGAAAGCGCTGTCACGGCACTGACGGAAATAGTGATGAAAATGATGATGATTGTGATTTAGTAGAGCAGAGGCTAAATTCGAGTCCGTCACTAAACGTTTCTGAATAAATCTTCGGAGCAATGCGTAGCTTGATTTGTCTCGCGCACCACCCATCTCACAGGGTGATTGGATTCTTAGAAGCAGCCGTTTGGTGAATTAGCACGACACCACGCAAGCTCCGATGTCGGCTGAGAAGGAGCTTATCAAGGAAAAATTATCACCTGTCTTTTCGGATGTCTCCCCCACCTATTACTGAGTAAATGCCTCTAAACGCGCGCGACGTCTGTCCCATTGAACGCTGCTGCGACACGGGGCGGACTGCGGGAAGCGCGGGCAGCAGCAGCAGCAGCCTGCGCAGCTGGGCGGTGCGGGTCGAGTCAGCTGCGCGACGCACGGAGCTAGGCAGGCGGTCGGCCGTTAATTTTTAGAGCCGCTTTTCCGCGCCGGAGGAAAGTGAGGCGCAAAACCCGGCCCTGATGGATCGCAGCCCGCTAATTGGAAAGCGGCCGCCGCGAAAGCCGGGCACCGATCCCAGGCCCGCACGCCAGGTGGCGGCCTCTGGCGGCCGGTGGGGGAAAACTAGTGTCCTGATGTGTGCGGTCAGCGAGCCGTCCTGACGGGCGCTTCCGCTCCGCTTCTTCGGACATCCCTAATCCTAGCGCGGCGACCGCTTGCAGTCAGAGTATTGCAAATCGCTGTGGACTACAAATACACAACTGGCCATTAAAACTGCTACACCAAGAGGAAATGCAGATGATGAACGGGTTTTCACTGGACAAATATATTATACTAGAACTGACATGTGATTACATTTTCACGCAATTCGGGTGCATAGATCCTGAGAAGTCAGTATTCACAACAACCACCTCTGGCAGTAATAACGGCCTTGATACGCCTGGCCATTGAGTCAAACAGAGCTTGGATGGCGTGTACAGGCACAGCTGCCCGTACAGCTTCAACACGATACCACAGTTCATCGAGAGTAGTGACTGGCGTATTGTGACGAGCCATTTGCTCGGCCACCATTGACCAGACGTTTTCAATTGGTGAGAGATCTGGAGAATGTGCTGGCCAGGGCAGCTGTCGAACATTTTCTGTATCCAGAAAGGCCCGTACAGGACCTTCAACATGCGGTAGTGCATTATCCAGCTGAAATGTAGGGTTTCGCAGGGATCGAATGAATGGTAGAGCCACGGGTCGTAACACATCTGAAATGTAACGTCCACTGTTCAAAGTGCCGTCAATGCAAACAACGACGTGTAACCAATGGCAGCCCATACTATCACGCTGGGTGATACGCCAGTATGGCGATGACGAATACACGCTTCCAATGTGCGTTCACCGCGATGTCACCAAAGACGGATGCGATCATCATGATGCTGTGAACAGAACCTGGATTCATCCGAAAAAATGACGTTTTGCCACTCGTGCGCCCAGGTTCGTCGTTGAGTACACCATCGCAGGCGCTCCTGTCTGTGATGCAGCGTCAAGGGTAGCCGCAGCCATGGTCTTCGAGCTGATAGTCCATGCTGCTGCAAACGTCGTCGAACTGTTGGTGCAGATGGTTCTTGTCTTGCAAACGTCCCCATCTGTTGACTCAGGGATCGAGACGTGGCTGCACGATCCATTACAGCAATGCGGGTAAGATGCCTGTCAACTCGACTGCTAGTGATATGAGGCCGTTGGGATCCAGCACGGCGTTCCGTATTACCCTCCTGAACCCACCGATTCCCTATTCTGCTAACAGTCATTGGATCTCGATCAACGCGAGCAGCAATGTCGCGATACGATGAACCGCAATCAAAAACCTTTATCAAAGTCGGAAACGTGATGGTACGCATGTCTCCTCCTAACACGAGGCATCACAACAACGTTCCACCAGGCAACGCCAGTCAACTGCCGTTTGTGTATGAGAAATCGGTTGGAAACCGTCCTAATGTCAACACGTTGTAGGTGTCGCCACCGGTGCCAACCTCGTGTGAATGCTCTGAATAGCTAATCATTTGCGTATCACAGCATCTTCTTCCCGTCGGTTAAATTTAACGTCTGCAGCACGTCATCTTTGTGGTGTATCAATTTTAATGGCCAGTAGTGTAGTAATGGGGTACAGTAGTGTAGATTTCTGGAGGAAGGTTGCAACGCCAGATGACTGTCTGCGAAATGCCGGAAGATCCTTGGAGGATCGACGATGGTTCCAGGGATCGAAAGTTGACGCTGAACTAAATACAGGTAATTGTATCGTATTGCTCCATTACGCTATTGGTGACAAATCAGTGCAAACTATAACAACCGTAGAATACCAAGGAATAACTATTCGGAGAAACCTAAAATGGAATGACAACATTAAACCACTTGCAGGAAAATTGGACGCCAGGTTAAAAATCACTGAAAACATCAAACGTGAGTTTGCAGTCCCTGTGCGGTCAATGATAAGTAAGCCAAGTCTATGTATCTCTATCTCTGAAACCAATGAAGATAATTGGAGGTAATTTATCCACGTTAGTTATGATCTTTTGATGCAGAACTAAGAGATACGGTACAAAATAACCTGAGGTATATATTTTTAAATTATACGATTTCTTACTGTGAATATTTGCACATATGAGCCTCTACATTCATAGCTATTCAAATCACCTCGATGATTTTGGTTCAGTAGGTAAAATATGTCATAATAAAACAGGTCAGAAAACTTCATGTAGCTGTCACAAGTAGTTTGTGGTAAATGGGTACATAGTATGAAAAAGTCATTTTGAGAGGCTCGCGTTTGAAGTTTAAAATGATAAAAACTCAGTCTAATTTTCAAATTAAAGCCAAAAAGCACCCAGCGGCATTGTAAGCATCATCTTCTTTGCCGCCCCTCTTCTGTGAAGGCTGCTTCCTTCTGACTTACCTGGCTTCTTTGGCGGTGAATTCGGCTGTATGCTGAGCCTCGGCATGTCTCGACTTGTCTAATATTTTCAACCACTTTATAGTATGATGGGGTGATGTTAAGATGGACTAGAGCTCTTATTCTCCCTATGTGTCCATCATTAAATTTTAATACTGCATCCCTAATCACCCGTTTCGGTCTGTTAAACCCTACACTCTTATCGAAATAACATTATCTCCCTATGTAAACACCTTCTGAGGTGGTCTGCGTGAGCTAGGTTCCAATAAATTCGCTTTATGGCATCCATAACTGTTTCAGGAATTCACCAGCCAAGGTGGCCGAGCGGTTCTAGGCGCTACAGTCTGGTACCGCGCGACCGCTACGGTCGCAGGTTCGAATCCTGCCTCGGGCGTGGATGTGTATGATGTCCTTAGGTTAGTTAGGTTAGAGCAGTTCTAAGTTCTAGGGGACTGATGACCTCAGATGTTAAGTCCCATAGTGCTCAGAGCCATTTGTTTTTCCAGGAATTCAGTTCTTGCGTTCAAAATACACTCCCGAAACTTCGTCCTTCCGGAATTTAGGCCAGGATGCAGGTCTGTGTGGCCAAGTGAATGCAACGGTTTTCTGTCAGTTGAAAGTTTGTACAATTATGAGGCTAAGACTGCTTTCTTCATACTTCCTATATCATTTCAGTTGTTCCTGATGGCCACAACACTGCTGAAGCTGAGCTATTGTTTTATCAGTCAGTGGATAACTCAGTGGCTTGTCGTATGACAGGGTGGAAGTTCGAAGAGTTTGTTATATTCTTCTGAGGCGTGTGCACACCAAATTTTGTGTATCTCCATTGCATTCCAGTTTCTTCAACTCCACATTTTCGTAAGGACTGATTCAGCTACACATTTATATGCTTTAAATCGCATATAAAGAGAAGCGGTCCTAAATTAGGTAGTTTAGGAGATATGCAAGTTATATAATAAAATAAAATATTTATAAGCGTCCAACAAAGGTACGTAGTATATCATTTCTACCTCTTTTTATCACTGTTTTCCTTACGAGAAGACCGAGAAGACTTGAAAATATTTTGGGTGGTCGAGGGCATCCGTCAGTAACAGAGATCGAGAGAGGAGAAGATGCGCGTAAGAGATGGAATATGTGCGAGTATGGTAGAAAGTTCGAGAAAGTTCTAGAGTTTTTCTAGGAGTGTTATGAAACAGGAAATTGTTGATGCCATCTACAAACCTGAATCCTCTGAAGAAGTAAAGCCCGGTGTGCGATTAATGTGGAATCAGGTAGAAAGTTCCAGAACGTACACCTTCATCTGCATCTGTACATACCTTGCAACGCATCTTACGGCATGTGGCAGAGGGTACTTCGTACACGACTGCCGCTTCCCCGTTTTCCTGTTCGAGTCGCGAATTGTTCGACGAAAGAACGATAGCTGGAAAGCCACCGCGTGAGATCGAATCTCTCGAATTTTACGTTTGTGGTATCGATAGTTCCGATGCCGCAGCGTAGGTGCGCGCTCGTAGGTTGGCGCTACGAGAGCGGACCAACTACGCCGACCACAGCGCCCTCTAGTGTCGCTGTGGAGCTCAACGAGCGCCGCTATACTTTCTGCCCCAGTTGATCTAGAGCAGACGACGTAGCAGCTTAGCTTCTACTTGTAGGGGGGCTAGCCATTATAGACTTTGCCTCTGTAACTTCTAGTAACTGTTAGCTTCGATAAATGAACAGCTTCGCACCTACGTGCTCATCTGTACCAAAAGTTAAGTAATGTGTTTCTGTATGTTTACACATCAGCAACGGTGGTTTAACTTTACTTGCAGTAACGAAGTGCTTTACCTCACCTGCTCCTACTCGCTTCCTTCATTCGGCCTATTTTTCAGATCTCACAAGGGAACCTCCCCATCGCACCTCCCTCAGATTTAGTTATAAGTTGGCACAGTGGTTAGGCCTTGAAAAACTGAACACAGATCAATCGAGAAAACAGGAAGAAGTTGTGTGGAACTATGAAAAAAATAAGCAAAATATAGAAACTGAGTAGTCCATGCGCATCATAGGCAACATCAAGGATAGTACGAGTTCAGGAGCGCCGTCGTCCCGTGGTTAGCGTGAGCAGCTGCGGAGTGAGAGGTCCTTGGTTCTAGTCTTCCTTCGAGGGAAAAGTTAAATTTTTTATTTTCAGACAATTAATATCTGTCCGTCCGTCCGTACGATGCGAGGTAAACTGCGCCGTAGTATCGGGCAAGGTAGAAGAATCTTTTTACCCATTCGCCAAGTGTACAAGTTAGGTGGGTCGACAACGTATTACTGTCGTGTGACGCACATGGCGTCGCCAGTGTCGTATAGAATGTATCAGACGTGTTTTCTTGTTGAGGAATCGGTTGACCTATGACCTTGTGATCAAATGTTTTCGTTTCCCATTGGAGAGGCATGTCCTTTCGTCTACTAATCGCATGGTTTTGCGGTGCGGTCGCAAAACACAGACACTAAACTTATTACAGTGAACAGAGACGTCAATGAACAAACAGACAGATAATAACTTTGCCAAAATAAAGAAAAAAAATTTTTGTTCGACTGAGGATTTGAACCTAGGACCATTTGTTCCGCAGCTGCTCGCGCTAACCACGGGACCACGGCGCTCCTTAGCCCAGTCTTTCCTTGATGTTGCATATGATGCTCATGGACTACACAGTTTCTATATTTTGCTTATTTTTTTCATAGTTCCACACAACTTCTTCCTGTTTTCTCGATTGATCTGTGTCCGCAGCTCGTGGTCGTGCGGTAGCGTTCTCGCTTCCCACGCCCGGGTTCCCGGGTTCGATTCCCGGCGGGGTCAGGGATTTTCTCTGCCTCGTGATGACTGGGTGTTGTGTGCTGTCCTTAGGTTAGTTAGGTTTAAGTAGTTCTAAGTTCTAGGGGACTGATGACCATAGATGTTAAGTCCCATAGTGCTCAGAGCCATTTGAACCATTTGATTGATCTGTGTTCAGTTTTTCAAGGCCTATCCACTATGCCAACTTATAACTAAATATGAGGGGGGTGCGATGGGGAGGTTCCCTTGTCAGGAGCAGATCCACACGCCGCCTTACAGGTGGGATACATAAACCTTCATGGTCTACTCTGCAAATGTTCGAGAACCAGAAATTGTAGATGCTATATTCTATAAATTCTGAACCTCTAAGGCAAAGTTCGGGGACCATGCGTCAGTATTATTTTAGCAACGAATAAAAATGGATCGTTTGTAGCTCAATTCCAACGTAAGACAGGGTTTACAAAATTTCTAGCTAAATCACAAAGAGATAAAGGGTCAAAGAGAAATATGAAAATGGTATTGGAAAGGCAGGGACTGTATGGAGGGTGTATAAGGCTCCCCAGAAAAACGTTTGTGGCGTAGCCGAAACAAACTTGGCAGCAGGTGGGGATGCATTATCCTGCCACAGAATGATAACGTCTGTCAACTTTCCTGGGCGTCTGGAGTTGATGAGGCACTTCAGATTTTGTAAAGGGCCTACGTACCGCTGTGCGTTGGTTATGGCACCGTGTTCCAGCAAGTCAATCAGCAGCGGGCGGTCCTTGCAGTCAAAGAAAAACGTCGTCAGACTTTCCCGGAGCTGGTATGCGTGTTGTTTGGAGGACGCTGTAGAAGTAACGCTGGGAAGGCCTTACACATCCTCCACACACACGCTGCCTACCCCCATGCTAATTCCATACATCTGGAGCCCTGAAAAAAGACATCCTTGCCCGTCGATTTGTTTCAGACGTAGAGGTGCACGTCGGTATACAATCATGGTTCCATAGGAAACCGTAAACATTTTTCCATGAAGGCCTTGACCATCTTGACGCACAGTGGGATAAATGTATTAACAGCTATGGCGATTACTTTTGATATAATACCTAATATTTTCCAAAACACCGCACACAAATACGGGATTTTTCCCAGCCTCGTATTTCTGGTTTTGTTGGTGATAGAAAGGCAAACGCAAGTGTTTTGAATAGCTCTTGGAGATGGAACCATTTGCATGTCCAGCTGAAGGGTCGTCTTACTGTAACTATCCTACAGCATAGGTCAAAGTTTGAGTGTAACACATTTCCTCCAGCTTTGGCAAATGAAGCAAATCGGTTAGTTCTTTTTGTTTTTGATGTCGTCTACTGTGAGCCTTAAATGGCTTATGGTGACACCGTTCTGTTGGGGGCAGTTACTGAGAAAACCAGAAAAACATGGTTTTTGGGTACCGAAACCGAGCCGGGAATTCCAAGACGGCTGTGCACAGTAAATCACTCATAGTACTACGATACATTCCTAAGATCCTATTCTCGAACAACCTTTAAAATTTTCTTACTTTCTTTATCTATTTCCGAGGTACAGAGGCTTAAAGTTATCCTCCCTGTACACACAAAATACGCACTAAAACCCGTTGTGAGGTGAAAATATAGTTTACAAAGGGGCGTAGCGAGCGGAAATACGGTGTAAAGTGTCTCCGTTATCATTAAGGGTTCTGGGAACCCAATGTTGTAGTACTGAAGCATGTGCTAAATTTTTATGCACCTAACATTCGGTATGAGGTGTAACATTATATAGTTTTGGATTGCTTCAATTTCTCAAAAATAAACTGTCAAACATTTACTGACCCATAAAGTCCTTTTCGTATGAGTGACATGCTCAGCTCCGGTAGGAGAAAAAAAGGCAACCAGCGGAAAAATACTCCCATGGAGGACAGAAAGGATTAACATGCTCCTTTTATTAAAAGAAAGACTGAATATTGGGGTACCTACTGTCTCACTCTACCTTCCTCGGCACCTTAAAAAATCTTCACAAAAGTTTCGGCATGCGAACATATTTACGTTCTTTTCATGCTTAGAGAGAAGGACGCAGTGGCAAATTGAAGGAAATGGTAAAGTAATAACTCTGGAAAACAGTACACAGTGGTTGTGGTATAGAGAGAACAGACACTGGCAGTGTGAGAGGAAGAGAGAGTCAAAGTGACAATGGAACGTAGTAGACAGTGACAGAACAGTGCCAGGAAGAAGAGTGAAGGAGACAGATCAGTGGGGGTGGAATAAGGAGAAGGAGAAAGTGGAAACGGGTAAAAGACAGTGATAATGAGAGACGAAGAGGAAGAGAGAAATAGTGCCTGTGAAAGGGCCAGCAGCAGTGGCAAAGACTGAATGAGACAGTAGCAGTTAGAGAGAACAAGAAGGTGACAATGACAGTGAGAGAAGGCAGTAGTAGTAGGACAGTACGAAGGAGCCAACCTTTGGCTGTGAGACAGGAGACAGTGACAGAGAGAGACAAAGAGGTAATTAAAATATGTTTGTGTGAATGCGTGAGTGAGGAAGGGCAAGTGGGTGTTGGTGGGTTTGAGCGACTGACAGCGATGGGCCAATGGAAGTGGAAACGGGTAAAAGACAGTGATAATGAGAGACGAAGAGGAAGAGAGAAATAGTGCCTGTGAAAGGGCCAGCAGCAGTGGCAAAGACTGAATGAGACAGTAGCAGTTAGAGAGAACAAGAAGATGACAATGACAGTGAGAGAAGGCAGTAGTAGTAGTAGGACAGTACGAAGGAGCCAACCTTTGGCTGTGAGACAGGAGACAGTGACAGAGAGAGACAAAGAGGTAATTAAAATATGTTTGTGTGAATGCGTGAGTGAGGAAGGGCAAGTGGGTGTTGGTGGGTTTGAGCGACTGACAGCGATGGGCCAATGGGTGTGAATGAGTTAAATTTAGGGTAGCTTGTGGGAGGTGAGTTGCATGTTAAAAATGTGCAACTATGATCGGGTGCCAGAATTTCTGGAAAATGTTTTAAAGGTGCTGAGGGACGGAGATTGAGGCAGCTGGTACCCCTCTTTTCAGTCAGAGTGTTTTAAGTAACAGATGCGTATTCGCCTTTTTTGTCCTTGGATAGGAACATTTTTCCGCTCGTGAACTGTTTACTTATTTTTTCCGTCTCGTTTTCATTTGGCTACTCCTTATAGTTCGAAAAACTAATTCTACTGTAGTCGTCTGCAGTTCCGACTCACAGAGGTCTCATTTCCATTATTCTAGAGCTAGCATTTTTACTTTTTTATGGGGAGGCTTGAACGTAGACACCACACAGTTACTCATACCTATAGTCCGCTTGTCTGGCTGCTCAGTCTCGACTGCATGTAGATTCCGAGTGCACTGGCTTGACGTCTGGCAGATTGTAAGTCGATTAATGGGGCGGAATTGAATTGCCTCGCATGATGGAAGAGTGGCTAGCTCCGGCTGCCCTCCTCGAGAGACTTGGTCGCTAATTGCCTGTCAGTGTGAGTGCACCATCTATTGCGCGTCGGCCGGGGTCGATTGTGTGCCATATTTAGCGAGCCTCTCCCTGCTGTGGCGGTGGCCATTGGTCCCACACTAAAGCTGTTCGATATAAAAATAACCTGCAGTGAGCAGTCTTATGCTGAAGCCCTTTGTCCAGAATCCAACTGGAAGTGGATAACAGAAACAGCATGCATACGAGTAAATCAACGTGCAGAGCTCTGCTTTGTGAAACGAAATAAATCCCTGGTTCTGTGTATCAGATTCAAAAATGGTTCAAATGGCTCTAACCACTATGGGACTTAACATCTGAGGTCATCAGTCTCCTAGACTTAAAACTGCTTAAACCTAATTAACCTAAGGACATCACACACATCCATACCCTAGGCAGGATTCGAACTTGCGACCGTAGCAGCAGCGCGGTTCCGGACTAAAGCACCTAGAGCCGCTCGGCCACAGCGGCCGGCTGCGTATCAGGGATCTAGCTGTTTGTTAGTACTTTCGTGGAGGTATGTGGCATTAGATGTCTATGCACAGGTCATGTAATTTAGTCACCGTGGCATCATCGTGAGTTCACTATAAAGCTCTTCAGATCACGATTCTGGCTTCGAGACACGGAAAATTATACTGCTGAAAGATGACATCAAGTTTGATGGGATGCAGGTGGTTCACAGGTGTCAGCGTGTCCTCCAATACTACCACAGTCAAGCGCAAGAGAATGTCTCTAACAGCATAATACTGCTCCCATCAACCTGCGTCCGTGGCGCGCTGCACGTTTCGAGCCGCCGTTCATCTCGGTGACGGTGTTAGTGGAGACTACCAGCAAAAATATGATTCATCCGAAGAGCCGACATGTTTCCATTGATCGAATCCCGATGGTCCCGTGCCCACTGAAATCGTAATTGAAGATGTCGTTGCGCCAACGAGAGAAGACGTAGGGGTAGTCTGCTGCGGATCTCCACGTCAACAATGTACGTTGAATGGTGTGCTCCGAAACACTTGTGCGTGCACCAGCATTGTACTTTATCGGCAGAGAAGCCACATATCGTCTCTAGCCTACTTTGCAGAGCAGACAAGCCTCCGAACTTCACGTTCTGTGAAGAGTCGTGGACGTCCAACCATTTAGCGCCTAGTGGTACTTTCACTGTTCTTCTACCTCATTACGTGGATGCTCACGACAGTAGCACGTGAAAATTCGACAAGTTTCGCCGGTTTCGAGATACTCGTTCACAGGCTTTGCCCTTCGTCAAAGTCACTTATCCCAATGGATCTCCGTATTTATAGCCCTTATCTTCGCTAGGGTGAGCTCCCGTTCGTGTCTGCTCAGCTTACACAGTTTGTTATCGCGTCACGTTCCTCTGATGCCACCAAGCAGCATTCAACGTCGGGGTGGGTAGTGGTCATAATGTTCTTGCCCATCAGTGTAGATATTTTCCACTGACTGAGGACATCAACAGACGTTCCACGTATAGCAGCTGATCTTGTTACGAAAAATTTGGTTACTTTGCATAATTACATCCACTGATGTGACATGGAATAATGTTCTGCAGCAGTTTCACACACAAAGACAAAATATTCTTTACACATAAACGTGCTATAAAATTTGCCCATCTCAGAACTTTGTGCTGATAACTGTTTAAAAATTCAAGTGTACTAACAACATTTACTCTTTTATGTCCTTGTGCTACGAGCAATAAGGCACCATTTAAATATAATAGCAGCACTCATATAATACTGGGAACAAAAATTGAATCCATTGTCCACAATTTGTACGGAAAAGAACAAAGCATGCAACGTAAAAATATTTGACAATCTCCCTTGTGATTTGTGGGTGCTGGCAGATAATGAAAGCTATAGAAAAAAGTGTAATTATTTCTGCCTGACAAGTCCTTCTACTTCAAAGATGAATTTCTGAATAGACTATGAATGTGGCTAGGTTACATTTCTCAAATTTTGTTATACATTAATACTTCAAAAATCTGTTTAGGTAAGTGGTCCAGCATACAGCTATATTTTCGCAGAGGAAATTTATCTGATTTATAAATATGTTGACGCATTCTACACCACAGACAGTTGTCGCCTATATGATTCATCGAACATGCAAAAAACTAAACTGAACTAACCAAATACGTATACAAATTGCACGCCGGACTAGCGATTGTTATTCTGGTACCATAACCAGCTTAAGTGAGATTTCCCAGTAGCTTTACGCACTTATCTAGGCTTCTCATCACGCCTTCAAACCACAGTGACCGAAATACGAATATGTGCAAAGAAAGATGCATACGATTCATAGATGCTCGGTAAGTAAACCAAACGTCATGATATTAGGGATTATGAATAAAAAAGTATTTAATCTAGAAATTGTAGCCGGCCAAGGTGGTCGAGCGGTTCTAGGCGCTACAGTCTGGCACCGCGCGACTGCTACGGTCGCAGGTTCAAATTCTGCCTCGGGCATGGATGTATGTGATGTCCTTAGGTTAGTTAGGTTTAAGTAGTTCTGAGTTCTAAGGGACTGATGACCTCAGAAGTTAAGTCCCATAGTGCTCAGCGCCATTTGAACTATTTTTCGAAATTGTATGTTTTACATGCGAGAGACCAATACATTGCTCAATTAATCCACGATAAAGAACACTTAAGAAATGAAAAACTGGTAAAGTTATAAAATGCAGCAAACAAATTGATCATGCTACCTAATTTCAGCATAAAGTTGCAACATACCTAATTCTATGAAATTTATACTTTACTTCGTTGTAATGCGCTTAATTACTTGATAATTTACTTTAGCATTGTTAAAGTTCACTTAACGCACTTTTCATTTATTTTCAGCATTGGTGTCACAGTCATCAACATTTGCACAAACATCGCACATAAATACTCCAGCATCAGGAGAATCGGTGGACTGACAACTTTTGCAAAAACATCGCTTACAAAATAAACTCCGAATTCAAGCACTATTAATCTTCCCACGGCTGTACCAGTGGCACAGATGTCATTTCTTTTATTCTTTGACTTTTGTTTTATCTTAGACACTGATTTTATAGTGCTACAATAGTTAGTGGATTGTTCGGTTAACTTCCAGGCTGAACCATATTTCGTGCATTTGTATTATGAAATTAACAAACTTCCGGGACGCTCGTAAGGCAAAACGGTCTTCTCAAATGGCTCTGTGCACTATGGGACTTAACATATATGGTCATCAGTCCCCTAGAACTTAGAACTATTTAAACCTAACTAACCTAAGGACAGCACACAACACCCAGTCATCACGAGGCAGAGAAAATCCCTGACCCCGCCGGGAATCGAACCCGTGAACCCGGGCGCGGGAAGCGAGAGCGCTACCGCACGACCACGAGTTGCGGACACGGTCTTCTCATCTTGTCAGTGGTCACATTGTCTTTGGCAGCACCACTGCTGTCTACATAGTCTTTTAAAGTACTGCATGGAATGGTGAAAAGTTTAGCAGCTACGTATATCGACCATTTCTCTTCCAGAACCTTCTGAAGTGCTCCACGACACTCGTCGGTTGAATAGAATTTCCTTCATCACATAGGCTTAGAGATGGAGCCATTGTTTCTAAAATGAATACAGAACTTAAGACTATAATTATGTTCCACTGGTAATACAAACCACACACAAGTGTCTAATTACCTGAATAACTTACCTTAATTAACTTGTATTAAAGAATCAGGGCAGCAAACGACGTGTTCCCCTCCACACAACAAACAATAAACTACCTGTTCTAAACAAATCGTTCATTTCTGCCCAGAATGTCTTTCCCGTGTAAAGACAATTTGCCATTTGTAGAGGACATTGGAATTGTGTATAGAAATCCTGTCGTACTTAAGGACAAAAACGTGTCCGATATCTCGGAATGAGTTATGTCACGGACGTAGGTAGGTTTATCATATAGCGAGCATGATAGTCTACCCACATGTCAGTGGAAATGGTGTCCGGCTGCAAGATTAAGAATTAGTATTAAATCGAGGAAGTGGTTGCAGTTCATTAGAGGAAAAAGATGGCACAAAAGTTGAAAGAAAAAGAAGATTAAGAAATTGGGTAGCGCACCGAGATCATTATAGACAATTCAGTTCGTTTATGGAAGGTGTCCATGGCTTTGTACCTCATCGTATGCGGAAAATCACATTCGTAAAAGCCGTTTTTCAGATACCAGAATTATCAAATCAAATGATCAGGGCAGGTGGAGAGTGTCCCCATGCCAGCTGAGGACCATAGACCTGACACATGTTAACTTTACAAACAGAAGGCGTTAAGCATGATATGTGACTTATATAGGGTGTAGAAATGCTTAGTACAGCAACCCTAATTCGCAGTTCTAGTGCTTCCACTCTCCGGTAAGCACAAGTTCCACTTTCTTCTGCTGGATCAAATAGCGGTAGTAATTTGGCGTGACTTTCACAATTATTAACAGTATGTACCTCGCATTTACCTTAATAAAAACCAAGACAAAACTTCATTGGACTGTTTTCTTCGTAAGCCCTACAGCCTGCATCTCGCACCTTCCTACTTCCATCTGTTTGGCTCAATGAATGATTCACTCGGTGGGAGGTGGTACGTGAATGACAAGTAGGTTATTGATTTATCAAGACGTTGGTTCAGACGTCGACGAGTTGAGTGGTACAATGAGTCATACAGTCCCTCCCAGTAAGGTGGTGTAAGCCCGTCGCATTGAACAGAGATTATATCGGAAAATAATTTTTTGTAGCCAGAAGATAAGCAAATAATATGGTGTATTGAAATCCTGAATAACAGAAAAAAAATTGTCACATCAATTATTGAACACCCCTGGTATACCTTTTATCGAATGGTATTGTTGAGTCAAAGTCATAAAATCATGTCATAAAATCCGAATAAAACTTCAACTTTCTTGAATGGTTCAATCTTGGACGACATTCCGTACGTGCGAATTACTATTAAGTGTTCCTCCGACATGCGACCGTAAGCTTCAGTACACTACTTGGTTTTCTGCGACCGCGAGTTCGCGACGGACCATACCTGAAGACTCCTCATCAATGACTGCCACGCTCAGGCGCACTCGAAAACAAAGCAGCCGAGGGATGCTTAACCGCTTGTAGTCGCGCCTCCCAGGGGCTGTGTTTGCTCTCGTATCGATCGAAATGCAGCAACAGTGATCTCGTTACAAACACGCGAATTGTGAACGGAAACGGTACGACAACCCATCGACAAGAGAGTCACTAAGATACACAGAAAAATAGATGACTTCAACGGCGACATCAATACGTTAGGTAGAACAGAACAACAACATTGACACCGGTTCCGTACTGCAAGATAACTGCAGCGTGGGGTAGCCGTGCGGTCTAGGGGACCTTGCCACGGTTCGCACACCTCACCCCCGTCGAAGCTTCGAGTCCTCCCTCAGGCATGGGTGTGTGTGTTGTCCTTAGCGTAAGTTAGTTAAAGGTAAATTCAGTAGTGTGTAAGCCTAGGGAGCGACGACCTCAGCAGTTTGGTCCCATAAGAACTTACCACAAATTTCCAATTTTTTTACAAGGTAAGTAGTATTACGAAATTAGACAAATGGTTCAAATGGCTCTGAGCACTATGGGACTCAACATCTTAGGTCATAAGTCCCCTAGAACTTAGAACTACTTAAACCTAACTAACCTAAGGACATCACACACACCCATGCCCGAGACAGGATTCGAACCTGCGACCGTAGCAGTCCCGCGGTTCCGGACTGCAGCGCCAGAACCGCTAGACCACCGCGGCCGGCACGAAATTAGACACGCGTGGAGAACAAATCAGAAGGTAACTCAAGGAACCGTCTAGGACCGTGACAAGCCTACCTTCGAATTCTGTAGAAACAAAGAGATCTCAGGTGCTCTGGATCGCCGTAAGCGAAGGTGCTTCAGAAACATCACGAAAAGGAGACAAATAAGAAATGAAAAAGGGAAGAGGCTAAGTGGAAGTAAACACCACTACACGGTCACGAGAGACGACAGCTGGAACGTGGGTAGGGAGAGGGGGGAGGTGAGCCCGGGCTGGCGGACTGCGCCTCGTACAAGGCGTGCGTGGGCGTGAGTGCGAGTGCGTGCGACCCGGCGGCCGGGCTGTTCCGGACGTGCGAACACGGCGCAGACGCAGCACGACTCGGCGCTCCGACATCCCACGCACCGCGTGGCCGCGCCGCCCGTTTCGCTTCCCATGCGATCGAACGCGCTCGCCAGTTGTGCGGTCAAACGGCGCTCTCGATTCCTTCTCTGCACAGCTGTTTGCATTGGCTCCAGCAATTCGTCATTTCTCGGCTTAACACTTTCTCAGTCACAAAGTAAAAACACACCATGGTCGAAACCATTGGGGCACGATTAATAGCACGTATATGACGGCGGTAGTATCGCATACACAAGATATAAAAGGGCAGTGCATTGGCCGAGATGTCATTTGTACTCAGGTGCATCGTGTGAAAAGACATCCGACTGATTATGGGCGAACGACGGGAATTAATACACTTTGAACGAGGAATTGTAGTTGGAGCTAGATGCATCGTACCTTTCATTTTGGAAATCTTGTGGGAATTCAATATTCAGAGTTACACAGTTTCAAGAGTGTGCCGAGAATACGACATTCCAGGCATTGCCTCTCGGCACGGACAACATATTGGCCGATGGCCTTCGCTTGTTGTTCTTGTGGTCTTCAGTCCTGAGACTGGTTTGATGCAGCTCTCCATGCTACTCTATGCTGTGCAATGTTCTTCATCTCCCAGTACCAACTGCAGCCTACATCCTTCTGAATCTTTTTATTGTACTCATACCTTGGTCTCCCTCTACGATTTTTAGCCTCCACGCTGCCCTCCAATACTAAATTGGTGATCCCTCGATGTCTCAGAACATGTCCTACCAACCGATGCCTTCTCCTAGTCAAGTTGTGCCGCAAGCTCCTCTTCTCCCCAATTCTATTCCATACCTCCTCATTAGTTGTGTGATCTACCCATCTAATCTTCAGCATTCTTCTGTAGCACCACATTTCGAAAGCTTATATTTTCTTCTTGTCTAAACTATTTATCGTCCATGTTTCACTTCCATACATGGCTACACTCCATACAAATACTTTCAGGAACGACTTCCTGACATTAAAATCTATACTCGATGTTAACAAATTTTTCTTCTTCAGAAACGCCTTCCTTGCCATTGCCAGTCTACATTTTATATCCTCTCTACTTCGACCATTGTCAGTTATTTTGCTCCCCAAATAGCAAAACTCCTTTACTACTTTAAGTGTCTCATTTCCCAATCTAATTCCCTCAGCATCACCCGACTTAATTCGACTACATTCCGTTATCCTCGTTCTGCTTTTGTTGATGTTCATCTTATATCCTCCCTTCAAGACACTGTCCATTCCGTTCAACTGCTCTTCCAAGTCCTTTGCTGTCTCTGACAGAATTACAATGTCATCGGCGAACCTCAAAGTTTTTATTTCTTCTCCTTAAAGATCGTGAACACCTACGTCTGCGTAGAGTTATCAGTGCCAACAGACAAGCAACACTGCGTGAAATGACCGCACAAGTCAATGTGGGGGATGTACTGCGAACTTTTCCGTTAGGACAGAGATGCGAAATGTGGTGTTAATGGGCTGTGGCAGCAGTAGACCTTAGTTAACCGAAGGACATCGCCTGAATCGCCTCTCCTGCGCTCGTAACTAAATTGGTTGGGCCCTTAACGACTGGAAAACCGTGGCCTGGTCCAATGAGTCCAGATTTCAGTTGGGGTAAGAGCAGATGGTAGGGCTCGAGTGTGACCCCATGATGCCCTGGACCCAATTTGTCAATAAGGCATAGTTCAGTGTGGTGGTGGACCCATAATGGTGTGGGCTGCATGTGCATCCAATGGACCGGATCCTCTGGTACAAGTGGAGCTATCATTGACTGGAAATTAGTACGTTTGGCTGTTTGGGCATTTGCATCCAGTCATGTATCTCATATGCCCAAACAACGATGAAATTTTTATGGATGACAATGCGCCGTGTCACCAGGCCATAATTGTTCGCGATTGATTTGAAGAACATTCTGTATATGATTTGGTCACCTATCGAACATTTATGGGACATAATAGAGAGGTCAGCAACACTTTCGCAATTATGGCCAGCTATGGAGGCAGCATGGCTCAATATTTCTGCACCCCTGCAGACGACTTGTTGACTTCATGCCAAGCTGAGTTGCTGTAGTACACTGGGAAAAAGGATATTAGAAGGTATCCCATGGCTTTTGTGACCTCAGTGTATGTATCATGTAACGCTACTGCAACATCGGAGTTGGCGAAAAACAAGTGTTAAAAAAAGTGTTCACTATTTTCAGATGTACCAAAAAAAAAAATAGTGTCCAGTAATCAAGGTCTCTAAAATTTATACCTTGAGAGCTATGAGCGCTTATTCTTCTTTGCTACTGTGAAACATCCCACTGCAAGCTCTCGGTTGTTACGAACGAGTTACAGAATGCAGTAAACAAATAACATCACATTCATCTGTTATTATCCAGAGACACACCATGCAGTAAACATCTGTTATGGAGCCAGTTTCTGTTCTGATAAGTTTGTGAATTGCTTTTCAACTGCAGTTTTATCTTTGTTCTAACCATCATAAGGGAAGCCTATTATTCTCCGCCGCAAATGGAAGACATGATTTTCTGTTATGTTCTGACAAATGCAGGCAATCGTTGAGCTCGTGCCCTCTGTGTTGAAAAATACCCAGAACTTAGTGTACCATTTGCACAGTTAACGCACCTGACTTTCCTAGCGAATAGCGGACCCAGACTCCGTAACTCCAACAACTGTGGATCGTTGCACCGTTCGTACTCCTGCTGTTGTGGAGCGAATATCGCAACGACTGGAAGAAGTTCCTGAAACTAATGTGCGTAGAGTTTCGGCAACCATCGGGGTTATTCATTGTCTAATCGAGGCTATCCTGCATGGACAGTTGCTGTACCCATATCATGTACAGCGTATCCAAACCCTTTGGCCACAAGATCAGCCTGTCTATTGGCAGTTCTGCCAATGGCTGTTACGATGATATGGTGAAAATCCTATTTTCACAACAAAAACTCTGTTCACAGACAAGGCTGGTTTCCCCCCGAGTCAGAACTGACAATTTTCACAACGAACATGTGTGGGCTGATGCAAATTCGCACACAGTTGAAGAAACAACGCATTACCGCTGATATCTTCAGTTCCTACCAAACGACTTAACTGTCCTGTTAGAGGAGGCACCACCAGAACAACGGTCGCAGATATTTTTCATGCACGGTGGAGCATCAGCTCATTTTCTCGGAAGTATTCGATAACGTCTGAGACAGACACTTAACAGGCAATGGACTGGTCGAGGGGATCGGTTACGTTGGCCAGCTCGTCCCCGTAATCTTAGCCCCTTAAATTTTTGATTGTGGTGGCACCTGAACTCTTGAGTGTACGCAAGCCCCACAATATACGAAAGCGCCATCAGTGCCTGCAAGCACACCCATGATCAACCTGAAATTTTTCAGATAGCGCTTGATTCCCTAAGATGTCGGACGGAAGCACGCCTTACTGTGAGTGGACACCATACTGAACACCTCCTTGAGCGATGACTCACAAAAGTAGGTCGTATGCAATGCCAAGCACATTACATTAGAAGCTGTGCTGTTTCACAGTAACAGAATAAAGCGTTCTCATTTGTTTAGTGCAGTCTTTAAGCCGTTCATAATAGCCAAGAGCTTGCATCAGAAGTAATGGGTTTCATAGCAGCGAAGATGAACAAGTTCTCATAGCTCTTACTAGATGGTTTGTAGAGCCTACATTTATTGAACTTTTTCCTTGTTTTGGCCCATACTACTACATTTCAGAATACGGAATATTTCTTATTACACAAAGCAGATTTCAACGACAAAGAACGGCCGCTGCCTACGTAAATTTCCGTCCAACTTTTAATGAGTATTAATCCTATTGTTGTAGTCATTAAGCAGAAGACTGGTTTTTTGTTGCTCTCCACGCTTTTATCAGAAGACTGAATCGTTAGATAGCTGAATATTATTGGTCTAGAGCTGGTTGTAACGACAGTGTGTATGGAGTGTCGACATTTGTAAATGGGAATAATGAAGTTCGGTATCGACACAAAGGGACTCCTGAAAGTAAGTTACACATGTCGTCGTACGCTAGAGACCACTGCGCAACAATAGTGGTCCAGTCTCAGATGAGAGCACGCGTTCTAGGTTTTCTGGAGAGAAAGTCCTGCCGCCGCTCGGATAAAAGGTACACCACAGTGTGGCAACAGTAAACGTACTTCTAAATTGTAGTACGCGGGAGAGTACGATTATTGTAGGCAAAGCGTCTAAATTGCACACAGAGTCTCCGTGCAATTTAGGCTGGCCTCGGACCAAATACAATGTCGCGTACAGCCGTAGTAAAATGGTGCCAACAATATGACCGAGGTCGCTCGCAGTATTTGAAAGATAGATCTTGGTTATGCCGATCGGGAAGGGAAGCTATCGACATCGACCACAGGGCACAGCGTACAGGCAATTGGTGAAGAACATCTGGGGAGAAAGAGATTTTCCAACAATGAGGACGTTCACACAGCGTTCTCGAACGGCTTCGTGACCAAGGAGTGGATATCTGCCGTCGAGTAACTGAACCACTGGTAGAACATTCCGGCCGTTCTTTACGGAGACCTGATAGTAATGTCGAAAAAGTTTCTTGAATCTGTATCAGCTTCATTGTAATGCAGCATTCCGTAATAGTCACACAACAATGTGTAACTTACATTTTGAAGTCCCTTCCTATTTAAATGACATACGTTGTCAGAATGTGGTATTGTATTGTTACATTTCAGCTGCCAACTACATGACGATGAAAAATTTGTTTTTACGTGTGAGACCAAACCAGCAGTCGCAAAAGACCGTTTGGAGAGTGACGGTAAAGTGAGTCTTTCGGTTTAGTTCAAGGGAACTAGTGTGACATTCGCTTTCGTAAACATTCTTGAGTTGTGTGGGCGCATATGGAGACCCAGGAAAGCGACTCCATTAATGGGTCGTGTTTGAGTGTTCTTGAACTCTGACATGTCGTTATTGGTTTGATTAGGCACAAAGCAGCATAATTCAAAAACTAACTGTACGAAAAATGGATACCAACGAGAAAGTAACCAACAGAAATGTAATAACACATTTGTTAGAAGCCGAGATGATGGAGACGGTGTGATGTGATGCTGCCATTCAGTGCAAAGGGCCCATTTGCTAGCTAGAGATCTGAGATTGAACAAGGTGGCTGACTGGGCTCATATTCAGTAGGATGGCGATCCACGCCCCAGTCCGACCACCGAGCTTAAGGTTTTCCGTGGTTTCTCTATAACACTTAAGACGAATGCCGAGATAATTCCCCTGAAAGAGCACTGGCGATTTATTTCTACAACCCGAGCTCGTGGTCCGTCTCTAACGACATAGTCGTCCATAAACATCATTCTATTTCTTTTTAAATCTGCGTTTAGCTGGTATAGAAAACTTTACGTACCTTGGCACATAATTTAGCATCCATAACCACTTAAACAACAGAAAAAACAATGTCTTACTAAAGCGTCCAGAACATACTCCAACGTCAAATAGATAATGATAGCGCACACGCTCTTTAAAAAAACCAAACGCAAGGCATATAATGCAGAAATAGTTCCAGTGGTGTTACATGGAAGAGAGGCCGTGAGTACATCAGTAGATCTTGAGGAACACGCAGTATTTGAAAGATAGATCTTGGGTATGCTCGCTAGCCCATTGTGAGCCCAACGGAGAAAATGGAAGAACTAATGTGTCCATCACACACTTTTCAGAAAGTCAAAGGCAAGAAGGCAAGGTATGCAGGACCTGTGTTTCGCATGCTTGAAATCCGTAGAGCTAACTCATCGCTTGTAGCAAAATCCGAAGGAACACGGCCTCTTGGGAGACCTAAAAGCGATATACTCACGAACACACGGATAAATCAGTATTTCTACCTCGAAATTACATCTGTTTACGTTGAGGGTCAACTTCCAAACTTAGCACCAAGCCTCGATCCTTTGCAGGTCTTCCTGCACTTCTCTGCAATGTTCCAACGTTATGACTTCCCCATATACATATTTTTAACGGTAATGCTGCTCTAGTACTGTCTGCCCCAAGTTTATTTTACTTCCGAAGACTTCTCTATGTTAAGAATGACACACTGTCTTCGCTTCACTGAGAACTATTAAGTGGTAAAACTGCTATAGCTAGTAGCATGCAAACACCTCTATAGTAGCCTCCTAGAGCAGATATTAATATCGGCACATGATGTCCAATATCGTTAATCTCCCGTCAAGCAAGTAAGTATAAGGTACTGTTAGCCGTACCCTCTGTGATCTCGTTTAGGACTCATTCCTAAAATGGATAGATTCATCTCCATGCCATCGCATAGTGTGTAGTGGAGAAGCTAATTTGCATAACACAATTATTAGACGCTATTATTATTATTATTATTATTATTATTACACTCTCGAAAGTGAGTCTACATTTGTCTGATTTTTGTTGTTCAAATGTTCAAATGTGTGTGAAATCTTATTGGACTTAACTGCTAAGATCATCAGTCCCTAAGCTTACACACTACTTAACCTAAATTATCCTAAGGACAAACACACACACCCATGCCCGAGGGAGGACTCGAACCTCCGCCGGGACCAGCTGCACAGTCCATGACTGCAGCGCCTGAGACCGCTCGGCTAATCCCGCGCGGCTCTGATTTTTGTGCCGAGGTCATTATATTGTATCATATCAGCACAAACACCTAGTTATATTTCGCGTGGGAATCATACCCATAAAGTAAATGAAAATAAAGTGCTACTATAGACACACACCTCATCATTACAAGAATAACAGGAAAACAGTCAAATGACATTAATAAACCTGGCCGGGGAGCCGCGCGCGTTAGCACGCCACTTCGCGGATTCCGGGAAACACGCCGAACCCGGGGCGAATCCGCCTAGCGGATTAACGACGAGAGGCGGTGTCCGGCCAGCTGGATGTTGTTTTCAGGCGGTTTCTCACATCATACTAAATGAATACCGGGCTAGTTTCTACGTCCGATGCCAGTGTCGATGTCTTGTAGATGCGGTATAAGGAAGGAGCCAGAAGAAGAAGAAAAAGTCGTTCGATATTACTAATGAAGTGCTCGTTTACTACGCGTGTTCAAAAATCTCTAGCTGCCGCAAAACTAGCGATCCAACGGCGCAAGGAACGTGCGATATCCCTGTACAGCGTAATTAGCCGATTCTCAGCAACGAGAAAATTTTGTAGGTCACAGATCAGCTACCAACACTTCTGTGTCCATCACATCTTTCAGCAGGGAGCACCAACTTCGTTTTCACGGCTCCCATGTTACCGACTTAGACTCCGTTACTATGTTACTGTATTTAGAACGCGCCTGCTCCAATCGCTGGACTGGGACTTTCAAACTAACTGCCTTTCTCATATAACTATCTACAGCTTTCAACAAACGTCCTTCATTACCTAGAGAGTATTTTTCCAGGACAACGAAATCGATGGCAGTCCACGGAAACACAAAGTACACAAATTAGTTTTCATCCAAACTGTAATTGTAATCAAATCATCATCACTATTTGTACACTCCCCCACATGCTCCAAAACGCGTCACTTTAATCTGCAAAACTGTGAGTACTTTTCTTGAAAACAGTCTGCACAGTTGACACAGTAACGTATCTTCTCGTTTCTTCTGACCCGTACTATGCAAATTACACTTCCCCTCTTATTGCTACATCGTGGCAGTAGCTCTAATTACAATGAGATCCTGTAAATAACTATCAAATAATATAGAGAATTGTTTCCACTGTAGCCGTTGGAAACCGTCTTACAATTAGAACGTCCCTGAAACCTCTTCAAAGGCATTCTGTCTGCGCTAGCCAGAAGGCGCCTGCATCTGGCTTAGATAAAACAAAACTTCATGAGTAGTTGAGAATGAAGGAAGACACCTAGCCTGTGAACAGAAAGCTGTATCTTGCAAGGACACGACTGCAAAATCTCCACCAATTTCAGTGGCAATAAATGACCTTCTTGCTGTTCCACACCAGATGTAGCTGTCGCAGTCCAGATTAGACGAGTAACCACTAAAGAAACTCGTTCTGATACGGAGCCAGACAGGGGAGTGGTTAGGACACTGGGCTAGCACTCGGGATGATCTGGGTCAAATACCCATTCGACCAGCCAAATTTTCCCTAGTACCTCGAATTTATTAAGATGAATGATGGGATTCTTCCTTTGCGAAGGAAAAAGAGCATTTCTCTCTCCACCATTGTCCTCTACGAACTTATCCTCCTTCTCTAAAGACTTCCTCGTCAACAGGACGTTAAGGAATGTTCCTCCTTGTTCTTCGTCCGGATGAAGCTTGGAAACAATAGATTACGAGTTAGTGTACCAACCTGACGCGCAGTTTTCCTCGGACAGGAAGTTTCAAAATAGCGCACAATCCACTACAGAGTGAACGATTCATCCCGGAAACAACGCACTCGGGTGTGGCCAAGCCATCTCTCTGCAACATCCTTCCCTGCGGGAGTGCTGGTCTAGCGAGCAATGCAGGAGGGCTTCTTTGAAGTTTTGGAAGGCAGGACAGGGATACTGGCAGCAGTGAAGGTGCTAGGGCGGGACCTTAACCTTACCCACGAGGACGTCCTGAAAAGTATAGCCTAAGAACTTTTGATATGAAAACTCTTTTTTAAGTAAAACAAACGTTATTAACATTCTATGACTTTAATCTTCATGTCTACCTATTTATTTCTCAACCCTAGCGACGAACATGTTTCTTCCAACAGGAGACCAGTTTGCTGATACCGTCACTGTACAATGTCTGATTTTGTTGACGGAGCCACAATCTCACATCTGCTTCCACCGCTTCATCATCATCAAAGTGAAGTCCTCTAAGGTATTCTTTAACTTTTATAAACACGTGAAAATCGAATGGGGTCAAGTCGGCACCGTATGAAGGATGCTCGATGACAGTGAACCCTAGACATGGGATTGTTGCAGAGTCGCAGCACTCGTGTACTTCATACTGAAGGAGATGGTGCTCCACGTGTGGACGAACTCTCCAGCAGGCTGTTTCTCAAGTGCCGACGCAGTTACATTACACACCGCCATGTTAGAAGCTACAATTAGGAGCTCTCTAGCAGCAGAGGGCTGCAAGTATGTAGACAGGAATAATAAAGCTGTATAATGTTAATAACGTTTGTGTTACTTAAAAGGCTTTAAGAGTTTTCACATAAAAATTTCGGAAGAATTACAAACTTTTCAGACGCCCTCGTGGGTAAAGGTATGATCTGTGATCTCCAATATTTACAAAATATTTCATTTTGGGAGATTAAACATCTTTATCTCTATGTTGCAAAAAATAGAGGTCTTTTCTTTATCATTGTCAATACGTCTTCTTTTTTTCTTTTTTTGTTTAAACAAGTTTTTTTTTCTGAACATGTTTCATAACGAAACCAATACAACAGATTGGCGAATCGTCAACCAAAGCTTAGAGGAGGGGACAAAATAATTTCTTTAATCAACCAGAGCAGTAAGTTTGGTTATTGGTGTAGCTAAGCTTGGGGTAAAACGTTTTGTACTTTCATTCAGAGATTAAAGTAGTGTGGGCAACACGTAGATACATTACGTGAAAATAGAGAAGCAAAATTCCATTTATGGAGCAAATAATATAAAGTGGCACAAGAAAAGAAAATATGGCTCTGAGCACTATGGGACTCAACATCTGAGGTCATCAGTCCCCTAGAACTTAGGACTGCTTAAACCTAACTAACCTAAGGACATCACACACATCCATGCCCGAGGCAGGATTCGAACCTGCGACCGTAGCAGTCGCGCGGTTCCGGACTGAAGTGCCTAGAACCGCTCGGCCACAGCGGCCGGCTGGCACAAGAAAAGAATAATTTGCAAACGGGAACAGAAAAGGATCTACATCAGAGTTCAATTATTATGAGAAAGATCGCTTTCCAAATGTTAATCACGACCTATCAGAAATGTGGAATACATCGTCAATACTGTCTATTGAAAGCTACAAAATATTACACTTACGGATTTGATCTGTGCAGCCACATTGTCAGCTTCTGAAGGACTGTTCTAAAACACAGGATAAATTATCATCAACGCAAAAGACTGAATAGGAAACTTTTCTCAAAAACGTTATTTTTACACTGTGTAGACAAAACGCTGTGGTATATTTAATATTAACTAAATTTGTATTTATTGATTAATGAGTACCCTCATGTTCAGAAAAGAAAGAACACCTTGAACGACTAGGGATGGGACGTTGATGTTCATAGGACATGTACGTGAGTATATTCTGCAGCGATGATTAGCATTTTAACCATGTCGGCCCGTGGGTTCAAGGTCAACATCCATATCGCGGCGCAACACCACCTACCGGCAAAATGTGCCTGCGGCTCTCGTCGCCACTCTAAACCGAACGTAATGGATCAGCGTGACTTGACCACACGTGCAGGATGCCTCGCAGACGTGTACCCGAACAGTACTGTCAAATCAGTGAGCTTGAAAGAGTGCGCATTAGTGCAAGAGGGTTGCGGCAGTGCAAAGGGTGTGTGCAGAATGGTTCGCGAAAGGCCGTAGAACACGACGAAATAGGTTGCACCACGCAGACAATCACCGATAACATCGACACTTATTCCGAATGGCATTGCAGGACAGATCTTTGTCCTCCTCGGCTCTGGCGGAACAGCGAAAAACACCGTACACTATCAGGCGTGATGGCCAACGGCCGTGCTGCAGTGCTAACATCGGTTCCCGTCAGATCACCGAAGTTAAGTGCTGTCGGGCTGGGCTAGCACACGGATGGGTGACCATCCGATCTGCCGAGCGCTGTTGGCAAGCGCGGTGTACTCAGACTGAGGAGCTACTTGCTTGAGAAAAAGAGGCTCCGGTCTCGTAAACTGACATACGGCTGGGAGAGCGGTGTGCTGACCACTATCCACATCCAGTGACGCCTGTGGCCTGAGGATGATATGGCGGCCGGTCGGTACCGTTGGGCCTTCCAAGGCTGTTCGGACGGAGTTTACTTTTATCAAGCGTGATAGTCCGTCGCCATTTACTACGGCATGGGTTACTTGCGTGTTGTCTGCTTCTCCACAATCTTCAACGAATATGCAGAAACATGCTAGGCGGCAACTGTGTGTGGAACGACGTCACTGACGACAGGAATGCCACCAGATAGTATTTTCGGACGAATTCAGATTCTATTTGTTTGAAAATAATGGCCGTGTTTTGCTTCGTCACAGACAGATGGAGCATCACAGTGACTGCATTCACACAAGACATACAGCAACAACTCAATGCCTTATGGTGTGGGGTGCTGATGGGTGCGACCACAAATCATGTCCACGACACTGTGACCAGTGTGACCCACGTGAATGATATCCTGCGACCCGTAGCCATATCCTTTCCGCACCACACCACCGTGTTGCTACACGAGTACGTGGCTCCTTGGTGTCACAGGATGTCTTCCTTTTGCCCTGACCCGCCAGATCACGAGACTTGTCGCCAGTCGAACATGTGTGGGATATAGCGAAACGGCGGGTGCAGCGCTGTGACCCAACAACAGCCACCACAGATGAACTTTGCAACCAGGTGAACGCGGCATGGATGGCTATACAACAGGACGCCATTCTGCCATACACGCGTCTATCCCATCAGGCATGCAAAAAATTATCATGGCCCGTTGCGGATCCTGTGCCTACTAGGCAACAGGACATATGCTGAACCGATGTGACTGAAATGCGAATCATTTCTGCAGAACATAATAATGCACATGTCCTTTGAATATAAACGCCCTGTCTCTAGTCGTTCAAGGCGGCTCGTTTTTTTCTGAATGTTGTGTCACCGCCAGACACCACACTTGCTAGGTGGTAGCCTTTAAATCGGCCGCGGTCCGTTAGTATACGTCGGACCCGCGTGTCGCCACTATCAGTGATTGCAGACCGACCGCCGCCACACGGCAGGTCTAGAGAGACTTCCTAGCACTCGCCCCAGTTGTTCAACCGACTTTGCTAGCGATGGTTCACTAACAAAATACGCTCTCATTTGCCGAGACGATAGTTAGCATAGCCTTCAGCTACGTCATTTGCTACGACCTAGCAAGGCGCCATTACCAGTTACTATTGATACTGTAAAACCTGTACCGTCAAGAGCGACGTTCACCATTTATGGATTAAAGTTAAGTATTCCACCAGCTACGTCAGTTTTTTCTGGGTCTAATTTCCTTGTCCTGTTCCAGACCTCACGCCAGTCTGCGTGAGCTAAAACGCGTGCCTTTCGGCTTCCTCTAGTAGTACCGGGTTGGCTCTCTTGCCAACCCACAACACTGAACGTGAGTGTATATAGTATGTATTTAAATGTTGCTTCTTACGCTATTCTGTAAATTCATCATTTAACATCATTGTTTCGGAGCGATTATTATCAACCATCGTTGTTTAGAGGTCGAAGATGAAATCGAAATCAGCTTTGATTATTTCCCAATATCATAGTTCTCTACTTCGATAACACAGTCGATAAGAGCACTGCACACGACTTCCGGCCCAGCACTTAGTTCTCATCTGAAAATAAGTCTTAAAACAGCGAAGCGTTCTCTGCAGAGGAAAATATTCATTCTCAGATGCATACTTATCACTTGCGACACAGATCGTGCAGTATGTTAACACATAAAGAACCACGTCTGCTTGCTCGTTTCGCTGACTATTCTGTACGCCAGGGAAGGAGATATTCTCCAGCCTGGAAGTAATTTGATGGTCTTTTCCTAGACCTCGCAAATGGAGCATGCCAGGTCGGCTATAGATCGAGTACCTTTTCCAAGTCGCCCGGTATTTTCCAACGTTGCAGATTGCTAAGAGTCTGATAGGAGGCAGCGCTGTACAGAAGAGGTGTGAGCGCAGGTGAGAAATGGCCAATGGAAATGTCTACATTGTACTTCTGATTCTGATGAGCTGGAAGGCCTGAATGTTACACAATTTCCTGGAGCGGTTTGGAACTCATGGAAACGAGGAGTCGGTCGTCAGGCTTAGTGGGGTTTGGATGGCAACTCGCGGGCCCTCTGGGCCGGGAGCTCTGTTTTAGGATGGTTCTTCTTCTTCTTCTTCTTCTTCTTATTTTCAGCTATCGCAGGCCCTGTAACCACGCGCTGCATCACGATCTGCTTCGATCTTCTTCTGTTTCTTGCTGTCTCTCTCCACCCATCAGAGATTCCTAATGCTGCGACGTCCTTCTCTATGGCATCTTTCCACCGTGTACGAGGTCGACACAATGGTCTTGTTGTTTGGAGAGTGCCCTCAAACGCCTTCTTAGGAATTCTGTTGGTTTCCATTCTAGCCACATGCCCAGCCCACTGCAGTCTCCTATTTTTTAATTTCTGAACGATAGTGGATTGCTCCATCAACTGATAAATTTCAGTGTTCTCTTGAACTCTGCACGCGTCATTCTTCCCGGAATTTCTCCATCACTTTTCTTTCGAAAACATTCAGTTTTTATCTTTCTTTCTTGGTAACCGTCCAACTTTCCGAATCATACAGTACTACTGCGCAGATGGTGGCGTTACATATCTTCATCATATTGGTGACTGACAAAACATTACTTTCTATTTAGAGCGTTGAGACACCTGTATCCTGAGGCTATTCTCTCATTTATATCCAGTATTATGATATTTTTACTGCTGAAGCGCAATCCGAGGTATTTATACGGATAAACTTTTCTGAATCTAGAATGGTGATCAATTTGAAATCGTGGATTTGGGTTTAAGAAAACGGTTCAAATGGCTCTGAGCACTACGGGACCTAACATCTGAGGTCATCAGTCCCCTAGAACTTAGAACTACTTAAACCTAACTAACCTAAGGACATCACATACATCCATGCCAGAGGCAGAGTTCGAACCTGCGACCGTAGCGGTCGCGCGGTTCCAGACTGAAGCGCCTAGAACCGCTCGGCCACACCGGCCGGCTGGGTTTAAGAATAGACCTATGCCCATATATTCTGATTCTCTTGGTTTCTCAAAAGTCCCATTTCTTCTCTGCCTCGTGATGACTGGGTGTTGTGTGACGTCCTTAGGTTAGTTAGGTTTAAGTAGTTCTAAGTTCTAGGGGACTGATGACCATAGATGTTAAGTCCCATAGTGCTCAGAGCCATTTGAACCATTTGAAAAGTCCCATTTCCTGGCACTGTGCCTGAGAGATCTGTATATATCCTTCAGTTCTTCTTCTGTTTCGCCGAATAAGAGTACATCATCTGCGTAAGCCAGGAGTTGTACTCCCCTGTGTTCGAATAGGAGACTACCGTACAGCTCTAAATTAGTCTCTCGAATCACTTTCTACGATGTAAGTTTGAAGAGAACACGTAAAAGAGCATCTCCTCTTCGTACGCCTGTTTTAATTCGGAAGTTGGGGGATATAGATCCTCTGAACTTCACTGTGGCCTGTGAGCCATCCATGCATAGCTGCATCAACCTGATGATTTTACTCGGTATCCAAAAGTCTCTCAGGGTGTTGTAGAGAGCGCTTCTGTTGACGGTTATTATTTTGAAAGGCAGGAGTTGTTCACCTTTCGTGATCAGTGAGGTACTTTTTCGGTACAGCAAGCCTACAAAGCATTCGAAAGTGTGTTCCCGTGAGCGGGCGTCCAATTTTTCTTAGGAATTTCCTCGTTTTGCTCGAGGAGTGTTACGTATTAGCGACCGTGGATCTGTTCTGTGAAAAGAAGCTTCCGTACAGATGGCGGAGCCATTAGGTAGCTAGAGCTGTGATGTTGGATAGAAGTGACTGATTTAGCTAGGACTAACTGAAACCAAATAAATTCCATTTGTTTCTGTTGTGATGATTTAGTGTGACTGTTTTCCTGCTGACTGTGCACTACAATACCAGAGAAAATTAGTACATCCTTTTAGAGGTTTCCAATTCATACGCAATTTGTCTTTGCAGCAGTGGACATGGTGTGCACGGAATTTACAGATCAATAGCACAAGCGGTTCTGAGGCACCAGGTATGGATCATGCTGGACCACCCATGTTAGTACATGGTGTAGCCTCCACAGGTGGCAATTCATGTGCAGACTCTCGCATCTAGTCGACCGTACAGATGGCGAATGCTGTCCTGGGATATGTTTTGCCACGCCTCCTCTACCTGTCAACTTAGTTATGTAAGAGTTGATGGCTGACGAGTAGCACGAGTTATTTCTTGTTACATCATATTCCACAGGTGCTCGATTGAAGACAAGCCCGGAGATCGTGCTGGCCAGGGAAGATGCTGCACGTCTTGTAGAGCATACTGAGTTTCACGGGCAGTGTGTGGGCGAGCATTATCCTGTTCGAACAACAGATACCTTTCCTGTCGCGAGAAGGGCTAACGAATGGGAGTAACAACATTGAGCATGTACCGAGAGCTGGTTAGCGTTCTCTTCAAAAACACCAAAGATGAACAAGAGTTGTAGCTTATTGCACCCCAGACTATAAGGTCTGGGATGGGGCCAGTGTGTGCTGGACGAGTGCACTCTGCCAGACAGCGCTCACGAGGTCTACTTCGTACGTGCAAACGACCATCACTTGTGCGCAGGCAGAATCAGCCTTCGTCGTTGAAGAACACGATGCACCATTCTGCCTTCCGAGTGATGCTCTGACGGCACCAGTCGAGCCGAGCACGTCGATTTTGTGGCGTGATAGGAAGACGGGCAAGAGGTGTGCGTGCCAGTAGTCCCAATGCTAATAACCGGTTCGCAACAGGTAATGTTGGCACATCTGGGCTCACAAGCCCTCTTACGTGTGCTATTGTAGCTTTACGATCCGCCTCTCCCGCCGTTACAGTACGGCAATTGTGGGGGGGGGGGGGGGGGGGGGGGCGTCTGTGGCGCGTGGACATCCAGAACCTCGTCTACAAGTGTGAGAATGTTAACGTGACTAATGTTACCAGTACCGTTGCACAGCCCGGCCGGTTAGCCGTGCGGTCTAACGCACGGCTTTCGGGATTGGGAAGGAGCGCCTGGTCCCCGGCACGAATCCGCCCGGCGGACTTGTGTCGAGGTCCGGTGAGCCGGCAAGTCTGTGGATGGTTTTTAGGCGGTTTTCCATCTGCCTCGGAGAATGCGGACTGGTTCCGCCTATTCCGCCTGAGCTACACTATGTCGGCCATTGTTCCACAAACACTTTCTCCATGTGCACGTACACCACTAGCACTCTACAACCTGAACATAGGGGTTACACTAGTCTGGTGTGAGACGTTCCCTGGGGGGTGGGGGGGAGGGGGGGCTCCGGGGTGGCCGAACCGCACGATAACCCTGAAAGAGTGGTTCGGTGTGGGGCGGCGGAGGGGTGAAGTGGACTGCGGTAGTCGTCGTGGGGTTGTGAACCACTGCGGCTGCGGCACGGGCGGAACCTCTCCGTCGTTTCTAGGCCTCCAGTTAAAATAAAGCACTTAAAATACCGTTGCACAGCTGACACTGCACGCCCAACTTGTGCGGCAGTTCTCCGAAAGGACCGCCGGCCCTTTTGGCCGAGCGGTTCTAGGCGCTTCAGTCTGGAACAGCGCGACTGCTACGGTCACAGGTTGAATCCTGCCTCGGGCCTGGATGTGTGTGATGTCCTTACGTTAGTTAGGTTTAAGTACTTCTAAGTTCTAGGGGACTGACGACCTCAGAAGTTAAGTCTCATAGTGCTCAGAGCCATTTGAACATTCTGAAAGGACCATCCCGTCACTCAGAAGACCAGACATTCGAACTCGCTCTGTTGGCTGTAGGAAGTACGAGCGCGTCTCCGTGGCAAGGTTGCCTGCTTGCTTCACACTTTTGCACCACGCTGAGCCTTCTGACTGTGAGCATTCCCTATTAAAGAGCAGACACAGATGGCGCTCTGGTATCTATGCCACTACGCTATCTGTTGGCGGACAACGTTGAAACCATTATCAATAGAGCAACTGTACCGCTGGTGTTCTATGCCCAAAAAAAAAAAAAAAAAAAAGTTCAAATGTGTGTGAAATCTTATGGGACTTAACTGCTAAGGTCATCAGTCCCTAAGCTTACACACTACTTAACCTAAATTATCCTAAGGACAACACACACATCCATGCCCGAGGGAAGACTCGAACCTCCACCGGACCAGCCGCACAGTTTATGACCGCAGCGCCCCGGACCGCTCGGCTAATCCCGCGCGGCGGTGTCACATGCCGTCATCGGATCAAAGTCGACATCGTCGTTCCAGATATACCAATTTCCTTTCCGGCAATGTATGCTCCTATTTTGTTGTTGTGGTATCGGCGGGAGCTGCTAGTGACCAGTGCTCGGATCGTGGAATCATACCTGAGTTGAGAGAAGTTTAACGCTACCTCGCGGGTCAAGGCGAGGCTAGCTACCCTAATTTTAAAGTGGTTTTACATATGTAGCAGCACAGAGAATTAATCCGGGCCCGACATTGAACCTTCCCGTTTAAATCAGTGGAGCAATACGTCGTGCAATAATTCTTCATGCGCGCCCTGTACTTGAAACCAGGCAGCGGCCGCGACTGTGACATCGCTCGAAGCCACGCAAGCTCCGAGGCACGGACGACTGGAACGTTTTAAGTGGTTTCCGCAGAACGCACAGCACCGGACGCAACGCTCCGCTTCCCTTTTAGGGAGGCGCGCCGGCCGCATCGGACAGCCAGCGCGGCGGCGTTCTGAAGAGTCGCGGAGACATCGCACCGCATCGCACAGCGTCGCCAAGCTGAGGGGCGTGTCCCGCACACAGCCGCAGCCGCAGCTGGCGTGACTGAGTGATGGCGGCCGGCGAGCCGGGGAATTATGTCGCCCGACAGACAGGACTGCGTGCCGCCACGCCGATGCTTTATCCCCCGTCCAGGCAGCGGGCAGCGGGCAGCGGGCAGCGGGCAGCTCCCCCCACTCTACAGCTGAAGCGGACAGGCACGTTTTTCAGGCCGGTCTGCCGGCCAGCGCTGAATGTATTCCGGCCTTCCTAGCGCTCGCGGCCGGCGAACAAAAGCGGGCGCAGCGGCCTTCAGCTGTCCGCGACCGCCGGCCAATGAGGAACGGCGTCGACGTCTGCGTACCCACTTCCGGAAGCGTTCTGGACGACAGCGTCACTTGTCGTGTAAGAAATAATTAGCGAGCCACGACATACTAAGGAAAAGTCTGCCGCCTGACGACCAAGTAAAAGTAATTTACTCTGTGCCAGTAGGTTTATTTCCTCTAAACTGCATCTCGTCCTGAAGATAGGGAAAGCTCCCGGGCCAGATGGCATTGTGGCGGAGGTGGTGCAATTTCTGGCTCCCCAGATAGTCGCCCCTCTAACTCACCTATATAACGAATGTCTGAGGCAGCAAAAGTTCCCTCAAATTTGGAAGAGGGCAAATGTAGTGATCATCAAGAAAGGAGCTGACAAAGACCCAGCAGAAACAAAATCCTACCGGCCAATCTGCCTGCTTGATCTGCTTGGGAAGGTTCTGGAGAGACTGCTGGTTGACAGACTGGCTGCGCACCGAGTGCTGTGCGGGATGAGCAGCAGGCAATTCGGCTTTAGGCCGGGGCGTTCGGCATCTGATGCAATCGCCCTGGCGGCCGAGGTCTGTTGCTCTACCCCGTACAAGTACGTTGTCGGCATCATGGTGGACATAAGTGGCGCCTTCGACAACCTGTGGTGGCCTTCGCTCTTCTCCTGTTTACGGGAGAAGGAGTGTCCAGGGCCGCTATATGGGTGTCTGAGGAGCTATTGTGAGAATCGGGAGGTCTGGCTATCATCCCCTAGCACAAGGGTAAGAAAAACAATCACGAAGGGATGTCCCCAGGGCTCCGTACTAGGTCCCCTGTTTTGGGACATCCACATGGAACCTTTACTAGATAAATTACAGCAAAGTGATGAAGTGCTAGAGGTGATAGCCTACGCGGATGACCTCCTCCTACTGGTTGGCGGCCGAAGCCGAGAAGACATAGAGCCTAAAATAGAACGAGCAATAGAAACACTACAACTTTGGTGCCGGACTACTAAGATGACAATTTCACCAACTAAGTCCACATACCTCCTTTTAAAGGGACAACTAGTCAGAAATCCAACAGTCAGGATAGAGGGCTCACCTGTTCTTAGGCGACGTGAGACTCGATACTTGGGCATCATCATTGATGAGAGGTGGTCATTTGGCAGACACATTGAAACCGTAACACAAAGAGCTTTACAAGTACTCAACAACCTCATCTCCATTGGACACAAACGCTTCCACCTCCCACCACATCTCATCAGACTATATCATAATAGCATACTCACCTCCATAGTGGGTTACGGTTCAGGAGTCTGGGCACACAGGCTCACGAGGGTGGTGCCCGCCATGACAGTGAGAAGAGTGCAGAGGAACATGATTATGAGATCAATGGGGGCTTACAGGACCACACTGGGAGGAGCCCTGTTAGTCATAATGGGACTCTGCCCATTAGATATCAAAATTCAGGAGCAGGCCGCCTGGTACTGGGCAAAAAAGGGGAACTTGGATAAAATAGAGGAAATTCTAGGGAGTAGGATTGAAAACAAAGTAGAGATCAGGTTAAGAGGGGAACAGCTATGGCAACATTCATGGAAAAGCGAAGAAACAGGGCGCAGAACTTTTGACTTATTACCGGATGTCAGGGAAAGAATGGGAATGACATATTTCGAACCAACCAGGGGACTCATCCACTTTCTCACTGGACATGGACCCTATCCGACATACCTATGTCGATTTGGGAAAAAGGCGACACCTACGTGTGACTGTGGTGTTCCGGAAGGTACTCCTGACCATGTGGTCTACGAGTGCCCCCTTTTCAATAATGTGGCCTCAGAGTTACGTGAACAACTACCTCATAATGACACACATAGACTGCTAAGACATCATGACACCTTTCAGACCATTAACAAACTGGCTAACGCGGTATCACAGAAAGTCTTAAGGGACTACCTGAGAGAACCAAATTAGCACACGATTAGAGACCTTCTGAAATACTGATAAAGCCTGCACCCTATTCCCAAACCGCCCAGGCGCGGAAAGGTCGACTCTTTAGTCTAGAATGCGCCGTGCCTCGGGATTAGGGGGAGTGGGGTGTAACCTCACCGACCTAGACAACGCA
Organism: Schistocerca cancellata; assembly: GCF_023864275.1. NCBI lineage: Eukaryota > Metazoa > Arthropoda > Insecta > Orthoptera > Acrididae > Schistocerca > Schistocerca cancellata. The sequence goes on along the minus strand of NC_064631.1, from coordinate 598,739,122 downwards.
CCCAATTGTGACCTTAGGATAAGTTTAGTTGTAGGACCTAGTTTACAGATACTTTTCTTAGGAACCTGCAGCGACCAACTCCATGGCCTGCCCAGTGTCAGGGGCACGCTCATTGGGGTTAACTCAATGAGCAAGGCTTAATAGTAGGTTTATACTATCAGCTGACACATTTGTAACGCTGCAGGCTTAGTGACTGGTTTATAGTTAGTTAGTTAGGTTACCACTTAGTCCTCAATTAACATACTAATTTGCCCATTGTAGTATCCATGTACTTTGCTACTTGCTACTAACTAGTTACTAACTTACACTTAGAAAAGCTGCAATTGTATAAATGTATGAGATCTTCGGCCCACTAATCACATAAGGCAGTGGGCTACATTGTATATTTAATATGATTTGGAAATAAAGATTTTAAAAAAAAACTGCATCTCGTACTTTTCTCACATGGCATCCCAAAAGCCACACATCAAGGCATTCAGGTATAGGCAGCATTTCTTGTAATCAAAAAAGCATTTTACTTAATATAACACACACGCTTATCACGGAAAGTACTATCGTATGTGGTATCAAGCGAGATTCGTGACTGTGCTGAGCAGTGTCTGGTGGGGACGACGCAGCATGTTATCTTGGATGGAGCGTCATCGACAGATGCAGAAGTAACTTCAGGTGTGCACCGGGGAAGCATGGTGGGATCCTTGTTGTTCATGTTGTAGCGGGTGATCAAAAAGTCAGTATGAATTTGAAAACTTAATAAACCACGGAATAATGTAGATAGAGAGACAAAAATTGACACACATGCTTGGAATGACATGGGGTTTTATTAGAACAAAAAAAAAACTATTGCTAGACGCGTGAAAGATCTCTTGCGCGCGTCGTTTGGTGATGATCGTGTGCTCAGCCGCCACTTTCGTCATGCTTGGCCTCCCAGGTCCCTAGACCTCAGGCCGTGCGATTATTGGCTTCGGGGTTACCTGAAGTCGCAAGTGTATCGTGATCGACCGACATCTCTAGGGATGCTGAAAGACAACATCCGACACCAATGCCTCACCATAACTCCAGACATGCTTTACAGTGCTGTTCACAACATTATTCCTCGACTACAGCTATTGTTGAGGAATGATGGTGGACATATTGAGCATTTCCTGTAACGAAGATCATCTTTGCTTTGTCTTACTTTGTTAAGCTAATTATTGCTATTCTGATCATATGAAGCACCATCTGCCGGACATTTTTTGAACATTTCTATTCTTTTTTTTTTTTTTTGGTTCTATTAAAACCCCATGTCGTTCCAAGCTTGTGTGTCAATTTGTACCTCTCTGTCTACATTATTCCGTGATTTATTCAGTTTTCAAATTTATACTGAATTTTTGATCACCCGGTATGTCAAAGACCCTGCAGGCGCTCTTCACGTCAAAAGTCTTGCCACAGTTGTCACACCAGTTCCTGTCAGATCACCGTAGTTAAGCACTGTCAGTCTTGGTTACAACTTAGATGTGTGACCGTCCGAGTACGCTGCGAGCTATTGGCAAGCGGGGTACACCCAGCCTATGTGAGGGCAATGGAAGAGCTACTTGACCAAGAAATAGTGACTCCTGCCACGAAAGTTGACAACCGCTGGGAGAGCCATGTGCTGACCACATGTCCTTTCGTATCCGCATCCGCATGTACTGACTCCTTCGGCGGAGGATGACACAATGGTCGGACGGTACCGCTGGGCCAAAAAGGTGTGCACAAATATTCTTTCGGATTTTGATAAGGTTTCGAAGTGGTGGAACAACTGGCAGCTTGCTTTAAAGGTTCAGAAATGTTAAATGTTGCCATTCACAGGACGAGGAAACTAACTATCCTATGACTACAATATCACTCACAGTTTGGAGCGGCCAACTCATACAAATACATCGATATAACAGTTTATGGAGATATGAAATGGAACTATCAGACAGGCACGGCAGTAGGTGAAGCAAGTGGCAGGCTGTTGTTGGTTAGTAGAAGTTTCTTTATAATACACTCGTCTACATCTACGTGATTACTCTGGTATTCACAGTAAAGTGCCTGGCAGAGGGTTAAATGAACCACCATCAAGCTGTCTCTCTACCGTTCCACTCTCGAACGGCACGCTGGAAAAACGAGCACTTAAATTTTTCTGTGCGAGCCCTGATTTCTCTTATTTTATCGTGATGATCATTTCTCCCTACGTAGGTGGGTTTTCGCAGTCGGAGGAGAAAACTAATGATTGAAATTTCATGAGAAAATCCCGTCGCAACGAAAAACGCCTTTGTTTTAATGATCGCCACTCCAATTCTTGCATCATGTCTGTGACACCATCTCACCTATTTCGCGATAATACAGAACGAGCTGCCCTTCTTTGTACTTTTTCGATGTCATCCGTCAGTCCCACCTGATGCGGTTCCCACACCGCACAGCAATACTCCAGAATAGGGCGGACAAGCGTGGAGTAAGCAGTCTCTTTAGTAGACCTGTTGCAATTTCTAAGTGTTCTGCCAATGAATCGCAGTCTTTGGTTTGCACTACCCACAATATTATCTATGTGATCGTTCCAATTTAGATTATTTGTAATTGTAATCCCTAAGTATTTAGTTGAATTTGCGACCCATTCTACATTATTACTCAAGTTTCCTCGCCTAATGCCAGATAGGAGTAAAGGGAATATTGAATGTGCAGAAGGAAAAGCAGCACGAAGGATCATAAGTTTGTTTGACCCATGGAAGAAATGCTCAGAGAACAGACTGATCAACGCCTGAAGACTGACATAGGCTACCCCGTAAAAACCTGTTCACACATGAAACTTCGTGTCAGATTAACACTTTGTGCTGGACCGAGACTCGAACTGGTAGAATTGAGGACGGGTCGTGAGTCGTGCTTGGGTAGCTCAGGCGGTAGAGCACTTGCCCGCGAAAGCAACGGTCCCGATTACGAGTCTCGGTCCGGCACACATTTTTAATCTGCCAGGGAGTTTCATATCAGCGCACACTCCACTGCAGTGAGAAAATCTCATTCTATTCAGACACGTTCTTGAACCAACCGAGCTGGTGAATCTAGGAATATACAACAGTCCTTTACAAGACAAGAATAATCTAATTACAGCAGCCACAGAAGCGTTCGAACGAGAAAAAGCCCTAATAAGTGGCACAATGACACGTACGCTCTGCCATGCATTTCGCACTGGTTTGCAGAGATTTAATGTAGATTTAAGATAAAGTTTACAGTATGTTATGTGGCGTGATCGTATCAGCATCTGTGTCCCTTGATGCCAAGTTCAGCCTTCTCTTAGTTTTTATGTAGGGAGCTAGATTATATGAAACGGCAAGGGAATGAAATTTAAAATCACCATTTTATATCACCTCATTCTATCTGGAAGTCAAGAAGTTCCATAACGCATCGAATTTCGTAAATAATATTGGTCCACAGCGGAATTTTTGCAGAAACCAATGTAAGTGGTCTCTATAGATTTCGACGCCCTGAACACGAATATCACGATTAAAGTTGTATCCTAGTTTAGGGTTACAAGGAAGTTGGGAGTTCACGTTTTTTGTATACTGCTACGGTAACAGTGAGGGTATATACATTAATTGAACTTACCTAGTTCATTCGCGCCGAATCTTTACTTTCCTCTTATTGGTGGTGTCTGAAGCATCTCTCTGTACCATCCAACAGAAATCAGCCAACACAGCAGTGCCCTACAGAGCAGTAGCCATCTATAAAGGGTCTCACCTGGTTTGTTTGTATGCAACGTTCACGTCTTCCAGCAACCCATCAATTTCGAATGCCATAGACCAACTGAAATGACTATTATTTCTCCACACCGGAACACAGACATAAGTATTGTGTCGGCGAGGATATTCAGCTGCAGCAGCTGTGAGACCAAATGTGCAGCTTGACGCTTTCGAATATCTAAATCCATAATAAGGTAACTGATTTCACACTGTGCGATTTTGTGTGGTTTTCCAGATGACACTGTCGGTGCAAATGTACAGTCAGTAACACTGGCGACTGGTTGCACGTTTCCAGCTGCATGTGTCGGTTCAGTACCATCGCTGTCACTGCTTAGTGGAGGTACATGCGGCAGAACAGGAACTGGCAATCCTTTGCCATGAGCTACATGGCGAATGACCGGTTGTATGTCACGGGGTGTTGAATATTACTCATCCTGTTGGAAATGACTCCTCCTTTCAAGGGAAGTACCAGAAAGAAGTAGCAATCCAATGCATGATTTGTAGGCTCGCGCCAAATAGTAGGCACACCAAATTGCATGGAGACGTTCTTACCATGTAGCCAAGCATTCAGTGTTGACGAACATAGGTGCAGCACCCGTGTGGGGACAACGATTTACCTTGGTCTCCAACAAGACAGTCGAAACACAAGGCGTACGTTTCTTTCACTGTTTTACTCACTGCCTCTGGTTTCTACCTCCGACAGTGCTCACGTGATTGGATGGTATTCACATGTGTCATGGTGTAAGGTGGTGTTGCCAAATTGTCCTGGACGCGTCCTCCTCACTCACTTATGTTAGAGGAATCCTTGACAATAGCTTTGCATGTAGCTCTTATCATGTCCTAAATCCTCGCACAAACGAAAAAATGGCTGACATCGAAATAAGTGTCCAAGGAATAGAAAAGCAACTGGAATCACTCAACAGAGGAAAGTCCACTGGACCTGACGGGATACCAATTCGATTCTACACAGAGTACGCGAAAGAACTTGCCCCCCTTCTAACAGCCGTGTACCGCAAGTCTCTAGAGGAACGGAAGGTTCCAAATGATTGGAAAAGAGCACAGGTAGTCCCAGTCTTCAAGAAGGGTCGTCGAGCAGATGCCCAAAACTATAGACCTATATCTCTGACGTCGATCTGTTGTAGAATTTTAGAAAATGTTTTTTGCTCGAGTATCATGTCGTTTTTGGAAACTCAGAATCTACTATGTAGGAATCAACATGGATTCCGGAAACAGCGGTCGTGTGAGACCCAACTCGCTTTATTTGTTCATGAGACCCAGAAAATATTAGATACAGGCTCCCAGGTAGATGCTATTTTTCTTGACTTCCGGAAGGCGTTCGACACAGTTCCGCACTGTCGCCTGATAACCAAAGTAAGAGCCTACGGAATATCAGACCAGCTGTGTGGCTGGATTGAAGAGTTTTTAGCAAACAGAACACAGCATGTTTTTATCAACGGAGAGACGTCTACAGACGTTAAAGTAACCTCTGGCGTGCCACAGGGGAGTGTTATGGGACCATTGCTTTTCACAATATATATAAATGACCTAGTAGATAGTGTGTGAAGTTCCATGCGGCTTTTCGCGGATGATGCTGTAGTATACAGAGAAGTTGCAGCATTAGAAAATTGTAGCAAAATGCAGGAGGATCCGCAGCGGATAGGCACTTGGTGCAGGGAGTGGCAACTGACCCTTAACGTAGACAAATGTAATGTATTGCGAATACATAGAAAGAAGGATCCTTTATTGTATGATTATATGATAGCGGAACAAACACTGGTAGCAGTTACTTCTGTAAAATATCTGGGAGTATGCGTGCGGAACGATTTGAAGTGGAATGATCATATAAAATTAATTGTTGGTAAGGCGGGTACCAGGTTGAGATTCATTGGGAGAGTCCTTAGAAAATGTAGTCCATCAACAAAGGAGGTGGCTTACAAAACACTCGTTCGACCTATCCTTGAGTATTGCTCGTCAGTGTGGGATCCGTACCAGATCGGGTTGACGGAGGAGATAGAGAAGATCCAAAGAAGAGCGGCGCGTTTCGTCACAGGGTTATTTGATAACCGTGATAGCGTTACGGAGATGTTTAACAAACTCAAGTGGCAGACTCTGCAAGACAGGCGCTCTGCATCGCGGTGTAGCTTGCTCGCCAGGTTTCGAGAGGGTGCGTTTCTGGATGAGGTATCGAATATATTGCTTCCCCCTACTTATACCTCCCGAGGAGATCACGAATGTAAAATTATAGAGATTAGAGCGCGCACAGAGGCTTTCAGACAGTCGTTCTTCCCGCGAACCATACGCGACTGGAACAGGAAAGGGAGGTAATGACAGTGGCACGTTAAGTCCCTTTCGCCACACACCGTTGGGTGGCTTGCGGAGTATAAATGTAGATGTAGATGTAGAAGTGTGACTGTGAAACGTAAACAACTTATTTCCTTGTAAACCTGAGCTGGAAGAAAAGTTTAACCTTGACATTCATATTCTGCACATCTAAATCTATAAAACAGGACTACTTTCGTTTCTGTGAATATTTTATTATTTTGTGGACCAGTGTAACTGAAAATTACCAGATGGAATTACATACGACCGGTGGTGTACTCCCTTCACTGAGGAGTAATCAGATTCCTTCCATTTTCTTTGATGTTATTCATCAGATTTTACTTTTATTCAACAGATCAACTAAATTTTGTCAGACTTTGTATGAACACGATCGTTACTGGTAGGAAGATCAATCAAGCACCATCCTGTTTCGCAACACAGAACTACCAGAGAGACGAATTTCCGAAAGTGCCCTTACGTTTGGAAAAGCACAAGTGGCAGATCCGTCACTGCAGCGAACTTCATTGCTTGCTGCTACATTCCCAGAGACCGGAAGCGGCAGTAGGAAATTGGAATTCTGGTAGGAAATGTCACGAAATTAACGGGAACTAACACCGAATTCCACCAGAATCAGTGGTAAGAAGTAACAATAGTTCGCTGGTAATACCAAAGTGTACCGCTAACAGCCACATGAACCGCTGACTTCGGATGCAGAAGAGGAAATCCTAAAGACCGTCTTGCGAGTGTGCCAAGTGACGAGAGACGGGACAAAGCAATCGTTTGGTCTGGCGAGGAAAGATTTATACAGTATATTGCGGAATTTAGAAGCGAAAGATTCAGTCTATACGGTGGGGCGTGTGATCCGCTACATTATGAGCAACAGATAGTGCAAAACGACGGAACGGTTCCGGCGTGTACAAAGGATGCGGTAAGCAGGCACAGCGGCAGGGGAATAGTTAACTTTCCCTCCTGACCCCATCTCACCCGTACAACACTCTGAATGTAAGAGTCATAGAGGTCATTTAGTTATTTTCCATGATTAACTGAACTTGTTATTGATATCAGATTCTGTATGTGTGATGTGTGTGAGTAAACTCCTTTAGAGTGAGTATCTCTTCAGTTAGACAAAACTCAGAAACTCAAGTTTCCGTTCTTCCTTTGCACTCAGAATATGCTTGTCGCTATAACCACAATAATGTATCGGTATTACTTGAATGCATTCATATTTGGCATCTGGCGTAACACACAATGTTCAATTGGAAAACTGTTTATCACGTCATGCAATCAATGTCTGTCTTTTCCAGTTGAGGTAAGAGATGAGTATGCTTCAACAATATCGCAGTGTATTATGTTCTCATTATTACAAAACATCAATAACGACGGCTTGTAATTTCCATTGAGCATATATATGTTTACTGATCCATTTACACGAAGTACACTCCAGTATCCCATATGTTTTAACACCTCTTCTAAATCAATCTTTCGGAAAGAATGGTTATGTCGTGTGCAAAATTTGTCATAATATTAGTGCTGCTTTCACATCCATAATCTCAAATTTTCTTTCGTTTTTCTCTTACTACTGCGGTGTTAAATCACAACAACATTAATCTGTAACAGTGATTTACGTAGCTAGTAAAACACACAAATCTTTCTTTAGTGCCCTCTTCCGTTGGTCAATCTTGTTCATGTAAACAACGTATTCTGTTTGTATAGCCTTCATAAAAGAGAACAGCTAACAGCTTATTCCCACCTTTCCTTGCGAAATCTTCATACACAGTGATAAAACAAAATATTATAACCACTATTTAGCGTGCTGGTCAGCATTTGGAACAAAATACAGCGCCGATTGTGAGTATCATCCATTCGACAACTCCTTGTTGGCATTCAGGATATAAGTGGCACCAGATGTCCAGCCATAGGTGACGAAATTCCCGCAAATTATGTGCCAATGGTTTCTGTGCCTGGAGTTGGTGCCTGTTGAAATCTTAGATGTCTCCCACCGGGTTCTGATTAGGGCTGTTGATAGTTTTAAAAAACGAATCTGGTACATTGACATTTAAAAAGATACCATTATCGGCTCTCGATATATGGAAATTAAGTATTCATATATCGATATATCAACGGTAAAGATATCGACGTTCCGGCCTGCAAAAATAGCAGCTGCACATTGCAAATGTACTGCCGGTTTCAGAACGGTTTATTTTACTATTGATTTATTATTACTTATTCTGTATATCAACAAGCATGCAACCTGCTTATTCCCTTAGAGCAAGAACTGAAAGGAAAACGATGCATGTTAACGCTAGGCGATAACCATTTCGCTAACAATGGTAACTGCATTTCAGTGGCACAGTAAAAGCCCGATTACGTCAGCATTTTACCTCACGCGTTTCCGTCCACCGGAAAGGCCAATATTATCATATATATTTTTGTTCGTCACTTTCAGCAACTGTTGTTGAAGAATGCCAATGTAAAAAAGTAGCTCACTAGTTGCGTAAAAAATTATTTTTAACGGAAATGGCGTGCTATGTCTTCACATTGGTAATTTTGTTATTCCACTCACACCGCCATCCCCAGTGCAATCGGACTTCTTCTTTGCGACACCTATAGCTGCTTTAAGCAGTGAAAGAGAAAGACTGGACTGGATGAAAGCACAAAAAGCAGTAACACTCCTTCACACAGTGAACGTAAGATTATGTTCTACTACAATTTCTAAAGAACAATTTCAAATATTTACCGAAAATTGGGAAAAAATATAACATAAAATAAAAACATTGGCACCTGATACTGCCATTTCGATATCGATATATCGGGAAAGAAAATATCGCTGATATTTATAGACATTATTTGTAAATGTAACGATACATCGAGATTTTATCAACAGCCATAGTTCTGATCAGTGGACAAGACATTAACATGAGATCACTATCATGCTCCTCAAAGCACTGCGAGCCGTGCGTGGCTCGTGTTCCCGCCACCACGTATTTTACACCCTGTTTTTAACGTACTTCTACTTCACTACATTAATTTAAATTACTACTGTCAATGAGTTGCTGCTCTGCCTGACCGTGACCGGCGCTAGCACCGTGTATCGATATATCCCCTCTCGTAGTATCTTTGCTCGACTTCTATTACTTCCAGGTCGTGTCTGTCGTAAGGGAGTTCGAGTCGCGAGTTTGGGCTGCCAGTAAGTTGAAACGCCTCTGGAGCGCAGTCCGGACCTGCCAGTCGGGGAGTTGCAATGCGGCACTAGTGCAGTCGGCTTGGAGCAGTGAGGTTTGCGCCAAAATGGGTCGCCCGACCATCGCCGCCACGCATCACTTGAGCCGGGCCACGGTCTTGGTGGATCGTCGGTCGGTCGTCCTACTGGACGACGCGATTTGGCTCGACTATCGTTCATGAGTGTTGTCAGTTTGTGTGTGTAGTTGGCGTTATTTCCACTGACGACTATTTTAGATGTTTTCGGCATTCTGAGAGGAGTCGGTCGGTTGCTGCGGACCAGGGCAGTTATCTCCGCGCGGTGCAGTGTTCTGGTTCTGCTGGCGAAGCGTGTGTGGAGCTGTCCGATCGCTACGAACTTCGTGGTTCACCGACCCAGGACGTCAAAGTTGAGTAGTGGAGTAGTGGTTCAATTACCCAAGCCACGTCCATTCATGATGTATGGTTCGTTTCGGTGGTTCGCTGTTGGGGGGGGGGGGGGGGTTCCTGTGAGAAACACCGAGTGTTTCTCTATTACTGAAATTTAGCTGCCATGCGGTGTAATTAACTATATTGGTTGACTACAATTCAAGTGCACCAGCGGAATCTTCTGCCTTTTGGCCATTAGTGTTTGGTTACCTGCCCTGGCCACTGACGTATATTCAGGCAGTGTTCCTTTTGTGTGAAGTTAACTATATTACTGCAGTACCAGCGGAATTTTCTGCCTTGTGGCCGTTAGTGTTCCGATTACCTGCCCTGGCCACTAACGTAATTTCAGGCAGCGTCCTTGCCTCACCTGTTGTCGCTGTCCAACATTGTGTGTAGTTTCGACAGCTTAATACATATTTCATTGTGTATAATCATGTTCGTAACCTTTTGCGTTTGAGTTCTCATGTACCGATTGGTGACAAGTAAGTTGTTTTGTCGGTCGGTCTGTGGTTGTCCCCTGGTTGGGTTCCGACGGATCAAGTGTAGTTGGGCTCACCACTTGTCTCAACTAAGTGAACGAGGGCAGACCCACCTCCATGGAGGCTTTGTGTCATAGCCAATGATTTAAAAAAATTCTTGCTTTTACTGGTTTTTGTGTATTATTGAATTTTGGAAAATCAATTGTTGGCCTTCAGCCACCTAAATCCTTATCCTAAAAAAAAAAACCATTGCGGTTTTCTGCTTTTGAAAGGTTATGGTAATTTATTTTAAAATCTTGAAAATTTTATTGTGGGCCTACAGCCGTTTGTATTGCATCTTGTTTATGTTTGTCTATTCACCTTTGCCTTGAGGCTCTCAGCCTCGCTATATATATATATATATATATATATATATATATGTGTGTGTGTGTGTGTGTGTGTGTGTGTGTGTGTGTGTGTGTGTGTGTTATAATTTTATTTGCAATTTTAACTGCATGTTTTTACCACTTGAGATTTATCTTGTTGTTTTAAGGTTTCTTGTTTGGAGGCCGTCAGCAGTGAAATAATTGCCTTTTTGAAACTCGTAGCTCTAAAGGTTCGGCTATATACCGTTTGGTTTAAAGGTGTTATTAAATTACAATAAATTACAATTTTGAGTGAACCTGACCGACACCTTATTTGGCCCTTTCCACAATCCTGATCATCTGTTCTGCTCAGCGGGTTTAGCGGGCTTATCACACTGTAGCTGGATTTTTATCTTGTCCACTGATATTTATCCTCCTGGAACATCTATAGCTGTCAGTAAAGCCATCAGCCATGAAGGGATGGACATGACCCGCAATAACGTTTACGTAGTCCACAGGTGCCACGGTGTGAACGATCCCTTCCACGGGTCCCACTGAAGGGTCGGAAAATGTCCCCATAGCGTAACACCGCTCAAGCCAGCCTGTGTACGTGGCCGGGTGCATGTTTCGGGTAGCCGTTCGCCAGGATGGCGGTTTATGCGAACACGACCATCGGCCTGGCGTAAAGAGGAACTTCAATCACCAGCGGAGGAGACACGTTTCCATCGATCCGCGGAGCCATTTCGAAGACCCTGCACTCCTGATTCGCGATGTCGTTCGATCAACTTGGTAGGGGTCCTCTGCTGCGTGCAACATTGCTCAACAATGAGCACAGGACGAAGTGCTTCGAAATACTTGCGCCTGCACTAGCATTCCACTGTGTCGTGAGATCAGCTACACATCGCGCCTATCGCGTTTTACTGAGAGGACAAATCTCCACCTCCATATCCTATGATAGGGCGTGGACATCCAATGCCAAGTCGCCTACTCGTGACTTTACAGCGTATTCAGTATTTTTTACAGATTTTTACAGAATTTCACGAATGACCAACCGGCTTCGCCGTTTGCGTGATTCTCGTTCGCAGAGGCCTAGCTTTAACAATCTGTCCTTTGTCAACGTTGCTTATATCGGCGGATTTTCCCCACTTTCAGCTTGTATTGTTACTAGTGTAATTCGCCATTCGTCTCTGCTCCACTTGCACCAGGTTGTTATAGTTAAAGTGTAGCTGTTGACGGAGGTCCGATGTGAGCTGTAATTATCGTATGGCGGCGAAACTTTGTAGATATGTTGATGCGTTAATGCGGAACCGATTCACGCTGAAAAAAAAATAGTTTCAGTTTTGGCCATCAGGTGCGCATCTGGCGCTGTACACTGTTCGTATGACGGTATGACATTTACTGTCTCATTTGACAAGCCGTAAGTGAGTGAACAGTATTGGTATCGAGATGGGAGATCGTGCGCTGTTAGTGAAACTGTTTTATGCGAACGGCAGCATTGCAGTACTGCGATGAGAGAGTATCGACGACTGAAATGTTTGAGGAGAGGTCCGATAAAATAAGATGATAATGAAATCCGAAAACACGGGCGAAATTGGTGTGGCAGATGAAAGAGGAAGACGCTCTATCCCGGTGGAAGTTATTGATGAAGTTCTATTGGTGTAGCTGACAAAGCAGCACGTGCTCACGGGTATTTTCCATCCCATGGTAAAAAGCAGAGGAAGTTTTGCGGTCTATTTTACACAGGTATCGATACAAGATCGAGACGGTGCAGCAACTTAAACTTCACGATTCGCAGCAACAATATGAATTTGCTCTTCAGTTTCTGGTACAGATCGAAGTTGATGACGTGTGGCCGGAATGAATTCTGTGGACTGACGAGGGACATTCCATACTACAGGGTGCAGTGAATATATAGAAATGCAGAATTTGGGGTACTGTTAAACCGTGTGTTGTTCTAGAAGAGCAATTGCAGTCGCCATATGTGACTGTGTGTGTGGATTCACAAGCACCTTTATTTTCGGCTCGTTCTTCATGGAAGAAAATACACCCAGAGGGTCTGCCAGGTGTACTGTGACATCTCCACGTTGTCGAGACCTGCTTGTACTGCATGTGAGTCCTGCTTTGGAACAACGCAGCTATGTGGAAACCACTGTTCTCCTGCAAGATGGGGCAACATCTCATGTCGCTCGCCCAACGAAAGATCCGATTAATGCAACCTTAGACGAACGTGTTATCTCCAGAGGTTTTCCTGGTGTATATCCTGCACGATCAGCTGATCCGAAGCCATGTGACATTTGGCTCTGGGGATATCTAAAAGAACGCATTTATCAGGGACACGTTCAGTTTCTACCTAATCTGAAGGTCAGTATACAGGAACACGTTGCTCAGATACCACTGGAAGTGGTGCGAGAAACTGCTGATCACGTCGTTTTATGTTTCTTGTCGACTTCGGTGTTTTTCATGTTGAACAGCCGCGTGGAGTGGCCGCGCGGTTAGAGGCGCCGTGTCACGAATCGCGCGGCCACTCCCGCCAAAGGTTAGAGTCCTCCCTCGGGTATGGGTGTGTGTCTTGTCCTTAGCGTTAAGTTAGTTTAAAAAGTGTGTAAGTCTATGGACCGATGACCTCAGCAGTTTGGTCCCGTAGGAATTCACTCACACACATGTTGAACAAATTATGTAACTGGCAGTTAACAATAAAATCAACATTATGCCCTTCTCATTTGCTTGACCTTTCCTGCCCAAGTCCCGTTCCTAATCCATTACATACGCATTATTTCTATATGACTTTCTAACATCCACTGCGCCAGATCTGCAATTCATGGCCAAAATTGGAACTAATTTTTTCCAGGATAAATCGGTTCCGCATTAAGGCATTAGTATATCTACCACGTTTCGCTCCATACGATAATTGAGGCGGTGAGATCAGAAAGGGGATATGTCACTCAACTGATGTGCTGAGATATATTGAAAAAACTGTATAATTCTAAATAGCGTTATTCCCAAGCGTTATAGTTAGTCCCAAAGACTAGTGGGGAAGAATGCAATGTTCTACCAACAATGTGTAATCATAGGATGAAGGCAACTAACAGAAAATGGTAACAGAAAATTACTGACATATCCCCCCTTTTTTTTTAAGCAACAGCCATTGTACTGAAATATTGACTAGAAGCTGCAAGGTCTCTCCACTCGGCGTTTTGATATGCCATGGAGTGCAATAATTAAGCTTTCTTGCATACCATTGTTTCATTGAAACCAATTTTGACCTGCAGATACAAATGAATTAGTATCATAAAACAAAAATCTACATAATCGTTGTTGTGACTTGGCAAGACAGCCAAGCCACTATGATAGGCAGCCGAAAGGCACGCGTCTAAGCTCACGCAGGCTGGCATGAGGTCTGGAACATTTAAGGAAGTTAGAGTTTAGCAAAAAAGGTCGTCGCTGTTGGAATATTTAACTTTAATCCATAATTGGTGAACATCAGTCTGACGGTACATGCATCACAAGATAAATAGCAAATGATAATGGCGCCTTGCTAGGTCGTAGCAAATGACGTAGCTGAAGGCTATGCTAACTATCGTCTCGGCAAATTAGAGCGTAATTTGTCAGTGAACCATCGCTAGCAAAGTCGGCTGTACAACTGGGGCGAGTGCTAGGAAGTCTCTCTAGACCTGCCGTGTGGCGGCGCTCGGTCTGCAATCACTGATAGTGGCGACACGCGGGTCCGACGTATACTAACGGACCGCGGCCGATTTAAAGGCTACCACCTAGCAAGTGTGGTGTCTGGCGGTGACGCCACAATCGTAATACTGTAACCCTATTAAATGTATGCCTTAACTATTTGCCTTGAAGATTTTACAAAACGTGGATCAAAGATGTACATAATTTGGGAACGAAATGGTTAATAAAATAATATTACAGTTGTCATGCTAGTTACCTTATAATAATAATTTGCTGTCCTTCCACGATTGGAAATGGAATTTTGGCGTGGTCTCCTTGGTTTTGGAAAGAATGGAAGAATGTGAGCACTGAAGTACCCATCCTGTGCATCTTTGTTGGGCATATTGTTGAATTCTGTCAACAATAGTTCCTTCTCAGCAAATGAGAACTTCTCAAAACATTTACGCTGGCATCTGTAAACAGATATTAGCGTATTATTAACCTATATACTCGGCGAATAACTTATTTTTACCAATTTCCTGTATTACAACTAAAACATAAATTCCAACTTTGCATCCATGAAAGGAATTTATACTCCCATTTTAGTACAATGTTTCTACACAACTTGCCTCTGCTACAGAATATTACATTATGTAAAAAGAATTCAAACATTGTATGACTATTTACCTGCAATCTACACCTGTTTCCCTCCTAGGAACAACGTTTCCTTTCCAGTTGGCATGCTCCAAACCCTTGACCTTCATTTGTTTAATCCCATTCCTCTTCCACAATTCGGGGTGTCTTTTCTTCCTTCTAAATTCATGTAAATTGTCTTCGGCTGGTCCCGGCGGAGGTTCGAGTCCTCCCTGGGGGATGGGTGTGTGTGTTTGTTCTTAGGATAATTCAGGTTAAGTAGTGTGTAAGCTTAGGGACTGATGACTTTAGCAGTTAAGTTCCATAAGATTTCACACACATTTGAACATTTTCGTCTTCGGACTCGTCTGACGGTTCCGTCACCGAAGCCATTTGGAAATCTCAAACCTCTACAGTGCTGCTCTCACGCCTCACATTCTTACGCGCAATATGGGGATCTGTCTCTGTGACAAGTCCTCTTTCTGCACGAAACGTAATTTCAGCACTGATTTTGACAGGGAAAAATCGCTAAACAAGTCCCATTTTAGAACCAACAGATGCGGAATCGTGTGAAAATACCAACTACAGAAATAACTCATGTTGTTGTTGTTGTGGTCTTCAGTCCTGAGACTGGTTTGATGCAGCTCTCCATGCTACTCTATCCTGTGCAAGCTTCTTCATCTCCCAGTACCTACTGCAACCTACATCCTTCTGAATCTGCTTAGTGTATTCATCTCTTCGTCTCCCTCTACGATTTTTACCCTCCACTCTGCCCTCCAATACTAAATTGGTGATCCCTTGATGCCTCAGAACATGTCATACCAACTGATCCCTTCTTCTAGTCAATTTGTGCCACAAACTCCTCTTCTCCCCATTTCTATTCAATACCTCCTCATTAGTTATGTGATCTACCCACCTAATCTTCAGCATTCTTCTGTAGCACCACATTTCGAAAACTTCTATTCTCTTCTAGTCCAAACTGTTTATCGTCCATGTTTCACTTCCATACATGGCTACACTCCATACAAATACTTTCAGAAACGACTTCCTGACAGTTAAATCTATTCTCGATGTTAACAAATTTCTCTTCTTCATAAATGCTTTGCTTGCTATTGCCAGTCTACATTTTATATCCTCTCTCCTTCGACCATCATCAGTTATTTTGCTCCCCAAGTAGCAAAACTCCTTTACTACTTTAAGTGTCTCATTTCCTAATCTAATTCCCTCAGCATCACCCGACTTAATTCGACTACATTCCATTATCCTCGTTCTGCTTTTGTTGATGTTCATCTTATATGATTCTTTCTAGACACTGTCCATTCCGTTCAACTGCTCTTCCAAGTCCTTTGCTGTCTCTGACAGAATTACAATGTCATCGCCGAACCTCATAGTTTTTATTTCTTCACCATGGATTTTAATTCCTACTCCGAATTCTTTTTTTGTTTCCTTTACTGCTTGCTCAATATAGAAATTGAATAACATCGGGGATAGGCTACAACCCTGTCTCACTCCCTTCCCAACCACTGCTTCCCTTTCATGCCTCTCGACTCTTCTAACTGCCATCTGGTTTCTGTACAAGTTGTAAATAGCCTTTCGGTCGCTGTATTTTACCCCTGCCACCTACAGAATTTGAAAGAGAGTATTCCAGTCAACATTGTCAAAAGCTTTCTCTAAGTCTACAAATGCTAGAAGCGTGTGTTTGCATTTCCTTAATCTATCTTCTAAGATAGGTCGTAGGGTCAGTATGTAATAACTCAATACCCCAAAATGATGACAAGTCCCGTTTCTGATCTCAACGCCTCAATTGCAGGCCACAGTAGATCCCCGTGAGTAGCTGCACTTTAGTTATGACCACCCGCTACACCTTCCTCACAGTTCCACAAACCCGAAACGTCGTCAGGGGTCTTAGATTCTCGCTACAAGCAGTGGTCATAATGTTTTGGCTCATCTTTTGGTAAGCTGATCTTTCCTATCACCTAAAACGCCAGCACTGGGACAGGAAAGGACACAACAACCTCCGATCGGCAGGGTAAGCGGCGCAGACGGCGGCAGCGACGGCCACTTAACGGCCGACCGTTTAGCGCAGTGGGCCGGCATGCTGCGAAACCGCATTACTGGCGTGTTGCGAGAACCGCCACTTCTTGCGCAGTCCGTAATCGTCATAACTCCGTACAGCAAGCGGGCAGCTGGACGTGAAGTCGCCATCATTGTATGTATCGGTATGTCTTGAGCGGAAAGCTACGCTAAACTGACCGCAAGTAAGAAGGGAGAGAAAACGGCCCGTGTGCAGAACATGTGCTTCTACTCCGACGATATCTCTCCTGTAACGCGCATGACACCGCCATCGTTTTAACGCTTTCCTCGATTTACGAACTGTAGAATATCACTGGAAACTGTAAAATACACCTACCGTCAGTATCTTACATCTGTCTTAATTACAGTTCATCAGGAAACCTAACTCTGAACATCACATCGGTATACATCAGGATATCACTATATATTTACTAAGCATCACTATGTAAGAGAGGGCTAATAAATGGGACAAAATATGCAGCGGACAGCTACATCACGAAGTTGGCCTATGGCTGCAAATCTTGGATGCTTAGAAAGGAATAAAATTTCACAGCCTGGTAACGGAAAGTGGAATAGGAGGCATGGAATCCGAAACACGGACATCCTTAAAAATTTCAGTACAAAATCTGGTGAGAAGATTATTGAGAGACGTTCAATACGCAGTACAACACTTTTGTAAGTAGGCTGTTTAGGTTTTTATGTTGGTAACGCCACGTAGCGCTCTGTATGAAAATCACTGACTGTGCTGTGTGCAGTCTGTGGCTGGTTGGCATTGTTGGAATATTCGCTTGTGTAGTGTTGGGCAGTTGGATGTGAAAAGCGAGTAGCGTTGGGCAGTTGGAGGTGAGCCGCCAGCAGTGGTGGATGTGGGGAGAGAGATGGTAGAGTTTTGAGTGAGAGCGGACGATCTGGACATAAGGGTGTCATGAACTTTATATAATGACTTTTGAACACTATTAAGGAAAATACATTGTTCGTTCTCTATCAAAATCTTTCATTTGCTAACTATGCCTATCAGTAATTACTGCCTTCAGCAGTTAGAATCTTTTATTTAGCTGGCAGTATTGGCGCTCGCTGTATTGCAGTAGTTCGACTAACGAAGATTTTTGTGAGGTAAGTGATTCGTTAAAGGTATAGGTTATTGTTAGTCATGACCATTCTTTTGTAGGGATTATTGAAAGTTAGATTGCGTTGCGCTAAAAAATATTGTGTGTCAGTTTAGTGATGATCAGAATGAGTAAAGTGAAAACTGTTCGAGTACGTTGAGTTTTCCTCATCTGTTTGAAAATCAAGTAATGTAGAAGTTTACCAGCACAGCCATTCATTATTTTTCTAAACGGACGTTTCATATTTATTTCTCCCGACCTGTTTCCGTTGAAAAAAATGTGGAATTTATTGTGGGTCATGGTGGAATGTTCCCGCTTCAGCCCCTATAGTTTCATGAAATTCCGATAGTTGGCGGTGCTGTACGTAGCCTTCAAAATGGCGTCTGTAACGGTGGAACAATCTATACAGAGAGCTATCACTGAATTCCTTTTGGCGGAAAAATAGACCATCATAGATACTCATAGGTGCATGCAAAATGTATACGGAGACTTGCAGTGAATAAAAGAATGGTGATGCATTGTTCGAGGCGTCTGTCATCAACACAACAAGGTCACGCAAACCTGTCCAATCTTCCGAGTACCGGCAGGACACCTGCTTTGACTTCTGCAATGTTGGAACGTGCGTACACTCTCATTTGAGATGATCGCCAAATCTCAATCAAACTCCTCACTGGACAACTGCACGGCCCTGTTGGTAGTGCTGACACATTCGTTCACCAGTTGGGGTATTCAGAGGTGTGTGCCTAAATGGATTGGTGACCACCTCTCCTCCCAAGTTCGAAGCTGCACGTTTAGCCAATAAAGTGACCCCCAAGAGGTTATTCTGTTCGATGCCCTCCATCATGGTGTAACTATCAACTTTGAAGTGTACTGTGCCACCGTCAGGAAACTGAAGAAGTGACTTCAGAGTGTTCATCGCCACAAAAATGCAGACGAACGTTACCTTCCCCATGACAAAGCAAGGCCTCACACAAGTTTTCCCACCCAAGAGAAACTCACAAAACGTCATTGCACTGTTCTTCCTCATCCACACTACAGCCCAATTCTCATAGCTTCAAGCTTCCATCTGCTTGATCCAAAGAAGGATGCACTCCGTGGGAAGCTGCACGTGAATGATGGAGAGATTATTGATGCAGCAAGGCGTTGGCTCTGATATCCACCAGTAGTGTGGTACCATGTGAGCATACACGCCCTCCCAGTAAGTAGGCGTAAGCCTGTCGCACTGAAGGGAGCTTATGTTGAAAAATAGGTTTTTGTAGTTCAAAAATGGTTCAAATGGCTTTACGTCTATGGGATTTAACATCTGACGGCATCAGTCCCCTAGACTTAGAACTACTTAAACCTAACTAACCCAAGACATCACACACATCCATGCCCGAGGCAGGATTCGAACCTGCGACCGTAGCAGCAGCGCGGTTCCGGACTGAAGCGCCTCGACCACGGCGGCCGACGGTTTTTGTAGTGGAGAATAATATGATGTACTGGAATCCTGAATAAAACCTACCTTCTTTCCGACAACAATGTGTTGCATTACTTATTGACTACTCCTCGTACAAGGAGGTATGGTCTGGATCCGTCCAGAGAAGGTTGAACGATTAGCTGCCAGAGTTAGCGAAGAGAGGCTATGAAACTAGGAATGAGGACAGTCAATAAAAATGCGGGAGGGGTGAGGGAGGGGAGGAATGTATATTTTTTACAAACATTAGAAATTCACCCAGACATCTTCAAACAGATATTGGCCAAATTTAAAACGTTAAAAAATTTAAAATCTTGCGGAGACAATACAAGAAAATGAGTTAGAAAAGCAGCTATAGAGGAAAGGATACATAAAATGGGAAGATCATATGGCACGACCAAAGAATTTTACAACCAAAAACTGCCTATCTAAAATTGCAAAAATACACTGTATTAAAGCCAGAAAGTCAGTTTGAAAGCGAATGTCTAGCATTAAAATATAATTCAGGTAAATTAGAAATACCAAAAAGGCGCATAAGTAAGAAAATATGAGGCCCACGAGGAAGCTAAGGAACGTTGGAAATTACGTAGTGATGATGAAATTTACTGTAACATAGAAAACGTATCAGAAGTTATGAGAAAAAGAAGACTGGTAGTTTTTGGACATTTATATCGACTAAAAAACGATTTTCAAACATTTGTGTGAGAAGAAGACAGGAAGTTGAATCCATGAAAAAAAAGGATTTAGAAAATGTAATATAAACCTGAAGAAAAAACTGACAGAGAAATGACGAGGAAAAAGGTATGCAATGTGGAAGGTTTAAAAGGTAGAAGAATGGAGAAGCTGGCCTGAAGTCGTCAAAAGACAGGGAGAGGAACCACATTGAACAAATGGGATACTGGAAGAAGAGAATAACGAATGAGCAATTGAAAATGGAGCGTGGTCCTTAGTTGACCCATCTGAGAAATAAAATTAGCTTCACTATCTTATTTCTCTTTGCACTTACGCTTTGAAACACTATACGTCCTGAGATTACGAGAAACATGATGGGATGTGCATAAAATATTCATACTGATGCATTTCGATCCGCCACTGTATGCTATTTTTGTGTGTGCCCTTTGAGAATAACCAAAGGAAGAAATTAGTTGTGAGAGAATAACAAATTACATCATTCTGCAACTAGTATAGTTTCATGGGGTTTACAGTGTATAGAACCTGCGTAATGCAGCATGAGCAAGACATCCAACCTGAATGTCTGTCGTCAGCTTAGACCCTTGAGCTTATTCTGTCTATTAGTGAAAGTAAACCAAAAAGTATACATTCTATTCCCATTAAGACGCCCAGAAACCCACAAAAAAACGACACTTAGGACTAATTTGCGAATAAGCGACTGCAGGGTCACAGGTGACAGAAATGACAATGATTGCGGAGTTTGTAACTACACTACATGCAAATTCATTATTTCTTAATATAAGCTTTTTCGCCTTAGACAGTAAATTTCAGTCATTTTCAACGTCGTGTTAGAGATAGCTTTATGCTTTATTGGACGTAAACGCGTGACACTGGGTGGCTTGTAAGAAAAGGAAAATTATCTGAAACACTTCGGCACACATTAGTAAAAAAATAATATCGAAAATAAAGTTAATTTCACCGTAGAACTTCCTGTATTTTCTGTGTTCTTTCAGTGTTCCACTAATGATGACGGAATCCAGCTCAAACTAGTTCGGATAAAATAAATATTTGTAGTGGTTTACATCTGGAAGGACCATAAGTCCCATATATATCTGTTAGCCACTCCGTCTGCCTTTTAGAAATAAATATTAAACCTCGACTATAATCCTCTCACCTAAGTAGTCGAAACGCACGCGTGGACGAGCCCTGCAACAGATTCTGGACAATAATAAATTGAGGGCTCGCTGAAAGCTGGCAATTGACCCCGTCCTTATTCGGGATGGGGCTCCCTGAATACGTAATATTAATGTGGCAAACGAAAGAGGTTACAGGCGAAAAACGAAAGCATTAATTTTTCATTATAATGCCTTGGCTGTGGGTGGACATTTAATAGAACGTCACGTACCACGTAAGCAAGTCGCTGGTGAGGAATTTGTAAAGTTCCGAAACAGTAACTGTGCATTTTAAACGAAGTGATTTAAAATCAAGTTATGAATAGTCACTTCTTTATGTAATAAATATTCTGTATTAGATAATATCCTGTAACCTGTAACCACCCCTCACATTTTAGAATAACAATGTTCATAGAATTTTGCGGCAAGCGGACAAGTGGAATTTATTTCTTTACGTTAGAAACGAAAGGAGTTACTGAAATAAACAATGTTCCTAAGCCTACCTACACACTGCATGCTATACTTACCATATAACTGTGTTCAGCGGGTGTTCAGAAATGATAAAAATCACTCAATATGAACACAATTTTATTTCACAGAGAGTAACTGTATGCGCCCTGATCTGCCCTCTCTCAGTACAACAATACGCATCCTGCTCAAACACATCTTGTGTTCGTTTAGAGTATTTCAGTTACTTAAATTCTATCCACATAGTTAATGACTCTTTCCTATGTGCCTGGTCACCTAAAAAGAAATTAGTTTGTCCAGTGCGCCTAATGGCTGCCAGACAAGTGTTACTCTAAATATTGAAAGTAAAGTTAAATGAAATTACTGTTTAAACAAACAACTGACTTAATTTAAACTTTGTTATGTAAAAAACTAACTTTCAATAACCTCAGTGTAACGTAATGCAAAACTTAGAAGAAGGCAAGCATTTACTTTTGATTACTGAAAGATTGAACTGCATTTTATTTAAGCAAATGAGCAACGGGTTTTACTTTTAAAATAACAACAATAAATTACATACTAAGTAAGCAGAAGTCACTCGCTAAGCTAAATACAGAATAAATGAAATTGCACACTCTTAATTTGTGCTGTATCTTTAGTAATTAGTTTTGCCAGTGAAATTTTACTTTAAGTAGCCCCTGTTATGCAACACAAGAATGAACAGTTACTGTGGCAGAAAATTTAGGCTGGAGATGGATTTTAGCATGCACACTAAATGACAGTAAATAGTTAATCACGTTTCATATTCTTACGACACTCGGTGATTGCATGGAAAGGCCGGCCGGAGCGGCCTAGCGGTTCTAGGGGCTACAGTTTGGAACCGCGCAACCGCTACGGTCGCAGGTTCGAATCCTGCCTCGGGCATGGATTTTTGTGATGTCCTTAGGTTAGTTAGGTTTCTACATCTACATCTACATCCATACTCCGCAAGCCACCTGACGGTGGGTGGCGGAGGGTACCTTGAGTACCTCTATCGGTTCTCCCTTCTATTCCAGTCTCGTATTGTTCGTGGAAAGAAGGATTGTCGGTATGCCTCTGTGTGGGCTCTAATCTCTCAAATTTTATCCTCATGCTCTCTTCGCGAGATATACGTAGAAGGGAGCAATATACTGCTTGACTCCTCAGTGAAGGTATGTTCTCGAAACTTCAACAAAAGCCCGTGCCGAGCTACTGAGCGTCTCTCCTGCAGAGTCTTCCACTGGAGTTTATCTATCATCTCCGTAACGCTTTCGCGATTACTAAATGATCCTGTAACGAAGCGCGCTGCTCTCCGTTGGATCTTCTCTCTCTCTTCTATCAAGCCTATGTGGTACGGATCCCACACTGCTGAGAAGTATTCAAGCAGTGGGCGAACAAGCGTACTGTACCCTACTTCCTTTGTTTTCGGATTGCATTTCCTTAGGATTCTTCCAATGACTCTCAGTCTGGCATCTGCTTTACCGACGATCAACTTTATATGATCATTCCATTTTAAATCACTCCTAATGCGTACTCCCAGGTAATTTATGGAATTAACTGCTTCCAGTTGCTGACCTGCTACATTGTAGCTAAATGATAAGGGATCTTTCTTTCCATGTATTCGCAGCCCATTACACTTGTCTACATTGAGATTCAATTGCCATTCCCTGCACTATGCGTCAATTCGCTGCAGATCCTCCTGCATTTCGGTACAATTTTCCATTGTTACAACCTCTCGATATACCACAGCATCATCCGCAAAAAGCCTCAGTGAACTTCCGATGTCATCTACAAGGTCATTTATGTATACTGTGAATAGCAACGGTCCTACGACTCTCCCCTGCGGCACACCTGAAATCACTCTTACTTCGGAAGACTTCTCTCCACTGAGAATGACATCCTGCGTTCTGTTATCTAGGAACTCTTCAATCCAATCACACAATTGATCTTATAGTCCATATGCTCTTACTTTCACTAAAGGACTGTGGGGAACTGTCAATCAATTATATCTAGTCAAAAATAAATATACTAGTACATCGATTACGTATTAAACACAGTCCTTCAATACAGCTTACAGCTTCAGAATCAAAAGTACAGTGCAAGTTATCAACGGATACTAACCGGTGAAAATTTTGGATGGTGCAGAAGGTATTTTATCTGCATTTTCGGTGTTACAAGCTCCCCACGAATCTGCGCACATTCTTTCCAGACAAATTTGTGACAGCGCTTCAGCGCAGTAGCGATTGGCACAGTTACGTGCTTGCGTAATTTATCATATTCTACATCGACGTTCAAAATAATGCACTCTTCTAGACTAGTGAAGCCGGTTGCTTGGGTACGCGATAGAGGTGGACTGTTCTCGGAATGTTCTGGTTCGAAGTAAGCGAATTCGCCGGCTTCCTTTGAGACACTGATTAGCTAATTCCTGTGGAAGTCGGCGGACATGGAAGGCGGCAGCACGTGAGATGCCGGTGAGCTCTTCAAAGCGCCGCTACGTGCCTGCGCGGCTCCAGCCTGGACGATCTCTCCTCTCCAGCAGAAGCATGAGTTACGGCCGCGCCGCGCCCTGGAACTCCAGGCAGCTGGCGAGCGTCTGGGCTCCGCTCGCCCCCGTACATCACGAGCGCCGGAATGCTGCCACCCCACCAATCTGCACTCTCTCCCGGCCCTCCGGAAAGCACTCCGCACAGTAACTTAGCAGCGTAAGCGATAGCTGGCCAAACTGAGTGCTTTTTGTGAACAAAGCACCACTACGCAATCGGCGGCAGCCTTTTCCATTTGGTGACTCAACCGCTGCTAAAGCACCACATGAGGACTGGAATGAAAGTTATCAGTGCGGACACACTTAACCCAGGCGCTCCTTGCGGTACATATGGATCAACATCAATACTACCCAAACTATTTCATACATTATGGCAGAGGATATTTCTTACATACTTGATCTTGTCTAATCCGTTCGTGAATAATGCTTAGGAAGAACGAGTGGCTCTTAGCCTCCGTATGAACAATTTTTCTCATTTCCTCGTCGTCGTCATTCACGAGATGTACACGAGAAGGAACAATACATTGCCCTTACTCTCTTGGGATTTCACCTTCACCTTGACACATACACTCAAGTGACAGAAGTCACGGGATTCCTCCCAATATCGTGTCGAATCTCCTTTCTGCCCGGTGGAGTGTAGCAACTCGAAGACGTCTGGACTCAACAAGGTCGATGGAAGTCCCCTGCAGAAATTTTGAGCCATGCCGTCCATAATTGCCAAAGTCTTGCCGGAGCAGAATTTTCTGCACGAAATGACCTCTCGATTGTGCCCCATAAATGTTCGATGAGATTCACATCCGGCGATCTGGGTGGCCAAATCTTTCACTCGAATTGTCCAGAATGTTCTTCAAACCAATCGCGAACAGTTGTGACATGACGCAGTGTCGTTTGGGAACATGAAGTTCATGAATGGCTGCAAATGGTTTCCAAGTAGCCGAACATAAGCAGCTCCAGTCAATGACCGGTTCAATTGGATCAGAGGCTCTGTCTGTTCCATGTAAACACAGCCCACACCATTACTGGACCACCACCAGCTTGCACAGTGCCTTGTTGAAAACTTAGGTCCGTGGTTTCGTGGTGTCTGCGTTGCAAGCAATGTCATATTGTTAGCAAAAACATTCGCTTCAATAGTTTGCTGCGACAGCCCATTAACTCCACATTTCGCTGCACTGTCCTAACGGATTCGGTCGTCTTGCGTCCCACATTGATATTTCACAACTCTACCCAAAATCCGCTTCTCCCTTTCTTTAATTGAAGGCCGTCAGCCACTGCGTTGTCCGTGGTGAGAGATCGTGCTTGAAATTTGGTATTCTTGCTCCACTCGTGGCACTGTGGAGGTCGGAATACGGAATTCCCTACAGATTTCCGAAATGGAATGAACCACGCGCCTAGCTCCAACTACCGTTCCGCGTTCAATGTTAAATCCCGTCGTGCTGCCGTAATCATGCCTGAAATCTTTTCACTTTAATCGCCTGAGCATAAATGACAGCTTCGCCAATCCACTGCCATCTTATGCCTTGTGTACGTGATGCTACAGTCAGTTGTAAATGTGCATACTGCTATCACATAAGACTTTTGCCACTTCAGTGTAATGCCTGTCTTGCAACATTTGCCACTCGAGTTTGAGAATGCCTATACGCTCTCGCCCTTTCTAAATGATCCCCTGTCGAAACACGCCGTTCTTTTTTTAATCTTCTCTCTCACTCCTGCTAATTCGACCAGATAAGTGTCTCAGACTGACGAGCGATACTCAAGGGTTGGTCGAAGGAATCTTTTGGTAAGCTACGACTTTCATAGATGAATCACGTTGCCTTATAAGATTCTTCCAGTGAACCTACAGTGTCACTGCTTTCCCCATAACTAATTTTATTCCATCGTTTGTCACTTTATATGACATCTGAAGGTTACTCTGATGTAGTTCACAGTTGTTTCCGTTTACAGTAGTTTATCGTCGATAGGGTAAACGAACTGTAATACACATGTTTATACGCATTCCATTACATTCATTTACTTTCGGAGTGAACTGACTGCGACTGAACCAGTGTTCCATTTTCTGCTAGTGCTACTTTCTTTCATGATCCCCTCCTTCTTCTAACGTTGCACCCTTCCGATAGACAACGGCATCGTCCTCAGAAAGCGTCATAGAGCTTCGGTCCTTATACACTAAATCATTTATGTAAACTCCCGACAGTAATGACAATATAACAATTCCTTTCTGTCAACCCCTTAAATTACATTTACATCTGTCGATTTCGTACCGTTAAGAACAACGTGTTGAGTTACATGTGGCAGGAAATATTGAATTAGAAAATCTTGAATACAATCACAAATCTGGTTTTATACTCGGTAAGCTTGTAGTTTGTTCATTAATCGATAAAGAGTAACTATATAGAATACATTTAGAAAGTCAAGGAATGCCGCATCAAACTTGATAAGACCATGCGCCGACCGCTGTTCTTTACATAAAGTTTCCTAGTTATATTTCACACAATCCTGTTTAATCAACATACATGGAAGTATCTGCAACTCAGACCCAAATCTAATTACCGTGAATCATGGTTTGTCATCCGAGTGACACTTTAGTGACGGACGATTGTTAATTTTTTCGTAGCAAGTCTTGTAAATTAAAACTGCAATGAAGTTTACAGTCCCAGACATTTACTGTGGAAGTATGATCGAATGATTTAGAGGCCCAGTTGATGTGTGATAGTATGTCTGAGTGTTCGTCAAACCAGGAACTTATTCGTGCAGGTTGCGATGACAGCTGTTATCTTGCAAGAGGAGAGTGCCCAGAGGACAATCGTCATGGATTTGTACCAGAAAAGGTCACTGGGAATCTTAAAATAAACAGTAACCTCAATAAGTTGGGTTAAGTCATCTTACGAAAAATACTACCACTTCGTCACAGAATCACCCTCGGCCTAAAGTGTACCTCCCACACAACGGGGGTTAAACGCATGATTCGACAGTCTTTAAACTCTACGTCTTGAAATGAATAAATACTGCGACTCACAAAACCACACTACATACATAGCGCCAGTAACTTTCCAGTTCCTGTTTTGTTTTTCCCATTGAAGATGTGCAGCTCAATGCGCCGCTGTGGGCAATGACCTTCAGCGAGGTAATTGACTCCAAATGTCAATTGCATGAAGTTCCCTTCGCAATGGTGCTTGGAAACTTATCAACTTAATGAAATTTATTCGCAATTGCAGAATCTTTCTGACAATAGCTTCGTTAGATGTGGAGATATTACCTATTCGTGACACATGAAAATCTGTGCCGAACCGGGACTCGAAGACGGACTTCCCGCTCTCCGCCAGCGGCCGCCTTAACAACTTTGGCTATCCGCGCACACTTCCAAGACCGACCCAAACATCCACACGTCACACTGTCCGCGACTCCATCGCTGGCGACCTTACTTGGATTCCCGCCACAGGGTTTCTGGGAGACGAACATACTCAACGTTAGTACTACGATCGTCATTTCACCCGTCGAGGCTTGCAATTTTTATTTTTAGAAGTGTCTATAGAAACAGATATTGGTGACGGTCTTGCTGCTGTACCAAATTTACGAAATTTATTTGCGATTAGTACGGCTGCAAGATCGTCATGCATGTCTGTTTTCCAGACACTGTTAAAAATTAGTATTACTGAAACAGATCTGAATTCTTTGATAACAGTCACTCTGTCGAGCATGAAATCAGTTGTCACTGACAAGGTGTGACACTCGTCTCCGGCCTTATGTTGGTTAGGATCCTCTTCTTTTCTTGTGCAGTGATACATTTCTATGAGTTGTGCATCATTCCTCGTAGACAAATTGGACAGCCTAGATGGTTCACCAACAAATCGGGCGAATTCATTCACGGTGTGGTGACGGACACGTCCAAACGCAGCAGCTCTCTTCTGCCACTCCGTCGCGTCTCCACGTCGCGCTGCTTTCATACAACAGACTGTCTCGTACATAGCATTTCACTGCCATGGCATATGCGAGAGGTTGAGCGTCACGTGAGTGCCAGTACCAACTGTCCACCACTTACAGCGCTCCAAAGCGGCTTGCGTGCTTTCATTTATATTTTTTCCACTGGTCTTATGTTCGCTTCTTCACCGTACCTATGTGCATTATCTCCTGCACATTTCAGCCATATGTCTGTGGAACAGCCTATACAGTAAATTGCGCTCGATTAAAATTCATGTTACAGCGCTATTGAAGTATTTCATACTGTGGTAATCTAGCTTTTTCCTCTGTACTATTGTGAACCATCACCTACCTTTCATTATTTTAATTGCCTCTCTTATCTTTGCATTATTTATTCTTGCATCAGCTCTTCATTTGAGTGATGTCTATAATTCCTCGCTCATTCCAGAAGCAATTAACTTCTCCTCTAGATTGAGTTCTCTCTGTACTGCTTTTAAATGTTCCATTCGTCGCTCTCGAAACTTCGGTGGCGTCGCGCGAAATCACACTCGCGATCTCGATGTGCATCCACACCCTCTTGGTAGTGTGAGGCAAGCAAGGCAAAGCAAGTGGCTTCCTGTTCCACAGGTTTAATAGGATACGTATAATGCTGTATCTGGCTTAATTTACTAAACTGATATTCGGGTAAAATCAGTTTAAATGAGGATCACCATACTCGTTTCGATTCTCAAGATAGGGTTAAACATCACAACTCAAAAGTCAATAATTACAAGTCCCGTAGCTGTCTAATAGCTTTGAGGAAAATTACGAAATCCAAACACAGAAATGGAAAGGTTCACGGCAACAGTTAAATGCATAATGCATAAACTTCAACTGGCTTTTAGCAATTGACGTTAATAATCACCACAGCAACAAACCATTAACACATTTTAAGTCAGCAGGGAAAAGATATCTCAAAAACATCATTCATAAATTTCCCGTGAAAAAAATGAAATTTATTTGCGTCAGTTAACGCTAATGAAGCATGTCACTCTTATCCAACAACAATTCCAGCTAACTAATGTCTTCTGGCTCTGCTCTGAGTCCTTCTCACACACGAAAAGCCCACTCATCAATCTGCAACACTCACTGAGAACAACAGAATCCGACGACCGTGCACGAGAAAGCTCTTTCGAATAATTTGCTGCCTTTACTTATCGGAGAAATAAGTCAGTTGATCCCAACACGTCGCCTTACTGTTGTGCACAACAGATTTCATACTGAAAACAACGACTGTACATACACAATTAATTTTGCTATCCATCGTTAAATAGCTTTAAGTGGAAAATCAGGGAATCTGATTTGGAAAGGATGTGGAAGATATCCGTACCCATCCTATTTACATGGTAGCACTTGCTCCAATGACCCCATTATCCACGGAATTTTAAACGCTTATCAACCTTCATCTCTGAACAAGAGTCTTTTATCATACGCTACACGTAATAATATACCCCACATATCCATCTTTTTGATTTGCAGCTCCTTCTATTGGCCGTGTTTGCAGTTAAAATTTTTGGATGTGAGGTCCGCCAGTTATGCAAAATACCGTTTTTCTCAGTACCCAAACACGTTTCGGCACCACTGGATCACTTTTGTGACAAGCTACCTGTAATAATTAACACAAAAGTGATCCAGAAAATTCATGCTCACCAAATGTAAAGGTATTTACAAAAAGAAACCATCTGTTGTTTGAACTAAAAATGCACATAATTTTATAATCATTTAACAACAATGTTCACATTGTAGAGTAAATAAAAACGAAAACCCACTGGTGATGATGGCACAGTGGTGCCGAAACATGTTTGGGTACTGAGAAAAACGGTGTTTTGCATCCAAAACTTATACACCACATGTTCACCTTACCGTAATGCACAATTGAAACAGTAACTGCAAGTTCTGACTGACCTGGTGTGTGTCCCGCTAATGTGATGACAGCCAACAGCCGCACAGAGGCCATTACGACTCCGGATACTGCGTTAAGTGGTTCACGTTGAGCTAGGGCACGGTGCCGGAGCGGCAGTTTTTCCTGCAACGGCGCGCAGATCGGCGATCTCTCGCGTGAGCGCGGCCGGTCAGCGCCGTGAGAGCGGCAGGAGGTGACCATCGCGTGCCTGCGGCCTCTTAAGGCTCCAAAGTTGAGCAAGGCCTGCCAAAACCTCACTGCTCCGCATCTGCCAGGCGCCGAGTCCGATCTGTCTCACACAAGTATGAGGCGAATTCGTTATCACCTCGAAAACTTCAAGCAGCGACCATGAGGCACGTTGCTGCTGTTAGCCCTTCATTACTCATTCAGCCTTCAGTGAGAAATTCCTTCCATCAGTGGTAGACTTGTCGGAAGGTTATTTGTGGAAGTACGCGTTTCGGCAGTTCAGGAAACGTTCCAGCTCGGAAGTAAGCTGGAGGTGCCTGCCACGCAATGTCTTTATTGGATGTGTGAGGAAGAACACACGGATGGGAAGGGGGAGGGACACAATTTCATGAGGCAGCTTGTGTTGTTGTGTCCTGTGCAGACTCAGCTGCGGCTCTGTGGCAGAGCGTAGACACCCCTTTGGTCAGCTTCCCGCTCAGCTAACAATTAATTGTACTGTACAGTGTCAGAGACAACCGATGTAACACAAGATTGCGTTCTGGAGTAAGCAGTAAGGAAATGGAATCTCAGACCTTAAAAGAAGGAAATACAAGAAATCAGATTGGGATAAAGCAACTTGAACATCAAACCCAACATTCTAGCATTTGCAGATGATGAAGCAGTATTATCAGAAAACATCGAGCAGCAACAGTGCAGATCAACATGTTGAAACAGACAGTGGAAAAGGCTGGATTACAAATTCTTTCGAGAATAAATTGATAACAACCGTTAAAAACGTTCCAAATTTCCTAGCCACAAGATACTGCACAATTAGCAGAATGAAGACATTGTAAGTACTTGTGGGGAATAATGCAGCCAAATGATGTAGATAAAGAAGTAAATGCAAATAAGACACTGAAAATGGGAACAGTTCATAAATTAACTACAAACATTAGTAGTGGAGCAAAGTGGGTTCTGTATCACTTTTAATAGTAAATTGATATGCTCATTAACTGATCTATTACAACAGCCCATCCCCTTTCCCCTTAATCTATTGTTCTCTATTGTTCTGTTATGTGGATTTTCATGTAACCCCACCCCTCATCACACCAGGGCCTTTCAGAAAGTACAACACTGGATGTACAGATGAAAGAAGAAAAGAACACAGTGAAAGGGTGAAGAAATGCTGAAAAATCCCAAAATTGGAAAAACAGACGACCCCTGCAGAAATACTCCAAACAGTCTAACGTAACCA
This sequence comes from Schistocerca cancellata, assembly GCF_023864275.1. Classification (NCBI taxonomy): domain Eukaryota; kingdom Metazoa; phylum Arthropoda; class Insecta; order Orthoptera; family Acrididae; genus Schistocerca; species Schistocerca cancellata. The sequence continues at coordinate 598,707,563 of NC_064631.1, read as the reverse complement.
TTTCCACTAAATGATCGGTTCAGTTGGACCAGAGACTCCAATCCGTTCCATGTAAACACAGCCCGTACTATTACGGAGCTACTACCAGCTTGCACAGTACCTTGTTGACAACTGGTGTCCATGGCTTCGTCGGGTCTGCGCCACACTCGAATATTACCATCACTTCTTCTTACCAACCGAAATCGGGACTCACCTGAGAAGGCCACGGTTATCCAGTCTTCGAGGGCCCAAGCGTTATGGTCACGAGCCAGGAGAGGCGCTGCGGGCGATGTCGTGCTGGTAGCAAAGTCAGTTGCGTCGGTCGTCTGTCGCCGTAGCTAATTAACGCCAAATTTCTCTGTATCGTCCTAACGAATACGTTCGTGGTACGTACCACATTGATTCCTACGGATATGCTGCGATTGTGTTGCTATAATCACGTCGGAAACCTTTTCACATGAATCAGCTGACCACAAATGATAGCTCCATCAATACATTGCCCTTATATACCTTACGTGCGCGATAATACAGCAATATGTATATACGCGTATCGCTGTGCCATGACTTCTGTTACGTCCCTGTGAATTACACAGGTGTTCATAGCAAATTTGTGTTTGAATATTTGTTTGATTGTTCGCAGAAACAATTTATGGACGGACTCATACCTTATAATAATTTAAAAAAACATATGTTATAGAACTTCACAATAAAGGATGTTATAGAACATGTTTTTGCAGTCCACTGCGAGTGGTATTTTGGTGTTAGATGCGGAAACATGTTGCAACAGTGAACGAGTACATTGTGAAGAAAAGTCTGAGATCCTGTGCTGCTAACAAAACCGTCATTCTGGTTGACAACGGATGATAAAGTTTCACAAGTTCTTGTAAAAGGATTGTAGTACTTCCATGTAGGCTGCGGTACCCAAACGGAAAGGTCATCTGTAACCCCTTTTCTCCACAAGATCAGAAACGTGTTTACGATGGGTAGCGTGTGAAGATGTTGGCGGAAACATCCGAGAGTAAATATGAGTCTGGTTATTAGTGAGGCGAGGGACTTTGGCGTTGAATTTGTAGGTTATTTCGTGGGATTGAGGACCGATGGTTTAATTGTTGCGAACTTATTGCTTGTTGTTCCATCCTGTTTCAGTTGCCAGTCTTCAGTCATGTACCCGTGTAGAAGATATCGATAATCGGTACTTGGGATTGCAGTCCGAGTGGTACCTCCAGTCACTGCAGCTTCTTTGGCTAAGCGGTCGACAGCTTCGTCGCCAGCGATACCACAGGTTAGTTTCACCGAAACGAAAAAACACGGTGGCCTTTTTCACGCATCTGTTCCAGCGTCTTTGACAATCCTGTATACAAGGGAGGTTTTAGTCAAACTGGAGGAGTCAGTGTGTCGGAAATGCAATGATTCTGTCATCAGAGAATAGAAACTAAGTGTGTCTAGTGTCCCCTACGGTCACGCTGTCCGTAGCTCGTGGTCGTGCGGTAGGGTTCTCGCTTCCCGCGCCCGGGTTCCCTTGTTCGATTCCCGGCAAGGTCAGGGATTTTCTCTGCCTCGTGATGACTGGGTGTTGTGTGATGTTCTTAGGTTAGTTAGGTTTAAGTAGTTCTAAGTTCTAGGGGACTAATGACCATAGATGTTAAGTCCCATAGTGCTCAGAGCCATTTGAACCACTTGAACCACGGTCACGCTACTTGCGTTTGTTGGTGATGCTGAAGAGCCCAGACTTGTGCGAACATTTTATGCCATGCCTAATACGCGTAGGAAAACTGTTGACATTCAAAATAGCTTGTAGTCGTCTCGGAATGGTTTAATGCAGGTATTGTATGGTTTTCAGTGGAATCTGATACAATTCTTCCCGAAAAATGATAAAAAGTTCCGATAACGATGTTGGAGGTGGATAGTGATACCGCGCCCATCTCTCCAAAGTAGACCTCAGAAGCTCAGTCACATTTAGATTTGCTGACTGTTGGCCAGGGGACATTCTCCTCCTCTCAAAACCGGTCTTGGACGATGTGAGTTGTGTGAACAGGGACCCCGTCGTCTTGGAACTCAGCATCACCATTGTATCACAGAATGAACCTGATCCACCAAATGGTCACATAATCCTCGGCAGTAATTCGACTTGCTGAGAACGAATGGGGTCGCTGGTGTACCACGATAGGGTTGCCGAAATCATCATCGAATCACCGCCATGTTTCACTCCTGGGAAACAGAGTGAAACAACACTAACTAGGCCAAATTACTTTCTTGGTTCAAATGGCTCTGAGCACTACGGGACTTAACATCTATGGTCATCAATCCCCTAGAACTTAGAACTACTTAAACCTAACTAACCTAAGGACAGCACGCAACACCCAGTCATCACGAGGCAGAGAAAATCCCTGACCCCGCCGGGAATCGAACCCGGGAACCCGGGCGTGGGAAGTGAGAACACTACCGCACGACCACGAGCTGCGGACAAATTACTTTCTTCTGCTGGTCCATAGTCCAGGTGTAATGGCTTCGGCACCACGTTTACGTTTTTCGGGCATTTGCATCATTGATGAGCGGATTTGGAATTCCAGCTCGCACTGCAGTTAATGGAGCTCCCTTCGTGTTGGTTTGGTGTTGACAGGGTTCGCGAGTGCGACATTCGGCTATGCTGCGACTTTTGCAGCCTTTGTCCTCTCATTTATCGTCAAAATTATCTTAAGTGACCTTCCATCAGCACCACTCAACACACACTTTCATCAGCGTTGTGATTTAGCGAATGATGTTTTCCCGCTCCCCCTCCATGCGGTGTAAATTTTCAATACAGTGCCTCCAGAAATAACCAAACACTATTGGCTACCTTGGTTACGGAGCCACCCGCTATACGAGCACCTAGAATTTTCCCTACATTCGAATGCACTGAGCTCCAACACAGTGCTCTCACAACGACACAGAATACTGTTGGTTGTGACCACGACCGACACTTGCAAAACATTAAGAACAATGCAGAGCTGCCGTCTATGTTCAAATACAACAGCGCAATCTGCATGCTTGGCTAGCATCTACAGTTACGTTCAAGCATGCGTTTCTCGTGGTGTTTCCATTTTTTTGTTCACCCGCCGTATTTTTTTTTTTTTTTTACTCCTTATATTTTCTTAAAAACTGCATCAATGTTTGTTGCCAATTTGATCCTCACAGTCAAAGATAATGCCAGTTCACCTTAGACAATTTCAACGAGAATAGAAAGCTAAAACCTTTTAGTTTAGTTGCTCCGATGACCTTCACTGAAATCTCCTGAGTATCTAAATATGCTTGGACTAGGGGAGGAAGCCAGGCCCCCATGAACCATGGACCTTGCCATCGGTGGGGTGGCTTGCTTGTCTCAGCGATACGAATAGCAGTACCGTAGGTGCAACCACAACGGGTGGAGGTTGAGCAGGGGACAAGTTATGTGTTGAGAGGCCAGAGAAACGTATGGTTCCAGAAGAGGGGCAGCAGCCTTCTCAGTAACTGTAGGGGCAACAATCTGGATGATTGATCAAGCCTTGGAATATCAGCCAAGAGGGCCTTGCTGTGCTGGTACTGAGAACGGCTGAAAGCAAGGGGAAACTATAGCGTAATTTTTGCGTAGTGCACTCAGCTCTACTGTACGGTTAAAGGATGATGGCGTCGTCTTGGATAAAATATTCCGGAGGTAAAATAGTCCCCCATTCGGTTCTGCAGGCGGAGAAGACTACCCAGGAGGATGTCGTCATTAGTTGAAACAAAACTGGCGTTCTACGGATCAGAGCGTGGAATATAAGATCTCTTAATCGGGTTGGTAGGCTGGAAAATTTTAAAAAAGGAATTGGATCGGTTGAAGTTAAATATAGCGGAAATTAGTGAAATTCGGTGGCAGGAGGAACAGGACTTCTGTCAAGTGAATACAGGGATATAAATGCAAAATCAGATGGGGATAATACAGGAGGAGGTTTCGTAATAAATAAGGAAGTAGGAATGAAGGTAATCTACTATGAACAGCGTCGTGTACGCATTATTGTAGCCAAGATAGACAAGAAGCCCATACCTATCACAGCAGTACAGGTTTATATGCCAACTAGACCCGCATACGACGAAGAGATTGAAGAAATGTATGATCAAATAACAGAATTATTCATATAGTTAAGTGAGACGAAAGTTTGATAGTGATAGGGGACTGGAAATCGACAGTAGGAAAAGGAGGAGAAGTAAAAGCAGTAGATGAATATGGATTGGGGGAAAGGAATGAAAGAGGAAGCCCCCTGGTAGAGTTTTGCACAGAGTATAATTTAAGAATCATAAAAATGGTATACATGGAAGAGACCTGGAGACACCGGAAAGTTTCAGACTGCGTATATAGTGATAATATAGAAATATAGGAACCACATTTTAAACTGTAAAACATTTTCAGGGGCAGATGTGGACTCTGACCACAATTTATTGGTAATGAACCACAGACTGAAAGTTAAGAAATTATAAAAATGTACGAAATTAAATAGATGGGACCTAGATAAGTTGAAAGAACCAGAGGTTGTTGAGAGTTTCAGGGGGAGCATTAGCAACGACTAACAAGAACAGAGGAAAGGAGTACAGCAGAAAAAGAATGGATGGCTTTAAGAGATGAATGGCTAAGCAGGAATGGCTAGAGGACATATGTAAGGATTTCACTAGGGGAAAGATCTACACCGCCTACAGGAAAATTAAGGAGGCCTCTGGGGAAAAAGAGAAGCAGCTACATGAATATCTAGAGCTCAGATAGAAAACCAGTCCTAAGCAAAGAATGGAAACCTAAAAGTGGAAGGAGTATATAGAGAATCTGTACAAGGGAGATATACTTGAAGACAATATTATAGATAGGGACGTTGATGAAGGTGAGATGGGAGATGCCTTACTGAGAGAAGAATTTGATGGAGCTCTGAAAGATTTATCTCGAAACCAGGCAACGAGAGTATACGGTATTCCGTCAATTGTACTACTTGCCTTGGGAGAGCCAGCCATGACAAAGCTCTTCCATCTGGTGTGCAAGATGTATATCACAGGCAAAATACCTTCAGACTTCAAGAAGAAGATGGGAAGACATGGGAGATACCCTACTGCGAGAAGAATTTGATGGAGCTCTGAAAGATCTCGAAACAAGGCCCCGACAGTATACGATATTCCGTCAATTCTACAGTTTGCCTTGGGAGAGCCAGCCATGACAAAACTCTTCCATCTGGTGTGCAAGATGTATATGACAGGCAAAATACCTTCAGACTACAAGAAGAATGTAATAATCGCTATTCCAAAGAAACCAGGCGCTGACAGGTGTCAAAACTACCGAACTGTCAGTTTAACAAGTCATGTTAGCAAAATACCAACACGAACTCTTTACAAAAGAATGGAAAAACTGATAGAAGCCGAGCTCTGGGAATATCAGTTTGGATTCCGTAGAAATGTTGGAACACGCGAGCCAGCACTGACCCTTCGACTTCCAGTAGAAGATACGTTAACGAAAGACAAACCTACGGTTCTAGCATTTGTAGTCTTAGAGAAAACTTTTGACAATGGTGACTGGAATACTCTCTTTGAAATTCTGAAGGTAGCAGGGGTAAATTACAGGGAGCGAAAGGCTATTTACTTCTTGTACTTAAACCAGACGACAGTAATAAGAGCCGATGGGCGTGAAAGGAAAGCCGTGTTTGAAAAGTGAGTGAGACAGGATTGTAGCCTATACCAGATGTTATTCAATCTTTGTATTGAACAAGCAGTAAAGGAAACCAGAGAAAAATTTAGAATAAGAGTTAATGCTCAGGGAAAAGAAACAGAAACTTTGAGATTTCCCGACGACATCGTAATTCTGTCAGAGACAGCAAAAGGCTTGAAAGAGCAGTTGAACGGAATGGACAGTGTCTTGAAAGAAGGATATAAGATCAACACCAACAAAAGCAAAACAAGCATACTGGAACCCAGTCGAATTAAGTCAGTTGTTGCTAAGGGAATCAGATTAGGAAACGAGACATTGAAAGTAGTAAATGAGTTTTGCTATTTGGACAGCAAAACAGCAGGCGATGGCCAAGGTAGAGAGGATATAATATGTAGACTGGCAATAGGACGAGAAATCGTTCTGTAGAAGAGAAATTTGTTAACATCGAATACACACTGGTGTTCAAAATTGAAGCAACAAATGGACATTTTTCAAGGTTACGTTTATTTTGCCAGATAACAGTGTAAGTAGTTGACAGTAAAGTAGAAACAACGTAAAGAACACAGAACGTAAACAAAAGCAACATGCAAAACGATAGACAAAAGTGTCGTTCATTTTTTCCAACTGAACGGATTTTCACACACATTCCGACAACTCGTTAATGTGCTCAGTATGGGTTGTGACCACTTCTGGCAGCAAGGCAGTCCTGACTATGGCAGGACATGCTGTGAAAGATGTCATCAATCTTATGTTGAAGCACTAGCGCCTTTACTTCTTGCACAGCTTCACAAGTGTTGGAGAGTGACTGGTGAATGCTGATGTGACGCAGTTTGTCTCCCTAGTGCGTCCCAGACGTGCTCTATGGGATTCAAATCGGGAGAGCCAACAGGCCATGCTATGCCTGTAACATCTTCCGTTTCCAAGAAAACAACAAACACCCATGCTGTATGATGTCAAACATTATCATCCAGCAATACGAAGTCTGCCACTTCACAGCAACACCACATGAGATCCCAAGATCTCGTCACGATACCTGACAGCAGTTACATCTTGCCGATACACCCGTACAATCTCATAAAGAAGTGTTCGAGTGGTCAACAAAATCCCTGCCCTTACCATTAGGGATCCTCCTCGTATCAGCCTCATTCCACAATTTCAGGGTCCAGAAATGGTGTTCCACATTACCTCCTGATGGGAATCTGTCGAGAGTAACTCTCCAGACCAGATTGGGACTTATCTGTGAAATGAACATAGGCCCACTAGTCTACCGTCCAGGTGGCACGTTGACGACTTCACTCTAGACGTTCCATTCTGTGAAGACGCGTCATAGGAATGCATACAGCAGGTCTCTGACAATAAAGGCCACTCTGTTGAAGCCTTCTGTACACCGCTTGTCTCGATAAAACACATCCTGTGGATGCCGCGAGGTCAGATGCCAGCTGCCGTGCTGTACTAAAGCGATACCGTCGTGCCCTTACAGCCAAATAAAGGTCCTCTCTTTCTGATGTCACACGTGGCCGGCCTTGCCCTGGTCTTTAGGATACACTTTCGCTCTCTATAACCTGTCGCCACATCCAGGAAACAAAAGAACGGTTCACATTAAGCCATCGAGCCACGTCAGTTTACGACACTCCACAGCAGAGAGTCTGGTAGGAATCTTCTTTGTCCCTTACTGCACCGTCTGTGTTTGTGAACACAGGATTGTGGATGTGGAACTATCCGGCAAACACTACCCGGTTTAATAGGTGCCCTGACATCATTGTTGGCGTGGTTGTCCATCGATCGGAGTGCCATCTTCCGTTCAGAATATCATCGTACGAACATATGTTGATAGTTAATATGATTTATAGTCAATTAGACACAGGACGGGGAAATAGCGATATGTTGCTTTAATTTTGGACACCGGTGTAGATTTAAGTGCTAGGACGTCTTTTCTAAATGTATTTGTCTAGAGAGTAGCCATGTATGGAAGTGAAACATGAACGATAAACTGTTTGGACAAAAACAGAATAGAAGCTTTCGGAATGTGGTGCTACAGAAGAATGTTGAAGATTAGATGGGTGGATCATGTAAGTAATGAGGAGGTACCGAATAGAATTGGGAGGACAAGAAATTTGTGGCACAATTTGATCAAAAAAAGGGATAAGTTTATAGGACACATTCTGTGAAATCAAGGAATCACCAGCTTAGTATTGGAGATAAATGTAGGAGGTAAAAATCGTAGAGAGAGAACAAGAGATACAGTAATCATATTCAGAAAAATGTAGGATGCAGTAGTTACTCGAGGATGAAGAGGCTCGCACAGGGCAGAGTAGCAAGGAGAGCTGCATCAAACCAGTCTTCGGACTGAAGACCACAACAACAGTGTTGTAAATGTTCTAGTGATCCAGAAGCCTCCAGTTAAGTACCGTAGTCCGCAGCTCGTGGTCGTGCGGTAGCGTTCTCGCTTCCCGCGCCCGGGTTCCCGAGTTCGATTCCCGGCGGCGTCAGGGATTTTCTCTGCCTCGTGATGACTGGGTGTTGTGTGATGTCCTTAGGTAGTTAGGTTTAAGTAGTTCTAAGTTCTAGGGGACTGATGACCATAGATGTTAAGTCCCATAGTACTCAGTGCCATTTGAACCATTTTAAGTAACATAGGTTGAGGTTTGAGGTGTTCGATTTCAGACTGATGGATTCATATCAATTCATTTTAAGAAAAAAGGTGGCGCAAAGATACCGTCGTCGTAGATGGATTTTAGTTTCATGTGTTTCGACGAAGAGTGCATTGGTAGGGGTGTAGCTCATTGCCCCGAAACAAGCTCTCAGCGCTTTATATTGGCGTTTATTGGCTCTGTGGAGGTAACTGTTAGGTGCGGATTCATAACTACATCTTCCTTACTGATTGGATGAACCATCGTTCGGAAAATGTTAGTGCTCTCTGTGCCGATGCTCAAGGCCCACCCAAGTCATGTCGCCGCTCTGAATATCTTGGCAGCTCACAGGTTAGTTAAGAAGTGATAAAGAGTCCCATGTAAGACTACCATTTTCGCGAAAACAGTACTGCATTTGATTTAGTTTTGAAATACTCAGTCCGTCTCTTGTGCACCATTGTTTGAGAGCGAACATTGCGGTTGTCAGTTGTGACTTATATTCTATTACGTTCTCCGGGAAAATCCTATGAAGGTCAACAGTGTGGATGCTAAACAGAAGAGGTGTCTAAATAGGTCCTTGCGCACACCCCATACACCCAGTTTGTGGTCATATCCTATATCCTTCACGTGGGATTAGCGGAAACCGATCAGAGAGAAAAGACAACAGGTGTTCTGCAAACGTGTGGCATATGCGTTGTTCCTTCAGTATTGGGAGCACCACGACATCAGAGACGTTACTTGGATCCAGAAAAGAAGCTGTAGATACACGTTTCAGCGGAAACAGGGCAGTATGCCACTAATCAGACGCATGTGAACATTTTCAATACCTTCCCTTTGCGAAAAAATGTACGATTACTAGCGCATAGATCGTGGTACTCAGTCCTCCACTCTAACCAGAATTTGACTATTCTTTCCAACACTTTGTAGAGACAGTCCTCCACTTTAACCAGAATTTGACTATTCTTTCCAACACTTTGTAGAGACATTGTTATGTTACTGACTGATACTAAGCCGCCGAATCAGGAGTTTACCCTGACTGGACACAAATAACATCATGGTTATCTTTGTCGGCTCAGTGTTGGAATATTCCGACCAAATTTTACGTTTCATTCTAAATACGGAGTAGGTGTTGCCGTCCTTCATATGGCAGAACGGTAGCGATGCAGTGCATATTATCTAGGCCGGGTGAGTATTATTGCCTGCCGAGATAGCTCTCTGCAGCTCGACCGCCGAGAATAGCTGTAAAAAAAGGGGACTGTCTCTGTAATAGTTGGCCTATGACAGAGGGAGATGTTTGCCTTCGTAATATCTGTTCCATAATGCAGGTCGTAAGCACCGAATTCTAATGGAGAGGTAGCGAGGGTTTCTTTAAACTCTTCTCTTTCTTTCACACACATAAGATTTTAGTATTTTTAGTTATAAAGCTGCAGAGGTTTTTCCAACTCGTTCTCTTCTAATTTTCCGAAAACTTCTTGTTTACCTGTTGTTGTTTTTTTCAGGCTGATGTAGTTTTTTAAGTACTCCTATTATCCCTCAGTGCTTCCTTTCGTTCGTTGATGACTCTAACATTCGGTACCTCATCACACCCACCTAATTTGATTCCTCTGCAAACTAAGTCCGTCCCCACCCGTTGCCACCACCACCAAAATGTCCATTTCCTCAATATTGCTCATTTTACCAGTTACCACTCAGCCTCCAAATTAATTACCAGTTTCGATTTACTGTAGCTAGTCAAAGATTTGTAATATGGAAGTCATTTTAAAACAGAGGATTTAAGAGCGAGCAATGAAGAATTTACATAAACATAAAAATTGGCTTTCATGAATTCAAATTATGAATACCACTATATCTGTGTTTAAGAAACACCCACATGTAGGTTTCAAGGAAACTCTGAAAACTGACCCTGTTCAATATACATTATCGAGAAAACACCCACGGTGCTGACGCTTCTTCGTATTCGCTCGATGCAGGCCATCGTTCTAACGAAAGTAAGTCATCTTAACTGTCGGCGGCAGCGTACTGACACGCGGAAAGAGCTATCACGAATCTCAGAGCAACGCCCATTTTAAAGCTTCCCCTCCACAAATAAAGTCCGTAGCTCGTGCACTTGATCATTTCGTGAGGCTCGCTCGAAGCCTTGACACAGAAGCGTGCGGGCGGAAGCGAATAAATGCACCTGCTGTCTCAGCACCATGCTCTACATTCCCACAGGACGATCGATTCTGCAATCTCGGCACACGATCGTCCTCCCCAGTTTCATTCCTCCTTCTCAGGACGAGCAGCAGTCAGTCACGAAACAAACATTAAGTAGCCGAGACAACAATAACAGCTACCATAAATTGCAGGCTTACATGGAGAACATTGAGCTCTTGATAGCGGTATTGTAATACGAAATTACTGAATATAAACTGACGCAACGGTGACATAGTTCCCTCTCCTCTCCGCAATATGGATGTTATGCAACTTGGCGTCCCGCATTCATCACTTCGAGAATTGAGCGATTGTTACAACAGCAGCCACGGAGTGACGTCAGCTCGAAGTTGTAAGAGAAGTAACAATTTCAAAAATTTAAGCTGTTTAGTGACCACCTACATCGATTAGTGTAATGTGCAAGAGCGTGACATTCTGAGACGAACTGCTGTTTATGATCCTGGTTGGCTTGCCAACGCCAAATTTTCTTTTCTTTTCTTTTTTTTTAAACTTGCATAGGTTTGTGCAAAATCTTGTCAGTTCTATTATTCAAAGCATAATCTGATGTTGCATGGTTGTACAAAAATTTCTAACACTTTATTGCTATATTACGTTGATCACAGTTCTTGGGCCTAGAATTGTTTGGCATTATGTAACATGGTTATCAAGAAACTTCTTAGCAGTCGCGAATGTTTAAAAATATTTTATAAATCAGAGTTGTACTACTGCCGACTCACTAATTTTGTTTCTCGTCACGTCCGCTTCAGCGACATTATCCAAGCATAATCCAATTCTCATGAGCATACACAATATCACTCCTCGGTTTCCTTCTATGGATTGCAGATGAAGTTTTTTTCCAGACTATCTACCTCTGTAAATTATAGAATGATGAATTTCTATCTTAATTACAGTCACAAGATTCTTTGCATAATTAAATACTGCATGTTATGTAAATTTATATTGCAAGTAAAGAAAAATCAACATTGTATCTCTTCATAATGTTCTACCGTTCTAGTATTGCCTGCATAATGACAACTTGTTTGATGAAATACCGTGGGTCAAACGGTGCAACCAAATTTCTGTGTCAGATAAAGCATTGAAGACGCGCACATTTGTCTCACTCAAGTTATTTATATTCAGGGACAAAAAGATAAGAGAATTACTGCAAGTCAGTTAGGGTTAGATGATAATTAAGAGGCACAAGAGTGAGGAAGTTAGATGAGACACTGCTTCTCCAGAATGTACTCTGTTTGACGTACAACAGGAATATTGCTAGAAAATTTGCATATTTTGATTTACCATGTCAGTATGACACGGGTTCATCCTCTCTTATTCAACACAGCCACAACACTCAGGCAAAATTTTTTACCAAGCTGCACTTGATATCTACAGGCCATTTATTTGTTCTTATTTGGTTTTCTTCATTCCTACTGCAACAAAGATTACTGTCCTCTTGCAGACTATTTTATTTAGCAATACACTTTTGCAGTAAACCATCGAAGACGAACGTTTGAGCTAAGTTCAGCAGTGAGCTGGCTTTGATTTCACTCACATAACATTTGTGTGTTCTCCGCGATTACGGCCTTCGTTTTCTGAACGAGAGAAGTTAGTTCTGAAAATGAAAATCATTCACAGTGTAATCTCCCCCTCCTTCCTAATTCCAGCTATCGTCCACAATAAGCAAAGGCTTTTATGCAAAATTTGAGAAGAGCGAAGATTACGACACCCTTTCTAGTTTACTTAGCTTTTCGTGTAGAGTCGGCTTCAGTTCTTCTTGTCAAGGGTCTGATTCTTGAAACTGAAAATCTGACATTTTAGGTCCTCATGGGTGAATTGATCTAAATAAATTTGAAGATTGTATTTTGTCACGTTCTGGTATATCATACAGTCTTCTGAATTTTCACATTAACAAAGTCGGAAATTACTTTGTTCGCCCAAAATACAAAAATACGTCCGATCGTATCAGAGGCATGCTTACTATTGTCGAGGAAAATTAATGCTAGTGGAGGATGTCACGTTACAACGGGAAAAAACAAAAAACAACGCAAAACAGATCAAACTGCCTAAATCCTCCCTCCGCCAAATTCCACATGGAGAATATGGCACTCTTGGCTAGCCATTACTTTGCCAATATTAATACAGGCTCGTAATACTGCAGCTACGAGTAAGGTCATTTGTCTGATCTGATTTTAGCTACATATTAGCCATAATATCAGAATAGAGACAATTCTCTGTGAACAGTTCGGATGTGGTAACACTATCAGATGAATGTGATTAAAGAACCGTATAGGCCTACTGACTTCTTATCTTGAAAGTATCAGTAGTCCATTTCCGTTACTTTTTTTATGGTGGACGAGGTTGGTGCTTTCTTAATCCCATGATTTTCCTGTTTCAAAATTACGTGATTCACTGTTGAACCTAATTTTCTCATACAGGGTGATGGAATCGATGTCAACCCGTGATTATGGCTGTGCAGTCGTTACTTTACGTAAATGTGTTTGGCCGACTGTATTCAGTGAGCATTTCTAGTTTATGACTACTGAGGTCATGTTTGGTTCAATTGGAGGGTCCGACTACTCTCAATTTAGGAGATGCTGAGACATCTATCTATGAACATAAAACCGGATGCGTAGTGTGTGTGTGTTCCAGTATGTAGCTACCCGAACATGGTACACATATGACTTAGTACAAGGAGAAAATTACTGTGGCAGTACGACGTCTCTACATCGTGGGACATTCCATTTTGGAAATCGCTAGGGAATTCAATATTCCGAAATCCATAGTGTCAATAGTGTGCCGAGAATACCAAATCTTAGGCATTACCTCTCACCACACAATGCAGAGGCCAACGGTCTTCACTTAACGACTGAGAGCAGCAGCGATTGCGTGGAGATGTCAGTACTAACAGACAAGCAACACTGCAGGAAATATCCGCAGAAATCAATATAGGACGGCGAAATCTGGCGGTAATGGGCTATGGCATCAGACGACCGATGCGAGTATGTTTGCTAACAGCACGACATCGCCTGCAGCGACTCTCGTGGGCCCGTGACCGTATTGGTTGGACGGTAGACGACCGGAAAGCAGTGGCCTGGTCAGGTTGTAACTAACCGGTTACTACCGGTTATTACGTTATTATTGGGAATGTAAATGCTTATTGCTTGGGAAGTTAACTTGAGAAGATTAGGGTCGCCACCGACTCTAACCATACAACTAATCGAAGGTTTGGTCGAGTCGGAAAATGAATAAATTTGATCACAGACCAAAAACTCACAAAAATGCATACGTTGTGAGGTCGCTCATAGCGGATACGATGTAATTAATAGTATTGCCCGTGCACTGCCCACGACAATCAAACATTTAAAATAAAATAGAAAATGCATGAACACTGCATAAGATCACTCCCAGCAACACACCTGAAAATAAGACTTAACCTAAAGAATTTGTTATGAAATACAAGGGGAGACTAATCACTGGACCTGTGCATAAGGAAACGCATTGGATCCCAAACATCACACACATCCATGCCCGAGGCAGGATTCGAACCTGCGACCGTAGTGGTCGTGCGGTTCCAGACTGAAGTGCCTAGAACCGCTCGGCCACAGCGGCCAGCCAGCTATACATAACTGAAATGACATACTTTCAGAGAATTTATTGGTCTCATACAGACATGATTTTATGTATATAGACTAAAGTAGTGAGTAAAAATTTTTAACCAAGAACGGGAATCGAATCCAGATCTCCTATTTACTAGACAGGTGCTTCAGCCAATAAGCTACCTTGGCACAGCGGTTCACACAGCTGCACGAACTACCCTTGCACGCCTCCGCCTTTGCACAAATTTTCACTCACCTCTTCCGTCTACGAGTATATACATAAAATCGTATCTGTATGAGACCAGTAAAGTCTCCGGAATTGCGTCATTTCATTTGCATAGGAACCTGCGCCTGGGTTTCAGGCTGGATCGCCAATTGACGTTCGACGCTGAGGTGCTATTCCAGAACCTGGAGAGCCTCAGCAATTCTGTTCGTATGTAATGGGGAATTCAAAGCAGACTGGGGCGCCACTGATAATTTGGATAGAGATGGGAAGCGTGCCAGGGTAATCCGTGCTGATGCGTGAACCGCTGTCCCAAGGTGGGCTAGTGGCTAACGCACCTGCCTAGTAAGTGGGGGACTCGGTTTCGATTCTCGGCCTCAGAAAAAATTTTCACTCGCCTCTTCAGTATATATACACAAAAGGTTATATATAATTATTATATGTGAAACCTGTCAGTGGAGAATCAAAACATATATCAGCTTATCTACTTTTTCATTTTTCACTGACTGGGCTCATGTTGAAGAATTTATTTGGTTACGTTTACCATCAGAAGCTCAGCAATGGACAATGATAAAATATTGTATATACATGTACTATTCACTAAGCCATGCTCCAAGCAATAAACTAGGTCTGCAGGTTGCACGTGGAATGTGAAATATTTGGCGCTTTTTTCCCGGCTTTCATTCAACCATAATTCACTTTTGTTTGCAAGATTCATTAGATTAGGCCGATGTATGTAAGCTTTAGTCCTAATTCTGAGTACTTCAAAGAAAGCCAGAAAACCAGTTTCAAGCAGTGGATATTGTACCTGGTACGAGTGTAAGCGGGTACAATTCAAGATGCCCAATCTGGTTCTAATATAACGGCACATATTACGCCGACTTCTACATTACAGCTACAAGCTGATTAGTGGGGAATGGAAGATGTTCTGTTTTGTTTCTGTGCGTTGTCGGACCTACCAACAGTTACTTTTCATTATTTCGCAGCATTTATTGAAGGTAATGTGGTCGGCGAGTGCTATGTTTTAATTATATATGTTTCCAGTTATACTAAGAGGGGCAAAGTCGCGTATAAGAGTAAAGTCCACCATCTCTCCCATGTCAATTTGGTAACAGACACGATCAAAAAATAACAGGTGCCTCCAAATGGCACGTATGAATTAAAGCAAAACTGCGGACACGCTCGTGCATGTCTGAGAAGAGAAATAATATGTGAAAGAAGAATCATTGCTGCCACCCGAATATTATTTTATTTCGGATGAGTTTATCAGCCCACTCGTTTCTCATCTACCGATCACACGCAGGGCATTGATGCTCAACTTAGCGACGCGAATACAGGGATTCAGTTAATTTTAACAGGTAAGAAACACATACTTAGCTGTGAATTACGTATAATTGCAGCAGATTAGTTTCCTCTATAATTTGAACGTCCATATGCTGAACACTTAACAAGTACCACGCGGCTACACCTCGCGGATTTTGATCAGTGGTATAAGAGTAAAAAAATTTTCAAATGTGTCTGAAATCTTATTGGACTTAACTGCTATGGTCATCAGTCAGCTTACACACTACTTAACCTAAATTACCATAAGGACAAACACACACACCCATGCCTGAGGGAGGACTCGAACTTCTGTCGGGACCAGCCGCACAGTCCATGACTGCAGCGCCTACACCGCTCAGCTAATCACGCGCGGCGTATAAGAGTAAAGTCAACAAACAGTAGTGTGTTGCCGTGATAACTAGTCCTTTGTTCCGCAGAGTGCCGGCGACATAGGAAAGAGAACGAAAGCAATAGCAGTTGTTGCGGGGGTGGAGGTGTAGTGAAACGACTTTCCGCCATCTTCATTCTGCGCCGACAACACAAATCACGCCATACAGAGTTTCGTGAAAGTATATTACAGAGATGTCCTTGAAGAAATGTCTTGCTTATGTCTGGTAGTGGCTATGAAATGAGTTATATGGAGGTTAGGGATGCCGGTTGTCGCTCAAACAATCGGTTTTCGGTTACGATTGTTTTCGTCTTCGGTTTAACATGACAAAACATTTCAAAATAACCAGTTTCTGAAATAACAGAATTATAGTATTTTTACTACTTCTGCTTCTAGTAATAAACGTAGACTTCGAACAAAGTCTGAAAATTTCTAATGAAGGTGAAGAAGTAGCAGATCACGATCGATAAGGAATTGAGGCTGCTGCAGAAATCGGTCTCGTTGTCTCGAGCAAAGATTGCGAAGGTGAAGTGGAAGCGCTCGGTGACAGGAGAGCAGAAGTTCGCAAGCTGATGACTTCTCTGCGTCGTCGCTTTTGGATGGCATCAGTTTTCAGTCTGAAGCAACCACAAGATTAAGGGTTAGCTAATTATCCCAGGTCTTTAGCACGTCAATAAAATTATAGTTATACCAATCAAATTTAGTTTCTCTTCTAAGGAACACTGCGGATGTTTTTGCTTCTTATATGATGTCTGAAGTTTTTCGTGCCTCCTCCCGTTTTCAATCTGTTGAAGTAGTTCTAACGCTGTATTCCATTGCTACAGCACTTCGTAAAACACATCCAAACTACGATGGTATTATTCTGCAATACAACTGATGTCTGAAGGCGACAGCGAGAAACTACCATGTAGACTACGTGGGGGCAAGTCTTGCACACTTCACGAACATGACACAAGGCAACAGGGACGTTAATGTCTCAGCAATGCTGTATCAATTCGTATGCCACATGTTTGCTGCATGTTTCTAATTGTAGGCATTGTTATCAAAATAGGGCCGGCCACTTTTTTCGAATTTCTGAGATACTCCTATATTTCAAAGCAATGGAATTTTTTTGAATAAGCATTACACACTGTTAAAATTGTGTAACCTAAAAACTAAAATTTTTAGCAGTTCTATTACGGTAAATTGTTATTCCTGTTATTGGTGAAAACTGAAAAATAAACGTTATAACCAAGACCAAACAAATACCAAAAAATAGCGGTTATTCAGAACTAAAATACCGGTATCGGTGTTAACTAGTCGGTTTTTCCCATCCCTTGGGGGCTGTTGTAACTCATCTGCTCAATGAGTAAAAGAGCGATGACATTTTGGTCACCTAAATAACGTCAAGGCGTGTAACGACACTGCTTGATCGTATAGGTTGGCAATTCTTCCAATAATGGCAACTTCCAACTTCTACCGACCATTATTAATAAGGGGTACGGACCAAGTTAATGGCAGCAACACAGTTTGAAATAATTCATTAACAACATTAAGTGGGAAAAAATGCCTAACGTTATTGACAATCACGCGCACATGAGGTTTTGTAGCGCCAACACCGGTCGTTCATGAAATTTACAAATGTTAAATTACAGTCGTCATAAATCTCTAATACCACCGTATTTTCAATATGTTTCCGCGGAACGCAATTTGGAAACCCCTGTGTGAGATAACAGATTCCCCCTCAATCTGTTCCTCCAGGATGATCCACTTTTATTCACATTTAGAGAAACATTTCACAGCCTGTAATGTCCCTATGTAATATGATATGATCGTAATATTCAGGCTGCGAGTACTAACGATGACGCGCTACCGGAATTTCATACGACAACGCTCTTTGCTCTGACGACGACGCTCTTTGCTGAAAAAAAGAGGGGCATCTATGTTTTCTTGTAATTGTTAGTAATAAGAAATGCCTATAGGACATTGAACCTTTTGAGGCCAGATAAGTTTGCATGCAGAAGTAATATGATGTGTAAAGGCCAACTTGAATCGCAACTGTCAAAAAAAAAAAAATAATAATAAATTGTGAAAAAAGTAAATATCGTTTACGAATTTTTTTCGATGTTGGATCTCCAGACCTTCATAAAAACTGTTAGTGTGTTTCGCAATATAATGCATAGTGATTTCTTCGCGAATTAATAATACTGGGCGAATCTACTACTACCACGCACAATATTTCGCCGTCAGCTTATATGTTCAAGACGTTCCCTAAGCGACCAGTTTGTTAGATGTCATGCTGCTACTGTTTGTTTAACCTTCTCATTCTGAAAGCGTTTTTCAGAAAATCTTACGGCGACTGTGAGTACTTTTGTGGCGAATAGAGAGACGGAGTCCATCACGAGTTGTAGCAGTTCTCTTCAACCCCTGCCTGCCGTTCTCTGAGAACCGGAGAAGCGGAAACCTCCGACCGCCAGCTCGTCCTGTACCTAACCAGTTCTCTCCTGACAGCAACCACAAAGAAAACGTATTCATCAATAGTCAATTTTTTTCACAGTTTTTTTTGTCTTAGGAAATTTTTTTTATACTGAATGCATCTAGGCAGGAGGAACAAGACTTCTGGTCAGATGAATACAGGGTTATAAATACAAAATCAAATAGGGGTAATGCAGGAGTCGGTTTAATAATGAATAAAAAAATAGGAGTGCGGGTAAGCTACTACAAGCAGCATAGTGAACGCATTATTGTGGCCAAGATAGACACGAAGCCCACGCCTACTACAGTAGTACAAGTTTATATGCCAACTAGCTCTGCAGATGACGAAGAAATTGAAGAAATGTATGATGAAATAAAAGAAATTATTCAGGTAGTGAAGGGAGACGAAAATTTAATAGTCATGGGTGACTGGAATTCGGTAGTAGGAAAAGGGAGAGAAGGAAACGTAGTAGGTGAATATGGATTAGGGCTAAGAAATGAAAGAGGAAGCCGCCTGATAGAATTTTGCACAGAGCACAACTTAATCATAGCTAACACTTGGTTCAAGAATCATAAAAGAAGGTTGTATACATGGAAGAAGGCTGGAGATACTGACAGGTTTCAGATAGCTTACATAATGGTAAGACAGAGATTTAGGAACCAGGTTTTAAATTGTAAGACATTTCCAGGGGCAGATGTGGACTCTGATCACAATCTGTTGGTTATGAACTGTAGATTAAGCCTGAAGAAACTGCAAAAAGGTGGGAAATTAAGGAGATGGGACCTGGATAAACTGAAAGAACCAGAGGTTGTACAGAGATTCAGGGAGAGCATAAGGGAACAATTGACAGGAGTGGGGGAAAGAAATACAGTAGAAGAAGAATGGGTAGTTTTGAGAGATGAAGTAGTGAAGGCAGCAGAGGACCTAGTAGGTAAAAATACGAGGGCTAGTAGAAATCCTTGGGTAACAGAAGAAATACTGAATTTAATTGATGAAAGGAGAAAATATAAAAATGCGGTAAATGAAGCAGGCAAAAAGCAATACAAGTGTCTCAAAAATGAGATCGTCAGGAAGTGCAAAATGGCTAAGCACGGATGGCTAGCGGACAAATGTAAGGATGTAGAGGGTTATCTCACTAGGGGTAAGATAGACACTGCCTACAGGAAAATTAAAGAGACCTTTGGAGAAAAGAGAACCACTTGTATGAATACCAAGAGCTCAGATGGAAACCCAGTTCTAAGCAAAGAAGGGAAAGCAGAAAGGTGGAGGGAGTATATAGAGGGCCTATACAAGGGCAATGTACTTGAGGACAATATTATGGAAATGGAAGAGGATGTAGATGAAGATGAAATGGGAGATACGATACTGCGTGAAGAGTTTGACAGAGCACTGAAAGGCCTGAGTCGAAACAAGGTCCCGGGAGTGGACAACATTCCATTAGAACTACTGACGGCCTTGGGAGAGCCAGTCCTGACAAAACTCTACCATCTGGTGAGCAAGATGTGTGAGACAGGCGAAATACCTTCAGACTTCAAGAAGAATATAATAATTCCGATCCCAAAGAAAGTAGGTGCTGACAGATGTGAAAATTACCGAACAATCAGTTTAATAAGTCACGGATGCAAAATACTAACGCGTATTCTCTACAGGCGAATGGAAAAACTGGTAGAAGCTGACCTCGGCGAAGATCAGTTTGGACTCCGTAGAAATATTGGAAAACGTGAGGCAATACTGACCCTACGGCTTATCTTAGAAGCTAGATTAAGGAAAGACAAACCTACGTTTCTAGCATTTGTAGACTTAGAGAAAGCTTTTGACAATGTTGACTGGAATACTCTCTTTCAAATTCTTAAGGTGGCAGGGGTGAAATACAGGGAGCGAAAGGCTATTTACAATTTGTACAGAAACCAGATGGCAGTTATAAGAGTCGAGGGACATAAAAGGGAAGCTATGGTTGGGAAGTGAGTGAGACAGGGTTGTAGCCTCTCCCCGATGTTGTTCAGTCTGTATATTGAGCAAGCAGTAAAGGAAACAAAAGAAAAATTCGGAGTAGGTATTAAAATCCATGGAGAAGAAATAAAAACTTTGAGGTTCGCCGATGACATTGTAATTCTGTCGGAGACAGCAAAGGACTTGGAAGAGCAGTTGAACGGAATCGATAGTGTCTTGAAAGGAGGATATAAGATGAACATCAACAAAAGCAAAACGAGGATAATGGAATGTAGTCGAATTAAGTCGGGTGACGCTGAGGGAATTAGATTAGGAAATGAGACACTTAAAGTAGTAACAGAGATTTGCTATTTGGGAAACAAAATAACTGATGATGGTCGAAGTAGAGAGGATGTCAAATGTAGACTGGCAATGGCATGAAAGCGTGTCTGAAGAAGAGAAATTTGTTAACATCGAGTATTGGTTTAAGTGTCAGGAAGTCGTTTCTGAAAGTATTTGTATGGAGCGTAGCCATGTATGGAAGTGAAACATGGACGATAAATAGTTTGGACAAGAAAAGAATAGAAGCTTTCGAAATGTGGTGCTACAGAAGAATGCTGAAGATTAGATGGGTTGATCATATAACTAATGAGGAGGTATTGAATAGGACTGGGGAGAAGAGACGTTTGTGGCACAACTTTACTAGAAGAAGGGATCGGTTGGTAGGACATGTTCTGAGGCATCAACGGATCACCAATTTAGGATTGGAGGGCAGCGTGGAGGGTAAAAATCGTAGAGGGAGACCAAGAGATGAATACACTAAACAGATTCAGAAGGATGTAGGTTGCAGTAGGTACTGGGAGATGAAGAAGCTTGCACAGGATAGAGTAGCATGGAGAGCTGCATCAACCCAGTCTCAGGACTGAAGACCACAACAACAACAGGCAAAAAATTCAAAAGAGAGTTTTTTAATGCAGGTCAAAGAGCAAGTAAATGAATTAATAATTTTTGTTTTTGCGTAGCAGTTTCATTTCAAGCCACTCTCTATCTAGTAATATGTAGGAGTTCCTCGTCCAGAGCATGAAGGCCCAAGGAATTTCTGCCGGCCGCCGTGTCATCCTATGCCATTCTGCATGATGGCGACGCGGTTTGTCAAGGCATGAGGCCAGCATACCGCTCTCCGAGGAGTGCAGCCGTACGAGTCCTACCACAAGGAAAAATCCTTGGTAGAACCGCGAATCGAACTGGGGCTCCCCACATGGAAGTCATCTACACTGAGCTGTCAGCTGCGGAAGAAGTCCCGTAATATTTATGCCAAACGTAATTCTACACATAATCACTTTAAAAAATTGCTAAGCACTGAAAACAGTCGATTAGCAATCGAGAGAGCAGAAAAAGGCTAACTGTATGAAACAACATTACAGCAATTTGTGGAATATAAATATCGTTTCAAAATGCTCAAAACCATCCTCTTCTGCTTAATGAAAAAATTTTCACACATTTTCCACAGAATTACAGTATTACTGGAAATTCTATACTAACAAATGTGCTATATATTTAAACATAACAGTAGCAATTTCATTAGGTCACCTGTGATCAGTTTACATGGAAAGAAATGGCCTCCAATTAAAACATTTCTGAGCTTTTGTAAATACAAACAAATAATTGTTTATTTCCGAATATTTCGTTAAAAATATTCAGTTATAGGCTTTACCCACTCGACGTCTGAGAGGGGCTAAATCAATGTCTACATCCCTTATACATGCTCGTTAGATATAAAATTACTGACCTAGTTTCCACAAATGCCGCGTAATTCATCTGGCGCTGAGCAACACATGCCTAGTCAGTGCCTTGGCACAGGCCCCGTAGTGGTTGAGTTTAAATGAAAAACAAAATCAAGTCGGACATTATGTGACCAGTCCCTTAACTTCTACGTAGCCCACACAATAAAAATAGTCTTTTTTCTTATGACGCGTTGTTGCATTCTTGGGGAGTCTGTAAACTCGCAGAACAATCTTGACGACAGGTCTCGAAAATCCTTATCAGCTCTAGGTAGAGCCGCCCCCCCCCCCCCCCGAAAAGAAACTTACATGAAAACAGGAGTGTCGTGTGAAGCACAAATTACAGAATTCCCCCGAAACCATAACTTCTGACAGGCATGTGAACAATACACTCTAAGTTTTTTCCAAAGAACTACAGGACAGTGTAAGAGCACACACCACCAATATGTTTGTGACAGTTATAGGCGATGCTTTACGTGATAGGAACCATCCTTCTTAGTTCGCTGAAAAATGAGTGTGATAATCAATGATTTTCTGGGAACGGCATCAGCGAAATAAGACTCATACTGAAAGAAATGTTTACTGTGCAGCACTGGGCTTAAAAATGATTATGAGAAACGAGTGTGTCAATAGAGAGTAGAGTCTTGGACGTATTCTGATTTACCACTGTATGCTTGTATTTTAAATCACTCTAAACCTGAAATGCTAATACGTCTTGAAGTTGAAGGCTGTTAAAGTATATAACAGACAGCGCTTCCCATGAAGAGCGCACTATAAGAAGGAAGCAAAATAAATGCTTAAAGTTATTGCCCGGCCGCACTCTTGTACAGCAATTATCGCACATCGTAAAGAAAATTATGTTACGATAATTACAGTCACGGATGTAGTCGGTCTGCTGGCACTCTTCTGACGTCAATGCTTTTTATGCGAATAAGAGGAAGGTGCGTTACTCCTGAGTAAGAAGTACAGATAACAATGGGCGGTACATGTGATCTATTCACGAAAGAAATAGCGCCATTAATTGTACAGATTTGCACATTACCCTAATACAAGAAATCAAAAGTTACTGTATTACAGTACAGTATAAATGCCCGAGACACCAGTTTATAAATTTCTTCGACCAGTTGGACGTATAGTATTGGTTTTACCATGTCATAACGTTGACGACACTTGAAAATTAGACGTTAATACTTTTTTGCAAACCTGACCGGTGATTGTGTTGTGCTGTGCACTCACAAACTCTGAATCTGAGATATTTGTGTTATCGCCAGGAGTAGCGAACGAAATGTTAGTGAGAGGAGTCGGAAGTGGTCGGACGCTGCCGTCGGTGAGGAGACGCGGGAGGTGATAGCCTTACCGTGGTCGTGATAGTAGCGCCGGAGGAGACTGGTATTAATTGAGTGCTTTTGGTAATTTGCCTTTTAGTTGCACGTAGTTGTTGCTTGCTTGTGCACTGGAGAGATTTAGTCAGATTTGTGTCTACATACATTGAGAGTAATATTCGTGTCTTTACTGTGGCCAGAGAGATGTTTTTTGAGTATAGACATTGTGGAATAATGTAGGTCTGTGTAAAGTTCGTCAGTGTTTAACTAATTTATTTTTCGAATATAGTAAATTAAACTCTTTATTTGTTTCCGTCATGTTTTGCACCCTTTAAGAGTATTTGACCAAACCCCTCCTGATCATTCAGTTTCTATATATTTTAAAAAAAGGGCAGCAGTGTTGCAATTATTATGACCATGTGTTGCACTCTGTATGGATCGCAGTATTGCTTCTGAAATATTTTTAGCATGTTGTTGATAACGCAGTTGCTGCAGCAAGACGAGGTAAGTAGTCAGTTGCGTAGAGGAGCATTGCCGGACAGTTCTTAGGACTTCTTAGAAAATATTTTAAAACTTGCAGTCAGTTACTTGAGAGTTGATATCTTTGTGATTTGTAGGAAGAGTAATTAATTTCTGTTTCTTTTTATTCTCAATCAGAAATCTATTATTGCTAGAGATGCAACGTCACGTATTACCGTACGTCTTTCAGCAGAACAAACAATAATTACAAATATACACTAGTATAAAATAAGATTTTGCTTTAGGATTCCCATCTGAGGCTTATGATGTTATTATGATTTATTATGGTGCAACTATGGTATATTGTGGTACAATTATGGTATATACTGTTTAGTAAGAAAGAATTTTTTGCAGCTGTTTATGGAACAAGACAAGGTAAGGAATGTACACTCTTAAAACGAAACAACCCAAAGCTGTACTAGATACATGGAGGTTCTGTTTGTGCACACTTTATTCGAAGGTAAAGTCACAGTGATATCTTCAAAAGAAAGTTATTTTGTCATGAAAGGATTTCTGAGACAACAGTACTATTCAAGTTTTGTTGCTACTGACGAGACGTATTATGACGTATCATTATATACTGTTTAGTAAGAAAGAATTTTTTGCAGCTGTTTACGGAACAAGACAAGGTAAAGAATGTACACTCTTAAAACGAAACAACCCAAAGCTGTAGTAGATACATGGAGGTTCTGTTTGTGCACACTTTATTCGAAGGTAGAGTCACAGTGATATCTTCAAAAGAAAGTTATTTTGTCATGAAAGGATTTCTGAGACAACAGTACTATTCAAGTTTTGTTGCTACTGACGAGACGTATTATGACATATCATTATATACTGTTTAGTAAGAAAGAATTTTTTGCAGCTGTTTACGGAACAAGACAAGGTAAGGAATGTACACTCTTAAAACGAAACAACGCAAAGCTGTACTAGATACATGGAGGTTCTGTTTGTGCACACTTTATTCGAAGGTAGAGTCACAGTTATATCTTCAAAAGAAAGTTATTTTGTCATGAAAGGATTTCTGAGAGAACAGTACTATTCAAATTTTGTTGCTACTGACGAGACGTATTATGACTTTAAGAGCTATTGATTATGGAAAGAACACGAATTACAGTTTCACATACCAATCATGCCTGCTGTATACATTTAAAGCAGCAGAAAACAGGTAATTTTTACCTGTATGAAACATTAGCGCTTGTACATGACACATTTTCTTTTTACCTAGTTGACGATAAGGCTGTATATGTGGACGTATCTGTCGAATAACGAGCACAGATAGCTTTACAAAGATGTTTTTCTCGACTGCTGAATTATGTGCGAAATGAATTTTCTAGCTTTGCGAAGTCGTAAAATGAAATTGCCTCAGTGAAAAATTTTGTTTTTCTGTGCATTTGCTATACTTTATTTTTGTGTGTGACATGGTCACAACTGAATTTTTCTCTGTTGCAGAAGTAATAAAAAGAACACAGAGCTCTATGCGTTTGTATGAACTAAACAGTATTTTCACATCGGAGTATAACGTACGTTGCGGGCGAGTTACATTCTAACAATACGAATGTTGCAGTGGTCTGTTACGGTGAGCTAGGCATTCCAGAAGTATCCAGTCGATTTAAAAACATTGATCCGTGACTTACATATAAATGCGTTATTTCTACAATTTTTTTTCTTTTCAGCTTGTAGTATTTTTGCACCTTGATGCAAGTTGATCAGCTACATTTTTATGCGAGTTGTAAATAATTGTCTTTCTCTTATGGTTCTGTTACAGCAGTGATGCAGTGCCGATTCTATCACGTTGAGTTCATGATTGTAAGATGACAATTTTTTTCTCTTGTCATTAAGCAGTACTAAAGCTCGAGAGAAGACCTTTGCTTCAGTTTCGATAATTAAACGATTTCTTTCAGCTGCTACTGAATAGTTTGAGGATAAATCTTTTTTGTGTTGCATCTTAGAGAAAGTTACGTCATTACTAGTTGCTTTATAAGGTATGTCTTTTGAATGATGATTCACTTCGCTGTTGTGATTAACAGTGTGTGTTCATACGATACTGACTTCGTAAGATTATGACTACATACGATTCTAACTCCAAAAGATTATGACTTTATTCGGTTCTAATTCCACACATTTCTGACAGACAGGTTGACATTTAGCATCTGACGAGATTGACCTTCTGATGCTACTTACTATTTTCCATTCGATGATCACCATGTAAACACTACTATGATTTTAAAAAAATGAAATAATTGTATTGTAATAATAAGGAAGTACTTGTGATAATGACAGACCCAATACTCAGTGATTGAACGTGTGATAAGTTATGAATATGCAGTCATAAGAAATGAGTTTCTTTACTAAATTATGCTAACTGAGCTGAGGTCATTTATACTTTATAAAAAGGAATTGCATGTACACTCATGTGCATATTTTCTTAAATATCTACCGCAGAAATTGGTTTATAAGAACTACATATTTTGATTGTTTATCTGTGTTTTTACTTTGTGTGTGAATATATCTTAGAGCAATGCTAATTTTCTGTTGTGTTATCATTTAAATCACATGTATTTACTATGCATAAATCAACTCTGGGATCTAAGATTAGACTATCTCGATATGAGAGTTATTTGTCTTAGTAGATAAGTATTTGGAATGTTAAAGATCGTTGATAAAGCAGGAATGGTAAATAGGAAGTGGACAAGAATCGAGTTGGGTACATAGTGGAATGCAACGTGCCTTGATGATAATTAAATTATTTATATTAAAAAAGTGAAAATAAATGAAATGACATGCACATAAATGTCAAACTTGTACGAGAGAGCGTTCAAAAGGTATTTGAATATAGAACAGATAAAGAACAATGCAGAAAAGAATACCTCAAGTCAGAATCCTTTTAAAACATACATATTTAATGACAAATACTAACGAACGAGGGTGAAAGGATAAGATAATGGAAATATTTGCAGAATTCATTTATTCATGTAAAACAACCGCTGCGCACATCGAAAATTATAATCCTCGAGAGCAGAAAAAAATATTTAAAAACGCTATGTTTCTAGGGCAGCTGTTTATGGATACGAAATATCGACAACAGGATGGCGACATATGAAACTGAAGTCACTGTAATGTTGAGTGAGTGGACACTATTTAAGACTAACTGCACTGATCGAATAAGAAAGCAGAACATCCTTCAGTGAGTCAACGAGGAAACAAAATTCTTGACACAAACCGTAATGAATCGAAAATATTCTTCGAACACATATTACGACATGAGGCGTTGCTGAAACCAATGGTTAAATGGATGGCAGAAGAGAAAAACCGCAAGGGCATATCTAGAATGAGTGCACAATGTAGTTGAAACGACCACACCTATTACCAGAAGTCGTGTAATAATTGCTAGTTGGCTGGGATCTTCCCACTGTGGACGTCAGCCATAAGGCAACAGAGCGCACTTACTACTTACAGCTGGAAATCGCTAAGTAGACACAAAATAAGAGCAGGTGGCGTGGTGGGGAAGAAACAGAGCACTGCACGAACAAACCAAGTCGAGTTGGCATCTGTGCGCAGTGCAGAATCATTGATAAAAGAGAAGGTCTCAGAGTCGGCCAAACGGTTCTGATCATATTTGGCCGGTCGCTTGTGTACAATCTAAAATTAAAGACACTAAAATATTTGGCTCAACACCTCCCGCCGGCCTCCGTTTTTGAGAAAACCACCCCTCATGTTCAAGACGCGCAATCAACTCAAAATTAAAATAATTGATAACTTACCATTTTTTATCATCATATAAAGGGTCCACAAAGAAATATTTTCCTATAAATCGAGGAAAGGAAATTTTTTGATTCTTTCTAACATACCCATAAGGTAAACGGCACACTGCTGGCCTAACGACCAGTGCACTTGGATATGAATTGGAGGACCTGCATTCGATTCGTTTCTTTCGGTTGTATTTTATTCCCACTTCGAAACTGGTAGGAATAAGAGGGTTGATAAGAGACGTAAATCAGTAAGAAATACTATAACAACGTAGGAAAATAAATTTCTCAAACGACGTGGATTACTAAAGAATTAAAATTTTAAGCCTCATTGTATCAAAACGATACCGAGTGAGAGTGCTGCAGTGACGAGCATTCGATGCACGTTTTCGCATAATGGAGGAAAACGAACCCTTGTTGCAGTTGGTTGTACGTATATACAAAATAACGCAACCTTATGCAACACAATATTTCATCACAGCGTCTGGAGAATTGTTGCCTAAGGTTTTTCTGTGCTGATTAGCAGCTAATGATTAATTTGCGCCTCGGGATGTAGAAGAGCTCAGTCTAAAGCAACTCTTTCAAAAAGCTTACGTCACTTGTTACAGATCCAGTAAATTGACAAATTAAGTTTACAAAACATAATCTTGAGAACATTTTAAAACCATACGTTGCTGAGAACAAGTTTCGTGTTACATGGATTGCTGTGGTGGAGAAATTAATACTGTCGTGTATAAAGCACGTTTACGGATGGCCATAGATAGTGAAACGTCCCCTTTGAACAATTTCAGAATTACTGTGCTGATAAACCTCTTACATTATTTGCTTTTCAAACAGCTGAGCAAAACTGAACGTACTCAAACATTCACTAAAGTGACACACAATATTTATAGCGCAACGCAATCTGACTTTCAGAAATCCCTACAAAAGAATGGCCCTGACTAACATTAACCTATGCGTTTCACAAATCGCTTACCTCACAAAAATCTTGGTTACTCGAACTACTGCAATACAGCGAGCGCCACTACTGCCAGCTAAATAAAAGATTCGAACTACGGAAGGCACTAACTACTGATAGGCATAGTTATCAAATGAAAGATAGAGAACAAACAATGTATTTACCTTAATAGTGTTGAAAAATCATAATATTCATAACAGTTCATAATATCCAGTATTACAAATTTCAAAACTCCGCCATCTCTCTCCCCACATCCACCACTGCGGGCGGCTCACCTCCAATTGCGCAACGCTACGCGCTGTTCACATCCAGCTGCCCAACACTACAATGGCAGACAACAATGCAAACTAGCCACAGACTGCGCACAGCACAGCCAGTGATTTTCATACAGAGCGCTACGTAACGTTGCCAATAAGAAAACATAAACAGCCTACTTACAATAGCCAGGGTCAACCGACTTATATGGTAAAAGTAATAACGGCCATCTGTAAGCCTGTGTGCCAGCTATGTGCTGTTTATTTTTTCACCAAGGTAAAAACTCTATTTCAAGGCTTCAGAATAGCAATCTGCTTCCAGTAAGCTTGCACGAAATGCACAACCGCGCACACGCAGCAAGAATGTCCAGCACAACCCTTGATCAGTTTTCATCACCGATGTTTCAGGCAACGTTAAATCGTATGTGTCGGATGCATCAAAATTAATTCCAAGAATATAAATATTTTCTGATGTGAACAAACTCCTTTTTCCGCCGGCTCTTCTAAGGGAACCATGTAAATGCACGAAGACCGCATTCATTAGATGTTATTGTTGTCGCAAGTACATTTGCTTCGAATGTTTATACGACAAGTACTATCCATGTAGTTGTTCGAAGGAAATGGAGTACATGTAACACAGTGAAAGAGCCATTGCAAAGCTGCCTGGATTAAATTTTTCATTCTTTACTAATCCAAGTCGCTTGAGAAAGTTATTTTCCTACCTTGTATTATTTCTATTGATATACTAACCTCATTAACCCTCATTTCGAAACGAAAAAATTACAAATGAAAAAAAAATGAATGCACTTGCGAATTGAACACAGGTTTTCTGACCCTTAGCCTTGGTTGTTACACCAGTGACACTTCCGTTTCACAACGACTACCTTACGGGTACATCAGCGACAGTCAAAAAGGTTTATTTCCTCGATTTCTGAGAAAATATGCTTTTGCAGACCCCAGTTACCAATTATCCGAGGACCTCGTCAATTTTGACTTGATTGCGCAGAATGAACTTTAGAGGCGGCTCTCTCCAATAACGGTGTGGGAGGCGGGGGTAGAACTTTTGAACCAAAATATCTCGAGTCTTTCACTTTAGGATGCACACAAGCGACCTGCAAAATATGAGCCGAATCGGCTGGCCGTGTCTGAGGCCTTTTGTCAGTAATCCTGGACGGCGCACGAAGGCCCTCAAGGGACTGTATTCAGTGGCGTACTGAGGGGTTGTAGTGTTAGCGACTCATTTGTCACGGTCATCGGCGATCAGATGGTGGTCTGGAGGCCTACTGTGCACCCTCTGTTTTGACTCTGCATGCAGTACCTTTGTAGACTTTGGAGGTGAGCAGTGTGCACAACAGTCATTCTAGGTACAATCATGCCTTCGCCGTTAAGTCCATACTCCAGCTGAGCAACTTCAGCCATTTTAACAAAAATGGCTCTGAGCACTATGGGACTTAACACCTGTGGTCATCAGAACTTAGAACTACTTAAACCTAACTAATCTAAGGACATCACACACATCCATGCCCGAAGCAGGATTCGAACCTGTGACCGTAGCGGTCCCGCGGTTCCAGACTGAGGTGCCTAGAACCGCTCGGCCACATCGGCCAGCAGCCATTTTAACAGGGTACGCATTATGGCCCGGCGGGAAACTGGGCTCACGTATCGATAGGTTGCTACACATGCTGATCCCAATGTGTCCGTGGTAAGTGTGCAGTGGTCTGTGGATCATTCCCACTCCCGTAGACCAGGTCTTGGACGTGCACCTAATGCAGACGCTCTTCAAGATCGAATCATTGTGAGAGTAGCAGTAGCAGACAAAACATCATCCAGGGAAGAAATCTGGACACATGCTGCACCTGATATGCTTCCAAGGATCATTCGGAACCGTCTGTTCGCAGCGGGAGTAGGATCAGATGTGCCTCTGGCCAGGCTATCACAGCTACCACGACTGAAGAATGGGACGGCACTCTGTTGTCTTCAGCGCAGAGAGTAGGTTCTGGTTCTGTCTGTATGCGAGTGATGAAAGTACACGGGTACGGCGTAGACATGTGTAGCTTTGTGTGGGAAGCCACCAGTTACAATTAGAGGTCACATTTGGTGCTCCTGTAGGGTAAAGTAATCCGTGCCCGCTACACTGCACAGGTCACTGTCCTCGTGCTTATGTCATTACTCCGAAAGGAAGGTGATGTGCTTTTCCAGCAGGACATTGCACGTGCGACACAACATGCTCCTCGTGCTGTACAACAACTGCCCTGACCATCAAGATCGCCAGGTCTCTCCCCAATTGACTACGTACGGGACGTGGTGAAGCGGGAAGTTATCCTCGCTACAGAGCCTGCAGAAACCATTGCCGAACTACAACAGGAGGTGCCAGGTGTTTGGGACAAACTGTCCCAGGTTGCCTTTCGATACCTTTACGGTCGTTTGTAGGCGAGAGGCGAGAATACACGCCTGCGCAGGTACCAGAGGGGTGGGCGGTACATTGAGAAGACTGACTCTTTGGGCCCTCTTTACTGTAGCATTTGTGTTTCATTTGGTCTGAATATATTGTTATGCAGCGTAATTGTTATTTAAATTTCAAATGCCCCGAAGCGACGTAGATGACGCTGAGACAAGTAACCTAATAAAACACACATGGGGTCGCATACGTCGGGAAATACCCCAAATGTGGTTGAGAAATGTTGAACATGTAGCGGCACCATATGACGTACCTCGCGTGACGTGCTGTGGCTGAGCTTGGGCATGAATGGGTGATTGAGCAGTGTAATACTTGCATTCGAGCAAATGGTGCAAATTTCTAACATCGTTTCTAAATATGATGTGTAATAAGCGTAGAAGTTGCAAAATTGTTGCCCTCTCCGTAACCAAGTAAAAATGGTTCTTTTTTTGTGTTCCTTCCTCTTATCCTTTCTTTTTTGTTTAGAGACATAATTTAGTAAACAAAACGCAAGTGTCTGACTGGTAACGACGCATTTCGGAAGCTAATAATCATTTACTTGCTACGCAATATGTCAGATTTTTGTTGTACTGTACTTTACAATAAACCAGAGGAGACCGCCACACCGGTAAATAAAATAATAAATGTTACCGCTACATAAACACTTAATTGTCTAACTCAATGATGCAAATACTACCTGCCAGACACCAGACTCCAACCATGAGCCCCACGTGCTAAAGCTGGATGATCAGGTGCGACAGACCTATAGGCTCAGCCGCTGCACGTAAGCGAGGTACATTATGTGGTGACGTCACACGTCCAACATTTGTCATCTACTTTTGGGACATTTCCCGACATTTGCCACCCAACGTGTCTTATAGTAAATTAATTGTCTCATCGTCATCTACGTCGCTTCGAGAGTTTTTAAACGTTTATAAAAATCACGCTGCATACTCCCACAACGTTGAACTGTCAATCAAATCACTTGTCAATAAACTGGCCTTGTCCTTGAGCGGGCTGCATTTTTCGGGTAGTGTTTATATGACGTGATCTTAACTTTGTAAATAAGAAACAGTTCCGAGTGATGCTTGTTTACTATTGTTCAGTACAAAAAGAATTAAGATGCTCTGATAAGTCTCATTGAATCAGTGTTGTTCATTCTAGGCAAAAATGGTACGGCGTCATTTTGCATAGATAAAGGGTGACAATTATTGAAGTACATAAAAAAAACATAAATTAGTTACGAACTACGGCGTGCACACACTTATTCAACATGTAAACGTCACTACAGATACTCGGATTTAAGTTATGAAATGTTTGATATGTCTACCAACTTTGGCGACGATGTGGCACAGACGAATAGCGAAATTCTGCATGACCGCTGAAGTGTCGAAACATCGATGCTGTCGATGACCTACTGAATGGCTGTTTTCAGCTCAGCGATGGTTTTGGGGTTATTGCTGTACACCTTGTCTTTGATATAGCCCACAAAAAGGAGTCGCGTGTGTTCTGACCCGGAGAATGTGGAGGACAATCGAGGCCGATGCCAGTGGCCACCGGGTACCGCCAGAGCTATAATGCGGTTTCCAAAGTGCTCCTCCAGGACACCAAATACTTTTCTGCTTCGATGGGGTTGAGCTCCGTCTTGCATGAACCACATCTTGTCGCAATCAGGGGCATTTTGGATAAAGGGGATGTAATCGTCTTCATGTACCGACCGGTAGTCACCTTGCTACCAAGGAATATCACACTAATCATTCCGTGACTGGACATTGAACACCACACAGTCACCCGTTGAGGGTGAAGAGACATCTCGATCGCGAAATGCGGATTCTCAGTGGCCAAAATGCGCCAATTTTGCTTATTGACGAACGCATCCAAATGAAAGTGGCCGACAACGAAGCGCGTGCTCATGCACTTACTAATTCCCATCATGGCCCACAGTCAACCGTGCAGTTTAAACGCCCTAACGCAAACCGTTCAGAAGTTATGACGAT
The DNA here is from genome assembly GCF_023864275.1 of Schistocerca cancellata. NCBI lineage: Eukaryota > Metazoa > Arthropoda > Insecta > Orthoptera > Acrididae > Schistocerca > Schistocerca cancellata. The sequence goes on along the minus strand of NC_064631.1, from coordinate 598,674,159 downwards.
TTTATTTCATATAGTTCCATAATTGTCACCCTGTGCACATTTGCACCTTTCAAAGTGTCTACAGGCTATAACCGTCGAGCCGGCCGGGGTGGCCGAGCGGTTCTAGGCGCTACAGTCTGGAACCGCGCGACCGCTCTGGTCGCAGGTTCGAATCCTGCCTCGGGCATGGGTGTATGTGATGTCCTTAGGTTAGTTAGGTTTAAGAAGTTCTAAGTTCTAGGGGACTGATGACGTTAGAACTTAAGTCCCATAGTGCTCAGAGCCATTTTTATAACCGTCGATACGGTGTCAACTGCCACCACTACTAGTCAAGTGTCGATACCTCCAGTTATATTGCTATTTTTTTATTCTAGTGAGTTTGTCAGCTCCTCACTATATGTTTCTGTATGAAATGTAGCCCAAATTTACGTCCCACTCTATGAAAAATCTAAGCAGTACCAAAACTATGTACCCGCAAAGTGTGATCCAACTCAAACTTGTACGCTAACCTTTGATTAAACAGAACCTAATTGGATTTGAACTGTAACTGATCTGAGTGCAACTTGTCTTTATATTAAATGCGCGACTGAAGTAAACCAATTATCTGGCCCTAATCAAAATTTGCACTAACCTTGCTCTTCACTACATTGTTGCAGATTTCTCGAAAGCACTAAAGCAAACAGGCAGCCGCTAAGATACATTTCTATTTCTAGTTTTCAAACTGTTTCATACCACATGGTGCAATGTGGTATTGCATAATGATAAACCTTCTCTAATCCGTGGGATGGGGGGAGAGTAACCATTCCTGTGAAGTGGTATTCCAAGTCAACGATTTTAAAATGATGTGTGTGTTCAAAACGACACAGTAAAATTTCGCTTGATCTTCACACATAACACTCATCTGAACAGTACTATGCTTGACAAAGTGAACAATTATTTGAATGTCCACAGCTCGTGGTCTTGCGGTAGCCTTCTCGCTTCCTGCACACGAGGTCCCGGGTTCGACTCCCAGCGGGTCAGGTTTTCTCTGCCTCGTAATGACTGCGTGTTGTGTGTCCTTCATCTTCATTGACTCGCAAGTCGCCGAAGTGGTGTTAACTTAAAAGGACTCCGAAAGGAAGGTGATGTGCTTTTCCAGCAGGACATTGCGGCTGAACTTCTCCGTATGGGGCCTTCCGGCCAACGATGCCATACGATAATTTCATCTTTTTTATGCTTGACAAAGTAAACAATGATTTGAAAAGTGTTCGATGTTAACAGAGAATTTCTATAGAAACCAGAGAGCTTAATCAGTTGATATCTTAATGGATGACTTTGGGAATTGTTGTGGTCTCTCTCTCTCGGCTCTGAGCAAGTGAACTAGCTGACAATAATTATTCTAAAAAATTCGCTGCATAGTGCTGCACTCTTACCTCAGACGTCTTCTCTTCAAAAATAATAACGTTATTCAAAATTTATATTCATCCTTCCTGTCCTTTACAATACATATTTCTTCTTCTAGCAGACACAGTCGCAAGTCAACACAGCACTACTGAATAGGTCCATCACGTAACACACTTTAACTAAGAATGTATCAGCTGCGCAGAGGCAAAGACTGTGCCACAACGAGACCGAAATTTGTTTAAGAGTAAGATAACTTGCTGTCTCTTTGATGTGCACATCGATAATACAAAATTCAGAATGATCTGACCACCTTACAGCTTGTAACGTTATTTCCGTGTCGTCGGACAAGTCCTGCGTCTTACTGCGACGTACCTGATGCGTCACATTGTCCATTACCGTAGCTCACTGGTCAGCCTATCTGGTTGCAATGCGGAAGACCTGCGTTCGACTCCCAACACTACCAAGCATCTATCATTGTTTGCAGGACTGGGGCGCTGTACGCTCAGCCTCGGGATCCCAGCTGAGGAGTAACTTCCTCTAGGAATCCGATTCCTAGCGAGAGTGCCGTGTGTTGACCCCATGTTCCTCCATATCGCATCTGAACTACGCCGTTGGCAGAGGAGGACGCGGCGGTAGGTCGGTCGCGACGGAGCCGTCTGGGCCAGAAGGTGGAGCTTTGCTTTTCTTGCGTTTGTAGCGATGCAAGGGGTACGAAATTTGTTATAAAAGTCAGGAAGTTACTCAACGGACAATATTTTTCAGTACAGGTACATCGTTCATTCCAAGCAAGTATCGATTCGTGACGTCATCGTCTAGACATGAGTTGACTGTAATCTGAATCCGTTTTAACAAACTAATAGTTTCTTTCAGGTGATAAAATTTTATTGAATAAGAAATATAAGTTCTTGAAGTTTATTCAGAATGGGAAATGTGAATTAGTAATTGCAGGCCATAATTTATCTGTTTAATATAAACGTGTTTTGAATTTTCTGTGCATGAAAAAGTTGAATTTATCTGCGGCTTTTACTCTGAGACGAGTTATCACTTAGAGCGCAAAAAGTGCAGCCAGTCGGAGTGGCCGACCGGTTCTAGGCGCTACAGTCTGGTACCGCACGATCGCTACGGTCGCAGGTTCGAATCCTGCCTCGGCCATGGATGTGTGTGATGGCTGAGCACTACAGGACTTAACTTCTAAGGTCATCAGTCCCCTAGAACTTAGAACTAATTAAACCTAACTAACCCAAGGATATCACACACATCCATGCCCGAGGCAGGATTCGATCCTGCAACCGTAGCGCTCGCGCGGTTCCAGACTGTAGCGCCTAGAACCGCTCGGCCACCCCGGTCGGCCTATGTGTGATGTCCTTAGGTTAGTTAGGTTTAAGTAGTTCTGAGTTCAAGGGGGCTGATGACCTCAGAAGTTAACTCCCATAGTGCTCAGAGCCATTTTTTTTGCAAAAAGTGCGCGTGTACAGTTCGCTGACATACGCGACGAATTTTTTTTTTTTTTTTTTTTGTGATTTTGACTCGAATTGAGACAAATCCAGTTTCATTTAGATTTTACGTGAGATAGACGCATCATGTTATGACGAAACAGTCGTTTAGCCCATTAGGGAAAATTGTAACCAGCGCGCTCGATTTGAAATACGTTACACGCTAGTGCGCAATCGAGCTGCCCAGTTAAATTGCGAACCATAGCCGCAAACGCACTTGGACTTAATGCACGACGTTGGAAATTAATTTTGAGTCTATTGCTAATTTTGACAAAAATGAACCGAAAGTTTATTCAAAATATCGAGGTTCTGTTTGAATTGAGACACATATAACCTTGTTGATCACGTTGCTTAGCAACACTGTAATGCAGATTAATTAATTCATTAGAACGATTTGCGGCGTAATAAGTCCCATTACACATACAACCTGTTACACGAAATTTGCTGACCGCATGAGAGTAAGAGAGGGATTTTATTTCAAGAAATGCCAATAAGCCGGCGGTTTGAAAAGTTAAATTACTAACTTTTGTGTAACTTCATTGGTTGTCCCACGGCGCTACTGAACGTGTTGTGTCGTGTCTCTTCACAAGAGATCTCAAGAAGTCGGGATAAACAAGAAGAAGACAGAGGAAGAGGCATCGGTATACGCTCATGAATCAAATTAAGTTTCATGTAGTTTTAAGTAATGCTGATGAGCATTTATACGGATGATTCAAATGACATTTGGAGTCTCACACAAATTGCTGTGATTCAGTGCATCCAAATGACATTCGGAGTCTGAAACAAAATTCCATTTCTTTTCGTATGCAAATTGTATTTATAATATATTGATTGAACCAAGCTGGCTGTGATTCCTAAATCATCATTTAAAAAATCAGGCGTAATTTTATCGTGATGTATATCAAAGGCTTCCTCTTCATCAGAGGATTGTGGAACTGAAAGTGAATTTTTTCCAGGCAAAGTATTATAAGACTTAACAATGCACGTTTCTCGATGTTTAAATTAATTAATAGTGATGAAAACACAGTTTTTCAGCTGAAACTATTTGTTACAAACGAGGTATTTTGATGCTATACTTTGACTGAGGTAAATAAATTGTTTCAAAAGGCTTTTCTAACTAAATGATTCTACGATGAGGAACGCTCTTAAATCGGGCATCGCAGCATTAACTGATGGAAGTAATACCCCGCGAAACCTGTTATACTGTCCGGTCACTTTAATGTTACCACCTGTCAAAAGCCTCAATAACCACCTTTCGCAGCACGGACCGTTGCGAGCGTTCAGGAATGTGACTGGACCGCGCATCTCACTGCAAATAACAGGCAGGTACACGTTAGTAAAATTGTGCATAATTTCTAATAAAGAAACCAAATACGAGAACCTTATCCACAAGAAGAAAGTTGATAAAGCACATATCAGTAAAAAAATCGATATGGAAAGGCAAGCAATTTTGCGAAGGGGTTGGAAATGTCTCTTATGTCATACCAGAACCAAACTTCAATAGGCAGAATTCAGGTTGTGACAAGCAAACGGTTTTCATCTCAAGCAGTCGATATGGAATAAGCACATATCAGTAAAAAAATCGATATGGAAAGGCACTGATAATAACAAGCAATTTTGCGAAGGGGTTGGAAGTGTCTCTTATGTCATATCAGAACCAAACTTCATTAGGCAGAATTCAGGTTGTGACAAGCAAACGGTTTTCATCTCAAGCAGTCGATATGGAATAGATCGAGTGATCACAATCGATGACGGATTTATAAGAAGAGCAGCTGCTGAATGGGATTATGTCACAATACGTATAGATTGGAGAGTAGGGGTGAAAGACTACATCCCTGTCTTATACCTCCTCTAATCCCAGTACCACATTCTTGGCTTTCATTATTTTTCCCTATACCGCACAGACATAAAGCATCAACAGAATAAACGGAAACTAGACCTACTGCCTAAGGGGCACACAGTAACTGTCTTGTAAATAATTTTTTATCGTTTTTATCCAGCAAGGCGTCACTCGTATGATATCATAAAGCAATTCAGCTTTTTACAAAGTTATTATTAGATGATTGTTTAAAATAAAGAAAAGAGTGAAAAAGTAACATATTTAGGAACTAAGCTACAAAGTCAAAAGAGCTACATGCATTCGAATTTGTTAGTAAATGGCCAGTACACCTGCACTATTATTATATTTTTAATAAAATTACTTGTTAGTTGGCATTTAATGTGTTGCAACTCATTTCCTCCAATCAGAGCGCTCAGATCAGTCCAGAACGGCTCGCCGTTGACAAGCTCCCACAACAAATGGTCACTTCACTTCTATTTCCTTGTCCGGCTTTCTTGCGTGACACCGAATCATGGATTTGCCCCTTTCGTTTTCCATTTCATCAGACATGATAATCACGCCAATACACGCGCACACACAACGACGATAACGAAATACGCAAGTTCCATATGCAGCACTAGCACTGCTGGATCCTTCCGTACAAGCGATTCGGAGTCACATTTTCAGTTATTGTCTTCACAGATATCGGCCAACAATAGATAAGCTTTTACGACATTGCATGAGGCCGAAATTCCTGAAGGCAGCAAGTAATCGTTGCTCCTCCTGCTGTAGCAGAATACATTTGCGATTTAAATGGGTGGTGTAGCGCTCTGGTTAAAACAGTCTTCACGAGCAGGTGGTCTGTAGGTTCGAACCAACGTCAAGTGATGTAAACACTTTTATTTTTATATCATTATCAAAATTACTTTATTATTTTAGTGAAATAATTGGTTGAAAGGTAATTTTTTTTGCAATTTTACCCTTTTGTCGCCTCATTTTTCATCATCGTATTGAATTTTTTATTTGCTCTTAATTTTTCCTTTGTGACATTCTCTTTTTGTTTGGAATCTGCGTTTATCACCCATTCTGTAACCGAGTGCCAACCAGGACGGTTCATAGGATGATATCGCGTTATTTGTAGCCAATATGAAGATAGTTTAAGTTAATCAATGGAAACGAGGAATTACAGCTAGATTTTAGTGCTGAAACTAAAATTTTCCTGTCTTGAGTTTGCTGATACAGATTGCCGTAACAAAGCGAGCGTGATTGATAGTTCTGCCGCAGATTGTTTACTTGGATACTTTTCATTTCAAGAGGGTGTGGACATGTGATTAGGCTGCAAAACGCGCCGTCTGTTGCAGTTCAGTTCTTGGTCACTTAAAATTGGCTGTGAACAGAGCACCTCGCGTTCCCCTCATACCTAACGGTAGGAGATTCCAACATTGCTTCGCGCTACAGTATTTTAGCTCTCTGCAATACTGTGCCGCCATGTTTGCGTGTCGCGTAGTTACTTTCGCATTTCATAATATTACTACGGAATTATTGATTAAACACATTGAGGACTGCATAAGCATTGTATTTATTACGTTGAATCGTTTTACACAGAACGTATAAATCAATAAGTATTGTCACAGATATGATACAGTTCAAACGTCAACGAGTAAACAGCTTTTTCAAAGAGTAAATATGTTTCCCAACATCCCACTACATTAAGATACGTTTTTCTTTTCGTGATGCAATATTGATCAAATAAAGTATACACGTTGCCCCAAGCTACGATCAAGCTACCTGCGATATTAACGAATAAATATGAATACATTTATTATAAGAACATGAATATTTCAGTGTATCTGAACGTATCTTTGGTGTACGAGAGCCTGTTTTGGACTATCGAAACTGAATAATCGAGTACAAGGCAGCAACGAGAGGAATGCTGATTGTTGACGGGTGTCGTCGCTGATGTGTTGGTTTTCGCGTGTGTAGACGGGTATAAAACATTTAATTTAATAAAACATTTAATTTAATATGTACACCGTATCATATGCACAGCGGAAATACAGTGATAAATGTTGAATAAACTGTAAACTGTGTTCTTTCCATTATGCTTGGAATGACTAAGACGGTTTTCGCGTGCGCAATGAACTCAAATCAGTGGGTCACTCGTGAAATATTGCGTGTGCACGTCACGTTTGCACATTTAGAGGACTGTGCTTTGATGTGGATACACGTTAAATGTGTCGAATCACTCACTGAACGGAAATTGTTTCGCACGTTCTACGAAGCAGGATATTTTATAGACGAATATATTCCGAAAATATGTCAGTGCTGCGTATTTCAAATTGTGCACACTTTGGAGCTACAGTCCCACAACAACTTGACAGTACAGGAGATCTAACATTACCCGTAACAGACGTAAAATTGATTTGGAGACATGTGTTTCCAACGCATAATTGCCAGATAGTAGGCAGCATCACGCGCCGTATTCACCACGCTATCTGGGAATCTTTCAACGAGGTAAGTGCAGTTGGCAAGAGTATTTTTGAAGAAGACTGTTAAATGCATGTCTCTCAGTTACAAAAGTAATGCACCGGTTTTCTCTCTAAAAATACGATGTTCTTTCAGTCTTAAGATTGTAACTAGTCTATCTAAGACAACATGTGACATTGTAACGGTAATGAAATACAGTATAAATGTAGGGTTCCCCCACCCCCCTCCCACCCTACATTGTTTCTACTAGTTAGTAAAGTAATTGTCATATCTGCTCCCATTCATACAGCAGGCCTGTAAAGTACCTCAGATTCTGATTTCTCATGTAAACAAATAGTTGTGTCACATGATTAGCTTTGCACTCGGCATTATACGGAGTGTGTCCGAACCTATCGGAAGTGTGCCTTGTGATTGGCCAGTCCACAACCCACGCGAAATTTGAATCTGATCACTGATGTACATGAGTTTGGCGTTGGTTTGTTTACAATATTACGCCGCTTGCATTTGTTGGGTGCGTTAGTGTATTTCGAGTGACTGAGTTTGTTTCTGGGTGCCTGCATTCTTATTATTCAGCAACATTGGCTCTATATACTTGTTGCTACTATATTTTATGCCGGAAAATGATTTTGTTTTGATTTTCTTCATCTTCGTTTTTGCATGTTTGAGTAAAGGAATAGGACAAATATTTGATACAGTTTTATTGATTCCGAGTTGCACAGTACATTTAATTTAATTCTTTTTGCTCAGAATCCTACACGTGGAACAGAACAAGCTGTCAACTAACGCTCTGAACGTCATTCAGCGTAACATAACCACATTAGGTCGCCATTTGATTACGCGGTCAGTTACACTATTCAAATTTAGGACGACCATTCCCGTTATGTTATAGTTTGTAGCTTAGAGTCTCAGCATTTTACTATATCCACTTTTCTTGCTTTTAAACAGTCCATTCGATGATGACTTTCGAAGATTGCGAACGCTGGTACGACACCACTTGTGTGACCCAGTGCTCGAAAAACACAATAACAGGATTTTTTTCAGAAAAAATGAATAGAGGACACATGAATAGAAACAGATCTTCAAATATAGTCAATTCAATTTTCACCAGCATAGCGTAAAGTACACTCCTGGAAATGGAAACAAGAACACATTGACACCGGTGTGTCAGACCCACCATACTTGCTCCGGACACTGCGAGAGGGCTGTACAAGCAATGATCACACGCACGGCACAGCGGACACACCAGGAACCGCGGTGTTGGCCGTCGAATGGCGCTAGCTGCGCAGCATTTGTGCACCGCCGCCGTCAGTGTCAGCCAGTTTGCCGTGGCATACGGAGCTCCATCGCAGTCTTTAACACTGGTAGCATGCCGCGACAGCGTGGACGTGAACCGTATGTGCAGTTGACGGACTTTGAGCGAGGGCGTATAGTGGGCATGCGGGAGGCCGGGTGGACGTATCGCCGAATTACTCAACACGTGGGGCGTGAGGTCTCCACAGTACATCGATGTTGTCGCCAGTGGTCGGCAGAAGGTGCACGTGCCCGTCGACCTGGGACCGGACCGCAGCGACGCACGGATGCACGCCAAGACCGTAGGATCCTACGCAGTGCCGTAGGGGACCGCACCGCCACTTCCCAGCAAATTAGGGACACTGTTGCTCCTGGGGTATCGGCGAGGACCATTCGCAACCGTCTCCATGAAGCTGGGCTACGGTCCCGCACACCGTTAGGCCGTCTTCCGCTCACGCCCCAACATCGTGCAGCCCGCCTCCAGTGGTGTCGCGACAGGCGTGAATGGAGGGACGAATGGAGACGTGTCGTCTTCAGCGATGAGAGTCGCTTCTGCCTTGGTGCCAATGATGGTCGTATGCGTGTTTGGCGCCGTGCAGGTGAGCGCCACAATCAGGACTGCATACGACCGAGGCACACAGGGCCAACACCCGGCATCATGGTGTGGGGAGCGATCTCCTACACTGGCCGTCGAGGGGACACTGAATAGTGCACGGTACATCCAAACCGTCATCGAATCCATCGTTCTACCATTCCTAGACCGGCAAGGGAACTTGCTGTTCCAACAGGACAATGCACGTCCGCATGTATCCCGTGCCACCCAACGTGCTCTAGAAGGTGTAAGTCAACTACCCTGGCCAGCAAGCTCTCCGGATCTGTCCCCCATTGAGCATGTTTGGGACTGGATGAAGCGTCGTCTCACGCGGTCTGCACGTCCAGCACAAACGCTGGTCCAACTGAGCCGTTCCACAGGACTACATCCAGCATCTCTACGATCGTCTTCATGGGAGAATAGCAGCCTGCATTGCTGCGAAAGGTGGATATGCACTGTACTAGTGCCGACAAGGTGCATGCTCTGTTGCCTGTGTCTATGTGCCTGTGGTTCTGTCAGTGTGATCATGTGATGTATCTGACCCCAGGAATGTGTCAATGAATTCACGGTGTTCTTATTTCAATTTCCAGGAGAGTATTTAAGTGACAGTACGGACTTCTACAGTTGGTTACCGGAAATTCAGGAAGCTACCTTTCACAGAAGTGTTCTTTTCGCTTCCTGATCAACAGTCTCCCCTCCTGCAGAGTATCTCAGTATCTGTCGCACTCCTGAAACTCAAACGAAACGGATTTTCCTGGCAGATGAAAACTGTGTACCGGACCGGTACTCGAAGCTGCAACGTGTGCCCCGGTAGAGCACTTTCCCGCAAAGTGTTAACGTCCCAGGTTCGAGTTCCGGCATACCATCCAGTTTTCATGTGCCAGCAGGCTTCATATCCATGCAGACTTCGCTGCAGAGTGAAAACTCATTCTGGAAACAAATGAAATGTTTACTTGTCCTAACGTGTTTTCGGTTGGATGAGTCCTTACTGCCTGATGTTGCACTCGTTCTGGGCTGCACCAGCTCCCTCGAAACACTTGGCCACTGCCACCTTCATTCCTTTGTCTATTTCTCTCTCTCCTCTCCTGATCCTTTTCCTACGCGCTTGAGCAATCATATGCTTTCCACTCCCTACGATTGACTTCTTCGAAGTAGCTGCATATAATCTTCCAGGACTTGGGGTACACACTGTCTTTCTGTACAAAACTGTGAAACTACTGGCCTTTCTCTTATTTAGGTCCTCTCGGCCGTGAGCTTTTCGCATTAGAGGAAAAAATCACCTCCTGCCATAGTCCTATTAACCAGACCATCTGTTGTAATGGATAAACTCCCACATCTATTTAATTCTTTACACAAAGCTGGCAGTGACCTCAGTTTGCAGTTTATAAGCGAGTTCCTTGTGACGCTATCACAACGTGCGCTACCCGTAGAAAATTACGACACCCCTTTGTTTCAGCTTCTGGTCGATCGTTCCCTTCCAATTTCCATTTCTACTAATTACTTTTTATTTTTGTAAACATAACTGGAAATAGCAGACATCATCAAATAAAGTTTAAAAGGTTTTCTTAATGGGTAATACACGTTTATTTAAAAAGGGTGGCCGGTATCAATCGGGTTTGGATCAGCATCAAACCGTACTCTGCAAAAAGAGTGAAATTAGAGATTTAAAGGGATTTCTAAACAAGAATCGTTGCTTAAATCTGAAAGTAGCAACAGTAATTAACTGAAGATGCACCCAAAGGTGGAAGGCGGAGACGGTGATACGAAGAAGGTACTGTATGTGCGAGACATAGATGTCAGCTGCTGGTTAGCGTAAGAAAACTGGGGTTAAATGGAGGAGCCTCCGCTCTCCGCCGGCCGGAGTGGCCGTGCGGTTCTAGGCGCTACAGTCTGGAGCCGAGCGACCGCTACGGTCACAGGTTCGAATCCTACCTCGGGCATGGATGTATGTGATGTCCTTAGGTTAGTTAGGTTTAATTAGTTTTAATATGCGACTGATGACCTCAGATGTTAAGTCGCATAGTGCTCCGAGCCATTTGAACCATTTTGAATCCGCTCTCCGTCTTCCGTCTGACGTCAGTAAAATAACGAAATATAGTCCCGACGTATAAAAAGTAACTAATTTGGTGTAGGCGATATTAAGCCTTTTTTACTGCATTTGTGTTACACTGTTGGTTTTTCATTGTTTTATTGGCGTCTGGGCGGTATATGGTTATTTTGAACCATTTTGAGCTAATTCCTATCCTATTTGGCTTGTTCCAACGTTATGAGTTTCGAATTTTGTGCTTCTATCATGTCTGCCGATCTTTGGCGCGTCATCACTGGATGAACTTTTGTTTCGGTGCAGTTACGTCGGGGCTCGTATGGCCATTTCAACATTTCCCGGAAATTCATCGTGTATAGCTGGCATCTTTTAGAGACGACGGCGTCCAACTGATACATCATTAGTTCTCCGTGTCTTCCGTACCATGCTAGCGGAATAAGAGGATTTAGTCGCTGTTGCCTCTTCGGCCTCTTCAGCCGGGACGTGTCGATATTCTGCACGCCGTCGCCTTATAATAGTTACCGATGATGTCTCCTCGATTATCTTTGCTGGTTTTACGAGTTGCGTAATAACATCAACTCCGCATAGAGAGAAACTATTGTTTGTCGTACCTCTCGTCATTGATTCACTTCCATAATGTTAATTACAGCGTTTTTGGGAAAATACTTCATACAGTAGTAAAATCTGTTATCATTTCGTAAGGAATTATACTGTTTGTACTCAGATTTTGTATTGTAATCAAATCGATTCAGCGGTTTTGTCACCCTTCTCTGTACATAATATTTCATTGGGACATCAGGTGGAAGACAGGTGTGTGAAGCCTCCTCTATTTAACTCGCAGTTTTCTTACGTTAATAGCAGTTTGACAGCCCCGTCTCTCGCATACCGTTCCTGCTCCGTGCCACGGTCTCTGCCTACAACCTTTTGGGTATACCTTCAATTAAATACTGTAGTTACTTTTAGACTTGGGTTTGAATTCTCATTTAGACATCCCTGTAAGTCTCTAATTTTACTCGTATTGCAAAGTATGATGTGATAATTAGCTAAATCTGACTGAAACCGGGCAAATTTTTAAACAAATGTGTATATGCGATCAAGACTGCCTATAGCTTTTTATCAAACCAGTTGCTTTATCTTCCACACAGAAAAATCAGCTATTACTATTTCATGCACTTCGCTGGCTCAAGCATCATATAAATGTTGCTTATGAATTGACGAATATACTGGCCAGATACTGACTCGATCCAGTTCTGTAAGACAAAACTGCAGAGGGGTAGTGCTGAAGTGGTCAGGCTTAAATTTCCGCCGAGTTTCTATGTTTAACACTGCACGGAAAAAGTAGTTTTACACGTAAAACGCAGTGAAGTTCAAAACTGAAATTATCCACTAAAATCAGTGATATGATTACCCCGCATTTTGAAAAGAAAGACCTGCATTGAGCAAAATTTGCAATGAACAAACGATGCTGTCGTTTCCCTGAGACGCTCTCTGGGTAGAAGGTTCCTTAAAAACATTTGATTATTTTAATGTTAGTAGCAGGAAAAAGAGAAGGAAATACACAGGTTAACGACAGAGCATGCCAGTTGACACAGATTGCGATGTGACTAAGTTACCAACCAGAGAACTAGGCAGCGTTCCATTAAGAGCGGAATGATAACTTATAGAAAACCCGGTAGCAACCTCTTTTGTATCGGAGATCTAATTGCAGCGGTTCCGTCCTTTGAAGGGCATTAAAAGCTTGTATTTCTACGGCGAGTTTTTCTCATGGTTGCCAGTCTGAACAAGTTAGCCACTCTTAAGTAGGATTATAACAACCAAAAACGAATCAAGACTGTTTTCTGTTGTTTAAGTGGCACTTTGTGGCTGCTAGCACTGGCATAACACAGTCTTTATGAAGCAAAAGAGCAAATGAGGTATCATAAGCATTGCATCTTGTAACTACTGTCTTTGCTCTTTTCATGTGATAACGCTATTTAAAGAGTGTGTCGACTGCAATGTACAGACACGTTTACGCCTGTTCGCTCACTACGCCCTACAGAAAATGCATTTCAGCGTGTTCGTTCCGTGCAATGTGTGCCTAATTACATACAACAAGTGTTTCTTGCAGACTCAAGGCAATAAATCTTTCATTGTCGTCACCTGTTTGTGCATTGACGCCGAACTACTACATGAAAGTGTTCGTAAGTGAATATATTCTTGCTAGAATGACTTCTCAAAGGTCATTCCGGCCCTCTTCCATCACACGGTCGCACGTCACGTGACATGCCCATGTAAATAACCACACAGCAATTGCACTGCAGAGCGTCTGCGGAGTATACGGCGTCTTACAACGACGACATCAGCGCTTTTTTCCGGAAATCTTGTGTGTCGACCTTTCTGGAAAAAAACGTTTTTTGGCCCAAAGATTAAGGAAGAATTTAACAATCAATTTCACGTCTGAAATAGACTGGCGCTGCAAGACTCATCTCTGCCAGGCACTTAATTGTGGATTGTAGAGTAATCATGTTGATATAGAAGTTTATTCACCATGCAGCGTCGTTTCGATGATAGTGGAAATATCTTCCGGACACTTTGACACTGAACAATACTTAAGGTAACCAAAAGAAGTTTTTAAAGGTAGTGTATGTACTGAAAAAACTTTTAGTAATGATGTTGAGTTGAAGAGTCTTGTTCTTATACTTCTCAAAAAACAAATCAAATTAACAGTGACCGAACAGGGCTTGAAGGCACAACGGTACCGACCGACCGCCGTGTCGTCCTCAGACCTTAGGCATCACCGGATGCAGATTCGAAGGAGCTTGTGGTCAGGACACTGCACTCTCGGCCGTTGTCAGTTTTCCTGATCGGTGCCGCTACACCTAAATCAAGTAGGTCCTCAGTTGGCCTCACAATGGCTCAGTGCACCCCGCTTGTCAACAGCACTAGGCAGATTCGGACGATGACCCATCAAAGTGCTAGCCGAGCCCGACAGTGCTTAAGTTTGGTAATGTGACGCGAACAGGGCATACCACTGCAACAAGGCTGTTGGCCTCTTATGCTTCTCATCTAAAAAACAACAAAAAAACGTATATGACGCCATTTCATATGTAAAAATTTCACATCACCCCTTTTCATATTATAGCTAATTAACTTGCAGAAAATATATACGTATAATAAAAATGGATGTACTTGTGTATGTTTGACATCTCCTAAACCATTGGACCGATTTCAACCAAACTTGCCACACATGTCACTTACTGTCTGGAAACAGTTGCTGTGGGGCTAAGAATCATCTATCTGTCAAAGGGGTGGGGTGGGGGAGGGGGTGGTGGTGGCGGGGTGAAAGGAGTGTATCTCATGACGCACACATCGCTAGATTATATTCACTTAGTATTTGATAATGTGTGCACATAGTGACTTGCAACAAGCTTTACACGTAATTTCAAACTCAGTTACCATACTTGTAGAAAATAATAATGAACTGAGGATGGTTCCACCTTCTTGTGAGCACAGACATTGTTCTGTTTTAACACCCAAACAGGTGTGACATACTCAGAGTCTTTTTTTTTTTCTTTTAATTTTCTGAGATTACGTAGAGGTTAATAGAGCTGTTACAACGGATACTGTTGTTATTTAAATTATATATGAGTTTTACGCTTTTGTTTTTCATTGCGTGTGTCCTGTGGCGGCCAACCGAAGTCAGCCACATCGTCTGCATTGGTACGTCATGTCATCTGTAAACATGACGGATGTTAGGATATCGTCTGCATTGTATTTTTGTTTATAATCCGGTCTGTAAATAAACAAGACTGGATTATAAACAATAATACAATGCAGACGATATCCTAACATGTTTATAATCCAGTCTGTAGTGGTTCATGGTGTGGGTTCCTGTAGTCATGTCATAGTTCATCAACCACGGGCAACGTATGAGTGGCCGAGTAAGTGGTCCCGACAGTCGGGATACCAGTTACTTTGGAATAAGGCTGGGCATCTCGGACATATTCTGAGTCGTGGTCACCTTTGTGCTCATACGGCGAAGACTACCAAATCCACCGGTTAGTCCCTCAGCCGTTAGGGGTAAAACCCAATGGGACTCGGGGCAAGTAAGGCTAGCAACCTGCTTCCCTGGTACTTTAAATATGATGCTGGCAACAATCAGAGCAAAATGCCTCGGACCTTTGGAGGTGACGGAGTCCCATCTCTAACTGACAAACCAGGGACTCCTAAGATATGACTTGGCAAACAAATGGTAATGAGATGGGGAGCTATTAATATCAATGGGGGCTACTCTGGGAAGAAGGTAGAGCTGGCAGAGGCTGCAAGTAAGATGGGGCTGGACGTTTTAGCTGTTAGTGACATTCGGGTAAGGGGTGAGAAAGAAGAGGAAGTGGGAGAATACAAGGTCTACCTGTCAGGAGTCAAAGCAGGAATAGCACAATGGGGTGTAGGGCTTTACATCAGGAAAGAAATGGAACCCAGCGTAGTTGCAATAAGGTATGTAAACGAACGACTGATGTGGATAGATTTGACGGTGTCTAGCAAGAAAATTAGGATTGTGTCAGTATATTCGCATTGTGAAGGGACAGATCAAGATAAGATGGATAGTTTTTATGAGGCACTCAGTGATGTAGTTCTTAGAGTAAAGTACAAGGACAGTGTTCTGCTCATGGGTGATTTTAACGCCAGGATTGGAAATCGAACAGAAGGGTATGAAAAGGTTATGGGTAAATTTGGAGAGGATATGGAGGCCAACAGGAACGGGAAACAACTCTTGGATTTCTGTGCCAGTATGGGCTTAGTAATCACAAACTCCTTTTTTAAACATAAGAACATTCACCGGTATACTTGGGAAGGCAGGGGAACCAGATCTGTCATTGACTATATAATAACAGATCAGGAATTCAGGAAGGCTGTGAGGGACACACGTGTATTCAGGGGATTCTTTGATGACACTGATCATTATTTAATCTGCAGTGAAATTGGGATTGTGAGGCCGAAAGTGCAGGAGGTCAGGTCCATATGTAGGAGGATAAGAGTGGAGAAACTTCAGGATAAGGAAATCAGGCACAAGTACATAACAGCGAAAGGTACCAGTTAGTTGAATGCAGTCAATTACAGTCATTGGAAAAGGAATGGACAAGGTACAGGGACACAGTACTAGAAGTGGCTAAAGAATGTCTTGGAACAATAGTGTGTAAAAGTAGGATGAAGCAAACAGCTTGGTGGAATGATACAGTCAAGGCAGCCTGTAAAAGGAAAAAGAAGGCGTATCAAAAATGGCTACATACCAGAACCCAGGTAGACAGAGAAAGTTATGTTGAAGAAAGAAACAAAGCCAAACAGATAATTGCAGCATCCAAGAAGAAATCGTCGGAAGACTTTGGAAACAGGTTGGAGACTAAGGGTCAAGCTGCTGGAAAACCATTCTGGAGTGTAATTAGCAGTCTTCGAAAGGGAGGTAAGAAGGAAATGACAAGTATTTTGGACAGGTCAGGAAAACTGCTGGTGAATCCTGTGGATGCCTTGGGCAGATGGAGGGAATATTTTGAAGAGTTGCTCAAAGTAGGTGAAAATGCGATCAGTAATGTTTCAGATTTCGAGGTAGAATGGGATAGGAATGATGATGGAAATAGGATCACATTTGAGGAAGTGGAAAAAATGGTCAATAGATTGCAGTGCAATAAAGCGGCTGGGGTGGATGAAATTAAGTCGGAACTCATCAAATACAGTGGAATATCAGGTCTTAAATGGCTACACAGGATAATTGAAATGGCCTGGGAGTCGGGACAGGTTCCATCAGACTGGACAAAAGCAGTAATCACACCAATGTTTAAACATGGAAACAGAAAAACTACAGAGGTATCTCTTTAATCTGCGTTGTGGGTAAAATCTTCTCAGGTATTGTTGAAAGGAAAGTGCGAGTATTAGTTGAGGACCAATTGGATGAAAATCAGTGTGGTTTTAGGCCTCTTAGAGGTTGTCAGGACCAGATCTTTAGCTAACGGCAAATAATGGAGAAGTTGTAAGTAGGCTGTTTATGTTTTCTTATTGGCAACGTTACGTAGCGCTCTGTACGAAAATCACTGGCTGTGCTGTGTGCAGTCTGTGGCTAGTTTACATTGTTGTCTGCCATTGTAGTGCTGGGCAGCGGCAGCTGGATGTGAACAGCGCGTAGCGTTGCGCAGTTGGAGGTGAGCCACCAGCAGTGGTGGATGTGGGAAATGAGATGACGGATTTTTGAGTACAAAATGGATATTATGAACTGCTATGTATATTATGCTTTTTCTACACTATTAAGGTAAATATATTGTTTGTTCTCTACAAAAATCTTTCATTTGCTAACTATGCCTATCAGTAGTTAGTGCCTTCAGTAGTTTGAATCTTTTATTTAGCTGGTAGTAGTGGCGCTCGCTGTATTGCAGTAGTTCCAGTAACGAAGATTTTTGTGAGGTAAGTGATTTGTGAAAGGTATAGGTTAATGTTAGTCAGGGCCATTCTTTTGTAGGGATTTTTGAAAATCAGATTGCGTTGCGCTGAATAATATTGTGTGTCAGGTTAAGCACAGTCTTGTATAAATTGTTCTAAGGGGACGTTTCATATGTCGACCCTTAGCCTAGGATACCTCACTGGAATCTTCTGATTTTTTCTTGTAGTTTGTGTATTTAGTGTAGCTTTTGTTTATTACTAGCGCGTAATTGTAGAGAGAATCTCCTTTGTAGTTGCAGTCTTTCATTGTTGTACTGTAAAACAGTTGTGGCATGCATGTAGATTTGCACCAAGTATTTCGCAGCTGCAATTAACTAGATATTATTTTCAGTGCTATGTTAATGTGTTCTCTTATTTTTGCTATTCAAATTGTGCTTTTCTGTGTTATCGTTGAAATATTGTGACAATAATGGCGTGTGAAAAACGTAACACTAGGCTCCAAAGTAAACTGAGAAATAATAGTGACGACGAGCGTAGCTTATCAGCACCACTGGGTAGTGAATTAACAGACATTCGAAGTAGTAATTTGGTAATTGTGCAGAGGGAAATGGAGCGGGCGGCAAATAATGGTGTAGACAGTGAAACAGGTTGTTAACAGGGAAGCATTATCGATCGATCGGTCGGCAACAGCTCGCCTCAGGAATCCGAAATGATAGGACACAATTTTGCAAATACTGTAGATTCAGGTTTTGCGTCCTCACCGTTTTCTCAAAAAAGTCAAGATACATTTTCTGCTTGTCAAAATGTGAATGTTGCTGGTGCAAATGCACTGCCGAAAAGCGTACAGGAACAGATTCCAGACACTAATGCATTGTTATTACAGTTAATGCAACAAACGGAACAAAATCAGAGACAAACACAGCAAAAGCTTCAAAAGTTAGACACAATGGAACAATACCAGAGACAAACACAGCAACAGTTAGACACAGTGGAACAAAATCTTAAAAAGTTAGACACAATGGAACAAAATCTTCAAAAGTTAGACACCACACTTGAACAAACACGTGAAGATTTAACTACTGAGTTACATAACATCGAATCGAAATGTCAAAAAGTCTGTAATGACGTAAAAACACAAATTTGTGAGCATTTCCAACCTATTTTTTCGTGTCATGAAAATGCATTACAGAATCACGAAGCAGCCATAAAAGAACTGCAAACTATTGTTCATGAAAATCATGAGACCTTGCAAGCTAAAATTGACTCAGTTGCATCTACCGATTCGGTTACGCAACTTGCAAAAACTCAGGAAAATTTAAAGGACACAGTAGATACCCTGAAAATTGGTTCAGAAAGACACATGGAGGAAATAAGTACACTATCGGAGAAAGTAGCCGAACTTTCGGATCAGGTCACTAACTTATCTACAAAGGTAGATGATGATCTGAATGACAGAAGACCCGTAGCCTTCACTGACACAGAAGAGTATGAAAAAATAAGAAAATTCAAACTAAATCAAAATCAAATCAATACACAGTACAAAAGAGAAATCCGGGAAGTACAAGATCAGTTGACGCAGGTAATATAAGAATTACACATTTCAGAGGACACTCGCGCTCCAACACGGGAAGAGGAACTTAGAAATACGGAAAAGCCACAAAATAATAACACAGGGCATTTCGGTAATTATGAAAGGAATTGGCAAGGTACACCGAATTTTGAGATGGAACCGCCGAAACGACGTAACAATGACAGATATGCTACTCGCCGACACGATGATTTTGACTATAAGCTGTTCATTACTACACGTAAATTCAAAACGTTTAAGAATTCTGCCAACAACATTCATCCACAAGCGTGGCTCCATCAATTCTCTCATTGTTTCCCTCCCAATTGGTCATTGGAGCACAGGTTAGAATTTATGTGTGGCTACTTAGAGAATGAACCAGCTGTAAGAATGCGATCGGTCATTCACGATTGCCACAGTGAAGGAGAATTTTATCATGCCTTCCTCTCAGCATATTGGTCTCAAGCTACACAAGACCGAGTAAAACATAGCATCATAATGATGAAACATTTCGAACAATCTGAATTTTCCAGTCTTGAGAAATATTTTGAAGACATGTTGCGTAAGAATCAGTACCTGTCAAACCCATACAGCCCCTCAGAACTCATCCGCATTTGCTTAATCAAATTACCTGAACATTTACGGCATATTATTTTAGCAGGACGTTGCAAAGACGACATTGAAGCTTTTCAGGGACTGTTACAAGAACTAGAAATTGACACAGACAATCGCGGGATGCGAAAACAGGAAAACAATCACTACAGGTCACATCCGTCACAATTCCGTGATGATAGAAACAATAACTGGCCACGACAAGCCTATTCTTACTACGTAAATCGTGACCAAAACAGACACCATCCCTATGACAACCACTGGCAGAGTAATAATAGTTACAGAGAAAGATCGCATTTCCATAGTAATGAATATGACAGAGAAACTCATAGAAACAGACAATTTGGCAACCAGAACAATTATTATCACGGGAGACAGAATAACTTCAGGCGCAACGGTCCACCGTGCAATGATAATTCAGGGAGAAATTCTCCACCATTTAAACGACAAGAAAGAAACTACAGGAACTACCGACATGACGACAGACGATATGATCGTAACGACAGACCTGAACTGCATCAGAAATGGCGGGATTCTCGTCACGGTGAATTTGTAGAAGTTAGGTCTCCAAATCCCAATAACGACGCGCGCCAACAAAGAAACAGACAATGACTCACACCGCAGGCAGCCACTTGCGCCCGCTGGCTCAGGGAAAAATAACATTGACGCTAACCTTGAGCAAAATTCCAGTATTCTTTACGGACGAATACCGCATGATAATTGCATTCAAGTTGAAACTCTGCGTACTAGGAAGAGTAAAGGTTTACACCACATTTCACATGTAAAACCATTTATTGAAAGATAATCTGCTTTTTAACTTTGTCTTTGCCATAAAACGTTTCACTTCACGTTACTAGTATGCTTTAGAAACTGTTACCATGCAACAATGTTTGAAGTTAAATATCCAGTCTAGAACCTAGGGAACATTTTTAAACAGATATTGTGAATGACTTGTTATAGTATACGGACGACGCAGTGTTGTTGTTTGTACATTCTTGCTTGTTAGTTGCACGATTACGTAACGACTATAAGGCTCACATACTTAGAACATTTACCAGTACTGCTAATGAGATTTTAATGCAACATTTTGGTTTACTTGAAAATACATTCTGAATTAAAGTACTTTCTGAGAGATACCAGATGACGCAGTGGTTAGTTTATGTGGCAGCTACACGATTATATCACGATGTTACTAATGAGTGACAATTTACAATGTTGCTTTTGCGGTGTATCTGTTTTATATCTGCACAGTTTTTCTGAATTCTTCTGGAAAGTAAAAAATGTTTAATAGTAACTTTCGTGGTATAGCTACAATGAGACAGCCTTTTCCGTAGCACAACAATACGTTACAGCACAGTAATTTCTTCATCACAACAATAAGCGTAATAACTAAGAAATCTATACGCAAAGAATTTCACTTTTGTTTATCATGAGGTAAGTACATTGGCTTCTGCTGAACTTAGCTTTCAGAGGACGATAACTACGAGACTCCCACAGAGATTATCTTACAGCAAGACGCACATTTAGCGCTACAGGACATGTATTTGAGTGATTAATTTTGTACTTAAAACATTTATTTTTAAAGATTTTTGAATTACAAAGAAAGTTTTCCTTGATACATTTCATTCCATTGCTGTAATCTGTAACACCTGAGGGTATAATTACATTAAACCTCAGGGGGGTACACGCCTACTTTGTGTACCATGTGTTTGGCAAGCACAAGGAGCCCTAGCTAATATGGTATTTGCTTATACAACTTTACACATCGGTACCATATTTCTTTAACACATAATTACACAGCTATCTGATCATTTAACAGAGAAACATTTTTTTACTACATCAGTGACACATGTTTACGCAATTACACAGTTGGTAACTTCACACTTACGAAATTGTATTTTGTCTGTACTTTGTGAACTGTTCATATTTTTAGGACCCATTGTGATATTATGAGAGCTTTGAATGATATATTTGGTCAGGGAGCATGATTTCAAAGTACGTTTGAGGCAGATAACACTATTGAAATGAGCAGAGAATTTTTTTTAGGTTTTGAAATTATTGGAGGAAGCTACGACGTTTTTGAGATTTGACTGAGGTGTTATGATGTTATTTTTATGACGGCGATGTGTATTATGCTGTTGAGGTATGTTTGTGTCAATAAGATGATGCTACCATATATGAGGAATGTGATTATGTGTTTATATGTATATGAATAATGAATAGAAGTTAGGGACTCTTGACTTGTGAAAAAGGATGTTGGAAACCAAGAATCGCACTTTAAGAGTTTTGAAATGTGTATGTAAATGAGGGAATGTATCACAATGCCGGCGAAAATTTTTGGACACTGTTATATTCATAGGATTTTGTTTCTACACATTTGCAACGTAAATTCTCGACCTGTGAAATTTTTATATGAGACTGTCACTGTAGCAGAAACTGCTGTCGTAAATATTTCCGTAAGAAAGTTAAGTGACCACCTGCACGTGCGTCGTGGACACACAGCTGTGTCAGACACCTGGAGAACAAGCCTTTTCAGACGCTCAGGTAGAAAAAAAAAAAAGGGAAGGCCATTATCCTCGCTTTTGACATACCTTTGTAGAAAGCACCGCAAACACGACACGCTTACATCTGCACACCTGATTATGACAAGCGTCTTTCTGTAGAATTGAGGGAATTTTTACTGCGTTATAAAATGCCATATGGCTAATGAATGATGTTTCATGCCGTCCTTTGTACATATTTGCTCATTTTCTTTAATATCTAGTTTATAGCTGCACTGCAGCATTGGTTAAAATAAAATTTAATATATGTACTAATATAGTTATTTTATGCCTACAGATCCAGTCAATAAGAAATTTATGATCTACTTCCAAGAAAACGAGGGCACGTAAATAGACATTTCCCTTCACAGGAATTGCATAAATAATTTCTTTACGATTTGGTAACTTATCTGCTAGTGTAAGTTCTCGTGATGCATCACTTTAGTGTTAAGATGTGACATAGGTATTAAACATGGCCATTTTTACTGTAATATTTTTTTCTGCTTGAGCTTTGTCATGTATAGATATAAGTTTTATATTCTTTATATTTTTTATATTTGCTACTGCTGTTTGCCAGGAATAGTGTTACTGAATTTGACTTTGTGTTACTCTTCTAAGCTAGTTTTACTACTGTTTTATTTTTTGTTTGCTGCACAGTGCCTTATATTAGTTGTGGTACTGCAATTGCTTTGCCTATTTAAAATTTTTGTCATTGATGTTTGTGTTAATTTGTTATGTGCTGCTGCATTGCCTCGTCCCTTGGTTTAGCATCTGAGCTCAGTAGATTTAAGTTAGCTTAAGAGGGGTAGACTATATAAGAAACTGACTATGGAGAATAGGTAAAGAATGCATTGCGAAGTTATATGAAAAAGATTTGGGCCAAATTGAGTATTGTACAATGAGAAACAATTATTTTGAAAGAAATATGAATAGAATACAGGAAGGAGGTGTAGATAGGACTTTTTGGGAATAATGATGAATGAAGGGAGATCTCCAAGAAGCAAAGAAAGTTTTGTTTGCCAAATACTGCAGTAAAACAAACCCTGTCCTTTCCTTTTGTGTTATCCCACTATGTGTTTGTGTACCCTTGTGTATTTGTTTTCTTCCTGTCTCTGTGTAGTTTCATAGAATTTTTTCTTCTTCTAATACTAAGCTACGTTCACTACGATGAGGAATACTGTTATCCTCAAATATAATTGGCATTAATAATATGATATTTACCTTGTGAAGATGTTTAGACATTATTTATTCTGTTTTGTTTTAATGCTCATGTGTGAAGTTGATGTTTCGCAAGTTATTCTGATCTTTTATGTATTTACTTATGTCATAATTCCTGTAACATTGATGTATATGTTATTTCGATTCTTTTGTAAAGCTTGTACTACAAATGTTATCTGTATTGTTATGT
Organism: Schistocerca cancellata; assembly: GCF_023864275.1. Classification (NCBI taxonomy): domain Eukaryota; kingdom Metazoa; phylum Arthropoda; class Insecta; order Orthoptera; family Acrididae; genus Schistocerca; species Schistocerca cancellata. Next base: position 598,650,537 of record NC_064631.1, on the reverse strand, counting down.
TCTTTAATGATGTTTTTTGTACCTTTGTAACTGTATTCTTATGTTATAAAATTGTAATTGACACCAGTTCATCATATTATTAACTTGTAAGTTCCATTTCACTGCACACGTTTCTGTGGGTCATAGTATATGGACAATATGTGAGAAGTAGGGATTGTTAGTGTTTGCACATGTGTTAATAATTCAGCAAGGGACTGGATAACAGCATTGCTGGTTCAAAGGACATTTAAAAAAAATTTTGTGAGTGCACAAGTGGTGGTTTATGGACTTGCTATATTCTCAGCAAGACTCTTCAGTGGTGATTGTGCACCTGCACAGTCGCAACAGATGGCTGCTGGCCGTCTCTACAAGGACTACAGTGGGTCTACACCTTTGCTGACTCACCAGTACCAGTATTTCTACAAGGACTGCAGTGTGTCTGCACCTCTGGTGGCCCGCCAATACCGTAATCTCTACCAGGACTACAGTGGGTCTGCTCTGTGATGACCTACCTACCAATCTTCTTCAAAACGTCGAATGACTCTGCTGTGGGTTTGCTCTGTTGTGGCCCATTGCCTGTCTGCATGTCAAGAGTCAGCACAGTCTTTCCGTTGGAAGGACAACACTACTTCTTCACGACTGCATGGAAATCCACTACTTCCATGTGCATTGTCTTTTACTGCTCAGACTTTGAGAAAAGAAACGGCAGTTTTACTCTGATGAATGATCAGGACTGTCTTTATTGACTGTGAGAAAATTTTAGCTTTTGACCAACATTGTATAAATAAGTGTGAGCATTTGATATCTTTGTTATTGTAATTATGAAAAATTTTATCAAATCATTATTGGCCACTGCCCAAAATTATTTGTAAAATTTTTTGTGGGGAGCATGGAGGTTATGTAAGTAGACTGTTTATGTTTTCTTATTGGCAACGTTACGTAGCGCTCTGTACGAAAATCACTGGCTGTGCTGTGTGCAGTCTGTGGCTAGTTTGCATTGTTGTCTGCCATTGTAGTGCTGGGCAGCGGCAGCTGGATGTGAACAGCGCGTAGCGTTGCGCAGTTGGAGGTGAGCCACCAGCAGTGGTGGATGTGGGAAATGAGATGGCGGATTTTTGAGTACAGAATGGATATTATGAACTGCTATGTATATTATGCTTTTTCTACACTATTAAGGTAAATACATTGTTTGTTCTCTACAAAAATCTTTCATTTGCTAACTATGCCTATCAGTAGTTAGTGCCTTCAGTAGTTTGAATCTTTTATTTAGCTGGTAGTAGTGGCGCTCGCTGTATTGCAGTAGTTCCAGTAACGAAGATTTTTGTGAGGTAAGTGATTTGTGAAAGGTATAGGTTAATGTTAGTCAGGGCCATTCTTTTGTAGGGATTTTTGAAAATCAGATTGCGTTGCGCTGAATAATATTGTGTGTCAGGTTAAGCACAGTCTTGTATAAATTGTTCTAAGGGGACGTTTCAAAGTGTTATGAGTGGAACAGGGAATTGTATCTATGCTTTATAGATCTAGAAAAGGCATATGACCGGGTTCCTAGGAGGAAGTTATTGTCTGTTCTACAAGATTATGGAATAGGAGGCAAACTTTTGCAAGCAATTAAAGGTCTTTACATGGATAGTCAGGCAGCAGTTAGAGTTGACGGTAAATTGAGTTCATGGTTCAGAGTAGTTTCAGGGGTAAGACAAGGCTGCAACCTGTCTCTACTGTTGTTCATATTATTTATGGATCATATGTTGAAAACAATAGACTGGCTGGGTGAGATTAAGATATGTGAACACAAAATAAGCAGTCTTTCATATGCGGATGACTTAGTTGGGATTTCAAAGTTTGCAAAGTAATATTTCAGAGCTAGATCAGAAATGTAAGGACTATGGTGTGAAGATTAGCAACTCCAAACGAAAGTATTGTCAGTGGGAAAGAAATATAAACGGATTGAGTGCCAAATAGGAGGAACAAAGTTAGAACAGGTGGACGGTTTCAAGTACTTAGGATGCATATTCTCACAGGATGGCAACATAGTGAAAGAACTGGAAGCGAGGGGTAGCAAAGCTAATGCAGTGAGCGCTCAGCTACGATCTACTCTCTTCTGCAAGAAGGAAGTCAGTACCAAGACTAAGTTATCTGTGAACCGTTCAATCTTTCGACCAACTTTGTTGTATGGGAGCGAAAGCTGGGTGGATTCAGGTTACCTTATCAACAAGGTTGAGGTTACGGATATGAAAGTAGCTAGGATGATTGCAGGTACTAGTAGATGGGAACAATGGCAGGAGGGTGTCCACAATGAGGAAATCAAAGAAAAACTGGGAATGAACTCTATAGATGTAGCAGTCAGGGCGAACAGGCTTAGATGGTGGGGTCATGTTACACGCATGGGAGAAGCAAGGTTACCGAAGAGACTCATGGATTCAGCAGTAGAGGGTAGGAGGAGTCGGGGCAGACCGAGGAGAAGGTACCTGGATTCGGTTAAGAATGATTTTGAAGTAATAGGTTTAACATCAGAAGAGGCACAAATGTTAGCACTGAATAGGGGATCATGGAGGAACTGTATAATGGGGACTATGCTCCAGACTGAACGCTGAAAGGCATAATCAGTCTTAAATGATGATGATGATGATGATGATGATGATCCAGTCTGTAAAACGTATGTTCTTGTAAAAATCATGCCCGTGTTTGGCATTACCACTATAGTAGTTCGCCAGTCCTGAGCTGTGATGGGTTTGGTTTTGTGTGCAAACAAGTTTTTGTGTAGTTGGACTGACCTGTGGATGTTGGTAAAAAATTTGTGAAGCTAAAGTAAGGAAACCTATTTAGTGTAGCTTGTTATTCATGGATTATGTGTCGTATTTTGACAACATTTATTCACAGTTTCTCCTGCTCATTTGTGAATACTGCGTCTTCCTATGTTGCTGCGTCTTGGACACACGTTTCACGGTACAGTTTTCCTTTTCTGACACGCTTCTGACAATCGTTTACTTAGACCTCTGCAGACCTTGAACCTGTTCTCGTTGTTTTCGTTCTCTCTCTCACTCTCTCTCTCTCTCTCTCTCTCTCTCTCTCTCTCTCTGTGTGTGTGTGTGTGTGTGTGTGTGTGTGTGTGTGTGTTTGTGTGTGTGTGTGTGTGTGAGTGCGTGTTTGTGTGTGCTCCATTTTGTGTTGTCTGTTTAGAGTGTTTAATAGTTTTTTTATTACATAGTATTTTTTGGTCATTAATAACTTTTGTACCCTGTGTGTTAGCTTTTTAGGTCAAAGTTTCATGTATTGTTAAAAATTAGATGATTACTGTGTTTTAGAATTTGAAGGTTTGTTTCTATGCAACTTGGATGGTGAGTGTTCTCGCTTTTCAGAGCTCTTCAATGTTCTGAGTAACTTACCCTGATATTTCTACATGAATATATAATAAAACAAGATGAAAGGAAAGACACAGGAAATTTCAGTGGAGCCTAGCAGAGAACTAAGAGCAGAAGAAATTAGACAGATTATCAGAAAGAACAAAAATACGATCAGTGATAATAAGATAATCACAGAGGAGAAAACCACCAAAGAGCCAAAGCTGAAGTCACACAAAGCACTGGTCGTAGGATCATCATATATGAAGAGAAAACCTATTTCACAACAGAAAACCAAATACCCACACTCAAATGCGACCCCATTCAAAGATTCCAAAGAGACATAAAAAATTCTAAAAATATCAGATCTACAAGAACAACACAAAAGAACCCCAGGGCACCCACACTTACAAGTTTACCAATGATTCACAAGCCCAATATTCCAATGAGACCTGTGACTGGTTTCGCAGCAGCACCAGCGTATCTTTTATATAGACATACGCATACGTTTCTACGAAAACACTACACTTACGGAAACAACAGAAGCTTAAAAAATAACTGACCTAATTAACACTACTACATTACTCTCATTTTACATCTCATCAGGATACAGCCCCCTACCACCTGAAGAAACAATTAAAATAATTGAAAGACAGCTAAGACAGACAAACATTATCCTGCAAACACATACACAACAAGTTTCAACTATTTAGAAAGTAATCACAGGATAAATGTATTTCAGATTTAAAGATGAATTCTGCATCCAACAGGAAGGACTCCCCAAGTGGTCACCCATAAGTGGCCTGCTGGCCGACATCTTAATCGTCTTGAAACAAAATCTTTGACGAAACAATAAAACCAAAACAGTATAGCAGGAAATTGATATCGCTATGTTAATGACACAATTTACTTCATAGACGAAAGACATGATTAGATAGCACAGAGACATCAATATTGCTCGCCCACTTCGCCATTGAAACTGAAATGGACAAAAAAAAAATCTCCTAGACATGGCAATAGCAATCAAAAACCGCAAACACTACTTCTCAGTATATACAAAACCTACATCAACCAGTACAGTTATTCAAACAGGGCTACCCACTCAAGAGCCCACATGAAGCCCGCCCGCAGCTACCTTCTACACAGACTAAGCAGGATTCCAATGGACCAAGGTAACTATACACAATAACTAAACATAACCAGATAGACTGCCACAAAAATGCTTACAAAATAATGATGACAAACTAAACCAAAAAGTAAAACCTCTACTGACACTGAGCCAACACAACAGTATCATAACTCAACACACCAGCAGCATCCACACAAGAGAACACACAAGGCACACAAGAAACATGGTACACTCTGGCATTTGACCACAAATTAACATTCAGCATAGGAAACACTGTGAGAATACAAGTATACATGTGCTGTATAAGACAACCTACACTCTGCAGAAAATATAAAAAATACCCAACACCGCCATTGATAAATTCAGCAAAGACTGTGTGTGATTCAGTACACATTGGACAGACATATAGAAATTTCAGGATAAGATACTGGAAACATTTAAGAACACTGAAAAGCGACAGTTCACATTCCACATTGAGAGACCACCTCGTCAAAAACAATCACTACCCAGTTGCAGACTTTCAGATTTTAAAACGCAGTTATCATCTGTACCAATTTTTAAAAATAGAATGCAATGCAGACTATATCCTAACATCCCTCATGTTTGCAGATAATGTGCTGTACTAACGGAGACATGTGGCTTATTTCTGTTGGCAGCTACTGGACACGTGCACAGTGTAAAATGGAAATTAAAGCACATATATGATTGAAAAAGTTTTTGTTTCTTATACAGATTAAATAACATCGGGGAGAGGCTACAACCCTGTCTCACTCCTTCCCAACCACTGCTTCCCTTTCATACCCCTCGACTCTTATAACTGCCATCTGGTTTCTGTACAAATTGTAAATAGCCTTTCGATCACTGTATTTTACCCCTGCCACCTTTAGAATTTGAAAGAGACTATTCCAGTCAACATTGTCAAAGGCTTTATCTAAGTCTACAAATGATAGAAACGTAGGTTTGCCTTTCCTTAATCTTTCTTCTAAGGTAGGTCGTAGAGTCAGTATTGCCTCACTTGTTCCAATATTTCTACGGAATCCAAACTGATTTTCCCCGTGGTCGTCTTCTACCAGTTTTTCCATTCGTTTGTAAAGAATTCGCGTTAGTATTTTGCAGCTGTGACTTATTAAACTGATAGTTCGGTAATTTTCACATCTGTCAACACCTGCTTTCTTTGGGATTGGGATTATTATATTCTTCTTGAAGTCTGAGGGTATTTCGCCTGTCTCATATGTATCAGATATAAACTTCTGTAATTTTAAAAATATTGAGACATTTTTGTGTCACTGGATATGCCTGATTTTTCTGAACCGGGCTAGGTGGCGCAGTGGTTAGCACACTGCACTCACATTCGGAAGGACGACGGTTCAAACCCACGTCCGGCCATCCTGATTTAGGTTTTCCGTGATTTCCCTAAATCGCTGCAGGCAAATGTCGGGATGGTTCCTTTCACAGTTCACGGCCGACTTCTTTCCTTATCTTTCAATAATCCGATGACACCGATGACCTCGCTGTCTGGTCTACTCCCCCAAAACAACCCAACTCTTTTTCTGAGATCGCAGATGTATTCCAATTTGCTTTAATATTTGATGTGAGCTATTTTGTAATCTCAAAGAGCTGCAACTTAGTCATCTTTAAGAGTGTTTTACACTTCATTTCCTGGAGTATATTACGCACAAAGGCAGTGCAAGCATCAGCCGCCCAAATTCCCAACCCCGGGATCTACCCACATTCAGTTACGCACCCATTGTCCCTGCACCTGGACGACTGGGAGCAGTCGACTAGCTGCGGTGGTCGCGGTGCGTCCTGTGCCCTGCTTCCACTAGCTCCCAGCTGTGCGGTAGACTCACATTTCCTCGCACCTGTTCTCCGCAGCAGATCAGCTCGCCTACCTACACGTAACATTACATGGCCGACGAGAAGAGGGGGCAATAATTTAATGGGGAGATATAACTTGATTACAGTGAAGAGGTTGAAATCGATGTAGATTCTGGTAAGTATTCTCTACAAAGATAATGAGGTCTACTCTATATATACGACAGTGGTGCGAAAATCTGCTTCAAAAATGCTAATAATAACTACCTGTGTACCCAGCGTTGCCTGGGTATGTACTCGTATGTCTGCTCCCCCCACTCTCTGTCTATCTTCTCCTTTCCCCCCTCTCTATCCACCTCCTCCATTCCCACTGTTCATCTTCTCCATCCCTTACTCCCTGTCCATCTGCTCCTGCCCCTCACTTTGACCCTTTCTCCTGCCCTTCTATCTCTCCACCTGCTGCTTCTCAGTCTGTCCATCTGCTCCTTCCCCCTCTAACACTCTCTTGCTTCCCCTCTAAGTCCATCTTCTTCAACTCTCTCTTTGTCCACCTTCTCCAACACCCTCTCCTTGTCTATCTTGTGCTCCCTCCATTCCCTGTCCAGTTGCTCATGCCCCTCTCTCTGCCCATCTGTTCCTCCCTCTCTGACAATCTGCTCCTTCCCACTCTATCCATCTTTACTTCCCTCCTTCTAAGTTCAACCCCTCCTCCCCTCTCTCTCTATAATCTCCTCCTCCACCTTCTCTCTATCTTCTCGTCCCTATCCCTCTGTTCATCTTCTCCTTACACTTCCCACTTCCCTCTGTCCATCTCTTCCTCTTCTTCCCAGTCTCTCTCCATCTCCTCATTTTCCCTCTGTCTCCTCTACCCCTGTCTCTGCTCATGTGCTCCACCCCCCAATCACTGTCCATCTGCTCCCACTCCTTTCTTTCCCTTCCTCCTGCCCTTCCCTCTGTACATCTGCTCCTCCAATCCCTGCCCATCTGCTTCTTCTGCTTTCCATCACTCCTCCCCCTCTAAGTCCATCCCCTTCTCCCCTCTCTGTCTCCTTCTCCCCCTTCTCTCTGTTCATCTCCTGCTCCCTCATCTCTGTCCATATCCTCCTCTCCCCTCTCTCTTACTACCTCCTCTCACTACTGTCTACCCATTTCCATCTCTTCTTCTCTCTGCCTATTTTCTCTTCTTCCTCTCTGTCCACCTCCGTCTTCACCTTCGCTCTCCAAAAAATAACCTCCCCTTCCCCCCCGGGATATAAGATGAACATCAACAAAAGCAAAACGAGAATAATGGAATGTAGTCGAATTAAGTCGGGTGATGCTGAGGGAATCAGATTAGGAAATGAGACACTTAATGTAGTAAAGTAGTTTTGCTATTTGGGGAGCACAATAACTGATGATGGTCGAAATAGAGAGGATCACATAACTAATGAGGAGGTACTGAATAGAAATGGGGAGAAGAGGAGTTGGTGGCACAACTTGACAAAAAGAAGGCACCGGTTGGTAGGACATGTTCTGAGACATCAAGGGATCAAAAATTTAGCATTGGAGGGCAGCGTGGAAGGTAAAAATCGTAGAGTGAGACCAAGAGATGAATACACTAAACAGATTCAGAAGGATGTAGGTTGCAGTAAGTACTGGGAGATGAAGAAGCTTGCACAGAATACAGTAGCATGGAGAGCTGCATCAAACCAGTCTCAGGACTGAAGACAACAACAACGACAACATAAAATGTAGACTGGCAATGGCAAGGAAAGCGTTTCTGAAGAAGAGACATTTGTTAACATCGAGTATAGATTTAAGCGTCAAGAAGTCGTTTCTGAAAGTATTTGTATGGAGTGTAGCCATGTATGGAAGTGAAAAGTGGACGATAAATAGTTTAGACAAGAAGAGAATAGAAACTTTCGAAATGTGGTGCTACAGAAGAATGCTGAAGATTAGATGGTTAGATCACATAACTAACGAGAAGGTATTGAATAGAACTGGGGAGGAGTTTGTGGCACAACTTGACAAGGAGAAGGGACCGGTTGGTAGGACAAGTTCCGCGGAATCAAGGAATCACAAATTTAGCATTGGAGGGCAGCGTGGAGGGTATAAATCGTAGAGTGAGACCAAGATATGGATACACTAAGCAGATTCAGAAGGATGTAGGTTGCAGTAAGTACTGGGAGATGGAGAAGCTTGCGCAGGATAGAGTAGCATGGAGAGCTGCATCAAACCAGTCTCAGGACTGAAGACCACAACAACAACAACAACAACAATATATCACAGTCAATAGAGATTTTCCCTCTGAATTAACAACTTTTAATCATTTCAAGCGATTTCAACAAACGTTATCCCAAGTGATAATGTTACATTTTTCTATCATCCCTGAAAGCTACATATCTGTATATATATTGTTTATTGATTTAAGACGTCTTTTACATCTATTTCATTGTGCAAACGTTTGTCAGAACATCGTATTCTCCACATTTACACAGCAAATGAACACAGCATCAGTACCTCATATATTGTTATACTTGCGTAGTTATTTAATGAACAGTTTACTATTTTGTCAGTCACTTTCTTTAAATGTTGATTGCAAGCGCTATTAAAAAAGTATGCTGGTTTGAACGTGGTCAGTTGCATGTGTTAGCGGACACCAAAACTGAACAGAGAACCAAAAGGCAGTATGTTGTCATTTATCGCGAGCGCAAATGCGCAAAAATACTGGCTTATTAATCAATGGACAAACCTTATTTTTGATTACTGTAAATTATCTAAGGGTGACAGAATGTGCCGCGCGGGATTAGCCGAGCGGTCTGAGGCGCTGCAGTCATGTACTGTGCGGTTGGTCCCAACGGAGGTTCGAGTCCCCCTTGGGCATCGGTGAGTGTGTTTGTCCTTAGGATGCTTTTGGGTAAGTAGTGTGTAAGCTTAGGGACTGATGACCTTAGCAGGTAAGTCCCATAAGATTTCACAGACATTTGATCATTTTTTTGGCAGAATGTTTATAGCAATTCCATACTTAAAAATTATTGTAATGTACTAGATTAGTCAAGATGAGTCAAAGCGCGTATGTAGAACGTGAGAACGATGTATATTTGCCGGGGACGGCCTTCAACCATTGAGAGTTGGACAGTGGCGGAACACTGCTGGAGTCGAGTGGGGACTGGGACTTTCCGAGTGGAGAGCAGAAGGGAGCGATTCTGGAGGCTTCTACGTACGTTCTTGGAGAAGGCAGACCTGCTTATGATATTCTGCTTTATTTGGTCGTGTGGCCGATAGATCCAGAGTGGTGAAAGGCCGTTACAATACTTCTACTTTTGAGGGACTTTATTTTTCGAGAGGTCTGAATGTGCTCCAAAGTAGGACTCTTGTGTTAAGGTATTGAGGACAGAGTGTGAGTTACTGTTCTTTGCTTAGTGTGTGTCAGTTTGGGAATCAATATTCTGAACTCTGAACTGTATTGAGCTGGTGAATATTTCGCGTATTTTGATCACGAAATGGACTTAGTTTTCACGGATCTTTGATGACTATTTAGTTCGGGAATTTTGCTACCACTCTCGTAACGCTCTCAATGCAACGTCACTGCATTTGAAAAATGTATTTTTTGTCTGTATTTTAATTGTTATCGTAGGACCACATCCCGTTTGCTATTTTCTCAAAAACACATTTTGAGCCCGTGGCTGTGCATAAAATACAGGTTGACTATTTCAAAGAATATGACAGCAACCAGCCACTTTTTACAATGCTATTTATTTATTTAAACATCGCCGTTACCGGTTTCGAACCGACAGGTTCATCTTCAGCCGGCTAGTTCACGTTTTACACTAGCTTTCGCCTTTTTTATCCCAATTTTGATCTTGTTATGGTTGCAATATCGCCATCTTTATATACGTACCTTCTTGAGATGAAACTTCTTAGTATGTGAGTGGTGCTTTACATTATGTGCATACAAATACATAAAAAAGTGCATCATACAGTTTTCGCCTCCGCAAGATCATACGCAATCTGCGCTGGAACATTTTCATCGCACCACCATCCCAAGAAAATTACGTCAATTGGGGAAACAGAAGGCGAAAGCTAATGTAAAACGTGAACTAGCCGTGTGAAGATTAACCTTGTCGGTTCGAAACCGGTAACGGCGCTGTTTAAATAAAATAAATAGCATTATAAAAAGTGGCTGGTTGCTGTTATCTTGTATGTAAGATTCAACCTACACTTCCCGGTTATTTTGGCTGTCCTTTCTCCAATAAACATTAGTGAACATAATTATTTGTCGTCTGCATTAGTTACGGAAGTTAGAACCCTTATTATTAACTTACGAAATTATCTTTTATTTTTCTGCATATTTTATTAACTTGCCATCCTAGCCAATGCATAGACTATTTGCCTGCACTGTCGCTGCTACTTTTCATTATTTGCAGCTAATTAGCTGATGGGCATGAAAGTAGACGTGTGAGGCTTGACAATGTGATTATATCGAGCTATTCGTTTCTAACAGATCCGTACATATCCCAAAGACTTAAAGTAACAGTAACCACAGGTAAAGACGCAACTGGTTTGCTGGTATGAGATGCTCTTCGGAAGTGCAATCACATTAGCAGTTACCGTTAGGTACCGTCGCACACTCCGCACATCTCCAATTACTAAACTGACGGTTCCACGATATCCAACGCTGTGTGCTATCAACTGATCCGTACTTTCAGTCAGTTTCTTTTCTTCCCAGCTCGATTCAGTATATCTGCACCAGTTATACGACCGACACAACTAATTTTTAGCTCTTTTTTTTCCCCCTCTTCATTCTCTTGAGTGGTCTGACGTGGCCTAACACGAATTACTCTCCTGTGCTAAGTTCTTCATTTCAGAATATCACTTGCACTTAAAGTCTGCAAATATTTGTTGGACGTATTTTAATCTCTGGCTTCCCATCGGTTTTCACCCTCTACAGCTACCTCTAACATCATGGAAATTATGCTCTAATATCTTATCGCATGTCATCACACTGTCTCTTCTTCTGTGTTTTCCATACGTTCCTTTCCTCGCCGATTCTGTAGAGCGCTTTCTCATTCCAGATCTCAGCAGTCCATTTAATTTTCAACAGTTTTCTGTAGCCCGACATTTCAAACGCTTCAGTTTCCCTCTGTTCCTGTTCTCCCACTATCCAAGACCCACTACCATACAGTGGTGTGCTGCAAACGTACGTTCTCAGACATTTCTTGTTTAAATTAAAACCCATGTTTGATAATAGAAGACTTATTTTGGTCATAAATCCTCACTTTGCCTGTGCCAGTGTGCTCTTTATACCCTCGATGCTTCGTCCGTCAGGTCTTAAGTTGCTTCAAAGGTAGCAGAATTCCTTCACTTCGTCTGCTTCGTGGCTATCGATTATGGCGTTATGTTGATCACTAATCTCATTTCTGTCACTCCCTATTCTTTCGCCTTTCTTCATTTTACTCTCAATAGCTATTCCTTTACTCATTAAACTCTTCTTGCTATTCATCCTAAGCTCTTACCCCACTCAGAAGATTTATTTAATTTTAGCATTACTTCTATGAAGTGTAGATTGAACACTGAAGACGTAAGACTACAATTCTTACACCCCTTTTAATCCGAGCACCTCGTTCTTCGTCTTCCATTCCTGTTGTTCCCTTACGGTTTTTGTACGTATTGTATGTAACCCGCCTATCTTTCTGAGAATTTTGAACAAGTTGCTCCATTTCACATTGTCGAATGTTTTTTCTTGGTCGACAAATCCTAAGAACACTTACCGATATTTCTCAAGTCGTGCTACCATTATCAAGCGCAGCGTCTGTACCGCTTCTCTGGTACCAGACCCTTTCCTTCAGCCAAACTGATCGTCGCCTAATACGTACTCATTTCTGATCTTCTGTATACGATTTTTGTTAGAAACTTGTATGCGTAAGCTGTTAAGCTGATTATACGATGTTCTTCACGCTTATGTGACCTTGCTTATAGGGACCCTGTGGATGACATTTTTCCAAAACTCTGATTGTATGTATCCAGTCTCATATATTCTAAGAAGCTTGATTTCCACTTCCTCCAATGATTTCAGAATTCCGAAAGACTCTAGTTTATACCTTCCACCTTACTTGATTGCAAGTCTTCAAAGCTCTTGTCAAGCCCTGACTGTAGTACTGGATCTCCTGTGTTTTCCAAAGCGACTAGCATTTTTTGTTCTGCAATGTACGCTGGGCAAATGGAGGTGCGACACGATATTTGAAGATATCCCATGACTTTTGTCACCGCACTGCATAAAGTCTGCAGACAGATCACTGTCCCGGCAGAGGCCATCAGTTTGGTCTTTTCATCTCAGTTTTCTCTTTACATTTAACATCAGCGTTTCTCCGCCATTCTCATTGTTGGCACTGTAGCTGGTAATTGAACCAAAGATTGTGTTGAGTTTTCTGTACACTGAATCTGTCCTTCCGACAATCATTTCTACACTCCTGGAAATTGAAATGAGAACACCGTGAATTCATTGTCCCAGGAAGGGGAAACTTTATTGACACATTCCTGGGGTCAGATACATCACATGATCACACTGACAGAACCACAGGCACATAGACACAGGCAACAGAGCATGCACAATGTCGGCACTAGTACAGTGTATATCCACCTTTCGCAGCAATGCAGGCTGCTATTCTCCCATGGAGACGATCGTAGAGATGCTGGATGTAGTCCTGTGGAACGGCTTGCCATGCCATTTCCACCTGGCGCCTCAGTTGGACCAGCGTTCGTGCTGGACGTGCAGACCGCGTGAGACGACGCTTCATCCAGTCCCAAACATGCTCAATGGGGGACAGATCCGGAGATCTTGCTCGCCAGGGTAGTTGACTTACACCTTCTAGAGCACGTTGGGTGGCACGGGATACATGCGGACGTGTATTGTCCTGTTGGAACAGCAAGTTCCCTTGCCGGTCTAGGAATGGTAGAACGATGGGTTCGATGACGGTTTGGATGTACCATGCACTATTCAGTGTCCCCTCGACGATCACCAGTGGTGTACGGCCAGTGTAGGAGATCGCTCCCCACACCATGATGCCAGGTGTTGGCCCTGTGTGCCTCGGTCGTATGCAGTCCTGATTGTGGCGCTCACCTGCACGGCGCCAAACACGCATACGACCATCATTGGCACCAAGGCAGAAGCGACTCTCATCGCTGAAGACGACACGTCTCCATTCGTCCCTCCCCATTCACGCCTGTCGCGACACCACTGGAGGCGGGCTGCACGATGTTGTGGCGTGAGCGGAAGACGGCCTAACGGTGTGCGGGACCGTAGCCCAGCTTCATGGAGACGGTTGCGAATGGTCCTCGCCGACACCCCAGGAGCAACAGTGTCCCTAATTTGCTGGGAAGTGGCGGTGCGGTCCCCTACGGCACTGCGTAGGATCCTACGGTCTTGGCGTGCATCCGTGCGTCGCTGCGGTCCGGTCCCAGGTCGACGGGCACGTGCACCTTCCGCCGACCACTGGCGACAACATCGATGTACCGTGGAGACCTCACGCCCCACGTGTTGAGCAATTCGGCGGTACGTCCACCCGGCCTCCCGCATGCCCACTATACGCCCTCGCTCAAAGTCCGTCAACTGCACATACGGTTCACGTCCACGCTGTCGCGGCATGCTACCAGTGTTAAAGACTGCGATGGAGCTCCGTATGCCACGGCAAACTGGCTGACAATGACGGCGGCGGTGCACAAATGCTGCGCAGCTAGCGCCATTCGACGGCCAACACCGCGGTTCCTGGTGTGTCCGCTGTGCCGTACGTGTAATCATTGCTTGTACAGCCCTCTCGCAGTGTCCGGAGCAAGTATGGTGGGTCTGACACACCGGTGTCAATGTGTTCTTTTTTCCATTTCCAGGAGTGTATATCGATTTCTTCACATTTTTCCTGTGGACATTTTGCCTTTTTTCTCTGCGTTTCCTGTTTGTTTCATTTGTGAGTCACTTATATTGGTGTATAAAACGAGAGGAAATTCTGCGATCAGGCTTTGAAGAACACGCGATAGTCGACCGACGCTGCGTATCCTCAGGATTCGTCACAGGATGCGGGCTAGAGGGGCATGGAGTCAGCAGGTCGCGCTCCCGGCTGTTGTCGACGTTTCGACCTTGGAGCCGCAACCTCTCACCCAGGTAGCTGCTCAGTTGAGATCACGAGGCTGAGTGCACCCCGGTCGAGTCCTCCCGCCAAGGAAAAATCCCTGACAGAACACAGGCTCCCAACATGATGGCCTATCGCGTTGAGCACTTGGCTACGACGGAGGACATATTGTTGTATTCCCGTCTTTTCTTCAGCATTTTTATACTTCGTACTTTAATTGATGAATTGAAGTACACTACTAGCCATTAAAATTCGTACACCACGAAGATCACGTGCTACAGACGCGAAATTTAACCGACAGGAAGAGGATGCTGTGATATGCAAATGATTAGCTTTTCAGAGCATTCACAAAAGGTTGGCGCCGGTGGCGACACCTTCAACGTGCTGACATGAGGAAAGTTCCCAACCGATTTCTCATAAACACCAGCTGACCGGCGTTGCCTGGTGAAACATTGTTGTGATGCCTCGTGCAAGGAGCAGAAATGCGTACCATCACGTTTCCGACTTTGATAAAGGTCGGATTGTAGCCTACCGCGATTGCGGTTTGTTGTATAGCGACATTGCTGCTCGCGTTGGTCGAGATCCAATGACTGTTAGCAGAATATGGAATCGTTGGGTTCAGGAGAGTAATACGGAACGCCGTGCTGGATCCCAACGGCCTCGTATCACTAGCAGTCGAGATGACAGGCATCTTATCCGCATGGCTGTAACGGATCGTGCAGCCACGTCTCGATCCCTGAGTCAACAGATGGGGACGTTTGCAAGACAACAACCATCTGCACGAACAGTTCGACGACGTTTGCAGCAGCACGGACTATCAGCTTCGGTGACCATGGCTGCGGTTACCCTTGACGCTGCATCACAGACAGGAGCGCCTGCGATGGTGAACTCAACGACGAACCTGGGTGCACAAGTGGCAAAACGTGATTTTTTCGGATGAATCCAGGTTCTGTTTACAGCATCATGATGGTCGCATCCGTGTTTGCCGACATCGCGGTGAACGCACATTGGAAGCGTGTATTCATCATCGCCATACTGGCGTGACACCCGGCGCGATGGTATGGGGTGCCATTGGTTGCACGTCTCGGTCACCTCTTGTTCGCATTGACGACAGTCTGAACAGTGGACGTTACATTTCAGATGTGTTACGACCCGTGGCTCTACGCTTCATTCGATCCCTGCGAAACCCTACATTTCAGCAGGATAATGCACGACCGCATGTTGCAGCTCCTGTACGGGCCTTTCTGGATACAGAAAATGTTCGACTGTTGCCCTGACCAGCACATTCTCCAGATCTCTCACCAACTCAAAACGTCTGGTCAATGGTGCCCGAGCAACTGGCTCGTCACAATACGACAGTCACTGCTCGTGATGAATTGTGGTATCGTGTTGAAGGTGCATGGGCAGCTGTACCTGTACACGCCAGCCAAGCTCTGTATGACTCAATGGCCAGGCGTATCAAGGCCGTTATTACGGCCAGAGGTGGTTGTTCTGGGTACCGATTTCTCAGGATCTATGCACCTAAATTGCGTGAAAATGTAATCACGTGTCAGTTCTATTATAATATATTTTTCCAATGAATACCCGTTTATCATCTGCATTTCTTCTTGGTGTAGCAATTTTAATGGCCAGTAGTGTATTTCTTATGTTCCCCAATCTTCCCTAGTTAAAAAACTATTTAAAAAACGAGAGGTCGTCTCGAACCTGGAGCACGTGTTGCCCCCATTGGATCTTGCAAGCTAGTGGTAGCAAGTGATTTTGGAGGAATTTTCTCGAGTCAGCCCTGAGGGCGATCTCGTGAAGTTGCTGGCTGGTCGCCTTAGGAGCGCAGCTGGGGCGGTCGGCAGACTGACCTGCGGGGTCATCTGCGCTGTGCGCGCCGCCCCACGTGGCCGCCCCGCCCCTGCCTCTTATCTGCCCAGCGGCCTCGCAGCGGGGGGCGGCACGCTCGCCGCATCTCTATGCGGCTCTGCCACGCCAGCCAGCTGCCTCACCGACTTTCTTCCCACACCAGTGACGCAAAAACTGTGATCTGAACAACATTGGCAGAGATATTTGCGTGCCCAAAACAGCCACTGTTTCATTCAAGAAGTACCGGCTACGCGAGACGAAATATCGGCTGTAGCAAATTAGGGATTTCTTTGTGTGTCAGTGCCAAAAAATCTTGTCGCGTTTCTTCATGCTTTATTTCGCAGCGAGTTCGTGACTCTTCGGAATGCATGTTCTCTCCTTCCATCTCCTGGAAAAGTGCCGAAGTCTCGTAGTCGTTCCCATTACAACGCCACAGGTTGCGGTGGACAATACGAGTATATCCTTGCGCTGTCCGCTCCGCTACCATTCGACCGTCGCCTGGAATGTCTTTATGTGGCTGCCTACAGATATTATTCGATGATTTACAGTCAGTTACTACCAGCTGTAGCGTTTCGAACAGGAATCCGCAAATACAGCTGCACAATTGAAACGATACTCCTTAGGCACGCAAATTGATTAGAAGTCACTCGTAAGGAACGGTATCACAAGCCTTCTGGAAATCTAGAGATCGGTAATCAACTTGAGGTCCCCTGTCGATAGCACGCATATTATTGAATGAGTGCCTAACTCTCTCCCGCTGAAAGGGTCACATCCATATGTAGCCCCTGCAACTAATTCCACCCCAGCCATTTCTGTAAATGTAAAGCAAAGGCCCCTCCCGCCATACCTGAATTAACCATCCCTATGCACCTTACTGCGGCGGTGTGTCATTGTGAGAGGTACAGAGGGGAACGAGTGTGCCAGGACTCACCCCAGTTCTCCGCTACTAGCGTCACGTCATTATAACGCACCTGTACGTAGTATTCAAAGTATTTCATCATAATCTAAGAATGAAATTAGTAACTGAAATAACTTTTTCAAGTCTTGTCAGGCTATGCTTCAATACATTAATGTTCAAATTGTTAAATCTCAGAATGATCTACTGGATATGTTTCGTTAAATATATTACTTTAAGACGAAACTGAGTGGTGCTAAATAATAAAGATACAAAGCTAAAAACTGATCTGAATGTCCAAATGTACGTCACAGCCGAAAGTTACAAGTCTCAATTTGATCGGGGCAATATTTTAGTCAAAATCGGCGGTTTTATGGAAGTTTGATGGCGCTAAGTATTAGACTCAGACAGATGACAATTCGATGTAGCCTCAGTCTGATGATTATTGAAGCTAGGATGATTGATCATTTTGCTTGGAAATTCCCGTAGAGGTCACCTCTGAACTGTCAACAGTGATGTTTCCATAGGGACATTTTTATTATTAGCAGGAATATTATTATGATTGTCCATGTGAACTTTTCCTGAGTACGAGTGCGTTAATCAATTACAGCTCAAAACTTTTATTTCTGTAGCTCCTGATCCCCGTGACTAAATAGTAAATAGGAACATTTTCTTTTAGTGAGCAGAAGACTAACGTGGACTTGCAGACTGGAAATTATAGTCAGTACATTCTCCACCGATTTCTGGTTGAAAAAAAAAAAATTGTTTTCAGGCTCCTGTGAACGGCAATGCTATTTTACCCTCCGTCCCACACTATCACTCTTCAGTCTTAACTAAATAACTCTCTACATTTCATTCTAGTGCTGGAAATCCGTTGTGTTCTCCTAAATTTCCATTCTTTTCTGCAACACCAAAACCTCCAATAAATCACACTGTCTCTTCGTTCATTTACGTGCATAACATTATACTTCTGTGTTGAATGTTTGTTATCAGTCTTCCACCATTTACTTTCCTCAATAAGCACCATTTCGTGCATCGTCTGTGAACTGCCTTAGGGGCCTCAAACTCTTATCTGTCTTGTCTTTTATACACTGAAGAGCCAAAGAAACTGGTACACCTGCCTAATATCGTGTAGGGCCCCTGCGAGCACGCAGAAGTGCCGCAGCATGACGTAGCATGGACTCGAGAAATGTCGGGAGTAGTGCTGGAGGGAACTGACGTCATGAATCTTGCAGGGCTGTCCATAAATCCGTAAGAGTACGATGGGCTGTAGATCTCTTCTGGACGGCACGTTGCAAGGCATACCGGATACGCTCAATAATGATAATGTCTCGGGAGTTTGGTGGCCAGCAGAAGTGCTTAAACTCAGAAGAGTGTTCCCGGAGGCACTCTGTAGCAGTTCCGGACGTGCGGGGTGTCGCATTGTCCTGCTGGAATTGCGCAAGTGCGTCGGAATGCACAGTGGACATGATTGGAATGCAGGTGATAAGACAGGATGCATACGTACGTGTCGCCTTTCAGAGTCGTATCTAGACGTATCAGGGGTCCCATATCATTCCAACTGCACACGGCCCACACCGTTACAGAGCCTCCATCAGCTTGAACAGCCCGCTGCTGACATGCACGGTCCATTGATTAATGAGGTGGTCTCCATACCTGTACACGTCCATCCGCTCGATACAATTTGAAACGAGATTCGTCCGACCAGGCAACATGTTTCCGATGATCAACAGCGCGGTGTCGGTGTTGACGGGCCCAGGCGAGGCGTAAAACTTCTTGTCGTGCAGTCATCAGGGGTACATCTGCTCCGGAAGCCTGTATCGACGATGTTTCCTTGAATGGTTCGCACTCTGACATTTATTGATGGCGCAGCACTGAAATCAGCAGCAAATTACGGAAGGATTGTACTTCTGTCACGTTGAAAGATTCTCTTCAGTCGACGTTGGTCCCGTTCTTGCAGGATTTTTTCCCGGCCGCAGCGATGTCGGACATTTAAAGCTTTTCCTGATTCCTGATATTCACGGTACACTCGTGAAATGGTCATACGGAAATATCCACACTTCATCGCTGCCTCGGAGATTTTGTGTCCCATCGCTCATGCGCCAACTATGACACAATGTTCAAACTCACTTCAATCTTGATAAGCTGCTATTGTAGCAGCAGTAACCGATCTAACTGTGCTAGTCACTTGTTGTCTTATATAGGCGTTGCCGACTGCAGCGCTATATTCTGCCTGTTTATATATCTCTGAATATGCACGCCCATACCAGTTTCTTTGGCACTTCAGTGTATAATATATGTTATGTCTCGAACAGTAAAAATCGTATCAAACTACCTTGAGGTACACCTAATGCTGCCTTCTCCTTCGACGATGCATCATTAGTAAGAATTATTTACAACTTTTGCTACAGAGCCTTCGGTCTATTCTTGTATATAAGCTCGTATTTTGCGTAATAGGCGACTGTGGATCGGCATCTAATTTCGTGTTAATAAAGGCGGTTTATCACTCCACAGGGCCTTCATTTGTGCCAGTATCAATATACCGCGACTGTAATTCAAAATATGGTTATCCTCAAGAAGTGTATATTTAAACTACACTCCTGGAAATGGAAAAAAGAACACATTGACACCGGTGTGTCAGACCCACCATACTTGCTCCGGACACTGCGAGAGGGCTGTACAAGCAATGATCACACGCACGGCACAGCGGACACACCAGGAACCGCGGTGTTGGCCGTCGAATGGCGCTAGCTGCGCAGCATTTGTGCACCGCCGCCGTCAGTGTCAGCCAGTTTGCCGTGGCATACGGAGCTCCATCGCAGTCTTTAACACTGGTAGCATGCCGCGACAGCGTGGACGTGAACCGTATGTGCAGTTGACGGACTTTGAGCGAGGGCGTATAGTGGGCATGCGGGAGGCCGGGTGGACGTACCGCCGAATTGCTCAACACGTGGGGCGTGAGGTCTCCACAGTACATCGATGTTGTCGCCAGTGGTCGGCGGAAGGTGCACGTGCCCGTCGACCTGGGACCGGACCGCAGCGACGCACGGATGCACGCCAAGACCGTAGGATCCTACGCAGTGCCGTAGGGGACCGCACCGCCACTTCCCAGCAAATTAGGGACACTGTTGCTCCTGGGGTATCGGCGAGGACCATTCGCAACCGTCTCCATGAAGCTGGGCTACGGTCCCGCACACCGTTAGGCCGTCTTCCGCTCACGCCCCAACATCGTGCAGCCCGCCTCCAGTGGTGTCGCGACAGGCGTGAATGGAGGGACGAATGGAGACGTGTCGTCTTCAGCGATGAGAGTCGCTTCTGCCTTGGTGCCAATGATGGTCGTATGCGTGTTTGGCGCCGTGCAGGTGAGCGCCACAATCAGGACTGCATACGACCGAGGCACACAGGGTCAACACCCGGCATCATGGTGTGGGGAGCGATCTCCTACACTGGCCGTACACCACTGGTGATCGTCGAGGGGACACTGAATAGTGCACGGTACATACAAACCGTCATCGAACCCATCGTTCTACCATTCCTAGACCGGCAAGGGAACTTGCTGTTCCAACAGGACAATGCACGTCCGCATGTATCCCGTGCCACCCAACGTGCTCTAGAAGGTGTAAGTCAACTACCCTGGCGAGCAAGATCTCCGGATCTGTCCCCCATTGAGCATGTTTGGGACTGGATGAAGCGTCGTCTCACGCGGTCTGCACGTCCAGCACGAACGCTGGTCCAACTGAGGCGCCAGGTGGAAATGGCATGGCAAGCCGTTCCACAGGACTACATCCAGCATCTCTACGATCGTCTCCATGGGAGAATAGCAGCCTGCATTGCTGCGAAAGGTGGATATACACTGTACTAGTGCCGACATTGTGCATGCTCTGTTGCCTGTGTCTATGTGCCTGTGGTTCTGTCAGTGTGATCATGTGATGTATCTGACCCCAGGAATGTGTCAATAAAGTTTCCCCTTCCTGGGACAATGAATTCACGGTATTCTTATTTCAATTTCCAGGAGTGTACACTCTCAGGAGAAATCGTATGGCTTGTTCGATTACTGTGTTTGCCAGTGACTTCCTAGAGGCCCCATCAAAAGATGAGGAGTCTATAAAAGACACCGTTAAAAGGAGGGACAGTCGTGTTTCTGTTTCTAGTCAAGCGAAGCAATCTGATGAATATGTAGCGTACTGATTCCTGCAGTATCATAACCAGCAGTGCAGTTATTTGCTCCTTGTCAGATTGTTTACGGGACACTGTCATCATCTGTAGTCTGATTATAAGGAGCGGAAGATACTATGAGCAATATTCATAAGGAAAGAGGACGGGCCGGAGGCGCCGCTTGGACAACCGGTGACACGTATGGAGGCGCCGCTGTCGGGGCTCTACTCGGCGGCTGCTGACACACGTGGTCGACGACATCAGTCGGCGCTCCTATTGGTGGTTCGACGGTATCCCACTGCGGCCAGAGTTGTGGCTGTCTAGTCTGACAGTACTGCCCGTACAGGTGCATCTCTTGTTCAGCAGCTAGCTAAATAAGGTCTCACGCTGAGAACAGGCGAACAGGTTTGCTGAAATCGTGTACGGTTACCAAGGTACCTCAGAAGTGGAATGTCCTCAACATTTCTGGCCGAACGGTAAACCAACTGCTCAAATAAAAGACATAGTATTATTTCGGCAACACAAATAAAAAAAATGGCTCTGAGTACTATGGGACTCAACATCTTAGGTCATAAGTCCCCTAGAACTTAGAACTACTTAAACCTAACTAACCTAAGGACATCACACACACCCATGCCCGAGGCAGGATTCGAACCTGCGACCGTAGCAGTCCCGCGGTTCCGGACTGCAGCGCCAGAACCGCACGGCCACCGCGGCCGGCCTCACTATGCAGTACGATTGTTTAGTTCTTTGTCGTTAGGAAGTACTTGTTCAACATCTCCTCACGGGTTCCTCGTGGCTGAATATTAGTTTTTAGCAGACAAATCAAGTGCCACACATACTAAACTCAAATTGTAATTTCGAAGAATAAGAAAGACTCATTTCATTTCTTATGTCTAATAAATATCTTTGCCAGGGGAGGGGGAGGGGGAGGGGATGGTGAGTCGAAATCTAGATTTTCCAGTCTCCACGACGCTGGTTATTATTAGGTTGCCGTATAATTTGGTAGCGTTTTTCTTTTGCATGTTGGTATTCCTGCTGCTAAGGGTTTATTTATCGATTGTAATTTTTTATTTGTAGTTGACTGCTGCTATTTGAGTTTACATATTGTAATTATGTCATTTGGAAATAGTGAGAGGAGCTGTGTACGCTTGAAAAGGAAGTGCAAGTCGAGAAACTGAAACATTTCCGACATATTCTTCTGTTGTTTTTATTAGAGGGGTGACACCGGCAGAGGCAGCCACACACATCTGCGCCGTGTATGGGTATAATGCCACTGGACAGAGAACGGCAAGAAAATTGGTTCGCCGGCCGCGGTGGCCGTGCGGTTCTAGGCGCTCCAGTCCGGAGCCGCGCTGCTGCTACGGTCGCAGGTTCGAATCCTGCCTCGGGCATGGGTGTATGTGATGTCCTTAGATTAGTTAGGTTTAAGTAGTTCTAAGTTCTAGGGGACTGATGACCACAGCAGTTTAGTCCCATAGTGCTCAGAGCCATTTGAATCATTTTTGAAAATTGGTTCTCGTTTCAAAGAAAATTGTTTTGACGTTAGTGACTCTCCCGGGGTTGAGTTGGAAGTCGCTCTACACCCACGCTATTCACCTGATCTTGCGCTTTCAGGGCTTCACCTTTTCCGCTCTCTGTGGAACGACCTTCAAGTAACTTCCTTTCCGGGTGAAAATGCTCTCCTAACATGGCTCGACGAGTTCTCCGTCTCAAAACCATGTGATTTCTACAGTTGCGGAATCGGAAAGTCACCCCAACGTTGGCAGACTTATAAATGCTGATGGAGAATACATTGTTGATGACTAAACTCTCTTTTCTGTGTATCTGTTGTGTTTATTAAAATTATGGAAAACGCTGCGAACTTATGCAACAATGTAATAAAACATAATCAGTGCTGTCGCACAGCAAGTGTTCTGGAAGCTGCGTTTACTATCATCTGATACTGTTCGAAGTTTTTTCAGTGGTTTTTAAGAATATTTACACTCTACGCCTGATATTTCGCGTCCTGAATTATGACACTCTTATCATTAAATAAGACCGCGTTGCAGTCAGACTCATAACGTTACAGCTTCCGTAGTGGTGGTCCTTTGACTCCTACTACTTTCCGTCCGATAGTCACTTTATGATACGAAGCACGTGAACTATATTCGTCAATACTGGAAACGTTCGCCCTGTTTCATAACGCACAGTTAAAATTGACCAGTTCTATTTTTGAAACTTTTATTAGAGGTGCGGAAGACGGCTTTTGTTATAAAACACGATATTGCAGTACCTGCATTGTTGATCGTACTTCTGAACAAGACACCCACGGAAATATCGTGTTTATCTGCCGACACCGGTCAAGCGGCTTTAAATTAAACTGTCTTCCCTATACGGGAATATACATAATGGATGTACGACTGCAGGCTGTAGACACATGGTTGACGACATGTGGAAGTTAAGTTTGGTTGTAAAGTGTACTCGGATAGCCTAATGGTAAGGCGGCAGCTCGCGATAAGTGGAAAATCCGGGTTCCAGTCCCGGTCTGACACAAATTTTCATTGTCTTCATTCCATTATACATCTGATGGCTGTCCATATTCGGGACTGTAAGTACATCTCATGTATGCCTGTCTTAAACAGACAGTTTATCGATCCCACGCAAATTCAAGGCACCGTTTCCACAACCTTGAGACAGATATTACACCCTCATAACATATAGGCCTGATACTGTAATAACTGTTTCAAGGTTCGCTAATTACTGCACAAAATATCGGAAGATGAAAGAACGTTTACCCCGCACCTAGCATCTATTAATTTTACACTGGTAATGGTGTTATTCCCTCACTATTTTGTACCAGCAATTTATGCAGCTCTGCAGCATTTGTCAGTAAGGTTGAAAACCTGACGTATAAATATTTATTTGTTCTGAGCTCTGAAACAAAGCAAAATAAGCTATTAAGCCTCGTTACAGCTCGCTTTATGCCGTTTCTTCATCCGCCAGCGACGAAGGCGCATTTGTATTTGACATATCCCTGGGTGAGGATATCTGTATGAGCAGCGTAGGGCATATCGATGTGACGCGAAGGCCAAAAGTCTGTTTTCCAAGACGTGTCAAAAAAGGAAAGAAAATAAAGTGGAAGGTTCAAATGGTTCAAATGGCTCTGAGCACTATGGAACTAAACATCTGTGGTCATCAGTCCCCTAAAACTTAGAACTACTTAAACCTAACTAACCTAAGGACATCACACACATCCATGCCCGAGGCAGGATTCGAACCTGCGACCGCATCAGTCGCGCGGTTCGGGACTGAGCGCCTAGAACCGCAAGACCACCGTGGCCGGCGAAGTGGAAGGTATTGAGGATCTCGCTGTAATATTGTCTTTCCCATTCGAGAAAGGAATATTCTCCATGTAACTTTCTGAGCAGCAGTTCTCCGACCAGTGTGGTGATTTCAACAGAACAGTTTATGCTTCACCTACGCTTCACACGCTTTATGGCATACACTTCTATTCCTCATCTGGCGAGTGCCTGTTAAGTTGAAAGGCCGCGGGATCAAAGGCCGCTATCGGACCAGGGAATACTGTTGTATTTTACCTAGTCTTCGCCTTTTAGTTAGGTAAACATTGTCCAGGAACTACACCTGGTTCATATTCCATGTTGCACTGTAGACCACCGTTCACCAGTAAGATAACGCGGTTACGTAAGAAACACGCAAGTCGCTGAAGCGACCTCCAATTGAAAGAGCTGCATCAGGCCATCTAACGACAAGAAACCGTTGAATTATCTTTCAGGTATGTTTCTTTCAGCATATGACAACGAGAAGAGTGTACAGTTCAGTTTGCTGCAAGACTATTGCACTTTGTCGGATTTGTGTTATTTGGCAAAATCAGAATCATCATCACGATCATTAGCACAACAATAAAAACGTCACTTTACATCCAACTCTGAGAAGAGACCTCTTCTAGAATTTTTGATACAGTTCAGACTCCATCTGCCTAGAATTCCCTCGTCTTGTTTTTTCCTTGTCTCTCGGAATCTAGCAAAGAACTTTCGCCATCCGTATTCTATTCAATCGCGTGACTACATCTCCCTCTATGACAATTTCCTTGTTATCATAATTACTTTTTCCATTCCACTATGTTTCCTGATGTATTTGTTTCTTTTATTTCCCTACTAGTGCTTACGATTATTATTCTGTTGTTTTCAGACAAGATCTGGTTCCCGTAAATGACAAACTTCAGTATTAGCTTCTAACGACCCTCTTCTCCACACCACTGAAATATAGAAGAGGTGCTTACTCAGTCATATTTGTCAAGAAACTCAGCTTTCAGACCGCCTGCGCACAACTACATCATCTCACTATAGGCAGCCGGACACGACTGTGTAATGCGGAACTGACGTGTAGATGTCGTGAGAGGCGGACCTACCAGCATAAAGGAAGGCGGGGAGTATTTCGTTGCCAGTACACAAGTGGAATGGGTCTGCCAGGAGAGCTCAGTGAGTTCGAAAGTGGTGTAAGTCGTCGGGTGTCACCTGCGTAACAAATCCATCTCGGACATTTCAGCCGTTCTAAAGGTGTCTAAGTCGACTGTTGGCGCTGTGATTGTGAGATGGAAGAGTGAAAGAACAGTCACAGCTAAACCAAGACCAGAAATACCTCGTGTACTGACGGACGGGGACCGTCGACCATTGCGGAAAGTAGGTGTAAAAAATCGCGTGAAATCAACGCAAGTAATCACTGGGGAGTTCCGCAATGTTACCAGCAGCCCACCTAATACAAATACTGTGCCTAGGGAGTTAATACACTACCGGCCATTAAAATTGCTACACCAAGAAGAAATGCAGATGATAAACGGGTATTCATTGAACAAATATATTATACTAGAACTGACACGTGATTACGTTTTCACGCAATTTGGGTGCATAGATCCTGAGAAATCGGTACCCAGAGCAACCACCTCTGGCCGTAATAACGGCCTTGATACGCCTGGCCATTGAGTCAAACAGAGCTTGGATGGCGTGTACAGGTACAGCTGCCCATGCAGCTTCAACAAGATACCACAGTTCATCAAGAGTAGTGACTGGCGTATTGTGACGAGCCAGTTACTCAGCCACCATTGACCAGACGTTTTCAATTGGCGAGAGATCTGGAGAATGTGCTGGCCAGGGCAGCAGTCGAACATTTTCTGTATCCAGAAAGGCCCGTACAGGAACTGCAACATGCGGTCGTGTATTATCCTACTGAAATGTAGGGTTTCGCAGGGATCGAATGAAGGGTAGAGCCACGGGTCGTAACACATCTGAAATTTAAAGTCCACTGTTCAAAGTGCCGTCAGTGCGCAGAAAAGGTGTCCGAGACTTGTAAACCAATGGCACCCCATACCATCGCGCCGGGTGATACGCCAGTATGGCGATGACGAATACACGCTTCCAATGTGCGTTCACCGCGATGTCGCCAAACACGGATGCGACCATCATGATGCTGTAAACAGAACCTGGATTCATCCGAAAACATGACGTTTTGCCATTCGTGCACCCAGGTTCGTCGTTGGGTACACCATCGCAGGCGCTCCTGTCTGTGATGCAGCGTCAAGGGTAACCGCAGCCATGGCCTCCGAGCTGATAGTCCATGCTGCTGCAAACGTCGTCGAACTGTGCGTGCAGATGATTGTTGTCTTGCAGACGTCCCCATCTGTTGACTCAGGGATCGAGACGTGACTGCACGATCCGTTACAGCCATGCGGATAAGATGCCTGTCATCTCGACTGCTAATGATACGAGGTCGTTGGGATCCAGCACGGCGTTCCGTATTACCTTCCCGAACCCACCGATTCCATATTCTGCTAACAGTCATTGGATCTCGACCAACGCGAGCAGCAATGTCGCGATACGATAAACCGCAATCGCGATAGGCTACAATCCGACCTTTATCAAAGTGGGATACGTGATGGTACGCATTTCTCCTCCTTACACGAGGCACCACAACAACATTTCATCAGGCAATGCCGGTCAACTGCTGTTTGTGTGTGAGAAATCGGTTGGAAGCTCTCCTCATGTCAGCACGTTGTAGGTGTCGTGACCAGCCCCAACCTTGTGTGAATGCTCTGAAAAGCTAATCACTTGCAAATCACAGCATCTTCCTCCTGTCGGTTAAATTTCGCGTCTGTAGCACGTCATATTCGTGGTGTAGCAATTTTAATGGCCAGTAGTGCAGTAATGGGGTACAATGGGCGAGCAGGTCGTCATAAGCCACGCGTGTCTATATCCAGTTGTGAGTGATACTTGGTGTGGTGTAAAGTGAATGCGTGGAGACGAGTAATTCGGAACGATGAATTATGCTATACCCTGTGGCAATACCATGGAATGCTTTGGCCGATGTGAGTGCCTGGAGAATGTTACTGGCCATCGTGTGAAGTGCCGACAGTGAATTACGCAAAAGGGTGGTGTTACAGTATGGTGGTCGTCGTGGTCAGTGTGTGGTCCCCTTATTCTTCCGACGAAAACGCTAAATGTGGAAGGATGTGAACTCACTTTACAGCACTGTGTGCTTCGTGCTGTGAAGGAACAGTTTGGAGACGTTCACTTTCTGTATCAGCATGACAGCGCATTCTCTCAGGAAGCAGCAACTGTGAGACTACGTTTTGTGGACAATAACGTTCCTGTAAAGGACTGGCCTGCCAAAAGTCTCGACCAGAACTCAGTGGAACACCTTTGGGATGTATCAGAACGTCGACTTCAGTCCAGTAGCCGTGGTCCAACATTACTACGTTCTCTGGCGTCAGCTCTTGAGTAAGAATGGGCTGCCATTCCTTCACAGACATTCAGACGCCCAATTGGAAGTGTCCCCTGCAGAGTTGAAGCTGTCTCAAAGGTGAAGAGCGGACAAAACCCATATTAATTCCCATTAACAGATGTCTGCATATCTTCGATCACATACTTCCAATCATTTTTTCATGATGTTGTCTGATCAAAATGGCGCCGTTGGTCTCAGATGTTATCCACGCATCTGAAAGTAACATGAGAGTGCTTGTAAAATAATTTCGCATATATTCCCGTTTGGCACGTCTGATCACCCATTTGACGCTTCTCATACTCTGCTTAAATAGAACAAAGCTGTTGTGTATGAAGCGGAACTATGGGCCTCATGGAAAAAGGATGACCCGTAATTTGACTTAGTCTGATCACGAGGTGTGGCCATGAATTGCACGCGTTGATCACGTAGGCTGACTTGAGGATCAATGAACTATACTTGTCGGGATGTATCTGGGACATCTTAGGTGATTAGAAAGTTAGTAGACAGGAACACAATTAAATACTTAACTTTAATTCAGCATCAGCGGTGAACGTCGATCTTGACTTTGTACAATAATATTTACAAGTGAAGCTATAGACTGAACTGCGAATACTTCTTTACAGTTCTGATTGCTTCACACATATAGATCAATTGTCAATGCACAAACTGTATATGGCGCCTGGCTAGGTCGTAGCTACTGACTTAGCTGAAGGCTATGCTAATTAGCTACTCTGCAAATGAGATCTC
This sequence comes from Schistocerca cancellata, assembly GCF_023864275.1. Taxonomy (NCBI): domain Eukaryota; kingdom Metazoa; phylum Arthropoda; class Insecta; order Orthoptera; family Acrididae; genus Schistocerca; species Schistocerca cancellata. The sequence goes on along the minus strand of NC_064631.1, from coordinate 598,621,749 downwards.
TGAAGCTGTAACAAGTGAACCATTCCTATTAACGTCGGCTGTAGAACTGGCCAGTGCGCTAGCTTGTCTCGTAAGACCAGCCGAGTGGCGGCGCTCGGTCTGCTAGCGTCGACGGTGGCGACTCGCGGGTCCGATGTGTACTGACGGACCGCGGCCGATTGGAAGCCTGCAACCCAGCAAGTGTGATGCCTTGCGGTGCCACAACAAAAGCACTATAGCAGTTTCCATTCGTTCCTTTGATTACGCTATGAAAAACGGATGAAGTGGGTAGTAACAGCTTCTCCTCCGTGAAGCTTGCCTATGATTTTCCGTCTGCAGTGATGACTACGTTGCAGTCAAATTCTATCAATTTTTCGAAAGTTTCATGTGATGCCTCATGTTTTTGATAAAAGATAAAATCACAGCAAAAACTTTAGGAAGAGAGCTCGTAAGGCATGGTACTAACACTTCGCATTGTACTACCAATTAAAGTTTCTTCTCGTTCCATTCGGGTACCTCGCGGTGGGAGAATGACTGCTGGAATGCCTATGCGTACCCAGTAATTATCTACCAGACTGACAGGTAGGAGGGAGCTGTTGCATATTCCTAGACCCCTGGCTCGTGAAACTTTGTAAGTAGACTTTCGTAGGATAACTGGCGTACATCTTCAGACGTCTGCCAGTTCAGGTTTGCTAACATTTCGATGACGTTCGCCCCTATGTCTAAAAAGACTATTCTTGTTGCACTAAATAACTGATGAATATTTGCCTGTTGCTGTAAATATCTTTTCATTTTATCCCACTTTCCTATACCACACTGACTTCACAATCTTCATTTTTGTCACACCACATATTACATATGAGAGACAAGATAAGCAAAATACGTGTGTTTCCATCTGAGGCATGCCCACCACTACATACATTCTGCGGTACTCACAATTTCCAAAGAGTTTACAAAGCAAAAGAATTTACAAACTTTCTCGACAGGAGAATAATCTTTACCAAATTATGTCATTATTTCGCAAATAAATCCGGAAACAAATTTAATAATTAGTGTTATATTGCGAAATTAATTACCTGAATTTTAAGTATGCCAGTAATATTGTAATTTCAATTACTCGTAAAAGAAGAGTAATTTTAACTGGTAGGACATATCGACTGTAACATATTAATTCCTTTCTTATACATAGCCTTAAATATAATACATCGTATACAAAATCATATGAATTCTTTTAATGAAACAGCTGAGATAATTTTAACCTATGCAAGCATACATGGTATCGGTTATTACTACTAAAAAAAAGGTAATGTTAGAGGAGGGTGACTCGTTATAGACTTCCGGATACTGAAATCTATACCCGATGTTAACAAGTTTCTCTTCTTCAGAATCGCTTTTCTTGCCATTGCCAGTCTACATTTCATATCGCCTCTTTTTCCGACCGTCATCAGGTACTTTGCTCCCCAAAAAGCAAAAGCAGTCTACTACTTTAAATGTTTCATTTCCTTATCTAATTCCCTCAGCGTCATCTGATTCAGTCGACTACATTCTGTTACCCTCGTTTTGCTTTTGTTTATGTTCATCTTACATCCTTCTTTCAAGACACTGTCCATTCTGTTCAACTGCTCTTCAGTCATTTCCTGTCTCTGACAGAATTACAATGTCATCGGCAAAGCTAAAATTTTTTGTATCTCCTCCCTGCACTTTAATTCTCCTCCAAATTTTTCTTTGGTTTCCATTACTGCTTGCTCAATACACAGATTGAATAACGTCGGGTATAGGCTGCAACTCTGTCTTACTTCCTTCCCAACCACTGCTTCTCTTTTGTACCCCTCGATTCTTATAACCGCCATCTGGTTTCTGTACAAATTGTAAATAGCCTTTCGCTTTCCGCATTTTACTGCTGCCACCTTTAGAATTTGAAAGGGGTATTCCAGTCAACATTGTCAAAAGCTTCTCAAAGTCTACAAATGCTATAACGTATCTTCTATTGGAAGTCGTAAGGTCAATATTGCCACTGTTGTTCTTACATTTCTCCGGAATCGGAACTGATCTTCCCCAAGGCCGGCTTCTACCAGTTTTTGCATTCGTAAGAATATTTTCCTTCAACGTACCTATGAGCCGCAGTTCTGCCACTTGCTCTGTTTGTAATTGTGCACATGTGATCGTTTCATTCCACACCCCGACAAATTGCTACATTCAGGTATTTATAGGACTTGATCGCGGCGGCTGGACCACCCCCGGGGAACCGGCAGGGGGCGCCGTCCGCCGACTGCGCCTGCCTGGGACGTGTTCTGCCGCCTTAATGTGTTCTAATCACACGCCGCGTTCGCAGAACAACGAGGCCGTATCACGCCGGTGAAAGCCATACCGGGAAACTATAACCGCACTTGCGTAACGTCTGCCACGGGCGAAAGTCGCGCGGCGCAGAGCCGTTGCTAGCCGGACCTTGATGGATGATCCGTTTTCCCTGCATCCGGCGCTCGTGGCGAGCCCGCCACTGGAATGATCGGAATGCAGAGCTTGAGATAAATATAGTGAAGGCAGCTGCTTCGGCTGATCACATTGTTGCGGTAGTACTACAGCGTTCATTTATTTCGTTAACAAGTGTTCTACTTACAGCGCCGTAATCACATTCCCATTACATCTATGTCTATACTCCGCCAGCCATCTTGCGATGTGTGGTGGAGGGTACTTTATGTTCCACCGTCACTGCTTCCTTTTCCTGTCCCAGTCGCGAACGGTTCGTGAGCAGTACGATTGCTGGTAAGCCTCTATGTGGGCTCAAATACCTCTCTAATTTTACCTTTATAGCGTTTTCGTGAGATATACGTAGGACTAAATAAAACATTGGTTCACTCTTCTAGAAACGTACGCTCTTGGAACTGGAGTTAGCTTAGCATCACCGTGAGGCTTTCGTGCTTACGAAATGAACCTGTAACGAAACGCGTTGATCTCTGTTTCGTCTATCAATCCTATCTGCTAATAATCTCAAAGTATCGGGCAATTTCAAGTATTGATCGAAACGGGCTTTTCAAGTTACCTCCTTTGTAGTTGATGACCTTGTAAGCCGAAAACCGTTTTTCAAATAAGTAAATATTGTAGAAGAAGTACAAGTTGCGTATGTGATCTTTATCATTCACCATCGGGAGACGATCGGCAGCCACTGGACGTATTGGGCTGGGGGTTATTCCAATGCTTATCTGGAATACCTGGAGCAGTTCCGCTACTAATGGAACGCATATGACTTGTTATCTGGAAAAGAATGTTGTGAGGATAAAACAGCCCTAGCTTCCCTACAGGTGCCATTGCTACTGATGATGGGAACACCTGTAGTAAAGTACCTGCACGTATAACTTACTGTCCGTAAAAAAATATTATGTGATATAATCCTGTCATCCCTGAGAGAGTGGTAAGAAAGGCGTGAGAAACAAAACTAGGGGTAACTCTGCAACACCTGGAGCAGTTTCAGCCAGACGGAAACTCTTGAACGCAAAGAACTATTTTAAGTAAATTTTGTGCACCCCTGTTTTACTACGTGGAGAACAACGCAGTTGGATTACTACATCCGTCTTATCCCTAAGGGAGGCTAGAAGCTAAGGAAATGGTAATATGTAAACATAACCCTGGAGAACGTGGTAAAATTTCAAGCAAACGTGGTACTACCCGTAATGATGTTCCGATAATGCATTCGATACGATATTTAGTATCGATACGAACATATAAATTTATATCGGTACTGCAATAACGTCGAAACAAAAGGCATTAATTGATTCTCGTGAACACAAAAGAACTTTCGTAGATTGCAAGACGAAACTGGATTGTTATGCAGTCTTCATGAACCAGATTCAGCAATAAATGAAATACTTCCGTAAGGAGTAAGCGACAAATATTCTAACCGTAAACAAAATGTAGGCCCCTACATATATTTTATGCTCGACGTGTAGTACATTATTACAGAGCTTTATGACAAGCTTGTCTGTAAGAAAAAAGAACTTAAAATAAGATTTTTAAAGACAAAAACAGGTTTCTTAAATACAATATAAAATATAGGAATCGCATTATATATTCGTGAAACAACTAGAGTACAAAACCAATCCTCGAAACACTTTCTGGTTACTGGGTGCATATTTATTATTACTCGTATATATTGCTTAAATCTGTTTTTTTTTGTTATAGACTGTTCATGGTGTGTAGTTTTTACTACTGTACTTGTCTTGTAGTGGAAGGCGCTTAGTTTTCTCCAACACTATGCGATACTTCCGACACAGATAGTCCGATATTTCTTACAACACTATGAAATCATCGAATATTTGGTATCGAAATCGATGCCAAAGGTATCGAAATTAATCTATACTTACTCATATTTGTAATATCGGAAGATCCAGAGGTACCCACGTAAAGTACAAATTACCAAGAAACCCATAGCATTCCTAGTGAATGAACAACCGAGCTTAATCTTCTACAACAACCATCATTATGTTGATATACATGGGAAAAGAACATTGCAGTAACTTAGGAACCTGATACACTAACGACTAGGTCTTCCAATGTGGAGGGTGACTTATGCATCAAAGGAGATTTATCGTCCAGCTCCTTAATTACATTTCGTGTGTCCTGCATCTATAAGCCGAATATCTGAGAGATGTAGTGTGTCGTTACCACAGTGTAATACGGTGTCCTTTGGTTACGATCATAGGCCCCCATTGAACTATTTTTTGAACCATTGGATACACTTTGTAAATTACTGTGACTGTCCATTTGATCACAAACTCAGACTATGCAATATCAACATTCGCAGCACTGAATTACTTTTTCCGACATCAATAATGTAACTGATAAATCATTTAAAATATATATAGCACATTAATTACGATTAAGATTCTAAAATTCTTAAATTCTTCTTGCCAAATTATAAAATGTTTCAATGGAGAGACAGAGCTAATAAACCAGACGTTCTAAAATGATATTGCTCCGCTTTCACGTGAGAAATATAATTTCCAACCGTACTTTTAGCTCTTTATATAGTGTAACAGTTATAGTGACTTATTTAATACTATGTTGTATGTGTTTCGTACACTGTGAAAGATATAGAAACTTATTCATTATTGTGATAGTAAACGTCAGCATTAAAAACAAACGCGAAGATATTGAGGCCAGTTTTACTACTGAAAATGCTGATAGTTATTTAAGGCTGATACACACAGAATAAATTAACTAAAATTAGCTGTAAGTTGCAAAGGTAATCATTTCATGTTACATTCACTCTTTTCTCCCATCTAGTGCCAAAGACAAGCACAGAGTTTGACACCTAAATCCAAGAAACTCCTACTACCTTTATATTTGCTCCATGAATTATTAAGGCCAATCAAGTACTAAAATATGTTCTTCCAGAAGCAATTTCTGTAGATGATACGAAATTTCTAGTGTCAAAGACAAGCAAAGAGTTTGACACCTAAATCCAAGAAACACCTACTGCCTTAATATTTGCTCCATGACTTATTAAGACCAATGAAGTACTAAAATATATTCTTTCAGAAGCAGTTTCTGTAGATGTTACGAAACAAGTTGTTTAACTAACTTTTAGTAGAGGCTTTCGGTCTGTTAAGAAAAGCACTAATGCTGTCAGGCCCACATTTCCTGGTTCGTACCAAAATGTGTTCCAAGAGTTTCCTTCTTCCAGTTTGTAGAAACAAGAAGGACGCGTGGCGATATGCGTGGTCTTGACGGAGGGTGTTTGAGCTTTACCAGCCAATGCCTTGAAGCGTATTCTCCACCGCTTTCGAAAGCCGTGGGCGGACCTCGTCACGAAGACGTGTAATACCTTTAGACAGCATTCCAACGCGTTTTGAGTTTATTGCACCCCCATCTTGGGCCTTATGTCTTACCTGAGTTGAGCACTGAAGGATGGAGAAACATCTGTGTCGAGAAAGAACATTCTCACTGCTCGCCCAGAAGACATGCGTAACGCTTCCATCCGAGCACAATCACTGAGCTTTCACTATTCCATTTTCCTTCAGTTTTGGGTGTATATAAGTGCTAACTTTACGTTTCCTTCGCAAAGCAGATAGGGAACAAGGAAGCGTAACTTTTTACATCTTTAACCCTACATCAGTTTCGTTGATGTCGTTTGACATAAACATTACAAGAGCAGTCTTGAAAAAAAGAATGCGGTGTTCACCACACACAAAGGATATACAACGAATAATCTCTGGTACATCATCTTCCTCAGTTACCAGAAAGTGAAACAGATCTGTCCGTCTTGAATATTCGCTCGTTATCTGAGATCACCTAAATTCCACCTCAAGACACAAACGACGTTGTTTGGGGATTTCTGTGAATGTGAAAGCCGACAGAAAATGTAGTACAGGACGCGAGGTAGACATGTGCTACAATTTTCATGAATACACCATTTTCAAAAGTCAAACGTAAATGGGAAAAAAGAAATATGCACAAAGAAGAAGTGAATAATAAACAAGCCATGAAGATTTCCGCACGGCTCCTTTTATGAACGGGATTGACAACCAACAGACGTCATCATTCAGCTCGTACAAAGCATTCAACGTCGCTGCGAGGCATGTGAGGATCTAAGGGCAATCGTATCCAATATTAACTGTTTTGTTGTTGTGGAAGAGATTTTTCTAATTAGTTTTTTTATGTGCTTTCTTTTTCGGAACTTCTGTCATTACCAGCTTTGCACGCTTTAGTATTCTAACTAATTCAGACTGCGACTAAATTTATTTTGTAACGCTGGTAACATCATCTTAAAAAGAGATATATTTGACTCTTTCCGTGATACTGTTCCTTGCTATCATTTTTATGGACGACCAGTTCCAGCTCCCAAGAAACGTCAGTGTTTATGGGTAAAGAGTGAACACATAATGCGAATAGCGTGCACTTCACTTTCGGCACACTTGAACCATACGGGATACGTGTGTGGTGGCTTCTGATTGCACACAGCATGCAAGATGCCACGACATCAGATATTTCGGAACTTCACACTCACGTTTGTCGAGTAACTGAATGCTACACGTGCCGCACCATATTTGATCCACGCGTAAACATCACGTACCGCTTGTTCTCACGGCGCTGAAATTTTCGTGGGAGTCGTGTAAACCTCCTGGCAGCGCGCCATTCCAACGGCCTCCGCAACGGCAAAAAAGTGTCCGCATTCGTCGTTTTTTTCAGTGATTTTTGTCTGTAGCCTTAGAGAAAGCTATTGAGAATGTTGAATGAAATGCACTCGTAGATATTCTGAGGTTAACAGTGGTAAAACACAGGAAGTGAAAGGTTATATACAACCTGTATAGAAACCAGACGCAGTTCCAACAGCCAAAAGGCATCAAATGGAAGCAGAGGTTAAGAAGCGAGTGAGGCAGGTTAGCAACTTATCCCCGATAATGTTCAATATATTCACTGAGTAAGCAGTAAAGGAAGCTAAAAAACAATTTGGGGCAGGAATTAAAGTACATGGAGTAGAAATAAAAACTTTGAGGTTTGCCGATGACATTAATTCTGGCAGAGACAGCAAAGCGCTCGTAACGGAATGGACTGTGTCTTGAAAGGGGGTATAAGATGAACAGCACCAAAGTCGAAATAAGGGTAATGGAATATAGTACAAATAAATCAGGCGATGCAGCGGGAATTATATTGCAGTAGTTATTCTGAGATGAAGAGGCTTGCACAGGATAGTGTGCAGAACTGTATCTTCGTTCTGAAGACAACAATAACAACAACAAGTATTTCATGTAAGACTCACACGAATTGAATTTTTCTCATGCAGGTATGCTATTCTGTCACGAGAAAACTGTAGTACAATTAAGGAAAAAAAGCAAATACTTATATCTGGGTGATTAATGAAGTTGTAAAAAATTGTTGGGCTTTGCGTCACGAGTCCCGTGTCACATTATTTGTCTGGGTGAACAGAGATTACAAATATCTTTCAAGACACACAGTTTAACTGAGATGAAGAAGTTGAGCATTTCTGCCTGCACAATTTTATAAATCTTATTAGGGTTCCGTACCTTGATAGGTGAAAAGGGAACCCTTATAGCATCACGTAGTTCTCCGTCGTTCTGTCTGTCTGTCTGTCTGTCTGTCTCTGCGACTGTTAAAAACGATTTTTCTAGGGAACGGTTACAGGTATCAAGTAGAAATACATGTCAAGCATTAAGGTGTACGATCCCTCGGCGGTGTAAAAAATTTAAGCTTCGAAGTCAGTGCAATCAAAAGATGCGATCATCTGTGCCACATATATTGATACTCACCAACTCACTCATCATAACCTGTATGGTACTTCCAGTTGGACTAGAATCATGAAATTTGGGAGGAATCAAGTCTTCACAGAACAAATAAAGCAGGAAGTCCGAAAATTGTGACTTTGTAATTATATCATACAAACAAAATTTTGTTGTTGTTTGTTATCCGACTGTCTGTCCGTCAGTCTGTTACGACCTCGTTTTCTCAGGAACGGGTAGACGTATCAAATGTAAATTTATGTCAAATACCAAGGTCTATCGTCCCTTGGCGGCGTAATAACTGTAAGCTCCTAAGTCAATGCAGTCAAAAGATACAGGCATTTATGTCACATATTTTGATACTCGTTAACTCGCTTATCAAAACCTATAGGGTACTTCCCGTTGACCTAGAATCGTGAAATTTAACAAGAAGCAAAGTTTTACAGTACAAGTAAAGGAAAAAATGCGAAATGTGTTATTTGTAATTATACTGATCTTTTTTCCTACTGTGTCTGTCTGTTAACACGGCTCACGAAGGGATAGACGTATCTACCTGAAATTTGTGTGTCGTACTAAGGTGTATGCGTCCTTAGTGGTGTAGAAACGTTAAGCGTCTAAGACATTGCAATCATAGGAGACGGTCATTTAAGTAACACATTTTGATACTCGTAACCTCACTTATTAAAACTTACAAGGTACTCCCGACTGACCTAGAATCACGAAGTTTGGCAAGACGCAGGGTTTCACTGTACAAGTAAAGAAAAATCAGAAAACTGTTAATTGTAATTATATCATATAAAAAATATTGTTTTGCCATTTGTTATCCCTTCAAACTTAAAACATTCTTGAAGATCTTGCCAATATCGAAGTTGATAAAAGGCAAAAATCGTCGTAGTTCTCTATTCCTAGGATGGATGAACCGTCTGTATGCACGATTAAGTTTGTACGGAATCCTAAGAGCGCCTGTCCTACTCTCCCCCCTTTTTTTGTTTATTTACTATTTTACAATGGTAATGCAATGTTCTCTCTTTTGGCTAGGATCAAATGCTGACCTTGAGTTATCTGCTTAGTAGAGCTGACTTCATGCTCTTCCTGTAGAAAAGAAATATGTTGAAGTCGTGGTATAACAATGACTGACCAGTTGAATAGTAATGCGCACATTAATTCGTGCTGGACTTGATTTTAGCCTAATTTATTTCTATGTTAAAGTCGTTCCAGCAATAGGACAAGCCGCCGTACAACTGTACAAACTTGGCACAGTGTATGCCTTTAAGAATCATTTACACGTTTACAAATGAGATCGGCATAGAAGCCGCCTCGAATCTTTGAGCAAAACTGGGCGCACGAAGTGTTTCCGCATGGGCATTGTATGCATTTTGCTACAATTACTTGATTGTTAAAAACAGAAAGTTAAAGATATACAATGAATTTTGACACATATCAGAACAGTAAATGAAACTGTATGAACCGTAAAATAAAGTGGTATTACGTATTGTATGAACCTCGTTACAGATCTGTCTCATTCACAATGAAGAAGTCAGTTGTGTAAATATAACAATTCATGTTACATTTTAGTGGACTATTCGTAGAATAGCATTTTTCCTAGTCTCAATAAAAATGTACTTTATTTCACTAATAAAACAGTCTTTCGAAAATGAGCATCGCAGACGGGATAACGTTTTGCAATTACATAGCAAGACTTATATTGTAATTTGATTCTGTTCTTTACTTTTAAATATCATCGGCTTTAAAATATGTGTCATGGACAATCGCCGTAACTATTTTACTGATTTTAAGAATTTTTTCTGGGGCTCAGTCCGCTTAAATGGAAAAGAAAGAGAAGAGAAGGCAAACGTTTCTAAAATGTGTGGGAATAAGATATATGTCCTGATCTCCTTCTCACCCCTTCCTCTGTCCATCTCCTTCTCCCACTTTCTTTGTCCATCTCCTCTTCCTTCTCCCTATCTCTGTCCATAACCTCCTCCCCCCCTCTCTCTCTCTCTGTCCATTTGCTCTTCGTCCTTTCCCTCTACATTTCCTCCCGACCCCAGTTTCTGTCCTCTCAGTCCATCACCTCCGTAGGCCCGCCTACACCCTGCGTCCGTGGTCTGAAAGGATCCATAATCGCGCAGGCGCCCGGAGAGGGAATGAAATGTTGTGTGACGTGGCAGGTGTCTGTGAGAGTGCCAGTTCTAGTATAGCCTTACTGCCTCTCGACCGTCTCCTTCTACTTGGCTGCACATAAACACCATCTCGACTTGTTCCCGACATGAATATCGGACCACTCTGCTGCTTACACTACACTGTGCCGATCACACAGAGGGAACACATGGCACGTTGTCAGAAGAACTTGCATTCGTCAGCGCCGTTTACCGTGGCAACAGTGCCTTTGTGGGCACATGTTCATAGGACTTTCCTCCTTACGTTTCCAGTCAGGAATCCGTCCCTGAAGTCTGTCGATTTTATTAATGTCCAGTTTATATGTGTCCTAACGTTTTCTTAACATATAAACATTTGAAGTAAATCGGAAAGGTACATTTTGAGATTCTTCGTAACAGTATTTTTTCCTTTACATATCACATATACACTCAAGAGCCAAAGAATCTGAACACCTGCCTAATATCGTGTAGGGCTCCCGCGAGCACGCAGAAGTGCCGCAACACGACGTGGCATAGACTCGACTAATGTCCGAAGTGCTGCTGGAGGGAACTGACACCATGTATCCTGCAGGGCTGTCCATAAATCCGCAAGAGCACGTGTTCCGACGTAACGAGAAACGCCGGCACGAAGATGAAGAACTAAAGAGCTGAGAAGGCTGTGAGACGACGTCAGCCAATAGCCTCCTGACCAGGAGCGCACCACGACAGGAGCGGCCTCTATACGAAGAGAATATAAGCACCGGTCCTGCCAGCCTCTGCCGAACAGTAGAAGACGGACACTAGTAGACCCGGACTGGAAGACAGCGCTAGAAGAGCCGTTACTTATGAACTTTATATTATACAGGGTGATTCAAAAAGAATACCACAACTTTAGGAATTTAAAACTCTGCAACGACAAAAGGCAGAGCTAAGCACTATCTGTCGGCGAATTAAGGGAGCTATAAAGTTTCATTTAGTTGTACATTTGTTCGCTTGAGGCGCTGTTGACTAGGCGTCAGCGTCAGTTGATGCTAAGATGGCGACCGCTCAACAGAAAGCTTTTTGTGTTATTGAGTACGGCAGAAGTGAATCGACGACAGTTGTTCAGCGTGCATTTCGAACGAAGTATGGTGTTAAACCTCCTGATAGGTGGTGTATTAAACGTTGGTATAAACAGTTTACAGAGAATGGGTGTTTGTGCAAAGGGAAAAGTTCTGGACGGCCGAGAACGAGTGATGAAAATATAGCACGCATCCAGCAAGCATTTGTTCGCAGCCCAGGAAAATCGACTCGCAGAGCTAGCAGAGAGCTGCAAATTCCACAATCAACTGTATGGAGAGTCCTACGAAAAAGGTTAGTTATGAAACCTTATCGTCTGAAATTGGTTCAAGCACTGTCTGCAGCTGATAAGATTAAAAGAATCGATTTCTGTGATTTTATCCTTGCTCAAATGGAAACAGATGAATCTTTCGTTTCAAAGATTGTGTTTAGTGATGAAGCAACTTTCCACACTAACGGGAAAGTAACCGTCACAATGTCTGTATATGAGGCACTGAGAATCCGCGGGAAACAACTCAGTATGAACGTGACTCGCCTAAGGTGAACGTTTTCTGTGCCATTTCAGCCAATAAAGTTTTTGGTCCCATTTTCTTCGAAGGTGCTACTGTAACTGGACTATAGTATCTGGAGATGTTAGAGAATTGGCTGTTCCCTCAGCTCGAACAAGAAGCACAACAATTCATATTTCAGCAGGATGGAGCGCCACCACATTGGCACTTATCTGTCCGTAACTACCTGAACGTCAACTACCCGAGGCGATGGATCGGCCGCCAGGCAGCCCGTGACAGAGCACTTCATCACTGGCCTCCAAGAAGCCCTGATCTTACCCCCTGCGATTTTTTCTTATGGGGGTATGTTAAGGATATGGTTTTTCGGCCACCTCTCCCAGCCACCATTGATGATTTGAAACGAGAAATAACAGCAGCTATCCAAACTGTTACGCCTGATATGCTACAGAGAGTGTGGAACGAGTTGGAGTATCGGGTTGATATTGCTCGAGTGTCTGGAGGGGGCCATATTGAACATCTCTGAACTTGTTTTTGAGTGAAAAAAAACCTTTTTAAATACTCTTTGTAATGATGTATAACAGAAGGTTATATTATGTTTCTTTCATTAAATACACATTTTTAAAGTTGTGGTATTCTTTTTGAATCACCCTGTACAATTTATTAAAGAATTAGATTCCTAAAAATACGGCCATTTTAAAATTGAACGTTGTGTCCAAATTTCAAACCAATCAGTCAAGAACTTTCGGAGATACACGATTTTGACCAGACGAACATTTACATTTTTGTTTATTATCAGCAATTAATTATATTTTTGTTTATTTTGGTAGTGCTGTCGTTTTACGTTGATGACGCATGCTTTGTTTATTTGTTGTTATATATTTGCAATTTTCAAGTTGCTAGGTTAGTTTCGTTATCGCTGCCGTGCTGTTAATCATGGCTCCTCCGCTGTCTATTTGCACCAAAGAGGAGCAACGTTCAGTGATCCGTTGTTTGTGGTCGGAAGGCGTATCAGGGGCCGAAATTCATCGAAGACTTTCGGTACAGTACGGGAACAGTGTTTTGCCACAACGGAGTGTCTACGAATGGATTGAAAAATTCCGCCCGCATCTCGTGGTCGTGCGGTAGCGTTCTCGCTTCCCACGCCCGGGTTCCAGGGTTCGATTCCCGGCGGGGTCGGGGATTTTCTCTGCCTCGTGATGGCTGGGTGTTGTGTGCTGTCCTTAGGTTAGTTAGGTTTAAGTAGTTCTAAGTTCTAGGGGACTGATGACCATAGATGTTAAGTCCCATAGTGCTCAGAGCCATTTGAACCATTTTTTTGATTGAAAAATTCCAAAATGGTCGCGCAAGTGCTACGCACGATGAAGGAGCCGGACGACCGTTTACCACCACAAATGAAGATACTAAAACAAGACTTGGATCCATTGTGGATTTGGAACACTGCGACTGTCTTGTTAAAGGTTTCAGGAATTACTGCAACGAATCGCTGTTTTTTTCTGGTTGCAGTAATTCCTGAAACGTTTAATGAATAAACCATTGAGCGTTCACGTGAAATGATTCTCTTAGACAGACGATTAACTATTGACGAAGTGTCACATCGTCTGCAAATTAGTCACGGTTCTGCCTACGAAATCATCCACAACCGACTCTGATTTCATAAAGTTTGTGCAAGATGGGTCCCAAAACAACTCACACAGTTGCATGAACAAACGCGCTTGGACATCTGAAAAAACATTTGGATGGCTATGGTAACGAAGGGGACAACATGTTAGACAGGATCATCACTGGTGACGGAACATGGATCCATCATTACGATCCGGAGAGTAAACGGCAGAGTATGGAATGGAAACATCCAAATTCGCCGTGCAAGAAAAAGTTGAAGACCCAACCGTCCGCAGCAAAACTGATGCTTACGGTTTTATGGGACGCACAAGGTCCAGTACTGGAACATTATGTGGAAAGGGACACACCAGTAAACTGTGTACGTTACAGTATGATTTTTACTGCCAGGCCAAAGCCCTGCAATTCGAAACAAACGTCGAGGATTGCTGTCAAAAGGTGTTGTGTTGTTGCACGACAATGTCCGTCCGCATACTGCTGCCCACACTGCTGAAACGCTCCAAAAATTCAAATTTGAAGTACTGGATCATCCTCCATAGAGTTCTGATCTTGCCCCTTCTGACTATCATTTGTTTGGTCCACTCAAACAGGCATTAAGGGGCCGTCGATTTGCCTCGGACGAAGCAGTGAAAGAAACGGTGCATTCCTAACTCGCAGCTCAACCGAGAACCTTTTTTTATGAGGGCATCAGGAAGCTTGTACAACGATGGACTAAGTGTGTTGAAAAGCAAGGAGAATATGTCGGAAAATGATGTTCTTGTAAGTTTCCTATTTGATTAAAATGAAATTTTATAACTACTTTGCGGATAATAATTGACTTACACGCTTTAGAAGATGGTCGTGTAATTGGACAGCCTCAATAATTGTTAAAGAAGGAAGAAACCTGCCTGCTGTGTGCTGGGAGCGAGGCAGCCGGACGGCGGGCAGCCGCTACGCCCGCAGACCCCGGTCGTGCGCCCCGCTAATGAACAGGTCATCGGCGGGTGCCCGGGGCGCAGTGCGCCAGCAGGAATCGCGTGCGTATCGCCTGCGAGGCGGCATAATTACACTTTTCAGCGCTACTCGGCCAACACCGGCCCGCGGCAACCACAGCCCCGCGATACCATCTCCGCGGATCACCGGGGTCCGCCCAGCTTGCACTCCAGGCGGCGCGCCCCGTCTCGTAACCGAGGCACAGAAGCAAGCGGGCCGGTGCGCTCTGAAATACGAGGACGTGAAAGCATTAAAATCAGCAACTGCTCCGCGGTGCTCCTAGCTGAGATGACGACTCAATCCGTCAGCCTCCCACCGACATCCACGTTCGGCTAACGTAGTGCCTGTGGCGCGTGTTCATACTGCCGCGTTCCGTCTTACCTTGCCCGCCTCAAACTCACAGCTCGTACGCGAGAAGAGAAACCGTAAGACATCCTTTTGGGTCCAAATTAAGGGTGATGTGCGGAGCTTGTTGAGAAAGTAAGTGTACTAGACTTTTGTAATTTTTTAAAGAAGTATATCTGGAAAAAAATTACAGGATGTTGTTCATATACTTGACGATTATCTGTCCATATAATCGCCATGTGCATGTGTGGGCCGTGCCAAAAGCTTCTTTATGCCCTCTTCGAAGATCTCTCCCTACACCTCCTTCCCCTACTTCAAAATCCACTTCTGTACCTCCTCTTCGGTTGAAAATCTAATTCTACTTAGTGTGCCCCAAGGGAAGTGAAAAATGATAATCTGACGACGACAGCTCAGGGGAATACGCGGGATGGTTCAAAATAGCCCAACCGAAGAAGTGCAAGATCGCCTTGGTGGCTGAGGCAGCTGTGAGGACGGGCAACTTGTCATGCAACAGGCACACTTTCTCAGCAGCATTCCCTCCTTTTGTGCTGAATGCTCCTTTTTAATTTGTTTGAGGTCTCACAATATCGTTGTGCATTGATGGTCCCCCTCCCAGAGACAGAAATCCAACCAAAATGATGACTTTCCAGTCCGAAAACATCGACGCCACGATTTTCTTGAACGAAATTCCTCTTGTGAATGTTTTGGCCGATGAGGAGTTGACGTGATGCCACTGTGACGACTGTCTTTTTTTTTTCTCTGACGTGTACTGAGCCACTGACCCTATGGCTCAGAAAATCCTCATCTTCCAATTCAAGTCGTGCAAGAAACGCCCGGTTGCTACTGACCCGATTTTTCTTTGGCTGCTCTGTCAGCTGTTTTGTGATCCATCCTGCGCATAGTTTCCGGTATCCCAGCATTTCTGTGTTTCGTATAAGATAGTTCTGGAGAGTTGTAGAAACATCGTAGAAATTTTATCCACTGTCAATCAGCGGTCTTCACGAACAGTTTCCTCGATTTTTTGCGCCAAATCATCAGTCAAGATGGTAGGTCTTCCACTTCTCTGTTCGTCAGGAACGTTTGTTCTGCCTCCGTTACACTTTATACATCATATAAATACACTCGTTCCGTACATAGCACCTTCACCGTGAACCGTTTTCATTCGCGAAAAAAATTCGGTAGGTGTTATTCCTTCCGCGAGTAGGAAGCAGATCACGGTGAGTGGCTCACACTTCGGGATTTCTTACCGACATCAACACGTAACTGAAC
Organism: Schistocerca cancellata; assembly: GCF_023864275.1. Classification (NCBI taxonomy): domain Eukaryota; kingdom Metazoa; phylum Arthropoda; class Insecta; order Orthoptera; family Acrididae; genus Schistocerca; species Schistocerca cancellata. Next base: position 598,605,627 of record NC_064631.1, on the reverse strand, counting down.
GCTACGACGTGCGTTTACGTACTACCGTGTTCCTGCGATGCTCGGTCTGGTCACGGGATCCCATCCTCCCTCTCTACCACTCAGTGTTGCCAACGCTCAAAAAACAAAGAACCACTGCCCATTATGGCCATATACAATTACTTACTGAGCATGCCTTGTAGTACGATTCTTGACGCATTCCGGAATGGGAGTTAGGATTTTTGTGTTTAAGATTGACGTCACCTTCCTTGTAGCATTTCCCCCTACAGTTTGTTGAGTCTTTTGTGTTACACTCTTATACTGACTGAACGAACCGAGATGTATGATGGAACCCTTCTATCAATCTTTTCTGTCTGTTCTGTAGACCTAACAAAATAAGGGCCCGACAGCGACGAACAGTATTCAAAAATTGGTCAAAGGAGCATACTGTAAGAGATCTCTTTCGTGTTTTAATTACACTTTCACAGGAAGCTTTCATTGTGACTCTGACATAGGTATGAACGATATACAGGTACGTCGATGTACCAAGAACACCCAATGTATAGTATCGATGCATCGAATTCGACCGATGAATTATTAACTCCTCGGTACAATCGATTTATCGATGTCTTTTCGTTAATCCATAGATCGACAGGGTGAACCTACTTTCTCACTTGTTTTGTTCTCTTAAATCATTATCGTCACCTGTCTGAGATGGACACGCGGCACACGGACATCCATGTGTTTTGTGAATCACACCGTAACCCTCACTTAAACCAAACTAAACTAGTGGCCAAATAGTCCAGCGTCGAGCCGAGAAAAAAGAAAAATACGGAATTAGGAAGGAACCAGACGGCATTTATAAGATTCGAAGGGCATGAATGGGAACTAGTGCTTCAGAAAGAGGTGAGACATGGTGTAACTTTTCTCCGGAGTTATTCAGTCTGTACATTCAGCAAGCAGTAGAGAGAACCAAAGAAAAATTAGGAGTAGGAAATAAACTTCAGGGAGAATAAATAAAAACTTTGAGATTTGCCGACAACAATGTAATTCTGTCAGAGACGGCGAAGGACTTGGAAAAGCAGTTGAACGAAATGAAAAGTGTTTTGGAAGGAGGATAAAGGCGAAGGTATTCCTCCAGAGCGTAGCTTTTTGCAGACCTGAAACGTGAATGATAAGAACTTCAAATAGAATAGAACAGGAGTTTTTGAAATGGGCTGCTGCAGGAGAACGCTGGAGATTATATAGGTACATTGCCTAACTAATGAAGAAATAATTAAAATAATCGCTTGTAGCTCCTTCAGAAGTTGCATTGAGAAGTCTCTAATTTTTATTTCATGATGGTGACTAGTTTCTGACACCTGTGTCCATTTTCACCCCATCCGTGCTGTAAGTGTGACAAATACTGGCCAATGCCGACGTACAGAAACTGCTCCTGCAGTAATCAAAGCTGGTTACAGCAAAACTAGTCACTATCATGAAATAAAGAATAGAGACTTCTCAATGCAACTTCTGACGGAGCTACAACCATTTGTTTCAATTATAAGACAAGTTGCGAATCTATTTTCAACCTGCAGTATGCTGCAAGTTCCTGAATGAGGAAGTACTCAATAGAATTTGTGAGAAAATAAATTTGTGGCTTAATATGATTAAAAGAAGAGCTCGGCTGATAGAACACGTTCTCAGACATCAAGGAATCACCAATTTAATACTGGGAGGAAGTGTGGAGGGTAAAGGCTGTAGAGACAGACCAAGAGACGAATTCAGTAATCAGTTTCGAATGGATGAAGTTTGCAATAGTTATTTGGCGATGAAGAGGCTTGCACAGGGTAGAGAAGGATGGAGATCCGCATCAGACCAGTCTGAGACTGAAGACAACAGCAACAACAACAACAACACATTCCTACAGATTGTTGGCATTACTTTTAGTTCACTACTAATGAAGTGCAGCAGAAAGCTTTCATGTCTAAGACAACATTAATATAAATTGTTCCCATTCATTGGAACAGTGCTTACTATATGGAACAAATATTCTTAGAACTGTAGAGTTTTGTAAATTATATTCTTCATCGTCACACCAACGCAACTGCAATGCTGAGTGGATCAGAAATATCTGTTGCGTCATTAAGCCTCCACATACTGCGACCTTTGAAGGTAACTACAAAAGAACTTTCTGGTGGCAAATATTGCATAGGAAGCAAACAAAAGTACACACACACAGTCCGCTACACGCTTTCTGAAATTGCTTCAGATGTCGTTTAAGAACCTGCAACAGAGAGATACAGAACATGCTCTAAATGAAATAACCAGAAGAATGAGTCCCACAGAAAATGTAAATGCCCTTGCTATTGAAAATATTTTAGACTCCCAACTCAAAAGAATGCGTTTAAATGATGCAATAGCCTGTGTGCATGACGTAGGAAAAATTAAATACTTTGTGAATACTGAATTGCGTCAAAATGAAGGTATCTGATGAAAATGAAGGTCTTCTTAAGAATGGAGTAACCACTAATTGGTACATCGAATTTGGAAGGACAATACGTCTAATGAACTTCCAGTTTATCTGGAGACTCCTGCAGGAAGACTAAACGAAAACCCAGTACAAAAAAGTGAACATTATGAAATAGCCATCAAGAGACATCAGTGTACTCCTGAATAAGATCCCAGCAGAGAGATCAAATCATCGAGCACTGAAGAAATTTTAAGAGGAATACGACATGTCTTAACGATCTAGATTTTACAATCAACGTCCTAGGTTGTGGCAATATCGTTTCTTCCAGAAGTGTCAGTCCCGCAAACTACGCAGGAGACCGTCTGTGAAGATAGGAGCGAGATACTGTGAAGGCCAGTAATAAGTTGTTTCCGGATAGGTCAGTTGGTAAGAACGAAAGTCAACACTCCGGGTTCGAATTCGGTCTAACTATCCAATTTAATACCAATTTCAAATACAAAACTAAACAAATCTTAATTTCAATTTATTGATGATTGATGGGAACGAGAGAGATGTCAGCTACTTTTCATATCGTTCCGACTTTCTGAACTGTTCATTGGCTCTTATTACTTGCTAAATGGTTGAGAAAATAACCAACCTCTTGAAAAGAAGTGTGCTATTGTTTTCTCTAGGTTTGTACAAATACTTCCTTCCTAATCCAACTAATATGAAAATCCAATCTGACAACAAACAGGTAGGTTAATAAAAGGAACGCGCGAAGGTACTGACGTGTGTCTCACTACTTGTATTTCATCAGAGACAGCTGCTTGGACATTTGCCTGCTGTGATTTGAGGTCGGTTAGTATTGGTTTCACGAGTAATTTCACTGTGAACAGGGCTGATACAATTGCAGTTACTCTCATAATTAGCCTCTTTCAGTAGAATCTAGATAGAAATCTGCCACTTCTCTTAACAGGTCAAGCAACAAGCAGATCAGATGTTATTGAAATAATAGTTTCTTGCTTGTAAGAAGTAATGGTATTACGGCTGAGTTTGACACGTGAGTCGTGTGCCCTTTCTGGCAAGGCGTGTTCCTTGTGTCCCTCAGAGGAAGCAGAAACTTCGCAGTTGGAGGAGGCGCTGCCTAGGGCAGGCGCTCGACGCGACCGCCAGCGGTTCATCGTGGTACATTCTCAGCGGAGTGCGCTTCACTGAAAAACAGATGCGATGGCTCCAGTGCTGAAAGGACACCTCAGAAAATGCGATGTACTGGGCCAGTAGAAAGATGAAGCGTGGTTGTTAAGTAGGAAGTTACCAGGGCCACAGGAGTTAAGACGCTTTAAAAAAATTCCCACGATGGTAGCGGAAGAAAGGAGCATTTGCTCGTGCCTCACAGACTAACGCCAAGCCTAGAGCTGTCATTGGCCGCTGATATGCGGCATAGATCTTTCTCAAGCTCGTAAGACGAGAGGAGGGGACTCTTGTCAAAAATTTTCAAATTTTCACTATTCTAGTAGGTCAAACAAATAAGCACTAGCCCTGGTGCCTGACGCGAGTTTTTGTCGGAATTATTTCTGTTGAGACACCAGGGTTAGGGAAATGAGAAAGTACAGAGAACGTTCGGTTTCGCTCAGAGGACATTCTGTTCCGCAGAGCTGTGTAGAGAACTTTCACTGTCGAAGATCGGTGGAGAGCAGTTGACTTCATTCGAGATCTAAGGCGGCAGCCAGAATGGTGAATGTTGCCGCTGCAGTATTAAGATTTAATTGAGATGGGCGCCGCGTCAAGTTTAGGTTCAAATGGCTCTGAGCACTATGGGACTTAACTTCTGAGGTCATCAGTCCCCTAGAACTTAGAACTACTTAAACCTAACTAACCTAAGGACATCACACACATCCAAGCCCGAGGCGGGATTCGAACCTGCGACCGTAGCAGTCACGCGGTTCCAAACTGAAGCACTTAGAACCGCACGGCCACACCGGCCGGCTCAAGTTTAGGAAGCTTGCGATAAATTTAGAGTCGTTTCACAGCACTAGCCACGATTTTTAACTTTTCACTTCAATCGTTTCACATTTCGGAACGCAGCGTTTATTACAGTGAATTTTGATTTACCATTGATTTGATCGTTAGCTTGCCTGGTGCACTTATTAATTCTGGTGCGTGTCTAACTTCTCATTAAAAGATGGCTAACGCAATTATTTCTGACACATTATTTAGAGTCTTTCCATTCACGAACTCTGGAAGTAGTTCCTCTCTTACACTGTGTTTCCCAGTACTTTGCGGACCCACAAAACGTGCATTACTTGTAAATGAAACAGTTTAATACTCCATGTATTTATAGTTATTTTGAACAACGACGTTCACCATATTTAGATTTTACCATCGGTGTAGATCTTTGTAAAATAAATGTGTGGTCATTGTACTCTTGATGTTATTTCAGCAGTTAATCGATCCCAGGTCATTTGACCTATAGATTAATCAAATCATCAGCCAAGCTTATATGTTAGGAACATTGTACCCTATGACGATTCCGTGGGGCAAGTCATCTTTTTAGGGTATACGAAATGAGTTTTACGAAGAGAAAATCTGTTTTTGGGAAAATACATTTTTGAACAATTTAGAATCTCCCGTTTAAAATTATGTATAAAATATTGGGATCATGTGAGTGGAGGTATTTTAAATCGTTTTCTTAAAAATTGCGGCATCCGCGCCGTGTTTATGAGACACAAAACACGCCTGATATAGCCTGCCTTGTCAGAGATATACACTCCTGGAAATTGAAATAAGAACACCGTGAATTCATTGTCCCAGGAAGGGGAAACTATACTGACACATTCCTGGGGTCAGATACATCACATGATCACACTGACAGAACCACAGGCACATAGACACAGGCAACAGAGCATGCACAATGTCGGCACTAGTACAGTGTATATCCACCTTTCGCAGCAATGCAGGTTGCTATTCTCCCATGGAGACGATCGTAGAGATGCTGGATGTAGTCCTGTGGAACGGCTTGCCATGCCATTTCCACCTGGCGCCTCAGTTGGACCAGCGTTCGTGCTGGACGTGCAGACCGCGTGAGACGACGCTTCATCCAGTCCCAAACATGCTCAATGGGGGACAGATCCGGAGATCTTGCTGGCCAGGGTAGTTGACTTACACCTTCTAGAGCACGTTGGGTGGCACGGGACACATGCGGACGTGCATTGTCATGTTGGAACAGCAAGTTCCCTTGCCGGTCTAGGAATGGTAGAACGATGGGTTCGATGACGGTTTGCATGTACCGTGCACTATTCAGTGTCCCCTCGACGATCACCAGTGGTGTACGGCCGGTGTAGGAGATCGCTCCCCACACCATGATGCCGGGTGTTCGCCCTGTGTGCCTCGGTCGTATGCAGTCCTGATTGTGGCGCTCACCTGCACGGCGCCAAACACGCATACGACCATCATTGGCACCAAGGCAGAAGCGACTCTCATCGCTGAAGACGACACGTCTCCATTCGTCCCTCCATTCACGCCTGTCGCGATACCACTGGAGGCGGGCTGCACGATGTTGCGGCGTGAGCGGAAGACGGCCTAACGGTGTGCGGGACCGTAGCCCAGCTTCATGGAGACGGTTGCGAATGGTCCTCGCCGATACCCCAGGAGCAACAGTGTCCCTAATTTGCTGGGAAGTGGCGGTGCGGTCCCCTACGGCACTGCGTAGGATCCTACGGTCTTGGCGTGCATCCGTGCGTCGCTGCGGTCCGGTCCCAGGTCGACGGGCACGTGCACCTTCCGCCGACCACTGGCGACAACATCGATGTACTGTGGAGACCTCACGCCCCACGTGTTGAGCAATTCGGCGGTACGTCCACCCGGCCTCCCGCATGCCCACTATACGCCCTCGCTCAAAGTCCGCTGTCGCGGCATGCTACCAGTGTTAAAGACTGCGATGGAGCTCCGTATGCCACGGCAAACTGGCTGACACTGACGGCGGCGGTGCACAAATGCTGCGCAGCTAGCGCTATTTGACGGCCAACACCGCGGTTCCTGGTGTGTCCGCTGTGCCGTGCGTGTGATCATTGCTTGTACAGCCCTCTCGCAGTGTCCGGAGCAAGTATGGTGGGTCTGACACACCGGTGTCAATGTGTTCTTTTTTCCATTTCCAGGAGTGTAGTTGAGCGCAAGAGAGTTATATTTTCTGTTCGCTACAATGCGAGATAGTTGACAGTTGATTTTGCGCCATTTTTACTTTTTTCTTAGTGAGTAAATTCACGTTTTTGTTGTAAAAGTCGTATTTGATGAAATCGTTGAGTTTCCTTCACTTCAACATGCAAGACGTAGTCTGAAGGGATTTAAAAAGTGTGTACATTAGCGGAAGAAAGTAGAGGGTGTTCATAATTCGTCTTATTCGTCCTTTACATCAGTATATGATGTCCACGTAGGGTCTAAACTATGCAATGGTAGTGAAACATTGAGTGATGGTCCTGCCACTAGAAGGTGAAGTCTTTCAGAAAGAAAACTAGCTGTAATTGAAAAACATATCAGAAAATAAATTCTGAGACTACAAAATATGAAATAATTAATGGATCTTCATCATCTGATGTTTTGGAGAACAGTGTGTGCTGCAAAGGAAAATGTAGCGTTTCGCTGAAAACAAACGTATATGTAGGACTTGCTTGTGAATAAGAATTTCGTGCAATTATTGCAAACTCAGTGTTACATTTTTCAATTCCTACATGTTATTTCAGATACAGGTAAACTATATGATATAAACATTGGACCATGTTATGGATTACTGTCTATAGGTAAGCGCAGGGCTACAGGTTACTTGTTACTGAGAATAATAACAACTGGGTCTTGTCCATAGCTTTTGATGGGAGCTGACAAAAGAGAAGCCCACATATCTGTGAATGGTTTCTAACAGCTACAGATATGGACACTGGCAGAGTGATGTGGCAATACCCACAAATTATTGTAGTTCAAACGGTTGTATGAAAGTAGGTGTGATAAGAAGTATTTATCAGCGCTTCTGAAATGGTTCAACGTTAGATGCATATATTATCTTTAGAGATGGTGAATCAAAAGCATTCAAAGAAATTGGGAAACTGTGGACCTATGGGAACAATGTGAACATTTGTGAACTAGAGTGGATTGGCCACGTTTAGAAAACGATGGAACCAAAGCTTCGACGGCGCGAAACTAGTATGAAAATCAAAAAATTGAGGGATGGAGAAACTTTAGCTGGGAAAAACAGACTGACAGATGCTGCTATAGACCTACTCAGAAATACTATGTTCTAGCAATTAGGCAGAATACAGTAGGTGCAGAATTAATGAGAAGAGCAGTCTGAACTCCATTTTTTTCACTCAGCTTCAAGTAATGAGAACTCCTAACATGCACTATGTCCAAAAGGAGAAGATAGCTGGTGCAATTACAATACAAGCAAGGTAACCAAACAACAGTACAGTCACTCTCATCATTTGCCGCTTGCCATAATTGACGAAGTGAAATCGATATTGCTAAACCTCTCAGATATTAGTCTACTGAATAAATGTCTTCATGGCCGGACTCAAAATCCAAATGAGTGTTGAATCATGCGTTATGGAGCAGACTACCTAAATCTGTTCTTGTGGTTATAAACACTCTTCACTTTGGCGTTTATGATGATGTTTCATCATTCTGTCATGGCAGGATAACAAAATGAAAATTTTTGAACAATGTGGATCTCTGCATAGACTTCCGAACTGCAGCAGCTATGCTTTGGTTAGACAAGTAACGGCTCAAGTTTTCAGATAACGCAATAAAAATCTGTTCAAAGACGGCTAGACAGCGTAGAAGAGCTGAGAGATTCCATGCCCTGTATTTCATGTCACCTCTCATTTTCATCAATTTTGTTAATGTTTTATGTCATTGCACGGTGGTAACAGACCGAAGAAGGTTATTGTAATGAGAGTATTTGTACTGAGAGCTCGTTCACTTGATTCCTATGCATGTTTGGTTACTTCCATGGGTAGCCTGTGCGAGGCGAGCACCAGAGGACGCGGCCCACTGCGTTTCCTGTTGGGGGCTGCACTTCTGCGAGTACTGAGAGGGTCGTACATTAATGGGCTTAAGTGCCAGGCAGAGCGACTGACGTCGGTCGAGTTTCACCTACTGTATGCAGGGTGAAACGACCTATGAGACGTTTGAGTGACGCCGCAGTTTATGTGTTTACCTTTCCGGCGCGTCTGGAACGAAGACTGCTGGCGACGACTGGCTGCATTGTCCACATGATTCTGAGAATACTTGTGGACCGTGCCCTGGGCGACACTGTCTGGCGCCGGATGGTCGGTGGTCTAGGCAGGTTGTTTTCATAGCCGGTCAAACGGCAAGTTCAGTGCCCTCAGCTGAATAGCAGTGGCATGATTAGTCAACTTAAACTGAGGTTAGTTGATGTCCTAAAGACCTGCTCGAAATTGGATGTAACGGTCGCTATTGTCGCGAATGATGTTCTGAGACAGTGTGGGGGAATTTTGGAATCAGCACTGAGTGCTGATTCGCGGTTTTCGAAGACAGCAGGGAGTTGAGGAGTGTTGGCTTCACTCTTGCGTTGCGCGGGCGCAGGTGGATTCGGGATCTGATCTTCGTCGGAGTCGGACGATCTTGCGACTTAGTCCCACTTTTGCGGCAGAACATATAACTCTCGGACAGCCTTCGACCTATTGTAGGACCTATCAATTTTATACTGAAGTCCTCAACGGCACGTGCACTCGCTTTGCTGCAAGTCCACTTTGCTTGTGTTTCTCCATGTGATCCCATTTGAGCTCTCACCACTAACTGCGATACTGCAGTGTAGTCTGGAGAGTAATATTTGATTCATTAAGACCTATGGTCATTATCGTCAATCTATTGCATTACAGAGAGTAGGAGCCCCTTGTTCTCGAGCCAAGTCATATTCTTATAATAGTTCAGTATACCCTATCCTTTTACCTACTGTTTGTGTCGATAATCATGTGACTTTATGTTCTGATGTATAATAAATCTCATTGTAATATTTAATCTGCATATTATTTCGTAGATATATGCAGAATCCCATTTCCTGTTGTTTATTATGATAAAGTTCTCTTTTTTTTCTCTGAGTAGATTATTATTTTTCCTTTCGTTACCATTGTGTGCATAATTTGTAACGTCCCATTTGAACAATTATACAAGACTGTGCTTAAACTGACACACAATATTTTTAGTGCAACGCAATCTGACTATCAAAGATCCCTGCAAAAGAATGGCCCTGAGTAACATTAAACTATACCTTTCAGAAATCACTTACCTCACAAAAATCTTCATTACTCGAACTACTGCAATACAGCGAGCGCCACTACTGCCAGCTAAATAAAAGATTCAAACTACGGAAGGCACTAACCACTGATAGGGATAGTTAGCAATTGAAAGATATTAATAGAGAACAAACAATGTATTTACCTTAATAGTCATAATATATATAGCAGTTCATGACAAATTACAAAACTCCGCCATCTCTCTCCCCACATCCACCATTGCTGGCGGCTCACCTCCAACTGCGCAACGCTACGCGCTGTTCACATCCAGCTGCCGCTGCCAAACACTACAATGGCAGACAACAATGCAAAACTAGCCACAGACTGCACACAGCACAGCCAGTGATTTTCATACAGAGCGCTACGTAACGTTGCCAATAAGAAAACATAAACAGCCTACTTACATAGCCCCCATGCTCCCCACAAAAAATTTTACAAATTGTTTTGGCCAGTGGCCAATAATGATTTGATAAAATTTTTCATAATTACAATAACAAAGATATCAAATGCACACACTTATTAATACAGTGGTAGTCAAAAGCTAAAATTTTCTCACAGTCCATAAAGACAGTCCTGATTATTCATCACAGTAAAACTGCCGTTTCTTTTATCAAAGTCTGAGCAGTAAAAGACAATGCACACGGAAGTAGTGGATGTCCATGCAGTCCTGAAGAAGTAGTGTTGTCCTTCCAACGGAAAGACAGTGCTGACTCTTGACATGCTGACAGGTAATGGGCCACAACAGAGCAAACCCACAGCAGAGTCATTCGAAGTTGATGAATATTGGTAGGTAGGTCATCACAGAGAAGACCCACTGTAGTCCTGTTTGAAGAGCAAAAATAAGAGAACACATTAACATACAACTGAAAATAATATCTAGTTAATTGCAAGCGCACCTGCGAAATACTTGGTGCAAATCTACATGCGTGCCACAACTGTTTTACTGTACAACAATGAAAGACTGCAACTACAAAGGAGATTCTCAATACAATTACACACTAGCAATAAACAAAATCTACACTAATTACACAAACTACAAGAAAAAATCAGAAGATTCCAGTGAGGTATCCTAGGCTAAGGGTCGACATATGTAACGTCCCCTTAAAACAATTATACAACACTGTGCTTAAACTGACACACAATATTTTTAGCGCAACGCAATCTGACTATCAAAGATCCCTGCAAAAGAATGGCCCTGAGTAACATTATACTATACCTTTCAGAAATCACTTACCTCACAAAAATCTTCATTACTCGAACTACTGCAATACAGCGAGCGCCACTACTGCCAGCTAAATAAAAGATTCAAACTACGGAAGGCACTAACTACTGATAGGGATAGTTAGCAAATGAAAGATATTAATAGAGAACAAACAATGTATTTACCTTAATAGTCATAATATATATAGCAGTTCATGACAAATTACAAAACTCCGCCATCTCTCTCCCCACATCCACCACTGCTGGCGGCTCACCTCCAACTGCGCAACGCTACGGGCTGTTCACATCCAGCTGCCGCTGCCAAACACTACAATGGCAGACAACAATGCAAATCTAGCCACAGACTGCACACAGCACAGCCAGTGATTTTCATACATAGCGCTACGTAACGTTGCCAATAAGAAAACATAAACAGCCTACTTACAAATTAATTAGGTGGTAGGTGAGGAGGGGGTCGAGTGCATGTCCAGTTCTCATGCAAAGTTCGTCAGAATTAAAGAGGTACAAACTCTCCTCCACCCCAGCACCACTCAGAGCCATCAAGAAGAAGTTTTGGCACATTTATGATGATACTAGCTATAGAACAGGCATGCATTGAAGTAAAAACTTTAAATCTCATTTCCCGTAACTTTAATTTTTTTTTTTTTTGTATATAATGTGTATTTCCAGAGGGTCTATTTAAACTGGCCAGATTACATTGTGAGGAGTTGTTCTATTATATCTTAATTAAACGATTTGTGAAATTACGAGTATTTTGTCTTTAGGGATTTGTATTTTTAAATACATGTTAAAGGTATAACTCTTTAACATGTACAAAAACTGAAATATCTCAAAAACTAAAGCTTCTTTTCCAAAAAGGTCAGTTCAATAGAAAAGCAGAACGTATGTCCGTGTTCTGTGAAAATATGAAGAGTATAGTCCCAATAACTCATGATAAATTGATCCTAAATTTCGACTCAGTTTAACGTTGTAAGCATAGGGCATTCCATGTACCTTTAAATAAGACCTTCCGTTCAGGCTACAGACCATAGGAAGAATTTCTTTATTTTCTATTTGTCATTGATGCTTAGGCATCTGGCTACTCTTGTATTGACTCATTAGTAGAATGTAACAGCAACAGCATACTTAGTACCTTCCCATATATTCGATAGTAGTACGACGCTTTCATTTAGCTCACCCTGCCAGGATAAGTAGTCCCAAATGGCAGACGTCTTTCTTTTAACTCACACTGCCAAAAAATCCATATAGGCACCCCGTAGTGGATGTTTTTCAGGAGGACAGCAACGAGTGGGGAAAAGCCTTTTATTAACGATTCGTGAAAAAATTGTTTCACGTAATCGTCGAAGAATATTCGACAAGCCCTCCAGCTTCGAGATCTGAGGAATGCAATATCTGGAGAACTGGCGTGGGTGTGATGGAGGCGCTACTAATGAACTATAGGGCACGGATTCTGCAACCTACCAATGTACCGCAGAATCAAGAAAACAGTGAAGTTATTTAGTTAGTCATTGCTTTGTACTCGTTTTGGACTGCCCGATATATATTTGTGCCAGAAGTATTGCAGTTATCACTGTTTTGTTTTTAGAGACTGTTAGGAATTTATTAATCTGAGGCGCATTTTCTGTAATATCCTTCCAGGAATGTATTTTCTATTTTGTTGTCAGCAATCTGTAGTTTCATTTATCTAGTGAAGTGAAATGAAAATATTGCAATTTTGTTTCCAGTAATGTAGTGCAGTGAGTTCATTACTTTAATTGCTGTGTGAAGCAGAGGCAGTTATCTCCCGGAGCAATGGAACATTTTTGAAAGCACTCACGTACGTGTTCTAGGCTTGCAGTTACATTTCTTATACTTATATTTTCACATGGTTTAATTTTAGACCCCTTATAACTGTGGGTCACACGAGAGTAACTGTAATAACCTGAAATAAAGTGAACTTCAGCGTACAGGATTCAGTACTCTTTTTTTTAATGTAATCTCCCAGTAAATTTCAGAAAAGCAGACACTCCGCAGCATAGTGGAAAGTTAGTGCATTCTCTGTAGTCGAATGTTGGTTCAGTGATATATCACATCGACCGCACACTGACATTGTTACATTTAGCACTCTATAAGATACCAGAGTAAGAAACAGGATATTCTTGCGTTATTAGATCACATCAGAACGTAACGATCAAAATAAATCCTTAATTTCCTCGAAATCGGTGATGAATAAATAAAATAGAAAAAGAACCAAATACAGCAGAATTTTCCATTACAAATGATTTCCAAGTATTTGTATAGACAGACTCTCGTAAAAAATGGGGGAGATGGTCATCAAAAATCGCTAGACGAATGAGGCGTTCGCTCATGCGACGTGTTGGTTGAAAATCTGCCACACGTACTTTGTCAGCTGATACGTGGCTGCACACAATGGAATCGTCGTCAGATGGGCTAGAACCCAGCGCACACAATGTACCGAGGACGCCTGATGAAAAGGTTCCGCCGTTGAACAAATGCAGCAAGACTGTTTTTCCTGTATGAGAGGAAAAAAAGGCTACTCACTGTAGCGATAATAGCAGGCGAGATAAATGTTAGTAATTTTCATGGGAACAAGTGCAGGTGCAGACCGTAAAGAGACGCTAATCGGATGAATCTTAATTCGGGCCCTTCGCGGGGGTGTGTAATGGGCGGAACAGCGGGAGGGGCGAGGGGGCGCGTGTGTCCGCAGCAGGCCGGGCGGGCCAGCCGCGGTTCGGGCAGGCACGGCACACACGCGGGCCCGATAGCGCATCGCGCCGTTAGCACGTCGTGCCGGCTAATGACTCCAGCCGGAACCCCCACTCCAGTCTCCAGCCCCCAGCTGGCAGGCCCGCAGCCAGCGTGGCCGTTTGCGGCACGGACTTCCCGTGCTCTCCATGTCTCCGTGACAACTGACTACGGCCCGTCAGGTTCTACCTATCATCCTGTGTCCAGTAGCCAGTCGCAGTCCTCATTCTTTCAACAGACTGGATGACGATGGCCATACACAGTCTCATAAAAAGTATTCGGACACCTCTATGTAGGAAAGGATCACTAGATGTCAGGAGAGGCAAACACGCCAGTGTAAAAGGAGACTGGAAGTGTTGCGTTGTCAGTAGAGAGGCAGTGACCCCAGAATGGGTTAGTCAGAAGAGCTCCCCACTCTGACGTTATTGGATGACACCTGAGTAATAAATCCATCAAAGATATTTCAGTCCTTCTGAACCTGCCCCAAAACAACTTTTGGTGATGTGGCTGTGATGGAGCAACCACAGTTAAACCGAACCTAGGCTAACCTCATGTAGGGACGTCGATAATGTGGAAGGTGGCTGTAAAAAGTCACATGAAATCAGCTCAAAGAATCGATCGTGAGTTCCGAAACGCAACCAGTGGACCAGCTAGTACAGTGACTGTGCATAGGGAGTTAGAAACGATGGTGTACAATGATCGAGCAGCTCCTCATGATCTACACACACTGAGGTGCCAAATTCATGGGGTACCTCCTAATATTGTGTCGGACCTCCTTTTGCCCGCTGTAGTGCAGCAACTCGAGGTGCATGGACTCAACAAGACGCTATAAATCCCCTGCAGAAGTATTGAGCCATGCTGTCTATAATCGCAATTGCCGATGCAAGATTTCGTGGAAGAACTGATTTTTTGATTATGTGCCATAAATGTTCGATGGGACTCATGTCGGGCGATCTGGGTGACCAAATAATTCTATCGAATTGTCCAGAATGTTCTTCAAACGAATAGCGAACAGCTGTGGCCCGGTGACATGGCGCATTATCATCCATAAAAGTCCCGTCGTTGTTTGGGAACATGAGGTCCATAAATGGCTGCAGATGTTCTCCTAGTAGCCGAACATTACCGAGGACCCAGTACATTCCATGCAAACACAACATACACCACTACGGATCCACCACCAGCTTGCACAGTGCCTCGTTAGCCTGAGTGATGGGTTGGCAAATGTGCCAACACCTTGTAGATAGAGGAGGCCGAAATGCACGCTATAATCTAACGCAGACGGGCGTGAGGTCTGGAACAGGATACGTAATGAATGCTATAAAGAAAAGTACGTAGCTGCGGTTATACTTAACTTTTAATCCATCATTTGTATACAGCGTTCTTGATGATACAAGTGAGACTCTCTCCAGAAATGGTTAATGGCGCCTAGCTAGGTCGTAGCCATGGACTTAGCTGAAGGCTATTCTAACTATCTCTCGGCAAATGACAGAAAGGCTTCGTCAGTGTAGTCGCTAGCCACGTCGTCGTACAACTTGGGCGAGTGCTCGTACGTCTCTCTAGACCTGCCGTGTGGTGGCGCTCGGTCTGCAATTACTGACAGTGGCGACACGCGGGTCCGACATGTACTAATGGACCGCGGCCGATTTAAAGCTACCACCTAGCAAGTGTGGTGTCTGGCGGTGACACCACACTGAGTCCACGGTTTCGTGGGATCTGTGCCACACTCTAACCATACCGTCAGGTCTTACCAACTGAAACCGGAACTTACCTGACGAGGCCACGATCCAACCAAGACGATAGCGAGCCCAGGAGAGATGCTGCAGTCGATGTCGCGATGTTAGCAAAGGCACTTACCTCGGTCGTCTGCTGCCGTATCCTATTAACGGCAAATTTCGCCACACCGACCTGACTGATACGTTCGTCGTAAATCCCACATTGATTTCTGCGGCTAGTTCACGCAGTGTTGCTTGTCTGTTAGTACTGATAACTCTACGCAACTGTCTCACCTCTCGGTAGTTAAGTGACGGCCGTCGGCCACTGCTTTGTTCATGCTGAAATTTGGTATCCTTGGCACACTCTCTGACACTATGGATCTCGGGATATTGAATTCTCTAACGACTTCCGCCTTTTTTCAGCCGAAAACAGTGCTGCGAATATTAAACGTCACGTATGTGTTAGTAGAAGTCTCCAGAGTGAGAGCGCCAAGTTTACGTCACTTTTGAAAGATAGCGTAGCTGCAGGACAGTTTCAAAGTGTCGTCAGTAGGTGATGTACGTTACAACCAACGTGCCGTCATTGAATTTCTCACTGCAGAGAAAGAAACTGTGGGGAATATTCAAAAACGCTTCTACAAAGTCTATGGAGCATCTGCTGTCAACAGAAGTACAGTTACTCGCTGGGTACGGAGGGTGAGTTGATCAGAAGGCGGTTCAGCGGAGCTCCCCGATTTGCAGCGGTCAGGGAGACCATCCACGGCTGTCACACCCGACTTGTTGCAGCGAGCTGATGTCATTCGCGAGGACAGACGCACTACGTCTCGGCAGTTGCCGCTGCATCTGTCGATCAGCAAAGGACATGTGGATGCAGTTATCTGCACTCTTGGATATTCAAAAGTGTGTGTAACATGGGTCCCGTGGTGTCTAACGGTGAATCACAAATCGCGCGGAAAAAAACATTTGTCCTGATTTCTTACAAAGTTTTGAAACCGAGGGGGAGGCCTTTGGATTGTGACAGGCTATGAAACCTAGGTTCACCATTCTGAGCCAGAAACAAAACGATAGTCGTTGGAATGGCGCCATTCCCACTCCCCACAGAAGAAAAAATTAAAAGCAGCTGCTTCCGCTGGTAAGGTCATTATCACAGTGTTCTGGGACTGTGAAGGTGTGATTTTCACTCATGTGATCCAAGAGGCGGTACAATTTTTTCAGCAGCATATGGCAATTCGTCAACAAAATTCAAGACGCACTTCCGGGCCGCTTCTGCACCACAGCAACCCAAGAGATGTTTTGCTGCAACACAATAACGATCTGCCCTACACAAGTCTGAGGGCCGCTGAAAACACATCGCAAAACAGGGTTGGACAATGTTACCCCTCCACCCTACAGCCCTAACCTAGCCCCCTCGGACTTATACTAGTTTGGGCCATTACATGATGACATTCGTGGACGACATTTTGAGGACAACGAGGAGGTGATTCACAGAGTGAAGCACTGGCTCCGCCACCAGGATAAAGATTGGTACCAACAGGTCATCCACGCCCTTGTTTAATGCTGGGCGAAAGCCGTAGAATTGGATTGAGATCACGTGTAAAAATAGGGTGTGTAGATAAACACCATTCTTTCGTATTGTTTAATTCTCATTATGTTCAATAAAGAATAGTTGAAGAAAAAAATGCGGTGCAATACTTTCTGGGCAACCCTCATGTTAGTACCTAGTTTGAATAAGTCTTTCATCTGTGTAATGCGGGATTTGTATCTGGGAACAGGAAACTCATCCAGGTGTCGCAGTTCACAGGGAACAGATAAACAAAAACAAAAATAGTAATGTGATAGTCTGCCCTGCAAAATTTCGCTGAATGGAACCGTATCTGAGCCATGCTGCGGCTCGCGTTGGTGCTGTTTGTAGGTTTCTGCCTCTGTTGCAGACCAGACGGTATCGTTTAGTTGACATGGTTGCTGTTGTTCGTCTTCTTCTCGTGCTGACTGGCGCCACTCGGTTTCGGAAGCGTTGCCTGTCCGCTAGTGGCAGCAGCGGCGGTTATCGATATGTACGAGGGCAGTCCAATAAGTAATGCAACACTTTTTTTTTCTCGGCCAATTCTGGTTGAAAAAACCGGAAATTTCTTGTGGAATATTTTCAAACATTCCCGCTTCGTCTCGTATAGTTTCATTGACTTCCGACAGGTGGCAGCGCTGTACGGTGCTGTTAAAATGGCGTCTGCAACGGATGTGCGTTGCAAACAACGGGCAGTGATCGAGTTTCTTTTGGCGGAAAACCAGGGCATCTCAGATATTCATAGGCGCTTGCAGAATGTCTACGGTGATCTGGCAGTGGACAAAAGCACGGTGAGTCGTTGGGCAAAGCGTGTGTCATCATCGCCGCAAGGTCAAGCAAGACTGTCTGATCTCCCGCGTGCGGGCCGGCCGTGCACAGCTGTGACTCCTGCAATGGCGGAGCGTGCGAACACACTCGTTCGAGATGATCGACGGATCACCATCAAACAACTCAGTGCTCAACTTGACATCTCTGTTGGTGGTGCTGTCACAATTGTTCACCAGTTGGGATATTCAAAGGTTTGTTCCCGCTGGGTCCCTCGTTGTCTAACCGAACACCATAAAGAGCAAAGGAGAACCATCTGTGCGGATTGCTTGCTCGTCATGTGGCTGAGGGTGACAATTTCTTGTCAAAGATTGTTACAGGCGATGAAACATGGGTTCATCACTTCGAACCTGAAACAAAACGGCAATCAATGGAGTGGCGCCATACCCACTCCCCTACCAAGAAAAAGTTTAAAGCCATACCCTCAGCGGGTAAAGTCATGGTTACAGTCTTCTGGGACGCTGAAGGGGTTATTCTGTTCGATGTCCTTCCCCATGGTCAAACGATCAACTCTGAAGTGTATTGTGCTACTCTTCAGAAACTGAAGAAACGCCTTGAGCGTGTTCGTAGGCACAAAAATCTGAACGAACTTCTCCTTCTTCATGACAACGCAAGACCTCACACAAGCCTCCGCACCCGAGAGGAGATCACAAAACTTCAGTGGACTGTTCTTCCTCATGCACCCTACAGCCCCGATCTCGCACCGCCGGATTTCCATATGTTTGGCCCAATGAAGGACGCAATCCGTGGGAGGCACTACGTGGATGATGAAGAAGTTATTGATGCAGTACGACGTTGGCTCCGACATCGACCAGTGGAATGGTACCGTGCAGGCATACAGGCCCTCATTTCAAGGTGGCGTAAGGCCGTAGCATTGAATGGAGATTACGTTGAAAAATAGTGTTGTGTAGCTAAAAGATTGGGGAATAACCTGGTGTATTTCAATGCTGAATAAAACAACCCCTGTTTCAGAAAAAAAATGTGTTGCATTACTTATTGAACTGCCCTCGTAGTAACTGTTGCCGTATCTTTGGGGCGACGACGATGGTTTCTCCGGGTCGTGTGAGTGGGCCAGTTCAGTCGGGGACTCAGGAGGAGCCAGGTCCGTGTAGTGCCAGAACACGCCGGGACCGCTGGCGGCACACATGGACTACCGGATGGAAGGGCTGTGGGCACGAGGGTGTACGACCTCGTCCTAAACCGGATCCAGCAAGCTTTAAGATGAGTGCATTTCAATCCAAGTAGAGAAACCTCGACCATTGTGATATCTCGCAATTCTCCACCGACTTGGTCCGCAGCTCGTGGTCGTGCGGTAGCGTTCTCGCTTCCCGGCCCAGGTTCCCGGGTTCGATTCCCGGCGGGGTCAGGGATTTTCTCTGCCTCGTGATGACTGGGTGTTGTGTGATGTCCTTAGGTTAGTTAGGTTTAAGTAGTTCTAAGTTCTAGGGGACTGATGACCATAGATGTTAAGTCCCATAGTGCTCAGAGCCATTTGAACCATTTTTTTCCACCGACTTGGGTTCGTGTTGCTGCTTGTATTGTCGCCGAGGCGAAGAGCAGCGAGTGGAGTGCTTGGGGAAAGCGGATCTGATTAGCTGCGTTCAACTTGTAACAATTTGTTACGTTCAAGCAGCGGTAATTATTCTTGCCTGGTGGCCGCTAATGCCCCAGGTACCTGCCCTGCGGGTTAGTGTAGGTAACGGCAGTGTACGTTTCTTCGCCTTGCCGCTGTTGTCCGGTAAGGCGTGTTGTTTTGACAGTTTTCTTGATTGTAGGCCGGTTGGTGATTCTTCTACTCCGGTGGTAGTGATTCCTTTCTCGTTCCGGGCGTTCTAAACACAGTATTGTGGGGATGTAGTGCACACCGCCGGTTCCGGCTTTGGCGTATTGTTCCATCGTTGCATTTGGTTTATCGGACGTCAGGTAGCTTCAGCAAGATTATCATTAGTCATTCGTTAGACTGCCACTAGTGTGAGTTGCCATCTTGTGAAGTGAATGCAACTCTTGGCTGCCAGTCTCATCGCTCGCGAAAGTGTTTGTTGCCGGACCTTCTCAGAGATCGATTCCTGGAGCACCGGCTGTGGCCCCTTCGTTCTTATAAGGCATGTGTGTTCTAAAAGGAGGTCTGATGGCCAGTAGATCGGTGTAACGCTCCTTCAGTCCACGCCTTCGGTGGGTATAATCTGCCTCACTATCTTTTAAGGAACTTATGTACTGGTCCTTGTATTTTATTGTTGTACTTTTTATTACAATACCTTGTAATGCCTACATTACGGTTATATATATCTAGTTAATAGTTATTTCGCCTTCTGGAATACATCTAGCAGTGTAGTGTTCAGTGGATGTTAAGGGTTGTGTTACAAAGTTTACCATTATCTTATTTCACCCGTTTGGTGATCAGTTGCTTGTTTTTTAGTTAACCTTTGCTATTTTATTTGCTGTTTTATAGCAGGTTTCTAATTTTTTTTATTATTGGCATTCTTATCGTGTAAGGCCTTCAGCCGTTATTGTGGTCACTTGCCTTAAAATTCTAATTTGTTATTTGTATTTACGCAGTAAGCCTTTAAAACCTTATTTGCTGGCATTGCTGCCTCTGATGCCTTCTGCTGTGTTTGTGGCGACTTGCCTTTCATATTTCAATACCTGCAATTTGTAAGTTGCAGCGAGTTTCAGACAATTCTTAATTTATTACCATTAGTGGAGTGTAAGGCTTGCTTTTAAAACATTATCTGCTGTATCTGTATTTAATGGTGATTTGCTAAACTGTAACCACCGAAAACACTATTATTTACACAGTTATTTACTTCTTCATTCGTAACGTATGGTATTTTTATTTATTGTTGAGTCTGGAATTCCTGGTTTAAAATAAATTGTGTGTAACTGTAAAGGGCAACCAATAGTAGCTGATTACGGCGCCGTCCACAATCGTAACCGAATCCTGCCTTCCATTGACTACCAGCTTTCAGTACTTTTTTCAAATCTACTAACAGTTCAAAATGGTTCAAATGGCTCTGAGCACTATGGGACTCAACATCTTAGGTCATAAGTCCCCTAGAACTTAGAACTACTTAAACCTAACTAACCTAAGGACATCACACACACCCATGCCCAAGGCAGGATTCGAACCTGCGACCGTAGCAGTCCGGCGGTTCCGGACTGCAGCGCCAGAACCGCTAGACCACCGCGGCCGGCTACTAACAGTTGGGGCCGGCCGGGGTGGCCGAGCGGTTCTAGGCGCTACAGTCTGGAACCGCGCGACCGCCACGGTCGCAGGTTCGAATCCTGCCTCGGGCATGGATGTGTGTGATGTCCTTAGGTTAGTTAGGTTTAAGTAGTTCTAAGTTCTAGGGGACTGATGACCTCAGAAGTTAAGTCCCATAGTGCTCAGACCCATTTGAGCCAACTAACAGTTGGGTTATTCCTCGAAATTTATACTCCTGGAAATGGAAAAAAGAACACATTGACACCGGTGTGTCAGACCCACCATACTTGCTCCGGACACTGCGAGAGGGCTGTACAAGCAATGATCACACGCACGGCACAGCGGACACACCAGGAACCGCGGTGTTGGCCGTCGAATGGCGCTAGCTGCGCAGCATTTGTGCACCGCCGCCGTCAGTGTCAGCCAGTTTGCCGTGGCATACGGAGCTCCATCGCAGTCTTTAACACTGGTAGCATGCCGCGACAGCGTGGACGTGAACCGTATGTGCAGTTGACGGACTTTGAGCGAGGGCGTATAGTGGGCATGCGGGAGGCCGGGTGGACGTACCGCCGAATTGCTCAACACGTGGGGCGTGAGGTCTCCACAGTACATCGATGTTGTCGCCAGTGGTCGGCGGAAAGTGCACGTGCCCGTCGACCTGGGACCGGACCGCAGCGACACACGGATGCACGCCAAGACCGTAGGATCCTACGCAGTGCCGTAGGGGACCGCACCGCCACTTACCAGCAAATTAGGGACACTGTTGCTCCTGGGGTATCGGCGAGGACCATTCGCAACCGTCTCCATGAAGCTGGGCTACGGTCCCGCACACCGTTAGGCCGTCTTCCGCTCACGCCCCATCATCGTGCAGCCCGCCTCCAGTGGTGTCGCGACAGGCGTGAATGGAGGGACGAATGGAGACGTGTCGTCTTCAGCGATGAGAGTCGCTTCTGCCTTGGTGCCAATGACGGTCGTATGCGTGTTTGGCGCCGTGCAGGTGAGCGCCACAATCAGGACTGCATACGACCGAGGCACACAGGGCCAACACCCGGCATCATGGTGTGGGGAGCGATCTCCTACACTGGCCGTACGCCACTGGTGATCGTCGAGGGGACACTGAATAGTGCACGGTACATCCAAACCGTCATCGAACCCATCGTTCTACCATTCCTAGACCGGCAAGGGAACTTGCTGTTCCAACAGGACAATGCACGTCCGCATGTATCCCGTGCCACCCAACGTGCTCTAGAAGGTGTAAGTCAACTACCCTGGCCAGCAAGATCTCCGGATCTGTCCCCCATTGAGCATGTTTGGGACTAGATGAAGCGTCGTCTCACGCGGTCTGCACGTCCAGCACGAACGCTGGTCCAACTGAGGCGCCAGGTGGAAATGGCATGGCAAGCCGTTCCACAGGACTACATCCAGCATCTCTACGACCGTCTCCATGGGAGAATAGCAGCCTGCATTGCTGCGAAAGGTGGATATACACTGTACTAGTGCCGACATTGTGCATGCTCTGTTGCCTGTGTCTATGTGCCTGTGGTTCTGTCAGTGTGATCATGTGATGTATCTGACCCCAGGAATGTGTCAATAAAGTTTCCCCTTCCTGGGACAATGAATTCACGGTGTTCTTATTTCAATTTCCAGGAGTGTACATGGAAAAATCAGTGGAATTCGAAGGGAAAGAAAGGAAAGAATAGCAACGCGTTCTTTGCAAACGATCCGAGTCTTGCACAACTGGTTTAGGGCAGCTGAAGAAAGTCTGGAGTGCCTCTGCTTTAGAACGCGAATGCTCCTGGTCAAGTTCCCAACTCCTGCTCTGCGAACGCGCTGATACTTTACAAGCAAAGCACTGTAATCGCGATCGCTGAGAAGCGCACAGTTTCTCTGCAATTATGAGCCGAGCTGAACTGCTCGCCGCAATCTTCATGTCGATGTGGCGCCTCATCCCCCGGTACCTGGGCTGCACCTGGACGGATACTGCCAGCTTCGGAGAACAGTCGGCTAATGAACGGCCGCACCCGTCAGCCGTATGTTACAGGAGGTTCCTTTACGATCAGAGCCCCTCAGACGTAAAGCGATCCTTAATCCAAAGAAACAGCGATGCTGACGTGTACCGCCTGCTCGCTGCGGTGAGTTTAGAGAACCCATCGCAGACCTGCTGATATAAGCTGACGTAAAGTTGCCCAGGTACTGCTTATAAATAATGAATTTTACCAGCTGCTTAGTGGGTGCTAAATTGGACGAACAAACAGCTCTTTATCGAGCTCTTAGAATGAGCAAAAACGTTTTGGAATAACTCCTCGACTCGCCGGTTCACACGGTTCTTCGTGTACAGGTGAAGTGCTCGTGCGTTATGTGCGTAGGAAATCACGTACAGTACATCAGAGGAGCTGTGGGTAAGTGGCGGTAACATTCGCCTCGCTCGATCGGCGCTCGCTTTTGAAGCTCTAAGGATGGGAGTTTCATCAGCGAGGCTTCTATCCTTAAATTACATACAACAATTTATTGTACCAACAAAGAACGGAGCGAAGGCCCCACACGCTGGTGGCCTTCGTGATCTATGCCACGTTAAAGATTTCACGGATGAAAGAAAAACCTGACTTGCTGGTATTGCGAAAAGCTACAGGTTACTTATACAGTAATAAACCTGGCAAACAAACTAAAACACTTTCACACAAGCACAAGCTACTCCTATTATTCTCTATCCTCTGGAGGGTTATAATTTATTTTTAGTTTCGTTGATCTATGGAAATCCTTATCTACTCCACCATTTTGTTTTCAACTTTTTACAGAAAACTTCTGTTACCGCTGCGAGCGATGCTCTTCTTTTTTCCGCCACGATAAAGAATGCGAATGCTGTCATGAATTATACTTGTACTATGTTTTACTCATACTGATTATAAGGCAGTAGATGTCTGCTTTTATCCATCGGAACGTTTAATTCGGCGGTAACGAGATAATACGTGGATGATCTCTTCTGTTGAAGCTGTTAGTAAGTTTTGATGCCAAAACGGCTGACTGGTAGTCCCAAAGAGCTGTGAGGGGACCAGTGTATATTGAATTACTCTCAGAAGCAAGTGCGGATGAAGTTTTGAGAACGGAATGTCTATAAAGCATGGCGCGATACTATCACACAGGTATTGAATAATCTTGATTCTCGTGCAGCTCTAGAACCCGTCTGTTTCTGTATTTCTTGATTCCAGGTTTCAGCATCTCACGACTTCATTAGAACACCTGCGATTGGCAGTAACGTAGGTACGCTTAACATGTCATGCAACTCATTGTCTCCGTTCTGTTAAATACATAAATTAGCTCGTACATTAGGCTCTCATATTTATGTCTGAAACATATTGCCTTAAATTTCGGCTAAAAATAGTTCCAACACACACTCATTCCCATCCCAAGGTTTGGTGCTTTTCCTTATTTCTAAGCCAAATGCTGGAGCAGGAAATATACTCGCAAACATTTCCAGTTGGTTCTACCCCTGTGCTATCACCAGCTTGCCCGGTATTTGACTCTAAAACCTGCGCCGGCCGCGGTGGCCGTGCGGTTCTAGGCGCTCCAGTCCGGAGCCGCGCTGTTGCTACGGTCGCAGGTTCGAATCCTGCCTCGGGCATGGGTGTATGTGATGTCTTAGGTTAGTTAGGTTTAAGTCGTTCTAAGTTCTAGGAGACTGATGACCACAGCAGTTGAGTCCCATAGTGCTCAGAGCCATTTTGAACCAAAAACCTGCGTTGAAGATGGGCAGGAACGTGATCAGTTCACTTTACCTCTACAATTAGAGAATGAAAACAAAGTATCATGGCTATGACCAAAGTTGTAAGGCAAATTTCCAAGGTTGCAGGGCAAATGCCGAAGCTGACAGTACCCCGCCAAATGTTCCTAACTACCAGCACTCCACTCTCGGCTCGCTGGATTTGAACTGAAAAAACACATAGCCCTAACGACGAGCCCGACCTCAAAACAGTCCGACACACTCCTTGGGCCACTGTGCATTGAAGAAATGTTGTTATACGTATGAAGCAAGTTATCGACTCTGCTCTGTTACGTGCATTTGAGAGTACACAAGGAAAGAATCATGGAAACACAACACATTAAGTTCAAATGGCTCTGAGCACTATGGGACTTAACATCTGAGGTCATCAGTCCCCTAGACTTAGAACTACTTAAACCTGACTAACCTAAGGACATCACACACATCCATGCCCGAGGCAGGATTCGACCCTGCGACCGTAGCAGCAGCGTGGTTCCGGACTGAAGCGCCTAGAACCGCTCTGCCAAAGCGGCCGGCCAACACATTAGGGCTACCATATGCATACGGTGTAGGAAACCCACTGAAATTAGAAGTAGCATCCGTTTGCGTCGGAATTGATAAATACAGGTCCTGCTTGGTTTTGATGATATTCTTCCAGCAAAGTAGTAGCAAGTTCAAATAACGATAATGCAGGTGCATTGCAGCCATGCACTGTTCTCTCCAAAGTAGACCACAGGGGCTCAATAATACGGAGATCGGTGACTGCAGTGGAAATGGGAGATGCGAAATAATTCATCCTCGAGGTAACAAAACCAGTCCTGGACGATGCGAGCTGTGTGAACAGACGGGCCCTGCCGTCTCGGGACACAGCATCACCGTCGTGGAGCAATCATTGCACCATCAGATGGAGCTGACCAGCTGATATGTTCACATAGTCCCTGGCGGTAATGCTACCTTGCAGCCTGACACGATATGGGTGCCCAAATCACCACCGAGGTCCCACCCTGTTTCACTCCTGGGTCGTAAACACGGCTAGACGTTGTAAACAGTGTGAAGGTAAACTCATCCGACCACATGACTTTCTTCCATTGCTCCAACGCCCAGGTCCTCTGTCTATGGCATCATGTTTTCCTGTTACGGTCATTTGCGTCAGTAGTGAGTGGTTTTGGAATTCCAGCTTGCCCCTGCTATTCCCTGCTTACGGAGCTCCCTTTGTGTTGTTTTGGTACTGACAGGATTCGGGAGTGTGACATTCTGTTCTGCTATGACTTCCGTAGTCTTCAGTGACCGTATGTCACAATCAGTCAACACACACTTTTTTCCGAGTTGTAACTTAGCGGCTCATGATTTTCCGCTTTCCCTGTACGCGGTATAAATCTCCGATAAGGTGTCTCTGAAAACACCGAACATCTCGGATCCCTTGGTTACGGAAGCAGCCATCATACGGGCACCAACTAATACGCCGCTGTAGAATGCACTGAGCTCCGACACAAAGCACTGAAACTACACAGAACACTGTTGTTACCACGACTGGAAGTTGCTACGTGCTGGGGACATTGCACAGGTGCCGTTCCTGGTCAAATACAACAGCGCATCCTGCAGGTTTATTTAGTACCTGCATTTATTTTCTCCAAGATTTTCCATGTTTTTGTCAAAATCTGTGTACCAATGTAGGCGTTCAGATTTGTCTCTTTGAGTTGGTTCCTTCGAAAGAAATCAAAAACAGATATGATGTCTCCATTCCCGGCAAAAATGTTTGTAATGTTTCTCTTGGCTTCAAGCCAACTCCTAGCGCCATGGAATTTGGCTGAAAATAACCGAGCTCTGCAATAAAGGCAAATCTCAAGCAGTCCACCTTACAAAAACCAGAGAATTGTAAGTAAGAGCAGTTCAAATCCTTTCAGCGTAAGTCGGAATGTTATCGTCTTTACTGTGACGCATACTAACGGGAGACACACATACTAGACTAACCTTCTTTTGAAAACTTGATATAAATGTTCTGCAAACAGCTACCAATAAATAACTTTTTTCGAAAATTCAACTCTTGTTATGAAATGTGACAATCACCACTTCTTGTGAATCAATTGCTGAACAGAAACATCTAAATGAAGCAAGGCAGTGCACGTTCTGTGCGTTTACTGCTTGATGAATGAATCTCCTGAACATCGTTAGAATATATAGAAAAGTAATTACATCATATCACTCTATTACATATATCTGGATATAAATGAACGAAACAAAAAGTGCAGGTTATGTTTCGATAAATACGAAGTAGCTATACCCTTGTGATGCTGAGACAATAAAATATATTTTAATGATATAAAGAAAACTTTCGGCATTGTGTATCGTATTCTGTTTCAAACATAGCTGGAGTGCACTATTAAACATCTAGAAGGAACTCTACGGAAATTTGCGAATCGCTTGTAAGTCTGTAACAAGCTCTTCTGTTGTGCTTAATGTTACTGTAGCACAACAGTACTCAACAGTTTATTGCCAAGCTGTTCAGAACGTAACATAATAATAGAATCGTGTGTGTTTGCTGTTTACTATCAATACGCCACTCCCGTGACAGTCGAGGGGACACTGTTAAAGACAGTTGTGGCTCCGCTAACAGGATTACGATCGTTTTAATTTCTTTTCTTGTAAGCTGTAAGAACGCACCGCCTAGTAAAGTAGCATTACATCTTTGCTATGTTGAATAATTTTATCTTATTTCAACTAGATAAGATGCTAAAGGTCTTCTGCAGTAGATTTCCTTACACAGGTACACGTTGCTCTGGAGTATTCATGATAATTTGTTCTTCTTTGCAGCACGATAATGCGGTAGACACAGTCAATAAGGTCTTTGTCTCTTAAGATCAATTAATTCATGGCTTGAAAGCATGTTCCTTCTGTCTCGTGTTCCTAAGGATAGTTTAACAGCCATCAATGTGACATATCGTTGCAACAGAGACCAGTTCATTTCCCCGGTTCGGAATAAGCCCGGCATAGGGAACAGCCCATCAGCAGTTTGTTGAGAGCTTTGCCGTCAGCTTATTCTCCAGCCATGTTTCGTCAGTCCACGGTAATATGACATTCAAAAAACTCTGGCCACATTGTGATTTAGCATGATCGGTGGAGGTTTTACCATGGGCGGTGCGGTGCCTAGATCACTACAGTCGTTATTGTCAGCGTACCTTAATACCCATCCGTCTATTTTCATAAAGATTTTCCGTGAGAGACATGAATATGTTATGTCTGATATCTGGTTCAAATGGCTCTGAGCACTATGGGACTTAACATCTATGGTCATCAGTCCCCTAGAACTTAGAACTACTTAAACCTAACTAACCTAAGGACATCACACAACACCCAGCCATCACGAGGCAGAGAAAATCCCTGACCCCGCCGTGAATCGAACCCGGGATCCCGCGCGTGGGAAGCGAGAACGCTACCGCACGACCACGAGCTGCGGGCTCTGATATCTGGGTGGTTCCTTTAACTACGGTGTAAGCCTACCATCCAGTATACTAGTTATACAGTCAAAGAATAGATATTGGATTGCACGTGATAATGAAGCTTTGTACATGGGTTGTTACTTGTCACCCCTGATGTCCGCCTCACGTACTTCTTCGGAGATTCCGTCACTTTATTTCACCGTCTGTTACGCAACGGATTGAACCAGAAGCGAGTTATTGAAAGCCAACGCGTTAATGGTCGGCAATCCAAATGGGTACCACCAGACTCAGTTTGTAAATAATACACTGGTGAGCAAAACTTAAGGACAGAAGTCACTTTTGTATGATGTGCCACTGACAACTAATAACACTGGAATAAATTTGGACCGTACATAGAAAGAACTGCTATAGTATAATACAGTTCAGTATAGTACAGAAGGTAACTGAAAGAAATACACAATGGGACGAACAGAAATTACACTTTTATTCAAAGACAATAATTACAATTTAGTCACTGCGATTTATTATGGTCTCCTCGACGTGTTAAAAGGCGGGACATAGTTCTTAATAGTGTGTGTGTGATTGCACACCCCAACACCCCACACTGCAACACGCCACAATGCTGGCCACGTGGTTGCTGAGAAGTTCTTGCTGGATGGTGTTCCATGCCTCCACGAGTGCGGTTGACAACTGCTAAACGGTCGCTGGTGTATGAGGTCGTGCTGCGATACGTCTCCCTAAGGCATCCCACACGTGCTCGATAGGGTTAAGTGGGGGTAACAGGCAGGTCAGTCTATTCGCCGAATAGCCTCTCATTCCAAGAGATCCTGCATCTGTGCGTTTCGGTGCGGCCGCGCCTTGTTATCCGTAATAATGAAGTCTGGGTGGCACGCATCCTTGAAAACAAAAAGCGTACGGGGAAGGTGTGAGTTGTCACAATAACACTGGCCGCTGAATGTACCGCGTTCAAAGATCTGGAAGTCAGTACCCCCATACAACATTATGCCTCCCCACACCATAACACATGGACCACCAAAAGGATCGTGTTCGACAACGCAGTACTGTCCCTCATATGGTCAGATGAGAGAACGCGTAATCCACCCAGGAACATTGTCGAACATACTCGTTCTGGTGGTCTAGATTTTGCGTGGACAATCCTTGCCAACCTAATAGCTAGCATGGAAGCACGTCGCAGAGAATGCACTGTTGCCGTGATGATCACGCATCCTATTAAGATCCATGTCTCGCCTTATCTGATGTCCAGCGTACCATCATAAATCGTGGTGACTTCAATGCAGTTATTGTCTCTGAATAAAAGTGTCATTTTTGTTCGTATCTCTGTGTATTTCTTTCAGTTACCTCTTGGACTATACAGTACCTGTTCTTTCTGTGTTTGGTCCAAGTTCCATCGGGCTATGTTATTGACACTGACACATCATAGGAAAATTACTTTCGGTCTCACGTTTTGCTCATCAGTATATTACATGGTATCAACCAGATGATGTGGCTTATCAGTGAAGTAGACGCCAAAATAGGATATTACGTGAGTGTTTATTTTGTCGAGTTACAGTGTGGACATACATCAATGAAGTATAAAACGCGCAGGCTACAGGCCGAACTTAATTAGCCGAAGTCTGCAGTGAATTAATGAAATCATAATCGCTGTCCTAACAGTAACTTTGAAGATCCAGAACCACAACTGAGAAACCGTATCGATGACAACAAGCACACGTCGGCTTCCCTGACCGGTTCTTCACGAGGTCAACTGTCACATTTGGACAAGGCTGTTCTGCCAATACTCAGCTTATTGTATGGCAGTTGTTCAATAACAGTGAACGCTAATTCGCACGTGATTTGCTTGCTTCGATAGTTAGAGTGTAGAGGTCCCTTTACGTCGCCAGTTCCCTTCTCTCAGCGGTACAAGGAGTGCGCTGCTTACCATTATGACATTGTGACTATTCTACGGCTGGCGCCGCTTCTCGCTTTCTGTACTCCACGTCCCCGATCACGCCAGTCTCCTACTTGCCAGTCTCCTCTGGCATCCATCGCGTTCCAGACATCTCGACCTCATCTCCTCCTAGGCTGCACAGGCTTTCTTCTTTCCGTTGGGGTCCACTGCCGCACTTCTTTGGCAATCGTCTATCGTCTATCCTTTCTAGATTTCCACACCATTTAGACGTTTCTTCTCTATGGTGTCTATTACTGATTGGATTGCTTTGTGCGCCAAATCCCGCGTTGTGTTTCCGGCGTGTGAAAACTTTCCACCTTTTCATAGAGCAGCGCAGATTTTTAATCTGCATTGAAATTAGTCAATGATTTATAACCCTGTTTCGTCTAACAAACGGCTGCTGTGTTTTCCCACTCCTCCTCTCCACACCATCTCGTCATCTGCTCATTGCTCACATTAATTATTGCCAATTAATTTCATCTAGTAGACTTTCCCCCTCATTTTTGTGAACAACAGAGCTTTAATTGTTAGTCATGTGTAGTTGCTCACATTATTAGCAAGTTATAAGTTTTCTTATACGAAGGTAGATCATACTAGTAATGCACTTCTTAGTTCACGTCATTGCTAATTTTAATACATACTTCTCCGTTTTAATCTTAAACACAGGTCATCATTCATTCTGGGATAAATTACACACTAGTTCACAATTTACAAAGCGATAATGAAGCTTCCACTTCAGTTTTGTGTCTCTGATGGTGTATAACAATTTAACGTCTCCATAAAGGAAATTCGACTCCTCTGGTCTCTAGAAACGCATCAATTTCTGAACACTCAATTCTTTTACTTTTATCTCTTGACAGTTCATTTTAAAACACCACAAATTGGCGGCTGCGCGGTCCCTCTCTCTAGAATATTTGATACATAACCGTTTACAAGAGCCAAACAGAAGCGCCTGACAGTACCCTTTTCAAGAACGACACCTAATGCACACAAGACTTTTCCAGAGAAACACAGTCACTAAACAAGCTGGTTCACCCAGCAAAGAGTTTAGTATCACGAGAATCTCTACGGTATCCTCACAAAGACCAAGCTCTTGCTTATTCAGCTGTACGAGAGCACCGTCTGTAAGGACTTCAACATTAAACGACGTTAAGCCTTAATATTACTCTCTTTCTCTTTTGACACGTTTCTGACCTCCGATTATATTGCTCTCATTTATCCAGCTTCCGTCTCTCTCTCTCTCTCTCTCTCTCTCTCTCTCTCTTTCACTAGATTATCATGTCTCGACGATAGTGATGCTTCGCTGGGATAGTTCTGAGCTGTATTGTATGATTTTTCATGAATTTATAAATAACAAGAGGCATGCACGTGTCTGTGCGTGTTCTTTCGAAGAATTTTGTTCATTCTACCACGTATATACCTCTCACTCTGAAGCGAAGTTTAAGTCCACACTATGTAACGGCACTTTATAGAAGAACAGCACTAAGACGCAATCCTGGAAAATTGGTTTTCTCCTAGGAGTGCTAATACAGCAAATATGTTGGAGAGTTGATCTAAAAGATATCTTCCAGTGTACCGAAGGTTATCTTTGGTTTTGTGGTGGCGTTACTTGTTTTCAGTGTGTGCTGTTTTCCCGCGTACGATTTTCTGGGTGACGTAGCACCGTCTACCGAGGCTGTAAGTTTCCATGCCTAGTGATCTCTTGTTTCATGCATGGATTGAAAATGAAGGAATGTTCACCCGCCGAAATATCGTCTGCTGCATTCCTATAGGTTATCTGGACGGCTTCTTTGTGAGTTGAGAGCTGTACTTTCAGACAGAATCTCTGAGTTTGCCGTTTCTGCGTGACCGGGTAGCTTACCTGGTAACAGCGTTGCCTATGAAATGCAGAAGTCAGTCTCCGTATCGTGGCCCTGCACACGGTGTTATTCTATCATAAACTCTGAGGCTGACCACTTTTCGCGTTGCAAGCGCGTACCGCAAAGCGATGTGAACCATAGTCGTTTAGCATTCAGTATACTGACTCTCTTTAATTCTGTTATTCACGAAAATATCTATGCTGCGTATCTCTGTGACCAGCCCTCTTAGGTACAATAGCAGAGCGCTAGGTTCTGTAAAGTACTTAACACTCTTATTTTAATATACGTCACGCTGTTACTCTATTGCAGTATTTAACGAATATATAAACCGTATAAGAAACAACAAAAAGGAAGGAAATTTAGACAGAAATAAACCAGTAAGGAGTGGCTTTTTATGCAATGTAGATGCTTCTACAGCGCATGAAATATAAAAGGACTTCCAGAAATAATGTTCGCTCTTGTCACAAATCACAACCAAAACTCACGTATTTGTTGTTTCACTGGCTCTCTGAGTCAAGTTTTTCAACAATCGAACTTCCACTAATTTCACTCCATTTCCAACACTAAATTTTTTCGCTATACTTTATCCAAGCGGGGTTAGAAATGTTGAAGTCGCTCCTGAATTTAAACAGTGCCAAAGTCGATAAACGGTGATTGCTTCTTACAAACATCGTCATGCAGAACGTAGTAAACTACACCCTTTACCGTATAAAGAAAAAGCACACGAAGATCAGTGACGCATCACCTTGAAGAAGGAGCGGTAATGTCGTGGTTAGTACTTCGGTGACTTGTAGAACGTATCACGAAGTCTGTTTCGGTAGCTGGCCCGGTCGGCACCATCAGCAAGCTGGCTCCCCCGCCCGCAGTGCGCACGCGCTGGCGTGGGTCGCTGTTGCCTCACTTCTGCTGGGCCGCTAGTGAGAAAGCCGGGAAATAGGCCCCACCGATTTCTTTTTATTTCCCCCAAGCAGAAACCGCGAGCAGAATGAAATCTCACGCACGGCTTATTGCAGGCCGTGACTCTCAAGGTGCGAATTACGGGCGAAGCGCCCGCAACGCGATCGAGTGAAACCAGATATAGCTCTGCGGGAACGGAGATGCGCCGAGGTGCCGCCGCTCTCGGATGATCTTCTGCGGTTGCCTACTGGCTCCCCTCTCTTCCAGACGTGTTCTCAATCCTTCCCAGCTGGCTGGCATCCGTTTTGTACTGCAAGTGCCGACGCCGACGTCTTTGTCCCGCAAGTTCCGAATGTAATATTCCCTTGTTTGAAAATTTCCTTCAGTTGCTTCCTTCGTACTCTGGTAATGGATTTTATTTGGAACACTCTTTGTAAAAAATCAAAACGATAAAATAATGAGACTAGTGTTGTCGATGTCCTCCCTCTTCCAGGCTCGGCTTGCACATGCCATTCAGACAACAGATGTTATATTAACTAAGTTCCTAAGAAAAGTTATACGCAATGAACTTCGATTGCTCTTTTCACAAAAGAATATCGTGTACTTGAAATTTAAACTAAAGTATTAACTTAACAGGAGCAAACGATTTGTCATATTCCACTACGTTTGTCAAATATTTGACCGTGTACGGGTTTGATTGATGTGTTTGTCAAAGATATAGCGTGTTTGAGAGAAATTTTGACAGGCGGCAGAATTCACAAGATGTCAGGCGTTGTTTGCGTCATTGTTGCGCCGCGAAAAGGTTCGTTTTTCACAATTTACCTCACTGTACTTGAGTTTCCACAGCTATGGCAACAGCGATTAAGAATTAAAAAAACTGGATTAGTGCGAGGAGCACTCGCGCTCAGTGTGTTCCGTAAAAACTAATTTATTGTTGTTGTGGTCTTCAGTCCTGAGACTGGTTTGATGCAGCTCTACATGCTACTCTATCCTGTGCAAGCTTCTTCATCTCTCACTACCTACCGCAACCTACATCCTTCTGAATCTGCTTAGTGTATTCATCTCTTGACTCCCACTACGATTTTTACCCTCCACGCAGCCCTTCAGTACTAAATTCATGATCCCTTGATGCCTCAGAACATGTCCTACCAACCGATCCATTCTTCTAGTCAAGTTGTGCCACAAACTCCTCTTCTCCCCAATTCTATTCAATACCTTCTCATTAGTTATGTGATCTACCCATCTAATCTTCAGCATTCTTCTGTAGCACCACATTTCGAAAGCTTCTATTCTCTTATTGTATAAACTGTTTATCGTCCATGTTTCACTTCCATACATGGCTACAATCCACACAAATACTTTCAGAAACTACTACCTGACACTTAAATCTATACTTGATGTTAACAAATTTCTCTTCTTCAGAAACGCTTTCCTCGCCATTGCCAGTCTACATTTTATATCCTCTCTACTTCGACCATCATGAGTTGTTTTGCTCTCCAAATAGCAAAACTCCTTTACTACTTTAAATGTCTCATTTCCTAATCTAATTCCCTCAGCATCACCCGACTTAATTCGACTACATTCCATTATCCTCGTTTTGCTTTTGTTGATGTTCATCTTATATCCTTCTTTCAAGACACTGTCCATTCCGTTGAACTGCTCTTCCAAGTCCTTTGCTGTCTCTGACAGAATTACAATGTCATCGGCGAACCTTAAAGTTTTTATTTCTTCTCCATGGATTTTAAGACATACTCCGAATTTTTCTTTTGTTTCTTTTACTGCTTGCTCAATATACAGATTGAATAACATCGGGGAGAGGCTACAGCCCTGTCTCACTCCCTTCCCAACCACTGATTCCGTTTCATGTCCCTCGACTCTTATAACTGCCATCTGGTTTCTGTACAAATTGTAAATAGCCTTTCGCTCCCTGTATTTTACTCCTGCCACCTTTAGAATTGAAAGAGAGTATTCCAGTCAACATTGTCAAAAGCTTTCTCTAAGCCTACAAATGCTAGAAACGTAGGTTTGCCTTTTCTCAATCTTTCTTCTAAGATAAGTCTTAGGGTCAGTATTGCCTCACGTGTTCCCACATTTCTACGGAATCCAAACTGGTCTTCCCCGAGGTCGGCTTCTACCAGTTTTTCCATTCGTCTGTAAAGAACTCGCGTTAGTATTTTGCAGCTGTGACTTATTAAACTGATAGTTCGGTAATTTTCACATCTGTCAACACCTGCTTTCTTTGGGATTGGAATTATTATATTCTTCTTGAAGTCTGAGGGTATTTCGCCTGTCTCATACATCTTGCTCACCAGATTGTAGAGTTTTGTCAGGACTGGCTCTCCCAAAGCCATCAGTAGTTCTAATGGAATGTTGTCTACTCCCGGGGCCTTGTTTCGAGTCAGCTCTTTCAGTGCTCTGTCAAACTCTTCACGCAGTATCATATCTCCCATTTCATCTTCATCTACATTCTCTTCCATTTCCATAATATTGTCCTCAAGTACATTGCCCCTGTATAGACGCTCTATATACTCCTTCCACCTTTCTGCTTTCCCTTCTTTGCTTAGAACTGGGTTTCCATCTGAGCTCTTGATATTCATACAAATGTTTCTCTTTTCTCCAAAAGTCTCTTTAATTTTTCTGTAGGCAGTATCTATGTTACCCGTAGTGAGATAAGCCTCTACATCCTTACATTTCTCCTCTAGCCAAGCCTGCTTAGCCATTTTGCACTTCCTGTGGATGTCAATTTTGAGACGTTTGTATTCCTTTTTGCCTGCTTCATTTACTGTATTTTTATATTTTCTCCTTTCGTCAATTAAATTCAATATTTCTTCTGTCACCCAAGGATTTCTACTAGCCCTTGTCTTTTTACCTACTTGATCCTCTGCTGCCTTCACCACTTCATCCCTCAAAGCTACCCATTCTTCTTCTACTGTATTTCTTTCCCCCATTCTTGTCAATTCCCTTATGCTCTCCCTGAAACTCTGTACAACCTCTGGTTTATTCAGTTTATCCAGGTCCATCTCCTTAGATTCCCACCTTTTTGCAGTTTCTTCAGTTTTAATCTACAGTTCATAAATAATAGATTGTGGTCAGAGTCCACATCTGCCCCTGGAAATGTCTTACAATTTAAAACCTAGTTCTTAAATCTCTGTCTTACCATTACATAACCTTCTGAAACCTGTCAGTATCTCCAGGCTTCTTCCATGTATACAACCCTCTTTTATGATTCTTGAACCAAGTGTTAGCTATGATTAAGTTGTACTCTGTGCAAAATTCTACCAGGCGGCTTCCTCTTTCATTTCCTAACCCCAATCCATATTCACCTACTACGTTTCCTTCTCTTCCTTTTCCTACTATCGAATTTCAGTCAACCATGACTATTAAATTTTCGTCTCCCTTCACTATCTGAATAATTTCTTTTATCTCATCATACATTTCTTCAATTTCTTCGTCATCTGCAGAGCTAGAAGGCATATAGACTTGTACTACTGTCGTAGGTGTGGGCTTCGTGTCTATCTTGCCCCAACAATGCGTTCGCTGTGCTGTTTGTAGTAGCTTACCCGCATTCCTATTGCTTTATTCATTATTAAACCTACTCCTTCATTACCCCTATTTGATTTTGTATTTATAATCCTGTATTCACCTGACCAAAAGTCTTGTTCCTCCTACCACCGAACTTCACTAATTCCCACTGTATCCAACTTTAACCTATCCATTTCCCTTTTTAAATTTTTAACCTACCTACCCGATTAAGGGATCTGACGTTCCACGCTCCGATCCGGTGAACGCCAGTTTTCTTTCTCCTGATAACGACGTCCTCCTGAGTAGTCCCCGCCCGGAGATCCGAATGGGGGACTATTTTACCTCCGGAATATTTTACCCGAGAGGACGCCATCATCTTTTATCCATACAGTAAAGCTGCATGCCCTCGGGAAAAAATTACGGCCGTAGTTTCCCCTTGCTTTCAGCTGTTCGCAGTACCAGCACAGCAAGGACGTTTTTGTTAGTGTTACAAGGCCAGATCAGTCAATCATCCAGACTGTTGCCCCTGCAACTACTGAAAACGCTGCTGCCCCTCTTCAGGAACCACACGTTTGTCTGGCCTCTCAACAGACCACTCCGTTGTGGTTGCACCTACGGTACGGCTATCTGTATCGCTGAGGCATGCAAGCCTCCCCACCAACGGCAAGGTCTATGGTTCATGGGGGGAGGCAAAATTTGTCTAAATATTAAATATAATAATAATTTCGTGTGGCTCAGTGGCCTAGTGCAAGTATTTATATAGAGCGTGTCCCTAACCAATCTGTTAGAGATTCGATTCCGCTATCTCTCGGTTTGCAGACACGCACTTTCATTTTTTTCTTCCAAAAATGAATAAAATAAAAATCGGAGTTAATCCTACATGACACTCCCCCTCGCCCCCGCAAAAATAGTCTTTTCCCCAAGTCAGTCGTTGTCTGCTGCTTTTTATTAGGGACCATGACTAGAATGCCACTACTATCTGCGAACTTAGCCGATACGTTGACGACGAAACACGAGGTTCAGCATACTGGTGAATAAGTCGCGATACCATGGGAGACGCAAACCCTTCCAGTATGCAGTGGCCACGTGTTGGCGGAAGGCGACGGGGTCAGCGTCGCCCTCTCCCCTCCTCAACTACAATGTAACGAACGAGTGTCCCAACAGCCATGCGGTTATACCTATTTGACTTTTCCCTCGAAAGGTAGGAGGAGTCGGGACGCAACAGGACATCGGCCGAAAAAGCAGATCGAATTAGAAACGCTAATTGTGTTTTAAGCCAGTGCCCGTTCGCTTCGTCGCCATGGCTGATAAATCTACGTTGTAGCTTCGAATTAGAAACGCTAATTGTGTTTTAAGCCAGTGCCCGTTCGCTTCGTCGCCATGGCTGATAAATCTACGTTGTAGCTTATCTACTGTGGGACAGCGACTGCACTGATCCGTGACACTAAGGCCTGTACGAAATATGCGCTCGTTAGTGGATAACAGGTTGTGCATCACTTTATGCCACGAGGACGCCACCATCATTGGTAGGACAGGAAGGCTAAGATGAACCACAACGTTTTCCATGAAGTTTGTAGCGATGCCCATTCAACAGGCGCCGTACAGTCAGTCCCTCCCCGGGCATTAACAGGAGTGTGGTACTGAGATGTTGCCTCTGTACAGTATCAGTCCCCAAATAGGTGATAGCAGTTTAAAATTCACGCACACGTTTTAACTGGAAATTCAATCGACCAATATCGACAGGCGGATGAAGACTGTCCCGCCGCAGACAGTAAGATAATCGAGACAGTGAATGGGTGGATGGTGTGAGAGGTAGTCAACACAGCGCCGGATAAATAACAGAACCTTCATCATGTTCGATTCCATGAGAAGATTGTGCCCCACGAGTGTGATGTCATCCGGGATAGAAGGAAGTGATATCATCTGTCTATTCTATTTTTCTCAACTGACAATGCAGCTATCGTCAGTGCGTTATAAGTAGTCATACAGACTGAAAGTAATGACGACGGCACACATTCCATTTTAACACAGGCATGTGCCACTACAAGCGCCTTAGTTAATAATTCTTGTACATGCCTGAGAGTGGAATGTATGTGGTTATAATTACGTTAATTCTATGAAACTACTTATAACACACTGTCAGTTGCTATCTAGATCTGCAATTCAATGAAAGAGGCAGATGACACTACGACCTATGATGAGCACCTTTCTGTCGACACAGAAGCATTCCTTTTTAATATCGAAAGTCCAAAACCTCCAAGGGGATGTGCACGCGCAACTACTTCGAATGGTAATCGAAAAACGTGATGCTTTTATAAAGAAACCACTAGACAGCAGTTTTAGTTTATTAGCCATCATCGCAGGAAGAGGAAAGATCTGAGCGATGTAATATGCTTTGCACAAGACGTAGGCATTCAGGATCCGAACTTTCTCAAGCAGGTCAGAGAAATTTCGTTCAAGTTCCAAGATTGCACTTTGTATCTTCTCTGTAACTGACTCCCAATTAAGTATAGCCATTTTGAGTGGAGAACAATCTACACTCCTGGAAATGGAAAAAAGAACACATTGACACCGGTGTGTCAGACCCACCATACTTGCTCCGGACACTGCGAGAGGGCTGTACAAGCAATGATCACACGCACGGCACAGCGGACACACCAGGAACCGCGGTGTTGGCCGTCGAATGGCGCTAGCTGCGCAGCATTTGTGCACCGCCGCCTTCAGTGTCAGCCAGTTTGCCGTGACATACGGAGCTCCATCGCTGTCTTTAACACTGGTAGCATGCCGCGACAGCGTGGACGTGAACCGTATGTGCAGTTGACGGACTTTGAGCGAGGGCGTATAGTGGGCATGCGGGAGGCCGGGTGGACGTACCGCCGAATTGCTCAACACGTCGGGCGTGAGGTCTCCACAGTACATCGATGTTGTCGCCAGTGGTCGGCGGAAGGTGCACGTGCCCGTCGACCTGGGACCGGACCGCAGCGACGCACGGATGCACGCCAAGACCGTAGGATCCTACGCAGTGCCGTAGGGGACCGCACCGCCACTTCCCAGCAAATTAGGGACACTGTTGCTCCTGGGGTATCGGCGAGGACCATTCGCAACCGTCTCCATGAAGCTGGGCTACGGTCCCGCACACCGTTAGGCCGTCTTCCGCTCACGCCCCAACATCGTGCAGCCCGCCTCCAGTGGTGTCGCGACAGGCGTGAATGGAGGGACGAATGGAGACGTGTCGTCTTCAGCGATGAGAGTCGCTTCTGCCTTGGTGCCAATGATGGTCGTATGCGTGTTTGGCGCCGTACAGGTGAGCGCCACAATCAGGACTGCATACGACCGAGGCACACAGGGCCAACACCCGGCATCATGGTGTGGGGAGCGATCTCCTACACTGGCCGTACACCACTGGTGATCGTCGAGGGGACACTGACTAGTGCACGGTACATCCAAACCGTCATCGAACCCATCATTCTACCATTCCTAGACCGGCAAGGGAACTTGCTGTTCCAACGGGACAATGCACGTCCGCATGTATCCCGTGCCACCCAACGTGCTCTAGAAGGTGTAAGTCAACTACCCTGGCCAGCAAGATCTCCGGATCTGTCCCCCATTGAGCATGTTTGGGACTGGATGAAGCG
The DNA here is from genome assembly GCF_023864275.1 of Schistocerca cancellata. Classification (NCBI taxonomy): domain Eukaryota; kingdom Metazoa; phylum Arthropoda; class Insecta; order Orthoptera; family Acrididae; genus Schistocerca; species Schistocerca cancellata. The sequence goes on along the minus strand of NC_064631.1, from coordinate 598,565,616 downwards.
TCGTCTCACGCGGTCTGCACGTCCAGCACGAACGCTGGTCCGACTGAGGCGCCAGGTGGAAATGGCATGGCAAGCCGTTCCACAGGACTACATCCAGCATCTCTACGATCGTCTCCATGGGAGAATAGCAGCCTGCATTGCTGCGAAAGATGGATATACACTGTACTAGTGCCGACATGGTGCATGCTCTGTTGCCTGTGTCTATGTGCCTGTGGTTCTGTCAGTGTGATCATGTGATGTATCTGACCCCAGCAATGTGTCAATAAAGTTTCCCCTTCCTGGGACAATGAATTCACGGTGTTCTTATTTCAATTTCCAGGAGTGTATTATGACTCTCAAAGATTTATGTCAATCGACCTCCGTCGCCCACGAAGTGACAGCATTATCAAAAGCCCGTAATTTCACCAACTGACATTTTCTCTGGTTAATGAAGGCACCAGATACAACGCAAAAGGCATCCAATATAGCCCTAAGAGAAGGAATCTCAGCAGGAGAATGCAACAACATCATCACATCGTCAGCATATGCGCTCAGCAAGATCATCTCGCCCCAGAGTGCCATCCTTGTAAGTGAGCGACGGTCGTTCGAAATAGGAGCTCAAGCGATTTAACCAACCTCATTGAAAGCAGACTTCCCCAAGGAAAACCCCTACGGCTGTTAATCCGGGGTGTCAGTTGATCACTGACAGCCACCGAAACTTGAATACCTATAAACAAATTAGACAAGACCCTGCACTTGTCAGTTGTGAATTCAACGGCTTCCAGTATCTGCATCAGGGGGCCATGGCTGACGCAGTCGAATACCTTGCCAAAATCCAACAAAGCCAGAGCTCCAGGAAGAGAGCGGTCACCAATATGACATCACGACATTCATTTACCAGGGTCAGAATAGTACGACCAAGAATACAACTTTGATAGTCCGTAACAACTTTCTACAGCAACGCAGAGACCTGGCTATTCACCGACCTCTCCATAATCTTTTAATCTCATTTTAATAAGATAATTGGGGGGAAATGTATCACTAGCTGCCTGACCGCAACATTTAGGAATTATCACAATTTTGTCAGCTTTAAATGAGTCAGGCAAATCCCCCCTCTCAACACTTTGTTCAAAAGCAACGTGGAAGTTGTATCTAGCAAAGGCCAAAAACGCGCATAAAACCATTTTGCAGACCGTCCAACGCCGGCGACTTATGAAAAGGCGATCTGACAGTAAGGTCTTAGGCATCGACACAGTGAAGAGCAACAGTTTGTGCAGTTGTAAGATTACGATCCAATAGAGCCCAACACAGAACTGAAGTAGAGTACCACAACATTGCTGTCCACGGTCTTGAGAGACGTGATACACGCACGTCGACTATGTCTGGTGTTGAATCAGGTGCCATAGAGAAGTCCTTTTATCCGCTACCAAGGTACATTGTTTGGATTACATCCTTAACCGTTCCATTTGATGCTGCTTCAACACTAACAATTGTGCCTTTAGACGTCTGATGTTTGCAGCCCTTAGAGGAGCCTGTGAGAGATTGCAGGGCACTCTCACTTCTGATACAGTGTCATGCCACTTAATGTTATTAGGGAAGATGATCTTTATTACTTGGTTGCTATACCTGTATACGATCTGACGTCATTCATAAGATGAAATGGTTGGCAGTAGTTAACGCTCTTGCTTGTGTGCTCTAGTGAAGGAATAGCAGTTAAGCTATGCATTCAAAAGAAGAGGGTGCCGTTTCAAATGACTGCATTAAAAACATACGGTGGCTGAGGGCCAACTGCCCAGTTCCTCAGTCTCATTGTGCAGACACGTTGGATGGCGCCGGTCGGTCGGCGGCCGCGTCCAGGTAGGGAGACTAGCGTCGAGGAGTCGCTGCTATGGGCAGAGGATTGATGACTTGGCAAAAAAGCAGAGGATGGGCCCTTGTTAGGCAGGAAGTCGATGAGACGACTGTGAACGTTCTGCGAATTTCTGTGGGACAGGTCAGTGGCGCCCAGGCATCCAGACTCTGCTACAAAAACATATTTGTGAAGGCACAAGACTTTTAGCGAGTTTATGACTGTTCTTTGGAGAGTTCAAAATGGACGCAACAGAGGAGATAACGATCTTTTCATGGAGGGCTGTGGTTCCATCCAGGTTGTGGTTTTAACAAAGGCATGGCGAAAATGCATTGGAAAGAGGCTGCAAAGCCGAATCTTTTTTCCTTTTCCCCCAATTAATTTTTAAAGTCGCTGATTGGTCAAATCTGTGTATGCAGAGCAAGGGGGGGTCTCCCAGCTTCGAATGCGGCGATGTAGGTCGTGATTGGCTTGTGCTAAAGTGGGAGTAGTCTAAGATGCAAATGTGCTATGCTAGCGAGCTGGCGAGGAAAGCTGAGAGAAAGAGGAGAGGACTCTTGAATTGGCGCTTCGCTAGTAAAGAACTGCAATCTTTACCCAAACGGTGAGACTTGTGTCCTTTGCTACTGTACCACTTAGAGACTGTGCCAGTCACCACCTGAACAGTCAGAGGCACTGCTTCTAGCATCATGCACACAACGAGTGATGCGTTGGTGTACTTATTTGTTCTGAGTCGCCTGTCTAAACATTTGACATATTCCATCACGTATAGTAGTGGCACGGAGCGAAATTGGTTTGGCAGACCAGCATATCGCAGTAACAGTGCTGACCCTAAAGCGTTGAGATTAAGACCAAGAGCCTCCTGAGGAAAAGCTCCTTATTGCACGAGGGCATAAAGATTCTCAGTTCCTATTATGCTGTTCCCCCTACGTCATATGGCCTCCACAAGGTCCCAAGGAAGGGGACCATCTTCGTCTAATTGTGATTTTACATTGGTGTATCGACATATCGTGTAGCAAAACACCTTGCTGCCCTCTTGAGCCCTACAGTAAGTGGATATGAGCACCATATTAAGAACGGCGGATTTCATACGTCGATTAAAGGGAATGCGTTTGAATGACTCTGAAATTCTACTAAATTTAGACGTGGTCCCTCTCTTCACTGATCCACTGTCTGATTCGTTACCGTTGATTGAGGTTAGCTTTGGTACCGAATTAACGAACCTATTTTGACACGTCTTGACTTCCCCTTGCTTTCTATTCAGTGACCAAAACTACGAGCAGATAGATGGAGTCGTGGTGGGAAGCCAGTTGTCACCTATTATTGCCAATCCGTTTACGGAAGATTACAAGCAACATGCCTTGGAGTCGGCGGCTTTTAAATCAGCGTGTTTTTTCAGATATACAGAAGATGCTTCTGTTGTTCGACCTCATGGCAGTGAGAATTTGAACGACTTTTTAGAATACCTGAACTCAATCCACCTGAATACGTGTTTCACAATGGAGGTGCAGAAGAATGGCTGTCTCGCCTTCCTTTATTTGTTGGTCGGGAGGAAGGTGGATAGTGCGTTGGGACACGCTGTTTATAGGAAGCCTACTCACACTGAATTGTCTCTCTTGTATCTGCAGGCCGACAGCCGTCACCACCCGGCTCAACGTGAAGGGGTGCTTCGTACCTTAGTTCACAGGGCCCATGTCATCTCGAACCTTGAGAGTTTGTCAGCTGAGTTAGCCCTTCACGAAGTCACCTTTCGTCAGAATGGTTTTGGTGAAAGCCAGGTTAGACGTGTGTTGCGCCATTGGCCCATTGTGCACAGCGTGGGTGATGATAACACCGAGGGGGCAGCAAAGTCTACTGCCTTTTTGCAGCATTTCTTATAGGATTGGTCGCATTTTGCGAAAATAAGATGTGAATTGTGTTTCTCTACCACCATCTAACATCAGGGTCCTTTTGTGTTCCGTAAAGGATGATCTTGCTTCGCTTAAGGCGATTGTCTACTGTATTCCTTGCAGTTGTGGCATCTCATACGTTGGCCAGACAATCAGGACTGTGGAGGACCGGTGTACTGAGCATAAACGGTTCACACGCTCGCTGCAGCCGAGCAAATCCGGCTTTGCACAGTTCCGTCTTGGTACCGTTCATCCTGTGGAATATAACAACACGGATATTTTGGAATGCACTTCTAGCTGTTGGGATAGTGGTATTAGGAAAGTTGTTGGAACTAAATTAGGAAGAAACCTTGTAAATAGAGACGGTGGTTTTCGTTTAAATTCTGCGAGGAATACTGCTCTTTCACTTGTCAAAAAAAGAGGGACAGAGTTTATGCTGCCTCACCCGTCGATTATTAATTTCACTATCGATAACTCGTGACGTGGGTCATCTTTGGTGCGTGATACTCTAGTGTGTGTGTGGAACTCTCTCTCTCTCTCTCTCTCTCTCTCTCTCTCTCTCTCTCTGTGTGTGTGTGTGTGTGTGTGTGTGTGTGTGTGCGTGCGTGCGTGCGTGTGTGTGTGTGTGTTATCTTTACGGAGTTTCTGTGAAAACCAAGGTATTCAATGCGCTTGCTCAGCCCTTACTTACTGCATTTTCCCTTGAAACTGGCAGGGTGTGCTCCTGTGGAAATGTCGGCGGTTGTCGACGACTCCACCAAGCTGCATTCACGTAAGTTATTTGAACACTGTATACACCGGGAGAAACCAAGGTGGATACAGACTACTTTCAGAAACTGAGGGAGTTTGCTGTCGTAAAACATGTTAACTTGCAAGTCTATCACATCAGAACTTGAGTGTGCTGCACCAACTCCACGCATACTCTAACACTTACTTGCAGTCGTGACGCACTTCTCGCCGGTCTTACCTTATTCCACACCATACACAGGTGGTTATTATTATTCGCTCATAAATATGAGCCTAACATTTTTTTATTGTAGTAGATTGCTCATAAACGCGCTGGTATACTAGAAATCTATGATTTTGTTAAGTGCAAAACTACTTTTAGAATGAAGTAATCAACAGCTAGCTTCGTTTTTATAGCTCCAGTGCAATTATGGGTATGTAATCTACGATACACATAAAAAGAATATCTGTCGTTTTCCAGAGAAGTCACATTTTGATGTGTATTCAAATGTTCAGTTATGGCACACAAAAAAACAAATCCAGTTACATGGTAGTTCAGCAGGTGTTACCGTATGAGTAACACGTGACCGTGACGGAATTTAACGCTAAACATATTCCGCTGTATTTTGAAATGAGAATGAAATAATGAGTACGGTGTAACACAGCGTCGATAGTGAGATCGATAGAAACGGAATGTACTGTGTGTAATTCATACAGACACGAATAATAAATAAACAGTACACTGACATCGGTTTTCCGTTTGCGTGTGACGCATTCGTAGGGCTTTTGTGTTCACTATGATGCGGTTTCATATAGCAGAATTGTGAAAAATTATTCACTCCTCATTACGTTGCATGTAGGCTAAGGATGTTGTTGTGCATACTTTCTGCATAGGAGCAACCACAACGTCGAAGTCGACGGCAGCACCGCTTGTATGCAAAGCTATGCAGATGCGCTCTCCGCGCCCACTCCCAGATAAACGCGGCCACGGCTGACTGCGCATCTTCCACCGGCTATTTCCCCTCGCTAACTGATTCACTGCCCTCTCTCGGCCTTCGTGTTGTTTTTCTTTGTCGTTTTCATGTTAAAGCTGTAATGTTAATAAAAATTTCCACGACCTAACTCTCAGCTTGTACTTCACTTTTAGGTGTAAAATTCAGGTCACAAATCAGACCAAAACGTCCGTGTAGCATCTGTATGCTCCTAACTTTTTGCTGATATCTACGTTTTTGAACACCGTAGAGACATAAGACGTCGAGTCAGTGTTATAAAAAAATATTACTATTCGCTTACGTGTCCTTTGTCCATGAACTCAGAACAGCGGAAAATGATTACTGCTCAATACTTATAAAAGTAGTAAACATACCCAGGGCTTAATCTCACAGATAGCTACGAGGACGTATGCGATTAGAGATATTTGCAGTAGAAATTACACAAGCGTGATAAAAAAAAAAAAAAAAAAAAGTAATAATTCTGTCACAATTTCTGTCACTGTTCGCGTTATTCCCTAGAGTAACTGCTGGATTTTCAAGTGATTCGCCGCTATCGTTTTCAGCCGGAATTCGTTCATGTTGGCACAGGGTAGCCTCAACAAGAGGAGAAAAGGTTTTGTGTGTTACACGACCACGTGTACTGTGCAGGCTAATTCGTTTTCCGTGAATTCGTATTTGTTCATCGGAAACGGCGAAATAAATACGTACTTGGCCTAGACGAAAACGGGAAACAGATTAAGAACTAGACTCAAGCCCACTGAGCCCCTGCCAATTACGGTCATTCAGTTAGGATCGAGTGGCTCCTCGGTTTCAACTCAGACTTTGTGTTACAACAGAAAATAATGTGTATCATACTGTCTGCACGTATCCTATAACTAACTACATAGCAGTTCTTATCCAGTGAAGGCGACAGGTTTCGCGGCGTAACGATTAGTGATTTCTGCACATTTAGCAACCGTATCCCTAAATCAACATGGTAATAGTAGTTATGAAAATAATAGAACCATTAAATTTATTGCCTCCAAATATTCTAATTTCTATGTAAGGTGGGGAATTTTTAGTGGCAGCACCTGTGTAGAGTCCTTGTGCTGCAAAGGTATCAAAAACTGTTGTGATAAATCGCTTATTACGTATGCAGTTTTCAACCTGTGCCCCATCCATTAGACGGGCAGCCTAAGGTGGTGCGGGCCTCTCCTCAACCCCCGGTAGCAGTTGCCATCTAGTGGTGATCTAGACGTTTGCGCCAACGGCGATTTTCACCTTCAGAAATCAGTGCGGAAGTAAGTAGAAAAGCCAAGCTTAGCCTTAAAAGAAGCAGGTGTGGTCAGGAAGAATAGTTAATTGCTGTTGTTAACAGTGTAGACCTGTACTAGTTTCGGACGAGTTTTTACAGTGTACCGTTTACCGTTGATACCTTCTTCAGTCTCTTGATTTTGTTTTGCTTCGCCACTCTATAGATGCAATTATCTTCTAGTTGCCGACAGAGATATAATACGATGGAAGCCACCCGATTACAGCGTCATGGGAATGAATGCCACGTAGACGGTTAGTTTCGTGTTCGTGTGTAAATTATGGTAGGTACATAACCAGTGGATTGATTCACACAACACCAACATTCTTAGCATTGTGGTTAACGGTTGTCACTCCGAATGATGCTTCTGAGATAACGGGAAGATGTCTTTTCATCCAGTTTATATTCCGGTAACTGCAAAGAGGTGTCAGTCACAAATACAACTCTCGTAGGTTGCTTCAGCAGTTGAGTTTTAAACACACTTTCCAGTATGTTAAATTTCCTACATGAGGTACCTAGTTGATGGAGACAATGGCAGAGATTGCATTATGTAATTTTGTTAGTAGACATCACGAACAAATACGATCTCAAGAACATTTCGTTGGCGGGTTTTGAGAAACTCTCTGCAAAGGAGAACATCACACTGTGGCCCAAGAGCGTGCTATCGTTTTCTCTTTATTACGTTATGACCTTACTGGGCAAGGAAATATTGCTTATGCTGCAAAAATTCGCTTCCACCGAGAGTAGAATTTGGACATAGTATCGAACGTAAAAAAAACAACACCAGAACGAAATGTGATAGCAACATAAAAACCAGGGACACTATATGAAATGCTGGCCAGACGAACAGAGGCAGATCGGAGCTGAAAGGGAACGGAAGGAGTCACCCTTGCAGTCCCTGGTATCGGGGTCGAGTAATCTCCACCTACAGATGGGAAGAGAGCTGCTGCTTCACTACCAGCGGGTGACAAATTGCAAATATTTTGTGTAGGCGATGTTGAACAGCTTGTTGTGTAGCAGTCTAAAAGTGCGTTTTATAATGCCATTTTTAAATTTCCAGAATGAGATTTTCACTCTGCAGCGGAGTGTTCGCTGATATGAAACTTCCTGGCAGATTAAAACTGTGTGCCGGACCGAGACTCGAAATCGGGACCTTTGCCTTTCGCGGGTAAGTGCTCTGTCATCTGAGCTACCCAAGCACGACTGACGCCCCCTCCTCAGAGCTTTACTTCTGCCAGTACCTCGTCTCCTACCTTCCAAACTTTACAGAAGAAGAATTTAAAATTGCTGTAGCTTTTGTTCTCCATACCCCTCGTAATTTCTGTAGTTGCTTTATAGCCTAGTCGCTAGAATCAAACGGCCCTTAATTTCATCCACTGCTAGGGCTGAGGTTAAGTATGTTTTAGTTTTCTGATGGACCCATTTAAATCGGCGTGGCAGCAACAATGGGTGACTACTCTGATGAAGAACCGCTCTCTTTTAGGTAACCTCTGTTCCGGTACCAGACAGATCACAACTAAGTGATGGGCTCGGCAGGAGTGTCGCACTTAATGGCCCGAAGGCTATTATAAGAACTTTATTTTTTGGAAACATCTATTTATTGATACGTAGTGAACGAATGTTGACACAGTACATGAACTCCTGCAATATTTATCTTTGCCGGCCGCTGTGGCCGAGCAGTTCTGGGCGCTTCAGTCCGGAACCGCACTGCTGCTGCGGTCGCAAATTCGAATACTGCCTCGGGCATGGATGTGTGTGATGGCCTTAGGCTAGTTAGGTTTACGTAGTTTCTAAGTGCAGCGGACTGATGACCTCAGATGTTAAGTCCCATGGTGCTTAGAGCCACTTGAATTTGGATATTTCTTCTCTGTGCTCTCTGTCCTTTGGCTGGTTTTAAGTAGTAGGAGACACGATGAGCGCTGCGATCTTTTCAGGTGCCTGGTAAGTCTAAAAGAGTAGGCTGAGAGCAGTGGCGAGGTGTAGTACAGTTAAAACTGCTTTGCTTTGGACATTCGTTAACGTACATTATGCCTAAGCCTACCGGAGGTCAATAATCGGTCGTGCGCGTCGCACAGTGGTTGGAAAAAAGCTACTGCTGTTGCTGCTTACTTTTCCTGTCCTATAAAGCTTAAAGTCTGTATCGTATTTCTAAAATAATGTACTTTCGTCGGCAATGAAATTTTTGCTGCACCTATTTACACCATGTCTTTCCTTGATACACTGATTTTGTTGTTCTTTTTTCTCTCTCGAAAGCATGTTTGGAATTTCGTTTGGTAAGTCCATTCAGACAGTATTCTCATCCTCATGACGTGGGCAAAGGTTTCTTTCCTTTCTTTCATCTGTCGGATTTTTCTTCATTTGTTCTTTCTTATAGAGGAATCATTACAGGAAATAGCCCGGCGTATTGGCCTTAAAATATCTTTTGAAAAAAAAAAACAGAAACAATGCTAACGGAACCGCCACTGGAAAACAAAATAAAAATTGAAGAACACAGCATAAAAGTCATTTCTGAAAGTATTTGTATGGAATGTAGACATGTATGGAAGTGAAACATGGACGGTAAATAGTTTGGACAAGAAGAGAATAGAAGCTTTCGAAATGTGGTGCTACAGAAGAATGCTGAAGATTAGATGGGTAGATCACATAACTAATGAGGAAGTATTGAATAGGATTGGGGAGAAGAGAAGTTTGTGGCACAACTTGACCAGAAGAAGGGATCGGCTGGTAGGACATGTTCTGAGGCATCAAGGGATCACCAATTTAGTATTGGAGGGCAGCGTGGAGGGTAAAAATCGTAGGGGGAGACCAAGAGATGAATACACTAAGCAGATTCAGAAGGATGTAGGTTGCAGTAGGTACTGGGAGATGAAGAAGCTTGCACAGGATAGAATAGCATGGAGAGGTGCATCAAACCAGTCTCAGGATTGAAGACCACAACAACAGCATAAAAACCGTTGAAAAGTTTAAATATTTGGGAGAAAGAATAACACACAACCTGAATGAGAAATCTTCATGGCAGAGCAGATAAACAAATTGATTACAACGCATTATGTTACGGAGAACACTTATAACAAAAATACCGCTCAATAGCCACTAAACTGAAATACTACAAAGTAGTTACACAGCCACGAATAACATATGGTAGCGAAACTATGTTCGCAACTACCAACACTGTAGCAATAGACAGATTACTCGAAATATAAAGATATTCAGAACATGTATAAATAAAAAAATATCAAAAAGACGGAGTTCGAAGAATAGCTTCTGAAAGAGTTTATAAAGAAATAGAATAAGTGACAAGTACAATGAAAAAGAAACGGATCCCTTTCCTCGGACATTTGATGAGGACAACAGAAAGTAGAATTAGCAGGAGAAAAATTGAGAAGTTATGGAATGGTGAGAGCGGCATTAGATGGATAGCAGAGATCAATGAGGACATGATCACATTACAGATTACGATAGAGGATTTGAAAGGCAAGACCGGAGCGCTCAAGATACTTCAAGACAAACATATCACACTACCAATAAAAATTACCAGAGAATAGGAAGAGGGTTCAAATGGCTCAGAGCACTATGGCACTTAACAACTGTGGTCATTAGTCCCCTAGAACGTTGAACTACTTAAACCTAACTAACCTAAGGACATTACACACATCCATGCCCGAGACAGGATTCGAACCAGCGACCGTAGCGGTCGCAGACTGAAGCGCCTAGAACCGCTCGTCCACACTGGTCGGCGAATGGGAAGAGGGATTTCGGACGAGGAGAAAATGCACGATCTGAAATAATGGAAAAGTATTGGGCCAACAAAAACCAGAAGAATCTAATTCATAATTCTGACTAAAGTGGCCCAGTGTTGGCCTTAAAATAATAATAATTATTATTTGGATTTCTCTGTTTCGAACAGTCATGAGATTATCCTGAAACATTCTGCAGCACAATTTCTTCCTGGTTTTACAACTGTAACGTTATGCTGTAGACTATGATTCTGTTACTGATACAAATTTCTTTTTTAAATTCAGTGTATCTTTCGTCACCTGATATGCCACTTCAAACTTCACAGCTTTTGCTATGCCATCCAGTTTGCGTAAAACACTGATGTATGTAATTTCAAGTAAGTGCGTCATCGTTGACTGGAACAGTGACGACTGAACCTCATGAGAAGAGCTACGTAAAGCACAAGTAGCTGCTGCAGGTTAGAAAAGCGAAATTAACGGAAAATGGAACAGCGTTCTGACCGTATGTCACTTCCGTGAAGACAAACACATAGGAGGAGGCAGCTATCGGCTGGAGATTTGCGACTGATGCAGAACGACGAATTGTGATTCATGCTGATATGTAATGACAGACGCTGTCAGGCTCCATCATTGCGATGAAGAGGTTAGAGGATATATGCTTGGCAAGTTCGGAGATCGAAAACGATAGAAGAAATATGAAGGATGATGTATGTACATGCTTGGTGACACAGGACGTGTAAATCACTAGCAATTTAGGGGTCAGGTTACGAAGGCAGATATGTAGGTATTCACTAGAGTATTACTTGAGAGGCGACGACAGGGCAGGCATGAGAAATCTACTGTCACTCTGAACCGCGGGTTTCGTAAGAGAGAACGCTGTCCATTAGGTGTCGGCCGCTGCAGTGTCCAGCGAGCGACGTTGGCGTTGGGTAATATAATATTACCTCACTGGCCGAGCTACGACCGCAATTTGCCGCGGTCCGCGGAGACGAATATAAAACGGTGAGATACCAATCGGCCGTTTGTTAGAGGGGGAAGACAATAAGCACTGGGCTGGCAGAAGTGGGGCGCTCACTCACACACACACACACACACACACACACACGATGGCAGAAAGTGGCAGCTGCTTGAAATACGCGTCCCGAGGGCTGTCGAACCACGCGTACTATTCTCTCTCTCTCTGTTTCTCTTTCCCTCCTCGCGTTCGCGCATTACCGGAGACGTACAGCTGTATTCGATTAGCACAAGTGGGTCAGAAGTGGGCACGCCCGCGGAGGCTCGCGCTGTTTCGCAAGTGCGCATGCGCCGTGGGTGACAGTCCGGGCGCAACCAATGACGCAACAGCTGGCCCGGCTAACGAGCTGGCGCCCGGCTAGGCGCCGCCACCGTCGCCGTAATGGCGGCTAAGTGGCCCGCGCCGTTTTCACTGCTGCTGCAACGCCTGTACACAATGAACAGCCGTAAAGTAGCGGATTGCAGTCCTCTCGTGCAGTTCAGTCACTCGCTGCAACCGTGAAATCCTGCAGTGCGGCAGCTGTACACTGGTTAGGCTAGGCGGGCACCTGCGATTTTCCGTCGCGCAAGATTTGTATGACGCAAGAATGGAATACAGTACTAGAGTGCCAAACCCGCGATGAAACAGTAGCGACGATTTAAAAGACGCAACCGGCGCCATTTCTCGTGCGAGGCGACAGTCGCAGATGTTGAAAGAATCACAAGCACTGGTACAAGCGACGCTTTTTCTCAGTCGCTCTCGCATTGAGTTGCAGACAGACATGTTCTGTGAGCCAGAAGTACGTCTGATAACGAGAATTGGGCTATGGATTACATCGCAAGTTGTGTTGTCGATTCATTAAGACTAATTGCAGAAGCAAAAAATGAGGCCAGCTCTCTACAACATGAAAGTAAAAGAATGCAGTGATCGCAATTTGAAAGAGAGACTATGGGGAGAAGTGTGCTGCACCGTCTTTCTGAATTACACTGGATTGTCTGGATCAGAAAAGAATTACAAAGGTACCTCATAGTTCATTAATTTTAATCATTGATGTAGACATTGCCAGTACCACAATTTAAATTGTGTCGTATTGCCAAGGTACTAGTCCTTATGGAATTGGTTGGTTGGTTTGGGGGGGGGGGGGGGGGGACCAAACAACGATACCATCGGTCCCATAGGATTAGGAAATGATGAGGAGGGAAAATTGGACGTGCCCTTTCAAAGAAACCATCCCGGAATTTGCCTGAAGCGATTTAGGGAAATCACGGATAACTTAAATTAGGATGGCCGGGCGCGGAATTGAACCGTCGTTCTCCCGAATGCGAGTCCAGTGTGCTAACCATTGCGCAACCTCACTCGGTCCTTGGGGAATCACAAAGTAGGCTTGCAAAATAATCTCTTAACTACATTACGCAACTATCAGCTCGTATTCCTATAGGCTGATAGCGTTGCAGAAGGCATTAGTATGGCTCGTGCTCGATTTGCACACCGCTATTTCTTCTTGTGAAATTATGTAGAATACAACATGATTTTGTGATCACGTCTGAAAAACGGACATCCACATCGATACGCCGATGATATAGTTTATATCTGTAAGCCAAAATCCCAAAAGTGAATTCCACCATTCTACCAGCACGGCGAACTCTGTTTCATTGTCAGGTCTCTCTTAGAGTAAGGCCGCAGAATACGTCTAGATACTGCAAGTGCTTCATCTCTTACAAAATTAAAAGGCTGAAGTTCTGCTTCCTCGTCATGAGATTTTCTTGAATATTTGGAACGTTTAACTGATTATCTTTCAGTCTTTGACAGAATTTGGATCTCTTGAACGCATCAGAATCTCCACTGGCGCCGTATGAGCCCGCGTCTATCATAGTGAAATAATAGTCAGCGTACCCTAAACCCAAAAGTACCGTCGAAAAAAAATCTTGTGGTTATAAAGCTCTGTTCCACTGTTAGCAGGTTTCTTTAGTTTTACATCTTGTCAATACCCAACACCAACGCACTACCGGAAAGTCATTCCTGTCTAAAAACAGTGTGGCAACAACCTTCGCGTCATCTCGAGTTTTTTCTGCCATATAAAGAGGCTGCAGGCATTCCCACAGCTGCTCGCATTTTCCCTTCACAATTTCTCTGATTGTAGTGGCTCCTAGCAGACAGTCCGCAGCTCGTGGTCTAGTGACTAGCGTTGCTGTCTCTGGATTACGCGGTGCCAGGTTCGATTCCCCGGCAGGGTTGTGGATTTTCTCTGCCCAGGGACTGGGTGTTCGTGTTGTCCTCATCATTTCATCATCATCTGTCGTAATAGTGGTTAGATTGGACAGCTTGTAAAAATTGGATTTCTACAAATTGGGACTTTGTACGGGCGCTGAAGACCGCGCAGTTGAGCGCGCCGCAAACCAAACGTCATCATCATCCTAGCAGATAATCGTAGTGTAATGAGCGAAAGCAGCTTCCAGTCGCAAGCTGTCTGGAAGAAATAATATTCACGAACAGCATTAATATATATTCAAAAAATGGTTCAAATGGCTCTGAGCACTACGGGACTCAAGTGCTGTGGTCATAAGTCCCCTAGAACTTAGAACTACTTAAATCTAACTAACCTAAGGACAGCACACAACACCCAGCCATCACGAGGCAGAGAAAATCCCTGACCCCGCCAGGAATCGAACCCGGGAACCCGGGCGTGGGAATATTTATTCATAGGAATATTAGGCTACATAGCTACAATAAAGTATACACAGTTTTAATTTCATTCACGATAGGTAAAGTAATTCAAAAGAAGTGGAAGACTCTTAGGTCATAAGTCCCCTAGAACTTAGAACTACTTAAACCTAACTAACCTAAGGACATCACACACACCCACGCCCGAGGCAGGATTCGAACCTGCGACCGGAGCAGTCCCGCGGTTCCGGACTGCAGCGCCAGAACCGCTAGACCACCGCGGCCGGCAAGTGGAAGACTCTGAAGGACTGTTTCGCGAGAGAACTACCATCACAGAAAAGGTCTCCGTCTGGCGAGGCTGCAAGAAAACGGAGAAAATATCAGCATTTCAATGCAGTGGTAAGCCAGCTAGCTCCTGAAATGTAAGACAGCAACATCAAAACTCTGGAAGATAACAAACGAAACAAAGAAGGATGTTACTTATCAGGTTGTCATCACAAAAAAAAGCCGTGCAGAGCAGAAAAGTAAGACATTCTGCTAATAAAGAAGCCAAGAAACTTACTTTAAACGAGGAATCTCTCTTAAATATATTGAAAGACTAGTAAATTAGCAAGCACAAAAATTGGGTATAACGCTTTTCCCCATGCTGGTGAATTTAAAAGAAGAACAAAAACATTACCTGAAAGTAGAACTACTGAACGCGATGAGCAATTCCAGCTATTATCAGCGTCCAGTAGCTTTGCCACGCCATCCGAACATGCGTCATATCAATACCACTCACACAACGTATTCTCCAGCAGCTGCATTCGTTCAGTCGTATTCGCCAAATATCCTAAATGAAACGAGACCTCCACAAATTTTGTTCCTGTGCCCGTCTCGCAACAAGAACCCAGAAACTTCAAAAAGATGTTCAAATGTGTGTGCAATCTTATGGGACTTAACTGCTAAGGTCATCAGTCCCTAAGCTTACTCACTACTTAACCTAAATTTCCTAAGGACAAACACACACACCCATGCCCGAGGGAGGACTCGAACCTCCGCCGGGATCAGCCGCACAGTCCATGACTGCTGCGCCCAAGACCGCTCGGCTAATCCCGCGCGGTCCAGAAACTTCCACACGTAACATAGTTTTCCTATTTTCACAGGAAACAAGTCCACCAAAAAATGGCTCTGAGCACTATGGGACTTAACATCTGACGTCATCAGTCCCCTAGAACTTAGAACTACTCAAACCTAACTAACCTATCGACATCACACACATCCATGCCCGAGGCAGGATTCGAACCTGTGACCTCAGCAGTCGCGCGGTTCCGGACTGAAGCGCCTAGAACCGCTCGACCAACGAAGCCGGCTCAAGTTCACCAGTTTCGACTTGTCGTAGCGATTTTCCTGACGTATCTTATCAGCAATGTACAAGCGCAAAAAAAAAAAAAAAACTGTTGAATGAAGTGAAGTGTGCTTACCTTAAGGTCACTGCTAAGTGCTCCATATGGGCTACAAACTTCCTCCATGTAGTGTCTTGTTTTGTTATTTTATTTCCTATTGCTTGAAGCTGTGCGTCAAAACTATTTTTACTCATTCGGTAGTATTGAAAGAATTTATTGGGTGATTTTGTAACTCCTATGTAATTTGTAAAACATGTCTTTCACCAATTTTTGATGTACAATTGGATGCAGCCAGTGACTATTTTTGAGCTGCTTTCTCTCCTTTTGTTCCGCAATAAATGAATTACGTTGTTTCAATGTAATTCATGGCGGTGATGAGAGTAGTTGTGATTTTACTTCAGCGACGTCGATTATTGAGTTGCGCCAACCGAAAAATCGCCTGTGCCCGCCTGCACTTACTGTTCACCGTAGACCTACAACTTATCTCTGTTAGTTTTTGAGTATAAACATTAAAAAGCGTAGGGGACAAACAACAATCCCGTCTAACACATCTTGAATACTTTTTTCATCTGTTTCCTCATCTCCAATCCGTACCACGTTCTGACTCGTGTCGATTTCCTCTGTCGCCTTTCTGTGCTTCCAGCCTATACCAACTTGTTTCAAGATCTTCGGGTGGATACTCCGGTCCACTGTCCAAAGCCTTTTCCCAGTTAACAATGGATATGTGCACATTCTGACTAACACTCTTTCTCCTGTTAGCTTAAAATTTTCAGTTGCATCTCCTATTCCTTTTCCTTTCCTGAACCCAATGTGATCCACCACTATGTCTGCATCAATTTTTAGTTCTAATCTTTCGAGTAAAAGGCTACACACAGCCTTTGTAATGTGGCATATGAAAGTAACTGTCTTGTAATCTTTGCATTTTGGTAGGAAGGGACAAACGTTTAAGTATGCAAGGGATCAAGTATGTTGGCTGTATCAGAGAAAGAACTGCAATTTATCGTGAGGAGGATCATAGAACTGGGAAAGGAGTGTGGAATTAGGATGGAAGATGATTATTGTTAATGAAGTAAATGATCCACCAAGTGAAAAAGCTACTCCTTACGTTTCAGATCTAGACTGCCATAAAAAATGGGAAGGAACTGTTAATTAAAACTGAGGGGGAAGTTATAGTCTAATTGACAATCGATTTATTGATCTTAAACATGACAAGACAACAAAATTATTAAATAAACATCACGCAAACATTTTTACTTAACAAACACCTTACCAACATGGGCTCTATGATGGACACAGTGAGCTGCTGGGGATCGACACACGACACTAACCAGAACACTACTCGCTCTGTCTGACTTCATACACAAGAATCCAGGTTATGGCATCAAACTATGCCGCCGGCCGCGGTGGTCTAGCGGTTCTGGCGCTGCAGTCCGGAACCGCAGGACTGCTACGGTCGCAGGTTCGAATCCTGCCTCGGGCATGGGTGTGTGTGATGTCCTTAGGTTAGTTAGGTTTAAGTTGTTCTAAGTTCTAGGGGATTTATGACCTAAGATGTTGAGTCCCATAGTGCTCAGAGCCATTTGAACCATTTGAACCATCAAACTACGCCACCACCAAGCATCTATATTCTACCATACAAAAAAAAAAGAAAGAAAAATATGGTTCGAAAGAACAGGGTGCTGAGAAGTATATATTATAGCCCTAAATTTCAGCAGCAAATACTTTACCATCCTGCTGGTCAAGGTGGCACATCACGATGTGTTCAGTGACTGGAGTCATGGATGGCGGCAATCTGTTGCTTAAATGTGTGTTCCCAAAAAATGCAAGTACTCGGTCTCGCGTTCAGTTAATTCAGAACGCAGGTACTTCCCTATGAGCCTCTGAAACCCCAATGGATTCCAGTGTGCAAGTGGACCCGTTTGCTGGTCTGCCAAACCAGTTTGACTCCGTGCCACGACTGTGCGTGTCATATACGTCAAATGTTTTAGACGGCCAACTCAAGACAAATAAGCACACACACGCATCACTTGTTGTGACTGTGATGACATAAGCAGTACCTCTGACAGTTCAGAAGGTGAGTGGCACAGGCTCTAAGTGGCACACTAGGAAAGGACACAAGTCTCACCACTTAGGTAGATACCTGCAGTTCTTTACTAGCGAAGTGTCAGTACAAGAGACTTGTACCTGAGTGCTGATCTCCCTTTCTCCCTGTTTCCTCCTCAGCTCGGTTCCAAAAGCACATTTCTCTCTTTTGGCTTCCCCACTTTCACACAAGTCAATCATGAGCTGCAGCCCGGCATTATAAGTTTGGAGAAAGGTCTTTGCACTGCAAACCGATTTGACCAGTCAGAGACTTAAAGTTAATTGGCAGAAAATGGAAAAAATTGAGCTTTGCGGCCTCTTTCCCACACGTTTGCCGTGTCTTTTGCTAACACAATAAAGGGTGGAAGCACAGCTCTCCATAAACAGCTTGTTATCTCCCCTGTTGCGTCCATTTCCAAGTTTGCAAATAACTGCCATAAACACGCAAACAGCTTCGTGTATTGACAAAACATGTTTTGAAACAGAGTCTGGACGTCTGGGCGCCAGTTTCCCTGTCCCACGGACATTTGCAGAACGTCTACATTTCTTTTGGTGGCTTGCTCTCTAACAAGGGTCCATCCTCTGCTTTATTCCCGGCCTACAATGCGCTGTCGGCGACTTTTCGGCGCTAGGCCATATACCTGGACGTCTACCCCCTGTCCGGCGCCAAGCTTAATGTGTTTTGCACAATGCAACTGCTGCACACGGCCGTATGGAAATGTCTCCTCATCGTTCCCCAGAAAATACGCGCTTTGTCGGCCCACCAACACTGTGCTTTTACTGCAGTTGCTCAAGTCGGCACCCTGTTCCTTTGAACGCAGGTAAAGCTTACTGTATTTATTTCCCTAGAGCACACATACAAGACCATAAACTGCTGCCCAACATTTCATCACAATGTATGAAGTCAAATCACAGTAGATCATATTACCTATACCGAATCAGAAGTGAGAGTGCCTTGCAATCTCTCAAGGGTAGTTATAGGAAAGATTAAAGTGATGAGAATCAGCAAACATGAAAGTTCCATTAAACTATCTTTAGAGGGAATGACCTTGGAATAAGTAAAATCTTTTAAGTGATGTAATAGTACGCTTTTACTTTGCTGTCACGCCCCACCTCATTGCATTACCAATAAGCAGTTAAAGGCAGTGCTGAAGTGGATGCACACCCTCATCCCGTACTCACTATATTTCTTCAGTGTGGTCACTATTAAGAGATTTTTTCCTATAGATTTTCGTTACTTGATATTTATGACCTGTTTTCTTCATGCATTGTTAGAGCTTCCTAGACAATGGTAGAATTAAGCTAGTGGGAGGAGAAAACTTCTTGTTGTTATGGAAACTGTTTTTGTCACATGCAGTTTGCTGCAGATGTGGAAAGGTGCAGCAATTCTATGACTCTGGTGTTCAGAAGATAGTCCACAGACGACGTTCTATTAACGAATTTTCGCATGTATAAATTTTATTATTGGGTAGAATTTTTTCTTGCATATTGGTAAAA
Source organism: Schistocerca cancellata (assembly GCF_023864275.1). Lineage (NCBI taxonomy): Eukaryota > Metazoa > Arthropoda > Insecta > Orthoptera > Acrididae > Schistocerca > Schistocerca cancellata. The sequence continues at coordinate 598,546,534 of NC_064631.1, read as the reverse complement.
ATGAGTAGATGTGAGTGCATAACTTTAATTGTTTAATTCCATCTTAGGTTAAAATTACTTTCCTCAATGCAGTATTATTTCAGTATTAATTTCAGTTTACATGAAATCACTTCTCCAGATATATTCATTAATGTTCTTATGATCTTTCTTTCTAATAAATTTTCCTATATATTTTTCTCTTGTGTATAATCAAAAAACCTTGAAAATAGTAAACACTAAAAAAATGCACACCGTTACTTAGTCAGCCATCTTCAGGTGAAGTTTTGTGCTGGTATAACCCGTTAAGGGACATTGGTAAATTTATGTACCACTGATTAACTGAAAGACATGCGTTGTCTTTTGCACCTCTTTCATTGATTATAGGACGCATTAACTTAACTAGAAATCATATTAATTTTTGCCTGTTTTAATTCTATGGGTAATACCAACGTTCAGAAGACGTGTGTGCGTAGTCTGGGTTTTATTTTATTTTTGAATGCCCTTTCTGGTTAGCAATTACTCTGTTTATTGCGTTGTATGACAGTATAAGTTTATCTGGGTGAATAGACGTATTTCTGCCCTGCCTTGGTGGAGAGGACGGGGAATGTCCGTTAGCTTTCGTGGCAGAGTGGCTAAAGAAACAGAGGGACAAACAACGGCACATTCCTGTGTGGCCTTCGTGACTCGTAGTGGGTGCACAGGTGGAGAAACTGTCCAGCCCGTCAAACTTTTAGGTGAGGCGTTTCATTGTCTCTTCAAATTTCTCTGGAGGAGCTTCTCAGAGCATCTGGTAGCTTTCTCTCAAAGAAAAGGCGCCAAAAAGGATGTATTCCTGCGCTCTTTGGTTTCCAATTTCCACGTTTTTGGACCGAAACATGGAAAAAATAGTACCTTAGAAAGTAAGGGCAATTGTTCAGTAGAAGACATGTCTCACTGTAGCGAAAACGGACAACTGTTCATAGCTGTAACGGTGTCTACATCTATATCTACATCTACATAATTACTCTCCAATTCACAGTTAAGTACTTGGCAGAGGGTTCATCGAACCAACTTTAATCTATTTCTCTACCGTTCCACTCTTGAACAGTGGGCGTTCAAAAACGAACACTTAAATCTGTCTTTGTGAGCTCTGATTTCTTTTAGTTTCAGATGATGATCATTTCTCCATACGTAGGTGGTCGCTAGAAAAAATATTTTCACACTCTGAGGAGAAAGTTAGTGATTGAAATTTCATGAGAATATACTGCTACAACTAAAAACGGCTTTTCTTTCATGAATCATGTGAAATGATTTGGGTGAAGGTCGCGGTTAAAGCAGGCTCAGACATGGTAATTGGATGTCTCTATAGGCCCCCTGGCTCAGCAGCTGTTGTGGCTGAGCACCTGAAGGATAATTTGGAAGATATTTCGAGTAGATTTCCCCACCATGTTATAGTTCTGGGTGGAGATTTTAATTTGCCGGATATAGACTGGGAGACTCGGACGTTCATAACGGGTGGCAGGGACAAAGAATCCAGTGAAATTTTTTTAAGTGCTTTATCTGAAAACTACCTTGAGCAGTTAAACAGAGAACCGACTCGTGGCGATAACATATTAGACCTTCTGGTGACAAACAGACCCGAACTATTTGAAAAAGTTAACGCAGAACAGGGAATCAGTGATCATAAAGCGGTTACGGCATCGATGATTTCAGCCGTAAATAGGAATATTAAAAAGGGTAGGAAGATTTTTCTGTTTAGAAAAAGTGACAAAAAGCAGATTTCAGAGTACCTGTTGGCTCAACACAAAAGTTTTGTCTCAAGTACTGATAGTGTTGAGGATCAGTGGACAAAGTTCAAAACCATCGTACAATATGCGTTAGATGAGTATGTGCCAAGCAAGATCGTAAGAGATGGAAAAGAGCCACCGTGGTTCAACAACCGAGTTAGAAAACTGCTGCGGAAGCAAAGGGAACTTCACAACAAACATAAACATAGCCAAAGCCTTGCAAACAAACAAAAATTACGCGAAGCGAAATGTAGTGTGAAGAGAGCTATGCGAGAGGCGTTCAATGAATTTGAAAGTAAAGTTCTGTGTACTGACTTGGCAGAAAATCCTAAGAAATTTTGGTCTTATGTCAAAGCGGTAGGTGGATCAAAACAAAATGTCCAGACACTCTGTGACCAAAATGGTACTGAAACAGAGGATGACAGACTAAAGGCGGAAATACTAAATGTCTTTTTCCAAAGTTGTTTCACAGAGGAAGATTGCACTGTAGTTCCTTCTCTAGATTGTCGCACAGATGACAAAATGGTAGATATCGAAATAGACGACAGAGGGATAGAGAAACAATTAAAATCGCTCAAAAGAGGAAAGGCCGCAGGACCTGATGGGATACCAGTTCAATTTTACACAGAGTACGCGAAGGAACTTGCCCCCCTTCTTGCAGCGGTGTACCGTAGGTCTCTAGAAGAGCGTAGCGTTCCAAAGGATTGGAAAAGGGCACAGGTCATCCCCGTTTTCAAGAAGGGACGTCGAACAGATGTGCAGAACTATAGACCTATATCTCTAACGTCGATCAGTTGTAGAATTTTGGAACACGTATTGTGTTCGAGTATAATGACTTTTCTGGAGACTAGAAATCTACTCTGTAGAAATCAGCATGGGTTTCGAAAAAGACGGTCATGTGAAACCCAGCTCGCGCTATTCGTCCACGAGACTCAGAGGGCCATAGACACGGGTTCACAGGTAGATGCCGTGTTTCTTGACTTCCGCAAGGCGTTCGATACAGTTCCCCACAGTCGTTTAATGAACAAAGTAAGAGCATATGGACTATCAGACCAATTGTGTGATTGGATTGAGGAGTTCCTAGATAACAGGACGCAGCATGTTATTCTCAATGGAGAGAAGTCTTTCGAAGTAAGAGTAATTTCAGGTGTGCCGCAGGGGAGTGTCATAGGACCGTTGCTATTCACAATATACATAAATGACCTGGTGGATGACATCGGAAGTTCACTGAGGCTTTTTGCAGATGATGCTGCGGTGTATCGACAGGTTGTAACAATGGAAAATTGTACTGAAATGCAGGAGGATCTGCAGCGAATTGACGCATGGTGCAGGGAATGGCAACTGAATCTCAATGTAGACAAGTGTAATGTGCTGCGAATACACAGAAAGATAGATCCTTTATCATTTAGCTACAAAATAGCAGGTCAGCAACTGAAAGCAGTTAATACCATAAATTATCTGGGAGTACGCATTAGGAGTGATTTAAAATGGAATGATCATATAATGTTGATTGTCGGTAAAGCAGATGCCAGACTGAGATTCATTGGAAGAATCCTAAGGAAATGCAATCCGAAAACAAAAGAAGTAGGTTACAGTACGCTTGTTCGCCCACTGCTTGAATACTGCTCGGCAGTGTGGGATCCGTACCAGATAGGGTTGATACAAGACATAGAGAAGATCCAACGGAGAGCAGCGCGCTTCGTTACAGGATCATTTAGTAATCGCGAAAGCGTTACGGAGATGATAGATAAACTCCAGTGGAAGACTCTGCAGGAGAGACGCTCAGTAGCTCGGTACGGGCTTTTGTCAAAGTTTCGAGAACATACCTTCACCGAAGAGTCAAGCAGTATATTGCTCCCTCCTACGTATATCTCGCGAAGAGACCATGAGGATAAAATCAGAGAGATTAGAGCCCACACAGAGGCATACCGACAATCCTTCTTTCCACGAACAATACGAGATTGGAATAGAAGGGAGAACCGATAGAGGTACTGAAGGTACCCTCCGCCACACACCGTCAGGTGGCTTGCGGAGTATGGATGTAGATGTAGATGTAGATGTAGAACTGACGTATCATATCCGTAGCAATCTCTCCCCTATTTCGTGGTAATACAAAACGAGCTACTGTTCTTTGGACTTTTTGGATGTCTTCCGTCAGTCCTATCGGATACGGATCCCACACGGCACAGCAGTACTCCAGCAGAGGGCGGAAAAGAGTAGTGTAAGTAGTCTCTCCAGTAGATCTGTTTCACTTTCTAAGTGTTCTGTCAATAAATTGCAATCTCTGTTTCGCTTTCCCCACAACATTATCCATGTGCTGTCCAGTTTAAGTTACTCGTAATTGTAATCCCTAAATATTTAGTTGAATTTACAGCCTTTGGATTCGTGTGATTTATTGTGTAACCGAAATTCAGTGGATTCCTTTCATTACTAATGTGGATGACTTCACAGAGTCAAGTGACACTTTTCGCACCATACAGATATCTTGTCTGCAACATTTTGCAGTCAGTTTTGATCATCTGATGACTTTACGGAACGGTAAATGACAGCATCATCTGCATAAAAGATAAGGTGGCTGCTCAGATCGTTTCCTAAATTCCTTATACAGATAATAACAACATAGGGCCTGTACACTTTCATGGAGAACGCCGAATATTAATTCTGTTTGTTCTGTTTGACATGATGACTTTTCCTCTATTACCACGAACTGTGATCTTCATGACAGAAAATAAAGAATCCAGTCACACAGCTTAGACGATACTACGTAGGCACGCAGTTTCATGAGAGGTCTTATGAGGTACAGTGTCACAAGCCTTCTGGGAATTTAGCAATATGGAGAAGACAAAAGAAGAACGAAATATGCGCTTTGCCGCCCCGTTTGCAATGACATGCATAGTGTAGATTTAGACTCAAATGTAGATATAATGGAGCTACGGAAATGTACAATTCTAACCGGCCGTCTTTTTCCGTATATTCCACTTCTACTTGTAGAACCACAACGGGCCCTCAGCTGCACGTCACCTTGTACTGACAGCAGCTGCATGCGGTACGTGGTACAGTCGCAGCACTCGTACACCTTCTGTCACGATTTTTGTTGCCGATCTCAGCAGTGCCCATCCTAACAGGGCCGTACCGATGTCAGCCTTGCCACTCAGTATAACAGCGTGTTGCTCTTCGGCCAACTAACTCCTACAAATCCCTCCAAGACAATCCTCATTCCAGGCAACTTCGGCAGATCCTCTTTGACGAACATGAACGTCTTCTCATTCACCTTCATCTGTTGTATAAGTATCATGCGTACAAAATCTTCTCCACAAGCTAACCTACCAGTAACCATCGCAGTTAAAATATGGCCTAGCTCTAAATCTCTATCCTAACGCGAAACCGAGAATTACGAAAAGCGGAAGTACTTTTCGCAGCTTTTAAAATAATGTAGTGCGAAGACTAAAATAGTAGAAATAAGTAAGATACAAGGAGCGTTCAATAAGTAGTGCAACATTTTGTTTTCTGAAAGCAGGTTTGTTTTATTCAAGATCCCAGTACACCATATCATTCCCCGCTCTTCCAGATACAGTTTGTCAACATTATCTCCGTGGAATTCGACCGCCTTACGTCACCTTACTCTGAGGGCCCGTATGCCCACATGGTAACAGTTGCTGCATCAATAAGCTTCCCATCATTCACGCGCCGCTTCCGTGCATCCTTCATTGGGCCAGGCAGATGGAACTCAGAAGTTGCAAGATCCAGGCTGTAGCGTCGATGAGGAAGAGGAGTCCAGTGAGGTTTTGTGAGCTCCTCTCGGGTGTGCAGACTTGTGTGAGGCCTTTAGTTTTCGTGGCTAAGGGTAAGATCTCTTGAGCTTATGTGGCAACGAACACGCTGAAAACGTTTCTTCAGTTTCCTGAGGGTAGCGCAATACACTTCAGAGTTTATCGTTGCACCGTGAGGGAGAATGTCAAACAGAATGAACCATTCAGGGCCCAACGGTGCAGCGACAAATTTGACTGTGATCTGTCGGTCACCTCGAATGGCAGTGTCCGCACTTTCCAACACTGCAGGAGTCATAGCTTGAAACGTCCCCTTAGAACAATTTATACAAGACTGTTCTTAAACTGACACACAATATTTTTAGCGCAACGCAATCTGACTTTCAAAAATCTTTACAAAAGAATGGCCCTGACTAACATTAAACTATACCTTTCACAAATAACTTACCTCACAAAAATCTTCATTACTCGAACTACTGCAATACAGCGAGCGCCACTATTGCCAGCTAAATAAAAGATTCAAACTACAGAGGGCACTAACTACTGATAGGGATAGTTAGCAAATGAAAGATATTAATAGAGAACAAACAATGTATTTACCTTAATAGTCATAATATATATAGCAGTTCATGACAAATTACAAAACTCCGCCATCTCTCTCCCCACATCCACCAATGCTGGCGGCTCACCTCCAACTGCACAACGCTACGCGCTGTTCACATCCAGCTGCCCAACACTACAATGGCAGACAACAATGCAAACTAGCCACAGACTGCACACAGCACAGCCAGTGATTTTCATACAGAGCCCTACGTAACGTTGCCAATAAGAAAACATAAACAGCCTACTTACATAGCCCCCATGCTCCCCACAAAAAATTTTACAAATTTTTTTGGGCAGTGGCCAATACAGATTTGAAAAATTTTTTCATAATTACAGTAAGAAAGATATCAAATGCACACACTAATTAATACAATGTTGGTCAAAAGCTAAAATTTTCTCACAGTCCATAAAGATAGTTCTGATCATTCCGGATTCCTGAGGCGAGCTGTTGGCGACCAATCGATCGATAATGCTTCCCTATTCACTACCTGTTTGACTGTCTACACCATTATTTGCCGCCCGCTCCATATCCCTATGCACAATTACCAAATTACTACTTCGAATACCTGTTAATTCACTACACAGTGGTGCTGATAAGCTACGCTCGTCGTCACTATTATTTCTCAGTTTACTTTCGAGCCTAGTGTTACGTTTTTCACACGCCATTATTGTCACAATATTTCACACGATAACACAGAAAAGCACAATTTGAATAGCAAAAATAAGAAAACGCATTAACATAGCACTGAAAATAATATGTAGTTAATTGCAAGCGCAGCTGCGAAATACTTGATGCAAATCTACATGCCTGCCACAACTGTTTTACTGTACAACAATGAAAAACTACAACTACAAAGGAAATTCTCTCTATAATTACGCGCTAGCAATAAACAAAAGCTACACTAATTACACAAACTACAAGAAAAAATCAGAAGATTCCAGTGAGATATCCTAGGCTAAGGGTCGAAAACTCCGCCATCTCTCTCCCCACATCCACCACTGCTGGCGGCTCACCTCCAACTGCGCAACGCTACGCGCTGTTCACATCCAGCTGCCGCTGCCCAACACTACAATGGCAGACAACAATCCAAACTAGCACACAGAGCGCTACGTAACGTTGCCAATAAGAAAACATAAACAGCCTACTTACAAGCTGTGCGCTTTTATGTCGGCCGGTACGCGGTGGACCGGAGAAGTTTGCGCGACCTTGTTGCGTCGATGAGAGAGGACTCGTCCAACGTTTAGCTGTGTTTTCGTTTACTACCAGGTCTCCGTAGACATTCTGCAAGTATCTATGGATATCTGCTTAGAATGCCACCTAGAAGACTACGAACATCGCCGTCACCTACAGGAACTTCATAGAATTATAGTGCTGAAACGGGTATTTTCTACGATGTCCCACAACAACCTCCGCATTTTTTCAAGCGAAATTGCCCGAGAAAAAACGTGTCACATTGCTTACTGAACGCTCCTCGAATAAGGTTTATATCAAAATCATTAAAGGAGGGGCTCAAGTTCCACTGGTCTAGATATATCTGTACAGAGGCTCTCTACGTTGGTCTGTATTGAGACACGAATAGGTTGCGGAACATCTAAAGAAATTCCAGGATACACGTCAAGTTACTTAGGGAAACCGTAGGAAGCATGTATCAAGCATATCGGACAGGATTCGAACACAACTCAACGTGAATACGATTCTAATGCCTTACCTAGTCAGTACTTTTTTGTGTCATAGTTAATGTTCGCAGTTCTCGAATTATGTGCTTCGAAACACTTAAAAAAATCCACCGACTACTCATTTTTTTAACTTTATTTATGCCCAGACGCGTTACGGCTTCTTCCTTCACATTCATTTGACGTAATGCATTTGTGTATTTATCCTCATTAAGATCTTGTCGGCTCCATCTTGAATGCTGCCACGACATAAAAAATGATGGCAAATGTATATCTATAATACACGAAATGAAAGTGGGTGAGAACCCTAAATGCGTCATGGCACTCATGAAGTGGCTGACTGCTGTATTTTATTTTATTATTTTTAAGAATTTAACCCACTGTCACAGAGATCCGCCACTGTTGTAATGAATAAATTCGTGTTTATGCTTCAAGTTCCGGTATATCTTTGCAATTCAAATTTCGAAGACGTTAGTATAATTTACAAAAACATTACAATTTCGAACAACCTACAGCAGGAAGTTCAAAAGAAGGGAAACCAGTTTTTAACTTCTACAACGAATTTTCACACTGCTGCGGAGCGTATGCTGATTTTAAACTTCCTGGCAGATTAAAACTTTGTGCCGAACTGGAACTGCAACCTGGTACCTTTGTCTTTAGCAGGCCACTGCTCTACCCACTGAGATAGTTTTTTAAACTATGTTCTATAATGAAGTGAAATACCGGAAGTACAAGCCTTTTCCAAAAGTTGATGTATAGAGTAACAGTTATCAGTATAGCCTACAAATTATCTACATTAAATAAGAAACTAACAATAATAATAGCAATGACAATAATAATAATAATAATAATAATAAACCCCGTGGAGGCCCGGGAAAAGAATAGGCCGCCGGTATGTTCTGCCAGTCGTAAAAGGCGACGAAAAGAACAAACCACTAATAGGGCTAACCCCCCATTTAGTGTGATTACTTGGTTCAGGACAGAACTAAAGACCCCTCGGACAAGCGCCGTCATGGTCGGGGACGACGTTTGAACCATATGCCCGCCCACAATGGTAACGACACTGCTAACCAACTGGAAAATGATTTGAATCCAAATAGAGGTGTTTTGCAAGATATGCTTCCTGCAACCACCCTAGAAGGAAAACAAAGACAGAGGATGAGATGGTCAGATGAAGTTAATCGACACCTAATGTCCTGTTATTACCAAGCAACAAACCTAGGAACCATCACAACTGGATACAGATCACAAGTATACACAACATTTATTATCAGATACCCAGAATTAAAATTTTTAACAGTACAACGACTAGCTAATCAGATCCGTGTAATAATCGAGAATAACAGGATACCCCAGTCAGAATTAGAAAACATCAAACAACAAGTACAAAAAATACTGGAACAAAATAATGTGCAATCAGAAGAAGAAGAAAATACAGTAATGGACTCAAACATCCCAGAGGAAACAAACAAAGAACAACACGCATCAATTAAACAATCAGAGGAAAACGAAATGCCGGCCGCGGTGGTCTAGCGGTTCTGGCGCTGCAGTCCGGAACCGCGGGCCTGCTACGGTCGCAGGTTCGAATCCTGCCTCGGGCATGGGTGTGTGTGATGTCCTTAGGTTAGTTAGGTTTAAGTAGTTCTAAGTTCTAGGGGACTTATGACCTAAGATGTTGAGTCCCATAGTGCTCAGAGCCATTTGAACCATTTTTGAAAACGAAATCTTAAGACAGCCACCAGAACAAGAACAAATAGAAATCGAAGTAACACACATGTTAGATATAGAAGAAAAATTTCAGCAGACATATATAGAATACAAAGACACAAATACAGACATTAGACCATTCTTGCATAGACCGCCAAATAACCCACAAGTCGAAACAACAATAAAAACTATCAACACAATCATACACAACAAAATAAATGAAAACAGAACTATACAAGAGTTACAACTACTGGTTTATATAGGAGCACTCACTACACTAAATATACACACTAGGCAGAGATCAGAACCAACCAACACACAGAAGAAACCCACAAAACCAGCATGGCAACACAGGCTACAGATCAGAATAGAAAAACTGAGAAAAGACATCAGACAGCTAACACAATTTATAGGAAATTAAATGTCAGAAAAAAAAACGAAAAAGGTTAGGTAAAATCTCACAACAAGAAGCGATAAAGCAATTAGATGAAAAGAAGCAGAAATTACAAGCATTGGCCAAACGACTTAGAAGATACAAAAAAAAGTGAAAATAGAAGGAAATAAAACCAAACATTCAACACAAACCAAAAGAAATTTTACCAGACAATAGATAACACACACTTTAAAATAGACAATCCACCAAACATAACAGGCATGAAACATTTCTGGAGCAACATATGGTCAAACCCGGTACAACATAACAGGCATGCACAGTGGATACAAGCAGAAACAGATACATACAAGATGATACCACAAACGCCTGAAGTGATAATTTTGCAACATGAAGTCACCCAAGCAATTAATTCTACTCACAGTTGGAAAGCCCCTGGAAAAGATAAAATAGCAAATTTCTGGCTAAAGAAGTTCACCTCAACACATTCACATCTAACTAAATTATTTAACAGTCACATTGTAGACCCATACACATTCCCTGATACACTTACACATGGAATAACTTATCTGAAACCTAAAGATCAAGCAGACACAGCAAACCCAGCCAAATATCGCCCCATAACATGCCTACCAACAATATACAAAATATTAACTTCAGTCATTACACAGAAATTAATGACACATGCAACACAGAACAAAATTATAAATGAAGAACAAAAAGGCTGTTGCAAAGCAGCACGAGGATGTAAAGAGCAACTGATAATAGATGCAGAGGTCAAAGCTATCAAGCTAAAACTAAACAAAGGTCGCTACACTATGCATACATTGATTACCAAAAAGCTTTTGATAGTGTTCCCCACTCATGGTTACTACAAATATTGGAAGTATACAAAGTAGATCCCAAATTGATACAGTTCCTAAACATAGTAATGAAAAATTGGAAAAACCACACTTAATATCCAAACAAATTCAAATAATATCACATCACAGCCAATACAGATTAAGCGTGGAATATACCAAGGAAACTCATTAAGTGCTTTCTGGTTCTGCCTTGCTCTGAACCCACTATCCAACATGCTAAATAACACAAATTATGGATAAAATATTACTGGAACATACCCACACAAAATCACACATTTGCTATACATGGATGATCTAAAACTACTGGCAGCAACAAATCAACAACTCAACCAATTACTAAAGATAACAGGAGTATTCAGCAGTGATATAAATATGGCTTTTGGGACAGACAAATGTAAGAAAAATAGCATAGTCAAGGGAAAACACACTAAACAGGAAGATTACATATTGGATAACCACAACGACTGCATAGAAGCGATGGAAAAAACAGATGCCTATAAATATCTAAGATACAGACAAAAAATAGGAATAGATAATACAAATATTAAAGAAGAACTAAAAGAAAAATATAGACAAAGACTAACAAAAATACTGAAAACAGAATTGACAGCAAGAAACAAGACAAAAGCTATAAATACTTAAGCTATACCAATATTGAACCACTCATTTGGAGTAGTGAAATGGAGTAACACAGACCTAGAAGCACTCAATACATTTACATGATCAAAATGCCACAAATATAGAATACATCACATACATTCAGCAACTGAAAGATTCACATTAAGCAGAAAGGAAGGAGGAAGGGGATTTATCTAAATAAAAAACCTACATTATGGACAGGTAGACAATTTAAGAAAATTCTTTCTAGAACGAGCAGAAACTAGCAAAATACACAAAGCAATCACTCATATAAATACATTGGCTACACCACTGCAATTTCATAACCACTTCTACAACTCTTTAGATCACGTAACATCAACAGATACAAAGAAAGTAAATTGGAAAAAGAAAACACTACATGGCAAGCACCCGTATCATCTAACACAGCCACACATCGATCAAGATGCATCCAACACATGGCTAAGAAAAGGCAATATATACAGTGACATGGAAGGATTCATGATTGCAATACAGGATCAAACAATAAACACCAGATATTACAGTAAGCATATTATTAAAGATCCCAATACCACAACAGATAAATGCAGACTTTGCAAACAACAAATAGAAACAGTAGATCACATCACAAGCGGGTGTACAATACTAGCAAATACAGAATACCCCGGAAGACATGACAATGTAGCAAAAATAATACATCAACAGCTTGCCTTACAACATAAACTCATAAAACAACACGTTCCCACATACAAGTGAGCACCACAAAACATACTGGAGAATGATGAATACAAATTATACTGGAGCAGAACCATTATAACAGGTGAAACAACACCACATAACAAACCTGACATCATACTCACCAATAAAAAGAAGAAATTAACACAACTAATCGAAATATCCATACCCAATACAACAAATATACAAAAGAAAACAGGAGAAAATATGAAAAACACACCCAACTAGCTGAGGAAGTCAAGGACATGTGGCATCAGGATAAAGTTGACATTATACCAATTATACTATCAACTACAGGAGTCATACCACACAATATCCACCAGTACATCAATGCAATACAGCTACATCCATACTTATATATACAACTACAGAAATCCGTAATTGTTGATACATGTTCAATTACCCGAAAGCTCCTAAATGCAATATAACATATACCGTACAGTTAAAAGGAAGTCACGCTTGATCAAGGTCCGTGTCACTTTCCATTTTTGACCAGACATAACGTCTGAGAAAAGAAAGAAAAAATAATAATAATAATAATATGATGATGATGATGATGACATTAAAAAGAGTACCTATAGCAGTGAAAATTTTGTATCCATAGGAATATGTTACCTTTTTAACAACACAAACTGTTTTTAGTTTCTTCTTGCAAAACGTCTTCTTTATGCTATTGTCATATATTGTCTGAACTGCACTTGGGTGTAAAGTTACCCAAGTACGACTCATGAGTCGTCCTCACAGCTCAGCTTCCGCCAGTACCTCATCCGCTACTTCCCAAACTTTACACAAGCTCTCCTATGTATACTGCGAGACCAGCAGTCCTAACACTTCTTCCAAGGTTGGTAGTTCTGCAGGGTGCGCAGGAGAGCTCCTGTGAAGTTTGGAAGCAGAGTTGTGAGGACGGAGCGTGGCTCGTGTTTCTGTAGCTCAGTAAGTGGACCACTTGTCCGCAAAAGGCAAAGGCAAAAGTCCCAGTTTCGAGTACCTAGTCCCGGACCAGCACATAGTTTTAACCTGCTGGGAAGTTTCAGTCTTGAAATTAATGGAAATTTTTGGAAATATAGTGTCACATTGAGGAAGCTGACAATTTCTTAATGGAATTACAGCCGTTCTGTGTGTAATACTGACATAATGTAAAGATTATAAGTTTTATGAAGTCTTTGCTAATGCAACAACTGTAACCATGACCAAAATACTTGAGATTCTGAAATCAATCTAGACATAAAGAAAAACCTTTCACAATCAAATTACCTGTAATATGAACTACAGAGAAATCATTCAAATACATCAACGGCAAACAAAAATCATATTGTTACTTTGTGAGCTGTGACACAAAATTCAAATTATATACGTTCGATGGGAGGAAGAACAGCTATTCGTATTTCACACTGCACACTGGAGTTCTCTTGCTCTTTGAAAGAAAGAACCTGAACCCAGGGACACTTAAAAGGAAATACTAAAAAGAAACCATCAGAAATGGATTAAAACTAATCCCCATACGACTAATAGCATTGCAAAGCAAAGTTGAAAGGTGTAGAGCAATAAAGCATGAAGCAGAATGAGTGACGGCAATCGGAGGAAAATTACACGTACTGACTGAAGTGACGCAGACACCAAAAGCAGGCGGTTATTGATGTAGAAATCATTTGTCCGTCAGAGAAATCTGCTATGCCTAACATTGGCCGAGGTAAAGGGGTTGGACAGAAATACAGAAAGATCGCGAGATTCCCTCTCGCTGGAGGTTCGAGTCCTCCCTCGGGCATGGGTGTGTGTGTTGTTCTTAGCGTAAGTTAGTTTAAGTTAGATTAAGTAGTATGTAAGTCTAGGGACTGATGACCTCGGCAGTTTGGTCCCTTAGGAATTCACAACACATACACATCGCGAGAAATGCATGCTTAACCATAAATGCAGATGTTAGACAACCCTTCACGTTCTGCAGTTGTGTTTCACCACAAACGGCATCTGTGCTGTGTCTTCAGTTCGTTACAAGTGTCAGTCGTCGTCAGAGTGGTGTGGTGGGTAGTTGGAGCTGCGTGAATTTGAATGTGGACAAATCCTTGGTACTCGCATGGTGGGAGCTTCCACGACGGTAGCCGAAGCGTTTGGTGCTTCAAGAGTCATCGTAACGAAGATTTATACTGCATACAGGGAAAGCGGAAAAAGGTCATCCACTAAGCCACAACGGGGACGAAAGCGTGTGTTGGGTGATCATTACAGACGGTCACTGAAGATCACTGTCACGAAAAGTAAGTCGACATCATCTCAAAAGTCATTGCAGAACTGTACGTCGCGAATACTGTCAGTACCAAAACAGCACGAAGGGAACTCCTTAAGCACGGAACTGCAGAACGAGCTGGAATTCCAAAACCATCCAACATCGATGCAAATGGGCGCAATAGGAAATCGTGGTGCTGAAATCATATGACGTTGGCTACGGAGTAATGGAAGATTGTCTTCTTGACACTATTTTCAACTTCTCGTCGAGTCCACATCCCAAGAGCGAAGCACGGAGAGTGTTCGGTGATGTTTTGGGCAGCCTTATCTTCGTGTTCCACGTGCCCCACGGTTGCTCTGCAAGGTAGCACTACTGCTGTGCATTACGCGACCATTGTGGCTGACCAGGTCTATCCCGCGTGAAAATGTTTGCCCCTCACCGCTGATGCTGTACTCCAAGACGTCAGGATTTCTGTTCACACAATTCACTTCATCCAGGACTGGTTTTGTGAGCACTAGAATGAATTTTCGCATCTTCCCTGGCCACCATAGTCACCAGTATTGAGTGGTACTTAAGATAGGTAAACACATTAGTGAAATCAATGTGGAGTAGAAAATAGAAAATAAATGAAAAACTTAGTTTAGTTTAGAAGGGTTACAAACTAGCAAACAGCAGGCAGAGCAGCAGTGGCAACGGCCAGCGCTTGCAAGTCGGCACGTTCAGGTGAAGCCATCGCCCTCCCCACATAAGCGGACGCTGTCGATTCAGCCGTCAGGGCATCGCCCAACCGGCTCACGTGTTTCTCAATTGTCACGTGTGATCAAAGGCCCTCGCCTACATTCCAAGAGCCAATGACCGACGTTAAGAAGATTCTTCGAGAAGCTTTTCAACGTGACAGAAGAGGCAATGACCGTGAAGTCGTTCATCTCCAGTTCCAGTACAGTTCAGTCGGTGTCATGCAGGAAGAGACTACATCGTACAAAGAAGCACCAAGTCCGCCGCTGTAATGGAATAGCAAGCAGCAGCCTCGCTACCAGAAGACAGAAGTTAGAAGGTATTTGAGGACTGATTTTTACGTATCCGGGTGACTCGTGAGGACGGGAAGGAGACGGCCTCACATCAGCAGTCACCTGTGAGCTGGGATGAAGATCTGACAGCCGAAGACTGGCAAGCTGGAGTCCGTTGTTCGAGTCCGGGACACTGGCCTTCACCCGCCGCGCTGTTCCACTGGCCGACGCACAACGCACATGGCCGGTTAGAGAAGAGAACACTGGGACGCCACATCCAAGGTATCACCATCCGGTGCACGACTTCGTTCTCAATAATTAAACGGGCCACCTCACGATCCGCGTCTCCCGTCAACTGGGCGAAACAGCGACACGAGATACACACCGCCAGGCGTTATCAGATGCCGCCGCTCACGCAGCAGATGGCTTCGCAACGACACAGCTGCCGCTCTCCCTGCCAGAACAATCCACTAAGGAAACCATTGCACCAATCTTTCAATAAAAGTTATCTTATGTAAAAATGCTGTTTCAGTCTACCTCATACCCGAGCCAAGGAAGAACCCACGTTGCCCACACCTTGTTAAGAGAGAAAAAGTAATTTATTTAGTATTTTTCACCCTGACATAATGCTTTAGAAGCAAATGCCCTTTGCAGTAATGCTCATACTGACAATTGACTAGCATCAAAAGAGGTTACCCAGTTACACCAGATCTCAATATTATTGAGGTTTTGTCGCCGGCTTTGGAGAGAAGAGTGTGTGATTGCTGAACCTGACACTATTTTGCAGAAAGAATGGTGTAGGAGTCGCTTGAATACTATGGAGGACCTGTATTTGTCCATTCCGAGACGACTGGAACCTGTTTTGAATGCCACCGGGTTCATACGGAATACTAGGGATGGTAATGTTTGGTGTTTTTGGTGTTCACATGTTTTTGTCCACCCCCTGTACCAGACGTTAGCAAAAAGCATTAGATATTTTATGAGTAGTGGGAGAATATACATAAATAAGGAAAATCTAGGTGTGCATCGCACTGTTAGAGAATAAATGTCAGATTGAAAGATCTCTGTTGGATTCATTTCATGTTAATTTCTTAAATCTGTTGTCATTTACGGCATAAATTCCTCTTCTAAATTTACTGTGGCGTTTCTGACTATCTGGGAGGAGACTGAGTAGTGGAACGTGTTACTTTTACACATAAACAAGAACGATCTGTCACACTACTACACTTTAAAACACAGTTTATATGTAATTCATGTCACACAGTCTCATACGGAACCAACATCCGCTTTCTTTTACATACTGTATATGATAAGATACTGTCATCCCCCTTCCCTTCTGTGTGAGAGGATGAATGAGCAAATGTATTTCTAGTTGCATGCTTGAGGGTAGCAGACAAGCCTGTCTGCTAGAGAACAGTAGGACCAACGTCGTAACAGGTAGCTACGCTTTCTAAAAGCAAAGAGGTTTCTATCCTTAGTATGGTCCTGTCCGTCTCTTGTCATATTGGTATAGGCCACTTCCGTTTGTATTTGTGAGCCACCCTCAGAAAGGGACCAGGTCGGTCTGTCCGTGGTGAGCGTCTGAAGTGGTAAGATCTCCGGCTAAGCGCGTGTCTGCTAAGTCCGTAGGACAATGGATTTCTTAAGTTCAGCCTAACTGAAAATTTAATCACCTTTATTTCAGGTTTAGCTCTAAAATATCTAATGTTATCTTAAATTGCAACGCAGTGTAATTCGCGTGTGAAGTTCAGAGTATCTTCCGATAGTTGCTTTGTTACTACTTTGTGAGTAAAATGGAACCACGTGTTGATCAGTAACTCTAACTAAGATCAACAATCTTAAATGCGAGTGTGCGTGAGATTATAACATCTCGTCTTGACAATATTTTTCAATATAGCAACTTTTCTTTATGTTCAACCCATGTGGGGTGTACTTTGTGAGACCACTACCACGTGCTTATACAATTGTTTGACTCATCAGGTTAATAGTAAGACGATAGTAACCAGTTCGAGGTTTTTCTTTTGTAAATTGCTTTTCGATCTAATTTATTTTAATTATCAAAATTATTGTGGAGTTACACGCTTTGTGTAAACCAAGTTGACCACGTGAAGCATGTGGTGTAATCATCAAAGTAGCCCTCAGCTATTCTTTTTGGGAAGATTTCACAGAGAGTTAGTATGAATTTAGTACACCAGTGTGTGGTAATTACCTGACGGACAGGATTGTGCTACGAACGTAATTTCTTTGGGTGAAAATTGATCGGTTGATTGTGGTTAATTTCATCTTGCATATGTTTCAACGTTCTTCGTGTGTTATTTTATGAATGCAGTGTTGTATGCAGTCTCCCAATCTTGGCTCCATATTTGATGTGTTCCATAAGATTACAAACCCACATTTTCACAGTCCTAAATAAGGCACCAGCTTAGTTATGACTCACGTTTAATATACTGAAATTTTAATGATCAATGTTAAAATAAATTTCCAAATATAAACTGATTTATTTCTTTTTATTTAAATGCTCTTATATATATATATATATATATATATATATATATATATATATATATATATATATATATATATATATATATATATATATCACCGGTTATCGTATGCCTATTAAAAGATTGTAATTCATGTTAGTCTGGTTGGGAATTTGGTAAGCTAAACTGGATACCTGGTGAAACAGTTGCTCAGTAATGCAAGATTAACTTCCCCAGACAGCTCACAGCTTTTAACCCGCTTTTATTATCTTGAACAGCAGCACCGCTTTCATAACAAATAAAGCAACAACGTTACAAGATACATAAAAAAATGGACGGTTGAGGTACATCTGGGAACAAAACTGTCCTTGGAAATACCGTCATGTAGAACTAACAGGAAGAAAAGGTAAAAGTTTTAGCGAATGGGTAAGATTACACAGGCTGTCTAGAACGCTGGGATGCAGCGATTAGGTCAGGATTGTGAGTTAATGGTCTGATTGTTGCAGAGGAGATAGCAGCGAGCAGCTACTTTTTATAATGCCCTTTATTCACATCAATAGTGCCGTTACCGGTTTCGAGCGGAAGGTTCATCGTCAGACGGATTTTTCAGGTTAACATACATTTTTGTTGTAGTTTACATTAGTGTTCACTTGTTATTCCCCCATGTAGTGAAAATTCCATGGGGTGGAGGTGCCCTCCAACTAAAACATGATGTATTTTGGTTGTAGGGCACCAACAACCAAAGAAATTTTCACTACGTGCCCAAATAACAAGTGAAAACTAATCTAAACTACAACAAAAGTGTATCTTAACATGAACAGACTACCTGGTGATGAAACTGTCGTTTCGAAACCGATAGCGACGTTATTTATGTGAATAAACAGCATTATAAAAATGGTTCAAATGGCTCTGAGCACTATGCGACTTAACGTCTGAGGTCATCAGTCGCCTAGAACTTAGAATTAATTAAACCTAACTAACCTAAGGACATCACACACATCCATGCCCGAGGCAGGATTCGAACCTGCGACGTAGCGGTCGCCCGGCTCCAGACTGTAGCGCCCAGAACCGCACGGCCACTCCGGCCGGCTCAGCATTATAAAATGTAGCTGGTTGCTGTTATCTTCTTTGCAAGATGTCTGTAGTATCAACGACAAAATTTTATTTAATAGCGGATTCCGCCTTTGAAGTCACAGCTTTTCAGTAAACGGTAACGCTGGTGTAGCCACACTATTTATCGAAGCTCTCGCGACAGCAGCCAGTCGGGACTGATCGAGCACAGAACTCCTTTAGCGAGAAGCCGCCGGCATCCCACAATTACTCGGCCTTTGGGTGTTTTTGCGTGCGCTGGTCGACAGGTGGTGGCTCCAAATATGGCGGCGGCTCTACTGGTCGCAGCGCATCACCGGCTGTCCATCCGCAGCCAGCAGCGGCCCGTGTCTTCCTGGTGGACTCGTCTCGTCGTCTGAGTCACCAGGCGGCCTCTAGGAGTTGTGGAGCCTCTGCACTGAAACAGCGCCTCTCTGTTCCACCACAGAATGGCGTGGTATTAGGTTGGTGCATACGTTCGTAGAGTTTTCGTTTTGCATGTTGGTAT
This sequence comes from Schistocerca cancellata, assembly GCF_023864275.1. NCBI lineage: Eukaryota > Metazoa > Arthropoda > Insecta > Orthoptera > Acrididae > Schistocerca > Schistocerca cancellata. Next base: position 598,527,126 of record NC_064631.1, on the reverse strand, counting down.
TGCTGTTGCTGTGAGTTTATTTCATCTACATCTACATTTATACTCCGCAAGCCACCCAACGGTGTGTGGCGGAGGGCACTGTACGTGCCACTGTCATTACCTCCCTTTCCTGTTCCACTCGCGTATGGTTCGCGGGAAGAACGACTGTCTGAAAGCCTCTATGCGCGCTCTAATCTCTCTAATTTTACATTCGTGATCTCCTCGGGAGGTATAAGTAGGGGGAAGCAATATATTCGATACCTCACCCAGAGACGCACCCTCTCGAAACCTGGCGAGCAAGCTACACCGCAATGCAGAGCGCCTCTCTTGCAGAGTCTGCCACTTGAGTTTGTTAAACATCTCCGTTACGCTATCACGGTTACCAAATAACCCTGTGACGAAACGCGCCGCTCTTCTTTGGATCTTCTCTATCTCCTCCGTCAACCCGATCTGGTACGGATCCCACACTCATGAGCAATACTCAAGTATAGGTCGAACGAGTGTTTTGTAAGCCACCTCCTTTGTTGATGGACTACATTTTCTAAGGACTCTCCCAATGAATCTCAACCTGGTACCTGCCTTACCAACAATTAATTTTATATGATCATTCCACTTCAAATCGTTCCGCACGCATGGCTTGTCACTTTTTTATTAGTAGTTCACTGTTGCTATTTGAGTTTTCATGCTGTCATTTTGTCACTTGGAGATAGTGAGTGGAGCTGTGGACGATACTAAATTGAGTGCCAAGCAGAGAAATCGCAATTTTCACGACACATTCTTCTTTTTGAGTTCAGTAGAGGGGTGACACCAGTGGAGGCAGCCAGAAACGTTTTGTAAGTAGGCTGTTTAGATTTTTATATTGGTAACGCCGCCGCCACGTAGCGGTCTCTGTATGAAAATGAAATCACTGGCTGTGCTGTGTGCAGTATGTGGCTAGTTTGCATTGTTGTCTGCCATTGTTGTCATGAACTGCTATAGCTGGATGTGAACAGCGCGTAGCGTTGCGCAGTTGGAGGTGAGCCGCCAGCAGTGGTGGATGTGGGGAGAGAGATGGCGGAGGTTTGATAATCTGTAAGACTGGATGTCAATTATGAATCTTGAGGTAAATACATTGTTTGTTCTCTATTAAAATCTTTCATTTTGCTAACTATCCCTATCAGTAGTTAGTGCCTTCAGTAGTTTGAATCTTTTATTTAGCTGGCAGTAGTGGAGCTCGCTGTATTGCAGTAGTTCCAGTAACGAAGATTTTTGTGAGGTAAGTGATTTGTGAAAGGTATAGGTTAATATTAGTCAGGGCCATTCTTTTGCAGGGATCTTTGATAGTCAGATTGCGTTGCGCTAAAAACATTGTGTGTCAGGTTAAGCACAGTCGTGTATAAATTGTTCTAAGGGGACGTTTCATATGTCGACCCTTAGCCTAGGATACCTCACTGGAATCTTCTGATTTTTTTTCTTGTAGTTTGTGTATTTAGTGTAGCTTTTGTTTATTGCTAGCGCGTAATTGTAGAGAGAATCTCCTTTGTAGTTGCAGTCTTTCATTGTTGTACTGTAAAATAGTTGTGGCATGCATGTAGATTTGCACCAAGTACTTCGCAGCTGTAATTAACTAGATATTATTTTCAGTGCTATGTTAATGTGTTCTCTTATTTTTGCTAATCAAATTGTGCTTTTCTGTGTTATCGTGTGAAATATTGTGACAATAATGGCGTGTGAAAAACGTAACACTCGGCTCCAAAGTAAAATGAGAAATGACAGTGAAGACGAAAGCAGTGTGTTGGCCCCACCATATAATGAATTAACTAATATTCAAAGTAGTAATTTGGTAACTGTGCATAGGGAAATGGAGCGGGCGGCAAATAATGGTGTAGACAGTCAAACAGGTAGTGAACAGGGAAGCATTATCGATCGATCGGTCGGCAACAGCTCGCTTCAGGAATCCGAAATGACAGGACACAATCTTGCAAATAATGTAGATTCAGGTTTTGCGTCCTCACCGTTTTCTCAAATAAGTCAAGACACATTTTCAGCTTGTCAAAATGTGAATGTTGCCGGTGCAAATGCACTGCCGAAAAGAGTAGAGGAACAGATTCCAGACACTAATGCATTGTTATTACAACTAATGCAACAAATGGAACAAAATCAGAGACAAACACAGCAAAAGCTGCAAAAGTTAGACACAATGGAACAACACCAGAAACAAACACAGCAACAGTTACACACAATGGAACAAAATCAGAGACAAACACAGCAAAAGCTTCAAAAGTTAGACACCACGCTTGAACAAACACGTGAAGATTTAACTACTGAGTTACATAACATTGAATCGAAATGTCAAAAAGTCTGTAATGACGTAAAAACACAAATTTGTGAGCATTTTCAGCCTATTTTTTCGCGGCATGAAAATGCATTACAGAATCATGAAGCAGCCATAAAAGAACTGCAAACTATTGTTCATGAAAATCATGAGACCTTGCAAGCTAAAATGGACTCAGTTGCATCTACTGATTCGGTTACGCAACTTGCAAAAACTCAGGAAAACTTAAAGGACACAGTAGAAAGACACATGGGGGAAATTAGTTCATTATCAGAGAAAGTAGCCGAACTTTCGGATCAGGTCACTAACTTATCTACAAAGGTAGATGATGATCTGAATGACACAAGACCCGTAGCCTTCACTGACACAGAAGAGTATGAACAAATTAGAAAATTCAAACAAAATCAAAATCAAATCAATACACAGTACAAAAGAGAAATCCGGGAAGTACAAGATCAGCTGACACAGGTAATACAAGAATTACGTATTTCAGAGGATACTCGCGCTCCAACACGGGAAGAGGAACTTAGAAATACGGAAAAGCCACAAAATAATAGCACAGGGCATTTCGGTAATTATGAAAGAAATTGGCAATGTGCACCGAATTTTGAGATGGAACCGCCGACACGACTTGACACTGACCGACATGCTACTCGCCGACACGATGATTTTGACTATAAGCTGTTCATTACTACACGTAAATTCAAAACATTTAAGAATTCTGGCAACGACATTCATCCACAAGCATGGCTCCATCAATTCTCTCATTGTTTCCCTCCCAACTGGTCATTGGAGCACAGGTTAGAATTTATGTGTGGCTACTTAGAGAATGAACCAGCTGTAAGAATGCGATCGGTCATTCACGATTGCCACAGTGAAGGAGAATTTTACCATGCCTTCCTCTCAGCATATTGGTCTCAAGCCACACAAGACCGCGTAAAACATAGCATCATGATGATGAAACACTTTGAACAATCTGAATTTTCCAGTCTTGTCAAATATTTTGAAGACATGTTGCACAAGAATCAGTACTTGTCAAACCCATACAGCCCCTCAGAACTCATCCGCATTTGCTTAATCAAACTGCCTGAACATTTACGACATATTATTTTGGCAGGACGTTGCAAAGACGACATTGAAGCTTTTCAGGGACTGTTACAAGAATTAGAAATTGACACAGACAGTCGCGGGATGCGAAAGCAGAAAAACAATCACTACAGGTCACATCCGTCACAATTCCGTGACGACAGAAACGATAACTGGACGCGACAAGGCTATTCTCACCACACAAATCGTGACCAAAATAGACACCACCCGTATGACAACCGTTGGCAGAGTAGTCATAATTACAGGGAAAGATCACCTCTCCGCAGTAATGACTATCACAGAGACAATCAGAGAAACAGACAATATGGGAACCAAAATAATTATTATCAAGGGAGACAGAATAACTTTAGACGCAACGGTCCAGCGCGCAGTTACGATTCAGGGTGAAATTCTCCACCACGTGACCGACAAGAAAGAAACTATCGAATCTACCGACATGACGACAGACGATATGATCGTAATGACAGACCTGAATTGCATCAGAACTGGCGAGATTTAAACAGGGCAGAGCACTCTCGTCACGATGAATTTGTAGAAGTTAGGTCTCCAAATCCCTATAACGACGCGCGCCAACAAAGAGACAATAGGCAATGACTCACTCCGCTGGCACCCACAATACGTACTTATGAAACTGACGACGCAGCTGCCGTAGCTAGTAATTACGTAAAAATGGAAGACATTAGGGACATCTTACTCCAGGAACACGACGTAAAACATAACAACATTGCATATCCTGTGATTCATATTACTGTAAATGACGTAAAATTTACGGCAGTACTTGACTCTGGCAGTCCCATTTCAGTAATTAGTGAAACAGCTTTTAGCAAATGCAACAAATCGAACGATTGCCCCACACTTCCGTTACGTAAGATTAAATTACAAGGTGCAATCTTTGGAAAAAGTGTAGATGTACGCCAACAAACCAATTTAGAAATCTTTTGCCAAACCCACAGCTTCTCTATGAACTTTCTTATTGTTCCATTATTGTCGACGGAAATTATACTGGGATTAGACTTTTTGAATGAATACAAAGCAATCTTAAGCTTTCACGATGCTGAAATAAGTTTAGAGAAAGAAGGTAAGTCAATAGCTTTGAAATTTGAAGACTGGCTCGCAAACCATGATGAGGAAATTAATCGGCTTTACGTTCTGTTAGACAACAGTTCGGAATTTTCTACGGAACTAGACACTAACAATCACTCTGCAAGTACTGACAGGGATGATATCGACGGCATGTTTGAAATTAATGAGTTAATTCAGAATAAAATTCAAACAATTGAGAATTGTAATGAAACTGATAGGCAGGACCTTTTTGAGATTTTACAAGCACATTCCACAGTTTTTACTCACAAAACAGGAACGATCAAGGGATTTCAATACCAATTTCGTGTTCGTGAGCATACTAAATTTTGTGTTAGACCATACGTAATTCCAGCACATTATAGGGACCGTGTTAGAATAGAAATACAATCTATGCTTAATGAGGGCATTATTGAGCCTGCAGTAAGCTCATACAACAACCCATTACATGTTGTTGAGAAGAAAAATGGATCGATCAGGCTTGTTTTAGATTCGAGACAAATCAATACTATCATTATTCCTGAAACAGACAGGCCGCAGACGATGGAAGAACTTCTTCAAAATTTTAATGGTGTAAAAGTGTTGTCTTCCATTGATCTCAGATCCAGCTTTTATCAGATCGAACTTCATCCAGAATGCAGAAAATACACAGCTTTCCTTTGTTTCGGCGTTTGTTATCAGTTTCGGAAACTTCCTTTTGGTTTGAACATTTCTTCGGCAGCATTCATTCGCGGGTTTAATTCCATATTACCTGAGTTCTTAAAACGTCACATCACCTTATATGTGGACGATATTCTAATAGCAGAAGCTTCATGGGAACAACATAACCGCATCCTCAACAGTTTGTTACGTATTTTTGCAGATTCTGGAATTACAGTTAACTTGGAAAAGTCTGAATTCGGTAGGTCAAAGGTGAAGTTTTTGGGACATATTATTTCTTCTGAAGGCATTCAGCCGGATCCTGAAAAGTTAGAAGCAATCAGAGCCATTCCAGTTCCATCCACAAAAAAACAAGTCCGTAGTTTTCTAGGTCTCGTAAATTTTTACCGTCGTTTTCTGAATATGCATATTCTAGTTACACCAAAACTTTGTTCTCTCACTGGAAAAAATACTATTTGGAACTGGGACGAACAAGCACAGTGGGAATTCAATTCTTTGAAAGAAGCGTTACTTCACGCGCCAATACTAGCTCATCCAGATCTGTCACAAGATTTCTGCCTTAGCACGGATTCTTCTAAAGTCGGTCTTGGTGCCCACTTATTTCAAGAAGCCGTAGAAAATGACACTACTGTTCAGAAAACCATTGCTTTTGCTAGCCGAGTGCTAACAAAATCTGAAAAAAATTATTCCGTTACTGAATTAGAAGCCTTAGCTATCGTTTGGGCATTTAACAAATTCCGTTTCTTTCTTTCTGGTAAGCACATAAAAGTATACAGTGATCATCGTGCATTACAATTTCTTATGTCTTCAAAATTAAATCATGACAGGTTAAAACGTTGGGCATTGTTTCTGCAAGAATTCCGCTTCACAATAGTCTACATTCCCGGCAAGGAGAACATTGTTGCGGACGCGCTGTCACGCGCACCGGCTGGGCTTGAGAAAAGTAACACAGAAGGCAACCTCGAGAAAAATTTCAGTATTCTTTACATTCAGAAAGTCGCCTTTGAAAACTTCATCACCACATCTTTAAAGGACATTGCTCATGAACAAGATAAAGATCCGATTTGGAAAGATATCAAAAGTAAATGGCATGAAAAGACACACACTCAGATTCGGCATTATTATCTGGTTAGAAACAACATACTCTTCAAACGCTGCACTGTTGATGACAAGCTATGGGTACTTTGCATTCCAGACGATTTTGTTAATAAGCTCATTTGGTACATTCATTTCAGCTATGCACATTTTGGTCCACGAAAATGTTATCATATTCTTCGAACGACTTGTTATTTTAACAATATGGAAAAGCGAATTCGAAGAGTCTTGTCTATTTGTAAACTTTGTCAAAAGGCGAAACCGTCTACTATCTCACATCGTGCTCCGTTGTTTCCAATTATTCCTTCTAAATTAAAAGAATTTGCTGCTGTTGATCTTTTGGGACCCCTTGTCAGAACATCGAATGGATTTTCGTACGTTCTAGTCGCTGTTGAACTTACTTCAAAATTTGTTTCTTTCACTCCGTTACGTAAAGCCACTGGATGGTCTGTATCCAACGCCTTTGTTAAAAATTTCTTACGTGAAGTTGGACAGGTTAGTAAAGTCATTTCAGATAACGGACCGCAATTCGGATCTGCTGTTTGGTCACGCATGCTTCGGAATCATAAAATCAAACCTGTTTTTATTTCATTGTATTCACCACATTGTAACCCGTCTGAACGGATTATGAAAGAAATCAATAAGCTTTGCAGACTTTATTGTCACAGAAAGCATCAGCATTGGGACAGATATTTACACTTATTTCAAAATGTGCTGAATGAAATGCCTCATGATTCCACTGCTTTACCACCTACTCTTGTACTGAAGAATGTAGAACCTCCGAACAGAATCAGAGAGATTGTACCTTTCCCGAATACACGTAAACTTCGACACAAAGACATAATTGATTTGGCTCTTAAAAATATAAAATCTGCAGCAGACAAAAGGAGAAAACTACACGGTAAAGCAAATGCAAAGCAATTATATATTGGTCAGAAAGTTCTCATTAAAGCTCATTCATTGTCACACAAGAAGAAACACTTGAGTCACAAATTCTTTCTAGTTTACAATGGACCTTACAGAATCCGACGTATACCACATGATAATTGCGTTGAAGTTGAAACTCTGCGTACTAGGAAGAGTAAAGGTTTACACCACATTTCTCATGTAAAACCATTTATTGACAGATAATCTGCTTTTTAACTTAGTCTTTGCAATTTTCACTTCACGCTACTTGTACAATTTGTCACACTGAGAAACTGTTAACATGCAACTATGTTTTAAAGCTAACTAACCATCCAGTCAAGAACCAAGAGAACTTATTTAAACAGAAATTACGAATGCATTGTTATTGCGAACAGACGACACAGTGTTATTGTGTGTGTACATTCTTGCTTGTTAGTTGCATGATTACGTAACGACTATTAGGCTTACATACTTAGAACATATACCAGCACTGCTAATGAAATTTTCATGCAACATTTTGGTTTACTTGAGAGTGGATTCTGGATTTGAGGTGCTTTCTGTGAAATGCCAAATGACACAGTGGTTAGTTTATGTGACAGCTACACGATTTTATCACGACGCTGCTAATGCGTGACAATTTACAATGTTGCTTTTGTGGTGTATCTGTTTTATATCTGCACAGTTTTTTTTAATTCTTCTATAAAGTGAAACATGTTTTAGTGGTGACTTTTGTGCTATTGCTACAAGGAGACAGCCTTTTCTGTAGCACAACAATACGTTACAGCACAGTAATTTCTTCATCACAACAATAAGCGTAATAACTAAGTTATCTATACGCAAAGCATTTCACTTTTGTGTATCATGAGGTAAGTACATTGACTTCTGCAGAACTTAGCTTTCGGAGGACAATAACTACGACACTTCCCAGAGATTATCTTACAGCAAGACGCACATTTAGCGCTACAGGACACGTATTTGAGTGATTAATTTTGTACTTAAAACATTTATTTTTAAAGATTTTTGAATACAAAGAAAGTTTTTCGTGATACATTTCATTCCATTGCTGTAATCTGTAACACCTGAGGGTATAATTACAATAAACCTCAGGGGGGTACACGCCTACTTTGTGTACCATGTGTTTGGCAAGCACAAGGAGCCCTAGCTAATATGGTATTTGCTTATACAACTTTACACATCGGTACCATATTTCTCTAACACAAATTACACAGCTATCTGATCATTTAACTGAGTGAGACAAACTTATTTATTACATCAGTGACACATGTTTACGCAATTACACAGCTGGATGACTTCACACTTACGAAATTGTATTTTGTCTGTACTGTGTGAACTGTTCATAGTTTTTTGGTACCATTGTGATACTATGAGAGCTTTGAATGATGTATTTGGTAAGGGAGCATAATTTTGAAGTATGTTTGAGGCAGATGACACTTTTGACATGAGCAGAGAATTTTTTTTAATTATTGGAGGAAGCTACGACGATTTTGAGAGTTGACTGAGGTGTTATGATGTTATTACTACGATGACTATATGTATTATGCTGTTGCGGTAAGTTTATGATCCATAAGCTGATGCTATATGAGTTATTTGATTATGCTATATATCTGTTATGATGAAATATGGAAAAAGTGTCGACGAATTAGGTAAGGAATAATGAATAGAAGTTAGGGACTCTTGACTTGTGAAAAAGGATGTTGGAAACCAAGAATCGTACTTTAAGAGTTATGAAATGTGTGTAAATGCGTGAATGTATCACAATGCCGGCGAGAATTTTTTGGACAATGTTATATTCATAGGATTTTGTTTCTACACATTTGCAACGCAAATTTTTGACCTGTGAAATATTTTGTATACGAGACTGTCACTGTAGCGGAAACTGCTGTCGTAAATATTTCCGTAAGAAAGTTAAGTGACCACCTGCACGTGCGTCGTCGGCACACAGCTGTGTCAGACACCTGGAGAACTAGCCATTAGGGTGTGCCTTTCCGGAAGCCTATACCCCTGCTAATGACATTCCTTTGTAGAGGGCATCGCTAATGCGACACGCTCGTTACTTGAAAACATATGATTTTTGTAATGCGTTGTGGGCACACAGCTGTGTCAAACACCTGGAGAACAAGCCATTAGGGTGTGCCTTTCATCGCTAATGTGACACCCTCATTACTTAAAAACATATGATTACTCGCACTTTGTGCTAATTACTGAAATGCTTATGAATTGATGGAAAATATTCGTACATCTGCACACCTGATTATGACAAGTGTCTTTCTCCGAGAGTTGAGTGCTACTGACTTACGAAATGCCACATGACTATTGAATGATATTTTTATGCTTTGGTTTGCGTAATTGCTTATTTCATTTGATATCTGGTTTCCAGCTGTGTTGCAGCATTGCTTTTATAAAATGAAATGCATTTGCTAATGTGAACACTTTCTGTCAACAGATCTATTAAATAATTATTCTATGATCCACATTCTTTAAAAAGGGAGCACTTGGAAAGGAAAGAACAATAAGAAGGAGCTAGTAACAGTAACACATAATTTTCTTTTCAAGTACATGGTAATATTTCTTTTTACAATCAGTTGTTGTGGTGCACCACTTTAATTACATAGACATTAAGATGTGAATAGACATTTCCCTTGTCTGCATTGTTGTTTTTACTGTAATATTTTTTCTGCTTGAGCTATGTCATGTTTAGGTATAAGTTGCTGCTGTTTGCCAGGCATAGTGTTATTGAATTTCACTTTCTAATTTCTTAATGCTGCTTGCTTCGCAAATCTGCGTTTTTTTCCATTGCTGTTTATATTAACTGTTTTATGTGATGCTGCATTGCCTCGTCCCTTGGTATATATATCTGAGCTCAGTAGATTTAAGTTAGCTTAAGAGGGGTAGACTATATAAGAAACTAACTATGATGACTTGGAAGAAATGTATTGAGAAGCTATATGAAAATGGTTTGGGCGAAAAAGAAGGATACTGTACAGTGGAGAAAAACTATTTTTGACAGAGGATGTGAACTGAATACAGAAAGCAGGCTTAGATAGGACTTTTTGAGAATAATGATGAACGAAGGGAGATCTCCATGCAAAATACTGCAGTAAAACAAACCCTGTCCTTTCCTTTTGTGTTATTCCGCTATATGTTTGTGTACCCTTGTGTATTTGTGTTTTTCCTGTCTTTATGTGTTTAGCTGATGAGAGCTATGTTGTAGACTTTTTCTAATACTCTGTTATTTACTTTGTAAAGATGTTTAGACATTATTTATTCTGTTTTAATGCTCATGTGTGAAGTTGATGTTTCGCAAGTTATTCTGATTTTTTATGTATGTACTCATGTCATAATTCCTGTAACACTGATGTATATGTTTATTTCTATTCTGTTGTAAAGCCTGTACTACAAATGTTATCTGTATTGCTATGTTTTTAATGATGTATTTTGTACCTTTGTAATTGTATTCTCATGTTATAATATTGTAATTGACACCAGTTAATCAAATTAAGTAACTTGTAAGTTCCATTTCACTGCACACGTTTCTGTTGGTCATACTATATGGACAATATGTGAGAAGTTGGGACTGTTAGTGTTTGCAAGTGTGTTAATAATTCAGCAAGGGACTGGATAACAGCATTGCTGGTTCTAAGGACAATTCCAAAAAACTTTGTGAGTGCACAAGTGGTGGTTTATGGACTTGCTATATAATCCGCAAGACTCTTCAATGGTGATTGTGCACCTGCACAGTCGCAACAGATGGCTGCTGACCGTCTCTACAAGGACTACAGCGGGTCTACACCTATGATGACCCACCAATACCACAATCTCTACGAGGACTACAGTGGATCTGCTCTGTGATGACCTACCTACCAATATTCTTCAAAACTTCGACTGACTCTGCTGTGGGTTTGCTCTGTTGTGGCCCATTACCTGTCAGCATGTCAAGAGTCAGCACCGTCTTTCAGTTGGAAGGACAACACTACATCTTCAAGACTGCATGGAAATCCACTACTTCCATGTGCATTGTCTTTTACTGCTCAGACTTAGAAAAAAAAACACTGAAATTTTACTGTGACAAACAATCTGGACTGTCTTTATGGACTGTGAGAAAATTTTAGCTTTTGACCAACATTGTATAAATAAGTGTGTGCATTTGATATCTTTGTTATTGTAACTATGAAAATTTTTTTTTCAAATCTGTATTGGCCAGTGCCCAACACCATTTGTAAAATTTTTTGTGGGGAGCATGGGGGCTATGTAAGTAGGCTGTTTAGATTTTTATATTGGTAACGCCGCCGCCACGTAGCGGTCTCTGTATGAAAATGAAATCACTGGCTGTGCTGTGTGCAGTATGTGGCTAGTTTGCATTGTTGTCTGCCATTGTTGTCATGAACTGCTATAGCTGGATGTGAACAGCGCGTAGCGTTGCGCAGTTGGAGGTGAGCCGCCAGCAGTGGTGGATGTGGGGAGAGAGATGGCGGAGGTTTGATAATCTGTAAGACTGGATGTCAATTATGAATCTTGAGGTAAATACATTGTTTGTTCTCTATTAAAATCTTTCATTTTGCTAACTATCCCTATCAGTAGTTAGTGCCTTCAGTAGTTTGAATCTTTTATTTAGCTGGCAGTAGTGGAGCTCGCTGTATTGCAGTAGTTCCAGTAACGAAGATTTTTGTGAGGTAAGTGATTTGTGAAAGGTATAGGTTAATGTTAGTCAGGGCCATTCTTTTGCAGGGATCTTTGATAGTCAGATTGCGTTGCGCTAAAAACATTGTGTGTCAGGTTAAGCACAGTCGTGTATAAATTGTTCTAAGGGGACGTTTCAGTTTGCACCGTGTATGGGGATAATGCCACTGGACAGAACATGGCAAGAAAATAGTTTTCTCGTTTTAAGGAAGATCGTATTGACACTAGTGTCCCTCACATTCAGGGGTTCGATGAAGATCGTTTAAACGCATTAATCCATAATGATCCAGGTCATTGTACCCGAGAACTGCCAAATGTGACGAACCGTGATCATCCACCATAGTGCGATATTTGCAGGCACTGGGGAAGATTCAAAAATTGGGTGTATGACTACCGCATGCTCTAAGCCAAAAGTACACAAATCAGCAGGTACCATATGTGCAACTCTGCTTCCTCCTGATCAACTTGCTTGTGAACAAAACCGCCCTCTCCCATCCTCTATCGTTGCCGTTGACGAGACATGGTGTCTTTATGCTAAAAATAACGAAAAGAAAGGAGTAGTTGTTCCCAAAGAAAGCAGCAGCTCCCCATACAAAGGCGTGCGCACATTCACGAAGGATAATGTTACGTATCTGGTGCAACATTGACGGAGTGGTGTAGTACGAATTGCTTCCCCGAGACGTAATCATCACTGCTGACATTTATTGTCAACAACTGAGACTTTTTCAGACGCGGTCCAAGAACAACGACCAGAAAGACTGTGTGAAGTGATGCTACTGCACGATAACACCCGCCTGCGTTCTGCTAGAGTGACAAAAAACATATACAGGATGTGGGCTGGGAAGTCGTTCCGGACCCACATTCTTCACCTAGTATCTTGCACCCTCAGAATTTTACCTTTTCTGCTCTTATCGAACCTTCTTGAAGGAACTTCCTCTCCGGATAAAGATTCACTCAGAACGTGTCTTGACTAGTTCTTTGCCTCAAAATCACGTGATTTCTGTTGTCGCGGAATCGAAAAGTTATCCCAGCGTTGGCAGACTATTGTAAATAGTTAAGGGAAGTACATTACTTATGACTGAATTCTCTGTTATGTTTATCTGTTGCATTTTTTTTAAACTTATGGAAAAACGGTACGAGCTCACGTACTAACCCAATCAAAACAACTCGGATGCCATACTGCTGACTGTATTCAAAATTTAAAATTCATAATGAAGTGTTACTGAACACAACCTCGCATAAAGATAGTGTTCTGTGTGGCCAGACGGCTATACTTCCGAGAATGTGAATATTCAGGCACAAAACTACCAGCCTGTTCCACTCATAAGATATTTCTCATAAACACTGTAAACAGTAATGTACATATTTCCTATTGCGTTGGTTCTTGGTAGAATATTTTATGCGTTATGAATGAAAAGCACAACATACTGCTGTAATATTCAGCAATATTTAGTATTTTACAAATCGATTTTAGGCAGTTATGCCATCTTCGGGTACAAAGATAAATATGCATGGCTGTGAAATGTTTGTGGGGTCAAAGAATTTAAACTAGGTGCATTAACAGAGTATCTCAGTGGGTTTTCAAAGTTGACAATTGTTAATGTTTGAATGAAGCCTAAACGATAGAAATTACTTCAGTAGAATGCAATGTAAAACTATTTAGCTTAGATAAAATATGCAAAACATTAAATAATGAACTATATGGCAAATTACAACAATTATTCTGATAAGAAAAGTAAGTTACTTAATAATATGAAAAAATTCTGTTACTAATAACGTTTTTATACACTGTGCATTACATTACGGTACATTTTTTCTCCAAGTGTCGTATCGTTTCCATTAGTTCACTGTTGTGGGAAAACTCGTGAATTTCTTGTTAGTAAGGTACTTTAAATGAAAACAACAGTTTCAACACTGTCCCTTGATTTCGACCATAATTTTTTTATGAAGAGATAAAATCACGATTGAGACACACGATTTGATAAGACCTATCATCTGGTATAATAATGCCCTTTCTTCCCCGTAATATCTTTCCAAGGACTCTTAAATCTGGCGTCGTCTTTTGAAATGCCTGTATCCCAGCAGGTCTGCGAGGTGTCGTTAAATGTCTAGAGGCCCATCAGAAGGTCGTGTTCTACTCGAGGAAACGCAGAACCACATAATTATAACCTTTTTCGATTAATATCGTTCTGTTTAAGGTAATCAAGGGGAGCATTCAGTGGACAGTATTTAGCCAACGTGATGATAAACACATCGATAATTTAAATGTAGCGTTAAATGAGCAGTTACCTGGTGTGCAGATAATTATTTCTTCTAGAAACCGTGTTATTAGTGGTAGTAGGCACCATTTTCCTCGTTATATTCATCAGTGGCTGATATCCATGAAAAGGTTACATCTATAGAACTTAAGCGAACCCCAGCGAAGATATTTAGAGTAGTACGAGTGATATACGTCTATAATTCAGCGGATTACTTCTGTTGCGTTTCTAGTGCATTGGTGTTTCCGGTGCAACTTTCCACTACTTAGTTAGCTATCTTTCGTCGAGCGAGCAGTTGTATATGATTGCTAAATATGGACCTATCACATTAACACAATCCGAAAGGTAACTGATACGCAAACTGACTGGAAGACTCGCGTTGTTGTCGGATACATTCGAACTAAAACCAACCAACAGTTTCGTTTTGAGGCGAATGATGTGTAAACATGAAGTCAAGTATCAACCCCATATATAATCACAGAAAATGCAACCCACACATGTTGTCAAATTAATTATTTTTACATACAGTAAGAGAAAAGTGGATATGACTGCAAGACGTCTCTCGCATTGAACATTTATACTAGTGTCGACTGCCTCTCTCTCGCAGGAGAATGCCTAACTGTTTGCATGACATACAATTATCGTCTTCGCTCAGTCATCTGAACTGCCCAACGATTGAGAAAATTAAATGTCGGAAGCAGGAATCACGTCTCAAACATTCCCAATTGGAAGAGCCCCACTTCCTCGCTTCTGGGCTGATGATATCTTTGAATGGAAACAATATTCAGGCTGAACACCAAAATGTAACAGGTAGAGGTTGGAACCATAAAAGAAGTGATGATGAGAATGCGAATATCAACATTACAAAAAAGTTATTGAATCTAGTTGTTTCGAGGATTTTAGTATGGTCAGAATTACTAAATCGAGATTACTACCTTTCATATGAAACATCAAATGACCTAGAGCAGTTAATATGTGGTTAATTCGTTAGAATTAGTTTCAAACTCATGAATGTGAAGTCGGATTTCATCCAGTTAGCACGTACGAAAAATAATTAATGTTTTTCGTTGGTTTGGGTTTGGGGCGCTCAACGTCCAGTTTCTTAACGAAATGATTATTTGGTTGATGTTTTAGTTAATTTGTGTCAGTTAAATATCTCTTGAGTATAATTGCATCTAAATAATGGTACGTATTCTGTTTTTCAGTTTCGGACGAAATAGATCATTAACTTCATAATGCCGCTTATAAAGATGAAAAACCATATTGTGCAGTAATTTTGTGTTTCGAATTTTGTAGAATTAACTCATGTAAGCCGTCCACCGAAAAATCTGTAATCACACTCTGGACAAAAGCTGGTTCTGACTCTCAGTATACAGTAGCAGCGTTAGATATGACCTGTAAGACGAAACCGAAAGTGAAACTTGGCTTTGAATGCAGATATGGCTTCTACTTTATTAGTGTGAAGACTATTTGTTATTCTTAACGATAGTGTTCTATAGTCAAAAGTTTATATTACGCTACATCAGAACAGCCTTTCACTGTGTGAGTTGGAAAACCCTGCCGTGTGGAAGTAACAGATATAAAATTATTCCACGTCGGGACTCAAATTTAATTTCCTCTCAATATACGAATGATTTTCACGTTCAAAATACATATGACTCGTCCGATCTTAGCCATAAGAGACCAAAGTAATTTGTAGGCAAATGCTCGCTCAGTACTCTCAGCAATCTTCGAAAGTTTGGTGGCAGAGATCGATTCACGTAAACGACATTGGGTGTGTGTCTGGTTTAAAGCAGCGTTTTCCTGAGCAGAATAAAATTCTCCGAAGACTCCAAAACTCTTTGAGAAAGAACTTTTCTTAACATTATCTGGAATAACGTTCACAATGTTTTCGTTCTTGAACAATATCTACCAACTGTTTTCGTTGTCATCGTTGCGGCTATACATTAAAGGAGGAAAATATTTTTCACAGTCCGTGCAGTTCAGTCAGGTCATTTGAACAGTGATACGTGAGCACTAAGTTCCCCTGCAGCTTAGCTCCTTCCTACCGATATCTTCACTTCGACAGTAATATGACGCTTGTAAGAGCCTATAGTTTATCATTACTATTATTAACTGCTTTAAGATCATTAGTCATAATGGATTGAAAAATCATTTGCGCATCTCTTTCCTAACAGTCTCACTAAAATGTTGTTTCTAACATTTCTAGAACTGAAAGCGCGCTGCGACATTCTCACAATGAATATTGTTCCCAGATTTAGAAATCTGAAGAGAGTATTTAGAGTTAGACGGACTCTTCTAGGATTTATGCAGCAATCTATTAATAATCTATTTATGCAGAGAGTAACTTCCATTACGGACTTTTCTCTGTTTTACTATTTTGTTTTAACTGACCTAACGCAACACCACATACTGTTTAATTCTGAACTTTCACTTTAACTGGTTATATTGTAGCCAACCTATTTTAACTAGTTAAACGCATGCTAAGAAATTGTAAGAATTAAATATTAAAGATTAAAAATATTAGGTAATGACTACTTGGGTACAGACCTAAAAATAACAAAAGGAATGTAGGAGAAACGGAGGACTTCCCTGTATACAAGTGCTATGTTTCTCTCGGTTTCTATGTCATGTCAGTTGTATTGGACAGAAAGGCTTTCTGTCTGTGTAAATCATGATTCTTTTCAAGGTAAGTTACTCGTAAGTTACAGTGTGTATGTTTTATCCATTTTCATAATCTAAAGGTTCTCTATTTTGTTCTGATATTCATTTTAGGTAGGATTTTTACTTTGATAATGTTTTACAAGAGGATTGTAACTGACGTCAGAATAAAAGCCTTATCTATTGCTATATGATTCATTTATTTTCGTGTTTATCTGACAAACTCACAAACGTCTCAAGTTAAGAAACAGTACGGGGTGATGCTGTAATGATGTCACAACTGTCAGCGATGATGGAGAAGGACAAATGTATCAGTTTGAGGTAGAGCCGGGGTCCGGAAACGACTTATTCGAAAGTTATGAGCGAAAATAGTTCTGACACCTCTGACTATGGAAGCTGTGTTTATCGGAGACGTACTACCCAGATTCCTGTAAAATATCCCAGACTTGCTGTTCGTCAACGGGTGTGGTTCCAGCACGATGAAACTGAGGGCTCGTGAACACCTGGGTCAGACATTCGCTGAAAAGTGGATAAGCAGAGGAGGACCTGTTTCGTGGCCAGCACGTTCACCTGGTCTCACCCCACTTGACATCATCTTCTGAGGCCACGTGGAGAGTCTTGTGTACGAGACGGGCGTCGAGACTGAATAGCATCTCCTGCCAAGAATTCTCACTGTCTGCAACACTATTCAAACGACACCTGGGATATTAGAACGGTTGTGACAGAACTTTGTGCGACGATGCCTTGCGAGTATCGAAACTGGGGAACACCGTTTTTAACAACTGTTGTAAATGTAGCAGCTGATGAAACTTGTTTAGGTAAATAGAATTTATTATCATTGTACCATAGACTTCGGGTCTTTCGGTCTCTTTGACATCAAGCTGCGTGCGGCGTTAGTAGACCACCACAGGGGAAGTTGGGTGAGGGTATTGGAGACAGTGGGTATGCTCTACGTTATGATCAGGGTCCGTAAGTTGAAGCCCTTAGTTCGAGCGATGCGCGAGGTTAAGGAAGAACTGGAGTCGATTTCCGCTTCTGCTGTTCGACTCGGTAGTTTCTGAACTAGGGACCGTTACCTCAAATTGATACATTTACGAAGTCTGTAACATCATCACGGAATCGCCTGTATACTGCCGACTATGGTCGTTCTCTTACAATTATTAAATATTAGACGCAGTATCGTTTCGGGTAGTGACGATTTCTGAGTCGATATTTTAAACCTGATGGATGAGGAATCTACAAAGCATTTAGCTAAAATATTTTCAAGTTGTCGGGACAGTGGGAAATTACCAAGACGTTGGAATAAAGCCAAAATAATCCAAATACATAGGAAAGGTGGTACTAAAGACATAAATAAATGTCGCTCTATCAGCCTACTGTCCCTAACGCACTAAGTATTTAGTAGAATTTTGACTTTCAGATTGAGCACTACTCTTGACCTACCCAGTTCATTGAACAAGCTGGAATCCGCGCAAGGGTTGGTACAATAGATCATATTTCCACTCTGCGCAAAAAAATCAGGAGGACAAATGAGTACCGTCTATCTCTTTGGTTTGCCTCCACAGATTTTGAGAAGGCATTCGATTTTTCAGTCACCAAGATTTGTTTGAGTCTCTAACACAATAACACATAGAACAGGCCTCTATTAAAGTCTTATGCAAAACCTCCACAGCCTTTGTGAATGTAGCTGGAGAACAAATGGATTTCCCACCGAAAAGGGTGTAAAACAAGGAGACTGTAATCTTCAAAATTATTTTCAGCTGTCCTCGAGAGAGCAATGTGGAAATTGGATTGGAAAATAAGGGGAATCCAAATACTGGGAAAGAGATTAAATAAGGTGAGGTTCGCTGATGACACAGTTCTATTTGCAAGTAGTATAGAAGAACTTGAAGTATTGGTTAGTGAACTTCCGTCAGCCTGCTCTGAAGTGGCCTAAAGATGAACTACAATAAAATCAATATCATGATGAATAAATGGATATCGTAGGTGGTCGAGCGGTTCTACGCGACTCAGTCCGGAACTTCGCTGCTGCTACGGTCGCAGGTTCGAATCCTGCCTCGGGCATGGATGTTTGTGATGGCCTTAGGTTAGTTAGGTTTAAGTAGTTCTAAGTCTAGGGGACTGATGACTTCAGATGTTAAGTCCCATAGTGCTTAGAGCCATTTGAACCATTGGACATCGAAGGGTCACAGAAAATATGTCTATCTAGATCAACTGCTAAATACGAAAAGTGGCCTAAAAGTAAAAATATTTCGTCGTATTAAATTAGGCTGGCAAGCTTGTGGAAGATACTCTCCCGTTTTGAAGTGTAAGACGTCAGCCGCGCTGAAGAAAAGATTTTTTTGAACTATGTATAGCCCGCATCTCGTGGTCGTGCGGTAGCGTTCTCGCTTCCCACGCCCGGGTTCCCGGGTTCGATTCCCGGCGGGGTCAGGGATTTTCTCTGCCTCGTGATGGCTGGGTGTTGTGTGCTGTCCTTAGGTTAGTTAGGTTTAAGTAGTTCTAAGTTCTAGGGGACTTATGACCACAGCAGTTGAGTCCCATAGTGCTCAGAGCCATTTGAACCATTTGAACTATGTATACTGCCAGTAATAACTTATGGTTGTGAAACAAGGACGTTAAATGAATTCATTGTTAGAAAACTAATAGTGACCCGGAGAAGAATGGAAAGATCACTGTTGGGCTACACAAAGAAGGATCGAAAGAAAGAAATCAGCTGATATCAGGCAGAGGACAAAGGTGAGTGACATAAGCGAAAGAGCGAATACTTTGAAATGGCAGTGGACTGGTCCTGTCATTCGAAGAAAAGATGACAGGTAATCAAAACAAGTACTAGACTGGAACCTAACTTACCAAAAAAGACCAATGGGAAGACCACCGGGCAGGTAGGACAGAAACTGAAGAAAGACAGCCGGACTGAACTGGCAACGGGAAGCTCAACATAGGCAGATATGGAAGAAACTGCAGGGATCCGCGTTGCACACCGACCCAAAGAGTCCAAATCACCGTGTGATCGAACTGCCTGACGACGATGATGACGACAGCGTTTGAAAAATCTTGTTTCGTGATAATAATTTAATGTGATTAATTTTGATGCCCTGCATTACGCCGAATTCATCACCACAAATTACCGCACATGTAGACAAACAGAAGCTCTGCACAGAACCTGTTGCACAAGATCGCAAGTGTCGGTTTCAACGGTGTACTTGCGAGAAATTTATCATTTCATGTGGCAGGTATTAAGAGTATTAGAGGTGTTAGCCAGTAGGCGTGAATCGGGTTGTTGCATTTATCATCTGCGCCTCGTCGTGAAGTGATTAAGAAACCGCACGGGCCCGCATCTCGTGGTCGTGCGGTAGCGTTCTCGCTTCCCACGCCCGGGTTCCCGGGTTCGATTCCCGGCGGGGTCAGGGATTTTCTCTGCCTCGTGATGGCTGGGTGTTGTGTGCTGTCCTTAGGTTAGTTAGGTTTAAGTAGTTCTAAGTTCTAGGGGACTTATGACCACAGCCGTTGAGTCCCATAGTGCTCAGAGCCATTTGAACCAGAGCCAAACCGCACGGCCCGTGTGCGGAGCGCAGCCCGTGCTCGGGAAACGCAGCGCCACATTTCCGCACCGCACTCTTTTTCTTTTTCGCCCAGAAGCCCTGCTGGTCGATAGGGCTCTAAGTACCCGTTTACGGCTGAAAGCGGGCCGCATTTATTACGATACAAGTTATCAAAAACGCTCAGAGCCCGAGACCTGTAATTTCCTTCCGCGCACGGCTCCATTTTGTAATCACGCTATCGGCCAACCCCTGCGAACGAAAGATCGGCATTTTCTTCGGAATTTAGCAATCTGGCCGCTCATTTGCCTACAGGCGATACGCTTTCCCGACCGGTCGACAAACTCGTGATGTTATAAATCTCGCGGAGGTACATAAAGATAATTGAGTTACGGCAACAGTTGCTTCTGGCCTGGCGGTCGAGATTGGGCCGTAATTAGAGACCGGGAGGACGCTAATACGGTCGCAGGACGAACGGCGCTGACGCGCGGCGCGCATACAAGCCACCCTCTTTTGGGAATCACATCGCTTCCGCTCGCAGATACCATCTGTTATATTTGCTCTCCGATTTTTACTCTCGGACATTTTTCAGCAGCTGAATTAAGATCTCAGTTTTGTTAATAGCCGTCATAAATTTTATCCTTTCGCTTTTGGCTGACGTCATTAGCAGAAAAATCCTGTAATTGGAAACCTCAGTTCTTAAGCCCCTGCGTCGTTTGGACTATTTACATGCTTGAAACTGTCAATTTTGTAGTTGAGTTTCACGTATCTTTCCAGGTTCTCTTTACAACATCGAGAAATACACTGAGGTGCAACTGCATAAATTTGTAGAGGTTGAAAAACAATCAGCCAACCAATTGCAAACCAAACTTTTTTTTTCATTTCGAATCACCCATCTTTGGGGTACGTCAGATCAGTCACCTCTTAGACACTTGTGCTCTCTTTTTCTGCCAATAGTTCTTCATTCTATCTGCTCTCTTCTTTCTTTCCTCCTCTGATATCTGAATCGGTTTCCTGGTGTTGATCTTAACTTGGAACCTCTTGGTTTTGTCTTTGGTCACAGTCTTGGCTGTACCATACATTTAACATGACTTCGGTAATCTGAAGTTCTCTCAAATCCTTTTCCACTTCCTTAAACCAATTGGGTTTAGTCTTTTTTTTCAAAAGAAATCAAAGATTTGTTTAGTTAGTCTATTGGGATTCATTCGGAGTATGTGTCCATACAAATCAATCCTCCTTTTCCTCATGGTTTCCTACAGTCTTTCCGACTTTGCATAGAGGGCTTCCTTTCTGCAGAAAATTTGTTTGTTATTTTGGAACTTGGGACCCATGATCTTCTCAAAATATTGCTCTCCTTGACTTCCAATTTTTCCATTTGCCCTTTCCTCCCATGACTAGTGTCTCTGCTGCATAGAATGCTCCCGGCTTCATTACTGTGTTGTACTGCCTTATTTTGGTGTTCTACGAGAGAGCTTTCTTACAGTATTTGTTTTTGGTTTTCTGGAAAGCTAGTCCCATTTTGCTCCTTCTTGCTTCCACTGCTTTCCCTTCAAGGTTGTTCCATTCAATCCATTCCCCTAGGTACTTGAAACTCTTAGCCACCTCTACTTTTTGAGCTCCTACTTTAATTCTCTTAGGAGTATCTAGTATATTCGGCATAATCTTCGTTTTTTCGTAATCTTCCCTGCCTGCTCTTATAACTCGGCGATTTGTTCTTTAGCTTCCTCCCTCGTTTCCGCGAGCAGGGCCATGCCGTCAGAAAATGCCATACACTTAATCGTGATTCCTTTGTTTTTTGTTCCAAGTCTTATTCTCCCTCTCGTTCTTGCATACCATTCCCTCACAACCTTTTCGAGTGCACTGTTAAACAGCTGGGATGAAAGACCATCCCCTTGTCGGACCCCTGTTCTGATCTCAAAATGTTCCGATAGTTAACCCATGAATCTGACTTTAGAGGACGTATTCGTGAGTGTCTCCTTGATGATGTTTAGAGTTTTACCATCCAAGCTGAACTCCTCCAAAATATTGAACTACGACTCTCTGTCTATGGAATCGTAAGCTTTTCGTTAGTCTATAAAAGTCAGTGTATAAGGTTTCGCCCTCTGATTCTGATACGCTAAAATGTTTCTGAGGTTTAAGATCTGTTCAGGGCAGGATCTTCCATTCCTAAACCCTGCTTAATACTCCCCAATCTGGCAATCCAACTGGAATTCTGCGCTTTTTAATAAAGCTCTAGACAATATCTTGTAGGTCACATCCAACAGGGAAATCCCGCTATAGTTATTGGGTGTCAGATTTAGGACCTTTTTTGTGAAGAGGGTGTATCAAGGCCATTTTCCATTCCTCTGGAATGATTCCTTTCCTCCATATTTCGTTAAAAACTTTCTGGAGTAAGACAATTGCATTTCTGCTAGCATACTTCCATAATTCGGCTGTTACCTGGTTTTCCCCTGATACCTTGAAATTTTCCATATGATTTAGTATTGCCTGGATCTCACTTACAGATGGGGGTTTAGAGTCTGGTTTGGGGGATGATTTCGGCCCACCATCGAACGCCATCTTTTGGTGTGGTTCCTCGAAGTTTAGAAGTTCCTTGAAGTATTCTTCTAATATCTCACTGTTGTCCCTTTTACTATACGCCATGTTCGGTTTTTTGTCCTGAAGTTGGAGAGTTGGGGGGGGGGGGGGGCGTCATACCTGTTCAGGTTTTGCCTGAAGATCCGATAATAGTTTCTCATGTTGGTCTGAGCAAAGTCGTCATTTATCTTCCTGAGAAGTTGGTCTTCTTGCGCCTTCTTAACTTTCTTGATCTCCTTGTCCACCATCTTTCTAGTTTCCACGACGTGTTACCAAGCACTCTCGCCCTTTTTGGTTTTCCAGATGTGCCACGCCTTCTTCCTCAGATCAAGCAGTCTACCATACTCATCATTCCACCACCTGTGCTTCTTCATCCTGGTAACAGAACCAAGCAGCTCTGCCTTGGTTATAAGACTTCTCCATCTGCTTCCAGTCCTGGTCTTCTAGGTCGCTGGTTAACGTGTCCCGTTCCTCCTTCTTCTCTTTTATTTGCTCTGGATCATATCTCCTTCATCAAGGTTTTTCCTATGAAAGTTACTCTTGGCGATGATCTTCAGTTTTACTTTAGATAGGAAGTGGTCAGAGTCGAGGTTGGCCCCTCTGAGAACCCTAACATTTTGGATTTTCTTATGGAATTGCCTCTTTACCGCAACATGATCCAACTGGAATTCTCCCAGGAGAGGGTTAGGTGAAACCCATGTTTTCTGCTTTCTTGGTAATTTCTTAAAGCTAGTCGACTTCAGGACCAAACTGTGTGCCTGGCATAATTCGATGAGCCTGATACCATTTTGATTCGTCCTGTTATGTGCCGGGTGTATCCCTACTATATGCCTGAACCTTTTGTCTCTCCCCACTTGGGCGTTAAAATCCCCTAGAAGGATGACGTTATATTTTTTCGGGGATCTTTTGGATCGTGTCATCTAGTTTGTCCCAGAATAGTTCCACCTTCTCCTCATTCTTTTTGTTATCAATGTTTACAGGGGCGTGAACATTTACAACGGTATATACTTTGTTGGTCGACTTAAATGAGAGTGTGGATATCCTTTCAGAGCAGACTCAAACCTTTTAACGGAGCCTAATACTTTCTTGTCAATTACGAAACCTGTCCCAAGGTGGGGAACATTTTTCATAACTCTTGTCCCCGTCTTCTTAAGTATCCTGAATCCTCCCGATTCAAAACTGTCCTCATCCAAGAACCTGATCTCTTGCACAGCCGTAATGATGAGTCAATGTTCATTTAATGTGTCCGTTAGAGTCTTAAATTTCCCCACTTTCAAAAGCAAATTTGCATTAAAAGTTGCTAAGTAGTTTGCTTTCCTGCATTTTATTTTGTTTGAGGTTCCAAGACGCTCCGATTCGTCTTTGCGTGACGTTGCAGACTCCCCAGAATCCGAATGTCTGCTTGCGCACTTGTGTGCAGGTGGACTGACCACCTGGGGTAATTAGTTCCACTTCACACTTTCCCATGATTGAAAATTCTTAGAGTTCTGAGGGTGACTTCTAGAGCCACCTTTTTTTACAACCAAGGTTGGTAACGCCGGAGGATTGTTCGCAGCCGCTCCTTACATGGAGAGAGACGCCCAATTTGAGAACAGTCCGCTTTTGCATTCTGATTTCATTTTTAATTCGTGGTTAACTCCAGCGGGCTCTTCCGCTCTCTCCACCGTTGGGAATCAGATTCCTCTTCCACCTTCGAGACCGTTAACCAGGTTTCACCCAGTGACCCTAGGCAGGGGCCCTTACAGGGTGCTACCAACCGGAGCCAGATGGACCCAGGTCTTCTTACACGAGATGTTACTCGTCCCCCTCCCCATTCCTCATCACTTGCGAGATGAGGCCCCGGGCTTGGGACCGGCAGTGCCGTTTATTTAGCCTTTGATCTAGGTTTCGATATTTCTAAAAAATATCTTCTTCAGAAGGAGTGGGCCTTGTTAGATCACAAGGTGGTAAATAACGTTAGCTGAAACCAAGCGGCTCTTGTCATATATAAAATTGTTATAAAAACCAGAAGCATCACATGCCATGGCTTAGAAAAGTAGCCAGATTACATTCAGCCGGTTGGCCTTTGTCTTTGGCATGGTCAATACTTACGTTATGCAAATACTTCATCAATTGGGCTCCTGTTATAATTTTTAGACAAGAGCCTTTACCAGTGAGCGAGTACATTTGTACATTTACCCTGACGTACACTGAATGTAATCTGGCTGCTATCTTAAGCCATGGTATGTGACGGTTCTGGTTTTTATATCTATTTTATATATGACAAGAGCTGCTCGGCTTCAACTAATGTAATTTACCACCATTTGCTGTAACAAGACCCATTCCTTTTGAAGAGGAAATTTTACAAAATGTCGAAACCTAGGTCAAAGCCTAGATAAACCTTCGGTTGGCAACTGCTTGACGATTTTTTTTCAACCTCTTCACACTGTGACATAAGTCCTGAATAGAAATATGCAATATACAGATCTCCGTAATACCGCGTGCTCAAGGTATAAAAGGCCAATACATTGGCAAAGCTGTCATTGGTACTCGATTGATCCATGAGAAAAGGTTTCCGACGTGATTGTGGCCGAACGATAGGAATTAACAAACTTTGAACGCGGAAGGCCTTGTGTCAAATAATTAAATTCAATTGGTTGATTCGTATCGCATCTCGATTTAGGAGAGGGGTGGCGGGGGGGAAAGAAGAGATCGCGCGGTATGGTGAACAACGAGAGTAAAGATAGGGAGGTTATAACTTTAGACAAAATTAGTTTTATTTTTCAGGATTACGTAAAGCTGCTACCCACGATATAGCGGAGATGCTGGGTGGCAGATAGACGCAACAAAAAGACTTTGAGAAAGTGAGCTTTCGGACAACGAGGCTTTCGTCAAAAACAAACAAAAACATACACACACACACACGCAAACGCAATCACACAAACATGACCTAAGTCTCTGGCCATTGACGCCATTGTTACATTACATCCTGGATTTTCCATTGTCTAATTTTATTTTTTGATTTACCGACACATTACGTATTGTTGATATTTACAGGATTGCCTACGTTGCGGACGCTGAAACTATGCAGTGTTTTGTACGAAGAAAATTCCATACGAGTGTATTTCCAGCGACAGCAACCGACGTTCTGGCAGAGACATCAGGGTTTTTTTTCTCATTCTTCGATGTTTACAATGCTGTTCTAATGCATAAACGTGCATCTTATGACGTTATGTATTCTTCCAAAGGGTTCAAATGGCTCTGAGCATAATGGGACTTAACATCTGAGGTCAAGAGTCCTCTAGAACTTAGAACTACTTAAACCTAACTAACCTAAGGGCATCACATTCATCCATGACAGAGGCAGGATTTGAACCTGCGACCGTAGTGGTTACGCTGTTCCAGACTGAAGCGCCTAGAACCGCTCGCCCACTACGGGCGGCCAGACCATTGGTACAACAGCTGAACTCCGTGATCCGTCTGAGTCTCGCCGTATCATCAGTAGATGGTGGCAATCTTTGAGCCTCAGTGACTGGCGGACACTCAATATGAGACTGCAGGACAGCAGCCAGATAAACGCATGCTCTGACCAATGGTTGGAAAAACACGGGCGTCCGGTAACTGGAGAGACACGTGAAAAGGGTGAGTGCATTTGCTAAACTGAGTGACCAGCAAAAATATTCAGTAAGACCAAGTTCAATAAATCTGAACCCAGCTAGTTACTGAGAAACCAGTAGCAAGGTTATAAAGGACGGAATAATGTAAATATTGTGAAAAGGGTAGATTGCTACCATATAGTGGAAATAATGAGTTGCAGACAGGCACAACAAAAACACTGCTGAGCAAGTAAGCTTTCGGCCAAAATGCCTTCTTCTGACTTAGACAACACACACACATGTTTTGCCGGCCGGAGTGGCTATGCGGTTCTAGGCGCTACAGTCTGGAACCGAGCGACCGCTACGGTCGCAGGTTCGAATCCTGCCTCGGGCATGGATGTGTGTGATGTCCTTAGGTTAGTTAGGTTTAATTAGTTCTAAGTTCTAGACGATTGATGACCTCAGAAATTAAGTCACGTAGTTCTCAGAGCCATTTTAACACACACACACTCACACACGGAAATCCAACTCACACCCACATGGCCGCTGTTTCTGGCTGCCGAGACCAGATTGTTACTCGTTCAGCAGTCTTTTTGATGTGCCTATCAGCGACTTAACATTTTCAGTTTTGTGAGTAGCAGTCTGTCCTCTCCATGGTACTAAAAAGACAATAAAAGCGCGCCCACAAATGGAGAGTAGTTTTTTAGCTACTTAATGTAAATTATTTTGTGCGTAAAATAAACTTAGAAAATTAATATCTCAACAATGCCTTAAGTAATTATTACAAAATAAGTATCTACGGAAAAATACCAGAGAGTACTATAAGTCTATCATAGCAGATTTTTCGTAAACATTACCTACTTTAAATTACAGTCTGGAATGTGCATTCAGTGTGTAAAAACGTAAATTTTTACCTAAATAAAAAATGAAACACTGAAAATAATAGTAGAATTACTAAGTAAACATAGATAGGGATGTATGTATGAACTTAGTTTTGATTGTTTATACTTGTTAGTAACAAAAGATCGTAAAGTAGCGTTTACGTTGACAGAATCTTGATTTCTGAACAAACTATTTAATTTAGAGAAAAACCAAGAACAGTAATAGAAAGCTGAGGAAATTTACATAGAACCTGTTGTATGAAATATGTATTTAACATTAAACTTATAGTTTTTAAGTACGTTGTGAAAGTCGGAAATGTGTGCCCTTGACTCACGCAAAGTGTAGGCTTAAATAGGGGCAGCTATCTTACGCAAGGAACACTTTGTTCGGATTCATGGGCCAGTCAACTTTGGGGTCTAGGAGACTATGTATAGGTTCAAATGGTTCTAAGCATTATGGGAGTTAACAACTGAGGTCATCAGTCCCCTAGAACTTAGAACTACTTAAACCTAACCAACCTAAGGACATGACAGACATCCATGCCCGAGGCAGGATTCGAATCTGCGACCGTAGCGGTCGCGCGGTTCCAGACTGAAGCGCCTAGAAACGCTCGGCCACAGCTGCCGGCTGTATTCTTCCATCTTTCCTGCATCAAAAATGTAATATACACTTAAGCTCCAAAGTGACTGGAGTAGGCCTGCGTATTCAAAGAGATATGTAAACTGACAGAATACGGCACTGCGTTCGGCAACGGCTATATAAGACAAGTGTACGGCTTAGTTGTTGGATTGTATATTGCTACTACAATGGCAGGTTTTCTAGATGTGAGTGAGTCTGAAAGTGGTGTTATAGTCGGTGTACGAGCGTAGGTGCACAGCATCTCCGTGGTAGCGACGAAGTGGCGATTATCTCGTACGACCATTCCATGTGTGAACCGTAAATTTTAGGAATCGATACATCAGATCTCCGACATCGCTGCGGCCGGAAACAGATCCTGCAAGTACTGGACCATCGACTACTGAAGAGAATCGTTCAGCATGACAGAAGTGCAACCCTTCCGCATATTTCTGCCAAGTTCAATTCTGGGCCTTCAGCAAGTGTCAGCGTGCGAACCATTGTACGAAGTATCATGGATATGGGCTTTCGGAGTCGAAGGCCCACTCGTGTTTTCTTGATGACTGCACGATACAAAGCTTAACGTCTAGCCTGGGCCCACCAACACCGACAATGAACTTCTGATAACTGGAAACATGTTGTCTGATCTTATGAATCTAGTTTCAAATTGTATCGAGCGGATTGGACGTGTACGGGTATGGAGACAGCAAGTCAGCAGGGGACTGTTCAAGTTGGTGGAGGCTCTGTAATGGTGTGGGAGTTGTAGACACTTGTGAGAAGCGACACTTGTGAGAAACTGGAATGTGGCGACATTTGTGAGAAATCCGGGATGCTAAGGGACCGCCACAGGGTGTGTCGCAAATGCTGCGCCACCACTACCTGCTGCCGTTTAGTGTGACTGAGCGCTAGGCTTGTGCCGGCCCGGGCAGCTGCCGAGGGACATTCACACTCCTCCAGTGCAGCCAGGTTACATTATTTCAGAATTTTTTGGGCAAGGAAGAGTAGCCTTAGTCAAATTAGAAATCGCAGCTGATTTTGCCCTCACGATACCATGTGAACCATTAGTTGCAGCACAGTTATGCGTAAGACCTTTTTCATTGGAATTTTTGTTCTGATTAATCTTACATAGGGCATAATTTTCGCTCAACCTCATAATTAAAGATGTATTTTACAGAAACTATAGAAACCGAAAATGTTTTCCGACTTTCAACCCCTTACCCAAAATTTGATACGATAGGAGTGGCAACCTTTTACCATATATTAAGAAGAGCCAAATAAAGAATTTAGTTCTCGGTAGAAACTTTTTCTTTAATAATTTCGAAATAAACCTCAATTTTTCCGTACCACGCAGGGAAGTGTACTGAGGTCTAATGTGAGTCCTGCTAGCAATTAGCGTTAAGGAATGCAATTTATGTATTGAAACAAGCTGTATTCATCGTCCACTCAAACAGACACTGTTTCTAAAATTTTCTACACAAAAATGCTGATTGTGATTGTTAGAAAAGCTATGACTTTTCAGACTTCATTAGTGAATCATTTCCAATCTGCAAGAGACATTTAGCCGACTTTGTGTCGTTTCCAGGAAACACCACGAGGAGGTAGTCTCTCTTCCTCCCGCATTATACTTATTTACAATATTTACAGGATGATTATTTATTTACAACTTTTACAGAAGGGCTATCGGCGTGAACTGAACCCCTTTCCAATATTTACAAGTGTTGCAGTAGCTTAAGCCATTTCCTTTTCATGGTAATTTCTGTGTATAAGCCACGCAAGTAAGAAATGATTTTATACTGCCGTCATCTTGGAGTCTTGTAAGGGTCTTAGAAACTATCTCATCTTCTTCTTTTCCCACCTAGATTTAAAACTAGTCGGTGCCCATGATATTCTGCGTCCTATCTGAGAATTTTTACTAAGGAGTAAAAATTTGGATGAACCTTGGAAATTAATGTATTTATCCTCCGACTCCATCCTTCTGAAACATTGTTTGTGCGGTGACACCTTCCTGCGCAGTTCCATATATCTCTTGGCACGTCTTCATCATCCAGCCATTGTTCAACAAAATAGTCGTAAAATCCTGCAGTTTTTCATTATCTGGCGTGCTCTCCTGGATGCATAACCACCCATCATCTAACATGTCCAGGGCAATGTGAGCCAAAGCGGAACACAATCTTACGTGAAAACGAATTTTTCGTTTTCCTTGTAGGCATCAACAAGGCCGCAATTCTGCACTTGCCTCCACAAGCACTGATTGAAATGGTAGTTGCAGCCATTAATCTTTACATCAGGAAACAAATGTGTTACTGATTGGATGATTGCAGCTTCAAAATCCATCATGATAGCTGTAGGATTCCATCCAGGTACGTTGCTATCAACAGCTGTGAAAAAGCGATCATACGTTTCTTGCTTTTTATTGGGTAGCAAGGCGTACACGGTTGGAACTGTGTTTTTTTCCTCCTCAGAACTAGAAATACCGGCATTAACAATAAATAACTATCCAAACTGCTTGCTGGAGGTTTTGAATGTTCCATCGACAAAGAACGAATTGCATCCCGTTAAACAGGATTTTCCCCTTTCGCTGGCGAACACCAATATCCTATCATTTGGTCCCCTGTTGTCATCTGCGAGTAAAAATTCGCCCCCATCATTCATTAGCAAATGATGTTCTTGCAGAAATATTCGTGCAGCATCGGTCGGATCTTGTGTAGATCCCATGCTTTTTGCCTGATGGGTTCCATCGATCGTATTGCACTCCTGTGAGACGACAGTGATGTGACGATGCAGTACTGAACTGCGGTGTGCTACCTGTTTGGTGTTCCTGTAGATCGCCAGCTAGCTGCTCGGCCGGATCTCCTCACAAATGTCTCTCCTCACAACTGTCGCTCCTCACAAGAGTCCCAACCCCTTGTGTGGGGCGTGTGCAGTTGGAGTTGTATAGGACCCCTGATATGTCTAGATACGACTCTGACAGGTGACAAGTACGAAAGCATCTTGTCCGATCATCTGCATCCATTCATGTTCAGTGTGCATTCCGACAGACTTGGGCAATTCCAGTGCGACAATGCGACACTCCATACGTCCAGAATTGCTACAGAGTGGCTCCAAGGATACTCTTATAGGGTTAAACACTTCCGCAGGCAACCAAACTCCCCAGACATGAACATTATTGAGCGTATCTGCGATGCCTTGCAACGTGTTATCGGAAGAGATCTTCACCCCCTCGTACTCTTACGGATTTATGGACAGCCCTGCAGGATTCATGGCATCAGTTCCCTCCAGCACTACTTCAGACATTATTCAAATCCATGCCACGTCGTATTGTGGCACTTCTGCGTGCTCGTGGGGACCCTACACGATATTAGGCAGGAGTACCAGTTTCTTTGGCTTTTTAGTGTATAATTCCATAGCATTCTGAGATGAAGTTTCTGACGAATAATTACCACACTCAGGTTTTTTTTATGGATTTTATTCCTTTTTACTCTGACCTGACAAATGGCCAAAGCTTGGGTCCGTCCTCTTGATTGTTTGGGACACATCCAACATCTGTCGACATCTGTATTTGCCAACCTGGAGTCGACGGCTTGGTTTTACATCTTCTTCTTCTTTTTTTCTTTTTAATCTAATAAAATGTGGTCAGAGTCTACTAGATTACCTTAATGGCTAGAGACTTTCCGATGGTGACATGTCTTTTTGAGTACTACTCAGAGCCATTTGAACCATTTTGGATACTCCTGCTCTCTTCCAGGACTTCAAAGAAGTTTATTTCCTAATGTAATAAGAGGTGGAGAAAGTGCCCTTCTGGATATTTTTACTGCAGTTGTAAGGAAGCGGTTGGTCACGGTGTATTGACTATTAGCGGCTTCCGTTCCAGTTTCCAGATCTGGGGATTTTCCTGAGTGCCATTTGACGGTTAATTCGCACTCGTTATCGATTTTGAAGTGGCGATAATTTACCCCATCACACAAATTGTGCTGGCATAAGCTGTCGCCAGCACACCAGTCGGCGAAGAGGTTGCGAGAAGATCGATAGTAGGCACTTGATCAAACGCCTATCAGGAGAGAGGCCAAACTCGCAAGCAAAGCGCCGCAACGCCCTCTCGTCCGCAAGTATTTACACTCCTGGAAATGGAAAAAAGAACACATTGACACCGGTGTGTCAGACCCACCATACTTGCTCCGGACACTGCGAGAGGGCTGTACAAGCAATGATCACACGCACGGCACAGCGGACACACCAGGAACCGCGGTGTTGGTCGTCGAATGGCGCTAGCTGCGCAGCATTTGTGCACCGCCGCCGTCAGTGTCAGCCAGTTTGCCGTGGCATACGGAGCTCCATCGCAGTCTTTAACACTGGTAGCATGCCGCGACAGCGTGGACGTGAACCGTATGTGCAGTTGACGGACTTTGAGCGAGGGCGTATAGTGGGCATGCGGGAGGCCGGGTGGACGTACCGCCGAATTGATCAACACATGGGGCGTGAGGTCTCCACAGTACATCGATGTTGTCGCCAGTGGTCGGCGGAAGGTGCACGTGCCCGTCGACCTGGGACCGGACCGCAGCGACGCACGGATGCACGCCAAGACCGTAGGATCCTACGCAGTGCCGTAGGGGACCGCACCGCCACTTCCCAGCAAATTAGGGACACTGTTGCTCCTGGGGCATCGGCGAGGACCATTCGCAACCGTCTCCATGAAGCTGGGCTACGGTCCCGCACACCGTTAGGCCGTCTTCCGCTCACGCCCCAACATCGTGCAGCCCGCCTCCAGTGGTGTCGCGACAGGCGTGAATGGAGGGACGAATGGCGACGTGTCGTCTTCAGCGATGAGAGTCGCTTCTGCCTTGGTGCCAATGACGGTCGTATGCGTGTTTGGCGCCGTGCAGGTGAGCGCCACAATCAGGACTGCATACGACCGAGGCACACAGGGCCAACACCCGGCATCGTGGTGTGGGGAGCGATCTCCTACACTGGCCGTACACCACTGGTGATCGTCGAGGGGACACTGAATAGCGCACGGTACATCCAAACCGTCATCGAACCCATCGTTCTACCATTCCTAGACCGGCAAGGGAACTTGCTGTTCCAACAGGACAATGCACGTCCGCATGTATCCCGTGCCACCCAACGTGCTCTAGAAGGTGTAAGTCAACTACCCTGGCCAGCAAGATCTCCGGATCTGTCCCCCATTGAGCATGTTTGGGACTGGATGAAGCGTCGTCTCACGCGCTCTGCACGTCCAGCACGAACGCTGGTCCAACTGAGGCGCCAGGTGGAAATGGCATGGCAAGCCATTCCACAGGACTACAACCAGCATCTCTACGATCGTCTCCATCGGAGAATAGCAGCCTGCATTGCTGCGAAAGGTGGATATACACTGTACTAGTGCCGACATTGTGCATGCTCTGTTGCCTGTGTCTATGTGCCTGTGGTTCTGTCAGTGTGATCATGTGATGTATCTGACCCCAGGTATGTGTCAATAAAGTTTCCCCTTCCTGGGACAATGAATTCACGGTGTTCTTATTTCAATTTCCAGGAGTGTAGATCGCCGCTGTGGACCGGAGGGCCCTGTCAGTCACAGACAGTAAGCTCAGTCGCAGACGGTCAGTCAGTCACAGAGTCAGTCGTAGTCACCAGAGTCAGTCACCACAACACATGGACTAGCTTAAAATAAGTTGCTTCTTGTTCTTGTGAATAAAGAACCCTGTTAATACATGTGCGCAGTTGTGTTATAGAAAGAGGATACCGGCCACCAAACAACACCCTCTCCCTTGCTTCCCCTGGTACAAGACTGTACAGTGGCAACGACGACACAAAACAAGCCAAACTGAACGTGTTAACCTTTACTAAGATGGTTTTATAACTATATAAACACCGAGCATTAATGTGGGTCCGCCAGTGCCACTGAATGGTTCAGTAACTCAGATAATTTGCTTCACATGTATTTCACTGCTAATGTTTCACATGTAAATCACTGCAAGTTGTTCGGTCTGAAAACAAATTGTTAATATGCATTGCAATAAGTCGTTCAGTTGTCATACCGTGGGAAGTAATCCAGACCTGCTGACTAATCACTCTAGGTGTCTCTCATCAGTACAATCTGACAGAAAATCAACTTTAAAGTCCTGCAACGCGTACCCCTGACTTCTCTTACTATCGGATTTGGTTATTTCGCTTACTTACTTTCAGCTAAGCCAGGATTCCATCACTCTGTCTCAAAAAATTTAGTATTTTTCTCGACTCGTGTTAGTCTCGGTGAAGTACCGACAAGAAACCTTTCAGCTTGCCTGACTGATTAAATTCCTTACTCCCTTGACACTTTCTAGCAATCAAATCGGTTCACTACTGGCCAAGTTCCCTATTGGCTTGTCTTTCCTTCCATACCTCATTCAGCTGCACCCAAGGATATTTCCCGCAAACATCCGTCTCCATATTTCTATTGGCTGCAATAATCGTAACTCTATAATATATCATATTCGTCCTCATGTTCGGCAAGGATATTGCGCGACGTCTTGAGGAGGCAGCTCTCAATTTGACGATCTCAGGTTGGTCCCTACTTGCTCCTGTCTTATTCCGCACTCAGCATTCCCCAAGAAAGTAGGAAAAGTTACATTTTGCTGTATTCGAGGCTATGTCGAAAGATAAGTCGCTATATCAAATAGTCAGTAACCAGTTACCCTAAATCAATAAGAACATTTCTAAATCATGGCAATAAATTGTTAATGGCCACTATGAGATGGTGAGCAAGCACTTACTGTTCGTTTCCCAATAAAGGGAAAGCTATTAACACTTTTAACTAATGACGGTTTTAAATATGGGATTCTTACCTATACATCCTAGACGTCACGAGCTGATTTCTCTCGCCAACCGGAGTCAATCCCAATCGGCATCTGAAGTCTCACCGACGATGGCTACTGGGCACGGCATGCTGGACCATGTTGTCTGAGATGATCTGCGGCCGCCTGCTGAAGCGTCTTCCAACACACCAGGTCGTTTGCCTTGTACCGTGCCACCGTGACAATCAACCTTTCAACTGCATCTCTCTTATATCTCTCTATTTTTAGCAACGGCCATAGCATCGTTTCCTTCACTCCTTTCCCGTCATAAGGCGCTCCCATTGGTCAGTTTTTGAGAACTACTGTGGTACAATGGGTTGTAGCTTAAATGTACCACCTCTGTTAACTCTTCAATCAACTTTTTAGGCCAGCATACCCAATATTCATTTTCCAGACCAAAACTACAGCGCGAATTTTATAGAACTTCCTGACCTTCGTCTCCTTTTTCTTGTTCAATTTGTTTTCATGAATTCCCGTACCTTATCTTCAATTTATTTATGTCTGAAGATTTTACAAATTTTCGCTACCTTATTTCTCCCCACCACGTCTCTAACACAAAACATATTCAGACACCCTTCACCATTCTTTGCGCGGCTACATCCCTATAAGAATGACCACAAACTGTTAAAAATGGCAGACACGGCCACACGTACCTCCTGGTGTGACGTTAGGAGCAAACGCGACCGGGCCAGGATGTGTTTTGACAGCTGAAGAGGTGTGGAGGCCACGTTGGGGTGAACTCCGTGAGACGCGTGAGTCTCGCCGTATCATCAGTAGATGGTGGCACTCTTTGAGCCATAGTGATTAGCGGACACTCTCAATATGAGACTGCAGGACAGCAGCCACATAAACGCATGCTCTGGCCAATGGTTGCAAAAACACGGGCGTCCGGCAGCTGGAGAGACGCGTGAAGAGGGTGAGTGCCATTGCTAAACTGAGTGACCAGCAAAAATATTCAGTAAGACCAAGTTCAATAAATCTGAACCCAGCTAGTTACTGAGAAACCAGCAGCAAGGTTATAAAGGACGGAATAATGAAAATATTATGAAAAGGGTAGATTGCTACCATATAGTGGAAATAATGAGTTGCAGACAGGCACAACAAAAACACTGCTGAGCAAGTAAGCTTTCGGCCAAAATGCCTTCTTCTGACTTAGACAACACACACACATGTTTTGCCGGCCGGAGTGGCTATGCGGTTCTAGGCGCTACAGTCTGGAACCGAGCGACCGCTACGGTCGCAGGTTCGAATCCTGCCTCGGGCATGGATGTGTGTGATGTCCTTAGGTTAGTTAGGTTTAATTAGTTCTAAGTTCTAGACGATTGATGACCTCAGAAATTAAGTCACGTAGTTCTCAGAGCCATTTTAACACACACACACTCACACACGGAAATCCAACTCACACCCACATGGCCGCTGTTTCTGGCTGCCGAGACCAGATTGTTACTCGTTCAGCAGTCTTTTTGATGTGCCTATCAGCGACTTAACATTTTCAGTTTTGTGAGTAGCAGTCTGTCCTCTCCATGGTACTAAAAAGACAATAAAAGCGCGCCCACAAATGGAGAGTAGTTTTTTAGCTACTTAATGTAAATTATTTTGTGCGTAAAATAAACTTAGAAAATTAATATCTCAACAATGCCTTAAGTAATTATTACAAAATAAGTATCTACGGAAAAATACCAGAGAGTACTATAAGTCTATCATAGCAGATTTTTCGTAAACATTACCTACTTTAAATTACAGTCTGGAATGTGCATTCAGTGTGTAAAAACGTAAATTTTTACCTAAATAAAAAATGAAACACTGAAAATAATAGTAGAATTACTAAGTAAACATAGATAGGGATGTATGTATGAACTTAGTTTTGATTGTTTATACTTGTTAGTAACAAAAGATCGTAAAGTAGCGTTTACGTTGACAGAATCTTGATTTCTGAACAAACTATTTAATTTAGAGAAAAACCAAGAACAGTAATAGAAAGCTGAGGAAATTTACATAGAACCTGTTGTATGAAATATGTATTTAACATTAAACTTATAGTTTTTAAGTACGTTGTGAAAGTCGGAAATGTGTACCCTTGACTCACGCAAAGTGTAGGCTTAAATAGGGGCTACCTTACGCAGGGATGAAGTAGTGAAGTAGTGAAGGCAGCAGAGGATCAAGTAGGTAAAAAGACGAGGGCTAGTAGAAATCCTTGGGTAACAGAAGAAATATTGAATTTAATTAATGAGAGGAGAAAGTATAAAAATGCAGTAAATGAAGCAGGCAAAAAGGAATACAAACGTCTCAAAAATGAGATCGACAGGAAGTGCAAAATGGCTAAGTAGGGATGGCTAGAGGACAAATGTAAGGATGTAGAGGCTTATCTCACTAGGGGTAAGATAGATACAGCCCACAGGAAAATTAAAGAGACCTTTGGAGAAAAGAGAGCCAATTGTATGAATATTGAGCTCAGATGGAAACCCACTTCTAAACAAAGAGGTGAAAGCAGAAAGGTGGAAGGAGTATATAGAGGGTCAATACAAGGGCGATGTACTTGAGGACAATATTATGGAAATGGAAGAAGATGTAGATGAAGATGAAATGGGAGATACGATATTGCGTGAAGAGTTTGACAGAGCACTGAAAGACCTGAGTCGAAACAAGGCCCCGGGAGTAGACAGCATTCCATTAGAACTACTGACGGCCTTGGGAGAGCCTGTGCTGACAAAACACTGTCATCTGATGAGCAAGATGTATGAGACAGGCCAAATACCCTCAGACTTTAAGAAGAATATAATAATTCCAATCCCAAAGAAAGCACGTGTTGACAGATGTGAAAATTACCGAACTATCAGTTTAACAAGTCACAGCTGCAAAATACTAACGCGAATTATTTACAGACGATTGGAAAAACAGGTAGAAGCCGACCTCGGGGAAGATCAGTTTGGGTTCCGTAGAAATGTTGGCACACGTGAGGCAATACTGACCTTACGACCTACTTTTCTAGCATTTGTCGAGTTAGAGAAACCTTTTGACAATGTTGACTGGAATATTCTTTTTCAAATTCTAATGGTGGCAGGGGTAAAATACAGGGAGCGAAAGGCTATTTACAATTTGTACAGAAACCAGATGGCAGTTATAAGAGTCGAGGGGCATGAAAGGGAAGCAGTGGTTGGGAAGGGGTTGAGACAGGGTTGTAGCCTCTTCCCGATGTTATTCAATCTGTATATTGAGCAAGCAGTAAAGGAAACAAAAGAAAAATTTGGAGTAGGTATTAAAATCCAGGGAGAAGAAATAAAAACTTTGAGGTTCGCCGATGACACTGTAATTCTGTCAGAGACAGCAAAGGACCTGGAAGAGCAGTTGAACGGAACGGACAGTGTCTTGAAAGGAGGATATAAGATGAACATCAACAAAAGCAAAACGAGCATAATGGAATGTAGTCGAATTAAGTCGGGTGATGCTGAGGGAATTAGATTAGGAAATGAGACACTTATAGTAGTAAAGGAGTTTAGCTGTTTGGGGAGCAAAATAACTGATGATGGTCGAAGTAGAGAGGATATAAAATGTAGACTGGCAACGGCAGGGAAAGCGTTTCTGAAGAAGAGAAATTTGTTAACATCGAGTATAGATTTAAGTGTCAGGAAGTCGTTCCTGAAAGTATTTGTGTGGATTATAGCCATGTATGGAAGTGAAATATGGACAATAAATAGTTTGGACAAGAAGAGAATAGAAGCTTTCGAAATGTGGTGCTACAGAAGAATGTTGAAGATTAGGTGGGTAGATCACGTAACTAATGAAGAGGTATTGAATAGGATTGGGGAGAAGAGGACTTTGTGGCACAACTTGACTAGAAGAAGGGATCGGTTGGTAGGACATGTTCTGAGGCATCAAGGGATCACAAATTTAGCATTGGAGGGCAGCGTGGAGGGTAAAAATCGTAGAGGGCGACCAAGAGATGAATACACTAAGTAGATTCAGAAGGATGTAGGTTGCAGTAGGTACTGGGAACTAACCTAAGGACATCATACACATCCATGCCCGAGGCAGGATTCGAACCTGCGACCGTAGCAGCTACGTGGTTCCGGACAGAAGCGCCTAGAACAGCTCGGCCACCGCGGCCGGCGACTACGTATAGGTGACACATAGATCGCGTCTCATGTATGTTGGAATTTTTCTGAGTGTTGAATTGCAGACTTGTAATATAACGTATGACAGTAGCGAGTACTCTGAAATATATTCAACGTATAGACTTGGAATATTTCACATTAGGCGAACTAGTCTGAATTAAAAAACTGTACTGCTGTTTTTTGTGAGTGATCTGCACTGGAAATTTAGTTAATTCCAAATGGTGGAACAGAAAACCCTTGGTCTCAGTTCTCGTTCATATGTACATTAATTCAATGACAAACAATTTTAACCCATGGTAAGTCTTACAACAAACTGAATAAATTCACTTATTTTGAATCTTAAAAACACCATGAGCAGCGAATATTATTTTCACTGCAAATTCCTGCCGGCTTTGTTTGATCTCTGTGACTTTTTTCGGGTTAACGCCACAAATACGTTGCTTGGCCGCTAGATTTCAGTGTAGCAGACTCTTAGCAATTCAACCACACATTCAAGGCCCTGTGTACAATTACCTTAACCTAAATTAGAATTTATTATTGCTGCAGGTGCATGCGGAGGCTCACAAGCTAGAAGTTACAGAACAATAAACTTTGTGGGATCAACTAGTTGGAAAAAAGCTTCATTAACATTGCTTTTCCCATATAGTCACGTCCTGTTAAGCCCGTTTTTCCATACTCACTGGTAATCTTGACAGAGCATTTGTACTTGATTTTGTTTCCCTGGAATGTACTACATTGATATGTTAAATTGTAGCAGAAATAACGATCTCTGTGTCGGTTGACTCTACAGAAACGGACAACTTTTCAAAAACGTCAGCGCTTCGTGACTGGCGAATACTGTAGTTTCATGCCTCGCTACAGGGTTTCATAATTGTTGAAAACACCACACTACAGCTAATGCCTCTCTGTCTGAAATGCTATGGCGTCTCTCATGTTTATTTAGTATTAACCCTATGCTCCTCACTTCCTTCCATCTCCACT
This sequence comes from Schistocerca cancellata, assembly GCF_023864275.1. Taxonomy (NCBI): domain Eukaryota; kingdom Metazoa; phylum Arthropoda; class Insecta; order Orthoptera; family Acrididae; genus Schistocerca; species Schistocerca cancellata. Next base: position 598,487,254 of record NC_064631.1, on the reverse strand, counting down.
AATTCGAAGAATTTTTCTACAATTCCGCTCCCACACAAAATAGTAAGCCCAAATCAGAGTGATACAACAACATATCTTTCAGGAGTTCCTCTTTTAATCTTTCAAACACAGTTTGGCAAGTCTCAGTCCAAATAAAGGTGACATTTCCTTTCAAAAGTTCTATAAAACACAGTACACTGAAACTTTCATCTGATACATATTTGTGATAAGTCCAGCGAGGCCGTACGTTGCCCTATTTTTTTAATTCTGGGTGAATGGACATTTTTCAGTTCATAATATTTTCTCCAGATCCTTGCTAATACCCACTGCTGAAATAATAGGCCCCAGAAGGCAAAATTGTTTCTCCGCAAATTCTGACTTCGTTAATTTCATTATGCCCCCTCTTACAAGTGCCCATAACCATGAATGCAGTAACTCAATATTTCTCCATTTCCATTGCAATCACATATACCATAATTCTAGAACGCAGCTCTCTACCTAATGTTTGATCTAGTGCCCTAAGAAGCTCTGATGCAATTAACCTGAATAGGATAATCTTGGATTGGAGCATTTGCCCCCAAAAGTAATTATGTATAATTTCGATCTTCTTTGGCCATTGTTACTTGCCTTAACCAAGGGTCAGATATAAGCGGGTCATACACTTTTTTGTGCCCTCAGATTTCTAAACGATCGTGTCCATATTCTCTGATCAATCACTCTCTTGGAGTACAATGATGTTTAGAGTCCTAGCATCGATTACCAACCAGATGCTTCCATATCGTTTCTGTACCACCACCAGTGATCTATACTCGCTTCAGCTCCATTGTATGAAGCTCAGTTTCTCCATCTTGCGTTATTTTTCAGCCACGGGCTCCCTCTTATCAACTGGAATATGGTAGGGTGGTACACTCAGTAGTTTGGACGGTTTGATACTGAGTGTGCATTCTTGTTTCATTACTTGTCGAGGGCTATCGGAAAATAATTCTACATTTCTCTTGACAACATGCAATAGGTATAGTTTTGGTCTACATTTATTTCTTTAAGCCAGCTGATTATTTTTCGCTCTCATCCTCAGCTACATTCCGTTCCTTTCCATGTAACCCTTCAACGTCCTCGTTTCTTCAATTTATGTAGAGCAATTTCAGCTATAATAGTCCCTTCTTCTCTCCCATATTTACTGTTATTTCATAACAATCTACTGTGGGTACTCATTGCTCCCTTTAACTTGTAAACAGTATGTATTACCCTGTCCATTCCTGAAATTACATTCATGCTACGTCAGGAACTATTAAAACCTCATTCTCAAAACTAAGTTGTCCTACATCACACTCTGTAAATATCTTTGGGCTTACTTAATTTACCTGTTGCCCTTACGAACTGGACTCTCATCACTGGCAACTCTGGTAACTTGGCTTTTTAAAACTTCATTCATAGAGCTCTAGATATTTGATATTATGCTACCCAAGTCGACTAATGCATACTTTTCCTTGCACTACACCTTTTTGTTAGTTATGGATCGAAATACATTCAGCTTTTCCTCCATCACTTCCTATTCTAGTAGGTCTTTTATAACATCTCTTATTTATCTCCTTTCTCTTTGCTGTGCTCTTGCGACAATTTCCATCACTCCTTTGTACAACTAAATGTTTCAAACGTTTCGCCCCCTCTTCAATGAATTTTTTATCTGGAGGCTTTTTCTCTTTGGTTGTTCAATTCCAATCTCAGTACTCTTGTCTTCCGTGTAATTTTCAAGTAACTTATTTACAATGTTGACCGCCTTCTGCTTCTGTGCTAAAACTATTCTAATTTCTTTGTTCTTGCTCTTTTCTTCCTTTCTCATTCCTTCCACTGATATTGTAACTACTTCTTTTCTGTGCCCCACTATGTTGTATTTCTTCCTAATCATGTTGCTTCAAGTCATCTTCCATTTTTGCTCAGAAATCTATCTCCTCTGAAACCTCTTTGTCGTCGTGCTCATTTTCTGTGTCATCTTCATCATACTCTTATTTGCAGTTTATCTCTTTCTTTTATTCTATAGCATGTAATTTTATACCTCTTACCCTTCTTCTCTTTATAGCGCAAAAATCATGCCCCCATCTTAAGTAGCCCACTCTCTCATTTTTCCGTCACTACGTCTCGGCGCTGCTCTTCAGACCTAACAACAGTAACAGCTTTACCTGCTCCCTCTTCCTTAGATTCCTTTTCCAATGTATCATTTACAGACTTCTTGCCTTCTCCTCTTTCTCGATACAAACAGAATTCCTAAAGTACTTTTCTCCTATTAAGCATGCTACGTTCCTCCATCTTCGTTTCTAATAAGTCCTCTAATCGTTTACCGGACTCCCTTTTTTGTCATTATTCCTCATGCTATCTTCCAGACAACTTACCTCAACTGATTCTCTGCACATCAACAACGACTTGAGTACTTAACTCTCATTAACCCTTATTTCTTCTTATCGTAAATTCCCTGAATTAAGTTTCCATAAAGATGCTGTACTTTTGCTTGCCTTGCAATAATACTACTCACCCCAGCCCTGAGTATTGATTGCAGTCTCCTGCTATTCTTTGTCAGCACACGTTTCTCCAACTGTAATTGGGCCATTGCTCATTTTTCGCCCCAGTTGAGCCAACAGCATTCAGAGAGTTGTTCAACAGAATATTCATTAATATGAACCTGTGACCTAAGTACACTTTTTGCGTATACCAGGTGTCCCTCCCAGAAATATCGTTTGGCGCATTTCCTCAGATGTTGCGCCAGGTATTTGCTATTTTGTTTTTGCAATATGGGGCTAGTGTGAGGCCATACAGATAATCCTCATCGTGTCTTTAATGCAATGGCCAATGTCAGCGGAAAGCATCGGTTTGTATCACGTTGGGTGGAAAAAGATTTTTTATGCGTAATTTTAAGTGTCCGTTCGATAGAATGGTCCTATGTTAGCCTGGAGCGGTATTTGTTTTATCGATATATATTAACACGGACCGTAAAACACTAAGAGTAGCCAGCACTGCAGCAGCAACTGAGCAGCACTGGTGCAAGGCAGTAGTAGTCACCGCAGGTGAGGGCTGTGCAGTCGCTTCTGGAATACTGGTCATTCTTCGTGTTTTAATGGCGCTGTAAATACGTCTCGATAAAACAAATACCGCACGAGACTAACTAGGGACCGCTCTACCGATGGGCAATTAAACTCCAACTTTAAAAACCTTTTTGTTTTTAACGAGAATTAAACCGACGCTTTCCGTTGACACTGACCGTCGCATGGACAGTATTTGTCTGGGCTGACACCATCTACACGCTGCAAAAACGAAATTACAAATATCTGACGATACAACAGTGAAACTGCACCTCACGACTCTGATGAGGAAAATCCAATCCAATCACTCTCCCTTACTTTTTGTTGGTTCCAACGTGTAACATAGCTCAACGCCATGGCAGCACCAAGGGTCAGGCGAAGAAACGTTCCAAGTGTACGGTTACACTTGCTTTCATTGCGAGGTGCCATAAAATTGTTTACTATCATTTTAGCAGGGGCACCGTTTACCGACTGGACTCTTATTACATGTCTTTGTCCATCTCGATCGCTATTTCGGTCTATTACGCCAGTACCAAGTGATTGCTCACGGTGTAGGGTTCAAATGGTTCAAATGGCTCTGAGCACTATGGGACTTAACATCTATGGTCATCAGTCCCCTAGAACTTAGAACTACTTAAACCCAACTAACCTAAGGACAGCACACAACACCCAGCCATCACGAGGCAGAGAAAATCCCTGACCCCGCCGGGAATCGAACCCGGGAACCCGGGCGTGGGAAGCGAGAACGCTACCGCACGACCACGAGATGCAGGCTCACGGTGTAGGGCGTCAGTGGTTTTGTCGTCATGTCAAGCGTGTTTACATATTCCATGTGTATAATAACACGACAGTCTTCTTCATTTATGTAAAAGAACATACACTTCCTGTCATAATTCGTACTGAACACAAAATTTTCCATCGTGCGACTACCTGGTGTGGTTCTTCTCGAAGACCCGTATTTTATTGTACACGTAGAACATGTAAACGTGTTTGACACGGAGACAGCATCCTCTTAATAGAAAGGATTGTGCAACTTACTCTCTTCATAGCTAGCACTTTAAAATAGCTCTATAGACGAATATCACAGTCGTGATAAATCAGTTCATTCAGTAATAATCTTAACAGCATGTATGAATGCCTGGTTTCGCGGCGATGTGAATTAATAAAAAATTCTTCGTCTTCCAACCGCGTCAGGTGGTTAAATCCCACGAGCTTTCGACCGACCTCTCTTCAGTCATTGTCAAGTGGTAAGACTGAGTTCTGTGTCGCCCTGGCCGCGTCATTATATACCCGCACGGCTGGCTGTGACGTCACTAGTGCTCTCTTCCGCGCCATATACTGTAATGTTTCATCCTGCGTCCGTCGCGCCCCTTTTAACCTCGCGATGCCCGGGTCCCAGGCTGTGCTGAGCTCCAAACCGCCGTCCTTGTTGATGGTGTTTTCAGTGGTTTTTATTTCAATAGCTTCTTTTATCACGCTATCCCAGAATCCTCTCGTCCTCATAACGACAGTTGTTTCGTCGAATAGAATTCGGTATCCATTTTCTAAGGCGTGTTCGGCCACGGCTGATTTTTCTGGACAGCGCAGGCGTAAGCATCTCTCGTGTTCCGTCGGCGTTGCTCCACAGTGCATACTGTTTGGCCGACGTAGTAACAGCCACACTGACATGGTATCTTGTACACTCCAGGCGTTCTAAGCCCGATAGCCCTTCATAGGCCTCATGAGCTGTCGAATTTTTGCTGGGGGCCTGAACACGGATGAGATTTGATATCTCTTCTAGAGCCGGCTAATCTTTCCCGAAACTGTACCACAGAAAGGCAAAAACACAAGGTTCTTGCTTTCTTCTTCAGTCTTACCGGTTGACAATGGCTGAAGAGAACTCGGTCGAAAGCTCGTGGGATTTTAAGCCATGCAAAACACTACGTTCTGCTGCAACTCGACGCCAACATTACACATATGGGCATCACTGCTGATACTGTGGATCGTATAAATAACAAAATAGGTTCAAATGGCTCTGAGCACTATGGGACTTAACATCTGACGTCATCAGTCCCCTAGAACTTAGAACTACTTATACCTAACAAACCTAAGGACATCACACACATCCATGCCCGAGGCAGGATTCGAACCTGCGACCGTAGCAGCAGCGCGGTTCCGGACTGGAGCGCCTAGAACCGCTCGGCCACAGAGGCCGGCCGTATAAAGAACAGATTTAGTTCAATTTGAACATTCAAATCTTGACACTCGTCGTGCAGTGTTGTTAAAATCATTACTTGCTGCTTGCAGACGTCACTCTGCTTTTTAAGTTATTGCTTTACATAGTCACGGAGGGTCTAGCCTAACCAATACCTTACTTCCACTGAAGATATTACTTAGATAATTTTTAGACCCTGGAACAGTTACGAAATACGCAAATGATTTATCATTTGATTTAGATGAAGCAGTCTTTACGCCGCACATAAAGAAATTACCCTCCTAATCAGTAACTGCCAGCATCACACAATAAAAATGGAAGTAAGAAAATATAACATAATCAACGTCTTCTTCATCGATATAATGTATATGGCTCCCAGTTACATAGAATTTACTGAAATCTGATCTGTCATTTCGAGTAATTGAGGTATCTGAAGGTAGAAGCCCTGAAGCTACCTTGAAATGAAATTGCAGAGGTACTGCAAAACTAGTCCAGTCCGACGACGACTTTTTTCTTCCATCATTGTGTCGACTGGTTTGCCGCCGTCCTCCATACTGTGCCAATTTCTTCATCTCGATATTATTTCTACAGTTAACTTCCTGAATAACTAGTTCTACGTCTCACAATATACTTCTGGTCCCCCACAGTGATCATTCTCATATGCCGTTTCTAGTCTATATTGCTTGTTTTGTTCTCGTTAGAAAGCTAACCAACACCCGTTCATTTGCTATTTTGCGTCATTGTTTGAAAACGAGCTAATTTAGCTCAAGAATTCAAAGTGAGATACTTCCTCTACAATTGTAGGTCCTGGTTTGTCACCTACAAATGCGTTTTGACCGAGAGAGTTTCCTTTGTCTGGGTCATGTGTTTTCCTTGCTTCATAAAAGTTCTATTCGAAGAATATAGGTCTCAAGTAACCCATTTCTTTAATTTTCTCTTTCTGTCTCCTTCGTTTTTTTTTGTATTTGTTTGGCTGTACACGACAAATCCAACGTATATGAAGTGTCTTCGTATTTCTGACGTCATGGAAACGTTTTCCTCCAGCGCATACAGACTTCAACAACGAGTGGAAGAACTTCATACAACAAATATGAAAGTAGTCCCGAAAGCAGTTATGATAAGAGTATCGAGTAGCTATATTCAAAACATCAAAAACATTGTACAAATTAACAATGAAGTCATTGAACTAGTTGATGAGCTTTTGTGTTTAGGGCAGCTACAGACACTGGCGTGGCGGGATGGCCAACTAAGGGGTCAACAGAAGAGTAAAAACTATCTGGAGTGCTGTTGAGGGCCCAACCAGGAATTTGAAAAGTAAGCTTCCGATCTGTGTGAAAAGAAAAGCTGAAAATCAGTGTTTGTTACCAATTTTGCATTACGGTGTGAGACATGGACTTCAAATACCAGCACCGTTCAAAAAGAGAGAGTTCCTGAGTATCTAGCTGCGGCGGGATACCTGTTGAGGATCACTCTAAGAAGCAGAAGAAAAGGAATTAAATAAATACAGCAGGAAACAGGATGGAGTGTGTATCTATCGCCTATGTTTTCTTTTCGAAATTTCATTGAAGAGGTTCATTCAAGTTTCGCCTTTCCGACGAGTAAAATGGGTTCAGTAATTTCAGTTGTACAGGCGGCTAATTATTTAAACCGTGTGTCTAGAACTTCCTCTATGCATAGGAATTATAATTAATGATTTTCCTGAATTGACGAAATTCTCTCAAAATTAAATGCAGTTTAATGCTTTACTTCCAACTGGTTCATGCTCCCTCATCAGACTCTCTACCGAACAGCAGTCAGCACACTTAGCTTCAGATATCGGCTTCTTTCAACTACCTCGTGCTACGAATAATTCAGTTATTTTGTTACGTAAGCAGATATTCAATATTTATTCGCAGTCGCCTAGCAAATTTTTTTGGCATATGCTAACATCCATGCAACGCTCTGGGTTCTTCGCTACGCTTAAAATTCTCGAATTTAATTCTCTATTTCACAGATTTAGTTATTTTGAATAGGCTAATCACAAACTCGACTCAGGTATGGCATCCTTTTCACTATTAGGCTGAGTACACTTCAGAAGTAGAAGTTCGTTCGCATCTCTTGGCTTCACACTTGTTGTCTTACATAGACGTGGCCGACCGCAGCGCCGTATTCTGTCTGTTTACATATCTTTGTATTTGAATATGCGTGCCTACACTAGTTTCTCTGGCGCTTCAGTGTATGTACAGGTACAATACAAGTGGATGACAGAACGAAGTGTTCGGACTGAAAAGGATGTAAGTCAGAGACGCAGTCTTTCGGCCTTACTGCTCAACCTATACATTGGAGAAACTATGAAGGGAATAAAAGAGCGCGTAAAATTGAAAGTGAAGGTATGTCAGTCACAAGATTCGCTGATGATATCGTTATACTCAGTGACGGAGAAGAAGAATTACAGGATCTGCAGAATGGAACGTCGATTGAGAGTAAACCGGAAAAAGACAAAAGTAACGAGATGTAGCAGAAATGAGAATAGTGAGAAACTGGCGGTCAGGAAACAGATGTCGTTTCATAGTCTACCAGACTATGAAAGCAAAATAACCCATGACGGACGGAGTAATAAGGACATAAAAAGCGGAGTAGCATAAGCAATGAGAATGTTCATGGCGAAGAGAAGACCACTTATGTCAAACAAAGGCCTTAATTGGAGGAAGAAATTTCTGAGAATGTGCATTTGTAGCACAAAACGGCACAGTAGTAAGTCATGGACAGTTGGAACACAGGAACAGAAGAGAATCGAAGCGTCTGAGATGTGGTGCTACAGAAGAATATTGACAATCAGGTGGATTTATCAGATAAAGACTGTGGGGGTTCTCCGCAGAATCAGCAAAGAAGAAAACGTTTGGAAAACACTGACAAGAAGGAGGGACAGGGTGATAAGACATGTGGTACGACATCAACGAATAACCTCCATGATACTAAATGGAGCTGTAGAGGGTAAAAACTGCAGGAGAAGATAGAGACTGGAGTAGATCCAACAACTGATGACGTAGGGTGAAGGTGCTACTCTGAGGTGAAGAGGTCAGCGCAGGAGAGGAATTCTTGGCGGGCCGCATTAAAGCAGTCTTGAGACTGATGGCTCAAAAAAAAAAAAAAAAAAAAAAACCCTCACGACTCCCACAGTCATTACCAGGAGACACCTAGTGAAGCTGAACTTGGTCGCCACCACGCAGACAACAGCACCATCCAGGAACGTTGAGGTCCCACACACACCACCGATTTTTATCATTAACACACTATCCAAACATTTTCTTAACGGCACATAAATTAAAACTTATATACCCCCCTACTGTTTTGCTTGAAGTACGGTACTTACTAACAGTCAACATAGTGACCCAGAGATAGTTATTAATACAATTAGCAGATTACCGATTTCTATATAATATTCCTCTGTGGGTGGAAAGATAGTGTTTCAGAAGTTATTAAATAATCAGGTTAGTTGTGCTCCATTGTAGATCAGTTTTGTGAATTTAAAACTAATTACGACATTCTTAATTACCTTCTAGTACGTTAATATGCATATTTATTATTGACTGCCAGTGCTGATGTTATTCCTTTGTGAGCTCGATTGCACAGACTTGTGTGAAGCCTCACCTGGAGTGAGAGTGTCCGCACGTCACAGCCGTGTGCGGCCGGCCGGTGCGCGGGAGATGGTTCAAATGGCTCTGAGCACTATGGGACTTAACTTCTGAGGCCACCAGTCCCCTAGAACTTAGAACTACTTAAACCTAACTAACCTAAAGACATCACACACATCCATGCCCGAGGCAGGATTCGAACCTGCGACCGTAGCAGCAGCGCGGTTCCAGACTGTAGCGTCTAGAACCGCTCGGCAACTCCGGCCGGCTGCGCGGGAGATCTGACAGGTTTGCGCGACCTTGCTAGAACGATGATCGACGCCTCGCCCAACGATTCACCGCGTTTTTGTTCTCTGCCAGGTCTCCGCAGTCTGTCTACAAGCGCCTCTGAAACCTCTGCTATCTTCCCGTTTTCCGCCAAAAGAAACTCAATGACAGCTCTCTGCTATGAACGCACCTACGTTACAGACACAATTTTGAAGGCTACGCAAAGCCCCGCCACCTATCGAAACTTCTTGAACCGAAGGGGCTGAAAAGGGAATAATGCACAACGTCCTACAACAAATTCCACAGTTTTTCAACCGAAATTGGAAGAAGAAATGTGCTGCATGACTTATAGAACGCCCCTCGTAGAAAAGGAAAAAAAATACATATTTCGTCATTTTTTGTGACGCAGTGCATTTTTAGAGACATTTTGAAAGGAAATATTTTGAGGGAGAAAACCAAGGTGAGACCAAGAAAGAAACCGGTCGAAGATCTATTAGAAATAACAAGGTGCAAATTATCAAGAAATGAATAGGACGGCACCTAAAATGGGAGAACAGTTGCATCGACAAGACATGGCCTTTATCTTTCTACATCGCATTTAACAGTAGTAGCGCTGCTTAAATTAAGACCTAATGCTAGGGGTAGCAAATTGTACAAAACAGACTTGTACCAAAAAACCATCAAACGAGAAGCAATGACTATTGCTGACAGTTTCACAGTTCTGCGGTTCTTTGGTGGGATACTGAGCGCAAGATCTCCCTTCGTTATCAGTGCCCTGTTTGTAAGCTTATCTCTGCCACACTCTTCTTTTCCGCACAGTCCATTCTTTCCTCAAACTTTTTCGTTTTCCGCTCCTTTTACATAGCCCATTTCCGTACATTCTCTTTCACGACACTTTTCTCCGCCACCTGTTAATTTTGGAGGTTAACCTTTAACACATATCATCTCAAAATTCTGAGGTCGTAAAAGAGAACTATGTGACACCTCTCATTTTATAACACTCCAGTGACATTCCGATCTGTTCCCTGTTAGTTTTACTTGACGACCATCTTTCTCTTCCTAGGCGCTTCAGTCCGGAACCGCGCTGCTTCTACGGTCACAGGTTCGAATCCTGCCTCGGGCATGGATGTGTCTGTGCTGTCCTCAGGTCAGTTAGGCTTAAGTAGTTCCAAATCTAGGGGACTGATGAAGTGCTTAGAGCCATTTGAACCATTTTTTTCTCTTCCTATTTGCAAGATCAAAAGGAATCAGCACTAACTTTTGTCCATAACGTCCCAACTTATGCATTGTTGGCACAATAAAATGGCTTCATTAAATAGGAACCTACCTATCTACGGTGTACAATTTTCTCATGTAGCTCTAAAAATGCTCGAGAAACATGTCATTAATGAACTTCATTTTCTGTTGATGCTTCTTGCCTCAAGTCAAACTGTGAGAGAGGCAGCAAAGTGCATATAGTGATAGATAGTACGATTCAGCATCTACATCATTACTCTGAAATTCACATCTAAGTGCCTCGCAGAGGTTTCACCGAAACATCTTCAAGCTATTTCTCTACAGTTCCACTCTTGAACAGCGCTTGGGAGAAACGAACGCTTAAATCTTTCCGTGCTAGCTCTTATTTGATTATGATGACTATTCCTCACTACGCAGATGGTCGCCAACAAAATATTTTCGCACTTTGAGGAGAAAGTTTATGATTGAATTTCATGAGAAGGTCTCTCCCACAACGAGAAACGCCTTTGTTTTAATGTCTGCCACCCCAATTCGTGTATTTTATATATGGCATTCTCCCCCTATTTCGCGAGAATACAACACGAGCTGCCCTTCTTCGGTCTTGTTCGATGTCCTCCATTAATCCTTTCTCATGCGGATCACACACCACACAGCAGTACTCCAGAAGTGGGCGGACAAGCGTAGTGAAGCAGTCTGTTTAGTAGGCCTGCTGAATTTTCTAAGTGTTCTACCAATAAATCGTAGTCTTTGGTTTGCTTTCGCTATAAAATTATGTATGAGTTCGTTCCAATTTAAGTTAACTCGTAATTTTAATCTCTAAGTGTTTATTGAGCGTACAGAGTTTTAGATAGTGAGATTTATCGTGTAATCGAAATTTAGCGGACGCTATTTAGTGGGGATGATGAGGTCACACTTTTCATTATTTATAGGGTCAGTTACTCTCGCGTTTTCGAAGTCTTTGAAAACACGGACAGTAAGAAATTTAGCCCTTAATTGTTTACATTCTCATTTTCTGTCTTTTTATAAAGTAGTTTCACTGATGAATATTTTAACCAATCAATAATCTCACTGTGTAAGGAACACACATTGCACAACTGAGTGTGTGCAGGACAACACCGACGTCAGTTTTGAGTATTAGTGATTGATGGTTGACTAACTACTTTCCTTGCTCCTTTCCGGTAGCTGCAATTGACATTATTACGTGAGATAATCAGCTTTTAAAAGTTCAACCTACTTCACATTACCTATAATATTTTGCCTTTTTTTATCAATTGCGGACAGGAAACGATTACATAAAATTTTCCGTAAGTGTGGTGGATGGCTAATAGTTTCTCCCATCGAAGAGAATAAATCGGCTGAACAGTCACCATCTGTCCTGATGCTTGTTTCATAAATATTATTAATTTTATTTTGTGAGCTTCTGAGTTTCCTCTGCGAGACGCAGACAGTGTTTGCAGGAAAGGATTGAGTCGTCCAGCACATTATTGCCTTCACTCCGGAAAAGTGTATTTTCTGTATTTTCTTTTGGCGAACATCAAATAGCATGTCTTCACTGGTTTTCATAGTCATCGGATTTGAATATTAATAAAACTACATGGTCTTTATTGGAGAGCCAATAAAGGGCTAGTTTTTCGTTCCCAGCGTGTCTAAATGAACTGGAGCAGTTTTGTTTGAGATGCGTGGTACAGAACTGAACTGATCCCAAGTCTGAATAGGCACGCATCCATTTCCAGGAGAGTTCAGGCTGTTTTGAATGTAGCTAGTGATCCTACAACGGCCTCACCGCAGTGGTAACACCGGTTCTCGTTATATCACAGAAGTTAAGCGCTGTCGGCCGTGGCTAGCACTTGGATGGTTGACCGTCCGGGTCTGCCGAACGCTGTAGGCAAGCGGGGTGCACTCAGCCCTTGTGAGGCCAGTTGAGGAGCTGCTTTGTTGAGAAGTAGCGGCTCCAGTCACGAAAACTGATAAGCAGTGTTCTAACCACAGTCAGAGCAGTGTTCTAACCACATGCCCCTCTTTGTATACAGCCAGTGACGCCTATCGTCTGAGGATGACGCGGCGGTCGGTCAGTACCACTGGGCCTACCGAGGTCTGTTCGGACGGGATGGTTCTAAGTCATTTTTGGATGAGTGTTCATATCCCTTTGTCTGGAGATCGATTTCAATATAAATCGAGTAAGCGTCCGAAGATTGCCCTGAAGGAGCACCCATCGGTGTTCTCCATTAAAGAAGCGTTCGCTGGGCATAGGCCGACAAAAGTGCACTGACAGCGGGCGCCTTGGAAGACGGCTGCGAGATTGGTTTCCGCCGCGGGGCGCGATTGCAGTATCTTCAAGCCGTTGCGGTCAGAGAGGCAATTGTAAGTGCCCGTTGGAACAGTTTCGTCAGCCGTGATGGTGGGCAGCTGCTGTCGTGGGAACTCTTGCTTTGAGGCGGCCGCCAAGACAAAGTGGCCGCCGGAGGAACCGCTGCAGTCACAGCGGCCAAACTGGGCCAACTTCAGTAGCGGACACAGTCGTGTCACCTTCTTCCGAACTGTGATACAGATTTTTATGTCTAAATTTAAACTTCGTCATAATAATACTGATCTTCCGACTATATCCAAAGTGTCGATGAAAGCGTGTTAAGAGCAACAAACATGTGGCGCAATGCTGGAGAAAACGTTGTTTTCATAGCTGGTGGATTATTGAGCATTGTGACTGACTTTCCAGCGATCTTCTTCTACTTCTTTCTGCTTTAGAGGCCCCTTAGGGATAACGCCCCACTTTCATTTCTTCATGTTTTATTGTTCCTTTCTTTTCTTCCTGTAGTCTTTCGTTGTTTCACTGTGTTTCATTTCTCTTGCTTCAGACTACTTTGCGCATGCTTACCTGCGTGGCAAAGTGGTTGCCTCCCAGCAAGCGGGCCAGTGTTCGGTTCCCGGCCGGGTCGAAGATTTTCTCCGCTCGTGGACTGACAGTTCGCGGCCGAACTTCCCCGAATGGGGCCTCTCGGCCTACGATGCCATACGTTCATTTCAATTTTTTTTTTTTTTGCGCGGGTTGATCGATCTCCGTTTATTTTGTTATGACCATCACGTTAGAATGAACCAGTCCTCTCCTTCGTCGAGGCAGACATCTTAATTTCTACACTGCATGTTGGCAAATTATTGTGAAGCCAAATCCCAGAAAGACAGAGGTCCGCGCCTTTCGTCTGAAAAACCAGAAAGCCAGGAGGAAGTTAAATATTACCTGGAGAGGGCAAGAATTATGACATTATGATACTCCAAAATACCTGGGAGTCTCACATACAAAGTCATTGCAAGGAAACGAGACTCAAAGTTCAATGAAGTGGAATTATGTGACTGTGGCGACCTGCAGGACACGCAACATCTCCCGGTCTACATCACCCTGTCAGAGCCTTGCACTGCAGAAGATCGTTAGGCAGCAAGTAATAAGGCCAATTTTCGAGCTTGCTGTCCATTTAATAGAAAACCATTTGTGTCTTGCTGTATTATGTTATTAGTTTCAGTGCCTTGTATTACTTTGCTATACTTTTCTTCATCATGTTTCATTTTAATTAGTTTTATATCTAACTCCTGCACACGTAAAACTAAAAAAATAAATAAGAAATGATTTTATATATTCCACTCTTTTCCAAAACTGGAGTGCTGTCTTTACCACAGGACAGAAATTTCTCATGTTGTATTGCCAAATTGTATTTGTATAATCATAATTGCCTCATTTATAATCTGGTACTTTAGGACCTATTAAAGACAAAATTATTTTGTCTGCAATCTTTATATATAATTACTTAATGTGTCATATATTTTTTATTGGTTAAATAATTTTACATCGCATTTACATTGAAGCAATCCCTCTTGTTTTATTCCTAAATATAACATAAAAATTTTTCATTTCTTGAAATGGAGATACACTGTAGATGCACTAGTTTAAAATCTTTGATCCAACAAAATTTCACTGCAGCACACACTTTTCTGCATACCTGATGATGGCGTAACAGCCGAAAATCGGTTTGCGAAATAAATAATAAATATTATAGAATATTACACTAGCATTATGTGCGTTTTCATTCATAATGTGTAAAATATTCTTCCAAGAACCGATGCAACAGTCAGTTAATACTATAAAACTTAACTTTCATCTTCTCCAATCGTCAACAATGTAAGTGTGTCACTAACTACTTGCTGCAGAAGTAACATTTTCCTGAATTTTTAACACGAAGACAGATTTGTGACAAATTAATGAAAAGATTGCAGTGAATGTTTAGTTTTCTCTCCCATTTCATAAAAATTCAGCACTTCTACAAGACACAATAAACCAGACATTGACTCTAACTTACATTATCATTAACTAACATTAGAATTAACTATCAGGTGGGCTCAAATGCCCGATTATGTACATCACACAACGATTACAATTTTACGTGTTATTATTAATACGTTTAAGAAATTAGAGTTGTAAGTAACATTTAAAACTCTGCAGGGGTTCAGACGCAGAGTTCAGATTTACGACATTTATTGATTATTTTACCTATACAAAATTTCTGTTGAAATACATTCTCAGTACGAAAATCAATAAAATAAGCTTTCGAAACAATGAAGCACGAGTAACTCTGACTTACCTGATTATTTCCGTTAGAATCATTTTCACTGACAGAGGATCAAATGCTCAACAGTTTCTTATGGTCAGACATTTGGTAAATACACCGTTTAAATCTCTAGACTGGTTTCACGTTATCGCAATGTCTTCTCGAACATTCCAAACAGTAATTTTATAGCCTGTAAAGTAATGGTATTAGGGAACCCAACAGTACACTTTTTAAGTACGATGACATTTGTAAGCTATTGTTCTGTCAAAATTAAGGAGGGAAAAGTCAACAGTAATTAGAAAACATTTGTGCTGTTCGCTACGTATGGATCGGGTTGAACTTTACTTCTTGTATCGATCATTTCAGTACAGTGTTTCTTGGTATGCTGTTTTACAAATTGATACTTACAATTTTATGACGACCTCTCGCATTATTTCTTAATACGAGGGTGAGTCAAATGAAAACCTTAAATATTTTTAAAAATATTATTTGTTGTGCAGAAGTGGTACAAAGCTGTATCACTTTTCAACATAATCTCCCCCACGCTCAATGCAAGTCCTCCAGCGCTTACAAAGTGCATAAATTCCTTTAGAAAAAAATTCTTTTGGTAGTCCGCGCAACCACTCATACACCGCGTGGCGTACCTCTTCATCAGAACGGAACTTCTTTCCTCCCATTGCGTCTTTGAGTGGTCCAAGTATATGGAAATCACTTGGGGCAACGTCTGGTGAGTATGATGGATGAGGAAGGCACTCAAAATGCAGGTCTGTGATTGTTGCAACTGTTCTACGGGCAGTGTGGGGCCTTCCATTGTCATGCTGAAAAAGGACACCTGCTGACAGCAATCCACGTCGCTTTGGTCTGACTTGCAGGCCGCAGATGATTTTTTAGGAGATCTGTGTATGATGCACTGGTGACAGTGATCCCTCTAGGCATGTGATGCTCCAAAATGACGCCTTTTTCGACCCAAAAGAGAGTCAGCATAACCTTCCCTGCTGATGGTTCTGTTTGAAACTTCTTTGGTTTTGGTGATGAGGAATGGCACCATTCCTTGCTCGCTCTCTTCGTTTCCGGTTGGTGGAAGTGAACCCAGGTTTCGTCCCCCGTAACGATTCTAACAAGGAGGCGATCACCTTCTCATTCAAAGCGCCGAAGAAGTTCTTCACAAGCATCAACACGTTGTTCTCTCATTTCAGTAGTCAGCTGCCGTGGCATCCAACTTACAGACACTTAGTGAAACTGGAGCACATCATGCACAATGTGGTGTGCTGACCCATGACTAATCTGTAAACATGCTGCAATGTCATTCAGTATCACTCGGCGGTTTTCCTTCACTATGGCTTCAACTGCTGCAATGTTCTGTGGAGTCACAACTCGTTGTGCCTGACCTGGACGACGAGCATCTTCCACTGAAGTCACACCATTTGCGAACTTCCTCCTCCATTCGTAGACTTGCTGTTGTGACAAACATGCATCACCGTACTGAACCTTCATTCGTCGATGAATTTCTACAGTTTTCACACCTTCACTATGCAAAAACCGAATAACAGAACGCTGCTGTTCCCTGGTGCAAGTCGCAAGTGGGGCGGCCATCTTTATACTGATACTGCGACGGTATGTGTGCATCTGTACTATGCTACCACCTATAGGCCATTCTGCACGCTGTTTGTAGCACGCTTACCAACTTACAGGATAACGGCGCGAAATTTCGATTTGTTATTAGAAATTTGGAAATGAAGTCCCATGCTTCTTTACAGAGCGTAGGGGAACGATGCGGGAGACCCGCACCGCCTTACTAGGCAAGGTCCTAATGGAGGTGGTTTGCCGTTGCCTTCCTCCGACCGTAATGGGGATGAATGATGATGATGAAGACGACACAACAACACCCAGTCATCTCGAGGCAGGAAAAATCCTTGACCCCGCCGGGAATCGAACCCGGGACCCCGTGCTCGGGAAGCGAGAACGCTACCGCGAGACCACATTTAAGGTTTTCATTCGACTCACCCTCGTATGACATCAAAACACTAATCTGCACCGCTAATCAGACACTGCTGGGTTCTCTCTACTCGTGATAGGTATTCGTTAGTATTTATCCATATTTAGAGTTCTCTGCCATTCATTATACCAAGAGAAAATGTTGTCCTTTTTTTTTTTTGTATTTCCTTCAGACAGTGCTACGACGATAATTCACTGCAGACAACAGCATCGCCACAGAACAGTCTTTTATTACTGCTGATGTTATCTGATGAATAGTTTATGTGTACTGAGAACACTAGAGTTCCTAATACGCCTCACGGAATGTCGTTCTCCGTGGAGCATCCTGGGGATCAGCCCCATTGTCGGTGCAGCTGGATTCGCACAGGAGGGGAGGGCAGGACGAGGCGCGAGGTGGTGGGAGGAATCCAATTCCGCGTCGGCCGGTGGGCGGCGCCCCGCAGAGCGATTCGCCACGAGCCCCTGGCCTAGGTCTGGGCCGGGCCGAGCTGGCGGCGCCTCGTCAAAATGCCACGGACGTCGCCCTGGCCGCGTCTTCCGGGCCCGCCAAGGCCTCCCCTTCCCAGGAGCACGTGCTCCTCCCACCTGGACTCCGCGTCGTGACGGATGTGGGCGGCACACGCAACCTCCAGCCGTTTCCACAATGGCTTTTCCAGAACTGGTCCGCGTCTCTTTTCCTGCTGAAGCTAACGGTGCCTTACTTGTATCTGAATACAGATACACAATGACTACATCTGTTGTCTCTTCTTTCCTTGCAATGCAAGTATATCACTGTTGTTATTTCAAGAATTTTGGCAAGGGGTAACAAATATAACGCAATGAAGCTGTTACTTCATCTTTCTGCTGTGACACGTATAATGAACGCTAAGATTATCTCATTGGACTACGGAATGTAGAGCCAAGTATAACATAGTTTACACAGCTATGTCTTAATAATGCTGAATTTCAACTCAGTTTTGATGCACTTATGGCCCGCGTCTGAAAAAAAATGATTATGTCAAAACTAGACATGATTGTCTTAATGGGAATTCCACGATCGTTCATTAAATAAAAATATGGCGTTTCAGTCTGTGATCGCTTTTCTTTATTTTCAATGACTGGTTTCGGGCTAGCTGCCCATCTTCAGATCTACTAGACAAAGTTAAAAATATAAATAACAAGAGAGATACAGTTAATGATAGAAATATCTTAGTTTACAAAAAGAAATTTTGGAACGTATTAAATAACAACATACCATACATTGCAGTTACAGAGTGACTTGTCAGTACAGAACAATCGGTCCGGTGTCATAACTAAAGTAAATTGTAATCTGTTAAAACCTTATATTGCAGTTTTAGAGAAACCTGATTGGTAACAGTAAAAAGTGTCCTCTACCTATAACAATTGTGCATCTGTTATCTTACCGTACATATTAATGGCGAATATTCTTTTCAATAAAATATTTTTCGCCACTAATATGTACGGTGAAATGACAGATGCACAATTGTTATAGGTAGGGGGCACTTTTTACTGTTACCAATCAGGTTTCTCTAAAACTGCAATATAAGGTTTTAACAGATTATAATTTACTTTACTTACGGCAGCGAACCGATTGAACTTTCTGTACTGACAAGTTACTCTGTAACTGCAATGTATGGTATGTTGTTATTTAATACGTTCCAAAATTTCTTTTTGTAAACTAAGATATTTCTATCACTAACTGTATCTCTTTTGTTAATTATACTTTTAACTTTGTCTAACAGATCTGAAGATGGGCAGCTAGCCCGAAACCGGTCATTTAAAATAAAGAATAGCGACCAAAGACGGAAACCCCATATTTTTAAAAACAATTATTATAGTGTGCAATGGAAATATATGTAACTGTTTATACTAGTCGACCTGAATGCGTTTTTGACGACATCTGACTAATTGTTTGAACTGAATTTAACTGCGCATGAATGTTTATCATTTCTGTGCCATGAAAACTGCTCGGTTACTTTCGAATTATCATGAAGAGTCGTCCTCTTCGTCTGCAGAAGTAAGTTGTAAATTCTGTAAAGTAATTATTTAGTTCTTCGGATCACTCGTGAAGACTTCACGTTATGATGAGCTGCGTCGTTCCCATTTTTACTGAAATTACTTGTCAGAAGATACGGTTGAAAAAGGTAAGAAATATTTATAGTCTGCTTTCATCTCTGATCACAGGTACGACATATTCCCTTCTGTAGTTCTAGTTGACTCTCAGTTAACATCACCACAATCATTGTGCAACTCACGATTGAAAATTAATTCACTTGCACGATTATAACAATCCTTCCCTGACCACGTTGTCATATGTGCCAAGATATTATTACAGTAGTAATTGCAATTGAATAAACCAAAGTAATTGTGATTGTTATCCCATATAGAGTCATACGACTACTAATTCATTATTTTGGAGGGCGATTAATTAACGCATGTCAGATAAAGAGTTCACTTTCATTGTTGTTGTTGTTGTTGTTGTG
The DNA here is from genome assembly GCF_023864275.1 of Schistocerca cancellata. Classification (NCBI taxonomy): domain Eukaryota; kingdom Metazoa; phylum Arthropoda; class Insecta; order Orthoptera; family Acrididae; genus Schistocerca; species Schistocerca cancellata. The sequence continues at coordinate 598,467,823 of NC_064631.1, read as the reverse complement.
GTCTTCAGTCCGAAGACTGGTTTGATGCAGCTCTCCATGCTACTCTATCCTGTGCAAGCTTCTTCATCTCTCAGAACCTACTGCAACCTACATCCTTCTGAAACTGTTTAATGTATTCATCTCTTGGTCTCCTACGATTTTTACCCTTCACGCTGCTGTCCAATGGTAAATTGGTGATCCCTTGATGCTTCAGAACATGTCCTACCAACCGATCCCTTCTTCTAGTCAAATTGTGCCTCAAATTTCTCTTCTCTCCAATTATATTCAATACCTCCTCATTAGTTATGTGATCTACTCATCTAATCTTCAGCATTCGTCTATAACACCGCATTTCGAATCATATTTTTACATGAATTAAGAACCCCAGCCAACATCCACTTGCATATCTCTCCACACTAGTACAACCTGTGTGAGTCTCTTCATCTCGACACTGGATGACCTATGTTAAGCTGTAGCCTTTTGTAACTGAATATGCCTTTCAAATGAACTTCTTGTGGTTGTCAGTGTCATACGCTGCTAACAAATCTGTGAATGCCATTCCTGTGACTTGTCCTCTTTCGCATCCATATTCTATACACTGAGTCAAATTGAGGATTTAATAGCTACATAACCTTCCTGGGCGAAAACCGGACTGCGCATTTTCAAGGATTCTAACAATATGTTGTGAGATGCGATTGAGGATCAGCCTTTCCAGGACTCTGTACAGTTGGCAAAGAAGAGAAACCGGTTGTAAGTTTTCAGAATTAGTTGGTTGCTTTCCAGGCTTCAGAAGTAATATAGCTTTGGCTTTGCGCCACATCTTAAAGGCCTATAATTTTGAGATTTAGGTGTTCATTAATTGAAGGTCCGTTGCTTTGTTACTGGCCCAAACATTTTAATTTGCTCTGTTCTTAGATCATCTAGGCCTGCAGCTTTGTTGTTCTTCATAGATCGAAAAGTTGCTTCCATTTCTTCCATGGTGAAGGGAGTACCAATGCAGTCTTTCTGGTCAGTACTTCTTTGAAGATTCCTGGCCATAGTTCTTCTCTTAGTTTTCCCATTCAACGAGAGTTGACGTGCAGTTCGACCACGTGTTTCGTTAAACAGGCTTGGAGGACGACTTGTAGGCTCACTTTTAAGTTTCTTCAGCAGCTTCCACGCCTTACGGCTGTTTTGTGTCATGTCTAGTTGTGTCACTATACCATAACATTTCTCTCTTCTTGTTGCTGATATAGCATTCAATATTTTGACGCCTGCTGAGTTGTTTCTTCAGAGAATGGGTCAACTTCAAATAGATGTTCGTCTTTCCGGAGGAGAGATCTTGAATAATTATCAAGTCCAGAGATGTAAGATGTTCTGCATACTGTAGGAATATATCTACGAGAGGTGATTCTAACAAATGTGATAAACCTATCATACATTTCTGGGTTTGGCTTAAGTTTTTACGTCTTTATTGAGTTCGTGACTGAACTTCTCCCACTGGACTCGCTTAAAACTGATTCGTCTTTTAAATTGGGCAGTTTCTGGCTTCAGCACTGTTACCACAGTGCAGATCACTGGTCGGTTCTGAGTGTGGGGAGAGGCCCAAAAAAATTCCTTCTTGCTTGCTGGTGTGTATGGTCACTAACAAATATGTAGTCTAGGTTATACTGTTCACGCCATCTCTCACTGTTGAAGGAGGATGACAACTTTGGGTCATGTGTTAGTATCAAGCTAATCTATTCGGCGCTTTCTTCAAGATTTCTCCATTCTTATTAGTCTCCTGGTAATCCCAAGACGTGCAACTGAAGCAACCTACGACCAACTTTATTGACTGGGATTGAAAATTAGGGGATTCCATGAACTTCAACTCATCATTTGGTGATTTATGCACTGATGTCAGCATGCATGACCAGATCTCAACAGTCAGGATCTCAGGATTCCAGCTGTTGACAGGACGTTTATGTCAGATTTGACAAACAGAGCACTACCAAATTTTGTACGTGATCGTTCAACGATAGAGGTCCATTCTGTTTATTTTTGGCCTTCGGTCTTCTGGTCCTCTGTTTGTCTCCTAGACCAGCTAAATGTCACAAGCTGTATTGCTGCAGATGTCTGACATTAGCACTTCTTTATCTGGTTATATACCTTCACTATTAATTGGTATTACTATGAGAGCTAACTTTGAAAAAAGCTGTTTTAATTGTGGAAAATTCTGTATAGATCAGTCTGGTAGGACATTATGCACCTGCTTGGAGCAACACCACAGAAGTTGGAAATAAAGAAAAAGGTTCTTCTTCTGTATTCCAGCTTAAAGTAGGCCGTATTTACAGTGTGAAACATGAAGTATTACATGACATCCATAGGAGAAGAAAGATGAACTACTTTTAAATTATGGAAATTAATAAACATATATGCAGTAGACCAAGCTTAGTACTGAATGACCTGACACAGTTCCCTTACTCTCCATTTCCAACAGCAGGTATTACTCAAAATAACACCTAGGCCATGTTGTAAATTACCCCTCTTACTCCCATGCCCATTTTTCTTTGCCTCAGTCACTATAATTTCTCTTGCTCTGTTAAAAAATTGTACTTTGCATAATGAGAGCTGCTTCACCTATCTGCTTTATCTCACTAGTCTGATTGTGATTTAGGACCTATTAAAGGCAAGATTATTTTGTTGAACCACACTTTTGGAACAGGTCGCCGAAGTTCGCTGTTCAATTCACTTTCTTCTATGAACACAATTGTAATTTGTGTGTAGTCCACTAATTAATGTGTCATATATTTTTTCTTAGTTAAATAAACTTACATCGCATTTTCACATAAATAATTCCTTTTGTTTTACTCCTAAATATTACATCAACACTTTCATCTCTGGAAATGGAGGTACTCTGTACATGCATAAGTTTAAAATCTTTGATTCTACAAAATTTCATTGCGTCACATATTTATCTTTGTACTTTCTGATGGCAAAACAGCCGAAAACCACTTTATGAAATAAATAACATTGTAGGAAATTCACCAGTGTTGTGTGTGTTTTCATTCACAATTAAGCATTATTAGTAAGCAGTTGTAACATTCGCCACTAACGTGTTACACTTAAAGGCTAGAAGCTTCGAGAACGGTTATGCAAAGAATCACAGAGCTAAATTATAATTTTTTGGGTTTCAATAAAGAACTGGGTAGTAAATGAAAACGTTAAATCCTCGAAAAAATACAGTTATGTTGTTGGCTTTTGTTTGTTTCCAGATAAAAGTCTGCAGTCTTAATGTTATTATCAGATATTCGCAGGTTCTCTGTCCTTGTTACCAGTGTTGCTTAGTATTTGTCCACATTTACACTTCAGATGATTTACTAAGTTTCTGAATAAACTATTCAAATTATTTGAATACAACGCTGATGCTGATTTACGCAGATAACTTGCGAAACAAAACACAGAATACGATAAATGTTGCACACACGGATGTATAACATTGTACACTGAAATGGGTTTGTATAATAAAGAAATACCTTCCAAACTGAATATAAGCTGTCAAACATATTGACTGATTTAACTGTGTAATGACATTGTTCGATACGTGTAATGTAACTGTATAACTATGGCCATGAACTATTCTTGCACTTCCCTTGCTAAAGTAAACGTTTTCTCTCGAAAGCGGAGCATAGCAAGCACCGCTGCACCAAAGCTAAATTCCATTGGTAAATTAGAAATGGTATTGAATCGCGTACAGCATCATGTGCAATGTGGAAACAAACAACATAGTAATTATTCCATGGAAATAATTCTGACTTCTTAATGTTCCACAAAATGATTTATCTAAAACAATTTTATAGCAAAGAATTATGTTATAACTTCGCTTTCAACATCGTGCAAAAAATAATGATTTTAGAAACAATTCTAACAGACTGATAGATTGATTATTCAAAATTTTATTTTAGACAGAAGATTAACCTAGCCGAAATGTTTGAATTCTTTCACAAAACGTATATGTGGCGAAGGATAACTAACTTCCCTAGCAGTGGTCAGTCTATCAGATATGTTGCAACAAAATTTCAGTACGACAGTTACTTTTACGACAGTGTGCTAACTACGAGCAAATTTACAAATTCGCAAATTTACATGAAATCAGTTCTTCACAGAACTCTTTCCAAATTTTATAAACGCGCTCATCATTGTCTTACTCAGTCACTTCCACAAAAATCTGTATTCAGCATTTAACAGCTCAATTCCAGATAAATATTTCCTGACCATTCGATTCATCTGCTTCCCAACACACCTCGACTAATAATAATGCTCTCTCTGATAATCATCTAACAGATCCTCAATTTCCTGTTCCGTTCTTCTGTACATTATTCTTGTCAGCAACGTGGATGTATGAGCTATTAAGCAGACTGTATGATAATTTTCGCATTTGTCCTTGCAATCTTCGGAACTATGTGGACGCTGATTTTCCGAAAGTCTGATGGCAGGCCACATATCGCCAGTCTCATACATTCTACCCACTAACTTGAAAAGTTGTATTGTGGCCACTTGCCTCAAAGATTTTAGAAATTATGCCTTCTGCCTGATTTGATCCTAAACCTTCCAAAGCTCATTTAATTTTGATTCCAATACTCGACACATAAACAACTCAAAACTTTCTTTGGTGAAATTAAAAGCAGAATTGGTAACATTAAAGTGCAATGGGAATTCCGCCTGAACACAGAGGAGAGAGGGGATAGGTAGAAAGAGTGCATTGAATGCCTCTATAAGAGGAGGAATTGTCTGAAGACGTGATAGAAGAAGTAATTAGAGTCTACATAAAGGACATGGGGGATCCATTATTAGAGTCAGAATTTAACGGAGCTTTGAAAGACATGAAATCAAATAAGGGGGATGGGATAGATAACATTTCATCAGAATTTCTAAAACCATTGTGGGAAGTGATAACCAAACGACTATTTATGCTTTTGTGTAAAATTATAAGACTGGCACGTACCATCAGACTTACGGAAAAATATCAGTCATCACTCGCACAGTTCTGAAGACAGAAAGAGAAGTGCGAAAACTACCGCGAAATCAGCTTAACAGCTCATCCAGTCTAGCTGCTGACAAGAATAATCTACGGAAGAATGGAAAAGAAATTTCAGGATCTGTTAGATGACGATAAATTTGGTTTTAGGAAGGTAAAGGCATCAGAGGGGCAGTCCTAGGGATGCACTTGATAACGAACCCAAGACTCAAGAAAAATCGGGGCATGTTCATAAAATTTGTCTACCTGGAAAAAGCGTTCAGTAATGTAAAATGGTGCGAAATATTTAGAATTTGAGAAAAATAGGAGTAAGCAATAGGGACAGATGGTAATATGCAACATGTATAAGAACCAAGAGGGAAAAATAAGACTGAAAGACCAAAATCGGAGTGCACGGATTAAAAAGTGTGTACGGCAGGGATGCTGTCTTCCGCCTCTGCTGCTTAATATTCACTTCGAAGAAACAATGACGAAAACGAAAGGAAAGATTCAGGAGTAGAATTAAAATACAAGGTGAAATGACAAGATTTGCTGATGACGTTGCTGGCCTCAGCGAAGGAGAAGCAGAGTTGCAGGATCTGTTGAGTGGAATGAACAGTCTAATGAGCACAGAATATGGACTGAGAATAAACTGAAGCTTAGTCTATGCTGTTTTGGCTTCGCTGTAAAGTAATGAGAAGCAGCACTAGTGAAGACGGCGAGAAGCTTAACATCAACATTGATGATCTTGAAGTAGACAAAGTCAAGGAGTTCTGCTATCTTGAAAGAAGAATAACTCATGTCAGACAAAGCAAGGGCATAAGCAGCAGACTAGCAGTGGCAAAGAGGGAATTTCAGCTCACAAGAAGTCTGTTAGTATCGAACGTAGGGCTTAATTTGAGGTAGAAATTTCTGAGCTCAGAACTGTATGGTAGTAAATCATGGAGAGTGGGGAAAACGGTACAGAAGCGAATCGAATCGTTTGAGATGTGGTGCTATAGAAGAACGTTGAAAATTGGGTGGGCTGCTAAGGTACGAAATGAGGAGGTTTTCCGCAGAATCGGTGAAGGGCGGACATGTGGAAAATACTGACAAAAAGAAGGGACGGGATGACACGACATGTGTGAAGACGTGAGGGAATAACCTCCATGTTACTATAGTAAGCTGTGGAGGGTAAAAACTGTAGGGGAAGATAGAATAGCAGGTCAGCAACTGGAAGCAGTTAATACCATAAATTATCTGGGAGTACGCATTAGGAGTGATTTAAAATGGAATGATCATATTAAGTTGATTGTCGGTAAAGCAGATGCCAGACTGAGATTCATTGGAAGAATCCTAAGGAAATGCAATCCGAAAACAACGGAAGTAGGTTACAGTACGCTTGTTCGCCCACTGCTTGAATACTGCTCAGCAGTGTGGGATCCGTACCAGATAGGGTTGATACAAGACATAGAGAAGATCCAACGCAGAGCAGCGCGCTTCGTTACAGTATCATTTAGTAATCGCGAAAGCGTTACGGAGATGATAGATAAAACTCCAGTGGAAGACTCTGCAGGAGAGACGCTCAGTAGCTCGGTACGGGCTTTTGTCAAAGTTTCGAGAACATACCTTCACCGAAGAGTCAAGCAGTATACTGCTCCCTCCTACGTATATCTCGCGAAGAGACCATGAATATAAAATCAGAGAGATTAGAGCCCACACAGAGGCATACCGACAATCCTTCTTTCCACGAACAATACGAGACTGGAATAGAAGGGAGAACCGATAGAGGTACTGAAGGTACCCTCCGCCACACACCGTCAGGTGGCTTGCGGAGTATGGATGTAGATGTAGATGTAGATTGGAATACATGCAACAAAAAATTGATGCTGGGGGGGGGGGGGGGGGGAGTGATAATCTCAAATGCAGAGGCTAGTGCAAGAAAAGAATTCGTGGAGGGTCGCATCAAATTAATCAGAAGAATGATTATGCAAATAAAATAAAGCAATAGGATGGTCCTAATGCTACTAGACCATTTTATTTCCTTTACTTTACTTCATTGCCATCTTTTTTATGGTCTGCAATATAGTGAATGAATGGAGTCTCGCGAACCCTGTGCTCCCCGTGAATTATCGTACATTGTGAGTAAAGCAGTCAGGTAGGGAAGTAATTTGCATCAAGCCATTATTGGAAAGATGTCGGACGCAACTCGAACAAAGCTGTTCGCTATTCTCGATGCTGACTGCAAATACGCATTGTTCCTTTCATGGGTGCTCCACATTATGCAAACAGGGCAGATTGTTGGAGGAGCGGCTGTCGAATCTCAGATGTTCGAGCGCAGATTTGTAGACTGTACTGTCACAGAACTAAGTAGCAGAGTAACCCAAGTGCCTGTATAGTAACAAAACAGCAGATATCAAGATCGTGTTGTCACCATGCAGGTTGCAACTACAACAGTTATATCATGCAGACATTATACGCCTCGTAGCGTAATGCAATACTCGCAGTTAATACCGTAATTCCATTTTACACGAAACCAACAAACATTACTCTTCAAATTTAGCTCCTTAAGTAAATGGACTTAGACGACTGATTGTGCCTCACACCGCAGCAGAAATGTGTAGAGCAGTGATGGTGGAATGGAGGTGCGACAGCGTAATAACGATTTTCGATTCATCGCCGATGTGGTAAAGGTACCACGAATGTCACAAGTTATCACAGCTCCTCATTTCATTCCACTAATGGGATAAATTAGCGATCAAAGGGCAGACAACAGCAAAATCGTCACCTATCGAATCATATCCTTCGTGATGTTGCATGCTTCGCATTCTGCTTGTACTCTAGACATACAAAAAATGGATTCGCATATCATTTTAGTGGAAATTCCCATGAGTGTGATTTTTTCAAAAACATATAATATGAACATAAATAAGGAAAAAACTGAAATCTTGGCTTGTAGTAAATTGCCAACAGCACAGCCGCTGAACTGGACGCTGAGAATTCAAATTATTTAATAAGCCGTTAAAATAGAGATAGCAAAGTAGCAGGGGATGGTAGATACTGCCAGGAAATTAGGTGCAGAACTGCAAAAGCTAAAACAGCAGTCAATAACGAGAGGAAACTGCTAATGTAAAATAATATTAGTTTAAATACCAAGGAACCGTATGAACCGTTGCTCCGTATGGCTCAAAAATGCTGTATGAACAATAGGGGAACTAGAGCAACAAAAAAAAACTGCAAATCTTTAAGGCAAGGTGTTGGCGAAGAGTCCAAAAGATCTCGTGGTCAGACAAAACGAGCTGTGAGAAGTTCAGAAATATAGGAGATAAAAGATGATCTTGAGGAAATGTCAAACAGAGGAGTCATGGACTGGACATCTGCATACACATTTCCCTTTCATATTCAAAATCATTGGTGGTGAGGAGGAATGTCAGAAAATAATGCACAAAGCTTTAGTGCATCATACAGATTACACTAGATCTAAATTTAACACCGTAGTGTGATGTGATTTGCGAAAGCTAAGAGGAAGTGAAGAACGAGATGCGATTCGACTTATCTACATCATACTCGGCAAAACACCCAATTGTGAGTGGCGAAGGGTACTTTCGGGACCACTATTTGATCCCTCCAACCCTGTTCCACTCGCGAATAGTGCATGGGAAGAATGGATACCGGCTCTAATTTCTCGAATTTTCCTCGTGATGAATACGCGAAATGTATGTGGTGGGAAGTAATATGTTGTCCGACTCCTCCTGAAAAGTGCTGACCCGAAATATCAGTAGTAAATCTCTCCGTGATGCACAACGCCTCTCTTGTAACTTCTGCCAGTGGTGTTTGTTTAACAACTCCGTAACGCTCTCTGGCCACCTAAACGATCCCGTGACGAAACGCGCCGTTCTTCGTTGGATCCTCTCCATTTCCTCTATCAGTCCGACCTGATAGGGATCGCAGATAGATGAACAATACTCAAGAATGGGACAAACAAGCGCCTTATTAGCCACTTCTTTGGTGGATGAGTTACATTTCCTTAAGGTTCTTCTGATGAATCTGAGTCTGGTGTCTGCTTTTCCCACTATATGTTTTGTGTGGTCATTCCACTTAAGGTCGCTCTGGAAAGTTACGCCTGGATATTTTACGGCAGACGCTGTCTGCAGCTATCTACGGATCGAGAACAAAAGAAGTAGAGGAAGAAGAATAAGCAGAAAAAATAACGATAATGATAATGACGGTGACCTTCTCAAACGTTTCTAGTTGTTCTTAAAGTACGTATATTTCTGGCATCATCTGTACAACGGTATGTTTATTCTATACCGGTTTAGATTGTCTATGTATCAAACGCACATTTTCGTCTTACTGTATATGAGGGAACCAAATGCAGAACATGCAGAACTGTTATAATAGTATGTCTTAATACAGTCCACATAAAGGCGTTGTGCCCTGGCACAATTAGAATAGTCTACATTTAGCGATAACTCCACACTTAATACTAGAATTGATATTATTAATTATTAAGTTTGGCGTTATCACCAAGTGTGGACTACTGTACGTGTGCCAAGATACAACGCCTTTATATGAACTGTGTCAAGACAGTTATGATAGTTATACAGGGTGTTCCAAACATGTACGGCCAAACTTTCAGGAACCATTCCTCACACACAAATAAAGAAAAGATGTTATGTGGGCATGTGTCCGGGAACGCTTAATTTCCATGTTAGAGCTCATTTTAGTTTCGTCAGTATGTACTCCAACGTGATCAAATTGTAAATTTTGACAATCAACATGTGTGGGCTGACGAGAATCCGCAAGCAATTGTGCAATCACGTCATCAACACAGATTTTCTGTGGACGTTTGAGCAGGCATTGTTGGTGATGTCTTGATTGGGCCCCATGTTGTTCCACCTACGCTCAATGGAGCACGTTATCATGATTTCATACGAGATACTCTACCTGTGCTGTTAGAACATGTGCCTTTACAAGTACGATACAACATGTGGTTCATGCACGATGGAGCTCCTGCACATTTCAGTCGAGGTATCGTACTCTTCTCAACAACAGATTCGGTGACCGATGGATTGGGAGAGGCGGACCAATTCCATGGCCTCCACGCTCTCCTGACCTCAACCCTCTTGACTTTCATTTATGGGGGCATTTGGAAGCTCTTGTCTACGCAACCCCGGTACCAAATGTAGAGACTCTTCGTGCTCGTATTGTGGAAGGCTGAGATACAATACGCCATTCTCCAGGGCTGCATCAGCGCATCATGGATTCCATGCGACGGAGGGTGAATGCATGTATCATCGCTAACGGAGGACATTTTGAACATTACCTGTAACAAAGTGTTTGAAGTCACGCTGGTACGTTCTGTTGCTGTGTGTTTCCATTCCATGATTAATGTGATTTGAAGAGAAGTAATAAAAAGAGCTCTAACATGGAAAGTAAGCGTTTCCAGACACATGTCCACATAACATATTTTCTTTCTTTGTGTGTGAGGAATGTTTCCTGAAAGTTTGGCCGTACCTTTTTGTAACACCTTGTATATGTTTTACATTTGGTTGGCTCATATATGACGAAACTGTATATTTGGTCCGTTGACGTACATTGTTTTTCTCTTGTAAAGATGATGTAATGATCGAAACGGGTAGAGGATGAACGTACAGTTTTAAAGGTGATGGCACAAATGTGCTTTTTTCAACCATCTAACAGCTGCAGACAAGAAAATGCTCTACACGAATACTCTGCTCAGTTGATAATTATTTTTGTGAACCTGTGTTTTTATGAGTTATTGTAGAGAATCAAACTTTCTCTCGTTCTGTTTCAGTAGCATTAGTAGTCTAGCAGCCTAGCAAGTAGACAACTGGACTTCAGTGCTAGAGGTCAAGTGTTCAGTCCCAGGCGGAGGCACGGATTTTTTCTCGTTACAGTTCCTCCAGGACGGCCCCCAGATCCAGGTAGCTTGGTTTCAAAATCAGTACCGTGGATCTTTACGGGGCTAAAAGGCGGCGGGCTAAAAGGCGGCCGGGGTGAGGGATCCGCAAACCCTTCCCGTCGTAGTGCCTCGGCGTATAGAAAAGCTCCACCCCACCTACGGCCAGGCCGAAAGTCCGATCACGGGCTTGCGCGATAGACTTCACCCTTTCTCTCCTTCTGATTCATAAATGAATGCTTGCTCTCTGCTGTGTAAAATGTAGACAAAAAGAAATGCTTAATTTGTACAACAATCCTTACAGATACACTTTACAGGTGTTAATTTGGCGGTCCATCATTCTTCTGAGAGGTACGTTGATGTGACGCTGGTGTTTTCCTGTTTCACCAATAGACATTTAAGAAAAAATTAAAAAAAAAAAGACAGTGATATCTGTCGAACCAGATTTCCCGATGTATGCTAATTAGGTCTTAATGTTGGGTGTCTGACGCGCGCCAATATCTAGAGATGTTATCTGTTTGCTCTTCGCAGCGGATAATTTAACACCTCATTGTTTTTGCTCGTCCGTCCGCGCCCTCTTACATTTTTAATGCTCGCGGCACAAACGGTCTCGCCCATTTAAATGCGCCGAACGCTTCTCCAGAAATACCTCTTCGGATCAGCATCATCCTTGTCGCTCGCCCATTAACTCAGTCCCGAGATAAACATCGGTCGCAATTAAAATTGCAGATCTGAGCTCCAAAAGAACACAAAAATACGGCAGCGTATAATTAAAATGAATAAATCTGCCTCTCCACTCGCTCCTAAACAGCCGGCCGCGTGCAGTTCGGAGGCGGCGTCCAGCGGCCGATCTCTCCGAGTAGGTCCCGCTGGGGCAGTCGCGGCCGATCCGATCCACGTATCAATTACCGGCCCGAGTGGCGCTAATGCCTCAACAGTCACGGCCGCGTCTCACCCCAGCCAGTCATTACGCCTTTGGTTTTCTTCTGTTTTTCCTCCGCATCGATCAGAAGTAGATCACTTCGGCGCTCCAAGATCTCATAAGTGCTTTCGATCTGCAGCCAGAATTTCTAAATGCAATGCTACGCAACAGAATATCAAAATGAGACGGACATTCACCAGGAACTCATTCCTTGCCGTTCCTTTTATTGTATTTTTTTATGTCACCAATCTCTGAACTGGTTCCAGACGTTCTTCCATTTCTAACCACGAACCCTAAGCTAATCTTTCATTCTAGGAACTCTTACGAAGAGCGACATCGCAGTAAAACTGTACTTCGTACTGCAACACTCGTCCTGTCTTTCATGCTGTCCTAGAGGAAGTTAAAAGCTCGTCGACAACAGGGTTCGTTGACCTGGAAAACTATTTATTATTTAGCCTGACCTGAAGAGGCCTATAAGGCCAACTCTCCCGTTCAACCAGTAAAAACACATATAAAAATATTACATAATTTTCTCAACTTGTATCTGTACTTCTCGTCCATCTATGTGCCACTCAGAAGTTATTTTGAGAACAATATTACAATTACAACTCAAATAATAACAGTGAATAATAACAATAATAATAATAATAATAATAATAATAAGCGTTACTAATACAATGCTTTGCACAACTTAAGGTCAAAATACTAACGCGGATTCTTTACAGACGAATGGAAACACTAGTAGAAGCCGACCTCGGGGAAGATCAGTTTAGATTCCGTAGAAATGTTGGAACATGTCAGGCAATACTGACTATACGACCTATCTTAGAAGCTAGATTAAGGAAAGGCAAACCTACGTTTTTTGTAGACTTAAAGCTTTTGACAATGTTGACTGGAATACGCTCTTTCAAATTCTGAAGGTGGCAGGGGTAAAGTACAGGGAGCGAAAGGCTGTTTACAATTTGTACAGAAACCAGATGGCAGTTATAAGAGTCGAGGGACATGAAAGGGAAGCAGTGGTTGGAAAGGGAGTGAGACAGGGTTGTAGCCTCTCCCCGATGTTATTCAATCTGTATATTGAGCAAGCAGTAAAGGAAACAAAAGAAAAATTCGGAGTAGGTATTAAAATCCATGGAGAAGAAATAAAAACTTTGAGGTTGGCCGATGACATTGTAATTCTGTCAGAGACAGCAAAGGACTTGGAAGAGCAGTTGAATGGAATGGATAGTGTCTTGAAAGAAGGGTATAAGATGAACATCAACAAAAGCAAAACGAGGATAATGGAATGTAGTCGAATTGGGAATTAGATTAGGAAATGAGACACTTAAAGTAGTAAAGGAATTTTCCAGAATGAGATTTTCACTCTGCAGCGGAGTGTGCGCTGATATGAAACTTCCTGGAAGATTAAAACTGTGTGCCCGACCGAGACTCGAACTCGGGACCTTTGCCTTTCGTGGGCAAGTGCTCTACCATCTTTTTTTTTTTTTTTTTTTTTTGGTTTGTTAAATCTCAATTTGTTCTCTTTTGTTCGGTGCATCTGCTCGGGGCGGACGTCGTAAGACATCGGTTTAAGTTCGTTGTTGATCGATTAACTCAGTTTCTTTATTACAGAGGGCAGCTAACCCTCTGACCGAACACGCTGAGCTACCGTTGCCGGCATCATCTGAGCTACCGAAGCACGACTCACGGCCGGTACTGTAAAGGCTGTGCTACAGAAGAATGCTGAAGCTGAAGATTAGATGGGTAGATCACATAACTAATGAGGAAGTATTGAATAGGATTGGGGAGAAGAGAAGTTTGTGGCACAACTTGACTAGCTTGACTAGAAGAAGGGATCGGTTGGTAGGACATGTGTTGAGGCATCAAGGGATCACCAATTTAGTATTGGAGGGCAGCGTGGAGGGTAAAAATCGTAGAGGGAGACCAAGAGAAGAATACACTAAGCAGATTAAAAAGGATGTAGGTTGCAGTAGGTACTGGGAGATGAAGAAGCTTGCACAGGATAGAGTAGCATGGAGAGCTGCATCAAACCAGTCTCAGGACTGAAGACCACAACAACAACAACAACAAGGTCAAAATAAGTAACGTGACGTAACGTAGTAACTAGTCTATGAAATGAACGAAAGGACAGGAGTGTCTTGCCAGAGTTTCTCTTATTCGTGCATAGGGATGGCGGTTATCGTTGAAACAGCTGGTTTTCCGTTACACCGTTCTTTTCATCTCCAGTTTAAGCTGACTGTTACAACTGCTTAAAATAACCGGTTTCTGAAATAACCACTTTTCTATGTTTTATTGCTATGATTGCAGTAACAAACGTAGTCTTCTAACGAAGATTCAAAAACTCTATTGATGATGAAGGAATAGGAGATCAGGATCGATATGGGATTTAGGCTGCAACAGAAATCGATCTCATTGCCTCCAGCGAAGATTGCAAAGGTAAAGGTGACGGTTGCGGCGACAGCGGTCACGAATTGACTTCCCTGCACCGTCACTTTTGGATGGTACGAATTTTTCGCCCTGAAGCTACCACAGAATTAATAGGTTCTTATCTTAAATTTATAGCATCTCAATAAAATAGTAGGTATATCAGTCACATTTACATTCTCTTCCAAGGAACATAGTGGGTGTTCTGTCCCTCTGTGATGTCGGAAGTTTGTCGTGCCTCCCGCAGTTTTTAGTCTTTTAAAACAAATGCATCATTGTACTTCAATGCCACCGCACTTCATAAAATACTTCCACAATCTAGGAATGTTACCGTTCTGCAATTCAACTGATATTTGAGGACGACAGCAAGGAAGTACCGTATAGACCAGGTGGGGGCAAGTATTGTACACGCCCGTACACATGTACTGTCTAATAGGTCACGCCACTAGGTTTGCTAGCAGTCCGGCTTTAACCGACCAAGTATGTACGGTTTTTGTTAGGTTGTTTAGCGATAGGCTCGTTCTAAGCAAATGACGTAAACACGAATGATAAGTACGAAGATGAATAAGGGGATATAGCATAAGGACATATAGATGTAACAACCGATGCTGTTCGTACATCTGTGCCCTATGTTTTCTTCGTAGGACGAACGGTTCTAACGAGCAACGTCACAATCACATTACGGGCATAACGACCGAGGCTAAGTAGAATTAAATGTGCCGATCAGCCGATGCCAACCCGCCCACTGCAGCATGCTCGCTGGTCGGCCCTGAGCGCATTGAGACACACAAGTGCATAGTGGTGAATTTTATTCGGAATTATTGAAATTGACAGCATATTACTTTGCAGTTCCAAACCCTGATGCCAACATGGAATGGTTCTTTTGTCTCATAAGCGCCCAATGGACAAAGGAACGCAATGAATTGCAAACCGGCACGATCACAAAGATGTTGTTGTCGTGTAAACTAAAATTATTGTGCCAAGAGTCACAAGAAATGATTTTCGAGAAAAAGATTGTTCTTCATAAAAAGCGATAAAACGAGAAATATTAATATTTAACTACATGTTATTGTTACCTGTTTGTAAGCCTATCTAAAATGAAAGTTATTGAATATCTTTTCCCTTTCTGCCCGAGAAGAACATATAATTGTTTATTTCGCTGAAGAACTTTTAGTTTAAAAAAATGGTTCAAATGGCTCTGAGCACTATGCGAGTTAACTTCAGTCGCTAGAACTTAGAACTAATTAAACCTAACTAACCTAAGGACATCACACACATCCATGCCCGAGGCAAGATTCGAACCTGCGACCGTAGCGGTCGCTCGGCTCCAGACTGCAGCGCCTAGAACCACACGGCCACCCCGGCCAGCTTTTAGTTTATTTTGACACAAGATTATCTTAGTAAGAAGACAGCAATTAAGAAGACAGAGCACTTAGATGAGATCATAATTGCCCTTGTCCGCCCCGGTAGCTGCGCAGTCAGCGCGGCGGATTCCTAAGCGAAAGGGCATGAGTTCAGCTCCCTGGCGGGTCGGAGATTGTCTCCGCTCGGGGACTGGGAATTGTATTGTCCTTGCGTTCGTATCTTCATACCTGACATTTCACTCTTGCTATGATTGAATGGTCTCGTCCTGAATGCCAGTACGTTTAAAAAAATACCAAATTATAAGGATGTTTACTGATTATTGATTGTAATCACGTTGAAGAATGGTCTCTCTAAAAACTCACTAACTGCTTATTAATAATTATTTCTATCTCAAAGAGTTAGTCGGCCGTTTCGGTAAAAAGTCCGGTTAAACATAATGCAGAGTTCGGTTTTTCTGTTTTTGAATCTGGCAACCTTACATGCCACACGGCGACAGGTACATTATTATCTCTACAGTGCTGTACTGATTCTTATGTCGTTTGTCTGTTGATTCTTCCTAACCGTAGGCGTTGTTATTAAAGTAGTGCTGGGTAGTTTTTCCAATATCTACAATAAACCAATATTTCAGAGGATAGGGAAATTTTACTAATAAACCTCACTCGTTTTCAAAAATAATTTTATTTAAAAACAAAAAATTTTAGCCCAATTGCTGTGGCAGATTGATATGCCGGTTGTTTTACCCAGTTATTAAATGGTTCATATGGCTCTAAGCACTATGGGACTTAATATCTGAGGTCATCAGTCCTCTAGACTAAGAACTACTTAAACCTAACTAACCTAAGGATATCAAACACATCCATGCCCGAGGCAGGATTCGAACCTGCGACCGTAGCAGCAGCGTGGTTCCGAACTGAAGCGCCTAGAACCGCTCGGCCACAGGGGCCGGCACCCAGTTATTAGTAAAACACGAAAAAAACCTATTACAACCGATAACGCACAAATTCCGAATACCACAAAATTATTCAGAAGTAAAATACCGGTATCAATTTTAAACGTTAGGTATTCCCATCCCTTCTCGTATCCAAAAACAGCAGGCACATAGTATGAGATCGGCGTGACTATTGCACCGCAACACGAGGCAGCTGGAGGAACAGGAAAAGGCCGTGTGCGTCAATCAGCGAGCAGTTACAGTGCACTGTGCTGTTCTTCGTCTTTACAACATCGCCCAGGGACAACATTCGGGTGACTTCACTCGAGGAAGAATCAGAAACTGGAACATCAACGAAGTGTGACGAGTGTAACCCAGGAGTTTGAATTGCTCATAGCTTTGTTTCAAGAGCATGGGTAGCGTTCCGAACCACAGTCACTGCTGCCCGAAGGAGAGGAGGTGGGCGGCCACAGCAGCAGACGACCGCTACATAGTACAACAAGCAAGAAGGGACCCACGTCAAACAGCTGGTGCAATTGCCATCGCATATAACAGGACTTCCAGCCACGCAGTCTCACGCTCCAAAGTGGTACGATGACTGCGTGGGGATGGTGACTTTGCCCGAAGACCAGTACGTTGGGGGGGGGGGAGGGGGGGGGGGGAGCCGCGTGCTCTTCTCTGAGAAGAGCAGATTCAGTCTTAGTACTGATTCCGAACGTACTCTCATAGCGCGAGAGTTGGAAATACGTGATGCACCAAGAAACATTGTTGTTTCTACATCTACATCGATACTCTGAAAATCACATTTAAGTGCCTGGCAGAGGATGTATCGAACCACCTTCACAATTCTCTATTACTCCAATCTCGTATAGCAAGCGGAGAGAATGAACACCTACATATTTCCGCACGAGCTCAGATTTCCCGTATTTTGTCGTGGTGATCGTTCCTCCCTACGTAGGTCGGTGTCAACAAAATATTTCGCATTCGGAGGAGAAGATTGGTGATCGAAATTTCGTGAGAAAATTGCGTCGCAACGAAAAACGCCTTTCTTTTAATGATATCCAGCCCAAATCCTGTCTCATTTCTGTGACACTCTCTGCCATATTTCGCGATAATACAAAACGTGCTGCCTTTCTTTGAACTTTTCCGGTGTACTCCGTCAGTCCTATCTGTGGCCCCGCATTATGAAAAAATTATCAACTTAAATCACTTAATAAAAGCAAGTCTTCTGCTCCAAACTGTATACCAATTAGGTTCCTTTCGGAGTATGCTGATGCATTAGCTCCATACTTAGCAACCATATACAACCGTTCACTCGACGAAAGATCCATACCCAAAGACTGGAAAGCTGCACAGGTCACACCAATATTCAAGAAAGGTAGTAGGAGTAATCCACTAAATTACAGGCCCACATCGTTAACGCCGATGTGCAGAAGGCTTTTGGAACATATATTGTGTTCGAACATTATGAATTACCTCGAAGAAAACGGTATATTGACACACAGTCAATATGGGTTTAGAAAACATCGTTCCTGTGAAACACAGCCAGCTCTTTAATCACATGAAGTGCTGAGTGCTATTGACAAGGGATTTCAGATCGATTCCGTATTTCTGGATTTCGGGAAGGCTTCTGACACTGTACCACACAAGCGGCTCATAGTGAAATTGCGTGCTTATGGAATATCGTCTCAGTTATGTGACTGGATCTGTGATTTCCTGTCAGAGAGGTCACAGTTCGCAGTAACTGACGGAAAGTCATCGAGTAAAACAGAAGTGATTTCTAGCGTTCCCCAAGGTAGTGTTATAGGCCATTTGATGTTCCTTATCTACATAAACAATTTGTGAAACAATCTGAGCAGCCGTCCTCTGTTGTTTGCGGATGACGCTGTCGTTTATCGACTAATAAAGTCGTCAGAAGATCAAAACAAACTGCAGAACGATTTAGAAAATATATCATAATGGCGCGAAAGTTGTCAGTTGACCCTAAATAACGAAAAGTGTGAGGTCATCCACATGAGTGCTAAAAGGAACTCGTTAATTTTCGGTTACACGATAAATCAGTCAAATCTAAAGGCCGCAAATTCAACTAAATGTCTAGGAATTGCAATTACGAACAAATTAAATTGGAAGGAACACATAGAAAATGTTGTGGGGAAGGCTAACCAAAGACTGCGTTTTATTGTAAGGACACTTAGAAAATGTAACAGATCTACTAAGGAGACTGCCTACACTACGCTTGCCCGTCCTCTTTTAGAATACTGCTGCGAGGTGTGGGAGTATTCACAGTGATGAAACAAAGCAGTAGGCTTTACCAGAAATATCGACCCTTAGACAATGTGTCTAATAGGGTATTTTAAATACGAGTGTATGCCATCTTAGGAACTCACTGTATTACACTTAAAACACTTGTTAATGGCACTTTGAAGCCGAAATCACGATCGTGTAAATGTAACACTGCAAATGAAAAGCAGTCTAATGGCAGTACTGACTAAAGAAATGATTTAAGTTGCTTCGCTACTCCGAGGATATTTACTTCTACATTACTCATGTTGGCAGCTGTTCTCGATTCGAATTCTGGAATATTTACTTCGTCTTCTTTTGTGAAGGCATTTCGGCAGGCTGTGTATAGTAACTCTGCTTTGGCAGCACTGTCTTCGATAGATTCTCCATTGCTATC
This sequence comes from Schistocerca cancellata, assembly GCF_023864275.1. Taxonomy (NCBI): domain Eukaryota; kingdom Metazoa; phylum Arthropoda; class Insecta; order Orthoptera; family Acrididae; genus Schistocerca; species Schistocerca cancellata. The sequence goes on along the minus strand of NC_064631.1, from coordinate 598,448,651 downwards.
ACGGAGAGAAGGCACTTCTTGCCGCTAACATACTTCACATACGACCAGAATCTCTTTGGATTTTCTGCCAGGTTTCGAGGCAAAGTTTCGTTGTGGAAACTGTTATAAGCATCTCGCATTGAAGTCCGCTCTAAATTTCGAGCTCTGTAAAAGATAGCTAATCTTGGAGATTTTGCGCCTGTTTAAATTTGGCATGTTTGTTTCGTTGTTTCTGCAACAGTGTTCTAATCCGTTTTGTGTACCAAGGAGGATCAGCTCCGTCTTTTGTTAATTTATTTGGTATAAATCTCTCAATTGCTGCCGGTACTATTTCTTTGAATTTAAGCCACATCTGGTCTACACTTATATTATTAATTTGGAATGAGTGGAGATTGTCTCTCAGAAAGATGTCAATTGAATTTTTATCTGCTTTTTTTAACACGATCGTTTTGGTGGTCTAGGTGGTATGGTGTAGGGAGGCATAACGTTGCACGGACGTACTCACTGCCAAATATTTAAAAACGGCATACTCACCGGCCAGAGTCATGGTACTCCTACCCCACGGGCGTCTTTTCAGGTGTACATTCGGCCTTGACTTCATTTTTATGGATTACACACGCGACCGCATCGAAAGCGCAGGTGAGGAGCTCTTGGAACGAGAGGATATCCGGCGAATGGATTGGGCTGCCCGTCCCCTCGACTGAAATCCGTTGAGCACATGTGGGATGCGTTGGAGAGACGTGCTGCAGCATGTCAATGTGCACCAGCGACCACCTACCAGTTTTGAATGGCGCTGATGGAGGAATCGACCACCCTACTACGAGAACTCTTCAACAGCCTCATGGTCAGCATGGGTGCACGTCGCAGAGCTAGCATTCCTGTGCTTGGTGACGACACATCCTTCTGAGTACCATGTCCCGCCTTTTGTAATGTCCAGGGGACCATCATAACTCGTGGTGACTTCAGTGTAATTATTATCTTTGAGTAACAGTGTCCTTTCTGTTTGAGTCATTTTGTTTTTCTTTCAGTTACCTTCTGTGCTATACTGTATTGTAGCAGTTCTTTCTGTGTGAACGCCATCCGGAAGTTAAGTTGTGCACATCAGTGTAATAATAACAAAGGGCATTAAGAATAACTATAATATTGGTTAGTTTACCATTTCTGAAGTCGTGTTTATTACCATCAGAAACGAAAGGTATAATGAAAGAGGAGAAGATAGAACTGCCAGTGACAATGGCTGTTAAGTAAGACAGACTTTCAGTAGAGAACTTCATAGATAGAGGGGAGGGAAAAGTGGTGGGTGAGGGGCGTGGAAAGTGTGTGATACAGACAACTATATGAAAGAGAAAGCTTTGGTGGACCGTTAGCTGGTTCTTGAAGTTTAAAAGGAATTTAATTTTTCTGATATTCTGAGGAAGTTCTTTTCATATCGGGCTCACAGTACAGAAAATTATTTTCAAAAGATGGTTGTGTTATGTAGTGGTACAGAGAGGATTTTACTTTTTGGAGAACATTTCTGCTGTCTTGTTTGGATAGTAGTGTAGAATCTGAAGGTAAGTGATTGGGAAGATGATAGAGTAAACTCGGAATATTATAGTCTCTCAGCTTATCGGCACGTGGCCATGATAACTGTTGATAGGTAGGAGTGTCATGGTCGAAATGGCATACGTCACAAATGTACCGCGCGCTAGCGGTCATCGCCAGTTCCAGCTCTCAGAGGAAAGTCTTTCGAGAATAATGTCACCATAATAAAATTTGAGTAGCGTTTGTGATTCTACGAGTTTCTTGTTAAGCTTGGGAAGAAATACTCTTTTATACTTAGGAAATGAATGAAGTGATGCTGGTTTCCTTATAGAGGCAGCATTTGCGTCTTCAGTCCACTGTTGGTGATGGCCCGAAGTCCTTTGTAAGAACAAGAAAAGCTTGTTTCTACCCTTTTCCCTAGATGAAAGGTAAAAGACATTAAGATATTGTGCGAGCTGGCGCAATGGTTAGCACACTTGATTCGTATTCTGGTGCACGACGGTTCAAACTCACGTCTGACCATTCAGATGAAAGTTTACCGTAATTTCCCTAAATCGCTCCAGACAAACGTCAGGATGATTCCTTTGAACGGGCTCCACCGATTTCCTTCGCATCCTTGAATCATTTCCAGCTGATGTTCTGTCTCTAATGACCTCAATGTCAACCAGACGTTTAACGCTAACATTTCTTCCTTTTGAAGTAAAGGCTCTGTACAGTCTTAGATTCAAAGTTATAAATGTGGTACTGATCCTAAATGAGTCCTTTGAGATAAGAGACAGGTAGTCTTTCTTTGGTATAAACAACTTACTCTTTATAGGGAGAAATTTTCGCCGCATTGCTTGCATACGTTTATTTTGACAGCCGTGTACTTGCTGCTCCAACAGTACTCCAGTACTCCCACATGGTAAATGAGCATTTCACGAACAACTTGACAGATGCTTGTTGAATATTCGTCTCCACACGATCCAAAACACCTTCTAAAAAGCCACTGTACGACCGTATGCTGATGGGCCAAAAATTCATGACCGCCTGCTTGATGCCCATTGGTCCACCTTTGGAACGCAGTAAATCAGTGATTTTTCATGGCATCCATTCAGAAAGTCTCCGATAGTCGTGTGACTAGGTCCTCCCGTCGGTTAGACCGTTTCGATTTGATGCCACTTCGGCGACTCGCGCGTCGATGGGGATGAAATGATGATGATTAGGACAAGAGAATACCCAGTCCCCGGGCCCTGGAGATTGACATTCTGCCGCGCTGACCACTTTTTTTAAATTTATTTATTTTCAATAAAGATCACTCTGTTAAAGGGAACATGTAGATCATTTCATGGTATAGTATGTGCATTACATATTGAGTGGTGTGAGTAGCGTGAGGTTCATTATCAGCTGTCAAATGTGCACACCGACTGCACCCGGCACCTCCCAACTGCGTGGTGGGTCGAGGAAGACTGCCTGATGATAGTTGGCAAAGGTTTTCCGATAGTGTGACCATCTATGAACCTCATTGTGGGCTTGCTGCAAGAAATACCAGAAGTTAAGTCGCGACTTCGCAGCATCCCCATAGAGGTACGCGATCGTCCAACCTTTGACCCAGATGATCGACTGTGATTTAGTCACCGGAAAGTAGTCACTCTCCGGATGTAAGAAGGAAGCAGGTGTAATATGTTGCGGGGTGTCACGGAGGTAGCAAGCTACCATCTGTCTTCCTAGGAGCCAGACGTCCTCCACCGCGATACAAGTTAAGCGGTGATGGTCATCATCCACTTGGCGACGTTTCGGGCATAGTGGAGTGTCCACTAGTCCAATTGCATGGAGCCGTTGGTTGGTGTTGAACTTGCCACAGGCGACAGAGAACCACAGTGCCCGAACGAAGGTAGGAAGGAATTTGTGGTGCACATGTCTCCAAATCTTCGGCCAATGCAACCTGGAGTGTTTGAGTTCAATGACATTACGACTTATCCGTCGTAGCAGCCAAACATAAAAATCCTTCGCGCATGGCGGTCCCGTGCGCGGGAGCTCATCTCTGAATAACTAAGTTCCACGATAAATGTTTATATATGCGCAAAATGTGGCATAATGTTGCCCACAGCCACCGGAGGTATGAGGGACGCTGGAACCAGGATATCCAGTAGGCGGGATGTAAGGGAATCACCCCCGCTACGCTATTGCTTGTACATCGTGGCTAGAAGGAGCGCCGTCGCTCGGCAGTGAACATTCGTAACTCCGAGTCCCCCCTTGTCGGTAGGCAGCGTGAGCGTTGCGTATCGCACCTTGAGGGGCGATCCAATCATCACAAAATAACCTAGTGCGGATTGAAGTCGACTTCCGAGCGTGAGTAGTAGGGGCAGGATCTGCGAAATATGCACCATTCGAGAAACCACATAAGTGTTCAGATACTCGACTCGCTGCAAAGGATTAAGGCGCCGTAGAAGATGTTGTCGGACCATGGTGCGTGTTGTCTGTAAAATACGTCGGTAGTTAACTGCCGCAGTACGTTTTACAGATGAGGTAAAGTCTATGTCGAGATAGTGGGATCGTTGCACATAAGGAAACGGACTGATTTCTTCCGGCGTAAGGCCCCTTCCAACCGGCATTGCCGCCGATTTGTTCATGTTCACTGCACTACCCGCCGTCACACTGTGATCCAACAACATTTTAAAGACCGACTTCACCTCTTCCTCAGAACGAACGAGCAGCAGGAGGTCGTCCGCATAGGCACGACATTTGAAGGTGTAGCCCCGTAGTTCCATCCCAGAAAGAAAGTTTGTTAGCCTCCAAATTAATGGTTCTAACGCTATCGGTATCCAAGGCTTCGGTTTATGTACTGGTACCAAGAGGCCTTTCATAAAAGCTGGTGGAATAGGCGCATTGGAATTTAACGTCTCGTTGTACATTTCCGTCCATCGCGATGCCACTTCGTTGCGAAATTCTCGGTAAAATTCAGCAGGAAGCCCATCAATGCCTGGGAACCGATTCAATGCACCTTGTGCGATCGCATCACGTACGTCCTCACAGATAATGTCTTCCAGTAAGGTTGCCGCGGCTTCCACCGTCAGTGTACAGGAGACGTGCATGGCTATGCTGTCGGGGTCATCGACAGGGGCTGCTTCTTCCCGATAGATGTGTTGGTAATGGTCGACAAATGCTGAGACAATGTCCGCTTGACGCGTCACTCTTCGGTCTTCGCGGGTAATTAATTCCCGTACCAAAACGCGTCGTCGGTGCTTTCGTTCATTCACGACGTGGTGCATTGAAGGAATCTCGTGTCTTATCGTATCGTGACATCTGGCGCGCACCATGGTTCCCTGAAGATGTTTCCGAGCTAAAGCCACTAGTTTAGCTTTTATCCTTTTGCGTTCGATCCAGATGTCCCGTCCCGGCGGACCATCATCCAGGTCGCACAGCGCTGCAAAATAAAAGTCGGTCGTACGGCGGCGCCATTCTGCCATTTCCCTGCTATGTGAGATGAACGTACGGCGAAGCGCAGGTTTAGCACAAGTCAGCCACCAATCAAGCATCGTCGCATACCTTCCAACCCTTCGCTCGCACATCGTCCATGTCTCAAGGATCCTTTGACGGCATTCAGGATCATGTAGATGTTGATTGTTTAGTTTCCACGGAGCCTTACTTTTCCACACCTCTCTACGGGGAAGAAGCACCGTGCAGATGTAAGCGCTGTAATCTGAAAATGCCAATCGCCAGCGTTCCGCGTCCTGGACATCATTTGCATGAGCCCGTGAGATATAAATGCGATCTAATCTGCTCGCCGAATGACTTGTCACATAGGTGTATCCCGGTGCATCTCCATGTCGTAATTCCCACGTGTCACTAAGAACAATTTCGTTGACAACGATTCGCAACTCTTGGCTGATGTTTGCTTGTGGCCATTGGTCTTTCTGGCTGAGAACACAGTTGAAATCTCCACCAAATATTACACATTCATAACGCCCATGGAATAGTGGGGCAATGTCTTCTGCATAAAATCGCGCCCTTTCCCGCCGCCGATTATTTCCCGACGGTGCATAAAGATTGATGATGCGTGTCCCAAACGTCGTGAAAGCCGTTCCCCTGGCCGACGGAAGATATCACACGTTTTCCACTGGGAATCCATCTCGCACGTAAACTGCCAACCCACTCCCATTGTGATCTCCATGTGACGAATAGGATTGGTAGCCTGCGATGTATGGGAGTGCAGCTATGTGGACTTCTTGCAGCAAAGCAAAATCCACATCAGATGCCTAAATCGTTTCCTTCAGTAGGTGTATTTTGGCCGGTGAACGCACGTCATTCATATTTAATCTCGCAGTACGGTTCGCATGGCGTTGAATCCCACTCTGTCGAGGCGCAACAACATCAACTTGCATCGGCGCTGGGGGTTGAGTTAGAAGACGTTCTCCCGCCCCTCACCCTTTACCTTCAGCAATTATTAGGCCGTCTTCGTGAGTGCTGGCTGCCTCTGTATGACGTCCGGCGCCTCCTCAATATCGTCATACCACGCGTTTTCAGGCAGAGATATATTCGTGTCCATAGCCACAGCATCTGCGTCTGGAGAGCCAACTGGCTGTGATTCCTCTTCAGCATCAACACGTCCCTGTACCGTTAATGTGACAGACCGCTGTCGGTCTGATCGAACCGTTTCCATTGCCTCATCCTTTTGCGTAGAGGCTGTTGTGTCGTCTTGGTCCACAGGCACATCGTCGTCGGGGCAAGGGGAGTCATCCCGAGGAGATGTCGTGCGACGCCGCCGTTTCCTCCTTTTCGGGGAACGTTGTTTGCGTGACCTTCTTTCCGTGTCCGCAGATTGTAGGGAATCACGTCTGCCCGACAGAAAAGCATCTGTAGGAACTGGCAATGTTTCGAGTTCCATCGTTGTACTTGGCGGGAGTTCGGTCGAAACTGATGTTGTCGTCACAGAGTGCGTTCCAGACGGAACAGCATCCATAGTGGCTGGAACTGCTTCGTGCACTATCGTTGTGCTTGGTGGGAGTTCGCTCTCATCTGATGTTGTCGCCGTAGATTGTATGCTCGATGGAGCACCATCCTCTGTCATCCCGACGTCTGCTACAAGTTTTCGGAGAGTGCCATCTTGATCTTCCATCGGGGCTGTGTCCTTTCGGTCATCAGCGGACGCAGTGAGGGCTTTGGCGTAGGTGCTCGGTAGTACTGTCATCGCCAGCGATGACTCCCGCACATCTGAAGGCAGTTGCGTAATCCGCCGTTGCATACAGTTCGACCTGAGGTGTCCCTCCTGGACACAGCCAGAACATGTACGTGGTTGACCACCGTAAATCACCACCGCCCGACAACCACCAATCGTTAGATAGGACGGTACATGCTTCTGAAGATCAATAGTGATCTGTGGCACTCCGTTAAGAACGGGGTACCTGGCGAATTGTGTCCAGCGTTTTGCCGTGTGACCATGTACCGTGCCGTATGGCTTAAAAGCCTCGGTAACTTCGTCAGCCGGGAGCTCAAATGGCAGCTCAAAAATACGTACTGTCCGTACACCCAGACCAGCATGTTCTACAGTAACCGTGTCGACATTCCCGTCACCATGGCAAAATCGGAGACCTGCTTTTGTCGCCTTTAGAATTCTCTCACACACCGCGTCATTTACCATCTTAACATACTCCGTGGGACTAATGATGGACAGGTGAATTCCGACAATATCGTTTGGCGGTATCTTGACTTCCTCTCGAATGAATCGTTCCACTGCTAAAGCCTTTGGTCGTTCGTAGTCTGCCAGCCGAAGTGGCCGAGCGGTTCTAGGCGCTTTAGTCTGAAACCGGGCGACCGCTACGGTCACAGGTTCGAATCCTGCCTCGGGCATGGATGTGTGTGATGTCCTTAGGTTAGTTTGGTTTAAGTAGTTCTAAGTTCTAGGGGACTGATGACCTAAGATGTTAGGTCCCATAGTGCTCAGAGCCATTTTTTCGTTCGTAGTCTTTGCTGAAATTGAATCGTAATGTAGTTTTCCCCTATTTGTTCGCCGTCCGCCGCTCATGGTCGTGCTGTAGCGTTCTCGCTTCCCACGCCCGGGGTTCCGGGTTCGATTCCCGGCGGGGTCAGGGATTTTCTCTGCCTCGTGATGACTGGGTGTCGTGTGATGTCCTCAGATTAGGTAGGTTTAAGTAGTTATAAGTTCTAGGGGACTGATGACCATACATATTAAGTCCCATAGTGCTCAGAGCCATTTGAACCATTTGTTCGCTATGATCGTTGTTACTAGCCCGCGCGCAGACTAAGTCCTCAAGTGAACAAACACTCACACTCGCCGCACAGGCGGAAGTTTCGGACCTTCGCTTCGCACGGTCGCTAGCGCCGAACTGATGGAACGCCGTACAGCAGTGATTTTGCGTGGCATCCATTCAGTAAGTCTCCGGTAGACGTGTGACTAGGTTCTCCCGTCAGGTAGACCGTTAGCCTGGTGCAAGTCTTTCGATTTGATGCCACTTCGGCGACTCGCGCGTCGATGGGGATGAAATGATTAGGACAACAGAATACCTAGTCTCCAAGATAAGAAAATCTCCGACTCAGCCGGGAATCGAACCCGGACCGTGAAGATTGACATTCTGTCGCGCTGACCACTCAGCTACCGGGGGGCGGACGTCTCCGGTAGTTAAGTGCTAGTAAGCAATTCCCGTAAATTACAGGCCGGTGGTTTGTGGTCTAGAAGCAGGAGCGCGATGGATTCCCATATGTATTCCACTGGCTTCAGATCATGCGAATTTGGCACAAGATACCAATGAAAGCTCACTAACTTTGAGCTGTACGCGATGGCTTCGCGACCAGAGTAGTGCCTTTCTGGTTATCGATGGTCTTCCGTGGTTTAGTCTTCCGAACAGAGACGCTGGTCTGAGGTCTTTCACTGGAAACTATTTATCCGAGTGCAGCGTGTCTGTTCCTCTCGAGTCCTTTGGGTTTGGTTCCGTGGTGGTGCGAGAATACTCCGCGAGGTGGCGGGTAGAGTGAGAGAGAGTGCGGTGCAGTGAGGGGCGCGGTGTCCGCTGTGATTTTGGTCGCTTGAGTACGAGTCCGATAAGAGTACTGTACTGGATTCTGAGGGGCCAGTCTTCACTGGTAATCACGAGCAGCGGTGATATTTTGTTAGTTCGGTTGGTTTGGTGGCCAAACGGCAGGTTAAAGTATTAGTGTGCCCCACAGCCTGGCTACACTAGAAGTACGAGTACAGTTACGCTATTATATGTCACTGTGTGATCTGACTGCTCTACTGAGCGTATATGTTATGAGGCAGCTGGTTGGTCTGAGTGATTTGATGTTACTAACTCGCCCACGTTTTACTGCTGAAGATTCTTTCGCCTGTTAAGAAATGTCTACTCTAGTTGTCACTAATTTAGTGTGGTGTTCATTTCTAAAGAACTATCATGTGCTGTGGTCGCAGGTTCGAATCCTGCCTCGGGCATGGATGTGTGTGATGTCCTTAGGTTATTTAGGTTTAAGCAGTTTTAAGTTCTAGGGGACTGATGACCTCAGAACCTATGAACCCAGCCTCGGGCATGGATGTGTGTGATGTCCTTAGGTTAGTTAGGTTTAAGTAGTTCTAAGTTCTAGTGGACTGATGACCTCAGATGTTAAGTCCCATACTGCTCAGAGCCATTTTAAGCTAAAAGGTGTCTGCTGTATGAGGAAACTTCAAAGTTAAGTTACACATTATTGTGGGAGGTACTGAATGCTGAACTACATTTAAAAGTGACACAAATACTTGACACTAATTTTCAACATAGTCACCAAGTCTCTGTAAACACCTGTTGGAACGTTCTACCAATCGCTCAGTTCCTCGACGGTAGAAATCCGTTCTTTGGTCACCGATCTATACGAGAGCCGCTGAGTGAACCTCCTCGTCATTGGAAAAATATCTTTCCTCCAGATGTTCTTACTCGGCTGCCCGGATATTATCCTCTGTTGTAGATGGTTTTCCTTCCCCATCACCATCATCCACGTCTATGAAAATCCATCAAGGAACGTGGGACTGCAGTCAGACACGAAGTACCTGAGCAATGATAACAAAACGAGCGGATGTATTTGAAACCAACGTCGTTTATTCTTTTTAACACAGGTTTCCAATTTCAACACCAAATGACGTCATCTTCAGGCCCCAAGCGTAATCTACCATCCACGACCGTTTTCATGTTCAGTGAACAGAATCGTATGCAGCGGATCAAAATTAACTGGATTCAGTACCCTCTGTGGCAATTACAAGCCCATGCTGGACTTGTCATCGCCACGGAACGTACGGAACATCTCTACGGCCTTTGTCAAATTGCTGGCACCACCTCACTACGGCTGGAAGCGGTATTGCATTGCTCCACTTAACGCCAGAATTTCACAGTTAATTTTTGTGCAATTTTGTAGAATTCAAACGTTCTGCCCAGAAAAATCTTACTGTCCCGGTACTTTAGGTGTGGAATACGATTTCAGTTGCCGCCCCATTTCATTCGCACAGTGTTCTGCAACTGTTATTCGCATTGGAGCAGAACTATTTGGCTGCAGGAGACGTGAAACAGTTACAATAAAACTGTGCCACCCTGGTGGCAACTTACTTTCTAAACACAGGATTTATTTTAAGAAAGAAATTTCGGAAAAAGTGTACACGGCATGAAACTGAATCGGAGAAAAAGAGAATCGGGATGTTTGAGAGCTGAAAATTAAGCGGACTGGCGCGATAAGAAATGAGGAAGATCTCTACAGAATAGGCGAGAAAGGAATACACTGACCAGCCAGAACATTACCAACACCAACCTACTATCGATATAAACCCTTTTAGCTTCAAATGGCTGCAATAGCAGCGTCACCTGCTGATGAATGACTGCAAGTCAAATACAAGCACGGTGCATCAGTGAACGAGCTGCCCGTCGGTTGAATGGAAAAGGCGCGCGACCTATTTGAGTTTGACCGAGGCAAATTGTGATGATCCAGAGGCTCGGCACCAGCATTTCCGAAACTGTGCGACTTTTTGGGAGTTCGAGGAGAGCTCTATGGTTATTGTCTTCAACACGTGGCGAAACCAGGTTGAAACCATGTGCAGGTGTCATGGGGTTGGACGGCCACACCTCATTATAAATGTCGGACGTCGTAGGCTGGGCAGAGGTCGCGATCTGTGATAGCAGTAACATCAGAATTTAATGCCGGGCATGGTACACGTGTGTCTGAACACACGGTGCACCGAACACTCCTAACGATAGGCGTCCGCAGCTGACAAACCATGGTTCAAATGGCTCTGAGCACTATGGGACTCAACTGCTGAGGTCATTAGCCCCCTAGAACTTAGAACTACTTAAACCTAACTAACCTAAGGACATCACAAACATCCATGCCCGAGGCAGGATTCGAACCTGCGACCGTAGCGGCCTTGCGGTTCCAGACTGCAGCGCCTTTAACCGCACGGCCACTTCGGCCGGCAACAAACCATGCATGTGTCAATGTTAACACCACGACATCGGCAACTACAACTGAAAAGGGCACGTGATCATCGGCGCTAGACGTTGGCTTAGTAGCAGAGTGTTGCGTGGTCTGCTGAACGCCAATACCTTCTTCATCATGCCGATGGAAGGGCGCGACTCCGTCATCTTCCAGGGGAATACCTCCTTGGTACCTGTAATGCAGGACGGAGACAAGTTGGAAGCAGCTCCAGTATGCTCTGGGAAACAGTCACGTGGGCATCCATGAGTCCAGTGGACCTTCTGCAAGACCATGATGGAGTATTGTACTCTGGTTACAGAACATGTACACCCCTACATGACGATAGTGTTTCCTGACGGCAGTGGCATTTTTCAACAAGATAATGCGCCATGTCATAAGACCAGAAGTGTGATTGAGTGATTCGAGGAACACATTAGAGAGTTCAAGTTGATGTGCTAGCCACCCCCCCCCCCCCCATCTCGAAGATCTGAACCCAATCGAACACATCAGGGATATGATTGAACGTGGCGCCAGAGTTCATTGCCCACCTCCCTGTAACTGACGGGAATTAGGTGACTTGTGTGAGTGGATGTGGTGCCAACTTCCTCCAGCGACCTACCAAGGCGTCATTGCTTCCACGATATGACGCATCGCCAGTGTTATCTGTTCCAAAGGTGGACATACCGGCTATTAGTTATGTAGTTATAATGTTGTGGCTGATAACCGTTTAAGGAGAACAGTAACTGCAAAAACGTTCTGAATGTTAAGACATGTTTCAAAACATCAGGGAATAGCTCCTATGGTCCTAGCACGAACAGTAGACGATAAATCTGGGGGAAAGATACAGATTTAGGATGCGTCCAAAATAAAGACCGTCCCTGGAGAAATTATCAATATTCAAGAATATGACAGGAACGGTCACTCGAAGCAAAAAATTGCAATTAGCATGAGCTCTAAAACGCTTACCATAAGAGCTATGAGCACTTATTCGTCTACGCTACTGTAAAACACATCTCTGTTACTGAACAAATGCTCATAGGTCTTAAGATCTGCATTTTATAACCCAAGTTTACTTACAGTTTTTTGTTGTTTGGTCCATACTAACTCCTCCCAAAATATGGAAAGCAAAGAGCTTACAGTAGATAAGATTTGTTTCATAGTACCGAAGATGAGGAAGTGCTCGTAGTCTAAAGGTACGCATTTACAGCCCATGTTTACGAGACTTCGAATGAATCCTGTCAAGTTCCTGAATATCGATCATTCGTCCTGGGACACCTTACACTTATTGAGGACACGGATAGTACATAGGAAGGTGCTTGTGTGGATGGATAGTTGGAGGAGGCACTGGGAAGAGCGGAGAGAGGCTATCACTTTGAGATAAAATGATTGGTTCAGGAGAAGAAATATGGCGGTACGTGGTGAAACCATTCAGAAGATTGATGGCCGTAAAGGAAATACGCCTCTATCGAAAGCCAGTGTTTTATTAACGGTTTTTAAATAATCTCTCCCTAACATTCAATACGTTTCAGCAAACTTGCGGTTAGACGTGCAGTCCGACAGCAGCTGTTAGGAGCTGGAAGTAGTAAGCTACGAAGCACAGATGTACTTAATAACCTTCCATTACACCATTAAACAGCAACAACTGAAACCAACTACTTCATCGAATTACACAGAAACAACAATGCTCGGAGATACTAAGTGCAACGACGAGATAAGCTTTCGACTCCGCCGGCAGAGGTAGTGGCCAATTACGGCTCATCTAGGAAGCGGAATGCTTACAAAGGCGCTCTTATCCCACGTCAGGTACTGATCGTACGTTATAGCTACACCACGCCGTACACCGACCGCAGCGAATTAATCGCCGACGTTGAACGACCTCTGAGAGAGCGCGGACTTATTGTTCTTACCCACAATTGCCAATTTACGTTTATTTACTTAGTCCTGATCACTACAGTGTTCGCTCACTTTAAAGACGAAAGCGGCCGGCTAGAATAGGTCTGAAGGCTATATTCTAATACCAGCATAGCTGTGCTACCTTTACATATCGTTATTACGAGTTCGTTACTCAATGGCAATAGAAATGGACTGAGACGAATGTGAGGTCCAAATGGGATGCTCCACGAGGCATAGACTCGCTCACTAACGAAAGAAATTGGACACAAACTTAATTTTCTCTGTTCAGACAAGATTCCTTAAAACAGCTGAAAGTTGTTATCAGCATCTGCATCCACATTTTGCAAACCACTATGAAAGAGCATGGTAATGGGTACCTCCTATGTAGCAGTTAATAGGACTTCTTGCAGTTCCATTAACGTATGAGGTGCGCGATGAATTACTGTTTAAATGACTGAGTGCGCGCTGTAGTTAATTTGCTCTTGTCCTCAGGATTTCGTCAGGAGCGGTGCGTAGGGCGTTGTAATACGTATATTCCTACAGTCACCGTGTAAAACTGGGTCTTGAAACTTTGTAAGTAGGCATTCTGGGGATAGTTTGCGCCCATCTTCAGGTGTCTACCAGTTGTGCTTCTTCAGCATCTTCGTGACACACTCCCAGGGTCAGAAAAACGGTGGTGATTTATCTGGTACCTGGAACAACGATACGGGATTGTGGGTTCGCCTTGATGCAAAAATTTTTTTTGTTTTTTCGTTTATTTATTCGAATACAGTTTCAGCGACAATATCGCCATCATCACATTTGGTTCCAAATATTGTGCTCTGTTTATATCTTCATGATACCTTATTTACTTTAACTCACAACATGGTTTTTAAGTTTGTTGCAGTTGTTTCTGGCATATTTTCTGTGTTTTTCTTGCCGTTGCTTCGGTATACAGCGTGTCATCTGCAACGGTATGAGTGGCTGTTAGTAAACAGACATGAAAAATTAACTTACATACGTCAGCTCTATACTCTTGGGATTTCGATAGTGTTGTTACGTAGTTTGTCATGTACTCACGTTCGTTAGACGACTTTCTGTTGCCTGTAACGGGGCTTCTGTCGATTTATACTCTTTATTTATGTCTCTGTGTGTGAAGGGTGAGTGCATATGGCGTGTGTGTGTGTGCGTGTGTGTGTGTGTGTGTGTGTGTGTGTGTTTGTGGCGCCCATGTTCTCTGCGTGCTGTTTCAGTTCTCTTAGCGTGACAAAGATAGTACTGCTGCAAAGCGCTGTGTTTTATAATAATTTACGGGTTTGCTGCCGAGTGACGTCGTCGACCACCGCCGATATTTCGGCAGGAGCACGCCGTGCCATTCTTATGGCACAACTGCAAGGAGGAAGCAATGTGCAGGGACGTCACCCGGCAGCAAACCCATAAATTATTTGAACATTCAATTCGCCGGGTAAAGTTAAGGTCTCACGCTGTGTTTTCATTTATTACGTTTTTCCGTTTCACTATAGCCATTTGTATGTAATTATTTTCTTTTATTGTTATTTTTCGGAGTAAACTGATACTGTTTCAGGACGTGCTGATGAGTTTCGATAGATTATTAGTGGCGTAGTGCTTTCAATTCATTAGGTGTTTTGCGAAACTGGTTGAAATGGCTCTGAGCACTATGGGACATCCATGATCATCAGTCCCCTATAACTTAGAACTACTTAAACCTAACTAACCTAAGGACATCACACAACACCCAGTCATCACGAGGCAGAGAAAGTCCCTGACCCCGCCGGGAACCCGGGTGCGAAACTGGAATGTGTGCGGTTACACCTTGTGTGTTACCCTCACGTGCTCTGTGTACGTTGTTTGGAAGTTTCTCCTTGTTTCTCCCATACATACGTTAGAGGTTTTGTTTGCATACGGCTGCACCCGTAGAAGTCGCATTGTAAAATTTTAAAAGGGATGTTTCCGGTTTGTGGAAATGAACTCATATCGGCGCGGGGTGCGGTTTAGCTAATCCCTCATAACTTCTGCTGCGGAGCTTGACGGGTTTGGGGTGCTTAGCTTGGCATTTGGTGCCTGGACAGAGGTCCGAGGGTCGACGAAGCGGTCGTCGTGGCGACACGGACGGTGCGACTGCTGAGTTCGATTAGTGCCCTCTGACCACGTTAGCACGTTCATTTTGCTGAGGCGGTACGAGCGAGTTCTTGTAGTGATGGGTCCAGTACCCGCCAGGAGAGGTCCTGTACCGCCTGTCAACCTCACCGGGCGAATCGTTGACATACATCGCAGTGTGCGGTAGCTGATGGACGTGTGTCTCTCAACAATGAGAACTAATTACGTGGACCTGATACCCGATTTTGGTAAGTTAGGCGACGTTCACAAGGAATTAGTAGTTGATATAAAGAATGAATTTGGTAAATATAAAGTAATATTAAAATCTGAATGCAGTCAAATGAAAGAGTTTTGAAAAGCTGACACTAGTTAAGTGGTGAAGAAAATTCAGGATGCTAGTCAAGAAATGGTAAAGAAGTGGCGAATTAACTTAACAGCAAGGATATCTGCAGGACAAGCAATAGTATCTGGACATACAGTGAAACTTTATCTAGCAATATAACTGAGGTAAAGTTTGTAGAAACTGTGACTAAGAAAGGCGCAGTGAGAGAAGTGGAATCAGCGCTACATAAGATGGTTACGTTGAAAGGGTACAGTACCGCCCGACACTGAAATTCTTACAACATTCTTCGTTATTCTTGTCAGAACAACATATTTTTTGTAATAATAACTTAATTTCACTTAATACACCGAAGCCGGACACCAGTGTAGGAAAGAAGGACAATTTGTTTATTTAATTGATGACATGTGCACTCCCGCAAAATAAACCCCTACATCCAGTTTGGTGAGATCTGTGAAATGAATGAATGTATGGTCGTCTGCTAACCACAGATTGTTAATGTGCAATATATGATCATCTTTGAGATGGTCCTTTGGTCACTGTGGTGGAACCAAAGATATGAAATTTACCTGAGCTTTGAGCGCCTGAAATGTGGCTGACGAATACGGTAGCATGGTGCTCCCCCACCTCGACGGAGGTGCGAGATGACCTGAAGAAAGGCCATGTTTCAGCACTCTGACGCTGGATCTTGTCTTGGTAAGGCCTGTTTTACGTGTGCTCCGTAAAGACAAATGAATGAAGAGAATGGTACGCATGTGAAATACTTAAGAGTAGTTTGGAATAATTATTTCTCTATTTCAGGAACTTTTGGGGGCAGAATTAAATAACAGGGAGCTAATGCTAAGGGGATCGTAGTAATCTTCGGAAGTGACCAACGGTCACAATGAAACCACGTGTAAGAATAGGTTGAAATACTTGCGAGTGCTAGTACTAAGTTGAAATACTTGCAAGTGCTAGTACTAAGTTGAAATACTTGCAAGTGCTAGTACTAAGTTGAAATACTTCTGAGTGCTAAAGTTAAGCTGAATTACTGGCGTGGGTACTATAAGTTGGAAATGCTTAAGAAATGGCGTGTGCAGGACTTGAAATTAGAGACGAGCACTTCCACATGGTGAGTACTGCGTGAGTCTCAATCTGTGTATGAGACAAAGGATAAAGAGAAGTACTTGTCCAAGGTATCAGTTGAGGACTCACGTGTGTGATGAATATGTTCTTAATATTACTTTGCGTGTTATGTTTCCGTGTGACACTAGATTCAAACTCTAATACTCTGAGAGAGAAGCAAGGTGAGTCAGCCGTCTATCCAGCAACGCCACTTGGCTTGCATTGCACAGGAAGACGTGCATATATCCTCCAGAGTTCGTAGTAGGAAAGAAAAGTTACGAAGTGGGGCAGTGTCCTGTGAAACTGGGATGAATACTAATTGAAATGGGAAAGCTGAAAGTGAATTGATTCGAACGTTGTGACTATTCTTTGTGATGTATTCTATGTAGCCAGTGTGATGTATTTCATGTAATTTAAGTATGTGTGGTTTTGCATGGGAGAGTAGCAAGATAGGTTGAAAGGCAGTGGGTTATGCATGTTCCTTTTTGTACCGCTCGGTCTGGAGTAAATTTTCGTGATGATGGGTGTGAGAGTCGAAGTGTGAGATATAGCAAAAGATCCACCATCCTATCCATAAAGTGCACTGTAGCGTTAGATAATTACGAGATTATAAGATAGAGAATCACCAATGTAAAGCCATGCCCTCTGGGCGGAGTTTCGCATGTGTAATTGTAGTATAAAATGTAATGGTGTGTTTATGTTATCTTTGAATCATAATCGAATTTATCGGAATAAAAAAGATAGTGAAAAGAAGAGGATTGGTGGCCTTGTTATTCGAATAGTGTGTAGTCATGATAACCAGGATTTATGATGTGTGAGTCATTCATATTCAGTGCGATGGCCACGTGTGATCAAAGCCGTTGGGTAAAAAAGAAAATGTGTTATTGCCCGAGCGTAGTCAACAATCAGAGTTGTGTAAATTCCTAATTGTCAGATGTGCGTTATGCGTTTCCGTTGCGTAATATTCAAACAGGAGAATAATTTGTAGCTTAATTGTGGGTACTAGAGCTCATAATCAGTCATTGATGTTACTCGAGAAATAAGAATAAATCCACTCGCTTGGCAGACCACTCATCTTGCAGGCCTGACTGCTTGATGCCACAGTATGAGCAAGGCATATGGGAGCCTCTCAACGTATGATCCAGTGGCAATATACTCACAGCTACATTTTCAATATCATTCGAAAAACGTTTCTTAAATGTTGGACAGACGTTGAGAGAATCAGTGTCATTGTTGGTCATTTAAGAGTTCAGGCTATTGAATGGGGTATTAAATATCAAAATAAAATTAAAACTTTGGATGAGTTCTAAGTAGCAACATACTCACAGATACATTTTCCAAGTTCCCTAAGGGAATGTTTCCTGTAAGTTGGACAGATTTTAAGAGAATCTGTGTTATTGTTGGTCATTTAAGATATCGAGCTATTGAATGGGGTTTTATATAACAAATTAAAATTAAAGCTTTGGATGAGTTCCAAGTGGCATGATTTCTTCATAGTACCAGAATTTTTTTTATTTCACTGAGTACAATTGGTTCATACACCCAAAGTAATTTACACAGTATTTATCGGTAGTATTTTAAATGCACTGACATAAAAATCAAACATGACACCTGTTCAATGAAACAACCATCACTCTATTTTCAAAAACATTTCATTCAGGAACAAAACGAAATTTAGGCTGGGGTCATTTTGCCTCCAGTGGCACTTGATGCAAAACACCATGAATAAGTTTTAATGTGTTGTAAGTTTAAAACTGAACAAAACGTCATTGGGTGCAGTTGACTCAGAGGGAGAAAGTCATGCATTTTGAAAATAATAGCTTCAAAACCAAGCGAGATATTTATTTATTGTGAACCTGTGGGGTCATATTGGCCCCAGCGGTACTGGGAAAGGTACGACAAACCCTGAGGCAAGAAATCCTAACAATGGGCACAAAAATAAGTGAGAAATTTTATTTTCGTTGGTGTAGGCGCTTTGTATAACATATGTTGAACGTAATAGTCACTACCCTGTTTTCATAAATGTTACAATTAAGAAACAAACGAACAGTTTATATTGGGGTCATATTGAACCTAGTGATACTAGGAAGGCTAAGAAAGGATATCTCTGTGTTCCGGCGAGTATACTAGAGTATATGATGATTATAAACCTAATTTTGAAAATATTTAAACTGTAATGAATACTCAGAAGAAGAGTTAAGTTTTGAACGCAATTTCAAAGAAGTCTGGTTATTAGTAAAGCTAATAAAGTATATAGGGTCTTTAAGCGTCATTGTAAGAAGTATATGAACATGAACGAGTATATGAATGGTGCCTTAAGCTATGAACATGTATTACATAATTCATTATGACGGTTACTGTCTGTTGAAACAGGAAAGTTGGTTAGTAGTGGACTGAATGTTGTGTCAAGTCTGCTACATTACACAGATGTAAGGTATTGACTAGGAGGGAGTGCATTATTTAATGGAAAGGTTGGTGGTGGATGCTTTAGGTGCATTTATTTACCAGATCCAGGTGGACATGGGTGGCGTTCTTCACAGTAAGCAGTGAGAGAACTGGTAAAAGGCTTATAGTTTTTTCAAAGCTATTTAGTAAAGGATTTACAAATATATTTGCTTCATGTACTTACCTGGCAAAATAGCCTTATCTGTTCAATTATTTATTTGATATTTAATGTAGAAAATGAATTTATGAGAATTTAAGTATTTACGTAATACAAGAAGTAATATTAAGTGTTCACTTGATTTTAACTGCTGAGGTAGAAGCCTGATTTGTATAACAGAATCGTTCACCTTGCACAATAAGGCGTCTACATCTACATCTACATTTATACTCCGCAAGCCACCCAACGGTGTGTGGCGGAGGGCACTTTACGTGCCACTGTCATTATCTCCCTTTCCTGTTCCAGTCGCGTATGGTTCGCGGGAAGAACGACTGTCTGAAAGCCTCTGTGCGCGCTCTAATCTCTCTAATTTTACATTCGTGATCTCCTCGGGAGGTATAAGTAGGGGGAAGCAATATATTCGATACCTCATCCAGAAACGCACCCTCTCGAAACCTGGCGAGCAAGCTACACCGCGATGCAGAGCGCCTCTCTTGCAGGGTCTGCCACTTGAGTTTGTTAAACATCTCCGTAACGCTATCACGGTTACCAAATAACCCTGTGACGAAACGCGCCGCTCTTCTTTGGATCTTCTCTATCTCCTCCGTCAACCCGATCTGGTACGGATCCCACACTGATGAGCAATACTCAAGTATAGGTCGAACGAGTGTTTTGTAAGCCACCTCCTTTGTTGATGGACTACATTTTCTAAGGACTCTCCCAATGAATCTCAACCTGGTACCCGCCTTACCAACAATTAATCTGAACAAAATTCTCATAGGTGCGTTATGGGTATCTGTATAATATATCTTATATTCACTACAGTGAATCTGTATGTGAAACAATAATACATTTTGCTTGAAAAATGTAGTAAATGAACTTTAATGAAGTCTTTAAAGTGTTGTCCGAGAAGAAATAAACAGAATGCCGTACTGGCATTAAATATTTTTATATTTAAGGAATATCCTGCTGTCTTTAGGATAATGCATTTTTATGTCTAAAGAAGATCTGAATTTAGTTACATTAGCATTTTTAAATACTTGAAGTCGAAGTTGCACATTTGCTACCAAAGTCTGTATGAATTATATAGTGGCAAGGGAAATAAATGGTGTTACATCTGAGTAAAGTAACCAATGTAGCAAATTTATGTACTTAGAATGGAAGATTTATTACTATTGTAACTAACCGGTTACTACGGGTTATTACGTTATTATTGGGAATGTAAATGCTTATTGCTTGTGAAGTTAACTTGAGAAGATTAGGGTCGCCACCGACTCTAACCATACAACTAATCGAAGGTTTGGTCGAGTCGGAAAATAAATTAATTTGATCACAGACCAAAAACTCACAAAAATGCATACGTTGTGAGGTCGCTCATAGCGGATACGATATAATTAATAGTATTGCCCGTGCACTGTTCACGACAGTCAAACATTTAAAATAAAATAGAAAATGCATGAACACTGCATAGGATCAGCTCCCAGCAACACACCTGAAAATAAGACTTAACCTAAAGAATTTGTTATGAAATACAAGGGGAGACTAATCACTGGACCTGTGCATAAGGAAACGCATTGGATGTGCTAACGGGAAAGCTACGAGGTGATTGGTTTAGGTGCAGAAACGTAATCTCGGAACACAAGAGAAAATTGTAGATAAAATCATTTATTCTTAAGATAAGGGTGTGAGGCATGTACACGATTCCTGATAACACGTGGTTTGCGGACACACAATTTCTAGGTATAGTGCCAAATTCCAACAATGTCACATCACACAATCATGTTAACATTATCTAAAACAAACATGCAATCGGACAGTTAGTGATGCCGGTAGCCCAACAACTACAATGTTCTACCACGTGGTTGGTTTCCCACGGACGAAAGACACATAAAGCAAGGAAAATTTACGAGAAGGCAAGGCTCTAAATATTTAGCAAGGTGAAAGCTTATGCAGGCACAGCTGAAGGCAAAGAGACATTCATACAGAAGCGAGTGCTCACTTCTTATCGACACCTTTGTGTGGCGCTCTTCCGGCGGATCCAAGTCTGCTACAGAAATTTTCTAAAAGAAAAATCTGCCAAAGTTTTGCATTCCTTGCTGCGACAAGACAAAGCAATCTTCCAGATTTGAAAAGCGAGACCAAAAGCTAACAGCTCTTCCCTCGCCAAGTAACAACGCGCCACGCGGTCAGTCTAACTCACCCTTCTTCGACTGGAGCACAGCTGTGGACGCTTCCCGTACCGGCGGTAGACTGCCCCCTTCTTCCTCTCCAGCCTCCTCCACGCTCCGCGTGGACCGGAAAGCCCAAAGATGCCATTTCCGCCACCAACCTAACGCAGGTGGATTTCTCACAAGTAGCGCAAACCTCTTTGCCTACTTGACCACTACGAGAGTTGGCTATTCTGTACCAGTGCTGCTGAATCTGTA
The DNA here is from genome assembly GCF_023864275.1 of Schistocerca cancellata. NCBI lineage: Eukaryota > Metazoa > Arthropoda > Insecta > Orthoptera > Acrididae > Schistocerca > Schistocerca cancellata. The sequence continues at coordinate 598,427,266 of NC_064631.1, read as the reverse complement.
CGACTATCGCAGACTTTCTGCAGCAGACTGCGCCACCGTCTAGCAACGTGACACACAACCACATTCATTCAATCACGCCACTATGAGAGTAAAGAGAAAAGAGAAACAAGGAAAAGAAAGAGAAATACTTGTGAAATTGGGCTACCGGACTAATGAAAGGTGGCTACAGGACCCTATCACTATTACTGACACGTAATATCATAATATGAAAAAACATTATTTACTGAGTAGTTCTGTAACATAGGCATACCATAAAGATAAGAGATGGATCAATCGATATTAGTTTCCCACTCGAGGGGCTCTCTTTGCCCTGGCCGTTAGCGACATACTATGCCGGAATTCTTCCGCTGCCATTACTTACAATTTATATTCAAAGTTTCAGCAGTGGCTACGTTCTAACCAATGATCCCAGAGCGATTGTCCGTAACAGCAACCTGCGGCCAACCTTTCTCATTCTGAAACTTAATCTCACGCAAAAAAATAATATTTATTGCTGATAGTTTGCTGTTCCAGAATTTAATTAACTCTGTTAACTGTTTCTATCATCTTAGAACATTTACATGCCACACTCGGCTTCAAGAAGTGTGCTTAAGATGGCAGAGTGCCAGCATGTAGTTGCTTTAAGTAAACGTAATAAATCAGATGGGATGGATGCAGTCTAATAATGAAGAAGAGGTTATAAATATGTATGTATATTTCCTCAGAGTAATTACGTTAACTTACAGGACCCGTATGGATTTGAAGTGATAAATACTCGTACAAGACAAACTTTTCAGAATGAGTAACGAAAAGAGATGCTCGCTAGATGCTACACCCTGCAACACAGTAACTCATTTACAGCTCACAAAGGAATGAAAACTTTGATTCAGTAACAGGACGGACAGAGCAGATAGTGTTCGATCTTGTAATCAGCTTCATTTAACAAAAAGTTACCAACCTATGAGGTTCATTTTCTTCGTGTGGAAGGATATCCTCTCGAGTCTGAACAAGGAGGAATCACAAGATAACCGGGCAGAACTTAATAATACACTTATGAAATAACCTGTACTTTCGCCTAATATTCAGCACTGCAAGTAACTAAAAAGATCTCACCCGATTTGCTTATCGTGGTAGAAACACCGAACTAACTCATACCAATACCGGACAAAGCGCCTTCCTCGCAAATCAAACAGGACAGAACTCGAAGAAAAGCATCATCAGAATAGCAAATACAAATTCTAACTAGAGCACCTCGCGGTTTGAAAACTGCGAAGGCTTCTGATTGTCTGATAGCCAAAACCGACTTTCAAAGATGGTAAATGCCTCAACTGACATACAAAGAGATTATTCAAAGGAATTACACTCCTGGAAATTGAAATAAGAACACCATGAATTCATTGTCCCAGGAAGGGGAAACTTTATTGACACATTCCTGGGGTCAGATACATCACATGATCACACTGACAGAACCACAGGCACATAGACACAGGCAACAGAGCATGCACAATGTCGGCACTAGTACAGTGTATATCCACCTTTCGCAGCAATGCGGGCTGCTATTCTCCCATGGAGACGATCGTAGAGATGCTGGATGTAGTCCTGTGGAACGGCTTGCCATGCCATTTCCACCTGGCGCCTCAGTTGGACCAGCGTTCGTGCTGGACGTGCAGACCGCGTGAGACGATGCTTCATCCAGTCCCAAACATGCTCAATGGGGGACAGATCCGGAGATCTTGCTGGCCAGGGTAGTTGACTTACACCTTCTAGAGCACGTTGGGTGGCACGGGATACATGCGGACGTGCATTGTCCTGTTGGAACAGCAAGTTCCCTTGCCGGTCTAGGAATGGTAGAACGAAGGGTTCGATGACGGTTTGGATGCACCGTGCACTATTCAGTGTCCCCTCGACGATCACCAGTGGTGTACGGCCAGTGTAGGAGATCGTTCCCCACACCATGATGCCGGGTGTTGGCCCTGTGCCTCGGTCGTATGCAGTCCTGATTGTGGCGCTCACCTGCACGGCGCAAAACACGCATACGACCATCATTGGCACCAAGGCAGAAGCGACTCTCATCGCTGAAGACGACACGTCTCCATTCGTCCCTCCATTCACGCCTGTCGCGACACCACTGGAGGCGGGCTGCACGATGTTGGGGCGTGAGCGGAAGACGGCCTAACGGTGTGCGGGACCGTAGCCCAGCTTCATGGAGACGGTTGCGAATGGTCCTCGCCGATACCCCAGGAGCAACAGCGTCCCTAATTTGCTGGGAAGTGGCGGTGCGGTCCCCTACGGCACTGCGTAGGATCCTACGGTCTTGGCGTGCATCCGTGCGTCGCTGCGGTCCGGTCCCAGGTCGACGGGCACGTGCACCTTCCGCCGACCACTGGCGACAACATCGATGTACTGTGGAGACCTCACGCCCCACGTGTTGAGCAATTCGGCGGTACGTCCACCCGGCCTCCCGCATGCCCACTATACGCCCTCGCTCAAAGTCCGTCAACTGCACATACGGTTCACGCCCACGCTGTCGCGGCATGCTACCAGTGTTAAAGACTGCGATGGAGCTCCGTATGCCACGGCAAACTGGCTGACACTGACGGCGGCGGTGCACAAATGCTGCGCAGCTAGCGCCATTCGACGGCCAACACCGCGGTTCCTGGTGTGTCCGCTGTGCCGTGCGTGTGATCATTGCTTGTACAGCCCTCTCACAGTGTCCGGAGCAAGTATGGTGGGTCTGACATACCGGTGTCAATGTGTTCTTTTTTCCATTTCCAGGAGTGTATTTCGAAGGTCACTACAGCAGAAACACCGAAGGTACTGAAAAGATAATGTGACATTTTGAGAATAGAAAGAATATAGTGATGAACAGGCAACTTCCAACTCCAGGCGAGAGGCAAATTTGCGAAAACCACCTTAGCCAGGAAAACATTGCGAATTACCCACAGCGTTGCATAGCTGCAATAACGCTTTCTAGGGTTTTTTCCCATTGCGTAGAGCAAATTACTTTCTATAATCCAGTTACTAAGAGATGTACTTGAGGTCAAATGAGAAACAAATGTAACTTTGGTGTGCACTTACAATTGATAATCGCAAGAGAAGTTGACAGAACTAGATGGGGTTATCAGAAGTAATTTCGGTGGGTGCGTTGTACAACTATTACTGTGGTGTGTATATTACAGATGCACAGTCAATGATAATTAAAGTAGTCACTCGTTAATGTTATCCAGGCTGTGGTTGACCTAAGTTTCATGCAGTAAACGGAGGGTACCTTTTTTGGCACCACTAACTGACCCCCCTTCTCTGCAACATTCGCAAACGGCGCGTGTGAAGAATGATTGTCGGTAAACCACTGTATTAGCTTTAATTTCCCCTACTGTTTCTTCGTGTTCATTTACCGAGACGTGTGTGAGAGGAAGTAATACGTTGTCAGACTCTTCCCGGAATAGAATTTGAATAGTAAACCGTCATGCAGAACACCCCTTTTGTAGTAGGGTCTGCCGTTGGAGTTTGTTGACTCCATAACGCCCCGCGCCCACCAAACGTCCCTGTGACGAAACGTACTGCTCGTCGTTGGATTCTGCTCTGTCTCTCTCATTTTATTTTTCCCTCTCCATCCCTCTCTCTCTTACTCTCTCTGTCTTCTGTTAGTCCTATGTGGTATGGGTCCCAGAATGATTACTAATACTCAAGAATCGGTCGAACAAGTCTTTTTGTAAGCCTCTTCTTTCGTGGATGAGTGATATTTGCGTGAGATTCTTCCTAAAATATCAGTCTAGCACCTGCTTTTCCTACTCTTTGTTTTATGTGCTCATTCCACTTAAAGTCGCTCTGGATAGTTACTCCTACATATTTTAAGGTGCATACTGTTTTCAGCAACTTCTCATCAACCGTGTAGCTGTATAGCAGTGGATTCCTTCTCTTACGTATGCTGATATGTTACATTTATTTACGTCCAGAGTCAGCTGCCAATCACTGCACCGTCCCTCAATCCTCTGCAGGTCCTTTTGCAAATCGTTACAGTCTTCTGGCAATGCTACCTTTTCGTAGACAACCGTGTCATTTGAGGATAGCCGTACGTAGTTTCCGACATTTTGTACTACATCCTTTGTATATAATGCAAATAGTAACGACGCTATCACACTTCCTTGGGATACCACTAAAATTACCTTTAAATCTGTCGATTTTGTTCCGTTAAGAGCGACGTGTTGAGCTTGAATCAAGTTTCCTAAACGGCAGTGCGGGGTAATGTTAAATGCGTGCCTGAGTTCTAGAAACACGGCATCACCCTGAGCGCTGATGTCTACAGCACTGTGGGTCTGAGCTGAGCTGAGTTTCGGAAGAACTCTGTTTGCAGAATCCATGTCGATTTTTATGGTGGAGATTTTCGTTCTCCTGAAACGTCATAATACGTGAGCCTAAAATATGCTCCATAATTCTAGAACAGATTGACGTCAATGATACAGACATATAATCATGAAAACGGGAACGACCTGCGCTTTTTGCCCCAGATCGAGACCGCCCAGTTGGTTAACGACGAGGGCCAGTGTGCCAGCCAGCCTGGATGTGATTTTTAGGCGGTTTTCCACATACCACTAGGTGAATACTGGGCTGGTCCCCACGTCCCGCCTCATTTACACGACTCGCAGACATTTGCAACATGTTCGCACTATTTCATGATTTACACTAGACGCAGACAGTTGGGGTACACTGATTCTGTCCCGGAAGATACAGGGTGGAGGCAGGAAGGGCATCCGGCCACCCCTTCAAATTAACCATGCCAGATCCGATAGTAACCATGCCGACCCTGCGAAAACTGTGGGAGAGGGCACAAGCAAAAGGAGAAAGTTGGTAGGTGTAAGACATTACCTTCACTAACTGGTACTCGAACTATGTGCTTGAAGTAATTTTCGGACATTCCAAATAATGTCACACAAATCCCTGTCTTGGGCACCAGGTTTGATCGCACAATTATTATTCTATACCAGGAGAGCAGAAGTGACACCCTTTACAACACCATGATCAGGAAACATATTCATGAAATTTGGCAAGTTCTCTCTCAAGGGCTCCACCACTACAGCTCCTGATGCAGGCTGTCTATAAAAGAATTCGATTAGTGTCTTTGATCCTTAACTTGATCCAGATTGCGTTACGTTCGGAATACATGGCTACACTCGCAGATATCATCGTATTTTTTATTGCAATAAATACGCTACCATCTTGGCATCTAACCTATCCTTACGATAAATATTCCAGTCAGACTTCAGGACTTCGAATTATGGTACCTTACTATGCGGTTTACTAATATAATATCAAACTTTCTTATTTCTGATCTGTGAGGACGAACGTTCCTGAGAATTACACGGCTGACGTTTATTCAATTTCGGCAGGCAATTCATCTCTGATCTCAAGCATGGGGCGGTGTGTGGCGGTTTCTCTAAACTACAGAACTTCCGCGTACATGACACACATACTCCACTACCCTCACAGCCGATTCCAGCGTGTTGTGCCCTCCTGATCTATTAAGGGGGCCCTACAGCTTTCTAGCCGAGAGCGAAGGTCGAAAAATTTGCATCCGATACCGTCGCAGAATCGTCTGAGCCTCTGGTTTAGACCTTCCACTCTGCTCCATACCAGAGGACATCGATCTACTCTCGACACGGTTCTACAAATAATGAGCTTAGCCTGCACTCCGTATGCGATGATAGCTATCTTCACCGAATCAGCCATCCGCCAAAAGTAACCGCGGATGGCCTCGGACCCCAAATGTCAGTCGTCACTCGTACCGGCATGAGCCTCGATTTGCAGCCTGTTGAACTCAGTGTTCTCGATAGCCGCCGCCAGAGCCTCCTCCGCACGTTGGACGAGAATCTGCGACCCCCTCAGTCAAAACCTACCGACTGAACACTGGAATTTTTCCCCGTTGTTCCCGCTACTATCCTGAGGGGCTCTATACCCTGCCTGGCGTCGGAGCTCCTGCCCGCTGCACTTGCCTGGACAGGACACGAAAATCGGCCAGGGCGGTCCAACAGAACAGGTGTCCCGTGCCGGCTCAGAAGTGTTAACAGCACTGAGTAACACCTCGTATCTGTTCCTAAAGCGTAAGGAGTCATCCAGCAGTCTACATGAATGACAGGTAATTTTACCCTGCGATCAATCTTACTTTTCGAAATGGAGTCAGCATATTGTACAATCTGAAGTTTCGCCTCGATGAACGTGGGTCGCATCCACATTGGAATAAAACATAAAATCCAGCATCTTTTGAACAAATATCGGCTGACAACGAAAACAAGAGAATCCAAGTCGAGTGTCATGTTTCACACGGTAAAGTATTCTAAAATAAAGCCTCAAGAGGCAATGGTTGGACAGGGGTCTACTAATGCAAACGAGTGACAGCTGATAGCTGATTTACATAAACAAACAGACTATTTCCGTTTGGATGAAATTAATTTTCTTGCTAGTCGCCAATTGGTCGTTGTCTGGACGTCTTCTCGCGAGCAGTCTTCTTTATGACCAACTGATTACTGTCTTCATCGTGGCACACGGTGCTGAAGCAATCTTCCGTAAGAGCTTTGCTCATCTCCGTGAACATTAAATAGATTTAATGTATCTGCTTAGCCTAAAATAAATGTGAGCTGTCTCTTTTTCATTTCGCCTCCTTGCTAAGAAGCAAAGTTATACTTAGCTCCCATCTAAGATCGAAATCGAATGGGCATCCCTTGCTTATTCGAAAAGTGACTGTAAAATTTAACGATGTTTGTATGACACTCAGACAGTAATTAGTGCGAGACAGGGAACAGAGAAACGGGTTTATAAGGTCATTTAAAGTCTTACAAGGAAAAGAAAGAGTTCAAGATGACAGACGCATTATTTTATAGAGGTAGGTGGTAGACGTACATTTGACATGTGCTGGAGTACCTGATTTCGCAAAATGAAGTAAGTGACGTGTAGCAACGGCGTCCACGACGTATCTGAACATTAGCAAACCTACTGTAACCACTAAAAATTAAGATAAGAAAACTTGGCATTTGATTTCATTTACAGAAAAGTCAAAATCAAAAACGTAAACTCTGAATTACTAATGACTGTGATGCCGACGTCCTTTTTTTCGGGAATTTGAGAAAGGGACCTCCCTGTCTAAATCCTAGTAGGTGCTGCACAACCTCAGTTTAAAATACAGTGCACTGTACAAATTAGAGAAAAGCTCCAAATAAAATAATTATCACGAGGACTACGGTATTAGCTCCGTATTGCTGTATAAAAGTGCTACCAACGGCCCTACAACCTGCGAGCAATATTTGAACATCAAAGATAATTCATACAGAGATGGCCTGTTGGTTCAATGTCTGCCTCTCTGTTGTTGATATCGTTCCTTATGAGGGTATGGGATATGTAGAACGATGTGTTCCGCCTATCGTTGATCTCAGGGAAGAGGCAGCGGCACGTGTGTTTGACTACACATCAGTGGGTAGTCTGCAACGCATGACAGTTTCCCCTATACGTTAATGTATATGGAAATCAGTGATTAATACGAAATGTCATTACAGGATCTACATTAAGTCTTACTATTATTTCAAAAAGTCACAACTTGGAAATTATTAAACATAGAGACTAATGATTTCTAGTAAAACGTTTATCATATCTCAAAATTTTTCTTCCTTTGTCTTTTGTTGCAGATTTCACTTGGACTGCATCAGAATGGCGACTGGCAAGGAGAAGGCGCAATATGTCATCTGATATGCAGAACCCAAACGTATGACAACGGTACTGCCGAATTATCGACGCTAGTATGAGAGGGTATCAGCGGCAAAAACTAGCGTAATGAGGTGGCCCACACAGAATCAAAATCCTTCGACGAAGTGGAGTCCCCAGTGTCCCCAGCATGTTTTGATAGAGTGCATGCTACATTTCAACGCTGCCTTTTGAAATCAATTCGTCTTGCATGGCGTGAATTTCAAGAAGTAAGATCGATGGTCCATAGAGTGTTACATTAGCGGCCACACCTTTTTGCGCACATAGTGGAAATGTTCCAATCATTGCAGATAAACGGTGGCCCTCTGCGGTACGCATTCGTGTGTCCCGCGCTGGTATCCACAGATGCTGACAACGACTACCTGAAAGACTGATTGGTTCCAGATGAAAGAACGTTCCTCATATCTGGAGATGTGAATCGCCACAGCATTGGGATTTCGACCTATGAAAATCCACACAGCGCACATGAACACATCTGGGATAGCCCGAAGCTTAGTGTTTGGTGTGGCTTGTCGTTGGTGGGGTGACAGGCCCATTTTTCTTCGCAGAGAAAACCACAACGGGAAATGTTTAATTGGACATGCTCGAACAGTTTCTGCCACCACAGATCGAAGAGTTGCAGCCGTCCATCATCTTCCAGAATTATAGGGCAGCCCCACATTGGAGTTTCAACGCGCAGGCTGCGCTGAATGAAACATTTCTTGGGAGATGGGTGGAATGTGATGGTCTCAACGCATGGCCCCCGCGTACCCCCGATTTCACGCTATTAGACGTCTTTTTGGGAGGTTGCATCAAGGATCACGTGAACACAACAAGACATAGACAATGATGTAGGTGCAGACACAGAAAATGACACAAACAGAACAACATCAGACACAGACTCACAATGTAAAGAGTATAACACCTAAAATACGAGAGTTGGAACTTTGGAACTTAAATAGTGGTAACTATTTATTCACAACCGATACAAAAGAGATGCATGTTTGCATCTGTTACTGTCCTTCAAAGTAGTCGCCAGCGTTGTGTAGAACCCGTTGCCAGCGATATGGAAGGCGTAGTATACTGTTAGCAGAGCCTGTTCTGTTGATGGTGCTGCCTGACGAATCTCTGGAACAGTTCTGAAGCGAATGCCACGAAGTGTTTCCTTCATCTTCGGAATCAAATTAAAGTCACAAGGAATATGGGAAATATGGTGGATGGCACAGTACTTCCCAGTCCCATCGACCGAACGGAGCAGCCACAGCTTGCGCTGTATGCGCCCGCGCAGTGTCGTGCAGAATGATGGGTGGGTTGCGCAGAAAGTGTAACCGCTTCTTTCGCAAAGCTGGTCGCAGGTGATGCTCCAAAAACGAACAGTAATACTGTGCACTAGCGGTCTGCCGTGGAGGAACGTAATGCGTTAGGATAACATCATCACAGTCGTACACGAGAATCACCATAACTTTAGACCGCTCCAGTCGCACCATCAACAGAACAGGCTCTGCTGACGGTATACTACGCCTTCCACATCGCTGGCAACGGGTTCTACATAACGCTGGTGACTGCTTTGAAGGACAGTAACAGGTGCAAACATGTAACTCTTTTTTATCTGTTGTGAATAAATAGTTGCTACTATTTAAGTTCCAATCCTCGTAGATAAATAATTATAAGAAAGCTGACATAACACATGATTGGTCCATATATCTAATTTGCACTTTAAGTTTGATAACTAAGTAATACAAAGAAAAATTACTTACTTAAAGAATGAGTCAATGATTTCCTCCATGGAATACGCCGTACTAGGAGGCGAGGCTCGAAGCTTAAGCTCCTGTGGCATTGGATAAGGGAAACATAACAACACTCGTACCACATGCAGCACTAAGTCTAGATATAGCAACACAAAGAGCGAGCGAGTACAACCTAGATAAGCACATAAAACACGTAATAAGTAGTACTAGTTGTCAGACAGTAGAAATAAATACACAGAGAGTCGCTCAAGATGTATTTCATTTGGTAATATAAGAAGACATGATTTTGTATGCTACTTCATGTGGGACAGGCTCGATGTTTCTGCCGAGGCCCCCCCCATACCTGGAATAGCGACAAAACGAACCATAATTTATATGCTGTATTTCGTTTCAACAGCAAAAGAAAATCTGGATCTTATACCTTTCCTATTTCTCTACTATTTTTCTTAAATTACTAACATTAATTATTTTAACATGCCGTTTCCTACAGTTAATTTAATTTCCTTTTTGATTCATTGTTATTACTCTTGTTTTTAGTGCTCAAAAGAAATTCTGATAGTAATGCGGAATAATTACATGTAAAATTGCAAAATGTCTGCCAGCTTTTTTTAAAATATCAGGCAGCAGGTTTTTAAAAATGCAATAAATTAAATGGAATAACCATCGCGCATGAATAAATGAAGCAATCAGAACCACTGATGCTGCAGTGCTGGTACGTTCATGGCCAGAAACTCAATTATCGCCTTGATGTTCTGCAAACGACCAGTGGGGTACACACTGAAAATCTATCATAACAAAAAAAAAAACAAAAAACAAAATTGAAAGCCGCTAAACGCTCTACAGTAAACCACAACACGCTGTCATGATTTTTTGAAATGATAGTGGGTCTTTATAAGCACCCTGTACTGTTTGCTAAATATTGCCGCTGGTTCCCGTTGTGAGCGGCAGTTAAAACCCAGTTTCGAACTTTTGAAGGTAGGAGACGAGTTACTGGCGGAAGTAAAGCTGTGAGGAAAGGGCGTGAGTCGTGCTTGGGTAGCTGAGATGGTAGAGCACTTGCTCGAGAAAGGCAAAGGTCCACAGTTCGAGTCTCGGTCCGGGGCACAGTTTTAATTTGCGAGCAAGTTTTTTATGTATTTCTGTTTGCTACATATGCACGAGGTGGCGAAAGTCATGGGATAGCGATATGCACATATACAGATGGCGGTAGTATCGCGTACACAAGGTATAAAAGGGTATTGTATTGGCGAAGCTGTCATTTGTTCTCACGTGATTTATGTGAAAAGATTTCCGGCGGGATTATGGCAGCACACCGTGAATTAACACATTTTGAATGCGGAATGGTAGCTGTACCTAGACGCTTGGGGCACTCCATTTTGTAAATCGTTAAGGAATTCAGTTTTCCGCTGTCCACAGTGTCGACAGTGTCCCTAAAGTACCAAACTTCAGGCGTTACTTCTCACCACGGGGCCAACGGCCTTCACACAACGACCGAGAGCAGCGGCGTCTGCATGGCAGAACAGGAGCGACGCGAGCTCCTTTGCTAACAGCGCGACATTACCTACAGCTCTTCTGGGTTTGTGACCATATCGGTTGGACTTTAGAAGATTTGGTAAGAGCTGATGGTAGGGTTCGAGTGTGGCAGACCCCGCGAAGCCATTCACCCAAGTTGTCAACAAGGCACTGTGCAAGCTGGTGGTGGCTCCATAATGGCGCGGGATATTTTTACATGGTATGGACTGGATCCCCTGGTGCAAAAGAACCGATCACTGACTGGAAATGATTATGTTCGGCTGCTTGGAGACCATTATTAGCCGTTCATAGACTTCATGCCCCCAAAAAGACAACGGAATTTTTATTGATGACAATACGGCAAGTCACCGGGTCGCTATTGTTCGCGATTGGTTTGAAGAACATTCTGGGCTATACGAGCAAATGATTTGGCCACTCAGATCGCCCGACGTGAATCCCATCGAACATTTATTGAACATAATCGAGAGGTCAGTTCGTGCGCAAAATCCTGCACCGGCAACACTTTCGCAATTATGGACGGCCGTACAGGCGGCGCGGCTCAGTATTTCTGCAGGGGACTCCCAGCGACTTGTTGAGTCCACTCCACGTGGGTCGCTGCACTGCGCCGGGAAGAAGGAAGTCAGGCATGATACTAGGAGGTATCCCGTGACTTCTATCACCTCAGTGTGGATTTCAAATGTGCAGATGTGTATTTTCTCCTACGGTCATGAATACCAGCGTTGCTTTTGTTATTTTTGTTGAAAGATAACTTTGGTATATTCGTTAGTCAACGTCAGGTGAGATGACACGTTTTATTTAATTCGGAGCAAAGAAAATTATATAACTACAGTACGTACGTATTGTTGCTCTTTGTAAAATAACAGCCAGTTTACACCGCAACACCAAAAATACAGGGCTATTACAAATGATTGAAGCGATTTCATAAATTCGCTGTACCTCCATTCATTCACATATGGTCACGACACACTACTGATACGTAGAAAAACTCATAAAGTTTTGTTCGGCTGAAACCGCACTTCAGGTTTCTGCCGTCAGAGCGCTCGAGAGCGCAGTGAGACAAAATGGCGACAGCAGCCGAGAAAGCGTATGTCGTGCTTGAAATGCACTCACATCAGTCAGTCATAACAGTGCAACGACACTTCAGGACAAAGTTCAACAAAGATCCACCAACTGCTAACTCCATTCGGCGACGGTATGCGCAGTTTAAAGCTTCTGGATGCCTCTGTAAGGGGAAATCAACGGGTCGGCCTGCAGTGAGCGAAGAAACGGTTGAACGCATGCGAGCAAGTTTCACGCGTAGCCCGCGGAAAATTGGCTCATGCCACAACTGGAGACTGACAGCGCCGACTTCATCTTTCAACAGGATGGTGCTCCACCGCACTTCCATCATGATGTTCGGCATTTCTTAAACAGGAGATTGGGAAACCGATGGATCGGTCGTGGTGGAGATCATGATCAGCAATTCATGTCATGGCCTCCACGCTCTCCCGACTTAACCCCATGCGATTTCTTTATGTGAAAGATTCAGTGTTTAAACCTCCTCTATCAAGATACGTGCCAGAACTGCGAGCTCGCATCACGATGCTTTCGAACTCATTGATGGGGACATGCTGCGCCGAGTGTGGGAGGAACTTGATTATCGGCTTGATGTCTGCCGAATCACTAAAGGGGCACATATCGAACATTTGTGAATACCTAAAAAAACTTTTTGAGTTTTTGTACGTGTGTGCAAAGCATTTTGAAAATATCTCAAATAATAAAGTTATTGTAGAGCTGTGAAATCGCTTCAATCATTTGTAATAACCCTGTATGTTTGTATAGAGAAATCAGATTCTTAGTATTACTTCCCTGGAAAACTATTTTTCTAACATTTGTGGTAATTTCAAACTCTTCAAAAAACAGCTTGTAACGTTTAGATGAATTAAGGGATATCTGGATATATCAGCATATAAATCACCTACTAGAAAATCTGTAGTGTCAAGCGAATAACGGTGAAAACGCTACTAGCCGTTTGGATAGTGATGCTGTGTGCCGAGCTGGGCTGTCCAAAATTTGCTGTATGTTGTTTCATATCATGAAAAGCATTCTTAACTTGTGAATACGGCACGACAGGAGCTATAACAATGTACTGGAGACAAATAAAAATGAGTGGCAGATCCGATTCCCTACTGATTGCGAGCGGTTGCCTTGACTACCTCGGCTATACACGCACGCGTCCAGGACTGACCGAGACATCAGTATATCGCAATGTCTGCTCCCACAATTATGTGATTCCCTGCTGTAGCCGGATACACAAACTTGAATGGTGACAGGCCCTTCTGGCCCCTTAACTCTCGTTGGAAGGATCGTCAAGTCCTGTCTCATGCACTTGTCTTTTTTTTCGTAATTCAGTATGCAAATGGGTCATAATTTGCAAAAATGGTTCAAATGGCTCTGAGCACTAAGGGACTTAACATCTGAGGTCATCAGTCCCCTAGAACTTAGAACTACTTAAACCTAACTAACCTAAGGACATCACACACATCCATGCCCGAGGCAGGATTCGAGCCTGCGACCGTAGCGGTCACGCGGTTCCAGACTGAAGTGCCTAGAACCGCACGGCCACACCGGCCGGCCCATAATTTGCATGTTGTTATTTTATTTTTGCTGTGGAATACGAGGCACGAATCACTGATTCAGGTCACATTTCTTGCATGCCTGGAGAATTTCATCAGTGAGAGGACGGATTTCACTTTTCAATACTACGAATCACCCGTTGTAAGCGGCAGATGCATTCGGTCGAGGCAGGGCAGCCAATGGTCGTGTGACTATGGTGAGTCGGGGACCTTCCCGGTAGGAAGGAAGGACAATTCGTGAAAGTGGCAAAAGCTCCCACAATCACAGTCCGTCTTTTAAGTTGCCGCTGGATTGCCCGGCTCGGCGCCGGAATCCTTGTTTCGTTTCCGCACGATAGAGTGTTAGCCCGCAGTGCCAGCACGGCTTCGTGTGTTAGAATTCGCAGAAATCGTCCTCTGGTTCTGCGGGACGCCCGCCGCAGTGGCATCACACGCAGACCAGCAAATTTACGTTTCGGTCATTGCACTCCATGCTTCAGTTGTCATATGCGCGGTCTAGGCGCGACCTGTGATGGTGGGCGGACTCTGGCGTCTGCCGACATTCAGAGGCGAACTTTAGTTTTGGCGGGACGTCTTCAGATTGGCGCAGGGCATTTCCCTGATTTTGTAGTGGGATCAGAGAGCATCTATTTCGGGGTCACGATTGGTGGCGGTTTTGTTGCTGTGCCAGGACTGGCAATTTTGGAGAGCAGTGTGATGGGTGCCCGTGTTGTGGTGCGAAGGACTGAAAACGAGGTTTCGCTTCCGGTCGGTGGTAAAGTCGCTGTATCTCTTCTGTATCCGCAGAGAAATTCATGCAGAGTTGTAGTCGTCTGGACACCCGGTCGAAAATTAACTTTTCACCCGGCTGTGAATTAATCTTGCTCCACTCGGGAGTACGGCTGATGGGGTACTAGGCAGATGACGACTCTGGCAGTTTCGACATCGTCACCGTACACTCGTCGGCTTCACGGCATACGTCTGCGCGTTTGGTAAAGTGTCGCAGCACCCGCAGGTAGGGAATTCTGAACTACATTACCACGACTTGCTACCTTGTTGCCATCTGCAGTAGTCGCAGTCAGCGCCTCTCTGTCTACATGTAAGGCAACGTCGTTGCTATGTGTAGTCAATCACCGTTCTGAGTTAGGCATATTCTACACTCCTGGAAATGGAAAAAAGAACACATTGACACCGGTGTGTCAGACCCACCATACTTGCTCCGGACACTGCGAGAGGGCTGTACAAGCAATGATCACACGCACGGCACAGCGGACACACCAGGAACCGCGGTGTTGGCCGTCGAATGGCGCTAGCTGCGCAGCATTTGTGCACCGCCGACGTCAGTGTCAGCCAGTTTGCCGTGGCATACGGAGCTCCATCGCAGTCTTTAACACTGGTAGCATGCCGCGACAGCGTGGACGTGAACCGTATGTGCAGTTGACGGACTTTGAGCGAGGGCGTATAGTGGGCATGCGGGAGGCCGGGTGGACGTACCGCCGAATTGCTCAACACGTGGGGCGTGAGGTCTCCACAGTACATCGATGTTGTCGCCAGTGGTCGGCGGAAGGTGCACGTGCCCGTCGACCTGGGACCGGACCGCAGCGACGCACGGATGCACGCCAAGACCGTAGGATCCTACGCAGTGCCGTAGGGGACCGCACCGCCACTTCCCAGCAAATTAGGGACACTGTTGCTCCTGGGGTATCGGCGAGGACCATTCGCAACCGTCTCCATGAAGCTGGGCTACGGTCCCGCACACCGTTAGGCCGTCTTCCGCTCACGCCCCAACATCGTGCAGCCCGCCTCCAGTGGTGTCGCGACAGGCGTGAATGGAGGGACGAATGGAGACGTGTCGTCTTCAGCGATGAGAGTCGCTTCTGCCTTGGTGCCAATGATGGTCGTATGCGTGTTTGGCGCCGTGCAGGTGAGCGCCACAATCAGGACTGCATACGACTGAGGCACACAGAGCCAACACCCGGCATCATGGTGTGGGGAGCGATCTCCTACACTGGCCGTACACCACTGGTGATCGTCGAGGGGACACTGAATAGTGCACGGTACATCCAAACCGTCATCGAACCCATCGTTCTACCATTCCTAGACCGGCAAGGGAACTTGTTGTTCCAACAGGACAATGCACGTCCGCATGTATCCCGTGCCACCCAACGTGCTCTAGAAGGTGTAAGACAACTACCCTGGCCAGCAAGATCTCCGGATCTGTCCCCCATTGAGCATGTTTGGGACTGGATGAAGCGTCGTCTCACGCGGTCTGCACGTCCAGCACGAAAGCTGGTCCAACTGAGGCGCCAGGTGGAAATGGCATGGCAAGCCGTTCCACAGGACTACATCCAGCATCTCTACGATCGTCTCCATGGGAGAATAGCAGCCTGCATTGCTGCGAAAGGTGGATATACACTGTACTAGTGCCGACATTGTGCATGCTCTGTTGCCTGTGTCTATGTGCCTGTGGTTCTGTCAGTGTGATCATGTGATGTATCTGACCCAAGGAATGTGTCAATAAAGTTTCCCCTTCCTGGGACAATGAATTCACGGTGTTCTTATTTCAATTTCCAGGAGTGTATGTTAGTATTAACGAGACTCCACTCACAGGAGAATCAGTAGCACGTTTTCTGCAGTCACACTACAAATACAGGCATGTATCATTAGCAGACCAGCTGAATTCTTGTTCATGTTCGTGATTTTTGTACGACCTGCCACTCTGATATTCTGTGTCAGGATTCAGGTTTTAATTGTGTCCTTAATCGAATAAATCTAGTTGTTATTAGCTTAGCACATAGTTTTCTCAGTTCATGATCGTAAGTTGAATTCCTTTTCCAGCTCATATTGTGGAGGGGTTATCATATCATTTCCGTAGCAAAATTAACCACCTCATTAGAGTATGTACGAGGGAGAAAGTAAATTAGCGTTCGGTAATCCTTGTGCCACAGTATCAGCTTGCATCATCTTGAGAATGGTGCTTATCAGAATTCTTCCTTTTTTTAATATTGACAGATGTGTATCAGTCATCCCTAAATAGGACCCACTACAGGCTAACTTCTGAAGTATCGAGGTGACTTCCAGTCGAAATGATTATCCTGCATATCCCGCAGCTATTAGGAGATGCATGCTTTGTTTGGAATTCGTAATCGAAAACAGCAACAAACGAATCAAAACCTCTCACCAGTTTGGTATTTGTTAACTATTTTAGAACTGATCAGTCCTGTTGAGTGTTTCATTCAAATTGATAAAATGGATTACTATGTTGTCATAGAATTCTCTGTTTTCACGGTTTAGCGACACCACAAGTTGAACCAAATTTGGTAGTTGTTGATAAGGAATCTGCTTCTTCAACAGCTAATTGTCCTTCTTTCGACATTGATCCACCTGAAGGACATCCCGAAACTGCACTCATAACAGAACGCTTACAGACAGTGAATCGTATGGTAATGGACGATAGGCGAGTAAAGGTGTATGGAGCGGCTGTTTCTGTATGCTTATCAGAAGAAATATTATAGTTCGCTTTAAAAGAATAATCAACTTAGATTATGTCTTGTGCAAAATTAGTACAAAATTAGTTTACTCTTGCCTGAAAATAATGTGGAAACGACAATTTATTTGGGAGAAGAAAATAAATCGCCTTACTTAAGAACAGCAGGACAGGCCACGAAAATAGTTTGACACTGCGGAAGCTGAGGGATCTATAGCAAAAACTGTTTTACGAATACTCCACATTCACTTGATATGTCAATGTTTGACGTCGAAAGATATTTGCGCCAGAAAAATGTCTTGAATCTAATCAGTAGGCTACGGTAGCTGTTGATTTTGCAGATGTTCTAGGACCTTTATTCATGAATAGAATACATTATTTGGAGCAACGTTGGGCAAAGTGCAGTGGCATACAGTAAACCTCCAAGGAAAATAAGTTCAGTGTTTACTACAGCCAGTCCAAGAGATTTATTTCTTATCATCGTGTTTTATTTTTTATTGTATTTTGAGTACTGTCCATCTAAGTCAGGTTGCTTGCCTGAGACTCAGTTAAGAAGAAACTTTTAATCCTTCCCGAGGGTTCATTAAAGAGAACAGTTCACTGTTCAGGGAACTATCATATCTGAAAGTTTCATTGGCGCTTAGTGAGACAGTTTTGGAAGAAATGGATTCTACTTCGGAATTTATTTCGTCTCTAGTCTAAAATTCAGAACTTGCACAGTGAGAAAAAAATCAAAATAAGCAGAACATTTTGCGACTTAAATTTCCTTTAATGTGGAACGTTATTAGCTTGATACGTGTTACTAGAGTTCGACCTGTTAAGATGCTGAGATATGTCAGCGCACATGTAGAACAAATTTTACACCATGTCTTTGTAAAATATAGTACTGTAAAATTAAAGACTCTCTCTCGTATTTCAGATGTTTAAAATGCACTGTGCATAGTCTTCGACGTACCAAACGACTTAGAAATCCACTGTGTTAGATACAGAACAAGCTCTTAGATCTTTCAGACAGGAGGGCAACGTCTACATAAATGAGAAGCGGGCATCTAAAACCATGAAGTGAGCTGCATCTCCGGCTATCACACGATTTTTCAAATATATTTTCTTTGCATTTTGTAGCTGAGCTTGTGTTAAAAGATACTAGGGCTATACTCCGAGGTGAAAAAAAAAAGGTTACTTCAACCGTTATTTATAAGTTCTGCACCACTGAGTCTGCAGGACGGAACAAATGGATATTGCGGCGGCGACGGTTAATAAAATTAACGAACCCACAGGCGAGACGGCCGGTTCGCACTGCGTCGTCCCATAAAAACGCATTGTAACGGCCCCAGGCCCTGCGGCCCACACTATCCGATGGCTATCTCCTCAGAACTCGGTCCTTCTCACTCGGTGCTTCTTTTATAACTTCAGACAGAGTTGAATACCAGACCGCTATAGCCCACGCGTGTTGTTTTTCGTCCAAGCGGTCCGCGATTTCTTTTTTTTTTTAGCGTCTGTATATCTAAGTGTAAGCGCACTTTTAAACGACATTATTAGGTCTGATTTTTGATGAAAATCACGAACCATAAGTTTTTTCGCATGGTTATGCTAGTTTCCACAGATGGCGGTAGTATTGCGGACACAAAGTGTAAAAGCGCAGTGTGTTGGAGGAGCTGCCATTTGTACTTAGGTGATTCACGTGAAATATTTCCTACGTGATTATGGCCGCACGATGGGAGTTAATAGACTGCACGCGGAATGGTAGTTGGAGCCACACGTGTAGCATATTCCATTTCGAAAATCTTTATGGAACTAAATATTTCGCAGGCCGGTGTGGCCGTGAGGTTCTAGGCGCTTCAGTCTGGAACCACGTGATCGCTACAGTCGCAGGTTCGAATCCTGCCTCGGGCATGGATGTGTGTGATGTCCTTAGGTTAGTTAGGTTTAAGTAGTTGTAAGTTCTAGGGAACTGATGACCACAGATGTTAAGTCCCGTAGTTCTCAGAGCCACTTGAACCATTTGAACTAAATATTTCGAGATCCACAGTGTCAAGATTGTGACGAGAGTACCAAATTTCAGGCATTACCTCTCACCACGGACAACGCAGTGGCCGACAGCCTTCACTTAACGACCAAGAGCAGCGGTGTTTACGTAGATTTGTCCGTGCTAAAAGACAAGCAACAGTGCGTGAAAGAACCGCAGAGATCAGTGTGGGACGTATGACGAACGTATCCATAAGAGTTGTGAGGCGAAATTTGGCGTTAATGGGCTTTGGCAGCAGACGACCGAAGCGTGTGTCTTTGCTAACAGCACGACATCGCCTGCAGCGCCTCTCCTGGGCTTCTGCCACATCCGATGGACCCTAGAAGCCTGGAAAACAGTGGCTTGGTCAGATGAGTCCCGATTTCATAGGGTTCGAGTGTGGCATACTTAGAAAGCATTTTCAGCCATTCACGGATTTCATGTTCCTAAGCAACGATGGAATTTCTATGTATGTCAATACGCCATGTCGCCGGGTGACAATTGTCCTCTATTAATTTGAAGAACATACTAGAAAATTCGAGTGAGTGATTTGCCCACTCACATCTCCCAACATGAACCCCATCGAACATTTAGGGGACATAATCGGTAGTTCAGTTCGTGCACAAAGTCCTGCGCCGGCAACACTTTCGCAATTATTGTCGGCTGTAGAAGCAGCCTGGCTCAGTATTTCGACTTGCTGAGTTCGTGCCACGTCGAGTTCCTGCACTACGCCGCCCTATTAGGAGGTGTCACATGACTTTGGTCATCTTAGTGTACTTACTTACACTCACTTGTCATCCTCGATGCACTTCTACGCCTGTAGGATATATGCGAAAGGGGAGGTGCTATATGAATATGTTAAACATTTAAAAATGCCTTAGTGAACATGTGGAGAAAATTTTAAGTTGAAAAAAATTGTTTGGAGCTCCAAACGAAGGTTTCAAACCTCGAAACGGATTTCGTCAGAAAATGACATCATCAACATTATTCTAAACACTGTAAATGAATAAGTGCCCATGCGTAAACTTTACCTTCAGGCAGAGTACGTAGCAAGAGGTTGGCGAGATCCACTTCGGCAGCTGCGCCGTCAGCGCATTGGATCGTTAAACGAAGGGGCCTTGGTTCGATTCTCGGCCGGGACAGAAATTCTGTGCGCTCGGTGGCTGAATTTTGTCTTGTCTTTTCTTTTCGCATCGACGTAATTGACGTTACTATTGAGACGGCTGAATGGCCACGGCCCGAACGCCCCTACATTGAAAGATTAAAGATGTTTGTCAGGAGTAAGGAAAAGATATTGACAGCAAAGCAGTTTTTATTTTTTTGGTGTATGCTGCGCAATAAATCATGCCGAGTTTTAACTTGATCCATGCATTATTTTTGTTTATAGTTCTTCCTACGGTAATCGTTTCCTGTTTCTTTCAAAATGGATAAACTCGAATACAATACTATACTTCTTTGTATCTCTGAGTGAAATGATTCAAATTTGGCGAATGTTTATGAAGATCCTGTATTTCCAGTTTCAACTACTGAGAAACGGGTGGCAGAATTCTAACTTGACTTTACTGTTCCTGATGATGATCCACACAAACCACGTTCCAAAACTGCAGCCGACAGAATGGTGTCGGGCTGTTGGCGATTTAATGTATGTGCAATAAATGGCCCCGTCGGTATCTGAGGACAAGTAGATGGTTCATTTTACATGAACAGTGAACTATTAAAAAAGTGCGTGCAAGATGAGTGACCGCCAGCAACAAAAGAGAAAACAAATTTCTCAGGAATATTTCCGCCATCTCAAGAAGAATCCAATTGTTTTCGTGTGTCAGTGTTTCACTGCTGATGGGATGTGGGTACACCGCTTCACGCCAGAAATAAAACAACAGTCAAAGCTTTAGCTCCGTTTTATCTTCTGGGAGGGTTCTGGCTAGTGTCTTCCGGACCAGCTGCGTGAAACAGTACTAGAGCAGAAATTTAAGCGGAGAAAGAAAATGGAATCATCTTTCTTCAGAATAATTAAAAGTGTTTCGATAACAATAAAACGAATTGTTGGAAATTTGGAATAGACAACTAATTCGCAAGATTTTCAGCCTCTGATTTTCATTTAGAGAAATGCCATACACAGTGCTGTATTGTATTTATTATTTAAAACAACCAGTTTCAGTCCTCGATCATCATCCAGACTATTAGCTGCTTGAAAAAATGTTTGATCTCGGACGTATGTATTCCGACAAACATGGTAATTTCTTGCTGTAAAACGTTTTGAGACGAATCAAAGAGCCTATGACAGATTTAGATAGTTATTTCGTAGACGTTCTAGAATCACAACACAGGTGGATGGACTTGGCACACTGATAAAATCTTGGACGAAGCACGTTGATATATGTGGAGATTGCACCACTTAGTAAGTGCATTTTTGGTGATGTAACACAATTCTTCACTGCCTCAGTAGATGCTTTCAGATTATCCTCGTACACTTACCATTTTTCTACGATCATAGCTTTCGAGTATGTAAGAATTTTCGATTTTTCCTACACTCTCGCTGAAATTTTGAAGTATCATATTTTATACGAAACACGCGAAGTATCTTATTTATATCTTGTTTGCAATGGCTTTGTCTCCAGAATGTCAATACCACTTATTATGTATGGCGGAAGTTTAACGAAAACGAAAGTAGTATTTGGTGTGCTCCAAAGAAGCGTGATAGGACCTCTAATGTTTTTATACGCAAACGATTTATTAGGCAGAATCGGCAGAACTGTGATGTTCACTGAGGATGCTCTGTACCGTTGTTCGATGATGGGAAGCAAATGGGGAAACATAAAACGTGCTCTCGGTCTAGTGAACGATAGCTCACTTGAAATGTAAATAAACGGAAAATAATACCTGTAACAAAGATAATTACAACACTAGTGGAAAACTTTTGAGACCAGTCAAATCGTTTAAATCTCTAGGTGTGATACTATGAAGCGATATGAAATAGGATCAATGCGTGAAACCACCAGTAGGAGAGGTGAATGGAGCATTCAAATTTGTTGAGATGGTTCCGGAAAAGGTCACTTCGTATGTAAAGGAAACGGCACACGAGGACGACCAGTTCTAGAGTACTGCTCCAGCGTGTGGACTCTTGAAGAAACTGTGACAGCAGGCAGAGAAACAATTTCAGAGACCCTGCAACGATCGTGAAAGATCGGTATAGGCCAAACAAAAGTGTGATAGAGCTGCCAGGGGAACTTAAATGGAAATCCTTAGAAGTAAGGCTACGTTTGATTTTCTTAATCACAGTTTCGCACATTTAGGAGAGAATGAAAAGAAGTCAGGGGTGAATGCACCCCTAAAAAGACACACATGAGGAAGTAGTACAGTGATGCAATGACGTCGACCGGTAAATGGACCATGTTCAAAGATTTGAAGGTCAGCACGCCGATGAAACTCATGCCTCCCCACAACGTAGCACCTGGACCACCGAAACGACCATCATTGCCGAAAATGACGATTTTTGGTGGTTCAGGTTTTGCGTTGTGGGGAGGCAAAAGCTGCATGGGCGTGCTGACCTCCAAACCTTCGAACACTGTTCTATCAGCAACTAACTTTATTGGAACATTCTACTCCTTCCCCATTGCGACTTTTCAAGGGTGCATTCAGCCCTGACTTCATTTTCATGGATGACAATGCGGGGCCGCACCGAAAATCGCTAGTGGAGAGCTGTTGAAAAGAGAGCATATTCGGCAAATGGATTGGCGTGCCCGTTTCCTTGGCTTAAATCACATCGGGAACTTGTGGGATGCGTTGGGGAGACGTCTTTCGGCACGTCCACAGTGAATGAAAGGAACGCCCTACCATAATGACTACTTACTAATCTTGCAGCCAGCATGGGAGCACGCTACAGAACATGCACTGCCGTTCGTAGTCATCACACCCTATCAACAACCATGCCCCGCGAATTCGTAATGTCATCAGGACCATCATAAACTGTGATGATTTCAGTGTAACTTTTGTCTTTGGTTAAAAGCGTCTTCTCTGTTGGTATTGTTGCATATTTATTAGAGTTACCTTCTTCACTATACTGTAGAAATTCTTTCTATGCATGGTCCAAGTTTCATCGAGCTGTGTTTCTTGGCAGTAACACTTTTGCACACGGGAGTGTAGTAGTTTGAGGATATGCAGGGTGATTTTTTTCACCGTTTTCAAACTCTAGGGATTGATCGATGAGAGGATACGGAACAAAAAAGGTCTAATGAACCTATGTGCTGAAATGCATGGTTTCCATGCTATAGACAATTCATTCAGTCATACATTGTTATAGAGACTGCGGCCTAATACGCGCTGTAACATGCAGCCACAGCTGCAGTGGGTGTTGAACATGGTTTCCATGTGCCTCAACGCATGCGTGTACGTGCCGAGCATGTTCTGCCTCAAGCATTCACATCGGCCAGGCTGCATCCGACCAGAGTCAAAGGCAGCATGAATACGTTGCTCCAGTGTCTCCATATCTGGAATGGGCTCTGCATACACTGTACTTCTGAGATGGCCCCATAACCAGAAATCGCACGGGTTGATATCCGGTGAACGAGCAGGACATGCAACTGGACCTCCTCGGCCGATCCATCGACTAGGGAAGAGAGGTTTGAGATGCGTCCGGACGTTAACGACGAAGTGGGCTGCAGCACCATCATGTAGCAGCTACATAACCCTTCAAATCATCAGTTCACTTCTTCCAGGAGGGGAGGCAAAGTCACGTCATTCGGAAGGACGACGGTTCAATCCCGCGTCCGGCCATCCTGATTTAGGTTTTCCGTGATTTCCCTAAATCACTCCAGGAAAATGCCGGGCTGGTTCCTCTGAAAGGGCACGGCCGACTTCCTTCCCCATCCTTCCCTAATCCGATGACCACGCCGGCCGCGGTGGCTGTGCGGTTCTAGGCGCTCCAGTCCGGAGCCGCGCTGCTGCTACGGTCGCAGGTTCGAATCCTGCTTCGGGCATGGGTGTGTGTGATGTCCTTAGGTTAGTTAGGTTTAAGTAGTTCTAAGTTCTAGGGGACTGATGACCACAGCAGTTGAGTCCCATAGTGCTCAGAGCCATTTGAACCATTTTGAACCGATGACCACGCTGTCTGGTCTCCTTCCCCAAACCAACCAACCAACCAACCAAAGTCACGTGCAAGAAACGGCGATAGTCCCGGCCAGGTAGGCGACGGGGAATGAAAACTGGTCCGAAAATGCGGTCGCCAATTATCCCGGCCCTTACATTTCGGCTGCACCGATGCTGATGATCCGTTATCACCGTACCATGGGGGTTCTGCATACTATCCTAAAGATGACTGTTATGGAAGTTGAAGATATCACTCCCCGAAAAAGTGGCCTCATCTGCGACCAGGATGGAGGAACCAAATCCTTGAATGATGGTTGCCTGGTGAAGCAACCAGTGATAACACTGCTCCCGATGTGGAACGTCTATCGCTAGAAAGCCCTGCACACGCTATAATTGATAGGGGTATTAAGATTGTTAATCATATTTTCCTCCAAGTCTGGCGTCCGCACTTTTCGGTGCGTCCTTCACTATTTCCTTCTTGCTGAAACGACCCTGTCTCAGATAAAAAGCGAAAAACTGTTGCATACATTGAATGTTGTGGTTGCTGTCGGTGGGTTCAAATGGTTCAAATGGCTCTGAGCACTATGGGACTTAACTTATGAGGTCATCAGTCCCCTAGAACTTAGAAGTACTTAAACCTAACTAACCTAAGGACATCACACACATCCATGCCCGAGGCAGGATTCGAACCTGCGACCGTAGCGGTCGCGCGGTTCCAGACTGTAGCGCCTAGAAGCGCTCGGCTACTACGGCCGGCATTGTCGGTGGGGATAGGCCTGCTGATACAATCTTGCTGCCCACCGCCCATTGCCATTTGCCTTTCCGTAAGGAAACACCTTGTCGGCAAGCTCTGGATTCGAATACGGAAGCATTGTGTACAACTCTGTATCACGTGCACTAGAAGGTGAGTCAGCAAGAGAAGTGAATCGGTCATAGCATTACCAATTACTACGGCAAGAGAGGTCGCTATGGCATGACGTATGAGGAGCAGTACCACCCTCTGGGAGTAAGGAATGCATACTGTAATTGTGGCTGCGTGCGACAGCGCGTGTTAGACCGCAGCCTCTGTACGAAAGAATGATTGAATAAATGGTCTCTAGCATGAAAATAATACATTTACGGGCATAAGTTCGTTAGATCATTTTTGTTCCGTATCCTCTCATCGATCAATACCTAGAGTTTGCGCACGGTGGGAAAATCACGCTGTATACGAGATGCGGATGTGTATTGTGTATTTCAACATACTGTAAAAAACCTAACTGACAGAAGACGTCTCCTTATAATGGGACAGTAAATGAAAGAAATAAACTATGTGATCAAAAATATCCGGACACCTCGCTGAAAATGACTCACAAGTTCGTGTGGCCCTCCATCGGTAATGCTGGAATTCAGTATGGTGTTGGCCCACCCTTAGCCTTGATGACAGCTCCCACTCTCTTATACATACGTTCAATCAGGTGCTGGAAGGTTTTTTGGGGCATGGCAGCCCATTCTTCACGGTGTGCTGCTCTAAGGAGAGGTGTCGATGTCGGTCGGTGAGGCCTGGCACGAAATCGGCCTTCCAAAACAATGCAGAGGTGTTCTACAGGCTTCAGATCAGGACTCTGTGCAGGCCATTCCATTACAGGGATGTTATTGTCTTGTAACATCTCTGTTACAGGCCGTACATTATGAACAGGTGCTCGATCGTGGGGTGCTTAAAACATCTATGTAGGCCTGTGTGCTGTGGTAGTGCCACGCAAAACAACAAGGAGTGGAAGCCCCCAACATGAACAACACGACCACACCACAACACCACCGCCTCCGAATTTTACTGTTAGCACTAGACACGCTGGCAGATGACGTTCACCGGGCATTCGCCATACCCACACCCTGCCATCGGATCGCCACACTGTGTACAGTGATTCGTCACTCCACACAAAGTTTTTCCACTGTCTAATCGCCCAATGTTTACGCTCCTTACACCAAGCCAGGCGTCGTTTGGCATTTACGGGCGTGATGTGTGGCTTATGAGCAGCCGCTCGAGCATAAAATCAAAGTTTTTCACCTCCCGCCTAAATTTCATAGTACTCGCAATGGATCCTGATGTAGTTTGGAATTCCTGCGTCATGGTCTGTATAGATGTCTGCCTATTACACATTACGATCCTCTTTAACAGTCGGCGGTCTCTGTCAGTGAACAGACAAGGTCAGCCTGTACGCTTTTGTGCTGTACGTGTCCCTTCACCTTTCCACTTCACTATCACATGGGAAAGAGTGGTCCTAGGGATGTTTCGGAGTGTGGAAATCTGGCGTACAGACGTATGAGCAAGTGACACCCCATCACCTGACCACATCCGAAGTCCGTGAATTCCGCGGAGCGCCCCATTCTGCTCTCTCACGACGTCTAACGACTACTGAGGTCGCTGATATGGAGTACCTGGCAATAGGTGGCAGCACAATGTACCTAAAATGAAAAACGAATGTTTTTGGCGTTGTCTGGATATTTTTGATCATATAGTGTATAATGCTACTGGCAACAGTTTTCTTTCGTTGTATACTGATCGCTTTCCTGCTTGATCACCCCTCTTAAAGGAGAGCATCAGGCTATTAACATTTCTTGCACATGGGTGCCGAAGGCTGAAACACGTCAAAGTCAGTCCGTCAAGAAAACAAGAAAGGCGAGTCCGAGGCCGACACGGCGCCAGGCGAAGGCCTCTCACTGCTGGGGCGCTGTGCAGACAGACACCGGAGTCCTGGATCGTGGTCAGGTGATCTACGTTTACCTCTCGCTGTATCATTCACAGGATATTTTGTTAACAAAGCGGCAGCAAAGGAAGCAAGAATCACAGGATTACAGAGATCTCATAAAAGAGAGAATTAATGATATAGGACAAACAGACCCAACATAAATATGACAGTGCAGTGACGGTGTAACACGCCAGATATTGAATTTAAATGAGGAAGAGACAAGGATGGATAGAGCAGTAATTCAAGGCTTTAGAAGCATGCATAACTAGGGGAAAGGTAGAGATCGTCTAAAGGAAGATAAAAGAGACTTTTGAGAAAAAAGAAGCAACTGTAAGAATATCGAGAGGTCAGAAGACAAACCAGCACTAAGCACAGAATGGAAAACTGAAAGGGGCAAGGACTCACAGAGGGGCACTACAAGAAAATGAAGTCGAAGCCAGATAGAAAGGGAAGAGGATGTAGGTGGAGACGAAATGGGAGATATGATACAGCGAAAAGTTTTACACAGACACTGACACATCTAAGTCTAAACAAGGCCACTGCAGTGGACCACACTCCCTCATTATTTTTGAAATCCTTGGGAGAACCGACCACATCAAAATTATTCCAAGTGATGTTTGAGATACCTGAGAAAGGTGAAATACCCTCAGACTCAGAACACTTCCGTGGAAGTGGTTCAAATGGTTCAAATGGCTCTGAGCACTATGGGACTCAACTGCTGAGGTCATTAGTCCCCTAGAACTTAGAACTAGTTAAACCTAACTAACCTAAGGACATCAAAAACATCCATGCCCGAGGCAGGATTCGAACCTGCGACCGTAGCGGTCTTGCGGTTCCAGACTGCAGCGCCTTTAACCGCACGGCCACTTCGGCCGGCCTTCCGTGGAAGTCAGGGGTGTTAATGTTACGAAACCACTCATTTGATAAGTCATGGTTACAGAATAATAACATAGTTTATTTACAGAGGAATTGAAAGGTTGTTAGAGGCTGGTCTCTGGCACTGAAACAGTGAGCTGGTAGATACAAGCCATTCTATTAACTGAAAATTAGTTTCTGAAGTAGAATTTCACTGGACAACCGAGGTCTTCCTTAATGTGTTAACGAGTTCACATTTTGGTAGCGTTTCCGCAGCTCTTAATTATCAGCTTTTCGTTGTTTTATATGGCGTTCGGTCAGCGGCATACAGCTATCATCATATCTGCCCATCAATTTTCTAATACGTATGACACTACACATTTCATGATTCCGCGAAATCGGGTGGACAAAGGCGGAGAACGAAAGCGGCTCTGTTCCATTCAAAGCAACCAACGTGGAATCCGGTAGGTGCTACGTAGGAAAAGTGCGAGAAAATATAGTCTGGGTGACAGGACAGGGATTTGAATCCCGTCCTCCCGAATGAGAGTTGTGAGTTAACATTGTGATAAGTCTATGGGTCTTCTGCATCGTATCATTGCGTATTCGTATCTCCAGACAATTGAAGAAGTCGCTTACTCCACTACTTATAAATTTTTATCGTATTAAATGCCTGAATGTCCTTGTGTTTAACAATGTAGGGGAAGGTTGCTATCGCTGCGCCTGCTCCTTCCATGGCCCTCTTCGATTTCTCTGTGGATACTGACAACAGCTCATGCTACCAACGATTAAGTCGTGTTGTCAAAGATTCGCCGTCTTAGTCGTGAGTTGTTCCACGAGGACAAATAGCAACAGTGAAAAAGGTAGGATTTGCTCTATGTTCTTGTAAATGACTAGTATTAATGATTGAAACATCCTACTGATATGGTAATAATGATTAAATTTCAGCTGTCCTCCATGGAAATGACGAGCATTTCACACCTTTTTCTGATATTCACAAAGTTACGTGCTGTCGAGAGAGCCTAAGTACCGTTAGCGATATAGTGCGAGTTGCCTTGAATGAGTCACCTCGAATTTTGTCTAATCTTAGGCCTAAGTAGACCGCTATGAACAAAATGTAAGTAAATATCTTCAAAAAAAACTCGTAAAAAAAGATGCAATATATTGAAATTTATTTATGTGAGCAGTATTTGATAGATGTTACACTACAACCCAATCACGGAAACTGCCTAGCCCGATGAAGGGAAACCATCTCCCTGGTTTGGCTGATGATATATTTTTATTTTTCAAATATTTCATTAAGTGTAAATATTTATGTCTTATGCCTCTACTGCAGTGAAATCAAAAGATGAGGTTCAGGTTGCACATGAAATGAAATATTAATTGCAATAGCCAAGGATTTTATTATACATTTCCTTTAGGTATCTCATTGATAGCAACCTTCCCCTACATACCTTGACAGGTTCCAGGTGCAAATTCAGACCCGTTTTCCTGCATCAGACTGAGAAATTACAAGTAATAAGATAAGTGATTCTTCTCTACTAACGAGAAAAGAAATGTTTGTCCACTTCCTAAACACTGTCACTAATTTTCCATTCTGTGCGCCCCCTAATTACTGAAAGACATTAACAGAGTTAATTGTAAACAGAAATCAATAGCTTCCCATTTATAATAAATTCTCCCAGACAAGACGGCTATGCTCACCGCTGCAGTGAAAATTAATTACTCTTGAGTTACGGTAGCTCTTAGCTATAACATGATCGAGTAAGATAGTGATCTTATCGGCGATCTCTACCTCGAAGTATTCTGTTGGCACTACCATGCTCAAATCAACAAGGAGGAGATTACAAGAATCCGTCGGTGGAAGTGGTTGCCAGAAACACGTTGTGTGTGCGTCCTGGAGTTAGTGGTGACAAAGCACAGACTCGTGTATTACTTATGTGCGTGGGTGTAATTAGAATTAAGCTATAAATAAGAACGTAGCAGATTAACTTCCGTTTAAAGATGTAAAGTAGTCTAGAGGGCCCTATATCATAATTCGCGACGGGTTTTTGTCACCACAAGGCCATGCAAGGAATGTAAATAGCGCGTAGTAATTGATATGGCATAGTAAAACAGAGTAACTCATTACATTTAGACAACGACATTAAATAAGTACCAAAGAACTCTACATTAGACAAACTAACATTATGAGCACTAAGGATAAATTAACGCAGATCAGTGCGACGGGCAACGATACTATGTCTTAGTACGCACGAAGCCGTCTGCACCCATAAGGTAGTAGGCTCGAGGCCAATGCCAAAGCGTCTATCCCCTCACGGCAATTGAGGTGAGATCTCTCAACACCTCCTTTGATTTTGTTTTCTTATTACATCGCCTTCATTTTACAGTTATCAGATTTCTCTAATTCAAATTTTTTTATTTAGATGAAACTGTAGTTCTACACTCCAACAAAAAAAAGAGAAAAGTGACGCACCACGAAGTAATCATCCTAATGGGACGGAAATCGGTAGATGTGATGTACATGTGCAAATAAATGACTACAGTTTTACAAAAACTGGATGATTTATTCAAGAGAAAGAGATTCACAAATTGAGCTAGGCAATAACGCGTTGCTCCACCTCTGGCCCTTATGGAACCATTTATTCGGCTTGGCGCTGATTGACAGAGTTATTACGTGTCCTCCTGAGAGATATCAAGCCGAATTCTGTCCATCTGACGCGTTTGATCATCAGAATCTCAATCGTCGGAGATCCGGTGACTTTGCTGGCCAAGGTAGGTTTAAATGGCTCTGAGCACTATGGAACTTAACATCTGAGGTCATCAGTCCCCTAGAACTTAGAACTACTTTAACCTAAATAACCTAAGGACATCATACATTTCTATGGCCGAGGCAGGGTTCGAACCTGCGACCGTAGCGGTCACGCGGTTCCAGACTGAAGTGCGTAGAACCGCTCGGCCACACCGGCCGGCGCCAAGGTAGGATTTGACAAGCACGAAGACGTGAAGGAAAGCAGAACGGGGCGTAGAACGTTGTCAACGTACCACTCTTTTGTAGGTGTGCCGCGGGTGGCCACCAAAAGGGTCCTGTTGAGAAATGAGATGACATTCTGGACCATCGATCCTGGTTGTTGGGCAACAGTCAGGTTGGTGTCCCACCACTGCCCTGGGCGTCTCCGGACGCATTTTCGCTGGTTATTGGTGCTCAGTTCAAAGCGTCACTGAAGACAATTCAGATTCTAGGGCGAATGTGCCCGACACCGTAGCAGGCGTGCTTGTTGGTGTACAGAGGTCAACGGCAGTCGGCGCGAGGGTCGTCATGAGCTCGGCTCCCTGTTGCTGGTCCTTGCGGTCACTGAAGCACCTGTTGCAAGTCGGATCGATGATAATGGTGGATCAGGATCTGTGGGTGCCTCCCTGACGATTGCTCGGTCCTCACGTTCTGTCGCCTCTCTAGGTCGACCGCCTCCTCATTGACGCTGTGTTTGGCCATGTTTCACCCATCCCTGCCAACATCGTCGAATAGTGGCATCCCTCATATTCAGATGTCGCCTGAATGAGAGGCTACTGTCCAACCGAGTAAACTCTGTCTTCAGGCCTACCGGGACCATCCGACCGCCGTGTCATCCTCATGGAGGATGCGGATAGTAGGGGCGTGGTGTCAGCACACCGCTCTCCCAGTCGTTATGATGGGATTCTTGACCGAAGCCGTTACTATTCGGTCGAGTAGCTCCTCAGTCGGCATCACGAGGCTGAGTGCACCCCGAAAAATGACAACAGTGCATGGCGGCCTGGATGGTCCCCCATCCAAGTGCCGGCCACGCCCGACAACGCTTACCTTCGGTGATCTCACGAGAACCGGTGTATCCACTGCGGCAAGGCCGTTGCCTGTCCAACCGAGTACACGAAATTAAATTCTCAAAGATTTTTACCCTGAGAAAGTCAATAAGTAAAAAACGTAAAAGCTAAAGTCAACGCAAATTCACGGCTCTTTGTAAGGAACATTTCATTTTAGTCTCCACTCTTTGTTTCCTTCTCCGTTGTAGACAGCTATGCAGCTGAAGAATCAAGGATCAACTCAGTATGATTTTATCAAACGAACTATTTCAGTACGCAGTAATTTATAAAAATCATAGGGCTGTATCACAGTTCACACTTCGAGATATCCAAGCATATAATCTGAAACAAGACTGCTTTCCTTTCTCATAGCATTACTTTACTCACTAAAAGCAGGTCCCACTTTAAATGGTGGCTAAAGCCTTTTTCGACAGGTTGAGCTGCCGTTAATGTTTTCCATGTATATGTAGTTATGACACAGACAGATCCGAACCATCCTCACTTTCGGCTAGTACGTGTCTGTCGCCAAAACTCAACCTTTGTTTGCCTTCTGCGTGGCTAGAGGGCTGTCTCGACATATCATGTCGGCCTCAAGCTATCGTTCTTCAGTATCTTATGGGTGTTTTTCTGTGGGCTGAAAAATAAGTTTCTTCTGTCTCCACTTTTACGAAATTTGAATAAGATTTTCAAATATCTTAAATGCCTTTATCTGGATGATCCACTTGCATCAGTGTCATAGAGATAGTTAATACACTGCCACACTGCGGAAAGTCGTGAGTTAACCACTCTGGAAGCACTAGAATGTCGCTGGAGAACTTGCAACTGGTAAGACGGTGTACTGGCACATATCGCTAGGCGGTGACTGCAGTTTTCTTAGGTGTATTTTAAAGTAAGCATCTATTAAATGCATTTTAGATAAATATGTGGTTCCATTTCCTTCTCATTAGTTCCTCGTGACAGGGAAATGGATAAGTATGTAGTTCAGTTGAGTGTTTACTTTAAATTTTACTTCGCCACAGATTCCTAATGACCCATTGGAATAAAGGTGTGGTTCATTGGTTTTTTTGGAGTAGAACTGATAAATCATTGTTCTCGCAGTATGTCTTGTTTACTTTTTAAAATCATGCTGTAAAGTTAACGATATTGGTTTGTGTCTGTAGAAACGCGGTAATGCAGAGTATTTCATTCTGATGTGAGCTTTGAAATTATCAGTACAAAGTAATCCAGATTCAAAAAGAGCATTATAATTTGGTGAAGAGATTCCAAACCTGCGAATGGAATGACCTCATAAACCGGGTTAACTCTGCTATGAATCTTGAATCCAGACATGGAGAAGGCACCTAAACTGAGTATATTGTCTTGTGACAGCCAGAGCGAGAGCACCAGCAGCAGCGAGTACTGTTTGTATAAAGCGTTTATTTTGCATTTTGTTTACGACCTTCCACTAAGGAAGGGATTCTATTTGTGTTTATCTGCTCTGCATAGTAACTAACAGTTCTTGATAAAACTTTACGTAGTTTTCGTGTTAGATTTCTTAGTGTTTTCTTGATCGTTTAGAACAGAAAGCGCCCTAAAACCGTCTTTTGTTTGTTTCGCGGCCGTTAGCCACTAGTCACTTGAATCAGCAGTTGTCTTGTGACAGCCAGAGCGAGAGCACCAGCAGCAGCGAGTACTGTTTGTATAAAGCGTTTTTGTACTTATTTGCTGCGCTTAGCTTTTAAATAGTTTTTCTGGGAAAACCTAGCGTAGTTTTCGCGTCTCGTATTTCAGTGAGTGTTTCTTGATTATCAGAGTAGCTCATCAGAAGATTATCTTGGGAATTTGTCATCGTATAGAGTAGGGTAAACATAGTCATGTGTAGGGACTGTGGTTGTTGTGAGCGGACGCAAGGAGAATTGGCCACTCTTCGGGGGCAGGTGGAGGCTTTGTCTGTTGGGCTCATCGAGCTCGAGGCGCAGGCGTCGGCTCGTAGTGGCGTTGGGGCAACTGTGGTGAGACCTATGCCTACTTCGGTGGCCTTGGAGTCACATGGAACCCCTGATGTCGCTGCGTCTTCCGGCAGTGAGCATCTTACCGGTCAGCCATCACTCCAGGGTGAATGGCGGACAGTGGTGGGCTCGCGCGTGCCTGGCCGAAAGGCGAAGGTGGGATCTGGCCGCGTGGCAGCTGCCTTACCCCTTTCCAACAGGTACGGGGTGCTTCCTAGTGGTGATGACATCGTTTCCGAGCCACCACAGGATGCCTCGCCTGTTGGGCCAGTGGCCGATTCTCCGGCAAGGTCCCGACAGTCACAGAGGGCGGGCCTATTAGTTATAGGGAGCTCCAACGTTAGGCGGGTTATGGAGCCCCTCAGGAAAATAGCGGGTAGGTCGGGGAAGAATGCCAGTGTGCACTCGGTGTGCTTGCCGGGGGGTCTCGTCCGTAATGTGGAGGAGGCCCTTCCGGCAGCTATTGAACGCACTGGGTGTGACCGGCTGCAGATAGTAGCACATGTCGGAACGAATGACGCCTGCCGCTTGGGTTCTGAGGCCATCCTTGGTTCCTTCCGGCGGCTGGCTGATTTGGTGAAGACAACCAGCATCGCACGCGGAGTGCAAGCTGAGCTTAATATCTGCAGCATAGTGCCCAGAGTCGATCGCGGTCCTCTGGTTTGGAGCCGTGTGGAGGGTCTAAACCAGAGGCTCAGACGACTCTGCGACTATAATGGTTGCAAATTCATCGACCTCCGTTATTGGGTGGAGAACTGTAGGGCCCCTCTAGACAGGTCAGGCGTGCACTACACACCGGAAGCAGCTACTAGGGTAGCAGAGTACGTGTGGCGTGCACACGGGGGTTTTTTAGGTTAGAGGGACCCCCCCTTGGGAGAAACGATAAAATATCTGACGGCTTACCAGAGAGGACATTATCATCGTTGATAAAGAACGTCCGTCCTCAGAGACCAAAAACAGGAAAAGTTAACGTAATATTGGTAAACTGCAGGAGTATCCAGGGCAAGGTTCCTGAATTAGTATCTCTTATTGAAGGAAATAGTGCGCATATAGTATTAGGAACGGAAAGTTGGTTAAAACCGGAAGTGAATAGTAACGAAATCCTAGACACAGAATGGAATATATACCGCAAGGATAGGATAAACGCCAATGGTGGAGGA
This sequence comes from Schistocerca cancellata, assembly GCF_023864275.1. Lineage (NCBI taxonomy): Eukaryota > Metazoa > Arthropoda > Insecta > Orthoptera > Acrididae > Schistocerca > Schistocerca cancellata. Next base: position 598,392,541 of record NC_064631.1, on the reverse strand, counting down.
GTATTTATAGCAGTAAAGAATTCAATAATATCCAGTGAAGTTATTAGCGAATGCGGATGTGAAATAATCTGGGTTAAGCTAAGTATCAAAGGTGGGTCAGATATGATAGTCGGATGCTTCTATAGACCACCTGCGTCAGCAACCGTAGTAGTTGAGCGCCTCAGAGAGAACCTGCAGAACGTCGTGAAGAAGTTTCGTGATCATACTATTGTAATAGGGGGAGACTTCAATCTACCAGGTATAGAATGGGATAGTCACACAATCAGAACTGGAGCCAGGGACAGAGACTCTTGTGACATTATCCTGACTGCCTTGTCCGAGAATTACTTCGAGCAGATAGTTAGAGAACCAACTCGTGAAGCTAACGTTTTAGACCTCATAGCAACAAATAGACCGGAACTTTTCGACTCCGTGAATGTAGAAGAGGGTATCAGTGATCATAAGTCAGTGGTTGCATCAATGACTACAAGTGTAATAAGAAATGCCAAGAAAGGAAGGAAAATATATTTGCTTAACAAGAGTGATAGGGCACAAATCGCAGAATATCTGAGTGACCACCATCAAACGTTCATTTCTGAGGAAGAGGATGTGGAACAAAAATGGAAAAAATTCAGAAACATCGTCCAGTACGCCTTAGATAAGTTCGTACCGACTAAGGTCCAAAGCGAGGGGAAAGATCCACCGTGGTATAACAATCATGTACGAAAGGTACTACGGAAACAAAGAAAGCTTCATCATAGGTTTAAGAGTAGTCGAATCATAGCTGATAAGGAAAAGCTGAACGAAGCGAAAAAGAGCGTAAAGAGAGCAATGAGAGAAGCATTCAACGAATTCGAACATAAAACATTGGCAAACAATCTAAACAAGAACCCTAAAAAGTTTTGGTCATATGTAAAATCGGTAAGCGGATCTAAATCCCCTATTCAGTCACTCGTTGACCACGATGGCACCGAAACAGAGGACGGCCGAAGAAAGGCAGGAATACTGAATTCAGTGTTCCGAAACTGTTTCACTGCGGAAAATCGTAACACGGTCCCTGACTTCAGCCGTCGCACGGACGCCAAAATGGAAAATATTGAAATAAACGATATCGGAATTGAAAAACAACTGCTATCACTTAGTAGCGGAAAAGCATCCGGACCAGACGAGATACCCTTAAGATTCTACAGTGATTATGCTAAAGAACTTGCCCCCTTTCTATCAGCAATTTATCGTAGATCGCTGGAAGAACGTAAAGTACCTAGCGACTGGAAGAAAGCGCAGGTCGTTCCCATTTTCAAGAAGGGTCATAAATCAGATGCGAATAATTATAGGCCTATTTCGCTTACGTCAATCTGTTGTAGAATAATGGAACATGTTTTGTGTTCTCGTATTATGACGTTCTTAGATAATACAAATCTCCTTCATCATAACCAACATGGTTTCCGCAAACAGAGATCATGTGAAACTCAGCTCGCCCTATTTGCCCAAGAAATTCACAGTGCCGTAGACACTGGCGAGCAGATTGATGCCGTATTCCTGGACTTCAGGAAGGCATTTGATACGGTTCCGCACTTACGTTTAGTGAAAAAAATACGAGCTTACGGAATATCGGACCAGGTTTGTGATTGGATTCAGGATTTCCTAGAAGAAAGAACACAACATGTCATTCTTAACGGTTCAAAATCTGCAGATGTAGAGGTAATTTCGGGAGTACCGCAAGGAAGCGTGATAGGACCTTTATTGTTTACAATATACATAAATGACTTAGTTGACAACATCGGTAGCTCCGTGAGGCTATTTGCAGATGACACGGTTGTCTACAAGAAAGTAGCAACATCAGAAGATTCGTACGTACTCCCGGAAGACCTGCAGAGGATTAATGCATGGTGCGACAGCTGGCAGCTTTCCCTAAACGTAGATAAATGTAATATAATGCGCATACATAGGGGCAGAAATCCATTCCAGTACGATTATGCCATAGGTGGTAAATCATTGGAAGCGGTAACGACCGTAAAATACTTAGGAGTTTCTATCCGGAGCGATCTGAAGTGGAATGATCACATAAAACAAATAGTGGGAAAAGCAGGCGCCAGGTTGAGATTCATAGGAAGAATTCTAAGAAAATGTGACTCATCGACGAAAGAAGTAGCTTACAAAACGCTTGTTCGTCCGATTCTTGAGTATTGCTCATCAGTATGGGACCCTTACCAGGTTGGATTAATAGAAGAGATAGACATGATCCAGCGAAAAGCAGCGCGATTCGTCATGGGGACATTTAGTCAGCGCGAGAGCGTTACGGAGATGCTGAACAAGCTCCAGTGGCGGACACTTCAAGAAAGGCGTTACGCAATACGGAGAGGTTTATTATCGAAATTACGAGAGAGCACATTCCGGGAAGAGATGGGCAACATATTACTACCGCCCACATATATCTCGCGTAATGATCACAACGAAAAGATCCGAGAAATTAGAGCAAATACGGAGACTTACAAGCAGTCGTTCTTCCCACGCACAATTCGTGAATGGAACAGGGAAGGGTGGATCAGATAGTGGTACAATAAGTACCCTCCGCCACACACCGTAAGGTGGCTCGCGGAGTATAGATGTAGATGTAGATGTAGATTGCACGTCTTAGGACTTGCTAAGTTAAGTAATATCAGTTTACTGTAAGTACCTGAATGCAGAGTGCCCTAATAGCGGCACACTTTGCCCACTGAATGTAATAAGCGTATGCTTTGTGGATAACAACGTTGGCGAAGGAATGTCCTGTTACATACCCTTGTTTGTAGGAGGGAGAGGCAGGAGAGAGCCGAGTTACGTGGCCATGCTGAGGTTTTCCTTCTTTTTATGTTGAGTAGCAGTAGACAGAAATGCATAGAAATAGATCTTCATAATCTGAAACTTTTGCAGTATAATATACAATAGTTTAATTACCTTAGAACCAACTTAAGTACTTTAAACAACTCGATTTTTACAAAGTAGCAAAATGGCCACTTTGCCCGACATGAATGGGCACAGTGAGCATTTAATTAAAAAAAAAAGGATAATTGGAATAAAAAACTGTTTCAGCAAAGAACCAAATATATTTATTGCGACAAATTCATAAGGAACTGGGAGAGTAAAATTTTCTAAGTACGAGCAGCCTGCGTTACTCAGTCGTGCGGAAGTAGCAGCAGCCGCCAGCCGGGCGGCCTAAACATTTCAGCGCCGTTAACTCGGTCAGGAAGACAGCATCGTCGACACTTCTGAGTGCGACTGCGAGCGAGCTCAACAGAAATTGGTTAGAAGAGCACAGACCGAACTGCTTCGTTACTCTCGTAACGTTATGTAAGAAACACCATGTAGGACACATCACCTAGCGGAAATTCGACTAAGCAGTAAAGACATGTAAAAAACTCGTTAAGCAAATGTAGCGGAAATCAAGACTGTAGACGACTCGAGAACAGCAAGACTGATTCTGGCATTACGAATGTCTTCGTAGAGTGGAGCCTCACCTCAACGGCATAAATACACCACCCCTACTAGCTTAGAGCAGTTGATCAGTAGGGCCTATGGCGTTCGCACTCGATTCTCTGGTTATGCCATGACAACACCTCGAGTGTGAGATGTTCTAGGTTGGTCTCACACTTCCTGCCTCACGAAAAAGATCAGCGACCGTAGCTGCGGATAATGCACTACTCAAGTCAGCACAGCAACCAGCGCTTTCGGATAGTCCAGGGGTCTACCAAACGGCTCCGGTCCAGGGCAGAAGGTGGCCTAAAAAATTCCAGCGTCTCATGAATCTGACGGCCTGGGTCGGCATTCAGCACGACGTCACTGCATCCTAGATCACAGTCGACTTGAGGGGGCAACACGGGCAGTGATCTGGGAGGGCTTGAGCACTCCTCGACACGGCGTGTGTATCAAACACACCTATCACGGTCACAACCAATTCCAAGCAGGGCTACAGACCCTACGTACCTACCTGACCAGCGAGCGGAAAACTTTTGCACCATGGTGTCATCGACTTCCGCTCCGAGCTACACAGCGTCCTCGGTAGCCGTGAGTCTGCTGTTGCATTCAGCTGAAACCTCTCCGGATTACGTAGTCACCGGCCATCGCAGAAGACATGGCACATGTACTTCGAGTAATAAATGGAATAACCTTGAATAGTGTCTTGTTGAGTGTAACAGCGACACACAAGTCCTCCTTCCGCATCCTGACAAAACACTGCTGCTTTCTGGCCCGACAGTGGAAGACCGTTACAACATACTTCACAAATAAAAGTCAAACTGTGTTCTTCAATTCAAATATGGATTTCATGAGCCCAGAGAGAGCAAAACTGGTAGTTACTACACTGCTGTTCTGGTCTCTAATAAAAAATTTTTCTTCGCAGTGCATAGTTGTCGCCAAAAAGAGTTTTTCTAGGGTATGTTTCCTGCTCTTCGCAATTTTCTTTTTACTGCCTTTCTTCTCTTCTGCAGCTTTTCTCTTTACCTTCTTTTCACTTTCTTTTTTGTCTTTATTTCCCGCTTTAATATAAGGAGTTGTTGAAAGCATCGCTGCTGGGTCCTTCTTTCGGCCGCTGCTTTTACGTTTTCCCACTACGCACCGTGGCCAGAAGTCACCGCCGAGATGGACACTTTGCCCGCATTGACGTCTTCACACAAAAGCCGTTTACCCTCTAATAACTTGACCAAAATTTCAATACCTAATCAGGGTTATGGAGTCAGGATATGACAATTTCAACACAATTGCATTAAAAAAACACGTCACATTTCCTCTCTACAATAAATATACAAACCAACCATTTACCTTACGTCAGGGTTACTAAGACACAAGAAAATAATTATAACTGCGAAGATGTGAAGAGTGACACAGCAAACAGGCTAGACTTCATGGGGTGCGCGGGCTCTTCAGCGAAAATAAGTTAAGGCATCTCCCGAGCTAAGGCATTTGCCAGCACCTTATAGGCCCCATGACCCCAAAGACCACTTCGACCACCTTTGCCACTGTTCCCGTCCCTTCCCTACCAGCGTCAAGCGGAAATTGAACTTCCGTGTTTTTCGCTGTAGATATTAAGGTTGGTTTAGTAGGGGCGGCCGTTTCCTTGTTGTAAAAAGGAACTGTCACACTTATGTCACACCGCCAGCGTGGTGGAGCTGCGTCTGTTTTCTGGGATCGTGCGGCAGGGTTTACGACGGTGCGAGAAAACAGCATTATGATGCGGGCAGTGTTTCCGTGTATGGTTCTGGAAACAATCTACATTATCTGCTTTATAAAGCGATAATGATGCTGCTTTCTGATAAGTTATTTTATGTCTGGGAATCTGACTTGTTACTAATGTAATACATTCTTTCATTTGAGTGCTGCGCTGAGAATGTGCATAGGTTGAAGATGAGGAAGACAACAACGAGTGCCTACGATTATATCTGTGCTTCTAATTACACGCCCGTCAACCCACTGTACTTTCGTGTAATAGAGTGGTTAGACGCATGACACAGGCATCTTTCTATGGAATACTACGAAGTCTACCAATAGTTACAACTTCTGTATCAACTAGTACAATCATACATTAAAAAAATGAAAAGCTGTCACGTTGCAAGTCAGTATCTCATACGTCACTTGCCTGAAAATGCAGATTCACTCGACGCTGACAGGAGCCTCAGTCTATAATGTTGTGTGTGCCTCACTGCTTTTTTTAAACTAATTTGTGCCTGATTTTATTCTGAGAAGTTCAGTGATGTATGTAAATACAGTAAATGTAAATGTGATTCAAAAAGTACTTGAAGTGAAGTGAAGTGCAACTGGACAGCAAGAAACTCTTTAGCGCGCAATCCCCGCAACGATAGTAGTTGTGAATCTTTGAGTATGGACTCTAAAAAAAAAGACAATTTATTTATTAAAAAAAAGATGACTGTTAATCTGTATCTTGTGGAAAGAGGAAGTGTTGCTAGGTCGTCGCTCAGAACGTATTGTTACATTTAATGAAAATTGATATTTTAGTGATAAAACCGAGTAAAGTATGAATAGAAACATCTTGTTTTTGGAGAAGGAGGTGAACTTCATTGTCGTCGCCGTCTATCAATCAACAGAATTGTAAGAGTGCAAAGTTCACTAAAATACAGGAAAAGAAATGTATTCTATATAGTTTTCATTCAATAAATAACAACCTCTCATAATTTATTAATTACAGTTATTGGATTATGTTCTTGTACAATAGTATGGTGCTGAACTCCACTGACCAATTTTGATGTAGCAGGACGTGTAGTTTGAAGGAAGTTTGTGTGCCAAGCAATCTCCTTTTCTCACGAAAAGCAGACAGCTGTTTGATCTTATTTACTTACAACAGTGGTCCCTTAGGTGTGAAAAGCTACAAAAACTTGGGCTCAAAGCTATCCGCAATACGGCCAAGTAAATAACAGAGTCGTATTTTAAACCTTAAAGAACAATAACTTCCTCCAAATTGGTGTATGTCACCAACTAGTGCAGAAGCTGATCATTCAAGGAGGTAGCAACCAAAATTCATGTACCAGTTATGACTTAAAGTAAAAGTCTCAATCAAAAATCAAGTTTCACATATATAAATATTCATATAATTAAAAAAAAGTCATTTTATAAGTCCTGAGCCTTCACAACAAACGCTGGAGACTGCAGCAATGTTGCACTCTCAGTTGCAGGTTCTGATTTAATATTTACTGCTTTTGTGGTTTCTACTGTAATTGTCGCTTTAACAGGCTTTTCTATTACTTGTTTCCCATTTGTTGTTGTTCACATCGTCTGTCCTGTTCTTCCGGCTGTTGCTGCAGCAAGTGCCTCTACTGTTTTAGAAATCTGACAATTTCGAAACTCATTATGGACTTTAGAGTTATGTAACTGAAATAGACGTGCACGTCTTGAACTGTCAATAAATGAGCCTCGTTGACACGTTTCTATTTACACTGACACAAATTTATTGCTGTAGCTCAGTAGGAATCCATAAGAATCGATTAGGTTTAGAGTCCCATGTCGCCTTAGGTTGAAGAGAAATTAGATGTCAGCACCCTCCATACAGTCCCAGTCCATACCACAATTTTCAGTAGCAGAGTTGCGAGGAAGCCACCGAAGATAAGTCCAAGACAAGGCACGTCCACAACAATGATCCGACAGCTGGTGTAACGAGAAGGAATATACCACATTCGCCGTATATACAGCTCTGGCTACGGGCTGCGAGCTTCTTTTAATGCTTTTAATTCACTGCTTTTGAACGCAGAGTGGCCTGTTCCAAGTTTTGTCAGTCGTAGAGACAGGGTCTTTCCAGCCAAATACCAGTCTAGGTGCTTGTGGGACACAGGGAATTCGCAGTTTCCGGATTTGGCCTGCATCCAACGGAGATCTGCCGGAAACCTTGGTCAGAACCGAATGATGAGAACTATTTTATTTTAGTTCTGTATGTTGCCACTCATTTTTCTCGTATAGAAGAGTAAAGACGATGACACGTCCTTGATATTCAGTGTGCCTGCATCGTAGCCTATCTCAGGCAATTCGATACACAGCGACGATAGCCCGGGTGTGAGCTGCAGTGATGGGCGCTTTATGGCCAGGCCACTGCCAAGGGCGTTACCCATGAGGCGCGCCGAGGACGGCATTACCGATGACTTCCAGCGCCTTGCATTTCCGGCGCCCTCGGTGGTGAAAGCTGTGAGTTGCGATGGAAAATGGAAATGAGCGTTTGGCGTCATTGGCCGGGAGGCCCCTGAAGGGGCAGGTCCGGCCGCCTAGGTGCAGTTCTTATTACATTCGACGCCACACTGGGCGACCTGCGCGCCGGATGTGGACGAAATGATGATGAAGGCAACACAAACACCCAGTCCCTGAGCGGACAAAACCCCCGACCCAGCCGGGAATCGAACCGGGGCCCCTGAGGACGGCTGACTGTCACGTTGACCATTCAACTATCGGGGCGGACTGAGTTGCGATGGGATACCACAGATGGAAGAGCTGTTGCTTTCTAGGCCTTTAATTACAATTGCCACCCTCGTGGGCATCATTTCAAATGATAGCTGAAATTTTACTCACACAATCTTTGTAATTCTAAAGGTACCAGGGATAATCTCTATAGAGAGAGAGGGGCAATGGTTAGATACGTCTTGGCCAAAAAACGGACTGCAGTTGTAGGAGTTGAAGGAGGGGAAGGAGCAGATTAGTTCTTAACGTCCCGTCGATAATGAGGTCAAAAAAAAAAAAAAATCTCCATCACGCCCGAACGTTGCTTCATCGGTAAACAACACAGAGGATGGAAATCTAGAACTAAGTGATGTAATTGTAAATGATGTTTTTCACAAAATTATTAAGTGGTTCTCAGCAAACGGACTCTCTTTAAATTTTGATAAAACACAGTATATACAGTTCCGTACAGTAATTGGCACAACTCCAGTAAGAAATATAGACTTTGAACAGAAGTCTGTAGCTAAGGTAGAATTTTCCAAATTTTTAGGTGTGTCCATTAATGAGAGGTTAAACTGGAAGCAACACATTGATGGTCTGCTGAAACGTCTGAGTTAAGCTACGTATGCTATTACGGTTATTGCAAAATTTTGGTGATAAGAATCTCAGTAAATTAGCTTACTATGCCTACTTTCATTCACTGATTTCGTATGGCATCATATTCTGGGGTAATTCAGCGTTGAGTAGAAAAGTATTCATTGCTCAAAAACGTGTAATCAGAATAATTGCTGGAGCCCACCCACGGTCATCCTGCAGACATCTATTTAAGGCTATAGGGATCCTCACAGTAACCTCACAGTATATATATTCACTTATGAAATTTGTTGTTAATAATCCAACCCAGTTCAAAAGTAATAGCAGTGTGCATAGCTATAACACCAGGAGAAAGGATGATCTTCACTATGCAGGGTTAAATCTGACTTTGGCACAGAAAGGGGTAAATTATGCTGCCGCAAAAGTCTTTGGTCACCTGCTAAACAGCATCATAAGCCTGACAGATAGCCAACTAACATTTAAAAACAAATTAAAAGAATTTCTAGATGACAACTCCTTCTACTCATTGGCTGAATTTTTAGATATAAATTAAGGGAAAAAAAACAACTTAAACATTAGTGTCATGCAATATTTTGTGTAATGTAATATCTTGTACAGTCATTATTAACCTGACACGTTGCACATCATTACGAAGTGTCGTATTCATGATCTATGGAACAAGTATTAATCTAATCTAATCTTTCACACAGTTCCAGGCACCACTGCGAAAACTGTACTCTGGGTGGATAATCAACTGGTTCCAGTTTGTGGTCACGCTGTAAGTGAAATGGACGTAATAACTGATCTCGAAGGACTGTTCTTACCGTCGTCTGATTCGTCCCCATGTGACGAGCAATTGCGCGAGTGCTGATTGAAGGATCCCGCTCCACATGCTTCAAGACAGCTTCCTCAAATTGCAGCGTTCTTACCGTGCGACGGCATCCCTGTCCAGGTAATCTGCTAAATAACCTGGTCTCACGCAGACATTGGTACACAGCATCAAATGTCGTATGATGCGGGATACGGCGATTAGGATATTGTTGTTGATAAACCCGCTGTACAGCTCGTCCGTTGTGGTGCGCTACGTAGAGTACGCACCAACCATACCAGTGTACGCACTCCAGGTGTATCGCTCCATTAGTAAACGGAGACAATGCACTACTACACTGGTGGACAGCAGTTGTCTACAACTGAAGAGCGTAATACGCCCTCTAACAACTGAAGATCGTAATACGGCCTCTAACAAGTGAAGAGCGTAATACGGCCTCCGCCGGTTTAAATAATCATCATAGGAAAAAATAACATTAGGGAAAAATATTTGTTTTGATTCTAGAATGAAATTTTCACTCTACAGCGGAGTGTGCGCTGATATGAAACTTCCTTGCAGATTAAAACTGTATGCCGGACCGAGACCCGAACTCGGGACCTTTGTCTTCCGCGGGCAAGCGCATTACCGACTTTTTTTTTTTTTAAATATCATTCTGTTCGCTTTTGTTCGTTGCGTCTGCTTGTGGCGGACGTTATGAGACATCCGTTTAAGTTCGGTGATGATCGATTAACTCAGTTTTGTATTACAGAGGGCACATAACCCTGTGACCGAACACGCTGAGCTACCGTGCCGGCAGAAGCTTCTGTGAAGATTGGAAAGTGAGAGACGAGGTACTGCCGGAATTAAAGCTGTGAGGACGGGGTGTGAGTCGTGCTTGGGTAGCTCAGTCGGTAGAGCACTTGCCCGCAAAAGGTAAAGGTCCCGAGTTCGAGATTCGGTCCGGCACACAGTTTTAATCTGCCAGGAAGTTTCATTTGTTTTGATGTCCCCTGCAACCTCCCAGAGTTTGTCGGTTTAAATACTTTTCACCCTGTATACAGTAAATGGTGTTGCTCCTACTTGCTTTGTATGTTGTCTCTCCAAGCATATAGTAACCTTAATATCAATTTGACTTTTGTAGCACGTCGCCTTCATCGTATTGGTATATTAATGGCGAGAAGTCTAATTTGACGTGTAGCGAGTTTAACTTCCATTAGCAGCTGTGTCCGTAGCGTCGGCGTCACATGAATCTGCGCACGGGCCCTTGCGTCTGTGTGTTGTTGGAACGCGGAGGGCCCGGGTGAGTGCATTTCCCGGTGCGCATCTTTCCGGCCGCCGTGCCGCGGGACTGGTCCTCCGAAGGCGAGCAGGCTGCGGCGCTGGCGGGCTGGCGCCGAGGCCGGCCGCTTCCGGATGCCGCCGCCTCCCGCGGGGGGCGGTGCGGCGGCCGCCGCCGGGCGCCGGCCTTGGGCTAACGGGCGAATCAGGCCACAGGCCTTCGGCGGGAGGCCGGGCCGTCACCGCCGCAGCCTCAGCGCGGCGAGCGCCTTCTCCCGCTGCTGCCGCCGTCGCATACCTCGACATCACCTCCAGTGTGCAGCCGCTGTCTCGCCATAGATTCCTATCACCTCTGCGTGCTAAACAACTTGAGGAGGACGAAAACTGAACTTCGAAAGGTTCCCTTACATATCTGCAACGAGTCGCCTTTTGTGATGGATCAAATTTTATCATATCACGGTCAGTTTCTGTTCCTCTAGGGACTCGTAATCAGATCGTAATACCTATGATTCAAGCACTGTGCGGGGTCATTGTAAAAAGTTATTAGCATCCTATAGTGGTGCAAATACCACTCTAAAGAACAAAATTTTTTGTTTCCCAGTTATGTTAATTCCACAGCGCTATTCAGACTTTGCCGCAAGCAACAATTGGCACGAGCTTGACGAGGTGGAACATACCAAAGGTTTTGTTTACATCCTTCAAGCACGTACTACCTCAACACGACGTTATTGTCCTTGACGCCGTGACCGTCAGCAGGCACACGCAGTGACAAAGGAAAACGCACGGCACTGTTAATGATTTTAAGACAGTTGTGCGTATCCTATCAGGCATTTCAGTGCGTCCTCGTGAAATATAGTGATAAAAACTCGCAATAAGCTGACCGAAGCTCCCTAACTCCCAGATGTAATAACATCGTTGATAACTAGTAGCAAAAAATGGTTCAAATGGCTCTGAGCACTATAGGACTTAACGTCTGAGGTCATCAGTCCCCTAGAACTTAGAACTACTTAAACCTAACTAATCTAAGGACATCACACACATCCATGCCCGAGGCAGGATTCGAACCTGCGACCGTAGCAGTCGCGCGGTTCCGGACTGAAGCGCCTAGAACCGCTCGGCCACCGCGGTCGGCTGACTAGTAGCAGTTCTTTCCTGTGCAAAGTTTGAGTAGTGCTGCGATATTAACATACCTGGTATATTTTCACCAGATTAGACCCATGGATACTAGTAAACCTACACAACGATCCCCAGCGTTAGACAGTAGAAGTAGGTACCAGCTGATGATGAGTCGCTAAGTCAACTGAAATCGGTCATTGAAGAATAAAAATTGGACCATCAAGAAACGCGGATGGTTTTAGTTATTTCTGGGAACCTTTATTTATCGCAGTCCCAGCGATCCACAAACATAGTGAATAAAAGCTGAATTTCTAAATTCATTTCCGTATCAGACCTGAGTCAGTTCTTCGAGCGCGATCAAATGTCGTTCCGAGTGTCAGTTGAACACGAATGGTGTCTGCAAAATTAGCTGTTCCGATTTTGTCCACGTGTTGATGCGAAGTGATTAGTACTTTCCTAATTTTTCTTGCGATGTCAGTGAACCTAGTTAATGATGATTAACGTGCTCGAAACTATTTTACTGTACACGTCGTGGAAAATAAGCGAAGTGATCAGTGGTGGAAGATTACTGTTCAATGTTTTCGAGAATTGGAATAGCACCCCGGCAGAGAGCAACGTGGCAGCACAACGCACTGGACCTGAAGAAGCCTCCGGTCGGTCGTCGAAATATTCTGCAATGAAATGGAAAGAAGAATTCAGCTGAACACTCGGAAGCACGCCGTTAATCAATTACTCCGAGATCACGTGTAAAGTAGTAGTTCTTGCCAGATACACAATATTCACATACAATATTTTCTTTTTTTTTTGGGCTTAGGTCTCGGCTCATAATGTTACTAATAATTTCTTGGTTGTGGAGTTTTCCACAAGTGCAGTAAATCTACTAAGTGTTTTAAAGACGATGAGACAAAACTCCAGGAACGATGCTGCACGGTAAACGTATCACTCCGAAGTGAGGCAGTCTGGTCTGGAAAGGATTCGGACGAAAGTTACACTGCCAGACTTGTTAAGAGATATCTCTACCATCGGAGTACGAGAAGGTACAAATCTTGTTTGTACGATTCAGTAAATCACTTCACAGCGTGCGTTACTGTTAACATGGTAGGGCAGGCGATCCCGACCGCATTATTGGAAAAAAAAAGAAAAAAAAAGACCATCGATGTCGTTACTTCTGGCTTCAGTAACGGAATGGCTTCTTACCCATAAAATGAGGTTAACGTAACTGTAAGGTTGGCTGAAGCTAAAACACGCCTTACATTTATTCCGGTACTGCCAATCCCCATCTGTCGCCCAACAGTTGTTAAGTTGACAGTAACTCTGAATTAATGTGTGGCAGGATGTTACTGCCCTTTGCTGACTGTCACCTGTTTGGTGGAATCTCCGACCTGTCGCACAGGAAATGCGTCGTCGCGGAGGACTTACGATTTACGCTCGTGGCGTCGTCTCTGAGTCGTTGGAAGCTGATATTCCCACGCTGTGCCGAGCCTGTAAGTAGCACCAGCGTCATCTGCGGATAATTTGAAAGGCCCTAAAAAGAAAAACACCTCACAGGTGACATTAATAACCAAAGGAGTAGTGAAAGCAAAATAAACTTCGTAATGCATTAGATATTCGCAATCTCGAGTAACGAAATTAACTCTGTACCTTATAAGGCACAGACGAAGACGTTAAGTGTTATACAAGCAATTTTCTAATGGTCTCTTTACATACCTGAAGCAGACTTTCAGAGGAGTCTACGTTTCTGTCAACCAGACGTAGCGTGTGTCATTTGGCTCTAATTTCATTATGTTTCTTTTACTTTCAGTCCCTGTTCTTTGTACTCAGTTTTCACTTGAAATTAGATTCAGTAGTCAGATCTGTTTCTGCAGTCGGTAATTTTGTGATAGCTGATGGGAAAAATGGCTTGCTAAAATCCGTGGATTGGCCATATTGCCTTGGTACAGGAGCAGCTTCAACGCGAATGTGAGCTCTTCCATCCCTCAACAATACACGTGATTTACGTCAGTGGTAAGTAGTACGTAACACTGAGTAGAATCTAACGTATTTATATGGACTGTTGAGCTCACTGCACATACGATGCAATAAAATTTCTGACGCTATGGCGTGTGTTTTTCACTTGTCTGTTACTGAATTAGAGCTTATGTGTTCCCCGGTCAGTTTACGCGTCTACAAATAGTTTCAGCAGGAGAAAGTAAGAGATACAAGTAGGAGCGGGGAAAGGAATCTACAGTATCCTCATTACGAACAATATTAGAACTTCTAGTGAAATGGAATTAACAGAAGTGTTGCTAAGTATATGAACGATCAGCCTAATAAGAGATTATTTGTAAGTCTAGTCCACCTCTAATTTAAAAGGTAAATACATATGTAGACAAATTCACAGCGTAATAAACGGCAATAACTGAATGTCATGGCACAGTGATGAGAAGCGGAGAACATCTCATACAAATTTTTGAGGTTCTGGCAACATTTACGGTGCAGAAGGATGATAAACGTGATCTTGTAAAACATCTTTGTCAAAGTGAATGCTAAACACATTCGATACTTATAACAAGCTTTTACCAAGGTACACAAGAGACCAAAAGAACCATGGTAAGCATTATAATAGTAGTCTACGAACAAACAACTCATTTTATTGCTACAATAAGTACAGCTTTAAAATTGAAAATCTGTCATAGACTTCGTAGTATTTAAATCTTGTTCTAACCAAATGAAATGAACTTTAATATTACTGACTCTGGCCTCGGAAGCCTACGCACTTACGTCACTGTTGCAACAGAAGTACAACATCACAGTACCTATTGCTTATTGTTCTTATACTGCTACGTAACTGTGAATCGAGTTGCCTCAGCGCTTGTTTCCGAAATATGATAGTAACGTTGCAGTCTTACCTGCAATACATCTGAGCTGGTTCCATCTTGGACACCTAATCCGAGTCAGGTTTTTGGAAGTATTCCTTGTGGAGCTGATACCTGCCAGCTAGAATCTGCTGATGTCACCACGTCTCAGTTAGAAATATAAAAATACTGAACATTAGATTTGTATATCGGATAGCTAATGAGAAAATATAGTATTAAACTGGGGAGGAATCAGGGACCAAGGGCTACATTAACAGGACACATCTTAGGACAATGAACTTCATTTGCTAATGGACTAAAGAGAGAAGAGTAGCAAGTGTTGGGAGATACCAAGGCTTTAGCGTAGTAAGCAAATTCAAACGGATGTAGGTTGCTGTAGTCATGAAGGGACTTCAACAGCATATAGAAGGCTTGAGAACTGCGTCAAACCAGTCTTCAGACTGAAGACCGCAACAACATTATAGCAGGTAATAAGATGTAATTAATTCTAAGAAACCAAACAAAAGGTATCTGCATAATAATATTTCCACTACAGTATGCACGTGTTTCGAGTATCAAAGTAAGCATTGCTTTGCTGTTTTATAGTTATGCTGAAAATAACGAGTTCAACTAAACCGACTTCATTTTAGCAATGAATTAGAGTGCATGGGCTCAAAAAGCTGCTAATGTCAAAAGCATTTAAAAGAGACAACGCTGAAAAGTTTTTATATTATGGTCGAGGGTAAAGAATAACAGCGACTCTAATAATGCAGAAAACAGGAGATTAATCTTTCTGGTCCGTGAAAATCTTTTGACTTCATAAATAACAACCTCTCCTCTGTCTTTTGCAACTAAATTTTTCTGATACATTACAGTAGAGAATAAATAAGCTCAATGAACTTAATAATATAAAAACATGCATTACTCTCTCTGATATATGAAAAACTTTTGACAGTGTGTTACCATGTAAGAAATTGAATGCCATAACATCTGATATAGACTGTCAAAGCATTACAAAACACCAGTAACAAAAGAAAAGAGAATAGACACTCAAAGAAGGTATCTACTAAATGATAGCGATGATAGCTGTTTGCTATTCGGCTTAGTTTTGTAGACGGCCTAGAAATATATATATATAACTAAGGAAAGATAGTACGACACTCAGTGAGCAACTGCATCTCCTGCCTAGCGACAGCAGCTGAGCGAATGTCACATTCGGCAGCAGGGACTTATTTTTTTTTTTTGGGGGGGGGGGGGGGGGGAGTGCTTTCCCTGCCGAGGGTCCTTATACCCAGCTATATAACACGCTTTGTATAATTATTTGTACATGACAATAATCGGACAAAATATTTGAAATGGAGGTAATAAAAACCTCACAACATGACAAGCTACAAATTAATGCACAACATGGATTCAAGCCTTGTGTTACAAGGGCTAGGTCGATAGTAAAGCATAAGTAAAGGTAGATTTACAAATAGCCTTATTATCAGTGTACAGTATTACAATTTCAACAATATAATAAACAATATTACAAAGCATTCGTACAAGGGTGCGTGACCTGTAACATTCAAGAATATGTGAGAACATTGGTTAGGGCATAACATGCCAGATGTCAGCGTTAGTCTGGATTACCGACGCGGTAATATGTTTAGGGCATTTATGTCTGCGTTGGTCATTGAGTTCATATGTACACATCTGGCGAATGAACGTGTTATGGTTCAAATGGCTCTGAGCACTATGGGACTTAACTTCTGAGGTCATCAGTCCCCTAAAACTTAGAACTACTTAAACCTAACTAACCTAAGGACATCACACACACGCATGCCCGAGGCAGGATTCGAACCTGCGACCGTAGCGGTTGCGCGGTTGTAGACTGTAGCGCCTAGAACCGCTCGGCCACCCCGGTCGGCAATGAATGTGTTAGTTGAGGAAGGAAATTTGGAGTAAAAGCTTTCAGATATAGAACGGAATCTCTGCTGGAACAGTGTTCATTTGTAAGTCTTTGTGAATCGTTGTATTCCTAACGAACCATGGAGCATTCAGAGCATTTAATATGATGTGCAATGCCTTATTTTTCACAACCTGAAATTTGTGGAGACGCATAGAGGCGGCATATCCGCATATGGGGCACGCATACAACATGATGATTGCCGTTTTATAAGCTAGGATATACGTGTCATTAAGGCAAATTCTCAGATGACACCTTTGCAAAGAACGCAGTCAGTTTTCTCTCTGTTCTCGTGCAATACTTTATTGTCCTCTCTCATCCTTTTCCTTCCATAGCGACTGCAATTTTAAAGTGTTGATCAGGAGGTCAAAGGAGATGATATCTGCTTGAAGACTTCCGTTACGAATTAATATGATGTTTAACAATTACGCACCTGAACAGGTATGAAGTTTAGGTTTATGGTTTGTGATACTTCTCAAAGCTTTTTTGATGAGGTAGAAAAAAAGTATTCATCCGTGCAAATGGTTCAGTTAACGGAAAGAAGAAAGACGGGTTTAACTGAGCAAGACTGCAGCGCTTCAATATATGGTTGTGAGGCATGGCTGATTGCGCTTCAATATATGGTTGTGAGGCATGGCTGATTGCGAAGAAATATGTGAAAACATCATATACACCTGAGACGCAGTTCCTGACATGATTCTGTGGCTGTAAGATGGAGGATCAGATGAAACATACAAATATCTGACGAAATTAACTGTGGAACTATTAATTAACACTGCAAATGGTTATGGTCCTCGCATGTAGCACGTATGGATAACAGTAGAATAGAAAACGCCATTGTGTTGGATCATCAGTCGCCAGTTGTCATATGAATTAGTACTGAGGCAACATCAACAGACAATCATGAATAATCGGTGTGTAAAGTAATCGATGTGCTCGTAACGTCAGATTTGGGTGAATAACACTCGAGATTTTCGCGATGTTCTCCATTTCACTGAAATTCTTCTGGGTGCGCTACCGGCACGTATGTGATAAACACATATGACACATAACACAAAATACCAAGACTTTTAGAGGCAGTTTCCCAGTCCGATCAAAATGATCCTAGACAACAGACCTATTGATCGAGAGTTTCACTTCCAGTAACTTGACTATGGCACAGTTTAATTCATCTTGATATCGATTAAAAACTGAAGAAGTGCCAGATCATATGTGGAACAATTCAAAGAACCTTGGCTAGAAGAGCAGCAAGAATGAGATTTTGTTAAGTAATGGCTGAACCAACCTTCCTTTATGACTCAGAGACATGTGGGACGAGTGATACATCTTAGTAAGAAACAGGAATCAGAAATGAGGGTCCTAAGATCCGTGAAATAGTACACGAAAATGCACAGATTTAAAAATGACGAACTGCAAAGAGAAGCGATTATTTTTCATTTATAAGAGAGAACCAAGTAAAACAAAGAAGTACGGTTCTCACACCTGGACACGAATACAAGGAGGAAAAATACTGAAAGAGTTTTATCGTTTAGACCGACTGGAAACCCAAAGAGACATGAGCAACAGCTTCCTTCGTCACTATAATAGACAAATCGCATATTCTTTCAAAGGAGGAAGACATGAAGCGGTCACACACCCAAAAGAATTTGATTGAAATGGAGTTTGTAAAATAATTTGCCCGTATGCTGTTTTTTCTGATATGTTTGTCAAACAATGACTGTGTTCGAAGCGTCTGAGAGATCTTTGGATTGACGAGTGACGTAACAAACGAGCTTGACCGTTCACGCTTGTGTTGTCAAGCTAACGTCGTTTGCCGGCCAGCCTGACTTGACAGCAGACCGTATTCATATTTTTTTCTTCTATTTTATTTTATTTGCCCTTGGCTATATGCCATACAGCCATTGTGGCGTTCGCTTTGTTATTCAGTGGTTTGGTATTTAACTAATTTGTAAATGAAAATGATAATCTTATTTTATTACATTGAGTGATTACTAAATTATTTTTCTCCCGGCCAAATATTTGGTCAAGTTGCTAAAGAACTCTAAGTTAACGTCGTGTTAAAGTGTTGTCTGTAAGTTGTGTAAGTGTCACTAAATCACAGTTCATACAACAGATTCTATACAACTATTGATTATGATGGAAACAGTTATCTTCAGCAAAATGATAATTAAAACCACCGAATATCAGCCGCGCACAAGACTGACGTATGTTACCTGAAACAATATTCTTCGCAACTGGTGCGTAATTAATTTCGGCTCCATACATCAGGTAGAAAAGTTTGTTATAACGATCGTGCTATGAGCACTGTTTTTAAAGAACCAATCATTTTCATTAAAATGAGTTCGGGACCACCGGAGCACATTTATTTTTACACATTTGTATTACGTTCGGCATTTATGTCTGCGTAGTTGCGTATTTTGAATTTGCCGCTGAGATAATTGTTAAGATGGCGGCAGACAATTGATAGAGACTTTCTATTATTAGAGCAAATAAGTAAGTATTTGAAATGCTTATTAAACTCTATAAACTCTACTTTCGTATTGTGCACTATTTAGACTTCATCAACCTAACATTTGATTTGTTTCTAAGGAAAACACAGACAAAAACGCGATACAAATCGCTATCATCAATGGCTGCGCTCCTTGCAGCGGAAAGAAATAATTAACACAGATAATGCTTACTGAGAGAGGAATTAAAGTTACACATAATTATTCACTCATATTTATAATAATAATGAACTCTATTCTCAAGTAATAATTAACAAATATTTACAATTTCTTAACAGACCTCAGTTTGATACGCGTCCGCAACCTACAAAAGCCAACCAACAAAAAGTAAAAGCAAAGGAAGACAAACGCAGATCATAAAAGAAATTTACAATTATCATTGTCTTTGTATGATACACATCGATATGTCCAATTACATCATAGAATATTATATAAATAATTAATATATATCATCGTTTTCACTATTTTTTCATACGTCGAATAGTTAATGTTTACAACTGTTAGAGGCATAATTTCCTCTCGTCGCACTGTAGCCAAAAACTTATAACGTGGATGTTTCACCATCCACGGAAGTATATCACGATATACAACTGATACAGCAAGTTGATAAAACAGACGCTAATGACGATGACATAAAACAAAGACAAAAGCAACTTGATATAACACACTGAAGTTACACAAAGTAATTTAGTTTAAGTGAGCTAGTTCATATCTCTGTTTTCGCTCCCGTTAAAAGGATTTTTTTTTTTTTTTTTTTTTTTTTACGTTTTGAACTTTGTGGTTGCTAATAACGTTGGTATAGATGTTGGTAACTGGTATTTTTTGCTCACAACATTCATTAGCAACTTTGAAATGAGGTCCCACTGGCTGATTCATCCAAAAAATATACGTATGATGTGTGTCTTCCACTTCACTGCAGCCACGAAGTCCGTGTGGTACTAGGCGTGTAAGATATAGATGCTGGACATATCAACAGTCTCTGAACTTTAATCGTGATATGGAAACTGCAAATTTCCTTGAGCATGTAAGTCCATCATATCCAGGCGGCGTGATTGGTAGCACTGGTGTTATTTGCGCATAGTGCGTAGGCCTACTTATTTTGTTGTCTGGGAAGCTTCCCAATCTTTGTCCCACTCAGTGCGAGTCCTCTTCGTGTAAATCGGTAATAGATCCTCCGCTGGAAGGTGTGTTTACAGCGAAAAAGAACTCGTGTTGCAGTTCATCTCGTTGTATAGTGCGTTCCCACAATTGTGGAATCTAAGATCAAAGGAATATACGGACAAGAATAAATTATCACAGACCGTTACGAAAATACAACAGATGTTACGACTTTCCTATCTCTATAAAACAGGAATAGGAAAACTCACATTCTACATGGGGCTCAATGGCAGGAGTGCAACAAAATAAGGAAATCAATGATTTCCGGTTCTCCCATAAATGAGTTTACGTGCAAACACTGTGGCGCTTTAATGAAATGTAATTTTAGAAGATATCTTAAAGTTATAAATAATCGTTGAGTAACTGGAATAGATTTTCACAACTGTATACTTTTTCAATAGAGGGTTAGGTAATTTTAACAGGTTATTGAAAGTTAGGCTGTAAATTCGGAGGAAGTCGACGTAATCATTAGGTTTTGTGCATAATATTTGCTTTAGCAGATTTCTGTGTGAAATTAAATCTTAATTTCAACCCTTCACTGACTAGGTCTCTTGTTTTCAGTATCTTTCTATAGAGTGCAAAATTTCAGTGTAAGAAATGCTGTGTCTGCGCTGGTAACCGTTCCCACTTGCAGACTTAACGGTGCGATAACTACTCGACGCGAGCGCTGCTCCAAAAGTGAGGTCAAATTTGACAAACTTGGTATGTCGATCTGCGCGCTTCTTGACAAATCTGTCAAAAGCAAAAAGTGACTTTGATAAGCGAATTTGACCGTTTACAGGGGCCTGCATCGTCACAATCACAAACATTTCAGTGTCACCATTGTTTTTACGGGCTTGCTTTGCAACCAGTAATCGCTTGGTCAATGTCATCGTCATGGGAAAGTCAAGAATACCACTATAGAACTGGAAGTTAAACTGAGGTGTCGATAGTCATGCGATATCTCCTAATATCATGTCGCAACTTCTTTAGCCCGGCGTATTGCAGCAACTTGACGTAACATGGACTCATCAAGTCGTGGGGAAGTCCCCAGCAGATATATTAGTTCATGCTGCCGCTACAGCTGTCCATAATTGCGAACGTGTTACCGGTGCTGGGTTTTGTGGACGGACTGACCCCTCGATTATGTCCCATAAATATTGGATGGGATTCATGTCGGGCGGTCTGTGTGGCCAAATCATTCGCTCGAATTGTCCAGGACGTTCTTCAAACCAATTGCGAAGAACTGTGGCCCGGTGACATGACATCGTTGATTGGGAATATGTATTCCATGAATGGCTGCAGGTGTTCTCCAAGTAGCCGAACATAATCTGTCAGTGATCGGTTCAAATTGACCAGAGGAGGCAATTCATTACACGTCAACACAGCCCACGCCATTATGGAGCCACGACCAGCTCGCACAGTGCGCTGTTGGCAACTTGAGTACATAGCTTCGTGGAGTCTGCGCCACATTCGAACCCTACCAATATTTCTTACCAACTGAAGTCGGGACTCATCTGACCATGCCATGGCTTTCCATACGTTTGGGATCCAACGGATACTGAAGGGAGCCCAGGCGAGGCGCTGCAACCGATGTCGTGCTGTTAGCAAAGCCACTTGGGTCGGTCGTCTGTTGCCATAGTCCGTTAAGGCCAAATCCCGTAATGTTTGAATACTCCATTAGTAGTGTAGCGCTTGACACAGTCAGTCGATGAAATATTTGGGCGTAACATTGCAGAGCGATATGAAGTGGGACAAGCATGTAATGGCAGTTGTGGAGAAGGCGGATAGTCGTCTTCGGTTCATTGGTAGAATTTGGGGAAGATGCGGTTCATCTGTAAAGGAGACCACTTATAAAACACTAATACGACCTATTCCTGAGTACTGCTCGAGCGTTTGGGATCCCTATCAGGTCGGATTGAGAGAGGACATAGAGGCAATTCAGAGGCGGGCTGCTAGATTTGTTACTGGTAGGTTTGATTATCATGCGAGTGTTACGGAAATGCTTCAGGAACTCGGGTGGGAGTCTCTGGAGGAAAGGAGGCGTTCTTTTAGTGAATCGCTACTGAGGAAATTTAGAGAACGAGCATTTGAGGCTGACGGCAGTACAATTTTACTGCCTCCAACTCATATTTCTCGGAAAGACCACAAAGATAAGATAAGAGAGATTAGGGCTCGTACAGAGGCATATAGGCAGTCATTTTTCCCTCGTTCTGTTTGGGAGTGGAACAGGGAGAGAAGATGCTAGTTGTGGTACGAGGTACCCTCCGCCACGCACCGTATGGTGGATTGCGGAGTATGTATGTAGATGTAGATGTAGACGAATTTGGCCGCACTTTCCTAACAGATGAGTTAGTCGTCCATCCCACATTGATTTCTGCGGTTATTTCGCGCGGTGCTGTTTGTCTGTTAGCACTGACAACTCTACTCAAACGCCGCTGCTCCGGGTCGTTAAGTGAAGGCCGTCGGCCACTGCGTTGTCCGTAGTGAGATGTATTCCAGACACAGTCTTGACACTGTGGATCTTAGACTACTGAATTTCCTAACGATATCGGAAATCGACTGTCCTATGCGTCTAGCTTCAGCTACCATTCAGAGTTCAAGCCTGTTAATTTCTGTCTTGCGGCCATAAACACGCGGGAAACCTTTTCACTTGAATCACCTGAGTATAAATGACAGCTCCGCCAATGCACTGTCCTTCGATACTTCGTGTACACGATACTATCGCTTTTGTATATTTGCATACCGCTATCCCTCGACTTTACTAGTCCCAGTGTGTAATTGTTTTTGCGATGAAGGGACTTTTTTACTGTCATTGCTGTCGTTGTGAAGTAAACAACATAGCTAATCTCTCTGTGGCGTCTCATAATCTAACTCTTTCATTCACACAGTCATTTTCGTATAGGCTTCAACACTACAGGCCATTTAAAATTGCTACACCACGAAGATGACGTGCTACAGGCGCGGAATTTAACCGACAGGAAGAACGTGCTGTGGTATGCAACTGATTAGCTTTTCAGAGCATTCACACAAGGTTGGCGCCTGTGGCGACAACTACAACGACATGAGGAAAGTTTACAACCGATTTCTTATACACAAACAGCAGTTGACCGGCGTTACCTGGTGAAACGTTGTTGTGATGCCTCGTGTAAAGAGGAGAAATGCCTACCATCACGTTTCCGACTTTTATGAAGGTCGGATTGTAGCCTATCGCGATTGCGGTTTATCGAATCGCGACATTGGTGCTCGCGTTGGTCGACATCCAATGACTGTTAGCAGAATATGGAATCGGTGGGTTCAGGAGGGCAACGCGGAACGCCGTGCTGGATCCCAACGGCCTCTTATCACTAGCAGTCGAGACGACAGGCATCTTATCCGCATGGCTATAACGGATCGTGCAGCCACATCTCGATCCCTGAGTCAACAGATGGGGTCGTTTGCAAGACAATAACCATCTGCACGAACAGTTCGACGACGTTTGCAGCAGCACAAACTATCAGCTCGGAGACCACGGCTGCGGTTACCCTTGACGTTGCATTACAGACAGGAGCGCCTGCGATGGTGTACTCAACGACGAACCTGGGTACGCAAATGGCAAAACGTCATTTTTTCGGATGAATCCAGGTTCTGTTTACAGCATCCGTGTTTGGCGACACCACGGTGAACGCACATTGGAAGCGTGTATTCGTCATCGCCATACTGGCGTATCACCCGGCGTGATGGTATGGGGTGCCATTGGTTACACGTCTCGGTCACCTCTTGTTCGCATTGACGGCACTTTGAACAGTGGACGCTACATCTCAGATGTGTTACGACCCCTGGCTCTACCCTTCATTCGATCCCTGCGAAACCCTATTTTTAGCAAGATAATGCACGACCGCATGTTGCAGGTCCTGTACGGGCCTTTCTGGATATAGAAAATGTTCGACTGTTGCCCTGGCCAGCGCATTCTCCAGATCTCTCACCAACTGAAAACGTCTGGTCAATGGTGCCGAGCAACTGGCTCGTCACATTACGCCAGTCACTACTCTTGATAAACTGTGGTATCGTGTTGAAGCTGTACGGGCAGCTGTGCCTGTACACGCTATCCAAGCTCTGACTCAATGCCAAGGCGTATCAAGGCCGTTATTACGGCCAGAGGTGGTTGGTCTGGGTACTGATTTCTCAGGATCTATGCAGCCAAATTGCGTGAAAATGTAATCACATGTCATTTTTAGTATAATATATTTGTCCAATGAATACCCGTTTATCATCTGCATTTCTTCGTAGTGTAGCAATTTTAATGGCCAGTAGTGTACTTGCGTGAAATTCTAACTCTGTCACCGTCTGGAGTTGTCGGTAGGTTTTGCCTGACACGCCCCTGACACAGAGCTGTGGCCAGATCACGTGGCCCACCGAGGCGTACGTCCGCACAGCGCGGCGTCCCCATTGTCATCCCGCCGGACGGGTCCAGCCGTGACGTCATCGGATCAGCTGGTTGCCTCCCCGCAGCGTGCTGGAAGCCGCTTACCTCCCGATACAATGCCGGCATGTTTATGGAGGAGGGCGGACTCAAATACTGGAACCGGCCTCCTAACTGAATTACAAGTGGATATAAATAAATATAAATTACTGCGCGCAACAAGTCATTGTGCAGTCTCTCGTCGTAACTCTATTTTTAAACCAGTCACGCAAGAAAACTTGCGCACGGACTGAAAATAGGTGTGTTGTGTTTTCCATGTCAGCTTAATTACACATGAGCTACTAATGAATACTATATTACTCTTAGATCCATTCTGGTGACATTGCGATCCAACATCTTTATGTAGCAACTAAGCTGACGTATCTCCTACGGTTCGTTAGATGATGACAACGAGGAACGTATAGTTTAGTGTTGGCGTCCGGCTCTTCCTCGCTGGTATGATTTCAGCTAGTGCACCCTCCATATAGCACGAATAAAGTAAAGGAATTTGCAGGCCCTGTGTGACTATATTGTCCATGTGTCATTACCCGCAATAGAACCCTTCGCAACTTTTTACAGACGGAACTACAACGTCTGCATCGTTAACTAACTGTCTTCTGAGTGTAAATCACCGTAGACGTAGCCGCTCTTATCCCGTTCTTGCAATTTGTCCAAAATTCAGGCTGCTTGCCTTGTCAACATAGTTCTCAAGTCATTATAGTGACTATTGTTTCGCTCACCACTCGTTAGGCAAGACGGTACTCTATTTCAAAACACATTTACCTTGCTTCACCCTGTAACAAAACTCTCTCGGGCATTCATGGAGACCGATATAACTAAACGTGGAAGTTGGACTCCTGAGAAACAAGTGGTCTTCCAGATATGTAATGTATTAGCACAGATGAAGGACATCTCCATAAAAAATCCTTAAGTCTACATTGCTGGTGACCCATGCTGTCCAACTACACAAACTGCTTAGCTATTATAATCATGCACCTGAAAGCACATCGCAGGTCGTACACCTTCGTGATTTTTAGTGGCTGATGCATGCGGCCTTTTCTTCTGCTTACCCTTCCCTGAACAACAGAATAGTTATTTGCAATCGCTTCCCTGCCGTTTGTATCACAACACAAAACTTGTATCGTAGTCCCGAGAACTTGGTTTACTTCTGACACGTACCATTCTCTCTCCATTTCTACCATATTTTACTGAACTCATCTTGTAACACCAGAACCTCGGCCTCACCTTTTCTCCTTCTCAAATTCATATTAGCTGCTGCATAACTGTGCTGTTTAAAATACGAAGTGGCCCTTCTCATCATCGGTACAAAGTTTAGTTGCTCAAGCCTCTTCTTCACACTCACAATAATCCCTAAGGCAGTGTAATATCAAAATTGTTGAACTGTTTGCTGTGCCCCGAAACAGGCAAAACTGAAAAAGAAAAACTGATGAACAATTGTGATTTCGTGACTATAACTGAAGTAGGGCGCAGTACAAGAAAGATGAGTTAAAAACAATATCAGTTTACACATAATGACAACTTCGCACCTTTAAAGTGCTTCAGACTCTTGCAGGATATGGTTCTTCGAAACTAGGAATTAGAAAACTTCGCTAAGCACATTTCATGAACAAACATCTTTTCAAGATCTGGACCATTTTACTGTGATATGCTGTGTTTCCGTCTTTGAAGCTCATTAGTCGTGTCTTATCGGTTGTGTTTGGCTCCTGCATTGGGCATTCGTACATACCATGTGGACTTTGAACTGATATCATATAAAGTTAATGACACCATAAAATGAGATTAACATAAAAATTCCATGGGGGAATTTGTAGAAACGAAGTTATGCTGTATGCCCATGGCATTAATCGATCGGCTTGTGGCATACAGCCGGCCGCGTTGGCCGAGCGGTTCTAGGCTCTTCAGTCCGGAACCACGCGACTGCTACGGTCGCAGGTTCGAATCCTGCCTCGGGCATGGATGTGTGTGATGTCCTTAGGTTAGATATGTTTAAGTAGTTCTAAGTTCTAGGGGACTGATGACCTCAGAAGTTAAGTCCCATAGTGCTCAGAGCCATTTGAACCATTTTGAGGCATACACATCAAACAACGTCCATTATGCTGCAGTTCATTTGGAAATAAGTTCACCACGTTAATTCGGCGCATTGTCTACAGGCAGCTAGCAGAAACGATCGTGGTAGGCTCGGACAGCTAGCATACTGAGCCTCACAGACTTCTCAAAAGGTTTTGTGGATGATGTAGTAAGCCAACAGCTGTTTGTAGTACAAATTTAATTGTGCTTGTTAAATACAAACAGGCATCTAGTGTGAAATTGTGAATCTGTTGAAATATTTCGTACAATATAAAAATGTGAATATCTAAACGCTTCGTAGAACATGTTTTTGAAGGTTCCTATGAGTTTTGCCGCATAACCTCCCAGACCAGTGCAACATAGAGCAACTGAAATAAAACGAAATGAAGATATCTATTAAGTCTTCATTGATAAAGAGTGAAGATGCGGGCTAATTACAAAGTGCCGAAAGAATAACTCCCTGACATTAAAATTAAATGACATGACAACGAATTTCGGTAGAAGAATGTGACAAACTACTTTTATTGTAGAAGTTGTACTTAAAAGAGCTGCTAACAGACGCCGCTGTATTTGCAATATCCAGTGGCTGTAAACAGCACTCCGAAGACCAGAGCTATTAGTTACGCCGCTGGAACGTGAAAGGAGGTTAGCGTACCGCAGGAAGTGGTTGGAATCATGTATTCCATTGAACAACTTTTGTTTCTAGTACTGGAATGTCACAGGTTACAACACAGTGTTATGGCAACAAAGTGTAGTTTTCGAACACTATTTAAAGTTCAAAAGGGCCCGATGTCAAAACCATTTCCAAGCTCTTCGCCACATTCGAACGGATAGGCAATGTGACTGTTGCTGTAGTGGGAAATACTGACCCCAGAGCAGCTGTAGTTACTGTTGTAAATGACGCCACCGTTTCTGGAGTCATTCAGCAACATCCGAGGAAATCCGTACGAAGAATTACACTCGACTGGTTTGAAGCGATCCAGCAACCATGCAACAGCCTATACATTTTCCACTCAAAATCGGAACTCACCAAGACATATTTGCACGCGCTGTCCGCAATTGATAGACACTGGAAAACAGATTCTCACAATGACTGATAACGAAGGATTTGATGTTGTATGCATCAGGTTCACAGATAAAGCAGACTTCCTTCTGAACGCATTCGTGAAAAAAAAAAAGAAGTAGGGAGTTAGGGGTTCCGAAAACCCTCATTTGTGTGAATCGAATCCACTGCATTTTTCAGAAGCTATTGTTTGGGCTTTTGTTTGCAGCAACGGCTTTATCTGCCGGCTTTCACGATAGAATCGATGACTACTGAACGGTACGTTGCAATTTTTGAATAATTTGTCGCTACGCAGCTGGTGTTAGAGGATCGACCGGACACCGGCTGCTTTCTTTAAACCGGGGGCTAACCACATCGCACCGGACAGGTGCATAGCTTTCTTGATGAACACTCCGGAAATAAAGTAACTGCGGTGGATTATCACAGTTTCTCTGGCAGAGGCTTGGACTGACTTCCATATTCACGTGACCTGACTCCTTGTGACTCCGTTTGGTGGGGCACACTGAAAGACACTGTCCGCCAAACTATCCCACCATGCTTAAGGGATCGATCTTTGTGTGAGCTGAAGCCTTCACCGCTGAGTCACAACGAGGATGTGATGCCAAAATTGCACCACCTGCCTACTGCATACGGCAGACATTTTGAACAATACTGATGAGATATCAAAGACTGCTTTCAGAGGAAGAATTTGTTTATGCATGATGATACGAGCTGTGCAGCGTACGACGCCATCTGTTAGCAGTTTTTGTAACTACTGTTTGGAAGCTTTTGTATAAAATTCTTACAGCTGTTCACAGTAAACACACCGTTTTTGCATTATTCTATCGATCTTTGTTTTCAGGTTATTTAATTTAAAAACAACCTCTTTTTTGGACACCTCATAGATGAAACAGAAAAGATTCGTCGGCATGAACTCGCAGGAGAAGACCTTAAAAACTTGAAGCAAAGGCTTTTCTGCGTCACAGATTGGCGATATATCGTCACAGACAACTCACTAATGAAAGGCACATTATCTGACAGAGTAAGTGCACTATCGATCACGAACAATGAAGACACCATGAAATCTGGAGCACATGTCACAAAGAGCGAAACAAATATATGAAAAAAAGCAACATTGGAAAAAATAATTGATAAAAGTGTAGCACAGCGGAACCAAATTATTTGTATTCGGCGTCAGAGGAAATAAAATGCGTCTTACACATAATGATGCCTTTAAATATTGCTGACGCTACATCATTTCAAATGGCTCTGAGCACTATGGAACTTAACTGCTCAGATCGTCAGTCTCCTAGAACTTAGAACTACTTAAACTTAACTAACCTGAGGACATCACACACATCCATGCCCGAGGCAGGATTCGAACCTGCGACCGTAGCGGTCGCGCGGTTCCAGACTGTAGCGCCTAGAACCGCTCGGTCAGTCCGGCCGGCTGCTACATCAGTAATTAGTCTGAGCTGACCGTAGATATTCGACAAGTTTTTGTTAATATTATGTGGATCAGCTTAGTCAGATCTGGCTCTAGCTAACCATGTTACAATTTGCCTGGTAAGTTGTGCACCTTGCGAAGTTGTTGAAGGCAAGCTCTGTAGTAAATGACATAGGTGTGATGAGGTTATGTTTACCAGCGTATGATACCAAAGGAAGGTATAACCGGAAACATACCGCCAAGGCTGTTACGACTGAGCACTGCTGTTGAATACTCGCCGCCGGCGCCCACAGAGAATGTTGAACAAAGGCGAGCGCAGATTTGCGTGCCGGACTGCTCTTAGCCG
The DNA here is from genome assembly GCF_023864275.1 of Schistocerca cancellata. Classification (NCBI taxonomy): domain Eukaryota; kingdom Metazoa; phylum Arthropoda; class Insecta; order Orthoptera; family Acrididae; genus Schistocerca; species Schistocerca cancellata. Next base: position 598,363,068 of record NC_064631.1, on the reverse strand, counting down.
GGAACGTGCCGAGAAAGGAACCACTAAAAGGAAAATTAATGCCTGACGAACGCCATACATCTGAGAATGACACGAGCCGGTACGGTATATGGCCCAAGGAAACGTATCGCTCTGCTGAATGACGGACTGAGAAATATAACCCAGCGTCATATTCATCGCTCTGGTCAAGGCTACCCCACCTTTATTCAAATGAATAGTGCGTGTGCTGTTGGACAAGGCTTGTATCTAAATCCTTGATCCGTTACCTTTAGTACAATATCGTTACATATGTTTGAGAAATAAACCTGTTTTCTCCTTTGCCAATAAAGTGAAAAATTCAATGATAAACTGAGTGATACAATATATTAATCACATAACATCCGCCTTCTGAGTGTTCAGACGAAACTACAGCTATCTAGATGCTTAGTCTAGATAATCTTGTACAGGAAAGAAGCATGGGCGCGGGATAAAGCAACAAAAGATGAGGACCAACAGACAAAAACTTAGTTTATTACATTTTAAACCAGAAAATATTTAGGAGAATTTGAATAGAGACTGACCGTAGAATCATGATGAAGAAAAGGAAATTGTATATCTAAGCCATCTGGAATATGTATGTTGAACAACATGGGCCTTACAGTGAACACTACGAACTCAAAAAACCAGTAAAATTATACTTTGAAGAGGGAGTATCTTGTGGCTCACAAATTTAAGGAATTGATTTCAGAAATCGTACAGCGATCTTTCACAAATTGCTATGGATAGGCCTGCCGGTGTGGCCGAGCGGTTCTAGGCGCTACAGTCTGGAGCCGCGCGACTGCTACGGTCGCAGGTTCGAACTCTGTCTCGGGCATGGATGTGTGTGTTCTAGGGGACTGATAAGCTCAGAAGTTAAGTCCCATAGTGCTCAGAGCCATTTGAACCATCTGCTATGTATAACGATTAAATTGTCATGTGGGCTATCAACGCGCCGGCTTCTGAAAAAACAATAGATCCGTCAAATCATAGGGTTGACGTGGAAAATGTGACACGTGGAGTGCTGCCTCGTACTGAACAAGGATGGGGAAGCAACACGGCTTTGTCACCATTTAAAAGCCCCGCTCCATAAGTGATTTATGCAGGCAAAGAAAACTTAAATTTATTTTTCTTTAGTTAGTTCTTTATGTAGTGCTCTGCCTTTATTTAATATAGGCGTAATTTTGTTGCAGTTTTTCTTAACCAAATTACTGTTAACATGTTATAAGCTTATGTTTTCATTTAGAGCAAAATATTGTAGTCTGACAAACTAGAGCATTCTAGAACATGACTAGGAATACTAAGACGTAATTCGATCTCAAGATCGCAGCAACTAGACAATGTATTTTTTTATTTTGTTTTCCTCTAGTCTGTCGTGTGGATTTAAAAAAAAACACCATACGTTCCACATAAATGTGCATATTTAACGTATTATGATATACTTACATAAAATTAAAAATGTGTAAGTTTCAGAATTATGATTTTTTACAGAGAGAAGTAAAATAAGTAGGAAAGAAGAACTGATACAAATAAAGAAAGAGAGAAGAATAGTAATTCAATGTTAAGGAAAAAGTAAACAGATAAGTTTTTCACTATCATTTCGCCCTCTGACCCGTAGGTAAGAAGTACTCGTAGAATCGACCTTTATAAGGTTACAGTAATATCGTTAGTAGACAGCATCTCAGAGGCTCTGAAGATCTCCAAGATATTAGTGCCACGCGACAGATGTTCCCACCGGAAAGCTGAGCAGTTGGGCATTCTATATATGCACCACGCACAATTGTAAGCTTCTCTGTACCCATGCGCCACGCAATGTGGAGAGTTTTCTACTCTGAGTTCAGGTAGACTAATTCTATTTTATTACGAATAATTAAGGTACCGTAATTCATTTGATAACGCCAGAGTGTGTGGAAATTGTAAAAGTGATGTCGCCTTTTGTTTGGTACTCTGGCGCATGTAGCAGAGGTTTCGAGGGACACAGGTATATGTTGCTCGGAGTCTTCCCGTTGGGACAGAGCTGATGAGCAGTCGTGAATAGAATAAATTGGAGTATATTTTTAAACATTCATATTTGTTGGCCCAGACAGCCGCATACATTTCAATAATCATGATTTAAGCGAATATACTGGCGAAGAACTGAACGGTTACACTATCCCCTAGAGACCTATACGCGAAAATTTTGAAGGCAGCAGTGACGTTTAGCTACTGCAACTACCTAAAGTGGCATTACCACATGAAACAAGTTATGGGAAAAGCAGATGTCACGTTGAGAGAGCGAAACAGCGGCTTTCAAAACACTCTTTCGGCCGAACCTTAAGCATTACTTACCAGAGAGTAACCATCAGCAATTAGCATTAATATAAGAGTAAATCGAAGATCCAACGAGTAGTGGCGCGCTTCGTCTTGGGATCGCTGAGTCAGCGAAAGAGCGTTATGAAGATGGTCAAGAAACTCCAGCGGCAGGAATCTTGTAGACAGGCTTTGCACAACACAGAGAGTTTTGCTATTGAAATTCCGAGAGCGTACGTTCCAAGAAGAGACGAAAAATATGTCGCTTTCTCCCACATAAGTCTCGAGAACTGACCATGACAAAACAATTAGAAAAATTGGAGCTGATATGATTATTGGTTGTCATTATTTCTATGTTTTTTCCCAAGTGAAACAGGAAAGGTAGGAGACAGATAGGAATATAATAAGTGCGCTCCACCACACACAGGACGGCGGTATGAGAAGTACTAAAGCAAATGCAATTATAGATACATTGTAATGTTGTTACGTGTAATGTTGTTGCATTAATTTATTCTGAAAGCGGTGCTGATATTCATAAAAGTGAGTTAAAAGCTGTGAGCTATGTGAGGAAGTTAACCTTGCATTACTGCGCAACTGTTTCACCAGGTATCCAGTCTAGCTTACCAAATTCCCAACCAGACTAACATTAATTATAATCCTTTAGTACTCATCTTACGATAACCGGTGATATATATATAAAAAGACAATTTAAATAAAAAGAAATAAATCAGTTTACATTTGGACATTTATTTTTACATTGATCATTGTTCCGTTAAAATTTCAGCATATCAAACTTGATTCATAACTAAACTGGTGCCTTATTTAGGATTGTGAAAATGTGAGTTGGTAATATTACGGAACATATCAAATAGGGAGCCAAGATTGGAAGACTACATACAACACTGCATTCATAAAATAACACACGAAGAACGTTGAAACGTATCCAAGAGGAAATTAACCACAACCAACTGATTCAATTTGCACTCAAAGAAGTTACGTTCGTAGCGCAATCCTGTCCGCCATGAAATTTCCGCACACTGGTATACTAAATTCGTACTAACTCTCTGTGAAATCTTCCCGAAAAGAATAGCTGAGGGCTACTTTGATGGTTACACCACATGCTTCACATGGTCAACTTGGTTTACACAAAGAGTGTAACTCCACAATAATTTTAATAATTAAAATAAATTACATCGCAACGCAATTCACAAAAGAAAAACCTCGAACTGGTTACTATCGTCTTACTATTAACCTGATGGGTCAAACAATTGTATAAGCACGTGGTACTGGTCTGACAAAGTACACCTCACGTGGGTTGAACATAAAGAAAAGTTGCTATATTGAAAAACATTGTCAAGACGAGACGTTATAATCTCACGCACATTCGCATTTAAGATTGATGATCTTAGTTAGGGTTACGGATCCTCAACACGTGGTTCCACTTTACTCACAAAGTAGTGACAAAGCAACTACCGGAAGATATTGTGAACTTCACACTCGAATTACACTGCGTTGCAATTTAAGATAACATTAGATATTTTAGAGCTAAACCTGAAATAAAGGTGATTAAATTTTCAGTTAGGCTGAACTTAAGAAATCCATTGTCCTACGGACTTAGCAGACACGCACTTAGCTGAAGATCTTACCACCTCAGACGCTCGCCGCGGACAGACTGACCTGGGCTCCTACCGAGCGTGCTTAACAGATACAGACGGAAGTGACCAGAGGGGCAGCTTCCTATACCAACATGACAAGGGATGGACAGGACCATACTAAGAATAGAAACCTCTCTGCTTTTAGAAAGCGTAGCTACCTGTTCCAACGTTGGTCCTACTGTTCTCTAGCAGACAGGCTTGTCTGCTACCATCAAGCATGCAACTAGAAATACATTTGTTCATTCATTCTTTCACACAGAAGGGAAGAGGGATGACAGTATCTTATCATATACAGTATATAATAGAAAGCGGATGTAGGTTCCGTATGAGACTGTGTGACATGAAGTACATATTGTAAGACGTATGCGTTGCCGGCGATGGGCGAGGCATGGCAGAGTCTCTGACCAGAGAGTAGTATGTAGTTAGTTGTTGCTTGTCGCGAGTCTTCAGTAGTCTTGAGTAGTCTGCGTGAGTCGACGGTAGTCTGCAGTAGTCGACAGTAACAAATGTATTTCTAGTTGCATGCTTGATGGTAGCAGACAAGCCTGTCTGCTAGAGAACAGTAGGACCAACGTCGGAACAGGTAGCTACGCTTTCTAAAAGCAAAGAGGTTTCTATGCTTAGTATGGTCCTGTCCGTCCCTTGTCATGTTGGTATAGGAAGCTGCTCCTATGGTCACTTCCGTTTGTATCTGTTAAGCACGTTCGGTAGGAGCTCAGGTCAGTCTGTCCGCGGCGAGCGTCTGAAGTGGTAAGATCTCCGGCTAAGCGCGTCTCTGCTAAGTCCGTAGGACAATGGATTTCTTAAGTTCAGCCTAACTGAAAATTTAATCACCTTTATTTCAGGTTTAGCTCTAAAATATCTAATGTTATCTTAAATTGCAACGCAGTGTAATTCGAGTGTGAAGTTCACAATATCTTCCGGTAGTTGCTTTGTCACTACTTTGTGAGTAAAGTGGAACCACGTATTGATCAGTAACTCTAACTAAGATCATCAATCTTAGTCGACTACTGCAGACTACTGTCGACTCACGCAGACTACTCAGGACTACTGACGACTAGCGACAAGCAACAACTAACTACATACTACTCTCTGGTCAGAGACTCTGCCATGCCTCGCCCATCGCCGGCAACGCATACGTCTTACAATATAAACCTTGTTTTAAAGTGTAGTAGTGTGACAGATCGTTCTTGTTTATGTGTAAAAGTAACACGTTTCACTGCTCAGTCTCCTCCCAGATAGTCAGAAACACCACAGTAAATTTAGAAGAGGAATTTATGCCGTAAATGACAACAGATTTAAGAAATTAACATGAAAGGAATCCAACAGAGACCTTTCAACATGCTCATCTCAAATCCACAAGCCACTTACTATTGTACTATACTCCAGTGATACGTGATACACAATACAGATTTACTGTATTAGGAGTGGGAGGCAAAATTTTTCTCATATGATCTAAGTCATTAGCCGCTACCGGGCTGAAGCGTGATTCTGGAATCAGTGGGACTATGCTAACGCGGCACATTCATTTTTCCTTCTCCTTACGAGGCCGTAGAAACTGGCAAGGGTATCACTGTCAGTCTATGCCTCCACGAGGTGCGTTGTAAGGCTCACTGTAGCCCTGATAATAGACTAGTGTGGCTTGGATGCACCGAAAATGATGTAGCATTTCCACATACTGCCTTTGTCAAATGTGTATACTGTTCCATTACCCTGTGTCTTCCACTGAGGTGACAAAAGTCATGGGATACCTCCTAACTTCGTGTCGGACCTCCTTTTGACCGGCATGGTACAGCAGTTGGACGTGGGTTGGACTCAAGTCGTTGAAAGTCCCCTGCAGAAATATTGAGTCATGCTGCCTCTAGAGACGTCCATAACCGCGGTGGTGTTGCCTGTGCAGGAATTTGTGTACAAACTCAACCCTCGGTTATGTCCCATAAATGGTAGATGGGATTCATGTCGGCCGATCTGGATGGCCAAATAATTCGTTCGAATTGTGCAGAATATTCTACAAACCAGTCTTGAAGAATTATCGCCCGGTTACATGAAATCGTTGTTTGGGAACATGAAATCCATGAACGACTGCAGATGGTCTCCAAGTAGTCTAATGCAACCATTTCCAGTCAGTGATCAGTTCAGCTGGACCAGAGGACACACTCCATTCCATGTAAACACAGCCCACGTCATTATGGAGCCATCACAGTGCCTTGTTGATAGCTTGGCTCCATAGCTTCGTGGGGACTGCTCCACACTCGAACCCTAACATCAGCTCTTACCAGCTGAAATCGGGACTCATCTGACAAGGTCACAGTTTTCCAGTCGTCTAGGGTTCGACCGATATGGTCACGACTCCTGGAGTGGCTCTGCGGGCGATGTCGTTCTGTTAGCAAAGACACTCGAGTTGGTCACCTGCTGTCGTAGCCCATTAAAGCCGAATTTCAGCACACTGTCCTAATGGATAAGTTCGCGTACGTCCCACATTGATATCTGCTGTTATTTTACGTAATGTTGTTTATCTGTTACCACTGAGAATTCTACGCAAACCCCAGGAAGTTTCATATCAGCGCACACACCGCTGCAGAGTGAAAATGTCATTCTGGAAACATCCCCAAGGGTGTGGCTAGACCATGTATTCGCAATATCCTTTCTTCCATAAGTGCTAGTTCTGCAAGGTTCTAAGGAGAGCTTCTGCGAAGTTTGAAAGGTAGGAGACGAGGTACTGGAGGAATTAAAGCTGTGAGGACGGGGCGTGAGTCGTGCTTGGGTGGCTCAGACGGTAGAGCACTTGCCCTCGAAAGGCAAAGGTCCCGGGTTCGAGTCTCGGAAACGGAAATAGAATAACAAAATAATGGTACCAACAAAATATAGATAAATAGTTCGTAACACTGTTCGGTCAGTATGTGCACAATCGACTAATACATAGTCCAGAGTAAGACATAACGCAGAGACAAAAAAGTTAGAGCGCGCAGTGCTGCAGGACACTGAAAACGATGATCTTCCTCATAATCATCGCTGGAATTATATAGACACTTGTTTGTAGCTTTTCTGAATAATTATGAAACTTACAATGCACACATCGAAAGGCGATGTATGTCGCCACACTGACAAGACGCATGTATTGTTGTTACTCGTAATAGTTTCTTTGTAAAGCATCTAGTTATACAGGGTGTCCAAGAAAGATTGCAACAAACTTCGAGGGGCTATAGGGAGTGCCTTGAGGAGCAAATCGAGCGTAGGAACCCGTATCTGGAAACTTCATCCAAAGGCGGTAAACAGCATCAAAGTTTAGGGGCCGAAGCCTGACACTAGGCGAAACCCTTCGGCACGAATCGTGACTTTCTACGCTGGCGAAACATAGGCGTAACGTCTCGCAATGATGTTTGTTACTCATTGATTGCGACTGATTGCCACGATCGGCAATGGAGAACATCGAACTAGCTACTACGTAGATAGCCCCTGTCTCCTGTGAATGCGATGCTCTGTTGCCTCGGTGAATGGTGGTTTCGGACATCTGCTGCTTATTTTTTCCCTGTACACCGAAAAACACCTGAGATTTTAGAGGGTGGCAAAAAAAAAGGAAACTGCAGATTGAAACCTGTGTCCAAAACCGTTATCCACCGAGGCAACAGACCATTGCGTTCATAGGAGACAAGGCCTTTCTATGAAGAACCTAGCGCCATCTTCTCCACTAGCGATCGTGGCAGCTCAGCTGCGATCACTGAATAGGAAACAATATTGCGAGATGTTGCGCCCACCTTCCGCCAGCATACAGAGTCGTGTTTGCTGCCGAAGTGTTGGCCTAGTGGGAGGCATTGTCATCTGTAGCTTCGACACTGGGTAGCGTCGTTGGATGACGTTTGTGGACATGAGTTCCTATCCTCTATTTGTTCTCAAGGCGCCCTCTACAAACGGTCGAAGTTTGCCCCAACATGTCTGGGACACCCTGTGTATCACGAAAAAAAGTTAGAGGTGATGGCATCTTCGACGTTTAAAAAAAGTCATCAGGAACAGAACACAAGCTTCCATTGCTTAGATGGTGGGTAGGAAACAGGCGGCGGTACGGTCACACAAAGCTTCTCGCAATGTGTTAAACAGGCAGAAAAATTTAATCTTGTAGCAAACTTACATTCTGTGTACTATTTCCTCGTGTCACAGGATCACAGCCTGAACAGTGGTTTAAAGATTTACAATTTAAACACAAATTCAAGCAGTACTCAATATCTGGCTGATGAGAACGACTGGGAGTGATCGGGCTAATTGGTGACGATTAACCTGCTCCAGTATTCCACTGGTTACTCGATTCCCTGAAACAATTTCGAGGTTCATATTTTCTATAAGCATCCAGCATCTCTAGAATTTCACAGCTTAGTATTCATATTCAGTGATAAGATGGCTTCAAAACGGATACTGTATTTACTGTTGCTACTACTTTAGGTGCACAGTACTACGGGTATTCGACCGACTATAAATTCAGGGACTCGAAATACACATTTCTCTTATTTCATATCTAGCAGTGATTTGCTTATGCGAAGAACAAGGTGCCGCATACCGCTTGCAGTAGGATCACGACTAGGAAATGCGAAAGACGACAGTTTGAGTTTTGTAGATTGTAGGGAACATATCTACAAAGATGAGAAATTTTATTTACAAAAATACGGTAATGCAAATATTTAAGTATTTCTTCACCACATCTTTAGTAAGTCTGAAAAACTTCAATAAATATGAGCAAAAGAATAACACAGTTTTGGAATTAGAAATTGAATTTGCAGTAGCCAACTGTTGAGTTTAATCTCTTATATAATTCTGCTTCGACATAGGTTAAACAGGCACTTACTAACTACAGCAGATAGGAAAAGATTTCTATTTGCAAAAATTATATACCAATAAAACTAGCATAAATGAACATTTAGTTATCAGTTCAGAACCGACAATGAACCACTATTAAAGAACACTGTAAAACCAATGGACAACGTTAAAAGATGCTTAAAAAATTTAAAAAACACCAGCTGGTTTCAAATAATACATTTAATCCAGCATGTCCAGGCGAGCGTAAATAAAAGTCCTAATACACCCAATAAACAGGAATGTTTCTAACATGAACGGACAAAGACCGTCAACAGTGCACATGGCTTGATTTCAGACTCGAGCAGAAACGTACGAAAACAAAATTTGAATTAGAACACCCACATGGCTACAGATAAGACAACTGAACTTGTCTTTATGCTTAGTACACATGACAGAAACCACTCATAATGTTCATAAATTATCAAGAGAGCACAAAGGTAACAGAAAGCAATTATAGTGAAGGGAAGGCAAGTTTATTAAGATAACTATTGGCAAATGTCTCTTAATATCACATGATTAACTGAAGCATAATACACCACGGCACAACAGATAACTCCAGATAGCTCCAAGTAGAGTCTATACATTAAGATGCTCACCAGACAAGAGCATATGGCTCAGCGAGTCCACCCTACCAGTAATTTCCGTAGATAAGACACAGCGGACACAATACGAAGGCCTTCTCTCACTGCCCGGGTTCCCGGGTTCGATTCCCGGCGGGGTCAGGGATTTTCTCTGCCTCGTGATGACTGGGTGTTGTGTGCTGTCCTTAGGTTAGTTAGGTTTAAGTAGTTCTAAGCTCTAGGGGACTGATGACCATAGATGTTAAGTCCCATAGTGCTCAGAGCCATTTTAACCATTTGAACCTTCTCTCACTATATTCGAGTCTCGTATCTCTCAGACGGATGATGCTGAGGGGAGCAGAATAACTGATGATGGTCGAAGTAGAGACGATATAAAATGTAGACTGGCGCCGGTCGTTGTGGCCGAGCGGTTCTAGGCGCTTCAGTCTGGAACCTTCGCGACCGCAGGTTCGAATCCAGCCTCGGGCATGGATGTGTGTGATGTCCTTAGGTTAGTTAGGTTTAAGTAGTTCTAGGTTCTAGGGGACTGATAACCTCAGATGTTAAGTCCCATAGTGCTCAGAAACATTTTTGTAGACTGGCAATGGCAAGGAAAGCGTTTCTGAAGAAAAGAAATTTGTTTACATCGAGTATAGATTTAAGTGTCAGGAAGTCGTTTCTGAAAGTATTTGCATGGAGTGTAGCCATGTATGGAAGTGAAACATGAACGATAAATAGTTTAGACAAGAAGAGAATAGAAGCTTTCGAAATGTGGTGCTACAGAAGAATGCTGAAGATTAGATGGGTAGATCACATAACTAATGGGGAGGTATTGAATAGAACTGGGGAGAAGAGGGGTTTGTGGCACAACATGACAAGAAGAAGGGATCGGTTGGTAGGACACGTTCTGGGGAATCAGGGGATCACAAATTTAGCATTGGAGGGCAGCGTGGAGGGTAAAAATCGTAGAGGGAGACCAAGGGATGAATACACTAAGCAGATTCAGAAGGATGTAGCTTGCAGTACTGGGAGATGAAGAAGCTTGCACATGATAAAGTAGCATGGAGAGGTTCATCAGACCAGTCTCAAGACTGAAGACCACAACAACAACAACAACATCTCTCAGACATGTAACTGACAGACTGGCAGTGTAGACTTTCGCTGAAATGTGTTGCTCAGTTCAGACAGTTGCCTGTAGCTTTGATGTGCCACGTAACCGCCAGCATTTGCTGTTGAATGGCCATGCTCCTGTTGTGGAGAGCAACAACTGATACCTGGCGGAACCGGGGCGGCAGACAGGGCACGTTGTCTTCAGCCTCATGCTAAGCAGGCCTGTACTTATAAACAGGCAAAGAGTCAGTATCGCGCTTTCAATTACGTACGGAAAGCGCGAACGGCTCAACAATCGTCCACAGACTCATCCGTGCCATCCCGACATTTGCATGCAATAAACTTGAGAAATAACGGAGACTTGAGATGCAATGTCCTTGCAGATATCAAAAACATTTCGCGAGAATTTAATTCAGCGTGCAAAGCCTCCCTCTATAACAGCGAAGAAGACTCCTGCGACAGACTCCAGTAGAATTTCATATTTTACAGCGGAACGACTTTCTTGGGCGTAACGGAGAGCAGAGCTATTGACGCCATTCTTTCAAGCTGTCTGATACACTGCCAGCCACCGGTATATCCATTTTTGGCACCGATAACAGGAGTGACGCTTCGTGGCATGGAACAGTGTGGCCTCGGTAGGTCTCTGGAGGGAGCTGGTGCCACATCTGCTCACACAAGTCTCCTAATTCCCGCAAAATTCCGTGGAGCGGGCGATGAGCTATGACATGTTCAGTCACACCACAGATGTGTTCGATCACATTCAGATCTGGCGAGCTGCGGGGCAGCACATGAATTGGAACTCGCCGCTGTATTCTTCTAACTACTCCATCATACGCGTAGCCTTATGACATGGCGCATTATCTTGTTGAAAAATGCCACTGCCGTCAGGAAACATGATCATCAAGAAGGCGCGTACGTAGTCCGTAGCCGGGGTATGATACTACTGATACTCCTTGGCCGACATTGTGCCTTGCACGAGCTCCATTTGAGCCATGGATGCCCACGTGAATATTTCCGGAGAATAATGTAGCCACCGCAAACTTGTCTCCGTCCCTTAGTACAGGTGTCAAGCAGCTGTTCCCCTGGAAGACGACAGATTCGCGCCCTCCCATCGGCATGATGAAGGAGGTATCGGGATTCATCTGGCCGTCCAGCACATTGCCAAAGCGCCAACGTCCAGTACCGATGATCACGTCCCCATTTCAGCCGTTCCTCCACAATTCGCCGCCTGTCGTGTTTTACCAGCCTGCCCAGTCCACGAAGTCCGAAATTTTTAATGAGGGGTGGCCGCTCAAACCCACGACATTTGGATGTGGTTTGACTTTGGTTTCGGCAGGTGTTGAAGACATTTACCATAGCCCTCCTCGAACACCCGACAAGTCGCGCAGTTTCTGAAAAGCTCGTGCCGAGCGTCCAGGCCATCACCATCCACTCTCGGTCAAACGCAGATAGCCGGCCGCGGTGGTCTAGCGGTTCTAGGCGCTCAGTCCGGAACCGCGCGACCGCTACGGTCGCAGGTTCGAATCCTGCCTCGGGCATGGATGTGTGTGATGTCCTTAGGTTAGTTAGGTTTAAGTAGTTCTAAGTTCTAGGGGACTTATGACCACAGATGTTGAGTCCCATAGTGCTCAGAGCCATTTGAATTATTTGAAACGCAGATAGATTGCGCACCTTCCCCATTCTACACATGGACAGCATGCTCTCTGATACTACATGTACCGTGCATGTGTCTGTCTAGAAGTTACTCCTTGTCAGGTGACCCTGCTATTGGCTGCACGGGCTTATATCGATAGCAGATCGGTGGTCATAATGTTATGGCTGATCAGTGTATAAGACATCTTCAAAGAAGAGCGCTGCTCTGCGTTACGCCCAAGAAAATCGTTCAGCTGTGAAATACTACTGGTGGCTGTCGCAGGAGCCTTCTTCGCTATTGTAGAGGGAGGCTGTGCACACTGAATTAAATTCTCGCGAAATGGGTTTCTGATGTCTTCAAAGACATTCCATCCCATGTCTCCGTTATTTCTCAAATTCATTGCATGCAATGTCGGGATGGTACGGATGAGTCTGTGGACGATTATTGAGCCTTCCGCACTTTCCATACGTGATTGAAAGCGTGATACAGCCTCTTTGCCTGTTGCTAATTAACGGCCTTCTTAGCGTCACGCCGGGGACCACGTGCGCTGTCTGCCTCGTCGGTTTAATGCCGCCCCGGATCCTCCAGGTATCAATTGTTGCTCACCACAACAGGAGCATGGCCAGTCAACACCAGCTGCTGGCGGTTACGTGGAACATGGACTCTACAGGCAACTGCCTGAACTGAGCAGCACTTTTCAGCGAAAGCCTACACTGCCAATCCGTCAGTTACACGCCTGAAAAATATCCCACTCTCCCTCTCCCCCCTCCCTATCCTTTATTGGTGCGGATGTTGAATATTAATGCCCCTCTGCCTGAACTAGGAAAAAAATACGGGAGTTATTCAGCAAGCTGTTTCTATACGATGGAGCTTCTAGAAAGACAGAAGACGAAGTTTCACCTGGTATTTATTGTAAGAAAAAAAGCACATCTGCAAATTAATAACTCGAATGTAATACCGTTACAGAATTTCAGAAGTGTACCTGGGACGAAACAGATCACTGACAAATGTTATCTGAAAAACGGAAAAAAGCACAAGCTGTTCTGGCTACATTGCGCAGTGAACACAATGAGAGTTCGCTCGCCAATTTCAGTTGCTTTTATTAGCGGCGCATACCACGTACGGTAGCGTGCCGCAGTGCGGAGGTGAAGGGAACGACTTTGCGGTCTGCAGGACTCTGATCAGGTGGAGGAACTCGAAGAAGGCAATAAATAAGTATGATGCTAGTACGATGTGTATATGCAGACGGTACAGACGCGTCGGTCAAACAGTAATTGGATTTGTGTGGGAATAGGTGTGCCTCTTTACTTCTTTGTGAGTGGTGCCTTTCTATTTTATAAAGGCAGATGATTTATTGTTGGCAGATTTCCTTATGTGAGGGACTAAGCTAAGTAAATCTCCCGAAGAACGTTGATGGTATTGTAATCTTCTCATGTAAGGTAGATATGAACTATCGACTTCGGCAAAAAGCCAGGCTACTTTTACCATTGTCAATAATTTTTTCAGCATTATAACGAATCTTTTTTTTTTTTGAACACGTAGCATAATGACACCATTGCAATACATTCGCGACTTGTCAAAATTCGCGACTCGTCGAACGTAGCCACGGGGAGACGGGGAGCCTAGCTTTCAACCACTTAAGGCAGCACCTTTGGTTATTGTTACAGCTAAGTGTGAATTAATGCGTTTCGTTGTTCACTCAGTTGAGGTGTTTCTGTTGTCGTACGTGAGCGTATTATGTGAAATTTTTTTTTTCTGAAGTTGCTGTTTCGAATTATGTATTTACATTTTCGGTTTGATAGGTAAGATTACAAAATGGTTCAAATGGCTCTGAGCACTATGGGACTTAACTTCTGAGGTCATCAGTCCCCTAGAACTTAGAACTACTTAAACCTAACTAACCTAAGGACATCACACACATCCATGCACGAGACAGGATTCGAACCTGCGACTGTAGCGGTCGTGGTAAGATTACAGTAGATCCAAATAAATATATGTACTGTACTTGGGTAAAGGAAATTAACAAATCACGATTAAAGATTTTACCCTTTTTATTTGTTGCTTTGAAACATACGTAATTATTACGACTTACAAACGCTGCCATTCTATTTCAGTCTCAAGTGACCTGTGCTAACATTAAATCTGATTATGAAATGGTACGACAGTGTAGGAACTCGGGCGCTAATGACCGTAGCAGTTTTGCGCCCTAAAACCACAAAAAAAAGTGTAGGAACTCCGCATTCGCCGAGGAGCGATATCAGCCGTTATTAACACATTATTTTTATAACACCTACATCTATAAGAAACGCGCTATAAAAATTGATAATTCCCTGTTACATAAAACGTGGAACGAACAGTAAGAATCGGTTTGTACCTGAATTATACTGAAACTGCAAACAGGGAACAGAAAAGCATCATAGCAGACAAAATTTGTGGAACATATCTTGTCAAATATTGCTGTATTTAGTCATTAATAATTATGATATGAGTTCTATTTTATGTTTCTTTTTACTCCATTCTCTAAATACTTCACTTAACGTCGCTGTTCAGCTATCGGTGTTTTGGGGCCAATTATTATTAGCAGTTTATATTTAAACGTCGAAAATGATGAAATCGAAATCAGCATCGATGACTTATCTTAATCTTCCACCCCCAGTTGGATGTTAGACACGGCAAGAAGGCCGCTAATCTTCCGCACCAAATAAAAGCATAAACAATTGAGATACAAGAGGCACTCTTCAGTCATGGCAGTTAATTATTTTCTTCGAAAGCTCCAATTTGTATAACAATAAGATTCATATGAGCACAAGAGAGGTCAAGGTCAGCATTGTAGATTATTAAAAATGTTGACATATTTTTCACGTGTTGTGAAAGTATCATTTGATTACAGTGTTCAAAAATGGCTCTGAGCACTATGGGACTCAACATCTTAGGTCATAAGTCCCCTAGAACTTAGAACTACTTAAACCTAACTAACCTAAGGACATCACACACACCCATGCCCGAGGCAGGATTCGAACCTGCGACCGTAGCAGTCCCGCGGTTCCGGACTGCAGCGCCAGAACCGCACGGCGATTACAGTGTTCTACTGAGAAATTTCATTAATGCAGAAGGAAAATAAATGGCAGTTGCTCTGAATTTTCTGCGTTACCATATTACCTGATGACACAAAACATTGTGAGCATTCGGCACTGCAACACGGAATGGCGTCTGGTGACATCACGGACACGTGACCAGGTAAGGAAAGTATAGCAGCGGAGCAGCGACGAATGGGGAATTATACCAGCGACGATACTGGCTACAAATTACAAAATACACTGCCATAAGCGACTCTGACAGGGACAAATTGAAAGGAACTGTCATCTCGGAAACGGCGAAGCTAGTCAGCTTCTGACGTGAGCATCAATGGGAAATTCTTGAAGATGGACGAAATCACGAATAGGTGGCAATGTTTTGGACGTCCACGCATCATCAGAGGGCGTGGAGGTCGATGGCTTGCCCCCTCTGTAAATCAGAATATGGTAGATCTGACGGCGGACTACAATCCTAGCGCAGGCAGAAGGGTTTTGGAACGCACTGTTCAAATGGCTCTGAGCATCATGGGACTTAAATTCTGAGGTTAGTAGTCCCCTACAACTTAGAACTACTTAAACCTAACTAACCTAAGGACATCACACACATCCATGCCCGAGGCAGGATTCGAACGGTATGCACTGTTCATCGCGTATTGTTTTCGATTATGATGTGTTAGAGGCCAGCTAATGCATGTTGTTGGGAAGCCAAAACTGAATAAAAGAACGCACAGCATATTAATATCTTACATTCAAGTGACGAAAGTCATGGGTTACCTCATAATATCTACATCTACATCTGCATCCATACTGCGCAAGCCACCTGACGGTGTGTGGCGGAGGGTACCTTGATTACCTCTGTCGGTTCTTTCTTCTATTCCAGTCTCGAATTGTCGTGGAAAGAAAGATTGTCGGTATGCCTCTGTGTGGAGTCTAATCTCTCTGGTGTCATCCTCATGGTCTCTTCGATAGATATAGTTAGGAGGCAACAATATACTGCTTGACTCCTCGGTGAAAGTATGTTCTCGAAACTTCAACAAAACCCCGTACCGAGCTACTGAGCGTCTCTCTTGCAGAGTCTTCCACTGGAGTTTATCTGTCATCTCCGTAAAGCTTTCGCGATTACCAAATGATCCTGTAACGAAGCGCGCTGTTCTCCGTTGGATCTTCTCTATCTCTTCTATCAACCCTATCTGGTACGGATCCCACACCGGTGAGCAGTATTCAAGCAGTGGGCGAACAAGTGTACTGTAACCTAATTCCTTTGTTTTCGGACTGCATTTCCTTAGGGTTCTTCCAATGAATCTCAGTCTGGCATCTGCTTTACCGACGATTAATTTTGCATGGTCATTCCATTTTAAACCACTCCTAATGCCTACTCCCAGATAATTTATGGAATTAACTGCTTCCAGTTGCCGACCTGCTATATTGTAGCTAAATGATAAAGGATCTTTCTTTCTATGTATTCGCAGCACACTACACTTGTCGTGTCGGACCTCCTTGTGCCCTGCAGCAACTGGGGGTGGCGTGGTGTCGACAAGTCTTTTGGAGTCCCCTGTAGAAATATTGAGCCGTACTGGCCGTACAGCCGTCCATAATTGCTCAACAAACTCCAGTGGAAGACGCTGCGAGAAAGGCGTGTGCATCACAGAGAATTTTACTACTGAAATTTCGAAGGAGTACTTTCCGGGAAGAATCAGGCAACATATTACTCCCTTCCACATACGTCTCGCGTAATGACCACAATGAGAAAATTCGAGATGTTAGAGCTAATTCCGAGGCTTACCGACAATCATTCTTCCGACGCGCCGTTCGAGAATGGAACAGTGAAGGGAAGATCAGATAGCAGTACCAAGAGTACACTACGCCACATACTGTCAGTTGGCTTGCGGAGTTTTGATGTGGGTAGAGGCGTAAACTCCACGGGGCAGTGACAGGGGAGAGGTGGAGGGGGAAAGGAAACGATTTCCATCTCTGTGTAAACGTGAACGAAGCCGTCTTTTTGAGCTGGCTTTCTGCATCCAGCAAACACTACACCCTGAATGGAGCAGACCGCTTCGCCGTAGCCTCCAGAGAGAGTGAGACCGTACCGCCAATTTCAGGAAAACAATACGTTTCGCCAAGAAACGCACGGCCTTGGGATTGCCGTAATTGTAACTCGGCGCTGCTTAATGAATCGCTTATCTATTAATCACAGAGCGCGTGTGCCCCCAATAGCGGACTCGCGAGGCTTTTAAGTACAGTCCGGAGCCCACGGGTCACTCCCACCGCGCCGTAATCGCTCCAGCGCACACGGCACGAGACGAGAAAAAAAGCGCTCTAAAATTGATACGGCCTCCGCCATAAATCTCCGGGATAATTCCAGCGGCTCGGCTGCAGCCTTGTGTACGCAGGGACGCGTGGCTGCGTGTCCAGCAGCGCCTCGGTCTTCCAGCTCCAGCGCCAGTGTCCAGGCCGCGCCTTCACTTCTCCGGCACAAAGCTTGCTAATAGCGAGCCTTGAGCGTGAGGCCACACTGTCCGCGCCGGGAAGGGAAATTCCGGTTGTAGCAATTTCTAGCCTGAGCGTCGATATCGTGTGAACAAAATGCAGTAGCGCCGAGAATGTTCCAGGCCACTGCAGCGGTTCAGGAAAAACTACTGTTCTCACAGGAAACCGCTGATTTGGTACCACGCGAGCCGTTGCAACTGTTGTTACTATGGCGGTACACGCCACTTTTAATGGAAGGAGCCGCCGTCAAATAATTCTTTACTCTTGGCATCAATTCTATAACGAAAAGTTTTGAGTTGATTAATCATAACGATAAACTCCAACGAGACCGTGTCGGGGCCAATTATTTTTCGAAACAAGCATTGGTTTTTGAGAGCAGGTAGGAGGAAAGTCTTTTTGTCAAGCAGCTACAACGATAGTTCAGAACGTGAGAATTCTCCTACACAGTACTGTTCAAATGGCTCTGAGCACTACGCGACTTAACATCTGAGGTCATCAGTGGCCTAGAACTTAGAACTAATTAAACATAACTAACCTAAGGACATCACACACATCCATGCCCGAGGCAGGATTCGAACCTGCGACCGTAGCGGTCACGTGGTTCCAGACTGAAGCGCCTTTAACCGCACGGCCACACCGGCCGGCACAGTACTGTTCATTGTGGTTAAAGGACGGATGAATTCTTGGATAGTGTAGTAGCATTAATGATTCTGTGCATAAGTTAATATCTGTAACAATGTAGCCGGCCGGCGTGGCCGAGCGGTTCTAGGCGCTACAGTCTCGAACCGCGCGTGCGCTACGGTCGCAGGTTCGAATCCTGCCTCGGGCATGGATGCGTGTGATGTCCTTAGGTTAGTTAGGTTTAAGTAGTTCTAAGTTCTAGGGGCCTGATGACCTCAGAAGTAAGTTCCATAGTGCTCAGAGCCATTTGAGCCAGTTTTGCTAACAACGTAAGTGCTTGTAAAGAAACTTTCTCCTGAAATAAGCAGGTATTTACACCGGCAACTGCAGTGTGGCCCAAAAGCCTGTTTAACATTTGAAAATTCAGTACTTCACGGAATAATGTAGGTGGAGAGGCAGATGCTTGAAATGACGTGGGGTTTTGTTGAAACAAAAAAAAGGTGCACAAAATGACCAAATGCTTCATGTGGTCATGTGATTCAAAAGGAATCAAAGAGCAAGGATTGATTTTTAGCAAAATGTTGCTTTTTATAACAAATTCTCAAGATGTCGACCATCATTCATCAACAATACCTGTAGTCGAGGGGCAATGTTGTCAACAGCACTGTAAACGATATGAGTAGGTATGGTGAGAGATGGCCGTTGGATGTTGTCTTCTAGCATCCCTAATGAGGTCGGGCGATCCTGCTAGGCTTGCGACTTCAGGTAACGGCAAAACCAATAATCACATCATTGTTGTCTGGCGACCTTCGAGGCCAAGCATGACGGACGTGGCGTGGCGGCTCAGCATGTGATCTTACCGAACGATGTGTGCAACATATTTTTCACACCTGTACTAATATGGGGAGGAGCGCTATGCTACATACAAGTCGTACCTTGCAACAGGTTAAAGATGATCTGACTCTCTCTCTCTCGCTACCGTTCTTTTTATACGCGATACGCATGCGGCGTCACTGACATGTTGCTGTCCAGCGCCATCTGTCTGCAGTTTTTGCACTCGTTTTGGTTTCAATAAAACCCCATATCATTTCAGGCATCTGTGTCAATTTTTACCTCTTTACCTTCATTATTACGTGAATTAGTGCATTTTCAAATGTTAACAGACTTTTGAGTCATCCTTCACTTCAAAATATTTTGATCTTATGGAATTTTCCATCGTAAGACGTCCATATTTGATCTCAATAGAGAATGATAAAGGATATCTACAGTGTGGACTATCATTAATAAAGTTTTTAGGCGAGACTGCGATATCTACGTGTAGTTATGCCTCGGCAGTTCTAATTATAGCATTAGTTCTCCTTATGCAACGTAAGAAGATAAAAAAACACTATCTTACCATTGAGCTGGGACCATTCCAATTGTTATACTATGAAGAGCACCCAGTATTCTGCCATTCCAATTGTTATACTATGAAGAGCACCCAGTATTCTGCATTGGAAGAATGGAGCATGACGATGTAAGCCGGAAATGTGTAATGCAGGGTTTCTCTTTGTTACCAGCGATATTTAATTTGTATTTATAAGAGGTACCGACAGAACTAAAGCACTGTCTTTCATATGGTAGTTTCTCTCGAACCTAGCATCAGAGTGATACTGCTCGCTCATGACACTGCAGTGGTGGACAGGAATGAGTCGGACGCTTAATCAAGTGAAACTTGTGGTAGCTGACGGCTATAATGGCCACCTAAACAAGAATAAAACTAAGGCGACAGTGTGCACAGCGGGTTCTAACACGCCACTCGCCTGGCTTGCGCCGAAAAGCGTGGCTAGTGTTAACTGAGGCCTAAGAACCTGGATGACGACTGTTAAGGACTGTCAGAGGAATCGAAAAATCAGTTGTTGGTTAGGAATATCTATTTAATAGACGATGAACTTCAGTAAAATCACGCTTTGACAAAACAACAAATGAAGGAGAACATGTGTGTTGTACTACGAATAATTTTCCTGTCTAATGTCCTACATGGAATTTAATTTCCGTAAACTCTAGAGCGATCCTAATTGCACGCAAAATACGCATCAACAGTGTCGTGGACTTCCCGACCGTGGACTTCGCGGCCTGTGACGTCAACGTCGTGTAGCCAACCCGAAATATTTTAGCCATGGCTTTGCCGACTGTCAAAGGGAGGAGCAACAGTGGAGAAGGCTCTGGGCGGAAATACCACGGTGCAAAACTGGCTGGTATTAACCGTGTCTTTTCCGACCATTTTGTAATAAGAACAGCCCTTCACATTTTACCCAGGCTTAGAACTGGCTACGCACATAGTATGGGGTGGGTGAGAAGTTCCTGTACCCGATAGTATCGAATGCTAACTGATTTGATTTGATTCAGCACAAGTACTTACTTATGTATTAAGGGGCTCCGGAACGCCCTATACTTGCAATGTTAAAATAACGCTTATAAATTACATCTTTCCTCACAAAGTATTTGAGGTAGGAAGTTGAACTTTTTACAGATTATTTATTGGAATATGGGCTACAACTTAACACAGGGATTTTACAAAATTTTAGTTCAGTTATTAAAGATGATTTTTTTTCAATTGTAATGAAAATTCACAACATTTTTTTGCAATTTTTTATTTATATATTAAAAAATATACAGTTTTTTGGAAAAAGGCTGTGTTAAATTATGCAGAAGGTACTGTGTAACATTTACTGAAAGTTTGAAACAAATATGTTTGGAAGATCCTTAGAAAACATGTAATTAGTATGAGAAAATAAAAGTTTTGGGAATCGAGCGACAAGGGTTGGATTAACTTTTTAGTGCATTCCAGGTCCATAGGATGGATTATCTTCATCCTCTGCAAACTCCTCCTCCAGCTTCCTCTTGTTCCTCCTCCTGTTTACTCTTGCTTGTATTTCTAGACTCTTTACAGCCCTGTCTGCAGCCCGAAGGCGTTCCTTGTCTAAAGCAAGCATCGCTCGTACCATGTTAGAACCTATCTTCATTCCCATATTTCTAAATACCTTGCACCTTACAATGTTGCCATCATTAAAAGTCGCAACAGCATCATACACACCAAAGTGAAGTGTTTCTATTCCAACAAATACAGTCTTGGGGATTCTCGACCATATGACACTAGTTACACTTTCATTGGGTTTTGAGTTTTTCCGTGAATACACTTTTTCAAAAGATCAGGTGCTGCTAAGCCTCTGAAAATAGGTTTAGCCACAACACATACTTTATCTCACATCACTAAAATGTACCTGATGAACACGGACGTTAATAATAACACCATTTGACAGCAGTTTAACAGTGCCACAGTGGGTCACGCCTATGTAGAACACATTTTAAAAAAATTTAAAAATAGTTGTAGTCTTCGGAATTGAATAAATTATATATCTATTAAAAGGTAATAGTCTGCAGATTCAGAAAACGCAAAAAAGTAAAAATTGAACTTTTCATGATTTTGAGCCTTTCCGGAGCCCCTTAAGTGTCAGTTATATTCGTATGTTCCCCATCGTGCTGTAAACGCGTTTCCATGCGCCTCCATGTTCTTCTTCACATAGTTTTGTGCATGTCCGATGTTACAGTGCGAAATGCATTCTCAATTGCATTATGCAGTTCTTCGTTTATAGGACAACGACGTGAAATACGTGCTCCTTAATGACTCCCCATAACGAATTGTCAAGTGTGGTGAGGTCAGGACGTCTTGACAGCCATCTCAAAGAACCTTCCCAATTTCCTGGAAAGTGTTCGTTTAGAAACTCGCACACTGCAAAAACTTATAGAGGAGGCGCTCCATCTTGCTGCAACCATTTCGTTCTGTGAGGCCAGTTTCTTCAGGCTTAGGTATTAATCATTTTTGTAACACGTGTAAATAATATGATCCATTCGCACTCCGTTCAAAAAAGTACCAACCAAGCAGATGTTGTCATGTCATTGGTGCCTGCATCACTACGTGAGGAGGGTTCCTTTTTAACTCGACTGTGTAATGAGAATTCTCTTTCGCCTAAACAACAATATTTCTTGCATGTGAACTACGATAAATGTCACATTCATAACCTTCGCACTGTTCACTGGATTTGGAAACTGAGTTAACAAAGCACAGCATGCTTGAAAACTCATTCCGGTCTGTATCCCATACTTCGTTTACTAACGTCGGCCGAAAAAGTGTGACATTAAGGTCTTTTTTTAGATGCGATCTCGCATTGTGGCCCTCGGTATGTCGAGTTACGAAGCACGTTTTGTGTGTGGACTTCGTAGGAGATAGTTCAATGGGAGCAGAGACTTCGGTACATATTTCTTCTCATGTCTGCTTTTTCCCACTCCACGGCCTGTCTTTAACTTTGCCAAAAGCAAAAACACATCTTTCCCATTCCAGGAGAGTTGGTTGCCGTTCGCAGTGGAACCTTATTAAATCTGAAATGTTTCCATAATCAGTCTCATTGTCTGCCCTGTGTTTTGTTCGAGGACCCAAACGCTTATCACTAAGCGCTTCTCAACATCGTAACGATGACCGGTCACATCTGTGATGACTGCAAATTAAAACTCGACTGCGACTGCAAAAACATGTAAACATGAATCCCATCAACTTATAAGAAGTAACATCTGTCAGCCTGCATAATAACACTTGATACGAAATAGGTGTTACAAGGGCATGGGGTCTTCTGGCCCACGCTGTACGTTGATATGTTCAAATGTTTCTTTTTTATTTTTCGTCTGATTAAAAAACGAAAAATTAAATCACTGCAAGTGAAAAAAGCAGCAACGACATTTGTATTCTAGTTGTTTTTTTCCGAATATGTCGCGATTTCCGAGGGTGTTGTTAAGCAGGAACCTAAAATATAGTTTAAATTGGTGTGAGTGCAATGAGCTGCAACGGCATTTATATTCTTGTTTGCCACAAATATTTGGCTGTTCATTTCCGAATGCGTCGCGACTTCCGAGGGTGTGTCTAGACAGGAACCTTAGAGCTCAGCTTAAATTGCTTGGAGGGAAACGAGCGATGACGTTATGCCTTCCTGTTGCCACATCAAAGTAAGCAGCAACAGTGGGTACGGGTCTGGTCGGAAATAACATGGTCCAGAACTGGTTGGCCGCAAGTGCCACTTTACTTGCGGCTCTTAAAAAATAGTTGGAAACGACGAAACGCCACGGTCGGAATGTTCACGGAGCTGCATCAACCGCACTCATTCGCTTGTCACTAGCACGTAACCCTCGTAGCCACCATTGTTAGAATGGAATTAGCTCGCATTGTAATCACCTATTACTGATTGCGTTAGTGAGCTGCTGTTCTGTAAATTATTTTTACACTATATTAACATGTGTACACAAGAAAATAAGTAAATACAACAAATAATTGCATTCAATGAGATTTTCGAAAGGTAAGATCCTGCTCAGAACAAATTTGAACTTCAGATCATTAACTCGCCACAGAATTTTAACCAGCAAACCTATAATAGTATGATTTATCGATTTCAAAAAGCATTTGATTCGATAGACGGAGAGACGATAGATAAAATCATTAGAGAATTTGATGTTAAAGCAAAATTAGCAAAGATAATTCGTGAAATTCTTAAAAATACGATATCTAAAGTTAAATTTGTGGGAGAAGTATGTCAGCTGTCTGAAATAAAAATTAGTGTTAGACACGGAGATGGTTTATCACCTTTTCTATTTAACTGCGTTCTAGAAAAAAATTGTAAGGATCTGAAATGTGGAGCTAAAGAATCACAGAATTGAACCAGTAGTTCTAGGAAGGAAAACAAATGGAATTAAGGTAAACTGTCTGCCTTTTGGACACGATTTCGCAATACTTTCATAAAACCTGACAGACGCAGATATTCAAATAAATTTTCTACAAGAAATAGGAAATTCAATTGGTCCCAAAGTTTCAGGTGAAAAAAAACAAAATTTATGACAAACATAAAAAATGCACCAAAATTCATACAGACACAAACAGGTAAAATACAGCAAGTAAATTAATTCAAATATCTTTCAGAAACTATACAACAGATTGGACCGGAAAAAATTGCAGAAGATGTAACAGTTAACAAAATGGAGGGAGAATATGGATTGACAAACAATATTTACAAGAAGAAACGCATATCTAGAAAAACAAAGCTAAAATGCTATACCACATTGGTACGACCATAACGTTTATATGGATGTGAATGCCTAACAATGAACTACAAGCTGGACAGAATAGAGGAACATGAAAGACCGATAGTTAGAAAAAAATTGGTGCAGTATGAATTACAGATGGCTGGGCAGAAGACCTAATGAAGAAATCTACAAAAATACAGAGAAAATATCAGAAGTAATGGCGAAAAGAAGATTAACGTTTTTTGGACACCTCAACCGAAAGAATGAGAACAGGCTCACAAAACAAGTATTCCTGTATTTCTGGAAGAAAAAATCGACAATAGCATGGATTACAAAAATTAGGAAAGATCTATAAATAAAAGTCAAAGAGTCAGAAATGCCAGACAGAAATCATTTTGAGAATGAAATGCTAAATTTAGAAAGTTTTGAATGCAGAAGAAATCAGTAATAGGGGACAACATGGACAGAAGAAATGAAAAGACGACATTGGGGGAAGATGAAGGAGTACTGGAAAAACAGAAAACAACAAGGAAAGAAGAAGAATTGAGATTGTTACGTGATGCTAGTTGGCCAATACGGAAATTAAAAAAATGTAACTGTGGGCATGGTATAGTCTCAAGGTAGAATTACTGGATTGCATAAATTGGACAAGACAGCTTTGAAGAGGTGGATTACTATTGGTGGCACAACATATAGACGAGAAAGAAAGGGGTACTAACAAAGACAGTTCATGGTAAAAGTGCTTTCTATAGCAAGAAACATCGAAGCCACCGAAAGATTAATGAAAAGCTGTGTAGTAACGTGATGTGAGTAACGGGGAAGACAAAAATGAAGAGATTTAAAGCCTTTGAAATCTGGCGTTACTGAAGACTGTTGAAAAACAGGTGGACTGAGCGAGTAAACCGCAAGGGCGTCCTACAACGGATCAAAGAAAAAAAACTTTATAAAGAACATAACGGATCGAAGAGACTGGATGGTTGGGAATGTATTACGAAACGAATGGTTGCTGGAAACCGCACCTGAAGAGATGGTGGTAGGAAACAATCGTAGAGACAGTCCTTTGTATTTGTACATACGCCGCACTGTCGATAATTTTGGATCAGCAAGTAAAGTTTGTTCCAAAATGATTTATACAATATTTTAATTAGGTATACTGTAAACGCTGCGATAGCACATTGATATATAATTTATTTTCCAAAAATGTTATTTCAGAAGTTAACTTTATTGCACCTGGACGTATATAGCTTCGAAACGTCGTTAATTTATGTTGTAACAGTAGTTTTGAATATTTCCAGGCCGGCCGCGGTGGTCTAGCGGTTCTGGCGCTGCAGTCCGGAACCGCGGGACTTCTACGGTCGCAGGTTCGAATCCTGCCTCGGGCATGGGTGTGTGTGATGTCCTTAGGTTAGTTAGGTTTAAGTAGTTCTAAGTTCTAGGGGACTTATGACCTCAGATGTTGAGTCCCATAGTGCTCAGAGCCATTTTTTGAATATTTCCAAATTCATTAATAATAGTGGGGCATTTTGTAAAATTTTAAATTATTGAAAAAGTTGATTATACAGTTTTCAAGAACTTAATTAGACATAAACTTTTATACGAAAAACATTTTTCATGTTTCATCGTTTCGAAGACATTTCCTCTGAGCATAATACGCCGAATTATCTGACGGTTTGTGTTTTAACCCTGAAAAGTGAAATTGGGTACAAACATAAACATACACATTGCACTATTCTGCCCTCTCTGCACACCAGCCAAGTTTCATCAGGTTCGTTTATTTACACACTACTGAATGAATGTAGTTTTTGTGATCGCGCGCCCTGCCTCAAGACATACTCACAGTTTCTAACTGTAACACTTGTCTTACTGCGTTATATTTTTGACATAAGGTTATATCTCTTAATAACTGTGTTATGACAGAGTTTTCATTTCTTTAACTTCAATCGGTTTTCATGGGAAATGTTGAGAAACAAATTGTTGTTGCCTCTGTAAGCTGCTAGATAGGCTACCGGGAACAGGGACAATGAACCATGAAGCACACGTCATAATAGTTTAGTAACAATGTGATCGATGTTGTAAGGATCATTTTGGAGCTCCCTGTATTTTGAAACAAAGAGATTAGCTGCCAAACGATAGCAAATAAGAACTGCAAAAAACCAACCACACGTTGTACATCCGATACAGTGAGGGCTTCAGCAGCTCATAGTTGCTCCTAAGACTCCTTGTCTTTCTTTACCGCCTTACCACGTATGGTAGGAACAGATAATATTCTCGAAACTTTGCCGATACCCTACAAGTTGACGTTATTGGAAACAAAAGCGTTTATAGCACGTTAATTGCTAACGAAGGCTATAACAGATACCTTAAAATCTCCTTCGAGAAATTACGCTAATGTGACAGGAAGTATCACATTCTTCCGACTTATTTTCTGCATGAAATACTTGAATAATTTTCGTTTCCTGTGAAACGGAGGTGCAGTAGGAATGTTCTTGTAGTCTGCCTTGCTTCGTGCCGAGCTGTTCTATCTTCCTTTGGTCAGTGAGCCATTCACGTTCACATTGCGTCAAGCGTCAATAAATTTTAGTGCGCTGTTGTCTGCTGTAACGCCCTTCTGAACCTTATTAAGTAGCGGTTGCCTGCTATCCTCGTTTTGTAAGCCAGCTCGTTGTAATATTTAATGGCGTCAGTTGAGCGTCACTGAGACGTTCCCCGTGCAGGTGGAACAAGGCCAACCTCTTCCGATGCGCTGCTGATCTCCGGCCGCACCACGTTTTCTGGGTTGAGGTCTGAAATGACGTCAGCCGCCGTTCAACCCAAACTACGTGAGTCACAGACTGTCTGCAGGCTCCTTTATTTACACGGAGTGAAAAAACAAAAATCATGATAGCTTGTACTGAAACATATTACTTCTCAAGTAATATGTGCAGAGCTTGCGTTCCAAAACACCGAACTTCACACTACGGATATATAGCGTGAACATTAAATAAAACCGAAAAATTGCAGGGACGGATTTCTGACTGGAAATGGAGGAAAGAAAGTTCATATAAACATGTGCCCGTAAATACGTCGTCGTCACGGTAAATGGAGTTGACGAATGGAAGTTCTTCTGATCACGTGCCGTGTGTTGCAGAACTGGCATCGTCAACCTGCATAATTGTCACCTGTGGGCTACAGGCATTCCTCGGGGATGGTTGAGGCGTCTCATCAGCATTGGTTCAGCAACAATGTGTGGGCAGAGATTCTTGGCGACCTCATACTTGGACCGTTAATACTCCACAACGCCTCCACGGAAAAAAGTACCTGGACTTCCAGCGGAATACTCTGTCTCGGCTGCTTCAGAATGTACCTTTGGCAATACCATGGGTCATGTGGTTTCTGCAAGACGGAGCACCACCCCACATCCGCATTACAGTTCGACGTCACCTCAACATCTTCCCTGGACGTTGGATAGGTCGCGGAGGCCCTGCAGCATCGCCTGATAGATCATCGTACTTAAACCCCCTGGGTTTTTACCTCTGGGGACATTTGAAAAGCATTTTGTATGCTGAACCAGTTCTTGATGTGCAGACCCTTCATCAGGGCGCTCACGACACCTGTGGAGCTATTTGGAGAGAGGTCAGAACGCACGAATGAGTGTGGCATTCCATGATGCGCCGTGTGAACGTGCATTGCATCTCATGGAGCCAATTGTTGAACATCTGTTGTGATGCGGATACGATGCAGCTCTGTACCGTGTTCCGGAAGGGTTTGTTGTTGTTGCATCACACGAACACGTGTTTTCAAGGTTCACCCTATGTAACGCCTTCATTTGTATTTAACTGTGTATGTGAAAATAAGATGCGTAAAGTAATATGCAACAGCAAATAAGTTTGCTGTAATCTGTAATGTCAGATGTTAATAATTAAAACTAATTTAACAAAAAACACAAACAAAAATTATTGAGCCGCTTTAATACGCTAGCTTTTAAAATACCATAAAAAGTCGTATTTCAGTGGCACCACATCGAGAAAATGAGTTCAACATACTTCAACAATTAACGTAAATGAATAAAATATGCCCGTAAAAATAGATTGCTCAGCAGAGCCAAGTTACCAGTAGTAATGTATAATCGCGGTGTATAATCGCGGTGTATAATCGCGGTGTCAAGTCACAGGTTGCCGTTTATGACTCATCCCTAGGACCGAGCCGGCCGGTGTGGCCGAGCAGTTCTAGGCGCTTAAGTCTGGAACCGAGCGACCGCTACGGTCGCAGGTTCGAATCCTGCCTCGGGCATGGATGTGTGTGCTGTCCTTAGGTTAGTTAGGTTTAAATAGTTCTAAGTTATAGGGGACTGATGACCCTTGTGTTAAGTCCCATAGTGCTCAGAGCCATTTGAACCATTTGAACCTAGGACCTACTGTGACCCTCTGATTTAGACCGGGGTGGAATGTTAAAACCAGAGGCTCCGTCGATTCTTCGACAATGTCGTGTGGAGGTTACTTGATCTACGCATTAGGACGCAGAATTGTTGTGGTCATTAGGTGAGGTGCACACTCCACTCAAGATGTAGCTACTCGAGTGGTAATGTATGTATGTTGTGCAAATGACGACATTTAGGTCATGGAAAGGCTTATACTTAACGGATGAGGAGTTCGGTGCAATACACCGTGGAGGAAGGAGGGTGTCACTGCATTCATTGCGGAGTGGAATACAGATCATAGCAGCTCATAAAAAGAAACTATAAAGTTAATATTAGTGAAATGGAATGCGATTCAAGATAAGACCTCAGAATTACTCTCCATTATCAACGGTAACAACGAGCTTTTCATATTTGGATATGAAGTGAGTAAGAGTGCGAAATAATTTGAGTGATAAAAGGCGTCAAAAGTTGTCGGATGATAATGCGCTGCAGTCACAAAGTTACCGGGGTGATGGGACTGAAGGTGAAAGCGTGTAAAATATTGTGTGATAATGGAGTTTGAAGTCCGCCCCCGGTAGCTGAATGGTCAGTGCGACCGAATGTCAATCCTAAGAGCCCAGGTTCGATTCCCGGCTGGGTCGGCGATTTTCTCCGCTCAGGGAGTGGGTGTTGTGTTGTCCTAATCATCGTCATTTCATCCCCGATCGACGCGCAAGTCACCGAAGTGGCGTCAGATGGGAAGACTTGCACCCGGCGAACGGTCTACCCGACGGGAGGCCTTAGTCACATGACATGTACATTTATACGGAATCTGAAGACATCAGCTAAACTTATAATCACACAAGAAATGTTCTAGAAAAAAGCGTTTCAGGAGAGTATGAGTTTCTTTCAGTATAGTAAATGCGCTTCTTACGTAACAGCAATGAAATTAGTAACATACACTCCTGGAAATGGAAAAAAGAACACATTGACACCGGTGTGTCAGACCCACCATACTTGCTCCGGACACTGCGAGAGGGCTGTACAAGCAATGATCACACGCACGGCACAGCGGACACACCAGGAACCGCGGTGTTGGCCGTCGAATGGCGCTAGCTGCGCAGCATTTGTGCACCGCCGCCGTCAGTGTCAGCCAGTTTGCCGTGGCATACGGAGCTCCATCGCAGTCTTTAACACTGGTAGCATGCCGCGACAGCGTGGACGTGAACCGTATGTGCAGTTGACGGACTTTGAGTGAGGGCGTATAGTGGGCATGCGGGAGGCTGGGTGGACGTACCGCCGAATTGCTCAACATGTGGGGCGTGAGGTCTCCACAGTACATCGATGTTGTCGCCAGTGGTCGGCGGAAGGTGCACGTGCCCGTCGACCTGGGACCGGACCGCAGCGACGCACGGATGCACGCCAAGACCGTAGGATCCTACGCAGTGCCGTAGGGGACCGCACCGCCACTTCCCAGCAAATTAGGGACACTGTTGCTCCTGGGGTATCGGCGAGGACCATTCGCAACCGTCTCCATGAAGCTGGGCTACGGTCCCGCACACCGTTAGGCCGTCTTCCGCTCACGCCCCAACATCGTGCAGCCCGCCTCCAGTGGTGTCGCGACAGGCGTGAATGGAGGGACGAATGGAGACGTGTCGTCTTCAGCGATGAGAGTCGCTTCTGCCTTGGTGCCAATGATGGTCGTATGCGTGTTTGGCGCCGTGCAGGTGAGCGCCACAATCAGGACTGCATACGACCGAGGCACACAGGGCCAACACCCAGCATCATGGTGTGGGGAGCGATCTCCTACACTGGCCGTACACCACTGGTGATCGTCGAGGGGACACTGAATAGTGCACGGTACATCCAAACCGTCATCGAACCCATCGTTCTACCATTCCTAGGCCGGCAAGGGAACTTGCTGTTCCAACAGGACAATGCACGTCCGCATGTATCCCGTGCCACCCAACGTGCTCTAGAAGGTGTAAGTCAACTACCCTGACCAGCAAGATCTCCGCATCTGTCCCCCATTGAGCATGTTTGGGACTGGATGAAGCGTCGTCTCACGCGGTCTGCACGTCCAGCACGAACGCTGGTCCAACTGAGGCGCCAGGTGGAAATGGCATGGCAAGCCGTTCCACAGGACTACATCCAGCATCTCTACGATCGTCTCCATGGGAGAATAGCAGCCTGCATTGCTGCGAAAGGTGGATATACACTGTACTAGTGCCGACATTGTGCATGCTCTGTTGCCTGTGTCTATGTGCCTGTGGTTCTGTCAGTGTGATCATGTGATGTATCTGACCCCAGGAATGTGTCAATAAAGTTTCCCCTTCCTGGGACAATGAATTCACGGTGTTCTTATTTCAATTTCCAGGAGTGTATAATTCGGCTGATGAGTCAAAGAATCACAGCTTCCAAATGAAACGGAAGGAAATGCCCACGGCGAATTTTGCGAAACGCTAGGGGAGAGGGATAGTCCTACCTTAAGACATTTCACTCCTAGGCTTCATGTGATAAACTCCTAGTTCTGCTGTAATGTCACACAACACTGGTTCTAAGTGTAATCATTCAGAGTCATTGCCAATAATTTCTGGACCACTATGACCAGTCTCTCTGTACACCACAAGAGACACCATCCAGATGTACATCCTGCAAATAATAGCACATTGTCTGTCCACTGTGTGCAACATATTCATTGCAGCACCCAAGTACTCTCTGGCTACCAGCGTTATGTCTGTCTCAAAGTGGTAACTAACATGCAGGGGAACGACTCAAAACCAATTGCTAATACAAAGAGCAAAATATTCTTTCCTTTATAACGCCAGGGTGACGTGTGAGGATGCAGAGTACTCTAGAATAAGAGTTGTAACGGGTAACTGCATCAGTTTAGCAGTAGAACAAATTTTTACTCTGCGAAGTGTGCGCTGATCTGAAACTTTCGAACAGATTAGAAGTGTGTGCCGGACCTGGACTCAAAGGCGGAACCTTTGCCTTTCACGCGCAAGTCATCTACCATCCATGCACGATTCACGACCCCCCCTGACAGCTTCGCATCGCGAGTATCTCAGCTGATTATTCTGCTAAGAAGTTTCACATCAGCGCATACGCCTTTGTAGAGCAAAAATTAATTGTGGATACCATTCCCCAAGCTGTCCCTAAGCGACGTTTCCCTAAATCCTGTCTTCCGGGGTTGGTACCACCTCAAGGTATTTGTTTATTGCCAAATTATAGACCTATTACCTGATGTTTAAAACAGGTCGTACATCATACAATTTTCGTTTTTCATCTTTTACAGTTTTCTTTCCTTTTGTTTTATCTACAACATTTTCAAGGAATAATACTTCGCAAAGTAACAATAATTTAAGGTTGAAATATAAATAAAATTTTGTTGTTTTTTAAGAAGAATATAAAAAGAATATAGGATAGATTACCTCAAGGTATGCAGGAGAACTTCTGTGAAGTTTGGAAGGTAGGAGATCAGATACCGTCAGAAGTAAAGCCGCGAGTCGGGTGTGGGTAGCTGTTTGCCGGTACGGTAGATCAGCGTGTTCATCGATACAACTGGAAATATGTTATACGACATTTGCAAAGCACAACTGACGACATAACGACGAAGAAACAGATCGAAAGACAGAAGAAAAAAAAAAAAAAAAGAGGAAAAGTCTGTAGCAATCCTTGCCCGCGAAAGGCAGAGGTCGACGGTTACAATCCCGGTCCGGCACATAATTTTAGTTTTTTAGAAAGTTAAAATTTAGCAGTAGTCCAGAATAAGATAAATATGCCAGAAATAAAATCAGTTATAAGAAAAAATACTTATATTTCTGAAGCTAATATATCCACTTCTCGTATTTTATGCTGAGTGATACAGTTCATAAATTTAGTTAACATAAACTAGTTTCTAAAGTCCGGTAATGTAATAGAACACGTCCTGATTAGGCCTAACGAAACAGTACATGCTCCACAGTCACTATTATACACGGAAGCGCCTAGAGACTGGTATAGGCATGCTTATTCAAATACAAAGACATATAAACAGACAGAATACGGCGCTGCGGTAGGCAGTGTCTATATGATACAACCAGTGTCTGGCTCAGTTGTTTGATCGGCTACTGCTGCTACAATGGCGGGTTATCAAGATTTAAGTGAGATTGAACGTGGTGTTACAGTCAGCGCACCAGCGATGGGACACAGATTCTCCGAGGTATCGATGAAATGAGGATTTTTCCGTACGACCATTTCACGAGTGCACCGTGAGTATCAATAATCCGGTGAAACATCAGGTCTCCGACACAGCTGCGGCCGGAAAAAGATCTTGTAAGAACGGGACCCACGACGACTGAAGAGAATCGTTCAACATGACAGAAGTACAACCCTTCTTCAAATTTTGCAGATTTCTATGCTGGGCCATCAAGACGTGTCAGCGTGCGAACCATTCAACGAAACATCATCGGTATGGGCTTTCGTAGCCGAAGACCCACTCGTATACCCTTGATAAGTGCACGACACAAAGCTTTACGCCTCTCCTGGGCCCGTCAACACCGACATTGCAGTGTTCATCACTGTAAACATGTTGCCTAGTCGGACGAGTCTCGTTTCAGATTGTACCGAGTGGATGGACGTGTACGGACATGGAGACAACCTCTCGAATCCATGGATCCTGCATGTCAGAAGGGGACTGTTCAAGGTGGTGGAGGCTCTGTAGTGCTGTGCTGTGGGGCGTGTGCAGCTAGAGTGATATGGGACCCCTGATACGTCCAGATACGACTCTGGTCACGTGCATCAATTCATGTCCATTGTGGATTGCGACTGGTTTGGGCAATTCCTGCAGGACAGTGCGACACCCCATCGTCCAGAACTGGTACAGAGTGGCTCCAGGAACACTCTCCTGAGTTTGAACACATCCGTTGGCTACAGAACTCCCCAGACATGAACATTATTGAACCTTCTTGCATGCCTTGCAACATGCTGTTCAGAAGAGGCTCCTCGCACTCTTATGGATTTATGGACAGCTGCGCAGGGTTTATGGTGTCAGTTCCCTCCAGCACTACTTCAGTGATTGGTGGAGTCCATGCCACGTCGTGTTGCAGCACTTCTGCGTGCTCGCGGGGATCCTGCACGATATTAGAAAGACGTAGCAGTTCGGTTTATGTTCGTCCTGGAAATACAACTACTTTCATCAGTTTTTCGTGTTGCTGGTACGACGCCATAAATGAACACTGTAGGGTTGGAAGTAGACAACCAGATAAGTATAATCACTGGAATAACAGACGGCACTCGGAAACGAAAGAGAATCCGGTAGGGGATAACTTCGGCCGGGTTTCGGTTCGTGTGCTGCAGCGAGTTAATCGAAATTGCCAGATGAGAGCTGTGACGCCGATGACTCGCTAATGACGAGCGCAGCGGCAGCGCCTCCTATCATCAGCGGCCGCGTTGTGACTTAATCGCCGCTCCGTGCAGCCGTGCAGCTGCGACGCGCCCCGGGGAGAGGCCGTGCCCCGTCGCGGCGCTGATTTCGCATTCCACTCGTACGCGACGCTTTACGGCCGGCAGTATTTTGCCCGCAGTAACGTGGCGCCTACCAGGTGATTTTCCGTCGTATATTTTCAATGAGCGCCGACGTTAAATGGACCCACCGCGCTAGGGAGCGGCCGCTTGGCGGCCGACCCGCCGGGTTTCCTGCCGGACCAACCTGTTGACGGACCCCCGTGGGCTCGGCGCCGTGTCGCCCGTCGCTCGGACGGCCAATTCCTGTCGCAGATGTGGCCGTTACACGAGCGGAATGCTGCTCCGTCCTACAGCCTCTGAACGTGTGCTACAGAAATAGCGGAACGACCCGTGTAGACATGCTGAGGGAAGTGAGGCAGTCGTTAATCCACAGGAGTCACAAGTGGAAGGAGTTGCGACCAAACATCCTGCTGTTTTTACTGCCTTCTCCTAAAATTACGTCAGGCGAATACTGTGACCCATTTCCTTTTCCATCCCTGCCTAACCGTCATAACGCCCGTCTCGAACAACACTGTTATGCACGGTATGTGAAACCCTAAGTTTTCTTGCGCAAGCAGTACCACGGAAACAAATACAAAATACAGGGTGATTCAAAAAGAATACCACAACTTTAGGAATTTAAAACTCTCCAACGACAAATGGCAGAGCTAAGCACTATCTGTCGGCGAATTAAGGGAGCTATAAAGTTTCATTTAGTTGTACGTTTGTTCGCTTGAGGCGCTGTTGACTAGGCGTCAGCGTCAGTTGATGCTAAGATGGCGACCGCTCAACAGAAACCTTTTTGTGTTATTGAGTCAACCGTCACAATGTCTGTATATGGGGCACTGAGAATCCGCGGGAAACAACTCAGTATGAACGTGACTCGCCTAAGGTGAACGTTTTCTGTGCCATTTCAGCCAATAAAGTTTTTGGTCCCTTTTTCTTCGAAGGTGCTACTGTAACTGGTCTACAGTATCTGGAGATGTTAGAGAATTGGCTGTTCCCTCAGCTCGAACAAGAAGCACGACAATTCATATTTCAGCAGGATGGAGCGCCACCTCATTGGCACTTATCTGTCCGTAACTACCTGAACGTCAACTACCCGAGGCGATGGATCGGCCGCCAGGCAGCCCGTGACAGAGCACTTCATCACTGGCCTCCAAGGAGCCCTGATGTTACCCCCTGCGATTTTTTCTTATGGGGGTATGTTAAGGATATGGTGTTTCGGCCACCTCTCCCAGCCACCATTGATGATTTGAAACGAGAAATAACAGCAGCTATCCAAACTGTTACGCCTGATATGCTACAGAGAGTGTGGAACGAGTTGGAGTATCGGGTAGATATTGCTCGAGTGTCTGGAGGGGGCCATATTGAACATCTCTGAACTTGTTTTTGAGTGAAAAAAAAACCTTTTTAAATACTCTTTGTAATGATGTATAACAGAAGGTTATATTATGTTTCTTTCATTAAAAAGACATTTTTAAAGTTGTGGTATTCTTTTTGAATCACCCTGTATATCGCGTCCATTAATGACGTGCAGTAGTTTGTCTTAGACGCAGGGTAATCATTTTAAAATAATGTTACGAACCACATTGTTATAACGATTTGTGTACTCTACAAGGTTGATTGAATTTTGCTTTTAGAAAACTAGAATGTGTAAAGAGGAAAGATGCAAGAAAGACACAAAAAGATCAAGTGTTATGCAATAACATAAACCTGAAGAAAGAATCAGTTTGACGAATAGCTATGTTCGAAACACAGCTCTCTATGATTGCGAAAAGTAAAAAGCGGGAAATGCAGAAATGAAACGTTTCGGCGCATTTGAAGTGTTTTCACCGTTGAAGAACTGGTCGATTGATCGACTACGTAATGAAGACATCCTGCAACGAGTAAACGAGGAAAAATGCTTAATAAAGAACATGATGGATCGAGAAGATGGTTTTGTGGGGAGCAAACTGACATACGGCCGGGAGAGCTGCGTGCAGACCACATGCCCTTCTGTAACCGCATCCAGTGCGGCCTGTGGGCTGAAGATCACACCGCGGCCTGTCGCTACCGTTGGGCCTTCATGGCATTTTCGGGTAGAGTTTTTAGTTTTGTATTACGACAAAGGTGGTTACTAGAAAATGTCGTTGACTGGATGATGAAAGGAAACGATGGCTTGGAGCTAGCCTACGTATGAGTGTAAAAAGTAGTTCGTTGATGAAGTAGAATTCAACACTTATCCTAAAATGAAGAGGATAGCTGGTAAGAGTTGGAATGGAGAACAGCACCAAACTAACCATCGTGTTACGGAGTGTGTCAACAAATGAGGATGGTAGTGGTGCGGAGAATTAGCGGCACACAGACAATGTTTCCAAACAGATTTGGAAAAGTGATGCATCTTTGCCAATTGACCAATATTCGTAAGGTCGGTCAAGCAGTAACGTGCACCCGAGCAGTGTGATAAGTATTAGAGTAATAAAGAGTGATAAAGAAACAACTTGATAATTACCAGAATCGAGGCATCTACCAATTTACTCATTTTATTTACAGATGCCACCGATACGGAAACCTTTCCCATTCATATCTACACGTATGTCCACATTATATCTACATTTTAACTCAGTGTGTCTCTGTGCGTTATACAGTTGAATCTATAAACTGCACCAGAGGCATTCTCTTTAGCCGTCCTTCCCTTGGGAAATGATGCGTAGTATTTACAAGCTACTGTCAGAGTCCGAAATTCTCTACTATTAAATTCGTGATCGTTATTCAACACAGTGCGGACATACCTGGATTTCTCTCACAGAACATGGTATTGGTACTATAGGAACAGTCCTTTAGTGAGGATAAATATCTTTGTTTTAGCATATGGCATTGCACTTCATGCATACTTCTGTAATACTGGCCTTGTGAAAATAATCTCGCGTCGAATTAACCTTCATTTCCTAACAACTGTAACTTTTCTATCAAACTAGATTTTTAACGACATCACAGAAAGGACACTCGGCCACAATAATGATTCGAACTAGAGTTCCACAATCACCCTCGCTCATCGAAGAGTAACATACGGCAACGTATCTTACAAGGGAACCTCCCCATCGCACCCCCCTCAGATTTAGTTATAAGTTGGCACAGTGGATAGACCTTGAAAAACTGAACACAGATTAATCGAGAAAACAGGAAGAAGTTGTGTGGAACTATGAAAAAAATAACCAAAATATACAAACTCAGTAGTCCATGCGTAAGACAGGCCACATCAAGGATAGTGTAAGCGCAGGAGCGCCGTGGTCCCGTGGTTAGTGTGCGTAGCTGCGTAACGAGAGGTCCTTGGTTCAAGTCTTCCCTTGAATGAAAAGTTTAATTTTTTATTTTCAGTTTATGTGACAAACCCTTATGTTTTCATCACTTTTTTGGGAGTGATTACCACATCCACATGAAAACCTAAATCAGGCAAGGTAGAAGAATCTTTTTACCCATTCGCCAAGTGTACAAGTTAGGTGGGTCGACAGCATATTCCTGTCATATGACGCACATGCCGTCACCAGTGTCGTATAGAAAATAGCAGACGTGCTTTCCTGTG
Source organism: Schistocerca cancellata (assembly GCF_023864275.1). NCBI lineage: Eukaryota > Metazoa > Arthropoda > Insecta > Orthoptera > Acrididae > Schistocerca > Schistocerca cancellata. The sequence goes on along the minus strand of NC_064631.1, from coordinate 598,325,268 downwards.
GAGGAATCGGTTGACCTATGACCTTGCGATCAAATATTTTCGGTTCCCATTGGAGAGGCACGTCCTTTCGTCTACTAATCGCACGCTTTTCCGGTGCGGTCGCAAAACACAGATACTAAACTTATTATAGTGAACAGAGACGTCAATGAACGAATGGACAGATCATAACTTTGCGAAAATAAAGAAAGTAAACTTTTTACTCTAGGGAAGACTTGAAGCAAGAACCTCTCGTTGCGCAGCTGCTCAAGCTAACCACGGGACCACGGCGCTCCTCAGTTCACACTGTCCTTGATTTGTTTATCTTGCACATGGACTACTCAGTTTGTATATTTTGATTACGTTTTTCATAGTTCCACACAACTTCTTCCTGTTTTCTCGATTGATCTGTGTTCAGTTCTTCAAGGCCTATCCACTGTGCCAACATATAACTAAATCTGAGGGGGGTGCGATGGGGAGGTTCCCTTGTTAGATGGGCACCTGCTACTCCGACAGCCAGATTTATGCTATCGATCTGTTTTAAGTAGCTCCGGTGACTTGTGATAAGTAGCACAATGAAACGAAAGAGCAACTTCTGGGCTGTTTGCGCGTGTGACGTATGCTTATACTGAGAGTCAGCCACCGATATTTCAACCAAATGCTTAAATACACAGATCTTCTCAAATTTCCCATCATTTAACAATAATCGACGTCTCTATGTACAAGCGGCATCGACGGAAAGCAATTTCAATTAAATATCCCGGTCCTACCGCATTGCATATTAGGGGCGACATACAAAAAGTTTCACATGAAGCCGTATCTGATATGATTTTCTGTAATCATACACCTTGTTTTAAAGATTTTCTAGCAGACGCTTAGAATCGACTTGGACTTAATGACCTGTTATTTATTTATTTAAAGGTTACTGACAAAATTTTAATTGATATATCAATTTCAATTGATATATGTACACTCACGAAAGAGCAGTTTCTAGAAAGGTAACTTCTCTGACTAATTTGATTTTTGACAATAACGAAAAAGCAGTGCGTCATTTTCCTTCTAAGCAAACAAAAATGGCTCTGAGCACTATGGGACTTAACTGCTGAGGTCATCAGTCCCCTAGAACTTAGAACTACTTAAACCTAACTAACCTAAGGACATCACACACATCCATGCCCGAGGCAGGATTCGAACCTGCGACCGTAGCGGTCGCGCGGTTCCCGACTGTAGCGCCTAGAACCGCTCCTCCAACCCGGCCGGCTCTAAGCCAACGCTTTATCCGTGTCCATCTATACGATTAAAAAAAAAGTCTTCAAGCTATTTCTCTACCGTTCCATCCTCGAACAACGAACCATAAGAACGAATAATTTACTTAAATATTCCGCCCGAGCTCTGATTTTTCATATTTTATTCTGATGCTCGTTCCTCCGTATGTAGATGGGCGCCAAAAAACAGTCTCACACTCTGAGGACAAAGTTGGTGATTGAAATTTCATGGGAAGATCCTGTATTAGCGAAAAAGTCTTTGTTTTAATGATCGCCACTCCAATTGGCGTTCCATATCCGTGACATTTTCTCCCCTATTTCGCTATAATAAAAATGTGCTGCCGCTTCTTTGAACTTTCTCGATTTCCTCCCTCAATTCTGTCTGATGCGGATCCCACGACGGCCAGCAGTAGTCCAAGAGAGGTCGGACAAGCGTGCTGTCAGCAGTATCTTTAGTAGATCTTCCGCATTTTCTAAGTGTTCTGTCAATAAATCGTGGTCTTCAGTTTGCTTTCCCCACAACATTATCTATGTGATCGTTCCAGTTCAAGTTATTCGTAATTGTAATTCTCAAGTATTTAGTTCAGTTTACAGCCTTTAGATTTGTGTGTTTTATCCTGTAACCCAAATTTAGCTGATCCCTTTTAGTACTCATCAGGATGACTTCACCCTTTTCATTATTTAGAGTCAAATGCCACTTTTCGCACCACACTGATATCTTGCTTGCCAAAACGGAGAAAGGAAAGCTGAGACGAATTCTTAGTCTCTCTACAGTGAGCGAAAGCGAGAGGAAGAAAAGTTCCTTTCTTCAGTTAATCTTAGAAGTTCAGAGAACATATATTTCATTGCTCGAAGACTGACTGAAAAGCTGTGAGCTCCAAATCAGATCCCTGTGCGAATAGATGAAGGGAAAACAAATAAAATACGGAACAAGCGTGAAAATAGCTGTAGTATCAATAGCGGCAGCAAAGTGACGATAACTTCCACCGCACAGAACCTTATCATAAAGTGAAGCTTATTCGTATTGTTCAGACTCAGGTATTTCTCATTCCGATTTCTAATCATCCAGTTCTTCCTCCAGAGGCCTCAAAATTTCCTATTCCCTCAACAAATGTGACATAGAGAAGTATTGCAAAATGCAGTGTAAACTGGCGAGCACAGGTACGAATCTTTCGACTACATAAGCACACAATGGGGACATCAGTCACAGAACGTGTACCAGACTCGCTCCCGTTTCTTTCGAAGCAATTCTACAACCTGAACACAGAGGGCAGCACGTGGCAAGGAACAGGTAGCAAGGTGTCCATACATTGCTCTCATACCAATGGTGTCTGATTTCCGGTCGCTAACTGGCTGCCGTGCGCCGCAACGCAACGGCTTATGCCGTATTCGGTCGCTTAGTCCTGTCAACGATGGAAAACTAGGGGAAATTTTTGTTTGGTGGTCAGAGGGAGTGTCATGAATGACATATTAAAAGTCTCCACCGGTAGGGTATGAGCGTGGTAGGGCAGAGAGGGGGAGGGAAGGGGAGATGTTTACTTTTATGTTTTTCTCTTGAGTAGCTCGAAAACCGCGGCTACCAGCAGAAATGTTTCCTAGTGCAAAATCAGACTACAATAGATATCCTACAGAAAAGGTCAAATTCACTTTTACTCTAGGATTACTGGTAATAGTTTCCGCGTTGCAGGAGATGGAAAAATCGCATATTATTAAAAACAGAATTTTAAAGGTATAAAAACCGTTCACTGTTAAATAAAGCAGATTAAGAACAAATATTAAATGTGTGTATCACATCTAAGTGGAATGGAGCCGCGTTAAGGGATAAATTATGTTCTGAGGGTGTAACAGAATGGGATGGTCATTTAAGTTAGAAGTGCAAAGCATGGTAGATCGCCGGATTGTGGTCACCCAATACCTTCCGTCGTAGGTGTACAAACTGAAGACCGAGCACACTACCCCTCGACATCAAAAGAAGTAACTACACGGTGTTTCACAGAGTTATATGGAGTCTCAACGCCGCGCCTTATGAATCACTGATACGCAGTGCGTACACACGCCCGAGGGGGGAAGGGGGCGGTGTTTATTTTCCGCAAACCGCATTAAAGCTACCTGGAACATACATATGAGCCACTGATAACACTGTAGCATATGGATGGGCTCTATGTAAATCTCAGCTCACTGTTATACACTACTATAGGGGAAACTGATTCTTGGTCATCCTGTGGGGCAGCGGTGTCATTCTTCCAGAAAAGGCGAGTGCTGCCCGTTTCTCATTTTGCTGAGCTGACGGACTACATCTCCCCAGGATTTCCTGTCCATTTCTCTTATGTGAATAGACAAAATGACTTCACTGAGCTCTTGTTTATGCAGTGGGGCTTGTTTTCAGTTTATTAAATGAGAAATTAGCTGCAGTTGTTAAGTGAGCTTTTATATAAAACCCGTTCCTATAAACAGTGGCTGAGAAGGGTATAAATTATAAGTGTGGTGTCTGATACGCCCGCTAATCCCGCTGGGCAAAACAGGTAGTTAGGATTGTGGAAAGGCTCAAATGGCTCTGAGCACTATGGGACTCAACTGCTGAGGTCATCAGTCCCCTAGAACTTAGAACTACTTAAACCTAACTAACCTAAGGACATCACAAACATCCATGCCCGAGGCAGGATTCGAACCTGCGACCGTAGCGGTCTTGCGGTTCCAGACTGCAGCGCCTTTAACCGCACGGCCACTTCGGCCGGCGATTGTGGAAAGGGCCAAATAGGCTGGGATCAGTTTCACCTTCTAATTGTAATTTATTATAATTTAATAACACTCTTCCAACCAAAGCGGCACATGGCCAGATCTTTACCGAATCCAACTCTTTCACGGCTTAGTTAGGTTTAAGTAGTTCTAAGTTCTAGGGGACTGATGACCATAGCTGTTAAGTCCCATAGTGCTCAGAGCCATTTTTGAGACAATGTGAAGATCCGCTCTACTGATATTGTTGGAATCCACCTCTCAATTGTGAGCAGCGTGGTTTACGTTAATAACTGATGCTGCATGGGACGCGATTTTAGAGAAGACGACATTCATGGGGAACATTGGCCCAGTGACTGTGGGTCATGCGGGTCTCGGACTCAGAACGATTCGCTTATTCGAATTCCCTCTCAAAGTGCCGGCAGACGGTGCGGTGGCTGCACTCGGGCCCTAAGGAACGATTCACAGCCACGTCGCGGAGAAGTGGGCATAGTTCACCACCTACCCTGTGTTGAATGGAGTGCGACAGGTACGCATTGAAATAAATAAGCATGTGTCGTCCTACCCATACAACGGGGGATGCAGAGCTATCTTTGTATATGACAGCCAGCCAAAGACCTGCTGGGGCTGCGAAAAAGAGTGCCATTTTCGCCCAGAGTGTCTGCAGTGAGGGATCGCCCATCTCCGACCTGTGAATATCTCTCACATATGCAGCGGCGCTCCAGACCCTAGTCAAAGTTCTACTTTATGCCCCGCCGGCTTTAGAAGGAAGTGAAGAGCAGCCCCATGGAGGTATGGACGTTGACGCGATGATTGTGCCAGCGGCCCCCTCTGTACCTGGATGTCGGGTAAATTCCCGGCATCTGACACTGAGACGCGCTCTCGGAAACAGCGGTCCCATGCATAAGAAGCAAAAGACGATCTCAGCCAGTGAGCCAGTGAGCCGACAACACACTCGCGAACCGACGCAATCTCTCGCCACCACAATGAACTTCCGATGGGTCCCTCGACACCGGATTCTGACGCGTGTCCTTCCTCCGGGCCGCTCGCCGATTCGCTTTTGTCGAACGTGTAGCCGTTGATTGCCGACGAACGACGCCCTGCGTCACGCGAAATTCCCTGCAGCCATCGCATCCCACTGGGGAGGGGTCCGAAGACCTTACCACTCAACTGATGCCGTAACTGGAGATGGGAGATCCGCTCCTGAACTGATTCATAGAGTTGAATCTTTCAAAGGAGTGAACAATCAGTGATTCAGAAAAAAAGAACGGTGGCTCCAAACGTTTCCCACGGCAGAGAGAGAGAGAGAGAGAGAGAGAGAGAGAGAGAAAGAGAGATAGAGAGAGCATATCAGCGGTGCCTCTGCTGGTCAGAGCACAGTGCACGCCACACAACACAGCCGACGCCGGCCTCTGCCCTGCTTCTACCTTGGCTGCCTGAATTGTGCAGCGCCCCATTGGATTTTGTGTTTCACATATGCCGTGCTGTCTCTGTGCGTCCTCTGCCATGTGCAGTGTCTGGCGCAGCTTAACTTAGCATCGCACTCTGTCGGCGATCGTTTCAGTCGCACGTCCAGCCCTCTGGGCAGTTGATGCGAGCAACAGGACAGAGAGCCTCCTAGCGGAGAACATAAGAACTACTTGCAACAACCTGCTCGCAAGGGAACGGACGATTTGTCTCGGAGCGGGTGACTGGTGGCCGTTCGCCGCTCCCCCCACCCTCGGAACTCGCCCGCTCAGCGCTCACCCCACCGTTCTCGACTCTAGCCAGAGCGTTGAGCAAAGCAATTAAGGTGTCACTCTGGTCTCTGCGGTCTTAGCTCACGCAGTAATACAGCACACGGCTCAACCTACTCGACTCAACGCCTCTGTGTCGGAGTTCGTCTCTTCTGGATATTGTTCTTCGTAGTAATACCGCTATGTATATTACATTATTATGTTATGTATACATCATTTGTTTTTATTTTATTTTTATTTGTTTAAACTGATCAGATTAGGTTCCTGACGACTCCTCTTACTATAGGATTTTTATTATGGACGATCGAATTTACGCTTTAATTACGAGCGAACCATAAACGTATCGCAAAATGTGATACACCAATATTTTCCTTGTTTTATTCTGCATAAGGCTATATGCAGCACTTACAGTCAAATTTATATTTTTTTTCTTATTCTGGTACGGATTTTGCGATTTTAGGCGTCTTCGGAAGGAAATGTTCACTTTAAAAACATATGGCTTGCGAAGTATTTGTACGAGGTTAATGAAATTTTAATACATTATAGCCAAATATATTGTTAATGTAAATCTCAAGTTATAACATTTTCCGATCACCCAAAAAACCACGATAGTGCAAAATAAATCAATAATCAAAAACTTTGTCATATCGTGGAAATTTCAGTAAACAATACAAATTCTTACTCATTATCTGTGTTACTTCAAAATAGGATCAAATAAGATCAAAATACATGTATAGTACTGGAATAAACCAAGTTTAAAGGGCAATGTGCCTTCCATTTATTTTCTATTGTGAATGAGTGGTGAGTCATGAAAAAGAGCTAGTTCATTTCAGGGAGTGAACAGTTCTTATCCGATCTCTGAAAAGAACAGTTTTGCCCATCTCTAGCCGTAAACGGATGATACAGTCCCTGAATCTTCGGCCGAGGATACACAGGCGAGTATTGCCTCTGCGGCGCAGGAACGACAGAAAGTATTGTGTGACGAACGGGCGGCTCTGCGCGGTTGATCTGCCGTTGCGATTATACCTCCTCGCCTTGTTGTTATGAACATCCCACGGCCTGCGGACCAGCTGCAAGCCTACACGATTGCCTCCATCAATCTGAACATGATAGGCACACGTATCAAACTTCAGCTGATGCGCGACATGTTCAGGGCAGCCGGTGTGAATGTTACTCTACTGCAGGAAGGTCGACTGGAGACATTACCGGATTTCTACGGTGGACTTCTACGAGTTTACTGCTTACGTCACTCCTGCTGCTACGGGAGACAGTGAACAGTTGCTCTTGTGCGAGATGGAATAGAGTGATGTACCTGTCGCCGACACGGGGCCTGGTGTTAGATATGCGGGGGACTCGAGTTCTTGAGGTCTATACCCTTCTGGTACTGATAAAAGGCGGGACTGGTCACGGTTTTATGCGGAAGAAATTACGCCTCTCTTCTTCGGCTGCTATAATCACATCGTTATTGGCTTAGACTTTAATACTGTGCTGTCTAAGAAAGATCGACAGCAAAACACGCTCCATGCTCGAAACTGCGTCTGTTGGTACAACATCTACGTCTTGCTGTTAGTTGGGAAGTATTACATGACGATCACCGTGGCTTTACTTATGTGGCCAGTCTTTCCGCCAGCAGATTAGATCGCACGTACGTCTCCTCTGACCTTGCGACAGTGATTCCAGCACCGGAGTGCTGGCCCATGGCTTTCCTCTACCATAATATATATACATCTGCGTGGTCAACCTATGGAGACAGATGGTGTGGAGAAGTTGGGAATTAAATGCTAAGTGTTGGGCTGCTATGGGATCAGAAATGTAGGCAACTCATAGGGGACACACGGGCCTCATGTGAGCTTCGATTGCACCAGTATCCATCTTGGCTTCAATGGTGGCTTGAGTGTGTAAAACCAGCTTTGCGTGATGGTAGGCAAAAATAGCCCAGGCACCAACAAGCGAGGGAATTCTATTACGTACTTCTCCAAGAACTTACACTGCATCCCCAATCCCCTGATCGCCATGTAGGAGAGCCATCGTGCAAAGCGAAGACTGTCATCGTTACCTGCCATAGGCCTGAAAGTGTCGTGGTGCAACCGAGAATCCAGGAGAGGATCAGCGAAGAACCTCCCTCCACGCATCACATTATCTCCGAACGACAACAAAGACGACGAAAACTGATACACGCTCTGGATCTCCCGAAAGGCAGTCGGGTGACAACCCAGATGGCCATCACACATCACTATCACCGATTACTTCAGAAGGTGTGCCACGATGACACGGCCTTAGCAGCAGTCCTCCATACCCCCATTGGCAGGCTTGATGATATGGCATCAGCATCTCTTTTGGTGGAGATAACGAGTAATGATGTTGCCGACACCCATGAAAAGGAGGAAGTTAACAAATCACCACAACCAGATGGTTTTCTGTTGCCATTCTTCCAGACCTCTAAGGTTCCGACTGCCCCGTCGTAGAAGGATAAGTACCAAGAATTGTTGTTATAAGCGGTGCCCATGCCGACGGCTTTCTTGGAAGACATCGTCGTTCCGGTGCCAAAGCCAGATGGAGGCACAGGGATTGAACATTACCAAACGATCACCCTCCTCAACTGTGATTTCATGATCTTCACCAGAATTTTGGCGATGTATCACAAGTGAGTACTGAACCAAATATTTCACGTGAACAAGCATCTACATGGGGAACATCAGTATCCAGATAGCTCATAGTGACTATCAGGATGTGATCGCCCTCCCGTAACTGTGGAGGTAGTGTGTGGAATGTTCGCAAATTTGATAAACTGAGCCATTCTTTCCTGGCTTCTACAATGGATCGTTGGCCTTTCCAGCCTCCTTACCCACGCAATCATGCACATTCTCCATGGTGCCTCCTCTTGGGTGACGGCTGATGTTAGGGTGGAAGCAGACATCCCCATCTTACATCTGGTATCCTGCTAAGAATAATTAACATTTAAAAAATAGGGTGTCTAATCCTAATTTTAGTATTTAAATTTCACAGATTCTTAAAAAGGGCTATAAATAAATTCCATCATTTCACTTTACAAATTTTTATTTTAACCCAAATAATATAAATAACTGTTTTAACCAATAATCTGTTCTCTCTCAATGATCCTCTATGCAATAGCGACAAAACCGCTTTTATGTGGGTTGAAACAACGACTTCTGGGGATCACATTGAGAGGATATACAAGTTCAAATGCCAAGCTTATGCGTATTATCTGGTCTTTTTTGCCAATTCTGAGGAGGATGTCTGGATAGCGCTAGGATGCATCGAGCAGTATGGGAATGTGGCAGGCAGCAACATGAACATGCTCAAGTTACATGCCATGGAAATTCGCAGGGGGGTCAGGGAGGGGAGTGTAGTACTGCTGTGGATGATGGATACACTTGGGTTTTTAGGCATCGTATTTACGAAAGATGCCCGCCATATTTCGGTGAAGAACTATAAACGCCTTTGACAAGCGCCCCGCATAGGCGTCCGAGTCAACCTCCTCTGAGCTTGGGATATAGTCCAATGGCGTCCCAGATACCTCATTTGGCGCAGATCATTCCGATGACCCCAGTGATGGCACAGCGGATCCAGGTGGCCTTTGGTTACTTCGTTAGCAACGGGCTTCTCTTAAAGATACGATATGCTGCCCTCACCCTTCCCTCTCGCAGTGTAGGACTGGGACTGATCAACTTCCGAGCGCGTGTGGAGGCCCTTTACATCAGCACCATTCGCACAATGTGAACCCATAGTCTACACATATTCACTGACCTCCTTTTTGATGAACTGGTGCCACCGTCCTGCCACTCGCTCACATCGCGCCTGGGACCTCCGACATCAAACATTCCTCATCGTTTATAACTATGTGTACACATATATCCCTTGTACCATAACACCTACGGCACGTGATTGATACTGCAGAAGTGTTTCAAATAGCTCTAAGCACTATGGGACTAAACATATGAGGTCATCAGTCCCCTAGACTTAGAACTACTTAAACCTAACTAACCTAAGGACATCACACACATTCATGCCAGGGGCAGGATTCTAACCTGCGACCGTAGCAACTGCGCAGTTCCGGACTGAAGCACCTAGAAACTCTCGGCCACAGCGGCCGGCGGATACTGCAAGTTGATGACGAATCACCCTCAGAATTGTGGTCAAAAGACGTCACCCAGGAGTGGCAGGGCCTGCAGTGGCGACCGCTTCACCAAAAATATTTTATGACAGAGATCCGCACCATCTGGTGCCTCGCCATCAACGAAAAGTTTCCCAAAAAACAAAGACTGCACAACCCCTAGGGGCTCAGCATTCATTTGCTGGGTACGGGCTTGGCGACCCCGGGGTTCCTGAGCTGGGGACTGGTAAGCGCCGCCAGTCCCCTGTCACTGTAAGCTCTGGGCATACTTCAGCGACCACCGTGCGGCGCGGCGGTGGAATGTTGTGTGTCTCAGGGAATGTGGATCTTGGCTTGACCGCCCAGATCGCGAGGATGGAATAAAACTCTATAAACAACCCCTCAATCTCAAAGTGTGCTGCGCGCTGATGAGATGCATGGCTGTTGAGGTGGAACAGTCGATAGCGGGCAACCTCTGGGGAACCTGCCACACCTCACTTGTATAAGGCTTACCTAGGCACGCGGGGCTCTGTCTAGGTGGACTTCTAGTTCCCTAGCTGCTCGTGGGACCGAGATGGAACCCTCGAACTTTTATTCTTCTTCTCCCAGCGGGATGGGTGGACCGCTGGTGGGTTCTAACACCCAATCCAACAAGAGGGCTCGTGTAGTCAGTCCTCCTGATTCAGTTACTAGTAACAGAATGCAAACTGCTTCGCAGAATGTGTTTCTCATAATTAAATGAAAGGAGGTGTGTTTCGATAAAGTTTCACCATTTTATATACAGAAAGGCTTAGAAGGCATTGCTGGCTCCTTAAAATCTGTCAAGCGCTTGCGAAATGGAACCTTGGTGGTTGACACATCCAGCCTCCAGCAAGTCCAGAACCTTCAGAAAGCACAATTTCTTGGGGAGTTTGCGATAGAGACTGAATTTCACAACACCTTGAACTACAGCAAGGGTGTTGTGACTTGCAGAGATCTCGTAGACATTCCCCAAGACGAACTGAAGGCTGAATGGTCCCAGGAAGGAATTGTCGACGTGCAACACGTTATGAAACGGGTGGATGGTGCTCTCATGAAGTCTGACTCATTTATCCTTACGTTTAACAGCACCAAATTGCCAGAGCATGTGAAGGCAGGTTTCCTACGTCTCAGTGCACGGCCTTATTATCCCAACCCCATGCGGTGTTTTAAATGCCAACACTTTGGACACACTACTCTTGGCTGTAGAGGGGAAGCCACTTGCGGGAAATGTGGTAAAGCCGCCCATGAGGGTGTTAGTTGCTCCTCTCCTCCCAAGTGTGTCAACTCCTCTGCAGATCACCCTGTGTGGAGTAGGGAATGCAGAGTTTTCCTTGAGGAACGAAAGATCCAGGAACTTAAAACCACAAAACGCATATGGTGAGGCAAAGAAAATATACAAGTCCATCCAGCCGCCCACGTTCGCTGCCTCCTTTTCTTCCGTTCTGAAACAGCCAGTCTTGAAAACTGATGCCGCTACACAAACGGAGGTTGCTACTATCAGCACTAGCACCTGCGTTTGTCAATGTACGTGTGCTGCTGCCGTTCCTGTGAAGCCTTCTGACCAGGCCGTGGTAGCTGACATCATGGACCTTCCTGCCCCTTCCCAGGTCCAGTCTTGTGCTGCTACACTCCCTACTGCTTCTGAGGTTTTGGCTCCAATGCCACCTCAGGCCAAAATATCTAAGCCAAAGCCAAAGGTAAGGACTCGCCCACTGAAGGAGACTGAAGTTATACGGTCTGATGATGTTGATGTCATTCTCTCTGATGTCTCTCTCGATTCCTTTTCAGAGGCGATGGAGGTTGATGTCAGACTGGGGCAATCATCTCGCCCCAAAACTGAGCCTCCACCTGTCGTGGTCTCTCCTCCCCGACAGAAAGTGAGGATGAAGGTACTCCCACCATGATAGATGGCTCCCATTATACAGTGGAACATGAATGGATTCCGGGCAAATGTGGAGGAACTGAACCTCCTAGCACGGTAATGCCCCCTGTGTTTGTGTTTACAGGAAACGCATTTAAAACCATCTGATGGTCCTGTACTAAGGGGCTATACATTATATCGCAAGGATGACCTGACTGGGGACAGGGCCAAAGGCGGAGTCGCCGTGTTTGTCAATAATTACCACCACTCCTCTGCTCTCCCCCTGGATACTGACCTGCAAGCAGTTGCAGTTGAAATTCATTCACGTCAGAGGCTAACCGTTTGCTCCCTTTATTTACCTCCTCTGGATGCAGTGAACTTAGAGGCTCTCACTGATTTTATCGCACAACCCCCCTGTCCATTTCTCCTCCTGGGCGACTTCAATGCCCATTATGTCCTTGGGGCTCCACTTCTCTTTGCGCTCGAGGTCGAGTTTTGGAGAGACTCCTAACATCTCAAGTGTTGTGCATCCTCAACACTGGTACTCCGACTCATTTCTCTGCTGCTACTGGGTCATTCTCAGCCATTGACCTATCTTTCTGCTCTCCAACCCTCACCGACTCTGTTCACTGGGAGGTCATTTACGACCTTCATTCCAGCGATAACTTCCCCATCCGCATTCATCTCCTGGATGGTGTATTGCTGGAGCAGAGGCCGCCATCGTGGATGACTGGCAGGGCTAACTGGCCACTGTTCAGTCGGTTGGCTGTCTTTGAACGCCACTACAGCGTACAGGAATGGGTGGATCACATCACTCTTGTGATCCATCATGCTGCTGATCTGTCCATACCAAAGTCTTCTGGCCCTCTTAAGCGGCGCCTTGTGCCTTGGTGGACAGAAGAGTGCCATTCAGCCATCCTGGAGAGGCGTGCGGCTCTTCGACGATTTAAATGCCGCCCAACAACGGTCAATCTTACCACCTTTCGAATCGCGAGAGCTAGGGCACGCCGTGTCATTAAGGACAGCAAGAAAAGGTCATGGCAGGAGTTCCTGGACTCCATCAACCATTCCACTTGTTCCACAAAAGTATGGGAAGCCATCCGGAGGATTTCCGGTAAACGCAGCAGTTTACCAATAGCTGCAGTCCTGAACCAGGGATGCCTCGAAACGACACCCAGAGCCATTGCTCAGACGCTGGCAGAGCATTTTGCACAAAGTACTGCCACAGCAAATCAGGATCCAGCGTTTCGTCCCTACCGTGCGACTGTCGAGAGAGCAAATTTGGACTTTCGGTCGAACAGTTCTGAGGCCTACAACTCCCCTTTCTCCATTTAGGAACTTACTGAGACTTCTGTTACAGCACCAGGTCACGACCGCATCCGGTACTCCGTGCTTCGTCATCTGCCAGCGGCGTCAAAGGAAATCCTCCTCGAATGTCTTAATCTCATATGGCGGACAGGAGTGTTCCCCACCTCGTGGAGGGAGACAATTCTCATCTCTCTCCTCAAACCAGGAAAGGGCCGCACATGTCCCAGTAGTTATCGGAGTATCGCCTTGACGAGCTGTGTCGGAAAGACCCTGGAACGGATGGTTAACCGTCGTCTGGTCTGGCTGTTAGAAAATAAACACCTCCTTAGCCGCTCTCAGTGTGGATTCCGAAAATTTCGGTCCACGGTCGAGAACCTGACCCTCCTAGAGGTGGCTATTCAGCAGGCTTTCCTCCGTCAGCATCACTGTATCGGTATCTTCTTTGATATCAGTAAGGCATATAATACTACTTGGAGACACTATATTCTTGCACAACTGTATCAATGGGGCTTTCGTGGCCGCCTCCCCATTTTCATTCGGTCTTTCCTATCTCAGCGGTTTTTTCGGACCCGAATTGTCTGATCGCTTTGAGCAAGAAACGGTGTCCCCCAGTTCAGTGTTTTCAGCGTTACCCTCTTTGCCATAGCCATCAACAGTATAACGTCTACAGTGAGGAGTCCAATACACTGCTCCTTATTTGTGGACGACGTTGCTGTATTCTGTTCCTCCTCCAGTGTTGCAACCGTGAGCCGTCAGTTGCAGCTAACAGTGCGGCGGTCAGAGGAGTGGACTGCAAATACGGGTTTTAGGTTTTCTTCCGATAAATGTGTTTGTGTTCGTTTTAATCGTTCTCGTCGTCTTTTTACTTTGCCTGCCTTGCGTATGAGGGATACTGTCCTACATTTTAGAGACACAGTGCGGTTTCTGGGCCTAATGTTTGACTCCAGGTTGTCATGGCTGCCACACCTACGCGATTTGAAAGCCAGAACCCTGAAGGCACTGAACATCCTCAAGTGCCTCAGCCACAGGTCTTGGGGAGCGGACAGGGCGCGTCTCCTTCAGTTTTATCGACCTTTTTTGCGTTCATGGCTGGACTATGGGTGCACAGTGTATGGGTCAGCGAGGCCGTCTTATTTGCAGATCCTTGACGCTCTCCACCATGCTGGGATTCAACTGGCCACGGGTACTTATCGGACCAGTCCCATACCCAGCCTCTGTGCTGAGGCTGGGGAACCGCCACTTATCATCCGGCGGCAGCTCCTGCTGGTGCGCCAGGCTTGTAAGTTTCTTGCAGCTCCCACCTCGCCTGCTCACCATTTTGTTGCTCATCCACCTCTGGACAGCCTTTTTTCCCACCGTCCCCGGGCTACGTTGCCGTTTGGGATCCGTGTGCAACGTGTGCTAGAGTCCCTCGGTGTGGAGTCTGTACAACCCCAAACCCTGGGTTTTAACCGCCTGCCACCCCGGTTACTGAAGAGTGATTTTAGATTTATTGCAGTACAAGAGAGATTGCACTCCTGCCACCGTTTTTAATGCAGCATTTTCTTCCATTTTATCTGAGCACCACGACTATGTAGCTGTTTTTACGGATGGGTGGAAACAAGGGGATTCCGTTAGTTGCTCTGCTGTTTTTCCGGATCGTGTCCTCAAGGTCCGACTCCCTCAGACTTTTACTGTCTTTGATGCAGAATTGTCTGCGATCTTGCGGGCACTGGAGCAGATGAGACCTTCTTCCTGTCCTAAATTTCTTGTCTGTTCCGATTCACTAAGTGACCTTCACTCTTTGCTACGTTTGTATCCAGCAGATAAAATAGTCCAGACCATCCAGGATGTCCTCCTCCACCTACAGCGATTGGGGAAGGTGGTAGCTTTCTGCTGGGTTTCGGGGCATGTCGGCATTGCTGGGAATGAAAGGGCAGATCTCGCAGCCAAGGAGGCGTGTCTCGATCCACAAGTATCTCAGTGTGCTATACCCCTGCACGCACTCACCTCGCTGTTCAGCTCACGAGTCATGCGTCGGTGGGAGGATGAGTGGCTGGAAGTGACTGACAATAAGCTCCGTGTAGTCAAGCCCACAACGCGTGTGTGGTGTACTTCCTTTCAGCCCCGTCGACGGGACGAGGTTCTCCTCACTCGGCTTCGGATAGGCCACAGCCCTATGACGCATGGCTTCCTACTCCGGCTGGAGGACCCTCCAATGTGTGGTGCTTGTGGCGTCCAGGTCACTGTGCGCCACGTTTTATTGGATTGCGTTTTATTTTCTGACCTGCAGGCTGCGGCTTCTTTGCCAGCGGACCTGCCATCTCTTTTAGGCAACACTCGGACGAATGTGGTTAAAGTTCTGTGCCATGTCAAATGTTTTTACAAAGATTTTAGGGAGAGGATCTTAATTTGCTCACTGTGTGACAAGTTAGCTCATATTTTATGTAAGTGGCCAGCCAATGACAATTTACTGTGGCATTCTTCTTGTTACGTTTTCCCTTTCCTTACTTTCTACTTTCTTAAGTAGCATTTTCCTTCTTTTCCTGCTTTCTTTGCTTGTGTGTTTCAGTTTTATTAGGTCTGTCCACATTCGTTCCCTTTAATGTGTGTCAGGGCGCTGATGACATCGACGTTGAGCGCCCATAAGCCCCAACGCACACACACACGCACACACACACACACACACACACACAAAGACTGCACAACATTGCTCTAGCCCATTGTTCAGTGTGCTTGCTGTGCCGTGCGATAGACACGGACGAACATCGCCTGGAATGTGGACCTTCCGCGGATATATGATTTGCCGACCGGTATGGCCGTGCGGTTCTAGGCGCTTCAGTCTGGAACCGCGTGACCGCTACCGTCGCAGGTTCGAATCCTGCCTCGGGCATGGATGTGTGTGGCGTCCTTGGGTTAGTTAGGTTTAAGTAGTTCTACGTTCTAGGCGACTGATGACCTCAGAAGTTAAGTCGCATAGTGCTCAGAGCCATTTGAACCATTTTTTGAAGTATGATTTGATTTACTGATTGCATTTATTGCTCAATTAGAGACCTGTTGCCTTACATTTTATAACAAGTCGTTAATTTTATAGGTTCTTCTAATTCAGATGTTGCTTGCCTTCTATCTCCGAGTGTCGCCCCACACGATCGAGCCAGGAAAGCTCCTTCTCCTGCTTTTCCCCAACCAAAGTTATATATATGATTAACTGGATTAAAGGACTTTCGGTGTACTATCTTTTTCGGGATGACCTCAAAGACCTGCCTGACTTTTGGAGTTCCTTACAGGAACGACACGATCAGTTGCAGAACACATCAGATGTCGTCAGACCTTTGCTAAGTACTTAAACAGTGTACTCAAGGATTACCCCCTCGCTTCTTCCGTGGCTGGGGTAGTACCGGGTACGAGAAGCTGGTTCTGGTAGACACTGATCTGAATTAGGAAACTGACAGTTGAACAAGGCTTTATTCCATGAAGACATACCCGAGTCCCCACTGTGGGCAGTAGGGACCAGACGGCGCTTATTTTCTGATGTTTTCCAGTGGTTGTCGTTCTTATATTGTACTACGCGAACTATATCATCAGTTTGGTTTATGTTCTGTTCTATACTATTTACTAATAAATTACAACGCTATCCCAAAAGTTTCATTTTGTGTTGTAATTTTATTGTGTAAATTTTGGTAGGTCCATGTCCTTCCACTAACTTACAAAAAAAAGGAAAAAAAATATTCAAAAAATAAATAAAAAAAGATATATGTCACTGCCGCAAGAGGAAAAATTAGTGGCATTTTTCTTGTTCAAATTTTACAGTACATGTTCCATTTTGTCATTATTGTAAAATTTGTGGAATTGCGATAAAAAAGAGTAGCGCTGCAGTTTTGTAATAAAAGAGTCTCCTATTAAAAAAGGGAGGTAACGTAAAAAAACGCAACTGCCTAATAATCAGGTGATTCTTGCTTCGACTCCCAGTCCGGCACACATTTTCACTCGTCGTCGCTGATTCCGCATGAAGTCCCGATGCAGCTAACATCATTCTTTTCCTTTCCTTCCCTTCCCTCCATCTTCAGTTTACATAATAAATAGTCATACAATAAACTGAAAATAACTCCAGTATATAACTGCGAGGTCAGTGAAGTTGTCCACATACGAGAACTGGAGAGAAAGTTGTGGGGAGGTACAGTCAATCTGCAAATGAGAAGCGAGCACAGCTTGTGGTGGGGGAAGTTATTACCTTTTCCAAAAGCCATACACAATGACTAAGCGTCAATTTCCCCTCCAGCAAGATATTACAGTGTGCAGAGATTAACGTAGAGTATGTCCACAATCGTTTCTTGCGTTAGAATTTCTATACTCCATGTAGCGTTAATGCACCCCCACCCCTAGCCCTCGGTCTTGATGAACTCTTTAAGCCGCAATACATACCAGCTCATGATAAGGGAATGGAAATGAAATTGACACTAAATGAAAGAATATTAAGAAGTAAGGAAAGAATAGTCAAGCTAGAAATTCGTTTAACCGAGCTCTCTCAGTAATGAACACTTTCAGGAAGCAAAGAGCCGGTTGCCGGACCTGGAGACCTAAATACGTATGAATGAAGAATCACATACATTACAACCTACAAATAATAAACCAATTTACGTTCAGCAGAGACGACTATTTTGTTGGGGCCTATCTCTTCTCAGAAACGAAAGTACGAAGAAATAAACAATTGAGACAAAAAAGTCGTCTACTACAGAATTCGAGGAGTATCTAGGAGAAATACCTCGACAAACAACTGTCAAAATTTTAGGAGATACAGGAACAGAGCTTTTTGTAGAAGACCAAGATATTACAAGAACAGCAAGACTTTTCAGTACCCTCACAATAACCTGAAGTCTACCCGAGATTATTAGAAAAATGATGAAAAAAGAGGAGTTTTAAAGTAAAAGATATTTGATAAATTTAAATTGAATGCATAGGAATGAATAAATTGTCTAGAAAGGTTATAAGAAAGCACATAAAACGAAAAAGGGCGAGAATTCAGAAAACATTACATGGGTATAAGCGCTGCTTTGTACAATAGCGTGTGCTGAGCTTCTTAAGGCCGTGTTGGTTCGTACAGTGGAGTCTGAACTTCAAAATCGTCATTAACCTTGAACACCAGGCGGTCTTTATAGTTCTACAACAAACCAGAATCAGCTGCACATGGCTGTAGTTTTTCACGTCTCTTCACCCAACTTGTATAACTTAAGTGACAAGACTTTTTGCCAGTCACATGGGACTTAGCTCAGTTGCTGGAAGAGGTGCCGTTTGCAGCGCATTAGTTTTGTCGAACCCAGTATACATGCATTCCATCAACTCCAATGGCCTCGCATCTATGGGGAAACTTGTATTGCTTTTAACTACGATATAGCTTATCTCTTACCTCTGAATTTTTTTGTCTCCGTCTTTCATTTTCTCTCGAAACCTACATTCTTCAGTGTGTTACTGAATTGATAATTTCAGCATTGTACATAATTTTACTTAGGGCAAACGATCTCTCGGGTTACTCGACGCTGAAGAAAGTTTCCACTCGCGTCCAAACAAATCTTAATGCAATTCTGTGTCTGTATGGACACTTTTCACATTATGTTACTGACAAGAATCAAATGCCCGTAATACCTTAAGGACTAATTGGTTGTATAGCGTGTGAGTGTACACTTCGTCCACTATTAGAACACAACAAAAGCATTCAAAACGTGATAGAGCCGGAAAAGCAAACGTTTTCTGGTGCTTTTAATAAGTTAAAGACATCCGACGGTCACGCAGTAGGACTTAAAATGCGACTTGCTGCACTCATTAGCCGACATGATACATTCCTTGCATATTTACAGTAACTGTTTCCTAACGGAACATACATCATTTCTGATTCGTGCAAACTCATCAGATTTGAATAACGACTGAGACCAGGCGGGCTTCTGTGATTGCAGAGATATCCGCGCCCACACTATTATCTCTCTAGCGGCGTTTCTAGTGGTTTGTGGAAGCACAATCTATAATTCATTTCGTAAATTTACACAAAATAATGTCAGACGATATACAGAATCACTAATGCGAATCTGGTGGTCATAAATATGAACAATTGGATCCACGGAAAGACAATGATATCATTAAAGGATTTATCGAATAAAGGCAACTTTCGTAGAAAAAATTGAGTGTAAATCCAGAAATGATAAAGCAGCAAATTAGTTACTTCCATACACATCTCATGAAATGACCATAAAGGGAAAATTAGTGAAATTTGAGCTTGAAGCGATGATTTTTCACCCGCACCAATAATAAACAGAGCGGGAAAAAGGGGAAATAAACGTAATACATGAGCTATCCTACACCACAGGAAATAAGATCATTTGTGTAACATAAGATTATATCGATAACAGACACTGAAAAAGATAAGGCTCGTAGATTATAATCTGAGGCATGATAAATGGTTGAATATTTCGAAGACAAAATGCTGTGTAAAAGATATTGAGGTAAAGTCAAGAAACAGTTACTTAAAGAACTGAATAGCGGCACGAAGATTGTCAAGTAACGAAAGCGAATGAAGACAGCATAGAAACTTGTTGTAACGAAAAGGCATACCCTTTACAACACTATTTTTATGATGCAGAATTAGTCATAACTATACAGATTCTGTGTAACCACCCATCCTAATAGCAGAGAGCATCAAGAAAGGAGGAAACCGTTTGGCATAGCGTAACGAAACAGAGGAAGGTTCGTGCTGAGGCAGCCTTGCGAGAAAATGCGTAATTCGTCGGCCATGACTGGATTCCAGGAACGCGCAAATGGAGGACACCGTAGTTGGTTAGCGCAGGAAATTGAAATTATTAACCTTGCACAGTAATAGATTAAGACATGCCAGGTGTCGTGTATAGAGACTGGTGTAAGGCTTGCAAAAAAGTTATGGTCTGGGAGCAAGTAGAACGGAATGTCATCCGCTTGCAGAGATTGGCATTTCTCGAGACGACTCAGCACACATACCTCGAAAATTCCTGTCTGCTACGTATGAGCGATTTTGTTCACTCCATACCGGATACTTTAATAAAGCGGCAGCTGCAGAACATGCCGAAGCTGCTTTTCTTTTCTCAGGTTGGCTGATTATCCAGAAAATTGCCAGCTGGATAGTGCTCCGCAGCGAAACCTTGCAGGTGGAAGAACACAGGCAACGGTAGGCATTGGCTTCGGCGGTTCCTAAAAGCTTTAAATCAGTAGTTCCTGTTTCGTTCAATCACTTCTCTTCTGACTGTCGTGATGAAGACTAGTGAAAGCCAGATTTTCGTTTCTAAACACGTGGAGATTTCTTTCGGAAGGTGTTCAGAAACGTACCATCTGCCAGCTCATCTTACACTACAAAACAAAATATTTACTCGTAATGAGGCCGACATAAATATTTATACTTTCCGTTTTTGTCATATTTTTGTTTCAGGATAGGTAAGAATTGCTCTCATTTTCTAGTTTAATTGTTATTGTTTCACAGTCGAAAGAAAGATGGAAGCCGAGAGATCAGCTTCCTTTCAACAATAAGGTCATTGTATATGATTATAGTAAATCACGCGTGTGGTAAGACATTAGTGAACTTCATTAATGTGATTAGAAATGATGAACGTTCCAAATGTTAAGCTCCAACTGCGCTACAATACTTTCACGCTTAGGTTGGAAAACTATATATATTTACTTTCGTGACCATACAGCCACCCATTATGTATAGTGTATACAGATTAGTAACAACAGTCAGTGTTGACCAATATTTGCGAACGACATTTAAATCCGTTTGTAGAAGTGGAGGAATAATTTGAATAACGTTTGTATGTATACACTACTCTTATTCATGTACAAAATATTAATTAAATTCAGTTGCAACAAAAGGAGTATTATTTTCAGCTAAAAAGAAATTATACACTACACTTTGTGAGTCGGATTTGTCTACTATCGTTTTGGTCAATTGCGGTCCGTCCTCCAGTCAATGATATTTATCGTTTCGGCTCTCCTCCTTCGTCATACTGGAAAGATTTAGTATTTGCCATATCTGATCATATGGACACTATTAATTCCATGAGAGACGTGTGACGGGTGTATACACCATAACGTCTGTCGTTCCCAAAAGAGTGGTAATGCCGTGGGGTCCTTTGTACCCCAGGCCCTCAGCTGATTTGATGTTCCATCTATCCTGTCTCTATTCGAGATATCCGAATATTATATGGTTCACGTCTTCTTCTTCTCCACAAAAACAAAGTGGATTGCCGATCAGTCCGAGGCGATTAAGTGTGTTTTAAAACGACCGTGATGTAATTTCAAAGGTACACATGTTGTACAAAATCCCCTTGGTACCGTTTGCTTCATATACCTATGTGTTGACGGGATCACAGGATATACTGTTCTGCGACGTTTTCCTTTTGTAGTTAGTTCAGCTGCTCCATTCCTCGTTCCATCTCAGTCGCATCGTCCTTTTAAGTCGTTATATGAAGTCCGTGTGCGGTACCTTTCGATGAAATAGCGTCCCTCGAACTACGCGTTGTTTAGCCAGTTGGTCGGCCTGTTCGTTGCCGCGGATGGCGTTGTAGCGTTTGATCCAGATTGTGACTTCTTTATGCTGGTTGTATAGCCGACTGACTTACTACATAATTTCATAAACGACTGGATTGGTGTGTCGTTTAGTAAAATGCTTTTTCATGAACATAGCTACTGCTCGGGGGTCAGCTAAGATAGTAATTTTGCCCTCTGTGCAGTTTCCTCAACACTTACGAACTTCTGAAATGGCTAGTAGCTCTGCCACCATAATAGATATTTCCAGTGGTAATTTATAACACTCTCAGACCTGTATTATCTGCGTCTATGAATGCATACCCGGTACCATTTGCATTCTTTGTATACGTGCTCTATAGAAACGACACAAGTTAGAAAATACCCCAATTTCAGTCTTCTCGTACAAGCTTTGCTCGCATTCCTGGCGCACATAATTGATCTCTATGACGTTTTTCCCCACATCGACAGGCAGAGGAAGTTAAATTTCGCCACGTGCTTGACCTCGCCAACAGTCTTGGAACCAGCGCGGACGATGCCACCAGGGGTTGTCAGCTGTGCAACAGATGGCGGAAATGATGTCGAATAAGTACCAAGGTAAAAACAAATGTTTATTTGTGGACAAGTACATTACACTTGTACGAGGAATATCTTAATAGACTCCTGGAAATGTAAAAAGAACACATTGATACCGGTGTGTCAGACCCACCATACTTGCTCCGGACACTGCGAGAGGGCTGTACAAGCAACGATCACACGCACGGCACAGCGGACACACCAGGAACCGCGGTGTTGGCCGTCGAATGGCGCTAGCTGCGCAGCATTTGTGCACCGCCGCCGTCAGTGTCAGCCAGTTTGCCGTGGCATACGGAGCTCCATCGCAGTCTTTAACACTAGTAGCATGCCGCGACAGCGTGGACGTGAACCGTATGTGCAGTTGACAGACTTTGAGCGAGGGCGTATAGTGGGCATGCGGGAGGCCGGGTGGACGTATCGCCGAATTGCTCAACAGGTGGGGCGTGAGGTCTCCACAGTACATCGATGTTGTCGCCAGTGGTGGCGGAAGGTGCACGTGCCCGTCGACCTGGGACCGGACCGCAGCGACGCACGGATGCACGCCAAGACCGTAGGATCCTACGCAGTGCCGTAGGGGACCGCACCGCCACTTCCCAGCAAATTAGGGACACTGTTGCTCCTGGGGTATCGGCGAGGACCATTCGCAACCGTCTCCATGAAGCTGGGCTACGGTCCCGCACACCGTTAGGCCGTCTTCCGCTCACGCCCCAACATCGTGCAGCCCGCCCCCAGTGGTGTCGCGACAGGCGTGAATGGAGGGACGAATGGAGACGTGTCGTCTTCAGCGATGAGAGTCGCTTCTGCCTTGGTGCCAATGATGGTCGTATGAGTGTTTGGCGCCGTGCAGGTGAGCGCCACAATCAGGACTGCATACGACCGAGGCACACAGGGCCAACACCCGGCATCATAGTGTGGGGAGCGATCTCCTACACTGGCCGTACACCACTGGTGATCGTCGAGGGGACACTGAATAGTGCACGGTACATCCAAACCGTCATCGAACCCATCGTTCTACCATTCCTAGACCGGCAAGAGAACTTGCTGTTCCAACAGGACAATGCACGTCCGCATGTATCCCGTGCCACCCAACGTGCTCTAGAAGGTGTAAGTCAACTACCCTGGCCAGCAAGATCTCCGGATCTGTCTCCCATTGAGCATGTTTGGGACTGGATGAAGCGTCGTCTCACGCGGTCTGCACGTCCAGCACGAACGCTGGTCCAACTGAGGCGCCAGGTGGAAATGGCATGGCAAGCCGTTCCACAGGACTACATCCAGCATCTCTACGATCATCTCCATGGGAGAATAGCAGCCTGCATTGCTGCGAAAGGTGGATATACACTGTACTAGTGCCGACATTGTGCATGCTCTGTTGCCTGTGTCTATGTGCCTGTGGTTCTGTCAGTGTGATCATGTGATGTATCTGACCCCAGGAATGTGTCAATAAAGTTTCCCCTTCCCGGGACAATGGATTCACGGTGTTCTTATTTCAATTTGCAGGAGTGTAGCTCATTTACCCCGATTTGGAGAACATCTGACAAACATTTTATTTTGCGGGTAGAACAGGGTCTCCAGGTTCTCGCAGTCATAGGAGGACTGCCACTGAAGCCTCCCCAGTGTCACCCACTGCCAGGCATCGGCTGCGCCACCCGACCACGGTCTCGGAGCACCTGGATGAAGTATGCCAGGAAGTCTCTCAAAGTGTTCCACGCATAATGCAGTGAAAACAGTTGTGTGTACACACATGCCACGAACTGAACACCTATTTTCTACTGTAGTTAATAGGAAACACCACCCTGGAAACCTGAGTAAGTATCAGATGCATACACTAATTTTATTTTTCTGTATAAAATATTGTTCTTTTCGGTTAATCCGTAACATCGAGTGCGAACCCACGTCCGGCCATTCTGATTTACGTTTTCGGTGATTTCCTTAAATCACTTACGGCAAATACCGGGATGGTACCTTCGAAAGGGCACTATCGCTTTCCTTCTCCATCCTTCCCTAATTCGAGCTTGTGCTCCGTCTCTAATGATCTCGTTGTCGACGGGACGTTAAACGATAATCTCCTGCTTAAGAAAGGAGATAAGACAGGTATCAGTAACTATCGTCCTGTTTCAGTGCTGACACAATTTTCCAAAGTCTTTGAGAATGTGATGTATTCTAGAATAGTATCTCAACTCACCAATAGTAATACCTTGAATAGTATCTCAACTCACCAATAATAATGTCTTCAGCAAATCTCAGTCTGCGTTTCAGAAGAGTTGATCTACTGAGAATACCATTTTCATGTTTACTCACCAAATTTTACAAGCATCAAATAATAAAATAGCACCGATTGGTATTTTCTGCTACCTGTCTAAGGCATTTGACCGTGTGAATCACAGTATTTCCCTAGATAAATTGAAATTTTATGGGATTAATGGCATATAAAACTAATGGATAATGTGATATATAATGAAAATAATGCAGAAAATTGTACTTAGTCCTTCAACCAAGCTAGTCCAGGGACATAATTCTGACTGGGAAGAAATCACGTACGCTCTCCCCCAGGGCTCAGTCTTACGTCCACGATTGTTCCTCATGGATGTAAGCGATTATCTGTCTCATACACAACAAACAGAATTAGTCCTTTTTACAGATGGCACTAGTATTGTAATCAATCCAAGGATACATATAGAAACAGAAGAAATACTAAACAATGTTCTTAAAAGTATCTTTGGTTTTCTGTGAATGGTCGATTTTGAAAAGACAAAAATATTCAGTTTGTAAGTAGGCTGTTTATGTTTTCTTATTGGCAACGTTACGTAGCGCTCTGTATGAAAATCACTGGCTGTGCTGTGTGCAGTCTGTGGCCAGTTTGCATTGTTGTCAGCCATTGTAGTGTTGGGCAGCTGGATGTGAACAGCGCGTAGCGTTGCGCAGTTGGAGGTGAGCCGCCAGTAGTGGTGGATGTGGGGAGAGAAATGGCGGAGTTTTAAATTTCTAATACTGGATGTCATGAACTGCTATGTATACTATGATTTTTCAACACTATTAAGGTAAATACATTGTTTGTTCTCTATTAAAATCTTTCATTTGCTAACTATGCCTATCAGTAGTTAGTGCCTTCCGTAGTTTGAATCTTTTATTTAGCTGGCAGTAGTGGCGCTCGCTGTATTGCTGTAGCTTGAGTAACGAAGATTTTTGTGAGGTAAGCGATTTGTGAAACGCATAGGTTAATGTTAGTCAGGGCCATTCTTTTGTAGGGATTATTAAAAGTCAGATTGCGTTGCGCTAAAAATATTGTGTGTCAGATTAAGCACAGTCATGTACAAATGTTCAAAGGGGTCGTTTCATATGTCGACCCTTAGCCGAGGATACCTCACTGGAATCTTCTGATTTTTTCTTGTAGTTTGTGTAATTAGTGTAGCTTTTGTTTATTGCTAGCGCGTAATTGTAGAGAAAATCTCCTTTGTAGTTGCAGTCTTTCATTGTTGTACAGTAAAACAGTTGTGGCATGCATGTAGATTTGCACCAAGTATTTCGCAGCTGCAATTAACTAGATATTATTTTCAGTGCTATGTTAATGTGTTCTCTTATTTTTGCTCTTCAAATTGTGCTTTTCTGTGTTATCGTGTGAAATATTGAGACAATAATGGCGTGTGAAAAACGTAACACTAGGCTCCAAAGTAAACTGAGAAATAATAGTGACGACGAGCGTAGCTTATCAGCACCACTGTGTAGTGAATTAACAGACATTCCAAGTAGTAATTTGGTAATTGTGCATAGGGAAATGAAGTGGGCGGCAAATAATGGTGTAGACAGTGAAACAGGTAGTGAACAGGGAAGCATTATCAATCGATCGGTCGGCAACAGCTCGCCTCAGGAATCCGAAATGACAGAACACAATATTGCAAATACTGTAGACTTAGGTTTTGGGTCCTCACCGTTTTCTCAAATGAGTCAAGACACATTTTCCACTTGTCAAAATGTGAATGTTGCCGGTGCAAACTCACTGCCGAAAAGCGTAGAGAAACAGATTCCAGACACTAATACATTATTATTGCAATTAATGCAACAAATGGAACAAAATCAGAAACAAATGGGACAAAATCTTCAAAAGTTAAACACAATGGAACAAAATCTTCAAAAGTTAGACACAGTGGAACAAAATCCTCAAAAGTTTGACACAATGGAACAAAATCAGAGACAAACACAGCAACAGTTAGACACAATGGAGCAAAATCAGAGACAAACACAGCAAAAGCTTCAAACGTTAGACACCACACTTGAACAAACACGTGAAGATTTAACTACTGAGTTACATAACATTGAATCGAAATGTCAAAAAGTCTGTAATGACGTAAAAACACAAATTTGTGAGCATTTTCAACCTATTTTTTCGCGGCATGAAAATGCATTACAGAATCACGAAGCAGCCATAAAAGAACTGCAAACCATTGTTCATGAAAATCATGAGACCTTGTGGGCTAAAATTGACTCAGTTGCATCTACCGATTCGGTTACGCAACTTGCAAAAACTCAAGAAAACTTAAAGGACACAGTAGATACTCTGAAAATTGGTTCAGAAAGACACATGGAGGAAATTAGTTCATTATCAGAGAAAGTAGCTGAACTTTCGGATCAGCTAAATAATTTATCTACGAAGGTAGACGATAATCTGAATGACACAAAACCGGTAGTCCTTAATGACACAGAAGATTGCGAACAAATTAGGAAACTCAAACAAAATCAAAATCAAATCAATACACAGTACAAAAGAGAAATCCGGGAACTACAAGATCAGTTGATGCAGGTAATACAAGAATTACATATTTCAGAGGACACTCGCGCTCCAGTGCGGGAAGAGGGACATAGAAATACGGAACAAACACAAAATAATAACACAGGTCACTTCGGAAATTATGAAAGAAATTGGCAAGGCGCATTGGATTTTGAGATGGAACCGCCGAAACGAAGTAACAATGAGCGATGTGCGACTCGCCGACATGATGATTTTGACTATAAGCTGTTCATTACTACACGTAAATTCAAAACATTTAAGAATTCTGCCAACGACATTCATCCACAAGCGTGGCTCCATCAATTCTCTCATTGTTTTCCTCCCAACTGGTCATTGGAGCACAGGTTAGAATTTATGTGTGGCTACTTGGAGAATGAACCAGCTGTAAGAATGCGATCGGTCATTCACGATTGTCACAGTGAAGGAGAATTTTATCATGCCTTCCTCTCAGCATATTGGTCTCAAACTACACAAGACCGAGTAAAACATAGCATCATAATGATGAAACATTTCGAACAATCTGAATTTTCCAGTCTTGTGAAATATTTTGAAGACATATTGCACAAGAATCAGTACCCGTCAAACCCATACAGCCCCTCAGAACTGATCCGCATTTGCTTAATCAAACTGCCTGAACATTTACGACATATTATTTTAGCAGGACGTTGCAAAGACGACATTGAGGCTTTTCAGGGACTGTTACAAGAACTGGAAATTGACACTGACAATCGCGGAATGCGAAAACAGGAACACAACAATTACAGGTCACATCTGTCACAATTCCGCGATGACAGAAATAATACACGACAAGGCTATTCTTACAACGTAAATCGTGACCAAAACAGACACCACCCGTATGACAACCACTGGCAGAGTAATAATAGTTACAGAGAAAGATCGCATTTCCGTAGTAATGAATATGACAGAGATTACCTTAGAAACAGACAATATGGGAACCAAAACAATTATTATCAAGGGAGACAGAAGAACTTCAGACGCAACAGTTCAGCGTGTAGTTATGATTCTCCACCACATGACCGACAAGAAAGAAATAATGAAATCTACCGACATGACGACAGACGAGATAATCATAACGACAGACCTGAATTTCATCAGAACTGGCGGGACTCTTACAGAGCAGGGCACTTTCGACAACGTGAATTTGTAGAAGCTAGGTCTCCTAATCTCAATAACGACGCGCGCCAACAAAGAAACAGACAATGACTCGTACCACAGGCACCCACTTGCGCCCGCTGGCTCAGGGAAAAATAACATTGACGCTAACCTTGAGCAAAATTCCAGTATTATTTACAGACGAATACCGCATGATAATTGCATTTAAATTGAAACTCTGCGTACTGAGAAGAGGAAAAGGTTTTCACCACATTTCACATGTAAAACCGTTTATTGAAAGTCTATAAAAGAAAGTCTGCTATCAAGACATTGCTTTTGATCTATCACTTTATTTATGACTGAACATTTCTAAAACTGAAGACACTTGTCCATGCTCTGCACTGCAGTCGAGATCTGGCAACGTCGTTCTCTGTTCATTGGCTGACTGTGTTTTGTGACGTCAGATGCGCAGAACGAACCTAAACTCGGCCGCCAACATAAATGACGCGCACTTTAATATAAAATTTCTGACTGACAGCAAAATAATATTTTAAAGCAAACTGAAATAATTTCTTCTTGACAACTCCTTCGATTATGTGTAAGAATTTCTGTAAATGTAATGTGGGAATTACTAACACCTCTGTATATTTAAAAAAAATAGAATTAAAAAACTGGAAAATATTCAGCATGTAACTGTGTACACAAATTATTTTGCGATGTGAATGTAAAATGACTCTTTCCACACCATTACGATTTGTCGTGCAAAATGATTCATTGAACACGAAACTAAGTGGGTTGCTAATACACAATTAAATGAAAGCTGATCATGGCTTCGTATATTATTTTTTTACTTCATCATCTTATAAATTCAAAGATGTCACCCTCTCTTCAAGCTTAAAACAGTTTTCAATCGTTCAAGAAATGAAAGATAAGAAAACAATGTTTCTTTTGCTTGTCTTAAATCTAAATCTTATACTTGTTGGTAAAGGGTATATTAGTGGGAATGAGAAATTATTTTCTGGAATTTAGTGACAACATGATTGCTTATCAATCGGTTTCTTTCGGATTTCCTTCGAAGTATACCCCACCAATAATTGTATTAAGTCACTACAGTATGCCATGTTGCATGGGCACCATTTTGACGAAAGTTGCTTTATGATGTAGAAACTTCTTGACGCCGATCTCGTAAGACATAGATAATAAGCAGCTTTTCTTTGTATGCTATTAATTTTCAGGTGCTGGTAAAGGTTGTCAACAGATGCTGTTCTGTTGATTGCAGTCTTGGTTGCACAAAATTGGTTTATTTAATCTTCACGTGTGATGCGTTTCGCCTGTTCTAGGCATCATCAGTAAATCTGGAGAAATTACAAACCGGTAAAGTATAAATTACTATTAAAGACAATAACAAATGAATTAAAAATAACAGAAGGAAGGGAAACGTCAATTGGACTATGGAGCACAGAGTAATATTTGTATTCCAGGGAGGTGAGGGTACTATATTTTATGGGCTTTAATTTATACCCCTCACCCCCCGCCCCGCAACCCCCCGAAGCACAATATGTGGTAGCAATGCATACTTATACCAGTTTGTAATTTCCGCAAATTCTCTGATTTTGACAAGAACACATGAAACAAGTCACGTGTGAGGATTAAATAAACCAGTTTTGTGCAACCAAGACTGTTTTCTCTGTATCTAAAGATCTATCACTGTTGCTGTACCAGTGCCACCGTGGTAATTATACAGTGGAGCGATTTTAACATTGTGTTATGTAATCTCGCTTGCTATTACAGTGTTACATGAGTCAGGATTTATATGCTCATACAAATGATTTAACTAATTTGCACATAAAATTGGTGATCACAACACTGAGAAGATATCCTCACTTAGCAGCTGGGTACTACAGGCAGAAAGCTAAAGAATGTTCGTTTATGATTTTGTGAATGGGTACGTACTGTGCAATATACGAGTATCACATATGCGGGCCATGTTTATTTCCGTACCGCAGAATTTATGAAAAAACTTTTTTTGAAATTTGTGGTAAGTTCCTATGGGACCAAACTGCTGACGTCATCGGCCCTAGGCTTACACACTACTACATCTAACTTAAACTAACTTAGTCTAAGGACAAAACACACACCCACGTTCGAGGGAGGACTCGAACCTCCGAGGGGGCGAGCCACGCAAACCGTGGCAAGGCCCCCTAGAACACGCGGCTACCACACACGGGGCTGAATTTATGAAAGCGCGCTTGTAAAAAAAAGGAAGGTTGATTGGATTTAACTTCCCTTCGATATCGAGGCTATTAGAGGCGGAGCACAACTTCGATTATGCCAAGGCTCGGGAAGGAAATCGGTGGTGCCCTTTCAAAGGAACCACCCTGGCATTTGCCCAGAGCGAGTTAGTGAAATCACGGAAAATCCAAATTTGGATGGCCGGACGCGGGTTTGAAGTGACGTCCTCTCGAATGCGAGTCCAGTGCGGTACTCAACGCGCTACCTCGCTCGGTAAGCGCGCTTGTGTGTGACTTTCTATTCAACTTCACGGGTCAGATACCGTTTCCAAATTGTTGTTGTCGGGAGTTAGAACGATACATTTTGCATGTGATGAACGTATCAAGGCTTGATCATTACTTCTTATGGGAGCAGGCTTTGCTTTTTTAAACACACACAAACATCTTCTAACTTGATTATACTTCAGTGTACTACACTGCCTGATCAAAAGTATGCAGACACCTGTCAGTGGACATTAGTAAGGGATCTTTCCTCACTTCACCTTTATGATGGATTGAACTCTGCTGGGAACCCTTTGAATGAAGTATCTGAATGTCTGTGGAGGAATTAAAGCCCGTCCTGTTTCAAGAGGCGAAACCAGAGAAGGTAATGCTTTTGGGTGCTGGGGTCCAGAGCGAACTTGAAGTTCTGTCTCATCCAGAGGATCGTCGTCTCCTCCACAGTACACAGCAAAGTAGGTTCATATCATTCAGCATTTAGCAATAAGGAGTCCATACCCTCACCACGAAAAACACCCTGTACTGTTAAAGTATCTGTATTTTACTATTGGCTGTACACATCATACTATAACGAAGAGCCAAAGGAACTGGTCCACGTCCGCAATATCGTGAAGGGCCCCTGGGAGCACGCAGAAGTGCTGCAACACGACGTGCCATGGATTCGACTAATGTCTGAAGTAGAGCTGGACGGAAACGACACCATCAATGATGCCCTCCAAACCTTAAAATTTGTACCAACGTAATATTTAAACCAAACCAATTTAAATACCTATTAGAATGGATAAAACAAACGACACAAAAGAAAAGATAGCATTAGAAAATACAGGAGGTAAACTGCAAAGGGCATTCCAAATGACAGAAAACATACATACAAATAACTTTGTCCTGGTACACAAAACAAAGACACTATCAAACAGTGGTAAGGCCTGAAACACTGTAGGCAGCAGAAACGATTAATCCAACAAGATGTAGGGATCCTGAAAACTGGAAAGAGTTGAAAGAAGAATTCTAAGGAAAATACGGGGACCTAGAAATAATAGTAACG
This sequence comes from Schistocerca cancellata, assembly GCF_023864275.1. Classification (NCBI taxonomy): domain Eukaryota; kingdom Metazoa; phylum Arthropoda; class Insecta; order Orthoptera; family Acrididae; genus Schistocerca; species Schistocerca cancellata. Next base: position 598,293,710 of record NC_064631.1, on the reverse strand, counting down.
TTGAACACAAATTAAGATCAAACAGAGAGTCCTATGTGAAAATGGAGAAGCTAACTGATGTAATGGGGAAAAGAAGACTACAATTTTAAGGCCACGTCTACAGAACGGATAATAAGACTAACCAAGCAGATCTTCAATTTACTAAACAGCTAAAAACCCAAACTCACGCGGTTCACCGAAACTGAAAAAGACGTGAAAAACACAGGAATTAGAATGGACATAATAGGTAACAGAATATTTTTTAGAGAAGCAATACGAAAGGCAGGATTTCAGGAAACAAAGAAGTTTGTAAAAGGAAGAAAATGGATCGTTGAAGAAAAGGAATCGTACTCTCAAAAGATGAAGGAAGTCTGGAAGCAATGAAAATTAATTACAAAGAAGCAAAACCAAATTTGATTTATTGTACACCCTAAAAGGGTTATCCGAATGAATAAATAAGTATAGACTCTTCTCCTTCGATACTAATACTACACTCACTGATCAGTCAACAAATGATTATACGCATTCATAAATGATAAAATGCATATTATGCATTCGACTATAGTAGTAATATCTATACTGGTTTGTCCAAAAGCTCAAAGGAAAGTGAAATCATGGGTGTACTTTTTAACTTTACTCGTAGGCTTCAAGTGAGTTCCGTAAGTGACTCACACAAAGAAAGCGTACTCCACGTGGCCACAACACGCAGAACGTACCGTGACGAAGCTGAAAAACATAAGAAATATTGACATCACTTTGTTGATGTGGAAAGTTACAAAATTGAAGACAATTGCACAAAAATTATAAAAATCAATTACAGAATAATCAGGACATGCAATGGCTTAAGGCGGTGTCTAGCAGTGGAAAGTGAGGAAATGTTGCCAAAATTCCAGATAAATCACTCTAATGCCTGAAATAAATTTTACAGAACTAATTATTTAACTGATAATCACAGATGTTTGGTTTCCACTTTGTGTATCACTTTTTTCCATGTGACTGCACGAAAAAGTCAGGTTGTTTTCAGAAAGATAATTAGAGCTTAGTTTTATCCTTCACTGAGTTGTGGTGTAATATTTTACACAGAAGAAAAATACAGTATAGTGCTAAAGTGTGTTACGCAATGCTGGTGGTGTTGTAATATTAATTACTACTGTTATAATTTTTTTTTGTCCGCTAGCGTAGCTGTGTGATCAGCGCAGTTGACTGCCATGTGAAAATCTGTGTTCGATTCGCGGTACTACTTGGTGATGAGATAGGAATGAGGCGCACTCTGCCTTGTAATGCAAATTGAAGAGCTATTTCACCTAGTAGTAGCGGCAGCAGGTCCTGAAAACTGAGAACGGCCGGGAACCCATGAACACCACATCCAAAGACGCCATTGGCAGAGGAAGACACGTTGGTCGGTCGATACCGATAGGCTCGCCAGCGTCTGTGGACGGAGTTTACGTTTTACAGTTTTATACGAGGGTTATTCGGAAAGTAAGGAACGGTCGGTCGCGAAATGGAAAATACAGTGAAAATGATGAAGTTTTGCACAGATGCGTTGAGCACTGTGTCTAGTACGCCCTTCGATCGCATCACGTCACTGTTTCCAGTTCTGAGCTCACAGTGAGAACGTAAATCTGGCTATATATTAGCGTCTCCCGCCAATTATGAAGGCCTGGCGAAAGATTTCGCCTGAAACTATGCAACCCACATAACATAACTGTCATGCGGTTTGTTCTACGTGACAATTCTAAGCCGCACTCTGCAGGGGCAATGAAGATGCTCCTGCAGCGTTTTCGATAGGAAATGTTTGATCACCCACAATACAACCTGTAATTGGCTACCTCTGAGGTTCATCTCTGCTCAAATTAACCACTGGCTATGAAGACAATATTTTGACAGGGACAACGAGCTGCAGTCCAGAGAAGAAAATTGTCGAAAAGCACTGGCGGCTGTCTTCTATAACGAGGGAATTGAAAAGCTGGAACAACGCTACGACAGATGTCTAAGTCTGAGCGGAGACTGTGTAGAGAAGTAGCTGGAAGGTGTAGCTAACCATTGCAAATAAAACAGTTCTGATTTTCACCGTGGTTTCCATTTCGCGACCTACCGAACTCATACACCGGATAATGCTAGTGATCCTTCATTGCACTTCGTACAGAATATAGAGCACAACAGGTACTGCCTATTCGATGATGTGTGCGGGGTGCAGGCGGTCGTCGGCTACTGCTAAGCACAATATTTCACCTGGGCACCCGCCAGGCATCTTTAAGTTAGCCATCAAGTCTGGCAGGCCGTCTAGATCAAATATTGTGCGTGGCAGTTAACGGCGACCGTTTGCAGTCGGCAAAACTACGCCGCGAAAATTTCAAAGCTATGGATACCTTTTAAAAGCTTTTTAAATAACATTTTCTTTGGTAATGTCTTTAATCCTCTCAGGCAGTTTACTGTACAGTTTTATTGGTTGAAAATGCTGCTTTGAATACAGACCCCACAAAAAGTGTTGTATTCACCAAAGAAGTTTGGCGTCCAACATAAAGGGAAGCGAATGCCCTACCACAGAAGAGGAGTTGCCGTATTTAGGTGGCATTTTTGCACGTTAGCTTCTAGACTTATCACAGGTCGATAGTAACTAAAACAGGATAAATGTTAGAAACACCAGAAGTAACAAATAACAATTGTTTATTAAAAATATGTACAATGGTTTAACCTACTCAATGAACTTTGGTTAACTAACCGAACTGTTGTTCAGTCTGGACTGGTGTAGAGTTTAGGATCAAGTAATGATAAACAATTTGACACGCGGCGTTGGTAGCTGCTGGGCTACAACTGCGGCAAATGTAGATAACTGGAACTGGTCGACAACTACTGATAGAATGAGAGTGTGGGGCCGCTTTTAACCACGAATGGTGGAAGTTCGTTGCATTTGCCAACTACACTGAGTGAAAGAATTGAAGGATCACTATTTTGTAGCCCGTCGTTTTGTTCTTTTACGACACAGTAGTCTGGAACGTGGGTCAAACGTGGCTTCAACATTCTACTTTAATGATGCAAAAGGCTGGGGCCGTGCAATGTCACCCTTGATCTCGGCGACGATTCTAATATATAAAAAAAAGCGAGAGCTGAGAAGTTCATGTGAAGTGTGAGTTAACGATGACACATTGGTTCCAAATTTAACCACGTTTCTGCCCAACGTGTCACATGTGTCACATGATGGCAAGGTCGTCACATACACCATCTTCTCCCTACCACCGTCTCACCCCATCTCTTGATACCTCTGCGATTGAAGTCAAAACCGCGACGCCTAACGTTGAAATCACGTGGTTTTCTTAAGGTCAGCTAAGGAAAACATTCCACACGCACAGATGCGGCAACACCTCAGCAGATGGCATTAATGCCTTCAATAAAATCAGCCCTACCCTTGGGGCGTTCGTTCACACACATTTCGCGATCGAAAACGACAGTTTGCAGTGCGATGTGCATCAAACGACGTTCTTGGAAGCCTTTGACACTGGTGATGCATCCCAGATGATTCAACTCTTCTCTAGCATTCTGTAAAGACATTGTGGGGCTGAAACTACATTAAACTTGATCTGATCTCTTTGAACAGCAACTCAAAACTGTTTGACGAAACTTGAACGTGATCCAAAGCAGCAAAAGCCGTTATGCTTTTTCGTACTTCCTGTTTCACGCCCTCCTGTCGCGTGATAATCGGGGATGAGGGTATAACATTGACATGTTCATGAAAAAACGAGAAAAGGTTCCACTAAGAGCCCCAGTTTGAGGACACCATCGATGCTACTTGCCTTTGTTGAGAATTTTAAATACGAGGGTCACTCCAAAAGAAACGCACGCTATTTTTGTAAAAATACAATTTTCATTCTGCATGTGTGGAAGTTTTACAGTGTGTAGATACATCCTTCCCGTTTGTTTTAAAACTTAGTTCAACCTGTTCCCGTGCGTGGCGCCGTCAAGCATGTCTTCAAGACGGCTGTTACACTTGACGTTCGTCAGAAGCAACATGCTGTCATAGAATTCCTGTGCTGTGAAAACGAGACAGTGGGAAACATCCACAAGAGGTTGAAAAAGGTGTATGGAGATGCTGCTGTCGATCGCAGTACAGTTAGTCGGTGGGCAAGCAAGTTACGTGATGAAAGCGGGCACGGCAATGTTGAGGATTGTCCTCGCAGCAGCAAGCCTCGTGCTGCACACACTCCAGACAATGTGCAGAGTGTTAACGAATTGGTGACTGCTGACAGACTCATCACAGTGAACGAATTGTCACGCTACGTTGGGACAGGGGAAGGAAGTGTCTGCAGAATACTGAAAGTGTGGCGTTAAAAAAGGTTTGTGCCTGGTGGGTTCGCAGGATGTTGACAGTGGCTCACAAGGAAACAAGAAAAACGGTATGTAGCGAAATTTTGGAACAGTACGAGAATGGTGGAGATGAGTTTCTTGAAAGAATTGTGACAGGTGATGAAACACGGCTCCATCATTTTTCACCAGAGGCGAAAAGGCAATCAATGGAGTGGCATCATGCAAATTCACCCAAGAAAAAAATTCAAAATCACACCTTCTGCTGGAAAAGTTATGGCTACGGTGTTTTTCGATTCCGAAAGACTCTTGCTCGTGGACATCATGCCAAGTGGAACCACCATAAATCCTGATGCATATGTGACGACACTGAAGAAACTTCAAGCTCGACTGAGTCGTGTTCGACCACATCGGCAAAAACAGGATGTTTTGCTGTTGCACGACAATGGACAGCCACATATCAGTCAAAAAACCATGGAAGCGATCACAAAACTCGGATGGACAACACTGAAACACACGGCTTACAGTCCTGAGCTGGCTCCATGTGACTATCATCTTTTCGGGAAACTGAAATAATCTCTTCGTGGAACAAGGTTTGAAGATGATGACTCCCTTGTGTATGCTGCCAAACAGTGGCTCCAACAGGTAGGTCCAGAATTTTGCCGTGCGGGTATACAGGCGCTGGTTGCAAGATGGCCTAAGGCAGGTGAGAGGGATGGAAATTATGTGGAGAAATGAAAATATTGTTCCTAAAGGACGTATCTACACACTGTAAAACTTTCAAACACGTAGAATAAAATATGGGTTAAAAAAAGGTATGCATTTCTTTTGGAGTGACCCTTGTATGTACCTGTGCAGAGACAACACTTCAGCTATTCATATGCTCCTGCAGGTAGGCAACCCCTTTGACATCCCTCAGATTCCACATACCAGCAAGCAGGCACCACAGCAGTAATGTTGCGCCACTCATCTGTAGGATGTAACAAACTATTAGTGACTCGTGTGGCAGAAGCATCAATAGGCTCCTGTTTTGTTGGCCATTCATGTGGCGACTAATCATAATTGTGGAAACTCCCCGTCGCATGACAGTCTGTGTGGTTATAGCTATATACAGTGTGTTACAGTGGACACAGAATCAGAAACAATTAAACATCGCTTTACTGTCACTTTCGTAGGAGTCGATAAGCAGTCGTGACTTTCAGTATGAATCTATGGCAGCTGGAGCTGGTATTTTTCCTACCATTCGTTTGATCCTTCCCGGGGAACGCCCCGCGTCGCCTTACGAAAGTCGCCTTCGTGCCCGGCACGTGGAGCACGGTACTGCCGAGCTCGCCTCGTGGCTAGGAACGCTGCAGGGAGGAGGGGGTTCAGCAGGACAAGGCGGCGCGGCCGCGGCTAATTCGCCGCCCATCTACATCTACACGGCAGCCAGCGGCCTGGCCCGGCCTCATGCATATTCATGGCACGGCACCCAGCCGGCCAGTCCAGCAGTGCAGCCGTGTGGCGCGTCGCCCTGCTGCCGGCAGGACATCCGTCTCTGGAGCCCCCTGACGGACAGCTCGCCGTCTGTTGGGCCCGTGACGGCCCTGCGCCAAGAACTTCAGCAGACACACGCTGCGCAAAGTACGCACGTGTCTTCTTCTTCGTTCAAGGCGTGGGCGATTCCCCTCTTCCGGTGACAGAGGCAAGTTATTCTCTGTTCTGTACGACTTCGTACACAATGGTAGAGAGAGGTGTGGCAACGTTGTGGTAGGAAAGGCGAATAGGGGCAGAAATGATTAGCAAACAAGTTGCCACAGTAAACAGAAGCGTTTATTTAACTTGTATTTCTCCAAGCGTAAGAAGACTCACTACAAGTAATGCAGCAAGAAACAGAGTCTAGCTGATACAACTGCACAACGATGAGGCTCTCGAACCGAAGCATGCGTGATGGTGTCAGAGCCGTGACTAGGCGGCGTCTGCGTTGCGTCGCGTAGCGAAGAGGATCCAAGTGCGAGTGGGCTGCGTGGCACTCCTGTATTGCAGCGACAGTGGGCGCTCGTTGTCCACAGCTGCCTTAGGCGTGGCTCGGCGGGTGCTCCATTGGGTCCGCCGGATCCCATTCGACACCTATCGGCGTCTGACGGCATCCTGCAGTCCCGCTGCCAACTTTGGTGCTCGTGGGACGGTATCGATAAGTGATACCTCATTTCCAAGGTTTCTTTGGTCTCCAAATGTTCCTTTCACTGTTATGTCTATGTGATAAAATTATTTTGCTATTCTTCCTTTTTGCATTCTGTTCAAGTGTAAGAGCGATCTAAGTTCATTTTCGTTGATTCTATATTTAAAAATATTCATTTCTCTGGAAATATCGTCATTTTTAAATTTATGCTGTCTCATTCATCCTTTCGCGAATGTCAAGAATCATATTTTTGATCCCTCTATATGAATTAAATCATGTGATGCTGAGGGAATTAGGTCATGAAACGAGGGACTTAAATTAGTTGATGTGTTCTGCTATCTGAGCAGCAAAATAACAGAGGATGACTGGAGAGGATATAAAATGTAGATTGGCAACGGAAAGAAATGCTTTTCTGAGGAAGAGAAACTTCTTAACACAGAATAAGTGTTATGAAGCCTTTTCTGAAGACAGTTGTCTGGAGTGTAGCCATGTATTGAAGTGAAACCGGGACGATAAACATTTTGACAAGGAGGGAACAGAAGTTTTTGAAATGTGGTGCTACAGAAGAGTGCTGAAGGTTAAATGGGTAGATCATATAACTAATGAGGAGGTACCGAATGGAATTGGGGAACAAGAAATTCGTGGCAGAACTTCATTAAAAGAAGGGATCGATTGATACGACAAATTCTGAGACATCAGGGGATCACCAATTTAGTATTGGGGGGAGGGGGAAGTGTGGGGCGTAAAAATGGCTGAGGGAGACCAGGGGATGAATACAGTAAGGAAATTCAGAAGGATGTAGGTTGCAGTAGGTATTCGGAGATGAAGAGGCACGCACACAGGATGGAGTAGCATAGAGAGCTGCATCAAACCAGTTTTCGGACTGAAGACCACAACAACAACAGAATCATATTAAGATGTTCAGCACTTGTAAGCCTTACAGATTAACCGACACAGCCATGAGTTTATAAAATTTACTTTTTATTTATTTTCTCATTTTTCTGGAAACGGCCTTGCCACAGTGTATACACCGGTTCCCGTCAGATCACCGAAGTTAAGCGCTGTCGGGGGTGGCCAGCACTTGGATGGGTGACCATCCGAGTCGCCATGCGCTGTTGCCATTTTTCGGTGCGCACTCAGCCTCGTGATGCCAATTGAGGAGCTACTCGACTGAATAATAGTGGCTCCGGTCAAAGGAAACCATCATAACGACCGGGAGAGTGGTGTGCTGACCACACGCCCCTCCTATCCTCAGCTGAGGATGACACGGCGGTCTGATGGTCCCGATGGGCCACTTGTGGCTTGAATACGGAGTGCTTCTCCTTTTTCAAGTAGTGTTACAGATACTGCGTGGTGCTCGATATGAAGACCACTTTAGGTCACAGTCATATTATTCGAAGTGAGACACCTGTTCAGTAGGGCCGTTATCTAAGTTTATTTTCCTTCGGATTGAATATTTCCCCCGGATATCCAAAAGACTTGGTCTTTTCTGCGTACGTTTTCATTTACTTCACGAGTAGATAATACACAAATCTTCGTTGATGATCCTCAGTTCGTTGACTAATAACTTGATCAAATTTCCCATCGGTCTAGGAGCGAAAGACTTGAGGATGCCAAGGAAACACTAGTGACTATTATGTACCGGTTGTACCAATGGTCTGCACAACAGGGTCCTTGTAACATTATTACAAGATTTCATATTATTCGCATGTCGGAAAGCAATAATAAAATGAGTAGATGCCACTGAATCGTGTTTAAAACTTTGAAGGATTTCGTGAGTGAGATCCTAACGCTTCACGTGAATAGAGTTGAAAGGGAAATTCACGCGTTAAATATTTACGCAGTTACGGGAAAAAGTTGTTACAAGTAGAAGTAAGGGTACGTGCACTTAGCATGCCAGATTAGATTAGATTAGATTAATACCAGTTCCATGGGTCATGAATACGATATTTCGTAATGATGTGGAACGAGTCAAATTTTCCAATACATGACATAATTAAGTTAATTTAACAACATACTTAAGTTAATATAACAACTTTTTCATTTTTTTGTGTTTTTTATTTTTATTTTTTTATTTTTTAATATTTTTTTAAATTTATATCGAAAAATTCCTCTATGGAGTAGAAGGAGTTGTCATTCAGAAATTCTTTTAATTTCTTCTTAAATACTTGTTGGTTATCTGTCAGACTTTTGATACTATTTGCTAATTGACCAAAGACTTTAGTGCCAGTATAATTCACCCCTTTCTGTGCCAAAGTTAGATTTAATCTTGAATAGTGAAGATCATCCTTTCTCCTAGTATTGTAGTTATGCACACTGCTATTACTTTTGAATTGGGTTTGGTTGTTAATAACAAATTTCATAAGAGAGTATATATACTGAGAAGCTACTGTGAATATCCCTAGATCCTTAAATAAATGTCTGCAGGATGATCCACAGATATGTTAGTTCGTAAACTACAGCAGTTTCTCACCTACTTTGGTTTAGTCAACTGTAACCTGTAGTGTAGTTTCCTTTTTGTTTATTCTTTTCATTCTCTAACTCTTAAGGTACAGTGGGTTGTTTGAGTTCCAACGATCATAGAATTTTCAGCCAACTATAAGGCGAGCTGATGGTGTGGCACAGAGAGTTCCATTTCGAAACATTTGGGAGAATGTCTCCTGTATCGAAAGCGAGGGTGGCCAGGCAACATAGACGAATTGAAAAAAACCTTTTTATTGTTACATGAGGCTGGAGCAGACACAGTCTGCCGTCGTTCCACGACTGACAAAGCGTCCCAGTAGGCAGGGATGGCACGGACAGAACAACTAGTGGCGACCTAACAACGGCTCGCCGCATCGACTGCATTTAACGAGCAGCCTGGCGCGTTGAACCTCGGGCCCCAGGGAACGTGGGCACCGATCACCTAGCAAAGACTGCCCGATCTGGTGTACAGGGCCGTTGAGCTTTGCTGATGGTAGCCCATCGAGTCTGCCTATTTGTAGCACCCTGGCGTCGAGCTGTTTTGCTGTCTGATGGAACGCACAGCCGATTGCCGCATTGTTGCCCCACGATGACGTAACGCCGAGGGTGATTAACTGGTCGGGTGTGTCTGCAGCCACTTGCCTTGGAAATGGTAAGTGGATCGCCATGTCCTGAAATTCCTCTGTATCGCGGTATTTCGTGTGCTCTTCAACAGAAGGCTTCTCGTATTATCCTTAAGCCTAGCTCGCATGGAGTATGACTCGCTGTTAGATTACTTGCTGGCTCTAGCAGCAGCGCTCAAGCAGTCTCTGTCAGCCTGCTAGCCGGCTTCCCTGCAGGGAGTTTCGCGTGATTTCCGTGATAGCCCCTGTGCTATCCGATGGGCGTTCAATAAGTACTGCAACCAATTTTTCTCGCCAAATTCCGGCTGAAAAAAATGCAGAAATTCTTGTCGGGCATCGTGGAATATTCCCTCTTCACCCCCTATAGTTTCATGAAATTCCAAAAGGTTGCGGCGCTATATATAGCCATCGAAATGGCATCTGTAATGGAGATGCGTTCAAACTAGAGAGCTGTCACTGACTTTCTTTTGGCGGAAAACCAGAGCATCGCAGATATTCATAGGCGCCTGGAGATTGTCCACAGAGATCTGGCAGTGAACAAAAGCACGGTGGGCAGTTGGGCGAGCCGTGTGTCATCACAGCAACAAGTTCACGCAAACCTGTCCGATTTCCGGCATGTCGACCAGCCGCACACAGCTGTGACTCCTGCAGTGTGTTCGTCACCACCAAAATGCCAACGAGCTTCTCCTTCACCAAGACAACGGAAGGCCTCACACAAGTCTGCGCACACGAGATGAGCTCGCAAAGCTTCATTGGACTGTTCTTCCTCATCCACCCTACAGTCCGGATCTCGCACCTTCAGACTTCCATCTGTTTGACCCAATGGTGGACGCACTCCGCAGGAAGTAGTACGTGGATGATGGAGATGTTACTGATGCAGCGAGATGTTGGCTTCGACACCGACCGTTAGAGTGGTACAATGCGGGCATACGGGCTCTCCCAGTGAAACGGCGTAAGGCCGTCGCATTCAACGAAGATTATGTTGAGAAACAGGGTTTTGTAGCCGAAACAGTGGGGAACGGTATGGTAAATTGTTACCCTGAATAAAACCAACCTGCTTCAGAAAAAAATGAGTCCCATTACTTACTGAACGCTTCTCGTATGATTCTCTGAGTGATGTCTGTGTTGTCTTGTCACAAGGCCTGTTTGACGTCTGACATCACAGCCTGCTAGGAGAGGTCTCTCAGACAACACTGATTAATCCGCGAAGCAAAGGAGAACGCCAGGCACCCATCATTTGCTCTGCAGTCTTTTCAGACAGTTTTTAAAGAAACTATTCGGTGAAAAAATTTAATGCTCTCTCGTCTCATAGCTTCATTCGTCAGTCTCTCAATTATTTAATAATTTATGCTTTGCTTTGTATCACGCCATCAAGAATCTTGACAGTAAACTCGTTCTGAAGAAAAATAGAAGTACTAATTCAGGGGAAAATAAATCGCTACTTCTGTTAAAATTCGGCGGAGTCCTATTTCCCAGTGTATTTTCAATAATGAATAAGCAGGACTCAAATCTACCAGGGGTTATTATTCCTATATTTCAATGATCTGGATGTAAGAAAACAATTGTTTGCAGAATCCTGTCAACTACACATCGAGGTGTAAACAGATTATCAATACTTTGACGAACTCAAATATATTTGAGGTAAAAACAATACAATCCTTCACTCTTTATACGGATAGGACATAAAAGATGGTATACTAGGTGCTGCAAAATTTTGTTGTTATAAAAATAAACATGTAATCTATTCACTTATGTTGTTCTACAACCAACAGCAATTCTCGTTTCACCAACTATTGATAGTCCTTAAAAATTACATAATTCCATTGAAAAAAATGTGTACTTACTTGCATGCCGGCCGGTGTGGCCGAGCGGTTCTAGGCGCTTCAGTCTGAAACCGCGCGACCGCTACGGTCGCAGGTTCGAATACTGCCTCGGGCATGGATGTTTGTGATGTCCTTACGTTAGTTAGGTTTAAGTAGTTCTAAGTTCTAGGGGACTGATGACCTCAGATGTTAAGTCCCATAGAGCTCAGAGCCATTTGAACCATTTTGAACTTAGTTGCATAACGCAGCAAATAAGGTAGTTTAGCATATTATTAGTTCTACAACTTGGCTTCCACTGTTTTTTCTCGAAGTTCGAGGCTGTATTATGAAAAACTTACGATTCAAAGTACTGGCCATCGTTGGCCACTACTTTCTCGCATGTTTCGGGCAGCTTGCGAATCCCGCGGCAGAAGAACTCGGCGTTTCTCGGCGTGCATCAATCTCATTTTGCACTCGTCCATACGACCGAAGTGCTGGTCGGCCAGGCCGTGTACCACTGATCGAAAAAGCAGATAGTCCGACGAGCAATGCCTGGGGAATATGGCGGGTTGGTAGGACTTCCCATTTGAACGTTTCCAAGTATGTTTCGACGTGTTTTGCGACATGAGGTCGAGCATTCTTACCCTGCAAAATCACTTTGTCGTGAGTATCACTGTACTGTGGCCGTTTGTCTTCCTGTGCTCGGCTCAAACGCCTCTGCTGCTTTTGATAACGATTTAATGTGACTGTTTCCGTCGGTTGCAGTAGCTTCGTAAACCCTCCGTCTTTCGCTGCCACGCCGATCTTCGACGTCATAATCACCGTTCTTGAAGCGCTGATACCATTCTAAGCACGTTCTTTTACTAATAGCTGTCTCACTATAGGACTTAACCATCGTTTTATGGGCCTGGTGAAAGCAAAGTTGTGAACCTGATAAATGTATGCTGTCATTTGCCGAAATCTCGTCTTGATCCCTCAAACCATTGGAGTAGCAATCATTAAAACAAAGACGCTTTTCCTTGCGACGGGATCTTCTCATGAAATTTCAACCACAAGTTTTCTCCTCCGATTGCGAAAACATTCTGTTGGCACCCACCTACATAGGGAGAAATGATCATCACGATAAAATAAGATAAATCAGGGCTCGAACAGAAAAATTTAAGTGCTCGTTTTTCCCGCGCGCCGTTCGAGAGTGGAACGGTAGTGCGACAGCTTGAAGGTGGTTCATTGAACCCTCTGCCAGGCACCTAATTGTGAATAGCAGAGTAATCACATAGACGTAGATTTAGATGTAGATATATGAGACACGGAGTATGTTATGGGTATTTCATTCCGTCTTTATCTTTTGACATGTCCAAAAGAACAGACGCCATTTTGATCCTGCAGACATTATGAATCAAGACAAAGGAATTAAAGACATTAACTGCCAATGGGCACTGATTTACGTCAAAGGGGCAAGTCGAAAATTTGTGCTGAACCGTGATTTAGACCCATGTCTTCCACTTTGCTAGGTAGGTATGCTGACCACTACATGATCCGGGACAATGGTGACAGCAACCTGACGCACCATCCTACTACGTCTAGACTCAAATTATCAACTTTTTCTGCACATTACTGACATAGTGACCCTCCCCATTAGCCTCATTACTCGCTGCACCTCGGTGGTAGAGATGGGGGATCCGCTCCTGAACTGATTCATAAAGTTGAATCTTTCAAAGGAGTGAACAATCAGTGATTCAGAAAAAAAGAACGGTAGCTCCAAACGTTTCCTATGGCAGAGAGAGAGAGAGAGAAAGAGAGAGAGAGAGAGAGAGATGGACCATATCAGCGGCGCCTCTGCTGGTCAGAGCACAGTGCATGCCACACCACACAGCCGGCGCCGGCCTCTGCCCTGCTTCTACCTTGGCTGCCTGCATTGTGCAGTGCCCCATTGGATTTTGTGTTTCACATATGCCGTGCTGTCTCTGTGCGTCCTCTGCCTCGTGCAGTGTCTGGCGCAGCTTAACTTAGCATTGCACTCTGTCGGCGATCGTTTCAGTCGCACGTCCTGCCCTCTGGGCAGTTGATGCGAGCAACAGGACAGAGAGCCTCCTAGTGGAGAACATAAGAACTACTTGCAACAACCTGCTCGCCAAGAGAACGGACGATTTGTCTCGGAGCGGGTGACTGGTGGCCGTTCATCGCTCCCCCCACCCTCAGAACTCGCTCGCTCAATGCTCACCCCACCGTTCTCGACTCTAGCCAGAGCATTGAGCAAAGCAACTCAGATGTCACTCTGGTCTCTGCGGTCTTAGCTCACGCAGTAATACAGCTCGTGGCTCGACCTGCTTGACTCAGCGCCTGCATCAGAGTTCGTTTCTACTGGATATTGTTCTACGTAGTAATACCGCTATGTATATTACATTATTATATTATGTATACATCATTTGTTTTTATTTTATTTTTATTTGTTTAAACTGATCAGATTAGGTTCCTGACAACTCCTCTTACTATAGGATTTTTATTATGGACACTCGAATTTACTCTTTAATTACGAGCGAACTGATAAACGTATCACAAAATGTGATACACCAATATTTTCCTTGTTTTATTCTGCGTAAGGCTATATGCAGCACTTTAGTCTTACAGTCAAATTTATATATTTTTTTCCTTATTCTGGTACGGATTTTGCGATTTTAGGCGTCTTCGGAAGGAAACGTTCACTTTAAAAATATATGGCTTGCGATGTATTTGTACGAGGTTAATGATATTTTAATACATTATAGCCAAATATATTGTTAATGTAAATCTCAAGTTACAACATTTTCCGATCACCCAAAAAACCACGATAGTGCAAAATAAATCAATAATCAAAAACTTTGTCATATCGTGGAAATTTCAATAAACAATACAAAATTCTTACTCATTATCTGTGTTACTTCAAAATAGGATCAAATAAGATCAAAATCAGGTATAGTACTGGAATAAACCAAGTTTAAAGGGCAATGTGCCTTCCATTTATTTTCTATTGTGAATGAGTGGTGAGTCATGAAAAAGAGCTAGTTCATTTCAGGGAGTGAACAGTTCTGATACGATCTCTGAAAAGAACAGTTTTGCCCATCTCTACTCGCTGGTTCCCATAACAGTTCGAGCAGTGACGGCCAATCATCCGTTAAGTGCAGAGGCACACCAAACTTGAACTCTTAGAGGAATTGGTTAAATGCAGTGAGTAATGAGCATAATGGGCAAGGAGCACTACGTCAGTAGTGTATGGTACAAATTGAGAATTCGGGTCTGACAGAAGTTGTGCTTTGGTAGTCCTTGTGGTTGTGGTGGCCATTGTGTCCAGATGGCGTAGTGGTCAGGGCATCTCCATGGTAAATGGGACACTTGGGTTCGAAGTCCGGTCTGCCACTAATTTTTAACTTGCCCCATTGTTCTAAAGAGTAATTCACTATGTTAACTACATTTCATGTGTAACAGTGTATAGCCTAACATGCACAATACATGGACTCATAGCGATCTCTATTTTTCATTGCAATCTATTCCAGTTTTGTAGAGTACTTTAGTACATGTGTGTATTAGAACTAGTTAATTTCAAAATATCACAGTAACTTTTAAAGAAACTTACATCTACATCTACGTAGATACTCCGCAAGCCACATTAAGGTGCATGGCGGAGAGTAACCTCTACCACAACTTGTCATTTCCCCTCCTGTTCCACTCTCAAATAGAGCGAGGGAAAAACGACTGTCTGTACGCCTCCGTATGAGCCCTAATTTCTTATATCTTATCTTCGTGGTCCTTACGCGCGATATTTATTTATTTATGCATTTATTTTACCTGGCAAGATTAGGGCCTTCAGGCCCTCTCTTACACCTAACCAGGCATACTCAGATTGAACGAATTTCAGTTTGTACAGAACATCTGGACATACCACGTGTTATACGGTATTAACGTTAAGGAAAAAAATAGAGATTATAACACTAGTACAAGGATAATTATAACAATCAATATCTGTTGACGGGAACTAAATCATTCGGCAGTCAGCTTCAAAGCCGGTTCTCTAAATTTTCTCTATAGCATTTCGCGAAAAGAACGCTGCCTTCCTTCCAGGGATTCCCATTCTAGGTCCCGAAGCATCTCCGTAACACTTACGTTAGTTCGAACCTACTGGCAACAGATCTAGCAGCCCTCCTCTGAATTTCTTCGATGTCTTTCTTTAATCCGACCTGGTATGAACCCCAAACTCTCGAGTAGCACTCAAGAATAGGTCGCACCAGCCTCCTATATATGGTCTCCTTTACAGGTGAACTACCCTTTCCTAAAATCCTCCTAATAAACCGAAGTCGACCATTTGCCTTCGCTACCACAATTTTCACATGTTTGCTCCACGTCGTATCGCTTTGCAACGCTACGTCCAGATATTTAAACGACTTGACTGTGTCAATCTTGACACTAGTAATAGGCGATTCGTCGTTAACCTCACGAATGAAGCTTTGAGATGTGAAAGAATCAAATTTTTGTAAAGAATGGCTTCTTTCACATTGTTTGAGAAAGACTTTAAAGAGAGAGCGGGAGAGCCAGCTTGCCAACGCTGCCACTGACGTAGTACGGCGGGCCCTTCACCCATTGCGCTGAATGCATATCGTGTGCTAGCTTGCACGTGCGAGCTTCCCGTCTCCACTCCCCGCGATCCAATAAACCTCTGTATAGGGAAAGTACTGCCAAGTTGCCAGTGGCCGCCATTTTGGGCCCACTGCGCCGCGGGTGATACGGCCATTGGCAACTTGGCCGTACTTTCCGTACATAGAGCTTTACGATGCAACAGTCAAGTGCGCCACCTAGCAGAGGTAGAAGGAACTTTACTTCGCCAGAGGCGGCTACACTGTAGCTGTACCGATTTCGATTAACATTTGCGTATTAGCAGTATACAGAAAATGTTGGTTCGCTTCCTAAAGGAGAGGTGGGTCTTGATTTTGCTAGGTACGAGGCGCTTTCGGAAAGCCTTGCAGGGTAGCCGAGTCCTCCCTCGGGCATGGGTGTGTGTGTTGTCCTTAGCGTAAATTAGTTTAAGTAGTGCGTAAGCTTAGGGACCGATGAACTCAGCAGTTTGGTCCCATAAGACCTTACCACAAATTTCCAACTTTTCGCATTCGTAAAGTAAGGTCAGATTAGGCGCGAAATGGAAACCACTGTAAAAATCCAATGGGGCTTTGCACAGATGTGTTGGGCAGTGTCTATAGTGAGCCTGTCGCTCTTTTCAGTTCAGAGCGCAAAGTGATCACGTATAAATGCATAAAACAACAGTGTCTCCCGCCAAGTATATGGATGTGGTGAGAAATTTCGCCTGAAGCTGTGCAGCCCACATAACATAAATGACATGCGTTTCTTTCTTCAAGACAATTTTCAGCCGCATTCTGCAGGGGCAATGAAGACGCTCCAGTAGCGTTTTCGATGGGATGTGTCTGATCACCCACAATACAGCCCTTAATTGGCTTTCTCCGTTGTTCATCTCTGCTCACATGAACCGCTGGCTAGGAAGACAACATTTTGGCACAAACAACGAAAGGCACACCGGCGCAGAGAATTCGCGGGAAGCTACGGCAGCTGCTTTGTGTGACGAGGGTATTGGAAAGATTGTACAACGCTACAAAAAATGTGTAAGTCGGAGCGGAGACTATTTAGAGAGGCAGCTGCAAGGTGTGGCTAACTGTCGCGAATAAAAAATTTTGATTTTCTCTGAGGTTTTCATTTAGCAACCGACCGGACCTTACTTTCCGCAAAGCCCTCTGTTTCTACAGCCCGATCGACTACGGTACTCGCTACTTCTGAGAAACGTTGTGTGTAGCGCAACGGGCCGTCCCCCTGCAGAGTAGCGGTGGCCACGGCGCTGTCCCGCTACTTACAGTGCCAGTAGCGGCTGAGTCGGCGGCTGGCGGCCCGCCCTGCAGACACGCAGCGGCCGCGCCCGGTCTGCTCCCGAGGCCGGAAACGCGCCGGCGCTAACGACAGCCATTGTGCGGCCGCGCGCGTCCAGATGATTGTGGTTAGCGACCGGACCGCGGCGCCCAGATAACATCAGCGGCCGGAGGGCGGCGTCCCCGTGCCACCGAGCCAACAGCTGTTCCCGGCCGCTGCCTGCTCGCCTTTAGCGAGTGCCGTCTGGAATCTGCTGCTGCGCACGGTATTACAGTTACTCTAGCCGCATCGTCTCTAGTTCGTCAACAAAGGAGGGTAAAACACTATGCCGGGTGATCAAAAAGTCAGTATAAATTTGAAAACTTAATAAAACACGGAATAATGCAGATAGAGAGTTAAAAATTGACACACATGCTTGGAATGACATGGCGTTTTACTAGAAAAAAAAAACACCCCATATTGCTAGACGAGTGAAAGATCTCTTGAGCGCGTCGTTTGGTGATGATCGTGTGCTCAGCCGCCACTTTCGTCATGCTTGGTCTCCCAGGTCCCCAGACCTCAGTCCGTGCGATTATTGGCTTTTGGAGTTACCTGAAGTCACAAGTGTATCGTGATCGACCGACATCTCTAGGGATGCTGAAAGACAACATCCGACGCCAATGCCCCACCATAACTCCGGACATGCTTTACAGTGCTGTTCACAACATTGTTCCTCGACTACAGCTATTGTTGAGGAATGATGGTGGACATATTGAGCATTTCCTGTAAAGAACATCATCTTTGCTTTGTCTTAATTTGCTATGCTAATTATTGCTGTTCTGATCAGATGAAGCGCCATCTGTCGGGTATTTTTTGAACGTTTGTATTTTTTTTTGTTCTAATAATACCCCATGTCATTCTTAGCATGTGTGTCAATTTGTACCTCTCTATCTACATTATTCCGCGATTTATTCAGTTTTCAAATTTATACTGACTTTTTGATCACCCGGAATATTGTAACCACACGACACTGATACCATTTTGTGCGGGACAACATTATTTTATTTTTCTTGTTTCTTCGGCTCCGCGGATATATGAGGGATGCTCTCTCTACTAAGCGCCTTCACGCTAGATTACGTTTACTGATGACTATCTCTGCACCTACGAAGTACTAATCTCTCCAAGATTGCATGTTTCAAGCTCTTCATGGCTTCCTACGGTTGCCTTTCTAGTCCAAACTCCAAACCTAGTGTCAGATTTGGCTAGTAGCTACTTTCTTTTTTTGGTCAGATTTTTGAGCGGAACGGAAACAAGACTTCCTAGAAAGTACGTAATAGATATGTGTACGAATTGCGATACCCAAACGAAGAGCAGAAATGGAAAAATGAAGTATCAAATTCACCAACGTGACGTCCATTGTTGAAAAAAAGAAGAAAAATTGCATTAAATTTACAAAGGCGTTAATCAAGGTAAGAAAGACAATCTTAATTAGTGCTTCAGAGAAACGTTGAAGATAAAAAAAAGTGAAAAAAAAATAAACGGCCAAAAATTTTGTGAAATAGTTTTTCGGGAAGTGTTAGTTGTACGTTAACAGTAGCAGAAACGTTAGAGACCGTTTCTAACGTTTCTACTACTGTTAACGATGAAGAGTTGGTTGATATCCAACTGTTATTGTGGATACACTAAAAGCAACGGAAGAGTGGCAGAAAGAAGCCATGCTGAACTGTTCCCACACCGACTGCCACACCGTCGCAGTACTTTTGTTGCATTACTCTGTCTTTTGTTCTATGTATTCTGCTGTTTACTTATTGCAGGCTTTTTCACTGTTATGAAGACGTTTTCGCAGCAACAAAGGTAACTGGAACAACAAACTGAACAATTCATTATTACTCAGTAACGAGCCACTGGGGACCACGGGTCCCTTATCGGTATTCATCCGACAGCATGCGTACACAATACGTTCGAAAAAGACGCGTATAAAAACGGGATTTTCCGGTGCTCATACATCGGGTTCTGTCGGTGATAGAAAGATAGGGTCAAGTGTTTTGAATCGACGTTGGGCTAGGGACCATTTGTATACGTAACAGAAGGATCGCCTCATTTTCAGTATCCTGGCAGTACAAGGTCATCGCTGAGAGAGAAGAAGACAATGGCAGTGGCAAAGAGGAAGACAGTGGACTGTGGTTTTGTTACAGAAAGAGTGAACGAGATAATGGCTACATCAGATAAAGAGAGGGACACAGTGGCAGAGGAACCTGTTCGATAGGAGAAAGAGAAAGTGGAGGTGGATGAGAGCCAGAGAGTACACGACAACGAAAACGAGGAAGAAAGAGATAATGACAGCGAAAAGAGACAGCAGAAGTAGGAAGCAAGGAATGAGACATTAACAGTAAGAGCGAGCAACAGGGAAACAGTGACAGTGAGAAGAGAGTGTAGTAGTAGGACAGAACTAAGGGGACTGTGACTGTGACACAGGAGACAATGACAAAGAAAAACTAAGAGATAATGATAGTCAGTTAGGCTCAATGAGTGAGTGAGTGAGTGGATGGGTACTGGCGACTCACAGCAATGGGGTATGGGGTGTCACTGAGTTACAGTTCGAGAACCTTGTGAGAGTTTGAGGCGCGAACAGACTCGCATGCCAAAATTTTTTAAGGTACTAATGAACCTAAAATGAGGCAATTGGTATTCCACTTTTCAGTATGAGTCCTTTAGAGTGAACGAGAACATTTGCCAATTTTTTGTGGCAATAGGAGCATTTTCCCGATGGTTGCAAAATACTGTAGCAGTACGCCTGAACAGCCACCTAAATGGGTTTCAGAATTCCGGCACTGAACAATTCCTACATCTCTGGCAAGACTTTCCGGTCGTAAAACAAGTTGAAATTTGCTCTGCCAGATTGCTTGATTCTGTGTTTTCTGGCTTATAGAAAATTGAAGATTTGGTGGAGTACAGGCAGCGACCACACGCAAGACTTGATCTCAGAACGCCTGAAGAAGAGGTCTAGATCATTTTTCGAAACACTGGATGAAAAACAGAATCCTCAAGTCGGCTAGGAATCCGAAACCGTACGATCTGCTCAAGTTTCCTCTCTTTCTTAGTTTCAGAAATTAGCAGGTGATGTACCTTGCGGCAATGCATTATTCCATGGAGCGGCAGCCAGTTTATTGGCTATTATCTGCAATGAAGCAGCCAGGAACTATTATACACACACTATCCTTCAATTCGTCTTTCGTAATGGACAAAAACAGTTCCTGGTAATTATCTTGATCTTTTCCAAACTTCTGATTTATTTTACATCTCATGTTTCTGTCGGAATACTTTATGGTAACTTACTGTGCTACTTGTTACATATTAAACCACGATTATCTTGCGTATCTGGAGACCTTTTTAACGAACAATGTTAATAAATCAAATTTGCTAACAGTAACAGAAAATTTGTATCATAAATTAAATCACTTTCAGCCTTTACAGTAATATTTACAGTGTGTGGTTTTCATTAATAGGGTAAACTATGCAGTATTAATGCGAGCGAGTTGAGTACCGGAAACGGCGACGTAATGAAAATTGCGTCGACACGTGCCGGGCAGTACGCCCAGAAACTGCTACTGCTCCTCAGGAATGCCAGTGCAACGGTTTCTACCCGCGTCAGTGACTCATTCTCATGTATAGACTTTCATGGCCCACTGGAAAATAAAAGTGAATGTACTTTTTTGCGTAAAGAAAATCATTAACAAGTGGCGGCCTTTTATATAGAAGGTGTCCCAGGATAAATTGTTAATATGAAGCTTTCTGCTTCAAACACGCATTCCTATCACATTCCTGAATATTGGCGATTCCTCCTGGAACTCTTGGAACATCCTGTATATCTTCCGGTCTTCCTACAATAGGCCATAACCCCATCAACGAAACGAAATGCAGGACTGCTTTGCCGAAAAATGTTCAGATACAGCATAAAACTTTTATACTTCCCAAGATCTCCATTATTTGCTATTCAGCTGCAACACAGAGAAGACTGAAATTAACTAACAACAAAATGTATTCAGCTTAGGTAAAAGTGTTTTACTGAATTATCCTTAAGTAAGTCGACCTTACGGAAACGCAACGAAATTGCTGCTTGGGATGTGATGAGATACGCAGATATCAGAATTAAGGAAAGGCAGGAAACCGAAGAAGTATTTTATAAAAATAACCAAAGACGACAGGAGCAAAATTTCTTGCATTTTCAACTATAACAGTCATCAACAATCTGAGGCACTGCAGTTCACAACATCACTATATCGCCATCAAGGCGCACATTTTCATGTACAAATTCCATATACAACAAGCTGTATGAAACTGAACATAAGTTTCTTGCATTTGCAACTACAACACTGCAGTTCGCAACATCACTTCATCTCTATCAAGTTGCACATCTTCATACGAACCCAAAACAATGTACAAATCCTATACACAAACAATATGAAGTGGAAGATCAAGGTCATACGAATTTACATGTTATTTAACTACCTTTTCAGGTAGATGATGTCAAACATTGAAAATATAAATCAGTGAACCTAGTTGAGCATTTAATCCTGTCGGTCCTGTATACGACGCTACAGTACTCACCTTTGCAAAGGCTCGTTTAGTGTAGTACGATTGCTGTATATGCTAAAATTGTTGTTTTGTGTTCCTTTTGTGGAACGAATCAGCAAGTGGCATATGAGGGATGGGAGAAAACACAGGGTTGACGTTTTCTTACAAACAACTCTCGCAAAAGTGAAATTTTGCTATCACATAGTGATCAAATAACTGGAGAGGTAGAACTTTTAAGTTCTTACGTTTGAAGATAGCTGAAAAGCTTCCCTGAACATAACATGCTTATAATGTTGTCCAGAAACTCAACGGTACTTTCTTGAGAGTAAGAAGGAAGGAAACTTGGGATTCAATGTTACTAAAACTGTGAGGTCAGTTCAGACAGAAAGCAGTCGCCTACTGGACAAGGAGGAGGAAGGATTTCAGCTGTGTCGTTTTGAAGGGAAACACTCCGACATTTGCCCTAAACATGTTAGGAAAAAACCAGAAATTCTTAATTTGGAGGGCCAGAAATGGATTTTATCCTGTTACATCTCCCTTGGCTGCTTCGTAAACTGTTGATTAGCTTCGTGAGTTACAGTAACGGTTTTTCGCTCTTGACTTATTTTGCTATCGGTTAGAATCTGGTTCTAGAAAAGTGGCGTTCTACGAGTTAGAGCGTGAATTGTCTGAGATCTTAACCAGGTTGGTAAGTGTGGCGATATAAGGGACAAACACTAATTTTGATCCCCTTAAACTCCTCTTTGTTACCACAGATCACATGTTGAAGATCCTGTACGTTCTGGGAAAGCATTGCACTGGAGGTGCCTAGTTGCTTTCACTGTCCCGAGTGAAATGCATAGCGTTCTAATGAGCTGACCAGCCTGCGGTCCCCTGAGCAGACACCAGCGCGTACGTCGTAGGTGCGCTGTGTTAAGGCTGTAACAAACCGTTAGCGAGGTACTGATGATATGTATTTAAAATAGTTCGTTCACTCCTTTTTCAGATATGCCACTCGCAGTTATTTTAGCACAACACGAGAAACTGCAAGTTACATTCTTAACTACTTTTTAATAAGTCACACGGCATTAATATATTTAGCCGGCCGAAGTGCCCGTGCGGTTAAAGGCGCTGCAGTCTGGAACCGCAAGACCGCTACGGTCGCAGGTTCGAATCCTGCCTCGGGCATGGATGTTTGTGATGTCCTTAGGTTAGTTAGGTTTAACTAGTTCTCAGTTCTAGGGGACTAATGACCTCAGAAGTTGAGTCCCATAGTGCTCAGAACCATTTGAACCATTAATATATTTACAAACTTTATCTTTCGACATCCGTAATTGGCTACATGTTACGGATTATTATTCCTGCACAAAATTAATATTTGACCGACCG
Source organism: Schistocerca cancellata (assembly GCF_023864275.1). Classification (NCBI taxonomy): domain Eukaryota; kingdom Metazoa; phylum Arthropoda; class Insecta; order Orthoptera; family Acrididae; genus Schistocerca; species Schistocerca cancellata. Next base: position 598,270,560 of record NC_064631.1, on the reverse strand, counting down.
CACCAGGCAACACGCCTGTGCCCCATGACTTCCCCATCCGATCTGATATTTTAATGAACGTCTGTCAAACTGGAACGTAACTGTTCTTGCGCGACAATACGTGTGTCTATCACGACTGCCCTTTCAGCTCTGTTAACACTCTACTGAATTTGCGTAGAACTGAAACACAATTAATCCCGCCAGCCAACGTCTGTCACTCTAGACTGCTGCTTCCGATAAGGTTGGGAGCTTGCTCCAGGTGGAACCCTGAAGACAGCCATACAGCTTCAACTACCTTTTCGTTTAGTTTTTGATTTTAGTTATGAATGTAATTCAGGCCTTCGAAATAAGCAGGCGACAGCTTACTGTTAATTATTCCAGAATGTTAAGTATTTTTGATGCACCGTTATTAAAATATTAATGAAAGAAAGTTAGCATTTTTGAACGCAGCCTCCGAACGTGTAAGCCAATCACACTGACCGACTACAGTTCTGACGGTCTTTCCCACCAGAAAATTACCATCTGCTACTGATACCTCATACCACCCATTATGTCGTATGCATAAACCTGCAACCTCTACTGCTCTGAGGAAAGAATTTTTTGGCTACATATAATGTCTGTTAAAGCCAGATTTACCAAAACGTTAGAGAATTTAAAAAGATAGGGAGGTTGATTGAAGTTAGAAAGAGTGGGACTTACGGAAGTGTGGCTCCAATGACTGAAAACAAACATGAGAACACACCAGGCAGGTGGTTACAACGAACCATCAGCACCAATTTATCCTCAGTGTGTGGGCGGGGATTGTTGGAGACCACCTCGTGGACCAGTCATCCTTCCACAACCTGTCACAGGCGAGGGATACGTCATCTTCTACGGGTGACCCTGAGTCCGCTACTTGAAGACGTGCCTTTGATAGTACGAAGGGTAATAACAAGCTGCTCCATGATGGTGCTCCATCTTACCACCGTATTTCTGTGCGGAAGCACCTCGACCATATCCACCCAGCCCACACACTGAGGCTGAACAGGTGCTGATAGTTCACTGCCACCGTCAATTAAACCACTAGTACAGACAGAATATTGTCACTTTCCTGAAGTGTTCTCACATGTGCCTTCAGTCACTGAAAGCCACACTCAAGGATCTTTGATCTCCGCTTTCTAGTGGGTGTAGTCTACATCCCATGGAACACATTTTCGGCCGTATGTCCGTATGACTTTGCTACTGACAAAGCCTATGAGAGAGGTGACGAGGTAGTTAAACGAGCGAAATCGCGCATTGGGAAGGAGCGAAGTTCAAATTCCCAGCCAGACTTACTGACTGAGGTTTACCGAGGTTCACATACAACGAGATAGACAAATGGTGAAATGGTTACGTCAAAAGGATACAATGGACTGAACCTAGTCCATTTCAAACTTGTGTTACATCTGCAGTGTTAAATTCTACTCTACTCCTCATCTTCATGTTACACTGTCGTAAGGAACTGAGTCTGTTTATGTCAATAAAGGTTCAAATAAAACAATTATCTGCGTCATTCATTCTTTTTATTTCCTCCCACCATGCGTTTCGGGAGTTTACTATGTCATCTTCAGGTAGAACGATGGTATTATGCTACATTTTTGTTAGCTCGATGCAGCCGGTTGTTTGTTGTGGTTTCATTTTGCTGCAAAAACGTATTTTAAACGGTGATATAGTTACTTACAATCTTTTCTAGTGCACAGAAATCTGCAGTTCGTTATAAATATACATTTTTAACTTAATCATGTTGCACACAAAGCAAAAACAAGTAAAGATAAATTGTGCAACTCAGGTGTATACAAGATAAAATACAATTAGTGCAGTAATTAGTGCATTTAGGTACACACACCCCATAACTCTGCGAAGCCACACACTTTCGGGACACAGAATATTCTTTCGGTAACATAGAGGACACTCTACAATACTTTACAACATAGAGGCCACAAACTCAGTCCTTATGAAGAACTGGAAATTTTCAGTGAAACTGACAGCATGGGCAGAACACAATAAATGAAAAGGCTGAGATAGTGGCAATGAGCTTCTTTAAGAGCTTCGCAGATAGCAATGCATAATAATTCTTTCCATTTTCTACTTCCTGATTGACATTAGTAAAAGATAGTTCCCAGAGCACTATACAGAAACATTAAGACTTAGATTATGTTGATACTAAGTCTGCAAGTTTCATACTTTTATTTTTATTTTTCTTCTATGTGTCTTTACTGTCATGTATTTTAATAGCAATACTGCTAACAAGTTCTTCTAAATAATGAAATAATTTGACAATTGTTATATGTGTCTATGGTCAACAATGAAAGACAGCAGTAAGTGCTATCTGAGGCAGGGCAATATATCTTTAGATCGTTACAATCTTTGGCTCGTTTATGTTCTTGGTTTGTGTTCTGTGAAATAAATTAAGATAAAAATATATATTTATGACGAACCGCAGGGATCTGTGCACTGGAACAGATTGTAAGTAGCTCTATCACCGTCTAAAATTTGTTATATTAGTGCCGTACTACGCAAACAAGTACCAGTTACACGTTTTTGTTGTAAAATGGAACCACAACAAACTACTGGCTGCTCCGGCTGGCAGAAATATAACATAATATCAATTTTTCACCTGAAGATATAGAAAAAAAGGAGTTACTGGCGCAGATAATTGTTTTGAGCTTTTACTAACGTACGCAATATGAGTTTTGTTTCTAGTGCACAGAATGCCGTCATTTTTTCGACAAAAGTGATTTGTGCTAATTTGGTTTCGAGGCCTACGCAACTCCACGATTCTTAGCTCCACTGCTAAAGGATGAATTTATCACCTGTATTCTTGATAACAAGTAAGAGGTGCCATTATAAGAGCTGATGCTACGAATATTTTTCGTGACACAATATGTAAGTCTCTGGCAATAAATTTTCGTAGTTTAAGTCCGCTGTCGTCGAGGACTTCGTAGAGTTCTGCTCCATTCAGTGTTTTCCCGAACGGAGCAGTATAATACGAAATTGAAGGCCCGGTTTCGGGGAATCTAAAAGCACAGTGACAGAATTTTCATCGACGTATTTCAGCTGCTGGGTGAGTGCGATCTCGATCACGCCAAATAAAAGTAGACCAGCGTATGTTTCGCTATCTACGTGTGGCAGATGAGTTTTGCGAGAGCGAAAATACTGGAGAGCACGATGTGAATTCTCGGTGAAGACAGCGTTAATGAAACGTGCCTGGGAACGGGTTACGCTTCCATATTTGCATGCCCTATAGGAGCAATCTCTGTCCCAAGGCAGCAGAGCTAATGGCCCTGATTAAAACTGCCGTACACTCTGTTACAGTTAGTAGATTTATGCTGAAATTCATAGTAAATGTGGTGCATTAATACGGTTTGGTGACCATAACGACCAAAGATTGAATCCAGAGAGGTAATTGTAATTAGCAATTAGTGATCAACGCCGGGCCACGCATAAATTACCGACGTTTTTCCCAGCGAAGCACAGCCGTCTCCACTCCGAATGTACATTAGTGGTTCCCTGAATGGACTGCTTTACTTTCGCTTTTAATTATTTTACTCAACATCTGTTATGTATGATCAAAATAATTTATGCCTCTTCAGTTAATACGTTGTACGTTGAAAGTCTGTCAAACATTTTCTTCTATACTTCGATTGACATGGAAGTTCTTCGTGTCTCCCTTTGTTAGTCCATATGCGACTAAGTGAAGGGCCCCGGAGACCTCAAAATAGCAAGCAAATCTGTAAGCAGTTTTATCTCGGTAGAACTCTTAAATAGTGTAAGTTATGTCTTTGGTATGGTAGGAGCTATGAAGGAGTGGTAAGATGCCGGGTTAACATTAGTTCAGACATCCTTTAAAACAAATTTATTAACAATCAATTCTTACTCAACAGTTACTAAAAAACGCATTGTCCCACTTCCTTTATTTTTTTCTCCTTTGAAAGAGTAGCCATTACAAGGATTATTCTTAACTGATAATATTTACACTGATCTAATATCAAGGGTAAAATACCGGTGATACAGGTGAGTCAAATTTTAATCCTAAGCAATTATAACATCAATTAAAAGATTCAACTCAAGCTCAATAACTACATGTGATAAAAAGTTTAAAATCCCCAATGTTATCTTAAAAATGCATGTAGTAACCCTTAAAAATTTATAATAACAAACTGACAACAATTCATACTTGAAAACAATATTCAGATAAATCCAATTTAGCAAAAGCACTTAAAATGCACAGCAAAGAACTGCAGCGGGATCCCCATATCACAAGTTTTATACGCTCCAGTTTTTTTCGTGCCACAATTTAAAATTTGCTCATTTACTGTACAGGTGGATCGAACAGTTTCAAAACAAGTGTAAATGCAAAACTTCTTCAGATGAGCGCCAAATTAATGAACGTGAACTGTTCAATTACAAAAGGTACTTACTTAAGAACAAATCTGCAGAATTAAAATCCACCCTCTGCTACCTCAGTGGGCTTACACAGCCGTAATCTTGCAATCTTATTTCATTTCACGTGTCAGTCTTGCACACACCTCCTGGCAACTCATTACACGCATCATTAAATTGGCGTGATAAGACCTGAAACATAAATCAGTTACCACTGGTCCCACACATGCATACAAAGCAATGGCCCCACCAGGACAAACTCAATGATAATCTTGTAACATAACGGTTAAAAAATCAAATGACCGTCACGAAACGGTGGAACTAGCGGCGCTCCACAAGGATAGACTCAATTACAGTTTTGCAAGATGAATAACTAGAACACACAGATGGGCAGGTACTCAATAATAAAGTTACTCGTGTGTCAATTGTGATGTAATAAAATAAAAGTGATGTTGTTATTCAATGGAAACGTTGGAATTTGAAATTTCGTTCACTGTTTTATCAATCGCAATCGGCGTAAGAATCATGGATTGACCATTGTCATAAGATATTGCATTATGAAGTGTGAATAGTCTTTACTTGCAGTTTCGCGCGCGTTGAAGCAGTCACAGCTAGTGTACTATTGATTAAGAAATTGCATTAGCGTCTTTCTAATTAATTCATGATCGTAGACACGATCACACCCGGTTGTGAAGTTATTATTATCACAAAACAATTTCCTAAGGGACCAGAAAGTTCTTAAGGGCGCAAAAACAACTGTAACATCACACAAAAGGGGAATTCAATATTAAAGCTGATGAAAGAAGACGATAAACAGTTTTTTTTAATGTAAGACGCACATTGGACTGCTGATCTTGGTGTCTGTAATCTTAGCAAAATGCATAATTAAAATGAAAATAATACTGAGGAGATGATAGGAATGAGCACTGCTAAATGATTCAATATTTCCAGAACAAATATTTATTATAAGTAAAACATATATCGTACCTTATGCTTAGTACAACAATGACGGTAGATTTTTATGTCCGTTTCATATCCATTGAGCGCTTTTTTAAATAGCCATTGTCCTCTTGAGTCGCCCGAGTGTCGTCACGATAAGTTGTAACAGTTCTTCTTCTTACACTTCACTCAAACTAAGACGGAACACGTTTTTATACTTTTAGTAAATATTAGATCAGACCGCCACAAATCTGCGTCCGTCTTACTTAGGTAAACAGTACAAGTGTTTAGCGCTCAAGGCTTCATTTTTTCTCCAGTAGCCGGCCGGAATGAGCGAGCGGTTCTTGGCGCTGCAGTCTGGAGCCGCGCGACCTCTACGGTCGCAGGTTCGAATCCTGCCTGGGGCATAGATGTGTGTGATGTCCTTAGGTTGGTTATGTTTAAGTAGTTCTAATTTCTAGGGGACTGATGACCTCAGCAGTTAAGTCCCATAGTGCTCAGAGCCATTTGAACCATTTTTTTGTTCTCCAGTGAACAAAATAGTGAAGGATCGCATATCGATCCGTATTATTCTGTTTATATTGCCGCCGAAAGACGACGAATTACATTATTTAGGAAATTTGACCGCCGCTATGCGACGCCTTATTATACAATAATCATTCTTTATAAACAAGTATTCGCCCTCTGGCTGAAAGTGTTAACTGTTTGCTGGTTTAATGAAGCCAAAATAGCGAATATCACACAATGCAACCAGCGACAGTATAGTGACGGCTGTACCGACCTCCAGCTGTTGCTTTAACCGCCGATCTCCTTCGGGCGACACCAGTATTGTGCAACAGAAGCGCTCTTGCATGCAAAAGGGGAGCTCCTTTCCAAAGTACAACTTTCCAAACAATGCCTCTCAACTACAACTCGGCAGTGCTATCACTCCAGGTGCGGCCAAGTCTTTTTTCGGCACACACATGGACTGCTCCCAGCACAGGGCCCCGCTCGCCATCTTATTCGTGCCGCTGCTAACACAGAGACTCCCTCTCGGCCCGAGCCGCGCCATCTCGCGGACCACATTTGCACAAGCCTCTTTGGTAAAGAGGTCCTACACAATCAGCGATTCCACCAGAGGGGCACAAAGACGAACAACACCAACACTTTGCGGAAGGTTTCGACACACGGCACAGTCTTGAACGAGCAGTCAGTTTATATGACGTCACTTTCTCAGCCCTTTCACTATCATGAGAATACTAACTAGAAGAGAATAAGACATGTAGGAAATTGCGCTGGGATGAGGCACTTCTTCAAATGGTATGTGTAATTAGTCTGGCCAGCCTGCATGGAACATAAGTGCTGAAAGACTTGGTGTGGTGCAATACCCAGAAGAAATTCTCTGAGCCGATGAGAAGGTGGTAGGATATGAAGCTCACCTAGAAGAAAAAATGAAAGTTACAAGAAACTTGCCGTTATAAATAAAGTAGACGAAGTGAGCTTAGAGATAAAGGCTAAAAAAAAAGGTCTTCTTTAAGATAACTCTAGTGTGGTCTGCGTTTGGTCAGGTCGTGAACCTTTCCTCTGGGCGGCTCCTTATATTTTGAACTCTGCTGCTCCTTTACATTTGGAATAAAACCGCAAACATCTCCCTGTTGTTGCCGTGTCCCGGAAACGCCGCCATTGTTCCAGGAGCCGTGGTTCAATTTCTTTTATAGTTGACATGGTTTGGGCTATAAATTACTTCACTGTCAGACGTCTCCCTTTTCTAACCTTTTCTCTGCACCCTACTTCTGAATTTAGTGTATTTAGAATTTAGACTGATCAGTAATGCTATAGTCTGGTAAACTGCAGATAACTAAAGTGTTTCCATATACTTGTATAGGGCACATTATCAATACATTGCTTAGCTGGGATACAGAGGTTAAGGGACGCAAGACATAAGAGGATGACTTTCACGAAACGGCTAAACAGGGGCACGGGCCACCTGCACGTTGCGTATTAACGGCTTGAAGGGGCAACGAAACTTTCATTTTCAGTTATCGACCAAATTTAAAATTTGAAAACGCTGTCATAATTTAGTCATGAAGAGGTATAATTTTGTGCTAAATATTTGACATAAGAAGGCAAGTATTACAGTTAGAAACTGAGTACATATCTTGAGGCAGTGTAACTCATCGCGCGCAAATTACCCAGAATATATTCATCCACTGTTTGAAAATGGGAGCATTTGTAGAGTTCCAACAAACTTTACACATAATTTCAAACATTTACAATACCTTTTGTCGCTGCCACCCCCTTCCCCCCTCCCCTGCAAAATGATGAAAGGACAGCACTGTATCGCTTACTACATTTTCGCTGTCCATACAGTAAAACTTCAATATGGGGCAAAAGGTATTGATTTATTACTTCTGTACTCCTAACTGTATTCGCAACCTCATTTTGTCGGCAGTACCCACACATACCATTGAATGTATATGCAAAATTATATCATTGTACGACACACAGCTCAGAAAATATGACGTCGTACACATTGAGATTTCCGAAAAACTAGCTTTTGCTTAAAATGCAACACAAATATTACGCAGACTGTACATATCGAGGGTTTGATAATGAGCGTACTTGACGACTTCGAACAAAGTTTAAGCCCAATTTTTAACCTTTTCTAAATTTCTCGCTTACATGCTTATGGTCATGTATTTAACACGTTAACTCATTCGTAATGGTTCAAATGGCCCTAAGCACTATGGGACTTAACATCTGAGGTCATCAGTTCCCTAGACGTAGAACTACTTAAAAGTAACTATCCTAAGGACATCACACACATCTATGCCCGAGGCAGGATTCGAATCTGCGTCAGTAGCAGCAGCGCGGTTCCGGTCTGAAGCGCCTACAACCGCTCGGTCACAGCGGCCGGCTACACTCATTTTTAGAGTAATAAGAAATTTGAATCTGTTTCATACATGGGTGATCGATTCCTTAAGGACTTGGTGTTGGGAGCGAGTGGTTTATTGGTTAATACTGACGGCTGTAAAAACGGCTCATTTAAACTCCAGTGGTCAGAGGCAACATTACGGAGACGACAGGAAGTTCGGCATTTTGTTCTTGCTTAATTTCTGTCAGTGGTCAGTGCCTCAGGACAGGGGAGCTCTTATAATATTACTAATATTAAAATGCTGAAAAACTTTTAATCACGTCTGCTGGTGGCAAAGCTTCTGAAATAACATGGTGCATAGAAAATTTTTACTTGCTTAATAACTAATTTGCGTTTCACCATCCAGCATCAGATACCCATCAGACCGACGAGAACATTGACCGACGGCATTGTTCAGAGACCAGTGACCGATCTCAAAATTGCGCAGTTTACATTTCCCGGATACTGATAGAAAAGATCGGTAAAGGAGATCTCAGGGATCCTGAAATAGAAAGTTGATAAAGTAATTGTCGATTGAGCACTAGTGGCGTTCGGCTGTGGCCACCAGACAATTCGTTGACAGCTCTCCTTCGCTGCAGCCTGAGAAAGATCTAAATTGCAACATAATAAATTGAGATGTGGCATTAATGGAAGAGCAAATTAGTTTGTTGATTCAAACGTGGCTGATATCATTAAATTAATGTAACTGTTAAACCAAAGTTACTGATACGAGAGCACACTTTCATTTTATGTGACAGCAATCAATTTCAAACGAGACAGAGAGAGAGAAGGCGCACAGCTTCTGCTTTTATAGTCATAACAAATTACGGGGACTGCCTTCAGCTTGCTTTAAAGTTTGTCTTCTATAAAGTTTCGATATATCATCATTACTCCGGAACATTCTTTACATGAACAGTATAAAAAATACATTTTTTTATAGTAGATCACGACCTTTTCTGCTTACTTTACAGATTTATTTACACAGAGAAAATTTATTCTTAATGTCTTTTAGCACTTATTAACTTTACTCGAAAAACAACATTTCACTGTCATGTCTACATCTACAGTTGTGCTTCATACGGTAACTGCAGCTATACATTTCAAGACCGAAATTGCAAACATTCGCCGAAACAGCAGAGAAAATGCGCCTGACGAGTCTTAGGAGATACACTCGGTCTATTTTATGGATAACAGACAGCTTAATCCTACCTTGAAGTCCACCGGACACTGACATCGCTCTGGATTATGACTCACAGTACAGAACGACATAATGAGTTTCTTGTTTTGCAAATCAAACTGCCTTTTCCTGCTGCTGATTACTTTATTTACCCCATACGCGTTTCGCCTTCTCCTGTTCTAAGGCATCATCAGTGGGATCTATAACGATTCAGTTTTGTTAGTTATAGATTATCAAACAGTTCACTTCGCAGATTTTTTGTAAAAAAAAAAGTAATTACTTACGATTTACTGATCTGCGTTTCCTCGCATCTGGTCTGGAGATCGCACTACCACTTTTATCACTGCCCTCTATTCACATCTTTCTGTTCTCGCCATCCACACACTCTTCACCATGTTTCTCACTCTTTTTTGTGGTGGACTATTGTCCTTTTGTCACTCGATACAACTACTTCGTCGTACACTTCTTTTCACAGAGTAAATATTGCGACTCCATTACGTGTTTCATCTTCTTTGGTATGTTTACCTATTTGTTGCCAACCTAACGAAGTGTATGCTCGTTACTAACTTCTATTTATGATGTTTATACCGTGTTTGTGAGTGTATGTATGAGTGAGAGGGAGCCGATTTTTTTTTTTTTTTTTTTTTTTGGCCGGGGGGGGGGGGGGGGGGGGTTGTACTAGCTGTTAGCGAGTGGCTGAAAAATTTGCCGACAGCAGTTTTGTAGTGGGGTCGCAATATTTACGCTGTGAAATGAAGTGTACGACGAAATACATGTATCGAGTGACAAAACAACAATAGCCCACCACAAAAAAGAGTGAGAAACATGGTGAAGAGTGTGTGGATGGCGAGAACACAAAGATGTGAATATAGGGCAGTGATAAAAGTGGTAGTGCGACCTCCAGGCCAGGTGTGAGGAAACGCAGATCACCAGATCGTAAGTAATTACTTATTTTTTCCTACAAAAAATCGCGAAGTGAACTGTTTGATAATCTATAACTAACAAAACTGTATCGTTATAGATCCCACTGATGATGCCTTAGAACAGGAGAAGGCGAAACGCATATGGGATAAATAAAGTAACTAGCAGCAGCAAAAGGAAGTTTGATTTGCAAAACCAGTATTTATAAGCTTGCTGCGGAGGATGTCCACACAAACAAATTTGTTACAATGAGGTTCGTTCTTTCAGAAACCTTCAGCCCAGTCGCTTTTCTATATCTGATGTTTCGTATGCACGTGCTTTTTTACTAGGTGAAGACGCGGGCCTGTATCAAAGGCTTTCTGGAAGTCAAGAAATACGGTGTCGTCACAGTACCCGCTACCTACTGACTCCTTAGCCCACTCGCCCCGCGCGGCCGTGTCCGCTGCCCCGGAACGATCGCGCTGCCTTCCCACGCACCGCCACAGCCGCAGCGGCAGCCGCAAGAGCCGTGCCCAAGGATGCGGTCTCCGGGGCCTCGCGGAGCTGCAAGGATGCGCGGCCGCCGCCCCCGGCCTCGCAGGGCTGCAGCGGGGGCAAAACAGCGGCAGTCTGCGGAAACGCCGAGCTGCGGTCGCGCCGAGGCCTCCGCTGGACCGCTCGGGCCTTGGCGCTTTTTCACCTGCCGGGCTAACCTCCAACGTCGTGTTAACGATGCGTCATTCCAAATTAACTCTACAGTGCCTGTTAACGGTGTCTAGTACACTAAAACGAACCACCCTTCCTTGTTCGAGTGCGTTCAATAATGCAGCACATCTTTTTTCTCATCTCTAATTTCGGTTGAAAAAGTGCTGCTTTTCTTGTGGGACATCATGGTATATCCCCACTTCAGCTTCTATGGTTTCGACAGTTGGTGGCTCCATACGTCACCATCAAATGGCGTCTGTAACAGAGGTGCGATCCCAGAAGAGAGCTGTCATTGCGCTTCTTTAGGCAGAAAACCAGAGCATCTTAGATATCCATAGAAGCCTGCGAGAATGTCTACGGAGACCGGGCAGTGAACAAAAGCACGGTGAGTCGTTTGCGACGCATCTGTCATCATAGCGACGAGGTCGTGCACACCTGTCCGGCCTGCCGCACACAGCTGTGTGACTCTTGCAGTGTAAGAACGTGCGGACACTCTCATTCGATCTACGAGACGGATCGCAGTTAGACACTCCGCTGCACAACTTGGACGTCTCTGTTGGTAGTGCCGACAAGCTCGTTCACCAGTTGTGGTACTCCAAGGTGTGTGTGTCCGCTCGGTTCCCCGCTGCCTGACAGAAGACCATAAAGAGCAAAGCGGTAGTCCATGGGATGGCGCCACACCACCTCTCCTTCGAAGAAAAAGTTCAAAGCTGCACTCTCAGCCGGTGAAGCCATGGCGACGGTCTTCGGGGAGACTGAAGGGGTTATTCTGTTTCATACCGTGTCTCATGGTGCAACAATCAACTCCGAACTGTATTGCGCTAACCTCAGGAAATTGAAGACACGGATTCAGCGCGTTCATCGCCATAAAAATTAAAACGATCTTCTCATCTTCCATGAGAATGCAAGGCCTCACAGAAGTCTGCGCATCCGAGAGGAACTCGCAAAACTTCATTTGACTGTTCTTCCTCATCCATCCTACAGCATGGATCTCGCACCTTCCGACTTCCATCTGTCTGGTGCAATGAATCACACACTCCGCGGGAAGCAGTACGTGGATGATTTATAGGTTAATGATGCAGCGAGACGTTGGCTCCAGAGAACAGTACCGTGCGAGCATTCAGGCCCTCGCAGTAAGGTGGCGTAAAGGTGCCACAATAAGAATATTATGTTGAAAAACCGTGTTTTGTAGCCAGTGGGGAACGGTACGGTGTACTGGAATCCTGAGTAAAACCACACTGCTTTCAGAAAAAAAGTGTTGCGTTATATACTGAACACCCTCGTATTTTACTGCATTTACTAATTTTTCAGTTATCATTTGCATTCTGTCATTTATTTCTTTAAATCCGTGGCACCCGACTCGGAGAGAGCCAGTGTCAATCCTGGTGATGGAGGAAATGATCGTGACTGGAATTTTCCACTCAGAAAGGAAGAAAGCAAATTGTGTTCTACAAGGAGACTCGCCAGTCTGTCACTTTTCAACTTCATAACAGAATACTTCACACAGAGCATTATCGACAGCTCAGGAACACTCACACCTCACGCAGATGACTTTGTAATAGGCTCAGAAAAAAAAGAGGAGCTACAAAACGTATGAACAGATTCTCGTTGCGGGCTCTGGAAAATGGTATACAAATAAACCACAGTAAAGCCGAACAGATGATTTTCAGAAGAGGTGACAAACTCTGTCGAAGAGGCATACTGGACCTTGCAATTAAACCACTAGAACTGGCACCAAAAGACAGATATCTCGTAGTTACTCTGCAAACAATACTGACATCACTCAACACCTGTCTGAAAGAAAGAGCAACAGCCGCAATAAAAGCAAATAACAACATCCAACAACTTAAAAAGAACTCTCGATAAAAACGGCACTGTCGCTGTTTAACACGGCAGTAGCACCAATAACAAAGTTACGGGATTGACATAATCTGTCACAAACGGAAAGTCGATAACCTGGTAACATTAGAGATAATCAAACCCCGCTGTATGAAACAAGTCCTCAGTAACGGGAAGATAGCACCTTGAGGACTGGTTTCTGTCTTAATGAAAGAAATCTTCTTCGTGGAAAACATTACAGTGCATATGCTCCTGCCAAACACCAAGACCTGCAAATTGTTGTTGTTGTTGTTGTCTTCAGTCCTGAGACTGGTTTGATGCAGCTCTCCATGCTACTCTATCCTGTGCAAGCTTCTTCATCTCCCAGTACTCACTGCAACCTACATACTTCTGAATCTGCTTAGTGTATTCATCTCTTGGTCTCCCTCTACGATTTTTACCCTCCACACTGCCCTCCAATGCTAAATTTGTGATCCCTTGATGCCTCAGAACATGTCCTACCAACCGCTCCCTTCTTCTTATCAAGTTGAGCTACAAACTCCTCTTCTCCCCAATTCTGTTCAATACTTCCTCAATAGTTATGTGATCTACCCATCTAATCTTAGGCATTCTTCTGTAGCACCACATTTCGAAAACTTCTATTCTCTTCTTGTCCAAACTATTTATCGTCCATGTTTCACTTCCATACATGGCTACACTCCATACAAATACTTTCAGAAACGACTTCCTGACACTTAAATCTAGACTCGATGTTAACAAATTTCTCTTCATCAGAAATGCTTTCGTTGCCATTGCCAGTCTACATTTTACATCCTCTGTACTTCGACCATCATCAGTTATTTTGCTCCCTAAATAGCAAAACTCCTTTACTACTTTAAGTGTCTCATTTCCTAATCTAATTCCCTCAGCATCACCCGACTGAATTCGACTACATTTCATTACGCTCGTTTTGCTTTTGTTGATGTTCATCTTATATCTTCCTTTCAAGACACTGTCCATTCCGTTCAACTGCTCTTCCAAGTCCTGTGCTGTCTCTGACAGAATTACAATGTCATCGGCGAACCCGAAAGTTTTTATTTCTTCTCCATGGATTTTAATACCTACTCCGAAATTTTCTTTTGTTTCCTTTACTGCTTGTCCAACATATAGATTGAATAACATCGGGAGAGGCTACAACCCTGTCTCACTCCCTTTCCAACCACTGCTTCCCTTTCGGCCCCTCGACTCTTATAACTGCCATCTGGTTTCTGTACAAATTGTAAATAGCCTTGTGCTCCCTGTATTTTACCCCTGCCACCTTTAGAATTTGAAAGAGAGTATTCCAGTCAACATTGTCAAAAGCATTCTCTAAGTCTACAAATGCTAGAAACGTAGTTTTGCCTTTCAGTAATCTATTTTCTACTGCCTCTCGTGTACCAACATTTCTACGGAATCCAAACTGATCTTCCCCGAGGTCGGCTTCTACCAGTTTTTCCATTCGTCTGTAAAGAATTCGCGTTAGTATTTTGCAGCTGTGACTTATTAAACTGATTGTTCGGTAATTTTCACATCTGTCAACACCTGCTTTCTTTGGGATTGGAATTATTATATTCTTCTTGAAGTCTGAGGGTATTTCGCCTCTCTCATACATCTTGCTCACCAGATGGTAGAGTTTTCTCTGGACTGGCTCTCCCAAGGCAGTCAGTAGTTCCAATAGAATGTTGTCTACTCCCGGGGCCCTGTCTTAATGGCTCTGAGCACTATGGGACTCAACGTCTGAGGTCATAAGTCCCCTACAACTTAGAACTAGTTAGACCTAACTAACCTAAAGACATCACACACATCCATGCCCTAGGCAGGATTCGAACCTGCGACCGTAGCGGTCACGCGGTTCCAGACTGAAGCGCCTAGAACCTCTCGGCCACACACGTCGGCCCGGGGCCCTGTTTCGACTCAGGTCTTTCAGTGCTCTGTCAATCTCTTCACGCAGTATCGTATCTCCCATTTCATCTTCGTCTACATCCTCTTCCATTTCCATAATATTGTCCTCAAGTACATCGCCCTTGTATAGAACCTCTATATACTCCTTCCACCTTCCTGTTTTCCCTTCTTTGCTTAGAACTGGATTTCCATCTGTGCTCTTGATATTCATACAAGTGGCTCTCTTTTCTCCAAAGGTAACTTTAATTTTCCTGTAGGCAGTGTCTATCTTACCCCTAGTGAGATAAGCCTCTACATCCTTACATCTGTCCTCTAGCCATCCCTGCTTAGCCATTTTGCACTTCTTGTCAATCTCATTTTTGAGACGTTTGTATTCCATTTTGCCTGCTTCTTTTACTGCGATTTTATATTTTCTCCTTTCATCAATTAAATTCAATATTTCTTCTGTTACCCTAGGTTTTCTACTAGCCCTCGTCTTTTTACCTACTTGATCCCCTGCTGCCTTCACAACTCCATCCCTCACAACTACCCATTCTTCTTCTTCCCTTATGCCCTCCCTGAAACTCTCTACAACCTCTGATTTAGTCAATTTATCCAAGTCCCATCTCCTTAAATTCCCACCTTTTTGCAGTTTCTTCAGTTTTAATCTACAGTCCATAACCAGTAGATAGTGGTCAGAGTCCACATCTGCCCCAGGAAATGTCTTACAATTTAAAACCTGGTTCCTAAATCTCTGTCTTAGCATTATATAATCTATCTGATACCTTCTAGTATCTCCAGGATTCTTCCATGTATACCACCTTCTTTTATGATTCTTGAACCAAGTTTTAGCTATGGTTAAGTTATGCTCTGTGCAAAATTCTACCAGATGGCTTCCTCTTTCATTTCTCACCTCCAATCCATATTCATCCACTATGTTTCCTTCTCTCCCTTTTCCTACTCTCGAATTCCAGTCTCCCATGACTATTAAATTTTCGTCTCCCTTCACTACCTGAATAATTTCTTTTATCTCATCATACATTTCATCAATTTCTTCATCATCTGCAGAGCTAGTTGGCATATAAACTTGTACTACTGTAGTAGGCATGGGCTTCGTGTCTATCGTTACCACAATAATGTGTTCACTATGCTGTTTGTAGTAGCTTCCCCGCACTCCTATTTTTTTATTCATTATTAAACCTACTCCTGCATTACCCCTGTTTGATTCTGTATTTATAGCCCTGTATTCACCTGACCAAAAGTCTTGTTCCTCCTGCCACCGAACTTCACTAATTCCCACTATATCTAACTTTAACCTATCCATTTCCCTTTTTAAACTTTCTGACCTACCTGCCCGATTAAGGGATCTGACATTCCTCGCTCCGATCCGTAGAACGCCAGTTGTCTTTCTCCTGATAACGACGTCCTCTTGAGCAGTCCCCACCCGGAGATCCGAATGGGGGACTATTTTACCTCCGGAATATTTTACCCAAGAAGACGCCATCATCATTTAACCATACAGTAAAGCTGCATGCCCTCGGGAAAAATTACGGCTGTAGTTTCTCCTTGCTTTCAGCAGTTCGCAGTACCAGCACAGCAATGCCGTTTTGGTTAATGTTACAAGGCGAGATCAGTCAATCATCCAGACTGTTACCCCTGCAACTACTGAAACGGCTGCTGCCCCTTTTCAGGAACCACACGTTTGTCTGGCCACTCAACAGATACCCCTCCGTTGTGGTTGCACCTACGGTACGGCGATCTGTATCGCTGAGGCGCGCAAGCCTTTGCACCAACGGCAAAGTCCTTGGTTCACGGGTGGGTGGTGGTGGGGGGGGGGGGGGGGGAGACCAGCGAAAGCACACGCCAAATACTCAAAGAAAAATTCAACTCTCTCGGGAACGACTTCCAATTAACCGCTGCCATAATTACAGAGGAAAGGAAACTGGCAAAATAGGAAGTCCGATATGCAGTAACACCGTAAGCAACGCAAAGTTTTCACCACTTGTTCCGCGAGAACAAGAGATTCCCCCAGCCGAATGAAGACAGCGTGTGTGATTCATGCAAAAAATTGCAGAAAAGGACTAATGTCAATAAAAAAACTAGGACTAGAGTAGTATTACTCAGTTTTGTATTTGTGTTTGGATGTGTATTTGTTTTGTATCTGCGCATTGTGCGTCTTTTTATTCAGAAACAAAAAAAGAAGAATTGCTAGAGAAGAATAGATACTCACAAAATAGTATCCTGCGTTCGGCTCCAAAACACCTTAGCAGTGTCTCGTTGAATGGCAACACAAAAAAATGTTAATGATGATCTGTCTGTTGGATGCCATCCTCCGCTACCCATTATCTGCTATTCATGAGGCACAATCTATACGAAATGCCAAATTTTCCCTCCCTCCCTCCCACCAAATCCCATCCTTTTCTTTACTCAGTAACGCAAAAAATGCCCTACACTTACGTTCATATAACTCATCCACACCAGGAGATAAAGCTATGTCTCTGAAACAGTTCCTGTCTACTTAGGAAAATGGTCAACCCCTCAGGGTCTTCCAACCAACAACACAGTGCAGTTACTTTACTTACATAACGAACACAACACCACACCGTGAAAGCACACAACAAAGACATTTAAACACTGCTCTGGATACGTACGGAATGTACAGAAGAAAGTAGACGATCTCCCCAGTTTATGTTTGATCATGTCTTCTGTACATGAATAAAAATTCAGACTGATGTAATGAGGTAAGAGAGTGATTTGTTTTCAGAATTATAAGTTTTAAATTCTTCCACCAAGTTCGAAAGTTTAACCAGACATCAGTTGGTCGACATGCCATCAGATGGTCGACATGTGCGCATGACGTGTCGCAGAAGTAGCTGTATACTGTAAGACAATTATTGAGCTGTACGAAAAAAAAGTAAATTATTTACAAATTACAGCACAGATATTATGATTTACGTTATGACATGTTCGATATGCCTGCCATGATTGGCGACGATATAGCGCAGACGGATAGCGAAATTCTGTATGACCTGCTGAAATGTCGGAACGTCGGTGCTGCCGACGACTCCTCGAGCATGGATGTGTGTGATGTCCTTAGGTTAGTTAGGTTTAAGTAGTTCTAAGTTCTAGGGGACTGATGACCGCAGCAGTTAAGTCCCATAGTGCTCAGAGCCATTTGAACCATTTGTCGACGACCTGCTGAACGGCTGTTTTCAGGTCAGCAATGGTTTCGGGCTTACTGCCGTACACCGTGTCTTTAATATAGCCCCACAAAAAGGAGCCGCATGGATTCAGATCCGGAGAATACATCGGTCAATCGAGGCCCATGCGAGTGGCATCTGGGTACGCAGAGCCAAAATGCGGTCCCCAAATTGCTCCTCCAGGACATCAAACACTCTATTGCTTCGATGGGGTCCAGCTCCGTCTTGCATGAACCACATCTTGTCGAAATCAGGGTTGATTTGGACAACGGGGATGGAATCATCTTCCAAAACCTTCATTTGCCATTCGGCAGTCACTGTTCCATCAAGGAATATCGCACCGATTATTCCGTGACTAGGCACTGCACGTCACACAGCCACCCATTGACGGTGAAGAGACTTCTCGATCGCGAAATGCGGATTCTTAGTCCTCCGAATGCGCCAATTTTGCGTTTTGACGGGCCCATCCAAATGAAAGTGGGCTTCGTCGCTCAACCAAACCATATTCACATGAAACTAATTCCCATCATGCCCCACGGGCAACAGCGCAGTCTGCACGTCCTATCGCAAACCGTTCAGAAATTATGACGACTTTATCTCATATAGTTCAATAGTTGTCACCCTGTTCATGAAAAGCCTGTGTCGAATGTGTAGCATGTTTACATATGTGTTAGTGGGAGAGGGGGGACAAGACTAAACCTCACGCCTGCTCGTAGCCTAGTCCTTATTTATTTAGACACAGCAGAGGTGTTTGAAATATAACAGACAACATTGGTAAAAGTTTCATGACGAGGAACTATAAGCTATTCCCTCTCTTAAGCCAACGGCCTTGCCGCAGTGGTAACATTGGTTCCTGTCAGAGTATCGAAGCTAAGCGCTGTCGGGTTTGGCTACCACCTGGACGAGTGACCGTCCGGGTCCGCCTAGTGCTGCTTGCAAGCGGGGCGCAGTCAGCACTTGTGAGGTCAACTGAGGAGCTACTTGGTTCAGAAGTGGCGGCTCCGGTCACGAAAACTAACAACGATCGGGAGAGAAATGTGCTGATCATATGCCCCTCCATATTCGCATCCAGTGACACTTATTGGATGAGGGTGACACGGCTGGCGGTCGGTATCGTTGGGCCTTCCGAGATCTGTTCTGATGGAGATACCCTATCTTGTAAGCCAAGTTTCATCCATCACTAGTTTTCGAACTGCGTACTTCACAGCCGAAAGCCATTTATGAAAAGTATGTTGGCTATTCTCTGGGGCAAAAATATGCATATTATATCACGGGAAATTAAATGCATGCATGTCCAAAGGAACGTTGCCTCGTCATTAGAATAACACAGGCACTGCAAAATATCGCATTTCTCTGCCGCTACCGGACAAACGACTTTCAAAGTACAACGTCTGACCTATATGGGAATGTAATAATGGATGTACGAGTCCAGATTGTACATGGATGGTCGACGAAATACGGAAGTTTTGGTCGAGAGGTGAGTCGTGCACGGACAGAGAAAAGGTAGGGCGAGAAACCCGGGTTCGAGACCCGATCCGGTACAAATTTTCATTGTCGTCATTCCATTCAACTGCTGATAGTTGTTATTATTCGCAATTGCGGATACATTTACTGTATTTTTTAACGACTGTAGTCGCCGCAGAGCCTGTTCCTTTGGACTGTAATTATAATAACACAGAACTGCAATGTCGTATCCCAGAGGTTAAGACATCAAACGACAGACTGATGAATACATACATAAGTATGAACTGTCTATGGAGAACGCCAATTTTGTTTTCGGTTTCTTTTTCAAGTTAAGATCTTGTTCACTCATACTTCACAGTACTTTTCACCCCACATACTCACCTTGATTTCTTTACCTACATCACCATCTCGTTCACAGTGCACAATAATATAAAGAGCGTGGCAAAGTGACAGATATGGGCGACAGCTTTTGTTAGAGAGAAAATGTTCGCTGACGCTTTCCGAGTAGGCTATTTGTCCTTTTGTATCGATTAGGCCTCTGAGAGGTAGCGAGGTGTAGGCACTCCGTGACCTGCGGATGCGTCGTGTGTTACCTACAGTCCATCCTCTGCTCCGTAGGCCCAGCAAAATTAATGTCCCTGATTCGCTTCTAAAATACCTTTATCCGCTGAGAGACACTCTAGCTTAAGGTTTTCTTGTTGAAAATCTGTCGTTTTACTGGGTTATATCATACACAGCACACGTGGTACTCTACTAGTTTGGGAAATATCGTCTACCAGGACCAGTAAATACCATGGACGCCCAGCGTCTCCGGCAACGTCAGCGAACATTTTCTCTCTAACAGAAGTTGTTCCATACGACGTGATCCATCACTCCTTGAAGACTGAGGTAAAGAATTTAAAACATCTCATTTCTCCTAGTTTCATACCAGTATTTTAAGTGTATACCCAATCGCCCTCAACTAGGCTACACGAAAGTTTCAAATTTCCCCGATTATCTTAATATCCCCACATCGTCAGTTTAATTATTCAAATGGCTCTAAGGACTATGGGACTAACATCTGAGGTCATCAGTCCCCTAGAACTTAGAACTACTTAAACCTAACTAACCCAAGGACATGACACACGCCCATGCCCGAGGCAGGATCCGAACCTGCGACCGTAGCGGTCGCGCGGTTTCACACTGGAGCGCCTAGAACCGGTCGGCCACACCGGCAAGCAGAAATCAAAATAGTAAAGGTTAATTACTCAGATTACATTTGATGATTTACTGTAAACGATAAAATATACCTAAAAATAAATGTATCCCAAAACCATACGTACAGTGTGAAAGCACTTTTTTTTAACTTCCTGGCAATATTTCGGATTTTCTTTAGTTTTCCGTTTTCAAAACCATTAAAATTTTAAATTTTGTAACTATTCCTTTATATGATTTGTTGCCCTAGCTTGAATTGTTGCTTTTTTAGATAATTCAGCATGGTTCGGGAAAAAATATGGAGATTTTTCTGGAAACTCCACAATTACTTCTTTGATGCAATTAATAATCTCACAGTTGCCTTTGTATACTACTGATGCGCTCTTCTAAATCACAAAGTGTTCAGTGCATATTGGTATGTCGGTTATGGAATGACTTTGGACGTGTTTAAATAACAACAGATGAATAAAGCCTCTTTCCAAAACCGCGAAGAAGAGCTTTCATTGTAGTAACATTATTCCTTGTGGTGAGTTTGGTAAAGGGCAAAGCGGTATAGCCAAATATTTTAGTGCCGCGTGGGGAAGCAAGCTGGTTTGAAAAATAATAAGTAGCTAGGAACCGCCATACTGCAGACAGAATTGACATTATCATAGTTTTAGAATTATTTGAAATTCATAACATACGTTCCTTAAAATTTTTGTGGTCCACGTGATACGTATGTATGGAATTTACTGCTCATGAACTGCACTCAGAAACACGTAGGTTTCTAATCAGACAGAACTATCATGGTAGGTAGTTTCAGATGTATCGTGTCCACTGTACAATAGCCAGAGACCGGCGTATCAGATATCAGTCATCTTCTCCAGTAGCTGCCGGGTGTCGAATGTCCGGAGGCAGACCTGCTGCCCCGCACAATTCAATATAAGCCGCTCTCTCGCAGGAGATGCTTATCTGGACCAAGTGATCTCGGCCCGTCCTCGTGATCCAATTACTTTGTATAATCGAAGAGGAGGACGGTGTTTAGTTAACAGCCACCGACTGGTTCTAGAAGACGAGAATTTCCACTCCTCTGATGGCATAAAACAAGTTATCAGGCGCCTCAGACTGAAGGGGTATTACAGGCAAATTAAATTGGTGTCCTGAGCAACGGGAATGGGTTCGTGACCTCACGCTGTGAGTTCCGTATTTGTATGTACCTCCCGGCGGTTCGTGAAACCCATCTACAGCGAAGGAGCTAAGCTAGTCGCAAATCTTTTTTCTTTATATGCAGAGTGTTACATTAGCCACGGTTTTAAAGATCATGTGGTCCAGGAGCTATACAATGAATGGAAAAAGCTTCACTTTTAGTGACACATCAAATCTTTATTTAGTCTTTTTCTTAATTTTTTAGGTTAAACATGTTAGTTTGGTAATGGGTCCAGTCTTTCTTGTGCAGTATCTTGCCTGTCACTAAGAATGTAGCCTGCTTTTTCAGTACTCTGCCCATATGAACAACGTCGTGAAATACGAACTTCCCGTAAATTTAAAACGAGATCGTTGATTAGATAAAGTTAACTTTTAGTAAAGAAAATTGTCGCTTGTAGGAAACTACCGCCAATTCAAAGATACTACCGACAGGGGATACGCAGCCAGTGAAGTAGTGCAATGCTATACTATACCAGACGTGTAATATACGTACGATTATATGACAGATGAATGTATGTCAGTCATGAATAAGATTATTTGACAGTTATGTAACTTTGGCAGTTGGTGTGAAGAATGTGATTGGCAGTCCCAACTACAGTGTTATGACTTTCTTTCCTATAATGCTGACGTCGGCTTCTACAGTTTCCAGATAGATTCAGCCACACATTTATCGTCTTTTGTGCCAAGATGCATATGTGACCATCGTGTATGTAAGTTATTAGGTATTTTGCTGTTTCTGCCAGCGTGTAACACAAATTTATTACGCGAACTTGGTGTACCGTCGACATAAGCTGGCTGAATGGAACTTATTATGTTGAGTCTACACGTAAAGTGAAAAGTAAGTAGCTATCAAGAAGTACGATTCTGATTTATAATACTTTTTTATTTTTATGTTTTACGTTATTGTTTTCCTTATTTCTCGACATTGATGATACATTTCACTGCTTAGTATTTACTTCTATCAATTTTATATTTGCTGGGCAGAAGCCTTCTCTGTTGTTTCCGATAGATTAAGGTTTTCATTTGTGCGCTTCCATATCGCTTTCAACATTGTCTACCGCCATCTAAACACCTACTATTAGGTCCTCGTCTTAATGGTTACTTACCTCTCGGAATCCCGTAGAGAACCTCCCCCGTTCATTTGCTATTCGTTAGTAGACTAAATGATACGCTGATCTCTGTTTAATTTACATTATAACCGTAAACTCTCTTTTACTCCAGTCTCTACTCTGATTCATTTGCTTGTTTTCCCGTCTCTCTCCAGCTAAAACTTAACGTCTGTCTCGGTATTGCTAGCTGACAAAAGCTCACTTGTGTATTCCATCTCAAAAATTTGAATTTTTGTTTATAACACTACAGAAACGAACAACGTTCACAGGGAAGGAGGCATTCCTCTATTGGAAATAGAAAAGTAAATATTAAAAGGGTTCGGTATATACTTGTTTAATAAGATGAGGTTCTCCAAGCTGAAATTAACTGGACAATGCAAGGCAATTTCTCATTTAATCCATACATTTAAGCTACGCTACTGCATTTCCTGAACGTATTGTCGATGTTGTTTGTAAGTGGCATCTGCGTTGTGGATTTTAAGCAGCACCGTACTCCACCAGCGGTGACGTGAAACTGGCGTTGTAATTTGTAAGTGGTTCGACGTTATTCAACTTGTAACCTGCCCCTCACTTATCGACCTTAATGACAGTGAAAAATTAAACCGCGTGTACCTAATGGAAATTTGGGAAAAGCAATCGTCACCAAAGTTAATTTGTCGGTAAAGAGGGAGGAAAGGGTTACATCTAAATGAAAGGAAAAATGCTAATGAAACTGGTGACAATTAATTTTGAAAAGGGGTAAAGTTAATAAAGAAAGTAAACGTGCGGCCGTTACGTTAACAATTAACTAGCGGTAATTAGATATTTGAGATTTGGGGGAATTTACGGCCGCCAGTCCTAAGGACAATTACTATAGTAACTGAAAAAGAAAGGTTATTACGCATATAAATAGCACTAGAAGCGTGGCAACTCAAGGTTGACACGTGTAGTGTGAAAACTGAAAGTTTGTCAGAAGTAATAAATTTCGCTACACTCTGACTTAATTTAGCAAAAGAATTAATAAAACCGGAAAATCGAAAGTTAATTTAGTGACTGAAGTTAATAGTGAGCTCTCTTTCTGAAGCACATAGAAATTCAGTAAAATACTGTTAGTCTTGAACTACCTCAACAATCATTTCAAAAGCTACTTGAATCTACGCAATTTAGAAGTAAGAGATTTAACTTTGAACTTGAATTAAATGATTCTGAACAATTAACAATAGTAAAATTTAGTATGCACCAAGCTGAGCTGCAGTCACAGGTAAGCTAAAATATGGTAACAAAACTCGCACTCTTAATTTGTGCTTGTGTAATCTAAGTATTGTAGCCAGCTATGAATACCTTAACTGAACTATGAAATTAAAGCAGTGAAACCGAATGATGCTGGCGTTTGAATTTCAACGACACTCGGGTTCATTCCGGAAAAGGAAGGGACCCTGCTTGGTAATGCAATTGGGACAATGAGCAACAAACGTTTATGCTAAGTTGCTGTAATTTTGTGATGCAGCAATTTTAAAACTTTGAAAAGCTGAGGTCTGCCATACAGTTCTAAAACTTTACGTGCTTCCAGTCTTCCTTGTTGGTTGATTGAAGGTTTGAGGCCATCGATCGAGGAGGTGGCGACAGTCACTCATTGTCGGCCGTCGCTGTTGCAGAAGCTGGATGTTGGCGCGCCTTCTTCTCGACACGGTCACCAGACGAAACGGGCTCTTGATGTGCGCCAGCTAATTCTCGCGGGAACTTCACACAACACACCAGCTCCACTGCACCACCCCAGCCAGACTGCCCCTGCTCTGCCTCGCGCTCCACGCGGCAGAGTTAACACTACCAAAGATCCTAAACACTCTGGTTCTCCACACGACCTATCGATGTATTCGTTCGATAGCATAGTTTTCCCTAGACAAGACCCAGCATAAAAATACAAATAATATTTACAAAACAACCAATTATATATCGACATAAATGCATATATATATATATATATATATATATATATATATATATATATACAAATAGTGCAACAATTACAATATATAAAGACACAGAAATGTCATATCTTGAGGTAAAAAAACAAGGAAAAAAATTATAGTACAATAGATGGAAATAGGAGGATATGCATTTCCTGCGTTACGAACTGTACGGCACATAAAGTGTAATTTAATAACTGGGTTAGATTATTAGTTTTAGTGGCACAGTACTAAATTCGTTCTTGTTTTAATAACTGCAAAGCTGTGGAATTATATAGTGTTTTTGTAGTGGATTTTTCTTATCTTTACGTTATTGCGCATATAAACTGACGAGTCAAACCACCTGCTTAATAGCTTGCTGGTCATCTTTGGAACGCGGTACAGCAGCGATTCTGACTACCATCGATTCTACAATTTGTTGGTAGGTTTGTGGAGGTATATGGTGTCAGATTCCTACACACAAGTGATGTAGTTCCCGTAAATAACGGGCCGGCTATTTGTGTACGAGGTGATAGCGCCCGATAGAGACCCAGAAGGGCGAATTTGGTGACCAAGACATGTACGTGATTTCACTATGTTGTTCTTCAAACCACTTTAGCACCATTCTACGTTCGAGACACAGGCAATTGTACTGCTGAAAGATAACATCGCATCAGGGAAGACGTGAAGCATGTAGAAATGGCCTGCCAGAGTGGCTGAGCGGTTCTAGGCGCTTCAGTCTGGAACCGCGCGACCGCTACGGTCGCAGGTTCGAATCCTGCCTCGGGCATACATGTGTGTGATGTCCTTAGGTTAGTTAGGTTTAAGTAGTTCTAAGTTCTAGGGGACTGATGACCTCAGATGTTAACTCCCGTAGTGCTCAGAGCCATTTAAAGAGATGCAGGTGGTCCGCCGCTGAAATGATGTCTTCGACTACTACTGCAGGTTCCACGCAAGCGCAGGAAATGTCTCCCACGGCATAATAGTGCCCTCATCAGTCTGCGCCCGTGACGCGGTCAGCCCCAATGACGGCGTCTGTGGAGACGACCATCGACCTGATGCAACAAGAAACGTGATCATCGGCAGAAAGGAAATGAAATCTCTTGGAGATTCTGAGGTACAACGTTGGAAATCCCAGTTGAAGATGAAATGGACTGATACGACCATTAACCAGTACATTGGTGAGGAAAAAATATTAAAGAAAACAGTTGGAGATGACGTGAGTGGATGCAACAGATGATGTCCCGATCGCTTCCTTCCTTCTACAACGATCAAAACAAGGGAACAAAGCACGAGGAAGAATCCGAGTGAAGTTTTAAAACAAGCTATAAATAATACGGGCGTTAATGAGGCTGTCGAAATGAAGGGATTAGCTTGTTTTAGTTCGAGATGGAGAACAGGCAAGTAGTCGAATGATTCATGATGAAAAAAAGGAATCACTGCCAGAGAGGAAAAAAACAACAACGACTTTAGCATCATAGTTGCAAGTTTTCAAAGAAAGAAAGAAAATGTCCCAAGAAAAGTGAATTACAACAGTGTACAGTATATACGACAACTACTTACGGTTCAGTTTGCGTTTTAAGTGCTCGAGTGGGCTTGTTAATTGACCGTGCGTCTGTAACGAACCGACTGCCACACACGTGCCAGTGCTACTACGTCACGAACACCCGTCGTGCTGCACTCGCTCCAGGCCTTAGCAGCTCAAGCGATATTGTGCATGACGATATCGGTACGCACGTGACAGCATGCGCTACCTAATATGTTTCAAAACGCCGCGCATAGAAATGGACTTCTTCCGCTGTATGCCTCGGTTTCTATTGGAGATGAAAAGGGAGGCCAAGTGTTCTGGATAGCCCTTTGGATGGGGACAATTTGTATACCCAACAAAAGGATCTTCCTAGTCTCAGTATTCTAGAGTACAGGATCAAAGTATGAATATTACACGTTGGAGATGACGGTCGAATCCCGGCGGTCCCGTGCCCACTGCAGTCATAATTGTCAGTGTTGTTGAGTCAACAAAGGAACACGTAGCGGTCGTCTGCTGCGGGGTTCCATGTTCAGCAGTTTGCCAGGAACAGTGCGCTCCGAAACACCTGTGCGTGCCTCAGCACTGTGCTATTTCGGTAAAGATACCGCAGATCGCCATCTATCCTACTTTACGGAGCAGACAAGCCTACGACTCCCACGGTCTGTAAAGAGCCTCTGGACGTCTAACCACTTAGCGGCTAGTGACAGTTTCACTGTTCTTCTACCACTTTCCGTAAATGCTCAAGACAGCAGCACGCGAACATTTGACCAGCTCCGCCGTTTTCGAGACAATCGTTCACAGGCTCTGTGTAATAATAATCTGCCCGTTGACAACGTCGCTTATCTCAAAGGATTCCCCCATTTCCGGCCCATATCTTCGCTATTGTTTCCCCCATCCGCATATGCTCCGCTTACAAGCACTCCTTACCGCGCCATGTGCCCTCATCCAACCAGGCGGCACCCACGTTGCAGTGAGCAGTGTCTTAATGTTTTGGTTGTTCAGTTTATGACAGATGTAGCTATTTTATGGTACGTTTTGTTTATGTTACGCTACGATTCATTCGTATCCTAATTAGGGTAGTTACCGTAATTTCATTTTCTTCGTTATTTATTCAGCTATTCTTAGACCCTCTCCCCTTCGCCACTTTTCACAGCTTATTTATATTTTAACTACACATGTAACGTAAAAATACCCTGTCGTCCTTTTTGTCGTTTAGGATGGAGCTGTTTGAAGTCTGTGCGGTGATCTGATTACTACAAAACATTCTTTGGCGTATCTGCGCTATGCCGATAGAGACTACAGATCACAGAGTTATTTGCATTGCGGCAGATCGTGATAGTTTCGAAACGGTCGCGAGCTTCAGCAGACTTTTACGAAAGTGTTCCTAACTTCCCGGGACTTGGGATATTTCCTTCGCCTGCACCTCTAGGGGGCTTAGGATGGTTCTTTTCCCCGAATCCCGCATTCGTTTCCTTAATACTTTCACTGCATGTGACATGCAGTTTCCAATGATGTCACGGGAACACTTCCGGTCTCCACCTTCACTGGAAGGGGAAATAATGAAAACCGTCGTGAGCGAGAAAGAGGCCAAGCATTCTGCAGCTACTGAGCTAAATTGAGTCTCTCTGCACTCGTGAAATCGACGAAGCGTTCGCCAACTCTTGCGGAGGGAAGAGGACAGGTCAAGTGGGTTTTAGACACCGAATGTTATCGGCAGTTCGGAATACTTGCAGCCAAACTTAGTCATTTATGCGCACACCTACTCAGTTTCATGGCGACAGCTTTTATTTGGTATGAGCTGATCGGAATTGTAACTTTCGAAGTCTAGGGTACAACACTTCACTTCAAGCAATTCGGTAGCAGCCTTGTAGCAGATGAGATGGTTAAAAGTTACCTGAAAAGGGTTCTGGTCGAAGAAATGGAACTGGCGAGGTTTATCAGAGTGCGAACATATTGTCTTGCTTCCTTAGAATACATAATAAAAATTTTGAAGTAACATTATGACATTGGTTTTTTTTTAACTGTAATTTCTAGATTTTATTTTTATTTCGCTTATATTTCTGAGAACGTTGCAAAGAGTCAGTTGGAGATTGTTAACGTTCTGTGATTCCTGTCCTGTGGTTGCATCTTCAAATATATATGAGTGTAGTCGGATTGCCAGAGGGCAGCTACCACTTAAAACACAGTAGCTATTTACTAATGTAGCATCGCATATTAAGGTAAGGCTAGTGAACTTATTAATAAATATTTCACTAACGTAACATCACAGAAAGTTGAACCGCTTCCGTCGATTAATAATTCCATTTTCGACGGTATTGGAACAAGCAGAAAAATGCTCTTATAGGAGCACAAAAAGGGCGAATACACTTCTGTTTGAAAGCGGCCTCATTCTACCTTCCTTAGCACCTTTAAAAGTATCCCCAAAAAATCTGGCATGCGAATACATTCAAACGTTCAAATGCGTGTGAAGTCTTATAGGAGTTAACAGCTAAGGTCATCAGTCGCTACTTAACCTAAATTATGCTAAGGACAAACATACACACCCACGCCCGAGGGAGGACTCGAACCTCCGCCGGGACCAGCCGCACAGTCCATGACTGCAGCGCCTCAGACCGCTCGGCTTATCCCGCGCGGCGCGAATACATTCCCACTTCTTTATGCCGAGGGAGAAGGAGACTGCACAGTAGGAAAGCGACGGAAAAGTAATACATAACGGAAGATTGTAGACAATGGTTGTTGTTCATAAAGAGTGAAGGAGACAAGGGAAGTGTGAGAGAAAGAGAGGGCATAGTGGCAACGGAGTATAGTTGACAGTGACGGAACAGTGATAGGGAAAGAGTGTAGGAGACAGTGCCAGTGCGAGAGGAATAAAGAGACGGAGAAAATGCGAGTGGGTGACAGCCAGTGATGACGGTACACAGAGTCCATGACAATGACAACGAGGAAGAGAGGATCAGTGATGGTGAGAAGAGACAGCAGCAGTGGGAAGCAGTAAATGATGTAGTAGCAGTAAGAGAGAGAGTAAGACGGAGGCGCTCACAGGGAGAGGAGATAGTAGCAGTAGTAGGATAGAACGAAGGGGATTGAAGTCGTGAGGCAGGAGACAGACGGACGCAAAGAGATAATGACTATGTGTTGATGTGTTGGGCTGAATGAGTGAGTGAGAACGGGCAAGTGTGAGTGAATGGGTATGAGCGACTTACAGCAGTGGACTAGTGTGTGTGTGTCAGCGAGTCACAGTTAGGGGGCATGTGGGATTGAAAGATGAGCTGCATGTTAAAAAGGGGGCTAATATTTGCACATGCCAAAACTTTTAGGGGAGATGGTGCCCCATTTTCAGAGTCTTTTAAACAGGAGAGTATTCGCTCTTTTTGTACTCCGATAGGACCAATTTTCCGCTGCTTCCTTGCTTTCCCCGCGACATTAGAGCGTGTCACGCGTATGAATAGAAAATAGTCTGATAGTAAAAGTTTGATAGTTTGCTTATGTGAAAATGAAGTAGCCAAAAACTAATTTTAATTTTACCCTCGGATCGGATTTTGCGTGCACAAAAATTTTGCGCGTGCTTCGGTACTACAAACCTTGCTTTTGAATGTGTTTCTCGATAATGGATAAAGATTCTGAAAACGGGAAGATTGCACTTCTAGATGAATGCTTATATATACCTATAGATGAATGCCTACAAAATACACCCTTAAAATATGAGCAATTTGCTGCGGTTCTTTATTACTTAGATTTCGCCTCATACCGAGTTTTAAGTGCGTATTTTACGTGTAGAGGCTGGGTAACTTTGTACCTCTGTATCTTGGAAACGGATAAATATATCAAGAACATTTTCAGGGTTTTCCGAAATTGGGATCTTAGGAATATGTAGTACAAATTATAGTTGTTTTCTGTGCATAGCCGTCTTGAAATCTGCAGTTTTGGTGTGAAAAAGTTGTAAGACAACCTCTTTTGGGGTTTCCTAAGGAATAACCCATTGCCCATGAACTGATTGTGCCTCCATAAGCCGCTTAAGGCTCACCGAAGACCACATTAAATGCAAAAAGGACTAATGAATCTACTTCATTTGCCTAAGCAAGAGGAAGTGTGTAATATTCATACTTTGATCCTGTATTGTAGAATACTGACACTAGGAAGATCCTTTTGTTGGGTATACAGATTGTCCCCATCCAAAGGGCTATCCAGAACACTTGGTCCTCCCTTTCCATCTCCAATAGAAACCGAGGCATACAGTGGAAGAAGCACATTTCTATGCGCGGCGTTTGGAAACATATTAGGTAGCGCATGGTGTCACGTGCGTACCGATATCGTCATGCACAATATCGCTTGAGCTGCTAAGGCCTGGAGCGAGTGCTACACGACGGGTGTTCGTGACGTAGTAGCACTGGCACGTGTGTGGCAGTCGGTTCGTTACAGACGCACGGTCAATTAACAAGCCCACTCGAGCACTTAAAACGCAAACTGAACCGTAAGTAGTTGTCGTATATACTGTACACTGTTGTAATTCACTTTTATTGGGACATTTTCTTTCTTTCTTTGAAAACTTGCAACTATGATGCTGTAGTCGTTGTTGTTTTTTTCCTCTCTGGCAGTGATTCCTTTTCTTCATCATGAATCATTCGACTACTTGCCTGTTGTCCATCTGGAACTAAAACAAGCTAATCCCCTCATTTCGGCAGCCTCATTAACGCCCGTATTATTTATAGTTTGTTTTAAAACTTCACTCGAAATGTTCCTCGTGCTTTGTTTCCTTGTTTTGATCGTTGTAGAAGGAAGGAAGCGATCGGGACATTATCTGTTGCATCCACTCGCGTCATCTCCAACTGTTTTCTTTAATATTTCTTCCTCACCAATGTACTGGTTAATGGTCGTATCAGTCCATTTCATCTTCAACTGGGACTTCCAACGTTGTACCTCAGAATCTCCAAGACATTTCATTTCCTTTCTGCCTATGATCCTGGTTCCACCATTATAAAAGGCATTGGTCCAGAAGCAGCTTTAAATCAGTTTTTTTCCTCACCTTATGTTTGTTGACCAACGCATTTTCCTTTCATTCATAAACATTGTTTTACCTGTCTAATTCTCTGTTTTATTTCTCTACTTCCGTCATATTCAGTTATCTTGCACCTTTTGTATTTGTGTACTCCTGTTTGTTTTATCCTGTTTACTTTCAATATTTGCTTTTCTGATTCGGTGAAGCTCAGTTGTATTTCTGTCTTTTTTGTGTAAATTTGTATTTTCAATTCATATTTTAGTATTCAACTGATGTCTCCTAAGCTTCTGTGGAAGTTCCTCTGACTTGGGGCTAACACAGGTTTGTCATCAGCGAACTTACACATCTGTATTTTTCCCCACTTATTTTGAAACCTATAGAGCATTGTTTGCACACATTTATTGCATATTTTATACAGATGTAGAACAATGATAAGAATAAAATACGTCCTTTAAGAATTGTAGCTCAGTTTTGGTTCAATTGGTTCAAATGGCTCTGAACACTATGGGACTTAACATCTGAGTCATCAGTGCCGTAGACTTAGGACTACTTAAACCTAACTAACCTAAGGACAACACACACATCCATGCCCGAGGCAGGATTCGAACCTGCGACCGTAGGAGCAGCCCGGTTCCAGACTGTAGCTCCTAGCTCAGTTTCCCTTGGTATTCTTTCAACCGCTGTTTGTTCTCCTTTAGTTATTTTTCTACTGTCTTTATTCTAACTTAATTACTTCGTTGTATTTGACAAATTGCTTTCCTTAGATGCACGAAGCCTGCACAGTCCTTTCTGTTGACTCTAAAATTTTCTTCAGGTATAATGGGAAGGCAACGTCTCGTGGGACAGTTGAAAGGTAGGAGAAAGGAAAAGCATACCACCTCCAATAGGATCGTGTCTAGCAAAGCACTGCGTTGTTCAAACTAACTTACGCGCTTGGCGACTTTACCTCTCTGCAACATAACGTCCGTGTATCAGTTATGTCACATATTTTAGCTTGACCAGATTGCACAGTCTCGATCATATGACCGTGGCTAGTACTTTATTCTACTGTGAAGTAAGTCTTGGTTGCTTTTGTCTCCCCCACGACTATCTGAAGAAGTGCTTCATCACTGACGACCCTATCGTCCTTGAACTGTTAGAAATCTAACCTCGGTTGGTAACCTTCGGAACGAACCTCCAAATGTAGAACACGTTTCATTGAGATAAGGCGAGGTGACTCACGTGGCGTCCCGCAGCGGCCCAGGAAGTTGGGGCTGGCCTCGAGAAACAAGAGCCGAGACGGCTGGCCCACTCGCAGCGGGCGCGATTAGACGCACATCGACCCACGGAGGGCAGGCGCTACATCGGTAATCGCAGACCCCTCCCCCCACCCCGTGCCGGCGCACAAGGCTAGCGCCAGGTATGTAGCCTTGATATACATACACATACACACGCACACACACACACACACACACACACAGACGGAGCGCCCTGCGTGTCAGTTTCGATCGCTGTCGTTTCCCGGGCCGTGCTATGCAAATCGCGGCGCATTCCGCTGCTCGCCGCGCCGGGATAATTGCGTGTGAAATATTTCGTCCTTGAATCTGTATCTCATATTGTGTTCGCGGAACGCGTCGCCGCTACGGCTACAAGCGTCCGCCAAGTCTGCGGCGGCAGTGATAAATTTTTGCTCGGCTCGCATTTGCAGCGCGTGCCTAAACGGCTCGCCGCGAACTCACCGTCCACGTGGCTCGGTCGCAACGCGACGCGGCGTTCTGAGGCAGCTAGCGGCTAGCTGCGCACTGATTTACGTGGCTCCGAGTTCTCTGAACTGTTGTCTTCTCCATAGCAAAGGAATATTGTAACAAACAGATTATCTACATCTTTGGCCAAAATATTCGAGAAAGTAATGTACTCAAGAGCATTCTCTCACTTACGTGGAAACAGTTTACTTAGCATTTAACAATCTGCATTCCAGAAGGGTTGCTCGACTGAGAATGCTATTTATATATTCACACATCAAGTAGAACCTGCCTTAAATAATAATATATCGCCAGTTCGCACTTTTTGCGATCTTTCCGAGGCGTTTGATTCTGTAGATCATGTTAATCTCTCACCAACACTCAAGTTTCATAGAACTGATGGCTTTACGCATAATTAACAAACAGAATGCAAAAGACTGTGCTGAATTATTCAGACAATGTCAGAGAGGTAGAAACATTTAGTGACTGGGGTAAAAATCGCAAAGGGAGTCTCACAGGGGTCAGTTATGGGTCCTTTCCTGTTCCTCTGTTCCTTAATATAATATATTATATGAATCACCTTCCACTTAAGGGGGCTTGGACGTCAAACGGGCCGACTTGGAGCAGGAGAGGCACCACAGGACATTTTAATTTCCACTGTCTATACTTTTACAAATTAATTCATAAAACTTTGTTAGCATGACCAGGAAGGATTCAGAATACACACTCATAGCAGTGGAAGTTCGAAAACATAACGAAGTAATTTTTTTACATGTGAAATTTCATCATTTTTTCACTTCCTAATGGCAGCATTTGTTGCTATAGGTACACTTTTATTCATAAGTAAGAGAGATGGTTCGATGAATTTTGCACAGCATACAAACCATACTTAAAGGTGTATGAAACTCTAGAATTTTCCAAATCTATTAAAAACTGTGGTAAAAATTAAGGTAATTAACTACAAAATTTGTGTTTTTTCTAAATATGAAATTTAAAATAATACAGATCATTCGTTTTTTCATAAATTAAATAAATTCTAGAGTTTCATACACCTGTAAGTATGGTATGTATGCTGTGCAAAATTCATCGAAGAATCTCTCTAACATATGAAGAAAAATGTACCTATAGCAACAAATGCAGCCATTAGTAAATGAAAAAATGATGAAATTTCACACTTAAAAAATTAATTTTGTTATGTTTTCGAACTTCCACTGCAATTAGTGTGAATCCTCAATCATTCCTGGTGATGCTGACAAAGTTTTATAAAAACAGACATAATGTCTTATGGGATAACAGCAATCAGTGATTTTATAATGTTGCTTAAAATCCGTCTTGATTGCAAAAATTTTTTTTTATTTTTATTTTATTTTTTGCAATCAAGACGGATTTTAAGCAACATTATAAAGTTTTATAAATTTATTTGAAAAAGTATAGACACTGGAAATTAAAATGTTCCATGATGCCTCTCCTGCTCCAAGTGATCGCGTTTGACGTCTTACCCCCCTTAACACCCAGCAAGAAAAAGTGGTACTTTTGGCAAAGTTTACTAAGGTTATAATAAATTCCAGTAGAGAGAAAGCAACGGAAGAGTTGGTGAATGATATTTTCCAGACAATTATTAAGTAATTTTCTGAAAAAGGACTCTCTGTAAATTAAAAAAAAAAACACACTACATTCATTTCTGTATAACAAATATAGAGTCGTACCAAAAACTGATGTAGCATAGGACCAGGAGTCAGTAAACAGGGGCGAGTGCTCCAAATTTTTGGATGTACTTACTGATAGAATCTTGAACTGTAAAAAACATATTAGTGAGGTTCTCAAAAAATTAAATTCAGCTGCTTTTGCTCTTCGTGTAATTGCTAACCTTGGAAACAAACGTGTCACGCTCCTGACATACTTTGTGTATTTCCAAACAATACTGTCCTACGTAATAATTTTCTGGAGTAATTCGTCACTTAGAAAGTACTGATTGCACAAAATCCAGCAGTAAGAATCATATGTTGTGCTTCTCCACGAACGTCTTGCAGGTTCTTCTTCAAAGAGCTAGGTGTTTTAAATTCGCCGTCACAGTACATATATTCAGTAATGAATTTCGTCATAAATAGTCAATCACGGTTTGAGAAGAACAGTGTAGTCCCTACCTACAACACTAGAGGAAAATATTACCTTTATTGTCCATTAATAAAGCTGTCATTGGCTCAGAAAGGAGTTCAATAAGTAGCAGCAAAAATTTTTGATGATTTGCCCAATAACACAAAAGTGTCTGACAGGTAGCTAAGTATGTATTAAGTCTAATTTAAAATTTTTTTTTCCTGGACAACTGCTTCTATTCCACTGACGAATTTCTAATGCAAAGCTGGTTGCTAGAAAAAAAAGGGGAAAAAGTATAGTTGGATGAGTAAGGCTTAAATTAATGTGTTCATTATTGTTAACACTGATAATGTATACAAATGTTATAAAGTGACACGTTACACATTATTTCGAGAAAATAATGGTTCAAATGACCTATGGAGCATATAAATAACTGACTATTGCTAAAATAAAGAAATTCAAGTTGGATTTTACGTTCGTCGTTATCTGTGACTTCGGCCGCCAGTGTTAATATGAGAGAAAGCGAAAGCTGAAACCAGAAGCGCGAACTGATACTGATGAACAAATAGCTGTGTGTCCCGACTACTGTTTCATCCCATGAACTGCACGACCGGGCCGTCGCAAACAGGTGTGACCTTCAAGGATGCGCTTCTGTTGGTCACGTCGGGGTTTTCGTTCACACGTTGATATCAACTGTATGCACGTGGTTGCTGGCTTCCACTCGAAAAAATTCGTAATCAAGCAGTCTCCTGGGCTTGGGAATGCTGAGCAAAGGCTTTCAAGCCGCAAAGAAGATGTCACAACGACCAGTCCGTCCCTATCGAATGCCGTAAAGGCGACAGTTGTTAACATTATCAACTAATCAAAAAGACAAAGGACCCTCTCGCCAGCAGTAATACCTCATTTTTAATTGCTTTCGTCACCGGCGGCACCGCTTGTATCTTTTGCACGAAGGCCAGCGCTCACTGCAGTTGGCCCGTTCACTGAGTACTCTGGTCTTTCACCAGATATTTGCAGTTTTCTCTTCGAAACGTGTAGGTGGAGGCAGACCAAACGAATACTGCTCACCCTGTATTTCATGCGACGTCCAGCGGCGAAGGAAAGCGTCCGTTTGTTTCCCGCTGCAAACGAAATGATTTTTTAAAGTGAAATTTTACAAACTCGTTCGCCAGAGTTGTCCCAAATTAGTCTCGTGCAATATACGTTTTGCCAATATGTATTGACATGGACAGTGAAACACATGGAAAAACCAGTACTCCAGCTCCGTTAGAGCCGCGCTTAATGCTACCACCGCCCAGAAGCAAGCTGCTCGGTCGCTGGTGGAGTACTGGTAATTCCCGGTGTTTTACTAGTCCTATTAAGACATTTCGGTAAGACGAATAGCGCACTACAGTAATCTGGTGGAGCTCTGTCGAGTAGGTACGTAAAATTCCGATTTAAAAGTCGTTTTGTTTGAAACGGCAAACAAACCGACGCATTTTGTCGGTGCTGAAACAGTGATGAGCGGTATTCGTTTGGGCTGACACTAGCTACACGATGCAGAAATGAAATAGCAAATATCTGGCGGAACACCAGAGATAATACCCCTTACGCTGTAACACCCCACCCGTCACTTATCTGGTTTTGGTGTGTGTTCACCCCAGGTAATTGACTAACAGATCAACAGAGAGCACAAAACTGCCACAATGTCGGATAACGCAAAGAAAGTAATAAGGCCCTGTGACTCCTGATTGAACTGCGGCGGCAGTGTTGACATTAATTGATTCAGAATTTTAATTAAAAGGGGTGCACATTGATGTTATATTCAGCTATTGAACACCAGATGCAAATGTTGAACATAAAATTAATTGAGAAAGTGACTTGGGATTTCAACTACTTGATTGAAAACAGATGCAGTCGATTAGCACAGATTTATTTTTAACTCACTACCTTCAATCATCACATTACACGACTCTCCTAACAGGCAGTGGTAATAAATTGCGTTTGCGTGGAGTGAAGTGCGATAACTCAAATAGTAATTCCTATCGACTGACCCAGGCGTAATGCGAAGTGCGAGAAGAATTCTACAATACACGGCCCATGAAACCCTCGTGGAAACTTTGCCGACATGATCCAACAAATTAATCAGTGGCCGGAGAGGGTGCAATATCACCTCATGGTGCTGCAAGCCTGCGCTCGTCTATTCACTCCTAGCTATCTTGCTCAGTACATAGCTGAACCAAAACTTCCTATATCCAAGCTCAATCGTTCCATTTGTTAGGTCCTAAACTGCAGAGATGCCCACACTTTTCCAGGCAAGCCGAGTAAAGAACTCCACGTCTGCACTCTATGCAAGCTGGGAATGGAAGACCCCTACGGAGACTTCTCACAGTCAGCTCTTTGCCTTGGTTTCACCTCCAGCAAAATCACTTACGTAAGCCGCGTTAATTATGCATCGCTTCCCAGCGCTGACCAATGCCTGGGAAGTGAACAAATTCCCACAAAATTTCCCTTCCTCTTAACTTCTACTATTTAGCTCCACCCAGGCCACCCATCAAGATTAGCGTCTGCACAAACACCAATTTTTCCAGAATTCTGACTCCCAGGAGAGTACTTCAAATTCCTTGGTCCTACGTTCCCATCGGAGGCCGGCGTATTTCATTCTGTCGCTCTTCACCTGATTTACTTCAGACTCTGCGGACCGTGAATTCAGTGTGAAGTTGCTATAGTCATGAACATGCATATTTTGACCTGTGTTGACTGCTCCACCATAGCTTTGCGTGGCTTTCTCGCATGTTTCACTGAAAATGAGACGACGGACATTAATCAACAGGCGTACAAGTTCTCCGTGTGCTTCCTGGTCAACCACCCATGCTGTCACTCATCTTAAGGCTGCTGGAGGCCGCGCCCCGTTACCGCTTTCTCAGAGCTGGAGCCACCCTAAGATGCCCATTGTCGCTTCCCTTCGCTGCTCCCCCAGTGGCCATGGTCAATTCTGAGTACTTCCTTGGGATAAACTAGCCTCGAGTAAATCAACGCGTTTCCATAAAGTTTTCATGTCATGTGAATTACTTTAAAACCATCACCCGACATTAATTATTTCAATACGTTCATACTATACCCTCTAAAAGATGCATTGTGCCTTGTCAGTCATTGTTGTTCAGCCCTACTGTTCGCTCAATGTGAGTTAGGTGATCTTTAATGACTTCATGTAAGGGGCGTAGTTCTTGTCATCTTACAACGCCTCTTATGGGAGACACACCGTTTGTGGGCACCGGTTCCAGCAGGCACATGACATCTACAGTATACACGATTACTCTAAATTTCACAATTAAGAGCCTGGCAGAGGGTACATCAAACCACCTTCACGCTATTTCTCTACGTTTTTACTCTTGAACAGCACGCCGGAGAAACGAATACTTAAATCGTTCCGTTCGAGCTCTGATCTCTCTTATTTTATTATAAAGACCATTTATCCGTAGGTGTGTGGGTGCCAACAAAATATTTACACACTCTGAGGAGTAAATTGATGATTGAAATTTCACAAGAAGAAACCACTTCGTTTTAATGACTGCCATTCCAATTCGCGTATCATATCCTTGGCACTCTCTCTCCTGTTTAGGGATAGTACACAACAACGTGCGCGTCTTCGACCTGAGAAACTTATCCATAAAGTGTCAACACAAACGACTGTCCCTGGCTGCTACGACCACATTATAGAAAACTGCTTACAAGACAGACGTATCTACAACACGATCGACGGGAAGCGCTCCAGCCACAAAATTTTATCTGCCAACATCTCACAGGGATAAATCTTTTCTTTGACCTTATTCAGTGTGTGGTGGCTGAGCGGTTGTAGGCGCTTCAGTCCGGAACCGCGCGACTGCTACAGTCGCAGGTTCGAATCCTGCCTCGAGCATGGATGTGTGTGATGTCCTTAGGTTAGTTAGGTTTAGGTAGTTCTAGGTTCTAGGGGACTGATGACCTCAGATGTTAAGTCCCATAGTGCTCAGAGCCATTCGAACCATTTATTCAGTGTATACATCAATGTTCTACCCATAAATACCAATGTGAAAACCGGTCAGTACGCGGACGATACCGCAGGATAATTATGCGCGTTAAAGCGCGGCTTCCGAGACGGGGAGGTGCGCCGGTGTTCTTGGATATGGTTTTGGGCTGTTTTCCGCATCCCACGAGGTGAAGACTGGGCTGGTACCCAAGTCCCGCCCCAGACACACTATTGGCAAACATTTAGAAAACTTTCTAACACTCACAAAAATAACACAACACGTTCACACTTGGGGTACACCGTACACATTATATACTGTGGGTAACCGGGGTGGTGACAGGGAGGGCATCCGGGCAACTCTTAAACTAACCATGCCAAATCTGTAAACAACTATGCCGGCCCTTCGCCGATGGGGCACAAAGGTACAAGGAAAAGAAAGATGATTTGTTGAACCTCGTTATAAGATGGCTTCAAACAAGACTTAAATATTTATGGTCCACTTTCCTTACTGATGTATTTTTTTCCAGTACATTCGAAAAAGTAATCTATTCAAGAGTAGTATCACATTTAGAACCTATTTCCTTAGCACATCACAATTTATATTCCAGGAAGGTTGCTCGACTGAGAATGCCATCTGTACATTCACTCACTACATATTACAAGCCTTAAATAATAAATAACAGCCAACTGACACTTTTTATGATCTTCCCAAGGCGTTAGATTACGTAGATTATGTTACTGTCTTAGGAAAACTCGGCTTTTAGGAATTGATGACTGTACACACATCTCACTGAAATCATGATTAACACATGGAAAGCAAAAAATTATGCAGAGTATCTCAAAACATGTTGAACACAGACAAATTTTAGTGACTGGGGAGTAATCAAGGAGTCTGACAAGGTTCGATTTTGGGTCCACTCCTATTCCTTATGTATGGGTATAACCTTCCATTTAACAGCCTCAATCA
The DNA here is from genome assembly GCF_023864275.1 of Schistocerca cancellata. NCBI lineage: Eukaryota > Metazoa > Arthropoda > Insecta > Orthoptera > Acrididae > Schistocerca > Schistocerca cancellata. The sequence goes on along the minus strand of NC_064631.1, from coordinate 598,230,457 downwards.
GAAATGGTACTTTTTGCAGGCGATACTAGTGTTATAATGAATCAGATTACAGAGAAAGTAACAAAGGGGATTGTTAGTTATGTTTTTCAAAGAAACATTAAATTGTGCTCTGAAAATGGACTTTCCTTAATTTTGAGAAAACACGCTATATTAAGTTCCCTACAACAAATAAACTCTTAACAACTGATGTAGCAAATGGACGCGAGCCACTAAACAGTGTAGAATCCTCCAAATTTTTGGATGTACACACTGATGAATAAACGAGCTGGAAGGAGCATATCTTTTCTAACAGTTAAACTTTTGCTCTTCGCATAATTGCTAATCTTGGAAACGTAGAAATCAACCTCCTGACATACTTTGCATATTTCAACTCAATAATGTCTTACGGAAAACTTTTCTGAGGTAGCTAATCACTTACAAAGTATGGACTGCACAAATAGCGAAGAGTAAGAATAATAGGGGGTATTAACCGGCAGTCATCATGTAGGCACCTCTTCAAGGAGTCAGGCACTTCAACTGCACCATCATAATACATGTCTTCGCCTTTGTAATTCGTCACAAATAATCCATCACAATTTAAAAAGAACAGTGACGTCGGTACCCCTTAACGCTAGGGGAAAAATGACCTTCATTATCTGTTATTACAGCTGTCTGTGGCTCAAAAAGGAGTTCAATATGCGACAACAAACACTGTTGGTCATTTGCCCAATAGCATAAAATATCTAACAGGTAACAAAGCAAGTTTTTAAATCTAACCTAAAATCGTTTTTTCGGACAACTTATTCTATTTCGTGACAAATTTTTATTTACAAACGGGTAGCCTGTATGAAAGAAACCTCATTTTTAAGTGTAGCTGCATTAGTAGGACTAAAAACGCAATATAGTTATTAATGTTAACACTAATCATGTAATCTCCTGTAAACTGACTCGTTCCACATCATTTCGATAAAAGAATCGTTCAAATTGTCTGTGGAACATGTAACTAACTAACAAACTTTCCACGAATGGTAGGCAACTATTTGCCAACGTTGCTCGTCTGAAACGGAAGCGAGACGTGTGGCCAATTGTGCAGAACCAATAAAATTATCTTCGGCGCCAACAAAAGCACAGCGGTCTATTTCTCGAAAAAGCGACCCAGCCTAGACCAACTACAAATACAGGGCCACAGGATTCCATGGTTCTTCCTAGTCAGACACCTTGGGATCACTTTAGACACCAGCCTGTTCCTCTAAAATCGCATTCAAGACAAGCAACGAAAATGCATCCAGGAAGTGAAAGCTTTCCTCCCTTTCTTCATCAGCCACGACCTGTAACTAAAGACAAAAGGCCGCCTCTATCAAGCAACAGAGATCTCGGCTCTCCTTTATGGTATTACTGCTTGGAGTGTCGCCTCGGTCACCCAACTCCAGAAACTTCAGGTAAAAAAAAAAAAAAATACTACGTTGGATCCTCAGACCATACCGCCGGGAACGGGTCCGGGATATGCATGTAGCCACTCACCTAGATACGACTGCGGTAGGATACGCGGAAGAACGCAGTCAAACTTGTTTTTAAAATTGACCAAATATGACACGTGTCACTGCAGCTTCACGGAATAGTCCTTGCACATCCCTAACCAGCCCACAAGGTATTATCTGTCTTATAATTGATAATAACCACCACTAGACGCTAAGTTCTTCAACTAAGGGAACATCAACAACGATACGATATCAATGACCCTTGAGGTCCACCAAAACCTTTTCCTTCAGGAGAAATTTATTGTAAATAAGGAAACCTGAAATCTTTTCCCTCATCTATAGAAAAATGCATTGCAAATCGAATGGGCGATAGGCTTGCAAACAACGACGACGTGAAACAAACTGAAGATTAGCATCACTTAGACGTATCAGTGACAGCAGTGTTTCAACTGAAGATGGCGGCCAGGTGGATAACCGAAATATTGCGTCAACTTAACTTGAAGATACAGCTGCAAATCCGAGAAAAGTATCACAACGTACTTGTTTATCCAACATGCCTCTCGCGGTATGACGTTAAATGCAGAGCACCGTCAAGATTTCTTTCAACGTTAACATCCGCGAGTGGAATACGGAAAGAGAAAGTGATATCAGTACTACTCTACATAACGTCCACTATACACCTTTGGGTGGCTTGCAGAGTAGAGATTTAGACGTTTTTAGTCCCTGGTAGTCAGGAAGCTGGCATGGTTGTCAAAATCTCAATCAGTTTTCTGTAGCTTTTATTTATTCTTTCACTTTGTTATCGCTCAGACGTTAGTAACTGCTTAGCGGGTCTAAACTGGAAGCGCTGAATGAGCTTTCCCAACGACTTGTGGACGGCTGCGCTTGCATGACTTGTAGCTGTCTCTCAGCCAGGCAGTAAACGTCAGAGACTTCATGGATGCAACAGGTCGGGCATAAAGCGCGGCTGCATTTTAAACACTCAACGATCCTCCCCCTGAGTTACGACTCGGCGGAGCTGCGGGTATCGTACGGACAATCGCTGCGCTCGGCATTCAAGCATCTGAAGACGATTCAGAGACCTGGTGAGGAGGATCTTAAAATTACGGTTCACAATGTGCACGCAGTTGTACGTGTATAAAAACTCGCCTCTAGCGCTTCTGTTCTCAGAGAGAAGATGGGATGTATATTCAGTAGGCTGCACCACCGGAACGTAAGGCCTGGCTGTGCAGCAGTAATGTTGCGAGATTTCGTATCGATAAAGAAGCTATCGATGACGTCTACAGAAGATTATACTGCGCAGAACAATGGCCGTAATGGCCCCATAAACTATCTACAAAACACAAATATGTCCTATTCACGTTGCAACCGCAACTTTCCAATAAAGTAATATGATCGCTTGTATTTGGCGTTCACCGAGAATGTAGGAAGCAACAATAATGCGAAAGGATGAATTTAAATTCCTGAATGAATTTAAATTCCTGACACGTAGCAGACATTTTGAGTACACAGAATAAGAGAGGACTGTTTATTACCAAAAGAAGATTTGTAGCTTAACAAATTTTCACAATGCGAAAACGAATGCGATGGAACTTCGATGCAGATCACACTTATAACTGAAACGTGGACAAAAGTAAAGTAGAAATATTTGACATGTGGTGCTGCAGAATGAGCTAAATATAAAGGGAAAAAATATGAAAGTAAAAGGATGCAGAAACTAGTTAACATAACAGGTACATCTTAAACACTATTAATTTAGAGAGTCGTTTGAGTTCTAGAGGAGGACATAAACTGAATTCAGTAGCACAGATTGTCAAACATATTGGGTATTGGGATTAAATAACTTGGATTCGAGAGACAATAAATAAACGGATGTTGTCATTGTCTAGTCGGCTGACTGACAAATACAAAATAATAAAGAAAACAACCGATCGCTCGCCTACAGAAGGAAGGAATGGAATGATATGAGCTACGAGTATCAGAATATGGCGCCCCGACTCGAACGATAGAGGTACCTACGTTCCTTCACTTTCTCTCAGGAGAGGTAACTGTTTGATATACCGATTAATAGCAGGTTTCGACATCTTAATTTTTACTCGATAGCCTACATTATTATGAGACATGGTGGAGAGCACGTACTACCAGTATTAATTGGTCTGGATGTTGGATGGGATTGTTTGTGAACTATATGATTTTTGTTCTTTTATTTCAAATCTTTGATGCTTGTATGACATGCCCATATGGGCAGTGGTCGTCTCATACAACTGTTTCTGAACATAGCTTCTCGGAAATTCAAATTTGGCCTTAGTTATCGATTTTCATGCTTGGGTCTTATTAAGAATGGCTAACGCTCGTTCGAGAAAGAAACAGGCCCACTGCCACCCACACGGCTTTTCTTTGAACTTTTTCAATCATTACCTCTTCATATAGAACACAACATTTTTACAGCCAAAATTAAACATCCCTACATTTCCGATGTTATTCAATCTGTATATTAAGCAAGCAGCAAAGGAAACAAAAGAAAAATTCGGAGTAGGAATTAATATCCATGGAGAAGAAATAAAAACTTTGATGTTCGCCGATGACATTGTAATTCTGTCAGAGACAGCAAAGAACTTGGAAGAGCAGTTAAACGGAATGGACAGTGTCTTGAAAGGAGGATATAAGATGAACATCAACAAAAGCAAAACGAGGATAATGGAATGTAGTCCAATTAAGTCGGGTGATGCTGAGGGAATTAGATTAGGCAATGACACACTTAAGGTAGTAAAGGAGTTTTGCTATTTGGGGGGCAATATAACTGATGATGGTCGAAGTAGACAGGATATAAAATGTAGACTGGCAATGGCAAGGAAAGCGTTTCTGAAGAAGAGAAATTTATTAACATCGAGTATACATTTAAGAGTCAGGAAGTCGTTTCTGAAAGTATTTGTATGAAGTGTAGCTATGCATGGAAGTGAAACATGGACGATAAATAGTTTGGACAAGAAGAGAAAAGAAGCTTTCGAAATGTGGTGCTACAGAATAATTCTGAAGATTAGATGGGTAGATCACATAACTAATGAGGAGGTGTTGTTGTTGTTGTGGTCTTCAGTCCTGAGACTGGTTTGATGCAGCTCTCCATGCTACTCTATCCTGTGCAAGCTTCTTCATCTCCCAGTACCTACTGCAACCTACATCCTTCTGAATCTGCTTAGTGTATTGATCTCTTGGTCTCCCTCTACGATTTTTACCCTCGACGCTGCCCTCCAATGCTAAAATTGTGATCCCTCGATGCCTCAGAACATGTCCTACCAACCGATCCCTTCTTCTAGTCAAGTTGTGCCACAAACTTCTCTTCTCCCCAATCCTATTCAATACCTCCTCATTAGTTACGTGATCTACCCACCTTATCTTCAGCATTCTTCTGTAGCACCACATTTCGAAAGCTTCTATTCTCTTCTTGTCCAAACTAGTTATCGTCCATGTCTCACTTCCATACATGGCTACACTCCATACAAATACTTTCAGAAACGACTTCCTGACACCTAAATCTATATTCGATGTTAACAAATTTCTCTTCTTGAGAAACGCTTTCCTTGCCATTGCCAATCTACATTTTATATCCTCTCTACTTCGACCATCATCGGTTATTTTACTCCCTAAATAGCAAAACTCCTTTACTACTTTAAGTGTCTCATTTCCTAATCTAATTCCCTCAGCATCACCTGACTTAATTTGACTACATTCCATTATCCTCGTTTTGCTTTTGTTGATGTTCATCTTATATCCTCCTTTCAAGACACTGTCCATTCCGTTCAACTGCTCTTCCAAGTCCTTTGCTGTCTCTGACAGAATTACAATGTCATCGGCGAACCTCAAAGTTTTTACTTCTTCTCCATGAATTTTAGTACCTACTCCGAATTTTTCTTTTGTTTCCTTTTCTGCTTGCTCAATATACAGATTGAATAACATCGGGGAGAGGCTACAACCCTGTCTCACTCCTTTCCCAACCACTGCTTCCCTTTCATGCCCCTCGACTCTTATAACTGCCATCTGGTTTCTGTACAAATTGTAAATAGCCTTTCGCTCCCTGTATTTTACCCCTGCCACCTTCAGAATTTGAAAGAGAGTATTCCAGTCAACATTGTCAAAAGCTTTCTCTAAGTCTACAAATGCTAGAAACGTAGGTTTGCCTTTTCTTAATCTTTCTTCCAAGATAAGTCGTAAGGTCAGTATTGCCTCACGTGTTCCAACATTTCTACGGAATCCAAACAGATCTTCTCCGAGGTCGGCTTCTACCAGTTTTTTCCATTCGTATGTAAAGAATTCGCGTTAGTATTTTGCAGCTGTGACTTATTAAACTGATTGTTCGGTAATTTTCACATCTGTCAACACCTGCTTTCTTTGGGATTGGAATTATTATATTCTTCTTGAAGTCTGAGGGTATTTCGCCTGTTTCATACATCTTGCTCACCAGATGGTAGAGTTTTGTCAGGACTGGCTCTCCCAAGGCCGTCAGTAGTTCCAATGGAATGTTGTCTACTCCGGGGGCCTTGTTTCGACTCAGGTCTTTCAGTGCTCTGTCAAACTTTTCACGCAGTATCTTATCTCTCATTTCATCTTCATCTACATCCTCTTCCATTTCCATAATATTGTCCTCAAGCACATCGCCCTTGTATAAACCCTCTATATACTCCTTCCACCTTTCTGCTTTCCCTTCTTTGCTTAGAACTGGGTTGCCATCTGAGCTCTTGATATTCATACAAGTGGTTCTCTTCTCCCCAAAGGTCTCTTTAATTTTCCTGTAGGCAGTATCTATCTTACCCCTAGTGAGACAAGCCTCTACATCCTTACATTTGTCCTCTAGCCATCCCTGCTTAGCCATTTTGCACTTCCTGTCGATTTCATTTTTGAGACGTTTGTATTCCTTTTCGCCTGCTTCATTTACTGCATTTTTATATTTTCTCCTTTCATCAATTAAATTCAATATTTCTTCTGTTACCCAACGATTTCTATTAGCCCGCGTCTTTTTACCTACTTGATCCTCTGCTGCCTTCACTACTTCATCCCTCAGAGGAGGTATTGAATAGAATTGGGGAGAAGAGTTTGTGGCACAACTTGACAAGAAGAAGGGACCGGTTGGTAGGACATGTTCTGAGGCATCAAGGTATCACAAATTTAGCATTGGAGTAGAGCGTGGAGGGTAAAAATCATAGAGGGAAACCAAGAGATGAATACACTAAGTAGATTCAGAAGGATGTAGGTTGCAGTAACTACTAGGAGATGAAGCAGCTTGCACAGGATAGAGTAGCATGGAGAGCTGCATCAAACCTGTCTCAGGACTGAAGACCACAACAACAACAACATTTCTGCCAATCAGTCGTAGCGCGGCACAGTCTTTTTTAGTTACAGCATTCCAGTGGCGTTCCCTACATCATCAGTTTGAACTGTCACGTTGAAGCATTTGCCCGGTGTCATGACCAATGTCACTCATTGTAATTTTATTAGGACTGCTGTCGCCACTGCAGACAGTCATTTCCAACTGCTCCTTGCAACTCCTTGGCCACAGTAATTGTATATTAAGAAAATACGCGATGGAACTGTTGGTGCAGTTGCAACAAAATTCGTGACAAAAAAATCATTGTGTGATGAATGACAGTTTTCATTGAATGTGGTTAAATGCAACATAAGTGGGACAGCTTTTGCGTGCAGTATTAACGTCGTGCCACTAGACTCAGTCACGTCGACAGACGGCTTGGCACTACGTTACTAAGCGGTATCAAATGGAAATGCCACACAAACTCGACGTAGGAGATCTTTTGTGATAAATCTAGGAATTTACACTGCTGCCTTGTAGGCAACGTTGTCTAAGACAATGTACATTCGAGACAACATTCCGTGTGTGTGCGATCCTTTCCAGATCGGATTCAAGGTGAATTACAAGGAAATAATGGAACGTGCTGCAAGATTTAGAATGGATCTCTTCCTTTAGTACAAAACACAGTGGAATCTTGGTCGGAATCTTCGGAAGAGAAAGGGAAAAGAAGACAGAGAACCGAGCAAGGTGAAGCAGTGGTGAGGCAATGGACTCGCTTGCAGGAGGCCGGCTATTGAAATTACCCACCCACCGTCCTGATTCAGATTCTACTTAGTTTCCTCAAATAGTATAACATAGTATTCTGGGATCGCGTAACCGCACATAAGAAAGGGTGGAAAAGGGAAACTCCTCTCATGCGCTCCATGTGGTGTGCCGGCCGCGGTGGTCTAGCGGTTCTGGCGCTGCAGTCCGGAACCGCGGGACTGCTACGGTCGCAGGTTCGAATCCTGCCTCGGGCATGGGTGTGTGTGTGTGTGTGATGTCCTTAGGTTAGTTAGGTTTAAGTAGTTCTAAGTTCTAGGGGACTTATGACCTAAGATGTTGAGTCCCATAGTGCTCAGAGCCATTTTGAACCATGTGGTGTGATGTGTTCACTAATTACAAAAAAAATGGTTCAAATGGCTCTGAGCACTATGGGACTCAACTGCTGAGGTCATTAGTCCCCTAGAACTTAGAACTACAGGGTTATTACAAATGATTGAAGCGATTTCACAGCTCTACAATAACTTTATTATTTGAGATATTTTCACAGTGCTTTGCACACACATACAAAAACTCAAAAGGTTTTTTTAGGCATTCACAAACGTTCGATACATGGCCCTTTAGTGATTCGGCGTACATCAAGCCTATAATCAAGTTCCTCCCACACTTGGCGCAGCATGTCCCCATCAATGAGTTCGAAAGCATCGTTGATGCGAGCTCGCAGTTCTGGCACGTTTCTTGGTAGAGGAGGTTTAAACACTGAATCTTTCACATAACCCCACAGAAATAAATCGCATGGGGTTAAGTCGGGAGAGCGTGGAGGCCATGACATGAATTGCTGATCATGATCTCCACCACGACCGATCCATCGGTTTTCCAATCTCCTGTTTAAGAAATGCCGAACATCATGATTGAAGTGCGGTGGAGCACCATCCTGTTGAAAGATGAAGTCGGCGCTGTCGGTCTCCAGTTCTGGCATGAGCCAATTTTGCGCGGGCTACGCGTGAAACTTGCCCGCACGCGTTCAACCGTTTCTTCGCTCACTGCAGGCCGACCCGTTGATTTCCTCTTACAGAGGGATCCAGACGCTTTAAACTGCGCATACCATCGCGGAATGGAGTTAGCAGTTGGTGGATCTTTGTTGAACTTCGTACTGAAGTGTCGTTGCACTGTTATGACTGACTGATGTGAGTGCATTTCAAGCACGACATACGCTTTCTCGTCTGCTGTCGCCATTTTATCTCACTGCGCTCTCGAGCGCTCTGACAGCAGAAACCTGAAGTGCGACTTCAGCCGAACAAAACTTCATGAATTTTCCTACGTATGTGTAGTGTGTCGTGACCATATGTCAATCAATGGAGCTACAGTGAATTTATGAAATCGCTTCAATCATTTGTAATAGCCCTGTAGTTAAACCTAACTAACCTAAAGAGATCACAAACATCCATGCCCGAGGCAGGATTCGAACCTGCGACCGTAGCGGTCCTGCGGTTCCAGACTGCAGCGCCTTTAACCGCATGGCCACTTCGGCCGGCCACTAATTACAGATTGAACTTCATAGTGAAATAGCGTTGCAACAATTAGGGAATTAGCAAAAATGATTTTAGTGTATGAACGAAACTCACACGAACCGGCAGTCTGTATCTGGCCAGGTTCATTACTAGGAGACATCCAAAGTACATCATGTTCCACTCGTTAGTTCAGGGAAATAGGGCCAGAAGTAACGCAAGGAAATGACGGAAGATGTCAATGAAATACAGATCTGATCAAAACTCTCCAGTTTGATCCATTATAAATGGTTTTGAAAGTGACTGTGAAAACAGTAGGATTATTTATAAATAATTCTTCTCCTACCAGTCATGATTTTCTTTACTTACTCGTACTTTCCACACGACGCGTTTCGGGAAATGATTCCTATTTTCAAGGGCATATTTTTGTGTCCTTATATTCCGTAAAAGAATTTCTGTTATAGTAACGTGTAAAAGATTGTGAGCAGGAATTACTAACTTACTTCTTTATATTTAAATAAAATCTTAAAAACGTTCAACTTATAATCATCTTTACAAATTAATTTGCGATGTGAATGTGAAATGAATCGTTTTAAATCACTACGAATTATCGTGCAAAATGAACATGGAACTAATCAACAAACTTTCGCCTTTATGACTTGCTTGAGCTCTGCTGGGGAGACTTTCAGAAAAGTGTCTGAATGTCTGTGGCTTCCCAAAGCGGTTCATTTTCTTCAGCTCGGGGTCTAGGCAGGCTATTCCATTTCAGGAATGTTATCATGCTGATCCATGCATCGCCTCCTAACGCTTTCTCTACCGTACGCAGAACACAACGGTGTAAAATACGTTCATATCCTTCTGATTTACTGTTTACGTAAGTGCGAATGGGGGACCACAGCCTAACCGTGGGAAGCTCCCCCTTCCGTAACGCCACCTCCTACGGACTTCACCATTGGTACTACACCTGATGGCAGGTAACGTTCTCCAGACATAAGGTGTAGCGTGATGCACCATTTCAAATCACTCGTTCCCAATCCTCCACTGTGCAGTGGCGCCGCTTTTTACACCATCTCGAGCGTCACTTAACATTGACTACACAAATCTATGACTTATGAGGACCTGCTCGATCATTGTGTCCCATTCCAGAATGAGATTTTCACTCTGCAGCGGAGTGTGCGCTGATATGAAACTTCCTGGCAGATTAAAACTGTGTGCCCGACCGAGACTCGAACTCGGGACCTTTGCCTTTCGCGGGCAAGTGCTCTACCATCTGAGCTACCGAAGCACGACTCACGCCCGGTACTCACAGCTATACTTCTGCCAGTATCTCGTCTCCTACCTTCCAAACTTTACAGAAGCTCTCCTGCCAGGAAGTTTCATATCAGCGCACACTCCGCTGCAGAGTGAAAATCTCATTCTGGAAACATCCCCCAGGCTGTGGCTAAGCCATGTCTCCGCTATATCCTTTCTTTCAGGAGTGCTAGTTCTGCAAGTTTCGCAGGAGAGCTTCTGTAAAGTTTGGAAGGTAGGAGACGAGATACTGGCAGAAGTAAAGCTGTGAGTACCGGGCGTGAGTCGTGCTTCGGTAGCTCAGATGGTAGAGCACCTGCCAGGAAGTTTCATTGTGTCCCATTCTTTTTGACTCCCTATTCACAGTCACTCGGTTAGCTGGTCTAACGAGAGATTCCTTCCGCTGGTTTCATGCATTTTTTTACAACCACCCTCCGCGATGCATGATGGTCCCTCTCCGTCAATGTATGAACTCTGTCTCATTTTAGCTGTGGTTGTTCCTTCGAGTTCTCACTTCAAATCTAACGACTATTCCGCTTTCGAAGTCACTGAGCTCTTCTGACATCCTCCTTTTATAATGGAGGGTCCGCCACTCGTGTGTTCTATTGGCTAACTGCGCGTAAGATAAGGGCGTCCGGATACTGTTGATACAATTCTGTGCTTCGGCGTTTCGAAGGGGCTAAACAAAAATCAAGTCCACCGAGAGATACAGTACGGCCAATGATAACTGCAGAGAAGCGAGAACGGAATTAGCAGTAAATCGACAGACACAGGATCGGCGTATCTGTGACTGACTCCGAGGGCACAGTCTGCCACGGGATTTTATAGGCAAGGATTTTTCTTCACCTTCCCCTGTGATGGGGACAGACTGCCAGTCCCATATGACGGATTTCTGAGAGCGTCACGGTCACGGGACTGTAGGAAACATACTCGTCTCCAATTCAAGTTGACATAAGACTCCTATGGTCCACCTATCCATCATCTAAGTCGAGACGCTGCTATTGCGCGTCTCGTCGAGCTGATGCTAATCTGGAGCCGGCGTCCAAATATACGTCAGCATAGAGTACTAAGGGCATTCTCGAAGTTTCGTGAATTCTGCCTAAATTGCAAACAATACCAGCAGTGCTGCTGATGGCGAATGTAAACAAAAACAAGGTATCGGTGTTGCAACTAGTCGCTAAAATCTTCTGCAATTGAGAAGTTCGTGTTGTAACGCAGGTCAACGCAGGCTTCTACGATTTGCCCACAGGAGGGCATTTGTCTCTGTTAACAAAATTATCGCCGGCCGCGGTGGTCTAGCGGTTCTGGTGCTACAGTCCGGAACCGCGGGACTGCTACGGTCGCAGGTTCGAATCCTGCCTCGGGCATGGATGTGTGTGATGTCCTTAGGTTAGTTAGGTTTAAGTAGTTCTAAGTTCTAGGGGACTTATGACCTAAGATGTTGAGTCCCATAGTGCTCAGAGCCATTTGAACCATTTGAACAAAATTATCAGCCAGTTTAATTTTTATGGATCCCTTCATAACAGAGTCCCAGTAACGAGACACTATGTTGCATTGCCTGTCCCTCGGGTAAGAAATGCTCCGGAACCGCGGATTTTTCGGGTTATTGCCTTGCCTAGTGGCGATGTTCCACACACATGTTTTGTATGCCGCCTGGAAGGCGGCGCGTGGGTTGGATCAGGAAAAGGTAAAACACGTCGGTACTGTTGTATGAATTTAAACCCCCTTTACTCAAGCAATAAGAATACATAACTTGCAGGGTGGTAAGAAGTTGAAGTGAAGTGTCCTGGTTGGCTGCACCTGATGAAATGGGCAGAATCTGTAGCGGAGCTCGTAGAGCTGCACAGCACCAGCTAGAGGGCACTGCCGTCGGTGTCTCGTGGTGGTGCCAACCTTTGAAACTATGTGGCATCGTTACTATCGATACCACACATGTCGTCAGCCAGTAAAGTTCCCTTCAAACTCACAAAATGAGTTACCTCACGGTACTTCATGTGTTCCAGGGCCGACCATGGTGTGCCAGACTTCATGCGTGCTGTGTGCTAGGGCCCTGTGTGGGCCAAGGCTTGCCTTGTCTGGGTTTTACTCGGTCCTTCTCGGAAGTGCCCTGTAGAACCCTAAGTTTCATTTAGTATTGCAGTCCGCCAACTCTCTTCAGTTCGGCAGAATTGTGATGTCAGCACTGTTGTTTTACAAATGTAGTGTGTTCTCATTGTGGTTTTACGATTCTTGCACAGTAATATTTTTTCCAAAGGATTCAAAGCTGACAGCTAGGCGTGTAGAAACTAGTCGTTGAGGAAATAAAAATACTTCAACGAGCAATCTTGGCTCCAAAAATTCTTAAAAATTATATTATATCTTCAGCACACCAAAAATTAATAAATAATATTGAAGACTTATTTTCTTTGTGGTCTGTTCTGTTGATAAAAATAAAATATAAAAGCAAGTCGTACGCAAATGGGGCACGTTCCCCGTTTCCGCTCTTTCCCTTCCACGAACTCAGATGGCGTGGCAGTGGGTGAAGTGTGCAGCGAGTCTGAGTGGTACAGCACTTGGTGCCAAGGAACAGCTCTCGAGTCGAATTCACGACCCCTGATCTGTAGACTGTTCCATTTTATTGTGGTTCCACAACGGCGTGCTGTGGCACTGTGGTGTAGAAATTTCAGTCTGTTCCGGGTGTGTAAGCATCTATCTACAAGCAAACGTAAAATTTGCACATGTACTTTTATTTTTTGGATGTGATAAAATCTTATGACCACCCCCCGTAACAGAAGCAGCAGGCAGCAACAATGGGAACTAGATGAGTGAAATCTTGTGCTGCGTTTATATTGGAGTACTTGACGTGTTATACGACACGGTTCATAGTGTAGCGACGAGCCAGTCGAATGGTTTTAACAGCCGATCAGCCAGTCGATTGTTTATTTCCTTGAATCGGTTTTTTTTTTCAGTCGAATGAAGCAACTGAATCAAAGTAGTCTCTGTCGGCATATCACCTATACAAATGCTTTTCACTCATTCACCAGGTTTGAGTTGTTTCACTTAACGCAAGACAAGTGACTGAGACAGCTGTATGGCGGTTACATTAGCTATATGAATGTTTTCACTCAGTGTCCTGATGGAGTGTTTTCACTTACGTACTTGTTCAACCTCTGGAGTTATATATGACGAGGATCGTCAAGTTTTTAGAAACAAACCACTCATCTCATTTAAAGGAGAGATAAACAAATAGAATATTTCTGAAAATGAAGTATTTTCAAATCTCATGTACCAATTTACTTAAATAGGAATTTTTCGTATATCTCACATTCTACATCTATATTTACATGGATACTCTGCAAATCACATTTAAGTGCCTGGCAGAGGGTTCATCGAACCAACTTCACAATTCTCTATTATTTCAATCTCGTATAGCGCGCGGAAATAATGAATACCTATATCTTTCCGTACGAGCTCTGATTTCCCTTATTTTATGGTGCTGATCGTTCTTCCCTATGTAGGTCGGTGTCAACAAAATATTTTCGCATTCGAAGGAGAAAGTTGGTGATTGGAATTTCGTGAGAAGATTCCGTTGCAACGAAAAACGTCTTTCTTTTAATGATGTCCAGCCCAAATCCTGTATCATTTCTGTGACACTCTCTCCCATATTTCGCGATAATACAAAACCTGCTGCCTTTCTTCGAACTTTTCCGATATACTCCGTCCGTCCTATCTGGTGAGAATCCTACAGTCTTTGGTTAGCCTTTCCCACAACATTTTCTATGTGTTCTTTACAGTTTAATTGGTTCGTAATTGTAATACCTAGGTATTTAGTTCAATTTACGGCTTTTAGATTAGACTAATTTATCGTGTAACCGAAGTTTAAGGAGTTCCTTTTAGCACTCATGTGGATGACCAGACACTTTTCGTTATTTAGGGTCAACTGCCGCTCTTCGTACCACTCAGATATCTTTTATAAATCGATTTGCAGTTTGTTTTGATCTTCTGATGACTTTATTAGTCGATACACGACAACGTCATCTGCAAACAACTGAAGACGGCTGCTCAGATTGTCTCCCAAATCGTTTGTATAGATAAGGAACAGCAAAGGGCCTATAACAGTAACTTGGGGAACGCCAGAAATCACTTCTGTTTTACCCGATGACTTTCCGTTAATTACTACGAACTGCGACCTCTCTGACAGGAAATCACAAATTCAGTCACATAACTGAGACGATATTCCACAAGCACGCAATTTCACTACGGACCGCTTGTGTGGTACAGTGTCAAAACATTAACTATCAATCTCTGATTGGTTTTAAAAGTTTAATACCTGGTGCTATATTGTAATTAATGTTTCAATAAATGAACAATCACTTTTAATTTAATTTGTACCCTCAACAATAATTCGCTTTCGGGAAATGCTGAGTGAAAGTTATAGGATATAGTTCTTTGGTGACTTAATCACATGTTTTTTAGCATCTACTGCCACTTGTCGGAAGTATTTTTTCACGAAAAATATTTATCAGTCGTTAATTTTCTTTGAAAGGTTAACCAGTGCAGCGTTCACCCAGACGTATGTGGGAAATTGCCTGAAAACCACATACTACTGACCAGCAAAACTGACTGAAAGAATACAGACCATTTTCACTTAAAAAGAAAGAAGGGATAATTCAGTGAGTACACAAAACTATAACGAACTCTATCGATTATTTGCTACCACAGAATGGCCTCACTCGAAAGAAAGAAATGAACAGTAATGCATCCGATACGTACGACTACAATAGGCTGGATCGATTGTTTCCATTCGGTTGTTCCCACCACTAACGGACGTGCTCCGAGAAACTATTGAACTAGCCATAACGTGTGCTAATCGCACCACTTGTCTCTTCGTAAACTTCCAAACTGGCCATATGAGCCTCTTATTTGGTCAAACAGAAGGACAATCCATAGTTTATTCTGATTTTTGAAGTTGTCACTCGTTCCATGCTGGATTACAACGCAATAACGAATATCTGATCCAAATAAAGACTGTACAAAATTTCGTTACACACTCTGTGGAATACGCTTCGAAATTCTTTGAGGACACGCTGACAGCCATACGTATTCTTGCAAATGGCAGCAGTGTTTACTGCCCGTTTTAGGTGCCGGTCGAACGCTACACCCGAAAAAGATTAATTTCTGTAGAGGTACTAACTTTGCCTTAGACTTCGTTGCATTTAATTTTAAGCACAGGATCGACACCCGTTAAAGACTGGGCGATTGTGGCCATCAGTATGGGCGATCTCAGTACTGGTATATTGAGGTTTGTCACTAAAGTAAATCTAGAAGATTCTCTGCGTAAATGTAATCTACAAGATTGTAGTGGCGATGAGATGTCACTGACATACCAAGAGAAAGATAGTGGACTCAGGCCTGAGTCTTGTGGCACTCCTAACGGAATTT
The DNA here is from genome assembly GCF_023864275.1 of Schistocerca cancellata. Lineage (NCBI taxonomy): Eukaryota > Metazoa > Arthropoda > Insecta > Orthoptera > Acrididae > Schistocerca > Schistocerca cancellata. Next base: position 598,214,720 of record NC_064631.1, on the reverse strand, counting down.
GTTCCAGTAAACAAAACTCTGCTACTTATTTCTCTAGAATTTGTTCCCAGCAAGCAAAACTCAGCTACTTATTTCTGAAGTAGATTCCAAATTAATTCGGTGCATTATCTGAATAAATGTAGGTGTCGCTTTTACGGGTTTAGAATGATTAACTACGGAAAAGAAACTGCTTTCTAATGCTCTCCATATATAAATTATTGCCACACAAATTTCTTTAAGTTCTTTCATGCTTATTGAAATGTAAGGCACGCCACTACCTGCGACATCTGCGAACGAAAATGGCCAGTACTTTGAACTTGTTTTCAGCAGCGACTTGTTGCATCATAATCTGATTTCACTCCGATGATAAATGTCCTTTACAACAGAAACAAAAAAGCGACGCGTTGGCCTTCAATTACTGATTCCTGATCGTCATATGCAGAAGGCCATATGGAAATTTGTAAACATCCGCAGAACGGCATAATTAAGAACACTGACGTCCGAGGTCATCTGAGCGCTACTAGTGCGGCGAGGCATGAGTCCACGCTAGGGCGCACACGAGGGCATTTCGTCGCGGCAGGGCACGTCAGCTGCGGCCGGCCTATCTGTCACGTTGCTCTCTGCACGAATTTCGTTTCATCACGTCGTGACCTTACGCTTCCTAAGCCTATCTTCCATCTTCCAAGCGGTATTTTAAACGGCTATTTTAAGAAGCTCTGAAATGAGTGTGTAGAATTCCCAGATTTTCTGAGAGTGAGACAGAGATTAGCCTACACCCCCAAGAAAACGTAGCACTAAGCAAAAATTCAGTGTGGGAAACAGGAAACAACGTCGCCTTTCTTCCAGAATTCCCATTTGAGTTCACCGATTATCTCAGTTACACTTCCGTACGGCCAATACTGAACTGTTACAGCCCCAGCTGGCTGTTTCTGAATTCCTTCGTTGTCTGCTGCAGTGTCATTTCGATAAGGACTCAAACACTGCAGCAGTACTCTATAATTGCGATTTCCTCCGCAAATGTACGGCAGTTTACCAGAACACTTCCAAAAAATGTAAACCGTCGCCGCTATAGATTTTACATGTCCGTCCCTTTTCATATGACTTATTAGCTCCCAAATACCTGATCAATGTGACATACTCCTGAAGTTCACCACTTATTTTGCAGTCGTCTGCCATCGTATTCTTTCTGTTTGTCAAAAAATTTGTCTTGAATTTGCACACTTTTACCGACAGGTTAGGAGACTCATCATACCAAGAGGAAACTTCGTCAAGGCATGGTTCTATACGAGACAGGTAATCGGTTCATCCAAACAGTTTCATGCATATATAGAGTTAAACGTGCGTGCTGAACAGAAAGGCACCTAGACTTTTTTCAGAAGATAGTGGCTTGGTTGTAGAGAAACCCAAAACTTTTTATGTTTGATCAAGGAGAGAATCTTAAAGACTTGAATTTATAGTCCGAATCTTACACATGCAGTAACTGACGTACGCTCATTCGTACCTCTTGCCGGCCGAAGTGGCCGTGCGGTTCTAGGCGCTGCAATCTGGAACCGCGAGACCGCTACGGTCGCAGGTTCGAATCCTGCCTCGGGCATGGATGTGTGTGATGTCCTTAGGTTAGTTAGGTTTAGGTAGTTCTAAGTTCTAGGAGACTATACAATTAAACATATACATATATACAATTAAACGTGCGTGCTGAACAGAAAGGCACCTAGACTTTTTTCAGAAGATAGTGGCTTGGTTGTAGAGAAACCCAAAACTTTTTATGTTTGATCAAGGAGAGAATCTTAAAGACTTGAATTTATAGTCCGAATCTTACACATGCAGTAACTGACGTACGCTCATTCGTACCTCTTGCCGGCCGAAGTGGCCGTGCGGTTCTAGGCGCTGCAATCTGGAACCGCGAGACCGCTACAGTCGCAGGTTCGAATCCTGCCTCGGGCATGGATGTGTGTGATGTCCTTAGGTTAGTTAGGTTTAGGTAGTTCTAAGTTCTAGGAGACTATACAATTAAACATACACATATATACAATTAAACGTGCGTGCTGAACAGAAAGGCACCTAGACTTTTTTCAGAAGATAGTGGCTTGGTTGTAGAGAAACCCAAAACTTTTTATGTTTGATCAAGGAGAGAATCTTAAAGACTTGAATTTATAGTCCGAATCTTACACATGCAGTAACTGACGTACGCTCATTCGTACCTGTTGCCGGCCGAAGTGGCCGTGCGGTTCTAGGCGCTGCAATCTGGAACCGCGAGACCGCTACGGTCGCAGGTTCGAATCCTGTCTCGGGCATGGATGTGTGTGATGTCCTTAGGTTAGTTAGGTTCAGGTAGTTCTAAGTTCTAGGAGACTAATGACCTCAGAAGTTGAGTCCTATAGTGCTCAGAGCCATTTGAACCATTTTTTTTTTTCGTATCTCCTGATTTATAAATTACAAACAGAGGAAAAGACTCCACGCTTTGCTAGCACACAAACACAGGTAACGTTCAACGGAGCTATAAGAACAATTTCAAATTACATAATTTTCTCTGGGAAAACATTAATTAAATTTCCTTTTTAGCCATGTAATCACTTCTATGGGCTCACCTATACTATCTATGAAAAATGATTGTGCAAGATTGTCATACATTTATGTGATGCTGTTATTAAATTTACGCTTTCGATTGGGCAAAATGCAACAATGCGGCTTTTCGGATAGTTCAAATGGCTCTGAGCATAATGGGACTTAACATCTGAGGTCATCAGTCCCCAGAACTTAGAACTACTTAAACATAACTAACCTAACGACATCACACACAACCATGTCCGAGGTAGGATTCGTACCTGCGACCGTAGCGGTCGCGCGGTTCCAGACTGAAGCGCCTAGAACCGCTTGGCCACTCCGGCCGGCTTTTGGGTAGTGATCAGGGCTATTTTAATAAGGTTAATTATGGTAGATATACAACTAAATTACATGTATATTCAGCTGAAAACGACGTTAATTTATATTCAATACGGATTAGGCCTAATGATACAATAATAATTTCACGTAAGTGGAAATTAACCTTCGTGAAATGTTCCTTTTCTGCAGCATCCAGAGAGAAATTGCTTGTGCCCTCTCGCACTGACACGGTATTCATGATACCATGTGGTACTCGGTACGCATTGTATCTGCTCACTTTTATCTGCATCGGCAATATTTGAGCGTTTTCCTTGACAAAATTCGCATTTCCATTCCATGGTCTCTTCTTAAAAATCATTTATCGTCACAACATCGTCGAAACTGCAAGCTGAGTTGGCGTCTAACTCTTTTCCTTTAGTTTTAGTGGTTGTCTTCCTGAACAGGCTACAATGGCTCTCTTCCTCGATCGCTGCTCTTCTTCCCGCCTCACAGAAGCTCTCTTTTTTGCTTCTTTCTGCATCACTAACTCCTTCTTTAACCTTACTACAGCAGTGTTTTCTGCTGCCTTTCTTTTTGGAGGTTCTCACCACCTGAAGTAGATGAAGTGATAATTAATATTACAAAACAGAAACTATTTTGTAAATGCACTTTACCTCATATTCGGTCTGATTTGCACTGGCTATCCTTAAAGCACCATTCTCAGTCATTCATATAACCCCCAAAGTATATTAAATCTGTCTCATGACATAGTTCTCCAACATATTTACAGATAACAGCACCGATCACTACTATGGCATACGAAGGACGCAGTATCAAGTGTCATCTTACTTCGTTCTTTTATTTCCCACAAACTGCAGGCAATGCGTAGCGAATATTAAGTCAGTTTTACAAACCGTGGAATGATTAGTTGTGAATCATTTACCTTTTACTCTTTAAACTAATCTTGACTAAACGTCTGAAGTCACAAAAGTAAACAGATTTGTTCACTAGACAGACAAGACTTCCGACCACCATAGTCACTTACATAATGGTGTTTCATTGCTGTCGGTGTCACGGCGCATGCGTAAAACCTTACATTTATTCATACGATCCATCTATTCAATAAGCCCCTTTATGTTCCACAACCACTAACTGAATCGCTAGCAAAATTTCCCATTTTTTGTTTTAAACAATGCATACTCGATTTTGGGAAGCTACAGTAGTCCCTGAACCAGCAGCACAGAGAATATGCCAGAATTGGGTCATAGGAGCAGTCACTTCGTACACTAACGAGCCAAAACATTATCACCCCCTGCTTAATAGCTTGTTCGTTAGTCTTTGGAACGAAATATATCACTGTTTCTGCGTACCAGGGATGGATAAGACAGTTTTTTGATAGGTTTGTTGAAGCATTATATGTCTACGGAAAGGGCAGGTAATTCCCGTAAATAACGGGCCGTTGATTTGCGTAGGGTAGTGATGGCGCCCGTTAGCGACCCTGATGGTTTCCATAGCATTTACATCAGAGACAACGTGAGTTCACTTCAACGCTCCTCAGACCACTGTATCTTGGTTGTGGCTCCGAGGCAAAGACATTTATACAGCTGACAGATGACATCGCCATCGGCGAAGACATCAAGTGTGAAAGGCTGCAGGCGGTTGGCAGGTATTAACGTGTCTTCGATTACTATCACACGTCCCGTGCAAACACAAGAGAACGTCTCCCACAGCATAACACCGCACCCACCATCCTGCGTCCGTGGTGCGCTGCACGATTCCACCCGCCGTTCACCTCGATGACGGCATTTCTGGAGACGACCTTCGACCTAGTGTAACAAAATTGTCCTTCACCCAAAGAGCTGAAACGTTTCCTTTGATCGTCGGTCGAATCCCGATGGTCCCGTGCCCACTACAATCGTAACTGACGATGTCGTTGGGTCAGAATGTGAGCACGTGGGGGTGGTCTGCTGCAGAGCACCATGTTCAACAAAGTTGGATGAGTGGTGCGCTTCGAAACACTTGTGCGTGCACCAGCACTGTGCTCTTTCGACAGAGATGCCACAGACCACCATCTGTCCTACTTTTCAGAGCAGACAAACCTCCGAACTCCGGTGACTAGTCGTGGATGTCCAAGGATTTAGCGCCCAATTAGCTTCACTGTCCTGCCTCTTTCCGTAGGTGCTCACGACAGTAGCACGTGAAAATTCGACCTGCTCCTCCGTCTTGGAGATATTCTTTCACAGGCTCTGCGTAGTAATAATCTGCCCTGTGGGGAATTCTCTTATCTCAATGTATTTCCCCATTTGCAGCCCATATCTTCGCTAGGGTGATCCCCCATCCATGTTTTCTCCGCTTGCATATTTTTGTTACCATGTCACGTGCCGACAACTGCACCGGACGGCATCCAACGTCACGGTGGTCACTGGTCATAATGTTTTGAGTTATCAGCGTGTGATTCTGTTTCCTGTGTGTAGAGAAATAATTTTTGCAGCAGACAATTCTGTTTATTCTATTTCGTCATGCTTCATCTTATTATCATAGGTAACACTTAAGTGAGCTTTCAGTTGGAGAAAAAGAGGCCTTCTACAATTTCACGACGTAATGGTTTTTAATGTGGAGTCCCGATGTTCCGCGCGAATGAGAGTCGACAAGAAAATTACCGACACAAACATGAGATATTACAGTTCAGCACAGACAGAATAAATACTGAGTTGCATGAAACCATATGCTAACTAATTAGCCCAAATAAAAAGACATGATTCTCGGTTGAGGAATTGCGCATTCATGTCAGACATTGCGAAGTTAGTGAAAGGTCTCTGTTGGACTCTTTCATGTTAATTTCTTAAAACTGTTGTCATTTACGGCATACATTCCACTTCTAAATTTACTGTGGTGTTTCTGATTCTATCTGTGAGGAGACTGAGCAGTGGAACGTATTACTTTTACACGTAATCAAGAACGATCTGTCATACTACTACACTTTAAAACACAGTATATATGTAATTCATGTCACACAGTCTCATACGGAACCTACATCTGCTTTCTTTTATATACTGTATATGATAAGATACTGTCATCCCCCTTGCCTTCTGTGTGAAAGAATGAATGAGCAAATGTATTTCTAGTTGCATGCTTGATGGTAGCAGACAAGACTGTCTGCTAGAGAACATTACGACCAACGTCGGAACAGGTAGCTATGCTTTATAAAAGCAGAGAGGTTTCTACTCTTAATATGGTCCTGCCCATCCGTTATCATGTTGGCATAGGAAGCTGCCTCTCTGGTCACTTCCGTTTGTATCTATGAAGCACCCTTGGTAGGGGCCCACGGCAGTCAGTCTGCAGCGAGCGTCTGAAGTGGTAAGATCTCCGGCTAAGCGCGTCTCTGCTAAATCAGTAGGACAATGGATTTCTTAAGTTCAGCCTAACTGAAAATTTAATCACCTTTATTTCAGGTTTAGATCTAAAATATGTTATCTTAAATTGCAACACAGTGTAATTCGAGTGTGAAGTTCAGAATATCTTCCAGTAGTAGCTTTGTCACTACTTTGTGAGTAAAGTGGAACCACGTGTTGAGGATCCGTAACTCTAACTAAGATCATCAATCTTAAATGCGAATGTGTGTGAGATTATAACGTCTCGTCTTGACAATATTTTTCAATATAGCAACTTTTCTTTATGTTCAACCCACGTGGGGTGTACTTTGTGAGACCAGTACCATGTGCTTATACAATTGTTTGACCCATCAGGTTAATAGTAAGACGATAGTTCGAGGTTTTTCTTTTGTAAATTGCGTTTCGATGTAATTTATTTTAATTATCAAAATTATTGTGGGGGTTACACTCTTTGTGTAAACCAAGTTGGCCACGTGAAGCATGTGGTGTAATCATCAAAGTAGCCCTCAGCTATTCTTTTCGGGAAGATTTCACAGAGAGTTAGTATGAATTTAGTATACCAGTGTGTGGTAATTTCACGACTGACAGAATTGCGCTATGAACGTAACTTCTTTGGATGAAAATTGAATCGGTTGGTTGTAGTTAATTTCCTCTTGCATATGTTTCAACGTTCTTCGTGTGTTATTTTATGAATGCAGTGTTGTATGCAGTCTCCCAATCTTGGCTCCATATTTGATGTGTTCTGTAAGATTACAAACTCACATTTTCACAATCCTAAATAAGGCACCAGTTTAGTTATGAATCAAGTTTAATATGCTGAAATTTTAACGGAACAATGATCAATGTTAAAATAAATGTCCAAATATAAACTGATTTATTTCTTTTTATTTAAGTTCTCTTATATAATATATATATATATATATATAAGAGAATTTAAATAATGATGATTATATAATATTAATGTTAGTCTGGTTGGAAATTTGGTATGCTAGACTGGATAGCTGGTGAAACAGTTGCTCAGTAATGCAAGGTTAACTTCCCCAGATAGCTCACGGCTTTTAACCCGCTTATATTGTCTTGAATATCAGCACCGCTTTCAGAACAACTTAATGCATCAACGTTATAGTAGCCATACAATATGTTAAAGTTGTCCTGAGAAGCAAAGTTTAGTGACTGATTGTGTTCATGGAAGAATACGACAAATGAATAATAATTTGAAGATAATGTGCGTTTGTAACGTATGCAGAAAACGGAAACTTGTCCTTGGAGTACACTCATAGTTCAAGTGAGAGTTTACGACAGCTATTAACAGAAATATCAATTGTGCATAACAAAGCCAAAAAATGGTGTCATGCTGCGAAGGCTCTTCCTGAGAGAAGTTTCCATAGTGTCCACATTCTATGAACAGATACGGACGCCTTACAGTTCATTCAGTGATCACAAACGGAAATAGTCTCGAGAATGAAGAATAGCGTTAAAAAAACAAAGGACCATTAGCCGAATACGGATTCAACTTAAAGTTGGGATAAGAGCGGCAAATAAAAACGACGTAACTGAAATTGGCAGGTGCTGACATTTGCGAAATTTATTCACTCATTCATAAAGGGAGCTTGAATGCACAGACTACTTTCGTCTTTAATTGTGATGGGGAAGAATTGTCCTGCAGACGGAAAAATAAACGAAATTAAGCATGGTGTACTTGTTCTTTGTGGTATGCTTTGAAGTACGTATTTTTCTTTTCTTTTTTGTTTTTTGTGTTTTTTAAATCAGGCGAATCCGTTATAAAAGCAGTGCACGAACAGGTGAGTCGCATGTTTCAGGAAGATAAGAGTGTATCTGCCTTTTGCACTTAAGAAGGGCTTTGGTTCAAATGGCTCTGAGCACTATGGGAGTCAACATCTTAGGTCATAAGTCCCCTAGAACTTAGAACTACTTAAACCTAACTAACCTAAGGACATCACACACACCCATGCCCGAGGCAGGATTCGAACCTGAGACCGTAGCAGAAGGGCTTTGAAACGAACGTTAAAGTAAGAACAAATTGGCATATCTGTAGCGGAGTTATTACACACGTGACTGTTTAATTTTACTGCAGTTAAAAGTGATAGATCACGGACACCTCTCTAATCGGTGCGACCTGCGAAGTGTTAAATACAGGGTAACTGTAAATGATTGACCCATTTTCAAAACTTCGTATTTATTCGAGTACAAATCCAAAATGAACAAGCTTTATACCAATGAAAAGAGGAAGTTTCAATACTTTTTCTTTCATAATGATTGATTACAATTTAATAAATCTAATAATTTGTAATGAATTAGTTTTTGATGCTTATTTAATAATTAGAAATGTGATAAATGTTATAAATGTGGCCACCGTTGGCTGCACGGTAAACATCGACACGGCAGCCAAACTCGTCCCACACACGCGAAAGCGTATCTGCCGTTACTGAGTGGACGGCAGCAGTGATCCGGTTCCGCAGATCGTTCAGATTGGTAGGTAGAGGCGGGACGTAAACAGATTCCTTCACATAGCCCCATAAGAAATAGTCGCGGGGTGTGAGATCAGGAGATCTCGGTGGCGTGAAGTGGGGAGACAGGTCCTCAAGTCCCCTTCGACCGATCCAGCGCTGAGGAACTGAGTCACTGAAAAACCCTCGCACATCACGGTGCCAATGTGACGGAGCTCCATCCTGTTAGAAAATTAAGTCCTGTGAATCTTCCATAACTTGAGGGAACAGCTATTGTTCCAACATGCCCAGTACGGGATACGGCACAGAACACGTTGATCTCTTTGGTGAGTCCCTTTCGTGTTGCAGTAGTGAATATGGATTTTCCAAACCCCATGTGCGAACATTGTGTCCGTTGACTTTTCCACTAAGGTGGAACGTCGCTTCGTCCCTAAAAATTGCACGCTGTAGAATACGTCATCCTCCATCTTTGCTAGCACATAACAACCAAATGCGAGGGGCATCTCTTTGTCATTAGGGTTGAGAGCCTGCACAATCTGTAATCGATAGGGCTTGTACAGCAAACGCCGTCTCAGAACTTTCCATACAGTTGGTTGCGGTATTCCAAGTTCTCGATTGGCTCTGTTGGTAGACTTAGTAGGACTGTGCATAAAACTGTCTTGAATCTGTCGGACATCATCCTCTGACACACGCGGGCGGCCTGTGCTTTTTCCTTTGCACACACGCCCAGTCTGTTTAAATTGCTGAAACCAATAGTTATGCTTTTGCGAGTTGGTGGTTGAATACCGAATTTGGTACGAAATGCCCGCTGCACTACAACTTGCGACTCACTTTCGCGAACTCAAGAACGCAGAAAACCCTGTGCTCCACAGTCACAACTGACAGTGAAACGGAATGACGGCCCTATTGCCGCGCGAACTCTACCGGCCGCTTCTGAAACCGTTACCGTCCGCCTGCCACCGCCCGCCAAAACTTTGAGTCTCCCTCTTTTCATTGGTATAAAGCTTGTTCATTTTGGATTTGTACTTGAATACATACGAATTTTTGAAAATGGGTCCGTCATTTAGAATAACCCTGTATATAACAGTAATCTTCCTTGTGGGTTAACGATGAGTGTTGTTCTCTGTGCGCCGGCCGTTGTGGCCGAGAGGTTCTAGGCGCTTCAGTCTGCAACCGCGCGACCGCTACGGTCGCAGGTTCGAATCCTGCCTCGGGCATGGATGTATGTGATGTCCTCAGGTTGCTTATGATTAAGTAGGTCTAAGTTCTAGGGGACTGATGACCTCAGATGTTAAGTCCCATAGTGCTTAGACCTATTTTGTTCTCCGTGCCTTACTGAGTTGTGTTTATATTAGGCAGGAGTTTCTGTGAGACAAAGTCGGCTAGCGTGTGAAAATATAACATTTATGATTGTACTTCTAGCATATGAAAAATCGCACATATATTTTAGTAACATAAAAGTACATGTTGGACAAACGGTAGAAAACTGTTACCAACAGTGAAAGGCAAACAAGCTAGACGCTATAACTTGTTCCTGAGCACCAGTCATCTCGAAATTAATCTACCTGCCAAGGGGATGTTTTAAGACATTCTCAGTTTTGTTGTGTGCTTTCTATTAATTATATTTTTCCAAAGCTAAACGAAACTCCGCCCAAACAGGCCATGTAGGCCCCAACAGTATCGACGTTACCGACCGGCCGCCGTGTCATCCTCAGCGGATATGGAGGGGCACGTGGTTAGCACACCGCTCTTCCGGCCGCAAGTCAGTTTCCGAGACGGGAGCCGCTACTTCTCAATCAAGTAGCTCCTCAGTTTGCCTCTCAAAGGCTAAGCGCACCCCGAATTATATTTTTCTACTAACTGAAAAACACGACAGTGCCCGGTCATTCATTTCGCCAGTTTTCTATTCCAAACGAAAAAAAAGCTATGTTTGTAGTGTAAAATATCGGACAGTTTCTGTACGCTGGGCACAGCTGCTTTGCCGATCTACAACGCGATTTTGTAAACGTCTGTACCGCAACGCCTCTTTATAGTTTTACAGGCGGTGATTGTTTTCTTGTACAGCCGTTTGCGCCTTACAATTGAAAGCTGTCAAAAGCGGTGCCAGGTGTGAGGAATATCCTTAAGTTGGCTCGACTGCAGGCGTGTCAGAAATAAAGAGTGAACTGAAACTTCACACATTATGCGGCATTTTTTTTTTCAAGCGTCTCAGGGTTTATGACGTCATGTCTGTTAAAAATTTTCCATCAAATGATATATTTGTGAAGGTACATATATTTGTGAAGGGACATTTAGTGGCATACGTGGATACTGATTGCGAAATACGTTGCGAACAGTTGGTAACAAAGAAATTATAAATTTAAACGTCATGCACAATGCAGCAGTTTTTACGCATCTCAGTGTTTCAGACGTCATATCTCCTGAAACAGGTGTGGTACCATGAGATAGTTTTGTAGGTGCATTTAGCGGCATGTGTGGATACTGTCCGCTAAATTTCGAGTAGAGTTAGTAGCACAGAAGCAATAAATTTAAACGTCACGCAATATGCACCAGTTTTTCTCGCGTCTCATTGTTAATGACGACATAGCTTCTCTCCTAAATTACGATAGATGGTTCTTGCCCCAACAGTGATTGCTGGGTGACGGTAAGGGATATGTGTACCAAATTTGGTTGAAATCGGTGCAGTGGTTTAGAGGAGATGTGGAACACACAAACACAAATACATTTCATATTACGTACGGATCCCAGAAAGTTGCTTCTTCCCTTGATTGTCTTCAGTGCAAGGTCTTTGACTATGGAGAACCGTTTAAAAACACCATGTATTCACGTATAAAATTGGCAAGAGAAGTATAAACCTGTTTCTGTGCATTTCATTGATTCAGAGAATAATTAGGGAAATCCTGATTCAAACAGTTGGTTTCTAAACCACTTGATAGGCGATGCCTGTTCGCACTGTACTGTGCCACGAAGCGATGTTCCTTGTGTTAGAAGAGTTTCAAATTATCTCGGTATAAGAAACACTACAGTTTTTGATATATTCGATAGAAACTTTGTACGAAGAAGTACACTGCAAATTATATTGAACCATGTGACTGCATACGATAAGGGAAGTGGCGTCGACAAAGAGCTACTATTGGAGCCACGAAGTCGCCATCTGTTAGAGAGAGTGCGAAACGAGCTCACGGTAGCCGCTTGCCCGGCCTAACGGCCGCGGCCGTGGCACGAGTAGCTGTCTGCTTGGCTGCGGAAGGCGGTCGCTGCAACCACAGATGTAGGCTATCTGAGCTCTGCCCAGTCTGTGGACTTTCCACTTAACTCCCCACACCACTACGTCTCCCAGTATGTGCAAAAACTTGCCAGTCAGTTTACATAGGACAAACATGCAGAAATTTCAAAACAAGATATTCGGAACATCTTGCAGCTTTAAAAAGCAACAGCTCCCACAGCACATTTGCTGACCACCTTACAGCCAACAACCACCACCCAACCACAATAGAAACAGACTTAAGAATACTAAAACCCAGCCACAGCCTATACAGCAAACTGACCATTGAGGAAAACTTCCATATACAGAAGGCAATAGCGGAAGGAAAACAGGTCTTAAACGAACACACTACACTCTGCAAGGGCACACTATTTAACACATTAAAGGAACTTTACAAATAAAAACAGCACAAACAGATAACGTCTACACAAACACACACACACACACACACACACACACACACACAAATGCAAATGCAAATAAAATTCAAATTTGGTGCCGAACTATCTGGTGAACAAATGAACACTGACTGGGCTGGGACACATAACAAACCATAATCACACTGTGTTCTGGTGTAGTGAAAAGCGTTTCACTACATTATTTGTGGAAAATACTTGTTACAGTTATGTATGCATCACAACATCTCAGCATGATGCGGAGAATGGAAGTGCTTGCCACAGGAAAACGTAAGTAAGTACGAAAATAGGCGCGGAAACATCGCGAGAAACTAAATTACACTCTAAAAGATAGGTTAACTCCTAAAAAAAAAAACTTGCTCATCAACATCGTTTGGTTGCAGATGACAAGCTACCTCTAATAATCAACACAAAAGTGGTCCAGAAAATTCATGCTCACCAAATGTAAAGGTATTTACAAAAAGAAACGATCTGTTGTTTGAATTAAAAATACATGTAATTTTATAATCATGTAACAAAAATGTTCACATTGCAGAAAAATAAAAACGAAAACCCACTGAGGATGGCACAGTCGTGCCGAAACATGTTTCATGGGTAATGAGAAAAACGGTGTTTTGAATAACTGGCAGACCTCAAATCCAAAAGAAACTACAAGACTTATGAGTCGAGTGATAAGTACGCCGGTGCGCAATACTTAAGGACGAAAGTGCCAAGTAACATTGACTCGATGAAACCTGGACCATACATAGAAAGAACTGCCACAGTGTAGTACAGAAGGTAACTGAAAGAAATATGCAAAGGGGCGAACTGAAATGATATTTTTATTCAAAGACAATAACTACAATGCAGTCACCGCGATTCATGACGTTCCCGTGGACATTACAAAGTTGTTAATAGGATTTGTGACCACCACGAATTGTAATGCACGCTCTGCAGCAGGCTTCCATGCTGGCCACAATGTTGTAAGGAGTTCTTGTCGTAGGGCGTTCTATTCCTCCACCAACGCAGCTGTCAACTGCTGGACTGTTGGTGTATGTAGACGTGCTGCGGAAAGTCTCCAACAACACGTGCCACACGTGTTCCATGCGATATATGTAGGGGGAGTAAGCAGGCCACTTCATTCGCCGAATATCCTCTCCTTCCAAGAGCTTCTCCACCTGCTTTGTTCAGTGCGGTCGCGCATTGCCGTTGATAAAAATGAAGTCAGGGGTGAATGCTCCCTGAAAAGACGACGTGAGGAAGTAGTACAGTGTCACAGAATCGTTTCCCGATGAATATACCGTGCTCAAAAATCTGTAGGTCAGTACGCACATGCAACATTATGCCTGCCCATAGCATAACACCTGGGCCACCAAAACGATCATCTTCGACATCTCCCTGGGTGAGTTACGCGATCCTACCTGCCGCCGTATGAGGGGCCAGCACGATCATTTTGGTGGTCCAGATGCACCGGCGACCATTCACCAGCTGTCAATTGCGCTGGTGTAGAAATAGAACACTTTAGCACAAGAATCTTGTGGCCGGTGTCGGAGCACGTTGGAGAGCATGCATTGCCATCCGCGTGATCACACACTCTATTAAGAACCATGCCCCGCCGTTTCTAATGTCCAGGTGACCACCATTAACTGCGGTGTCTTCAGTACAATCACTGCTTTTGAATAAAAGTGTCATTTCTGTTCGAATCGTAGATTTCTTTCAGTTTCTTTCAGTACCATATTCGTGCAGTTCTCTCAGTTTTTTTTTTTTCCACCTCGAATTCTTCTCCTGTGATAACACTTCACTGTACGGTCAAAATTTCGTAAAACCATGTTAGTTGGCAGTGACGAATTATGTGAAGGTAACTTTCGTCCTTAAGTTTAGCACATGAGTCTATTTTCATTGCTTTCGTTCAACGTGTCCATTAGATGTAACTTTTATACAAGAGACCCTAAGTCACATATTTTATTTAAACCGATTCACAACGTAACTAGGTTGGGACAACAGGACAATGTTCTGGAGCCCCCAAGGTCAAGGTGCCCCTTGGACCCAAGTTAAAGACAGGATAAAAATTAAAACAGAATGGAAAAAGGTAAGCATGAAAATTACAACATACATTTTCAGTAATATTTCCCGGTGAGATTTAAATTTTGTTATCAGCGCATTTTAAGTCGTTTAGAACTTCGTTTAATGTAGAAATATCGAAAGTGTCTGGTGTGAAAAATCTATCAGTGCTACTATCAGTAAAACCTAGCACACTGGTGTCGAGATCCCCCAGGAATCCTAATGCATCAAAGAGAACCTTCGACCAAGCTACTTAACCTCCACAATGAGTAACGAACGGTTAACTGGTTTGCCAGTACCATCAATACAAAATCAAAGAAAACTAAATTAATCTTCGTAAGTATTCTAGACCGTTTTTCAGGTACTAAAACGAGGAAAACATCCTTTAAATAACAAAAATTTATGACACTGAACACTTACACGTCACTCGCGAATTATATTCCAGCACGGCTATTCAAGCGAACGTAGATATTTCAAATTAACTTTTCGCTTCCAATTTAATATAATTTGTATTACATCTTAATTAATCTTTGTGATAGTATTCTGTATTGAATTCAACTAATTTTTAACTGTTACCTGTTTCTGAGAAGGTAGCTCATGTTACTTACTTACAGTTTTTCACAAATGGTTTGTAATTTTCCAAGCGGACATTCTGTTCCAGGTGGCACATAGTTACTGGCAAATCTTCTTCTACACCGTTCGAAGCTAGTTCATCAAACTCTACTAGCCATGCACTTCTTAGTCTAAAATCTCTGTCTATGACTTCAACAAACGTGCTTTTCGTGATTTTCTATCGAATGAGATAAATTTCTCTCAAATGTGGTGACATTTGTTGTGAAACTCTTTCCTGTACATTCGGACACCTATGAGTGAACATTAACATGGACCGTCCACACTTTGCGTTTATAACGGTTTGATTTCTGCTGGCCGGCCGAAGTGGCCGAGCGGTTTTAGGCGCTACAGTCTGGAACTGCGCGACCGCTACTGTCGCAGGTTCGAATCCTGCCTCGGGCATGGATGTGTGTGATGTCCTTAGGTTAGTTAGGTTTAAGTAGTTCTAAGTTCTAGGGGACTGATGATCTCAGAAGTTAAGTCCCATAGTGCTCAGAGCCATTTGAACCATTTGAACTCTGCTGGGAACACTTCCATGAGGCGTCTGCATGTCTGTGGAGGAATAGTAACTCACAGTGCCTAATGAGCCGAAACCACAGAAAGTAGTGATATGTCCGCAGCTTGTGGTCTAGTGGCTAGCACTGCTGTCGTTGATCACGGAGTCTTGGGTTCTATTCCCGGCCGGGTCGGGGATTTTTTCGTCCTGGGAACTGGGTGTTTGTGTTATCCTCATTAGTTCATCAAAAATTCAGGAAAGTAGCGAGGCTGGAAAGGGAAAGATTGGGAATTTGTTCGGGTTCTGATATTGACATCGTTGGGCGCCCCACAAACCAAAATCATCATCCTCATGAAGGTAGTGATACTGGTCGCTGGGACATGGAGTAAAGTCGACGTTCTGACTCCTCCCAGTATGGCTCCAATTGGTTCAGGTCACGACTCTGGCAGGTACATTGTCATGTTTATACAAATGGTCATCGCGCCCAAACTGTTCCTCTACTGTACACAGTACAAAGTACTCCAAAATGTGTTCATATCACTCGGCATTTAGCTTTTCCTTAAGCGTAATAAGGGAACCACAGCCTAGCCACGAAAAACACCCCTGTAGCCCAAACCTGAATCGTTCCATCGGACTGCCTGCCATAAGGTGTAGAGTGATTCATAATTCCAAATCGCTCGTTTCCAGTCATCCACTATTCAGTGTCATAGCCCTTCACAGCATCCCAGGCGTGGCCTATGAAGAGCTGCACGAGGATTGCGTCATTTTCTAACTGCTAGCACTTTGGAACTCACGAGTGATTGTTTCCGCTAATTTCATGTGATTTTTGTACAACTATCCTCCGCAGTACTCACTGTCCGTCAGTAAATGAGGTGCCCCTGGTCTTGGTTCAGCTGTGGTTTTTTTTCTGTGCGTTATCACTTCATAATCACATCAGGCAATAGTCAACCTGAGCAGCTGTAGAAGGGTCGCAATGTCACCGATGGATCAGTTACGTAGGTGACATCCAATAAGTAGTCCACGCTCGAAGTTACTGAACCCACCTGACCAACTGACCCATTATGCTGTTCCTCTTTCTCTGCTGACAACACAATATCCACTGCATTCTTTTATAACTGCGGGTTTGCCTCTGGTGACATCCAGTGGTCAGTTCTGCAGTACATAGGATTGTCCCCGTACCTTTGATCAGGTATGTACATGAAATGCACGTCTGCAAGTTCCTTTAATCAGTAACACTCCATCTTCGAAAACCGGTAATGAACTGTAAACAGCTGCAAATTCCAGCGCTTTATGTAGCTTTTTGCATCGTATGAAAATGATTAAATAAATATAGTATTTCTAATTCAATTAACAGCATTTCTATTTCATAATAAACCAGTTTGATGAGTTGTGAAAGAGGTATGGTGAAAGTGGTAGCTGCGGTACAAAAGTGTTCAGCCCTTACATGGATTAAAGGTATTGTGTACACTTATTATGCTGCATCTAGCTACGCGGACCCTAATGGTTCACACGTTAGCTATTAGATTCTAAAACATGAAATAGCAAATCTAGTTCTGTGTTTGTTCGTCTGTATTTAGTTATTAGTTCGTGCACCGAAATCCCTATTTCATTTTCATTTCTTACGCATTCCTATAGATTCACGTATTAATACCGGACGTGTTTTTTTTTTATCTGCTACACATTCAAGTTATTAGATCATAAAACGATAGTAATTTTAATTTTGAACGCATCTCTGTACAAGTAAGTATTAATTTCTAATGTATGACACGTTCGCTTCAATTTTTAGATCGCAACACAACTTTTTTATTTTCATTTTCAACGGTTTCGTGTACAAGAACATATTAAAAGTGAATGTATAACAAAAATCCATTGTCTCCTACACTCTCTGCTGAATTTTTAGGCCATAAAAGAAAAGTTATTTTCCTTGTGACTGTTTCTGTCGTCTTTCGACGGAACAATGTGTTAACACAATGAAGTTTTAAGTTTGTTTTATCCGCTGCCGTACACCAAGTATAGTTCAGGAATCGTATTACATTTTGATTGAGCGCCACTAGACCACTGACACGTCCTTCAGAAAAACTAATAGCAGAGTATGGAACAGCGTACAGCGTTCCCACCCAAAAGGGAAAAGAATAAGTGATCGGTTAATAGTTATTATTTAAAACATGTTTTTTTTGGGGGTGGCGCATATAATATGGTGTGCTTAGGGGCGCAAAATTTTTAAATCCACCACTGATCACATCTTTATCTCTGAACTACTATTGCCGCATGCGTAACCATGTGGCACTTTATGCAACTCTTAGAAGCGACGTGACCCCAAAGAAGAACAACTGTATCGTCACATCGTTCTTCTGAGTTACAACGAGTGTGCTGGCAATAAATTTCAAATAGTCCAGGGAATACTGTAACGATTGTTATTGCATTTCACCGCGAGCAGCTTCCAGATACGGCCTCATGTGAAATCTACTGGTGCTCCTCTCTCACTACATTACAAGTGTTAAGAATAGAAAGGCAGGTCTCAGATGAACTGAAGCTTTCTTCTTTACATAAAATAGACTTGCGAGCATATTCGGTGTGTGGGTGCTTTTGTATTGAAACGTACTGTGAGTAATGCCTATGAGGGGTGTTCTCTGGACCGATATGTCGATAGTGGGCCTTATAGGCCGTTACGAGCAACGCTTATGGGATATTAAAACTACGTGACTGTCATTAGTAACACTTGTTGCTTAAACGAGATCACTGCAGTCTACTTGACGTCAGAACATACGACGGAATTGGCTTTAGGAGGTAAGTTTGCGGGAACACAGCCACGTTAACCATTCCAGCCTGGTTGGAGAGCAGCCAGTGATTGTGGCAAAGACCATGTCAACCCCGCGCTGCACCTGGCGAAAAGAAAACAAGACAAATGGCCGCACCCTTCGAAATGTTGTGAGTACGAATACAGCCATCAGTCTCAAAGAACACGATAGGAGACGTTTTATTTGTCACTGCAGGGGAATCTACAATTTATTCAGAAAAAAAACTGTTTACTTAATTTATCTCAGCTGTTTTTCAATTAAACGTTATTATATTAAAGAGCCACTCACACACAAAAAAATTTTCAATAATTCACTTTCACCCGGCCCTTCCCCCACCCCAACCCCTCCTCTCACAGAAGAAATCTAATCAACACAATCACAACACAAACTAAACACAGCGGCTAAAATGTAGATCCTCGCATATAGTAGCTGTACATACGACGCAGACGATACTCGATACTTCGAAAATCAAGGGAGCTAACAAAAAGTAAGAAATATTGTGAGCTCGATTTAACGAAAGTTCGAGTAGAATATAAATTAAAAAAATGCTACTACAGTTTCAGTATTTTTCGTATCTCTTTACACAAGGACGCAGAAAGTAACAACTGGAACTCAAATTAAAAGAAAAATGACTTTTTAAATTTATTTTATCATTTAAAAACAAAAGACACACAGAAAATTCCGACGATACATACGGAAACATTAGTTTCATTCATTTCTCCCTGCTTTACACTCTGGCGTCAAGGTTCGCATTTTCTACACAAATTTCCCTAAAAATGATGGCTTTTATTATCGTGCCTTTCTCGCGGCGAACTCTCCACTGCCCAGGCTAACAATGAACGACTTCGGCTTTTTAAGCGTGTTGCTTACTTCGGGTATGTCTCGTTGTCTACACTGCCAAAGTCATTTCAATAAACACTCTTCATCATGCGGGAACAGATCTTCGCGGTCCGCTTTCTACCTCTCTACAACGCGTTTTCGACAGTCTTATCTTTCTGTTGCAGGATTATCGACAGAATAGATGACGGAATCCCGAGAGCTTTCGCTACATACACATTTTTTTCCTCTCCACGTTCCACCGTCACAGTAACTTGTTTCTTTTCTGCGCAGTTTAGCACTTGTACCTCTTTGAGGTGATTTTTGGAATTTAACTATGTACTGTTGTAAGTTATGCATTCCTGAAAAAACAAAGGAGTGTCGTGAAGAACTGAATGATGAAAACATTGTATGAACAATTAGCGAAACAATCTGAATTATGAGTGTCACATAGCAGCCTACTTCGAATTATAGACTGTTTCTCAGGGTAGTCTGTCGTGGCAATCGCATAGATATATCGAGTGTACCGGAACTTTTAGGATTTCTCCGATTTATCGTTGTTTTATCAAGTGATCTGAGAACCTCTTCTATTTATCGAGATATTCGATTTATCGAATTTCAAAGTCAACAACAGTTGACAGAACGAAAAAAGTGCATTTCTACAAAGATAATAGTCGATCGACGAAATAGGACTGAATCACATAACGTCAGAGGCATGGACAAACCCGTTCAAAAAACCCACAGCTAAATTTGAGCTTTCGTACTGTTTATTATTACGATTATGCTAAATTCAGTGAAACTGTAAAAAACATTAAGTAGATCATTCCACGCTCTTTGCTCACTGAAATACACTATACATACACCACTGTTCGAAACACTAGACAGTTATTCACACATGAACGATTTAAATTCACCTTTGCTCTCAGCATGCATTAAGCTAAAAGCGTTCTTCCACTGTCACTATCGGAATTGAGACTAATAATGCAGCTCTTGTAGCAGAATGTTTACAACAATACTGGACTTCCATAGATGATCTAGCATCGCAGCAGCCATAGTTGACCCCAAAATACTAGATAGTTATTTTTGTTGCATACTGGTCAGTCCGTTTCTTGTGTCCAGTATTTTACGATGATCATCACTGTTCACAACACTTTGCTTCACTGAACTTGAGTTTTGTCGCCTCTTTCGTACTATATCGCTATTTTCATTTTATCTGACGCTCAGTTATTCTAAACTTGTACAGTAATCAATTTTTTGCATTTTCTCTGCTAAAGACCAAGATCGGAATTTCGGCTTCCATTTCGCGCCTTTGCGTTGCACCTCTCTGTAGAAACATATATGACTGATTTTCATATAATTTATACACAAAACCTTACATAAAAATATATATCTTACATAAAATTTACAAATAAATATTTATATTACGTGATTTGGCAGCTAACATATAATTATCTTCATAATCAACGAATTCTTTAGAAAATTTCCAGCATGTCTGTCGAAAACCATCGTTGGGGAATGGTGCGGAAAATTCTGTGCTGCTTCTTCGTGGTAACGCACGTCCCCATATCGTGTATGTCGTAACGCAGAAGTAACGCTAACGCTAGTGGGAGATACTCGAGCATCCGCCCTATAGTCCTGATCTTTCCCTATGCGATTATCACGCTTTCCGTCCCATAAGAAACGCCTTGAGGGGTCGACGATTCCTGTCGGATAAGAATGTGCATCAGTCAGTTACCTACTTCTTCATGCAGCAGAACACAGTATACCAAACGGGTGTCTTCGACCTGGTGCATCTATGGGATGATTGCCTTAAAGCTCACGGCGATTTTGCCTGAGTGGTGTACAGATTCTGGACTATACAGACTTCGAACGGAAACTTTTTGATCGCCCGCCTTAGCTTGTACTCGCTGTCAAGACCTTCGTTATCTCCAGGTTTTATTTTGCTTATCTTCATACTATGTCCACGAACTTTTTCGCGAAGCGCATAATGCGGTGACAAAGTATTCGAACTATTGTTTCTATCGCCCGTGTCTCGCTACGTTATTCGTTCATGTATTGCGCTCCAAGGCTTTGCTTTTACATGCCAATGAGACGTAGGTAATGCCTGCACTGACATGGGAAATTAAAGAAAAAAAGAATGAAAGAGAGAGAGAGAGAGAGGGAGGGAGGGATAGAAACCACCGGCTAATGCTAGAGAGGCAAATGTATTCGTTTTGACGTGCGTTCTAGCTGCTATCCTGCACACATCTAGAGCCGCGTGCTATTTGCGGTGTATCATTACCAATCTTTAACAGCTCGGCTACAGAGCCGGATGAAATGATGCAACAGCTCAAGTGGTAACAGGCGTCCCTAGCAATGCTGACTGCTCAATTATGCATAGACCTCGACAGCATGTGAGTGTAAAACAAGAAGACGCAAGGCACACGCACGAGAACAACGGCTTTAATTCAGGGGACGCGGGTAATCCCCTGATCGGCTAGATACACACACGGCACTGCGCATTCCGTTGTGGTCGCCGTTAACTAACATGAGCACTTGCGCTGCAGCGGAAGTGAAACGAAGACACTGAAAATATGTGTCCAAAAGGTCGAGACGAATTATTCACATCAAGTTGAAAACATTCTTTTCGTTTACTACGTTCTCGTACGAGGGCAGTGTTACAAACTAGTATTATTATTATTATTACTACTATTTTCGTGTCCAGTACAGTAAATTTATTTGCACATTCAAAATAATACAATGCAGTAGAATATCTACAGCATATATATTAGACTCTTTACATGTCAAACTGATTTTGAGGCCCAAAATTCGGCAGTCTTGATTGCCGTGACATTTGCTGAAACCAGGTCCTCCAGCGGGCAGGCTTCAGGTAATTTCAGGCAGACTAAGAGGTGTTCAGTATCTTGAAGTTCTCCACTTTCGCAGGTTGCATCTCCAGTAATGTAGCCCTACCGCTTCAAGTTTTGTTGGCACTGCATCACTTTTATTCCCAGTCTGTCAAAATTTTCCGTGTCTGGTAGGGTAACTGTAAACGAGCAGCAAGTTCTTCCTTTAGGTTTTGGTTGTTACTTCTGTTTCCTTGTCACGCCACAGTTCCATTTGGCGAACGGAAGGTCATGAGCTAATAGCTTCAGTTGTTCGAAGAAAGCTCTTTCTCGACTTCAGCCTAGGGCACGATGTGTCGCTACCAAACATGGGATGCCTGGAATCATTTTCTGTTTCTTCTTCTCAGCCTCTGTCGCCGTTCTTCGTATGATATCCGGAGTTTCCAAGCCTATAACATGGTACATTTTGTCAGCTGCAGTTGGTCCTAGGCAACCAGTTATAATCCGGCCTTTCTCGTTAAGAGCTGTGTCAACTTGCCTGGTATGTGGGGAGTTCTGCCAGACTGGTGCAGCATATTCTGTCGCAGAGAAGCATAGAGATAGAGCAGACGTACGTAGAAAGTTTGGTTGTGCCCACCAAGTGCTGTTAGTGAGCTTCAGTACTACATTATTTCTGGTGCAGAGTTTGAGCTTCATGTTTTCGCAGTGGTCTTTGAAAGTGAGTGTGCGGTAGAGCTTCACTTCGAGGTATGTAGGGTGTCACAGCATAAAGTAGTAAAAGAGCTACAAATACAAATACTTTGTTTTTAAACACACACTTCATTAATGACTATACACCAACAAGGGAAGCATCTCAGCTCGAAAGGCAAAAATCAAATGGAAGTGATATGAATTTACAGAGCTGTGTCTTTTCTATTGCTGATTAAGACCATTTACTTTAAACCTGTGTTGGTGAACAGTCGACTGTACACAGATTTTAGGGATAACTGCAGTGGTACATAGTCGACTATACATAAGTTTTACGGATAACTGATCTTGATGAATGGCAACTGCAACAGACGCATCTCCGTACCTTAGAACTGTCTTCATTCAGTTTTAGCTATTCGATCTAGAGCACTTTGTCTGAGAGTATGAGATGATAGAGCTATATTTGAGCAGTGATCGGTGATTTTGATAGAAAAATGCTCTACACGTTGTGCCAGAACATTACGAGTCTCTGCATTGTTATTTTTTTAAAAATCGTGAGCCCTTGGCGCACACAGGTTATTCATGTTCATGTTTTCGAGCACGATTTAGCACACTAGTCCTGATGGAATCACTACAGAATTTCATTCTGCAACCTTCCCTTCTAGTATAACGGACAGTTTGAGTGCATTCCTGAATTATCGCCTCATATGGTTGAACACAGTTTTGTTCATCATCTGTGCTTCTGAGTGTTTTACCTTATAAACAGACTACGTACACTTCATCTAATAGATTTTTGGTCTATACGACTGCCTAATGATTCAAATGAAAATGTTTAATATCAGCACAAAATTTGTTTTTCTTCTTCTTCTACGCTACCTGTAGATTTTAGCTAGCTCCCAGTAAACAACTGTGCCTCAAAGCCGTGTCAAGCTTGTGAAAGAAGAGCACGATATTGCGTATGTTCTACAGTATGTACAGTAAAGTATGATGATGGCATTTAAAGCCGAAAACAGTTTATGGTTCAAATGGCTCTGAGCACTATGGGACTTAACAGCTGTGATCATCAGTCCCCTAGAACTTAGAACTACTTAAACCTAACTAACCTAAGGACATCACACACATCCATGCCCGAGGCAGGATTCGAACCTGCGACCGTAGCAGTCGCGCGGTTCCGGACTGCGCGCCTAGAACCGCGAGACCACCGCGGCCGGCGAAAACAGGTTAAAAGAATAAATTAACGTTATAGAACATACACACTGTTGTACTTTTCATTTATAATTATGGAGCCGTTCTACCAAGAAACGACGGAAGAATCACTCCACAAGACACTGTATCGTTACTGCCGTCCAGCTACTTAATCAGATGATAGCTAGCTACATTGATGAGCCAGAACTTTAAGAGCACGTACCTTAGAGCCGTTATGTCCACCCTTCGCACGTTTGCGTCGTGGTATGGAAGTTATGAGGTCTTGGTAGGTCGCTGGAGGAAGCTGGCACAACATCTGCACCCAAAAGTCACCTAATTCCCGTCAGTTCCGCGGAGCGGGGCGATGACCTCTCGCTACGTTCAGTCACATCCCAGATGTGTTCGCCATGGTACAGATCTGGCGAGTTGTTGGGCCAGCACGTCAACTGGAACTTGCCACTATGTTCCTCGAACCACTCCATCGCCCTCCTTGCATTGTGGAATAGCGAATTATCTTGTTGAAAAATGCCAATGTCGTGGGGCAACATTATCTTCATGAAAGTGCGTACGTTGTCTGCACCAGTGCGCGATACTCCTTGGCCGCCATGGTGCCCCGTACGAGCTCTGCTGACCCATGGATGCCTACGTGAATGTTCTCCAGAGCGTAATGGAGCAGCCGCCAGATTTTCTCCGTCTCGCTGTACAGGTATCAAGGAGCTGTTCCCCTGGGCGACGACGGATTCACGCCCTCCCATCGACATGATGAAGAAGGCGTCGGGATTCATCGGACCATATAACGCTCTGCCACTGCACCAGAGCCGATGGTCACTCGCCCATTTCAGTCGCAGTTGCCGACGTCGTCCGCTGCGAAGGCCCATCGTTAGGAATGTTCGGTGCACCGTGCGTTCGGACATACTTATACTCTGCCCAGCTTCAAAGTCTGATTTTAGTTCCACCACAATTCGCCACCTGTCCTGCTTACCAGTCTTCCCAACCTACGATGTCTGAGATCTGTGACGAGAGGTGGCCGCCCAACCCCGAGAAATCTTGACGTTGTTTCCCTTTGGTTTAGCCACGTGTTGAAGACACGCACCACAGCACTCCTCCAACACCCGAAAAGTCATGCAGTTTCCGAAATTCCCGTATCGAGCCTCCGGGCCATCACAGTCTGCGCTCGCTGAGGCAGACAGATCGCTCGCCTTTCCGACTCTACACATGGACAGCTCGTCCACTGATACTACATGCACCGTGCGTGTGTCTGACTAGCAGGAATTTCTTGCCAGGTGACGTTGCTATTGCCAGGATGGGTTTGTGCTGATAGTAGGTCAGTGGTCATAAAGTTCTGCCTGGTACATGTCGGTAGAAACAGCATGGAGTAAGGATCACTTATGTCTCTGCAGTTTCGTAATGACACGTCTTTGATATAAGTGTCATGGTTCCCGACCATGTAATTTGGAGCAAGCAATATTGTCTTCGAATTCTAAGGACATGCCTCAGAATTTTAAATAACGAAGTTTTACGAGGGTAAAATGAAAAGTAATTCCTCCACCTTCGTCAACTGGGTTTGGATTGGAATATTTTAATAAATCAAACTCAGAAATAATCCTTACGAAGTAATCTTTAATTACCAATATTCACTTTTCGACATAATCACCAGCCAACTGGATACATGCCTGCCAACGCTGAACCAGTTTCCTGAAGCCCTCATGGAAGAAGTCCACACACTGTTTGCGTAATCAAAGTCTCACAGTTCTGTCAGCGTCTTCATCAAAAGTATGATGATGTCCCCGCAGATCGTCTTTCATTATCGGGAACAGATGGAAATCGGACGGTGCTAAATCTGGACTGTATGGAAGATACCGTACGGTGATGAGATTCAGTCTTTGAAGCTCTGCTGTGGTGGCACGCGAAGTGTGTGGTTTGGCATTGTCATGCTGCAGGAAAACATTTCCCTTTTCCTTTCGGTCCCATGTTAGCCGTCGTTTCAAAGTTCGCAGCGTTGTGATGTAAAGCTCTGAATTTATTGTTGTTCCACGATCAAGGAAATCAACATGGATAACACCATCTGCGTCACAGAACACTGGGGCCATGATTTTTCTAGGTGAGGGCTGCGATTTGAACTTCTTTTTCTGGGGCGAGTCTTTGTGCCGCTATGCCATACACTGATGTTTCGTTTCCGGGTCGTAATGGTGAACCCACGTTTCGTCTCCTGTCACACTTGAATGGAGAAAGGCTTCACCTTCACTCTCGTAACTCGAGAGGAGTTCCTGGCAAATTTCAAGTCTGTGAGCTTTCATAGCAGCAATGAGCATATGGGTTACCCATTGTGCACAGATCTTCCGATAGCCAAGCAAAGCAATAATCTGACCCACACGTTCTTGTGAAAAGCAGATTGTGGTTGCAATTTCTTTCTGTGTGATACGACGATCGTCCTGAATCAAACTGTCAACATTTTGCTTATGAAACTCGTTGGTTGCTGTCACACGACTTGCAACTCTTTGTTTGTCACGCAGATCAGATGTTCCCACCTCAACGTCTTTAAACTTACTCGCCCAACGACGCACAGTACTCACATCAATAATCATCATAAACTGCTTTCATTCTCTGATGAGTCTCCTTTGCGGTGACACCTTCTGCTGTCAAGAATTCAACGACTGCACGTTGCTTAAATGGCATTGGCCGACCGCCTGCGCAGGGTTCCATACTTTACCCTGTAACAACACAGCCTTTCAGTGCTAAGGCTTCCCGCCAACTGGAGCTGTAGAGAAAAGGCTACGGAAAAAGCCAGTACCTGCCGCATACCAATGCTGCCAACTTTTGAAGAGTTACGAAGGTGGAGGCATTACTTTTCAGTCAATCCTCGTATATTACTGACGGTGGTCGTGCATTTACATTTGACAAGAGTGAGGCAACTTATCTTTCGAAATTCGCACGCTATTCAAATCACATAGTATCTGTAAGAATTCCACACAGTTGTGTACACCTATGAACGAAGAAGTTCGTTGTCACTGAAGCCCTTCGTGGATAAAATTATCATCCGAATTGTGATCTTGTTTAGCCTACTTTCTTTTTAACCTCGGGAGCTCATTGCGTTTCGCACCTTTTCGAATCGTGACTTCCGGTTATTAGGTCGACATGGTTGGTCTAGTAGTAACGTTTACAGGTTTAAAAGGCTGTCCTGGCGTTTGTCGTAAGCGATTGAAGGGAACCGCAGTACAGTAAAGCAGTAATCAATCTAAAGACTGTTTTGAACACAGCAGTGCTTTATATGGCTTGGTCCTGTAGGAGGTGGCTACAGCGTTTCCCTCCTCTGATCTTTGACATGACTTACGCCGTCAGTTATAGTGGGATATACAGCTTAACATGACTCCGAACCACGGAGCACCTCGGCACTTTTCACATCAACAAACATTGCCAGCCTAGAGAATCTGAAACTGGATGGCCGAAGGGGTATTTCAGCCACCATTCTCCGGAATGGGAGTCCAGTGTCTTGCCGTTCCGCCATCTTGCTCGGTTTCTCCACTATGCAGCATAGTGGTTGTCACTTACAGGGTGTCCCAGAAGTCTTTTTCTGACGACAAACTTGCATAAGGTAGAAAATATGGCACATAGACACATGTCTTTTATTTAAAGTTTTCACAAAAACAATTAACAAACTTCGACGAATGCTCTTATCCAGGTGATATTCGATTTCCACCCATGTGTTGGTCAACATACAGTGGGAGATGGATATTATGACGTCATGTAATTCAGTTCCGTAATACTGCGATGTCGTTCACTGATGTTTGGTAAATTTGGTCCTTGACGTAACCCTAAAGGAAGAAATCCAGTGATGTTACGTCCGGTGATCACGGAGGCCAGTTGATGAGACCATCAAACCCGATCAATCTTCCCGGAAATCTTTTCTCCAAATAGGCACAAACATTTAACCCCAAATGAGGTGACGAACGATGTTGCTGGAAAATTAGGTCCATAATACCTTGAACCTGTGGCACAACAAATAACTGAAACTTATCAAGACAGGTACAGGCTTTGATTGTTCCACTGAAGAAAAATGGTTCTCTGATTTTATTGTGTCTAATACATAGTGGGGATTTTAGCATTGTGAAGCGTGGCCTCACCTGACAAAACGACGTGTTTCAGATTGTTATCATCTTCCTGAATATCAGCCAGCATGCCAACAGCAAATTCATAACGATCACTGTAATCCCTTGGTTGGAGGGACTGTACGATCTGGACTTTGTACACAGAAAAGAAGTTTTTTATGCAGCATGCCGCGCACTTATGTCTTCGGGATCTGTAACTCTCACGAGGCTCTGCAGACTGACTTCTTGGGACTTCTCACGAAGACGTCTCTCACTGAATCGTCTGCGACCTGCGTCCAGGTCTGCATGTTCTATCGAGGTCACAGACCTTAAACGTGGCATATCACATGCTAATGCTCCCAACATCTGGTGGTTGTCTGTGGTAGGACGTATGAAATTTTTCCTCGACTGTTTATAGCGACTGTGTCTCGCGATACCAGATGACACATTGTCCTTTGCCCTGGTTTGATTGCACGTGGTTTGCAAGTGGTATCCGATTCCGCTGTTGTTAAGTCAGTGGGGCCTGTAACCAAACGAAGTAACAGTAACTAGGTCGTGCACAAAAACTTGAATATGTCATACGCAATTCAAGATAAAAGATATTTGACTACGTCTCATATTTTGTGCATTATGAATGTTTGCAATCAGGGAAAGACTTATGGGACATCCAGTGAATTCTTCAAGTCTGTTTGTTGCAGTTTAATTTTGTATTCGCAATTTTAGATATATCGCATGTTTGACTTACATTTTAACAGCAGGAGTTAAAGATGAAGTGCATAAAAACGTGAACAATGTTTCATTTCGCAAACCATAATTATTTGGGTCTTGACTTAAATTGTCCAGCTCAAGTTAGAAATGCGATACGTAGATGTTATCTATAGTAATATGAATGAATTTCTTTCATATGATGTTAAAGTGATATACTGCATAAAGGAACTAAAGGGAGAAAACTAACATTACTTGTACTTATAGCCGTTAATATACACCAATCAAAGAATCCTGACCTGGTCCTTAATGACCAAACACAATTCCATGACTGACCTTTACTAATGTAGCAGCCAGTTATTGTTCCTCACACCATTAGTTAATGAGCCTGTTGCAACTATTCCACACCTACATTCCATAGACATCTTTCTTCCCCTCCCGTTATTCGGCCTGTTCATCACATTCACGCGTTTTCTGTTTATACATTCACATAGTTTTAATATTTGAACAAGCTGTAACGTAAGATTTACTCGTTCAGTGTCTCTTTAGGTATTACATCATGCTTGTGTTTTGTTTCGATATAGACGTAGAATGTCACATATCTTTGTACAGCTAGAAATTCTCAATGAGGTTATGTGGACTATCTGTTCAACATTAAGTTATCTGACAAGGTCCTAAGAAGCTAAAAGCCGCTTCGTAACGAACTAATAAATATTATTGCGGAACATTAATACGTTATATTCAGTATATAAATAATAAATTATTTTTCGCAATTTTTAGTATATCGTTGTCCCTACAGCGTACCTGAAGTTAAGTAAGCGATACGTAAGTGTGCAGTGGAGAATTTTTTTATTTATTTTATTTTATTTTATTTTATTTTTTGCAGGTTTCGTCCACTACAGAAAGGTTTACATTTCTTCAATGAAAGCTAATAATGCGTCCTATGGAATGATGTATTTTTTTTTTCGTTTCGCAGTTTTGAGGGTATTACAGTCTTGATATTACCTGTGTATATTAATTCAAGAATACGATACTTCATGTTTGGATTTTGTGTTTCGTTTCTCATTTATATTTAGTGAGAACAGCGTACTATGAAATACCCAGCGTTTGAATCAGCAATCTGTATGAAATTGCGAGTGACGAAGATATCCACAAGTAAAACACTAAGAAACGTATCTGCATTACCCTTCGATGAATGTAAGTTTGTCACAGAAAGGAGTGAAATACGCAGCTATAAAAATCTTTGATAACAGTCTACTTATAGAAATATAATGTCTGCCAAACAGTAGGTGAATATTCAAATGCAGATTAAAGGTGTTTCTCCTTAACAACTGTTTCTGTACCATAGAGGAGTTCTGAAGTGGAAATAATTCGTCATTACACTGAAAATGACCCTGTAAATGACCAGCATCTCGTTTTCTCTCTCTCTCTCTTTCTCTCTCTCGCTCTGTGTGTGTGTCTTTTCCATTTTTGTTTAGTTGACAAGTTTATCGTGCATATTACCTACGGAACACGGTATTGACTGACAGCCTGACTTACTACAGCAGAACCCCATACCAAGTGGCATGTAAGTATTCATTACAATCTCTTCACAAATGTTCGCTTCTAACTGATGACTTTACGATCGCCACTTTGATGGTTTCAGTAGCCATTAAATTGTGTTAGGCATCATCGTTTCTCAGCTTAGTTTATCTATAAAAGTCTTTTTATTATTTTTATGCTTAATTAATGAAGTAATTACTAAATTTTTGCGTCCCAAGCATTAGTAAATTATCAAGAGGCATGAATGATCATGAAATAAATGTAAAAACAGCTGAATCTCACTGATTCCGTGCCATAAAACACAATTTATTCATGTGTATAACTGCAACTTATTCCGCTGTAACCAAGCGAATGTAAACAGATATTTCCTGAATGAGATGCATATACAGTATATCTGTTGTTGTCCACATTATGATAGGCGATTTCCGAGACAGGTAACAATTTTGTTTGGAGCTTAATGATTCGCACATTCTTATACCTCATGCGACTTTCCATTGAGCTAATATTTTTTATGAATGTAATTACTTTTGCTTCAAAAGCGATCGTACTGAAGATTCTTGCCGTTTGTGCTTCAGATGTAGCAATAGTATTCCACAGGTTTTCTACGCTATACGTCCACTGATGTAAGTGGAAATGGGGTGAAGAGAATTTCACGTTGTTAAGTAGATATACGACGGCTTTCTGGAAACGGACAGGTCTTTAGCAGTTTGCTAGTCTTCTCTGTCCGTAAAAGAAAACTACATTCTTCAGTAAATATCTTTGAGTTACAAGAGACTCGTAAGTAAGCTGCCCTGTAATGTTCCGTTTTACACCTCCCTATGCTCCTTGGAAACTAAAGAAAGCTAAACATTGTGTCGTTTTTTAGTTAGTGGAGATTTTTATGGCACCACATATGCTCCCTGTAGCAAACATTATGGTACAGATCAAAATCAAATATACTTCTCGCACTCATACGATAACGTATTCAGCAATGTAGCTTTCTGTGCGCTTGGAGCGTTGCTGTTGCAGTGTATAACAAAAATATACAGGAGTGTCGTGACTGCACTGTGGTGCGTAGTCGTAGCATCTTTGCAGCAAAGAGCGTGCAGTATTCGTTAATGGTCGGCGATGGGCGTGATACGATGGCGGTTTGTGTAGTTAACATCACGAGTTAACGAAATACCTACGTTTCACAAGTATATTTGGCAACTGAAGATGCATAAAAGCTTCAGAAAAACGAATAATGGAAATGCACAACAAGGATTTACAAGTAACAGCAGCTGTGGTATCTTACAGAAGTGACAACGACAAAGAAAGGGCTAGAAAGCGTTTTCGTTGATATGTGGGAGCCGAATTAGGTAAATGTTCTACAATTTTCACTCGGATAGTTCGCGCAAATTTTGGTTCGTAGTTTTGCATCAGAATAGATCTTTTAGTGTTTGTTCGTTTCGAGAACTCTAGTAATCTTACTGTGAGTACTGAATAATTGTAATAGGAATATTACGGATAATTCAACGAGTTTTAAAATCTTATTTCGTTCATTAACGTAAAAAATACCAATTATCTACTGTTTCCTTCGCAACAGCTGTAAAAACATTGATTCACAACTAACATAAACCGCTTTTCTTCATGTTTATGTTTGACATGTTACTGGTAGAGAGCAACAGCGAGCACTTTGCAACTACGAATGAAGTTAATTGCGGTGAAACTACCACGTAATTACGTGCGCATTAAACTTCAGTAATGGACTTTCAGATTTTCTTCTGACGTAATTTAACTGTGGTGACTAAATCTATATTGAAAGCAAATAATCGCGTGCCTCTCTTTATCGGATGTTATTAAACATTTTTAATTGGTAGAAGGTTTTTGATCGTATAAGTGACGTTCTGTTTCGTGTTATCAGGAGTCTATAGTTGTTGGTAATTTTGAATTTTAAAGGCACAGAAGAAGTAATCTATATTTTGGTAGCTGTTCTGCTCCATTCACAGTTTCGTTTAATAGACTGCAAACATGTAATGTTCTAGTACACAGCTATACGCTTCACAGATCCCAGTGAACATGCTGATTATTCAGTGGAATGTATGTTTGTTCTCTTTAGTCGCCAATAGCTTCATCGCTTAACTGTGCGCATAAAATCGGTTGAACTGCATACTTTTCGTATAACAAACGTTTAGCCTCTTTTCTTACCTCCAGTTTTCCAACTTTATCCATACGAGTCATAACTGAATTCCGAACTATAATAAAGGAATTCTGGTTCTGCCGTAGGTAACTCGAAAAGTCTACAACCGAAGTCACTGATGGGTATTGGTCCATATGGAACTCAGCTTTTAATGAAAGTGCCCGACGTAATACAATGTGTAATATGTCTGCTTTTAATACTCGTAAAAAACTAGCTGTATATTTATTGAAAACAGCAAGCTGATGCTTCTGAGAATTGGCTCCAGATCGGGTCCAGAAATTTTTCCTTCAAACGGTAGTCAGCCTTTTCGCTTTTGATGACTTAAGTCGGCTGCTAATTTGTTCACTGTCAGTCTCTTGCACAGATATAACAAATGCGAATAGAGTGCAGAATAGCAAATTGTGTATGTAGATTTTTGTTACTTTTTGCTAAACCTAATGCATATCAACGTACTGACTTCAAATACAGCCTAGGTTTTACTCTAGAAGGCAAGTATTCTTCACCGCCTGGCACAAATTGTTCTGAAAAAATATGGTAAGAGTCATCTAAAAGGAATCATTCACTCCGAACTGGAGAGTGCACTGTTTTGAAACTCACTGGCAATTAAAACTGTGTGCTGCACTGGAAAACGAACGTAGAATATTGCCTTTAGAAGGCCTTCCCCTTACTGGCACATGGTTTTAATGTGACAGGACGGTTAATTATACGTCAACGCTTGCAACAAGTGAATTTAATTGTAAATTTATTCATATTTTATCATCACAAACATAGCGTGACAAACACTTAACACCATACTTACAGCACCGAAATACCTTTTCGTGTCAATCGTAGCACGCGGAAAAAACTTGTATTTTAGATCTCGAAAATTTAATTGCAGTGCAATTATTTGGTTTCCTGCAAAAATATACCCTTATGGCTATGTATTGTATGAAGGTCTGTACAAAGTATATTACCGTTTTTTGGGTAGATAATCCATTATTTTTGAAGAGTTTATTTCAGCGTTAAAATTTCGACGAAACCCTATTGTGCAGACATTCACAGCTGATGTCTACTTTAGACAGAATTTTCGGGCTGAGAAGTCGTGGTCGATATGCTAAACTATTCCTGTCGTTTCATCTCCAAAGTGTTTTACACAGATGTCATCATTCCGCTAATAAAATAACGGTCGATTACTTTTAATCGAGAATGATGGCGCCAGCCAGAGATAATCACGCCGTTGGCATCACGTGACGTATGGTGGCGCCCTTTATTCACATCTCTAAGTATCGAATCGCAACCAGCAAACAACTTGGCGCACCATTCCACAATGGCGGTTTTCGACAGATATGCCGTCCCATACTCATTCTCTATTTCGCAGTGGACTTCTACCGCTGTTTGTCCTTCGACAGCATAGAGAAAAATAACAGCACGTTAGTTTTGTTTGGATATATTTGGTAAAAACGACGCCATTGTTCACGTTTCCACATTTACTGCACGCACGTCAGGATAGCACGAATGCCACACAAATGCTTGCCTATACGTTGACGCTTATATACGTGCATCGGGGTACATATACTCTACAGCAACGCCCTCAAACGGAAACTTTTTGATCGCCCTTCATTGTTTTGTATATAGACCATGGTCTCTCAACTCCATTATGTATCGAATGTTGTTTGGTATACTGCCAATATGTGGAGGATATTTCATTGGCCATTAATGTTCAACAAGATTTTGCAGAAAATACACAGAAAAGCCAAAGAAACTGGTACAACTAAGTAATATCGTGTAGGGACCCCGCGACCACGCAGAAGCGCCACAACACGACGTGGGATGGACTCGAACAATGTTTGAAGTAATGTTGGAAGTAATGACACCATGAATCCTGCAGGGCTGTCCATAAATCCGTAACAGTACGAGGGGGTGGAGATCTCTTCTGAACAGCACGTTGCAAGGCATCCCACATATGGTCAATAATGTTCATGTGTGGAAAGTTTGGTGGCCAGCGGAAGTGTTTAAACACAGAAGAGTGTTTCTGGAGCCACTCTGTACCAATTATGGACGTGTGGGGTGTCGCATTGTCTTGCTGGAATTGCTCAAGTCCGTCTGAACGCACAATGGACGTGAATGGATGCAGGTGATCAGACAGGATGCTTACGTACGTGTGACCTGTCAGAGATGTATCTAAACGTATCAGAGGTCCCATATCACCCCAGCCGCACACGCCCCACACCATTACAGAGCCTCCGCCAGTTCCAACAGTCCCTTGCTGACAGGCAGGGTCCATGGATTCATGAGGTTATCTCCACATCGGTACACGTCCATCCGCTCGATACAATTTGAAACGAGACTCATCCGACCAGGCAACATGTTTCCAGTTATCAACAGTTCAGTCTCAGTGTTGACGGCTCCAGGCGAGGCATAAATCTTTGTGTCGTGCAGTCATCAACGGTATACGAGTGGACCTTCGACTCCGAAAGCCCATATCGAAGATGTTTCATTGATCGCACACTGACACTTGTTGATGGCCCGTAGTGAAAGCATCTGCAATTTGCGGAAGGGTTGCACGTCTGTCACGTGGAACGATTCTCTTCAATCGTCGTTGGTCCCGTTCTTGCAGGTTCTTTTTCCGGCCGCAGCGATGTCGGATATTTGATGTTTTAGCCGTTTCCTGATATTCACGGTACATTCGTGGAACGGTCGTACGAGAATATCCCCACTTCATCGCTACCTCGGAGATGCTGTGTCCCATTGCTCGTGCGCCACTACAACACCACGTTCAAACTCACTTAAATCCTGATAACCTACCATTGTAGCAGCAGTAACCGAGGTAACAACTGCGCCAGACATTTGTCTTATATAGGCGTTTCCGACCATAGCGCCGTATTCTGTCTGTTTACATACATCTGTATTTGAATACACATGCACATATCAGTTTCTATGGCGCTTCAGTGTATAATCAAAAGCTGCCATCTTTCGTGCAGCTTCATCAGGGAAATAGATAGGTACAATTTTGAGGACATACTTTGTGGTGAGAAAAAAAATGATTCAAATGGCTCTGAGCACTATGGGACTCAACTGCTGTGGTCATCAGTCCCCTAGAACTTAGAACTACTTAAACCTAACCAACCTAAGGACATCACACACACCCATGCCCGAGGCAGGATTCGAACCTGCGACCGTAGCAGCAGCGCGGCTCCGGACTGGAGCGCCTAGAACCGCACGGCCACCGCGGCCGGCCTGTGGTGAAAAGTCAGTACACAACCCCGTACTTGGAAACACAACGAAATGCGTTTGGACAGCATTTGCTGATTATGGTACTCCATGAACGAATGGATAGTTCAGTGGCAAATGAAAACGATTTGAATGTACATAAAATCTGAAACAAATGTTAACATGCATCTGAGATATATACATGAAATACAGTTTTTTTAGGAACTGAATTTGCAAAGTATTTTGACTACTGTATAAAATATTCTCGGTATTCTTGCCGCGTCAGTTCTAGATAAAATCTCGAGCTTTCGACGATTACCTCCATCGTCATCGTCAGGAGCTGACTGTCTCTACTGCTGCTATGGTAGCCTCTATATAGCCCGAAGACGGCTTCTGATTGGTCGGCTTCTGATTGGTTGGCGATTACGTGCTGCTGTCTCAGACGGTGTCACTGTGTGCGCCGGTGGCGCCACCGCTTCCGTTTAAACGTAAACCTTGGAAGGAACGCCTCTGCTGCTTCTCTGCATCAAGCGCTCGTTTCCACGCACAGCTCAGATGGTATCCGCTATCGCGGTTAAAGTTCTTTTGGCTCATTCTGATTTCAACAGCCTCCTTAATAACCGAATCCCAGTACGTGGAGGCATGGGACAGAATTTTAGTTTCATCGAACAATATTTTGTGTTTGTTCGTGAGGCTGTGCTCCGCAATTGCCGATTTCTCAAGCTCTCTATTTTTAATGTGGCGTTGGTGTTCTGCGCAGCGTTCGGAAACGGTACGAATAGTCTGACCTATATAATTGCTTCCACACTCACAGGGTATATTATAAACACCGGGGACCCTGAGGTCGAGATTGTCCTTAACAGGGCGCATCATCTCCTTAATTCTCTTAGGAGGACGAAAAATCGGTCTAATACCACGTCTACGCAGGACTCTTCCTATTTTGCCCAGGTTGTACGGACTACCGAAGCTCCATAAGGAGAATGTTCCCATGAGACCTATTGTCAGTGCAATTGGTTCTCCTACTTATAAGCTGGCCAAATACTTAACAAAGTTGATGACTCCTATAGTTGGCCGGTGTGAACATCACATCAAAAACTCCCAGATGTTCATTGAGAAAATCAAAGATATTAGAGTTGGTCCAAATGACATTTTAGTCAGCCTGGATGTGGTGTCGCTGTTCACAAAAGTTCCTGTGGAGGACACTTTGAAAATGCTGGCGGATCTTTTTCCTCCTGAAACTATAAAATTGTTCCGGCACGTGATGACGACCACCTACTTCTTGTATGGTAATAAATTTTATGAAATGACAGACGGTATGGCAATGGGCTCTCCGTTGTCTCCATCACTGGCTAACTTTTTTATGGAGAATTTTGAAGAACGTGCACTAAATTCGGCTCCCCTCCGTCCGTCCTTATTTTATCGTTACGTTGACGATACATTTATGATCTGGCCACACGGCGAAGAAGCTCTTAAAGAATTCATTGAACACATGAACAGCATCCATTCGAACATCCAGTTCACTGTCGAGATGGAGAAGGAAGGGAGACTGCCTTTCTTAGACGTTTTAGTACAACGACAGACGGACGGACGTCTTGGCCACTCTGTATACCGTAAGCCGACGCATACCGATTTATACCTGAACGCACAGAGTTTCCATCACCCTGCTTAGAAGAGAGCCGTTTTGAACACGTTGGTATATAGAGCCAAAACTGTTTCTGACGAGGACCACTTAAGGTTCGAGATTAATCACCTAAAGAACGTGTTCCGAAAGAACGGCTATAGTGCACGCGATATAAAGACAGCGTTCTCCAAAAGAAGGAAACGTGATAATGCTGCAACCTCACAGGATGATACACCAATTGCGGTTCTTCCTTTTTGTGGCGCAATTTCCAGCAAAATAGGAAGAGTCCTGCGTAGACGTGGTATTAGACCGATTTTTCGTCCTCCTAAGAGAATTAAGGAGATGATGCGCCCTGTTAAGGACAATCTCGACCTCAGGGTCCCCGGTGTTTATAATATACCCTGTGAGTGTGGAAGCAATTATATAGGTCAGACTATTCGTACCGTTTCCGAACGCTGCGCAGAACACCAACGCCACATTAAAAATAGAGAGCTTGAGAAATCGGCAATTGCGGAGCACAGCCTCACGAACAAACACAAAATATTGTTCGATGAAACTAAAATTCTGTCCCATGCCTCCACGTACTGGGATTCGGTTATTAAGGAGGCTGTTGAAATCAGAATGAGCCAAAAGAACTTTAACCGCGATAGCGGATACCATCTGAGCTGTGCGTGGAAACGAGCGCTTGATGCAGAGAAGCAGCAGAGGCGTTCCTTCCAAGGTTTACGTTTAAACGGAAGCGGTGGCGCCACCGGCGCACACAGTGACAACGTCTGAGACAGCAGCACGTAATCGCCAACCAATCAGAAGCCGACCAATCAGAAGCCGTCTTCGGGCTATATAGAGGCTACCATAGCAGCAGTAGAGACAGTCAGCTCCTGACGATGACGATGGAGGTAATCGTCGAAAGCTCGAGATTTTATCTAGAACTGACGCGGCAAGAATACCGAGAATATTTTATACATAAGTGCCGCCGCGAAAAACTTCGTTCTCATATTTTGACTACTACATTATTTGCTGTGCTACTGATATTTGACGGAATTTGACGTTACTTTCATTACTGTATACTTTGTGTACCGTTAACGGCGCCTTCAGACATAGCAGTTTTCTGCCGATGGTGAATGCTGCAGGTATACCGGCGCTTTCACACACACTCACAGCCACTGACATGCGGCATTGCTGACCGTCTGGTACCCCACGAGTTGCCACATCAAAAACTCGTAACTGTGTGCCGACGTCGGCGAAAGCGCTACCTCAGAATCATTGCATAGTGTTGCGAAATGCCGTGTGTGTATGTTTTTGTGCTGCTGCTGACGTAGTCACTGGAGTATCTGTACGTCATCTTTAGGCTTTGCAAGCTGTCAACACATATCTACTATAAGGTTAACATTGAAAATTTAGGCAAGTGTTTCCTGTGGTAGGGATATGGAAGCTGGCGTCTGGTTAAGTTTGCATCGCCAGACATTCAAAGCAGTGGAGTGCCGTAGAGTTGGAAGTATCGCGGGCAAAGCTGGTTTACTTCGTTAATGCATTTGCTTCCAGCTTGTCCGAAGAGAAACTAAAATGTATTCAGTTACGTTTTTGTCAAGAACCTTGTTTAACCGAACAGCGAGGCACAATCTGTATGTTGTGGCGAATTTGCTATCAGGCGGCTCTGTCTAACCGTGAGTGGTTGATCCCAAGCCCACCATCCAGGAAGATCTCACATAAGAGGATCCTTAATTAAATTCCCTTATAAATCGCTCAAAAAATGCCTCTAAGCATTATAGGACTTAACATCTGAGGTCATCAGTCAGCTAGACTTAGAACTACTTAAACCTAACTAACCTAAGGACATGACACACACAGCCAAGCCCGAGGCAGGATTCGAACCTGCGACCGTAGTAGCAGCGCGGTTCCGGACTGTAGCACCTAGAACCGCTCGGCCACAGCGGTCGACTATAAATCGCTATCAGAATTAGCTGATAAGCCAGAAATCATGTAATTATCTGACTACTAGGTTCAGTGAGGAGACAAATCGCAAAAATTCGTAACTTCCTCAAAAGTATATCGCCTTTCTTAAGAGTAAATAAACTCTCACCTCAAAGTAAGGATTCTAAATCACAAATGAGCTAGAACTGCTCAGTCGTAAACTTCCACGCAATATCCACAAGAATAAAGTCACGTCAATAAATGAAATCTACAAATCACAAGTAACAAGTTATAACTGTGACGCAGTGCTGTATACTTTTTTCAGTTCTATACTTCTACAGCGCCATTTGAGCCCTGGCTATCATTAAATCATGTAATTACATTCGAAAGCAATATTAAACATGGCTAGTACAGCAGATCATACCAGACTGTTAATTAACGATGTAACTATATTTTTTCACTCTGCAGCCGCCATAGTCGGGTATTCTTTGACTCCCGCTGCATTATCGCCCTGACTGGTTAATGTCAGACCGTAGGTCGTATCAGCAGCAGCGAAGCTCAGTCAGTTAAAGTATTCTGCAACATTTTCAACTCAGTTAATACACAGACAGTACCTCAAGCCGGCACATTATTGATCTCTCAACAAATGTTTTATTCAACATAAACTAGGAACTATACCGCGATGTTAGGTATCAGAATAAATCAGATAGTTCGCAATAGGCGGTTCGTCACGATATCTAACTTGGTAATGATCAGGGAACTCAGTATCAAGTCGCGCTAATGGTTTTATCTAAACCAATAAGGGCGCCTCAGGCCACACTGCTACGTCACTTGATACTTTTACCTGTTTTTAATTTTTTGCTACTCATTTTTTCAGGCAGATGTAGCACATGGTTTAAACTCTGCGTTTACCCGCTCATTTTAGACCAGCCGCCTTCTGTGTAGCTTTAAAATTCCTACTGCCGCATTTATGATTTCCTTATGCAGTAATTTTACAATTTTATACATTTTTATGCGTTGCAACCACGTGCTTGGCATGATAAATGTTGGTACAATGAATATGCTTCTATTGAGTTTGCTAGCCTCCGTAGCGTAGCGGTAGCGTTACGTCCTACCTGGCAGGGGACTGGGTGTTGTGTGTCCATCATCATTTTCATCATCATTGACTCGCAAGTCGCTGAAGTGGCGTCAACTAAAAACGGAGTTGCAATACGGCGGCCGAACTCCCCCGAATGGGACTTCCCGGCCAAGAATGCCATACGATCATTTACATTTTTCCATTTACGACAATTTAAACAAAGTTTCCGCCTATCCGTTGTTGCGTATTAACACCCTCGTCCAGACTCTCAGTCCTTACTCATAGATTACCACTGGAACAACACCGGTAAGTGTCCAGTTTATGATACCAAAGCCCACGAGACCATAATAGATTACCTACATCGTCTAAAACAGTCACGAAAGATAAGCGATGCCATTCTGTCATACTATATCAGTGACATTAGTAATCGTGTCTCTTTATGCTATATTGATTTCAAAGTAGTACTGTTAAGCAATAGAATCTGACACCGCACCAGGTTTAAGATTTTCTCTCCATACAAACCACTCTACGTCGAGCTAAAACTCGGCCTTTCGAAAGCTCGAATTTTAATTCAAATGTGACACAGCTTCAACATGGAGGAGATTTTATATGCGGATGGTACTTCATGAAACCCGGGATCAGCACTGGGCCATGTTTATGAAGATGTTAAATGGGTAAAATGTGATAATTTGGCAACCTAAGGAATAATTTCACGGATTTCCACTAAAGCTATTGTCTAATAATCTCTGTTTAAGTTACTGCTTTGAAGATAAATTTTACTTCGCGCCAAGTTTCCATTCGTCGAACGACCTGCATATGAAAGGGATAAAACTGTTATTCATGATGCGGAAGGGAATGGGGAACCTGCTCTAACGAGCGCATGCGTGTTTGGTGAAAGAGCTCGCGCTCACGTTAGGTCTGCGCATTGCGTATGAAAATTTCACTTTTCCGACCCCTCCCTCCCGGCTCCGGAGCAGGCGTGAGGTTGTAAGCAGCAGCGAGAATGAGGAACTGCCACAAGTGGAGGGCCAATTTTCGGCGCGCAGGCGTGACGTAATCCTGCTAGGGGCGGCTGGCAGCCAGTGAAAGCCACGTGGTGGGAGGGGGGGGGGGAGGTGCGGCTTACGCAACGGTGCTACTACTGCATATTCCGGCCACTATCGTTTCCGTGTGGGATCGCTGCCTTCCCACATCGGCAAACACATTGAAAATCTCCCTCCGTATAAAGTAGTCGTCCACTTTCAAAAATAACGAGCAACTAAACTTTGGTTGCGCAGAGCGTGTCTTTGCAGTTTTTACTATGTGGTGCTGTTGCGGAACGCCGGGGGAATGCAGAAAGCAGCACTTGCCGGAGATTTGCGCACACGGCTTTGTGTCGTGTAGTTTGCCCATCGATCCCTCGGAACGAGGGAAGGCCTCCCTCGAGTTGGCAGTGTCCGCGAATCTCCGCTCCCCAGCCGTCGTGTCCACGTCTCTCCCGACACCGTAAATATAAAGTGGCCCGCACACGTGCAATATTTATTTGCAATACTACATTGTCAGTCGTTCAATATACTGAAGCCACCATCACAACATCAGTGGCTATGTTGACATTTTCATTTGTTGTTGTTGTTGTGGTCTTCAGTCCTGAGACTGGTTTGATGCAGCTCTCCATGCTACTCTATCCTGTGCAAGCTTCTTCATCTCCCAGTACCTACTGCAACCTACATCCTTCTGAATCTGCTTAGTGTATTCATCTCTTGGTTTACCCCTATGATTTTTACCCTCCACGCTGCCCTCCAATACTAAACTGGTGATCCCTTGATGCCTCAGAACATGTCCTACCAACCGATCGCTTCTTCTGGTCAAGTTGTGCCACAAACTTCTCTTCTCCCCAATCCTATTCAATACTTCCTCATTAGTTATGTGATCTACCCATCTAATCTTCAGCATTCTTCTGTAGCACCACATTTCGAAAGCTTCTATTCTCTTCTTGTCCAAACTATTTACCGTCCATGTTTCACTTCCATACCTGGCTACACTCCATACAAATACACTCCTGGAAATGGAAAAAAGAACACATTGACACCGGTGTGTCAGACCCACCATACTTGCTCCGGACACTGCGAGAGGGCTGTACAAGCAATGATCACACGCACGGCACAGCGGACACACCAGGAACCGCGGTGTTGGCCGTCGAATGGCGCTAGCTGCGCAGCATTTGTGCACCGCCGCCGTCAGTGTCAGCCAGTTTGCCGTGGCATACGGAGCTCCATCGCAGTCTTTAACACTGGTAGCATGCCGCGACAGCGTGGACGTGAACCGTATGTGCAGTTGACGGACTTTGAGCGAGGGCGTATAGTGGGCATGCGGGAGGCCGGGTGGACGTACCGCCGAATTGCTCAACACGTGGGGCGTGAGGTCTCCACAGTACATCGATGTTGTCGCCAGTGGTCGGCGGAAGGTGCACGTGCCCGTCGACCTGGGACCGGACCGCAGCGACGCACGGATGCACGCCAAGACCGTAGGATCCTACGCAGTGCCGTAGGGGACCGCACCGCCACTTCCCAGCAAATTAGGGACACTGTTGCTCCTGGGGTATCGGCGAGGACCATTCGCAACCGTCTCCATGAAGCTGGGCTACGGTCCCGCACACCGTTAGGCCGTCTTCCGCTCACGCCCCAACATCGTGCAGCCCGCCTCCAGTGGTGTCGCGACAGGCGTGAATGGAGGGACGAATGGAGACGTGTCGTCTTCAGCGATGAGAGTCGCTTCTGCCTTGGTGCCAATGATGGTCGTATGCGTGTTTGGCGCCGTGCAGGTGAGCGCCACAATCAGGACTGCATACGACCGAGGCACACAGGGCCAACACCCGGCATCATGGTGTGGGGAGCGATCTCCTACACTGGCCGTACACCACTGGTGATCGTCGAGGGGACACTGAATAGTGCACGGTACATCCAAACCGTCATCGAACCCATCGTTCTACCATTCCTAGACCGGCAAGGGAACTTGCTGTTCCAACAGGACAATGCACGTCCGCATGTATCCCGTGCCACCCAACGTGCTCTAGAAGGTGTAAGTCAACTACCCTGGCCAACAAGATCTCCGGATCTGTCCCCCATTGAGCATGTTTGGGACTGGATGAAGCGTCGTCTCACGCGGTCTGCACGTCCAGCACGAACGCTGGTCCAACTGAGGCGCCAGGTGGAAATGGCATGGCAAGCCGATCCACACGACTACATCCAGCATCTCTACGATCGTCTCCATGGGAGAATAGCAGCCTGCATTGCTGCGAAAGGTGGATATACACTGTACTAGTGCCGACATTGTGCATGCTCTGTTGCCTGTGTCTATGTGCCTGTGGTTCTGTCAGTGTGATCATTTGATGTATCTGACCCCAGGAATGTGTCAATAAAGTTTCCCCTTCCTGGGACAATGAATTCACGGTGTTCTTATTTCAATTTGCAGGAGTGTACTTTCAGAAATAACTTCCTGACACTTAAATCTATACTCGATGTTAACAAATTTCTCTTCTTCATAAACGCTTTCCTTGCCATTGCCAGTCTACATTTTATATCCTCTCTACTTCGTCCATCATCAGTTATTTTGCTCCCCAAATAGCAAAACTCCTTTACTACTTTAAGTGTCTCATTTCCTAATCTAATACCCTCAGCATCACCCGATTTAATTCGACTACATTCCATTATCCTCGTTTTGCTTTTGTTGATGTTCACCTTATATCCTCCCTTCAAGACACCATCCATTCCATTCAACTGCTCTTCCAAGTCCTTTGCTGTCTCTGATAGAATTACAATGTCATCGGCGAACCTCAAAGTTTTTATTTCTTCTCCATGGATTTTAATACCTACTCCAAATTTTTCTTTTGTTTCCTTTACTGCTTGCTCAATATAGAGATTGAATAACATC
Organism: Schistocerca cancellata; assembly: GCF_023864275.1. NCBI lineage: Eukaryota > Metazoa > Arthropoda > Insecta > Orthoptera > Acrididae > Schistocerca > Schistocerca cancellata. The sequence goes on along the minus strand of NC_064631.1, from coordinate 598,170,681 downwards.
GGGGAGAGGCTACAACCCTGTCTTACTCCCTTCCCAACCACTGCTTCCCTTTCATGTCCCTCAACTCTTATAACTGCCATCTGGTTTCTGTACAAGTTGTAAATAGCCTTTCGCTCCCTGTGTTTTACCACTGCCACCTTTAGAATTTGAAAGAGAGTATTCCAGTCAACATTGTCAAAAGCTTTCTCTAAGTCTACAAATGCTAGAAACGTAGGTTTGCCTTTCCTTAATCTTTCTTCTAAGATAAGTAGTAAGGTCAGTATTGCCTCACGTGTTCCAGTATTTCTACGGAATCCAAACTGATCTTCCCCGAGGTCGGCTTCTACTAGTTTTTCCATTCGTCTGTAAAGAATTCATGTTAGTACTTTGCAGCTGTGGCTTATTAAACTGATTGTTCGGTAATTTTCACATCTGTCAACACCTGCTTTCTTTTGGAATTGGAATTATTATATTCTTCTTGAAGTCTGAGGGTATTTCGCCTGTTTCATACATCTTGCTCACCAGATGGTAGAGTTTTGTCAGGACTGGCTCTCCCAAGGCTGTCAGTAGTTCCAATGGAATGTTGTCTACTCCGGGGGCCTTGTTTCGACTCAGGTCTTTCAGTGCTCTGTCAAACTCTTCACGCAGTATCGTATCTCCCATTTCATCTTCATCTACATCCTCTTCCATTTCCATAATATTGTCCTCAAGTGCATCGCCCTTGTATAGACCCTCTATATACTCCTTCCACCTTTCTGCTTTCCCTTCTTTGCTTAGAACTGGGTTTCCATCTGAGCTCTTGATGTTCATACATGTGGTTCTCTTATCTCCAAAGGTCTCTTTAATTTTCCTGTAGGCAGTATCTATCTTACCCCTAGTGAGATAAGCCTCTACATCCTTACATTTGTCCTCTAGCCATCCCTGCTTAGCCATTTTGCACTTCCTGTCGATCTCATTTTTGAGACGTTTGTATTCCTTTTTGCCTGCTTCATTTACTGCATTTTTATATTTTCTCCTTTCATCAATTAAATTCAATATTTCTTCTGTTACCCAAGGATTTCTACTAACCGTCTTCTTTTTACCTACTTGATCCTCTGCTGCCTTCACTACTTCATCCCTCAGAGCTACCCATTCTTCTTCTACTGTATTTCTTTCCCCCATTCCTTTCAATTGTTCCCTTATGCTCTCCCTGAAACTCTGTACAACCTCTGGTTTAGTCAGTTTATCCAGGTCCCATCTCCTTAAATTCCCACCTTTTTGCAGTTTCTTCAGTTTTAATCTACAGGTCATAACCAATAGATTGTGGTCAGAGTCCACATCTGCCCCTGGAAATGTCTTACAATTTAAAACCTGGTTCCTAAATCTCTGTCTTACCATTATATAATCTATCTGATACCTTTTAGTATCTCCAGGGTTCTTCCATGTATGCAACCTTCTATCATGATTCTTAAACCAAGTGTTAGCTATGATTAAGTTGTGCTCCGTGCAGAATTCTATCAGGCAGCTTCCTCTTTCATTTCTTAGCCCCAATCCATATTCACCTACTACGTTTCCTTCTCTCCCTTTTCCTACACTCGAATTCCAGTCACCCATGACTATTAAATTTTCGTCTCCCTTTTCATTTAATAAATATGATTTCGAGAAGCCCAGATGTCGAAGAACTATGAAGTACTTGTTGCTACTTCATCAACTACTAGCTCAGCGCCGTCTGCTTCACTCGCGTAGACTGTATGGTCAGCATAGATTTTTTTTGTTTTGTTTTCTTTAATACAGTTTTTATATTTTTCCCAATTGCAACACCTTCCAAGCATTTCACACTAAATAAGGCGAAGCATGGTCTTTGCCGAATGTTCTTCTGACAGAAAAACACTTCTGGCAGCTGGAGTTGAAGGTTTTTGTTAATCATACCTTTTGCGTTCTTATTGTGGTATTTCCACAGAAACTTCATCACCAGTACATATTTCTTTACATCTAACCGCGAAGCGGAATACCAATTTTCATAGATTTACTATGCTCCTAAAGATTTTGCCCCCTTAGTGGTTCAGTTGCCAAAAATACTGAGACTTTTCTTTTAAATTTCTGACTGAGTAACCTAATAACAATTTTCGTAGTTATAGCTTCAAAACTTTCAGCCTCTGTTTTACCCAAATAGGGGTTCAATTTCCAAAAACAGTGAGACACGTGTTTTTATTTCTAACTACCAAGCCAAATCAAATTTTCATAGATTTGACTGTAAAAATGCTTTCATAATGAAATATTTCATAAAACACCCCTTAGGCGTTCATTTTTCAAAAACGCTGAGATATGTACTTTTTTTATTTATAGCTGGAAAGTCAATAACAGCTTTCACATACCTAGATTTAAAAATGCTTCAGAAGTTCTTTAATAATAATTTATAATCAAAAAGCCTTTCACCAGCTGTTTTACCCTGATAGGGGTAAATTAAAAAATGCTGAAACATGTATTTTTTTAATTTCTTATGTCTAGTTTCAAAATTGCCTTAATGAAGACGTGTTTTCAAAAAACCTTACATTCTTTATTTCACCCCCTTACGGATGGAATTTCGAAATATTCCTTCTTAAATGACGCCTACAATATAAGATTTCAAGTTTATGTTCTTAGTGCTTTGGGCTGGGCGATGATGAGGCAATGAGTGAGTGTGTCAGTCAGACGGGATATTGCCTCTTACGTATAGATACGACCGTCAATAAACAAGACCAAGAGAAAAAATGAGTTCGTGAATAGTTGAGGAAAAATAATGACGTTCTCCTAGTTAATCTTCTCACTGAAATCCGACGTCTCGATTAACGACGGCTGTATTAATGACGTCATAGGAGAATATAGAAGGGAAACGCGGTAATTAGAGAGGAAATTTCATTCGCGAAAGGGTTAGGATTATAACGCTTTCAGTTAAAGAATTCTTTTGTGTCTTGTTATTATTATTTCGTATTGAATTAAGATCCGTGCCACTGTAGAGTAACTAACCGCATTACAAAAGTGTTCAATATTATTATTATTGCAAGAGTTTTATGTTAAAATACTGCAAGGAATTCTATCTGAGAAACTAGGTTTCCGTTTCGTTTAAATGTGTTATAAAGAGACACTCACTGATGCTTACACTGTTATTTCTGGCTTATTCTGAAGCCAGACAACGCTTCCTGCTTGTTTGTTGACTAGAAAACACGGACTATTATTTGAACAACTGGCCATTTTCATGTTAACCACCACTGTGTCAATTTGGTAGCAATTTCGTACTGGTAACATGGGAGACAAGCCTGCAATTTCAGAAAACTGGCCACTGCACTACCAAGATAGTGAAGAGATTTTCGTGTTATCTTCCCAGAATAAAATTTCTCACTGGTGATATTGTGTTCATTACTTACTTGTTAGTATTGTGAAGTGCGAACTACTGTCGTCAAGTGATCGAGAGGAGGGAGAAGGGAAAGGGAGTACTCATCCCTTCATACCAGATATATACTTCCGTGAGCCTGTGGTGTCTGCGAACTTCCGGTGTTCACTGGTCTGCGTTCCGCATGTCTCCCGACGCCTCACTGAAATGTGACATTATTGCTGCTTTAAATTTCTTGTTGTTAAAATGATGGCAGCTCAAAAACTGTCCCGATAGTCAGTTTACAGCGAGTGTTTAAAAAAATGTGTTTTAAAAAGATCGTAATTTCCCGTCGTGGATTTCATTGAATGACTTTCACGATTTTTGTAAATACTTGTTCCGAAAGTTACACCACGAATCACTTCGTTCAGTTTTTGGTAATCAAGTGCCTTCAGAAAAACTGTTTACAATTGGTTTGCAGAATTTCGTACTGGCCGTACTTCCTCCTGCTGTGTATTTTGTGAAGGTGGACCAAAATCAGTTGTTCTGAAAGATGGTCGATACTTCGCATGACTTACCGTGTCACAGAGGCATTCGTAGGCATACCGGAGAATGCCGTAAATTCTATTTTGCATCAACATTGCGCTATGAAACATTTTCCGCTAGGTTTCTCGAAAATTTGATTGGCGCTCAAAAAACGGGCACATTCGGTTTAAGGGGCTCCGGAAAAGCTCAAAATCATGAAAAGTTCAATTTTTACTTTTTTGCGTTTTCTGTATCTGCAGACTATTACCTTTTAATAGATAAATAATTTATTCAATTCCGAAGACTACAACTATTTTTAAATTTTTTTTGAAATGTGTTCTACATGGGCGTGACCCACTGTGGCGCTGTTAAACTGCTGTCAAATGGTGTTATTATTAACGTCCGTGTTCATCAGGTACATTTTAGTGATGTGAGATAAAGTATGTGTTGTGGCTAAACCTATTTTCAGAGACTTAGCAGCACCTGAACTGTTGAAAAAGTGTATTCACGAAAAAACTCAAAACCCCAATGAAAGTGTAAATAGTGTTATATGGTCGAGAATCCCCAAGACTGTATTTGTTGGAATAGAAACACTTCACTTTGGTGTGTATGATGCTGTTGCGACTTTCAATGATGGCAACATTGTAAGGTGCAAGGTATTTAGAAATATGGGAATGAAGATAGGTTCTAACATGGTACGAGCGATGCTTGCTTTAGACAAGGAACGCCTTCGGGCTGCAGACGGGGCTGTAAAGAGTCTAGAAATACAAGCAAGAGTAAACAGGAGGAGGAACAAGAGGAAACTGGAGGAGGAGTTTGCAGAGGATGAAGATAATCCATCCTATGGACCCGGAATGCACTAAAAAGTTAATCCAATCTTTGTCGCTCGATTCCCAAAACTTTTATTTTCTCATACTAATTACATGTTTTCTAAGGATCTTCCAAACATATTTGTTTCAAACTTTCAGTAAATGTTACACAGTACCTTCTGCATAATTTAACACAGCCTTTTTCCAAAAAACTGTATATTTTTGAATATATAAATAAAAAATTGCAAAAAATGTTGTGAATTTTCATTACAATTGAAAAAAAAATCATCTTTAATAACTGAACAAAAATTTTGTAAAATCCCTGTGTTAAGTTGTAGCCCATATTCCAATAAATAATCTGTAAAAAGTTCAACTTCCTACCTCAAATACTTTGTGAGGAAAGATGTAATTTATAAGCGTTATTTTAACATTGCAAGTATAGGGCGTTCCGGAGCCCCTTAAGTGAGGAACTGCTCGAAACATTCGGCAGAGGTAACTCAAAATCGGTACCGTACGCAGCATCGTAACTGGAGACGAAGGTTCGACACGAGCATTCAACTGTTCGGGCACTCCAAAATGGACCGCAATCAACCGAAGTGGTTCGTTCGTCAAGCACATCCAGGGAAATGGTCACTTGATTTTTGGTTACATTACACATGTTGACTTCATTATATAGAGAGTCGTAGAAAGTTAATGCTGCGTGGTACACAACAATCAGAAAAAACAACTGCAAATGTCACATCATTGTTCATAATACCAATGCCATCTGTCACACAATACGTCAGACAATTGACTATTTAACGAAATGGCTCTGAGTACTATGGGACTCAACTTCGGAGGTCATCAGTCCCATAGAACTTAGAACTACTTAAACCTAACTAACCTAAGGACATCACACACATCCATGCCCGAGGTAGGATTCGATGATGATGATGATGATGTTTTGGTTTGTGGGGCGCTCAACTGCGTGGTTATCAGCGCCCGTACAATTACCCAATCTTTACTCAGTCCAATTTCGCCACTTTCCTGGATGATGATGAAATGATGAGGACAACACAAACACCCAGTCATCTCGAGGCAGGTGAAAATCCCTGACCCCGCCGGGAATCGAACCCGGGACCCCGTGCTCGGGAAGCGAGAAGTAGGATTCGAACCTGCGACCGTAGCAGTCTCTCAGTTCCAGACTGTAGCGCCTAGAACCGCTCGGCCACTCTAGCCGGCGACTGACTATTTAACGGAGGAAATATTTTTGAAGTAACAGTATCAGAGTGGAAGAATACATTCGGAACTGATTTTTACACAGACGAAATGTGTAAATTTTAAGGCAAATAGTTTGTGGGACAATAGAACGATATTTTACAAAAAAATTTTAGCTGGTGTTTGTAAAAATTCTAATGGCGGCCGTTCAATGTCGAAATGGTGTAATGCTGTGAGGAATTTCCAGTACAATATGACGGGAAAAAACGAACAGAAATATGCACCTGATGTCGAGGTAGATAGAGAATAGTTTTTTCCACTTCACGGCAAAGTATGAATGCGCAACTGAAATCTATTGGCCCCATACAAGTCCTGTTGTTGTTGTTGTGGTCTTCAGAGACTGGTTTGATGCAGCTCTCCATGCTACTCTATCCTGTGCAAGCTTCTTCATCTCCATCCTTCTGAATCTGCTTACTGTATTCATCTCTCGGTCTCCCTCTTCGATTTTTACCCTCCACGCTGCCCTCCAATACTAAATTGGTGGTCCCTCGATGTCTCAGAACATGTCCTACCAACCGATCCCTTCTTCTAGTCAAGCTGTGCCACAAGCTTCTCTTCTCCCCAATTCTATTCAATACCTCCTCATTAGTTATGTGATCTACCCACCTAATCTTCAGCATTCTTCTGTAGCAACACATTTCAAAAGCTTCTATCCTCTTCTTGTCCAAACTATTAATCGTCCATGTTTCACTTCCATACATGGCTCGCTCCATACAAATACTTTCAGAAACGACTTCCTGACAGTTAAATGTATACTCGATGTTAACAAATTTCTCTTCTACAGTAAAGCTTTCCTTGTCATTGCCAGTCTACATTTTATATCCTCTCTACTTCGGCCATCATCAGTTATTTCGCTCCCAAAATAGCAAAACTCCTTTACTACTTTAAGTTTCTCATTTCCTAATCTAATTTACTCAGCATCACCCGACTTAATTCGACTACATTCCATTATCCTGCTTTTGCTTTTGTTGATGTTCGTCTTATACCCTCCTTTCAAGACACTGTCCATTCCGTTCAACTGCTCTTCTAAGTCCTTTGCTGTCTCTGACAGAATTACAATGTCATCGGCGAACCTCAAAGTTTTTCTTTCTTCTCCATCGATTTTAATACCTACTCCGAACTTTTCTTTTGTTTCCTTTACTGCTTGCTCAATATACAGATTGAATAACGTCGGGGATAGGCTACAACCCTTTCTCATTCCCTTCCCAACCACTGCTTCCCTTTCATACCCCTCGACTCTTATAACTGCCATCTGCTTTCTGTAAAAATTGTAAATAGCCGACTTATTGAAATGATAGTTCGTTAATTCTCATATCTGTAAACACTTGCTTTCTTTGGGATTGGAATTATTATATTCTTCTTGAAGTCTGAGGGTACTTCGCCTGTTTTATACATCTTGCTCACCAGATGATAGAGTTTTGTCAGGACTGGCTCTCCCAAGGTTGTCAGTAGTTCTAATGGAATGTTGTCTACTCCGGAGGCCTTGTTTCGACTTAGGTCTTTCAGTGCTCTGTCAAACCCTTCACGCAGTATCATATCTCCCATTTCATCTTCATCTACATCCTCTTCCATTTCCATAATATTGTCTTCAAGTACATCGCCCTTGTATAGACCCTCTATACACTCCTTCCACCTTTCTGCTTTCCCTTCTTTGCTTAGAACTGGGTTTCCATCTTATGTCTTGATATTCATGCATGTGGTTCTCCTTTCTCCAAACGTCTCTTTAATTTTCCTGTAGGCAGTATCTATCTTACCACTAGTGACATACGCCTCTACATCCTTACATTTGTCCTCTAGCCATCCCTGCTTAGCCATTTTGCACTTCCTGTCGATCTCATTTTTGAGACATTTGTATTCCTTTTTGTCTGCTTCATTTACTGCATTTTTATATTTTCTCCTTTCATCAATTAAATTCAATATATCTTCTGTTACCCAAGGGTTTCTACTAGCCCTCGTCTTTTTACCTATTTGATCCTCTGCTGCCTTCACTATTTCATCCCTCAGAGCTACCCATTCTTCTTCTACTGCATTTCTTTTCCCCCATTCCTGTCAATTGTTCCGTTAAGCTCTCCCTGAAACTCTGTACAACCTCTGGTTTAGTCAGTTTATCCAGGTCCCATCTCCTTAAATTCCCACCTTTTTGCAGTTTCTTCAGTTTTAATCTACAGTTCATAACCAATAGATTGTGGTCAGAGTCCACATCTGCCCCTAGAAATGTCTTGCAATTTAAAAACTGGTTCCTAAATCTGTGTCCTACCATTATATAATCTATCTGATACCTTTTAGTATCTCCACGGTTCTTCCATGTATACAACCTTCTTTCATGATTGTTGAACCAAGTGTTAGCTATGGTTAAGTTATGCTCTGCGCAAAATTCTACCAGGCGGCTTCCTCTTTCATCTCTTAGCCCCAATCCATATTCACCTACTATGTTTCCTTCTCTCCCTTTTCCTACTCTCGAATTCTAGTCACCCATGACTATTAAATTTTCGTCTCCCTTCACTACCTGAATAATTTCTTTTATCTCATCATACATTTCATCAATTTCTTCGTCATCTGCAGAGCTAATTGTCATATAAACTTGTACTACTGTAGTAGGCATGGGCTTCGTGTCTGTCTTGGCCACAATAATGTGTTCACTAGGCTGTTTGTAGTAGCTTACCCGTCCTGACCAAAAGTAATTACAATTACAGCAATGAAGTATCAGATGTAAACGGAGCGAACGAAAGCTTATCGTAAAAGGAAGAAACAAATTAAACAGCCCTTTGTGGTACCGTTAACTTCGAACGAAGGGACATCTTAGTCAGATGAAGTGACATCAACACGTGAAACAAATGCTTTTTTGAACTGAATTGACAACACATTCGATAAACAAGAGTTAATTGGCTGCAAATGTAACTTCCATTGGAAAAAATTTCATGAAATTTAAATTCCGGAAAGTTCGAATAGGCAGGCAATGGTAAATAATGGATAAGCAATAAGCAATGGAAAAAAACTTGAAAAAATTGTTCAAATTTTTTGTGAACAAGCTTTTAGAATTTTAAGGAATGGTAGATGATATTTATCTGATGGATTACGTAGACCGTGCAGTCTGCTGTTTCATGACCTGGGGATACTACTGCTATGTGAAATCAAGTGGTAAAATATTTTATCAGTTGAGATGCTACTGCTATGGAAAGTCAAGCGCTTAAGTATTTTACACCTGCAGTTATTACTACTATGCATATCATTAACCTAGCAGTTGAGATGCTCGTAAGTTAGAAACGTAAGGAAACAGCAGAGAGAATTCGGCAACTGACCCCAACAGCTGTCTGATGAAGTGTTCAGTTTTATACCATTTTTTCGATAATCTTTTTCTGTTGACAAACGTTAGTGGGAAGTAGTATGTAGTGAACAGCAATGGAAGTGATGCACTATTTCTTTCAGCACATACATTCCTTTTCCTAGTGTTTCATGGTGCTCAATGAAGAAGTTTTTCGAGCTCTAAAACTGTTGAGGTTTTTACATATTTATCGTTACAGATCGCGATATATATGCCGCAGTCACACAGCAAAATTATTGTATATTTCCTACAAAACTTGAAAATTTCATTCCGAATACTGAAGCAAAAATGTGGTTGACATTGGTATGTCAAATTGTGAAAATAAGTTTTTAAAAATTTAAAACCAGAAACAAAAGACCGCAACAAATGGAACGCTCGTACTTTAGTGACATGTAAAGACACGAAGCATAACCCGCAGTTCGGTTGGAACTGCTCTCTGATTTATGGTTCTGATTTTATTCTATTTTTTATAGTCGATTTTTTTTGTTGGGAATAGTGAGTGAGAAAGGACATTGATGTTAACACACAAATGATCTTTCTTGATATCTGAAGTGTTTTACATTGAAAAATTTTTGAGACTGAAAAATGTTTGGAGCTAAACCTTCGGGCAAAGGTGACAGAAGTACATAAAGACCATACAACAGCAGGCTGCAGAATCTACTTAACCCAGTAGACATGTATCCTCATGCAATCTTTAAAATTAAGAGGTTCTACGTGATTTGCTGTTCACAATTTCGAACACCATTCAAGGACACGTCAAGTGTTTCTCTAACCTATTTAATACTTACTTTTAGACCATTGATTTCAGGAAACGTTTGATCATACTCTTTCAGTTTTTTAGTTTTAAAGATTTGTTCAGAAAGGTAGGCCTTGACAAGATGAACTTTATGAGTTTATTTGCGTTCCCAGCAGCTTCGTGAAATGTTCCAACTTTGCCTCGAATCACTATTTGTTTCCAAACACCTCGATTACTTTCAAGCAGTTAAACAATTTTTTTTCTGAACTTGAGCTCACCCTGATCAATTTGACACCCCTTTTGCAGATTTCCCACTCTTCGTTTCGCTGTGAAAAGTCGGAGAAGAGCCCAGTATGTTTTTGCTTTAACTCACTAATTACGTTTTTATTAATTACTCTGATTACTTTCAAGCAAATAAATATTTTTTCAAAGGTAGATTTTACGCTGGTCAATTAGATACTCCATTTGTTTATTTCCTGCTCTTTGTTTGGCTCTGAAAATTCAAATCACTAATAAAGTTTTGTGTTTTTACTGTAAATATTTTCGAGCAGTTGAACCTTTTACGGAAAACTCGATCACATTCTCGTCAATTTGGTACTCCATTTGCCCATTTCCCTTTCTTCGTTTGGCTACGAAAATTCGGATAATTTGTATGTGTAATTTCTATCAAGTCTTGTTTTCTTTCCGCTGAGACATTTAACCAGAAATACAAGATAAGGTAATAGCCTACCTGTTTTATATTGATCCTCATGATTCAGTAACATTAACTAAAACTACGAAGAGCGTTCATCAAGTAATACAAGATATTTTTTTCACTAACAATTTAGTTTGAAAAAATGCGGGATTAGTTGTGGCACAACGTGCAAAATTTCCGCTTCTGCTCCTATAGTTTCATGAAATTCCGATAGGTGGTCGTACTATACGTAGCCCTCAAAAGGGCGTCTGTAACAGAGGTGCGTTCCAGGCAGAGAACTGTCACAGTATCTTCGGGCGAAAAACCAGAGCATCGCAAATGTTCATAGGCGCTTGCAGAATATCTTCAGAGACGTGGCTATGAGTCGTTGGGGAGGCGTCTGACATCATCACAACGACTCTGAAGTGTATTGTGCTACCGTCAGGAAACTGAAGAAACGTCTTCAGAGTGCAAACGAAATTCTCCTTCTCCATGATAAAGCAAGGTCTCACAAAAGTCTGCGCACCCGAGGGGAGCACACGAAACTTTAGTTGGCCTGTTCTGCCTCAGCCACTCTACAGCCCGAATCTTGCGCTTTCTGATTTCCATCTGGTTGGTCCAATGAAGGATGCACTCCGCGGGATGCATGTAACACCGAAAATGCAGATAAAATACCTCCCGCATCATACAAACATTTTCGCCGTTAAATATCCGTTGATAACTTCTACTGTACTGTTAATTATGATACTGTAAGCTTCAGTACAGAAACTATATCTAATATGTAATGAATGTGATAGTGTATCTGTTACTGACTGTATACAATTTATTTTAATTATAATGTAAATATTGTAAATTGTTGGGTGACAGCCAAGGGAAATTTAATTTAATATATCGATAGCAACGACGAAGTCACAGTCGCTGGCCGTTGTTTGTCTTTGTGTATGGAGAGTCTCTGTCGCGTAGCCAGCAGAGAAGAAGCAGAGCAACTTGGGTCTTGAAAGAGTGCAGAAGTATTTGTTGGGCGCTCCAGCGAACGTTGTGTGCAGCTATCTATGCTCGTGCCATTGTAGGCGCGCGTAATTCGTTAACCCGCGAGTTTCGAGAGCACGATAGGTGTGGACAGGCGTAAGAAGCTGCAATTCTAACCACTGCCTGTCCCATGATCACCCGTGGCTCTGGAGATGACTCGGAGTTCTCAACCACCAGCAGCAGCAGCAGCAGCAGCTGCATTGTCGTCGACTACATTCTTCGTCGTCCGCAGAGCTACAGCAACGTGAGAATGTTAAATGACACAATATAACTAACCTTGTAGAGGCATTACCCTGTGACATCCTTTCGCAAAGTATAGCTAACTTGAATAATACCCTGCAGTAGTTAAAACTTGTAGGGCACCTGGGTTGTCGTTGTCCTCAGATATATTACCAAGCAGGGTCTCTTTCCTTTCCATGCAATCATCGAGTGTCGTAAAACTATGTAAATTGATTAACTATTTACTGCCAGTTTTATGTGTTTTTGCTAATAACCAGTTTCAGTCTAAATTTTGTGCCTCAGTAACTGTTCAGTCTTGTATTTCTTAACACAGACTTAAATAATTTGCAGTTTCGAGTAGTAACTTCATTCACTTACAGTAACGTAAAATTTCACTGTCAAAACTAATAATAAAAGATACAGCACAAATTACGAGCGTGCAGTTTCATGTATTCTGTATTTAGCTTAGCGAGTGACTTCTGCTGGTTTGGTATGTGTTTTATTCTTTTGTATTAAACGTAAAATGAGTTGATCATTTTCTTAAAGTGAATTCAATTCTATCATTCAATAATCAAAAGTAAATTGATTGCCTTTTTCAAAATTTTGCATTACGTTACTTTGAGGTTACTGAAAGTATTTTTTGTCTAACAAAGTTTTAGTTACATTTATTTAGGCGGTAATTTCATTTAACGCTACTTTCAAAATTTAGTATTTCAGAATAAAGAACTACAAACTCAATGCTTTCGGATTAATTTATTTTCTAGTGAACTGTTGTATTGCGGAAAAGCGTGACAATCTTCCGTTGCCACATCGGTGATTATTTGCTTTAATTTCTTTCTTTTACCTTTCTTAAGATTCTGGAGATTCATTCTACTAGTGTGCTGGCGACCGTTTGATTGTCCCCTTCTTAGCTAATCAGTATTTTTTTGTATTAAATATTACGTGGTACCCTTTTCCCACCTGTGTGGTTCGTGACCGATTACACTATGCTCCACCCATTTGAATATTTACATTGTTGTTGTTGTTGTTGTGGTCTTCAGTCCTGAGACTGGTTTGATGCAGCTCTCCATGCTACTCTATCCTGTGCAACCTTCTTCACCTCCCAGTACCTACTGCAACCTACATCCTTCTGAATCTGCTTAGTGTATTCATCTCTTGGTCTCCCTCTACGATTTTACCCTCCACGCTGCCCTCCAATACTAAATTGGTGATCCCTTGATGGTTCAGAACATGTCCTACCAACCGATCCTTTCTTCTAGTCAAGTTGTGCCACAAACTCCTCTTCTCCCTAATTCTATTCAATACCTCCTCATTAGTTATGTGATCTACCCATCTAATCTTCAGCATTCTTCTCTAGCACCACATTTCGAAAGCTTCTACTCTCTTCTTGTACAAACTATTTATCGTCCATGTTTCACTTCCATACATGGCTTCACTCCATACAAATACTTTCAGAAATGTATTTACATTAGATTCAGAATATATTATTCCTACAGAAAGGTCTGTTGTACACTTTCCTCGTCGTAACCGGTATTATCTTCCTTCGGTAACGAGAGCCTTACTCACTGTAAAATTTCATTAGGCATACGTGATCACGGTCAGTTATATCGCAATCCAGTAGGCCGATTAGGAAGGGGCAGGTTACATATAGCACGTGAGTGAAGGCGAGGTTATTGATGCAGCAAGCCGTTGCCTCCGAAGTTGACCCGTAGAGTGGTACCGTGCGCGCATACAGGCCCTCCCGGTAAGGTGACAAAAGGTCGACGCGTTGAAAGGCGATTACGCTGAAAAATAAAGTTTTGTATCTAAAAAAATACGGAATAATACGGTGCATTGGAATTTTGAGTAAAACCAGCCTGCTTTCAGAAGAGAAATGTGGCATTACTATTTAAGCTCCCCTCGTATGTTCACATGTTAGAACTAAGTTCAACGTGAGTAATATATGGGTACGATAACAAATAAAAATATTAATTTCTTTCATCTCAGACAGAAGTGACTGCCAAAACTCCTTGGGAGAGGGGGCTGTGCAAGCGGGATGTACTAATGGTTCAAATGGCTCTGAGCACTATGCGACTCAACTTCTGAGGTCATCGGTCGCCTAGAACTTAGAACTAATTAAACCTAACCAACCTAAGGACGTCACACACATCCATGCCCGAGGCAGGATTCGAACCTGCGACCGTAGCGGTCACGCGGTTCCAGACTGAAGCGCCTTTAACCGCACGGCCACACCGGCCGGCTATGGACTAATGTTTATGATTTTCGGTCCCATTCCAATCTCATATTCATCAAGGGAAGAATTACTGCCTGTACGCCTCAATAGACAACAATAATCTTTCTTATAGTATTCTGGGGAAATACGTATCGCATGACTATTCCGACCCGCTATGATCCCAGCAGGGCGTGGCTGAATATCTCCAGTCATTCCTATTGATAAATACTCCAAACGCTGGAGCAGACTAAAGAATCAATCTCTACTCCCTCGTGTACACGGTTTCTTACAGATGCACAGCATTTTACCGGAAATCTTCTAAATAACCTTCAGTTCGTCTTCCCTAATTCTGGTGTTCCTTGTTCGTTCCATCTCATATCGCGTCTCAGTGTTGTTGATGTTGTTATAATCTTCGACGACTGGTCTGGTGCATCTTTGTACGCCAGTCTACTCTATGTAAGCATTTTCACCTCTGAATGAACTACTGCAAGCTAAACCCATTTGAACCTAGTTACTGTACTCATGCCTACGTCTCCGTCTACAATTATTACAGCCGCACTTCCCTCCATTATCAGTTTGGTGATCCCTTGATGATTCAGAATGTGTCACATCAAACGACGCCCTCTTTTAGTCAAGTTGTGGGGCAAATTTGTTTTTTCCTCAATTCGATTCCGCACGTCCTCATTAGCTGTTAAATCTACCCCACTAACCTCCAGAATTCTTTTGTAGCACCACATTTCAAAATCTTCTGTTCTCTTCTTGCCTGCACATGTTATCGTCAACGTTTCCGTACTATACAACGCTACACGTCAGATAAATACATACAGAAAAGACGTCCTAATACTTAAATTTGAATTAGATGTTGGCAAATTTCTCTTTGTCATAACTGTTTTTCTTTCTCTTGCCAGCCTGTATTTTACACTGGACGCCAAAGAAACTTGTATAGACATGCGTATTCCCTTACAGAGATATGTCAACAGGCAGAATACTGCGCCTCGGTCGACAACGCCTAGATAAGACAAGGGTCTGGCGCAGTCGTTAGATCGGTTACTGCTGCTACAATGGCCGGTTATCAAGATTGAAGTTAGTTTGAACGTAGTGTTACAGTCGGCGCACGAGGAATGGGACACAGCATCTCCGAGCTAGCGATGAAGTGAGGATTTTCCCGTACGATCAATTCACGAGTGTACCGCGAATATCAGGAAACGGTAAAACATCAAATCTCCGACACGGCCCAGCCGGAAACAGATCCTTCAAGAACGGGACCATCGACGACTGAATAGAATCGTACAACGTGACAGAAGTGCAACCCTTCAGCAAATTGCTACAGATTTCAATGCTGGGACATCAATAAGTGTCAGCGTGCGAACCATTTAACGAAACATCGTCGATATGGGCTTTCGGAACCGAACGCCCACTCGTGTACCGTTGAGGACTGTACGACACAAAGCTTTATGCCTAGCCTGGACCCATCAACAGCCCGCATCTCGTGGTCGTGCGGTAGCGTTCTCGCTTCCCACGCCCGGGTTCCCGGGTTCGATTCCCGGCGGGGTCAGGGATTTTCTCTGCCTCGTGATGGCTGGGTGTTGTGTGCTGTCCTTAGGTTAGTTAGGTTTAAGTAGTTCTAAGTTCTAGGGGACTTATGACCACAGCAGTTGAGTCCCATAGTGCTCAGAGCCATTTGAACCATTTGGACCCATCAACACTGAGACTGAATTGTTGATGACTGGAAACATGTTGCCTGGTCGGACGAGTCTCGTTTCAAATTGTCTCGAGCGGATCGATGTGTACCGATGTGGAGACTACCTCATGAATCCGTGGACCCTGCATGTCAGCAGGCGACTTTTCATGTTGGTGGAGGCTCTGTAATGACGTGGAGCTTGTGCAGATGGAGTGATTGAGATCCCTGATACGTCTAGATGCAACTGTGACAGATGACACGTACGTAAGCATCCTGTCTGATCACCTGGATCCATTCATGTCCATTGTGCATTCCGAAGGTCTTGGGCAATTCCAGCAGGATAATGCCACACCCAACACGTCCATAATTGGTACAGAGTGGCTCCAGGAACAACCTTCCGAGTTTAAACACTTTCGATGGCCACCAGACTCTCCAGACATGAACATTATTGAGCATATCTGGGATGCCTTGCAACGTGCTGTTCAGAAGTGATCTCCACCCCGTCGTACTCTTACGAATTTATGGACAGACCTACAGGATTCATGCTGTCAGTTCTCTCCACAACTACTGCAGACACTAGCCTAGTCCATGCCACGTCGTGTTGCGACACTTCTGCATGCTGGAGGTGGCCCTACACGACATTAGGCGTGTGTACCAGTTTCCTTGGCTGTTCAGTGTATATCCTCTCTACTTTGGCAACCATCAGTTAGTAGGTGCCCAAATAGCAGTACTCATCTGCTGCTTTTCGTGTCTCATTTTCTAATCGAATTCCCTCAGCATCGTTTGATTTAATCGACTAAATTTCGTTAATCACGTTTTACTTTTATTTATGTTCATCCTATAATCTCTTTTCAACACACTTTTCATTCCGTTCAACTGCTCTTCCAGCTCCTTTGCCATCTCTGACAGAATTAAAATTACATCGACAACCTCAAAGTTGTAATTTCTTCTTCCTGAACTTTAATTACCTTTCCAAGTTTCGCCTTGGTTTTCTTTATTCCTTGCTCAGTGTACGGATTGAGTGATATTGGAGATAGACAGTATTGTCGCTAAACATTTAAAAGGTATAACCCTACAACCAATTGAGTAATCACATACAATCGCTTTCTTTTGTTAAGAGGCATCATCATACTTTTACCCATAACAGAGCTACCATTCAGCACTTCAGGTGAAAAATCTGTCTTTCATTTGTCCTGCAGGAATACTTTCCTGTGAACAGAGGTATGCACAACGAGCAATGTGACATTATTGCTGAGCCAGTCTGATAAATCTTTTACGTACACTGAGTAATTTAAGGGCACCATTACGCTCCCTTGGAACACGCCTCATGTTAAATACTTCATTTTCTGTTGAACATACCCCGTCCATTGTAGCATACTAAGTTGTCTTAGTCAAACATTCATTTATCTGATCTCACATCTCTGAAGGTACTTTGTATGATAGTATCTTTTAACATTGTGGTACAGCGTACGACACAGCTTACCATAATTTTCGCTTTTCCTTCCGTTGCGCGAGGAGAAGACACTGACACTTTCTTTCCAACAGCAGTTCCGTGTTTAGTTCATGTTTAAATGATGGTACAATTCCTTGCTGAGAGGGAGAAACAGTATTCGTGTACCGTTTAGGGCGAGAGGTGGAAAAGATTGTCGAGACTGAGCGGTAACAACGTTCTGGACACGGTTCTCTACGGCAGGTCTGGAAGGAGCCCGTGTGGCAACTTGAGCGTTTAAGATTACCGATAAAATGGCCGAGTTAGCGTCAGATCAAAAGCCGCCGTGCGCGCGGCGCGTAAGCTGACGCATGTTACTGCCCGTCCAGAGGTGGAGCCGTTCGTGTATCGGCGCGGGCATCGCCGCGGTATTAATGCGACGTGCGGCCGGTCGGGCGAGACAATCCGGCCAGCTGACAGTCAGCGAGCGCACTTTGTAGCGCATTTGCAGGCAGGCGGCGGCGGCGGCGGCGGCGGCGGCGGCGGCGCAGCCGGCCAGCGACAAATACCCGCCGATCGCTAATGACGCGGCCCCCGACGTCGCCGTAACGAGCTCTGTTTCCCCCGTCAGTCTCCCGCAGGCCGTCGGTACTGCGTGACACCCGCCGTACGTCGCCTCCGCCTCCTGCGTGTCCAGTCGCTGCGTTCCACTCCTGTAGATCTGCTAATCTTAGGAGATACTTGTTAGCAGCACGATAAGTAACAGTGTTCACCGTGGCTAACCATCTAGTTTTACAGCGTGTGATAAATATCAACTCGCCACGTAATATTAACCTAGATGAAGGGGTAAACGGCAGCTCTTTCGTACGAAGGGCTTATTTCAATAGTGGTACAAGTCCATTTTTGTTCATTTTGAGTTACAGAGTCTGCCCGCATCTCGTGGTCGTGCGGTAGCGTTCTCGCTTCCCACGCCCGGGTTCCCGGGTTCGATTCCCGGCGGGCTCAGGGATTTTATCTGCCTCGTGATGGCTGGGTGTTGTGTGCTGTCCTTAGGTTAGTTAGGTTTAAGTAGTTCTAAGTTCTAGGGGACTTATGACCACAGCAGTTGAGTCCCATAGTGCTCAGAGCCATTTGAACCATTTTTTACAGAGTCCTAAAATTAAATGAGCCCTGAAAAATCTGCAGTTGAGATACCAGAAATGTTCAAGCATATGGCTTCTTGCTAGAGATGAACCTTGATTTCTCTTTGTTTGGATCATTTATTTCAGAAGCATTATGGCAGAAAAGTGGAGGTAATGGACTTGTACCACTACTGAAATAAGCCCTTCATATAACTGACGAAGCAGTGGACGAGCGGGGAAATTTTGTCTGTCTAGGTTTCCGAAACGCGTTCTGCCAAACTGTTGAATAACAGCTAAAATATGATGACAAAAGTTTCAAACGGTTCAAATGGTTCAAACGGCTCTGAGCACTATGGGACTCAACTGCAGAAGTCATTAGTCCCCTAGAACTTAGAACTAGTTAAACCTAACTAACCTAAGGACATCACAAACGTCCATGCCCGAGGCAGGATTCGAACCTGCGATCGTAGCGGTCTTGCTGTTCCAGACTGCAGCGCCTTTAACCACACGGCCACTTCGGCCGGCATATGATGACAAGTGAGTTTGTCTCCTCGAAGTCATTCGCGGGTTTCAACGGAATATGTCCACAAATATTTGACTGGGTCAGACACGAAAGCTAAGAAATACACTGCGTAGCCAAAGAAACTGGTACACCTGCCTAACAATCGCGTAGCGCCCCTGCGAGCACGCAGAAGTGCCGCAACACGAGATGGCTTGGACTCGAGTAATGACTGAAGAAGTGCTGGAGGGAACTGGCACCATCAATCCAGCATGCCTGTCTGATGGCCAGCGGAAGTGTTTAAACTCAGAAGAGTGTTCCTGGAGCCACACTGTAGCAATTCTGGAGGTGTCGGGTGTCTCACTGTCCTGCTGGAATTGCCAACGTCTGTCTGAATGCACAATGGACGTTAATGGATGCAGGTGATCAGAGAGGATGCTTACGTACGTGTCACTTCTCAGAATCGTATCTGAACGTGATGCAGCGGTCCCATATCACTCCAACTGCACACGCCCCACACCATTACAGAGCATCCACCAGTTCGAACTGTCCCCTGCTGACCCCAGGTTCAATGGATTCATGAGGCTGTCTCCATACCTGTAAACGTCCATCTGCTCGATACAATTTGAAACGAGACTCGTCCGACCAGGCAACATGTTTTCAGTCGTCAACAGTAAAACGTAGGTGTTGACGGGCCCCGGCGAGGGGTAAAGCTTTGTGTCGTGCAGTCATCAACGGTAAGGCCTTCGGCTCCGAAAGACCATATCGATGATGTTTCGTTGAATGGTTCGTACGCTGACACTTGTTGATGTCACAGCATTGAAATCTGCAGCAATTTGCGGAAGGGTTGCACTTCTGTCACGTTGAAGGATTATCTTCAGACGTCGCTGGTCCCGTTCTTGCAGGATATTTTTCAGGCTGCAGCGATGTCGGAGATTTGATGTTTTACCTGATTTCTGATGTTCACAGTACACTCGTGAAATGGTCGTACGATAAAATCCCCACTTCATCGCCACCTCGGAGATACTGTGTCGCGTCACTCGTGTGTCGACTATAACACCACGCTCAAACTCACTTAAAATCTTGATAACCTGCCTTGCCTTTGTAGCAGCAGTAACCGATCTGACAACTGCGCCAGATACTTGTTATCTTATATAGGAGTTGCCGACCGCAGCAGCGTATTGTGCCTCACATATCTTGCATTTGAATGCGCATACATATACCAGTTTCTTTGGCGCTTCTGTGTAAACAATATTTCTTAAAACGAAAAGGTAGTTATTTTATAATATAATGGCAAAGCAAAAGATTTACAATATGTTTAAATCAGAACATGAAAATAAATACTCAAAAGTTTTTTAAACGCTATTCAACGCCACTGAGGAATAAGGTTTATACGACGTTGTTTGGGAATCAGAAAGAAAGTCGCAAGAGAAAAGTCAAAAGGCGATAAGTATTTCCTTCTAAATACTGTTCTCTTTTTATGTTTGTATGTTCTCGAGAGGTTTAGTTCACCGGATTAAAAATTAGTCATTCCTAGAAGAATCATTGAAAGCATGATTTAATACCGTATAATTCCACACCTGGACAAGATAACAACCTGTATTCGGGTAGAAAGCGATTCCACAACGTTGTGCAGGTGTATCGTATCCAGGTTAAGCCACCCGTTAAGGATCTGACCGCACAGTTTCACCAAATTGCGGGGACACTGATTTAGGCGTGTACTAGCTGTTCCAAAAATTTGCAAAGATTTCCTGTGGGGTTCAAGTCAGGTGATTTTACTGTCCAGTCGTTATGTCGTGGGGTGACGAAGTGTTCATAATACCAGTGAGATATTCTTCCAGCCCGATGAACTTCACTACTGTCGTGCCTTTGCGAGCAGTGGCCTCTTCGGAGGTGGCCGACTTCAAATTTTCGTTGGAGGCAGTTCCCGTCCAAATGTTCTCACGCTAAGAGGTTGGGATGAACCTACGGTCACTACCGACAGCTATTACTGTCGGGTTTGAAAGCGATTTTAATTCACAAGCCCTGAAATGCTCCGCTCCCTCTCAGTAAGGTATTTTTCGGATCACAAGTCTGATGTTGTGTTCCGTGGCCACGTGTGTTACACCGCTACTTATAGACAAGTTGACCAACCGCTGTGAAACACCAACAAATCCAGCAACTTCACACGCCACGTGGCCATAGGCACGGCTAAACACAATGGCCTCTTTGCGCCTCTCTGTCACGTCCTTACTTTTACTCACGTTTCATAGCTTTGGTTGCTTATAATAACTCGACACCAGTGCCTATGAGTTTAATTTGTACACTACAGCACTGAATATGATCACTACGTGATTGAAAATCGATTTTGCTTTCAATAAACAATCAGTATTACGGCCAACGATGACCTTCCTGCTAACTTCACGTATATGGTCGTTGGGCACACAGCACTCTGTGGAGTCGCCAATCAACGCATGTTCATTGCCTGCGACGCAGTCCGACAACAAGGTGGAGTGTTCCAACGAAAGCGTTATTCCGTGAGATGTAGGGTGGACGGCTGCACTGCGATGGATGGCAGTCACATCGAGCACATGTTGTGAAATGTAGCGCAGGGACGTGACGATCATTGACAGTAGTGGTATAAATAATAGCTCTGGAAATATGAAGTTTACAACCAATGTATATAGGAAATTTTTTTCTTTCCTTGTTGCATACAACATTCTCTATCAATAATGAAACTTTTTTTCTCGGGGCACCCTGCGTAGCCGTAATGTCGTTACCTTTCCGAATGTTTTGCGCGAGTTCAACTCCATAGCAGTTAACAGCGGCAGCCTGTTACCTGGATGCGCCAGCCACTCCTAGCGGAGCCGCTGCTAGTCATTGGTCACTTTCTATCTACATGGGCTATTTGTTTCCCTTGCTTTGCGACAACGAGCCATCTGACTTCGTCCCGAAACAACTGAACGCCAACAAATTTATCGAAAAATGCTCTTGTATATGTGGTACTTACACAAAGAATTATAAAATTCGTATAGTGTGTCGTTCGCATTTTCATGCTCTTTAGATTGTTTCAGTCCCTCTAACCTTACAGAAAATTCAGCTCAGGATAAGAAGAATGAGCGATATTGTAACACATAAATGTAGGCAGTTCCGTTACAGCAGCCACATTTTGCTCAATTTACAATAGCCAAGCTTAACCCAGGCGTCGTTTTGAAAAGCAAGTTGAGAGATGACAGGTAATACGACAGAAATATTAGGCGGAAATGGGTTTCTGCTAGGTAAACAAGGTGAAGCACAGTTCTAAGAAATGAAATGGCAGTAAGCACGCTATAAACGGTTGGAGTGAAGACAGGTAACTGGCTCAAAGAAAAGTAAAATGACCGGGACATTAAATATGTTATAGTTTATCGTCCTGCGGAAACGAAGATCATTAGAGCTGGAGCATAAATTTGAATTGTGAAGGACGCGAAAAGAAATGGCCGTGGTATTTTCGTATGAACCATTCTAGCATTCGTCTTCAGTGGGTTGTAGAAAACATGGAAAACCAAAATTTATATCATCGGTTTGTGATTTGGAACCTTACTCCATTCGAATGCTAGTGTAGTCGATTAACTAACCATTTTGCCCACTCGTTACGAATGAAGAGATGTCTTTCAGGAACAGTGTAATGAGTAAAGTGTTTCAGTCATGGCAGCTAGTAATGAATGTAGTAATGGGAGATAAATGTTGCCTCTACGTAGCATGACGACATGGCTGTAGCAAGTGTGTACTGCCTTTACACCCGTCGATGAAGATGCATTTTATTAGTTAACCACGTGGAGTCTTCTGTCACGATGTCGAGCCACGTAAGCTGGCGAAGTAAGAGCGCAAACGTGCTATAATCACTTGCTTACGTCCTTGTGTAGCCTTTTGAAGCGCATGCTACACTTTAGCACTTGTATTTTGTCATATATACCATTATTATTTAGCAAAGGACACAATTGTTTTTCCGCCTCACAGCTAGACACGCGCTCGACGAATGTATGGAAACTCTCACATGTGTACTAGAAAGAGTTCCTGCGGATTTCTTTAAGTCTAGGCCTGCGCCGCGTGCACACGCACCTTACTTTGCTGTTTTAGGTATTTTTTTTGCAGCCAGCCACAAAAATCACGATTTTTCACTAAGACACTACTAATCGACTCAGCCAATATGGATCCCAGTAAGGCCAGTAAGGTAGACCAACATAACGGAAATACACCAAAAATATAATAGGTCTCCTTATCCGCTGCTCAGCACAGCATGTGGTCATTTTAGCAGCAGGGGTACGAATACCAGAAACAACGAAGTGAGTGACAGGCTTCTCACCTTTTAACGTAGTCTATAATATATAAGGAGCCCACTGTTACCCTACAATGCGGATTCCCTATCACTTTATACTTCTAAAAACAGTTAGTAAAACAGAAATATATAATATAGATTTTTTCTGTCATCCTACATCTCCTTTATTCACTAAATGAATATTTGTATCGAAAATACGCTTTGAAAGAGGAGCCTCCATTCTTTCGATGAGGCTAAACATAACTGTTTATGATTTCATCCCACCTATCCGTGACAAAGCGTGGATGTGACTGTGCTCCCATTAGCTATGTGGCCAGCAATCACAATGTTGACTGGTTTAAAAAACTTAGTCATTATTCATTTCTCACTGAAGTGACACCCAAGGTATCAGTTATTCTAAAAATCTCTATTAATTCAGATTTTATTACTGGCACCTGAAATTCTATCATGGAAGGACCGAAATAACGTACGGTGGTCAAATCCAAAAGGGAATCGCACAAACGTACAGTCAGGTAACAGAAGCAGTGTATGAATTTTTGTATTTAGTCACTTGTAGACAACAAATGGACTAACAGCAAAAGAAATTAACATGAAAGTGGCATGGAGTGCTTTTTGTAAACGGTACAGGGTTCTCAAAATGTCTGGAACAAATTTGTCATTTAGTGTGGGTTACGTTTTGCCTTAAGATACTGGTCCATAGAGTTTTATGTGAAAACCATTGACAAAAGAACCGTATTCAGCAATCCGTGGAATCATGCATTTTAGGAATTAGAAAAGAGAGACGAAAGGACAAACAGATCAGGAACAGACTGTAAGATAAGATATAAGTGTGATTGTAATTAAAAGCAAACTGCGGTGTGCTGGATGTGTAGCGAGATGGAAAGTTGATAGATGAAGCAAGGAAATTCTTTTCTGTATTCTTGCAGATAGGAAAAGGCCGAGACAACGACCTAAGGAAAGGTTGGTGTATGACATTAGAAAAAGTAAACGAGCTCAGTGAGGTAAATATCTGAAAACCGCTATGCATGAGAAAGACTGTTGGAGATGTTTCTCCAGTAGTGGTTTCCAAGTAGTTTACGTTTACGACGACATTTCGGCACTGGAAATGGAATAGGGGTTCGCCAACTCTGATTGTGTATGTAATATCTAAACATGTAGTTCTCGAAACTAAAGAACCCAAAATCTACCAGAATGCCTTGGAGCAAAACTTTTACGATGTAGTATGTGAAGTCCGAAAATTGACGTCAGTGTTATGCATGATTTCGAAGTAATGTATGTGTTAGGTACTATAGAGTAGATCAACTTGTTCACACGGAAGTTTACTGAATGAAGAACTGACGTCTCTCAAGTTCATTTTTGAGCATGCAATTTCAGTGATAGTATTGGTGTGCTTAGTATGGAATGGGGACATTGACATCGATTCTGTAATAGCTCAGTAATTTTTAGCCTGCGGTATTCGTGTAATAAATCTGAACGCGGCAGCTGAGAACTTTCACTAGCTTTTATTGCGGTGTACGTTCCTTGCGCTTTTGGGTGTCATGTTGAACGAAAGGCTGGAGTGGTGTGCGTGTACCTGCCAGGGCGATTCCGCCCGACGTAAATTACAAGTCCTCCACCCGGCAACTGCTGCCTAAGGGAAGCCACTGTCAGTGCTGCCAACGTTCACACCAAATAAACTGGGCCCTCGAAGTGAAGCTGCCAATACAAGTGTGCCTCGGGATACATTTAACATCACGCTTGATCGACTGCGCAATGTGTAAGCACCTGGCGACAGAAAGAATATAAAACTATGAAGGTACTAACTAATGACCCAAACTGCATCTACATCTACATACGTTCTCCACAAGTCACTATACGGTACATGTCGGAGTGTACCATGTTCCATTGCTAGTTATTCCCATTGCTGTTCACATCGCAAATAAAGCAATGGGAAAAGAATTGTCTATATTCATCGGTACAAACACTAATTTCTCTTATCTTGTCTTCGATGTCCTTAAGCAAAATGTACGTTGGCAGCACTAGAATCGTTCTGCAGTCAGCTGCAAATGCTGATTCTCTAAATTTTCTTAATAGTGTTTTGCGAAAAGAAAGTAGTAGTCCCTCCAGGGGATTCTCATTTGAGTTGACGAAGCATCTACTTAATAGACAAGTGTTGATCGAAGCTACCAGTAACAGCACGCCTCTGAATTGATTCGATGTCTTCCTTTAATCCCAGCTGGTGGGGTTCTCCAACATTCGTGCAGTACTAGAGTTCTATACGCGGTCGCTGTATAAATGAGCTACACTTCCCTAGAATTCACTCAGTGAAACGATTTCGACCTTCTCCTTCCGTATAACCAGCCTTACGTCTCGTTCCATTTCATGCCACTTTGCAACATTACGCCTGGTTAGATAGTCGACGTGACGCTCAAACAGCGAACCACTAACACAATATTCTAACATTACAAGATTGATTTTTCTACTCGTCCGAATTAACTTACATTTTTCTACATGCAAATGCCGTTTCTGATTTTAAGCAGCGCAATAAAACGTGTAACGGCTAATCACTACGTTCTGTCGGTAGAAAATAACCGTTTTCTTGTAATACAAGATATGTGGCAGACGTCAAGTTCTTCAGAACTGCTTTTCTAGGAGACATTTCTAGTATGAAGATGGTTTTCCATGCTTCATTGTAATGCATTCTGTACTTTGGTAGCTGACCTAATGGATACCGTCTGGATGACATTAACAAAAAATTAAAGTTTTTCTTAACTCTGTCTCGAGGGAGAAGGAGATTGGAGTTTTAACTTCTCGTCGACGACGATGTCATTAGAGGCGTTGCACAAACTCGGATTAGCAAAAGCTGGTGAAGGTGTCGAGAGCACCTTTTCGCAGGAAGCATCTCGGCATTTGCGTGAAGCGATGCAGAAAATTCCCAGAACACCTAAATCAGGGTGGCCGGACGCGGGTTTGAACCGTCGTCCTCCCGAATGCGAGTCAGCGTGCTAACCACTGCGCCACCTCGCTCCTTTAACACTGTCCTTCTTGTCGCGTTTAAATATTTTAGGAATACCATTTTTGAGGATCAAAGCTAAGTCACTCAGAAGTCATCAGCGTATGGAGGACGTCATAGGGATTGAGCTACCTCCCCGACCTCGGTCTTGGCACCCTATCAAAATGAACATTTGCCTGAATATAAGTTCCAGAAATATGCTCTAATCACAGACTCCTAACTCATTTGTGCTGTTTTACACGCTCGTGTTTTAATTCTTTCATCACCGTAGATCAGCAAGGAAAAACGTGACTTAAAAGTACTTATAAATTATGCCTCACTTACATCACAGCAGATCAACGATGATCTGTTAAGGACAATATTGCAGACCGCCATCAAGGAATGGTTACGTGAATGTGGATGTTGAGAACAGCCTTGAGATAATACAGACCTCACCAGCTACTCTCAACATTTGTCAGTGAATTAAATTTCAGCTGTGTCGCTGTGTGTCAGATAAGGTGAATAGTAACTGACTGAAGCTACAACGTTAGTGCAATACCAGAAATTTATGGAGGAGAGAATAGACAGCTCACTCTGACTGAACATCTGTCTCAGAAAAGTAAGTTATTATTGTTGGGTACAGAAAATGTTAAGCGCCGTAGGAGCTGCAGAAATGAGTGCTTTATAGTTTCTTGAGCAGGCACTTAAGGAGATACTTTGTATTAGTAAGTGTCTAAGATCTGATGATGGTGCGCATTGAAATGAGTTGTAAATTGGATTTCTTGTCATGCTGTGATCCCGTCATAAAATTTAATTAATGACACTTAAAATCTTGTATATATCTTAAAAACTGCTGATCAAAAGCTATTTACCTCTCACATCCCCTTAATATATCAATGCCCTGATCATTCTCTTACCACGCCCAAGTAAGATCTCCACAGAAAAAGTATTTCCACTGACAACGTAATTGGCATTGTAGGACATTCGTTCGCTGTGGCATGATTAACGTTTTTTTGCAGGTATTAAATTGTATTGGAAGAAATGAAAAAGGCGGTGATCTTCCAGGATAATGCTGAAAAATTTAAATATACTTTTTCTGTACTCATTTCTAATTGAATTACAGAAGGTACGCTTTGGATGCATCTTACGCAATCCTGTATAAGAAACGTGTAACGCGAAGTCTGAATGTAGAGGAAAAGCAGAACCTTATGCAGCATATAAATTTTCATATTCGTGGGTTCGTGGAGTAGTCATTTCTATACAGAGGGTGCAGAAATTCTTTTACTTTTCTATATATTTTTAGGATCAAAAGAGTTTCATTTGCTTTTTTGTTTTAAAAGCATACGCAGTCTCCTTACGTCGGTGTTAAATATGTACCCATTTTATAGCTAAAAGGCACTTCATTTAGGAAGACGGCCTAGTTTTGAATTGTTCGGTCGTTCCGTATCCACCAATCGCCTACATATCAATGAGATTTTATCTCCTTCTACACGCCTTTCGGTGTGTGATGATGGACTGTAACACTGAGAGTTTTAAAGCAAATGTCGTAACTTACGACCAGTATAAATATTGGTTCTTCCACAGTTAATCTGTAAATAATTTTAAAAGTTCCTGTTACATTAGTGTTCCTCCAGCTCAGATATAATCTTCACGAGCATCTTCACACCTTCAACAGCTTTATTCATCTCATCTGGCATTACTTTAAACTTTCATGATCTCTTTCTGGTTCATCTTTTGAACTATACTCGTACAGATATTAACGAATCTTCGAATGGGTATACAGTTTCACTTCTTAGTTAGTTACTGTATCATCTACCATCTTAACGATGGAATATATTTACGTCAGTCTGTAATTCTTTCTTCGTGTTTGGCCTTTTATTGTTTTTACTCTGTTTTTCACATAAAAAGTACGCACGAAGCATTTCAAAACAATTCTTAGCAAGTACCGGTGCCGCCTAATGCAGACGTCATGTGTTTCCATGCGAAATAATGTGCTAACAGCAAGAAAATTTTGCTGTCTTGCTAAATGAGCGCCGATGACGTTTAATTCACTGCCGGTGTTATTCTGGCATTCATACAACTGAACACTGAATGAGAATATGCACAGAACTAAAAATAACTATAAATGAGAAGGGTCTTGCGTATCTGATAAAAGTATGAATTAACAATGAATGACCGAAAAGAAAAATCCCTGTTCAAAAAGGCAGAGGCGTTCAACATCTCTACACTTGGACAGATTTATGTGTTCCTTCGAAATGCCCATAATACGAAAGATGTGATATTTTCTTTTTCTTTGCTGCCAGAGCTATAAATAGCTTATCATTTCTATGGTAATTCCTTCTGGCATATTCCTAGATCAACCTTATGTTACTAAACCCTCGTCAAATTTATGTTTCGCAGTAGAGTATAAAACCGGAGATTTTTTACTTAATTTGGTATGTAACATTTCATTGGAGATCCAGTAATTGTAATTAATTAATGCATAGCCTATGAATATGACTTCCTTTGAATAAAATGTGGAGCAGTTTACTTTGCAATTGTTTAGCAGCAATGTAACATCTCCCCCACACCTTCAGTGTTCCAGAAGGGTGGCGTGAGGAAATATTCATTGCTGTAAATTGTGATAGAAGGAACATTCCTTGCACAATTTCTTTACATGAATTACGCTGCCACAAACCTTAATGCGAAAATTGTTTTGTCAGGTGAAGCTAATGCCCGTCGGAATGAACACATAATCTCACGTGAAAAAGTGGCTGATGAACGTAAGTATTTCGCTGGAAGAAGACACTACATTAAAGTACACATAAGTTACAGACGAAGTTAAGTACAAAATACAGAAATGTTATCAAATGTATACGCTACGCTCACTTAGATATATCTGTTTTATAGTTGCCCTTTTACACATTAATCGTGCTTCAACCAGAAGGACTTCATTCAGGTTTACAGCAGAGACGTAAAATAAACTCGGAGAAAAGTTAATGACGGAGATACTTTCACAGACAAATTTATAATACCTGAGCGAATACAGAAAGCGGGGAAAGTGTATGAAATGTAAAATGGTATATTAACACAGTAAAATTCGTGAAATGCTGTCCACTAGGAAGCGCACGCAGTTAAATACTGCAGAGGGAAACTAACGATTTTCGTAAGACATTTACAGCAGTTGACACATTCAACAACTCTTGAACGCTGTTAGCTACAGCATGTTTTCTACAAGTATAAAGTGATTCCTGAAACGCCAGTTGCTGGTGTTAACCGGCCTCGAGCCCAGGCAACAAGAAAATAAATACCCGAAGTTTCTCACAAGTTCCATAACCGCTTTTCACTAAGGCATTCGCCAGCTTCAGAGTCATAAAAACCTAATAGAATCTTTGTAACTTGAAGGGCGCTAAAATTAAAAGTTGATTAAATTGAAGGTCAGTTTGTTTGGGTGAACAAAGTCATATTTGTGGCACTGCTGTCATTAAAGCCGTCGAATTTATTTCTTATGCAGTCACAGTCTATTGCCACATGCAACAACTTATTTTGTAGATTGAGATTCAGGTAATGACTGTAGTGATGGTCCTTGGAAATGAGGCAAAGAGCTTTTCCTACAGATTAAGGATGTACAGGCAAACGTAATCTTAAAACGACTGCAGCTTTCATGAGAGCATGGCAGTGTTGCTTGTGCAGGATTTTGTGCACAAACTGACCTCTCGATTATCTGCCGTAAATGTTCGATCGGATTCATGTCGGGCGATCTGGGTGGCCAGGTTATTCGCTCGAATTGTCCAGAATGTTCTTCAA
This sequence comes from Schistocerca cancellata, assembly GCF_023864275.1. Lineage (NCBI taxonomy): Eukaryota > Metazoa > Arthropoda > Insecta > Orthoptera > Acrididae > Schistocerca > Schistocerca cancellata. The sequence continues at coordinate 598,140,808 of NC_064631.1, read as the reverse complement.
ACCGGTCGCCAAAGTCTGTGGCCCGGAGTCAATTCTATCGTTTTTTGGGAAGATGAAGTACATGAGTGGCTTCAAATGCTCTCCAAGTAGCCGAACATAACCATTTCCAATCAGTGATCCAGTTGGACCACAGAACCCAGTCCGTTCAATGTAAACACAGGCAACACCATTACGAAGCAGCCACCAGCTTTTCACAGTGCCTTGTTGACAACTTGGGTCAATGGCTTCTTGGGGTCTGCGCCACACCGAACTGTCTTATCAGCTCTTACCAACTGAAATGAGAACGCATCTGACCATGCCACGGTTTTCTGATCGTCTAGGATCCAACCGACATGGTAACGAGCCCAGGAGAGGCGCTGCAGGTGGTGGTTTTGGTAAGGGCACTCGCGTCGGTCGTCTGCTACCATAGCCCATTAACGACAAACTTCGCCACACTGTTCCAACGGATACGTTCGTGGTACGTCGCGCATTGCTTTGTTGTTTCACGCAGTATTGCTTGTCTGTTAACACCGAAAACTCGGTTACGATGAACTCAGTTATACTTGTGGCAATGGTATCACTACAGGCGTCCGATGTATTTAAACACACGCAGGAAGTTATTTTGTACGCTATGATTCAGATAAAGACAGTAGTGATGGTGAAACGTCCCCTTAGAACACTTTCAGAATTACTGTGCTGATAAACCTCTTACATTATTTGCTTTTCAAACAGCTGAGCAAAACTGAACGTACTCAAACATTCACTAAAGTGACACACAGTATTTTTTAGCGCAACGCAATCTGACTTTCAAAAATCCCTACAAAAGAATGGCCCTGACTAACATTAACCTATACCTTTCACAAATCACTTACCTCACAAAAATCTTCGTTACTCAAGCTACAGCAATACAGCGAGCGCCACTACTGCCAGCTAAATAACAGATTCAAACTACGGAAGGCACTAACTACTAGTAGGCATAGTTAGCAAATGAAAGATTTTAATAGAGAACAAACAATGTATTTACCTTAATAGTCATCAAAAGTCATAATATATACAGCAGTTCATGACATCCAGTCTTACAAATTTCAAAATTCCGCCATTTCTCTCCCCACATCCACCACTGCTGCCGGCTCACCTCCAACTGCGCAACGCTACGCGCTGTTCACATCCAGCTGCCCAACACTACAATGGCAGACAACAATGCAAACTAGCCACAGACTGCACACAGCACAGCCAGTGATTTTCATACAGAGCGCTATGTGGCGTTACCAATAGGAAAACCTAAACAGCCTACTTACAATGGTTCTAAGAAATGAAGCAAAGAACTTTTCCTGCAGGTTAACGATTTGTATGTAAAGGTAAACTTACAACAATTATAACTTTCAACTGACCATTGCACTGTTTATTGGCGTTTTCTAAGAGTGATATGTTTTTATCTTCCTATATACTGGAAACAACTTTGAGAAAAAGAAGGTGCAGTATTTTATTGCGGTTCGGAGACAGCCAGTACACTGAGATAGGAAATGATTTCCTCCAAACTAAGGCAAGCAGGCCAATGCCTCATTCGTGACAGATGCGCGGGTATTTGCGATACATGTCGAGTACGTTTGAAATGTTGCGCGGGTATTTGCAACACATGTCGAGTACGTATGAAATGTTGCGATTTATGCAACATCTCACCCAAGAAGTTTTTTCTAATTTTTCGATCTCCGTTATTAACACAGTGTCGAGGCCGCGGCAGCTGAAGGCAAAGAATTTAGTTGCAAGCCAGCTTGAGGGAAAGCGCAGCGTGTCAGATGGGAGATAAGAGTGGTAATGGCGGAAGCTGACAAGCCCGGGCCCCGCTGTTTGTCTTGCTCTTGTCTCATTATGCCCTCGCGGAGAACTCGGCGTCCGCCAAAGCTAGCCCACCTCCGGCAAAGGAGCCTCGTTATTCATGCGGCCTCGCTTAACAGCTTAAGCGTAGCATCAACTCGTCCACCTCATAATTGGGCCACTGTGAACGCATCGCCTTGCGACGCCAACGATCCCGTCTTGGCTTTCTCACCGCGTCACATCGTTTTGCGCCGAGGGAGTGCGTTTTCCGGGTCGTAGCCAAGTGAACGAGTTCTTTACTAGGAACCAAAATTGTTCTCACCCGAGGTGCTAGATAATTTTAGAGAAAAATTAGACAGTGCTTGGAAATCGTCCCATCTGTGTGGAACAACTGCGCGACGACGAGTTGCGTCTGGCTCAAACTACTTTCTAAGAATTGGTCTGGAATGTAAATATTTTTCCCAGAACTTTCAGTGCCACTGCCCACACAATTCTGTCAATATAGAAAAATGTTAACATATTTGTTGTTGTTGACTTCAATCCGAAGTCAGTGCAACTCCCGACGCTTTTCTACCGTGTGTAAGCTTCTTCATCTCTGCAACCTACGTCCATTTCAACCTGCTTACTGTAGTCCAACCTTGATTTCCCTCTACAATTTTTATCTCCCACACTTACTTCCATTATCAATTTTTGCAATTCTTTGCTACGTTAGGAGGTGCCCTCTCACTTCTCAATCAATCCCTCCTTTCAGTACAATTGAGGCACAAATTTCTTCTGCCTCCACATCGATTCACTACCTCCTCAGTAATTATTCGATTTGCTCGTCTTATTAATATTGTGTATTCTTACCCAGCACCACATTTCAAAGGATTCTATTTTCTTCTTGACCGAACTGTTCATCGTCCACATTTCATTTCCGTATAAGGCTACACTCCTGACAAATAACTTCAGAAAAGGCTTTCGGAACTCTTTAATATTCTACGGTAATACATTTCTCTTTTTCAGAAACCGTTTTCATGCTTTTGCCTGTCTATATTTTATATCCCCTCTACTTCATCCACCGTCATTTGTTTTGTTGCCAAAGTAGGAAACAGTGTCCCATTTAGGCTACTAACCTAATTACTTCAGCATAGCCTGATTACTTTAACTTTTGTAGATGTTCATCTGTTTACAAGATACTAACCATTCCGTTCAACAGCTCTTTCCAGTGCTTTGACGTCTCCGGTGAAATGGCAATATCATCACCAATTCTCAAACCTTTTATTTCTTCTCACTTTAATTCCATTGCCGTATGTATGGTTGGTTTCGACTTCCGCTTGCTCAGTGTACAGATTTAGTAACATCGGGGATATACTACAGCCCTGGAAAACGGAAATTTGTGTTAAGTTACTATGGGACCAAACTGATAAGGTCTTTGGTTCGTACGCTTACACACTACTTGATCTAACTTAAACTAACTTACGCTAACTACACCACACACACCCATGCCCGAGGGAGGACTCGAACCTCCGACGGGGGTTACTGCAGCCCTATCTCACTTCTTTCTCAACTACTGCTTCATGTTACAAACCGTCTGGTTTCTATAACAATTGAAGATATCCTTACGCTCCCTATACTTTATCCCTGATACCTCTAGAATCTCAAAGCACAGGTGCTATAAACGTATGTTTACTTCTCTTCAATCTCTCTTCGAAGAAAAGTCGTAGGATCAGTATTGCCATGCGTGATCCCACACTTCGGTGGAGTTCAAACTGATCTTCCAGAAGGCCGACTTCTACCAGTTTTTGCTCTATTCTGTGGATAATTAGCGTCAGTATTTTCTAACCATGATTTATTAAACTAACAGTTCGATAACATTCTCTCCTGTGAACGACTGCCTGTTTGGTGCAGAAATTAATATATGCAGTTTGAGGTTATTTAGCTCGTATGTCTTGCATTTTACGAATAATGATTTTGTCATTGATGGCTCTTTCCAGAACCTCAGTAAACCTGTGAGAATGTCTTTTACTCCAGTGAATTTGTTTTGACTTAGCTATTTCAGCACTCTGTCAAATTCTTCTCACAGTAGCGTATCTTCCATCCTCTTTTCATCTATTTTCTCTTTCGTTTTCATAATGCTGTATTTAAGTTCGTTTCCTTTGCGTAGGCATTCCACAGGATGATTGTGCTGCCCCTGCCTACATGTTCTATGCAACCAGCAACAACTTCAAAATGTCGCTCACTAATTTTCGTATTCTTTTACTCGCTTTGCACAAACTTAGTCCTATGGAAAAAATGAGCAGGACCTTTCTGTAGGAAATTTAATGAGCTAAATTTTGTATTGGGATAAGTTTTCGCTAGAGGTCATAGTTTTCGTTGAAGAAAAAAGTACAAAAGTGACCTTTAAAGGCGTTTCTCTTGAATAACTCGCAAACTGTAGCCTCCAGAGAAAACTTACCCAGAACAAAATTTAACTATATTAAATTTCCTAGAAATATGTGAATATGTGCTGTTCATTTTTCTGTACGGCTAATAGATTGAGTGTAGCGGGCAAGAGGTTTTTTTGCTTGCCATTTGATTTGCTGTATTAAATTCAATATCTCCTTTAGGACCTGTGGAAGTCGTGTAGGCCTTTGAGGGTTTGTGGGAAGTTAATGATCTTTTATGGGACCCTAGTATGGTATAGTAATTACACATGAAAAATATGACAGTGTATATGTCATTCAAAAAAAGTGAAATCTGGAAGAAGCAGAGGCCCATGTTCTGTATGTTTTGATGATAACCATGCGATTCAGTTCGAGTGTAGGACCTGTTAGTGGATTTAGTCTATGATCACTTTCTTTTGTGTGATTATTAGGACGAAATTCCAAGTGTTAGTTCTGGGTAATTTGGTAAATAAATGTCGTGTGCAAAGGGCCAGGAACACCTACAGTGTGTTCAAAGATAATGAATATTATCCACATCAGATTAGCACAGCGTTAAGGAAGAAGAAACGTGACTAACCGGTAGATCAGGAGGAGAAGGAGTGGTTCAGGTCCAGAGCGTTCCTATCGTACTTCGAGAATGTCTCCTCGAAATTAGACAGAATCTTAAGGTAACATCATGCAAAGTAATCTTCCGCGCATCTACAAAGATTTGTGCTCTTCTCGTTTCGGCAGAAGACTGGACTCTACAGAATACCTTACCAGTGCGTGAAAGCCTGCGCTGGTCAGACGACGCGCACAGTGAATGGCAGATACGTTTAACATGAACGGCGCACTCGCCTTTCGCAGCCCACCTAATTCAGCCACAGTTGAATATTGCATCTCGACAAAACATTCCATAGATTACTCTGCCATGGAAATCTTTGCTTCGATCAGATCATTGTGGGATTCAGTTATTAAGGAATGGGTGGAAATACGTTTGGTGGAAAATCTAACTATTCACGAAGGCAGCTTTCACTGGATAAAGGCGTGGGTCCCGGTGATTTCTTTAATTCGTCAGAAAGAAAGCTTTTTGTGACTGGTGACACGTCTGGGGACAGTCAAGCTTACTATTTTGACATCTACATTGTACACTACTGGCCATTAAAATTGCTACAACACGAAGAAATGCACATGACAAACGGGTATTCATTGGACAAATATATTATACTAGAACTGACATGTGATTACACTTTCACGCAATTTGGGTGCATAGATCCTGAGAAATCAGTACCCAGAACAACCACCTCTTGCTGTAATAACGGCCTTGATAGGTTTGGGTATTGAGTCAAACAGAGCTTGGATGGCGTGTACAGGTACAGCTGCCCATGCAGCTTCAACACGATACCACAATTCATCAAGAGTAGTGACGAGTATTGTGACGAGCCAGTTGCTCGGCCACCATTGATCAGACGTTTTCAATTGGTAAGAGATCTGGAGAATGTGCTGGGCAGGGCAGCAGTCGAACGTTTTCTGTATCCAGAAAGGCCCGTACAGGACCTGCAACATGCGGTCGTGCATTATCCTGCTGAAATGTAGGGTTTCGCAGGGATAGAATGAAGGGTAGAGCCACGGCTCGTAACACATCTGAAATGTAACGTTCACTGTTCAAAGTGCCGTCAATGCGAACAAGAGGTAACCGAGACGTGTAACCAATGGCACCCCATACCATCACGCCGGATGATACGCCAGTATGGCGATGACGAATACACGCTTCCAAGGTGCGTTCACCGCGATGTCGCCAAACACGGATGCGATCATCATGATGCTGTAAACAAAACCTGGATTCTTCCGAAAAAATGACGTTTTGCCATCGTGTACCCAGGTTCGTCGTTGAGTACACCATCGCAGGCGCTCCTGTCTGTGATGCAGCGTCAAGGGTAACCGCAGCCACGGTCTCCGAGCTGATAGTCCATGCTGCTGCAAACGTGGTCGAACTGTTCGTGCAGATTGTTGTTGTCTTGAAAACGTCCCCATCTGTTGACTCAGGGATCGAGACGGGGCTGCACGATCCGTTACAGCCATGCGGATAAGATGCTTGTTATCTCGACTGCTAGTGATACGAGGCCGTTGGGATCCAGCACGGCGTTCCGTATTACCCTCCTGAACCCACCGATTCCGTATTCTGCTAACAGTCATTGGATCTCGACCAACGCGAGCAGCAATGTCGCGATACGATAAACCGCAATCGCGATGGGCTACAATCAGACCTTTATCAAAGTCGGAAACGTGATGGTACGCATTTCTCCTCCTTACACGAGGCATCACAACGACGTTTCACCCGGCAACACCGGTCAACTGCTGTTTGTGTATGCGAAATCGATTGGAAACTTTCCTCACATCAGCACATTTTAGGTGTCGCCACCGGCGCCAACTTTGTGTGAATGCTCTGAAAAGCTAATCATTTGCATCTCACAGAATCTTCTTCCTGTCGGTTAAATTCCGCGTCTGTAGCATGTCATCTTCGTGGTGTAGCAATTTTAATGGCCAGTAGTGTAACTTCGCGAGAGCACATTCCGACAGATAGGGCGCTTATGCGAGGAGTATCACCACGACGCAGGCGCCTGCGCGCCATGGTTGGAGCAACATTCGAAGAGGGTGCGAAATTCGACAGAGGTCGCTCATATAGCGACTGCCTTTGCGCATGCGTCTCCGCACCAGTTCGTGTCTGAAGTTAGCGATGTGAACTAGCATCCAGTTCAAAACTCTCACCTGATGACTTAATGGGTATCAGCCGAAATATCGGGTCAAGTAGTCGACCTAATACGGCTGCAACCGGGAGACTTCATGGATACTTTACGGCAGTTCGTGAGTGTTAACACTTTATTGTGTACACAATCGTCAGTAATGACCTGCCTGCTTGAAACTGCAGAATGCATCTTCTGAAGAGTCTCACTGTCCAGACATCAACGCCTTCTTGCCCCATCAGTGCTTCCGCTTGCAGATCTCCCTATGTGGCGGTCGTGTCGCTATGGTCGCTCTGGCGCGAGGTCCGCCGCCTCTTCCCGGGAAGTGGTCTCGCCTTTCACTGCGAGATTCCAGCGCGTGCCCTGCACCGATCAGTCAGCCCATTGTGGCCGGCGATAGCATCGCCGCTTTTCGGGGCCTTGAGAGGCGAGCGCCGCACTGCGCCGCGCCGAGCCGCGCCGCGCTAAATCAATCGCCACGGCCGGCAATTGCAAATTGAGCGGGACGCGCGCCGACGCCACGTGGGCCCGCATGCGCCGGCGAGCTCCCCACGTCCCCCCGGCACGGCCCAGGCTTTTCGCAAAGGGACAGCCTGAAACTGCAAGTGACATTAGAGTTCCGTTGGTTCTCTAGAAGCTCGTGACTTATTTTGATGATGAAGATACATGACAGGCCTGTTTTTGCAGTCCTCGGATACTGCAATCAGGGGAGCAACACTGTGCCTGCTTGTAGATGCATCATCAACATAGCAACCGTCCACCTTTCCTTTCTCTTCTCCTAGACATGCAAAACCTACGACGTAGCGTGATATTCCAGATACCTGTTAACCCTCCACGTATGTGATTCCCTTCATTTAGAACCGCCTATACTGAGGTGATAGCGATACGCACGTATGCAGATGGCTGTAGTATCATGTACACAATGTATAAAACGGCAGTGCATTGCCGGGGCTGTCATTTGTACACTACTGGCCATTAAAATTGCTACACCACGAAGATGACGTGCTATAGACGCGAAATTTAACAGACAAGAAGAAGATGCTGTGATATGCAAATGATTAGCTTTTCAGAGCATTCACACAAAGTTGCCGCCGGTGGCGAAACCTCCAACGTGCTGACATGAGGAAAGTTTCCAACTGATTTCGCATACACTAACAGCAGTTGACCGGCGTTGCCTGGTGAAACGTCGTTGTGATGCCTCGTGTAAGGAGGAGAAATGCGTACCATCACGTTTCCGAATTTGATAAAGGTCGGATTGTTACCTATCGCGATTGCGGTTTATCGTATCGCCACATTGCTGCTCGCGTTGGTCGAGATCCAATGACTGTTAGCAGAATATGGAATCGGTGGGTTTAGGAGGGTAATATGGAACGTCGTGATGCATCACAACGGCCTCGTATCACCAGCAGTCGAGATGACAGGCATCTTATCCGCATGGCTGTAACGGATCGTGCAGCCCCGTCTCGATCCCTGAGTCAACAGATGGGGACGTTTGCAAGACAACAAACATCTGCACGAACAGTTCGACGATGTTTGCAGCAGCATGGACTATCAGTTCGGAGACCATGGCTGCGGCTACCCTTGACGCTGCATCACAGACAGGAGCGCCTGCGATGGTGCACTCAACGACGAACCTGGGTGCACGAATGGCATAACGTCATTTTTTCGGATGAATCCAGGTTCTGTTTACAGCATCATGAAGGTCGCATCCGTGTTTGGCGACATCGGGGTGAACGCACCTTGGAAGCGTGTATTCGTCATCGCCATACTGGCGTATCACCCAGCGTGATGGTATGGGGTGCCATTGGTTACACGTCTCGGTCACCTCTTGTTCGCATTGACGGCACTTTGAACAGTGGACGTTACATTTCAGACGTGTTACGTCCCGTAGCTCTACCCTTCATTCGTTCCCTGCGAAACCCTACATTTCAGCAGGATAATGCACGACCGCATGTTGCAGGTCCTGAACGGGCCTTTTTGCATACAGAAAATGTTCGACTGCTGCCCTGGCCAGCACATTCTCCAGATGTCTCACCAATTGAAAACGTCTGGTCAATGGTGGCCGAGTAACTGACTCGTCACAATACGCGTCACTACTCTTGATGAACTGTGGTATCGTGTTGAAGCTGCATGGGCAGCTGTACCTGTACAAGCCATCCAAGCTCTGTTTGACTCAATGCCCAGGCGTATCAAGGCCATTATTACGGCCAGAGGTGGTTGTTCTGGGTACTGATTTCTCAGGATCTATGCAAACAAATTGCGTGAAAGTGTAATCACATGTCAGTTCCAGTATAATATATTTGTCCAATGAATACCCGTATAGCATCTGCATTTCTTCTTGTTGTAGCAATTTTAATGACCAGTAGTGTACTTTGGTGATTCATGTGAAAAGGTTTCCGGGGTTGTTACGGACGCACTACGGGAACTAACAGATCTTGAACGCGGAGTGGTAGTTGGAGCTAGAAGCGTGGGGCATTCCATTTCGGAAGTCGTTAGGGAATTCAGTATTCCGAAATACACAGTGTCAACAGTGTACCGAGAATACCATATTTCAGTCATTACTTCTTACCATGGACAACGCAGTGGCCAACAGCCTTCACTTAGCGATCGCGAGCAGCGGCGTTTGCGTAGTCATTGCTAACAGACGAGCAAGACTGCATGAAATAACATCAGAAATCAATGTACGTCTTACGACGAACAGATCCGTTAGAACAGTGAGAAGAAATTTGGCGTTAATGTGCTATGGCAGCAGACGACTGAGGCAAGTGCCTTTGCTAACAGCACGACATCGCCGGCCGCGCCTCTCCTGAGCTCGTGAACATATTGATTGGCCCCTAGACTAGTGGAAAACGTGGTCTGGTCAGGTGGATCCAGATTTGAATCCATATTTCAGTTGGTAAGAGCTGACTGTAGGTTTAGAGTGTGGTACAGACCCCACGAATCCTAGGACCCAGGTTGTCAATAAAGAACTGTGCAAGCTGATGGTGGCTCCATAATGGTGTGGGCTGTGTTTACATGGAAGGGACTGGGTCCTCTGGTCCACCTGAACCAGCCGTTGACTGGAAATAGTTATGTTCGGCTACTTGGCGACCATTTGCCGCCGTTCATGGACTTCATGTTCCCAAACACTGATGGAATTTCTATGAATGACATTGCGCCATATCACCGGGCCACAGTTGTTCACGATCGGTTTGGTCAATGTTTTGGCTATCCACATGGCCCGATATACATCCTATCGAACATTTATGCGACGTGATAGTGAGGCCATCTCGTGCACAAAATCTCGCACCGGTAACACTACCGCACTACCACAATTATAGACAACTATATTGTATGGCTCAATATTGCATGGCTCAATATTTCTTCAGGTGCTCCCAAGGACTTGTTGAGTCCTGATCTACACCGGACAAATGAAAGTGCGACACGTGACTTTTGTCACCTCAGTATAATTTCGTCCAATGTGCCGCCAATAGACACCCTCCTTTATTTTCCACCCAGCCGCGTCCTACTATAGATTTTACACCTCCCGTAAACAGCTAGTGTGCCAAAATCTTTCCCCGCCCCCCTCTCCCTCCCGTATTTCTGCTTCAATACGCCGACATCTGCACCTTCATTATCGTCCATCCCACCCTTCTTTCATGCCAACAATCCATCCAATTCCATCTCAACAACTGATGAAAGCAACAGTACTTTTCCAGCACCCCACAAAGTCCTAGGCTGATATTTTTGGAATAACAATCTATATATCCCGTCATGGAGAACTTTACATAGAAATATAAATGTAACATCATAATAAAAACGACTAAAAATCGTTCAAAAATTATTTTTAGCCGTACCTAACAAAAATCCCAAACAAAGCTCACACTGGACTAAAAATTATAAAACTCCTCACTGGCAGAATACCTATTACAGGCTTCCACGGGGTGTAGGCGGGGCTACGTAGATAAAATCTTGACAAGGGACCCATGTCCGGAAATGTACCGTTTAGATATACACTGAAGCGCCAAAGAAACTAGTATAGGTATGCGTACTGCTGCTACAGTGACAGGTTATCAAGATGTGAATGCGTTTGAACGTGGTGTTATAGTTGGTGCACGAGCGATGGGCACAGCATCTCTGAGATAGCGATGAAGTGGAGATTTTCCCGTACGACCATTTTACGAGTGTACCGGGAATATCAGGAGCCCGGTAAAAAATCAAATCTCCGACATTGCGGCGGCCGGAAAAGGATGCTGCAAGAACGGGACCAGTGACGACTGAAGAGAATCCTTCAACGTGACAGAAGTGCAACTCTTCCACAAATTGTTGCAGATTTCGATGCTGGACCGTCAACAAGTGTTAGCGTGCGAACCATTCAACGGAACATTATCGATATGGGCTTTCGGAGCCGAAGGTCCACTCGTGTACCCTTGATGACTGCACGACACAGCATTACACCTACCCTGGGCCGGCCGCGGTGGTCTTGCGGTTCTAGGCGCTGCAGTCCGGAACGGCGGGACTGCTACGGTCGCAGGTTCGAATCCTGCCTCGGGCATGGATGTGTGTGATGTCTTTAGGTTAGTTAGGTTTAAGTAGTTCTAAGTTCTAGGGGACTGATGACCTAAGATGTTAAGTCCCATAGTGCTCAGAGCCATTTGAACCATTTGAACCTTGCCTGGGCCCGTCTTCACCGACATTGGATTGTTGATGATTCGAAACTTGTTGCCTTGTCGGACGAGTCTCGTTTTAAATTGTATCAAGGGGATGTACGGCACATTTCCGGACATGGGTGCCTTGTCAAGATTTTATCTACTTAGCCCTGCCTATACCCCGTGGGAGCCTGTAATAGGTATTCTGCCAGTGAGGAGTTTTATAATTTTTAGTCCAGTGTGAGCTTCGTCATGAATCCACGTACCCTGCATGTCAGCAGGGGACTGCTCATGCTGATGGAGGCTCTGTAATGGTGTGGAGCTTGTGCAGTTGGAGTGATATGGACGCCCAATACGCCTAGATACGACTCTGACAGATGACATATACGTAGGCATCCTATCTGATCAGCTGCTTCCATTCATGTCCATTGTGCATTCCGATGCACTTGGGAAATTTCAGAAAGACAATGCGACATCCACACGTCCATAACTACTACATAGTGGCTCCAGGAAGACTCTTCTGTGGCCAATAAACATCCCAGACATGAATAGTATTGAGCTTATCTGGGATGCCTTACAACGTGCTGTTCAGAAGAGACCTCCACCCTCTCGTATTCTTACGGATTTATGGACAGCCCTGCAGGATTCATGGTGTCAATTCCCTCCAGCAGTACTTCAGTCATTAGTCGAGTCCAAAGCACGTCGTGTTGCAGCACTTCTGCGAGCTCGAGCGGGCTCTACACGATATTAAGCAGGTGTACCAGTTTCTTTGGCTTTCGGTGCTACATAAGTTTGAAGATCGGACCCCTTTCAAATCTTCCACTTTACGAAACGCACACCAACTGAAGAAAGGTCCTATTCATCAGTCCCTGTTATCATTATGACATCACATTTCACTTTCGTACGACTAAAACAACGGCTCCAAGAAACTGGTACGTTCGCAACAAGGAGGATTGACTGTTGCGCTTCAGGAACGCACCACTCTCTCGCAACATAGAAGACGACCCAACGACGAGTACTGGAAGCACTGTCCCTTGCCACGGTTTCTGTAGAGGACACAGGTCAGTGCTAATTGTCTCCGCAGTGGGCGTACCATGAAGCGGGAGATTTTCAAAATGATCCGATCTTCAAATTTATTTTACATACCAAGGGTACATCTCCGGACAAGCGTTTCCTACCAAAACTTTTTCTACTAAGTACTCTCTACGACCCTTAGAAGCCTGTAACCGGGATTGTGAAACACCCTGTATACAAACCCTCGCCAAAAGCCAGAAAGTCTCTCAAAGTGTTCCAGGCATAATGCAGTGAAGACAATTGTGTGTACACACACGCTACGAACTGAATACCTCTTTTCTATTGCAATTAATAGCAAACACCATCCTGGAAAGCTGAGGACATATCAGGTGCTGCAAAGGCTATCTTTGTGGATACAGTAACCATGCACTAATTTTATTTTTCTGTATGTAATATTGTTCTTTTCAGTTAATTTATTAAATCGGCAGCATCCAGGGCTCAGAAACATAAATTACTTTTATATTCTACAAATAACATTTTTGAAGTTTGAAACCTTTACGTAAAAATTTACTAACTGTTTTTCTGAGTAAACAGTCCTGGAAGGAGTTGTCAACTGAAACTTGTATGTAAAAGTCAGAACCTGGTTTAATCAATGAATTGGACTTCTGGTAAACAGAGTGAGAATTAATACAAGAATCAATTGAAAGATTAAGCCCTGTGTTTAGGTAAAACATTGTAAGGTGTCCGTTCACTTCACGCTTTCATTTCTTCCTATTATATTTTGTCTGTGGAGGATCACGATAGTTACTTTTTCTGTATTTTACACGAGTCTGGTATAATCAGCTTTGAGTATCAGTGCATGAGCTGTAGCAACCTCCTTACTTGGTTACTGTCCGCCCCATTAGCAATCCGGCTTTCGCCGCCGTACAGTGCGGACTGTTGTTGTTTCCGCCGGCGGAGAGCGCGCACTCGCTGTTGTTTACATTTCAGTGGCCGTCACTTACGTATCGCTTACGTGCACTAGAACCATGGCCAACCAGTTTAGAAAATCAACACTACGATTGAGCTTCTGCAACGACTACGCACAACCAAAGGCCTTGGAAGTGGAACGCTTCCTACGCGACGTTGCTAATTTCCCAGCTTCCGACATCTTGGGCATCCATTTGTCCATATTAAGCAGTACGGTGTACGTCAAAGTCGTCAATGACGCGGTGTGTGAAAGAATACTTCGTGACACCAAACACGGATTACGCTTTTGCCACGCCGACGTAAATGGTGCGGTCGCTGTTGGCCATGCAGGCTTGGGAATGCGCACCATTCGAATTTTCGAACTCCCCTTCGAGCTCCCGGCGGAAGACGTTATCGCGGCTTTCCGCCGCTATGGCACTGTACATGGATACACTGCCGAACACCGAGCGCAGTTCCAAACGTACCCCGTTTTTAACGGTATACGACAGATCACCATCGATTTCCACGTGCCATCTTACCTGCAAATAAGCGGGTGCCGCTCGGTCGTCATATACGACGGCCAGCGCAAGACCTGTTCCGGGTGCGGCAAAGAAGGCCACCTCAGATGTGAGTGTCTTCAGCGACGAATCACCCAATTGCCAGCCGCTACCGTGGCGCCTCCGACTCCAACGACGGTTTTACCGATACCTACGCATCGGCGCTCTCTTCTCCTCCCCTCGGACCATGTACCGGTGACCCATCCTGCTGCTACGGATACCACTAGGGTCGAAACGTCGCGCTCACAGCCTGACGCTACTCCGGGGCCTTTACCAGCAGCGATGACCACCGATCCCCACCTTTCCGATCATATGGACGCCCCTTCACTTGACGTTTCCGCGACGGCTTTCCTCCCAGAGCGCTGCGACTCCCTTCCTTCTTTCGACACAGAGGGACGAACACGCAAACAACGTTCACCTAAAAGGCGCAAGAGGAGGCACCGTACGGTCTCGGAACGAGACAGATCACCTCCCCTTGATGCTCCAGAGGCCGTCCGACCAGACGAGACCTCGGAGAACATGCACGACGACACGAATGACGACAACATGACGCCGACTGTGGCTGTGTCGGTGCTTACTCTACTGGCTCGTCCAGATGCTCCTGAACCAATGGACTCTACCGTTGTGACTGCCGGCAAGACGTCCTCCGCCCCTACGACTGAAGTGGAACGTACGACCATCACAACGACAGTACCTTCAATGGCGTGGAGTGAGGAACTCTACGATGGCCCGGGCCACACGCCGGGAACATAGTTCCCCAGACGGAAGCCTCGTTACACTGCTGACAACACCGTCCGGTGGCGTACGGCACGACTCGCCGTTGTCCCTCTTCATCCTCTACTGGTGGGGCTCCCCTCCACGGCGGGGTACGGCTCCAAACCTACCGGGTAGCGACGATCAACACTAACACCATTAGCTCACCCGTGAAACTTCAACTGCTGCGAGAGATGATGTGGACATCGGACGACGACATCGCACGACTACAGGAAGTACTCTTGGCCACACTTCCAGAGGTCGCGGCATATAACACTTATCCTTCTCTTGGTGACCACCTGGGACGCGGCGTAGCCATCTACGCCCGAGAAGTCATTCCAGTGGCCGATATCAAATACCTTCCATCCGCATGGCCGTCACCGTCCTGGGGACGCTTATTGGCAACATTTACGCTCCGTCAGGCTCCACCCGCAGACGCGACAGAGCACTCTTCTATTCAGAAGAAATCGCCCCTTTGTTTCTTGGACGCTGCGACCATTACATGCTTGGGGGCGATTTTAATTGTGTCCTGCAACCTAAGGATCAGGTGCCCCACTACAACACCTGTCAAAAACTGCGTCTTGTCGTCCGAGATCTATCTGTTCCTCCCCGACACTTGGGAAGTTCGCCGCGCAGGATTAGTCGAGTGTCATGGACTGTGCGGCTGGTCCTGGCGGAGGTTCAAGTCCTCCCTCGGGCATGGGTGTGTGTGTTTGTCCTTAGGATAATTTAGGTTAAGTAGTGTGTAAGCTTAGGGACTGATGACCTTAGCAGTTAAGTCCCATAAGATTTCACACACATTTGAACATTTTTTTTTGGGGGGGGGGGGGGGGGGGAAGTTCGGCACGGTGACGCGCCTAGACATACTTACATACTTACCAGACGAATCACTCCGCGAGCGGCCTTGGTAGGGATTACGTCTCTTGGGAACTCACACCTGCAGTCCAAGGTAAAGAACTTTGCCCATTGGCCTTTTCGGACCACTGTGTCTACATCTGCAACATTCTCCTCCCCCAGCAAGTGGTCTGGCGTAGTAGTGCACCGTGGAAGCTAAACACCGCCCATCTTCATGATCCCGAATGTCTTTAAAGTGTTACCGAGACATTGGCCACCTGTGATCGTCGCTTACCTAAGTACTGCACGACCTTGACCTGGTGGATGGAATGTGCCAAACCTGCCATTCGACGTACCTTGATTCAGTATGGCAAGGAAATAGCTACGTGGCACCGGCACACTACCGACTATTTCTACGCCGTTCTCCTCCACCTGGACGCCCAGCCGCCCAGGCGCCCATCCCTGACACCCGGAGGGCACGCAGCAGCATTAAGGTGCAAATTGTAACGTTGACACGCCGTAGACTGCAGGGGGCGATGTTGCGAACCCGATGTCAAGATTCGGCGGAACAAGAACATCCCACCATGCATCATAGCTCCTCCGATAGCAAACATCGATGACAACGACTCATCACCGAGATTTACACCTGTCACGCCCAGAAAGTCACTTGCCAGGCCGAAATCGTCAGTGCCTTTGTAGATCACTACCGCACAATGTAACAGGAGGAAACCACCAAGAACCACGCTGAAGAGTCTGTGTTACCACACGTAACTCGCACCCTCGCCAGCGACGAAGCGGACGAGCTGATGGAGCCAATTACGGGTGACGAAATCCAAGATGCAATGAACAAAGGTGCGCTGAATAAGTCACCTGGTGTCGACGGATTGCCGATAGAATTTTACCGCGCTTTCCTCGCGCTAATGGCGTCACGATGGACGACGATGTTTCAGGAACTGATGACGATGGGGAACGCCGTACCGCCGTCCTTTGTCGCGGGAATTATTATACCCATCCACAAACCGACACCGTGTGTGACGGCAGCACATTACCGTCCCCTGACGCTGCTTAACGCAGACTATAAAATTTTTACGCGCCTATTGTCGACGCGATGCCACAGGGTCCTGCCTGTCATTCTATCCCCGAAACAGACAACTCCGAGTGTTTCAGTTAATATACAAACGGCCACAGGAGAATGTCGCGATTTAATTGCACTCTCAGCGGCATGCAGACTCCGCTTCACGGTGATCGCCATTGATTTTGACAGCGAATTCGACATTCGTTTTCTGTTCTCAGTGATGAGTCGAATGGGTTTTCCACCAGCCTTTATCGATGCCTGTATGGCACCGCCGAACCGCTGATTAAGGTTAATGGCCGTTTGGCGGGACCAGTGGCGATCCGGCGTTCCGCAAGGCAAGGTTTCCCACTTTCGACCCAACTCTATGCTATAAACCTGGAGCCACTCATTGTGAGTCTGACGAACCACCTTTCTGGTCTCACATTGCGACAGCACAGTTGCCGGCCGGTGTGGCCATGCGGTTCTAAGCGTGTCAGTTACGAACCGCGTGACCGCTACGGTCGCAGGTTCGAATCCTGCCTCGTGCATGGATGTGTGTGATGTCCTTAGGTTAGTTAGGTTTAAGTAGTTCTAAGTTCTAGGGGACTGATGACCTCAGTAGTTAAGTCCCATAGTGCTCAGAGCCATTTGAACCATTTGAACAGCACAGTTTTCGATATCGTGCGTATGCGGACGTCCTCCTCCTCTTGGTCCGCTCACGGAATGAAACACAAACGGTGCTTCATTTGATATCAACGTACGGCACTGCAGCGGGCGGTAACATGAATGTGGCTAAATCCACGGTGATGTCCATTGGACGCGGCCTCTCACACGACGACTTAGCACCACTCTCGTGTGTACAAAAACTGCGATACCTTGGTATCATTTTCACCTCCACCGTGCGCCGCTCCCCTGCCATCAATTTTCGGCGTGCACTCCAAATTATATGCCCGGCGGTGCGACAAAATCTCCTCTGCCGATTCGATTCTTTACAACGAGTCCAATACCTCATTCAACATGTGGCGACCAGACCACATCGCACAGGTCCTCCCGCTGCCATCAACTATTGGATACTATCTTTCGGATACTATCTTACGGCCGGTACGCTCTTTAAGGTGTGCTACGACACCCTCACCCTTCCCCCGCGGGCGGGAGGCCTCTGCCTTGTCAATGTGCGACTCCGAGCGGCGTCCTTGTACATGTCCACCATGCACAAGCAGTGGCACGGGGGCATCTCCCTTACGCGCAGCTTGCTGGAAATTCTTGTGCTCGCGACCATAACGCCACCAGTACCAGTCGGACACATCAAGCACCATCTGACGCACGTTTCTGATTTCATCGTCGACTTCAGGCCCGACCACGCCTTCTCCTCGACCTAAAGATTTTTACACTCCACTGCTTCGTTACATATCTAGCAACAATATCGAACTCAGACATCCGTCCAAGCGGTGGCCCACGGTTTGGCGTCATATCCTCCAGCCTTTTCTTCCCTCCAACGTCCGGGCTAGATGGTACCACGACACAAGTGGAAAATTCGCCACAAATCAACGTCTTAACGCCATCGAACTAACGGACTTTTTTTCACTAGCTGCTTATTTTTTATGACCCACCGTCTAATTTCTTATGGTGGGTCGTATGTTGCCACTTAGCCGCTGTGACTGGGTCCGGGGTCCGGTGTGACTGAAAGTAACACCACACCGGCTCCCGTCCCCACTCACACCGTTGCCCGTGTCCCGCCACGTGGAGGCGGGTTCTGTTTGTTTACATCCATTTGATATCTTTTTTTGTGCAGCATGAGAAAAACTTATAACTAATACAAAATAAAGAGAGATATTAAGAAACAAAACGAAATTAAATGTTTAGAAAGAAGGAAGGAAGCGAATTGAATAGAGAAGAGATAGGTATAATATTTCCCGTCACCTGGTTGTGGGCGGCGGCCCGGGTCTTGGAATGACCCTCAAGACGCTGGCAGCCGCTCACCATGCCTTTAACATCTACCATCCTAAAAACTAACTTAACTAATAGAGATTAGGGTACGTTAAAGCTAGAAACTAAGACTAAGGCCTCCATGTCCAGCCTGCTCAACTATTTACGATATACAATAGAGAGGTAACTGATTTAGTGCTTGGCTCAAAGTTGCTAATTAAAGGGTTCTTGTGGTAATAGTAATAAAGGTAATGACGCTAACGGTTTGTGTTGAGCCTAAAAAGTCCTAGTAGAGTACATCAGGCGCAAGCACCTCCCGGCCCCACCGACAACACGACCTGAACGGTGGTTTTCCCCGATCTACCATAGGTATCCGTCGGGTTGGGCTCAAAAGAGAGGAAGCACAATTAAGATCCTTCCATCCAGGCCGTGCGACGCCTCTTACCAGGAACTTAGGTCCCTTGAAGAGGTGCCTAACTTTAAGCTTCAGATCAGAAGTTATTAGTGTAGTGGTGGTTGAGGTATAGGCTAGGCTCTGTAGGTTGGTTGTACAAACAATTCATGCTGAGCCAGTGAGACTTATAATGATACGTGGTGTGGCAGTTAGCACCTTCCGGCCCCGCCAGCAACACAGCCTGAACGGTGGTTTTTCCCGATCTACCATAGGTATCCGTCGGGTTGGGCTCAGAAGAGAGACACCACAATTAAGATCCTTCCATCCAGACTGTGCGCTGCCTCCTAACGGAAGGCGTAGGTCCCTTGAAGAGGTACCTAGCTTTAAGCTCTTATTAGACATGGAGGTGCTGTTAACTATTTACATATAAAGTGCAATCTGTTTTTAGGATTGTGTGTGACTTGTGCACCTCTTGTCGGTTGCTCCAGACTGTTCTTTGAAGTGGACTTGGTTGACACTATGGATCATCCGCGCTGGACGCTTCAATATCTGTGTTGGTGCCCTGGTCTGTATCTGTTTCTTCTACGTAGTGCTAATCAAATCTGTGTCCCCCTGGGCATCATGATGTCTGTTTGGACCGACTTGCCTTCGGTAGGGTCCGTTGCGCAAGTATTCTATTTGTTGGATCTTCGAGATTTCGTCAGTTAGTTTGTTGAGTTCAGTCCACCTTTCCGGGTCGCGTATTATGGCATGTAGTTCGTTCTGTGTGTTCAGGCGATTTATGTGTACTGTGTGTCTTGTGTTCGTGCGTTGTCCGCAGAAGAAGACAGTATGTTCAGGGGAACCTTCTTCCCTGCATGTGCATCTATTAGTCTGCTGCAGACTCACGCGGTACAGGTGCCATTTGCCACCTCATGGATGACGATGTCCACCAACTGACTTGTGCTACCACCAGTGACGTCTGGAAACTTAGCCGACAGTTCGTTGCCTGTTACCTCCGCGTTCCGCCGGATTCGATTGACCCATGGACTTTTTTCCATCCTGAGGATACTTATTTCCCCGCCACCAAAAATCATGCGATTGTATGGGTCAAGGGATGGACGATCACCTACATGTATAAAGATGGTGACAAATCACGCTTTCATTTCTGGCAGTACTTACAAACAGCCCACAGTGAAGTTGAGCACCGACCGCGCTACCGCTCCTTCTTCGCCAATTATCTACACGCGATCTTTACGTCACCCTCGCTCAGTTGGATGGTCACGCCGACAGCACTCCCCCCCACCGCTGACATCTGAGACTCTCCGCGCTACTTTCATTATCGTGACCAACAGTGGAGAATGTACATGGACACGCTCCTCCTTTCTTTTATGCGCTACACCTTGTTAATAAAAAAAAAAATTGCTCGCCCTGTTCGAGTGTAATGTCTCGTGTTATTTCCGCCGGGCTGGTGTGGCCGTGCGGTTCTAGGCACTTCAGTCTGGAACCGCGTAACCGCTACGGTCGCAGGTTCGAATCCTGCCTCGGGCATGGATGTGTGTGATGTCCTTAGGTTAGTTAGGTTTAAGTAGTTCTAAGTTCTAGGGGACTGATGACCACAGATGTTAAGTCCCACAGTGATCAGAGCCATTTCCGCCGGAAGGATGGCATTTCTGTTTTATTTAAGCTTGTACCAATAAAGATATTTTGTTCATTTACCCTGTTCCTGGTAATAATAATAATAATAATAATAATAATATACTATCAGCTACAGGAGTCATACCACACAATATCCACCAGTACATCAGTGCAATACAGCTACATCCAAACTTATATATACAACTACAGAAATCCGTAATTATTGATACATGTTCAATCACCCGAAAGTTCCTAAATGCAATATAACATATATCGTACATTTAAAAGGAAGTGACGCTTGATCAAGGTCCGCGTCACTTTCCATTTTTGACCAGACATAACGTCTGAGAAAAGAAAGAAAGAAAGAATAATAAAAATAAAATAAAAAAGTCGAATAGAGCATCTGAATGTGGGCGGGAGATCCCGGGTTGGAGTCCTGGTCGCGACACACATTTTCAGCTGTCCCCGTTGATGTTTATCGGTGCCTGTAGGCGGCTAATGGTCTGGATTTCATTGTAATTTCATTTTTAGGGAGCTACAGGATCACCAGTGGTAACTCTTCTTTGGGGAAATGTCCGAAGAATGAAATTACAATGAGGTCCGGACCACTGGCTGCTTATAGACGTTGATGGTTATGAGCGAGGACAGCTGAGGGTGTGTGCCCCGACCGGGACTCGAGCCCGGGATCTCTTGCTTACATGGCGGACGCTCCCTTCGACTGAGCTTTAAAAAAAAAAAATAGCTGCACGGTCAGCGCGCTGGAATGCCACTCACGGGGGCCCGGGTTCGATTCCCAGCTGGGGTGGGAGATTTCTCCTCCCTGGGAGTGGGTGTTATGCTGTCCTCATCATCCATTCATCCCCATTGTCGACGCGCAAGTCGCCCAATGTGGCGTCGCACTCAATGTGACTTACACTTGGCGGCCGAACTTCCCGCCTGGGAACTCCCGGCTACTGACACGAAACGATCATTTCCAGTTTTTTTTTTTACTTTGTTACTGACGCTATCGAACGTCTTTCGCGAGGCAATTTGCTCTTGAACAAAGAAAATAATTCGTGGATTGCTGGCAATGAGATTCTGTTTGTTTGAAAGAGAATACGCCATTCCATTCTTATTCAGCTTGTAGTGGCGTTTACGTTTGAGACTGTGTGCTTGTTGGTGGAGCTGTTTTTGGAGATAAGACAGCTTTCGTGAGGTTGACATCAATGCTATCACGTAGCTTCTGTGGTGAACAAAGAACAGGGAGACAACATTTCAATTTATTTGCCCCAAGTTCCGATCACTCGGTGCGTAGTAATCGGACTGTATGCTTTTGCATAGTGAAATGGGAGTTATTTTGATGCCGTTTCTAACAGAGTACTAAATATTTGTTCCCATATAATAAGTCCATTCTTATCTTAAATACGTAATGCATTATTAACTCGAGGCATTTTTTTCAGAGAGACTGAAATATGTCGTTGTTAAATCCATCTTTAATAAAGAAACCGAATGGGGTAGCGAAGTGGTTAGCAGCACACTGGAGTCGCATTCGGGACGACGACGGTTCAAACTCGCGTCCGACCGCTCTGATTCATGTTTTCCGTTGATGATGATGTTTGGATTGTGGGGCGCTCAACTGCGCGGTCATCAGCACCCGTACAAAGATCCAGTTTTTACAGAGTCCAATCTTTTTACACAGTCCAATCTAGCCACTGTCACCAACGATGATGATGGGGATGATGATGATGATGATGATGATAATTATGATGATGATGAAATGATGAGTACAAAACAAACACCCAGCCCCGGGCAGAGAAAATCCCCAACCCGGCAGAGAATCTAACTCTGGACCCCGTGATCCAGAGGCAGCAACGGTAGCCAATAGACCACGAGCTGCGGACAAAATTTTCCTTGATTTCCCTAAATCGCGTAAGGCAAATGCCGCGATTGTGCTTTGGAAAGGGTACAGCCGCTCTCTTTCTCCTTCCATCCCTAATCCGGACTTGTGCTCCGTCTCTAATGACCTCGATGTCGATGGGACGTTTAAACGCTAATCTGCTCCTCCTCCTCCTCCTCCACTCTCTCATCAAGGCAGCTGTTGTTCGAAACTTTCGCGCTTCTACCACTCCTTCCACATCCTTGTCTTGCCCTCCGGGTCTACTTCATTTCTTCTGCCCGTGTCATCGAACAGCACATAAGTTTGTGCAGCTTTTCAAACACTTATAACAATTCGTCTTCCTAATTTCTTGTAAACTTGTATAACTCTGGTGTGCTGCCGCAAATATAATCCTTTTATCTCCAAATCCATTGCTTAATACGTCTCACTTGAGCAGCAAGAGTCAGGTTAAGCATCATCGTTGTTTTTGAGTTTTCACTCAGTTGTTATTAAACAGATAATTTGGTTATAGTAGATCATTGGTTTTTTTACTCTTAATGTGGGCTAGAGTTTTGATAGAAATGAAGATGGATGATACAAGCTGTTAGTTTCGTGGATCAGTTCTGACACTATTTTTATCAATGGATATGAGTGACCTGAATGCAACTGCAGTCGCTTCCAACACGCATCTATTGTCACTGAAGATTTCGTGTGAAGTTACGAAATTAGTATCAATGAATTTCAACAACTTATTAGTTTTGTGGCTAGGTGTTTAGCGCTGATATTGTTCTTTCCAGTTCTATTTCTTCTAATGTTTGCATTTTGTAGTAGTTAATAGCCTCTTACAACAGCGTTGCTTTCGGGCACACCGGTCGCTCCTGCTTCGCGTGACTCTTTGCTGCCTTCTGTTACCTGCTGAGTGTGAGGCTGCCTCTCTTATTAGTTGTACTGAATATTCATGAAACCGTTTAGTGCACTAATTACCAGGAAATGATTGATAAGTCCACTACTTAACGAGGTACACTGCTTCAGGATCATGCTAAATCAAGCTGTACTGGTTTTTACTCACTATGCCTCTGAAACTGGGTCGCACTGAATAGGAATTTTCCTTCATACACTTATGGAACACGACACCTGCGTTTAACTATCGGTATATATCGTGATCCGTAATAAACGCACCATCATTTTTTCAGACACTTCAGTGGAAACTTCCGAGCTGAGAGGTCGTGGTCGTTATATAAAACTACTCCCTGACGTTTCATCCTACTGTTGGAGACATCCTCGGCGGTAAAACGGCAACTGCAACAATTGTTGACGTTTCGTTACCGAGTGTGGAGACAAAATGGCAACTCAAGGGAGTAGAAAACTATTGAGGATCTGTTAGCTGGAAGTTTTACCTGAAGCAAACACCAGCCGTGAAGCCTACTTCGTATTTTCTCAGACAGGTGGGCATTTCTATACCACTCCCTTCACGTGCTCCATAGATTATCTTCATCGTAAATGTTACGATGTGAAAGGTGTTTCTATGTGCTGGCTATCTACACGTATGCTCTTTTATAAATAGTCGATACTTCATGATACAAAAGAAATATTCTACAACTAAGACACAACTGTTGTGTGGCGTACACTCTGTTTGTGAGTAAATTGTCAATGAAATTTGTAGTTGTGAACATCATATGTTTCTAAGCAAATTAGATTCACACGCGATGTAGATGCAGACATTTCTTGTATTATTTGCAATTATGACTATTACTCCAAAAGTGGAAAGGATCGTTGAGACAATTAATGTATTCTGAGGCTGTATTTAATATTTTCAGAATTGCAACTGCTCGAACTATTTCCTTCACTTTCTACTAATTTGCTTAACTTTAATTTCCTTTCTGCAGTGAATGAAAATCTACTCCAAAATATTATTTCCTTGCATATAAATGAATGAAGATAATAAAATATGTAAATTTACTTATCTTCGGATCGTCGAATACAGGAATTAGTTTTGTGACATAACTAGCTAAACATTAACGCTTTTGTAGTTTTATCAGTATATACGCACAATTTACGTCTTAAAAGACTATCAAACCTGTTTCTTTCATTATTGCACTCTGTATATATCGATTGTAAATTTAGATAATGTGTGTTATGTCACTATTTATGTAATAAATATCATTTAGATTTTTCTCTATTAGGTTTCACAACATTACTTATATCACACGCAAAACGATTATTTTTCTTTGAATGGTTCAGGGTTAAAAAAAGATTAACCATCAAAACATTCCTTAGTTATCGGACTACTGTGCTGCATGTTTATATGCCTCTATCGTTTCACACACTGTCGTCTTACAGGTCTCACATTTCTGATTTAAAACTGTAGTAACTGATTCGTTTCGCAGTTTTGAAAGTGAGAAATTAATTCACAAACTGCAGATTTAATAAGGGAAGAGGACACTGAAATGATTAATTAAGAACAAGTTAAAAAACCGTTGTCGGGTATCAGTACAACGTCTTTTGCAGCCTAGAAATTCAAACTGTAGCCTTTCCCGCTGAAGAAGTCGACTTCATCATTTATTGTGAAGTCGTGCATGTTTCCAACCACTGCCTCGACTGTAGTATCATCTGTGAAGTGCTGGTTCCAAGTATCAACCACAGTAAAAACAGATGAACAAAATACGAAAATATCATTTAAATAGCTCGTACACTAGTGAGAAATACTTTTTTACAGTTGCTTTTAGCCGACATTAAACAAGCGTAGGACCCGTACTGCAATTTAATTTGAACGACTTATACTCCAGTAACACTCCATGAACTGTTTTAACTTTAAAGAATCGCGTGAAATTTGTTTGTTGGGCCAGTACTTCTTCCAGCATCTTATCAGCTACACAATCTAGTACATGGTTTCTTCTAAATAATAACACACTGTACCACAAAGACACAACATTCGCCTCCGAAAATCGGAACTGCTGATAAAACTGCACGCCGTGCAGAAAGTGTTCTAATTGTGACATAACAGATTTATCACCTATCTCACACAAGAAATGTAGCTTTGCCCATCCCCATGTAGCGCAACGCAAGTCTTAAGAAACTGACAGACAGTCAGAAGTAATCATCTTTTTTGTGCATCCTATAGGACGCCATTTGCGCCTTTGCGCTTCATGAGGAACCACAAAAGACGCATTTCGCATAATCCGAACTACTTTCAAAAATATTTAAGATTTCAGTATTTTAAGCAATCTGTGAAATGGCTACTAAAGATTGGCTTTGGCCTCAATCGTGGTTATCTAGGTGCTTCTAGTATTGTAAGTGTTCTGCAGTGCCGCGTGTAAAATATTTTGTATTGTGCCTTTTGTACTTTTATACTCAAAGGAAGTTTGGTAACTTCTCATTTATAAACTCCTAGAATCTTTTATGTAAGTATTCCGATATCTTTGACAGAGAAATGTTGTGAAACGGGAAACGGGCAAGGGGAGTGACGCCTATGGTGTCGCGCGAATTAGGCGAAGAAATGCACCATTGCTGTAAATTTCCAGAAAACTATCAAAAAATCATCAGCTACTATCAATTTACAGAAAACTTAAAAATTACCAACGAGTCTGTAGTGGTAACAATTGCAGAATTGTTCGTAATAACAGAATCAAAATTGAGCAATAAATTTCACTGCGTTGAAGGTGTGATTTAAGAAATTTTCTAACGAAGTTTTTTTGGGAAAAGTAAGACTTTGTTTGCAACAAAAAAGGAGTGAAATATATTGACGCTAGGCGGCGAAAACCTTCAACAGGGGTCAGAAATATAAAAGATCGTTTTTGCGTTCATTTAACTGGTGATTTTTATTGCTCTTTTTTTTCAAATCCATCCAGCAAATTGTGGAACATTCCAGACGAAAGATGAGAGTAGCTTGTGTCAAACCTTAAATGGCATATCCCTAGTACCTTTCGCGAAACCCGGTATACCTGTGGGTTGTTGACAGTTCCATATCTCATCATTTATATGACTGTGAACTGTAGTATTGCTGATAGTATTTTCGCAGAATTTAATTTTAAATTAAAAACGGCCGCGAAGATTACCAAACTTTAATGAAGCAATTCTATTACCACCTCAGAGCAGATGTAAGGACTACGTTGGTTGCTCACCGGTATTAGCACTGTAACACAATCATATAGTATAATGTTCCGTACTTTATTTGTTGCACTTAAATAAAATGTACATGTTTGACTTCATTCCGCATCCAGCGACCTCTCTGCAGTATCCAAGAGAATATGACTAACACCGAGCGAGGTGGTGCAGTCGTTAGCACACTGGAATCGCATTTGGATGGACGACGGTTCAAACCCCAGTCCGGCCATCCTGATTTAGGTGTTCCGTGATTTCCATAATTCGATTAAGGCAAATACCACGATGGTTCCTTTGAAAGGGCACGGCCGATGTCCTACCCCATTATTCCGTAATCCAATGGGACCGATGAGCTCGTAACGTTTCCATCCTAGACATTAGAAGCAGATAAATTTACGGCAACATTGTGTATTTCCGTAATACACCAAAAACGGGTAGTTTATCATCTCAGCTACAAACTGCAGTCCAGTGTACTTCAATATTCTCATTGAACAAAGTTCACCCATCTTCATATATATAAATAATGCGCATGTATACAATCATTGTCGCATGGGATACACAGGGCCTCTTATACTGGCAGCTGTTCGAATTGGGGTCCTTACCGTGTAGTGGATAACTTAAAATAAGAAAAGCTGCCGTTGAACGACCATAGTCACTTAGAACATGCTGTACCCTTTGTGTGTTCGTGGATTTTACTTGCAGTTAAAGCATCACTAGCCGGTCGGACACAGTGAATTTCAACTACCGTAAAAAGTGCAACATACACTCTACGAAAAAAAGGATAATTTATTCACAAGAAAGAGCTTCACAAATTGAACAAGTCAGTGACGCGTTAATCCACCTCTGACCGTTACGCAAGCAGTTATTCGACTTGGAACTGACTGATAGGGTTATTGGATGTCCTCCTAGGGATACAGTGTCAAATGCTGTCCAATTGGCGCGTTTGAACTTAAAAATCCGGAGGTGGCGGAGAGACACTGCCCATAACGTTCCAAACATTCTCAGTTGGGCACAGATCCGATGACCTCACTGGCCAAGGCAGGGTTTGGCAAGCATGGGACCTGCGGTACAAACTCTCGCAGTGTGCAGGCGAGCATTATCTTGTTGAAATGTAAGCTGAGGATGGCTTACCACGAAGTGCAACAAAACGAGACATAGAATATATTTGATGGCGCTCCAGATCATCGCTCCTGGTTGTCGGACCGTATGGCGAGTGACAGTCTTGTTGGTGTACCACCACTGTTCAAAGTGTCGTCGGACTGGAATTTCATTGACTGGAATATAATTTTCTTCAGTGATCAGTTATACTTCGAATTGGACACCGATGACCACCGAAGACGTGTCTGGAGACGCCTCGAATAGCTCTGAGCACTATGGGACTTAACATCTGAGGCTATCAGTCCCCTAGAACTTACAACTAATTAAACCTAACTAACCTAAGGAGATCACACACATCCATGCCCGAGGCAGGATTCGAACCTGCGACCGTAGCGGTCTCGCGATTCCAGACTGAAGCACCTAGAACAGCTCGGTCACAACGGCCGGCCGAGCGGCCTCAGATAGCGGTGAGACACTAATCTTACTGTCGCCAATCACAAGCCCCGATAACCAGGAATGGTGTAGGGAGCCATTTCATTTCATGGCAGGATCCCTTTCGGTGTCAACCGCGGCACCTTTACAACACAGCGGTACGTCGATGGTACTCTACGATCCGTCTTCTTGTTCTTCATGGTAAGCCATCCTGGGAATACATTTCACCAAGATAATATTCTTCCGCACACGGCGAGAGTTTTTACTGGTTATCTTCGTGCTTGTCAGACTCTTCCTTGGCTAGCAATGTCACAGGATTTCTCCCGAGTGATAACGTTTGGAGCATTATGGGCAGAATGTCCCACCCAGCTCGGGATTTTGGCGATCTAACGCGCCAGCTTAAACACGGTTGTTGTTCTTATTACAGAAGTTTATTCGCCCATATTTCATGAAGATGAACAGTCATTGCTAGTTTCAGGGAAATTAAGTCGACGTCTTCAGATAATTAGCACAGAATAAAGTTTTACGGGGCCAGTCCATTTGATTGACTGTTCACGTTAACTGGACACAACTTATCGATATATTCCGTAGTATTCTCTTATTGTACGACAAAGGATGGGACTATTGGATATCGTCTCTGTAAGCTCTATCCGATTAATATGAAAAGTGGACAAAATTCATTGGACATGTAAAATGTTTTTCTGTGCAAATGATCTGAAGATGGCGATTTAATTTCGCTGAAACTAGCGTATGTTTATGCGATATGGATGAATAAAATTCTGTCATAAGAACAACCGCGTTTTGACTCTGAGACCGACTCTAATACAGATGACAATGTCAGGTAATCATCATGAACAGAATATGGCCGATACCCCTCAGGAGGACATAACAGTCAGTGCCAGGGAGGAAGAGGAGGAGATTAGTGTTTAACGACTGGTCGACAATGTGGTCATTAGAGACGGAGCGCAAGCTGGGATTAGGGAAAGATGGGTAAAGAAATCGGTCGTGTCTTTTCAAGGGAACCATCCCGGAATTTGCCTGAAACTATTTAAGGAAATCACGGAAAACCTAAATCGGGATGCCCGGGGGCGGGTGTCCTCCCGAATGCGAGTCCAGTGTGCTAACTGTTGCGCTACCCCGCTCTCTCAGTGCCAAGCAGAGTAACTGCGTGCACGAGGGTCAGAGGTAGAGCAACGCGCTGTTGACTTGCTCAATTTGTGAAGCTCTTTCTCTTGCGTGAATCGTTCAATATTTCTTGAAATTTTAATAATTTATTTTTCTGTACATGTGCTTGACATCGACCGACTTCCGTCCCATTCGTATGATTCCTTCGTGATGCGTCGTTTTCTTTTTCTTTTTTCTCTTAGAGTTTATATCGTAACTACCCGCCAGGAGTACTGTTAATGAACTCAGTGTTACCTGAACTTTGCTTCAGCCGCCATTAATAGTTACCCTTAATAAAATAAAAGTAACTTTCAGACTATAAAATTTTTTATACCACTCATAGTTGCTAATAGCACTTTCTTACAATGTGTTACCCCGCCGGGACTCCTCGAATAACTTTAAAACCTTATACACATGCAAATGTACTTACGAAATGGAAAAACCGCTGGTCACTTAAGCAAATCAAGAGATGTCTTAAAACTGAAATCTGTGAATCTGGAAACTTCTCCAGACAGCAAAACTGATAGCATACAGGGAAGTCCACATAAAAAACCGGCCACCACTGTGGACTGCTAGTGATGCCTAATAGAGTTGAAAATACACCGGGGGCCTCAGCCACTCCTGTTCCTGACTTTAAAAGTAGCGCCAAATTTACGAGTGTGTCAACCTCTTTACATACGTAAAATAACGGCTGAAATCAATTTTGAGATTTGCTCTGAGTGCTCTATCTCACAAAATAGACTGTGTTGTTCCTTTAGACATGCCTACAGAGTAATTATTTTCGCCAGCCGCTGTGGCCGAGCGGTTCTAGGCGCTTCAGTCCGCAACCGCGCTGCTGCTATGGTCGCAGGTTCGAATGCTGCCTCGCCGCACGGGATTAGCCGAGCGGTCTCGGGCGGCGCAGTCATAGACTGTGCGGCTGGTCCCGGCGGAGGTTCGAGTCCTCCCTCGGGCATGGGTGTGTTTGTTTGTCCTTAGGATAATTTAGGTTAAGTTGTGTGTAAGCTTAGAGACTGATGACCTTAGCAGTTAAGTCCCATAAGATGTCACACACATTTTTTGAATCCACCATCGGGCATGGATGTGTGTGATGTCCTTAGGTTAGTTAGGTTTAATTAGTTCTAAGTTCTAGGGGACTGATGGCCTCAGATGTTAAGTCCCATAGTGCTCAGAGCTATTCGAGGCGTCTCCAGACACGTCTTCGGTGGTCATCGGGGTACAATTCGAAGTATGACTGATCACTGAAGAAAATTCTATTCCAGTCAATGAAATTCCATAGTGCTTAGAGCCATTTGAACCATTTAATTATTTTCATACATCTGTAATTGCTGATTGTAAAATATATTAAGCTCACTCATTGTCGGCTATAGATTTTGAATTCCACGAATGAATGCTCGTAGAGAGACGTACTGCCTCTTTCGACTTTATTAGACTGAACTCCGCCCGAGCAGGTCATGAAGGTCCAATGGTACCGACTGGCCGCCGTGTCATTCTCAGCCCACAGGCGTCATTGGATGCGGATATGAAGGGTCATGTGGTCAGTACACCGCTCTCCCTGCCGTATGTCAGTTTACGAGACCGGAGCCGCTACTTCTCGATCAAGGAGCTTCTCAGTTTGCCTCACAAGGGCTGAGTGCATCATGTTTGCCAACAGCGCTCGGCAGATAGTATGGTCACCCATCCAAGTACTAGAGCAGCCCGACGGTGCTTATCTTCGGTGATCTGACGGGAACCGGTATTACGACTGCAGCAAGGCTGTTGGCTTCCGACTTTCTTATCTTCCTAAGTTGGAGGAAACGGTTCATATAAATCTTCCCAAGTCACATATTTTTATGCTGACTGCATTTATCAGTTTTACCATAGGAAGGAAAGACATTCGAATTTTTAATAACAGAGTAAACGGAGCTGTTCAACATATAGAGTTTTGTGACAACATAAAACAATCGAAATTTCGCTGTTGTCAACGGTGCTTCTGTGCCACGCATAGGACTTTTTACGTTGGTTTCATAAAATATGACTCAGCAGATGCGTTAAGTCGCAACCAACCACTGGACCACGAACTATGAGAGAATAGGATCTCCGCTCTGCTATGACTAATGTCTGCACAATGACCAGGTGGCATGCTGTTTTTAATGGGACCTCGTACGCGCCGTAGCACTTCCCAAGTCTGACTCTGTCGTGACTTTGGCCGAAGTGCGCCCGGACAGCACCTGCGACGTATCGCAACCAGTCCTGCCAGGCACTGCCTGCAGCGTGTCCGGGGCCGCTGCTGTCAGGAACCCGCGGGGATCCACTTGCGTCACCGTCCCACTCGAAACACTGGAGATCGCTTTCTTTGACATGCAAGGTGAGCCAGAATACGGGAGTGTAATGTCGCCACAGTTTCTATCGGATGATGGAAATGTCGACAGGCGGAAGTTTACGTTTAACAATGGCACCATTAATTTCAGATCTATACACATATGTTCTCACCAAGAATTCCCGATTACATTAGCCACCAATCGGGTAACACAATGTGCAGTGTAATCGCCTTCATGTACCCTAAATGACTTAGCGGTATCTGCATTCTATTATAGACATCGCAAACAAGTGTAAGATGTGTGGCAGAGGACACTTTATATTATAATTCGTATAATTTTTCCCATTTCGTTTAAGGATGCAGCGATGTCACCATGCCTCACGCCCGACGCTTTTGCCTTCCCGCTCCTTGCGAGCACGATGTAAGATAAAATGAAGAACATATTATTTATGAATTCATCTGTTACTTCTTGGCAGAACATTTCCATATGTAAGGGTGAGTAACAAGTACACTGTTTTTGTTCTACTGATTTTTGTTTATTTCAAATTTGTTTTCGGCTCATGTTCACGGAGATGGCCGATTAAGCCGAAACCTAGTTTCAAATAAACAAAAATCAGTCGAACAAAAAGAACGTTACATAAATGGTTGAAGAATAACAATGGACTCGGCCTCTAAAATTGCTCCTTCGAACATTCTTTGTACGTTTTTGTACGATATGAAGCATCTTTCTTTCAGAGGCTGTCTGTTCAGGTTTTGCATCACTGCTGTGACATTCTCCCTTGAGTCATTCGACCATTTGCCTGTTCCATTCCTTTGTGGCAGGGTGATATAGCAACCAGTTTCGAATTATTTCAGTATAAAAACAGTCTTTGTGTGATATTATTTAATGTGACACGTTTCACCATTTTGGGGCACCATTATATTGTGTAAAATATATATTCGTCATAAAGCAATATAAAATGGAAAATGGACGCAGCAGTAACTGGATGGGTTACGTTTACAGCTACTGCTGCGTCCATTTTCCATTTTATGTGGCTTTGTGACAGGTCGGTTGCGTACCCAGCTACTTTTACACAATCTGATGATGGCCCAAATGGCTGAAACACGTCATTGATATTAAATAATTTCACAGCCAAGACTGTTTTCATTCCGAAATGATAAGCCTATTCTTTGTATATGCTATCATTCCGATCTGACAGATCTCACACGTTTGACCATAGCACCAAGTCAACACACATGCGTTTCCCTGTATGCTACTAATAAATCCGAAGCTCTGCCTACACCTGATTCTTCGGATTTGTTCCAGATATTACGGCAGATTACGAGTTTTACGTTTTTGTGACAAGCCCAACTTTATCCACATTAGACATGAGCACACAAGACAAGTTTCCAGCCTTGATTATGGCCTCTTCTCGGCGAGCAAGAATGTCGACAAGTTTCTTCAGTTATGCGGTATCGAGCTGAAGTCACTCATTGTTATGTCCCGTGTACCCTACAAATTGCGGAGATGCTGATTGCTGCGTCTCATCCGCTGTTCCAGATACTCTCACACGTTTTCTGTGGGATTAAAATCGGGTCATTTAGCGGACCATTCGAGGTGCGATAGCATACCTGCGTGTTCGTCAAACCAGGCCAGTATACGTCTAGCACTGTGAACGCGGCTGTTGTGATCTTGGAGGAGGGGAGACCTAGATGATAGGGTAGGACTTCGGCCACCGAAAACGTTGAAATAAACATCCCGGTCAGGTTCACGGTAGCCGGAACAACTGAACGAGTAATCAGAATAGTACGAAAAACACGCTCAAAACATCACAGCACCACCGCCTGGCTAGATTACACCTTCCACACACTGTGGGTCGAACTCCTCATTGGGCTGTCGATGGACTCAAAGCCTCACCTCACTTGAAATGAGACAAATCGCGATTCATCGGACCAAACTATACGCCACTAGCTTCATTGTGGTTTGGCCCCTTGAAGACATGAAGCTTCATGCGCCGCTGTGAGCAATGGCCTCTTTTGAGGAACCTGACTCCAAATGACCAGTGCATGCGGCTCTCTTCGCTATGTTCACACTCGGGACCCTGAAGCACGGCATGGATTTTGCTCGACGTTTTCATCAATATTTAGAATACTGACAACAGCGAAATGCGGAATCAAAATGTTAATGACATTATAAAACACGGTGACTGGCTGTGAGTTACCCTGTGTGGATTCCATGTCTCTCTTTGTTAATCTGGTAACGATTTCTCAAGGATTTTGAATAATTCTGCGGTGCTTGCAAATGTGCAGAGGAGTGGAAACAGAGCAGGAGGAAACGTTAGCATGACGCAGTGTTCTATCTTGAGCAAATCTGTGCGCTATAACGCGGGACCCTGTCTCGTTATTCCTTTTTGCAAGCTTTCGTCGTCGATTAGACCAGTTGAGTTCGCCTTTGAGTCAGACAAAATTCTCAGACATTGGGCATTTTACGAACCACAGTAACAAAGACACCACGTGAATATCTGGCTTGGAAAAGCCGCCGCTACCTGTCAGCTGCCACGCGTAATCAAATGTTGATAACGGGCGTCATCGTAGTCTGTAGCATGTTGCAGCAGTGGACAGGCAAGCCACAATGCGGCAAGACACTCTCCAGTTCAGTGCTAGACAGTGACAAACAGTGAACAGTCATTAAATACAGTACCACCTCTGCGCCATGGAGTACAGTACTCAACACGGCTTACGAGTGTCTTCTGACCTTACATCGCAGTGCAAGAAGATTAGTGCGTTAGATTCACACGAATCATAATATAAACAAGAGATGTTTATATGGCGACCATGTTATGTTTGTATTATGATGTTCCCCGCGAATATAACGAATTTAATGAATTAATCTTCTATAAGGACAACATACACATTGAGGTGTCACGAGTACAATGTAGTGTATTAACGTAACATTAAAAAATGATGTATAAGCAGCCGGTGGACGGTCATCTTGAGGCATACGTTCTGCATGTAATAAAGACCCTGACAGCTCAGGGTGCTAGAGATAATACAGCGAACACTGTTAGTGACGTCAGTAATATTTCAGCACTTTGTCTGCTTTCATGCCTGAAGATGAGCACTAGAGCCTCTAAACACGTGACAAATAACTTGTAGTAAGATTAACAATCCTTAAGGATTACGGCTCTGCCACACACTGCAACGTGACTTGCGTAATGTAGAAAAAAAGGTTCTAATGGCTCTGAGCACTATGGGACGCAACTGCTGAGGTCATAAGTCCCCTAGAACTTAGAACTACTTAAACCTAACTAAACTAAGGACGACACACACATCCATGCCCGAGGCAGGATTCGAACCTGCGACCGTAGCGGTCACGCGGTTCCAGACTGTAGCGCCTAAAACCGCACGGCCACTCCGGCGCGTAATGTAGATGTAGTTGTACATAACACCTTTATTAAAAAACAGTCACTGAAAACCGTATGGTAAAATGGCAGACGATTGTTATAATTAATTTCCTTTCGTAAATTCAGATTTGCTTTCGTAAGTGCTTCCATTCATTTACGAAGTTTACCTGCTCTGTAAAAAACACCACAATGTCGTCACCACGACGAAAGTGATTCAGAAATATTTTGATTTTCTTAGAAAATCTTTGCATATTTAATGACTATGTGCCGGTCCCAAATAAGTGTAATAAAAACAAATAAAAAGTACATCGTCATGAAAGCCGTTTCCTGGTTTACACATACGAAAGCATTCTCTATTACTACAGAGAATAGTTATGGTGACGCTGTACTATTATTAAGCCCATTATTAATTTCTGTAAAATGAAGTAAATTTAGATCCTGAACGGTTTTGTTATTATTATTAAAGATATATACAGTTTGTCACCTTGAAATTTTTATTTTTCTGTGGAAACGCTATGGATAACGACACGTCAGACGGTTATGTGTCTGTATCGCAGGGATTTAATAAAATTTCTGTAATATGAGTATTCTTTCGGAATACACAGACTTATCCCACAGATCGTGATGGAGTGGCAAAAGCAAACTTAAAAAGCTTTCCACTTTGAATCAGTGAAAGTGGAGGTTACTTTGATTGAAAAGACAGCCTTACTGCGGTTCTGTGTGAGAATGTAGAGACTACTAAGATAGGCACTACTGCAGATGCTTCAGTATAGTGGAATGAAATCATACCCGTAGGGGAAAATGTGCGGTTGTAATTGATACGTATTTTTCCTATAAAACACGTCGTTAGAATTACTAGGGCAGCGAAATAATTTGTCAGTTAGTGATACAGCGTTAACACCGAAGAAATTTGGTGTTCGTAATCAGGGTGCATGTTGCGCAAAATGTTTAATTGATGATTACAATGGATTTTGCTGATACCACATTTTAAGATTTTGTGTTCGGCTGTGTTAGATAAACTGGAATATCATGCTAAAATTTCTTTGTTTTGGACGGTTTATCAGAAACAGAAGCTGACGAAGTTTTATGTCTGCTTTCGCATTTGCAATGGTTAAGAAATGGGTGTCAGAATTTAACGGTGGCTATACTTCTTTTGCGGAAAATTCGGTATTATACAATTACAAAAGTCTTCCTCTACCTTTCCCCAATCCGGACATAAGCTGTGTCCCTCAATGACCTCGCCGTTGATGAGATGTTGAACCATAACGTTCGTTTTCGTTTGATTTTCGAAGTGATACCTACTCGTATGTGAAAGACGTCGCAAAACTTCGAGCACACACCGTAGCGCCCCAAAGTGCACTATAGGTTAATGCATGTTCGGTGATTAAAGGCGTATGAAACAGCAGTATCAGAATAAAAAAGTGCACTAGATATACCTGAAGAATTGCTTTGAGGAAGACAGGTTCCGCTTAACGTATGCGAACTGTTTGGGCTATTTTAGATAGAATTCAGCTGACTTTCTGGCCAACTTGTTAATGTTAACAAAATTTGTGTTCAGCATTTTACTCAAAAATGAAACAGAATTCAACGCAGTGGGTGGAATCCACTGGCCTTGCACCAAAAGAGAGTTTCTTTATTCTGGCAGATATGTGACAATTTTCAGCAAGTGCTCTACCAACTGAGCTACCCAAGCACTACTCACACCCCGTCCTCACAGCTTTACTTCTGCCAGTTTCTTTCGGGAGAGCTAGTTCTGCAATGTTCGCAGGAGAGCTTCTGTAAAGTTTGGAAGATAGGAGACGAGGTACTGGCAGAAGTAAAGCTGTGAGTATCGGACGTGAGTCGTGCTTCGGTAGAGCACTTGCCCGCGAAAGGCAAAGGACCAGAGTTCGAGTCTCGGTCCGGCACACAGTTTTAATCTGCCAGGAAATTTCATATCAGCGCACACCCCGCTGCAGAGTGAAAATCTCATTCTGGAAATCAGGGAATGATTTACATGGTACTAAAGGGAGTTGTGGAGGGTTAGAAATCTCGGGGAAGACATAGGCAAGTGCTTCTCCGAAATGAAGAGGCTTGTGCGAGAGAGGAAGTCGTGGCGAGACGCATCAAAAACGTCAGAGCACAGGTAAAGAAAAGAAAGAAAAAGAAAAGAAAAGAAACAGCTGTGGTGAGCTGTGGCTGATCTTCCAGAATTAGGCACGCGCGAAGGAGTTTGCTGACTGGAGGAACGTTGGGCAACGTGCACCGAGATGAAAGAGACAGCGTCGTAATATACACTCCTGGAAATGGAAAAGAGAACACATTGACACCGGTGTGTCAGACCCACCATACTTGCTCCGGACACTGCAAGAGGGCTGTACAAGCAATGATCACACGCACGGCACAGCGGACACACCAGGAACCGCGGTGTTGGCCGTCGAATGGCGCTAGCTGCGCAGCATTTGTGCACCGCCGCCGTCAGTGTCAGCCAGTTTGCCGTGGCATACGGAGCTCCATCGCAGTCTTTAACACTGGTAGCATGCCGCGACAGCGTGGACGTGAACCGTATGTGCAGTTGACGGAATTTGAGCGAGGGCGTATAGTGGGCATGCGGGAGGCCGGGTGGACGTACCGCCGAATTGCTCAACACGTGGGGCGTGAGGTCTCCACAGTACATCGATGTTGTCGCCAGTAGTCGGCGGAAGGTGCACGTGCCCGTCGACCTGGGACCGGGCCGCAGCGACGCACGGATGCACGCCAAGACCGTAGGATCCTACGCAGTGCCGTAGGGGACCGCACCGCCACTTCCCAGCAAATTAGGGACACTGTTGCTCCTGGGGTATCGGCGAGGACCATTCGCAACCGTCTCCATGAAGCTGGGCTACGGTCCCGCACACCGTTAGGCCGTCTTCCGCTCACGCTCCAACATCGTGCAGCCCGCCTCCAGTGGTGTCGCGACAGGCGTGAATGGAGGGACGAATGGAGACGTGTCGTCTTCAGCGATGAGAGTCGCTTCTGCCTTGGTGCCAATGATGGTCGTATGCGTGTTTGGCGCCGTGCAGGTGAGCGCCACAATCAGGACTGCGTACGACCGAGGCACACAGGGCCAACACCCGGCATCATGGTGTGGGGAGCGATCTCCTACACTGGCCGTACACCACTGGTGATCGTCGAGGGGACACTGAATAGTGCACGGTACATCCAAACCGTCATCGAACCCATCGTTCTACCATTCCTAGACCGGCAAAGGAACTTGCTGTTCCAACAGGACAATGCACGTCCGCATGTATCCCGTGCCACCCAACGTGCTCTAGAAGGTGTAAGTCAACTACCCTGGCCAGCAAGATCTCCGGATCTGTCCCCCATTGAGCATGTTTGGGACTGGATGAAGCGTCGTCTCACGCGGTCTGCACGTCCAGCACGAACGCTGGTCCAACTGAGGCGCCAGGTGGAAATGGCATGGCAAGCCGTTCCACAGGACTACATCCAGCATCTCTACGATCGTCTCCATGGGAGAATAGCAGCCTGCATTGCTGCGAAAGGTGGATATACACTGTACTAGTGCCGACATTGTGCATGCTCTGTTGCCTGTGTCTATGTGCCTGTGGTTCTGTCAGTATGATCATGTGATGTATCTGACCCCAGGAATGTGTCAATAAAGTTTCCCCTTCCTGGGACAATGAATTCACGGTGTTCTTATTTCAATTTCCAGGAGTGTAGTTAAAACAGTTACATTTTTCAACGTAACGAACAGTCTTTGACTGCCGCGGTCATAAGTTTTCCGCGCGTCGGCGCAGTTGCTACACGTCGACTGCAGGTGCAGCAGCCTGCCCGGTGGGCGTTGCTCCGGTAGCGGCAGCCCGCTGTCTTTATTACCGGCGGCCGCGGTGCAGTTGCGGGCCGAGGACAGCGCGGCGGCAGGCCGGCCGCGACTTTCATAATTAAACGCGAAGGCCTGCTATCGGCGGCCGTATCGAGGTCAGCTGATGCACAAGCCCGTGCCCCCGCCACAATGGGCGCGAGATGCGCGCCCAGATAGCGCCCTGAATGCGGATATGAGGGCCGCTTAATTTACCGTCGCTACCGGCTACCGGCCTCCGACGGTCATCGACGCCAAGGCTAGCGCTCTTACAAGTGTGTTTTCAACGGCTCGAAAAAAGGGTGACAGCCTTCACCGCCGTTTGCAACAATGCGGCCGCCGTCTCGCCTTTTTGACGTCGGATCTGACAGGCTCGCCGGTAGCCGGCGCAGGTGCTGGCCGAGTGGGCGTGGCTACTTTGCTAAGCCTCCCTGTATTGGCCCTAATCTAATTTACATGTGCTAAGTGAATGGTACCAGTCTTTGGAATGTGCCTGCAAATACATTTTTGCAGTTCTGACTTTTCGCCAAAACAGTTGGTAGCGTATTGTCAGAATACGGTATGTCCTCCTTGGCGGAAAGAAATCTTCAAGCGTCAAAGTAAATTCGCTTGTTCTCCAAGGAATACTTACAAGATTACTATTTTGCCCAACACTCACTGACCTAAATAATTTCAAATTGGTTCAAATGGCTCTGAGAACTATGGGACTTAACTTCTGAGGTCATCAGTTCCCTAGAACTTAGAACTACTTAAACCTAACTAACCTAAGGACATCACACACATTCATGCCCGAGGCAGGATTCGCACCTGCGACGGTAGCGGTCGCGCGGTTCCAGATTGTAGCGCATAGAACCGCTCGGCCACTCCGGCCGCCAAAAGAAATTTCGGGAATACATTTGTCTAGATAATACACTCCTGGAAATTGAAATAAGAACACCGTGAATTCATTGTCCCAGGAAGGGGAAACTTTATTGACACATTCCTGGGGTCAGATACATCACATGATCACACTGACAGAACCACAGGCACATAGACACAGGCAACAGAGCATGCACAATGTCGGCACTAGTACAGTGTATATCCACCTTTCGCAGCAATGCAGGCTGCTATTCTCCCATGGAGACGATCGTAGAGATGCTGGATGTAGTCCTGTGGAACGGCTTGCCATGCCATTTCCACCTGGCGCCTCAGTTGGACCAGCGTTCGTGCTGGACGTGCAGACCGCGTGAAACGACGCTTCATCCAGTCCCAAACATGCTCAATGGGGGACAGATCCGGGGATCTTGCTGGCCAGGGTAGTTGACTTACACCTTCTAGAGCACGTTGGGTGGCACGGGATACAGGCGGACGTACATTGTCCTGTCGGAACAGCAAGTTCCCTTGCCGGTCTAGGAATGGTAGAACGATGGGTTCGATGACGGTTTGGATGTACCGTGCACTATTCAGTGTCCCCTCGATCGCTCCCCACACCATGATGCCGGGTGTTGGCCCTGTGTGCCTCGGTCGTATGCAGTCCTGATTGTGGCGCTCACCTGCACGGCGCCAAACACGCATACGACCATCATTGGCACCAAGGCAGAAGCGACTCTCATCGCTGAAGACGACACGTCACCATTCGTCCCTCCATTCACGCCTGTCGCGACACCACTGGAGGCGGGCTGCACGATGTTGGGGCGTGAGCGGAAGACGGCCTAACGGTGTGCGGGACCGTAGCCCAGCTTCATGGAGACGGTTGCGAATGGTCCTCGCCGATACCCCAGGAGCAACAGTGTCCCTAATTTGCTGGGAAGTGGCGGTGCTGTCCCCTACGGCACTGCGTAGGATCCTACGGTCTTGGCGTGCATCCGTGCGTCGCTGCGGTCCGGTCCCAGGTCGACGGGCACGTGCACCTTCCGCCGACCACTGGCGACAACATCGATGTACTGTGGAGACCTCACGCCCCACGTGTTGAGCAATTCGGCGGTACGTCCACCCTGCCTCCCGCATGCCCACTATACGCCCTCGCCCAAAGTCCGTCAACTGCACATACGGTTCACGTCCACGCTGTCGCGGCATGCTACCAGTGTTAAAGACTGCGATGGAGCTCCGTATGCCACGGCAAACTGACTGACACTGACGGCGGCGGTGCACAAATGCTGCGCAGCTAGCGCCATTCGACGGCCAACACCGCGGTTCCTGATGTGTCCGCTGTGCCGTGCGTGTGATCATTGCTTGTACAGCCCTCTCGCAGTGTCCGGAGCAAGTATGGTGGGTCTGACACACCGGTGTCAAGGTGTTCTTTTTTCCATTTCCAGGAGTGTATATTCGAGTGATTGACATTTCACGATCACATATTAACGCAAGCGCGAGCTAAGCCATTGCATATAAGAAATACTGGTTCATTGATAGCCGGTGTAACCGCCGGAATGTTGAATGCAAGAATGCAAACGTGCATGCATTGTGTTGCACAAATGTTGGATGTCAGTTTGTGGGATGGAGTTCCATGCCTGTTGGACATCGTCGATGAATGCATGGACGGTTAATGCTGTTTGTGGATGACGTTGGAGATGTCGTCCGATCATGTCCTATATGTGCCCAATTGGAGACAGACCTGCTGATCGAGCAGGCCAAGTCAACTTATCGACACTCTGTAGAGCTTGTTGGGTTACAACAGCCGTGTGTGAGCTAGCGTTATCCTGTTGGAAAACAGCCCCTTTAATGCAGTTCATGAACGGCAGAACAACAGGTCGAGTTACCACATTGACGTACAAATTTGCAGTCGGGGTGCGTGGGATAAGTCCCCGACTCCGTTAGCACGCAGTTACCTGCATAGCTGAAGGCAGCGTATTCTCTCTCGGCCTTAAATGCACTTAAAGCAAATGTAGTCCATTCGGGAACGTAGTTCTTAAGTGAGCACATGTGGAAGCTGAGAGCTCATGGAGGTTTAGTTAGAACAAAGATAAAGGGGAGGAAAATAAGTTCGTAAGAATTACTTGAGAGAAGGTGAACTTCTTAGCCAAGACAATAAAGGTTGTTTACAAGCGATATTGGCTAAGAAGTTCACCTTCTCTCAAGTAATTCTTGCAGATCGCCCCTTACTACTCAAGAGGAGTCCCAACTTATGTTCACACTTAATTTATTGCTCAATAATTGAATAAAAAAGTCTTATGTTTCATACACAAATCCCACTCAACAGACCACCTGTCTTTAGGTGACCATCCATACACAATAGAGGACAATCACCTCGTATTAACAT
This sequence comes from Schistocerca cancellata, assembly GCF_023864275.1. Taxonomy (NCBI): domain Eukaryota; kingdom Metazoa; phylum Arthropoda; class Insecta; order Orthoptera; family Acrididae; genus Schistocerca; species Schistocerca cancellata. The sequence continues at coordinate 598,098,756 of NC_064631.1, read as the reverse complement.
TAACACCCGAAATGTTATTCGATGAGATAAAGAAGAATAATACAAGTAGCTTAGCTCATATGACTGAATAAAAGTTAGATGAGGCGCCAAATAAGTGTTCTGTTCCCCTATTTCTGTCCCATTTCTGCATTTCCACGTACAGCTGAAGATCGTAAGATTTCCAAGAAATGACAATTTTCAGAAAGCTCAACTTTTAAATAATCTGCATATTTTTCGGTCCTCAAGCTTAATTTTTGGCACATGGCTATGCTTTTATGTTGTAAACACGTTATCTGATCAAAAGTCTCTGGAAACCTGTTAGTAGACATTAACAGGAGATGTGACCTCCCTTCACCTATACGACGGCCTGAACTGTGCTTGGGATATTTTCAGTGACATTGCCAAGTATCTGTGGAGGAATGACGCTCCCTTCTTCCTCAAGAGCCGAAACCAGTGATGGTAGTAATATTCTACGCTGCAACCTTGAACGAAGTCGACGTTCTCCTTCATACCAAAGGTGTTCCTCTGGGTTCAAGTAGGGATTCTGGACTAGCCAGTGCATATCAAAAATGTTGCTGGCCACAAAACAATGCCTCACATGTGCTGTTATATGACACGCTGCGTCCTCCTGCCGATACCAAACAATCGTCCCCGAACTGTTTCTCTACAGTAAAATCTGTTCATATCTTTCGCATTTAGCGTTTCCTTAAGCTTAATAGGTCCGCATCTCTTGGTTTTGCGGTAGCGTTCTCGCTTCCCGCGCACGGAGTGCCGGGTTCGATTCCCGGCGTGGTCAGGGATTTTCCCTGCCTCGAGATGACTGGGTGTTGTTGTGTCGTCACCATCATGATCATTCATCCCCATTACGGTCGGAGTAAGGCAATGGCAACTACCCCCGCTAGGAACTTGCCTAATCGGCGGTGCGGGTCTCCCGCATCGTCCCCTACGCTCCTTGGAGTATGGACTTCCTTATCATCATATAAGCTTAATACAGGGACCACAACACAACACCTCCTCCGTATTCACTGTTGGCACTATACATGATGGCGCGTAATGTTCTCCAGGCTTTCGTCAAATTCGGACTCTTCAATCGGACTGCCGCATGGCGTAGCCTCATCCATCACTCCAGATCACGCGTTTCCAGTCGTGCACTGTCCAGTGGCGTCACTATTTACAGCACCTCAAGCAAACTACAGAAATGTGTGGCATACGAGTAGCTGCTCGTAAATTGTACTCCATGTTGTTTTACTCACTGCGTAGAGTGCTGTAATGCTGGTAGCACTTTTGAGCTCAAGGGCGTTTACTTCTGCAGATTTCAAATGATTTTTACAACCACCCGCCGTAATGCTGGACAGTCCATGTCCGACAGTACAAGAGGACTGCCTGGTCTGGGTTTGTCTGTCATTCCTCCTTCACGTTTCCACATCACAGTCACATGACGAACAGTCCACGTGGGCAGAGTTAGAAGGGTTAAAGTGTCGCTCCTGTATTCAGTGACTAGTCCACGTTCGAAGTTACTCAGCTCTTCTGATCGACGTAGTCTGCTGTTACTGCCTCTCGTGACATATAGTGGTCAGTTCCGCATTACACTGGAGTGAACGGATACTTCTTGTCAGATGGCGTATGAACATAAATGAGAGAAAATAATTCTGGTTCTTAGCATATGGTAGATACTTCTACCATTCTGATTGATGTGGACTCTTTGTGGCTCGACAGTTCCAGTCTTTCTTCTTCGAACGTGATCGCGTTACGCACAATCCTAAATAATCGTCACAAACTGGAGTACCAGCTTGACGCCTACCGGTATACTCCGCAGTCAACAACAAAATGTCAGAATTCGACAACAAACCGAGCATGTGTTTTAGAAAAATGTTTGTATTGGCTGCACACAAATGCAATTGATTGGAAATAAACACAGGAAGGAGAAGGACCACATGCGATTTTAAACAGAATTAATGGTGCTGCGAAAAGGAAAAGAAACGAGTAGATAGATGGAGAAACATCTATCCAGCGTTGGGGTACTACAGTCTGATTACTTGTCTGAAACGGATATATGTAAGGAAATAAGTTTTTCGGTTCAGTAAATCTTGCATTCTCTGAACGCCCGAAAGGGGAATCTGCTGCAGATGTAGATGAGATTCTTTGCCGAGCTGTTTCCCTCGTCCGAGCCGCGCATATAAATATTTTCTTCCAGGACAGAGGTGCGTACGTAGATGAATCTAGCTGCTTCAAACATCATGAAAAGCGTTCCCATAACATGAAAGAGGGAACTTGAAACGTCGTGTTGTTGGTATGTTACAAAGAAAAATTATTTAGTTATTTTTGTCGTGCATGCTCTGCATTTCATAATTAAGTGCCTGGCAGAGGCTTCATCGAACCGCCTTCAAGCTATTTCCCTACCGCTCCATTCTTGAAAAGTGTGCAGGAAAAACGAACACTTACATCTTTCTGTGCGCCCTCTGGTTTATTTTATTTCATTATGATAATCGTTCCTTTCTATGTGGGTGGACGCCAACAAAATATTTTTACACTCAGAGAAGAAAGTTCGCGATTGAATTTTCATGAGAAGATCCTGCCGCAACGAAAAATGCTTTTGTTTTGATTCTTGTCACCTCAATTCACGTATCTCATCCGTGGCACTCTCTCCCCTACGTCTTGATAGTACAAAACGAGATGCCCCTTTTTGAACGTTTTAGATGCCACCCGTCGATCCTATCTAATGCGGATCCCACACCGCACAGCAGTGCTCCAGAAGAGGAGATACAAGGGTAGTGTAGAAAGTCTCTTTAGTAGACATGTTGTGCCTTCTAAATGTTCTGCCAATGAATCGCAATATTTGGTTTGCTCTACCCACAACATTATCTATGCAATCGTTCCAACCTAAGTTATTCGTAACGGTAATCCGTAAATATTTAGTTGAATTTAGAGCGTTTAGATTTGTGTGATTTATCGCGTAATCAGAATTTAGCACATTTCTTTCAGAACCGGTACTCATGTGAATAACTTCACACTTTTCGTTATTCAGGGTCAATTGCCACTTTTCGCACCATACAGATGTCTTACCTAAATAATTTTGCAATTCGTTTTGATCATCTGATGAGTTTACAAGACGGTAAATGACAGCATCATCCGCAAACAATTTAAGAGACGGTTTGATAAATCGTTTGTGTAGATCAGGAATAGCTGAGGGCCTGAAACACGTCCTTGGAGAATGCCAGATATTAAACCTGTTTTACTCGATGACTGTAGGTCAGTTACTACGAAATGTGACCTTTCTGACAATAAATCAAGAATCCAGTCACACAACTGAGACAATATTGATTAGAAGTTGCTTTGTGACGTACGGTGTCAAAAACCTGGAAATGTAAAAATATGGAATCAATTTGGCATCCCCTGTAAATAACATTCATTCCCTCGTGAGAGTAAAGAGCTAGTAGTGTTTTACAGGAAAGGTATTTGCTGAATCCGTATTGGGTGTTTGTCAATAAATCGTTTTCTTCCAGCTGATTCATACTGTTGGAACACACTTTATGTTCGAAAATCCTACTGTAAATCGATCCTCTGCGGATTATTCGTATTTCCTTTCTTGGGTATTGGTGGGACTTGTGCAACTTTGCAGTCTTTAGATACGTATCTTTCGACGAGCGGTAGGTTGTATATGATTACTAAATATGGAGCTATTGCATCAGCATACTCTGAGAGGAACATGACTGGTAGACAATCACGGCCGGAGGCCTTGCCTTTATTATGTGATTTAAGCTGCTTTTTCTACGGCGAGGACATCTACTTCTAAGTTACTCATGTCGGCGATTGTTCTTGGTTCTTCATTGGAAATTTCTGTCCATGTTTGAATGTTCCAGAGTTCCTTCTAAAGAAAATTTCTGTCAAATAACGCGAGTGAAGACTGTGCGACTGAGGTGGAGCTGCGTCTTTAACGCCCCAGCCGCCACCGGGCCGCCGTCGCGCTGCTGCTGGCAGCCGCTAAGTGGAGCTAGGACGCGGCCGGCCGAGCAGGCGCGCGCACGCACGCTCGCCCGGAGCTGGGCCGGCCTGACGTAACCAGAGGTGGACCCGCGGCGGGCATGAAACTGCGAGTTACGCTGCAAATCACACGTTCGCCTCGGCGCTGGCCAGTTACGAAATAATGGACGCGTGCCCGGCACTTGCTGCCGGAGCGCACGGTTTTCACGGCTGCCTGCAGATGTACACACTGATCGATAGCTTGATCCGATGCAGCTAGCGTCAGTTTCGACATTCTTACTGTTGTAGTTCTAATGGAAGCTCACTGATAACCCGTTCTTTAGGAACACTATCGTTTAAAAAAAATTAAATAATATATATTCATTGCACAAGTTGGTGTAGTAATATAAAGCAGTTAAAAATAAAAGTTTCAGCATTTTATAACAATGTAACCTAAACAGTTAACCAATCGTGTTTCGATGTCAGTAGCTCATTCTGAAAATTTCCGGTAAAGGTAACGCGCTAACATTTGCCGGGGCAGTTTTGTTTTAAATTCCTACAAGAAGCCTCGCAATAGCCTCCCTGAACAGGTAGATTGCTTCGGAATAAATAAAGGAAGCAAATTAGCATTACATTTCCACAGCAGTTACTCTTTGACTGCGAAGGGCTTACGTCTATTGCACCTCCCTCCTCCCTATAGTAAAACGAAATCCACACATTTTACGAAACTGTGTGTGTGTGTGTGTGTGTGTGTGTGTGTGCGCGCGCGCCTGTGTGCGTGTTCCACTGCACCGATTTCAACTAAAGTTGGTACACAAATGCCAAGCCGCGCGGGGTAGCTGCGCGGCCTTGGGGCCTTGCCACGGTTCGCGCGGCTCCCCCGTTGGAGGTTCGAACCCTCCCTCGGGCATGGGTGTGTGTGTTGTTCTTAGCGTAAGTTAGTTTAAGTTAGATTAAGTAGTGTGTAACCGTAGGGACCGATTACCTCAGCACTTTGGTCCTATAGGAACTTATCACCACCACATATCGCATTGTCAGGCAAAAATCGTTGTGGGGATAAGAACCACCTAACAATCATAATTCAGGAGATGTGACGTCGTAAACAATGTGGTACCTGATACACTGTCACATCATGCATGACGTTCACATTTATTTCTTCTGTGCTATAAAGTCTATTCGCAATAAATCTCTTAGACAGTATCCACATATGCCGCTAAACGCACCTACAAAAGTCTATCCTGATACCGCACATGGTTAAGATTATATGACGTCATAAACACTGAACTCCGTGAAAAAATGTCGCATATGCATTAGCTTCAACACCTTTATTCTTTACTACTACGACACTCCTGTAGTAGAGACAACTGAAAGAATTCCCTGACATCTGGCAGTCTTCAACCGCTATGTATGAGAAAGACTGCTGGAGATGTTTCTCCAACAGTGGTTGCCGGCCGCGGTGGCCGAGCGGTTCTAGGCGCTTCAGTCCGGAACCGCGCGACCGCTACGTTCGCAGGTTCGAATCCTGCCTCGGGCATGGATGTGTGTGATGTCCTTAGGTTAGTTAGGTTTCAGTAGTTCTAAGTCTAGGGGACTGATGACCTCAGATGTTAAGTTCCTTAGTAGTGAGAGCCATTTGAACCATCTCGTCGACGACTCTTGCCGCGCGCTCATGCATCGTTGTCCCAGTTAAGCAAAAGTGAATTATTTATAACAGCAGAAAACATATGAGAACTTTACACGTGTCCCTGTACACTAAAATCACATCAGACTGCAGCAGGGAACTGTCACCTTCTCGAACCTTGTGAAAGTCGTGGAAGCCTCCTTTAAGATGGCTACGACCACAGGTTAACATCGCAATTTTGAGGGGATAAATCTCCTTTCCATTACTGGAAAAACTATTTCAGTAATTGCTCCCTCTAAGCGCCTTCATCAAGTTGGTTTAGTTCAACTCTTTTTTTCCAACATGAATTACGAATCGCACATTCTGAGCTACAGTCAAATAGATGACTACAAAAAGTTTGTCCAACCTCTCTCGTTTCCCCTAATTCGTTACCCTCAGGTTGTTTACCATCACTACGTGAAAGTCAACTACAGATTATTAATAAGAAGCATCCTGGATTAGGTCAAGTGCAGATAAACGCAAACAACTAATGGAAAAACTTAGTACAGTAAGTTTGCAGGTAAGACTGAAATCAATAATATAATACGACTAAAACAATGTGTGATCAACATTTCGAAATGAAAATGGAACAGATGAAGAAAGAAGACATAGAACAGTTGAAGTATTGTTGCTTTTTATTAAGTAAACAGTGTTCAGAACTAATCTTACGTTATGTATCAAACGAATATTTACGATCAGGATGTATTACAAGTTTAAAACCAGTTAAAAATTGGGAGTTGTTTAGAGAGCAACGGAAAGATGCAACTTCGGAGAAAAAAATAGAAAGAAAAGGGTCAGGGAACAGAGTGCAGTGGAAGAAGTAATTTCGCCTTTGGCTAAAGATAATTAAATACAGGTCGCAGGTACGTGTAGGAGGCGACTGGACGGTAGGGGGACCAAAGTAGTAGCACAGTTCTTGAGAGATTTTATAATAAAGTTGTCGTTCTTTGGTATTTAATTGATTCCATAAGAATGCATTCCCGCTGATAATCTACTATTAACAGGCACATACAAAAATGTCACGTAATTATGTTAACAATGTAGATATTATATGCCTTATTTCCAGAGAAATGTCGTTTGCTTCGAGGAAGGATTCTGTTAAACCTTTTGTAAAAAAAAAAAAGCATATTTCTTGTTTGTAAGTGGGAACCGTGATAAAAAATGGGCACCATTTGTTTTCTGTACTACGTGTTTGTTCAACGTCAGTGCGTCGATTAAAGTAAGTCTTTTAGGCTATAGATGATTTGGAGGGAGCCCAAAAACCACACTACTTGGCTGTTAGGCCAGTATGGTTCTCCGTATAAACAAAATAACCTTCATGAAGAAGCAACTCAGAATTTATGCCCCAATGTACTCTCTGAAATTTAATGTGTATGTCATGACAAGAAACTTTCTGGTCCTGGAACTCCCCCGAATTCAAATGAATCGACAACTAAAGATCAAGAAATACCCACTTCAAGAGACGCAGACATCTCGTTAAACACAGCCTCCTGGTTACATAACGTAACATAAGGGGAGATCAATGATATATCATCAGGGATCTAGAATTTCCTACAAATAAGCTAGGACGTCTGAGATCACGGTTAAACCGGTGGAGGATGTCCCCATACCACATTAAAACTGAAGAATTTAATTAATTGTACAGGAATGAGGGTGATTCGACATACTGCAAATACGTAGCTTACTTGGTTGTCTGGAAAACTTCAAACCAGAAAATTTTAACAACAAATGTCTGAGTTGATGCTCCCGTTTGATCGGCTGCAGTGTGGGAGGCCACTAAAAATGCACTTTCTGCTTCCCAGTATATTGTAGTGTAGTGTAGTGATTAGTTTCTTCACGATATTTCACTGATTGAGATTACGTACGAAGGGAAATGAGATGCGGTCATGTTGGGTGATTATCTCTTGACCGTGAAAAGAGGCGCTCCATGCGACACACTGCAAGAAGGAGATCGAAACCAGTCGCTGTTTAGCTGCTTTTTTTCTTTTCTTCGTATGTAGCTATAATATCAATGCAGTAAATGTCATTACCTAAGAAATTAGACATACAGTAAGTTTCACTGCGCGGTGTAGCCGCTCGGTCTTGGACGCCTTGCCACGGTTCGCACGGCTTCTCTCACCGCCTCTCGGAAGTTAGAGTCCTCCCTCGGGCATGGGTGTGTGTGTTGTCCTTACCGTAAGTTAGATTAATTAGTGTTTAAGCCTAGGGACCGAAGACCTTAGCAGTTTGGTCCGATAGAAACTTATCACAAATTTTTTAAAAAATCAGTAAGTTTAAGGATCATTTTGAGAATTGTTACCCAAAATACAGAATCATGTTCTATTTACAGAACAGTAAAAACTGGTAGAAGCCGACCTCGGGGAAGATCAGTTTGGATTCCGTAGAAATGTTAGAACATGTGAGGCAATACTGACCCTACGACTTATCTTAGAAGAAAGATTAAGGAAAGGCAAACCTACGTTTCTAGCATTTGTAGACTTAGAGAAAGCTTTTGACAATGCTCATTGGAATACTCTCTTTCAAATTATGAAGATGGCAGGGGTAAAATACAGGGAGTGAAAGCCTATTTACAATTTGTACAGAAAGCAGATGGCAGTTATAAGATTCGAGGGACATGAAAGGGAAGTAGTGGTTGGGAAGGGAGTGAGACAGGTTTGTAGCCTCTCCCCGATGCTATTCAATCTGTATATTGAGCAAGCAGTAAAGGAAACAAAAGAAAAGTTCGGAGTAGGTATTAAAATACATGGAGAAGAAATAAAAACTTTGAGATTCGCCGATGACATTGTAAGGACATTGTAAGGACAGTGTCTTAAAAGGAGGGTATAAGATGAACGTCAACAAAAGCAAAACGAGGATAATCGAATGTAGTCGAATTAAGTCGGGTGATACTGAGGGAATTAAATTAGGAAATAAGGCACTTAAAGTAGTGAAGGAGTTTTGCTATTTGGGGAGCAAAATAGCTCATGATGGTCGAAGTAGAGAGGATATAAAATGTAGACTGGCAATTGCAAGGAAAGCGTTTCTGAAGAAATTTGTTAACATCGAGTATTGATTTAAGTATTAGGAAGTTGTTTCTGAAAGTGTTTGTATGGAGTGTAGCCATGTACGGAAGTGAAACGTGGACGATAAATAGTTTGGACAAGAAGAGAATAGAAGCTTTTGAAATGTGGTGCTACAGAAGAATGTTGAAGATTAGATGGGTAGATCACATAACTAATGAGGATGTATTGAATAGAATTGGGGAGAAGAGGAGTTTGTGGCACAACTTAACTAGAAGAAGGGATCGGTTGGTATGACATGTTCTGAGGCATCAAGGGATCAGCAATTTACTACTGGAGGGCAGCGTGGAGGGTAAAAATCGTAGAGGGAGATCAAGAGATGAATACACTAAGCAGATTCAGAAGGATGTAGGCTGCAGTAGGTACTGGGAGATGAAGAAGCTTGCAGAGGATAGTGTAGCATGGAGAGCTGCATCAAACCAGTCTCAGGACTGAAGACCGCAACAACAACAAGACTGCAGGCTTTCGTGGTCATTGTCACTGAAGTTAAAATCTTCTGTGTTGTTAGGCCGCGTCCTATTTCTTCAGACAATCGACGTTTCGACTCTTCTGCTGGGATCTTCTTCAGGATCTTGTAGTGTCCACTGTAAATTGCCCAATCTGTAGTGGACATCATAATATTCTGAAGAAATTCCCAGGAGAGGGGTCGAAACGCCGATTCTTTGAAGAAATATGACATGGCGTAACCACTCAGAATATTTTAACTTCTGTTACAGAACGGTGTAACTGTCATCGTATGTACCACGCAGCTTTAAGTGCCCATGGCCGTCTCTACTGTTACAGAGGATTGCCGCAATACGCTGCTCAGACTTCCGGCTGCTAAACCGTTCTCAGCTGTCCATATCTGATGGAATCAGAAACTTGTCTTCCCTTGGAACAACGTATATGGCATCGCAGGAATAAGATCAGAGCGGCGAACGGGCTCCTTTAGCGTCGCAGAGCGCTGCTCGATGCGTATCAGCGACAAACAGAGACGCGGGTTATCAGCGTGGCGCAGCCCTGGGCTTGTCAGCTCCCCCACTGCTAACGCAGCCTCCCGGCCAGGCTCACCGCGGGGCGGCGCCAATTTAAAGTGAAAAATGACAGTGTTCCGCGCTCATTCCGGGAAAATAACCCGCCGCCGCCCGCGCACGCCGCCTAACCACCAGTCATACCATTGTTTAGTCGGTCTTCGGCCGTAATAAGCAGGAACTGCGGCAAGGCCGGGCGCGGCATTGTTCGCGAGGTGGCGCGTTTGGCAGCTTTTCAGCTGTAATGAGCCAGCTGACGCAAGGCAGCGATGCTGCGCGGCCGCCTCCGGCAACTTGGCACTTCCAATTGGACGGGCCGCCTCATCAGTGGCGCTCATAGCTGCTACACGTCACACGTTCTCTGCAACGTCACGGCCTCTCTAAGGAGGAGCGCAAGTTGGTGACGTGACAAAGGATCCAGAACAGCAGAAGTAACCACATAAAGAAAGTGTGGATTGAACATTCTAATATCCACCGTTTCGTAACTTCCACTTTTCAACAAATGCAGGAAATCTACCAATACTAAGGATGGTCAACTAGGAAGAAATCCGAATAAAATCGCCATAGGACGTCTAGCTTTTGCAGGTGAAATAATTTTAAGTAATGACTTACTAGATAGCACCAAAGAACAAATCTCAGAACAACAGAAATTGGACTAAAATGACATTTGGAGAAAAAAAAGCAGCTCATGACATATATCAGTGATACCCCTACAAGCTTAAAATATTCATAACGTAATTATTTTAAAAACGTAGCAGAACTGATAACAACCAGTACAAAATAAATAGTGGCAATAGAATGCATAGTTAGCATAAAATGGAAAAGGAATCCCATTTGACAAAAAGCATATTAAAAAAAATGTTTGTCCTGGACCACAAAAGTGAGACACTATCAAGCAATGGTAAGGCCCGAAACACTGTATGAAGTTCAAGCACTTAAACTAACAAGATCCGTGAATCGTGGGAAACTGGAAAAAGTTGAAAGAAGAGTTGTAAGGAAAATATTGGGACCTAAAACTTTTGGCAATGCTAAATATATATTAAATTCAAACAGTGGGCTATATTTGAAAATGGAATAGCTAACCGATGTAACAAGGAAAAGAAGACTACAGTTTTACGGACACCTATGTTTATCGAATAGATAGTAACAGTCAAACCAAGCAGATTCTCAACTTACTAACCTGCTACAAATCTAGACACACATGCTTCATTGAAACTGACAAAGATTTCAAAAACACTGGAATTGTATCGCGTACAAAAGGTAACAAGACTTTTTCAGAGAAGCAACACAAAAACAGGATTTCCGGAACGAAAGATGTTAGCAAATGGAAGGAAATATATTCAGGCCGAGTCACTCTCGAAGGCTGAACGAAACCTAGGAACAAAGAAAATCAGTCGCAAAGAGGCAGAAGTGTAGTTGATTCATCGTACCCTACAGATGGGTGTATTGTGTATGTAAACTGGGGACCTAGAAACGACGTCAGTGGTTCACAACCCAACAGGCCAAAGCAATCCACCCACCCACCGCCGCCTCACACCGATCCCAGGGGTATTGTGCGGTTCGGCCCCCAGTGGACAACGCCCCCCCCCCCCTCTCCCCACCGGGAACGTCTCATACCAGACGAGTGTAAACCCAAATGTTTGCGTGGTTGAGTAGTTAAGGTGTGCACGTATGTGGAGACAGTGTTTGTGCAGCAATCGTGGACACAGTGTAACTGAGACGGTATAAGGGGAACCAGCTCGCCTTCGCCGTGGCAGATTAAAAACCGTCTTAAAAACCATCCACACCCTGGCCGGTACGCCGGACCTCGACACTAATCCGCCAGACGGATTTGTGCCGGGGACCGGCACGCCTTCCCGCTCGGGGAGCAGCGCGTTAGACCGTGCGGCTAGCCGGGCGGGCTACAGATGGGTTATTCGAATAAATGAATATGCTGGAGGGAGTGCTGTGACATCCCTCTGGAAATTTAAACGGACGAGGTGGTGCAGTTGGGGGGTACTAAACTCGTATTCCGGAGGATGACGGTTCAGTTTTTCGCCCATCCATCTGTATCCAGGTTTCCTGTGATTTACCTAAATCGCTTAACGTTAACGTTGAGATGGTTCTCTCGAGAAGTCATAGCCAATTTTCTTTTCTAATCCGAGCTTGTGCTCTACCGCTAACGACCTCCTCGTCGACGGGATGCTAAACCCTTATGTTTCCTCTTTCGTCCTCTACTAGTTAGTAGAGAAGGGATTACTTTTTGTTTTACGGTTCTCGGTGTTGCGGTCACTAACACTGTGCCGAAAACTTTTAAGGGCCAAAAACAGAAAATAATTGTTTATGGACAAGTGGAATACATGGTGTGCACAGAATAAGACACTAGTAACAGTTAGTACACTGAGCTGACAGAAGTCAAGAGATAACAATACACACATGTACAGATGGCGTAGTATTGTGTACAGAAAGTATGAAAGGGCAGTGGATTGGCGGAGCTGTCATTTTTACGCAGGTAATTCATGTGAAAAGGTTTCCCACGTGATTATAGCCACACGGCGAGAATTAACAGCCTTTGAACGCGAATAGTAGGTGGAGCTAGACGCACAGGACTTTCTATTTCGGAAATCGTTAGGGAGTTCAATATTCCGAGATCCACAGTGTGCCGAGAATACCAAATTTTAGGCATTACCTCTCACCAATGACAATGCAGTGGTTGACTGCCTTCACTTAACGACCGAGAACAGCAATTTGCGTTGAGTTGTCGGTGCTATCAGACAAACAACAATGCTTAAAATAACCGCGCCTGCAGCGCCACTTCAGGGCTCGTGACCATATCGATTAGACACTAGGCGATTAGAAAACCGCAATCTGTTCGGACGAGTCCTGCTTTCAATTGGAAAGAGCTGATGGTTGTGTTCGTGTGTGACGCAGACCCCACAGAGCCATGGACCCAAGTTTTCATTTCTCTGCCTCGTGATGACTGGGTGTTGTGCGCTGTCCTTAGGTTAGTTAGGTTTAAGTAGTTCTAAGTTCTAGGGGACTGATGACCATAGATGTAAAGTCCCATAGTGCTCAGAGCCATTTGAACCATTTTGAGCCAAGTTTTCAAAAGACACTGTGCAAGTTGGTGGTGGCTCCGCTATGGCGTGGGCTGTGTTTACATGGAATGGACTGGGTCCTGGCTATTTCCACCCACTTGGAGACCGTTTGCAGCCATTCACGGACTTCATGTTCCCGAACAACAATGGAATCTTTATGGATGACAGGTCGCCATGTTACCAAGCCACAATTGTCAGCGATTGCTTCGAACAACATTCAGGATGATTCGGGCGAATGATTGGCTACTTTGGTTGCGAGATGTATGAATCCCATCGGACATTTATGGAACATAATCGAGAGGTCAGTACGGGTACAAAATCCTGCACCAGAAACACTTTCGAAGTTAGGGATGGTTCTAGAGGCAGCAGGGATGAATATTTCTGCAGGGGACTTCCAACCACTTGTTGAGTCCTTGTTACAGCCAGATGCTGCACTACGCCGGGCAAAAGGAGGTCCAACACGATATTAGTGGGTATCCCATGACATTTGTCACCTCAGTGTATGTTGTGCGAACCGGAAAACTTGTCATTTTTCTAGGGGAACACCTTTGCGGATTTCGTACAACTCATTATCCATCAGTGAAAGGAGGTTCAGTGACAGGGCCTAACTGCATTCCTGTGCATGCATTGCGCCTTTTTAGTTCTATGGCCCCATCCCCCCCCCCCCCTTCCGCCGTAATCGGTAATTGTGTTGGGTGTCGATGCAATAACGTTGTACACAGCACTGCGACTTTAAGTGGTAAACCAGTAACGAAATGAACGACACGCTGGTCGCATATAGTAGACTTGATGGTAGCTGCGGAACTACTGTACGACTGTATGCAGAACGGTTTCCCAACATTAATACTTTGCACCGTTCGCCGTTTGCAACTGAGAGAAGGCAATGAGAGACCTGAAAGTAGCAAGTACGTAATGCATTTTCCGCTTGTAGATTTTGCAAAACAGTAGCGTTTTCGTGTAACAAAGTGCATTTCTTCTGCTTGTTACATTTTGTTGTATTTACATTACTATTGCAAACACTAAGAAATTTGCTGTAGTTGTGGTAGCCCTACTGTGGACACTAATAGCTTCTATGTTTTACTGTCCAGTACTGGGCATCAAAAAGCAATGACTGGTTCGAAAGATTACCTTTTAAGAGGAATACTTCGAAGAAGAACCGTTTGCCTGCAGTAGCCAAGTACCGTAAGCATTGGGTACATTTAGAGGTACCTCAAGCGTTGAATACATTTAATGCTAACGGGTGGAGAGTTGTTTGTGAGCAAGAGCTGTGCTCACACCATCGGTCGAAGACAATACTTGCGCACAAGCACAACACGAAAATCAGCGTCCGCAGGTAGTTAGAAGTAAACAACACAGGTTTAGTGTGGACGTATGGGTTGGTATAATTTCTGAGCAGATCATTATGGCTCTCTCACTGCCAATCAGACTAACAGGATGAATATACCTCGTTTTTCTCAGAGATGTTTTTGATAGCTCCTGCCCTGCTGGGTGATTCGCCGCTATCGGTTCGTCAGATAATATGGCTGCATTTTGATTCTAATACGCACTGGAGTACCTGTCCCATGGCCAACAAAGTCACCATATCATACACTTCTTCATTATTACTGTAGGTTACCATGAAGAAAATGCTGTTAGCTATTCCTGTAACATTATAGGAGGCACTTACCGTAAGCAGGTCTCTCTGTGACTGAAATACTGAAGACAACACGGCACTTATTTCATCATGTGCATCAGTCTCTATACCACTACTGTCGTTTTGGCACTGCTGTTTGGTTTCTTAAAGAAATGTGTAACACCGATGATAAACACATCTGAATTCTTTTCTCAAACCTCGTCACCCGCGATGGTCTTGTCCAGAAAATAGTTCCCCGTGTTGTGCGTTTCAATCAAGTTGCGTTTTAAATCACGTCGCCCATTCTTTCAGTCAACCTATCACATGCATCCAAGTGTCTTTGTTTCCGTTGGGTATTCAAGATGAGCGGTACAAGTTTGGCACACATTTTCCTCTTCCCTCTAGACACATCACCACTTACCTTCCCGCACAACGTACTCAACGTTGTTGGTGAATCTGTGGTACTCCCTGCGGGAGAAATTATAAAATTTAAATATAAACTTCATTTGAGGACACTCACTTAGAATATAAAATCAGCTCACATCTCGTGGTCGTGCGGTAGCGTTCTCGCTTCCCACGCCCGGGTTCCCGGGTTCGATTCCCGGCGGGGTCAGGGATTTTCTCTGCCTCGTGATGGCTGGGTGTTGTGTGCTGTCCTTAGGTTAGTTATGTTTAAGTAGTTCTAAGTTCTAGGGGACTGATGACCATACATGTTAAGTCCCATAGTGCTCAGAGCCATTTGAACCAATATAAAATCAGATAAACATGTGCAAAGTGTCCAAGAATTCTTGCTCAATCAAACTGGTGTTCAAGACTTAAGGATGGAAGTAACTTTCGCACGTTGTTTCACTGCCAAATAACGTAGCTTGATGAATGTTGGACCATGCATAGAAAGAAGAGCTGCTGTGTAGTACAGAAAGAAACTGAAGGAAATACACAACAACACGAAGTGAAATGACGCTTTTATTCCAAGATAATAAGCACATTGAAGTCATCATGTTTTACGATGATCCCTGGACATTACAAAAGGCGAGACGTGATTCTTAATAGGCTGTATGGTCAACAAGGCCATCTATGGGTGCTCTCAAACGTGCTCCCAAGTTGGCCGCAAGGTTGGTAGACCGTTCCATTCCTCTATCAGCGAGCTTAACGACTGATGGATGGTCGTTGGCGCATGCGGACATGCTCCAATACGTCTTTCCATCGCACCCTACACGTGCTCGATGGGATTTAAGACGGGGGAACGGGCAGGCCAGTCGATTCGCCGAATAGCCTCTCGTTCCATCAGCTCCCATACATGAGCTGTTCGCCGAGGGCGTGCGTTGTCATTCAGAAAAATGAAGTCAAGGCCGAATGCACATCTGAAAAGACGTGCAGGGGGAAGCAGCGGAGTGTTATAACGATGATCGGTGAATGTGGCACGTTCAAAGATTAGGAGTCCAGTAAACCCATGCACCATTATACCTGTGTAATAATTAATTTCAACGGTCGTTTGGATATATAAAAAACCATTATGTCTCTCCAATCGTAACACCTAGACCATCAAAATGAACATGTTCGCCAATGTTTCTGGGTGCACTATATGTTCCCACCTCTCACCATATCAGGGTACGTTCAGAGTCACTACCCATACCGAATCTGCTCTCATCCAAGAAGAGCATGCGATCCCACTCCTCGTTGGCTCAATCCGTCCCACCTCAACAGAGGTGCTGTGTGTGGCATTAGTTGTCTCCCCAATCGACATAACTGTCAGCTGTCGAGGCATATGCTACTGTCTTAAGAGGGGAAGGCATTATAAGATCAAGGAAATGGCAGGGGAAACATCGAACACAAACGTCACTTACACACTTTGCGGTTGTATGTCAGGGAACGGGAGTGAGACCAGAGTGACAAATACTGTAAGGTGTGGGAACTTCGCCTTTTTCCCGAGTGTCGTAGTGTGTAGTCGTTTTTCCCGAATTTCAGGGAACGGGTACGGATAAATCATGCGAATTCCTGACGTGGTATGATTCATCTCCTGACTTTATTTTCTTTCTTTTCATTTTGTAGATATAGTTCGTTGCGTTTGGTCTGGGCTGACGTCACAAGACATCCGTTCAAGATGATCGTTGATTCCTTGAATCAGTTTTTCTTAAATTTCAGATTGCACACAGCCCTCTGACCGAACGCGCTGAGCTACCGTGTCAGCCTGACACGTAGCGCACCTAAAGCGCTTCTCACTATTGCAGGTGGCAGCTGACAATGCCGTGAATGAGGATCCCCCCAAACACATGGTGCTGTACTATAAGCCGTTGTGGCCGAGAGGTTCTAGGCGCTTCAGTTTGGAACCGCGCGACCGCTACGGTCGCAAGTTCGAATCCTGCCTCGGGCATGGATATGTGTGATGTTCTTAGGTTAGTTAGATTTAAGCAGTTCTAAGTTCTAGGTGACTGATGACCTCAGATGTTAAGTCCCATAGTGCTCAGAGCCATTTGAACCATTTGTACTATAAGCAGTACTCAAACGCGCTGCGAAACATAACAGAAATCACAACAGAAACACTAGAACACATAATCAGGGCTTCACACAAATGGGGTCCATTCGATGAACTAACAGACCACATCTCCAAGACAGAACACAGCATCTAGAAAGAAATGAGACCTACAAGCATCGTAGCAGAAGTCAAAGAAGCGACTGGATCACTTCAGATGAGGACTGCAGCACCCAACACCGACACGGAGGATGTAACACACAAGAAGAACACGTAGACACCGAAATATAGGAACATCAAACACAGATCAAACCAGAGAGACATATGCTATCACTTAATCGTGGTCTGTTAATGTACCAGGCATGCTAACCCTGTTACTATAATGAAACAGATTTTTAACACGTGGCGTAAGTTAGTATAAGGCTAAAAACACGATAAAATGCATGAAGAGTCGCAGCACATAGCATAGACAACACATGTTAATAGTAATCTTTTATTACATAGTAGGCAGAAGTGATTTGGAATGTATAACCTAGTATCGCCCCTTATTGTAACAGGCGCTACGGTAAACCTGTAAAACATTGACCTAGAATTAAGTATGCAGGCATAGCAACACAAGTTCATAAGTAACCATGGCAGGCGCTGCACACGGTTGTCGGACACGAGCTCACATACTGAGACCACCTCCATGGGCAGTTCAGGTGAAGGGAACTATGCTTCTCAGTCCATCCTCTTCTCTTTTATTGCTCTTCTTAAATAATTTTTTTTTCTTTTATAACTTTATATGTTTCTAGTTCAGTTGTGTCCCCCCATGAACCATGGACCTTGCCGTTGGTGGGGAGGCTTGCGTGCCTCAGCAATACAGATGGCCGTACCGTAGGTGCAACCACAACGAAGGAGTATTGTTGAGAGGCCAGACAAACGTGTGGTTCCTGAAGAGGGGCATCTGGCCTTGTAACACTAACCAAAATGGCCTTGCTGTGCTGGTACTGCGAACGGCTGAAAGCGAGAGGAAACTACAGCCGTAATTTTTCCCGAGGGCATGCAGCTTTACTGTATGATTAAATGATGATGGCGTCCTCTTGCGTAAAATATTCCAGAGGTAAAATAGTCCCCCTTTCGGATCTCCGGGCGGGGACTACTCAGGAGGACGTCGTTATCAGGAGAAAGAAAACTGGCGTTCTACGGATCAGAGCGTGGAATGTCAGATCCCTTAAGCGGGCAGGTAGATTAGAAAATTTAAAAAAGGGAAATGGATAGGTTAAAGTTAGATATAGTGGGAATTAGTGAAGGTCGGTGACAAGAGGAGCAAGACTTTTGGTCAGGTGAATACAGGGTTATAAACACAAAATCAAACAGGGGTAATGCAGGAGTAGGTTTAATAATGAATAAAAAATAGGAGTGCGGGTAAGCTACTACAAACAGCATAGTGAGATCATTATTGCGGCCAAGAGAGATACGAAGCCCACGCCTACTACAAAAGTACAAGTTTATATGCCAACTAGCTCTGCAGATGATGAAGAAATTGATGAAATGTAAGACGAGATAAAAGAAATTATTCAGGTAGTGAAGAGAGATGAAAATTTAATAGTCATGGGTGACTGGAATTCGACAGTAGGAAAAGGGAGAGAAGCAAACATAGTAGGTGATTATGGATTGGGGGTAAGAAATGAAAGAGGAAGCAGTCTGGTTGAATTTTGCACAGAGCATAAATTAATCATAGGTAACACTTGGTTCAAGAATCATGAAAGAAGGCTGTATACATGGAAGAACCCTGGAGATACTAAAAGGTATCAGATAGTTTATATAATGGTAAGACAGAGATTTAGGAACCAGGTTTTAAATTGTAAGACATTTCCATGGGCAGATGTGGACTCTGACCACAATCTATTGGTTATGAACTGTAGATTAAAAAAGAAGAAACTGCAAAAATGTGGGAATTTAAGGAGATGGGACCTGGATAAACTGAAAGAACCAGAGCTTGTACAGAGTTTCAGGGAGAGCATAAGGGAACAATTGACAGGAATGGGGGAAAGAAATACTGTAGAAGAAGAATGGGTAGCTTTGAGAGATGAAGTAGTGAAGGCAGCAGAGGATCAAGTAGGTAAAAAGATGAGGGCTAGTAGAAATCCTTGGGTAACAGAAGAAATGCTGAATTTAATTGATGAAAGGAGAAAATGTAAAAATGCAGCAAATGAAGCAGGCAAAAAGGAATACAAACGTCTCAAAAATGAGATCGACAGGAAGTGCAAAATGGCTAAGCAGGGATGGCTAGAGGGTAATTGTAAGGATGTAGAGGCTTATCTCACTAGGGGTAAGATAGATACTGCCTACAAGAAAATTAAAGACACCTTTGGAGAAAAGAGAACCACTTGTATGAATATCAAGGGCTCAGATGGAAACCCAGTTCTAAGCAAAGAAAGCAAAGCAGAAAGGTGGAAGGAGTATATAGAGGGTCTATACAAGGGCAATGCTCTTGAGGACAATATTATGGAAATGGAAGAGGATGTAGATGAAGATGAAATGGGACATACGATACTGCGTGAAGAGTTTGACAGAGCACTGAAAGACCTGAGTTGAAACAAGCCCCGGGAGTAGACAACATTCCATTAGGACTACTGACGGCCTTGTGAGAGCCAGTCCTGACAAAACTCTACCATCTGGTGAGCAAGATGTATGAGACAGGCGAAATACCCTCAGACTTCAAGAAGAATACAATAATTCCAATCCCAAAGAAAGCAGGTGTTGACAGATGTGAAAATTACCGAACTATCAGTTTAATAAGTCACAGCTGCAAAATACTAACGCGAATTCTTTACAGACGATTGGAAAAACTGGTAGAAGTCGACCTCGGGGAAGATCAGTTTGGATTCTGTAGAAATGTTGGAACACGTGAGGCAATACTGACCTTAAAACTTATCTTAGAAGAAAGGGTAAGGAAAGGCAAACCTACGTATCTAGCATTTGTAGACTTAGAGAAAGCTTTTGACAATGTTGACTGGAATACTCTCTTTCAAATTCTAAAGGTGTCAGGGGTAAAATACAGGGAGCGAAAGGCTATTTACAATTTGTTCAGAAAGCAGTTGGCAGTTAAAAGATTCGAGGGGCATGAAAGGGAAGCAGTGGTTGGAAAGGGAGTGAGAGAGGGTTGTAGCCTGTCCCGATGTTACTCAAACTGTATATTGGGCAACCAGAAAAGGAAACAAAAGAAAAATCCGGAGTAGCTATTAAAATCGACGGAGAAGAAATAAAAACTTCGAAGTTCGCCGATGACATTGTAATTCTGTCAGAAACAGCAAAGGACTTGGAAGAGCAGTTGAACGGAATGGACAGAGTCTTGAAAGGAGGATATCAGATGAACATCAACAAAAGAAAACGAGGATAATGGTATGTAGTCGAATTAAGTCGGGTGACGCTGCGGGAATTAGATAAGGAAATGAGACAAAGTAGAAAAGGAGGTTTGCTATTTGGGGAGCAAAAAACTGATGATGGTCGAAGGAGAGAGGATATAAAATGTAGACTGGCAATGGCAAGGAAAGTGTTTCTGAAGAAGAGGAATTTGTTAACATCAAGTATAGTTTTAAGTGCCAGGAAGTCGTTTCTGAAAGTATTTGTATGGAGTGTAGCCATGTATGGAAGTGAAACATGGACGATAAATAGTTTGGACAAAAAGAGAATAGAAGCTTTCGCAATGTGGTGCTACAGAAGAATGCTGAAGATTAGATGGGTAGATCACGTAACTAATGAGGAGGTATTGAATAGAATAGGGGAGAAGAGGAGCTTGTGGCACAACTTGACAAGAAGAAGGGACCGGTTGGTAGGGCATGTTCTGAGGCATCAAGGGATCACAAATTTAGCACTGGAGGGCAGCGTGGAGGGTAAAAATCGTAGAGGGAGATCAAGAGATGAATACACTAAGCAGATTCAGAAGGATGCAGTAAGTACTGGGAGATGAAGAAGCTTGCAGAGGATAGAGTAGCATGGAGAGCTGCATCAAACTACACTCAGGACCGAAGACCACAACAGTTCAGTTGCGATGGATAGTAGTTTTATAACTATAATACAGTTGCCATTTACACAAAGAAAGAGGAGAAATATGTGCAAGGAACCCGACTTCCGCGTGGTGCTTGATGGGCAATAGTCCGCTGCTTCAGCTGCGTAGCGTGAGGGCTGCGCGGTGTGGGCCGTTGGGCGCGGCTAAGTAGATTGAGTAAAGCAGTATGGCCCGCACAAAATACATTGGATGGCGTGCCCTAACAGTCCAAACGACTCCGATATGCGGATGTCAATGGAACACAATGTATTAGGCGTCGGGCAAAGAGACCACTGCCACGCAGTCACTGTGGAACATGCGACTGCGTGCCTTGCAGCCATGTTAAATGTGGTTGCAATTGCTCCTGCTGTTTTACGTGGAACTCGTCTTGTCTATTGCACAGCATAACGCCCATTTGCTGCTGTAATTGACCGTAGTCAACCACCTCCTCTCCTTCGGCCAATAGTGTTCGTGGTTCCTAGCGCTTCCCACGCACGTGAAACAATGTTGCGAGAAACATCTGGGCTACGCTCCTCCCTCTTCGTCTTTTTTCCACTTTTCCGGTAACTCCTTTTCGTGTGAAGTCATCCATATGTTATCTCCAGGGCATTTTTTAACGAAGAACACCATCACAGCGCACTGTAACTGCTCTCTTATTAATGCGCAATGTCCTTTCTCTTTCATTCAAATGCCTCGTGTTGTGGGGCCACCCCATTTGGCGCTATGGTCACGATGACTTCACACCATGTTAGTCCAACTTTGTGTGCTCCGTAGGGAAACTTACGCAACACGATCCCGCACTTTCATTCGTTTTCACCAAGTAATTTATATGGTATATTACTTAACCTATAACGTCCTTAAGTTTTCCGTGCAGTGTACTTAAAGTTGGCTCGGAAAGGCACCTCGTCCTCCTTCATATTACTTTATATCGTATTTCTCACAAAAAGCCGGCCGGAGTGGCCGAGCGGTTCTAGGCGCCACAGCCTGGAACCGCGTGACCGCTACGGCCGCAGGTTCGAATCCTGCCGCGGGCATGGATGTGTGTGATGTCCTTAGGTTAGTTAGGTTTCAGTAGTGATAAGTTCTAGGGGACTGATGACCTCAGAAGTTAAGTCCCATAGTGCTCAGAGCCATTTGAACCATTTTCTTCTCACAAAAAGACGTTTCATATTGGCAGGAGCATTATCCTAAATGGATATCATACAAACTGCATTCCGTTAAATGCTGTATGTTGTATCCTGTCTACTCGTCACATGTGGGGTGCCTAGAAAACCTGCTTTCTCGGGTCGCTAGACAACATTTCAAACAAATCATATCAATGAATATAACACTTCCCTCAATTACCAAATCGACGAGTGTTTGAGGTCTCCGGGTATGTCTTATCAACTGGTCCATTCATTCGGTCAAATTTTGTCATAATTTCCGTTTCTCCCCAATTTTGTTCAGTACCACTTCATTAGTTTTGCGATCTACCTATGTCATGTTTAGCAGTCCTTTGTAGCACCGCATTTCGAAATCCTATTTTCTCGTCTTGTCTGTATCGTCCACCGCCAACGTTTTATCTCTTTACAAGGCGACATTCCAGACAAATGACTTCAGAAAAGGCTTTATAACATTTAACCTGATATTTAATGTTGACAATTTTTTCTTTTTCATATACGTCTTCCTGCCTGTTGCCAACCTGCATTTTGTATGTTCTCTGTTTCAGCCGTCAACACATATTTTGTCAGTCAAACAACACTTCCAGTGTCTTTATTAATGCAATTTCTCAAGCATCATCTCCATTCCCTTGTTTTAAATCTACTGGTGTTAATCTAGTAACCTCTTTTCAAGGCATCAAGCAATGAAGAAATTGGTGCTCAGTAATAGGATCTGGGAGCGAATGTCCATTAGTAATATTGATCAGCTTACTTTTATGTAAGTGAGGGACAGTAACAGTGTGCGATTACTGTCTGATAACGTCCGAATTTCACTAAACCCTATCGCTGATGCAGTCAAATATAGGTGCACGCAAAGCGTATCCTTTTGAACTTTCTTATTGCGCAGCAGGGTAGAGGTAACGAGGAATTATGGCTACTAAGGAGGCCCTGTGGAAGTCGAACTAGAAAATTAATTTACATCGGTGTCAGGCAGTAATGAAATTGGTTATTGAAGAGGTAGCACGTCGGACCTCCTGGAGTTCCAAGTTAATACGTGGCAGCCAACGGCGCAAACCACAACGGCTACTGGCTACATGACGGGACGGGCCCGGTTAGGCATCGGAGAAAGTTATTGTATCCAACTGTGTATTAGACTTTAGCACCTGCAGTACAGGCTCGTAAATTGGAAATAACCTGCAACACAGTGCGTTTATAATAATCAAGGTACTGATAACAATCGTTTCTTTTTTTGGTTTGTTATTAGCTCTAGTAATGAACAAGTCTGTAATGTTAAGCAGTAACACTGCACTCGTATTTCAACTGGCGATTTTATGCCTACTATTTTACGTCAAACTGTCTGTCATTTTCATCAAAAATATAAATAAACTTGAAGGGAGATCGTCTGTGGATGAGCCTGTGTGCTCAAGCTGCTTTTACTGCAGCTAGTGAAACAATAATTTCGTACCGTTTAATCTGGCCACTGTACGCAAAGCACAACTTGATAGTAGTCCAGGTTATCTTTGAACCATCTGACCAGGAAAGCTATAAGACAAGTTAAGGATCTTGCAGTGGAAGTCAAATTTGCTTTTAACAAAATTTTTATTTACTTTAAACCTTAACAAATGTAAAGCAAAAGTTTTTGTCGTTAGCATGATCTCATTTCCCTCTCAATTGAAACAAAGGTTGATCAAACGTAATCTGCCTTTAACAGAATCTTATTTACTCTTAAATGGAGGAAAGGTTCATCAGAAGTTAGCTGTGACACAAAGTTAGTTGAACCTTGAATTAGGTTAACAGAAGGTGAGAGTACAATTGTAGCGGGAATGCTGTGAAAGGAAGACTGCAGAGGGGCTGTAGCACCAAGATATCTCTGTCGGTGTAGATGCAAGATTAAAGAACGCAAATTCGAATTAGAAATATGTGAGCGATTTAATTTGCACGTCCCAAATCGCTACAACTGATTTCGAAAACTTACCTCTGCTCCAAGTTAGCAGATTTCGCTAGCCACGGTCGTCAGCTTCCGTCTTCCTTGAACACCAACCCCTTCCCTGAATCTTCATAAACTGCCTTCCTCCTGCTCGACTTCATACCTCTCAAAATTACACGTGGAAAGGCTGCGTCTATACTATTGCCAATATAAAGGCGACAATTGTCACAAAATTTTCTAAAAGTCGGGGTAAAGACAGCAAACTTCCCCTCTTTGCATACACGACACACATTTCATCTTCACCAGATTGGCACTGGAGTGAAGAAATACTACTTCGATTGGTCAGCTCATCCGCACGCTGCACTAGGCGGCGGAATGCAATCTCGTTGGGTGACTCAAATTCTCGGAGCAAAAACGGAGACCACACTCCAGCATCAGCTGACTAGCATCGTGGCGTCGGGCCTACGAAGCGAGCACAGAGAAGTCAGATCGTCTCACCTGATTTATCTCCTGGCGGTGGCGAGGCCAAAGCAACTTCCACCACCCAGATTGGTGCCGCTCGCCTGCACACAGTACTGGTCGCGTCGACAGACCTGACCAAGGTTAGCCCGCCCCCGTGGAGGTGTAATTGATGCAGTGAGGTTTACCGACGGGCTCTTTGGCCGACAAAAGGCCCCAAGCCCAACGCGATAACGCCAGCATGATGCTAATCTTCCTCTTCCAACACACAATCCGAGTGCCCACAAACGTAATGGCAAAATACTTGCCGTGAAATGAGTAGATATCGCATTGCAATATATGACAATAATGTTACAATCTGCTTAAAGCGTTTTGTGGGCTGAGATTCAGTGAGGAGTAGGAAATAAAAGAACAAGCCTCAATAAGATGAAAAAAATAACTTTACTGTAAAACAAAACAATGCAATAACCAAATAAAGGTAGTCTGATCCAAAGAGGGCATCTTTGAACATCTGTGGAATTAAAATCCACTGCTAGTTAACATTCAGTACCATGATGCTTTACCCTGTAAATTGCCGCGTGGTTGGATTCCGTTTGGCACGCTGTGCACAAGGTGGTCGAACGCTGCTACTCAGGCCTGGCCAGCCTTCGACGGTGGCCATCCTGAGGTGGGTTCCTGTGATGACGTACTGCTAGTTTCAACTGATGCCAAGCAGATTAAACCAGATTCATGCCAGCAGATGGCGCAGGCCACTCAATTCGATTGGAAAAAAGGAAGCCGGCCGGAGTGGCCGAGCGGTTCTAGGCGCTACAGTCCGGAACCGCGAGACCGCTACGGTCGCAGGTTCGAATCCTGGCTCGGGCATGGATGTGTGTGATGTCCTTAGGTTAGTTAGGTTTAAGTAGTTCTAAGTTCTAGGAGAAAAAGAAAATTTTCTGAGGGGTAGAAACTAAATAATTCACTTCTGTTTCAGTCACAAAACTGATTTATTTTCGAAAGGTCATTATTATTATCTCAGTTTTGTAAGACTCTAATAATAATAATTATATAACTTATCAATAATGATGTTTCTCAGTTAGTTGCCTTGATGCGGTAGAGGTTAGAGGTTCCTCATATAGTCCACGCATTACACTCATGTTGTGCTTTGTCCCGTACATCGCTGATGGTAAAGTGAGACTTATACACAAAAAATGCTAAATATCTCAAGAAAATGTCTTCTCCAAGTTGTATATAGTATTTGCAGTAGTCCAGCAATTGCTTCATTACTCGCTTCGAAATGGATAAATGAATCAATTGACAGAGTGACACAGCAGTAACTACATAAGGGCTATATAGTGCTGTCTATATTATTATTATTACTATATTGTTACTATTAATGCTATTAGCGTCTGTAAAGAACCATTAAAAGCTGAAGTCTTCCAGTTCCTGCCAGTTCAGAAGTAAGGACTGCAGCAATCAAGTGATTTACGTAAGTATATGCACACATTTTAAGTTGGTTGATTTTAAATGGGGTTGCAGTATGCAGGTCAAGCAAGTGCCACAGTGGAGGGGAGTAATGCAGGGGAAATACGTTTTCTAACGAGTGTCTACACTCATTGCAGATAGTTAGTTTTCTTATCTGAGAAATAGTTGTGGGTAGCACTTCGCAATGAACTGCGAATTCCTTCGTGATTCACTCTAACAACACACACACACACACACACACACACACGCACACACGCAAACTAAATATCGTTCATATTTAATGATTTTAAAAATAAGTGTTCCAAGAAAAGTCTTTTATTCTACAGTTTAGTTAAGTGCTAAATTTGGTGATAATGCGCGATTTGGGGGGCGCGGCAGCAGACAGCAGACAGTAGGTGGGGGTGGGGGGAGAGAGAAGCCGGCGGTACTAGCTAACGCCTAACTGCATCAGAGGTAGCAGCGTACCGAGAGGTTGGCCCCCACTGTACTAGAGGGGGCCGAAAAGGGGAAAAAAATTAGGTGGAGACTGGATGATATCCAACAAATGACTGAGAACGTGAATGTAAGTATTACACTGAGTTGAAGTTATAAGAAGAGAGGACGTCGTTGCAGGACGCATCAAACGAGTCGTAAGACTGACGGATCGAAAAACAAGGATTAAATCGCTTGCCAATGAGAGATTTAAAAGTCACTGAGACTTCCTGACGGATTATAGCAGTGTGTTGCATCAGAACCTTATCTTGAGAGGTTCCATGCCCTCTTTTGCATGTCGCCTCTCATTTTCATCAAGTGTATTAATGATTTATGTTATTGCACGATGTTAACAGGCCGAATTCAGGTATTGTAATGAGAGTGTTAGTACAGAGAGGTCAAAATGCTTTTCACTTGATTCCTATGCACGTTGTTTTACTTCCCTGGGTGGCCTGTGTGAGGCGAGCACCGGTGTACGTGGCACGGTTGAGGGCTGCACTTCTGCGAATACTGAGAGGGTCGGACATCAGGGGGCCTAAGCTCCTGGCGGAACGACTGACTTCGGTCGAGTTTCGCCTATCGTATGCAGGGCGAAATGACCTGCGAGACGTCTGAGTGTCGCCGCAGTTTATGTGTTTACCGTTCTGGCGCGTCTGGAACGAACACTCCTGGCACCGACTGGCTGCAATGTCCACATGATTCTGAGAATACCTGTGGACCGTGCCCTGGTTGGTGCGACTGTCTGGCGCTGGATGGCCGGTGTACTAGGCACGTTGTTTTCGTAGCCGGTCAAACGGCAAGTTCAGTGCCCTCAGCTGAATAGGAGAGACATGATTGGTCATCTTAAACTGAGGCTAGTTGACGTCATAAAGCCCTGCTCTAAATTGCAGGGAACGGTCGCTATTGACGCGAATGATGTTCTGAGACAGTGTGGGGGAATTTTGGAAACAGCACTGAATGCTGATTCGCGATTTTCGAGGATGGTAGGGAGTTGAGCAATATTGGCTTTACTCTTGCGTTGCGCGGGCGCACGTGGATTCGGGATCTGATCTTCGTCGGAATCGGAATGTCTAGTTAGTCGCACTTTTTCGGCAGAACTTAGAATTCTCGGACAGCCTTCGAGGCCAGGGGTTGCTGCACAGCAGAAGTCGGCACCTACATCATCAGAGCGTTGCCTACTGACGACCTGTTACAGATATCAGGATTGGTAAAGTATTTTGCGGCTCTGGTGTTGTAGGCCCTATCAATTTTATAGTGAAGTCCTCAACAGCACGCGCGCTCTCTTTGCTACAAGTCCACCTTACTTGTTTCTCCATGTGATCCCATTTGAGCTCTCATTACTAATCGCGATACTGCTATATAGTCGGGAGAGTAATATTTGATTCATTAGGACCTCCAGTCATGGTCGTCAATCTATTGCATCACAGAGAGTAGGAGCCCCTTGTTCTCTAGCCAAGTCTTATCCTCGTAACAGTTCAGTATACCCTATCCTTTAACTTACTGTTTGTGTCTATAATCATGTGCCTTTATGTTCTGATGTATAATAAATCTAATTCTAATATCTAATCCGCATATTATTTCGTAGATATATGGAGAATCCCATTTCCTGCTGTTTATTATGATAAAGTTCTCTTTTTTTCTGTGAGTAGATTGCTATTTTTATTAAATTATTGTGAGTGTGCACTCCTTATTTTACCAACTAGGAAGGTCCACCATCATTTCCTTTCGTTACCGTTGTGCGCATAATTAATTAGGTGCTAGGTGAGGAGGGGTCGAGGGCATGTCTCGTTCTCATGCAAAGTTCGTCAGAATTAAAGAGATACAAACTCTTCCCCACCCTGATACCTCGCAATCTTTCTACACATGGCCAACAAATCGTCCTCTCAGTTTAATGTCTGCCAATAGCACTCCCATACTTTCTAAATCTCACAGAAGTTCTCCTACAGACTTAGCTGGACTATAGTTCCAGGAAGAAATATTATTCAGAGTAGTCGTTTACCCACAAAGTATTGGTTGTTTCCGGAAAGGACCTTCACCACCCCTACGTTGGCCGAATCTTGTTTCTCCACCATTTCCTCCTACAGTCGTCCAGTCTTCTCATCGCCTACTTTGGTACACAGACTGAGGAAGCAGCCTTGTCCAAAACCTCGATGTACTCACCATTTAACTGGCCCCGCTGATCAGCTCTAAAGACACGTAGTGCAGTGAAAAATGCAGAATCATACAGCTTGCGACACTCCTGGATACTGCCTTACAGATTAACAGCTCGTGTAAGTGTATGAGAGTAACTGGATCGCCTCCGTAGCCAGTGCAAGCTACAACTTTTAGTATGGTAATCATCTCGAGGATTTTAGGTTGGAGTCCTTAATACTTCCATAACATGGAAGTTGCGGGGAAAGTCTCATACTCAAAAATGGACATCTGGGATTAAAAAAATATATTATCTTGGGCTACCATGTGTGGTGTGTGGAATGATAATTGGCATTCTGTAGGAACTATTTCTGTTGCTATGTTATTAAAAGTGGTTTTGTTGTCAACAGCGAAAAATAGCTAAGGATTCGGTCCCCGATACATCATTTTCTCCCACTTTCCTCTGTAAGGAAAGTGATATTGATATTTGGGATGCAGTCTGAAGACGAAAAATGATCGCTGTACCATAGTAAGCATACTCCCAAAAACTTTCTAAATGTTTTTACATTCCCCCCACCCTTCTTAAAGAACTGACACCGATTGTCAGCACTCTGCAGACATCTTGTAACATTTTAATGAGAGCATGCCATAACGTTTCCAAGTAATTGTGTCAGCTAGTTCTAATATTATCTCCAATAATCTATTGATGAAATGGAAAATTTTGTTCTTATTTTGTTACTTTTGTTTGAACTGTGTATGTTCCGCGCCAGTACTTTTCGATTGCAGGACACGATCTTACGCCCAAAGTCTTTTCATTAAAATATAACTTGATCTGCAAGTCCTCTGATGCTTTTGTGTAGAAAAATGTCGAGAACAAGCTGGCGTTTTAAGTTCACGTTTTTCCGCATTAAAAGTCCGTTAGGAAGGGAAAAAAATAAAGAATTTTTCATACGACAACCACCGTTATCAAGTTATCCTTCGGGAGCACTAGTTTTTGTCTACACGTTATTGAAAGACTGCCACAGTAAATTTACTTTGGTTTAATTTATAAATCACGAAAGCGGCCGCCTTTTCCTTAGATCTCTGCTCGTCGAACCGTTTATGGCTGCAGAGAGCACTCCGGGGCACCGTACGAAAGTTTGCCAGCACGTGAACGACAAGGCGTAATTGCGCTTGCTGGCCGTACGCATGCAAAATCCGGCGCATTAGTGTCAGGAAGCTGATATAAAGCACCTCATTGCTCCGTGTATCGGCTCTGCTTAAAAGCGCAGTTGTGCGCCGGTGGAACGCCGTTGTGCTGAGGAATGTACTGAACTTTTAGAACTCGGTGAAAACTGTGCGACCTTCCCACTAGGAATACAAGGGAGGGCGTGGTCTTCAGAAAAAGGTATCCGCACCGTGCTAAGTAATGAGCGGAGCAGTGAATGTGACGAGGTTCATATTTCATTAGTCAGAATTAAAGAAATGTCTCACACATGCAGAATTTACTACAAAAATGTTCTTAATAGTTTTTTTAAAATGGCTCTGAGCAGTGTGGGACTTAACATCTAAGGTCATCAGTCCCCTAGACTTAGAATTACTTAAACCTAACCAACCTAAGGACATCACACACATCCATGCCCGAGGCAGAATTCGAACCTGCCACCGTAGCAGCAGCGCGGTTCCGGAGTGAAGCGCCTAGAACCGCTCGGCCACAGCGGCCGTCAGTAGTTTTTTCATAAATTGTTTCCTTACCGCAGTGTACCGATTTCAACAGTATTCAATCATATTTACAACAAATTTTGAGACTGATATATAAAGGGCCGTCACATGAAAATGAGATAAACGGAAAAATTATAAAGTGTTTAATACTTCAAAAGTCATCGACATAGGTGTTAATACATTTCCCACGTGTGACATGACGGTCATTGCCTTCGTGGAAAAATGTTTGCGGTTGCCTACGGAACCATGACTGTACCCAGGCATGGACCTCTTCCTCAGAAGCAACTAAACGGCGATGAGTGTCTTTATTCATGGCTTCGAAATTATTAATGTCTCATGCGCTGAGATCGGACCGCTCACATGTTGCCAATGTTGTTTCGTACACGCTGCAAAAGCCTATGTAAATATTCCACAATATGAATATAACATGAATCCTTTCCGCTCCTTGCGAACGACATCTTTTACGTATTTACAAAGCTATGCTAATTGTGTTCGTCAAATAGTTTCGGCGCCCAACAAAGAGTTACCATAGAAAAGTATAAGGGGCAGTCATATGAAAACCGAACACCCGCCACAACAGGACCATGACTAGTTAAAAGTAATCTCCACAAGCGTTAAGACATTAATCCCACTGGGAGACGAGACGATAAATTCCCGTTTCATAGAACGCGGTCGCCAGCTGAGAAATCGACAACCGGACCCACTCTTGCACTTCTTCGTCCGACTCCACGAATGACCTCCTTCGGGTCGCCAAAGATGTGTAAACCACATAGTAAAAGATCAGACTGTCTGGAGGGTGTAGCAGCGTTTCCCAATCTAATCGCCGAAGCGCAGCTTTCGTCCGATTCGTAACATGGGGGCAGCGGTTATCATGCAACAGGATGATTCCGTTCGACAGCAACCCTGGGCGTCTTCAGTTTACGGCGCGTCACAGTTTCTGCAAATTGTTTTCATAGCGCTGCGCACTGATTGTGGTTCCATGCTCGAAGACCTCGATGAGCAAAGGGTTCTTGCAGTCAAGGAAGATCATGACCTTACCGGAACTTGTGTGAACAGCTTTGGATTTCTTCAGTGGGGGAGATGTGGGACGTTTCCGCTGTTAGATTTGTGATGTGCTGTCGGAAGCTGTCGGGTAGAATTAAGCTGTCGGAAGATAACGCCCGCCACCACACTGTCAATCGGACGAAGGTTACGCTTCAGCGATTTGGTTGGGAAACACTGTATTAACCTCCGAACGACTTGGATCTTTCACCGTGTGATTTTTATATCTCTGGCAACCTGAAGAAAGACTTGCGTGGACAACGATTTCAATCGGACGAGGAGGTACATGAGTGGGTGCGGTTGTAGGTCCGACAGCAGCCGACCGCATTCTACGAAAAGAATCCCAATGGGATAAATGTCTTAACGTGTTTGGTGATTACTGTTGAATGCAACCATCTTATGATCCCGTTGTGGCAGGTGTTCTGTTTTCATTTGACTACCCCTCATAGCAAGTGTACTGAAATAACGTGCTTGCACACTTTTAACTAATCTCGTCACAGAGAGATCAGGACTAAAACACAAAGAAGGTTGGCAAATTTTAAAAAATACTGCAGAATCAATTTTTTAGTAATATACGAGAACACTTATCCTTACCGTGAATAATAGGTTTGGCTCTGGTGTAACTTATCCAATAGTTCAGTCTGGACTGTTGTTACTTTATAAAGAGTGGCTGACGGCGAACAGTACATTTTCATTTGGCTATTACGAGGTTTAGCGAATATTTATATCAGTGTAAATTATAGGTAACTGATCTATATACATTGACATTACTGAAAATCCAAACTCAACATTATCTGTTGTAAAGTACATCACACAAATGGCTTTCATCATAGGTGATGCAGTGCTGAAGACTTTCGTGTAACCGCCTCATTACGTTCTCAATTACTTATTGAGAAAAGGTATCTGTCCTTTCCATGATTTAGACTGTCATGAGTATATTGTAGTTACCTAAAAAACACTTTTCTTGAGATGATCTCGAAAAAAAAAAATTAATGGCTGAAAGATCAGGCGACCTCGGCGGCCCTTCTTTGTGTACGAAAAAATCGAACGTTTTGTTTATTGACAAGCCCATTCAAATTTGTCTCTTCAGACATGCTGGAAATGCTTCATTCGCGTCAATTTCGCCTAGTAATGTTGTGCAGAAATTGCGCCTACTCACTTTATCTCCCGTCATAGCTATTGCGCCACTTGAAACTTAAAGGATGAAACTTAAAGGATCAAACTTCAAATCCAGTTTCACAATACTCTGCAAAGAGTTGTAAGAGATTTGTAATGTTCTGGAACGGCGACTGAGAGATCGCTATAAGAGTTGCCCGGACTCGTCGCATATTTTCCAGCTTTATAACTGTTATTTTAGGTCTCTTTTGCTTTACGTTGGTTAGGAACCCATTTCACACCATTATTTCATCAACGTGGGTACTGTCCTTCTGTCTGTAACATGGAAATGGCAGTCCATTCTAACACGCACGTGTCGTGAGTACACATACAGACTGACAATTTTTGAACTATATTAAATAAAATGAGATAAAGACCGGTGTGCGACAAGGTGATGGATTGTCACCACTGCTCTTCAACCTTGTTCTGGATAAAGTCATCCGAGAATGAGAGAAGGAACTGAAAACCCAGGACCACAGGAAACCCATTCAACTCGGACGAAAGAATTATGAAATCAACGTCAGTTGTTTAGCTTTCGCAGACGACCCTGCGATACCAGCGGCCAGCGGTCAAACAGATTGAAGTCCTCAAGGAATGCGCTGAGAGAACTGGACTACAGATTTCATTCGAGAAGAGCAAGTTCATTTGCACTAAATTCGACATTCAGGAACTGAACGCAAAATACGGACAGACCAAAAGAGTTCCACATTTCAAATATCTAGGTGAGATCATAGAACGAACAGAGTTGGAAAAGGAAGCACAGAAATTTCGGTTACAAAAGCTCAAACGAGCATATGGGAGAATGCGTGAAATCTACGACAAGAAATGTATGTCCATTCATACAAAGATCAAACATTATAATACAGTGATTAAACCTGAAGTGCTATAAGGGAGCGAAACCTTGGTACTTGATAGAAAAGGCGATCTGGAGAACATCTTGGAGGAGGAAATAAAGATAATGAGGAAAATGCTGGGACCAGATAAAACAGAAGAGGGGTATAGACTCAAATCGCCAAATCAACAGAAGAACTGCCCAACCTTGCCGCAGATATCAGGAAACGAAGGCTGAAATTCTATGGACACATTCATAGACTCCCATCTTCAAGGGTAACTCACAATATTTGGGGAAACTGAAGAACATCCGCTGGATAGAAGAAGTCAAATATGACTTGGAAAAATCACAGATAGGAACATCGGACATACTAGACAGGAAACTTTACCGTCAGAAGATAAATAGATGGGTAGTATAGCCAGAGAATGAAGTCCCTAAAAGATAAGGGACCAAGTGGTCAGAAGAAACGAAGAAAGCACATAGCGAAAGAATGAAAGCGATATGGGCTATTTGAAAGGCGAATCATAAATGTAATGACTGATCCGACAGGGTCCATATGCACATAATAATAATAATAGTAATAATAATAATAAAATCGTCATAACTTGAGAACGGTTTGCGTTAGGACGTTCAAAATGCACGGTTGGCTGCCGGGCATAATGACAATTAGTATGCGCTGTATGGTTCTGTTTAGCGACGATGCCACATTCATCTGGATGGGTTCATCAATAAGAAAAATTGGCGCATTT
The DNA here is from genome assembly GCF_023864275.1 of Schistocerca cancellata. Lineage (NCBI taxonomy): Eukaryota > Metazoa > Arthropoda > Insecta > Orthoptera > Acrididae > Schistocerca > Schistocerca cancellata. Next base: position 598,064,828 of record NC_064631.1, on the reverse strand, counting down.
GGGGGACTGAGGATCCTCATTTTGCGTTCGAGAAGTCTTCACCCTTAACGGGTGACTGTGTGGTGTGCAATGTCCAGTCACGGAATAATCGGTGCGATATTCCTTGATGGCATGGTGACTACCAAACGGTACGAGAACTTTAGGGACCGCATTCTGGCTCTAGTGTCCCATAGTCGACTGGAATGGTTCTCGATTGGCCACCATATTCTCCGGATCAGAATACATGCAACTCCTCTTTGTAGGAATGCGTTTTAGACCAGATGTACAGCAATAACTCTAAATCCATTCAGGAAGTCATCGACAGCATCGATGTTCCGACACTTCGGCGGGTCATGTAGAATTTCGCTATTCGTCTGCGCCACATCGATTCCAGGCATGTCGAATATGTCATAACCTAAATCCAAGTATCTGTAGTGACGATTACATGTTGAATAAAGTGCTTGTAGTTTGTAACTAATTTACGTTTTCATGTAGTTCAATAATTGTCACCCCGTATATGTTAGCAGGGTGGCCGATTGAAAACGTACTATTTCCGAGAAGAACCGAGACAGAGAGGGCCGATTGTGATGATCCACAATACTTTATTTACTAATACTTGTCTTGCTTTGAGCGAACTTTTGTAGTGTGTTGCCGTTTCAGTAGTGTTGTCTTGGTGCATCACACACACATCTCCACTTTGGAAACAACATGAGGAAGTGTATGTCATCAGGTGTCATCAGGAAGACAGGCAGGTTGATCGCTCTTACAGTCTCAAGCTTAGCTCACTCCCATGCGAGTCCGGCCTGCTTTCGGACTCATCACATCAAGGATCGTTAGTTAGAACGCTCGCCAACTGATATCGTTCCTTATAAGGCAGACGTAATTGCCCACCATACTGAGAGAACTAATTATCGCGTCTCTGGCTAAACTGCCGTAAGTAGCTGTTAATTCTGGTTTAACATGCGACACCTACCCTACTCTCTGCTGTATGGAGGCTTAGTGGTGTAATAACATTCTGCAACATGCCATGAATTACCGTAGATGAGGTGAAATTCCATTCGTGATTAATTAGTCCCCTTTCCTTTCTGTTCATTTTTAGAGGATACAGTTTCATACCAAATGAACAGTTTCAATGATAGACTCTAATACACGTTCCATAATCCCGTAATTCCGAAACTGTTTTGACAAGAAGCACCGGTCTCTTTCTGATTGCACTGGGAAAGTCTGATCCGAACACAAATCCAGCAGTTTCACCCGGCTAGCTGTGTTCATCAAACCTCTCAAACGGTTCTTTGTAGTGGATGACGTCAAACATTTCGTTATTTAGAGTCGATTGCCAAATTTCACACCATTCAGATATCTTTACTACATTGTATTGCAATTTGGTTTGATCTTCTGATGACTTTATTAGTCGATAAACGACATTCGTGACTTGCAAACAACCTAAGACGGCTGCTCAGTTTGTCTCCCAAATCGTTTATATAGATAAGGAACAGCAAAGGGCCTGTAACACTACCTTGGGGAACGCCAGAAGTCGCTTCTGTTTTACTCGTTGCTATTCCGTCAGTTACTAACATGAAATCATAAATCCAGTCACATAACTGAGACGATATTCGATAAGCACGCAATTTCACTACAAGCCGCTTGTGTGCTACAGTGTCAAAAGCCTTCTGGAAATCCAGGAATACGGAATCAATGTGAAATCCATTATAAATAGCACTCAACACTTCTTGCGAAAAAAGAGCTAGTTGTGTTTCACAACAACGATGTTTTCTAAATCCATGTTGACTGTGTGTCAGTAGCCCATATATGTTCCAAAACCCTGCTGCATGTCGACGTTAATGATATGGGCCTGTCATTTAGTAGATTACTCCTACTACCTTTCTTGAATATTAGTGTGACCTGTGCAACTTTCCACTCTTTGGGTATGGATCTTCCGTCGAGCGAACGGTTGTATATGATCGGAATCTATGGAGCTAACGCATCAGCATCCTCTCAAAGGAACCTAATTGGTATACAATCTGGACCAGAAGACTTGCTTATATTAAGTGATTTAAGTTGCTTCACTACTTCGAGGATATTTACTTCTACGTTACTCACGTTGGCAGCTGTTATTGATTCGATTTTTCTAATATTTACTTCGTCTTATTTTGTGAAGGCATTTCGGAAGGCTGTATTTAGTAACTCTGCTACGGCAGCATTGTCTTCGATAGTATCTCCATTGCTATCGCGCAGAGAAAGCATTGATTGTTTCTTGCAGCTAACATACTTCACATACGACCAGAATCTCTTTGGATTTTCTGCCAGCTTTCGAGATAAAATTTTGTTGTGGAAAGTATCATAAGCATCTCGTATTGAATTCCGCGCTAAATTTCGAGCTTCTGTAAGAAATCGCCAATCTTGGCGATTTTGCGTCTGTTTAAATTTGGCATGTTTGTTTCGTTGTTTCTGCAACAACAGTGTTCAGTCCGCACCAAGTAGGATCAGCTCCGTCGTTTTTTTTAATTTATTTGGTACAATAAATCTCTCTACACTTATGTTATTAATTTGGAAGGAGTGGAGATTGTCTCTCAGAAAGGCGTCAAGTGAAATTTTATCTGCTTTTTTGAATAGGTATATGTCCGCCCCAGTAGCTGAGTGGTCAGCGTGACGGATTGCCGTCCTCCGGGCCCGGGTTCGATTCTCGGCTGGGTCGGAGATTTTCTCCGCTCAGGGACTGGGTGTTGTGTTGTGTTCATCATCATTTCATCCCCATCCGGTGTGCAGGTCGCCCAATGTGGCGCCGAATGTACTAAGACCTGCGCCAAGGCGGCCGGACCTGCCCCGCGAGGGGCCTCCCGGCCAATGACGCCAAACGCTCATCATCATCATCAATAGGTATATTTTTTGTTTATTTTTGGAGAATTGGGGGTTACAATATTCAGTCTCGCTACGACATCTCTGTGTTCACTAATCCCTGTATCCGTTTTGATGCTCTGTATTAACTCAGTATTATTTGTTACTAAGATGTCAAGTGTGTTTTCACAACCGTTTACTATTCGCGTGGGCTCACGAACTAACTACTCAAAATAATTTTCAGAGAATGCGTTTAGCACAATTTTGGATGATGTTTTATGAGTACCTCCGGAATTAAACATGTATTTTCGCCAACATATCGAGGGTAATTTAAAGTCACTACCAACTATAATCGTATGAGTCGGATACGTGTTTGAAATCAAACTCAAGTTTTTTTTAACCTTTCAGCAACTGTATCATCTGAATTGGGAGGTCCGTAAAAGGATCCAATTATTATATTATTCCGGTTTCCAAAAATGATCTCTACCCGTACTAATTCACAGGAACTATCTACTTCAATTTCGCGACAAGATAAACTATTTCTAACAGCAACAAACACGCCACAGCCAATGGTGCTTAGCCTATCCTTACGGGACACCGTTTGGCAAAAATTTAAAAATTTCGGGTGCGCTTATCTCCGGCTTTAGCCAGCTTTCAGTGCCTATAACGATTTGAGCATCAGTGCTTTCTATTAATGCTTGGAGCTCTGGTACTTCCCAATACAGCTACGACAATATGCAACTGTTACACCGATAGGTGATGTATCTACGTTCTTCCTGTGTGCGGCCTGCTGACTTTGTGACGGAAGCCCTTCTCGTGCTTCCCCGAGACTCTCTAACCTAAGAAACCGCCCAGTTCACGCCACACAGCCCCTGCCACCCGTGTCGCCACGTCCTGCGTATAGTGGACACCTGACCTATTCAGCGGAACCCGAAACCCAACCACCCTTTGGCGGAAGTCTGCAGCCTACACGGTCGCAGAATCGTCTGTGCCTCTGATTCAGACCCTCCACTTGGCTCTGTACTAGAAGTCCACAATCATCATTTTCGATTATGCTGCGAATGGCCAGCTCTGCTTTCATCTTGCATGCAAGACTGGCAGCCTTTACTGCTTCTGTCAGGCGCTCGAAACCAGAGAGAATCTCTTCTGATCCAAAGTGACACACATCACTGGTACCGACGTGAGCCACCAGCTGCACCCTGTGCCCTTCATCGTATCTGCGAGAACCTGTTCCATATCTGGAATGGCTCCAGCCAGTATGCACACCCGGTGCACATTGGTTTTCTTTCCCTTCTTTGCAGTCATGTCGCTAAGGGGCCCCATAACGAGCCTAACGTTGGAACACAACTATCAATAATCCCACCCCCTGAATGTCCGTATCTTACAGGCTGAGAGGTTTCCTCTGATACAGGACAGGCAATGGGATCTGGTTCAGCGACAGTGTCAGCCACAGACAACATCTAGAACCTGTTTGTCAGACAAACCGGGGAGGTCTTACGTGTGGTTGCCTAGGAAGTCTTTCGCCCCCTGCTCCGCCCTGGGGCGACCTCCCACTCGACCACAGTTGAGGGGTCTGGTCATGCAGTAACTGTGCTGGCCACCGATGAGGACCAATCGGAGGACTCGGCCAGCCCACAACAGTATACCTATCCACTGCAGCCTCAAGCTGTGTAACTGAAGTCATCATAGCCTGGAGCTGAGAGCGAAGTGTCACCAACTCGGCTCCCATCCGCACACGACAATCGCAGTCTCTGTCCATACTTACAACTGTGGAAAACTAAATTATGCACATAAACGGACTATCATCACATGCTGTGCAACTCTACTGTAGACACTGACGAAAACGCCAGAACTGTGTCTAATAAATTAGATTAATATGTAGAGATACAAAAACCTAACTACCGAAGCACTCAGGTGAAACTAAACAATTGGCCACTGATTAGGAATTTGTAATATGTCACAAAATCGCTTTACTTTTCGACGCAAACGAAAATGCGAGAACTGTGGCTGTTACATATTAAATTAACACGCAGATGATGATATAAAATTCGCTCCTGGTTGTGTTGGATTATATAGCAGAAGGTTCATTAAATTGGTCGTGAAGTCTGTCCTTCAGAGAATGCAGTCAGGACATTGTTGATGGAGAAGCAGTTACCCCCATTACATCCCACTTTTGGAAGCAATGGGGCTAAATGTTCAATTTTGTCGGTGAATCACTTTTTAATATGTGTATTAAGGATTTTGATCGCCGGTCTATAATGAGCTAAAGTTTTTACTTTAAAGTGTAAATTATTCTGAAAATAAGAATTTTAAATATGTATTTTCCACAATTATTTACTGACTTCATAGATGGCAGTTTATATTTTTCTGTCATCTATATAATTTTGACCCAACAGTTTTTGTCTCACGTACACCAAGAACGTATATCTGAAAGTTAGATTTACTGCAGTTGGAGACAACACAAAGCTTTAAACTCGGTCTCCCGTTATCTCCCAGAGAATGGCGAGTGAGAAGCTTCGGAACACGGCGGTACACGTTGACCAGTTTACTCATCTGATACCCCGAGATGGAATTAACCAGCAAAATTCGCTGTGAAATTTACATTGATAAGATATCTCCTGTTTCCATTAATTGAGTCAATTTTTTGTACGTCTCATTGACGTGAGGTAAGGAAGGAAGTGGGTCAAAGCTCGTGCACTTCAGTCTGGCTGTGGCCGAAAAGATTTCAGTTAACGGAAACAGTCGACACAAAACGCCACACTATCCACACTAAATGATGTGTAAGGTCTGCGCAAAACTCTGAAGCAGGCACTGGCGCGGTCTTTGAACAAAGGAGAGAGGGGGTTGCATTCCGGCCATACGGAAATTGAGTCGTTTTGGGGCATTTGTTCGTGAGATGCTGGGATGTCAAGTTGGTAGTGATGAATGCAGAGCAATTGCTGGTTTCGTGAGATCACTGCAATTCAACGTAGCTTGCGTCAAAGAAACGTAATATCATCTCATCTCTTAATCATTGCTACCAGTTATTGTAATGTTGTGCCAGGTGTTAACCGTTGGGGTTTTTACCAAGTTACTTAGCATGGGTTCACGTCCTCTGCCGGCCGTTGTGGCCGAGCGCTTCTAGGTGTTTCAGTCTGGAACCGCGCTACTGCTACGGTCGCAGGTTCGAATCCTGCCTCGGGCATGGATGTGTGTGATGTCCTTAGATTAGTTAGGTTTAAATCTAAGTTCTAGGGGACTGATGACCTGAGATGTTCAGTCCCATAGTGCTCAGAGCCATTTGAACCATTTCACGTCCTCTGTGTCTTCTTGAATCTATGGAACTGCATTCCATACTCGTACTGTTGGTGTATTCGCATGGCTTTTCCAATAAACTCCGTCCGAACAGGTCTCGAAAGACCCTAACGGTACTGACCGACCGCCGTGTCATCCTAAGACTATAGGCCTTACTGCATGCTGATATGGAGGGGCATGAGATCGGCACATTGTTCTCCCGGCCGTTGTCAGTTTTTGTGACAGGAGCCGCTACTTCTCAATCAAGTAGCTCCTCAGTTTGCCTCACAAGGGCTGAGTGCAACCCGCTTGCCAAAGTGCTCGTTAGACTGGATGGTCACCCATTCAAGAGCTAGCCAAGCCCGACATCGCTTAACTTCGGTGATCTCTCGGTAACTGTGTCAAGGCCGTTATCAACATTTTCAATACCTTTCATAAATGTTTTGGAGATGCAGTGAGCAAATGAAAGTGGATTTTGTGCATCCCGTAGTTTGTAGGCAGCTTTTCACTCAGTGTTTGTCTAGTCGATTAGCGTATTTGAGACTTCTGGGAAATATATTCTTATGCACATGGTGCTTCAGCTGCCCCTACCGTTACGTTTTATGCAACCCACACTGCGTCTGTATCAGGAACAGTATCCAGACAGGCGGCAGCGACGTAATCGATGTAAGTTCCCTCTCAAAGCTTTGTGCGACAATTAGCAAACGGAATCTACTGTAAAAAGTACAAGTGAGGATTGGCTTTGAGTTATATGGTATTTTTGAACGAAGTTATACCTTCCTTCTGCCATGCTTATCCAAGTGCCTCCAGTTTTTCTTTGTGTGATTAGCTGTGTAGTCATACAGGTTTCGGATGTCTCTGTAAGGTTATTCCGTTTATAGTACTCAGTCTTTCGTAAATGGTTCAGACGTTATATACTGGAAAGTTGTTACTTCAGTGCTTCCCTTCTTGATATCTCCTATTAATTTCGTTGTTCCTGATGGTGAAACTGACTTTATGAGATAAAGGTTTTGAGTCACTCACGAAAGATTAAGAATGAATGGAATAACCTTAAGAGAATCGTCCTAACTCTGTATGACTACACTCCTGTTCGCGAGAAGAAAGACTGGAGACACTTGAATAACTGTGGCAGAAGTAAGGTACATCTTTATCCAAATATACTGTGAAACTCATGGTCAATCCTCACTTGTACTTTTTACAGCATGATCCCAACTGTGATCCAAAGCTTCGAGAGGGCACTTACATCAATTATGAGGCTCGTACCTGATACAGATGTAGTTTGGATTGCATCAAACGAATCAGTAGGGGCAGCTGAATCACCTGTAGAATGGCTGCTCTTTCTAAACAAGTTTAGTTTACCTGAGAACAGTAAATCTAATGTTGAGCGATTTTTGCTCGTTATATCAACCTGTGGATTATGAGTCTTTATGACCCTCCACGTGTCGTGGTGCCATTAAGACTTTTTAGAGAAAGTTTTGGTGTACTGTTCGTAATTTTTTTCATATTAATCGTTTTGTGTAATCACTTTGTTTAAAAATTGTGGCTGAACTTTTGAATATATTGATACTTCAAACTTGCAATACAATTCTTGAGGGCAAAAGTCTATAACTGCACACAGATTCACTGTGAAATTCTGCCAGTATATGGACCAAACGCAGGGTCGCGTCCAGCCATAGTGAAACAGTGGCAACAATTTGACCAAGGATGCGCAGATTTAGGTGATACTGATCAGGAACGAAGGCCGTCGTCATCGACCAAAGGTGATCGACGATGGATTCGCAGCAATCACAGATTTTCCAACGATGTTAACACATTGGTTCCTCAGTGGCTCTGTGAACAAGCATGGATTTATTATTAAATTCTGAGGAAAACAGACGGTTGTGAAAATGAAATTTATAGACAAACTGTTTCGTAGTGTGAATTGTTTTTAACTAAGTCTCAACATCCTATACTTTCTACTAAATATTAATTAATATTTAAGATCACACTTATTATTAATATTAATTCACAAAATTTTCGTTTACATGTTGTGACAACAGTGTCTTTTTACAGTTGTAAAGTTTTTAATTAATATGAAACTAATTCAGAACATAAAGAACAGACACTAAACGCGTCACACACCCAACCACCCACACACCCACACACCCTCCCACACACACACATACATACACACATACACACACACACAAGTATGACCTATTCCAACACTTCATGGTCCTCATTATCACAATTTTCAGTAAGCACATTCCATGGCTTAAGCGTCTGATAAAACTGCCGATGCACCTCCGATTATGAAGTACTACTACTACGTACGTGATGTAGACACTAAATTACGTTGTGTACCGGAGATACCAACTGAGCAGTGCCGAGCAACAAAATTATAGGTTGGGCCCATATGGAAACTAGTATCCGAGAAATCGGTGAGACAGCTTTTTGTGAATGTACAGTCGTGCTCAAAAGTATCCGAATGACCTAATTCGCATGCAACCCACATAACGCAGCTCCTTAGCAGGTCCTCTAATCGTTCCTCGGTACAGTCGTTTGACTATTGAAAATGGTTCCAACAAGTCACCACTAGAAAAAACTGCTCTGTATAGCAATAACTCAATATGTAAAGCTGTAACACGATACTACAAATATCAGGGAACACCTTATCACAGATAAGATTGTCATTAAGGCTTGTAAGCTCGCATTTATTACAATAAATGACATACCTGCAATGTTACGACTCTCAGTATTACGTCAGATAAGTAACGCACGAAGTAAGTTCGTCGTTTCCATGATTTCCTCTTCAAAGTAACATACCGTACTTATTATTTAACATGCAGACTAGGCAAACATTTCGTGACTGACGGAAACTAACAATCATTCCTGACTATGCATACAGAGAGTGATATACCTCGATTTTAGTCAGTGTCAGTTGGCAAATATTAACTTAAAATCACATAACGTAACATTTTTAACGGATGGGAATTCCTATCAAGCATCTATTGTCCCTCTTAACAAACCACGAGACATGGTAAATATTGCCTCTTCACAAGTAACTTACCTGAAATGCCGTGAGGTAAAGCTTTGTGTTGGACAGGAATTCGAACGCAGAACCTAATCAAATTGTTATCGAAACACAATCAACTGTGCATATCGGATTTTCTCGGCTGTAGCTAGGTTTTTAACTGAAATGACAAGACGAAACATTAATTTTTTCCTTCCCAGGACTCCAACCCGACACCTATCGCTGTTATATTCTAGAGAAAACCAACGTTAAATATGGGTTTGCTACAAGCGACATGTGAGCATATTTGAAGTAAACGAAGAGTTCAGTGCTGACTGGGAATCGAACCCCACACATATCGATGTTGACTACGCACAAAGAGACGTTACCTACCGAAATTTTCTCCAACAGCATCCTTGAACTTACAGTTATATCGCAAATATTTCTGTGTCACACTGGTAGTCAAAAACGTCAGATATCGTTAGTGCTAACAACGAATGAAAATACTTTAATAATCAAAATTATTATCTGCCAGCAGATAGGTGTTCTCATGCTAGAGTTTGATAATACATAATGAAAACTTTAGTGCTGGGCCAAGTTTCGAACCCATCCAAGCGCAATATGTGGAAATGTTGAGGAATCTGCAGTTTTGAACCAACAACAAATTGTAGTCGAACTGTATTATCACGAAAGGATCAAATTCCGCGTTGAGGGCAGTCTGAGTTGCATTCGCAGTTCAGAACCAATTTTATCGCCATACAGGCGCTCAAATAAAAGATGGAATAAGCGTCCTGTACCCTACATAGCGTTTGTTTCGTCACTAGAAATAAATAACTAGTATAATAGAGGTTACTGGTGATAGAGTTTCTACATGTCACCACTCCTGACTTTATTGTGGTTCAACCTAACGTCTACTTGGTAGAGACGGAATATCATGATTAATGTGAATTTCAGACCACAATGCCGTTACACCTTCTTCACTTGGCGTAGCCAGAAGAGAATACAATCTGTCCCTCCCTATCAAAAATCATCGGCAGAATTTGAAATCGAACCCAGTCCATCCGGATATCAACCTATTATCAATGTAACAGACCACCGAATCGTCTGCTCATAACGCTGTTGCGCCACACTGGATTAGAATTCTGACACAGAGGCTCCATGTAGTGGTTTGCACCATGTTCAGTACATTCATTTACTTGGTTGACCGAATCGACATGAACTACCTGCCTCAGTTACCCAGACATACATTCGACTCTATGTTGTAATCACCGAAATAAAATCACGTAACTGCCACCTACACAGAACTGCCAACAGCGTAGGGTGCAGAAATTTAAATAGGAAGTGTTCCTTTCCACTTGAGCTACTCTAGTGCGCTATCTGTTTGTTGAAAACGTCGTGCAGTGCAAAAGAAAAGCTGTAACTGTCTGTCTCTCAGAAGTCTAGATCCGGTCATATGCACTATCTCACAACACTGTTGAATGCTGAAGCTCTGGAGGAAGTGTTATTGACTTCTGGAGGTGCCATAGCTGCATGTCGGCTAGTAGCGTAATGGTAAGCGTCGTGCACTGTAGATAAAACGTCGCGAGTATGAGTACATTCACTGCTACATTTTTTTTAAACGCAAATCTGCTATCTGCTGAAGTTATCGATCTAATGGAACTTTGAACATAATTCCCTTCACTTCTCAACCCAAAATAGTCGCATGTCGAAAAGGGCTAACTTCTGTAACATTTTGTTCTTTTCAGGTTTAATAGACAGCCAGGCAGCAGATGCATCTCGAAACTTTTGTATTATGTATGGGGAGAGCGCATCGCTCCAAAATACGCCAGAAAAGTATTTTCTACATTACCTGTCACGTGATGGTGGCATATTATTCTTCTTCAAACCTTGTTTGAAAGCTTTAACTCAGAACTAGTTTTCTAAATGCATGTAATCAATAAACTGCATGTGCATTGTCAGACCGTTATAGATAATATCAGAGAATTTGCATATATCGTTGATGATAAATTTCTCTCTCACGTTTACTATTGTTTTAACAACACTAAAAGAAACCTTACGGAAATTGTGCACTGTACTATAAAAAGTGAAATAAAGCTACCCATGATAGCCTTACGAGGAAAGTCTGTTTTAATAAAACTGAGTATCTGTGCACAAGTGTGCCTCTATTGGCACGAATTAGTAAAGCACTACTCACTTACATTTCGATTGAGTCTGTGTTTAATTGGTATGCTGTATCATTTTCAAGAGGTATGCAACTGTGACATTTAAAAAATAACGTTATGCATTCCTAGAAAGCCAAAATTTGCTAGTTAGCAGCGGAAAAAAGCGTTTCCTGTAGTGCAGGATTGTAAGTTTTTCACCATTGCACTATGAGCTGAAATTAAAATAAAAAAATAATGTGTGTGTGTGTGTATGTGTGTGTGTGTGTGTGTGTGTGTGTGGGTGACAGAGAAAGAGAGAGAGAGAGAGAGAGAAAAAAATAAAGAAAAATGAGAGAGTATAAAATTGTTGTAAAGAAATTGAATCATGGTATGCAAAGAAATCTTTCATTAAAATGACACATTCCACATCATTACAAAATGTCGTACTCATGATCTATGGAACAAGTATTAATCTAATCTAATCGAATCGAATCATATCCTATTGCTAACTAGCCATGAAGAGTCATGAATTACCGAAATTTTCGCCAATATCAGTAACCAAATCAAAACTTGGAAATAAAAGACGACAGTTTTTATAATAAACTAGGACTCCTATCAAGACCCTATCGTCCCTGTTAACTGACCACGAAAGATGTCTGATATACCTCCATTCAAAAGTAACAAAGTGTGCATGCATTTAAAGATGAAGCGCATGATGTGAAGTTCTGTGATGGAGATACGAACCAAACACATAATCGGATTGTTAACTAAGTAAAATCAAATGTTACTTATCGGTTTTTCTTACCAGCAGCTAGGTGTTTGAATCCAAAATAAGGATACAAATTTTTGTGCCTGAGCGACAATCGAACCGCACTCCTACCGTCCTTCTTTATCATCCACGAATATAGCTTAAGTATCAATTGCTTATTCACCAACAGTAAGATGTGTGCGTGTTTGACCAGAAATAACGACACCTATTGCGATTGTTGGCCACACGTGAACAGACATAAAAAATGAACGTTATTTTTCACTAGCAGGCCGGTGTGCACGTGATAGGGCTTGAAATGAAATTATCAATATTTTTGTACTGGATCAGGATTTGGACCCACATACTTACCTCTGAAGGAGACCTAGAGAAGACTGCGATCTTAGGAAAAGGAACGAAACGATTGAACTATACTGTTCCCAGAGATTGAGATCCTTGAAAGAGGAGATACGAATTCGAATCACAGTCCAGCACCGTATTTTTCAACGTCTCTATTTCAATCAAGTACAAGTAAAATAAGAGCCCTGTTCCTTTAAATGGCTACCGGCTCATCAAATAAAATGAAATTTTCTAATGTAAGTAAGTTCACTGGCGACAGTACTTCTTTTTACTATGACTTTCGACTATGTCGTTTCCCAATTGGTAATGAAGGAACATGATGTTTAATGCGTATTCTGGATTGTAAGGTCTTTCTCTCGAGGTTCCCGGAGGTAAAGTAAATACATTTGTGCCTCTTAAAAGTAAATGTCTGAACCCACGCATTGCACCTGTGATAGCTCGTTCCACCAGAACATTGTGGCCACATTTCCCAGCCCCAGTCGGCCGGAGCGGCAGTGCGGTTCTAGGCGCTACAGTCTGGAGCCGTGCGACCGCTACGGTCACAGGTTCGAATCCTTTCTCGGGCATGGATGTGTGTGATGTCCTTAGGTTAGTTAGGTTTTACTAGTTCTAAGTTCAAGGGACTGATGACCTCAGAAGTTAAGCCGCATAGTGCTCAGAGCCATTTTTTCCCAGCCCCAGCAGTGTGCCGTAATGGATGATGTGCTTAGCTTACGATATTAGTCACGGTTGAAAAAATGGGAGTCTATTAAATGGTTAAGCAGAAGCAAGCATCTGACGCGGAGATTATGCTATTCTCATGTCAGCAGGATGGAAAGACTCTTCTAGGCATCACAGCCTCGATGTGAAGCCATTTTGAAATTTTCGCTAATTCAACAAATTTCTTAGTTCGAGAAAATCCACTGTGAAGTGTGAAGTTACCGGATAATTCGATTAGTACCGTTATTATTATTACCGTTTTCTTCATACCGCTTCCGGGACACATGTGCTTGAAGATCATTTAATACCTTTTGGTCATTACAGAAGTAGTTGCCCGAGAACAGGTTCTTTCCCTGTCTACGGAATCCTTTTCATGTTAATATCAAACATCAGCAATTACTCGTAAATTACATTGAAGCTAAAGTAATTTATGAAGACGTTATTTGATAACAAAAACGCGCTGCCTTTCTTCATTTACTTTCGTTTTGAAATTGCCGTCGAATACAGCCAAACCAAAAGCTAAGGGATCTTACTGCCTTCCGATGTACGTCACTGTCAGTTCTTCCATATGATGTGGTCGACGTGACCTGATTCAAGTTGTGTATGACAGAGAATGTTTTAGAAAATCAATTGTTTTCTTTTGCAATAAACAGAAAGATTTTCATTCTAAGCCATCCAAGTCCAAATATTCGCAATGTTAGTTCAAATCTAATATTCGCTTCTATAATGCAGGAAAGTATATCACAGTTGCAAAACCTGCATCCGACTCATTGACCTTACTCTTAGTCGCTGAACATAAATTCTACCTCAGAGTGACACCAGTTTAAGTAACCTAATGTAGCGAAGACTGTCTGCCAGTGCTCTTTCTTACCGGAAAATACGCAGTTCAGTCACTGGGGTCCATAAGTACACTGTGACAGTAATTTCTGTGTGTATGCAATGCATCCGACTTGTAGAATTTAGTGGTGCTCTCTCTTCCACAGTTGTATACAATGCGCCTGACCTAAACGGGCCCTTTTTCATTACAGGCCCTGGGCAGTGCAACATCATACTGACAACAGTAATGTGCTTATACTGACAACCTCACTCTTCGTTTTACCTGATTTTGTAATTATTTAAATAAAACAACATGACCTTCCAGTGGGAGACATTTCATTCCCCTTTTCCTTCTGTGAAATTTGTCACTAAGCGTTTTTGTCTTCCTACCAGCGAAATTCGGCAGAGTATGGCCGGTAAACGATTCAAAAACCACGATTTAGTGCCGTTAAGACAATTTCTTTAACCATTGTCGTAGCTGAAGGAATTTAGTTTCTTCTTAAATCGTCTTATGCAGCGACGTTCACAGATATCTGGAAAAATCTTTATGCAGGTACTAAGGTTGTGAAACAAACTTCACACAGTTTGTGTCAGGTTGATTTTTTCGTCTGATAGCACTGTGTAAGTATTTTGTCTAAGAGGCATCACAAGTAGTGTTCCTGTAGCTGTGGGAATCATTGGTTGAAAACGAGTTTAACACCAGTGGGTACAGCACTGCTAAATATTAAAAATGATTATCAACCTAAGTCTGCGTTCATCCACAAACTACAGGTATTTGTAATATTGAAGCTAGACTGTGTATCCTTGTCTTCCTTGAGTGGGCATTGGCGGGCGTTTACACACACGTATACTATACTATGAATGCTTCGAAAGCTATAGTTAACGTTGCTGTCATAAACTAATTTTGTTTTTTTAATTCTTCTGGGTCTTCGGCGAGCAATATGTGTTGTAGACAGTCTTACACAAAAAAATGGACCGCCAAGTCGTTCACGTAAGGTGGACAATACAGTCGTGCTCCCCTCAAAATTCTATGTCTGGCAATATGCTCGATCTGTCAACTTGTAGACTGCAGCATTTCCTGGAGTCAGTCTTGATTGCAGTCTGAGTACATCAATCTTGTCTACAATTGTAGTCTTAAGATTACCGGCACGGTAGCTCAGCGTCTCCGGTCAGAGGGTTTTACACTGTCGAGAGTGAGGAGTGGAGCAGACATTGTCGGCAGAAGGTGAGGCAGCGCAGCGTCTCAGCCCAAGCCGGTAAGCAGCAAACGGGTCCCAGAGAACTCAGACGCATGCGGTGTTCAGAGGCAGATGGTGGGCCAACAAATCTCTCGCTACAATATTGTTGAACCAAACTGTTATTACCAATGTGACAGAAAAGGAAATATATTGTAGATTCGCTTGAATTACACTCGACGTGTGCCTTCGGTTGCCAAACGTCGTATTAGCTAGTCTCGCATTTTACCTCAAAACTACAACCGTAGTCAAGAGTGATGTACTCGGACTGCAGTCAAGACTTCCTCCGGGAAATTCTGCACTCTACAAAGTTGACAGATCCAGCATATTGACGGACATAGAATTCTGAGGGGAGCACGACTGTATTGCCACATTACATGAACGACTAGGCGGTCAATTGTTTTTGGGTAAGACTGTATCTACAACAAATACTGCACACTGAAGGCACAGAAGAATTAAAAAAACAAAATTAGTTTATGACAGCAATGTTAACTATAGCAACAAGCAAATTTTGGCTTTCTAGGAATACATAACGTTATTTTTTAAATGTCACAGTTGCATACCTCTTGAAAATGATACAGCATACCAATTAAGCACAGACTCAATCGAAATGTAAGTGAGTAGTGCTTTACTAATTCGTGCCAATAGAGGCACGCTTGTGCACAGATACTCAGTTTTATTAAAACAGACTTTCCTCGTAAGGCTATCATGGGTAGCTTTATTTCATTTTTATAGTACAGTGCACAATTTCCGTAAGGTTTCTTTTAGTGTTGTTAAAACAATAGTAAACGTGAGAGACAAATTTATCATCAACGATATATGCAAATTCTCTGATATTATCTATAACAGTCTGACAATGCACATGCAGTTTATTGATTACATGCATTTAGAAAACTAGTTCTGAGTTAAAGCTTTCAAACAAGGTTTGAAGAAGAATAATATGCCACCATCACATGACAGGTAATGTAGAAAATACATTTCTGGCGTATTTTGACTCGATGCGCTCTCCCCATACATAATACAAAAGTTACGAGATGCATCTGCTGCCTGGCTGTCTATTAAACCTGAAAAGAACAAAATGTTACAGAAGTTAGCCCTTTTCGACATGCGACTTTTTAGGGTTGAGAAGTGAAGGGAATTATGTTCAAAGTTCCATTAGATCGATAACTTCAGCAGATAGCAGATTTGCGTTTTAAAAAAATGTAGCAGTGAATGTACTCATACTCGCGACGTTTTATCTACAGTGCACGACGCTTACCATTACGCTACTAGCCGACATGCAGCTATGGCACCTCCAGAAGTCAATAACACTTCCTCCAGAGCTTCAGCATTCAACAGTGTTGTGAGATAGTGCATATGACCGGATCTAGACTTCTGAGAGACAGACAGTTACAGCTTTTCTTTTGCACTGCACGACGTTTTCAACAAACAGATAGCGCACTAGAGTAGCTCAAGTGGAAAGGAACACTTCCTATTTAAATTTCTGCATCCTACGCTGTTGGCAGTTCTGTGTAGGTGGCAGTTACGTGATTTTATTTCGGTGATTACAACATAGAGTCGAATGTATGTCTGGGTAACTGCGGCAGGTAGTTCATGTCGATTCGGTCAACCAAGTAAATGAATGTACTGAACATGGTGCAAACCACTACATGGAGCCTCTGTGTCAGAATTCTAATCCAGTGTGGCGCAACAGCGTTATGAGCAGACGATTCGGTGGTCTGTTACATTGATAATAGGTTGATATCCGGATGGACTGGGTTCGATTTCAAATTCTGCCGATGATTTTTGATAGGGAGGGACAGATTGTATTCTCTTCTGGCTACGCCAAGTGAAGAAGGTGTAACGGCATTGTGGTCTGAAATTCACATTAATCATGGTATTCCGTCTCTACCAAGTAGACGTTAGGTTGAACCACAATAAAGTCAGGAGTGGTGACATGTAGAAACTCTATCACCAGTAACCTCTATTATACTAGTTATTTATTTCTAGTGATGAAACAAACGCTATGTAGGGTACAGGACGCTTATTCCATCTTTTATTTGAGCGCCTGTATGGCGATAAAATTGGTTCTGAACTGCGAATGCAACTCAGACTGCCCTCAACGCGGAATTTGATCCTTTCGTGATAATACAGCTCGACTACAATTTGTTGTTGGTTCAAAACTGCAGATTCCTGAACATTTCCACATATTGCGCTTGAATGGGTTCGAATCCTGTCCCAGCACTAAAGTTTTCATTATGTATTATCAAACTCTAGCATGAGAACACCTATCTGCTGGTAGATAATAATTTTGATTTTTAAAGTATTTTCATTCGTTGTCAGCACTAACGATATCTAACGTTTTTGACTACCAGTGTGACACAGAAATATTTGCGATATAACCGTAAGTTCAAGGATGCTGGTGTAGAAAATTTCAGTAGCTGACGTCTCTTTGTGCGTAGTCAACATCGATATGTGTGGGGTTCGATTCCCAGTCAGCACTGAACTCTACGTCTAGTTCAAATATTCTCACATTCGCTTGTAACAATCCCATATTTAACGTTCGTTTTCTCTAGAATATAACAGCAATAGGTGTCGGGTTGGAGTCCTGGGAAGGAAAAAATTAATTTTTCTTCTCGTCATTTCAGTCAAAACATCTAGCTACTTCCGAGAAAATCCGATATGCACAGTTGATTGTGTTTCGATAACAATTTGATTAGGTTCTGGGTTCGAATCCCTGTCCAACACAAAGCTTTACCTCACAGCATTTCAAGGAAGTTACTTGTGAAGAAGCAATATTTACCATCTCTCGTAGTTCGTTAACAGGAGCAAAAGATGCTGTATAGGAACTCCCGTCCGTTAAAAATGTTTATTTTGTGTGATTTAAAGTTAGTATTTGCCAACTGAAACTGTTAAAATCGATGTATATCACTCTCTGTATGCGCTGTCAGGAATGATTGTTAGTTTCCGTCAGTCATAAAATGTTTGCCTAGTCTGCATGAGCTGGGTTTGAATCCATATGCAGAACGAGACGGTTCGTCTGCATGTTAAATAATAAGTACGGTTTGTGACTTTGAAGAGGAAATCATGGAAACGACGAGCTTACTTCGTGCGTTACCTATCTGACGTAATACTGAGAGTCGTAACATTGCAGGTATGTCATTTATTGTAATAAATGCGAGCTTACAAGCCTTAATGACAATCTTATCTGTGATAAGGTCTTCCCTGATATTTGTAGTCTCGTGGTATAGCTTTACATCTTGAGTTATTGCGATATAGAGCAGTTTTTGTAGTGGTGACTTGTTGGAACCATTTTCAATATTCAAACGACTGTATCGAGGAGCGATTAGAGGACCTGCTAAGCAGGGGTTGCATGTGAGTCAGGCGAAATGCAATTCAGATCGTTTGGATACTTTTGAGCATGACTGTACATAAATACAGTGTTGGCGTAGAGATATGTTCAACAGGACTGTGCTAAATGTGAACTGTGTAATTTTTTTTATAAATGTGAACTGTCTGTTTTGTATCACCGTTGAAAACTTTGCCACTGTGATTATAAATGCTGATCTGTAGCCTTATGCTACTTAATCCGTCGAAGTGTAAAAGCTGTTCACCGTAATTAATAAATGAATTTCGCATAGAACAAAGTGTGCGTGTGTGCGTGCGTGTGTGTGCGTGTTTTAATTGCAACTAAATTTTGATGTCGTGTACATATTTCTACTATTTCCCACTTATGTAAACTTTCAGTTTTGAGGTGATCAAGAAGAGGTGCTATCGAAGAGAGGCTATGTACAGATCAGTTCCGCAGCTCTCTCCGTATCTGTCTGTTAGCGTATTTACGTACGTGTATGTGTATCGGATCCTTACCAGATAGGATTGACAAGGTACATCGAAAAAGTTCAGCGAAGGGCAGAATTTTTCGTATTATCGAGTAATAGGGGAGTGTGTGTCACTGAAATGTAGCAGAATTTCGAATAGACATAATTAAAACAAAAGCGTTTATCGTTGCGGACGAATATTCTCACTCCCGGCCAACAATGCCATACGATCATTTCATTTCATTCTCACGAAATCCCAATCATCAACTTCCTCCTCCGAATGCGAAAATATATTGTTGACGCCGACCTACACTGGGAGAAACTTATCACCATGATAAAATAAGGGAAATCAGAGCTCGTACGGAAAGATATAGGTGTTCGTTCTTTTCGCGCGCTATGGGAGACTGGAATAATAGAGAATTGTGAAGGTGATTCGATGAACCCTCTGCCAGGCATTTATGTGTGATTTGTAGAGTATCCATGTAGATGTAGATGCGTGTGTGTGTGTGTGTGTGTGTGTGTGTGTGTGTGTGTGTGTGTGTGTGTGTGTGAATAAGTGGGAAGGAGAGAGGGGCAAGTCGGATAAGCCTGAATGTCGGGTTGGAGTCCTGTTTGTTAGATGATATAGGGGAATTTTGTCGAAGTCTATGTTGACACGGAGAAGTTTGTAGTAAGATAAGTAAAGCAGTTCGACACAACTTTAGTACGCGTAAGGATAAGTAGTTACTTGTTACTGCTTTTAAATTCTAGAGTCGCTGCAGTCATTATATCACGTACTACCTCTAAACGTTTCTCATTCTGAAAGCAAACTTCAGCTGTAATTGGCTTCCGAGACAATATCCTGTACTGCATCCCTCAAAGTGTACTTTACGTTCAGTGTCGCCAGCTACAAGCCTGTGTTGGCAAGAGTCAACAGCCGTTTTATCTGCAACGAAGAGTCGTGTGTGCATGCACATGCAGGGTTGCTTGTGTGTGTGTGTGTGTGTGTGTGTGTGTGTGTGTCTGCTGCAAAAGGAAAACGCAAGGTCGTTTGCGAGCAACTACCGCATTGGCTTCCATATAATGCAGTCGCTAATACGGCACCGATCCACGGCCGATCGCACCCACAGCACGCTTCGTTAGAACTCCTTCTGTGCAGGCGACAAGTACATCAGTCACGTCGCAAAGTGCAGAGGTGATCTCGCCAGCTGCAAATAGGAGGGCCGTACTCGCGATCTGTGCAGTCGAACGTGCTATTCGTTGGCTCTGTGCGCACCACTATTCGTCGTACACTGTTCCTCGCTAATGATGCTTATTGCTCGCATTTATAGTGCATGCTATTTCGAAAAAAATGAATGAGGACGTGTTCAGTGATCTGCGTCGTTACCAAGAACCTCGGTAATAATCCAAATAGATTGACCTTGACAGAGATATCTGGCACCGGTTGTATTCGTAAACATACGCTAGGAGCAATTTTAAATTCTACTCTGAAGTCATCGCGTGTACTAGTTACCGACTGATTTTTCTCAGTTTTAAGATACTGGACGTCTATTCGGAGGACTGCTAGGTGAGAGACAACAAAAGGAAATTCTTGGCTACCAGGTTTTTGGAAAATCGCTCTATTTAATGAATAACTGATTTCTATAACACTAGCGATGTCCTGTCGTGTTGTTCCTAAGAGTCATTAGAAGTATTTCCTCCCTCGTTTCTGCTAATGTTTGGAGTTTCGTTTGCAATAACAAGCACCGCTCACAACATTCAGCTCAAGACTCCCAGTGTGAGAGGAAAACATCGGTTTGTATCTCTCAAAGGAAACTGAGGGACATGAGGGGTTGGTGTGATACTGGATGGTTCAAATGGCTCTAAGCACTATGGGACTTAACATCTCAGGTCATCAGTTCCCTAGACTTAAACCTAACTAACCTAAGGACATCACACACATCCATGCCCAAGGCAGGATTCGAACCTGCGATCGTAGCAGCTGCGCGGTTCCGGACTGAAGCGCCTAGTACCGCTTGGCCACAGCGGCCGGCTGTGATACTGGCCTGGGTTTCATGTGGACGGTGGTTCATATTCCCGTTCGGCTAGCACGTTTCCCCTTGGTTTCCTTAGTAATTTGTACTACAGTGTATATTCGACCGAGGTGTAAGTCTAGTTTATTATAGTGCACAATAACAACTAAAAACATTCATTAACTAAACACATACAATTTGTTAGTAGTTTTTCGAAGAAACAGAATTTATATGCCAAAGAATATAGTTAAACAATTTACAGAAGTGCTGCAGTACAATGAATAGCAGTGGTAGCTATTTAGACGGAGGGCGCGTCCGCAGCTTGCAGGTGGTCGATACTTGAGTTTCATACTGACCATTCGATTACAGATTATGTCATCTGAAAAATAAACAACATTAGCACTGGCCGAGACAGAAAGTTACAATTTTTATCGCACTATTTTGCATTCGCAGTTATTAACTTTCTTCCAGCACCGCCCCAGATAAGAATACTATAACCCAGTCCCAACTCGAAATTAACTCTTCAGAATACATTAACAAATCCACAAACCATACTCCGTAAAATAATTATTATATATGAGAGAATATAAAAAACTTACCCAGATCAAGGCTCAACATTTAACCAGCACATCAGTAAAATGAAATAACATCTCATTAGATTACTATCATGAGGAGCCTGCTTGCACTCTAAAACTTCAAGGCAAGCAGGTAGATATAAAATAACTGCAAGATACGTCTTAAAATATATTGTATATAACTTTTACAGCACATTTCCTGGCCACCGCTGTGGTCGTGAATATCAAATCAGTTTACTACAGCAAGCACCAGGGTAAAACTTATGTCAGGATACCATTTCTTACTACTGAGCCGTACAACATTAACACTCATCACCCACAGTGATAACAACTACATAAACGCAAGTCTCAGTTCCTAGCTAGTTACATCAGTAACAACTACTACCAAACAGGAGGCACCATCTGCAAGCTCTGAACAAAGTCGAACCATGCGAGTCCGGAAATGGAAGCTCACTGCAATCATCTACATCTACATCTACATTTATACTCCGCAAGCCACCCAACGGTGTGTGGCGGAGGGCACTTTACGTGCAACTGTCATTACCTCCCTTTCCTGTTCCAGTCGCGTATGGTTCGCGGGGAGAACGACTGTCTGAAAGCCTCCGTGCGCGCTCTAATCTCTCTAATTTTACATTCGTGATCTGCTCGGGAGGTATAAGTAGGGGGAAGCAATATATTCGATACCTCATCCAGAAACGCACCCTCTCAAAACCTGACGAGCAAGCTACACCGCGATGCAGAGCGCCTCTGTTGCAGAGTCTGCCACTTGAGTTTGTTAAACATCTCCGTAACGCTATCACGGTTACCAAATAACCCTGTGACGAAACGCGCCGCTCTTATTTGGATCTTCTCTATCTCCTCCGTCAACCCGATCTGGTACGGATCCCACACTGATGAGCAATACTCAAGTATAGGTCGAACGAGTGTTTTGTAAGCCACCTCCTTTGTTGATGGACTACATTTTCTAAGGACTCTCCCAATGAATCTCAACCTGATACCCGCCTTACCAACAATTAATTTTATATGATCATTCCACTTCAAATCGTTCCGCACGCATACTCCCAGATATTTTACAGAAGTAACTGCTACCAGTGTTTGTTCCGCTATCATATAATCATACAATAAAGGATCCTTCTTTCTATGTATTCGCAATACATTACATTTGTCTATGTTAAGGGTCAGTTGCCACTCCCTGCACCAAGTGCCAATCCGCTGCAGATCTTCCTGCATTTCGCTACAATTTTCTAATGCTGCAACTTCTCTGTATACTACAGCATCATCTGCGAAAAGCCGCATGGAACTTCCGACACTATCTACTAGGTCATTTATATATATTGTGAAAAGCAATGGTCCCACAACACTCCCCTGTGGCACGCCAGAGGTTACTTTAACGCCTGTAGACGTCTCTCCGTTGATAACAACATGCTGTGTTCTGTTTGCTAAAAACTCTTTAATCCAGCCACACAGCTGGTCTGATATTCCGTAGGCTCTTATTTTGTTTATCAGGCGACAATGCGGAACTGTATCGAATGCCTTCCGGAAATCAAGAAAAATAGCATCTACCTGGGAGCCTGTATCTAATATTTTCTGGGTCTCATGAACAAATAAAGCGAGTTAGATCTCACACGATCGCTGTTTCCGGAATCCATGTTGATTCCTACATAGTAGATTCTGGGTTTCCAAAAACGACATGATACTCGAGCAAAAAACATGTTCTAAAATTCTACAACAGATCGACGTCGGAGATATAGGTCTATAGCTTTGCGCATCTGCTCGACGACCCTTCTTGAAGACTGGGACTACCTGTGCTCTTTTCCAATCATTTGGAACCTTCCGTTCCTCCAGAGACTTGCGGTACACGGCTGTTAGAAGGGGGGCAAGTTCTTTCGCGTACTCTGTGTAGAATCGAATTGGTATCCCGTCAGGTCCAGTGGACTTTCCTCTGTTGAGTGATTCGAGTTGCTTTTCTATTCCTTGGACACTTATTTCGATGTCAGCCATTTTTTCGTTTGTGCGAGGATATACAAAATCTTGGAGGGTGTACTCTCAAACACAGTCTCGATTAGCAGCCCACGTTAGGTAACAGAAGAAACTTACCACTTGTAACTCAAATTACTTGGAATGCCGTGTATCCATTCACAAAGTATTTTCTCATCTTGGAAGTTCAGCTATATTCGTATAATTCTCCAAGGTGTCGTGGATAATTAGAATTCATACAGTACTGGGCGCTAACCTGGACTACAGTACAAATGCAACCCAACAACGTGCTACCGAGAACGAGGTCAAGAGCCAGATCAGTACCACGGTGCACTTGCCATAGCTACGCCAGCTAACCGCCGACTGACAGTTTACAAATACTGCCAGTATCTAGTGGATCGTGGGCTAACAGCAGACTGCGCGCTCCGGCCGCTCCCGACAGTCTCCAAGTAAACGCTTACCGGTGGTGCCACGGCAGGGAGCCGAAATCCTCGTGACAACTATTATCTGTCGCTAAGCGGTGCAAACTTAAGCCAAATGCCGATATGAATCATCTGAAGAGAAAATGACCAATTTTACACTCCTGGAAATTGAAATAAGAACACCGTGAATTCATTGTCCCAGGATGGGGAAACTTTATTGACACATTCCTGGGGTCAGATACATCACATGATCACACTGACAGAACCACAGGCACATAGACACAGGCAACAGAGCATGCACAATGTCGGCACTAGTACAGTGTATATCCACCTTTCGCAGCAATGCAGGCTGCTATTCTCCCATGGAGACGATCGTAGAGATGCTGGATGTAGTCCTGTGGAACGGCTTGCCATGCCATTTCCACCTGGCTCCTCAGTTGGACCAGCGTTCGTGCTGGACGTGCAGACCGCGTGAGACGACGCTTCATCCAGTCCCAAACATGCTCAATGGGGGACAGATCCGGAGATCTTGCTGGCCAGGGTAGTTGACTTACGCCTTCTAGAGCACGTTGGGTGGCACGGGATACATGCGGACGTGCATTGTCCTGTTGGAACAGCAAGTTTCCTTGCCGGTCTAGGAATGGTAGAACGATGGGTTCGATGACGGTTTGGATGTACCGTGCACTATTCAGTGTCCCCTCGACGATCACCAGTGGTGTACGGCCAGTGTAGGAGATCGCTCCCCACACGATGATGCCGGGTGTTGGCCCTGTGTGCCTCGGTCGTATGCAGTCCTGATTGGGGCGCTCACCTGCACGGCGCCAAACACGCATACGACCATCATTGCCACCAAGGCAGAAGCGACTCTCATCGCTGAAGACGACACGTCTCCATTCGTCCCTCCATTCACGCCTGTCGCGACACCACTGGAGGCGGGCTGCACGATGTTGGGGCGTAAGCGGAAGACGGCCTAACGGTGTGCGGGACCGTAGCCCAGCTTCATGGAGACGGTTGCGAATGGTCCTCGCCGATACCCCAGGAGCAACAGTGTCCCTAATTTGCTGGGAAGTGGCGGTGCGGTCCCCTACGGCACTGCGTAGGATCCTACGGTCTTGGCATGCATCCGTGCGTCGCTGCGGTCCGGTCCCAGGTCGACGGGCACGTGCACCTTCAGCCGACCACTGGCGACAACATCGATGTACTGTGGAGACCTCACGCCCCACGTGTTGAGCAATTCGGCGGTACGTCCACCCGGCCTCCCGCATGCCCACTATACGCCCTCGCTCAAAGTCCGTCAACTGCACATACGGTTCACGTCCACGCTGTCGCGGCATGCTACCAGTGTTAAAGACTGCGATGGAGCTCCGTATGCCACGGCAAACTGACTGACACTGACGGCGGCGGTGCACAAATGCTGCGCAGCTAGCGCCATTCGACGGCCAACACCGCGGTTCCTGGTGTGTCCGCTGTGCCGTGCGTGTGATCATTGCTTGTACAGCCCTCTCGCAGTGTCCGGAGCAAGTATGGTGGGTCTGACACACCGGTGTCAATGTGTTCTTTTTTCCATTTCCAGGAGTGTATTTAATTCATTTCTGTTATTCTTCAATCCGAGCTATAACTCCGTCTCTAACGATCTCGTTGTCGACGGAACGTTAAACTTTAATCTTCTTTTTCTTCCTTTCGCAATGCAACTAAAGATGTGATCAACAAGAATGTTCGTTTCACCTCTACAGAGCTTTAGTAGCTATCGTCCTACTGCAAGTGATATGCCACTGCTTCCTTCCGACCTTACCCAGCTTCATTTAGCGATAAACCCTACACTTAAATACATACTCCGAAACACTGTGGTTTCTTGTTCGGAACGACGGAAAACATAAATGGAATTTATATGCCTATTTGATATAACGATCCTCTTTTAGTCCAAACGACATTGGTTTAGCGATATATGCATTAAGCGGGACAGCAAAACCAGAAGAATATCCAGTATTCCAGCAGCGCTTGAGCAGCGACACCACGGTAGCAGACAGACAACGTGGAAAGTAGGCGTGTCCAACAAGGGTGACAGGCGCTTGAACAAAGGAGCAGCCTGTTATCCTTTTAAATGCCAGTAAAGTACAGTAGTTATTACAGTTTCTTGGATACTGAGAGACTAAAACACCACGTCGTTATGCGAAAATCGCATGATACTGTTGTGGGTTGGCAGGAGAGCCAACACCGTATTATTAGAGGAAGCCGAAAGGCAAGCGTTTTAGCTTTCAAGGAAATTAGGCTTTAGAAAAACGGACGTAACTGGTGGAATACTTAACTTTAATCCATTAATGATGAGCGTCACTCTTGACTGTACATGACTCAGTATCAATAGTAACTGGTAATGGCGCCTTGCTAGGTCGTAGCAAATGACGTAGCTGAAGACTATGCTAACTATCGTCTCGGCAATTGAGAGCGTATTTTGTCAGTGAACCATCGCTAGCAAAGTCGGTTGACTCACTGGGGCGAGTGCTAGGAAGTCTCTCTAGACCTGCCGTGTGGCAGCGCTCGGTCTGCAATCACTGATAGTGGCGACACGCGGGTCCGACGTATACTAACGGACCGCGGCCGATTTAAAGGCTACCACCTAGCAAGTGTGGTGTCTGGCGGTGACACCACAGATACCGTATCCGGCATTATTAATATTGTAGCTTTGTGGCTTGCTCGTCGGGCGTTTGGTAAGTGTAATAAGCAGTGAAAGACACGTGAACGGTGGTTTGCGAAGTGTTCGTTGCCCGACTTTGTTGATACATGAACGCAGACTTTCCAACATGGATACAAGGAACGGTGTACCGCTCACAGACGTGCAACACGCTGTAAAAGCGGTTGTCTTGAGAAGTTACTAACCGAGAGGGTGTGGCGAAGGATGTCACATCTTTTCTATGACAACCTGTTTCAAAACCGACAGTTCAGGACCTAAGTGCTCCTGTGGTGGGACACAAGCAGTTCGTTGTCAGTAGATGCCTTTTATTTACTTTCCGACAGTTCGTATTAATTACTCGTTGTCACATATGGTGGGCACTGGCTGGTGGACATCAGACCTCTAGGTCCTCGGCAGCGACGTGTTGTCGTGTAGATGTCATTAGCGGCCACAATCGTTACGATGGCGGACAGACTTTTCAACGCGAACATTTCTGGCTGTGCGGCTGAGCTAAATCAGGACCTGATGTAGCAGTCTGGCATGGCTGACAGCGTGTAGGGCGTGTTGGCAGCCTCTCCAAGCTGTAGTGAGTGACAAGAGCATGGACATCTGTGGTGCGAACTCTGGTCTGGCCGATGGCATCTGGCGCTGGTGGGCGCCTGAGTGGCTCAGTAGTTGGGAGAGCCTCATTTTACCGTCGAGCCGTCACTAGTGCGGATGGACCCAGTGGGAGGCAGTTCTGTCGTGATTACGATAGAGAGGTAGCAGAAGCTGACACTAAGGTGGACAAATCACCTGTTGGGTTCTGTCTCAGGTTCTTCGGCCGACGTTTGACGATTTTTCTGACGTTTCACGAGCACGAGTGTCTGGCGTTGTCAAAGGTTCACCCTTCACTGCTCGTGGTGGGCGGGAGTGGAGTTCGCGGCTGCAGATTATACGAGTGTACTTCGTATGTACCTGGCGTTCCAACGTCCGAGGGCTTTTCCATGGTCGTTACTGCTGTGGTTCTCCTCTTACTACATGCCCAGCACCACAGGAATCCACTATTCGTTCACCGTGAGGCTTTCCTCTTTCTTGTTGAAGTTGTTGTCATGTTTGTGGATCTCTGTAGCTTCACTAAACAAGTGGGTGTGGTAAGTCATCTCTATAGCGTGAACTTTGTGGACGGTCTCACACAGCATTTTCTCAGCCAGGATAGATTTCTCCACCAGTCCCAACCTGCAATGCCGCTTACGTTTGGTGATCTTGGTGTTAATTGATTATTCAGTCACTCCAACATAGAAATTTACACCTGTATACAGTATATTACCGGCCTTTTCTCCTTTTCCTAGCTGAGACACTCTTTGATCTTCTTTTTTTCTCTGTGAATAGTCCTTACTACGTGTTTGCACAATATAACGCTGATTATGTCCGTTCCACTGGGAACGTCAGAAAGGCCGTACCGGACATTTCTTCTTCCAATGTTTCACTTCGTCGAGTGTTGGATTCCGTAACATTTCGTATGGAACTGATGGAGTACCGAATGCTGTTCAGAACGGTATCAAGTGTTGCAGGTCGTGTCTGAGGTGCTACGGCTCGTAATTAAATCTTGTGCGCATTATAGCATATAAATCTTCTCTGTTGTCTGCCTCCGGTGGTGATTAGACAGTTTGTGCAGGTATCAGTCCCCGTACGACGGTTTTCTCTACTTGGCTGTCTGAGAACATCTGATTGTTTCTTCCAGTCGATACGTCTGCATCCAAAAATCTTCATCGTTTACCTTCCGTAAGAGTTTTCTTGTTAATGTGCTACATTTATCTCTTGCTTCTCTCTATTTTTTTGTGTGGAAATGAATAACCTGTATTTCTTTGAAATTAGGACAAATTCAATATTTTACAGAGAACTACTTCAGATCTATTTCAAAATATTGTCGGTAATTTATTGCGTTTCTGTCTAACATTTTTAACAGCAAAAAGTGGAAACTGTGCTTAATATACTGTACGTGTATAGGCTCCCATGTACAAGGTGTGGGAGTGGTTCCAAAATTTAGCAGTGGAAGGATTTCATTTGTAATATCTTCCTAGTCACTAAAATTGCAATTTCTGGAAAATTTATACCAAATCTGGATGTCATGGTTTGCGGTGAAACAATTGTAAGTGCCTTTTGAGAATGAAAACATGGTCCAGGTAAGCTATATTCCTTTTATTATCTACGCGGTTGCCCAATTTCAGTGAAGCTGGAAGCTTAAGATAAGTTCTTGAAAATGATCAAAGGCTGAAACTTCTCAAACACATAGACAATAAAAGGATTACAGTCTACCTGGACCACGTTTTAATTCTCAAAACGCATTGAGGGTGTAGACTCTCACAAACAGAAAACTTTAATACGTAAGTGCCTTATTACATTTTCGTTACTATTAAAATCATATAGCCATATAAAACACTTTTCTCAACAGGCCGGAATTGCTAAGGTTATAGAATTTATGAGAAATGCAGCAGAACGACTACAAAAGAACGTCTTCATTTCCCAACGCTGTGCGGAGATTTCTAGAATGTAACCAAAGACAGCAGTATGGATGTATTGTCCTTGCTCGCTGTAGATATTACGTGACAATTCAACGAATGAAGCCATGCTGTTATGCAAATGAGACAATGATATGTGCCGCTGAAATGAATGGTTCTGGGTTCGATCGAAGATAATGGTGGATTTTCCGTATTAGTGTACTCCTGGCAACCCAGACCTCTGTCCCAGCAAGCTTCAGGCTTGAGCTACATTGAAAGCTACTGTCGTGCTCGAGGCTTTCGGTAGATACAAGTCTACCTTGATATCGTGTAGTTTCTTTGTATTCTTATTTATTGTCTACCCTGCTGTTAGTTCTCTACAATGGAGGGCGATAATATCACAAGGTGGACGCAGGCAATGCATTAACATACTGGAACTGTATAGAGAGCATTGGCACGCGCACTTTTGTGTATGTGTGTGTGTGTGTGTGTGTGTGTGTGTGTGTGTGTGTGTGTTTGAGTGTGCTTTACGAGTATCTGGGGTGGTGTCTGCGCACGCGTGCTTTACAATGATAGATCTGTTTGACTTGATATCCACATATTTCTGCCGACTCCTTGAAGGTTATTAATGAAGTGCAATTGTAATTCTGACACAGGAAACTAGACGTTTATTACGGGGAGTTGATTTTGATCTGTTCACGGTAATTTCGTTTTGCTTTAATCGAGCGATAAGTTAAATCGCAAAACGACGTTCTATTTTGCTAATAAGAATGAAGGAAAATATAAAACTGTCGTTTTCTTCCGCCTTCGTTACTATTAGTATATCAGTCAGTATGTAATAGTTTTGTGTTATAACATTCCTTGAGAAGTCTGAAACATCAGTAAAATTTTTTC
This sequence comes from Schistocerca cancellata, assembly GCF_023864275.1. Lineage (NCBI taxonomy): Eukaryota > Metazoa > Arthropoda > Insecta > Orthoptera > Acrididae > Schistocerca > Schistocerca cancellata. The sequence continues at coordinate 598,034,949 of NC_064631.1, read as the reverse complement.
TATCTAATGCTCGGCTTTGGCAGGCAACGCTGGGCACAAATCAGATATTCAGCTCGCTTTTGAAAGAGCCTCTGAAACTTTATTATGATATCATGCAGCCACGAACGAAGTCTATATTTTTCCTTTATTGCTCGTTTCAGTTCCCTTCTCAGGAAGGAAAAGTGTGGTTGGTTCTTGTGCCGTGCGTCGAAACCTTCCACAAAGTTTGGTAACTTTCGACTTTGTGCCTCTCTGGTGGATCCGCTGGTTGTCTAGAACCTCTTCGGCAGAGAGGCTTGTGGTGCGGATGTCGTCCTGGAAGCGGCGTGTGACGGGCAGCGACAGGAGTCTTCAATTAGCAGCGGCCAGAAGAAGGTGGCGAGCAGTCCAAGTATGTGCCGGAAACGACTTGGCCACACCTGGACTGATATTTATTTATTTTATTTATTTCATTAATAGTACAGAGTAACCCACCGCCTTGAAATGTAAGGTGGGTCGGATGCTTCTGAATCTAACAGCAAAGACTTCTCATTGTTACCATTTTATTGGTATACAGTTGTTAATGCTCTTGAAATATAATGTAAAGAACATACACTACTGGCCATTAAAATTGCTACACCAAGAAGAAATGCATATGATAAACGGTTATTCATTGGACAAATATATTATACCTGAACTGACATGTGATAACATTTTCACGCAATTTGGGTGCATAGATCCGGAGAAATCAATACCCAGAACAACCACCTCTGGCCGTAATAACGGCCCTGATACGCCTGGGCATTGAGTCAAACAGAGCTTGGATGGCGTATACAGCTGCTGCTGCCCATGCAGCTTCAACACGATACCACAGTTCATCAAGAGTAGTGACTGGCGTATTGTGATGAGCCAGTTGCTCGGCCACCATTGACCAGACCTTCTCAATTGGTGAGAGATGTGGAGAATGTTCTGGCCAGAGCAGCAGTCGAACATTTTCTGTATCCAGAAAGGCCCGTACAGGACCTGCAACATGCGGTCGTGTATTATCCTGCTGAAATGTAGGGTTTCGCAGGGATCGAATGAAGGGTAGAGCCACGGGTCCTAACACATCTGAAATATAACGCCCACTGTTCAAAGTGCCGTCAATGCGATCAAGAAGTGACCGAAACGTGTAACCAATGGGACTCCATACCATCATGCCGGGTGATAAGCCAGTATGGCGATGACTAATACACGCTTCCAATGTGCGTTCACCGCGATGTCGCCAAACACGGATGCGACCACCATGATGCTGTAAACAGAACCTGGATTCGTCCGAAAAAATGACGTTTTGGCATTCGTGCACCCAGGTTCGTCGTTGAGTACACCATCGCAGGCGCTCCTGTCTGTGACGCAGCGCCAAGGGTAACCGCAGCCATGGTCTCCGAGCTGATAGTCCAAGCTGCTGCAAACGTCGTCGAACTGTTCGTGCAGGTGGTTGTTGTCTTGCAAACGTCCCCATCTGTTGACTCAGGGATCGAGACGTGGCTGCACGATCCGTTACAGCCATGCGGATAAGATGCCTGCTATCTCGACTGCTAGTGATACCAGGCCGTTGGGATCCAGCAAGGCGTTCCGTATTACCCTCCTGAACCCACTGATTCCGTATTCTGCTAACAGTCATTGGATCTCGACCAACGTGAGCAGCAATGTCGCGATACGATAAACCGCAATCGCGATAGGCTACAATCCGACCTTTATCAAAGTCGGTAACGTGATGGTACGCATTTCTTCTCCTTACACGAGGCATCACAACGTTTCACCAGGCAACGCAAGTCAACTGCTGTTTGTGTATGAGAAATCGGTTGGAAACTTTCCTCATGTCAGCAAGTTGTAGGTGTCGCAACCGGGGCCAACCTTGTGTGAATGCTCTTAAAAGCTAATCATTTGCATATCAGAGTATCTTTTTCCTGTCGGTTAAATTTCGCGTATGCAGCACGTCATCTTCGTGGTGTAGCAATTTTAATGGTCAGTAGTGTAATATATAAAGAGTTCTCTGGGGTTACAGCGAATTGAATGTTTAAAAATTGTTAAAATGGTTCCATATAATTTGTAACTACCTACTTGATTAGTGTATAATATATATAATGGAAATGTCAAAGAAAAAGAAAGAAAATGTAATACAATGAGTGTGGTTTAAGTAATTTGCAGTATGTAGGGGGGAGGCGATATGCTATATTTGGACGTTTAATATGGTCTAAGTAGCATGTTGGTTGATAATGTCCTATTTCTACCTATTTCGGATGAGAAGGTCTCGGTACAACCTCGAGCTATTCTCATCTGAAATGTATGTTGACACAGATTATACAGATTAAATACTTATTGAGCACTTCATACATGGAATAAATGAATTTTAGGTTTACATGAGAAATACATTTACGTTTGTAATTTGTTAGTAGAAATAGAATATAGTTCATTGCTACTTGAATGCATTATTCCTTAAATAACTACTACGTTACTGATGTATAAAAATCATTGATTGTAGCTTTGAATGGAGAAGAGAATATACTTCTGTCTGCATATAATAAGACGAGCAACACATTACTGCTTGTGTGCAGTACACTTTAAACACTATCAGTATCTCACTGGGGACGAGGAGCCTCAGAATAAAAGTTCTTCGAGCCTTTTCCTTCCAAGCGACATTACCTTATTTCTACATTCATAGTATGTGGTGCCGGTGTTTGTTTGTTTTATGATTGTTGTGTTGTTTTATGACTGTGTTGTGGCATCCAGTGTCATGCATTGTTGGTTTTGGTCCCTTACATGTTGATCCATTCTGAGTCATGTTCACTTATTGTGCCTTCCTCGGTTTCGGAATCTGTGGTCGTGTTTGTGTCCTCCCATGTGGTTTTTTGTGTTGTTTGTGATTGTCTACGCCTCCTTCCATATGGGTCTTGGCGCTTGTATTCTTCGTGCAGTGTGTTCGATACTATATCGGCTACGCTATTTATTGTGTTCCAGTCATCGGGATTACGTATTATTCTGACGATGTCATTGTCGTTCTGTATAGGTCTCACTTGTACTAGCGTGTTGCACAGCAGTGTGACACGTTCTGGTGTCCCAGTTTCTCCGCATACGCATACGTCATCGTTAGTTCCATACGGTTTAAATGTACCGGATACGGCCCTTGACATGTCAGGAAATGGACCATTCCCCGGCTTGGGTTGACATGTTTCAGTTGTAGTCTTTCGTGTACATCAGGAAAGAAAGAGTGTACTCGGCGACCCTTGTCGGATGTATCCCACCGTCTTTGCCATGTTTGAACCCGCCATTGTTTCATTTGTGTTTTGTTCATAATGTTGGTTCCCATAGTTTCGGTGACTTTATCGAGCCAGTCCCTCTTAAGCCAGTAAAGTGCAGCTCTATAACGTATTGTTATGTCTATAGGGCAGATCCTCATCACAACGCAAAGCGCCTCTATTGACGTGGTGTTGAAGGCTCCGCTCATTCTCAAGAGACGTTGACCTCGTCTTGCAGTTGTCTTGTCAGTCTGTATGTTCAGTCTGTGAGCCCAAGTACTTGCGGCGAAGCATGCGAGGGACTGAAATATCGCAATGTGGTAGATTCTTATCGTCTTAATAGGTAATTTGTAGTGAGTTGTCTTTAGTCTTACTGGTTTGTGCATAATTTTGAAGACTTTGTCAATTGACAATTTTATATGATGGCTGAAAGTCTGTTTTTCGTCAAGATGCAGTCCGATATAACGTGTGGCTTGCTTTCTCTGTAGGCTTGTATTGCCTAATTTTAGAATTGGATTCCTCCGTAGTGTCCCTCTGAGCAGGAAACATACAGTTTTGTTGGGAGCTATTTTTAATTTATTTTCTTTGCACCAACTGTTAATTTCCTGTAGCAGTTGTGTGCCTTTTCTCTCTAGTGCTGCTCTCGAGTTGCCTGACAACACTACGAGCAAGTCATCTGCGTAAGCCACCACACCTCTTACACTGTCGCCACTGTCGGCTCGGTTGCGATTTCCCAGAATATTGGTCCGCAGATAGAGCCCTGTGGACGTCCCTTTGTTATTCTCTTGACAACCTTCCATGTTCCAGCCCTTCACTTCGCCACTCTGCCTCTGCAGTAATCGAGGAGGCTATTGTAGATGGAAGCTGATGGCCTCATTTTCCTTAACCTGGCGAAGAGGGACGGCCACCTCAAGTTGTCGAAAGTCCCGGCTATGTCGGTTAGAATGGCGGCCACGTATTTGTCGCTGATGCTATTTGTAACTGTCAGTACTTGGTTGACGGGGTCTTTTATTGATCTACCTTCCCGAATTGATGGGGCGTTAGGCCGAGGAGGCGTCTGTGCGATTGTAAACGGTCACACAGGAAACTTTTCTGTACCTTGCCGAGAGTGTTTCAGTGACAGATCGGTCGATACGTTTTGGGGTCTGTTGGCTCTTTGTCTTGTGATTTCGTGATTATTACTACCTTAGCAGTTTTACAGAGGTTTGGAATGCTGCCTGTTAATAGTGCCTCGTTGAACATTTTAGTAAGAAAATGTGTGAATTGTGTAACTGTTTGTTTTAATGTTTCTGAAAGTACCCGTATTTTGTCTGGGCCGGGTGCTTTTCGGTTTTTAAACCTGCTGGTTGCCATCGCGACTTCTTCTTGCACGAGTGGCATCGTTACGCTGTCACTGATGTATGGTTGCCTCATGCTCTCTCTTAGGTCAACATGGTGTCGCTCGTCTTGTGTGGGGTCGTCATCTAGGAGGAGCCATTTCAGAAGATATTCTGCTGTGCTTCTCCATTCTCAGGTCACTCTGCCGTCGTCTTGTTTTTGCCGAAAGAACTGTCGATGTCTTAACTCGTTCTATCTTCAATGGTTATCCTCAGATGTCGTTCTGTAGCTGGTTTTGACAAAATTGGTCTAGTAGTCTTGCCTTGTTGTCTTTAGTTGTTTTTGGTATTTTTGTTTAGCGTCACGATACAGATAAAGTCTTATCTGACTTTCAGGAGCTGTCTTTGCTTGTTGGTGCTGGTTTCTTTTGTCCCGTGAATCCTTTCGTAGTCTTTCCAGTTCTGTCGACCACGGTTGTTTCTGTCCCCACCCAGTTTTTACCTGTGGTATAGCTGTTTCATGTGCTCTTTGTAGGACATCGGTCAGTACATGCGTTTTGTAATCTGTACTGCCTTGAACAGTGTGTAATGACGATGCCTCAACAATATCTCGAACGTTTTGCCAGTAGGCCCTTCCTATGAGTAAATGCTGCTGTTCATAGCCCATGTTATGTGTATTGATATATCTGTCCGTGGTTATGCCGAATGCGTTGTGGTCGCTGTGTGTGGCTTTATCTAAACCCTCCATGTATTGACTGGTGGAAGAGATTTTGCGCTCCCTAGAGAAAGGTCTCTGTTAGCTACACCACCGGCGTCTCCGCCGTAGGTTGGTAGCTGACCCTCCCTATTCAGTATGAAGAGGTTGGATTCATTTACCACGTCAAGCACTAGTTGCCCTCCGTCGTCAGTTCTGTCTGAGTTCCACAAGGGGATTTTGCGTTGATACCATTTAGAATGAGCAGCTCTTTTCTTTATGAGTGAGTTGCAATGACTTTTATTTAGTCTAAGAAAGGTTCTATATCATACGAGTACCGAGCGTAAATAGACATAATCCATACATCCTGTCTGTTATTTATACTTGGGCAGTGTGTTCAGAGCAAAATTGGGTGATCTGCGTTACTATGAGGTTTTTATTGACTACTATCATCGCGGCTTTCGCGTTTGGTGTTCCTGCTATTGTGATGTAATGTGAGGGGAATCCCGAAATCTTCTCGCCTCGCAGGAAAGGTTCCTGAACGCAGGCGATGTCTGCTTTTGTTTCTTCTAAGAGTCTACCTAATTCCATGTATACTAGGGTACTGCCCTGGCAGGAAACACACTTGGGTGTGGTTCCTTTAAAATCCAGAAACACATGTCCATGTGCTCTCACGAAGTCCTTGTACACTTTCACTAGGTTTAGGTCCTCTCCCCTTCTCGCACATGCCTCACCTAAAGGCTTACATAGTTCTTTGGGGTTCGCTGGCAGATTTTCAAATATTAGGATCATCCTGTCAGTTTGCTCTGTAGTTGGGAAGCAGATTTTATCCCTATTTTCATGCTTAGTTCTTATTACATAGCGAAAAGCTGTTTCATATATATCCTTGTTTTCTAGTCGTCTAAGCAGTAGGTTAACTTCCAAGTTTTCGTAGGTTATGTAAATAAGGCCAGCTTGGGGTCCTTGGTTGTGTCTGGTTGGTGTTCTTGACGATTTGTTTGTTGCTCCGATTTCGAGTAATTTTATAGTGCAGCACGTCTTTCTTGCTTTATAGTTTCTGTTAGTACGGAGTTTGATGTGTTTTTGCTGAGCATTTCCCCTGATAGTGACTTGTTGTTTTTGATCTCTACCGGGGACTTGTTCGTAAAATGTGACCGTTGTATGTCCGTTTCTGGGGTGTTTGTGTCCGGTGTTGGGCCGGTGCAGGATGTGTCTTTCTCTTCATCTACAACACTGTTTTGTTTTTCGTATGGCTGTGTGTGCAACCCTCGTAGACGAAACGAACTGGTGTAACGTAGGGTGTACATTTGATTGTATCATATTCTACTTGTTGCGCGGGTAGTGTGCAATTGTCTTTGTTTGTGTTTGCCTGTGGTGTTGGATTTCTTGTAAACTCAGTGACATCTTCATTTTCAGGATGTTCAAGGACGTCGTCATATTTCTCTGTACTATCTCGCAGTATTTCGTCTTCCAGTTCGTCAACTGATAAAAGGAGACAATCCTGGAAGTTGGTCCAATCAAACATGGGATGTTTCAGATGATTGGCAACTTCATATTCAGTTGCACCCTGCATGCACATATCGTCTATATAGTCGGTAATGCTGAAGTACCTACACTGTATTGTCTCCCAAAACTGAGGCGTTACGGGATCGATGACCGTAGCAGTCTGGTCCCTTTAATCCCACAAACCAACCAACCAACCAACTGAGGCGTTACATTAGTATTGGTATCTGCAAATGGGGATTGTGATATCCCCATGTATACAGCCAGGAGTGATAGCGCGGCCTAGTTGTAGCTGAGAGCCGTTTTTTCTGGAAAGGAGCTCCACTTTTGCATGCAATAACACTTCGGTTGCACAATACTGTTGTTGCCAGAAGGAGATCTGCGGTTAAAGCAACAGTTGGAGGTCTGTACAACCGTCACAATACTGTCGCTGCGCCCTGGTTGCATCGACACATGAATGCTGGATAACTTCACGTGAAGCTGAGTAATTTTATTGTTGAATACTTGCCCACCTGTGTGTTTTAGTTGTTCGCCTTGCAAAATTGTAATTGACCCTGCTCTTGTGGGGCGCCATTAGTCCCATTATTTCGCAACTGGTCATTCGTTTGTTTTAACTGTTCGTGTTTCGGGGTTGTCATTGAGTTTGCCCTGGTGGGGTCCATTATTTTTATGCATGTGTGGGACCAGTGGTAACTGACTTACGTTTCAGGTCGTATCACTCCAATTTAACGACATGTGCAATGTTTCGCCAGGAAATGTGCGCAAGATTATACAGAAATACAAGGAACATATAGAGACTAAGAGTAATTTTAAAACCATGGAATATAATCTGCGTCGAGAATTCTGTTGGGGTACGAAGAAGGGAAGGAGGCAGGCAGAAAATGCTACAGTTCAGTATTTAATGGAAGAAATGTATTATATTTGCGTACGCCACCAAAGCAACAATCGGCAACCACTGGATTTGGATTTTACATCCTTGTCCCTCTGCCTCTGTTCAGGGCGCTAGCAGCACAATTTTATTCAGTGTTTTGCTTTTCACACTTTCAAAATTAGGCGTAATTTATTTAAGTAACTAGTGTGCGAAGATGTGAACAGGAGTAAGCCTTTTTTATACAGCACCCTGTATTTTTTATTCGGTAATCTACTTCCTCTCCTCGAGACCTGTACATAAACGTACCCGCAGCGTATCATTCGTATAAACATGACGTTAATAATGCGTAACGCAAAACTGGCATTGATTCTCTTGTTGTAGCACACATTAAATTACCTGGGCAATGTAACTCGTCGACTTCCTGGGGTTGACGTTAAACAAGCAGAAACACAAGGAAAATGCACAACGCTCTTCACTGTTCTATTCTTCACAGATCAGTGGTGTGCATTTTTCTTGTTTTTCTATTTGTTTATTGTCAACTCCAGCAAGTGGAAGAGTTACATTACCTGGGTAATTTCACTGTGTGCTACTACAAGAGAATCAATGCCCATTTTGCATTATGCATTTCATAACATCATGTTTCCGTGGATGGTACACTGTGAAACGTTTTTGAAAACGTCTTGAGGAGAGGAAGAGAGCTATGCGATTTCAGTCTATCTCGGCGTATTCCACTGATGCATTCTCCTCGGGTTATCAGCCAAGTGGTGACGTCATCTTGTCGCAACGTTTCAGTGAGTTTCGTACCCATCATCTTCTGGCGAAACTCATTGAAACGTTGCCACAAGACGACGCCACCACCCGAGAAGAATTCATCACGGGAAGAGAACTATCAAACAAAAGATAATGGATGCTATTCAAAAAAAGGCGTACTGCTGTTCATAACCTCATAACGAACAAATTTACAAGAAAATTTAGCGTTCTGATTAACATTCCCCTGGCAGCTGAACTGCATTTGCGTAATAATTTTTTTATTTTGCTTCCGCACAATAAACTTTTTGGATGGTAAAGTTAGATGGGATAAATGGTTCAAATGGCTCTGAGCACTATGGGACTCAACATCTGTCCCTTAGAACTTAGAACTAATTAAACCTAACTAACCTAAGGACATCACACACATCCATGCCCGAGGCAGGATTCGAACCTGCGACCGTAGCAGTCACGCGATTCCGGACTGACGTGCCTAGAACCGCACGGCCACCGCGGCCGGCCCTAAATGGGATATTCGGTATGTACGTGAAATATGTGGCATATGCGTAAGTGGACAAATCTGCAGCCAAAAAGGTAGTACAGCATAAAAAACCTATAATTGGATTAGTAAAGTATCGTGCTCTCAGCCTCATTCATCCATGTGCGGTTCATCAATCCTGCCCCCTCCCCCTCCCCCTACCATTTTTCACTCTCTTCCTCTCCGCCTCTGCATAACTCGTAAATGGTAGCAGTACATTACGAATATTTATGTCTCGATGTTTCAACTTTGTCAGTGTGGTTACAGTCAAGGGCCTTTATGACTTGGCATTTGTTCTTGCCACTTGTTCGTCGACAGAGGCTGCGTCTTGCTACGGTGATGCTCGGGCAGAGCCTCCCGCTGCTTCCGCGAGCGCTGACACCCAGTGCCTGCCAGACGGTTCGTAACTCAGCCGCCGCCATACAAGGCGCCTTCCCCTACCAAGGTAGGCCACTCGTGTGTCTTCCTGCTTCCGCCACTGGATTACAGCTCCACTTCCGCATTGTCACCTCTGGCCACCAGCAGACGTCTCCTACCACCACCCTCCAATCCCCTTCAAATCAATCGTGGTCTGCAACTTTTGGAGCTACCAATTTAGCAGTTTCAAGAAGCCTCTCTCAAATTTTATTCGTTAGCTGCTGCTCCTGCGCAGAATGGTCACTCTAGGAACAACTGTCATTTACAGTCGACTCTAACACGATACGGTCCCTCCGCCAGCATATGTATATATATTCTAAACCTCTTTTTTTTCTAGTTTTGTGGTACTGCAGTCGAACGACATGGATGTATCTACCATTTTACCATCTAAAATCCTTAGAATGGTTAGTGCATTTCGATCTCACTGCCTTATGAGCTCCCACCACAGTGATTTGAAATTGTAGAACCGAGCGAAAAGCTCAGCTAGAGAATATCTTACACTTAACAAATCAGTAGAGTTTACACTACTGGCCATTAAAATTGCTACACTAAGAAGAAATGCTGATGATAAAAGGGTATTCATTGGACAAATATACTATACTAGAACTGACATGTGATTACATTTTCACGCAATTTGGGTGCATAGATCCTGAGAAATCAATACCCAGAACAACCACCTCTGGCCGTAATAACGGCCTTGATACGCTTGGGCATTGAGTCAAACAGAGCTTGGATGGCGTTACAGGTACAGCTGCCCATGCAGCTTCAACACGATACCACAGTTCATCACGAGCAGTGACTGGCGTATTGTGACGAGCAGTTGCTGGGCCACTATTGACCAGACGTTTTCAATTGGTACAGGACCTTCAACATGCGGTCGTGCATTATCCTGCTGAAATGTAGGGTTTCGCAGGGATCGAATGAAGGGTAGAGCCACGGGTCGTAACACATCTGAGATGTAACGTCCACTGTTCAAAGTTCACCGCGATGTCGCCAGACACGGATGCGACCATCATGATGCTGTAAACAGAACCTGGATTCATCCGAAAAAATGACGTTTTTCCATTCGTGCACCCAGGTTCGTCGTTGAGTACGCCATCGCAGGCGCTCCTGTATGTGATGCAGCGTCAAGGGTAACCGCAGCCATGGTCTCCGAGCTGATAGTCCATGCTGCTGCAAACGTCGTCGATCTGTTCGCGCAGATGGTTGTTGTCTTGGAGACGTCTCCATCTGTTGACTCAGGGATCGAGACGTGGCTGGACGATCCGTTACGGCCATGCGGATGAGATGCCTGTCATCTCACCTGCTAGTGATACGAGGCCGTTGGGATCCAGCACGGCGTTCCGTATTACCCTCCTGAACCCACCGATTCCATATTCTGCTAACAGTCATTGGATCTCGACCAACGCGAGCAGCAATGTGGCGGGCGATACGATAAACTGCAATCGCAATAGGCTACAATCCGACCTTATCAAAGTCGGAAACGTGATGGTACGCATTTCTCCTCCTTACACGAGGCATCACAGCAACGTTTCACCAGGCAACGCCAGTCAACTGCTGTTTGTGTATGAGAAATCGGTTGGAAACTTTCCTCATGTGAGCACGTTGTAGGTGTCGCCACCGGTGCTAACCTTATGTGAATCCTCTGAAAAGCTTATCATTTGCGTATCACAGCATCTTCTTCCTGTCGGTTAAATTTCGCGTATGTAGCACGTCATCTTTGTGATGTAGTAATTTTAATGGCCAGTAGTGTATAAGGTAAGAAGACGGGTACAGGATCGCACAACAATTGTAGTTCCCTTGATTTCCTTCAAAAAAATGGCTCTGAGCACTATGGGACTTAACAGCTAAGGTCATCAGTCTCCTAGAACTTAAAACTACTTAAACCTAATCAACCTAAGGACATCACACACATCCATGCCCGAGGCAGGATTCGAACCTGCGACCATAGCGGCCGTGCGGTTCCAGACTGAAGCGCCTAGAACCGCTTGGCCACACCGGCCGGCTAGTTTCCTTTAGTTATCGGATGGATAGATTGTACCTATTGTAGAAATATCAACACATTGTCTACACGATTCTCAACATACAACATGGACCATAAATTCATTCACTCAGCAGTTGGGCCTTACACACAGCTTACTAGTTACATGCTAGTCTCGATCATTTTCCAATTATTTTTATCTTATCTGAACCAATATAATTTAGTGGTTTTTTATTTTTACAGTCTTGGCAAGTAAGGAAAAAAATAGCTAGAAACGAATAATTTAAGATTCTTTCCCCTCCCAAGGCGGGACTCAAACCCGTGCATTCCGCATCTTTTGGCACCGTCTACGCCGATAATACGGAAACCTGCCCTGTACTAATTGGACACTGGCTAATGGGAGTAGCTGAACTGACAAACGGCGCCAGGAGGTGTACGGCTTTGGAGCGTTATTTTCTTGTTTAGGTTAGCTACCAACCTTGAGCAAGCAGTAAAGGAAACAAAAGAAAAATTCGGAGTAGGTATTAAAATTCATGGAGAAGAAGTAAAAACTTTGAGGTTCGCCGATGACATTGTAATTCTGTCAGAGACAGACAAAGGACTTGGAAGAGCAGTTGAACGGAATGGATAGTGTCTTGAAAGGAGGATATAAGATGAACATCAACAAAAGCAAAACGAGGATAATGGAATGTAGTCGAATTAAGTCGGGTGATGCTGAGGGAATTAGATTAGGAAATGAGACACTTAAAGTACTAAAGGAGTTTTGCTATTTAGGGAGTAAAATAACCGATGATGGTCGAAGTACAGAGGATATAAAATGTAGACTGGCAATGGCAAGGAAAGCGTTTCTCAAGAAGAGGAATTTGTTAACATCGAGTGTAGATTTAAGTGTCAGGAAGTCGTTTCTGAAAGTATTTGTATGGAGTGTAGCCATGTATGGAAGTGAAACATGGACGATAACTAGTTTGGACAAGAAGAGAATAGAAGCTTTCGAAACGTGGTGCTACAGAAGATTGCTGAAGATAAGGTGGGTAGATCACGTAACTAATGAGGAGGTATTGAATAGGATTGGGGAGAAGAGAAGTTTGTGGCACAACTTGACTAGAAGAAGGGATCGGTTGGTAGGACATGTTTTGAGGCATCAGGGATCACAAATTTAGCATTGGAGGGCAGTGTGGAGGGTAAAAATCGTAGAGGGAGACCAAGAGATGAATACACTAAGCAGATTCTGAAGGATGTAGGTTGCAGTAGATACTGGGAGATGAAGAAGCTTGCACAGGATAGAGTAGCATGGAGAGCTGCATCAAACCAGTCTCAGGACTGAAGACCACAACAACAACAACAACACCAACCTTGGCCCAGCATGCATTGTGTACACTGGCATTGTTGCTGCCATTCCGTGTTGTCTTCACTGTGCTGAGTTTAATTTCGTGTGTCGTTATCTCCACGTGTCACTTTGCTTTTTTTTTTTTTTTTAAAAAAAAGCAAACGACACGCTGAACTGAGAGCTGTCTGCCAACCGAGCCAGGTTATGTTGGCAGCGAGAGACGGTAGTCAGCGCCGGTGGAGTGACTTCGATTTGTGTCGTTTCTCCTAGACTCCACCAGCCTTCAAGCAGGGTAGAGCTAGACGCTTAGAGGCGCACACCCGTGCACTCCGCAAGCTTTAAATGACTGAAATAAGTGTGCAAGCACGAGTAAGATGTTACCAATGTACAAAACAGACGCCACGGTACATGAGAACAAACATCAAGATACAGAGTGAAAAGAAATGTATGCACAACTCGCTAGAGAATGTCTGCACGTTCTGTGCACGTATGTAAAAAGCCACAATATTCTGCTATCTGTACTTCTACCGCATACACATGCTTTATGCTTCGATTTTCTTTGTATTTTCTGAATCTGGAAGTGAAAGTCTTCAGCTTATTAAAACCTTTCAGTATTAAAAAGTATACACAAACTCAGACTCACATGCAGAAAAATGTATACTAACGGAATTTCATGCGCAACTAAAATACGATTCAGAATTAACAAAAAACTTCCATATCACAAAAATTGTGTTAAAAATGCTGCGTATGAAAAAAACAGTTCAGTAATTTAACACTTTTTCAGTAACGGCTGTTGCTTACTATGCCATGAATATCGTCTTACGAAACAAAACATTAACAGTTACTCCGTCTATTACTCATCCAGCTATATACGAGTACACGTTCTGGGTATGGAACTTTGTATCTGTGAAATAACTATGTTACCCCATGTGAGGGTATTATGGGCCGCTGTTACAGATTAACATACTCCGCGATGCAAAGGCGTTTGTGACATGCATTTGACGAAGTGAGTGTTATACCACAAAACTTTTGAGTAATGTTGCTTTAAAATGCCCAGGGCACTGAAATTAGCTAATTTCGCGTGAAATATGCATTTGTTTCAAATAAAAATACAACTTGGTGTAGAAAAATCGTTTCCGCCGAAGAAATAACGTTTCAAGTTGTTATTTTAGTGAATTTCCCATGATTTGAGGAAACCAATGCATGGGTTCTTAGTTCATACACCATTTCGTACTTTGCTTTGATGGCACGTCTCGATTATAGACAAGGCGTGAACAACGTGCCAAGTTGTACAACTAATTCACTGGTAAATTATACTGTTTATCTATTGCATTTACATTTTGCGAAATTATTAACTCACACCTTTTCTAGTGTTACTAACTTCAGCCAAATGTATTTTCCTCGAAGTTAGAGTTCTCCAGGACTTTCATTGGGTGCTGTGCTTCTTGCTTTTGCTTGGAACTGAATTTGGGATTACATTGTACATGCGTTTATTAGATTTCTTGTTTTATAAATGATGACCAGTAAGCAACGTAAGTGGAAGCTGTTGCAGTTACTCCGAGATTTTCTGCTACTGATTATAATGATGATGATGTCTGGTTTGAGGGATGCTCAACTGCGCGGTCATCAGCGCCCGTACAAAGTTCCAATTTTTACACAGTCCATTTTCTTTTCACAATATGATCTAGTCACTCTCACAAATGATGATGATGGTGATGAAATGACGAGGACAACACAAGCACCCAGGCCCCTGGAAGAGAAAGTCCCCGACCCGGCCGAGAATCGAACCCGGGACCCCGTGATCTAGAGGCAGCAACGCTAGCCCCTGGACCACGAGCTGCGGACTTCTGCTCCTGACACTATGTGACTGCGGACCACTCCATTCAGTACAGGGGCTAATTGTTTATAGATTATTAGGCAAAGAGTGTAACACACGACAAATCGGAATTATAAGGTGCTATTTGAATCACTTGGAGGTTGTGTTGCATGTGGTTAACACTTTGATCCACGCGTTCAATATTCAGTTGTGTTACTTAAAGGTAACGTTCCGGCTTTCTGTTGCACTTTACATGAAAGCGCCCACTCCTATTGAAGTGTCCCTACGTGGACCTCCACATGAGATTTTATTTAAAGTAACCTCATCTCAGTATCGCTGGCACCTCAGTTTACGGTGCATTAGTAAATGTGCCCCGGTATAAAAAGAGTGAGCAGCTTATTGTGTTCATATCAGCCACAGTTTACATATTTGTCATACTTTCTGCCAAACTCTGATTGTCCGATTCAGGTGCATTTGTGCAAAGTCCACTAAGTTTTGCTATTTCTTTGGGTCCCACACTGATGTTAACAATGTCTCAGTGCCATACTCCACTGTACCTGTCCTTTCTTTTCCCTTCTAGAATAATAAGACGAATGAGGGTGTGTTTGCATCTACAAATTCTATGTGCATAACCGTAGGAGTAAAGTACTCGGCTACTGTGACAGTATGGCCAACTTAAGTCTATGCTTGGTGGGTAGCAAAAAGGTTTCTGTTTGGCTTGGTCGAACCTTTTGTATAGGTTAGCACAATACATTAGATCTGCTCTCTAGTCAATTCCGTTAGAGGGATAAATATCTGCTTCAAGACAGGAGCTCTTCTCTGTCCGCTGGGAATTTTGGTGAGGTTGTTAGCTCGTAAGAGTTTCTCCTCGATAGTACAGTTGATATTTTAATGTGTGTAAATTTTCAGTCTAACTGAAGTCATAACACATTTATTTTGTAGTTTTATGGTGTATTAGTTCGTGTAACGAATTTTATTTGAATATCGGGAGTACTAATTACTATGAAATTTAGGTGATTTCGTACGCTATTATTTGATTACACCGATCACTTGAACACTTTGTAGTGTGCTGAATGGATAACGAGTCAGTTCAATCAGTTTCTCATTTTTCTAACCGCGAGCGCGTGTGTGTTACATGATACAAAGGTGATTTTTTCACTCACTTTTCAATCCGTTTTATCCTGTACCTTCCACTGTTCGGTACTTGTCTCCGTTCATTATCACCACGTATGGTTATTCATGTTTAAGAGAATTCAGCTCTCACAAATTCAATGCACTTCCAATCCGTTTATCCTGAAATTCCTTGTTATTCGAGACTTATGGTTCAAATGGCTCTGAGCACTATGGGACTCAACTGCTGTGGTCATAAGTCGCCTAGAACTTAGAACTACTTAAACCTAACTAACCTAAGGACATCACACACATCCATGCCCGAGGCAGGATACGAACCTGCGACCGTAGCGGTCGTGCGGTTCCAGACTGTAGCGCCTTTAACCCCTCGGCCACTTCGGCCGGCTATTCGGGACTTACTTTCGTTTATTACCTCCAAGTTTTCGTGTTCAAGTTTAAGAGCTTTTTGTGCTAAGGCTTCCATAATCTTGCTGTTATATAGTGTGTTCAAATTAAATGCGTTCTTTTGTCAATGTTGTCTTCGTGTGTTTACATATTAATTCGGCCTGTTAAAAGCGCAGGAGCATAATCTCTTTGCTAGCCACGTGTTGTCTTGGTGAACGACCTTTGTTGTTTTCTTTTCTCCTCAGCGTAAACCTCATCAACTGAAAGTGGATATTCAGCGCGTGTACGGTTAATCCATCTTTTGACTATTCCATTTGCATAAACCACGAATTTAGTATCGGAGTCAGAACGAAGGTTTAAGATTTGTTAAGTGTGGAACTTAATATATATCAGGCACCAGCAATTGTCACATTTTATGTTAACAAGTATTTTAATTAATATAACGAAGCCAGTAAATGGCCATTTTACCCTTGTATTCAAGCTTTCAGTAACTCAAATACCTCCCGCGGCCCATTCACCTCTGCTCCAGGGACATCCTACACCACTTTCTTGCGCAATAACTGAATACGGGGCATTGTTTTTCATGAAATATGAACTATCCTAAGGTCAGATACGTTGGATCTTACATTCTTAAATACACGGTACTGAATACCAAACAGGAACAAGACTATCCAGACCGCAGCCCCGTCTTTAAGTGAGTAAATTCCCACGAAGGGCGCGAGCTAGCGGTAGCAGCATGGACTACACTGTTTCTCTGTTTAATATTACAGCATTTTACAACTAACGTAGCAAAAATTTACTATCCTTAATAAAAAGCTCAGATTCCTTTATCATGGGGTCATATTCACTTTCTGGGTGTAAATTTCGGGGCATAAACTCTGTTCATCACTTTGCATGAACACTAGCAATTAGTCGAGATAGGAGGAAGACTTACAGTTGCTGGGAATTTGATTGACTTGAAAACACCTACTATGTTAAGAGGCGCGTATCTACGGAGAGCAGACGGATTTAAACTCGTGCCGGTGATGCAACTGTCGCACTCACAGAGACAGAGCCGGGCTGGCCGCGTTGCGTCAGGCGGGCCGGCTCCATTGGCGACGGTGACTGGTATGTGGGCCAGTGGGCTGGAACGGGCGTAATTAAAGCCGCGCCGATGCTGGAGCTGGAGCCGAACTGGAGCTCAGCTGGAACTGGGGCCCAAGTGAGGTGAGGTGAGGCGCCAGCAGTTGCCAGGGGGCGAGGTGTCACGCACAATGCGGAAAATGCGATAGTTCCTCGACCTGACGCAAATATTGCAGTTCACGTCTAGTTTTGTGTACAGCAATCCATACCAAAGTATTAACGAACAACTGTTATGTAAATTGCTGCAAAGTTACCAAAATTGTGGGACATCGGTAGACGAAGTAAATGAATTCTGCTGCTTTGGAAGTTTAATAACGTATCACGTATGAAACAAGGAGGCTGTAAGAGACATTCCTCATCGAAAGAAGTCTACCAGCTCAAACACAGGCCTTAACTTAGGAAAGAAATTTTGTATGATGAATTTACACGGCTCATATTTTACGGCAGTGTGGCTGTAATACAGGACATTATAGCGGTATGGGCGGGCCATATTGTTGATGGAGTAGGCTATTGAAGGTAGAAGTATTGCCTATGTGCTGCCAGATCTGTCCAGATAGTTCGTTTGACTGGACCATACACAGGGTGTTCTAGGCACAATGGTCAAGGATATAACAAGGACGACCATTAGAAGCAAAAAAAATCTTGTAAATATGGGCTCTACAACGCTGTGAGCACTTCTTCACTAGAAGAGAGGTGTTTCACTGTAGCGAGGATGAACAACTACTCCTAGCTCTTAAGGTATGCGCTTTAGAGCCCTTGTTAACTGGACATTTTATCCTCATTTTGAGACATTTTGTCCTTGTTTTGATCCTTACTATTACCTCTCAAAACTTGGAGAGCAAAGAGCTTGCAGCAGAAGATATTTGTTTCGCACTGTCGAAGATGAAGATGTGCTCATGTCTTTTAAGATATGCATTTTAGAGCCAATGTCTGTTAGACGTTTTGCTTCGAGTGACCGTTCCTGCCATATCCTTCAATACTTACCAATCCTCCTGGGACACCCTGTCTACCTTATTCTTTTTCTTTAAATTCTTCTCTGTCATTCTCTGCTTTTCTCTCTCTTAGGCCAAAAGCGCTGCAGTACTAAGTCACATAATCTTAGCACTAAAACAATAATATTTCGTTTCCGTTCGAAAGACGGCGAGGCTATGCAGAGGCATACGATTTATTTGTTGTCTATAGGAGTGCGGAAGTGGACAAATAAGAGAGCCATGAATTTCATAACTGTGATACGCACGTCTAAAACCAAGCTTAAGAAGAAAGAAAGGAAGTATACACAGAGACCGTAAGCTGATAAGGACATTCTCACTGATATTATCGTAGTAGATCTTAGCAATGAGCCATAATTGTATTCTACCGAGGTTTCTACCTTCTGAAATTCTCTGAGCGTCATCAGGCATCATCAAGTCAGCAACTTTTTGCTTGTTCCCTTTTGTATTGTGCTCAAGAACTATAATTTTTATTTTTTGTACTTATTATTTAATAATCAATTACATAGTTTTTGTCGAGGATTTATAATTATACATTACTTCTCACGTCCCATAACTCTGGTCGTTGGTATATCGATTTATGAAATTCATATTCGTTTCACTGCGATGGTGAGCCACAATGAAATATTGATATAGACATTTGAATGTTAATTCAAATTGCCTTCATGGATTTCTTGAGTCCTTGGAAAGGTCTGGTAACAAGAGACATTTCGGAGGGGGGTGCACTTTAACGAGGTATATCAATCCGATTTTTGCATCACCATTTGCCAAGACTGAAGTAAGAATGGTTGCGTGGAGTACAGGGCTATGTGTAAGTGAATAATGGACTGAGTAAACTGGAAAACAAAGAATTGAAGCACTTGAAATGTTGTCTGAAAGAAGAATGTTGACAATTCTGCTGGTAAGATAACTAATGAAGATGAGCACTGCCTTATAAGGTCGCTAAAATCAACAGATTACTTGTTAAAAAATTATACACTGTCCGTCCAAAAAGTAACGAGACTGATTTTATTCCTGGCGTATAAGTGAGGCCAGCGCAGTAGCTACGGCAGCAGCTTGTACGGACAATTGTTAACGACATATACATTCGAACACTCAGTTGTGATCAGGTAGTGTCATTAAGGGGCGCGTGTGTAGTCGTATCGGAGCAACATCTGTAAATCAAATGTTCATTAAATTCTCCGGAACAAATTAAATGTATTCGCAATTGCGAACCATCAGCTGTATAAGGGGATGAAACAATGAAAATTCTTGCCACAGGGGGCCACGAACCCGGACTTCCCGTCTTACGCGAGCAGTCGTCTTAACCGCTTTGGCTATCCGTGTACGATTTACAGCCAAACCCAGACTTCTATATGTTGTAAGTAGGCTGTTTATGTTTTTATATAGGTAACGCCACGTAGCGATCTGTATGAAAATCACTGGCTGTGCTGTGTGCAGTCTATGGCTGGTTGGCATTGTTGTAATATTCGCTATTGTAGTGTTGGGCAGTTGCATGTGAGCAGCGCGTAGCGTTGCGCAGTTGGAGGTGAGCCGCCAGCAGTGGTGGATTGCTGGATGTGAGGAGAGAGATGGCGGAGTTTTGAGAGCGGTTCATCTGGACGTGTGTCCATCAGAGACAGTGAATTTGTAAGACTGGATGTCATGAACTGATATATATATATATATATTATGACTTTTGAACACTATTAAGGTAAATACATTGTTTGTTCTCTATCATAATCTTTCATTTGCTAACTATGCCAATCAGTAGTTAGTGACTTCAGTAGTTAGAATATTTCATTTAGCTGGCAGTATTGGCGCTCGCTGTATTGCAGTAGTTCGAGTAACGAAGATATTTGTGAGGTAAGTGATTCATGAAAGGTATAGATTTTTGTTAGTCAGGGCCATTCTTTTGTAGGGATTATTGAAAGTCAGATTGCGTTGTGCTAAAAATAAAGTGTGTAAGTTTATTGATGATCTGAATAAGTAAAGAGAGAAATGTCTGTGCACGTTCAGTTTTGCTCAGCTGTTTGAAAATCAAATAACGTAAGTGGTTTTTAGCACAATCATTCAACACCTGTCACGATCTGATTGAATTCCATATGCGGATAATTATTTTCTGGAAAAAAACATCAGCAGTGACGAGTTATAGATACGAAAATACTACAAAACGAGGAAGTGCAGAAAATCATATGAAGGGCCAACTTTTTGATGACATGAACATCATTGAAGCCAGTGTGACATGCGAGTTGAACAAGATCCCAGAAAGGACTATTCTGACAGTTCTGCATGGTTGTATGAACTATCTCTGCGATGTACTCAAGTGAGGCGAGACTATATAGAACACCTGACGAATTAATGCCACGGTCTTAACTTTTGTTTTCTTTTCTTTATTTTATAACTTTTTTAAAGCCAGTGTCGAAACTTTCTGGACTGACTCTGTGACTCTTCGCTGGCTCACTTTTGGTGTAGCCCATCATAAGAACATGTGCTGAATGAAACGTAATTGACATGAAAGCACAGCACAATGTATACATGACATTAAGAGCATTTACACAAGAGCAAAAATATTTTAAAACATTCAGAATTGAGTTTACATATCCAATAAAAAGTATAAATGCGTAGTATTTTGTCACGTAATTATATTCTTGATATCAGTGCTCAACTGGTGGAGGGATACAATTTCAATAAAAAGATTTTTTTGAAAGAAATGGTCAATTGTTTGGTGAAATCATTCGACGAATATCAAGAAAGAAAATAGATTAGACAAATATTTGACGCGCCTTTGAACGATGCTCGATGTCACGTACAGCAAGCGAAATGCTGATTGAGAGCACACAGTCTCTTTCCCCGTATTTAAAGGGTTCACTATTGACAAATTTTTTGGGCTGAAAAATTGTTGGAACTCTTTCACACCTACGGGCATAGATGACAGAAATATGTCAAAATCCACGAGAGCAGTCTGCGTAGTCTAGTAATCCACAAGACACATATTCTGCAGTCCTTCTCAAAATGGTCCGCCTCCATAGTTGGCTGATCAGAGAACCTGGGTTCAATTCCTGGTACTGCCAGGAATTTTTTCTGCTGAGAAGACTGGGATAACGCCCACCTAGCTTAGTGACGACAAATGAGGAGCTACTTGAATGACAAGTAGCAACACACGTCTGCTAAACGCCAGTGGCCGGGAGTGTGCTGATTTCCCCCCCCCCCCTCCGCATTCTTCCATACCATAGCCTGATGACACCACTGGCTAAGGATGACATGGCAGTCGGTCGGTCCCGACCGGATCGCTCGCGCTTTAAAATTCCAAGATTCAAAGTAAAAGTTTCAGTTGTCAGTTAGCACTTGATTTGGTTTACTGTACGTGATTTCGACTATGTCAAATGTTCCTCTAATATATTTTACTTACTTCTTTTGGACAAATAATTTCGCCAAATATTTGAGCACTTTTTCAAATAATTTTTTATTTTCAAGTTTTGTTCTTCGAACACTTCTTCTGTGACTTGTGACTGGAATTCCTTATTCCCCAGCAGAGCGTGTTACTCAGTCGCGATTCTATCTTCGTCAGAATCAGACATCTCTGTCATGTGTGTTAGGGTCTTTGGTGGTCGGCTGCGCTTCGGCAGGTCAGTTGATGCGTGAGACACTTTGCAGTCGAGTCGGTGTAAGAAGATTCCTGACAGCTAGCAGCGCTTTTGCCAGCTGAACTGTGAAGCGCTAACGGCTGAAGGAGAAATAATACCGTATTTTGTGGACTATAAGACGCACATTTTTCTTTGAAAAATTGCGACCAAAACTCGGGTGCGTCTTATACTCGAACTTAATATAAAAATGTCCAATGTTTGATGTAAAATTCTCATCAGTCTTCAAAACGGCCATGTATTCGATGCAGTGGGAAACCTATCTCTATCTGTCAACACTGGCTTCAACTAGCAACAGCAGTGCAGCGATACGACGATCACTAGTTGCGGGGTTCACAAGCTTGCTAACACTATCTTCCACCAGCGCCGCCCTCACACATCCAGAACACTATCTAGCCTATGATGCGTCAATGCAGTCTATGGTGCCAGTGAACTTGAACTGAAAGTGATTTGTGTTATCGGTAACAGTACAATATTTTTGTTAGTAGATAATTTCGCAATAGAAAAAAAGTAGCTATTCATATGATGCTAACTACAAACTGAAAGTAATAGTATATGCAGAAAAACATGGAAAAACAGCAGGTGAGCCACATTTCGGCCCTCCACCAACAGAAAAGTCATTCGCGATCGGCGGTCCACTAAAGCAGAATTTAAAAAAAATTGAGTACGTAATGAAACGGGTTCAAGGACACCGTCATAATGGCACTGTAATTAATGCAAAAGTGATTCAAGCACACTCTCCTAAGCTAGCGCTACAGTTGGACTGAACAGATTTTAAGGGTGGTGTGGGTTGTTGCTGCAGGTTTATGAATCGTCATGGACTTAGCATGCGAACGAAACCCAAAATGTCTCACAAAATGCCTCAATAGTAAGACGAGAAAATATTATCTTTCCATCGCCTAAGGGGACTTGTACGTGAGTAACTCTCAGAAAATGGAGTATTTAATTTTGGTCTTATAAAATTGTGCATAGTTTTCTAAATGAGGAAAAGTTTACTTCCAGGCAGATGGGCCACAGAAAGTACCAAAATCAGAGGGTTTTAAAAGTTTCTGCACACATCACGACGTCCCCGTGGCACACAGTCAGCTCTGTTAAAAATAAAGTCTTGCTCTCATTTGTTTAATTTTTATGACTTAGTGCCTTAAGTTATCTATCCTGCGAAAGCTTTACAGCTGCTTATCTTTCTTATACGGAGAGTTTAGTCACTGTTTGCTGTTGTTTTGGCGCGAATATTCTGTTTACAGTGAAGTATTTCTATGTATGAGTTTCTTATTCCACTTGAAAACAGTGGAAAAAAATAAGAAGTTCGCTGTTAAACAACGCAAATTTTATGGAAATCGGTTCGCCAAACGGATGTACTCTACTAATATGGAAATACAGCGTGATACAATACTTCAATCAGCTACAACTATTCCAAGTGCTACGAAGATAAAACTGAAGTATTTGGACAGTGAACTTGACAGTTGTAATATCTCCTTATATTCGATGAATTATTCAGATACAATTCTACCCTTGAATGACGTTTACTAATTTTCTATCTTCATACTCGCAGAATCCATGCGAAAAGTAGCTCATACAATAGCTATGCCATGAGCGCATAAGTATTCTTTGTAGTACTCTCTCTGGTGGTTGTTAGAAAAAAAGAAAGGGGGCTTCCGAGTTTGTCTTCGTGCCGATTAGCCTGAGTTTGGTTTGGAAGAACTGTAATCTGATTATTGAGATTTATCACAGAAGATAACTGATACGAACTGTACGATTAAGAGGAAATATATATATAGATTGCTCCTTCAAATAAAAGGTGTGTATTGGAAATATGAGAATTAATGATATTTATCGATATATTGCGTAGTTGTTAATCAGAAGGGAACTTCCGAAAGACTGGATACGAACCTGCATTTAATAATCCAAGAGCTCCATTACTTCTTCGGAAGGTTAAACTTCATCAAAGCCAAATATCCGCTTGATATGAGGTTTCCCGACTGATTATACAACGCTCCCAAAATTACGAGGCATTTTATTTGTACAGATTAGCAGACTGCCGCAAGGCACGAGCCTGCAGAGAAGAAGAATCATCGCCTGATTTCATTCTAACAAGTAAAATTTCAGAATCATTTTGAGTGACTGAGCTATGACTGTATTTCCTATCATGAATGATTGATTGCTCGAACGAATTGAGAGCTACAAAATTACGTAGAAAGATAGATAGGAGGAAAAATTACAGTGGCGACAGTATGACTGGACTCTCTTGGATTGTTATGTAATATATGTTTTTTTTTGGTTCATGAAAACCAACGAGAACGAGAGGTAACTAATCTGAAGAGAGATTCGGTGCCCATAGTAAAAGATTGCTGATACCAAGAAACGATTTCAACTATTGGACAACACCGAGACTACAGAACAAGGCCAGAGAAATCTAATTTTTTTTATCCTGTAGTTAAAATAGTTTGAAATCAATTTAGAAAGAACTTTTTTCCAGATAGTAGTTAGATTGTAGAACTGTATATAGTGTGATTTTCGTATCTGGACATTGAACTTTATACCATCTGTGAAGTAATTTGAAAGTTAAGTGTGTCTACGACAGTAAATTTGAAACTGTATTTAGTGACTGGAACCTGATATTGACAGTTATTTAATGGTATTGACTAGAGCGGCATTTAAAATGTCATTGAATCAGCAACGAGACGTGCAACAGCCTTCAGCTGTTTGCGCAGAAGCAGAGGCCACGGATAGCAACTCTGAGACTGTTGTGGCTAGCGGTAGCAATATAAATAATCCCGCTGGTTCAGAAAACATTCATACAACAGCTGATCAGACTGTTGTTGACACATTAGTTGTTATTATGCAACAGTTGTCTTTATTAGCCGAAGGCCAAGCGGAGGTAAAACGAGACTTATCCGTTATACAAAATGAACTCCAAAATCAACTAGCCGAAAATCAAACAGAATTACAAAATCAGTTAAGAGCAACCTTTACCGAATTAGATCAGAGATTAAATACCCAGACACAGGAAATAAAAGAACAGGCAGTATGGACCGAACAGAATCTTATTGCTCAAATTGAGCAGGTCCGCCAACAATGCCAAGAAAACAACAGTAAATTAAAAGCGGAACTAACCGAATATGTATCCGTCAAAATTGACACGATACAAAAACAAGTAGAACTGTTTCCTCAAGTAATACAAGCTCAAGAGGACATACAGTGTTCCGTAGCTATGATACCAGAAATTATAGAATTCCAAGATAATCTAAAGAAGCAATTTGACGAAGTGAAGGAAAAACAGACGACAGTGGAACATAGAATGAATGTACTTGCGGGAAAGTTTTCAGAAATGACATTAGAGCGGCAAAATTTTCCTTCGGAAACCACAGAAGAAACTGTGAAAGTAGCTTTACAGTCAATTTCAGAGAGTTCCGAGGAGAATTTTTTCAACAAAGGGTTAAAAGAAGTTCGAGAACAACTTGGCGAAGAATTCTCGCGTTGGAAAGAAAATATCGAAAGATCACTAAATCTCTCGCAGGAGGATTTAGAAACACCGAGAAGTAGGAAACAAAATTCTCAATCTGTGCGTGACATTCCGTCCACGTCAAGATTCGATGTAGACAGAACTGGAACGACACAAGTTAGATTCGATATAACGGATAGCCACAGGGAAAAGTACGAACAGGATGACTTTTGGAATCGTGGTACTGTTGAGGAAAAGATGATTAAACAGAGACAATTTCAAATCTTTGACCCTGACAAAAAGAATGTTCATCCTGTAGTCTTTATTCGAAGTTTGAGAGGTCTATTTCCACGATCTTGGACAGAATGGCAAAAGATTAGTTTTTCAGCTGGATATATACAAGGATCAGGAGCATTGTGGGCATCCAAACAAACATCTTCTTGTAAATGTTACAAAGAATTTGAGGAGGCTTTTCTAGCAAAACATTGGTCTGCTGGAATACAAGAAAGACTTAGGCAGGAAGTATTATATCCTGAGCCTTTCTCATTTTCTAGAGGATCTCTAAAGAGATATTTTGAGAAATACATTAATAAAACTTTGTATTGGGATGTACCGATTCCTTTGCCGGATATACTTAGAATACTCAAGTCCAGACTACCCACCAGAATAAGGAATCAGCTGTTATATACAAATGATAAGGATATAGACTCATTTATGACTACGCTTGATCGTATTGATATAATTGAGGAGGACAATAAAAGGGCAAGAGAAATGTCATATCAAAGAAGAGCAATAGAAGCGAATCCGAGCTGCAACTCGAATGGGAATGGCAGTAATGGTAGCAGTAACAATAATCATAACCAACTACACTCTCCGAGGAGACTTAGAAATGGACAAAATGCAAACAATAATTATTACCATAATGGAAACTTTAGTAATGGTGCAGCGAGGGGCTATTTTAGGAACAATAGGAATTTTAATCGATATAATCCAATGTATGGCAACACAGGACAGTTCTACCAACACCAGCAGAACAACAACAATAATTACACGAATCAAGCAAGACATTATAGACAGAATTCACCACAACAACCGATAATCACTGAAGTAGCTGAAGAGACAAATACCAATCGGACCAACAATCAGTCAAACTAAACATGACCGCATTGTGCCCGGAGGAGCGCTCAGGGGATCTGTTAGGGGCGAAACAGTAAAATTACAATTGTTAAGATATAATGATGGTGAGCTGTTGACTGAAGAGTTAACAAAGGATTTAATAACGTGTCATAATGACAGATCGAGTGTTCCGGTATCGGAAGTATTTGTTGAAATAGAGGAACTTCCAACGAATGTGATATTAGACACCGCCGCTTCCGCCAATGTCATCTCAGGCGCTCTTTTTCGGAGAATTATTAGGAAGAAGAAGGTACCAATTTTACCAGTACAGAACTGCAAAATCATCGGAGCTGTTGGAGCACGCTCTCCCAATGTCAAAATACAAACACAATTAGAGATGAAAATGGGAAATGTAGCAATAAAATGCACGTTCCTTGTAGTGGAGAAGTTATTAGTGGACTGTATTCTTGGTATTGGGAGTATGCAGGAGTACGATTGTCAGATTGATTTTTTTGAAGGAATAGTTAAATTTAGATTAAATGGAGAAGAGATAGCACTGGCTTTAAATAGAAAGGAAACGGTGCATGAGAAATATTGTCGCGGTGCCATAATTCAATTAATTGACACTACAAACGGTTGTTGGAAGGAGCTTTCAAAGGATTTGATAGAACAGGAAGACTTTAACCAAACAACAATGATAAAAGCTAGTGAATCAAATCAGCTTACCGGGGAACAAAGGCAGCAGCTTCATTATTTGTTAGAGGCAGATGAAGAGATTTTTGATGTGAAAGCAGGAATTATTAAAGGGTATATTTGTCACCTACAAGTGAAGCCACATCAGACTTACTGTTACACGCACTATCCGATCCCCTGGCGTTTAAAACAATCTGTTCAAAGGGAGATAAATAGAATGTTAGAATGGAACTTGATTGAGCCATCAACTAGTCCATATTGTTCTCCGCTCTTAGTCGTTCCAAAACCTGGAGGCAACGGAAGAAAAGTATGAAGACCAGAATTTAAAATGGGAGGAAAAGATTCGACTCGCACTTGTCAATTTAACTAAAAGGGCAATACAACGGAAATTGACATACGATAAACGGATTCACCGGATTCAGACGTTTCATCTTGGAGAAAAGGATTTATTGAGGCGACACATCCATTCCTCGAAACTGATGAACATAAAGAAATGGAATCTTATTTATACCGGACCATATGTTATTGTAAATATACCAAATCCTGGATCATACTTGTTGGCATATCCCGAATCGAAAATAATAAAGGGATTATTCCCGCATAATGATATTAAGAAATTTTTTGAATGATCGTAGATCTGTGATACCAAATATGGAGAAGAATTTAGAGTGGAATTTGACTATGAGTCGAATGTGTGTATAAATATCAAGAAGTTTATGTTGTCTAGAGGTTAAGAGACAGTGAGATTACTCCTGTGATAGGTTAAGAGACAGTGAGATTGCTCCTGTGATAGGTTAAGAGATAGTGAGATTACTCCTGTGATAGGTTAAGAGACAGTGAGATTGCTCCTGTGATAGGTTAAGAGACAGTGAGATTACTCCTGTGATAGGTTAAGAGACAGTGAGATTACTCCTGTGATAGTTTAGCAAAAATTTTAAGATAGGTGGAAGAAATTGTTAAATACTAGTGTTTGTAAGTGTGGACTATAAGCAGAAGCCATAGTGATATACAATGAAAATGCATCTACATTTCCCCAAGACACGGCACTTATGGGAGAATTGCGTGTGAAACTTGAACAGTGCGGGATATGTAGGTAAATACGCTGTGTGTATGATGTGCGCTGTTCGTGCAAGAAAACAAATGAACTGTGAAATGAAGCAACAGTCCATAATGTCACTGTTGCAAACAATTGAAGAAACTCTCTGGTTGCGCGAGAGAAAATTATTATAATTTTTAGATTTTTCCATTATGCCTTCTTTACCAGGAGACTTAATTTAAGAATTTTAACTAACATTTTAAGAATAGCGGTTTGTGTGTTTCATATTATGGACATAATTGTTTAAATATATTTCCATAAATGTTCATGAGAGGATGAAGAAGATTCTGCGATTGGATGATTTGTTAAATGAACATACATCATCATTATTGATATTTATTTGCAAGTGGATCTATAAATCAATTAATTATAAGAATAATGAAAATTTTTCAAATTATTCCTTTTGTGGAGTCAGTGTCATATGCGTATGTTTAAAATTTTTCAACAGGTGTAAACTTAAATTTTATCCATAATTTCGTAATTGAAAGCAAACCTCGGACAGATTCAATGCTCTGCTTCCACCTGCACTATAACAAAACGAAGATTTGATTAAAAATTTTTTTGAGAGGAATACATTCGATATGAGCTACAACAAAATTTAAATGCCCACGGTCTATATGGCAATGTTTTGGACAATCAGCAGTTGCAATGCAAAACAACTTTGGTATTGAGGACTATATATATATATATATATATATATATATATATATATATATATATATATATATATATATATATATATAAATTCGCGATTGTCAGGACTGATGGATGTTCCAGTCTAGTACAGATGGAAGAATGTAGGGATCCACTCCGATTTTGAGTTCAACGATGAAATATGCCTTAATCCACTCTCTTCCAGGGATTTATTCAGTCAGAACCTTTTCTTATTCCACTTTAAACCTGTTTCATGTTCACGTACCTGACCATCTGATCCTGAGATCATCTTCCTGTTTCTACGGCACGTTACCAGCTTCTATCCTGTACCATAAGCCATCGCCTGTCCTCCGTGCCGCGTCCACCAAACGCTGTACTTCGCCTACCCGGTGTCTGTACCCAGTGTTCTTGTTCCATCGACTTCACAACGAGATCGCCGGCTACATCGTCGAAAGAAGAATTTTGAAAATTTTTTTTGAGCAATATTGTAATTTTTTTTTTGGCTATGAGGCACTTTTCCTTCAATCTAATCTATAGAGCTTCTATATATTTCAAAATTACTGGATTTAGGCTTTCCTATCTTCTTCAATACCTGAGCTGGGGTCTATTCTTCCGGGTTTTCCAGGGTTTCCCTGTGAAGGCCAGTTCCCAAATGGGTAGACCTTTTTCGTAATTACACCAATCTACATCTTCCATGGTTATGTACTCGGGATGCGGGTATACCCCGGTACATGTAAAAGCTACAGCTTAGGTATTCCCGTAACTGATTGTCTTAACATGTTACCCATACTCTCTATAGTAAAATTCTACTAAATCAAAATATTCCTCTTTTGAATAAACAACCCAACAAATTTTTTATGTTAGCTCGCAAAGTGTATTATCATTAACTTTGCTCGCTGCGAGGGGCAATTGTAATATCTCCTTATATTCGATGAATTATTCAGATACAATTCTACCCTTGAATGACGTTTACTAATTTTCTATCTTCATACTCGCAGAATCCATGCGAAAAGTAGCTCATACAATAGCTATGCCATGAGCGCATAAGTATTCTTTGTAGTACTCTCTCTGGTGGTTGTTAGAAAAAAAAGAAAGGGGGCTTCCGAGTTTGTCTTCGTGCCGATTAGCCTGAGTTTGGTTTGGAAGAACTGTAATCTGATTATTGAGATTTATCACAGAAGATAACTGATACGAACTGTACGATTAAGAGGAAATATATATATAGATTGCTCCTTCAAATAAAAGGTGTGTATTGGAAATATGAGAATTAATGATATTTATCGATATATTGCGTAGTTGTTAATCAGAAGGGAACTTCCGAAAGACTGGATACGAACCTGCATTTAATAATCCAAGAGCTCCATTACTTCTTCGGAAGGTTAAACTTCATCAAAGCCAAATATCCGCTTGATATGAGGTTTCCCGACTGATTATACAACGCTCCCAAAATTACGAGGCATTTTATTTGTACAGATTAGCAGACTGCCGCAAGGCACGAGCCTGCAGAGAAGAAGAATCATCGCCTGATTTCATTCTAACAAGTAAAATTTCAGAATCATTTTGAGTGACTGAGCTATGACTGTATTTCCTATCATGAATGATTGATTGCTCGAACGAATTGAGAGCTACAAAATTACGTAGATAAGGATAAAAAAAATTACACAGTATTAATGACAATAATATAGGAACGCCAACTACTGATTAAGATTGTGCTTTTGTTGAGCTCTCTGCTCTGTCTGAACTAATCAATAAAACTTATCAGTGAAAGGAATGTGGCAATAGTGGTGTGAGGGTACTCGAGGATGTATGTGCTAGAAGAGTTTGTGCATAAAATTAAGAACTGTTTGTAATTTTTGTGATTTAAGCGAATGTGGTTATACTTGTGGCGTAAATAAACAGAGAGTGTATAACACAAAAATTAAACTTACTTATGCCATGAGGTGTATAGGCAAAGGGTACAGAAGTGTACGAATTTTCTGTGTTCCTATGGGCAGGTACAATAAAATTATTCTAGAAACTTTAGAATAAGTAGGTAATATGAAAAACGCTGTTCAGGAAAGTGTAGACATGAATGACAGCAATACATGTATGTCTGCAGCCCTAGATGCGTCCTGGCATCGAAGAGGCCATTCTTCCCTAAATGGTGTAGTGGCAGCTACCTCCTTGGACAACGGTAAAATCACTGATGTGGAATGTATTACCAAGTACTGTCATGGCTGTACTAGTAGAACTGAAAATCATAAATGTTTTATTAATTTTAGCGGTTATAGTGGAGGGGTGGAATCTGAAGGTGTTGTGAAGATATTTCACAGGTTAGTGGTGTGACGTATGTATCTTACCTAGGCGATGGAGACTCAGAAGGGTACCAGAAAGTTTGTGAACCCAAATCTTATGCTGACACGAACATTTAAAAAAGGGAATGAAATAAATCCTCCACAGATGACAACCAAAGTCATGCACTCTGCCTACCTGACAGTGATTTATGGAGTGGCTACCAGAGGGCTGTTACTCACGGTGAGACCTACAACCATATACATTCTATGCCATTTGCTATAAAGGAAGTCATAAAACCTATATATAGGGACCTTAGTGACACAAGATTATTAGAGAAATGTTTACATGGTAGGACTTAGAATCCAAAAGAAAGTTTCAACAATTGTATATGGGAACAGATTCCAAAAACTGTTCTAGTAGTATTAAATACTTTGAAAATAGGTGTGCTAGATGCTGTTCTATGTTTCAAAGAGGTGCAGTGTCAAGGCCTAATGTTATGAACTGATGGAGTGCCTGGTGAACTAAATATGCATAGAGCTCTAATATCCATTGACCGAAGGTGGCTCTCCGAAGCAGAAAAATCAATGTTGGAAGCCACCAAAGAAATAGTAGGGTGAAAAAGAGAAGGGAGGAAGAACAACACAGGTAACAAGATAAATATGGACCTGGGGTCCATTAGTGCCGTGCAAGTTTAATAGAAGAACGAAGTTCTAATTTTAACTGGAATTCCCCCAAATTTAAATGATTTCATGTAGTGATACACCTTAGCTAAAAACTGTTAAAGATAAAGAACTGAAATTTTGTGTACTGTCTTAAAATGTGCTTGACTAAAAAGTAGATTATTCTTGTGGCTCAACTTTGAAAATAAAATGCTTTTTAAAGAAAAACCCAGAATTCATTTCAAAAATTTTTGATAATAATAGTTTAAAATTTTTCGTACCACAATTTGTGATAGTACCATCTTTTCAATAATTCGCTTTAAAGATAATAGTGTAAAGAACTTACAGAAAAAATAAACCTTGTACTTTGTTTATATTGTGAGTAATGTGTACCTAAGGTGTACATGAATAATTATCACGGTTTATTTAGCTAGCAACAAAAAATACAGTTAAAAAAAAGTGTGAGACGTAAAGTTGAGGTTCATAAAGAAAGATGTTCCCATAAGGTGTCTTAAAAGATTGCAAGCATAATATGGTTTTACAAATCTTATTCTTTGAGTTACCCTGTTAGAAAACTGACAATTTTTTCAAGGTTTAGCCTGGTGTTCACGGACCAGTCCCATTATATAATTAACATTGGACGGAAACCTGTGTGGAAACCCCTCTGACATTTGATGTGCCGAGTAACAGAACTGTTGCCACGGAAGATGCTGAAACTGTAACTATAAAAACAAGTGGACATGAAAAAATGCATTACACTGTTGTCCTTTCACGTTGTGCTGACGGTACTAAACGTATCCAATCATCATTTTCATGCGTAAAACAAACCTTCTAAAATACCGCGAGGTGTTGCTGTTCACGTGCATGACAAGGGCTGGATGGACGAGGCTGGTTCAAATTATGGAGTGTGGTACAGAAGGAAAGGTGCTTTATTGAAGAAGAGCTCTCTTCTTGTGCTCGATCAGTTTAGCAGTCGTTTGAGAAATTCTGTGAAAGAGAAATTGAGACAGGGAAATACGGAAGTTGCTGTTATTCCGCGATGACTTACTTCACAATTGCAAACTCTTGATGTCCCCGTAAATAAATCGTTTAAAGCGTATATGAGAGAGGAATGGAGCAAATGGATGATGGGTGAAATTCAACAGGAATTCACGACGAAGGGAGCTTTAAAACGACCTATAGTCAACCAACCAACTTTTCAGTGGATAAAACAGTCGTAGACTAGAGTGAGAGAAGACAGTATTGTTAAATCCTTCAAGGAGTGCGGCGAAAGTAACGCTCTCGATGGGAGTGAAGAGCATGTTACATATGAAGGGCTTATTTCAATAGTGGTACAAGTCCATTTTTGTTCATTCTGAGATACAGAGTCCTAAAGTTAAAAGAGCGCTGAAAAATTAGCAGTTGAGATACCACAAATATTCAAGTATATAAGCCCTTCATATGAAGAGGACAAAGATGACGACAAAGAAGAAAATTCAGATGACGATTTTGATGGATGTTAACGGTCAATTCGGTTTTACAAGCTAAGATTTTTTTAATCTGGCTTTGCAGTCTGATAATAAACATGGTAAAATGCTATTTAAAAAAAACTGCTCGAAAATTTAGGTGTGACTTGTAGTTCGTAGCATCTTATAGTCCGTAAAATACAGTAGTCAACTAGAGAGCAGCGACAACACTGAAGCGTCACTGTAGAAACGCTTACAAAATCACTTTTCTGGCGTCCTCTGATATTTAAATGTCCTGAATTTAGTACCTGGTTCGAAGAATCCATTCCGAAGGTTAAATATGGTACCGATACAACTTTTTATGCCCGAAAAAAACAGATCTTGAAGAGATGAACTTTTTGACACCTCATTTGCCTTCCTAGCGTCTTATGTTCTCGAAATGTCCTAAATTTAATACTTGATTCGAAGGAAAGCTTTTTACAGTCAAATATCACACAAATGCAACAGTTTATATACAAAATCGCTAGGCCTTGAGGAGATGGAGTTTTGATACTTCATTTACGTAAGGAAGAACCGTTTTTCATTATACGCCCTCACGGAAACATTCACAACACTAATAAGGAGTCGTGCGATATAACGTGTAGTTGGTTGGCGTGTTCCTACCTCCGAAAGGTGATATCTATTCAAATTTCGCGCCGGACGCGTAACAGGGGCGCTAGTAGCATCACTATGAGGATGCAAATCAGGTTTGCTTTTAATACACTCTGTAACGGTCGAAATCATTATTTACCTTTGAGACTGGACGTGGTAAGTTGATGTCGGTCAAGAATATCCGTAAGGCGACAGAGACCCCAAAATTAACACCTAAAAAGACTTGCACCAGGCTACCGGTCTGCCCGACGGAAGACCGTAGCCACACAACATTTCATTTCATTTCATTTCAACACCTCGCTGTATTTGAACGAGGTCGTGCAAAAGGGGTACGAGAAGTTGGATGTTCCTTCTACAGTACTGCAGAAAGACTTCGCAGGAATGAAGCCAGTGTACATGATTGCTGGCAGCGGTGGTCACGAAAATGAACGTACTGCATCTGCTGCAGCAATTAGAGCAGCAGTTGGCACCACAGTGACACAACGAATTATTACAAATCGGTTACTTGAAGGGCAGTTCCGAGCCAGACACCCTGTAGCGTGCATTCCACTGACGCCAAACCACAGTCACTTGCGACTTCAGTAGCGTGAAGCGAGAGCTCACTGGAAGGCAGGGTGGATGTCTGTAGTGTCTCCTGACGAAAACTTGTCCAGACTAAGTGCCAGATATGGCCATGTCTTGATTAGAAAGGGGCCAGTTGAGGACATGCTATCAGCCTGTTAGCGTGTTAGACACATTGGATCTACACTTGGAGTTTGGTCTGGGGTGTGATTTTGTATGATAGCAAGAGCACTCTCGTGGTTATCACATGCACCCTGATTGTAAATCTGGTGATCCGCCTTGTTGTGCTGCAATTCAGAAACAGCAATCCATTGGGTGTTTTTCAAGAGCACAACGTTCGCCCGCATACCGCTGTTGAAACTCACCCAACACGTTCTACAGACTGTGTGCGTGTTGCCTCGCCCTGCTCGATCACCAGATCCTTCTCCAATCGAGTACTTATGGGACGACATCAGACGACAGCTCCAGCGTCATATCAGACAGCACTAACCGTCTCTATATTGTTCTGTATTGTCTGGTCAAGTGCAACAGACATGGAAATGGAAATGTCGTGTGGCTAGGGTCTCCCGTCGGGTAGACCGTTCGCCTGGTGCAGGTCTTTCGATTTGACGCCACTTCGGCGACCTGAAATGATAATGATTAGGACAACACTACACCCAGTCCCTGAGCGGAGAAAATTTCCGACCCAGCCGGGAATCGAACCCGGGCCCTTAGGATTGACAGTCTGTCACGCTGACCACTCAGCTACCGGGGCGGACAACAGACATGGAACACAATCCTACAAACGGACATCCGGATGCTGTATGACACAATACATGCACGTTTACATGCTTGAATTCAACATTCTGATGGTTACGCAGGTTATTAATGTACCAGATTCTCACATTTGCAATGGCTTATTTCGCTCTTACATTAACCTGTGATCTACGTTAAGTATTTTTTGGTGTTGTAATTTTTCCCCGGCAGTGTATTTCAGTATTCTTTCAAGTAACTAATAAAGTTTTTCTTAATTATCCTGTTTCAAGCAATTAAATCTTATTTTGCAAAACTACACCTCGTGCTGGTCATTTGATATTCCAACTGTCCATTATCAGCTCTTCGTTTGACTATGAGCATTCGGACTGAAATTTTCACACAAATCAGTATCTAATATTTCTTAATTACCCTGGTTTCTTTCAAGTATTCAAAATCTTTTATGCAAAACTAGACCTGAATTTGGTCAATTTCATATTCCATTTGTCCATTTCGCACTCGTCGTTTGGCTATGAAAATTCGGACAAAAACCCAGTGTGTTATTCGTAGTGGGTCAGCACAAAAAACCACAAACAAAAGCCAGTAGGTGGCATACTTGTACGCTTGTAGTGTCGTTAAAAGCATAAATTAAATGTAGATGGAGAATTTAATAACAAAAACAGTATTAGAAATAGTGTAAAGATAAGAGGAGAAAACACCTAAGTGAAATATGAAAAACAATACTCAAAACTATGTAAACAAAAGTGCATCAGTAAATTACGTGATTCATTCGGGGGCCCATGGGAAGGGGATGAGAGAAGGAGAGGGGGAGCGTGTTAGAATAGTAAAAATATCACTCGTAATTCGTTCAGATGAGAGCCAATAACATACAGTGTTGTCAAAAGCAAAATTGTAAAAGCGAGAATTATATAAGGTTCTTTAGATGATTCACATAAACCGCAACACGAACACGGAGAAGGGGACACGTGATGTATGGTGCGTATGGGAAGAAATATCGTTATAGGCTTATGGTGCTACAGGGCTAACAAAAGTTATGAAACACTGATATAGCCTAAATATTTAGGTAGTACATATATCTATAATTTTGTTAATCCAGTAGCATCGTAGGTCAATGAAGAGACTTCTCCCGCATACATTATGTCTTCTGTCATTTCTGTCCCCATTCTAGTTTATGTGAATTTTCTAGGAAACCTTAGGTGATTCTTGTTTCCATAGTGTTAGATTCAACGACGCTGTATGCGTTGACCTTCAGCTGTATGAATTACGATTTGTTTGTGACTGTCTCGAAACGCTCCATCCTTTCCTTCTTTCATCCCCTTTCCAACAGCCCTCAAATGAACCACATAATTTGTTTTTACACTGTTTTGAGTACTGTTATTTATTTTTTCTGGTAGCTAGGTTTGCTCCTATTATCTTTAATCTTTTCTTAATACTATACTTGTTACTGATCTACTTTTTATGTACACTTCTACCCCCTACCATACAGACGACCATACAGCCATTCCACCTGTTGACATCAGCCATCAGTTGAGACCTGATGTACAGAATGTAATTGTTTGACACATTACTATATATTGAAGCATGTTATATGACGTGCGAAGTTAATTGTGAATGTTTTCAAGCATTTTTGCTCTTAGCCTTATGCAAAAGGTGTGCTTATGGCATTTAAGTTTTGTCTGCCAGATGTTCTACTGTTAGGCTCCTTACGAAACCGAAGCAGCAAATATAATTTTTAACAAGTGATTCGTTTATTTTAGACGTGAACAGAATTCACAAAATGGTCGCAGGTCTCCACTCCATTTTCTGTCACAACTAAAGCTAAACGAAATGACAAGGTTCTTCACAGACTCGGTGACTATGCAGAAAACACAAATTACATAGGTTGATGTATCATGTAATGAGACATGAGGGAATAACTCTCATGATACTAGAGGGAGCTGTAGAGAGCGGAAAATTGTAAGGTTCGACAGGTAGTTTAATCCATAGAACAAATAACTGAGGACGTAATCTGTAGGTGCTCGCTGAGGTAAACTGATTGCCACAAGAGAAGAAAGAGAGGCGGCCGTGTCAAATCAGTCAAACTACTGATGGCCACAACACGGCGTACCCCTAGTTTTACTTGAGTTGGAGAGTATGGTTCTTTATACGTCTGTTATAGTAATGTGTAGTCTCCGTTCCGATGAATAAACTACAAAGCTGGATTATAAGGAGCCTGATTCTGCAGTTTCAACATTTAAGAAATAGACTGCTATATTCAGGTGTTAAAGAATTTCTCTTGAAATCCTGTACGTAAAGGATGTCCCAAAATCGTACACTAGATGAAAATGGCGAGAAAAATGTACAGTATAGTAGAGGGCGATCGATAATTAAAGGCCTGTTACAAGAATGAACAACTTAGATTTTTGAGAAGAATTATCTGTGAGAAATCTTTCTGCGAGGTAAACTGCACATTTATTGAATTTGGACAGTAATAAATGCACAAATGTGTAAGTTGAAATGTTTTCACAGTTTTGTAGAGATGTCAATAGATTTCTTCCCTCTGCCACTTCGAAAATAACACATCAATCGAAGCGTACAAATACGAAAAAAGGAATTTTACACCTGATTACAAAGGCGCTTTGGAAACTAAGAAGTAAGGAGTCTGAAGTGTGACTTGTTGGAACACTGACCCTGTTCACAAAATTCCGCACCCGCTAGCTTCCAAGTAACAAATTTGTAATTGGAGAACGTTTCAAGCACAGGGAAGAGTTTCAGCACGAGTAGGTGGGTATTTTGCATACTTTTCAGTACTCCACTCAAGCAGTTGAACCTGTTTTGAAAGACCGTAGACATATAACATTGACCATTGTGCTTAAAAACACATTTCTTCACTGTCGAATTGAGAAACTGATCTTGTAATGCTTAAAGTTAGGCTAATCTTTTCTATAAGTGGCAAATAGCTAAATGTTTTGTATTCACGGTGTCCCTCAGCCTTTATGAAGTTGATAAATGAGATATTTCTCTAAGACAACGTTGCCTGTTTATTTTTGTTTAAACAATAACGAGGAAAAAAATCAGAAATTTGCATTAATTGCTCAGTTGTCAGATACACACGGAGAAACAGTGCCACTGGTAACAAATAATGTGAACAAGTGGGTCCCAGGGGATACTCGAACTTACTGTCATGAAGTTTCGATTTGAGGAAAATCAGGGCATCGCAGATATTCATAGTCGCTTTGCGAATGCCTAAGGAGAATTGTTAGTGAACAAAAGCACGGTGAGTCGTTGGGCGAGGCGTCTATAACCATCGCAACAAGGTCGCGCAAATGTGCCTGACCTCCTGCGCGCCGGGCGGCCGCACACGCTGTGACTCCTGCAGTGTTGGGACGTGCGGACACTCTCATTCGAGGTGACTGCCGCACCACAGTCAAACTGGACGTCTCTGTCACGTGTCGACACAAGTGTCCTCCAGTACTCAAAGGTGCGTGCACACTGGGTTCATCGCCGTCCAACAGAAGAGAATAAAGCTCAACAAAGGACCATATGCGATAAATTACTTGAGCGTTAGGTGGCTGATCGTGACAATTTTTTGTCGAGCATCGTCAAAGCCGATGGAACGTAGGTTCAGCACTTCGAATCGGAAACAAAAGGGTAAAACATGGAGCGGTGCCACACGTTTCGTCCTCCGAAGAAAAAGTCCAAAACCGCACCATCAGCCAGTAAAGTCGTTCTTCTGGGAGTCTGAAGGGGTTTTTCTGTTCCACGTGCTCCCTCATGGTGCAACGACCAACTCTGAAGTGTACTGTGCGACCCACAGGAAACTGAAGAAAGTCTTCAGCGTGATGCAAACGAACTTCTCCTTCTCCATGAGAACGCAAGACCTCACACACGTCTGGACACCCGGGAGGAATTTACAAAACTTAATTGAACTGTTCTTCCTCATCCACTCTACAGCCTGGATCTCGCACCTGCCGACTTCCATCTGTATGGAACAATGAAGGGTGCATTCCGCGGGAAGCAGTACGTGAATGATGGGTAGGTTATTGATGTAGCAAGACGTTGGCTCCGACGTCGACCAGTAGAGTGGCACCAGGCGCCAGGCCCTCCCAGTACAGAGGTAAAAGACCGTCGTACTGAACGGACATTATGTTGAAAAACAGGGTTTTGTAGCCAAAATAGTTGGGAATAATAGGGTGTATTGGAATGCTGAATAAAACCAACCTGCTTTCGAAAAAAAATATATGTTGCATTACTTACTGAACTTACGTATTTCATGTACGTAAGTTTTTCTTGAAGACTGGATCACTGAGGGTGCCTTATTAGAAGCAGTGAAGAAAACGTGATTAGCTTACCACGTATACGATCCTTCGCTGTCAAATTTCAGAGTATTTAGTTATACAACTTTTATCAGATGCACGAGTTCGGTTACTTTGTTTGTAACAACAAGGAGTCACGGATTAGACGCTGAAGGCAGTCTTTGCACGTAGGAGACACGAGATTCAAACCATGGGAATGACGAATCTTCTTTTGTTTGTCTAAGTCACATCTGCCATGTTCCATACAAATTTAGATAAAAAGTTACTTTCCCCAAGTACTCGTAGAAATCTTAGGGTAGTGTGTGAAATGTCGACCATAAGTGCTCAAAATTAGACATCAATTAGGCAGTGCGATGTGTTTTTTAACAAATATGAGAAAATGTTTAAGCTCATTCAGTGGAGTCAGTGGAGTTAGTGCAGTTGTAAAATGGAAATTCCGACCACATTAGCCAGCCACAAATTACACTTCTCTTCAATGACCATTTTCTCTTCCTTTCAGAACACAAATTGATTGAATTTAAGGTACCAAATTCGGTAACCAAGGTTTTAGAATAAATACAGAGTACACATTACTCGGTCACCTTACACATAGTTTTAAAGTGCTTATAGCATTGGTCCTAATGTACTGAATTATGACTTTCTTTTCCCACTAAAGGAAATAAAAATGTTAAATATAACACACAGGCCAAAGAAACGAATTCTGTTGCTTGAAAGCTGTAACCAAGACTGCTACTAGTTCTGTACAATGGCGATGTCGTTAAGACTTTGGGCGTTTGTCTTTCGATATTAGATCCTACTAACGCCACCCAACTAAGGAGTTTTAGGTGCTAGCTCTTCAGAACTTAGGTTCCACAGAAAATTTTCAAATATGACGCGTTTACTATTCTTGGTAACGCTATAAAATTGTTCCATGTTTAGATTAGTATTAGTCTTCAGCTGTACTTTGTTAGTCATCGAAATGCGCCAGTATGTTAAGTGACACTCGAAGACAATGGAATCACTTTAGGAAACACATTGGCTCCTTATTTCGTGGACTGCAACGCTGGTATTATCACAGAAAGAGGTAGTAACTGAAAATGAAATTGATAAGAAATTATAAGACTTAAATCAACAAAAGAAAACTATGGGTACTGGAAACACCCAAAATAAATCATACGGTGCTGAGAGTATTACATTAAGAAATTGTACACTAACGGTAGATGCGTTTTGTTATTTGGGCAAAAAAAGGAAAAAAAACTGACGATCAGCAAAGGAGAGAGTGCATAAAATGCAGACTTGCAATAACAAGGTAA
The DNA here is from genome assembly GCF_023864275.1 of Schistocerca cancellata. Lineage (NCBI taxonomy): Eukaryota > Metazoa > Arthropoda > Insecta > Orthoptera > Acrididae > Schistocerca > Schistocerca cancellata. Next base: position 597,994,323 of record NC_064631.1, on the reverse strand, counting down.
GCGTTTGTCAAAAAGAGAAATTTGAATATAGAATATAAATTCATGTGATTGAAAGTCCTTTTTGAAAGTACACTCCTGGAAATGGAAAAAAGAACACATTGACACCGGTGTGTCAGACCCACCACACTTGCTCCGGACACTGCGAGAGGGCTGTACAAGCAATGATCACACGCACGGCACAGCGGACACACCAGGAACCGCGGTGTTGGCCGTCGAATGGCGCTAGCTGCGCAGCATTTGTGCACCGCCGCCGTCAGTGTCAGCCAGTTTGCCGTGGCATACGGAGCTCCATCGCAGTCTTTAACACTGGTAGCATGCCGCGACAGCGTGGACGTGAACCGTATGTGCAGTTGACGGACTTTGAGCGAGGGCGTATAGTGGGCATGCGGGAGGCCGGGTGGACGTACCGCCGAATTGCTCAACACGTGGGGCGTGAGGTCTCCACAGTACATCGATGTTGTCGCCAGTGGTCGGCGGAAGGTGCACGTGCCCGTCGACCTGGGACCGGACCGCAGCGACGCACGGATGCACGCCAAGACCGTAGGATCCTACGCAGTGCCGTAGGGGACCGCACCGCCACTTCCCAGCAAATTAGGGACACTGTTGCTCCTGGGGTATCGGCGAGGACCATTCGCAACCGTCTCCATGAAGCTGGGCTACGGTCCCGCACACCATTAGGCCGTCTTCCGCTCACGCCCCAACATCGTGCAGCCCGCCTCCAGTGGTGTCGCGACAGGCGTGAATGGAGGGACGAATGGAGACGTGTCGTCTTCAGCGATGAGAGTCGCTTCTGCCTTGGTGCCAATGATGGTCGTATGCGTGTTTGGCGCCGTGCAGGTGAGCGCCACAATCAGGACTGCATACGACCGAGGCACACAGGGCCAACACCCGGCATCATGGTGTGGGGAGCGATCTCCTACACTGGCCGTACACCACTGGTGATCGTCGAGGGGACACTGAATAGTGCACGGTACATCCAAACCGTCATCGAACCCATCGTTCTACCATTCCTAGACCGGCAAGGGAACTTGCTGTTCCAACAGAACAATGCACGTCCGCATGTATCCCGTGCCACCCAACGTGCTCTAGAAGGTGTAAGTCAACTACCCTGGCCAGCAAGATCTCCGGATCTGTCCCCCATTGAGCATGTTTGGGACCGGATGAAGCGTCGTCTCACGCGGTCTGCACGTCCAGCACGAACGCTGGTCCAACTGAGGCGCCAGGTGGAAATGGCATGGCAAGCCGTTCCACAGGACTACATCCAGCATCTCTACGAACGTCTCCATGGGAGAATAGCAGCCTGCATTGCTGCGAAAGGTGGATATACACTGTACTAGTGCCGACATTGTGCATGCTCTGTTGCCTGTGTCTATGTGCCTGTGGTTCTGTCAGTGTGATCATGTGATGTATCTGACCCCAGGAATGTGTCAATAAAGTTTCCCCTTCCTGGGAAAATGAATTCACGGTGTTCTTATTTCAATTTCCAGGAGTGTATTTGCCTGGACTGTAGCTTCATATGCAAGTGTAATATGGGCGATAAGCGTTACGGACATGAAAAGACAAGGTTTTTGAATGTGCTTTAACAGAAAAATTCTGAAGAATAGCTAGGTAAATGGGATGGCTATTTAAAATATACTGAATCATAATGAAGAGAAAAGAGTTTTATGGCACAACTTAACTAAAAGGAGGGATAGATTGATAGGATACATCTGAGGCAACAAGGAGTCGTCAGTTTGTTGACGGAAGTAAGTGTCAGAATCAAACTGACTTGCTAAGTAGGCACAAGTTGATTGTGACCGTCACCTACGATTACTTTGTGAAACATGTGTTGCCATTTTCATTTTCGTTATTAAGATCGAGTACTTTCAGTGCAGCTTCAGTAGATCAGGCTTTAGACGAACTACCCGTGATTCGAAATTAGACGCCAAACATATGCATTACAACTATGAAAGGCTTTTTAATAAGCGCATCACGGTTGCATTTTCGTGGCATCCTGCCAGTGTACTGATGTTTACCATCTAAACTACCTATGACTGAACCTATATAATTTTTCCGTTTAGTATTTCTACAGACTGTTTGTATGAATTGACAAATTCTAGTTGTAACTCATAGATATTGTATGTATAGAACAGCGCGGTTTTTTCAGTTTGTGAATCGCGCGATTTTACATTTCGGAATATTTAGAGCAAGTTGCCAATCTTTCCACCACTTTGAAATCTTATCAAGGTACGGCCGAATTTTTGTGCAGCATTTCGCGTTCAGTATTTCGGTATAGATAGGCACTTCATCTGCGAAAATTCAGAGGTTACTATCAATATAGCATGCAAGGTATTTAATATAGTACATTAATATCAAGACTTCGACCATCATCAGTTATTTTGCTCCCGAAATAACAAAACTCATCTACTACATTAATCTTAACCTAATTCCCTCAGCATCATTTGATTTAATTAGACTACATTCCATTACCCTCGTTTTGCTTTTGTTGTTCATCTTCATATCCTCTTTTCAAGACACTGTCCATTCCGTTCAACTGCTCTTCCAAGTCCTTTGCTATCTCTGACAGAATTACAATGTTATTGGCAAACCTCAAAGTTTTTATTTCTTGTCCCTGGTCTTTAATTCCTACGCCAAATTTTTCTTTTTTTTTGTTTTACTGCTTGCTCAATATACAGAGTGTATAACATCGGGAATGGGCTACAACTCTGTCTCACTCCCTTCTCAAACACTGCTACCCTTTCGTGCCCCTCGACTCTTATAACTGCCGTCTAATTCCGTACAAGTTGTAAACAGCCTTTCGCTTCCTGTATTTTATTCCTGCCACCTTTAGAATTTGAAGTAGAGTATTCCTGTCAACATGTTCAAAAGCTTTCTCAAAGTCTACAAATGCTATAAGCGTAGGTTTGCCTTTGCTTAACGTATCTTCTAAGATAATTCGTAGGGTCAGTATTACTTCACGTGTTCCTACATTTCTCCGGAATAAACTGATCTTCCACGCGGTGGGCTGCTACCAGTTTTCCCATTCTTCTGTAAAGGATTCGGGTTAGTATTTTGCAACCGTGACTTATTAAACCGGTAGTTCGGAAATTTTTACAACTGCCATCACCTGCTTTCTGTGAAACTGGAATTCTTATACTCTTCTTTGAAGCCTGAGGGTATTTCGCTTGTCTCATACATCTTGCTCATCGGATGGAAGAATTTTGTAATGGTTGGCTCCTCAAAGGCTGCCAATAGCTCTAACGGAATGTTGTCTACTCCTGGGGCCTTGTTTCGACTTACGTCTTTCAGTACTTTGTCAAATTGTTCACGAAGTATCATATTTTCCTTATAATCTTCATCTACGTCCTCTTCTGTTTCCACAATATTGCCCTCAAAGTACATCTCCCTTGTATAGTCCCTCTATATACTCCTTCCACCTTTTTGCTTTCCATTCTTTGTTTAGGACTGGTTTTCCAACTGATTTCTTGATATTCATACAGGTGCTTCTCTTTCCTCCAAAGGTCCCATTACCTCAAATTCTTGCCTTTGTGCAGTTTCTTCTCTTTCAGTATACAGTTCACAACCAATAAATTCTGGTCAGAGTCCACATCTGCCCCTGGAAATGTCTTGCAATTTAAAATCTGCTTCCGAAATCTCTGCCTTACCAACAAGTAATCAATATGAAATCTTCCGGTGTCTCTAGGTTTTTTCTATGTATACAACGTTCTTTTATGGTTTTTAAACCAAGTATCAGCGATGATTAAATCATGCTGCGTTCACAATTCTACTAGGCGGCTTCCTCTTTCATTCATTTCACCTACTACTTCTCTTTCTCTGCTTTTTCCTACTACCGGATTCCAGTCCCCCATGACTATTAAATTTTCGTCTCCCTTATCTATCTGAATAATTTGTTTTATCTCATCGTGCATTTCCTCAATCTCCTCCTCATCTGCGGCCATAGTTGGCATTTAAACTTGTAGTACTGTGGTGCTTGTGGGCTTTGAGTCTATCTTGGCTACAACAGTGCACCCACTACGCTGTTCATAATATCCTGTCCGCGTTCCTATTTTTTATTTATTATTAAGCCTACTCCTCCATTATCTTTATCTGATTTTGTGTTTACAACCCTGTATTCACCCGACCAGATGTCTTGCTCCTCTTGCCACCGAACTTCGCTAATTCCCACTATATCTAACTTTAACCTATCCATTTTCCTTTTTTAATATCCTAACCTGCCTGCCCGATTAAGGGATCTGACATTCTACGTACCGATCCGTAGAAAGCCAGTTTTATTTCTCCTGACATCGACGTCGTCCTAAGTAGTCCCCGCCCGGAGATCCGAATGGGGGACTACTTTACCTCCGGAATATTTTATGCAAGAGGATGCCTTCATCATTAAACCATACAGTAGAGCTGCATGACCATGGGAAAAATTAACGGCTGTAGTTTCCCCTTCCTTTCAGCCGTTCGCAGTACCAGCAGAGTAAGGCCGTTTTGGTTGATGTTACAAGGCCACACCAGTCAATCATCCAGATTGTTGCCCCTGCAACAACTAAAACGTCTCCTGCCTATCTTCCTCATTTCATGTGATTTGGTATATTTCAGTATCTGAATATGTATCACGATTACTCTCTCTGTTATGTATTCGTTTCTAATTTTATTTATTATATGTACAGAATCCATTTTTATCTTCTGGTTTCTGAAGATATCTGCAATGTTTTGTGATATATTGCCAATGTGTGAGATGCCAATGCATGTGGTCCATTGTGGCTTCCGAAATGTTCTTAGAACTCTGCAGATGTGCAGAGGTATGAATGTCGAAGCGTTTGTTTCATCGATTGTAAAAAAAAAAAGCCTTTGTCTGCATGAGAAATAAAAAGATGGTGGCAATTTTGAGGTCACCTGGCGCTGACCAAACCGATTTACGCATTATCAACTCGCTGTATTGCAATCATACAACAGATGAAAAAAAACTAATCAAGGTACATCATAAGTGGCTATAATTAATAAAGCCGTTCGACGGGGCTGTATACTATCACCTCTGTTGTTTAACATTTACTGCGAATCTATTTTTAGGGAACTGTTAATGGAAGAAAGCAACGGGATCATTATAAACGGAAAGATGATCAACAGTACTAGGTAAGCAGATGACACTCTATCTATAGTAAGTGATCTGCCTGTGCACTGTAGTTTGCGGTTTTCTCTGAAAGAACCTTATCAATAAAAGGAAATAAGAATGAACAAGAACCCTCCTTCAAGTACTTGGACACTGCGATGGATGAACAGTGTGACTGCAGGAAAGAAAGCAGATCTGGAATAGAACAGGCCAGCAGACCATTTATTAGCATTAAAAAGTTTTCATGTAGTCGGATCTTAGTTTACAATTGAGAATTCGAATGATTCGTTGCCACTATTTTTCCGTTTTTCTCTATGGAAGCGAAAGCTGGACCCTTGACCAACATCTAGAGAAAAAAATTGGTGCTTTTCAAATACATCTGTATACCGTCTCTTACGCATATCTTGGATGCTGAAAATTTGAAACGAAGAAATTCCGCATAGGATGAAAAAGCAAAAAGAACTACTGTTTACTATGAAACAAAGGAAAACTCAATACCCAGGACACGTTATAAAAAGAAAATACTTGGGAAAATGTCTGTTGGAAGACGAAGGAACTCGTAGCTGAAGAACATTCGAAGGTGGTACAATTGTTTGCCAACAGATGTCTTCCATTCTGCAAAGTTACATCTAGAGCTGACTAGGTGGACCGCCAATCTCCGCCAGAAGAAGGAACCTTAAGAAGAAAGATGGTAATAGGACTCTGTCATCTCCTATATGATACAGGTTTCTCTAGGCGAGGTTCTTGGCTGTTAAACAATTTTTGTTCCAAATTGTTTATGTATAAGTAAGATATGGTACAATATATTTATGATCTCGTTGATAGACCATCTCACTGCTTACACATGTTGCTGTTAAATGTAAAGTAGTCGTAACTTAGTGTTTTCTGGAGAACTGTAATAAATTCAACCACCTATATGTATGCAAGTTTCGTAAGGTTCTTTTGGATTACTCGTACTGCTTCTTGAATAGGTATGTTTGAGTAAAGGCGGGCAATGTCGAGTGATAAAAATTCTTTAGAGATGGTCAGTTCTAAATTTAAACTTCCCAAAAGCACCGTTACCCACCAATTTTTGTTTTAATTATATCAAACATTATTAAAAGGTATATACACTTTCCGGTAAGACTATGTAAGTAGTCATCCAATTAAGCATAAAAAATCCTAGTAAATACAGAATACAAGGAAGAATGTTTTCGGACCTACAGACCTACTTGGTCACACACAAGCCCAACGCGTTGTCTGCTGTGCGAGCAGTCTTTCGCGACCGTCAGTTCCGGGCGGTCGCTAGCGAGTACCACGTGAAAAGCCCGCATGTGAACTTCTACTACTTTACTAAGCTGTGAGACTTGGAAATAATTCATCTGATGTTGGACTTCGTAATATTTTTGACTATAGTTGGAGCAATCCTAATAGTTGCTAGATCAAGGAATTTATAGATATTCCGACTATATACACTTAGAAATATTTCGAGTGCTTTTGGATTTTGTAATATTTTCTTCTTTCACCGAACATCGAATTATTTCTGATAATTGTTCAGCAGAGTTATATAAGCTCATGGGGACAGTATTTCTGCAGTCAGCTCTGAATTTCAGTCGAAATTCGAACTTGAAATAAATTTATATGAAGCGGTGACGTGGCAGCAACAAAACACTAAGCAGTAGCCAATGAAAACGTATGGGATTCTCATTATATTCTTGCGCTGAGGAACCAATAAACGCAGTGGCTGTAACTTGCTGTTTCATTTAGAGGTCCCTATCACACATCGGTTTGATGTTTTGTTTGAGCTCTGTCATGATTACGCGGTAACTAATTGTGTGAGGGTGGTATATTTTGCTGGGAGTGTTAAGTATTCGAGTTCTCGTCAGGTGGGAACATGTATGGACGGCACGTTAGTCCCGTAGAGTTGGCAGAAGTCTCGATAGTAGGGAACGGGCTCCTCCTGGGTGGCCGGCAGTTTTCAGAGAGATGGTCTTGTTTCCCACATACTTATTGTGGACAGTTCTACATCCACATCTACATGCATACTCCGCAAGACTCCGCGCGGTGCGTGGCGGACGGTACGCTGTACCAATACTAGCCGTTTCCTTTCCCGTTCCACTCTCAGACCGAGCGAGGGGAAAACGACTCCGTATGAGCCCTAATTTCTCGTATCTTATCTTCGTGGCCCCTAAGCGAAGTGTATGTCGGTGGCAGTGGGATCGTTCTGCAGTCAGCTTCAAATGCCGGTTCTCTAAACTTTCTCAGTAGTGTTCTCCGCAATGAATGTCATCTTCTCCCCAGGTAGTCCCGCTTGAGTTCCCGAAGCATACCCGTAACACATCGTGCTAATCGAACGTGCCTGCAACGAATCTAGCAGCTTGCCTCTGAACTAGAGATGGGCAAAACTGTTCTTTTCAGAGATCGGATCAGAACTGTTCACTCCCTGAAATGAATTAGCTCTTTTTCGAGACTCACCACTCATTTACAATAGAAAATAAATGGAAGGCACATTGCCCTTTAAACTTGGTTTATTCCAGTACTATACCTGTATTTTGATCTTATTTGATCCTATTTTGAAGTAACACAGATAATGAGTAAGAATTTTGTATTGTTTATTGAAATTTCCACGATATGACAAAGTTTTTGATTATTGATTTATTTTGCACTATCGTGGTTTTTTGGGTGATCGGAAAATGTTGTAACTTGAGATTTATATTAACAATATATTTGGCCATAATGTATTAAAATTTCATTAACCTCATACAAATACATCTCAAGCCATATATTTTTAAAGTGAACGTTTCCTTCCGAAGACGCCTAAAATCGCAAAATCCGTACCAGAATAAGAAAAAAATATATAAATTTGACTGTAAAACGAAAGTGCTGCATATAGCCTTACGCAGAATAAAACAAGGAAAATATTGGTGTATCACATTTTGCAATACGTTTATCGGTTCGCTCGTAATTAAAGCGTAAATTCGAGTGTCCATAATAAAAATCCTATAGTAAGAGGAGTCGTCAGGAACCTAATCTGATCAGTTTAAACAAATAAAAATAAAATAAAAACAAATGATGTATACATAATATAATAATGTAATATACATAGCGGTATTACTACGAAGAACAATATCCAGTAGAGACGAACTCCGATGCAGAAGCACTGAGTTGAGCAGGTCGAGCCAGGAGCTGTATTACTGTGTGAGCTAAGACCGCAGAGACCAGAGTGACACCTGAGTTGCTTTGCTCAACGCTCTGGCTAGAGTCGAGAACGGTGGGGTGAGCGTTGAGCGGGTGAGTTCCTAGGGTGGGGGGAGCGGTGAACTCACCCGCTCAGAGACAAATCGTCCATTCCTATGTTATCCGCTAGGTGGCTCTGTCCTGTTGCTCGCATCAACTGCCCAGAGGGCAGGACGTGCGACTGAAACGATCGCCGACAGAGTGCGATGCGCAGTTAAGCTGCGCCAGACACTGCACGCGGCAGACGACGCACAGAGACGGCACGGCATATGTGAAACACAAAATCCAATGGGACACTGCACAATGCAGGCAGCCAAGGTAGAAGCAGGGCAGAGGCCGGCGCTGGCTGTGTTGTGTGGCGTGCACTGTGCTGTGACCAGCAGAGGCGCTGCTGATATCCTCTGTCTCTCTCTCTCTCTCTCTCTCTCTCTCTCTCTCTCTCTCTCTGCCGTGGGAAACGTTTGGTGGTAAGTTGAGAAATGACAGGATAAGGATTGAAAAAATACGAAACATCCTGCAGGTCGAGACCTCCAGATTAACTAAGGAGAGAAATAAGCTTAAATGGTTTGGCCACATTAAAAGAATGGGACCAGAGAGGCTTTCGATAAGAACCCTAGAATAGACATAATCTGGATGAAGAGCGCTTGGAAGACCACGAACAAGATGGAGAGACCAGGTGAAGGACGATGTGAACCATAGAGAACTGCAATGGTTGGTTGGTTGGTTTGGGGAAGGAGACCAGACAGCATGGTCATCGGTCTCATCGGATTAGGGAAGGATGGGGAAGGAAGTCGGCCGTGCCCTTTCAGAGGAACCATCCCGGCATTTGCCTGAAGTGATTTAGGGAAATCACGGAAAACCTAAATCAGGATGGCCGGACGCGGGATTGAACCGTCGTCCTTCCGAATGCGAGTCCAGTGTCTAACCACTGCGCCACCTCGCTCGGTAAACTGCAGTGGCTAGAGATGCTAAATGATAGTCTGTGGGAGAAAAGAGAAGCTTATAGGAGTGTCTGTGAACGACGTGCTTAAACAGAAACGTTTCAGGAAGGAGAATAAGAAGAATCTTCCAATTAAATGCCAGTCCTACGGAGTTCAGTCATTGTTCTATAGTTTACTACAATTTTCAGAACATTGCTATGTCTTACTTATTGTCAATTGATCACTTGCTTGATTTAATAAAAGTTTTGTATTCTCGATCTGATTTACATTTCGAGTACCCTAATGTCTTACAACACCCCTATGTTTAGGTGATCCGTAAATAATACGAGGGCTGTTCGGAAAATAAGGTCCGATCGGTCGCGAAATGAAAAACACAGTGAAAATTAAAAAATTTGTATTCGCAACAGTTAGCCACACTTTCCAGCTACCTCTGTAAATGGTCGCCACTCCGACTTAGACATTTATCGTGGCGTTGTTCAAGCTTTACAGTACCGGCGTCACAGGAAGCAAACTCCTGTGCTTTCCGCGAATTCTCTACACTGGTCTGCCTTTCGTAGTTTTTGCCAAAATACTGTCTTCGTAGCCAGCGGTTAATGTTGCAGAGATGAACAAGGGAGGGAGCCAATTAAGGGCTGTATTGTGGGTGATCAAACACTTCGCATCGAAAACGCTGCAGGAGCGTCTTCTGCCCCTGCAGAATGCGGCTGAAAACTGTCTTCAAGAAAGAAACGCATGACATTTACGTTATGTGCGCTGCATAGCTTCAGGCGAAATCTCTCATCAGATCCATATACTTGGCGGGAGAGACTGTTGTTTTAGGCATTTCTATGTTATCGCTTTGCGTTCTGAACTGAAAAGAGCGACGTGAAGCGATCGACAGGCACACTAAAGACACTGCCCAACAAATCAGTGCAAAGTTCCACTGGATTTTCACAGAGGTTTCTATTTCGCGCCTAATCAGACATTACTTTCCGAATGCGCCTCGTAAATGTAAACTGCTGCGTTTCTGTCATATTTGCTTTAGTGTGACGACTTTCCGTTGTGCGCAGTGGCCAAGCACTATTTTAGAAGATGTTAAGAGATGCAGAGCTGATAGCCAGTGTGAAACGCTCACACGTTTTTGTAGTAGAAGCAGTTGGTGGAACCTTTTTTCCGACCTCTTCCTGGCCTGCTAACTGTGTCGCTTTTCGTGTCAGTTATGGCATGCATCCAGTGTAGGAACAATTTGAATACCTACGTTTAATTTCCACAGACACTGAATAAGCTAATTACTTATCGATATATGTCTTCTTTATAACACAACGCGTGACGCATATTTCGAAAAGCATCGCAATTCTCATGACTGATGCCTCTGTTAGATTCTGGCTGTCGAAAAAGTGAAAGGAATACCGCTCCTCATTAGCACTCCTCCCTTCTCCCCCTCCACCGCCGCACAAGCACAACTTAGACCAATAAAGGTATTTATAAAGTCCCATAAAGAGGAAAGATGTAAAGTCACAACGCTGGTTGGCGTGGACTGGTTTATTCTGGTCGAGATACCTCATTACGTTTGAGCACAGAATACAAGGGACTGCAACAGATAGATGTCAAAGATAATGAACGATAGTTTTGTAGATCACTTCTGCTAGCCTTCTTGCATACGGGTGTGACTTGTGCTTCCTTCCAACTACAGGGTAACAGGTTTATGTTCTAGTGGACTGCGCTACATTATGGTTAAAAGAGGGGCTAACTCGACCGCAGATTCTGTAAAGAATGTGTCAGGATTCCACTGGGCGCCGGAGCTATTTATAGATGTTGTTAATTAGATATGTGTAATATCTGTACAACACAGTGCGGTGTTTTATAGAAATCAGCATTCCTCCTACTGTATCCGAGATGACAATAAAGCTTCCATTATCATTATGATCAAATATTTAACAACCACTTCTTGAGAACTGACACCTGCCTATTTCTCCATGCATAACGGCCGGCCTCCAGCTATCCGCCTCTGTGGGCAATGATGCAATGGGGGCATCTGGCAGACGACAGGTAACATGGAGAAAAGGTCCAAATGACGAGGAAAAGGAGACATGGAAGACGACAAAGATGATGAGGATGATAATAAGAAGGATTGAAAGCAACGAACTGGTAGGAGGCGAGACCGAACACAGTACATTAGATGACAGACGGAAACCCATAACGTACTCCAGGCTACGGAAGGCCGTCATTGGCGAGTGGGAAAACATTATTTCGTTCTGCGTCCTAAGAGCTCCTGCATGATTCAACGAGGAATTTCAAACCCTCAATACTATTTTGTGTAACTTTCCAATCGTCCCGCCACAGGGTCGGGCTTTCAGCTGCCGTTATAGCGCTTTTTAGTCTTTATGAAATTTTTGAAAGTTTATAGGAGTGTTTTAAAATACTGAGAAATATTTATTGAATGGTGAAAATACATAACATTTGTTGATGAACATGGTGCTGTACAAGGATATATGGCCGTGCTCTTGTGATATAGTGGCTTCTCCTGGGACGTGTAAATGGATGGAAGAGTGGGTACGAGGAAAATGCATTTTTATGCGAATTGGTGGTCTGTTAATGCTACATTTTAGGCAGGATATCATGTATATGAAGGTGATGAGAAAGTGCGTGTGAGTCGAGAAGCGGTAGCGGTGCAAGCTGTTTGAGACCGAAGACACGGTGGAATTTTGCTGATCAAACAGGTAACTTTTTTTACTCGTATTCCTTACGTTCATATGTAAAGTGGTCTGTCTGAGAATAGGCCCATTGTACAATTCTGTTCGTTCAGCTAAATCCTGAGAGGTTTGAATGGAGGAGAGAAGATTGCAATTGGGAATGCTTGCTAACGGATTGTCAGCTGCGGTGCTTATGTTAGGAAATCTCCAGAAAATGTAGCTCAGAATCGAGAAATGTGATCTATTTTTTTATTTATTTACGAAACAGTATTTTCGTCAAAAAATCTTAACTTGTATGTGTGTGTAATAGTAAAAAGACGATGACTCGCTTTACAAGTGCAACAGTGTCCCAAGGTTGATAACTTGCGAAATTCTCTATTTCATAAAATAACAGTGTTGTTCTATTAAAGAGTGATTTTGATTTAAAAGTAACCAACAAGCATTTACGTACTTAAATTTAATATTAAAACTAATGAGCTTTAGGCATGTAGCAGTAAGAAGATTCCATTAATATCAAAGCTTAATTCCATAATATAAAAAATTGATACATGAAGCACCCCAGTGAATCAGCTTCATCCCAAGGTGAACTCCTTGTCGTGCGGGGACGATGTAGGAAAACTTACTTGTAGTGCACCCAGCAGCACACATTGACAACCCTAGAGGACACGAAATATGAAACTGTCAAACACGAGTCCTTGCAGCAGCCCTCGCTTTCACTCATGCCGGTAAACTGCTTAAACATACAACGTCTCTTATGTCTGTACTCTATATGCCGACTGGACACTAACTATAGCAGCTTCTTCTTGTTTGCAAACTACTTCTCCAAATGCATTAACGCTATAATTATTTCAAGACATGGAAAAACTTTTCGTTCTGTTTTGTAAGTGCGAAACTTTACTCATCGGACCGTGCAACTGATTGCACACTGCAGTCTTACTCTCACGATCCCAAGTCTTGCGTTTCTTTCCAGTCTTGTGACGGAGTCTAGATCTCAAATTACTCTTTATTTTGTTTACTATAATCTGCATTTTCTCATTGTGTTAGAGATAAAGCTACGTATCACTTGCTGCTACTTAATGTGATTTGTTTTGTCCACTTTAGTTTCTTTTACCATTTATGAGCCGGCCGGAGTGGCCGAGCGGTTCTAGGCGCTACAGTCTGGAACCGCGCGACCGCTACGGTCGCAGGTTCGAATCCTGCCTCGGGCATGGATGTGTGTGATGTCCTTAGGTTAGTTAGGTTTAAGTAGTTCTAAGTTCTAGGGGACTTATGACGTCAGAAGTTGAGTCCCATAGTGCTCAGAGCCATTTGAACCATTTCAACCATTTACGACTCAACTTCTTTTTCGTCCATTTGCCTTGTCTATATTCGTCTCACTCTCGGTTTATGTGAACAATTCACATGCCTTTTTTTACATTCATTTTGCAAAGAATTTAAAATATATTTGAATGAACTTTGATCACTGACTAGAACCGTCCATCGAGTGTTATATTTATGGTTCCCACATGGAGTGCTTCACTCGCCCGTTATCATTGGTTATATATAAATAGAAAACTTATGTCCGATCGAGGAGATTTGATACTAAATAAGTTTAGCATAAAAACTGCTTTCTTCCGTCTATATAATGGTGACAAGTTCTTTCATCCATGATCAGAGTTCGTCAAAATACAGCCTCATGATATAGCCCAGTAATTTAAATTCCTATGTATTTGTGCACCGACTGTCCTTATCTGGCAGAAAGACATGATGCAGAGAAAATCTTTCAAAGAAAGTTCCTAGTATTAAAAAATGTATACTTCGTCGGATACGATATATTTATTTGCAAACGACCCAGTCTGAAGGAAGACGTCAACAAAGTGACGTGGTAAAAGCTGCCTGCACACAGGGGACTGCAGGACGTGACAAGCACGAGCTGCACAACAAAGGCTGGCGCCACGGACCTATGTAAATGCTAATGGTCGCATTTCTTGAGGCTTGCTCGGCGATCACCCACGTCGTCGCCTGTCTTTCGTCCACTGGAGACGGTAACAAACTGTTCTGACAGCAGAATCAAGACAGAGTGCTAATACCGCACGCTCGTATGCCGCAGTACAGTCTTGCGCAAAAGAATTACGATTCTGAGACCCATTTGAATATGTGCACCGCTAATCCGAGAATTATTAGAGATCAAGCTTAGGCATGTAACTGTAGAGATCTGGTCTTTATATGTGACAAGAATAATGTCGATCGTGCAGTAGGTCAGTGCAGTAAGAACCTGAAAATGACAGTAACGCATGCAGCATGTGAAGGTGAGGAAAAAATGCAGAGAAGCCTTGTCCTCGTGGCAGTGGTGTCGATAGAAATGACCTCACTGGGAGGCAGCAAACATTGCTGCACAGTATTCAGTGTCGCAACGATTAACGGACGGACCTCGTTTTCGTAAGAGTGGAATTCAGATATCCCCCCAGCTACCCTGATTTAGCGTTTCTGTGGTTTCCATAAACTGGTGAGACAAATGTTGGATTGGTTCCTTAAACGAGACCAAAGCCAATTTCCCTGTCCATTTTCCCTCGTGCACAACACACAATTTGAAGTGTCAGAAAATCCATGCATAATGCGGAATTGACTATCAAATGCCACGAGATGCTGAGCAATCAGTATACAATGAGCCAGAGAATATTGTGTTACCAGTAAACAGTAACAGCAAACTGAATCGGTCAGAAAAGCTCAGTGATGTCATGTGAGTAACAAATCCGTCAGAGACATTTCAGACTTTCAAAGACTGCCAAAGTCGATTGTTAATTTGTCTCTCATGACCTCGACGTCGTCGGGACGTTAAACCCTAAAGCTGATTGGTGATGTGAATGGGAAGTGGAAAAGCGAAGAAACAACGACAGATAAACCAAGATCAGGCGGACGTTTCCTGACGAGTGGGGGCTGTCGAGCACTGCGGATGGCGGATGTAGGAAATCGTGTGAAACCAGCACAGGGAATCCTTCGTGAATTCCAGAGCGCTGCCCGCCGTCCAGTAGCACAGTGGATGTCCGCTGGGAGTTAAAAAGAATGGAGTGCCATGGCAGGGCAGCTCCCCAAAAGCCACTCATTTCTGCAGCCAGTGATAAGTTAGGCATGAGCTGGCGTAGAGAAGGACGCCACTGGACATTGGATGATCTGGAGTGATGAATCACTGTGTCAATCCAGTGCAAGTGTTTGGCTTCGGCGAATGCCTGGAGAGCGTTACCTGCCATCATATCTGGTGCTAATAGTGCCGTGCAGCGGAAGTGTTGTTAACGGCACAGGGGTGTTTTACGTGGTTGGACTGTGGTCCCCTTATTGCGCTGAAGAAAACGATAAATGCGGGTGCACATGAATATATTCCACACCATTGTGTGCTGTATACAGTAGAGTAACAGTTCGGAGAAGGTGAGTGTTTCTGTCCGCATGGCAGTGCAACTTGTCATAAAATAGCATCTGTGAAGCAACTGTTGTGGACAACAACTTTCCCGACCAGAATCCCATTGAACACCGTTGGGATGAATTAGAATGTCTACTTCGCTACAGACCCCACCGTCCTACGTTACTGTCTTCTCTGATTTCGTCTCTGGAGGAAGAATGATTCGTCCTTCTTCCAGAGACATTCAGACAGTTGAAAATGTCTCCAGCAGCCGTCGTAAAGGCGAAGGGTGGACACACTCCATATTAATATCCACTAATAGGTGTCTAGATAGGATCAGATAGTGTATGACAATGTCTAAAAATAGTTACGTCATGGAAAGGTTACTCCAGCCTTACATTGTCTTCGCTGTATGAGAACTGGCATGACGATTATCTAATGTGCAAGGCCGACCCATACTCAAGAAATGAGCATTGGGGACAGATATGGGAATTCTGCACTGCAGTCCTGGACAATGTTCTACTAGTGATGATTTGCACGTCAAGTCCGTATCTGTGTCCTGTATTACGTTGGTGTTGTGGAGGAATGGAAAGGGGAGGGGGGGGGGGGGTGAGACCTGGTGCTGGAACATAGCCAATGCCTTGCAAATAGTGCTGTTGGATTTCACTGGATGTGAACCCGTACAGTGGTACAGGACGGTCGAGCAGAGAGGCTGTGATGAGGACATGTGTCACGCCCTAGACGTCAATGAGATAGCATTAAATTAATATCCATTTATAGCTGAAAGTTTTACAGTACTTCAGTAACTTCCTCAGTGCGACCTGGCAGCAGTCGTGTTGCGTCCAGATCGCAAGAGTGCACTAAGTGCTGTCGAATTAGTCGTCCTAGGTCTGGTGCCTGGTTCTTCCATATGACTTCTGCGTTTCTCTCCTAGGTCTGACACTTACGTTGATATCCAGCTGCTCGTAGATGTAGCAGTACCTCATGGTGCTGCAGGCTGTCAGTTCCATGGTATCGTGGAGGGCGAATCGGCAGTCGTTGAGTCCCTATAGCCTAGCATGACTGTGGATGTCCGCCAAAGCCTCAGCGCTCTCGTTGTATCTTTTGTGCTTTGGCTTTCCCTCCCAGATCTCTGCATACTCCTAATGATGGTTCTCGTGATGGCGAGTTCAGAGAGTCCCGATAGCAACATGTGGGACAGTCTGAGGGCAGTCGCAGCATACAGCTGGTAATGTGAAACATGTCCTGCCAAGAAGTGTTGGTATCGGGCGCCCTACTCCGAAGTCGAACACCTTGCAGTTGGACAGATTAGTTCTTGATCCATGCAAGACCTGTCTGGCCCTAATCTTCAGACAGTCATAATTGTGACCAACTGCAATGGCAGCTTCAAGTGTTGAAATCCTCCTCCTCCTTCTCATAGCTGGATGGCTGTGGACTCGTAGACACAGACTCCAAAATGTAAGCGGCTGGCAGCACTTCGACTTATATCAGCATGTCATCCTATAATTAACGGAGCTGGCCTTCTGTCGGTATAAGTCATGCAAGTGGAATGACCTGGCTATGGGCACTGAGGGGAAGGAGGGGGGGGGGGGGGTGGAGGGCTTTATTTTGTTGTCGATGACATGATTCCGCAGTACGGGTGACCGAATGTGCTCCAGTTTTTCGAGCGTCTCAGCATTCTGCAGCACGTTCTTTTATGCAAAGTTCGCAGCTTGAAAGATGTTCTTGGTTAGTCTTTAGGTGTATTTACTCCACGTTGCTCCATTGAAGGAATATCATTACGTCTCACTTACAGTGATGTCATGATGCTTTCTCTCGCACTGCCTGTAACAATGTTCTCCTTGCTTGTTTGTGTTCTGGCACCACGGAGCATTTATACTCGTTATGCAACCATTGTGTATCCCGCAGGTGCAATACACTAGGACAATATTCCAGAACTCTCAAAATTCCATTATTCCCTCTAATACTGTTTTGCTGCACAACAATCCCCAATCCTTTAGAAAATTCGTCCCCAGTTTTTGCACTCACATCCTCCCTTTCACTAACTAATAAACATGGTCACATCTTCATGATTAATTTTCCCATTATTGGGTATCTTTTTCCTGTAAGTAAAGCTAATTCCACAAAGCGTAATCCCTTACATATAATTCCTTAACGTATGACACTTCTGTCACATCACTAAATCAGGCAACATGTAAATGGTGCACAAGTAAGCCTCAGTGTCATTCAAGCTTTCTCTTGCAGGAAACGCTAACTACACAAACAGTGTCCATAATCGCTACAGTAGTAGTAGCTGAGATGCTTACATTCATAATATGGTTATGCTGCTTCTCTTGGTACTGGTGCAAGTGTTGCGACATCTTTTCCACCCATTCTGTGGTGCTATAAATTATTCAGTGAGTGAACTATATCCTGGTTGAAGGGGTCGTTCAGGGTGGTCAAATTCTGAACTGGCAGTATCTCCAACGGCTTCTCTGGTGTAAACAGCAAAGAATGGATCAATTCAATTGTTGTCGTACCAATAATCGTAACTGGAAGGCGGAAGGTTGTTCCGACTGTGTCACAGACTGTTCCATTTATTGGGATGCAACTGTCTCTTACTTCCTGCTTAGTCATACCGTTCTGCTTCCCCTAATCGCAACAATTCAGAATTGTAACCTTTGGAAGGAATAACAAATTTGTCCAATAATGTGCGCACATTCTCTGAAAATGGGGATAGGGGGTTAGCGCCTCACACCAATACTACGTTGTTTCAAATTTCCCGGAAAACAACTGCACCTCATAGGCCTGTGTGCCAGTCTGGGCCACCCCAGTCGGAGAGACTGTGATACTTTCTCGGAGGACGGTATCGGCCGCTCCCGTCGGCTGCACTTTCAAATACGCGCGCCCCCAGTTACAGCGCCGCGTTTCTTACAGCCACCAACGTGGCAAGATGGTGCTGCCACGAACGATTTCGCCTCTGCCAATGAGACGCAAGCATCATCCCCTCTCTGGAGTTCCAGTGGCGGGTGTATTTAGGTTCGAACATTTATACATCTATGCCATTTATGTGTGTTTGCCAATTGATAACACTTACAGACTCTCATAGTGACCAGAGCTCGACGTCTTCTGAATGGAAATTGTATTGAAGAATTACAGATTTATAAATCCTTTGCATCTTTGTACGTTTCAACTCTCATTGCTAATGTTAGCTAATGTTAGCAACTGATGCTGCAAATACAGCAACAAAGTTATGTATTATTTTTAGAATTTGATATTAGAAGTAGAATAAATTTATATCTGAATTGTCTGTTCATGAATGGTGTGAGAGGTCCATGACGAAGGAATTTATTGCTAGTGCACTCGAGCAGATGTAACTTCGATGGAATGCTCACTCGTTGCCTGCGATGTGTATGGTACAATAGAATCGCAGACCAGAGAGCAGTGCCGGCAGCAGCAGTAGTGGTAGTAGCTCGCAGTCGGGCGGATGGTCAGGTCGGTCGTAGAGAGCAGCTGTCGAGTTGTATAGCTCACAGAGAGCTCTTGTGTCCTGAAGTTCGGACAATGCAGTCCAGTAGTGGTGTTCTGTACCTCGAGAAGAGGAGTAGAGTTATGGAATTACCAAGGCCGGCCGTGGAGAACGATGGCGGTGCCTGAGCGATATAGTATAAGGTAAAAGCAAAATATTATTGTTCTTTATTGCCGCGCGCATATGTTAATTGCTACAACTGATTTTCGTACTATTGTTACATCAAAGTCATGTGTAAATGTTTTCAAAAATCTTTCAGTAACAATATTTCTGTATAATGATAACTTTTGACAGCCATTCATCTGAATTTAAAGTTTTTACTAATTTCTCCTATCCATAGTCATGCCGATTATCGTAAAGAAAATCAGTTGTTTTTCATACGTAACAAAATCTAGTGGGCAGCATTGCACTGGACTGTGCCAGAAAAATTTCTTATAGGAGCAGATATACACGCGTTATCCGGCGACATCATTCAGGTAAGGATTTTCAGTTTATTTAGAATGATTTGTCAGGGCCATGACGCAGCACTGCTGACGTCCAGATGTACCAGTTTAGATTCACAGTCAGTTAATTATTGAAAGGTTACATTACGAGATTTCTTTTGAAAGGTTATGGTTCAAAAATGGCTCTGAGCACTATGGGACTTAATAGTTATGGTCATCAGTCCTCTAGAACTTAGAACTACTTAAACCTAACTAACCTAAGGACAGCACACAACACCCAGCCATCACGAGGCAGAGAAAATCCCTGACCCCGCCGGGAATCGAACCCGGGAACCCGGGCGTGGGAAGCGAGAACGCTACCGCACGACCACGAGATGCGGGCCTGAAAGCTTATGTATGAGTTACATTTTTATTGGGATGTTACAGAATTTACCTGTTGGGAGGTTACAGTGGCATCTGTTCCTCGCTTCTGTATCCTCTAAAGAACCACAGAGCGTGCAAAGGAAGACGTAAAAGTGTGCAACCCTGTAACTCTTCCAAGGAAATTACAGCGTAAGTTCCCCTGTTTTCCAAGACTGTTAGCACTTCTCTGGTTCGTACCTGTACCCACTATCCTACTGCACACCACTCACTAGGTAAGGGTGGATAGTGGAACACTGATACCAGGCATTCGAGCCTACTACTGAAGATGTATCAACACATACAACCTTACACTACCCGTAATTGGTTTCGGCTTGTTATATGTGATAAAAGAATGCCTTTAGTTGGCTCTGTTACGTGCCGTAACTCTATTATAAAATCCCTTTGTATTTTCTGCTGACTGTCTAGGAACTGCTGCAGTGGCAATAGTGTAAAACTTAGTTGCCTGTGTATGGCATGGATCGCCAAAGTAGTTCCTTCTAACTTCACCTCATTTACACTGTCCATGAAAACCCGTAACAATCTGGCGTGTCCAGGTGCTTCTGTACCCCTTCAAGACGACTTTTATAGTCCGCTTGGTGTCTTGTGCATATTAGCCACTTTGTTACTAACTGTCGTACCATCCTCGTATTATTCAGTACAGCCTGCTCCATGTTTACCAGTTGGGTTGTATGTCATTCTAGTTTGGCATTAGTAGCGTTTGCTAGCGTGTGCACCTGCTCCATATTTTGAATATCCTCTTTTTCTGCTGTCCCAAACACTGTTTTCTATAGTTTTCCACCTTCATTTACCCATCCGCTCCTTTTCCGAAATGGTGCTCTCAGCATCAGGTCAGTCACCTGTTTCTGTTGCTGCCTCAGTTTCCCATAAGAGATTTGTAATCCGCAGTATTTCTTATGAACTCTCATCAGAGTTTACTTTGACTGCACTTCTTCCTGCAATTTCACGAAGGTGTCTTCCGACCCGTGCACCTCGTTTCTCATTTTCCATCCATTAAAAGTCGGTCGAAGCGCCCATGGGTGATTTGTTAACAAGACATCAGCTGTCTTGAGAACGCCACTCCAGACTCAAGAGGTTGGTTCTGCAACCCACCCTCTGGATGAAGCACCAATATTACCAAATTCTTACAAGCTGCCGATGTCGGCTAGCCACCTGTGAGAAAGGAATTTATCTCATTTCCCGTCTCTCATTCAAAAAATGTGATTGAGTAAAAAAAAAAAAAAAACACGCAACCAAACAATATACGAGGGCTATTCGGAAAGTAAATTAGAGTCAGTCGTGAACTTGAAACCACAGTGACAATCAGGAATTTTTTTGTTTGCAACAGTTTGCTATGCCTTCCAGCTACTTCTCTACATAGTCGCCAATCCGACTGAGACATTTGTCATAGCATTGTACCAACTTTCCAATAACCTCGTTACAGAAGGCAGCCTGTGCTTTCTGGCAATTCTCTACACCGATCTGCTGCTTCTTGTCTGTGCCGAAACGTTATCTTCATAGTCATGTGAGCAGAGATGAAAATCCGAGGTAGCGAAGTCTCGGCTGTATGGTAAGTGATGAAGCACTTCCCATGGGAAACACTGCAGGAGCGTCCTCATAGTTCCTGCAATGTGCGGTCGAGAATTATCATAAAGAAAGAAATGTATGGCAATTACGTTATGTTGGCTGCATGAAATCAGACGAAATCTCTCATACACACTCATAATTGTCGGGAGACAGTATTTTCTATACAGTTTTACTTGCTCACTGTGCGCTCGGAACAGAAAAGAGCGACCCGACGCGATCGCCAGGCGTACTAGAGACACTGTCCAACACATCTGTACAAATTTTCATCGGATTTACACTGTGGTTTCCATTTCGCGATCGATCGGACCTTACATTGCGAACAGCCCTCGTAATAAAGCCACTCCTCTCTTACCGATTACGCAACAACAAAGAAACACCAAAAACACGATGGTACGAACGCCCGTGGTTCAGTAACAACTAGACAGAAATACATATCGAGATAAAAAAAAACTAAGTACTGTTTATCTATCACGCGGTCTTAATGTACACAGCGCGCTGTGTGTGTCCTGATGATTTTTAACTATCGGCTTCTTTACCCTTGAAAACTCTTTCTTCTGTACAGTTTGCAGTGATGGAATCTGCGACAGAACATCTACCACTCCACTGAAGGGTTTGATTCGGCTGACGTGAATAATAGATGTCTTCGTTGGAAGATGTCTTCACATTCACTGGTGACGTCATCTCTGGTACTTGGTATGACCCCTTAAACTTAGGTAAAAGATTTCCTTTTCTGCCTTTGGTGTACAACAGTTTGTCACTAAATCGCACAGGCACACTCCAACTTAAAAATTCGTCCAAATAAATAACACAAAATGTAGGTAATACCATAGATATCAGCTAGCATTTTTTTCTCTGTTGTGGAATACTTACATTCCGCATTGTTCAAGTGCCTCAGTACATAAGCCAATGGATGTTCCGTGTTATCTCCAATTACATTCAAAACATGACCAACTACTATACTGTCGAAGTCACATGATAGGATGAACTCTTGCTTGAAGTTAGGAAATACCAGCACAGTACCTGATATCAGTGCACGTTTTAATTTCTCAAATGTAAATTGACACTCCACAGACCATTCGAATTCCACTCCTGTTTTCAATAAATGATTCAAGGGCTGAACAGTTTGAGTAAAATCCTTCACAGTTTTTCTATGATAATTACAGAAGTCTAAGAATGATTGTACTTGTTTCATTGTCTGCAGTGGAACTAAATCACTAACGACTGATATTAGCTGTGGATCAGATTTTACTTCTTCCTGACTAATTATATTTTCCATTCAAGTGAAATGACACTTACTGACAGTGAGTGTCAGACATGCTGCTTGTAGTCTTATAAAAATTTCCTCCAGTCATCTCAAATGTTCTTCCATATCCTCTGAAAATACAATTATGTCATGAAGGTAGACATACAAGTCTTAACACTAGGTTGCGAGGTGCTGCTGTGGAGAAGAGTTTGTACCTCTTTAATTCTGGCGAATTTTGCATGAGAACAAGACATACACTCGACTCCCTCCTTACCTACCACCTAGCTAATTATGTATGCAAGGGTAACGAAAGCAATTGATGGCGGATCCTGCTAGTTCGTAAAATAAAGAGTGCACACGCACAATAACTTAATAAAAATCGTAATCCACTCAGTGAAAAAGGGGGTAATTTTATCATAATAAACGACTGGAAATGGGATTCTGCGTCTATCTATGATATGATATGCGGATTAAATATTACATTGAGATTACACTGGTAGCAGTTACTTCTGTAAAATATCTGGGAGTATGCGTGCGGAACGATTTGAAGTGGAATGATCATATAAAATTAATTGTTGGTAAGGCGGGTACCAGGTTGAGATTCATTGGGAGAGTCCTTAGAAAATGTAGTCCATCAACAAAGGAGGTGGCTTACAAAACACTCGTTCGACCTATACTTGAGTATTGCTCATCAGTGTGGGATCCGTACCAGATCGGGTTGACGGAGGAGATAGAGAAGATCCAAAGAAGAGCGGCGCGTTTCGTCACAGGGTTATTTGGTAACCGTGATAGCGTTACGGAGATGTTTAACAAACTCAAGTGGCAGACCCTGCAAGAGAGGCGCTCTGCATCGCGGTGTAGCTTGCTCGCCAGGTTTCGAGAGGGTGCGTTTCTGGATGAGGTATCGAATATATTGCTTCCCCCTACTTATACCTCCCGAGGAGATCACGAATGTAAAATTAGAGAGATTAGAGCGCGCACAGAGGCTTTCAGACAGTCGTTCTTCCCGCGAACCATACGCGACTGGAACAGGAAATGGAGATAATGACAGTGGCACGTAAAGTGCCCTCCGCCACACACCGTTGGGTGGCTTGCGGAGTATAAATGTAGATGTAGATGTAGATGTAGATTTGTTGTAAATCAGAACACAAAGGTACCTGATTGTCAATACAAACAGTAGCATAAAGGGGCTCCTACTCTCTGTGATGCAATAGATTGATGATAATGACTGGAGGTCCCAATGAATCAAATATTACTTCCCTGGCTATAATGCAGTATAGTGATTACTAGTGAGAGCTCAAATGGGAAAACATGGAGAAACAAACAAGGTGGACTTATAGCAAAGCGAGCGCGCGTACTGCTGAGAGCTTCAGTATAGAAATGATAGGTCCTACAATGCCAGAGCCGCAAAATACTTTACCAGTCCTGAAACCTGCAGCACGTTGTCTGTAGGCAGCGTTCTGGTGATGTAGGCACCACCTCCTGCTGTGCAGCAGCTCTGTTTCAACCCGTGCCCTAAGTTCTGCTCTTGTGGCCGAAACAGAGAAACTCTTGGATGCACGAGGATGTATCTCCCGGAAGAGACACAGAAAAACCGCCTAAACTCGCCCTGTCGGTGCAGGTGCAAAAACCCAGAGTAAGAATCTGGGTCTTAAGTCCCAGAACTAAACTGGAGTATGACCAAAGTTATGCTCCATAGCTATTCCGAAAAAGTTCGACCAAGACGCAAGGCTGTCCGATTCCGACCAAGATCAGATCCCGGAAAAAAAAAAACACGCACCCACGCAACGCAAGAGCGAAGCCAACGTTATTCAACTCCCCACTTCCCTCGAAAAGCAGCGAATCAGAACACAATGCTGATTCGAAAATTCCCGATACTGTCTCAGAACATCATTCCCGCCAATAGCGACCGTTACCTCCAATTTTTTGCAGGTCTTTATGACGCCAACTGGCATCAGTTTAACTTGAGCAATCATGCCTCTGCTATTTAGCTGAGGGCACTGAACTTACCGTTTGACCGGCTGTGAAAATAGCATGCCAAGACCAACGGCCATCTGGCGTCAGACAGTTCGCGTCAGATAGTCCTACCCAGCAGGGCACCATCCACAAGAATTCTCAGAATCATGAAGACAATACAGTCAGTCGGCGTCAGCAGGTCTTCGTTCCAGACACACCGGAATAGTAAACACATAAACTGCCGCGACATTGAGATGGCTTGCAGGACGTTTCACCCGCCATACAATAGGCGAAATTCGATAGAGTTCAGTCGCCCCGCCAGGCTCTGAAGCCCATTGTGTACGACCCTCTCCGAGTTCGCGGAAGTGCAGAAAACGCAGAGTGTCTCGTCCTCCGGTACTCGCCTTGTAACAAACCACAGAGGGAAGTAACAGAGAAAACTAAAAGCAAGACCACATACAGTTCCCAACATGCATAGCAATCAAGTGAAATGTAATTTGAGCTCTCAGTAAAAATACTCTCATCAGAATAACATTATTCGGCCAGTTCCCGCCATGATATCGTATAAAACATTAATAAAATTGATGAAAATGAGAGGCGATATGCAAAAAGAAACAAAGGCATTGAACCTTTCAAGGTCCCTGAAGCACTCCATCCAAGAGACTCTGGAATTAGCTGATGCATTCTTTAGTCCAAACGGCATCCTATGACACTGGTAATGCTCGGATGGTGTGGTAAAGTATGTCTTTGACCGTTCTGGAACTACTTCAAGCTGGTGGTAGCCATTCGTCAAAGTCATGGTTGAGAAGTATCCACACTGTCTCAAATTGTTGAGTCTTTCCGTAATGTTTGGTATGGGGTATGCGTAACTGATAGTCCCAGGACTGAGGTAGTGATAACCGGAGCAGAACCTATATTTCTTGGTACAATCCAATGATTTTTATGCCAGGATGACAACGCCAACACCCCAGGGACTATGTTCAGTGACTTCATCAGCTAACTGTTGGTCGACGAATTCCTCCATAAATGGTTGTAAATGCTTTGCAACCCTCTATGGCTTCCTATACACTGAGTCGTTGATTCTTGGCGGTATCCTATGTGGAGTTAGAGGCATCGCTGGTAAGAGACCCATCAGACAGAATAAATCCGTGAACCTAAGCATATTCTTGTCACTACGATCGTAACTCCACCTATCAGTACCATCTTTTTCTAAGACACTCAAACTGGCAACCCTTAGGACCTTTGGTAGACGAAACTCGTCCATACCAAAATTGTCGAAACTTAAAAAACCATAAACCCTATGCCTGTAATGTATGCTTCGCTCCTGTACAACTTACAGTGTGAGTTATTTAATTTCTCATTCTAGTCTAATGGTTCTACCATGCACAACAATGCCCATGGTAAGTCGGTACCTACTCTAGCCAAGGTTCACGTACCTCCTGGCATATTATCCCATGAAGTAACCTTTAGTTTACTTTTACACAATATAGCTGCAACACCTTATTACAGGAGCACATAGAGACATTTCAGTAACAATTCTCTCTCCTAACAGAAACAGACTTCCACCAGGCTCAATAGCTTTCTGTGAAACATGGTTATAGCACGATGTTTGTCCAGCAAATCAAGTCTGAGAATTTCGCAGTATCTTTCAACACATGGAAACGCTTCCAGATGCTCCTTAAAACTCTTAGCTCCAGTACTAAGGGTGAGCAGTTTTGTTCCCAAAGATTCCACCTCATTCTTATCCACTCCACGTAATCTGTACCGTGGGGGTCTGAAGATCCATACTTACAACCAACACATTTACATCCGTGTCCACCAAGAATTTATGTTCCTGATTATTTACTGTGTCAAGCAAGCAACAATCCGTCTCCTCACATGCCATTGCAGTGCACAATTTTATTGGGAATGAAGGCCGATGGTTAACGTACTCACGGTTGTGTTTAATAAATACTTCCTTTGATTTAGTTTATCCTGTTTCCTATTCTTGAATTCACATGCGCTATACCCAGCCGCACCACACTCAAAACACAGCGGCTGGTGACATTGCCTCTTTACGTAGCCCGCCTGACTGCAGCTGTAACATTTGATGTTCAAAATGGTTCAAATGGCTCTGAGCACTATGGGACTTAACATCTGTGGTCATCAGTTCCCTAGAACTTAGAACTACTTAAACCTAACTAACCTAAGGACATCACACACATCCAAGCCCGAGGCAGGATTCGAACCTGCGACCGTAGCTAACATTTGATGTCAGAAGAGAAAACATCATGGTCAATCCGTTGATGAGTCTCAGTAGCAATCTCTCCCATCTGCTCTGCAATCCCAACAACTGTGAACAAATCTCTAGGATTTTCCATCCTCACCCACTGCGACATTTCCGCCGCCCTATAACCTGTTTCCCGATAGAGGACACTATCTGTCTCTGCATTGAGCGTCAGTTCATAAGTGTGTGAGTCCACTTTACGAATTCTGTCAGAGAATGCCTCTACCGACTCACTGTGCTTCTGTTTTAATCCAATAGGCTTTACCCTGAAAAGCTTAGCACTGTTCTGCTTACGATATCGCTGGACATGCCCTTCTGCTATCTGGTCAAATGCCTGTGCCTTCATGGTATATGACGTATGTTTTAGCTTCACCCACTAAACGTATCTTAGCTGTATACAGACATGTTTCCTCAGACAAATTTCCTAACTTAGCTGCTGCCTTCACATATCAACAAAGAACGGTACATCCTCAGATGTCTTTCCGGAAAAAGCCATAATGGTATTCGCTGCCATAGGATCAATGGACGCGACAGATATGTTCACTAAGGTCTTTGTGTCCCCTGGTGGCGTCTGCCCACTCACGGTATGTAACGCTTCCAGTTCCATCTGAAACTCCATTAACCCGGTTTTCTTCTACTTATCCTGCAGTAGAGTGGGTGCCTAATTCATCAGAACTTTAGTGGCTTCAGTTACAATCGCTGCACATGTTTCTGGTCGTTGTGTAACGTCCATTCTCAGTTACGCTGCAGAACAAATGAAAGCCCAGTGCACTGACCCTTTATCTACAAACAAACAATTACGCTAATGCCTTCTATGCATCGTGGCCCAGTGGGATCATTGCACTGCTGTGCTTCACGGCCAAACTTCCCACAAATATGACAAGTTCCTAGCACTGTCCTAGTGAAAGGTAATTCATGCGCTGACAAATTACAGTACTAACCTACTTGGCCATAAATATTACTCTCTACCGTTACCCTAGAACTGCAGCAAGAAAGTAGGTTCGTGTGATCTAAACAATGTCACTCTTAAATTCATATCAATATTATTTTGACTCAACATGGCCCCAAAATATAAGAAAAAGAAAAAGCACTCCGTCTTCAGGCCACAAGTGGCCCATCGGGACCATCCGACCGCCGCGTCATCCTCAGTGGAGGATGCGTATAGGAGGGGCGTGTGGTCAGCACACCGCTCTCCCGGTCGTTACGATGGTATTCTTGACCGAAGCCGCTACTATTCGGTCGAGTAACTCCTCAATTGGCATCACGAGGCTGAGTGCACCCCAAAAAATGGTAACAGCGCTTGGCGCCCAGGATGGTCACCCACCCAAGTTCCGACCACGCCCGACAGCGCTTAACTGCGGCGATCTCACGGGAACCTGTGTATCCACTGCGGCAATGCCGTTGCCAAGAAAAAGAAAGAGACCAACAAAAATTAGTCACTCACCTCACTGCATAATGATGGAGGTCTGTTATGGCTACTAATTGATATATGGTTTCCTCTACGGCCGCAGCAGCAAACGTAAACAACTGTGACTCCAGACTGAAGGGGTTCACTGGATGTGACCGTTCATGACCACACCCTATGTGTTACTGAGACAGTATTAAATTAACATCCATTTATTTCTGACAGTGTTACGCTGATTCAGTTTTATACTGACCTTTATCTATAGACACGGTGTAGTGTTACAGAACGAGCAATAAAAATAAAACTGCAAAATTTATCAGCGATATTCACACCTCGTGCTCTCCAGCACACCTTAGATTGAAAAAAAAACAATGATTTCATTAAAGGTAGTATACCACAGTTACAGGCAGATATCGGACACAAAAGTAGAACTGACACAACAGAACTGCTTTGTGGTACGAAAACGCTCAAACAGCACAATAACATATTCAACATTTACATACGCAGCTTGTAATCCAACAACTCCACCGAATGTCAAATACAGCAAAAGCGTCAAATATGCACGATAGCAACTTACGATCTATAGTAACGAAATGCAGGGCGCAGTCACATTTACTGTCAACAGCGCCTGCAGTGTGACCACATTTAACAGCATCTCAAAATTTAACAGACACGTTTTGATTTCAACAAGAATCCGAGTACTTACTGGTCACTACTGACTATCTAACACAGCACACGTGATCACTGTCTGACATACTGTAAATCATGTGTGAAGCAGTTAAATTAGAATGATTCTTCCAGTTTTCTGCAGTCATTATTAGAATAAAAATTACACCTATAGCCAACCTAAATCCAGCCACCACTCTGGCTTAGAATTTTCTGAAACAGAATTTTTGTGTCCAGATTATACACTGAAGCGCTAAAGAAACTGGTACAGGTTTGCGTTTTCAAACACAGAGGTATGTAAACTGTCGGAATACGGCGCTGCGGTTGGCAACGCGTATGTAAGACAAAAAGCATCTGGCGCAGTTATTAGATCGGTTACTGCTGCTACAATGGCAGGTTATCAAGATTTAAGTGAGTTGGAACGTGGTGTTACAGTCGACGCACGAGCGATGGGACACAGCATCTCCGAGGTAGGGATGAAGTGAGGATTTTCCCGTACCACTATTTGACGATTGTACCGTGAATATCAGGATTGTGGTAAAACATCAGACCTCCAACATCACTGCAGCCGGAAAAAGATCGAGCAGAGACGGGATCAACGGCAACTGAAGAAAATCGTTAAACGTGACAGAAGTGCAACCTTTCCACAAACTGCTGCAGATTTAAATGCTGGGGCTATCAAAAAGTGTTTTCGTACGAACCATTCAACGAAACATTATCGATATGGGCTTTCGGAGCCAAAGGCCCACTTGTACCCTTGATGACTGCACGACACAAAGCTTTACGCCTCGCCAGGGCCCGTCAACATCGACATTGGACTGATTATGACTGGAAACATGTTGCCTGGTCGGACGAGTCTCGTTTCAAACTGCATGGAGCGGATGGGCGTGTACGTGTATGGAGACAACCTCATCAATCTATGGACCCTGCATGTCGCCAGGGGACTGTTCAAGCTGGTAGAGACTGTGAATGGTGTGGGGCGTGTGCAGTTGGAGCGATATGGGACCGCTGATACGTCTAGATAGGACTCGACCGGTGACACGTACGTAAGCAACCTGTCTGATCACCTGCATCTATTCACGTCCATTGTGCATTCCGACGGACTTGGGCTATTCCAGCAGGACAATGCGACGCCCCACACGTCCAGAATTGATACAGAGTGACTCCAGGAACACTCTTCTGAGTTTAAACACCTCCGCTGGCCACCAAACTCTCCAGACATGAACATTATTGAGCTTATCTGGGATGCCTTGCAACATGCTGTTCGGAAGAGATCTCCACCCCCTCTTACTCTTACGGATTTATGGAGATCCCACTAGGATTCACGGTGTCAGTTCTCTGATGATGATGATGTTTGGTTTGTGGGGCGCTCAACTGCGTGGTTATCAGCGCCCGTACAATTTCCCAACCTTTGCTCAGTCCAATTTCGCCACTTTCCTGGATGATGATGAAATGATGAGGACATCACAAACACCCAGTCATCTCGAGGCAGGTGAAAATCCCTGACCCCGCCGGGAATCGAACCCGGGACCCCGTGCTCGGGAAGCGAGAACGCTACCGCGAGACCACGAGCGGCGGACATGTGTCAGTTCTCTCCAGCACTACTTCAGACATTAGCCGAAACCATGCCACGTCATGTTGTGGCACTTCTGCGTTCTCGCGGGGGCCCTACACGATATTAGGCAGGTGTACCAGTTTCTTTGGCTCTTCAGTGTATGACCGTTAGTAACACGTTCCATACTTGGACATTTCGGTAGTACGTAATGTTCTAATTTAATACCACCGATGTAAGTATTACTCCTGCATTTCATTGCGGCATGGTAGCTTTTCCCATCTTCACATTGCTGCGACTCTACGAGAATAAAATTATATATATTTCCTTTGCCTCGTGTCTTTATCGAAGTGTTAGAGACCGTAACTGTCGTTTATTCAGTAATAAAAATCAAATAAATTGTCCTTAACACGCATAATCTTAGCATAAAACTGTTAGGTTGCTCCATAAGTACAGCATGCAAATAACTTTGTCCAGCATATAGTCCCATATAGTGGTTAAAATTTCACTATAAATTTAAAAATAAGTCTGGTAATGCCATAAAATAACTTAAAGTGCTTGCGTACACTGTTCCAATATGTTGTGTGTCCAGATCTGCACTTACCTGATAAATACAAGACTATTCATGGAGCTCCAGCATGATGCAGGAAAAATAGCTCAGTAAATTGCTTGTATTAAAACTATTATCAGTAATTCTGTCAAAGATAAGGTGAAAAAAATCCTTTATTTTCGGTGACCAGTAAAGCAAATTAATCACAGCAAATAAAGGATTTTTCTCACCGCAACTTGGGCTGAATTACAAATAATGGTTTTAACAAGTCTATTCGACAAACGACGAAGTTACGCTGTTGACAGCTGTATAATGTTCAGGGTCTCCACTGAACAATCTGAATTAAGAACCCAACTTGTGATGAGATTAGAAACGCACTGCTCAGGACAAACCCAGTTCCGTCCGACGACACTCGACGAAATATGTCTAAGTATAGACTGAAGCAAAAATATTCATAGTGCAACTCAACTAACTGTGGGGGGGGGGGGGGGTGGTACCCGGTGCGGAATAAAGAGTTAGTGTTCTACCCAGGAAACTTCAGGAAGTATGGCCTGTGATACTTCTCTGAATGACAAAGCACAAGATATGCTTAACTCAGTCGTTGTTTCCTGCGATTGAGGTGGCATATATTGCTTAGTAATGTTCCAGTGGGCGCTGTCATCTCAGGAGAGATCAGGAAAACAGGCAAGCAGCTTGATAGATGAGCAAATGTGCTGATAAGGCCTCTAGAAACATTTCGAAACGTGTCGTTGGAGAATTCTTGGACATGAATGTCATGATGGATAACAGCTCCAGCATCAGCAATTGACTAGGTGTCCTTGGGGGGTCTCGAAGAAGCTGTTAACTGCTGTTATAGAAATCAGAAAAAAGGCGGTCCTAACTGATACGTAGAGAATATTAAATTGAAATTCTTGGATGTGGCAGAGAGGGGCTGGACCATTTCGTTTTATGTTGGTTTTCTTAGCTCCAAAGATGAATGTTCTCGTTCCTGAGATAACCTACAAGATCACGAGTGAAATACAAAACTCGTACTTACGTGACACATGTGGCCGGCGTTAATGGCATTGCTCGTTAAACGAGGACGAAGTGTGATCGTGTGGACAGCCAGAACAAAATCCCGTAACACGTGCACCAGCACTGGCTTCGTGACTCTTGGCTTTAGAGAGTAATCACATTAGCGTGCAGTGCACCGGTTAAGACACTATATTCGTTCCGCATCCCACCCGATTTCTTGCACCGCAGTAGTACGAAGCTTATGCGGACGCAGACCCGCTAAAAAGAACGGAGCAACTGGCATCGAGACGATTAGTTCCAGCTGTCTGCTGTTAATGAAATATTGCGCGTAATCCGGATTTCGAGGCGGGGTGTTAATGGCACGCGAGCGGCCGCTTCACTGGGAGGCTCTAATTCGACAACTGCAACAAAAAGCTCTCTCCGTCTGCTGGATACCAACGGAAAGCGAGAAAAATAAAAAGAGGGTGAGAGGAGCCAGCCAGCTACTTAGACGGCAGACTCGCCGGACCAGTATCGCGTGCCTTCGTTTATGTTGGGGCACTCCGTTCAGCGTCGTTACTACCAGCAGTGGCTCTTCCGCCCATACCTTCTCCCTTCATTAGAGTAGCGGCGTGCGTCCCGGAGACATCGTCCAGTGATTACCTTTATGTAGTGTCAAGCCTTGACTACCATACTGTTCACGTACGTTAATGACCAGCAGTATTTGGTGCTCGTACGTTCTTGGTGGTAACATGCTGAATATCAAGACACGAAGGAATTAAAGACATTAGCTGTCAGTGGGCGTTGATTTACATGAATGAGGCAAGTTGTTGAAAATTTGTACTGAGCCGGGATTCGAACTCGGTTCTCTTGCTTACTAGATAGATGCGCTGATCAGTACGCCAACCAGACATAGTGGTCACCACAACCACACGGACTACCCTAGCACGCCTCCCAAAATACCCAAGTCCTCAACAGACTGCTAACTCATTAGCTTCATTAATTGCGACATCTCGTCGATCTCCGAAAGAGCGAGCTTGGTGTGCATCTGCACTGAAGAGATCATTGGCTGTCATCGCTGTAATTACACATATGAGGTGTCTGTTATTTTGGACACGTCTGAAGGCACAGACACCACGTATATGTGGTGCGAGTAATGAGGAGTCGACAACTTGTGTCATATAAGAGGCGTGCTAGGGTAGTCTATACGGTTGTGGTGAGGATTGGGTCTGTATGGCATAGCGGTCAACGCATCTGGCTAATAAGCAGGAGATCCGTGTTCGAATCCCTGTCCATTGTAAATCTTCAACGTGCCATATTCATACAAATCAATTCCTTCAGGCAGCTAATGCCTTAATTCCTTTGTGTCTTGATTCATAGTGGCTGCAGGATCAAAAAGGTGTCTGTTGTTTCAGGCACGTCCGAAGGAAAGGACACTGCATATATACATGCTGAATATCTTCACGTACGGGATTGGATGAAATGATCTATAATCACAAAACTCAGTAATATACCTGGACAGCAAGTGGTCACGGGAAACAAAGGTAACCTTCACAGTGCTCCTAGAAAGCATCATGGGATGGTTCTTGTTTTTAGTATGAAAGATTTACAGAACTCTCATTCCAAAACATTTATTATTATTACACATACTTGGTTCCAGGACAGTGGTAAACTTGTATGTTACACGATTATTCATTTTTTTCTTGTTTCCTTCTTATTTTTCTCTTCCCAAAATCTCTTCATTCTTTGGTTGTGTTCCTGTTTCCTTTGCTCTGTCCGTATTTTTCGTGTTTTCTTGCTTTATTTTACCGCAAATTTCATGCTGATAATTTTGTTTCTGAATTTGTCTCTTTCATTTATCATTTCAGTACTGATCCCTGTTTGTTTTAGGTCTTCTCTTAGTTCTTGAAACCAAGTGGTTTTTCTATTGAACTGTTTACAACATCAAAAATCCGCTTTATCAGTCTACTGTTCATTCTGTGTATGTGACCATTGAATGTTACTCGACATTTTCTGATCACGTCTGTGAGCCTGTCTGTGCATTCATATTATTCTTTGGTTGGTCTGGTCATCCACATACCATCTCTGTGTATTGCTCCAAGAATTTTTCAGCCTCTGTGATGCCTGATGCTCCGACTGTGGTCTTTTCTGATGCGTAGAGTGCTTGTGATATTACATCTGTACTGTAGTGCCTGAGTTTGGCCTGTCTTGAAATATTTCTTTTATTGTAGTGCGTCCATGTCAGTTTGTACGCTTTCTCAAGTTTCTCTTTTCTTTCTACATCGTATGCCTTGTTTGATCCTCCTGTTTGAATATATTCCCCAAGATATTTGAATTTTTCCACTCTGTTAACATTTCCATATTTTGTGTACATGGCTTGGTTTTGTTCGTCTTTCTTTGTTGCGTTTTCTCGTACGGTATCTATAGACATGCTTGGCAGAGACTTCCTGTAAGTATTCCATGTCTTCTTGCGCTTCTTGTCTATTGTTGTCGATTGTTGCCAGGTCATTTGCAAAAGCAAGGCATTTTATGATCGTTTTCCTTGCACACTTTCTTCCTAACTGAATTCCTTTTACTTTTTCTTCTTATTGTTTGGTAATTTTGCCCAAGACCATGCCGAATAAAAGCGGTAAGAGACCATCTCCTTGTCTGACACCCGTATGTATCTCGGTCTGAGATTTCTCCCATACATTTTATTTTGGATGTGATGTCTGTAAATGTTTGTTGTATGAGTGTCCTAGTTTTTCTGTCTATTCTATATTCTTCTAATATGTCAAAGATAATCTGCTTGTCTATGGAGTCGAAGGCCTGTAAGTCCACGAATGTGACTACAGTGTTGTTCGTCCATTTTACTTTCAGGAGTGTTCGCAGGTTCCAAATTTGTCAATAAAGAACCTTCCTTTTCTGAAGCCTGCTTGGTATTCAGCTGTCTTTGTATCAGCCTGTGGTTCTAGTCTGTTGAGTAATGCCTTGGATAGAATTTTGTAGGTGACCGGTAATAACGAGATACCTCTGTAATATTAGGGTCTGTCTTGTCGCTCATTTTGTGGAGTGCATGAATCAACGCACGTTCCCATTCCTGTGGAATTTTCTTTGCATTCCATATTTCTGTGAGAATTTTACGGATTTTCTTTGTTATGGTCCGGTCTTTGAGTTTCCAGATATCGGATTTAATGACATCCTCTCCTGGGGCTCTGTCGTTCTTCAGTTGTTTTATAATTTGTTGTTGAATGTGGTTTTGAATCTAGATTTGGTACTGTTTTTGTGAAGTGTAATTTTTCTTTAGGCGTCTCGTAGCTGAAGAATTTATCAAAATAGGTTTTAATAATTTTGCAGTTTTCTTTAGTATTTGTTTCTTGAGATCCGTCTGTTCTTTTGAAGCAAATATTTGGAGGAGGGTGGCAACCCTTTATATTTTCCTTGAATATTTTGTAGAAATTTCTCGTGTTACTTCTCTTGAAGTCTTCCTCGATTTCGTTTGGTATACTTTTGTCGTATGTTGTTTCCACTTTGCTAATATCTTCCGTGGATTGTTTCTAGACTGTGTGGAAATCTTGCCATGTCTCTTTTTTTGTATTTCTTCTCTTTGCCCAGTTGTGCACTGAAGTCTCATACTTCAATTTTAAAATGTTACTCTGGTATTTTATTTCTTAATTCTTCTGTGTCTTTCCAAAAGTAATTTCTTGCTGTTGTGATCGTTTGCAGGTGCATGTGCATAGATGACTGTGTATCTTTTGTTTCCTGATTTGAAGGTTATTGTAGAGATCCTTTCTGATACTAACTTAAATCTACCCACCTTCCACAGGGAGCACGTCCATATCTCACCACTGACTTCTAATATCAGCCAACAAGAGCATGGGCCTGAAGGTGACGTTGTTACAATGTTGAAACTAGTTGTCAAAATAAAATCGACACCTTAAATACAGCTGGAGAAATTTTTTAATTTTTAATATAAATTGATACCAGCTGACGTCCCACTGTTCTCCGTTTCAACTGTAGATGTACGAAGATTAAATCTAAGATGTTGTCTGTGACTGATTGTGAACAGCAAATCCTGTGAGAAACATTGTCGGTGTTCCTCTTTTGGCAGGTTTTTTTCCTGTAGTTCCCTGTGTTGAAGTGGTTCTGGTCTGTAAAACGCATCTCATGTATTGCGAGGATTTTGATGAGAAGATTTTCCGAAACATCCGTAAGCGGTTTGAGTTTGCCTATCTTGACCAGCGTATTTGTGTTGAGTTTGCGAAGAATTTCGAGAAGCTCCGACTTCTGCTTTTCATTATGTCCCTGGTCCCCCAGTACCCGATGAGCAGGAACGTTCAGTATGTTTACTGAGTACTGGGATAGTAAATATTTTTGCTGTTGTTCGATCATGTTTTTCTCAAGCTAAAGGTGGTTGTGGTGATCTCTGTTGGAGATCACAAATGTTAAAGACATTATTGTTGAGATTAAGACGTATTTGTAGCAGCCGCACCACCTTGATGAACAGACGCTCACCATTAGACACTGAAAGCCAGAACAGGCATTAACGGGTTTAGGACGTTAGTATTTGGTCTACCCTGGGTATTTCATTTCCCTGGTACCGTCCACATCTGGGAAGATTTCCCCTATCTGCCATCTGAGAAGGCGCCCGATGGGGGATGTAACAACCCTACGCAGGATATACCCAAGCATTCCTCACCTGTGTCAACCATTTCATCTCGGAGTATCACTTGTAACCTATGTTGTTTGCTGAATGCAGTCCAATCTCTGTTTTCCTCTACAGTTTTTGCCCTCTACAGCTCCCTGTAGTACCACGGATGTTATTCCCTGATGTCTTAACAGATGTCCCGTAACATCCTGTCCCTTCTTCTTGTCAATTTTATAGCGATACCGGCGAAGAAGTTCTCCTTGTCCTAAGTAAAGTTTAGTTCTTGTCTGTCAGGTTCCACAACGCACTCCGTCGTTTCCCGGTCCATAGGCACGTCCTGCTAGGTCCTTGGGCGCTGTGAAGGGCGTTATAGTTCCTTCTGCCTCTTCCATTGTTTGTTGGCTCTCTGGTTGCAGGGAAGGCTTCACCTGTTACAAGGGAGAATCGTTGTCGCTAGTAAGGAGGGCAGCCATACGCCGATCGACCTCACCGCTGTTCTAGTTCCTTGGGTGGTCATACGCGGCCCACGGCTGAGTTTGTCTCCGGTGTTTTACGATGGCTGCGCAAAAGGCGTTGGCAGTTCTTTTGCTGCAACTGTTGCTCACAGTCGGCCGGTGTGGCCGAGCGGTTCTAGGCGCTTCAGACTGGAACGGCGCGACCGCTACGGTCCTACCTCGGACATGGATGTGTGTGATGTCCTTAGGTTAGTTAGGTTTAAGTAGTTCTAAGTTCGCCGGCCGCGGTGGTCTAGCGGTTCTGGCGCTGCAGTCCGGAACCGCGGGACTGCTACGGTCGCAGGTTCGAATCCTGCCTCGGGCATGGGTGTGTGTGATGTCCTTAGGTTAGTTAGGTTTAAGTAGTTCTAAGTTCTAGGGGACTTATGACCTAAGATGTTGAGTCCCATAGTGCTCAGAGCCATTTTTTAGTTCTAAGTTCTAGGGGACTGATGACCTCAGATGTTAATACCCATAGTGCTCAGAGCCATTTGAACCATTTTTTTTTTTTTTGTTGCTCACAGGGAGTGTAGAGCTTTCATTAATCATTGGCTGTAAAGAACCAAAGATGGGAGCTGATTTGTCCAGACTTCGTGTAATGTCGCTCAAGTGTTTCACCTAGATCTTTGCACTTGGGGTCCTTGGTTTTCGTGCGTCAAATAGAATGACGCCATCTAAATGATTCCCCACTCGTCTCTGCTTCCCTTCTACACATTCCTCGACGTATCTCGCACCCACCATGTCACGAGGCGGCATTCAACCTCACGATGGGCGGTTGTCATGACGCGTTGGCTCAGTAGTGTGTGATATTTCAGGATCTCACTGACAGACTTTGACCAACGACTGGTCGCGTAGATCACACACAGATTATCATTTTTGTTATGGAGCTTATTCTTTTCTGCTCTTGGGTTCGTGATTTAAGTGTATGAGTCTTCTGAAGCATCGAGAATGAATGGCGACAAGAGGCCACTTATTTTGCTTTTGATGTGTACGAATAAATTTACAACGCGTGTTGAATCATTCTGCCCTGAGCATAAAGAAAGGGGAAAATTAATAAACCTGTCTTCAGCGGGCAAGTTGATTTGAACACTTCACTGCTTTATTAGGCATGGTCCTATAGAAAGTGGACTGCCTTTCCCTTCCTCTGAATTCATTTACGCAGCTGGTTATAAGCAGACTGAGCAGTTCCCCACTTTTCTAAAATTTAATATTCTTGTTTGCTCGATGAGTTTGTTTGCAAGGCCATCTTCCACAGCTTACATAATGTTTTGTTTTCTGTTGTAAACGTACCGCAGTTTCAGAGAGTTTAATTGAGAGAAACATGTTGTTTGTTTAAGTTTTTCATCATGAGTTTCTTAGAGTAGGGGGATTTAACGCAGTTGATATGCAGTCCTTATTAGAAACTAATGGCTTGACCATGTTCCGAATTTCCCTAATTTCCCCTAATTTCCATATTGTTGCTCGGCTTCAGTAAAACTAACAGGAGTAAGCTAATGTCATAAAACTGATTAATGAATGAATTAACAATAGATAAATGCGTTTTCTCGTCTCCCACTTGCTACTCCTTATAAGGAAGCGTTGCGTTTCCTGGCCTCTAATTGGCCTAAAGTCGAGAAGAGGGACTCAAGGGTAGTTTGGTACTACGTCCATGGTGTCAGTTCAGTTTTGAAAAACCGGTTTCGAAGTTAAAGTTAGGAAGGAAAATGACATTTACACAGTGCGTTGGCTTTAATTCACGCGTAATTTTTTGTTTTTAATTGTGACGAAGTGTAGAGACACACATTGCGCTATGGTAGTAGTTATTGTGGTATACCTGAAAAAAAAAATATCAGTAGAGAACCGTGGATACACACTGCATTCACCATGGGTGCAATGAGCGAACCTACGAATGTGCGAGATCTTCTGCGGGACGGTCAAACCCACCACAAGATGCAAGGTGAGTGGACAGGACTTCTGTGGTGTGTATCTGAAGTCTTCACGCCTAACTGCAACTCCCACGTGAAAGGTTAGGCCGTCCGCACACGAAGCGACTGAAAAGGAACACAACGGGCATGCGATCTAAATAGGCGACTGTTTGCCGACTAGCTAGCAACCAAGTGCAGTTGACGTCTGCTAGCGTGGCGGTGAGAGAGAATCACTTATCGAACCAAAGCGTCTCTTGTTTACACTCGGCATTTGAAGCACACATTCGAAATTAGAGGAAGGATTAGTTTTTTAGTATTATTTCATACGAATAAGAAAATGCAGAAAATTATGGATTCATCGGTATCTACATCTACATGGATACTCTCCAAATCACTTTTAAGTGCCTGGCAGAGGGTTCATCGAACCACCTTCACAATTCTCTATTTTTTCCAATCTCGTATAGCGCGCGGAAAGAACGAACACCTGTATCTTTCCGTACGAGCTCTGATTTCCCTTATTTTGTCGTGGTGATCGTTTCTCCCTATGTAGGTCTGTGTCAAAAAAATATTTTCGCATTCGGAGGAGAAAGCTGGTGATTGTAATTTCGTGAGAAGATTCCGTCGCAACGAACAACGCCTTTCTTTTAATGATGTGCAGCCCAAATCCTGTATCATTCAGTGACACTCTCTCCCATATTTCGCGATAATACAAAACGTGCTATCCTTCTCTGAATTTCTTCGATGTACTCCGTCAGTTCTATCTGCTAAGGATCCCACACCGCGCAGCAGTATTATAAATAGGACGGACAAGCGTAGTGTAGGCTAGGCAGTCTCCTTAATAGATCTGCTACATTTTCTAAGTGTTCTGCCAATAAAACGCAGTCTTTGGTTAGCCTTCCCCACAACATTTTCTATGTGTTCCTTCCAGTTTAAGATGTTCGTAATTGTAATTCCTAATTACATGATGAACATCAACAAAAGAAAAACTAGGATAATGGAATGTAGTCGAATTAAGTCGGGCGATGCTGAGGGAATTAAATTAGGAAATGAGACACTTAAAGTAGTAAACGATTTTTGCTATTTGGGGAGCAAAATAACTGATGATGGTCGAAGTAGAGAGGATATAAAATGTAAACTGGCAATGTCAAGGAAAGAGTTTCTGAAGAAGAGAAATTTGTTAACATCGAGTTTAGATTTAAGTGTCAGGAAGTCGTTTCTGAAAGTATTTGTATGTAGTGTAGCCATGTATGGAAGTGAAACATGGACGATAAACAGTGTAGACAGAAAGAGAATAGAGGCTTTCGAAATGTGGTGCTACAGAAGAATGCTGAAAATTAGGTGGGTAGATCACAAAACTAATGAGGAAGTATTGAATAGGATTGGGGAGGAGAGAAATTGTGGCGCAACTTGACTAGAAGAAGGGATCGGTTGGTAGGACATTCTGAGGCATCAAGGAATCACCAATTTAGTATTGGAGGGCAGCGCGGAGGGTAAAAATCGTAGAGGAAGACCAAGAGAGGAATTCACTAAACAGATTCAGAAGGATGTAGGTTGCAATAGGTACTGGGAGATAAAGAACCTAGCACGGGATAGAGTAGCATGGAGAGCTGCATCAAACCAGTCTCTGGACTGAAGAGCACAACAACATCAACATTAACAGGTATTTAGTTGAGTTTACGGCCTTTAGGTTTGACTGATTTATCGTGTAACCGAAGTTTAACGAATTCCTTTTAGCACACGTGTGGATGACCTCACACTTTTCGTTATATAGGTTCAACTGCCACTTTTCCCAGCATTCAGATATCTTTTCTAAATCGTTTTGCAGTTGATATTCTGATGACTTCATTAGTCGATAAACGACAGCGTCATTTGCAAACAACCGAAGACGGTTGCTCAGATTGTCTCCAAAATCGTTTATATAAATAAGTAACAGCAAAGGGCCTGTAACACTACCTTGGGAAACGCCAGAAATCACTTGTGTTTTACTCGGTGACTTTCCGTCAATTACTACGAACTGTGACCTCTCTGGCAGGAAATCACAAACCCAGTCACATAACTGAGCTGATATTCCATAAGCACGCAATTTCACTAAAAGCAGCTTGTGTGGTACAGTGTCAAAAGCCTTCTGGAAATCCTGAAATACGGAATCAGTCTGAAATCCCTTGTCAATAGCACTCAGCACTTCATGGAAATAAAGAGCTAGTTGTGTTTTTTTCTTCTAAACTCAAGTTGGCTGTGTGTCAATAGACAGTTTTCTTCGGGGTAATTCATAATGTTAGAACACAATATGTGTTCCAAAATCCTGCTGCATATCGATGTTAATGATATGGGCCTGTAATTAAGTGGATTACTCTTACTATCTTTCTTGAATATTGGTGTGACCTGTGCAACTTTCCGGTCTTTGGGTACGGATCTTTCGTCGAGTGAACGGTTGTATATTATTGTTAAGTACGGAGCTAATGCATCGGTATACTCCGAAAGGACCCTAATTGGTATACAGTCTGGACCAGAAGACTTGGTTTTATTAAGTGATTTAAGTTGCTTCACTACTCCGTGGATATTTACTTCTAAGTTACTCATGTTGGCAGCTGTTCTTGATTCGAATTCTGGAACATTTACTACGTCTTCTCTTTTGAAGTAATTTCGGAAGGCTGTGTTTAGTCACTCTGCTTCGGCAGCAGTCTTCGATAGTATCTGCATTGCAACGTGCAGAGAAAGCATTGATTGTTTCTTGCCGCTCACGTACTTCACATACGACCAGAATCTCTTTGGGTTTTCTGCCAGGTTTCGAGACAATGTTTGATTACCGATCATGGGGATTTAGCGTCTGTTTAAATTTGACATGTTTACTTCCTTGTTTCTGAAACAGTGTTTTGTGTACCAAGGAGGATCAGCTCCGTCGTTTGTTAATTCATCTGGTATAGGTCTCTAAAATGCTGCCAATACTATTTCTTTGATTTCAAGCCACATCTGGTGTGCACTTATTTTGTTAATTTGGAATGAGTGACTATTGTCCCTCAGGAAGTCGTCAAGGGAATTTTTATCTACTTTTTTTGAATAGGTGTGTTTTTCGTTTATTTTTGGAGGATTTTGGGATTACAATATTCAGTCTCGCTACGACAACCCTGTGTTCACTAATCCCTGCATCCGTTTTGATGCTCGTTATTAACTCAGGATTAATTGTTGGTAAGGAGTCAAGTGTGTTTTCACAACCGTTTACTATTCGCGTGGGCTCATGAACTAACTGCTGGAAATTATTTTCAGAGAATGCGTTTAGCACAATTCCGGATGATGTTTTATGCGTACCTCCGGAATTAAACATGTATTTTCGCCAACATATCAATGGAAAATTAAAGTCACCACCAATTATAATCGTATGAGTCGGGTACGTGTTTGAAATCAAA
Source organism: Schistocerca cancellata (assembly GCF_023864275.1). Taxonomy (NCBI): domain Eukaryota; kingdom Metazoa; phylum Arthropoda; class Insecta; order Orthoptera; family Acrididae; genus Schistocerca; species Schistocerca cancellata. The sequence goes on along the minus strand of NC_064631.1, from coordinate 597,952,029 downwards.
CTCAAGTTTTCTTTGAACCTTTCAGCAACTGTGTCATCCGAATTGAGAGGTCGGTAAAAGGATCCAATTATTATTTTATTCCAGTTGCCAGCAATGACTTCTACCCATATTATCTCACAGGAACTATTTACTTCAGTTTCTCGCCACAGCCACCCTGTTTAGCCTGTCCTTTCGGAACACCGTTAGGTTATTCGTAAAAATTTCGGCTGAGCTTATCTCCAGCTTTAGCCAGCTTTCAGTGTTTACTTCCAAAGAAATATAAACTGAGGCTTTATGTACAACGGCAGCCAAGGAGCTGTAATAAACAGATTCGAAATTCTCAGCTCTTTATAGAACGACTGAACAGTGCTACAATGCAGCTGATTTCTTCCCCTATAATACCTCATCATTTTTATTTTGAAAACAATAATGTGTTCAAATTCATATTCACCGAAATGTGGCGACGGTGATTTGTGCTCGTTAAATAATTTGTATGTGAACACCATTGTATTTACACGTAGCAGAGACTGTTCACAGTCTTTGACCCGTGTTTCGGCTAGGCCCCGTAAAGCAGGAAGGATTGCACGTTGGACAGTTAGAATTTCCGCCTTCCGTTTTCATGTAAATCATATTGGAGGTTCGGAAAACCCAGTGACTGATGGTCTCAGTCACATGCTCCTCTGAGACTTCGAAAGATCACCAGGAGTCAGTGTGCGTTCCTACTGTATTCAGAGAGATTCCTGCGCTGTTTGGAAACTTATATGAAAAACAAGATGAGGATGTTCGATTAAAGGACGTGAAACAACAGCGTAATGTTGGTAAACAGAAACCGGGTTATTGACTCAGTAAAGGTCTCTCAGCTTCTGTAACCACTGCCTCCCGCAGAAATTGTTTACAGCAGCCTTTAAATACTTTCATTAGTCTGCATGTGGTGAACGTCTCTGTATTTACAATGCCATTACGTGTATTAAAAAACATCTAACGTGCCCAAAGTTGACTAGTGACGCGAGGAAATTTGTCGGCCAATGCCAATAATATAAAATAGCTAAGCCAAATTTCTATACTCGCATGAGGGATCTTCATTCCAGTCGGGAAAACCATGGATAAACTGGCTCCTATCTCGCACTAAATGGCCCATACGTGCGGTGATCGAGGCGTTTACTAGTTTTGTTCGGTTGCTTCCGAGTAAATCTATGACAGAAACTGGCCAATATATGTTCATTGTTTGGGGGCACCTAAGGTTTTAGTAACTGATAATGTGCCAGCCATTTTGTTCTGGAAGTTCTGGAGGTTTTGTTTCAATAGTGCTGTTTCTAACATCGTGACCACTCCCTATTATCTGCAGCCGTTTTTCGCGGAACGAGTCAATCGTATTTTGAAGTCGGCTCAGATTATTTTTCTTTGCCAGTCCCGTACCAAGTGGGATCAATCCATCAACTGGCTTAATTTCGCGTTTAACACTTGTATGCACGTAACGTCTAAGACTACAGCTGCCAAAACTGATGTTTTCATTTCCATTTCATTCGCTGATATAAAATCCGTGGCCAATAAACGAATTCCTTCGTGAAGTTATTAATACAGAGGTTATCAAGAGAACGATATTTGTCTTGCACACCGGTGAGAGTCCGCCTGATATAACACGGGCAGGAGATCTGCCTCGCTAAAAGTGGAGATGTGGTCTATTCAAAAAAAAAAAAAAAAAAAAAAAGTGAGCAGAGATGCACCCACGCTTTGAGGGACCACATGACAATGTTAGAGCTCTTCCTAGTCAGTTTTCAAATCTAGGACCTACCTGCAAAGAGGGCACTCTGGGCGCATTTAAATGAGCTCAAAGTTAGCTGTAATGATGGGGATACTGAACCACAGTGTGTCTCTTGAATCTTAGGATCTGGTACTCGTCAACCGCCCTGCCCCCGTCCACCCCCCTCCCTATCGTGTTTTTTCCTTTAAGAGGTGGGGAGAATAGAGCTGAGCATGTGGTGTATCGATTCCCTGATTTTGTAAACTCTCTGCCTAAAGTTGCTTAGTGACCACTTTCTAGATGCCCCAAGCAGTGGAGTCTGTGACGGCTCCGCAGTATTCATTCCCAGGACGCGTCAGTTAGAAACATTCGGTGGTCTACGATGTGGGATTCGTATATATTGCTGTGAGTTGCTTGTCTTGCAAAAACACAAGCAGAAATTATGCAGAACGGATGAATTAATTCTAAAAAACCTCCAGTGAACATTTCAATGGATCAGGTGCTCATTCGCTCCATAATCAGAACAACTAGTTACAAATTAAACACGTGAACTGCGTAATTTGCCATGTATGCATCCTGTTTTCTATTTATGTCTCTGCTGTAGCAAATGTTGCTAACAAAATAAAACAATTGCTACTGAGCACTGATGAAAGATTACATGATCTTATGTGCGTGGTGTGAGAATTGTTGCCAGAAAAAAAAAGAAAAAGATGCTCACCGGACAACTGATCTGATCGCATTTGTCAATTCGGGAAACTCCTACAAGTTAAATAAATATTTTTGCTTACTGTCATGAGACCATGATTTTCAGCTTTCTCCGCTGTTGTGGACGATATCTGGCGTTTCCTAGTGAGTCAGGAATTTTATTTCTCAAAGCACCATTTGGTGTTTTAATATACATTCTCCAGCACACTCTCTGATCTTTCAGCATTTGCTTTTCTCAGTCATTCACGGAAACTGAATTTCTGTTGATCTCGGCAGGAACTGACGTTTATTGCGCAATACCACACTTAAGCGGCAGAATATATTGCGCAATATGTTCATCAGTACTTTTAAAGCTCTGCAGTCTTCTTCAATATATTGAATTTACCGCACAAACCGTCAGCACTAATCTCAGACAGTAAATATTATTGCGCAATATTCAATATTGAGCAATAAATATTGAGCGTTTGAGGGTCCTTTCAGGTATAGGATATGAAGTGTCAAACTGTACCAGAGTTAAGTACCATTTGTAATTTACTCTTAACAAATGTAATTTGCTGGTTCTTATTGTGTTGTCACATCTTTATTATAGTGCCAACCTATCAAACAAGTGTTTACTTGCAGACACGCAAATCAGCCACATTAAGGAATGGTAGCAGGGAAACAGTTTCCTGAAACCGTAGATATCTGGGCTGAATTAATAGTACCATTCACTTTCTACATTCACAACAGTTCCCTTGAAAAGGACGAAGCCTATTTCATTAGCCAGTCCAGAGCTTAGATCCGTCTCTTGACCACATCGTCGGCGTTTTCATTGCTTCCTTCTTGGAATATGATTGTTTAATTATTATTTCTGATTTATGTACCTTGATATGCCTGTAATTTTTTCTAGCACAGCAAAGTCAAACATTATAATCCGCTTGGATAAAGAAGTTTGGGAAGGTAGAGGAAGAGATCGGCATCATAACAAGCAAAAGGCTTAATACGTGAAGAACAGGCCAGAAAGACATGCATCGAAATCTGTGTGTAAGCTCTTATGTAGACAAATTGTTACCATGTCTGTTGCTATCAGATAAAATATTGATTCTTACTTCATGAATTAAATAATGTTCATCACAATATTCGTCTGACTATATTTTGAATGTTAAGCAGCCTGTTTGAATTTGCGGCTACTAAATGGCACTTTTGGTGTAACGTTCACCTGCCCCCAGTTGCTAAACCGGGCGCCTCAGTCTGATGCTACTGCAGCTCGACATGTATGAGCAGCCCTCTGTGTTTTCTATTTTAAAATTCTGTGACTACAGCTTTATCGCTTGATATTTAGGTAAGTAGTATGCCTTTTCTTTTTATACTGCTAGTCAGTACTTACACTTAAATTTTTTTTTCCTAAAGCTCTGTACTTATGTTGTAGGCCAGTTTAAATGTTTTATTTCTGATGAAGGAACTCTTAGTAGTGGCCGAAACCCAGGTCAAAAAGACTTCGTTTTTGCGACCGAGGGCTGTTATTGCTTTAATTTTACTTTGTAATGGTCGCTGAAAAACGCAGCCATGTTTAAAACTTTAATATTAAGAAACAGCGGCATTACGAAGGAATTAAACGTATTTACCGTAAGAAGCAAAACTGAAGACAGCAGAAGAAAATGGAGTTAGCATCTCAATAGAATCAACAGTGGCAGACTACCTTACGAAGGCAGAAATAATAATTCATTGGGCTAAAGAAGACCGGTAAGCCCAAGATAAGGCTGTTCACTGAAACAGGCAAAAACTTTGTACTTGAAGTGCAAAATGAAGGACATTCAACGAATTGTCTGTCGTCAAGTAAAAAATAAAGTCTTAGGCATGGCAGGGAGACCCCGAAGGGCAGATACAGCCGCTTAATTGGAAAGCTTTTTACCCATCCTCCGCGCCCTCAGGCACCTTTCCTTCGCGAAGTGCGAAGTGTAGATGACGTAATGGTTGTAGTGTAGTGTCCTGTTCATGATGGAGATGATGACAAAATGGAGAGAGTGAAACCCGATGAGCGCCAAGGGGGGGGGGGGGGGGGGGGGCGCAAAGCTCAGCGTCCCCATCCGACAGGACGGATCACCGTGAACATGTTGTATGCCCTCATTTTATGAGACACGACAGAGAGTTTTCATACTTAAACTAGGGCGTTGGCGCAAAGTCTAGTGATCAGGGACTTTATTCCATCACCCTTCCTATTCCGTTAACCGTAGATGCAAAGGGAAAGTGATCCAAGTCATCCAAGCACTGGGCACACCTGATGCTCCTTGCTCCACGATACACACGCATCGCGGACCTTCACCGGGAATACCGACTTGAGACTCTCACGGAGGTAATCCACAAACTCACCATAAGACTATACAGAAACTCCACACATTCGCAGAACCCGTTCATTCTGAATCTGAGGAACTACGACCACAACCATAGATGGAAACATAAAAGACCAAAAGACATACTCGTAAGGACCTAACACCTATGGCCAAGCACACGCAAACACAACGGTACAGGTGAGCCCCTGTTAATCAGACGCCATTACTGGATACCCAGCTAGAACACACAGTTGAATAACTGGCACCACGCAGGGAAGCCGTACCGCACATTGCATGCAGACAAGCTCCACCCCCCCCCCCCCCCCACACACACACACACAGTGAGATGATCTATGGCCGATCTCCCACTACTATATAACGATCTTGATTGTTCGAGGAATGTAGCAGCTGCAGCAACTGGGATACATCGCCATCGGTTGCCAAGGTAATGATGCAAAACCTTGCATGAACTATCGCAGCTAGTAAGCGACTACTGCTCTTACTAACCATCCCACTGTCGCAGAGGTTTTTTTCCCACGGCACGAGCCTGGGCACTTTTTTCCCTCTGCTCTTCAAATCGCTACACTCACTCGCGTTTCGTCCACTATCTATCACCTGATTGACCGTGTTAATGCGTTGTCTTACCAAGACGCACGGATAACATCACAGCCCAGCGTCCTGTGATCCACTTATTAAACTAACATGTTGACGGTGGTGACAGTAGAACTTTTGGTCTGGTCACCACGTTGGTGCGAGCGTGGAGGGGCCCCATCTCTATTTTTATAGGTAATTGTAGGTTTTTTTTTTGGTCATCAGTCTACTGACTGGTTTGATGCGGCCCGCCACAAATTCCTTTCCTGTGCTAACCTCTTCATCTCAGAGTAGCACTTGCAACCTACGTCCTCAATTATTTGCTTGACGTATTCCAATCTCTGTCTTCCTCTACAGTTTTTGCCCTCTACAGCTCCCTCTAGTACCATGGAAGTCATTCCCTCATGTCTTAGCAGATGTCCTATCATCCTGTCCCTTCTCCTTATCAGTGTTTTCCACACATTCCTTTCCTCTCCGATTCTGCGTAGAACCTCCTCATTCCTTACCTTATCAGTCCACCTAATTTTCAACATTCGTCTATAGCACCACATCTCAAATGCTTCGATTCTCTTCTGTTCCGGTTTTCCCATAGTCCATGTTTCACTACCATACAATGCTGTACTCCAGACGTACATCATCAGAAACTTCTTCCTCAAATTAAGGCCGGTATTTGATATTAGTAGACTTCTCTTGGCCAGAAATGCCTTTTTTGCCATAGCGAGTCTGCTTTTGATGTCCTCCTTGCTCCGTCCGTCATTGGTTATTTTACTGCCTAGGTAGCAGAATTCCTTAATTTCATTGACTTCGTGACCATCAATCCTGATGTTAAGTTTCACGCTGTTCTCATTTCTACTACTTCTCATTACCTTCGTCTTTCTCCGATTTACTCTCAAACCATACTGTGTGCTCATTAGACGGTTCATTCCGTTCAGCAGATCATTTAATTCTTCTTCACTTTCACTCAGGATAGCAATGTCATCAGCGAATCGTATCATTGATATCCTTTCACCTTGTATTTTAATTCCACTACTGAACCTTTCTTTTATTTCCATCATTGCTTCCTCGATGTACAGATTGAAGAGTAGGGGCGAAAGGCTACAGCCTTGTCTTACACCCTTCTTAATACGAGCACTTCGTTCTTGATCGTCCACTCTTATTATTCCCTCTTGGTTGTTGTACATATTGTATATGACCCGTGTCTCCCTATAGCTTACCCCTACTTTTTTCAGAATCTCGAACAGCTTGCACCATTTTATATTGCCGAACGCTTTTTCCAGGTCGACAAATCCTATGAAAGTGTCTTTGATTTTTCTTTAGCCTTGCTTCCATTATTAGCCGTAACGTCAGAATTGCCTCTTTCGTCCCTTTACTTTTCCTAAAGCCAAACTGATCGTCACCTAGCGCATTCTCAATTTTCTTTTCCATTCTTCTGTATATTATTTTTGTAAGCAGCTTCGATGCATGAGCTGTTAAGCTGATTGTGCGATAATTCTCGCACTTGTCAGCTCTTGCCGTCTTCGGTATTGTGTGGATGATGCTTTTCCGAAAGTCAGATGGTATATCGCCAGAGTCATATATTTTACACACCAACGTGAATAGTCGTTTTGTTGCCACTTCCCCCAATGATTTTAGAAATTCTGATGGAATGTTATCTATCCCTTCTGCCTTATTTGGCCGTAAGTCCTCCAAAGCTCTTTTAAATTCCGATTCTACTACTGGATACCCTATCTCTTCTAAATCGACTCCTGTTTCTTCTTGTTTCACATCAGACAAATCTTCACCCTCATAGAGGCTTTCAATGTATTCTTTCCACCTATCTGCTCTCTCCTCTGCATTTAACAGTGGAATTCCCGTTGCACTTTTAATGTTACCACCGTTGCTTTTTTAATGTCACCAAAGGTTGTTTTGACTTTCCCGTATGCTGAGTCTGTCCTTCCGACAATCATATCTTTTTCGATGTCTTCACATTTTTCCTGCAGCCATTTCGTCTTAGCTTCCCTGCACTTCCTATTTATTTCATTCCTCAGCGACTTGTATTTCTGTATTCCTGATTTTCCCGGAACATGTTTGTACTTCTTCCTTTCATCAATCAACTGAAGTATTTCTTCTGTTACCCATGGTTTCTTCGCAGCTACCTTCTTTGTACCTACGTTTTTCTTTCCAACTTCTGTGATGGCCCTTTTTAGAGATGTCCATTCCTCTTCAACTGTACTGCCTACTGCGCTATTCCTTATTGCTGTATCTATAGCGTTAGAGAACTTCAAACGTATCTCGTCATTCCTTAGTACTTCCGTATCCCACTTCTTTGCGTATTGATTCTTCCTGACTAATGTCTTGAACTTCAGCCTACTCTTCATCACTACTATATTGTGATCTGAGTCTATATCTGCTCCTGGGTACGCCTTACAATCCAGTATCTGATTTCGGAATCTCTGTCTGACCATGATGTAATCTCGCTATTACTAGCTGAAACGTGTTACAGAACTCAATTAGACTTTCTCCTCTTTCATTCCATGTCCCAAGCCCATATTCTCCTGTAACCTTTTCTTCTACTTAGGTTAGGAGTCGGATACAGTTTTGAAGGATGTGTGAGACAAAGGGACTCTTGAATTTAAATTCATGGGGAATATATGAAGGGATAAGGTGTTTGAGGGCTTTGAGAAGCTGTTGAAACTACACTGAGGGGAAATAAAAGTTACGGGATAGCTATAAGCACGTATACAGATAGCTGTAGTATCACGTAGGCGAGGTATAAAAAGACAGTCCATTGGCGGACCTGTCATTTGCACTCAGGTGATTCCTGTGGAAAGCTTTCCGACGTGATTGTGTCGTACGACGGGAATTACAGACTTTGAATACGGGATGGTACTTGGAACTAGACATTCAGTTTCGCAAATCATTAGGCAATTCAGTATCCCGAGATCCACAACGTTAAGAGTGTACCGAGAATGCCAGATTTCAGGCATTACCTCTCGCCACGGACACCGCAGCAACTGACGGCCTCCACTTAACGATCGAGATCAATGGCGTGTGCGTAGAGTTGTCAGTGCTGACAGACAAGCAACACGGTGAGAAGTAACTGTAGGAATCAATGTGGAACGTACGACGAACGTATTCCCTAGGATAGTGTGCCGAAATTTGGCGTTAATGGCCTATGGCACCCCACGACAAACGCAAGTGCCTTTGCTAACAGCAGTACACGACACCGCCTGCAGCGCCTCTCCGGGGCTCGTGACTATATCGGTTGGACCCTAAACGACTGGAAAACCGTGGCGTGGTCAGATGAGTCGCGATTTCAATTTTTAAGAGCCGATGGTGGGGTTCGAGTGTGGTGCAGATCCCCACAAAGCCATGGACCCAAGTTGTCAACAAAGCACTGTGCAAGCTGGTGATGGCTCCATAACAGCATGATGTGTGTTTACATGGAATATACCTGGTCCTCTCGTCCACCTGAACCGATCATTGACTGGAAAAGGTTATGTTCGGGTATTTGGAGACCATTTGCAGCCATTCATGTACTTCACGTTCCCAGACATTGCAACGGGCGCAATTGTTTACTACTAGATTGAAGAATATTCTGGACAATTCGAGCGAATAGTTTGGCCACCCATCGAACAATTATGGAAAATTATACAGAGGCCATAGCCGTGGTCTAGGGGTAGCGTCTTTCATTCATAATCAAAACGTCTTCGGTCCCGGGTTCGATCCCCGCCACTGCCTAAATTTTGATAAATAATCAGCATTAGCGGCCGAAGACTTCCGGCATAAGAAGTCAGCCTCATTCTGCCAACGGCCTTGTCAAAGAGGGCGGAGAAGCGGATAGAGGTTCAGGGCACTCTCTTGTCCTAGGGGTGGGAAATTGCCCCTAAAGGCGGAAGAATCAGCAATGATCAACGACATGAGGATGCAGAAGGCAATGGAAACCACTGCATTAAAGACACGTAACGTGTATCCACAGGACATGTGGCCTGTATTTGAAGAAGTGTCATGATGATCTCTCCATTGGCAAAAGATTACGGAATAGTCCCCCATTCGGATCTCCGGGAGGGGACTGCCAAGGGGGAGGTTACCATGAGAAAAAGATTGAATAATCAACGAAAGGATAACGTTCTACGAGTCGGGGCGTGGAATGTCAGAAGCTTGAACGTGGTAGGGAAACTAGAAAATCTGAAAAGGGAAATGCAAAGGCTCAATCTAGATATAGTAGGGGTCAGTGAAGTGAAGTGGAAGGAAGCCAAGGATTTCTGGTCAGATGAGTATCGGGTAATATCAACAGCAGCAGAATATGGTATAACAAGTGTAGGATTCGTTATGAATAGGAAGGTGGTGCAGAGGGTGTGTTACTGTGAACAGTTCAGTGACCGGGTTGTTCTAATCAGAATCGACAGCAGACCAAAACCGACAACGATAGTTCAGGTATACATGCCGACGTCGGAAGCTGAAGATGAACGGATAGAGAAATTGTATGAGGATATTGAAAGGGTAATGCAGTATGTAAAGGGGGACGAAAATCTAATAGTCATGGGCGACTGGAATGCAGTTGTAGGGGAAGAAATAGAAGAAAAGGTTACAGGAGAATATGGGCTTGGTACAAGGAATGAAAGAGGAGAAAGACTAATTGAGTTCTGTAACAAGTTTCAGCTAGTAATAGCGAATACCTTGTTCAAGAATCACATCAATTAGATTACATCATGGTCAGACAGAGATTCCGAAATCAGATACTGGATTGTAAGGCGTACCCAGGAGCAGATATAGGCTCAGATCACAATATAGTAGTGATGAAGAGTAGGCTGAAGTTCAAGACACTAGTCAGGAAGAATCAATACGCAAAGAAGTGGGACACGGAAGTATTAAGGAATGACGAGATACGTTTGAAGTTCTCTAACGCTATAGATACAGCAATAAGGAATAGCGCAGTAGGCAGTACAGTTGAAGAGGAATGGGCATCTCTAAAAAGGGCCATCACAGAAGTTGGGAAGGAAAACATAGGTACAAAGAAGGTAGCTGCGAAGAAACCATGAGTAACAGAAGAAATACTTCAGTTGATTGATGAAAGGAAGAAGTACAAACATGTTCCGGGAAAATCAGGAATACAGAAATACAAGTCGCTGGGGAATGAAATAAATAGGAAGTACAGGGAAGCTAAGTCGAAATGGCTGCAAGAAAAATGTGAAGACATCGAAAAAGATATGATTGTCGGAAGGACAGACTCAGCATACGGGAAAGTCAAAACAACCTTTGGTGACATTAAAAACAACGGTGGTAACATTAAGAGTGCAACGGGAATTCCACTGTTAAATGCAGAGGAGAGAGCAGATAGGTGGAAAGAATACATTGAAAGCCTCTATGAGGGTGAAGATTTGTCTGATGTGAAACAAGAAGAAACAGGAGTCGATTTAGAAGAGATAGGGGATCCAGTATTAGAATCGGAATTTAAAAGAGCCTTGGAGGACTTACGGTCAAATAAGGCAGAAGGGATAGATAACATTCCATCAGAATTTCTAAAATCATTGGGGGAAGTGGCAACAAAACGACTATTCACGTTGGTGTGTAGAATAAATGAGTCTGGCGATATACCATCTGACTTTCGGAAAAGCATCATCCACACAATTCCGAAGACGGCAAGAGCTGACAAGTGCGAGAATTATCGCACAATCAGCTTAAAAGCTCATGCATCGAAGCTGCTTACAAGAATAATATACAGAAGAATGGAAAAGAAAATTGAGAATGCGCTAGGTGACGATCAGTTTGGCTTTAGGAAAAGTAAAGGGACGAAAGACGCAATTCTGACGTTACGGCTAATAATGGAAGCAAGGCTAAAGAAAAATCAAGACACTTTCATAGGATTTGTCGACCTGAAAAAAGCGTTCGACAATATAAAATGGTGAAAGCTGTTCGAGATTCTGAAAAAAGTAGGGGTAAGCTATAGGGAGAGACGGGTCATACACAATATGTGCAACAACCAAGAGGGAATAATAAGAGTAGACGATCAAGAACGAAGTTCTCGTATTAAGAAGGGCGTAAGACAAGGCTGTAGCCTTTCGCCCCTACTCTTCAATCTGTACATCGAGGAAGCAATGATGGAAATAAAAGAAAGGTTCAGGAGTGGAATTAAAATACAAGGTGAAAGGATATCAATGATACGATTCGCTGATGACATTGCTATCCTGAGTGAAAGTGAAGAAGAATTAAATGATCTGCTGAACGGAATGAACAGTCTAATGAGTACACAGTATGGTTTGGGAGTAAATCGGAGAGAGACGAAAGTAATGAAAAGTAGTAGAAATGAGAACAGCGAGAAACTTAACATCAGGAGTGATGGTCACGAAGTCAATGAAGTTAAGGAATTCTGCTACCTAGACAGTAAAATAACCAATGACGTACCGGCCTTAATTTCAGGAAGAAATTTCTGAGGACGTACGTCTGGAGTACAGCATTGTATGGTAGTGAAACATGGACTGTGGGAAAACCGGAACAGAAGAGAATCGAAGCATTTGAGATGTGGTGCTATAGACGAATGTTGAAAATTAGGTGGTCTGATATGGTAAGGAATGAGGAAGTTCTACGCAGAATCGGAAAGGAAAGGAATTTGTGGAAAACACTGATAAGGAGAAGGGACAGGATGATAGGACATCTGCTAAGACATGAGGGAATGACTTCCACGGTACTAGAGGGAGCTGTAGAGGGCAAAAACTGTAGAGGAAGACAGAGATTGGAATACGTCAAGCAAATAATTGAGGACGTAGGTTGCAAGCGGTATTGATGAAGAGGTTAGCACAGGAAAGGAATTCGTGGCGGGCCGCATCAAACCAATCAGTAGACTGATGCCCAAAGAAAAAAAAAACTAGAGGTCAATTCGTGCAAAAAATTATGCATCGGCAGCTCTTTCACAGTTATAGACGGCCATAGAGGCTGCGTGGCTCAGTGTTTCTGCAGGGGACATCCAACAACGTGTTGAGTCCACGTCACGTCGAGTTGCTGCACTATTCCAGGAAAAGGGAGGTCCGCCGCGATGTTAGGAGGTTACCATGACTTTTGTCACCTCAGCGTATATTAACTGGCGCAAAACGCGAGTGGGAAATGTAGTCTTGTGTGGAAAGCCAGGTAGAGTACCCTCCTTTCATGGATTTGGGTAAACAATAAGACTTGCGAGGATCGGTGCAACATTTCCAGATGTCAGAATGGCACGAATGAATGTCTCGTGTGTGTGCATAATGGTAATGATATTTAACTTCCACTTTCCGCCGCTTAGGAATTTTAGTCTATTTGTGCTTTCAGTTAGATTATTATTAGGTCATGATTTCCAGCAAGTTTTTGATCAAGAGTTAATTCTAGCTGTCTTGATGTGGTGGATGGACTGCTTCTGGATACTTAGGTAGAGGGCACAGGGGTGGACTGCTACTCGTTAGTATGAATGGAAGTTTGGAGTCTTCTGGATTTGTTCACTAACACTGTCAGGAAAATGAGAGATGTACACCACATAAATTACAAAGTGGTGGTACTGATGACCCATGGTACACGAAACGGGTCAGATTGCTGTTGCAGAAGCAACGAAAAAAGCGTGCCAAATTTAAAAGAACGAAAAATCCCCAAGATTGGCAAAGTTTTGCAGAAGTTGCAAATATAGCGCGTGCTTCAATGCGAGATGCTTTTAATAACTTCCATAACGAAACTCTGTCTCGGAAACTGCGCGATAACAACAGTGAAGGCACTGATGACAGTGTCACTAAAGCAGAGTTATTAAACACGCTTTTCCGAAACTGCTTCACCAAAGAAGATGAAGTAAATATTCCTGAATTCCAATCAAGAACAACTGCCAAAATGAGAAACGTAGAAGTAGATATCCTCGGAGTAACGAAGCACCTTAAATCACTTAAAGGCAAGGCCCCTGGCCCAGATTGTATACCAGTCAGGTTCCTTTCAGAGTACGCTGATGCAATAGCTCCATATTTAGGAATTATATACAACCACTCGCTCACAGAAAGTTCCGTACCTAAAGACTGGAAAATTGCTCAAGTCACGCCAATACCCAAAAAGGGAAATAGGAGTAATCCGCTGAACTGCACGTCCATATCACTAACGTCGATTTGCAGTAGGGATTTGGAACATATACTGTGTTCGAGCATTATGAATTATCTCGAAGAAAACGATTTATTGACGCATAGTCAGCACGGATTCAGGAAACATCGTTCTTGTGATACACATCTAGCTCATTATACTCATGAAGTAATGAGTGCTATCGACAGGGATGTCATATTGATTCCATATTTTTAGACTTCCAGAAGGCTTTCGACACCGTTCCTCACAAGCGTCTTTTACGCAAATTGCGTGCCTATGGAATATCGCCTAAGTTGTGCGACTGGATTCGTGATTTCCTGTCAGAAAGGTCACAGTTCGTAGTAACAGACGGAAAGTCATCGAGTAAAACAGAAGTAATATCCGGCGTTCCCCAAGGTAGTGTTACAAGCCCTCTATTGTTCCTGGTCTATATTAACGACATAGGAAACAATCTGAGCACCCCTCTTAGATTATTTGCAGATGATGCTGTCACTTACCGCCTTGTAAAGTCATCAGAAGACCAAAACGAATTACAAAATTAGTTAGCTAGGATATCTGTGTGGTGCAAAAAGTGGCAATTGACCCTGAATAAAGAAAAGTGTGAAGTTTTGCACATGAGTACCGGTACTAAAAGAAATCCGCTAAATTTCGATTACGCGACAACCCACACAAATATGAAGGCTGTAAATTCAATTAATACTTAGAGATTACAATTACAAGTAACCTAAATTGGAACGATCACATAGATAATGTTGTGGGTAGAGCAAACCAAAGACTACCATTCATTGGCAGAACACTTACTAGGTGCAACAGGTCTCCTAAAGAGACTGCTTACACCGCGCTTGTCCGCCCTATTCTGGAGTACTGCTGGGCGGTGTGGGATCCGCATCAGGTGGGACTGACGGATGACATCGAAAAAGTACAAAGAAGGGAAACTCGTTTTGTATTCTCGCGAAATATGGGAGATAGTGTCACAGACATGACACGTGAATTGGAGTGGCAATCATTAAAACAAAGGAGTTTTTCGATACGACGGGATTTTCTCATGAAATTTCAATCACCAGTTTTCTCCTCCGGTTGCGAAAACATTCTGTTGGCACCCACCTACAAAGGGAGAAATGATCCTCTCGATAAAATAAGAGAAATCAGGGCTCGCACTGAAAAATTTAAGTGCTCATTTTCCCCGCTCGCCGTTCGAGAGTGGAACGGTAGAGAGACAGCTTGAAAATGGTTCATTGAACCCTCTGCCAGGCACTTAATTGTGAATAGCAGAGTAATCATGTAGATGTAAATGTACTTGCAAGAGAGCAACCCGAAATCCAAGCTACTGAAGTATGAGGCTGCAGTTCACATTTGTATGAAGAACGCTCCTACAGGAATGGATCAAGACAGTTACCGGGCGGAATATTTACAACTAACGTTGAGAACAGACATTACGCGGCGAGAAACGCGGATTGACATTACGAAATGTGCGTCTTTACCTCTCCAGACGTCAGTAACGAAATTTCTTCCCAACTATCGCGATACGAAGTGTTTCACAGAGGCTTAATGCCTGCATTCTATATGTCGCGAAATGGTCCAGATTCTCAGTAAACACGACACACTAGACAGCCTAGCAATTTTGAAATTTCAGCTGTCAACGGAATTTCTAAATACAGTCAGCGAACGCCAGTTATGCTAAGAAGCAAACACAAATAGCCTGGAAAGCAGACAGCATATGAAAGAGCTCTGATGAAGCGGTTAATTAGAAATGCAAATGGCGCGCCCCGCTGAGTGCAAGTCCTCGCATTCTGCGGCGTGAATAACTTGCAGGCACCGAGCCCGTGGCTGCTGCAGTCGACAGGTCACAGGACGGGAAACCACTGAACCGAGCTACCCTCTGGTGGTCGCAGGCAAACGGGCGAATTCTAGCGACCGACCGTTGTGCACGGTAGCGTAGAAAACAAACCTCTGCCCGGTCTAATGACTGTTGTCCATAAAGCAGGCATTAAGGGATACTGCTACAAGAATGTTAAATTCCAGAGGAAAAACGCGAACTTGTGCAAGATGCTGCAGAAAATCCAGCTCCTTATATCACTAACAGTATGAAGGCTGTGGTCCTTTTTGGTACCACACTGCAGGTCGCTTAGGCTTGGCTGAATTTTATTCAGCAGTTGGTATCAATGAAACGGCGGTGCCCTCTCTGGTGCTCATCGATTCTGGAGCTAAATGGAAGACTTTAACTATGTGCTGCAAACATCAGTAATCAGACAGAGATAGCGTTAATACTCAACAATATTTCAAATGTTACATGTAGCATCTATAAACACATACTTACCTAGACAACAGACATTTTGTGTTTCAGACAGTAACACTACACACTTGTGAATAAGTCTACTACCCTCCATGTACGAGGACTGTTCGTAAACTGACATCTACTCCGATCGCAGAGGATAAATTATCTACCAGAAATATTGCCTTCTTATTCTGTTCCACTTGCGGGTGGTCTGCGGGAAGAGAGAGGTTGGCAGCACTTTTACTGTATCGAGTGGCTTCAAATGATTTTCAATACTGCGCTCAATTATTTCTGTCTTATTTTCGCATGTGTGTAATAGTGGTAAGTCGGAACGGTCTTCAGCATTTTCGGAACATGGTGTTTAATATTTTAGTCTTCATTTTATCATGATCTGTTTGGTACCATGAAGATCACCGAAAAATAGGGCAGATTACTTAGTTCCATTGATATTTTATGAAGGGTCAGAACTATGCGTATTCGGCAGGCAATACCGTCCTTTTGAATTCATCGCAAGCTTCTCATATTTCTGTCCTTAAGCCCATCTCACACGGAGTACGATTCGCTGTAATCTTACTTGGCGGTTCACGCGACAGTTCCCTTGCTTGCTCTTTCGTACGTAACCCGGTGCCCTCAGCGAGTTGTGCAGGTTTTCTGCAGTAGCCATCGTGCTATATTCCTTGTGACTCGTTGAAAGGTTACCTGATTGCTACCTGCGCTGGCCAAAAAGGAGTCCTGTTTGGCATCTGACATATAGCCTACAGAGCGGGAAGTGTCAGACAACGCCAGTGAACCCTCAAGACGAAACAAAATATCACGTGCCCGCCAGCCGATGTGCAATGTTTCTCAAACTATTTTGAAAGAACTTTTCGATAAAAAAAGTCGGATTCTCGCACACCTTGTAGCTTCATTCGACAGCTTCATGATGAACTACGTATCATTTCGTTAATGGCCATAGTTTTCAGATTAAGTACTGCAAGAAATTCTTAAAGTTTGCTGTGATAAACAGGGGTGGCTGTAAATTTGGTTTCGTGCATGTTAGATCATATATAGATAATACATGAAATGTAATTAGTGTATGAAATGTACGTAACATATTTAATTAATCTTTATAACTTGGAAGGATATCGCTATTCTCCAACCTTGAGAAAGTGGACTGGATGCCAACCACTCCATCCCAGACGTGCCTTCGCGAAAAAGAGAAAATAAAACAATCAGCAGATTCCTTGTATCTCTTAAACGGTTTGTCATATCGAAACAAGATTTTGGCAAATAATACCATGCAAAGGGGAGAGTATTTTTCAATATGATTTACATCGGAAAGTTCCGTATGCAAGCAACTACAAGGTTTTCTTCAGTGAAATAATGTAATTTTTAAGGACCAACGCGTTAAATATGGAACTTTCGTATATTAATCATATGGTAAAAATTCTCTCATATTAGCTATACTATCATATGCTCCAGTCTTGTTTCGAAATCTCAGACCACTTACGAGATATGAAGAATGTTAGTAATACTTCCTTCCGGCCTTTTTGCTGGTGCACGAGTTCGGGATGAAGTGCTTTATATACTATCATTTTTCTCGAGACTGGTGATACATAGTGATATCCTTCTAATAGGTTTGTTTATAAATAAATAAATCTTCCTCTGCCAGTCACGAGTTTTCTTTATTTTACTTTCCGCACGACGCGTTTCGAGAAAAAATTCCCATTTTCAAGTGCGTTTTTTTGCGTGTATTGAGCCATTTCTTTTGATGTTGTCAGTTTGTGTGAGTCTGCTTCATTTCGTTGAGTTTTACTGCAATACATAAGAAAGGCGAGATTTTTTAGTTTGGTATCAATTCTTTTGGTGAAGTTAGTGGCGAAATTTGGAAGAATTTGTACTTAGTTTTCTAATGGTCCATTTGTGCAGAGTTTCACACACACTAAACATCACACACAACTTGTTGTGCACTTTACACATCGAAAATATTTTATATAAACAAAGCAGTTACAAAGATCTTCTTACAGGTAGTCCACAGAGACAACATTATAGGTCTTCCACAAATTATGATATGTTTTTGTACAGAGGTTATTTATCGTAACAATTTCGCTCGTAAATTACTTATATTGATTTTACAATTGTGCTTATTTCTATGTTTTACTATTTTTATTTAAGTATATTATCGAAACATCTGAAGAAATTCGCTGATTCACTTTCAAGGTTTTCATTTAATATTTTATCATCATATTTTCTGCAATGTGAATATATCTCCAGTTCTTCTAGCAAATCCATTTTATGTCCTTTACTTAGTCGGTGGAGTACTTTGACGTTTTCCTCCATTTTTCCATATGGGTGTCCTGTATTATGCATGTGTGGTGGTATTGCTGTGTGTGTTTGTTGTGTGTGTATGCTCTAATGTGCTCTATGTACCTGGTGTTGAAGTTTAGGCATGTTTGTCCTATGTAGGACACGGAGCATTCGTGGCATGGTACCCTGTATATTCCAGAGTCTGAATATGGATCATGACTATACTTCATATTATGTATTAGTTTTTGCTACAGTTTATTAGATGTAGAAAACCCAAATTTTTACTTTGTGATTTTTGAAGATATTTTCAATCTTCTGTGAGACATGGCCTATGTATGGAATACTAGATATATAATTGTATTTCTCTTTTTCTTCTGTGCTGCAGTTTCCTCCTGGGTTTTTCTTCACTTTGTCTACGATTGTGTCAACCACAGAAGCCTTGTAACCATTGGCAACTGCAATCTTTTTTAATGTGTTTATTTCTTGTTACATTTTTCTTGGTTCAATAGTATTTTTGTTGCCCTATGCAGCACTGACCTGTATGCTGCCTGTTTATGGATATTTGGGTTGCATGACGTTGCAGTGTTTGTCTTGTCAGTCATTGTGTTTTTCTTCACTAAAAGAATTGATACCCAACTAAAAAATCGCGTGTTTCTTATGTATTGCTGTAAAAGTCAACGCAATGAAGCAGACTCACACACACTGACAACATCAAAAGAAATGGCTTAATACACACAAAAAAGGCACTTGAAAATGGGAATTATATCTGGGAACGCGTCGTGCGAAAAGTAAAATAAAGAAAAATCGTGACTGTTAGTGAAAGATTTATTTATTTATAAACAAATCTATTGTTTATACAGTCGCAGGCCTTCAAAACTCATTTATAATGGATCAAATCATATCCTTCCAAGTTTAAAGAATAAGTCAATATAATATCTTAACTACATTTCATACACTACAACATATGACCTAACATGCGCCAAATGAAAATTCATAGCGATCCTAATTTTGCACTGCAAACTTTTAAAGCTTCTCGCATTCCTTTACTTAATTTCAAAATATTACATTAAGTTTGACCGTTAACGAAACGATAGGCAGTTCATCGTGGAGCTGATGAACGTAGTAGCTACAAGATGTGAGAGAATCAAATTTTGTTACATAATAGTTTCTTTCAATCGTTTGAGAAAGTCTATGGATTGGGCAGCCTGTGCGCCTTGCCACCCACACAGGTGAGCGTGCTTCGTTCCCCACGGAATTATGCCTGAGATGAATTCGTACGGTTTTAGTTGTGAGCAGTGTCGATTTCGTCTGTATTTACCATGCACCTCTTTCTATTTTCGTAGTAATATTCCATTATTATTACTGAACCATAATTACCCCTTCCACTGCCTCAGCACCTCTCACAGCACGAACACATCTAGCGCATGGCCCTCAATACACCACACTTGATCTACAAGATCTCCCTATCTCCCTCATACTGCTATCAAGAGCTGAAAGTACGCTGCTGACTGCACAAGCTTTTTTAGTCATTATTTCTCTACAACTTTTAAACAGGAATATCTGCATTTTTGTTTTCTCGGTTAACCCCAACACATTTAGCATATTTTTGTTTAGTAATATCTGGCGGAACTTTGGGGTAATTCATCAGAAAAAATGGATTGATTATGACAAAAATGGAGAATGATCGTTTAAAAATAGCAGCCACTGAGACTGGTGAAACTTCCTAAAAATGGAGAAACTATAGTCGGAAGAGGATTCCAAGAGAAAGGGCAGCAGAAGATGATTTAATAAGTGGCCACACCCAAAGTCTCAACAATTTTCTGTATTGATTATAGTACAGGCACTGTTGGATTCAGACCTCATCTTAAATTTTCCGTACACTGAGCTTACTTGTTCCCCAGAACTTTTTCTGGTGTCCCTTACTAGTCTTCCCGTTTTTTTGTATCTACTGTGTACGTCCCCGTAGAAAAATTATGAATTACTGTGCTGGTGAGCTTCTACGTTATTTGATTTACAAACAGCTGAGCAAAACTCAACGTACTCAAACAGTTTTCTCTTTATTTAATCACATCATCACTAAACTGACACACAACATTCTACGTTATTTGATTTACAAACAGCTGAGCAAAACGCAATGTACTCAAACAGTTTTCTCTTTATTTAATCAGATCATCACTAAACTGACACACAACATTTTTTTAGCGCGACGCAATCTGACTTTCAATAATCCCTACAAAAGAATGGCCCTGACTAACAATAACCTGTACCTTTCATGAATCACTTAAATCTTCGTTACTCGAACTACTGCAATACAGCGAGTGCTAATACTGCCACCTAAATAAAAGATTCTAACTACTGAAGGCACTAACGACTGATAGGCATAGTTAGCAAATGAAAGATTTTGATAGAGAACAAACAATGTATTTACCTTAATAATGTTCAAAAGTCATATATATATGATGACTTTTGAATATTATTAAGATAAATATGTATATATAAAATTTTGTGGCATCCAGTTAAACAAATTTCCTTTTCCTGTTTTCCTGAAGGACACACGTACAGATCGTCCACTCAAAACTCTGACATCTCTCTCTCCACGTCCTCCACTGCTGGCAGCTCACCTCCAACTGCACAACACTACGCGCTGTTCACATCCAACTGCCCAACACTACACAAGCGAATATTCCAACAATGAGCCCAACCAGCATCAGACTGCACACGGCACAGTTAGTGATTTTCATACAGAGCGCTACGTGGCGTTACCAACATAAAAACCTAAACAGCCTACTTACACAGGCCCCATGCTCCCCACAAAGAAATTTAAAAATTGTTTTGGGCAATGCCCAATAATTATTTGCTAAATTTTTTATGTTAACGATAAAAACTATATCAAATGCACACGATTATTGATACAATGTTGGTCAAAAGCAAAAATTGTTCTCATAAAGACAGTCCTGATCATTCATCACAGTAGTAATTACATTGCACAAAGTCTGATCAGTAAAAGAAAATGCACACAGAAGTAGTGGATTTCCATGCAGTCTTGAAGATGTAGTGTTGTCCTTCCAATGGAAAGACAGTGCTTACTCTTGACATGCAGACAGGTAATGGACCACAACAGAGCAAACCCACAGCAGAGTCAGTTGAAGTTTTGAAGAATATTGGTAACTAGGTCATCACAGGGCAGACCCACAGTATTTCTTGTAGAGATTATGGTATTGGTGGGCCATCAAAGGTGCAGACCAACTGCAGCTCTTGTAGAGATAATGGTATTGGTTGGTCATCAAAGGTGCAGACCCACTGTAGTCCTTGTAGAGATGGCCAGCGGCCTTCTGTTGCGACTGTGTGGGTGCACAATCACCATCGAAGAGTCTTGTGGTTAATATAGCAAGTCCATAAACCACCACTTGTGGACTCACAAACTTTTAGGAATGTCCTTAGAACCAGTAGTGCTGTTAACCAGTCCCTTGCTGAATTATCAACACATGTGCGAGCACTAACAGTCTTTTTTTTTATTTTTTTAACTTCTCACATATTGTGCATATACCATGACCAACAGAAATGTGTGCAGTGAAATGAAAATACTTAATTTGAAGAACTGGTGTCTACACAATTACAAATTTACGACATGAAAATACAATTACAAAGGTACAAAATACATAATTAAAGAATATAATAATACAGATAACATCTGTAGTAATACTGGCTTTACAAAAGAATATAAATAAACATATAAGTCAGTGTTACAGGAACTATGACAAAAGTAAATAAATAAAATAATGAGAATAGTTTTCGAAACATTAACTTCACACATGAGCATTAAAACAGAAGAGGATAAATAAAGTCTAAACATCTTTACAAAGCAAATAACATATTATTAATGCCAATTATATTTGAGGATAACAGTATTCCTCACCACAATGAATGTAGCTTAGTATCAGCAAAATTCTACAACATAACTCGTATCAGGAAATAAACAGGAAGAACACAAACACGCAAGGGTACACAAACACATAGCATAATAACACAAAAGGACAGGACAGGGATTATTTCCAATGGGACATTCACTACTGCAGGATTTATAGTATGTGATTTGCAAACAAAATTTTATTTACTTCTCGGAGATCTCCCTTAGTTCATCACTATTCCCAAAAAGTCCTATGTATATCTGATGTCCCTAAATCCTACTTTTTTGTTCATATCATCTTTCAAAATAATTACTCTTCATTGTACACTACTTTTTTGACCAAACCTTTTTCTTATAGCTTTTCAATGCATTTCTTCCAATTCGTCACAACTGATTCTCTTATATAGCCTACCCCCTCTTAAGCTAACTTAAATCTACTGAGCTCAGATATATATACTAGAGAACGACGCAGTGCAGCAGCACAAGACAATTAAAACAAACAGCAATCACAAAAAATACAAATTGACAAAGGAAGCAGCAATAAATATAAATTAGCAAAGCAAGTGCACCATTATAACCAAAATGAGCTAATGTGCAGCAACAAGAAAAATAAATCAGTAATAAAACTGGCTTAACATAACATAAAATTCAGTAGCACAATGCCTGACAAACAGCAGCAGGAAATGCAATAACTTATATCTAAACACAACAAAGCTCAAACAGAAAAAATACTAAAGTAAAGATAGGAAATATCTAATACCTACGTCAGATTTTAACACTAGAGTGATGCATCACAATAACTTACTTTGCCAAACAAGTTACCAAATCATTAAAAAAAATTAGGTATGCAACTCCTGTGAAGGGAAATGTCTATTTTTTCTCCCTTTTTTAAGAAAGTAGGTCCTATAATTATTACTTAACCAATCTGTAAACAGAAAATAGTGATATTAGTACATCTATTAAATTTTATTTTAACCAATGCTGCAGTGCAACTAGAAACTAGATATTAAACAAAATAAAGAAAAATATACATAAAGCAAGGCATGAAACGTCATTCACTAGTCATATGGAATCTCAGTAAATATCAGAAATTACGAGTTACAAAGTGTAATCATATGTCTTCAAGTATGAGCGTGTCGCATTTGCGATGCTTTCTACAAAGAAATGTCTATAGCGATGTTAATGGCCTCTTTTTTCTCCACCTAATGGCTTTTTTCCAGGCGACTGTCACTCAGCTGGGTGCCTACAATGCATTATGGCAAGGTCACTTACCTTCATTATCGAAATATTTACGACAGCAGTTTCCGCTACAGTGACAGTCTCATATATACAAAAAATTTCACAGTTTAAGAATTTACGTTACAAATGTGTAGAAATAAAATCTCGTGAATAGCAGTGTTGTGATACATTCATGCATGCCTTAAAGTACGATTCTTGGTTTCCAACATACTTTTCACAAGTCAGAATCCCTAACCACTACTAATTATTCATATACATATAAACACATAATCACATTCCTCGTATAGCATCATCTTATTGATCATAAACCTATCTCACCAGCATAATACACATCTTTGTCGTAATAACATCATCGTAACAGATCAATCACATCTCAGAATCATCGCAGCTTCTTTCAGTATTTTCAAAACCTTCAATAAAGTCATCTGCCTCAAATGTGTTTCAAAAATCATGATCCCATACCAAATACCTCATTCAAATCTCTCATAGTATCACAATGGTTCCAAAAAAATATGAACAGTTTACAAAGTACAGACAAAACACAAATTCATAAGTGTGAATTAAGTGAAGCCACTTTATAAAAAGGGAGACAGGGATAATGTTGACAATTTTAGACCTATTTCTATGCCATCGGTGTTTGCTAAAGTTATCGAGAATGCTGTATATACAAGGTTACTGGAGCATTTAAATTCACATAATTTGCTGTCAAATGTACAGTTTGGTTTTAGAAATGGTTTAACAACTGAAAATGCTATATTCTCTTTTGTCTGTGAGGTTTTGGTCGGATTAAATAAAAGGTTGTTAACGCTAGGTGTTTTCTTTGATGTAACGAAGGCTTTTGACTGTGTTGACCACAAAATATTACTGCAGAAGTTGGACCATTATGGAGTAAGGGGAGTAGCTTACAATTGGTTCGCCTCTTACTTTAAGAACAGAAAGCAGAAGGTAATTCTCCGCAATATTGAGAGTGGTAGTGATGTTCAGTCCCAATGGGGCACTGTTAAGTGAGGCGTTTCCCAAGGGTCGGTGCTGGGGCCGCTGCTGTTTCTTATTTATTTAAATGATATGCCTTCTAGTATTACAGGCGATTCAAAAATATTTCTGTTTGCTGATGACACCAGATTGTTAGTGAAGGATCTTGTGTGTAATATTGAAACAGTATCAAATAATGTAGTTCATAAAATAAGTTCATGGCTTGTGGAAAATAATTTGCTGCTAAATAACAGTAAGGCTCAGTTTTTACAGTTTCTAACTCACAATTCAACATGAACCGATATTTTGATCAGACAGAATAGGCATATTATAAGCGAGACGGAACAGTTCAAGTTCCTAGGCGTTAGGATAGATAGTAAGCTGTTGTGGAAAGCCCACGTCCAGGATCTTGTTCAGAAACTAAATGCTACTTTATTTACCATTAGAACAGTATCTGAAATAAGTGACAGTTCAACATGAAAAGTAGTCTACTTCACATATTTTCATACACTTATGTTGTATGGTATTATTTTTTGGGGTAATTCTTCTGATTCAAAAAGGGTATTTTTGGCTCAATAACAGGCTGTTCGAGCTTTATGTGGTGTAAGTTCGAGAACCTCTTGTCGACCCCTGTTCAATAGTCTGGGAATTCTGACATTGCCCTCACAGTATATATTTTCATTAATGTCGTTTGTTGTTAGCAATATTAGCCTATTCGCAAGAGTTAGCAGCTTTCACTCAGTTAATACTAGGCAGAAATCAAATCTGCATTTGGAATGCACTTACTTGACTCTTGTGCAGAAAGGAGTGCAGTATTCTGCTGGATCCATTTTCAATAAGTTTCAATAAGCTACCACAAGAAGTCAAAAATCTTAGCAGTAACCCAAACTCTTTTAAGTCCAAACTGAAGAGTTTCCTTATGGCTCACTCCTTCTATTCTGTCGAGGAGCTCCTGGAAGAGCTAAAAAATTAAGCAAATTCCAGTGTTACATTATTGATTTTCTTTGTTTAAATTAAGACTTATCGCCTGAATATGCTTTTTATATTACATTTTGTCTTTTTCTACTATCGTGTTATAATTCCATGTATTGACTCGTTCCATGACCATGGAGACTTCTCCTTAGTTTGGTCCCATGGAACAATAAATAAATAAATAAATATAAATAAATTAACTACGTAATTACATAAATATGTATAACTGACATATTAAAAAAATGTTTGTCTCTCTGTTAAATAACCAGATAGCTGTGTAATTCTGTGTTAGAGAAATAAGGTACCGATGTGTAAAGTTGTATAAGCAAATACCATATTAGCTAGGGCTCCTAGCGCTTGCCACACGCTTAGTACACAAAGTAGGCGTGTACTCCCTGAGGATTAATGTAATTATACCCTCAGGTGTTACAGATTACAGCAATCGAATGAAATGTATCACCGAAAACCTTCTTTGTATCTTTGTAATTCAAAAATCTTTAAAAAATCAATCACTTAAATGCTTGTCATGTAGCTTTAAACTGTGTGTCATGCTGTAGGATAAGTTCTGTCATTACTTAACGATAAAAATGTGCCAAGTGTCGTAACTATCGCCTTCCATAAGCAAAATTCTGCGAAAGTCAATGTACTTGTTGTTGTTGTGGTCTTCAGTCCTGAGACTCGTTTGATGCAGCTTTCCATGCTACTGTATCCTGTGCAAGCTTCTTCATCTCCCAGTACCTACTGCAACCTAACTCCTTCTGAATCTGCTTAGTGTATTCATCTCTTGGTCTCCCTCTACGATTTTTACTCTCCACGCTGCCCTCCAATACTAAATTGGTGATCCCTTGATGCCTCAGAACATATCCTACCAACCGATCCCTTCTTCTGGTCAAGTTGTGCCACAAACTTCTATTCTCCCCAATCCTATTCAATACTTCCTCATTAGTTATGTGATCTACCCATCTAATCTACAGTATTCTTCTGTAGCACCACATTTCGAAAGCTTCTATTCTCTTCTTGTCCAAACTATTTATCGTCCATATTTCACTTCCATACGTGGCTACACTCCATACAAATACTTCCAGAAATGACTTCCTGACACTTAAATCTATACTCGATGTTAACAAAGTTCTCTTCTTCAGAAACGCTTTCCTTGCCATTGCCAGTCTACATTTTATATCCTCTCTACTTCGACCATCATAAGTTATTTTGCTCTCCAAATAGCAAAACTCCTTTACTACTTTAAGTGTCTCATTTCCTAATCTAATTCCCTCAGCATCACCCGACTTAATTCGACAACATTCCATTATCCTCGTTTTGCTTTTGTTGATCTTCATCTTATACCCTCCTTTCAAGACGCTATCCATTCCATTCAACTGCTGTTCCAAGTCCTTTGTCGTCTCTGACAGAATTACAATGTCATCGGCGAACCTCAAAGTTTTTATTTCTTCTCCATGGATTTTAATACCTACTCCGAATTTTTCTTTTGTTTCCTTTACTGCTTGCTCAATATACAGATTGAATTACATTGGGGAGAGGCTGCAGCCCTGTCTTACCCCCTTCCCAACAATTGCTTCCCTTTCATGTCCCTCATCTCTTATAACTGCCATCTAGTTTCTGTACAAATTATAAATAGCCTTTCGCTCCCTTTATTTTACCCCTGACACCTTTAGAATTTGAAAGAGAGTATTCCAGTCAACATTGTCAAAAGCTTTCTCTAAGTCTACAAATGCTAGAAACGTAGGTTTGCCTTTCCTTAATCTTTCTTCTAAGACAAGTCGTAAGGTCAGTATTGCCTCACGTGTTACAGTATTTCTACGGAATCCAAATTGATCTTCCCTGAGGTCAGCTTCTACTAGTTTTTCCATTCGTCTGTAAAGAATTCGTGTTAGTATTTTGCAGCTGTGGCTTATTAAACTGATTGTTCGGTAATTTTCATACTGTCAACACCTGCTGTCTTTGGGATTGGAATTGTTATATTCTTCTTGAAGTCTGAGGGTATTTCGTCTGTTTCATACATTTTGCTCACCAGATGGTAGAGTTTTGTCAGGACTGGCTCTCCCAAGGCCGGCAGTAGTTCCAATGGAATGTTGTCTACTCCGGGGCCTTGTTTAGACTCAGGTCTTTCAGTGCTCTGTCAAACTCTTCACGCAGTATCGTATCTCCCATTTCATCTTCATCTACCTCCTCTTCCATTTCCATAATATTATCCTCAAGTATATCGCCCTTGTATAGACCCTCTATATACTCCTTCCACCTTCCTGCTTTCCCTTCTTTGCTTAGAACTGGGTTTCCATCTGAGCTCTTGATGTTCACACAAGTGGTTCTCTTATCTCCAAAGGTCTCTTTAATTTTCCTGTAGGCAGTATCTATCTTACCCCTAGTGAGATAAGCCTCTACATCCTTACATTTGTCCTCTAGCCATCCCTGCTTAGCCATTTCCTGCCGATCTCCTTTTTGAGACGTTTGTATTCCTTTTTGCCTGTTTCATTTACTGCATTTTTATATTTTCTCCTTTCATCAGTTAAATTCAATATTTCTTCTGTTACCCAAGGATATCTTCTAGCCCTCGTCTTTCTACCGACTTGATCCTCAGCTGCCTTCACTACTTCATCCCTCAAAGGTACCCATTCTTCATCTACTGTATTTCTTTCCCCCATTCCTGTCAATGGTTCCCTTATGCTCTCCCTGAAACTCTCTACAACCTCTGGTTCTTTCAATTTATCCAGGTCCCATCTCCTCAAATTCCCACCTTTTTGCAGTTTCTTCAGTTTTAATCTAAAGTCATAACCAATAGATTGTGGTCAGAGTCCACCTCTGCCCCTGGAAATGTCTTACAATTTAAAGCCTGGTTCCTAAATCTCTGTCTTACCGTTATATAATCTATCTGATAACTTTTAGTATCTCCAGGGTTCTTCCATGTATACAACCTTCTATCATGAATCTTAAACCAAGTGTTAGCTATTATTAAGTTGTGCTCTGTGCAAAATTCTACCAGGCGGCTTCCCCTTTCATTTCTTAGCCCTAATCCATATTCACCTACTACGTTTCCTTCTCTCCCTTTTCCTACTACCGAATTCAAGTCACCCATGACTATTAAATTTTCGTCACCCTTCACTATCTGAATAATTTCTTTTATTTCATCATACATTTCTTCAATTTCTTCGTCATCTGCAGAGCTAGTTGGCATATAAACTTGTACTACTGTAGTAGGTGTGGGCTTCGTATCTATCTTGGCCACAATAATGCGTTCACTATGCTGTTTGTAGTAGCTTACCCACGTTCCTATTTTCCTATTCATTATTAAACCTACTGCTGCATTATCCCTATTTGATTTTGTGTTTATAACCCTGTAGCCAGCTGACCAGAAGTCTTGTTCCTCCTGCCACCGAACTTCGCTAATTCCGACTATATTTAACTTTAACCTACCATTTCCCTTTTTAAATTTTCTAACCTACCTGCCCGATTAAGTGATCTGACATTCCACGCTCCGATCCGTAGAACGCCAGTTTTCTTTCTCCTGATAACGACATCCTCTTGAGTATTCCCTGCCCGTAGATCCGAATGGGGGACTATTTTACCTCCGGAGTATTTTACCCAAGAGGACGCCATCATTATTTAATCATACAGTAAAGCAGCATGCCCCTTGCTTTCAGCCGTTCGCAGTACCAGCACAGCAAGGCCGTTTTGGTTATTGTTACAAGGACAGATCAGTCAATCATCCAGACTGTTGCCCTTGCAACTACTGAAAAGGCTGCTGCCCCTCTTCAGGAACCACACGTTTGTCTGGCCTCTCAACAGATACCCCTCCATTGTGGTTGCACCTGCGGTACAGCTATCTGTATCGCTGAGGCATGCAAGCCTCCCCACCAACGGCAAGGTCCATGGTTCATGGGGGGAGGTCAATGTACTTACTTTGTCATAAACAATAGTGTAATGTCATGTGTATATATATCTTAGTTATCACATACATTACTGTGAGCAAGAATGTACTGTACTGTAACGTATTGTTGCGAAAAGGCTGTGTCATTGTAGCTATGCCACAAAGGTTACTGTTAAAACATATTTTACTTTCCAGAAGAATGTAGAAAAACTATGCAGCTATAAAACAGATACAGCGCAATAGCAACAATATAAATTGTGTTACTGATTAATAGTGTCGTGATATAATGGTGTAGCTGTCAAATAAACTAACCACTGTATCATCTGTTATCTCTCAGAAATTACTTAAAATCCAGAATGTCTTTTCAAGTAAACAAAAATGTTGCATTAAAATCTCATTAGCAGTATATGTTCTAAGTATGTAAGCCTTATAGTCGTTATGTAAACACGCAATGAACAAGCAAGAATGTACACACAATAACACTGTGTCGTCTGTTCACTACAAAAATGCATTTGTAATAACTGTCTAAATAAGTTCCCTAGGTTTTGAATGAATAGTTAACTTTAAAACATTGTTGCATGTTAACAGTTTCTAAGTGTGGCAAGGCATACTAGTAATGTGAAGTAGAAATCTTATAGCAACTACTAATTCAGAAAGCAAATTGTCTCTCAATAAATGGTTTTACATGTGAAATGTGGTGTAAATCTTTATTCTTCCTAGTATACATAGTTTCAACTTCAACGCAATTATCATGTGGTATACATCAGTAATGAACGCTCAAATTTTTCTCAAGGTTAGCGTCTATGTTATTTTTCTCTGAGCCAGCCGGTGCACGTGGCTGCCTGCAGTGCGAGGCATTGTCTACTGTCTCTTTGTTGGCGTGCATTGTTATTGCGATTATGAGACCTAACTTCTACAAATTCACCTTGCCGAGAGGGCCCTGACCTGTTTGAATCCCGCCTGCTCTGATGAAATGCAGGTCTTTTGCTATGATTATATCGTCTGTCGTCATGTCGGTGGCTTCTGTAATTTCTTTCTTGTCGGTCACGGGGTGGAGAATTTCTCCATGAGTCATAACTGTCCGGTGGGCTGTTGTGTCTGAAGTTATTCTGTCACCCTTGATAATAATTATTTTGGTTCCCATATTGTCTGGTTCTCTGATTGTCTCTGTCACAGTCATTACTGCAGAGAGGTGAGCTTTCCCTGTAATTATTATTACTCTGACAACGGTTGTCATATGGGTGGTGTCTGTTTTGGTCACGACTTGCATTGTAACAATAGCCTTGCCGTGTCCAGTTATTATTTCTGTCGTCACGGTATTGTGACAGATGTGACCTATAGTTATTGTTCTCCTAGTTTCGCGTCCCACGATTGTCACTGTCAATTTCCAATTCTTGTAAGAGTCCCTGAAAAGCTTCAATGTCGTCTTTGCAACGTCCTGCCAAAATGATATGTCGTAAATGTTCAGGCAATTTGATTATGCAAACGCGGAAGAGTTCTGAGGGGCTGCATGGGTTTGACAGGTACAGATTCTTGTGCAACATGTCTTCAAAATATTTGCCAAGACTGGAGAATTCAGATTGTTCAAAGTGTTTCATCATCATGATGCTATGTTTTACGCGATATTGAGTAGCTTGAGACCAATATGCTGAGAGGAAGGCATGATAAAATTCTCCTTCACTGTGACAATTGTGAATGAACGAACGCATTCTTACAGCTGGTTTATTCTCTAAGTAGCCACACATAAATTCTAATATGTGCTCTGATGACCAGTTGGGAGGAAAACAATGAGAGAACTGATGAAGCCACGCTTGTGGATGAATGTCATTGCCAGAATTCTTAAATGTTTTGAATTTATCATCATGTCGGCGAGTGGCATATCGGTCATTGTTATGTCGTGTCGGCGGTTCCATCTCAAAATTCAGTGCACCTTGCCAATTTCTTTCATAATATCCGAAATGCCCTGTGTTATTCCTTTGTGACTTTTCCAGTATTTCTAAGTCTCTCTTCCCGTATTGGAGCGCGAATGTCCTCTGAAATATGTAATTCTTGATTACTTGTGCCAACTGACCTTTTACTTCCTGGGTTTCTCTTTTGTGTAGCGTATTAATTTGATTCTGATTTTGTTTGATTTTCATAATTTGTTCGTACCCTTCTGTGTCAGTCAAGGCTACTGGTCTTGTGTCATTCAGATCATCATCTACCTTTGTAGACAAGATAGTGAGCTGATCCGAAAATTCCGCTACTTTCTCGAATAATGAACTGATTTCCTCCGTGCGTTTTTCTGAACCAAGTTTCAGAGTATCTACTGTGTCTTTTAAGTTTTCCTGAGTTTTTCAATTTGCGTAACCGAATCGGTAGATGCAACTGAGTCAATTTTAGCTTGCAAGGTGTCGTGATTTTCATGAACAATAGTTTGCTGCTTCGTGATTCTGTAATGCATTTTCATGGCGAGAAAAAATAGGTTGAAAATGCTCACAAATTTGTGTTTTTACGTCATTACAGACTTTTTGACGTTTAGATTCAATTTTAAGTAAATCAGCAGTTAAACCTTCACTCGTTTGTTGAAGTGTTTCTTTAATTTGTTTCTGATTTTGTTCCATTTGTTGCTGTGATTGGTTTTGATTTTGTTCCATTTGTTTTTGATTTTGGTTCATTTGTTGAATTAATTGCAATAATAATGTATTAGTGTCTGGAACATGTTCCTTTGTGCCTATCGGCAGTGCATTTGCACCGGCAGCATTCATATTTTGAAAAGCAGAAAATGTGTCTTGCTTAATTGAGAAAAAGGTGAGGACGCAAAAACTGAATCTACGGTATTTGCAAGATTGTGTCCCGTAATTTCGGGTTGCTGGGGTGAGCTGTGGCCGACCGATCGATCGATAATACTACCCTGTTCACTAGCTGTTTCACTGTCTACACGATTATTTATTGCCTGATCCGCTCCCCAATGCACAATTATCAAATTACTATTCTGAATATTTGTAAATTCATTACACGGTGGCGCTAACACACTACTCTCGTCTTCACTGTCATTTCTTAGTTTACTTTGGAGCCTAGTATTACGTTTTTCACACGTCATAATTGTCACAATATTTCACACGATAACACAGAAAAGCACAATTTGAAGAGCAAAATAAGAGAACACGGAAAATAATATCCAATTGATTGGAAGCCCGGCTGCGAAATACTTGGTGCAAATCTACATGCATGCCACAACTGTTTTACAGTACAACAATGAACAACTACAACTACAAAAGACATCCTCTCTACAATGACGCCCTAGCAATAAACAATAACTACACTAATTACTCAAACTACAAGAAAAAAGTAAGAAGATTCCAGTGAAGTATCCTTGGCTAAGGGTCAGCATATGAAACACCCCTTAGAAAAATTATGAATTACTGTGCTGGTAAACTTCTACGTTATTTGATTTACAAACAACTGAGCAAAACTCGACGTACTGAAACAGTTTTCTCTTTACTTATTCTGATCATCACTCAACTGACACACAATATTTTTTTAGCGCAACGCAATCTGACTTTCAACAATCCCTACAAAAGAATGGCCTGACTAACAATAACCTGTACCGTTCATGAATCACTTAAATCTTCGTTACTCGAACTACTGCAATACAGCAATCGCAAATACTGACACCTAAATAAAAGATTCTAACTGCTGAAGGCACTAACGACTGACATATATTTTCAACCTATTTCAACCTATATATATATATATATATATATATATATATATATATATATATATGTGTGTGTGTGTGTGTGTGTGTGTGTGTGTGACATCCAATTAAACAAATTTCCTTTTCCTGACGGACACACATCCAGATCGTCCGCTCAAAACTCTGGCATCTCTCTCTCCACATCCAGCACTGCTGGCGGCTCACGTCCAACTGCACAACGCTATGTGCTGTTCACATCCAATTGCCCAACACTACACAAGCGAATATTCCAACAATGAGTCCAACCAGCCACAGATTGCACACAACACAGTCAGTGATTTTCATACAGAGCGCTACGTGGCGTTACCGACATAAAAACCTAAACAGCCTACTTACAACTGGAACACAGCAAAGAACACCCTGCAACTGTCTACTGTTCGGATACACTGTTAGTTGTATTTTGCCTATTGGGTGGGTGGAGCTCTTTACTAAAATAAATGAATATGGCCCTGCAATATTTGACACAAGTGAATAATTACAGATGAAATCAATGATGAAGTAATGCATCTGACTACTGAATCGAACTGTGAATACAGTGGATTCAGTTTATTATTCTCAAATAATCAAGTGTTCCAAGAAACTGTTTTAAGAATATCTGACATCAATAAACTAATGCCTTCGCAAACTTGTATAAAGGATTTGGACCGATAATTCAAGGAAAATACGTATCTGAACAAAAAATTGACATCCGCGGAGGTCGTAATGTGACTGCTGTAGGATAGCACACAGAGATCGGAAATAGTACAGAAGGATAGTAATGTGCGTCTACTGCCGGACTTGAAAGAATCTTGAACTTCTGCAAATAAGCCATTGACGTGAAGGTCGGAATTACTGAAAGTCTCTACGTAAACTCAGCCTTACCCTAAAGTTCACCTGTAAAACGTCAAATCTCCGACGTCGCTGCTGCCAGAAAATGATCCTGCAAGAACGGGACCAACGACGACTAA
The DNA here is from genome assembly GCF_023864275.1 of Schistocerca cancellata. Classification (NCBI taxonomy): domain Eukaryota; kingdom Metazoa; phylum Arthropoda; class Insecta; order Orthoptera; family Acrididae; genus Schistocerca; species Schistocerca cancellata. Next base: position 597,918,426 of record NC_064631.1, on the reverse strand, counting down.
AGAGAATCGTTCATCGTGACAGAAGTGCAACCCTTCCGCAAATTGCTGCAGATTTCAGTGCTGGGCCATGAACATGCGCAGCGTGCGAACCATTCAACGAAACATCATCGATATGGGCTTTCGGAGGCGAAGGCCCGCTAGTGTGCCCTTGATGATTGCACAACAAAAAGCTTCATGCCTCGCCTGGGCCACATTGGACTGTTGATGACTGGAAACATGTTGCCTGGTGGGACGAGTCTCGTTTCAAATTGTATCGAGCGGACGGACGTACACGGGTATGGGGACAACTTCATGAATCGATGGACCCTGCATGTCAGTAGGGGGCTGCTCAAGCTGATGGAGGCTCTGTAATGGTGTTGGGCGTGCGCAGTTGGAGTGACATGGGACCCCTGATACGTCAAGATACGACTCTGGTAGGTTACACGTCTGATCACCTGCATCCATTTATGTCATCAATTCTTCTTCCGCAGTGTCTGTTATGTAGTCCTTTACATCATATCCGTTCAAACGAATTTTATACATGTCATATACTGGTCCATAGTCAGTATTTGCTTATAGTCAGTCACATACTTGATCAACTTCAGTTCTATACAGTTGTAAGAGTTTTAGGGGCAATGCAAACCAAGTAAGTATTGAGCTGGATAATAAATCAGTATCCCTAAGAGAAAAGTGGATGCTGCCATCAGCAACTCAACATGTTTGTGTTGTTTCCCTCGCTTCCATTCTTCTGATCATATGAATAGCTTGGTTAATTTCGTAACTCTAGGTGATGGTTGATAACGCTGTGAGAGGACTTTCGTTGTTCTGTTTCTTATTCTGTAAATCACTGTAATAATTTCGTATAGATGACTGACAAGATACAAGTGTTTCATTTGGATGCCTCTTCAGCAAGTGTGGCGCTGATCCATACCAGCTGTCCAACCTGTGAAAAGACCTACATTTTTACGTGTATTACAAATCGGGTGTTGCTCCTGGAGGCGTAACACATAATTGAGAAGTGAAGGCTAGATTAAGGGTAGACTGAAAATTTCCTTGGTTCGGCGGTGATTCGATCCCATGACCTCTCAGTTCGTATGCATCCGTTTTACCACTAGACCATGAGGCCGGGCAGAATGTGACTGGCAGATACTAGTCCATTTAAGAAGCCTCTTGAAATTTTTCATTTACTCTAGTATCTATATCTGTCAAAAAGTAGTGTTTCAGAAGTTGGTAGTAAAATGGCAGTCCAGTGTCAATGTGTCTTCAGGTAGCTAATATTTTGCAGAAAATTACTGCTTACCCGAAAAATATCAGACGGACGTCTTTCACAACAGGTGTTATATATCTGTCATACTTTTACTTACTACCTTACACTTGAAATCTTATCACATTTCATGCGTTCAGCCACTATTTCCAGCTGACAAAGAATACTAGTTTAAGTACAGTCAGTGATTAAAAAAACTGTTCATGACAAAATTGTCTCGACACTTCATTTTGTAAACTGACAGTCACAAATTACTGAGTGATATTTGGTTATTTTTCTGCTCATTTCTTGGCTTTTTTGAGGAGTGTACAAGGTTTGCTAACTCAGGAAGAAACCTACAAATTATCTTGTTTTTACGGTGTTCATTCCGACCACAGGAGCTCTTCAGAGGGATACTGGGTCACCAGGGCACTATAGTTCGCAGAAGCAGTTGTGGTAAGCCGCTGCACCATGCTTTGGAGCCGATTGGTGTCTCCTTCTTTGAAGGCAGCTGCTGCTAGGCCACTGAAAGTACCAAGAGTATAATACTGTGTGACAAATTCACCTTCCTGAATGCAGATATAAAGTCGCCCATTTGCAGGCCGATCAGCCGGCCTACCACCCCTGCCAAGCTCGTTTTCCCCGACACGTTGCGGTGTACCATTTTATAGCAGTCGGGTCCAGGGTCTGGGTGCATCAAGTCCACCAGTGCGCTGCTACCTACCAATCTGACCTCTACCTGCTGTACCACACTCCATCCTTTCCCCTTCTGTTTAGGCATGGTGAAAACTGCCACATGGCTGGGCACAGGTAGGGTCGGCCACAAGGTCGCAGTGTGCCCTCACACAGACGGATCGGCGACCCACTGAGCAGGGATGGGGTGGGGGAATTGGCCGACTCACTGACCTGGGCAGCGTAAGAATGGACCGCTACGGTGCTGCTCGGTCGCTGTGAGACTATTTGTTACCTCTCTCTACAGATCTGATTATCCAGTCAGTTGCATCTTGTCAGCCACTGTGCTCAGGCACAAAGGGCTCACCACTGAATGGAACATGGCTCACATGTTAAGATGCATTCTGTAAGTCAAGAATAGAAATTTCTGCAGGGTCCTCCTGTATTCAAGTGGATAAAGCGAAATTCTCGCTGGTCACTATGCCAATGGATGGTTCAAAAATGGTTCAAATGGCTCTGAGCACTATGGGACTTAACTTCTAAGGTCATCAGTCCCCTAGAACTTAGAACTACTTAAACCTAACTAACCTAAGGACATCACATACGTCCATGCCCGAGGCAGGATTCGAACCTGTGACCGTAGCGGTCACGCGGTTACTGACTGTAGCGCCTAGAACCGCTCAGCTACTACGGCCCAATGGATGGGAATTCTTCCCCCCACGTAGAGTTTTTCTAAAAGTGTGGAATTTGGTTCAGTGAAGATAATTTTGGGGCGCTTGCCTTCCTGCAGTGGATGGAGAGAGTTTTGACGTCCTGTCATGGAGGGAGAGATACTTCTGGTTCTGGCACCTATTTTGACACACGTCTGCCGCGTTTTGAGAAAATGTCGCATTCGCATTAGCGCTATCCACTTTCTGAGCACCTCAGAATTTGCAGGATTTGCTACGCGACTTCAGTTGCATGATTAATTGTATTGTTTCATGGGTCTTGACATAGTGGCTCTGCCGCAGTGGTAAAACTGGTTCCCCGTCAGATTACCGAAGGTAAGCAGTTTCGGGCTGGGGTAACACTTGAGTGGGTGACCGACCGGGCCTGACGAGCGCTGTTGGCAAGCAGGGTGAACTCAGTCCTTGTGGGGCCAATTGAGGGACAACTTGACTGAGGAGTAGTGGGTCCAACTCAAGAAAACTGACAACGGCTGGGAGAGCCGTGTGCTGACCACATGCTCGTCCACATCTGCATCCAGTGTCGCCTATAGGCTGAGGATGACATGGTGGTGGTCGGTAACGATGGGCCTTCCGAGGCCTCTTTGGACGAAAGGAGTTTCATGGGTCCTCAAAGCATTTACTATTCATTTTCGAACTGCGTAAGTTACGGAAACTTGTAACGTTCCCCAAGCAGTCTTCCAAATGAATGAGGTACCTCCCCACAGAGTTAGCAGGGTTTTTTGAGTCTTCAGCCTTCTGAGTGGTTTAATACGGGTACAAATTTCTCTCCTGTGTCAACGTTTTCATCCCAGAGAAGCAATTCTGCCTACATCTTCAGTTACTTCTTGGATGTATTCAAATCTACAGTTCCCTCTAGTACGATGGAAATTATTCCCTGATATCTTAACAGATGTCGTACCATCTCACTCCTTCTTACTGTCAGTGTTTTCATATACTTCTTTCGACGTCCATTCTGCCGGAACCTCCTCATTCCTTACCTTATCAGTCCACGTAATTTTCAACATTCGTCTGTAGCATCACATTTCAGATACCTTGAGTATCCTCTGTTCCGGTTTTTCCACAGACCATCTTTCACTACCACATAGTGCTGTGCTCCAAAAATACATTCTCACAAATGAACAGCAGGATATTCATAAATAAACTGAGCTTCGTTTCAATGTCTTAGGTGACTTTGTGCTCGTTGTGTTGTAGCAATTTCTCAGTCAATGAAAGAGACTTGATTTAGTTGGGAACTTTCTGTCATTTTATAGTGCTATGTGTTGAGATGTTATAGTAAATACGTGGCTTATTAAACTCAGACTTCATTTGAAATTCAGATCCAAACTATTGTTCTATTACTGATCACGGTTAGGCAAGCATGTAAAAACAAATATAACATCTGAATTCCCAATTTGATTGTCTATGACGGTGATCTACTGCAAAGCAGGTGCCAATCTTTTTTTAAATATTAAATGTGAGAATATTTTGAACTTTGGTCATGACTAATGATTTACATGTATTGTACTAAGCTCGTCACACGTGTATTAAAGGTAGGTTAAAGAGAGACCAAGAAAGATAAGGAGGGCAATCCAGTTCTATTTATTGGATGACGATGCTTGATTTCACCCTTCTGAGAACGTGAATAACCAGCCTAATGGCCACTGAAAAGCGTCAAATGTGAATCGAATTCCTTTTCACTATAAAAGAGGTAAAATTTGGCACGTGATTTCTACTAGTCACTTTATTTGCCTGATTTGCTCTGAAAACACAGACGTTCATCATCAAATTTTCTAGAAAGTCTTGTCTCAGTTAAAAGAAAATAAAAGCAGCACAGCTTTTTCCATCAAGACGGATAACATTACAACAGTATTTACGTCATTTGCAGACAAATAATTATCACTATTACCAGTAGTACGTTTTTAGGTTTGGTAGTACCTTGAAGTACCTGTGCCAAAAGCAAGCCATTAGTACTTGTTTTCCCCTGGGCGCCAGGTCACACGTTGAAATGAGGATACGTGGGCGTAAAATGTTTCTGCTATGCTAACAGGCGAAGTCACACATAGTGGTGCGGTTATGACCGTGCAGAAAACATAACATAGTAAATTGTGTGGCGTGTTTGTGAGAGGACTGTGCAGTGCAGAGAAAAAACAAGCGACACACTGACGTGTGTATATATGAAGTCACCACTTATAAAAATGAATGGAATTTTTTTAGAAGGCCATATCTCATGCTGAGTAAACTTTTCAGAACACACAAAAAACTGTGTCAACTCCAAACTACAAAACATAGATGCTTTTTGGTGGTTTTATGTGATTAGTACAGTAATATCCGAGTTTATGTGAGAAGGATTTTCTCCTTAAATAATTATGCTATGTATAATTGAACTATAAATTTCATTGGTTTACGCCCTTTTAAAAAAATACATCCTAAATTAAAAAACTCAAGTCAGAATTAAGCAAACTTTTTTAAAAATTTCGTTTAATTGTTTTTCAAAGGTATACAAAATACTATTAAGAGCAATGGTTTATGATACAAATCACAATAATTACTAAAAAAATATAACAGCAGTACTGTCATCAACTAGATTACATAAATGCATTCTTCTTATTCTGCGGCATTTTCAGGTTCAGCTGTTAAAAAAAAATAGTTCTATGTTGAAATACTTGTGCTCTTGAGGAATGTAGGGTACGATTTTCTTCAGGTCTTCAGTCTTTGCTCTTCTGATGGGAACTTTCCCAGAAGATTACGATGGTGATGATGGCGGAGCAGGTGTCATTGAACTGAGAGCGATGAAGAAAGTGTGGCAGACCAGACCACTTATTGTCGAATACCCCTTAATGTAGCCCTTTCTTTCATGGGAATACACAAAGTGATAAAGAGTACTAATTGAAAACATAATTCTTTCATTTCCAAGTTTGCTGTTAGTGCCTTCAGAGATAGCATACTTTTTGTAGTGCAATGGCCACCAGCTTTTGAAATCTAGAATTTCTGTGGTTGCCACATCTTTCACCACAAATTTTCCTGTTACAGAACTCTCTATAATAATACGAGCAATCTCGTGCACTGAATAGCTTCTATCAATTTTTTTAGATGTTTAGCGATGATTCCAAAATCACGGTGACAAGGTAAAAAACTGTACCTCTCACAGGGAAAAACTGTTGTATTTTCTAAAATCGACCTGTCTCTGTGAGTGAGAGAAGATATCGAGAAAGTGCCTGATTTTTGTTTTTGCCTGCGCAGTTATCTGAAAATAAACGGAGCTAAGTTTTATTTTGAGGCACCTCTTTTATAAAATCTGATAAAAAAGAACAGACCTCATCTGGGGATTTTCTGCCATTCCATTCATAGTAAACGTACAATGTACTCTTCTTTTCTTTAATGTTCCTGATGCAGAATATACTAACAGTATGCTGCCTTAAATAGAAAAGCTCCTGGACTGGAATCTTTGGTAGGGTTATATACTGCATGTAGTCAATTGAGATGGACAAAACATGGCTTTCTTTTTGCCCCTCTGCAGATAATTCATGCTTTAGAGCAGAATAAAACTTCCTACTCCTGCGTTTATGTATTAATAGTTCTGCTGTAGCTGCCCTTGAAGGATTTGCACCACGTTTTCTTTTGCATGATTTGTCAGCGTAATCACCACTACACACGCTACCAATGTCACTCATTTTGTCGTTTGATGTGAACTAATTGTCAACTGAACAGCAATGGAACAAAGACTGTATATCACAGGTTGATAAGCTTCAAACTGAAACAGCTGTTTACAATGCTGCCAACTGATTTTTTTAAAGAGGCGGAAGTCAGTGACATACGCCAATTAAAAAAAAAAAAACATCGATCATTGGTCTGGGATTCTAGGTCAATGTGAGGCAATAGAAATGCTCTTTTAGAACTAATCGATAGACATATCTATCGGGTTTCTGAAACTATAAAAAACTGAAAGGCGGTGAAATGATGAGTTACGCCCCCTTTAAAAAAACTCGATTCAAATATTTAAACTTATATCTGTTGCAACCTGTGTATGGGTTAAAGAGCGCAGGTGACAATACCTGGCTTAGAGCCGGCCAGTGTGGCCGAGCGGTTCGAGGCGCTTCAGTCTGGAACTGCGCGACCGCTGCGGTCGCAGGTTCGAGTCCTGCCTCGGGCATGGATGTGTGTGATGTCCTTAGGTTAGTTAGGTTTAAGTAGTTCTAAGTTCTAGGAGACTGATGACCTCAGATGTTAAGTCCCATAGTGCTCAGAGCCACTTGAACCATATGAACCTGGCTTTGACTGTTTATCAATAAACATTTCCTTCCTCTTTTTCCATCTATGCTGACTGTTAAGAGTAGTTTTTTTAGTACATTTGGGGACAGAATCATTATTTCCTTGCATTTTCAATCTCTGTCTGTTTCAGAAAAAGGCTGTTTGTCTGCACTACTATAAAGTCAAGAAAAACTATCGTGGCTTCTTTTACTATAGACAAATTCTATAAATCTAGGCCAGACCCGTATTTCAACAGCTTCAGTCTCTTTTAATCCTGTCACTGATCTTCTAGAAGTGAGTTTTAAGAACTTGGCCATTTTTTCCGTATTGTTTCCTTATAGTGTGTTGCCACAGTTATCTAAGATGATTTTAGAAAGTTGCTATTGAACTCGTCAGGCGTAACTTGGCTAGGCTTCCTGCCTTCGGTGTACATCTCGCCTACCTTTCTCAAGGCATTCCAGTTTTATCGGCTGGAGGGACTGATGTTCACGTTCTCCACTGTTTCATGTCATCTTTTTCGCGTTCCACATTTAGGGGAGCTTTGAATTGTTCTGCCTGTGGATTCCCGCTGCCATCATATTAGCTGTTCTGCCATTCCTTTGACCGGTACAGGATGCACTGTACAGAGTAGAGAAATGATCTGTACTCTTTAGGTCTCTCTACATTCTTTCAAGGTTTTTTTTTTTATACTGCAATGATTTTCAATTCCCTCCACCTCTTACGTGTGCTGCGAGCTGTTATTACCCTTATGCTATCTAGTATATGACGTTCTGGCATAGGTTTTTAAAGAATTATAAGCTACCCATGGGATGGGTAGCTGATTTCGCCGTCAGACGTATAAAACGTTAATACGTTTGGGTAGTCGACGGTATTTTTTACATTTTTCTCAATCTTTTTCGGAGAAAAATGTTATGTTTCTTTCCTGAGAATCCATTTAGAGTCCAGTGGGCTTCTTATGACAGATATTCTTAACAGAATTTGAGGTATGACTGTCCTGAACTAAATCAAAGCCCATCTCGTTAAAACCGTACTACATGCTGGAAGAAGCCTGCTTTCCATCTGCCTCTTGTCATCCAAAGTAAAAGACTGAAATAACATCTTACTCCCCAGACCACTGACGAATGTAAATAACCGTCAGTAACATGCTACGTCTTGATGGATGCACTTTAGTGTAAGGAACGTTTTCTTCACTATCGAATAACTGATCAACGCTTCATCGCTTCATTCCAACCCCCCCTCCCTCCCCCGTTCCCCAGAAAAAAGGTCATAGTCGCTGCTGACAGCTAAATAGACTGCGTACACGAACTAGACAGCACTAAGAGAGACATGCCAGTGAGTGAGACTAATGGACCACTTATAAAGGGTGCGGTGACACCGGAATGCACGGCGCCGCTAATGAAACAGGCTGAGATGCATATGTAATGGCTGCAGAAGTAAGAGCTCTGAATAGGGAACTGTGAAGATATATGGTTGTCGTGTCCGAAGGGTGATGCCTTCGAAATGAAGGTAGCACAGCGCAGCAGTAAACAGTTGTGGTGAGAAGGACTCCCCAAGTGAAGTCTAAGCGCGTTATTCAACGGGTGCGACTGGTTTTTCGTTTAAGAGATCTCTCTTGAAAGATCTGTCATGTTGTTCTGTAATGAACAGCAAATTCATGATCAAACAAGTGTATTTTACTTTTTTGTATGTGCCTTCATCACGTCTACTGGAGCTCATTTGTAAGACCTGAAAGGTATCTTAATACCCCACATTTCTGCTCATGACGGCAACCGGTACCAACACATTGCCTGCAGTGATTAATTTGCATATAGATCAACCTCGGAGTCAAAGTTTGTTTTCACAAGTAGGATCGCCATATATTTTCATCTGTCGCGTAAAATCTTAGTTTTACGTGCACCTGATGTTATGGAACTCGTGTCCTGCTTCTTTTGTGTCTAATCACATTTATTTTTTTACTTTTTTTTAGGAATTTTGTGCAAACTTAACTATTTGACGCTTCTCTGTAGGAGAAAGACTGCTTGCTTTTGGCTGCAATATAATTTATTATACGTGGAAGACACTACTATAGTGGCGTCGTAGCACCCGATAGTGTTCAGGATGTGCTCCGTCGTGTACACATCAGGCAAATTTGGTGAACAAGGCACCAACGGGAGTTCACCATCATGTTCCTCAAACCAGTGGACCTGGGATACAGACACTCTGCTCGAAGTTGCAACCATCATCAAACATCAAGCATTAAAGGAGCAGGTCGTACGCAGTTACTTCCACGTAGTCTACAGCTTCCATGGTGCCCTTGACTGCTACCAGAGGTCCCACAGAAACGCGGTAGAATGTGCCCCATAGCACAAAACTGCGCACACGGGCCTGTGGTCGTGACGCGGTTCATGTTCAGAGCAGTCTGTAACCGCCCCCTCACTCATCGACCTTAATGACAGTGAAAAATTAAACCGCGTGTACCTAATGGAAATTTGGGAAAAGCAATCGTCACCGAAGTTAATCAGTCGGTAAAGAGGGAGGAAAGGGCTACATCTTTATGAAAGGAAAAATGCAAATGAAACTGGTGGAAATTAATTTTGAAAAGGGGTAAAGTTAATAAAGAAAGTAAATGTGCGGCCGTTACGTTAACAATTAACTAGCGGTAATTAGATATTTGAGATTTGGGGGAATTTACGGCCGCCAGTCCTAAGGACAATTACTACAGTAACTGAAAAAGAAAGGTTTTTACACATATAATTAGCACTAGAAGCGTGGCAACTGAAGGTTGACACGTATAGTGTGAAAACTGAAAGTTTGTCAGAAGTAATACATTTCGCTACACTCTGACTTAATTTAGCAAAAGAATTAATAAAACCGGAAAATCGAAAGTTAATTTAGTGACTGAAGTTAATAGTAAGCTTTCTTTCTGAAGCACATCGAAATTCAGTAAAATACGGTTAGTCTTGGACTACCTCAACAATCATTTCAAAAGCTACTTGAATCTACGCAATTTAGAAATAAGAAATTTAACTTTGAACTTGAATTAAATGATTCTGAACAATTAACAATAGTAAAATTTAGTACGTACCAAGCTTAGCTGCAGTCACAGGTAAGTTAAAATACGGTAACAAAACTCGCACTCTTAATTTGTGCTTGTGTAATCTAAATATTGTAGTCAGCTATGAATACCTTAACTGAACTTTGAAATTGAAGCAGTGAAATCGAATGATGCTGGCGTTTGAATTTCAACGACACTCGGGTTCATTCCGGAAAAGGAAGGGACCCTGCTTGGTAATGCAATTGGGACAATGAGCAACAAAGGTTCATGCTACGTTGCTGTAATTTAGTTATGAAAATGGAACAGTTTGAAAAGCTGAGGTCTGCCATACAGTTCTAAAACTTCACGTGCTTCCAGTCTTCCTTGTTGGTTGATCGAAGGTTTGAAGCCGTCGATCGAGGAGGTGGTGACAGTCACTCATTGTCGGCCGTCGCTGTTGCAGAAGCTGGATGTTGGCGCGCCTTCTTCTCGACACGGTCACCAGGCGAAACGGGCTCTTGATGTGCGCCAGCTAATGCTTCCCGTCCACGACACCGTGTCAGAAACTATCATAGCAAGTCGAGCGCAATTACATTGCCCAACCCCGATAGTGCGGCAACTCGCGGGAGCATCACACAACACACCTGCTTCACTGCACCACCCCAGCCAGACTCCCCCTCTGCCTGCACTCCACGCGGCAGAGTTAACACTACCAAAGATCCTAAACACTTTGGTTCTCCACACGACCTATCGATGTATTCGTTCGATAGCATAGTTTTCCCTAGGCCAGACCCAGCGTATAAATACAAATAATATTCACAAAACGAACGAATTATACATCGACATAAATGCATGTATATACAAATAGTAAAACAATTACAATATACAAAGACACAGAAACGTCATATCTTCAGGTAACAAAATAAGGAAAAAAATGTTTAGTACAATAGATGGAAATAGGAGGATATGCATTTCCGGCGTTACAAGTCGTCCGTTTGGATGACGACGTATCCTGACACGACTGTCGATTTGGTGTAACAAAACACGTGATTCATTCGAGCAGGCGACGCGTTTCCGTGGATCCAAGGTCAAATCTCGATGATCCCGTGCCCTCTTGCCCTCTTTCATCATAATTTACGATGTCGTTGGATAAAAATGTGAACATGTGGCAGGCGTAATATATGCTAGCCACGAAATACAAATATACTTTGCCCCAATGTAACTTCATAACTATCTAAAAATATTTCTTGTAATTAAAATCCTAATAAAAACGTTTGGTCAGAGACTTTTGCTAAAGAAGCCAAACGGAATTGAACTCTGTGTATCTTTTGCTGTAAAACAAATGACACAGCATTTCATCTATTCTCGCCGCTTTGTGGCGTCTCTGTGTACTTGGCTGTTGGAGAGTGAGCACACATGTCTCTATGTATCGTGTCTTTAAATAATATATGAATATTTCTTGGAAGTGTGTAAGTGAAATTTAATTATAGTACCAGTCCTGATAATGTCCCACGATAATAACCATAACTTTGCACGAATATTTGTAACTTTCTTTTCAGATTGGTGACGAATTGTTCAGAGGTAGAACAACCGCATACATTAAGTGCTCACTCGTTACCTGTTCACTACCGCTAAGCAGAACCAGCCTGAGATCGAGTGGCCGATCATTTCTTCTCATTCCTTACATGTGTTTTTTACGTAGGAATCATGTTAAGTTGCTCGGTCAATTACCTTCTAACAATGAATCCGTAGTCGCGTCCGTGACTTTATATTAATAGGCGGTAAACTGATAATTACGTTAACACATAATTTACATCTTTTGAGAGTAATAATTTAATTTATCTATATTTTTTGCTCCGGTTTGCAGTCTTTCAACCGCTTCTCTCACCCGTCACGGCACTGCATAATAACCAGTTTTTCATTTGCCATGACGTACTGGAAAAAGTTTTCATAATAGTAATATCCCAGGCCTTTGTCTTGTACCATCAATTCAAGAGGGCCCATGCTTCGCAATATCCGCTGAAAGATGTGCTCAGAAACACTTGTGCCAGAGCACGAGCACTGTACTCCGTCCTCACATCTGTCACAGATCGTTGTACATAGTACTTCACTGAACGGACGAGCCACCGACATCCACTTTCTACAATTAGGCTTATCAAAGTCCGACACCTTGTCACCTATTCTTGGTTTAACCGTGCTTCAACCTCTTTCTACAGACTCTCACGTGAGCAGCACGAGAACAGCGAACCAGCCTCGCCATTTCCGATATCCTCGTTCCCAGACATTAAGCCCTTTCTCAGAGTAGTATATGTCAGTGGATTTCCCTATTGCGGTCCGTATCCTCTTAAGAATGAATCCCTACTCGTCTCCTGTATGCTTATACAGAGTGTCGCAGAAGGAATAGTTAGTATTCGACGATATGATAGGAACCACCATTCCAAGCAAAAAAGTGTAGTAAACATGGTTTCTAAAGTGCATACCTGAAGAGCTGTGAGCACTACTACACCTTCGATGCTGTGAAACAAATCTCTTCTACTGCGAGATCTTCGTTTTACATATTTTCGGAGGGGCTAGTATAGACCAAAACAAGAAAAAAAATGTCTAGTAAGCATAGACTCTAAAATGCATACCTTAATAGCCATGACCACTTGTAGAAGAGTTGTGTTACACAGTTGCGAAGATCAACATGTGTTCAAGGTCTTACGGTATGCTTTTTAGAGCGCATGTTAACCGAACATTTTTTTCTTCTTTTGGTCTACACTAATACTTCTCAAAATATAGAAAGCAAACACCTTGACGTAGAAGAGCCTTTTCTCACAGTGTCGAACATGAAAAAGTGCTCATAGCTCTCCAGTTATCCATTTTAGAGCCCATGGCTACTAGACATTTTTAATTCTGATGACCGTTCCTGTCATAGCCCTTCATATTAAGCATTCCTCCTGGGTAAATCAGTGTACTTTCCTTACCGCATCGCCAATAGACGGCATTCAGTCTCGCGGTGAGCAGTGGTCTTAATATTTTCAACCATTTTCATCTGATGGGCAACTGCAAGATGCGTACCACGTCTCTCTCTGCAGGAGGTTGGACTCTGGCACTCTGGGCTGTCTGCGGAAGGTCAAAGAAAAAGCTATTAAGGCTGTACAATTTTGAGTTCTACAGCCATTCCATTGTTTTGCGTAATTTGTGTGCTACTTTTTGTTAATATTGTATGTTTATTCGATTTTCTTTGTTTGTATTGTTTTCATATTTCGTGACGTTCGTTTGCATACATGATTTCTTTTCCTTGTGCATTTGTAGTTTTTTCCTATTTCGTTTCACAGTTTCAAAAAAAGATATTCCGAACAAGAATATAATAACAACCTATGTTTTTGAAACGCCCCATGTGTCGTTGGCTAAAGTGCCTCAGCGATACAAATAGCCGTACCGTAGGTGCAACCACAATAGAGAGGTATCCGTTGAGAGGCCAGACAAACGTGTGGTTCCTGAAGAGGGTCAGCAGCCTTTTCAGTAGCTGCGGAGGCCACAGTGTAGGTGATTTACTTGTAACATCAACCATGACGGCGTTACTGTGCTGGTACTGCGAACGGCTGAAGGCAAGGGGAAACTACAGTCGTAATTTTTCCCGAGAGCATGCAGATCTAATCTAAAGTGATGATCACATCCTCTTGGGTAAAATATTCCAGCTCTCCGGGCGGAGACTACTCGATAGGATGTCGTTATCATGAGAAACAAAACTGGAGTTTACGGATCGAAATGTGGATCGTCAGATCCCTTCAGTTAGGTTAGAAAATTTAAAAAGGGAAATGGATAGTTTAAAGCTAGATATAGTAGGAGTTAATGAAGTTCGGTGGCAGGAGGAACAGGACTGCTAGTCAGGTGAATACAGGGTTATAAATACAAAGTCAAATAGGTGTCATGCAGGAGTAGATTTGATAATTAATAAAAAAAATAAGAACACGGATGAGCTACTATGAAGAGCATAGTGAGCGCACTGTTGTAGCCAAGTTAGACACGAGTCCTCACATACCACAGTGGTACAAGTATATATGCCAACTAGATCCGCAAATGACGAAAGGATTGGAGAAAAGTGTGATGAAATATGAGAGATAGTTAAGAGAGACGAAAATTTAATAGTCATGGGAACCTGGAATTCGATAGTAGGAAAAGGAAAATAAGGAAAAGTAGTTGGTGAGTATGCACTGGGGGAAAGGAATGAAAGAGGAAACCACCTGGTAGAATTTTACACAGAGCGTAATTTAATCATCACTAACACTTGCTTTAAGAATCATGAAGAGAACTGGAGACCCAGGAAAGTATCAAACTGATTATATAATAGTAAGGCAGCGATTTAGGGACCATATTTTAAATTGCAAGACATTTTCAGGGGCAGATGTGGACTCTTGAGAGAACTGGAGACCCAGGAAAGTATCAAACTGATTATATAATAGTAAGGCAGCGACTTCGGGACCATATTTTAAATTGCAAGACATTTTCAGGGGCAAATGTGGACTCTGACTGCAATTTATTGGTTATGAACTGTAAATTAAAACTGAAGAAACGACAAAAAGGTAGGAATTTAAGAAGATGGGACCTGGATAAACTGAAAGAAGCAGAGGTTGTAGAAAGTTTTAGAGGGAGCATTAGAGAACGATTGATAAGAACAGGGGAAAGGAATACAGTAGATGAAGAATGGATAGCTTTGGGAGAATAAATAGTGAAGGCAGCAGAGGATCAAGTAGGTAAAAAGACGAGGGCTAGTAGAAATCATTGGATAATACAAGAGATTTTGAATTTAACTGATGAAAGGAGAAAATATGAAAATGCAGTAAATGAAGCAAGCGAAAGGAAATTCAAACGTCTAAAAACTGAGACTGATAGGAAGTGCAAAATGGTTAAGCAGGAATGGCCAGATGACTGATGTAACTATTTAGATGCACATATCACTAGGGGGAAGATATATGCCTCCTACAGGAAAATTAAAGAGACCTTGGAGAAAAAAGAACCACCTGCACGAATGTCAAGAGACGGAAAACGAGTCCCAAGCAAAGAAGGGAAAGCAGAACTGCTTAAGGATTTATAAGAGGGTCTATACAAGAAAGATATACTTGAGGGCAATATTATGAAATGGAAGAGGACGTAGATGAAGGTGAGATGGGGGATATGCTACTGCATGAAGAATTTGACAGAGCACTTAAAGACCTAAGTCGCAATGAGGTCCCGGGAATCGCCAATATTCCGTTAGAAATTCTGATAGCCTCGAGAGAGCAAGGCAGTTCAAAACTCTACCATCTGGCGAGCAAGATGTATGAGACAGGCGAAGTTCCCTCAGACTTCAAGGTGAATATAATAATTCCAATCCCAAAGAAAGCAGGTGTTGTCAGATGTGAAAATTACCGAACTATCAGTTCAATAAGTCATGGTTGCAAAATACTATCAAGAATTTTTTACAGAAGAATAGAAAAACTATTAGAAGCCGACCTCGGAGAACATTAGTTTGGATTCCGGAGAAATATAGTAACACACGAGGCAATACTAACTCTTTGATTTCTCGTAGAAGATAGGTTAAGGAAAGGCAAACCTACGGTTGCAGTATTTATAGACTTGGGGAAAGCTTTTGACAATGTTGACTAGAAAACTCTCTGTCTCAAAATCTAAAGGTGGCAGGTGTAAAGTATAGGAAATGAAACGCTATTTACAACTTGTACAGAAACCAGACGGCAGTTATAAGAGGCGAGGGGCATGAAACGAAAGCAGTGATTGAGAAGGGAGTGAGACATGATTGCATCCCGTCCGCGACGTTATTCAATCTTTGCAGCAAAGGAAACGAAAGAAAAATTTAAATTAAGGATTAAGGGTTAAGAAACAAAAACTTTGAGATCTGCCGATGACACTGTAATTCTGGAAGAGACGGCAAAGGGCTTGGGAGAGCAGTTGAACGGAATAGACAGTGTCTTGAAAGGAGTATCGAAGATGAACATCAACAAAAGCAAAGCAAGGACAGTGGAATGTTGTCGAATTAAATCAGGCGATGCTGAGGGAATTAGATTAGGAAATGAGACACTGAAAGTAGTAGATGAGATCTACTATTCGGGCAACAAAATAACCAATGACGGTCGAAGTAGAGAGCACGTAAAATGTAGACTGGCAATGGCAAGAAAGGCGTTCCAGAAGAAGAGAAATTTGTTAAAATCGCTTATAGATTTAGGAATCAGTAAGTCTTTTCTGAAAGTGTTTGTATGGAAGTAAATCTTGGACAATAAGCAGTTTAGACAGAAGGTAACAAAATTAATTAAAATGTGGTACTAAAGAGGTATACTCAAGATTAGATGAGTAGTTCACGTAACTAATGAGGAGGTACTGAATAGAATCAGGAGAAAAGAAATTTGTGGCACAACCTGACTAGAAGAAGGGATCGGTTGGTAGGATACATTCTGAGACATCAAGGGATCCCAAATTTGGTACTGGAGGGAAGTGTGCGGGTAAAAATCGTTGATGGAGGCGAACAGATGAATACAATCAGCAGATTCTGAAAGATGTAGGTTGCGGCAGTTACTCGGAGATGAAGAGTGATGCATAAGATTGGGTAGCATGGAGAGCTGCACCAAACCAGTCTTCGGACTGAAGAGCACAACAACACTTCCGGCAACAGGAAGAGTCAATAAATTTGCCAAATTAATTATTGGTTCAGATAAGTGAAGGATGCGCAGTGTTTATGGACTGGAGTCATTAAACAGTTAGATTTATTACTACAACAGGTAAACTTCCAACTCAAGAAAATTCAGTTCACAGTGGAACTATAAATTCCTTGGACCTTAATATAACCATTAACATAAAGAGTCACTTAATTAGAATTTACATAATAACAATAACTACACACATACAATGATACCTGCAAGTTTCCAGCATCCACACAGACACAAAACTGCAGCTTAACATACAATTGTGCATCGATGCGTATCTGTTCCACTGCCTGCATCCACCTTGCAAACGGAATTGCAGAATATCAGACACAAGGCTTCAAGTAACGGATACAGCTCTGCCCCAATAAATGATGTACTACCAAAATAGAAAATTCGTAAAATTACGCCAATCCTGTGTGCAGGGCAACAGGAGCTGGTCAGTAGCCACAAAAGCTTGTGCGTCATCCCGTATATTGCCAAAATTTCAGATACGTTCAGTAAAAAATTGAATTTTCCCAACTACAGACCTGCATTTCATATTACGAACACTATATCAAAGTTCTTATTCAATAGTAAAGACAAACTGTAACCCTTGGCACAGAGTGGTGTGTTTTAAATCACATTCAAGCGCTGTGTAAAAGTGTATATTAGCCATTTAAACAGAGCTGTACCAAGTAAGTTATCTGAACATGGCAGAAGCTGGAGATTAAGAATGAAAGATTAAACTTTTTCCGAATACCTTGAAGCAGGAAACCACTCATATGTTGTAGAATGAGAAATTTTGCATTCCGTAAAGAAAAGTAAAAAAGAGGACGCTACTGGAAATACTGACTGAGAATCAACAACCATATGATTAAATGATTAAGTCTGTTTCCCTTTCTTTCTCTTTAAGATTAAGTTTTAATTACAAGTAATAGTTTGAAATTTTACTTCCAAAATTATTTTTTACCACCTGTTAAATGAATCTGCACTATAAAGTCTCCTTATTTTAGTTGATGTTATTTATTAGTGTCAGACAAAAAATGTACTACTTTCGCATATACTTTACATGTTATAATTTTTGTATCATTTGTATCTTCTGGGTAAATAGTATGTGTAAGTCGCAAGGCACTAAATATGTGTTTGGAATATTCAGTTATTGTCTGAAGATTGCCTAGATCGAATGCCGGTTCGTGACCAAATAGATATAATTTTGTAGAACATCAGGAAGTGTTTCCTACTTAATATTACTTTATTTGTGGTACGTGATGCCTTTCTTGTTGCGGCTGCGGTCACTTGTCCTGATGAAGCAAAGTCATGTGCACAATCTCCGCGACTCGTGAGAAGTTTGTTCTGTGTATATTCGCGTTTTAACCCTCAGAGTACAGTATTATGAGGCGGAAATGGGGAATTAGCCCAGAATTTGCCTAGACGAGTGCGGAAAAATTCACTAAAATTTACACTAAAGAGATTGCCGTTGTACTTGACAACGGAGTGTTATCGGCGTGTTGTTTAGAAAGCTCTGGTTCATATCCGTGCTTAGGGAACGAGAGCATTCAGCATTGAGCTTCACGTACAAGTCCATTCGGAGTCCACTTGTACGGGGTAAGCTAAGACACCGCCAGTAGGGCGCGACAGCAGAAGTCGGCAGGTGCTAAAAGTATCGTTGGTACTGTAATATCGCTGCACGCATGGACAGAAATATAGAAACACCAAAAACACAGCTAAGTACCGTGCCTAATACTGTGTGCGAAACACTTTGGCATTCAAAATAGCTTCCACTCGTCTCGGGACGGACCAACATAGGTCCTGTATTGTTCTCAAGGGAATGTTATACCACCTCCTGCAAAACTGTGGCAAGGCCAGGTACTGGATACGGAGCTGGTTAGCAACCACGCATCCTTCTCGCCAAAGTAGACCACAAAGGCTCAATAATATCGAGATCTAGTGACTGATGCCCAGGGGAGATACAATTCATCTTCGTACTCACAAAACCAGTCATAGACCTGTGAACAGCGTCATCAATCAGGAACAAAGAAATCTGATCAGCCTAAATCGTCACTTAATCCTTCACAGCAATGCGGCCTTCCAGAGTAAGTACGTGGCCCATGGAATACTATGATATTGCTACCGATATCATCAGCGATCCCCCTCCAAGTTTCACTCTTGGAACGTAAACGCTGTCAGAGGTTGGAAACAGTGTGAAACAAGACTCATCTGACCAAATGACATTCCATTGCTCCACAGTACGGGTTTTATGGCTTCGGCACCGCGTTTTCACGTTACGCGCATTTCCATCACTAATTAGTGGTTTTGGATTCCAGCTCGCTTCATAATTCCCTGCTTATGGAACTACGGAGCTCCCTTCGTGTTGCTTTTGTGCTGACAGGTTCTGCGAATTCGACATTCAGTTTTGCAATGACTTTTGTGCGTGTCGTCCTCTTATTTCGTGTCACAAGCATCTTCCATGACCATCTCTAACGATCATTCAGCACACACTTTCGAAAGTTTGTGTCTCACCGGATGATGTTTTTCTCGATTTCGTTGGATGTGATATAAATCTTCGATGCGGTGCCTCGTGAAACACCAAACTATTCGGCACCCTCCACTAACAGAGAACCCACCTCATGAGCACAAACACTTTTCCCACAATTAGCTGCGACGTAAGGCACTCACAACTAGACAGAGTACTGTTCCGACTACGTCTGAGACTCGCAACGTATTGAGGAAATTGCACGTGTGCCGTGCGTGCTCCAATACATCATTTTTCCTTCGACAGTGGCGAGACGAGCAACGACTTGTTAGCGCCTTGTCTGTTGCGCTGCTTACGAGAGAGTGCGCGCTTGTTTACTCCCGCATAACGGCTTGTCTTCGTATCCGAATTCATTGGCGAACATGGCGTTTTCCTGTCCTAAGATGGTTCAGATGGCTCTAAGCACTATGGGACTTAACACCTGAGGTCATCAGTCCCGTAGACTTAGAACCACTTCAACCTAACTAACCTGATATCACACACAGCCATGCCCAAGATAGGATTCGAACCTGCGACCGTAGCAGCAGCGCAATTCCGGACTGAAGCGCCTAGAACCGCTAAGCCACAGCGGCCGGCTCCTGTCCCAAGCCACGACTAAATTAAATTTTGGATCATGAACGATCAAAAGGGCATTAACTAGAACGGTTTATATGGGACGAAATGCGTCTCCCGCCGCAAGATTTTCCCTTAATTTATTTTCCGATCCTTAGTACCACTGTGTACATAAAGCTGGCGCATGAAGAGCTATACGCCGACGTTGTGCGGCGCCATTATACCGAACTTAATTTCCGATATTCTGACGGCCGTATGGGGACTGTCATTGTTGATCACGCTAGTTTGGCCTCCGAACGTTGCGGATTTTCGAACTGTATAGTGCCCGTCAGACAAAAACTGAACTCAGGAAACACGTGCCTTCCTACTTGGTTGTTGCCGGCTGCAGGGCTGTCGTCATCTACAATGGCCAGCTGCGTACTTGTTCAAGGTGCGGCCAGGAATCCCATGCCCGTTCTACATCTACATCTACATCTACATGGATACCCTGCAAATCACACCTTAGTGACTGGCAGAGGGTTCATCGAACCACCTTCACAATTCTCTATTGCTCCAATCTCGTATAGCGCGCGAAAAGAACGAACACCTATACCTTTCCGTACGAGTTCTTATTTCCCTTATTTTATCATGGTGTACGTCGGCGTCAACAAAATATTTTCGCATTCGTAGGATAAAGCTGGTGATTGGAATTTTGTGATAAGTTTTCTCCGCATCGATAGACCCCTTTGTTTTAATGATGTCCATCCCAAATCCTGTATCATTTCAATGACACTCTCTCCCATATTTCGCGATAATTCAAAACGTGCTGACCTTCTTTGAATTTTTTCGATGTACTCCGTCAGTCCTATGTGGTAAGGATCCCACACCGCGCAGCTGTATTATGAAAGAGGACGGACAACCGTAGATAGGCAGTCTCCTTAGTAGATCTGTTACATGTTCTAAGTGTCCTGCCAATAAAATGCAGTCTCCGGTTAGCCTTCCCCACAACACTTTCTGTGTGTTCCTTCCAATTTAAGTTGTTCGTAATTGTAATTCGTAGGTATTTGATTGAATTTACGGCCTTTAGATTTGACTGATTTATCGTGTAACAGAAGTTTAACGGATTCCTTTTAGCAGTCATGTGCATGACCTCACACTATTCGCTATTTAGGGTCAATTGCCAATTTTCGCACCATGCAGATAGCTTTTCTAAATCGTTTTGCAATTTTTTTGACCTTCTGATGACTTCACTAGTCGATAAACGACAGCGTCATCTGCAAACAACCAGAGACGGTTGCTCAGATTGTCTCCCAAATTGTTTATATAGATAAGGAACAGCAAAGGGCCTATAACTCTACGCCAGGAATTACTTCTTTTTTACTCGATGACGTTCCATCAGTTACTACGAACTGTGACCTCGCTGACAGGAAATCACGAATCCAGTCACATAACTGAGACAATATTCCGTAAGCACGCAATTTCACAACAAGCCGCTTGTGTGGTACAGTGTCAAAAGCCTTCCGGAAATCCAGAAGTACGGAACCAATTTTATTGTCTCCGACGTAGACTGGTCCACACGCCGATCGAAGACGTCGCTCTCCTTACAGCTCCCACTGTGTTGTCTGTATCTTAGGAGTAGGAGCTGCCTGCCGCGCCCCTTCTGAATCAGTTGTCACCGGCGTCGACTCCTCTCGATGACGTGATGGTCGTTTTTCTTGTCGCTCCTATAATCCGCTGGAGGCAGTGCCAACGTACGATTGCCGTGAGCAGGCGCGAGCCGACTGTCCCGACCCCATGGTTGTTGACTCCGTCTGGCCGTGTGTCGGACCACAGCAGCCCGCAACCCGACACGGAACCCTTCTGTTGACTGCCTCCATCGGGTATGTGCACAGGATGATGACCCCCTCGTGATGATGCGCTCTCACCTCACACCCCGCCACTGGACGACGCGACGTCTCTCCCCGTCTCCGTCACTAGTCAGCACCCACCAATGGAGAGCGACCTCCCCACCCCCACCCCTTCGCTTGATGTTGCCGCCTCTCTTCCTGTGGTTGACGCAACTTGTGGACGCACTTGTGATAGTGTTGCACTGAACCACCCCACCTTGCCAAGGTCTATTGTTTACACATTTTATTATTTCTTTAAATGGCTGCTTTTTAAATTGTTCAAATGGCTCAGAGCACTATGGGACTTAACATCTTAGGTCATCAGTCCCCTAGAACTTAGAACTACTTAAACCTAACTAACCTAAGGACATCACACACATTCATGCCCGAGGCAGGATTCGAACCTGCGACCGTAGCAGTCCCGCGGTTCCGGACTGCAGCGCCTAGAACCGCACGGCCACCGCTTCCGGCGCTGCTTTTTAAGCTAGTGTGTAGTGTAGATGGTTTTCTTATTATTACATATGTGGACTCGAATGAACTTGGATGTACGAGGGCTATTCCGAAAGCAAGGATTGATCGGTTGCGAAATGGAAGTGACAGTGAAAATCTGATGAAGCTTAGCACAGTTATACTGGGCAATGTCTTTGTTATGCCCGTACAAAGCCTCACGCCGCTTTTCTCACTCAGGGAACAGTCGGTGCGTGAAGATGCCTAGAAAACCGTGTCTCCCTCCAAGTACGGGTGACTGATTTCATCCAGCCCCACACAACGTAACCATCATGCATTTCCTTCTTCATGGCAGTTCTCGGCTGCACACTACAGGGTCAATGATGTCGCTTCTTGCAGCGTCTTCTGTGGAAGTGATCACCCACCACACAGCTCAGACGTGGCTCCTATGATTTTCATCTCTGCTCAAATGAACCTCTGGCTACGAAGACAACATTTTGACACAGACAACAAGTTGCAGTCCAGCGTAAAAGTTGTTAGAGAACACAAGAGGCTGCTTTCTGTAACGAGGGTATTGGATAGTTCGTACAATGCTGCGACAGATGTCTAAGTCGGAGTGGCGACTTTGTAGAGATATAGCAGGGAAGTGTAGCTAAGAGTTGCAAGTAAAGAAGTTTTGATTTTCACTGCGGTTTTTGTGAATAGCTTATCATCTCAACAAATGGTTCTGAGCACTATCGGACTTAACTGCTGAGGTCATCAATGCCCTAGAAATTAGAACTACTTAAACCTAACTAACCTAAGGACATCACCGGGCGTGGTGTCCGAGCGGTTCTAGGCGCTACAGTCTGGAACCTCGCGACCGCTACGGTCGCAGTTTCGAATCCTGCCTCGGGCATGGATGTGTGTGATGTTCTTAGGTTAGTTAGGTTTAAGTAGTTCTAAGTTCTAGGGGACTGATGACGTTAGAAGTTAAGTCCCATAGTGCTCAGAGCCATTTGAACCTAAGGACATCACACACATCCATGCCCGAGGCAGGGTTCGAATTTGCGACCGTAGCGGTCGCGCGGTTCCAGACTGTAGCGGCTAAAACCGCTTGGCCACACATGCCGGCTATCATCTCAACAATTCACAATTATAACATAAGTGTTTAATGCTCAGTAATATTTCATAAAGGCATCCTGTGACAACATCTCAACTAACAGTTAATTAAGACGTCTTCTGCGAACTCAGATCTAGTAATTTGACATGGGGTTCGGGGGGCGAGCGAAACTGAAAACAAATCGTTTAATTACTGAGTGACCACCGTGGAATGAATTAGCAAAGGAAAACACATAGAATTACGGCAGATAGTGCCTTGCACCTGTTGTAGAATTTAGAAGCAAACGTTTCATGATGTGCAAGATCAATCATCAGAATGAACCTCTAAGATGTTAAAGTTGTAAACTGATTTGACTTCCCTACAACTCATGCAGAAATGGCTCAGTCTCAACACACTGTAGCTGGTGGTGGCAGATAAACTTTGACCTCAATCTGTGGCAGTGTTAGGGTCCTTCCTTCTAAGTAGTTGCTCTGCGGAGATGCTCTATGAGAGGACAAGGAGGAGGGAAGAATAAGATGAATAGTGATTTTACTGTGCGACAGCATCCAACAAGAAGCCTAGTTTTACCGCATTTTTCATTACCGTGAGAGATTGCAGGGCACTCCCACTTCTGATACGGTGTTATGCTGCATAATGATCTTAGGGAAGTTGATCTCTATTACTTGCTTGCTATACTGGATACGATCTGACTTCATTCATATGCTGATTTGGTTGGCAGTAGTTAACACGTTTGCTTGTGTTTACTACTGAAAGAATAGCGTTAAGCTTTACCTGCGTTCAAAGGCAGAGGGTGACAATTTAAACGACTGCCGTAAAAGCGTATGGTGGATGAGGGTCGAGGGGAGCGTGTTTTCGGTGGAACCTGGGTGAAGAGATTTGCGGACTGTCCAGTTTCTTAGTCTCATTCTGCAGACAGGTTGTATGGCCCCAGTCGGTCTGTGGCTGCATCCAGGTAGGCTGCCTAGCACCAAGGAGCCGTCACTGCTATGGCCAGAGCATTGATGACCGGCAATAAAGCAGAGGATGGGCCCTTGTTAGGCCAAAGATACAACGGTTTCTGTGATTTTCCGTGGGAGAGGTCAGTGGCACCCGGACGTCCAGTCTCAGGTACAAAACGTATTTGAGAAGGCACGAGGCTTTTAGCGAGTTTATGGTCGTTCTTTGGAAAATTCGAAATGGGCGCTACATGGGAGATAACGATCTTTTTATGGAGAGCTGTGGTTCCATCCAGGTCATGCTACTAGCAAAAGACACGGCGTAAATGCGTGGGGGAAGAGGCTGTGAAGCTGAATCTTTTTTCCTTTTCTCCAAATTAATTTTTAAAGTCGCTAATTGGTCAAATCTGTGTATGCAGAGCAGGGGGTGGTCTCCCAGCTTTGAATGCTGCGCTCCAGATTGTGATTGGCTAGTGCTGAGAGTAGCATAAAATGTAAATGTGCTAGGCTACCGAGCAGGCGAGGAAAGCCGAGAGAAAGAGAAGAGGACACTCTTGTTCTGGCGTTTCACTAGTAAAGAACTGCAGGTCTTTACCTAAACGGTGAGACTTGTGTCCTCTGCTAGTGTGCCACTTACAGCCTGTGCCAGTCACCATCTGAACCGTCAGAGGTACTGCTTCTAGTATCGCACACACAACGAGTGATGTGTGGGTGTACTTATTTGTCTCGAGCCCGCTGTCTAAACATTTGACATATTCTGTCATGCATAGTTGTGACACGGTGTCAAATTGGTTTGGCAGACTAGCAAACGGGTCCACCTGCACACCGGAATGCACATGGGTTTCAGAGGGTCATAGGGGAATACCTACATTCCGAATTAGCCGAATGCAAGACTGCGTACTTGCTTTTTTTTGGGCGCACCTTTAATAACAGTTTGCTGCCGTCCGTGACTCCAGTCGCCGAGCGCATCATGGTGTGCTGCCCTGCGGCAGGAGGGTAAAGTATTCACTGCTACGACGTAGGGCTCAAATATATGCTTCTCAGCACCCTGTTCTTTGAAACTATATTTTTCTTTATGGAACAGTAAAGATGCTTGATAGTAGCGTAGTTTTTGGGCTGTAACACGGATTCACATGTATGAAGTCAGGTAAAGCGATTAGTGTTCTGGTTAGTGTCGTGTGTTGATCCTCAGCTGATCACTTTGTTCATCATAGACCGCATGTCACTGAAAGCGTTCGTCCAGTAAAAATATGTTTGTGTGCCGTTTGTTTAGCCACTTTTTTTTGTCTTGTAATGTTAAGAATGAATAAATCTATTGTTATTTAGACCACAACTCTTCCCAGTGTTCTGACCCTTGCAATTTTCATTAAAGTCTTGATAGTACTGAAAGTAGAAAGCTTGCAACCGTTTAGACCTGACTGGCGGAATTCTGTTTCTTGCGATCTCTGAGTGTTAAAAACGCATCTCTGAGAGTGCTGGTTCCCTGCCCTATGCCCTGTTTAATTTCGAGAACCAGTTAAATTCTTCCTAAAATTTTCGTAGGGGAGAAAAAGCCCTTCCTCGCTCTTTCTGTCTCTTCCTGCAGCCACAAAAGGAGCTAAAGGAGGATTGCCATGCTCTCGGTCACTCTGGGAAAAGTTCCAGAGGAACCAATGTCCTTCTTATGTTCCTAAGCAAAGTGTCTTGTGTAAGAGCCTGCATTCAGGAGCACCTCACAGTTTTCAGAGATTGAGGGCTTTCTTTGCACGTGCTCTTCCCACAAGTCTTGTCTAAGTTCGGCTGACAATAACGCTTTCTGGTAGGGTTCCTGCTCACTCCCTTCATAAAACGTTCTCGCAAGTGGTCACTGCAGGAAGCTCTCCCTTTTGCACGGCGGCGACGCAGGACGTCAGAGAAAGCTCTACCGGCCTTCGACAGTTATGTGACCCCCACCCCCACACGGTCCCTTCTCAGAAGAAGCACAACCAGCCGCCTGGCTATCCCTTTGTTGGTTTTACTGGCGACATGCCCAGTTCGCATCAAAACATTTCCTTACTGCTCAAGAGCACGCAGGTCCTTTTTTATACTCTTGCAAACAATGATCACTCGTACATGTAAGACCAATTAACTGCACAGATCGAGGCTGGGTCTCTAATATGAATCTTGTGAATTTGGATATTTTGCAGGTCCATTCCACACAACAGCCCCGTAAACTTTCCCTGTGACATCGTGGTAGATATTGAGCCGTGCGCAGCTCGCGTTGATATCGTTCATACAGGGTGTTTCAAAAATGACCGGTATATTTGAAACGGCAATAAAAACTAAACGAGCAGCGATAGAAATACACCGTTTGTTGCAATATGCTTGGGACAACAGTACATTTTCAGGCGGACAAACTTTCGAAATTACAGTAGTTACAATTTTCAACAACAGATGGCGCTGCAAGTGATGTGAAAGATATAGAAGACAACGCAGTCTGTGGGTGCGCCATTCTGTACGTCGTCTTTCTGCTGTAAGCGTGTGCTGTTCACAACGTGCAAGTGTGCTGTAGACAACATGGTTTATTCCTTAGAACAGAGGATTTTTCTGGTGTTGGAATTCCACCGCCTAGAACACAGTGTTGTTGCAACAAGACGAAGTTTTCAACGGAGGTTTAATGTAACCAAAGGACCGAAAAGCGATGCAATAAAAGATCTGTTTGAAAAATTTCAACGGACTGGGAACGTGATGGATGAACGTGCTGGAAAGGTAGGGCGACCGCGTACGGCAACCACAGAGGGCAACGCGCAGCTAGTGCAGCAGGTGATCCAACAGCGGCCTCGGGTTTCCGTTCGCCGTGTTGCAGCTGCGGTCCAAATGACGCCAACGTCCACGTGTCGTCTCATGCGCCAGAGTTTACACCTCTATCCATACAAAATTCAAACGCGGCAACCCCTCAGCGCCGCTACCATTGCTGCACGAGAGACATTCGCTAACGATATAGTGCACAGGATTGATGACGGCGATATGCATGTGGGCAGCATTTGGTTTACTGACGAAGCTTATTTTTACCTGGACGGCTTCGTCAATAAACAGAACTGGCGCATATGGGGAACCGAAAAGCCCCATGTTGCAGTCCCATCGTCCCTGCATCCTCAAAAAGTACTGGTCTGGGCCGCCATTTCTTCCAAAGGAATCATTGGCCCATTTTTCAGATCCGAAACGATTACTGCATCACGCTATCTAGACATTCTTCGTGAATTTGTGGCGGTACAAACTGCCTTAGACGACACTGCGAACACCTCGTGGTTTATGCAAGATGGTGCCCGGCCACATCGCACGGCCGACGTCTTTAATTTCCTGAATGAATACTTCGATGATGGTGTGATTGCTTTGGGCTATCCGAAACATACAGGAGGCGGCGTGGATTGGCCTCCCTATTCGCCAGACATGAACCCCTGTGACTTCTTTCTGTGGGGACACTTGAAAGACCAGGTGTACCGCCAGAATCCAGAAACAATTGAACAGCTGAAGCAGTACATCTCATCTGCGTGTGAAGCCATTCCGCCAGACACGTTGTCAAAGGTTTCGGGTAGTTTCATTCAGAGACTACGCCATATTATTGCTACGCATGGTGGATATGTGGAAAATATCGTACTATAGAGTTTCCCAGACCGCAGCGCCATCTGTTGTTGAAAATTGTAACTACTGTAATTTCGAAAGTTTGGCCGCCTGAAAATGTACTGTTGTCCCAAGCATATTCCAACAAACGGTGTATTTCTATCGCTGCTCGTTTAGTTTTTATTGCCGTTTCAAATATACCTGTCATTTTTGAAACACCCTGTAGCTTGTGATCTTGTAATAGTCATAATGGCGTCTCGTTTTCTTAGTGTGTTCACTGGCGCCACTACGTTTGCTCGCCTTGTCTGTCCGCGAGTGGCAGCAGCAGCGCTTATAGATAGCGCGTACTGTGGTACCCTCTTTAAAGCGGCCTCTAGTATTGCAACCTCGACTATTCTGAGATCCCGCCTTTGGTCGGCGGGTTGTTGCTCCCAGGGCCGCTGAGGCTGGTGGCAACGAGTGAAGTGTTTCGAGGCGGAGAAATATTGCAGCCGTCTTTCTCTGTTTGTTATTAATCATTGAATAACCAGCGGTATTTTCTGCCTTGTGGCCGCTAACGCCCCAGTTACCTGCCCTGGAGGGTAGCGTACTTTTCCGGCAGTGTACCTTTCCTCGTCGTGTTGATGCTGTCAGAAACGGCGTGTAGTTCGACAGCCTCTTGTATTGTACTGTGCATATTTTTTGGGAGGTCTACCTCGGTCCTACTGTTTCCGTCGGCCTTGTGTATTTTCTGAAGACGTAGTGCTGTCTGTCTCTTCGCCCTTGCCTAAAAATATTCCATCGTTGTACCGGTGATCGGACGTTAGGCGGATTGGTTAATCGGTCAGTCGGCGCTTAAGCTGCCCCTAGTGTGAGTTGCCAACCTGTTACGTGAGTACAACTCTTGGCTGCCTGTCTCACCTTACCTTATGTTTGAGTTACCTTCGCAGGCCGACCCTAGGAACACTTGCTGAGCAGACGTGTTTTAAAAGCAAGGGATTTATTTTAAAAATGATATTTGGAATTGTTTTCCTGACTTTTAATTCAGGCCTTCAGTCGTTTGTGATTAGAAGTTGTGTGTGGCCTTCAGCCAAGCAATAATTTCACCTCTTTCATTATAAGGCCTTCAGCCGTGTTAAAATAAGTTTTTCGTTTGGAAACTTGTTTTAAAAGCAATGTATTTGTTGAGGTGTGTGCTATTTGGAATTGTTCTTCTGACTTCTAATTCAGGCCTTCAGCCGTTTGAGGTTACTGTTGGTAGCCTTCGGCCCTAAAATTCTGGAATTTTTTTTGGTTATAAGGCCTTCAGCTGTCATTCAGTCAACTGTGTGCTTTTTAAGAGATTGTTTTAGAATTTTAATTTCTTTAAATAAAGTTTACGTATTTGTTGTGCAACCGAGAGTAACTGATTACGGCCCCATCCACAATCGTAAATTGTAAACAACTTTTAAGTTGGATATTTTCGAGTGTTTGTGAATTTACAAGCCTGTTGCTGTCACTGAAGAAAGCTCAAAAAGTTTACATTCATCGCGCCAGTCCAGTTTGGAAAAAAATGACAACAGCGACCTGTGACGATCTACACAATGGTTTTCCATGGTGCGTGGAATGACGGGCGCCCATATTAACTGAGGTGATGAGCTATGGCTCAAATGGGTCTGAGCACTATGGGACTTAACAGCTGAGGTCATCAGTCCTCTAGAACTTAGAACTACTTAAACCTAACTAACCTAAAGACATCACACACATCCATGCCCGAGGCAGGATTCGAACCTGCGACCGTAGAGGTCGCGCGGTTCCAGACTGACGCGCCTAGAACCGCACGGCCACAGAGGCCGGCTGATGAGCTATGAATGCGACATGAGTGAACAAATAGCTTCGCAGCGCAGCAATAGCTGGTTCAAGCGGAGAGTCGATAGCGTCCTGTGTTGGAAGACAATCGCTGGCCAATTAGGAGTCCGTGGCCGTCCCATCCCTGGCGACAGCAGAGACGCACCATTCATTAGTCACGCAGCGACTGCAGCTGTCGCCAATGTTTGGCAGGCACAGCTCTCGCTCTTGGCTCAGGGATGGTCATTAGGCCGGCCGACATCGATACCAGAAGAGGGTACTTCATTAACAGCGCTCTGCGACAAATAGGTGCGCGCTCCCTGGCTGGCTAATCACAACTGTGGTAAGGGGGGAGGGGGTGTGTGCAAAACTTGTAAGTCCCAATTACTTCCTTACTTACGTGACATGCATTCGCAGTTGCGAATACAACCATCAGCTGAATAATGGAATGCCGAAAATGGAAATTTGTGCCGGACCGGTACTAGAATCCGGATTTACCGCTTTACAAGAGCGGTCGTATTAACCGCGTTGGTTATCCGTGCATAAGTCACGGCCAGACCCAAACATCAGTATGTCGTCGTTCATGCGTCTCAACCTGCACTCGTGCACATTATGTAATTCCCGTACAAGGATAGAACGTTTTAACTGAAAGTCGCTGTCTCGTATCAGCAGGTAAATACGACCTTGCAGTGCCAGTGTTGTTAAGAAATATGACTCAGTGTTCCTTCGGACAGCCACTTGTTTCACTGCCGGGATAACGACTTTTAGGAGGCACATTGCTGTGATACTAAATACTTTATTATTTACAACATAAATCTCCCGTGATGACTAGGATAGTAAAATCCTAAAAATTATATCTCATACGGAGGTATCCCAACAATCCTTGTACGCAGGTAACATCTGTCGACTGATTGCGAAAGGAGAAAATAATTCTGCTTACCTTAGATCTTAATTTCCACCGTCCTCTTCAAAGTAGTCCCCTCGCGCTTCTATTTATATTTACATGGCTTCCGCACATTCACACTTACGTGGCTAGAAGAGGGTTCATCAAACCACTTTCTTATTATTTCTCTGCCGTTCCACTATCAAACTGCGTGGCGGGAAAAATGGAAACTTAGATCTTCCCGTGCTGGCTCCGAGCCCTCTTATTTTATTACGATGATCGTTTCTCCCCAATTAGAGAGGCGTCAACAAAATACTTTCGCATTCGAAGGAGAAAACTGGAGACAGAAATTCCATGAACAGATCTCGCCCTGACGGAAAAAAGCCTTTGCTTTAATTATTGTAACTCCGACTCGTGTATCATATCTGTGACACTCTCTTCCCTATTTCGCGGTAACATAAAACGAGCTGCTCTTTTCTGAAATTTCTGCAAGTCTGGTAAGGGTCCCATACCGCAAAGGAATGCTCTAGCAGAGGACGGACAAGCATAGTTTTGGTCGTCTCTTTATGCATCCTGTTGAATCTTCTAAGTGTCCTGCCATTAAAACGCAGTCTCTCGTATGCCTTCCCCATAACTTTATCTGTGTGATCGTTTAACCTTAAGTTGTTCATAAATGTAATCCCTAGGTATTTAGTTGAAGTGACAGCTTGTAGATTTGTGTGATTTATCGTGTAATGTGGTTGGATAAGAAGCAGTGGCAACACTGCTGTAATATGAAGAATGTGCGTCCCGTAGCATGCGCAATATGTGTAGCTGATAACAAAAGGACAGTTGTAGCAGCGCAGTAAGCGGCGACGGCTGTGTTTGAGTCATTTGCAGTGTGTACTGTCTGAAAGTGTGCGAGGCCAGTTCAAGCGCCCTAACAGCATGTTTTGGAAAGGCGAAAACAGCGTGTGGATCAAGACTGAAGTGACACGTGGTCTGAGTTGCACAACAGGGACTGCATGAGGCGTGTGGTAATGCAGCATCGCCATGCCGTACGGCGGCGGGGTGAATGAAAATGTTTCGGGATGGCAGGGATGTCATTCAAGATCGGCATAATCAATGGGAACGCCCTGGTTCTCCCCAACCAGAACGTGCCGTGAACCAGACGGTACCATGCGATGGTTATTGTGGCTTACATCCATCACATTGTACCGCAGGGGCAGAGGATCACTGCACCATATTACTGCAATTCATTGTGAGATCACGTTGTTCCCGCACTGAGAAGAAAGCGACGGGACCTTCTTGCACTGCATTTGATCATCCTTACGACAATACACGATTCCACATGAATGCCGTGCAGGATCTCCTGGTGTGAGAGAGACTGCAACATCAGTGTTCTCCCGACGTGATTCCGTGAGATTACGAACTGCTCACTAAAATGGAGGAACCTCCTCACGGTATAACACAAGAGAAGACATGGTGCATGGCTTAGGGCGGACCTTGCCAATTAGTGACAGAGATGGACGCTCTGACGGCGTACGAGACGCCTTCGTTGTTTGTGGAAGAAGGTGATCGAGATGCAGGATAATCATATTGAGGGTATATAATACGGTGAACGTCTGTTTGTAAAATATGGTATGAACTACCATTAGCAGATTTCTTTGAGCAGTCACTTGGATGACTAGAATGAATTTCCACTTTTCACACCATACACTTATCTTTTAAAAATAATTTTGCAGTTGATTTTGAGCTACTGATGACTTTACTGAATGGGAAATGACAGTAGCACTTATAAATAATGTAAGATAACTGTTCAGATTGGCGCTACTAAATCATTTATATAGAGGGTCCATAACACTTGCTTGTGGAATGTCATACATCACTTCTGTTTTACTCGATGACTTTCCACCATTACTATGAGCTGTGATCTTTCTGACAGAATATCAAGAACCCAGTCGCACAAATGAGACGATATTCCTTAGGCACCCAATTTGATTACAAGCTGCTTGGGAGGAACGGTATCAGAAGTCTTCTGGATGTCTAGAAACATGGAATCAATTTGCGATCCCCTGTCGATATTTAGTATTTAGAAACTTTAGTATCACTGTCATCAATAAAATTACCGTCACTGTTCCGCAGTGAAGATATTGATTGTGTCTTGGGGATGGTATACTTTACATACTACCAGAATCTGTTTGGATTTTCTACCAGATTTCGAGACAGAGTTTCTTTGTGGAATCTGTTAAAAACATCTCACATTGAAGTCCGGGCCACACTTCCAGCTTCCGTAAACCACCACCAATGTTAGCGATTTTTCATTCTTTTAAATTTGGCATGCGTTTTTCCTTGCATCTGCAACAGTCTTCTGATCTGTGCTATGTACCATGGGGTATAAGTTCCGTCTCTTATGATTTTTTGATACAAATCTCTCAATCGCTATCGATACTATTTCTCTGAATTTAAGCCACATTTAGTCAGCACTCGCATAATTAGTCCGGAAGGAATGGAAACTGTCTCTCTGGAACACATCAAGCGAATTATTATCTGTTTTTCTAATAGATATATTTTGCGTTTATTTTTGGTATTTTATTTACGGTATTCAATTTCGCTACATCGACCTTGTTCTCACTAATCCCTTTACCCATCATGATGTCCACTATCTGCTCTGGATTATTTATGGCTAAGAGGCCAAGTATATTTTCTCAACCATTTACATTTCGAATGGGCTCATGAACTAATTGCCCTAAATAATTTTCGGGCAAAGCATTTATTACAATTTCGGACGACCTTTTATGGCTACCACTAGCTTTGAGCATGTATTATCGCCAGAGTAGACTGAAGTCGCCGCCAGCTATAACTATTGAGAGGGTTACTTATTTGAGATAATATTCAAGTTTTCTTTGAGTCTTTCAGCAGTTATGTCATCTGACTCAGGGGTCGGTAAAAGTTATCAAGTATATCCTCTACCCATAGTAATTCACTGGAACTATCTACCTCAGTTTCGCTACAAAATAAACTACTTCTAACAGCAACAAAAGCGCCGCCACCAACTGTATTTAATCCACCCATTCGCGTTACCCTTCCGTCCATTGAAAAAAATCACGCCTGAACTTATCTCCGGGTTTAGCAGCTTTCAGTACCTCTAACGATTTGTGCTTCAGTGCTTTCTATCAGCACTTGAAGCTCTGGTTCTTTCCCAACAGAGCTACGACTGTTTACTACAATACTTATACACTCCTGGAAATTGAAATAAGAACACCGTGAATTCATTGTCCCAGGAAGGGGAAACTTTATTGACACATTCCTGGGGTCAGATACATCACATGATCACACTGACAGAACCACAGGCACATAGACACAGGTAACAGAGCATGCACAATGTCGGCACTAGTACAGTGTATATCCACCTTTCGCAGCAATGCAGGCTGCTATTCTCCCATGGAGACGATCGTAGTGATGCTGGATGTAGTCCTGTGGAACGGCTTGCCATGCCATTTCCACCTGGCGCCTCAGTTGGACCAGCGTTCGTGCTGGACGTGCAGACCGCGTGAGACGACGCTTCATCCAGTCCCAAACATGCTCAATGGGGGACAGATCCGGAGATCTTGCTGGCCAGGGTAGTTGACTTACACCTTCTAGAGCACGTTGGGTGGCACGGGATACATGCGGACGTGCATTGTCCTGTTGGAACAGCAACTTCCCTTGCCGGTCTAGGAATGGTAGAACGATGGGTTCGATGACGGTTTGGATGTACCGTGCACTATTCAGTGTCCTCTCGACGATCACCAGTGGTGTACGGCCAGTGTAGGAGATCGCTCCCCACACCATGATGCCGGGTGTTGGCCCTGTGTGCCTCGGTCGTATGCAGTCCTGATTGTGGCGCTCACCTGCACGGCGCCAAACACGCATACGACTATCATTGGCTCCAAGGCAGAAGCGACTCTCATCGCTGAAGACGACACGTCTCCATTCGTCCCTCCATTCACGCCTGTCGCGACACCACTGGAGGCGGGCTGCACGATGTTGGGGCGTGAGCGGAAGACGGCCTAACGGTGTGCGGGACCGTAGCCCAGCTTCATGGAGACGGTTGCGAATGGTCCTCGCCGATACCCCAGGAGCAACAGTGTCCCTAATTTGCTGGGAAGTGGCGGTGCGGTCCCCTACGGCACTGCGTAGGATCCTACGGTCTTGGCGTGCATCCGTGCGTCGCTGCGGTCCGGTCCCAGGTCGACGGGCACGTGCACCTTCCGCCGACCACTGGCGACAACATCGATGTACTGTGGAGACCTCACGCCCCACGTGTTGAGCAATTCGGCGGTACGTCCTACCGTCCTCCCGCATGCCCACTATACGCCCTCGCTCAAAGTCCGTCAACTGCACATACGGTTCACGTCCACACTGTCGCGGCATGCTACCAGTGTTGAAGACTGCGATGGAGCTCCATATGCCACGGCAAACTGGCTGACACTGACGGCGGCGGTGCACAAATGCTGCGCAGCTAGCGCCATTCGACGGCCAACACTGCGGTTCCTGGTGTGTCCGCTGTGCCGTGCGTGTGATCATTGCTTGTACAGCCCTCTCGCAGTGTCCGGAGCAGGTATGGTGGGTCTGACACACCGGTGTCAATGTGTTATTTTTTCCATTTCCAGGAGTGTAGTTGGTAGGTCTATCCTTGTGTTTGACTTGAACCTTTGAGAATGTACCCCTCACTTTGCTTTTTCCCCAGGCCCTCCAACCAAAAGATTGCCCAGTCCACTCCACGCCATTCGTGTTCTATGTAATGCACGTTTTTGGAGCTGTAGTGAAGTCTGCTGGCTGAATCGTGTTCACTGTTTTTTTTCCCAAGATCTTAACAGTACAGTCATAATTCACAAGCAGCTGTTTCCCTGTACACAGAATTCGAGTAATCACGGATCGTTGTTTTGTAGTCCAGTGCACACCTGAACTTTTGACAATCTCGTTGTTCGGTGATCAGAAGATCAGGAACGAACCTCGCTGCAATTCGTCTCATGTTTAACTCATCAGCGAAAATGCACTGGTATATTCCGAAAGAAATTCCATCGGTATCACAGACAACATGGATTGTCTGCAGACTGCGCTTGTGAATTCTCGCACTTTGGCGATCGTTTTCAGAGTAGTGCATGATGGCGACCTGTCAGAGTGTTTGCCATCCTCCACAGAATCTTGCGGACATCTTGAAATCATTTCAACCACGCAGATATTCTTGCCTTCCTGACAGCTTGCTTGCCAAAAGCCTTCCTTTGCATGTTTTGGGTTTCAGCTATAGTTTTGCGAAGCTTGAAATAAAATTTAATGCAGATCCTTCAAGTCGGCCATTTCTAAATTCGTAGACACGGTAGAACACAATGAAATTGGCAACGTTCACGTCAGCGAGCTCCTAATGACGCAACATGGCCGACTGGCTGCTGCAAGAAACAACTAGAGGCGAGAAACGGAGGAAGTTTGTACTGCTGATTATTTGGGCGCAGTATTAATATTCTCGGAAATTTCGGGTAGAACCTCGACAATGTTCCCTCTACTAAACAATGTGCGGTTGCTCGTGGGACACAAACGCAGATGTACATGAAGGATTGACACTTCTGAATTTCCATCACATTCGTTAAAATGACGTCTTGTAAAATCTATTGCTAGTATTCATTTTAGAAAAAAAAGCTACATTTTCACCTGTTGCAGTCAATGCTGAGGCGAAATGGAGACATCTCTTAACTTTTGCTTACTAATGCGGAACAAGTAACTCTTTGCATGAACACAAATTCAGGAAGCTCCTCACGAACATAATTTGAGGCAAACTGAAACACGTACGTGTGCTCTTACTGGTTGCTCATTTGCTAATCTGATGTAAACTGCGAACATTCTAAATGGATGAAGAGCACGCTATGAAATAATTAATGCACATTTATTATGTAATTTTGGCAGGAGTGATGCATAATGGTGGCACTTGCCAGTCACAAAATTAAACAAACGTCCTGAAAATTACGTCTGCACTATCGGTATCATATCATTAGAAGAAAAGTAACACAAATGGCGAAGCAATTAAGTACATGAAATACTAACTTATCAAAAGAAACCTGACCCATCTTTCATATGTATTTTATTTTTTTTAAAAAAAAGAAAAGTCCTGAGATTTGAAATCAAATTTTGACTTTGTTAAAGTTTTATTTTTATTTCTTCCCTTCACTGATTAACTTCTACTCATGAATGAGTATGTTTCATGCAATTTTGAGTTCCTCATAACTTATTTTAAGATGAGTTGAGAGACCCCAAAAGGTACCTTAATAACTCCTATCAGTATATAAGCATGTCAGGGCTGAGTATACTAGTTTTCTCAAAACTGAAATAGCTAAGTAATGTTAACGTCACGATGGAATAAGCGGACGCGGGGATTGTAATTCATGAAAACAAAAGAAAATTACAAACTATCCCAGAATATCATAAGTCAGAGATCATCATCATCAACTTAATCTTCTTTTTCATTTCCGTCGTCGTTTTCATCATCATCATCATCGTCATCATCATCTCATCATCAACCTGAGGGGGCAGGACCTCTGATCTGTTACGGTTTAACAGTCCAAGTCTGTCTGGGATGTCACATACTCGTCTTGTTGAAGGGTTATTAAGTAGAGATAACTGTTGTACATGATTTTCATCCATTCTCATTTCAGCTTCGAACTGTTTATTTATATACTTATTAGTTTTGGCCTCTACGGACGGAAGAAATGTGCAATTCTTCCTGGTACTCTCCATTGTTGCTCGGTTTCTTTTTGTACCAGGCGTTAGGACCACATAGCATCTCATTTCTGCTGTTTGGATCTTTGATTCATTTCCCCGATTTATCACCCATTTCTCGACCCCAGCCAGCCTCTGTTTCACAGAAATTTCCTTGTGTTTTCTTCTGCAGTAGTTTACCAGAGTCCTAGATATTGTGCCACACTTTCAGAGAAAATTGCAAACGGTATCTTCAGTGAAATGTCGTACTTGTGCGTGTTATTACATTCTAGATATTTGAAGTTTTCGAATATCGTATTGTTGATATAGATTTTTAATACTGTAGTATAGAGCTCATCCCTCAAAATTCCAAACCTTTTTTCTTATTTTTTGGACTTTTGTGATTACATCTTACAGAAATTTTGTTTAGCAGGTGAATGTCTCGTAGTTACAAAAACGTCTTCGTCAACTGCAAGTAAGAGGGTTTTCTGATGACTAAGCTGAATCTCAAAGGGTACTTCTGCTGCCGGTGCTCGAAACATCTCGTCAGTATACAACGTGAACAATACAACAGCGAGAGGCTGCAGCCTTGTCTAACCTACCAGGCCACTTATAAGCTAATGTGAAGCTAGTCAATGTTGTTGTCGATTAAACTTGCGGAACATCTGTACATATTTTTATATCTTCCATGATATAGCTTAAGGCGCTTTTCAGAAAGTATTTCCTACAAATTTTGTCCTACAATTCTAATGAATGATTTTGTATGTCCGTTGAGTGGAATGTGTCTTCCCAAAATCATACTGTCGGCGCCCTTAGTTTGTCTGTTGCAAGCCGAATACAGCGTCGACCATCAAATGGCCTTTACGGTGTCCTTTTCATTTTGTTATTGGCTAATGTGGTTGTTATACAGTTGTACCGATACACGGTACAAAATAGGAAATCGTGCGACGCCA
Organism: Schistocerca cancellata; assembly: GCF_023864275.1. Classification (NCBI taxonomy): domain Eukaryota; kingdom Metazoa; phylum Arthropoda; class Insecta; order Orthoptera; family Acrididae; genus Schistocerca; species Schistocerca cancellata. Next base: position 597,880,539 of record NC_064631.1, on the reverse strand, counting down.
AGTCGGACACAAAACAAAATAAAATGAAAATGGTAAAAAAAGAACTCTGAAAATGCGCGTGCTGTTATAACGGTAATTTATAATGAAGTAAAATAATAATGGTACAAACAGACTCTATAAGATAACCGTATAGGATGTTTTATTGGTGAGTAATTGTTCTTTTACTCGCTGGCGAAAGAAACTAAACAGACCAGCGTTATTACTCACTCTCTCTTCTAGTCTTAAAGATAACGCACGCTACGACGGCCATTTCGCATTGTAAGTTCTGAATTTTAAATAATATATGGTAATTTGTGCTATTGTGCATTTTTCTTTCATATGCCTAGTGACCTCCATGCAGAAGTAAAAATACACTCCTGGAAATGGAAAAAAGAACACATTGACACCGGTGTGTCAGACCCACCATACCTGCTCCGGACACTGCGAGAGGGCTGTACAAGCAATGATCACACGCACGGCACAGCGGACACACCAGGAACCGCGGTGTTGGCCGTCGAATGGCGCTAGCTGCGCAGCATTTGTGCACTGCCGCCGTCAGTGTCAGCCAGTTTGCCGTGGCATACGGACCTCCATCGCAGTCTTTAACACTGGTAGCATGCCGCGACAGCGTGGACGTGAACCGTATGTGCAGTTGACGGACTTTGAGCGAGGGCGTATAGTGGGCATGCGGGAGGCCAGGTTGACGTACCGCCGAATTGCTCAACACGTGGGGCGTGAGGTCTCCACAGTACATCGATGTTGTCGCCAGTGGTCGGCGGAAGGTGCACGTGCCCGTCGACCTGGGACCGGACCGCAGCGACGCACGGATGCACGCCAAGACCGTAGGATCCTACGCAGTGCCGTAGGGGACCGCACCGCCACTTCCCAGCAAATTAGGGACACTGTTGCTCCTGGGGTATCGGCGAGGACCATTCGCAACCGTCTCCATGAAGCTGGGCTACGGTCCCGCACACCGTTAGGCCGTCTTCCGCTCACGCCCCAACATCGTGCAGCCCGCCTCCAGTGGTGTCGCGACAGGCGTGAATGGAGGGAGGAATGGAGACGTGTCGTCTTCAGCGATGAGAGTCGCTTCTGCCTTGGTGCCAATGATGGTCGTATGCGTGTTTGGCGCCGTGCAGGTGAGCGCCACAATCAGGACTGCATACGACCGAGGCACACAGGGCCAACACCCGGCATCATGGTGTGGGGAGCGATCTCCTACACTGGCCGTACACCACTGGTGATCGTCGAGGGGACACTGAATAGTGCACGGTACATCCAAACCGTCATCGAACCCATCGTTCTACCATTCCTAGACCGGCAAGGGAAGTTGCTGTTCCAACAGGACAATGCACGTCCGCATGTATCCCGTGCCACCCAACGTGCTCTAGAAGGTGTAAGTCAACTACCCTGGCCAGCAAGATCTCCGGATCTGTCCCCCATTGAGCATGTTTGGGACTGGATGAAGCGTCGTCTCACGCGGTCTGCACGTCCAGCACGAACGCTGGTCCAACTGAGGCGCCAGGTGGAAATGGCATGGCAAGCCGTTCCACAGGACTACATCCAGCATCTCTACGATCATCTCCATGGGAGAATAGCAGCCTGCATTGCTGCGAAAGGTGGATATACACTGTACTAGTGCCGACATTGTGCATGCTCTGTTGCCTGTGTCTATGTGCCTGTGGTTCTGTCAGTGTGATCATGTGATGTATCTGACCCCAGGAATGTGTCAATAAAGTTTCCCCTTCCTGGGACAATGAATTCACGGTGTTCTTATTTCAATTTCCAGGAGTGTATTTTTGTAAGGTTTTCAGCACGCGGTATTAACAGCAAGAATGCTCGAACAATCGCCCATTCTTGGCAGACATCTTGCGTAGGAATAATTTCATTATATTTTCATTGCGTTCTACATCTACATCTACGTGCTTACTTTGCTGTTCATAATGAAGTGCCTGGCAGAGGGTTCAATGAACCACCTTTATGCTGTCTCTCTACCGTTCCACTCTCGAACGGCACGCGGGAAAAACGAGCACTTAAATTTTTCCGTGCGAGCCCTGATTTCTCTTATTTATCGTGATGATCATTTCTCCCTATGTAGGTGGGTGCCAACAGAATGTTTTCTCAATCGGAGGAGAAAACTGGTGATTGAAATTTCATGAGAAGATCCCGTCGCAACGAAAAACGCCTTTGTTTTAATGATTGCGCTCCAATTCACGTATCATGTCTGTGACACTATCTCCCCTATTTCGCGATAATACAAAACGAGCTGCCCTTCTTTGTACTTTTTCGATGTCATCCGACAGTCCCACCTGATGCGGACCCCACACCGCACAGCAATACTCCAGAACTGGGCGGAAAGCGTAGTGTAAGCACTCTCTTTGGTAGACCTGTTGCACCTTCTAAGTGTTCTGCCAATGTTTCGCAGCCTTCGGTTTGCTCTACCTACAATATTATCTATGTGATCGTTCCAATTTAGGTTATTTGTAATTGTAATCCCTAAGTATTTGATTGAATTTACAGCCCTCAGATTTGTGTGACTTGTTGCGTAATCGAAATTTAGCTGATTTCTTTTAGCACTCATGTGAATAACTGCGCACTTTTCTTTATTCAGTGTCAATTGCCACTTTTCACACCATACAGATATCTTATCTAAATCATGTTGCAAGTCGTTTTGATCATCTGATGACTACAAGACGGTACATGACAGCATCATCTGCAAACAATCTAAGACGGCTACTCAGATTGTCTCCAATGTCGTTAATATAGAACAGGATCAATCATCAACGGACGCTTTAATAGACTCACACCATAATTATTAAGTAAAAGAAAGTGAATATATTCATTTTCGTCGTATTAAGGTAAAAACTAAGAACATTCAGTTCAGTTCAGATATTGGCCGCTGATAATTTCGTTTCAAAAAGGGAAGAACTTACTTTAATTCAAAGGTTTCTTTCAGTTAAATTTCTATACAGCAAAGATATCCTGCAGCAATATTTTAATGACACGAAATACAATCCCTGAGATTATGGGTACGTTTTTTTGTCAGTATGAACGCTCCACGTAGACATCAGTTTTAACAAATTCTAAAAGCATCTTACGCAATCCTATATTAACAAGGCTGTGAGACGCGCGCTGTTAAGTAACTGGAGCTCAGAGAATTATTTTACGAAATTATTGATTCCGGTCCCCCATATTATGATGATTCTTTCTTGTGTCCGCTCCGCCAAGTAAGTGCTCTATTCACGCTCTTGCCAGGCGTAAATATCAGTAAAGTTAGGCGGTAAGATCTTCTTACACTCTTCTCGTCACATTCGTTGAGTACACCGTAAGTATACTTGAGACGGGGTCCGGACTGGAGCCGTAGCGGTACACAGTGATACACAGATGTTGTGTCTCAACAGCGATATTCAACAGTAATTGTTAATTAATTGTAGTCTGTCACTACTGATTTATCACTGATATTTAATATCATTACCGGTTGAGATCATTCAGTAGGCTCTTGAGGTGTCTATATGCGAAAATTCTTTTACGGTGCATGCTGATATAACAGAATGTTGATGAAAGTGAACACATCGTCGAGGAATGGCGCGTAATTTAAGTAATAAACTAAACGCTGAATATTAATTACAAGTTTATAATTTTCCTGTCGAGCATGTAGAGCGCACGGAAAGAGTTAAGAGTAGCTGTAGCCGTATTTGGTGCTCACACTTCCCGCCACTCGTGTGAACACTGAGCTGAAGAATGTTTCATTCATATGAACGATCTGAGCAACTCTTAAATGCGCATTTCGTCTTCGTTTTCCAGGCTCATTGACATTTCTCTAGAATATGATCGAACATACATTTTTATGTGTGCGTGCCTTATACATTAGCAGTTGCTATGCATGAATGTCTGCATCTATATTCATACTGCGTAAATCACTGTGTTCTACCAGAAGTGTCCAGTGCTTACTTATCCAGTTCTATTGCGTTGCTAGTTTCCTGCAGAGGAATGCGATCTTGAAAGACGGAATAAATGTCAACTACGTTAAGGAAGGAAATCGGTTGGAGCCAAGGGGCGTTATTACTCGTAACATTCACCTCACGCGAGTTAGGAAAACCAGCGAAAACCTGTATCAGAATGGATTTACATTGACGTGATCCCTGCTCGGTACCGATGCTACCGATGCTGGCCCAGTCGTGATCTGGGAATTTTGTTTCGGATGCCAGACAAGTAAGTTGTAACAAGTGTCATGTGACACGAGTGGATGAGTTGTCACTACATACACATCACGACTTTCCAACTAATACGTTATTAGCCTTCTTACACTTGTGAACAATTTAATGGGTCGTGTCACAATACATTTCCTCGAAATTCAAAAAGATGTCACGTAATATTACTTATCTTTTTGTAGCAATCTTCTGATTTAGTGTACTTGGCCATCCACAGCCATTACGCAAATCTAATTTTTACATTGCAATTCCAAAGAACAAAATTCACATCTCGTGCACTAGCTTACAATCTCTGCTCATTTCATTCGCAGACGAGTGGTTACAGCTTGTAAGTCTCTAACATTCTTTTATCAGAAAAAAGCCTAAATTAAATGTAAAAGTATTTCTGATTTTGTAATTTGTGCAGTAATATTTAAAGCTTAAAGAACACATAACATATTTATGCTTTTGTGTTTTTCGTAATAATAGTTAGAAAGGAAACAGCTAGTTATTCCTTATAACGATTCCTCGTTGAAGCTGCTTCATTTCTTTATTAGACTACAGTGGTATTTTATGTCTTTCTCGCTTTCATAGTGCTTGTCGATCATGAGCTGCCAGCCTTCGAAATAACATTCTGACTATACAAATTTTATAAGCTTTTTTTAAAAAAAATATTTTAGTATATGTGAAATGATCTTAATTCAGTCCAGAATATGTATACAAACGTAGCATTTTAAATCTTGCCGGAAGAGCTGCCAATGCTGCACTTTAAAATTTAACACGAAAATGGTCATGTGATCGTTATTGGAATTTTGATGTTTGTAAATGATTCTAGTAAAATTTACCCAAAGCGAAGTTATTATTTCAGTATGAATATGAAGCTGAAGCAGTTCTTTATAGGTCTACTTTGTTGTTTAATTACTACCGAGTTAATCAGTTTCTCATACACGATCTGTAAAACTCGTAATTGTTAAATTGAAAACGAAATTTTTGCCAAACGTAACGTATCAGTAGAGTCAGAAAAACCCGCAGATGTAAGCTCACTGCTACATTTTTGTTAATTCACCCCATTTAAAAATAATTAACACAGTTAAAGCAACGATGCGCCCCAGTACCTTGTTTGCTGAGACGATATGTAACACTCTGGACACACTGCCGTGTTGCCTCAAATAAATAAAAAAAAATGCAAAACACTTTATACTCCAGGCAGCCACAGCTGTGGAAATATATCTTGATAATGAAAAACCGCAACAGCTGTTAAATGTTCCTGTATTGAAACGACCGGTTTTGCAGCTTATGGCTGCATCCTCAGGTGTACATAATCAATTCATGAGGATGTAGCTACAAGCTGCGGGACCGGTCGTTTCAATATAGGATCATTTAACAGCTGTTGCGGTTTTTCATTTATCAAGAAAAAACATATAAAAATTGATTAATGCTGATGCTCCGATCATCAGTAAGAATCACAGAAGACACTTCAGTCGACGCGCCATGGATATCATTAAAAAGAGCGATGGGAAATGTTGGGCAGACAAATATGGAACATGGAAGTTAAGTGCTAAGAAATCTAGGATGACCAAAAAACACTTCAACTGATCTACGAAACATGAATACACAAAAGTATCGAGGAAAAGAAAGAAATGCAGCAATATATGTCACTTAAGAAAGAAATCAATAGCGCAGCGAAGAAAATGCTGAATGACTGCGAAGAAGAATATGAACAAACTGAAAAGGAAAGTCATCGGAAGGATAGATTCAGTCCATAAAGAAGCCAAAATAACTATCGATGAAATGAAAAGCAAAGGAATACGTGGAAAAAGTACATTGAGGTTTTCTACGAGGGGGAGGAACTATCTCCCAACATGACAGAAGATTAAATGGGTGTCGGTTTGGAAGACATAGAGTCTGGAACAGCTTAGGAAGACTTGTAATTATAGTAGAACTTAAAATAACTTTCCTTTGGAATTTCAAAAATCATTGGATGAAGTCGCAACCAGAACACTATTCAAGTTAATAAGCGATATGTAAGAGACTGGGGACACACTGTAACGCCGGAAATGCATATCCTCCCATTTCCATCTATTATACTATACATTTTTCCATTGTTTTGTTACCTCAAGATATGACATTTCTGTCTCTTTATATATTGTAATTGTTTTACTGTTTGTATATATATATATATATATATATATATATATATATATATATATATATATATGCATTTATGTCGATGTATAATTGGTTGTTTTGTAAATATTATTTGTATTTTTACGCTGGGTCTTGCCTAAGGAAAACTATGCTATCGAACAAATACGTCGATAGGTCGTGTGGAGAACCAAAGTGTGTAGGATTTTTGGTAGTGTTAACTCTGTCGCGTGGAGCGCGGGCAGAGAGAGAGAGTCTGGCTGGAGTAGTGAGTGGAACAAGTGTGTTGTGTGACGCTCCCGCGAGTTGCCGCGCTTTCGGGGTTTGGCAGCATGTAATTGCGCTCGACTTGCTATGATAGTTTCTGACACGGTATCGCGGACGGGAAGCATTAGCTGGCGCAAATCAAGGGCCCGTTTCGTCTGGTGACCGTGTCGAGAAGAAGGGGCGCCAACATCCAGCTTCTGCAACAGCGACGGCCGACAGTGGGTTGGCAGACCTCAGCTTTTCAAACTTTTAAAATTGTTGCATCACAAAATTACAGCAACTTAGCATGAACGCTTGTTGCTCATTGTCCCAATTGCATTACCAAGCAGGGTCCCTTCCTTTTCCGAAATGAACCAGAGTGTCGTTGAAATTCAGACGCCAGCATTAAAGTACAATCATTCGATGTCACTGCTTTAATTTCAAAGTTCAGTTAAGGTAATCATAGCTGGCCACAATATTTAGATTACACAAGCACAAATTAAGAGTGCGAGTTTTGTTACCGTATTTTAGCTTACCTGTGACTGCAGCTCAGCTTGGTACGTACTAAATTTTACTATTGTTAATTGTTCAGAATCATTTAATTCAAGTTCAAAGTTAAATCTCTTATTTCTAAATTGCGTAGATTCAAGTAGCTTTTGAAATGATTGTTGAGGTAGTCCAAGATTAACCGTATTTTACTGAATTTCGATGTTCTCCAGAAAGAGAGCTCACTATTAACTTCAGTCACTAAAGTAACTTTCGATTTTCTGGTTTTATTAATTCTTTTGCTAAATTAAGTCAGAGTGTAGCGAAATTTATTACTTCTGACAAACTTTCAGTTTTCACACTACACGTGTCAACCTTCAGTTGCCACACTTCTAGTGCTAATTATATGTGTAATAACCTTTCTTTTTCAGTTACTATAGTAATTATCCTTAGGACTGGCGACCGTAATTTCCCCCAAATCTCAAATATCTAATTACCGCTAGTTAATTGTTAACGTAACGGCCGCACATTTACTTTCTTTATTAATTTTACCCCTTTCCAAAATTAATTTCCACCAATTTCATTAGCATTTTTCCTTTCATTTAGATGTAACCCTTTCCTCCCTCTTTACCGACAGATTAACTTCGGTGACGATTGCTTTTCCCAAATTTCCATTAGGTACACGTGGTTTAATTTTTCACTGTCATTAAGGTCGATAAGTGAGGGGGAGGTTACAACGCCATACGACTTACGAAAGATTATCAATCACACAATACCGAAGATACCAAAGACAGACAAATGCTTAACAGCTGAAATGTTTCTGACAAGAATAAAATACAGGAAACTGGAAAAGAATATTGAGGATCAGTTAGATACCAACATATTTTGCTTCAGAAAAGGTGAAGTTACCAGAGAGGCAGTTCCGACATTGCACTTGATGACAGAGCCAAGACTTAAGAAAAATAGGGACACTTTCATAGCATTTGTCGACCAAGAACAAGCATTCTGATACGTAGTATGGTGCAAGATGTTTGAAATTCGGAGGAAATTATATGTTAGCAATAGGGAAAGAAGAGAATAATAAGACTGGAAGACAAAGAACGAAGTATTCGAATTAACAATGATGTAAGACAGGGATACAGAATTTCTCTGCTATTGTTCAGTATATACTCGTACATCGAAAAAGCATTGAAGGAAGTAAAAGGGAAGCCGGTGGGCGTGGCCGTGCGGTTCTAGGCGCTACAGTCTGGAACCACGCGACCGCTACGGTCGCAGGTTCGAATCCTGCCTCGGGCATGGATGTGTGTGATTTCCTTAGGTTAGTTACGTTTAAGTAGTTCTTAGTTCTAGGGCACTAATGACCTCAGAATTTAAGTCCCATAGTGCTCAGAGCCATTTGAACCATTTTTTTTAAGTAAAAGGAAAACTCAATAGTGGGATAGAAATTCTGTGTGAAAGGGCATCAAAGATAAGATTCGCTAATGTTAGTGGTACCCTCAGACAAAGAAGCAGAATTACATGACCTGTTGAATAGAATTTACTGTTTAATTAGCAAAATATGGAGAGAGAGTAATCCAAAGAAAGACGGAAGTAATGGGTAGTAGTATAAATGACATTAGCAATAAAACTGAAATCTATATTAAGGAAGGCGTAGTAGACGAACTGAATGAATTGTGCTACCTTTGAAGGAAAACAACCCATAACGGACGAAGCAAGGAAAATACAAGAAACACACTAGCAAGCACAAAAATAACTTTTTTCGCTAAGAGAAGTCTACTGGTATCAAAGGGAAGCCTCAGTTTGAGGAAAAAACTGTCTGGAGCCCATTTTAGAGAAAATGACTCATGGAGTGTGAGAAAACCATAAAAGAAAAGATTCTAAGTGTTTGAGATGTGGTATTAAACAACAGTGCTTAAAATTAACTGAAATGCTAAGATGACAAATGAGGAGGCCGTACGCAGAATAGGTGAGGAACGGATAGGTGCAAGACACTAAGCAGAAGATGGAAAAGGATTATAGTGTAACGATTGTGCTTCATTCAGTGCATGAACAGAAATGTATTTTTAGCTGTGATGGCTAAGTGTTGCTCCATGCAGTGTCGTCTAAGCCTAGCAGTGCTGTTTCCTCCGTTGGATAACCAAGTAAGGAGATGTTCTAAATACCCCTCTGAGTGGCCCATAAAGCAAACAGGTTGATTTGAGTACTTAAGTTGTCTTAGAAAAAAATAGAGACAGTGATTATATATAATTCATCTGCATGTAAGAAAGGATATCCTGTACTAGAAAAGCACCAATTAGATCTCCACACGATCTATAATTACGTACGAGGCTCAACTGGAAAGAGTGACAGAATCTTGGTTGTGTGATAGTAAAGTTAATGTTTAAAGTTGGATTATATGTGAAAGAGTAGCTGGCAGCGACTGTTCCATGTGGTGAACCAGGTGACAGGGCAATCTACTGCTTACCTATAGAAAGTTTCCTGCTTAAAGTAGACATCACCAGTAAGTGACACGTATTTAATGATCTTGAGTGACTGCAAGAGGCTTATTAAAATTTAAGTTGACTGTAATTCTGATGTCAAAAGAGAACTAAAAATCAAGAATGGGTGTCAACGTTTTTCCAACCATGCTTATAAGCAGTGAAAGAAAAGAAAGAAGCTTTGAAATCAGCAATGAAAGCAAACACAGCAGCTCAGAAATTGTGAATGAAAGTAAACACAGGGTCTCTTGACTAGAAGTGAAAGCATCTTTGAAATCAGAAATGAAAGCACTTTCAGAAAGCAACAACATAGTCTTGGGAATCAGAAAGAAATTTTCGAAATCAGAGCTAAGGTTAAACAATGAGTCTGATAGGAGAGTAGAAATCAGAAATAGGTTCCTTGAGATAAACTTATAAGTCTATGATGTCACAAATAAAATCAGGCAACAGTTCTCTGAGTGCAGACGTAGTGAAGTTTATTGATGCTTGTTTTAATTCTTTCACGGTGTGCGTAAGCAAAATGAGAACAGATTAGGTTAAAGGATGGTATTAACTGGGAGAGACAAACTAAAAACAAGTTTGGTGAATACGTTGATACATCAACTGAGTTGGATTGGCAGATAAACAAAGCAGATTTTGATACTGTTAGTAGGCCAGAAAACGAGGATCAGGTGGAAATATTAAAACGAAAAATGTTATAATAAAACAATGGCAAAGAACCAGAGGAAAATGAGGAAGAGCCGAAATAAGTACGTGAGCTATATTCGGATGAGGATTGTAGTGAAAATGATGGGGAAGCGTGATGTGGTGGGATATACCATAAATACAAAAAATGAAAGTGCAAAAAAGGGGCTTTTAGAATATTATTGAGAAAGGAAGGATACTGAAGCAGATGTCATTAAGGGAAAGAGGAAAAAACCATCAGATAAAAATTTGAAAGCGGCATTAGTGACTGATGAGTCGTCTAATGACTAATGAGAATAAGAGAAATATGGGGTCAGAGAATTCGCCACCTAAGTGAACACGTGTGGAGGACACGGGAGTTCCCAGGCTGTTTGCAGATATCCTTCATTTTAGTTTTCCGAACTGCAGTCTCTTGACTCCACTGCTGTTGTGGAAACTATCCCAGGAATTGTCATAAGAGTAGCTTGGAGGAGAATAACAGTAATAAAGGATCGACTACGACTTAACAAAATGTATCAATTAATAACAGAAAATTTAAAAACTTAGTGATGGTGCAATGTTTTTGGAGAAAAAGATCCACACATTATTGTGAAAGAATGTCTTAACTATTATCTGTATATGAGACAGAGACCTTTGATTTGTCTATTGGATAAGAAGAGGTAGTGTTCTGTTATTTTTTAACTTTGAACGTGAAGGTTCTGTTACGTGTCCTAAGCATATTTATGTCCGTTATTTATTAATTACGTGAAGAAATATGTAACGATTATACTTCATTTAGTGAATAAAAATGTCACATTTTCGGTGATGATGTTCTGCACAATGTTTTGGAGTATAAGCCAAATAGTGGTGTGTCGTCTCTAGAAGACCAAGTAAGGAAATGCTTCCGACAGCTCGCAACTGGTGAATACAGCGAAAAGGCTGATTTGAATGTTTAAAGTAATTTGTCTTAGATATTAAAATGGAACAAAAGCAAGGAAACTAGAAAGTAAGCTAGACAGTGACAGTAAAGATACATAAGTCATTTGTATTTAAGAAGGAATAGAGTTTACTAGAACAATACCAATAGAAAAAATATGAGCGGATGCCAGTCAGAAAGACAAAAGGAATAGCCACTAGCAGACTTTCGTAACAGCTGGTGCAGTCAACGGTCTCGTATATAAACGCTAATATCAACAAACTTTTGAACCCCAAAGGAATACAGAGTCAACAGCGTTCATAACATTCCTCAAGAAAACTCCACACAGCCTCTAATTACGTATGAGCTCCATATGGAATGAGTTATGCAATCTCTGTTGAATAATAGTAAACATATTTGAATTATCCGTGAAACAGTAGCTGAGAGCGTCCATTACAATAGGACGTCAATGGACGTCACGGAGCCTTTAGAGTAAGCTGCAGAAGGCATAGTAGTGGAATGTGGAACTAGAACAGAAAGAAAGTTCCCCTTCATCCTGTTACCACCAAATCATACTTTGCTTAAAGTGGGATCCCGAATTATTTCACTTCGGATCCTCAAATTACCAAGACTGTACGTAGAGAAGATGCTGGACAATTCAGATGAAGGAACAATCCACACAGGAAAAGGTGAAACAGTGGATATCAGACGGATGTGTCTCCCTTTTAACGTTAAGAGACGGCATTTTTCATTAAGATGATCATGGATGAAAATTAGTAAATCAAAGGTGCAGTCTATTAAGTATTGTGGAGTGTATTGGGACTGCCATGTTTCTCCAAATGGCAACTTTACTTTGCTTGCTCCAGAGCTGTTTCACGTAAGACTTTATTTATCTTTCACCTGCAGAAGAACTAAAGATATCCAGTCACTTTCTGTGTTGAACTTGCATTACAATTACTCTTAGCGTTAGTGTTTCTGTTGCAACGAAGTAGTAAAAGATTTTACGCCGTAAGGTCTACATTAAAACAGTACTTTCAAAAATACGTAAGTAAGTCTAGTTGTTTCCAAGCAATAGATAGATTTCATTCCTTTTTCTACACTGCACCACAGAATTGAACGATCACTTTTTCGAAACCCCTTGATTGACTCCCATTGCGAAGGATAAGATCGAAATCTGGCTCAAAGGTGCTTACAACCTTCCTGTGTAATGGTTCAAAAGAGTGGCACCCTGTGGTATCAACCTTGGGCTCGGGAACTCTTCAAACAGCACGGTGTTAACACATGGAAAAAAAGGCCAGTCCTCAGAAGTTCATATGAACTGTAGGATAGCTTAATAATGTCATATTGGCACCAAATTTCACCACAATGCTCCCCAAGGCCCTAGCGAACGTGTGACACGATGGGAAGGTAGTCACACCCTCTGTAACGCACATTTCATCCGTTCTTTTGACGCCTCTTCGAAGGAGTTCAGAACGGCGACACCCAGCGTTGTAACCACGCGGTTTCCATATTAATGACCTAAGAAAAGCTTTCAGACACAGCGACCCTCAGAAACTACACGAAAAGGCGTCAGGGAGTGGCATCAACGGCGTCATTGAAACTGCATTTTTCCCTGGGGCGTTGATTCCCAATCATTTCCCAGTTGAAAATGGCATTCGCACTGCTATGATCAACAGGAAGATGTTATTGACAAACTTAGGCATAGCTGACACTTTCGGAAGTTTCAGTTCTTCTCTATGTACGTTGCATTCCCATTGAACGTGATCGTGCTTTTTTGCAGTGCAGCGCCACCGCAATGTTTGCTCTCTTGTACAGTTTGGGATCGCTGCAGATCGTTCAAAACTACATAATCCGAAGCAGCCCTCCTGTTACAAGCCACTATGTGGCGTGATCACGGAGGGGCGCAACTTTGACACATGCCTCAAGGAAATGGGAAGGATTGCTCTATGACCATTCCCGACACCACTTCGGCGACATCCTCGGTGCCACCCACAAATCTTTGTGAAGCACGTTAGCAGTGAATCTTCAGAAATTTCGACACCAATCCATCCTGGTGGCTGCTCAGGCACCTGAGGAGTGGGCTACTCCTACTCGTTCAACATTTATTGGGTGGGTTTGCCTACCTACAGGCGCTAGAACATTTGCCACGCCGAACTGGTCTGACAGGTACATTTGTAATGTCCTCAACGAAATTGTATGTGTGACACCGAGGGTTTTGCTGGTTTAATCACTCACACATTAATGTTGCACTGCCGCGTGATCACGTCACAGGAGGGCTGACAAAACCTAACTACCGTTTACTGCTTCGTTGAATAGTTTTGAACGGTCCCAACCGGATGCAACCTGTACATTCGAACAAAAATACCGGTCGCGCTGCACTGAAAAGAGGTGTGGTCACGTTCAGTGGTAATGCAACTCCACAACGTCCTTAGAGAAGGACTGAAACTTCCGGAAGTGTCGGCTGTACCAAAGGTTATCAAGAACACCGTCATAGCATTGCGACCGTCATTTTCAACTGGGAAATGTGTGGGAGTCAACGCCCCAGGGAAAGGTGTGGTTTCAATTACGCCTTTGATGGCACTCCCTGACGCATTTTCGTGTCGTTTCTGAGTAGCGCTGTGTCTGAAACCTTTTCCTCCGCAACCGATAAGAAAACCGCGTGATTTCAACGCTCGGTGTTGCGATTTTCACCTTCATCGCAGGGCTATCAAAAGAAGGGGTGACATGTTGGTAAGAGGGGATGTGACTACCTTCTCATCCTGTGACACATTCACGGTGGCGTTGGAGAGAATTACGATGAAATTTGGTGCTAATGTGATACCATTAACCTACCTTACAGCTCACATGAACTTCCTAGCTCTGCTCTGGAATTTTTTTCATATAGTTGGCACCTTGCTGTTTTAAGTGTCGCAGAGCCCGAGGGCGACGTTACAGGACTCCAACTTTGGCACCATTATAGAGGAAGGTTTGAGCCATATTTGACTAATACGACACAATGGGAGTCAGTTTAACGGTTTCGAAAAAGTCATCCCTAAATTTTATTGCACAGTGTATCTAAAATAAGGTTGCGATACGTAAATTGTCGGACACCTTCAAGAAGTCATTAAATTGATACATACTGCTTCTGAATTGTTGTTGATTCTCGAGCATTGCAGTGGACTTTGTTTCTTGAAATCTACGGAAGTTCCGTGAAGAACCTGCTTTCAGACAGTGATGCATACTTTTAGTGAAAGAGCCAGCATTACGCAGGCAGTCATGGGGAAAAAAGACATTGTAAATGGCAGCGGATTCTTTTCTCCTCTTCCTACGTCATCCCCTGTAATCTACGTGATTTTGATAGGTCCTTAGTGTGTTTGTATCTGATGTTTCCGTTAATTAAGTTAACAGTTTGTAGTGCAACATTTACATTTCTGTAGTATGTTGTCAATATATGATACGACTTATTGACGACTGTTTAAATTTGAATATGGGGAGAGGGATGTTACGGTTGTGCAAGTGTATTGTGACAAGATGTTGAACACTTTATTCCACTGTTATGTATTTAAAAAAGTGATATTAGCCACATCCTGAGAAATCAATAATTTATATGTAAAAGAGTGGTACCGAAACGGGCAGGCCTGTGAACTGACAAGGTTCTCCAGTGGTCGTTCCCGTTTCTGGAAGCCTTTCCTATAGGAGAAATGCGCAGAGGACAACGTTGGTGTAGGGCTAGCAGGTGGCATTGTTTTCTTTCTGGAACGCCTTTTCTTTGGACCGAGGTGTACGGGCAGAGGGACTCAAGTGGGAGAAGCAGCTACCTAGCAGTGGTTGAATGAGGCCACGTAATGTTACGGTCTCCAAGATTTTAATATCTTCTGATAACATTGCTGCAGTTTTTAGAGGAAAGTGATAATTAGAACGTTTGCCGTAATATATCCTTTCAGGTAAATTGTAACCATGAATGCAAAATATTTCCGGACAAAATTATGCAGCTGCAAGAATTCCACCATCTTACTTCCAGAATATTTCCAAAAGTTAGACAATATGGATTGAAGAATGCAAAGAATCATTCTCACAACATTAAAGCGAATTGTGCTGAGAAATCTCAAACTCTATACTTCAGTATTGACAGCTTACAAAATGAAACTATACGAACATTCTTTGTTGCCCGAATGGAAAAAACATTGGTAAAGTCATTTGAAGGAAGTACAGAGGAAATGTATGGTTACATAAAATCCAGAGTTGTAAGTATAGCAACAGAGGTGCTGGGCATAAGGGGAAACAACCACAGCCGTACAGCAGAATGGTGGTCGGAGGAAATGGAGGTGGCAGTTAAAGAAAAGAGGAATGCATTCAGCCGGTGGCTGAATGATAAATCGGAAGTAACAAGAACAGTCTATAAGGATATAAGGAAAAGAAGAATGAAGTGATAAGAGAATAAGGATAGCAAAGAATGAAGCATGGGAAAGGACATGTGTCAATGTCAGTAGCAAAGTAGGAATTTGGAGACCGAAACAAGCATGGGCACTATGAAAAAGACTACGACAGGAGACAAAATCCACAACTAGTCTTCATCTGATAACACCAAAAGAATGGGGAGAATATTTCCGGAAGTTATTTATGAGGATAGAGAAGAGTACCTGGAGGCAGGAACAGTGGAAGAAAAGGTGCAGGAAAGGGGGGGGGGGATCTAAGTTTTAGAAAGCGCGGTCACTAAGGTATTAAGAAAAGGGAAGAATGGTAAATCACCTGGACCAGGCAGTATCAATCTGGAGCTCTTAAAATATCGTGGTGAAAAATTGTGAAACTAATAACACGGTTATTCGATAGAATGTTACATGGAGAATCAGTACCCAAGGAAATGAAACTGGACTATTTTAATACCATGTTTAAGGAAGGGTATCGCAAAAGCTGCTCGAACTACCGAGGAATTTGTGATATATACACATTAATGAGAATATTTGAGAAAAAATTAAAAATAACCTGGAAATAAATTTTAAAACCCAGGAAGAACAATGAGGCTTCACAGCTGCTACATCATGCGTAGACCATATTTTAGCATTACGACATTAGAAAAACATGGGGAAAAATCAAAAAACATAGGATTAATTTTCATAGATTCAGAAAAGGCATATGATACTTTCCCAAGAAAACTACTTTGCAGAGCATTACATGTGGCAAACATAAATAGTTTTTTAATTAAAGTAATACAAGAAACGTATCAAGATATCATATGTTAAGTGAAAATTGGTAGCACATTTTCACAGAAATTTAGAACAAGCAATGGTCTGTTAAAAAGGCTGCCTCACGTCACCAACATTATTTAAAATCTTTATAAATACAGTCTTAAGACATGGTCTCGTAAATGTAATGGGATGGGGCTATAAAGTAAAGATGGAGTTTATTTACATCAACTACTATTTTCTGATGCTCAAGTAGTAATAGCACTAGACAGAGATGCAAATTATATGTGTAACCAATTATCAGTGGAATACAGAAACTGGAGATTAAAAATTAATTACTAGAAAACAGAATACCTTACTAATTTTCCAGATTACTTATACATAGATGGAAAGAAAATTAAGAAGGTCAATACTTTCTGTTTTTTGGGATCTGTTTTAGAGTTGCAGGGAAAATCAGAGGTAGGAATTAATTTGAGAACTGGAAGTGGAAGGGAGGTCACTGGATTACTCAACTCAGTCTTATGGAGCAGAAATGTAGTAAACCGAACCAAAAAAATCATATATAAATCTATACTAGAGAGCGTAGTTATATATGGAGTGGAGACTTGGACTACAAATCTGAAACACCTAAAAGAACTACAAGCAGTAGAAATAGACTTCTGGAGAAGATCAGCAAGAATTTATAGAAAAGAAAAAATAAGAAACGACGAAATAATAAAGGCAATGAAAGTAAGAGAAAGAATACATGACTTGAGGGATAGAAGAAAGTTACTATGGTAAGGGCATGTAAGAAGAATGGAAGAAGCCAGAATTCCGAAAATGATCCTGGAATAGGAACCAGAGGGAAAGAAGAGAAGAAAGCGCCCTATGACCACCTGGCTCCAAAATGTGCGATTAACAATTAGAAGACTTGGGACAGAGGAAGAAGATGTACAACATCGAAACACCCTGACGGACATCGTGAGATAAATTAAGGTCTTACGTAAGAGATGTGATAACTTCTGGGTATTTGTTATGTTGGAGAAAACCCATGTATAGAGGAAAATCTCAGTTAATAAAAGTAATGAAAAATAATAGTATATCCTACCTAAAAATTGTGGAAACATAACTGCATTTAAGGCTACTTTTCTGTGCTTCATGTAGGCAAGAAAAGCCGCGCGGGATTAGCCGAGCGGTCTCAGGCGCTGCAGTCATGGGCTGTGCAGCTGGTCCCGGCGGAGGTTCGAGTCCTTTCTCAGGCATGGGTGTGTGTGTTTGTCCATAGGATAAAGTAGGTTAAGTAGTGTATAAGCTTAGGGACTGATGACCTTAGCAATTAAGTCCCATAAAATTTCACACACACATTTTTTGTACGTAAGAAAGTGGAGACACTCAACTTTGTTGACAGGTCGAGTTGTAACAGTACTTGATTAAACTCATTTGCTCAGTTCCTCAAGACCAAAGTCAATTCAATCTGAAAAGAATAACTAACTTCCTTCTTCTTTGAAACGATTCCTAAAGTGAATTTTGAAAGATGAAGTCATTAAAGATTTCATTTTGAGTCCCGCCTTCCAATGCCAGCTAGTTGCCAGCCTGTAGGTGTTTGAGACTACTCTGCAGGCCTTCTCTGTAAAGGCAAAAATACTCAATAAATGTGGACGTATGACGCCGAGGGTGTTCCCGAACAGAGGGAGAGAGGAAATTAAAGGGACCTTTTGCTGTTTTATTCACGCTTGTATCAGTGTCGTACATATCCGTGATTACGCCACGGGATGACGTGGAACAAGAGGGCTGAAAAAGCATAAGCACCCTTTGCTGTTTCCGATCACGTTCAAATTTCGTCAAATGATTTTGAACGGTCCGTAGTGGTTCCAACCTGTACAGGAGAGCCAAAAATGCGGTCGATCTACACTGCAAAAAGGCGTGATCTCGTTCCATGGGGATGCTGCCCGACAATGTCCTTAGAGAACGGTTGAAACGTCCAGGGGTATCACCGGCATCAGACGTTGTCGAGGACAGAGTCCTGCTGTTCAATGCGCCGCGAACTGTCTTTTTCGACCGCGAAACGTGTGAGAATGAAAGCCCCAAAGAAAGGGGTGATTTAATTGATGCCTTTTACGCCGTCCCCTGTGGCCTTTCCGTGTCCACTCTGAGCGGGTCTGTGTCTCACATGTTTTCTCGGCCACCCACAAGAAAACCGAGGGATTTTGCTATTCTGCCCTCCTTCGCAGAAGGTTCAAAAAAAGGGGTGAAATATGGGTAAGAGGGGGCAGACTGCCTGACTACCATAAGACACGACCACAGTGGCATTGGGCAGAATTGCGATGAAATTTGGTGCCAATGTGACACCATCAACCTGCCTTACAGCTCACATGAACTTTTGAGTTTTGGACTTTTGCTCGTATTTATGAAACGTTCCTGTTTGAAGCGTCGCCGACCGCAAGGGCTACGTCGCAAGTTGCCTGGGTTTTGCAACAGTACAACGAAATGTTCTAGGCTCCGTTGAACTAAGTTTCAGATTTGTACGTCGCATTGGGAGTCATTTACGGGGTTCCGAAAATGTGATGCTTTAACTGGACTGCGCAGTGTAGTTACGATTCTTATATCCATTTATTTTAGTAGGAAATGACAATGAAACATTGTGTAATAAAGTTACTTTTCTATTTCTGAAATATAAATATCAGTACTCAACTTATTATTTTTTTTAAATACGGCAACCAGACGCTTTCTTATGCATTTTTATTTAACACGCGTTTAGAGCTTTCAACCAGCTTCAGTTAGCGTAATACATATTTGTCACAGACAGTATACAGTTACAACATCGACAGCAAATTTGATGCTGCTCCTTGTTATTCCGATTCTCTTCTGGGTGTGGTTCAAACACTTTTTCACTTCTATCTTGCTCAAAAACACCCCAGTATTCCCCCTAATGCCAACTGAAATGTTTGTCTAACAGTGTGACTTCCCACTTTTCGGTGTTCGCAGTAAGAAAGCCTCCGTGTGGGCTCGAATCTCTCTAATTTAAATCAAGATCGTCTTTTCGCCAGGTATACGTAGGAGGAAGTAATGCAATTGACTCAGTATGTTATATGAATGCGTGATGCCTGGTTTTTCGGACATGTCCGATATAACAGACAGAAAGCATTAATATAACTGATTCGCCTCGATGGGCAATGATTGCGCAACCTTCAGCGCAGATGTGTAATATCGTTCGGTCTGCAGGGGGAATCTAAAATTAGCATATGTGGAGGACATGCCCGAGGACTGCGAATAGTTGGCGTTAGGTGCGAACGTCTGTCGGCTGGGGACAATGCCGAGACAGTCATTGCATTTGCGATGAACATTGATCCAATGCAGCTTCATAGTAAACAAGAAATCCCGGGTTCGAATCTCGGACCGGCACACACTTTTTAAATGGTCGCCGCTGATCCCGCATTAAGTCCCGATGCAACTGACATCAACAGCTCTTCCCTTTCCTTTCCTTTCTCCCACCTCCACTTCCAGTTTACGTATTAAGATTCAATATAATTGATTCTTCTTGAAATGCGCTCTCTCGGGGCTTTAACAGCAGACCGCACCACGCATCTACTACAGGAGATGGCTCAGCATCTCCTTGACGCTTTTGCGCTTACCAAGTGAAGCTGTAACGAAACGTGCTGCTCTGGTACAGATACCACACCAACGAGGAGTATTGCTCGAACGAGTTTTTCATAAGATACTTCCTTTGTTGATGGACTACATTTTCTGGGGAGTCTTCCAACGAATCTCATTCTGGCATCTGTCATAGTCGTGATTAATTTTACGTGATTGTTCCACTTCATATCGCTCCGCACGCATACTCCTTGGTATTTTGTGGAAGTAACAGCCTCCAGTGATTGTCCTGCAGTTGGGTAAACATAAATTAAGGGTATTTCTGCCTATGTATTCGCAATACATTACATTTGTTTATACTGCGGGTCAATTGTCACTCTCTGCACCAGCAGTCGATCCTCTGCAGGTCTTCCTGCATTTCGCTACAATTTTCTAACGTCGTGACTTCTCAGTATGCAACAGCATCCTCGTATAAAAGTCTCAAGGAACTTACTGCTTTATCTTCGAGGTAATTTCTATACACTGTGAAAAGTAATCGTCCTAAACGCTTCTCTGCGGCATGACAGACGTTACGTTTACGTCTGAAGACTTTTCCCTGTTCAGAATGACATGCTGTGCTCTCTTTACTAGAAACTCTTCAGCCCAGTTACAAAGCTGGTCTCGTATTCCGTACGTTCACATTTTGTTCATTAGGCGGCAGTGCGGAACTGTAGCGATGGCTTCCGGACGTCACGGAACACAGCATCTTTCTGGCCGCTCGTATACCTACTGCTTTCTGGGTCTCGTGGGTTTCACACGATCATTGTTTCCGGAACCCATGTTGCTTCCTACAGAAGAGATTTCCGTCGCCAGAAACTTCATTACAAGCGAGCACTTGGTACAGTATCGGTTATTCACTTGTTCATCCATACGATAGGCGTACTAACTATTTCACACTCTCGTTAATTAAAGTATGTTCAGGATTTGCTGATGTGTCTAGAATTCCTCATTGTTCAGCTGTTCATTTACCGTGGCTCTGTATACCACATGGTTCATCTTCATGCGCAAGTGTAATAATTCATGTGTTATTGCGCTTTAAATAAATCTCAGTAATCACGAATTTAAGTAGAATACCTATGATTTTTATTGTAATTGTAAGACACTTGAAATATACGTTGAAATTCGAAAAAGCACGTGATTGTCTATTTCACTCTCATTCTCCATTTACTATGAGTGCGAACTTCACTATGAAACAGTGAAAGGTAATTTAAGCAAAAATATTAATCAGTGCGAAGTCAACCTGCAACTAGCAAAAGTTTCTTTTCAATGTCTTTGCATGCCTTTACAGCTCAAGTGGTCCTGCTGTGACTCTAAGACTACTTAATGTTTATCAGATTATTTTCGACGTGACTAGTATATTTCATATTGTGCGGACAGGCGTTACGTTGTCAGACGGAAGCATCCATCTTCATAGCACTTCGTTTTCCTACAAGTAAGATACATTACACGCTCACCAAATCACGCCATGAAAGTTGTAGAAGTAACTGTTATTTTAAATCCATCCAAATGCTCATACACGCCCCAACTTCTTCCTGTTGCACATTCTAAGCATCTCCTGCTCTTAATTATGTTTATAATCCGTGGTCAGATAGCGTTATAAATTATTTATTGGATCAAAATGTTGTAAAGAAGGGGTATACGACCACGAAATTTTATTGTATGTGCACTCAGTTGAGTTAAAAAAAAGAAATACACAGCTTACAGAGTCTCGAATATTTATTTCGTCGTCCAAAAACAACAATTAGTAGATTTGTGTCGGATACCTGCTTAGCTATTCTAAAGGAACTTAAAGACTTGTATATACGTACGTACGTTTCTTTCCCCTACTAAATTAGATTGTGTAGATCGTTGCTGAACAAACGGACGAAAGTAAGGACTTATTTTATCGAAGATATTTGGTACGAAAATGTCATCAGTGAAGAAGCCTGGCCGCTCGATTATGTATCTTCAACTCCTGACAATAACTATTCTACGGAATTTAAATTTTGCAACCGACTCTTTTGGTCGAAATCAAGGAACTGCGACCGTATTGGGAATGCTCTTTGTCGCTGCCATTCTCATGTCTCTGTTCCTGAGTCACTCATACACAGTTCCAGAAACAGCGGAGATTGACGCTCTTGTAATTTTGTCACCTGACGTGTTGACATATCGAAAGCCAAATTCACGACTGAAATTGAGAGAAGTTTGATACGCGGCACAAGTCCTCTTTCTTACCTCTGATGTCACAGTACTTTCCACGGGCTTCGTACACAAGGAAACGTGGCTCACGCTAGTGTGCCACCCCAGGTGGGAAAGTACCTTCAAACTCAACTAAACAACCGGCTGTCTGTTGACGTGGTATGATACTGTTCGTCTGTGTAACTACTAGCGTTACAACGTTGTTTATCCAAGCTTTGGATTCTCTCCTTTTCAACGGTATATACATTATTCATATGCAATTTGTATTTCATGAAGAGAAAATTAATGAAACAGGTTCAACGTTTAGAATACCCGGACTGATACGTCTTTTTGCATGGATATCTTTCACGGCTGGTGTTGGCTGCAATTAAAAAGTATATTCCAGCAGAAGCGTTTTGCTTTTATTTGTAAAGCATCCTCTATGGTCATTCTATAAATGCGGATGTAGAGTATTTCTCTACACTTTGATATTTGTGAACCGGAAACAGTATTTACTCATAAAATTTCCATACTATTCACTTACGATGTTTTTGCCTCTTACAGTAATACACCAAACATCAAGTCACCCAAACTCACACAAAGAAGCACTACTTAGGTACATACTCCACTGACTAAACATAGTAGCTTATCATTAGATACATACGACTGCCAAATAGAAATGAATACCATAGTACAAATAGCCACAAGCAATGGAAACAAAGGAAAGGTACACTAAATATTCTGGGATATTATGCTGTGGTCGGATGAATTTGGTATTGAAATCCAACGTTTCGTTCCCATCTGTAGATTACATCTTCAAGAGTAGCTAACTGAAATGAAATGCCGTGACATCATATGTTTTGGATACTTAGGGCAACTGGCCACTGTCAGCTGCTGTGACCTGATGTTGCTATCACCATAAAAGACGACCCTAGTAGTGGGAAGTTGGATTATGGGATTTCTAGGACAGGTTACATTCACTTAATAATGCTGCTCGATCAGAAAGGGTATAGGATTTACGGGAAAAGAGCAAGGAAAATGCCTAGGATGATTTAAATTTATATGTAATTCATTGTTGTTGTTGTTGTTGTTGTTGTGGTCTTCAGTCCTGAGACTGGTGTGATGCAGCTCTCCATGCTACTCTACCCCGTGCAAGCTTCTTCATCTCCCAGTACCTACTGCAGCCTACATCCTTCTGAATCTGCTTAGTGTATTCATCTCTTGGTCTCCCTCTACGATTTTTACCCTCCACGCTGCCCTCCAATACTAAATTGGTGATCCCTTGATGCCTCAGAACATGTCCTACCAACCGATCCCTTCTTCTAGTCAAGTTGTGCCACAAACTTCTCTTCTCCCCAATCCTATTCAATACCTCCTCATTAGTTACGTGATCTACCCACCTTATCTTCAGCATTCTTCTGTAGCACCACATTTCGAAAGCTTCTATTCTCTTCTTGTCTAAACTATTTATCGTCCACGTTTCACTTCCATACATGGCTACACTCCATACAAATACTTTCAGAAACGACTTCCTGACACTTAAATCTATACTCGATGTTAACAAATTTCTCTTCTTAAGAAACGCTTTCCTTGCCATTGTCAGTCTACATTTTATATCCTCTCTACTTCGACCATCATCAGTTATTTTGCTCCCCAAATAGCAAAACTCCTTTACTACTGTAAGAGTCTCATTTCCTAATCTAATTCCCTCAGCATCACCCGACTTAATTCGACTACATTCCATGACCCTCGTTTTGCTTTTGTTGATGTTCATCTTATATCCTCCTTTCAAGACACTGTCCATTCCGTTCAACTGCTCTTCCAAGTCCTTTGCTGTCTCTGACAGAATTACAATGTCATCGGCGAACCTCAAAGTTTTTATTTCTTCTCCATGGATTTTAATACCTACTTCGAATTTTTCTTTTGTTTCCTTTATTGCTTGTTCAATATACAGATTGAATAACATCGGGGATAGGCTACAACCCTGTCTCACTCCCTTCCCAACCATTGCTTCCTTTCATACCCCTCGACTCTTATAACTGCCATCTGCTTTCTGTACAAATTGTAAATAGCCTTTCGCTCCCTGTACTTTACCCCTGCCACCTTCAGAATTTGAAAGAGAGTATTCCAATCAACATTGTCAAAAGCTTTCTCTAAGTCTACAAATGCTAGAAACGTAGGTTTGCCTTTCCTTTCATTGTAGCCTTCCAAATAAAGAATCCTCTTTTACCACACCAAGTGGATTTTCGTATAGTGCCAAATAATGAGACATGTTATTTTCTGTCAATGGAAGAATGAACAAATAATTCATCTTCATGTTGTCCTTCGAGTGTGCAAGAATCGCGATGGATCAGAGGAAAGTTAAGCACAGGCATCTAAATCTAATTCAGCAAAGCAACGACCCAAAGGAAAAGCAAGATCCGACCGACGATATAAAGTCAGAATGCCAATTACATTGTTCCCTTTACTACTGTTTCCGGAATTCTTCTACGTTAAACTAATTATTAAGAGGTGGAGCCTCATTAAAAGAAGAATTCATGTGCAGAGACCAGGTTAATTAATAGTGTCTCACTTTCAAATACAGAACGCATGAATAAGCCAGTTTATGAAATTCACTCTACTCTCTCACAATTTAACCTGATATAACAGGGTTAACACACATCTCAGCAGTAGCATATCGTAATAAAGAATCGGGTAAAATGATTAGGCGGGAAAAGGAAGTTACGGAATTAAAATCACGCTAGTGATTGCAGAGAGATGGTAACTATTAGCCTGCACACCACACTGATAGGAGACAGAGTGAGGAATAGCTCAAAAAGATCAAAATGGCCTCCCGTCTGAATATTATGTAAGTTTCGAGAACATTTGTTACACTGTTCTTCGATTATTTAAAAGCAAAACTTATTATTATCAAGAGCATGAATATTAATTCCGGTGTAGTATAAAGTCAACTACTCGCGACGCAGTCTTAACATCTCACACATAAAGCGACAAGATTCTATCTCATGAAATTACTAACTCAAATACACTCAATTGGCACACGGATTACAGAACAAGATGGAAAATCGATAGGGGCAAAAACAAATTTCGTGATAGACGCGTTATATAACGTGGGTACCAAGTGGATCCACATGCATGAAAACTGACTAACAGACACAAAGGCCCATACGGTACAGTTAACTTCACACGCAATAAATACAAATATACGGAAAAATTTAAAGGGGCGCGAGAAAGTGCTGATGCTTTCAAGTTTATTGACTTCGTAATTCATTAAACGTATCGCTAATTAGTCTAACTTCGTGTCCACTAGGAACACACATGGTTACCAACCAAAGGCTCGGACACAACTCCCCTGCGAAGTCGATCTGTAGGGGGGTGGCACCCACTCCACTAGCCAGTCAGCAAGGGCAGGAAAGACGTGAACGCTAGTCGCTGTTTTAGCAGGGCGCTCGAACGAGGCAGGATGGCCAGTGATTAAAAATGTGAAAGGGGTGCGAATCAAACGCACGTCTTTCACCCCCCCTGGTGGTTGATAGCAAACGACAACGGCCAGTTGTGCTCGAGTACTCAAAACGTTTCTTCTTACCGAATTTCACTCTAGTCAGTAGTGAGCCAGGGTGTGCATCGGGCATTCAAACAAATTGCAACGCCCTTTCAAGATATTCTCCGGAAATAGGGACGAAATGTTGGGCTTCTGTATGGAATTCATCCGACCATTGCATAACAGCAAGTAATATTTTAATAAGTGCGATATTTCCGGGGACTAAAATGTACGTGTTACAGAGAAAACTTAGCAAGAAACCTGAACAGTGTAGTGGAGAAACAGGAAAGAGCAAACACGCAGCTGGCAACAACACAAGGTGCACACGCAAAATAAAACATACAAGACCCAAGAACAGGAACAACACAGATTAGATTGAGAAGGAGAACAAAAACAGAAGATTGTTTACAATGACACACAAATACAAACACACACACACACACACACACACACACACACTGAATGTCTAACATTTTCAGGAAACAGGGTATAAAAGTAGATCACCACACCCATAATTCAAATCTAAAAGTCGTTTGCAAAAGCATCACAGAAAAAACAGATCTATGTAAGAAATACATCAAGTGAAACGTAATACATGTGTTGAAATATATATAAGTCAGATCTGGAGTCCGCCACTCGTGGTCTCGCGGTAGCGTTCTCGCTTCCCGACCACGGGGTCCCGGGTTCGATTCCCGGCGGGGTCAGGGATTTTCACCTGCCTCGAGATGACTGGGTGTTTGTGTTGTCCTCATCATTTCATCATCATCCAGGAAAGTGGCGAAATTGGACTGAGCAAAGATTGGGTAATTGTACGGGCGCTGATAACCACGCAGTTGAGCGCCCCACAAACCAAACATCATCATCATCATCATCATCAGATCTGGAGAATGTCTGACACTGGGTACAGAGGCCTTGTAAAAGCATGGAAGTACAGCACAAATCATTCATGTTTTGCCGAACATTTACACCGTGCCGGCATAAATTTACCACCAGGCACACAGATAAGTAAATAACGGTGATAAAGAACCAAAAACATCTTCTCATCCTACAAGAAAACTACTATGTTTATAAAGACATAACACGCACTTAACTTCCCATTTAGCACAACTATCTCCTCCCAGTTGCTTTCCCTATAACCACTGTCCCCACCAAACAGCATCTAACGACTTTTCTGGGCCCCGTCCTAACCTCACTCACTTCTCTGCTGAATTTGTAACACATCTGCACTAATTTGCACTCATCACAGGTTGACAAAACTCACGTAGTACACAAAAACAAATGAATAAACATAAACAGTGTGCAGAGAGTGGAACATGTCAAACTACAGTAGTATTTCTCTTATCAAGTTCAATAAAAGTGAGGTGAAGAGGAAAAACGACCAATGCAACGTAAGAAAAAATTGATTCAAAAAGGGAGAAATATTGAGAAAGTGAATGTGCAAGCAATTTCTTTCGACTTCAATGTCCACTAACAAGGAAGAAAGAAGTACTGGTTTGCAGAGTATCTAACAAAAGGAAAAAACACCATAAGAAAGTAGTATGCTAATTTCACACTGTACAGCCCATTAATGTGATTGCATCGTGCAATAACTATTCATAGACAAGAGATGGGAGCACTACCAGTGGAGGGCATACAAACTGTGTTAGGTAGGAGGAGGGGGACTGGGACGACGCGGATAACAATGCAGTCGTCGTCGAAATACATGAACGGAGCAAATTGTCTAACGTACGAAAGGGTGTGCTCATTGGCTTTCGGAACAAGGGTGAAACCATTTCTGAAACGGATGAGTTCGTAAACTGCCAGGGTACCGCCGAGCTAACAATATACCGTGTATGACAAAATGGCTCTATCCAAAGCTGTCGGCGTGGCAATTATGGTGCACCGCGGACCATACATGACAAGAGGTGAACGACGAAAGCTGGCCGCTGCGGCCGAGCAGTTCTAGGCGCTTCAGTCCGGTACCGCGCTGCTGCTCCGGTCGCAGCTTCGAATCCTGCCTAGGGCATGGACGCGTGTGATGTCCTTAGGTTAGTTAGGTCTAAGTAGTTCTAAGTCTAGGGGACTGATGACCTCAGATGTTAAGTCCCATAGTGCTCAGAGCCATTTGAACCATTTTCTTGAACGACCGCAGCAGATACGTGTATTGGTGAGTAGACGTGCAGCTGACCACCCAGGTGAACCACAGGATTACCAACAGTGCCTCCTCAACGACCGTTCACCAAACATTGAAGAGTGTGATCCTCAGCAGCAGGCGCCTTGTCCAGGCACCCTTGTAGACTGTGTTTCATAGGCGACGAAGGTTGGAATTTGCTCGCCAGTATCGTAACTGGACGTCCACTGAGTAGCAACAGATGGCCAGTTCACAGGAATCACGTTTTATGCTCCATCGGACAGATAGCCGTTGGCGTGTACGGCGTGAAACGTCTGAAAGTAAACACAAAAGCCGGAAGAGGGAGCATTATGTTCTGGGGAATGTTTTCGCGCATTCTCTGGGTGATCTCATCATTTAGGAAGGCACACTGGATCAACACAAGTATGCATCTATCTTTTAATAACTCTACTTATGCCTTGACCACACCTTCATCTTTCATCAACCTTACGCGATTCGACTTTCCGTCGTTTTCAAAGGCATTGCTATGTCAGCCATATAAAAACATTAGATACTTTATACCGCGTCAACATTTCGAGCACGATACAAGTGCAAGTTTTCACTTGTGTCGTGCTCGAAATGTTGACGTGCTATAATGTATCTAATGTCTTTATATGACTGACATAGCAATGCCTTTAAAAAGGACGGAAAGTCGAAACGCGTAAGGTTAATGAAAAATAAAATTGTGGTCAATATATAAGTAAAGCTGTTAAAAGTGCATCGAGATGTCTCCGTCGTCTCACAGCATTTTCATGCAAATTACACGCATCTACACTTTGGGACCACGTCCACCCCTACATGCAGCTCGTTTTTCCTTAGCAGGATGGCATCTACCAGCAGGACAATACAAGGTGTCAGTTTGTATGTGCGTGTTTCGAAGAGCACGAGGATGAATTATCGTACTCGCCAGATTTAAACTCAATCGAGAATCTATGGGACCACCAAGATCGGGCTTTCCGCGCTGTGGATCCTCAGCCGAGAAACCTGGCGCAGCTGGCCACAGCACTGGAGTCGGTTCAAATGGCTGTGAGCACTATGGGACTTAACATCTGTGGTCATCAGTCCCCTAGAACTTAGAACTACTTAAATCTAACTAACCTAAGGACATCACACACATCCATGCCCGAGGCAGGATTCGAACCTGCAACCGTAGCAGCAGCGTGGTTCCGGAATGAAACGCCTTGAACCGCTAGGCCACAACGGCCGGCTACTGGAGTCGGAATGGCTCCACATCCCCATCGGTACCTTCCAGAGTCTGACTGACGGTGTTCGTGCGTTGCTGAAAGTGGTTATTCTATCTTTTGACAGGTGGTCACATTAATGTGGCTAGACGGTGTATAAGAAAATAGTGTTCTTAATCTATAAAAATCTAAGTGTACAGGTATATAGGGCGATCAGAAAGTCAGTATAAATTTGAAAACTTAATAAACCACGGGATAATGTAGATAGATAGGTAAAAATTGACACACATGCTTGGAATGACATGGAGTTTTATTAGAACAAAAAAAAAAAAAAGAAAAAGTTCACGAAATGTCCGACAGATGGCGCTGGACAGCAAAACTACTACCGTGACGGGTGAGAGGTACGCCGATATGTTACAGAATCGCACCATCCCCAGCCTGGCTGATAAACACCTGTTGGAACGTACGATGTTTATGCAGGATAGCGCTGCACCCCATATTGCTAGACGCGTGAAAGATCTCTTGGGCGCGTCGTTTGGTGATGACCGTGTGCTCAGCCGCCACTTTCATCGTGCTTGGCTTCCCAGGTCCCCAGACCTCAGTCTGTGCGATTATTGGCTTTGGGATTACCTGTAGTTGCAAGTGTATCGTGATCGACCGACATCTCTATGGATGCTGAAAGACAACATCCGACGCCAATGCCTCACCATAACTCCGGTCATGCTTTACAGTGCTGTTCACAACATTATTCCTCAACTACAGCTATTGTGGAGGAATGATGGTGGACATATTGAGCATTTCCTGTAAAGAACATCATCTTTGGTTTATCTTACTTTGTTATGCTAATTATTGCTACTCTGATCAGATGAAGCGCCATCTGTCGGACATTATTTTTTGGTTATAATAAAACCCCGTGTCATTCCAAGCATGTGTGTCAATTTGTACCTCTCTATCTACATTATTCCGTGATTTATTCAGTTTTCAAATTTATACTGACTTTTTGATTACCCGGAATAATGTATCCATATTTACATAACGGTCATAGAGGATGCTTTATAAACGAAAGCGAAACACGTCTGGTGAAAAACATACTTTAAAATGGAAAAAACAAAAAAAATGGTAACAGATCCCCGTATTATGCGAGCCCCGCAAGTTACGGATTACGAATATTCGGCATGTCCCTCGTAAGGAGGAAGCTGTTGTCGAACTGCGTCCTTTACCTACAGTATGTCGGACGTGGCGCCACGGTCCGCGCGCTCTCCGTGTGCAGGGAGCGACGTCCGGCGCAGAGAACAAAGGCGGCTGTGACTGCGGTGACGGAGTGCCCTTCCCTCGCCGGCCGTGCGTGCGTGCCGCGTGGCCCGGGCGGCGTGTTTGGCCGCGGGCTACGGCCAACCGCCGGCCCCGGGCGCGGCCAGTGGCGGCGTGCCGGCGGCGGGTGGGTGCGGGGGCGGCGGCCACGCCCCCAGGACATCCGCGCCGCCATGCCGGCCCGCCGCCAAATTCCAGCAGGCGACGCCGAACGCTCCCAGCTGAGGCACCTGCAAGACGGGAATCGAGGAGAAGCTGCGCATGTGGAACGAGCTAAGCAACATGAAAGACATAATCACATTTTTCTGCCACTTGAACATACCAAGAATGTTGGTTTCAGTTGTGCGGGGAGGGGGGGGGCTCATTCTTTGTTTCTCTCTCTAAATCTCCCCCCCCCCCCCCCAGCCTCCTTGCTGTCAGGCTAATTTCCAGATTAGATGCGCACCACGTTAATAATAATACACAACTAGCTCTTTATTCACATGAAGGGCTGAGTGTTATTGACAAGGAATTTCAGATCGATTCCGTATTTCTCGATTTCCGGAAGGCTTTTGACACTGTACCACACAAGCGGCTCTTAGTGAAATTGCTTGCTTATGGAATATCGTCTCAGTTACGTGACTGGATCTGTGACTTCCTGTCAGAGAGGTCACAGTTAGTAGTAATTGGCGGAAAGTAATCGAGTAAAACAGAAGTGATTTCAGGCGTTCCCCAAGGTAGTTTTATAGGCCCTTTGCTGTTCCTTATCCATATAAACGATTTGGGAGACTATCTGAGTACTCGTCTTCGGTTGTTTGCAGATGACGCTGTCGTTTAGCGACTAATAAAGTCATCAGAAGATCAAAACAAACTGCAAAACGATTTAGAAGAAATATCGGAATGGTGCGAAAAGTGGCAGCTGACCTTAAATAACGAAAAGTGTGAGGTCACCCACATGATTGCTAAAAGGAACTCGTTAAACTTCGGTTACACGATAAATCAGTCTAATCTAAAAGCCATAAATTCAACTAAATACCTGGGTATTACATTTGCGAACTACTTCAATTAGAAGGAACACATAGAAAACGTTGTGGGAAAGGCTAACGAAAGACTGCGTTTTATTGGCACGACACTTAGAGAAAATGTAACAGACCTACTAAGGAGACTGCCTACACTACGCTTGTCCGTCCTCTTTTAGGATACTGCTGCGAGGTGTGGGATCCTTACCAGATAGGACTGACGGAGTACATCGAAAAAGTTCAAAGAAAGGCAACACGTTTTGTATTATCGCGAAATATGGGAGAGAGTGTCACAGAAATGATACAGGATTTGGGATGGATATCATTAAAAGAAAGGCGTTTTTCGTTGCGACGGAATCTTCTCACGAAATTCCAATCACCAACTTTCTCCTCCAAATGAGAAAATATTTTGTTGACACCTACTTACATAGGGAGGAACGATCACCAAGATAAAGTAAGGGAAATCAGAGCTGGTACGGAAAGATATAGGTGTTCATTCTTTCCGCGCGCTATACGAGATTGGAATAATAGAGAATTGTGAAGGTGGTTCGATGAACCCTCTGCCAGGCACTTAAATGTGATTTGCAGAGTATCCATGTAGATGTAGATGTAGATGTAGATGAATAAGAATAAAGTACAGGATAATTCCAAATGAATGTAGCATAAAGAAAGAATGTCGGCGACTACAGTAATGACTATTTCAGAAATACACTTATAGACTGAAACGTTAAGTCTCGCCGTTGCTATGGACATTCACAGATGTTCGATGTGGGCCCCATTTGTGACACGACAGATGTCTCTTCGGCACTACATTTCCTGCCAGGCCCGTTCCAACGTAGTGAAGTGACCCGCGCGGAGCATCCGGTGCCTTAGCAGCTATAAGTCCTGCGGAAATGTAGATACGTAAACAATGTTCTTCTCACTCTCCCAAAAGAAAAAGCCGTTGCCGTAAGTTCAGGCGACCTAGGGGCAGGGGGGAGGAGGGGGGCTCACAACAAGAACGGCACACCATTAGACTCTGCCCAACTTATTCAGCACTGTGTAAGACGTTCGTTGAGTGGACTACGTACGATGTTATCCCAGTGTGGCGGTGCTCCATTTTTGCTGAAAAATGAAGTCAGGCGACTGCTTCGGAGAATCACGTTCGTGTTGAAGCGGTTGTTGGCTGCTGTAGACGATGGCGTCTATACTAATGAAGGTTAGTTTTGAAACATCCCCTTAGAAAAATTAAAGAATGACTGTGCTGGTAAACTTCTACGTTATTTGATTTTCAAACAGTCGAGCAAAACTCAGCGTACTCAAATAGTTTTCTCTTTACTTATTCTGATCATCCCTAAACTGACACACAATATGTTTAGTGCAACAGAATCTGACTTTCAATAATCCATACAAAAGAATGGCCCTGACTAACAATAACCTATACCTTTCATGAATCACTTACCTCACAAAAATCTTCGTTACTCAAACTACTGCAATACAGCGAGCGCCAATACTGCCAGCTAAATAAAAGATTCTAACTACTGAAGGCACTGACTAATGATAGCCATAGTTAGGAAATGAAAGGTTTTGATAGAGGACAAACAATGTATTTACCTCAATTATGTTCAAAAGTCATCATTCATGACATCCATCTTTACAAATTTCCTTTTTCTGACGGACAAACATCCAGATCGTCCGCTCTCAAAACTCTGGCATCTCTCTCTCCACATCCACCACTGCTGGCGGCTCCCGTCCAACTGCCCAACGCTACACGCTCTTCACATCCAACTGCCCAACACTACACAAGTGAATATTCCAACAATGAGTCCAACCAGCCACAGACTGCACACAGTACAGTCAGTGATTTTCATACAGAGCGCTACGTGGCGTTGCCAACATAAAAACCTAACCAGCCTACTTACAGTTTGAAGAGAAGTTGCAAAATTATAACTTGTGAAGACGATTTCTGTGTTTCCCTGTAAGTGTTGAAGTTGTCGTTCGCCTACCCATCGGTTGCTGTCCCGAGTGTGGCTGGCATCGAACTAACCTCGGAGGGGTTCATTTGATGGTTAACATAATAGATGGGACAACATAGGGAAGCTACAGACAAGTGAAAATGCTTCTGTTTTGCTAAAATCTACTGTAGAGTTGCTCCAGATAATGAATTGACGAGGGAGCATGATACACGAGTATAACCGTAAATTAATGAAAGCCAGGTTTTATTGCTTCTTGCTGCAGGGCACGAATATAAAATATAAACCATTTAATCTTATCAAAGGCGCTGAATTAAAACGGTCCGGCCCTTGAACTACGAGAGAATGCTAAGACAGCAAAAAATGGAGAGCTTTGTTCACTAGTATGAAAGGCAACGGCAGCCACGGTAGGGGCAACTGTTGTTGTAGCACCTTTACTAGCGGCCGGTCCATTGCATATTGAACTATTAACAGCATAACAGCGAACGGTACTGGATGTGAACCTTGCGCAACCTCGCTAGCAGAACAGTCCATGGCGGCAATCGGCGCTCTAAGCATGCACACCGACACTAAGATGGCTGCTGATCCCGAACTCACGACCGTCGTTGATTGCTCACCTCCCTTCAGCTCGATCAATAATCACCACTGGCCCGATCATGGCGTCTCTCGTCACTTTTTGGCAGAGGAACCCACACACACTAAGCTTCCGCCGTCAAGAAGAAGTACACATAACCAGCACTGCGGTTACTGTTACCTCCCCTGTGCACCGGTCAGAAACCACGGCCCAGGGTTTGGGACAGCTGAAGAGGCCGCAACTTCCGCGAAAACGACGGGCTTTCTCGCGTCCTTCCTCGGCAAGTATTCGCGGCCCGATTTCGAAACTAATGGCTGGCTACGCTCTGCCTGTTTTCGCCATCTTACAATACGGTAGAATTAATTAAGGAGAATTAATTAAGGACCCAGATAATTCGTCCGCCTCCACGAGTCCGTAATCCGCTAGTAGGCAAGCCGGTGGTGATCTCAGATCGTCGGGGAAAATTCATTTGATAACGAACAATTATAGATTCGTTATGATGACTTTTTAAATAACAATTTAATCTACTCGAGATGCATATCAAACGAAAGATAATTTTCTGAATAACTCGAATCTGATGTTAAAATTATTGATTTAATCTACGTAGTGCTACTCAGCTGGACCCTGCTGCAGCAGAGGTTGATGGCAAACCTTGTGGCCAGTTTACGAGAAGTCTGCACTCTAAAATGTTCTAAAGAAGCATGCGGGTTTTGTGTATCCCATATGATTAAAACATGCATGCTTCTTCACTTTGCCACTTACGTGAAACGTCAGAGTGCAGGCGTATGTCTGTGAAACTGTCCTCCTCCATCTGTACATGAAGATCAATTGATACCTGTCTCCGTTTTGGTTTAGCGACTAATTTTAGCACCTCCAGGATTTTAATTCTGTAAACCTTGAAATGTAGAGGTTTGCGCAGCACACGCCACGCTATTGATTGCGACACAATGCGACTGATACGACGCGTTGACTTTCTGGGGTTTCTTTTGTAGACAGTACGAATGATTTTCACCACCGCATTCTCGACGGATAGCCGTCCTGTAGTTGTCTTCTTGCATTTGCGTCCTCTCTCCTCGATTTGCTTTACACATCTAGCAATGTTGTGACGGTGTGTTGCCACTTCACCAAACTTGGTCCGAAAAGATCTTTGAACTATCAGCGATGCTCTTGCGTATTCTGTGATATGATAAGCTTTATCTATAGGCCGTGATAGACTGGGCTTCAAGCAGGATGTTGGAAATCCGGGTTCGAGTCCCGACCGGCACAAATTTTCGTATGCCACTTTTCGGTAGCAAATTTGTACGTAACACAGTTAATTTCAAGGAATTCACATTCAGCGAATTAATTTCACCGTATTTAATACAGCTATAGGTTGTCAAAGTGTCTATTCTTTGTGACACGCATGCAAATATGTCTAATCTTGTCCTAGCGATCCTTACGGGACAGATACATAGGTGACTGTAGTATATTCCTGGATACATTGTTTAAAGCTCGTTCTTGATGCTAGGTAGGCTTTCTCGGGATAGTTTGCCTCGTTCTTCAAGCGTCTGCAGGCTCATTTCCTCATGGGTGAAACAAATCTGTGACCGTTAGTTCAGCCTTTGTCTGCATTAGTTGCATATCTCACCGCAGTTTAGGAAGTAGTTCCGCCTCGAGCACCGAGCGCGAAAGTTTATCACTTCACCGCAACTTCGCTCGCACTTAGAGATTCATGATCGGCTCGTTGATACAATTCATGTAACATCTGGTCAGGTTCATACTGCCTATTTTGATTACGGTTTTTTATAAAATTTTTGGATCTACTACAAGTAGATATGTTGCTTTTGAGTCATGGTTCTCAAGTTCCTTCTCAAGTTTCCTTCGAGCATTGTGATGCTACCATTCCAAAAGTGCTTTTTTGCTAAAGGGGAACTAGATTATATCATTGTCCGAATGTTTCACATCCCGCCTTAACTTGACGACGGTTTACGTATGAAGGTGTTTCTCTCTTACGGTGATGTGAGGGGTATGCGACGGGAACGCTGGTCCAGTCAACATCGGTTGTTGAATCCGTTCAGTGAAGATGGCAGTCAAACGTAACGTTCCTTCCCATCTACTGCTCTGTTGTTACTGCAGTCATATAACATATAGTGGGCTAGTGAGGACGTGTTTTCTCGGCAGTGAAAGTGGCCATCTTAGATCCAATTGCCCGCGGTGGATTTTTTTTACTGAAGTCCTTATTTAAACAACGACGCAAATGGTTAGCTGTTCTCGTTTTTGCTTCTCACGAGGATGAAACGTTTTCCCCGTTGCAACGGAACTGCTACCGGCTTTCCGCCTTTACACTCGCAGCGTAGTCGTGAAATTGTTGTTGCCAAGCCCGCAGTGTCCGCAGTGCAACAGAAGAGACATCGCACACAGGATGGTGGGGAGACGGATGCGTCTACTCGCCAAACGCTCCTCCCTGAAGTAACTTTGTCGGTTAATGTACCTTGTAGTGCTGAGTCCTGCAGCCGGCCGGGGTGGCCGAGCGGTTCTAGGCGCTACAGTCTGGAATCGCGCGACCGCTACGGTCGCAGGTTCGAATCCTGCCTCGGGCATGGATGTGTGTGATGTCCTTAGATTAGTTAGGTTTAAGTAGTTCTAAGTTCTAGGGGACTGATGACCGCAGAAGTTAAGTCCCATAGTGCTCAGAGCCATTTGAACCATTTGAGACCTGCATTCCTAATGGGTCGACAGAGCGAAAACAGCTGCTGAGGTATGTAGTGTTTCTCCTAGTATTCCTCCCGCAGATGAGATAACTCCTCCGGAACCAACCAAGGGTGCAGGCCGAAGTGGCCGAGCGGTTCTAGGCGCTACAGTCTGGAACCGCGCGACCGCTACGGTCGCAGGTTCGAATTCTGCCTCGGGCATGGATGTGTGTGATATCCTTAGGTTAGTTAGGTTTAAGTAGTTCTAAGTTCTAGGGGACTGATGACCTCAGAAGTCCCATAGTGCTCAGAGCCAACCAAGGGCTGTGAAGCCGTTCAGCCATTTGATGTTCCAGTGATTCAACAGCAGCAAATTGAGACGCCCCTAAAACTATCTGTTCCCTTGATATCACCCACTCTTGAATGACTAACTGTTGTGCCTCCTGTGGAGGCGACTTATGGCTATGAAAGGCTAGCAGTAGACCCAGATGTCGTGATGCCTGACCCCTCTCCTGTATGTCGATCTGAATTGCAAGGATCTCATCCTGCGGAGTGGACCTCTGAGGCTCTCCGTTTGTCACCTAATTTGGCTAATGCTCTAGAACCGGCTACGTTCCCGATTGCGTCCAACCTAAGCGGGTGGTGGCTCGTAAGAAGAAGAAACATAAAAATTCAGAGACGAGGGTGGGAGCCCCTTGCCCTCTGACTTGTCACTGCACTCAGCAGTGGGTCTATACACACACTGATTACGTAACTCAGTTGGTCAGAAGCTCGAATTTCGTTTCTTGTTGTTAGGATCTGCAAGCTTATAAGTTTCTATCTTTGAATGTTAATGGGGCGGAATCGAACCTGCGGCTCGTATCATTCCGTCAGTTTATCTACGATTCCTGTCAGGATGTCCTGTCCTACAGGTGTTTCATGTAGCTCCTGAATGTTGCACGAGGACTGCCTTGTTTTCTAGGGAGAGTATTCCCACTGAAGGAATTGAATTTCTTAATAATGATAGAGGAATAGGATGTACTTTTCTTCACGAGACCTTGATTCTCCTTTATGCACAGTCCGGTACGGACGCACTTTGGATCGCCTCGACTTCTTAAGGAACGCGTAGTTTATTTGTTACGCAAAAGTCCGCAGAATATTTTGATAGGTGACGAGTTTAACTGTGTTGCGTCCTTTAGATTAGTCTCCCAGTTTAAATATCTGTCGAGAATTCCAAGATTTACTTCGTTCCATGAAACTGCAAAATGTTTGGGTCTGTCAGTATTCGACCCTTGTCAAATATACCTATTTTACTTATACTTCTAGCAGTAGGCTTGTCAGATCTTATTTATCTGATAGGGTGAGTGGTAGGATTTTGGTTGTCCATGTATTCCTCGCCTACTTTGAATCACTCATGACAGTGGGTGAAATTGTCTCGATAACCATGGATGCTGAATGTGGCGCACGTGAAGGATCCCTCTCTCGATGAGGTTGAAACGTCCCCTTAGAAAAATTATAAATGACTGTGCTTAAACTGACACACAATATTTTTATCGCAACGCAGTCTGATTTTCAATAATCCCTACAAAAGAATGGCCATGACTAACAATAAACTATACCTTTCATGAATCACTTACCTCACAAAGATCTTCGTTATTCGAACTACTGCAATACAGCGAGCGCCAATACTGCCAGCTAAATAAAAGATTCTAACTACTGAAGGCAATAACTACTGATAGGCATAGTTATCAAATGAAAGATTTTGATAGAGAACAAACAATGTGGCCGGCCGCGGTGGCCCAGGGGTTCTAGGCGCGTCAGTCCGGAGCCACGCGCCTGCTACGGTCGCAGGTTCGAATCCTGCCTCGGGCATGGATGTGTGTGATGTCCTTAGGTTAGTTAGGTTTAAGTAGTTCTAAGTCTAGGGGACTGATGACCTCAGATGTTAAGTCCCATAGTGCTCAGAGCCATTTTTGAACAAACAATGTGTTTACCTTAATAGTGTTCAAAAGCCATAATGTATATATCAGTTCATGATATCCAGTATTACAAATTTACTCTTTCTGGCGGACACACGTCCAGATCGTCCGCTCTTAAAATTCTACCATCTCTCTCCACACGTCCACCACTGCTGGCGGGTCACCTCAAACTGCCCAACGCTATGCGCTGTTCACATCCAACTGTGCACCATTACAGTAGCGAATATTTCAACAATGCCAACCAGCCACAGACTGCACACAGCACAGTCAGTGATTTTCATACAGAGCGCTACGTGGTGTTACCAACATAAAAACCTAAACAGCCTACTTACAAGGTGATCCGGGAATTGTGGGACCGTAGTGTCCGTTCAACTGCGCGAAACCCCTCTATTTTAGAATGGTGGGTTCAGCTGGCAAAGCCCACGCCCAGACAAACGCTGATACTATTCTATGCTGATAGAGCGCGGCTATTTCGGAGAACACAACCCTTTTTCTATTCTCTCTCACGTGCCCTATATGAAAGTCCTCACCAGGTTCCGCTGCGGACTGCAGACGTCAGGCATGTAAAGGCGCAGTTGTTACGGTTGAAGCAGCGTCAAAATGGAAGGGATAAGAATGCGATCCAAAGCACGTTCCAGGTAGAGGATGAACTGACCACTTCATATCACCTGAATCAACATCAGACTCGTAGTCGACATGCGTGAATCACGTCTCTCAAGACAGACTTAGTGGCATAAACGTGGTTCTTAGTTGGTCTGTCTGTAACGAAAGGAAACGAAGACGGCTCACCATCACTTGTAAATCATTCTGGTACATGTATTTAAGTACGAGGATTAGCTACTGAAACTGCCGCACCCATAATTTAACTACCCCGTCCACCCATCGCACGACACAATGCTGCTGGAAAGCTTCTGGTGTCGGATAGGCTTTCCTGCCCTTGCTTTTTCATTTAGGCCAGCCTTAACCAACGAAAGCAGGTTTCCAAATGTCAATCGCATCGCTTTCGCATAAACCACGACCGTTGAGTAGCTTGTTGTCTCACTCGCTGTAGGACGAAACTGGGAGAAAAGGTAATGTGCTGAAGTGCAGGAAACCACTGACAGCTGCCAGAGGTTATCAGCAGAGACTATGAATGCTAGAAGGAAGACTAGGGCTTGCTTTATAATTTACGGAGAGAGAACGCCATATGTACTGCATTTTCTGAAATCTGTTTAAGTAGGCAGCAAGTCTGAGAAAGATAGATGAGAATGAGGGGCTCTTATAAGGAAATGACTCGACAAAGAACTGAAATATTAATGAACACTTTTGTTAAGGGTATACTGTCCACGCGTCTTCTAGAACACGGACTCCTCCTTCTGTTTAGCAGGTGCACGTCTTGTTTCTGGAGGGGTACGTTGGAGGACGCTAACGGGGATAAGACTCTATTCGATATAATGACATGCACAGAGTATCCTCGCTCAAAGTGCAAGTCCCCCACTACGGTCAATATGTATGAAAATGAATTGTGCACAGGGAAACGGAAGGGAGGGTTGGTCCTAAAACGTGGACTGTAGCTGCGTGCCCTCATAAATAATAATAATTAATAAGTAGTTATGGTGACGAACAGCTACTGTAATGAAACAAGGATTACAAATGACGAATATTTATTGATGATTGTGTTCAGAACAAGCATAAGGTCAAATAACTCTTTACGAGAGAATGAGTGCAGAATGTATATCAGTCTACATCTACATCTACATCTACATACATACTCCGCAATCCACCATACGGTGCGTGGTGGAGGGTACCTCGTACCACAACTAGCATCTGCTCTCCCTGTTCCACTCCCAAACAGAACGAGGGAAAAATGACTGCCTATATGCCTTTGTACGAGCCCCAATCTCTCTTTCCTTATCTTTGTGGTCTTTCCGAGAAATATAAGTTGGCGGCAGTAAAATTGTACTGCAGTCAGCCTCAAATGTTGGTTCTCTAAACTTCCTCAGTAGCGGTTGAAGAAAAGAACGCCTCCTTTCCTCCAGAGACTCCCACCCGAGTTCCTGAAGCATTTCCGTAACACTCGCGTGATGATCAAACCTACCAGTAACAAATCTAGCAGCCCACCTCTGAATTGCTTCTATGTCCTCCCTCAATCCGACCTGATAGGGATCCCAAACGCTGGAGCAGTACTCAAGAATAGGTCGTATTTGTGTTTTATAAGCGGTCTCCTTTACAGATGAACCACAGCTTCCCAAAATTCTACCAATGAACCGAAGACGACTATCCGCCTTCCCCAAAACTGCCATTACATGCTTGTCCCACTTCAAATCGCTCTGCAGTGTTACGCCCAAATATTTAATCGACGTGACTGTGACAAGCGCTACACTACTAATGGAGTATTCAAACATTACGGGATTCTTTTTCGTATTCATCTGTATTAATTTACATTTATCTATATTTAGAGTTAGCTGCCATTCTTTACACCAATTACATATCATGTCCAAGTCATCTTGTATCCTCCTACAGTCACTCAACGACGACACCTTCCCGTACACCACAGCATCATCAGCAAAGAGCCGCACATTGCTATCCACCCTATCCAAAACATCCACACTTCCCTGGGGCACTCCAGATGATACCCTCATTCTCCGAATTGCACTGTTAAACCACGGTGGGTCGTTTCCGTCCGTAACCCACTTTTTCGGCACTTACTTCTCCAATGCGTGGTTTACAATGTGTTTAAAATTTGCCCATAATTCTTCCACGTCCATCGTACCGGAAGTAAATGAAGTCGATTAATTTACTAAGGGGGTTGCTAACAACTGCTTATCTGCTCTTTCTAGTAAGAATACTCTCCTAGCCTTCTTGACCGACTTTTTAACTTTCGTAACCATAGTCGTAATGACAACATCATGATCACTAATCCCTGTCTCAACACTGACACCGTCGAATAGGTCTGGTCTGTTCGTGGCTACCAGATCTAAAATATTTTATTACGCGTTGGCTGTCGATTTATTTGCTCAAGACAGTTTTCGGATAATGTTTTCCAAAGTAATTCACACGACGGCTTGTCTGTACCACCTGTAATGAATCCATAGACATCCCATTCTATACTAGGTAGGTTGAAGTCGCCTCCGACTAATATAGCATGATCCGGGTACTTCTTCGATACAGAGTGTATACTCCCTTTGAATGAGTCTAGAACTGTCACGGTGGAACCTGGTGGCCGGTAATAACACTCAACAATTAACTTTATTTCTCCAAGCCCTGTTAAACGTGTCCAGATGACTTCACAATCACACTCTACTTCGACCTCAGTAGACACAATATTTTTGTCAACTGCAATGAAGACACCACCTCCTACGGTATCTACTCTGTCTTGCCGATACACGTTCCAACCCTCACTAAATATTTCAGAACTTCCTATATCAGGGTTCAGCCAGGTCTCAGTTCCGAGAATAATGTGCGCGCCACACTCTTCCTGGAGGGCAGTAAATTCAGGAACTTTATTCCGAACACACTGAAAATTTACTGCTAATATCTTGATAGCTGAATTGTCTTTACACTGAGCGCGTGCTGATTTCCCTGCCTGCGCATCGATTGGTGAGTGTTCATCAGGACACCTCACACTACTGCCTAGCCTAAAAAAAACCCATGTGCACGCCACAAGTACTCTGCTACCCGAGTAGCCGCTTACTTTGTGTAGTGCACCCCTGACCTATCTAGGGGCGTCCTACAATTCCGCACCCAATAGCGCAAGTCTAGAAATCTGCAGCCAAGACCGTCACAGAGTCGACGAAGCCTTTGGTTGAGACCTTACACTCGGCTCCAGACCAAAGGACCCCGATCCACTCTGGGAACGATGCTGCAAATATAGAGCTCTGCTTGCACCCCGGTGGGAGGCCAGCGGTCTTCACCAAATCCGCCAGCCACCTGTACGAACTGAGGATCGCCTCGGAACCCAAGTCACAGGCATCATTGTTGCCGACGTGAGCAACTACTTGCAGACGACTGCACCCCGTACTCTCGATAGCCGCGGGCAAGGCCGCCTCCACATCTTGGATGAGGCCCCCCCAGCAGACAAACCGAGTGGACGTTGGATTTCTTTCCAGCCCCGTACGCTATTTCCCTAAGGGGCTCCATCACCCGCCTAACGTTAGAGCTCCCAATAACTAGCAAGCCTTTGCCCCCGAGTGCCTGCTTGGGCCCTGCTGAAGGAGCGGCCACCTGCCCACTGACAGGATGAACGGGCGAGGCCAGCTGGACAGCCTCCACATTGACCCTCCGCCTCGAGCGACGCAACGCGTTGCAGTCCTCCACTCACCCTGAGGTGAGGCCGGCCCCAGCGCGCCGGGTACACACTAGAAGGTGCCTCGGCGGCTGAGACAGCGGCGCAGCAAGCGACACCTGGGATGTCTCAAGCGACGCGCCAGACCCTCCGCCATCGCTGCACCTCGAGGCAGCAGCCTGAAGGCGGCTGACCGTGGCCAACAGGACGTTCAGCTGCTCTCGAACCGCGGCCTGTTCCTCCTGCGCCCGCACACAGCACGCACACACTCTAGCCATCCTACTGCAATAATGATAATTATGGATTACTAGGAAGGAAGGGATAGGAAATGATCTGACAATATGACCCAAATGGCTAAGAGACGTGTCCGCCAGCGCTAACTATTAATCGCTAAATTAAATTGGTGGTGATGATTACAAAGGGACGTTAGTGAATAAAGGACTGGGAACCCCAAAGAGCAAAAACATGGCTGTGAAATCACTTTAAAAGTGGCTGGTCAGTTAATACGGAACAATGCACCTGTTATTTTGTATGATTCTCTAACGCTGTTTTGTTGCAAAACTTACATCAATTTTGTGATACAAGGTACAATGAGATCGCAAGCGGAGATGAAGTGGCAAGGTGCGGCCCATCTGATCTCCAGAAAGCTACTGACTGTCCTCTGAATTGCTAAAGCTGCAAATCGATCGCTTCTTTCCAGTTCCAGAGCTCAAAGTCGACTGCAGAATCCGACTGCGTCACCGAATTACAAACATCGAATTCCTCTGTAAGCTTATGTCCTTATTCCTTCGTGATGAGACTACAGTTTAAGTCAATCTGAGGCAGCCATCTTATTCTTACAATCAGAAAATTTTTAACAGTTTTGCTCTTGAAGGCTTGGCCGAACTTTCAGAAAGATTGTGAGGGCCAGCCTATGACAACTCCCCATTCCAAAAAGTTGTGACTACTGACCTATCGGAATTCGTCACACCCAAGGTTTCGAGCGCCGTCCAACAAAAAGCCGTCCCACCAAAACTTTTTGTATCTCTCCTTTCGCAGTTTTTACGGTCATGGCACTACTGCCCCAGTGGTACGAAACAGAAGACTCACCTGCGGAGCCATCCTGTGGCTCCTGCTCAATGGTGAGATGTTATCTTTACGAATCGCGCAGCAGTGAGAGGGTGACTGAGTCATTTTGGAGAAATCTCTGTATTCATATTCGCTACTGTGGCAAGGTTTGAGGGCACTCACTGAACTCTCAGCACGCAAGCACCATCTTCCACTAGCGTTGCTAGTTCGGTCGAAGGTTCACGCTACCCTCAGCTACAGAGAATGGGTCGAGTGCTGCTACGGCG
The DNA here is from genome assembly GCF_023864275.1 of Schistocerca cancellata. Classification (NCBI taxonomy): domain Eukaryota; kingdom Metazoa; phylum Arthropoda; class Insecta; order Orthoptera; family Acrididae; genus Schistocerca; species Schistocerca cancellata. The sequence goes on along the minus strand of NC_064631.1, from coordinate 597,836,578 downwards.
GAGCTCAAGCACGTCGGTGGTCCCGCTCCTCTCTCCCTCCGCCCCCTCCACCCCCCTTCCCCCCCCACCCCTCGCCAACAAACTTATCGTATCTCCGCTGACTTGCCCCGCCTGCTGAGGCTGCGGGAGCCACTGGACCGTAATTCCAGTCCCTGCTGACTCAACAGTCATTTTAGAATCAAAATATATTTTGCATATACATTAGAACTCAAGGATGAAAGTGTCCTATCACATGGAGTTTACTGGGTGAAAAAGAATGAAACGCGAGGCTGGCTACTGCGATGACGCATTTCAACGTCCATGGTTGATGCTATTGACAAGTCTCTCAAATCTGTATGTATTTTATATCACAATGATTAATTTAGACATCACAGAGTGTAGAACGGTAAAAAATAGTACTCTTTAATAATAAATAACTGTAATTTTAGAGGCCGGCCGGAGTGGCCGAGCGGTTAAAGGCGCTACAGTCTGGAACCGCACGACCGCTACGGTCGCAGGTTCGAATCCTGCCTCGGGCATGGATGTGTGTGATGTCCTTAGGTTAGTTAGGTTTAAGTAGTTCTAAGTTCTAGGGGACTTATGACCACAGCAGTTGAGTCCCATAGTGCTCAGAGCCATTTGAACCATTTGTAATTTTAGAGTAAACAGTTATAGTTTAATGAATCTTACAGTAAAATCTCCTGCCCAATACGTGTGATGGGTAATTCCATTTTCTTGAGCTCATCACCTCCGCCACTGCGGTGAGGTGCTGACTCAGCCTTTTCAGGCAGGCCGAGGGGACAACGTGAAGAACTCAATAGAATGACAGAGGTATACACAATGACTTGGTGCCAACTGAAATAATGTTCGTATTTGTGTGTGTTTGGGAGGGGGTGGGGAAAGGGAAGTGCAGTGCAGTGTATTGTAGTGCACTATGGAGAGTATATATGTGTAGTGTGGTCAGTGGCTAGCGATGTGATACAAATGAATAAAGTGAATGTATTTTTTTTTTTTTGCATTACTTGTAAATCTGTTCCAAGAGAAAGAAAAAGAGAAAAACTGCACACATCAAAAGTAGCAACACAACAAGTTTATCTAAACCGACACGAGAGAGTATCGCTGGATGCATGACTTAATTTAAAAATGTTTCCTTTTTCAATTACGACGACTTGTTAATCTAGACAAGTCTAGTTTCTCGGAGAGTAGTTTACAAGTACCTGATGCTTCGAGATCTGACCTGACACAATAGAAAGGCTGGGGCTTCGCACTAGGGTACAGTTGGCAGTGGTGGTAAGACACATTTTGTCTACAGCCATGAACAAGTAGTTTTTACGCGAGTCTGTGCACGAGCCACGTCGCTTTGCCTTAATCTATTCCACTGACGCAAAAATAAGTCGCTTCTAGAGCAGATCTCACTTTCGGAATCATAAAATAATTGCGGCAGCCCAAATAAAACACGGACTGTAGCATTATAGGTATCTAGGATTGGTACAGTCGCACTAATTGGAAATTCTGGAGCATTTTGTCCTTGAGCATGGTCATTGACCTCAATGGTCATTATGCGATGATGAAGCTCATGCATCACGTCATGACCGCGAAATCCTGATGTCATAAGCCTTATCACTGACGTCACCTTTATCAGCGGGAAAGCATCAATCTCCTTAGCTCTAGACGATCACAGCGCAGTATGAAAAAATCCAAGCTGGCGGAAATAGTGCAATGCGTTAATGGGAAATTTTAAACGCTCTCCCCTACTCACCCTCTGTCTCAGGCCACCGAAAAAATTCGCTATGAAGGAGACAAACCAGCTGTGTCCTTTATCTCCTCTCCCTCTCTTCTTTCCATCCAATAAGAGTATGTTATTGTTGTTGTGGTCTTCAGTCCTGAGACTGGTTTGATGCAGCTCTCCATGCTACTCTACCCTGTGCAAGCTTCTTCATCTCCCAGTACCTCCTGCAGCCTACATTCTTCTGAATCAGCTTAGTGTATTCATCTCTTGGTCTCCCTCTTCGATTTTTACCCTCCACGCTGCCCTCCAATACTAAATTTGTGACCCCTTGATGCCTCAGAACATGTCCCACCAATGGACCCCTTCTTCTAGTCAAGTTGTGCCACAAGATCCTCTTCTCCCCAATTCTATTCAATACCTCCTCATTAGTTATGTGATCTAATCTTCAGCATTCCTTTGTAGCACCACATTTCGAAAGCTTCTATTCTCTTCTTGTCTAAACTATTTATCGTCCACATTTCACTTCAATACATGGCTACACTCCATGCAAATACTTTCAGAAACGACTTCCTTACATTTAGATCTATAGTCGATGTTAACAAATTTTTCTTCTTCAGAAACGCTTTCCTTGCCATTGCCAGTCTACATTTTATATCCTCTCTACTTAGACCATCATCAGTTATTTTCCTCCCCAAATATCAAAATTCCTTTACTACTTTAAGTGTCTCATTTCCTAATCTAATTCCCTCAGCATAACCAGACTTAATTCGACTACATTCCATTATCCTCGTTTTGCTTTTGTTGATATTCATCTTATACCCTCCTTTCAAGACACTGTCCATTCCGTTCAACTGCTCTTCCAAGTCCTTTGCTGTCTCTGCCAGAATTACAATGTCATCGGCGAACCTCAAAGTTTTTATTCCTTCTCCGTGGATTTCAATACCTACTACGAATTTTTCTTTTGTTTCCTTTACTGCTTGCTCAATATACAGATTGAATCACATTGGGGATAGGCTACAACCCTGTCTCACTCCCTTCCCAACCACTGCTTCCTTTTCATACCCCTCTGCTTTCCGCACAAATTGTAAATATCCTTTCGCTCCCTGTATTTTACCCCTGCCACCTTCACAACTTGAAAGAGAGTATTCCAATCAACATTGTCAATAGCTTTCTCTAAGTCTACAAATGCTGGAAACGAAGGTTTGCCTTTCCTTAATATTTCTTCTAAGATAAGTCGTAGGGTCAGTATTGCCTCACGTGTTCCACCATTTCTACGGAATCCAAACTGATCTTCCCCGAGGTTGGCTTCTATCAGTTTTTCCATTCGTCTGTACAGAATTCGCGTTAGTATTTTGCAGCTGTGACTTATTAAACTGATAGTTTAAGCTAACACTTGGTTTAAGAATCATGATAGAAGGTTGTATACATGGAAGAACCCTGGAGATACTAAAAGGTATCAGATAGATTATATAATGGTAAGACAGAGATTTAGGAACCAGGTTTTAAATTGTAAGATATTTCCAGGGGCAGATGTGGACTCTGACCACAATCTATTGGTTATGACCTGTACATTAAAACTGAAGAAACTGCAAAAAGGTGGGAATTTAAGGAGATGGGACCTGGATAAACTGAAAGAACCAGAGGTTGTACAGAGTTTCAGGGAGAGCATAAGGGAACAATTGACAGGAATGGGGGAAAGAAATACAGTAGAAGAAGAATGGGTAGCTTTGAAGGATGAAGTAGTGAAGGCAGCAGAGGATCAAGTAGGTAAAAAGATGAGGGCTAGTAGAAATCCTTGGGTAACAGAAGAAATATTGAATTTAATTGATGAAAGGAGAAAATATAAAAATGCAGTAAATGAAGCAGGCAAAAAGGAATACAAACGTCTCAAAAATGAGATCGACAGGAAGTGCAAAATGGCTAAGCAGGGATGGCTAGAGGACAAATGTAAGGATGTAGAGGCTTATCTCACTAGAAGTAAGATAGATACTGCCTACAGGAAAATTAAAGAGACCTTTGGAGATAAGAGAACCACTTGTATGAATATCAAGAGCTCAGATGGAAATCCAGTTCTAAGCAAAGAAGGGAAAGCAGAAAGGTGGAAGGAGTATATAGAGGGTCTATAAAAGGGCGATGCACTTGAGGACAATATTATGGAAATGGAAGAGGATGTAGATGAAGATGAAATGGGAGATACGATACTGCGTGAAGAGTTTGACAGAGCACTGAAAGACCTGAGTCGAAACAAAGCCCCCGGAGTAGACAACATTCCATTGGAACTACTGACGGCCTTGGAGAGCCAGTCCTGACAAAACTCTACCATCTGGTGAGCAAGATGTATGAAACAGGTGAAATACCCTCAGACTTCAAAAAGAATATAATAATTCCAATCCCAAAGAAAGCAGGTGTTGACAGATGTGAAAATTACCGAACAATCAGTTTAATAAGCCACAGCTGCAAAGTACTAACACGAATTCCTTACAGACGAATTGAAAAACTAGCAGAAGCCGACCTCGGGGAAGATCAGTTTGGATTCCGTAGAAATACTGGAACACGTGAGGCAATACTGACCTTACGACTTATCTTAGAAGAAAGATTAAGGAAAGGCAAACCTACGTTTCTAGAATTTGTAGACTTAGAGAAAGCTTTTGACAATGTTGACTGGAATACTCTCTTTCATATTCTAAAGGCGGCAGGGGTAAAATACAAGGAGCGAAAGGCTATTTACAATTTGTACAAAAAACCAGATGGCAGTTATAAGAGTCGAGGGGCATGAAAGGGAGGCAGTGGTTGGGAAGGGAGTGAGACAGGGTTGTAGCCTCTCCCCGATGTTATTCAATCTGTATATTGAGCAAGCAGTAAAGGAAACAAAAGAAAAATTTGGAGTAGGTATTAAAATCCATGGAGAAGAAATAAAAACTTTGAGATTCGCCGATGACATTGTAATTCTGTCAGAGACAGCAAAGGACTTGGAAGAGCAGTTGAATGGAATGGATGGTGTCTTGAAGGGAGGATATAAGATGAACATCAACAAAAGCAAAACGAGGATCATGGAATGTAGTCGAATTAAGTCAGGTGATGCTGAGGGAATTAGATTAGGAAATGAGACTCTTACAGTAGTAAAGGAGTTTTGCTATTTGGGGAGCAAAATAACTGATGATGGTCGAAGTAGAGAGGATATAAAATGTAGACTGTCAATGGCAAGGAAAACGTTTCTGAAGAAGAAAAATTTGTTAACATCGAGTATAGATTTAAGTGTCAGGAAGTCATTTCTGAAAGTATTTGTATGGAGTGTAGCCATGTATGGAAGTGAAACATGGACGGTAAATAGTTTGGACAAGAAGAGAATAGAAGCCTCTGAAATGTTGTGCTACAGAAGAATGCTGAAGATTAGATGGGTAGATCACATAACTAATGAGGAAGTATTGAATAGGATTGGGGAGAAGAGAAGTTTGTAGCACAACTTGACCAGAAGAAGGGATCGGTTGGTAGGACATGTTCTGAGGCATCAAGGGATCACCAATTTAGTATTGGAGGGCAGCGTGGAGGGTAAAAATCGTAGGGGGAGACCAAGAGATGAATACACTAAGCAGATTCAAAAGGATGTAGGTTGCAGTAGGTACTGGGAGATGAAGAAGCTTGCACAGGATAGAGTAGCATGGAGAGCTGCATCAAACCAGTTTCAGGACTGAAGACCACAACAACACAACAGTTCGGTAATTTTCACATCTGTCAGCACCTGCTTTCTTTGGGATTGGAATTATTATATTTTTCTTGAATTCTGAGGGTATTTCGCCTGTCTCATACATCTTGCTCACCAGATGGTAGAGTTTTGTCAGGTCTGGCTCTCCCAAGGCTGTTAGTAGTTCTAATGGAATGTTGTCTACTCCGGGTGCCTTGTTTCGACTCAGGTCTTTCAGTGCTCTTACAAACTCTTCACGCAGTATCATATCTCCCATTTTGTAGATGAAGATCTACATCCTCTTCCATTTCCATAATATTGTCCTCAAGTACATCGCCCTTGTATAGACCCTCTATATACTCCTTCCACCTTTCTGCTTTCCCTTCTTTGTTTAGAACTGGGTTTCCATCAAAGCTCTTGATATTCATGCAAGTGGTTCTCCTTTCTCCAAAGGTCTCTTTAATTTTCCTGTAGGCAGTATCTGTCTTACCCGTAGTGAGATAAGCCTCTACATCCTTACATTTGTCCTCTAGCCATCCCTGCTCAGCCATTTTGCACTTCCTGTCGATCTCATTTTTGAGATGTTTGTATTCCTTTTTGCCTGCTCCATTTACTGCATTTCTGTATTTTCTCCTTTCAACAATTAAACTCAATATCTCCTCTGTTACCCAAGGGTTTCTACTAGCCCTCGTCTTTTTACCTATTTGATCCTGTGCTGCCTTCACTATTTCATCCCTCAAAGCGACCCATTCTTCTTTTACTGTATTTCTTTCCCCCATACCTGTCAATTGTTCCCTTATGCTCTCTCTGAAACCCTGTACAACCTCTGGTTCTTTCAGTTTATCCAGGTCCCATCCGATAAGAGTATAGTATTAGAAAATAGCCCAGTTGTACTAATTGGAAATTTAAAACCCTTTCCCCCATCCCCTGTTCTTCCCCATATCTCCAGCCAGTCATAGCACAGTATTAAGAATGCAAGACTGGGAAATAACCCAATTGTGTGAGTAGGAAATTTAAATCATAAAGTCAGATGCTAATATTAAAGCGAAGCATAAAACGAGGTCAGATTACGTTATAACCGATGTGCACGTCAAGCTATGTCCGCTTCCCACTCTCCCTCCTCCATCGGCAGTATAAAAAAATGTATTATGATGTAAACTGTGCCGTCCTAAAGCACCGATTGCGCACCGACCAGTGCAGCGCCACGAAACAGCACCAAGAAGGCGCTGACCCGCACGCCAATAGAGAAAAAGGGCAGACCCGCACATTTAGGAAGACAAAAGTTTAGCGCCCCCTGTCAGCGCTGACTTAACCAGCCGCCGATCGCTGGTCGGGACCAGTTCGGACATAGACTTTCAGAGCATCAGTACAAACAGGAAGACGACACACAGCCTGGGTCCTGTGAGCAGTAATAGTGGGTGAAAGTGATTGGATGTAGGAGGCACACGAATCACATCAAGCCACCTCATAACGAGAAGTTATGTTTACTTATTTTGTAGAGATAAAATGTTCTGTTAATCTGCAAGTGTTACGTGCAGATCAATTTGGGATTCCTGACACTGACCATCGCAACTTGTTTCCTTCCTTGCTTGTGGCTCTGCTGATGCCCACAGAAGTCGACGCAACATCTGGCGCCACGGATTACAGGACCAATGCTGTCTTCGCTCTTCACCTCTCCATCACACAATAATCTTTCTCTCTTTTCTTTCAGAGGAATGTTGCTACTGACTGTGTTCTTTCTCGCAGACTGTCCACTGCTCGTGATCTCGCGGTAACGTCCTCGCTTACCGATCACGGGGTCTCGGGTTCGATTCCCGGTGGGGTCAGGGATTTGCCCTGCCTCGAGATGGCTGATTGTTGTTGTGTCGTCTTCTTCATCATCATTCATCCCCATTACTGTCGGAGGAAGGCAACGGCAAACCACCTCCACTAGGACCGTGCCTAGTACGGCGGTGCGGGAATTCCCGCATCGTTCCCCTACGCTCTGTCACAGAGTATGGGACTTCATCATCATCTTGCAGACTAATCGCAATGCTTCCACTATTTGTCTTTTCATTGCTTATAATTAATTTATTTCAGCGCTCCTCTCATTAAAATGACCTGAAACTCGTGTCCTACACCACCTGCACTTATGACTCCGGCTGCTGTTGGCTTTCATCCAATGCAATTTAATCAGTTTCGGAAGCCCAAAATGTCGCAACTGATGACGGTAGTCCAGCAGCTCATTAATGCACAAGCCGCTGCTGCGTGAACTCCGCCACAACAGTCAGCCACATCCATTGTGCGCCTCCCTGCTAGAGATGGGGGATCCGCTCTTGAACTAATGCATAGAGTTGCATCTTTCAAAGGAGTGAACAATCAGTGATTCAGAAAAAAAGAACGGTAGCACCAAACGTTTCCCACGGCAGAGAGAGAGAGAGAGAGAGAGAGAGAGAGAGAGAGAGAGAGAGAGAGAGACGGAGCATATCAGCAGCGCCTCTGCTGGTCATTGGATTTTGTGTTTCACATATGCCGTGCCGTCTCTATGCGTCGTCTGCCACCTGCAGTGTCTGGCGCAGCGTAACTTCGCATCGCACTCTGTCGGCGATCGTTTCAGTCGCACGTCCTGCCCTCTGGGCAGTTGATGCGAGCAACAGGACAGAGAGCCACCTAGCGGATAACATAGGAACTACTTGCAACAACCTGCTCGCAAGGGAACGGGCGATTTGTCTCGGAGCGGGTGAGTTCACCGCTCCCCCCCCACCCTCGGAACTCGCCCGCTCAACGCTCGCCCCACCCTCTCGACTCTAGCCAGAGCGTTGAGAAAAGCGACTCAGGTGTCACTCTGGTCTCTGCGGTCTCAGCTCACGCAGTAATACAGCTCGCGGCTCGACCTGCTCGACTCAGCGCCTCTGCATCGGAGTTCGTCTCTACTGGATATTGTTCTTCGTAGTAATACCGCTATGTATATTACATTATTATGTTATGTATACATCAATTGCTTTTATTTTATTTTTCTTTGTTTAAACTGATTAGATTAGGTTCCTGACGACTCCTCTTACTATAGGATTTTTATTATGGACACTCGAATTTACGCTTTAATTACGAGCAAACCGATAAACGTATCGCAAAATGTGATACACCAATATTTTCCTTGTTTTATTCTGCGTAAGGCTATATGCAGCACTTTCGTTTTACAGTCAAATTTGTATTTTTTTTCTTATTCTGGTACGGATTTTGCGATTTTAGGCGTCTTCGGAAGGAAACGTTCACTTTAAAAATATATGGCTTGCGATGTATTTGTATGAGGTTAATGAAATTTTAATACATTATAGCCAAATATATTGTTAATGTAAATCTCAAGTTACAACATTTTCCGATCACCCGAAAAACCACGATAGTGCAAAATAAATCAATAATCCAAAACTTTGTCATAACGTGGAAATTTCAATAAACAATACAAAATTCTTACTCATTATCTGTGTTACTTCAAAATAGGATCAAATAAGATCAAAATACAAGTATAGTACTGGAATAAACCAAGTTTAAAGGGCAATGTGCCTTCCATTTATTTTCTATTGTAAATGAGTGGTGAGTCACGAAAAATAGCTAATTCATTTCAGGGAGGAACAGTTCTGATCCAATCTCTGAAAAGAACAGTTTTGCCCATCTCTACTCCCTGCATTCCATAGTTCCAAGCTTTTAACGACGAGAGGAGTGGAACGAGTGGTTCGCTCAGTTCGGCACATTCATTTCGATGCTACAGATCAGGTGCGAGATACTGTGAAAGTTTCTTATTTCTTTCGAACGACCGGCACAGGAGTTTATCACCAAAGTCAGAAGTTATTCCTGACTAGTAGGACAGAGTTGCTAGTTTTTGAAGATTTAGTTTCTGCCCTCCCTAAGTATTACGAGAATCAGGTACAGGTTTCTGCATCTTGTTACAAGTTCTTTCGATTTCGGAAAAATCTAGAACAGACATTCCGACAGTGCGTCACTTAACTTCAGGGTTTGACACGAAAGTGTCGTTTTCAGTGTAGCTGTGGACAGTACTGTAGTGACACAATTTTTCGTGATGCAAGTATGTACAACGCGCAAGACAGTAGGAATTGTGAACAAATTCTCAAACATTCTGATCCTACTTTTAAACGAGTGTTGCAGGTTACTGAACATCAGGACTCGTGTGATAGCGTCGTGGAAGTCTCTCCCATTTGCAGTGCAATGCAAAGTGACAAACAGGCACGGCCTTGAGACTGACCACCAGGCGCAAATAAGTCACCTCGCCATGGACAAAATAAACAAGTGTCAACGGGTGTGTGTGCTATGAAATCACGTCCCCGCTACTTTTCCAATCATAAAATGCAAAACTGCCTTTCGCGAAACGCGATTTGCTTTGCTTGTGGAAAGCCAGGTCACGTACAGTTTGTATGCTTTCGTAAGCGCGGGACACTTTCTCACTCAGTGAATGTAGTTTTTTTCTAAACCAGCTGCCTTACTAGTAATCACCAAATTAAGGATGTGCCTTCACCCTGCCCAAGTGCAATTCAACGGCAGTCAAACAGACTGTTTGCGACTTCAATTAGACAATGGCACCTCCGTTACACTTAATCGTGCCACTTATGAAAAGTCGGCCTCTCTACAGTTGCCAAAATCTTACACGCAGCTTACTCCGTATAACGGTCAGCATATGCAAGTCCTTGGTACCTGTCGTTTGCCGCCACATTCTGATCTCACACCAGCACAGTGACATTTTCAATTCTGCGTTGGCGAGACTGTGAAAGTATTTTTGGGTTGTACACTTTCGATTTCTTTGGTCTTCATATTCACGATAATGTACTTTCATTCTCTGCTTTCAACCCAAACGACAGTTTTTCTCAGTTGATTCAGGCGTTTCCTGACTTGTATTCTGAAGGACTTGGCAGAGCAGATAGTTTTCTGACGCACATTACAATGAAGGACAAGGACCAACGTAACTTTTTTCGGGGATGTCCCGTCACTCACGCACTTCGAGACCAAGTCGCAAGTGAACTTAAAGAAAGGCAAGACAGTGGTATTATTGCTCCTATCCAGGATAGTCGATGAGCTTCTCCCTTACTAATCTTACCAATGCAAGGCTTCGTCTGTGTGATGAATTTAAATTCACAGTGAATGCACAAACAAAAATTTATACTTATGCGTTGTCTCGCCCTGAGGAATTAATAGACAAGCTTGGTGTAGGCTGCTATTTTTCAAAAGTTGACTTACGCTATGCGTGTTTGCAAGTTCCGCTAGATGAGGAGTCTCAGAAAGTGTTTGCGGTCAACACACATATGGGGTTGTTCAAATTTTTTCGCTTAACGCTGCTTAGAACAGCTTATTGCAGAAGTTCCATTCTATTCAAATTACTTTCACGATATTGTGGTGTCATGACGTTCACCAGAAGAACGTATCAGCAAACTTCGTACCCTTTTTCAAGTACTTTCAGCTGCAGGTTTGAAGAGTCACCTGGAGAAATGTGACTTTTTTCAGACGGAAATTCAGCACGTAGGCCATGTTCTTAATAGCGAAGGTGTCCATCCCCTTCAATCACTTTTTCTAGCCCTTAGGGACTCCACGCCCCACGAAACGTGACGGAATTGCAGTCATTTCTCGGAAAGTTGACATATTACATCCGGTTTATCCTCAATGCAGCCCAGATCGCTGTTCCATTGCATTGTTTGCGCCGGAAGAATGTGCTTTTTTTACCAAAGAGTGTCGGGCTGCATTCCAGAAAATAAAAAACGCCTCGTTGAGTGACAGAAGCCTTGCTCATTTCGATCCCTCTAAGGCCGTGGTTTTGACAGTGGGCGCTTCTTCGTACAGGAACGGAGCTGTGCTGTCACGCACAGTGGAACGTCCCCTTAGAAAAATTATAAATGACTGTGCTAGTAAACCTCTTACGTTATTTGATTTTCAAACAGCTGAGCAAAACTGAACGAACTCAGACATTTCGCTCTTTACTTATTCTGATCAACACTAAACTGACACACAATAGTTTTTTAGCGCAACGCAATCTGACTTTGAATAATCCCTACAAAAGAATGGTCCTGACTAACAATAACCTATACCTTTCATCAATCACTTATCTTACAAAAATCTTCATTACTCGAACTACTGCAATACAGCGAGCGTGAATACTGCCAGCTAAATAAAAGATTCTAACCACTGAAGGCGCTAACTACTGATAGGCATAGTTAGCAAATGAAAGATTTTGATAGAGAACAAACAATGTATTTACCTTAATAATGTTCAATATATATATATATATATATCAATTCGTGACATCTATCTTTACAAATTTTTGTCCAACACACGTCAATATCGTGCTCACATAGTAATCTCTCAAAACTTTGGCATCTCTCTTTCCACATCCACCACTGCTGGCGGCTTCACCACAACGCTACGCGCTGTCCACATCCAACCGCCCAACACTGCAGTAGCGAATATTCCAACAATGCCGACCAGCCACAGACTGCACACAGCACAGACAGTGATTTTCATACAGAGCGCTACGTTCCGTTACCAACATAAAAACAGGAACAGCCTACTTACAACGGCTCAGAAGCAGCAAAGTTGGGCTTTGTTACTGTCACAGTGTCAGTATGAAATGTTGTACCGGCCCACATCGAGGCATGCATATGCTGACGCCCATTTTCAGTTTCCTGTTGGTCCTGATTCTGAATTCGCCACCACTGTTGCCTCTTGTTGTCAGTGTGATGCGCAGGACACTGAACTTTCACAGACCAATAAAGTATAGGAGAATTGCACAGGCCGCAGAAGCAGACCTGATTTGAACCTTTTGTGGCACTACATCCGTTCAGTGAAAAACATTCAGAATTATTTTGTACGCTGATATTGTGCTCGTCGTCGTAGCCTCCCCGTCCAGCACTGTGTGATTTTATTGTACGATGACTCTGGACAGTGGTTTGCTAAGGTGTTGCAAAAAGATGTGCAGTCGATAAGTATCAACTGCTCACCAACCAGCGTAGCGCCGCAAAACGGCATCAATAAGGTGCTGACCCGTACGCTAATGGAAAGAGCGGGCAGCGCCACACCTCCACGAAGGCAGCGTCCAGCGCTCCCTGTCAACGCAGACTTAACCATCCGCCCATCGATGGTCGGGACCAGTTCGATCTCAGACTCCGAGAACATCAGTAGTGAGTACAAGGAAGACGATACTTAGCCTGTCTTCTACCAGTTGTAACAGTGTGTATAAATAACCGCATGTAGGAAGCATAGGAAGCATATCAAGCCACCTCATAAAGAAAAGTTATGTTTCTTTCCCTTTTCGTAATAAAGTGCTCTATTAAACTGCAAATGTTATCTACAGATAATTTTGGGATTCCTCACACCGGCTATCGCAACTTCTCTCCTTGCTTATTTGCGTCGGTGCTGACTCTCAGCAGCCGCCGCAAAATAAGCAAATTGTCCAACCTGTCACAGAAAAATAATAAAAGAAGGTATTCAATCAGGAAAAATAAATTAAAATAAAACAAACAAACTCAGTTGCGTTTTATACACCTCCCCTCATCTTGAGCCAATCACAGAGCACCATTAATAATCCAATATGGTGGAAATAGCCCAAATGCGTTAATTGGAAATTAAAAGTCCGTCCTGCCCTCCCATCCCCCATTTCTTCAACCACTCATAGTGCACTACTAGTGCGAGTCCGGAACTGTGCTGCTGCTATGGTCGCAGGTTCGAATCCTGCCTTGGCATGGATGCGTGTGATGTCCTTAGGTTAGTTAGGTTTAAGTAGTTCTAAGTCTAGGGGATTGATGACCTCAGATGTTAAGTCCCGTAGTGCTTAGAGCCATTTGAACCATTTTGCACTACTAAAAATACAAGATGATGGAAATAGACTAATTGCCCTTTAATACACAACGTCCCTACTCCTTATCTCCAACCCGTGAGAGCATAGGATTTAAATTTTGTTGAAAATGTCGAAGGATATGTAATAAAACAATAATGTGACCTCCAACTGTTCGTTAAAGAGATTCAGTATATCTTTGAAAGTCAAAGATAGACATTATTTCTGGCATAAAAATTCAGATACATACCTCTAATGTAATGTTAAAACGATTACAAATGCACATACATACATACATTCCTCTGGCCTAATACTAAAGTAACTCAAAAGTCAAAGATATACATTATGTGTTTACACATACACACTATCTGTCTGTATTTAATATGTCAAATAAAGTGATTACTAGCAAACATTTCTTGTCAAAAATATTCATTATCGCCTTGAAAGTCGACATTATCTGTGGAATTAAAATGGTATAATGTTACATTCTTTACACACACACACACACACACACACACATTAAATTGATATCAGTGTCAAAATAATCCACATACACGCCTCTGGCTAATACTAAAATACTTCAAAGGTCAGATAAATGCGTTGTATACGTTCACACGTATAAATCTCTGTATTTGAAACGCCAAATACCGTGATTTCTAGTTACCGTTACTTGTCTCTCTGTCTCTCTCTCTCTCTCTCTCTCACACACACACACACACACACACACACATACACACACACACACACACAGAGCTGAATCAAATTACGTGTTTAGCACGCTGTATTACTGAGAGAATGAACAGTAACACAACGTATACATATAAAAGTAAAAAAGTAATAATTTTACTACAAAAAGAATAGTTTCATAATTTTTACTATGGAAATATACGGGTTAAATGCACATTCTGCATTGTCCTCCACACTTTGCATACGTATTTCTGGTTTCTTGATGTAGTTACAGTTGCGTAATACACATATGTAAATGTCAAGTATGTCGCAAGGGGAAAGAGGGGGACGACTTTTTTTGGTGTTGAACGTGTTCTCTTTCTGCGGCACACTATAACTTCAAATTAATTTTAGGGTTACTTTAATTGCTTTAAAGTAGAATTGTACATGTAAACGAGTTTTATTGAAATAAAATTATTTCTTACATATTTCTGAATAATATTTGAAGTTATGCATGTCTATATTGTTCAGTAATCTTCAGGTACATCACGAGATGTTGTTGTTGTCGGCCATGATGCGACTGAATTTCAAAACTGCATCTTGTCTAGAAGGGCACAGACGAATGATTTCTTCATACCGTCTATTTCGTTGTTATTTATGTGAAGTACGTATATGTAGTGATTTTTTTGAAAGGATTTGCAAAGATTTTATACATTTTGTCAGCCTACAAGATTCCGTCGCCAAGCCAGCAGTATTCTTGTTGCACGTAACGCTGTGTAGATTTTCAGCTGAAAAGGTTATCTCATTGTATTTTGAAGTAGTGAGGACCTTTTTCAAGTGCCTAGGAACGACTTTACCATACGAATCATTGGTCAGGAAATTTCTTTTATAGAATTTAGGCCATCATGGACTATAGTGGATGAAAGAATCCATCTTCTATGAACAACGGAAAACTTGTCGTTTTCTGAGGAAAATTTGACTTCATCAATGTCATCCACTGTGTAGTGTCTTTCCGCCTTCCACCTAGTGCCAGACTAGTTCCCTATCTGCAGCAAACGGAAAATTGCCAGACCTGTGTTACCGTGCGAACAGGTTTCGTCTCTGCAGTAAACAAGACACTGAACTACTCAGGGCCATAATCGAGAGAAAACAGAAATTTATAAATTTCGGACTGTTTGCTTTTCTGCAGTAAGCGATTCATGTAGCATCAACTGTTTGCAGTTTGCAGTTGTCAGATATATCGAGCGCCAGAGAAATTGCTCTGAGCACTATGGGACTTAACTGCTAAGGTCATCAGTCCCCTAGAACTTAGAACTACTTAAACCTAACGACATCACACACATCCATGCCCGAGGCAGGATTCGAACCTGCGACCGTAGCGGCCGCGCGGTTCCAGACTGTAGCGCCTTTAACCGACTGGCCACCACGGCCGACGAGCGCCAGAAACGGTGATAAAATCCTGTCTTAGTGTATGTGTGTGTGATATGGACATGTTGTTACATTTTATTAACATTTCTCTTGCGATCATACAGTTGAAGTGTTAAGACAACAATTGAAAAATGAGTTCCAATTCCCTAAATTGTGGTGATAAACATTATCCCTACTCCCCCCTCCCCCCCCCCGATAAAATTTTCAGTGGAAACTAAATGAAACCCTCAACTAGTCACTTCCTTTTTTTCTGTGTTTATTGTCCCATTGCAATTTCTAGCCGATTTGGTACACATTCAGGTAGCGCTGCTCTTTAAAGAGAGAACTACTGCTCACAGACTTATTTGTGGCAGTACCTATCTCCCCCTTCCCAAACTACACAGAAACTCTCCTCCTTGCCTCGCAGGACTAGCAACAGCTCAGCGACCTAATAACTCGTCCGTTACGCAGGTGGTGGCTTCGATCCTTTCCTGTGCAACCTCGAGAACGAATTGTAAGTACAACACTATATTATGGGGCATTATTTCTCGCCTTTCACAAAGACAGGTACATGCTCGCGCTGTATAGGTCTAATATTAGCAATGTATACGAACGGTTTCATTGCGAGAAAGCTGTTGGCTATTTCTGAGTGCTATCTATTTGTTTCATCGGCTCCGCACGAGCAGACAGGGCTCGCGGCGACAGAGTACTAGTTCGTTTCGCTAGCAACGTGTCGAACTGGGATTGTCGTCATTCATATTCATAGCGCAGGTGTGTGTAGCCGCGCGCAGGTCCATTTCCTCAGCCGCCAGAGCGCCCCGGGAGGGAGCAGACCCCACACTCTCACTGGCGGAACGGAGGGCGCGGCCGTACTCACCGTTTCTCGAGGCCCCTGTCACCTCATTAATACCAGGGGAAACCCGTAACACACCAGTATTAGCTCCGCCGTTGGAACATGGCACAGCCAGAGGCTCTAGGCTCGTAAAATAATTTAATTACGCGTATTATGGTTTAGCCAAGTGCACGCAGGTTAACGAAGCCCCTGCTGATTTGGTGACGTCAGCAACACGAAACATGGCGTAAGGCAATAAATAACACTGACTCAACATTCCATCTGTTTCTGCCAAGAGTTTTTCTGTTCTTGATATTTCTACATCTACATTTATACTCCGCAAGCTACCCAGTGGTATGTGGTGGAGGGCACTTTACGTGCCACTGTCATTACCTCCATTCCCTGTTCCAGTCGCGTATGGTTCGCGGGAAGAACGACTGCCGGAAAGCCTCCGTGCGCGCTCGAATCTCTCTAATTTTACATTCGTGATCTCCTCGGGAGATATAAGTAGGTGGAGCAATATATTCGATACCTCATACAGAAACGCATCCTCTCGAAACCTGGACAGCAAGCTACACCGCGATGCAGAGTCTGCCACTTGAGTTTGCTAAACATCTCCGTAACGCTATCACGCTTACCAAATAACCCTGTGACGAAACGCACCGCTCTTCTTTGGATCTCCTCTATCTCCTCAGTCAACCCAACCTGGTACGGATCCCACACTCATGAGCAATACTCAAGTATAGGTCGAACGAGTGTTTCGTAAGCCAGCTCCTTTGTTGATGGACTCTCCCAATGAATCTCAACCTGGCACCCGCCTTACCAATAATTAATTTTATATGATCATTCCACTTCAAATCGTTCCGTATGCATACTCCCAGATATTTTATAGAATTAACTGCTACCTGTGTTTGTTCCGCTATCATATAATCATACAATAAAGGATCCTTCTTCCTATGTATTCGTAATACCTTACATTTGTCTATGTTAAGGGTCAGTTGCCACTCCCTGCACCAAGTGCCTGTCCACTGCAGATCTTCCTGCATTTCGCTGCAATTTTCTAATGCTGCAACTTCGCTGTATACCACAGCATCATCCGCGAAAAGCTGCATGGAACTTCCGACACTACCTACTAGGTCATTTATATATATTGTGAAAAGCAGTGGTCCCATAATGGTCCCATAACACTCCCCTGTGGCACGCCAGATGTTACTTTAACGTCTGTAGACGTCTCTCCCTTGAGAACAACATGCTGTGTTCTGTTTGCTAAAAACTCTTTAATCCAGCCACACAGCTGGTCTGATATTCCGTAGGCTCTTACTAGTCCGGAACCGCGCGACCGCTACGGTCGCAGGTTCGAATCCTGCCTCGGGCATGGGTGTGTGTGATGTCCTTAGGTTAGTTAGGTTTAAGTAGTTCTAAGTTCTAGGGGACTTATGACCTAAGATGTTGAGTCCCATAGTGCTCAGAGCCATTTGAACCAAGTCAAGGAAAATGGCATCTGCCTGGGAGCCTGTATCTAATATTTTCTGGGTCTCATGAACAAATAAAGCGAGTTGGGTCTCACACGATCACTGTTTCCGGAATCCATGTTGATTCCTACAGCGTAGATTCTGGGTTTCCAGAAATGACATGATACGCGAGCAAAAAAACATGGTCATGTGTTACGTTAACTAGCGTCATTGCCTCTCGTCTCAGCAAATCAACAAGCACTGCCATAGATTTCAATTTTCCGGGTGGCAAAAGACGAGATGACTGCCGATGATACTTGTTAGTTGTGGTTTTCAGTCATAAGACTTGGTTCAAAAAATGGCTCTGAGCACTATGGGACTCAACTGCTGAGGTCATTAGTCCCCTAGAACTTAGAACTAGTTAAACCTAACTAACCTAAGGACAACACAAACATCCATGCCCGAGGCAGGATTCGAACCTGCGACCGTAGCGGTCTTGCGGTTCCAGACTGCAGCGCCTTTAACCGCACGGCCACTTCGGTCGGCCCATAAGACTTGGTTTGACGCAACTCTCCAATATAGTCTTTTCAGTGCAAGACTCGATTTCTGCGTAACTCTGCATTCTGTATCAATTTTAACTTTCTTACTGCAAGAGGACTTGCTCTTCCTCTACAAATCTATCCCCCGCCCTTCCCTCCATTGCCAAATGAACTACGTATGGGCCCTGTCAGCCGATCCCGCCCTTTATACAAGTTGTGCCATAAATGTTTCTTTTCCCCAGTTCCATTCAGTGCCTCCTCAATAGTAACCCGACCTGCCTTCTACTGTTCAGAATACTTCTTTAGCACCACTTCTCGAGAGCTTCTATTCTCGTCTTGCTTGAACCCTCAATCGTACTTTCACTTCCGTACTAGACTACACTTTAGGTAAAAAACTTCAGCCTCTCTACTTCGGTCATCGTCAGTCACTTTCCTCCTCAAATAGTGTAAGTAGGCTGTTTATGTTTTCTTATTGGCAACGTTACGTAGCGCTCTCTGTATGAAAATCACTGTCTGTGCTGTGTGCAGTCTGTGGCTAGTTTGAATTGTTGTCTGCCATTGTAGTGTTGGGCAGCTGGACGTGAACAGCGCGTAGCGTTGCGCAGTCGGAGGTGAGCCGCCAGCAGTGATGGATGTGGGAAATGAGATGGCGGATTTTTGAGTACAGAATGGATGTCATGAACTGCTATATATATTATGACTATTAAGGTAAATACATTGTTTGTTCTCTATTAAAATCTTTCATTTGCTAACTATGCCTATCAGTAGTTAGTGCCTTCCGTAGTTTGAATCTTTTATTTAGCTGGCAGTAGTGGCGCTCGCTGTATTGCAGTAGTTCGAGTAACGAAGATTTTTGTGAGGTAAGTGATTTGTGAAAGGTATAGGTTAATGTTAGTCAGGGCCATTGTTTTGTAGGGATTATTGAAAGTCAGATTGCGTTGCGCTAAAAATATTGTGTGTCAGTTTAAGCACAGTCATGTATAAATTGTTCAAAGGGGACGTTTCAATAGCAAAACTTATCTGCTGCTTTTAGTGTCTCATTTCCCATCCTAATTCCCTCAGCACTCTCTGATTTAGGTGGATCACATTCCATTACTGTTGTTTTACTGTTGTTGATATTCATATCTAATATCTTGCCAGGACATTGTCCATTCTATTTAGCTACTCTTCCACGTTCATTGCCGTCTCTAAAAGAATTACAATGACATAGGCAAGCCTCGAAGCTTTATTTCTTCTCCCTAAACTTTAACTCTTTTTCCAAATTTCCCCTAACTGCTGTATGGTTTCCGCACAGATTTCTTTTACTGTATTTGGCGTCCATATTTTGAGAGGTGGTAGTATGGACCAAAACAGCAAAAAACTGTCCAATAAACATGGGCTCTGAAGTGCATACTTCCAGAGCTACAAGCACTTGTTTAATAGATGTGTTTCACATTAGCGACGATTAACAAGTGCTCACTGTTCTTAAGGTATGCACATTAGAGCCCATGTTTAATGGACATTTCTTCTTTTTTAGTCCATACTACCAATCTTCATAATAAGAAAAACGAAGAGCTTACAGCAGAAGAAACTTGTTTTACACTGTCTAAGATGAAGACAATTTCATAGCTCTTAAAGTCTGCATTTTAGAATCCATGTTCACTAGGCTATTCTGCTTCGAATGATCGTACCTCTCATATCCCTGAATAGTGTTCATTCCTTCTGGGACATCTGTATAGCCTTCCGCTCTATGAATTTCATACCAGTTATCTTCGGAATTTCAAAGAGTGTCTTCCAGTCTGCATAAAAAAAAGATTTCTCTAAATCCATAATTATAATGCAGCCCTGTTTTATTAAACTGATGGTCCTGACGCTAGATATCATACATGAAGCACGCAATTCTAGCTCCCCTTCGTTGAGGACGTCGCCCGTTAATGAAAGGATTTCTCCAAGAGGAGCCACCAGTCTTACTCCCGTCTTAACAGTTCTCCACATTTTGATGGAATAGGCCATCATTTAACTGGTGATATATCGTCCAGTACAGGGTATGACTTTCTTTAATGTTAATTTCTCCCCAAACACTCTTAGACTGAAGCGCTAGGGAAAACGTGTCGAATGTATTCTCAAACTGAGTTTAACTACTTAGGCATTATACGTAATTTTCACATTTTGCTACATTTATCTTTTACTTCCTGATAGAAAGTGCTTTTTTGTTTCATAAATCTTTAACCTCCTCTTTCACCGTTTTTTTTTTCTTTTATATTCTGTTACTTAACTATACAATTTTAGCTTCTTTTACCATTACGCTATTGAAAACCAATGGTTGTGTTGCGATTTTTTCTCAAAAACCTTTATTTTTCCTCCTTTACAGTACTTTGCACGTGATATAACACATTTTATGCTACCGATTTTTCTGATACTTGAAAGACTTCTAAACACAGATTTCGTTACTTCGTTTGTCTCCTTCAGCTGTCGTACCTTTATATCTACAAAGAAGGCAGAACTTCATCTTTTCATGATTCTTTTCAAGTAGAGAGTAGGAGGATGTCACAACCCGCCAGCTTTCGCGAATGCGGAAGATGAAGCATCATAATGATGTGGTTTCTGCGCAAAAAATTAAAACAATCGGTGGTGAGTGGTGAATTATCGTGGTCTAACTACCAAAATTTTTTTAGCCTCATGTCTGGCGTTTTCGTCTATACGTACGTATCTCTGTAGGAAGTAATTTTTCACTACTATACACGAAATACAGTAGAAGATTGCAACAGTCCCTCTTTCTATTCTCTTGATTTTTGTCTAATTTGTGCGGTTAATATGCGCTGCTCACTTGCGTAGCTAACATCTGCTATCCATTTCCTGTCAGCTTATCCAGGACACAAAAACCTCAGCATCATCATCCACTATGCTTCGTCCCAACATTAAGCAAACTATATGAGCGTCTCCTAATAATTCATACAGAATAACACTCTTAAGCTAAAACTATTTTTCCTTTTGCGACAAGTCAAACATAGTGAGCGTAATGACTCATCAAATAGCGCAATAGGACAACAGCTAATCGACAGGTTTTGTCACAAATTGCGAGAAACGACGATGAAGAAACACACTATTTTGTAGAAACATTGTCTTTTCTTCACTGTTTCTTGCGAGAGTTGTGTTTGTGACTAGCTCAGTCGCTTCGGGACTGAGAGGAAACTACCAAAGATATGCCACTTTCGGGTCAAGCTCCTATTGACGTGAAGACAAGCAACACCGATTAAGTGCAATTGTCTGTAGCACAAAGTCGTAAGGACCGTGTGTACGTGACTTGTGAAGAATAGGATTAGCGAAAAGTCTGTTTCCGATTTATACCGCACAGATTTTCTGTAGAGTAGGAAGTAATATGCATAAGAACTACTGGAGAATTCCCGACAAGTGTGGCAGAGATCCAGACGTTGATGACGGGTAATGACACCCATTGCAGAGTAGTGCGGGCCCCAATCGTGGCAGCAGCGCGCAGCTCTCTGAATCACATTACGACTAATACCCAAGAAATTTGTGACTTCAACAGTTTGACTGTTCAGTGACTGTTTCCAGAATTTTTATAAACTCCGTTGTAAGTTAGCCGTGACCGATGGAAGCACCTGTTTCAAAACTCCGTGGTCGATTAGAACTGCAAAGCGGAAACCCCCAGTCGATGGCAATATTCTTCCAGGCTGAGCTATCATGCACCGATATCCTTTCTTCCTGGAGCGCTGGTACAGCAAGATATACGAGTACTTCTGTGAGTTTTGTAGAGCAGGAGAGAGATACTGCTAGAAGTGAAGCTGTGAAGGTTCGTTGTGATTAGTCCTGGATATCTCACACGATAAGCGCGTTATTCGCGAACGACGTTTTTTATGAGTTCGAGAGCCAGACATATTACTGACTCTGTCATGAATTTCTGTGAGGTTCCGTTTTATCTTCTGTTTCCCATGTTGGGTAACATCAATCAGCAATTTGTTTTTTTGATGATCATTGTACAAAGTTAAGGTAAAACTTCCGAGATTCTCTATTTTCCTTCCCTTTAGGTCGGAGAACTTTCTCCACCCTATTCCAGAGAGAAGATTCTTTTTGTGAAGTAATAATCTGCTAATTATGCCAAATACCCATCTACCTCTTCACTGGATACAAAATACTTTCGGCGTGGGAAAAGGTATTGTCACTGCACGGTTGTGCTTACAATATCCTTTAACTTTTCTATTACCAAACTCACTTTGTGAGCAGATTCGTTGTTCTGATGAAAATCCTTTTAATTTTAAATACTCAGCTCAACATTTGATCCAGAAGACTTGCCTTCTATTAGCCTCTATCATACTACCATTCCGAAGAGGTAATAAGTTACACGAATTCCAGAAAACAGTTACCATAACGTTTGCAGCAGATAAATTCAACCAAAACTTTTTAGTTCAGAGCCAGCAGTTTCGATTCCAAATTCGTATCCCCAGTAACAAGTCGATTCACGAAATCTGTGGAATTTTTTGAAAATAGTCTAAGTATTGCTGAGAAACACGCTTCCACTTTCGGTGGAATTTTTTGAAAATAGTCTAAGTATTGCTGAGAAACACGCTTCCACTTTCGCTTTTGGTCAGTGTTCAACAAATGCGGCATTTGTCTTACGCAAAAAGGATTTATACGTTACTAAAAGGTACAAATACTTTTTGTAGAAGATAAATGCTGCACTTGTTGAATGCTGCCCAAATCCAAAAGCGGATTCACTAATTATGTAATAGCCAACGCCGCCTGTGATCTAGGGGTAGCATATTTGACTAATAATCAGAACGTCCTCAGTCCCAGATTCGAACACCGCCGCTGTTTAAACTATGAATAAAAATTATCAGCAATGGCGGCCGAATGCTTCCAGCATAAGAAATCACCCTCCTTCTGCCAACGGCCTTGTCAAAGGGGGCGGAGGAGCGGACAGAGGTTCAGGGCACTCTCAGGCCCTTAGGGTGGGAAACTGCCTCTAAAAGGCGGAAGAATCAACAATGATCAACGACATGAGGATGCAGAAGGCAATTGAAACCACTGCGTTAAAGACACAATGTGTATTCACAAGACATGTGGCCTGTAATTGAGAAAGTGTCATGGTGATCTCTCCAGTGGCAAAAGATTCTGCACTGGTTCGCTATTCGGATCTCCGGTAGCTGACATTCAAGGGGGAGGTGACCACGAGAAAAAGATTGAATAACCGACGAAAGGATAACGTGCTACGAGTCGGGGCGCGGAATGCCAGGAGTTTGAACGTGATAAGGAAGCTAGAAAATTTGAAAAGGAAATAAACTGACCTCCCCCTGAACAGGCCATGAAGGTCCAGTGGTACCTACCGGCCGCCGTGTCATCCTCAGCCACAGGCGTCACTGCATGCGGGTATGGAGGGCACGTGGTCAGCACACCGTTCTCCTGGACGTATATCAGTTTACGAGACCGGCGTCGCTACTTCTCAATCATGTAGCTACGAAAAGGGAAATAGTAAGGCTAAATCTAGATATAGTGGGGGTCAGTGAAGTGAAATGGACAGGGATTCGTTATGAAGAGGAAGATAGAGCAGAGAGTCAGTTACTGTCAGTGGTTCAGCAAAAAAGTTATTCTCATCAGAATCGACAGCAAGCGAGCCGCACAAGTAGAAGATGAAGAGGTAAAGAAAGTACATGAGGATATTGAACGGATAATTCAGTACGTAAAGTAGACTAAAATCTAATAGTGACGGAGGACTGGAATGGGATTGTGGTGGAAGAAGAAAGGGTTACGGGAGAATATGGGATCGGTACAAGGAGTCAGAGAGGGGGAAGACCAATTGAGTTCCGCAATACATTTAAGCAAGTAATAGCGAATACTCTGTTGAAGAATCACTAGAGGATGAGGTCTACTTGGAAAAGACGGGAAGATACGGTAAGTTTTAAATTCGATTAAATCGTTGTCAATTAGAGATTCATCAATAAGACATTGGACTACAAGGCATACGCAGAAGCGGATATGGCCTCGGTTCACAATTTAGTGATGATGAAGAGTAGGCTGAAGTTTAAGAGACTGGTCAGGAAGAATCAATGCGTAAAGAAGACAGATGTGGAAATAGTCGCACTAAGGAATGGTGACATAGGCTTGACGTTCTCTGAGGCTACAGATGCTCCCGTAATGAATAGCTCAGTAGCCAGTTCAGGTGAAGATGAACGGATAGCAAGAGAGTTAACATCAGAATTGGTGATCTTGGAGTAAATGAAGTTAAAGAATCCTGCTATCTAGGCAGTAACTTAACCTATGACAGGCCGAACAAGGAGGGCATAAAAACAGACTAGCAATGGCAAAAGGCACCTTCCTGGCCAAGAGAAGTCTACTAGTATCAAAGATAGACCGTAATTTGAGGAATAAATTTCTGAGGATGTACGTTTGGACCTCAGGACTGGATGGCAGCGAAACAAGGACTGTGGTAAAACCGGAACAGAACAGAACCGAATCGTTTGAGACGTGGTACTGCAGAAGAATGTTGATAATTAGATGGACTGATAAAGCAAGGAACGAGGAGATTCTCCGAAGAATCTGCTAGGAAAACACTGACAAGAAGAAGGGACAGGATGATAGAACGTCTATTGAGTCTACCTTGTAGGCAGCACAACCACAGCCATGAGATGTCTTGGGTATTAGTAAACCATTTCAGTTGTATTTAGTCCTTTTTTACTGGATCACTACTTGTTTCGTGGCACTGAAAGCCACATCTTCAGGTGAACATATAACTAAAACATTAGAGCTGAAAAGCTCGGAACTTTGTACCCAACATTCGTTGTCGGTCAGATCAAAACACCGCTAAAAGGCGATATGTCATAAAATAAAGCAGGCGGATTCCAATATAGCGGATGGGTCCGCTTCTCCGGTCTATACGCAATCCGGCTGTTTTATTCTACGACATACCGCTTTTAGCGGTGTGTTTTTTTCTGACGGACAACGGATGTTGGGTACGAAGTTCCGAGCTTTTCAGCTCTAATGTTTTAGTTATATGTTCACCTGAAGACGTGGCTTTTAGTGCCACGAAACCACTAGTGAGCCAATAATAAATGACTAAATACAGTTAAAACAGTTTAACATCCAAGACGTCTATTAAGAGATTGGCGAATATCTTCAATAGTACTAGAGGGAGCTGTAGAGGTTAGAAATTGCGGACGAAGATAGAGACTGGAAAACATTCAGCTAATGATTCAGAACATTGGTTGCAAGTGCTACTCTGAGATACAAAGGTTATCAAAGAAGAGTAATTCGTGGCGAGCCGCGTCAAACCAGTCCGAAATATGGTGACTCAATGAAAAAAGGAGTAATTATAATAAACGATGTGGGGTCGGATTTCCGTGTGCCGAATATAAGTCTAGTGATGTCCCACTGCACGACGTAACTCGGTTTCTAACAGCATTAGCCAAAGAAACTTTCGTGAGCCATCTAGACAACTTCGTGAATCTCAGATATGTTTGGGGACCGTTGAAAAGTCATTGAACAGAATGAATACTCGTATTTTTCTTGGTCTGGCATCATATATGTCTCATGCAAATAGCTTCAATTGGGCAGCCCCGTTAGTACATTGTACCGCGTGTCAGCTGGGTGAGATGAAGTCCTTGCTCTAAGAACCACAGTAAATCACAGGAGCACGCGAACAGTGTTCCGAGAGGCACGGAAGGGCGCACTCTGACGTGAGTCTGGCTGCCATCCAGGCGCCTGGAGCCGCGCTGCGAGCAAGCGGCCACGCCCCGCTTCTTGCTGGAACTCCGTCTGTGTCGGCGTCACGCCCCGTCGCTCCACAGCCGCTGTCCCCTTAATAAAGCCCGCTCACCTCAGGGACAGCGCCCTCGCAAGTCGATCAGCTGCGCAGCGAACATCAATATCTGTGCGCTACGTTCTCTTTTCTGCTCGGACATTTCTAACAATGTATGTCACTGGAGGACGTCAGTTACGCCGACAAAGCAGGAGTAAGACCTCCGGCAATCACTGCGAGTAAGAATTCTATAATTTTAGCTCAGCCGGAGCTTTCCAAAACCAGTTACTACTAATATTTTTTATAAATTCATTATGTGCTAATTGCTCCAGAATAAACGGTATTATCAAAACGTTTATATCTAATATATTTTTATTCTTTATTTTAGTTACTAATGAATTCGTCTTGAGAAATGTAATGCATTAATATTCTATTTAACTGGAATATTTCCAAAAATTACTCATCACACAACATGATAAAGACAGTAACAGGTACAGCGCGAAGAAGATGCACTTCATGTTTTGTTTCGCAGGATGAAGTAAGAGAGATAATTCACAGATAGATTGATGGACCCTGGCAGGTGAGGTCTTTAGGGACGAAATGGGAGAGGAAGGTAAAGAGAAACGCGGGAAAGAACAAAAATAAAGAGAACAATATTAAAAAGTAGTAAGTACATGAGAAGAAACCACCCTTCGAAAATACAATAAAATTAAACAGAACTGATGTAAATAACAGATGGACAGGCACATTTAAGTATCTACGAGAAGTCACAGAGCGAAATTACGGAAGATGGATATTGCATTTCACTTAACAAAAATTTTTATAAT
Source organism: Schistocerca cancellata (assembly GCF_023864275.1). Taxonomy (NCBI): domain Eukaryota; kingdom Metazoa; phylum Arthropoda; class Insecta; order Orthoptera; family Acrididae; genus Schistocerca; species Schistocerca cancellata. The sequence goes on along the minus strand of NC_064631.1, from coordinate 597,809,930 downwards.
AAAAATCATTCTCCAGAAATACAAAATCCATCATTACGAGACAGTAATTCGGGCAGAATCCACATATGCATCAGAAACACTAGTTTAGGATCAACTAAAGGAAATTAAAAATTCAGGAAAAAGAAAGAAATGATATGAGAGATATTAGGAAAGAGATCTATGGCAGAACCATTTAAATAAAGATTCAAATGGCTCAAATGGCTCTGAGCACTATGGGACTCAACTGCTGAGGTCATTAGTCCCCTAGAACTTAGATCTAGTTAAACTTAACTAACCTAAGGACATCACAAACATCCATGCCCGAGGCAGGATTCGAACCTGCGACCGTAGCGGTCTTGCGGTTCCAGACTGCAGCGCCTTTAACCGCACGGCCACTTCGGCCGGTCTAAATTAAGAAATAACGCAGGAGTGTACAATCATGTAGAAGAAATTACACGCAAAATTACGAAAAATATATTCAAAGGATGAGTTCCAACACACTGACAAGAAAATCTGTATGACAGTTTGAAAAACTAAAAGATAAACCCAGCAGTCGTAAGAAAGGACATGATGCCCTAGAACAAAATGGTTCAAATGGCTCTGAGCACTATGGGACTTAACTGCTGAGGTCATCAGTCCCCAAGAACTTAGAGCTACTTAAACCTAACTAACCTAAGGACATCACCCACATCCATGCCCGAGGCAGGATTCGAACCTGCGACCGTAGCGGTAGCGCGGTTCCAGACTAAAGCGTCTAGAACCGCTCGGCCACACCGGCCGGCCCCTAGAACAAATTAGCATAAATAAGCAAGACATTGGAGACAGAATAAAATTTGGAAACAAAACGAGGTGGTGGGAAGGTTTCCAAGAGAAAAATTTGACAGTAATAATAATAATAATAATAAGAAGAAGAAGAAGAATAAACAGAGAAAAAATTAAGAGCAGGAGACAGGAAAGAACAAAGTGCACACATGAAAGAGTTCTGAAGAAAGCATAAAGCTAAATTAATGACCTAAAGATGGTCCTTACCTATCATGTAACGAAAGAAGAATGTGGAGACTGGATGAAAAACGAAAAAGAAAAGAAGCGCAACTCGAAAGAAAAAGTATTTACTTCACCGAGCGAAAGAGAACAAATAGCTGCTGTAGAGGTAACGCACACATTCAAAGCTAATCATAGTCGTGCTTACTTTTACTACTCGTGCTTTGTTGGAGTACATTGCAATAGTGACGGTTCACCAGTCGGAATGAGTGGATAAGTAATTTTCCGAAGTGCGTAAGTAATTTTCCGAATCTCCTGGAGGGCATAGAAGCAATTGAAACTGTTAACGCTTGTGGCGATAGTATTTTCTGACTGTCTGAGGTGTTCATGCAGAATTACGCCGAGATTCTTCGCCGTTCTCTGATTCGTTATTGGGGTACCCTCAAGAAGAATTGACGACGAGGAATTTAGGATTGATTGACTGTGAATAAGATAAATCAATACTTGAACCTTTCGTTTCTTGGTTTAGACCTAGGTTTTGTGTCCTTAATGACAGGTCTTGAACTTCACTAACGCTGGAGATCATCAGCATAGAAATAAATTTGCGAGATATTATGGACGAAAAATTGTCATTCAAGGAGAGCAATAGTAGGCTCGATACTGACCAGTGTCGTATTCCTGAGTGCTTCTGTGGACCATTTGAATGTTTTAGTTGCTGCATTTTTTTGAGCAGCATGTCAAAGTTAACGACACCAAATGCTTTGCCAAAGACCTGTAATATCAACTTTGTGGCCTCACAGTTGTCAGTGCCGTATCTATGGTCGTTGCTTATCGTCATTGGTACTGTGTTTGTTCAATGGCGTTTGCGAAACGAAAGGGTGATATTTTTAGATGAACTAAATGTGTGTTTCAGTCAGCTGATCGCTAACAGTTTGGTCCAGGGGCTTGAACACAGCGGGTGAAATTCTGATTGAGCGGGATCACGAGGTGTATTTGCATTTTCATCTTTAGATATACGTCGGTCTACGCTTCATTTCCATTGATTAGGACGTATCCCATTCACTGAAGAAAAAATTAAATATGGCTGTCAAGATTGATACTAAGCTTGAAAGCTACCACGTATCTATTAAAGTCTTAATGAAAGTTCAAATAAATTTTGAGTAAGCTGCATCCTGAATTTTATATCAATTTAATTACATGTAACACTGGATAACGCAAATCTCACTCGTCAACCAGTACCAAGACGTGATAGAAGTTGCGTAAGTGCAATCTGTTTGTTTTCTGTAAAGCATTTCCAACTAACACCGACTGAATATTACGCACACCTTGCGCTTAGACAATGACCAAGAGTGAGATGAATCTTGCCTTATAGGCTAGATCCGTGACGGCCAATAGTGTTTGTTTGTTGTTTTACATACATCACTCCGAATTTTCAAAGCGAGGGTCAGTAGCGGACATGAAAATTATTAAGCTGTCCCTCCAAGCTGCGTCTCGGGATCACTGCCACGATATCTTACCTGACTGCTGAAAAATCTTACGATAGATAGCAGGCACGCCAATTCCCAAGAAAATGAGGTTAGGCACCATGAGACCATCTCGAATCAGTATGAACGAATAATGCCGTATGGCTGTATTGGGGAACAAAGGAAAAGTCTCTACACTACTGGCCATTAAAATTGCTACACCACGAAGGTGACGTGCCACAGACGCGAAATTAATCCGACAGGAAGAAGATGCTATGATGTGCACATGATTAGCTTTTCAGAGCATCCACACAAGGTTGGCGCCGGTGACGACACCTACAACGTGCTGACAGGAGGAAAGTTTCCAACCGATTTCCCATACACAAACAGCAGTTGACCGGCGTTGCCTGGTGAAACGTTCTTGTGATGCCTCGTGTAAGGGGAAGAAATGCGTACAATCACGTTTCCGACTTTCATAAAGGTCGGATTGTAGCGTATCGCGATTGCGGTTTATCGTATCGCGACATTGCTGCTCGCGTTGGTCGAGATCCAATGACTGTTAGCGGAATATGGAATCGGTGGGTTCAGGATGGTAATACGGAACGCCGTGCTGGATCCCAACGGCCTCGTATCACTAGCAGTCTAGATGACAGGCATCTTATCCGCATGGCTGTAACGGATCGTGCAGACACGTATCGATTCTTGAGTCAACAGATGGGGACGTTTGCAAGACAACAACCATCTGCACGAACAGTTCGACGACGTTTACAGCAGCATGGACTATCAGCTCGGAGACCATGGCTGTGGTTACGCTTGACGCTGCATCACAGACCGGAGCGCCTGCAATAGTGTACTCAACGACGAACCTGGGTGCACGAATGGCAAAACGTCATTTTTTTTCGGATGAATCCAGGTTCTGTCTACAGCATCATGTACCTCGCATCAGTGTTTGGCGACATCGCGGTGAACGCACATTGGAAGCGTGAATTCGTCATCGCCGTACTGGCGTATCACTCGGCGTGATGGTGTAGGGTACCATTGGTTACACGCCTCTGTCACCTCTTGTTCGCATCGACGGCACTTTGAACAGTTGACGTTACATTTCAGATATGTTACGACCTGTGGCTCTACCTTTCAAAAAATGGTTCAAATGGCTCTGAGCACAATGGGACTTAACATTTGTGGTCATCAGTCCCCTAAAACGTAGAACTACTTAAACCTAACTAACCTAAGGACATCACACACATCCATGCCCGAGGCAGGATTCCAACCTACGACCGCAGCAGTCACGCGGTTCCAGACTGTAGCGCCTAGAACCGCTAGGCCACTCCGGCCGGCGTTCCGCCCTTCATTCGATTCCTGTGAAACCCTACATTTCAGCAGGATAATGCATGACCACATGTTGCAGGTGCTGTACGGGCCTTTCTGGAGAGAGAAAATGTTCGACTGCTGCCCTAGCCAACACATTCTCCATTTCTTTGACAAATTGAAAACGTCTGGTCAATGGTGGCCGAGCAATTGGCTCGTCACAATACGCCAGTCACTACTCTTGATGAACTGTGGTATCGTGTTGAGGCTGCATGGGCAGCTGTACCTGTTCACGCCATCCAAGCTCTGTTTGGCTCAATGCTCTGGCGTATCAATGCCGTTATTACGGCCAGAGGTGGTTGTTCTGGGTACTGATTTCTCAGGATCTATGCACCCAAATTGCGTGAAAATGTAACCACATGTCATTTCTAGTATAATATATTTGTCCAACGAATACCCATTTATCATCTTCATTTCTTCTTGGTGTAGCAATTTTAATGGGCAGTAGGGTACTTCAATATAACGAGAACGAAAAATTTCATTAAATGAACGCTATAATGCTGGAGAATAAATAATACAAAAGTTGTAGTCCTCTATGGACAGTATAGTTCAGTAATACAACTGAGGCCTAAATTCATAAATAACTTATGATTACGCCTATAATGAAATCTACAAAAATTTTAATGCCTTTTACGAGAGAAATGCAGGTATTTCCATTCCCGGATAAAAAGCTGTAACTGAATGTTGGCAACCACATGTGCGCGTGGATACTAAAGCCTCAATAAGGAATCACTAAGTCCCGTAGCACATCGTCAAACACGCGTTTCAAGGAATTACCTTGACTAGACATTATTCGAACCTTTGAACCGTAAACCATGAACGGACCGCGAATCACATATCTGATTAGCACTCGCAACTAGAAGCAGTCTCACCCAAACGACATGCTGAAACACTGAAGCATCGTCACCATGACTACACCGGACTCAGGGAACAGCAGCAAGAGTGACTTCCAGGGTTCTGAGTATGCCAGAAAACGAATTGTCTCACGCCGGTCCAAGTAACAGAGCTCACTAAGATGAGGTGGCACACAGATGTTTGCCATTTGTCTATCGATTCTTGTAAGACATTCGTAACAAGTGACCTTCGCAGAGAGCGCTTGCGCGGAAAATATGAATTATGAAACAGTTCCGAGCGCATGATGCTGACGTGTTTCAAGTCTCCACGAGAAATTTTATCGTTGTTGTGCTGATACCATTGTCACCTGTCGCTTCAGAATAGATTCTCGTTATTGCTTGTCCTGCTGTCTGTACTGTCGCGTGTTTGCGGTGGAAATTGGCTGTGGTGTGGAGCAACGGTCTTGCCACAGTGGATACACCGGTTCCCGTCAGATCACCGATGTTAAGCGCTGTTGGGCGTGGCCAGCACTTGGATGGGTGACCATCCGGGCCACCATGTGCTGTTGCCATTTTTCGGGGTGCACTCAGCCTCGTGCTGCCAACTGAGGAGCTACTCGACCGAATAGTGGCGGCTCCGGTCAAAGAAAACCATCGTAACACCCGTGAGAGCAGTGTGCTGACCACACGCCCCTCCTATCCACATCCTCACCGGAGGATGACACGGCGGTCGATTGGTCCCGATGGGCCACTTGTGGCCTGAAGACGGAGTGCTGCTGCTGCTTGTATGTCGTGTATAGATACGTGGTCTTGGAGTGCTCGTGGGCGATATTTTATTGCCTCATGGGGGCTGGCTGATGTGTTTGTCAGCTGGAAACTGAAAAAAATTTTTCTCATTTTGTCTTTCAATTTCACATTACGAAGTTTCTTCCACAGAATCACGGGTTTGGTCAAACTGAATATAACGGATCGAGCATAGAGAGGCCTAAGTTTATTACTAATTTAAAGTTGTAGATTCTACGGTTATTCCCTGTGATTGGGCTTCTGAGGGTTTAGCTGTTTTAGGAACACGATTTATATTCGTCACGCCCTAGGGTGTGATCCGTCCTTTGAGGAGAGTAAGGAAGATACTCACGTGCTCAAAGGTCAGTATCCGGTTTTTTATTATTGTCTTTGACATTGTACTGTGCTGGTTATGGGTTTCTCACGAAAGACTTCCCATTTTAATCAAATGAAACGATATTGTTCCAGAGACCTTTTCAAGTCTGAAACATCTATGGTGAATATATGCAGACTGAAGCGACGAATGAAGATATCTACCGACGTTAGGATTAGAACCAAGGCGTCCTGCTCAGTAGGCAGATGCCGTAACCAGTACGCCAACCTGGCACACTAACTTTGCGCACTTGCTCGGACTACCTTAGCACGCCTCTCTCTCCAATCCATTGCTGTGTGAGTTTAGGGGGCATACCAAATGGTTTGAGGACTGAATTGAATTTGGACTGAACAGGGAGCCGTGATAGGGTAGTCGCGCAGGTTTCCAAAGCTGCTGTGCCAGGATGACGCTGTGGTTAGCGCTTCTGCCTAGTTATCAGGAGACGCGGGTTCGAGTCCTGGCCTTGGTACAAATTTTCATTCGTCGTTTCAGTCTGCATATGTTCACTTCCCATTTTCTTACAGCTTAATAATCTTCTTGATAATAATATTGGTAAATAGATTCTGAGGCTGTGATTAATGTTTTTGCTTGGTTGAAGATATGTCTGCAAGATGTTTGTATGTAAACCTCCACATGTTATTCTAATTAAATTCTGTGTGCAATGAACTACCCCAGAATATTTATGAGGGACATCAGTGAATAAAAACGTGCGGAAGGTATTGACGTACTGATACACATATTCTGAAAGCTGACAATTATGGCAACAATACCTGCAACTAATCCCTTCTGCAGGACTACTATATGGTTTAAGTTTTCAGCAACATCAAGCCCACAGCACTAAAACTGTCTACGCTGTGCAATATTTTTAATTGGACACTATATTACTAGGAGGCTGGGCAATCTTGAATGACATGACTTTCTTTCCTCTTGTTTCTATATTCGAAAGTTGTTTATTTCTACAAAACCAGTTAATAAGTTTTACAGAAACAAGATATACTATTTTCCCTGTGGGTGATTATTTGTTCCGCTTGACAAGGATGCTTTCATCATCTACTATTCAAATAAAATGGTAGACCTTTAACATAATGTTATGCACTACATAATCCTGTTGAATATTGAGATGATATTTGTTACAGCGTGAAGTCAAGCGCCGGCACGCCAGTGGGAAACGAGAGAGCAGAGAGGGCTGTGAAGAAGACGTGAGCCAAATGCACGCTGACCGACCCCTCTCCAGGACGACAACGCAACAGCAGCGGCCTCTGTGCGAAGAGGACATAAGCGCCGCGCCGACTAGACGTGGACCACTTCTACAGCAGTCACCAGCATTACGCACTTCAAGACAAGCGACTTAGGAATTTATATACTGAAAAACATTGCTTATTTTGTCTGTCGCTTAATGCTTGCGACACATCTGTTTAACACAAAGTTAAGTATTTTAATCATCTCCTTTATTAATAAAATTTATTAATACGATTTGCTGGAATCGTTGTCTAGCGATCCGAGAATCAGGTTTCATACACACCTCATCTTTGACGACTAGGCAGGATTCAACAATATTGATTAGCGCCATACTGACAGAGAAAAATTAAACTACGAGGCTCTCATCTGAGATAGTCTGGTTTCTTCTGCGCTCCACAGTGAGAGAGGTGCTGCACTAATAAGACACTGGACTCGCATTAGGGCACAGTGTGGTTCAAATCCCATTGTATCCATTGATGCCCAACTTTTTTTTTTTACTTTTCCTAAATCAGTTAAGGAGAATGCTGGGAGTGTGACTTTGAGAAGCTGCAGTCGATATCCCTCTGCCGTCTTTGGCCAGAGCCACCGCCCCGTCGCTAATTAACTCGTGCCGTCAGGTCGTTAAACCGCACACCTCCCTTTTTCTTCCTCATACGTTTCAGCGCACCGCTCAGTGGCAACCGTCAGGTCAGCGAGAAAGCGTATAATTGCTACCGGCTGCCGGGTGTTCCCTGATCGGTCGTGCGTTGTGCGATACCAGAGCAGTAGGGACGCAAGGGGTACTCGGGTCGCAGTCGACGGGTAGCGCAACAGCTCCAGCGTGTAATTAGCTGGCCAACGTCGAGCTGCGGGCAGCCTACGTCTAAGGCGCAACACAGACACGATCAGCAGAATGGTTGATTCAAATGGCTCTGAGCACTATGGGACTTAACATCTGTGTTCATCAGTCTCCTAGAACTTAGAACTACTTAAATCAAACTAACCTAAGAACATCACACACATCCATGTCCGAGGCAGGATTCGAACCTGCGACCGTGGCGGTCACGCGGTTCCAGACTCAAGCGCCTAGAACCGCACGGCCACACCGGCCGGCCACGGTCAGCAGAGTCGAGAGGGCCATCAAGCGGCGCCTGCTACACACTGATACAGTGTTTTTCTATCAACATGTAACACCATAGCTCTTATGCTGTTCAGATTTATTTTGCTTTTGTTTTATTTAATGTTACATCGTTGAGCTTATGTAAATATATTACTTTTGAATGCATTACGGGAACAGCAGTGATCAATGTCTTATAAATAATTACTATTAAAAACAGTCTTGATCACGATTTATTTAACAAGGTGACCGGTTTCAACCACTACTGTGGTCATCTTCAGACCATTGAGTAGGAACCTCTTTCTGTTGGAGAATCACTAGTGATTCTCCAACAGAAAGAGGTTCCTACTCAATGGTCTGAAGATGACCACAGTAGTGGTTGAAACCGGTCACCTTGTTAAATAAATCGTGATCAAGACTGTTTTTAATAGTAATTGTTCTGTAAATATGTTTGATTGAATAGACAACTCAAAATTGTTTACTCCTTTCTTTGTTAAAACTTTAATGTCATGATTTGATTCTATGCAATGTAGTATATCTGTCATTTAAATTCTTTGTCCCATTTGGAGGGAACAAAACTTACTATATATAATTGTAATATCTGTGTGAGTAATTTTTTGTAGAAATGTTAATATGTGCAAATGTTCTGTGTTATTTAATGCGTTTGGTTGCTGTTATGTAAATTGCTGACCTTCACTTAGGATTCTTAGTTAGTTTGTATGTAAAAGGTGTAGTGGTTCCCCTCAGGAACAGAACTGTGTAGCGCGCGCAAATTGTGGTTGGCCTAGGTAGGAAAGGTGGAACAAGAGTCAGTCGGGGACTAGCTACCAAACTGTGCACTGCCATCTAAAAGTTGTATATTGTGCTGGTTCCGAGAGAGGCTTTTCCTGCCACTATCCAATGCCTCGGATGGATGGATAAATAGCTGGAACGATTCTGGGATTGGTATCGATCATCGCCACCAAGAAGGGACAGAGTCCAGCAATTCTACCTGCAATTCCACCTACCAACATGCAGTTGCCACCACATTGCGCAATCATTGCATCGGAATACTACAATGATGTACAGTGAAGGATCAGCTTAATGGATGTGTTAGTGTGCTCAAATATAAGGTAATTTATATCTGAATTTATGTACCTATCCTGATTTTTCTCCTCATCATAACACCTCTCAGGTTCCTCTCCGTTTGAACTAATGTGATTACCGAGTGTCCCTACTGAAAGAACATTAAAAACCAGTTTTTTTCTAATTAATGCCTCTTCAACATAGTAAAAAGAAAGTTAAAGTTAATGTGGCAAGAGACTGAGCTAAAGTAAATGTTGTTTGCTGAAAATAATTTTCCTATTAAAACTGCTTATTAAAGTGCTATTGCCAACTTCAAAATTAAAAGTTCTTAAGACTGAGGCTTATAAAGTTTTGCTTAGTAAATGATCACATTGCTGTCTGTAGTAAATTCTAAAAGGTGAGTCAGTTTCTTGCAATTTTGTCAACATTGTGTTTCGCTGTAGTAAAAGTGGAAAACTGCAATAGTAGAAAATTATATGTTCATGATTGCTAAGTGTTTGTCTCTCTTGTGTATTGGAAGTGCATATTAATAGTATAACAGGATCCACCGTTTATCTATTATGTTAATGCTAGGTAACAAGTAATGGGAAGACCACTATCTATGAAAACCATAATTTCTTTATTCAAAAGATAGTGAGAAGCAACCTGTTAGTGGATTCCAATTAACTTCCATTTCAAATAGTAAAGTATTTAACTGAGAGAGACTTAACCTATGTCCAATTTATGATCCTGCAGTGAATGTTAATAGTAATGTTATAAAGACCATTCAGTTTGAACAAGTCCTGAAAGTAATAGAGTGTTTCGGTATCTGTTATATTTTTGCAAATAGTTTGTGCTGCTCTAGCTGCTAGCTTCAATCTTTCCGTAAACATATGTATGTGTCAGAGTTCATTGCACTCGCGTGTGGCCAACTATAGATGGTGTTTGTCCATTAAAGTTACTCATACCTACTTTCTTAAACGAGAACGTTAATCTTTCTCTTGCCTAATTAGGCTGGCGACCGTTTTCCTTATTCTTTAAACAGTATAGCTAGGCAAAAATATTGTTTGTTACTGTTCGAATATTTACGTAATTCTGACTTTCATTTCCGATAAGCCATCTTCATTAGGTACAACACGGTCAACCTAGCAAAATTCCTCTCAGAGGGTAACACTGTTCTGTTACGTTATACCATAATTGCTTTAGTAAGATAGTTTTATTTCACAACCTGCCTCCAACTTTAAGGTTATGGTATAGCAGTAGCAGACGGGAGTGTTATAAACAGCAGCCAATCTTCATCCACTGCTTCACAAACGCCGCTATCAGATTTCTCCAAGAACTATTGACTTCTAGCATAGTTAGAGCTCGTACATTTTTTTAATGTCATATACCCACTTCATCTCGCTATCTATTTACATCTCGGAATCCAACGAAAAACATTCTTGGTCTGTATAACATCTATTCACATAGTTACATCTCCGGCACAACTGCATTCCATCTTGGTGACACTCATAATTACGACTGATACTCCAGTATGTTCCCTGATCTATTTGATCGTTTTCCTGTTTCTCCAAGTAAATTCCAGAATTCATCCCCCGATTGTTCGGTGACCTATCCTCAATTTATGAATGTTTTCACATCTCTTTGCCCTAAAGTAAAATTGGTAGCTCACATTGAGTGGGTACTTGGTTTCAGATGTGTTAAAAAATTCGTATGTGATGAGCTGTTGTAACTGTCCGTTACTATTAATTCTCTCAAAACATCCACAGTAGTCGAGAATGTGTTTCAGCAATAGATCACTAAAATAAGTGACTGTTTGCGCGTTGGTGCTATCAAATTATACACTAGCTTTTCAAGGCAACAGCAGAAAAGAAATGTGGCAATAGACTGAGAAAAACCAATAATATGTTTAAATGTATGATACAAATTTTGCTTAACTTGTGGTAACAGTTGGATGTGAGGCACTTGACCTACACCTATGGTAATGGTATCTAAATAACTTTTCTGTCTCTTGGCTGTCTATGATATTGTCACTGTGAATGAAACTAAATCTGCAGACACTCATTTGACTGTCCTAATTCTCCGTTTACAACGACTAATAAGTAGGTATTGTTATTTTCTAAGCTTAATTTCCGAAACTGTGTTCCGTAGCGTAAATCAAGAAAGTAGAAACGGCTGAGCTGCAGGAACTGAACTGAGCTGCCTGCGGGCACTGAATTGCGAAAGTGTCTGCGCCCTGCTGTGCTTTGTGCCTGTTGGCGGAAGCATCTCCGCCCCCACCAATACACTAATTCTCTTTCAACCGACAGCACTATCGGCGGATGAGTATGATTACCTGATGGATGTGGTGCCAGGAGTGGAGTCAGGTTCGCACTGTCACTTGCTACACACATACAGAGCAGAGCGCGAGAGAGCAGCATTTAGTTTTTCCTCTGTTTTCATTGCGGTACTGGGACGGATAGTATGCGTACATGCTGTATGTTGACGCAGGAGGACTTGGTCGCATTTTACGAACAGCTGCAGGCGCTTTTGGCTATGGACAGCCATCTTCCGGCTGCTGCCTCGGGGTGTGGCGGTGGAGCAGCATCTAGCGCGTCGCATGGCCCACCTAATGCGTCGCTTGATTCGCCCACGAGCTCTGCTGTCGAGGCACTGTAAGTAGGCTGTTTAGGTTTTTATGTTGGTAGGGCCACGTAGCGCTCTGCATGAAAATCACTGACTGTGCTGTGCGCAGTTTGTGGCTGATTTGCATTGTTGGAATATTTGCTATTGTAGTGTTGGGCAGTTGGATGTGAACAGCGCGTAGCGTCGCGCAGTTGGAGGTGAGCCGCCAGCAGTGGTGGATGTGGGGAGAGAGATGGCGGAGTTTTGAGAGCGGACGATCTGGTCTGTGTCCGACAGAATAACGAAATTTGTAAGACCGGATGTCACGAACTTATATATATATATATATATATATATATATATATATATATATATATATATATATATATATATATATATATAATGACTTTCGAACACTATTAAGGTAAATACATTGTTTGTTCTTCATCAAAATCTTTCATTTGCGAACTATGTCGATCAGTAGTTAGTGCCTTCAGTAGTTAGAAACTGTCAGTATTGGCGCTCGCTGTATTGCAGTAGCCGGCCGGAGTGGCCGTGCGGTTCTAGGCGCTACAGTCTGGAACCGAGCGACCGCTACGATCGCAGGTTCGAATCCTGCCTCGGGCATGGATGTGTGTGATGTCCTTAGGTTAGTTAGGTTTAATTAGTTTTAAGTTCTAGGCGACTGATGGCCTCAGAAGTTAAGTCGCATAGTGCTCAGAGCCATTTGAACCATGTTTTTTTTTTGTTTTTTTTTAGTAGTTTGAGTAACGAAGATTTTTGTGAGGTAAGTGATTCATGAAAGGTATAGGTTATTGTTAGTCAGGGCCATTCTTTTGTAGGGATCATTGAAAGTCAGATTTGCGTTGCGCTAAAAATATTGTGTCAGTTTAGTGTTGATCAGAATAAGTAAAGAGCGAAATGTCTGAGTACGTTCAGTTTTGCTAAGCTGTTTGAAAATCAAATAATGTAAGAGGTTTACCAGCACTATCAGTCTTAATTTTTCTAAGGGGATGCTTCAGCACCTTTCAGTGGATCCGACGCGAGGGATCCGCACTCAGTGCTGGCTGAGTCGTAACTGGTAAAGCGTCGCTCGAGCTAGAGGGCCAAATTGGAGGCTGGCTGTCAGGTCTCGCTCATTCACTGCGTGAGTGGACAGGTGGCCGCTTCTTCAGCAGAACCCGAGCATGCACAAGGGGGGAGGGGTTTTCTGGTTAGCAGGAGCTCCAAGTTTGAGCGCATAATGGAAGCTCTTAGGAAAATAGCATTCAGGGCTGTACCCGGTATGTGTGGCGTGAGGCAACATCCGAGATGTGGGGGAGGCCTCGCCTGCGGCTGCTGAGCGTGCAGGGTGCAGTCGTCTACGAGTTGCGTCTGGCGTCGGCGTCTGGGGGCGGCTGGCGGAGGTGGTGAGGGCCGCTGGTCTCACGCGCGGTGTAAGCAGAGCTCGCAATTTGCAGCCTTGTTCCCAGAGTTGATCGGGGTTCTTTGGCTTTGAGTCGAGTGCAGGGTCTCAACCGAAGTCTACACTGTGACAGACTTGGCTGCATATTTCTAGACTAGCGCTATTGGGTGAGAAGTTGTAGGACTGCCCATAATAGGTCAGGGGTGCCCTACATACAGGAAGCAGCTAATCGGGTAGCAAAGTACCTGTCGAGCGCATAATGTTTTTTTCAAGGTTAGGCAAGAGTTTGAGGTACTCTGATGGACACTCGCCAGTCAACAGGCAGGCAGCGAATTAAGATCGCGGTCATAATAAAGACGCTTCGATTATCATAGTATTCGTAGCAAAGCTCCAGAATTTACTCCTATCCAGAAAATTTGTCGTGTTCAAATTATTCTCGGGACGGAGAGTTGGCTGGAACCCTGAGCAGAAAGCTTTGAAATATTTAGCGAGTCGTGGAAGATTTATCGAAAAGATACGGTGTTAATGATAATAATTCGTTATTCGTTTCCAACTGGTGGAATTTTATCCAAGCGATTCAATTTTGATCTAAAATATGCCCTCTTATGATGGTTTGGACGAAAAGGTGAGCTGTGGATGCTCACCTCAGTCGCTGTTGGTTTTCTATACATCATTAAATGATGTCTATGTTGACCCCTGTAGCTGAGTGGTCAGCGCGACGGAATGTCATGCCAAGGGGGCCGGGATTTTCTCCGCTCAGGGACTGGGTGTTGTGTTGTCCTTATCATCACCATCTTATCCCCATCGACACGCAAGTCGCCGAAGTGGCGTCAACTTAAAGACTTGCACCAGGCGAACGGTCTACCCGACGGGAGACCCTAGCCACACGACATTTCATTTCAGTGATGTTTATGGTTTTTGTTAAAGACTTTTAAGTCGAAGAAACTGATGCTGTTGTTGGTCTCATGCTCAATAGTGGATTCAATGATTTTGTGCAAGCTGCTGAGGTTTGTTGCTAATGTATCAATTACTTCACTCGTGCCATTAAAAAGAATAATTTTATCATCAACGTATCACTTATAGCAGATGATTTTTCTATTGATGCGACTGTTAACTTTTAAAAATGGTTGCTCAACGTGGTTTATGTAAATATTTGCTAACTTCCCAGCTAGGCAGCTACCCGTTGGCAACTCATCTTTCTATGTTTTGTTATTAAAAATGAAGTGGTTGATCGTCTATACCAGTGTCAAAAGACTCAATGAGCTCATGGATCTCCATCATGTTTTGGTTGCAGGTCACCACCTGCCTAAGGAATTGTCACCACAAGGAGGAATAAAAATTGAATAGTAATGTAAATAACAACAAATGTGTCTCTTAATGTGAACAACAGTCTGATGACGAGCCAGTCGGCTTGAAACCGGTAAATTCGCTATTTATATGAATAAATAGAACTACTAACAGTGGTTGGTAGCTGTTTTCTTCTCTGCAAGAATCAAGCTGTATTTGTATCCAAGCTCTCAAAATGTCAGTTTTCGACAAAATACCAGTCTCAAAGACGGACCAACGTTGTGTCCCAATAGGTAAAACTGCAGTCATCCCAAAATATGATTTAAATACGACGGCGCTTTACTAGACATAACCATGTTACGGGCAATAAGTGATGCCCCTGCCTTTCTTTGAATTTAAGGGGGTCTGCCTAGTGAGTTATAGGCACATCTGTAGGTCAATGTTGACTTCTGAACCCTCCAGTGTTCCCACATACAAATCATTGAGAGAGGTAAAACAAGTGACAAGAGACAAAGGTATGTCGTCAGAAATGACGGCGTTACCTTACTCCCTTGAAGTAACACTGACACTGGTTTTTCTTCGACAACGTCTCGCGACTGAGAAGGACATATCGAGCTGTATTTGCAAAGAAGTTCTCAGTTCCGTTGTTTACCTGGTCCAAAATTCTTAAGAATATATTTTCCTTACAGCTTGTTAGTAGGAAGTATATCGACATATTCATGATAAGCATAAAAAGCATCGGTGAACTGATACATAATTATCACATAATTCATCATGTGCATAGTACTTCTCCTTATCGAGAAACTTCATTTGCTGTTTTTATTCGACGACCACATAACCGTTGTAACGATTCTCCTACGTCGACCGTTCATACACCTGTTTTACTCCTCTCATAAATATAACCGCTAGGAGAATGTGAAAAGAAAAATTGCTGAGAGACAAGATTAAGTCACAAGCGGGAAGTAAACACTATATTAATTCGTTATAAAATATTATATAATCAGTTGTTGCGAAGCAACTCACAACTCGGAAGCGGTTTGGAAAAAAACTGTATGGCCAGGTCTGCACGTGGTGTGAGAATACTCCGGTCGCCAAGCAGCATCGGCGCGCCATTGCTGCTGAGGAGGAAATGGAACTAAGTGTATAAAAGACAAGTTTTTGGTCTGTGTAAATTGACTGACGTAAAGACTGACGCTGCGCCGGGCCAGATCATCAACTGCATTTAATGTTAAAACTGAATTGAATATTTAGTTAGATAGAGAGATACGTGAAACACTACATTTTCGAAGAATATATTTAAAGTGTATTGCACAGGATATTTAGTGATTTTTATTCGTTGTTGGAAGATATCTGAGTGGTAATAATCAAACGTGGTTATTGGTTTGTAGAATGACTTGCAGTGCAACTTCTTGTGTTGTTTGAAAATTACTTATAAGAACTGAAAGTCATATTCATTCCTGGGAATTGATAGAATATCTGAGAAATTGAATTTTAGATTTAGTGTGAGCATAAGTTATCTAAGCACGCAGTCAGATGCAGATCCTTGGCCAAGACATTGAAAATTTCTATTAAATGTCCGCTGGACTTACTTGTGGATTCGCATATTAGGCCACTATTGTAGGTAATTTCACGTGAGATGGAGAAGAGTAAATATTTGAGAACTCAGGATTCGGAGCGCGGGAGCAGACAGCAGATAGTTCAAATTATATTCGTGCACTCCTACACATCCCAAATAGGAGAAACGCCACGATGTGTGTCTACTATCTGTGCACAGAAGCGATGAGCGAAAGGAGTAACTATAGCGCGATTTTCCTCAGTGAAAAAATATCGAACAAAGGTAGTTGCTGTTTCATTATTTACTTTAACATTTTTCATTTCTGTCTCAATACAAACACAATTATTCAACAGACGATTTTGATCCCTTGACCTGTTTCACGTAGGAACAGACTTTAATGCGTTTGTTTTCTACAACAATTTTACATAAAAAGTTTTGCTATCAATGTTAACGCTTTCAGCCTAGGTATGATTGCTTTGGCTCACTTCAACTTTCGTTTGTAAATAAGAATTCAGTTAAACTTTGTCCTATGATAGCTTACAAACTTGAGATATTCACTTTAGTTGGTTATAGAATCCTGTTGGAAATTTAAACTGAAAACTGATTCATCGATTGTTCAGCTGTTTGTTGGAGACAAGATATGACTTCAGGCTGACGAGAATATGGAAAATGAAAAATGATTACGTCGCTCATAGCGGGAAAGTGTGTAGGTCGAAATAGGAGACGTGGCTATTTGTGGATGACCGCTTGTACAATCTTTGTTGCAGAGACAGCACCATTTTCCTCTTGTAAACACGTAAGAAGGTTAGTGAGGCCACGAAGAGGAAGGAACGAAGAAATCGTTCAAGACAGTGAAGAGGTAAAACTGACGACAAATGATTGGATAATTGCAAACACTGGTCAGCAAGCGCAGAGAAGCAGTTATAGTGAGCATACACTATGAGATCAAAAGTATCCAGACACCCGCAAAAACATACATTTTTCATATTAGGTGCATTGTGCTGCTACCTACTGCCAGGTACTCCATATCTGCGACCTCAGTAGTCGTGTGAAAGGACACGTACAGTATAAAAGCGTACAGGCTGACCTCGTCTGTAGACTGACAGAAACCACCGACAGTTGAAGAGGGTCATAATGTGTAATAGGCAGAAATCTATCCCGACCATCACACAGGAATTCCAAACTGCATCAGGATCCACTGCAAGTACTATGTCATTTAGGAGGGAGGTGACGAAACTGGGATTTCATGGTCGAGTGGCTGCTCATAAGCCGCACATCACGCCGGTAAATGCCAAACGACGCCTTGCTTGGTCTATGGAGCGTAAACATTGGACGATTGGACAGTGGAAAAACGTTGTGTGGAGTGCCGAATCACGGTACACAATGTGGCGAGCAGATGGAAAGGTGTAAGTAAGGCGAATTCCCGGTGAACGTCATCTGCTAACGTGTGCAGTTCCAACAGCAACATTCGGAGGCGGTGGTGTTATGGTGATGATGATGATGATGAGTCCCATACTTCTTTACAGAGCGTAGGGGAGCGACGCGGGAGACCAGCGCGCCTTACTAGGCAAGGTCGGAGGAGGTGGTTTGCCATTGCCTTCCTCCGACCGTAATGGGGATGAATGATGATGATGAATACGACACAACAACACCCAGTCATCTGACCCCGCCGGGAATCGAACCCGGGACCCCGTGCTCGGGAAGCGAGAACGCTACCGCGAGACCACAAGCTACCGACGGTGTTATGGTATGGTCGTGGTTTTCCTGGAGGGGGCTTGCACTCCTTGTTGTTTTGCGTGACACTATCACAGCACACAGGCCTAAATTGATGTTTTAAGCATCTTCTTGCTTCCCATTGTTGAAGAACAATACGGGGATGGCGACTATATCTTCCAACACGATCGAGCACCTGTCCATAGCGCACGCAGAGTGGTTACTCGATAATAACGCCCTTGTAATGGGCTGGCCTAACCTGAGTCCTACATAACATCTTTGGGATGTTTTTGAAGGCCGACTTCGTGCCAGGCCTCACCAACCGACATCGATACCTCTCTCCAGTGCAGGACTCCGTGAAGAATGGACTGCCGTTCCCCAAGAAACCTTCCAGCACCTGATTGAACGTAAGCCTGCGAGAGTGGAAGCTGTCATCGAGGCTGAGGGTGGGCCAACACCATATTGAATTCCAGTATTACCGATGGAGGCCGCCACGAACTTCTAAGTCATTTTCAGGCACGTTTCCGGATACTTTTTATCACATAGTGTATGCTTATCCAGATAGTATCGACAAACAAGTAAAGTTAAAAATTGGAGTGTAAAGAAAACGAAGAGGTGACAGGCTTCGTCATTTATGGTCGCAGATAGTAGAGTCATTAAGAAAAAGGTAGTACAAGCAGTAAGAGATGTCTTCAGATAGATTGACGAAAATAAATTGGTACACCCTGTTAGAGGTTTGCGATTCACTCAAGATATAGTGTTGCAACAGTGCATATGGAGTACATTAAATGATTACGTTTACAGATACGCAGCACATGCAGTTTTGAGGTAACTGGTGTCGTCCCACGTTGAAAACCCATATTAGTAGGTGATGTATGTAGCCTCCACGGACGGCAATGCAGCCGCAGACTCTGGCATCCATTCGCTCGTACAGATGATGAATACTGTCCTGGGATACGTTATTCCATGCCTGCTCGAAGTGTTCACGTAGCTCTGTAAGAGTTGTAGGTTGACGAGTTGCACGAGTCACTTCTCGTTCCGTCATATCCCGCACGTCCTCGATTGTAGATGAGTTGGGAAATCGTGCTGGCCAGGAAAGTTGCTGCACGTTTTGCAGAGCACGTTGAGTTTCATGAGCAGTGTGAGGGAGAGCATTTTCCTGTTGGAACCACATATCACATTCCTGTTGCAAGAACGGCTAAAGAACGGGTCTAACAACAGTCTGCACGGCCGAGATCTGGTTAGCGTCCCCGCCAGAAACACCAAAGGTGAACGACAGTTGTGTCTTATCGCATCCCAGACCATAAGGCCTGGGTTAGGGCCACTGTGTCTTGGACGAATGCATTCAACAACATAGCGCTCACCAGGTATCGCGCGAACGACCATAGCCTGCGTGCAGGCAAAACCTGCCTTCATCGCTGAAGATCATGGCGCGCCATTCCATCTTCCAAATGATCCTCTGACAACACCAGTCGAGCCCTGTGAGTCGATGGTGTGGCGTGAATCGAAGACGGACTGGAGGTTTGCACGGTCGTAGTCCCCCTGCTAACAATCAATTTACAACATTCCGTTTCGACAGGTCTGGGTCCACAAGCCCTCTTACCTGTGCTGTGGTAGCTGTACGATCTGCCACTGCTGGCCTTACAATACGACGATCATCGCGAGCGTCTGTGCTATGCTGACGTCCAGAACCTCTTCCAGGGATGAGAGAATGTTCACCTGATCACTGATACCAGCATCAGTGCACAACAGAAACACCGCGTCCAACTTGTGCGGCAGTTCTCCGGAAGTATCATACCGCTACTCGGAAGGTGACAATTTCAACCCTCTCAAACTCGCTCATTTTTATAAAGGATGGGGCCCCTCCACGCCAACACCAACATGGTGACCAAACCAAAAGTTCTACTGTCACCTCCGTAAACATGTTAGTTTTTGAATCAGGCGTCACAGGATGCGGGCTGTGATGTTTTCCGTGCGTCTGGGTAAGATTACTCATTAACATGGTCCATCAGGAGATAGAAGTGGACGAAAACGATTGAAGGGTAGCGGTTGTAAGGGCAGAGGAAAAAAAGTGCCAAGGCAAGAGCCAACGGAAAAAAAACCTCTGCGACAGAAGGGCGGGTAGTAAGGGCAGTAGCGGCTTGCTATCTGCGACAGTGCATGCAAGGTGTGGTTGTGTTAGTTCGAGGTATCGTGCATCGTTACCTTTGTCGTTGTTGGAGCTTGTTGCGGCGCTTCCTGCAGTTGCTGCGTCCCTGCAACAGTTCAAGGTCGTTGTAGATTAGTGGGCGATCGGTCATAGATCGGCTCACAGACGGTGTAGGGGGTGTGTGCGGCTGGTTTGCGTGCTGTGTACAGTACAGTTTCCCTGCGGTTGCCTGTTTTTCGGCTGGTTGCACATCTGGATTTCCAGTAATAGCTGTGTTGCAGGGGCTCGCCAGTACTGTCGTGTTAGTGTTCTGTGGACCGTAGATGTTTAGTTCCTAGCCAGTAATGTCTTTGGTCTGTTATGCTTCCATCTATGGTTGTGGTCGTAGTTACCCAGAGAAAGGATAAACGGGTTGCGCGAGTGTCTCGTGTTATTGTACAGTCGTGTGGAGAGTTTTCGGAATACCTGCAAGATAGTATCTAGCCGGTATTCCCGGTGAAGGTCCGCAATGCGTGTGTAGCGCGGAGCGTTGCTTATGATTTTGAGTACTTTGTTCTGTATGAGCTGCAGACGGCGCAGACGAGTTGGCGCAGCGTATCCCCAGACAGGGGCTGCGTATGTCATCAGGGGTCTAATAAGTGTCATGTACTTGGACCTAGACACCCTCCTGTTCAGTGTGCTACGCCTGTTAAGCATAGGGTAGAGTTGTTTGAGCCTCGCGTTAGCTTTGTTGGTCACGTGTTGAATGTGGTCCCCCCAGAGTAGTTTCCTGTCCAGCCAGACACCGAGGAATTTGACCTTCTCGCGGAAACGTATTGGGCGTGTGTGTAGTGTTATTGGGTTGCAGTGCTGATGTTTGCGCAGTTGCTTCGGTCGTCTAGTGAACAGAACGGCCTCGCACTTGTCGACGTTTACTCTCACACGCCATTTCACCAGCCAAGGCTCCGCCGTTCTGAGTGCAGTCTGTAGTCGTGAGTTAATGTTAGACGGCTTCCAATCTTGAGCAAGGATGACGGTGTCATCCGCGTAGATTGCTGCCGTCGTGTTATGTGTAGCTGGGAGGCCGTTAATGTAGAGGTTAAACAGTAAGGGCCTTAGGATACTTCCTTGGGGTACTCCTGCCTGTATACAATTTCGTGTCGATTGTTTGCCCTGCACGTCGGTGTTGAAACTCCTGTCCGTGAGATACGAGTGTATGAGACGTACGAGCCCGTCGGGGACCCTGCGTCGCTAAGTTTGCGTATTAGGCCGTTGTGCCATAGACGATCGAAAGCCTTTTCGATGTCCAGGAACACCGCGCCAGTTGCCTTGTTTGTGTTGTAACCGTGTGTTATGTATTCAACGACGCGGAGGAGTTGTTGTGTTGTTGAGTGGTGATTCCTGAAACCGAATTGCTCCGGTCTCAGAGTGTCGTTTGTGATACAGTGCCTGGTGAGTCGTTTTAATATTACCTTCTCAACGAACTTGCTGAGCGCGCTCAGCAGACTGATGGGTCGGTAATTTTGTGGGAGGGAGTGGTCTTTCCCCGGCTTCCTGAACATCAGGACCTTGGCCGTCTTCCAAAAGGCAGGGAAGTATTGGTGCTTGAGTATGGCATTCGTGATGGTACCTCGCTCAGTTGGCTGCAGGAAGCACGGGTGCGTCACCATGGCATGGTTGCCTGCTTGCTTCTCACGTTTCCATCACACCGAGCCTTCCGGCAGTGAGCATTCTTTATTGAACGGTAGACATAATTGCTATGCCACTTCGCTATCTGTTGCGGACGGGGCTGAAACCATTGTCGGTACATTTACTACCCCGCATGTGGCATAAGTCGTCATTGGATCCAACTCGACGTCATTTTTCTAGATGTACTGATTTTTTTCCGGCGCTGTATTTGAGTACGCAAAGAGATGAGGCTGACACACAGGCAGTAATAATGAAAATTATGTCATTGAGGAAATAATGCCACGTTAGGCGTATGAAGCCATTCGAATTATGAATCCTCTTGAAGAGACTCTAAATGCATATACATAACAACAAATCACCACATAATCTCCTCTATGAACAGACTGAGTTAGCCATCGCAGCCTTTCCTCAAAATTACGTTCAGCTGCCTTCCAGTTTAAAACATAAATAACATTACTCCCGTTGACAATAATAACATGCAAACTCTAAACCAACATGAAACAGCACATAAAATATAAGAGCTTGCTTAGTCATGCATCATTACAATAGTCTCATTAATTTAACCCTCCAACTAGCTAGCACAATTTAACATAATGCCCACTGTTCTAACATTTATTTATCTAAAAGTGTGTCTCGTCATTTACATTTTGCGTAGTTTACCTTAATACTTACATATTATTCTTTCAGTAATAGTAACTAACATACCGGCTTCTTTATTTGTTTATCTTAACTATAATCACATCTCACTGAATATAAATTGCATGTTATGAAAAGTCTGTATTTTGTAAATTTTCTGCTGACACATCTGTTTACATATTGAAACATCTATGAAACAGAAACTGTATGACACCCTTGTAACTGCAGTACCGCCATCTTTGCATACAACTTTCCATTTGGCAAAAGGTTTTGGTGTGTGCGTAGTGCCTCAAATAGTCTGCATTACAGCATGAACACAATCAGTCAGCACTAAAAAGTAGTGACGCTAGTAACTCAAAAGTGAAACAACTCACGGTTTGTATACATTGTTTTCATTAGTTATTAGGTACAATTACAGCGAAATAGGCCGTTTCTCACATCGTGTTTTGCTTGTAGGACACCAACATCCCAAGGAATTTTCATCACAAGGGGAATAAAAAGTTAAACCTACCGTAAACAACATCGAATCCTAACGTGAACAGACGTCTGATGATGAATCTGTCGGTTTGAAACCGGTAACGGCGCTATTGGTGTGAATAAACAGCTCCATTAAAAGTGGCTCGTTGCTGTTTTATTCTCTCCAAGAATCAACCAGTATTCGTTGAGACTGTTCCTCAACGATGAAGGTATGCTCGCAAAGGTCGGATCGCTAGAAAATTGTCGCAAATTTCAGGAAATTATCGCCGCTTCGTGCAATGAACAGTAGTTGAGCGCCAAGTTACGCAAATGTAATCCAGTGCATCCAAGTGCATCAGTTGCTGAAAAACAGTTATGTTGCCACTACAAAATTGCAGAGCAATTGCTAAAACTAACGACAACAATGATCTGTTGGTATCAGTCCTAAATGAGTTAAGATAACATAACTCTCTCTGTGAGAAAAAAGGATGGAAAGTGTTAGTGGAAGCACACCTGCATCGGTGGAGGTCGTTTTTTTTCTAACTCTCGTTTGACTGATTCTTTATTCATCTACTTGGGATACAAACGAGACTGGATGAACAGGAAAACTGAAAGAGGTTCTCTGACAAGGCGAGCGATTCGTGGCTCGTTCGTTTAGTCAGCTCGAACACTATTCTCCCGTGAGAGAATCAAGCGAGGTGGTTATGGCAGACGCAACGCAGTGCACTCGTATTAGGCAGGATGGCCGTTCAAGATTTAGGTTAGCCGTCATTTCCCATAGTCGCTTAAGTGTAAAACCACGATGCTCCTTTAAATAGGACGTTGCCGATTTCCTTCCCTAAATTTCCGTAATCCGAGTTAGTGCTCTGTCTTCAACGACCTCGTCGTTGACCGAACGTTAACTCCTTATTTCTCGTGCTAATATCTTTCCTTGTGTACTTACCCTGAAAATCTTAGTGAATGAGTGAATCTTCTCTGGAAAAACCAAGTATGTGTAAAATGTCGTTGCAATAAGTTAAGAAGTTTGGTTGATATGGCGTAAACCAACATCTGGTGGATGAAATAACACTAACTCTGGAACGTTCCGCTTTGGTGTCATTGACTTCCACCCTTCTGCTTTTCACCTGTATCCTTTCATCGAGCACCCTCGAATTTTACGTAACGCTCCAGGAAGTTGTACTGAATCCAGAAGGCTTCCCTCGTGACTACAGGGCGAAGCAGACGTGTGATGCAGCCTCACACCGTTTCATCTAACGGAGCGACAAATTGCAGTGTGTAAGCAACACTGTTTACGACTCCAGCAGAGCACAGTACCACACACGTGTCGGCGATATCGACGAGTTCCAATTATCTGCTCAGCCATGGGGAGCAACACAGGCGGTATTCTGCAGAGTGCAACGTAACCACCGTCTGAAGTGAAATAAGCCGAAGTGTCGGCTGTTACTGTCTTACCCCACGCGAGACACCTGCACCTGGAAGTCGTAACTGGGAAACCGGGAGACGCTTTCTAGAAGTACTGGCCGTAAAACTGGAGATAATGACACGGTGTCCCTTCCTCGCTAACAAGGCAATTTTAGCGATCGTCGTGTCATTTCCTTTGCGAGTATCCCACTTACAGTCTGCAACCAGGGGTCGCTTATTCCAGTACATATTCCCAAGGGACTGCAAAATTTGCTCACAATCAAGGGATTTCCCAAAAAAAAAAAATCCATGAAAATGAAATTTTTATGTTTAGAACTATAATTATTTTTTGTTTTTGGAAGTATGGCAATAGATCATAAATTCAAGCGGAATATTCTGGGAAGTGTCTCAGCCGCGATATTTTTCTTTTTCATTACTCAAAACTCGACCGTTCAGCCTGTGCCCGCAGCGCAGTTTTCACGTGCTTCGTTAGAATGAGTACGTGAGCAGAATACAAATCTTACTGAATAGCGTGTAATCAATTTTGTGTGACAGAATCGTAGTCACGCTCTTGGAACCATGTAGCACGGCATATGTCCGAACTTGTTTATGTAGGGTAACATGAGCTTACATGAGTGTACACTGTAAATAATTCGAGACAATTGCTTTAGCTTGACGGCACTTTGAACAGTGGACATTTCAGATGTGTTACGACTCGTGGCTCTACCCTTCATTCGATCCTTGTGAAACACTACATTTCAGCAGGATAATGCACGACCGCATGTTTCAGGACCTGTACGGGCCTTTCTGGATACAGAAAATGTTCGACTGCTGCCCTGGCCAGCACGTTCTCCAGATCTCTCACCAATTGAAAACGTCTGGTCAACGGTGGCCGAGCAACTGGCTCTTCACAATACGCCAGTCACTATTCTTGATGCACTGTGTTATCGTGTTGAAGCTGCATGGGCAGTTGTACCTGTACACGCCATCGAAGCTCTGTTTGACTCAATGCCCAGGCGTATCTAGGCCATTATTACGGCCAGAGGTGGTTGTTCTGGGTACTGATTTCTCAGGATCTCTGCACCTAAATTGCGTGAAAATGTAATGACATGTCAGTTCTAGTATAATATATTTGTCCAATGAATACCCAATTATCATCTGCATTTCTTCTTTGTGTAGCAATTTTAATGGCCAGTAGTGTATGTTCCAAGAAAAAACTGACAAACAAAAACTTTTTTATCGAATACACATTGGTAAGGTATAAACTATTGGAAAAGAGCATACATTTACTTCTATAGGAAAGCTGTAAAATATTAGGAGTCTTGTAGATTTGCAATGCACTGAACACATAATTTTCATCTTCACTTTGTGCATCTTGCGTCTCATCTTCATCATCAAATTCATCGCCAGAAAATTCACTTGCTGTTTCGTGATCACTACGAACAGCATTTTCGAAGTTAATGTTGCTCTCGGGATCGCTATCTTCATCTGAACAGTCAGCATCACATTTCTCAGTCCATTTTAGTACACATTCCTCAAAGTCAGGATCTGTAGCGTTAACATTTTTTGAATTCGCGGAGATTCGTGGACATATTCACTAAACCGAAAATATTGCACTAACTGCGTCCCAGAGTCCCGGGGACTCGTAAGTTCGATGTTTACATTGCTAGCCCCGTTAACAGACTGCGGTCGCCTAAGCACGCGACGTCTCTTTCCACCATAGGAAAGTAATGAACAGGGCATGCTTCCTGCTCAACAAATACGAAAGTTACTACAATTTCATACTTCCCTGGAGTCCCAGAGAATCCACAACGCCTGTTAAGGGTTCAATGATGCCTCTTCAGCAGAGTAGTGTGGTCGGCGCGCAGCGCACCGTGTATGGTCGACTTAGACACCGTCGTTCCTGCGTTCCTCCCCCTCCACCTCCCCCTCCCCATAAAACTGCTCACCGTCGTCGCATACCGTGTGAGTGCGGGCAACGACGTAGGAAATGGAATTCGATGCGGCGCGATGGCGGCCGGTGCCAACCAACCCGCATCCTGACATTTGCCACCTGAGCCATGGGGAACATCAGCCAAAAAATCGGAGCTACGACGTCCATCTGGCAGCACAGGTTGGGGCAACAGTGAGCGCAGCTGAAGATTCCGAAAATGGTTCAAATGGCTCTGAGCACTATGGGACTCAATATCTGAGGTCATCAGTCCCCTACACTTAGAACGAAGTAAACCTAACTAACCTAAGGACATCACACAAATCCATGCCCGAGGCAGGATTCGAGCCTGCGACCGCAGCAGCCGAGTGGTTCCGGACTGAAGGGCCTAGAACCGCTAAGCCACAGCCGGAGGCGAAGATTCCGAGGACTGTGAGGCTGATGCAGGCTCGATGTCCGTCGGTATCGTTGAGAACGGCGACGGCTTCTGTGGCTGTGGCAGCGTGTACGTTGCAGAGATGGGAAAAACCGACTGGTTAACACCGATACTGGTATTTTAGTTCTGAATAACCGGTATTTTTCGGTATTTGTTTGGTGCTGGCTACAACAGCTTTCTAACAAATAGAGTAAAAAAGCTCTATATAAATTAGCCATAGCAGCGATGCTAAAATTTGCTTTTGAATATAGAGTAGCATGGAGAGATGCATCAAACCAGTCTCAGGACTGAAGACAACAACAACAATACTTTTAAAAATCGAATAATATTTATTCTTAAAATTTCCTTTGCTTTGACCCGGCGGACGTTCGAGTCCTCCATCTGTCATGGGTGTGTGTTTGTCCTTAGGATAATTTAGGTTAAGTAGTGTGTAAGCTTAGGTACTGATGGCCTTAGCAGTTAAGTCCCATAAGATTTCACACACATTTGAACATTTGAACATCGTCACAAAACGTAAAATACGAAGAACCACTACATCTCAAAGTACCGTGAAACCTTTGTGGAAACAGCAACTGCACGTGATCCAATTACTTAACGTTACTCCTAACACAGGCCGAAGCGTTAGCGATCTCACCGCAATATTTCTGTTGCAGCGGCGGTCTCCGACGGCGACGGCGCGGCTGTGCGGTCGATGTGTGGCGTCTCGGAAAGTACACTCCTGCAATACTCGGACAACAGACTGCTGTTCGTAAACTTCACTATTTGCAACAATCTTCCCAGCAGCAAGACGGGAGACGACGTGGCTAACGTCCTCTCAGTACGAGAGCCCAGAACGGAAGACCTCTACCTAGAGCCGAGCAAGATCGCTCTTCACCTCTGTTTTCCCACCTCATCTTTTACCGAGCGTATCACATCACTAGCAGCTCTCAAAATACGCAGTTTCCCAGTGCCGAGCAATGTACGACCTGGGAATAGAACTCTTTTCCACAATTCTCCCTAGAAAATTTCACAAGTAAACTGCGCCCACGCCGGCTGGGAAGAACCACAGCTGTGGGCGATAACACTTTTACTGGAAGTCTTCTCCTAAGGAACCACTCGAGATTTTCCCGGCAATATTCCCCGTCGTAGCGAACACAGACTCCTGCATTGAAAGTTTTTGTTTTTCGGGACTCCTGGCCTGCCCCATTTGAGTTACTCGGATTCGTGAAATTAGTGGGACCTAGGCGAGAGCACGCCAGGAAAGCCCGTCCAGCTATCCACTGCTCTGTTTTGGTAAACACTTGAACACCTGCAGCCGCGCGTCCCTCAGAGGCTGGCAGCCACTGTGGCCTCTCTAAACGGATTACAGAAATCCCCCAGTTCACCATTCATGCCGTTAGGCTGTGGCCTTCGGCTGCTAGCCGGGAGGCAGCCGAGCTCTGTCTCGCTAGCAAATCTTATAATTACAAAATCGCGTTATTTTCGCTGTATTGCCTAGTCAGCATGCCGATGCGTTTCCACATATATTTCCTACGCCGTAATTTAGAGTATTACTCCAATACACAACAATTACGTATCTACAAAGCGATTTTGTTTTGGATTCATGTAAGGTGCAAGACCGTTGCCACCTTACATAGCAAACACAGAGCCATTTAAGGAACCATTCTTCCTGTGCGCCATATGCTACTGAGTGAGACGAAACCTAACACACGGTAGAATTGGTAGTGCCCCACGTTATGCTGATCGCAATGTTCTGTGGAACATGGATGAAGACTTTAATGTCTGTGGTGTAGAAAGTGTGTAATGTAATGTTATTAGTTTTGCCTCGGAAACCTATATTTTACATTTCCTTTTTGGCATATCAAGAACTAATTTACTTATGGCAGCTCATAAAGTAGCAGAATTCTAAACAAACCGTAGAGAGATAAGATGCATCTTACATTCACGGAATCAAGCATCAGCAGCGTCGTAGTAGCCATACACTAAAAAAATGACAAAGCGGGAGCAAAAATTAAATGACAGGGACTAAGAGCTCCATCTTCGCCCGTTCTTGAGAGAAAAAGTTTCCAATTTTGTGGCAAATGTAGCCTAAGGATGTAAACTTCTTTTGCTTTTTTGATGACTCTGCACTCAGCTACTTATTTAACTATTCATCGAGCGTTCCGTCTTTTGTCCAGTTGAGAATTCAATGTTTGCTTCACAAAATGCGCGCTCCACATTGACCTGAAAACATATTTTAACAGTGAATACAAGTTACGTTTCTTCTAGCTCCTTGTGTTTACAGCCTTGCATATCTATATATTGAAAACAATGAAGTAATAGAAAAATTACCTTTTTCCTTATTGCGGAAGTATTATACAGGATTGTAAATGATGGCGTGTGAGCGGAGGATTTATGTAACATTCTTAAGTACGAGGGGCTTTCAGTAAGTAACGCAGCATATTTTTTTCTGAAAGCAGGTGGGTTTTTTTTGGGATTCTGATACACAACATTATTCCCCACTCTTTCGGCTACAAAACCTTGTTTTTTCCAACATAATCTCCGTTCAATGCGGCGACCTTGCGTCACGTATCTGGCAGGGCCTGTATGCTCGCATGGTACCACTGTACTGGTTAACGACGGAGATAATGTCTTGCTAAATCAATAACCTCTCCACATCCACCTGCTGCTTCCAACTGGCTGCAGCCTTCGTTGGGCCAAACAGATGGAAGATGGGAGATCTGAGCTG
The DNA here is from genome assembly GCF_023864275.1 of Schistocerca cancellata. Taxonomy (NCBI): domain Eukaryota; kingdom Metazoa; phylum Arthropoda; class Insecta; order Orthoptera; family Acrididae; genus Schistocerca; species Schistocerca cancellata. The sequence continues at coordinate 597,780,824 of NC_064631.1, read as the reverse complement.
AAGCGTGAATGAGAAAAAAAATCCAATAAAGTGTGTTGAGCTCCGCTCGTGTGAGGTCTTGCGTAGTAACGGAACGGCGAGGTGTTTGGTTGTGATCCGTCGATCACCTCTAACGAGTGTCCGCACGTTCCCACACTGCACGAGTCACAGCTGTATGCGGCCTGTCGGCATGCGGGACACTGGACGAGTTAGCGCGGCCATGTTGCCATGACGACAGACTCCTCGCACAACGACTCAACGTGCTTTTTTTTCTCACTACCAGGTCTCCGTTGACATTCTTCAGTGTCTGCGACAATCTTGTTTCCCGAAAAAACGAACTCAATGACAGATCTCTCTTCTTGGAACGCACCTTCGGTACGGACGCCATTTTGAAGGCTACTTATAGCGCCGCCACCTATCGGAACTTCATGAAACTAGGATGCTGAAGTGGGAATATTCCGCAATGTTCCACGACAAATTGCGCATTTTCTCAGCCGAAATTGGTCGACAAAAAATGTATCGTAGTAACTATTGAAGGCCCTCGCGTTAATTAAACCTGAAACTTTTCTCAGAAACCAGAAGGGACGTACAGTCTGTACTCGACTACACAAAGGCTCATAGACTTTTTTTTTTTTTTTTTTTTTTTTACTTTACATGTGCCAAGGGCCTTGTCGACCATACGCCTGCTCTATGAGCCTCTTCCACCTCTGCCTGTCCAATGCGCTGTTTGTCCAGTTGCTGTTGCTGTTCATCCTAGGTGTGTCCTCCCGAATGTTATCCCGCCATCTGATTCTGGGTCTCCCTCTTCCTCTCGTTCCATCTATTGTTCTGCTGAATGCTTTTCTAGGTAGACTGTCATTCTTGCTATATGGCCTGCCCAATTCAACCCTCTCCTCTTGAGCACTTCGACGATGTTACGGTGTTTGTACAGCCCTCTTAATTCTTCATTTATTCTTATTCTCCATTCCATGTTATATCCGTCGTATACAGGTCCAAAAATTTTCTTTAGTACTTTTCTTTCGAATATTAACAGTTTTTCATCATCTTTCTTTCTAAATATTAATCTTTCACGTCCATATAACATCACACTTATAATGGTCGATTGATATAAGCGGATTTTGAAGTTACTGCTAAGTGATCTTTTTCTTATAATTTTGATGAAACTAAAAAGTGTCCTGTTTGATTATGATAAACAGGCATCTATTTCTTCATCTGTTCTGTTGTTATTGCTAAAAAGACTTCCTAGGTACTTGAAGTGGTCAACAGTCTTGAAATTGAATCCATTTACAGTCATGTGCATCTTTTCTGGTTTTCTTACATAAGGGCAGGTATTCTGTCTTTTCCTCATTAACAGGTAATCCTGTTTTCTCAGCAATTTTGTAGTAATTTTGCATCATTCTGATTAATTCTCTTGTGGAACTACTTATTAGTGCTACATCATCTGCATAGGCAAGTCTTGTAATGTTCACGTCCTGTAGCTGGATCCCGTGTGGACTGGTTTCAGAAAATTCTCAATCGATTTTCTCTAGGACAAGGTTAAATAAAATAGGTGAAATTGCATCCCCTTGTCTCAGCCCAGTGTACACTTTAAAATCTTCAGTTTCTCCTACCGGTCTCTTTATGCGACAAAAAGTTTCCTAGGCGCGCAGTCCGGAACTGCGCGACTGCTATGGTCGCAGGTTCGAATCCTGCCTCGGGCATGGATGTGTGTGATGTCCTTAGGTTAGTTAGGTTTAAGTAGTTCTAAGTTCTAGGGGACTGGTGACCACAGCTGTTAAGTCCCATAGTGCTCAGAGCCATTTGAACCATAAAGTTTCATCTATACATATTTTAACTAATCTGTAATTCCTGCATTACATTTAGGAGTGTCTGTCAGTGTATGCTATCATAGGCCTTTTTAAAATATATAAAAATATCACAGACATAAGCTGCGAAAAGTGTAACAAATGACAAAAGTACTTCAACTACTTTCACACATATTTTTTATGATTGTTTTACGAAATAAGTAAGAAACGCCTACGGAACAACAAAAACAGAAGGTAATGAAATATGTTTTCAGTTGCGCAACCGACTTCATGAGTGCGTGTATTTAAATGCATACCTAGACGGAGTAATTTCGCTGTATGTGTACATCATATAGAAGGGTGTAGAAGGCAATTGCCACAGATACAGTGATAAAGAGGTGAAGCTCGTTTCATCTCTCCACTTGTCCGCTATCTCTTTTCTTTCGCGGAGCTGCAGGAACGCTGCGGGAGAGATCTGGACAGTAATTGCCAACATAAATTGGAGTTGCAGAACTGTCAGACCCCACTGTCACAACACCTGTTCTTGCTGTAACGAAACAATACGGGTGATTACAACGTCTTTAGGAGAGAGCAGGCGCGGGGCCACGGCACGTCTGCAGGTTGTACCCTCGCTCTCACGACTACCGTTGGCTCTCTTAATGGACTCCGTATCTGAGCTGGATCTCTAATTCATATCCATCAGCGGATTGCATCCCATGCGGAGCAGATAGCATCGCTAGTAGAGACCTCCGGCGGCCGATGCATCCCTTGTCCTGACCGGTGTGGGGTCACCGCCTGGCCTTACGTCAATTATTTTACGTCCAGACGCGTTCGTTTCAGCGCCTTACGTAAGCCTCTCGTTGTGAAACGTTTTAATGGCAGACGTCAACAGCCTTTGGAAGCAGATCCACCAAACCCACTACATCAGTGCAATAGGTTGCATTGACATTTCTTGAGTAGATAGTCGGTAAATAGTTATATTGCATGCACCATATTCACGATTATCATATTCGTATCGAATTTGTTAGGGTGCAACAGTTACAGAGCGCTGACAAAAACTATGTGAGGTCAGATGCGAGGCTCTTAGGTGTATTGAAGAACACATTTACTTATGTTGAAGAACTAAATCCGCCTTCACGGCAAAGTTCGCTGACCCACTCGTGTGATTTGACATTCGTGTCGGGGGCAGTCGCTTCGGTTCGAATCCTGGTGCTGGGTGAAATTTCCATCACCAGGGGAGGGTAGGTGGTGGTGTAAAGTTTCTGAGCACTGGACGTGGCGCCAATGACCTGGGCTATATTTCAAGCCTCCCCACACTGTGTGCGACGTTGTTGATGATGATGCGTCTCTAGGATTGAAACGTTAAGTCCGGGGGCCCTTTTGATGCTATGCGAGAGGAATGAGCTTTGTGCCAGCATCGTTCTTCACACTTTCCTCTTCTCATCACCATACATCACAAATATGACACCACAAGACATGCACACACACACACACACACACACACACACACACACACATATATATATATATATATATATATATATATATATATATATATATATATATATATATATATATACAGGGTTATTACAAATTATTGAAGCGATTTCACAGCTCTACAACAACTTTATTATTTGAGATATTTTCACAATGCTTTGCACACACATACAAAAACTCAAAAAATTTTTTTAGGTATTCACAAAAGTTCGATATGTGCCCCTTTAGTGATTCGGCAGACATCAAGCCGATAATCAAGTTCCTCCCACACTCGGCGCAGCATGTCCCCATCAATGAGTTCGAAAGCATCGTTGATGCGAGCTCGCAGTTCTGGCACGTTTCTTGGTAGAGGAGGTTTAAACACTGAACCTTTCACATAACCCCACAGAAAGAAATCGCATGGGGTTAAGTCGGGAGAGCGTTGAGGCCATGACATGAATTGCTGATCATGATCTCCACCACGACCGATCCCTCGGTTTTCCAATCTCCTGTATAAGAAATGCCGAACTGGCATTCTGCTTTAGCCTTTTCCGTAAGATTTTCCAAACCGTCGGTTGTGGTACGTTTAGCTCCCTGCTTGCTTTATTCGTCGACTTCCGCGGGCTACGCGTGAAACTTGCCTGCACGCGTTCAACCGTTTCTTCGCTCACTGCAGGCCGACCCGTTGGTTTCCCCTTACAGAGGCATCCAGAAGCTTTAAACTGCGCATACCATCGCCGAATGGAGTTAGCAGTTGGTGGATCTTTGTTGAACTTCGTCCTGAAGTGTCGTTGCACTGTTATGACTGACTGATGTGAGTGCATTTCAAGCACGACATACGCTTTCTCGGCTCCTGTCGCCATTTTGTCTCACTGCGCACTCGAGTGCTTTGGCGGCAGAAACCTGAAGTGCGGCTTCAGCCGGACAAAACTTTATGAGTTTTTCTACGTATCTGTAGTGTGTCGTGACCATATGTCAATGAATGGAGCTACAGTGAATTTATGAAATCGCTTCAATCATTTGTAATAGCCCTGTATATATATATATATATATATATATATATATATATATATATTGATCCAGCTCTTCAGTGAAAAACAAACAGCCACACTTAATTCAGAGAAGTGTCTATTTATCTACAGTATCATCATTTCAGTCTTCCCTGATGATGATGATATCCCACGCTTCTTGACAGAGCGTAGGGGAACGATGCAGGAGACACGCACCGCCGTACTACGCAAGGTCCTAATAGGGCGGTGGTTTGCCGTAGCCTCCCGCCGACCGAAATAGCGACGAATGAGGATGATGAATACGACACAATACATCCAGTCATCTCGAGGCAGGTTAAAATCCCTGACCCCGCCGGGAATCGAACCCGGGACCCAGTGCTCTGGAAGCGAGAACGCTACCGCGAGACCCCGAGCGTGGACATCAGTCTTCCTCAGATTTTATAGTTTAATTTATGTTAAAGATTATCCAATAGTGATTGCCAATACACGAAGTACTAGTAGGCGTTTTACTTCTTGAGAATTACGTTTGGCTGGACTTGCAAATTTACAGAGAGACATCAAACAAAGCAGGCCGAAGGGCACCATTAACTTAAAGCAGGTTGCAAAAGGTGACACGGACGCCAGGAAGGGCAGTGTTCGCCGAAGGCGATACCCATCATAAATCAAGAAACATGCATGGTGAAAACTGGAAGAAGATTGGACAACATTAATGTTAATATTGTCATGAAATTAGGTGAAGCCACAGTACTGTTAGAATCGCCCAAGGAGAAATTAATCCCACGCGAAATACAGAAGCCGGCCGCGGTGGTCTAGCGGTTCTAGGCGCTCAGTCCGGAACCGCGCGACTACTACGGTCGCAGGTTCGAATCCTGCCTCGGGCATGGGTGTGTGTGATGCCCTTAGGTTAGTTAGGTTTAAATAGTTCTAAGTTCTAGGGGACTGATGGCCACAGATGTTAAGTCCCATAGTGCTCAGAGCCATTTGAACCATTTGAAATACAGAAGAGACACGAGGATCCTGGAAATTCGAATATAACTTCAACGAGGGTCATTGGTCCAGTCGAGTACAGCACAGGAAGAAGAATTAGTAATGAAAATAGGTTTCGTGAGCCGATTGTGCCGCGTTCACGTTTGGAGACGGATGACACCCACGAAATAATTGCACTTCGCTCACGAGGACATACGCAGTGCACATGGACGAGTTAGTCGCAAGGAAAAGTAGAAGTAGTGAATCAGCAGCATACCGGGACCTCAGAGAGATGGAAATCTCAAACAGCTGACAGGACATATGCTCGGAGGGAAAAATAATTTGGTTTTAAGCGCTTCCTTTCCGTACGGAAATGCCGTACGTATATGGACAATGGCAGACGTATGCATCTCAGGGTGTGGGTATCTCAATTTAGTTTATCATTACCACTATCATGGCCACTGCAACGCAGGCTAGGCTTCTTGCGTGCACGTTTGAAACGAGACCCAGTAGTCCGAATGAGTGATATCGCACAAGCTTGTAGTTCATGTCAGGAGTTTATAGATGCTTTTCTTGCGATATAATGGTAGAAGGGAACTCAAGAGCGCATCAAGCAAGGAACTGTGATGCACAAAGACTTAGCATCATCAGAACGGAGGAGTACAGTGAATCATTTACACGAGAACCAGTACTTGGACACGCCATATAACGCGTGCGAAATCATACGACTTTCCTGTATGAAAATATTTACTAGGTATCAGCAAGCATTGGCTGGCAGGTGTGACGGAGGCATAGAAGCAGTCAAAACATATTCCGGGAGTTAGAGTTTGCTTTCAATGAGAATCAGGAGAAGGAAATAAGGAAGGAATTGGATAACAATAGGAACAATTTTAATAATCTTCGTGGACTGACGCGATGGGAGCATAACAGAAAGAACAACAGGAACAGACCACCAGATATGGGTGTTCCATACGTTCCCACCAAACACAGGCGCAGGAAACTATTTCCAACAGAATAATCGCCCACAATTTATAGCAACGTGGTCACAACCTAATGAAAGGGTGCGGCAAGGGGAAATCACGGAGATTAGACCACCAGACGCTCGCGACAGATGTCACACAGCAAAACCTAACAAACAACGACAAATGTCAGAAGCGGGATCGGTCATTAGAAGACCCGCAGAACAACTAGGAGTGGACGTGAACGAAGTTGTAGATTGTGTAAATATTTCAGAGAGGTAGCAGCAAAGGAGAGACGAAAATGGTGAGAGAGATGCACAATATGGGGGTGACCGCAGTGATGAATAGGAACGAGTGGGAAATAATGATGGAGATCATAGGAAAACATTATACGTCAAGCCATGCTTTAGTGGAGGAGGAAATGAGGGAGAAGAGGATGACGAAGACTGGGAGTCGATTCCAGACGTTGAACAACACGTAGATGACGGTTTATAATTAGAACTTCGGAAATAAAATTTTGGGTATGATGAGGGGATTCAGAAACATAAGCTGGACCAAAGGCAGTGGAAAAGCTATGCCACAGCAGAGGAGATGGGAAAGAGGTAAACTAAATTCAAAGAGGTGATCCCACAGAAATATCAAGGAAGCATAGGGTGACAAAGGAAGCGATAAAGAGTGTAAACTTACTCAAGTACAAAGATATGTCGAAGACTCTGTTGGAAGAAAAGGAGGTGTTGTGCGGTTAGGAGCTACACCAGTGGTAAAGATAAAAGTGAGGAAGATAGAACTGAAGGGAATTTTTGATAGTGCCGGTGAAAGCTCTGCGATTTCCGATGTCAGCTTCGAAAAATGTGAGTAGGAGTCTCGATGGCCGATGTTGTCTTCAAATAAGACATGCATAAGGGGGCGAATGCACGGAAGTAAATAGGTAAGCTAGAATAGAATTGACATTTCAGGTACATGAACAGGAGTGTAACTTCATCATTGTGCATAAGCTTTCCACAGAACTAATATTCGGCATAGATTTCATGAGGAAAAATGAGGTCAGATTTGATATAAGATGTGCACAGATCCCAATGAGTTGTCTAACAATGCTCGTGGAACTGGAAATGAAGGTAGAACCTTACGAAGAGCTTTATCGGAACCAGCTGCGGCGATTCCGACAATACGAAATACTGATGAGACGTGAGATAGACCAGAAGATTAAGGAAATAGTGGAGGCAAGCATGATGTTGAGGATCAGCACAAGCAAGATTTTTATGATTTTTTAGAGGGAAATGCGGAGATATTTTTGCTCAAGACAGGTGCAATTAGAAATCTCCAGTACAAATTCGAAGTTAGTGACAATCAGACATTCTGCTTTTTTAATTTATCACTTGTTTATAAAAATAAGGTTTGTGAAGAAAACTGAACAAGATACTGATGAAGGAGTAATCGAGCACGCAACATCACCTTTTAACTGTCCCTTGCATGTGGTGGTAAAGAAGGATCAATCAATCTGCCTTGTACTGTACTATTGGCAGATGAACACTATAGCTGTGCCAGAGACAGACAGGCCGGAGAAGCTGGAGACCTTGTTACAGAAGTTTAATGGAATGTCATTATTTACAATTACGGATTACGACCAAGTTTTTGGCAGATACAGTCCCACCCATGCTGTCACAAATATGACATTTCTTGCTTTCGGTAGATGATACCAATTCAAAAGTCTACCGTTTGCTTCAAATGGCTCTGAGCACTATGGGATTTAACATCTGAGGTCATCAGTCCCCTAGAACTTGGAACCACTTAAACCTAACTAAGGACATCACACACATCCATGCCCGAGGCAGGATTCGAACCTGCGACCGTAGCGGTCGCGCGGTTCCAGACTGAAGCGCCTAGAACGGCTCGGCCACTGAGGCTGGCTCTACAGTTTGGATTACGTATATCGTCAGCTGCTTTTATACGTTGTTTGGATAGCGTACTGGATAATACCTTAAAGCAACGTATCACCAGCTATGTGGATGATATATTGTTAATTAAAAAGCTCATGGGGAAAGCACAATAACATACTTAGGACATTCCAATCGCCCTGAAAAGTCGTGGTGTTACTGTCAATCTAGAAAACTCATCTTTTGGATCGCTGCGTGTAAAGGTTTCAGGACACATCGTCGAAGCACAAGGAATATAACTTGATCCAGAGACGATTGAAGCAGTTGCTCTCTTTCACAAACAATAAGAAAAAAATTGTGGAGATTGTAACAATAGTGACCCCATGCTTGTGTGCCCTGACAGGAAAGAACACACCTTTTGTATAGAGGAAGAATTCCAAGCCTTAAAGTTAGCATTGATTCCTTTATGGTAACTCATGTTTACACTCGAGTGTACTAAGTTAGCGTTTTCAATCATTCAACATGTCTTAACCGTTCATCACCGTCATGCTGGTATAATCGTACTTGCTTTCATACCCCCATGTAATTTTAACCTAATACAACTTCTCTCACCTTCAGACAAGAAGCTAGATCAAATGACTTCTTCGCAATCATGTTGTTCTATATATATATATATATATATATATATATATATATATATATATACTCTATCAAGCAACCTGTCAATCAACTTTGTGTATGCAACCTTCCCCCCTTATTACTCCTCACATGGTCATTCTCTCGGACTACTTGTCGATTTTGCTTTAAACAAACTTAAACAAAGAAAACAGGAAAGCAAACAAACAAATCCTCATCTCTGAATTATTCAAATGTGGTGTGGAACAAACGTTAACAGAATAACTGTAAATATAAATTTAAAGTGTAGAGACCGTTGCTCTCTACATCTGTTTATTTCCTTTGTGAACCTTTATTTTCCATGACACGATGCTCTTTTGCCATCTGATATATCGTCAACGAGTATTTTCTTCCAACTTTTTCTTCCTTTTCGCTCTCATGCCAATGGCGTCGCATTCATCTACCTAAGAAAATAAATTCATTAAAACATAATTCACCCTTAGTTTCAATTGGTATGTGTACGTTTATAGCACAGTTCTTGGCTGATGGACATCCAGCTTCTGTCGATCCACATAGTACAGCCTCTTTTTCTAACTATCCTTGACGTTCCACATCTTCCACCATTCACATGCTCCTAAACTAATATAAAAGTTGCCAACTTCTTCTCCCTATAATTCCTTTAATATTGAGCACAAACGCACTTTGGTGTAACCTACATAACACCTCCTTCTTTCCCTACCTGTATTCTGGTGCAAACGCTCCTCGACTTCCCTTCCTAGTTTTTTCACTCTCTTACTCTGTGTCCAAATGCAACCTCGGCGTGGACCTTAATACCACATATTCAATACTACTACCCTTATTCTGATAACAACCCTGTGAGACATCAACCGCTTAGTCGCCCTTGGTGCTTTGAATAGCAGAAATCTTCTCCACTTTGTACGAAATTATCACGAAAGATAACCCAGTCTGTCCCCTTTTCTATTTCCATCTGCTTACTTCTCTGATCTTCACATTCATAGTGAAAACCCCATGTTTCTTCCTCAAATTAAAACATGTTACTGCTCTGATGCAGTAACGGTTCGCGCCTTTAAAATACGTCGACACCTTTCACAACTCTACCATTTTTTAGCGATAGTGACTGTTTTAATTACTGCATAAATAGCAACCATGACAGAAGAAAACAGCACAAAAATCTAAGTTAACAATCACTACTCCTCTCAATTACTAATCTGTCCTTTGACTTCGAAGTAATTTATCCAAACATATGTTTCCCATGTGAGCGAAATGATATTAACAAAATAAAATGTAATATCAACTTCTGCTCCATTATGCAGGCCTATTACTTCCAACTTGCAGATAAGCTCTGCATTTGTTTCTTCCACACACAAACTCCATATTCCGTCAAGGGCTTTAGTTGCTGATACAGTGGACACCAATTGATTTTCCTATTTTTATCGATTCTAGTTCCAAAGTGTCGTCATGTGCAGTTCTGCAGATTCGCATGGGTCCTTTATAGGCCGAAAAGAATTTGTGGCACACCGCTTTTTGTTTGTTCGGGAGATGGTGTGAACTTATCAACACCTTCTCTCCTAACTGGAACTGTCAGATCCTCGCTTTCTGGCTCGTCTTTCGTTCCTTTTGATGGCTGCCGCTCTGAGATGGATTAGCTCCTGTTTGGCAATGTTTTCGTGTCGTTCCTTTTCTCTCGGCAGGTAGTCCACTACTTCTCTCATCTGGTCTCGCTGTTGTTGGTTCTTCAGTACAGCAATGCGCGGAAACTTTCTGGAGCCATGGGGCAACTCATTCACGACACGCTAAGTCTGGTAAGAAAACGTTCCAGCTCCTGTACTGTTTCGATCAATAAATCTTACATAGACTTCCTAAATCAATCATAATACGTTCTGCAGGGTTAGGTCTGTAGGATGAAATGAAAGTAGGTCTAGTTTTTTTAACGTTTGCACCTATCTTTTCGATTGAAATTGTGGACCGTGTACGAAATAATCCTTTCAACATATGTGAAGAAATCCCTCTAGAATGCTTCCAAAACTGCCAGTACTGTTCCTTTGCGCAGCGTGGGTGTCCTGTATTTTCAAATTACTCTAGGTATGAACACAAAAACATAACAGAGACCTCATTTTGTCATGGGAAGGTACACTAGAAGGTCATAGGCCACGAGCTGCATTAATTTCTGCAGAATAATCGGAAACATAGGTGCCGGCATACCTTGTGTCGAAAGTTTACCCTTTCGGCATCCTTACAATTAGCCAACACCGTTCCATATTCTTATAATGACATTTTGTCTTTAATTTCGAAAAGCATTTTCTTGGTCCAAAGTGAGCATGGCTCAAATGAAGTATCATATGGTCGATAAACTCTTCTGGAAGACAGAGCAGCCACTGCGACTCGTCCGTATTCCATCTATAGAACAACCCTTTCCTCAATAAATAGCACTGCCTGATATTCACTTGGCTCTTGCTCTTGTCCTTCCATCTATTCCTGATAGCTAATAGTACTGTGTTTTTATCTTGCCTTTTTGTAATGTCCTTTTGTGACGTGACTGTGAACTTTTTCCCGGCTACTTTCTTAAAATAAAACAAACTGAAGTGATTTTATTCAGCATTATCATTCGTATCTTCCAACACCACTATTCGAGACCGAGAGAATGCGACTGCCACAACATTCGTATGTTAGTGAAAAATCAAACTCCTGAAGATATAAGATCCATCTGGTAAGACGATCTGGTTTCACTTTTGTCGTAAGGAGGAACAGTAATGCTTTGTGGTCGGCATCGCCTCTTCCTCGCGAAGAGAAAATAACTAATTTTCTGGAAGGGGCACATTGCTGTCAGTGCCTCTAGTTCTCTCACGTAATAGTTCCGCTCACTCTTAGATAGCATCCTACTACCGAATGCTATTATTTTCCTAACCATTCTGCTATTCTCTTCGTATCCTTGGAAGACCTCCACACCAAGCCCCCTCCTTGCCGCGTCTGAGTTTATGCAGAAATCTTGCGACAGATCTCAATAAGCTGGAACCCATTGACTGGATACACTGTGTATGGATTATGTGAAAGTCGATGGAACCGTCAGTTTCGCCGTTTTTCAGTTGCCATTCGTGTTTTGCATTAATGACCCGGCATACAATATTAATAGTGGTGTCAGACATTTTGCAGGTGATACAGTTATCTATAACAAAGTACCGTCGGAAAAAAGCTGCACAAGTACTGAGTCACATCTTGGTAAGATTTCAAAGTGGTGCAAATTTTGTAAATTCACTGTAAATATTCAGAAATAAAAACGTGCGCTTTCCAGCGAAAAACATAGTACCCTTTGAGAACAATATCAGTGAACCACAGATGGAGTCAGTGAATGCATACAAATACCCGGGTGTAACAATATGTAGGGAAATGAAATGGAAAAATCACGTGGTCTCAGCCGCCAATAAAGCAGGTGATGGATGTGGTTCATTGGTAGAATAATGAGAAAATGGAATCAGTCTACAACGGTGCGCTACATTCTATAATTGCTAAAGTGCATTGGGCCCATATCAAATACTTACTGACGTGGTAAAAAAGGGCAGCATGAAGGGTCACAGCTTTATTTGTCACATGGGAAAGGAGTGAACTGACAGATGCTTTAAGGATGGCTGCAGAGTATCCTATGAAAGCCTACTTACAAAGTTCCTGGAACCGACATTAAGTAATGAAACTAGCAGCGTACTACAGACCCTACGTATCGTTCCCATACATATTGCGAAAAAAATTACAGCGCGCACAAAAGCTTTCAAGCAGTCATTATTCCCGCGCTCCATATGCGAATCGAACGGGAAACAAACTCTTCTAACTGGTACAATGGGACGTACCCTCCGCCATGCACTTCACAGTGGTTTGCGGAGTATAGGTGTAGATGTAGTTGTAGATACGAAGATACAGGTGCCATCACAGTTCTAAATAAGAGGTCTCTCGTCTTTGTCAACGTATTCAGCCACTGAGTAGCTGCCACGTGGATTTAGACGAAAATCTGAGACAGAGTACAGGTGTTTTCTTCCCTCGACCCATCTGAAGGTGGAGAAAGGGGCGGCAGCGAAGTGGTAGTCTTGAACTGGCGAGTCCTTTCCTTGGCTGTCCGATTCTTTCTTTCTTTCTGGTTGGTGGGAGGGGACTACTGAAGTCTCTTTGGGGCACTGTTAACACAGTATTTTCTTACATTTCATGATACGCACAAAATTTGCTCCTAGTGGAGATTATCTTTTACAGCACAAGCATTATTTCGTTTTCAAACAGTACTGAAATATCGAGAAATATTCGTCACTATTCCGGGACCCGGGGTACTCTGGTCCTTCCTCGGTGTGTCCTGACAGAGAATCATCCCAGACTGGAAAGTCCTTTCGTACACCTGAGTGTGGGGAGCAATTCTCAAATCTCATTCCGGTCTTACAAATCCTCATTACGTCGCTCAGACACTTCGGTGAAAACTGCGATTGCTCCTCCAAGATGTCTGCTGCCTCATCCATTCCGTACCACTCACCAACTACCTCCCGCACTTCTAAAAGAACCGATATAGACGGTCCGGTAAACTGCACTCGCCTCTTCCTCCCCTTGTGGTCTTGCACCTGTCTGAGATTCCACTCTTTTTACCAGCACGAGAGTTGCATAAGCCATATATCAGCTCCAGGCCGTTCTGATGCCCTTCTGCCCTTCTCCTCGCGGGCTGTCTCTCGTTATTCCTGAGCAGTGGGTGTGGTGTCAGGCGCGGCTCCTGCGCCCCGCGGCCACTGCAGGTGCGGCTACAAAGCGCCTTATTTATTTCGCAATAAAGATAAATCTGCAGCGTCTGCACGCGCTATCGTCTCGAGCAGCGGAAACCTCCACAACTACTTCGGTCCCCTGATCGGCGCCATTCCGTACAACCGGCGTCCACTAACTCACGCGTTTACTGCCAGTGCTATGGCAGTCATTCCGATACCCCAAAGACGCAAATTCGCCCACGTTTTTGCTATGTCTGAAAGTCAATATCTGCAGATAAAAGCGGTAAAACAAATTTTTATTACTTGCACAAAATAAAGATCTCTCTCTTGTGGTCTCTTCCAGAGATTCAACATTTGTTCAACCTTAAGACATACGAATATGAAACTTTACACACATATTTACGAACCTCTCAAGTTGGACTCGTGATTACCTGTTGTCCATTTAAACACACCCACATTTGAAGAATAATATAGTGACCCCAATACAAGTGGGGGTATTACACGAGATGCAATACTTACCATACGATGCAGAAGAATGAAGAAAGACAGATCCTATTTTATAACGTTTAGCGAAACAGCAAAAGGTTTTAGTGCTTTTTACGAGCATACTTTCTTTGAAATTTTGAATTTAGCGGAAATAAAATACGTGCAGAGGTTGAAAATACCGCTCCAGTTGTAAAATATTTAATTTCACACGACCGGTTTCGGACTGCTATAAGCCCATCCTCAGGTGTCGTAGCTGTGCTGTGGTCCCTGTTCTGCGCTCATAGGCAGCACACCGCGCCTGGTACACGCGGCGCTCGGGGATCCCAGCACAGCTACGACACCTGAGGATGAGCTTATAACAGTCCGAAACCGTTAGTGTGATAATAATGTAATTTACAACTGAAGCGGCATTTTCAGCCTCTGCTATAATGCTCAGTTGCAGATGTTCTCCCAACGGGATCGCTTGTAAAATACGTGGATTGAAAAATTATACGTAAACCAAGTTGCGGTCAGTCCTCGGATTTGTATTTGTGAATACAGTCACCAGACCTACTGGCAGAATAATTCAAGCTGCGAAGATAGGTCCTAAGTCGTGCATAGATAGTTCAATGAGGAAAATTTCTACCTGATACTCCATGGGCATCCTAATGGAGTATCTACCGTGCGAACAGTTCTTCTTCATTTCACAAAATGTTCGTATTGTCTTAGCCATTCCTTCAAATTTCTGAAATTTAATGTGGTAGTAACGCATTTATTCACCTTCTCTATTGCTACGCTTCCGGCTAAGCTATACAGGTAAGAGTGAAGACTGGCGACCACTCCTACAGATTTAATGATTTGCAGGGATCTCTGGTAAAAGAACTGGAGTGAAAGGCGAGGCTCCGCGTTCGAGTCCTGGTCTGGCACACAGTTTTTATCTGCCAGGAAGAATCTGTTAAATGGAACGAACAGTCTAATATAGACATACAATTTACCGGAAAAAGACAAAAGTAATGAGAAGTAGCAAACACGAGATTAGCGAGAAACGTAACAGCAAAATTTGGTGGTCAGGAAGCAGACGAAGTTAGGGAATTCTGATACTTTAAAATAACCCGCAACGGACCATGACGGATGGATTAAGGAGGAGATAAAAAGCAGATTAACAGAGGCGAAGAGGGCATTCCTGATCAAGAGAGGTCAGTCTACGAAATATAGGTCCCAATTTGAGGAAGGAATTTCTAAGAATGTACGACTAGATAACAGCATCATTTGGTAGTGAATCATGAACATTGGGAAAACTGGAACAGAAGAGAGTCGAAGCGTTTGAGATGTAGTACTACAGAAGAATCAAATGAACTGATAACACAGGATGTTTCGCCGGCCGGTGTGGCCATGCGGTTCTAGGCGCTACAGTCTGGAACCGCGCGGCCGCTATGCTCGCAGGTTCGAATCCTGCCTCGGGCATGGATGTGTGTGATGTCCTTAGGTTAGTTAGGTTTAAGTAGTTCTAAGTTCTAGGGGACTGATGACCTTAGAAGTTAAGTCCCATAGTGCTCAGAGCCATTTGAACCATTTTTGACGACCTAAGATGTTGAGTCCCATAGTGCTCAGAGCCATTTGAACAGGGTGTTTCAAACGGAATATACGTATTTCAATGCATATATGTATTAAACCTTAAGACATACGAATATGAAACTTTACACACATATTTACGAACCTCTCAAGTTCAGGTTGCATACGTTCAATATGTCCTCCATCAGCGACGCGAACAATATCATATCGATGCTCAATTTCCTCCCATACTCGGTCAAGTATGTCCTTCGTCACTGATGTTATGGCAGTACGGATCCGGTTCCTCAGCTCTTCCAGGTTCTGTAGACGTGGTGGTACATAAACGTTGTCTTTAACGAAACCCCATAGGAAGAAGTCAGAGGGTGTCAAATCTGGTGACCGTGGAACCCAGCTGCTCCTTGACGACCAATCCAACGGTTCGGTAGAGTTTCTCTCAGATATTCACGCACTTGGCGACTCCAGTGAGGGGTGCCCCGTCCTGTTGAAAAATGAATCGGATGATCAATTTGGTACCTGAACTCGAAACAGCTTTGCACTGTAATCGCGGAATTGCACTTCGCAAACTCAAGAAAACAAAATTATTTCTGCTGCGGAGTAGCCATTTTAAACATATGGCAGTTACCAAGAAAAACAGAAGACAACTGACATCTAGCTGCTATTAACATAAACTAGACTATGTATTCGTTTCTGCAATAGCCGAGCCGAGGCGCAGGGATCGATAGTTTGGACATAATAATACTTTTTAATACGTATATTTTCTTTGAAACACCGTGTATAGAGAATAGGGCGGATCTCCGTAGAAGAGGAACATATGCAAACCACTGACAAAAGGAAGGGTGAGGATGATAGGACGTGTGTTAAGATATCAACGACTAACCTACATCGTACTGGAGGGATTTATAGATGGTAAAAACTGTAGCGGAAGGCAGAGATTGGAATACATCCAACAAATAATTGAGGCCGTAGGTTGCCATTGCTGCTCTGAGAATCGCAGGCGGGAAATTCGTGACAGGCGGCATTAAGCCATTCAGAAGACTGATGACTCAAAAAGAAAAGTGTCAAAAATCGCCTACTCCGCTGCAGAGTGAAATATTCATTCTCGAAACAAATCCTGAGCTGTGCCTAAGGCATTTCTTCTAAGGATCCTTTCTTCAAAAAATGACAGTCGAGAAATATATGCTGGAGAACTTTTGAGGATTTGGGAAGTTTGAAAGAGAATTGACGCTGCTAAAGAGGGTCGTGAGTGACGCTTAAGTATTTCAGCTGGAAAGAGCGTTTGCTACGAAGAGCGTAGTTATGGGTTTTAGTCCAAGTCCAGCACACAATTTTAGTATGCCTAACTCGTCCTGTGACATGAGCAGTCATGATTCACAATTAAGAGAAGAGGTGTAGACTATCACATCACGTCTTGTTAAGTCTGTTCAGACAAACAGAAAGATTCATTTCGTTAAATTTTAAATATGGCTTCACAATAAAATAAATGTATTTTAGATGGTGGGCAATAATTTATTTCTGTAATGTATTCCGGTTGCCTCTAAGAACTATGACTTTGCATTAGATTCGAAACGATTGATAGAAACAAGTCATCAATTAAAAATTAAATTTGTAATTAACTGGATATTTTGAAAGAATAATCTCTATTTTGATGTACTGAAAGTTTCGCGACCTACAACTCTCAAAACAGGGATCACTGAGGAGTAAAAGCAGATAGGAGAAATAAGAGCTTGTACTTCATTTTGGTCAAATGTTCGACGAAGACATAAAAGCATCGTCGAGTGTTCTACGAACTGATTTGTCACATTTATCTACGGTAATCATACATGCTAAAGCAATTAATTAAGATCTCTACCAGCTCCAGGATTCGTACCCGAGTCTGCCTATTATTAGACAGATGCGCGCTAACTGTTCCGCCACATTGGTAGTGCATCTGACACAGCTGTAAGGATTAGCCTGGTAAGTCTCCCAGCCCGATACAGATTCCATTTCACGTTTCAGTCCGTTGCTATTCGCATCAATGGTACAAATTTAATGGTTCAAATGGCTCTAAGCACTATGGGACTTAACATCTGAGGTCATGAGTCCCCAAGACTTAACTACTGAAACCTAACTAACCTAAGGACATCACACACTTCCATGCCCTAGTCAGGATTCGAACCTGCGACCGTAGCAGCAGCGCGGTTCCCGACTGAAGCGCCTAGAACCGCTGGGCCGCAGTAGTCGGCTACAAATTTAATTCATTGCTTCAGCCTTCATCATTATCTTAGATAAACAAGAGATTAAATGCGTCTCAGGAACATCAACTCTATATTATAGATCTGGCACAATTACAAAATGATGCACTGATGAATTATCTTGCTGAAAGTCCGTTTGTGAGGCGCTGTAGTTGAATAAATGGATGCAAACGATCTGGCTGTAGGCACTTAAATATCGTTCGCCTATGAGAGGCAACCGTACGCTGGCCAGCCAAACCACGGTGAGCACTGCCGACCGTGATATGGACTGCCGTCTGATGACGTCGCGGTCACGGAACGCGGTGAGGAAGTACACACACACACACACACACACACACACACACACACACACATGCACACAGACGGCGTAGACACGATATGGACAGTAACTCGGGAAATCCATCGGCGTAAGCAACTTTGATTAAGGGCCGACTGTGCCCGCCCGGCTAGCCGCGCGGTCTAACGCCCTGCTTCCCGAGCGGGAAAACGTGCTGGTCCCCGGCACGAATCCGCCCGGCGGATTACTGAAGAGGTCCGGTGTGCCGGCCAGCCTGCGGATGGTTTTTAAGGCGGTTTCCCATCTACCGCGGCGAATGTGGGCTGGTTCGCCTTATTGCGCCTCAGTTACACTATGTCAGCGATTGCTGCGCTAACACTGTCTCCATGTATGCCTACACCATAATTACTCTACCATGGCCAACATTTGGGGTTACGCTTGTCTGGTATGAGACATTCCCGGAGGGGGGGAGGGGGGGGGGTGTCCACTGGGGATGGACCTCAGTAACCATAAGTTCTGTGTGGGACGGCGGTGGGGTGGGTGGACTGCTGTGGCCTGTTGTAGGGTTGTGAACCACTGATGGCTATGGCGTGACGAAGCCTCTCCGTCCTTTCTAGGTCCCCAGTTTAATACACAATACACGACTCAAGAGCTAACTGTTACGGTCTGCCGCCTGTGAACGAGCTTCTCGCAAAGGGTGAAACTGGTCGGCTGCTCGCGTGGTACTTTGGTCAGCACCTGTGGAAAGTGTTTGAAGAACAATGAAATAATGACTAGCATAGCCGTTGGATGAGCACGCCTAATCACAGGGGCCTGCGGAGCCTTACCTTCTCTATAAAGCAGGACAGGAGGCGAACGGCAGGCCTGGTTGGTTGGTTGGTTGATTCAGGGGAGGGGGACCAAACAGCGAGGTCATCGGTCCCAACGGATTAGGGAAGAATGGGGAAGGACATCGGCCGTGCCCTTTCAAAGGATCCATCCTGGCATTTGCCTGAAGCGATTTTAGGGATATCACGTAAAACCTAAATAAGGATGGCCGGACGCGGGCTTGACCGCCAACCTCCCGAATGAGAGTCCAGTGTGCTGATGGCAGATCTGGCGACAGAATACTGTGCTGGTGCTGGCACAAGTGTTCCGGCGCATACTGTTCAGCGTACATTATTAAACATGGCACCCCGCAGCAGATTGTAACGGAACCTATTAAAGGCTTTACTTTACCGAAGTATGCGATACCCTCCAAATTCAACCAGTTTAACGAGTATTTATGATTATAGAAAAGTTATTGTGTATGTTAACAATGATTGCCTAAAATGTCTCCATAAACAGTCAACCCATTAAATTATACTGAATAACTGACCCACACAAAAGTTAATATCACTTGATCACTGATACAGCAAATGTCATCATGTAAAAACACTAAGTTCATCTTAAATAATTAATACGAAGTACGAAAAATAGTGGCCAACTTCGGTATTATGGATCTCCTTAAATAAAAATCACCCAGTGAAACCTATTTATTCACTAGGAGCGTTTTCACTCAGTATTCAAGTAATCACTCCTATTTTAGACGGAAACCAATGTAATTCTTAATAATTCATGTTATTTACTTACTTATGTAAATTAGAGAAGTCAATTGACAAACTTCTAAAAAACGGCCTTTTTGTAACAAAGTATTATTCTGTCAAGTCAACAAATCTGTCTGTCATTTTAATAACATGCTTAATTATGTCACTCGATGCAAATTAATAACTTTTCTGCACTAATTATGAAAACAGATGTACTTCTGAATTATAAACAATATCTCTTTTTAGTAGTTCTTTTACAATGTTATAAATAAAAGCAGCAAGAAGGGTCGGGGGCGCAGTCGGAATGTCACTTTGGTAAAGTGTGTTTTTGTTTGAGGTGGATAAACAATGCAAAGAACATGTAAAGGAACTACTACTTTGTGTTGTGTCATGGTCTTTCGTGGACAGTGGAATTAAGATGGCCACCAGATTAATAAATATTTGAAGTTTAAATATTTGTTGGTTTCGCTCGTTCTTTATCATCAAAAGCACATAAAAAACACGGGACCTCATGTTTTTAACCCTAGACAGCCAGATTTAGAGCCAGCATCAGCATCGAGACACAGCAGCGATCCAGCAAGCAGCAGCGATTACCACAATGCATTTTAATGGCGCCAACCTAACATCAAGTGCTAACAAGCTCCGTAAATGGGAGTGAAATAGTGCTATTATAGCAATTAGCAATATCTACGACTAGGCGACCATTACAAGATGACTCCTACGTGTTGCTATGTTGACCCAGTGATACTAATTACGATTGCAGTGAGGACAGGTTCATCGAGATTTGGATCGTCGATCAATGGAAACTTGTCGTTTTGGCGGACGAATCTTGTTTCTTGTCACACAGAATCGATTATCGTGTACGGGTACGCCGTCATCCAGGCGAACGGCTGCTGGAATCACGCACCTGGGCTTCCAAGAGACCTATGGTAGTGGTAGAAGTCACCATAAGACCTGTGGTCTAAGTAGACATTATTGCTAACCCGTTGCATCCCTCCATGCTTGGTGTCTTCCCTGGTGGCGATGGCAGGTGCTAGCAGGATAACTGTCTGCGCCACAATGCCAGAATCGTGATACAGTGCTCTGAGGAGCACGACAGTGAACTCATATTGATATCTTGGCTACCAAATTCGCGTGGTCTGAACGCGATGGAACACATAGGGGACGCTATCGGGCGCGAGCTGTGCGTCCACGAGCCACATTTCTGTAAGCTACGGGAACTGCGTAGACTCCTGGTGGCCTATATCTTCGGAAATACAACTTGCCGAATCCATACCACTCACAAGGGAACCTCCCCATCGCACCCCCCTCACATTTAGTTGTAAGTTGGCACAGTGGATAGGCCTTGAAAAACTGATCACAGATGAGAAAACAGGAAGAAGTTGTGTGGAACTGTGAAAAAAATAAGCAAAATATACAAACTGAGTAGTCCATGCGAAAGATAAGCAACATCAAGGACAAGGTGCGCTTAGGTGCGCCGTGGTCCCGTGGTTAGCGTGAGCAGCTGCGGATCGATAGGTCCTTGGTTCAAGTCTTCCCTCGAGTAATTTTTTTTTTTTTTTTTTTTTTTTTGCAGACCACTATTATCTGTCCGTCCGATGCGAGGTAACTGCGTCGTATTATGAGGACGCTACACCTAAACAAACATCGAAACAGACGACGTCAGTCGACTACAGCGCACATTCTTGCTAACGAGGCTCCCTGGCTGGCAGTTGACTGTTCGCTACTTTGGACGAGAGTTCCATCACTTCTGTGGGAGTGATTATCACATCCACAAGAAAACCTAAATCGGACAAGGTAGAAGAATCTTTTTACCCATCCGTCAAGTGTACAAGTTAGCTGGTTCAAATGGTTCAAATGGCTCTGAGCACTATGGGACTTAACTGCTACGGTCATGAGTCCCCTAGAACTTAGAACTACTTAAACCTAACTAACCTAAGGACAGCACACAACACCCAGCCATCACGAGGCAGAGAAAATCCCTGACCTCGCCGGGAATCGAACCCGGGAACCCGGGCGTGGGAAGCGAGAACGCTACCGCACGACCACGAGATGCGGGCCAAGTTAGCTGGGTCGACAACATATTCCTGTCATGTGACGCACATGCCGTCACCAGTGTCGTATAGAATATATCAGACGTGTTTTTCTGTGGAGGAATCGGTTGACCTATGACCTTGCGATCAAATTGTAAGTAGGCTGTTTATGTTTTCTTATTGGCAACGTTACGTAGCCCTCTGTACGAAAATCACTGGCTGTGCTGTGTGCAGTCTGTGGCTAGTTTGCATTGTTGTCTGCCATTGTAGTGTTGGGCAGGTGGATGTGAACAGCGCGTAGCGTTGCGCAGTTAGAGGTGAGCCGCCAGCAGTGGTGGATGTGAGGAGAGAGATGGCGGACTTTTGAAATTACATATATTATGACTTTTGATGATATTAAGGTAAATACAGTGTTTGTTCTCTATTAAAATCTTTCATTTGCTAACTATCCCTATTAGTAGTTAGTGCCTTCCGTAGTTAGAATCTTTTATTTAGCTGGCAGTAGTGGCGCTCGCTGTATTGCAGTAGTTCGAGTAATGAAGATTTTTGTGAGGTAAGTGATTTCTGAAAGGTATAGTTTAATGTTACTCAGGGCCATTCTTTTGCAGGGATCTTTGATAGTCAGATTGCGTTGCGCTAAAAATATTGTGTGGCAGGTTAAGCACAGTCGTGTATAAATTGTTCTAAGGGAACGTTTCATATGTCGACCCTTAGCCTAGGATACCTCACTGGAATCTTCTGATTTTTTCTTGTAGTTTATGTATTTAGTGTAGCTTTTGTTTATTGCTAGCGCGTAATTATAGAGAGAATTTCCTTTGTAGTTGTAGTTTTTCATTGTTGTACAGTAAAACAGTTGTGGCATGCATGTAGATTTGCACCAAGTATTTCGCAGCTGCGCTTGCAATTAACTACATATTACTTTCAGTGCTATGTTAATGTGTTCTCTTATTTTTGCTATTCAAATTGTGCTTTTCTGTGTTATCGTGTGAAATATTGTGACAATAATGGCGTGTGAAAAACGTAACACTCGGCTCCAAAGTAAACTGAGAAATAATAGTGACGACGAGCGTAGCTTATCAGCACCACTGGGTAGTGAATTAACAGACATTCGAAGTAATAATTTGGTAACTGTGCATAGGGAAATGGGGCGGGCGGCAAATAATGGTGTAGACAGTGAAACAGGTAGTGAACAGGGAAGCATTATCGATCGATCGGTCGGCAACAGCTCGCCTCAGGAATCCGAAATGACAGAACACAATACTGCAAATACTGTAGACTTCGGTTTTGGGTCCTCACCGTTTTCTCAAATGAGTCAAGACACATTTTCTGCTTGTCAAAATGTGAATGTTGCCGGTGAAAATGCACTGCCAAAAAGCATAGAGAAACAGATTCCAGACACTGGAACAAAATCAGAGACAAATGGGACAGAATCTTCTAAAGTTAGACACAATGGAACAACATCAGAGACAAACACAGCAAAAGCTTCAAAAGTTAGACACAATGGAACAATACCAGAGACAAACACAGCAACAGTTAGACACAGTGGAACAAAATCTTAAAAAGTTAGACACAGTGGAACAAAATCTTAAAAAGTTAGACACAATGGAACAAAATCTTCAAAAGTTAGACACCACACTTGAACAAACACGTGAAGATTTAACTACTGAGTTGTCAAAATGTGAATGTTGCCGGTGAAAATGCACTGCCAAAAAGCATAGAGAAACAGATTCCAGACACTAATACATTATTATTGCAATTAATGCAACAAATGGAACAAAATCAGAGACAAATGGGACAGAATCTTCTAAAGTTAGACACAATGGAACAACATCAGAGACAAACACAGCAAAAGCTTCAAAAGTTAGACACAATGGAACAATACCAGAGACAAACGCAGCAACAGTTAGACACAGTGGAACAAAATCTTAAAAAGTTAGACACAGTGGAACAAAATCTGAAAAAGTTAGACACAATGGAACAAAATCTTCAAAAGTTAGACACCACACTTGAACAAACACGTGAAGATTTAACTACTGAGTTACATAACATCGAATCGAAATGTCAAAAAGTCTGTAATAACGTAAAAACACAAATTTGTGAGCATTTCCAACCTATTTTTTCACGTCATGAAAATGCATTACAGAATCACGAAGCAGCCATAAAAGAACTGCAAACTATTGTTCATGAAAATCATGA
This sequence comes from Schistocerca cancellata, assembly GCF_023864275.1. NCBI lineage: Eukaryota > Metazoa > Arthropoda > Insecta > Orthoptera > Acrididae > Schistocerca > Schistocerca cancellata. The sequence goes on along the minus strand of NC_064631.1, from coordinate 597,757,077 downwards.
GACCTTGCAAGCTAAAATTGACTCAGTTGCATCTACCGATTCGGTTATGCAACTTGCAAAAACTCAGGAAAATTTAAAGGACACAGTAGATACCCTGAAAATTGGTTCAGAAAGACACATGGAGAAAATAAGTACATTATCAGAGAAAGTAGTTGAACTTTCGGATCAGCTAAATAATTTATCTACGAAGGTAGATGATAATCTGAATGACGCAAAACCGGTAGTCTTTAATGACACAGAAGAGAGCAAACAAATTAGGAAACTGAAACAAAATCTGAATCAAATTTATACGCAACATCAAAGAGAAATCCGGGAAGTACAAGATCAGCTGACACAGGTAATGCAAGAATTACGTGTTTCAGAGGAAACTCGCGCTCCAATACGGGAAGAGGGACATAGAAATACGCAACAGCCACAAATTAATAACACAGGGCACTTCGAAAATTATGAAAGAAATTGGCAAGGTACACCGAATTTTGAGATGGAACCGCCGAAACGACGTAACAATGACTGACATGCGACTCGCCGACATGATGATTTTGATTATAAGCTGTTCATTACTACACGTAAATTCAAAACATTTAAGAATTCTGCCAACCACATTCATCCACAAGCGTGGCTCCATCAATTCTCTCATTGTTTCCCTCCCAACTGGTCATTGGAGCACAGGTTAGAATTTATGTGTGGCTACTTAGAGAATGAACCAGCTGTAAGAATGCGATCAGTCATTCATGATTGCCACAGTGAAGGAGAATTTTACCATGCCTTCCTCTCAGCATATTGGTCTCAAGCCACACAAGACCGAGTAAAACATGGCATCATAATGATGAAACATTTCGAACAATCTGAATTTTCCAGTCTTGTCAAATATTTTGAAGACATGTTGCATAAGAATCAGTATCTTTCAAACCCATACAGCCCCTCAGAACTCATCCGCATTTGCTTAATCAAACTACCTGAACATTTACGGCATATTATTTTGGCAGGACGTTGCAAAGACGACATTGAAGCTTTTCAGGGACTGTTACAAGAACTAGAAATTGACACTGACAATCGCGTAACGCGAAAACAGGAACACAACAACTACAGGTCACATCCGTCGCAATTCCGTGATGAAAGAAATAATAACTGGACACGACAAGGCTATTCTCACAACACAAATCGTGACCAAAACAGACACCACCCGTATGACAACCGTTGGCAGAGTAGTAATAATTACAGGGAAAGATCACCTCTCGCGGTAATGACTATCACAGAGACAATCAGAGAAACAGACAATATGGGAACCAAAACAATTATTATCAAGGGAGACAGAATAACTTCAGACGCAACGGTCCAGCGCGCAGTTACGATTCAGGGAGAAATTCTCAACCACGTGACCGACAAGAAAGAAACTATCGAATCTACCGACATGACGACAGACGATATGATCGTAACGACAGACCTGAATTGCATCAGAACTGGCGAGATTTAAACAGAGCAGAGAACTCTCGTCACGATGACTTTGTAGAAGTTAGGTCTCCAAATCCCAATAACGACGCGCGCCAACAAAGAGACAATAGGCAATGACTCACTCCGCTGGCAGCCACAATACGTACTTATGAAACTGACGACGCAGCTGCCGTAGCTAGTAATTACATAAAAATGGAAGACATTAGGGACATCTTACTCCAGGAACACGACGTAAAACATAACAACATTGCATATCCTGTGATTCACATTACTGTAAACGACGTAAAATTTACGGCAGTACTTGACTCTGGCAGTCCCATTTCAGTAATTAGTGAAACAGCTTTTAGTAAATGCAACAAATCGAACGATTGCCCCACACTTCCGTTACGTAAGATTAAATTACAAGGTGCAATCTTTGGAAAAAGTGTAGATGTACGCCAACAAACCAACTTAGAATTCTTTTGTCAAAGCCACAGCTTCTCTATGAACTTTCTTATTGTTCCATTATTGTCGACGGAAATTATACTGGGAGTAGACTTTTTGAATGAATACAAAGCAATCTTAAGCTTTCACGATGCTGAAATAAGTTTAGAGAAAGAAGGTAAGTCAATAGCTTTGAAATTTGAAGACTGGCTCTCAAACCATGATGAGGAAATTAATCGGCTTTACCTTCTGTTAGACAACAGTTCGGAATTTTCTACGGAACTAGACACTAACAATCACTCTGCAAGTACTGACAGGGATGATATCGACGGCATGTTTGAAATTAATGAGTTAATTCAGAATAAAATTCAAACAATTGAGAATTGTAATGACACTGATAGGCAGGACCTTTTTGAGATTTTACAAGCATATTCCACAGTTTTTACTCACAAAACAGGAACAATCAAGGGATTTCAATACCAATTTCGTGTTCGTGAGCATACTAAATTTTGTGTTAGACCATTCGTAATTCCAGCACATTATAGGGACCGTGTTAGAACAGAAATACAATCTATGCTTAATGAGGGCATTATTGAGCCTGCAGTAAGCTCATACAACAACCCATTACATGTTGTTGAGAAGAAAAATGGATCGATCAGGCTTGTTTTAGATTCGAGACAAATCAATACTATCATTATTCCTGAAACAGACAGGCCGCAGACGATGGAAGAACTTCTTCAAAATTTTAATGGTGTAAAAGTGTTGTCTTCCATTGATCTCAGATCCAGCTTTTATCAGATCGAACTTCATCTAGAATGCAGAAAATACACAGCTTTCCTTTGTTTCGGCGTTTGTTATCAGTTTCGGAAACTTCCTTTTGGTTTGAACATTTCTTCGGCAGCATTCATTCACGGGTTAAATTCCATATTACCTGAGTTCTTAAAACGTCACATCACCTTATATGTGGATGATATTCTAATAGCAGAAGCTTCATGGGAACAACATAACCGCATCCTCGACAGTTTGTTACGTATTTTTGCAGAATCTGGAATTACAGTTAACTTGGAAAAGTCTGAATTCGGTAGGTCAAAGGTGAAGTTTTTGGGACATACTATTTCTTCTGAAGGCATTCAGCCGGATCCTGAAAAGTTAGAAGCAATCAGAGCCATTCCAGTTCCATCCACAAAAAGACAAGTCCGCAGTTTTCTAGGTCTCGTAAATTTTTACCGTCGTTTTCTGAATATGCGAATTCTAGTTACACCAAAACTTTGTTCTCTCACTGGAAAAAATACTATTTGGAACTGGGACGAACAAGCACAGTTGGAATTCAATTCTTTGAAAGAAGCGTTACTTCACGCGCCAATACTAGCTCATCCAGATCTGTCACAAGATTTCTGCCTTAGCACGGATTCTTCTAAAGTCGGTCTTGGTGCCCACTTATTTCAAGAAGCCATAGAAAATGACACTACTGTTCAGAAAACCATTGCTTTTGCTAGCCGAGTGCTAACAAAATCTGAAAAAATTATTCCGTTACTGAATTAGAAGCTTTAGCTATCGTTTGGGCATTTAACAAATTCCGTTTCTTTCTTTCTGGTAAGCACGTAAAAGTATACAGTGATCATCGTGCATTACAATTTCTTATGTCTTCAAAATTAAATTATGACACGTTAAAACGTTGGGCATTGTTTCTGCAAGAATTCCGCTTCACAATAGTCTACATTCCCGGCAAGGAGAACATTGTTGCGGACGCACTGTCACGCGCACCGGCTGGGCTTGAGAAAAGTAACACAGAAGGCAACCTCGAGAAAAATTTCAGTATTCTTTACATTCAGAAAGTCGCCTTTGAAAACTTCATCACCACATCTTTAAAGGACATTGGTCATGAACAAGATAAAGATCCGATTTGGAAAGACATCAAAAGTAAATAGCATGAAAATACACACACTCAGATTCGGCATTATTACCTGGTTAGAAACAACATACTCTTCAAACGCTGCACTGTTGATGACAAGCTATGGGTACTTTGCATTCCTGACGATTTTGTTAATAAACTCATTTGGTACATTCATTTCAGCTATGCACATTTTGGCCCACGAAAATGTTATCATATTCTTCGAACGACTTGTTATTTTAACAATATGGAAAAGCGAATTCGAAGAGTCTTGTCTATTTGTTAACTTTGTCAAAAGGCGAAACCGTCTACTATCTCACATCGTGCTCCGTTGTTTCCAATTATTCCTTCTAAATTAAAAGAATTTGCTGCTGTTGATCTCTTGGGACCCCTTGTCAGAACATCGAATGGATTTTCGTACGTTCTAGTCGCTGTTGAACTTACTTCAAAATTTGTTTCTTTCACTCCGTTACGTAAAGCCACTGGACGGTCTGTATCCAACGCCTTTGTTAAAAATTTCTTACGTGAAGTTGGCCACGTTGCTAAAGTCATTTCAGATAACGGACCGCAATTCAGATCTGCTGTTTGGTCACGCATGCTTCGGAATCATAAAATCAAACCTGTTTTTATTTCATTGTATTCACCACATTGTAACCCGTCTGAAAGGATTATGAAAGAAATCAATAAGCTTTGCAGACTTTATTGTCACAGAAAGCATCAGAATTGGGACAGATATTTACACTTATTTCAAAATGTGCTGAATGAAATGCCTCATGATTCCACTGCTTTACCACCTACTCTTGTACTAAAGAATGAAGAACCACCGAACAGAATCAGAGAGCTTGTACCTTTCCCGAATACACGTAAACTTCGACACAAAGACATAATTGATTTGGCTCTTAAAAATATAAAATCTGCAGCAGACAAAAGGAGAAAACTACACGGTAAAACAAATGCGAAGAAATTATATATTGGTCAGAAAGTTCTCATTAAAGCTCATTCATTGTCACATAAGAAGAAACACTTGAGTCACAAATTCTTTCTAGTTTACAATGGACCTTACAGAATCCGACGTATACCACATGATAATTGCGTTGAAGTTGAAACTCTGCGTACTAGGAAGAGTAAAGGTTTACACCATATTTCACATTTAAAACCGATTATTGAAAGATAATCTGCTTTTTAACTTTGTCTTTGCCATAAAATTTTTCACTTCACGTTACTAGTACTCTTTGTCACACAAACTGTTCACATGCAACTATGTTTTAAAGCTAACTAACTATCCAGTCAAGAACATAGGTAACTTAGACAAGTAATTGCGAATGCATTGTTATTGCGAACAGACGACACAGTGTTGTTATTTATACATTCCTCCTTGTTAGTTGCACGATTACGTAACGAATATACGGCTTACATACTTAGAACATATACCAGCACTGCTAATGAGATTTTCATGCAACATTTTGGTTTGCTTGAGAGTGGATTCTGGATTTGAGGTGCTTTCTGTGAAATGCCAGATGACACAGTGGTTAGTTTATGTGACAGCTACACGATTTTATCACGACGCTGCTAATGTGTGACAATTTACAATGTTGCTTTTGCGGTGTATCTGTTTTATATCTGCACAGTTTTTTCTGAATTCTTCTATAAAGTGAGACATGTTTTAGTGGTGACTTTTGTGGTATGGCTACAAGGAGACAGCCTTTTCCGTAGGACAACAATACGTTACAGCACAGTACTTTCCTCATCACGGCAATAAGCGTAATAAGTAAGATATCTATACGCAAAGCATTTCACTTTTGTTTATCATGAGGTAAGTACATTGGCTTCTGCAGAACTTAGCTTTTGGAGGACGATAATTACGACACTTCCACAGAGATTATCTTACAACAAGATGCACATTTAGCGCTACAGGACACGCATTTGACTGCTTAATTTTGTACTTAAACCATTTATTTTTCAAGATTTTTGAAATACAAAGAAAGTTTTCTGTGATACTTTTCATTCCATTGGTGTAATCTGTAACACCTGAGGGTATAATTACATTGAACCTCAGGGGGGTACACGCCTACTTTGTGTACCATGTGTTTGGCAAGCACAAGGAGCCCTAGCTAATATGGTATTTGCTTATACAACTTTACACATCGGTACCACATTTCTCTAAAACATAAATTACACAGCTATCTGATCATTTAACTGAGAGATAAACATGATTTTTACTACGTCAGTGACAGATGTTTACGTGATTACACCGTTGGATAACTTCACATTTACGAAATTGTATTTTGTCTGTACTTTGTGAACTGTTCATATTTCTTCGGACCCATTGTGATACTATGAGAGCTTTGAATGATGTATTTGGTATGGGATCATGATTTTTAAAGTACGTTTGAGGTAGATGACACTATTGACATGAGCAGAGAATTTTCTTTAGGTTTTGAAATTATTGCAGAAAGCTACGACTTTTTTGAGATTTGACTGAGGTGTTATGATGTTATTTTTACGACGACGATGTGTATTATGCTGTTGATGTATGTTTATGTCAATAAGATGATGCTACCATATATGAGGAATGTGATTACGTGTTTATATGTATATGAATAATGAATAGAAGTTAGGGACTCTTGACTTGTGAAAAAGGATGTTGGAAACCAAGAATCGTACTTTAAGAGTTATGAAATGTGTGTAAATGCGTGAATGTATCACAATGCTGGCGTAAATTTTTTTTGGGCACTGTTATATTCATAGGATTTTGTTTCAACACATTTGCAACGCAAATTCTTGACCTGTGAAATATTTTTATATGAGACTGTCACTGTAGCGGAAACTGCTGTCGTAAATATTTCCGTAAGAAAGTTAAGTGACCACCTGCACATAATGCGTCGTGGGCACCCAGGTGTGTCAGACGCCTGGAGAACAAGCCATTAGTGTGAGTTCCTCGTCCGAAGCACAGGTAGAAAAAAAAGAAAGGGGAGGCCATTGTCTGCGCTACTGACATTTCCTTGTTGAAAGCATACTGAGGAGCTCATAATTTATGATATTTACTAAAATGCCTAATGAAACGATGAGAAACATTTCACAGCTATTGTCTTGCTAGTTGAGAAAAATGCCATATGGCTTGCTTTATGTATTTATTTACACATTTTGTTTAATATCAAGTTTCTAGCTGCACTGCAGCATTGGTTAAAATAAAATTTAATATATGTACTAATATAGTTATTTTATGCCTACAGATCCAGTCAATAAGAAATTTATGATTTACTTCCAAGAAAACGAGGGCACATAAATAGACATTTCCCTTCACAGGAATTGCATAAAAAATTTCTATACAATTTGGTAACTTATCTGCTAGTGTAAGTTCTCGTGATGCATCACTCTAGTGTTAAGATGTGACATAGGTATTAGACATGGCCATTTTAGTGTAATATTTTTTCTGCTTGAGCTTTGTCATGTATAGATATAAGTTTTATATTTTTTATATTTTTTATATTTGCTGCTGCTGTTTGCCAGGCATAATGTTACACAATTTGACTTTGTATTACGCTGTTAAGCCAGTTTTACTACGGATTTAGTTTTCTTGTTGCTGCACATTGGCTCATATTAGTTGTAATGTTGCATTGCTTGGTAATTTAGATTTACTGTAGCTTGCTTTGCAATTTTCCATTTTTTTTGCACTGCTGTTTGTGTTAATTTGTTATGTGCTGCTGCATTGCCTCGTCCCTTAGTTTAGCATCTGAGCTCAGTAGATTTAAGTTAGCTTAAGAGGGGGTAGCCTATAAGACAATGAATTATGATGAATTGGAAGAAATGCATTGAGAAGCTATACGAAATAGGTTTGGCAAAAAAAAGTAGTGTACAGTGGAGAAAAACTATTTTTGACAGAGGATGTGAACAGAATACAGAAAGCAGGCTTAGATAGGACTTTCGGGAATAATGATGAACGAAGGGAGATCTCCATGCAAAATACTGCAGTAAAACAAACCCTGTCCTTTCCTTTTGTGTTATCCCACTATGTGTTTGTGTACCCTTGTGTATTTGTTTTCTTCCTGTCTCTGTGTAGTTTCATAGAATTTTTTCTTCTTTTAATATTAAGCTACATTCACTATGATGAGGAATACTGTTATCCTCAAATATAATTGGCATTAATAATATGTTATTTACTTTGTAAAGATGCTTAGACATTATTTATTCTGTTTTGCTTTAATGCTCATGTGTAAAGTTGATGTTTCAAAAGTTATTCTGATCTTTTATGTATTTACTTATGTCATAATTCCTGTAACACTGATGTATATGTTTATTTCTATTCTGTTGTAAATCCTGTACTACAAATGTTATCTGTATTGTTATGTTCTTTAATGATGTATTTTGTACCTTTGTTATTGTATTTTTATGTTATAAAATTGTAATTGACACCAGTTCATCTAATTAAGTAACTTGTACGTTACATTTCACTGCACACGTTTCTGTTGGTCATAGTATATGGACAATATGTGAGAAGTTGGGACTGTTAGTGTTTGCACGTGTGTTGATAATTCAGCAAGGGACTGGATAACAGCATTGCTGGTTCTAAGGATGATTCCAAAAACTTTGTGAGTGCACAAGTGGTGGTTATGGACTTGCTCTATTATCCGCAAGACTCTTCAATGGTGATTGTGCACCTGCACAGTTGCAACAGATGGCTGCTGGCCGTCTCTACAAGGACTACAGTGGGTCTGCATCTTTGATGGCCCACCAAAACCATTGTTTCTACAGGGACTACAGTGGGTCTACATCTTTGCTGACACACCAATACCGTAATCTCTACAAGGACTATAGTGGGTCTACACCTTTGATGACTCACCAATACCATACTCTCTACCAGGACTACAGTGGGTCTGCTCTGTGATGACCTACCTACCACTATTCTTCCAAACTCTGCTGTGGGTTTGCTCTGTTGTGGCCCATTACCTGTCAGCATGTCAAGAGTCAGCACTGTCTTTCAGTTGGAAGGACAACACTACTTCTTCAAGACTGCATGGAAATCCACTACTTCCATGTGCATTGTCTTTTACTGCTCAGACTTTGAAAAAAAAAACACTGAAATTTTACTGTGATGAACAATCTGGACTGTCTTTATGGACTGTGAGAAAATTTTAGCTTTTGACCAACATTATATAAATAAGTGTGTGCATTTGATTTCTTTGTTATTGTAATTATGAAAAATTTTTTCAAATCTGCATTGGCCACTGCCCAAAAAAAATTGTAAAATTTTTTTGTGGTGAGATGGGGGCTATGTAAGTAGGCTGTTTATGTTTTCTTATTGGCAACGTTACGTAGCGCTCTGTACGAAAATCACTGGCTGTGCTGTGTGCAGTCTGTGGCTAGTTTGCATTGTTGTCTGCCATTGTAGTGTTGGGCAGGTGGATGTGAACAGCGCGTAGCGTTGCGCAGTTAGAGGTGAGCCGCCAGCAGTGGTGGATGTGAGGAGAGAGAGGGCGGACTTTTGAAATTACATATATTATGACTTTTGATGATATTAAGGTAAATACAGTGTTTGTTCTCTATTAAAATTTTTCATTTGCTAACTATCCCTATTAGTAGTTAGTGCCTTCAGTATTTTGAATCTTTTATTAAGCTGACAGTAGTGGCGCTCGCTGTATTGCAGTAGTTCCAGTAATGAAGATTTTTGTGAGGTAAGTTATTTGTGAAAGGTATAGTTTAATGTTACTCAGGGCCATTCCTTTGCAGGGATCTTTGATAGTCAGATTGCGTTGCGCTAAAAACATATTGTGTGTCAGTTTAAGCACAGTCTTGTATAAGTTGCTCAAAGGGGACGTTTCAAAATGTTTTCGGTTCCCATTGGAGAGGCACGTCCATCATCTACTAATCGCACGGTTTTGCGGTGCGGTCGCAAAACACAGACACTAAACTTATTACAGTGAACAGAGACGTCAATGAACGAACGGACAGATCATAACTTTGCCCCCCCCCCAAAAAAAGTAAACTTTTCACTCGCGGAAAGACTTGAACCAAGCACCTATCGATCTGCAGCTGCTCACGCTAACCACGGGACCACGGCGCTCCTGAGCTGACATTGTCCTCGTTGTTGCCTATCTTGCGCATGGACTACTCAGTTTGTATATTTTGCTTATTTTTTTCATAGTTCCACACTACTTCTTCCTGTTTTCTCGATTGATCTGTGTTCAGTTTTTCAAGGCCTATTCACTGTGCCAACGTATAACTAAATCTGAAGGGGGTGCAATGGGGAGGTTCCCTTGTCAGGGTTATTGCTGTAATGCTTCCCTAAGGTGGACCAACACGTTACCAAGCAGGTTGCCATAAGAGCATAAAGCTCTCCATTTCACACAAGTGGACATCCCCCACGTCCAAACAACCTTCCCCACAGCATGAACAATACCCGGCTGGATGCAGTGTCTTAGGCAGTTTTCATCATATTCGTGTCTCGCCATCTGTGTGTTCCAATCCTGGAGTGAGACATACTTTTGCGTGCACAGTGGAGCTGGTGCCATGTCCTTGGTAATGTCTGTCCTCTCTGATGTGTTCTGAATTGAGGTACTCGTGTGGGGCGGTGGCCTGAGCGTCCCGTAGTGAGTTGCTTCTGGATGATACAGCTGTCCAGGCCACGGCTACTGAAACAGTTGCGCTCTCTCGAATCGTTAGGAGGTATCCCTAACTCATTTTCTCACGAGTGCATAATAACGTCAGTTATTGAAACTGATGTTCATTCCTGTCTCACTGCCGAGTAAAACCATTAGATATTAAGTACTTCATGTCTCTCATTACGCTCGTAAATAAATTTCGCATTTATCGACGGAGAGACCACTCGAACTGGATAATTAAACAAAATCGTTTTACCGTGCTAGATTTCATGTAAAATTACCTCTGAGAGGATGCAAACACTCTTGCCGATTCTAATAGTCCGAGAGGAGAACGGAAGACACAGACGTCCTCCCACGTAAGGTCTTAATTGGCCAATAAATTTAGAAGTCCATTGAAAGCAAAGAATATCTTTAGCCCGGCATCGGTAATTAAAAGGCACAATTACGGCGCCGCCGTTGTCTGCGATGTGAGTAATGTCCTCCCGAGGTCTTCCAGCAGGAAGCCCGCCTCCAGCAGGTCCGCGGCGAGTCTCATTACGAGGCAGACGTCAGACGCCAGACGGATGTTCCATGCTCGCCCCCGGCTTTATTGCTAAGCTCCGCGAGGCCGACAACGCACTGTTCATTACCCACACGCAGTGATGTCATCGACTGCGCAGATCGACCCCGGTCTGTGGACGCACGGATGAGCTCTGAGGTCGCGCACGTCCGGCATCTCGAGTACGAATCGCGAAGCCTCGCGTTTCTTGGGTGATCTCCCCACTTCCAGGAAGGCTCCAGATTACAGATATCCGTGTTCCAGACCACAGCTAGTGATCTGGTGGTTCCTGATTTCAGCAGCAGGAAATTAAAACCTTCGCCTTAGAAAATTTCATATAAATGTTTCAGTATGTGGAAGTGCAAATATACTAACAATGACACTGAACCCTGGCCGATGAACGCACATTTGGTGAGGGCAAGGGAAGACTGTAGGGGAGAATGGAGGACAATTATAATAAGATCAGTGCTCGTCAAAGATTTTTTTGCTGAAGAGCCAACAGTGGCATTGTGGTGTATCACTTTGAGCCGCATATGTACCGATATTATTATTAATTGGTAACCTAAATGAATTGGTATGTTGTGAGCTCCCAACAGCTAGAGTAAGGATGTGAAAAATTGGCTGCTAGCCTCCAAGTACCGCACGTTAAAAGCCGCCACCATTGGAAATACTTCCCATCGTTTGTTCCTTGTTTCGGTTTGTTGCCTCCCTCGGCGACCTCGAAGTTGTGACACTATACCTGCCTGATGAGGTGTTGTGTTATCTGCGTGAGTGGGTGACTTATTAATAACGGTAATAGTACTTCCATTAAAATTCGTTATGGAAGATGACACACGATCATAAATATTGAGGGATCCGAATGGAACGGTGATGGACCTTAGGTACAGAAGAGACTGGAACAGCACATTACGTCCACATGCTAACACCTTTTCATTGGTCTTTTTCACTGACGCACATGTACATTACCATGAGGGGTGAGGTACACTGTCAAGAGTCAGCACTGTCTTTCCGTTGGAAGGACAACACTACTTCTTCAAGACTGCATGGAAATCGACTACTTCCGTGTGCATTGTCTTTTACTGCTCAGACTTTGAGAAAAGAAACGGCAGTTTTACTGTGATGAATGATCAGGACTGTCTTTATGCACTGTGAGAAAATTTTAGCTTCTGACTAACATTGTATTAATAAGTGTGTGCATTGATATCTTTGTTATTGTAATTATGAAAAATTTTATCAAATCATTATTGGCCACTGCCCAAAACAATTTGTAAATTTTTTTATGGGGAGCATGGGGGCTTGTCAAGAGTCAGCACTGTCTTCCCGTTGGAAGGACAACACTAATTCTTCAAGACTGCATGGAAATCCACTACTTCCGTGTGCATTGTCTTTTACTGCTCAGACTTTGAGAAAAGAAACGGCAGTTTTACTGTGATGAATGATCAGGACTGTATTTATGGACTGTGAGAAAATTTCAGCTTTTGACCAACATTGTATTATTAAGTGTGTGCATTTGATATCTTTGTTATTGTAATTATGAAAAATTTTATCAAATCATTATTGGCCAGTGCCTAAGACAATTTGTAAAATTTTTTGTGGGGAGCATGGGGGCTATGTAAGTAGGCTGTTTATATTTTCATATTGGCAACGTTACGTAGCGCTCTGTATGAAAATCACTTGCTGTGCTGTGTGCAGTCTGTGGCTAGTTTGCATTGTTGTCTGCCATTGTAGTGTTGGGCAGCTGGATGTGAACAGCGCGTAGCGTTGCGCAGTTGGAGGTGAGCCGCCAGCAGTGGTGGATGTGGGGAGAGAAATGGCGGAGTTTTGAAATTTGTAATACTGGATGGCATGAACTGCTATATATATTATGATTATTAAGGTAAATACATTGTTTGTTCTCTATTAAAATCTTTCATTTGCTAACTATGCCTATCAGTAGTTAGTGCCTTCCGTAGTTTGAATCTTTTATTTAGCTGGCAGTAGTGGCGCTCGCTGTATTGCAGTAGTTCGAGTAATGAAGATTTTTGTGAGATAAGTGATTTGTGAAAGGTATAGGTTAATGTTAGTCAGGGCCATTCTTTTGTAGGGATTTTTGAGAGTCAGATTGCGTTGCGCTAAAAATATTGTGTGTTAGTTTAAGCTCAGTCCTGTACAATTTTTCAAAGGGGACGTTTCAACACGTACACACGTGGTTTCCGTTTTCAATTACGGAGTGGAATAGAGCGTGTCCCGACATGTCAGGCCAATAGGTGTTGAATGTGGTGGCAATCATTTGCTGCACACAATTGCAATCTCTGGCGTAATGAATGTCGTACACGCCGCAGTACATCTGGTGTAATGTCGCCGCAGGCTGCCGCAATACGTTGTTTCATATCCTCTGGGGTCGTGGGCACATCACGGTACACATTCTTCTTTAACGTACCCCACAGAAAGAAGTCCAGAGGTGTAAGATCAGGAGAACGGGCTGGCCAATTTATGCGTCCTCCACGTCCTATGAAACGCCCGTCGAACATCCTGTCAAGGGTCAGCCTAGTGTTAATTGCGGAATGCGCAGGTGCACCATCATGCTGATACCACATACGACGACGCGTTTCCAGTGGGACATTTTCGAGCAACGTTGGCAGATCATTCTGTAGAAAAGCGATGTATGTTGCAGATGTTTGGGCCCCTGCAATGAAGTGAGGACCAATGAGGTGGTCGTCAATGATTCCGCACCATACATTTACAATCCACGGTCGCTGCCGCTCTACCTGTCTGAGCCAGCGAGGATTGTCCACGGACCAGTAATGCATGTTCCGTAGATTCACTGCCCCGTGGTTTGTGAAACCCGCTTCATCGGTAAACAGGTAGAACTGCAGAATTGCACTCGATGATTAAAGTCATCACCATGTAATTGCTGATGTAGCGACACATGAAACGGGTGAAAGCGGTGACGATGCAGTATGCGCATGACACTGCTTTGACTCAGTCCACCGGCTCTCACAATGTCCCGTGTACTCATGTGTGGGTTCATGGTAACAGGAGCTAACACACCAACTGCACCCGCTTCTCCTGTGACGGGCCTGTTACGGACCCGTTTGCGTGCTACGACCATACCTGTTGCATACAGTTGGCGGTAGATGTTTTGCAATGTGCGGCACGTTGGATGCTCTCTGTCCGGGTACCGTTCTGCATACACCCTGCAGGCTTCAGCTACATTTCGTCGACACTCGCCATAGATGAGTATCTTCTCCGCCTTTTCAGAGTTCGAATACACCATTGTCACAGTTCCTACAACACTACACTATCACAGACGTCTGCTAACACGGTGTACTACAGTTGGTCTGCGTGCGGAGACGAATGCAGAATAACAATAGCAGCAAGCGCTACATGCGGGCACTGTGACAGCTAGACCAAACCACAACAGTGCACTACAGCCACACTCGTAAACTCGGTCGTCATCGTAAACATGTCCCTGCAGATGCTGCTCGCCGACCGTGGCCCGTGTTTGTTACAACACGCAACTGAACATCGGAGGTTTCAAGCGTCAACTTTAGGTTACAATATCTCCGGATGTAATTAACATTTTACAATGCAACAAACGGCACTGATTACGTATTTGTTTATATGTTCAGATGTGCTAATAAAACTAAGGTGGTTCCATTTTTAAAAAAACGTAGGTTTGTGTTAAAAAACATACTTCCGTGCATTTTTGTATGGTTTGTATTAAACAGTTACACTAGCCCCTGTCCTCACGTTCGGTCTGTTGAATCGGTTCGTCAGTATTTGATGTGGTTTACGAAATATATCCAGCGGTAACGTTAGGTGACTCACCCTGTATTGTTTATAAATAGGTGTCACATGAAATTTAATCATGTACTTACATTGACGGGGCGTGAGTCGTGCTTGGGTAGCTCAGATGGTAGAGCACTTGCCCACGAAAGGCAAAGCTCTCGAGTTCGAGTCTCGGTCCGGCACACGTTTTTAACTTGCCAGGAAGTTTCGTATCAGCGCACACTCCGCTGTAGAGTGAAACTCTCATTCATGTACTTACATTGTTTGTAAATTACTGTCTATCGGCTATACATGTATGTTATGTTCTGGACACGTAAATAAATAAATACGGAAACAGCATTATTAACAGTTTAGAGGCAAGCTCTATGAGAAGTTGCAAGTAAAATGGTCTACCACTCTGATTTCTAATCACCAAAAGTTAATTGCTCACCTTAAAAGTGGAAAATTAATCTTGCCACTTGCCACGCGGTTTTGTCAACAACAAAAAATGGTTCAAATGGCTCTGAGCACTATGGGACTTAACATCTGAGGTCATCAGTCCCCTAGAACTTAGAACTACTTAAACCTCACTAACCTAAGGACATCACACACAGGAGGCAGGATTCGAACCTGCGACCGTAGCAGTCGCGCGGTTCCAGACTGAAGCGCCTAGAACCGCTCGACCACACCGACCGGCGGTTTTGTCAACATTGCGGGCGGATCACAAACAGTTACTTCCGTCAAATCTAAGTTATACAGAACGGTGTACAGTCGTCTCGAGTTCATTTCCTACTTTTACGGAAAACGCATTCAAATCTGCCCAGCTCTGACGTCACCCGAGACATAGCACACGCGGGCGTTTGACTGATGTGAACAGATTGATATCTGGATGCGAAGTCTCTTTTCTGCCTCCCTGCTTGTGTTTATATATGGGTGCAACTGACAGCAAAACGGAACCTCTGCTGTCAACTGCCCTAGTCACTGGTAGCAGTATCTGAATGGTCCCTTTCTCGGATACGTATTAATTAATATCGCTGTCGTTTAACAATTTACAATTTTCTTCATTTTTATTTAAATAGATTCAAGTTTGCTTTAGTTACTGAAAAGTTTTAGCTCGACGGCATTTGCTGGCTACATTTTTTAGAAGTAAAACATGATCTCTGAACTGCCTCTTGAAGATTCCTTGTGGCTTTTTACCATACATTCTTGAAACTTTGTACAGCTGTGTTATTGCATTATTGTAATCGAATGCTGTAGTTAAAACTTTCTGTTACAAAAGCAAATGATACTTAATAATGGGTAAAAATTTCTTGATTCCAGATTGAGTTTTTAGTAAATAACTTGAAAACTGATACAGGTAGCTTATTGTTGTCACATAGTTATTGTTTTTATATCAAACTGAGGGTACATGCACATTTTTATCTTTCTGAGTCTAGAATTTAGCACCTTCAATTTTTCGTAAAACCGCCGAATTTGGCCATAATATTCATTTTATCTTAATTAATGGAACGAAGCATACAATGAAGAAGTTTGGAAATGTTATTTTAATTTTTAATTTCACTATTAGATTACGGTGCAGTCCTTGTGTGTTAAACACAGGCGCGTTATGACGGTGTGGCGCTGGTAGTAGCGAAATGCTACTCGCTCTCCTCTGTATATCTTACAATGGTGGTGGTAAGTTCCTATGGGACCAATCTGCTGAGGCCATCGGTCCCTAGGCTTACACACAATCTAACTTAACTACCTTACGCCAAGGACACCACACACACCCATGCCCGAGGAAGGACTCGGACTTCCGATGCGGGAGCCGCGCGAACCGTGGCAAGGTGTCTAAGACACCGCGGCTACCCCGCGCTGCTATCTTACAATGATACAGCACTTGTTTGACCTCCGACAGGTGTCTTCATACACGAGGCACAACACGATATTCTCACAAACATCTTTCGCATGCCATATTCTGAAGGAGAAATGCGCACGTAATTTCTCCTTATACAGGGTGTTTCACAATTCATGTTACACACTTGTAGATGTTGTAGAGGGGACTTCCAAAGATGCTACAGAGCGTCAGTCACAGGCGTCGGCACCTGTAAATGCACGTGTACACAGGGTGATTCCGTGATAATGTTACAGACTTTCAGGGATGATGAAGAAGGATAAATGTACCAATTTGAGGTAAGGGTCCCTGTGCTGGAAACGATCGATTCAAAAGCTATAAGCGAGAATCAATCTCATACCTCTGACAATGGTATACATGTACTGAAACGTCCCCTTAGAAAAATTTATACATGACTGTGGTTAAACTGACACACAATGTTTTTAGCGCAACGCAATCTGACTATCAAAGATCCCTGCAAAAGAATGGCCCTGAGTAACTTTAACCTATACCTTTCACAAATCACTTACCTCACAAAAATCTTCGTTACTCGAACTACTGCAATACAGCGAGCGCCACTACTGCCAGCTAAATAAAAGGTTCAAACTACGGAAGTCACTAACTACTGATAGGGATAGTTAGCAAATGAAAGATTTTAATAGAGAACAAACACTGTATTTACCTTAATAATCATAATATATATAGCAGTTCAATTTCAAAACTTCCGTCATCTCTCTCCCCACATCCACCACTGCTGGCGGCTCACCTCCAACTGCGCAACGCTACGCGCTGTTCACATCCAGCTGCCGCTGCCTAACACTACAGTGGCAGACAACAATGCAAACTAGCCACAGACTGCACACAGCACAGCCAGTGATTTTCATACAGAGCGCTACGTGGCATTACCAATCAATAAGAAAACATAAACAGCCTACTTACAGTACCAGTACTGTCGTTGGTAACATTTTTGGGTAGGCAGCTTTGAGAGGTGGTAATATGGACCGAAACAAGAAAAAATATTTTGTAAACGTGGGCTCTAAAACGCATACCTTAAGAGCTGTGAGCATTTTTTTAAGAGAGGAGATGTATTTCAGACTAGCGAAGACGAGAAATTTGAGAAACGAGAATGGGACAGTGCCCGAAATGCTATTGAAATGTCTCTATATGAGCCAATCCATAATGTCTACTCAAATTAATACCATTTTTCGAGTGATTAGCATCTCACACTTTCGGTGCATTTAGTGACACACACCAGGATAAAGAGTGAGGATCTTAATGTGTCCATATCAGCCACAATTTCACATATTTTATGCAATTGAGTCTGTTTCGTAACTTATTTACTCGTATATATGTAGATTCAGTAAATATCTGTGTTTCGTCTACCTTCCACACTCCTGTTATGATGTTTTAATGTTGTGTCCCTATGATATCTTTGGCATTCCTCCCCTCTTTGAATGACAGAATGAGTGAATGTGTCTGCTTATTGTGAGTTCATAGTGTTTGTTGACCTTGGGTGTAGTTTCCGTCTGCTGCTCTGGTAATTTAGCCAATTCTTGTGTGTATTTCGAGAGAGGCGGAGAGGTTTGCCCCCCCTCTGATCGAAGCGCTATTGTACTTAACTTGGTACGATACGGTAAGGTTTTCTCTGGCCACTTCCGCTACCTCTGCAGACCCCAATACTGCTAGCGTGCTCAGGCACTCACCCCTGGTTTCTAGTTGGGTTAGGTTGCTCTTCACAGCTCGTCTACAGTACCTTCAGTATGGCAATTGACATTGTATAAGTTTCAGCAGAGTCGAAGTGTTAATCCATTTCTTTTACAGCCTCAGATCTTGGTAACCATGTAGTATAGTTAATTCAACATAGGGAGTACTCAATTTTTGCTATTATTTGACTTTTTTTGGGTAGTTGCTTTATTTCTAACTGAGAAATTTGGAAGCGTACTGGACGAACTATACTTGGTTTCGACTAATACTCATATTTTCTGTATTGTATATGTGCATTTGTTTGTGTTTCTTGCCTTATAATTCATCTTTTATCATTAATTTCAGTTTATTCGGCAATTTCTGTTTCGTACGGGTCTCCTTTCGGGTCGATTCCACGTATTTGTAGGTGATTTATAGAGCCTTCAGTTCTCTGGCTGCTTTATTTTGTACGTATTTTGCAGTAATTTTCTTATGTGGATAAATCTCTCTCCAGGATAACGAAATTTTCAGGATTCTCGTAGTCTCGTTTTGTGTAACTTGGACCATGTGCTTCAAAGACAAATGAGCCTTCAGATCCTCACCTTACAGTTGATTTCTTTACCAGTAGGCTACTAATTACATTCCATTCACGTGTGTGTTAATTCTGACCTATATTCCTGATCGTTCGTAGTTTTCCGTGATTTCTTCTCTGTACATCTGATTTGTGTGACTGTAGCACCGGAGGTGGTTAGTTCATGCAGGAGATTGTGTTTAATTCAGTTTTGCAGTGTTCTTTTAGGTTTGCGATTTCTTGCCGTCCATTTTTATTACCAACGAAGCTGTGGAATTTTCGTGGCTTATTGTACATGTCAGCCTCTTCGGCCACGTGGTTCCTTTCTGTGCATCATTGAGTCACTATTTATGATCTAAATTGCATTTCGTGTCGTGACTTTTCATCGGATTCTATGGTGTTCGTCATTAAGGAGTCAGGCCGGTGGGAACATACCTTTCTGCCGACCGTCTGTGATTTGGGTGTGTGTTTCAACTCTTCTCGTTTACTTTCTTTCCTCTGCGTGGTGCTAGTGTGAAAGTGGAAATGTGTGATAACCTTTCCATCAAACTATTCTTATGTTATAAGTTACCAGTGAGCCAAGATATTTTGTTAATTTTTGTTATCTCTTGCTTAAAAATCAGGGGCCAGCAACGCATTGCGTTCTAATCTGAATATACTGTGCTTTATCGCCAAAATTCTGGAATTAACAAATGTTTCAGTGTAATTTTAATTGAGTTTCACCCTTGTTCGAAGTGGTTTATCCCACACGTGCCAATTTCTGTTTCCTAGGCTACGCCGCGCGGGATTAGCCGAGCGGTCTAGGGCGCTGCATTCATGGACTGTGCGGCTGGTGCCGGCGGAGGTTCGTGTCCTCCCTCGGGCATGGCTTTGTGTGTTTGTCCTTGGGATAATTTAGGTTAAGTAGTGTGTAAGCTTAGGGACTGATGACATTAGCAGTTAAGTCCCGTAAGATTTCACACACCTTCCTAGGCTACATCGTACGATGTTTCCCTTTGCGTAAATCTATACAGACCCATTCATCACGTAGGAGATAGATTTGTTTTACGCTGATACTAGGAGCAGACTCGTTATTTGCATGTAAATGTAAGATGGATTCTCGAAGTTCATCCAATGTGCGTGGCTTTTGTCGATAAACGACGTCCTTTAGTGTTCCCCACAGGTAAAAGTCCAGAGGAGTTAGGTCTGGGGAACGCGATGGATACTCCACAGCACCTCTACGGCCTATCCATCTTCCTGGTAGATTTTCGTCGAGATACGTCTTAACACGATTTTGGTAGTGGGCTGGGGCAACATCTTGTTGAAAGTAAACTCTTCCGTCTCCATACAAGTCTCGGATGGCAGGTAAAATGGATGTCTGAAGCTTCTGAAGGTACACCTCACCGGTAAATAATCTACCAGGAAGATGGATAAGCCGTAGAGGTGCTGTGGAGTATCCATCACGTTCCCCAGACCAAAGTCCTCTGGACTTATACCTGTGGGGAATTCTAAAGGACGTCGTTTATCGACAAAAGCCACACACATTGGATGAACTTCGAGAATCCATCGTACATTCATGTGTAAATATCCAACTGAACACGTTGCTGTCAGTAGTTCGTGCTGCAGTTCGGCGGCATCGTTTGTGTGTAGATGTTAATGGTGACCATTTCGAACACCTACAGTGATATCTTAAATTTGGACTTTAAGCTACACTTTCATAAAAAATGAGACAATTCCGTCAATTAGTTTGCAAGTTAGGGAGTTTTAAACAGTGGATAAAATTTTTTGGACCCCTCTCTCTCTATATATATTTGCAACAACTATCTTTTACTACATAGTAAACAATAAAATTTTGAAAGCATTTGTTCAGTGCCTTTTACAAGTCCTCTGTCCATCTGCCAGCCCCGCTAGTAAGTCTCAGAAGAAACGCGATCTAACGTGGTTGGCTACCTTGAGCTTCCACCTAACAAGCCAGTGATTGATAGCGCTGTTGCGACGCGACGAGAATGATGGTCGTGCTGGCCTACGTGAGCGATTACTTTGCTCGGCGGCGAGGAAGGCGGACCTCCTCACTGAAGTAAATAGCGTCGCCTTTGCAGAGTTCTCGGCTCTCCCAAGGCGAGGTCGAGTGTCGGAGTGGCGCAGATAAACGCTAATGGGCGGCAGGAGTCACGACGCGCCATCCAGGAGGCGGCGGGCACCGAGGAACCCAGCCAGCGCCTCGCGATGCGACGCGGCGCGGCGCGACCCCCGACATCGGGCCATAACGCAGTCTGCGGCCGCGATAGTCACGGGCCTCGAGCGACTAATTAATTGCGTAACCGACTGCGGAGTGTGCCAGCTCCCCTACCACCGTGCGTGCTGGCGCTTCTGTCGTAGCGCCGCGGAAGAGCGACGCGGAAGAAGAGTCGGCCGGAGTCAAAGGTAAGCCGGCCCCGGCAGAAACGTGACGTCGCGCTTAGGCCGCCCCCGGGTCACGGAAAGCCGCGCAGGGTTCCGCAATCTCTAGCCGCGTAAGGGAGGCCGGCGGGCGCCGACGTCCTGCCTGCTGCAACATCGATTTCCGTATGTATTTCCGTCCAAAGGCGATTTACTCGTAAAGGAAGAACAGTCAAGCAGTTTTAATCATCATCTCTAATAAATAAAAGTTACGGTCAGTATCAGACACGTAAGCTTTCTCGACATTCATATATTTACCGAAAGTTGTAATGGGAAACTCTTTCACACTGAACAATACCCTAATACATTACCTTAATCTCTCTATATAAAAGACCGTGAAGAGTTTGACAGAGAACTGAAAGACCTAAGTCGAAACAACGCCCCGGGAGTAGACAACATTCCATTAGGACTACTGACAGCCTTGGGAGAGGCAGCCCTGACAAAACTCTACCATCTGGTGAGCAAGATGTATGAGACAGGCGAAATACCCTCAGACTTCAAAAAGAATATAATAATTCCAATCCCAAAGAAAGCAGGGGCTCACAGATGTGAAAATTACCGAACTATAAGTTTAATAAGCCACGGCTGCAAAATACTAACACGGATTCTTTACAGACGAATGGAAAAACTGGTAGAAGCCGACCTCGTGGAAGATCACTTTGGATTCCATAGAAATGTTGGAACACGTGAGGCAATACTGAACCTACGACTTATCTTATAAAGTAGATTAAGGTAAGGCAAACCTACGTTTCTAGCATTTGTAGACTTAGAGAAAGCTTTTGACAATGTTGACTGGAATACTCTCTTTCAAATTCTAAAGGTGGCATGGGTAAAATACAGGGAGCGACAGGCTATTTACAATTTGTACAGAAACCAGATGGCAGTTATAATTGTCGGGGGCATGAAAGGGAAGCCGTGGTTAGGAAGAGAGTGAGACAGGGTTGTAGCCTGTCCCTGACGTTATTCAATCTATATATTGAGCAAGCAATAAAGGAAACAAAGGAAAAATTCGGAGTAGGAATTAAAATCCACGGAGAAGAAATAAAAACTTTGAGGTTCGCCGATGACATTGTAATTCTGTCAGAGACAGCAAAGGACCTGGAAGAGCAGTTGAACGGAATGGACTGTGTCTTGAAAGGACATAAAATGAACATCAACAAAAGCGAAACGAGGATAATGGAATGTAGTCGAATTAAATCGGGTGATGCTGCGGGAATTAGATTAGGAAATGAGACGCATAAAGTAGTAAATGAGTTTTGCTATTTGCGGAGTAAAATAACTGATGATGGTCGAAGTAGAGAGGATATAAAAATGTAGACTGGCAATGGCAAGAAAAGCGTTTCTGGAGAACAGAAATTTGTTAACATCAAGTATAGATTTAAGTGCCAGGAAGTCTTTTCTGAAAGTATTTGTATGGGGTGTAGCCATGTATGAAAGTGAAACGTGGACGATAAATAGTTTAGACAAAAGGAGAATAGAAGCTTTCGAAATGTGGTGCTACAGAAGAATGTTGAAGATTAGATGGGTAGATCACATAACTAATGAGGAGGTATTGAATAGAATTGGGGAAAAGATAAATTTGTGGCACAACTTGACTAGAAGAAGGGATCGGTTGGTAGGACATGTTCTGAGGCATAAAGAGATCACCAATTGGAGGGCAGCGTGGAGGGTAAAAATCATAGAGGGAGACCAAGAGATGAATACACTAAACAGATTCAGAAGGATGTAGGTTGCAGTAGCTACTGGGAGATGAAGAAGCTTGCACAGGATAGAGTAGCATGGAGAGCTGCATCAAACCAGTCTCTGGAATGAGGACCACAACAACAACATAAAAGACCATTACATAAATCTCTATATACACTGAAGAACCAAAGAAACTGGTACACCTACCTAATATCGTGTAGGGCTCCCGAAAGCATGCAAAAGTGCCGCACACGACGTGGTATGGATTCGACTAATGTCTGAAGTAGTGCTGGAGGGAACTGACATCATAAATCTGTTAGAGTACGACGGGATGGAAAACTCTTCTGAACATAGTACGACGGGATGGAGAACTCTTCTGAACAGTGCGGTCCATGGCATCCCAGATATACTCAATAATGCTCATGTCTGGGAAGTGTGGTGGGCAACGGAAAAGTGTAAACTCAGAAGAGTGTTCGTGGAGCCATTCTGTGGCAATTCTGGACGTGTGGGGTCTCGCGTTGCGTGCTGGAATTGTCCAAGTGCGTCGGAATGCACAATGGACGTGAATGGATGCAGGTGATCAGACAGGATGCTTACGCACGTGTCACCTGTCAGAGTCGTATCCAGACGTGTGGTGGGTCTCATATCACTCAAACTGCACACGTCCCACATCATTACAGAGCCGCCTCCTTCTTGAGCCTTCTGGCATGCAGGATCCACGGATTTATGAGGTTCTCTCCATACCCGCACGCGTCCATCCGCTCAATACAATTTGAACGAGACTCGTCCGACCAGGCAACATGTTTCCAGTCATCAAGAGTCCAATGTCGGTGTTGACGGGCCCAGACGACGTGTGAAGCTTTGTGTCGTGCAATCATCAAGGACACACGAGAGGAGCTTCGGCTCCGAAAACCGATATCGATGATGTTTCGTTGAATGGTTCGCACGCTGGCGCTTGTTGATGGCCCAGCATTGCAGGGTATTTTTCCAGCAGCAGCGAAGTCGGAGATTTGATGTTTTACCGGATTCCTGATATTCACAGTACACTCGTGAAACAGTCGAACGGGAAAATGCCCACTTCATAGCTACCTCGGAGATTCTGTGTCCCACCGCTCTTGCGCCGACTATAACTCCCCGTTCACACTCATTTAGATCTTGATAACCTGCCACTGTAGCAGCAGTAACCGATCTAACATCTGCGCCAGACACTTGTTGTCTTATATAGGCACTGCCGATCGCATCACCGTATTCTGCCTGTATACATATCTCTATATTTGAATATGCATGGCTATGCTAGTTTCTTTGGCGCTCCAGCAATGTCACTGGCTGACTCAAGTCACTTACTCGCCCAGTCCAAACCGCTGAGGATAGATACTTGAAATTTCGAGAGCCTGTTGAGTTTATACTGTAGGCATCGTGTAAGAGGGGATTTTTTGAAATTCCACCGCTAAGGGGGTGAAATTGTGGATGAAGAACTTTTTGAAAATATGTCGCCATTGAGGCAATTTTGAAGCCAGACCTACGAAAATTGGAATTTGGCTTCTCAATCAGAAATAAAGAAACACGTGTTTCAGCTATTTTGGAAATTTAACTCCTGTGGAGGTGGAATAATGAGTGGAAGGTTTTTTTGTGAAAGAACTGCTAAAGCATTTTTAAAGCTGCAACACTGAAAATTGTTATTTCACTTCTCAGTTACAAATAAAAGAAGGTTTTGGAAATTCAGCCCCTAACGGGGTGAAATAGAGCGATGAAGTGTTTTCTGAAAATATTTCAATATGAAAGCATTTTTGAAGCTAAATCTGTAAAAATCTGAATTTGGATTCTCAGCAAGATACGGAAAAGAAGCATTTTTAAAGCTACAACACTGAAAATTGTTATTTCACTTCTCAGTTACAAATAAAAGAAGGTTTTGGAAATTCAGCCCCTAACGGGGTGAAATAGAGCGATGAAGTGTTTTCTGAAAATATTTCAATATGAAAGCATTTTTGAAGCTAAATCTGTAAAAATCTGAATTTGGATTCTCAGCAAGATACGAAATAGAAATTTTATTATTTTTGGATATTCAATACATTAGGAGGAAAAATAGGGGATGAACGTATTCACGAAAATGTTTCTCTCTATGCAATCGTTTTTGAAGCTTAATACATGAAAATGTGTTTTGATTTCTCTCTTAGAAATAAAAAAAACGCAATTCACTGCGTTTGGAAATTCGACCCCTAAGTGAGTTTGAAAGGTGGCTGAAATGTTTTATGAAAATATTTCATCGTGAAAACATTTCTAAAACTAAATCTTTGAAAATTACTGTTTAGCTTCTTGAATGGATATGAAAAAATATGTGTTTCTGGAAACTCAGGCAATAACGGGGTGAATAGGACCAGACCTCACTGACTCTTCAACGCCTAGCCAAAACCGCTAAGGTGAGAAACTTGAAATTTTGATAGGGTGTGGATTTTATGCAGTAGGCCTCGATTAAGAATGGATTTACGAAATTCCACTTCTAAGTGGGTGAAATAGGGGATGAAAGCCTTTCTGAAAATGTGTCGCTATTAAGGCTATTCTGGAGCTAGAACTACGAAAACTGGTATTTGGTTTCTGACACAGAAATAATAAAAAAAGTGTTTCAGCATTTTTTGAAATTGAGCCCCTATGGGGGTGAAACAGTGAATGAAGAGTTTTATGAAAATATTTCATTACGAAAGCATTTTTAAGGCTAAATCTATGAAAATTTGAATTTGGCTCCTCAGCTGGAAGTAAAAAAGGGTTTTACTGTTTCTGGGAATTAGACACTTAAGGAGGCGAAATAGGGGATTAAGATTCTTAATAAAATATTTATTTACATTAAAAAATTTGAAGCTAAATCTGTAAAAAAATCTGTAAAAAATAATATTACACTTCTCAATTAGATACAAAGAAAGTGTTTTAGGGGATGAAAGATCCTATGGAAATACCTCCACAAGAACTCAAAAGGCTTGACGAAGAAAAGCTTCGGACTCCAGGTACTAGAATCGCCTTTTAGTCAAAACTACATTCGCGAAAGACCTTGCTTCTATGGCCTTAATTAGCGAAAGACCTTGCTTCTATGGCCTTAATTAGCGTGAAAAGCTTAAAAGGTGTTGCAATTTGAAAACGACATAAAAATTCGATTTTAAAAAAATAAGCAAAACATAAAAAAATCTATGCTGGCCATACAGTCTAAGCGAGTGAAGAAGAAGGTGCTAAGCTAGTCTCTATGTACAACTAGATTAAATTTGCTAGAAGAAGGGTCGTGCTCATTTTCCTGTAGGACTAATAGCTTGCGGATGGCGAGAGGGACAATATGAAACTCTTCATTCGAAACCATTGCAGGTTGCTTAAAACCCATTTATAGTGGCAGCTGAACAACCCTGCATAAAAAAAATTAATGGATGTGTGTGTGTGTGTGTGTGTGTTTTCCACATCTCCTCGTAGATCATTCATCAGTTTAAAATGAATCTGACACACATACCACTTATTGTCTGGAAGGCAATACTGTGGGGGTAAGAACCACTTACCATTCGAGTGGGGGTGGGGGTAGAAATGGGGTGACATAAGAGATGGAAGACAGAGAGAAGGGGTAGAAAGAGATGGATAGAGAGAGGGGGAGTAGGAGCTGGACTGAGGGAAGGGGAAGGACTTTATCTTATTCAGCTGGTAATTGATTTTTAG
The DNA here is from genome assembly GCF_023864275.1 of Schistocerca cancellata. Lineage (NCBI taxonomy): Eukaryota > Metazoa > Arthropoda > Insecta > Orthoptera > Acrididae > Schistocerca > Schistocerca cancellata. Next base: position 597,730,512 of record NC_064631.1, on the reverse strand, counting down.
TTGCTATGCTTATTTGTACATTACATTTAAGAACTCATCTTTGATAAGACGCATACCGGCAATCTAAATGTTCAGCATTATCCTGCAATATACTATTCATCGTTAAATGTTCTCTTGAAAAAATTGTTGTTTCCTGAAACAGATTTGACGGCCGCATCTTTATTAAGCCTGTCAGTTAATGCAGTCTTGCAATTGAATATTTCTCTTTCGCTTGCCTTACTGTCGTTTCTAGAAGTCTGAGTCCTTCTACGGCTTCCTTCCCCTTATTTTCATCCCATTTACATCCCATTTGTTGTTACAGAAAAAACGGAAAAAATTAAGTTTAATGCTATTAGTTTTTTACTGTATAACTTTAAACTGTTTGGTATGATAAAACCCGAACGTACCGCTGTGGTAGTTTAACATTTCCATTATTATTACTTAGGTTAGACATCAAGAAAGAAGTGCTCCCATTAAAAAGGGGGACTCCCATGCAATGGTACCAGAGGGAGCTGTAGAGGGCAAAAACTGTAGAGGAAGACAGAGATTGGAATACATCCAGCAAATAATTGACGACGTAGGTCTCAGGTACTACCTGCGAGATGAAGAGGTAGGGCACTGGAGAGGAATTCGTTGCTAGCCGCACCAATCAGAAGACTGGTGACTCAAAAGTTTGACATTGTCACCGCCTGCAGCACAGGGAATAACATCAATCAAGTTCCCTCCAGATACACAACTATTGTCACTTGCTTTCATAGTGTAGCTGATAGCACACGAGATGGCTCAGCCTTTGGCTCGGGTTCGAGCCTTACTACTATTCCATGTCCAATTTTTGTGTTGCTCTTTTGTTCAGTTTTGGAAACCAAACGAAGACCCCTACTCTGGCGAGTCGCTTGAACGGCCCGATTGGCTAACTTCAGTGCTAATTAACTGGGAAACGGTGCAAACTATCGAATTTTTTTCTTAACAATTATTTTTAGAGCAACCTATCCTGCAACACCCTTACAAGCTTTTCAGACTGTTTCTAAGCGCCCTGTATATCCCATTCTGGGCCTCCAGATGTCACACCCAGCACGTTAAATGGGATACCCTGAAACGTTTTGACACATATATTCATAACATATTTATCTATCAAGATAATTTTTAAAAAATGTAACCATGTTCTGTTTCGAGCGGCGTTTGACTGATCCCGCTTATTCAAATAACTTTTCTGCTTTACTTCAGTTATTTATTTCTTACAATAACATATCACACATGCCACAGTGGGACGCTTTCAGTATTCTACATCCTTAACTCTGTTGCAGACATTAATTAATATCAATATATAGTAAGATTTTTACAAAGGTATCATTTGTTGTTGTCAGCCTAACTGCATGTGATTATATCTTCGTTCTTCAGAGGCAACAGCTTTTAGTTCTGATTTAAACTCGTGTGAAGTATTTCTAATGCTTAATACGAAGTTATATAAAATTGATGTATTTAAGGTGAAAATTAAAGATATAAACTCAATTAAAAATAAATTATGAAAGGGAAGAAAAATTATGAAAGGTAAATATATTGATAAAAATTACTTGAAATGAACTTATTGGCAAAAGTACACCTAAAAATTATAATTATCACTGTCGCAACAGCGGAGCTTTTCTTACATTGTCGTGTAAACGTTGGATATGGGGGCTATGTGTACAGACTTTTTCGACCTCAGATTTATCAGATTTTTCTGTTATTTCAGTCAATCGTTTCACTACGAACAAACAAGTATTACATTAATACACTTCTTCCATTAAAAGTTATGGTTCAAATGGCTCTGAGCACTATGCGACTTAACTTCTGAGGTCATCATCGCCTCGAACATAGAACTAATTAAACCTAACTAACCTAAGGACATCACACACATCCATGCCCTAGGCAGGATTCGAACCTGCGACCGTAGCGGTCGCTCGGCTCTAGACTGTAGCGCCTAGAACCGCACGGCCACTCCGGCCGGCATTAAGAGTTATAGACAGACAGCTATAGACAGACACAGAGTTTCACTTTAAAAAAAAGTCGTAGGTGCTTTGGTTTAGTACAGGTAAGTTAGTTATACTTACTACAAAAACAGTGCGAAACGCTAGTCATGTCACTTGCAGAAAAATTTCTTTCGTTATCATAGTCTGCTTAAAAATTGAGTAGTGAACATTCTTTCCTCTGGATTAATTCAGTCATGTCTTCCTATCGTGTGTCAATATTTACTCACCACTTACTTGTAAACCTAATAATGAGAAAGAGGATTCTCAAACGAGATTGTCTGATTGATATCATGTTTAACGGGAAACACAGTATTTGTGTGTAATATCAGCTTCTGTAATAAGTATCAAACGACTATTTTTCCTCCTGTTCTGTTTACTGTGTCGGTTGTCAATCAGTTTATCACCTGAAAACGTGTCTTGTGATAAGATTTGGTAGTCAGTTACCGGTCCAACAGAAAACTGTAAGCAGTCGCACAAAAGGTTGTTTGGATAATGGAAATCTGAATTCCCGTAATTCATATCCACTTTCTTGAGTGTGCTATTCATGCTGAAATTCTGAATAGTACCTCAAGCTAGTCGGCTGGTCGCTACAACAGCCAAGTGCACAGGAAAGCACGCGAACCCTGTCTGAATTAAGCTTTTGTCTATATTTGGTAAAGTAGTCAGATGTTTGTTGAACCTCTTCTTCTGACCAGAAGCGTGGGAAGGGAGGGGAAGGGGAGGCTGTTTTCCAATTCCATAAGTTAGTCGTCGAAGTCTCTGCGTACGTCAGAATCCTCGCCAAATGATACCTCTGTACATATTTTTACTCGCTCCGGAAATATTTGCGTTGACCTATAGACCTATTTTAGGTGCCTCAGGCTGTATACAATAAGTCCTGGTAGGTCAGATGACGGTTTACTTTGTTTTGATAATGTGTGCTACGTACATTTCTTTTATGCAGTATATGAAGTTGCTGTGCTGAAACATGTAATTGATAGGTATCATCTGAACGATCTAGACGGAACATATCCATTGACACGCAATACGATCTCAGTCTTATATGGAATCCGTTTCCTTCGGTGAAATGTAACATAAGTGTTAGAGGCACCTTCAGTTCCATCTTAATAACACATGATGTGGCGCTTGTTACCTCATGGAAACACTGTGTACTGTAGCCCCAACTTGTCGCGGAGCAAAGTAGGATCTTACACTGTAAATACATCTGGTACCACTTGTTTATTTTGGCATAGGAAGTGTCACAGCTTTTTAAAGAATCGTCTCTGTGCCATGAGATGCATAACTCGATTTTCAAGGGGTAATCATTGGATATTGCATAACTACAAACTGAGTGATAGTAGTAGTTAACTTATTGCTCGTTCGTAAAGGCCGTTTGCTTTTAAGTTGCACGCCAGAGATGTGCTGTTCTTAATAGGCATATCATTTCACTTGTTTCTTCTTTTGTTTCATTGCGGGCGAACTTGAAATGTGTGAAATTAAGCTGCAAGATTTTTTTCCACAAGGATTACATTACCAAGTAACTTTACAGTGCTGTTCAGTGTTATGCGCTACCTCCACATGTCTTGCGTTACTGATCCAATCGAATGTATGATGTGTTGGCTATTCCTATATGGAAATGAGCTGCCGAACAACTACAAGAAATTCTTTGTCTTAAAAGCCTTTGTCATCGTCGATTATTGCTCGCTCTGTTTTTCTTTGTCTCAGCTCATTTGAACTCATTTTTTCGTAGCTCGCAGATAAAACTGACATATTTATGCTTGTTAAGTTTGTTATTACTAACAAGAATTATCATTCACTTTTCTCTATGCTACATCCACAAAGTGCAACAGGTGGCAAAGGTGGGTGGATTAGAAACGAAATTGTTGAAAAGTTCGTCTAGAAAGTTCAAAGGGATGAACCGGGCATCATGTATTCCCCACTAGGCTTTTAACTGAGTTTATTCTATTACTTGTTCCTCAGGTATTCAGTCTGGAGGCGACAAACGTTCTTGTAGAGAAATGGCTCGTCTAAATTTCAGACATTAATGCCGTAAATCACGTTGACAGCACTAATTACACTCAGAATGATACATTGTGTATTAAGCAGATAATGATGGCTGTAGCTTATGCGCACTGAAGTTTATCAGAGATTTTATCGAGATATCAGCTAAAAGTCTCGTCCGTAGGCAACTCACATACCACAGCGTTTAATAGCAAAGGTTTGAAAATCAGATAATGAGCAGGTTAAAGCTTGTTACACTGTGTTGTAAGGTAGTGGACAGCCAGCGACGAGGAAAGGTGAAGGTTTCCGCCACGAAAGATAAACGGCGGACAATGGAAGCAACAACGGCTCCCTCCTCACTGCCGCATTGTTGCAGTCATTGTCATCATTTCGACGGCAGCTGTTCACTCCAGTACTTGGAACTAAGTAACACTGTAATTCAGCCCACGTTGAACCCTGAATTATACACCATATGTAACTGACAAGGTTGTTGTTGTTTAGTTATTTTGTACATAAGCGTTGTATATAGTTCTTGTCACGTACTTGTTTGCTGTTCTTAGATTAGGAAAATACACTGAAAGTGGCAAAACGGATATTTCTGCAGTGGTACCGGATAGCAGTCTGTCCGCCTAACGGAGAGTGACGAGTGTGTTAACTGATGAAATTGTTACGAATAACGTTGTAAGCCTGTAACTAGCCACTACTGGCTGTTGTATGCCAATTAGAAAACATTTCTGTTAGCACAGCCTCTAGGTATGGCGCTAGCTCTGCTGTTATATGTAAGTTTTACTGAAAACCATATTTCCTTTACATTTTAGTGATGTGCACTTCGCTGCGTTTAAGACCCCTTGTTCACTCTGAGCTATGACTGTGAAATGAAAGACATGATGAAATATGTTTCGTTTTATATAGTCGCAGCTCTGCCAAATGTCACACTATGAAATCAAGCCACACAATAGCGTAAGAGAGAGATAGGCGGAAATACAAAGAAAGGGAATTAAAGATCATGATATTTTGTTGAAAACTGACATATCTGAGACCGTGGCTATGTACAAAAATGGTTCAAATGGCTCTGAAAACTATGGGACTTAGCATCTAAGGTCATCAGTCCCCTAGACTTAGAAGTACTTAAACCTAACTAACCTAAGGACATCACACACATCCATGCCCGAGGCAGGATTCGAAACTGCGGTTCTGGACTGAAACGCCTAGAGCCGCTCGGCCACAACGGCCGGCTGTGTACAAAATACAAGCTGATTTTTGCAAAGAAGAAAACAGCAACCAGCTCATGTTACCGATGCTCTTTATTTATGCAAACAGCGCCGGTTACCGATTTGGAATCGACAGGTTCATCTTCAGTGCGTGTTCGCGTTTGGATTACATTTTTTGTTGTTGTTTATATTTGTTTTCGGCTGTTAATTCGCCCCTTGTGGTGAAACTTTCTTTGGTGGGGTGAGATAGAGCAAAATGATGTGAGAGATGGTCTATTTAAAAATTTAAAACATTACACTAGACTATAACAGCCTGTTTAGTCATACATTAATACCACAGTTAAATTAAACTTTCAGCTAGCTATCACATGTTAATATAATGTACATTGTCGTAATATTTATGTAAGTACAATAGTTTTATCATTTACTTTGTTCCTTTCGTGCACCATAATGTTTACATAATATTTATTTCAATAACATTCTATAACAATGTTTTCTTTATTCGTTTAATTTAATTGAAACTGATGCTTATTTAATGTAAGTGGTATGTAATGCAGCGTTTATATTTTGTAAATTCTCTTCTGTCGGCTGAATGTATCTGCTGTCAGCTCAATGTACGTATCGTAACATCTCCGAGAGAGAAATTCTTTGGTGCTGTATCTGTGATATCGCCATCTTTGTATACAAAACAATTCGTTGTGTGTGTGTGTGTGTGTGTGTGTGTGTGTGTGTGTGTGTGTGTGTGTGGTGCTGTACATTATGTGCACATAAATATGTGTTTCATATACTTTTTACATTTTTTGGACAAAAGCTGTGAACAATGCAACATAACGACGCAGGAATCTCGACGTTAGCCAAAAAATAATCTAGTTTCTATTTTTTCCCATTTGTTATTAGCAACAGCTATAGTTGAAAAGACCACTCCTCACATTGTTTACTTCCGTAGCGCACCACCATGATGAGCAGTTTTCACCACAAGAGAGAAAGAAACAGTCAACAGATAATGCAAACACAACCACAAATGCCTACGTAAACATGAACAGCCGTCTGGAGATAAAACTACCAGTTCGATACTTGTAATGGCGCTATTTGTATAAATAAATAGCATCAACAGTGGCCTGTTGCTGTTTTCTCCTTTGCAAGAGTAACTTACTGTTAAATTTCAGATTAAACTGCAAGAACAGCAGCCAGACTGTAAACCATGCGTCCTTGAAACAGTCGAAGATATGAAGCAGGTGATTCTCCCTACGGAAGTTGTTCTCCGATAACAAGCTCCCACTGAAATATATGTGCACTGAAAGACTTCCAAGATGTAGTCCGTAGCTGTGTGTTAATGCAATGCATAACGTAAGAACACTAGGCTACAGGAGTACTGCAGGTTGCTTCGTTTGCTCGTCTCATATCTTCTTTAAGTCTGCGTTATTGGCCACTGAACGGGTTACACGTGCAGATTTTTACTTTTCTAGAGTGGACTCATCTCCGCTTAGTGTGTCCAACTTCAAGGTACAGAGTCCTGCTGACATAAGAACGTTACATACGTCGAACAGCTGCAATACACGTTAGAAATTGTCCGCAGCTCGTGGTCTAGTGGCTAGAGTTTCTGCCGCTGGATCACGGGGTCCCGGGTTCGATTCCCGGCCGGGTTGGGGTTTTTCCCTGCCCGAGGACTGTATGTTGTCCTCATCATTCATGACAGTGGATAGATTGGATTGTGAAAAAAATTGGACTGTGTCAAAATTGGGACCTTGTATGGGCTCCGATGACCGCGCAGTTGAGCGCCCCACAAACCAAACATTATCATCACATTAGAAATGATATCCATTAGCTCATAACTGAGAATCGGCAAACTGAAAGAAAAAAAAATAATGTTACAATTTATCGTCCTGTATACATTGAAAGCTAATTGTTGTCTTTTTTTTAAAAAAAATTCAGTACTCAACCAAAATAAATCTCAATCACATGTAACTGATAAAAATGCATCTGGCTATAAATTATGTATCACCAACAGTTAACTTTCGCAAGTGTAACGGAAAACAGACGCGTTTGTCTCAGTTAGAAATAATATAATGCTGCCAGGGGAATAAATGTAATTCAGGGAGGTCTCAGAGGACTGTTGCGTATCGCTTTTCGATTTGTTTCACATTACTCATGACTACTCAATACTTAATTTTCTGAGCTTTGCGCATTTTCTTGGGAGTGGAAACTATTCAGTTTCTCGTCAGAAGTGAGGCTCGATGGTCCTATAACGTAGGCAGAAGGCTTTTCACGGTGTCTCAATATCGGGGAACAGGCGCCTTCCGGGTAACCGACAGTTTTCTCAGACATGGTCTTGTTTCACGAAATGCTTATTGTGGACGGTTGTTGGTAGCAATCCGGTTTCCACAGACACAGATGCCACCGAACACCACAGCTTTTCCCTGCGGGTGCTTGAGCGTCAAATTGTTCGTCTGCAGAAAATTTGGTTTCTTTCGTCGAAAAATTATTTAGTGTCCAGTTCCAAACTGACACCCCCGCCATCAGACGCAGTGCAGTCGATCCCGGCCAAATACTTGTTCAAAACCAGTACCAAAATCGCGAATCGTATTAATGCTTTTTGCAAAGTTTGAGTGGAAAATATCCGTTGGCCTCCTCAGTTTCTACGTAGGAAATATAACATTTCGTTCATCGCACTGACAGCAGCATTCAGTCTCCCCTCCACGTGGAGCTTGTACTGGTGAGGGTTCTCGACAGAAATTTTTTGAAGAGAGAGGGTTCTCTTCTCAGCTCCCTTCTGGTGCTGAACGGCGCCCTCTCGAGCTGTACTGGAAAAATGTAGGTTTCACCCACGTAGTAGGGCAACCCATCTTCTTAGTAGCTCGTATGTAACTTATTTGGATATACAGGGTGATCAAAAATTCAGTATAAATTTGAAAACTTAATAAACCACGGAATTATATAAATGGAGAGGTAAAAATTAACACACATGGTTTGAATGACATGGGGTTTATTAGAACAAAAAAAGTTCACAAAATGTTCGACAGATGGCGCTTGTAACGGAACATATTTAAGGCTTTACTGTACCGAAGTATGCGATACCCTCCAAATTCAACCAGTTTAACGAGTATTTATGATTATAGAAAAGTTATTGTGTATGTTAACAATGATTGCATAACATGTCTGCATAAACAGTCAACACATTAAATTATACTGAATAACTGACCCACACAAAAGTTTATATCACTTGATCACTGATACAGCAAATGTCATCATGTAAAAACACTAAGTTCATCTTAAATAATTAGTATGAAGTATGAAAAATAGTGGCCAACTTAGGTATTTTGGATCTCCTTAAATAAAAATCACCCAGTGAAACCTATTTGTTCACTAGGAGCGTTTTCACTCAGTATTCACGAAATCAATCATATTTTAGACGAAAACCAATGTAATTCTGAATAATTCATGTTATTTACTTATTTATGCAAATTAGAGGAGTCAATTGACAAACTTCTAAAAAACAGCCTTTTTGTAACAAAGAATTATTCTGTCAAGTCAACAAATCTGTCTGTCATTTTAAAAACATGTTAAATTATGTCACTCGATGCAAATTAATAACTTTTCTGCACAAATTATGATAACAGATGTACATGTGACTTATAAACTATATCTCTTTTTAGTAGTTCTTTGACAATGTTATAAATACAAGCAGCAAGAACGGTCGAAAGGCAGTCGGAATGTCACTTTGGTAAAGTGTGTTTGTGTGTTATTGTTTGAGGTGGATAAACAATGCAAAGAACATGTAACGGAAGTTCTACTTTGTGTTGAGTCATGGTCTTTGGTGGACAGTGGAATTAAGATGGCCACCAGAGTAATAAATAATTGATGTTTACATATTTGTTGGTTTCGCTCGCTCTTTATCATCAAAAGCACATAAAAATCACGGGACCTCATGTTTTTAACCCTAGACAACCAGATTTAGAGCCAGCATCAACATCGAGACACAGCAGCGATCCAGCAAGCAGCAGTGATTACTACAATGCATTTTAATGGCGCCAACCTAACATCAAGTGTTAACAAGCTCCGTAAATGGGAGTGAAATAGTGCGATTATAGCAATTAGCAACATCTACGACCAGGCGACCGTTACACGCTGGACAGCAAAACTGCTGCCGTGACGGGTGAGAGGTACGCCGATATGTTACAGAATCGCATCATCCCCAGCCTGGCTGTTAAACGCCTGCTGGAACGTACGATGTTTTGCAGGATGGCGCTCCACCCCATATTGCTAGACGCGTGAAAGATCTCTTGCGCGCGTCGTTTGGTGATGGTCGTGTGCTCAGCTGCCACTTTCGTCATGTTTGGCCTCCGAGGTCCCCAGACCTCAGTCCGTGAGATTATTGGCTTTGGGGTTACCTGAAGTCGCAAGTGTATCGTGATCGACCGACCTCTCTAGGGATGCTGAAAGACAACATGCGACGCCAATGCCTCACTCCGGACATGCTTTACACTGCTGTTCACAACATTATTTCTCGACTACAGCTATTGTTGGAGAATGATGGTGGACATATTGAGCATTTCCTGTAAAGAACATCATCTTTGCTTTGTCTTACTTTGTTATGCTAATTATTGTTATTCTGATCAGATGAAGCGCCATCCGTCGGACATTTTTTGAACGTTTGTATTTTTTTGGTTCTAATAAAACCCCATGTCATTCCAAGCATGTGTGTCAATTTGTACCTCTCTATCTACATTATTCCGTGATTTATTCAGTTTTCAAATTTATACTGACTTTTTGATCACCCGGTATATCTTGGATGCTAGATTAGTTATGCTGAATATCTGTCTTTGTGAGCTGGCCGGACGTGGAGGTCTTACACCGTTCGCTTCCTACAGTCTCCCAATTGACAGTGAGTGGACAAAGTTTAGAGTCATTTTATTTTATTCCATGAAATTTCGGGACAACTGCCAGTTGTCTGCAATTTCCTGTCATGATATTTAGGCGCAAGGTCTTCTGGCCATCGTTTGGTGAATACTTACGAAAATGCTCTGAACTCACGTGTTTACTTTTTTGAGATTCTTAACGTCCCACAGTTTCCCCATGATTAGGCGACCCTTAATTACTAAATAGAATCAGCTGCATTTCCAGGAGGTTTGCATCATTGTGACGAGTTCCCGTTGCTTGCAGTGGCCAACTATTATTTTTAGGGTTATAAGAAATACAGAGGTGGTAACGACTGTCTTTTGTGTTATATATAAGTGGAGCCCCTCGACGCCCGCACAAGGATGGTGACCACATTAAAAGATCGCCCGTCACCTCTGCAATTTGTTACTATTTATATCGAGGAGATCACAGGACTGGCATCTGTGATGTTGTGCGTACATCTGGATAGGATTACACACTATGCAAGCTTTCTATAAAAATGTATCTATAATTGAAAATACTGAACATCATTTTTCAAAAACATTCTCCTCGTGTAAGTGTGCTTTAGATATTGTATGCAACTGTTGACCAATACTGGCTGTTGGTTGGCCCTTTGTTGCACACGTGAACAGATTTGTGATACTAAACTTTAAACGCAGTGAAATAATGAATTTGATATAATGAAACTAATCTAATGAAATGTCAGAAATAACTAATTGAGTGCTTAGTGAAAACTATTTGGCTGCATCTCAACAGTGAAGTTCATTACTAAAGCTGCGTAACATGAAGTGCGATTTCTGACTTGAGATATCGACAAAAATAAAATACTGCTCTACTCAGAAGAAAAACAGCTGTTTAAGATTACCTACAGTGTTCACTGAAAATTAATCTGCTTACTTAGCGCAACAACTGATAAGTCTGACTGCGAACTGTTTATTCATAAGAATGCAAAGTGAGATCTGCCCTGAAATAAAAGTAACTTACTTCATTCTCCGCATGTTGCTTTGTGTCTGGTGTACTGACGTTCTCGACAGCAACCAGAAATCAGCAAATAAAGCAACTAAAGAAAAATAAACAAACCGCTCACTAAAAAGTTCGTTTTTTCATAACTTTCGACAACATTGTCCATGCAGTACAGGGATCTGGTGCTATATTTAGGTTAAAATCAACAGTTGAGATCGCAACAATATTTGTTTATTTACCGGTTTCGTCTTATGTTGAAGCCATCTTCAGAATTTTTGCCCCCTATGGCTGGTGCTGGTGGCTCCTCGGTTTTCTCGTGATACCTCGGTCGTACACTGTTTTGCTTGTCAGGAATAATCTGTGGCTTCGTGTGACGTAAGATACAATGCGCACACGACAAAATATGCAAAGCTTTATTAAGAATGAGGGAAGAGCGTTTTACTTAAAGTAAAGTCGCTCTCAAAAAATTAAATTCTGTTGATTGTCAAAGAAGACTGTACAACATAAGAAGACCCTAAAATTACGAAATTCTATCAGTACCAAAATTACAGACATTCCAGACAACTATGTTATTTGTGGCATAAGAAAAACAGAGTTAAAATTAACATTAACCATGAATTTTTCAGTTACCTGAGGGACAAAGATTTCCTTCAGTTATTAATTCTGACGAACATACATTTCATTCTTGCTCTTGCATTGGTTACCTTGAAAAATTCCTCCAAAATCTCTTCTCATCAGTGGAATCAAAAACATATGTTTACAAACAAGTTTTCATCTCCATAATAAAGTGTGCCAGATAATTTCTCTCAGATTCACAGATACGAAACCGCCTTCTCTGAAAACTTAATGCTTGCTGATCTGCCTCAGATAAGACTGCTCCAGCGCTGCACAACTGACTGGCAAGCAAGCGAACCACAGATAATATTAAAAACAATCAATGATCTTATTCACTACTCGTGCAGCGCTTATCCATCTTTTCTTTTTCACAGTACAGTAGAAATAAATTATTTACAATGACAGAAAACATATGAATACCTTACAACTAATATGGGTACATGGGGAGACCGTAAGTGGTCGAAAAGCCTGAAAGAAGAACAGGTTTAAGAGCAGAGCGAAAAAAGTGCTAAGGTAAGCAAAAAGAAAAAAAAACACTGCGATATTCTGGATTGACAGTAAGAACAATAGCAGATTTCTTGCTATCGGCGACAGACCATCCAAAGATAGTTCTGTTAGTAACGGGAATCATGGAGCTGGATACCGTGTCAATGCCCTCTGTACGTTGTAGTGAGGTCGGCCAGCGCTCCTTTGCAGCCCTTCTATTTCAATTTGTCTGTACTCGGTAGCGAGTGTCAAGCGCTCACAGGTTTTTTATAACAGGAATCGTTAATGCCAACCTAGTGAGCCTTATTTAGTCTTCTCACAGGTCTGTTTATTGTGTCAGTATTTATGATAATTGTGTCCAGCCGGGCGGAATTTTTGAGTAAATTACGGAGTTCATTAATAAGGAGCTTTCTGGACCTTAGACGATAGCTAAGGCAGAGAAAATGAAGGAAATAATGCTCCTTTTGGGCAACTCAACAAGCTACCGTAATGGGGAGATTACAGCAAATTGAACGAGAAAATGAGTGTCAGAAAGCCGACGGGGGAGGGGGAGGGAGGGAGGGAGGGAGCGAGAGAGAGAGAGAACATCTTACGCCAGTCTAGCGGTTAGACAATCCAGTGCAGCAAAGGAAACGGTAAATATGACCAACAAATTAACGTAGCAGTTAAGAAACATAGCAATGATATTTTTATGAGCTCTACTACAAACGAGGATGCAAAGTGGTGCAGCGGAAAGATTCTTTTATCGTGGAAACAACGTCAGAAGAAGATACTGCAAAATTAGTGAATAATACTAAACTACCACGAAAGAGGGAACCTTTAGTCGTAAGGTACAGTTTCCCTTCTGACTTAGAGGTGCAGCAACTGGAGATCATGCACGAGAAAAATCTTAGAGGGGAACTAGAAAGGCATCTTTTTGACTCACAGTTTATTCAAAAATTTGAGAGTGTGTCGCAAAAAAGGAATGTAGTTCATCACGTAGTGGAGGTAAAAGCTAACAAGAAGAACGCTCTTCTCCACAAGCAGGAGGTATTTGTAGGCTTCGAAGCTATACAAGTGAAGGACTACTTAGTAGTATCCCGCTGCCACACGTGGCAGGATTATGATAAAGAACTGCGCCAGATTAGAAATCACTCGTACTCACCGCTGGGAAAGCGGGCATAGGAAAGCAGACTGTGGAAATAACAAACAGAGCCCAACGTATGTACCGTATTGCAGAAGGGGAGCCGGCAGAGGTGGCCGAGCGGTTCTAGGCGCTACAGTCTCAAACCGCGCGACCGCTACGGTCGCAGGCTCGAATCCAGCCTCGGGCATGAATGTGTGTGATGTCCTTAGGTTAGTTAGGTTTAAGCAGTTCTAAGTTCTAGGGGACCTCAGAAGTTAAGTCCCATAGTGCTCAGAGCCATTTGAAAAATTTTCAGAAGGGGAACGGCTTGGAATATAAATCGAAGTGACTGTCCGAAGTGTCAGATGTTCCTAGGTAGACTTATCATCCACATCGATTATGGGTAAAAGATCAATGATACTTGATATACTTCATGACAGAGCACTACCGGATGAGAAGATAACTTGCCGAGTATTCTGTAAGCAGAAATTTCCGCCCAAGAGAAAGTGAAATGCTGTGAGAGCACGGAATTTTTCGGCAGAAAATATAAAAACAGGGGTTATAGTAGAGATACAGCTACTCAGAATGAGAACCACTCATAAGCAAACTATAGCAACGACTGTAATACGTACAGAATTTGGCATGGTTGGAAACGTGTGTTGCACATCGGGAAAGGGTACAATAACGCTCCAACAAGTGAAGGTACTGAAATTAAGTACAATGAGGTATCGAACACAAATAGTAAATACGAAAAACACCGCGCAGCAGAATTCCACTGCAGCCAAGCACTATTAAATGAATAGAACCACCCATGACGAGAAATGGCAATTTACAAAGAAGAGAAGCCGTAGCGCTTTAAAGTCACGAGTCTGTACAGTCAATAATTCGTAACACAAGCACTGAGACAGAGATGTACAGCCGGACGGTGTGGCCGTGCGGTTCTAGGCGCTTCAGTCTGGAACCGCGTGACCGCTACGGTCGCAGGTTCGAATCCTACGTCGGGCATGGATGTATGTGATGTCTTTAGGTTAGTTAGGTTTAAGTGGTTCTAAGTTCTAGGGGACTGATGACCACAGATGTTAAGTCCCATAGTGGTCAGAGCCATTTGAACCATTTGAACAGAGATGTACAACTTTAACTGAGAGAAAAATGGGCACATATCTGCGACGGATCTGTCAAGGATGTGAAGATGCACTCCGCCTTGTCAGACTGGAAGAACTTCAAACCTACTAACAGCACTGAGACTAATAAGAAGAACCAAACAACCGAAAGGAAAATCTACAATGTTTCCTCTACCCGATGCACTTGGAATCGAATAACAATCCGTCTACTTAGACCCAGTTTCTGGAGAACTTACTGCTTCAGGTTATTCATAGAAGAAATAGAGCATGTGATACTGAGAAGCTGCATAAGCACTTCTTTATGACGTATGGTAGAACAGCATTTGACCCTTAGTAACGGTGCCCACCTTGCCATTTCCACATACATTATCCATAGATGAGCGCAAGGTGTTTAAAAATAGCCGAGCTAAGTTATATGAGAAGTCATGATGTCAATCATGAAATTCGCAGAGCAGCTGAGGAAATAAAGTTCGACATTCTACGATTACAGAAACAATATACAAAACGAGGATAAATCCTTGGAAAACGTATCGCAGCTCAGGTCGTCGTACACGGTCCAAAATCGATGGCAACCATTGTCATATTTGATAAGAATATCTTATCTATAAAAATAGGACAAAACTGTAATGAACACGAAAATTGTGTTGGAGTTCAGACATTCACGGAAGTTTGATTTTTGTCTCAATGTATTTCCTGTGCAGTGACGTCATAGATGACTACGTACAGCAATTTGAAGACACCATTTACCTCACACAAAGGAAGCCACTAATCTATACCATGGATGCGAACGATAAGTCACCATTATACATTAGTTCAGTGCAGAATAAAAGACATTATACCACAGAAAGCCATAACGGAATTAAATATGGAAGTGGCACACGGAAGAGGAAATCTATCGACGTATCAAAGGAGGGCTGGTGTGCAGTCCAGTAAAGATGTCACAATAGTTAACGAACATGCTGTCAGAAAAATCAGAACCCGGAAAGCTCAAATTGGTCTGACCAAAATATTCAAATGGTTCAAAATGGCTCTGAGCACTATGGGGCTCAACTTCTGAGGTCATTAGTCCCCTAGAACTTAGAACTAGTTAAACCTAACTAACCTAAGGACATCATACACATCCATGCCAGAGGCAGGATTCGAACCTGCGACCGTAGCGGTCTCGCGGTTCCAGACTGCAGCGCTTAGAACCGTACGGCCACTTCGGCCGGCTCCAAAATGTTATTCACTGACAAAAGTCATGGCGCAGCGATATGCACATATACCGGGTGTCCCAGCTATCTTGTCCACCCAAAATATCTCTGGAACAATAACAGCTATTGGGAAACGACTTTCACCGGTATCAATGTAGGGCTGGGGCCCATGAATGTACATATATGGAAACATTCTAAAACGAGAGCATATGTGTTTTTTAGCACAAACTTATGTTTTTTTAAATGGACCTCCTGTATTTTATCTTCAGCAATCCCTAGCATGACAAAGTACATACACAATGGCGTTGATTGCATCGCATTATTGCCATTATATTCCGAGATATTGAGACGCGAAGTTGACGCTTGAAACACCCGACATGCGCTGCTATCGCACGTCCTGAGGCTCAGGCGTGAACCCCATGCTGGCCGTAATCGCAGCAGGATGGCAGCAGATCGTATTATTCGTTTCGGACCTCTTGATAGGTATGGAAGTGTGATTACGCATAACAATCACTTCGCGATTACGGGCAGCATGGGGTTCACGCCTGAGCCTCAGGACGTGCGCTAGCAGCGCATGTCGGGTGTTTCAAGGGTCAACTTCGCGTCTTAATATCTCGGGATGTAATGGGAATATTGCGACGCAATCAACGCCATTGTGTATGTGCTTTGTCATGCTATGGATTGCTGAAGAAAAAATATAGGAGGTCCATTTAAAAAAAACATAAGTTTGTGTTAAAAAACACATATGCTTTCGTTTTAGAATGTTTCCAAATATGTACATTCATGGACCCCAGCCCTACATTGATACCGGTGCAAGTCGTTTTCCAATAGCTGTTATTGTTCCAGAGATATTTTGGGTGGACAAGATAGCTGCGACACCCTGTACAGGCGGCTGTAGTATCGCATACACAAGGTGTAAAAGAGAAGTGCATTGGGGGGAGCTGTCTTTTGTATGTGAAAATGTTTCCGACATCATTATGAACGCATGACGGGGATTAGCAGACTTTGAACGCGAAAGTTTGAGCTAGTCGCGTGGAACAGTATATTTGGGAAATCGTTAGGGAATTCAGTATTCCGAGATCAACAGTGTGAAGAGCGTGCCGAAAGTACAGAAATTCAGGCATCTTATCCCACCACGAACAGCGCAGTGGCCGACGGCCTTCACTTAACGACCGAGAGCAGAGTAGAGTTGTCAGTGCTAAAAGACAAGCAAGACAGCGTGAAATAACGGCATAAATTTGTAAGTAGGCTGTTTATATTTTCTTATTGGCAACGTTACGTAGCGCTCTGTATGAAAATCACTGGCTGTGCTGTGTGCAGTCTGTGGCTAGTTTGCATTGTTGTCTGCCATTGTAGTGTTGGGCAGCGATAGCTGGATGTGAACAGCGCGTAGCGTTGCGCAGTTGGAGGTGAGCCGCCAGCAGTGGTGGATGTGGGGAGAGAAATGGCGGAGTTTTGAAATTTGTAAAAATGGATGTCATGAACTGCTGTATATATTATGATTTTTCAACACTATTAAGGTAAATACATTGTTTGTTCTCTATCAAAATCTTTCATTTGCTAACTATGCCTATCAGTAGTTAGTGCCTTCCGTAGTTTGAACCTTTTATTTAGCTGGCAGTAGCGGCGCTCGATGTATTGCAGTAGTTCGAGTAACCAAGATTTTTGGGAGGTAAGCGATTTGTGAAATGCATAGGTTAATGTAAGTCAGGGCCATTCTTTTGTAGGGATTTCTGAAAGTCAGATTGCGTTGTGCTAAAAATATTGTGTGTCACTTTAGTGAATGTTTGAGTACGTTCAGTTTTGCTCAACTGTTTGAAAAGCAAATAGTGTAAGAGGTTTATCAGCACAGTCGTGTATAATTGTTCTAAGGGGACGTTTCATATGGCGACCCTGCCAGGATACCTCACTGGAATCTTCTGATTTTTTCTTGTAGTTTGTGTAATTAGTGTAGCTTTTGTTTATTGCTAGTGCGTAATTGTAGAGAGAATTTCCTTTGTAGTTGCTGTTTTTCATTGTTGTACAGTAAAACACTTGTGGCATGCCTGCAGATTTGCACCAAGTATTTCGCAGCTGCGCTTGCAATTAACTAGATATTATTTTCAGTGCTATGTTAATGTGTTCCCCTATTTTTGCTCTTCAAATTGTGTTTTTCTGTGTTTTCATGTGAAATATTGTGACAATAATGGCGTGTGAAAAACGTAATACTAGGCTCCAAAGTAAACTGAGAAATGACTGTGAAGACGAAAGCAGTGTGTTAGCGCCACCGTGTAATGAATTAACTAATGTTCAACATAGTAATTTGGTAATTGTGCATAGGGAAATGGAGCGGGCGGCAAACAATGGCGTAGGCAGTGAAACAATTTGTTTACAGAGAAGCATTATCGATCGAACGGTCGGCAACAGCTCGCCTCAGGAATCCGAAATGACAGAACACAATATTGCAAATACTGTAGATTCAGGTTTTGCGTCCTCACCGTTTTCTCAAATAAGTCAAGACACATTTTCTGCTTGTCAAAATGTGAATGTTGCCGGTGCAACCGCACTGCCGAAAAGCGTAGAGGAACAGATTCCAGACACTAATGCATTGTTATTACAGCTAATGCAACAAATGGAACAAAATCAGAGACAAACACAGCAAAAGCTTCAAAAGTTAGACACAATGGAACAAAATCTTCAAAAGTTAGACACAATGGAACAACACCAGAGACAAACACAGCAACAGTTAGACACAATGGAACAAAATCTTCAAAAGTTAGACACCACGCTTGAACAAACACGTGAAGATTTAACTACTGAGTTACATAACATCGAATCGAAATGTCAAAAAGTCTGTAATGACGTAAAAACACAAATTTGTGAGCATTTTCAACCTATTTTTTCGCGTCATGAAATTGCATTACAGAATCACGAAGCAGCCATAAAAGAACTGCAGACTATTGTTCATGAAAATCATGAGACCTTGCAAGCTAAAATGGACTCTGTTGCATCTACCGATTCGGTTACGCAACTTGCAAAAACTCAGGAAAACTTAAAGGACACAGTAGAAAGACACATGGAGGAAATTAGTTCATTATCAGAGAAAGTAGTTGAACTTTCGGATCAGCTAAATAATTTATCTACGAAGGTAGTTGATAATCTGAATGACACAAAACCAGTAGTCTTTAATGACACAGAAGAGTGCGAACAAATTAGGAAACTGAAACAAAATCTGAATCCAATTAATACGCAACACCAAAGAGAAATCCGCGAAGTACAAGATCAGCTGACACAGGTAACACAAGAATTACGTATTTCAGAGGACACTCGCGCTCCAATACGGGAAGAGGGACATAGAAATACGGAACAGCCACAAAATAATAACACACTTCGGAAATTATGAAAGAAATTGGCAAGGTACACCGAATTTTGAGATGGAACCGCCGAAACGAAGTAACAATGACCGACATGCAACTCGCCGACATGATGATTTTGACTATAAGCTGTTCATTACTACACGTAAATTCAAAACGTTTAAGAATTCTGCCAACGACATTCATCCACAAGTGTGGCTCCATCAATTCTCTCATTGTTTTCCTCCCAACTGGTCATTAGAACACAGATTAGAATTTATGTGTGGCTACTTAGAGAATGAACCAGCTGTAAGAATGCGATCGGTCATTCACGATTGCCACAGTGAAGGAGAATTTTATCATGCCTTCCTCCCAGCATATTGGTCTCAAGCCACACAAGACTGAGTAAAACATGGCATCATAATGATGAAACATTTCGAACAATCTGAATTTTCCAGTCTTGTGAAATACTTTGAAGACATGTTGCACAAGAATCAGTACCTGTCAAACCCATACAGCCCCTCAGAACTCATCCGCATTTGCTTAATCAAATTACCTGAACATTTACAACATATTATTTTAGCAGGACGTTGCAAAGACGACATTGAAGCTTTTCAGGGACTCTTACAAGAATTAGAAATTGATACTGACAATCGCGGAACGCGAAAACAGGAACACAACAATTACAGATCATATCCGTCACATTTCCGTGATGAAAGAAATAATAAGTGGACACGACAAGGCTTTTCTTATAATGCAAATTGTGACCAAAACAGACACCACCTGTATGACAACCACTGGCAGAGTAATAGCTACAGAGGAAGATCGCATTTCTGTAGTAATGAACATGACAGAGATAACAATAGAAACAGACAATATGGGAACCAAAACAATTATTATCAAGGGAGACAGAATAACTTCAGACGCAACGGTCCACCACGCAGTTACGATTCTGGGAGAAATTCTCCACCACATGACCGACAAACAAGAAACTATGTAAACTACCGACAAAACGACAGACCTGAATTCCATCAGAACTGGCGAGCTTCAAACAGGGCAGGACCCTCTCGGCAGGGTGAATTTGTAGAAGTTAGGTCTCCAAATCCCAATAACGACGCGCGCCAACAAAGAGATAGCAGACAATGACTCGCAACGCAGGCAGCCACGTGCGCCGGCTGGGTCAGGGAAAAATAACATTGACGCTAACCTTGAGAAAAATTCCAGTATTCTTTACCAACGTATACCGCATGATAAGTGCATTCAAATTCAAACTCTGAGAACTATGAAGAGTAAAGAATTGCACCACATTTCACTTGTAAAACCGTTTATTGAGAGATAATCTGTTTTTTTTATTTAGTCATTGTATAAAATTTTTCACTTCACGTTACTAGTACTCTTTGTCACACTTACAAACTGTTAATATGCAACTATGTTTTAAAGCTAACTAACTATCCAGTCAAGAACATAGGTAACTTAAAAAAGTAATTGCAAATGCATTGTTATAGTGAACAGACGACACAGTGGTTAGTTTATGTGACAGCTACACGATTTTATCACGACATTACTAATGAGTGACAATTTATAATGTTGCTTTTGTGGTGTTTCTGTTTTATATCTGCACAGTTTTTCTGAATTATTGTGGAAAATAAAACATGTTTTAGTAGTAACTTTTGTAGTATAGCTACAATGAGACAGACTTTCCGTAGCACAACAATACGTTACAGCACAGTACTTTCTTCATCACAGCAACAAGCGTAATAACTGAGATATCTATACGCAAAGCATTTCACTTTTGTTTATCATGAGGTAAGTACATTGACTTCTGCAGAACTTAGCTTTCGGAGGACGATAACTACGACACTTCCACAGAGATTATCTTACAACAAGATGCACAGTTTAGCGCTACAGCACACGTATTTGAGTGATTAATTTTGTACTTAAAACATTTATCTTTAGAGATATTTGAAGTACAATGATAAAAGGTTTTCCGTGATACATTTCGTTCCATTGCTGTAATCTGTAACACCTGAGGGTATAACTACATTCATCCTCAGGGGGTACACGCTTACTTTGTGTACCATGTGTTTGGCAAGCACAAGGAGCCCTAGCTAATATGGTATTTGCTTACACAACTTTACACATCGGTACCATATTTCTCTGACACATAATTACACAGCTATCTGATCATTTAACTGAGAGAGACAAACTTTTTTACTACATCAGTGACAGATTTTTACGTAATTACACCGTTGTATAACTTCACACTTACGAAATTGTATTTTGTCTGTACTTTGTGAACTGTTCATATTTTTTCAGACCCATTGTGATATTATGAGAACTTTGAATGATATATTTGGTATGGGATCACGACTTTTAAAGTACGTTTGAGGCAGATGACACTTTTGACGTGAGCAGAGAATTTTTTTTAATTATTGAAGGAAGCTACGACAATTTTGAGAGTTGACTGAGGTGTTATGATGTTATTATTACGATAACTATGTGTATTATGCTGTTGCGGTATGTTTATGATCAATAAGCTGATGCTATATGAGTTATTTGATTATGCTATGCATCTTTTATGGTGAAATATTGAAGACATGTCGACAAATATATATATATGTGTAATAAGGTAAGGAGTAATGAATAGTGGTTAGGGACTCTGACTTGTGAAAAAGGATGTTGGAAACCAAGAATCGTGCTTTAAGAGTTATGAAATGTGTGTAAATGTGTGAATGTATCTCAATGATGGCGAAAATTTTTTGGACACTGTTATATTCATAAGATTTTGTTTCTACACATTTGCAACGCAAATTCTCGACCCGTGAAATTTTGTATATGAGAATGTCACTGTAGCGGAAACTGCTGTCGTAAATATTTCGGTAAGAAAGTTAAGTGACCACCTTCACGTAATGTGTCGTGGGCACCCAGCTGCGCGAAAGACGCCTGGAAAAAAGCCATTAGTGTGTGCTTTTCAGAGGCACACGTAGAAAAAAAAAGGGAGGCCATTATCCTCGCTATTGACATTCCTTTGTAGAAAGCATCGTAAATACGACACTCTCAAACTTGAAAACATGATTATACTGTGGAGCTCTTAATTCATGATATTTACTAAAATTCCTAATGAAACGATGAGAAACATTTCACAGCTATTGTCTTGCTAGTTGAGAGAAATGCCATATGGCTAATGAATGAAGTTTCATGCCTTCATTTGTACATATTTTCATTTTTTTAATATCTAGTTTCTAGCTGCACTGCAGCATTGGTTAAAATAAAATTTAATAGATGTACTAATATAAATATTTTATGCCTACAGATCCAGTAAATAATTTTATGATCTATTCAAAAAAACGAAGGAGCATAAAAAGACATTTCCCTTCACAGGAATTGCATATGGAATTTTCTTTTCAACTACTTGGTAATTTTTTTGGTAGAATAACTTCTTGTGGTGCACCACTTTAATTACATAGACATTAAGATGTTTAGACATAAGTTATTTAATTTGCTGCTGCTGTTTGCCAGGCATAATGTTACTGAATTTGACTGTTTATTACTCTGTTAAGCTAGTTTTACTACTGATTTATTTTTCTTGTTTGCTGCACAGTGCTTTATATTAGTTGTAATATTGTGACTGCTTTGCCTATTTAAATTTTTTGTCATTGATGTTTGTGTTAATTGTTTTGTGCTGCTGCATTGCCTCGTCCCTTAGTTTAGCATCTGAGCTCAGTAGATTTAAGTTAGCTTAAGAGGGGGTAGCCTATAAGAGAATGAGTTGCGATGAATTTGAAGAAATGCACTGACAGGCTATACGAGAAAAGTACAGAAAGCAGGTATAGATAGGACTTTTGGAAATAATGAAGAACGAAGGGAGATCTCCGAGAAGTAAAGAAAGTTTTGTTTGCAAAATACTGCAGTAAAACAAACCCGGTCCTTTTGTAACACCACAGCTCTTATGCTGTATAGATTTATTTATTGTATTTTTTTTCGCTTTATTTATTGTTACATTGTTGATCGTCTGTAAATGTGTTTAAATCGATAACATAAAATTGTGTACTCTTTTATTTGTTAAAAACTTTGGTGTCTTGATTTAATTCTATGCAAAGTAGTGTATCTGCAATTTATATTCTTTGTCCCATTTGGAGGGAACAAAACTTGCTGTATATGATTGTAATTTTGTGTGAATAATTTTTTGTAGAAGTTTCAATATGTGAAAATGTTCTGTTTTATTTAATGCATTTGTTTGCTGTTATGTAAACTGCTGACCTTCACTTAGGGTTCTTAGTTAATTTGTATGTAAATGGTGTAGTAGTTCCCCTCGGGAACGGAACTGTGTAGCGTGCGCAAATTGTGGTTGGCCTAGGTGGAAAAGGTGGAACTGATAGTCAGTCGGGAACGAGCAATCAGTCGGGGACGAGCAACCAGTCAGAGACGAGCTACGAGTCTGTGCACTGCTATTGTAAAGGTGCATATTGTGCTGATTCAGAGAGAGGCTTTTCCTGCTTCTTTCCAATGCCTCGGATGGGTGGATAAACCGCTGGAACTATTCTGGAATTTGTATTTATCATCGCCACCAAGAAATGACAAGAGTCCAGCAATTCTACCTGCAATTCCACCTACCAACATGCAGTTGCCACCACATTGCGCAATCATTGTATCGGAATACTGCATTGATGTACAGTGAAGGATCAGCCTAATGGATGTGTTAGTGTGCTGAAATATAAGGTAATTCATATCTGAATTTATGTACCTACCTTGATTTTTTCCTTATCATAACACCTCTCAGGTTCCTCTCCTTTTGAACTAAAATGATTACCGAGTGTCCCTACTGAAAGAACATTAATAACCAGTGTTTTCTTTTTTTAATTAATACCTTTGAACATAGTAGTGAGAAAGTTAAAGTCAATGATGCTTGCTGAAAACAATTTTCCTAGTAAAACTGCTCATTAAAGTACTGTTGCTAACTGCAAAATTAAAAGTCCTTAAGACTGAGGCTTATAAAGTAAATGAACACATTGTTGACTGTAGTAAATTCTAAAAGGTGAGTCAGTTTTTTGCAATCTGGTCAGCATTGTGTTTCGCTGTAGTAAAAGTGAGAAAACTGCAGTCGTGAAACAATATATATATTCATGTTTGCTAAGTGTTTGTGTCTGTTGTGTATTAGAAGTGCATATTAATAATAATGTTATAAAGACCATTCACTTTGTGTAAACCCTGAAAGTAATATTGTGTTTCGGTATCTGTTATAATTTTGAAAATAGTTCCTGCTGCTCTAACTGTTAGCTTCAATCTTAAAACATATGTGTGTCAGAGTTCATTGCACTCAGGTGTGGCTGTCTAGGTTGTGTTGTCCGTTTTAGTTACTTATACCTGCTTTCTTAAACGAGAACGTTAATCTTTCTCTTGCCTAATTAGGTTGGCGACCGTTTCCTTTATTTTATAAACAGTATAGCTAGGCAAAATTTTGTTTGTTACTATACAAATATTTACGTAATTCTGACTTTCATTTCCGATAAGCCACCTCCATTAGGAACAACACAGTCAACATAACAAAATTCCTCTCAGAGGGTAACACTGCTCTGTTGCTTTGTGCCATAGTTGCTTTTACAAATTGGTTTTATGTCACAACCTGTTTCTGGCATTGAGGTTATGGTACAGTAGTAGCAGGTAGGAGTGTTATACTTTCCTTGTATTATTCCGCTATATGTTTGTGTACCCTTGTGTATTTATGTTCTTCCTGTATTTATATGTGTATCTGATAAGATTTATGTTGTAGAATTTTTCTGGTACTAAGCTACATTCACTAATGACGAGGAATACTGTTATCCTCAAATATAATTTGCATTTATAATATGTAATTTTCTTTGTAAAGATGTTTACACATTATTAATTCTGTTCTGTTTCAATTCTCATGTGTGAAATTAATGTTTCGAAAACTATTCTCATTATCTTATTTATTTACTTATGTCATAATTCCTGTAACACTGATGTATATGTTATTTCTATTCTTTTGTAAAGCTTGTACTACAAATGTTATCTGTATTGTTATGTTCTTTAATGATGTATTTTCTACCTTTGTTATTGTATTCTTATGTTATAAAATTGTAATTGACACCAGTTCATCAAATTAAGTAACTTGTAAGCTACATTTCACTGCACACGTTTCTGTTGGTCATAGTATACGGACAATATGTGAGAAGCAGAGACTGTTAGTGTTTGCATGTGTGTTGATAATTCAGCAAGGGACTGGATAACAGCATTGCTGGTTCTAAGGACAATTCCAAAAACTTTGTGAGTGCACAAGTGGTGGTTATGGACTTGCTATATTATCCGCAAGACTCTTCAATGGTGATTGTGCACCTGCCCAATCACAACAGATGGTTGCTGGCCATCTCTACAAGGACTACAGTGGGTCTGCATCTTTGATGACCCACCAGTACCATTATTTCTACAAGGACTACAGTGGGTCTACACCTTTGCTGACTCACCAGTACCATCATTTCTACAAGGACTGCAATGGGTCTGCACCTCTGGTGGCCCACCAATACCACAATCTCTACCAGGACTACAGTGGGTCTACTCTGTGATGACCTACCTACCAATCTTCTTCAAAGCGTCGAATGACTCTGCTGTGGGTTTACTCTGTTGTGGTCCATTACCTGTCTGCATGTCAAGAGTCAGCACTGTCTTTCCGTTGGAAAGACAACACGACTTCTTCAAGACTGCATGGAAATCCACTATTTCTGTGTGCAATTTCTTTTACTATTGAGACTTTGTGAAAAAAAACTGTAATTACTGTTATGATGAATGATCAGGATTGTCTTTATGCACTGTGAGCAAATTTTAGCTTTTGACCAACATTGTATTAATAAGTGTGTGCATTTGATATCTTTGTTATTGTAATTATGAAAAATTTTATCAAATCATTATTGGCCACTGCCCAAAACAATTTGTAAAATTTTTTGTGGGGAGCATGTGGGCTATGTAAGTAGGCTGTTTATATTTTCTTATTGGCAACGTTACGTAGCGCTCTGTATGAAAATCACTTGCAGTGCTGTGTGGAGTCTGTGGCTAGTTTTCATTGTTGTCTGCCATTGTAGTGTTGGGCAGCGGTAGCTGGATGTGAACAGCGCGTAGCGTTGCGCAGTTGGAGGTGAGCCGCCAGCAGTGGTGGATGTGGGGAGAGAAATGGCGGAGTTTTGAAATTTGTAAAAATGGATGTCATGAACTGCTGTATATATTATGATTTTTCAACACTATTAAGGTAAATACATTGTTTGTTCTCTATCAAAATCTTTCATTTGCTAACTATGCCTATCAGTAGTTAGTGCCTTCCGTAGTTTGAATCTTTTATTTAGCTGGCAGTAGTGGCGCTCGCTGTATTGCAGTAGTTCGAGTAACCAAGATTTTTGTGAGGTAAGCGATTCGTGAAACGCATAGGTTAGTGTTAGTCAGGGCCATTCTTTTGTAGGGATTTCTGAAAGTCAGATTGCGTTGCGCTAAAAATATTGTGTGTCACTTTAGTGAATGTTTGAGTACGTTCAGTTTTGCTCAGCTGTTTGAAAAGCAAATAGTGTAAGAGTTTTATCAGCACAGTCGTGTATAATTGTTCTAAGGGGACGTTTCAAATTTATCTGGGTCGTACGACGAACATATCTGCTAGGAAAGTTGGAAGAAATTTGGCGTTAATGGGCTATGGCAGCAGACGATCTGCGCGAGTGCGTTTGGTATCAGCACGACATCGCCCGCAGCGCCCCTGCTGAGCTCGTGACCATGTGGCTTGGACCCTAGGGGACAATAAAACCGTGGTCTGGTCAGTTGAGTTCCAGTTTTAGTTGTTAAGAACTGTTGGTAGGTTTCAAGTACGGCGTAGACCCCACGAAGCCATGGACCTATGTTGTCAACAAGGCACTGTGCAAGCTGGTGGTGGCTCCATAATGCTGCGAGCTGTGTTTACAGGGAACTGATCATTGACTGGAAATGGTTATGTTCGGCTACTTGGGAATCATTTGCAGCCATTCATGGACTTCACTTTCCCAAACAACGATGGAATTTTTATGGATGATAAGGCACCATGTCGCCGGCCACCGTTGTTTGCGATTGTCTTGAAAAACATTCAGGACCATTCCAGCGAATGATTTGGCCATCCATATCGCCTGACATGAATCCCATTAAATATTTTTGAGACATGTTCGAGAGGTGAGCTAGTGCACAAAACACTGAACCGGCAACACTTTCACAATATTATGGAAGGCTATTGATGATATTAGGGATATATCACGACTTTTATCACTTCAGCGTAATCTTCACAACTGACTCCTGCAGAAATGAAATCGGAGATGACGATGCCTTAAATACCTTAAAATCACGGTACACGAGCTACGTCGATTCGAACTATCTGAGAAGTAAGGTGGGAACAGATGACATCGTGCACACAAATGCTTCGAGAGCTCGTCACTGCAGTGCAAGAGGCCATGTAATGTGTAACACCAGCCGTAAGATAAACGGGTTGGAGTTCACAAGTGTCATAGAAAAAGGGTCCCCAAAGACTGAGGACAGAAGTCACAAAGGCAATAAGATTCTGCCAGGAAGGCTGCACTGCGGAAGAAAGATCCCGCGGACTTGGTATACATAGAGACTTGAGCAGAAATTTAAAGACCGCCTGAAGCAGGCAAGAACAGAGAGCTGGTACCGATTTGTGACACATAATCCACATCTTGACCCATAGAGTACGCCGTATAAAATGGTCGTCAAAAGATAACGGCTCTGACAATGTTGTCAAATATAAAACGAGCCGATGGAGCATGACAGAAATCTGGAAGCATTCTCCTCAGTTACTGAATGACTTTTTTTTTCAGGCGACACTGCAGAAGGCGACTTGGATGAGCACAGAGGAATGAGGAATAAACGTAGGGCAGCATACTTTGGAGACGGGACAGTTTCTCCGTTTTCGGTTGAGGAGGTGAGAAAGAAGTCCTAAAACTGAAAGGTATAAATCACATGTTCCTGACTGCACTCCTGCTGAGGTTATGCATGTTTTTCATACGCAAATAACTTCATATTTGTGCCAACTCTATAACGTGTGTGTATTGTACGAGGGCTATTCGAAAAGTAAGGAACGATAGGTCGCGAAATGGAAAACACAGTGAAAATCAAAACTATTTTATTTGCTACAGTTAGCTACAACTTCCAGCTACTTATCTCCGTTGTCGCCGATCCGACTTAGAAGTTTGCGTAGCGTTGTACCAACTTTCCAATACCCTCGTTATAGAAGGCAGCCGCCAGTGCTTTCCGCCAATTCTCTACGCTGGCCTACAACTCGTTGTCTGTGCCAAAATGTTGTCTTCATAACCAGATGTTCAAGTGAGCAGAGATGAAACTCAGAGGGAGACAATTATCGGCTGTACTGTGGGTAATCAAACATTTCAAACTGAAAACGATGCAGGAGCACCTTCATTGCCCCTGCAGAATGTGGCTGAGAATTGTCCTGAAGAAGAAAACGCACGACAGTTATGTAATGTTGGCTGCATCGCTTCAGGCGCAATTTCTCACCAGGGCCTCGTACTTGGCGGGAGACACTATTGTTCTAGGTATCTTTATGTGCCCCATGTGTGCTCAGAACTAAAAAGACGACGTAACGCGATCGACGGGTATACTAGAGATACTTCCCAACTCACCTGTGCAAAACTTCATTGGATTTTCGTTGTAGTTTCCATTTCGTGACCGATCGTCCTTACTTTCCGAACAACCCTCGTAGATAAATATATATAGACGATATATAGAAGAAAGCAAATGTCAGCATCTTGAAGCATGGTGAAGACAAGTATCCCTTAGCTGCAAAGTCGTACAAACCAATTTGTCTATTCGATACTTTAGTGAAAGTCCTGAAGAACCTTCTATGTGGTAGACTATGAACTCCTAACAATACGGATTCATAAGTCGTAGGTCAGCAGAAGATGCTGAAAACGACGCGAGTAGACTTGTAAAAAAGCTCCTCATAAATCTCTGAGTGTCTACGAGCGCCATACATCTGTTTCAAGAAGTAAAATAATAGAATTTGTGCCTCGCAGAGCTATGAATGAAATTAACTGGTTGCATCTTTCTAGCCTGAGGGCTATGAAGGCGTTCAAGAAAGTGCGTTTCAAAAGAAAATGTTTATCTTACAGTGTTACAGTTAACTAAGAAAACTTAAGAGGAAAAATTGTTCAGCAAAGTTTCATAAGATAATACATAGGTGTGAAGTGGCTCTCGTCAAAGGTAAGCTTCCCAATGGTTACAGGATAGAAGCCATAATGATTCAGAAAGCGTTCTATCTTCAGTGTTGTTTAGAGCATTTGATTCCTTAGGCAGACTTCTCTAAGGTTTTTAATTCGTCACCTGACGCTATTGAGTATGAAAAAGAGAAGGTTTTTCATAGATAGGAACGTAAACTGTCCAGACTGTGTGATTACTACAGGTATGATGCTTGACACACCACGAGTGTTCATAAATTTGCAGATCTTGTAGGTAATCTTTATAAAGTTATATTTTTCCCAAATGAATTACATATCTTGAATAAAGGTCTCAAACATAACGTCGTTCCTCGTATGAATAGACAGACTGTAAAAAATACAATTGCGGAGGTTGAAACAGTATGAGTATGCTAAGATTTCAAAGGGTCAACAAGCCGAAGTTGCGGTAGCGCCAGATAGGGCACTCAGGTTTCAACGCTTTACCCAAGTATACATTAGACTGCAGACGCATTTTAAAACAGCTTAATAAAAGCTCGATGACGAGCATGTTATTGTCACGAAATCAGCTAATGGTAATTCTGTGATTCTTCCTTCTGACATATATTACGTAAGAAAAATTGAAAATTTCTTCAAGGACACAGAAATAGTTGAGATCAAACGCAGTCCAGTGCATAGATTTCGCTATGAGGTAAATGTAATTATCAGAAGCTGTAACTTCTTGTTTCAAACTGGTTTTGAGAAGAAAAGCGTTATTATGGTGAACCCAAAAATACCAAATTTTGGTTCTCAAGTGTGAAGTTACGTAAGTAACTTTTCCTATATGGGCAATTGTTAATATTTATTCCAGCCCCAGTCATAAAGAAGCTTACTCTCCTCCAAAGACGTTCTGCATAAAAAGAAATTCCTATGAACTGATGGACAAAATCAAAACCCTTCATGTCCCAAATGTCACCCGTTTAGCTTGAAAGGATACTGTCAACTTGAACTCACGTATACCAATTAATAAAACTCTTGATGTAGTTAGAAATAATTTATAGGCCCATAATATGGTTTCTCATGGTGAGGTTGTTGATCTGACTGAGTTACTGGAGCCGTCTTTATCTTTCAATGCCTTTACCTTTAGTAATAAATCCTACTCACTGCCAAATGGCTCACCTATGGGTAATTCATTTGCTGGTACTCTGGCAGACATTTTTGGCAATCACTTGGAACACACATCCCGTTCAGAATTCATGCCAAAAATTAAAATATGTCATCGTTATGTAAATGACATTATTATTCTATGAAGGATGTGATGAGGATATTTACAAATTTTGTGGCCACTTCAGGTCCATGTATCATAACATTAAATTCACTTTTGTAGAGGAAGTGAATGATTCATTAAATTAGTTAGATCTCTTTATTACTAGGAAAGTCAATAACCTTCTGAAACGTCCCCTTAGAAAAATTATACATGACTGTGCATAATCTGACACACAATATTTTTTTTAGCGCAACGCAATCTGACTTTCAATAATCCCTACAAAAGAATGGCCCTGACTAACATTAACCTATACCTTTCACAAATCACTTACCTCACAAAAATCTTCATTACTCGAACTACTGCAATACAGTGAGCGCCACTACTGCCAGCTAAGTAAAAGGTTCAAACTACAGAAGGCACTAACTACTGATAGGGATAGTTAGCAAATGAAAGATTTTAATAGAGAACAAACAATGTATTTACCTTAATAGTGTCGAAAAATCATAATATGCATAGCAGTTCATGACATCCAGTCTTACAAATTTCAAAACTCCGCCATTTCTCTCCCCACATCCACCACTGCTGGCGGCTCACCTCCAACTGTGCAACGCTACGCGCTGTTCACATCCAGCTGCCCAACACTACAATGGCAGACAACAATGCAAACTAACCACAGACTGCACACAGCACAGACAGTGATTTTCATACAGGGCGCTACGTAACTTTGCCAATAAGAAAACATAAACAGCCTACTTACATAGACCCCATGCTTCCCACAAAAAATTTTACAAATTGTTTTGGGCAGTGGCCGTAATGATTTGATAAAAGTCCGCCGCTCCTGGTCTCGCGGTAGCGTTCTCGCTTCCCGAGCACGGGGTCCCGGGTTCGATTCCCGGCGGGGTCAGGGATTTTCACCTGCCTCGAGATGACTGGGTGTTTGTGTTGTCCTCATCATTTCATCATCATCCAGGAAAGTGGCGAAATTGGACTGAGCAAAGGTTGGGAAATTGTACGGGCGCTGATAACCACGCAGTTGAGCGCCCTGCAAACCAAACATCATCATCATCAGATTTGATAAAATTTTTCATAATTACAATAACAAAGATATCAAATGCACACCCTTATTGATACAATGTTGGTCAAAAGCTAAAATTTTCTCACAGTCCATAAAGACAATTCTGATCATTCATTGTGGCAAAATTGCAGTGTTTTTCTCAAAGTCTGAGCAGAAAAAGAAAATGCACACGGAAGTAGTGGATTTCCATGCCATCTTGAAGAAGTAGTGTTGTCCTTCCAACGGAAAGACGGTGCTGACTCTTGACATGCACACAGGTAATGGGCCACAACAGAGCAAACCCACAGCAGAGTCAGTCGAAGTTTTGAAGAATATTGGTAGGTAGGTCATCACAGAGCAGACCACTGTAGTCCTGTTAGAGATTACGGTATTGGTGGGCCACCAGAGGTGCAGAGCCACTGCAGTCCTTGTAGAAATAATGGTATTGGTAGACCATCAAAGATGCAGACCCACTGTAGTCCTTGTAGAGACGTCCAGCAGCCATTTGTTGCGACTGTGCAGGTGCCACAATCACCATCGAAGAGTCTTGTGAACAATATAGCAAGTCCATGAACCACCACTTGTGCACTCACAAAATTTTTTTTGAAATGTCCTTAGAACCAGCAATGCTGTTATCCAGTCCCTTGCAGAATTATTAACACACGTGCAAACACTAACAGTCCCAACTTCTCACATATTGTGTATTACTATGACCAACAGAAACGTGTGCAGTGAAATGTAACTCAATTTGAAGAACTGGTGTCTATATTATTATAAATTTACAACATAAGAATACAATCACAAAGGTACAAAAAACATCATTAAAGAACATAATAGTACAGATAACATTTGTAGTAATACAGGCTTTACAAAAGAATAGAAATAGACATATACATCAGTGTTACAGGAAGTATGACATAAGTAAATAAATAAAATAATGAGAATAGTTCTTGAAACATTAATTTCACACATGATCATTAAAACAAAACAGAATAAATAATGTCTAAACATCTTTACAAAGAAAATAACATAGTATTTGAAAAATTCTACAACATAAATCTTATTAGCTAAACACATAAAGACAGGAAAAACATAAATATACAAGAGTACACAAACACATAGCAGAATAACACAGGGGGAAGGACAGGGTTTGTTTTCAGTGTAACATTTGGTACTGCAGTCCAACCCAAAACTTCATTCCATAGATCTTTCATCTTATTTCAACATTTGTTTCCACAAAAAAAAAAATCCTATCCAAGCATGCTTTTTGTATTTATATGTTCACATATATCTCACCTCATTATTTTTTTTCCAATATCTTATCTCATCATTTATTTCCAAGAAAATCCTACCTATACCTGCTTTCTGTACTTTTTTCGTATAACTTCTCAATGCATTTCTTCCAATGCATCGCAACTCATTCTCTTATATAGTCTACTCCCTCTTAAGCTAACTTAAATCTACTGAGCTCAGATGCTAAACTAAGAGACGAGGTAATGCAGCAGCGCAAACCAATTAACACAAACAGCAATGATAAAAAATGCAAATTGGCAAAGCAAGCAGCATAAATTAGCAAAGCAAATGCAATATTACAACTAATATAAGGCAATGCGCAGCAAACAAGAAAAATAAGTCAGTAGTAAAATTAGCTTAACAGAGTAATACAAAGTGAAATTTAGTAGCACTATGGCTGGCAAACAGCAGCAGCAAATGCAATAACTTATATCTAAACATGACAAAGCTCAAGTAGAAAAAAATATTACACTAAAGATGCCCATGTCTGATACCTATGTCACATCTTAACACTAGAGTGATGCATCACAATTTATTGTACAAAAGAAATTACCAAGTACTTGAAAAGAAAATTCTGTATGCAATTCCTGTTAAGGGAAATGTCTTTTTGTGATCCTTCGTTTTTTTTAAGTACATCATAATGTTATTCTTTACTGGATCTGTAGGCATAAAATATTTATATTAGTACATCTATAAAATTTTATTTTAACCAATGCTGCAGGGCAGCTAGAAACTAGATATTAAACAAATTGAGCAATCTCTCAACTAGAAAGACAACAGATGTAAAAATGTTTCTCATCATTTCATTAGGCATTTTAGTAAATATCATAAATTAAGAGCTCCACAGTGTAATCATATGTTTTCAAGTTTGAGCGTGTCGTATTTGCGATGCTTTCGACAAAGAAATGTCAGCCGGCCGCGGTGGCCGTGTGGTTCTAGGCACGTCAGTCCGGAACCGCGTGACTGCTACGGTCGCAGGTTCGAATCCTGCCTCGGGCATGGATGTGTGTGATGTCCTTAGGTTAGTTAGATTTAATTAGTTCTAAGTTCTAGGGGACTGATGACCTCAGATGTTGAGTCCCATAGTGCTCAGAGCCATTTGAACCATTTTTGAAAGAAATGTCAATAGCGAGTATAATGGCCTCTTTTTTTTTTCTACCTGTGCCTCTGACAAGGCACACACTAATGGCTTTTTCTCCAGGCATCTGACACACCTGGCCGCTCTAGACGCATTACGTCAAGGTCACTTGGCTTTCTTACCGAAATATTTACGACACCAGTTTGCACTACAGTAACAGTCTCATATAAAAAATTTCACAGGTCTAGAATTTGCGTTACAAATCTGTAGAAACAAAATCCTGTAAATATAACAGTGTCCAAAAAATTTTCGTCGGCATTGTGGTACATTCACGCATTTACACACATTTCATAATTCTTAACGTACGATTCTTGGTTTCCAACATCCTTCTTCACAAGTCAGAGTCCCTAACCACTACTCATTATTCCTTACCTTATTACACATATAAATATTCGTTGACACTTCTTCAATATTTTATCATAATAAATATGTAGCATAATCAAATTCCTCATATAGCATCAGCTTATTGATCATAAACATACCTCAGCACCATAATACACATCGTCATCGTAATAATAAGATCATAACACCTCAGTCAAATCTCAAAATCGTTGTAGCTTCCTCCAATAATTTCAAAACCTAAAAAAAATTCTCTGCTCATTTCAATAGTGTCATCTACCTCAATCGCACTTTAAAAATCGTGCTCCCATACCAAATACATCATTCAAAGCTCTCATAATACCACAATGGTTCCAAAAAAATATGAACAGTTCACAAAGTACAGACAACATACAATTTCGTAAGTGTGAAGCTATCCAACAGTGTAATTACGTAAACATGTGTCACTGATGTAAAATAAATGTTTGTGTCTCTCAGTTAAATGATGAGATATCTGTGCAATTTATGTGTTAGAGAAATATGGTACCGATGTCTAAAGTTGTATAAGCAAATACCATATTAGCTAGGGCTCCTTGTGCTTGCCAGACACATGGTACACAAAGTAAGCGTGTACCCCCCTGAGGATTAATGTAATTATACCCTCAGGTGTACAGATTACAGCAATGGAATGAAATGTATCACGGAAAACCTTTGTATCATTGTCCTTCAAATATCTTTAAAAATAAATGTTTTAAGTACAAAATTAATCACTCAAATACGTGTCCTTTAGCGCTAAATGTGCGTCTTGCTGTAAGATAATCTTTATGGAAGTGTCGTAGTTATCGTCCTCCGAAAGCTAAGTTCTGCAGAAGTCAATGTACTTACCTCATGATAAACAACAGTGAAATGCTTTGCGTATACATATCTTAGTTATTACGCTTATTGCCGTGATGAAGAAAGTACTGTGCTGTAACGTATTGTTGTGCTACGGAAAAGGCTGTCTCATTGTAGCTATACCACAAAAGTTACTACTAAAACATGTTTTACTTTCCAGAAGAATTCAGAAAAACTGTGCAGATATAAAACAGATACACTGCAAAAGCAACATTGTAAATTGTCACTCATTAGTAGCGTCGTGATAAAATCGTGTAGCTGTCACATAAACTAACCACTGTGTCATCTGGTATCTCACAGAAAGTACTTTAAATTAAGAATGTATTTTCAAGTAAACCAAAATGTTGCATTAAAATCTCATTAGCAGTCTATGTTCTACGTATGTGAGCCTTATAGTCGTTACGTAATCGTGCAACTAACAAGCAAGAATGTACACACACAATAACACTGTGTCGTCTATTCACAATAACAATGCATACGTAATTTCTGTTTAAATAAGTTCTCTTGGTTCTTGACTGGGTATTTAACTTCAAACATTGTTGCATGTTAACAGATTCTAAGTCTGACAAAGCATACTAGTAATGTAAAGTGAAAAGTTATATGGCAAAGACAAAGTTAAAAAGCAAATTATCTTTCAAGAAACGATTTTACATGTGAAGTGTGGTGTAAACCTTTACTCTTCCTAGTATGCAGAGTTTCAACTTCAACGCAATTATCATGTGGTATACGTCGGATTCTGTAAGGTCCATTGTAAACTAGAAAGAATTTGTGACTCAAGTGTTTCTTCTTATGTGACAATGAATGAGCTTTAATGAGAACTTTCTGACCAATATATAATTTCTTCGCATTTGTTTTACCGTGTAGTTTTCTCCTTTTGTCTGCTGCAGATTTTATATTTTTAAGAGCCAAATCAATTATGTCTTTGTGTCGAAGTTTACGTGTATTCGGGAAAGGTACAAGCTCTCTGATTCTGTTCGGTGGTTCTTCATTCTTCAGTACAAGAGTAGGTGGTAAAGCAGTGGAGTCATGAGGCATTTCATTCAGCACGTTTTGAAAGAAGTGTAAATATCTGTCCCAATGCTGATGCTTTCTGTGACAATAAAGTCTACAAAGCTTATTGATTTCTTTCATAATCCGTTCGGAGGGGTTACAGTGTGGTGAGTACAATGAAATAAAAACAGGCTTTATTTTATGATTCCGAAGCATACGTGACTAAACAACAGATCTGAAATGACTTTACTAACGTGTCCAACTTCACGTAAGAAATTTTTAACAAATGCGTTGGATACAGACCGTCCAGTGGCTTTACGCAACGGTGTGAAAGAAACAAATTTTGAAGTAAGTTCAACAGCGACTAGAACGTACGAAAATCCATTCGATGTTCTGACAATCGGTCCCAAGAGATCAACAGCAGCAAATTCTTTTAATTTAGACGGGATGATAGGAAACAGCGGAGCACGATGTGAGATAGTAGATGGTTTCGCCTTTTGACAAAGTTTACAAATAGACAAGACTCTTCGAAATCTCTTTTCCATATTGTTGAAATAACAAGTCGTTCGAAGAATATGATAACATTTTTGTGGGCCAAAATGTGCATAGCTGAAATGAATGTACCAAATGAGCTTATTAACAAAATCGTCAGGAATGCAAAGTACCCATAGCTTGTCATCAACAGTGCAGCGTTTGAAGAGTATGTTGTATCTAACCAGGTAATAATGCCGAATCTGAGTGTGTGTCTTTTCATGCCATTTACTTTTGATGTCTTTCCAAATCGGATCTTTATCTTGTTCATGAGCAATGTTCTTTAAAGATTTGGTGATGAAGTTTTCAAAGGCGACTTTCTGTATATAAAGAATACTGAAATTTTTCTCGAGGTTGCCTTCTGTGTTACTTTTCTCAAGCCCAGCCAGTGCGCGTGACAGTGCGTCCGCAACAATGTTCTCCTTGCCGGGAATGAAGACTATTGTGAAGTGGAATTCTTGCAGAAACAATGCCCAACGTTTTAACCTGTCATGATTTAATTTTGAAGACATAAGAAATTGTAATGCACGATGATCACTGTATACTTTTACGTGCTTACCAGAAAGAAAGAAACGGAATTTGTTAAATGCCCAAACGATAGTTAAAGCTTCTAATTCAGTAACGGAATAATTTTTTTCAGATTTTGTTAGCACTCGGCTAGCTAAAGCAATGGTTTTCTGAACGGTACTGTCATTTTCTATGGCTTCTTGAAATAAATGGGCACTAAGACCGACTTTAGAAGAATCCGTGCTAAGGCAGAAATCTTGTCACAGATCTGGATGAGCTAGTATTGGCGCGTTAAGTAGCGATTCTTTCAAAGAATTGAATGCCAACTGTGCTTGTTCGTCCCAGTTCCAAATAGTATTTTTTCCAGTGAGAGAACAAAGTTTTGGTGTAACAAGAATTGCGTATTCAGAAAACGACGGTAAAAATTTACGAGACCTAGAAAACTGCGGACTTGTTTTTATGTGGATGGAACTGGAATGGCTCTGATTGCTTCTAACTTTTCAGGATCCGGTTGAATGCCTTCAGAAGATATAATATGTCCCAAAAACCTCACTTTTGA
This sequence comes from Schistocerca cancellata, assembly GCF_023864275.1. Taxonomy (NCBI): domain Eukaryota; kingdom Metazoa; phylum Arthropoda; class Insecta; order Orthoptera; family Acrididae; genus Schistocerca; species Schistocerca cancellata. The sequence goes on along the minus strand of NC_064631.1, from coordinate 597,692,872 downwards.
CCTATCGAATTCAGACTTTTCCAAGTTAACTGTAATTCCAGATTCTGCGAAAATACGTAACGAACTGTTGAGGATGCGATTATGTTGTTCCCATGAAGCTTCTGCTATTAGAATATCGTCCACATATAAGGTGCTGTGACGTTTTAAGAACTCAGGTAATATGGAATATATCCCACGAATGAATGCTGCGTAAGAAATGTTCAAACCAAAAGGAAGTTTCCGAAACTGATAACAAATGCCGAAACAAAGGAAAGCTGTGTATTTTCTACATTCTGGATGAAGTTCGATGTGATAAAAGCTGGATCTGAGATCAATGGAAGACAACACTTTTACACCATTAAAATTTTGAAGAAGTTCTTCCAACGTATGCGGCCTGTCTGTTTCAGGAATAATGATAGTATTGATTTGTCTCGAATCTAAGACAAGCCTGATCGATCCATTTTTCTTTTCAACAACATGTAATGGATTGTTGTATGAGCTTACTGCCGGCTCAATAATGCCCTCGTCAAGCATAGATTGTATTTCTGTTCTAACACGGTCCCTATAATGTGCTGGAATTACGTATGGTCTAACACAAAACTTAGTATGCTCACGAACACGAAATTGGTATTGAAATCCCTTGATTTTTTATGTTTTGTGAGTAAAAACTGTGGAATGTACTTGTAAAATCTCAAAAAGGTCCTGCCTATCAGTGTCATTACAATTCTCAATTTTTTGAATTTTATTCTGAATTAAATCATTAGTTTCAAATATGCCGTCAATATCATCCCTGTCAGTACTTGCAGAGTGATTGTTAGTGTCTAGTTCCGTAGAAAATTCCGAACTGTTGTCTAACAGAAGGTAAAGCCGATTAATTTCCTCGTCATGGTTTGAGAGCCAATCTTCAAATTTCAAAGCTATTGACTTACCTTCTTTCTCTAAACTTATTTCAGCGTCGTGAAAGTTTAAGATTGCTCTGTATTCATTCAAAACGTCTACTCCCACTATAATTTCCGTCGACAATGACGGAATAATAAGAAAGTTCATAGAGAAGCTGTGGCTTTGACAAAAGAATTGGTTTGTTGGCGTATCTACACTTTTTCCAAAGATTGCACCTTGTAATTTAATTTTACGTAACGGAAGTGTGGGACAATCGTTCGATTTATTGCATTTTCTAATAGCTGTATCACTAATTACTGAAATGGGACTGCCAGAGTCAAGTACTGCCGTAAATTTTACGTCATTTACAGTAATGTGTATCACAGGATATGCAATATTGTTATGTTTTACATCGTGTTCCTGGAGTAAGATGTCCCTAATGTCTTCCATTTTTACGTAATTACTAGCTACGGCAGCTGTGTCGTCAGTTTCATAAGTACGTTTTGTGGCTGCCAGCGGTATGAGTCATTGCCTATTGTGCCTTTGTTGGCGCGCGTCGTTATTGGGATTTGGAGACCTAACTTCTACAAATTCACCTTGTCGAGAGGGCCCTGCTCTGTTTGAATCCCGCCAGTCCTGATGCAATTCAGGTCTGTCATCACGATCATATCGTCTGTCGTCATGTCATTAGATTACATAGTTTCTTTCTTGTCGGTCACATGGTGGAGAAGTTCTCCCTGAATCGTAACTGCACGCTGAACCGTTGCGCCTAAAGTTATTCTGTCTCTCTTGATAATTATTTTGGTTCCCAAATTGTCTGTTTCTCTGATTGTCTCTGTGATAGTTACTACCGCGGAGAGGTGATCTTTCCCTATAATCACTACTCCTCTGCCAACGGTTGTCATACAGGTGGTGTCTCTTTTGGTCACGATTTACGTTGTAAGAATAGCCTTGTCGTGTATTATTTCTGTCATCGCGGAATTGTGACGGATGTGACCTGTAATTGTTGTGTTCCTGTTTTCGCGTTCCGCAATTGTCAGTGCCGATTTCCAGTTCTTGTAAGAGTCCCTGAAAAGCTTCAATGTCGTCTTTGCAACGTCCTGCCAAAATAATATGTCGTAAATGTTCAGGCAATTTGATTAAGCAAATGCGGATGAGTTCTGAGGGGCTGTATGGGTTTGAAAGATACTGATTCTTGTGCAACATGTCTTCAAAATATTTGACAAGACTGGAAAAGTCAGATTGTTCGAAATGTGTCATCATTATGATGCTATGTTTTACTCGGTCTTGTGTAGTTTGCGACCAATATGCTGAGAGGAAGGCATGATAAGATTCTCCTTCACTGTGGCAATCGTGAATGACCGATCGCATTCTTACAGCTGGTTCATTCTCTAAATAGCCACACATAAATTCTAATCTGTGCTCTAATGACCAGTTGGGAGGAAAACAATGAGAGAATTGATGAAGCCACGCTTGTGGATGAATGTCGTTGCCGGAATTCTTAAATGTTTTGAATTTACGTGTAGTAATAAACAGCTTATAGTCAAATTCATCATGTCGGCGAGTCGCATGTCGGTCATTGTTACTTCGTTTCGGCGGTTCCATTTCAAAATTCGGTGCACCTTGCCAATTTCTTTCATAATTTCCGAAATGTCCTGTATTATTATTTTGTGGTTGTTCCGTATTTCTATGTCCATCTTCCCGTACTGGAGCGCGAGTGTCCTCTGAAATATGTAATTCTTGTATTACTTGTGCCAACTGATCTTGTACTTCCCGGATTTCTCTTTTGTACTGTGTATTGATTTGAGTTTGATTTTGTTTGAATTTTCTAATTTGTCCATACTCTTCAGTGTCCGTGAAGGCTACAGGTCCAGTGTCATTCAGATCATCATCTGCCTTTGTAGATAAGTTAGTGAACTGATCTGAAAGTTCGGCTACTTTATCCGATAGTGAAATTATTTCCTCTGTGTGTTTTTCTGAACCAAGTTTCAGAGTGTCCATTTGTGTTGAAATCGTATCTACTGTGTCCTTTAAGTTTTCCTGAGTTTTTGCAAGTTACGTAACCTAATCGGTAGATGCAACTGAGTCAATTTTAGCTTGCAAGGTGTCGTGATTTTCATGAACAACAGTTTGCAGTTCTTTTATGGCTGCTTCGTGATTCTGTAATGCATTTTCATGACGCGAAAAAATATGTTGGAAATGCTCACAAATTTGTGTTTTTACGTCATTACAGACTTTTTGACATTTCGATTCGATGTTATGTAACTGAGTAGTTAAATCTTCACGTGTTTGTTCAAGTGTGATGTCTAACTTCCGATGATTTTGTTCCATTGTGTCTATCTTTTTAAGATTTTGTTCCACTGTGTCTAACTTTTGAAGATTTTGTTCCATTGTGTCTAACTGTTGCTGTGTTTGTCTCTGATTTTGTTTCATTTGTTGCATTAATTGCAATAATAATGTATTTGTGTCTGGAATCTGTTCCTCTATGATTTTCGGCAGTGAATTTGCACCGGCAACTTAAACATTTTGACAAGCGGGAAATGTGTCTTGACTCATTTGAGAAAACGGTGAGAACCCAAAACCTGAGTCTACAGTATTTGCAATAATGTGTTCTGTCATTCCCGATTCCTGAGGCGAGCTGTTGCCGACCGATCGATCGATAACGCTTCCCTGTTCACTACCTGTTTCACTGTCTACACCATTATTTGACGCCCGCTCCATTTCCCTATGCACAATTACCAAATTACTACTTTGAATGTATGTTAATTCATTAGACAGTGGTGCTGGTAAGCTACGCTCGTCGTCACTATTATTTCTCAGTTTACTTTGGAGCCTAGTGTTACGTTTTTCACACGCCATTATTGAAACAATATTTCACACGATAACACAGAAAAGCACAATTTGAAGAGCAAAAATAAGAGAACACATTAACATAGCACTGAAAATAATATGTAGTTAATTGCAAGCGCAGCTGCGAAATACTTGGTGCAAATCTACATGCATGCCACAACTGTTTTACTGTACAACAATGAAAGACTGCAACTACAAAAGAGATTCTCTCTACAATTACGCGCTAGCAATAAACAAAAGCTACACTAATTACACAAACTACAAGAAAAAATCAAAAGATTCCAGTGAGGTATCCTCGGCTAAGAGTCGACATATGAAACGTCCCCTTAGAAAAATTATACATGACTGTAACCTATACCTTTCACAAATCACTTACCTCACAAAAATCTTCGTTACTCGAACTACTGCAATACAGCGGGCGCCACTACTGCCAGCTAAATAAAAGATTCAGACTACTGAAGGTACTAACTACTGATAGGCATAGTTAGCAAATGAAAGATTTTAACAGAGAACGAACAATGCATTTACCTTAATAATGTTGAAAAATGATAATATACATAGCAGTTCATGACATCCAGTCTTACAAATTTCAAAACTCCGCCATTTCTCTCCCCACATCCACCACTGCTGGCGGCTCACCTCCAACTGCGCAACGCTACGCGCTGTTAACATCCAGCTGCCCAACACTACAATGGCGGACAACAATGAAAACTAGCCACAGACTGCACACAGCACTGCAAGTGATTTTCATACAGAGCGCTACGTAACGTTGCCAATAAGAAAACATAAACAGCCTATTTACACTTCTTTTCGGAGTATTTCGTAAATTTGCTTGCACCGATGTTATAATTAAAGATTCATGTCATTCGAGCACCTAGGATGAGGCGTATCTTCGCTCCATGATACACAGAATTTTGAAGTTAGATATAAGTCAGGAGGAAAGATACAAGGACTAGCAAATGACTGTAAGCTAATTGTGTTCGTAAACTGTTTTGTTCTATACAGAAAATGAAATCATAAATGATTAAAAAAAGAATAAAAAGGTCTTATTGTTAGTCTAATCTACAATGCTCCCGACTGTGACAGAATTGAGAAAGTTTTGAAAAAGGCTAATATCAACGTTTTGTTTAAAACCAGAGGTAATTTACACATGCGATTAAGGGGTGACATGGGACAGAAACCATGAAGTTTTTTTGGTAAACCAGGTATATAAAGGGTGAAGGTCAACAAAAGCGACAAGCAGCAGGGAGGATTACTGACTGAAAATGGAGGAAAGGATATCCTATGAACATGTCTCCAGAAATGCATCGTTGACACGTGAGATGTGGCTGATGAATAACAGTTCCTCTGTCCACGTGCTGCGTTCCTTGTGTGTTGCAGGCTGTGAGATTGACGCAGCGTACTGTAAGCAGGAGAATGGTTCGGAATTCATGTCGGGAACAAGCCGAGATGGTGTTTGTGTACGACCAAGCAGAGGGAAACGGTCGAGAGGCACCACGGCTCTACCAAAACAGGTACCCTCACAGACACCAACCACATCACACAACATTTCAAGCCCTTTTTGGACGTTTGTGTGATCATGGATCATTTCAGACAGGCGAATGTACGGGGAGGCGGTGGACTGTGCGTTCACCATATTTGGTGGACCGGGTTCTACGAGGTGCATTCAAGTTCTAAGGCCTCCGATTTTTTTTTCTCCGGACTGGAAAGAGATAGAAACATGCGCATTGTTTTAAAATGAGGCCGCGTTCATTATCAATACGTTCCAGAGATGGCAGCACCGTACGGCAGATGAAATTTTACCGCCAGCGGCGAGAATGAGAACTGTTTTAAATACTTAAAATGAAGACGTTTTCCTTACTTGAACAGCGTGCAATCATTCGTTTTCTGAATTTGCATGGTGTGAAACCAACTGAAATTCATCGACAGTTGAAGGAGACATGTGGTGATGGAGTTATGGATGTGTCGAAAGTGCGTTCGTGGGTGCGACAGTTTAATGAAGGCAGAACATCGTGTGACAACAAACCGAAACAACCTCGGGCTCGCACAAGCCGGTCTGACGACATGCTCGAGAAAGTGGAGAGAATTGTTTTGGGGGATCGCCGAATGACTGTTGAACAGATCGCCTCCACAGTTGGCATTTCTGTGGGTTCTGTGCACACAATCCTGCATGACGACCTGAATATGCGAAAAGTGTCATCCAGGTGGGTGCCACGAATGCTGACGGACGACCACACGGCTGCCCGTGTGGCATGTTGCCAAGCAATGTTGACGCGCAACGACAGCATGAATGGGACTTTCTTTTCGTCGGTTATGACAATGGATGAGACGTGGATGCCATTTTTCAATCCAGAAACAAAGCGCCAGTCAGCTCAATGGTAGCACACAGATTCACCGCCACCAAAAAAATTTCGGGTAACCGCCAGTGCTGCAAAATGATGGTGTCCATGTTCTGGGACAGCGAGGGCCTAATCCTTACCCATTGCGTTCCAAATGGCACTACGGTAACAGGTGCATCCTACGAAAATGTTTTGAAGAACAAATTCCTTCCTGCACTGCAGCAAAAACATCCGGGAAGGGCTGCGCGTGTGCTGTTTCACCAAGACAACGCACCCGCACATCGAGCTAACGTTACGCAATAGTTTCTTCGTGATAACAACTTTGAAGTGATTCCTCATGCTCCCTACTCACCTGACCTGGCTTCTAGTGACTTTTGGCTTTTTTCAACAATGAAAGACACTCTACGTGGCCGCACATTCACCAGCCGTGCTGCTATTGCCTCAGCGATTTTCCAGTGGTCAAAACAGACTCCTAAAGCAGCCTTCGCCGCTGCCATGGAATCATGGCGTCAGTATTGTGAAAAATGTGTACGTCTGCAGGGTGATTACGTCGAGAAGTAACGCCAGTTTCATCGATTTCGGGTGAGCAGTTAATTAGAAAAAAAATCGGAGGCCTTAGAACTTTAATGCACCTCGTGTAGCATGTTTTGACGAACCCTAGCACAAGCTCCAGGCAGGTGACCTGCCAACATGGTGTAAGCCAAAGTTGGATTATCGTGTATCCTGCATGACATCCACCACTATCCCTGTCACGGACGTCACTTTGAACATTTCTTGTGACGTCCTGTCGTTCCAAGCACACCGTCCATTTCCAGACATAAGTCTATATTACCTTTTTCCCTCCAATTCTAGTCAGGAATCCGTCCCTGCAGTTTGTCGGTTTTATTAATGTTCACCCTGTATAAGAAACAGTGTGGTAATTGCGATAATTTCTATATCGGTAAGAGGGGGAGGGATTTCACTACTAAATAGACGGATCAGTCATGTCCTATTAATGCTAGTGCTCTGGGACAACATTTAAAAACTAAGGAGGATACTGTGTTCCCGACAGCTGATGGGCTTGAGGTTTCGCACGTCGCCCTCGTAGTCTTGTTTTAGACACGCTGGAAGAATTTGACATACGTATATACGTACTGAATTTTCCAATCACATCGATTACTTAATGAGCAGGAGTGTTTCAGTAGGAACTGGTTCTTGAATTTATTTGAAGACACTATACGGAATTTATGTTGGACTAGACCTAGTTGTTCTGTTACAGGTTAGATTAGCCATAATCATCTCGTTTTCGTGAGCTGTATGTGATGCAACCATTACAGCTGTATGTTCGTTGGTTATCTTCCGCCCTGTTAGAAGGTGCCACAGTGTTTATGGGCCGTACTGATGTGGCTATCTCGCCAGGCTTCCTCTGTAGATTCAGTCCGCCCCAAGTAATGGAAACACAGTTCTGGCAGGCCGCCAGGATTTACCTGCCTCGCTGTGCAGCTCCATTAAGTACAGACGATGCGTATCCATCGGCACTTTGCATCCTGCCAACGCTGGTACTTCATACTATTAATTTGACTTACTTTACAGTTTTACCGCTATATGTGTATGCGATGTGAACGTCGCCTTGCAGGGAGTCGGTAAACGGATGCCACCGCTGGAGTTTGCGGCGGATCTACTAAGGGTATTGAAGTCTGCAGCAATCATATAGACGCGAAAGGTACGATTTATGTGAGTGGGGAAGTCATAGACGATACGGTGATGAGGCTGAATGTAGATGGTGGGACAGATAATGTTTAGGGTTTGGTGAAGAGGGTAAGATGTTCAGTGGGAGTGTTGTGTAAGGGTTGTCGCCGAAGGAGGATGTTCTTGTTGTGGCCAATTGCAACCCCACCTCTGGCTTGAGGAAGGGGGTTATCTCTGTGGCGGACGATATAGGGAGAGGTTTTGATGGTGTGATAGGATTGGAAGAACGTTTCATTCAGGATAAATGTAAGGATGTTGTGTTGGAATAGGGTATGCATCAAAAGATATTTATTGGAAGGGAGGTTGCGGGTGTTGTGAGACAGGATTTTGTACTGTTGTCACATCTTTATAATGATTTAGATTAGTTTGTGTGGATGAGGCCTGAGGAGACAAGAGTGTCAAGATTTGTGAAGACGATGAGCATCTGGTTGTGAGTGTAGGTAGCTTGAGTGTTGACATGGAAGATGGAGTGGGCAGCAAAGGAGGTTTGTTGGAGGCGGTGTGGACACTGGAATGAACGGATGTTTTAGAGGACAACTGTAACGATAATATCTTCAGTAGTGGGAGTTGGACGAGGAGAATTGTTGAGGTGTGTGGGGTTACCAATGGGATGGATTGGGACAGTGAGCTCAGGTTTGGTAGGTTGTGGCTGTAGGAGTAACAAGATGAAAACGCTTACGGCGGGGCCGACTGAGTTTCAGTAAAAGGGCGACACTAACGTCATCTGTTGAATGTGGGCGTCCATGCCCGGCCAAGTACAGTGCCGGAGCGCTGACTGTTTTGTGCGTACAATTCCCCATTGTCCTTGGCGGAGCAATCGCAACACATCTTTTTGCAACGCTTTAGGAATAAGCACACGCGACTGTCCAGAGTCATTTCGCAATAAAATTACAGCCTGCTGGACGGAGAGGCTATGCTGACGAGCAAAATATCGGGGCACAAAAGAATTCTGAATATTTTTCCCTGAGCGAAACCAAGCAGTATGGCTGTAGTGCAACGAAAGATTAAAGCCAGGGTCCGTTTCTATGGCCTGTGCAATTTTCCTATAGTTCAGTGGAAAAGTCTATAAAAGTTAAGTGTCCTGCGCATCGATCTGATAACAAGATGCGGCAGTAGCATCGAATTCAGAACAGGACCGGCAGGAAGGCGAGAAAAGGGCTTCAGGATGTACGTACTTCGACGTGGCACTGCTACTGTGACAATAACACAGCCCAACGTTGCAGCTTCTGAGCCGTGCGTGGCGAAACAGTGAAACGACGACAGAAGTGGCTTACAGTCCGTCACTAGGTAAAACTTCCGACCAAACAGATCAAGGTGAAACTTCGTCACACCGTAAATAATCCTGAGTGCTTCCTTCTCGATTTGGGAATAGTTGCAATGAGTCATTGTCAATAATTGGAAGCGAAGGGAACTGGCCTGTCCTGCTAACCAAATCTGTGCGGGAGCGCAGCTCCGGTTCCGAACGAAGAAGCGCCAACTGCCATAACCACAGGCTTAGCGGGGTCGAAATGAACAAAGCATCTGTCACTCAGCAAGGCATTTTTAAGTTTGTGGAATGCATTCTGACATCCTTTGGTCGAAACAAAATGCACATTTTTCTGGTGCAAACGATGAAACGAAGCCGTGATCAGGGCTGCGTTGTGTATAAACCGGATATAATATGTCAATTTCCCGAGAAATAACTTCAATTCCGTCACGTTCCGTGGCGCAGGGAGGTCCCGGATGGCCAGTAAATGTGACTGAAGTGGATGAACACCTTGGCTATAAAGAAAATGGCCTAAGTACTGAATTTTAATCCGAAAATGGTTTATGTGAGACATCAAATCTGCAGTTGAAAGTACTTGAAAAAGTGTACGAAGGTTACTGACGTGTTCATCCAGCGTACGTCCTGACACCACAATATCGTCTAAGTAGTTTGAACGGACTGGATCTTTTGCAGTGAGCTGTTGGTAGCGTTGGAATACGGAAGGCGTGGAATCGCTCCCAAAGGGTAAGCGTAAAAATTTGAACAACCCTTGTGTTTGTTGAGACTCCTCGTCTAGCGGAATCTGCAAATACACATCGCCTAAGAAAATTTTTCAAAACATGGTTCAAATGGCTCTAAGCACTATGGTACTTAAGATCTGAGGTCATCAGTCCCCTAGAACTTACAACTACTTAAACCTAACTAACCTAAGGACATCACACACAGCCATGCCCGAGGCAGGATTCGAACCTGCAACAGCAGCAGCAGCGCGGTTCCGGACTGAAGCGCCTAGAGCCTCTCGGCCACAGCGGCCTGCCAATTTTTGAAAAATAGCGCTCTACACCAAGCCTGTCCATTAATTCCTCGGTGTGAGGTAATAGGTAAGTATCAGTTATTGTTTGTGAATTCACAGAGAATTTTAAGTCAACACAAAGATGAAGTCTTCCAGAAGGCTTTGTTAAGATTCATAAGGGAGAAACCCATTGGCTAGCCTGCGTAGGAGCAAACACCATTATCTTCACATTCTTTAAGTTCACTTGCAACTTTGTCTCTAAGTGCATGAGGGACAGGATGCGCCCGAAAAATGTTAGGTCACACATTGTCTTTCATCGTAACGTGCCCTAAAAAGTTATTAGCTCTGCCAAGCCCTTCAGAAAATAAATCAGGAAACTCCTCAGTCAAATGCGTAACTCTGTCTTTTGAGTTGAAATCAGAAACATTGTCCTGCATACGAAGATCGAACAAACCAAATGAATCTAATCCGAAAATATTTTGACAGTCTAGCGAATGCAAAATTGTAAATGTCACTGTTCTCGTGTGGGACTGGAATGTGAGAGACAAACTACATGTAACAAGCACTGGCGTGTCCTAACCATTATACGCAGTAAGTTTCATTCAAGATTTTGGCAACTGTGACAAGCCCTGCTGTTCATAAGTGGCTCGATTAAGCAATGTAACGGAAGCGCGAGCGTCTAACTGAAGTTGCACACAGTGTCTGGCAATGACTAAGTTCACAAACAATTTGATTGACTGTCGGTGCACGGCACATGGGTGGGTTGAAGACACCTACTGAATTTGGCCATTACTAGTACCAATAGGCGGTTTCGAAGAAACTACAATCGTGTGAGAAGATGCTCCGCACTTACGAGAGGAAATGTGGGTAGAGTTCTTGTTTTGTTGCAAGAAATCAGACTGTACATCACCTGGCTTTCCACAAGCAAGGCAAGTCGCGTTGCAAGAAGGGCAGTTTCGTCTTTCATGCGTGAATAAGCAGCGGAGACACGATTTCACAGCAGACATGCGGTGACACTTGTTTATTGTGGCCGCGGCGCGGAGGCCTATTTGCGCGTGGTGGTTGGTCACATAGTCATACCTGTTCATCAGTCTGCGTTACACTGCCAATGGGAGCTACATCAAAATTTTCCATGGCACTGTCACATGAGTCCTGATGTTCGATAATTTATAACACTTGCTTCAAAATAGGATCAGAATATTTAGAAATTTGGTCACGAATCCTACTGTCTGACACATTGTACATAATGGAGTTACAAATCATTGCATATTGTAGTACTTCCCACAGCTACATTGAAAGCGACACTGTCATGTGAAACCCTGAAGTACAGCGACCCAATGACGGTTGTCTGTTCTTGCTTTTTCAGCAATCGAGAGAACTTGTAACCTGCTGCAGCATCCAGGACATGGTCCTCGTAATACTTAGTGAGGGCGTAAACTAAATCTTCAAAAACTAGAAACTCCGACCTACTAGTCGGGAAAAACTTCCGAGCAAAGCGGTAAACTTCTGTGCCATCCGTCGACAAGAAATAAGGAAGTTTCACATTACCTTGCACTTGATGTGTTGCACACTGAGCGTCGAACTGAACCTAGTACTCGTTCCACTCCTCTTGCTGTGCATCGAAGGCTCCGGGCGGTGGAGTGCAGGGAGCCGGTGCTGTGGATGTGGCTGTCTGTTGTTGATGCATCAGCGGCTTGAGCAATAAAGAGCTGCTGGACGGCCAGGATCAACTGCGACATTTGTTGCTTCTGAAACTGAATAAGCTGCCTTAGGACAAAGCCAACAGATGTAGGAACAGCTGGTGTAGGAGGTGGGTTACAAGCCATTTTAATGAGAGGGGCACCGCAACAAATTACACTTCTGGCCATTGAAATTGCTACACCAAGAAAAAATGCAGATGATAAACGGGTATTCATTGGACAAATATATTATACTAGAACTAACATGTGATTACATTTTCACGCAATTTGGATGCATAGATCCTTAGAAATCAGTACCCAGAACAACCACCTCTGGCCGCAATAACGGCCTTGATATGCCTCGGCATTGAGTCAAACAGAGCTTGGATGGCGTGTACAGGTACAGCTGCCCATGCAGCTTAAACGCGATACCAGAGTTCATGAAGAGTAGTGACTGACGTATTGTGACGAGCCAGTTGCTCGGCCACCACTGACCAGACGTTTTCAGTTGGAGAGAGATCTGGAGAATGTGCTGGCCAGGGCAGCAGTCGACCATTTTCTGTATACAGAAAGGCCCGTACAGGACCTGCAACATGCGGTCGTGCATTAGCCTGTTGAAATGTAGGGTTTCGTAGGAATCGAATGAAGGGTAGAGCCACGGGTCGTAACACGTCTGAAATGTGACGTCCACTGTTCAAAGTGCCGTCAATGCGAACAAGAGGTGACCGAGACGTGTAACCAATGGCACCCCATACCATCACGCCGGGTGATTAGCCAGTCTGGCGATGACGAATACACGCTTTCAATGTGCGTTCACCGTGATGTCGTCAAACACGGATGAGACCATAATGATGCTGTAAGCAGAACCTGGATTCATCCGAAAAAATGACGTTTTGCTATTCGTGCAACCAGGTTCGTCGTTGAGTACATCATCGCAGGCGCTCCTGTCTGTAATGCAGCGTCAAGGGCAACCACAGCCATCGTCTCCTAGCTGATAGTCCATGCTGCTGCAAACGTCATCGAACTGTTCGTGCAGATGATTGTTGTCTTGCAAACGTCCCCATCTGTTGACTCAGGGATCGAGACATGGCTGCATGATCCGTTACAGCCATGCGGATGAGATGCCTGTCATCTTGACTGCTAGTGATTCGAGGCCGTTGGAATCCAGCACGGCGTTCCGTATTACCCTCCTGAACCCACCGATTACATATTCTGCTAACAGTCATTGGATCTCGGCCAACGCGAGCAGCAATGTCGCGATACGATTAACCGCAATCGCGACAGGCTACAATCCGACCTTTATCAAAGTCGGAAACGTGATGGTACGCATTTCTTCTCCTTTCACGAGGCATCACAACAGCGTTTCACCAGGCAACGCCGGTCAACTGCTGTATGTGTATGAGAAATCGGTTGGAAACTTTCCTCATGTCAGCACGTTGTAGGTGTCGCTACCGGCGCCAACCTTGTGTGAATGCTCTGAAAAGCTAATCATTTGCATATCACAGCATCTTCTTCCTGTCGGTTAAATTGTCGCATCTGTAGCGCGTCATCTTCGTGGTGTAGCAATTTTAATGGCCAGTAGGGTACATAAGTAAGGGCAAGGCAAAAGAAAAAGTAGTTATTAACAATGCACCTCTGAAATGAGAAATATTCGTGACAAGCTGTGACTGAGTGACGTGGAGAGAAGAAAGTGTTCGTTCCGGAATCCGGATGTTTTGACTGCTATTGTACGAGTCAGCACTGCCACAAACAAGGAGAGTAGTTGCCATGGCTGGCGGCAGGATCCAAAAAATGACCTAGGCATTAAACTTTCAAATTATAAGGACGCTTTTTTTTTCTAGAAAGAAAGTAAACAAAACCTTTCCTTATGAAGTGGCTTCTGTGCCTCCTTCTGTCAGGTACTTTAGCTACTATTACCATTCACAGAACGGAGGCTAAGTATCATCTTCCTATTAATACTGATGCGACCGAACTGGGCCGACAAGCGATTGGGGGACTGATTATGTCACTGTTGACAGAGGGCGCTGTCTTCCTGGAGCTGCGGCAATGCCTACTCTTTCCATTAGTACACGGGTTAGCTAGCCTTCCTGATGCCGCTTCGCGGCACTGTGCTGGTTGGTGTTCAGTCTATGCTTTAGGACTGCAGAACTACAATAACAGAAGAATAAGTGACATTCATTACTCCACATTAAGGTTGTCTTGGTTCGCGCGGCTAACCCCGTCGGAGGTTCGTCTTCCCTCGGGCATGGGTGTGTCTTGTCCTTAGCGTAAGTTAATTTAAGTTAGACTAAGTAGTGTGTAAGACTAGGGACCGATGACCTTTACAATTTGGTCCCATAGGAACGTACCACAAATTTCCAAATTTTCCGAAAAGGAGCACATAGTAGCCACCAAAATTTTTGATCACTTACCCAATGATATAAAAGGACTGACAGTCAGCAAAATCAAATTTAAAATCTAGCTGAAAAAGTTTCTCCTTGATAACTTCTTATAATCCGTAGAATAACTTCTACTCTTGTAATGTGTAGAAGGTCATGGGTAGCAATAAGTAAGTCACCTTATTACAGGTAAGCATGTAGCCATATTTACATATGAATGTGTAATGTGAACGTAGAATGACTCGTCCCACGCAATTTCGATTGATCGTGCAAATGATACATATAATATGTAAGTAGCGACCTGACATATTCTCACAAAAGTTTCCTTGCACCTATTTTAATGACATTAATTCTATAATATTTGTATTACCGTTTCATTTGGACATTATTGAAGTTTTCTCAACTTTCACTGAAATTTTCTTTTAGTCTACTTAAACTCCTTGATTCCTGCAATGTTTCATGTGTGTAGGGATTATATGGTTTAACGATAAGGTGCTTAGTGTCCTCCAGATAAATTCTGCCTAGCAGCAGAGCATTGCGACGGTGATGTTTTATGATGTCTGGAAACATTTTTTGTAGCCTGGAAAGTCGGCTTCACTTCAGTTGACTGCCCCCGAATTAATATTTATTTTGGCATTGCTGATGTTATGGTGATAAACGGGTAGAGAGTATTGATTTCACGCGATTTCAGTAAAAGGTCAAGTTCGTAGGCCCTAATTAGACTAACTCGCAATAACGGAGAGAGACTATTTTTTTACTATTAATTCGGCCAGATATGTCTCCGAAGAAGGCAGCACCTGTATTCTGGTTCCACAGTCGCGACTGGTGGCCAGGAAACAGGTGCGTGTGCTGGCGTGTAGCGTGTAGCCGGGCAGCTTGCCCACATGATCCGTCGCGAGTCACAGAGCTATGCTGAAGCTGGCAGATAATTTCTACAAATGGGCTGTATTTGTAAGTGCCAGAGATTGGCTCGAAGCCCTCCGTTTGTTGTTCTGCTAGTTCTGTGCACAGAGATCAATGAGTCTTACCGAAATTAAATCGCCCTTATAATGGCTGACACCATGCTCTGCGAGTGGCTTACGAAGCATTGTCCATGTTTATAGAACCGCTTACAACAGTAATTTGTCTTTTAATTCTCCTTTCCTCTTACAGATACTAAGTCATAGCATTCGTTCCTGAATTTTTCATCGCATATTAAAGGAATAAGGATGTTTCTGGTCGTTAAGAATACACAGATACCTGTCACCATCATTGATGGCTTTTACATGGGTTTCTAGAGATAACGTTTGAATGAATTAAAAAAATTTTTACGTTTTCCCAAGCTTAAAGTATTTTCAGAAATTTCAAAGAGTTGCTGAAAGAATATAGCACTTCAAAGGAATCAACATTGATGGCAGAGCAGCGAACTAAGTGTGTGATCTGCAAACAAAAGAGGAAGAGACATAGGGTGTGCGCCGGCCGTAGTGGCCGAGCGGTTCTAGGCGCTACAGTCTGGAGCCGCGCGACCGCTACGGTCGCAGGTTCGAATCCTGCTTTGGGCATGGATGTGTGTGATGTCCTTAGGTTAGTTACGTTTAAGTAGTTCTAAGTTCTAGGGGACTGATGACGTAAGAAGTAAAGTCAAATAGCGCTCAGAGCCATTTGAACCATAGGGTGTGCAGGACTTAATATGGAACTACTGATAAAATTAGAATTACTTGCTGTACACGTGTACTTTCGAATTAGAAAAGAGAAGACAGAAAAAGAAGAAGAAAGTAGATTATGAGGAAGACAACAACACAAGCTCGTATTGGTTTTGGATGGAGAAGGAAGGAAGAAAGACTGGGTTTAACGTCCCATCGACATCGAGATCATCAGAGACGGAGCACAAGCTCGGATTGTGTCGAGGATGCGGAAGGAAATAGGCCGTGCCCGTTCAAAAGAACCATCCCAGCATTTGTCTGGAGTGAGTTAGGGTAATCACGGAAAACGTAAATTGAATGGCTGGTTGCGAGTTTTAACCGCCGTCTTCCCTAATGCCATTCCAGCGTGCTGACTACTGAGCCACTTCGCTCGGTTTTGGGTGGAGACGACAAGTGACATCGTTCCTTGACTCCTGAAGGCGTTCGACACACCGGCCTGACACAAAATACAAGCGTCGGAATATGAGACTAGCTCTGTGGTTGGACTGAAGAGTTCTTAGAAAATGAAACGCAGCATGTCATTCTTAACGGAGATAAATCTTCAGACGTAAAAGTAACTTCGTGCGAACGGCAAGGAAGTATTTTAGGGCAATTACGAGGTGCATTCAAGTTCTAAGGCCTCCGATTGTTTTTCTCCGGACTGGAAAGAGATAGAAACATGCGCATTGTTTTAAAATGAAGCCGCGTTCATTGTCAATACGTCCCAGAGATGGCAGCACCGTACGGCAGAGGGAATTTTACCGCCAGCGGCGAGAATGAGAACTGTTTTAAATACTTAAAATGGCGACGTTTTCCTTACTTGAACAGCGTGCAATCATTCGTTTTCTGAATTTGCGTGGTGTGAAACCAATTGAAATTCATCGACAGTTGAAGGAGACATGTGGTGATAGAGTTATGGATATGTAGAAAATGCGTTCGTGGGTGCGACAGTTTAATGAAGGCAGAACATCGTGTGACAACAAACCGAAACAACCTCGGGCTCGTACAAGCCGGTCTGAGGACGTGATCGAGAAAGTGGAGAGAATTGTTTTGGGGGATCGCCGAATGACTGTTGAACAGATCACCTCCAGAGTTGGCATTTCTGTGGGTTCTGTGCACACAATCCTGCATGACGACCTGAAAATGCGAAAAGTGTCATCCAGGTGGGTGCCACGAATGCTGACGGATGACCACATGGCTGTCCGTGTGGCATGTTGCCAAGCAATGTTGACGCGCAACGACAGCATGAATGGGGCTTCCTTTTCGTCGGTTGTGACAATGGATGACGCTCTCCGTGGCCTCACATTCACTAGCCGTGCTGCTATTGCCTCAGCGATTCTCCAGTGGTCAAAACAGACTCCTAAAGAAGCCTTCGCCGGTGCCATGGAATCATGGCGTCAGCGTTCTGAAAAATGTGTACGTCTGCAGGGTGATTACGTCGAGAAGTAACGCCAGTTTCATCGATTTCGGGTGAGTAGTTAATAAGAAAAAAAATCGGAGGCCTTAGAACTTGAATGCGCCTCGTACTGTTCACAATATACAGGGGCTGTACAGTGACATGGAAACACAGCGAGAAATGCATGTCTGAACATATACGCAGATGGTAGCCAAGCCTGAAGGCTGCGCTGTTGTATTCGAGCACGAGCGGCGCCTGTGCAATGTTCTCAACAGCCACGCGGTCTCAGGCGCCTTGTCACGGCCCACGCGGCTTCCCCCGTCCGAGGTTCGAGTCCTCCCTCGGGCATGGGTGTGTGTGTCATCCTTAGCGTATGTTACTTTAAGTTAGATTAAGTAGTGAGTAAGCTTAGGGACTGATGACTTCAGCAGTTTGGTCCCATAAGACCTTACCACAAATTTCCAAAAAAATGTTCTCAATACGTTGCAAGTGTCATTCGTGGTCAGAACATTATACTGTGTAGGTGCGTATGCATTCTGTCTGAGCTAAGTGAATTCGAAAGTGAGAAAATTATTGGTGCTCGTATGGGGGGTGCTACCGTAACTATGGTAGCTGTAGTTTTTGGTACCTCAAAAGGCAAGGTACCGAATATTGACACCGCGTACAGGGAGAGCGGAAAAACATCATCCGCTAAGTCACAATGCGGACGATAGTGTGTGTTGAGTGGTCACTACAGACGGTCATTGAAGAGGATTGTGAGGAAAGATACACTCCTGGAAATTGAAATAAGAACACCGTGAATTCATTGTCCCAGGAAGGGGAAACTTTATTGACACATTCCTGGGGTCAATTACATCACATGATCACACTGACAGAACCACAGGCACATAGACACAGGCAACAGAGCATGCACAATGTCGGCACTAGTACAATGTATATCCACCTTTCGCAGCAATGCAGGCTGCTATTCTCCCATGGAGACGATCGTAGAGATGCTGGATGTAGTCCTGTGGAACGGCTTGCCATGCCATTTCCACCTGGCGCCTCAGTTGGACCAGCGTTCGTGCTGGACGTGCAGACCGCGTGAGACGACGCTTCATCCAGTCCCAAACATGCTCAATGGGGGACAGATCCGGAGATCTTGCTGGCCAGGGTAGTTGACTTCTAGAGCACGTTGGGTGGCACGGGATACATGCGGACGTGCATTGTCCTGTTGGAACAGCAAGTTCCCTTGCCGGTCTAGGAATGGTAGAACGATGGGTTCGATGACGGTTTGGATGTACCGTGCACTATTCAGTGTCCCCTCGACGATCACCAGTGGTGTACGGCCAGTGTAGGAGATCGCTCCCCACACCATGATGCCGGGTGTTGGCCCTGTGTGCCTCGGTCGTATGCAGTCCTGATTGTGGCGCTCACCTGCACGGCGCCAAACACGCATACGACCATCATTGGCACCAAGGCACAAGCGACTCTCATCGCTGAAGACGACACGTCTCCATTCGTCCCTCCATTCACGCCTGTCGCGACACCACTGGAAGCGGGCTGCACGATGTTGGGGCGTGAGCGGAAGACGGCCTAACGGTGTGCGGGACCGTAGCCCAGCTTCATGGAGACGGTTGCGAATGGTCCTCGCCGATACCCCAGGAGCAACAGTGTCCCTAATTTGCTGGGAAGTGGCGGTGCGGCCCCCTACGGCACTGCGTAGGATCCTACGGTCTTGGCGTGCATCCGTGCGTCGCTGCGGTCCGGTCCCAGGTCGACGGGCACGTGCACCTTCCGCCGACCACTGGCGACAACATCGATGTACTGTGGAGACCTCACGCCCCACGTGTTGAGCAATTCGGCGGTACGTCCACCCGGCCTCCCGCATGCCCACTATACGCCCTCGCTCAAAGTCCGTCAACTGCACATACGGTTCACGTCCACGCTGTCGCGGCGTGCTACCAGTGTTAAAGACTGCGATGGAGCTCCGTATGCCATGGCAAACTGGCTGACACTGACGGCGCCGGTGCACAAATGCTGCGCAGCTAGCGCCATTCGACGGCCAACACCGCGGTTCCTGGTGTGTCCGCTGTGCCGTGCGTGTGATCATTGCTTGTACAGCCCTCTCGCAGTGTCCGGAGCAAGTATGGTGGGTCTGACACACCGGTGTCAATGTGTTCTTTTTTCCATTTCCAGGAGTGTATAAAGACGTCGGCTGAAAAGTCACTGCAGACCGGAACGTCGCGCTCGAGGATCCTGACACCATCAAAATAACACGAAGGGAACTCCATAAACATGGAATAGCGTAGCGAGCTAAATTCCAAAACCACACGTCGGTGATGCAAATGCACGTAACAAGAAAAGGTGGTGCCGATACCATAAAACATGGTCTGTGGAGCAATGGAAGAATTTCATCTGGTCGGATGAGTCTTGTTTTACAACGCCTACAACTTCGGGCCAAGTTCATTTCCCAAGAGTGAAACATGGCGAGCGTTCGGAAATGGTATGGGTAGCCGTACTCTGGTACGGCAGGCACCATGGTAACTCTGCAAGGTCGCATTATTGCAAAGGATTCTGTGACCATTCCGTGTGATCATGTCCATTCTATGCTACATTGTCTGTTCCCCAACGGTGATGCTGTGTTTCAAGCCGACAGGAGCCACTGTGCACGTAGCTCGGATGGCGTGGACTGCTTTTGTGGGCAGGAGATTGAACTGTTGCGTTTCTCCAAGCCACCACGGTCAGCAGATCTCAATTTTATTGAGCCTTTAGAGAGAAGTGAGCGTAATCGCTATTCACCCCCATCGTCATTACCTGAACTTGTCACTATTTTCCAGGAAGAAAATAGTAACCGTATTAGGCGCGGTAATTTGTTGAGTTTTGCTGTATTTTTGTCCAATCCCTGTATGTAAACGACCTGATGGAATTTCAGTGAGGCTGTTAGCGGATACTAGTGTTGTATAGGCCCATACAAGAGTGACAACGCTAGAAAACTGTAGCAAAAATGCAGGATGACCTGCAAATAACCAACGCTTAATGCAGGGATTACCAGTTAACCCTCAAAACAAACAAATATATTGTGTTGCACATAAATAGCTACAAAGAGTTGTTATTGCCAGACAGTCTCTGGAGACAGCTAGGTCCATTGAATATATGGGAGCATGTGAACGGAGCGATTTAAAGTGATACAATCACACAAAATTAACCTCAGGAAAGGTAGATGCCAGAGAGATTCCTTGGAAGAAAGTGTTGCCCACTTACGAAACACTCATTTCACCAATACTTGAACATTGCTCCTCAGTTTGTGACCGTACCATGTAGGACTGACAAGCGAAATAGAGAAAATTCGAAGAAGAGGAGCACGTTTAGGCTCAAGTTTGCTTGCTAAGAGTGAAAGCGTTACTGAGATGGTCATCCAACTCTACTGGCAGCTGTTACAAAACAGGCGTCATGCAACACTATATGATTTACCTTCAAAATTCCGGGTGCATGTGTTCCTAGTAGAGTTAACGAACTTATTACTTTCGCCTACGTATATCTCGAAAAAAGTCAACGAAGAAACGGTTAGACATCAGCTCCCACGGACCCTAACCAACTATTCTCCTCCCCGCTCACCGTTTCTATCTGGAACAGGCTCGGGCGAAAGTGACGTCTGGGCGAAAGGTTTCGCTCTTGCAATACAAGGCAAAGTTCATGAATCACGTCATAAACATTCCTTTGAAGCAAGTAGTTCATGCTATTGTATTATGTTCGAATGAATTTGTGATTGCAGTCCGACCTCGTCTCTAGTGTCCTGCAGCGTGAAGTAAGTTGTTAATCGCAGGAAATTGTGATTTCTACATAAGCTTCGGAACCAGAGTATTACGGACACAGAGCGTCATGCTTTCAATATAACGCTGATTTCTTTCTTCCAAAATAAATGTATATCATCGAGTCTTCAACGCAGAACAAGTTATAGAGAATCAATATCATAAGAGTGCTCTTGACTGCAAGCATCAGCCCGCAACATGCTAGCAACTGGATATGTGATGCCTTTGGGAAAGTTCTGTCTAGTAATTCAGCGAATGTTTCTGAAGGTCTTGCAAAGCTCCAAGAGAGTAGTAAACAGTGTTTTCTGAATTTTTTTTCTCTCAAATGTGAAGCAACAGATATCGTCTGAACAATCTCAGAACTTATTCCTTGACATAGGTTACTGTTTCTCTCTTTAGTAATGACTGAAAAGCATTTATTTGAAAGAAAATGCTAAAAGAACAATTGTATGAAGAAAATAAGAGTAGAAATACTTCTTTATATGCAACTTGAGTCACCCAGCATCATTTTCTATTGTTAGCTCTTGTTCGTCTGCCAGTTTTGACGAGCTGCCAGTATTCCTGGAGCCCTTCACTCAGTGCCATCTTCCAGTCTCCTGAGGGAGGCCACTTTCAAGTTCTTCTCCCAGCTTAAAACCTCGGTAGTGTTACATCATTCGCTAAATTCTTTCGTATCTTTGATTTTGTACTCTGGGATATGTATTCCTATAAGATCTTCATCACGTTTTGGAACCATTCCAGTCTTTTCGTCTTTAGCCTTATGAAATTCGAGATTTTCTTTGTTAGACGATCATCGAACGTTCTAAAAATGTGCCCGCAGAACAACAACCTTTTCCTTTCAACCGTTGGTGTTACTAGTTCTATCATTCTGTGCAGTCCCTTCTTTTCTCTCAAACATGTGTCCCCATTAATGAATATGTTGCCTAAATTCGTCCTGAATATTATGCGTTCTCTTTTGACTACTACATCGATCAGTCTCGACTGTTTACAGTCAGAGTCTCTGAGCACATAATCCTTACGATATGACAACCGTATCATAGTTTCTTAAGTTCGCTCTAATGGTCAGCGATTTCCTATTACAGAAGTTTTTCGCCAGGTGACGCTCTCGATCCACTTTCCTTATCCTAAGTTTGATCTTTTCCAGTTCTACGCTATTCCGTCGAATTACCTACCGTAGGTATCTGAATTTCTTCAAACGATTGTTCTTCCTTTGGTTTAAAATCGTCCAGTCTGGTCCATCGTTGATGTTTGTCATGTATTTTGTCTTCCCAAAGAAGACCTGTACTCGTACTTTCTCACAATCTTCGTCAATCCATCAATCTCTATGAATGCTGCGATAATATTGTCGCCAAATATTACTAGGTCGTCCGTACAGGACGAGCAGTCTGCGTACACCCCTTTCAGTTTCGACCATACTCTGAACGATTGTTCATTCCCGTCTTTTTTTACTCAATATGTTCCTTCACTCTCGAATGACATTTTCCAAGACACAGTTAAAAGAGTGGCGAGTCTCCGTCACATTGTCTGACACAAGTTTTGATTTTACAATGGGGTCCAATATCTCGCCAACGAATTTCACTTTTAACACTGTGTCGGTTAGGGTCTCTTTTATCAGGTACCAGGCTGCATCAGGCATCCCAGCTTCTCTCAGAGCATTCAATTACGACTCATGGTCAGCTGAGTCGTACACTTTGTGAAAGCCAATTTTAATATAGCCACACATCATTACCTACCACCGTCTTGTACCTGATTATATGTTTCAGGTCAGAAATATGCTCTGGGCAGGAACGTCCTTCTCTGAAACCGGCCAGGTACTTACCAGTCTGCTTACTGAGACGATCTTCAGTTCTGCTCTGGAGTGCTTTGGACAGGATCTTGAAGACAGTAATAAAACGCTGCCCTAATTATCGACGCGTACACTACCATCTTGCAGTCCTTGCACTACTTGATGTATGTACAAAGTGCGTTGTCCTATGAGTAACTGCGGGAAACAAAAAATTACGTTGTTTTTTTACGTAAGACGCAGACCTTATCTGAAAGATTAATATGTTTTTTCTTGCCCTCTTATTGCGTGCGTCGCACATGTGAAGGAACCGCACATGAAGAGCTAATAGTTGGGACTAACGAAAAGTTGCAGTGGAAACGGCATAGATGGTTCAGATGGCTCTGAGCACTATGGGACTTAACTTCTGAGGTCATCAGTCCCCTAGAACTTAGAACTACTTAAATCTAACTAACCTAAGGACATCACACACATCCATGCCCGAGGCAGGATTCGAACCTGCGACCGTAGCGGTCGCGCGGTTCCAGACTGTAGCGCCTAGAACCGCTCGGCCACTCCGGCCGGCGAAACGGCATAGAGGTCAGGCATCTAACAACTGGTTAAAAAGCTTCGGAACAGTTGGCAGGACTCGTATAAGGTATTCTGAATACCAAATGTGTTTTCTACACTGAGCCTGAATGGAAAGAGGATAGCATCTGTGAGAGAACTATGCAGTTATGCTTGTCAACTTCCAGAAAAAATGGGATAAATTACTAGAGAGCGAAAAAGGGCTAGATGCCGAGGAAGGGGGAATGAGAGAGATGGAGTGGGGCTCGGATGGCGAGGCTGAGATATGCCCCCGGAAGAAGCCCAGATCGTAGAGCCGGATCGTAAAGCCGTGGCGGGGCATCTTCCGATCGCCTCTCCGGTACCTCACGGCAGGGCAGGGCTGTAAATAACGGCGGCCCTTCCTGCTCGCTTACCGAAATTCCTGCGCCGTGTCGCGACAAAGTGGCCCGCGACGTACGACCCTGTCGGACACTTCCTTACAACACGCCACTCGGGGCCGGGCCGAGCGGGCTTCCTCAGGCACGGAGCTCGCCGGTTGCGCAACTGTGTGGAGACTCGTTGGGAGATCTTCATCTGTGACGTCCACAAATCGTACGCGACACTCTTGATGCCCTCTTCCGTAGGTATTCTTTCTATTCATCCGCTTACTCTGTACGTTGACTCTGTTATTACCGTAACACTAGCTCCATGTTCTCATTCAACAGCTCATTAATAATATTAACTCACTTTTTCCGTTGTTACACTACTGGCCATTAAAATTGCTACACCAAGAAGAAATGCAGATGATAAACGGGTATTCTTTGCACAATATATTATACTAGAACTGACAAGTGTTTACATTTTCACGCAATTTGGGTGGTGCATAGATCCTGAGAAATCAGTACCCAGAACAACCACCTCTGGACGTAATAACGGCCTTGATACGCCTGGGCTTGGACGGCGTGTACAGGTACAGCTGCCTATGCAGCTTCAACACGATACCACAGTTCAACAATAGTAGTGACTGGCCCATTGTGACGAGCCAGTTGCTCGGCCACCATTGACCAGATGTTTTCAATTGGTGAGACATCTGGAGAATGTGCTGGCCAGGGCAGCAGTCGAACATTTTCTGTATCCAGAAAGGTCCGTACAGAACCTGTAACATTCGATCGTGCATTATCCTTCTGAAATGTGGGGTTTCGCAGGGATCGAATGAAGGGTAGAGCCACGGGTCGTAACACATCTAAAATGTAACGTCCACTGTTCAAAGTGCCGTCAATGAGAACAAGAGGTGACCGAGACGTCTAACCAATGGCACCCCATAAATTCACGCCGGATGATACGCCAGTATGGCGTTGACGAATACACGCTTCCAATGTGCGTTCACAGCGATGTCGCCAAACACGGATGCGACCATCATGAGGCTGTAAACAGAACCTGGATTCATCCGAAAAAATGACGTTTTTCCATTCGTGCACCCAGGTTCGTAGTTGAGTACACCATCGCAGGCGCTCCCGTCTGTGATGCAGCGACAAGGGTAACCGCAGCCATGGTCTCCGAGCTGATAGTCCATGCTGCTGCAAACGTCGTTGAACTGTTCGTGCAGATGGTTGTTGTCTTGCAAACGTCCTCATCTGTTGACTCAGGGATCGACACGTGGCTGCACGATCTGTTACAGCTATGCGGGTAAGATGGCTGTCATCTCGACTGCTAGTGATACGAGGCCGTTGGGATCCAGCACGGCGTTCTGTATTACCCTCCTGAACCCACCGATTCCATTTATGCTAACAGTCATTGGATGTTGACCAACGCAAGCAGCAATGTCGCGATACGATTAACCGCAATCCCGACAGGCTACTATCCGACCTTTATCAAACTCGGAAACGTGATGGTACGCATTTCTCCTCCTTACACGAGGCATCAAAACGACGTTTCACCCGGCAACACCGGTCAACTGCTGTTTGTGTATGAGAAATCGGTTGGAAACTGTCCTCATGTCAGCACGTTGTAGGTGTCGCCACTGGCACCAACCTTGTGTGAATGCTCTGATACGCGAATCATTTGCATATAACAGCATCTTCTTCCTGTAGGCTAAATTTCGCGTCTGTAGCACGTCATCTTCGTGGTGTAGCAATTTTAATGGCCAGTAGTGTACTTGATAGAACATGACGACAGCATTAAATAGAAAACACTTTCCCAATGTTGCGAAAAAATTATTTTTATTTGGTCACCTACCAGCGAGTCCTTAGTCCCTCGTGAGATGGCAACAGCAAATATGTATGCGACATACAAATTTACTTATACAGAAGATACGAAACATACCAAACGATGAATATGTAGTTTGTAAAGTAATTACAGATGGACAAAAAGTGGACTTTAGAATTGTAATGTAATTTTTGTGCAGCTAAAACTTAATTTAATGGAAGGTAAAAACGTGGCTTCAAGCACCGTATCATTTTCTCTTCTATTACCAATCCCCGTACGCTACGATACATACACCTGCACGTCTACATCTAAGTACATACGCTGCAAACCAACACACGGAGCATGACGGAGGGTATCTTCTACCACTTCTAGTCATTTCTTTTAGTGTTCCACTCACAGATAGAGCGAGGGAAAAACAAGTCCAGGATCCTCCATACGACCCGCAACTCCTCGCACCTTGTCTTCATGGTACTTCCGCTAAGTGTACCTAGACGGTAATAGAATCGTTCTGCAGTCAGCCTCAAGTGCCGGTTCAATAAATTTGCCCAATAGTGGCTTGCGGAAAGGGTGTCGTCTTTCCGCCAAGGACTCGCATTAGACATCACGGAGAATCTCCCTAATAGTTGTGTGCTGATCGAAAATAACGGTAACAAATCTAGTAGCACGCCTCTGAGTTGCTTTGAATGTCGCCCTTTAAACACACCTGGCAGGGATCCCAAACACTCGAGCAGTACTCAATAACATGTCGCACTAGCGTTCCATACGCCGTCTCTTTCAACGATGAGCTGTACGTTACCAAAACTCTTCCAATAAAACGAAGCCGAGCATTCGCCTTCCTTCCTGCTGATCCGACAAGCTCATTCCGCTTCACATAGCTCTGTATCGTTACATCTAGATTTTTAATCGAATTGACTGTGTCAAGCTGCACCCTAGTAATGCTGTATTCGAACATTACAGGTCTCCCTTGCCTACTCATTCGCGTTAACTTACAGTTTTCAACATTTACAACAAGTTGCCATTCATCATACCGAACAGAAATTTTGACTCAACTACGCCACCTGACGGTACAATTCACCGTCGTCAACAATCAGCCGCACATTGCTGTTCTCCCTGCCCTTATAAGGTCATTTGCGTTTATAAAGATTAAAAGCAGTCTTGCCACACCTTCCTGGGACCTCCTCACGATGCCATTGTCTCTCATCAACACTCGCTGTCGAGCACCACGTACTGGGTTCTATTACTCACAACGTTTTCGAGCTACTCACATATCTGGGAATCTAAACGATGCTCGGACCTTCGCCAACGGTCTGTAGTGGGGCACCGCGTCAAATGCTTCCCGAAAATTTAGGAATATGGAACATGCCTGTTGTCATCCATCAACGATCCGTAAGATATAATGTGACAAAATGTCAAGCTAACACCGATAATTTCTAAATACACGCCGATTTATGGACGGAAGCTTTTCTGTCTCAAGGTAATGTACAATATTGGAACTCAGAGCGTGTTCAGGAATTCTGCAGAAAACCGATGTTAAGGATATTGAAACCTGGTAGTCAAGGAAGGCAGGATTCGGTTACGATAGTGGATGCGGCAGTAATCAGTTACTATTGGTTCCCTTTTGTAATTACACATATTTATTTTAAAACGCCAATCCGAGACTCAGCAATAAATAAAGATATCACATGTCGTTAATGTAAGAATAAACAACTGTGTAATTAATAGTGCTTTCAGTGGCTACAATTTACCAAATGAGCATAAAATACAGACACAGCAAATAATGTTTTAAAAACAAGCCAATGTGATCCCAATTAGAATTTTAAGGCAAATAAACACAGTCAAGGCTGAAGGCCTTTAACGCCAAGAACGGCAGTTATTAAAAATTTAACAAACACACTGTAAAACAGCAATACAATAGCAAAGGTTAATTTAAAAAGACAGGCAACTGATCAGCAAACGGATGAGACAAAAATGATGGTAAACTTGGTAGCACAATCATTTAAACCTGCTGTAACGCCAAGAATGGCAATTATATAAAACATTTTAGAAACATACAATAAAACAGCAAATGCAATAATAAAACACAAGGGCCAGTCACAGATGGTGCACCAGGAATCGACCTCTCAGTGCGGCAAAACACTTTCGCGAGCGATGAGATAGGCAGCCAAGAGGTGCATTCACTTCACAAGATGGTAATTCATACTAGTGGCAGTCTAACGAATGACTAATGATAATCTTGCTGAGGCTACTTGACGTCCAATGAAACAAATGCAAAGATGTAAAAATATGCCAAAGCCGGAACCGGTGGTATGGTCCCCGTCCACAGAATACTGTGCTTAGAGGGCCCGGAACGAGAATGGAATCACTACCACCAGAGTAGAAGAATCACCAACCAACCTACAATCAAGAAAGCTGTCAAAAAAACACGCCTCACCGGACAGCAGTGGCAAGGAGAGGAAACGTATAAATGTATACTGCCATCACATACTAACCGCCGGCCGGTGTGGCCGAGCGCTTCTAGGCGCTTCAATCTGGAACCGCGCGACCACTACGGTCGCAGGTTCGAATCCTGCCTCGCGCATGGATGTGTGTGATGTCATTAGGTTAGTTAGGTTTAAGTAGCTCTAAGTTCTAGGGGGACTGATGACCTCAGATGTTAAGTACCATAGTGCTCAGAGCCACTTGAACCATTTTTTTGAACATACACTAACCCCAGTGCAGGTAACTGGGGCGTTAGCGGCCACGAGGCAGGAAAAATATCGCTGGTTGACTCAACAAATAGTAACAAACTGAATGCAGTGAATAGCAATTAGAAGTCCAGGAAAGCTAATCAGATCCGCCTTCCGCAAGCACTGCACTCGCGGGTCTTCGCGTCGGCAACACGACGAGCAGTAACACGAACCCAAGTCACTGGAGAATCGGAAGATCTCACAATGTTGGAGGTTTCTCTACTTGGATTGAAATGCACTCATCTTAAAGCTTGCAGGATCCGGTTTACGACGAGGTCGTACACCCTCGTAAACACAGGCCTTCGATCTGGCAGTCCATGCGAGCCGCCAGCGGTCCCGGCATGTTCTCTCACTGCGCGGACCTGGCTCCTCCTGAGTCCCCAACCGAACTGCACACTGACACGACCCGGAAGAACCACAGTTGATACACACCGATAACCGCCGCTGCTGCCACTAGCGGACAAGCAACGCTTGTGAAACCAAGTGGCGCCAGTCAACACGAGAATAACCGACCATGTCAACTAAGCCATACGGTCTGGCCTCCAACAAAGAACGGAAACCTACAAACAGCACCAACACTAGCAGCAGCGTGGCTCAGTTACTGGACTGTAATTATGAGGCCGAGTTCTTTTACCTTTCTTGTATACAGGAATCACCGGTGCTTTTCTCCATTCACTTGGGGCTTCTCGCTTGGCGAAAGATTCCCGATAAATGCAGGCTAAGTAACATATTTTCGACATTCGACGGCTGGTTAACTGTCATCCATTACGTGACAATAAAATGAGGAGAGACTTGTGTATCTGTTATGATGTAACAGGACCCTTCGTTTCCTCTGCGTGTCAGATTTCCTCTGCTACTCACTGCTCTCCTTACAAAATTTGGATCAGGGTTCGTTTTGTGATCATATCAGCCCCTTCATTTTCGCAACACTGCGCCCCCCCACGAAAACCGAAAGCACTTCTCTCTTTCACCAAACTTAAGGTAAGGTCGGTTAAGACTAGGCGTCTGGTAAGAGTTCGCAATGGCATTTTCTCTACGTTGGCAATACTGACCGACAGTGATACACTACATTCAGTTGTTGGTTCTATAGAGACGCCGTAACAAGTAATCTTGAAGAGCTCCGCCAGATTTGTTGGCTGTAGCTGGTACACATAAATTGTAGTTTTAAAATAATGTAATCTTAAAGTTGTATGTCGTAAGTAATCAGCACTATCTGGGTATGCACTAGAAAATAAATTTATTAGCCAAAAGAATCACCGTTCTGTGAGGCGTGACAAACAGCGGAACCAACCAATGAGTGCGATTTGTGATATTTTTTAAACCATGTGGTGCGTCGGTTAAGAGTAGCTTTAAGATAGCGGGAAAGACTACGTGCGTACTGCTAACCCTCCACCCTCTTCGCTTCTAACGGTTGCTAATACACCCATTAGGCAGACAGATGTGAATGTTTTGTTTCGAGTTGCACACTCTAGAGTAGCTGCAATTCAAACAGCTGAGAAATCCTTCTAGTCGTTGTATTTCCGTTCAATCTGGGTGTCTCCATCAGAAATCACTGAGAGAACAGAATTTCCAACAACTGAAGAACGCAAAGTAGTTGAACAGAAGCCCAAGGACAATTGCTGCTCCTTAGTGACAAATTATTTGTCTGTGCAGTCACCAGGAAAAAATGAAGTACGTGACAAAATGAAGTTCAGAGAGCTGATGTACGAACATGTGTGAACCTATCCATTATTTATCTACTGCCAAAATATGATCGACCCACAACAAAGAAGAAAATGGCAAAAAAATCCGATACTTTGTATAGGTCACCGTACAAAAATACATTGGTAGATACACAAGATGAACCAGACAAAACCAAGAAGAGACAAAATACCAGTACCAACAATGTAGAATCTCTTGCGCTAATCCGGACTTAACCTAGCCGTCATCTTCAGAAGCAACCAGGTACAAATCCAAGAACGGATCTGATGTTTTTAATTGCCCAGGGTGTGGTGAAGTCTACAAGGAACGTAACAAGGAAGACTGGATTAAGTGTGATAATTGCTCCCAATGGAGGCACGAAGAATGCACAGGTTATGGAGCACATGGTGAATTTTCTTGTGATTATGTTAGAGCGTTCTCTTTGACTATATTTCACGTGCTCTTACCAGACGACGCAGCTATGAGTGCGAAAGAGCAATGTCTTACATGTGTTGACATTTAACATTTGCTTTAAAAGTTAGGCAGGTGTGCCTGATGTATGTTGCTCCCAAAAAAAAACAACAATAATTTATTATAAGAAAAGTTTTTTTTAACCTTTACATCTGCAAGATGTCAGCGGTTAAATATTAAGTGCGTACCCTGTCCGGACTTTCCCCTGTACTTACTACGCACCTCATCTTCAAATCCTAGAAATTCCCACTGCTTATTTCTTTAAAATTAGTTTCGTTGTCGAGCGGATGTAAATTTTACTGCTTCCACTAGCCCCCAAACCCCCCCCCCCCCATCTCCTACTCCCCTCTCACATATGTAAAAAGATTTGCAATAGTGTGGGGAATGAAAATACAACTAACTGAAAGAAACCCAGTCTTTACAGGTTGTGGCTGAATTGACGTCTTGTAGGCGATATTTGCCGCACATCAGAGAGAAGGAAGTTCGAGAGAATAAATTACAACATTTTCAAACGGGCATTCCTCTGGAATCCCTCAGAATAGATTCTAACATGGCAGGTGCCATCGCACATGTCTTTACGGCATTTCATATGCTTTCCCCGACAGGTTGAAAGTACTATACGAAGGGGCACCCAAAGAAATCGGAATAACATTGCCGTAGGAGGAACTTGTGTAATACCCATTTCTGCTGCTATGCCTGTATGGCGGAAATCATTGCCCATTTCAGTACTGCCTGTGTTATAGACCTGACTTTTTCTGTTCATCTACAGTGATTGTTTTTACTAGCGCTGTTTTCTTCTCGTTTCGTTTTTATGATGACAAGTTTATGTGAACAATGTGCAGCTATGAAAAGTTGTTTTCGGCTCGGTAAGAATGCTGCTGTAACTGTTTTATTTAATGTTGCCGTCCGCGGTGGCCGAGCGGTTCTAAGTGCTTCAGTCCGGAACCACACGACTGCTACGGTCGCAGTTTCGAATCCTGCCTCGGACATGTATGTGTGTGATTTCCTTAGGTTAGTTAGGTTTAATTAGTTCCAAGTTCTAGGGGACTGATGACCCCAGATGTTAAGTCCCATAGTGCTCAGAGCCCATTCTTTAATGTTGAAAATAGCTTACTAAGATGGCGCTATGGGAAAAACTCAAGAGTACGAATACGAGTGGTTTGCTCGAATTAGAAATGGCGACATGTCGATTGTTGACAAACCTCGTTCTGGTCGTCCATCGACTGCCCAAATCGACGAAAATGTTGAAAAATTTCGAGAGCTTGCGCTCACAGACCATCGACAGACAATTGATCAACTGTCAGAGATTAGTGGGCTATCCTGAAGCTCGGTTCAGCGAAGTTTAACGGATGATTTGGAAATGAAAAGAGTCGCTACCAAGTCTGTTCCTCCGGTTCTGTCTGACAATCAAAAGCAACATTTAGTTGAAACATGTCGTGCTTCGAAACAACAGCTTGAAACTGATCCAGATTTTCTGTCAAAGGTCATCTATTGATGGTGAGTCGTGGTGCTATGGTTACGATGGACAAACAAAGCAACAGTCAAGCCATCGTCATCGAATCCATAAAAAATGTCAAGTCAAACCAAGCATCAAACTGTGCTGACTTGCTTTTTTGATGCTAAGAGAGCAGTTCATTCAGTTTGTTCCCCCACGTCCCACCGTCAATCAGACATTTTATTTTGAAGCTTAATAATATTGCGTAACAGTGTTCGTCAAAAAAGAGCCGATTTGTGGCAGACTGGTTCTTCCACAACGACAACGCACTTGCACACGCAGCCACCTCTGTTACACAGTTTGTGGATAAAAATGGCATGGTTCTGCTGCCCCACGGACCTTACTCACCTGACCTGGTTCCGTGCGACATTTTCTTATTTCAAAAAAATGGTTCAAATGGCTCTGAGCACTATGGTACTTAACTGCTGAGGTCATCAGTCCCCTAGAACTTAGAACTACTTAAACCTAACTAACCTAAGGACATCACACACATCCATGCCCGAGGCAGGATTCGAACCAGCGACCGTAGCGGTCACGCGGTTCCAGACTGTAGCGCCCAGAACCGCTCGGCCACACCGGCCGGCTTTTCTTATTTCCACACATGACAAGAGCTATGGAAGGACAACAGTGAAGAAGCAAGGGAGGAGCCGTCAGCCATTTCTAAGGGTGAGTAAAAAAAAAAAAAAAAAAAATACTTCGAACAGTGGAAGCACTGGAGGGACAAACGTATCAGTTGTAATAGAGAGCATTTCGAAGGGGATAAGGTTGCTTTGTCAACAATTTAGAAAATATATCTACAGGGCTATTACAAATGATTGAAGCGATTTCATAAATTCACTGTAGCTCCATTCATTGACATATGGTCACGACACTACAGATACGTAGAAAAACTCATTAAGTTTTGTACGGCTGAAGCCGCACTTCAGGTTTCTGCCGTCAGAGCGCTCGAGAGCGCAGTGAGACAAAATGGCGACAGGAGCCGAGAAAGCGTATGTCGTGCTTGAAATGCACTCACATCAGTCAGTCATAACAGTGCAACGACACTTCAGGACGAAGTTCAACAGAGATCCACCAACTGCTAAGTCCATTCGGCGATGGTATGCGCAGTTTAAAGCTTCTGGATGCCTCTGTAAGGAGAAATCAACGGGTCGGCCTGCAGTGAGCGAAGAAACGGTTGAACGCGTGCAGGGAAGTTTCACGCGTAGCCCTCGGAAAATTGGCTCATGCCACAACTGGAGACCGACAGCGCCGACTTCATCTTTCAACAGGATGGTGCTTCACCGCAGTTCCATCATGATGTTCGGCATTTCTTAAACAGGAGATTGGAAAACCAATGGATCGGTCGTGATGGAGATCATGATCAGCAATTCATGTCATGGCCTCCACGCTCTCCCGACTTAACCCCATGCGATTTCTTTCTGTGGGGTTATGTGAATGATTCAGTGTTTAAACCTCCTCTACCAAGAAACGTGCCAGAACTGCGAGCTTGCATCAACGATGCTTTGGAACTCATTGATGGGGACATGCTGCGCCGAGTGTGGGAGGAACTTGATTATCGGCTTGATGTCTGCCGAATCACTAAAGGGGCACATATCGAACATTTGTGAATGCCTAAAAGAACTTTTTGAGTTTTTGTATGTGTGTGCAAAGCATTGTGAAAATATCTCAAATAATAAAATTATTGTAGAGCTGTGAAATCGCTTCAATCATTTGTAATAACCCTGTACATCTACATGGATACTCTGCAAATCGCATTTAAGTGCCTGGCAGAGGGTTCATAGAACCACCTTCACTATTCTCTATTATTCCAAGCGTCGTATAGCTCGCGGAAATAATGAACACTTATGTCTTTCCGTACGAGCTCTGATTTCCCTTATTTTATGGTGCTGATCGTTCCGCCCTATGTAGGTCGGTGTCAACAAAATATTTTCGCATTCGGAGGAGAAAGTTGATGATTGGAATTTAGTGAGAAGATTCCGTCGCAACGAAAAACGCCATTCTTTTAATTACGTTCATCCCAAATCACGTATCATTTCCGTGACACTGTCTCCCACATTTCGCGATAATACAAAACGTGGTGCCTTTCTTTGAACTTTTTCGATATACTCCGTCGTTCCTATCTGGTAAGGATCCCACACCACGCAGCAGTATTCTAAAAGAGGACGGACAAGCGTAGTGTAGGCAGTCTCCTTGGTAGGTCTGTTACATTTTCTAAGTGTCCTCCAATAAAACGCAGTGTTCGGTTAGCCTTCCCCACAACATAGTCTGTGTGTTCCTTCCAATTTAAGTTGTTCGTTATTGTAATACCTAGGTATTTAGTTGAATTTATGGATTTTAGATTAGACTGATTTATCGTATAACCGAAGTTTAACGAGTTCCTTTTAGCAATCATGTGGATGATCTCGCACTTTTCGTTATTTAAGGTCAACTGCCACTTTTCGCACCATTCCGATATTTCTTCTAAATCCCTTTGCGGTTTGTTTTGATCTTCTGATGACTTTATTAGTCGATAAACGACAGCGTCATCTGCAAACAACCGAAGACGGTTGCTCAGATTGTCTCCCAAATCGTTTATATGGATAAGGAACAGTATAGGGCCTATGAAACTACCTTAGGGAACGCCTGAAATTCCTTTTGTTTTACTCGATGACTTTCCGTCAATTACTACGAACTGTGACCTCTGTGACAGGAAATCGCAAATCCAGTCACATAACTGAGAGGATATTCCAATAGCACGCAATTTCACTACGAGCCGCTTGTGTGGTACAGTGTCAAAAGCCTTATATAGCTTTTAAAAAATAATTCCGGCCCTTTTTCGTTACCCCCTCCAACACTGAATGATCCGTTGCAACGAGTGGAAGGTGGCTAGAGAGGTCAGCTCGCCTTAGATGTCGCGCCACGCCTCGCAGCGTACCTGCGGGACACGGTCCCGTAGCCGCCACCAGATGCTGAACTCGTGTGTAACGCCGGCAGCTTTCTATGGCGGCTAATCGAGTCGCAAAGCAGCTGGTCACGGAGGAGGCGGGTCGTGAAAACGCCGTCACGCGAGGAGCGGCCGCTGGGATGACGCGGATGCAAATTGGAGCGCAGATTGGCACAGCTTACAGATTCGCCACGGACGCCGGCCACCGCTACCGGCGGAGGATCCGCGCGTGCGCGCTAAAGCGACGCCGTCAGGCCGCAGCGATCGGTTAATCACCGGGCCGTGTGACCGCTCCGCTGCGTGTTTTTGGAAACACGGCTCTCCACTGAGTATCGCCGAATCAAAACGGGAAACGCATACAGTGTGACAGCAAAAATGGGAATGGCTCCACACCAGCTATGAAATTATAATACCAAGCTATTTTTTATTAGTTATTTAATTGTAGTGGATAGAAATGATACAGGCCAAAATGTTTACAAACTATTTTTTTGCACCATACAACATGAACAGTTTCCAAACGAAACGGTCACCAGTTCATTTTGACAGAATCGAATAGTGGCGCACGTGTCCTATAATCCCATGTGCATTAAAATTACGAAAAATTTTAGCACGCTTTCTGGCACAGATTGTTAATAATGAACAGCAATTGCACTGAATCACCTTACCTAAGAATCTGAAACTCAAACTTGTGTCTGATAATGCAATGACGTTGGAATAAACAATCACTCACAGAGTGACAATTATTGAACAACGAGGGTCACTCCAAAAGAAATGCACATTATTTTGGTAAAAATATAGCTTTCATTCTACACGTGTGAAAGTTTTACAGTGTGTAGATACATTCTTCCCACTTGTTTTCAAACTTAGTTCAACCTGTTCCCGTGAGTGGCGCCGTCACAGCATGTCTTCAAAATGGCTGATACACTTAGCGTTCGTCAGAAGCAACCTGCTGTCGTAGAATTCCTATGCTGTGAAAACGAGACAGTGGGAAACATCCATAAGAGGTTGAAAATGGTATATGGAGGTGCTGCTGTCGATCGCAGTACAGTTAGTCGGTGGACAAGCAGGTTACGTGACGAAAGTGGGCACGGCAATATTGAGGATTGTCCTCGCAGCGGCAGGCCCCGTACTGCACACACTCCAGACAATGTGTAGAGTGTTAACGAAATGGTGACTGCTGACAGACGAATCACAGTGAACGAATTGTCACGCTACGTTGGGATAGGGGAAGGAAGTGTTTGCAGAATACTGAAAGTGTTGGCGTTAAGAAAGGTTTGTGCCAGGTGGGTTCCCAGGGAGTTGAGAGTGACTCACAAAGAAACAAGAAAAACGGTATGCAGCGAACTTTTGGAACAGTACGAGAATGGTGGAGGTGAATTTCTTGTAAGAATTGTGACAGGTGATGAAACATGGCTCCATCATTTTTCACCAAAGACGAAGAGGCAATCAATGGAGTGGGATCATGCAAATTCACCCAAGAAAAAAAAAATTCAGAACCACACCTTCTATTGTAAAAGTTAGGGCCAGGGTGTTTTTCGATTCCAAAGGACTCTTGCTTGTGGACATCATGCTAAGTGGAACCACCATAAATTCTGATGCATATGTGATGACACTGAAGAAACTTCAAGCAACTTCAAGCTAGACTGAGTCGTGTTCGGCCACATCGGCAAAAACAGGATGTTTTGCTGTTGCACGACAATGCACAGCACATGTCAGTCAAAAAACCATGGAAGCGATCACAAAACTCGGATGGACAACACTGAAACACCCGCCTTACAGTCCTGACCTGGCTCCATGTGACTATCATCTCTTCGGGAAACTGAAAGACTCTCTTCGTGGAACAAGGTTTGAAGATGATGACTCCCTTCTGTATGCTGCCAAACAGTGGCTCCAACAGGTTAGTCCAGAATTTTTCCGTGCGGGTATACAGGCGCTGGTTCCAAGATGGCGTAAGGCAGTTGAGAGGGATGGAAATTATGTGGAGAAATGAAAATATTGGTCCTAAAGGATGTATCTAAACACTGTAAAACTTTCAAACATGTAGAATAAAAGATGGATTTAAAAAAAATAGTGTGCATTTCTTTTGGAGTGACCCCCGCATATTAAAAAAGCATAAATTAGTTACAAACTACGGCCGACACTCACTTTATTCAAAATATAAACGTCACTACAGATATTCGGATTTGGGTTATGATATGTTCGATTGCCTGTCATCGTTGGCGATAATGTGGCGTAGACGAATAGCGAGCTTCTGCATGACCTGCTGAAGTGTCGCAACATCGATGTTGTCGATGACCTCCTGAATGGCTGTTTCCAGCTCAGCAATGGTTTGGGGTTATTGCTGTGCGCCTTGTCTTTAATATAGCCCCACAAAAAGGAGTCGCACATGTTCAGATCCAGAGAATATGGCGGCCGATCGAGGCCTATTCCAGTGGCCTCCGAGTACTCCAGAGCCAGAATGCGGTCCCCAAAGTGCTCCTCCAGGACATCAAACACTCACCAATGGGGTCGAGCTCCGTCTTGCGAGAATCGCATCTTGTCTAAATCAGGGTCACTTTCTATAATGGGGATGAAATTATCTTACTAAGCCTTGACGTACCGTTCGGTAGTCACCGTGCCATCAAGGAATATCGCACCGATTATTCCGTGACTGGACCTTGCACATCACATAGTTACCTGTGTAAGTAGGCTGTTTATGTTTTCTTATTGGCAACGTTACGTAGCGCTCTGTATGAAAATCACTGGCTGTGCTGTGTGCAGTCTGTGGCTAGTTTGCATTGTTGTGTGCCATTGTAGTGTTGGGTAGCTGGATGTGAACAGCGCGTAGCGTTGCGCAGTTGGAGGTGAGCCGCCAGCAGTGGTGGATGTGGGGAGAGAAATGGCGGAGTTTTGAAATTTGTAATACTGGATATCATGAACTGCTATATACATTATGACTTTTGAACTCTATTGAGGTAAATACATTGTTTGTTCTCTATTAAAGTCTTTCATTTGCTAACTATGCCTATCAGTAGTTAGTGCCTTCCGTAGTTTGAATCTTTTATTTAGCTGGCAGTAGTGGCGCTCGCTGTATTGCGGTAGCTTGAGTAACGAAGATTTTTGTGAGGTAAGTGATTTGTGAAAGGTATAGGTTAATGTTAGTCAGGGCCATTCTTTTGTAGGGATTTTTGAAAGTCAGATTGCGTTGCGCTAAAAATATTGTGTGTCACCTTAGTGAATGTTTGAGTACGTTCAGTTTTGCTCAGCTGTTTTAAAAGCAAATAGTGTAAGAGGTTTATCAGCACAGTAATTCAGAAATTGTTCTAAGGGGGACATTTCACATGTTGAGGGTGAAGAGATTTCTCGATCGCGAAATGCGGATTCTCAGTGCCCCAAATGCGGCAATTTTGCTTTCTGACGAACCCATCCAAATGAAAGTGGGCTTCGTCGCTAAAACAAACCATACAGCGCATACTAATTCCCGTCATGCCCCGCGGCCAACCGTGCAATTTGAACGTCCTAACGCAAACTGTTCAGAAGTTATGACGATTTTATTTCATGTAGTTCAATAATTACAACCCTGTATTTTCACAGATTTAATCCTCCCCAGATGAACGATAACTTTTAATTCTCATTCGGAGTATTATTTGAAAAGGCTTAAAACGCTTGATGACATAGAAATGATGAAGCAACCCTGACAAACTGCACAGCAATTGAGAAACAAACCACTGTACAGCGCAAAATATAGATAGACCCATGAAGTATGCAAGTAGTTTAAAAAATACTGACACATCCTTGATTTAGAACTGAAGTCATATTTAATATCCTTTATTCATTGGTCCAGCAGGCTAACTGTGTTTTACTCCTGGAAACTGAACTCTAACTTGTGTTCAGTGGTTTACATCTCTCGATATCGTTTTCGTTTTCCTTCTGGGACTCTCCTCCTTACTTTATTTAGTCATCTATTATCATCCTTTCATTCATTCTAAATGGCCATACCATAGCATCCTGTTCTACTGAAGACGCGCGGAGTGGCCGCGTGGTTTGAGGCGCCATGTCACGGATTGCCCTGCCCCTCCCGCCGGAGGTTCGAGTCCTCCCTCGGGCATGGATGTGTGTGTTGTCCTTAGCATAAGTTAGTGTAAGTAGTGTGTAAGCCTAGGCACCGATGACCTCAGCAGATTGGTCCCTTAGGAATTCACACATATTTGAACATTTTTGTTCTGCTGAGGAGCTTCCACGTTATTGCTTTCGACGTTCATAATTTTTCTAATTTCTTCGTTACTGATGTGGTCTACTATTGAGACACCAGAAATCATCACATATATACATAAACTTTTTGCTTCTGGTTTATATGTAATACTTCTACATTTATTTGCTTCAAAAATTATTTTTTAAGCATTTTCTTTCAAATAAATGTTTCTCGGCAATGTAAATAGCAGAGAGGAAAACGGGAACCTATTCCAAGTAATAATTCCTGAGTTAAATTAGAGGGTGAGTTGTTAATTTACGTTTGGGCGAAAACACGATTTACTACTGTGTTGGAGCTTCATATGACCACCAGCAACAGTTGCTAAATCACCGGACAGAACTTTTCCAAAGCTGTCTCGCTCTATGCACTTATGGGCGTCGTGCACGACACTGTCACTGACGTATCACTTCTGCCTCAATTCTGTTTTTTCTCCCTCCTACAGCTTGCGTCTGTATGCCCCACTGGATGAGTCTTAATGGCTTGACTAGCACACCACATGGTCTACCGGACCAGGCGCTCCGTTTCCCCTGAGTCCTGCAAACGTTTAGTCGCACCATTTTGTTTGGCAGCTTTTTATGATAGACTTCCTCTGCAGCTCGTATAACAGCTGAAAAAGCATGATAACGGGAAAGAAGAGGAATAATTAAATAACAAAAAAATACAATATCGTTTTTTTTTTTTTTTTTTTGAGTCATCAGTCTTCCGACTGGTTTGATGCAGCCCACCACCGTGCCACCGATTCCTCTCCTGTGCCAATCTCTTGATCTCAGAGCAGCACTTGCAACTTATGTTCTCAATTATTTGCTGGATGTAGTCCAGTTTCTGTCTTCCTCTACATTTTTTCCCTCTACAGCTCCCTCTAGTACCATGAAAGTCATTTCCTGATGTCTTAACAGATGCCCTATCTTCTTCTAGTCAGTGTTTTTCACATATTCCTTTCCCCTCCGATTCTGCGTAGAACCTCCTAATTCTTTACCTTATCAGTCCCCCTAATTTTCAACATTCGGCTGCAGCATCACATCTCAAATTCTTCGATTCTCTGTTCCAGTTTTCCCACAGTACATGTTTCACTACCATATAATACTGTACTCTAGACGTACGTTCTCAGACATTTCTTTCTCAAATTAAGGCCTGTGTTTGATACTTGTAAACTGTTCTTGTCCTCCTTGCTCCGTCCGTCATTGGTCATATTAATGCCTAGGTTGCTGAATTCCTTAACTTCATCAACGTACTTCGTGACTATCAATCCTGATGTTAAGTTTTTCGTTGTTCTTATTTCTGCTATTTCTCATTACTTTCGTCTTTCTTCGATTTACTCTCAATCCATATTGTGTACTCATTAGATTGTTCATCCCGTTCAGCAGATCACGAAATTCTTCTTCTCTTTCACTCAGGATAGCAATGAAATCAGCGAATCATATCACTGGAATCCTTTATTTCACCTTAAATTTTAATTCCACTCCTGACTCTGTCTTTTATTTCCATCATTGCTTCTTCGATGTACAGATTGAACAGTAGGGAGAAAGACTACATCCCTGTCTTACACCCTTTTTAATACGAACACTTCCTTCTTGGTCGTCCACTCTTATTAGTCCCTCTAGGCTCTTGTGCATATTGTATATCACCCATCTCTCCCTATAGCTTACCACTATTTTCGTCAGAATTTCGAACGTCTTGCACCATTTTACATTGTAAAAAGCTTTTTCCAGGTCGACAGATCCTATGAGCGTGTCTCGATTTTTCTTTAGTCTCGCTTCCATTATCAACTGCAACTGCCTCTCTCGTGCTTTTACCTTTTCTAAAGCCAAAATGATCGTCATATGGCACATCCTCAATTTTCTTTTCTATTCTTATATGTATTATTATTATCAGCAGCTTCGATGCAAGAGCTGTTAAGCTGATTGTGCGGTATTCTCGCACATGTCAGCTCTTGCCGTCTTCGGAATTATGTGGATGATTCTTTTCCGAAAGTCAGATAGTATGTCGCCAGAGTCATACATTCTACACACCAACGTGAATAGTCGTTTTGTTACACTTCCCACAATGATTTTAGAAATTCTGATGGAATGTTATCAATCGCTTCTGCCTTATCTGATCTTGAGTCCTCCAAAGCTCTTTAAATTCTGATTCTAATACTGGATCCCCTATCTCTTCTAAATCGACTCCTGTTTCCTCTTCTAACACAACATACAAATCATCCTCCTCATAGAGGCTTTCAGTGTATTC
The DNA here is from genome assembly GCF_023864275.1 of Schistocerca cancellata. Lineage (NCBI taxonomy): Eukaryota > Metazoa > Arthropoda > Insecta > Orthoptera > Acrididae > Schistocerca > Schistocerca cancellata. The sequence continues at coordinate 597,651,666 of NC_064631.1, read as the reverse complement.
TTTCCACCTATCCGCTCTCTGCTCTGCATTTAGCAGAGGAATTCCCGTTGCACTCTTAATGCTGCCGCCCTTGCTTTTAAAGTCACCGAAGGTTGTTTTGACTTTCCTGTATGCTGAATCTGTCCTTCCAACAATCATTTTTCTTACAATTTCTTTACATTTTTGATGCAGCTATTTCGTCTTAACTTCCCTGCAGTTCTATTTACAGGGTGTCCGAAAAGTCTTTCCCTGATTATATAAATTGATAACTCAGGCTAGAAGTAAGATACAAATATGAAACTGGTGTCTAATTGTTTACAAACTATCAAAGTTTTTTTCACACATCAGTAATCTTCCACATGAGCGCTCTTGGTAGCAGGTAGCACATCTAGGCGATATTCAATTTCCGTCCACACATTAGCCAACATCACTGGAGGGATCGATTCAACGACTGTGGTTATCCGTTGCCGCAGGGTTTCAAGATCTGGTTCAAGTGTTCGGTAGACCTCGTCCTTGACATAATCCCCTAAAAAAGAAGTATAATGGGGTTATGTCAGGAGAGCGTGGAGACCAAACCGTTGGCCCATCACGACCAATCCATCGCCCAGGAAAGGTCATATCGATATAGGCACTGACGTCCAAACCCCAATGAGGCGGTGCACCGTCTTGCTGAAACAAGACATCGGGGTGATACTGAAGCAGCTGTCGAACAGCATACAGTTGCAACATGTCCAAATACACTGCAGATGTGTTGGTAGCCTTGGCGAAGAAGAATGGCCCGACAATTCGATCGTGCAATAGCGCGCACCAAACATTCACCTTTGGACTGCCTCTGGTGCTCTCCATGACCTCGCCAGGGGGTTGTGAACCCCAAATCGCACATTATGGCGATTCACTACTCCACTGACAAAAAAGGTCGCTTCGTCGGAAAAGGCAATTCGTCTGAGATAACTATCATCGTCCTCAATACGTGATAGCATTTCGACCCCAAAGTCATATCGACGTGTACTGTCATTGGGCAACAAGGCCTTAACGATTTGCACATTGTATGCACGAAACAATAAACATTTGTGTAAAATGTCATGGAGAGAGCTTTTTGGCATCTGTAATTCAATGAGGCCCTGCGCACCGATTTCCTCGGACTTTGCAGAAAAGACTGCCTTACAGCTTCCACCCTGTCTGCTGAGGTTCTTGGTCGACCAGACCTCGGAAGGTCAGCAACCGATCCTGTGTTCTTGAACCTCTCATACCAGGTTTTAATGCTCTTGACATCAGGTGGATTCCTTCCAAATGTTGTCTGGAAGTGTCTCTGCACTGTGGTTGGTGGTCATGTCTTATGGTACCACAGGACACACTGTGCCTTCTCCTGATTGGTTAACATGGCTTCTTGGGCACTGCACCTCATCCACTACTTACGTACTGCGAACCTAAAACAGAAAAAAACTTTGATAGTTTGTAAACAATTCGACAGAAGTTTCATATTTGTATCTCACTTCTAGCCTAACTTATCAATTTATGTAATCAGGGAAAGACTTTTCGGACACCCTGTATTTCATTCCTCGGTGACTTGAATTTCTATATTCCTGAGTTCCCCTGAACATTTTTGGACTGCCTTCTTTCATCAATCAACGGAATTATTTCCTATAGTTTCTTCACAGTTACCTTCTTTGTACCAATGTTTTTCTTTCCAACTTCTGTGATGGCTGTTTTTAGACATGTATATTCCTCTTCAATTGTACTGACTAGTGAGCTATTCTTTATTGCTGTATCTATAGCCTTAGAGAACTTCAAGAGTATCTCGTCATTCCTCAGTACTTCTGTATCCCACTTCTTTGCGTGTTCATTCTTCCTGACTAATGTCTTAAACTTCAGCCTACTTTTCATCACTACCACATTGTGATCTGAGTCCATATTTGCTCCTAGTTACGCCTTACAATTCAGTATCTGATTTCGGAAGCTCTTTCTGACCACTATGTGATCTAACTGAAATCTTCCCGTATAACCCGGCCTTTTCCAAGTATACCTTCTCCTCTTGTGATTCGCTATTACTAGCTGAAACTTGTTACAGTACTCAATTAGTCTTTCACCTCTCTCATTCCTTGTACCAACCCCATATTCTCCAGTAATCTCTTTTTTCTACTCCTTCCCCTACAACTGCAGCCGACAGCTTGTCTCCCTTTCTCTCGGTCCCGTAGTACAGGTGTCAAGAAACTGTTACACTGGAAGACGACGGATTCGCGCCCTCCCATCTGCATGATGGAGAAGGTGTGGGGATTCATCAGACCATGCAACGCTCTGCCACTGCGACAATATCCAGTGTCGATGGTCATGTGCCCATTTCAGTCGTATTTGCCGATGTCGTGGTGTTACTATTGGCACATGCGTGGGTCGTCGGCTGTGGAAACCCATCGTTAGGAGTGTTCGGTGCACTGTGTGTTCAGACACGCTTTCACTGTGTCCAGAATTAAAGTCTGATGTTAGTTTCGCCACAGTCCTCCAGCTGTACTGTTTTACAAATCTTCCCTGCCATCTGTAATGAAGGGTGGCAGCCCACTCCCACGACGTCTGGACATGGTTTCACTTGGTTTTGCCACATGCTGCAGACACTCACCACAGCACTCCTCGAACACCCGACAAGTTGTGCAGCTTCCGAAATGCTCGTGGCGATCCTCAGGACCATCGCAATCTCATACAGATCGCGCGCCTGTGCCATTCTACACACGGACAGCACACTCTCTGATACGACATGCACCGTGCGTGTGTCTGACCAACAGTCATTCCTCGCCAGGTGGCGCTCCTATATCCTGGACGGGTTTATATCGATAGTAGGTCATTGGTCATAATGTTCTGGTTGATCAGTATTTGTAAGTTAAACGTGTTTACTCTTGAAATGGTTAGTCAAAAGACAACGCAATGTCCTCTGTGATACAACGCTGTTTGGTGCTTTCAGTGTTTTATCCACTGCATGTTCGTTAAATATTTTAAGTTAATTAATGCAGCATTTTATATGCATACTATAAGCGCATCTCTTTCTCTATTGTTTACCGTGCAGTTGTGCCTAAATTTGTCCAGAAAGTGAGAAATCCACAGGTGCAACGAATTTCTTTGGCAATTTAACGTCGAGAACGTCTATTAAAATTACCCCACCTGTGGTCCCAACAGAAAGTTGTCATAAATTTTTGCGTGACAGCGGCAAGTCGTGCCTTCTCTCTACGCACAAATCGTGAAATCTCCCATCAACGACCTTTTGTTCTCAGGTTTCGTCATAACCACTTGCACTGTCTCCGTTGGCAATAGCACCGAACGGGCACAACTTTGTCGACAGTACGAACGACAGATTACCGTTGACATGGACATTTCATAATATGCGTGTGTTCCGTAAACTATATTCTAGAGAATCATGTATCACTTTGGATGAGTTTAGCATTGAATGGTACGTTTCCGTCGATAGTGATGACGTAGTCATCAACTTCCTAAAATGTCTCACGTCAACTAAACGCACAAGTTAACTCCACTGTCTTGCCTCCATAGGTTAACAACGCGTCTACGTAGCCGAATAATACATCACCTAGGTTTTTGAAACAGCTAAGACTACTGCGTCTTGTAGTATTGCATCAAGTTTATCTAACAACAACACCAACCAAAGATAGTACTAGGATGAGCGGCGAAAGACTGATTCCACCCCGAAAGAAATTTCGTTTCCCTAGTACTTACAATGTCCTACATTTGATAATGCATTACCTTTTGGCCGACCCATAATCTTCAAAGGCATGCACCTAGATACTAAATATAAAAGGCCAGTGGTGAGCAAAAGCGATGATAACTTGAAACCAATTAAAGATAATATTACGTTCATCCCTTGTCAGCAAAGATTTTTACCTCTGTAGAGGAAGGTAAAAGATAAAACTTTTTAAAAAATGGTTCAAATGGCTCTGAGCAGTATGGGACTCAACTTCTGAGGTCATTAGTCGCCTAGAACTTAGAACTAGTTAAACCTAACTAACCTAAGGACATCACACACATCCATGCCCGAGGCAGGATTCGAACCTGCGACCGTAGCGGTCTCGCGGTTCCAGACTGCAACGCCTAGAACCGCACGACCACTTCGGCCGGCAACTTTCAAAACAACGCGGTTTTGCAGGATAGGTAAATCCACAGAATTACTTGTAACATAGGAATAATCGATGTCATCGGTACTCCAGACACAGAAGAAACAGTCCTGGTTGTTTAGGGTATGCCTACAAAAATGGCAGCACTAAGAGTGATGATGTTGTATCTCGCTAAAGCACACTACGGACTCCTCCGTTCAATTAATGGAATCTCATTTCTGTCACTGTCTTTTAACTGAATGTGAGAAAAGGAACCTGAAGTTCTAACTTAGGTAAAGCTGCCGTATAAATCAATATTTACTACCTCACCATGCAAACTTTCTGGATTATGTAAAAATTAGCTACGCATTACATAATTAGGGTAATTAAGTATTACTGAAATTATGACCCCATATTCTAACTATAATAAACAGCCAAATTATGATGGTGCGTTAAATAACTAAACAATAGTCTACACAAGTGAAACTTACGACGCTTCCTACTAATAATCGAGCGAGGTGGTGTAATTGTAGGCACTGTATTCATGTTCAAGAGTACGGTGGCGCAAGGCCCCACCCGAACATCTAGACAGGTATTTTTATGATTTCTCAAAATCAGGGCGTATACCGCAACGGTTTTTTGAAAGGTCATGGCCGATCAGAGGGTATGTAAGGGCTTTCCAGCGAAACTTCTTCAGCGTAGTCCAAACAACCTGCCAGGAAAATCGTCGCTCACATGTTGTTCGCTGCACACGTTTTGCTACGAAGCCCGTACACATGCTCCTTACACTCTCGATCTCTCGCCATACGATTTCCATATTTTTTGAGTCCTTCAGAAAGACATCCGTGGCCGTTGATTTGCTGCGGACGAAGAGGTCCACGCCTTTGTCAATCAAGTTTCTGGAGGTCATAGCAAACATTTTTTTTTATGAAGACACTGACCGTCTTGTCCACAGTGGGATAAATTTATTAACAGCTATAGCGATTGCTTTTGAAATAATAAACAGTTTACTTACTTTTCTTCTGCCTGACTCGTTTTCATTTGAGTGTCCCTTACATTACTCGGACGAGCTGTAAGAATAGTGTCCCAATAAAATGCAGGAGCGGAAACTAACGACTAACCGATTTTCTAAAGTGTTTAAACAGCACCGTTGGTTGTCTGAGCGACAGGAAAAGTCAGTTACTGAATATTACGACAATTTTTTGAGAGTAGCCAAAGGAAGCAATTTTCCTTTCTTTACCGTTGAGAGTTATTAATAAGTACCTCCAGGTTTTCTGAAGTTGACTGAGCGCCAACTACAACACACAGAGAAAAATGACACATATCAGTGAATAGAATATGTCTCCAATTTTCGATTCGCAATACCCACCGGGCCACAGTTGAACTAGAGATCAGGCATGTCAAAACGTGTAGACGAATCACCCGCTTCGTATTGCTGCGACGAATTAGTTCACACCTGCCAAGAAGCAAACCAATGAACAGATTGTCAAAGCCGGCTGTCGTCCCACCCCAATATCATCGACTTAAATGAATTACACGCACATTCTGATGTCATTAACGGTGCCCATATCGAGCACTGTGATTTGAATTATACAAGTTCTGTTCAAACAATTCTGGAACATTCGTAATTTCGCGCCAGTGGTGTGTTGAAGCGAAATGCGCTCGGCATCCCTGCACACGTCCGTGTTTGATGTGTAACTGCCGGAAGTTTCATTGTTGTGTGTCTGTGTTTTATTGTTCAATGCCGTATTGAGTAGAATGTTGTGTTGTACAGTTTGCGAATTTCGAGATGGCAGAGTTAGGGGAACAAAGCGACTCCATTAATTTTGTGTGAAACACAAGAATACGTTTACAGAGACATACCAAATTATGCAGGAACCGTACAGGGATGTGTGCGAACACCGTACTCAGTGTTACGAATGGTTCCAACCAGAATGAGTTTCCACTCTGCAGCGGAGTGTGCGCTGATATGAAACTTCCTGGCAGATCAGAACTGTGTGCCGGACCGAGACTCGAAGTCGGGACCTTTGCCTTTCGCGGGCAAGTGCTCTACCATCTGAGCTACCCAAGCACGACTCACGCCCCGTCCTCGCACAAGAGCTTCTGTGAAGTATGGAAGGTAGGAGACGAGATACTGGCAGAAGTATAGCTGTGAGGACGGGGCGTGAGTCGTGCTTGGGTAGCTCAGATGGTAGAGCACTTGCCCGCGAAAGGCAAAGGTCCCGACTTCGAGTCTCGGTCCGGCACACAGTTTTAATCTGCGAGGAAGTTTCGAATGTTTCTCACGTTTTAAAAATGGACGGACGGAAATTAAAGATGATCCTCTTTCAGGAGACCCTACGTCTACCTACGACGCTCATGTCAGGAATGTCAACGAAATTGCGCGTACCAGTCGAAAAGTGACTGTCCGGGAGATTACAGGAGAAAGTAACATTTTACTTGAATCATGTTATGAACTGCTGACACACCACCTTGGAATGCATCGTGTTGCCGCCAAGTTCGTCCCACGGCTCAAGAGTCAAGACCAGAAAGACTTTTGGTTTGCAATCTGTGAAGAGCTTTTCGATCTCACAAATGAGAACGAGATGTTCCTTAAGAGAATCATAACTAGTGATGAGACGTGGGTCTATGGATATGACGTTGAGACCAAAATTCAATCTCCACAACGTATTAGAAAAGGTTACCCAAGACCAAACAGCACTCGTCAGGAATTCGTACCACAGGGACAAACTCTTAATCTATGGTACTATCGGGACGCCTTGAGAAAAAAATGGTTCAAATGGCTCTGAGCACTATGGGACTTAACATATATGGTCATCAGTCCCCTAGAACTTAGAAGTACTTAAACCTAACTAACCTAAGGACATCACACAACACCCAGCCATCACGAGGCAGAGAAAATCCCTGACCCCGCCGGGAATCGAACCCGGGAACCCGGGCGTGGGAAGCGAGAACGCTACCGCACGACCACGAGATGCGGGCGACGCCTTGAGACGCCTGCGAGAAAATGTGAGAAGGAAACGACCTGAAATGTGGCGACATGCGTCCAGCATCACGATAACGCACCCGCGCATACATCCCTGTTGGTGCGTGACTATTGCACAAAAAACGAAATCACTTTGCTGCCCCATCCTTCGAAATCTTCATACCTGGCCCCTGCGGACTTGACGAGATAGAAAGTTCGCAGGCTGCGCTTCACGCGATCCATCGACAGGCGTACCAAGACTGCTTCCGAGGTGGAAACGGCTTTGGGAGCGGTGTATCTATTGTTGAGGAAAGTGTTTCGAAGGAGATCAAGCACAACAAATACACTACTGGCCATTAAAATTGCTACACCAAGAAGAAATGCAGATGCTAAATCGGTATTCATTGGACAAACATATTATACTAGAACTGACATGTGATCACATTTTCACGCAATTTCGATGCATAGATCCTGAGAAATCAGTACCCAGAACAATAACCTCTGGCCGTAATAACGGCCTTGATACGCCTGGGCAATGAGTCAAAAAGACCTTGGATGGAGTGTTCAGGTTCAGCTGCCCATGCAGCTTCAACACGATACCACAGTTGATCAAGAGTAGTGACTGGCGTATTGAGACGAGCCAGTTGGTCAGCCACCATTGACCAGACGTTTTCAGTTGGTGTGAGATATTGAGGATGTGCTGGCCAGGGCAGCAGTCGAACATTTTCTGTATCCAGAAAGGCCCGTATAGGACGAGCAACATGCGGTCGTGCGTTATCCTGCTGAAATGTAGGGTTTCGCAGGGATCGAATGAAGGGTAGAGCCACGGGTCGTAACACATCTGAAACGTAACATCCACTGTTCAAAGTGCCGTCAATGCTAACAAGAGGTGACGGAGACGTCTAACCAATGGCACCCCATACCATCACGCCGGGTTATAAGCCAGTCTGGCGATGACGAATACACGCTTCCAATGTGCGTTCACCGCGATGTCGCCATCACGGATGTGACCATCATGCTGCTGTAAACAGAACCTGGATCCATCCGAAAAAAATGACGTTTTGCCATTCGTGCAACCAGGTTCGTCATTGAGTACACCATCGCAGGCGCTTCTGTCTGTGATGCAGCGTCAAGGGATACCGCAGCCATGGTCTCCGAGCCGATAGTCCATGCTGCTGCAAACGTCGTCGAACTGTTCGTGCAGATGGTTGTTGTTTTGCAAACGTCCCCATCTGTTGACTCAGGGATCGACACGTGGCTGCACGATCCGTTACAGCCATGCAAATAAGATGCCTGTCATTTCGATTGCTAGTGATATGAGGCCGTTGGGATCCAGCACGGCGTTCCGTATTACCATCCTAAACCCACCGATTCCATATTCTGCTAACAGTCATTGTATCTCGACCAACGCGAGCAGCAATGTCGCGATACGATAAACCGCGCGATAGGCTACAATCCGACCTTTATCAAAGTCGGAAACGTGATGGTACTCATTTCTCCTCCGTACACGAGGTATCACAACAACGTTTCACCATGCAACACCGGTCAACTGCTGTTTGTGTATGAGAAATCGGTTGGAAACGTTCCTCATGTCAGCACGTTGCAGGTGTCGCCATCGGCGCCAACCTTGTGTGAATGGTCTGAAAAGCTAATCATTTCCATATCATAGCATCTTCTTCGTGCCGGTTAAATTTCGCGTCTCTAGCACGTCATCTTCGTGGTGTAGCAATTTTAATGGCCAGTAGTGTAAAAGGTAAGAGTAGAAAAATTTTGTGGACAAAGTTCCAGAATTTTTTGAACAGACCTCGGACTCCTGACATGTGTTCTTCTTTCCGTAAGCTTTGTGTTGTAGTTTTGCGCATCCGTCTTCTTCCCAGAGGTTCCTCAAATGAGGTGAACCTTCAAATATTCACGAAATTAACTGCCTATAGTCAAATTTTACCGACTATCAGACGAAGTTGCTGTGGTGTGAGGACGGCACGCTGTCATAACATCTTAAACAACATTCTTGACCATCGTTTGGTTTTCGAAAGGGACCTCTTACCAGACTGCAGACGGCCACCACAAACTGGTCCACAGAGAGTGAGTACGAGGGCAGCTCGGATAAGAGGTTCGCCACCCGCTGGCAGCTGTAGCGATCTCGCGTGTCTCGCACCCAATGAGGAAGTCACGCAGCGGTTTGGCTCGCCGCCGTATCCCAAACGGCCGGAACCGCCCGCCCGCCGCAATTACGTGGAGCGCGCGTGCCGCGCTGGCCGGCCCCGCACCAAATAACGGTCGCCCGAGGACGCCGCAGGAGCGCCGAAACTGGCGATTAAAACGGCGGCCGGAGAATAAATTCATTAATAAAGATTCGGCGTCCGGGAATGTGGAGAGCAGGCGCGCGCGCCCCAAAAGGCGGCCTGGGCTGCGGCTGCGCGGCGCGGCACGGCGAGATACGATCTATAATAAATATAATCACGTCCGCCGGCCGTAATGGAGGGCGCGGCCGATCGCCGGCCGGCATCTGCGGATAGCGTTAATTAGATTATCTCGCGCGGCACGCCGGCCCGCACCGGCCGCCCGAGATCTGGCGGGCTGCGCCGATTCCGCCCAACACTCGCCTCCAGTCTCCACCGCCAGCTCGCTTGCACCAGAGGTCGCTGGTATCCTAATGTCGACACATGTAGCAGCAAGTAGGACACAGCGAGTCAGTCTTAACATTAAGACGTACGAGTAACTTCGGTCGTACCACAAAGGGGTGTAGGTCCTCACAATATACACAGGACTTCTATAAATGATTCATTCGTTCTATATATTCTAAAGTACGAGGGTTGTTTTTTAAGTAAGGGCCGTTTGTATTTTTAAAAAAAAGATACAAATACTTTTGTAAAAAAACTTTTATTTTCTGATTCTACACACTTTTACCTATTTTTCTACATAGTTGCCTTGTTTATTTACGCACTTGTCATACCGTACAACTAAGTTTTTAATTCCCTCTTCAAAGAATTCGGCCGCCTGCTCCGACAGCCAAGAGTTCATGGCTGCTTTCACTTCATCGTCGTCATTGAAGCGCTGCCCGCCAAGATGGTGTTTCAGGTACCGGAAAAGGTGAAAATCGCAGGAGCAAGGTCGGGGCTGTATGGTGCATGGTCCAAAACTTCCCAGCCAAAAGAATCAATCAAATCCCGAGTCTTTTGAGCGGTGTGAGGCCTAGCGTTATCGTGCAGGAGCAAAACTCCTTTTGTCAGCATGCCGCGCCTTTTGTTTTGAATTGCTCTGCGGAGCTTCTTTAGAGTTGCACAGTAGGCATCTGAGTTGATTGTCGTTCCTCGTAGCATAAAGTCCATTAGCAAAACACCGCGCCGGTCCCAGAACACAGTTGCCATAATCTTGCGCTTTGACAGCGTCTGTTTGGCTTTGACCTTGACGGGTGAGGTTGTGCGTCGCCATTCCATCGATTGTCGCTTGCTTTCGGGAGTGATATGGGATACCCATGTTTCATCTCCAGTGACAATTTGACTCAGCATGTCATCCCCTTCTTCCTCGTAACGAATCAAAAAGTCCAATGAAGTGGCAAATCTCTTCCCTTTGTGATCCTCTGTGAGGAGTCTGGGTACCCACCGACAACACAGTTTCCTAAAGTTTAGGTTTTCAGACACAATTTTCTACAAAACCGATCTTCAAACTTGTGGAAATTCCAAAGAAAGAGTGGAAATTGTGAATCTTCTATCCTCACGAATCTTTGTTTCGACTGCAGCCACCAAATCATCAGTCATCACAGAGAGCCAGCCTGAGCGTTCTTCGTCATGGACGTTTTGACGGCCATTTTTGAACTCTCTAACCCATTGACGCACTTAACCTGCACTCATTGCATTCAAGCCATAAACTTCTATTAACTGACGATGAATTTCTGCAGCTGATAGGCTTCTCGCGATAAAAAAACGTATCACTGACCGTATTTCACACGCGGCGGGCGATTCAATAATCGTAAACATTATAATGTAGCACAGCGAGGCGTACACGTCAGCTACAGAGCTGAGACTGGCATCAGTGTGAACGGGAAGGATGCCGGCAAGTGGCGCGGTGGCTTGTTGCGGCGTCCGCGCGAACTACCGGACTATACGCGCGAACGGCCCTTACTTAAAAAAACAACCCTCGTATTTCATGCGCAAATACCCCTATGGAAACTGAAAATAGCGCACCCAGAGGGAACAAAGGTACAATGGCGAAACTTTGCAGATAAGCGCAGAAATTTACGATATACAAATAATCGGAGTTTGCTGCCAATTTTGACGGTACAAACCCCCGTTACTAGATGAATATTTCTAGTATGCAAGGATTGTTTGGTGGAGAGCGACCGCGCTACATGGTGCGTGATTCGCGGAATCGCGTGGTGCGCCCACGCGAGGTTTGCAACGGTCGGTGTGATGTCTCCGCGACCGGGCGACCACGTGGCCCGCAGCTTGGGGCATTGTTTGGTTTTTCTCACATTACACTAAAACTATGTAACTTACGGTGAAGAGCGATGGGGCAGTGGATTGTGGTCAGCAATATGCACCTTCTGAAAGATCGATCTTTATTTCAAGTCACGAGACGCCACAGTTATAATAACCTCAAAATCGGTTAATACCACGAATATTGAAAGATTAATAAAAATAGTAAATAACAACTTACAGGGATACGTGAGCACTCATTAAAAACGTTTCGTCATAGCGGATCGAGTGCCGTAGTCATATGTGAAGATCATAAATAATTAATCCCGTAAAGAGCAGTAAACAAAGTTTGAGGGAAAATTGTTTGTAAAATTCAATAGAAAATTCATGACGTGAAGAACGGCAATATATAATATTTTGGGTGGCATCACACGTATTTTAAACTAGTTAAGTAATACTATACACTTAACTTGCAATAGTTTACATTGTTTGCAAATTATTATTAACATTTATCGCCCATGATTAATTAGTTATTATAGATATGAAGATTTTGAGCACCGAAATGTGTAGACCGCTACAGATTACGTCTAAAAACGGTGCTATATTAAAACTTTGCAGCACAGATGTAAACAAACAAATTTGGGCTAAGTGGCGAAACTTGCAAAAACTAAAACTTAATTTGCGGGCGATACAATAATCCTAGAAATTAATGTGACATAGTAAATAAGATGTACTTTTTAGCGCGGTTCCGATGTCGAGGGATGTATGTATCAAAATTTGTAACCTTAACTCGTTCGATTCGTACTTGCATAACCAGGGGGTTGACGTCCGAGCCTATACAAGCGAGCGGCCATCTTGGCCAGGGGTCAGTCGTTGGTCTGTCGTTTTGGAGAGTGGGTGGCGAGCGAGCCCCACTTGAGGGTGGCCCATGTGGTCGTTTGAGAATTCTTTTTCGCGCCGATTTATTTCGACAAAGAGTATTGTTTAATAGTGCAAGTGTGCAAGCATATATTTGGTGAACTGGAAGTGCTACGATTATTTGTGTGAGTGCGATTTACGAGGTATACATCGTCGTAAGTGAAAATGGGGCGTACTGTGATTTCGCGGCAAAACTGTTAGAACAAAGAGGACAGTGGGACTTGTGGTTCTGTTCGAATTGATTGAATAACTTTCGATTGTAGCAGCCTACATTACTGCTATTGGGGGCTCGGAGTCAAATTATTATTAAAGTAAAACTGTAAACCGTCTCACCAGTTAAATTTCTTGTGTGAAAGGAATGGACAACGCCAATAAATAGTGATTGAACTGTGTCGTGAAAAACTGATTTTAATATAATGATCACCTAATTCTTGTTCCCTAGCATAAACTTTACTTATGTCTGAGTGAATAATTAATTTAAAACTATAATAAATGCACGGGTGTGGAAGTGTATTAATGCACCAAGTGTGGAAATCATTCCTCGAGACTCACGTGAGAGCCAAAATTTGCAGTAACATTTTTAACCAACATTTGTATATGCACATTCTTGTGAAAACGCTGCAACCGCACTTCTTCTTTTTATTTTTACCGCCCCGTCGCGCAATGCACATGCACACAGACCCCGCAGTGGCGCTGCAATCGGGCGAAGGACTCTGTAATGGCGCATAGTGGACCAGCCATACACGTGACGATCACATCCAGACTCAGGTGCAGAATGCTAAGTAGGGGTGTCAGGCGACATTGGTCACAGATAAGACAGTATGAGAGGCGCCTAACTATCGGCATGAACCTCCCGCCGGAGGTTCGAGTCCTCCCTCGGACATGGGTGTGTGTTTTGTCCTTAGCGTAAGTTAGTTTAAGTAGTGTGTAAGTCTAGGGAACGATGACCTAAGCAGTCCGGTCCCTTAGGAATTCACACACATTTGAACATTTTGAACATCGGCATGAAAACCACAGGCTGGTCGACACGGCCTGTGGTTCGCCGGGTCGATCGGTCGGAGTGTTCCGTCAGAAGAAGTTTGGAGCAGCGGGTACGAGATGACACCCACGTGCGATGTACCAGGTCTGGAGCGACTAGGTGAGGGGATCGAAGGTTCGTGCAGTAAGCGATCAGAGATCACACAGTGACTCGCTCTACGACACAAGCAGACCTACGGGTCCCAGTTGTTTGAAAACCCATTTCCAGACAGTTTGCTGATGTGAATTTGCGGTCCAGGCACGCTTCTCGTATAGTGCAGCGCGGACGTCAATATGAAATACGTATTATAGCTTCCACAACGAAACGTTGTCTTGAAACCTGCAGAAAACCAACAGAAATTCTCTTCGTATGTAAAGTATATTAGCGGCAAGACACAATCAGTGCCTTCTCTGTGCGATAGCAATGGAAATACTATCGACGACAGTGCTGCCAAAGTATAGTTCCGAAATTCCTTCACCAAAGAAGACCAACTAAACATTCCAGAATTCGAATCGAGAACAGCTGCCAACACGAGTAGCTTAGAAGTAGATATCCTCAGAGTAGTGAAGCAACTTAAATCACTTTACAAAAACAAGTCTTCCGGTTCAGACTGTATACTAGATATGTTCCTTTCAGAGTATGCTGATACACTGGCTCATTCGTTAGATGTAAGATGCGTACCCAAAGACTGGAAAGTGGCACAGGTCACACCAATATTCAAGACAGTAGTAGGAGTAATCCACTAAATTACAGGCCCGTATCATTAACGTAGATATGCAGTAGGATCTTGGAACATATATTGTATTAGAACATTATGAATTACCTCGAGCAGAACGGTCTATTGACACACAGTCGTTCTTGTGAAACAGAACTAGTTCTATTTATGGATGTCCATCCTATTGCATGGACGATGGACTTCTGCTGATGATATGTACGAGAAAAAGTACCACCACAGCCATATCTTGAGCATGTCGTTATTGCCCCACACGACCAGTTTTGGCGGCACGTTACCGCCACCCTCACGCTCTATCACTACTAGAGTACTAGATTTCCTGGGCACATTTATTGTAGAGTCCTTGTTACTAGCGCACGTGGGCTAACGTTCCTCAGGAGTCTCTACACCCAAAGGCGTTTTTCGCTGCAGCGGGATCTTCTCACGAAATTCCAATTACCAACTTTCTCTTCCTAATGCGTAAATATTTTGTTGGCGCTGACCTATATAGGGAGAAATAAACTTCATAATAAAATAAGAGTAATCAGAGCTCGCATTGAAAGATGTGGGTGTTCGTTTTCCCGCGCGCTGTTCGAAATTTGAATAACAGAGAATTATTGTGAAGGTAGTTCGATGAACCCTCTGCCAGTGTGATTTGCAGAGTATCTTTGTAGATGTAGATGCAGTTAACACCAAGACATCGCCGACACCGTCTACAGTGGTACCAAAACAGAGCGACATGAATTGACGCGGACAGGCAAAACGTGTTGCTTAGTAACGATTCACCATTCATTTTGGGGACAGATGATAACCGCATACGGGTGTGAGAGCAGCTTGGTGAACGGTTCAGTTCCAAACACGCTGCGCGCCTTATACCACCCGCCTACATGGCGTAATGGTCTGGGGGCATGGCCTACGATAGCAGACACCTCTAATTGTGGTACGTGTGTCCTCAATGGACCAGCGTTATTCTTCGACACCATGATGGATCTTTCCTACTGGTGTACCAGGGGCACTTTTCCAGCAAAATAATACTCGTCTGCATACAGCTCGAGTTCCTCAAGACTTCCTACGTCATATTCCTACTCTTCCATGACCGGCCTGCTAACCAGAATTGTCTCCTAAAGAGCTTGTGTGGGACCAGCGGAAAAAGCAGAACCCTCCGTGTTACTCTGTACGTTGTTCGGAGGTGGCTGTTCAGGATTGGTGGGAAAATCTGCCTCAGGACATCAGACTCCAAGCAACTCGATGCCGAAACGTGTTGCGCGTGTATTGCAGAAAAAAGTGGTGAAACGCCTTATTGATGTACTGTATCTGTCTACTTGTACTCAGTGTACTTGTTTCATGTCTTGATTTTGGGATCAAGTGAATCTCTTATCTGTATTGTTATGTCTAATAAATTTCATTTCCATCCAATGCTCCCCTCTGGGTACGCTATTTCCAATGCTCCTGAGTGTATGACTGATGCTTGAATAGAGCGACAAACTCACCAAGTTTGCAACGTGTTCACCAGTTGGTGTTACGACTGCATTGCCTTGACAAAACGGCGACAAAGCAAGAAAAGAGCTTTTGTGTGTTTGAGTTTGCGTGGCGAGAGTGAAGTAAAGTGTAGTACGCAGTTCAAAAAATCAACGTCCCATGTAGACCACGAACAAGGAATAGGGCTGCAAGTACTGTGGAACATTTTGTGATTGCAGTTAAGTTTCAAACGGTACTGTCTGCAACTTGTGCAACAATTAAAACGGGAACATTACGTCCGGCGCTTTCAATTTCGCATCACAATACAGAAAGCATTCAACGTACAGTTCGCAGCTCGTGGTCTCGCGGTCGCGTTGTCGCTTCCCGAGCACGGGGTCCCGGGTTCGATGCCCAGCGGGGTCAGGGATTTTCACCTGCCTCGAGGTGACTGGGTGTTTGTGTTGTCCTCATCATTTCATTATCATTCATGAAAGTTGCGAGAAAGGTTGGGAATTTGTACGGGCGCTGATAACCGCGCAGTTGAGTGCCCAACAAACTAGACATCATCATTATCATTCGATGAACATTTTGTCTCCCTGCAGATATTCAGGGACGAAGCAAACTTCCAGTTATCTGAAGAAATTAATCGAGGACAATGAACACACACATGAAATTGTGGCGTATTGTGAAAAAAATGGTTCAAATGGCTCTGAGCACTATGGGACTTAACATCTGTGGTCATCAGTCCCCTAGAACTTAGAACTTCTTAAACCTAACTAACCTAAGGACATCACACACATCCATGCCCGAGGCAGGATTCGAACCTGCGACCGTAGCAGTCGCGCGGTTCCGGACTGAGCGCCTAGAACCGCTAGACCACCGCCGCCGGCCGTATTGTGAAGCTGTGTTTGTGTGGGCAATTTTTCTGCTCCAAGAAGGCTGTAGCGGATACCTCTTATCTTTATACGTTGCAACTGTGGTTGTTTCTACAACAGAATGCTGATTCCGAGAATTTCATCTTCCAACAAGACGGGGCACGCCGTTATTGGAGCATCGATGTTCGTCGCCCCCTAAACGACGAATTTACCCATCGCTGGTCTGACAGTAGTTGTGAAGCGGATGTGCTTCTTTTTCCTCGGCTCCCTATCTCGCCTGACCTAACGCGCTCTGAGTTTGTCCTTTGGGGATACATTAAGAACTGTGATTACGCGCTCCCGCTGCCAAGAACACCGGAACAGCTCAGAGAATGCGCCAGTGCTGCTGTGGTGGCCATTTACAGGATGTTGCTGTGTTGCTACACGACGAAAGGAACGAACGTCACTGCTGCTTGGACGTGTGTCGTGTAACCAGAGGGGCACTCACAGAACATTCGTAGTGTGTAAAATGCAAACTTGGCGGTTTTACTCATGCAACAATCTTATTTATACATGCAATATTTTTGAAAATGTAGAGTTTTGGAAACCATGCATCGTTTACTGGAGCCCTGCATATGAATGACTCAGTCGACAACATTAGAAGCTCCGTGAGGCTCTCCACAGATGGTACTGTTGCATACAGAGAAACTTCAGCTCTCCGAAGTCGTGCTATAATGCTGCAACAAGGGTCGATGCTTGCTGGAGGGATTGGTAGTTTACCTTCAAAGTAAAAAAAAAAAAAAAAAATTGACGTATTGCTCATAAATAGGAGGAATAGGCCGAAAGACCCAACTGCAGAACAATCGCTGGAAACTGTCATATCCATAAAATACCTAGGAGTATGAGTAAGGGGCGATTTAAAGTAGGACGACGTCATAAAATTAATCGCAGGTAAGGTAATGCCAGACAGATTCCTTGGTAGAATCCTCAGGATTTGTAGTCCGACCAGAAAGGATTCACGTTACAAAACTCCCATTCGACCAACGTTTGAACTTTGCTCGTCAGTCTGCGATCATAATGTGGTTTACTGTTGAAATTATGAGAGGATACAGTCTTAGAACAGTGTATGCATACATTGCTTCATCCAACGTAAATCGCGAGAAAAGACCAAGAACGTAAAAGCAGAGTGATTCTTCGGATTACCAATAACCGTACTTCCTGCGATCTACTCGCGACTGGAGCAGGGGAAAAGGGTGAAGGGCTGTGGTACACTCCACCACACACCGCAAGGTGACTCATGGATGATAGATACAGATATACACTCCTGGAAATTGAAATAAGAACATCGTGAATTCATTATCCCAGGAAGGGGAAACTTTATTGACACATTCCTGGGGTCAGATACATCACATGATCACACTGACAGAACCACAGGCACATAGACACAGGCAACAGTGCATGCACAATGTCGGCACTAGTACAGTGTATATCCACCTTTCGCAGCAATGCAGGCTGCTATTCTCCCATGGAGACGATCGTAGAGATGCTGGATGTAGTCCTGTGGAACGGCTTGCCATGCCATTTCCACCTGGCGCCTCAGTTGGACCAGCGTTCGTGCTGGACGTGCAGACCGCGTGAGACGACGCTTCATCCAGTCACAAACATGCTCAATGGGGGACAGATCCGGAGATCTTGCTGGCCAGGGTAGTTGACTTACACCTTCTAGAGCACGTTGGGTGGCACGGGATACATGCGGACGAGCATTGTCCTGTTGGAACAGCAAGTTCCCTAGCCGGTCTAGGAATGGTAGAACGATGGGTTCGATGACGGTTTGGATGTACCGTGCACTATTCAGTGTCCCCTCGACGATCACCAGTGGTGTACGGCCAGTGTAGGAGATCGCTCCCCACACCATGATGCCGGGTGTTGGCCCTGTGTGCCTCGGTCGTATGCAGTCCTGATTGTGGCGCTCACCTGCACGGCGCCAAACACGCATACGACCATCATTGGCACCAAGGCAGAAGCGACTCTCATCGCTGAAGACGACACGTCTCCATTCGTCCCTCCATTCACGCCTGTCGCGACACCACTGGAGGCGGGCTGCACGATGTTGGGGCGTGAGCGGAAGACGGCCTAACGGTGTGCGGGACCGTAGCCCAGCTTCATGGAGACGGTTGCGAATGGTCCTCGCCGATACCCCAGGAGCAACAGTGTCCCTAATTTGCTGGGAAGTGGCGGTGCGGTCCCCTACGGCACTGCGTAGGATCCTACGGTCTTGGCGTGCATCCGTGCGTCGCTGCGGTCCGGTCCCAGGTCGACGGGCACGTGTACCTTCCGCCGACCACTGGCGACAACATCGATGTAATGTGGAGACCTCATGCCCCACGTGTTGAGCAATTCGGCGGTACGTCCACCCGGCCTCCCGCATGCCCACTATACGCCCTCGCTCAAAGTCCGTCAACTGCACATACGGTTCACGTCCACGCTGTCGCGGCATGCTACCAGTGTTAAAGACTGCGATGGAGCTCCGTATGCCACGGCAAACTGGCTGACACTGACGGCGGCGGTGCACAAATGCTGCGCAGCTAGCGCCATTCGACGGCCAACACCGCGGTTCCTGGTGTGTCCGCTGTGCCGTGCGTGTGATCATTGCTTGTACAGCCCTCTCGCAGTGTCCGGAGCAAGTATGGTGGGTCTGACACACCGGTGTCAATGTGGTCTTTTTTCCATTTCCAGGAGTGTAGATGTAAACGGCAACTGCTCGGGTGAAGTGCAGCTGATAGCTGTTTTGTGCAGCCTGCTACCCACTGGCGGGAAACAGTAAAACAACAAGCAAACAAAACACTCGTGACTCAAGTTGACACCCGCATCTTCTTTAGAGAGCAAGAGAAATGGGGTTTGTCTGCAACTCGAAGTCGAGCGAACATTTTGTTTCTTTCGCACTATCAGGGAGACCCGACAGTTCGTATAGAGCCAACTATTTGAAAAGGCTTGGTCCCTAAGTGGAATATTTGTGTATAATTTAAAAAAAAAGGGAGCGGCTCTGGTGAAACTGTGGAACAAGGCGTACACATCCCTCTAAATCACCAGTCTATGGAATTGGAGAGGATTTCGAGGCCGTTTACTGACGTACTGCCTATTGGCTTCCGTCTTACGATCTTCCCAACATTAATTTGTCGGTTTTCCCGTAAAATTTTTTTATGTTTCCTGTTCGATACTTTTATAGGTGTTGTGTACATGTGTGGTCCGCGGTTCTGCAGTGATAACTGCAAGCTGTCTGCCTTGCTTGCAAATCATCACACTGTATGTAATACGAGGGATATTCGGAAAGTAAGGTCCGATGGGGTGCGAAATGCAAATCACAGTGAAAATCAGATGAAGCTTTGCACAGATGTGTTGGTCAGTATTTCTAGTATGCCCGTCGATCTCGTCACGTCGCTCTTTTCAGTTCAGAACGCAAAGTGAGCACATACAGAGGCTTAGAACAAAAGTGTCTCCCGCCACATACAAGTGCCTGGTGTGAGATTTCACCTGATGTCATGCAGCCCAGATGACATAACTGTCATGCGTTTCCTTCTGCATGACAATTGTCGGCCGCACTCTGAAGGGGCAATGAACATGCTCCTGCAGCGTTTTCTATGGGAAGTGTTTGATCACCCAAAATCATCCTTTCTGGCCGGACTGCAAATCCTGAGGATTCTACCAATGAATCTCTCTGGTATCACCTTACCTGTGATTAATTTCTTGACGTCGTCCCACTTTAAATCACCCCGTACGCATACTCCTAAGTATTTTATGGATATATCGGTTTCCCGTGATTGTTCTGCAGTTGGGTTTTTCCGCCTATAAACTGTGATATTATTGTGACGCTATTTTTCCCTTGTAAAATAGATACCATTATTAGGAAATAATGGTATCCGTTTTACAAGGGAAAAGTAGCGTCATAATAACACCACAGTTTAGAAATATAGAAATCAATTTGTAATGTTTGTAAACTATCGGATCTACTCATAAATTAGTTGCAAGGAAGAAAAGATGATACCAAAGCCACTCATATTCAATTAAAATATCGCTTGGAGGGAAGGACTTGTAAATTTTGCATCACTGACAATCGAGATCGAAATACCCGGAAATTAACGCAGAATTTTCTCAGTAGTGAAATGTAGTATATTCGTAAAGTCACTAGGGGTAGGCACTGTACGAGGCTCTCGCCGTCACTGGCTGAGAATTTTCCTGAACAAGGAGGCAGCTGTTTTGCCACGATGTGTATAGATGACTGATATATGTTCTGATGTGCATATTCAAGTGGGGGAGTCCTTGGCCCGTTCTTCCGTCTCTAAGGGCCTCTCCACGGTCCTCGTGCCTTTTTGAACCACAGTTCCTATCCCCGGCTTAGCGACGCCACCCCATTAAGCGAGAACATTCAAGTCGTTCGGTCACGGAAGCACGCGTATCCTTTCCCGTAGTCCTTGCCATGTATGAGCGTTACCCGAATGAATGCCGTCAGCTACTTCCGCGTCGCACCACCAGTGGATAAATTCTACTCTCACATTCCAAACTTGACAGACTTTGCTCTTTTTCCCAGGTAAGTCACACGTAAAACCATAGCAATCAATTTATCTGCTGGATCACTGCGACATGTGACTAAACAGTTACGTCAGCAAACATTCACCGTCCATCCGCCACGAGCAGTAGAGAGTGCTTCATTGACAATACCAGCCACTCATGTTGGTGAAATGCCAGAAAAAATCGTCATACGTCGGCCAGAAATCCAGATTTGCGACGGACAAAACATCAACCTATGAAATTCCCATGGCTGAGGGGAGACAGCTTCTACAGAATTGACACATTCACGACATATTGTACACCGCTCGTCCAAAGAGGTCCGAGACTGATTTTATTCCTGGCGCACAAGCAACATCAGCGCAGTAACTACCTCAGCAGATTGCATTAACAACTGGAAACAACAGATGTTCATTCGGTTCTGAAAAGGGCAGCGTCAAGCAGAGCACTTGCGACCATAGTGTGTTAACGTTGCTGTGTCGCAAATCGCTATGGAGTAACGAACTGAACATCTCCAAATCAAGAGTTCAAGACATTATTCAGAATCTTTTTAAGAAGTGAAAAGTGTGTGTAAAGAGTCTCCTTCACACCTTAACTCCCGAACAAAACGCATGGGCGCCTGCTGCGACTTGTCTGAAAAGAAAAACGTGGACAATTCTTTCCTGGAAAAAAAATCATCACGGGTGACGAGAGTTGGTGTTATCGATACGAACTTACCACAAAACAACACAGTGCAGAATGGGACTCTGATACCTCGCAAAGGCCCAAGCTGGCAGTTCATGTGTTGTAGTCAGGTGGGGGAAGGGGAGGGGGGGGGACTATGTAGAACACCAAAAGCATCGATACCACCATCTTAACTTTCCTCTCGAAACTTTCTGGACATACATGATATGATGGGTAGAAATTTAGCTTCGTAAGATCAAGATGTACAGTATAAACCAATAAATGTTCCATTGGTTTTTATGTGGAGGTGCAACGTGGAAGTTTACCCAAAGAATGGAGAGAACTCTGAAGGTCTTCAAAAATGTTGACTTAGACGTTGAGAATCAGCAAAAACGGAGAGGTGTGGAAAAAGAAAGTAGCACCGAACATAACAACCAAACTGAAACAAAACTTATGAACTTGAAAACGTAGTGAAATGAGACGAGGAAATTGTACGAGAAGTGTTGATAAGAAATATTGATTCGATAAGACGATAGGGGAACACCAACACAATGATTGCTAACTAACGATAGAAAGTACGTAAGGTGGCAGTAGATGAAGAGGAGCAGACTGGCAAGAGAAAATGCCGGAGAGTTGTTGGCGAGGCAAGGGACGACTTACACTCCTGGAAATGGAAAAAAGAACACATTGACACCGGTGTGTCAGACCCACCACACTTGCTCCGGACACTGCGAGAGGGCTGTACAAGCAATGATCACACGCACGGCACAGCGGACACACCAGGAACCGCGGTGTTGGCCGTCGAATGGCGCTAGCTGCGCAGCATTTGTGCACCGCCGCCGTCAGTGTCAGCCCGTTTGCCGTGGCATAAGGAGCTCCATCGCAGTCTTTAACACTGGTAGCATGCCGCGACAGCGTGGACGTGAACCGTATGTGCAGTTGACGGACTTTGAGCGAGGGCGTATAGTGGGCATGCGGGAGGCCGGGTGGACGTACCGCCGAATTGCTCAACACGTGGGGCGTGAGGTCTCCACAGTACATCGATGTTGTCGCCAGTGGTCGGCGGAAGGTGCACGTGCCCGTCGACCTGGGACCGGACCGCAGCGACGCACGGATGCACGCCAAGACCGTAGGATCCTACGCAGTGCCGGAGGGGACCGCACCGCCACTTCCCAGCAAATTAGGGACACTGTTGCTCATGGGCTATCAGCGAGGACCATTCGCAACCGTCTCCATGAAGCTGGGCTACGGTCCCGCACACCGTTAGGCCGTCTTCCGCTCACGCCCCAACATCGTGCAGCCCGCCTCCAGTGGTGTCGCGACAGGCGTGAATGGAGGGACGAATGGAGACGTGTCGTCATCAGCGATGAGAGTCGCTTCTGCCTTGGTGCCAATGATGGTAGTATGCGTGTTTGGCGCCGTGCAGGTGAGCGCCACAATCAGGACTGCATACGACCGAGGCACACAGGGCCAACACCCGGCATCATGGTGTGGGGAGCGATCTCCTACACTGGCCGTACACCACTGGTGATCGTCGAGGGGACACTGAATAGTGCACGGTACATCCAAACCGTCATCGAACCCATCGTTCTACCATTCCTAGACCGGCAAGGGAACTTGCTGTTCCAACAGGACAATGCACGTCCGCATGTATCCCGTGTCACCCAACGTGCTCTAGAAGGTGTAAGTCAACTACCCTGGCCAGCAAGATCTCCGGATCTGTCCCCCATTGAGAATGTTTGTGACTGGATGAAGCGTCGTCTCACGCGGTCTGCACGTCCAGCACGAACGCTGGTCCAACTGAGGCGCCAGGTGGAAATGGCATGGCAAGCCGTTCCACAGGACTACATCCAGCATCTCTACGATCGTCTCCATGGGAGAATAGCAGCCTGCATGCTGCGAAAGGTGGATATACACTGTACTAGTGCCGACATTGTGCATGCTCTGTTGCCTGCGTCCATGTGCCTGTGGTTCTGTCAGTGTGATCATGTGATGTATCTGACCCCAGGAATGTGTCAATAAAGTTTCCCCTTCCTGGGACAATTAATTCACGGTGTTCTTATTTCAATTTCCAGGAGTGTAGTTTCACTGGTCACAGCAGGAAATATTACAATATTAGGGAGTATAAGGCTATATAAATACATATTCATCCTTGTTGTCAGATATAACTACATCCTTAGTTAGTAAAATATTTATATTCACTTCCTGTATTATTATTACTGTCCACACGTTTTCTGTTAACGATATTGACTGAATAACGTTTCGCCAAAGCATAGTCGACCGTACTCGGTAATAAGTAAAAGAGCTTCTGAACAGTGAAGATTAATATTGGCAATACCACCCAACATTTATTTCCATCCGAATAACAGTAATTTCCATTTTTATGGCCAAGAATTAATTACATAATACTCTTAATTTCCTAAAACATTATTCCTAGGTACAAAATTTATGTTACTCCACGAAAATTCCGAAGGTTAAAAAAATGTGCCAAGCTCCTTGTGCATCAATCTTTCTTCATTGTTTGTTACTCTTACGAGCTTTATTGTATTAGAAGTTTCCCATGGTCTATAGAATATTTTAATTTTACGGATCACAACCACTTCGTCCACGACAACTCTTGCCTTAGATCCAAAATTATCAGCTCTGAGAGTCACCTTGAGATCGTTACATGTGCTCATGTAGCCTATTCTAGGCTGTAACTCGAAATGTTTGGAAGACTTTCAATGTAATTACGTGAACCACTGATTATGCCTTCAACATCAGGAGACAAAAGCGCTAGGTCGACAACAGTTTGAATTTCAGATTGCTGCCTATCAGCTCTCCTATGTAACGCACACTGGACTCGTATTCCAGAGAGCAGTGGTTCTACTCCTCCTCCACGCATTCAGGTTTTTCGTGACTTCTCTAAGTCGCTGAAGGCGAGTGCCTTTGAAACGGCACAATCCAAGGTTTCGGACCGTCTGTAATGATCTCATCGTCGAAGGAATGTTAAATCTTAATCTTCATTTCTTCCTTTCAAATGTAATGCAAATAATATCACACATGAAGTGCGCTACAGAAAGTATGCATATGCGAAGGAAAAAATATTTGCAGGCGAAAGCCATCTGAGGAGCCTCTTTTTAAAATGCTACAAGCAAAATATGAGTTACTATTCCTTTCAGCGCTTATTTTTTCCTTTAAAAGTAGAGAGAGTAGCGTCCATTTTACTTATACCATCCAACCAGTATACTGAGCAAGACAAAACGAAATAAGTGGAGCTTGCTGGAAGGACACAGCGATTTATTGAAGTTGAGGAAGTGTGAATTTTTTCCTGAGGTGGTGAGAGGAAATAGCAGTCAGAAGTTTTACGAAGTAGCATGAATAGAAATAGGTTGTCAAACATGAGAAGAACGCGGTTCTTCCAAGTGCGGCAGTCCGCCATGGGCTGTTAGATGCTTCGTTAAGAACCTACAGATGAAGTTTTATTCTCATTCCTTCAGCTCCGACAGCAAACGGCGCCATTAAGTCACGTTAGCGGCGTAGTATCATTTGGCCTTCCGTACGTCTGTTCTTCCTGTCAAACAAGCGGCAGTTACTCGAGAACCAGAGGCACGTCTCGAGGCATCTGCGCTGATTTATGGAGACATCTGAGTGATTCGACACCTGTATATTTTACTTCCTCTTACTCATTATCTTTACTGCTTGTGTGAGGGCACTTGCGTGACTACCACTTGTTCATTGAACGAATTGGACGCCAGGAATTCTGATACTAACACTTACTCAAAAACAAGAGCTAGATCTCGTCATACGTTTCTTATTCCCAGTTATCTTTATATCTGTATGCTACTAAAAATACGTGTCCAGCACTGCAAATGTCGATAGTATGCGCTGTGTACCTTGTTTGGAAACAAACTCGTTCCATTCAGTAGCCGTAACTGCTCTGGACGACAGTAATCCGCACTTTACTCACCAGATTCAAGCTTTGATTCAGTAACTCTAGATTCTGTCTCGGAATTTTATTTTATTTTATTTTATTTTATTTATTTATTTATATTTTTTTGCGGCGTTCTTAGTACTACAGTAATTGTGACAGTCAGCAGTATTGATAGTTTTACTGATGAAGAATTTGCCGATATTTCCCTCGTGTATGGCTTCACTGAGTATCATCATGCTAAGCTTTTTCCCGCCGCGAAGGCGACCACACCGCAGTAATTTTGCATCAGTAGATAAGTTGTACGTTTTGATGACAGCATATTGCAGGACTTTTCACTGCTTCAAAAGAGTATGCAATGCTCCGTCCCCTATATGTACCACTAAAATCAGGTTAATTGCTATTGAAAGCCTTTCATATCCACTCTCCCGTCACCGATAATTCTAATTATTGTGGGTTGCCAGCCTCACTATAAAAGGTTCACCGCGGCAGAAAATGGGAATTATTCTAAACGGAAATCGCTGCCTCGTCTGACAGTCGCAAGGACTCAACGTCCATTCGTACGGTTTGTCGAATCGATGGGAAATCAATGCAGTAATATATACAAACATAGCTTAACATCACACACAGATTACGGCAGACACTGAGAAAGTAATGGTGGAAAATAGGAAACATAACACTTACTGATGAGAGACTAAATGTTAAAAAGACTTGCCAATGTAATTTAAACACGATATCCTTAAGTAACCGTTCCCATCCTTTCACACTTCGACGAGTAAGGTTCCATCTAATCTCTGTATTTATCCTGCTTGACAAATAAGATTTAATCTAGCCTCTATTATACCCATAGGTACTTCTAGCTCTTCCTGAAAACTAGTGAAACCCACAACTACCTGTCCCGACGGATCAGAAAAAAATTAATACATCCTTTTAGAGTTTTATAATTCACTCAAGATTTATTGTTGCAGCAGTACATACGGAATACATGAAACGATAACGCTTACAGATTAGTAGCACAAGCGGTTCTGAGGTACCAGTTTACGACCCGTGCTAAAACAGCCATATTAGGTCGTGGTGTCGCAAGCGGTTACTCTGGCATCAAGCTGTGGCGAAACAAGCGCTGTAACATTTGATACAGAGGCGAGACTTCTAGTAGCGCCACGCCACCACAACGCGTCTGTGCGTAGCACATAAGTACTGCACCATAATTTAAGAATGAAATTAATAGCAAAATTTGCTCTTCCAAACTTTGTCAACATATGCTTCGGTGTATTAACGTTTAAATTGCCAAATCTCAGATTGATCAGATGAATATCTTTCCCTGAATACATAGTTTTCAGAAAAAAATAAGTGGCGCTAGATAATAAAGCTAGGAAGACAAAAACTGGTCATAATGTGCAAATGTAAGTCAAAATTAACTGTTACAAGTTCCGGCTTGATTAGAGGAATATTTTGGTCAGAATCCACGTATTTCAGAAAATTTGAAGGCGCTAAATATTAGACTTGGAAATATTTAAATTTTTATGACGCTCCAGTTCAACAGGAAAAGAGTAACTAGGTGTCCCCATTGAGCTATCACTAATAGTTTTCGCGTAATGTACTGAAAACTAAATTTAGAACAAAATGTCCTTGTTTGTAGTAGATTAAGTATCAGTTATATTAATGCTAGAAAGTTCTGGTTACAGCACGTGATGAAATCTATTAAACAAATTTCTAGGTCTCTTAAAGTTGTAGTTCAGAGGTCATGTTCAGCTGTCAGTTACGTTCTAAAAATTCTAGACGGCAAAGTTTACATGTAGGCGAGCTAAAACATTTTCTGTGATTAAAACCTACTCACCTACAGTCAAACAAAAATTAAGAAGATTCTAAATTGATTCATGACATTGTTATAAAACATTGTGTGTCTGAGAAAGCGACCGTTTAGACGCTACTACCGTGGGCATACAGCGGATAACAGCAAGTTTTCCCTTGGTCGTCCGCTGCGTCCGTATATAAAGACGGCCGGAGAGGCAACACTTCGCACCCAGCTAACGTACGGTCCACGTCAGTCAAACGCTGGAGTACGCGATGCCTCGGATGACGTCACAGCCAGACCGCAACTAAACTCATGTTTTCAGTACAAATAGGAAATGAAATCGCGAGGACTCTACACCGACCTGGATCTCTTAGATTTTGTGGAAGTAACTGTAACGGTGCCGCCCGTAATGCTGACAGATCCGTGTGGCAAGAGGCGACAATTATTTTCCACTTTATATTATTTAGATTATCTGAAGTCAGGGCGAAAGACAATTTAATGGGGACTTACCATAGAGGTCGCCTCTGAACTGCTCATAGTGCTGTTTAGGATAGAGAGCTTTATTATTAGTGTTAACATAATGAGTATTACAATGTTGTGCATGTGAAAATTTACGAAATCTATCTATCATTTAGAACTAAAAATCTTTATTTATACTCATAGTCCTGATCCTAGTGAGTAAACAGAGAATAGAAACATTTCTTTGCGTGGTCTGGACAATACGAGTACTGTGGACTTGCAGACTGGGAACTATGGTCAGTATGTTCTTCATCGCATTCTGGCTGACCACAGAAATAGTTTACAGGTTCTCGTAAAAGAAAAAAATTGTTCAAATGGCTCTAAGCGCTATGGGACTTAACATCTGGGGTCATCACTCCCCTAGACTTAGAACTACTTAAACCTAACTAACCTAAGGATATCACACACATCCATGCCCGAGGCAGGATTCGAACCTGCGACCGTAGCAGCAGCGCGGTTCCGGACTGAATCGCCTAGAACCGCTCGGTCACAACGGCCGGCTCTCGTAAAAGAAGGCGAACAATATTCTAATATTTCCTATTACTTATGATTTATTAATGTTATTGCCGCGCGGGATTAGCCGAGCGGTCTCAGGCGCTGCAGTCATGGCCTGAGAGGCTGGTCCCGGCGGAGGTTCGAGTCCTCCCTCGGGCATAGGTGTGTGTGTGTGTGTGTGTGTGTGTGTGTGTGTGTGTGTGTCCTTAGCATAATTAGGTTAAGTAGTGTGTAAGCTTAGGGAATGATGACCTTAGCAGTTAAGTCCCATAAGATTTCACTCACATTTGAACATTTTTTTTATTAATGTTATTAATCCACCGCTCTACTCATTCGATCGAATAGATGGCGGATACTGTCCTGAGATATGTTCCGCCACGTCCTCTCGAACTGTAAGAGTTGTTGGATAACCAGTCGCACGAGTCACTTATCGTACCATCATATCCCACGCGTTCTCGGCTGTAAACATATCCGGAGATCGTGTTGGCTGGGATAAGTTGCTGCACGTCTTACAGAGCACATAGGGTTTCACGAACAGTGCGTGTACAACCATTATCCTTTTGGAACATCACATCACCTTCCGTTTGCAAGAACAGCTAAAGAGTCGGGACACAACGTTCTGCAGGTACCGAACGCTGGGTACAGTCACCTCCAGAACACCAAAGTTGAACGAGAGTTGTAGCTTATCGCACTCAACGAGACATAGCTCACCAAGTCCACGTCGAACGCGTAAACCACCATCGCTTACGTGCAGGCAGGATCTGTTTCGATCACTGAAGACCACGGCGCTCCATTCCACCTGGCAAGTGCTCTTCTGACGGGAGCAGTTGAGCCGTGCGGCTACGCCGCGGCGTGAATGAAAGGCGGGCTAGAGGTGTGCGTGCCAGTAGTCCCAGTGCCAATTACCCGTTCGTAGAGTTCGTGCTGACACGTCTGGACTCACAAGCCCTCTTACCTGTGCTGTGGTTGCTGTACGATTAGCCACTGCTGCCCTTACAATAAGGCGGTCCTGGCAGCCGTCTGCGGTGCTGCGTGGACGTCCAGAACCTCGTCTACTGATGTTAGGATGTTCACGTGACCACTGATACCATCATCGCTGTACAAATGACGCACCACGTCCAATTTGCGTCGCAATTCTCGGAAAGGTCCATCCCACCACTCTGAAGGCCACAATTTGACCCCTTTCACATTCACTCAGTTGGCTGTAGAAAGCACGAGTGCGTCTCATTGGCATGGTTGCCTGCTTGCTTCATACGTCTGCACCACACTGAGTCTTCTGGCTGTCAGAATTCCCTATTAAAGAGTAGACTCAGATGGCGCCCCAGTAGCGAAACCACTACACTATCTGTTGGTGAACGACGTTGAAACCATTACCAGTACATCTACTATCCTCCAGATGTCATATACCAGCATCGGATCAAAATCAACGTCATCTTTCCAGGTGTAATATTTGTTTCCAGCAGTGTATTTGGTTCCACCCTTAAATGAAAGAACAGAAAGTTTGCTACCGTGCTTCACATTTGTCAGTGAGCGCCGTGCCACACCGTTCTCCAGCGGCCTTTGTCGAACTGCTATCCTCGTCCTCCCGCGGCTACTTCCAACCCCTCACAGCCTGTCATCACTTCACAATTACAGTACGGGCACCGTCTCTGACCCCTGACCAAGACTTCTATACGCTGTACACAAATCTTGGTCTCTGCCCTTTTTCGAATGGCTGTCTCACAAACAACCACAATGACGAGCTGACCACTCAGTTTCCTGCAACCCTCACTGCCTCTCTTTATCCTCCCAGGTAAATTTCCTGGTACAACGGAGCCATGTGAAACAGATTTTACTGTCAACGGAACGTAACACTTGTCAGCTGCCGGCACACCTCCATTCTGGCTTGCAAAATAGCCTCGGAATTCCCAGTGCCACTATGGTTCCATAATAACCCCCGGGGTCGCAAGGCATCGTCCCAAATACTTTCGGGAGCAGTTTAACTTGGCTGTGTCTGGTGTTTGGCAGCTCCCAGGAGATCTCCGTGTTATGTATGCAAAACAGCTTCGGAGTTCTCTCATTCGCTACGGTTCCGTAGCGACTGCAGGGTCGCAAGGAATCTTCACAAACATTTCCGAGAATGGAATTAATTCTCTGCGTCAAGCGTTCCCAGGTCTCTCGTCACCGAGCGAGCGACCAGCCACCCTCTCCATCGCAGGCAGTCGTTATCTAACCAGGTATTCTCCACACGGTCGAAGCAGCAGGTATTCCACCTGCTCCTTCTGACTGAAGCATGATCTATATCGGGCTTAACTACATCTCCAGACTAGTTCCACTGAAAGAGCTTTCACAGGTTCTCATAGAAACGTTGGTAACCGGGGTAATTAACCAATCTAAGGCGCTGCAGTCATGAACTGTGAGGCTGGTCCCGGTGGAGGTTCGAGGCCTCCCTCGGGCATGGGTGTGTGTGTTTGTCCTTAGGATAATTTATGTTAAGTAGTGTGTAAGCTTACGGACTGATGACTTTAGCAGTTAAGTCCCATACTATTTCACACACATTTGAACACAATAAACCGAATTAATCATAATTACATGACTAATCTGTAGCGATCCACGGGAGACCACAGGCTCTTATACCAAATAATCAGAAAAGAAGAATGTCCGAAATTTTGTCGGTGAAATTGGTGTTCATCTTGTATACAAACTTGTCTTATCCTCTTATTCGTAGGAACATTCCCCCTGACGTTACCATCTTGTATCCCACATCTTGACATGCAAACACAAGTCAAATACAAAATTCGTACCACAATATTTCAGATTCAGCATAAAATTAGAAATTTGTGGTAAGGTCTTATGGACCGAACTGCTGAGGTCATCGGTCCCTAAGCCTACACACTACTTCATCTAACATAAACCAACTTACGCTACGGACACACACCCATGCCCGAGGCAGGGACTCGAACCTCCGACGGGGGGGGGGGGGGGGGGGGGGGCGCGGGAGCGGGGATCGGGACAAGGCGCCACAGACGGCATTGCTACCCCGCTCGGCAAACTCAGTATAAATAAGATTTGTGTGTGTTGAGATATTCGTTAATCTACCGAATATTGATTGCCCTGTGCGTGTGCCATTTAGCGAAAAACGTCTGCGCGTTGTAATTGGTTTTAAGTTCGCATTTATCTGGACGGTAATGGCCGACCGGACCTCGAGCCGCAGTTCCCGTGGGCAGCGCCCAGCGGGGGTTCCCCTGCTGCCTCCCCGGCAGGAAACCGCGCGACGCCCGGCCGATCGCCAGATACGAGTGCGCCGAGATTTACGGCGCCGGCCGTGGCTAATTTGTGCTCTTCAATTGGCTGCTGCCGAGCGGCTCGGTCGCCCAATTAAGGAAACAAACGGCCAGATTATCAGCGGATTTGTATTCAATTGGACCTAAATGATTCACCAGATACGAGTGCGCGCTCGGTGCGCGCGTGGTCGCCCCAGGCGACAACGCCCGTCTGCTCCGTGGAACCACAGCCGGTGCCAGCCCGACCTCACGTGTGAGCGCTGCAGACAGCGGTGGAACAGGCTTGAAGCTGGAATCATGTGCCAGGTGTATCTTCGTCACTTAGTCTGGACGAATTTCATGGATGTGTGTAATCAGGCGTCAGTTCCTAAACACACACTTGCTCGTACAGTAGTGAAAATCGGTAGGAATGCATGGATATTTGTAGGAAAACTAACATTGTCGCTTGGAGTAGTTGTGCACAGTGTATATGTAATAATACGAGATCCAGTATACTGATCCAGTCAAATGGTATCAGATTCGAAGTCAGTATCACAGTATATATCAACATACCAACGATTCACATACACTACTAGCCATTAAAACTGCTACACCACGAAGATGACGTGCTACAGACGCGAAATTTAACCGTCAGATGCTGTGATATGCAAATGATTAGCTTTTCAGATCATTCACACAAGGGTGGCACCGGTAGCGACACCTACACCGTGCTGACATGAGGAAAATTTCCAGCCGATTTCTCATACACAAACAGCAGTTGACCGGCGTTGCCTGCGGAAACGTTGTTGTGATGCCTCGTGTAAGGAGGAGAAATGCGTACCATCGCGTTTCCGACTTTGATAAAGGTCGGATTGTAGCCTATAGCGATTGCGGTTTATCGTATCGCGACATTGCTGCTCGCGTTGGTCGAGATCCAATGACTGTTACCAGAAAATGCAATCGATGGGTTCAGGAGGGTAATACGGAACTCTGTGCTGGATCCCAACGGCCTCGTATCACTAGCAGTCAAGATGACAGGCATCTTATTCGCATGGCTGTAAAAGATCGTGCAGCCACGTCTCGATCTCTGAATCAACAGATGGGGACGTTTGCAAGACAACAACCATCTGCACGAACAGTTCGACGACGTTTGCAGCAGGGTGGACTGTCAACTCGAAGACCATGGTTGAGGGCACCCTTGGCGCTGCATCACAGACAGAAGCGCCTGTGATGGTGTACTCAACGACGAACCTCGGTGCACAAATGGCAAAACGTCATTTTTCCGGATGAATCCAGGTTCTGTTTACAGCATCATGATGGTCGCATCCGTGTTTGGCGACATCGATTGAACGCACATTGGAAGCGTGTATTCGTCATCGCCATACTAGCGTATCACCCGGCGTGATGGTATCGGATGCCATTGGTTACACGTCTCGGTCACCTCTTGATCGCATTGACGGCACTTTGAAGAGTGGACGTTACATTTAAGATGTGTTACGACCCGTGGCTCTACCCTTCATTCGATCCCCGTAAAATCCTAAATTTCAGCAGGATAATGCACGACCGCATGTTGCAGGTCCTGTACGGGCGTTTCTGGACACAGAAAATGTTCGACTGCTGCCCTGGCCAGCACATTCTCCCGACCTCTCACCAACTGAAAACGTCTGGCCAATGGTGGCCGACAAACTGGCTCGTCACGATACACCAGTCACTTGTCTTGATGAACTGTGGTATCGTGTTGAAGCTGCATGGGCAGCTGTACCTGTACACGCCATCCAAGCTCCGTTTGAGTCAATGCCCAGGCGTATCAAGGCCGTTATTACGGCCATAGGTGGTTGTTCTGGGTACTGATTTCTCAGTATCTATCCACCCAAATTGCGTGAAAATGTAATCACATGTCAGTTGTAGTATAATATATTTGTCCAATGAATATCCGTTTATCATCTGTATTTTTTCTTTTTCTTCATCTGTATTTTAATTGCCAGTAGTGTAATAGAGGGCGGAACTCAGTACAAAGGCAGTCGGCTCTGCGTGGTGTTAGTGTGTGAGTGTATGCCTTTACTGCAGGTGGGAAACAGACACCATTAGTGGCAGCGTGTGTTGTGTACATAAACAATGTTTGTGACAGCGCCACGCGGAAAAACAGTTATCGTCAGATGAGAAAGCAAAAACTGGTGAGTACAACGAAATTATACTTTGTAATTGTCAAATTGCGAAGAAGTTGAACCGTTCAAGTTCAGTGATTGATAATTTCTTTAGACTGGGCGAGAAAATCAATTGAGGCATCGAGACGGTTCGTTTTGCTCAAAGCAATGTCCACAAAACGTTATTCTTCTCAGCTTGTTGCTGATTACAGTTGTCAGTAACTGCACGACGTGTACGACACATTTTGTCAAATGACAAACATTTTGCACTCAAGAAACGGTGGCAGAAACGTGCTTTAACACCCACAAATAAATAGTCTGTGTTGGAATCTGCTGAAAAACATACAGGGTAAACATTAATAAAACAGCCAAACTGCAGGATCTGATTCCTGACTGCAAATGGAGGAAAAAAAGTCCTATGAACATATGCCCAGAAACGCATAGTTGCCGGGGTAGATCGCTCTGACGAATGAAGGTTCCTCTGACCGCTGCACTTGTTGCAGGTGACAGGGGTTGTGGCGATCGTCATTGCAGGATACACGTAATCATACTTTGGCTTGCACCACGTTGGCAGGCCACTTGCCTGAACCTTGTACGAGGGTTATTCCAAAAGTAAGGTCCGATCGGTCGCGAAATGGAAACGACTATGAAAATCCGATAAAGCTTTGCACAGATGTGTTGGGTAGTGTCTCTAGTACAACCCCAGTTAGCATCACGTCGCTCTTCTCATTTCTGAGCTCGCAGTGAGTGCGTAAAGATGTCTAGAAAATAGTGTCTGCCGCCAAGTACGAGGGCCTGGTGAGAAATTTCGCCTGAAGCTATGCAGCCAACATTACATAACTGTCGTGCTGTTTCGTCTTCACGACAATTCTCAGCCGCATTCTGCAGGGGCAATGAAGATGCTCCTGCATCGTTTTCAAATGGAAATGTTAGATTAACCACAATACAGTCCGCAATTGTCTCCCCCTGAGTTTCATCTCTGGTCACATGAACCGCTGTCTTTGAAGACAACATTTTGACACAGACAACGAGGTGTAGGCCAGCGTGGAGAATTGGCGGAAAGCACTGGCGGCTGCCTTCTATGATGAGGCTATTGAAACGTTGGTACAACGCTATGACAAAAGTCTACGTCAGAACGGCGACTACGTAGAGAAGTAGCTGAAAGGTGTAGCTAATTGTTACAAGTAAAACATTTCTGATGTTCACTGTGGTTTCAATTTGGCAATCAATCGGACCTTACTTTTGGAATAACCCTCGTACTTGGATTCGTCTCAAAATCCTGTAGAAGCCGGTCCTCCAAATCTGGCGCACTCACAGTTTACCTCTTCCCTGCGAGCGAGTGATTTTACACCAATTTCCACCCAGGAAATTTAACGCCATATTCCGTTACTTGTGTTTCGAAATAAATGGCTCTGAGCACTATGGGACTTAACATCTGATGTCATCAGTCCCTTAGAACTACTTAAACCTAACTAACTTAAGGACATCACACACATCCATGCCCGAGGCAGGATTCGAACCTGCGACCATAGCGGTCGCGCGGTTCCAGACTGTAGCGCCTAGAACCGCTCGGCCACACCGGACGGCGTTTCGAAATAAACTACGTAATTCCGTCATGATCGTTTATGTCTTAGATGTATCTACTACTTCCATAATAAATTCGATACAATATACTGTAAAGATTTTACTATTTCTTTCGTGGGAAACTTGCCTTTACACTTATTTCTGCTACTGTAAACGTCTTGGAAAGTTTTCACGGCGTGTCAGCGCAGCAAAAGCGTCACGTAGTTTTTTTCTCATACGTTTCAGAAAGACTGCTCTCTGTTTCCATCCCCTGACATGGATCGGTATATCATCGTTATATAGAGTGGTCAGAAACAGATGGAAAATTGCAGGATAGGTTGTACTGAGAAATAATTGTTAAGAAAAATATTCGATATATTGCACTGTTTCAGATTTAATTAGAGTTGAGGTTAGCCAGTTCGGTCACTACACGCGTAAATTTAAGCAGCCTGCCACAGATAGTGTCGCCAAACGTGTTCTTCGTTTGGTTCCCTGACACCGAACACACGTAGCTTTTGCTCACCTGGCTTAAATTTATCACTTCCGAAAAAGGCACATTTTAACTGGTAATGAGCATTTTACCCACAGATATCTGTGCATTACCCCTTTTTAGCGCGTGCAAGTGCACGAAATTGGGCTCGCAACGACCTGATTGGCTATCAATGCCAAACGGAAACAGCGCAATGTATCGAATTTTTTTCTAAACAGTTGTTTCTCAGCATAACCTACCCTCTAGCATCCTAACAAGCTTTCCACACTATTTCTGACGACTCTGCATAGACACTGGAGTGGGACATTTAAATCTCACAACGTCTGCTCCACGGCAGTTTTACAGTGGCCCGACTAATTGTTTAATATCTTTCGCAATTCGAGTTCACCGTCGACCACTTCCCTAAGAAAAGCAGTCTGCGACCCCTCCAGACTAATTGCTACAAAGGCTGCTTGCCTAAGGCGCCGAGGCCAAAGCCCACATCTCGATTAATAAGATACGTCGACACTCGCGTCTCGATTGTCTCCTTAATAACACTATCCTGGAAACAATTAGGTGAGCAGATGACAGACGTCTTTCCGAAATCGAAATCTCTTACATCTGTCGTTGACCAGACCAGATTTATCTTCGTACCCCAGTTTTACGTTGCGTATGTGTTGAGCGTTGTGCGTGGATATACAACGCTCCGTTTGTCCGACGTAAGATTTTCCCCTTTCGCGCGGAATGTGAGAAACCTGGTGGCGAAGTTCGAAGATACTTCTCACGCTGCCCACCGGGGCTTGATAAATTTCTCAGACAGAGCTCTACTGGTTCTTTTGGAAGCTGCGCTAACATACGGTAGGAAAACAATATTCTGTTCCCGTTCATTGTTTTACCCTTGGAGCCTGCTATTGCGTCTATGTGCCCCCAGCGTCTTCTTATTTTAAACATTTCTATAGCTGTTGGAAAGAAAGTCTCTTTTAGATGGTCTATATCCTTCAGTAAGTTGTTATAATCACTTACGGTCTGCGACCTACGAATTAGCACCATCCGACTAGAGTATCTCTGTCCTGGATGTTGACAGCTAGTCGCTAGAAGATACATGACTAGTCGTTTGCTTTGCTATGTAGTCCATGTCTCAGAGTGCCGTCATGGACATCCAGAAACGGGAGATAATTGCTCTCCTCTAGCGAGATGGTAAATTTAATGTTTTGATGAATCTTGTTGAGCTGGTCGAGGATTTCGTCTAGAAAGTCCCTACCATATTGCCACATTATGAGCATGCATGTCGCCCACGTTTGTACAGAAGGGCTTCGATTGGCGACGCGCTACCCTTAGGCAAGCTTTTCAGATTCTTCCAGGGTAAAGTTCGCCAACAACAGGTGACAGAGGTGGGCCCATCGGAACACCGTTTACTTGTTAGTTTCCGCTATTCAAGAAGTATGGGACTTTATTTATAAATTTATTTATTTATTCGTATGGCGTACGTGGTCATTTTACAGGATTATTTAAGAACTTCATATATAAAACATTAAATACACTACTGGCCATTAAAATTGCTACACCATGAAGATGACGTGCTACAGACGCGAAATGTAACCAACAGGAAGAAGATGCCGTGATATGCAAATGATTAGCTTCTCAGAGCATTCACACAAGATTGGCGCCGGTGGCGACACCTACAACGTGCTCACATGAGGAAAGTTTCCAACCGATTTCTCATACACAAATAGCAGTTGACCGGCGTAGCCTGGTGAAACGTCGTGATGCCTCGTGTAAGGAGGAGAAATGCGTACCATCACGTTTCCGACTTTGATAAAGCTCGGATTGTTACCTATCGCGATTGCGATTTATCGTATCGTGACATTGGACATTGCTGCTCGCGTTGGTCGAGATACAATGACTGTTAGGAGAATATGAAATCGATTGGTTCAGGAGGGTAATACGGAACGCCGTGCTGGATCCCAACGGCTTCGTAGCACTAGCAGTCGAGATGACAGGCATCTTATCCGCATGGCTGTAACGGATCGTGAGCCACGTCTCGATCCCTGAGTCAACAGATGGGGACGTTTGCAAGACAACAACCATCTGCACGAACAGTTCGACGACGTTTGCAGCAGCATGGACCATCAGCTCGGAGACCATGGCTGCGGTTACGATTGACGCTGCATCGCAGACAGG
The DNA here is from genome assembly GCF_023864275.1 of Schistocerca cancellata. Classification (NCBI taxonomy): domain Eukaryota; kingdom Metazoa; phylum Arthropoda; class Insecta; order Orthoptera; family Acrididae; genus Schistocerca; species Schistocerca cancellata. The sequence goes on along the minus strand of NC_064631.1, from coordinate 597,613,715 downwards.
AGCGCCTGCGATAGTGTACTCAACGACGAACCTGGGTGCACGAATGGCAAAACGTCATTTTTTCGGATGAATCCAGGTTCTGTTTACAGCATCATGATGGTCGCATCCGTGTTTGGCGACACCGCAGTGAACGCACATTGGAAGCGTGTATTCGTCATCGCCATATTGGCGTAGCACCCGGCGTGATGGTGGGGTGCCATTGGTTGCACGTCTCGGTCACCTCTTGTTCGCATTGACGGCACTTTAAACAGTGGACGTTTCATTTCAAATGTGTTACGACCCGTGGCTCTACCCTTCATTCGATCCCTGCGAAACGCTACATTTCAGCAGGATAATGCACGACCGCATGTTGCATGTCCTGTACGGGCCTTTCTCGATACAGAAAATGTTTGACTGCTGTCCTGGCCAGCACATTCTCAAGATCTCTCACCAATTGAAAACGTCTGGTCAATGGTGGCCGAGCAACTGGCTCGTCACAATACGCCAGTCACTAGTCTTGATGAACTATGGTATCGTGTTGAAGCTGCATGGGCAGCTGTACCTGTACACGCCATCCAAGCTCTGTTTGACTCAATTCCCAGGCATATCAAGGCCGTTATTATAGTCAGAGGTGGATGTTCTGGGTACTGATTACTCAGGATCTATGCACCCAAATTGCTTGAAAATGTAATCAAATGTCAGTTCTAGTATAATATATTGGTCCAATGAATACCCGTTTATCATCTGCATTTTTTCCTGGTTTAGCAATTTTAAAGGCCAGTAGTGTATATTCATAAATGTACCTAATATCAAGAAGCAAACAAACTATCCAGGGCAAATATCTCTTAACCACTCTACAATTCTTTGTGTCGTCAAATACAGCTCGCTGCATCCACCAGGAAATTTTCGTTGTATACACTTTTCAACCAGGTGCTGCATAGTTTGTACAGGGTCACTACAGTCAAAAGCCGATACATTTCATTCATACAAACAGGCACCATATCTTCCATGCCTCGTATGGATTAGATTCAGGGGTGTCCATAGTTTTCTGGGAAGACCACCTCGATTTACACGTTTATTAGGGTCAGTTTTAATATCGTAATTAGTCGGGGAACTTCTATAGGGGGAACTACTCCCAAACCTCTGTCCATTCTCCACGAACATCATATACAAGATTCGTATCTTGAGTTGACCAGGGTGGTTTTCCAGTTTTGAGTCTGCTAGCAAGTTTATTATGTAGCTGACGATATAGAAATGAGTTCTGTTGAGCGGACCCCTTTTGGAACACTCTTATAGCTGCTGCTTCTCGCCTTATTGATGGAGGTACAGTATTACATAATAGAGGCAGCCATGGAATTGCTGCAGATTTAGTAGTGCCACTGATTATTCTCATTGTTTGATGCAATTCGACGTCAAGTATGTGTACAAGTCAACTATTTTTCCATACAGGAGCAGAGTATTCTGCAGTGGAGTAAACTAATGCCAATGCAACAGTACGAAGACTTCTGAAACTGTACCCCATCCTGGCGCAGCCTATTTTGTCACAATATCAAGTCTTTTTTGCTACGTTTTCTAAATGGTTCTTAAAGGTAAGAACCAGGTCTAAAATGATCGCCAAGTATTTTGGGATTGGGTTATGTTCCAGGGGGCCGTTTTACAAGATCACATTTCATATGCGATTTGCCTCACGGTTATTAAGATGGTAACCATTTACCTCCATTTTATATGGAATTGACTTCAACATCCAGTTCCTGAAATAGTTGCCCATTATGTGAAAATTTGCGGTCGAAGATCCTTCACACTCTTCCAGCTTTCTTGCTTGATAAGTAAGTGCTATGTCCTCATCAAATTCTATCTTTTTAGCACTAGTTGGGCATATCGCTGGTATAGAGATTAAAAAGGATTAGTGATAATATAGAACCATGCAGTGAGCGCATCAATATGCCTTCGCCATCTGCTCCCTCTGTCTCCAAGGAATACTTCCGAAATCGTTGTTGCTTAGCATCCTACCCATCATATTAACTAACTTTTTTACATGATATGATTTCTGCAAATTTCAGTAGCAGGCCATGACGCCATACGGTGTCAAATGCGGCCGTAAGGTCAACAAATGCTACTGTAGTCTTTAATTTGCATTGGTACCCTGCTTCGATGAAAGATGTTTTGAACCCAAAAATTGCGATCCTTTCGAAAACCGGCTTGACTGATTGGATTCAGTTTAGCAACATTCTTTCTAGTAGTTTATAAACTACGCTAAGTAGTGATATCGGTCGGGGATTTAATTCTTCGTTGCCATCTTTACCATGTCTTTGGCAGCTAATACCTTTGCTGTCCTAAGTTTAGTTGGAAATTTTCCAGTAATCAGTATCATAGTATATAGCCAATGTTTAGTTTTCGGGCGGCGTTTTTCAGGAACTGAGGATACATTTCATGGGAACCAGCCGCTTTGTTTCTACGCACACTTGCCAAAGCTTCCTCCAGCTCATCGGTTGTGAACTCACGCGCGACTCTGGGTGGGGGACTTGCTGAGAGCGTTTTGATCGTAACTGTGTCTTAACAAGCCCAGTGCGGTTCTTGTTCATAGCTGCTATAGAGTTCTGCAATAAACGTGTCGCGACTTCGTTTCGTGTGATGTTGTGTTGGCATCTCTCAGGCTTAGAATCTGCAACCAATTTCTTCGTTACCTGCCACGATTTACGACTCGAGTGAGTGAAGTCAAGGAACTCTGTAGCTTCTTCCCATTTCCTTCTTCTGTTGCCATTAAGAGCTTGAAGAATTTTGTCTCCTATTTTATTTGAATTGTGGAATAGGCACCGATTTTTGTAAGTTATCGACGTGCACGTCAGAGTGAGAGCAAGTTACGCTATTGTTAAGGGGAGCCGGAACGATCCATCTCCTCCATGTTAATTTTAGCAAATAGAAGGAACATTTTTTCTAAAACCATTAAACATATTGCTCTGAAATTTGGACTACATGTTCAGTGAATATTTTCTACAAACTTATAATGCCATGTTAAGAAATATTTATTGGTTTTTGTTTTACAATTTTTTAAAACAGATGCTTATTTTTTACTCTAAAATTTTGCAGTTTTCCTTCTATAACTCCTGAATTATACAATATTTTTTTACAATTTGTAATAAAAATTAAGGAAAAGAAGTAAACAATGTTGTGTACAAATTTCATTGATATAATATTAGCAGTTTTTAAGAAAATGTTCCCCAAAGATGAAAATTTTAAAGTTAGGGGAAATGTTTCCAAAGTTTTTTAATACATTCCTGCCCCATATGATGGATTATCAGCATCCTCTTCTTTTTCCAGTGTTAGTTTCCTTTTCACTGGTCTTTTCTTCGCTTTTGCTGCATGTTGTAGGCTTTTGTCTCTTCTTCCTGCACCTCTTAGTCTTTCTTCATCAATAGGCGCATTGTGGAAATGGTGTTGTGTCCTGGGTGGAAACCTAAATGTTTCAGCACATCACATATGTTTCCACTGCATCATACACTCCAAAATGCAATGTTTTATCTGTACTGACACTCTTTTGGAAATCCTAATCCAATTTAAATTATTTACACTTTCATTTGAATTTTGTGTTTTCCCATGTAAACACTTTTCCAATACACTTGGCTGTGATAAATCTCTGAATATGGGCTTAATTACATCAATTACAGCATTTGGCAACTGTTTTATGGGCATATTCCTTTCCTGATTGGTACTTACACCATGAGTCATCACCTGTGGGGCAGAGTGCATGTTGTGGGTGCTCATTTGTTGATGCAGTATGAAAAAATAATGCCAATACTGCTCTCTTCATATGCTCAAAGCTTTTCTTATTTTGCCTAATTACATACCTATAATACCTCTGCAATCTATCAATTGCTTCATCTGTCAATCTTCCTCTTCCTCCAAGGGTCTTATCATCATTAAGCTTCTGGGATCCTAATGTCTGCTTTAGTTTGCGCAAGCGAGCCCCCACGCGCTTCTGCACATGTCCAGTGCACTCCTATTTTTTAATGTGAGTTTCACTGCCATAAGGTTTGAGTTCCTCTACAGCTTTATATCCCTTACAATCACCATCTTCTAGATAGTCAGTGTATCGTACATTATACCACTTCAATGATCTAAAAAAAATTGATTTCACTCCCTCTACTTCCATCGCTCCACACATTCCGTGAAAATTTGCTTCACAACTTTCACTATGTTCGTCCTTAGTATTGCCCCTACATCTACAATGTTTAGAGATAACAGCAACATCAATTACTTTGCAACTGTCTCTACTGGTAGCTGTCATAACTCCATTCAGAGATTTATGACCTCTACGTTGCCATAATCCATTTAAAGCACCAGTTAAATCTCTACAATTCCCATTATCTGTCATAGTTTCTTCAACTGCCTTCTTCACTGTTGCTTGAATAATATCTTCAGAAGAAGATCCCATCAATTGATTATAAAATCCAAACTTTGTTGGTGGTTTTGGGAAGTTCATAATTCCACATAACATTGTCCCTGCAGCACTGCCCTGGCCAATGCAACGCAAGCCATACACTAGCCTAACATATATATCATACACTTTATTTCCGCAATTACCACTACGAGGAATACTGTTAGAATTAGTAAACGAAACTTCTGTAGCACATTGTTACACTTCAATAACATTTTACGTGCCAAACCAATGTGTGAAGTTTTTTTTAAATTCCAGTCCTCTTTCTTTGCAAACTTGGCATAATACGTTATGTTTCAAAATATTAGAGAGGAAGGAAATGTTGATTCTTTCATTCACATCATTACTGTCACATTCATAGTTCTCAAATTTTTCTTTGCTGTCACAAAGTTTCTTGCTGGAAGAAGTTCTATCACATTCATTTGGAGTAGTCGGTGAAGCAGTCTGATCAGCATCTCCCTTCTTCCACTCATTTGTACCTTTTCTTAAACACTCGATTGCTGAAACGGGGCATATTGATATCCAAAAACCAAATAAGTAAAACAGGTACTAGCAAAATTCGTTAAATACGCAAAATTGAACAGCTAAACAACACAAAGCCAACTCCACAAGTCAACACACACGGTATAGCGTTTATGTTTACCGATATGAACAGTCACTTGTCACAGAGATAAAGCCATACAACGTTGGAAAACAAAACACTGACTAATTCCACAAAGATACCCTGCTTGCTGCCAGCGAGCGGCCGTCAGAGGTGACACACCAAGTCGCTACAACCATTTACCGTGCGCGTAAACTTTGCAGCGATAAAAAACACACTTAGAATTCAGTTAGAAAGGTGAAACTTGATTTGTTTTATTCAGAAAACACCAAATAACTTTATAAGGAAAAAAGCAGAAAACGTTAATTTTGTCATTTTCATCGTTCCGGCTCCCCTTAAACGATCTTTGGTGTTGTTGTGGCACAGTCTTTGCCTCTGAGGAGTCTTATACTTTCTTAGTTGAAGTGTGGCAGCTGATCGACTTATTCAGCAGTGCCGTGATGACGTGTGGTTGTACCTGTTAGGTGAAGAAAGATTTGTTGTAAAGGACAACGATGAAGATAATGCATATACTGGAAGGCGAAAATGATGTAAATTTCGAGTAACGTTATTATTTTCAAAGAGAAGGAGTTTGAGGTAAGACAGCAGCACTGCGCAGCTAGGAATGGTTACTGTCAGCTAGTTAACTTGGTGAGAGCTGAGGGAGAGACGATCCCACTACCCTGAAGCATGCATTAACATATCACCTGATTAAACTGCTTGGTTTATATAGAAATTTTATGTTGGCAATATACCCTTTTCAGATCATTGTTCACTTTGTTAAACATAGTACTGTTCAGACCAATGTTATGTGTGAACATCACGCGAAATTTTACTCTGTCTCTTTGAATCCATACTTCATACTAAAATCTTTGGCTTGGAAAATCATTTCATAGAGATGGTTACTCTCCCGATCCCACAGTTTAAAGAAGGTTTATCATTACGCATTACCACACTGCACCACGTGGTACGCAACAGTTTGAATATTTATCTAGAAATAGAAGTCTATCTTAACCGCTGTCTGCTTGCTGTTTGCAGATGTGCTTTCGAGAAATCTGAAACAATGTTGTCAAGACGCGAGGTAAGTGGAATTTTTGATTAGGGCCAGAGAATTGTTTTACTTCAGTTGCGCATTTCATATAAAGACGAGCTGTATTCAGACCAATTACAGTTCAACTCCAGGTTCTGTTTAGTGAACGGTCAGCATACGACTTAAAGTTGGATAACAGATTGTGGGTATATAGTTTTGATAATACGTATGTTTTTGTAGGATGTGAGGTAAATGTGGTCTAAATTTCATACAGAAACGTGTAGTGAGGTTACAGGACGTGTGAACTGATATTCCTCATAATCTCATCACACTCTTATGAGCATTCTGGAACGTACTGTGACTCCGGGTATCGATCGTTTTGTACCTCTTTGACAGCATTAATAACTCTGTCATAGTTCTTAATTTGCACGGAATGAAATAAAGAATCTCGTCGAGTTTGTCAGAATATTGTTGTCAGCTCGCTTTTTTTAATAATTCCGGCGAGCTTTAGCAGTTGAATTTACTAACGGTATCTGTATGCCATAATCAAAGAGAATGGGCCTAATTTGGCTGTATGGGAAAGAGTCTAAATTTTCCTGTTTGCCAGTTCATTTCCAAAAGTTTCATCGGTAGCGATAAAGCACAGGTCTTGTAATGCGTCTTTCTGCCATATTGCCGATCGGAACGTTCCTTTGTCCTTTACGCTAAATACCAAATAAGAGGTTACTCAAGGACAGCCGATCGCGTAAGATGTTGCCATTCATGTCATTATCCTTATATCCCCAAGCATGGTGGTGGCTATTAAAGTCTCCAACATAGACAGTGAAAAGTCTGAATGGGGATATGGGCTAGATTAAACTATTGGAGGTTTGTAGATGTTGATACCTCTACTGTGGAGATCACTGTCGTCTTTTGCTTGTGTGTATATTATAGCCACATTGTTCTCACAGCACGGACCTGAGAGATATTCACATTTGCTTCTAGAGATTCCTTCGAATTTCAGGCCACAGATCTTCAAAACTGTACCCAGTGTCAGAATTTTGAGGTCTTGAGGAAGACCATTTGACTTTAATGTTGTAGAGACCATGCCTGCTGTGTTGCAGAGACGGCTGGAAGGATTAGCCAGTGAACCACTGTTGCCCAGGGAAGCCCGAATATGATAACGATGTCTAGCACACTCTTCGGAGAGGCTCCTTCCTTGTCCCCCAGTATGTGGCTGTATATGTTCTCTTTCAGTATGTTGCCGTTAACCAGTGACGGAAAATGTTTAATATGCAGAGTTCAAAACTTCGTTCCAGTAAAAATGCAGTTAGCACTTGCCTCAGCCCTGTGTGTGAGAGTAGTAGAATTGCTGGATTTGGAAATGTTAGTAAATGGCCTTAGTTTTTTTCCTTTCTGTTGCTTGACTGTTCTGATTCCTACTGACGTAAAAGGGTCACGGCTGGTTGATTTTTTATTCAGATGTTGTTTTGTAATGATCCTGACGGATATTAAATAACATCGTGTAACTGTTCTCATTCGCAGTAGAAAACTAGTTTCGGAATTTTAAAAATACTTTTTTAACTCAAATTGAAGAAGGAAGGAAGTTGAGACCTTAACGTCCTGTCGACGACATGGTCTTCAGAGACGGAGCACAAGATAGGAAACGGCCAATATTCTTGCCAAATGAAGCACATCCGTGTTGTTCCTTAAGTATTTTAAGGGAATCCGTGTAAACTGAATCCGGATGGCCATAGAAATGATGAAATCTCTGTAAAGTAATTTTTTTGTAATTCCCACTTAACAAGGAATTTGCTGAATCATGACAAAATTGTCTAAAATTTCAAGAAGCTTTATTCTCTATACTGAACCTTCGTATCCATCCAAGCGCGCTCGTATATCATTTGTAAGCAAGGAGGAATATGGCATGGAAAAAATGCAGACTTTCAGTTAAGGCTATCACGAGTTTAACTTGTTTCTGTTTGGTACATTCTGTTTCAAGCCAAATGTAGTGCACATTTGAGATTTACATGAAATATTTTGGATGTGATCAATAGCCAACAAATATTCGAAATTTATGCTAAGGTTGTTGTCACGCTCTAAAATCAGTGCGAAGATGTACGAAACAGAAACGAGAATAAAAGCAAACAGACAATGGTAAAAACAAAAGCACTGTGCAATGCTGAAAACAGGAATACGCGAGTGTGTTGAAGAGAGAGATATAAAAGACCAAATACACTCCTGGAAATGGAAAAAAGAACACATTGACACCGGTGTGTCAGACCCACCATACTTGCTCCCGACACTGCGAGAGGGCTGTACAAGCAATGATCACACGCACGGCACAGCGGACACACCAGGAACCGCGGTGTTGGCCGTCGAATGGCGCTAGCTGCGCAGCATTTGTGCACCGCCGCCGTCAGTGTCAGCCAGTTTGCCGTGGCATACGGAGCTCCATCGCAGTCTTTAACACTGGTAGCATGCCGCGACAGCGTGGACGTGAACCGTATGTGCAGTTGACGGACTTTGAGCGAGGGCGTATAGTGGGCATGCGGGAGGCCGGGTGGACGTACCGCCGAATTGCTCAACACGTGGGGCGTGAGGTCTCCACAGTACATCGATGTTGTCGCCAGTGGTCGGCGGAAGGTGCACGGGCCCGTCGACCTGGGACCGGACCGCAGCGGCGCACGGATGCACGCCAAGACCGTAGGATCCTACGCAGTGCCGTAGGGGACCGCACCGCCACTTCCCAGCAAATTAGGGACACTGTTGCTCCTGGGGTATCGGCGAGGACCATTTGCAACCGTCTCCATGAAGCTGGGCTACGGTCCCGCACACCGTTAGGCCGTCTTCCGCTCACGCCCCAACATCGTGCAGCCCGCCTCCAGTGGTGTCGCGACAGGCGTGAATGGAGGGACGAATGGAGACGTGCCGTCTTCAGCGATGAGAGTCGCTTCTGCCTTGGTGTCAATGATGGTCGTACGCGTGTTTGGCGCCGTGCAGGTGAGCGCCACAATCAGGACTGCATACGACCGAGGCACACAGGGCCAACACCCGGCATCATGGTGTGGGGAGCGATCTCCTACACTGGCCGTACACCACTGGTGATCGTCGAGGGGACACTGAATAGTGCACGGTACATCCAAACCGTCATCGAACCCATCGTTCTACCATTCCTAGACCGGCAAGGGAACTTGGTGTTCCAACAGGACAATGCACGTCCGCATGTATCCCGTGCCACCCAACGTGCTCTAGAAGGTGTACGTCAACTACCCTGGCCAGCAAGATCTCCGAATCTGTCCCCCATTGAGCATGTTTGGGACTGGATGAAGCGTCGTCTCACGCGGTCTGCACGTCCAGCACGAACGCTGGTCCAACTGAGGCGCCAGGTGGAAATGGCATGGCAAGCCGTTCCACAGGACTACATCCAGCATCTCTACGATCGTCTCCATGGGAGAATAGCAGCCTGCATTGCTGCGAAAGGTGGATATACACTGTACTAGTGCCGACATTGTGCATGCTCTGTTGCCTGTGTCTATGTGCCTGTGGTTCTGTCAGTGTGATCATGTGATGTATCTGACCCCAGGAATGTGTCAATAAAGTTTCCCCTTCCTGGGACAATGAATTCACGGTGTTCTTATTTCAATTTCCAGGAGTGTAGTTCATGAAAAAGAACGTTTCTTCAACATATGTATGACAATCAAGAAGCGTAACTCCGTCTAACGGAGAAATATGGACTGTCATTTGACAGTACTAGAGAGCGCATGAAACAGTTCACTTGGAGTGCGTGCTATCCTTCAGACGCTGGCGTAGTTCAAGCGATTATTTTTTTCTAGTTCCTTCCTTGTGCTAATCGCATAGTCAAGATTAGTTCAGACTTCAGCTCCTCTTATCGTACGTGTATAAGAATAAAATGTGTATAAACAGTTCATCAGTGCTTCTATAAGAAAAATGGTTGCTCTACACGTTCCATTTAGAATCCTATTTGGTAGCCAAAGCCTGAAATCCGCTACCCAGCCAAGCAGTGACTACCCTCCTCCCTGCTGTGTCAACGTCAGTTTTTTAATATGACTTGAGTTTGCTGTGACCAGACGAAATTACATGCATCCGGCCACAGCTGTGGGTTCTTTGATTGCTCTGGGAGAAGTCTCATCAAATTAGAACATATATTAGTTCACTTTATTACACAAATGAATAGTAGATTTACTTACGCTGGCACAGTTATTTGCCACAGGAGTGCTGATACTTTACAACTGACATTTACTATTACAGCATTACTTTAAGCACTAATTAATAAGCTGTTGTCTTGACATACAATGTTCCACATTTCGAAAGTACATCTAAAACTTCAGCAACTCTTTGGTCCTGCACTATCGTGCTGGCTCCTTCACACGAGGCCACGAACTGGGATGAGCTTTTTGCATGCTCGACACTATACTGAAATCAGTCAGCTGCTATGCTGAGAGGAATGTGCGGTATTCTGGAGTGCTTTCCACCGCCTGTTGCGGATTGCAGCGTGTCCTCGCTAGTGCCTGTGGTATCGATTCTCGTTGCCGACTTTCCTGTAGTATTACGACCTCAGGACGATACCACAGAGCAGTATAGAACTTTGCTCTCTTTTAATGTCATTTTGATTTGTTTCAATCATTAGAGCAAACAAATAACAGTTAGCCAAAGTCTTGGCCTTGATGTCAAGATCCTTTAACTTATTCTACAACTTTTCTTGGTTATCTGACTCATTAAAAAACAAATACGAGGTATTTCCACGAATTAAGTTCCGTTTGGTTATATAAAACAAACCTGTACAGATACATAAAAAATATTTACTGTACAAAAATTTACAACTGTTAAACTACTTTCCTACATAGCTTCCGAAATTTTGGAGGCACTTGTCATAGCGTGGCACATGTTTTTGTATGCCTTCTTCATAGAAGGTTGCCACCAGTGTATTTAACCATGTGGTAACATGTTCTTTCAGCTCAACATCATCGTTGAAGTGTTGACTACCAAGGACAAGAACAGGGCTCTGAGCACTATGGGACATAACATCTTAGGTAATCAGTCCCCTAGAACTTAGAACTACTTAAACCTAACTAACCCAAGGACATCACACACATCCATGCCCGAGGCAGGATTCGAACCTGCGACCGTAGCAGTCACGCGGTTCCGGACTGAAGCGCCTAGAACCGCTCGGCCAAGGCGGCCGGCCACCAAGGACAGACTTTACGTGTAAGAAGAGATGAAAGTCGCTAGGAGCGAGGTCCGGACTGTACAGAGGATGATCAAACGCCTCCGAGTGAAATTCCCGTGAAAGTTCTTTGGTCACTTTCGCCGTGTGAGGTTGGGCATTGTCGTGGATAAAAACACCACCTTTTGACGGTAATCCTAGGCGTTTGTTCTGTATTGCGCGGCGCAGTATCTTAATGGCCTCGCAGTAACCATGTGCATTGATTGTTTGGGCTTTTGGTAAGAAATCAATCAACAAAATGCCTTTTCTCTCCCAAAAAACGGTGCACATGATTTTTTAGGCTTAACCTTCGTTGGGGATGAAGTGTGCCTCCATTCCATTGATTGCCGTTTTGTTACAGGGGTGTCGTACTATACCCAAGTTTCATACCGCGTGACTATCCGAGAAAGAAAACCATCGCCTTCTTCATTTTACCCTGTCAAAAACTGAAGTGCACTGCCCATCCGTTGTTTCTTGTGTTGTTCAGTAAGAATTTTGGGTACCAACATGAGCAAAGTTTTCGAAATTTGTTTTTCAGTAACAATTTCATGAATTAGTGATCGTGAGATTTGCGGAACTTCCATAGCTAGGGCACCAAGTGTAAACTTACGGTTGTGCTTAATCTTCTCTTCAATCGTGTGAACCAGTTCATCAGTAACCACAGACGGGCGTCCACGTCGTTCTTCATCGTGTACTTGATCACGTCCTTCATTGGACAGTCTGACCCATCTTCTAACCGTTGTATCACCCATAGCATTTTGTCCGTAAGCCTCGCAGATTTTCCGATGAATTACCTTTGGTTTAACTTTCTTTGCATTTAGAAAGCGAATCACAGATCTGATTTCACACGCGGTAGCATTTCCAATTACGGCTGACATTATAAAGAAGCACTATAAAGCACATGTCGGCAGCAGCGATCTGAAAATGGCGTACATGTCTTCTCCTTGTGTCAGAGTAACTGCCGCGCATGCTCCGACCCGCGACCGTAGTGCTGCCGCGGATAGAAATAGAAACGGAACTTACTTTGTGGACGACCCTCGTATAACGTGTTTCATATCCAAATGGTTCACATCACTGTGTTAGGGTTGTCATTGCGCACAGTGGCCACATAAAAGATGATTTACTTGCTAAGTTGTGAAGCCAATGAGTACTGCATTCGCTCGACTTACATCAGTACGATGTAGTTTTACGTGTTGACATGTGCCAGCATTTCTCGTCTTGTTTTTGTTAACAAATGGAGTAGGACTTGCATTTATAACTAAAAAAAAACTCCATCTGTTTCACTCCTAAAGACAATACGATAGAGTATATTAGTCTCCTCTCTATCAAGTAAATATTTCCCTTGATCGAACTGTATTTGTTTTTTAGGATTCCTGTAACTGTGCACTACATGGTCGTTTATTGTTATCTTCTGTTTATCATTTGATTTCAGTATGATCATAGTCAACATATATTCCTGGGACCGCGTGGGGTAGCGACGCGGTTTAGAGCGCCTTGTCACGGCCCTCGCGGCTCCCTCCTTCGGAGGTTCTAGTCCTCCCTCGGGAATGGGTGTCTGTGGTGTCCTTAGCGCCGGCCGGAGTGGCCGAGTGGTTCTAGGCGCTACAGTCTGGAACCACGCGACCGCTACTGTCGCAGGTTCGAATCCTGCCTCGGGTATGGATGTGTGTGATGTCCTTAGGTTAGTTAGGTTTAAGTAGTTGTAAGTCTAGGGGACTGATGACTTCAGATGTTAAGTCTCACAGTGCTTAGAGCCATTTGAACATGGGGTGAGTTGCCCGACACTGTTCCTCTCCTTGCCTGCTGGAGTTGTACTTCTTTACATGAAATGTATTCTCAGTTGCGAATGTGGACAAGCACCAGATGTATAATATGAAGTCCGCAGCTCGTGGGCTAGTGGCTAGCGTTGCTGCCTCTGGATCCCGGGTTCGAGTCCCGGCCGGGTCGGGGATTTTATCCTCCTGGGGACTGAGTGTTTGTGTTGTCCTCTTCATCTCATCAGCATTCGGGAAGAGACGAGACTGGAAAATGGAAGGATTGGGTAGTTGTAAGGGCGCTGATGACCACGATTCTGAGCGCCCCACAAACCGACACCATCATCATCATCACCATCATCAGCTGCACAATGGAATGACGACATGAAAATCTGTGCCGAAGTGGGAATCGAACCCGGATTTCCCGCTTATCACGAGCGGTCGCCGTACAATTAGGCTAGCGGAGCACACTTCGCATCTGCCATATATCACCAAACATGCGTCTACAACCCGCCCTCGTACATCCATTATGTGTATTCCCGTACAGGGGAGACAATTTAACTGAAAGTAGCTTGCGCAGTGTTGGCGGATAAATGTCGTATCCGGGTTCGAGTCCCGTTCAGCACATATTTTCATTGTCGTCATTTCATTACACAGCTGATGGTTGTTCATATTCGCAAGTGCGAATGCATTTCATGTATTTCATAACGGCTGTTCCTTCGGACACACTCTTACGGTGGTAGTGTTGTATACCGGCATTTGCAGGCATATAAACTGCAGATGGATTCGTTGGGCGCTCTAGCCACTCATCGCTCCCTGACGGGGCACGGCGGGTGCAGCAGGAAGCAGACAACTGCTGTAATGAACTCATAACGTCAGAGCCGGCTGCACGCCCGCTGCGGCTGCTCCGGTAGGCAGTGAAGGACGAAGTACCACGGCGCAGTGCAGTGCAGTGCTGGGCCTCCCTGCGGATGAAGCCATTATGCATCTGAGAGCTAGCGGGCCGCGGAACTGATGGGGGTGCTGTGTGATTCGTTACAACTGCCGCCGATTCAGACTGCATTAATGCGCAGTGAGAATGCTTTGCACGGAGCAGGCTCGGAACGGAATGCTGCAGGGTTCGCGAATGGGGCATAATAACATAAAGAACCCGTTACAGCATCTGCGGCAGCCATTCGTTACGGGATGAATTGTAATTTGCCGATGTGATTAATACGATGTCTTACAGCCAATAAAGCAGTGACGTGCAGCGGTGAGCACAAGAATGGAGGCATTTAGACGTCTAATTTTCCTCTCAAGAATATTAACTGTTCCTGGTGAAAGTAGTTTTCCACCTCTTGTCTGTTAACGACTGCAAGAGAAGAATTAGTCTGGTACATACTTAAACTCTAAGACCAAAGACACGACGCACAACGAAGGAATTATCCGAATGGGAAGAAGTCGATGTATGTGATGTACATGAGCCGGCCGGTGTGGCCGAACGGCTCTAGGCGCTACAGTCTGGAACCGCGCGACCGCTACGGTCGCAGGTTCGAATCCTGCCTCGGGCATGGATGTGTGTGTTGTCCTTAGGTTAGTTAGGTTTAAGTAGTTCTAAGTTCTAGGGGACTGATGACCTCAGACGTTGAGTCCCATAGTACTCAGAGCCATTTTTTTTGTGATGTAGATGTACAGACAAACAAATTATTACAGTTTCAGAAAAACTGGACGATTTATTCAAGAGAAAGAGCTTCCTGAACTGAACAAGTTAATAACGCGTTGGTCCAACTCTGGCTCTTATGCAAGCAGTTATTCAGCTCGGCATCGTTTGACACAGTTGTTGGATGTCCCCCTGAGAGACATCATGCCAAAATCTGTCCAGTTGGCAATATATCGAATACAAAAAATTTCTAGGATAGGTGTAAAATGTGTCTTATTTAATATTTGCCTAGGAATTTAACAGAACCAATTTAAATATTTTGACAGTTACGAGATCGACAGGTATCATAGTTGTAACAGTTTCAATCCAGTTCGAGTTCAGTTGTCTCAGAGCGTCACTTCCGCTAAAATGGAGACGGCGCGTGATGATTGTCAAAATGTGGCTGATGAACGTGCAAACGCAATGAAATAATGATTCTGTAGACAGTTACAGACAATTAGCAGCAATTCTGCAAAAAAATAGCGTTTTTGCAACGCTATAAGGAAATACTAATGGAAGTAAATACTTCACAGTTCACGGCATGCAAGAAATCTCCTGAGCTTTGAAGATGTTCCAGTGAAAAAATAAGTATTTCTCATATCAGCTGCATCTCAGCAATTTACCGGGACTGAACAAGAATTTGTGAAGTACATGTGCAAAAATTAATGACAGAATAACAAAGGAGTGTGTGTAAAAAGAAAAGTTATTTGAAATTCAAAATGTCACTTCAGATCTGCTTGCTGCAACAAAATAAATTGTTACAGAAGTGCAGTTTCGAAGTACATGAAAACTGGAAGTTTACATTCAGTTATTGTTCATTATACATTTGTAATAATTATTAGAACATGTTTTTGTCAATTGTTTATTACATATTAGTAATTATTAAAAACTATTAAAACACATCTATTTCAGGATAAGCCAGTTTTCAGACAAATACATTTCTGATAATATCAGTATTTTAATTTCTATCTCTCTCTATTCGTTTAGTCTGTTCTGACTCTTCGTGACCACATGAACCAAATCACGCCACTTTTTCCTGTCTTGCACTTTCTCCCGTAGACCTTCCAGGTTGGAATACATTGTTTCTGTGATGCCATCGATCCATCTCATCCTCTGACGTCCTCTTCTTCTAGTTCCTTCAATCTTCCCCAGCATTAATGTTTTTTCCAGCGAGGCATGCCTTCGCATTGTGTGTCCAAAGTAGGTCAGCTTTTGTTTTAACATTAGACCTTCCAGGGAGAAATCTGGTTTTATTTGCTCCAATATTGATCTGTTGGTTCTCTTTGCAGTCCATGGAACTCTAAGAAGTTTCCTCCAACACCACAATTCGAAGGAGTCAATTCTTCGCCGTTCAGCCTTTCTAATGGTCCAGGTCTCACATCCATACATCACAACTGGAAAGACCATAGCCCTCACAATACGGGTCTTTGTTGCTAGTGTTATATCTCTGGACCTTATAACCTTGCCAAGGTTTGACATCGCCTGTCTACCGAGCAACAGGCGTCTCCGGATTTCATGGCTGCAGTCGCCATCAGCAGAGATCTGGGAACCAAGATAACTGAATGAGGTCACTACCTCCATCGTTTCTGCTGCTATATCCCACGAATTTGTAGGTGTACTTGCCATAATTTTCGTTTGGCAACTACACCTACCAATTCGTGGGATATAGCAGGAGAAACCATGGAGGTAGCGACCTCATTCAGTTATGTTGGTATTTTAATTTAACTTTCACTAAATATATAAATTTCTAATTTGATCATATTATTTCGTTGTAATTTAATACTTTGCCTGTATTCATTTTGCATTTTATAAAACACCTAATCATTTTATACATTCCCTAGGATAATTTTCAAGGTAAAATGAAATTAAACATCTTGCCACGAAGTTCTACGCATTCTATATATTGCCTAGGCATTCTACACAATGGCTTGATTTGACACTTTGCCGGTAGCATATACGCAGTGAGATTATGGTACTGTGCGACGACTTTAGGAAAGAAAGGCCATAATTTTGTTTTCAGTATTCCACGAATCACACAATGAAGTAAAACCCATATTAGATGATATACCACATATGGGATGCGGAAAGTTCGACATGGAAGTTTGGTTTGCGTTGCAAATCTCCAGAAAATTGGTAAGTTAGTACTGAATGAAAAACCGATTTAGCAAAAAATTCAACAGAATCTAGGTGTTTACTGGTAATACTATAATCTGAAATGCTGTGTACAATGCGCTTACGGATTAAAGTAGATTTTGGTCGGTAATTAGACTGACAGAAAACACTGCAGTCTTGTTCTACAATGCATATTGTATAACGCAAATTGTTACCATATTAATAATGAGTTCACAATACCATTACCAAGTGTTGAATTTCTTTATTACAGCTAGAGTGATATATCCTAAGAATTCATCATTTAAGCGCTTGAAAAAATATCAAATGGTTCAAATGGCTCTGAGCACTATGGGACTTAACATCTGTGGTCATCAGTCCCCTAGAACTTAGAACTACTTAAACCTAACTAACCTAAGGACATCACACACAGCCATGCCCGAGGCAGGATTCGAACCTGCGACCGTAGCAGTCACGCGGTACCGGACTGAGCGCCTAGAACCGCGAGACCACCGCGGCCGGCAAAAAATATCAGTTTTATGTTAAGTAGCTTTAAGTAGACATGCCTTGCTGCAAAAGCATTCCGACCCGGTGTTCCTAGAGGTAACAGTGCTCCGTACTAACATATTCACTAAAATTGTAGAGTACATTACTACAGTGAGGCTACTGTCATATTTCTCTTTTCCATGTTACAGTATGAAGTCCACTGAAAGTGGATCAGCCTCAAACTCTGTTTCATTCTTTGAGTGTCGGATAACCACCTCGTGATAAGGAAAATTTTCTTGGTATCAGTAATAACAATAACTCCGTGTGGCTCAACGGGATGGTGCAGTTCTTTTCTGGACGCCACTTCGAAACTTGTGTGATCCTAAACTACCGCAGTATCCTTAGTGAGGTAAGGGGACCTACAGTTTGGCGTGGAATCCGAAGCACTTGCATTTACCAGGGATTCTTCACATTAGTGAAAGGCGAGCGATAGCTTAAAGGCAGGCTGAAATATTTCACAGCCTGACCGCGATTAAATCCTAAAACTGCCTCATAGGTCTAAGAGGGGCACGGTGGCATCTAAAACATAATTCACACCAGAGTCCTCAAGAACTGGCTTTTGTGTGAGTTACTGTCGTCTGATTTCTATGAATCCTGCGATCGTCGCAAATACTACTTGAATACCCAGTAGTGCTCCAGCTGCCGAAAAGGAAGCAGGGCTGTGAGTAGCAGCAACAGCAGCATTGTTTGTGCCGCTTGGCCACACATTCCAGTTGTCACGGGGATGTCTCGCGCTGTGCAGTGGCGCCACAGGTATGCTGTGACTGGGGAGACTGCCTACTCCCCAGAAGTACGAGGAGCATTCAAGTTCTAAGGCCTCCGATTTTTTTTCTAATTAACTACTCATCCGAAATCGATGAAACTGGCGTTACTTCTCGACGTAATCACCCTGCAGACGTACACATTTTTCACAACGCTGACGCCATGATTCCATGGCAGCGGCGAAGGCTTCTTTAGGAGTCTGTTTTGACCACTGGAAAATCGCTGAGGCAATTTGTTGCTGCCATCTCTGGGACGTATTGACAATGAATGCGGCCTCATTTTAAAACAATGCGCATGTTTCTATCTCTTTCCAGTCTGGAGAAAAAAATCGGAGGCCTTAGAACATGAATGCACCTCTTATTTGTAGACATCCAGCAGTCGGTTAAATACATGAAGTGCGCCGTGATAGTCATCTGGCTTTTGGCCACGTTTTCGGCAGCACGTTGTTGTGTTGCATTTGCGTTGGAATTCGGACTAGCGCCCAGCACTGTATGAACTGTAATTATTTACTATACCCTGGAGTATGATATGAGTACAGCTGAACTTCCAGGATGAGGAAATCTTTCGTCATTAGATTCATGACACTGCAAGTATTATAAAATTCCACTTGTACGTGTCTTCTGTTAAGTGATTTGTTTTCTCTAGACTGTGTTCGGGTGTATTACCTCTCTGGGATTATGGATCAATACTGGGGGCTCTGAGGTTTCATTTCCAAACGCAAATAACGAAATTTGTTCCGAGGTTGCAGACGGCGCCACCGTTTTGGTAATAGCTGTTAGTGACATAACTAACTAGGCACTGGGGCTTCCATTTGCACTGCGGGGATTGGTCTTTAATATTTTATGGCCCAGTTGTAAGTAGTTGTACCTTGATATAAGTTTTACCCTGGTGCTTGTGTATTTAACTGGTTCAGTAGTGTGGACCACATGTGGTGACCAGGGAATGTGATGTAAAAGTTGGTGAATTATATTTAAGAAGTATCTTACAGTTGTCAGTAGTTCGGTTTTCTAAGATATTTTATATCTACTTCGTTGCATTGGTGTTTTAGAATGTAAGTGAAGCTCCTCATGATAGTAATTTGCTGAAATGTTTTATTTTATGGTTCGAATGGCTCTAAGCACAATGGGACTTAACATCGGAGGTCATCAGTCCCCTAGACTTAGAACTACTTAAAACCTAACTAACCTAAGGACATCACACACATCCATGCCCGAGGCAGGATTCGAACCTGCGACCGCAGCAGTAGGGCCTAGAACCGCTCGGCCACAACGGCCGGGTAGTGTTCTTATGGACATGTTTGTTAAATTTTAATCTGTGATGAAGAAGCTTTGTTTTAAGTCATATTCTCCTGTATATAATAATTATTTTATGGAATATTGTTTGTGGATTTGTTAACGTTTCCTTAAGACCTTAACTGCGAGTTGGAACTGAGTTACAATATCTGTATCTGGGTTGGGACTGGGAGGAAGCTAATAGTTACACGTGCAAGTTAGCTGGATAAGAATTTTAACCTTCCGTCTTGAACAATGCCAGTATCGTATATTTGTCAAATGATAGTCATTTTCTTCTAGAACCTGCAACTTAATGCCCAATATACAACTTAAGTAGCGACGACTTGTATCCTGTGGACGCACCCTCCAACAAAGAAGTATTTATGTAAATTGTTTTACTATATTCCTTGCCACATAACCATTGTTTTTCTAAAATTTTATTTGACAAATCGTAAGTCCTTAGTTAATAAATGTTTGAGTTGTCATTCTGCATTTTAAAAACCCAGACAGTACAGGGCTCTTAGATTAGCGTTTTCTCACAAGTCTGTTCGAAGAAGTGACAATATCTGTGGGTTTATCTGGGCTGATTAGTGTTCAATTAAATTTTCTAGATGCTTGCATATTTTTTAATGCGTTTGTTTTCGTGTGCGTTGTCTTTCTAGAGAAAATTAATAGTTTCTATATCTTTATTCATTAGTGTGATTTATTTTTGTCTCAAAAATTTTCGGATTTCGCTGTTTTAATGTAGAGTGAGCACTTTATACATCGGATTTTACTTCTTGTTCTTTTACTTTTCTCATATGCACTTCGTGCGCATCGCAACATTAGTAGCGTCCCATTTGGGTAATTTTGTCTCTTTTTTTAAGTCCGTTTGTTAGTTCTCAGTTAGTCCTGACTAACTGTATTTCTCGTGATTTTATAAAGCTTTAGTACGAAATCGAAAGGGACTGGGCTTATGTGCAGACACATTGAGAACTGGCCACTGTCCGAAAACGGTTGGAAGCTGATTTGCCCACTGTCGACGGCTTCAGGCCATGGCTCTAAGCTGCAACGACACTGAGGCACCAGTAGCGAATGCTGCAGCACCCTAGGTGACGTTGGTGCCTCTTGGACACCGCAGTGTCACTGCGCTTTGTGATGTGTGGCACATGACCGCTCCGTCTTCGTACTTCGCCCGTTGATCCCAGTGATTAACATACCTGCTCTCTGCAGTTGTCCCAACTGGGCAGGAAAATCTTCGTGCCCAGTACGGAAAAGGGCGGGTATGTAAGTCACTGGGATCCCAGTGTTAAGCGGACAATGAAACCATACAGGGAAATAGCTGGCACGTCGAGGTAGAAGGACAGTGTACACTCGGTACGATCACAAGGCGTTTTCGTCCGAAATTTGAACGAGACCCTGACAGCGGCTGTTGAGTACATTGGGTGCAACCGGCTGCAAATTGTGACTCATGTCGGCAGGTATGACAACTACTGCTTGGGTTCTCAGACCGACCTCATTCGGTGGTTGGCTGTGTTACTGAAGGCAGCTATCAGCGCATGTGGGATGCAAACACGGCTTACTATTTGTAGCATCGTAGCCAAGTAGACAGTGGTCCTCTGGTTTGCAGCATATGCGAATTTCTCAACATACATTATCAGGTGCGGAACTGTACAGCCCACCTCAGTATGCCAAGCGTGAACTGCACGCAGGAAGCACCTACCAGTACTAAAGTAGTGGATTACCTGTCGCGTATACGTGGGTGTGTTTTAGGTTAAGTTACACCCCTCTTCTTAGATTGAGTGATGAAGTGCCTCGCGAAACGCAAGATACACCTTAGTTACATTAGAAGACGTTCTTCTTCTTAGATAAGAAATAAGAAAAAACTTTAATATAATATTAGTAAACTGCAGGAGCGTCCATGGTCAGGTCCAGAATAAGTATCGCTTATTGAGCCTAATAACTTTCGAATTAGTATTGCTTATTAAAGGCAATAATGCCCAGATAGCATTCGGAATAGTAAGCTGAATGAAACTGAAAGCAAATGGTAACGAAATCCATACTTTATGTATATGGTAAGGACAGGTTAGACGCCAGTGGCGGCGTGCTTATTTCAATGAAGTATTCGATAATATCTGGTGAGTTTATTATGGATTTGGAATGTGAAAGAGTATGAGTGAAGTGAAGCAGCAAAGATGGGTCAAATATAGTAATCGGATACTTTTGCAGACCACCTGCGTCAGGCGCTGTAGTGGCTGAATGCTTTAGAGAGAAACTGCGGAATGTCGTGAGTAAGTTTCTTAATCACGCTATTGTAATAGGGGGAGACTTCTATTTCACAGCTAAATTCTGGGAGAGTCATACGATCAAAACTGGTGCCATTCGTGTCTTGTGCGAAAATTACTACTAGCAGACAATTAGAGAATCAGCTGATGAGGATAACGCCTTAGCCATCCTAGCAACAAACAAAAATGGTTCAAATTCCTCTCAGCACTATGGGACTTAACATCTCAGGTCATCAGTCCCCTAGAACTTAAAACTACTTAAACCTAACTAACCTAAGGACATCACACACATCCATGCCCGAGGCAGAATTCGAACCTGCGACCGTAGCGG
The DNA here is from genome assembly GCF_023864275.1 of Schistocerca cancellata. Taxonomy (NCBI): domain Eukaryota; kingdom Metazoa; phylum Arthropoda; class Insecta; order Orthoptera; family Acrididae; genus Schistocerca; species Schistocerca cancellata. The sequence continues at coordinate 597,591,770 of NC_064631.1, read as the reverse complement.
TCGCGCGGTTCCAGACTGAAGCGCCTAGAACCGCTCGGCCACCGGCGGCTGGCTAGCAACAAACAGACCTGAACTTTTCGAATCAGTTAACATAGAGGAAATCATCAGTAATCACAAGTCTGTAACAACATCAGTGACTGTGAGTGTCACATGAAATGTTAATAAAGGTACGAAAATATATTTGCTTAGCAATAGTGCCAGGTTACAAATCGCTGACTATCCGTGTAGTCAACATCAAATATCAGGTCTGAGGCCGAAGATGCGGAGAACAAATGGATCAAATTCAGATCAGCGTTCAATACACTCTACACAAGTATGTTCCGAACAAAGTCTTAAGGATCGAAAGAGATTAATGGCCATGTTACAATCTTTCTGCAATACTAGCGACAGATTCACCACAGATTCAAGAGAAGTCAACACCTATCTGACAAACAAATGCTTAACAATACGGAAATGAGCGTAAGGAGAGCAGTGACAGAGGCAATTAATGAGTTGGAGAGTAAAATTATATCATCCTATCTGACTAAAAACTCTATGAAGTTTCGGTCTGATATAAAATTACTAAGCGGATCGAAACCATATGTTCAGTCGCTCAGTGATTGCACTGGCAGAAAAAGGTAAGATGACAGAGACAAGGGCGAAATACTGAACTCGGTCTTTCAGAACTGTTTCACTGCGGGAGATCGTAACACAGTTCCTGCTTTCAATCATCGGACAAACGCAGAAAATTTAGATATTGAAATAGGTGATTGCGGAATAGAAAGGCAACTACAATCTCGCAGACGCCAGGCTGAGATTCATAGAAGGATTCTCAAGAAAATATAATAAAAGCATGAAATACGTGGCTTACAAATCACATGTGCGACCAGCTCTTGAGTATTTCTCATCAGAGAGGAAATGGACAAGATCCAACAAAGAGCGGCGTGTTTCGTTACGGCATCATTTAGTCGGAGCGTGATCATTACGGAGATGGTCAGCATATTCCAATGGCAGAGGCTGCAAGAGAGGTGTTGCGCATTACGAAGAGATATGCTGTTTAATTTCCTACAGAGTATGTTCCGAGAAGACTCGGGAAACAAATTGCTTCCTCCCACAAACGTCTCGCGAAGTGACCACAACGAGAAAATGCGAGAAATTACAGCTAATGTGGAGCTTTACTTACGCCGTTCGCGCCGAGGATGAGATAGTGGTACGAATAGTACCCTCCATCATATGCCGTCAGGTGGTTTGCGGAGTGTAGATGTAGACGTTGACGTAGATGTAGCCATTTAGACGGAATTAATCAAGAAAACCCTACATCGAACGTCTGGTCCTGGCTCCTCGAAGAGGCTCACAAAAATCCTGTTATATTACACTGAAGACCCAAATAAATTGGTACACCTGCCTAATATCGTGCAGTCCGCAGCTCGTGGTCGTGCGGTAACGTTCTCGTTTCCCGCGCCCGTGTTCCCGGGTTCGATTCCCGGCGGGGTCAGGGATTTTCTCTGCCTCGTGATGACTGGGTGTTGTGTGATGTCCTTAGGTTAGTTAGGTTTAAGTAGTTCTAAGTTCTAGGGGACTGATGACCATAGATGTTAAGTCCCATAGTGCTCAGAGCCATTTAATATCGTGCAGGGCCCCCGCGAGCACGCAGAAGTGCCACAACACGAGTGGCATGGACTCGACTAATGTCTGAAGTAGTACTGGAGGGAATTGACACCATGAATCCTGCAGCGCTGATCATAAATCCGTAAGAGTGCGAGGGGTGAAGATCTCATCTGAACAGCACATTGCAAGGCATCCCAGATATGCTCAATAATGTTCATGTCTGGGGACTTTGGTGGCCAGCGGAAGTATTTAAGATCAGAAGAGCGTTCCTGGTGCCACTCTGTAGCAACTCAGGACGTGTGGGGTGTCGCACAGTTCTGCTGAAATTGCTCAAGTCCGTCGAAATGCACAGTGGACATGAATGGACGCACGTTTTCAGACAGGATGCTTATGTACGTGTCACCAGTCACAGTCGTATGTAGACGTCTCAGGAGTCCCATATCACTCCAACTGCGCACGACCAACACCATTACAGAGCCTCCACCAAATTGAACAGTCCCCTGTTGACACAGAGGGTCAACTGATTCTTGAAGTTGTCTCCATACCCGTACACGTCCATCCGTTCGATACATTTTGAAACGAGGCTCGTCCTACGAGGCAACATGTTTCCAGTCATCAACAGTCCAATTTTGGTGTTGCCGGGCCCAGGGAGGCGTAAAGCTTTGTGTCGTGCAGTCGTCAAGGGTATACGAGTGGGCCTTCGGCTCCGAAAGCCCAAATCGATGGTGTTTCGTTAAATGGTTCGCACGCTGGCGCTTGTTGATGGCCCAGCAATGAAATCTGTAGCATTTTGCGAAAGGGCTGCACTTCTGTCACGTTGAACGATTCTCTTCAGTCCTCGTTGGTCCCGTTCTTGCACGATCTTTTTCCGGTCGCAGCGATGTCAGAGATTTAATGTTTTACCGGATTCCTGATATTCACGGTATTGGAGGTAGCACCTCATCGCTACCTCGGAGATGCTGTGTCCCATTGCTCGTGCGCCGTCTATAACACCACGTTCAAACTCACTTAAATCTTGATAACCTGCCATAGTAGCAGCAGTAATCGACCTAACAACTGTGCCAGACACTTGCTTTTTTATATAGGCGTTGCCGACAGCGGCACCGTATTCTGCCTGTTTAGCTACCTCTGTATTTGAATACGCGTTCCTATACTAGTTTCTTTGGCACTTCAGTTTAATAGTTATTCGTCACTGGTCTTCCATAAGCAACGATGTTGTCTGAAAGGGCACGTCCTGATCTTGTCGTAACACCTAGTGATGTTATTCCTACTGCAGCGATCGTTAAAACTTGTTAGTCTGTTATTCTCAATAAACTCTTTTGACCTCACGTTCTTTCTGGAGAGTTCTAATGCCTACCTAATTTAGTGTTAAGTTGGCTCCTTTCATCTCATAAGGAACTGAAACACATTCACGATGAGAGATCATGTCTACTCCCCGTCAAGATTCAGAATGTTTGTCAAATTCAAATAACGTATGTTCAGGGGAGTGTTTGAGGAACAGGGGAGTATTTATGATTTGGATAAAATTTCGGTGGACTAAGGGGAGTCATAGGTGAACGGCGTCTTCCATCTTCAACAACGGCCGTAGAGGGTGCTTCAGAACCTGACCGACAAACCCTCAAAAACGGTGGAACACATAAAAGGATTCTTTTTTTCTCTTCGCGGATGATAACTCTCTTCATACCGTCGTGAATGAGATAGACACTGCGTTGTCCATAATGTTCTGAGGCTGGATAACGTCGTACCCAAACTATACGTTATTAAAGGCATGGTGGAATCAATTTACAAGAGGTAGTCAAGCAGTCTGTGCTGAGAATAATTAAATGCATTATAGCTTCGCCGCTTCTCTGTCGAGTACCGCAATACTCATATTCGTTTAGGGAAACACTTTATTGATTTTTGCAATCTGCTCTCCTCTGGTGGCTATCGTAGTAATGTACGCTACACCTTTGACCAATCATCAAACGGAAAAATAAAAAAGTTGAACCAACTACAACAAGTGTTAAATCAAACGACATCACGACTGTGCGATCTGACCCAACTTCCCGGAAATCGACAAATGGGTGTGCTCGCAATATGACATGTGCTGGGTCTCCGTACCGAAGCTGTCCTACGCAGTTCTGTAAGCGTTTTCAGAGCAAATCGACAACAAATAGCTTATGCTAAACAAGCTTTCAGTGGTACGACGATTACGAACAATTCCAGTCCAGATGTTCACGGAAGACCTTTGCTAAAGTGTAATAGCGATTAAATTTGCGACTATTGCAGTAAGGGACAGTCTGTGAACAGTACGTGTGTGTGTGAAGACATCATTGCATAAATTCCATATGTACAGAACTGAATCGTCCTCAAACCTACAGCATGTTCTGAAAAGCTGCCATACCTGCCTATCTGTCGGCTGTACTCTTGCGAGACTCTTCAGTCGGTTCATGGTTTGTACTCATAACACGTTCCACACAGGTAGCAGAGTTTTTGAGAACCCATAGCTAAAACCATCATAACCTCCTGAAAATTAGTTTTCCTCGTGGCACGCCTTCCACCGTCAAAATTTTCACTAAGATTTCTTCCTGTTCCTCCAAGGTGTCGATAAAATGCAGCAAAGGTACACTGGCCTGAAATCGTTACGCGGTTTATAAACGACTGTGGTGGTTCAAAAGGCTCTCTCAGTTTTTTTCTCACGTCCACTGCGGCCTGCGGTCGCAAAGTATATTCTCACTGACCAATATGTCTATATGTTGAGAAGAGCGTGCCACCTGAATCGCAAAGGCTGCCCGTTATGCCAACGAGTTTTTAACACTCTTCTGGATGTATGGTATGTCTTACCAGAAGCCTGTACAATTGTTCGCTTTGCTGTTAGACGTCAGACGACCATGTTTAAGGAAGTATCTTGATGAGGTAGTTTCCTGTTATTCCTGTTGCCGATTCAAAATAAATGGGGAGGTGATCGGTGGCGTTCTACGCAAACAGTCGTCATTAGAATACGATCGTTTACGCAACTGTATGTCCTCTGTATTGCTCAGTCGCGCTACGTGAGCAGTTGTTATTACGGTTCTTAATCTGAAGGTATCAATCATTTTAGATGAACCTGTAAAATGTTTTTTCAAAATGGTTCAAATGGCTCTGAGCACTATGGGACTTAACTTATGAGGTCATCAGTCCCCTAGAACTTAGAACTAGTTAAACCTAACTAATCTAAGGACATCACACACATCCATGCCCGAGGCAGGATTCGAACCTGCGACCGTAGTGGTCGCGCGGTTCCAGACTGCAGCGCCTAGAACCGCTCGGCCACTCCGGCCGGCAAAATGTTTTTTGAGTATTTCGTTGCCGAAGGGAATGGTGCGTAATTTACTCCTTTAGTAGTGTGTACTATAAGCCATTATGGGATACTACTTGTCTATTCTGTGTAACTGAAAATTTGCAAAGTTTCTCTGAAAATTAACTCAGCTATAGAGCAACATGTTCAGAATGCTGATACTCTACAGTTTACATAAGAAAGCATTTTTTCGTTTTTCCATGCAGTCTTGTATATGCGTATTACTTATTGTACATATGCAGTAATACCGAGCACTTGCAATTACTAACATGGTGCAGTATCTTTTCAGTACCTTCCTTCTATAGGTAATCTTTATTTACACTTGACACACGGCTGCAAACGGCCGATTATGCACTACAAGAGTTAGATTTACGTAACATTCCAACTGATGATGAAGTTTGTTGTGGACAAAATGAATTAGTAACTGTCGTAAAATACAGGGTGTATCAAAAAGAATCATCCGATATGGCACGTCTATATTTCTGAACCTAATAAACATATACAATGAAATACATTTTTGGATGAACGGGAAAGTCAAACAGTTTTTTCTCCATACCTTTTCATAAGTGTTCAGTATGCCTCCTTGAGATGCACGGCATATGTCAATGAGGTATTCAAGTTGGTCCCACACAGGACCGAGCGTGTCTTGAGTTACAGCTTCCACAGCTGCTGCTATGCGATGTCTCAGTTCATTCATTGTTGATGACGGAGGCACATAAACGGGGTCTTCTACAAATCCCTACAAGAAATAATCACATACAGTCAGGTCCGCTGACCTTGGAGACCAGTAGTGTAAAGGCTGAATCATTTGGTCCAGTACGCCCGATCCATCGTTCAGTAAGTAATCCTTTGACTCAAAAATTTCGGCACTTCCTGATGTCGGTATGGCGGTGCCCAATCCTGTTGGTAAATGAAGTCGTTCTAATCAGTCTATAAATGTGGAAAAAGAAAGTTCTCAAGCACATCGAGATGTGTGCTTCTTGTAACAGTGGCGCATCCGTTCGACGTCTATATCAGACACTTGCGATCGCCCCGGCGATTTTATTTACACAAACAACCTGTTCCTCGGAATTGTTCATGCCATCGTCTAATGCTCTGTGCTGTAGAAGGATCCACACCATACGTAGTACGAAAGTTATTACTGACCCTCACTGCGCAAAACGTAGAACAAAAAACACTTTGTGTTGTTCCGACACCATTTTCACTAGAACTGAAGTGGGCACTCACTGCTGCTGCCTAGCGGGAACCATGTAATATTCCACATTTTGCTATTTCCAATAGTATGTTGTTCACTCACATATCTCAAATAACATAATACACTCCTGGAAATGGAAAAAAGAACACATTGACACCGGTGTGTCAGACCAACCATACTTGCTCCGGACACTGCGAGAGGGCTGTACAAGCAATGATCACACGCACGGCACAGCGGACACACCAGGAACCGCGGTGTTGGCCGTCGAATGGCGCTAGCTGCGCAGCATTTGTGCACCGCCGCCGTCAGTGGCAGCCAGTTTGCCGTGGCATACGGAGCTCCATCGCAGTCTTTAACACTGGTAGCATGCCGCGACAGCGTGGACGTGAACCGTATGTGCAGTTGACGGACTTTGAGCGAGGCGTATAGTGGGCATGCGGGAGGCCGGGTGGACGTACCGCCGAATTGCTCAACACGTGGGGCGTGAGGTCTCCACAGTACATCGATGTTGTCGCCAGTGGTCGGCGGAAGGTGCACGTGCCCGTCGACCTGGGACCGGACCGCAGCGACGCACGGATGCACGCCAAGACCGTAGGATCCTACGCAGTGCCGTAGGGGACCGCACCGCCACTTCCCAGCAAATTAGGGACACTGTTGCTCCTGGGGTATCGGCGAGGACCATTCGCAACCGTCTCCATGAAGCTGGGCTACGGTCCCGCACACCGTTAGGCCGTCTTCCGCTCACGCCCCAACATCGTGCAGCCCGCCTCCAGTGGTGTCGCGACAGGCGTGAATGGAGGGACGAATGGAGACGTGTTGTCTTCAGCGATGAGAGTCGCTTCTGCCTTGGTGCCAATGATGGTCGTATGCGTGTTTGGCGCCGTGCAGGTGAGCGCCACAATCAGGACTGCATACGACCGAGGCACACAGGGCCAACACCCGGCATCATGGTGTGGGGAGCGATCTCCTACACTGGCCGTACACCACTGGTGATCGTCGAGGGGACACTGAATAGTGCACGGTACATCCAAACCGTCATCGAACCCATCGTTCTACCATTCCTAGACCGGCAAGGGAACTTGCTGTTCCAACAGGACAATGCACGTCCGCATGTATCCCGTGCCACCCAACGTGCTCTAGAGGGTGTAAGTCAACTATCCTGGCCAGCAAGATCTCCGGATCTGTCCCCCATTGAGCATGTTTGGGACTGGATGAAGCGTCGTCTCACGCGGTCTGCACGTCCAGCACGAACGCTGGTCCAACTGAGGCGCCAGGTGGAAATGGCATGGCAAGCCGTTCCACAGGACTACATCCAGCATCTCTACGATCGTCTCCATGGGAGAATAGCAGCCTGCATTGCTGCGAAAGGTGGATATACACTGTACTAGTGCCGACATTGTGCATGCTCTGTTGCCTGTGTCTATGTGCCTGTGGTTCTGTCAGTGTGATCATGTGATGTATCTGACCCCAGGAATGTGTCAATAAAGTTTCTCCTTCCTGGGACAATGGATTCACGGTGTTCTTATTTCAATTTCCAGGAGTGTAGTTATGATTTTTTTAAATCGAATGCTTTTTTTATACACCTTCTATTACTTTCATGGTTTGATTATGAATCACAGCCTCAAAGCGGACTAGAGAAATAGATTAAACTGTCATTCGGATGCTTATGTTCACCACATCGCTAGCTGTAGATTGCGTTTTACTGAAAGTATTGAACCATTTTTCTGAGTATAGCAGAATAACGCTTCATTCTAGAGTGGATGTCGTGACGGTATCACCGACTGAACGTGTGTCCACTACCGACGTGGCAGTACTTCAGATACACAGAACACGCAGACAGTTTGAAGTTTTAAACTGCAGAAGTTTATAACGCCGCCCCTTGGGTTTCCCTGGACAGAATCCAAGAGAGCGAAGCTCAAGTTCTGAGTTCTTTCCCCCTCTAGCACTCATTTCGCCACGAGTACCATTTCAGCGCTGTAAAGCGGGAGTCCATATATCTTTCATACCTCGTGTCAACGTCATGGCGTATACGAGCTTGCACTCCACAACATCCAGTTTTATTTTTATTCATGTTCACTTATTTTTATTCCGCTATACCCGTGTGTCAAAGAAATGAAAACACAGATTACGTAGGGGAGAGTGCTGTACCTTAGACTGTAGCCTCTAGCTAGCTCTGTAATAGAAGTTTAATACATTTTCTTAATCAGTTTGAAATGATAACATTCACTTTATGTGTGCCGCAGTAATTTTCTGAAATAACAAAAATGAAACCGTAAACATGTTTCTAGGTACAACGTGGCCATACACCTAGGAACAAATATTCTGTTGAACTTTAAATGCGTTACAATCGAGGAAATCTTGACAATAATGTATTTAGTTGTCTATTTGCTACATTATTACTCTCCTACACACTAATAATGAGTAAATGAAATGAAATGAAGCATAACTTTTATATAGAGCCAGTTACAAGTTAAATATGTCTTGAAACAGAAGCTATTGGAAACTAACAAATATAACACACTTAATTTGCAAATATCCCATGCTCCACAATAAAAGACTTTGTTCTGTTTGAAGATAGGACTTACATATGCACGACCACACGTTGTATAACTCGTTTCAAAAATGTATAGAATTTTACTTGCCACAAAATTCTGTAACTGAAAAATTAACGGTATATTACAAATAGATTTAATGTAGTGTACAGCACATAAACGTATAGACCACGAAATTTACAAGTCCTTCAAAAACACGATCTCATCTCTAGCAACAATAAAAACTGTGAAAATGGCAGAAACTGCTTATGGCGATCTCAAGTGCCCATTTCTTCGTGTGATTCAAAAACCAGTCACTACATTGAAACACTGGCCAATAAACATCATGTGTTCCGAAGTATACTATCCTCTAGGTACAACAATCTCCCCTACGTTATCACATCTGTAACCATTATTAACAGAAAATGATCAGAATAGTAAAACTGTGAATTAAAGAGTAAAAACACGTTCACGGTGAACATTTTTGTAATATATTTGGTCGTACTCGTCTACGACTGTACCCATCATCATTATCAGCGACTTGACACCCAATGTAGACAAAGCCCCCAATAGACTTCATCCATACGATTCCACATTGCACCTACTTTTTTACCTACGTCATCTATTTACTTTCCATTATTGCATGGTTTCTTGTCTCTTGGAATCAGCGAATAACTTACTTGGTCCATTTATCATACATTCTTATGTACGTCTCCATTTCACTTTCATTACAACCGTCATTACTTCCATTCTATTCTTTATCCTCCTTCATCTGTTTGTCTTTCTGTTCCTTTCCTAATAATTTACAGCGTACATCTATCCATTATTCTCTAGCTGATAACTCACCAACTGTTCCAAGGGATTTATTATTAACTTTTTGCAGTTTCTTCTTGAAATGTTCATTGTACACTATTATGATCATATTATAATCTGTTTTCAAGCATACTTTCAAACTGCCGCCGTTAAGTTCTTTTTCTTGTTTAACTCCACTGTAGGCAAACAGTACAACGTCATCAGCAAAACGAGCCTAGTTCAAATGTCTTGAGTTTAACATGTACGTACTTTTTGTTTCCATGGTTAAAATATCTTAACACTTTTACGTTATTTATGGAATCCGTTTAACTGACTTTCTTTCAGTTCTGAAGCTCTCATTAACCCACAAGTTCCCAGTTTATTGCAATGTTAATTTTTTGCAATTATTAGTTTAACCTTGTTGGTTATCCTGAAAACAACCATTTAAGTTGAAAACGCTATTTTTATCGTTCTATGTTTAATGTGTCATGGGTGACTGCAATTCGGCATTAGGAAAAGGGAGAGAAGGAAACGTAGTAGGTGAATATGGATTGGGGGTAAGAAATGAAAGAGGAAGCCGTCTGGTAGAATTTTGCACAGAGCACAACTTAATCATAGCTAGCACTTGGTTCAAGAATCATAAAAGAATGTTGTATACATGGAGGAAGCCTGGAGATAATAACAGGTTTCAAATAGATTACATAATGGTAAGACAGAGATTTAGGAACGAGGTTTTAAATTGTAAGACATTTCCAGGGGCAGATGTGGACTCTGACCACAATCTACTGGTTATGAACTGTAGATTAAAACTGAAGAAACTGCAAAAAGGTGGGAATTTAAGAAGATGGAACCAGGATAAACTGAAAGAACCAGAGGTTGTACAGAGTTTCAAGGGAGAGCATAAGGGAACAATTCACAGAAATGGAGGAAAGAAATACAGTAGAAGAAGAATGGGTAGCTTCGAGGGATGAAATAGTGAAGGCAGCAGAGGGTCAAGTAGGCAAAAAGACGAGGGCTAGTAGAAATCCTTAGGTAACAGAAGAAATATTGAATTTAATTGATGAAAAGAGAAAATATAAAAATGCAGTAAATGAAGCAGGTAAAAAGGAATACAAATGTCTCAAAAATGAGATCGACAGGAAGTGCAAAATGGCTTAGGAGGGATGGCTAGAGGACAAATGTAAGGATGTAGAGGCTTATCTCACTAGGGGTGAGATAGATACTGCCTACAGGAAAATTAAAGAGACCTTTGGAGAAAAGAGATCAACTTGTATGGATATCAAGAGCTCAGATGGAAACCCAGTTCTAAGAAAAGAACGGAAAACAGAAAGGTGGGAGGAATATATACAGCGTCTATGCAAGGGCGATGTACTTGAGGGCAATATTATGGGAATGGAAGAGGATGTAGATGAAGATGAAATGGGAGATATGATACTGCGTGAAAAGTTTGACAAAGCACTGAAAGATCTAAGTCGAAACAAGGAACCCGGAGTAGACAACATTCCATGAGAACTACTAACAGCCTTGGGAGAGCCAGACCTGACAAAACTCTACCATCTGGTGAGCAAGATGTATGAAACAGGCGAAATACCCTCAGACTTCAGGAAAAATATAATAATTCCAATCCCAAAGAAAGCAGGTTTTGACAGATGTGAAAATTACCGAACTTTCAGTTTAATAAGTCACGGCTGCAAAATACTAACGCGAATTCCTTACAGATGAATGGAAAAACTAGTAGAAGCCGACCTCGGCGAAGATCAGTTTGGATTCCGTAGAAATATTGGAACACGAGAGACAATACTGACCCTACGACTTATCTTAGAAGCTAGATTAAGGAAAGACAAACCTACGTTTCTAGCATTTGTAGACTTAGAGAAAGCTTTTGACGATGTTGACTGGAATACTCTCTTTCAAATTCTGAAGGTGGCAGGGGTAAAATACAGGGAGCGAAAGGCTATTTACAATTTGTACAGAAACCAGATGGCAGTTATAAGAGTCGAGGGGCAGTGTTTGGGAAGGGAGTGAGACAGGGTTGTAGCCTATCCCCGATGTTATTCAATCTGTATACTGAGCAAGCAGTGAAGGAAACCAAAGAAAAATTCGGAGTAGGTATTAAAATCCATGGAGAAGAAATAAAAACTTTGAGGTTCGCCGATGACACTGTAATTCTGTCAGAGACAGCAAAGGACTTGGAAGAGCAATTGAACGGAATGGATAGTTGTTAGAAAGGAGGATGTAAGATGACCATCAACAAAAGCAAAACGAGGATAATGGAATGTAGTCGAATTAAGTCGGGTGATGCTGAGGGAATTTGATTAGAAAATGAGACACTTAAAGTAGTAGATGAGTTTTTCTATTTGGGTAGCAAAATAACTGCTAATGGTCGAAGTAGAGAGGATGCAGACGCAATGGCAAGGAAAGCGTTTCTAAAGTAGAGAAATTTGTTAGCATCGAGTATAGATTTAAGCGTCAGGAAGTCGTTTCTGAAAGTATTTGTACGTAGTGTAGCAATGTATGGAAGTGAAACATGGACAATAAATAGTTTGGACGAGAAGGGAATAGATGCATTCGAAATGTGGAGGAAGAATGCTGAAGATTAGATGGAGAGATCACATAACTAATGTAGAGTTATTGAATAGAATTGGGGAGAAGAGGAGTTTGTGGCACAACTTGACTAGAAGAAGGGATCGGTTGGTAGGACATGTTCTGATGCATCAAGGGATCACCAATTTAGTATTGGAGGGCAGCGTGGAGGGTAAAAATCGTAGAGGGAGACCAAGATATTAATACACTAAGCAGATTCAGAGGGGTGTAGGTTGCAGTAGGTACTGGGAGATAAGGAAGCTTGCACAGGATACAGTAGCATGGAGAACTGTATCAAACCAGTTTCAGGACTGAAGACCACAACAACAACAACAACATGTTTAATATAATATATCGTACCATAATGTAACGCTCAGCACAAATGAGTACAAAGCAGACATTTTTATGAAAACGTGACTCTTTTTTGTAGGTGATGAAACAAAAAAAAAACATGACCACATATGGCAAACAAAAAAAGGAAATAAAAATTACCTGCTATGATATGCGGCAAAACACTCAACACACAGACTCACTTTACGTTTCCTGTACTCATGGCTCAAATGGCTCTGAGCACTATGGGCCTTAACATCTGAGGTCATCAGTCTCCTAGAACTTGGAACTACTTAAACCTAACTAATCTAAAGTCATCACACACATCCATGTCCCAGGCAGAAATCGAACCTGCGACCGTAGCAGTCGCACGGTTCCGGACTGGGGCGCGTAGAACCGCTCGGCCACCACGGCCAGCCTTTCCTGTACTAAGTACGTGCTGATTCCCTGCTGTTTATTCCAGCACATTGTCCTCTTTTGAGTTCCTGTATATTCAGAATAAGATGATTCATTTCATTAACTGGAGTTGATCTGCTATAGTACTGGTGTTTGCTCAAGTCCTTTCGGTGGCGTCACATATCTCCTCAGGTATACCTGCAGAACTTCTCATCGAAAATTTACATCAGCGAATGTATTTCCATTCCTGCGGTAGAGAATCCAGACTTTTGTACAGTGACATCCAAAAACCACGTGGAAAGATCCCATTACCATTTCCTGTTACAGGTATTGACCCACATTTTGGTCCATTCGATTAGTTCTACGGACATGCTTGCTGTATACTATAACGATGGTGGGTTGAGGAACATCAACATGATACCTTGATCGCTGAGGATACCTTTTAACATAAGTTACTTGGCGCACGCCACTTGTATTTGATACTGCAGAAACAACGTTGTTGTCATGCCGTTTACACAGAAACAGGCCGTGTTTTTAAAGTAAGGCGGAATGAGTAGTACCACTTTCATCTTTTTCTGTTCCCCTCTTCTTTCGAAGGATACAGTTTTCTGTCCCAGCGACCCCAAAACCTTGTCCTCTACGAAAAATCATAACAACGGCAGTCATAGTAGGATGAAGCATAAAAATTATTAAAACGCTGTCATGAGTGCTTAGCGTTTCTTTTATTTAACGCTGAAAAATTAGCACGCGCCCCTGTGACACAAATAACGTTGCGTAAATTTAAATGAATGGCATGTGATTGTTGGGTTATTCATAAACTATTTACAGTTTTTGAACCTGAATGAAAGATTATTTTACTAGGTATAGTATTCCAAATCCAAGATGTGATGAGATTCAGGCTTTAGAAATAATGTGTGAATTCAATTGCCAAATGTTCCTAGTAATGTACTGCTTCTCGCAAGTATTATCACAGAAATGAAAGAAAAGAGGTTCAACAGTCAGCAAACGAACAGAACGAGATTATAGACGTTCATTGTTGTCTAAAAAATGAGTAAAAGTGCAGTCCTGTTGTGTTTACCAATAATGTAACGCTGGGGATTAAGGGGCTAACGTAATAAAAGAGGAGCATTCTTCAGTATACTAACATTAGTTTAATCACCGCCTTAATATGTCATTGGCTTTCGTACAAAATTTATTGTGAACCGGAGGCAAATGCTTCCTAAAAACATTTCATTCTCAGACAAAGTAATAATTCAGTACACTAAAATTAGTTTAATCACTGCCTTAACATGTCAATGGCTTTTGTACAATATTTATTGAACTGGAGCCAAAGCTTGCTCAAAATGTATCATTCTCAAAGTAGTAACTCATGCACGTTGCTGACTTCTCCGCGATCTGCAAATGTTCTGTGGTGTTAGATCCACTTTTTAGGTCATCCTAATCCTCTGCCTGTTTAAAAGCAAGAAGACGCTTATATGTCCGTAGTTTTTTGTTAAATACTGCCTGTGTGTGTCACACATATAGTCACCTGTATTCCCTGTCGTTCATGATACCTGCATAAGGTAGGACTTTCGTCCAAACGGTTTTTGGTTACACGATGTCGCTTATCGTGACCCCAAGTAATATATGATTGAAAGCTTAACGTAGATGCATTTATAGTACGTGAAGATAAGATTCGCATCTCGAAATGGGAATTGTAATAAATTATGTGAGCATGTTATTAGTGAGTTGTACCTCTTATCAGACATAACACATTTAAAAGTAAATATACTATCACAACGAGGGGTAGAAGTTCATGTGATCATACGTAAAATGAACGTATGTGAACACACACGTGTATATCAGATGCAACAACAGCTGGTGTGTGCTCATATCCATTCATTCCCCGTCTACTGCTGCGAGTGCAGTGGAGTGCAGATGTAAGTATAAAGATGTCGTGCTGGTCCCGTAATGAACTCATAAAGTTACGTCGCTTCGCGGCAGGCGCATTCCTATGCAGCTGCGTAACGAAGTAATGAAGTCTCGCAGGCTGGAGGAACGCCACCTCGTACCAATAACGCCCAGCTGCTACGTGACATTTTGGTGTGTCTGCAACGACATAGTAACTAAAATGATCAATCAGTTCTGTACAAGCAGCAATGATTCCAAGTATTTCGACGAAGTCGTACGCTTCATGACAGAAGCGGAGCCTCGCGAAACAGTTTGACTTAATGTGGTCGAGTAGAATTTTACCGTTGAGAAGAAGACTGTTCATTTTTGTCCGTACACGGCTGAACATGTGTTTAGTGTTTGTAGCTTTGCACATTAATTCGGGTACGGTAATTTTATGTTGCGCAGGATATCTAAACAATATTGTGTTTCTACCTGCATGCACTATGCAGCAAACCACGTCATTCAAATGGCCTCAGAAAAATATTCCAACGATATGCAGTTTAGTACCTACGTAAAATATTGTATTCTAAGACTTCATCACTGGGAAAACTTGTCAGTAAGAACATTTCTGAGTTCCCGTTGAAAAGCTATTGTAAGGCATAGTGTTGAAAAATATTTGACTCTATTGTTATTTGACTTATGCAAATCAAACAATGGTAGCTCAGCTCGATAATTATGATTTATAACAGTTTTTGTCTGCGAAAAGCCGATTGCACACTTGGACTTCAAGCGGATAGCGAACGTAGTTTCCTATTTCTTTTCATAGCTGCGAAACTCAAATGCACCCGTTGTGCCGATTTGACTTACCACGAGCGTGAAAACTACGTTGTAATGTTGCCTAACAAATTTCCAAACTGAACTTGTATTATAAGAGGAGGCTCAACCATTTTTTGACGTTGTTCCATTTTGTGATGTGTAATGACACTAGCTTGCGCATTACATCACGGAAAGTCGTTAAGTCATGGAAAGTTGGTTTAGAATTATGAAGCTGAAGCCTAAATTCTACGACTTATTATTTTGGGCATTGGATTTATAACTGTGCAAAGTGCTGCACAGTCTCTTCTAGTGCGTCATTGTTAATAACTTTCTCGTGACAGCCTTCCAGCTTCATGAACTGCGGCAAACAATCACCCCTGTGCGAGAGGTGCGTGGAACACACTAACCATACCTATCATCATCAATGGCGCTCTGCGATCATACCAAACATCTTGTCTACGAGTACTAGTAGGGCTAGAGAGGCAGAGGCAAGGATAATAACTTCCCACTAGTGTGAACACTTTTATTAGCAGCTACTTATGTGGCGGTCTACGAGACATGTCTTCAACCTTTTAGCAGCTGGGCAGCTGGGTATCTGAAGTGTCATATCCTATATCTTAGATCATTAAGCATGTGTTTTGTGCCTGCGTGTAGGTCTGTGTGTATGCCTGTAGGTGTGTGTATGTGTGAGTTTGTATGTGCGAGTGCGTGTGAGCAAATGTGCCACTTATAATGTGACTTAACGGGTGGTTAAAATTAAACTTTACCTGTTTAACACGTTACTATCTTATGAGTATCTAACTTGGTAGCATTAATGGTTCAAATGGTTCAAATGGCTCTGAGCACTATGGGACTTAACTACTGAGGTCATCAGTCCCCTAGAACTTAGAACTACTTAAACCTAACTAACGTAAGGACATCACACACATCCATGCCCGAGGCAGGATTCGAACCTGCGACCGTAGCGGTCACGCGGTTCCAAACTGACGCGCTTAGAACCGCACGGCCACACCGGCCGGCGGTAGCATTAATGTCCAGAGTATGGAGTACAGGATTTTCATGCGTCACAACGTCACCGTCCAGTTCCAACTATGGCTACCGGGTGCCGTTGTTAGTCACCGTGATTCATACTCTCATACACCTGACCAATCGCAGTGCACTTGTTGATGTGTCAATGTGAGCTTGGACGAAAGTGATCTCACTCCCTGTGATTTTTGGTTATGGGGCTACCTGAAGGACGGGATTTACCAGGGCAACATTCACACATGTGCTGAACTGAAGCGCAGAATATCAAGAGATGTAGCCAGCATACCTATGGACATGCTTCGTTCTACTGTGCAGAACGGAATCCTGGACACTGATGGACGCCATATTGAACCAATTTTGTAGCAGTAATAGTACCAGTATGCAATTATTGGTTAAACTCTGTTATCAAAACAGTTGTAGTTGCACTTCGAGAATATCGCCAGCTGAAAGGATTGCGGAAGGGACCTCTTTCTCCACGTGCTGTGCAAAGCATGATGAAGAAGTTCGAATCAACTGGAGAACTGGGCGTCGCTCCGGGAAGAGGCTGACGACCGATTGCAGCACAGGTGGTTGATTGAATCACCGTTGGTATGGCAGACAACGCTGCGAGTAATTCCCGGTCGTCAGGCAGTGCGCGTGCTGTGTCACGACAGTCGAACATCCCGTGGTGCACTGTACGGAAGGTGTTTCGAACCATTCTCAAATGGTATCCGTACAAGATCCATATCGTACAGGACGTACAGCGAGGTGCTGACTTCGCTCTCCACTTCCTCGCAAGCACTTGAGTCGATGAGGGTTGGTCCCAGACCATCCTATGGACACACGAAGCTATTTTTTCACTGACAGGTGAGATGCACACACAGAGTTGCCGAGTGTAGCGATCTTCAGCTCCAGTCACTGGTGAAAGTGTCACCGTAGGGTGTGGCTTCACGGCTATGTTCATCACTGGCCCATTCTTTTTTGAGCAGGTTGGAGCTCAAAGACCAAAGACGTGCAGTGTGACTGGCTAGCGTTACTGCGATATGCTTCGCAGCATGTCATCCCGCCTTACGGGACAGAGACGCATTTAACTCAATAGTTTTCATGTAAGATGGGGCACCACCGCACATCGACCGTGAAGTTCACTTGTACATTTGGAAGCGATTGAATTATCAGCCGATCGTTTCCAAATGCTTGGCCAGCACGATCACCTGGTCTCATTCCCTGTGATTTCTGATTGTGGGGCTACCAGAAGGACAGGCTTTACCTGGGCGACATTCACACATATGCTGCTCTGAAGCGCAGCATATCAAGAGAGGTAGCCAGCATACCTACTGACATGTTTCATTCTACTGTGCAGAATGTAATCCTGCGCTTTCAGACTCTTCTGGATACTGATGGCGCCATATTGAACTCCTTTTGTAGCAGTAATGGTACCGGTATGTAATGGTACGATGTACCGTAGCAGCACATTAAAAGTTTTTCAATTGAACTGATTCTGCATTATTTGTCTTCCCCATGTCCTTGACATTAATGCTACCATGTTTGGTCCTCGTACTGTAATTAGTTTCCGTATTATAACATGTAATATAGGGAAAGTTTAATTATAACCACCCAGTATATAATAAGTTATTTTCAGTTTTGATATATTAGAGGGTGGTTGAATGTATGTTGCCTGGTGGGAAGAGAGGATGGGGCAGGATTTTTTTTTTCAGTCTTTTACTCCAAGGGATAGAGAGAGTTACTTGAGGTGCAGCCCGTCCTACATCCTCGGTTTGCTTCACTCAAACACCAAGTGAGCTGTTACTGGGACACAGCGACTCCCAGTCACTTGGGAATAAATTTGGGGGAGGGAGAAATTATCAGTTGCGGCATTTGCCTCGTATCCCAGGGCAAGTTCCCAGAAACCTTGGTCGGAACTGAGGGACTGGAATTATTTTTACTTCATTTCTTCGACAATGTTGTCAGACTTACCAGACAAAAATTAAAACTGTGTGTGTGTGTGTGTGTGTGTGTGTGTGTGTGTGTGTGTGTCATCGACCTTTTCCAACGTTACAGATTCCGAAATTGTCATAATAAAGTTTCTGAAGAGTACAGCTGTTACGTGGCAGATTATTCCCAAACTGTCACGAAACCTGTTTTATAATGTAATACGCAGGTCCCGATAGTCAGGGTAGTACAGTCAGTATATTCGCTACTGTCAATGATTCCACTGTTGATTCCTCCTTTCCTTTTATTATAGTGAGCGAGATCTATTTTTTTCTGTGGCCTTGGGCACTTTCTTTAGCTGGCTCGCAACAGGGAAGTTAACTTAGAAAGACTGAAGTCCCCTACACTTGCGTTGAAAGCCACCTCCAAGCAGGTATAGAACACGGAAGTCAAAGTTTCCCATATCCAAACAGCAGGCGCTTGGAAGTGTGGTCTGTGTTCTATAAAAACTTCGTTGTGAGAGACGCTAGAACGATTCTTTTGTAGTGAGATCTGAAAGCCAGACGAAGAACTCAGAGCTTGAGATCATGGAACTGGCCATTCATCACAGTCATTCCATGCAGGAATTTAAACCAACATGCAGGAATGTTGGTTTAAATTTTAGACAGATAGTCTTTCGTTGATTGACAGTAATTGTTTCGGTAGGCGGCCCATTTTCCCATCAAAGACTATGTGCAAGGGTTTCCGAAGCTAATTGAGAGTTCTTCGCCTGGCTTTCAGATCTCACTACAAAAGATTCTTTCTAGCGTCTCACACAACGAAGTTTTTATAGAACAGGCCACTCTTCCAAGTACGGCAGCCTTACAGCACAGCAGTACATCGACGATACGCCATGTTCCGTTGTCCCTGATAGCAAGCCATCCTGGACTTACATTTCAGCAAGACAATGCCCGCCCGCACAGGGGGAGAGTTTCTAGTGCCTATCTTCATACTTGCCAAACCTTACCTAGTCCAGCAAGATCTCGGGACCCCTCCCCAGTGGTGAACGTTTCGAGCATTATGGGCAGACCCTCGAACCAGCTCGGGATTTTGACGATCTAACATGCCAGTTGCACACAATTTGATACGATTCCTTCAGGAAGACATCCAGTAACTCTGTCAATCAATGCCAAGCCGAACAGCTGCTTGTATAAGGGCAGAGGTGGACTACTGCATGACAGATATGGTCAAATCGTGATGTAGCGCAAGAGATTCTCTGCCTTCCTACACATGCCGGCCGGAGTGGCCATGCGGTTCTAGGCGCTACAGTCTGGAGCCGAGCGACCGCTACGGTCGCAGGTTCGAATCCTGCCTCGGGCAGTTAGGTTTAATTAGTTCTAAGTTCTAGGCGACTGATGACCTCATAAGTTAAGTCGCATAGTGCTCAGAGCCATTTTTGAACCTTACTACATTATTTGTTACTCCCAAAACTTAGCTGGCACTGGCAGCATAAGAATCTCGTCGGTCAGTTGTAACAGAGCTTGTGATTTCCAGCCCATAATAATTTCATAAACAAGTTTAATTCCTACTCTCTACTTAGAAAGACTGAAGTGCCCTACACTTGCTTGCGTTGAAAGCCGCCTCCAAGCAGTTACAGAACACGGGAGTCAAAGTGTCCCATATCCACCCACCTGTGCCAAGGCTATAATTCATAATTACCATAATTACAATCTTTTTATTTTGAGTAAATAATTTTGTTTGATCACATATGGCAATATACCAAATTAGTATCGTGACCGCTAGTTTCCGTTTGAATTAGACAAGTCCCTTCATTAATGTATCCATAT
Source organism: Schistocerca cancellata (assembly GCF_023864275.1). Taxonomy (NCBI): domain Eukaryota; kingdom Metazoa; phylum Arthropoda; class Insecta; order Orthoptera; family Acrididae; genus Schistocerca; species Schistocerca cancellata. The sequence continues at coordinate 597,571,592 of NC_064631.1, read as the reverse complement.
GAGGTGTAGTACATGTATTTGCATGCCTAAATGGGCCACTGCTCATAATTGCTGTTATCCCATTCCGCGACATTGTTTCTCACAAATCTTCACGATCTCATGGGGAGCTTCCCTTCCCTGTAGGTCGCCGGGGACCAGACTTGTGGCAGCTTAGGGGTATGCTAATCAGTTGAACTGACACGTCACATATGCTATAGATATTCATCCGAAGCATAAACAAATCAGTCATCCGTCGAAGTTTGCAGCTGTACAGTTCGAAACCTGGCAGCTCGAAGACATGCGTCGTTGATAAGCGTTCTCACTGCTCTATAACAGGTATACGTAAGTTCGCGCTGACCTGTAACAACAGGCAAGAGGTTACATCAAGTATAAGATGCGCAGGCTACTTATTTCCGGCCGGTCGTGGTGGCCGAGCGGTTCTAGGCGCTACAGTCTGGAACCGCGCGACCGCTACGGTCGCAGGTTCGAATCGTGCCTCGGACATGGATGTGTGTGATGTCCTTAGGTTAGTTAGGTTTAAGTAGTTCTAAGTTCTAGGGGACTGATGATCTCAGAAGTTAAGTCCCATAGTACTCTGAACCATTTGAAGTTATTTCCACGAATTCTGTGTTGAAATACACATTCCTGGCTACATATACCGAGTGGCATTATTCGGATGACGCACGTACATTTCCGCCACACACAGCAGCCAGGCGAGCTGCAAGTAACAGTCGGGCGCTGTTGGTGTCGGGAGCAATGCTTTGCATTCTACTAGAGGCGGTACGTGACAAACGGCAGCGCTCCTGCCAAGAGCGCAAGGGTGAAAGGCTGCCAACAGCGCCGGGCACGTTAGATCACCGAAAAAACGTCGGTTCTCGTAAGCTGTTTGTCTCCTTACAACATACGCGCATGAAAGTACACTACTGCCCACGAAAATTTCTACACCAAGAAGAAATGCAGATGATAAACGTTTATTCATTGGACAAATATATAATACTAAAACTGACATGTGATTACATTTTCACGCAATTTGGGTGCATCGATCCTGAGAAATCGGTTCCCAGAACAAACACCTCTGGCCGTAATAACGGCCTTGATACGCCTGGGCACTGAGTCAATCAGGCCTTGGATGGCGTGTACAGGTACAGCTGCCCATGCAGCTTCAACACGATATCCAGTTCATCAAGAGTAGTGACTGGCGTATTGTGACGAGCCAGTTGCTCGGCCACCATTGGCCAGACATTTTCAATTGGTGAGAGATCTGGAGATTGTGCTGGCCAGGGCAGCAGTCGAACATTTGTGTATCCAGAAAGGCCCGTACTGGACCTGCAACATGCGGTCGTGCATTATCCTGCTGAAATGTAGGGTTTCGCAGGGATCGAATGAAGGGTAGAGCCACAGGTTGTAACACATCTGAAATGTAACGTCCACTGTCCAAAGTGCCGTCAATGCGAACAAGTGGTGACCGAGACGTGTAACCAATGGCAACCCATACCATCACGCCGGGTTATAAGCCAGTATGGCGATGACGAATACACGCTTCCAATGTGCGTTCACAGCGATGTTGCCAAACTCGGATGCGACCATCATGATGCTGTAAACAGTACCTGGATTCATCCGAAAAAATGACGTTTTGCCATTCGTGCACGCACGTTCGTCGTCGTGTACACCATCGCAGGCGCTCCTGTCTGTGATGCAGCGTCAAGGGTAACCGCAGCCATGGTCTCCGAGCTGATAATCCATGCTGCTGGAAACGTCGTCTAACTGTTCGTACAGATGGTTGTATTGCAAACGTCCCCATCTGTTGACTCATGGATCCAGACGTGGCTGCACGATCCGTTACAGCCATGATGATAAGATGCCTGTCATCTCGACTGCTAGTGATACGAGGCCGTTGGGATCCAGCACGGCTTTCCGTATTACCCTCCTGAACCCACCGATTCCATATTCTGCTAACAGTCATTGGATCTCGACCAACACGAGCAGCAGTGTCGCGATACGATAAACCGCAATCGCGATAGGCTACAATCCGACCTTTATCAAAGTCGGGAACGTGATGGTACGCATTTCTCCTCCTTACACGAGGCATCACAACAACGTTTCACCAGCCAACGCCGGTCAACTGGTGTTTGTGTATAAGAAATCGGTTGGAAACTTTCCTCATGTCAGCACGTTGTAGGTGTCGCCACCGGCGCCAACCTTGTGTGAATGCTCTGAAAAGCTAATCATCTGCATATCACAGCATCTTCTTCCTGTCGGTTAAATTTCGCGTCTGTTGCACGTCATCTTCGTGGTGTAGCAATTTTAATGGCCAGTAGTGTAGCTTTTCAGTACTTAAGGAGAACAGCCAGAAGCACAAGCATTACGTACAAAATATCGAATTTTCGATATTATCTTTAATATTTTTTTAAGGGAACGGAAAATCAAGTTCGTCATCATCTTACTGCTATTCGCTCGTCATGACTGTAGTGACTCAGCTGTCTTCGATTCTGTTGTCCTTATCGTCTGAGAAACAAATATACTTTGCCTGCCAAAAGAAGTGGAGCACCTAGAAGGGGAAGATCAAACGACATGAAACATTACCGGTTGAGAAGGTATGCAAAGTTGTTTCAGTGATTACGAAATCGAGTCAAATTTACAAGGAACTTTGCAGTATATGCCCACTTATCAGGATGATATTGCACCATGTCTGACCTGGATGGATGCAATAATTTGGATGGGAAGGGCGTCAAAAGCCGTGGTATCCTTTCCTGACGGAAGCTGTCCCACTACTGTTGCTAACTCATCCTTGATATGCTGGGACGAAGATGACTTCCGATCTGGTCTCTCTCCATATTCTATCGGGTACAGATCTAGAGTTCTCAAGGGTCACGGTAGTACCTCAGTACTTTATAGAGACAAGTCCCATGCGGACGAGCATTGTCCGGTCGAAAAATAGCACCGCAAAACTATCACGTGAGAGGCAACACTTAAAGAAACTGTACGTCTCCGACATGCCGTTGTGCCGTCAGAATGCCCTCAATCACTATCAACCGTTATCTGAAGCAAAATCCGACGACTCCACACACCACGACATCAGGAATAACCTCTTCAAATATTGGAAGAACAGAACCTCTTCCCAAAATGCCGCCATACTCGCTGACGATGTCTTATGAGATACTGCAGAACCGCTGTTTATCGCTGACCTCACTGCAATGCCATTCATCGGCTGTCCATGCTTCCCAATCACGGCAACATTCCAAACACAGTCCTTTGTGCGGTGGTGTTAACGGCGGGCTACACATAAGGCGATGGTTGAGTCCCTAGTAATGCTGTTAGTCTGCGACTTGAAACGTCCCCTTTGGAAAATTATGAATTACTGTGCTGGTAAACCTCTTACGTTATTTGATTTTCAAACAGCTCAGAAAAACTGAACGTTCTCAGACAGTTCTCTTTTTACTTATTCTGATCATCACTAAACTGACACACAATATTTTTAGCGCAACGCAGTCTGACTTCCAAAAATCCCTACAAAAGAATGGCCCTGACTAACAATAACCTATACCTTTCATGAATCAATTACCTCACAAAAATCTTCGTTACTCGAGCTACTGCAGTACAGCGTGCGCCAATACTGCCAGCTAAATAAAAGGTTCTAACTACTGAAGGCACTAACTACGGATAGGCATAGTTATAAAATGAAAGATTTTGACAGAGAACAAACAATGTATTTACCCTAATAATGTTCAAAAGACATCATATCAATTTATGACCTCCATCTTTACAAATTTCCTTTTTCTGGCGGACACATGGCCAGATCGTCCGCTTATCAAAACTCTGGGCTCTCTCTCTCCACATCCACCACTGCTGGCGTCTCACCTCCAACTGCCCAACGCTACGCGCTGTTCACATCCAACCACCCAACACTACACAAGCGAATGAATATTCCAACAGTGAGTCCAACCAGCCACAGACTGCACACAGCACAGTCACTGATTTTCATACAGAGCGCTACGTGGGTTACCAACATAAAAACCTAAACAGCTTGCTTACAGACTAATCGGCGGGATGTCACAGAATTTTGCAGCGATTGTTTTACTTCTCGGATGGCAGGCACATATGTGAAAGGGCTACGACTTGATTCGTGCACAATATAGCGATCCAACCTTGCGGCCGCGATTATGATGTTTAGTTTGTTGGGCGCTCAACTGCGCGGTCATCAGCGCCTGTACAAAGTCCCAATTTTTATGCAGTCCAATTATTTCACAATCCATTCTAGCCACTGTCATGAATGATGATGGTGATGATGAAATGATGAGGACAATACAAACACCCAGTCTCTAGGTAGAGAAAAATCCCCAACCCGGCCGGGAATCGAACGCGGGACCCCGTGATCCAGAGGCAGCAACGCTAGCCACTAGACCACGAGCTGCGGACCTTGCAGTCGTAAGATCGGAAACTTTATGGTGAGTATGCTGCCCTAATGCTCCTAATGCAGTCCAGCATCGGGCCACTGCCACATCCAAATGCATCACAGATCTCTACCAGACATCCAAGCAGAGACCTACAGTGATGCTCCTTTCAAACTCTGTCATGTGCTCATAACGCTGTCTCACATGCGTACGCAGCAAATGCGTGTCCTTCACAGTGACCCCACAACTTCAGACGCTGTCCATGCCCCTTCTGTACCATACCGCGCCTTGTAACAATACTCTAACGCAAGTGCGCTCTAGTGACCATTCTGCCTGTGAGAGAACTGTAATTCGAACCATTTACATTCCCATCGATCATGTGTACGTGTACCCAGTTGCACTGAGGTCCTACATCGTCTTCTTGGTGGTTTCTTTTCCTTCTTCGAACTTTCGATATCAATCGTTGCATGGTTCGCTGTTATTCTTTCATATATCTGAGTTTATTCATGTTACGACCTGAGTCACCCGTCTCCATTGTATCGGAATGTAAACGTTTTATTTCGTTCCACATTTCTGCTTTAATCTGACCTCAGACCAGTTCGATAATACTGAGGTTAGAGCCATACGTTTCCGGCCGTGTTTCTGTGTTAATGAATAAACTACGCCTTACATTTGATGTGATTCGCACCTTTTCACTAGAAGTTCAGACTCTTTCATATTCAGTTCAAGCTTTAGTCTTTCTTTGTAGAAACAGGAGACGGTTTGTGTGATCGTACGTAATGCAGTGACGCATTGTCAAATACAGCTGATATTTGGTTGGAATGGAGGAAGCAGTTTATCTTTAAATGCATCAGCTTTGATTTATTCGTTTCACCTAAGACTTTTTATTTCAAAATTACCGTAGCGCAGTAAACAGAGTCTATCATACAGCCCCATGAACAAAAAAAAGTTGCTCGCACTTTGCTCTCCGCACATCCATTGTGTCGTGGTGAGTGTTACTACATCATCAAGTGACAACGTCAACGCGTTTCACTAATGTCTTTCTTCGTGAGAACCTTTGCCGCCTGAAGGCAATAAAGCTCAAAACAATGCAGGAGGTTTGTTGCACTTTCTGTGAACAAAACACTTTCCGACAGTGAAATAATCGTTATTATTTGAGACTCTCTTTCCTACCGTATACACATAATTATATATCTTATTTGGTTGCCTTTTCGTGATAGTTGGCAATACCTGCCACACAGGATGAATTTTTCCTTTATTTTCCAGGCATCGCAAGGCCAGATGTTCCAACTCAATATCCGGTTCTTACTGGTTCGTCAGTTTCTTTGAAAGGGTACAGTACCGCCCGACATTGAATATAGGTACAACATACTTCAGTATTTTTGTCAGAACAACACTTTTTTTTTGTAAAATAACTCAATTTCAATTGATACAGCGAAGCCGGATACCAGTGTAGGAAATGAATGACAATTTATTTATTTAATTTATCATATGTGCACTCCCACAAAATAAATCCCTACATCCAGTTTGGTGAGATCTTTTGAAATGAATGAATGTATGGTCGTCTGCTAACCGCAGATAGTGAATGTGAATATATGATCATCTTTGAGTCGATCCTTTGGCCACCTTTGGTGGGACCAAAGACATGAAATTTGCCAGAGCTTTGAGCGCCTGAAATGTGGCTGACCAATAAGGTAGCAAGGTGCTTCTCCCACTTCGACAGAGGTGCGAGAGAACCTGAATACGGCCATGTTTCAGCACTCTGCCGCTGGATCCTGTGCTGTTAACACCTGTTTTAGTTGTGCTACGTAAAGACGAAAGAATGGAGGCATGGTATGCATGTGGAATATTTAAGAGTAGTTTGAAATAATAATTTCTCTATTTCAGGATCTTTTGTGGGGAGAATTAAATGTCAGGCAGGTAATATTAATGGGAGTGTAGTAATCTTCGGAAGTGACCAACGGTCACAAAGAAACCACGTGTAGCAATAAGTTGAAATACTTCCGTGTGCTTAAGCTAAGCTGAATTACTAGCGTGTGTACAATAAGTTGAAATATTTAAGAAATAGCGTGTGTACCATAAGTTGAAATATTTAAGAAATGGCGTGTGGAGGACTTGAAATTAGAGACGAGTACTTCCACGTGGTGAGTACTGTGTGAGTCTCAATCTGTGTATGAGACAAAGGATAAAGAGAAGTACTCGTCCATGGCATCAGTTCGCGTGTGTGATGAATATCTTAATACTACATTGCGTGTGACGCTAAATTCAAACTCTGAGAGAGAAGTAAGGTGAGTCGGCCGTCTATCCAGCAACGCCACATGGCTTGCATTGCACAGGAAGACGTGCATTTATCTCCAGAGTTCACAGTAGGAAAGTAGAATTACAAAGTGGGGCAGTGTCGTGTGAAACTGGGATCAATATTAATTGAAGTGGGAAAGCGGAAAGTGATAATGTTGTAACCATTCTCTGTGTAGTATTTCATATTGTTGTGTAGTGTATGTCATGTAATTTGGGTATGTGTGGTTTCCATGGGTGTGTAGCGAAGTAGTTTCAAAAGATTAGCGGGTTATGCTTGTTCCTTCTGTACCGCTCGGTCTGGAGGAAAGTTTCGTGATGATGATTGTGAGAGTCGAAGTGTGAGGTATAATAAAAGATCCACCAACCTATCCAGAAAGTGCACTGTAGCGTTAAATAAATTACGAGACCATAATATAGAGATTCACTAATGTAAAGCCATGCCCACTGGGCGGAATTTCTCATATGTTATTGTTGTAGGTTATAGAATTTGTGTGTTTAGGTTAGGGAATTTATCAGAATAAATCAGTTAGTGAAAAGAAAGATTGGTAGACTATTCCTTCAAATTGTATGTTGTCATAATGTCCCGAATTTATAAAGTGTGCGCCATTCATATTCAGTGGGATGGCCACATGTTAATAAAAGCCGTCAAATAAAAGACAAAAAGAAAATGTGGTACTGCCAGTGCGTAGTGTACAGTCAGAGTTCTGTAAATCACTGATAGTCAGATATGCGTTTCCGTTGCGTAGTAATCATATAGGAGGATAACTTGTAACGAAGTGTGAGTACTAGAGTTCATGTTACTCGTTAAATTAAGAAAGAATCCACTCGCTTGGCAGACCACTCATCTTGCAGGCCTGACTGCTTGATGCCACAGTATGAGCAAGGCATGTGGGTGCCTCTCATAATTTCGACCCTGCCAGGATATTTTGCTGTTAGAATTTCCTGTTAATTTTTTTTTTATTTTTTGGTGGAATATATTGTGATAGCGCTAAGAAGTAAATTTTTTTTCTGTTTGCGATTTCTTTCTGGATTGGTGAGGATCTTTTATTTTTTATGTAATTAATTGCTATATCGTCCTAGGCTGGAAGATCGTGGTATAATTTTTTTGCGTAATGTCCGTAGTAACTAGGTCAGGTATGCAGTGAAAGTGCAGCTACCCTTAGCGAAGCTATGGTTTCTCAGACGAACCGAGGTGAGCTCACCGAAAGTAGCAAATGACAGTGTGCTACTGCAGTTGTTACAGCAGATGAATAGAGACAATAAGGAGAGAGATAGGGAGAATAAGGAAAGATTTGAAGCAACTAAGGAAAGATTGGAAGCAAATAAGGAAAGATTGGAGGCAATGGATAAGGGGAATAAAGAGGCAATGAGGAAGCTACACACAGTTATCGATGAGCGTCTGTCCGCAGTTAATAATCGGTTAGATGAGGGGGAGAAGAATCTGGGTGCGTTGAGGCAAGTATGTGATGGCGTGAAAGAAAAAGCCAATAATTTGGAGGTACGAATAATTGCAATAGAGAGCGATATTACAGAACATAGGGGCGTGTGGGCGGATGAGCGAATCAAAGAGATAGTGGAGGAATTACTTGCAGATAAACAAGGGGCATTAGACAGCGTGGAAGCTCAAGTCACACGGCAGGAAGTGGCGCTAAATAAACACAGGGATAAAGTTGCGGAGGTAGTGGTCAGAATGAATGCGATTAGCGCAGATGTGGAAAAGATCAGTATGAGAGGGGAAACAGGCTCTGACAGTACGCAGCGAGAGGTTTATGCCGACCAGGAGGAGATACAGTCACTATTACAGTTTAGAGAGGCACAATTAGAAACAAATAGGAAACATAGGGAAGAACTTGCACAGTTGCAATTAGCGTGCAGAAGTGAAGGAGAAACACCACCAGGTAGACTGCAGAGGGAGAGTGAGATAAATTCAAAAAACGAAAATAGACAGAAAGAGGAAGACGAACTCAGAGATTTAGAAGAACGGTTGTGTCGGATAAAACAGGTGGCAAACCCGACTGGGTATGGTCCAAGGTCGGAAAACATAAGTGCGGAAGAAGAATGTAGGAGGCACTTCGTGTCGGTACAAACGTACACTTGTTTTCCGGATCCTGATAATTACCAACATCCATGCCTGTGGCTGTCTCAGTTTCAAGATTCATTACCTTCATCGTGGGGACCGCTCCTCAAAATGAAGTTTGTGTGTAACCATTTGAGGGACGAGGCTAGAGCGAAAATGCAGGAAGTTATTAAAGATTGTAGTAGCTACAAGATATTTTGTGACAAGTTTTTAAATGAATTCTGGTCGAAAAGTAAGCAGGACCAGGTTAAGCAAAGCATATTGATGATGCCAAATTGTAATGAAGGTGGTATAAGAGATCCAGTGTCGTGCTATCAGGAAATGCTGAGACGAAATAGGTATTTGGATGTGCCATACGAAACTGGGGAGCTCATTAGGATCTGTATAACGAAGTTGCCAGTGAGATTGCGCAGAGATATAGTGATAGCAGGCAGAGGCATAGACGATTCCGCGTCATTTCAGCACTTGTTACAGGAACTGGGTAATGAGAGCAACATTGTGAACGGCGACACGACTCATAGGTCAGACAGAGTTGAGGATAGGAACGGCAGAAACTATCATAATGACAGGAGAGCATGGAATCAGAGGAATGACGGAAATGGAAGATGGCGAGGAAATAGGGGGCAGAATTCATGGGGACATCGACCGGCAAACCGGGAAAATAGAAGATGGGACAGAGATGGAAGAAGAAGGGAAAATGAAAATGATGGGCGAAGAGAGGATAGGCAGTCATTGGGTTCACGAGAGGACAGTCACTCTCACAATGACGGAGGGACAAGAAGGTGACTACATGATAGACGGGTAAAAACCAGGGCTATAAATGACGTAAATATTAGGTATATCGATTACGGAAAACTAAGGGAGAATCTGTTAGAGGAGGTAGGAGATGTGGGGAGTGAAGTCCACCCAATAATTAGCGTAGAAATAAATAATATAATCGTACCTTGTGTCATCGACACAGGCAGTGTAATGAGTGTTTTGAGGGAAGATGTGTTTAAGTGTTGTAGTCTTACAAAACCATGGCCAACGTTGCCATTGCAAAGGACAACAGTGAGAGGGGCAATTACAGGAAAGGGAATTGAGGTGAAGTTACAAGCGCAGGTAGACTTTGTGTGCCAAGCGAAGAGGTTTAGTACAGTGTTCATGATTGTGTCGTCTCTAACTGTTGAAGGGATATTAGGCGTTAATTTTTTGAACCAATATAAAGCAGTCGTTAACATGAGAAATGGTTCGATGGAGTTGAAACGAGATTCGGAGGAAATTACATTAAGATTCGACGATTGCTTATATGCTAAAGATAACGCACACTTAGCGTTATGTCTGGCGGTAAAGTCCGGTAGACAGGCACAGAATACGGGGTTCGAACAAGAGGAGAAGGAAATTCATAAATGTTTGGAGGAGGAGATCAGGGAGAAAATCTGGCATTTACGAGGGACCACGGTCTACGGGGAATTGCAGAAAATTTTATACGAGAATAGAAAGGTATTTAAACATGCTGCGGGTACAATAAGAAATTTTGTGTATAGATTCAAGGTCAAGCCACATAAACAGTTTAGGGCCCAAGTGTACCCGATACCCGTTGTGTACAAAGAAAGAGTGGAAGCTGAGATCGAAAGCATGCTACAACAAGGGATTATCGAACCAGCATCCAGTCCGTACAACAGCCCTTTAGTTTGTGTTGAAAAAAAGGATGGGTCAATTAGATTAGTTTTGGACGCAAGAAGGATTAATAAGATAATAGAGCCAGAGACAGATCGGCCGCTGACACTTGACGAATTGCTACAAAAGTTCCACGGGATCAGAGTCCTCAGCTCAGTTGATTTGAGAATGAGTTTCTGGCAGGTGGAGTTAGATAGGGGGTGTAGAAAATACACTGCTTTCTTGTGCTACGGGAAATCATATCAATTTCGGAAACTACCATTTGGGTTAAATGTATCATCCGCGGCATTTATCAGGGCGCTAAGTACGGTCATTCCTAATGAAATAAAAGATAAGGTAACACAGTACGTGGATGATGTCCTGATAGCCGAAAGAAACTGGGAAGACCACAATAGAACGTTAAGCATATTGCTCGGTGCATTGGAGAAACATGGGGTAACCGTGAATTTGGGAAAGTCAGAATTTGGACGAAAAGAAATCGAGTTTTTAGGTCACATTGTGACACCAGAGGGAATAAGACCAAATCCAGACAAACTCGAAGCAATCAGGGATTTTCCGGTGCCAAGAACAAAACGTCAGCTACGGGGTTATTTAGGATTAATCAACTTTTACAGGAGGTTCATTAAGATTGGGGGTGCAGCGACACCCAGACTATGTCAGCTGACTGGAAAGAAAACGGTATGGAATTGGGACTCTGTCGCGCAGAAAGAGTATGAGGCGTTAAAGAAGGCACTGCTATCGGCACCTCTTCTCGGGCATCCAGACCTAGGGAAAGAGTTTTGTATGGCCACGGACAGTTCCCGTAGTGGACTTGGGGTAACATTGTTCCAAGAGCAAGAGCAAGGAGGAGAAGTAATACAACAACCTATTGCATTTGCGAGCCGAGTGCTTAGCAAAGCTGAGAGAAATTACACGGTAACTGAGCTTGAAGCTTTGGCAATAGTATGGGGTTTTAGTAAGTTTAGATACTATTTGTATGGGAGGCATACTAAAATCTATACTGACCACAAGTCACTACAGTTTCTGATGTCGGCCAAACTTAATCATAGACGACTCGCTAGGTGGGCACTCTATTTACAGGAGTTTCAGTTTTCGGTCATGTATATTCCTGGGCCACAGAATATAGTGGCAGATGCGTTGTCAAGGAGCCCAGTAGGTCATGGTCAATGCTTTGATGAGGAGGTAAACGAGAACAGATATGATATATTGTATATGCAGGGCGTGCCGTTCGAGAAATACATAGGGGCGGTACTCACAAATATCGCGAAAGAGCAGGATAAAGACGCGTCATGGAGAATGGTGAAGGACAGAGTTAGAGCGAACTCAGATGCCAATATAGCGCGCTTTTATACAATTCAGAACGGGGTCCTTTTCTACCGTAGAAATCCGAACACACAGGACTGGGTGTTGTGTATACCAAATGAAATAGTCAACAAGTTGATCTGGTACACACACCTAAGTTACGGGCATTACGGGGCAAGGAAATGTTGTAAGAAGTTAAGGGAATCAGTTTATTTCATTAGTATGGAGAGGAGGATCAAGAACGTGCTTGGTAGTTGCAAATTGTGCCAGAAGGCAAAATCGTTAACTATCTCATGCAAAGCACCGCTTTTTCCGATAGTGCCAGGTAGATTGAGGGAATTCGGAGCAACAGATTTGTTTGGCCCGCTACCTAAGTCAGTGCAGGGATATAGATATGTTTTAGTAGCAGTAGAATTGGTGTCAAAGTATGTGACATTTACCGCATTGAAACGTGCGACGGGAAGGACAGTAGCAGCAGCGATCGTTAAAAACTTTTTGCGAGAAGTAGGAACTGTAGAAAAGTTCATAGCTGACAATGGACCACAATATAGATCCAGACAATGGCTAACCACACTGAAGAGAAGAAGGATAAAACCGGTGTTCATATCCCGATACCATGCTGCGAGTAACCCCAGTGAAAGAGTAGTAAAAGAACTGGGAAAGTTGTGTAAGATCTATTGCCATAGGCAACATAGAAGTTGGAGTATTTTTCTCAAAGATTTTCAGGACATCCTCAATGAGCTACCACATGGAGCAACTGGTTTATCACCAATTACGGTACTAAAGAATGAACCACCACCAGATCGAGTCAGGGAGCTGGTAGATTTTCCGCGATCAGGAAAGCAGAGGCACACAGAAATTGTCAAGGTTGCGATAGAGCGTATTAAGAAAGCAGCTAAGGATAGGCAGGAGAAGCAGAAAGGAAAGATCCGTAAGATCGAATTGGCAGTAGGAGACAAGGTTCTAATTAAAACTCATCGATTATCAAAGAAGCACAGATTCCTAACTAGCAAATTCTTTACGGTGTATAGTGGACCATTCAGAGTGAGGCGGATTGTCCATGAAAATGCTGTACTGATTGAGACGATCAAGGGAAAACAATCTCGTGGGCTTCATCACATTTCTAACATCAAATTATGGAAAAGTTAAGGATAGATCTAAAATAGGCAATTTATGGTAGCTAGTCAGTGTATTTATTTGTGGTGTGTAACGTTGTGCAGGGTCAAATCGAACATAAGAATTTTCAGGCGGGATGTCAGGAAGTATGACGGAATAGACTGGTCGAATGAGTCATGAACAGGAGTCGACAGAGTGGTGTATGTACGTATTTTTTTGTCATATGAATAAGGATCAAGCAGAAACGACGTGATGATTAATGAGTGGATAAAGATGGTAGATAGAGAAGCGACGTGATAAATAGTAGTAGATAAAGGTGATATTTAAGGAAAGAAGCGACGTGAAGCAGTGTGATTAATAAAAAGAGATTCGACGGGATGAAACAGTGGTAAATAAAGGTGAGTAGAATTAATAATGTCGAGATGTCTTAGATGTATGTTACAGAGAGGCCTGGGTATGCTGCAATAGAGATTGATGTCAATGGCGAAGGAAGACCAGGAAATGATGGAGTAATGGACGGACGGAGAGCCGAAATACGAATGAAGAGATGAGGACAACTGCACAATGTGAAGGGACATGAAGGGAGTATGAGATTCAGATGGTGAACGTTGTGGAATACTGACGTAAGATGTAATATAAGTGTAGATCTAATTCTTACCATAAGATTTGCAATTTGGTGAAAATAATATTTTTTGTTGTGGTTGAAGCCTGGTACCAGTATAACTAATTAAAACGGTACCAAGAATGTGTACAGTTATTTTGCAGGATGAGTAATTTGTGTATTTTTTGTTCTTAGATGAAATGTCGCAATTCTAAGTGATATTTAGCAGGAGGAATGCAGAGGTAAGCCGATGGAGAGAGGTGCCAGAGTGAAAGGACGAATTTGGAGACTGGAAAGCTATCTCCGAAACAGCTTCATGTGTTATGTGGTTGAGTATAAGGGAGCGAAGGTATGGTATGTTGTCGTGAGAGTGGTGGTGTTATGAGTATAAGGGAGCGAAGGTATGGTATGTTGTCGTGAGTGTGGTGGTGTTAAGGTTAGCTGACTTCTAGACCTATTCTGTTAGTGTATTAATGGATTGAATGAGAAGGAAAATGTGATGTCTGGCGAGTGAGAGTCGTAGAATTTAGTGTGATCAATGCCCACACTCCTGTAAAGGGGATGCTACCGATCCATAACCAAAACATTATTGTGTTTTATTGTTTGATTGGGATGAACCTCGATGGCAGGTCAGGATCTGATATGTGGATGGTACATACGTGTCCTAGAAATGTTGTTATATATAATAAAATGTAAAATATATAAAGAGATACTAATATCAGTCTGTCACAGGCACAAAGGTGCATTGTATGTTGTAGATTTAGAGTCATCAGTTTCTGAAATGTTTATTGTGTTAGGATGTTAAAGTAGTTTACCACTTAATAACATGTGATGGGTAATTGTGAGCTGTGTAGATGATTTCTTATTTTTTTTGTTGGAACATTTTCAAGGGGTATTAATTTCAGTCTGTCACAAGCACAAAGGTGCGTTGTATATTGTAGTATTAGGAGAACAGTTTCTAATATTTTCACTATGATAGGATGTTAAAGTAGTCTACTATTTGATATTGTAATTATGAGCTGTATAGATTGTTTCTTATTCCTTTTTTTTAACACTTTCATGTTTTGTATGAAGGACGACAGGTACAATCAGTAGCACAAGTATGGGCTGTATATAGAAAAGAGATAAATGTTGATGTTGTATGTGTAGAAAACTAGGGTGTATAATTTTATGTTTTTTTAGAACAAAGATTCTTTTATTACCAATGTATCTAATAGATCATACATGTAATCAATGAGTATTTAAATAATGTAACAATATCCTTTTGTCTGTAATGTTGCGAGATGCACGGAAGGGTCTGACTGATTGGGTGTCGTAGCGCTGAGAGGCTACACAGAACACGCCCGTACCACATAAGCCAAGCAGGCGACGGGCGACAGAGCCGCGGCACTCCCCACTCCACTGCTGGTCGAGGTACCCTCCACGCGCCCGCTACAGCAGGTCAACGGCCTGGGGCGACACGCACGTACCACTGGCCATTCATAAGTTCCGCCACCCTTTCGACTAGGGAAAGTATCCCGCGGAGGCAACAGCGGGTGGTTTCTTCTGCTCAACGGGGCGCGCGCGGCGGCGCCACGGCAGAATGGACGACGCGCGGCAGAGCCCGGCGGGCATTTTTTACCAGCAACTATTAACTAGTACTGGACTGTGGAGCCGTGAAACAAGATGACTGCCCGTATGTCTCCATAAGGTGGAAAGTGAAGGACTGGTGTTTCCACGTTGTGAGTGGTGGAAAAGATTTTGTCTTTAGCAGACAGGACGATCGTTTTGTTTTGTCTTGACCACTGAACGGTGGGATCCATAAACTTTTGGCAGTGACTTGTTAAATGTGCTTTGTGAATTGCATGTGGGACGCTTGGTATTCTTGAAGAGGACAGTTGTCGTTTGGTGACTAATTATTGTATGAAAGCAAGAAACTAGAGTGGGACATTGACATTTGCGTCTGTAGTAGGAGTTATTTCTTGAATTGGTGCGGGAATAAGTGCTGTTTGTTGGAACTTACGACTTTTAATTACACCATGAACTGAAAGGACAGAACCGTGGGTAATAGTAGTTGTAGGGCCATTTCTGGACGACCAGATTCGTGTGGATGGTACGCTGAGTGTGACTATGACACTTGTGTTTATGTGAGATACAGTTTACTGTTCAGTGCGTGTTCAAAATGCTGATTTGAGTGACTTAAAGACTTTCGTCCGGGTAACCATGGGAGAGCTTTGACACCGAGACAGTGTTTCTAGGGACCCTGTCAGCAACTTTTTTGACCCCAAGAAAATCACAGAATGAAATGATTCCGTGTGACTCGCAAGATAGGGAATAATGTACTTGTAATTGTGTAAATTTTTTTTATATGTTTCATTCCTGAAGGGACAGCAAGTGTAATTGTATTTCATTAACATTTGTGTTTAGAATAGATAGTGTGTTTTTTTTGTTTGTTCTGGGTTATCAAGTACACGTAACATGTTTATTAGAATATTTGGTACAATGATGCTTTCATTATTAGCCAGTGGCGTAATACTAACGTAGCGGCTCTTGTTGCATTGGTCAGTAAGGTTGTCACAGGGGACAAGAATTTGCATTGCACAACAAATATCGGAATTAACTGATGCATTTTGATGTCGTGGACAGTATTGATCTTGTTGGTGTGTTGACTGAAGCCACTTATTTGCATTATCACAGTGGTGATATTTCCCATTAAAGTGTAACAAAGGCTAGTCGAAATGCAAGTTCTTGTCGTCTAAATGTGTAACAACAGAGAAATGAGCAGTAGAGTAAGATACGAGAGCTACTGGTGGATTCAAGTACTTATTGCTAACTATTTATTGCGTGTATTGATCAAAGTTGATGGACTGACTGGCTCAGCAGCAGGTATTTGTACTGGTGGATAAGGATAAGGTTAAACTCACTGTCGAGTAGTTGTGGCAATTGCTTAAGTGATGATAGTTAACGAGGTATGACATGATGTCTTAGGTTGACTATATTACGTAACCAGTATGTAACTTGCGGTATATTTCATTGTTTTTCTTCTCAGTTTTATTTCTCTGTAGGTTTGATGTATATTTTAGAGTAATGGTATGGAGCCTGACATTCTACATGTAACTAGTGTACGAAATTTTTTCTTTTGTTGATTTTGTTTTGCATTTAGACTTTGCTGAGTAAAGGGTTTTACCCCGCAATTTATGAATGTCAGATTACTTGCTCTGTGTTTGGACGGTGAGCTATTTAAAATTTCATGAGTACAATTAGTATTTTTTTTTATTTGTCATAGAATTAGTGAAGTTTGGATTACTCATAAAACTAAGCAAATTTTTATCTCACCATTATTTTTTTATTTGTATGATGTAATGTTTTATTTGTCATGTGGATTGTTGTAAATTTGTATGTGTACGTTACTCCGGATTGTGGAGAGTACAATAATGCAACAACAGTGTCAACAGTTTGGTATAGTAACGACATTTGGTCGTCTATTTGAGGTCACCAGGGGCTAAGGTCTCCTCCTGGTTACTTTGATGACTTGCTATGTTTGTTCTAATACAGTTTTCTTAAAAAAATGTTCGGAACTACCCTCGCATTGCAAGGATAGTACCGTGCCATTTTTTTCTGCATGGGTAGCCGGTGGTGAAAGGGTACAGTACCGCCCGACATTGAATATAGGTACAACATACTTCAGTATTTTTGTCAGAACAACACTTTTTTTTGTAAAATAACTCAATTTCAATTGATACAGCGAAGCCGGATACCAGTGTAGGAAATGAATGACAATTTATTTATTTAATTTATCATATGTGCACTCCCACAAAATAAATCCCTACATCCAGTTTGGTGAGATCTTTTGAAATGAATGAATGTATGGTCGTCTGCTAACCGCAGATAGTGAATGTGAATATATGATCATCTTTGAGTCGATCCTTTGGCCACCTTTGGTGGGACCAAAGACATGAAATTTGCCAGAGCTTTGAGCGCCTGAAATGTGGCTGACCAATAAGGTAGCAAGGTGCTTCTCCCACTTCGACAGAGGTGCGAGAGAACCTGAATACGGCCATGTTTCAGCACTCTGCCGCTGGATCCTGTGCTGTTAACACCTGTTTTAGTTGTGCTACGTAAAGACGAAAGAATGGAGGCATGGTATGCATGTGGAATATTTAAGAGTAGTTTGAAATAATAATTTCTCTATTTCAGGATCTTTTGTGGGGAGAATTAAATGTCAGGCAGGTAATATTAATGGGAGTGTAGTAATCTTCGGAAGTGACCAACGGTCACAAAGAAACCACGTGTAGCAATAAGTTGAAATACTTCCGTGTGCTTAAGCTAAGCTGAATTACTAGCGTGTGTACAATAAGTTGAAATATTTAAGAAATAGCGTGTGTACCATAAGTTGAAATATTTAAGAAATGGCGTGTGGAGGACTTGAAATTAGAGACGAGTACTTCCACGTGGTGAGTACTGTGTGAGTCTCAATCTGTGTATGAGACAAAGGATAAAGAGAAGTACTCGTCCATGGCATCAGTTCGCGTGTGTGATGAATATCTTAATACTACATTGCGTGTGACGCTAAATTCAAACTCTGAGAGAGAAGTAAGGTGAGTCGGCCGTCTATCCAGCAACGCCACATGGCTTGCATTGCACAGGAAGACGTGCATTTATCTCCAGAGTTCACAGTAGGAAAGTAGAATTACAAAGTGGGGCAGTGTCGTGTGAAACTGGGATCAATATTAATTGAAGTGGGAAAGCGGAAAGTGATAATGTTGTAACCATTCTCTGTGTAGTATTTCATATTGTTGTGTAGTGTATGTCATGTAATTTGGGTATGTGTGGTTTCCATGGGTGTGTAGCGAAGTAGTTTCAAAAGATTAGCGGGTTATGCTTGTTCCTTCTGTACCGCTCGGTCTGGAGGAAAGTTTCGTGATGATGATTGTGAGAGTCGAAGTGTGAGGTATAATAAAAGA
The DNA here is from genome assembly GCF_023864275.1 of Schistocerca cancellata. NCBI lineage: Eukaryota > Metazoa > Arthropoda > Insecta > Orthoptera > Acrididae > Schistocerca > Schistocerca cancellata. The sequence continues at coordinate 597,553,226 of NC_064631.1, read as the reverse complement.
TCCACCAACCTATCCAGAAAGTGCACTGTAGCGTTAAATAAATTACGAGACCATAATATAGAGATTCACTAATGTAAAGCCATGCCCACTGGGCGGAATTTCTCATATGTTATTGTTGTAGGTTATAGAATTTGTGTGTTTAGGTTAGGGAATTTATCAGAATAAATCAGTTAGTGAAAAGAAAGATTGGTAGACTATTCCTTCAAATTGTATGTTGTCATAATGTCCCGAATTTATAAAGTGTGCGCCATTCATATTCAGTGGGATGGCCACATGTTAATAAAAGCCGTCAAATAAAAGACAAAAAGAAAATGTGGTACTGCCAGTGCGTAGTGTACAGTCAGAGTTCTGTAAATCACTGATAGTCAGATATGCGTTTCCGTTGCGTAGTAATCATATAGGAGGATAACTTGTAACGAAGTGTGAGTACTAGAGTTCATGTTACTCGTTAAATTAAGAAAGAATCCACTCGCTTGGCAGACCACTCATCTTGCAGGCCTGACTGCTTGATGCCACAGTATGAGCAAGGCATGTGGGTGCCTCTCATCTTAACTATAACTACAAAGATATTCAAGTCTTCTATCATTCTGTGTGTTACTTTACTGACTAGTTTCATAGGATAATTTCGTCCTTTCCCCTCTACAAACAAACACATAATCAATATAGAAAATAGTAATTCTGTTAGTTCTTTTTTTTCTTAAACTGCTCTTCGCTGCTTCACAAAAGCCGTTTTCTGCTTACATGACAAGAAATTCTACCACATAAGTATAGGAGATGTAAGTATATTCTCAAACTCATGTACATATACCACAAAATGGCAAGAACAGTCGCCCAGAACAGACTCGTTTTCAAATGAAAGTAAACAAAATCTCTTTTCATCACTGGTCGTGGTAGACACACAAACCCCCGCTACGAAAACGATTGTCGCGAGACTCTGATTTGGCATAAACAGGGGTATCCAACCCGCGGGCCGCGTGTGGCCCAATGTATGTATTAATTCTGCCGAAGAAGTGAGCATCTATTGCATTATCGGCCCAGAAATACTCGTCTTCTTCCAATGATGTGGGCCAAGTACGCTAAAGGGTTGAACACTTTTGGCCTATAGCAATATCTCATATCACTCTTTAAGCATGCAGTGCGAGGGAATCGCACAACAGACGAAACGATCTGATGGTTCCGTAATTATTCCCTAATAGTTCCGCATACATTCGTTCTTATTTGACCTTATAGATAGTTTCATACAGCTGTTGAAATATGCATGGCGAGGGAATTAGACACAAGAAGAGACGGTCTAATGGTCACACAGATACTTTGGGGGATACTGATGGATCATTTGGGTGTCGGTGAGGAAGCCTACACCGGTAACCTGATTTTGGTTACCTTTTTTCTTTCTTGCACGTGGGACTCTGACACGTGACGTGTTTTCAGAACTTGACCTTCCATAATCGATCACTCCTTTTTACCATAATAACAGTGGGCGTAATCATACAATGAAGGCTTTCACGACCGGATGGTACTATTGTATTATCAACAACAGTGGACGTAATATGTACATATACCTCTAACCTCTAATTCATATCGCAGAAATACCACTGGACTATGTTCATCAGGCTTGCTGTTGATCTTAAATAAATTTTAGGTTGTTTGTAATCTTAATCGTCGTGAAACCGTATTCCTCACGGTGTCTAATCTGGGACAGTGTGGTAGGTGTTGAGCCTTATCGAATGATATAATATAAGGAATGGAATGGAAGCTTTCGCAGAGATATTTTATGACTTACATTTGATGACATCATAGAAGGATGGTTATCCAGACCTCAAATACTGTATAGGTTCTTGATACACACCCTACGCCGTCGGCAATAGCGGGCAAGTTACTGCTTTGCAATTGAAACTTATTTTGTGTGTATACCTTGCCTTGAACAGCTATAGGCTTCAGTATTACAATTTTATTTCTCATTTTAACAATTCTATGTTTCAAGTGTTCATAAAATGTGCGCAGACAACAGGTAAAGAACCTCACACAGGTCTAGAGGCGAGTTAATATGTCACATAAAATTAACTGTATTATGTACTTTTGGAATTCGACATTAAATACTATTAATTATGTCGATACAGCATGCATATATTTTAATATGGACTCTAAAAGTTTTTGTGGTACTTCTGAAAGTAAAGCAGCTACATTTTTTCAGTTGCAACTACACTTTTTATTAAACTTGTGTATGTGTAGAAACGCACGAGATGAAATTTGGACATGCAAGCCGTACGACAACCGTGCCAAACAGCTATCACGCGAACCCCCAGGCTAACACAAGGGGACGAACGTTCACTGTGCACAGTAATTCGAAAACGAGAGATTCTCTAGGAATGTGTGTATGCATCAATCATTGTATAATTACATGAATTATGAATGTTTCCTATATCTTCATTATTTTCTAAATGAAAAATCTTTAAAATATGCTGGAAATAAGACAGATATAGGCACGTTTTGCATTGCATTATTACAGTAACTAAGGCTGAGAAAAACTGAATCAATAACCAGCGAACAGGCGAGCCGAAGGATTGTTTTGTTACTCGCAGGATGCAATTTTTCTGTTGGTGTTGAGGCCAGAACATCTGAAAACGAACGGAGAACATATTCTTTTCGGACGTTGCACTGTCCTACGTTTGATCAATGAGTGGCCACTAACGTGAAAGAACGACAGCATTACTGGCTTCGAATAGAATCGCCTCGGCCTGCACTACTTTCGTTAAATCTGACCTGCTTGAGACTATAAACATTTTTTTACCCATAATTCTTGTCGTCGGGCACGTAAATCGGCCAGTTCATTATTCCACTGTCACATGAAACATAAATAATTGCACATTATTAAATTTACATGTAGTAAAAGCTCAACATCGTAACTGCCAGTACTAAATTAACTCTTTTTTCTTACAGCTAGCCGATGATCCACTGCTATGCACAAAACCTGCGTGAGTAATACTTTGAAACGGGATAAAAATTATCGAGTGCAGTATCAATGATGACACATTACACTGTCGAGATTTATGTAGCCAGTGATTACACTCAATACAGTTTGTTCTTAAGTGTGTCTAAACTGTGAAAGTGCTGTGTATTTGTAATTTATGTTCAACCTTGTTCCAGATTCTACGGCAAAGGTGGCACAGTGGTTAACAAACTAGACTCGTATTCGGGACGGTGGCGGTTCAAATCCTAGTCTGGACATTCACATTTAGATTTCTCGTGCTTTCCTTAAATCGCTTAAGGTAAGTGGAAGGACTGGTCCTTTAAAAAGGCACTGCCGATTGCCTTCTACCGCTTTCGTGAATCTGAACATGTTCTCCATCTCCTGACCACGTCATAGACGAGACGTTAATTAGTAACCTTCGTACCTTCTTTTTGTTCCTAATTCTTGCCGTAGTACCCTGCTTCTATCTGCGTTGCCGATCATTATGAAACTGTGAGGTAGGAGAGATTCGATAATTTTCTGTGTAGTGAATCTCAGATGTGGCTAGACTTTTTGAGATATTTGTAGCAAACAGATTGGCTGGTTTCCTAGCATGCATGAATATCTGAGAGTCTTGACCTTCTTGTAAACCAGACAAACTATAATATTTCGCGCTACTACTTTGCAGATTACAGGAAAGCATGAAGTACCATGTGTACGTTTCTCTGTAGACCTGCCAAGTTAGTTATTCATTAATCTCAGCACTACGCTACGAAATCAGCTTCACCATTCTTTTAAATGTGCTTTGTGTTATCGGTCATTTCTCGCACGCTTCGTACGAAGTGCCCTGTCTTACCAAAGACACCCTTATATTCCAGAATGTAAATTTCATTCTGCCGCGGAGTGTGCACTGATGTGAAACTTCCTGGCAGTTTGAAACTGTGTCCCGGACCGAGACTCGAACTCGGGACCCTTTCCTTTGGCGGCCAAGTGCTCTACCATCCGAACTACCCAAGCGCGATTCACGGTCCGTCCTCACAGCTTCAGTTCCGCCAATACCTCGTCACCTACCTTCCAAACTTCACAGAAGTTCTCCTGCATTATCTAAGGAGATGATCCGCTGGTTGTAAATAAGCAGTTCCAACTAGTGTAGTGTGAAGTTTGTTTCTGTCTGAGCGTCCTTCAAAGTATCTGAGCTCTACGATTGAGTGCTACTGTTTATTAGACGAGCAATATACACTGGTTGGCACAAAAAAGGAAGCACCCACATGACATGAACGAATATGGGTTGGGTTTTGATTCTTTAGTTTCTCCCGGCGTATTTCTTGCTTGAACAGTCCACGGGTGTACTGTCGGTGCATAGTGTCCAACGGGCGACTAGGGCGGACGAGGCAACTGCACCGACGCCACCACCCACAGCTGACACGCGGGCGCGGACCGCGGAGAGAACGCCTCGCGGGAGGAGGGGATTTAAGACGGCTAAAAAATGGCTCTGAGCACTATGGGACTCAACATCTTAGGTCATAAGTCCCCTAGAACTTAGAACTACTTAAACCTAACTAACCTAAGGACATCACACACACCCATGCCCGAGGCAGAATTCGAACCTGCGACCGTAGCAGTCCCGCGGTTCCGGACTGCAGCGCCAGAACCGCTAGACCACCGCGGCCGGCCTTAAGACGGCCGCCCGCCCTCAGGATCTCAGTTCGTCAGCGCATGCCTGATCGTCGAAATATTGTGCCCGTTGAACACTATGGACCGGCAGAACACCCGTGGACTGTTCGGGCATGGTTTGGGTTGTTTTGGGGAGGAGACCAAACAGTGATGTCATCAGTCTCATCGGATTAGGGAAGAATGGGGAAGGAATTCCGCCATACCCTTTGAAAGCAACCATCCCAGCATTTTCTTGGATCGGATTAGGGAAATCACGGAAAACCTAAATCAGGATGTCCAGACACGGGACTGAACTGTCGTCCTCCCGGATGTGAGTCCAGTGTGCTAGCCATTACGCCACCCCGCTCGGTGAACGAATATCAATGTAAGTTTATACACGTACACGCCATTGGCGGCATTGTAAATGATCAGAGTTGCAGTTCCATGTGAGGGGTAGAGCGGTCACCAGAGTGCATTATCGTTGTTACCAGACTCAGTAAGGTATGTAAGGGGCGTGAACTGCGTCAGATGTCGAGTGATCGCTGTGAGGGACATGGAGATGCAGGATATTCGTGCGACACAGCGTTATCAGGACACTGACAGAGTTTGCTAGGGACCTCATTGTGAGTCTCCATTTGACCAGGTGGTCAAACTGTCCAGTAACGGGATTTGTGAGACGCTCGGGTGTGACAGTTGGTTGGTTGGTTGGTTGGGGAAGGAGACCAGACAGCGAGGTCATCGGTCTCATCGGATTAGGGAAGGACGGGGAAGGAAGTCGGCCGTGCCCTTTGAAAGGAACCATCCCGGCATTTGCCTGGAGCGATTTAGCGAAATCACGGAAAACCTAAATCAGGATGGCCGGACGCGGGATTGAACCGTCGTCCTCCCGAATGCGAGTCCAGTGTCTAACCACTGCGCCACCTCGCTCGGTGATGTGACAGTGATCCAATGTTGGACTGCATGGGAACATAAGGCCAGGCATACCGTCGTCAGGTTTCCGGTCGACCATGTCCGACCACCATGTGGGAGGACAGGATCTCCATATTCCTACTGTGCACCCAGCACATCGTAGAATAAGTCATGGCCTTCCTGCAACATTCTGCGTCGTACTGCACCACTGGTTGCAGAGTACTAGCAGCCTGATCAGGAAATGAACGGCCCATCGGTAGGCTGCTGTTAACGGCACAAAACAAATGGCTGCGTTTGGAGTGCTGCTGTGGCTGGGAGGCATGGACTGCTGATGAACGACACCACAGCGTATTCAGCGATGACATGCCGTATGACCATCGCCGGAGACTGTAGTGGCATTCTGGGGAGAGGACCCATTCTTCCAATTATTTGGAGAGGCACAGCGATAATGTTCCTCGCGCCATTGTGCGACAAGCCTTGTTCCAGGAAACGCTGGCAGTACAGCGGACGCCCTGTGCCCTCACGACGCGACAGCATCGTCATGCCAGGTTTTAACAGGGCAACCTCGTGTCTCCATCTGGCTGTGTAATATTAGGGTACTGTCGCATAAAGCAAGATCCCCTGATCTCGTTCCGATAGAACATGTTGTGCCATTAGCAACTCCACTGCAGCCCAGTATCCGGGATATCGAGGAACACTTCCAATGGTGAAACACTTATATCGATTAGATGTTGGTTTATATTATGTAAATCCGCGAGGTGCCGGGGTGCAGAAGAGTTTGTACCTCTTTCATTCTGACGAATGTTGCATGAGAACGAGACATGCACTCGACTCCCTCCTCATCTACCACCTAATTAATTGTACGCACTGTGGTAAAGAAAGGAAATGATGGTGGAACCTGCTAGTTGGTAAAATAAGGAGTGCACACCCACAATTATTTAATAAAAATCGTACTCTACTCAGAGATAAAAAAAATATAAGTTTATCGTAATAAACAACAGGAAATCGGATTCTGCATATATCTAAGAAATAACATGGAGATTAAATATTACAATGACATTTACTATACATTAGAACATAAAGGCAAATGATTATCGACACAAACAGTAGGTTAAAGGATAGGGTATACTGAACTGTTACGAATAAGAATTGGCTCAAGAACAAGGGGATACTACTCTCTGTGATGCAATACATTGACGATAGTGACTGGAGGTCCTAATGAATCAAATATTACTCTCCCGACTATATAGCAGGATCGTAATTAGTAGTGAGAGCTCAAATGGGATCACATGGAGAAACACAAGCAAGGTGGACTTGTAGCAAAGCGAGCGCGTGTGCTTCTGAGGGATTCAGTATAAAAATGATACGTCCTACAATACCGAAGCAGCAAAACACTGTACCAGACCTGAACTCTGCAACGTCGTCGGTAGGCAGCGTTCTAATGATGTAGGCGCCGACTTCTACTGTGCAGCAACGCTATTTCAAACCCTGGCCTCGAAGGCTGTCCGAGAATTCTAAGTTCTGCCGAAAAAGTACAACTAAGTCGCAAGACCATCCGATTCCGACGAAAATCGGATCCCGAATCCCTGTGCCCACGCAACGCAAGAGCAAGCCAACATTGCTCAGCTCCCTAATATCCTCGAAAACCGCGAATCAGCATTCAGTGTTGTTGTTGTTGTGGTCTTCAGTCCTGAGACTGGTTTGATGCAGCTCTCCATGCTACTCTATCCTGTGCAAGCTTCTTCATCTCCCAGTACCTACTGCAACCGACATCCTTCTGAATCTGCTTAGTGTATTCATCTCTTGGTCTCCCTCTACGATTTTCACCCTCCACGCTGCCCTCCAATACTAAATTGGTGATCCCTTGATGCCTCATAACATGTCCTACCAACCAATCCCTTCTTCTAGTCAAGTTGTGCCACAAACTCCTCTTCCTCCTTTCAAGACACTGTCCATTCCATTCAACTGCTCTTCCAAGTCCTTTGCTGTCTCTGACAGAATTACAATGTCATCGGCGAACCTCAAAGTTTTTATTTCTTCTCCATGGATTTTAATACCTACTCCGAATTTTTCTTTTGTTTCCCTTACTGCTTGCCCAATATACAGATTGAATAGAATCGGGGAGAGGCTACAACCCAGTCTTACTCCCTTCCCAACCACTGCTTCCCTTTCATGTCCCTCGACTCTTATAACTGCCATCTGGTTTCTGTACAAATTGTAAATAGCCTTTCGCTCCCTGTATTTTACCCCTGCCACCTTTAGAATTTGAAAGAGAGTATTCCAGTCAACATTGTCAAAAGCTTTCTCTAAGTCTACAAATGCTAGAAACGTAGGTTTGCCTTTCCTCAATCTTTCTTCTAAGGTAAGCATTCAGTGCTGATTCCAAAATTCCCCCCACACTGTCTGAGAACATCTTTCACGCCAATAGCCACCGTTCCCTCCAATTTCGAGCAGGGCTTTATGACGTAACTAGCCTCAATTTAAGTTGACTAATCATGCTTCTCCTACTCATCTGTGGGCACTGAACTTGCCGTTTGACCGGTTACGACAACAGCCTAGACCACCGGCCATCCGGCGCCAGACAGTCACGCCCAGCAGGGCACAGTCCACAAGTATTCTCAGAATCATGAGGACAATGCAGTCAGTCAGTGCCAGGAATCTTCGTTCCGGACGCGCCGGAACGGTAAACACATAAACTGCGGCGGCACTCAGACGTCTCGCAGGTCGTTTCGGCCTGCATACAATAGGCGAGACTCGACCGACGTCAGTCGTTCCGCCAGGCGCTTAAGTCCGTCGACGTATGACCCGCTCAGTATTCGCAGAAGTGCAGCCTATAACCGGAAACGCAGTGTGCCGCGTCCTCCGTCGCTCGCTTCGCACAGGCCACCCAGGGAAGTAAAACATGCATAGCAATCAAGTGCCGGCCGCGGTGGTCTAGCGGTTCTAGGCGCTCAGTCCCGAACTGCGCGACTGCTATGGTCGCAGGTTCGAAACCTGCCTCGTGCATGGATGTGTGTAGTGTCCTTAGGTTAGTTAGGTTTAAGTAGTTCTAAGTTCTAGGGGACTGATGACCACAGATGTTAAGTCCCATAGTGCCCAGAGCCATTTGAACCATAGCAATCAAGTGAAAAATGTTTTGAGCTCTCAGTACAAATACTCTCATTACAATAACCTTATTCGGCCTCCTACGACCGTGCCATGACACAAAACGTGAATAAAATTTATGAAAATGAGAGGCGACATGCAAAAGAGGGCATGGAACCTCTCAACTGTATATCTGTAATTCTGAAGTGTTTATTCTTTGTTAGTTAAGGTCATTGGTTTGTGACAGGAAATTTCAAGTTTGTGATGTTTATATGGAAAGAGAAAATTGGCTGTTTAAAATAATGTTTTATAATATGTGTATATTTATAAGAAAAACAATGTATATTGGAAGCTGGTTCATGCTTAGGACACTTGAATCGTAAAATGTAAAAGATTTAGTGAAGTCCCTCCACAACGGAAGTGGCATGGCGCGATGTAAAAGGTGGTTTTGGCGATCGAACTGGCCTGCTCCTTGGTGTGAACAGAACGCAGTCAGTGGGTAACCATTGCACGGTACACATCGACGGTGCCAAGGGAGGCAATTGCAAGCCGCTTTGCAAGGAATTTTGCCTCGGATGTGGATTTGGATGTTGAATGGTACTCTCCGCAATAAGGAATCGATCTGACACATTAAAAATCCGTCGCTAAGAAGAAATTTGATAGAGTATACAAACATCAAGAGCCGTGAGTACAGTTAGCCGCCATGTCGCTTGCCACCACAACTTCGTCACTGCTCCACTTACTTCATAAACACAGCATGTACCAGTTAATTTGTGTGAGTGATTTAATAATAATCCAAATGCTATAAATCTGTGGTTGGAACCATATCTTCTTTCATGATCATGAACCTGTGCAGCCTCCTCTCCTAATTGTTTATGAAACCGAGTATCCTGTTTCAAATGAACTAGTGACTTATTTATGTTGGTCAAATGTGTAAAGATTAGCAGGAGTTGCAGTTAAAACCACAAAGGTGAAGTTAGTTAGAAATTTGCCAAGTGAATCTAAGAATTAACTTTGGATGAACTAACTTTTGCTACTGAAATAATCATAGTTTAACTACTGATACTATACCAGTTTATGGGTTCCCATCAATTCTTCTCATATTAGGAAGATAATTGGAATATTATTGCTACTAAGGAAATCTGATATACGAGGGTAAATCAATAATTATCCGCAATTTAGTTATATTTTTGTTTATTTTGATAGTACTGTCGTTTTACGTTGATGACGCATGCTTTGCTTATTTGTTGTTATATCTTTGCAATTTTCAAGCTGCTAGGTTAATTTCGTTATCGCTGCCGTGCTGCTAATCATGCCTGCTCCACTGTCTATTTGCACCAAAGAAGAGCAACGTTCAGTGATCCGTTTTTTTGTGGTCGGAAGGCGTATCAGGGGCCGAAATTCATAGAAGACTTTCGGTACGGTACGGAAACAATGTTTTGCGATAACGGAGTGTCTACGAATTGATTAAAAAATTCCGAAATGGACGCACAAGCTTTACGCACGATGAAGGAGCCGGACGACCGTTTACCGCCACAATTGAGCCTTCACCTGAAATTATTCTCTTAGAAAGACGATTAACTATTGAAACTGGCACATCGTCTGCAAATTAGTCACGGTTCTGCCTACGGAATCATCCACAACAAACCTGGGTTTCATAAAGTTTGTACCAGTTGGGTCCCAAAACAACTCACACAGTTGCATAAACAAACGCGCTTGGAGATCTGCAAAAAACACATTTGGATCGCTGTGGTAACGATGGGGACAACTTCTTAGACAGAATCATTAATGATGACGAAATATGGGTCCATCATTACGAGCCGGAGAGTAAACGGCAGAATATGGAATGGAAAAATCCAAATTCACCATGAAAGAAAAAGTTAAAGACCCAACAGTCCGCAGGAAAACTGATGCTTACGGTTTTTTGGGACGCACAAGATCCAGTACAGGAACATTATGGTGAAAGGGCCACAACGGTAAACAGTGTACGTAACAATGAGATGCCTATTGCCAGGATAAAGCCTGCAATTCGAAGCAAACGCCGAGGATTGCTGTCAAATGATGTCGTGTTGTTGCACGACAATGCCCGTCCGCATACGGCTGCCCACACTGCTGAAACGCTCCAGAAACTCAAATTTGAAGTACTGGATCATCCTCCATATAGTCCCGATCTTGCCCCTGCTGACTATCACTTGTTTGGTCCACTCAAACAGGCATTAAGGTGCCTTCGATTTCTCTCGGACGAAGCAGTGAAAGAAGCGGTGCATTCCTGGCTCGCAGCTCAACCAAGAACCTTCTTTTATGAGAGCATCAAGAGGCTTGTACAACGATGGACCAAGTGCGTTGAAACGTAAGGTGCCTATGTCAAAAAATGATGTTCTTATAAGTTTCCTGTTTGAATACAATAAAATTTTATAACAACTTTGCGTGTAATAATTGACTTACCCTCGTATTTCTTTAAATGGGGGTATAAACAATGTAATTGTGATATTATTATTTTTTGGTGGTTGTTACATGTCAGTTAAGTTAGAAGCGTCCCCATGTCAAACTTAAGTTCTGTACGTCCTGCAGTAACATCTCAGTACTGAGTCAAGTAATGATCTTGATTGTAGCTGTTATTTGTATGAGTTTGGTACATGTTTGCTTTCTATGGTTTGTGCATTATTGGTAACTACTGTTACCCATAGCTCAGAGTGCCCTGTGTCCATTTGTATCCTGTGTGCTATTCAAAGGTAATACTAATGAAAGTAACTTCAATAACTGATATTCAATTTTTTTAACTTATATTTCCAAATTAATATGTCTAATTAGGCTGGCGACCGTTCGTTTTTTTTTCAATCACGTATGAATTTTACTACACTTATTAACCCCCAACGTTAAAGTCTGTTTAGTTTTTCTGTTAACTGTATCATATTCAAAATTATAGTCCGATATCTTCATCCATTAGACACACGCACGTTCAAAATTCAAAATTATAAATACTCTCAGAGGGTAACATTAGCTTATGTCGCGGCAAGTTAGTGTTATACGTGGCTTTTCCCGTGACATGACTTAAGGTTAGGTTGTCAGGGAAGAGTGGCGTATAACGAAGCTAGTGTTATAACGGGGCCTGAAGATCGCAAGCACTGAAACTGGCTGCACAGATGAAATAACAACTGAAAATTTAGACGCTTCGACGTGTTTTGATTCGACATTTTCTACTGAACAGTAGAGGTCCCGCAACTATCTTTGTAAATCAAATTAGTGAAAAGCAGTGTAGATCTCAATGGCCATTTTACAGGTCCGTACTACGAGTGTGACTACCTCTTTGCTGGCAGCTTATAGAAAAATGAATTGTACTGGCGCCACTTCAGAAGGCACCATACTGATTATCTCCGACATCTGCGATTGACGTCGGTCGTTATAGTAACACATGGCGTCCTTGATATTCGCTGACCATCTTATGACGACGTCTCCATGGCAACGGCGTCCGTACGTGTCATTTTCAGGCCAGAAAAGTGCGTCAATGTTCTACTAAATTTTGTATTATTCAGAACATAGTGTAATTTCTATATAATTATCACAGATGATAATTATTTTACATAAATTCATTTCTTTATTCGATGCACACGTTCTGTTGATTAAGTATTCGTTAATTATTTCCGTCAGATGGTACTACAAGAAATAAGAGAAATAATTTTTAAATGATCTTATTGCAGTTACTCTCTATCTTTAACAACTTGTTCTGTCCTAAAAACACTACTTTTTTATAACTATTCACTTTTAGATAAACTGTATCTTCAAATGATACGTAATTTGTGTAAACGGTTCCTTATCAGCTGACGTCATACAACACAAACAGTCCCTCGCCAGATGTATATAAAGCAGTGCTGCCAAACCAGCAGCGGCAGTTTCAGCGACTGAACCACTGACTGTTTCGGACATCGTCAAAAAAAAAAAAAAAGAAAAAAAAAGAAATTGGTTCAAATGGCTCTGAGCATTATGGGACTTAACATCTATGGTCATCAGTCCCCTAGAACTTAGAACTACTTAAACCTAAGTAACCTAACGACATCGTCAACCTCGGCTGATGGGTAGTGATTCTTCGATTTCAGTAAGAGTAAATTAATTTTAAGTCACTGATTTCTTTATGTAACTAGTACGATTTCTACCCATCAGAGCGCTGTTCTGAAGATAGCCTAAGACTATGCCGAAACCGGTCTTTTAAATAAAATAACCATTGCGAAGTAGACTGTTTTTCACTAATTTTATACAGCTTACAGGTCTGCGGTGCTTCGAAAATGTTGCCAAAAATTCATCTGTACAAAAATGAACTTACAGAGATTTAAGGCGGTTGAATTGCTATTTATTTATTTAATGGATTATAATAATTATTAAAAGGTGGCAATTCTATTTAAGCACCGTTTTGTCTCTTTCGATTGTTGCGAGTCAGCGATAGTGCAATGCTGCTCGCTTTGGAGAATACACATTTTATAAGAATTATTTGGTCCAGGAAACACTTTTGCGATCACGGTTGCGATTTGGACGGTATTCGCGTTATTGTACTGATTAAAAGTTATCGTTTCCGAAAGACGCAGGTTCGATTAAAGCTGTGTGCACTTTTGCGCGTATAATGAAAATATTCATAACACGTCGCGTAACAAAAAGAAACATGCGAATCACAACCGTGATCAAACGAAGAAAATATATGATAACATAAATGTTCTTCGCTGTTATTCAGGACAGGCTCAGATTAGACCTTGCAATTTTTATTTATAGGAAATGACGAGACGTTACACTCAGGAGATATTTGTTTTGAATAACTTGTATTTACCTTCTCTCTCTCTCTTTTTTACAGCCTTTATACCTTCACATCGATTAAGGAACTTTTCCTTCTCTATCGACCAGTACGAGAACAAAATTCAGGCTCAATAAAATGTCTTCCATCTAATTATTACATGTTTAACCCTTAACAGTCACATATAGTTTCGTAGTAAAAACAATGCTAATTTATTTCGTGCACTAGAAAGTCTTTGATACGCTGAGCACAAAAATGAAAATAATAAAATTATAATTACATTTTTAATATCATGAATACTTAGTTAAATCATGAGAATAAGGTTTGACATCGTCGTAATATTAATTTTCATCGTTGTAGCACTACACGGTTGTGGACCATCTACCCTCCGGAGAGGATGCTACGACTTTGTGACGCACATTCTAGCCGAATTAGTGCACGCATTCATGCCGCCTGAACTGTAGCGTCACACTGATGCGTTGACCCACAGCGGCAAGGTCATTATAAATCTGACTAGATATTGTAATAATCGAAACTTCGTTACATACCCTCTCAACCCATGAAGTTTTATTTCATTTCGTTCTTCTCCTCTTGGTGCTTCATGTTTTTCTGGCAGTGTTGTGGGACGTAGTGCGGGAAAGAAAGTAAAGTCATGTCACATTGTTGCCAGGGAATCGCTGAGTAGTAGGTTCGGATGTCTATTTGGAGAGGTTGCCTTTCTTCGCGCACAATGGCAACAATCCTTCGCGAGATGTGAGAGTAGTTTCTAAAGTGTATCTATAGCAGGGTGACAATGATGAGTGCGTGTAAAAGGTACATTAGGTTTAACATCATTAGAGGCGCAGTGTCGTGTAATGGATGCTGAAGGCAAGTCTCACTATTAACATTAGGCACTCGAAAGGCAGAGAGTTCGTGCCATGCTGTCGGATATCGTGCGAAGCTGAGAAGGACTTCCTTTCGACTGATGAAGTCACCCATTTTTTAACGTACGTAAGCATTCAGACTTGGCATGTAGTAATTCCTCACTCAATATTGTAAGTACTTAGCGTCCATGTGTATTTTCGCTCCTGATATTGCATTGTTCTTGTAGTACTTATATACAAGCTTTTCTATTTTTGTCTTTAGTGTTAATTTTGGCCACGATGACGATTACTATAAACGCGTCGTAAGTCAAGTTGTAGCGATCAAGACGTTCCCAAGGCATTAATACAAGCCAGGTGAGAAGGACTGTTTCGTTTCGCCGGCCGGGGTGGCTGAGCGATTCTAGGCGCTACAGTCTGGAACCGCGCGACCGCTACGGTCGCAGGTTCGAATCCTGCCTCGGCCATGGATGTGTGTGATGTCCTTAGGTTAGTTAAGTCCTATAGTGCTCAGAGCCATTTGTTTCCTTTTAATGAAAGCAGGAGTGTTAGTAGGAAGTGTGAAGATAAAAGTAAGTGCGCTTGCTCGAAATTCTGGGATCAGTTTAGCGGATATAATGTTTATTGAATAGAAAATCTCACAGGATCATGGGTGGCAAATGCATTGAGTTGCAGTTTGTTCCGGCTTCCATACAAAATATTTACAGCACAAAATATACTAATTCAGCCGGTACCTAGTCAGCATGCCTCAGCATGTCGCCGCTTCTATTGATGTCCATCAGTGGATGAAAATTTCCCGCAACTGTCATAGCTGCGTACAGTATAGCCCACTGTCTGCACTTGCTCCGTCATTTGCCTACGTCCACAGGCTACAATATTCTCCTGGCCCTAACTTAATTCGATTGCACGAGATTACACTACCAACAGCTAATAATGCCAGTGACCGTGATCAGTACAGACAATACTCTCTCTCTCTTTTAATTTGAGGTGGGCCCTTTTGTACCTTTCGCATGACGTGGGACCTTCCCCTTCAAGTATGATGTGAACATTCTGGTGATTTCGAAAGGTTATAAGCCACCTGCCTTGCTTCCTCCCAACAACAAGTTCCTTGTCATGACTGGAGATATGTGGGACACATGATTTTCATCGTTTTTTTATCTACACTCCTGGAAATGGAAAATAGAACACATTGACACCGGTGTGTCAGACCCACCATACTTGCTCCAGACACTGCGAGAGGGCTGTACAAGCTATGATCACACGCACGGCACAGCGGACACACCAGGAACCGCGGTGTTGGCCGTCGAATGGCGCTAGCTGCGCAGCATTTGTGCACCGCCGCCGTCAGTGTCAGCCAGTTTGCCGTGGCATACGGAGCTCAATCGCAGTCTTTAACACTGGTAGCATGCCGCGACTGCGTGGACGTGAATTATGTGCAGTGCAATTATGTGCAGTTGACGGACTTTGAGCGAGGGCGTATAGTGGGCATGCGGGAGGCCGGGTGGACGTACCGCCGAATTGCTCAACACGTGGGGCGTGAGGTCTCCACAGTACATCGATGTTGTCGCCAGTGGTCGGCGGAAGGTGCACGTGCCCGTCGACCTGGGACCGGACCGCAGCGACGCACGGATGCACGCCAAGACCATAGGATCCTACGCAGTGCCGTAGGGGACCGCACCGCCACTTCCCAGCAAATTAGGGACACTGTTGCTCCTGGGGTATCGGCGAGGACCATTCGCAACCGTCTCCATGAAGCTGGGCTACGGTCCCGCACACCGATAGACCGTCTTCCGCTCACGCCCCAACATCGTGCAGCCCGCCTCCAGTGGTGTCGCGACAGGCGTGAATGGAGGGACGAATGGAGACGTGTCGTCTTCAGCGATGAGAGTCGCTTCTGCCTTGGTGCCAATGATGGTCGTATGCGTGTTTGGCGCCGTGCAGGTGAGCGCCACAATCAGGACTGCATACGACCGAGGCACACAGGGCCAACACCCGGCATCATGGTGTGGGGAGCGATCTCCTACACTGGCCGTACACCACTGGTGATCGTCGAGGGGACACTGAATAGTGCACGGTACATCCAAACCGTCATCGAACCCATCGTTCTACCATTCCTAGACCGGCAAGGGAACTTGCTGTTCCAACAGGACAATGCACGTCCGCATGTATCCCGTGCCACCCAATGTGCTCTAGAAGGTGTAAGTCAGCTACCCTGGCCAGCAAGATCTCCGGATCTGTCCCCCATTGAGCATGTTTGGGACTGGATGAAGCGTCGTCTCACGCGGTCTGCACGTCCAGCACGAACGCTGGTCCAACTGAGGCGCCAGGTGGAAATGGCATGGCAAGCCGTTCCACAGGACTACATCCAGCATCTCTACGATCGTCTCCATGGGAGAATAGCAGCCTGCATTGCTGCGAAAGGTGGATATACACTGTACTAGTGCCGACATTGTGCATGCTCTGTTGCCTGTGTCTATGTGCCTGCGGTTCTGTCAGTGTGATCATGTGATGTATCTGACCCCAGGAATGTGTCAAACTTTCCCCTTCCTGGGACAATGAATTCATGGTGTTCTTATTTCAATTTCCAGGAGTGTAACTCTGATTATCACACTTGATTCTGAGTACTGTATTCGATAAAAGTGCGGGATTTGTCCCTCTGAACTTAAGTCGCTTCGTCCAAGAGAGTCCATGGGGGCCTTTGCAGTTCGTTTCTCCAGCATTAGGGGAACGGCCGATGTACTCAACACTGAGAGTGACGGGGCAGTGCGCTCGCTTAGAGGATTAAGTCGCTGGCTTACGAGGGCGCTAGAGCAACGTGGGTGAGACTTGCCTGACTCTCACGTCACTCAAAAAGGGACGGGATTTTCGGTGTCGTGGCGTACGGCACTGTCCGGTGCCCGGCTAGCGGGTTTGAGTCTTAAGGGCTGGCCCGCCACCTGGTAACATCTGCAGAGAACTCACTAGACCAGGCCTGCTGCTGAGGGAACGGGACCTGGTGGATTCCCCATCGCGTTCGCTTTGCGTGTTAAAAATTATGAGACGTTTAAACAGCGCTCTGATTCGACTATCCGTGTCTAGATCTACATACATACTCCGCAAGCCACCGTGTGGTATAAGGCGGAGGGTACTCTGTACAACAACTAGCCGCTTCCTTTACTGTTCCACTCGCAGACCGGTAGAGGAAAAAGCGACTCACTATATGCCTCCGTGTCAGCCCTAATTTCTCGTACCTTATCTTCGTAGCCCCTACGCGAAACGTATGTTGCCGACAATAGGATCGTACTGCAGTCAGCTTCAAATGCCGGTTCCCTAAACTTTCTCAGTAGTGTTCTTGGAAATGAATGTCTTCTTCCCTCCAGGGAATTCCCATTTGAATTCCCGCAGTACATCTGTAGCACTTGCATGCTGAACGAACCTACCGGTAAAAAATCCAGCAGCTCGCTCTGAATTGCTTCAATGTTTTCTTTCAATCTGACCTGATGCGGGTCTCAAATGATTAAAATGGCTCTGAGCACTATGGGACTTAACATCTGAGGTCATCAGTCCCCTAGAACTCAGTACTTAAACCTAAATAACCTAAGGAAATCACACACATCCATGCTCGAGGCAGGATTCGAACCTGCGACCGTAGCGGTCGAGCGATTGCAGACTGAAGCGCCTAGAACCCCTCGGAGACTCCGGCCGGCCTATGCGAGTCCCAAACACTCGAGCAGTACTCAAGAACAGGTCGCACTAGCGTCCTATATGCGGTCTCCTTTAAGGGTGAACCACTCTTTCCTGGAAATCGAAGTCGACCATTCGCCTTCCATACCAAAATTCTCACATCCTCGTCCCATTTCAGATCGCTTCGCAACGTTACGCCAGGTATTTATACGAAGTGACTGTGTCAAGCACAACACTACTAATGTGGTATCCGAACATTACGTATTTTTTTTTCCTACTCATCCGCATAAACTTACATTTTTCTAATTGAAGAGCCAGTTGTAATTCATCGCCTCTTGAAGTAGGCGGGAATTTCCGCAATAAACTTTGAGAAGAGAGTGTGCCCCAACTGGCCTACTACTTGATATATTCAGAGGTGGGAAATTCTTTAACATGATTGTTTCTCAAAATGTACGGGAGTAAATAACGTTTTGTCTGGTTAGTGCTTCATGCTGTGCCGGCGCAGATGGCGGTGTCAGGTGAAGAGATACATAATCGAAAACACTCTTGGATCGGTAGTCTTAGAGCAGACTTCACGTGGTCGATCTCTCGACGACTTAGCGCTGCCGGCGGATTCCGCGGCGATGCAGATTTCAAGCTGACCCACGTCTTCACGTCTGTCGAGACAAGAGACTGGGCAGCATATTGTGAGGCACTGGCTCGTTAGGCAGAAGTTCGCCATTTTATAATGGTACACTGACGCCACAGTACCGTTAGATTACACTTATAAAGATAGGTTCTATCCATTTCAGTTCGGCAACCAACCACTGCTTACAAGGGAACCTCCCCATCGCACCCCCCCCCCCCCCCCCCAGATTTAGTTATAAGTTGGCACAGTGGATAAACCTTGAAAAACTGAACACAGATCAATCGAGAAAACAGGAAGAAGTTGTGTAGAACTATGAAAAAATAAGCAAAATATACAAACTGAGTAGTCCATGCGCAAGATAGGCAACATCAAGGATACTCTGAGCTTAGGAGCTCCGTGGTCCCGTGGTTAGCGTGAGCAGCTCCGGAACGACAAGTCCGTGGTTCAAGTCTTCCCTCAAGTGGAAAGTTTAGTTTCTTTATTTTCGCAAAGTTATGATCTGTCCGTTGGCTCATTGACGTCTCTGTTCACTGTAATAAGTTTAGTGTCTGTGTTTTGCGACCGCACCGCAAAACCCCACGGAATACATCTCACGTATTTAATGCACTCTCGTCCAAAGTAGCGAACAGTCAACTGCCAGCCAGGGAGCCTCGTTAGCAGGAATACTCTCTCTTCCGTTCGCTTTAGTTGACTGACGTCGTGTGTTTCGAAGTTTGTTTAGGTGTAGCGTCCCCATACTACGGCGCAGTTACCTCGCATCGGACGGACAGATAATAATTGTCTGAAAATAAAAAAACTAAACTTTTCGCTTGAGGGAAGACTTGAACCAAGAACCTCTCATCCCGCAGCTGCTCACGCTAACCATGGGACCACGACACTCCCGAGCTCAGACTATCCTTGATGTTGACTACGTTGCACATTCCCTACTCAGTTCGCATATTTTACTTATTTTTTTCATAGTTCCACACAACTTCTTCCTGTTTTCTCGACTGATCTGTGTTTAGCTTTTCAAGGCCTATCCACTGTGCCAACTTATAACTAAATCTGAGGGGGGTGCGATGGGAAGGTTCCCTTGTTAGTAAAATTCAGATTCTTGGCGTTCATTCACATAATTGAGGTAATGTGCACCTTGAATCCATTATCGTTCCCTGGATGTCATACTGGTGCTAATTAATTGTCTATCATGTTAGATTCAGACTGTCAGTATGTTCGGTTTCATTATGTATGAAGACGAAATTTTGTAATAAATCACCAGTTTATTTTGATTTGAATTTTATTTAAAGTAGGTTGTGTTTCCATCATCTTAGTTTCATTATCAGTTGATTTGAAAATATAGTTATGAACGATTTTATAGTAATTCTCCACCTTGTGGTCTCATGCTGAGATAAATAACGGAGCCTACATAACAGAGAGATTTAAATAATGTTAATCGAACAAATGTAATTCCAACACTTACGTCCTCTCAGTTTGAGGTCCAAATGATAAAAAATGAAACTAAAAGGAGAATATAAAAGAACAGTGTTCTTTCATTTATTCTCAGTGGCTTCACATTCACCAGTTTTACAACTTATGAAAGTTTCGACTTGTTACACGCAGTCTTTGAACCTATGTCAAACTCATAACGCCTTTATCAGTAAAATACAGCATTCCTTTTCACACAACTTCACATTATCAATTATGAGGAAAAAAATGAAACATTTTAGAGATTTGTATGAGCACTTCTATGGAGGTTGGAAGGTAGGAGATGAGGTACTGGAGGAAGTAAAGCTGTGAGGGCAGGTCGTGAGCTGTGTTTGGATAAAGCACCTGCCCGCGAAAGGCAAAGGTCCTCTGTTCGAATCGCACACAGTTTCAATCCGCCACGAAGTTCCAGCAGTCCAACTGGCTACCTAGGAAGTGAGCGCCGCTGTACCAACGTGCATTAGCTAGCACGGCTGCGAAACTTACTAACAAGAGTTCACTGTAGGCCGAGTATGAGAGCGACGACAATTCCGATCGTCTGAGTTACACATGCGTTACTTTACTGTAGGCCTGTTTATAAAATATCGATATACAGATATTTTATCAAAAAAACAACGTTATAATATACTTTTTTCTCGATAAATCAATCTACCGATATCGAAATGGCAATATCGACTGCCGATATTTTTACTTTATATTTTTTCACAGTCTTCGGTAAATATGTGAAGTTGTTCCTTTGAAATTTTAAAAGCACATAATTTGAGCTTTCATTGTCTCCAAACATTATGACTCACCTCGAAGGGAACGATCTATTGGTACGTAATCAGCATGGTTTCAGAAAACATCGTTCTTGTGCAACGCAGCTAGCTCTTTATTCGCACGAAGTAATGGCCGCTATCGACAAGGGATCTCAAGTTGATTCCGTATTTCTAGATTTCCGGAAAGCTTTTGACACCGTTCCTCACAAGCGACTTCTAATCAAGCTGCGGGCCTATTGGGTATCGTCTCAGTTGTGCAACTGGATTAGTGATTTCCTGACAGGAAGGTCGCAGTTCGTAGTAATAGACGGCAAATCATCGAGTAAAACTGAACTGATATCAGGTGTTCCCCAGGGAAGCGTCCTGGGACCTCTGCTGTTCCTGATCAGTTCTCTTAGGTTGTTCGCAGATGATGCTGTAATTTGCCGTCTAGTAAGGTCATCCGAAGACCAGTATCAGTTGCAAAGCGATTTAGAAAAGATTGCTAAATAACGAAAAGTGTGAGGTGATCCACATGAGTTCCAAAAGAAATCCGTTGGAATTCGATTACTCGATAAATAGTACAATTCTCAAGGCTGTCAATTCAACTAAGTACCTGGGTGTTAAAATTACGAACAACTTCAGTTGGAAAGACCACATAGATAATATTATGGGGAAGGCGAGCCAAAGGTTGCGCTTCATTGGCAGGACACTTAGAAGATGCAACAAGTCCACTGAAGAGACAGCTTACACTATACTCGTGCGTCCTCTGTTAGAATATTGCTGCGCGGTGTGGGATCCTTACCAGGTGGGATTGACGGAGGACATCGAAAGGGTGCAAAAAAGGGCAGCTCGTTTTTTATTATCACGTAATAGGGGAGAGAGTGTGGCAGATATGATACGCGAGTTGGGATGGAAGACATTAAAGCAAAGACGTTTTTCGTCGCGGCGAGATCTATTTACAAAATTTCAGTCACCAACTTTCTCTTCCGAATGCGAAAATATTTTGTTGAGCCCAACCTACATAGGTAGGAATGATCATCAAAATAAAATAAGAGAAATCAGAGCTCGAACAGAAAGGTTTAGGTGTTCGTATTTCCCGCGCGCTGTTCGGGAGTGGAATGGTGGAGAGATAGTATGAGTGTAGTTCGATGAACCCTCTGCCAAGCACTTAAATGTGAATTGCAGAGTAATCATGTAGATGTAGATGTAGAAATCTTTCTTTTTGTGTGAAGCAAGTGTATCTGGTACAAAAGGAGTCCGATTGTCCTGGAGGGAGGGGGGGGGGCGGTGTGAATGGAATAATAAGATTTCCGATGTGAAGAAATACCATACCAGTTGCGTTAAAGTCAGTTTCTAACGCAACTACTGTACTGTTTCTTCACATCTGCATTCATCAAAAACGATTGTTGAATGATGAACAAAAATCTAAATGACAAGATTCGTCTTTACGGTTGGTAGCGAAATGCTGACGTAATAGGCGCTAGGGGCTACAAATAGAAACTGCAACGTTCAGCTTCACAACGCAAATGTGAGAGAACTACTGCTAGATCACTTGCGTTGACAGAAAAAAAAACAAGGAAGTCACTTGAAGTATTCCGGACATATCCGACATGTGACGAAACCGAACGACGCACCCATAGGATACCTTTTATTGTGCCTCCCATATGCAGTTACTAGTGTTAGCAAAGTGGTTATCACCAAGCACAAATCTGCATCGTTTCCCTTTCAATTTTTGCTCAAAAAGGGGATAGACTAGCTGCTAGCTTGTTGATGCACAGATCTAATAATAAATTCATACTTAAACGTACAGTTCTAAAACCGGCAGTGTATTTAAAATGTGAAGCCGATATTTTTATAGGCATGTACACTATGTGACGAAAAGTATCCGGATACTCCAAAAAACATACGTTTTTCATATTAGGTGCATTGTGCTGCCACCTACTAGCAGATACTCTATATCAGCGACCTCAGTCGTTACTAGAAATCGTGAGAGAGCAGAATGGGGCGCTCCGCAGAACTCACGGACTTCGAACATGGTTAGGTGATGGGGTGTCACTTGCGTCATACGTCTGTACGCGAGATTTCCACAGTCCTAAACAGCGCCAGGTCAACTGTTTCCGATGTGATAGTGAAGTGTAAGCGTGAAGGGACACGTACACCACAAAAGCCTACAGACCTATCTAGTCTGTTGACTGACAGAGACTGCCGACAGTTGAAGAGGGCGTAATAATGTAATAGGCAGACATCTATCCAGACCATCACACAGGAGTTCCAAACTGCATCAGGTCTACTGCAAGTACTACGACAGTTAGGCAGGAGGTGAGAAAACCTGGATTTCATGGTCGAGAGGCTGCTCATAAGCCACACATCACGCCGGTAAATGCCTCGCTTCTTGTAAGGAGCGTAAACGTTAGAGTACTGAATAGTGGAAAAACGTTATGTGGAGTGACGAATCACGGTAGAAAAAAAAGGCTCAGAGCGCTATGGGACTCAACATCTGAGGTCATCAGTCCCCTAGAACTTAGAACTACTTAAACGTAACTAACCTAAGGACATCACACACATCCATGCCCGAGGCAGGATTCGAACCTGCGACCGTAGCAGTCACGCGGTTCCGGACTGAAGTGCGTAGAACCGCACGGCCACCGCGGCCGGTGAATGATGGTACAAAATGAGGCGATCCGATGGCAGGATGTGGGTATGACGAATGTCCAGTGATCGTCATCTGCCAGCGTGTGTAGTGCCAACAGTAAAATTCGGAGCCAATGGTGTTATGGTGGGGCCGTGTTTTTCGTGGAGGGGGCTTGCAGCCCTTGTTTTGCGTGGCACTATCGCAGCACAGGCCTACATTGATATTTTAAGCACCTTCTTGCTTCCCACTGTTGAAGAGCAATTCGGGGATGGCGATTGCATCTTTCAACACGACCGAGCAGCTGTTCATAATGCACGGCCTGTGGCGGAGTGGTTACACGACAATAACATCTCTGTAATGCTGTAATGGACTGTCCTGCACAGAGTCCTGACCTGAATGCTATGGAACACCTTTTGGACGTTTTAGAATGCCGACTTCGTGCCAGGCGTCACTGGCCGACATCGATACGTCTCTTGAGTGCAGCACTCGGTGAAGAAAGGGCTGCCATTCCCCTAGAAATCTTCCAGCACCTGATTGAACGCCTGCGAGAGTGGAAACTGTTATCAAGGCTAAGGATGGGCCAAGAGCATACTGAATTCTCGCATTACCGATGGGGGGTGCCACGAACTTGTAAATGATTTTGAGCCAGATATGCCGCGCGGTTTGGCCGCGCAGTTTGAGGCGCCATGTCACGGAGTGCATGGCAGCTCCCGCCGGTAGTTCGAGTCCTCACTTGGGCATAGGTGTGTGTGTTGCTCTTAGCCTAAGTTAGTTTAAGTAGTTTGTAAGTGTAGGGACCGATGACCTCAGCAGTTTGATCCCTTAGAAATTCACACACGTTTGAACATTGGAACAGCCAGGTGTCCGGATACTTTTTGATCACATAGTGCATGTCGATATTTCCTCCTTCGATATACGGATATATAGAAACATTTTTCCTACATATCGAGAGCCGATAGTGATACAGTTTCAAAATCTGTATATCGGATTCGCCATATTTTTAAAAATATCAACGGTATTAAGTTTACACTCCAAACACTGTCTTTCCTTTCCGGGAACACCGTGCTATATGCGGCTGCCAGCGTGGGCGGACGACTGCTTCGTATTTTGGACGGAGGGCCGGGCAGGAGTCCGCTGGCGGTAATTGGTGCAGCGGCAGCTCTGCGGCCAGCAGCGATAGGTATCGATAGCGGGAGCGCTCGCGGCGGCCGAGCCACGGTACGGTGCGACCGGCTCGCCAATTAGGCGCGGAAAAAAGCGCGGATGTATAATTTATCTGCGGTAATTGCGGCACTTAGCGTCATTATGCGTGACACGGCGGGCCAGCCATTGTGCGCGGGAATGCAGCGCGGCCGCCGTAATAGGACCGGGGGCGGGCCGCGCCGCGCTGCGGTCTTCGCCGGCCATTCATCTGCTGCGAGCCCGCGACTAATTAACTGGCACCGGCCGCTGCCCGGCCCGCTCCCGCTACTTGCGCCGTAATAGCGCGCGTTTCGGCCGCGCCTAGACTCGGAACCAATCAGCACCGCGAGTGGTACAGAAAACTCTCAGCTATGTTACTGGATATGAATACCTCAATTAGTTTTGTCGGCAGCTACTGAACAAATCTTACATTCTCTCCCTTAGGCCTTCCCTCTCCTAGTAGTGTCTGCTTCCCTGCTCGACGTTGGCAATGAACGAAGCCGGTTCGAATCCTGGTGGCTGCATAGACTCTGACGGAAAAAAATCGCAACACCAAAAATTAATTAATATACACTAATGAAATTTCGGGGATACATTTGTTTGAATAACATACACTCCTGGTAATGGAAAAAAGAACACACTGACACCGGTGTGTCAGACCCACCATACTTGCTCCGGACACTACGAGAGGGCTGTACAAGCTATGATCACACGCACGGCACAGCGGACACACCAGGAACCGCGGTGTTGGCCGTCGAATGGCGCTAGCTGCGCAGCATTTGTGCACCGCCGCCGTCAGTGTCAGCCAGTTTGCCGTGGCATACGGAGCTCCATCGCAGTCTTTAACACTGGTAGCATGCCGCGACAGCGTGGACGTGAACCGTATGTGCAGTTGACGGACTTTGAGCGAGGGCGTATAGTGGGCATGCGGGAGGCCGGGTGGACGTACCGCCGAATTGCTCAACACGTGGGGCGTGAGGTCTCCACAGTACATCGATGTTGTCGCCAGTGGTCGGCGGAAGGTGCACGTGCCCGTCGACCTGGGACCGGACCGCAGCGACGCACGGATGCACGCCAAGACCGTAGGATCCTACGCAGTGCCGTAGGGGACCGCACCGCCACTTCCCAGCAAATTAGGGACACTGTTGCTCCTGGGGTATCGGCGAGGACCATTCGCAACCGTCTCCATGAAGCTGGGCTACGGTCCCGCACACCGTTAGGCCGTCTTCCGCTCACGCCCCAACATCGTGCAGCCCGCCTCCAGTGGTGTCGCGACAGGCGTGTATGGAGGGACGAATGGAGACGTGTCGTCTTCAGCGATGAGAGTCGCTTCTGCCTTGGTGCCAATGATGGTCGTATGCGTGTTTGGCGCCGTGCAGGTGAGCGCCACAATCAGGACTGCATACGACCGAGGCACACAGGGCCAGCACCAGGCATCATGGTGTGGGGAGCGATCTCCTATACTGGCCGTACACCACTGGTGATCGTCGAGGGGACACTGAATAGTGCACGGTACATCCAAATCGTCATCGAACCCATTGTTCTACCATTCCAAGACCGGCAAGGGAACTTGCTGTTCCAACAGGACAATGCACGTCCGCATGTATCCCGTGCCACCCAACGTGCTCTAGAAGGTGTAATTCAACTACCCTGGCCAGCAAGATCTCCGGATCTGTCCCCCATTGAGCATGTTTGGGACTGGATGAAGCGTCGTCTCACGCGGTCTGCACGTCCAGCACGAACGCTGGTCCAACTGAGGCGCCAGGTGGAAATGGCATGGCAAGCCGTTCCACAGGACTACATCCAGCATCTCTACGATCGTCTCCATGGGAGAATAGCAGCCTGCATTGCTGCGAAAGGTGGATTATACACTGTACTAGTGCCGACATTGTGCATGCTCTGTTTGCTGTGTCTATGTGCCTGTGGTTCTGTCAGTGTGATCATGTGATGTATCTGACCCCAGGAATGTGTCAATAAAGTTTCCCCTTCCTGGGACGATGAATTCACGGTGTTCTTATTTCAATTTCCAGGAGTGTATTTAAGTGATTAACATTGCAAGATCACGAATTAAAGTAACCGCCAGGTAAGCCGTTGCAAATGTGAAATGGTGGTACATTAATAACCGCTGTAACAGCCACAGTATTGAATACAACCATGCAAACGTACAAGCGCACGTGCTGGACGTCAGTCTGTGCGCTGGAGTTCCATGCCTATTGCACTTGCTCGGTCAATAATAGGATGGTTAATGTGCTTTGTAGATGACACTACACTTTTCGTCCGTTGATGTCCTATATGTGCTCAATTAGAGACAGATCTGCTGATCGAGCAGGCCAGGGCAACATGTCAGCAATCTGTAGAGCATGTTGGCTTACAACAGAAGCATGTGGGTGAGCGTTAGCCTGCTGGAAAACATCCCTTGCAATGTTGTTCATGAATGACAGCACAAGAGATCAAAATCACCAGACTGATGTGCAGTTTTGCATTTTGGGTGCATGGGATAAGCATGAGAGTGGTCCTGCTGTCATACGAAATCGCAACCCAGGCCATAACTCCAGTGTAGGTCCAGTGTGTCTAGCACGCAGACAGGATCATTTCAGGCTATCAACTGGCCTCCTTCTAACCAACACACGACCATCACTGGCACTGAGGAAGAACCAGATTTCCACCCTGCCCTCCAATGAGCTCTCACTTGATACCACAGAAGTCGCAAATGGCGGCCGTTTTGGATCAGTGGAATTCGGCTGGCTCAGAGTTGTTCTTGAGTTTGTAACAGTTCGTTGTGTCACTGTGGTGCCTACTGCTACTCACATTCCTACTGCAGAGGCAATACAATGCGCCAGAGCTATACACGGAACACAGTGGTCTTCCCTCTAGGCAGTGCGTCCGGAATTCGGTCTTCTTGCAACTGTATATTCTCGCGACTGCTGCTGCCATTAGTCATGTACAGTGGTTACAATCCTGCCATGTCTTGCAGCATCTAACAACCCAACCACAACAAAGGTCAAAATTTAATAATGATTGTGGTGTTGCCCACGCTGCTAAATACTGCATTTTAGGGTAACAACAAAGTTATTAAGTGGCAGGTGTCATTAGAGCACAGTTAATAAAGTCATTTCATGTAATAATGAATAAACTAGGCACTCATCTTTTCGTGTTTCCCACGCTGGTCTCGTTGTAAAATCATGGCTCAATCGTCGAAAATCTAGGTGGTGATGATTCCAAGCTCGGATGCAAAGAGGCCTAGGTTTTATTATGCGATATTCAAAAGTTTTAAGATGTGTTTCACAAACCATGCTTGAAGATTACACTTTTGCAGGGCAATGGTGATGTAAAAAATAATCAATTTAAGTTACACCTCCGTTTTATTGCTTTTGTTGCAGTATCACGTAGCACACAAAACATCACTTCACAATACAAAACATACTTGAAAACATCTTCCTCACTGTTAAAGTTCACATTTTATAAGCTGACTACAATATGTGTCTTTCCAACATGACATCCAAGACTTGACTTTCTCAAGGTCCGACTCTCTAACAAACTAACAATCGCTTACGCGCCAAAAAATCAGAGTTACAAGTACGTCAAAGATCATAGTAACAAAAGAAAGAATACACATACGAACAATATCATTGCAATAGAAACACATCGATGTATCGAAGTACCTCTGCATTAATGAAATCAAATCTGAATGTTGTCTCAGAAATATGTCAACTACTTCACAGAAACACAGTAGAATATTGCTGGTATCGAGAGGTTCAGGTGAGTTGCCGTAATGGTTACGTAATTCGAGTACCATTACAAGCAGTATCACAAAAAGAACATCCAGCTTGTCCTAGCCCTGTCACATGACCTCATTCAAACTCAGCAAGGTGTTGTTAATGGCGTCTTTGTCGCCTTAAAAGCTTTCTTCATTAACATCACCTCACCACGACCAATCTGAAAGGTAACTAATGATCACTACTGTTACACCATATACGAGGGTTGTTCAAAAAGTAAGTTCCAATCGGTCGCGGAATGGACACCACAGTGAAAACCCCATGAAGCTTTGCACAGATGTGGTGGTTAGTGTCTCTAGTATGACCGTCGATCGCATCAAGACGCTCTTTTCAGTTGTGAGCGGGTAAAGATGCCTAGAACAAAGATGTCTCCTGCCAAGTAGGAGGGCCCACTAAGAGGCTTCGCCTTAACGAATGCAGCCCTCATAACACAACTGCTGCGCACTTCTTTCTTCGTGGCAATTCTCAGCTGCTCTCTGCAGGGGAAATGAAGATGCTCCTGCAGCGTTTTCGATGGGAAGTGTTCGATCACCCACAACACAGCCCTAACTGGCTCGATCTACATCTACATCTACATCTACATCTACATCCATACTCCGCAAGCCACCTGACGGTGTGTGGCGGAGGGTACCTTGAGTACCTCTATCGGTTCTCCCTTCTATTCCAGTCTCGTATTGTTCGTGGAAAGAAGGATTGTCGGTATACCTCTGTGTGGGCTCTAATCTCTCTGATTTTATCCTCATGGTCTCTTCGCGAGATATACGTAGCAGGGAGCAATATACTGCTTGACTCTTCGGTGAAGGTATGTTCTCGAAACTTTGACAAAAGCCCGTACCGAGCTACTGAGCGTCTCTCCTGCAGAGTCTTCCACTGGAGTTTATCTATCATCTCCGTAACGCTTTCGCGATTACTACATGATCCTGTAACGAAGCGCGCTGCTCTCCGTTGGATCTTCTCTATCTCTTCTATCAACCCTATCTGGTACGGATCCCACACTGCTGAGCAGTATTCAAGCAGTGGGCGAACGAGCGTACTGTAACCTACTTCCTTTGTTTTCGGATTGCATTTCCTTAGGATTCTTCCACTGAATCTCAGTCTGGCATCTGCTTTACCGACGATCAACATTATATGATCATTCCATTTTAAATCACTCCTAATGCGTACTCCCAGATAATTTATGGTATTAACTGCTTCCAGTTGCTGACCTGCTATTTTGTAGCTAAATGATAAAGGATCTATCTTTCTGTGTATTCGCAGCACATTACACTTGTCTACAATGAGATTCAATTGCCATTCCCTGCACCATGCGTCAATTCGCTGCAGATCCTCCTACATTTCAGTACAATTTTCCATTGTTACAACCTCTCGATATACTACAGCATCATCTGCAAAAAGTCTCAGTGAACTTCCGATGTCATCCACCAGGTCATTTATGTATATTGTGAATAGCAACGGTCTATCATATCTGTTCACGTGAAACGCTGGATACGAGGGCAACACTTGGGCACAGGCTACGCGCTATAGACCAGCGTAGAGAATTATCGGAAAGCACAGGCGGCTGCCTTCTATTTTAAAGGTGCCAGTGGAACAATGATGCCAATGCAGCCAGCAGCTGTGGCCGAGTGGTTCTAGGTGCTTCAGTCCGGAACCGCGCTGCTGCAGCGATCGCAGGTTCGAATCTTGCCTTGGGCATGGATGTGTGTGATGTCCTTAGGTTAGTTAGGTTTAGTAGTTCTAAGTCTAGGGGACTGATGACCTCAGATGTTAAGTCCGACAGTGCTTAGAGCCATTTGAACCATTTGTCAATGCAACAGTTTGACATCTCCAAATATAGTATGACCAAAGTGACTCATACTCATCCATGTCATTACTCTTCTTGCTCTGAAAGACAGTCATGGCAAAATGTCACAGTTTTCAAAAGAGGGAGGGTCATAGCTGATGTATGACATGTCACACTTCATCTGAAAGATCAACCATACCTGCCAGCTGTAAAACAGAAAGATCTGTTGATGGCATTTCCTTTTTCCTGAACAGCACATGGCTTTTACAGCAAATTTTGCAACATCTGAAGCCAAAAATTTAATTGTGTTGTAAGGGATCTGGATTTGATAAACCTTACATGAGCTTAAGCCCTAACGACAGTATAATATGGTATGAAATCCTCAGAAAATAATTATTATATCAACAAAAGGCAATTGCAGTAATTGCATGTACCAAAAACAAACAAAACAATATCTACAAAGATATGGACAGGGGCATGAATAAACTAGTTCAAGTGAAATGCATTTTGGAGATGAACCGAGCAAGTGGTTGGTGGCATCAGAAACTCCACCTAACAAGAGAATGACGAGCTTCAGCACAGAAATGGATGAGGCCACAACAATATATTATTCCTTTTAATGTCAATACGGCTATAACCAATGGTAAGTGGCTGCACGGCTTTAACAGGGCTAGGCTGTGCCAAGAAAAATAAAAATCGGCTCTAACGAGACAGTGATTGGCTGAAGCCGATCCCTATTATATAAAAGCATTTTGAGAACTAGAATTTCTAGATATCTCTCTCGTCTCACAGTCGACTGCACAAGTGTGTGTAAAATAGCGAGGGCATTAAGAGCTTTGCTTTCTGTGAAGTGTGAATGATATGCTTCACGTATCGTAATGATAGACAGCAAAGAGTTAGTTAATTATTCCTATGGGTATTTTTGTGGGCAGAGAAATTGTGCATGTAACTCCAACCCTTAGCAAGTGTGCAATAGCCATTACTTCAACTAGGGAAAAATTAACGTTCTACGGAATGCAGGAAAGTTTGAGTGAATTCATTTAAAGCCAGAGTAGGGAAATAGCGTTTGAGATCCAGCAAGGAGACAATGTCATTGCAGATGCCACTTGGTAAAGTACCATTGCACATTAGGCCACAGTAAATGTTGCGTCCAGATTTTGCTCACTCCAACTTGACTATGCTTTGACCACTGAATATCAAAAACTAGGTATGGCTCTAATGGTTCAAATGGCTCTGAGCACTATGGGACTTAACTTCTGAGGTCATCAGTCCCCTAGAACGTAGAACTACTTAAACCTAACTAACCTAAGGACATCACACACATCCATGCCCGAAGCAGGATTCGAACCTGCGACCGTAGCGGTCGCGCGGTTCCATACTGTAGCGCCCAGAACCGCTCGGCCACTCCGGCCGGCGACCACTGAGTGTGCCGCAGCAGCCACTGGTTTCCGCGACGCTGTGTGCCGCCCAGCGGCTGAAGGAAAAAACTAGGTACTAACCTACCCACACATTGAGTACATGAGAGCATTTTCAAAAGTAAATTTACTCTCTACCCACACAGTGCATTGACCAGCTACGACATCGTAGATGTAAATGAGCTAATGAAGATTTTAATCAGTCTTTCCTGTGAAAAAAATTTTCATATATAGAGATAAAGATTTTAATAATAGTCAATTTGAAACGTCCCCTTTGAACAATTTATACAGGACTGTGCTTAACCTGACACACAATATTTTTAGCGCAACGCAATCTGACTTTCAAAAATCCCTACAAAAGAATGTAAAGAATGTCCCTGACTAACATTAACCTACACCTTTCACAAATCACTTACCTCACAAAAATCTGCATTACTCGAACTACTGCAATACAGCGAGAGCCACTACTGCCAGCTAAATAACAGATTCAAACTACGGAAGGCACTAACTACTGATAGGCATAGTTAGAAAATGAAAGATTTTAATAGAGAACAAGCAATGTATTTACCTTAATAGTCATAATATATATAGCAGTTCATGACAAATTTCAAAACTCCGCCATCTCTCTCCCAACATCTACCACTGCTGGCAGCTCATCTCCAACTGCGCAACGCTACGCGCTGTTCACATCCAGCTGCTGCTGCCCAACACTACAATGGCAGACAACAATGCAAACTAGCCACAGACTGTGCACAGCACAGCCAGTGATTATTCATACAGAGCGCTACGTAACGTTGCCGATAAGAAAACATAAACAGCCTACTTACATAGCCCCCATGCTCCCCAAAAAAAATTTTACAAATTGTTTTGGGCACTGACCAATAATGATTTGATAAAATTTTTCATAATTACAATACCAAAGATATCAAATGCACACACTTATTGATACAATGTTGGTCAAAAGCTAAAATTTTCTCACAGTCCATAAATTACAGTTTTTTTTTCACAAAGTCTCATTAGTAAAAGAAATTGCACACAGAAGTAGTGGATTTCCATGCAGGCTTGAAGAAGTAGTGTTGTCCTTCCAACGGAAAGACAGTGCTGACTCTTGACATGCAGACAGGTAATGGGCCACAACAGAGCAAACCCACAGCAGAGTCATTCGACGTTTTGAAGAATATTGGTAGGTAGGTCATCACAGAGCAGACCCACTGTGCCACAACTGTTTTACTGTACAACAATGAAAAACTACAACTACAATGGAAATTCTCTCTATAATTACGCGCTGGCAATAAACAAAAGCTACACTAATCACACAAACTACAAGAAAAAAATCCGAAGATTCCAGTGAGGTATCCTCGGCTAAGGGTCGACATATGAAACGTCCCCTTTGAACAATTTATACAGGACTGTGCTTAACCTGACACACAATATTTTTAGCGCAACGCAATCTGACTTTCAAAAATCCCTACAAAAGAATGGCCCTGACTAACATTAACCTATACCTTTCACAAATCACTTACCTCACAAAAATCTTCATTACTCGAACTACTGCAATACAGCGAGCGCCACTACTGCCAGCTAAATAACAGATTCTAACTACGGAAGGCACTAACTACTGATAGGCATAGTTAGCAAATGAAAGATTTTAATAGAGAACAAGCAATGTATTTACTTTAATAGTCATGATATATATAGCAGTTCATGGACAAATTTCAAAACTCCGCCATCTCTCTCCCCACATCCACCACTGCTGGCGGCTCACCTCCAACTGCGCAACGCTACGCGCTGTTCACATCCAGCTGCCGCTGCCCAACACTACAATGGCAGACAACAATGCAAACTAGCCACAGACTGTGCACAGCACAGACAGTGATTTTTCATACAGAGCGCTACGTAACGTTGCCGATAAGAAAACATAAACAGCCTACTTACAAATTCAGTATATCAAAGATTTAAAAATTTTGTTATTGAGTGTCAAAAGTAATTGAACATGATTGTTGCGTATCACCTGATACCTGAAAGCACAGTTGATAAATTATATGTAGCAAGACAAGGGAATAGCTGTTTTGTATTTCTAGAATAGATCCCAAACTTTCACTTTTATTAGCTCATGCTTTCTAGTTGCCATGGCAGCAGAATTTCTAATAAATTTTATTACGATCCACACCTGATATTAGCTTCCTTACAGGGCCATATTTATATAGAATGTCTGTTTAACACCCTGGGCTTGAGAAGACAGTCCAGATATTTTATCCATTTGTGCGCTAAGTGGTACGCTAAATTTGCACACATTAGGCCACCTTCTGTGCAGATACAAAGTGCGGACAATCTCACAGAGTAAGAAACAAAAGCCAATACCGAGAGATTTTTTCTTGGACTTAATTTTGTTTTTCTCTCGTGATACACTTTGAAAGATATGAGAAACGGCTTTTAGTGATTGCATTTCTATTGGTTAAAACATTACTGCTGTATTTCTTTACTTACATTAACACAAATAAAGCATGTGTCTCAATACTAATGGTACTTGAAGCAAAAACTTTCTTATTGGCACTTAGAACAAGTCACTTCCCTGGTATGTCACTTAGAACGTTTCTAATTTACATTGTAATTTGGCTCATTATTTATCACACTGATGAAATGAACACAATAATTCTGTGTTACCAGAATATCTTCCCATTTTTAAGCACACTAAGTTACAAAGCAAAGAAGATACATTGTTACATGATTCTCCTGACAAAAACGAGATTTGGCGCTTAGAACGTTTGACAGTTTTATTCTTTACATCAGTATTGCCTTACATTTCACTATTTTAAGAGTTAATTGCTAATTTTTGCTTCAATTTTATATTTTGAGAGGTTGTAAGGGGATATCGTTTTGATTTTAGGAACCAGTCATTACTAGTAGTACAAAAAGTTTCTCCAGCATATTTAAAAGAATAAAAATACCTAAATTAGTTTATTAGTAAAGTTTTCTTTACAGCTACATTCTGGTGCTTTTCCTCTCAGTTTCCTCCTAATATCAATCTCGGTAGATGAGGTTGCTGGTTCTAAACTTGTGGTTGAATGTGCAGGTTATACCATAGTTAACAGCGGAAACCGACGCGAACGTAAGTATGCGATCATCATTATTCTCTTGCGCCTTTGTCCTGCATTGACGCAGGGTTCGCATCGTTATTAACAGATGTAACATGGTCAGTGTAAGGGCTGGCTGTGTAACACAACAACGGTCTAGATTAATAACTTCTTTCTTTCAATTTTGCTGTTACGAGGTGTTCTTTTTTCTCTGTGAAACGAAGGTTGTAAATACTTGTACAAATATTTTTCTCATGAAATGTTATACTGTTTTTCTATCGTAAAACTGAATGGATATTAAATGTAAACTAGCTATATGTAGAGCCTGTGGCTTATTCAGGGCTATACGTTGTTGTCAAAGAGTGTAATGAAGTTGCAATCGTGTTATCACTAGGCGTCCGAGCGCCCCGGCAGTGTAATTTTGAAAGGTGACCGATGTTCAGATGTCTGCAGTCGAATTTACTCGTGCACAGAAGGTGGTGGAGATTTATTTATTTCATTAACATTACTGAGTAACCCACCGCGTTTAAGTGTAAAGTGGGTCGGATGCTTCTGAATCTAATAGGAAAGATTTCTTATTATTGCAATCTCTGGTATGCAGTTGTAATGCTTTCTTTAATAATATAAAGAACATACTATAAAAAATGTGTCTGACGTCACAGAGAATTGAATGCTCAACAATTGTCAGAGTGATTCTACACATACTGTTTCTACAAAGTTAACCAGAATATAATGTATATAACGCAAATGCAGAAGAAAGCAATGCAGTAAGCGTGGTGAGAATAAGCTGCAGTATATAGGAGGAAGTGGTATATTATATTTGGATGTGTAATATAGTCTAAGTAGCTTGTTGGTTGACAAAGCCTCTTTTTACCTATTTCAGATGAGAAGGTCTTGGTTGAACCTCGAGCTATTCTCATCTGCAATGGTTTGTGTTAATTGTTGTTTTTGTGGACTGTTGCAAGTCAAGACACTACATATACTCAATAGTTGTTTGTTTGTCTGATTGTTGGTAGTTGTGGTATATTTTGTGTGACACCTCACATACATACACAACTGGTTTTATACAAATTATATACTGATTGAGGATCTGATACATGGATTAAATTAATTTTAGCTTTACATGAAGAATACATTAATGGTTATAAAGTTATCAGTAGAAATAGAATATTGTCCATTTCTACTTGAGTTCAGTATTCCTAAAATAACTTAATATACACTCCTGGAAATTGAAATAAGAACACCGTGAATTCATTGTCCCAGGAAGGGGAAACTTTATTGACACATTCCTGGGGTCAGATACATCACATGATCACACTGACAGAACCACAGGCACATAGACACAGGCAACAGAGCATGCACAATGTCGGCACTAGTACAGTGTATAATCCACCTTTCGCAGCAATGCAGGCTGCTATTCTCCCATGGAGACGATCGTAGAGATGCTGGATGTAGTCCTGTGGAACGGCTTGCCATGCCATTTCCACCTGGCGCCTCAGTTGGACCAGCGTTCGTGCTGGACGTGCAGACCGCGTGAGACGACGCTTCATCCAGTCCCAAACATGCTCAATGGGGGACAGATCCGGAGATCTTGCTGGCCAGGGTAGTTGACTTACACCTTCTAGAGCACGTTGGGTGGCACGGGATACATGCGGACGTGCATTGTCCTGTTGGAACAGCAAGTTCCCTTGCCGGTCTAGGAATGGTAGAACGATGGGTTCGATGACGGTTTGGATGTACCGTGCACTATTCAGTGTCCCCTCGACGATCACCAGTAGTGTACGGCCAGTGTAGGAGATCGCTCCCCACACCATGATGCCGGGTGTTGGCCCTGTGTGCTTCGGTCGTATGCAGTCCTGATTGTGGCGCTCACCTGGACGGCGCCAAACACGCATACGACCATCATTGGCACCAAGGCAGAAGCGACTCTCATCGCTGAAGACGACACGTCTCCATTCGTCCCTCCATTCACGCCTGTCGCGACACCACTGGAGGCGGGCTGCACGATGTCGGGGCGTGAGCGGAAGACGGCCTAACGGTGTGCGGGACCGTAGCCCAGCTTCATGGAGACGGTTGCGAATGGTCCTCGCCGATACCCCAGGAGCAACAGTGTCCCTAATTTGCTGGGAAGTGGCGGTGCGGTCCCCTACGGCACTGCATAGGATCCTACGGTCTTGGCGTGCATCCTTGCGTCGCTGGGGTCCGGGTCCCAGGTCGACGGGCACGTGCACCTTCCGCCGACCACTGGCGACAACATCGATGTACTGTGGAGACCTCACGCCCCACGTGTTGAGCAATTCGGCGGTACGTCCACCCGGCCTCCCGCATGCCCACTATACGCCCTCGCTCAAAGTCCGTCAACTGCACATACGGTTCACGTCCACGCTGTCGCGGCATGCTACCAGCGTTAAAGACTGCGATGGAGCTCCGTATGCCACGGCAAACTGGCTGACACTGACGGCGGCGGTGCACAAATGCTGCGCAGCTAGCGCCATTCGACGGCCAACACCGCGGTTCCTGGTGTGTCCGCTGTGCCGTGCGTGTGATCATAGCTTGTACAGCCCTCTCGCAGTGTCTGGAGCAAGTATGGTGGGTCTGACACACTGGTGTCAATGTGTTCTTTTTTCCATTTCCAGGAGTGTATTTTTAGTTTTATACATAGTTTATACAGCAGATACATTTGATATATAAAATACATTGATTGTAGCTGTACATGAAGAAGAGAATATGCTTCTGGCTACATGTATCAAGATGAATAATACATTATTGCTTGTGTACAGTATACTTTAAACAACATGCAGTGTGTCGTTGGGGAAGAGGAGCCTCGGAACAATAGTTCGTCGAGCCTTCTCCAGCCGAGCGACGTTACCTTACTACTAGAGTCTTAGTATGTGGTGTCACAGCTACTGCCGGTGTTCCTTTGTTTTAAGCTTGTTACTGTCTGTTGTGCTGTTTGTCAGTGTGTGATGACATGCAGTGTCATGTGTTCTTGGTTTGAGTCTCTTACGTGTTGATCCCCTCTGAGTCACGTTCGCTTATCGTGTTCGTTGCTTCCTCGGTTTGATGCGTTGCTCGTGCTTGTCTACGCCTCCTTCCATATGGATTATGACGCGTTTATTCTTGGTGCCGAATGTACGGTACAATATCGGCTACCTTATTTATTATGGTCCAATCATCGGCATTACGTATTATTCCGTCGATGTCACTGTCTAACATGTGTTAACGTGTTGTGCAGTAATGTGACATTTTTGGCGTCCCAGTTTTTCCGCAAATGCCTATTCATCGACAGTCAGAGTCATGCGGTTTAGTTGTCTTTTGCGCACCTCTCGTCAGGAAAGCAAGAGTGTACTCTGCAACCATTGTCGAACGCCGCCATCTCTCTGTGCCACATTTGAATCCACCATTGTTTCATTTTTGTTTTTTTTTTAATAATATTGGCTCTTGTAAACTCGGTGATTTTGTCGAGCCTGTCCCTCGTAAGCCAGTAAAGTGAAGCTCTACAACGTACTTTTGTAGGGCAGGTCCTCATCACAACGCATAGTGCCTCTAGTGATGTGGTGCTGAAGGCTCCACCCATTCTCAGGAGTACACTACGTTGACCTTGTCTTGCAATTGTCTTGCTAGTCTGCATGTTCAGTCTGTGGACCCAAGCACTTGCAGCGAAGCATGCGATGGATTCAGATATCGCAATGTGGTAGGTCCTTATCGTCTTAATAGGTAGTTTGTACTGAGTTGTGTTGAGGCTTGCTGGTTTCTGCATAATTTTGGGGCCTTTGTCAATTACACTGTTCGACAAGGGTTCTATTTCTGATATTAAAGTATGTGCTTCTAAACCAGTTTACCTTGGTAAATTCAAATATGTAAACAAAATATAGTTGTCAGGGATACTTTTTATATACATATCCACAATTCCTGGCAAACACTGGGACGTTATAGAGAAATACAGGTAAGTTGCCGAATCCAGTAGTGATGGAATGTGACAATTTCTTGTTCACCAGCAGGTGGGAATAATCAGACGTCATTGGGTTATCCTCCGCCACACCTACGTCATTAAGACCACCTGCAATAGCTCATTAGCTCGAACGGCGACAGCCGGTTGCTGCTTCGGCAGTAAACCTTCACGCTTCCCTGTGGCAGGTGCATCGAGTTTGCAACAGTGGTGTCAGTCGTAATTAGTGTCAGTATTAACGAGTGGGTGATTTGGCTGACAAGTAACCGCCTCTGTCATATTTCTGAGCACAGTTGAACTTATAAGTTCCTGTGTTTAAACTGATTTAGCCTGGTGCTGAAGGTAGATTGACTGCTTATTTTTACATTTCTCTAGTTTTCTACTACTAATGTAGTACAGGTGTATTACTGAAGAGGTATTTTTTAAATTTTCAGAAATGCCACGTCGTCGTGGATGTTCATATAAGCCAGACAACTTCTGCTATATATGTGGGAAGTTCACATTTGTCAGAAATAGGAAGAAAATTTCAACAGTCATAAACATTACTTTGTAGGAAGCCAAGATAAAGAATGGGCACCACATTTATGTTGTGCTACATGTTACTCCAAACTAATTCAGTGGTGGAAAGGTAAAGAGAATGTGGCGTTGTTGCCGGCCGCTGTGGCCGAGCTGTTCTAGGCGCGCGACCGCTGTGGTCGCAGGTTCGGATCCTGCCTCAGGCATGGATGTGTGTGATGTCCTTAGGTTAGTTAGGCTTAAGTAGTTCTAAGTTCTAGGGGACCGATGACCTCAGATGTTAAGTCTCATAGTGCTCAGAGCCATTTGAACCTCCTTTTTTTGCGTTGTTCGCTGTGTCCATGGCGTGGAGAGAGCCCAAGGACCACGTTACTCATAGTTATTTCTGTCCAACCAAAGTTCAGGGTTTTACAAACAAAAAATCGAATAGGCACATTGTTTACCCAGATCTGCCTCCAGCGAGAATGCCAGTGCAGCATTCTGACAGCCTTCCACTACCTTCAAGAACTCCAGGTCAAATTCGGAGTGAGAGTGAAGTAAGTAGCACTGAAGAAATCACAGATGATGATCCTTTACGTCACTGCACAAGTGAATCATCGCCGCATTTGTTGACACAAGCGGATAAATGACTTAGTGCGTGATCTACGACTAAATAAACTAAAGCTGCAGCTACTTGGTTCAAGATAACAAGAGTATAATCTATTCCACTGAAGTACTAAAAGCAGTGTGGTCAGGCACGGAGAACATACCTTTATTTCCTATTTTGCAACTGACAGAGCACTGAGATTTTGCAATGACGTTGCTGGCCTAATGAAAGTGTTGCTATATTTCACAGAAGTGGAGACTTTCCATAGATGCTTGGAAAACAAATCTCAAGGGTGTTTTGCTCCATAACGGAAATGAAATACCCTCTGTTCCAGTAGCGTAGGCCAGCATGACCAAAGAGAATTACGGATTCGTAAAAAGTATGCTAAATTCATTACAATGCAATGAATACAAACGGAAAATAAGTGCAGATTTCAAAGTAATTGCTATGGTAGTGGGAATGCGACAAGGCTACACGAAATATGCCTGTTTTCTTTGCGAGTGGAATAATCGAGATAGATTCCCTTGTCTTTCAGCTGCAAAAATAAAGAGAGGTGTATCTGGTGGCCCACAAATCAAGGAGCTGCAGAAAGATGCAAATTTTGAAGCACGTTTAACTGACAAAGGAAAGACAGCATGAGACTGTTTCAAGATGGTGTCAGAGAACTTACTCGGAAGAAGAAGAACTAGTAACTACAAAGCAACGGTGAATGACATGATCAAATCATACCAAGATCTGGGGTGCAATATGTCTTTGAAGGTACATATGATACACTCTCATCTGGACTACTTCAGAGAGGGTTGTAGGGACGTATCAGATAAACATGGCCAAAGATTCCATAAAGACATTTCTACTATAGAAAGGCTTTATGAAGGGAAGTGGGTACCTTTTATGTTAGCAGATTATTGCTGGAATATCATTCGAGAGAAGGAAGGTTCATAATACAAGAGAAAAAAGTGACGTGCATTACAATACAGTGGACCATTTTTTGTCAATTTTCTGTAATTTCTAATGTCAAATAACTGCTACAAAGCGTATACACAAAGATTACTGTGTTATATGTTAGATATCACCATCCATTAATGTGATGAACTTATTACATCATAAAAACGTGAATTTGTTTATCGAATTTCACGTCATGTTTGCTGCACTATATCAGAAACAGAAAAGAGAAATAAAAATGCGATTACTCATAAACTATCCCTGACAGAAAAAAACTAAAAACATTTTTGAATTCAGCACTCGAAATACAACTACGATCACAACGTATTTTTTCAGAAATAGATAAAAAGTTTTTTTTTTTTTTAGAACAGTGTTATCAGTATGACGTGATCGTTGAAAGTCAGTTTCTTGTCAAGATGCTGTCTAAGATAGCGTGTGACTTTCTTCCTCCCGTATGCTAGTATTGCCTAATCTTAGAACTGGGTTCCTCTGTAGTGTCACTCTGACCAATAAATAAACAGTTTTGTTCGACTATATTTTTAGTTTATTTTCTGTGCACCAATTGTACATGTTCCTGAATTCGTTACGTGCCTTTTATCTCTTGTGCTGTTCTCGAGTTGGCTGGTGGAGTGTGGCGGCGCTGCGTGTGTGTTCAGAGATGATCGTAAGGCAAAGCTGCTAAAATATGTAATGTCTCGGCGGTAGTTTGGTGTGGCCAGGCACAGTATAAGTCATTAAGCGTACATAGCACAATCA
The DNA here is from genome assembly GCF_023864275.1 of Schistocerca cancellata. Taxonomy (NCBI): domain Eukaryota; kingdom Metazoa; phylum Arthropoda; class Insecta; order Orthoptera; family Acrididae; genus Schistocerca; species Schistocerca cancellata. The sequence goes on along the minus strand of NC_064631.1, from coordinate 597,511,896 downwards.
CTCTCAGAGGATATCAATTAACATGAAAAGTACTGTGCGTCTAGTTTTATTTATTGTGGAGCTTCAAGAAGAAGAGCCTGTGCCATACATTGTCTATGAACAATGCCTTACATGCACCGATGACGACTAGACACAAAGTAAGGCTGACAAATTATTTGATTAGACTTGTTAACCGCTATCCAGCGTCGTGGTTAAATTTTGTGAGTGAATAATAGCAAGATATTCCAAAGCGTTTATTATCAGTTCTAACTAAGACAATTTACCAAAGTACGTTCCATCCCATCCATTACTTTTAACCCTTGAAAATCCTGATGAATGAGAAGCAATTGCAATGTTCAAACTTTTTGCTATGCTGAAAGAAGTAACAGTAAAGTTTCATTTGTTTGCAAGAAAGTAATCAATCAAAGTGTTAAAGGCTAGTAATTTGAAAAGTGATTTGAAACACATGGCTTAACAAAGCAAAACTCAGTAAAATATGTTTTTGTGTATTTTTTCACTGATAAATAAGTTTCCGTTTTACGCAACTGCAGTCAATAAGAAGTGTTTTTAAGTCTTCAGCAAATAGCGGTAGTAATTTTCTGTAACTATTTACGAATAATAGTGAAAGTTGAGTTTATTTGAGGTCAACAAGCCAGAAAAATCGTTTCTTGTGGTGTGACATACTTTTGTAATTAATACTTAGCTTTGCACATCATTCAATTACTCAAAAGTGATTATTAAAAATGGCTCTCTTCATTACGATGTCTTTCAGCTTAAATGACAGCATTTGGGACAAATATGTATAAATGCATTTTGCACAAAATCCACCGACAATAAGCATTACAGTGAATGACATCACAATTTTTGTATTTTACGTAGCCATTCCCAGTTAACGAAATTTTTTTCTTCTCCATTCGTTACTAAATTGTTTCCATGCTTTATGATATAATAGAAAAGTGTTTGGCCACTGTGACGTATCTGTTTGAAGCTAACGTAATGTGTAACAATTATGTACTATTTTTGCCTGGTAGTAGACCAGTCCTTACATGAATTTACATTGATACAAATCAGCAAATACAGAAAGAGTAATTCTGCTTACGTGTTGGGCTGGCGAGCATTTTTTCATTTTTTTCTTTATTCATTAACTAAATTCATAACATTTTTCCAAAGTTTTCTAACTACCGTGATTCCACTCGTTCTTTATTTTCATTTTACTTGAAACAAAATTAATTTTCGTATTGGCATTGCTAAAAGCACTGGGCATTACCGTTTCGGTTATCGGTTATAGCAGCACTTTCATTTCACGGATTTATTTATTCTTCGGAGTAGACGCCTTACCCGCAGAACAGGAGACTTTACCAGCACGATTCATTTAAACCCTCATTAATCGGTAACGTAATGGACTGTTATGCCCAGATGTCCTTCCAGTCACCACACAGTTCCCCACGGGACGGAGTACATGACCCAATAGCCTGCATGTAGTGTTATCCATGTGAATGGGAGCGAGAGCTTTCTAAATGTTTGAGAATTGTGTAACTGAGGCGGGAGAAGGGTAGCAGCCAGGTATTGATCTGCTGGGGTTTGGAAAACCGCCTAAAAACCGCATCCAGTCGGGCCAGCATACCGATCCCCGTGGTTAATCCACTGTTCAGGTTCTGTCAGCGGACGGCGCATCTCCCTGTCGCGGAAACGGCGCTTTAGCACGCACAGCTATCTGGGCGGGAAGAATGTTAAGTATACAACAACACAAGCAAAACAGATCCAGTATAAATGTGTCCGCAAACAAGCCGTTTGAGAGTAAACTGTGAATATGTGGTTAAAGGCAGTGATTAGTTGGTACAAATGTATACTACTGGCCATTAAAATTGCTACACCACGAATAAGACGTGCTACAGACGCGAAATTTAACCGACAGGAAGAAGATGCTGTGATATGCAAATGATTAGCTATTCAGAGCATTCACACAAGTTTGGCGCCGGTGGCGACACCTACAACGTGCTGACATGAGGAAAGTTTCCAACCGATTTCTCATACACAAATAGCAGTTGACTGGTGTTCCCTGGTGAAATGTTGTTGCGATGCCTCGTGTAAGGAGGAGAAATGCGTACCCGTTTGCGACTTTGATAAAGGTCGGATTGTAGCCTATCGCGATTGCGGTTTATCGTATCACGACATTACTGCTCACGTTGGTCGATATCCAATGACTGTTATGGAATCGATGGGTTCAGGAGAGTAATACGGAATGCCGTGCTGGATCCCAACGGCCTCGTATCACTAGCAGTCGAGATGACAGGAATCTTATCCGTATGGCTGTAACGGATCGTGCAGCCACGGCTCGATCCCTGAGTCAACAGATGGGGACATTTGCAACATAATAACCATTTGCACGAACAGTTCGACGACGTTTGCAGCAGCATAGACTATCAGCTCGGAGACCATGGCTGCGGTTACCCTTGACGCTGCATCACAGACAGGAGCGCATGTGATGGTGTATCAACGACTAACCTGGGTGCACGAATGGCAAAACGTCATTTTTTCGGATGAATCCAGGTTCTGTTTACAGCATCATGATGGTCGCATCCGTGTTTGGCGACATCGCGGTGAACGCACATTGTAAGCGTGTATTCGTCATCGCCATACTGGCCTATCACCCGGCGTGATGTTATGAGGTGTACACGTCTCGGTCACCTCTTGTTCCATTGACGGCACTTTGAACAGTCGACGTTACATTTCAGATGTGTTACGACCCGTGGCTCTACCCTTCATTCGATCCCTGCGGAATCCTACATTTCAGCAGGATAATGCACGACCGCATGTTGCAGGCCCTGTACGGGCCTTTCTGGATACAGAAAACGTTCGACTGCTGCCCTGGCCAGCACAGTCTCTTGATCTCTCACCAACTGAAAACGCCTGGTCAGTGGTGGCCGGAGCAACTGGCTCGTCACAATACGCCAATCACTACTCTTGATGAACTGGGTATCGTGTTGAAGCTGCATGATCAGCTGTACCTGTACACGGCATCCAAACTCTGTTTGACTCAATGCCCAGGCGTATCAAGGCCGTTATTACGGCCAGAGGTGGTTGTTCTGTGTACCGATTTCTTAGGATCTATGCACCCAAATTGCGTGAAAATGTAATCACGTGACAGTTCTAGTATAATATATTTGTCCAATGAATACCCGTTTATCATCTGCATTTCTTCTTGGTGTAGCAATTTTAATGGCCAGTAGTGTACATTGTTTGGAGACTGTGGTAGATGCATGACAGGGAACTGGTACCTTTTTTCGTTGTTGTGCTGATGTAAGACGACACCCAACATACTCAAAGACAGATGGGTAGAACAGGCCTGTACCTTAACCTGCTGGATAAATTGAGCTGAATCCTCTGGACGTTTTGGTCTGCGATCATCTCAGATGTAAAGTGTACTGTACTCCTGTCATTGCGATTGAAGAATTAGAGCATCAGTTTGTGCAGCCTTTTCAAGAATTGAGAGTTTATCCGGGGCTGTTTGAAAGAATTCGTAGCTCACTGTGAGACGAGAGCAGCATTGAATCCAAATGAGGGGACGAGACGTAGTACGTTTTTAGCAGGTGTGAGTATGTTGTAAATAGTAACATGTAATGTACTGAAGCAGCATCGCAACTCTTGTAAAGACAGACCATGGGTGAAGTTTCAGCCCAGTTAGATGAGGTCTTGATCGAAAAGCTTACATTTGAAGTACATTTATGCCAACTAGGACAATGTCATACTGAAGTCAGTGGTGGTCCTTAACTACGTATTCGCGGACTTAACTACGTATTTGCGGACCCATATTTACTTGGATTTCTGTCCTTGTATTGTCGTATACTTTTACCTCTGTCATTTTTCTCTGCTGATTACGGCACACCGTGTGTTATCAGCTTCCGCATTTAGTCAACAGGGCGATTACTCCTTAAAGCGTACGTTTCTTGATCAGCAGGTTATACATCAATGGTAGTAGTAGTTGTTGCTATCAACTATTATGGTGCCACTGGTAGACAAACAGCTTCTCCCAAATTCTTTTAGCTGTCTCTGTCCCGTGCTGTCTTTCGAAACACGCTCCTCGTGTGGCGGCAGTTCTCTCCTTCTGTTTTGTCTTTCCCTTACCTTCCTTTCTTCTAGAGGCAGCCATTCTGTAGTCGATTTGCTCCAACTATAATCGTATCTCCTCATTACATATGCTGTCCACTACCACTTTTTTTATTTTCCTCTTTAAGTGTGTTCAAATGTGTGTGAAATCTTATGGGACTTAACTGCTAAGGCCATCAGTCCCTAAGCTTACACACTACTTAACCTAAATTATCCTAAGGACAAACACACACACCCTTGCCCGAGGGAGGACTCGAACCTCCGCCTGGACCAGCCGCACAGTTCATGACTGCAGCGCCCTAGACCGCTCGGCGAATCCCGCGCGGCTCCTCTTTAAGTGCCTTCATAAGTGATCTCAATCTCGAGTACTGATCCCGTGTATTCTTACAGCAGGTTTTAATGTCCAGTTGTAGATAGTCGCTTAAGGATAGCTCCTGTCTAAGGTTCGTACACTGCTGTGTGTATTCACGTCGAGTTTTCTTTACCAGCACCAATGATTCAGCCAGTTAGTTAGTCACGATCATTATTTTTAATAGGTTAATACGCAGACCAGCTTGGTTACTCAATTCACTTAGTGCCCAAGGTTAAATTCCACACTTTACATCAGGGTCTTGCGAAGCGAGAGTATCTGACAAGGATGGTGACCAAATCATCACAACGTGATATGAGACTCGGTGATCCTTTAGCGTTATTCTGGTCCGTTAGATCCTCTCTCTTTTGCCTCGTCATAACCAAAACACAAAGCGACCGTATACTTTAGGAGCATGCATCTCAGACATCATAATTAATCACCTGCTCACGTGCCAGTATATGTACACAAGTACTCCACAAGCAATCTTATGAATTGTGGCTCAAGTGCATCATTTCCATTCTCTTTCTCGGATGGTGAGCAAAAAGAAATATTGTTGACATTCCTTTGTAATTGCCAGACTTCTGCAATTTTAACGTCGTGCGCACTACGCAAGATATTGGTAGAGTTAAAATGTTCTCTCACTACGTAGTATTGGCACATGTGCTCTCGTGATTTCGAGAGTAAGATTTCTGGTAGAGTTCGCCCTGACTAAACAAACTTGTGTCGAATCACGCAGCTCTTCTTTGAATCTTCCGTCTCTTCGATTAATCCAAACCGTCGAACAATACTCAGGAATTAGAGGAACAGGGATTTCGTAAGCATCATCATCCGTCACAGGTAAGCATCATCCATCACAGGGAAATTCAGCTTCTAAGAAATTCAGCTTCTAAGTCTTGTGCATACATTCCTCACAACTATATTTTATATGGTCTTTTTCGCCACTAAATGTAAATGTCGTGTGACTAGGGCCTCCCGTCGGGTAGACCGTTCGCCGGGTGCAGGTATTTCGATTTGACGCCACTTCGGCGACTTGCACGTCGATGGGGATGAAATGATGATGATTAGAACAACACAACACCCAGTCCCTTAGCGGAGAAAATCTCCGACTCAGCCGGGAATCGAACCCGGGCCCTTAATATTGACGTTTTATCGTGCTGAGCACTAAGCTACCGGGGGCGGACTTCGCCACTAAATTGCCCCAAATAGATCTTCTCAGTTTCTTGACGGATGTTCGCTGATCACGTAGTCAAACGATACAGAGACATACACGACAAAAATTCATCTTCATTTACCATTAATATGAGAACAAACCCATCAAATGGTTACATCTATGGATCTTGCATGGAACGTACTTGTAAGTAATTGAATTATCTTATATGTAATTTTAGTTTGCAGCTTTGCGGGAAAATATGAAACTTAAAAGTAAATAATGTAATGCTAAAAGCGTTAAGCGGTAAAACATACTGTAACTACGATGTAACATATACTATGACATAACGGAAGTACTACAGTGAAGGAAATGTAGAAAGCTTCCTGTCTGAGTACACGAAATACTTCGTCAGCCCAAAAAGTTTCGACACTAGATTAACAAAAACTAGGTGGTAGTTTTAATGCTTCATATGTTGTACATAATCTCCGCCTCCCCCCCCCCCCCCTTGACTACAATGCACACAAAGCTCATGCAAGCATGTGAAACTGGCAGAAAAATTCTCATTTGGGATGTTGCTCAACTTGCACGTCACATTGGCTTGAATGTCGGTTATGACGTCAAAGCGTTGACACTTCATGTAAATTTCTACTCTTCGGCGTTTTGTGATTGGTCCGTCACTCGTGAGGATTTTCCAGTGAAAAAAATTGTCCACACTTTTAGTGTAAATCAAGTCGAGGCAGGCATTCATACGTCCTTCTTTTTGTTCGGGTCTCACGATGTGCGGCGCAAACTTTGCCCAAACTTTTCTCTTCTTTAAAACATGTCTTTAACACTTGATTTAGAGATGTTCCACCACTGCGATTTGTGGTACAACAACGTTGACACATTACGGCCGCACGTCCATTACGTAACACTGCCTGTTCACAACTGGCTGGTCGAATTCACATCTGTTGTTTACAGTTATTAGTTCTTGCTGGTGACGTCGTTACTCCGTTGACGCCGCCAGGAATAAAACTAGTCACGGAACGTTTTTTGACAGACATTGTATGTGGCTTGAAAAAAATGTCCTGAAAAAGGGTCCCTTTTATAGAAAATATTGTCCCAAGACTGAATGAGATGCTTTCAATGCACAGTACGAAAGAAACAGGGGCATGAACAAATCTACGACTGAATCTAATATCATGATTACACACAGTACTGACCCACCATGACTGAGAAGTGCGGATGTGCTCTCCCTCTCTCCCTTATAGGCAGTCACGTGCAATGAGGATGTATAGACACACCGTGCAAGGCTAACGTCTATCCCTCCCCCCCCCCCCCCCCCCCCGAAAAAAAAAACAACGAAATGTAACAGTGACATCGAACATGATCTCGAACAGTACGACGTCTCCTAATCTCGGCAATACAGGTTTACTTTTATAAGCTGTAAATGCACGCAAAGAATTCTAATCTTTCCTGCTGATATCAGATGCTTGCACCTTCACTCATAATTCCACTGACGGAATAATTCATAGTTCAGATCGTGCTCAAATCAAGTAGAATCGCAAGAACAAATATTAGAACACGTGCACCATCTAAATATTGTGCTAATTTCATAAATGTTTGGGGAAGGAAAATGTATCAAAGATGCTTTAGAGAAACTCCTGATTATTAATAAGCAAATCTATGATTAATGACAGACAATGAATTACACTTGCCCTATGTGGATCACGTTATATACAAGTTAAAGGTATATGAAAATGGGAGCAAATGAAAGCTCCATTCACACCGGAATACTTTAAGCAATATTAAATCAGTGGAGGTGTAACGAAGCAGGTACACAAACCTCACAGATGGACGACTGCAATACCGACTTGTACCACGAGCGAGGAACAGGATCTATATCTTTGAACAATGGAAGTCTCAACATGACTGGAGGTATATCTACAGACTTGTTAGCATTGCAAACAAAATATGACACCAAGCAGCTAGACCACACCGTGATCTGACCGTAATCCTTGTACTATAGTCCGATCCACGAACACTTGTAGTATAGTCCGATCCTCGAATGTTGACGATTCCAAGCGATAGTTCCGGTACGCTCATGCGTGTGCTTTCCGCTTGAAGCAAGCGTATTTCTTGAAATTATGTCTCTCGCTTCCTTATTCACAATTTATCACCTAACGTCAAAATCAGCGATAACAACTTGCAACAAATGAAATAGAAAGTCACTAAAAAACTCGCTACGATCACGTCTAGTGCTCGCATTACCTAAGGCACTCAGAGTAGAGCGCTCAGAACACTACTGAACGCTCATTGGCTGCCGGAGTATGAGTGACGCATGTGCGCAGAGCCATCCTAAACTCGACCGCCATCGTTCGTGACTCCAACTATAGTCGACCAAAACAGTATTGCACCTGGGCGAGAGCGCGATTCGGTCGGCTGATCGTGAACATGCGCATAATCTGGTTTCATGGTATATGTGGTGTTACCGCCAGACACCACACTTGCTAGGTGATAGCCTTTAAATCGGCCGCGGTCCGTTAGTATACGTCGGACCCGCGTGTCGCCACTGTCAGTGATTGCAGACCGAGCGCCGCCACACGGCAGGTCTAGAGACACTTCCTAGCACTCGCCCCAGTTGTACAGCCGACTTTGCTAGCGATGGTTCACTGACAAATTACGCTCTCATTTGCCGAGACGATAGTTAGCATAGCCTTCAGCTACGTCATTTGCTACGACCTAGCAAGGTGCCATTATCATTTGCTATTTATCTTGTGATGCATGTACCGTCAGACCGATGTTCACCAATTATGAATTAAAGTTAAGTATTCCAGTAGTTACTTACGTTCTTTGCTACTATAAATTCCCTTAACTGTTCCAGACCTCACGCCAGCCTGCGTGAGCTTAAACGCGTGCCTTTCGGCTTCCTCAGAGTGGCTTGGTTGTCTTGCCAAGTCACAACAGTATATGCGCAACTAAAAATAAATGTCATGTGACTAGGGCCTCCCGTCGGGAAGACCGTTCGCCGGGTGCAAGTCTTTCGATTTTTTTAACGCCACTTCGGCGACTTGCGCAACTGACCTGAAAGCATTGACACTGTCATGCGTTTTGCTTAGTTATCGCTGGACGTGTTTCCTGTAATGTCATCGTGTGTTTCCGGTATCGGCCAAGTGCAATAATATCGTGGTCGAGTAGAAGACTGTAGCATGAGGATGGCCATCGGAAAATACCCTTAAGTCAGGTATACATATTCCATAAACCAGCTCCTACAAGTGCCGAGAAGCAGGAAAACTAGTCGTCCGTAGCAGTGAACTGAAACTGAATGATTAAAGCCTTATCTCGCATTGAATAGGGCACGCCAACATGCCACTCTGCCCGTGGTCGGTTTGCTAGTTCGCTCTAGCTTCAAAGTATCGCCTAGATGATGATGATGATGTTTGGTTTGTGGGGCGCTCAACTGCGTGGTTATCAGCGCCCGTACAATTACCCAATCTTTGCTCAGTCCAATTTCGCCACTTTCCGGGATGATGATGAAATGATGAGGACAACACAAACACCTAGTCATCTCGAGGCAGGTGAAAAATCCCTGACCCCGCCGGGAATCGAACCCGGGACCCCGTGCTCGGGAAGCGAGAACGCTACCGCGAGACCACGAGCGGCGGACGTATCGCCTAGAGACGTACCTTCACTGTACCACCCAGAGACCGCAATATGCTCAGCAATCGATAACTCGTGTATAGAATGTCTCTGCATCAGCTTAGCAACTCAGAACTCTCGTAAAATGAATAATTTTCAGTATGACTGTTCAATGAATGTCTCTCATAGTTAGCAGAGAAAGACTTAAAATGTATCTATAGTTAGTTCCGATCCAGTTTCATATCCTACACCACTTGCCCTCTCTCGTGGAAACTTTCTCAGCAAAACCATTCCTCTCTTACACTCTTTTTTGTAAACCTAACCTACTGTTATTATAGCTTACTGAAACAACTAAATGCTCCCACAGGTTTTTCACTACTTAGGAGAACAACAAGTACGTTGTTTCTGCTGAGATATAGTATTAAAAACAAATTTCAGTCTGTCGAAATTTTGTTTCTTCTTAACTGGTTAATGATGTCTTAGGAGGCGAGTTTTATGATGTAATAGTTCACGTCCTCGGCAAAGCCAATCGCTGAGTGATGGTGGCAGCGCCTTACTACCCTCCCGGTAGTGCACGACACAATTCATGTTACACTATTGTACATCCAGTCCTCACTCACACACACTCACACACATAGTCCACATTCAGTCCTAGGTCGACACTATCTCTTTGAGCCCACTGCAACGTTCTACTCACCGTGAGAGCTGGTGGAGTATAAACGTGATCAAGATGAGTGTATACTTTTGCAACCCTATGTTATTAACACTTTTTTTTCATCCAGGTGGTTCAGAAAACTAGCAGAGTTCACAAGTTATTAATTAACTTTTTCCCATAACTGTAAGAATCTCTTCATCATCTCTGAAAAACTGCTCATAACCTTTTCAGGATCTTTAACTTCATGCTTTTTTGATGCAAGAACACAGATCAAACCAAAGCATTGTTTGCTGTTTGGATTACGGTGTGAAGTGATGGATATAAATCTCACTAAAGGTAACAAATGGGCGAAGAGAATGAGTTTCATTTTCTGTTAAAGCAGTGCACACATTACTTAGAAATTCTAGTTTGCTTTCGCTCACATTCACGTGACAACCCACATGTTAGAAAGCTTTCCATTGCTCATTCCTCGCGTATAATCTATCTTCCTGAATACATACAGTATCAAGCACATTATTTATGTTTTATCGCTAATCGTCCGATACTACGATGCGCTTTTCTCTATGACTGCAACCGTGCTGGTAGTTTTAAGAAGACCGTCATGTGGGTCATCAGCAAAAGAAGTACAGCCACGTTTGAACTCTATTGCCCATTTCTCAGCTGCTGAAAATGAAGGATCAGACGTCATATAAGCCTTCGCCACCTTTTGATGGATTTCAGTTGGTGGTAATTAAAACCGGGAAATAACACAGACTTAAGACGGTACGGTATTCCACTCTGTAAACGTTCAAAATTAGTGGTGCGTCTAATCGCTAGCTTAGACCACACTACTAATACTTCTTTATTACAGGCGTCGTCAACTCTGTACATAGAAACTGTTATTACATGTATTTGCTTCTTATTAGTATTGTAGAGTTTAGTTAAGATATACAGTGTTTCATATATTTTATTTTCAACTATTTAGTTTAGATCCATTTTCGTAGCATTTCTGTTAAGAAACGCGAAATATCTAAACTAGAAGACTAAAAATATTTACAGCAAGAAAAGAAATACAATAATCATTAGCATTGTAAACCAACGAGGGTCCTTAGAAAACTGAGAGAAATATGTTTGGTTAAGAATAAAAGTCCATTTGCAAAATACGAGTAATAATTGTTACTATCGACAAGATAAACAGCAATAAACCAGCATGAGAAGAAATATTATCACGATAACAGTTAATAACTAGTATCAAAAAAGCTTGACAACAACCATCAGAAAATATACGCGTTCGTGACTAGTTAAACTACAAAAGCAGAAGACTGCCAAATATTAATCAACTAAAATCTCAGACAAACTTTTCATTTATATATAGTTTTGTGGTTGCCTTAACTACACCAAACAGCATACACGAAAATTTTGTGAGACAAATGAGTACAGGGCTGTAAAACCAATAAACATGTAGCTACGAATTTTCATCTCGAACTAAGGAAAAGACTACTTCTTCCTCCCGCATACTGAGAATTAGCACTAAGAGATGCAAAGAACATGTGTAATATAGAAGATATCTATTCCTGTTCCAATTAGGATATGTTGTGCGAATGTACAGCGTAATGCTGTGTTTCTGTCATGGTCGACTATACTTCAACACTTAAACGGAGGCCGAGAAGGAAATATGATTCACAGTTTCAGAGCGTGCCCTGCCACGATCGCCGACAGTGGCTCGTAAAGCCGAGAGTGGATGGCCGGACTTGATATGGCGTGAGCAATGCGCACGACAAGCGTCGGGGAAACGATGCAGCACAAGGAATAAAAATGAAAAAAAAAACGAAGATTACAGGGCCGTGAGGTGATAAAAAAAGCAAGAAAGGAGGACGCGTTCAGGGTTTGCACGACCATATGCAGCAGAATCCTTCGGCAGCCCACGTCTGCCTCTTACGGGCGGCTAATTGGGAAATATCGATGGTTATTTACCGCTCCGGCGAGCAGCACCACATGTCGCGGTGACAGCAGCGAGCAATCAATTTGGCCGAATATTAGTACAACACGAGCGCCGCCTATACATCTCCCTCTGTGCGGCATTAAGGAAGGGATTTGTTACCGCGAGCCAACAGCGGAAACTTCATTTCGGCACCTTAGATTTACGAGCGGGCATGTAAAAGCCGCTGAACGTTTATAGAAATGAGTCACGCGATCACGACTGACGCCATACACAGAAAGTAAACGTGTTAAGTCGCACGACCCTAACGAAGACTACCGTGACATATTTTTCATGGTCACGGGCACTCAACAAAACATGTACTACCAACTACTTTTGTTGAAACTGCTCTTAACCCTAGGACGTCCAAGCCTTTTTTTCTAACTTGGATGCCTAAGGGGAGGGGTTCGTCGAGCCCATAGGTATTACATAAGTTTACTGACGAAAAATTACAACTTTCAACATGGTTTATGTATTTTAACTAAGGCATCGGTTTAATAATGTTGTTAATTGTTATAAATACTGGATTGAGTGAATAAAAAATTGACAAATTACAATACAAAATACAGATGTGTTCATATACAATAGACTACTCTGAGTCCTCAACTTCAATGCAAGAGACACACTTCACAATTTTTTCTGAATGTGTGTTACACACATGTTTATGACACTGTCCACAATACTGTTTTGGTTTACTTAGAATATTGAACTTCTGCTTCTTTGTTTTAGCTTTTCTTACACAAATATGGCACCGACCTTTCCCTGCAGGAGGCTGACGTGCTTCTGTTGTCACTTCTTTGATTTTCTTTTGTAGAATAGTCTTTGATTGAACAATTTGGTTAGATAACCCTCTTGCATTTGCACTTCTTTCTTCTACCTGCAATTTCACTAGTTCCATCCCAGCTTGCAGAAGATAAAGTTTCCGTTTGTTGTGTTTCTTCTCATCCCATCTTGGATGTTGCTGGATGAGTATGGTGGTTGCACTGATAGCACAAATGTCGATGAGAGAGTAAAATACAGATAGAGGCCATCTCTTTGTTCCCCTCTTGCAGGTGTATATACGCACCATTTGATCAATGGCATCAATTCCACCTTTAGTGGAATTATAATATGCATTTATCTCGGTTTTATTCTTCTCTCCTCCAACAGTGCCTTTATCTTGGTGCATTGTTGACATCAGCAAGTTTTTACTTGGTTCCGTTTTTGCTGTGTAGGACACCAAAGTTACTGGAGACCTACGTGTTGGGAACTGCACTAACTCACTGCACGTTTACAAGATAAATAACAGCTGACTGACATCAACAATCACTTCCTCTGAAAGTAAACCTATTGTTGTCAATATCAAGGATACCAACCAACAAGAAACTAACTTGCATTGTTGTAGAGATGAGAAACACGAAATCCTACGAAGGGTCATTTTCTATAGCATGAAAGCCTAAGGGGGGGGGGGGGGGGTTGTTGGACCCATAATAAGTTTATTTATTTTTTCTTTCAAAGCAGGAATTTTCTATAAAATATATTGACACTAACGTTTCATAAAATACCCAACAAAGAATAACTCAAAGGGAATATCTAGTATGAAACTTACTTGGGCAAAAGCAGGGGACATAAAAAAATTATGGGTTCAATGAACCCCCCCCCCCTTAGGCGTCCTAGGGTTAAAAAAGTATTTCGCAAAACTGTAGTAACTTTGGCGTAATTGGTACAACAATGTATGAAATTGGATCACCTTTGACAGCACAAAAAAGTACTGTTCTTCGGTGAACACAGCGCGCACACAAACACTTACAAATAGAAATAATTCTTCCCCTCCCTACAATATACAGTTTACTCGATTTCGATGTAAGGCCACAACATATACCAAATTTCTCTGAAGAATACTGGTACCAACAGGGCTCTGAATTATTCTCATCACATTTAGGTATAGAAAGTCCACTGTCTGTATCATCCCGTCGTTAACTGAAAATAAGCCGTGGGAGGTGGGGGGGGGGGGGGCGGGTGGGGGGAGGATAGGGAAGGAACTCGTCCGGTAATTTTCAGAGGAATTGTCACACATATTCCTTAGTGACTTTGGGAAACCATCCGCTGTGTTCGACAAAAATTTCAACAAGAAATGCCATAAAAATATTTCCACGTCCTGAATGAAACGAAATAGGGTGTTTCTGGACATTTGTAATGAACAATATGGGAGAAATTCTAGGATCAAAAGAAGACAAAATGCAACCAATAATTTTGTGTCTACATCTACTTTTACATCTACAATTTGCGAATCACCATGAGCAGCATGGCGGAGGGTCCATTCCATTGTACCAGTTATAAGAGTTTCTTCCCTTTCCATTCACGTATGGAGCGTGGAAAGAATGAATATCTGAATGCCTCTGTGCGTGGTGTAATTATTCTAATCTCATCCTTACGATCCCTATGTGAGTGATTCGTATGCGGTTGTAGCATATTCCTGCAGTCATCATTTAAAACCGGTTCTTGAAACTTTGTTAATAGACTTTCTCGCGATAGTTTCATCTATCTTCAAGAGCCTGCCAGCTCCGTTCAGATGTTCAAATGTGTGTGAATCCCTAAGGGACCAAACTGCTTAGGTCATCGGTCCCTAGACTTACACACTATTTAAACTAACTTAAAATATCTTATGCTAAGAACAACACACACACCCATGCCCGAGGGAGGACTCGAACCTCCGGCGGGAGGGTCGCGCAGTCCGTGACATGACGCCACAAACCGCGCGACCACTCCGCGCGGCGCCAGCTTAGTTCCTTCAGTATCTCTGCGACACTCTCCCATGGATCAAACAGACCTGTGACCATTGGTCCTGTCCTTCTCTGTATACGTTCAATATCTCCTGTTAGTCCTCTTTGGCACAAGTCCCACACACTTGACCAATATTCTAGAATGATTCGCACGAGCGATTTGTAAGCAGTCTCCTTTGTAGGCTGATTGCACTTCCTTAGTATTCTACCGATAAACCGAAGTCTACCACCTGCTTCTCCCACAACTGTGTCTTTGTGATGATATCATTTCACATCCTTACAACGTGTTACATCCAGGTATTGGTATGAATTGGCCAATTCCAGCAGTGAGTCACTGTTATTATACGCATAGTATATTATGTTTTTTACTTTCTGAACATTTAAAACAACTTGCCAATCTTTGCACCACTTTGAAATCTTCTCAAGATCTGACTGGATATTTATGCAGCTTCTTTCAGACAGTACTTCATCGCAGACAAGTGAATCACCTGCAAAAAGCCTGATGTTATTGTTAATATTGTCTGCAAGGTCATTAGTATACAACATGAACAGCAAGGCTCCCAACACACACCTGAAGTTACTTCTACACCTGACGATGACCCTCCATCCAATATAACATGTTGCGTCCCGCCTACTAAAAAGTCCTCAATCTGGTCACAAATTTCACTTGATACCCCGAATCGTAGGTGTGGTACTGAGTGAAATGCTTTTCGGAAATCAAGAAATACTGCCTCTACCTGACTGCCTCGATCCAAAGTATTCAGTACGTCATGTGAGAAAAGTCTGAGTTGTGTTTCATACGATCGATGTTTTCGGAATCCGTACTGGCTGGCATAGAGGAAGTCATTCTGTTCAAGATAACTCATTACGTTCAAGCTCAGAAGATTCTACAACAAATCGATGTCAGGGATACTGGATGGTAGTTTTGCAGATCACTTCTGCTACCCTTCATATAGACAGGTGTGACCTGTGGTTTCTTCCAAGAATCTGGCACGTTTTTGTTCAAGGCATCTACGATAGATTATAGTTAAAAGAGTTGCTAGCTCAGTCACTAATTCAGTACAGAATCTGATAGGAATTTCATCGGGCCCTGTATATTTGTAGAGTTCTAACGGTTTCAGTTGATTCTCAACGCCACTGACACTAATACTTATTTCATTCACCTTTTCACTTGTACGAGTATTGAATTGGGGCAATTCTGCTAGGTATTACTTTTTAAAGAAATATTTGTAAACGGAGTTAAGCATTTCTCCTTTTGCTTTTGCTTCTTGTCGCATTCGCTAGGGACTCGACACTAACTTTGCTGCTACGAACAGCCTTTACATGGGACCAGAATTTCTTTGGGTTTTGTGAAAGATCATTCGACAATATTCTGCCACAGTAGTCACTGAAGGCGCCACGCGTTGCTCTCCTGACAGCCAAACGCGTTTCATTCGGCATCGCCGGCCGGGGTGGCAAAGCGGTTCTAGGCGCTTCAGTCTGGAACTGTGCGACTGCTACGGTCGCAGGTTCGAATCCTGCCTCGGGCATGGATGTGTGTGATGTCCTTAGGTTAGTTAGGTTTAAGTAGTTTTAAGTTCTAGGGGACTGATGACCTCAGATGTTAAGTCCCATAGTGCTCAGAGCCATTTGAACCACATAATCCCCATCGATGATTGGAGAATATGTGTACAAGAAAACTGTATTTTCTCTAAAGTTTTCGGTTACATTACGAGATGAGTGGATGGCAATAAATGGATCCGATTATCGTTTTGTGCTCACCCCTGAGTCTTGCAGTCTCACATGCAGCTTTAATTTCTATCTCGGGGCATCTCAGTTTCTCGTCTACTGCGACAAATACGCCCCCTCCTTTTCCCATTTGCCTATCCTTTCGATATACATTAAATTTTTCCCCAAAAATCACACTGCTATCAATTTCAGGTTTCAACTAACTTTCTGTACCCATTATTATGTGAGCTTCAGTGCTTTCCAACAGCCCTTCAAACTCTGTCATAACGTTGTAATGCTTCGGCAGTTAACCGTTAGGATTTTAACACTATTGCCTTTGGGAGGCATTTATTTCGATCTCACACTGATACTTTTGAGTTTCCTACTGCTCTCGTTATTTGGATTGCATGGAGGATCGCCTAATCTAGAAAACCCTTGTGTGCACCCCACACAGAGTCAGCTACCTGTGTAACAGTCTCTGACGTGTAGCGCACAACTGACTCACTTAGGGGTACCCTACACTTCTCAACCCTATGGTGAAAGTCCAGGAAGCTTTCCACAGAATATACGACGTCTTTGGTTCAGTCATTCCACTCGACCCACAAAGGGACAATGCTGAAAATTGTGAGCTTCGCGAAACTCCATGCACAGGGTTGGTCTTCTCAATCTTCTCTGCCAGTCGCTCAAATCACTCACGTATGAGCTCGGAGCCCAGACGACAGGCGTCATTTGTTCCAACGTGCGCACAATCAACAGTCGGTCGCACATCGTTCCCGCAATGGCTGCTAGGATAGCCGCTTCAGCAAGCTGAATGAGGTCCCAAGGCATACACTTGGTGTCATTTCCTGTCTCTTGCTGCCATTTCCGTAAGGGGTACCATCATTCGCCGTACGTTCGACCTGCTAACGATTAGTAGACCCCTATCGTTTTCCTTTTGCGTACTCTTACACCCGACAGAAGAGGTCTCCCCAAAACAGATGAGGTGGGTGCCAACGGCTCAGCTTCAGTTTCAGTGAAAGACACCACCTCTAGCTTGTTGGTTAGCGGGATCGGTACGTCACCCTGAGTCTTCCCTATTCGCTGTCCACCCTCTACAGGACGCCCAGGACGTTTAGATCCACCACTGAGACGCCACTTGCATTCAAGTGAACGAGTAATGACGGATATTGCAGGTTCGGCAGGGGAGACAGGATCCACAGAAGAGGATAATACTTCAGGTACAGTCGTGCTCAAACGTATCCGAACGACCTGAATTGCATTTCGCCTGATTCGCATGCAACCCACATAACGCAGCTGTCTAGCAGGTCCTCTAATCGCTCCTTGGTACAACCGTTTGAATATTGAAAATGGCTCCAACAAGTCACCACTAGAAAACTCGGCTATGTATCGCAATAACTCAAGATGTAAGTAATACCACGATACTACAAATATCAGGGAACACCTTGTCACAGATAAGACTGTCTTGTAAGCTCACATTTATTGCAATAAATGACATACCTGAAATGTTACCACTCTCATTATTACGTCAGATAGGTAATGCACATAGTAAGTTCGTCGTATTCATGATTTCCTTTTCAAAGTAACATACCGTACTTGTTATTTAACACAAAATGACATTAAAAATTTAAGTTATTCACGAGCAGCTCGTTCAGAATATGTATGAGCTTCAAATGACACGACGAACCGTCTCGTTCTGCATTTGGATTCAAACCCAGGTCATACAGACTAAGATTTCGTGACTGAGGGAAACTAACAGTCACTCCTGACTAGGCATACAGACAGTGACATACCTCGATTTTAGACAGTATCAGTTAGCAAATATCGCCGGCCGAAGTGGCCGTGCGGTTAAAGGCGCTGCAGTCTGGAACCGCAAGACCGCTACGGTCGCAGGTTCGAATCCTGCCTCGGGCATGGATGTTGTGATGTCCTTAGGTTAGTTAAGTTTAACTAGTTCTAAGTTCTAGGGGACTAATGACCTCAGCAGTTGAGTCCCATAGTGCTCAGAGCCATTTGAACCATTTTTAGTTAGCAAATATCAACTTTAAAATACATAACGTAAACATTTTTAACGGACGCGAATTCCTACCCAGCATCTATTGTCCTTGCTAACGAACTACGAGCGATGTTAAACATTGCTTCTTCACAAGTAACTTACTTGAAATGCCGTGATGTAAAGCTTTGTGTTGGACAGGGATTCGAACCCAGAACCTCATCGGATTGTTATCGAAGCACAATCAACTGTGACATATCGGATTTTCTCGGCAGTAGCTGGATGTTTTAACTGAAATGACGAGACGAAACATTAATTTTTTCCTTCCCAGGACTCCAACCCGTAACCTATCGCTGTTATATTCTAGAGAAAACGAACGATAAATTCGGGTTTGTTACATCAGCAACGACATGTGAGCATGTTTGAACTAGAAATAATATGACGAAGAGTTCAGTGCAGACTGGGAATCGAACCCCACACATACCGTTGTTGACTACACACAAAGAGACGTCAGCTACAGAATTTTTCTCCACCAGAAGCTCGGAATAACATCCTTGAACTTACAGTGATCTCTGAAATAGTTCTCACTGGGAGTCAAAAACGTCAGATATCGTTAGTGTTGACAACGAATGAAAATGCATTAAAAATCAAAATTATTATACACCAGCAGATAGTTGTTCTCATGCTAGAGCTTGATAATACATAATGAAAACTTTAGTGCTGGGCCAGCATACGAACCCATTCACGTGCAATATGTGGAGATGTTGAGGAATCTGCAGTTTTGAACAAACAACAAATTGTAGTCGAGCTGTATTGTCACGAAGGGATCAAATTCCGCGTTAAGGGCAGTCTGAGTTGCATTCCAAGTTCAGAACCAATTTTATCGGCATACAGAAGCTCAAATAAAAGATGGAATAGGGGTCCTGTGACCCTACATAGCGTTTTTTTCGTCACTAGAAATAAATAACTAGCATAAGAAACGTTTCTGGTGATAGAATTCCCACATTTCGCCACTCCTGACTTTATTGTGGTTCAACCTAACATCTATATGGTAGAGAAGGAATATCATGTTTAATGGGAATTTCAGACCACAATGCCATTATACCTTCTTCACTTGGCGTAACCAGAAGAGAATAGAATCTGTCTCTCCCTATTAAAAATCATCGTCAGAAGTTGGAATCGAACCCGGACCAGCACCAAATGACACTATCATCAATCCAACAGATCACTAAACCGTCCCCTGTATGACTCATTTTTCTATCATAACAGCGTTGCGGCACACTCGATGAGAATTCTGACACACAGGCTGCCTGTAGTGGTTTTTAGCATGTTCAGTACATTCATTTACTTGGTTGACCGAATGGCCATGAACTAGCTGCCTCGGCTACCCAGTGCATATATTCGACTCTATTTTGTAATCACTGAAATAAAATCATGTAACTGGCACCTACACAGAACTGCCAACAGTGTAGGATGCAGAAATTTAAATAGGAAGTGTTCCTTTCCATTTGAGCTACTCTATTGCGCTATCTGTTTGTCTAAAACGTCCAGCAGTGCAAAAGAAAAGCTGTACCTGTCTGCCTCTCAGAAGTCTAGATCCGGCCATATGCATTATCTCGGAGCACTGTGGAATGCGAAAGTTCTGGAGGAACTGTTGTTGACTACTGGAGGTGCTGTACGTAAATGACAGCTAGTAGCGTCACGGTAAGTGTCACGTACAGTAGATAAGACGTCACGAGGTCTATTACATTCGCTGCTACATTTCTTACAACGCAATTCTGCTGTCTGCTGAAGTTACCAATTTCATGGAACTTTGAACATAATTCCCTTCACTTCTCAACCAAAAATAGCCACATGTGGAAAAAGGGCTAACTTCTGCGACATTTTGTTCTTTTCAGGTTTAATAGACGGCCTGGCAGCAGTTGCATCTCGAAGCTTTTGTATTATGTATGGGGAGAACGCATAGTGCCAAAATAGTCAGAAAAGTATTTACGACATTAGCTATCGTCTGGTAGTGGCATTTTATTTTTCTTCAAACCCATTTTGACAGCTTTAACTCAGAACATGTAATCAATAAACTGCATGTGCAATGTCAGACTGTTATAAATAACATCAGAGAATTAGCATATATCGTTGATGGTTAATTTCTCTCTCATTTCTTGCGATTTCCTTATCGATCTACATCTACATCTACATTTATACTCCGCAAGCCACCCAATGGTGTGTGGCGGAGGGCACTTTACGTGCCACTGTCATTACCTCTCTTTTCTGTTCCAGTCGCGTATGGTTCGCGGGAAGTACGACTGTCTGAAAGCCTCCGTGCGCGCTCTAATCTCTCTAATTTTACATTCTTGATCTCCTCGGGAGGTATAAGTAGGGGGAAGCAATATATTCGATACCTCATCCAGAAACGCACCCTCTCGAAACCTGGCGAGCAAGCTACACCGCGATGCAGAGCGCCTCTCTTGCAGAGTCTGCCACTTGAGTTTGCTAAACATCTCCGTAACGCTATCACGATTCCCAAATAACCCTGTGACGAAACGCGCTGCTCTTCTTTGGATCTTCTCTATCTCCTCCGTCAACCCGATCTGGTACGGATCCCACACTGATGAGCAATACTCAAGTATAGGTCGAACGAGTGTTTTGTAAGCCATCTCCTTTGTTAATGGACTACATTTTCAAAGGACTCTCCCAATGAATCTCAACCTGGTACCCGCCTTACCAACAATTAATTTTATGTGATCATTCCACTTCAAATCGTTCCGCACGCATACTCCCAGATATTTTACAGAAGTAACTGCTATCAGTGTTTGTTCCGCTATCATTGTTATTGTAAAATCCTGAAGTTTAATTTATCCTAGTATATGGTACTCTCTCTATTATTATTATTATTATTATTATTATACAACACTCTTACATAATTCCTGTTCCGCTGAGATGTCTCGCTGCACGCCGCTATAGACGACAGTGATGTGTGCGCCGTACGACATGGCCTCCGAGTTCTCACTACGCCTCACTGAAACTCCAGAGACTGGGTTAGCCACTATATAAGACAATAAATTTATAGTTGCAACTTCTTTTTTTATGTTATGCAGTATTCGCGATCAAAGCACACTTTTCCAGAGGCAATGTAATATGACCAAGCCAGGACTGGTTCCTGTTGAGGATTCCGTCGCCCACCACACATCAGCTACACAGTATGTCACGAATTTCCAAGTATAATTCCTTGGTTATTCATCTGTGACAGTCACAAGCAGCACGCTAAATCCCCAACCAGCATATTGGCATGGTAGGCTTTATGCCCTCATTTCTACCGTCTAGGCCCTAGGGCACCATTGGAGTCAAACGCTCACAGGTTCACCCCGACTTGCAAGACAACGATGCTGGCGCATCACTGTAAAAACTATACTGCACATGTTCATCCTCGAAATCACGCAATATACCACAATCTTGCAGTGAACTGGCGCGTGCCTGCAAGCATTGGTATGAATGTCTCCCGAACTGGTTGTGGCCGCTATGGAGCGTATCACGACTTCTCAGAACGCTTCTAAGAGCACGTTCTTGTATGCGCCCGTTTGTGCGACATCTCCTCACTCATCATTATCCCTCAACATGGACACCAGACAGGAAAGGACTAAAACATTGCATCATGGAAAGATAGTGTCTCCAACTCCACCGACATTGGAAGTCGCGAACAGAAAAAAAAAAGGATAGCAGCAGCAAATTCTTGTGCGAGACAACGCAGCGTGTTAATACTTTAGCAATCTTAATCTATTAATGCAACGATTATTGTTCCCCGAAGGAAGGTTCATATATTTGCCTATTCTACTATGTACACGACTTAAACTACTATTATTCCACGAACTTCTTTGTGTAAGAGAAGTGGGGGAGTCCTATGGACTAGCGCCAATCCCTTCTTAGACTCCCCCTCTTCTGATGTGCATTAGGATTTGGAGGTCTAATTTCAATCTCCTGGTTCTCCTGTTGTCCTTGATTTCGCTCTCTCCAATTACGGTCGCTTTGCCGTTCGTCATTCCTCCTGTCCCAGATTGCTTGTCTAGATTGACCCTGTTCCCTGACGTTCTGGTTTCCGTATCTCTGGTTTCCATAACCTTGAATAGCGTAACCTTGATTTCCGTAACCCTGGTTTCCTAACTGACCAGTGCGATTATGCGATCTGTTGTCGTCTTCCCTTGCTGGCCCGTGGTATTTGTTATTTTGCGCCTTCTTCCTGTCCTTAGCGTCTTGTTTATCGAAGACTACTTCGAGTTCGCGCAGTAGACTCTTGAATGCATCTACGTCAGACCCACACTTCCCGACAAGTGTCTGTTGATACCTAACTGGCAATTTGGAAAAGCAAAATTTAATGATTTCTCCGTTGCTAAATGGACTATCTAAAAACTGATTCTTCTTGAGTAAATCATCAAAACATTTGGTTGCGCTTCTATGCCCGGACACTTCCAGTTCAGGACAAAATATTATTTCCTCTTTAATCCTGTCTTGCGTTTCCTTTGACCAGTAGGTCCGCAGGAATGCACCAACAAATTCCTGATAAGTCCGACACGTCGCTGCCACGCCCCGCATCTTTTCCGCAGCTTGGCCTTCGATATGTCCACACATGAATTCTAATTTGGCCTGGGTTGGCCATGACGACGGTAATGAATTTGTAAACTGCATCACCCAGCTCTTCGGATGCTTCGACCCTCCATTATCTTTGAACTTCTGGAATTTTAGTATCGACAGGAAGTGATTGTGATCAAAATCCTGTCTGATCCTCGCACTGGTGTTGTCACTCGTTTCCGATACTTGCACGTCTGCTGAGTGTCCTGATCTATCTTGCTGATAACTGTGATTTGCTACCTCTGTATCACAGTGGCACTCAGAATTCACTCTCCTAAGTGGGCTACAATTATTGGATCTATTATTCGCTGTTTCTGCGTGTGCATTGTTAGTTCCGTACTCGGTCATTGGGCTAGAGCACGGCGGGCTTTTCCTCGGAGACACAATTCTGTGTACTCCATCATTGGTATCCGAACGCGCAGTGCTCGTGTGCCCGTTTTGCTCTAGTTTTGCTATCCGACTCTCTACTTCTTCCATTCGTTTCGTGTTGTTCGCAACCGCGATATTACCCTGAGTTTTTAAGAACGCTAGGGATTTTGAGTGGGATTGTGTTGTACGTCGCAAGCGCCCTGCGAGTTTAGAAGTTGCTTCCGCGACTTTCATTGCCCCTGTTGCTGTCGTTTTGGCTAGGCCTGCTACTTTTTGTGCTACCAGTGACGTTTGTTTTGCTTCTCCACATTCTTTCTTCATTGTTAGTAATTTCCCACGAATTTTCCCTACATGCGAAATTATTGCCTGAGTGTCCTTCTTACGCTGTTCGTCAGCTTCTTCCTTCTCCTTCTTATGTTACGTTGTTTGTCAGCTTCTTCTTTCATTGATCGTAGGAAGCTCAGTATTGGGTTAATGTCATCATTTTGATCCTCGTCACACATGGGTGATGTAACTCTGGACACCTGGGCGCTAGAGCTCTGACGTGGCCGAGCTGGCCCCTGTCTGCTCTCGTTCGTTTGATTATAAACATCTGCTACCGTCTCGGCCTGTGTGCCTGTCTCTGTTTCATCCTCTACCTCACTATCATAATCACGGCCGCAACGCTGCTCTAAGATCGCGTCCAAATCACCTTCCTCATCAATGACCCTGGCGTCCTGTCCTGCTAAAAATGTGCCCATCTCATCTCCGAACCTATTCCCGTCGGTAAACTGCCCCTTATCCATTATGCTATCCTCTTTTGTTTTAGCGTCGCTCGATAATAGTCGTACCTCACTTCTCGTTATCATTCATGAAAAACAAATTTATCTAAAATGCACAATAAAATTAATCTACTCCATATATTTTTTACACATAGACATAAAGTTTCAACAACGCCGCTCCAACGCTGTAATTATACGCACGATTTGTTGTGGTACAGAAACCGCACACAAACCCAACAAAGTGTGATGTGATACGGACGCACCATCAAAGGAACACAAAAACAATGAACAAAAAATATATATACACTGAAAACAAAAACTGTAATCATGCGCCGCTACTTAAAACTAAACGCCGAACTACCAGAAAAAAACTTGGGTATTAATCAATAAAAAAATTAGAGAAAAAAATTTGAATGTTCGTACTAAGAATACTGTTTGTTAATCAGTGATTCTCAGGAAAGATCCGAGGCTAAGGGTCGCCATTTTATGCGAGGTGCCGGAGCTAGCAGTGTATTTAACACTCAATTCTTCTAGAATCTACATATGTACTTGATGCTCTAAGCCCCCCCCCCCATTTCTAACTCCAACTTTTGCTGTTGCACAAGGATAAAAAAAATACGCGAACTGACTCTAATCAACCCTGCCAGTGGAGTAGAAGAGAGTTTGGCACCTGCAATAATTTAATTTGATAAATAAGTTAAATAAACGAAGGTTTCATTAACATAGTGAGGAATGATGGGGTTGCTCTACCGATTAACAGAATGAAAGTTCTGTCCAAAATAACAATATGATTTATTAAGACTAAACACAAAATAATAAACAAAAACACATGAAACATTTACAATACATCAAATTGGCTCAAATTTGATACTCAAACAAACACTGTGAATGTGAAGTTGTCCCTAAACTAGATTGTGAGGATTATGACGAAGTGGTATGTGCAGCCAATCCCTTGCAACTCAAATCTTAGAGAAAACACATAGCCAACCCAACATTAATTGCTGCTACCCAAGACAGAACAAAGTTAGAAAAAAGACGAACAGGCGCGCTCTGCTGAGCTCTGATTATCACCTAGGAAAATTCCTATCTGCCGGTGCTGCGGACATACATTACCAAACTGTCTTCTTGACTGCCAGGACACGATCTGGCATACCGGAGCCATTGGCTGGTTGCTTCGACGTCCTCGACCGAAAGGCCAGAGCCGACTACTTACAAGAGCACCCATACAAAACCGAACACAGAACATTCCCGCCCCCACGACAGTGGCCGTGGTTAAACGTTCCAATCAGCAACTCGAAAACCGGCGGAAAATTCACTCCATTGCCGGAACGCTACCATTCCACCAATGGAGATTCTTGGCGCCAATTTCTGCGCCGATCTTGCTACGTCACGGAGCTATGCCCTGAGCAAGCCAATCACAGCTACTATTTTGCAGAAAGCGCGGGAATTTTCCCGCCACAGCTGCCTGGGTACACAAGTCATTCCCACGCCTCGCTGGTAGCCCGCCAGAAAGTGTTTTCGCTAAGTTTCTGCGAAGTAACGGAACCTCTAGCCCAGCCGCTACTTCAGGCCCTGCGGGCGTGCCTCTTGACAATGTCGGCGTCTGGAAAGCATTCACTCGACTCCCTCACACCTGTCGGCTTACCCTTTCAAAGTCAAACAGAGCCCGCCTGTCACTGAACCACCCGGGTGACGAGAGACGCTGCGTGGGAAGTCCGCGTGTGAAGGAATAGCAACTTTCCACCGCATGCAATTAGAGAGGAGAATCGTAAGATAGAAATATGAGAGGGGGCTCATGCCACCTCTCATCCTTGATGTCCATTTTTATGTTGTTCATGGTAAACCAAGATCCCAAGTATTTGAAGTGGTCTACTCTCTTGAACCTCTTGCCATCTATCTCAAGAAGCCTCGTGTTGACTGGGTGTTGTGTGATGTCCTTAGGTTAGTTAGGTTTAAGTAGTTCTAAGTTCTAGGGGATTGATGACCATAGCTGTTAAGTCCCATAGTGCTCAGAGCCATTTGAACCATTTTATCTCAAGAAATTCTAACTGCTCTTGTCTTCGTCCTAATTGCATGAACTCTGTTTTGTCTCGATTCACTTTGAGCCCTACCTTCTGTGCATTATTGTCCATTTCCTGGTACATTTCTTTCAACTCGTCCTTTGATTCACTTAATAGTACTATGTCATCTGCATATGCGAACAATTGAAGTTACCGTACATCTCTACTCCAGCCCACTCCTGTTGCCTGCACTGTTTTATTACTTTCTCTAAGATGACATTGAATAGAACACGTGAGAGAGCATCCCCTTGTCTGAGGCCTGTCTCAATCTCGAATGTTTCTCATGTGGCTCCTCGGAATTAGGAAAAGCAGAAACGAAACGAGTAAAAAAAAGATTTCTGGCACAACTTGGATAAAAGAAGGGATCGGTTGACAGGACACATCTTGAAGTATCAAGAAATCTTCAATTTAGTAGTGGAGGGATGCGTGGGTGGTAAAAATTGTAGAGGGAGACCAAGTGACGAGTACAGTCAGCAGATTCAAACGGATGTAGGTTGCAGTAGTTATTCGGACAAGATGAGGCTTGCACAGATGCCATGCACCTCACGGTGGTTCGTAGAGTATAGATGTCGACAGATGTAGGACAGAGTGAGTGTGGAGTCTTTGGACTTACGACCACAACAACAAGAATAACAACACCAACAACAGCTACAACAACAACACCTGCACTTAGAGTTGTTATTTTTTCTGCAGATTCCTTGCGTGAAACCTCTCTCTTTTTTTTTTTTTTTTACATGCAGGATGTTACAATGTCATAGTTGCCGTTTCGACGACTGCCTAGAAACCCCCGTCGCATTACGGCTAATCTGGTGAGGCTGTCGCACAGAGAGCACCCGGCTCGCGTCCGCGGCCGCTCTCCGTACCTGGTCGTCCGTCACGGCGGCGCGGCGCGGCGTGCCACCAGCTTCCAGAATTTTGACCAGCCGCAGGCGCGACAAATGGCGGCCGTGAGGCGACACCGCGAGCAGCTGACGTCACGGCGCGGGAATGGCCACCTGCCGCTGGCGGACAGGCCGTCCTTCTTCGCTCGTCTGCTTCCTTTTTGCCGCCGTTTCCAAAAGCATTGGAAGCTTATGGCCCCGCGACGTGATGGAAATAACCGTTCGGCTTCGAGTATAAGGAGCTGGCGGCATCGGCTGAGGTCTGCGTCATCTTCTCCACTGCCGCTCCTACATTGGATTGTAATCCTGTTCACTTCTCCTTTCGGCGTTGCCGATGCTTTTTTTTTAGCTTTTACTGACAATGTTTTCAACTAAAGGCGAGGAAGTTTGCGTCTGAAACAACTATCCAAAGATGACGCTATGTCACATGAGAAAAAGAAACTCAGAATTAACGAAATTTTCTGAAACCAAATTTTTGTTTGTATTCGTGGGTTCGTCTTAGTTTCGTTTTTCTTTATTTTTATCCAACAGAATATCTTCAACAGAATCATAAGATCTTAGGCTGCGTCATGAAATAAGTGTTCTGAAAGAGAATAAATCGCATTAAAAATAGAGGATTAAACTACGAAACTGCATGATAAAAACAGCAGTGAACACAACCACGTTGATAATATTAGTGAACAAATTTCTCAAAAAAAAAAAAAAAAAGGAAGTTCAAATGGCTCTGAGCACTATGGGACTTAACGTCTGAGGTCATCAATCCCCTAGAACTTAGAACTACTTAAACGTAATTAACCTAAGGACATCACAAACATCCATACCCGAGGCAGGATTCGAACCTGCGAGCGTAGCGATCGCGCGGTTCCAGACTGAAGCGCCTAGAACCGCTTTTTTTTTTTTTTGAAGAAACCGAAACCTTTATTATTCACAAAATAAACATAGTACATCCTGACACATGATAACTGTCCTGGAAGGAACCTCGCTGCCTTCCTACCATGCAGCATGAAATAACAACAAAATCAAAGTGGGGCCACCTCCGGCACCCTAAAGAAAAGTATTTGTAGATATGAAAACAAAATTTGAAGGACATCCATTTGCTAACTGTGCAAGCGTTAGTTTTTCCTAGGTCGCATACTCGCATAGTGTTCTTAGTCGATCACATTACTTGGTCGGTTTCACAACGAAAGCACCGCCGCTCATCTTTGCGCACCCAGCACACCCCAAGTATATGGCGGGTCCGCGAAAACAGTTACTAGGAAATTGGCATACTAATCCTTGTACTTTTGTAGTCGTAATAGTTTTGTGTGTCCATCTTGCAAGTATTGCCAGTAATCCAGGACGTTCAGTAAGTTCGTACGGATTACTCTATAGCTATAATGGACCGTCATACCAGTGATCCACGCCACTGCGTTCGTCTTATGACGCGGAAAATACGTTTCCTCTGGAAAAAATACTATGTCAGAACAGACTGCCGTATAGATAGTGCGCAGCATGAGCGTTATTATCTTTCTTGCGAGAGTCCAGACAGCCAATGCCTCGCCGCAGACCAGCCAACGGTCGTCCGTATCCAGCACGCCGCATTGCTGACACAAGGGCGAATCCGCCAAATGTATTGCGTACTTTTTATCATTTGTATGGTATTTTCGGTTGACGACAATGTGCCATGTTGATCTGACTGTTGTAGGTAGGTGGGGGTGGTGGACCGTGCGCCACACCACGTGCCAATTAACAGCTGGATGTTTCCGTTCCACCTTATTCCGGGCGATCTGTCGAAGAAGCAGATGGTACACGTCCTTCGATGTCAACTGTCGGGTCGTCGGTAAACGCTTTCGAACGTAACTGTGTTCCACGATGAACGTGCGCACATACGTTAAAAGGGGCGATATATGGCCGACACTGACTGGAGGAAGATGAGATGTTGGTACTAGTTCTTCCATGATCGTCCCCGTAAGCGAGTGATTCCTGTTGCGCCACCGTTTGAGCATAGTATTAATATACACTCCTGGAAATGGAAAAAAGAACACATTGACACCGGTGTGTCAGACCCACCATACTTGCTCCGGACACTGCGAGAGGGCTGTACAAGCAATGATCACACGCACGGCACAGCGGACACACCAGGAACCGCGGTGTTGGCCGTTGAATGGCGCTAGCTGCGCAGCATTTGTGCACCGCCGCCGTCAGTGTCAGCCAGTTTGCCGTGGCATACGGAGCTCCATCGCATTCTTTAACACTGGTAGCATGCCGCGACAGCGTGGACGTGAACCGTATGTGCAGTTGACGGACTTTGAGCGAGGGCGTATAGTGGCATGCGGGAGGCCGTGTGGACGTACCGCCGAATTGCTCAACACGTGGGGCGTGAGGTCTCCACAGTACATCGATGTTGTCGCCAGTGGTCGGCGGAAGGTGCACGTGCCCGTCGACCTGGGACCGGACCGCAGCGACGCACGGATGCACGCTAAGACCGTAGGATCCTACGCAGTGCCGTAGGGGACCGCACCGCCACTTCACAGCAAATTAGGGACACTGTTGCTCCTGGGGTATCGGCGAGGACCATTCGCAACCGTCTCCATGAAGCTGGGCTACGGTCCCGCACACCGTTAGGCCGTCTTCCGCTCACGCCCCAACATCGTGCAGCCCGCCTCCAGTGGTGTCGCGACAGGCGTGAATGGAGGGACGAGTGGAGACGTGTCGTCTTCAACGATGAGAGTCGCTTCTGCCTTGGTGCCAATGATGGTCGTATGTGTGTTTGGCGCCGTGCAGGTGAGCGCCACAATCAGGACTGCATACGACCGAGGCACACAGGGCCAACACCCGGCATCATGGTGTGGGGAGCGATCTCCTACACTGGCCGTACACCACTGGTGATCGTCGAGGGGACACTGAATAGTGCACGGTACATCCAAACCGTCATCGAACCCATCGTTCTACCATTCCTAGACCGGCAAGGGAACTTGCTGTTCCAACAGGACAATGCACGTCCGCATGTATCCCGTGCCACCCAACGTGCTCTAGAAGGTGTAAGTCAACTACCCTGGCCAGCAAGATCTCCGGATCTGTCCCCCATTGAGCATGTTTGGGACTGGATGAAGCGTCGTCTCACGCGGTCTGCACGTCCAGCACGAACGCTGGTCCAACTGAGGCGCCAGGTGGAAATGGCATGGCACGCCGTTCCACAGGACTACATCCAGCATCTCTACGATCGTCTCCATGGGAGAATAGCAGCCTGCATTGCTGCGAAAGGTGGATATACACTGTACTAGTGCCGACATTGTGCATGCTCTGTTGCCTGTGTCTATGTGCATGTGGTTCTGTCAGTGTGATCATGTGATGTATCTGACCCCAGGAATGTGTCAATAAAGTTTCCCCTTCCTGGGACAATGAATTTACGGTGTTCTTATTTCAATTTCCAGGAGTGTACATGGCACGCGCCTTCTCGTGCACGTTCACTAAACCAACGCCCCCCTCTCGCGCTGGGAGGGTAAGCGTGTTGTACTGTACCTTAAAGAGTGGTCCCAGGCACACATAGTACCCAAAAGCCGCCTGAATCCTCATAGCTACCGTGCGCGTCAAGGGGAGAAGGTGTGTCAGGTTGCACATCATGGGCGCGAGATAAAGGTTGACGAGTAACACTCGCTGCAGCATATCCATCGACCGTAGGCCGTTTAGTCGTACTGCCGTGCGGACTCTGAGTAACAGCCTTCGGTAGTTGTCCGCAGCCGTTCCCGCTGTCTCTTTATGAAAGGTGATACCCAAACAGCGGAGGGTTTGCACCGCAGGTAAGGGTCCTTCCGTTCCTGGTTCTAGTCCACGCCCCACATGCATGAATTGCGATTTTCGGTAGTTGACCACACTTCCAGCTGCCATCCCATACGTCTATAGTCAATCCAGTGCTGTTTGAGTCTCCCACTCATTCCGTACGAGGAACACAATGCCATCCGCGTATGCTCTGCATTTGAATGTTAAATGCCGTAGGGAGATCCCGGTAAGACGGCGGCGAAGGCCTGCGAGGCACGGTTCTAAGGCGATCGCATAAAGGAGGATCGACAAGCGGCAACCCTGTCTCATTGATCTTAAGATCTTAAAATGCTCAGTCCTCCCTCCGTTGACCACCATCGCTGATCTGGCGCCATGCAACAGCCGCATCACAGCAGTGGTCAATAATGGCGAGACACCCATCCTGTTCATCACCGCCGCGAGGTATACATGATCCACGCGATCAAAAGCATGATCGAAATCTACTGCAACCATCGCCCCGCGGAGGCGGCATGCAGCCGCGAGGGCGACGACGTCACGATAGTCTCCCAAGGCTGTGTGGATATTACTGATGCCGCCAAGACAAGTCTGTTCGGCATGTATTCGATTCTCCAGCGACTGCCCAGGATGCGCATCAAGATCTTGTAGTCACTATTAAGGAGGGTCAAGGAGCGATAATCACAAGGCCGTTTGCCACCACGGGGCTTCGGTATCGGTATCATGAGCCCTTCCGTGAACTGAATGTGAACCGGTACTTCTTGCCGCAGAAGCTCATTAAACATGCATAGCCACATCGTTGTCATAATGGTCACAAAGGCACGGTAAAATTCCAACGGGAATCCGTCTGGACCTGGGGACTTGTTGCAGGCACCTCGTGTAATCGCTGCCTCCAGCTCTTCACACGTAATTTCAGATAACCCGTCCGCTTCCGCGTTCACACTCGTCGCGTCTGGGATCTCTTCCAGGACGTTCCCCAGCTCCCTCTGACCCTCCCCGTTGCTCGCATAGAATCTGCTGAAATGATCCGTGAACGCCTGTGCTATGCCCCTTTGTGATGTAAAACGACGGCCATCGCCGAGATCGATCTCATGTATTAAATTCCTGCGTCTTCTTCGTCTTTCGTTTAACACATAATGCATCGAGGGAACCTCGTTGGGCAGGAAATCCTGCGACCTCGCGCGTATCATCGTACCTGCCATTCTGAGCGTCGCAAGTTGTACCAGCTTCGCCTTAACTCGGTGGGCGGCCGTCTGGTGCAGGTGGCTGAGCTAACAGTTCCCGGAGAGCCGTAAAGTAAAACTCAGTGGTCGTGCGCTGCCATTGAGAAACCTCCTTCCCGTAACCTATTAACGTCCTCCGTAAAGCCGGCTTTGCGCACTCGATCCACCACTGCAGCACAGAACCGAAAGAATTTCGTCGACGGAGGCATCCATGCCACGCGTCCTCCACCAAGCGTCGGCATTCTGCATCTCGCAGGTGGGAGACGTTCATCTTCCAATTACCCCTCCGTCTCCATACCTGCTGTCTATCAAGGTTAACCGTACAAATATATGCCTCGTGGTCTGTAAACACTGTCGGCCATATTTCTGCGTCCACCGTCGACATTGCTAACGCCCTTGAAACGTAGATCCGATCCAAACGGCTCGCGAAGTGGCTAGTAAAAAATGTATATCCTGGTTGGTTGCGATACTTCAGGTCCCATGTATCGACTAATTCCATCCCATTGACCAGCTTCCTAAGTTCTTGGCTAGTAGTGTAGTTAGGCTGTTGGTCCTTTCTGTCGAGCACACAATTAAAATCTCCGCCGAGTATGCAACCATTGTATCGTCCCTGGAACAACGGTGTAACCTCATGGGCGAAAAAATCTGCTCTGTCCCTTCTCTTATCCGAGCCTGACGGTGCATATATGTTGATCAAACGTATTCCACCTATGGACACGGCTGTACCACGGACAGAAGGCAAATACTCTACTTCGTCTGCACGTATCCCTTCCTTAAATAGTATAGCTGTGCCAACGCCTCTCTCGTCACACGGGGAACAGTAAATGTCGTAACCGTAAAAGTCCGCGGGGGGGAAGTACCCGAACTTCCTGTAATAGTGCTATGTCTAAATCCGCAGCCTTTATAATGTCACTGAGCATCTTGATTTTTACCGGCGTCCCAATGCTATTGATGTTAAAAGACCCTATCCGATAAGCTTGTTGCATGGCGGTCAACGTAGACAGGGTACCGTACGGTCGCTAATTTTTCCGTACATAGGCTGCTGTCGTACTCCCCCTCCGCCCCCTCATACGGTCTGCCGTTATTCCGTGCACTTACACCGGGAGAGTGCTTGGGAGCAGTTCCTCCGGCATCATCCGTTCCCCACGGGGGTGGGTCTTCTGACCAGTCCCCTAGTGTCCCATCGTTGTCGTGCGGTGCAGGCGCCGTAGCCTCCTCAGTAGCTCGTTGCCGTCGATCGAGCTCCTTCGCTGCGTCTGGAGCATCGTGTCGCCGTCCCGCTGGCCACCGTTACATCCACGCTAGGCAGTTCTGCTGTATCCATGGTCGTCTGTTCTGTACCCGTAAACGTCTCAGAATCGTCTGCTAGATCAGAGTGGTCGTTCTCCACCGTGAGGCGGCGCTTCTTCCGGCGTTTTGGTGATCGCTGTTTACGTTGCCGGGCCTCGGAATCAGAGGCCAGCATGGTCTCCAGTTGTTCGTGGAGGACGTCGGAATCGTGCGCCGTCATATTATCGACATCTCCAAGTGCCTTATCTGATGGGGCCGCAAGCGGCACCGAAGAGAGGGCGTCCTGTGGCTGCTGCAGGCGATCCAGCGCAACGTCGTCCTGCCATGGCTCGCCACGATCCGCCGCTGTCTGTGTGTTATGGTAAGCGTCTGTCTCGAGGCCCACGTCATCGCGTAATGCGGTGACATAAGTCATGCGGAGCAGAGTCGGATGCTCGGCCACACGGGCCGGCCAAATTTCTCATTTTCTCTCACAATATACACTTAACAACAATAGAGATATATTACTCATTTTAATTCAGTTAGCACTTCCTGAGTTGCCACTGAATTCTTGTTCAAGTAAACCATAGACATACGAGGGGTGTCCAGAAAGTAAGTTCCGATCGATCGCGAAATGGAAACCACTATGAAAATCCGATAAAGCTTTGCACAGGTGTGTTGGGCAGTGTCTCTAGTATGGCCCTAGATAGCATCACGTCGCTCTTCTCATTTCTGATCTCACAGGGAGCACATAAAGATACATAGAACGATATTGTCTCCCGCCCAGTAGGAGGGTCTGGTGAGAAACTTCGCCTGAAGCTATGCAGCCAACATTACATAACTGTCGTGCGGTTTCTTCTTCGAGACAATTCATAGCCACATTCTGCAGGGGCAATGAAGATGCTCCTATATCGTTTGGCGGCTGCCTTCTATGATGAGGGTATTGGGAAGTTGGTACAACGCTACGAAAAATGTGTAAGACAGAACGGCGACTACGTAGAGAAGTAGCTGGAAGGTGTAGCTAACTGTTACAAGTAAAACATATCTGATTTTCACTGCGGTTTCCGTCTCGCGATCAATCGGAACTTACTTTCTGGACAGCCCTCGTATATATGAGACCTGAGTTTCTCCTGGCGTGTACAACTTTCAAATAACTTCCGGGAATTCAGCCAGGTTACTATTTCGGCGGGAGAACACCCCGCCATTTTCAAGGCAAACTGCAACGGACCGGCGACGTACATGCAAATTTAAAACCTCAGTTCTCGGACTGAAGCAGGAAAGATAACACACACACACTGAACACTACTGCCACCAAAGATGACCAAAGTCAGAGCTATCGATAGTGAGACTACGAATTCGCAGGTGAGGTAGCATTGACTATGTCCCTCTGTTTTTTGGCAAGGGAGAGATCCGGATTCCAAACAGAGTTTAAACAGAAACCTCCATCCCTGTTAACGAGGTTGCTCGCTAATTTAATCTCAACTGCCTTCTTAATAACACTGTCCCAATAGCTGGACGTGCATACCAATATCTCGGTGTTATTATATAACATGGGGTGACCAGTATCCAAGCAATGTTCGGCAATAGCAGATCTACTTGGCTGCTGTAATCGTGTGTGCCGTTTATGCTCAGTACATCGGTCTTCCACGGTCCTGGTAGTTTGACCAATATATGCCATGCTGCAACTACGAGAAATATGATTCACACCCGCCTTACGCAGACTAAGATCATCCTTAACAGAACTCAAAAGCGCTCTAATTTTAGATGGAGTTCGGAAAACATATTTCACATCTTATTTCCGTAAAATACGACCGATCTTGTTGGAAGTGTATCCTACGTAAGGCAAAGAGGCAGTAAACTTAGGTGTTGACTCGGAATTATCATCAATCACCCGGTGTACAGTTGGTCGATAGCGCAAGGCACGTTCAATCCGTCTATCACCATAACCATTTTGACGAAATGTAACTTCAAGATGGGACAGCTCAGCTGGCAAAGTCTCAGCATCGGAAACGACTTGTGCCCTATGTACTAAGGTACGAAGTACCCCTTAACGCTGTGCCGGATGGTGACAACTATTAGCCTGTAAGTACAAGTCGGTGTGAGTACTTTTCCTGTAGACTGCATGTTCCAATGATCCATCGTCCTTCCTCCTAACCAACACGTCAAGAAAACAAATGTTCGGGTGGATCGAGATCAGCTGTTCTAGAAAGGCATCTTAGACATATATAGTTCACTTCGCCACGCGGTTTGAGGCTCCATGTCACGGATTGTGCGGCCTCTCCCGCCGGAGGTTCGACTCCTCCCTCGGGCATGGGTGTGTGTTGTTCTTAGCGTAGGTTAGTTTAAGTTTGTTTAAGTAGTGTGTAAGTCTAGGGACCGATGACTTCGGCAGTTTGGTACCTTAGGAATTCACACGCAGTTGAACACAATTCGTTTCCTGTTCTCGCGAATAGCTCAGTATGTATCCCTGGGGACCTCATTTGACGAGACAAAGGGACAGTTCTGGCATCCATTGAGGAAAGACGACGCCCGTCATCATCACTCTGGAATTTCAAAGAACCCCACAATGTGCAGCACTGCCCCCATAATTAATACTGTCCACTGCTTCGCAATCGAGTGGGACACGGGGTGAATGGGACAAGTTTGATTGGAAACAGCCCATAACGTCGAAATTTGCACTGTTGTACAAATACTTTGACTGTAACAGATGTACAGAGATAAATGGGAACAGAAAATCAAACGAACTGGAACTGCGCTGGAACGAGCCACCGGAGAACAGAAAGTATCCCTGAACACTCCCGAAGTTTTGTCGGTGTCGTTACGGTTCAGCTTGTGTGTTCATCATCTTTACCGTGATTCCCTCGTTATCGAATGCAACAAACTACCACCCTTATAAAAATTTAGTAATGATTCATTATGAATCAAACTGCATGCTATCACTACACGCAGATTCACTTTTATGAACTTCGTTCTCTATTCCTCTAAACTCTTGCAGCTGTCGAAGAACGAAATTACAATGAAATCCAGACCATTAGTTGCTTACAGGCGTTGATAAATATCAACAGGGACAGTTGAACATGTGTGCCCTGACCGGGACTCGATCCCGGGATCTCCTGCTTATATGGCAGACGCTCTATACGACTGAGCCATCGAGGACACAGAGGATAGTGCGACTGCAGGGACTTACCTCTGGAAAGCTCCCCGCGAGACCCACATTTCCAGCTTACTGTCCACACAGTACATTTGTAGTGCCCTTGCCCACTACAATCATTACTCGCGCTAGTCAATCTACCGATTCCCGTCATCCGCACTGTTATGTTTGTCGAGATATTCTGATGATAAGGACCTTATTTTTTCTCCATTGCCAGTAATGAATGGCGACTTCTTTACAATTCTAGACACTTCTGACGACAAGAGAATATACACAACGTGCTGGTGCACCCTTACAGGTAAAAACAAAGGAAATTAATGAGCGTCCTCCAGTTTCTCTCACAAGTGAATCCACAAGTAATTTACACTGCCATTAACGTATAACAATGAAAATCTAGCCCGCGTTATCCCATTTAAACGTATCAATTATTTATGAAATCCTCCTTCGGTTCTTGAACGAACAAGGACACATTAAAAACTTGAATACACAGCGTTAATGTTCGATAATAATATTTATTTAATGGTAGGTCATGAATCGGCTTTCGGCTTCATCGGCCATTGTCAGATAACTTAATAGTAAACAGATAGATTTCTACAGCTTCTCCATCCAAAAACACGCGAACAGTTTCAACAAGAAAGAGGAAAGCCTTAAGGTAAACGGATCCTGGCTTCCCGTACTGCAGCGAACGACCGTCGCAGGTAGCAAGAGGAGAACCGCACCGGAAATGACCGCGGAGAAGCCCTCGGACGTTGGCGCGCCAGGTACACATAGTCTGCGGCTGCGAGCTCGCCTCCAGTTCACCACCGGCAATGGAGGGTGAAGCTTTGACAATGCCAGCCACTCGTGCTGGCGAAACGTCAGAAAAATCATTAGATGAACGTCGGCCGAAGAACCCGAGACAGAAGCCAATAGGCAGTTTGTCAACAAGTGGCCACGAAAGCCTTAACAATTTTGTAATAGAACTGTGTTTGGTAATTAAGGATGAGGTCAGGATTATTCCGTTGGTTGTTATTAATAGACATAATTTCGCGTGATGTTAGTTTTCCACATTCTGTTCCTTTATAAAGAAGATCAAATTTTGTATCATATGAATGAGATTCATTCAGAGCATGTTCAGCAAAGGTGTAATTTTTCTCTGAATGAAAGTCATTAATGTGACATGAAATATGTTGCTCGAAATTCTGTCGATGAATAAACACCGATCAAAGAATCCTGACCTGATACTTATACTTACTAACGTAGCAGCAGCCAGTTATTATTCCTCTAATCGATAAATAATAAGCCGGTTATAGCAGTTGTAATGTTGTTGCATTAATTTGTTCTGATAGCGGTGCTGATATTCGAGACCATAAAAGTGGGTTAAAAGCTGTGAGTTATGTGAGGAAGTTAACCTTGCACTACTGCGCAACTGTTTCACCAGGTATCCAGTCTAGCTTGCCAAATTCCCAACCAGACTAACACTAATTATAATCTTTTAGTACTCATCTTACGATAACCGGTGGACAATTTAAATAGAAGAAATAAATCAGTTTATATTTGGACATTTATTTTAACATTGATCATTGTTCCGTTAAAATTTCAGCATATCAAACTTGATTCATAACTAAACTGGTGCCTTATTTAGGATTGTGAAAATGTGAGTTTGTAATCTTACGGAACACATCAAATAGGGAGCCAAGATTGGGAGACTA
This sequence comes from Schistocerca cancellata, assembly GCF_023864275.1. Taxonomy (NCBI): domain Eukaryota; kingdom Metazoa; phylum Arthropoda; class Insecta; order Orthoptera; family Acrididae; genus Schistocerca; species Schistocerca cancellata. Next base: position 597,473,841 of record NC_064631.1, on the reverse strand, counting down.
CATACAACACTGCATTCATAAAATAACACACGAAGAATGTTGAAACATATCCAAGTGGAAATCACCCAACCGATTCAATTTTCACCCAAAGAAGTTACGTTCGTAGCGCAATCCTGTCCGCCATAAAATTACCACACACCGGTATACTAAATTCATACTAACTCTCTGTGAAATCTTCCCGAAAAGAATATCAGAGGGCTACTTTGATGCTTACACCACATGCTTCACGTGGTCAACTTGGTTTACACAAAGAGTGTAACTCCACAATAATTTTGATAATTAAAATAAATTACATCGAAACGCAATTTACAAAAGAAAAACCTGTAACTGGTTACTATCGTCTTACTATTAACCTGATGGGTCAAACAATTGTATAAGCACGTGGTACTATTCTCACAAAGTACACCCCACGTGGGTTGAACATAAAGAAAAGTTGATATATTGAAAAATATTGTCGAGACGAGATGTTATAATCTCACGCACATTCCCATTTAAGACTGATGATCTTAGTTAGAGTTACTGATCAACACGTGGTTCCACTTTACTCACAAAGTAGTGACAAAGCAACTACCGGAAGATATTCTGAACTTCACACTCGAATTACACTGCGTTGCAATTTAAGATAACATTAGATATTTTAGAGCTAAACCTGAAATAAAGGTGATTAAATTTTCAGTTAGGCTGAACTTAAGAAATCCATTGTCCTACGGACTTAGCAGACACGCGCTTAGCTGGAGATGTTACCACTTCAGACACTCGCCGCGGACAGACTGACCTGGGCCCCTACCGAGCGTGCTTAACAGATACAAACGGAAGTGACCAGAGAGGCAGCTTCCTATACCAACATGACAAGGGACGGACAGGACCATACTACGAATAGAAACCTCTCTGCTTTTAGAAATCGTAGCTACCTGTTCCGACATTGGTCCTACTGTTCTCTAGCAGACAGGCTTGTCTGCTACCATCAAGCATGCAACTAGAAATACATTTGTTCATTCATTCTCTCACACAGAAGGGAAGGGGGATGACAGTATCTTATAATATACAGTATATAAAAGAAAGTGGATGTAGGTTCCGTATGAGACTGTGTGACATGAATTACTTATAAACTGTGTTTTAAAGTGTAGTAGTGTGACAGATCGTTCTTGTTTATGTGTAAAAGTAACACGTTTCATTGCTCAGTCTCCTCCCAGATAGTCAGAAACACCACAGTAAATTTAGAAGAGGAATTTATGCCGTAAATGACAACAGATTTAAGAAATTAACATGAAAGGAATCTAACAGAGACGTTTCACAGTTCAACACCCACCCAACCCTCTTTTTCGTCCTGTTCATCACCACATTCACCAGTTTGTTCCTATAACATAGTAGCCTGTGCTATTATTCGCTTGTACAACATATTTGACTTACACATTCGTATAGTTCTAGTATTTGAATATACTGCAAAATAAGATACATTTGTGCAGAGTCTCTTTGGGTACTGCTTTATGCTTGTGTTTTGTGTCGTAAACATTAGATGTCATATATCTTCACACAACAACGTTTGTACGGGTATGAAGTCTCGCTGAAGTTGTGTGGACTGTTTGGTTAGTATTAACTTATCTGACGATGGTGTAAGAACCTGAAAGCCGGTTCATAATGAACTATTAGATAAGTATTAGTGTGGCATATTAATACTGTGTATTCGTGTTTGTAATATATCAGTTACTCTCTGTGATTTTACAAATTAACGTCTTCACCCAACTGAAAAAGAGCTTCTCAAAATCAACTCTTGTGGACGGACCGAAATTCGCGTCACCTGATCTAGGGGCGTCGTTTGTGTTACACGGCGAAGTGAGTTTTGAAAGAAATGTCCCATAACAGGGTCAAACTGATTTATTGCTGTGAGAGGATCAACACCAAGATCACGAGTAACCATGTGTCGCCAGGAAGTATTCAAGTTGTCTGTTGAGATTTTTGAGGTCAGTAGACGATAAAAATAACAGTTAAGCTTTTTATCGTCAGGTTTACTTTACCTTGGTTTCGTCTGTATCTGAGTATCGAAAATTTTGGTGTGGACAGTAAGCCTATTACTGTATGTTAACGTCAAGTGCACGCGCTGAAAGGAGTTCCATCTTATCCACACTCAAAAAGGCTGTGATCTGCTAACACATTCACTTGCATAATGAAATAACTACAGGTTCAAATGTTCAAATGTGTGTGAAACCTTACGGGACTTAACTGCTAAGGTCATCAGTCCCTAAGCTTACACACTACTTAACCTAAATTAACCTAAGGACAAACACACACAGCCATGCCCGAGGGAGGACTCGAACCTCCGCCGGGACCAGCCGCACAGTGCAGGACTGCAGCTCCCCCAGACCGATTTTTTTTTTTTTACATTCTGTTCGTTGTTGATCGTTGTCTTTAGTCGTTACGGACGTCATGTGACATCCGTTCAAGTTCGTTTGTTGATCCTTCCACTCAGGTTTTTTATTACAGAGGCCAACCAGCTCTCTGACCGAACACGCTGAGCTACCGTGACGGCTAGGCCGCTCGGCTAATCCCGCGCGGCAACTACGAGTACCTTGAACTCCATTTTGGAACAAAGTAGATTCGTAGCCCTGAGGTAACGGTAAAATGATAGACATATGCAGTCGTCGCAACATAACAGGATTCCTCGTCTAGACGGATTAAGATTTAAACTCAAGTTCTCCTAAATTACTTGTCCCGTATAATGGTTATGTTTTGCTGAGATAACTTTCAAAACTCAGTTCGGGATAGGAGTGTACGCGACACTAATTTCACCACAAAGCAGTTCTCCTTCGCGTGGGGAAGAGCAAAAAAATACGGGAAAATAGAAGAAAGGCGGTGATTCCTGTTCTGTGGACACGTGAAATATTTGCCGTAGGCCACAAAAAGATGCCGTTGTGCGCAGGCTAGTAAACAAGCCACCAGGGCCGGGGGCTCGCGCAGACAGCGCAGCGCAGCGAAGCGACCCACGACGGGGTTTGGTCTCGGGTTTCGCACGCCGGGACCCCGTCTCCGACTCTGGGACGGGTTTGGGAGGGAGCTAAGTGTGCCGAGTGCCGGCCGGTCCCCGTAAATCACGCGGCGCCCGGTCGGCCATCGCGTCGCCGGCTCCGGACTCGGCTGCAGGGCGACGTGGCCACGAGGCTCGCCACGGCTGTCTACCCACTTACGTAGGGTCTGAACAGGCCGCGAGGATGGCTTCAGCAGCTGAGGCCGACCGCTCTGTGACACATCTCGACGCGGCTCTCACCGTCGGCAGCTGCAGTGAATGATCTAGCCCTCCATTTTTTAAACGCACTAAGCAGGTATGGTGATCGTCTCAGTAAAGTCAACTAGGTCACAGACGTCGACAAATTCCCTGTCCGGTTCAACGAGATAATTGCTTCTATTCTTAATAACAATTTATGCAAGAACCCTTAAACAGATAAATATTTCCTGACACTGAAAGTATTATTAACTAATTTTTAACATGTTCATGCAGTGACAGAAACTGATATTGTTCACATAGGAATATACAGCCTACAGTTGCAGGTAAACTTTATCGTTTACCTAGGTTTCAACGTTAGTAATAACGTCTTCTTCAGAATCTGCAATAAGTTAATATTATAATGTGCTAGTAAATTACACTCCTGGAAATTGAAATAAGAACACCGTGAATTCATTGTCCCAGGAAGGGGAAACTTTAGTGACACATTCCTGGGGTCAGATACATCACATGATCACACTGACAGAACCACAGGGACATAGACACAGGCAACAGAGCATGCACAATGTCGGCACTAGTACAGTGTATATCCACCTTTCGCAGCAATGCAGGCTGCTATTCTCCCATGGAGACGATCGTAGAGATGCTGGATGTAGTCCTGTGGAACGGCTTGCCATGCCATTTCCACCTGGCGCCTCAGTTGCACCAGCGTTCGTGCTGGACGTGCAGACCGCGTGAGACGACGCTTCATCCAGTCCCAAACATGCTCAATGGGGGACAGATCCGGAGATCTTGCTGGCCAGGGTAGTTGACTTACACCTTCTAGAACACGTTGGGTGGCACGGGATACATGCGGACGTGCATTGTCCTGTTGGAACAGCAAGTTCCCCTGCCGGTCTAGGAATGGTAGAACGATGGGTTCGATGACGGTTTGGATGTACCGTGAACTATTCAGTGTCCCCTCGACGATCACCAGTGGTGTACGGCCAGTGTAGGAGATCGCTCCCCACACCATGTGCCGGGTGTTGGCCCTGTGTGCCTCGGTCGTATGCAGTCCTGATTGTGGCGCTCACCTGCACGGCGCCAAACACGCATACGACCATCATTGGCACCAAGGCAGAAGCTACTCTCATCGCTGAAGACGACACGTCTCCACTTGTCCCTCCATTCACGCCTGTCGCGACACCACTGGAGGCGGGCTGCACGATGTTGGGGCGTGAGCGGAAGATGCGCAGCTAGCGCCATTCGACGGCCAACACCGCGGTTCCTGGTGTGTCCGCTGTGCCGTGCGTGTGATCATTGCTTGTACAGCCCTCTCGCAGTGTCCGGAGCAAGTATGGTGGGTCTGACACACCGGTGTCAATGTGTTCTTTTTTCCATTTCCAAGGGTGTATATTAGATATGGTCATCCTACAGGATGCAACGTGTACTACTTACATAAAATATTATTTAAATGTTTGCCTAAAACAAACCATGTCCTAAGTCAACTTTACAAAACTTGGATAACGATAAGGTTTTGTCACTTCTATCAAACAAGCTGTAGAAAATTCACTTTAAGCCCGTTGTATGGGCCTCGTCGTGTGACTAGAGACTGCGGACCACAACGGCTTCGCGGTCTTCTCACAGAGGGCGGCGCGCATGCGCGAGACGTATAGAATAAAACACTTACTACGCACGCGTCAGATAACATTTTTACTATGAATTAATTTTATACTTTACTATTTTAAGTTAATTACAGTATCCAGCATGACTACGTTTTACATTCTACTACAGAGTCTTATAAACTGACTAACAAATCTCGTATGAACATCTGTAGGAAAGGTTCTTTTATTACAGAAACTGTAATGGTCACATGCATTATGAATTATTGTAAACCTATAAGATTATGTGTGATGATTACCCATGTTAGTACATAGGTCAAACAGGCAGAGCTATAGCAGTAAGGTTTAAAGAACATCTTCCAATAAAGGGCGTAGGAACACGGGGGTCAGCCTTTGCGGAAGATCTGGCGCAAATAGCTCACACACCTAAACCTTTACGTGACATAGAGCTACTACATCATGAAGTTAAGGGATATAGACTCGACACGCTTGAGAAACTACAAATTTATGCACACCTAATTACAGATAGAGGCAATTTTCTGATCGATCAACTGACCTAAAAAATAGGGCATACTTCGAAGACTTCCAGCCTACATTAGGTTTTCAATAATTCATAATTCATGTGACCATTACAGTTTCTGTAATAAAACAACCTTTCCTACAGATGTTCATACGAGATTTGTTAGTCAGTTTACAAGGCTCTGTAGTGGAATGTAAAACGTAGTCATGCTGGATACTGTAATTAACTTAAAATAGTAAAGTATAACATTAATTCATAGCAAAAACGTTATCTGATGCGTGCGTAATAAGAGTTTGATTCTATACGTCTCGCACATGCGCGCCGCCCTCTGTGAGGCAGACCGCGAAGCCCTCGCGGTCCGCCGTCTCTAGTCACACGACGAGGCCCATACAACGGGCTTAAAGTGAATTTGCTACAGCTTCTTTAATAGAAGTGACAAAACCTTATGGATATGCATCAAGTTTTATAAAGTTGACTTAGGACGTGGCTTGTTTTAGGCAAACATTTAAATAATATTTTATGTAAGTACTACACGTTGCATCCTGTAGGATGACCATATCTAATATAATTTACTAGCACATTATAATATTAACTATTTGCAGGTTCTGAAGAAGACGTTATTACCAACGTTGAAACCTAGGTAAACAATAAAGTTAACCTGCAACTGTAGGCTGTATATTCTTATATAGTATTATTAACGTTTGGACCCTACTGCACCACGAGGGTCACTCCAAAAGAAATGCACGCTATTTTTGTAAAACTACAGTTTTCATTCTGCATAAGTGAAAGTTTTACAGTGTGTAGATACATCCTTCCCGCTTGTTTTCAAACTTAGTTCAACCTGTTCCCGTGAGTGGCGCCGTCACAGCATGTCTTCAAGGTGGCTGCTACACTTGAAGTTCGTCAGAAGCAACGTGCTGTCGTAGAATTCTTGTGCTGTGAAAACGAGACAGTGGGAAATATCCACAAGAGGTTGAAAATGGTATATGGAGATGCTGCTGTCGATCGCAGTACAGTTAGTCGGTGGACAAGCAGGTTACGTGACGAAAGTGGGCACGGCAATATTGAGGATTGTCCTCGCAGCGGCAGGCCTCGTACTGCACACACTCCAGACAATGTGCAGAGAGTTAACGAATTGGTGACTGCTGACAGACGCATCGCAGTGAACGAATTGTCACGCTACGTTGGGATAGGGGAAGGAAGTGTTTGCAGAATACTGAAAGTGCTGGCGTTAAAAAAAGTTTGTGCCCGGTGGCTTCCCAGTATGTTGACAGTGGCTCACAAAGAAACAAGAAAAACGGTATGCAGCGAACTTTTGGAACAGTACGAGAATGGTGGAGATGAATTTCTTGGAAGAATTGTGACAGGTGATGAAACATGGTTCCATCATTTTTCACCAGAGACGAAGAGGCAATCACTGGAATAGCATCATGCAAATTCACCCAAGAAAAAAAATTTCAAAACCACACCTTCTGCTGGAAAAGATATGGCTACGGTGTTTTTCCATTCCAAAGGACTCTTACTTGGGGACAGCATGCCAAGTGGAACCACCATAAATTCTAATGTATATATGACGACACTGAAGAAACTCGACTGAGTCGTGTTCCACAACATCGGCAAAAACAGGGTGTTTTGCTGTTGCACGACAGTGCACGGCCACACGTCAGTCAAAAACCATGGAAGCGATCACAGAACTCGGATGGACAACACTGAAACACCCGCCTTACAGTCCTGACCTGGCTCCATGTGACTATCATCTCTTTTGGAAACTGAAAGACTCTCTTCGTGGATCAAGGTTCGAAGATGATGACTCCCTTGTGCACGCTGCCAAACAGTGGCTCCAACAGGTTGGTCCAGAATTTTACCGTGCGGGTATACAGGCGCTGGTTCCAAGATGGCGAAAGGCAGTTGAGTGGGATGGAAATTATGTGGAGAAATGAAAATATTGTTCCTAAAGGATGTATCTACACACTGTAAAACTTTCAAACATGTAGAATAAAAGATGGATTTTTTTTTAAAAAAAATAGTGTGCATTTCTTTTGGAGTGACCCTCGTACTACAAGGGAAATGTTTCGAGTTTTGTTTTAGCCGTCCTTAGTGCCCTCAATACCTTCGTTCTCTCAGAACAGGTTCTCTTCTGCCTGTTCCTGTTTTCTTGGGTTTCTCCGGCTGGTCAGAAGTCCAGTCGTAAATTTTCTGTCTAAATACGCTGTAATATACACACACACAAACAAATAAACAAAAGACGCACCATAAAGGAATTATCAGAATGGGACAAAAATCGGTAGAAGTGATGTACGTGCACAGATAAACAAACGTTTACAGTTTCAGAAAAATTGGATGATCAATTCAAGAGAAAGAACTTCACAAATTGAGCAAGTCAGGAACGCGTTCCGCATCTCGTCCTTAATGCAAGCAGTTATCCAGCTTGGCCTTGATTAACAGAGTTACTGAGTGTCCTCCTGAGGGATATCGTGTCGAATTCCGCCCAGTTGGTGCGTGAGATAGTCAAAATCCAGAGCTGCTTGGAAGACTCTGCCCGTAATGCTCCCAGTGTTCTCCATTGTGATGAGATCTGGACAAGCAGCAGAAACTCTCGCCGCGTGCGGTCGAGCATTATCTTGCTGAAATGTAAGCCCAGGATGGCTTGCCATGAAGGGCAATAAAACGGGACGTAGAATATCGTCGTCGTACAGCTGCGCTGTTTGGGTGCGGTGGATGACAACCGAAAGGGTTCTGCTGTGAAAAGAAATGTCGCCCCTGACCTCAGTCCTGGCTGTCGAGCGGTACGGCGGGCGACTGTCAGATTGGTATGCCACCGCTGTCCATGGTATCACCAGACACGCCTTCGCTGGTCGTCGGGGCTCAGTTCGAAGGGGGTCTCATCACTGTAGACCTACTCCAGTCAACGAGATTCCAGGCTGGAGACGTTGTCCGTTGGGCAAGATATCAAGTTTGAAAGGATGACGCCACTATCTCAGACCCCATGGAAGCCCGCCTAACTGTCCCCCTTAGCATAATACTGTCCCCAGTGATCTGCGTCAGTGTCACGTTGCACGTTGTGAGCAGCCGTTCGCCTAGATGGTGGCGTTCTCACACAAAATGGCTCACCCGACCATCAGACGCGTTTCCACTGACCCACGGCCGGTGTCCACATCTACATACATCTACATACATACTCCACAATCCACCATACGGTGCGTGGCGGAGGGTACCTCGTACCACAACTAGCATCTTCTCTCCCTGTTCCACTCCCAAACAGAACGAGGGAAAAATGACTGCCTGTATGCCTCCGTACGAGCCCCAATCTCTCTTATCTTATCTTTGTGGTCTTTCCGTGAAATGTGAGTTGGCGGCAGTAAAATTGTACTGCAGTCAGCCTCAGATGCTGGTTCTTTAAATTTCCTCAGTAGCGATTCACGAAAAGAACGCCTCCTTTCCTCTAGAGACTACCACCCGAGTTCCTGAAGCATTTCCGTAACACTCGCGTGATGGTCAAAACTACCAGTAACAAATCTAGCAGCCCGCCTCTGAATTGCTTCTATGTCCTCCCTCAATCCGACCTGATAGGGATCCCAAACGCTCGAGCAGTACTCAAGAATAGGTCGTATTAGTGTTTTATAAGCGGTCTCCTTTACAGATGAACCACATCTTCCCAAAATTCTACCAATGAACCGAAGACGACTATCCGCCTTCCCCACAACTGCCATTACATGCTCGTCCCACTTCAGATCGCTCTGCAATGTTACGCCCAAATATTTAATCGACGTGACTGTGTCAAGCGCGACACTACTAATGGAGTATTCAAACATTACGGGATTCTTTTTCCTATTCATCTGCATTAATTTACATTTATCTATATTTAGAGTTAGTTGCCATTCTTTACACCAATCACAAATCCTGTCCAAGTCATCTTGTATCCTCCTACAGTCACTCAACGACGACACCTTCCCGTACACCACAGCATCATCAGCAAACAGCCGCACATTGCTATCCACCCAATCCAAAAGATCATTTTATGTAGATAGAAAACAACAGCGGACCTACCACACTTTCCTGGGGCACTCCAGATGATACCCTCACCTCCGATGAACACTCACCACCGATGACGTCGTGCCTACTACAATCCTAAATGACGATGTCGGGTCAACATGGGAACACTTAGGGGTCTTCTGCTGTGCAGCCCAACGTTCGAGAATGTGCACTGAACGGTGTGCCCCGAAAGAATTCTGATTGCAACTGCACCGTACTCTTTCGTCAGGTCAGCCACACATCAATCCCTTTCCCGATTTACAGATCGGGCAGTATTATGATGAAGAGTGGACGTCCAACACACTGACGCCTACTCGCTTTTCCACCGTCCTTAACCACTATCCGTAGACGCTCATGGCAGCTGCAAGCTAACAGCCGTGTTTACAGCTCTGTTCTGAGTTGGAAATTCGTCGATCGCGTCTCGAGGTTACAGTATTCTCAGGGATCCGAGCTTTTCGGGGAGTCGCGTGGTATCTGGAGCAGAGTTTTGACATCAGAGTGAACGCTGAAGCCGGCGGAAGTGCAACATTCACGTAGACAAGTGTTATGATGGTGAGGATAATGACATCATGAGGGCACTTAAAGAGAAGTTACGGTGTATGACTGGGATTTATTAGTACGTTGGTTAATAACGTTCAGCAGAGTGTAACGGCCACAGCAACATTGTAGTCAACAACTGTACTGGAAAGTGGCTTAAACTGGACTTCGCCTTCACCCCCGCCCCTAAAGCCAACCCTCCTGCTCTCTTGGTTCTGTATTCTCCTGAATGCTAGTGGTACCAAATGTGAACAGTAGTTTAGGCTTCTACCATTCTCTAGCAGAATACGTAGGTCGCCCCATTCACTTGTTACTTATCAGTTCGCCATTGGATGTTTTAACAACGGATCCAGTTTTATCAGTGTGCTATATTTTTCTCTGTTTCTCATACACATTGGTAGGTAAGCCTTTCAAATTATATCTACTGTTGAATAGTAAGATGTAAGGTTAATGGGCCGCGCGGAGTGGCTGCGCTGTTTGAGGCACAATGTCACGGATTGCGCGACCACTCCCACCGGAGGTTCGAGTCCTCCCTCGGGCATGAGTGAGTGTGTTGTTCTTAGCATAAGTCAGTTTAAGTTAGTTTAAGTAGTGTGTAAGTCTAGGGACCGATGTCCTCAGCAGTTTGGTCTCTTAGAAATTCACACACGTTTAAATATTTCTGTGATTAAACCGTTTCGTTTAGATGTATGGTTAAAACATATTTGGTCAGCAAAATTTGCGTGAACTAGACCCCCTTCAGTTGCTTAAACCGGAACTTCTACTTTTTTATTTTTAAAGTCTGCCTGTTTTAGTACACACTCTGCCTGGAATTTTATTTCAGATACCAAGAGGATAACTGGGAAAGTTGGTGAAACAAAGTAGAGTCATTCTATAATGAATAATTCTATAATGAATGACGCAGTTCAGAAAAAGATGGGGTGGAGGAAGTTAGCAAACGGTTTAATGTCGCAAAAAAAAAGTACTTACGAAGTTGTCTAACGTAGACGTACGCTATACCAGGGAAAACAGCAACACCAAAAAGTAGCCGACCTACAATTTTGGAAAAGACCTTGAAGAAGAGCTTGTTTACAATTTTCTTGCTATGAAAGCTACTTTCTTTGGAGCTACTCGTGTTGACTTGTGGAAGATGGCTGTATAGCTGGCAGAGAGAAATAACTTTGAACACCCTTAAAGCCGGAATTGCTGGTAAGACGTGGGTTAGTCTCCTTGTTAAAGGCGACAAAATCAAACTCTCAGAAATGAAGCCTACAGGAACATCCTATTGCAGGGGTCTTGAGTTCAGCAAAGAAAACACAGAGAAATTCTGTATTCTGATGGAAGATGTTATACTATTCCTGCTTTTAAACTAGATTATTTCCCTTGATTTAATACCTTTTTCTTATTTTGCTTAGTACTATTTTGATATTTGTATAAGCGGTCTCATCCTGAAAACTATTTTTCAAACTCGCCAAGTGTAAGGAGAGCCACGATTGCTGCGTCAGCAACAGGTTTTTATGTATCACATTGGTATCGTATGGTCCGTTCATATATGATGAGTTACTTTGCCGTGTTGAGGCTGCTTACCAGCTACATCGATGAGTTACTTGGTCACTAGAGTAGAAATGAAAATGGATGGCTGGTGTTGTGCAATTGGTAATATTTGAATAGACTTCGCGATGCCAAAGTGTAATGAGCTGCTGAAGAAAAATTAATAGTATTACACGCATTGTAGTGAAAGCGCTGTGACTCAGTGTAGCCACCTTTCAGTAGTTTTGGGGCACGCAACGTAACCAAACGCGGAGGAGTGATAGGTTGAAGGCTTCAAAATTCTGCTACTGTCTTCAGCAGTAAACTCTTTCACTCTATAGAACTGGGGTACTGCAAGTAATGTTAACAAATCTCTATCTACTCGCTTGCCCATAATTCTGCATTGTTTAAATATTTAACTACTGTTGTTATTTATTCTCATCAGTCTCAGAAGAATAAAATACCGACACTGCTTGTAACAGATGCACTGACGTCAAAGAGGACTGCTTCAGACCAAATCCAGCAAAAGAAATCCTGTGCCGTCAAAAAATTCCTGTTAGTATTGTTTATAGTTAACGGAAATACATTCAAAGCTGGTGACGGTTTATTAGGAAGGTATGTCTCTATTTTCACCAACTAAGAAATGGGTATCAACGTTCAATGGTGGCTGTACTTTCTATTAGAATAATCCACGTGAAGGATGTAACAAATTAACAGCCACACAATAAAAGCTAAAGTACTCTGTGTGATACTGAACGTAAGCAATGAAACATGTATGAAATGGGTGACGTCAAAGACTTATCAGACAAGTTTTATGCAATATGGATGTACATACTTTCAGTGTTGACTGAAAGTCATGCAAAACTGAATTCGTTAACAGTATTTAGATTGTTTGATGAAAAGATTAGGCTACAATCTATTATTTCAAACTATTTATTTTTCTGGCTCAGAAATGGATCTATCACTTCTTCTCAGAAATGAAAGGGCAGTCAAAACCGTAAGCGGCAGATACTGTTCCCATATCAAAAACGCGAAATTGACTTCATCTGCTGGAAAATGGAACGAAAGATGATCTTTCTTACTGATTACCATAGTATATTACGTAAATATTCTTTAGCAACGAGATAATAAAAAAGAAACATAAGGACAGTGTATCTCTTCAAAAAGGTGCTTTAATGATGAGAAAATGAACGGTTTGAAATAGGATTAGTGTTACATGCACTCTGTTCTTCATCTTTGACACTCTCCTACTTCCACCAGTCCCGAAAACTAACGAGATTTCCTGCGATAATATTTTTAGCTCTACTAAGAGGTTATGTCAGCCATTACGTGTATTTTTGCAGATCTTCCAGAATAGCATTTCTGAGAGGGAATCAGCATCCTGTCGAAACAACGGACAAAGTTCAGACACGTATTCGACAGTTAAGTACATTTACAATCTAAAAACTTAAGTTTTTGATTGCTAGGTCGAGATTTTTGCACCTCGTAACTTTCCCCATTTTATGCAACAAGAGTGAAACATCCACTGCCAGTGGTGAAAATCGCGTTTAAGAATCAATATAAAGCCGTAGGATCAACTGTGATAAAACATCCAACATTTGAATTTATGAACTGACTATTACTTCGCAAAATATGACATCTTTTAACTCCTAATTGCAGTCAATTGCTGTACTGCTGCGAGCAATATTCTTTCGAATATTGCTTGCTCAACAATACGGAGGTGTAACACATCTTCCAAGGGCTCGAGTAACCTTCGCTTCGATGCCAGAATAAGATCGGCGTATCAGTCATCTCTGCTGGGCAGTAAGAAAGGCGAAGTACCCAATCACGAGCAACTGAAGCTCGCAATGTGTGCCAAATGCATAATTACCTGTGACTGGCCACGGCTTCGTTCGAGCAGAACTTATCGTAGTCCAGTTATCCGAGGTCACCAACGGCGGCGCTCCACAGAATCTTGACGACTTCCAGTCCCGTCGTAGTAAGCAGTTTCTTCAAACGGGAAAATTTGAGAGGCTCGCCAGATTGCTCAGCCACGTCCTGAAACAAATACCAAACTGTTTCATAGGTTATATTGTAAAAAGGGCCTTAATTTAGAGAGCAAATGTGTGACTACAACAAGGGAAAGTGCCAGACTACATGCCGAAACATGCACTGTAATTTTTTCGCAGGAAGAATACAGCTAAAGGAAAGCAAATTCAGAATTGCAGCTGCTAAGATAGGTATTTTTAAAAAAATATTTAAAATTGCCAAGTTCATAGCTCGCTCGGCAGCTGGAGGAATGTAACATCCCTGCTGTACTTGTAACAGACAGAGCATGTGCCACAAGCAGGGCACATATCCTTGGTTGATGGCACATCGGTAAACAGATAACACGGCACAACGCGATCGTAATTTCTAAAGCGAATTTCAGTTTCCGTTGGTAGTTTCTCTGACACAGTTGTTCGGTTACTGTTAGTTCGAAACTGCAGTTCATTTAATATCCGTAATAATTAGCAGTTGCCACTGAAAACTGGCTAAAGTCGGATATAAACTCAGGCGAAATTTTTGCCAAGAACCTAACGGTGTTAAGAAAAGATAGGCTAAACAGGATTGGCGGTGGCCTGTTTGTTGCTGTTAGATGTAGTTTAACTTGTCGCTAAATTGAAGTAGATACTTCCTGTGAGTTAATATGGGCAGAGGTCATTGTTGGCAACCGGAATAAAATAATAATTGGATCCTTTTACCGACCTCCGAGTATAGATGATACAGTTGCTGAAAGGTTTAAAGAAAACTTGAGTTTGATTTCAAACACGTACCCGACTCATACGATAATTGTTGGTGGTGACTTTAATTTACCCTCGATATGTTGGCGAAAATACATGTATAATTCCGGAGGTACGCATAAAATATCATCCGAAATTGTGCTAAACGCATTCTCTTAAAATTATTTCCAGCAGTTAGTTCATGAGCCCACACGAATAGTAAACGGTTGTGAACACACACTTGACATCTTAGCAACAAACAATCCTGAGTTAATAACCAGCATCATAACCGATATAGGCGTTAGTGAACACAGAGTTGTCGTAGCGAGACTGAGTATTGTAATCCCCAAATCCTCGAAAATTAAGCGAAAAATATACCTACTCAAAAAACAGATAAAAATTCACTTGACGCCTTACTGAGAGACAATCTCCACTCATTCCAAATTTATAATATAAGTGTAGACCAGATGTGGCTTAAATTCAAAGAAATAGTATCGGCAGCAATTGAAATGTTTATACCAAATAAACTAACAAACGACGGAACTGATCCTCCCTGGTACAGCAAACGGGTTAGAACACTGTTGCAGAAACAACGAACAAACATGCCAAATTTAAACAGACGCAAAATCCCCAACATTGGCGATCCTTTTCAGAAGCTCGAAACTTAGCGTGGAATTCTATGCGAGACGCCTATAACAGTTTTCACAACTAAACTTTGTCTGGAAACCTGACAGAAAATCCAAAGAGATTCTGGTCTTATGTGAAGTTTGTTAGCGTCAAGAAACAATCAATGCCTTCTCTGCGCAATAACAATGGAGATACTATCGAAGACAGTGATGCCATAGCAGATTTACTAAACACAGCCTTCCGAAATGCCTTCACAAAAGAACACGAAGTAAATATTCCAGAATTCGAATAGAGAACAGCTGCCAACATGAGTAACGTAGAAGTAAATAGCCTCGGAGTAGTGAAGCAACTCAAATCATTTAATAAAATCAAGTCTTTTGGTCCAGACTGTATACCAATTAGGTTCCTTTCGGAGTATGCTGATGCATTAGCTCCATACTTAACAATCATATACAACCGTTCGCTCGACGAAAGATCAGTACCGAAAGACTGGAGAGTTGCACAGTTCACACCAATATTCAAGAAAGTTAGTAGGAGTAATCCACTAAATTACAGGCCCATATCGTTAACGTCGATATGCAGCAGGATTTTAGAACACATATTGTGTTCGAACATTATGAACTACCTCGAAGGAAACGGTCTATTGACATACAGTCAACATTTGTTTAGAAAACATCGTTCCTGTGGAACACAACTAGTTCTTTATTCACATGAAGTGCTGAGCGCTATTGACAAGGGATTTCAGATAGATTCCGTATTCCTGGATCTCCGGAAGGCTTTTGACACTGTACCAGACAAGCGGCTCGTAGTGAAATTGCGTGCTTATGGAATATCGTCTCAGTTATGCGACTGGATTCGCAATTTCCTGTTAGATAGGTCACAGTTCGTAGTAACTGACAGAAAGTCATCGAGTAAAACAGAAGCGATTTCAGGCGTTCCCCAAGGTAGTGTTATAGGCCCTTTGCTGTTCCTTATCTGTATAAACGATTTGGGAGACAATCTGAGCAGCCGTCTTGGGTTGTTTGCAGATGACAGCCGTCTTGGGTTGTTTGCAGATGACGCTGACGTTTATCGACTAAGAAAGCCATCAGAAGATCAAAACAAACTGCAAAACGATTTAGAAAAAATATCTGAATGGTGCGAAAAGTGGCAGTTGACACTAAATAACGAAAAGTGTGAGGTCATCCATATGAGTGCTAAAAGGAACTCATTAAACTTCGGTTACACGATAAATCAGTCTAATCTAAAAGCCGTAAATTCAACTAAATACCTAGGTATTACAATTACGAACGAACAACTTAAATTGGAAAGAACACATAGAAAATGTTGTGGGGAAGACTAACCAAAGGCTGCGTTTTATTGCAGGACACTTAGAAAATGTAACAGACCTACTAAGGAGACTGCCTACACTACGCTTGTCCGTCCTCTTTTAGAATACTGCTGCATGGTGTGGGATCCTTACCAGGTAGGACTGACGGAGTACATCGAAAAAGTTCAAAGAAAGGCAGAACGTTTTGTATTATCGCGAAATATGGGAGATAGTGTCACAGAAATGATACAGGATTTGGGCTGGAAATCATTAAAAGAAAGGCGTTTTTCGTTGCAGCGGAATCTTCTCACTAAATTCCAATCATCAACTTTCTCCTCCGATTGCGAAAATATTTTGTTGACACCAACTTACATAGGGAGGAACGATCAGCAAGATAAAATAAGGGAAATCAGAACTCGTACGGAAAGCTATAGGTGTTCATTCTTTCCGCGCGCTATACGAGATTGGAATAATAGAGAATTGTGAAGGTGGTTCGATGAACCCTCTGCCAGGGACTTAAATGTGATTTGCCGAGTATCCATGTAGATGTTGCTGTAGATGAGGTATCGCTAGATATTGAGAATGAAGATAACAGTGAAATGATTTTCTTTGTGATTTCTTCGTACGCGCTCGCCAATAGCATCTTTGTGCAGGATGCGGAGTTTCACAGTCATGTGGAATCCAAATTAAAAGCGTAGAGGAGTTGTCATAAACAGAGAACACTACAGAAACTTTCTCAGCTGACGTGAAGACGAAGTCTCTTGCTATCCCCCAAAACCCTCTGCAGAAAGCCAATTAGGTTTCGTGTAAGAATTCCTCTTAATCATTTCAAGAGAAAAAAGACAGTTGCTTGTGCAGTCTGTGAACGCTAAGACACATTCATATAAATTAATGTCAGTGATAAGTATTAATGGATTACTGTTCCTGGACATTTAAGTCCGTTTTCAGGGCATCAAGACAAGCTAAGAAAAATGATTAAAACAGGACTGTTAACGTGCAAAAAATCCTTTAATCGATGTACCAAAACCTGAAGAAAAAGGGAAAGAATAGTTTTCCGAAACGTCTTCCTATCATCTGTAGAAAATAATTCATTGCTTTTGTTGGACTCTTGATCTGACCATAACGACACATCTGTCTGTAGCAGGACGACGAAATGACATAATGTAATTCGGAACCCACACGGAACTAATAGTGTAATTCAGCCTCTCGATAAAAATAATTTCAACAGTGTAAAGCATTTTTCAGAAAACTGTCGTACGATGTAATTTCAGAGAGCTCTTCGTCATTTTAGGTTAATCAGCGGAACAGCATTGTTAAACT
The DNA here is from genome assembly GCF_023864275.1 of Schistocerca cancellata. Lineage (NCBI taxonomy): Eukaryota > Metazoa > Arthropoda > Insecta > Orthoptera > Acrididae > Schistocerca > Schistocerca cancellata. Next base: position 597,456,428 of record NC_064631.1, on the reverse strand, counting down.
TCAGCTTTTTCTACATCCTCAGTCTGCATCGCCACACTTTGCAAATTGCATCAAGTGTGTCCGGCACTCTGCACAGTATTCAGGACAACGGCCACGACCGTGACAAACTCCATTACAGTTCTGTATAAATAAAACTAAAAATTGCTGTAAATTACTGAATGCATTAAGGTTTCTTTTGTCAGGTGTGCTTGGCCTAAGGCAAATGTTGCCTTCGTTATTCACTAGATACTTCGCATTTTTGTGACGATTACAGGGGGAATAAACAAGGAACTGTTTACTTTTTAATAAACTATACATTATAGAAAAATTATAAGACCTGTGTAATAAGAATTGTGATAAAATATTTAATGTCAACAAATTAAAGTCCCAAATGATGAAAAGCGTCTGTAATGTAACATTATGCATCGCCTCTATTTGCTTTCCTCTGCTAGTCACTTGGGGAACAATTACATCTGCAAAAGTTAAGCTGTCGTTATAACCTACAAGTTATTAAAGAAAGTTAATGATTTGAGAAGTTTTTAGTGTGCCTTAAGTGCTTAAAATTCGCAGCCTGCTCTTTGGACTTGGCGTTACGCGGCGGTACGTTCTCTTGTCACGGCCGCGTCTGCTTGTCTACTGATTCGCGTACTAGGCAGGATGGGCTACACAAACCACTGTAATGAGCGGTTCCACGTGCGGCAAAAATGAGGAACATAAAAAAAATAGTTGCAGTGTGCCTTAGCAGATATAATTTTGACAATGCGTTTCTTTCGGTGTATTACTGCTCTGTGAAAATTTTCAGGGTTGATTTCGGCTTACCGGATTTCACCATTCCCTTGCAAGTCCCTGTGTCAATTGTAAACAAGTAATCCAATTCTCTGCTACGCTTTCCTCTAAACAAAAAAAAAAAATTAATGCGTCCAGACTGCGATGACTGTTTTGAACAGCGCACTGTGCTAATAGGTACCACGTGTTTTCTTTTTTGAAACAATTACCTATAAATTGGCTCCTATAGGGGTATCTACAGTTTATCGTGAACTCTTGAAACACGCTGCATTCTGGCGTTTCCCGCGATAAACACTCATTCCCTACGGTGAAAGAAGAGGTAAGTGTCAGAAATAATCGTATGATCTAATGGGGATAGAAACTCAGAATTAAAGACTCGCACATAACAACAGTCATCGCACCCTCCAAACTATACGCCAATTATTTGTTGCCTTCTGCATCATATGATTACCATTTTTCAGTGTCTGAAAGAGTACTGAACAATTTATGATTCTACCTTACTCCAAAAATCTCAGTTATGAGACCGACCGTATATCCCAACAGCTTGAAGAATTTTGCAGTAACGCGTTTTACTTCGTGTTGACGAAATTGCCGAGCGATGCTTTAAAGAATATATGAGGATGCTCGAGTCTGTTCATCGAAACTAATCAGTACATCAAATAATACGCGAGCCGTGGCAGCTTATCTGGATGCTACACACAGCAAAAAAAGTTTTGCGTCACCTCGGTTCCGAGAGTTCCGGAGCCTGTACGGAAAATTGGAATACATATCAACATAAACATCATTTCCGCCCATTTTATTTCTCATGAAAACCACACATTGCATGTTGTACCACCATACAGCGAGACCTTCAGAGGTGGTGGTCCACATTGCTGTACACATCGGTACCTCTAACACCCAGTAGCACGTCCTCTCGCATTGATGCATGCATGTATTCGTTGTGGGATACTATCCACAAGTTCATCAACGCACTGTTGGTCCAGACTGTCCCACTCCTCAACGGCGATTCGGCGTAGATCCCTCAGAGTGGTTAGTGAATCACGTGGTCCATAAACAGCCCTTTTCAGTATATCCCAGGCATGTTTGATACGGTTCATGTTTCGAGAACATGCTGACCACTGTAGTCGAGCGATGTCGTTATCCTGAAGGAACTCAATCACAAGATGTGCACGATGGGGGCGCGAATTGTCGTCCATGTAGAATAATGCCTCGCCAATGTGCTGCCGATGTGGTTGCACTATCGGCCGGAGGATGGCATTCACTTATCGTGCAGCCGATACGGCGCCTTCCATGACCACCAGCGGCGTACGTCGTCCCCACATAATGCCACCCCACAACAGCAGGGAACCTCCACCTTGCTGCACTCGCTGGACAGTGTGTCTAAGGCGTTCAGCCTGACCGAGTTGCCTCCAGACACGTCTCCGACGATTGTCTGGTTGAAGGCATACGCGACACTCATCGATGAAGAGAACGTGATGCCAATCCTGGTCCATTTGCTATGTTGTTGGGCCCCTATGTACCGCGCTGCATGGTGTCGTGGTTGCAAAGATGGACCTCGCCATGGACATCGGGAGTAAAGTTGCGCATTATGCAGCCTATTGCGCACAGTTTGACTCGCATCACGACGTCTTGTGGCTTCACGAGAAGCATTATTCAACATGGTGGCGTTGCTGTCAGGGTTCCTCCGAGCCATAAACCGTAGGTAGTGGTCATCCACTGCAGTAGTTTACCTTGGGCGAGGAATGTCATCGACAGTTCCTGTCTCTCTGTGTCTTCTACATGTCCGAACAACATTGCTTTGTTTCACTCCGAGAGGCCTGGACTCATCCCTTGTTGAGAGCCCTTCCCGTCGCAAATTAACAATGCGGACGCGATTGAACAACTTATAGCACAGATGAAGCAAGGAGCTACCAGCGGTGTCTCGTTAACGACCGTTTACGAACGTTGCTGCGTATGGATGTCCGCAGTATGCATCAATGCTGACTGCTGTTCATAGGCGACGAAGGCTGGATTTCGCACGCCAGTACTGCCGCTGGACGCCCACTGAGTACCGACAGATGGCCTTCTGAGATGTATCGCGTTATGCTCCATCGGCATGAAACTTCTGGAAGCAAACCACCCTACGCATATTTTCCTCGGCACGATGGCATTTACCAGCAGGACAGTGCAACGTATCACACAGTTTGAGCGTATGTGCGTTTTTTGAAGTGTACTAGGATGATTTTACCGTACTCTTCTGGCCAACAACTAAACTAAACTCCGCCAGAAGCTCACGGGATTTCACCTTCATCGAAAATCTGTGGGATCACCTCGATCGGGCTTTAAGCGCCATGGATCCTCAACCGAGAAACCTAGAGCAGCTGGCCACAGCAAGTGGAGTCGGCGTGGCTCCACATCCCTGTGGGTGCCTCTCAGAACGCCATTGACACCCTCCCTGCTCGTCTGGCAGCGGCCCGCGCTGCAAAAGGTGATTATCCAGGCTTCTGACAGGTGGTCACGTCAACGTGACTGGACGGTGTAATAACTTACGTCTGTAACGAGATTCGACCATAAAAACGTTCGTTATGCTATCAAGGCGAATACAAACTGTGTTACCACACTTGTTCAGTTAGTTGCAAACAAGAAAGGGAAAAGTAGTTGCATATCAACTTTTGTCAGAAACTGCATTTTTTAATGATTAGCAGAACTTTAAAGTCATGGAACTCACTGCCGGAAATGAATGCACTTTACAGGAAAAAGCTGTTCAATCCACAACAACCAGTCAGTTGCATGATCTGTTGATATTGTCTGTTTACGTTCTTATATTGGTAACGCCATGTAGCGCTCTGTATGAACATCACTGGCTATGCTGTGTGCAATCTGCGGCTGGTTTGCATTGTTGGAATTTGCTGTTGTAGTGTTGGGCAGTTGGCTGTTAGAGCGTAGCGTTGCGCAGTTGGAGGTGAGCCGCCAGCAGTGGTGGATGTGGGGTGAGAGATGGCGGAATTTTGAGAGCGCATGATCTGGACGTGTGTCCGTCAGAAAAAAGAAATTTGTAAGACTGGATGTCATGAACTCATATACATGACTTTTGAACACTATTAAGGTAAATACATTGTTTGTTCTCTATCAAAATTTTTCATTTGCTAACTATGCCTATCAGTAGTTAGTGCCTTCAGTAGTTAGAATCTTTTATTTAGCTGGCAGTAGGTGCGCTCGCTGCGTTGCAGTAGTTCGAGTAACGAATATTTTTGTGAGGTAAGTGATTCATGAAACGTATAGATTATTGTTAGTCAGGGCCATTCTTTTGTAGGGATTTTTTAAAGTCAAATTGCATTGCGCTACAAATATTGTTTGTCAGTTTAAGCACAGTCATTTATAATTTTGCTAAGGGGATGTTTCAATATCATGTGACCGTGACGTCGTCAAATGGCAGCCGGGTCAGTGAGATATGCGGATGCTGTGGCGTTAATCACAGCGACAGGTCACGTGGCACTACTAGTCTTACGACTTCTAGCTACCGTCTACGGCGTGCGTATTTAAATGCACGCAAGCTCTCGATAACGCAGGACAAAGTTAATCCCTTTAGTGGGTTCCTTAAATTTCGATGACATATTGGTTACAGGAGCGTAGTAAGCCTTCTATTAATGCAAACTGTATTTCAATACTGACTCTTGTATATTTTCTGCCTGCAATAAAAAGGATCAAAAGTATAAACTTACCTTCTGAATTGCTTCCCGATAGAACACATTTCCAACGCCAGTCATTCAATGTACACTGTATGCAGTTCATTATATATAACGGCTCTCTTTTTAAATGAAAGTTATGGTCAATAGATACAAAATTAAACAAAAAATTATATAAATCAATGACGTAGCGAGTAAATATCAGAAAACTGACTTCCACGTCACTCAGATAGTTGTTTCCACACCAGTACATAAGCATACTATACTTAAATACTGTACTGTTATACAAAGTCATATCGATAACAACTTCAGACTTTATAGAAATTGCACGAACCCTTGTAAAAACAGATACAGTGTCATCTTCAGGTAATTTACGTTTACGGTGAGTAGGTACACCCAACAGTTTATGAACAAAAAAAAAATCCCTGCAATATTAGATGTAGTCGCCTCTTATGGTTGAGTAACCATAAAATTTTGCTATGCAATAAAATAAAGTGGCAGAAAACTTTCTAAACTTCTATCACATGAACGTAATACAGAACATCAATATCAGTAATCAATCAGTAATCACTGAATTCACAGAGAAATCCGGAGGACAGGATACTGAGGTGAGGTGAGGTGCAAGGAAGTCTAAACAGAGAAAGGAAGAAATCTCTTCTCGACTATTGACAAGATCTATACGTAGTTCAGTTAATGATTTGTTACTTCTCTAACTTCTTGGACTATACTTAAATACTACGATACAGAGTCATATCACCACTTCATAGAACTTCCACGACTCCTGATACAAACAGATACTGTACCATCTTTAGATAATTTACACATACGATGAGTTCGTACGCACATAGATTTATCAATAAATATTTCCCTGAAACATTAGTTCCAGTCGCCACTTCAGACTGGGTAATATGAATGTTGGTACTGCAAATGTGCAAATGTTGTTGATGTTCCATATGATTCAACTGTGCTTCGAAGTGGGAGTGTTGATTTGGCATTAACTGGTGTTGATATTCAATCTGGTCAAGTTTAGCTTACTGTCACTATTGTTCGTGTGAATTCTGCATTACGTTCAAGTACTACCAGCTTGGAAATTTTTCACCTCGTGATTCGGTTACTTCCCGAACCTTTTTGGTTACTGAATCTGAAGCGGCGACTGGAATTCATGTTTCGTACACGTCGTTCACTGAAAAATTCAAATACTACTGGCCTGTGGAGTGCAGCTCAGTTCAGTGGTCCAGACAAGCCAACCAACGTGTTGTCATAAGCTTGTTGCGAAACCCGCCTCAACAGCAGCTCTCAACGTGAACGCCGTCTTTTGCCTCACGGGGACTGTAAAGCTCGATGAAAACTCGGTGGCGCGACTTCACTTTCCATCCCCAGTCACTGCAAGTGTCCAACAGGCCGCACATGTTTATCGACAGGCCACAGACACTATCGCCCAGCCGTCGAAAACATCGCGCACTTGTGGCATGACGACTAATGGCGTCGACTGCAGATCCTCACAAGTAGAAAGTTCTCCCTGAATTAAGTATCTCTTCAAGAAGTAAGAACAGGGGTGCACTCGCCTCGATGTGACTTGGATTCTTTCGGGTTCTCTGCCGAAGAGATTAAACGACATTACGGAGAAAACATAATTCTGCGTTTTTTAAAAATATTTTGTAGACTTGTACGAATACGTATTAACAAAAGCTTTTCTGTGCGAACAAACGTAATTCATTTTGGTTTCATTAAAACTTTTGTTTCGTTGATGCTTGTTTAGAGCATTTTCAAGCAAATGTCTTGGCTTTGTGAAAAGCGTGATTTAGAATGATGTGTAACAGAAGATTCCAGTGTTGGAGACATGAGTACTTATATCCATGTTTGTGTTAAGGCTTTATATGGGTCCCAATGATATTGTACTGACTGCTACGGTTCATTAAACTAATGAGCCGAGTAAGTTATTAAAGAAATTAATAATCAAAATACAGAAATCATCACAAATTAACAATAAGGTCATAGAATCTGTTAATGCAGTTTTGCGTTTAGGGCAGTTAAGGACAACGGGCAATAAAGACAGCTGTAAAAATGGTCTTGAATGCCACGCGGGGTAGCCGCGTGGTCTAGGACGCCTTGCCGTGGTTCGCGCGGCTTCCCCCGTAAGAGATTCGAGTCATTCCTCTGGCATGGGTGTGTGTGTTGTCCTTAGCGTAAGTTAGCTTAAGTTAGGTTAAGTAGTGTATAAGCATAGGGACCGATGACCTGAGCAGTTTGGTCCCATAATAACTTACCACAAATTTACAAAAATTTCTTGCATGTGTGCGGTAAAATAAAACGAGGTTCCAAAACCAATCTTCCAGCTTGTCTGAAATGGAGAGTTGACTGTCAGTGTGTGATATCAGTTTTTACACAGGCATTCAATCAGAAAACCAGTTAAGATCTGAAGGCTGATCAGCAAACAATGGAGAGATGCATGATGGAACTTACTGGACAAGACAAGAAACCAAACAAATGGATCAGGATTAAAACTGGAGTGTTCGACGCAAGTGTGTGTGTCATGAAACTAAAATATTGTTAAGTAGCATGTACAGTGGGATGAATCGATGGTAGCCGACTGAGGAAGTTCTCTGCTCGATCCAAGAGGTGAGAAAACCGAGAGGACGGAAAAATAGAAGGTGAGGAGAAGGCAGTTGAAAACACGCAGTGCCAAAAGAGACCATATCGCTGGAGAATGAAATTCCTGAAAGCCCTGTAGCACATCTTCTTGCAATGAAAGTCGATTGGCTGTTGAGGATGAAGAAGGGTCCTCATCTACATCTACACCTATACTTCCCAAGTCACCTTACAGTGTGTGGCCCAGGGGTATTTCTGGTACAATTCTCTGCTCCCCCTTCCCTGTTCCATTCGAGAATGGCATGTGGGAAAAACGATTGCCGGCAAACCTCCATATTAGCAATAATTTGTCGGATATTCTCGTTGGGTCATTTGGCGAGACGTATATAAAACAAAGCAATACGTTGCCTAGTGTTGGTGGAACGCACTCTGTCGAAATTTCAACAGTAAAACTCTGCGTCATGCACAAATCCTTTCTTGTAACGTCTTGTAGCGTTTTTCGAGCCTCACCGTAGCGTTCTCGCACTGATTAAATGATCCCGTGCCGACGCGCTGCATTTCGTTCGATATCATCTATCTCTTTCATTAATCCAACCTGGTAGGGGTCAAAGAGTAAACAACAATTCTGAGGAATAAGTCGACCTAGTGTTTAGTGAGAGTACGAAACGTCTAAACATTATTCATTGGGAATTACCTTGGTGTTTTTTTAACAACACGAATGGAACTAACTTTTGCCGGCATCGACAATGTGCAGAATCGTGTTTGGAAGAAATTCTCTAATATACAATTATGCGATATCTAGCTTCGAAAGTGACTTATATTTGCAGCTTGGCCGGCCGGTGTGGCCGAGCGATTCTAGGCGCTTCAGTCCGTAACAGCGCGACTGCTACGGTCGCAGGTTTGAATCATGCCTCGGCATGGATGTGTGTGCTGTCCTTGGGTTAGTTAGGTTTAAGTAGTTCTAAGTTCTGGGGGACTGATGACCTCAGATGTTAAGTCCCATAGTGCTCAGAGCCAACTGAGTCATTTGCAGCCGCCGCAGTTGAGTGGACAGCGCGCCGGCTTGTCAAACCGAGAGGGCCCCGGGTTCGATCCTGGCTGGGTCGGAGATATTCTCCGCTCAGGGAATGGGTGCTTGTGTCATCTTCATCATCAGCATTTCATCCTCATCGATGTGCAAGTCGCCAGTAGTAGTAAAAGGGTTTTTGTAACATTTTTGATATGAAATCGATATGAAATTAATTAAATTGATCAATTAATCACTCCCCCAAACCACCCCCGCCCCCCCACCACGTCCACTCCCACCCCCAGATGACGTCTCGTGTTTTCTCAGCTGCATGTGATCCCCGGCTCCCTACTGCCCCCCCCCTCCCCGCCCCCACCACATCTCTCACAAACCTACCCTATTGGTGGGAACTACGAATTTTGGCGGCAATTTCGAATTTTGGTGGGAATTTCTAATTTTGGCGGAAATTCATTGTCCCAGGGCTGTGCTGAATTCCAGCCCCACCCAGGAACTGATGATAAATTAAAATTGGTGGTACCCTTTCCGAGACTCGAACCCTGGTCCACCTGGGCCGAAAGCCCAAGTGTATCCCCCTAACACAACTAAACCTCCAGAGGCGCTTGGAATTGATGGGAAATTAAAATTGGCAGTACCCTTTCTAGGACTCGAACTCTGGTGCTCCTGGATGCAGCACCAGAGTTCGAGTCCCAGAAAGGGTACTGCCAATTTTAATTTTCCGTCAATTCCTGGGTTCTGGGTTGAGAGGGATGCCGGCAGAGCCCTGGGACAAAGAAATTCCCGCCAAAATTCGAAATTCCCACCAAAATTCGAAATTCCCACCAAAATTCGAAGTTCCCGCTAAAATTCCTGCCAATTGGGTAGGTTGCTCAGAGGGGGTGGGGAGGGGGGTAGGAGGGGGCTGGGGCACACATGCAACTGAGGAAACACATGACATCATGTGGGGGTGGAAGTGGGCGGGTTTGGTTGGGGGTGGGCGGGGGGCGGTGTGATTAAATGATCAATTTATTTGATTTTCATATCAATTTGATATCAAAAGTGTGCTACAAACGCCTTTATACTACTACTACTGTCGCCGAAGTGGCGTCCCCTCAAAGTACTTGCACCAGACGCTCAGGCCTACACGCCGGGAGGCCCTCGCCACACGACATTTCATTTCATCGTTTATTATTCAAATAGCGTTGCAATCCACAACTAGGAATGACTTACGTCGACTGAAACACACTATTTGGGATTATGAAGTTATTTAGGATAAAACATAAGAAGCGAAAGACTGTCTAGAACTTTAATGGAAACCAAACTGCAGTCAGCTGAGAGAAGGGGCAATAACTGAGAAGGGAGTAGACAGGGTTGTACCCCGCCCCCTCCCCCCATGTAATACAGTCTGTCCATTAAGCAAGCAGTAAAGGAAATTAAATAGAAGTTTCTAAAGGGAACCAGAATTAATGGAAGAGAAATGAAATACTCAAAGTGATATCTCAGATTTTCTCGGAACAAGTGATTAATAGTGTGTTTCAGATGTTATGCTGATTTGTTATTTCCACTTCATGCACAATATCCACAAAATGGGAACAAAAACTCAGCATAACACAGAAGCACACTATTAGAAGTTTTAAATGTTTGCCAACGATATAGTAAATCTGGCAGTGACGGCCAAGGCCTTGAGAGATCAGTTGACTTGAATGTATTGGTTTCTTGAAAATGAGTTACAACAAGAATAGCGACAAAATTATAACAATAGTAATGGATTGTAAGTGGATTAAATCGGGTGATGCTGAAGGAATTAAATTACTAAAGAGATGCTAAAAGTAGTCGATCAGTTTTGTTATTTGGGTGATGGCCGTAACAGAGAGGATATACAGGGCTATTACAAATGATTGAAGCGATTTCATAAATTCACTGTAGCTCCATTCATTGACATATGGTCACGACACACTACAGATACATAGAAAAACTCATAAAGGTTTGTTCGGCTGAAGCCGCGTTTCAGGTTTCTGCCGCCAGAGCGCTCGAGAGCGCAGTGAGACAAAATGGCAGGAGCCGAGAAAGCGTATGTCGTGCTTGAAATGCACTCACATCAGTCAGTCATAACAGTGCAACGACACTTCAGGAAGAAGTTCAACAAAGATCCACCAACTGCTAACTCCATTCGGCGATGGTATGCGCAGTTTAAAGCTTCTGGATGCCTCTGTAAGGGGAAATCAACGGGTCGGCCTGCAGTGAGCGCCGAGTGTGCGAGGCTTGATGTCTGCCGAATCACTAAAGGGGCACATAGCGAACATTTGTGAATGCCTAAAAAAACTTTTTGAGTTTTTGTATGTGTGTGCAAAGCATTGTGAAAATATCTCAAATAATAAAGTTATTGTAGAGCTGTGAAATCGCTTCAATCATTTGTAATAACCCTGTAAAATCCAGACTGGCAACAGCAGAAAAATGTTTCTGAAAAAGAGACATTTATTAAGAAACAATATAAATTTAAGTATATGTTGACTGGTACAGAGAGCACAACAGCAACCAGCCACTATTTACAATGCTATTTATTTATTTAAATAGTACCGTTGCCGGTTTAGACCCGAAAGGTTCATCTTCAACGGCTAGTTCACGTTAAGATACATTTTACATCAGCTTTCACTTTTTTTTTTTCCCAAGTGATGAAATATCCTTTGGGTGGTGGTGTCCTACAACCAAAACAAGCTGTGAGACAATGTCTTTTTAACTGTAATCATGCCTCACAACTCTTTTAAATGACGCAAACAAATTATTCTAGTGGGGATGTTTTGGTTACTTACGTTGAAAGAAACCGCATCATTACGTTCCAGGTTCCAGTGCTGACTACCTGTGATCATGCAGCAGGGAATAGTGTATACACACTTTCTTAAGCGTACTTGTACACATAATCTGAAGCACCAGTCATACCAACCAAGAAATTTCACCTCAAGGAAGTATGTACACAAAGATGGCGACATCGCAACGATAACAATGCCAAATACTTCCACTTTCGTATGTATATTGTGTGTGTGTGTGTGTGTGTGTGTGTGTGCGTGTGTGTGTGTGTGTGTGTGTGTGTGTGTGTGTGTGACAGTAGGAATTTGCAAATTACTGATGTTCCATTACTTATTACTGATATTAAAAGAAACTGATTAAAATTAAGATAAATAAATAAATCATCCAGTTTGTTGTTAAGTGATACAGTAGTATTATGGTGTACATTGGAACCATAAATCATAAGGGATAGATGAAATTTATTGGTGTGTGAATGGTCCTTCAGATTATTTGTATAAATATACTTAAAAAGTGCATCATACAGTCTTCGCTGTTGCATGATCATAGGCAGTCAGCACTGGAACGTAATGACGCAGTTTTTTCAACATACGTAACCAAACCATCTGCACTAGAATAATTTGTTTACATCATTAAAATCGTTGTGAGGCACAATTACAGTTGAAAAGACATAGTCTCACATCTTGTTTTGGTTGTAGGACACCACCACTCCACGGAAATTTAGTCATTTGGAAAAATAATAAGTGAAAGCTAATGTAAAAAGTGTCTTAAAGTCAACTAGCCGTCTGAAGATAAACCTTTTGGTTCGAAACCGGTAACGGCGCTATTTAAATAAATAAATAGCATCGTAAAAACTGGATGGTTGCTGTTGTCTTCTCTGTAAAAGTCAGCCTATATTTTGTACACAGCCACGGGCTCAGAACGTCAGTTTTCGACAAAGTAGCATAAAGTTGAGTGTTAGGAAGTCTTTTCTGAAGATATCTGGAGTGTAGCCTTGCTCAGGAGTGAAATTTTGACGATAAGGATTCCAGACAAGAAGAGAATAGTAGCTTCTGAAGTGTGATGTTACAAAGGAATGCTGAATATAAGAATTGTAAGATAGAATAATTACTGAAGGGTTAATTAATCGAGTTGGGGGGGGGGGAAGGTGGAGGGAAGCGAAGAGCTTTGAGGTTCAATTTAACAAGGGAAACGATAGGTTCATAGAACATTTCCTGCGGCATCTAGGAGTCACTAATTTGGTCATGGAAGGAAGCTGGAAGGGAAGGGGGGCACAGAAGTTGGAGAGGGAGGCAAAGACTCGGTAATAAGTTCAAATGGATGTGGGAAGCAGTAGCTACGAAGAGACTTCCGCAGTACAGACTACGGAGCTGCTTCAAAGCAGTCTTCCGACCAAGGACCACGACAACACGAACTGGTTCAAAAGGGACATAACTGCACTGAGGCTGCAAGCGCTACTGCCCGTTATTGTTTCACATGAGGGTGCGTAGCAGTCATGAGTCTTGTATTAATGCCCTGAAAACATTACCATTTGTATAAAAATTGATCCAAGGATGAAAAACAGTGTTATCCGACTGCTATTAATGAAATATGAGGTAGTAAACATACGTGCTTAGTGCAACAAAATATGTAAAGGGAGATCTTTAACATGAATTACAGGAAACCAGTTCATATCTAATATCTTCAACGCTTCTAGTACATCCTAAAAGTGTAACTGCATCTCCTGCTGAAGAAAGGACTCGTGGAACGTCGATGTGATTGCACCCTGTAAGCTTTAATTCCTAACGACAAGAAGCACAAATCAAACAAACACAAAACGTCTATGTATCGAGGACTGCAATACGTGTTTTGAAGTTCTCTGCAACTCACACCGACCTTGTTTGGCTGAAAAATTACATATAAAGAAGAAAATAATTTGTGTGATGCAGGCAGTTTAAAGAACTTTTAATTCTGCTGAAGGCAGATCATTTGCATTAAGCTTTGCTCGCACTAGCTACTAACGCGAAAAAAGGCTAGACGAGCACATATTCAAATGAACATAAAAGATCGTAAGACTGAGAAATGACTTCAGGAGGAAAATAATTCAAGAGAGATTTGAAGTTAACTTCACTTATTATTCTACAAACGGGCATGAAAGTTCTCGAACAGGTACACATATACTCCAAGGGATATACATGTATATACAAAGCAAACCTTAACGAAAGCATAAAACTAATCCCACATGCTTTCAAACCAAAAAGCAGCTGATACGTGCAGATGAGTGAAGCAAGAATATATACGAATCCTCGCAAAATCAGGCAAAAACGCGAATCGAAAGAAAGGCTGACTTTGCTTGCGTAAAATCACATTTGCAAACCTGAAAATTACGTAACAAAGAATTATGCCAATGCAACGACAAAAAGCAACGCTCTCACCATAAAGCTTTAACGCTGCAACTTTTAAACGCCCATATTAGTAATAAACAAGACAAAATGTCTGAAGTTAACAAACCGTCTGCAGACGGCGTCTCCACATGACAGTATTCGAGCTCGAAACTCGGTGTCGAGCAACATAAATGGCTGACATAGTTTTGAACTCAGACTACAGCTTGCAGATATGCTTATCACCATACAACAAGAGGCACGAGTTCTGTAACGAGATCATGGACTGTATAATCTTTGAACCATGTGAGTAACTCGCAACTCACTAAATGAAACGTAATATGAAATACGATTCTAACTGATGGTTTTCGAGGCATACGGCTATAAAAATTTTCGTGGATGTGTACCCTTTGTAAACGCTACCATCCTTAACACCAGAAAGCCATGACAAAACTATGAAGAAAAATTGTAGTCAGACAAAAGGGATGAAAAGCTACAGTATGTAAGCTCAGACGCAGTCGAGAGCGAAATAAATACACAAATTAGTGTAAGCCAGTAAACAGAAGTTCCCTCTTCAAAACTTCAGAGAATCTGAAGGAGAAAATCACTACCGTTATTTGTGTGTAAATCATGGTTTCTAAAACAATTCCGCGGGGATTGAATAAGTGCCCCGCGAAGAACTTTTAATGACACGATTTTTTGACGTCACTAATTATTTTTTGAAAATTTTAGTATTGTTTTTGTATAATTAATTATGGTTTATAACTGAAGTAATCATTTTACAAAATATGTTTTTCTGGTTTTTTAAATATTAACCTTCAAAATAAACAAGGTGTTCAGAGTACCAGAATTTTCAGTGTTCCGTGAGATGAAACACTAGGGATATCCATGGTGTACATGAAAATACCATAAACCTCATTAGCCTAAGATCGCTCTAGTGATCAACTAGGTGGTGTTAATAGTCCAGTAGGATTATGATTTGGGTTTGCGACTGGTAATTATGTAAAAAAAAATCAAATTAAAACACTTATCTATGTTAGATACTTTCATTTTCTTACACAACTCTTTTCCAGGGCGTTATTGTTTATAATGTATGAACTTCGTACCATAGTATATAAAGAAGTTGTGAAAGGAAGTGCAATGTGGACAACTGGCTATATCCAGAAAACGAAATTCTCATGTACTCGGCTATTCGACAAGAAGATGAGGGTGTAAGCCGTCGAAACGCATCATCGAAGAAAATAAGTGACTGACACTCAAATAAGCGTTTCAATTTGCCTTTCACGGTAGGTAGTGTTCTAGTGGCATCACATTTGTAGTTCCTGCGAGCAGGACTGACCGGCTTTGCCCGTTGTAACCACCGGGGCAGACTCTCAGACGCTGAAAGAAACGCAGAGTACCGTAAGCCCTTGTGCTAGACTGGTACAGTACCAGAGCGTTACGTCGGAGCTGGTTGAACGAGGCCGTGCTCCAACGAAAGCAAGAAATATGAAAGGAAAGTGGCTGTTCTTATTTGAGTGCGCTCAAAGGAAATACCTAGAAGATATTTCGAGGATGTTACTGCAGCTTTTGAGTAGCAACTGTATCCGTTAGTTGGCGCGAAGGTCGTAAAAGTGTCGACAGCGCGTAACAGATGACGGCAAATTGTCTAGCACAAAGCTGGGCCCGTTTTCCTTTTTTGCGGCGGCTGGTCGGACGCCTCGGTTCAGGGCTGCGACCTCTGGCCGCGCACGTATTGTGCACGTGCACGTGAACGAGAGCGGAGGAGCGCTGGAAATGCAGGCTGGAGCCTCTATGCGGCGAGTTCTCTGCTTATGCTCGTTTGTGACTCTTCTCGTCCACGTGATCTTGGGAAATGTAACGGTACAGAATATATCTTTCTACGTTTCACCTGCATTCTTAGCTTTGGTAACCATTCTCCTTGGAATAGTCTCATCGTCGCCGACAAGAGGATGTCCTCAAAGAGGTCTATTTGTAGCCATTATATCTTATGTATTTCTGTCATGTGTGTGCTTTTGCATTATCTGCTCTAAATGGAGACAATATGTTTTTTACATACCCTTTACACTAAATTTTGCACTAGTGATCTTGCACGCACCTCAGCTTCTGTCTCGGTGGACCTGGGTTTCTTATCATTAGCAACGAACACACCTACCCTTTAGTCACCCTTAAGATACGCTTGTACGCATAATTAAAATCTCGCTGACGATCAGTTCCAGGTGTTACTCAACTTGCTACAACAAATATTATGACGAGAGGTCTATTACTATTTTGCAGTGCTTCGAACTCTGATAGCTTTTGAAGACTATGTCAGCAGCTTAACACTAGGATTTTAATAGTCTGATGGAATTTCCTTGTGTCTTACACTAAAACAAAGGGGACTTCAGTAATGGACGGAGACTCTAATCAGAAAAACCTTTGTGTGGACTTCACACATAGTCAGCTACATACGTAGCAGCGTTGCGCGGGGAATTTTTACCCCTGTGAGTTGCCATTCCTGCCAGACGCAACGGTGACTGAAGATAAGGGATGGGCAAATCTACCGTGGATGAAGAACTAGTATGTCCGGCTGCAAGACATTCGACTTGGGTTCACGGCGCTGATGCCACCACTAATAGCCAATGCGTGTACTCTCACAACCGCAGTCTCTAAGGAAGTTAACCTTTTTTATCATTTTCATTTACTAAGAAAACACTGACTATCTTTGCCTTATCATGTCTACCTTTGCGTTACAATCTTTGGAATCAGTAACATACTTGAACGTGGGCTTCTCAACCGAAACCTAGGTTGTGCAGTAACCATAATAAAATTTGTGAAACAAGGAAAAAACTGTGTTTTTAGTGAATTAAACCATTCTCCCAACAATGTGATTTTTTTCTAGACCTTTCTCATTCCTTTTTCGGCACCGCGACAAACAGAAGTTACGATGTCAGAGCAACTGAAACCACTAGCGTGGCAATTACAACGAAATATGAGCAGTGATGCAGGGAGTTAAAAGCATTACATATGCAACAACGCAAGGTACCTCAGCTTTTAATAGTTTCGGATTCGAATGATTACTTCAACTGCTCTACTCCCAGCTGCTTGTTGGTTGTTATGAAATGAAGCAATGTTAATGTTTTAGCGGAATCATGACAAAAAGAAAATGTGTTTTTAGTGGCGAATTACAAAAACAAATTCCTGACTTTAGGCCGGGAAAATCAGCTTCAAGGCAGAGTTCATATTTTCCTATCTGGTACTGAAACGACCCTTTAGAAAAATTATGAATGACTGTGCTAGTAAACTTCTACATTATTTGATTTTCAAACAGCTGAGCAAAACTCACCGTACTCAAACAATTGTATCTTTACTTATTCTGATCATCACTAAACTGACACACAATATTTTTAGCGCAACGCAATCTGACTTTCAAAAATCCCCACAAAAGAATGGCCCTCCAGCTACTGCAATACAGTGAGCACCAATACTGCCAGCTAAATAACAGATTCTAACTGCTGAAGGCACTAACTATGGATAGGCATAGTTAGCAAATGAAAGATTTTGATAGAGAACAAACAGTTTTTAGTGGACACACGTCCAGATCGTGCGATTATAGCAACCTCTCAAAACTCTGGC
This sequence comes from Schistocerca cancellata, assembly GCF_023864275.1. Taxonomy (NCBI): domain Eukaryota; kingdom Metazoa; phylum Arthropoda; class Insecta; order Orthoptera; family Acrididae; genus Schistocerca; species Schistocerca cancellata. The sequence goes on along the minus strand of NC_064631.1, from coordinate 597,439,629 downwards.
ATCTCTCTCTCCACATCCACCACTGCTGGCGGCTCACCTCCAACTGCCCAACGCTACGCGCTGTTCACATCCCACTGCCCAACACTACACAAGCGAATATACCAACAATGAGTACAACCAGCCACAGACTGCACACAGCGCAGTCAGCGATTTTCATACAGAGCACTACGCGGCGTTACCAACATAAAAACCTAAACAGCCTACTTACAGTACATTCGTTTGAGTTCCTAATAAAGATAAGGTTTATTACTGAATTAGCCTTTAGTAGTTCAGTTTTTATTATGCTAGATAATTCATAATACGAAGTGTAATTATTATTTAGCAGGAAGGGGGGAGGGAGGATGTTAGACCGAGAAGCTCACCAGAAGACTGGTAAACACAAAACGCAGTTTAGTACTGCTGTATCTTCGTCTAAAGTTGAGACTTTTTCTGATAAAAAGGATTTCAGATTTAGTAATCTCGCCCATGCAGATGGAGGCACCCCACTTTTCACACTGTCAAACATCATCAGAGTTTTAAATCCATGGAATGTGCAGGAAAACTGCAGGAAGTGTTATTCAAAGACTCAAATGTATTGAAACAATTAGTATGTCTTCGCACAAAAATAGAAGCAGTTATTAATTCTGTATGGTCACCTTACCCTGTTAATGTGTCTGTTGTCATTTTAGAGTTTGTTTCATGTTTTGGTGTTGCAACAGGCAGCAGTAACCACGGTTCTGTGAAACTATTTCTTATTCTAATTCAATACTGTGACTTTAAATCTGGGGGGAATTCATACAAACGTGATAGAACGCAAAAGCACTCCAAATGAAAAAGGATTGCATCTTACATATGTGGACTCTTAGAAGTAGAGGTATTGACAGCAAATGTATTGCTTTTTCTGGGAAAAATACCAATACAAATTTTGGTAGAAATAGTGGAATTGTTAAGAGGTCTTGCAATATTGTTTCTGCCCAACTGAAAAATAATTTAAATGAGAGGTTAGTAGGAGTAGGCTGCCCATTCAAGTTTTTTCATAACTATATTCAGCACGATATTGATGCAGGTCTTACATCATATATTGATTCCTTAGTATTAAAAATATATAATTATTTTTCTATGTACACAGGATGCACTGAAAGTCTTAAGGACTTCCATGAATTTGTAGATGTACAATATAGACAACTGTTGAGTCATTCTAAGACTATGTGCTAGGTGGCTGTCTCTTGTCCCTTGTGTCACAAGACTAATTGAAATGTATCCTGCACTGAAATCATATTTCGTTACTCAGGATGAAATTCCAATTTTTATTAAAATGGTTTTTCAACACGAGCTTAGTGAAATGTGATTATGGTTCGCTCATTCTCTTATGTTATTTTCTTCACCATAACATTATAGCCCTAGTACCAGAGAAAAATTCACTTGTGGAAATGATATATATTCTTCAGAGTGTGCTGAATGTTCTTCAAGAAAGGGAAATCTTGACTTTCAAATCTTTGAAACTAAAAGAAATTTTGAGAAAAAAGAGGTATGAAGGGCATAGTTCTAATGTGATACTCTAAAAGGAGAAACAGCGCATGTGTATTATGCTACAATTAAATAAAGAAATGTTTAGTTCAATATCGAAAGTTTTTTGTATTTACATGGATGGGGGGGAAGAATTTTCCAAATTGGTAAGTGTAACAAAGAGTTCTATATCTAAATGATAAACTTAATATTAAAACAGATGATATAAAGTTATTTGACCAGTTCTACAATTCTCAGAAGTTTTTGATGAACCAGGCTAATGATAATGGAGGAGATAAGTAGACAAGTTGTTGTCAAATGATATATGGTGTAACTATTGCCAAGAGACAAAAATGCTGCTTGTTTCTCAGACCTACTAACAACTGCAGAGCTTTTCTTTGCTATCCCTAGTCAGGATGCTAGTATAGAACTGATCTTTTTCGTTAGTAAATACTCAGTGGACCAAGAGTGCAATATAATTATAAGGATTTCTCTTGAGCATATTTTTTATAATTATTTGTTACAAAACAAGAAATTACATTCACAAATTTGGTATGAGTACTTGAGAAAATAATGATATAGAAGAAAATGACTAGTTACTAATGATGACTTTTTTATAGTTTATATTAAAGTCGTCCACAAATTATTGTAACATTGCATTATTAAATAAACTGACATGAAATTCGACTTGTTGAATTCTACATGATACGAAATTCTACCTGTCTCGGTTGCAAATCACATGGTGTGGTATATTTTCATGATGTAAGAGTGTAATTGTAAAATATGTAATTCATCTCAATGCCACTTAGTTAAATGTCGAATAAACAATAGCACTTTTGCAAATTTTTGTATCAGTCTAGAAAATCCCTCTTTCTTGAAGACTGTCATCTGGTAACCTTAAATCATTCAATGACTTATGTATGAACCTGTGGCCAAGAGGCATACAATACGAAAAAATCCGTCTTGTGGTAACTGTCCAACAATTGATGAGCATGTACCCCCAACTTCAACCATGTGACATGGATTGCATTTAGTCTACACCATGTTTGCGAAAGTATCAGGGAGAATTACTGCAGAGTAAATGACTTTATTTCTGCTCTGAAGAAAGTTCTGTTAAAAGCTCCTAGTCGTCAAGTTTTATATCACAAATGACAGGACTCCACCTTCCACAGTTTCCTGTCATCACAAGATGCTTCAAGGTTACTTTGACAAAATTGAACACTTCATATGTACCCTAGACTCATTGGACACAGCAGCCATCAAGCAAGCCCAACAATTAGTCAACAACAAAGACCTAGAGTTGGAACGTTTCTGCAGTGTATAGCTACAAGTATGTACCTGATGTGATTCAGAGTTTGGAAGAAGGTATGGAGAAGGAGAAACAGTGGAAGAAATTGATGTGTGTAAGAGACATCTTTGATGGATTTACTAAAGACAACTTCGAATTAAATTTGAAGAACAATTCAGATCCGGAAACCTTTGCAGCTTTGACTGAATTTTCTTTATTGGTGCCCACAATGGTCCATTGGTTTCTGTAGATGTTGAGAGGAGTTTCTCCGAGTCTAAGGGGCTATTGATTTCAAAACGCCAGCGACTTAGTGTCAAAAACACTGAAATTATTTGTGTAACCCAGTAAAACAAAACTCTGTAAATTGGACAAAGTAAGTTAAAATCAAATAACTTAATTTCATCACTACTTTTTTGCACCTTTTGTACTCTCCTTTTTTTAACCATAACATGCAGCTTAAAATCCTTTCGCTAGTGATAATGCAAATGATAATCTCAATGTTTCACTGTCAGTTTATTTGAGTTAGGCAGCATGAGAGTTGTTAATTTGCAGAAAAAACCTTCAGAATAGAACTCGCGATATCATTTGCGCGCACCCATTTCTACGACAACAGTTGTACAGCCTGTATCCGTCGGCAACTTTTCTGCAGTATCAAAATAATGAAGCATTTACATGTCACTGTTGTTGTGAATTAGTTCAACTACTCTGTCTTAAAAATAAAATAAAAGTTCTTGGACGTGCCTAAAACGTTTATGTTGCGAAATGATACACACTTAGCCCGCGTAGATTGCACAGATGAGGTTTTGACTGTTTGAACAAGAAGAGTTGCAATTTTTGCAACAGTCGTAGAAACCTATTCCCGCCCTAAAGATGAGGGAAAGAATAAAACGAGATCGTAATTACATGAATAAATGACGTTAACGCCTGGTTCGTATGACCATTAGAGTTTCAGAACAATATGCCGAACACCATCGACTTATTATATGTCGAGACTAGGAAGCCTCACACATAAACGAAAAATTACGTTTGATTAACTTTGCTCCAACCCAAAACAGCGAGCTATTGGAATGAAACAGGCGGAATACAAAACTAATACCTTTGTATTTGCTGACGATGACAACTTCATGAAGCTAACCGGCACTCCGTTACAAAAATACAAGCAAAACATTGAGCAACATTTTTAAAACGTCTCACAAATGCTCTCAAAAAACAAAATTATTGTTGGTGTTGTAGTTGTTGTTGTTCTTGTGGTCTTAAGTCCGAAGACCGGTTTGGTGCAGCTCTCTATGTTACTCTATCCTGTGCAAGCCTCTTCACCCTTGAATAACTACCGCAACCTACACCCATCTGAATCTGCTTACTGTATTCATGTCTTGGCCTCCATATACGAGTTTCACCCCCCACACCTCCAATACCAAATTTGTGAGTCCTGTCAACCAACCCTTCTATTATCCAAGTTATGCCACATATTTCTTGTCTTTCCAATTGTATTCTGTACCTCCTCATTAGTTACGTGATCTACAATGTAATCATCATAATTCTTCTGTAGCACCACATTTCAAAACTTCTATACTCTAATTGTCTGAACTGTTTATCGTCCACGTTTCACTTCCATACAAGGCTGCACTTCAAACAAATACTTTCAGGACAGACTTCCTAATACTTAAGTCTATATTTGATGTTAACAAATTTCTCTTGAGGAACACTTTTCTTGCCATTGCCAGCCTACATTTTATATCCTCTCTTCTTCAGCAATCATCAGTTATTCTGCTGGCCAAACAGCAAAACTCAATTACCACTTTAATATCTCGTTCTCTAATCTAATCCCCTCAGCATCACCTGATTTAATTCGACTACGTTCCATTATCTTTGTTTTGATTTTGTTGATTTTCATCTATTATTATTTTATCCTCCTTTCAAGACTCAAGACACTGTTCATTCCGTTCAGCTGCTCTTCCAAATCCTTTGCTGTCTCTCACAGAATAAAAATGTCATCGGCAAACTTCAAAGGTTTTATGTCTTCGCCTTGAACTGTAACTCCTACTTCAAATTTCTCTTTAGTTTTCTTTACTCCTTGTTCAATGTACAGATTGAATACATCGGGGATAGGTCAACCCTGTCTCACTCTTTTCAACAACTGCTTCCCTTTCATGCTCCTCGATTCTTACAACTGCCACCTGGTTTCTGTACAAATTGTAAATAGCCGTTCCCTCTCTGTATTTTACCCATGTTACCTTCAGAATTTCGAAGAGAGTATTCCAGTCAGCATAGTCAAAAGCTTTCTCTAACCGTACAGATGTTATAAACGTAGTTTTGTCTTTCCTTGACCTATCTTCTAAGATAAGACGTAGGGTCAGTACTGCCTCGCGTGTTCCTACATTCCTCCGAAATTGAAAAAGATCTACGGCGAGGTACGCTGCTTTTCCAGTCTTCTCTACAGAACTCGTGTTAGTATTTTCCGTGACTTACTAAATTGATAATCCGGTAGTTTAGAACCTGTCAGTAAGTTTGAAACTGGAAGTATTACATTCTTCCTTAAGTCTGAAGGTATTTCGCCTGTCTCATGTATCTTGCACACCAGAAGAAGAGGCTATCAGTAGTTCTGACAGAATGTTGCCTACTCCTGGAGCTTGTTTCGGCCTAGGTCTTTCAGTGCCCTGTCCAATTCTTCTCCCATCTCAACTTCATTACGTCCTCTTCCATTTCTATAATTGCATTCAAGATTATCTTCTTTGTATAGACCCTCTCTACACTCCTTCCACATTTCAGCTTTCGCTTCTCTGCTTAGGACTGGTTTGCCATCTGGGCTCTCGATGTTCACATGCCTGCGACTCTTTCGGCCAAAGACCTCTTTAGTTTTCCAGTGGATGACATCTGTCTTTCCCCTAGCGAAATATACTTCTATATCCGTATATTCGTTCTCTAGCCCTCCCCGTTTAGCCATTTTAGTCTCATTTTTAGTTGTTTGTATTTCCTTTTACCCGCTTCATTTGTTGCATTCGTTGCTTAAAATCAGTATCACGTGTGTCATCCAAGGATTTCTACCATGCCTCATCTTTTTATCTGTTTGATCCTCTACTGCCTTCACTATTTCGTCTCTTAAAGCTAGCCATTTATCTTCTACTGCATTCTTTTCCCCTGGTCTAGCTGGCTAATGCTCCCTTTGAAATTCTCAACAATCTCTGGTTCTTTCAAATTATGAAGGTCCCATCTCCTTAATTTCCTACGAGTACATTTTTGCAGTTTCTTTGGCTTTAATCTACAGTTCGTAACCAATAAATTGCGGTCAGAGTCCACATCTGCCCTTGGAAATGTCTTATAGTTTAAAATCTGGTTCCGAAATCTCTGTCTTACTATTATATAATCAGTCTGAAACCTTCTGGTGCCTCCAGCTCTCTTCCACGTATACAACCTTCTTTTATGATTCTTAAACCTAGTGTTAGCGATGATTAGATTATGGTCTGTGCAAGATCCTACTAGTCGGCTTCCTCTATCATTCCTTCCCCCTCCCTCCCCGTCCAAATTCATGTACTATTTTTCATCTCTCCCTTTTCCTATTATCGAATTCCAGTCCTCCACTACAATTAAATTTTCGTCTCTCTTAACTATCTGAATAATTTCTTTTATCTCATCATACTTTTCTTCGATGTCTTCATCTGCGGAGCTAGTTGGCGTATAAACTGATACTACTGTGGCAGGTGTGAGCTACGATAATACGTTCACAATGCTGTTCATAGTAGCTTACCGGCATTTCTATTTTCCTTTTCGTTATTAAACCCACTCCTTCGTTACCCCTGTTTGACTTTGTATTTATAACCCTGAATTCCACCTGACCAAAACACCTGCTCCTCCTACCGCCAAACTACACTAATTCCCATTGTATCTAACTCGAATCTACTCATTTCCGTTTTTTAGTTTTATAACCTACCTGCCCGATTAAGGGATCTAACATTCTGCGCTGCGATTCGTAGAACGCCAGTTTTGCTTCTCCTGATGACGACATCCTCCTGAGTAGTCCCCACCCGAGATCCGAATGGGAGACATTTTACCTTCGGGGTATTTTATCCAAGATGACGCCGTCATCATTGAACCATAAAACAGAGCTGCATGCCCCAGAGAATAATTACGGGTGTAGTTTTCCCCTTGCTTTCAGCAGTTCGCAGTACCAGCACACCAAGGCCGTGTTGGTTGCGTCACAAGACCAGGTCAGTCAATCATCCACACTGTTTCTCCTGCAACTACTGAAAAGGAAGCTGCTCCTCTTCAGGAACCACACTATTGTACGACATCTCAATAGATGCCCCTCTGTTGTCATTGCACCTACGATACGGCTAAGAGGGGGGCAGGTGCGGGGGGCGGGGGGGGGAATTAAATCGCTAATATAAAACCAGGCCTGTTAAAAACTTCAGTAGTGAATCTAATAATCAGCTAACTGGAAAATTACATTCATATTTACATATGGAAACGCTGTGCATTCAGACAAAGCCTAACTCTGGTATATCTTGAGAAACTTTTACTTAAGGGAGTAGGCATCAAATGCACGTTCAGTTTTTAACTTCCATTCGGCTGTTCCTGTATTAGATTTGCATCGACAGTATTGTACCGAACGTGTTTCTTAGACGCTGCGACTGCAGAGGTACAAGGTGCGATATGTGAGTGTGCGAGCTCTACAGCGTCCTCGCATTAGTGCTTCTTGGTAGGTGAACTGTCCGCGCGGGGCGCTAATGCTTCGTTATCGCGTTGAGCTGGCCCCTAGCTGTAAAGAACACCGATTCAATTAGTCCTCGTAAGCACCCGGTGTAAGGCGACACCTCGCAGTTTCATAACTGACCTCGGGGGCATTAAATTGCAATTAGCTTCAGCCAACGTCGATAAGCACTCGAGGAGGTTGCTCGCCCCTGTAACAGCCACGGTGGCGAGGCTAAAATACCCTCCAACGAAAGACAAGCAGGGAAACACACAAAGCACCATCTTGCCTCAACTGCTCAATACTCAAAGTAACTTAAGGAACGAATATAAATCAGATAATGCCAAAAAAATTGAAGGTGTAGATATACTTGCAACCAAGATAACTCTATCAATACGTACGAAGAACGACAAAATACAGATCTCGCTCGGAAAATAATGCTTAAAATCCTTCTGTCCAACGAGGGGATTGTGAAAGAGGCGACCTACTATGAGTACTGAAGTATCACCGATTTCAATAAATCTGCTCATATCCCTGAAGTTAAAAATGAGGATATGCAGCGTAAGGAAATACAATGATAGAGACGTTGCCAGTACCATAACATGTAGCCTGCTCTCTCAGAAACACAACACGGCGTCTAGCTTCAGTAATACACTCCTGGAAATGGAAAAAAAAAACACATTGACACCGGTGTGTCAGACCCACCATACTTGCTCCGGACACTGCGAGAGGGCTGTACAAGCAATGATCACACGCACGGCACAGCGGACACACCAGGAACCGCGGTGTTGGCCGTCGAATGGCGCTAGCTGCGCAGCATTTGTGCACCGCCGCCGTCAGTGTCAGCCAGTTTGCCGTGGCATACGGAGCTCCATCGCAGTCTTTAACACTGGTAGCATGCCGCGACAGCGTGGACGTGAACCGTATGTGCAGTTGACGGACTTTGAGCGAGGGCGTATAGTGGGCATGCGGGAGGCCGGGTGGACGTACCGCCGAATTGCTCAACACGTGGGGCGTGAGGTCTCCACAGTACATCGATGTTGTCGCCAGTGGTCGGCGGAAGGTGCACGTGCCCGTCGACCTGGGACCGGACCGCAGCGACGCACGGATGCACGCCAAGACCGTAGGATCCTACGTAGTGCCGTAGGGGACAGCACCGCCACTTCCCAGCAAACTAGGGACACTGTTGCTCCTGGGGTATCGGCGAGGACCATTCGCAACCGTCTCCATGAAGCTGGGCTACGGTCCTGCACACCGTTAGGCCGTCTTCCGCTCACGCCCCAACATCGTGCAGCCCGCCTCCAGTGGTGTCGCGACAGGCGTGAATGGAGGGACGAATGGAGACGTGTCGTCTTCAGCGATGAGAGTCGCTTCTGCCTTGGTGCCAATGATGGTCGTATGCGTGTTTGGCGCCGTGCACGTGAGCGCCACAATCAGGACTGCATACGACCGAGGCACACAGGGCCAACACCCGGCATTATGGTGTGGGGAGCGATCTCCTACACTGGCCGTACACCACTGGTGATCGTCGAGGGGACACTGAATAGTGCACGGTACATCCAAACCGTCATCGAACCCATCGTTCTACCATTCCTAGACCGGCAAGGGAACTTGCTGTTCCAACAGGACAATGCACGTCCGCATGTATCCCGTGCCACCCAACGTGCTCTAGAAGGTGTAAGTCAACTACCCTGGCCAGCAAGATCTCCGGATCTGTCCCCCATTGAGCATGTTTGGGACTGGATGAAGCGTCGTCTCACGCGGTCTGCACGTCCAGCACGAACGCTGGTCCAACTGAGGCGCCAGGTGGAAATGGCATGGCAAGCCGTTCCACAGGACTACATCCAGCATCTCTACGATCGTCTCCATGGGAGAATAGCAGCCTGCATTGCTGCGAAAGGTGGATATACACTGTACTAGTGCCGACATTGTGCATGCTCTGTTGCGTGTGTCTATGTGCCTGTGGTTCTGTCAGTGTGATCATGTGATGTATCTGACCCCAGGAATGTGTCAATAAAGTTTCCCCTTCCTGGGACAATGAATTCACGGTGTTCTTATTTCAATTTCCAGTAGTGTAAAAATGCGTTTCCATCATGCAAATTTATCCAACACCTTCATATGATAGATGTTAGAAAGTATATAGCTTGTTTTGCGACACAACACTGGAAAGCGATTAATGGAAATATTCGTTTCATGTTACTGGTATGGACATTAGCAAGTAATTTTGTGCAAAAGATTAATCAAATTGAAAAGCTAATTTCCCTCTAACATCACCACTTTCCTTCCGTCAGGAAATAATAACTACCTTTTCAACGCATATATGATACCGAGTGTATGTTCACCTGCATGACGTCTGTACCATATTACCGATAGTCTGTTAAATGATAAGTGTTATATCTACGTATTGCCTTTTGGGAACCATTGCCCAGTCTGATGATAACGTCGTAGTAATAGTGCAGAACAATCTAAGCGTGTTAGTGCTGTACTTCATTTCCTCAACGAATCGTATTTGTTGCCCATTACCTTGATGTATCATATGTTAGCAACCTCTATGTTGTAACCATCAGAAGTACTACTACGTAATATGGTGCCGGCTGCATGTTATGTACACCAAGAAAGAATAAAATAAATTTAAAAATGTGTTAATAATATTTTACTACGAATTCACTAATTTGATGAGTATAAACAACATCGTGCGACACTGGCCGCTGTTACAGACTGTACGACATCACTCTAAAGTTACGTTGTGCAAGACGCGACAATTGGCTGCGACTGCGACGCTGCCCCCTCCTCTTTTCCCACCCTGGCAGACGGCGACACGGCCGCAACACGACTGGAGTCGTCGCTGTTTCCCAAGCTGCGGTCGGCGGCGGCGGATTCAAATACATAAGAAAAATAAGAATTCCGATTTTCTTGCTGTAAAAAATACTGTATGTTAATGCAACAAAGTTACATCGGCTCCCAGAGGTAGTTTTTCGATACAGATTCTCCTTTTACTTTAAAAAATTGAAAAGTATCTCTTTCGGTTTTGCGTGTTTTTTTTTTTTCGCTGTATATTACTTCTCTATCAATTGCGAGGAAAGTAAATGGCACAAAAAATTGATGTTTGCGTATCTTACAGTTTCACATCACAGCTTGATAATGAGGTGTCTATTTTTCCGATATTCGTCACAGTTATTCCGATACTTAATTTACAAGTAACCTACTGCATAAAATTTGAATTGTGTACAGTGAAAAATGTGGTCGCTGGCTACTTTACGTATGGTTCACGTTAGGTCACACATCGTTGCCGATGAAAAGAAGCTAACATATCGAAATTATTTTTAAAGTTGAGATCAGAATGATATCGATCTCCGTTTCCGAGATTTGGGCTCATATATCTCCGGGAGCGTCCCGACTACCCGCCAGTTCTGTCGACGCGCAACGAGAATCGTGTGGTCATTACACGATAGAGAATGCATTTGTTTTGTTTCGCTGACACATTTGGACCTAATGAAACCATTTTATGTCATATATTTCTGCGGTATGAATTACTAATATTTCTCCATATGCTCTTGACAATTTCATTTAAAATGCCACGAAATGTAGGTTTCTTAAAGCCAAGTGATCAAGCAGAACCCATTTTCTTGGTTTTGCTGAGGCATCTGAACCTGTTCCAAGCTTTCTTTCTCGTTTATTTCTCTGATACTAGTCCCGAATATTCCTCCATCTGTTTTTGCACATTTCACCTAAAATTCCAATGAAAGATAAGTTTATTAACAATACGCGCACGCTAGCGTCATTGCATTGTTTCAAGTTCTTGACAACAAGATAGGGTTACACCTTAAACATCTCTAGAATTTTCATTCTGGACGTCTACAGTATACACTGGCAGAAATGTGGAAGAAATAATGTCTGTGCTTGTTCACAAAATTTCCCCAAATTATACTTGTCAGTTTCTCCCATGCAGAAACTTTTGGAACAAGCTAAGGCAACTTTCATAGCCGACTGACTCTTTATTCCCATCCTAATGAACTTCTATATTCTTATATTCTGACAGCATACATCGTTATGGATGACATGAACATTTAATCTTGCCAAGCTGCACTCAAAAGATGACTCCAGGATTTACAAAAGACGAATTTCAATTGTGAACTGTGTCAGACCAGAAGGGCCTTGTAAAACAGTAGTGCACTTTTGGCACAAGTTTTTTGAGCACCATCTTCTACCAATGAATTGAAGTGAATGTCACAAATTACTTATTGCAGCATACTGTTTGCGCAATCTGTTGAGAAACGCCTTCCTCAAAAACGAACATCTATTGATTACAGAAAGCTGTACAACAATCTGGAGGTGGTTTTTCACAACTAGAAGGTATCATCAAGACACCAATCTACCGTTTACTTTCAAAGTGAAGGTACTGTAAAATGTAACTTTCTCGTTGTACTTTAGATTGTTCATTTTATAATGTACTTGCCGTTTTCAATTTTTATCGTCACAAAAAAAGAGTAATGCGAAAATTGACCTTCAAGTTCATTTTCATCATTCTAATTCTACATCTGCATAGATTATACTGATTTTCATAACAGGCCTGAAAAATTTGCATGTGCCAGCAGGCAACTTCTCACGTCACGTAGCGACCCGTCGCAGTCGCTAGTGTGCGTCGCGCCTTGGACAACGCACCTTAAGACTGCAGCCTCGACTTTTGAGACAATTTCGCTGTCGCTACAGGGTACGTGGAGAGAGGAAAGACGTACAGCCGATCGAGGTGATGCGTTGGTTGAAACCTACTATTCGCACTCTGAGAGACTGAGTTCGTATTGAGTTTTCTTTTTTTCCCCTTAATCTGTTAACGAAAATGCTTGCATGACTTCATACAAAAGAACACAATCTATTTCCTACCCAAAACTGTGTAATGTCTCTAATAACTTCGTTAAATTATCTTCAGTACTCCTAACAAATTTTTCTCTATCCATATTTGATACACCACCTGAGCTGAAGATTTTATATAATTAACGTATTGTTAAAATATGCGTGTCAGACAAAGATCATAAAGTAGATATGACAAACAGCAGATATACCATAATACGAGAGGGAGGTCCTCTGTGGTGCAACCCTCAGTCTTCGATTAGGAACCTCATGGTACCAGCCTGGAGATCCATTTAGGGCAATTTTACTAATACAGGTTGACTGGTAGGTGACGTCACTTCCTATCACAATCACTTTTTAAATTAATTCTATTGTGTTATGAAACTACGATTTCCGCTCTGTCAATCGGGAATAACTTTCCGAATCAATCAATCGATCGATATTCCACTCACTGGGTGTCGAAGCCAGGGCCTCGAGTCCAAGCCTAGGTCTGAGAACAGCGAAATGCTGTCAGCTGCAGCGTGCTATAGAACAGGGGTAGTGCACAACGAACACACACCTCAACACAGGTCTGAAAATCTCTCATTTATGTTGCAACTCTACAGAAAATTTGCAGAGAACATATTGTAAGTAGGCTGTTTAGGTTTCTTTATTGGTAACGCCACGTAGCGCTCTGTATGAAAATCACTGGCTGTGCTGTGTGCAGTCTGTGGCTGGTTGGCATTGTTGCAATAGTCGCTATTGTAGTGTTGGGCAGTTGGCTGTTAACAGCGCGTAGCGTTGTGCAGTTGGAGGTGAGCCGCCAGCAGTGGTGGATGTGGGGAAGTGAGATGAGGGATTTTTGAGAATGGATAATCTGGAGGTGTGTCCATCAGAAACAGTACATTTGTAAGAATGGATGTCATGAACTGCTATATATATTATGACTATTAAGGTAAATACATTGTTTGTTATCTATCGAAATCTTTCATTTGCTAACCATGCCTATGAGTAGTTAGTGCCTTCTGTAGTTTGAATCTTTTATTTAGCTGGCAGTATTGGTGCTCGCTGTATTGCAGTAGTTTGAGTAACGAAGATTTTTGTGAGGTAAGTGATTTGTGATACATATAGGTTAATTTAGTCAGGGCCATTCTCTTGTAGGGATTGTTGAAAGTCAGATTGCGTTGCGCTAAAAAATATTGTGTGTCAGTTTAGTGTTGATCAGAATAGGTAAAGAGCGAAATGTCTGAGTAAGTTCAGTTTTGCTCAGCTGTTTGAAAATCAAATAACGAAAGGGATTTACCAGCACAGTAATTCAATAATTTTTCTAAGGGGACGTTTCAATATGTGAGCTTGGTAGCGAAGAGTAATTATTATTTTTCTCTCTCTGTAGGTGATTGGGCGCTCTTCCTTATGAAAGAATTCACATAATAAATCATACATCCAGTGAAGGATGACTTTACCTCGACAGAAAAGAAGTCATACCGTATGACTCCCCACATCATGGCGCCATGGAACACCGCTGTGCCTCTCCCAAAACTTTGGAAGAATTGGATCCCTTCCCACGTTGCTGCCATACTTACTGTCAATGGTCATCCGCGGTACTGCAGAACAGCGATTCATCGCTGAGCGCAATTCGATGCCATTATGAATTAAGTCCAAAAAGATGCTTCTTTTTTTGAGGTGTTTATTTAATCACGACAGGCCTGTTTCAGCACTATTCCCATCACCAGACGTTCTGAAAGTAATGGTTGTATTATATACTATTTTCTAGGACAGACGGTATCCTAAGGTCGTATATGAGATTGATAACCATACATTTATGGAATTCTTAACTTACCCATAACATCACTGGTTAGTCACCTAAGCGTTTTTCTTGTGTTGTTGTTGTGGTCTTCAGTCCAGAGACTGGTTTCATGCGGCTATCCATGCTACTCTATCCTGTGCAAGCTTCTTCATCTCCCAGTACCTACTGCAACCTACATCCTTCTAAATCTGTTTAGCGTATTCACTCTTGGTCTCCCTCTGCGATTTTTACCCTCCACGCTGCCCTCCAATACAATCTCTGACGCTGTTCACATCTCTTATGAACCTTAGCTTGCTTAGTAACAACACTAAACTCGAACAACACAAATGCACTCCAGTGGTATCTCTACCTACCACAGAGAATAGCAGCTCTAATCGCTTACATACCCGCCTACGGCGTGTTTGACTACGAATTTACGTTAACACCTTCTGGATACCTTACTTTTCTTTTTCAGGTACTCTACACTCACATTGCACCGTCTGGATAGGCTTGAATCTGCCACACATAATTCATATGACGGTAGACAGTAGCTGGTGTGGGAAGTGTTTACATCTGCAGCGCGAAGTCCAAAGCAGAGGAAAATTAGCGAGGAGTGAAATATTTGTGAACAGACTGGAGTTTGGGTACACTTCAAATGCAATGAAAATTTGTTGATCGGAGCACGCCTACGGCTGCTATGTAGTTGATGTGGGTGGGGAGAGGTCTGTCTTGCTATTGTAGACTAAAATTGTAGTTTGTTACTTCTGCTGTCAGCAGACCTGTTGCAGACTGCGTAGTGAAATAGAACACTCCTACAAACATTCACTCACCAGCCTCCAAATTGTGCCTTCACTCTTCCCAGAAAGCTAATTCAACCGAGGTGTCTTAAATACTAGTTAGCTCCATTCTGAAGGGACCCATCTTGTGGTGTAGGCTAACTGCTAAAAACCAAAACCGCCGTGGACCGATCTAATTAACTATTTACATAGAGCGCTACTTGAACTCTAAGATTTCCTTCTCTCTTCGCCATAATCTCACTGATATACTGTTGTCACTATGGACGATCAAATAAATGCTGCACTGAGCGACGCTGAATTCCAAACCATTTACATGAGTCCACAAACACATAACCCCTGGATTGTTTAAATGACTATTAGGCCTGCTTGTACACAATACCTATAATTCATTGGCAATAGCGCGTATAGGCCTCTAATTTTGAAAAGTGACTAATCTGAATTATGACAAAGATAATTGAACGTTAGTATATATGATGGAACACTATACAACAGTGTGTATTTGTGTGCAGCATCACAAATCTCACATTAATGGAAATAAATTTTGTGCAGGCCGGTGTGGCCTTGCGGTTCTAGGGGCTTCAGTCCGTAACCGCGCGACTGCTACGGTCGCAGGTTCGAATCCTGCCTCGGCATGGATGTGTGTGCTGTCCTTGGGTTAGTTAGGTTTAACTAGTTATAAGTTCTAGGGGACTGATGACCTCCGATGTTAAGCCCCATAGTGCTCAGAGCCATTTGAACCATTTTTGAAATAAATTTTGTAACTCATTTCCAACTACATCGAGAGATATTGCAGAATATTATTATTTACCAAAAGTTTTGCCCTAAACCCTGAGCGAGATAGTGAAGTAGCGTGTTTCGCTCTTTGACTACTCTATTGAAACAATGTGCACATAACTTAACTTTGCTTCTATCTTTTTAGAGAAAATGTTAAGTTATTACCGTTCTGTGCTTTTCAGAATCTAGACTACAGCTTTGTTCTTTGTTTATTTCTTAGATGGAATAGATAAATTACGACGTCAACGTGTAATCTGCAGTCTTATTGCTATCTGCCTTCCCCCAACGACGACGATCAAAGATGGCGAGTGGCAGTCCACTGTTTTACCCTATGTTATTAGGACTCGCCATCCTTTCTGAATTTAAAAGCGAAAATCTCCACAGTTTAGTTAATTATTTCGCTGGATAATCTTCATTTGAGACTGAAGACCTTTGTCTTTCGTAAAAACGTTTCTGTAAATTCAAAAGTCTGCACAACGGAAGACGAAATACAGAAGTAGAATAAGTTACAGGCTTTCCGTACGCTCGATTGTTATACACTGTGCAAGATGGTCATGTCATTTGGTTTTTGTATGCCATCGATGTGCACATCAGAGATATAGAGAGCAAGTTACTTTACTGTTAAGCAATCTGTGGTCTTGCCGTGGCACAGCCTTTGCCTCTGCGCAATCTGTATCATTCTTACTCGAAGTGTGGCAGGTGAAGGATGTATTTAGTAGTACTGTGTCACTTGTGATTGTATCTGATAGATGAAGAAAGGACAGTAAGGACGAATAGACGAATATGGTGTGTACATTGAAAGGAGAAATGGATATACGTTTTTATAATGTTATTATTTTTGAAACGGAGAAGTTTGTGGTAAGATTGCAGCATTGTGCAGCTAGGAAACTTTGTCAGCTAATTAACTTGCTCAGAGCTGAGAGAAAGACACCGCACTTCCGTGTGTCACGCAATAACATGCATTAACTGATTAGCCGGTTTGGTTTTCATAGATGAATTCAGATTAGCTACAGTTCAGTTCATATTAGGTTCTGTTTAGTCCAAGTTTAGCATACGAGTTTAAGTTGGATAACTGTTTGTGGGTACATAGTTCTAGTGATATGTAGACTTTTATATAGCGGGAGGTAAAGTTGGACTGTATTTCAGACAGTTACAAATATAGTGGGGAGGTTACAACTGCCTGACAAGAGAAGTGAAGCACATAGAAGATATGATCGGATATCAGTGGAAGTTCGTATACTTTTACACCATCAACAGACTGCAAAAGGTTAGAGTTGAAAATCCCTGTTACAGGTAGAACGGCCACCTGTGCCAGAATGGAGCATATCAAGGACGAGTTAAACGACAGTTGTGGACAACCATACCTCACGAGGGGATACAGTGGCTTTATAATAACACAAGCTGCGACATGGTCGCGAATTGAACAGTGACTCGAATATAGAATAAATTTCCGTTACTTCACGTCTATGGTCACAAATTTTTTGTCATCAGACTACCGGTTTCGTTCCATAATGACAAAAGATATTTATATTAGGACATGTTTTTTGTAAAACAGATCTGAAGATGGTCATTATAGACCGAAACCGATAGTCTGATCAAAAAATTTGTGACCAAAGACTTGAAGTAAAGGAAATTTCATTTATGATATCATTGCCAACCGAATCTGCGCATGCATCCAGACGGAGTGCAGCTTCAAATACTACAGGAAAATGGGATCACACAGGTAAGTTCTCGGTAAATTTGAATCGCTTTTAGTAATGACTGGAATAATATCACGTACCGTCTTAATTTGCGAAGTTTCGTTTCGTCTCGTCTCTCCTGAGCGCATCACTTCTTTTGTCAACCATGTCAACCACTTTAGTTCGAGCAAGTTAGGAATTTTTTAAATGAGAAGCGGACACTCAAAAAGTTCTGCCTTTTAAGGTAAACTATTAAACTCGGTACGATTGCTTCTTCCATCACTCTAGAATCTCGTACTCCAATGCGTACACTCTCTATATCGCACTATGCTTTCGTTGGTCTTCACTCTTACCCCTTTTAATGCTTCTGTAAGGCATGAAGCTTTTTGTGCAAGTATTACGTTGGTACATAAGTTCGTGGCGTTTTTGTTTTGCGTATTGATATTCCGTTTACTGTGGGTTTATTTATCCGTTGTCAGTTTTTATTTGTATTCCACTGTTGCTATATGAGTTTATCATATTGCCATTCTGTTAATTGGAGATAGTGAGTGAAGCTGTGGACGCTAGAAAATGGAGAGCCAAGTCGAGAAATCGCATCATTTCTTCTGTTTGAGTTCAGTAAAGCGGTAACAGCAACGAAGGCAGCTAGAAGCGTTTGCTGTAGGCTGTGTGGGGATAATGCTACTGGGCACAGCACGGCAAGAAAATGATTTTGTCATTTTAAGGAGGAGTGTTTTGATATTAGTGACTCTCCACAATGAGGAATACGTTCAGGGTTAGATAAAGATCATTTAAACTTGTTAATTCACAATGATCTACATCGGTTGTATTCCAGTACTGGCAGATGTGGTGAACTGTGATCTTTCCACCATCGCGCGACATTTGCATGCAATGGGGAAGGTTCAAACATCGGGTGTGTGGGTACGGCGTGCTGTATGTCAAAATCACAGAAATCTGTGGGTGACCGTATGTGTATCTCTGCTTGCTTTTCATCAGTTGGCTCGTGAACAACACCGACCATTCCTATCCTGTATCATTACTGGTGACGAGAAGTGGTGTCTTTATGCTAACATAACGAAAAGAAAGGGGTGGTTGAGCCCAAACAAAGCAGCAACTCCCCGTATAAAGGCTTCACAAAACATAATGTTATGCATGTGGTGAACAGAGACCGAGTGGCGATGTGAAGGTAATCCACGACAACGCCCTCCCGCTTTCTACTAGACAGACAAAAAACACCATACAGGAATTGGATTGGGAAGTCATTCCACACCCACCTTATTCACCTGATCTTGCACCCTCAAATTTTTCCTCTCTTCTGCTCTCTACGAACAGCTTTCAAGGAACTTGCTTTCCGGATGAAAATGCGCTCTGAACATGGCTCGCGAAATTCTTCGGCTCAAAACCACATCATTTCTACAGTCGCAGAGTCGAAAAGCTACTCCAGGGTTGACAGACTATTGTAGATACTGGAGAATATATTATTGGTGACTAAAGTCTCTGCTATGTGTATCTGTTGTGTTTATTAAACTTATACAAAACACTACGAACTTAAGCACCAACGCTAATTCACCTCCCATATAGGCTTTCTTCCACCAAGGAACAAGTTTCTCAAAACTCTTAGACATTAGTCAGAACAACTGTAAGGGCGTCAGAGATGAGCGTCGGATTGCAGCAATGAATTGACAGATTGCCGGCCAGATCGTAGATCGCAAGTGTGCGTAAGGGCGCGTCGGATTTGAGCGATAGATCGTTGATCACTGGTGATCCCCACGGAACCCGACGAATTGCCGTCGATGACGATATCTCTGGCTCTCTAAGATAGTTTATTTAGCTATTTTTCCGCAGTGTGGCTTTCATTATAGATCATGCTACATACAACATAAATATAATATTCACTCCGATACACTCCCAGCGTATCTCAGCAACAAACTTTTTAAACTGACTATGTCAGAAACTGCTCTCAGAGCTGTTTTTGAATCAGTGGCTCATACTGACTTCCTTAAGGACTATCGTCTGACATACAATCCTTTTCTGAAGTTCGGAGTGAATAACGAGTTTGAGGATTGAGCTGTCATCGTGTCTCCCAGGAATGAATAACTCTACCTCTCCAGAAGATGCTCGGTATGGTATTTCGCAGCCATAAGTGAACTTGGCCGTGTCTGGATTTGAGGCTGTCTTTCTCATATTGAGGAAATCAGTGCTCACCCCTCAACTGTGGTTATTCATCCATTTACCTTACAAATTCATCCCGTACAGTTGTTGTAAATATGTCTTAGAAAGGTATTAATTACAGTGAATTATTGTGTTTCACATACAGGTAATATTAGGGTTTTCTTCAGGATTTCGAATAAAAATAAGTAATAACGTGTAAAATGAGGAGATCAGTTCGTAATGACTACCACTTCAGTGAGATACTGTTCTGCACAACAAATGTGACATGCAGTTACATTGGATTCCGAAAAAGGAAGCAGCTGCAAAACGCCCTGATGCCGGTATCAAATTCAGTAAAGCGTTAACCTGCATAAGCGGAACAGCCAGTTAAGGAACGGAGTACAGTTCTCGTTAATGCGTTTTCTGCATTTAGAGCTCCATCCAGTGATACGCGTCGCAGTTTCCGGCGGCACACACTTACCAGTTTCCATCGTAAAACAGCACGAAATATTGAGTAACAGCTAAGCATACGCTAGAAATCAGGACAAAAATTCTCAGTAATCAGGGAACGCCCAATATTTCGCAAGTCAATGTGGACGCAATAATCGTATGTCTGTAGTCACCGAGGGCAGTGTAAATTGTAGAAGCGATTCAGTATTAAGTATGCAACAATAGTAAACCGCAACACGTTTCATCGAGAGCGTGGAACATAAATTTTGCCATACTTTAAGATGCACGACCTTGTAACACACCCCACCCATGTAATTAAACACCAGAAAAAATGACAACAAAGATACGAATCCGTTGAACACCTTGCTATCCATTTGGATACCTTGAAATAATAGGTTTACTAGGTGAAAAGTACAGTTGCCCTCGTCCTGAAGCCTCATTTGAATGATCCTTTTCTACCTTCCTCCGACTTTTGAACTGACAATTACGCAGCTATAGGGAATCTATAATTTGACGTAGATTCCGAAACACAGACAAATTTATCGTTTTTCCCGTTAACAGTTCATTACCTAAGACGAAAAAATTGACAGCAAGCAATCCTAGGATAACCGAAGATTGAACTCCGGGTTTGTAGCCTCCGTCTTTATTTCTTTGTTCCTTTTTTTTTATTTATTTATTTTTTCACACCGTGATTTCAACATGTCTTTAATATTTATTGTTGTGGGTCTGTGTCCGCTGACTGGAGTTTGCATTCAGTGCCTTGGGAAATTACACGATCTGCTTGAATTCACTAGCAGCCAAGGGATAAAAAGGAAATCGGAATATTAGACATCAGATTTTATCAGTTACTTAGTGAACATGCATCAGGCATCGTAAACAACAGGGCGGTATTAACACCTTATCCTTAACTATATTTTGAAGCATAAATAAAACAGATACTTTTGGTTGCGAGGATTAACAGCAGCGAGAAAAAAGTATAATTACATCTACGTATGGACTTCAGGAGGTTACAAATGTCGCCCTGCGCCAAGGCTATTGTCCAGCGTTGTCTGACGGAAGTACAAGTTCCGGGTGTCCCGCAGAAACAGTTAGTTCTGCTGCGGTGTGTATAACAGGTGTATCGTAAGTATACGACTGAAATGGCACAGCAGCTGCGAACATAAACGAAAGTTGAAGTACGCGGGACAGTATGATTCGTGTGGTCAAAACGTCTAAACTGCACACAGATCCACGGCGAAATTACGGCGGTGTATGGACCAAATACAATTTCGCTTCTAGCCGTGGTGAATTGGTGCCAACAATTTGCCCAAGGCCGGACAGACGTGGCTGACGTCGATGGGAAAGTCCAGGTCTTGCACCATTCGATTTCCATGTTTTTGGAAAGCTGAAATAACGTGTGGAGGAAAGAGATTTTCCAACGATGAGTACGTTCGCGCAGTGATCCTCGAATGGCTTCGTGACCAAGGAGCGCGTTTCGGTTATCCGGGAACTGAACGATTGGTAAAACGTTCCGGCCGTTTTTCGCAGAGACTTGGTGGCTATGTTGGAAAACAGTATCACGTGTCTGTGCTACTTGGAAGTGTAGCGCAACATTTAATAAAAATGACTCAACCTGCCACGATAATGTGTAACGTACTTTTTTAACCACCCTTGTAAAGTGCCCAGACACAGATTCATAAGAGAAATATTTATCTGACAGCAAGCGAATCGAATACTGCGAAAAAATCTTTACGGCTGTTATGGATTGCACGAAACACACTACGAATTAAAGTGAATTTTGAGATACTAGCTTCGATTCAGCCATGTAGCTCGAGTAACTACTGTGATACGCAGTTTCGAATGTATTAACCTGAAGTAAATTGAAAGGTTTACCACAAGAAAATTTGAAGGAAGGAAACAAATCGAGTGACGTAAAATTAATTCCGTAGTGCGAATAAAAAATATTTAGCTGAAAGGAAAAATACTGATAAATGAATTTAATATTCGAATTACAGCCGAAACAGAAAAAAAATGTTCAAATGTGTGTGAAATCTTATGGGACTTAACTGCTAAGGTCATCAGTCCCGCCGGCCGCTGTGGCCGTGCGGTTCTAGGCGCTTCAGTCGGGAACCGCGCGACCGCTACGGTCGCAGGTTCGAATCCTGCCTCGGGCATGGATGTGTGTGATGTCCTTAGGTTAGTTAGGTTTAAGTAGTTCTAAGTTCTAGGGGACTGATGACCTCAGATGTTAAGTCCCATAGTCCTCAGAGCCATTTGAACCATCATCAGTCCCCAAGCTTACACACTACTTAACCTAAATGATCCTAAGGACAAACACATACACCCATGCCTGAGAGAGCCGAAACAGAAGAGACAATATTCTATTTCTTATATGCAGCAGACATCAAGAAAATAATTTCTCTCACAGCACGAACAACGCTATAATGAAATTCAAATCAGAATACGCACAAAGAAATGACGCCACAGGAGCCATTGCCTACCAAGTCCTTTATTCACTTATTTTTTGGCAGAATGAGATTATCTGCGTTAGAAGTATAGAACTCGTCCTCGGTAGCGAACGTTAATTGTGGTTAGAGTGATGAATATCAAGCGCTGGCTCTAGGCCACATGCTGCGGTACTTTGTTGGTGCAGCAGTCAGAGATGTTGGACGACGAGTGAGATTCACTAGCATCCGTTTTTCCTTCAGGTACACGTTGTCGCTCCTAGGCGGCTGTTGTGGAAGGTTAAATCCCTTGCACATAGAGGTACACAAACAGAAAAGAAGTGCGGCAGAGATAACGCACAAGCACCACAGTGACTCATCAAACCTGGAAAGAGAAATCACATCAACGTCAGTAGTTACACACTGATGTTCCTAACTTAAGGACGAAAGTAACATTCGCGTCGCATGTCACTGCCAAATAACATAGCCCCACGAAACTTGGGCCACACAGAGAAAGAACTGCTATATATAGTACAAAAGGTAACTGAAAGAAATCCGCTGTGAGACGAACAGCGATTTATCCCCTTGGCATTACAAAACGTTGGACGTCGTTTTTATTGGGGTATGTCGTCACCACGGACGGCATTGCAACGTGTCCATGCTGGTCTCAAGGTTGTAAGCAGTTCTTGTGGTAGAGCGTACCATTCCTATATCAGCGCGGTTGACAACTTTTGGGCGATCGTTGGTAGGCGCTATGCTGCAGTACGTCTCCTGAAGGCATCCAACACATGCTCCATGGTATTTAACTCTGGGAGGTGGGGGGAGGGGGTGGAGAGGGGGGGGGGGAAGGCGGGAAGGGGGGAAGGGCAGGCCAGTCAATTCGCCGAATATCCCTCCACCTGCGATTTTCAATGTGGTCAAGCACTATCAACAACAAACATGAAATAGGGCCAAATACACCCCTGAAAAGATGCACGTGGGGAAAGAGTACAGAGTCAAAATAACGTTCTCCAGTGAGGATATCGTATTCAAAGGTTTGGAGATCAGTACTTCCACTTCATGCCTCCCCACACCATAACAACTGGATCACCAAGACGATCATGGTCGACGATCCTAGACTTACAGATATTTCCTCGTATGGCCATAGTTGTGAGTGTTGCAAGAAAACTATGAATTCCGGCGTTTTGTGGAATACCTAGCCAACACATCTGATATGTGTGTGAGTGGTTCTGATCTATCTTCCTACCACAGTTGCGCAAGGACGCTCTGTGAGTGTTTCAGGTATTTGGTATTGAACTTACGGTCTGCAAGGTAGGAAAATACCATCTCACGCATGCAGAGTTCGGAAGAGTGCAGTAGTACCGACAGTGACGAAACCAGACAGTGATATCAATGTCGGTTCCACTACACTCCCTGTTAATGAAACGTTATAGCTAATAGAAGTTAGTGTACGGGTTCAGGCTTAACTATATGTTAGCAAAAATGAAAATCTTAGATTTTCGTTATTAAGGTTTATTTTTCCTCTAAGTATGACTTCATGACACAGAAATTTACGCACAGGATGGTAAAATATTGATATTTGGTGCTCACAATTGTAAAGCGAAATTCCTAACTACTCGTATTATAAGGTTCTTTAATGGTAAGATGGTTGACGGCCATGTCTGGGGGTCAATAAAAAATAAATTAAATACAATTCGGGCCAGAGATATCAATTACGATAAAATGCACAATGAAAATGCCCAAAATTGAGTGTGGGTCTGTAAAGAGCGATCAAAAAGAAGTACACAATTAAAACAACTCAACAAATCCATAGTACAAAGCACTGTGCAGTGGCTGATCAATCCTTTTCGTTACAACGGATATCTTGCGTTTCTGCTTCAAATAAGTCCAACAGTCGTGAATATGTTTAACTACAGGTCATGGTTGAATGTAAAAAAATTTAGGAGAGGCGGAGACGACCGCAGTTCTGAGTGTCAGTTGGATATCACTTGCTGGTGAAGCGCAAACGCGCGTGTTTACCTTTTGTCAGAGGCAGCAGTGGCTGTTGTCGGCGCGAGCTGTGAACCTGAGAACCTTTTCTAAATCTCTCTCGACTGTTAAACACCAGTTGGCTACATTTCCTACACCTTTGGTGAGAGTCTGCAGCTCGTGGTCTACTGGCTCTGGATCACGGGGTCCCGGATTCGATTCCTGGCTGGGGCTGGGGATGTGCTCTGCCCAGGGACTGGGTGTTTGTGTTGTCCTCATCATTTCATCCTCATCGTCATCATTGTGATTCGACTGTGTAAAAACTGGGACTTTGTACAGGCGCTTATGACCGCGCAGTTGAGCACCCCACAAACCAGACATCATCATCGTCACATCTTTGGTAAGGTCGATAATCCTAGTTATTCCCTAGCTAAGTTAACTGGCATGGTACACACAATTTGGCCGGAAAAGCGCATACGCCGTTGCCCTCAGAGCTCTGACAGGCGTTAACTCTCAGCGCTCCGTGCGATTCTCCATAATAGGAGACTTTGCAGTTTAACTTCTTAAAAGTTAAGACGAGCCTGTGAACTGTGCTTCTCGCAATCGTCTCAGCGCGGCGCGAGTCGCCTTGCCCAGACACTCGATGACTTTTTGCAACAGAAGAAGCGAATTACTCTCTCTGATAGTTTACTATATCAAAGTTGGTGCCCAAGTGTTTCCTTTCTGGCCAATCAGAGAGTTTGCACTCGTTATAACTCCACCCACAACAGATTTTGTAGCGTATCACAGGCGTCGTTTCTTTCGTAGGCAGAGCTTAACTTCTGCTACGTAATACTGAGATAAACAGCTTTTTCTTTCATGTGAGTTTTAACACATGTGGCTACAGTGAGTCACCAATGTTTTGAGATGGGTTTCTCCAGACATTTATCTTCCATCTCTGGCCGTGTTCCTGTACAAAGGCTTTCTGAAGGGTCGTTGTTAAAAGTAGGGATAAGGGGAGACTTTTGCCGACGGCCTACACAGTGGCTCCAGCGTCTCATTATATCCCATAGAGCCGGCCGCTGTGACCGAGCGTTTCTAGGTGCTTCATTCCAGAACCACGCTTCTGCTACGGTCGCAGGTTCACGTCCTGCCTCGGGCATGGATGTGTGTGATGTCCTTAGGTTAGTTAGGTTTAAGTAGTTCTAAGACTAGGGGATTGGTGACCTCAGATGTTAAGTCCCATAGTGCTTAGAGCCATTTGACCCTCTGAAAACGATCCTAATTTCGTGGAAACAGTGATAACATGTGACGACTCCGGAGTCCAGAAACTAAGCGCCAATCCATGCACTGGAATTTGTTGAGGGAACTTGGATTCAACAATGGGCACGTTGCTGCAGCTGGGTCCTGCTGCCTTCGACGAAATGCAGTTATATGCAGTCATCGCTGTACCGAGTCCGAAACGGGATGACGAGGCGTCACCCTTCATCTCCGCGCGTTTCCCATGGCAGTGGCTCCAGCTGCGAGCTTTCTGGTGCAGTGACGAAGTGTGTTCCTCGAAATGGAAGGTCCGTTCCATATTAAGAGGTAATTTTTCCTCGCACCATTACATCTGGCTGTGTGTAGCTCTGGTGGCAGATGTCAACAGGGACATAGTTATTTACGAAGAATGCCGTAATAAACTTAGAATTGCGAATGTGACAGGACTGTATAGAAGTGTAAATGATACAGGCATACGAGCCCATAATTCCATTCTTCTCTTTCCACTTCTCTGTTCCACACTTTCATCGGCAGTTTTTGCCGTTGGTTACTTCGAATTCCAAATTATAGAATATTTATGCTGATACTGTTCATTGCAATAACAATATAGAGATTCTTTAAATTAAATTCTAGTTCCTATTGTATAAACTAGTTTTAAAGAAGATATCAATATCTCAACATTGGAAGATATTCAGTTTCTACCTCACTCTATATCGGCATATCAGCAACCATCCGCTGCTCTACCTTAGAGGGACGACTCAAAGACAGTTGATACAGTCATTTCGAGGCAGTGTTAGACGGAGAACATACCCAGATGAAATAGGCGGAACGCTCACTTGTAGGATAAGGAAGCCCAGCTGTTTATCTTTAAATGAGACATCAATATCCGACCCATCAAATACAGTTTACGTTGTTTTAAGCTGTTTTTCAATCAACCATCCATGATTTTGACACTGTGACATATCCATCACTAGTCTCGCTTCAGCCTCGAGATTATTGTAACTTCTTTAGGTGACTTAGCTCAGTTCAGTTGGAATAAACTCAGAGGAACCGGTTCGATTTCAGGTTCTTAGAAAGCCTTCGGGTGTCCTGTGTTTCTAGCGTGTAGAACTAATACTGTAGTGATGTCCTATTGTTTTGACTTCCGTGAAAGATTATAACGTGAAACGGAAATTAAATGAGATGCGACAGTCAAACAGTTAAAAGTTATTGGATAAGGTTATCATCTTCCGCTATCTTTATTGAGTCGATTACATGAGAATTAATCATACAGAATTGGATCGTTACTGCAGGTGACTGCACTATACATTACTGTACTAAAAAGCGGATCTCTTATAATTGTAGGAATATACGTGAGCCTGGCGGGGATGAGTCGTGAGTTAAATCACTTAGTAAATCACAGTAGACACAAAATGTACGTGTAATCCATATGCGTCCGAGCTTATCAGTAGCTATGTTGACATGACGGAAATCTGACGCTCGTTTTCAAATCGCTCCTTTAGAAATCAACTTACAACGCTCGTTAACGCTGTGTTTAGACAAAAATCCTGAGACGCAGAAAAACGCTCGTTCACGCTCGGTTAGAAGGACAAATTGCGCCCCTGTGCCGTTCAGTTGACCATGCGGATCCGTGGTGACCAGATGTATTTTCTGTGTTTCTATTACGTTTGTTTGTTGGATGTTGCGATAAATGAGTGAAACTGAAGGCGAGAATATTCACATCGAGCTACTAACTAATTCATGAACTGGAAAAATAGCATCGGAATCTTATAAAAATTAAATTTTGAAACGGCGAACTTGGGAGGATATCCCTGTGAAGGAAATGACTCAAGAAAATAATATAGGTAAGAAATAAAACGCTATCGTTAACAAGCATATTTTCGTTCATATCATACGATCTGCATATTCAAGTCCGCCGACCGGAATGTAGGTTTAAGTAGTTCTAAGTTCTAGGGAACTCATGATCTCAGAAGTTAAGTCCCATAGTGTTCAGAGCCATTTGAACCATTTTATTCAAGTCTACCATCATTGCCAAAATAGTTGGTAAATTTATCTCGAACCTTATCCGCTGATGAAGTGAGTACCATTTATGCTTGTAAGGGTAGCTTCTGAGATATCTTCGTGTTTAATCCATCTCTCATTCTAACATATTCTTGAAGTACTGTCTGTAAGCGCTTTTTCAGTGTGTTCGACACAATCCACACTGATATCTAATGACCAAAGTAGAATTATCCACTTATTACGCAGTATACCGATAGTACCTCAGCATACCTAGGTGCTGAAGTTAGCCGCTAGTTCATAATAGTTCCTTCATAAGTCGCTTGGTTACCCCGTAGAATCTCATTAAATTTTCCGTCAGCCAAAATACATCACCTACGGTCACGTAAGGAAGTGCCATGCCGTGGTTTTCTGTTAAAGGTTTTTGTTTCGGTACGTCCCAGAATTTTTCCAGTGCATTTTTCATATAGAACAGATTCTCTGAAAATTCCGGAACTGCTGTCTTTTCCGTAAGCGCAAATGTCTACCCAGCTAAAGCGACAGTCAGGGATATACAAAGGCAATAGCAGCAGTGGAAAATATTTGTAAGTGAATTATAGGAAAAATGTTCTGGATTTTGTATTCTGACATGCTTACCATTGAGAGTTCCGATGCGATGATGAAGAAACATTGTGTACTGTTCAAATCTTTGAGATATTTTAATCCATTTTTCTTCATCTCATGTTAGCATCACAATCTCTTTTAATTTCTCAATATTAAATAAATGGTGTAGCTCCTCCGCTGAACAACCGCTTGCAAAACTCCGCGACTTAAAAATACTGCATCTAACACACTCTACCGCTCGTAATCCGATGTCCTCTTGTAATTCAGTCGCACGTTGGCGTGCGTCAACGCGCATTACATATGAAGTTAGCCTTAAACTAGTGACTGATACGGTTGATTCTAGCGCGGGCAGCCGTCAACACCGCTAAACTCAAAACCCAGTTGTCGGTGAGAAAAAGATTTCCCCAACTGGAGGAACAAAACTACTGAAATTTTTCTCAGACACTACGTTTCAGGGTACAGGGTCATCAAATTTTGTACTTAGAAATGTTGATTTCCTTTTGGCTAAGCGTTGAGAAGAATTAGGTGACTACTTCTTGTTCGATTTACTGATAGAGTATTTTCGTTTTGTTCGTGGTTTATTGAAGGATATTTTCATACAACGTTATAGCGGTATCACCATGTTATCACGTCGTTCAGTGTTTCATCCATTTATCCTTATTCAGGTCTAGTATTAATTTCAGGTGCTGCATCGTCTATCGATCTGAAGTTGTCCATCAGCTTTTATCAGCAGGAACTCTTCTCGTTTTCATCAAACTACCAACATTCCAACGAGTCTCTTCTGAGTTCGACCAACGGTATATACGGAGGAATAGTAAATTGTACTTGTGATTTAAGGTGAATTTTGCTGTCGCGTCGCATGTGAGTATACCAATTTGGTGTATGTGAAAGGATTTTGTAACGGAATCGTTATTGTTGCTTGAAGAGAATGCGACAGACAGTTTCCTAACCGCAGAGTACCAGATTCAAGAGTGTTAACTCGTGTTTTCACTAAACTGTGCTACACCGGTGCAATGCCCAGCCGTCACATTTCAGCTGAAATGAACGGAGTGTGAATGAAGTAGGAGACATTATTCATTTCACAGAAAGTAGTACTTTCACAAGCAGACGCCGAGTTTTTAGACGTATTGGCGTCCCAGAAACAAGCATTTGGTGAGCATTATGTATGCATGGCGTCCATCCTAATCATTTACTGTGGATTCAACGCCTTCGAGAAGGAGATGGTGGAAAATAGGTATTTTGTCGTAGGATAACTGTGATTGTATCAATAGCATTCGTAACTCCCATCGGCGATCCGACGAAAACCGACATGCCTTTGTGTCAACAAATTATCAAGAAAGCTACTCTGTAAATGTGTAGTGTGGTGTGATTAACACCGCCTGGTGTCTTCTGTGTTCATGCATCGTCTTTCGGAGCCCAGTTATTGAAACTTTCTTGGAAAAAATTTCCGGAGTTTTTGGAAGAGGTTCCTTTGGCTACAGGGAGCGTAGGTATTTCAGTTTGACGAGGCCCCTCTACATTCTGGACATCAGGTGACACATCATCTACATCTTACACTCCCCGGAGATGAATAGTCAGAAATGGTCACGTTTCTTCGCTACTGAGATTCCAGGACCTTACCCTATAGATTTTAGCCTATATTGATGGTTTAACGACTAAGTCCACAAAGAAAAAAAATCACAAGACACGAATTGGCAGTACGGATTATGAATAGTGTCGCTTCATAAAAGAACGCCAGGACGATCTTAGAAGATCTACACGTGGTATTGTCAAGAGAAATGGGAAGTGCACTGAAGTCGGAGGTGTAATTTATGAAAATCAAGTCTGAACTTAATCATTTTCGTTTGGTTAATACCGTCTGTCAGTGTTTGTTTGGTTACATTCCAACAGCATTATCCCTAAAACCACTAAAAATTGGAAGCGTGCTGTATGGAAAGTTTCATTCGAATTGTTGTTGTTGTGGTCTTCAGTCATGAGACTGGTTTGATGCACCTCTCCATGCTACTCTATCCTGTGCAAGCTTCTTCATTTCCCAGTACCTACTGCAGCCTACGTCCTTCTGAATCTGCTTAGTGTATTCATCTCTTGGTCTCCCTCTACGATTTTTACCCTCCACGCTGCCCTCCAATGCTAAATTTGTAATCCCTTGATGCCTCAAAACATGTCCTACCAACCGGTCCCTTGTTTTTGTCAAGTTGTGCCACAAACTCCTCTTCTCCCCAATCCTATTCAATACCTCCTCATTAGTTATGTGATCTGCCCATCTAATCTTCAGCATTCTTCTGTAGCACCACATTTCGAAAGCTTCTATTCTCTTCTTGTCCAAACTATTTATCGTCCACGTTTCACTGCCATACATGGCTACACTCCATACAAATACTTTCAGAAACGGCATCCTGACATTTAAATCTATACTCGATGTTAACAAATTTTTCTTATTCAGAAACGCTTTCCTTGCCATTGCCAGTCACATTTTATATCCTCTCTACTTCGACCATCATCAGTTATTTTGCTCCCCAAATAGCAAAACTCATTTACTACTTTAAGTGTCTCATTTCCTAATCTAATTCCCTCAGCATCACCCGACTTAATTCGACTACATTCCATTATCCTTGTTTTGCTTTTGTTGATGTTCATCTTATATCCTCCTTTAAAGACACTGTCCATTCCGTTCAACTGCTCTTCCAAGTCCTTTGCTGTCTCTGACAGAATTACAATGTCGTCGGCGAACCTCAAAGTTTTTATTTCTTCTCCACGGATTTTAATACCTACTCCGAATTTTTCTTTTGTTTCCTTTACTGATTGCTCAATATACAGATTGAATAACATCGGGGAGAGGCTACAACCCTGTCTCACTCCCTTCCCAACCACTGCTTCTCTTTCATGCCCCTCGACTCTTATAATTGCCATCTGGTTTCTGTACAAATTGTAAATAGCCTTACGCTCCCTGTATTTTACCCCTGCCACCTTCAGAATTTGAAAGAGAGTATTCTAGTTAACATTGTCAAAAGCTTTCTCTAAGTCTACAAATGCTAGAAACGTAGGTTTGCCTTTTCTTAATATTTCTTCTAAGATAAGTCTTAAGGTTAGTATTGCCTCATGTGTTCCAACATTTCTACGGAATCCAAACTGATCTTCGCCGAGATTGGCTTCTACCAGTTTTTCCATTCGTCTGTAAAGAATTCGCGTTAGTATTTTGCAGCTGTGACTTATTAAACTGATAGTTCGGTAATTTTCACATTTGTCAACACCTGCTTTCTTTGGGATTGGAATTATTATATTCTTCTTGAAGTCTGAGGGTATTTCGCCTGTCTCATACATCTTGCTTACCAGATGGTAGAGTTTTGCCAGGATTGGCTCTCCCAAGGCTATCAGTAGTTCTAATGGAATGTTGTCTACTTCTGGGGCCTTGTTTCGACTCAGGTCTTTCAATGCTCTGTCAAACTCTTCACGCAATATCATATCTCCCATTTCATCTTCATCTACATCCTCTTCCATTTCCATAATATTGTCCTCACGTACATCACCCTTGTATAGACCCTCTATATACTCCTTCCACCTTTCTGCTTTCCCTTCTTTGCTTAGAACTGAGTTTCCATCAAAGCTCTTGATATTCATGCAAGTGGTTCTCCTTCCTCCAAAGGTCTCTTTAATTTTGCTGTAGGCAGTATCTATCTTACCCCTAGTGAGGTAAGAAAAATATTGTATTCTAGTCATAAGAGCACCTTGTCGTGTAAACCATTTTTGTTTAAAATTATATATAAGAAGGAAGAATATTTTTGGAAGAAAGAATTGCCTCATGGTTTAAGTGTCCTGATATCTAAGTTAAAACGGACTACGAGAAAGGAAATTAAATCGCACATTTGCACAGGAAAGCATTATATTTCTCGCAGCTGGTTTTAACAGAAAATCTGTACATTATTGTTTAAAACTATTGTGCCGTAATTTGAAGTAAACGTATCAGAATATTTTCGAGATACATGTTGATAATGATTTTCTTTTGGGTACTCTATATATACATTTATGTATTACACGTATTTGCAAATTACACAGCTAGTGTCTGTTCAACGATATGAAGTAAAACTATGAGAACCTTTTAGAGATACCTGTTGACAATGTTTTTCTTTTGGGTACTATATACCATGAACCATGGACCTTGCCGTTGGTGGGGAGGCTTGCGTGCCTCAGCGATACAGATGGCCGTACCGTAGGTACAACCACAACGGAGGGGTATCTGTTGAGAGGCCAGACAAACGTGTGGTTCCTGACGAGGGGCAGCAGCCTTTTCAGTAGTTGCAAGGGCAACAGTCTGGATGATTGACTGATCTGGCCTTGTAACAATAACCAAAACTGCATTGCTGTGCTGGTACTGCGAACGGCTGAAAGCAAGGGGAAACTACGGCCGTAATCTTTCCCGAGGGCATGCAGCTTTACTGTATGGTTAAATGATTATGGCGTCCTCTTGGGTAAAATATTCCGGAGGTAAAATAGTCCCCCATTCGGATCTCCGGGCGGGGACTACTCAAGAGGATGTCGTTATCAGGAGAAAGAAAACTGGCGTACTACGGATCGGAGCGTGGAATGTCAGATCCCTTAATCGGGCAGGTAGGTTAGAAAATTTAAAAAGGGAAATGGATAGGTTAAAGTTAGATATAGTGGGAACTGGTGAAGTTCGGTGGCAGGAGGAACAAGACTTCTGGTCAGGTGACTACAGGGTTATAAACACAAAGTCAAATAGGGGTAATGCAGGAGTAGGTTTAATAATGAATAGGAAAATAGGAATGAGGGTAAGCTACTACAAACAGCATAGTGAACGCATTATTGTGGCCAAGATAGATACGAAGCCCACGCCTACTACAGTAGTACATGTTTATATGCCAACTAGTTCTGCAGATGACGAAGAAATTGAAGAAATGTATGATGATATAAAAGAAATTATTCAGATAGTGAAGGGAGACGAAAATTTAATAGTCATGGGTGACTGGAATTCGAGTGTAGGAAAAGGGAGAGAAGGAAACGTAGTAGGTGAATATGGATTGGGGCTAAGAAATGAAAGAGGAAGCCGCCTGGTAGAATTTTGCACAGAGCACAACTTAATTATAGCTAACATTTGGTTTAAGAATCATGATAGAAGGTTGTATACATGGAAGAACCCTGGAGATACTAGAAGGTATCAGATAGATTATATAATGGTAAGACAGAGATTTAGGAACCAGGTTTTAAATTGTAAGACATTTCCAGGGGCAGATGTGGACTCTGACCACAATCTATTGGTTATGACCTGTAGATTAAAACTGAAGAAACTGCAAAAAGGTGGGAATTTAAGGAGATGGGACCTGGATAAACTGAAAGAACCAGAGGTTGTACAGAGTTTTAGGGAGAGCATAAGGGAACAATTGACAGGAATGGGAGAAAGAAATACAGTAG
Organism: Schistocerca cancellata; assembly: GCF_023864275.1. NCBI lineage: Eukaryota > Metazoa > Arthropoda > Insecta > Orthoptera > Acrididae > Schistocerca > Schistocerca cancellata. Next base: position 597,406,047 of record NC_064631.1, on the reverse strand, counting down.
AAGAAGAATGGGTAGCTTTGAGGGATGAAGTAGTGAAGGCAGCAGAGGATCAAGTAGGTAAAAAGACCAGGGCTCTTAGAAATGCTTGGGTAACAGAAGAAATATTGAATTTAATTGATGAAAGGAGAAAATATAAAAATGCAGTTAATGAAGCAGGCAAAAAGGAATACAAACGTCTCAAAAATGAGATCGACAGGAAATGCAAAATGGCTAAGCAGGGATGGCTAGAGGACAAATGTAAGGATGTAGAGGCTTATTTCACTAGGGGATAGATAGATACTGCCTACAGGAAAATTAAAGAGACCTTTGGAGATAAGAGAACCACTTGTATGAACATCAAGAGCTCAGATGGAAACCCAGTTCTCCGCAACGAAGGGAAAGCAGAAAGGTGGAAGGAGAATATAGAGAGTCTATACAAGGACGATGTACTTGAGGACAATATTATGGAAATGGAAGAGGATGTAGATGAAGATGAAATGGGAGATACGATACTGCGTGAAGAGTTTGACAGAGCACTGAAAGACCTGAGTCGATACAAGGCCCCCGGAGTAGACAACATTCCATTGGAACTACTGACGGCCTTGGGAGAGCCAGTCCTGACAAAACTCTACCATCTGGTGAGCAAGATGTATGAAACAGGCGAAATACCCTCAGACTTCAAGAAGAATATAATAATTCCAATCCCAAAGAAAGCAGGTGTTGACAGATGTGAAAATTATCGAACAATCAGTTTAATAAGTCACAGCTGCAAAATACTAACACGAATTCTTTACAGACGAATGGAAAAACTAGTAGAAGCCGACCTCGGGGAAGATCAGTTTGGATTCCGTAGAAATACTGGAACACGTGAGGCAATACTGACCTTACGACTTATCTTAGAAGAAAGATTAAGAAAAGGCAATCCTACGTTTCTAGCATTTGTAGACTTAGAGAAAGCTTTTGACAATGTTGACTGGAATACTCTCTTTCAAATTCTAAAGGTGGCAGGGGTAAAATACAGAGAGCGAAAGGCTATTTACAATTTGTACAGAAACCAGATGGCAGTTATAAGAGTCGAGGGACATGAAAGGGAAGCAGTGGTTGGGAAGGGAGTGAGACAGGGGTGTAGCCTCTCCCCGATGTTATTCAATCTGTATATCGAGCAAGCAGTAAAGGAAACAAAAGAGAAATTCGGAGTAGGTATTAAAATCCATGGAGAAGAAATAAAAACCTTGAGGTTTGCCGATGACATTGTAATTCTGTCAGAGACAGCAAAGGACCTGGAAGTGCAGTTGAACGGAATGGACAGTGTCTTGAAAGGAGGATATCAGATGAACATCAACAAAAGCGAAACGAGGATAATGGAATGTAGTCGAATTAAGTCGGGTGATGTTGAGGGTATTAGATTAGGAAATGAGACACTTAAAGTAGTAAAGGAGTTTTGCTATTTGGGGAGCAAAATAACTGATGATGGTCGAAGTAGAGAGGATATAAAATGTAGACTGGCAATGGCAAGGAAAGCGTTTCTGAAGAAGAGAAATTTGTTAACATCGAGTATAGATTTAAGTGTCAGGAAGTCATTTCTGAAAGTATTTGTATGGAGTGTAGCCATGTATGGAAGTGAAACATGGACGGTAAATAGTTTTTACAAGAAGAGAATAGAAGCTTTCGAAATGTGGTGCTACAGAAGAATGCTGAAGATTAGATGGGTAGATCACATAACTAATGAGGAAGTATTGAATAGGATTGGGGAGAAGAGAAGTTTGTGGAACAACTTGACCAGAAGAATGGATCGGTTAGTAGGACATGTTCTGAGGCATCAAGGGATCACCAATTTAGTATTGGAGGGCAGCGTGGAGGGTAAAAATCGTAGGGGGAGACCAAGAGATGAATACATTAAGCAGATTCAGAAGGATGTAGGTTGCAGTAGGTACTGGGAGATGAAGAAGCTTGCACAGGATAGAGTAGCATGGAGAACTGCATCAAACCAGTCTCAGGACTGAAGACCACAACAACTAACAAAAAAAAAAAATGGTTCAAATGGCTCTGAGCACTATGGGACTCAACTGCTGTGGTCATAAGTCCCCTAGAACTTAGAACTACTTAAACCTAACTAACCTAAGGACAGCACACAACACCCAGCCATCACGAGGCAGAGAAAATCCCTGACCCCGCCGGGAATCGAACCCGGGAACCCGGGCGTGGGAAGCGAGAACGCTACCGCACGACCACGAGATGCGGGCAACAACAACTAACAACATATATATTACACGTATTTAAAAATTACACAGCCAGTTTCTGTTTAATCGTTTATTGGAGTATCGTGTAAAATTTGAAGTAAATCAGCCAAGAACTTTCCGAAATTTTTGGTAACAACAATAAACTCTGACTTCTTTTTACATAGCAATATAGATCGTTGCAGCCTTACTGATTTCTATTTTTAATTCTTACCTTCATTTGTTTTCCGGAAATGTGGAAAGTAATTACGCTCTAATACATGTTTTACTCAGTGGTTGTGGTGCTCTTTCATGGCAATGAATATTTCAAAACGCCTCCAGAGCCGAAGAGTTAGGCCACACTTCAAATAGAAAATCTACTGCTCTCGTACCCTCTCCGTCAAGCAAGAATATTACTTGCGGCATACGGGAAAGGAAGAACTGTGTGCATCTGTTAAGGACCGTCACACGTAACGGCAAACCGAGTATGTTTTATTAAGGAAAATATTAAAGAATCCCCCTTCCCCTGCCTCTTTGTCTTTGTCCCGAGTTCAGCTTACACCCACGTACTCGCTGAGCGGAAAATTTGCTCCGCCGGTCCCTGGCGCCATAAACAGTAGCGTTCCGTTTAATTCCAGCCGGCCCTGGACGCAAGCGATAGCTCGCGGTTTTGCAACCGGCGACATGGCAGCTACCTTAAATTACGCTTTCGCAGTTTTCCTTGCATTTATAACACAAACTGTCAGCGTGGCTTTCGCCTTGATATCGTTTAGAGCCGCAACGCGACCTAATTAAATCTGTTTCTAATGCTCGGTTCCACTTGTGCGACCAGAGTGTGGGCGCACCCTATGGCATTGCGCACACTTGGTACACACACAGCCGACGCCTACACAGCAGATGATATCGGGGGCGATTCCCGCCGACATCTTTACAAGTTTCACTATTCAGCTTGACCGTCCTCGTTAGAGCGTGTTTTTGCGGAGACTAACAACTGTGCTAATAGAGCAGTGTGCATTACTGTTATTCATTCGGACTGTTAGGAAGGACCTTAACGTATTTCCGTTCATTCTTCACATACAGCACGGTTTATGTTCTCTCGGCTTCCGATGACGTGCAAACAAATGGCACTGTACCTTGCTCCACTTAGGAGGTATAGCTCGTTTGCGTAGCATTACCGCAAGTGTTTGTTGACATAGTGGTCTCTCCACAGCTAAGGCAGAGGGGATTTTAGCTACACTCCTTGTCTACCCATTACTGACAGTGGAGAAATATTAGTGTAATATCGCAATCTTGTAAGTCGTAGGAGCAAACATTTTACATAGCGAAAGTGCTGCTTATTGAGTACTGCACGCAGTCGTAAATCCTGTAGGAAGTGGCAAGACTTTTAATAGTGCCTTCCCCATCATTGTAAGCAGATTCAGTTACCTTATCGGCATAACTTCGTTCCTTTGCTGAAGTCTACTGGCTGTCCTAGACCTCGTCAACTTCAGATAATGCTATTCTGAAGATGGCCTAAGACTAGGCCGAAACCGGTCATTTTAATAAAAGAATCATCGCGATCTAGATTGATTTTTCACTGATCTGGATTTGTAGATGTTTGTATTATAATTTCTATGTACAAGGCTATAGCGTTCACTTCATCCGTTTCAACACATGAATGCCATCTTCAGATGTGATTAATTCACTATCAGCTTCGTCAAGATATATTACAATTCCAGTTAAGCGTTCTGAACATATGAAGTTTAACAATACATGTCACTGAATACATTAAATCGACACATATTAATAGAGACTGAGGTCCCATGTTTCACAAAGTCGCCAAGGAAGCGTAACCCGTGGCTAACAGGGACGAATAGAGACCCTCTTTAGGAATAAGAAACCTGTATAGGACAATTTGTAACACATTACCAGCGTCATTGTCTAGTACAAATTTTCAGCTCGTCACAAATGCCCATCACCGTTATAGTCCACTAAAGAGTCGTCTTAATCCAGTCTCTTAAAAACTACAGTTCCAGTATGACGGAGCAACGCCCCAGTACCATGAAACAGTTGTATTTTCCGCACACTTATTTGGAAGAAAAAAACTCTGTTGTCTGTACTCTTCAGTTCGTAAGATCTTAATCTTATGCATTATTTCCTACAAAGCTACCTATTGTGCACTATTTCTGATGTCTCATTTCACAGAAGTACGAGTTTAGTTACAGTACTTATGGTACCTCGTCGTGAGATTCGAAACACGTCAGAGTTATTTAAAAGAATGCCGCGCCTCTATCATCTGCTTTCCTGAAACTCGGTTCCAGTTGCGTGAAGTAACGTAGGATCACTAAATCTTTATTTTGAGTAATGTGCAACTAATTTTCTCATGTAAATAACTGTGTGTCATAATGTAATTATGCGTGCGGAAACGCTAATATGTCCAGGTGAAAACTCTTGGGCTCTCGTACAGGCGGTGTTAATGTCAAAGAATGTTTGCTTTCGTTTCGTTGGTACGTGCTGCACAACAGCGTAACGTTGAACAGCTTTGGAAATATGGCTGTTTAATGCAGCCGCGTTGTGTATACTTCGATCCAGAGGAGAACCTGTGTTCCAGAACGTCATAAAATTTTTAATTTGGACTGCTCATCTGCAAAGTAAATTCATCTAACGTTGGTAAAACTTTGTAAGCAGTCTGTTCTTTCTTTTTTGAGGTTTAATAAATCGTTTACTAAAATCAAACTTATCATACTTACCTTGGAAATGATGCATGTGTAGGACGTTGCTAAAGAAGAATTAACTAAGAGGAAGCTTTGTTCGATGTGTGGCGTATTTACTGACAGCTGACCAACATTAATTACGTGAAGTTATTTCTCATTTCTGAAAAAGATTCCGACTCATTTTGCTCCCAGATTTGTTAAAGGGGTGAGATCATGTCTCTACGGCGGAAATGTTACAGCAATCAAAGCGGTGGGCCGATGCCCTTCACCAAAACCGCGTGGGTGGCACAGTGATTAAGGCTCTGGAACGGAATTCAACTCAAAGTCCAAATAATCAACTTTACAGATTCTTCTTCTTGATACTTTTCAATTGACAAAACAATGGCAGATGGAGGGTTTAAGAAACCGCAATAGCCGACGAGTGGTATGCATATCTTGTGCAGCCAGTGGATGAAAAATTCGCGACAAGAAGCCTGAATTGCAAAAGAAGGAAACAAGTTGGCAACACTACAAAGCAAAAACCACAGTCCACACTTAGAAGTATACAAATAGAGAGAAAACAGTGGTGTGCGAAAAAGTGTGCCATGTAAAACATAAGAAATGCATAGCCCTTCAGAGTAACTAAAAACTGCAAGTATAAGAGTCTAATGAAAAACATCAAAGACATGGTATCAGACAGCATTTCCCGATGTAGGCGAGGAACCAAGCTGAAATCACCGTAAGTAAAAAGCAACATATTGTTAACAAAATGTTTCTCGATCTTAAAAAATCGAAATGTAAATATCTTTAATTGCAGACCACTGTGATGCTTTACCTCAATAAAGAGAGCGTAACCCGTCTGGTGAAAAAAACACACATTTTCTTGAAGCTGCAACGACAGAGCGAAAACAACCTCGGGGACGTCATCCGCAAATAGGCCTACCCACAAATATACATCTGTACTGCGAGACTGAGAAATTTGACGTGCCATTAGTTAAATCGTCCAGCTCATTCACCGGATTTTACCATCGTACCTTTGCCCACATCTACAGAAATTTTTGGCTGGAAGACTCATCGAGTCCAATGAGCAGGTTATGGCAATTATGGCCGCCGAAATCGCAACTCATGGATGCAGTTCACTCACTCTAAAGGTTTTGTACAAACCGTATTGCCCTGGAAAAATACGCTTTTTTAACTGAGATGCCATGCACATTCATGCTGGGAAACTTTGTCACTTGCTACTTCATATATAGTTTCTATCGTGAAGCGTTGTTGGCCAAGTTTAGAGAACCAGTATTGTATACTTACTGTGAAAAGACTGTGCCGTCAGTATCAACAAAAGAAGAAGATAGGGTACTCCGAGATAATCTCATTTTTTATTTTCTCCTGCATTTCCTTCTATAGGAAAGCAGAAAAACTGAGAAATAATAGGACGAAGTAGTCTCCACTAAGAAGCGTACAATGAAGTCTCGTGTGCGTACGTGGATGTAGAAATAATTAATGAACCGGATGCGCCAGAATCAGCCCCAGCAGCATATAATTTATCAGTGGCATGACACAGGAAAAAGGGGGTAGTACAGGCGCCGACAGGGATAACATTACAGCAACACCGCGAAACGTCGTCCCAGCTGAGAGAGCTTCCCGGTATTTCCCGGTGGACGCTCCACGTCGTGAAGTCAATTAGTTGATATCGTCCGATCGGCTTCGTCACGTAAAGATGGGTCCGGATCGTGGGACGCTGCTGGCTAATTGGGCTCTAATGACGGTGCCAGAAGTTCCGTGCAGCTTCTTTTGCTGGGACGGGAGGCTTTTCCTGCAGTGGACGCCGGCAGCACCGGCTGTATGCAACTTCCTCTTGACGCTGGCCATAGGAGGGGCTCTAATCACTACCTTGCAAACTCCCGGCCATTCTGTCTGTCTTTAGTTACTGTTCATTCGGTTCACCTATTATTTGCTGCCGTATTGATTCGGCATCGAACTAATTGTTGACAGCATTAATGGATAAACCTGCTCCCAAGATTCATGTATCACTGTAATAACTCCCATAACGCTGTTGGTACATGTCCTCAGGAATAAGATCTGTCTCGGAACTGTTTGGGCGGACGATATATTCATATATTGTCGCTCTTGTTGGGAATTACACTTAATATTCCATACTGTCGTCAATAATGAAGAATATACTGATTCACGTTTCGCAAAATTAACCGCAAAACGAATACTTCACGCCCCTGCTCGCGCCTGGAGGGGCCAAGTCCGAACTCGTACATCTTCATTTCATGAGACGAGCTGAATAATTACTTACCCAGCTTTGCTGCTGGCGCCAAGAACTTATCCTCCTCATCCTGCATCACGTGTGATCTTCGGTGCAGCAGATTGGTAAAGGTAACATTCGATACATCGTGACGGTATCGATACCTGTACCCTTGCAAGGTTTTTATTCAAGTTAACGCAAGCTACGGAGGTTTTCGACAGCGCGAGGAACGTAGCCAGGAATTTAAGACATCTACTTCAATACTCCACAAGCCACCTAACTTTGAGTGGTGGATGGTTGATTGGTTGATTCGGGGGAAGGGCCTAAAGAGCGCGGTCATCGGTCCCATGGGATTAGGGAAGGATTGAGAAGGAAGTCGGCCGTGTCCCTTTCAAGGAACCGTCCCGGCATTTGCCTGAAGCAATTTAGGGAAATCACGGAAAACCTAAATCAGGATACCCGGACAGAGGTTTGAACCGTCGTCCTCCCGAATGCGAGTCCAGTGCGTTAAGCACTGCGCCAACTCGCTCGGTAACTATAACTGTTCTCGAACTCCAAAAGCCGGCCGGGGTGGCCGAGCGGTTCTAGGCGCTACAGTCTGGAACCGCGCGACCGCTACGGTCGCAGGTTCGAATCCTGCCTCGGGCATGGTTGTGTGTGACGTCCTTAGGTTAGTTAGGTTTAAATAGTTTTAAGTTCTAGGGGACTGGTGACTTCAGAAGTTAAGTCCCATAGTGCTCAGAGCCATTTGAGCTCCAAAAATCCCAATATGTCAACTCTATTGGTAGGGTAAAACGTGGAAACCATACAAATTTTCCGGAATTCTTCATTGAAAATTGGGCTGGACTCACCACCTTACGAACCTGTTTCAGCGAGAACCGCTCCCGATTTCTTACGTGGTACATACGGTTTGATTATGTAAAAACTAGGAAAGTCCAAATAAATATTGATAAACTAGCATCATTTTATGGAAATGTTCACTGCACTGATCGATAACTGTCAAAAATCTTACTCTCTTGGCGAATCTATGAGAATAGACGAGATGTTGGTTTCCTTCAGAGTGAGATGCAGCTTCATTCAGTGTACGGCAAAGAAACATGCTACATACGGAATCAAAATGTACGCCCTGAGGGACGGGCCAAAACATTATGACCACCTGCTTAATAGCTTGTTTGTCCGTCCGTGGAACGAAATACATCGTTGATTCTGCGTATCAGCGATCCGACAATTTTTTGCTAGGTTTGTGGAGATACGTGGCATTAGGTTCCTAAGCCCAGGTCATGTGTAAATAACGGCTCGCTGATTTGCTACGCGGTGGAGCCGCCCGACAACTTCATCTGCTTCTTGACCATCACTGTTAAGTTTTCCACTATTCTCATTTCTGCTACTTCTCATTACTTTCGTATTTCTTAAGTTTATTCTCAGTCCATATCCTGTACTCATTAGACTTTTCATCCCATTCAGCGTATCCTGTAATTCTTCTTCACTTTCACTGAGGATAGCAACGTCATCAGCAAATTTTATACTGATATCCGTTCACATTGAATTTCTGTTCCACTCTTGAACCTCTCTTTTATTTCCATCATTGCTTCTTCGAAGTACAGATTGAACAGTAGGAGCGAAAGACTACATCCCTGTTTTACAACCTTTTTAATTCGAATTCTTCCAACACTGTCTATTAAAAGTATCTGGACCCCTATTAGTGGACATTGATGTGGACTGTGTCCACCATTCGCTTTTATGACGGCTTGAACTCTGCTGGGGACACTTTCAATGAGGCGTCTGAATGTCTGTGGAAGAATGACAGTCTATTCTCTCTCAACGGCCGATCCAGAGAAGGTAACGATGATGGATGCTGGGGTCTGGAGCAAGCTGACGCTCTAACTCATCCCAAAGACGTTCCACTGGGTTCAAATCGGGAGTCCATCCAGGTATGTTATTGTCCACAAACCATTAACTTACAGATGCTGATTTTGTCATGTTGATACGGTCATTTTCTCCAGACTGTTCCTCTAATGCATGCGGCACACAATGCCGAGAAATGTTTTCATATCCTTCTACACTAGCCCAATTAGCCGATCATGCGCTAACCGCAAAGAACACCTTCCCCCCCCCCCCCCAAACCGTAGCACCACCTATTCTATACTTTAATTTGGGCACTAGACATGATGGCACGTTATGTTCTTCAGACATCCGCCAAACCCAAATCCTTCGATCGGACTGCAGCAAGGCATAGCGTGACTCATTACTGCAGTCACTCGTTCTCAATCATTCACTATCCAGTTTCGTCGCTCATTACATCATCTCAAGCACCTATTAGCATTCACTACAGAAATATGGCGCTTAAGAGGAGCTGCTGGGCCATTTGACCCCATTATTTTTAACTCTCTATGCGCGGTCATTGTGCTAGCTAAACTGCTCTTAGCATTTTGTAATTCACGCGTGATTCCTTCCACTGATTTCATGCAATTTTTACAACCAACCTCCGCAATGGTCTGCGATCTCTGTCCGTGAGGACATGAGGTCCGCCTGATCTTGCTTTAGGTGTGCTTATTCCGTCGCGTTTCCACTTCACAATCACATACGAACAGTCGACTTGGGCAGCTTTACAAGGGATGGATTTGTTACACAAGTGGTATCCAGTGACCGGTAGATTTTCGATGTCCCTGACGTCTCCTGACCCACCCATTCTGCTGTTACTGTTATTTTACTCATAACGCAATGCTCGCTGCATCGTTTTGTACCGATGGATCCGCCTGTCGTGACGTCTAGTGGTCAATTCCACATTAGATAGGTGTGGCCAGATACTATTGATCAGTTAGTTTATCTGGGGCAGGTGGAATGTTTTGGTACTGGCCCAGCAGCTTGCTAGAACTCATTACTAGGAAGGAAACAAAGGGTTTATTATCCTGGTTTTTTTTTTTCAGGATGAACAGTAAATAGGAGAGTTACGGTATGGAAGAGGCGGGTGAGGGATTTGATGAGCTGATAAATGATTCCAATAGAAGAGGATCAGGCGGAGGAGGAAAGCAACGTCGTGTGACTGACATTCAAGAATTTGTAGGGACTGATAAAAACCGTGGTGGATCAAGACTTTGTAATTGTGGTGAATGGTGAAGGTATGAAATCCGCATATTCCGACGGTTAGTAGTTTAAGAGCATTTTAACCTTTCTGTTGAATGATTCGTAGGTAGAAGTTTGCTTATTGGAGTATAGAAGGGGTTATTCCGTAGTAGGACAATGAATATCAACTGTTTATTACAATTACAAGTGAGAGTTTCTTCTCTCAAACGATCAGATCCGTCTTCTGACATACACTGTCAAGATCCACTTCGACATTTTATGTGTCCATATTCTTCCAGGGGCACAGATTCAGTTTCTTTCAAGAGACATCTTTTAGTGATTCCTGCAGTTGCTGTACAGCCGTTGTTTCCTGAGTACGTGTGTGAAGTACCGCGTCTTCTTTGATCGTCATTGTCCCGTTTTAACACTGGGCTGGCCCAAAGACAGCAGGTGGAAGGAGCAGAGTTCGAATCCAGCCGTTCTGAGATAGCTTCCTTGTGTTTCACTCAAACCCCTTCTGGTGAATGCCAATGTCTTTCCTAATACAAAGCCACGATCCCGTGCGTTCCAATCCTTGGCCAATATGAATTAATGATCCGCCGCTAACCAGCGAGACATCGACAGAACGTACAAACGGTACACTTTGTTCCTTTCATGTCAACGTAATACAAGCTCACTTCAATTTTTTTTAAGAAATAGTGGCCTCTCATTCTTCTTGTATATCGTCAAGAATTTGGAAACAAGCAAGAAACTACCACAAAATTTTTATAACTTATCCGGAATTTGTATTTATCTAAACCACACCCCTCGTTCATAGGATCTGTCGACCTGGAAAAGGCGTTCGACAGTGTAAAATGGTGCAATATGTTCTAAATTGTGAGGAAAATGGGGATAAGTTATAGGGAAAGACGAGTAGTAGACAATATGTCCAAGAACCAAGAAGGAACGGAAGACAGGAAGAACTAGAACGAAGTGCTCGGATTAAAAAGGGTGTAAGACAGGGATGTGGTCTTCCACCTCTGTTTTTCAATCTATATATCGAAAAAGAAATGACGAAAACAAAAGAAACATTCATGGCTGGGATTAAAATTCAAAGTGAAAGGACATCAATGATAAGATTCGCTGATAACATTGCTGTCCTCGGTGAAAGTGAAGAGGAATTAGAGAATCTCTTGAACTGAATGCGCAATATAATGGTATACAATACGGATTAAGAGTAAATCGAAGAAAGGCGAAAATAATGAGAAGTAGCAAAATGAGAAGAGTGAGAGAGTTAACAGCAGGATCGCTCATCATAAAGTAGATGAAGTTAAGGAATTCTCCTACTTAGGTAGCAAAATAATCAATGAAGGACGAAGCAAAGAGGAAATAAAAAACAGGCTAGCACAGGTAAAAAGGGCATTCCTGGTCAATATCAAACATACCCTTAATTTGAGGAAGAGATTTCTGAAAATGTTCGTATGGACACAGAAGTGTATGGTAGTGAAACGTAAACTGTGTTAAAACAGGAAGAGAAGAGAATCGAGGCATTTGAGACTTGGTGCTACAGAAGAACGTTGAAAATTAGGTTACTGATAAGGTAAGGAATGAGGAGGTTCTTCACAAAATCGTCGTGAAAAGAAATACATGGAAAACACTGACAAGAAGAAGGGACAGGATAATAGAATACCTGTTAAGATACAGGGAATAATTTCCTTGGTGCTAGACGAAGCTGTAGAGTGTAAAAACTGTAGAGGAAGACAGGAACTGGAATACATCTAGTAAATAAATGAGGACGTAGGTTGCAAGTGCTACATTGAGATGAGAAAATTATTACGCACACACACACACACACACACACACACACACACACATACACACACACACACACACACACACACATACACACATGAAAAAAAAAGGTTGTCGAAGTCAACTGGAACCCTAAACCATACTAAGAAAGGTATATCTTCCTTTGGGCGGTTTTCCACAGATTGCCTTTCTAGCGCCCTCCGTCTTTCTCCTCCACCCCCTCCAAATTCAGATACACTAAATGATACATACAATCTCGCAGTTACAAAGTACTGATGTCTCTAGTTGCTGCTAGTACTGATCCTCCTCAAGCTATTGAGAGTCATACTGTTGAACGATTTCTCAGAGGATCGATAAAAACTGAGAGTAGTAACTAATCACGCGTCCGCAGCTCGTGGTCGTGCGATAGCGTTCTCGCTTCCCACGCCCGGGTTCCCGGGTTCGATTCCCGGCGGGGCCAGGGATTTTCTCTGCCTCGTGATGACTGGGTGTTGTGTGATGTCCTTAGGTTAGTTAGGTTTGAGCAGTTCTAAGTTCTAGGGCACTGATGACCATAGATGTTAAGTCCCATAGTGCTCAGAGCCATTTGAACCGTTTTTGAACTAATCACGTCTTCCTTGCTCTAGAGTTCATACATAAGAATAAAGTGTGCCGTGCACTCCCTTTGAAGATTTTCCCAGCAAATCTTGATTTACTTCCTGCGTACTGGACACACAATTTTGTGCAACGTATATTACAAAGTCGCCTAGAGATGCACACACGGCTAGTTCACATTACAGCTCGTGAGAACCTGTGGCAGACTTGACTGAGCTTTCCTTTCTTATAAACAATAAGCAACGCTTTTTACAAAAGTACATGCGTATAAGAGAATAAATGTCCAACGTAGCATTTTTATCACGTAGAGAGTTGTTCATGGGAACGAAAGTGACATTCACATAAATCCAGATCAAGGAACATATTGATATATCTCATTATCTCTACTACCCTCCAAATTCATAAGTTTTAGCAGACTCAAGCACAAAAATGGCAACTCAACAAATGTTTCACCTGCACTGTGGTAATAAGGGTCACATTCTGTGCAACGTTATCGGCCACTAACAGTCGCTTTCGCAGGGATCATCATCTTCATTATCATTTAAGAGTAACAGGGTACAGTTCTGTATGATATGAAAACGAAGATCCACAGGGTATTGTGTGAATATCAACAGCAACGGTGTCGATGCATTTTGCCCAAAGCGCACTCTATCTCAAAAGTGCTGTGCCCGGGTATTAACAGCACTCTAAAATTCACAGTCGTACAACCACTAACTACAACCCAGCGCTATAGTTCGCGCAGAAAGCCTCTGACCTCAAACACTTGACGTACACTTTCCTAGCAGGCACGGGAAAGTATCCCACGACAACGCCTTAAATAACCCAAGTTATTCTGCTTTAGCCGAAAGTGGTGTAGACATTTGGAGGTGTTTCTAGTAAACAAATGACTGAAGTAAACAAAGTGCATTAGTTTTCTATAGCAGGCACGCGAAAGTATCCCACGACAACGCCTTAAATAACCCAAGTTATTCTGCTTTAGCCGAAAGTGGTGTAGACATTTGGAGGTGTTTCTAGTAAACAAATGACTGAAGTAAACAAAGTGCATTAGTTTTCTATGTCACAATAAATAACATCGAATGATTCTGTCTTGCGCGATATGCATGTGTACAGCTCAAAAACATCCGATCACCGAGGAGATGTGCACACGGCGAACAGTATTTCTAGAGGAACTGGAAATTCTATATGAACCGCCTTTGGAAAGTATAATTTGGTTATTGCATTGGAGAATTACTGTTTAACGGTCAGTCCTCTGTTTATTTTCTGCATCGTTCTGCTTTGCGCATATACGGTATTCACGCGCCTTTCTGTTATTTAAAGAAGTACATGTAATAATTTATCGAGGCTGTAGGGCCCATCGAGAATAAATTGACCTTGGTGGTACGACAATATTAATATATTAATGATAATAGTTCTAAAAATTAGAACTGGTTTAGGCTGGATATTGTTTTTCCCAGTGAAATTTCGTATGCCAAAAAATGATCACGAAGTAAAACTTTCCGTAATCAGGAACTATTCAATAAAGACGTTAATAAAGAGAAGAAATTACGTTTACCTAGCATATGATCACTAGTGTGGTAAAGTAGTTCAAATGTTCAAATGGCTCTGAGCACTATGGGACTTAACATCCATGGTCATCAGTTCCCTAGAACTTAGAACTACTTAAGCCTAACTAACCTAAGGACATCACACAACACCCAGTCATCACGAGGCAGAGAAAAGCCCTGACCCCGCCGGGAATCGAACCCGGGAACCCGGGCGCGGGAGGTAAAGTAGTTTTCTTTTTTAGAAATAGCATAATTCAAAATTTTGCAAGAGTAAGACAAACTGTTTGCTGTGAAGTAGTGGTAGGCGTGTTCATTAATGGTTCGCTTGAGAGTTCACTTAGCAATTAGCACTGATTGCAGTTTTTGACTGGTACGTATCTGAAAAGTCGCTTCTATAGATCAAGAACGGAAACAAACCCAACACAATATGTTTATTATGAACTCTAATATATTATGTTATTGATGAGCTAGTGTATCTCTTACCCGTGACAGCTATTACTGGTTCAGAAAACCTGGAGTTATTAGTAAAAACGTTCCTAAATTTGTCTGTAAAAAAGGTAAATTTGTAATTATTATGTAAGCAAGTAATAGCCCTTAAATTAAAAGAATTTTCCATATGTTGTGAAAGTAACATCTCTGATCTGTCGAAAAACTGTAAAACTATATCTCTGTATTTCGTTTGTTTACGCTTTTGTTTTTAACGTGTATGCTGTATCTCTGGGTCTTGATTTTATATTCTTCGATATTCAGTGACACAGATGATGATTAGCACGTAAAGTTTCTACGTAACAGAAGAGACAAAATTCAGTAACTAAAATTACATTGTACAGTTTCTACCAGTAGTATTAGAAACTGAAAGTCCCTTTAAAACAGATTTTCCTTTTTCCTATTAGGCCTAATTGAAGATTCCATAACATCACAGTAGCTCACGCACAAGTAACATATTTAAGCCTTTAGTATTATTAAAAACATAAAAACGTAATTGCCAATGATACTTACTTCCTAAAACATGTCATGCGCAAAAGAAAATAACACGTACTCGTGACTGGCTGCAACTAATGTACTGAAAATGAAAATGAAACGATTGGTTTACATTCCAAAGCTTTCGCAACAGTTTTATGACGGATAAAATAAAGCAATTGTTTATATTGCTGTTGTAATGTTATCGTCCAAACCAGCTTTGCAAATAATTAGAAACATTGACACTATGTGCGTGCAATAGTTGTTACACAACAGAAAGCTATAATTATATACATATTATATCGATCGCGCGACCCTCTTGGCGGCAAATATGGATGCTATTCATTGTGGTGACTAGAACGATGATAAAAGACAAACGTTTATTAAGTTATCATTAATTATAAAGGTAGCTATTAATTTTCAGATTTCGACAAGCGCTCTGTATTGCGTGTGTGGACAGTTGGATCGTCCGGAGAAACAAATTCCACAGAATAATTTTCAAATTCGTGTTGTTGGAATTCTTCTTTCTTCAAGCTGTTGTAGGATTTAAAGCTGTCTGTTATAACTTCGGTCTCTGGCAAGATGAAGTGCTTCGTGAGAGAGACACTAAAGTTTTCTTGCATCTCGACTACACTCCAGCTATGAAGCATTTCCAGGGGGTTCACTTTCAGTGCCTCCGAAAATCCATATATTTTAAATTTGGTTTTTTAGTGATAGTCCTTTCTCGTATTTCCAAGTGGCTTTATGCGATTCGTCCATTCAACTATCTTGTTTTGTCCACCGATAGGAACACTGTCATTCGTGACTGACACTTCTCGGCAGAACCCTTAGTAGTCACGAATAGTGTTTGTCGATAACTCAGTTTCGGAAGCGGTCGCTTGTAGGGGATAGCGTCTTACCCAGCACGAGACTAAAATAAGGCTCTTTTTGATGATCAACTTTTAGTTGTCGAACCATGTGTTTCTCCTTATCGACATCCTTTTCTAACTCCCCCGCGCAGTACAACGTAAATAGAAAATCAACATTGGCGCCTTTCTTACGAATTTTCACATAGATGTCTCCATGAAAAATCACACAATTCCGGAAACCGTCATTTGGCAGCAATTATTGTTCCCAACAGAAATCCAAACAATATTTCACACTACACAATCGAAGAATTAAGTTTCGCCAGGTACGAGTGCCGGGACTCGAAATTACGACGGCTTCATTCATTCGTATTCACAACGCTAAACGTTACACGATGTCCCTTGACAACGCTCTAAACACTTCCCATATATCCCGCCACGACACCCGTGTTGCTTAAATCGTCATACCACTTGAGAATATATATACAGGGTGTTACAAAAAGGTACGGCCAAACTTTCAGGAAACATTCCTCACACACAAAGAAAGAAAATACGTTATTTGGATATGTGTCCGGAAACGCTTACTTTCCATGTTAGAGCTCATTTTATTACTTCTCTTCAAATCACATTAATCATGGAATGGAAACACACAGCAACAGAACGTACCAGCGTGACTTCAAACACTTTGTTACAGGAAATGTTCAAAATGTCCTCCGTCAGCGAGGATACATGCATCCACCCTCCGTCGCATGGAATCCCTGATGCGCTGATGCAGCCCTGGAGAATGGCGTATTGTATCACAGCCGTCCACAATACGAGCTCGAAGAGTCTCTATACTTGGTACCGGGGTTGCGTAGACAAGAGCTTTCAAATGCCCCCATAAATGAAAGTCAGGAGGGTTGAGGTCAGGAGAGCGTGGAGGCCATGGACCGAATCTGTTGTTGAGAAGCGTACGAACACTTCGACTGAAATGTGCAGGAGCTCCATCGTGCATGAACCACATGTTGTGTCGTACTTGTAGAGGCTCATGTTCTAGCAGCACAGGTAGAGTATCCCGTATGAAATCATGGCGGTGAATCGAGGCAGTACAGTAGATACTGACGAAACTAAAATGAGCTCTAACATGGAAATTAAGCGTTTCCGGACACATGTCCACATAACATCTTTTCTTTATTTGTGTGTGAGGAATGTTTCCTGAAAGTTTGGCCGTACCTTTTTGTAACACGAGAACGCGCGTTCGATAGCAAACGCTTTTGGAAATTACCGGTGAAGCTAAGTAACTTGATGAAATTCTAAACCATATTCAGGTATGTAATCGACAGGGTGAATACCGTATTTATTTGTATCACGAAAGCACTACACACCAATTTTGTTGCATCATAAGAACAACGCAATTACGTATGTTCCTTTTATTTAAAGCCGCGCGGAGTAACCGCGCCGTCTGAGGGCATTTTGTCATGATCCGAGCGGCTTCCCCCATCGGAGGTTCGAGACCTACCTCGGGCAAGGGCGTGTGTGTGTCGTCCTTACTGTAAGTTAGTTTATGTTAGGTTAAGCAGAGGACCGATGACCTCTGCAGTTCGGTCCCATAAGACTTTACCACAAATTTCCAAAATTTTTTATTTAAGTGATTTGTAGTATATGTTACAAAGAAATTGAGTTTATGTCATTTACAGAGCGCACGCGCAAGTACTGTGGAAAAATATATTAAAATACGTGAAGGTGAACCTAAATGTTAGCTCTGGTGTTGCATTAATCGTCATAACACTTGAGAATTCCGATACTAGACTCTTTCCACGTAAAGCGAGAAGGCTGAATACTAGTACTTAGTAACTGTTCTAAATTTTGAGCATAGCAGTTAACATATTTCGTTGCCATTGCTTAGCATAGATGAACAGGTCCGAAGCCTTACTTCATGCTACACATGGCTTACTTATTATTAAGCTAATCTACAGAATGAAAATGATTTAAACTGACAAACTGTGGGAGGTTGCACGGGGCACGTAAGCAAATATTTTTGTCTCATGTCATATTTTCTTGTGAGGATTTTTGAAACCGATACAGAGAGTTTTCCTGGATAGATTCTGGACAGACTCTG
Source organism: Schistocerca cancellata (assembly GCF_023864275.1). Taxonomy (NCBI): domain Eukaryota; kingdom Metazoa; phylum Arthropoda; class Insecta; order Orthoptera; family Acrididae; genus Schistocerca; species Schistocerca cancellata. The sequence goes on along the minus strand of NC_064631.1, from coordinate 597,388,034 downwards.
GGAGGTTGCGTGGACAATGAATACAGTTTTTCTAATGCTTTTTTCCTGTCAAGACAAAGTGTAACATAAACAAGTTTCGCCGGCCGAAGTGGCCGTGCGGTTAAAGGCGCTGCAGTCTGGAACCGCAAGACCGCTACGGTCGCAGGTTCGATTCCTGCCTCGGGCATGGATGTTTGTGATGTCCTTAGGTTAGTTAGGTTTAACTAGTTCTAAGTTCTAGGGGACTAATGACCTCAGCAGTTGAGTCCCATAGTGCTCAGAGCCATAAACAAGTTTCAACTCTTTATTACCCAGAGACAACAACATCAACACAACTTAACTTCAGCGACAGAATAGGTTTAAAAACGCCTCCGTTCCCTTGTAAACAGAAGTTACACTAGTGGGTCATGTTCTATCTAACAAGGTCAGATTACTAAAATGTCCTTCGTCACTACTGCGGCTGCTGCTATCCAGGCAACTAGATCACATTCAACAGAGGTTTTGTAAACAAGACTCTTGTCACACAAAAAGGTCCAAAGTGGTGAAATCAGGAAATCGGGTAGGTCGTGATACAGGGCTACCACTGCCAGCCGGTTCAAGAATCGACACACAGGGCGACTGCTAGCACCCCGTCGTGATGGAATCACATAGCAGCTATCTTGTAGCGAGTGGCACACCATCCAGCAACTCTGCCGATGCTCTGGCGAGGATACTGTATTAATGCTTGTCATTTAACGACTTAGACAGCAGACATGGTTCAATTAAACTGTTACCAGCAACATGTGCCCACACATTCACGGAGAACCGTAACTGATGTGCGCGAGTAAATGAGGCATATGGATTAACCTCAGTCGAAACATGCGAACTGTGGATATTGAAGACCCCATCAACGCCGAGTGTTGCTTCATCTGTAAACTGCACAGAGCACAGAAATGTGGGATGCATTTGGCACTGTTCCAGGTACCATTGCATAAACTGTGCTCTGAGTGGATCATCATCTGGTTCCAGGTTGTGCAGACGCTATAAGTGAAATGAATTAACAATTGCGCATGAAGGACGTCTTTTACATTCATCTGATTCGTCCCCTCGTTATGCGTAACTGTACGAGTGGTGAGAGCGATTATGCCCTTTACCGGATTAAACAATGATCACAGGTAATTATGACAATAGAGAAAAACATGTCTCTTTTGGTGTCCCGTGCAACTTCCCATAGTTGGTTTAAATTATTTTCTCCCTGTATACTTGAAATTTCCTGGTACATTGCACCACTATAAGTAGTAATCCCTGTGCTATGGTAGGAGCTGTGCAGGAGTGGTAAGGTACCGAGCTAATATGAATTCAGTCGTCCTTTGGAACAACTTTATTAACAAACAGTTCTCACTAAACAGTTATTAGAAAACACATTCTCCGAGCCCTTTATATTTTGTTGTTAAAGGGTACCCATTACATGGCTTACTTTTAATAATATTTACACTTAAACACCATCAAGGGTAAAATACTAGTAATACAGTAGCGGCAAATTTGTGGCCATAGTTATAACATCAATTAAAAGTTTCAACTCAAGTTCGATAACTATTTATGTCAAAAGGTTTAAAATGCTCTAGGCTATTTCAAAAATGCATGTAGTAACCTTTAAACAAATTTATAATAACAAACTAACAGCAATTCAAACCTAAAAACAGTATTCAGATAAATCCAAAAAAAATGGTTCAAATGGCTCTAAGCACTATGGGACTTAACGTCTGGGGTAATCAGTCCCCTAGACTTAGAACTACTTAAACCTAACTAACCTAAGGACACCACACACAGCCATACCCGTGGCAGGATTCGAACGTGCGACTGTAGCAGAAGCGCGGTTACGGACTGAAGCGCCTAGAACCGCTAGGCCACAGCGGCCGGCAGATAAATCCAATTTAACGAATCACTTGAAATATACAACACATTACAGCGGGACCACCTTATCACAAGTTTTTTACACGCCAGTTTTTCTCGTGCCACCGTTTAAAATTCGCCCATTTACTGTAAAGGAGTACCGAACAATTTCAACCAAGTCTAGGTGCAAACTTCTTCAGATGAACGACAAATTAAAAGGCGTGAATAGCTAAATTACAAAAGGCAATTACTTATCTCCAGAACAAATTTGTAGCAGTAGAATTCATCCGCTGCTACCTCAGTGGGTTTACAGAGCCGTAATCTTGCCATCTTTTTTTATTTCATACGTCAGTCTTGTGCACACTTGTATGTATGTATGTACTGAACTAGAAACGAAGTAGAGGCTTCGTCCCCGCCGTAGCCCAGAGTGGTACACAACCTCACAACAGGCTACAGCAGTCCACTCACCCCACCGCCGCCCCTCACCGAACCCAGGGTTATTGCGCGGTTCGGGACCCAGTGGATCCCTTGGGAATGTCTCACACCAGACGAGCGTAACCCCAATGTTTGCGTGGTAGAGTAATTATGGTATACGGGTACGTGGTGACAACGATAAGAGGAACCAGCCCGTATTCGCCTTAAAAACCAGCCACAAGCTGACCGGCTGCGGCCGGGCGGATTCGTGCCGGGGACCGGCATGCCTTCACGACGCCGTGTGGGCATTGCGCACACTTTCTGGCAATACATTACACACATCACTAAATTGACATGATAAGACCTGGAACATAAAGCAGTTACCATGTGCATACAAATAATGGGCCGCACCAGGGCAAGGTCAATGTCGACCTTGTAACACGAACAGTTAAAACAAGAAATGACCAGTCACGAAATAATGGAACTAATGGCGCCCCATAAGAGCAGACTCAGTTACAATTTCGCAAGACGAACAAGTAAAACACGCAGATAGGCAAGTATTCAATAACAAGGTTACTCAGCTTCAAGTGGATTTATCCAGGAACCGTGTATGAACGCAGCCAGAGCGAAGCGACAGTGCAGTGACAACTGCACAGACCACCAACCGTTGCTTTAACTCCGATCTCCTTCGGGCAACACCACTATTGCGCAACCGAAAGACTCTTTCAAGCAAAGTGGAGCTTCTTTCCAAATTACAGCTTCCCAAACGACGGCTCTCAACTACAACTAGGCCGCGTTATCACTCTAGGCGCGCCCACAGCATTTCCCGGCACATGCACAGGCTGCTCCCAGCACAGGACTCCCCTTGCCAACTTCCTCGTGCCGCTGCTAACTCCAGAATTCTTCGCACCACAAGCCATTCTGGCAAAGAGATTCTACACAACCAGAGATTCCATCAGAGAGGCACAAAGTCGACAAATACCAAACATTGAGGGAGGTTTCGACGCACGGCTCAACCTGGTTAGATAATTGTTTGTTGACAGGCTTCATTAGGTCTACCGAATGTGACTATAGGTTTCGTAGCTCTGATGTAATGGTTATTTCAGTAACTTTTATAAATTTCTGTCGGAAAGGCCATCGAACTAGGAACCTTGTCTTTCGAGGGCGCCACTCTACTAACTGAGCTATCCAGGTGCGATTCACTACTCGCTATCACAGCTTCAGTTTCTCCAGACCCTCTCTTCTACAGGGTTATTACAAATGATTGAAGCGATTTCACAGCTCTACAGTAACTTTATTGTTTGAGATATTTTCACAATGCTTTGCACACACATACAAAAACTCAAAAAGTTTTTTTAGGCATTCACAAATGTTCGATATGTGCCCCTTTAGTGATTCGGCAGACATCAAGCCGATAATCAAGTTCCTCCCACACTCGGCGCTCACTGCAGGCCGACCCGTTGATTTCCTCTTACAGAGGCATCCAGAAGCTTTAAACTGCGCATACCATCGCCGAATGGAGTTAGCAGTTGGTGGATCTTTGTTGAACTTCGTCCTGAAGCGTCGTTGCACTCTTATGACTGACTGATGTGAGTGCATTTCAAGCACGACATACGCTTTCTCGGCTCCTGTCGCCATTTTGTCTCACTGCGCTCTCGAGCGCTCTGGCGGCAGAAACCTGAAGTGCGGCTTCAGCCGGGCAAAACTTTATGAGTTTTTCTACGTATCTGTAGTGTGTCGTGACCATATGTCAATGAATGGAGCTACAGTCAATTTATGAAATCGCTTCAATCATTTGTAATAGTCCTGTACTTGCTAAGCTCGTCGGAGGTCATCGGCATATCACTATTGACAGAAAGAATATGGCGGAGAACTGCCTTAGTCACGTCGTAGTGATCGTTTCCCGAGTGAATATTTGTAAAAGATTCATTTCAGCTGAGAGTACACCGTTTCTGAGGTGCCTCGCAGACTGAAATTGTAGACCTTGAACAGGACTCGAACCCCACAAGCCGCCTAAGACGGGCAATGCGTTTCCCGATTGAGCTATGCAGGCAAAGCTCTGGACCACATGGAGAGCGAAAGAATAGTTCTACAAACAATTGCTAAGCCGTGGGTAGCTCATTTCTCTGCGATATTGGCTCAAAAGGCTCTGACCACTATGTGACTTAACATCTGAAGTCATCAGTCCCCCAGAACTTAGAACTACTTAAACCTAACCAACCTAAGGACATCTCACACATCCATGCCCGAGGCAGGATTCGAACCTGCGACCGTAGTGGTCGCGCGGTTCCAGACTGAAGCGCCTAGAACCGGCTCTGCGATATTCTTTCTTACAAATTCACAGGGTGGCAAGAGGACTTCTGTGAAGTTTTGGAAGTAACAAAGAAATAACAGTCGAATGTAATCTGTGACTCCTCCATCGCGAAGAGGTTTGCCGGTAAAGGGAAGGGTCCGGATCCGAGCCCCGATTTAGAGCGTAATTTTAATGCGCCCGCAGTTCGTAAACATTGCACAATAAACTGCAGCGTGAAAGACTCATCCTATAATATGCATGGTATAGCGCTGCAAACTGATTGGGCAGTGTGAGTCAGGAGGGAACGTACATGCTTTGAGAGATGAAACTATTAGTGATTCTGAATGGAAAACTTCACATGAAGATATGCACTTTTGCCGGCCGCGGTGGACCGGGACTACTACGGTCACAGGTTCGAATCCTGCCTCGGGCATGGGTGTGTGTGATGTCCTTAGGTTAGTTAGGTTTAAGTAGTTCTAAGTTCTAGGGGACTTATGACCTAACATGTTGAGTCCCGCAGTGCTCAGAGCCATTTGAACCATTTTTTACGCACTTTTCTTAACCGTATCCGACGTATGTCTGTTTGAAAATAACGTGCATCAGTCGCATTTCCTTCACCAGCACTGACATGCCAATACACCCAAATCGACATCAGGCTACGCAGTTTCGTCTTTACTAACGATTTCAATGCACGCTTCACCTGCGCATTGATCGGCGAGGAGTCTGAGGAGTCATTTCTTGACCAACGAGGTTACTCGATCTTACTCTTTTGGATTACTGTTTGTGGGGTTGGCTTAAAAGCGAAGTCAACCGGCGCAGAATGGACACAAAGGAGGGACTCCAGCTTATGTTTTACATGCGTGTGCTCAAGTAAAGGATAATTCTATCCCGAAAGGCTCGCCTCCGCGAATGAGTTCTGATTAATAACACAGCAGCTGTCTACAAGAGCTGCAAAATGCATTGCAGTTGACGGTGGAGTTTTTGAACGTCTTTTGTGAGGAAATTTACCAATTAGACAAAACATTTACATCACAACGTTTCACTTACTACCACCTGCATATGTCCTGTTCCCCACTGTTTTCATCAGTTTCCTCCGAAACTTTTAAGAACAGGACATACGTTCACGTGACGTTTCTTGCTCATAATCACAAGTATTAACCACACTCCCCAAAGCATGTCCCTTTCCTTATGACTTAGCTGTACAACTTAATTCAAACGATTGTCTGTAGGCCGGGCGGGCAGACAAGACAGTCAAGAGTATATTGCTCATGTTGCCAATTCGTAATAGCACTGAACTGTTTGATTACACCATGTTCTGAGTCCGCATCACTTCTCTGGCGCATTTTCTTAATGTGAGCCTCGCTATTCTCTTATGACGGTAACACTCCGTACATGCACAAGGAATGGCACTAATCCCACATTTCACCTCACCACAGTCTCGAGTACTGCTACTAACGACCTAGCTTTCATAACCGGCCTCTATAGTGCACACAGTGGAGGTGTACGCACATTACGCACAAAAAGAATCGGAATAAAATCAGATAACGTGAAACATTTAAGCCCAGAGCAAAAACGGACGGGATAGCGTTCTCAAACGTCGTCTCGGGTAATGACATTGGCGGTAAGGGGAGCGTAATTAGTCAACTGTGAGGTCGCAGAGCGGGAGCAGAATGTTGTAAGTGCGCCGTATCGCGTACCTCGGGCAAAAAAGGAAAGGACGGAACCTGCGGCGGCGGCAGCGCGCCGGCCGTCCAGATAACCGCAAATGGTCGCGCCGCTACACGGCTCCTGGAGGCGGCGCATGCGCCCTCAGGTATGTGGCCGCACGCGCTGCGGAAAAACTCGGCAACACGAGCTGCCACTCGAATGTTGTGCTCGCCAGAAGTCTGTCGAGTAACTTCCGGACAGTGCAAGCTTTTGAGAAAAACACGGAGACGGGGAATGTATCACATAAAGCAGACAGCACCTTAAAACTTTGTGTTTCAGCACAGCGCCATGAAATTTGGAAGAGCTATAGCTTACGCAGAGGACATGTTCTCTCATGGAATATACAGGGTGGTCCACTGATAGTGACCGGGCCAAATATCTCACGAAATAAGCGCCAAACGAAAAAACTACAAAGAACGAAACTTGTCTAGCTTGAAGAGGGAAACCAGATGGCGCTATGGTTGGCCCGCTAGATGGCGCTGCCATAGGTCAAACGGATATCAATTGCGTTTTTTTTATTTTTTTAATAGGAACCCCCATTTTTATTACATATTCTTGTAGTACGTAAAGAAATATGAATGTTTTAGTTGGACCACTTTTTTCGCTTTGTGATAGATGGACCTGTAATAGTCACAAACATATGGCTCACAATTTTAGACGAATAGTTGGTTTTTTAAATTAAAATACAGAGCGTAGGTACGTTTGAACATTTTATTTCGGTTGTTCCAATGTGATACATGTACCTTTCTAAATTTATCATTTCTGAGAACGCATGCTGTTACAGCGTGATTAACTGTAAATACCACATTAATGCAATAAATGTTCAGAACGATGTCCGTCAACCTCAATGCATTGGGCAATACGTGTAACGACATTCCTCTCAACAGCGGGTAGTTCGCCTTCCGTAATGTTCGCACATGCATTGACAATGCGCTGACGCATGTTGTCAGGCGCTGTCGGTGGGTCAAGATAGCAAATATCCTACAACTTTCCCCACAGAAAGAAATCCGGGGACGTCAGATCCGGAGAACGTGCGGGCCATGGTATGGTGATTCGATGACCAATCCACCTGTCATGAAATATGCTATTCAATACCGCTTCAACCGCACGCGAGCTATGTGCCGGACATCCATGATGTTGGAAGTACATCGCCATTCTGTCATGCAGTGAAACATCTTGTAGTAACATCGGCCGAACATTACGTAAGAAATCAGCATACACTGCACCATTTAGATTGCCATCGATAAAATGGGGGCCAATTGTCCTTCCTCCCATAATGCCGCACCATACATTAACCCGCCAAGGTCGCTGATGTTCCACTTGTCGCAGTCATCGTGGATTTCCGTTGCCCAAAAGTGCATATTATGCCGGTTTACGTTACCGCTGTTGGTGGATGACGCTTCGTCGCTAAATAGAACGCGTGCAAAAAATATGTCATCGTCCCGTAATTTCTCTTGTGCCCAGTGACAGAACTGTACCCGACGTTCAAAGTCGTCGCCACGCAACTCCTGGTGCATAGAAATAAGGGACCGGTGCAATCGATGTTGATGTACCATTCTCAACACCGACGTTTTTGAGAGTCCCGATTCTCGTGCAGTTTGTCTGCTACTGATGTGCGGATTAGCCGCGACAGCAGATAAAACACTGTAAGTAGGCTGTTTAGGTTTTCTTATTGGTAACGCCACGTAGCGCTCTGTATGAAAATCACTGCTCTGGCTGTGCTGTGTGCAGTCTGTGGCTAGTTTGCATTGTTGTTGGCTATTGTAGTGTTGGGCAGCTGGATGTTAACAGCGCATAGCGTTTCGCAGTTGGAGGTGAGCCGCCAGCAGTGGTGGATGTGGGGAGAGAGATGGCGGAGTTTTGAAATTTGTAATACTGGATGGCATGAACTGCTATATATATTATGATTATTAAGGTAAATACATTGTTTGTTCTCTATTAAAATCTTTCATTTGCTAACTATGCCTATCAGTAGTTAGTGCCTTCTGTAGTTTGAATCTTTTATTTAGCTGGCAGTAGTGGCGCTTGCTGTATTGCAGTAGTTCGAGTAATGATGATTTTTGTGAGGTAAGTGATTTGTGAAAGGTATAGGTTAATGTTAGTCAGGGCCATCCTTTTGTAGGGATTTTTGAAAGTCAGATTGCGTTGCGCTAAAAATATTATGTGTCAGTTTAAGCTCAGTCCTGTACAATTGTTCAAAGGGGACGTTTCATATGTCGACCCTTAGCCGAGGATACCTCACTGGAATCTTCTGATTTTTTCTTGTAGTTTGTGTAATTAGTGTAGATTTTGTTTATTGCTAGCGCGTAATTGTAGAGAGAATCTCCTTTGTAGTTGCAGTCTTTCATTGTTGTACAGTAAAGCAGTTGTGGCATGCATGTAGATTTGCACCAAGTATTTCGCAGCTGCGCTTGCAATTACTAGATATTATTTTCAGTGCTATGTTAATGTGTTCTCTTATTTTTGCTCTTCAAATTGTGCTTTTCTGTGTTGTCGTGTGAAATATTGTGACAATAATGGCGTGTGAAAAACGTAATACTAGGCTCCAAAGTAAACTGAGAAATGACAGTGAAGACGAAAGCAGTGTGTTAGCGCCACTGTGTAATGAATTAACTAATATTCAAAGTAGTAATTTGGTAACTGTGCATAGGGAAATGGAGCGGGCGTCAAATAATGGAGTAGACAGTGAAACAGGTAGTGAACAGGGGAGCATTATCGATCGATCGGCCGGCAACAGCTCGCCTCAGGAATCGGGAATGACAGAACACAATATTGCAAACACTGTAGACTTAGGTTTTGGGTCCTCACTGTTTTCTCAAATAAGTCAAGACAAATTTTCTGCTTTTCAAACTGCGAATATTGCCGGTTCAAATGCATTGCCGAATAGCACTGAGGAACATGTTTCAGACACCAGTGCATTGTTATTACAATTAATGCAATAAATGGGACAAAAGCTTCAAAAGTTAGACACAATGGAACAAAATCTTCAAACGTTAGACACAATGGAACAAAATCTTCAAAAGTTAGACACAATGGAACAAAATCTTCAAAAGTTAGACACAATGGAACAAAATCAGAGACAAACACAGCAACAGTTAGACACAATGGAACAAAATCAGAGACAAACACAGCAAAAGCTTCAAAAGTTAGACACCACACTTGAACAAACACGTGAAGATTTAACTACTGAGTTACATAACATTGAATCGAAATGTCAAAAAGTCTGTAATGACGTAAAAACACAAATTTGTGAGCATTTTCAACCTATTTTTTCGCGGCATGAAAATGTATTACAGAATCACGAAGCGGCCATAAAAGAACTGCAAACTATTGTTCATCAAAATCATGAGACCCTGCAAGCTAAAATTGACTCAGTTGCATCTACCGATTCGGTTACGCAACTTGCAAAAACTCAAGAAAACTTAAAGGACACAGTAGATACTCTGAAAATTGGTTCAGAGAGACACATGGAGGAAATTAGTTCATTATCAGAGAAAGTAGTTGAACTTTCGGATCAGCTAAATAATTTATCTACGAAGGTAGATGATAATCTGAATGACACAAAACCGGTAGTCTTTAATGACACAGAAGAGTGCGAACAAATTAGGAAACTGAAACAAAATCTGAATCAAATTAATACGCAACACCAAAGAGAAATTCAGGAAGTACAAGATCAGCTGACACAGGTAATACAAGAATTACGTATTTCAGAGGACACTCGCGCTCCAATACGGGAAGAGGGACATAGAAATACGGAACAGCCACAAAATAATAACACAGGGCACTTCGGAAATTATGAAATAAATTGGCAAGATACACCGAATTTTGAGATGGAACCGCCGAAACGACGTAACATTGACCGACATGCGACTCGCCGACATGATGATTTTGACTATAAGCTGTTCATTACTACACGTAAATTCAAAACGTTTAAGAATTCTGCCAACGACATTCATCCACAAGCGTGGCTCCATCAATTCTCTCATTGTTTTCCTCCCAACTGGTCATTAGAACACAGATTAGAATTTATGTGAGGCTACTTAGAGAATGAACCAGCTGTAAGAATGCGATCGGTCATTCACGATTGCCACAGTGAAGGAGAATTTTATCATGCCTTCCTCTCAGCATATTGGTCTCAATCCACACAAGACCGAGTAAAACATGGCATCATAATGATGAAACATTTCGAACAATCTGAATCTTCCAGTTTTGTGAAATATTTTGAAGACATGTTGCATAAGAATCAGTATCTTTCAAACCCATACAGCCCCTCAGAACTCATCCACATTTGCTTAATGAAATTACCTGAACATTTACAAGATTATTTTGGCAGGACGTTGCAAAGACGACATTGAAGCTTTTCAGGGACTGTTACAAGAATTGGAAATTGACAGTGACAATCGCGGAACAGGAAAACAGGAGCACAACAATTACAGGTCACATCCATCACAATTCCACGATGACAGAAATAATACCTGGACATGACAAGGCTATTCTTACAACGTAAATCGTGACCAAAACAGACACCACCCCTATGACAACCGTTGGCAGAGTAATAATAATTACAAAGAAAGATCGCATTTCCGTAGTCATGAATGTGACAGAGACAACCATAGAAACAGACAATATGGGAACCAAAACAATTATTATCAAGGGAGACAGAATAACTTTAGACGCAACGGTCCAGCGCACAGTTACGATTCAGGGAGAAATTCTCCACCACGTGACCGACAAGAAAGAAACTATGGAACCTACCGACATGACGACAGACGATATGATCATAACGACAGAGCTGAATTGCATCAGAAATGGCGAGCTTCAAATAGGGCAGGGCCTTGTCGTCAAGGAGAATTTGTAGAAGTTAGGTCTCCTAATCCCAATAACGACGCACGCCAACAAAGAGATAGCAGACAATGACTCGCACCGCAGGCACCCACGTGCGCCGGCTGGCTCAGAGAAAAATAACATAGACGCTAACATTGAGAAAAATTCCAGTATTCTTTACCGACGTATACCATATGATAATTGCGTTCAAGTTGAAACTCTGTGTACTAGGAAGAGTAAAGGTTTAACACCACATTTCACATGTAAAACCGTTTATTGAAAGATAATCTGCTTTTTAACTTTGTCTTTGCCATATAACTTTTCACTTTACATTGCTAGTATGCTTTGTCAGACTTAGAATCTGTTAAGATGCTACAATGTTTGAAGTTAAATATCCAGTCAAGAACCAAGAGAACTTATTTAAACTGAAATTACGAATGCATTGTTATTGTGAACAGACGACACAGTGTTATTGTGTGTGTGCATTCTTGCTTGTTAGTTGCACAATTACATAACGACTATAAGGCTCACATACTTAGAACATTTACCAGTACTGCTAATGAGATTTTAATGCAACATTTTGGTTTACTTGAAAATACATTCTGGATTTTAAGTACTTTCTGTGAGATACCAGATGACACAGTGGTTAGTTTATTTGACAGCTACACGACTATATCACGATCCTACTAATGTGTGAGACAATTTACATTGTTGCTTTTGCGGTGTATCTGTTTTATATCTGCACAGTTTTTCTGAATTCTTCTGGAAAGGAAAACATGTTTTAGTAGTAACGTTTGTGGTATAGCTACAATGAGACAGACTTTTCTGTGGCACAACAATACGTTACAGTACAGTACTTACTTCATCACGGCAGTAAGCGTAACAACTACGATGTCTATAAGCATAGCAATTCACTTTTGTTTATCATGAGGTAAGTACATTGGCTTCTGCAGAACTTAGCTTTCGGAGGACGATAACTACGACACTTCCATGGAGATTATCTTACAGCAAGACGCACATTTAGCGCTACAGGACACGTATTTGAGTGATTAATTTTGTACTTAAATCATTTATTTTTAAAGATATTTGAAGTACAATGATACAAAGGTTTTCCATAATACATTTCATTCCATTGTTGTAATCTGTAACACTGATGTATATGTTATTTAGATCCTCAGGGGGGTACACGCCTACTTTGTGTACCATGTGTTTGGCAAGCACAAGGAGCCCTAGCTAATATGGTATTTGCTTATACAACTTTACACATCGATACCATATTTCTCTAACACATAAATTACACAGCTATCTGATCATTTAACTGAGAGATAAACTTTTTTTACATCAGTTACACATTTTTACACAATTACACAGTTGGATAACTTCACACTTATAAAACTGTATTTTGTCTGTACTGTGTGAATTGTTCATATTTTTTCGGAACCATTGTGATACTATGAGAGCTTTGAATGATGTATTTGGTATCAGGGGGGTACACGCCTACATTGTGTACTATGTGTTTGGCAAGCACAAGGAGCCCTAGCTAATATGGTATTTGCTTATACAACTTTACACATCGGTACCATATTTCTCTAACACACAAATTACACACCTATCTAATCATTTAACTAAGAGATAAACATTTTTTTTACTACATCAGTGACACATGTTTACGTAATTACACAGTTGAATAACTTCACACTTATGAAACTGTACTTTGTCTGTACTTTGTGAACTGTTCATATTTTTTCGGAACCATTGTGATACTATGAGAGCTTTGAATGATGTATTTGGTATGAGATCATGATTTTTAAAGTACGTTTGAGGTAGATGACACTACTGAAATGAGCAGAGAATTTTCTTTAGGTTTTGAAATTATTGCAGAAAGCTACGAAGTTTTTGAGACTTGACTGAGGTGTTATGATGTTATTTTTATGACGACGATGTGTATTATGCTGTTGAGGTATGTTTATGATCAATAAGCCGATGTTATATGAGGAATTTGATTATGCTACATATTTATTAAGTTGAAATATTGAAGAAGTGTCGACGAATATGTATATGTGTAGTAAGGTAAGGAATAAGGAGTAGTGTTTAGGGACCCTGATTTATGAAAAGGATGTTGGAAACCAAGAATCATACTTTAAGAGTTATGAAATGTATGTAAATGCGTGAATGTATTACAATACCGACAAAATTTTTTTGGAAAATGTTATATTCATAGGATTTTGTTTCTACACATTTGCAACGCAAATTCTTGACCTGTGAAATATTTTTATATGAGACTGTCACTGTAGCAGAAACTGCTGTCGTAAATATTTCCGTAAGAAAGTTAAGTGATCACCTGCACGTAATGTGTCATGGGCACCCAGCTGTGTCAGACGCCTGGAGAACAAGCCATTAGTGTGTGACTTTTCAGAGGCGCAGGTAAAAAAAAAGGGGAGGCCATTATCCTCGCTATTGACATTTCCTTGTTGAAAGCATACTGTGGAGCTCGTAATTTATGATATTTACTAAAATGCCTAATGAAATGATGAGAAACATTTTACATCTATTGTCTTTGTAGTTGAGAGATTGCTCATTTTGTTTAATATCTGGTATCCAGCTGTGTTGCAGCATTAGTTTTATAAAATAAACTTAGATGCATTTGCTAATGTGAACACTTTCTGTCAACAGATCTATTAAATAATTATTTTATAATCCACACTCTTAGAAAAAGGAGCTCTTGGAATGGAAAGAACAATAAGAAGGGACTGATAACAATAACTGCATATATAATTTTCTTTTCAAGTACTTGGTAATTTTTTGTAGAATTAGTTTTTGTGGTGCACCACTTTAATTACATAGACATTAAGATGTGAATATACATTTCCCTTGTCTGCACTGTTGTCTTTAGTGTAATGTTTTTTTCTGCTTGAGCTATGTCATGTTTAGATATAAGTTATTTCATTTGCTGCTGCTGTTTGCCAGGCATAGTGTTACTGAATTTGACTTTGTGTTACTCTTCTAAACCAGTTTACTACTGATTTATTTTTCTTGTTTGCTGCACATTGACTTATATTAGTTGTAATATTGCAATTGCTTTGCTAATTTCTATAATGCTGCTTGCGTCGCAAATCTACATTTTTTTATTGCTGTTTGCGTTAATTGTTTTGTGCTGCTGCATTGCCTCGTCCCTTAGTTTAGCATCTGGGCTCAGTAGATTTAAGTTAGCTTAAGGGGGGTAGACTATATAAGAAACTGACTATGGAGAATAGGTAAAGAATGCATTGCGAAGTTATATGAAAAAGATTTGGGCCAAAATGAGTATTGTACAATCAGAAATAATTATTTTGAAATAAATATGAATAGAATACAGGAAGGAGGTATAGATAGGACTTTTTGGGAATAATGATGAATGAAGGGAGATCTCCAAGAAGCAAAGGAAGTTTTGTTTGCAAAATACTGCAATAAAACAAAACCTGTCCTTTCCTTGTGTTATCCCACTATGTGTTTATGTACCCTTGTTTATTTGTCTTTTTCCTGTCTTTATGTGTTTAGCTGATGAGAGCTATGTTGTGGAATCTTTCTGATAATATCTTATTTTCTTTGTAAAGATGTTTAGACATTATGTATTCTGTTCTGTTTTAATGCTCATGTGTGAAGTTGATGTTTCGAAAGTTATTCTGATCTTTTATGTATCTACTTATCTCATAATTCCTGTAACACTGGTGTATATGTTTATTTCTATTGTTTGGTAAAGCCTGTATTACTACAAATGTTATCTGTATTATTATGTTTTTAATGATGTATTTTCTACCTTTGTTATTGTATTCTTATGTTATAAAATTGTAATTGACACCAGTTCATCAAATTAAGTAACTTGTATGTTACATTTCACTGCACACATTTCTATTGGTCATAGTGTATGGACAATATATTTGAAGTAGGGACTGATAGTGTTTGCACGTGTGTTAATAATTCAGCAAGGGACTGGATAACAGCATTGCTGGTTCAAAGGACATTTCAAAAAAAAATTTGTGAGTGCACAGGTGGTGGTTATGGACTTGCTATATTATCCACAAGACTTGTCAATGGTGATTGTGCACCTGCACAGTCACAACAAATGGCTGCTGGCCATCTCTACAAGGACTACAGTGGGTCTGCACCTCTGGTGGCCCACCAATACCATTATTTCTACAAGGACTACAGTGGGTCTACACCTCTGGTGGCCCACCAATACCATAATCTCTACCAGGACTACAGTGGGTCTACTTTGTGATGACCTACCTACCAATATTCTTCAAAACGTCGAATGACTCTGCTGTGGGTTTTCTCTGTTGTGGCCCATTACCTGCCTGCATGTCAAGAGTCAGCACTGTCTTTCCGTTTGAAGGACAACACTACTTCTTCAAGACTGCATGGAAATCCACTACTTCCGTGTGCATTTTCTTTTACTGCTCAGACTTTGAGAAAAACACTGCAATTTTACTGTGATGAATGATCAGGACTGTCTTTATGGACTGTGAGAAAATTTTAGCTTTTGACCAACATTGTATCAATAAGTGTGTGCATTTGATATCTTTCTTATTGTAATTATGAAAAATTTTATCAAATCATTATTGGCCATTGCACAAAACAATTTGTAAAATTTTTTGTGGGTAGCATGGGGGCTATGTAAGTAGGCTGTTTAGGTTTTCTTATTGGTAACGCCACGTAGCGCTCTGTATGAAAATCACTGCACTGGCTGTGCTGTGTGCAGTCTGTGGCTAGTTTGCATTGTTGTTGGCTATGTGTTGGGCAGCTGGATGTTAACAGCGCATAGCGTTGCACAGTTGGAGGTGAGCCGCCAGCAGTGGTGGATGTGGGGAGAGAGATGGCGGAGTTTTAAAATTTGTAATACTGGATGGCATGAACTGCTATATATATTATGATTATTAAGGTAAATACATTGTTTGTTCTCTATTAAAGTCTTTCATTTGCTAACTATGCCTATCAGTAGTTAGTGCCTTCCGTAGTTTGAATCTTTTATTTAGCTGGCAGTAGTGGCGCTCGCTGTATTGCAGTAGTTCGAGTAATGAAGATTTTTGTGAGGTAAGTGATTTGTGAAAGGTATAGGTTAATGTTAGTCAGGGCCATTCTTTTGTAGGGATTTTTGAAAGTCAGATTGCGTTGCGCTAAAAATATTATGTGTCAGTTTAAGCTGAGTCCTGTACAATTGTTCAAAGGGGACGTTTCAACACCTACTTGGGCATCATCATTTGTTTGAGGTCGTGGGTGACGTTTCACATGTGGCTAAACACTTCCTGTTTCCTTAAATAACGGAACTATCCGGCGAACGGTTCGGACACTTGGATGATGTCGTCCAGGATACCGAGCAGCATACATAGAACATGCCCATTGGGCATTTTGATCCCAATAGCCATACATCAACACGATATCGACCTTTTCTGCAATTGGTAAACGGTCCATTTTAACACGGTTCATGTATCACGAAGCAAATACCGTTCGCACTGGCTGAGTGTTACGTGATACCTCGTACTTGTACGTTTGTGACTACTATAGCGCCATTTATTACAAAGTGAAAAAAGTGGTCCAACTAAAACATTCATATTATTTTACGTACTACACGAATATGTAATAAAAATCGGGATTCCTATTTAAAAAACACATTTGATATTTGTTTGACCCGTGGCAGTGTCATCTAGGGGGCCAACCATAGCGCCATCTGGTTTCCCCCTTCAAGCTAGAGGAGTTTCGTTCTTTGTAGTTTTTTTGTTTGATGCTTATTTCGTGAGATATTTGGCCCGGTCACTATCAATGGACCTCCCTGTATAGTGTATATTACACACTCTGAGACAGAAAAACGACGCATCACGAAGGAGTTACGTAA
Source organism: Schistocerca cancellata (assembly GCF_023864275.1). Lineage (NCBI taxonomy): Eukaryota > Metazoa > Arthropoda > Insecta > Orthoptera > Acrididae > Schistocerca > Schistocerca cancellata. The sequence goes on along the minus strand of NC_064631.1, from coordinate 597,371,076 downwards.
ACTGGTCAAGAACTGATATTCATACAGGTATTGACAGAAAATGCAAAATTGTAAACTTTGCCGGGTGCCTGATGAATGTGCGGCGCTGCAGCGCAATTCCACCGCGCAGATGGCAATATTAGTAAACTAGGGACATGTCGATACCAGAGCATAAAATATTTGCAAATTTCATTCCGTGTACTCGGTTGGACAGTGACTTTGTCTCGCACATAGGCGCTTGAACAATACAAGCATGTATCAGCGTGTGAGAGAGGACGTGTGTTTAGGCTCAAAGAAGCCGGTTTGAGTAAGCGGCGAATTGTGCGACATCTGAACAGGAGCGATGCCGCTATTCGACGAATGTGTGAACCATGGTCCAACACAGCGTCAAGAAGGATGCGGTCGAGCTAGAGAGACGGCAGAAAGACAGGATCGAGCAACGGTCAGATAGGCACCCAGAGCGCCGGAATCATCATTATCAGCGATCCGACGTGCAAGAGGTGCTTCAGGCGGCTGACAGAAAGGAGGTGAGCTCACCTTGCCGCTTGCGCCGCCAGCCACTGACTTGTGTACACGAACAATCCCCTTTAGTGTCGGACACATTAGGCTTTGAATCTCATTGACTGGAGTGTAATTGTCTTCAGCGATGAATCCCGCTTCGAAATAAGATGCCCCGGACAGCGGTGGGTTAGCAACTTGTCTGTCGCCCATCATACGGCCCGACTATCAGCTGTGATGGTCTGGGCTGGTATTTCTCTCCATAGCAGGACCCCTTTGGTTGTCATCCGTGAGACCCTCACAGCACAATGGTAAGTCGACGATACTGTACGCTCCGTTTTGTTGCCCTGCATGGCAAGCCCTCCTGGGTTTACGTTTCTGCAATATAATGGTCGCCCACACTCGGCGAGAGTTACTACTGCTGTCTTCGTGCTTGCCAAACCGTACATTGACCGACAAGGCACCAGATCTCTTGCCAATTGAGAACGTTCGGAGCGTTATCGGTAGGGCAGTCCAACCATCTTGAGGTTTTGACGATCTAACCTGAAAATTGGACAGAACTTGGCATGATATCCGCAAGGGGACATCCAAAACTTCTATCAATGCAAAGCCAAATAAATATTTGGATAAGAGTCAGAGGTCGACCAATGCGTTATTGACTTGATCAATTTGTCACATCAGAGATGACCAATGTGTCATTGACTTGCTCAATCTGTGATATTCTTTCTCCTTGAATAAATCATCCAAATTTTCTGAAATTGGAATTATTTGCTTGTCTGTACATATACATTACGTCAACGGTTTTCCGCCCCATTCGAATTAATCCTTCGTAGTGCGTCATTTTTGTTTGTCTTAGCGTGTATTATTTTTAACCCCAGTGTACAAGAGTTACATGCCTAGAACGTTCATGTGGTTCTGAGAACGAATAATAAAAACTGTATACGGATTATTGTCGTGGTCTTCAATACGTAGACTCATTTAATACGGCACTCCGTCCTGAGTAGTCCTCTTCATCTCTGGGTAACTACAGCAACCTACATTCTCGCCTTGGTCTCCATCCACAAATTTACCCCCCCCCCACTCCCCCATGGTGCTCTTTACTGTTTGCTCAGTGTTCAGATATAAAAAAAGTCGGGCTTGGGCTACAACTTGGTCTCATTCCCTTCCCAACTACAGCTCCCCTTTCGTGTCCTTCGACTCTTGTAACAGCAGTCTGGTTTCTGTACGAGTTGTATATGAACTTAAGCTCCTTTTATTTTACCCACACTACTTTTACAATTTGAAAGAGTGTTGTCCGATCAACACTGTGAAACGCTTTATCTAAATCTACAAATGCTATAAACGTAGGTTTGTCTTTCTTCAGTTTATCTTCTACAATAAGTCGTAGGGTCATTACTGCCTCGCGTATTCCAGCATTTCTCTGGAACCCAAACTGCTCTTCCGCTACGTTGGCTTCTAACAGTTTACTCATTCTGTTGTAAGTAATTCATGTCAATATTTTGCCATTATAATTTATTAAAGTGATGGTTTGTTAGTATTAACACGTGTTACCGCCTTCCTTCTTTGGAACTGGTACTTTCACATTTTTTCTAAAGTTTGAAGGTATTTCGACTGTCCCATATTTCTTGCTCAACCAAAAATTTCAGTCGTTCTGAAAGAATGTTGTCTTTTTCAAGGGTCTTGTTTCCACTTAGATCATTCGGTGGTCTTACATATCCAGTATCACACCTCCCGTCTCATTTTCACATATTTTCTCTTCTCTTTCTATAACATTGTCTTTAAGTTTGTTTCCTTATATAGATACTGTACATATTCCTTCCACAACGTTGACAGTGTTGAATGGAATACACTCTTTGAAACTTTGAAAGTAGCAGGGATAAAATACAGGGTGGGAAAAGCATCTACAGTTCGTGCGGAAACCAGATTAAAGTTAAAAGAGTCGATGGACATGAGAGGGAAGCAGTAATTAAGAAGGGAGTGATATCTTGTTTTACCTTGTACCCGATGTTATTTAGTCTGTAGATTGAGAAACGAAACTAATGAAAAATTTGGAAAGGGAACTAATGTTCATGGAAAACAGATTTACCAGTGACACTTTAATTCTGCCAAAGACGGAAAAGGACTTATAAAGCAGATGAACGGAATGGATAGCGTCTGGAAAAGGGGCTATAAAATGAACATCAACGAAAGTAAAACGACTATAATCGACTATAATTAAGTACATTCTGTCCACACGTCCTGGTGGGCCAAACGGTAACGACCGACCGCCGTGTCTTCCCCTGCCAATGGCATCATTGGATGCAGTATGAAAGAGCTTGGTGTCAGCACACAGCTCTGTCGGCCGTTTTCAATTTCCGTGATTTGCAGGCGCTATTGCTCGAAGTAGCTCCTCAGCTGGCCTCACGGTGCTGAGACCACCTCTTTCCAGTCCTCCCACCAAGGACAAATCCCTAGCAGTACCGATAATCGAACCCAGGTCCTCGTCATGGCAGTCAGCCGCACTGACCAATCAACTGTGAAAGTGAACTTTAATGGAATATAGTCCAGTTGAATCAGAAGATATTTAAGAAATTAGATTAAGAAATAAGACATGAAAAGTAATAGATGAGCAAAATATGTATTATGAGTGAAGTAGGAAGGGTATAAAATACTGATTAGCAACAAGCAGAGAAGCGCCTCTGAAAAATAAAAATTTTTTGACATCAGGTACCGTTTTAAGATTAGATGGTTAGTTTGAGTAACTAATGAAGTGGTACTGAATCGAATTGCGAAGAAAAATAATTTATGTTAAAACTTAACTAAAGAATGCTTCGGATGATAGGATACATGTTGAGACATCAAAGAATTGTCAGTTTCATAATGGACAAAAGCGTGTGGGGAGGGAGGGGCGGAGGGTAAAATTAAAATTATAGAGGTATATTAAGGCTTGATCATAGTATGTATGTTCCAGTGGATGTAGGCTACAGTAGTTAATGCAGAAATGTAGAAGATTCATCATATTAGACTAGTGTGGAGTTCCGCGTCCAACCAGTTCGCGAATAATAAAAACAGTAACAACAGTGGTTACTTTTGCACACCCCACGTCGGACGGCAATTATGGCGTGACCCTCCTGTGATATAGGCTGTATTTGATAAACGATATCTTGGCTCTACACGCTAAAAGAGAAAAAAAAGAGAAAACTTTTACATTTAGAGAACTGCATACATTACGACAAACAAGAGCACTATTAATTTTTATCTTTTAATGCAACATAAATATAAACCAATTGTTCAGTACACATCAAAGTGCTTGGCCGATGTGGAAGACCTTTTATATGTTAATTATTATACGCTTTCCGAATGCAGTTGCACGTGTACTTTACAAACATCCTTAGAGTTGCTGAGTGAGGTGTCGTTACCGGCTAAACAGGCAAATTTCTCCCTCTAGATGTGTAGCAGTGACTAGTATCGTCCAGGGGAAGGGCGTTGCTAATGTGTCGGACAAATGATGCTAGTCACGCTGTATCTCAGTGTTGTGTGAATCAGTGCACCGTGGCAGAAACTTACATGGCGAATGACTGTCAGTAGGCGAAGCCAAGGCGAAGTCAAGCAAGTGCTGCAAAACCTTCTTGTGCCTTTAGCCCTTTTCAGTTGATCGGTTTTCCCTTTTCTCTATCTTCTGGGACACTAACATTACTACACATATCAAAAAAGGTTTGCATCACCTCGGTTCCGAGAGTTCCGAAACCTGTACTGGAAATTGGAATAGAGATCAACATAAACATCATTTCCGCCCTTTTTATAGCTCATCAAAACCACACATTGCATGTTGTACCACCATACAGCGAGACCTTCAGAGGTGGTGGTCCAGATTGTTGTACACACTGGTACCTCTAATATCCAGTAGAACACCCTCTTGCATTGATGCATGCCTTTCTTCATCGTGGCATACTATCCATAAGTTCATCATCGCACTGTTGGTCCAGATTGTCCCACTCCTCAATGGAGATTAGGCGTAGATCCCTCAGAGTGGTTGGTCGGTCACGTCGTCCATAAACAGCCCGTTTCAATCTATTCCAGGCATGTTCGAAATGGTTCATGTCTGAAAAACATGCTGGCCACTCTAGTCGAGCGATGTCGTTGTCCTGAAGGCACTCATTCACAAGATGTGCATGATGGGGGCGCGAATTGTCGTCCATGAAGACGAATGCCTCGCCAATATGCTGCCGATATGGTTGCGCTATCCGTCGGAGGATGGCATTCACGTATCGTACAGCCGTTACGACGCCTTCCATGACAATCAGTGGCGTACGTCGCCCCCCGCCCCCCATAATGCCACCCCAAAACAGCAGAGAACCTCCACCTTGATGCGCTCGCTGGTCAGTGTGTCTAAGGCGTACAGCCTGACCGGATTGCCTCCAAACACGGCTCCGACGATTGTCTGGTTGAAGGCATATGCGACACTCATCGGTGAAGAGAACGTGATGCCAATCCTGAGCGGTCCATTCGGTATGTTGCTGGGCCCATCTGTACCCCGCTGTATAGTGTCATGGTTGCAAAGATGGACCTCACCGCGGACATCGGGATTGAAGTTGCGCATCATACAGCCTATTGCGCACAGTTTGAGTCGTAACACGACGTCCTGTGGCTGCACGAAAAGCATTATTCAACATGGCGTTGAGGTCAGGGTTCCTCCTAGCTATAATCGTTAAGCAGCGGTCATCCACTGCAGTAGTAGCCCTCGAGCGGCCTGAGCGACGCATGTCATTGACAGTTCCTGTCTCTCTGTCTCTCCTCCATGTCCGAACACCATCGCTTTGCTTCACTCCGAGACGCCTGGACATTTCCCTTGTTGAGAGCCCTTCCTGGTACAAAGTAACAATGCGGGCGCGATCAAACAGCGGTATTGACCGTCTTGGCATGGTTGAACTACAGACAACAAAAGCTGTGTACCTCCTTCCTGGTGGAATGACTGAAACTGACCGGCCGTCGGACCCCCTCCGTCAATGGGCGATGATCATGCATGGTTGTTTACATCTTTGGGCAGGTTTTGTGACATCTCTGGGCAGTCAAAGAGACTGCGATACAATATCCACGGTCAACGTCTATCTTCAGGGGTTATGGAAACCGGGGTGATGCAATACTTTTTATGATGTGTGTAGAACGAACCACTCACTCTGCAGAGGAGAACGTGCTGGTTTGAAACTTCGTGGCAGAATAAAAGTGTGTGAGTGCCGGGAAGCGAGGTTTAGAGGGTAAGAGAGAGACACTGGCGGAAGCGAAACTGTGAGCGTTCTTCGCGCGTTGAACGCCGATAGCTCAGTCTGTAGAGCAGTGGCCGCAAAAGACGAAGTACCGTGTTCGAATTCTGGTCCAGAAAACATATTTAATTTGCTGGCAAGTTTCACACCAGTACTGGACTTACCAGGAATACATTTGTCTTGCAAATGTTGGAAGTATTTACGTCATTTGCGTCATTTGCAGACTGATGATTGTAGTTATCACGAGTTGTATGTTTTTAGGTTCATTAGTACCACCAAGTACATGTGGCAAGTGCAAGTCGTTAATGCTTATTTTCCCTTTGGCAGTTGTTCAGGTGTCGAAGAGTGGAACGACTGTACCCAAAACGTTTAGTCTATACTGACCGGTGTAGTCCACTTATAGGTGCAGTACGACTGCGCGGAAAACATCAGGTCGTAAAGCTTGTGATATATTTGTGGGAAGATTGTTCGACGTAGAGAAAAACAACCAGCAGATTGATGTGTATACGTATTAAGGTACCGCATACAAAAATGTCTTCACTTATACCCGTTACCCCTGTGTAGCACTCAAAATGGTGGTCTGGGCTTAAACTGAACGTTAGGTTATTAGTCACCAATCCATATCATTTGGTGTCCTGATACTTGCTCACGCTAAACGAAGCTGCAAAAGGGTGAGGAACGCTGCAGGTATTGCTACCGTCCTTTATTCCAAAAACTCGGTGGAAACAATATCGATTTGCTGATGGACAGTGATTTTACGGGTGTCCTTTGGAAGGATTTTTAGATGGAAGGTTATAAAGCAGACATCACAAGCAGGGCAGGCATTGCAAAATATTGAAATAAATTTGCTGGAATTGTTCCAGTAGTCTGGCCTGGGTTTCACTCATGGTTGGCCAAATAATCGAGTGTGTAAGGATTCTGTTTCTCGTTGTCAAACGCATCATTTACACATTAGCCTTGGTCTTAGATGCTATAATGTGCACCATTTTCTTGACACACGCTCTGGAACAAATTCAGGTGGAGTTAACTCAGACGAACACACCGGCCACGCAACAAGTCTTGTTCGAAATACCCAGCATGCTGAGAAGTTGGAATTACAGGATATACAAGATGATTAGCAGCCTTTCCAGTACAATATTCAAGCGAAACGATTTTTCGTGGTATCTAACCGCAAAAAGTGTAAGTTATCTTAGTTTCAAAGACGATTAGCGAACTTTGACAATAACTAGAAGTGCGGAGTAGGCTTCATACGTCGGTGTGAAAGGAAGCATAGTAACTGTTTAATGCAGAAATACCTGGAAACACCCTTCTTACTATCAATATACCCCAACAGTCTTCGAAATAAGCCAGACATTTTTCTCCAAGTGTCTGAGGACGACTGATCATATTTGTAGTCTCACGTCTAGAGCAGATCTTCATCGTTGAACATCGAGTCGCAGGTTGTACTTTTAAAAATTCATACCACTACTGTAGCTAGGAAGTCAGTACTTGTATCTAACGTGCTCGAGCTTTATTGTCGTTGAGTCTCGATCACGACAGATGACGGACAGTTTTGAACGCTGTTAGGAATTTACCATTTTGTTCCACGCTCCACTACACAATAACACTTATATTTATTCTGTTTCTTTTTTAAAAATCGAGTGCAACACGTTTCCCACACATATAACTGCATAAAGTTTCCGGATTTTAGCTTCATTCCCCATTGCGACGAAGCGAAATATAAATGCAATTAGTCATATTTCTGAATAGTTACTGTATGACTGTTGCAGTAACTGCGTTTGAATGGGCAATCACAAATACCTTTCACGCTGAGAGCTATTTTAGACCTGATTATAAAATTCAGCAGAATCAATAATTGTAGCAGAATTGGCACGGAAGGAACACAAGCTGTAAGCAATATTTGTTAAGTGATACGTTCATTTGCTTGAATGGTATGTTTTACGGCTTCTAGCTGAATTAGCCCAGACTCCTATGGAAACAAGCTTCCAGTGGAATTCATCATCATCAGTTATCTGCTATATTAGCAGGTCCTTTGCCTCTCCATTTTCTGCAATCCATTGCTTCCTTCTTAAGGCTGCTGTATGTTGTGCCGTCCATCATGTCATCCAGTATCTGGAATCTCTTCCTTCCTCGCTTCCTTTTCCCTTCTACATAACCTTCTACAACTGTTTTTACCAGTCCGTCATTCTTTCTTAACATATGCCCAATCCAATTTCTTTTTCTTCTCTTTATTACATCTAGTAACTGTCTTTTCTCTCCCACTATTCTCAGTACCTCTTCATTTTTTACTCTGTCCATCCAACTTATTCTTTCCATCTTCCGCCATGTCCAGATCTCAAAAGCCTCCAGCCTTTCTCTGTCTTTTTTCCTCATAGTCCATGTTTCAGCGCCATATAGAAGAACACTCCATACAAGACATTTTATGAGTCTCTTTCTGAGTTCTCTGTCCAGACCGCTGCAGAAGATTCTCCTTTTCTTATAAAACGCCTCTTTTGCCATTGCTATCCTTGTTTTAATTTCTGTGGTGCACTTCCAGTCGGTGTCTATCCTGCTTCCAAGATACTTAAAATTTTGCACCTGTTCCAGTGTTTCTCCATTCAGCACAATTTTTATTTCCTTATTTCCTCCTATTGCCAGTACTTTTGTTTTATTTGTGTTAATTTTCATTCCATATTTTTTTCCGTTAGTTGCAATGGTGTCCACCAAATCCTGTAATTCTTTTTCCCCTGTGGCTAGAAGGACCATGTCATCAGCAAATCTCAAGCACCCTACTCTTCTTCCTCCAATTTCTACTCCTTTGTCATCTAATGAGCATTGGTCAATCATATTTTCCAAGTACAGGTTGAAAAGAGTAGGTGATAAACAGCATCCTTGTCTTACTCCTTTCCCTAGTCTGATCCAGTTTGTACTTTCTCCTCTCACTTTAATTGAAACTTTTTGATTAAGGTATAATGAGTTTATAAGTCTTCTGGTTTTCCAGTCCACTCTCTTTTCCCTCATAATAGTCGCCAGCTTGTCCCAAACCACATTGTCAAATGCCTTTTCTAAATCGATGAAGCACATATATAGGTCTCTTCCTTTTTCAATAAACCTTTCTCCCAAGATTCGTAGGAGCCCTATTGCATCTCTGGTGCCCGTATTCCGTCTAAAACCAAACTGCTCCTCGCCGAGATTCTCCTCTATTACTTTTTCAAGTCTTTTATTAATTATTCTTAACATCACTTTGGCTGCATGTGAAATGAGGTTGATTGTCCTGTGCTCGCTGCATTTCTTGGTTCCTTGTTTTTTCGGTAATGGAATCATTACTGTTGTCAAAAAGTCCTCAGGCCATTAACCACTGTCATATATTTTATTACATAATCTCAATATTTCTCTTATTCCATTATGGTTCAAGCATTTTAGTATTTCTCCCGGTATTGTATCTGTACCTACTGTTTTGCCATTTTTCATTGCAGCAATGGCAGTCTTTACTTCTTCCATTATGATGGTCGGTCCTTTCTCTTCATCACTTACACTGTTGTGTGATTCAAGCTCCAGAGTTTCTGGTTTGCTACTTGTGTCATATAGCTCTTTTATATATTCTTCCCATCTCTGGAGGACATCGTCACGATCTTTGTACACTACCTCTTCGTCTTTACTCAAAATTTCCATAGTAGCGCTTCCTGCTCTGTTTTGTTCCCATGTCATAGTCTTTACTCTGTCGTATAGTAAGTCGTATCTTCCCTTCCTGTCCAGTTCTTCAATTTCATCACATTCCTCTTTTAGCCATTTTTTCCTAGCCTGCTCTGTTTCTCTTCGCAGTTCGTTATTTAACCTTCGGTATACCTTTCTTGCATCTTCAGTGTTCTTGTTTTATAATTTTCTTCTCTCCTCCATCTTGGAAATCATTTCTTGTGTGACCCATGGTTTTTTGACCTTTTCCCTTTTACATATCCTACATTTTGCTGTCCTGCTTTAATGATTCCTTCTTTCAGCATATTCCAGTACTCGTTGGCATTGTCAGGTGCTTCTTTGTCTCGTAATGTGTTTAGAAAGTCCCGAGACAGCATTTCTGTAATTTGTTCTTTGTTGGACCTTATCTCCTTTAAATCCCACTTCTTCACCATTGTCGCCTTTTTCAGTTTTTTCATTCTTATTTCTATTTCTGCCATTAGTAAGTTGTGGTCACTGTTAATATCTGCACCTGGTAATGTGTGCACCTTCTTGATTCCATTCCTGTATCTTTCTTCTACCAGTATAAAATCGATTTGGTTTCTGTATTTATCCCCTGGTGATATCCAAGTGTATAGCCTCCTCTTATGGTTCTTGAACCATGTGTTTGCTGCTATCAGCTGCCTTTCCCTGCAGAAGTCAATTAACCATTCACCTCTGTCATTTCTCTTTCCAAGACCATGACTGCCTACTATGTTTCCCTCTTTCCCTTCTCCCACAATGGCGTTCCAGTCTCCCATTACTATTTTGCAGCATTTTTTATTTTCGTCCATTATTCTCTCTATTACATTGTACGTTTCCTCTACAATTTGGTCATCATGTTCTGAAGTTGGCATATACACCTGGACAATCAGTAAATCTTTTTGTGCTCCTTTCAGCCTTACACCAATAACCCGGTCATTTGCATAGTCTACATATTCCACACATTTAGCCAATTCCTTTGTCATAATCATTCCTACTCCATTAATTCCTTTTACTTCTCCTCCTGAGTAGTAGAATATATATTCATCTGACTGCAACTCTCCATGTCCATTCCATCTTACCTCAGCAACTCCTACGAGGTCCATATGATTCTTTTCCATCTCTCTTTTAAGGTTTTCTAGTTTTCCTGCTTGTAGCAGAGTTCTGACGTTCCAGGTACCAATTCTCGTTTTGATTTTTTGCCTCCTTTCAAGTTGTCCCCCCCGGAGATCCGAATGGGGGACTATTTTACCTCCGGTCACTGATTTAACATGACAGTAAGCCATTTTTGTGCATAAAATGGAGACTGCATTATGCAGGGAAGATAATCTGCGGTGGTATTCCGTTGCCTTCCGCAGTTCTGGAGGCCGCCCCTAACATGGGATACAGACGCCTTTTGCAGCCGCACGCTCCAGGTCAGACGCTGCATGAGAAGTATAGGTTGGAAAATGAAAGACCCCTAGCCCTCGAAACCTAATAGCGTCAGGGTCGGAAAAGAACAAGAGCTGGCCGAGGGTGGCCAGATAGGAAAGATAAAAGTGAGGAGCCTGGCATAAGTAAGTGGAAGCAATGCCAGGACTCAGCTCGGGGCCCCGTGGTCGCCAGCCACGTATCACTAGGTGTGACTCCCTGAGGAGTGGAATTCACAGCCATCAAAAACCATGTCTCGTTAAAAATTAAAGGCTTTATAGAATCAAGCTGTAGGTTCCAAATTTCTAGAATAGCGTAATGAAGAAGTCTAGAGAAGTAAGTATGCCAGAGCCTCCAACAAACAAGGGCAGAAATTTCAATTTAAGCGAGGCTTCAGATCCAGTACCCAATTTATGAAGATCTATCCGCTTATTCCGAACGGTAGATCTCGGAAACACCTGGGAGATGGTCGTATCGTTGAATAGGGGCACGAGAACAGGAAGAGAAATGCTCAATAAGAGGCAGTCGAACCTGGAAATAAGTAAGAGCTCGACGCCTTACAGTAACTAAAAATGTCTGGAATCCAAGTAGTGAGCACACACATGGTTAATGCTAAGAGCACCCCAACAAGGTTGTAGCTACATCTGTAGTAGCGTCAAAACTGAACCGTCTACTCGTCTACTACCAATCAATTACTCCTAGAAAACCTCTAATTATTCTGGTCTTCTTTCCTTTCTTCCTGAAATGACTGCTCTAAAACCTTATTTCTAGCATACGTCATAAACAACTATTTGTATTTTCCGTCGAATGGCCATTGCTGCAGTGATCAGTCTCAATCGCATTTTTATTAATACTCCCACTCCCACATATGAAGTGGCTGTCATGTCTACTACTTGTTCAACAGCTCTGTGTTTACCAGTGAGACAATGTCATGGAGGAACGGTCACTGGACAATGGCAGCAATTGTCGAGCACAGAAGTGGGTCCGTTATTCGTATTAAAGACACAATTGTGATAAATAAATAAAAGTAAAGATGTGGCTTACGAGCTGAATTCGAATGCAGGACAACTTTGGGGAGTTTGGAGGTTTCGGAAGATGCTGTGGTATCCCAATGAGAAACAGCTTATATCTTGGGATAGTAGACTCTGTAATCCCGCACCAGTGACGTGTGAATGGGTCGAGTTAGAATTATATACTCAACGCAAGAAGGAAGTCAGGAGTCTAAACGGAAACTGGGAACCACTACAACTGAAACATTTAAATCTGAGGGGAATTAGAACTGAAGGTTAACGAGCTTAAATGTTCAAGAGATGGAAGTTAATTACCACATTTCTCATTCGAAGCTGTGAAATTTAGTGCAGCTCTAAAGATTAAAGTGAATTTGAAGCCATGAGTACAGGTTTGACGTCTAATTCTGGAGGGGACTGGAAAACGAAAAGAATTATGAAAGCGAGAACGATATTTACTGTGGACTGCTGTAATTATTGGACTTGATAATGGCTGCAAAGTCGAAATCGGTAATCACTTTTAATAAAGCAACATGTGACAAAGACAGCGAGTTACAATCTATTTCTTTATTTTGTAAAACTGTCAGTGTTACGTGTGACAGATCTGATACCTTTATAATGACTGATACAAGTATGATAAGCTTGAAATTTGAGCTTTCGGCGATGTCATAGATACACACCTATCTACGCAATACTTTAGGGCTCTGCTAAACGTGAAGTGTCCCCAAAAAGCAATAAACTTTATTTAGTTGTCAGCATACTGCACAGTTGATATCGTGAATGAACGAAACGTCGGTGTTGTAAAACAAAACCACGTTTTCTCGAATTGTTTCAAGTCGTACTGGCTGAAGGTACACCTTCCACCAACATTTACGTCTCTGAACGTTAACGAGCTTCCGACTGTGTGCCACTGGAAGTACCCGAAAGCAGAACCGGTTCCTCTGCTGATACTGAAATACGAGCTGCCGCTTCAGCACGTATAATCCAATTAGGCGAATTTTCCGGTTTGCGAAAATCTGCAGCTTCCATCATTTGAATGGATGGCCTGACATCGTGATCACTTAGCTGGTTCGTACCCAGAGGAACGTCTTATTAGTGCGAGCGCTGCGTGCGGCAGAAAAGCCATCCTAAATCGCAGCGACGAATACGAAGGCACGCATTCGCCCTCTGTAACATCGTAATCAAAACATGCGTGACAGTATTTTTGTGTGGAAATTGATCTACTCAAGGCGAAAGGGAATTTATTACTAACAGGAATATTTCTTCTGTGCGGGTGTATAAATAGGGCCAGTATCACTTATCATCATTTTGAACCTCAAAATAGACAAGTCCACTATGAATAAGATTTCATCGTTTACTGAACGATCCTCAATAACTGATGCCGAAGTAGATTTACAAATCGGAAGAAGTCCTGTAGGATCTTGCCTAGTAAAGCACTGTGGCACTCCACACATCTTAAACGTTGAACACTTCGCTATTTCTACTTCAATTTCAATGAGAAACACGGTAAACAGAAGAGTTGCAGGAAGTTTTTCCGTGATACGAAAGAGAGGAAATTCTACTTTTCATCACATTTAGCTTAGTTTCTTTAAGGGCTTTTGTTTATAACTGAACAACAAACAGATTTTGACTGTATTAGAGCTTTTACTTTATTTATTGTCTATTGAATTTGTGAGAAGAAGAATCATGTTCAATTTTCACCAATAAATCTGGCTTGCGATTATGGTCCTGCAGGCTCTTGACGGAAGGTTTCACTGCTGTTACTGAAGTTGATGGAAGGTTTCCCTGCCTTTGCTGAACACATGATAACTACGTTGGCAGTTACGGCTAAGCTTCATATAGTCGCTCTGTATTTCGCCAGAGATAGAGTGCCGCCGGCCGGGGTGGCCGAGCGGTTCTAGGCGCTACAGTCTGGAACCGCGCGACCGCTCCTGTCGTAAGGTTCGAATCCTGCCTCGGCATGGATGTGTGTGATGTTCTTAGGTTAGTTAGGTTTAAATAGTTCTAAGTTCTAGGGGACTGATGACCTCAGAAGTTAAGTCCCATAGTGCTCAGAGCCATTTGAACCATTTTTGATAGAGTGCGTCACTGGATTGCAGTTCTCTAAAACGGCTTGCAGGGTTTCCCAGTTGCCGACGCGACCTGCAGAGAACTCCGATCTAGGACTTATTGGCGATCGTTTGATTACGACTGGTGGGACGCGCCCAGATCTGGAGCTGTTTCACAGGGAAGACTGTGTCTGCCAAATGACTGAAAGCGTAGCCATCCTCAAACCCCCAATAAATAGATTCTATCCATTCATTGCCTCTCACTGATACTGCCGTATAGTCAGCTGGACTTGTCTCTTTTATTTGAGTAGCGGCCTGTCGTTTGTCAACGTCTGCGTGGTCACAGAGGGGAATGAAAGTTACGTTAACAGCAGGTAGAACAAATGTTAGCCGCGTCGTTGCCTTAGGGGTAGCGTCACGGAATGGTGCTAACCCAATGTGCTCTCCGTCCACCAGGTAGTACTGACTGTCCTAGGAGAAATCGAAAGAGCAGGATACGATTTGCTGAACACCATCGCCCGCGTCTGAACGAAGAATCTCTGTCACCTAGGGTCTATGTGGAGACTGAAGGACTCAGCGAAAACTATTGACCTCAATCGTGGGATGTCAGACAGCAGTCGATTTGCAGCAGCGTTTCAAGGACAGGTTGGATCGCTCTGGTATCGAACTGACTTGGTCTACACCAGGGACTACGTCATTGAGCTATAAACAACACCTTGTAAACACTGCTGAAAAAGTCAGAACTAGAAACAACATTGTCCAAAAGCTTTGTGGCACTAGTTGGGGGTCCACTGCCTCCGTTCTGCGTAGCTCTGCGCTAGGACTTGTCTATTCTGCAGCAGAGTACTGTTCCCCAATATGGTTAAATAGTGCTCACATCAAGAAGGTAGATGCAGTCTTGAACCAAACGATGAGGATTATCTCTGGAACGATCAGGTCAACTCCTGTCCAATGGCTGCCTGTATTGAGCCATATCCCGCCGCCACATTTGCGCAGAGAACACGCACTTGTCAGGGAGTGTCGAAAAATCCAAAATAGCCCAGATCTTCCTATCCACACCCTGAGTAATGGAATTGAGCAAAATAGATTGAAATCCAGACACCCCCCTCTCGCAAGTGCCAAAGATCTGGTAAAGAACGCTTTTATTCTTGAGGACCGCTGGAGAGAAGAATGGGAGGAAAAGACACCGCCTCAGGTTAACACCTTATTGGGAACATCTAACAGACCTCGGGGCTTTGACTTGCCCCGCAAAATCTGGTCTACCCTTAACAGGATCAGGACGAGCCACGGCCGCTGTGCGGACTCCTTGTATAAATGGAGCATAGTGCCATCACCACAGTGCGACTACGGCGCCGACAGGCAGACAATTCACCATATCGTGGTAGAATGCCCTCTGAGGGCCTACCCTGGGCCAACAAGGGACTTCATGGATGCGACTAACAGTGCAATCGATTATATTTCTAACCTAGATGTTTGTTTGTGATATTGTAACTGTTTTGTGTGTTATGTACTTTTAGATTTTTCGTACGTGATTTGTACTTGCCATACGCTAAATAAATAAAAAAAAATAACTACGTCTCGTATATGAGGTACTCAGCTGTAGATTCCTCGACCTGTAGTACAGAGGGAAGACTTGTCGTGTGAATCTGTATTGGTCACATGTGCAATAAAAACTATTAGTATGACACAAATGTGGCATAAAGTCATACAGGTGGCAGGAGACATTATTATAATAATTAGTAGTTCTGCATTCCGCCGGACTGGGTCGCAATGGTAAAACTCAGGCATCAGGCAAGGAATGACTTTATTGCACACATGACGCGTTTCGGAATTTATCCATCATCAGACATCTAGGAGCGACTGCTGCACATAGATATAACGTTTCCAGTTGTATGTGACTGGACTCAGCGCAGGATACAGTGGCCGATGCGCAAGGACTAATTTTCGTCCAAAATCGCTCAGCGAGTTAAGTCGTTTGAACGGAACGGTTAGGCCGACAGTGTTTGCCCTCGTTCGATCGGTCGGTGGTGATAGATTTGAGGCGCAAGCCCTGCAACCTTCCTCAAACAATTTTACAGGAACTATACGGTAAAAAATTTTATTTTTGCGTTACTTATACGTAGCTTTATAAGTCAGCTTCGTGATAATACGCCCATAATTTCGTTAATTGTCATAGCTGTTGTGATATTCGCATAGAAATGAGGCACTGCACGAAATTCGAAAAAGTTCGCAATGAAAAATAAGGGTCGCTATGATTTTGCGTCTAGTTCACATTGCATAATATGTTGCTATGTATGAAATTAAGCTAAGATATTTAGCTTTTCTTAGACTTATTTGGAGGTTTCTATCTGCCACCAATCTAGAGAAAGTTCATCTGATATAGTACACTCATTTACAATCGCAAACGCCAGCGATAAAGCCAGAGTGAAATATCCACAACATTCCTCATTTTGCTAAACGGTTTGGGATATCGAAATGAGGTTTTGGCAAATGATAGCACGCAAATTACAGAGTATTTTTCCATGTGGTTATTATGAAAACTTCATTGTCTACCATGTTAATCCACTAATTACAGACTTTTTCCATGACAGAATGCGATTTTTAAAGGCCACCGGTAGAAATGCTATGGGTTTTAGAACAACATAAGTTATTGTTGTACCGAGGTTTACTTTTTCATAAGCTGCTGACCTTACTTTTTCTCAGCACCTCACTTAATAAATCACTGTTTCAGAATTCCCTCTCAATTACATCTGCACAACACGTTAGTGAGGTGGCACTACGCAAACAACGACGTGTGTTGGCAGAAGAAGCAAATTTTAAAATGGGAACAAAAGAAAAGCGTAGATTTTAGTCAAAATTCGCCACTCATGACGGTTTTCTGAAGGTTACAAACGGTTATAAGGCCAGGCGAAAATAAATGGCTGCTTTTGTTAAATTTTCAGTGGAATGTTTTTAGATAGTAACCAAAGCAGAGGTGACAGATCTTTTGGAACAGTTCCCATGCAAATGTGGCCACAGAGCAGCTCCACTTAATACTTACAAGAAATGTGAGCATAGGCTTCAGAATAGAACGGCACTTCCCTCCAGCACTCGGCATTTCCCCTGCAGCGCCTGCCTGTAGCCCTCACCATTGCCGCTCTCCTCACGCCTGTCCTTGTGCATCTACCGGCCACGTTAATCTGCTTGGACTCTACTGAGTAGTCTGCGAATATTTGTTTCACATATAACTGGAAATGCAACATCTACATGCAGGAATTGCTCCTGGATATCTGATGATGGATAAGTTCTGAAACACATCATATGTGCCATAAAGTCATTCCTCCTAGCCTGATGTATGATTTTAATCATTGCACCCCAATCAACCAGAATGCAGAACTACCGATTACTACCAGTACGGCAGACTTAAGGCTGGAATACACATGCTTAGCCTTTTCCGTTTTTTTTTTTTTTTTCAAACGTATTTCCAAGATACCCAGATGAAAAGCTGGCCATCTGAGAAAAAGCCGTGAACGTTGGCAGAATATAAAATACCAATAAACTCCCAAACCCGAGTTTTAAGGAATCGAACTCCCGGCGTATAAAACGTCATATCTCCTGAATTATGTATCGTCCAAAGATGTAATTTTGCAGGTACATTTAGTGACATAAGTGGATACTGTCTGCAAAATGTGTTGTGAATAGATTTAGTAGCAAAGCAGTAATATATTAAAATGTAATGCCTGATGTTGATCTTTCACTGCAACGTGAGTACACCATTGGGCTGTCGAAGCAAAGTTCGAGCTGTTTCTTGACACTCTGGACCTAGTTTTGCAGGGAGCAACGCAGCAACATAAACTTAGTGCTTAATTACTGTTTTCCGTGAACAAAAGCTAATAAATCCCTACTTGCATACAATTAAGGAAGCGGCCGCGACAAATAAATTAATGTGGTGGGTTCCCTAGTATAGTGAAGGTGGTCACACTATGTACGAAATGAAAATCAGTGATATACACTCCTGGAAATGGAAAAAAGAACACATTGACACCGGTGTGTCAGACCCACCATACTTGCTCCGGACACTGCGAGAGGGCTGTACAAGCAATGATCACACGCACGGCACAGCGGACACACCAGGAACCGCGGTGTTGGCCGTCGAATGGCGCTAGCTGCGCAGCATTTGTGCACCGCCGCCGTCAGTGTCAGCCAGTTTGCCGTGGCATACGGAGCTCCATCGCAGTCTTTAACACTGGTAGCATGCCGCGACAGCGTGGACGTGAACCGTATGTGCAGTTGACGGACTTTGAGCGATGGCGTATAGTGGGCATGCGGGAGGCCGGGTGGACGTACCGCCGAATTGCTCTACACGTGGGGCGTGAGGTCTCCACAGTACATCGATGTTGTCGCCAGTGGTCGGCGGAAGGTGCACGTGCCCGTCGACCTGGGACCGGACCGCAGCGACGCACGGATGCACGCCAAGACCGTAGGATCCTACGCAGTGCCGTAGGGGACCGCACCGCCACTTCCCAGCAAATTAGGGACACTGTTGCTCCTGGGGTATCGGCGAGGACCATTCGCAACCGTCTCCATGAAGCTGGGCTACGGTCCCGCACACCGTTAGGCCGTCTTCCGCTCACGCCCCAACATCGTGCAGCCCACCTCCAGTGGTGTCGCGACAGGCGTGAATGGAGGGACGAATGGAGACGTGTCGTCTTCAGCGATGAGAGTCGCTTCTGCCTTGGTGCCAATGATGGTCGTATGCGTGTTTGGCGCCGTGCAGGTGAGCGCCACAATCAGGACTGCATACGACCGAGGCACACAGGGCCAACACCCGGCATCATGGTGTGGGGAGCGATCTCCTACACTGGCCGTACACCACTGGTGATCGTCGAGGGGACACTGAATAGTGCACGGTACATCCAAACCGTCATCGAACCCATCGTTCTACCATTCCTAGACCGGCAAGGGAACTTGCTGTTCCAACAGGACAATGCACGTCCGCATGTATCCCGTGCCACCCAACGTGCTCTAGAAGGTGTAAGTCAACTACCCTGGCCAGCAAGATCTCCGGATCTGTCCCCCATTGAGCATGTTTGGGACTGGATGAAGCGTCGTCTCATGCGGTCTGCACGTCCAGCACGAACGCTGGTCCAACTGAGGCGCCAGGTGGAAATGGCATGGCAAGCCGTTCCACAGGACTACATCCAGCATCTCTACGATCGTCTCCATGGGAGAATAGCAGCCAGCATTGCTGCGAAAGGTGGATATACACTGTACTAGTGCCGACATTGTGCAGCTCTGTTGCCTGTGTCTATGTGCCTGTGGTTCTGTCAGTGTGATCATGTGATGTATCTGACCCCAGGAATGTGTCAATAAAGTTTCCCCTTCCTGGGACAATGAATTCACGGTGTTCTTATTTCAATTTCCAGGAGTGTAGTATTAGCAATTTGTTTGCAAATACACAAGAAAAACAGAGTTGCCACAAGCAAAAGACGATTGAAAACAATGAACTATACTGAAACCTCTGATACAAGAAACACATAACCTACATTTATCTTAAATCTGTGAGATGCAAGACTGTGGTTGTTATGGTTAAGGAAAGAAATGCAGTTATCTTTCCCATGTCGGGACAATACCTATTCCCACGACTTTAACTGTCAAAAATGAGAATTTACTCGATTCAAACAATACAAGGAGAAAAGTGTGTCTGCACAAACTCATATAAGTGTTAATCTAACCCCCACGTCGTATAATCTGAAGTCTAGCCATCCTGCCCCCCGCTTCCAGCATAAACTTCAAAGCTTCGCATCGTATGCGGTTCTTAAGTTTAAGCCAGCCTTTCGCAGACCGACCAGTCAGCCAACCCCCTCTGCCGAGCGGGTCTGTCCCGACCTGTTCACACGAACTCCGCAACTTTTACCTGGTCAGCAGAGCAATTCAGCAAAAAGTATTAAAATGTTCAAATGCGTGTGAATTCCTATGGGACCAAACTGCTGAGGTCATCGGTCCCTAGACTTACACACTACTTAAACTAACTAAGAACAACACACACGTCAATGCCCGAGGGAGGACTCGAACCTCCGGCGGGAAGGGCCGCGCAGTCCGTGACATGGCGCCTCAAACCTCGCGGCCACTCAGCGCGGCGGAATTCAGCAACTTGGCAAAAACGGTCCTCACCACCAGTACATGAAGTCTGCAACTAACCTGCAGACTCGCAGTTTTCCCTTGGTCATTAGTAACCCACATAGAATAAGTGTAACAACTTTATTACATTTTGCTATAAAATGTGCACAACGGTAAAACATGAAAGGTGTCAGAATAAAGTATATAATAAAGAGCTTGAGTTACAAATAATTTTATTCAGTAAATATTTTAAAGCTAAAGAAAATATTTAATTTTGTATAAAACGCACTTCAAAAAGGGCAAACCATCAATTTCACCATATTGCAATTGCACAGTTTCTCTCTGGATGAAGTGTTGGCCGTCTTTGGTTTTCTTGTCCGTTTCTTGTAAGAAAAAAATCCGCCACTATTTAGTCAAACGTAAGAGTATGTTTGTAGTCTTCTCAAACTACTAACAAAAATGTAAATCTTAGGGTGAGTGGATTCAAAGAAAAAGTGAAAACGAGAACGAACTCTCACATGCCTATGTCGTTCTCCAAAGCGCCGAAGGCTCCTCTATCCACACAGGTGAAAAAAAGGCATTTTCCTCTCAATATAATTTTCCAATCAGAAAAAGTGCCTTGACACTAGATTCATCACTACTACTACGCTCTTCCCTGCCAGCAGATGTAAGCTTACTATATCTAAAGCGACGTTGTTGGTCGCACCCGTTAGGCGGAAAACCCTTCTGCCTGAAGGTTCAAATGGCTCTGAGCACTATGGAACTTAACTGCTGTGGTCATCAGTCCCCTAGAACTTAGAACTACTTAAACCTAACTAACCTAAGGACATCACACACATCCACGCCCGAGGCAGGATTCGAACCTGCGACCGTTGCGGTCACGCGGTTCCAGACTGTAGCGCCTAGAACCGCACGGCCACTCCGGCCGGCCTGCCTCAAGGGAAAGTTGCGAAACTCGAGTACGGGGATTAGTGAGGCCTATCTCGACCTAATCGACCTAATTCGGTATAATTCAGGGACAAACGAGTAGCTAAATTCCAATCTTCTCCTGTAGCTTTGGCATTCAGTAGCTTCTGAAAGGGTTTCTACGTTCATTGTTGCAAAGCAATAATTCGAAGGTGAAGTAAATTTATTGATGAATGCTCTGCAGATCTTTATTTATAATAAACTAACAAATTAATGACATTTAATTCTTATTCGACTAGTGACTCACTCCCTTGTCGTTTGAAATGTATTTAATAGCAAAATTGTGATTCCCCACCTTAAGTGACGGCCGCGGTGGTCTAGCGGTTCTGGCGCTGCAGTCCGGAACCGCGGGACTGCTACGGTCGCAGGTTCGAATCCTGCCTCGGGCATGGGTGTGTGTGATGTCCTTAGGTTAGTTAGGTTTAAGTAGTTCTAAGTTCTAGGGGACTTATGACCTAAGATGTTGAGTCCCATAGTGCTCAGAGCCATTTGAACCATTTTGAACCCACCTTAAGTTTTGATTGTAGTGCCGCGTCTTTCTTTACGTTTTTAGATACATTTCACCAGCTTTTAATCTTAAGTTTGTGTTTGAATTATGACTACCTCTGATTCAATTAACAGTAACAACTCATACAAGTGGTGTTTTGCGTAAATTGGCGGACGCTGCCGCTATCAAGTTTTTGGATTTTCTGGGAAGCCGTCAGGTCAATAACATTGAAATAATGGTATGCATTAAGTAGGGTATATTGAGCCAAGGTCATTAATAAATTACTACGCAATCAGATAATTTTTTTCTCATTTTTGTTGTGCTGACTTTCGTTGTTTTAATAACTTAAGTTTTGTTTTAAAAACAAAATTAACAGCACTTAAACCCGCGGTAGCACACAGGAGGCTACGAGTCGTGAATGTAATCTTGTATGGTATTGTAAGTCGTGTTTAGAATTTTCATAGAAGTGTTTTAAAATTTTTTTTTTAAATCGATTTTTCAATGGAGGTTCGTTTTTTGTTTTGAGTGTCACGGTGAAATAAACTTAAGAATTATTTATATGGCGTTGTCCGCACTTACTTTGAAAGGGATCGGTGGCACTGAGCCACCCCTCTCATATATGACACACATCGTCCTGTTGAACCGAGGAGTGAACACTACGGTGGCAGAATACGTTGGTCTAATTTTCGGATACTCGATTTGCGAGCTTATCATATGCGTAACGCGTTATTATATCCTCAATAAAGCTGGACACCTTGACGTACATGAGGCGTACTGTCCAGATGAGAGCCTGGCGGAGGATGAACGGAAGGAAAGGAAGTTATTGCGAATTAGCAGTCAGAATTGCGCAGCTCAAGAGACTGCCAGTCAGGCAGAGGATGAGCTGGTAGATCACTCGGAGAGAATGTTCGATGACGAAAATAATGAAGAAAAGCAGAATGAAGAAGAAGACGAGGCCGCTTAAGGACCCACTGAAGATACGATAGAAAATCAAAATTCTCAAGTGCAAGAATTGCGGCACATGTGATTCGCCGTTAAGAGGAGATGCTCCAATGAATCCGAGGCTCCGTCATCAGAGAGAAGAACGAACATGAGAAATCAAAACTTTATGATACTAAAACTTACAAAAGAAATGGGCGTACAAGCACAAAAGGGGGCAGAAGAGGCAGAGAGGAGGGACAAGGAAACACAGGGTAGCACTGCTGAATATAGTTACGACGTAAAAGAAATGACGAAAGAAATAAAAGACAAGGTAGAAAGCTCGAAAATAGTGTAGGACAAGCGATAGATTTGGCTAATGCAGTGTGTGATTTAGCGAAAGAAGGGTTGGAGGAAGCAAGAGAAATAACGAAGAAATAACAGGACGAATTGAAGGAAATGCTCCGCAGAATGAGTGACGGAAAACAGAAAAAGGAACTGTCGGGTGTGCATCGAGAACAAACGCAGTCAGTAAAGTGACAGGAGGGTATAGATGAAGGAATTGATCACATAGAGGAGCAGACTGAGAGAAAAGTAAATGAAATGACAGAACTGTTAGCATACCGGAATCAGAAAGTCGTGTGAGAAGCAATAAGTAAATCTGGAAAGTATTTCGTACCAGCATCAATACGAGAAACCAATGAGACACAGTCGCTACCTACGACTGATCAGCCTCAGTATACCATGAATCCCATTTAGAATTAGGGCAGAAAACTGGCGGTGAGAGGATAGAAGATCGTGGGCAAGCCTTGTATCAGAATGAGCCATACTTCGGAGAAGATTAACATGGGACAGTAGACAGTTGTTAACGAAGGTGTGAAGGAAGAGGTAGTGATTTATACCGGCAACAAGATAAGCACGGCGAGAAGGAAAGAAAAGATGGATCAGTGACTTTATGAGAATATATATGCGTTTAAAGACTTCGAAGATGTCATGATACATGGAACATCCGATGGTATGGCTTCACCAGTTTGACAATTCACTTCCCACTCTTGATCAGAACGACGGTGGCTCGATTTTATGCGACCTTCGCATGAAGTCGTATAGAAGAGTCTACAGTACCATTCAGAGACATCAAACGGTCGCGGCATTTGGGGAGAAATTTTTGGCAATATACTGCTCTCATATGGATCGGGACAAGATCAAGTAGCTGATAATTATTTTACCAGGTGTAATGGAGAGACAATCGGAGGTGTTAGGTGAATGGGAGAAGAATGATGTTCGTCATGAATCATTCTCCGAATCAGACACCATGTAATTGTTTAGTGACAAACTGCCATTGGAGTTTAGAGACGTTTTTATCATTGAGAAACCAGATAAAGTGAAAAAATTCAGACAATTATTGGAAGAGTCATGAATATATGATTCTCAAGAGAGAGAAGAGAGTAAAAAATAGGAACGACGTACGTATCTCTATCGTCCCAGTTCTAGGAATAACATGTAATTTGTACAGCAGAACAATTGACAGAACATGTGTTGCTGGAGGAGACATGAGGAAACACATGGAGGAAGCACGGGGACCTGGCATCCTAATCCTCGATGGAAGACGAGACGAGCAAATCGGGACGCTGGGGAGAGGTGTTTATATTAAGGCAGAAGATGGTTACAGCGTAGAGACAGTGTAAATTTGTAGTATCTAAATTCATAAAAATATATGTTTTTGACCGTTATAGAGCAGCTCTAATGTGGTATGGAAGAATGTGTTATATTCGGGATAGAGACCTTAGCGCATCGTTAACGAATGGTTGACATAATGTATGACGATGATTATGTCGTAAGTAAGTTAATCGTGGCCATGATATATTTCTTTTTCTTTCCTTGCTCCCACGTAACTTTATACTAATGTCTTGCTTCATTAAACTTGGGCATATTTTTATGTTTAGAGCTAAGTATATGAGTGTATAAGAACAAAGGAACAAGGCAGATTTGTCTCAGTATATAAAGAAGCGTCGTTGAGTCGAGTATGAGGTAAACCTGACCGTGTAAAACGTAATACATGGGAGTACGGTCCATGTCTCTAATGAAAGTGGAAAATCACTTTAAGGAAGAAAGTTTAAGTGAATTAAGACGCACCGTCGTCGACATGAGATGTTGATACATCAAGAGACGGTCAAGAGTTCTAAGATGCACCGTCGCTAACATGAAGTTTCATGTTCATGTTATAAGAGTGTCACAAGTTCGTGACTAAGCTGGGTTACATCCGTTAAGGCGTTTTGTTTCGATTTTGATGTTATTTAGATTATTCAACGGAACAGAGATATGAGAAGGGACAAATGTCATGAAGGCATGAGAGTTTATAGACACTATAAAATGAAGCAAGGACGACCAGCCACTAAAAGATAAACGATAAGTCAAAAGAACTGAATTTGAATTAAGGAGACTGTAAAAAATAAATGAGTAAGTAGACTTCTTGACATATATAACTGATTAATGTTCTATGAGAATATCGAAAGCTCTACTGTTAATATAACGTACGGTTCATGTGGGCAATATATAGTTGTTTGGAAATAGTAATGTTCGCAGACGCAGTGTATGACAACGTATATGGTCAAACATAATAAGAGCTTATTTATTCGCGTGTGAAGGATGTTGGATAACGGACAGACATATGTGCCTCAAAGAAAAATAAAAGAAAACAAAATACGGGCAACAGTAAGAATGATATGATGCGGGAATTTGTTGTGACGGCTTTGCATCTTTATTTCATGTAACCTTAATAGAATTGGTGAAAGCGGACAGTTTTTGATAACATGGTGTGCATGTAAATAATCTAACCGTAAAAGGGTTGATTATCTGGATAACTAATTAACCTAACCTGCCTAGCAAAATTAACCAGTAACACATCCGTTAAGAACGTGTGTGTATGTGTATGTTTGTGTGTGTGTGTGTGTGTGTGTGTGTGTGTGTGTGTGTGAAACTGTTGTCACTATCTTATAATTGTGTACAAATTTCTCTATGTCAAAAAAGTGCAGTTATAATTGGATTATATTGGCGTTATGTAAAGTTAAACTGAGTCCAAATTTTAAAAATAAATCATCATACAGTAATTGCTCTTTAAGGAAACTAATGTTGTTTATGCATGTGATTTCGTATTGGGGTTGGTTTTTTTGTAGTTGAAGGAATAGGTTAAGCACTGAGCAGATCACGACGATGGATGAGACACCACAACAAGACACGAAAGCAACGCGTGGGCAGGCGACATACAATAAATGGTTCAAATGGCTCTTAGCACTATGGCACTTAACATCTGAAGTCATCAGTCTCCTAGAACTTAGAACTACTTAAACCTAACTAACCTAAGGACATCACACACATCCAAGCCCGAGGCAGGATTCGAACCTGCGACCGTAGCAGCAGCGCGGTTCCAGACTGAAGCGCCTAGAACCGCTCGGTCACAGAGGCCGGTGACACACAATAGGCGTAGGTGGAGACAGCCCAGCCGGCCTACTGCCAAGTGGCACACGAACGCCACAGGGGGTGACCACATGACTATGGCAAGTGGCTGGTGAGCGACAAGCACATTACAACACCGGGCGGTTACCATGTCTGAGGCCGGTCCCGGGAGAACTCTCAGGCTGATACATTGGAGAACACAAGCTTGGCCCCACACCAAAACATGATGGAATTCTGTGTTTACATAGGGAACCTAGTGTTTCCAGTGTAACAACAACTTGCTTGCATGGGCCAGTGTACAGCAGGTAATGAACATTACACGACAGATCTGCTTGTACAGAAGGATTAAGAGGTATGCCAGTCTGTACATCATCACAATATAGTGATAGGCATCGGTTAGACGACCATAATTTATCCCTCAGGGATCAGTCTATTGCAATGACCCGTGACAGGAGGTACTGGTCAGCTAACCACTTTATTAGCACCCCCTGAGATAGTAAAAAGGAGCCTGTTCCAGATACTCTACAACTGTAACCCGTTCAGCTCCTGTCGAGCAACTAGCACCGCGCTGCCATAGTACAGTTGAGATGACAATACGTCACTCTAAAGATTCAGCGAATAACATATCAGAGGGAAATTTGTTGCTCCATGACCTGCAAACTCATGCTGTCCATGAGCACAGGAGAAGGATAAGAGTGGCTTCCTTGTCACTGTCTGACTGCGCGGTACCACAACACTTCATGAATCTTTTAGGCACCTTGTTCTGAACAGGTCTCGTCCAAGAAGAATATGGTCTAACGTTCTGCCTCTGGCCACAGATACATAGACCAGACATGCTTCGAGCAGTCCACAAACTTCGAGCCATACTTGAACGCCGAGACTCGTTTCACTTTGTCGCCAAAGCAACTGTGCTAGTGCAGCAAGCCCCCTTCGCGTGTAACAGTGAAATGCCCCCTTCACATGTAACACTCAAACGCCTCCTTCTCATGTAACAGTGATGACAATTTTCTGCATTGTTTATAGAATAGATCACTACCATTTAACGTCTGTTTATTGCCGTGATTATTACAATCTTTTTTGTTCATTTATGTATATGTCTATATAGTACTTGTTTACATTTCCAATTGATGCAATTTTCTTATTGGTTAACTTTTCACTTTTTTCAATTATTATCACTTTTTTATACTTGAAATAATCTTTGATGACAATTTCATGTACGGCGTGTATACTGGTGTCAATCATGGTGTGAAATCTAACGTAAGTGTGTATTGACCTTAAACCAGTTTGCCCCTTGTCTCTATCAAGAATTATTAGGAAGCCACACATGTGAATAAAGACAGAATATAATTGACAATTTTTTTACTGATTATAACTCCAGCCTATGTTAAAGAGAATAGTTTGACAAGCTGGACATTCGAGACAGCATTTTGATAACTTATTAGTATCACAGTCTTCAGTGGCAGCAACAAAGTTGCCTTCAGCCATATGACCAGCCTTAAATAATGTAGACGAGAGTTCTGAGATTAATTGAGTGTTGTGTGAGATTTTTAGTAAATATCAATAAGCCATCCTTTTTCCAGCTCTTTACTTTCAACGGCATAAGGTCAGACATGTAACGATCAGCAAGGACATGTAACCTAATCAATTTTGCTCGTAGATGACCCACTATCCTTCTTTAGTGTGACATCTCCCATCCAAAATTTTGCTGGAGGTGAGATGTAATAAAAAGCGGCAAGCCATCTCCCCCCCTCTCGTTTCATAATTATTCAGTTGCGTAATGAGATTTGGAAGAAGTAGCTGATATGAAATTAAAGGAAAGATTGCTACTCGCCGTATAGTGGACATGTTGAGTCGCAGATAGGCACAGCAAAGATACTGTCAAACAAATAAGCTTGCTGCCAAAAGGCCTTCTTCTGTATTGTTGTCTAATCCAGAAGAAGGCCTTCTTGCCAAAAATTTACTTGTTTGATAGTCATTTTGTTGTGCTTATCTGCGACTCAACATCTCCGCTCTTTGGTGAATAACAATCTGTTCTTTTCATAATATTGTCATTATTTCAGGATGGATTTTCCTTTGCTTAACTAAATGAAAAATTTATTTCCATTACAGTGGTTGGTCGGAAGGATTTTCATTTTCTAATTAACACTTCAAAACATTTGGTGTTGGTAACTTGTTCTTCTGAATTTGAAAGCGTGCTATGACCTGTGTTGGTGCTGAGGACAGACTATTGGTATGGATAGGACGGTTTGGAGGAAGCGCCCCCCCCCCCCCCCCTCGTCAAGAAAATCCCTCTGGAACCTGCAGCATGAAGAGCAGGGAAATAACCATTTCCGACCAGGCACTCTGTATTGAAACTCGCGACCATCGAACAGCTTTCTCTTTGGGGACCGAAGTGGCAATACGCCTGATTTAAGGGTTTGCGGTTTCTCAAAGTCGCCCCTGTGATAAAAATCGACCAACTGTCGGAATTCTTCTGCAGATGCGCAACACAGAATACGAGTTAGGGAAGAGCAGTGAGTGTGAGGAGCTAGCCTCTCGTCCAGCCCCTCCGCTTTCTCGCAGAATGTGTGGCGAGGCTAGATATTTTTACAGAAGGCACCGATTGGTCAACTGCTCTATTTCGTCGGATGGAGATCTCTTGAACATACGGTTAGCTCTTGTAACGCTTGGTGGGAAGTAACAGGAAGGCTGTTTAAGGACAATCTAGAAAAAAACACTTGATTGTGGGGGGAAGAGGTGTACTGGTTCGCATCCCGTCACCTCGACACCTCTCAATTCATACGGCAGCGAATGTTATGGTGAGCATGAATGCAGCACCGGAATGTTAGAGAAGTTATGATATTAGAATCACATCAGCGGTTGGGGCGAGAGTTTTCAGTCTAGCAGCGCACGCTAACATCCATGACTCTCTTTCATAACTTCTAGCAGATGGTCACCCAATGTAATCAACATGTAGGCAGGGCAAACATGCGGTATAGTGTAGTGACAAACGAGCTGCTACGTTTCAATATCCTTCCGTAACTTGGCCATTCAGTAGCTTCTAGAATGATTTTTATATTCGTTATTCCACAGTCAAGTACATTTGATTAATGAATGTTCTGCAGATCTTTGTTTACAACAAACCAACAAATTAATTGCATTTGATTCATATTCAAGTAATTAGTCACTGCCTCCTCATTTGCGAAGAATTTTATAGCATAATTGTGATTCCTTTCCTTACGTTTCAATGCCAGAGCCGCGTTCTTCTTTGCGTTTTTAAATCGGTCGTGCACATTTTTACCAGCATCATATCTTAAGCGTGTAACTAAATTATGACTATGCATGATTCAGTTAACAGTACCAATTCTCATAAGATGGATTTCGAAGCATTGGCTTAAATACTGTCTAACATCCTACGCTGATTTCTCAAACGCTGTTAGTATACATTTTGTTGGAGCTGAAGCAACAGCTTTTCCAGAAACTATCAATCTCGGAGAGTGTGGTGTTTCGTACTCTTTTTTCAATTTCTTTTATTTTCATTCACGGCGTTTCAGTGGTCGTTTGTTCCATATCCACTTTTAAAGCCAATTTGCTGAAATGCTTGATTGAGGTGTAGTGGCTCGTAAATTTGTTAATATTTTTATAAATATCTTGTACGATACAGAGAGGTCGCTGTTATATCTATGATTTTTTCAGCCATATAGATGTCGTTATTACTGGAGTGCGCCATGAGCATTTTTTTCACGGCTGATAATTGCGCTTTTTGACATAAATGGCATAGTTATGACTCCCGTTTTTAGTAATGAAGGAAATCTTTTACCAGTGAGAAAAGTGGGGCAGCGGTGGGGCACTGGAAACTTGTTATGAATGAGCAAGCTTCAAGTCTCCGTCCTGCCACACGGGTTTAGGTTTCTCTGTGAGCTCCCAAAATCAATTAAGGCGACTGCCGTGATAGTTTCTTAGAAACGAACAAGGCTCTTCCTTGCCCAGTCGCTTCACGAAATGTTTGATGAGAAGTTAACCCCTAAATAAGCATCATTGTTTTCGTCTTTTGTTCTAGAGATAAATAAAACCACGTTTTATTTAAACTGTAAGTAGCTTCAGTATTTTTCTTGCTCACATTCATATTTTACATTAATTTGGAATTAATTGGTGTGTATTAACGATGAAGCGAACATTGAGCTACTTCTAACTTAAATAATTTTTTTTTAATTTCACGGTACATTTTTTACGTATTGTGTAAAAAGCATCATACTGCCACATTAATACACCCGTTTAACAACCTCATTCGATAACATAATCCTTTCCACACTTCTTAGAAATATAATAACGTCGTCGCAACATTTATATCTTGGTAGTTTACTCCTTTCGTCAATAGAGTGTCCGGTGAATAGCTGTGATACCAGTACATTTAATCGGCTTTAGAAATACTATCTGCGCTGCGGGAGCAAGAATAGGAAACGTGAAACAACAAGAGAGAACCTTGTCGTTTCTGTGAAGGCAAGACATAACTATACGAAGAGTGACTATACAATCATTTTCTCGCCATTACAGTATTGAAGAATTTACGCATGTAACCAAGGGACGCACAAGAGTGAGTGTAGCACGATGGCTTAAAATATTACTTAATCGTGTGTTCCATATAATTTAGGAATGCGACGTGTGTCCTCAGTGCTAAAAAGAGACCTGCGTGTTCCCGAGCAGGTTTTCTGGCAATTTCCACAAGGAAGGCGACACGTCAGCACCATAAAATAAAACTTGTTTCCATTTGGAGCAAATGATTCAACTCGGCCGAGATCGTGAGGTTTCGTGAACACGTATAAGATGCGACCTTCGGTACACAGCAAAAGGAAACTCGTGTTAACACAAGTGACTTGGAAGCAAGGCCGAGAAATATCCGGCGGAGAACTGGTAGGCCACGAGTGGTCCTGTCGCGCGTGGTTGTTCCAGTTGGAGACCTAACGAACGCTGCGTTATCGCTTAGTGGCCGTGTTCGCCACAACAACGATTGCTCTGCAAGAATATAAAACCGTATCAACGTCGAAGAAGACATGTCGTATCTCACCCGTCTCCTTCCAGATCAACTTCAGCATTATGAATGGTACGGACAAAAGAAAGTTATTACGGAAACCAACCGTTATGTTATCAACGTGGAAACTTTCACTGACCACCAATCTGCAATCAAATCAGGAGATATTTCATTATCCAAAGGATGTTCAAACAGATACATAGGAATAATTTTAATAAAAACTAATCTTGAATGCCCATGTTGTTGTTGTTATGGTCGTCAGTCCAGAGACTGGTTTTATGCAGCTCTCCATTCTACTCTATCCTGTGCAAGCTTCTTCATCGCCCAGTACCTACTGCAACCTACATCCTTCTGAACCTGCTTAGTGTACTCATCTATTGGTCTCACTCTACAATTGTTACCCTCCACGCTGCCCTCCAATACTAAATTGGTGATCCCTTTATGCCCACAACATGTCCCTTCTTCTAGTCAAGTTGTGACATAAATTTCTCTTCTGCCCAATTCTATTCAGTACCTCCTCATTAGTTATGTAATTTACCCACGTAATCTTCAGCATTCTTCTGTAGCACCGCATTTCGAAAGCTTCTATTCTCTTCTTGTCCAAACTGTTTATCGTCCATGTTAAATTTCACTTCCATACATGGCTACACTGCATACGAATACTTTCAGAAATCACTTCATGACACTTAAATCTATACTCGATGTTACCAAATTTCTTTTCTTCAGGAACGCTTTCTTGCCATTGCTAGTCTACATTTTACATCCTCTCTTCGACCATCATCAGTTATTTTGTTCCCCAAATAGCAAAACTCCTTTACTACTTTAAGTGTCTCGTTTCCTAATCTACTTCCCTCAGCATCACCCGAGTTAACTCGACTACATTCCATTATCTTCGTTTTGCTTTTGTTGATGTTCATCTTATATCCTCCTGTAAAGACATTGTCCATTCCATTCAACTGCTCTTCCAGGCACTTTGCTGTCTCTGACAGAATTACAATGACATCGGCGAACCTCAAAATTTTTATTTCTTCTCCATGGATTTTAATTCCTACGCCAAATTTTTCTTTTGTTTCCTTTACTGCTTGCTCAATATACAGATTGAATAACATCGGGGATAGGCTACAACCCTATCTCACTCCCTTTCCAACCACTGCTTCCCTTTCATGCCCCTCGACTCTTATGACTGCCATCTGGTTTCTGTACAAATTGTAAATAGCGTTTCGCTCCCTGTATTTTATCCCCGCCACTTTCAGAATTTGAAAGAGAGTATTCCAGTCAACAGTCACATTAATACCTGAATTCCGTCATCGTTATTTTATTTACTGAAACGTCTACTTTTACCGAAATAATCTCGCCATCAACAGCCAGACTTTTCGTAGAAAGCGAAGTTCGTGTGTAAGTGCTCTTAATACACTACAGCTGTGATAAAAACTTTTAACACACAGTTCGAGTGCTACAAACAGCAATGGTAGATCTTAAAAATACCGGTGTTTAAATACAGATATACGGTGCGAATGCTTCCCTCGACTGAAACTTAAGGAAATTTAGTCTATCCTAGATGAAGGAAGAGGTCATAAGAGACAGAGAAAAGGCTTCGGATGGGGACAGGATGGGGAAGAAAATTGATCATCTCCTTTGAAAGGAAGCGTTCCAGCATTCACTTTAAGAGATCTGGGGAAATAGGGGAAGAACTAAATCTAGTCTAGCGTGTTACCACTGCCTCACCTCAATGGGTCTAGCTGACACTGATGCTCCACGCGGTCCAGTCACGTTAATGTGACCACCGCATGTGTTAATAGCCAACGCCCAAATAACCATTCACAGACGGCAGGTGGCAGCACTAGCAGTGGAGGGAATATAAACCGTGACGGGGGACGCGGAAAACAGTGCAGTCGTCGACATAATGCAGAAACGGAGTGATTTATCTGGTTTCCGAAAGGGCATGGTCATTGTTTTTCGGGGCAAGGCTAAGTCTGTAAACTGTTAGCTTGCCTCTGTGCTTGAGTTATACCACGAGTGGGAAAATAGCGCTAGCCAAAACCAACACCAAGGAAAACTATGCTGCACCACGGGCTATAAATGATAGGGTCGAACGACGGCTGTGGAGATGGGTAGGGGCGAACAGGCGAGCAACTGTTGAGCAACTGACCGCCAGATGAACCAAGGGGCTACCAACGAATCCCCTCAACGAACGTTTAGCGAACATGGCAGCTTATGGACCTCCACCATAGGTGCCTGTTTCATGAGCTCATCCTGATTGCTGTTCATCGTCAACGAAGGCTGCATTTTGAACGTCACTACCAAAACTGGACATCCACTGAGCGGACTTCCCAGATGGCGCATTGCCGTTAGCATGGACGGAGTGAAAGCGAACACCCTGCAACAATCGTAGGAAGGGTCCAGGCCGGAGCAGGAAGCTTATGGTCTGGGGAATGTTTTTGTGACATACCTTATGTGATCCCGTGGTTCTGGATGGCATAACGGAATCAGCATAAGTATGCATTAATTTTTGGGGACCGTGTCTCCCACATACGAAGTTTGTTTTTTCTCGGCAAGGTGGCATCTACCGCAGGACAATGCAACGTGTTACATGCAACTTGTATGTGCGTGGGTCGAAGAGCACCAACATGAGTTTACCGTACTCCCCTGGCCACAAAAGTCCCCGGATTTAAGCCCAATCGAGAATCTGTGGAGACACCTGGATGGAGCTGTTCGTCGTGCCACGGATCCTCAACCGATAAACCTAGCGCAGCTACCCACGGCAATGGAGTTGGCGTGGCTCCACATCCCTGTTGGTACCTTCCAGAACCTCACTGACTCCCTTTCTGCACGTCTCGTAGCGGTCTGTAGTGCGAAATGTAATTACTCAGCCTTTCGACAGATGGTCACATTAATGTGGCTGGACAGTGTAAAAACAGTGTGTCACCTTGACTAACACCAGACAGTTTGCCACATATTAGCGTACGTATGTTCAGTAATTAGTAATGTAGGGATCTCACGAACACTCAATTATGTTACCGCGCCTCGAAAACCGCGCTAAACCACCCGATGTTATTCGTATAGAAAATGTCTGAGACTGTTTGGAGCAGCATTTTGGTTGCTCTGCGAGATTTAATCATGAATAAGTGGCTTCATCTCAATGTGGCATACCCCAAGAAATTTATGGACATTCTCCCTAACCTCATTGAGACCGTTATCAAGGTTATAGGAGATGTTACTTGATGTAAGCATGATGTCACTTACGGGGACTAATTTTTTACCTGGTGTGTTCGAAACAGATGAGCTTCTCATATTAGTGAAGGATAATACCAATCAATGCACAAGAAAACATATTTATTTATTTATTTATCGTATGGCAACAACGGCAAACATTGACAAGTACATAAAGTTTAATTTTACATTCATGTCTAGTTAAGTATTTACATATACTTTAGTTTTACTTTTTGACACTAATTTTACACAAATTTTTAAATTGTGAAAATTACAAATATAATATTACTGACTACTTTGACTGATGTAATTGTAAGTTAAAAAAGGCAGATACAGTTATTCATAGTTCAATATCTAATGATTGAAGCCAACTAACAGGAGAGGGAGTAGCATAAATAAACTCACTATATGGTCCAGGATACTTCCTCTGAGAACATTCTCTAACAATATGTTGAACAGTTTGTTCTTCGGTCCCACAATCACAGGCTGGAGAATGTCGGAGTCCCCACTTGTGCATCATAGCGTTACACCTGGCGTGGCCAATTCTTATTCTGTTCAGCCTTGTCCACTCACTTCTCTGTAGATGAAATCCTGGTAGGCTGGCAGTTGGGTCTTGGAAAGCTCGATGTGCTATTGTGGCAGTATTGCACTTCTTGCGCCACTCTTCTTTAATGTCGAACTTCTTATCGTTCCTTCCACTACGCCACAGTGGATTGCGAGCTTTTAAGCGATCTGGGGGAGGGTTGTTTAAGACTGTATGAACTGGGAGATCTTGTGGGTATTCGGGGTGATGTAGTTTCCTCCATTCTCAATCGATTGTTTCTTGGCGTCGTAAGTCAGGTGGTGGGATGTTGCTGATTGTATACAGCCAGGAGATCGGGGTGGATTTGTATGTGCCCCTAATAATCCTCATTCACTCGTTCAGGTGTTCGTCTAGCTTCCTCGTATGGGCACTATGATGCCACACTGGAGCACACTATTCAGCAGCTGCGTACACAAGCGTTAGTAGTGTGGTACGTAGAGTCGATGCGTTGGCACCCCATGTTGTACCAGCTAATTTCTTTACGATGTTGTTTCGGGTCTTTAGTTTTAGGCTTGTTTTTTCCAAGTGTTTTTATAGGTCAGAGACCGATCTAGTGTGACACCAAGGTATTTAGGCTGGAAATTATGTCTAACCTTTTGTTGGCAGAAGCTCACATTCAATTGCTGGTTTTCAGTTCTGTTGTTTGGATGGAATGCGCAGACTTCTGTCTTTGCTGCATTTGGATGGAGTCTCCATGCTTTGTAGTATGTGTTGAGAGTTTCTAGGTCCCTAGATGACATATCTTCTCCTTCCTCCAGTGTGCTGGTCTGTACGGCTATGGCAAGGTCGTCGGCATAGAAAAACTTTGCGCTAGCAGTGTTTGGCATGTCACTGGTGAACAGATTGAAGAGTAGGGGTGCTGGGACGGACCCTTTGGGGAGCCCATTTTTCAAGGTAAATGACTTGCTCTGTTTTTGTCCAATGCTAACCTTAAAGTAGCGGTTGGTTAACATATTTCCCAGAAGTGTCGTCAGTTTCTTACTTGGGACATGCTTTTTTAACTTCAGCAGGAGTCCATCTAGCCACACAGTGTCATATGCTGCTGACAGATCAACAAAGTCCACTGATGTCTTTAGTTTCTTTTGGAATCCAGCCTCGATGTAGGATTTCAAGACTAGGACCTGCTCACAGCAACTCCGCTTGCTCATGAATCCAGCCTGATATGTTGGGGTTATGTTGTTTATTATTCCTTGTATTCTGTTATGGATAAGTCGTTCCAGTAGTTTGAAGCACATGCTCAGCAGTGCAATTGGTCGGTAACTTGAGGGGTCATGTACTGGCTTTCCAGATTTGAGGATTGCTAATGTGTGTGCGATCTTGAACTGTTGAGGCACCCTTCCGGTCTTGAGTATATCGTTATAGAACTTCTTCAGCCAAGCTCTTCCATGTTCCCCTATGTGTTTTATAAATTCAGGGAATATGCCATCCAGCCCTGCGCCTTTTCTCATTTTCAATATTTTGATGGCTCCATTTATATCTGTTTCAGAAAAGGGGTCCGATAGTGTGGTGTTGTCATGTACGTGCCTATTGACTTCATTGAGTTCGTTCTTTACTTTTTCTTTCATTGTTGTGTCTACAGGGACCTTCTCAGCTCTTGATTTTATGTGTAGTGCCAGTTCTGATGGTGTTATCTGGTTACTGATTTCAGACGTTGTTTGCAATGCAAAGTTTTCTTAATAATGCCCATGCCTTTCTGTTTGAATGGGTGAAATTTACACTAGACGTCAGGTTCATCCATTTCTGCTTTCTTGCTTCATTTAGCTGTTCTAGTATTATTTTACCAGTATCAGGGTTCGGTGGTTTGTAGACTGACACCACAGTTAAGCCACTCAGCTCCAGGGTTATCACTGCTGTGTCACTGAACACCTGGCATTACACTCCTTTAATATCAGAAACGCTGTTTTTGGCGTACGTGATAGAGCCATGTGTAGATGATGGCAAGTATGCTATCATTTTGTAACCTGTAACCTTTCCCTTTGCTATATTGTCTTCGTTTAGATGGGATTTCTGGAGGGCTATGACATCAGTGCCATGGTCTGGCCAGTTTGCTCAAGTAGTCACTTTTCTCTTTTGTCAATCGTTCTACATTGATTTGTAAAACACTAACACTTTGTACAAAATTCTTCATACGCTTTGCCTGGCTCTGAGAAGAGTCTTTGTTGTAGTTTGTTTTCTTGTGCTGTTGACAACAAAACATAATTTAGAAGTCACAGAAATTGAACAGTTGCACCTAGGCGGATACAAAGTAGTGTCACATTACTGTGTCCTTAATATAAGCAATTCTATTTAATCCTCTATGACCTGCAGCAGTCGATACAAAGATTCCACACTAATTCTTGAGAAATTGAAAAACTTAACATTTTATGTAACTTTTGTAAATCGTCACAGAGCAGTCGAAACGCAAATTTTTTGCCAAGTTCCAGTACCGTCGACTGTCTTTTTGGTTTTCTTTACGATGACAAACAAGATGAGTAACAGAGTTTCTACCTCCGCAGCCTCCATTGCGAAACTTCCAGCACTCTTACTGTGCACAGTCGTTTGTAATAATTCGCGCAGCGGGCCGGAGTGGCCGAGCGGTTCTAGGCGCTACAGCCTGGAACCGCGCGGTTCGAATCCTGCCTCGGGCATGGATGTGTGTGATATCTTTAGGTTAGTTAGGTTTAAGTATTCTAAGTTCTATGGGACTGATGACCTCAGATGTTAAGTCCCATAGTGCTCAGAGCCATTTGAACCATTTAACTCGTGCAATGAAAGTCGCACTTGATCAGCTCAGTTGTATCAGACTCGCGATGTTAAAAATATTTCTCAAACCATGACAACTTGAATGGTGATGGATCAAACTTTTATTTTTGTTTGATTTTATTTTTAATTATTATTTCAATACTTTTTTATCCTTGAACTCAACTGAGGAAAGCGACTGAACATACACTGAAGGGCCAAAGAAACTGGTACACCTGCCTAACATCGTATGCAGCGTCTCCGTGAGCACGCAGAAGTGCCGCTACTTGACATGGCATGGACTCGACTAATGTCTGAAGTAGTGCTGGAGGGAACTGACATCATGGATCCTGCGGGGCTGTCCATAAATCCGTAAGAGTACGAGGGGGTGGACATGTCTTCTGAACAGCACGTTGCAAGCCATCACAGATATGCTCAATAATGTTCATGTCTGGGGAGTTTGGTGCCCAACGGAAGCGTTTAAAATCAGAAGGGTGTTTCTGTAGCCACTCTGTAGCAATTATGGATGTGTGAGGTGTTGCACTATCCTGCTGGAATTGCCCAAGTCCGTTGGAATGCACAGTGGACATGAATGGATGCAGGTGATCAGACAGGATGCTTACGTGTCACTTCTCAGATTCGTATCTAGACGCATCAGGGGTTCCAATCACTCCAGCTGCACATGCTTCACACCATTACAGAGCCTCCACCAGCTTGATCAGTCCCCTGCTGAAATGCAGGGTCCAAGATTCATGAGGATGTGTCCATAACCGTATACGTCCATGCGCTCGATACAATTTGAAACGAGACTCGTCCTACCATGCAACATGTTTCCTGTCATCAACAGTCCAATATCGGTGTTGATGGGCCCAGGAGATACGTAAAGCTTTGTATTGTGTTCAGCTCCGAAAGCCGATATCGATGATGTTTCATTGACTGGTTCGCACGCTGACACTTTTGATGGCATTGAAATCTGCAGCAATTTGCGGAAGGGTTGCGCTTCTGTCACTTTGAATAGTTCTGTTCAGTCGTCGTTGGCCCCAGTCTCGAAGGATCTCTTTCCGGCAGCAGCGATGTCGGAGATTTCATGTTCTACTGGATTCCTGATAATCGTGGTACGCTTGTGATACGGCCGTAAAGGAAAACCCCAAATTCATGGTTACCTCAGAGGTGCTGTGTCCCATCGCTCGTGCGTCGACTATAACACCACGTTCAAACTCATTTATATCTTGACAGTCTGCCTTTTCAGCAGCAGTAACCGATCTAACAACTGCGTCAGACACTTGTTGTCATATACAGGGTGTTACAAAAGGTACGGCCAAACTTTCAGGAAACATTCCTCACACACAAAGAAAGAAAATATGTTATGTCGACATGTGTCCAGAAACTCTTACTTTTCATGTTAGAGCTCATTTTATTACTTCTCTTCAAATCACATTAATCATTGAATGGAAACACACAGCAACAGAACGTACCAGCGTGACTTCAAAGAATTTGTTACAGGAAATGTTCAAAATGTCCTCCGTTAGCGAGGATACATGCATCCACCCTCCGTCGCATGGAATCCCTGATGCGCTGATGCAGCCCTGGAGAATGGCGTATTGTATCACAGCCGTCCACAATACGAGCACGAAGAGTCTCTACATTTGGTACCGTGGTTGCGTAGACAGGAGCTTTCAAATGCCCCCATAAATGAAAGTCAAGAGGGTTGAGGTCAGGAGAGCGTGGAGGCCATGGAATTGGTCCGTGTCTACCAATCCATCGGTCACCGAATCTGTTGTTGAGAAGCGTACGAACACTTCGACTGAAATGTGCAGGAGCTCCATCGTGCATGAACCACATGTTGTGTCGTACTTGTAAAGGCACATGTTCTAGCAGCACAGGTAGAGTATCCCGTATGAAATGATGGCGGTGAATCGAGGAAGTACAGTACATACTGACGAAACTAAAATGAGCTCTAACATGGAAATTAAGCGTTTCCAGACACATGTCCACGTAACATCTTTTCTTTATTTGTGTGTTTCCTGAAAGTTTGGCCGTACCTTTTTGTAACACCCTGTATAGGTGTTGCCGACCAGCGCCGTATTCTGCCTGTTTACATATCTTTGTATTTGAATATGAATGCGTATACCAGTTTCTTTGACGCTTCGGTATAATTAGCCTGTAACTTGGCTTTCTTCTTCATCTCTCTCAAGATTCTGTTCCGTTATTCTGTCCAAGGTCTCTTCGCCTCAGTTTTCAGTTTGTCTGTAAACTGATTATTCTCGACAACCATTTGGAACTCAGATCTATCCTTTGCTGTGCCATCTGTGACGCCGATGAAAATCTTTTTCATATCAGGTGACTACTCGCTGTTGACTTCTATTGAGCTGGGGAGGTTAAGGATTCTGCTGGCCATCCTATTGTCATTCATTCTGAGCATGTAACCGCAAAAATTTTAATCGTCTCTTCCCGAAAATGTGAAAGCTTTTCTCACTATGTTCTGCCTTCATACATACTTCGCAAGCCACCGTATGGTGGATGGCAAGAGTAGGTTGTACTGTTGTTAGAACCCTTTCCTGTTCCATTATGAAATGGTGCGACGAATAAACCTCTGTACTAACTGTAATTTCTCTTATTTTTGTGCGGTTCATAAGCGAAATGTACGTTGACGGAAATAGAATCGTTCTGCAGTCAGACGCAAAAGCCGGCTTTCTAGATGTTCTCAACAGTGTTTCGCGAAAGGAAAGTCACCTTCCCACCAGGGCTTCCCATTTGAGATCACGAAGCATTTCCGTAATACCAACATGTTGATCGAACGTTCCGGTAAAAATATAGGAACACGCCTCTGAATTTATTCTACGTTTTCCTTTGATCCGATACTGTGGGATCCTAAACTCTCGAGCAGTACTCAAAAATGAATCTCCTTTATAGAGGAGCGACACTTTCCTACAGTTCTCCCAATAAATTCAAATGATCCATGAGCCTTTCCTGCTACCGAACTTCTTTGCTCGTTCCATTTCATATTGTTTTGAATTGTTGCGCCTAGATGTTTAGAGGATGTGACTGTGTAAAGATCTAATCGGTATTCGAACGTCAAAGGATTGTTTTTTCTATTTAACTGCTTAACTTACATTTTTCTACATTTACAGCAAGTTAGAATTCAGCTCAACAAATACTAACTCTAAGTCATTCTGAATCCTCCTCCCATCATTCTACGACGGTTCTCTTCCGTTCACCACAGCGTCAGCCGCAAACAGCCGCAGAATGCGGTTCACCTTACGCATCAAATCGTTTTTGTACGAGTATATATCGAACAAAATTGGTCCTGTCACGCTTCCCTGAGGCACTCCTAACGATACTTTTGTGTCTCATTCACCGTCCAAGACAACGTACTTTTTTGAGCCATTCACGTATGTGTGTTCCTATTCCGTATACTCGAGCCTTCGTTCACAGTCTTCAGTTGGGCACCGTGTTAAACACTTTCCGGAAATCTAGGCATATGGAAATAGCCCGTTGCGATCCGTGCATGGTTCGCAGGGTACCAGGTGAGAAAAGGGCAAGCTGAGTTTCGCAAGGGCGATGCTTTCTAAAGGCGTTTTGACTTGTGGACAGGTTTTCCGTCTGAAGGAAATTTATTGTATTCGAACTCAGAATATGTTCGAGAATTCTGCAGCAAACTCATGTTAAGCGTACTGACCTGTAGTTTGTTACCCTTCCTGTGTACAGGATTCTTGTATATAGGAGTCACCGAAGTTTTTATCCAGTCTCTTCCTATTTTACGTCGAGCCGAAAATTGGCGTGATATTTAAGCAAAGTAAGCGGCCAATGCGAAGAATTCTGTCTGTAAAATCAAACTGAGATTGCATCCGGACCTGGTCTGTTTTCAAATCTTTCAGTTGCTTCTTAACGCCAAGATGCTTGTTTCTATGTCTTCCATGTTTGAGTCCGTGCGACGGTCAACCAGTGGTATGTCTATACGGTACTCCCGTGTGAATGCTTTTTTAAACACCAAATTTAAACGTCAGCTCTCATTTTCTGACTTTTATTGCCACACCCGACTGAATAAAATCTTTGACCAGCTTTTGCTGACATAATTTCTGAGTTTCTCTTTAACCCAAGTTTCACCTACGCACTTACTTGTGTCTAGCACCTGATATGCAATTACGGCTCCGCAGATCCGTTCTAACAAGGGAAGAGATGACACTGTACGAGACAGCAGACGGAAGACACGCACCACACAGTGGTTTGTTGCCTGACTTCGATAACTTTCATGCTGTTAATAACGCAACCCACGAATGCACGAAGAAGGGAATAAGTAGATGAGAATATTGTGTCTTCGGATTTAAATCAATAGGAGGAGGAAACGAAGCAATAAATTGCTGATCTTATCGCCGCAATATTTTCTCCAAAGCAACTGAAGGGTTTAAAACGCCCCATGCTTTTACTGTTATGGTGCAATCTCACTAATGTATTTTGTTGACTCTTTATCTGGATAAATTATGTTTTATATTTTGTAATGAAACATGCTAGTGTCCTGTTCGTATCATTATGTGAAATAATTGTGTCTGGTGAAATCGGCTCTGCCTGAAACCAAATAACATAAATTCAAAAAAATTACAAATATACAGCCTCAAAGTAACATTAGCTAGTGGCAATTACAACGGACATCATGGACGGCTAGCCCCCGGATTGCTGCACCAAGAAAACAAAGTACACAGGGACAGAGAAGGCTGTTCGCTACACAGAAGAGGAGAAAGATGCAGTGGTACAGCAGTGACTTTTGGAGAACCCATGTACAACTGAGGCACAAGACATTACTGCGGCTGTATTGCAAGGTTGTTACCAGACACGACGACGTTTGTACATTGCAGATGTGTTTCTCACATACTTTTTCGTAAAATTTCATAGTGCTTCGCAATACTCGTCACGATTCGGCGCTTGCTATTATATTTCATTAAGTAACGCAAAACGTGAATATTTTCCGTTAGTGGGTTTAAAAAACTTGAATTTGTGCTTTGCTCTCTGAAGGACGATGTTGTATTTTCTTTTCTTTCTTAAAAGTTCTGATTTTACGCTGTGTTCTTAACTGAAACGGTAACAACACCTTCAGCGGCTCGAGTGTCAAGAATACGAAAGAAGAAGCGACTTTGTGTACCACTATTCTGTAGTCAGCTGCTGTCGTCAGCAAAGATAAAATACATAAAGCAGTCAGTAGCAAACCTTTCTTTTGCAAGTTAACTTCACTTTGTCCATAAATTATTCGAATGATCTTACAGTATAGTAGTCATATATCAAAATCAGGTTACTTTCGTGCTCCACAACACTAAATCACTGAAACTCGTACGTCCTGCCGAAGCTCGACTCGCTTCGAGAGCCTGAAGACGCCATCGCTCACCAGAGCTAGACACAAGTTACACGAACTGGTCCAAAATTATTATAGACGTTTTGTTCTAGTTTTAAATGTCTGGAATAAATCATCTGCTTCCAGTTATTAATGTTTCCGATTGGTATAATACTTGCGGTCTGAGTACTCTGTTGTAGTGTCTTAGTTTTACGATCCAGGATACTGTTTTTTTGTTATATTTGTTCCAAGTTATTCTGTAGGCTTTTCTTTAAATTTAGAGATTCTCTCTTCGTTTGCTCCATCATTCAATCTTGAACGTTGGGTGACTTAGCCTAGTATATGATTTAGGTTTCTCAGATAT
This sequence comes from Schistocerca cancellata, assembly GCF_023864275.1. Taxonomy (NCBI): domain Eukaryota; kingdom Metazoa; phylum Arthropoda; class Insecta; order Orthoptera; family Acrididae; genus Schistocerca; species Schistocerca cancellata. The sequence goes on along the minus strand of NC_064631.1, from coordinate 597,328,093 downwards.
TTTGCCGACTTGCGGTGATATAGTTGTTCATCAAGGAAGCAGACCTCCGTGCATCTTCTGAGTTTTTATGTATGAGATTTAGGATCCAGTATTGTATGTAAATTAGCGGTGGTTTTTTTAAGGCGTGAATGGGCTCTTTCTTATTGTTCAAGAGAATTGCTCAGTCGTGTGCGAACAGTCAGTCGTCTGTACAGGATCTGCCTATCCTGAATCCAGCTTGATATTTACCAGTCAGATGGTCTGTCCTTCAAGTATCTTAAAACATTTGACATAAATTTGTAAGTAACTGCCAGCACGCATTTCCTGTGTAGTTATTGATTACTTTTTATCCTTTATATAGAAAAGAGTCAATTAGGGCACATTTTCAGTCATAAGACTTTTTTCCCTCAGCTTGATATCTGTGATAATCGAGGAAAGGGACATATATTTTCCTCACTTCGGCAATTACACCATTTCCTATAACACTTAGTTATGTTTCAGTTCACATATGGTTTGCTCAGTTTCCTCTGATGTGGAAGAATCTGTGTTTGCTTCAGGTTTTGCGACGGTGAGTCGGTTTTTAAGTGATTCACAATTTAAAAGTCTTTGAAGTAATCTGTATAATCATTTTTAGATCTTCTGTGTAAATTGCATTGCTTCTTTTTTAAATTTTATTCAGTTTATATCAGTCTGTTTTGATCGTAGTGGTGTGTTTCTGATGTGGTTATGTCTGATGACTGTTTCCGGATTTTAATGAACTCTTGTCACTTTTTAGTTGTCTCATGTGAATGCCAGATTAGCCCGTTTCCATTTGAAGTTCTGTGTGTCAGGTAATGTGTTATATTTACATTTTTCTCAGGAATTATCTTCAACTTGTAACCAGTTGAAGGGATAAGTGCCAGTTTTGTTTAAGAAATTCTATGTCAATTCGTGAGTTTCGGCTAGTTCTACGTTTGTTCCTGTTACGTTGAAACTTCACGGTAATTAAACTGGTTGTGGTCGGGATGAATTACTCTTTTGTCGACCAATATATTCATATTTTTTCTAAATTTATCTTGGAAATGCCTACAGGATCAATTTTCAATTCTCCAAAGTGAATGATTCTTCCTTGTGTAGACGTACTCGAAAATGAGTTCAAATTGATTTTAAATAAAAGGCATCACATAAACGAATTTATCTTTCATTACTTTCTATTGGTTCGTTTGTGGGTAGAGTACAGTCCTACTGTAGTTCTGTAGACCTATATATTTTTTCACATTGTTTAGTTTTTTTGAGGAAGTATGGCATAGCAAGCAAGTAAGAAGAAGCAATATATATGGTCAAAACACTGAACTGTAGCAGAAGATGTATACTTCCATAAACCTCATCACCTGTAGCTTAATACCCGAACTCTAGTTATACAATGACGGAAAAAGGCGGAACAACAACAAAAAATTGATGCAGAGTAATGAAATTGCGGGAATACATCTGTCTAGGTAACATATTTAAATGATTAACATTGTAAGATCATAGCTTAATGCAAGTGCGAGATGAGCCTTTGGAAATGTGAAATGTTGACACATTAACAACAGGTGTAACCACTAGAACGTTGAATGCAAGCATGCAAACGTGCTTGGATTGTGTTGTACGGGTGCCGGATGTCACTTTTTGGGATGGGGTTCCATGCCTGTTGCACTTGGCCGTTCAATACAGGGACAGCTAATGCTGGTTGTCGTCCGATTGTGTCCGGTATGTGCTCTATTGGAGACAGATCTGATGACTGAGCAGGCCAATGTGATATGTTGACACTCTGTAGCAAATGTTGGGTTGCAACAGCGGTATGTGGGCGAGCGTTATCCTGTTGGACAACACCCCCTGGAATGCTGTTCATGTATGGCAGCACAACAGATCGAATTACCATATTGACGTACAGATTTGCAGCCATGGTGCGTGGGATAACCACGAGAGTGGTCCTGCTCCCATACGAAATCGCTTCCCAGACCATAATTCCAGGTGTAGGTACGGTGTCTCCAGAACGCAGATAGGTTGCTTGCAGGCTCTCAACTGGCCTCCTCCTATCCAACACACGGCCATCACCGACACCGAGGCAGAACCAGCTTTCATCAGAAAATACAACACACCCCCATTCTGCTCTCCAATGAGCTCTCGCTTGACACCACAGAAGTCGCAAATGGCGGTGTTTTAGTGTTGGTGGAATGCGCGCGACAGGGCGTCTGTCTCAGAGGGAAATGAAGAGTTTTAAAATACAACTGAAAGGCAGTACATTCGTGGCATTGTGTTGTAATAAGAAAATTTATATAAGATTTTCATACCAATCTTTACGAGAGTGCAGCAGAATGGGTGCAGTATCTCACAAGACAATACACGGAAGACGACTCTTATAAGATTATTCGAAACATCAGGAGAACAAAAATAGCGGACGTACAAAATTAGTCCATCGTTTACATTTTTCTTGTAGACATGAAGTTTTAGAGATTGATAAACTAAAATAAGTGAGTAAATTCAGAATAAGTGCACAGGTGCATCGTTTACATAGTTATTGTATGAACAATTCATACAAATTCTGGTAGACAAAATCTAATAGTGCAAGCTTTGTGCCGAGGTAAACGTAGGTGATAAACGACTTAGACTAGAGGAGAACAGTGGTTTTTTCATCATGAATGCTGAATTTTAGATGGATTGATCGAATAACTAATGAGGAGGTGCTAAATCAAATTGGGGACAAAAGAAATTTATGGCACAACTTGAGTAACAAGCGTTCAATTGGTAGGACACATCCTACGATCAAGAAATCGTCTGTTTCATAATGGAAGAGGACGTAAATTGTGGAGGAAGACCAAAGCTTGACTGCAGTGAGCATCTTCAGGTGGATGCAGGTTGGGTTAGCTACGTTGAGATGAAGAGGCTTGCACAGAATAGACTATCATGTTGAGCTGCATCACACTGGTCTTCGAGTTGAAACCGTGACGACAACAGGTTATTCTTTTTTTTTTAAATGTCATACCCCTTTCTGCTATAATGAGATATTTTCATAATGCGGTTGATAATGCTTTTTGAATTAAAAAATAATGACATTCATCCGATCGTTTTCGAATGCCATACGTAACCAGAAAAATAATTCCCATTGTTGTAAAGACAGAGTAAAGCAAAAAAGGAATTTTGTGTTTAAAACTAAAGAGACATAGCTCTTCAGTCTTGACAATATGTGACGAAAGACAAGCGCTGCCAAGTAAAGGCATTGTTTCCGATCTCCGTTGTAATCTGTGCAGTGATTTCCTCAGCAGGGTGTTCGTGATGCATACTTCCACATACACGTCTTACTGTCAGATGAGGCATACGCGCCAGTAATTTACTCAGTGAGATCCCACGTACCATAGCAATTAGAGCCCTCAAACAAACGTTATTCGCAAACCCTTGAACGTGGAGTGATTGGTAATAACTTCCTAGAATATGTGCTTCTGCCATTGTGCTTACGTGGAGCTTTCTACACTCAGCTTTTTTGTACCCATTAATGTCCTGCAACTTCCATTACTGCTAGCTGTTCGCAGCATTCTCTGACTACGGTAGGCTACAGCTAATCGAAATTTCTGTGTTGATATACGAGCACAGCTTAACTGTCGACTACTGAGTATCATTCGATACATCAAGCAAGAGCTCCTGCGTACCCCGCGCGTGTGCTTCATTTAGCGCTCGTTGAATTTTTTCTCTGAGGCAGTAAATCAAACGTGTAGTTTACAAAGGGAGAAAATCTGGGAGATTGCACAGCAAAACAATCATTTTCCTCTAATGTCAGAAATGTCTGTGAGCTCTTTTTAATCCGATAGAGGGCGTAATCGCTCTCAACAGTCTTGCAATTGCGCATAACATGAGAAGTGATCAGATAAATGTAATAAACGTCCCTCATGAGCAATTTTTAATGCATTTCATTTACGGCGTGTGCACAACCTGGAACCAGATGATTATCCACTCAGAGCACAGTTTTTGCAGTGGTACCTGGGACAGTGTCAAATGCATCCTCCACTTCCGTCGTATGTGCTGTTTACAGATAAAGCAACGTTTTGGCGTGATGGGGTCTTCAACATCCCCAATTCGCATGTTTTGAGCGAGATTAATCCACATACCTCACTTGCTCGCGCTCATCCGGTGCGGATGTGTGAGCAGATGTTGTTGGTGGCTATTCAGTTGAACCATACCTTCTACCTATGCCATTAAATGACAGGCATTATTACAATTTACTCGCCAGAGCATTGCCAGAGTTGCTGGATGATGTGCCAATCGCTACATGACACCGCATACGGTTCCAGCATGACGGGGCGCCAGCACATTTCGGTCGTAGTGTGCGTCTATTCTTGAACGACAGATTTCAGAAAAGTGAGCTGGCAGTGGTACCTTGGCCTACTCGAGTCCCGATTTGAGCGCTCTTGACTTCTCAGAGTGACGCATTTTTGAATGCCTACTCTAATTGAAGAAATTCTGTTGTGTTAATATTGTTATCCCTAGGAAATAAAAAATTAAAACTTTTTTGTGTTGCATTTTGTCCTCATAGGAAAACACAATAGAAAAATTGTTTTCATTGCCCCATGCAATCTCCCAGAGTTTGTCGATTTACATAATTTTCACCCTATAAAACTCCATTCTCCACAGGAACTGAGCTAAGGGCGTGAATCAGCGATGCAATTTGCGATGTGGAACAGAACCCTGCCATGTACAACCGAGATGGACGAACATAGGTGCGTATTTGTCAATCACGTACTGAGGTTTAGAGAAGACTGTTTCAGCACCTGTAATAGATATGTTTACTCATTGCTTTAAAAATTGATTTTTTGTACAACAGATGTTACCCACTCCAATAACTACATCAAAGTCTCAAGCTCACAACTCGAAGACAATCGTTTAAGAAGTGTGTATGCCTCAACAAAAGCTCTGTGCCCAATAGTGCATCAAAATTTGTTACTGGTGAGCCGCGCGTGGCTCGTGTTCCCGCCACCACGTATTTTACACCCTGTTTTTAACGTACTTCTACTTCACTATATTAATTTAAATTACTACTGTCACTGAGTTGCTGCTCTGCCTGACAGTGACCGTGTATCGATATATCCCCTCTCGTAGTATCTTTGCTTGACTGCTATTACTTCCCGGTCGTTGTCTGTCGTAAGCCAGTTCGGGTCGCGAGTTCGGGCTGCCAGTCAGTTGGAACGCGTCTGAAACGCAGTCGGGGAGTTGCAATGCGACACTAGCGCAAGCCGGGTTGGAGCAGTGAAGTCTGCGTCGACATGGCTCGCCCGACCATTGCCGCCACGCATCACATTAGCCGGCCCACGGCCTTGGTGGATCGGCAGTCGGTCGTCCTACCAGTCGACGTGCTTTGGCTCACCGATCGTTCATGAGTCGGGTGTGTGTGTGTGTGTGTGTGTGTGTGTGTGTGTGTATCGACTGCCGATTTGTCTTAGTGCGTGCTTAGTTACTGTTGCGTATCGTTCAGGTCTTCGTGCAAGTGTTTGTCAGGTTGTGTGTGTAGTTGGCGTTGTTTCCACTGACGACTATTTTAGATGTTGTCGGTATTCTAAGGGCAGTCGGTCGGTTGGTGCGGACCAGGGAGGATATCTCCGTGCGGCGCAGTCGCCTGGGTCTTCTGGCAGTCCCTGTGCAGTGCCGGAGCGTGTGTGGAGCTGTCCGATCGCTACGAGCTTCGTGGCTCACCGACCCAGGACGTCAAAGTTGAGTGGTGTCTTAAGAACCCAAGCCACGTCCGTTCATGTTGTGTCGTTCGTTTCTGTGGTTCGTTGTTGGGGACTTTTCCTGTGAGCAACACAGAGTGCTTGCAGATGTGAAATCGAGCTGCCCGTGCAGCAATTCAAGTGCACCAGCGGAATTTTCTGCCTTGTGGCCGTTAGTGTTCTGGTTACCTGCCCTGGCCACTGACGTAAATTCAGACAGTGTCCTTTCCTCGCCTGTTGTCGCTGTCCAACACAGTGTGTAGTTTTGACAGCTTAATACATATTTCATTTTGGATAATCAGGTCCGTAACATTTTGGTCTTTGAGTTTTCATGTACCGATTGGTGGCTAGCAAGTTGTTTTGTTGGTCGGTCCGTGACTGTCTCTTGGTTGGACCAAGTGTAGTTGGGCCCACCACCTGTATCACCTCGCCCCCACCCCACCCGCCCTCCCCCCGGTGGGGTCAGAGTGCCGTAGTCCATACTGTCCTTTTTGTGGATGTTTAATGGTCTGTTGGTAATCTATTATAGCCATTGCCTTAAAAGAAAAAAAATTATTGTGTTTTATGTAAATCAAGGGACTTCAGCCCGTATAAGTAAGTTTGAATTTTGGAAAGTGGATATTTTGCTATCTTTTCACTTAGTGCGCTGTCAGTCACTCGAAACTCAAAGGTTTAAGGTATTTTGAAATTTTGGAAAATCATTTGTGGGCCTGCAGCCGCTTAAAGCCTCATTCTCATAATTTCCCCTTATGCGAAAACATTGCGGCCTTCTGCCTTAAAAGATTATGGTAATATATTTTTAAATTTTGAAATTTAATTGTGGCCTTCAGCCGATTGTATTGCACCTTGTATACGTTTATTGTATCCACTTTTGCTTTGAGGCGTTGACCCTAGCTGATATATATGTATGAAATTTATCTTGTTGATTTTTAAGATTTCTTGTTTGAAGGCCTTCAGCGGTGAAAGAATTGGGTTTTGAAACTCGTAGTTGTAAAGGCTCGGCTATGTGCCGTTTTGGTTTAAATGTGTTATTAAATTATAATAGATTACAATTTTGAACTGAAACTGATTGCCACCGTATTTGGCCCTTTCCACAGTCCTAATCACCTGTTCTGCCCAGAGGGTTAAGCGGGCGTTTCAACGGATGTCCTCAGTATTTCGTGAGAGCCCTTGTGAACAGAACAATGTCTATCAGATCAGTGCATATCGAGCATAGAAATAGTGCATTTGTAGATAGGCAGTAATTTATGCAATGTATACAGCAATCCTAGTGTGTTAACAGAATGAGATTTTCACTCTGCAGCGGAGTGTGCACTGATATGAAACTTCCTGGCAGATTAAAACTCTGTGCCGGAGCGAGACTCGAACTCGGGACCTTTGCCCTTCGCGGGAAACTGCTGTCCCTCAGCTGTGGCGAAGCCATGTCTCCGCAATATCTATTCTTCCAGGAGTGCTAGTCCTGCAAGGATCGCAGGAGAGCTTCTGTGAAGTTTGGAAGGTAGGAGACGAGGTACTGGCAGAAGTGAAGCTGTGAGGACGGGTCGTGAGTCGTGCTTTGGGAGCTCATTCGGCGCCAGCACGGCAGCTCAGCGTGTTCGGTCAGAGGGTTGGTTACATTACACAGGTTTTATGAATTGTAGAAATATTTCGCGTGAAACGTTGAGTTACTGTTCAATTTATCCTATATTGTGCTACGTTTTCGGTCAAATGAAAATAACCAGACAGATTTTTGTCAATAGCAGGAGCACATAAGTAGAAAATAATATTAAAACTACAACATTTGTAAATAATGTTTAGTCATGCAGCAATGAATGACATTCCATCCAATAGCTCAGCATGACTAAACTTTATTTATAAATATTATCTCCTCGAAATTAGGTGTTTTGATGTGTGTATCATTTGCTGTTAACAAAAATGTGATCTGACTAGTTTCTGGCCGAAATCGGTCTTATAATAAAAAATTAACTAAACCGCGGCTTAATGTGTGACAAGATGTAAATTCTACAATACAGGGTGATTCAAAAAGAATACCACAACTTTAGGAATTTAAAACTCTGCAACGACAAAAGGCAGAGCTAAGCACTATCTGTCGGCGAATTAAGGGAGCTATAAAGTTTCATTTAGTTGTACATTTGTTCGCTTGAGGCGCTGTTGACTAGGCGTCAGCGTCAGTTGATGCTAAGATGGCGACCGCTCAACAGAAAGCTTTTCGTGTTATTGAGTACGGCAGAAGTGAATCGACGACAGTTGTTCAGCGTGAATTTCGAACGAAGTATGGTGTTAAACCTCCTGATAGGTGGTGTATTAAACGTTGGTATAAACAGTTTACAGAGAATGGGTGTTTGTGCAAAGGGAAAAGTTCTGGACGGCCTAGAACGAGTGATGAAAATGTTGCACACATCCAGCAAGCATTTGTTCGCAGCCCAGGAAAATCGACTCGCAGAGCTAGCAGAGAGCTGCAAATTCCACAATCAACTGTATGTAGAGTCCTACGAAAAAGGTTAGTTATGAAACGTCAACTACCCGAGGCGATGGATCGGCCGCCAGGCAGCCCGTGACTGAGCACTTCATCACTGGCCTCCAAGAAGCCCTGATCTTACCCCCTGCGATTTTTTCTTATGGGGGTATGTTAAGGATATGGTGTTTCGGCCACCTCTCCCAGCCACCATTGATGATTTGAAACGAGAAATAACAGCAGCTATCCAAACTGTTACGCCTGATATGCTACAGAGAGTGTGGAACGAGTTGGAGTATCGGGTTGATATTGCTCGAATGTCTGGAGGGGGCCATATTGAACATCTCTGAACTTGTTTTTGAGTGAAGAAAAACCTTTTTAAATACTCTTTGTAATTATGTATAACAGAAGGTTATATTATGTTTCTTTCATTAAATACACATTTTTAAAGTTGCGGTATTCTTTTTGAATCACCCTGTATAATATTATTGGTGGAAGAGTATATATCCCGAAATAATTGAAAGAAATTAAGTACACTGACCAAACTGAAGACCGTAATGTGTAGCTGTGGAATTTGTATCTTGAAAAACAGGCACGTGATAGCGCTAACCCTGAATTCGCTGTGCCATTCTGAGCCCTGTGCCTCTGAGAAAGGAGCTGTCGACCTGCGCTGTCGGACGCCTGCATCCCGCGAGTTGTGCTGTCAGCTGTTTATGGTGAGCGCAACGGCAGCGCCGCGACTTCGTCAGAACCCTTCTGTAATAAAAAATGAAGAAAACTGAGTTCCCGGGTCAACGTCGGACTTGGACGGTTGTCATGGGACGTCCGCAGCGAACAAATGAAACGACCAAAATCAGATTTTTTAAAAGAATCGGTAGAGCAGTTGCCCGCGAAAGGAAAAGGTCCCGAGTTCGAGTCTCGGTGCGGTACACAGTTTTAATTTGGCCGAAAGTTTCATACTAGTGTGTTCAAATGGTTCAAATGGCTCCAAACACTATGGGACTTAACATCTGAGGTCATCAGTCCCCTAGACTTAGAACTACTGAAACCTAACTAACCTAAGGACATCACACACATCCATGCCCGAGGCAGCATTGGAACCTGCGACCGCAGCAGGAGCGCGGTTCCGGACTGAAGCGCCTAGAGCCGCTTAGTAGTGTGTTAACTCTGACACAACATAATAAGTGAGAAAATTTTATCAAGGGAAAGGGACTAACATTACCGCACAGGCTGTGTGAGGTGTAGTGTAAGTAGGCTGTTTATGTTTTCTTATTGGCAACGTTACGTAGCGCTCTGTATGAAAATCACTGGCTGTGCTGTGTGCAGTCTGTGGCTAGTTTGCATTGTTGTCTGCCATTGTAGTGTTGGGCAGCGGCAGCTGGATGTGAACAGCGCGTAGCGTTGCGCAGTTACAGGTGAGCCGCCAGCAGTGGTGGATGTGTGGAAGGAAATGGCGGAGTTTTGAAATTACATATATTATGACTTTTGATGATATTAAGGTAAATACATTGTTTGTTCTCTATTAAAATCTTTCATTTGCTAACAATGCCTACTAGTAGTTAGTGCCTTCCGTAGTTTGAATCTTTTATTTAGCTGGCAGTAGTGGCGCTCGCTGTATTGCAGTAGTTCGAGTAACCAAGATTTTTATGAGGTAAGCGATTTGTGAAACACATAGGTTAATGTTAGTCAGGGCCATTCTTTTGTAGGGATTTGTGAAAGTCAGATTGCGTTGCGCTAAAAATATTGTGTGTCAGTTTAAGCACAGTCATGTATAAATTGTTCTAAGGGGATGTTTCAGTAGGTATAGACATCGTATCATATCAAAATTTGTAATGAAGTTGCAGATACACAAAATGTTCTAATTACGTCAGGGGTACGGTCGCCAAGACAAAGTAGACACTTAATAAATGATTTTGGCAGCGATGCCCCTTCGTACTAAGGGATTTATTATTGTTGCACCTGCAAAAGAAACCATTGTCTCGGCGATGGCGGAACGTAACAGTGTAGAGCGGAATCTGAGGATTGGGTGCGGCGCCGCATACCCCACGTCGGCGCAGCGCGCAGCTTGGCAGCCGTCCCCCGGCCTGGCTTGCCAGAGGTGAGCAGGGCTGCGGCTGCGGCTGCGGCTCCGAGCGCGTGCTGCCTGCTATCTTCAGCGAGCGAGCGAGCAGCTATCCCGGTTCTCTGTGGGTCCGTGGCAGCTGACGCTGCGGGAGTCGCGAGGCTTCAAAGTGTGGTATTTAAAGCTGAAACATTCTCTCTCTCGTACGGAATATATTGGTACAAGCATCCCTGGCTACAACTGAACACTGCATGTGGCTATAATTCAGTACTCCACCAGACTGTAACTGCACATTGCATCTGCGTCAAGTTGATTACGTAAGCGCAACGGAAAACAAATTTATCTAGTTACAGATGAAGCAGTCAAACCTACTTCTTACATACAAAAGATAAAATTATTACCCGTAATGGAATTAATTTACCATTTATAGCTATATTACGAAAAGACTTAAAAAAACGGTGTTCATAAAGAAGAGACATTTAAAACTTGAATGATACAGATTTTTTATAATGTACCCGTAAAATAATAATTTCTCTGTGTAAGTTTCAAGTGCAAAGAAATATAACAAAATGATCTAAAGAGACAAGATATGCTCTTTTGTTAGTTTTTTAGTCGTCTTCACTTCTTCTCTTGTGTTGATTGCGTGTAGACGGACATCTTGCGTGTGCTGACAAATGTAAGCATATTTGTACTAATTAAGCAGATAATATATTCATTTAATATTATTGTGCACTTTTAATTTGTAAGAGGTGATCCCAATTTCATGTCCGCCTTCCTTGAATTAACCTGCATTCAAGTAATTTACAGTTCAACAATAGCAGCGACCGATGCAGCCAACGACGCCATTACGTGGCGATATTAACTTATTAGCGGAGGCGAAAAACTCGCCTCCTATTAACATAATATTCATTTTTCTCCACAGCCGCACGAAGTTGCAGAAAATACGTAGCTTTAAGGTTCTTATTTTCAGTACCACAGCCGAGAGCCAGAGCCAGGACTCCGACTACGAGGCAATGGTTAATGGAGGTAAGAAAAAACACTCTTGCGCGTGTGTGGGCCGCAATTGTAATTAATAACTTAAGATTCTTTGCTTTAAAGTGAACTGACTAGCCGAGGAAATTAATATGAAAAGTTTATTCCATTGTTCAACTTATATGCTCATGTCTTAAGATTCAGCGAGTTTAACATTCATTAACGTAACAAATAATTTAAGATTAGTATTGTTAAAAAGGAGAACTTCACAAAAGCATTTAATCGTAAATCAAAATTGAATGAAATATCATTTTTATTAAGGCCCACCACGTAAGTCGGCAACAATCAAAATAAAGAAATAATAATATATTAAATTACGACGGCCGATGGTCGCGACACATTATTTAACCAAAAGTGCACAACGGCTAACATTTATGGCTACAGAAAGACAACCAATACTGTCTGTTCCATTATCCTGTACCTAACCACAACTGAAATATCGTAGAAGCTCTATGGAATTAGAGAACAACCAGCAAACTACAGATTTTTTTAAAGAATCGAACTCCCATGTATAAAACAGCTTAAGACCTACTTTATAAACTACGCTACTGGTCATCACATATTACAGCCGAATTGATTTGGAAGATAACACGTTGTACAAAGATTACATGATTGAAAATACAGCGCCATGTGAAGTGAGGAAGATGATCAATTCACTATTATGTGTTGTCGCCATTACTGCCTACAGCCGCATTGAATCAAAGAAGCTCTGGATTCGTTGCTGCGGTATAGCAGTCCATGCTGTTCCACTTATTGTCGCCAACGTTTGTCTTGTGTAGCAGCGGGTGGTGTACCCATGGCCAGTCGTTCTGAAATCATCGACCAGACATTTTCAAAACGTGAGAGATGGGGACAACAGGAAGCCAAAGCAGCAATGCAATCCGAAGGGCGACGAGGAAGTCTTGAACATTGCGCTCCCCATGTGGTCGCGTGTTATTCTGTTGCAATGTGGATTTCGGTAAGCTCCGAAAGTATGGGACGACAACAGGCTCCAATACCTCAGAGACCTGACGCTGGCTGGTTAGTGTTCCGCCAACACGTACTTGGTAGGTGCGAGAGTGGAATCCAATACCACCCCAAACCACAATACCGAGTGCAGGACCAGTATGGCGATGCGTAAGACAACATTCAACAGTCTCTCATCATATTGTCTCTGGACTCTAAACAGACCATCATGGTGGTACAGGCAAAATCGAGATTCGTCTGTAAGAACAATGTCGTTCCATTCAGCAGAGCGACCCATCGCAGCCATGTGCTCAGTATGCCTGTCATCACGTATAGTGGTACAACAAGGTGGGTGCAATCGGTCCCGTCAGACTATCGTTCTTTCCTGCATCCAGCGATTACAGATCCGTATCACAGGCGCTTGATTCCGTCCGACACGATCACTGATTTCTCTGAAGGACAATCCGCAATCTCTATAGACAACTATTCTTACTCGGTAGAAATCAGAAACGTGCTCGAAAGACACTCCTTATCTCCTACGAGGCATACTGAAGCTGCTGCAAAACAACAGCACGAAAGAACAATTCCAGTATTACGTCCACTCGGCTCTGTCGCCCCCCCCCCCCACCCCCCCACCGCTCTTGCATGTGCCGCTGCTGGTGCCCGCAATATGCGCCTGCGCTGAAATCCTAATCATGTGCACCTCTCTTCACCGCAAATGCATGCTGGAAATTTCATCTGATTTGGTTGCTTCCTTCAGCCTGTGGCATTTCGGGTGGCCAGCAGTGTATTTTAAAAACGAGTTAACTTATTAAACATTTGACTTTAAGTAGATAAGCGAGAAAAAGTTTAGGGAACTTGAAATTATACCTAAAGTTTGTTGGACGTTGCTAACTGCTCTTATTATGCAATACTCGATGCATATAGTCTGGATAATTTGCGCGTCATTCCAAGCAAAATCTATTTTTTCACGCATGTAAATGTTTAAGAAGTCATATTTCTTACACTATGCGTAGAACAATTATATAATTTTCAGGTTCATTCAGTGGTATATGCGAATAAGTGTCTGCAAACTGTGTTGCGAATACAGTCTCTACCAAAGACGTAATAAGTTAAAACATCGTGCCTGATCCTGAAATTTGACCGCATGAACAGCGAAAATGTAGTAGATGCTAAACTTTTTATCCTTTAATTGTTTTGTGGGGAGTGTCAGCCAGAAAAAGTTTTGAAACTATTTCAGATTATGTGTAAAGTTTGCTGGAAGCCGCTAAATGACCTCATTCTCAAATACTGGATGCTAAGTCCTCTCATTCTCAAATACTGGTTGAATAAAGTCCAGGTATTTGCACACCGTCAATTACTCTGCCACAAGACAAACACACTATGGTGCTTGTCTCATCGTGTTAAACTTTTAGCTAACGATTATTTATCTTAATGAGTACGTTTGCGACAGAACTTTACATTTTTAATTTCTGTCGATAATCGTCCGAAATACTGAAAATCATTTATTTTTTTGTTGCCCGTAGAAGCCGTTAGACCGGTATCCTGCAACTGGTATGGGCTTCTGCGATAGCGGTTTAGTAATATAGATCTGCCATCTATTCGATCTCTTGTTCGAAGGCAGCTGCACACCAGAACAGAAAGCTGAAAGGAAAGCGGTGCAGTGCTGTGTTGTAACAAGTGATAGCGCAAAGGACTAGTTTGGTACTGACCGCACGATTTCTAAAACTTTGCATTTTTCACTGTAAATCTCTTGCTAAATCTCTGGCGTAAATTAATTTTCAGACAGAAGATCCGGAGAAACAAAAAGGGTCTAATCTGCGCACAAAACTTGGAGTGGATGTTGAAGGTGTCTTGAGGAACAAATCGAGGATAGCAACCCATGTCCCGAAACGCCATCCGCAGACGCTACAGAGTGTCGCAGTTGTAGGTGGTGGCGCCTGCCGCTGGGCATCCCCTCCGGCAGCAAATGTGGCGCTGTACGCCAGCGGAAAGCGGGCAGGACGAGACGTGTGGTTTCTTTGATATGAGGTGTACGTGACTCTCTCGATCGCCGGTGGAGCAGACGGCGCTAGGTGATGCATAGACAGGCCTTGTCTCCTACGAATGGGATGCCGTGTTGCCGTGATGGCTTACGGCGTCGGACACATGTTTTTATCCGCAGTGTATTGCCTCCTGGAACCCTCTATACCATCTCCGATGTTCTGCGATTTAGTATATAAGATGTAACAGACAGAGAACGGCAGTGGACGTCGGACTTCGCAGCTTCCACCGCCGTCTGCTCCACTGGAGTTAGCGACAATCAGTAGCATTGCGTGAACAATGGCAGATATATCTAGACGTCGGCGCCTTTATTGAATTTAACGGACAGGAAGCATGAATGCAAGGAAACAGGAAGAGCTATGCATGCAGACACTGTGGCAGGCATCAGATAACAGAACGTTATTAGTACAGGAAATTAAATACGATGTACAAAGCATACAACACTTGAAACAAATGTTAAAAACTAAATATTTCATCAGATGTTTTCTTCACTCTGATCGCTGGTACTCCTTGTAACAATGCTTTCACCACGTACGAATTAAATACAATTATAATAGGTGCTCAAAATGCCTGTCTGCAGTTTCGGATCATGCCTGACATCTGCATATCATTGACTGCCGCACGCGCTCAAAGATACTGGGCATGGTACGAATAACCTCACACGCTGCATATAGCCTCGCCTCTAGGTGTACCACTGACTCCACCGGGGTTTCGTACACCTCATTCTTCAGGTGGCCACGCGGGAAGAAGTCTAGCGGGTTGAGGTCAGGTGACCGAGGGGGCCACGTCACCAGGCCACATCGTTCAATCCAACGATCCCCAGACATTCTTCCGATATTACTTCTGGCAGCTCGACAGAAGTGTGCGGTTTTCAGTCGTGCTCGAACCACATACGTTGACGGCCCGCAAGTGGCACCTCCTCCAGTAAGTGCAACAGCACCTCGAGGATGAGCGTTACATAGCTGTCACCTGAGAGTCGAGGGGAAAGCATGCAGGCGCCAGTCAAGTAACCTTGGACCAGGCCAGCCCATACACTGATGGTGAATATTTCCTGATAAGTTGGTTTGTGGCTGGCATGGGGATTCGCCGCAGCCCACAGTCGTGGGCGTCGAACATAGTCTTACAAGTGAAGGCCACTTCGTCCGGGAGTAACACATATGCAGCATAATATGGCTGCCTGACGCAACGCTGCAGGAACCACTGTCCGAACTCATGTGGAGCAAAATCGTGGGTCAAAGCACCTCTGCATTTTGAAGAGCGGATGGGAGGTTTCTCTCCTTATGTAGCACCCGCCAAACCACTAACAGGGAAGTTTGAACTACTTGTGCCACAGTACGGGTGCTTGCGGATGGATCTGCGCCGAACGTCGCCAGTACGTCCTCCTCAAATCGTGGCTTGCGCATGCTTAGCGCCTGACCACTGTCGTGTCGGAGCCTCACGAAACCACACGTTTCACACAGACGCCGATGGATGACTTCAAACATAGAGTGGTGCGGCGGACGCCTACAGCGATATCGTTGCTCCTAGATGCCTACGGGAGGTGCCAATTGGCTCTCGACTCACCAAACGCGAAACGCGTGCCTCACTGCTCGACCCAGGTGATCGTCTCCGTGACGCACTATGAACTGTCGTTTTCGACCGTGAAATGTATGGGAATCAACGTCCCAGGGAAAGAGGTGACTCATTGACGACATTTTTGCCACCCCATGAGGCTTTTATGTGTCTATTGTGAGCGGCAGGGTGTCTGAAATGTTTATCTCGGACACTCATAAGGAAACCGTGGGATTTCAACCCCGAGTGTCGCGATAGTGACCTGCATCGCAGAGACATCAAAAGATGAGCTGAAATGTTGATAAGAAGGCCTTTCATGACCTTCTTATCGTGTGACACGTCCAAGGCGGCAATGGGAAAAACTGTAGTGAAATATGGTCCCAATATGGCAGCATTAACCCATCTCACAGCTTACATGAACTTTCGATCCGTGCCCTTTTTGCCGGCCGATGTGGCCGTGCGGTTCTAGGCGCTTCAGTCTGGAACCGCGTGACCGCTACGGTCGCAGGTTCGAATCCTGCCTCGGGCATGGATATGTGTGATGTCCTTAGGTTAGTTAGGTTTAAGTAGTTCTAAGTTCTAGGGGACTGATGACCTCAGAAGTTAAGTCCCATAGTGCTCAGAGCCATTTGAACCATTTTTTTTTTTGCCCTTTTTTCCGCATGTGTCGACACCTTGCTTTCTGCTGACCTTATCCGAGGGTGATGACGAAGGACGCCACGCTTTTGCAGCATTATAGAGGAAGGCTGTAGGCACGCTAAAGGTAAATTTCAAATTGGTACGTCACAGTGGGAAGCAGTCACGGGGTTTCTAAAAACTGATCCTTTAATTCTATTGTGCAGTGATTCAGCTGCCCATACGTATGGATTTTATGCAACATGCAACGCTTACAAATATCACGAGCAAGTTTGCGTATTCTCTCACTCACTACGCACAAACTGTCATCCCTCCAGAAAATATGAACAGTCCCTTTTAGTAGGAAATTTAATGCAACTAAATTCTGTACTGGGATACGTTTTCGCTAGAGGCCGCAGTTTACGAATTATTTAAGTAAAACGTACAAAAGCGACCTCCAAAACTTTATTCTTGAATAACTCGAAAACCTATGAAAATCTCACTCGTAGTTTTTGAGGTGTTGCACATCGCACAGAACCCATAGGTAGGGGCAACTGGATAACCCTGTAAATACAAGCTGTGTCAGTAATATTGCGATAAAATTGGAGGGGCTGTGGAGGATGTCTTGAGGAGCAAATCGAGTATAGAAACTCGTGTCCGGAAACGTCATCCTACGGCGCTACAGAACGTCGAAGTCATAGGGGCCAGCGCCTCCCTCTAAGCCACTCCTTGGGCAGCGAACGTCACTTCGTTCGCTGACGGACCCTAGGAGGACCGTCTCTCAGTGTTGTTTCTTATTCAGTGAACCCGACTGATTGCCACCATCGCTATTGGAGAAGATGAAGCTAGCTGCTGCATAATAAGGCCTTGTCTCCTATGAATGCAATGCACTGTTTCCAAGGTGGATGACGGTTTCGGACACGGGTTTACATCTGCAGTTTATTTTTCTCCTGTGTACCGAAAAATGTTGGAGATCTTACACTGAAGTGCCAAAGAAACTGGTACAACTGTCTAATATTGTGTAGCCCCCCCCCCCCCCTCCGAGCACGCAGAAGTACCGCAACTCAACGTGGCATGAACTCGACTAATGTCTGAGTAGTGCTGGAGGGAACTGACACCATGAATCCTGCCGGGCTGTCCAAAAATCCGTAAGAGTACGAGCAGCGGAGATCTCATCTGAAGAGTACTTTGAAAGGCATCCCACATAAGCTCAATAATGTTCATGTCTAGGGAGTTTGGTGGCCAGCGGAAGTGTTCAAACTGAGAAGAGTGTTCCTGGAGCCACTCTGTAGTAATTATGGACGTGTGAGGTGTTGCATTCTCCTGCTGGAATTGCCCAAGTCCGTCGGAATGCACAATGGACATGAATGGATGCAGGTGATCAGACAGGATGCTTATGTACGTGTCACTTGTCAGAGTCGTATCCACACGTATCGGGGGGTGCCATATTACTCCAAATGCACATGCCTCACACCGTTACAGAGCTTCCACCAGCTTGAACAGTCCCCCACTCACATACAGGGGCCACGGATTCATGAGTTGTCTCCATACCTGTATACGTCCACCCGCTCGATACAATTTGAAACGAGACTCGTCCGACCAGGTAGCATCTTTCCAGTCATCAACAGTCGAATGTCGGTGTTGACGGGCCCAGGAGAGGCGTAAAGCTTTCTGCAATCATCAAGGGTACACGAGTGGGCCTTCGGCTCCGGAAGCCCCTATCGATGATGTTTCGTTGAATGGCTGCCGCTCAGGGTTAGCCGAGCGGTCTAAGGCGCTGCAGTCATGGGCTGTGCGGCTTGTCCAGACGGAGGTTCGAGTCCTCCCTCGGGCATGGGTGTGTGTGTTTGTCCTTAGGATAATTTAGATTAAGTAGTGTGTAAGCTTATGGACTGATAACCGTAGCAGTTAAGTCCCGTAAGATTTAACTTCGTTGAATGGTTCGCACGCTGACACTTGTTGAAGGCCCAGCACTGAAATCTGCAGCAATTTGGGGAAGGGTTGCACTTGTGTGATGTTGAACGATTCTCTTCAGTCGCCGTTAGTTCCGTTCTTGCAGGATCTCTTTCCTATCGTAGCGATGTCGGAGATTTGATGTTATACCGGATTCCTGATATTCACGGTACTATCGCAAAATGGTCGTACGGGAAAATCCCCACTTCATCGCTACCTCGGAGATTCTTTGTCCATCGCTCGTGCGCCGACTACAACACCAAGTTCAAACTGACTTAAATCTTGATAACCTGCCATTGTAGCAGCAGCGACCGACCTAACAACTACGCCAGACACTTGTGGTCTTATATAAGCGTTACCGACCGCAGCGCCTATTCTGCCTGTTTACATATCTCTGTATTTGAATACGCATGCCTATACCGGTTTCTTTGGCGATTTAGTGTAGATCATGTCTTATTATCAGCCCCGGTATGGCATGTTCCAAACTGTATTGCTAAAGCGAGGTTTTTTGGATGTGGTATGAATCATCCCGTGATCATGGCTATGAGCGTAGGGAGTACAGCCCCAGAGTCAGCACAGAGCGTGACGGGTGTGGAGGAATTTCCTTCGTTGCTGACACACTAGAGGACACCCCCGCGGCCTGTACCACATCATGCTACTCTTAATTCGCGCCGGCGTGATGCAAGGTGGACATAAATAGTGCGTCGTGCTGGCAGCCGCGCTGTGGCCGAGGACAGGCGAGGCCACGTCACGTCGAGTGCTCGGCGCCCTGCTGACGGACGCACGCCACGCGCGCCTGCTGCGTGACTCGCGCCGCCGCGCCGCCGCCAGGCGCTGCGCAACGCCCTGGCACGTCACGCGGGGGAAACCCCGAGCGCCCCCGTCTCGCAGCCGCCTGTCACACGTAACCGACCGTTTTAAATTAATGTCCCTCGTATCGAAACGTGTATTCGGTCTCGTCCTCGGAGTTTCCGTGATTTCGCGTCAATCTCGAGGACGCGCCCGAAATCCACGCATTCATTTCGATATGCGGCGTACGAGACAAATTACGCGACGTATTGCATCGAAGAGTAACTAGGAATCGTTCACTGGTGCTCCCAGATTAATTCTCTGCAGTGCTGCGCTTTTAAATCAGTCTAAATAAGTGTCGCGAGCCTAAGAACGACCCATGAGACACGGTTCAAATACCCACTAACGAACGACGTTTCAGACGCTTTCAGATCCGACCACTGTTCTGGAAAACGAGCTCAGCAGACACACACTATTCCATATATAACTGATTTCTAGCAACAACCGCCGATAATTTCCTCATTAAGCAAAACAGCGCAAATCTAGAGTTAAAAAGTAGGACATACATGAAAGCACCGCACTTTAAATTTACACGGGAATAAACGGATTTATTGCCTTCTATTAATGTCGCCAAGTTCAGTTCCACCATTAAACAACACCTCGACCTATGTAATCGCTCCACACTTTGCAAAGCTGCCATTCCTACTGAATACGTGTACGCCCATTATGCTGTAGCACCCGCCTGCAAAACGGGCAATTTAACCAGAATAAATTTAGGTTAGTTAATTCAGCTGAGCACGACTCGTGACTATTCAAGTTATCACCCCAGCCTCTGGTAGTCGGAAACCGGTCTTAAAAAAGGGTCTATAGTTTTAAATATCTGGGAGTACTCTTTGCAGAGAACGCATCGTGTGAGGCAGAAGTCAAAAACTGTGATCCAAGCCGCAAATCGATCGTACATCAGTCTGACACAGCTTTTTAAGTCGCACGTTCTCGTAAGAAATTTCAAACTCCAACTGTACAAAACAGTGATCCAACCTGTTGGCAATATGGCTGTTGTGCTATCTTCCAAAGATCGCGGTCCCACACCACAACTGCCAACGCGCATCGATATCGAAGACATTAGCGATGTTTTGTTGCAATGTGCAACGATGAATGGGATTGGCCAAAGAAGACACGCCCTCTCTCTCAGCCAGCAGCCCCCTCGCACGGAGGTCAATATAGAGCCGAGCATGGCAATACTCTGATCCAGTTTCTGACCTCGGCTGAAGCACTCGACATCAGCGAGTACGACTAAAGAGTTATTAAAGTCTCAGATGGAAATGCATTCTTCTGAAGGTTGAACATTGTACTTCAAGAGCACAGGTCGTTAATTAGTGCATCGAATGATACTCTAATTGTTGAAACGTCCCCTTAGAACAATTATACATGACTGTGCTTAAACTGACACACAATATTTTTTTTTAGCGCAACGCAATCTGACTTTCAGAAATCCCTACAAAGGAATGGCCCTAACTAACATTAAACTGTACCTGTCACAAATCACTTACCTCACCAAAAATCTTCGTTACTCGAACTATTGCAATACAGCGAGCGCCACTACTGCCAGCTAAATAAATGATTCAAACTACGGAAGTCACTAACTACTGATAGGGATAGTTAGCAAATGAAAGATTTTAATAGAGAACAAACAATGTATTTACCTTAATAGTCATAATATATATATTAGTTCGTGACATCCAGTGTTACAAATTTCAAAACTCCGCCATTTCTCTCCCCACATCCACCACTGCTGGCGGCTCACCTCCAACTGCGCAACGCTACGCGCTGTTCACATCCAGCTGCCGCTGCCCAACACTACAATGGCAGACAACAATGCAAACTAGCCACAGACTGCACACAGCACAGCCAGTGATTTTCATACCGAGCGCTACGTGACGTTGCCGATAAGAAAACATAAACAGCCTACTTACATAATACCACAATCTCTACCAGAACTACAGTGGGTCTACTCTGTGATGACCTACCTACCAATATTCATCAACTTCGACTGACTCTGCGGTGGGTTTGCTCTGTTGTGGCCCATTACCTGTCAGCATGTCAAGAGTCAGCACTGTCTTTCCGTTGGAAGGACACCACTACTTCTTCAAGTCTGCATGGAAATCCACTACTTCTGTGTGCAATTTCTTTTACTAATGAGACTTTGTGAAAAAAAAACTGTAATTATTATTATGATGAATGATTAGGACTATCTTTATGGACTATGAGAAAATTTTAGCTTTTGACCAACATTTATCAATAAGTGTGTGCATTTGATATCTTTGTTACTGTAATTATGAAAAATTTTATCAAATCATTATTGGCCTCTGCCCAAAACAATTTGTAAAATTTTTTGTGGGGAGCATGGGGGCTATGTAAGTAGGCTGTTTATGTTTTCTTATTGGCAACGTTACGTAGCGCTCTGTATGAAAATCACTGGCTGTGCTGTGTGCAGTCTGTGGCTAGTTTGCATTGTTGTCTGCCATTGTAGTGTTGGGCAGCAGCAGCTGGATGTGAACAGCGCGTAGCGTTGCGCAGTTGGAGGTGAGCCGCCAGCAGTGGTGAATGTGGGGAGAGAAATGGCGGAGTTTTGAAATTTGTAACACTGGATGTCACGAACTAATATATATATTATGACTATTAAGGTAAATACATTGTTTGTTCTCTATTAAAATCTTTCATTTTCTAACTATCCCTATCAGTAGTTAGTGACTTCCGTAGTTTGAATCATTTATTTAGCTGGCAGTAGTGGCGCTCGCTGTATTGCAGTAGTTCGAGTAACGAAGATTTTTGGTGAGGTAAGTGATTTGTGAAAGGTACAGGTTAATGTTAGTTAGGGCCATTCCTTTGTAGGGATTTCTGAAAGTCAGATTGCGTTGCGCTAAAAAAAATATGGTTGTCAGTTTAAGCACAGTCATGTATAATTGTTCTAAGGGGACGTTTCATAGTCAGTGACACTTGTAAACTATCAAGCGCTGTTGTGGTAAAGGACTGTATCAAGTTAAGTAAATCTTTGTACCATCCATGTAATAAAGTGAACTAATATCTCATAGTTTGTAGGTTCAATGAGCCATCTCAAATAGCAGTCAAACCCACACTTTTTGCTGGACAATTGTAGTGTCGTCTGGTCATAACAGTTACCAAACTTGGAGTGTCCGGAAAAAAGACTCGAATAATCTCCCCATTTTCTAGCGAAAAGTCTTATGTAAGATGAGACCTACAACAGACCAAACAATGTAGATCTGATGAGAACTAAACGGCTTGTATGGACAGGACATTTCGCTGGGATCGATGGACACAAATGGCCTTTGAAATCTGAGGATTTTACGTCGGAGAAAAACCACTAGGCAGACCAAAGAAAAAGTGAAGAGATGGAATCCCTGAGGGCTTGCTGCAGATCAGCTTAGAGGGTATTGGTGACAGAAAGCAGCAAACATAATCCAGTCGAAGAGGATTCCTGTGGCTGTGTGCAGTCAGGTAAAGGAAATGACTTGCTTGGGTACACAGAATACGTTAACGCGCCGCTTCCAACATTCGGGAAGGCCAGCCTGCTCCGTGTCGAATACACCTTTCACTTTAACATGAGGACTGTTGAACCTGCCTGTCAGCCTTGATGTGGTTTTCAGGCGGTTTCTCATATCTAACTGGATGAATAGGAGGCTGGTGGCCACTTCCCGCTTCAGGTAAACGCTACTCATCATTTAGCAAACGTCCTCACTCTATGACGTGAGTTTTATCCTGGACGCAGACAGATGGGGTACACGACTTCCGTCTGGAGGGGAGTGTGGTGTCAGGAAAGCCATCCAGCCACCAACTGTTCTAACGTTGCCAACCGTATACCAATGGCGACTCTATAGAGAAACCGGTAAAGGCAATGTAGAAAAGAAGAAACGCGTTTAGGCAAATAGCAGGATGGCTCACCTAAAAGGTATGTGGCTGAACTCCTTCACTGACCTTGCCCTGACCGAACAGTATTCGGGCAGTAATGAGCACACCATCGGCGAGACGCCAAAACCTGATCTTCTTTCAGCCCAACTGCGCAACAACTTCTTTTCACGAATGGTGAGGCCCCACAGCATTACAACGTTAATGCACGAGCCCAGATAAGTTCGTTGGTTGATTTTGGGAGACGGGAACAAAAATCCCGGATAAGTGGGTAATCAACTGGGACCTAGTGTGTTTGCCTCATTTAGTGCCGCTTAACAATTTTTCTCCAGCAGCTTGTCAGTAGTATGGTGCACATTAATCCATTTGCAACTGGAGCCGGCACTTACCAGCGGGAGACAATTTTGTGGGGATCTACTGTGCAGGGCAGACACTGTTGCGAAATTAGCATCCTAGTAAGGAGGCTCGGAATAGGCTGTTCCAAAACTTGCTGTAATTTTTTTCGAAAAGTCGTTTGCAAACAACTGTCGTTTTCCATTCTGAGAATCTCTGTCTTGTACCTGCATCATTACTGCGATCCGAATAGTGAGCTGGAACGAACGGCAGGTGGGGTAGCAGTGGACTGTTTGTGTCTCATGCTCTTCGCAGCACTTCTTCGTCTGACACTCTCAGTTCATGGTATTTTCAACTTTCTCCTCCGACACATCATCACGAAAGCTTTCAGTAATTTCTTTTCCATCTTCCTCAGTTACCAAGTTCATCTCCCATACCTACATATACTCATGGTATTTGAGAATCATTTCCTTGGGATCAAGAACGTCAGTAACGTTCTTTTCTGGGTAGCTGATTATTTCAGTTGGGCTGGTCCAGATTAAACATTCACTTCTTCTGTGATACCGGGTGGCTATAATTTAGCTGACAACTTTCCGAGTGCTGCAGTACACGCTGTATACATCGCAGTATGCTGAAACATCGTAGGTGTACTCATTAATCGATGCACTTGCAGAGTATGCTGAATAAATGCCCGCCGGCTAGCCAGGCGGCCTTTCCGGGATGGGTGGGTGCCGGTCCCTGGCACGAATCCGCCCGGCTGATTAGTGTCGAGGTCCGGTGTGCCGGCCAGTCTGTGAATGGTTTTTAAGGCGGTTTTCCATCTGCGGACTATTTCCCCTTATTCCGACTCAGTTAACTATGTCGGCGATTGCTGCACAAACGCTGCCTCCACGTACGGGTACACCATCATTACTCTACCACGCATTGGGGTTACACTCGTCTGGTGTGAGACGTTACCGGGGGGTTCACTAGGGGGACCGAACAGCACAATCACCCTGGGTTCGGCGTGGGGCGGCGGTGGGGTGAGTGGACTGCTGTAGCCTGTTGTGGGGTTGTGAACCACTGCGGGCTACGGCGGGGACGAAGCCTCTCCGTCGTTTCTAGGTCCCCAGTTAAATACAATGCTGAATAAAATAGTAATTCCACTAGGTGAAAATACGGTTAAACACACAAGGGTATGTTGCATGTTTTGCATTCGTATTTCGTTTCTCGGTGCACATTCTGTTTGGAGCAGACTGTACATCTACGTCATAGTCCGCGTTTCTTGGAATGGTCACTTGGAATGACATTTGGAAAGTGCCTTCCAGTAATCTGCAGAGTATTCTCGTCATCAGAAAGTATTCCTTTCCTACCTCTTCTCCGTTTTGTAGCTAATTTTTCCACAAGTGCTCGAACCGGACATGAACGAAAATCTCCTAATGGTATTTTCCCGACGATCTGTGAAGAGTGTCAGCATTCAGAACACAATGGTCCATAACATGAAAAAAATTTTTTGTTCCATTTAACAGAGTTATGCACAGATCCACCTGAGCTCAACAGCATGTTAGAGCGGTCTACTGCGCTCATACTTGCATTTTAGTCGACAACACACTCCGGCTTCATTTCTTTCTCGCCAGTCTTCCTGTTTGTCTTTGCTGTGTTACGCATTTCCGTATTGTTACAAGTAGTCAACGTCTCTCTTGTTGCACCACTTGATGGCAATCATTTTATCAGCTGACATAAATTCCACTTCTCCTCGTTTTAGTTTCTTCTGTAGCTTCGGAAAATTGCTCCTCTTCCTACTTACAGAACCTCATGCTGCTGTTGTATGGATGTGAAGCCAGAGGAGCAAGTCTGAACTGAATACCAATTGTCGACATACAAGGTATGTCCACGTTCACAGTATGACTTCATTAGTGTTGCCACTATATCGCCGGATTTCCCCAATTTACGAACTTCAATTTCTGCTGTTGTGCCTGTGTGTACAACGAAATCTAAGACGTATACAGTTTTACAGTTGCACAACACGTCTTGATTCTAAATCGGTTCGAAGAATGAATTGTTTAAAAAATAAGCGACATTTGAACATAGAGCTTCTTGTATGGATTAAACGCAGTACGGAACGCCATACGAACTGTATCAATTATTTTCCTAATTTTAAACAATTTGTCATCTCCACGTTCGCCAGTGTTGTCACTAACATACAACATTCTCAAAAGTAACATAAAACGACCACGGCAGATAACTTCGCCGGAAATTGGAGTGTTCAGAGGTACATCTCTGGACCGATATTCCCTTATTCTCAACCTTTTAACACGGGCCATGAGAAGCCAAATACCAGTGAAGAAATATAGTTAACCAAAACCAGTGTCTTTCCAGGTGGACAGTCGAGAATGAACTGATTTTGTTTGTGGAACTCAAAAGTGATACTACACTAAAAATCCTGATGAGTAAGAAGAAAGATAAACGACACCACAGAAGCAGAATGCATGTGGTCACACGAACCAACTAGCATAAATGTCGAACAGCAACTGTGAATTCCCAAGGAAATACCGCTGAGCGGCTATAGACGTCCACAGGACCACAGGTAGTGGAACGGTCTGACGGTAAAAGACGTTATTAGGACTACCGGCTAGGCCGCGACGGTCTGCAGCTCCCTCGGGAAATACGACTACAGCTGCTAACAACGTCTGCAGCCCCTGCGGGAGGTGCAGAGCGGCGGGATTCCACGTCTCCAGCGCTCAAAGGGTTAACTGGCAATCTGTGGAGGGTGAAGTGCGTGCTGCAGGTGGTTGTTCTACTATTGAGGGTGCGTTTCGCCTCATGAGATATCCCCACTCTTTCAGGTTATCGTAAACATGAACCACGATGCTGCTGTACGTCAATACAACGATAAAGGGTCCCTATGAGACCCAGAGTTCGGCGACATCTTCGGTGCTACCCACGCACCTTTGTTGAGCATGTTCAAAATAAATACTATGTGATCAAAAGTATCCGGACGCCTGACTGAAAATGACTTACAAGTTCGTGGCTCCCTCCATCGGTAATGCTGGAATTCAGTATGGTGTTGGCCCACCCTTAGCCTTGATGACAGCTTCTACTCTCTCAGGCATACGTTCAATCAGGTGCTCGAAGGTTTGATGGAGAATGGCAGCTTATTCTTCACGGAGTGCTGCACTGAGAAGAGGTATCGATGTCGGTCGGTGAGATCAGGCACGAAGTCTGCGTTACAAAACATCCCAAAGGTGTTTTATAGGATTCAGGTCAGGACTCTGCGCAGGACACTCCATTGCAGGGAAGTTATTATCGTCTAATCACTCCGCCACAGGCCGTGCATTATGAACAGGTGCTCGATCGTGTTGAAAGATGCAATCGCCATCCCCGCATTGCTCTTCAACAGTGGGAAGCAAGAAGGTGCTTAAGATATCAGTGTAGACCTGTGCTATGATACTTCCACGCGAAACAACAAGGGTTGCAAGCCCCATCCACGAAAACCACGACCACACCATAACACTACCGCCTCCGATTTTACTGTTGGCATTACACACGCTGCCAGATGCCACACCAGCACCCTGTCGGGCATGGGTGTGTGTGTTGTCCATAGCATAAGTTAGTTTAAGTTAGATTAAGTGGCGTGTAGGCTTAGGGACCGATGACCTCAGCAGTTTGATCCCATGAGACCTTACCGCAAATTTCCAAAAAAAATTCCAACACCCTCCCATCGGATCGCCACATTGTGTAGCGTGATTCGTCACTCCACACAACTTTATTCCACTGTTCAATCGTCCAATGTTTACGCTCCTTGCACCAAGCGAAGAGTCGTTTGGTATTTACCGGCAAGATGGGTGGCTTACGATCAGCCGCTCCATCATGAAATCCAAGTTTTCGGACCTCCCGCCTATCTGTTATAGTACTTGCAGCGGATCCTCATGCAGTTTGGAATTCCTGTGTGATGGTCTGGATAGATGTCTGCATATTACACATTACGACGCTCTTCAACTGTCGGCGGTCTCTGTCATTCAACAGACGAGGTCGTCCTGTACTATTTTGTGCTGTACGTTTCCACTTCACTATCACATCGGAAACACTGGACATAGGGATGTTTAGGAGTGTGGCAATCTCACGTAGAGACGTATGACATAAGTGACACTCAATCACCTGACCATGTTCGAAGTCCGTGAGTTCTGCGGAGCGTCCCATTCTGTTCTCTCACGATGTTGCTGAGGGAATACCTGGCAGTGGGTGGCAGCAAATGCGCCTAATATGAGAAATGTATATCTTGAGAGGGTGTTCGGATACTTTTGATCATATAGTTTACGTGTCAAAATTTCTACACCAGTCAGTCTCGAAGCTGCCCTAGCGGCTTTAGGCAGGCAAACCCTACCTGAGGAGTGTCGAGAGGTTGCCTAACCATCAGGCGCTAGAGCAGCCGCGAGACTGAATTGGTGTCGAAGTTCTGACGGGTATATTTCCAACACGCTCAGCAGAGGTGTGTGAGTGGCACCGAAGTTGTGGCCGAACTGAAATCTCTAAGAGGGACGTTTTAGCGTTTTATTCACGCACAGATTAATGTAGCAGCCCCCTGTGATCACGCCACAGGAGACCACGAAACAGCAGTGCTGAAAAAGCATAAAATCACTTTGCAGCTTTGGATCACATTCAGGTTTTGTCGAATGGTTCTGAATTGTTCTTAGCGTTTCCACCCTGTATACTAGAGCAAAAGTTGCAGTCGTACTACACTCCTAAGAGATCAGATCATTTTCAATAAGATTGCAGCTCCATCCAATTGGAGCTCCACTTTGTCCTTAGAGTCAGGTTAAATCGTCGAGGTGGTGACAGCAGTGTCTAATGTTGTCAGGAATGTCGTCCTATTGTTCATCGCACAACACACTGTCGTTTTAGACAGCGAAATGTGTGGGAATCAACGCCACTCGGGGAGGGGTGGTTTCATTGTCGCCCTTTATGCAACACTCTGAGGCTTTTTCGAGGCGATTCTGAGCGGCATTCTGTCTGAAACGTTTCCCTCGGCCACCCTTAACAAAAAGACTTGATTTCAACGCTGGTGTCATGGGTGCTACCTGCATTGCAAGTGTCGACACCTTGCTATGTGAAGCGTCGTCGAGCTTGAGGGTGACGTCACAGGGTGTCTCGCTTTTGCACCATTACAGAGGAAGGTTGTAGGCACCTTCGGGACAAAAATGAACCAATGCGTCGAAATGAGAGAGAATTACGGGGTTTCAAAAAAAGAGATCCTATGTTGTGCAGTACGTATTCCTTGCTCTGCAGTTTCAGTAATCCTTCATCCGGTAAGCAACATCACTGAGAAGACGTGCACCCGCGGAGAATGTGTACTGTGGTTAGGACGCCTCCTCGTGTCGCGGGAACGTGATTCGCCGTCGTCACGGCTAGGATTTATGTGGTCGGCCGGCGAGCTGAGAGCCCGGCGCCAGCGACAGCTGACGCGCTCTCCAACTGGAACGCTCTGCCTGCCCTTCTGATTTACTGCCCCTCTCGCCAGGCTCCTCTCGCTCCCAACAAACTGACGAGAACGCTCTTCCCTTCCAACTCGTTACGAGTTTCACCAGGCCGCATGGAATACGAGCCCGGCTTTTACAGCTCGCCGCAGTACCGCTCCGCTTATTAAACTCGCGTCAGCCGGTATGGTCGCCAGCCGGAAGGACTCTCTAAAAGCGTCTGTACGAGATGTGATAATTACTTTCGATTACGTGGCCGACAACCCCGCGTAGTTATGGCTACTAAATACACTCCAAGACAAAGAAAACCACTCACCATTAAGAAATTATACGAATGGGACGGAAATCCGCAATGTGATGTACACGTACAGACAAAAAATGATAACAATTTCAGAAAACTTGGATGATTTATTCGGAGAAAGAGCTTCACAAATTGAGCAAGTCAATAACGCGTTGGTCCACTTCTGGGACTTACGCAAGCTATTAATCGGCCTCGCATTGATTGATAGAATTCTTGCCGTCCTCCTGAGGGATATCATGCCAAATTCTGTCCAGTTGGTGCATTAGATCGTCAAAATCGTGAGCTGATTGGAGAACTCTAACCATAGGGCAAAAAACGTTCTCAGCAGGTAGAGAGATCTAGCAACCTGTACGCACTGGTAGCTGAGTTGTCAGCGCGACGGAATGTCATACCTAACGGCCCGGGTTCGATTCCCGGCTGGGTCGGAGATTTTCTCCGCTCAGGGACTGGGTGTTGTGTTGTCCTTATCATCAGTTCATCCCCATCGACACGCAAGTCGCCGAAGTGGCGCCAACTCGAAACACTTGCACCAGGCGAACGGTCTACCCCACGGGAGGCCCTAGCCACACGGCCTCTCTCTCTGTATCTGGCAACCTTTCTGGACAAGGTAGTATTTGACAACCACGAAGAAAAGCAGAAGACACTCTCGCCGTGTGCAGGCGGGTATTATCGTGAAGATGTTGTAAGCCCAGAATGACTTTCCATGAAAGGCAACAAAACGAGGTGTAGAATATCTTCGACCAACCGCTGTGCTGTAAGGATGCCATGGATGACAACCGAATGGGTCCTGTTATGAAGAAAATGGCACCATCACTCCTGGTTGTCAGGCCGTATGCCAGGCGATGCTAAGGTTGTTATCCCACCGCTGTCCGCCGAATCTCCAGATACATCTTCGGTCTGGGATGTCATTGACTGAAGTAGAATTGTCTTCAGTGACGAGCTGAGCCCCGATGACCTGTGAAGACGTGTCTGGGAACGATCTGGACAGCAATTGGATACCAACTTGGCTGTCGGTGCAAACAATACTGTCAGCTGTGAAATGGTAATGCTAGTAGATGTTACTTCCCAGCTATAAGTAGTGCAGGAGAAAACTGAAAATAAAGTGAAAGCAGGGCAGAAGGAGGTGGGGTCGAATCGAGCAACGTTTGCCTCTTAACCACAGGTCGCAAGTTGTAGAGCTACCGTCACAAAAGAGGAAGCTGATTCTACGGCCCATCCCGTGCTCTAATGTTAACGCACCCCGTAACCGCACAGCAGTTTTATCCAGGTGAGTGCCTGAATTAAAATATACTGCGCAACACAGTTAAAGGGTCACTTCTTGAAACCCATAATTGTCTCCCATTGCAGTGACGAAGATAGGGGGAGCTTAGAAGGACGCTTTGCAATTTTATTCACTCACCTGTTAATGTCGCAGCCCCCCATGATCATGTCATAGGATCGCCTGAAACAGGAGGCCTGAAAAAGCATTAAGACCCTGAGCTGCCTCGGATCACGTTCAAATTTCGTCAAATGGTTTTGAATGGTGCCTAGTGCTTCTACTATGCATGCCAGAACAAAAGTTGCCGTCACACTGGGCTCCAAAGGCGTAAGATCACGTTCAACGGGGTCGTAGCCCCACAGTGTTCTAGGAGAAGGTTGACTCGTCCGGGGGGGGGGGGGGGGATGTTACTAGTGTCTAGTGTTGTCAAGAACGTCGTTGTATTGACATCGTACTGCGAAACTCTCCTTTTCAATCTCGAGATGTGTGTAAATGAAAGTCCTAATGGAGAGGGTGGTTTCATTGACGCCCTTCATGCCACATCCTGAGGCCTTTTCGTGTCAATTCTGAGCGTTAGTGTTTCTGAAATATTTTCTTTGGTCATTTTCCCTACAAAAAAAAAATGTCGCACATGTTGGACATATTTTTTGTACGGAAACATATTGTCTGCAATTTGTTTTCAGCATGTTGTTTTTGTCTGTGGTCAGTACAAATATATCATGTTAAAAAAGAAGTAGCCCAATATGTAGGACACATGTCTTTGTAAGAAAAATACGTATTTCTTGTAGTTTATATTCATGCAGAAGTAATTGTAGTTCTTGAAGTCTAGTCATCCGTTTTCCTTCAAAAATGGTTCAAATGGCTCTGAGCACTGTGGGACTTAACATCTGAGGTCATCAGTCCCCTAGAACTTAGAACTACTTAAACCTAACTAACCTAAGGACATCAGACACATCCATGCCCGAGGCAGGATTCGAACCTGCGACTGTAGCGCCTAGAACCGCTCGGCCACTCCGGCCGTCCCTTATCAGTAATCAACTTTTTAACGCAGGTAGCTACTCTGAGGAAGACCAGTCATACTGGTGGAAACTGGTCAGTAATTAAATGTCTTACTCTATCCTTGTTTTCTTTCATATATAATACACATAAGAAAACAGACACGCAATGGTACTATGTGTAGCCATTTCAGTGTCACTGGGATGTGAACATACTAACCTTCTCATTTTCGTCCTCCATTTCCACTGATAAATAATCAACACTATTCATTGTAAACACATTTTTCGTAAACAGTAATGGGAATAGCGTGTCTGGTAGCTGTGTCGGCTGGCCGCAGCGGTGCGCCGTGCCAGGTGCGCTGTCGCCGGATAAGCGAGCTACGGTCATTTATCTTTGATTGGAGAGATGATAACACGTCATGGGCACACCTCGGTACCTCGGAAGCCGTACCGACCCGCTACCGAACGGCTTACAGAATTGCACAGAGGCTCAGTTGCAGTAACTCTACCGTTATGTGCGCTCATCTAGCGAATCGATCGGCAGAACGACGAAACGTTGCAGAATAGAACTGCTGGCACAGCACGTCGGCCTGCTTCTGACCTGAGGCTGCAGCGACCGGTGCTGTCCCGCAGCAGGTCCGGGCATGCCGTGCTCTGTCGCACCCCGCGGAACCGTGTGGTGCACACGAACGTAGGGGAGGGAGGGTGGAGGGGGGGGGGGGGGAGCAGCGTGGCGGCGGCCGTGCGGGACGATGCAGGGGGGCGGCCCCAGGGCCACTGTTCCACAACTTGGGTTCTGATCTCAGAGCCGGGGCCACTATCCTAGGCCTTATATTCTGACATCATAGAGCCTGTCGCAGTATTCCAAGTCAGTCATCTTGGATCCTGACGTAATGGAGCCAGGGCCAGGATCACAGGTCTTCTGACGTCATAGAGCAATATCCAAAGATCGCCATCCTGATTTCCAGCATTTTTTAATTTCCTGTCAATTTACACTTTGGACAACAGTCCTACTTGCACTGGAGTAGGGAAAAGCGCTATAATTTTTTAATTTCTCGGCAAAATTTGAAATTCCCATTATTTTATACATAGAGCAGTTGGCCTTTGTCAGACGGTAATGGGGAAACCCAATGATTCATCGATAACATCATCAGTGACATGCTTTGCACCAGAGTTGTCCTTACTTATCTACTAACGAAGAAGAGCTAAAGAACTGTTTGGGGCCGTACGTTTTCAGAATCTGCCTGGAGTAAGCAGTAGCTGGGGCTCGTGAGCAGTACTGGTACCCAGAAAGCCGGAACCATCGCTGTTT
Organism: Schistocerca cancellata; assembly: GCF_023864275.1. Classification (NCBI taxonomy): domain Eukaryota; kingdom Metazoa; phylum Arthropoda; class Insecta; order Orthoptera; family Acrididae; genus Schistocerca; species Schistocerca cancellata. The sequence continues at coordinate 597,295,376 of NC_064631.1, read as the reverse complement.
CCACTTCCTCCGACATTGGACTTCGTGCTGTGGAACACAACAAGCTTACTGTGATCCGACTCTGAGGGCTACTGCTCATCTGCTCTTGTAATCGGTGCTTTTTTGCACATGCACAGCTTCAGTGGCTGTTTCTAAGCTAATAAAGCCCAACTCCAACCGTTAGGCAAATACATTATTTTCATACTTTAAACTATTCCAGAGTACTACCATGTACATTTTTCCTACTATTAGTAGAAGAAATTGGATGCGATTTTAACAGAGCAGCCCTCTAAACTAGTGTCACACATTGCAGCAAACGCTCTGCGAGGTGTTGGAATCATTCTGGAGAGATGTTGATCCACACATCTTTTAGTGCCATCTCCACGTGTTCTTGTGCTGCAAGCATCGAGCGTACGCGGGTATAGTCAGTACTTCATTAATGCTCCACTGTATTACGGCTGGGCAACCTGAGCGCCAAGCTATGGTCGATTCGATTCGAGTTTGTGACACCTTCACGGAGTGTCAGATTCACAGAGTTGGAATGTGTTGATTTTTCCACGGAGCCCAAGGCAATTCTATCGATACAAGTACCTTTATAACCACCAGTTTTTCCGTAATAACACTGCATCGTAACAGTTGGCATAGCTTAAGCACTTGGCTGCTGTCATGAGTAAGGAGGCAGGGCACAGAGCACCCCTAACTACACGCATATGCCATCTAGCGGATGTAACGATAACTAATGTTGCGGAGATGACTACGTAGGCTTCATCGGCCAGTGTAATGATGATTAAAATTCTTATGGATGCTTTATCGCGTCATTTTGCAAAAAACTTTAATTATAAACTTAAAATCAACGTTTCAAACATATTAGAACGGCCTTCCTTTTGGCAAGACTGGTTTTCGTGGAGGAAAGGTGCCTCTATTTAATGTAGGCGAATGGTGTCAATACGTCATACTTTAGAAACTTTTTTGACCATAGGGTATAATAGGCTAGTTATAAAGGAAACTAAGTATGACCTGGTTTCTTTCCCACATCTGCTCCTATTCCTCGAACATATCCGCATCCTCTACACCTCCCGCCACCTTGATCCCCCTCACCCCCTGGTTGCTCCTCTCCTCTCCCATCCCCGCCCCCTGCCACGCCTTCACTGTTGTCGCCCCCCCCCCCCTACCCTCCATCTCTATACCCTTCATATCTTTTCCCAAGGTGGCTTCCATCAACTCCCCCTCCCGGATGATGCCCTCTCTCCCTCAATTTATCCCTCCTATGAACTCCGATCCTCACGTCCGCCTCCTTTCTTTGTCCTTTCCCCAGGCTCCCTCCTCCTCCCCCCCCCCTTCCATCCTGTTTTTCCCCGCCTTCCCTCTCTCTGCCTCCCTTCTCTCCCCTTTGTGCTCTCTCCTGCACTGCCTTTTCCCACACCTTCTCGTGTCCGCCCGGCCACCTCTTTCCTATGTCCACTCGTGCGAACAGAAACCAGACTGTCGCCGTGTTTTTTAATTATGCCTGTCTAATTCTTCATCTGCATCGTCACCGCAGAGTTTTTATATTTTAAATTCCATACCTTACCGCCATTACCTGTTTTTCTTGTTTGTTCCTATTCTCATTATGTTTTTAACTTTTCTGTAGGCTGTAGAGCAGCTTATTACACTGATGCCAGCTCCTCCCCTCTGGGGGAGGGGGATTGAAATCCAATAAAGATAACAAAAGTAAATCGAGCAAGGTGGTGCAGTGGTTGCACCCTGGACTCGCATTCGGAAGGACGACGGTTCAGATCCGGGTCTGGCCATGGTGTTATTCAGCTATCGCCAACTGATTATGCTGTGGTGATCACAGATAGCGTTCTTCTGCTACTCGTGTGATAACTGGTATCCAAGTCTCCCCTATGTAGACAGTTCCGCACCCACAACGTAGTTCATATACTCCTGGAGTATTTAGTTTGTTGACTGCATCCTTGGCGGAATCTATCATGTTATGAAATCTTTGGCTACTGCGATAAATAGGTTTGAAATCTCGTCGCCAGAGGACGTTGCCTAGCAGTTCATTTTCGTCCTTCACATTTGGTAAGTGCACTAGTGGAAGCTTCTCTTCCTTTCCCTCTTCTCTTGTTCCATTTCGGTTGGCCATGGTCGCCTTTCTTATAACGACGCTGCCATAATCGATGATGGCACGAAATGTGTGGTGCAGCTCCCTTAATTCTTCCGTGATGTTTTTAGTGTCATTTATGTGGCAGGTACGGGCAGTCAGGGTGTGCAGAACTGAACACTTCTGAGCTGTGTGATGGCGTGGCTTTCCCACGTACAGGTACCGATCAGTGTGGGAAGGAAGAAGAGGCCAGTGGTTAACGTCCCATCGACAACGAGGCCTTTAGAGACGGAGCACAAGCTCGGATTAGGGAAGAATGGAGAAGAAAATTGGCCAAGACCTTCGTCAAAGGAACCATCCCGGCATTTGCCTGAAGCGATTTAGGGAAATCAAGGAAAACCTAAATCAGGATCGCCGGACCCGAGTTCTAGCCGTCGTCCTTCCGAATACGAGACCAGTGAGCTAAGATTTGCGCAGGATGGCTTCTTGTACACTTCGTGTCCCAGCGTACCATTCGCAATTCTATATACTTCCACGTCCAAAAATGGAAACACTCTGTTGTCTTCAGTTTCGTGGCTGAACTGTATGTTCTTATGCAGGCTGTAAGCTTCCCAATTCCGCCTCCCCGTATGGCCAGATAACGAATGTGGGCTACATAGGGCAGCCAACAACAGGGGCGTTTGCTCTGAAGCTTCCATGAAGATTTCCGCAGCGATTGGGGAGAGGGGCGGAGTCCACTGCCGCTCCATCTAATTGCTCGTAATATTTTCCTAACCACGTAAAGTACGCTGTGATAGGCATAAGTGCACCAAATCACATACATTATCTGGGATCCGCTCATGAAGGATGCGCATCGTCTCCTCAGTAGGTGTATTGATAAAGAGAGACTTCATATCTAAACTAGCCATAATACCAGGTGCTGTATCGGTTCCTCCTCAATTAGCTGTGCAAAGTGGAAAGAATTTTTCACATACGAGTCTGTTTGTCCTGCAAGACGGCGCAGTTTAGATGCCACACTTTTCGCTGCGTAATAAGTAGGTGAGTCGCTTCCGTTGACTACAGGCCTCAATAGTGTAACCCTCGTTATTCCGCTTAGGTCTTCCATTAATTCTAGGAGGCACGAGATTTTTGGTGCTTAACCTCTTGGCTGTGTCAGCATCAATCCTCGAGTCCTTCACGACGGCCTTCGATCTCTTGACTGTCCTCACCGTCGGGCCACTCCATACTTCTCTGTAAATGAAGTCGCCCAGTAGTTCATACGTTTTCTTTTCATATTCAGAGGTGTCCATAAAAACTGCAGCATTTCCTTAGTGCGCATGTAATACCGTAATATCCTTGTTGTATCTGAGCTCTTTTATGATTTGTAATGTTGTGCCTCGGTAGCTTTGCTCATTGTAATATTCTGGCAGTTTCTTGTCTTATCTTTTCTGCTTCGACATGTAGTACCAGATAAGTGCCTACCAGATAACTGAACTAACAACATCAAGGAAGAATTGAGGGAGCTACACCACACGTTTCATGCCAACTGTTATGGCAACGTTGTTATAAGAGAGGCGACCAAGGCCAACCGAAATGAAACAAGAGACGAGGGCAAGGAATAGAAGCTTCCGCTAGTGCGCTTAGGATATGTGAAGGACGTCAGTGAACGGCTAGGCAGCGTCCTCAAACGACTTGGTTTCAAATCGATTTTCCGGAGCAGCCACAGATTTCACAACACGATAGGTTCCACCAAGGATGCAGTCAACAAACCAAATACTGCACGTATGTATGAAACACGTTGTGATTGCGCAGCTGTCTACATGGGGGAGACTGGGAGACCCGTTAGCATACTAGTAGCAGAACATGAACGCTATGTGCGATTAGCCAGACGTAATAAATCGGCGACAGCGGAACACCACCGTGACTGTGGAAAACCCACCGTATTCCAGCAAGCCGGTGAAGTGGCGAAAGTGTCGTGGATGCACCAGCGCTAAATACGAGAGGCGTTTGACTTTATTAAGTAGTCTGACGACATCAATAGAGAGGACGGCTATGAACTTCCGCGGTCCTGGCTGTCCGCTATTCCTATCCAAGGAGCTGCAAGCCGTCACGGGACAGAAATCCCCTCACCGGTCATGGATGCGAAAGCGTAAACAAACAGCTGTATGGGATCTGTCAGTGCGTTTCCGCACACACCAAGAAGAAGACATGCCCACCAGAAGCCAAGCGCTGATTTCCAGACTGACGCCAAGCATTGGCAAATCGGATATTCGACGAATAGCTTCGTTCCTAACTATTGGTCAACACTTTCGTCATGAGTAGCCTATTAAATTCTAGTGCAAATAAAGTTTCAAACGTAGGATGTATTGACACCGTTCGTCTACAATAAGTAGAGTCAACTTTCCTACATGAAACCATTCTTGCCCTCAGGAAGGCCCTTGTAATACGTCCAAAACGTCGGTTTTAATTTTATAATCAAGGTATTTTATACAACGACGCACTACAACACCAAGGAGAATTTTAATCATAATGTTGTGGAGTGACGGTAACATAGAAAGTCACTGTAATGTGCTGCCACCTTGTGGTTCAAGTTTCAACTAATGATGCTGTTGACCGTCATAAACCATATTTGTGAAATATGCAAATGTACATTGATTTATTTATTTTTCAAAAAGGATTACGTTTTTAAGAATAGTGTAACGTTATGTATTTCTCAATGCACAGAGACGTGACTTCAGTATTAGTAACAATCTGCAGGGAATCCCCGAGAATGTATTGGCGCGTCTACACCACGCCTTTTTCAGTAACTAGTTCCAGAACAGTACAATATGTAGGGTCCTAGATCAGACCTTTTGACGTGAAGACGTAATGTATCTGTGTGGTGTTAACTGAGATAATTATCAATGAGAGCCTCGGAAGGCCATGCAAGAAGAGCAGCTAAACAAATACGTGTAATTATCTAAGGAGAAGCTACCTCTGATTTATTACAAAATGTATGGGTAGATATGCCGTGGAGTCGTGGGCTCTGTAAACGTTTAAGATACATGGTACTGGCTATTACTACAAAGGAGGAAGCAGTTTTATTCAGAGCCACAGAAATATCAGCCGCTAAGTGCATTTTGTAGTAGCATTTTCGTCGGAGGCTTGGATATAGCTCACCACACAGGTGAAAGACTTTGTATGTCCTCTTGTGTAATTCGGACTCCATACAGGGGAGCCATATTCGTGTTTTGAAAGCCACGCTCTGTTCTGCTTTTCAAGTTAAGTAATAATTATTTGAGTATTCTAAACCAAACGCTTTTACTATGTCATTATTCGTGTAAATAGGGAATGTTTCCTTTTTCCTTTGACTATGTGCGTTAAATTGGTTACGTTCTGCAGTCATAAAGATTTGCAGAAATCTGAATATAAATATTTGTCAGTTTCTTAAATGAAGCTAATAAGTAAATTATGAAGCGGCTAGATACTCTTAAAAATGTTACGTGTTGCTAAGGCTGAATTTAAGAAAACTGCACTGCAAGGTAATGTTAAACTTTTATTGTTCTTGTTAAAAGCATTCTGGTGGCTTTTACGTTAGGGAAAGCCTCAGTTAGTGTAAGTGTGACTAAATAATACTCTGTATATTCAGAATTAGACTCAAGGGATAGCTTAAACAAAAGGTGTAATTTGTTGCCAGACGTTGAGAAGTGATTTAAATAATTTCAGCTTTGGTATGAAACAAATCTTCATTGTCGTACAGTAAAAACATCTGCCATCAGAGTAAGCTAAGAATCTTCTGTGCTTTGCATGGTAGTTAATATAATATTTCTATGATTAGTGTCCATACCATCTCTTACACTTAAAGCATTTATTTGGGTGTGAGTATATACAAATGACCGCTAGACATTGATCCACATAAAGTGATCATCTTAGTTAACTATTTCCCGTCTTCGTCACCTGAAAGGCAGTTCGTGTAAAGTTAGTTAGGTTTCCCCTACTTTCAGTGTTCAGTAACTATCTATTCATTTATAATTTATCGTGGGGTAGTGTGCAAGCTCTGTCTAATACAGAGAGCGTTCAGTGGTTTAATTGCTACAGATACTGCACGCTACTGCACGCGATCGTTTCCCGTTTTTTCGAGTCCGATAGCCAAACACGGCCATTAGAGCAATTAACATTCCTAATTAGGATATAATTTAAACGAACTGACACAGCCCACACTCCAGGTAGTAGCGCCTCGGAGCAGGCTTTTCCAGAAGTAGGATACACCGGCCTGTCAGCCGCTACCTGCTACTTACTACTCGTAAAGTCCACTTCTTGCTCTAAGAGCCCTACCCGCGAGGCGGTTTATCGACAGACTAGGCCGGCTGTGGTCCCTAGCTTTCTTTCAGAATTCAGTATTGCAGTTGATCTCTGGCAAGTAGTGTTCCGTGTTCTCAGTGTCGTGGGTATGTAGGTCACCGAGACCACCAAAGTGAGACCTGTACTGATTACAACAAGCATCAGTATTTCGTGGACTATACCAACAAAGAACACGTAACATACTGCCGTTGTTTATACTATAGAAAGAATAAGAGCAAAGGAAAACTATCCACTAAAAATACCATACTTTTAGGCGAAGGTACCCACGGTTGTATTCCAGATGAAGCAGAAAATGAAGTGTGAATATATTTTTTAAGTACAAAAAGCATGCAAAAGAAACAGATACTGCGGTTTCATGAATTTATGCTGAAGAATTAGGTCAGATGTTCAGTCGAGGCTACAGGTGAGTAGCATCGTTACCGTCACATAGAAGTACGAAACAATTGCTGCATCGCATTAGGGGAAAATACACGTCTGGAAATGGAAAAAAGAACACATTGACACCGGTGTGTCAGACCCACCATACTTGCTCCGGACACTGCGAGAGGGCTGTACAAGCAATGATCACACGCACGGCACAGCGGACACACCAGGAACCGCGGTGTTGGCCGTCGAATGGCGCTAGCTGCGCAGCATTTGTGCACCGCCGCCGTCAGTGTCAGCCAGTTTGCCGTGGCATACGGAGCTCCATCGCAGTCTTTAACACTGGTAGCATGCCGCGACAGCGTGGACGTGAACCGTATGTGCAGTTGCCGGACTTTGAGCGAGGGCGTATAGTGGGCATGCGGGAGGCCGGGTGGACGTACCGCCGAATTGCTCAACACGTGGGGCGTGAGGTCTACACAGTACATCGATGTTGTCGCCAATGGTCGGCGGGAGGTGCACGTGCCCGTCGACCTGGGACCGGACCGCAGCGACGCACGGATGCACGCCAAGACCGTAGGATCCTACGCAGTGCCGTAGGGGACCGCACCGCCACTTCCCAGCAAATTAGGGACACTGTTGCTCCTGGGGTATCGGCGAGGACCATTCGCAACCGTCTCCATGAAGCTGGGCTACGGTCCCGCACACCGTTAGGCCGTCTTCCGCTCACGCCCCAACATCGTGCAGCCCGCCTCCAGTGGTGTCGCGACAGGCGTGAATGGAGGGACGAATGGAGACGTGTCGTCTTCAGCGATGAGAGTCGCTTCTGCCTTGGCGCCAATGATGGTCATATGCGTGTTTGGCGCCGTGCAGGTGAGCGCCACAATCAGGACTGCATACGACCGAGGCACACAGGGCCAACACCCGGCATCATGGTGTGGGGAGCGATCTCCTACACTGGCCGTACACCACTGGTGATCGCCGAGGGGACACTGAATAGTGCACGGTACATCCAAACCGTCATCGAACCCATCGTTCTACCATTCCTAGACCGGCAAGGGAACTTGCTGTTACAACAGGACAATGCACGTCCGCATGTATCCCGTGCCACCCAACGTGCTCTAGAAGGTGTAAGTCAACTACCCTGGCCAGCAAGATCTCCGGATCTGTCCCCCATTGAGCATGTTTGGGACTGGATGAAGCGTCGTCTCACGCGGTCTGCACGTCCAGCACGAACGCTGGTCCAACTGAGGCGCCAGGTGGAAATGGCATGGCAAGCCGTTCCACAGGACTACATCCAGCATCTCTACGATCGTCTCCATGGGAGAATAGCAGCCTGCATTGCTGCGGAAGTTGGATATACACTGTACTAGTGCCGACAATTTGCATGCTCTGTTGCCTGTGTCTATGTGCCTGTGGTTCTGTCAGTGTGATCATGTGATGTATCTGACCCCAGGAATGTGTCAATAAAGTTTCCCCTTCCTGGGACAATGAATTCACGGTGTTCTTATTTCAATTTCCAGGAATGTATATGTGACGTACCCAAGATCCAATTGATGCCGAAGGAATATTCTTTCAAGCAAACAGTTTACTGATGAACGTCGGCAGCAAATTTTTACTTGCAGATGAAAACAGATGACTGAATGACAGACCACTCGTGACTGCCAGCGAAAAGGGAAAATCATGTTTAAGCTGCCACTCATTCTTTGTATACGGAACATTCTAGAGTTCAAGCAACCTGTTTGGACTGTTGTTTATACTTCACGCTGATCTTAGAAGTATGTAGGGGGATACAAAAACTTTTCCAGCCGAACAAAAGCTAGAAATGCACGATCGTTTCTTTAAATCTATTAAATCTCAGATGCCTGGATGGAACCTTGCATCTCTCATGATGGATTACGAAATTAAAATCGTTTAATCACCAATAAGTTTGTTTCCTGAAATAGAAACTACTGGTTGCAATTATCATTTTAATCAGTCTTTGTGGACACAAGTTCACTGCAGCGACCTTGTTCATTCCCATAAGGGAAATGAAAAGATTCGTTGTTACATAAAAATGGCTTCAGCTCAAGCACATCTTCCTCCGGGGAAATGTTGGACGATGGTTGGATGTGTATTCAGTAGAGACCACTGGAACGGAATATGTTCACTGCTAACACTTTCACAGGTCACCTTCAACAAACTGTTAGCACTTGCCGTTGAATATATTGCATTCAGCTGTTGGCGGTGACCGTATTCCAGTTCAGTAGTCGAAGCTCGGAATCTTTCTCAAAGTAGCTACAGGGCTTTTAATTATTGACATGGCACTGTGAAATTTAACCCTGTCTCGCGGACCAAAAAGTGTCTGGCGGCCCTTGTTTACAATGATTTGGTAGTGTAGCAGTGCAAACAAATCAACCAGTTCCGCCAACAGACGTTTCCGATTAAACCCGCGCAGCAGTACGTCACCTATTCGCCTCGCGCGCGGCACGTGGCCAGCAGTACGTCGCTTCAGACCACCACCGCTGGTGCGACGTCGGGCGTCGCCACGGAAGCTCCGACGCAGGGAGCAAGGGAACGTTTCACATATACCGACGGTAAAACGTGGGTCACGTGCACAGCGAGTTGAAATAACGTGCTACAAATTTGCTTCCAACATTAAAAAAATTAAGTAAGTTTATTTCCTTCTCAAATATAGGTTGTATGTCAAGTTAAGTAATTAAAACATTACCAGATCAAATAAAAATGCTACCTCGTGAAAATCTGCGGTATTGCCAAAAATGTCTATCCCGTATTCAAATTCCATCCAGGACCGCTGCAACAAGTCCGGAGGAATGATGCCGATGACTTCCACAATCCGAATAATCGACACTCATCATTTTCTAGATCTTGCTCTAGGGTTATGGACGTGTCAAATACCGCGTCTACAAAATCTGAATTTCATATCTTCAGTATCATTGTCGTCCAATTGTTATGATTGTGATTATTGCTTCTACCGGTCTTGAAGGTCCTTCACTGCAGTGACGTACGCCTTGTCTTTCACGTAGCTCCAGAGAAGGAAAATCCAGTGGTGTGATGTCAGGAAAACGTGGAGGCCAAGTCATGGGTCCATCACGTCCAATCCAGAGTCCTGGAAGTGTTTAGTTCAGAGGTTTCCAGACATTCAACAACCAGTGATGTGGAGCACGATCTTGTTAAAACCAAAGGTTTGGTTGCAATTCTTCAAACTGCGGAAAGACAAACATCACGAACATGTCTAGGTACAGCGTTCCCGTGACAAAGAAGATCGGTCCAATTATCTAGTCGCTTATGAAATCACACCAGAGGTTCAAAAAAATGTGTGAATTCCTAAGGGACCAAACAGCTGAGGTCATCAGTCCCTAGGCTTACTCACTTCTTAAACTAACAACAGACACACACACACACACACACATTCCCGAGGGAGGACTCGAATCACCGGCGGGAGTGGCCGCGCAATCCGAGACATGGCGCCTCTAATCGCGCGGCACCAAAGGTTCACTTTGGATCTATCTCGCACCTTTTCCCTGACACCGTGTGGACTCTGTGACTCCCCTCCCCCCCCCCCCCCTGCCCGTCAATCCAAATGCGAAAATTATGCTTATTCATAGGTCCAGAGACATGGAATATAGAGTCATGAGGAAACATTGCACTTGACAAGGAAGCAGGATTTCGGACCATTCGGTTAAGCATTTCGCGTGAAAATCCATACCGTTGCTTTTCGTCAAACTTTATGTCCTGCAGACGCGACAGCTCTTCCAGGACCTTACGAACAGTTGCAGGTGGCATCTGAACCTCCTGTCAAACCTGATGAACTAATTCGCAAGGGCTTTGTTGGAACTCTTGGTGGACATTATCAAGCTGTTCTTCAGAGACATACCGACCCCTGGCATGTCGCTTCAGAATGCTGGCAGCGCCCAGAAACTGCCTGTACCATGCGTCTTCTCTTAGCGTCTGGTGCTACTTTCTTGTAAACAGAAAAAAACTGCCTTTCCCTTCCCGGAGTTATCACTCCGGATCAAAGCTCGGCTCGTTCCTTGTCTTCGAGCCACGCCATTTTCGCTTGGACGGACAACAATGAAACAATGAAAACGGACAAAAGTTGCAGAAGTATGCAGCAACTACAGGTCCTTCTTCGCCCAACGGGCAAGTCAGACTTGAAATAAATAAAGATTTGCTACTTTTAAACCGTGCCAAAAATTGGGCACTTTGGAGTAGACATCCTGAATTTTAAATGGAAAGATCCTTTTTACACTACTGCCCATTAAAATTGTTACACCACGAAGATTACGTGCTACAGACGCGAAATTTAACCGACAGGAAGAAGATGCTGTGATATGCAAATGATTAGCTTTTCAGAGCATCCACACAAGGATGGCGCCGGTGGCGACACATACAACGTACTGACATCAGGAAAGTTTCCAACCGATTTCTCATAGACAAACAGCAGTTGACCGGCGTTACCTGGTGAAACGTTGCTGTGATGCCTCGTGTAAGGAGGAGAAATGTGTACCATCACGTTTCCGACTTTCATAAAGGTCTGATTGTAGCCCATCGCGATTGTGATTTATCGTATCGCGACATTGCTGCTCGCGTTGGTCGAGATCCAATGACTGTTAGTAAAATATGGAATCGGTGGGTTCACGAGGGTAATACGGAACGCCGTACTGGATCCCAACGGCCTCGTATCAGTAGCACTCGAGATGACAGGCATCTTATCCGCATGGCTGTAACGGATCGTGCAGCCACGTCTCGATCCCTCAGTCAACAGATGGGGACGTTTTCAAGACAACAACCATATGCACGAACAGTTCGACGACGTTTACAGCAGCATGGACAGTCAGCTCGGAGACCATGGCTGCGGTTACCCTTGACGCTGCATCACAGACAGGAGCGCCTGAGATGGTGTACTCAGCGACGAACCTGGGTGCACGAAATGGCAAAACGTCATTTTTTCGGATGAATGCAGGTTTACAGTATCATGATGGTCGCATCCGTGTTTGGCGACAACGCGATGAACGCACATTGGAAGCATGTATTCGTCATCGCCATACTGGCGCATCACCCGGCGTGATGGTATAGGGTGCCATTGGTTACACGTCTCGGTCACATCTTGTTCGCATTGACGGTACTTTGAACAGTGGACGTTACATTTCAGATGTGTTACGACTCGTGGCTCTACCCTTCATTCGATCGCTGCGAAATCCTACATTTCATAGGATAATGCACGACCGCATGTTGCAGGTCCTGTACGTGCCTTTCTGGGTACAGAAAATGTTCTACTGCTGCCCTGGCCAGCACATTCTCCAGATCTCTCACCAACTGAAAACGTCTGATCAATGGTGGCCGAGCAACTGGCTCGTCACAATACGCCAGTCACTACTCTTGATGAACTGTGGTATCGTGTTGAAACTGCGTGGCAGCTGTACCTGTACACGCTATCCAAGCTCCGTTTGCCTCAAGGCCCAGATGTATCAAGGCCGTTATTACGGCCAGAGGTGGTTGTTCTAGCTACTGATTTCTCAGGATCTATGCACCCAAATTGCGTGAAAATGTAATCACATGGCAGTTCTAGTATAATATATTTGTCCAATGAATAGCCGTTTATCATCTGCATTTCTTCTTGGTGTAGCAACTTTAATGTCCAGTAGTGTAATAATAACGGAATACTTTATGCTTGTGGTTCATCGTTTTCCAAAAATCGCCGAGCAATGCAAGCATAATGCGCAAACGGGATAATCGAGAGCTTGCTGATTTCTGTAGCACAAAGCGGATCAAAGTTGCTCTACAGACAGTTTTGCAAAGAAAGTGATGGGCGGCTGCGCGGAGGGAATCCCGAGGTGGTTGGTGCCGAGTAAACAGGGAGGTCGGCCGGCGGCTGCGCGCTATCGCCGGGCCGCATCGCTTCGCGCTCGCTCTCGCCCTGGAGGCCACTTCCGCTCTCCGGCCGTCACGAGCGCCGCGGAGGAGTCGGACGGACCTTGCCCTCGCCCCACAGCCCTTCACCGGGCCACCCTACCGCCCTCCGCCCTCCGGCCTCACCTGTTGCTCCACACAGTGAAAGGCCGCCTTTGCTCCGCCGGGTTCTCACGTGTCGCTGCCCCAGATGGCTGTTCTGGGTGTTATTAAGGGTAATTCAGGCTGTGTTTGCTTTGTAAACCGTTCTCTCACCTCTCTGATCGCGATACAGCTCCGGTCCCGTTTATCCCTCTTTCGACACCTCGTGAACTTTTGGAGCATATACTGTATTCAAACATTGTGAATCACCTCGAAGGGAACGATCTATTGATACGTAATGAGCATGGTTTCAGAAAGCAACGTTCTTGTGCAACGCAGGTAGCTCTTTATTCGCACGAAGTAATGACCGCTATCGACAGGTGATCTCAAGTTGATTCCGTATTTGTAGATTTCCGGAAAGCTTTTGACACCGTTCCTCACAAGCGACTTCTAATCAAGCTGCGGGCCTATGGGGTATCGTCTCAGGTGTGCGACTGGATTCGTGATTTCCTGTCAGGAAGGGCGTTGTTCGTAGTAATAGACGGCAAATCATCGAGTAAAACTGAGATGATATCAGGTGTTTTCCAGGGAAGCGTCCTGGTACCTCTGCTGTTCCTGATCTATATAAATGACCTGGGTGACAATCTGAGCAGTTCTCTTAGGTTGTTCGCAGATGATGCTGTAATTTACCGTCTAGTAAGGTCATCCGAAAACCAGTATCAGTTGCAAAGCGATTTAGAAAAGATTGCTGTATGGTGTGGCGGGTGGCAGTTGACGCTAAATAACGAAAAGTGTGAGGTGATCCACATGAGTTACAAAAGAAATCCGTTGGAATTCGATTACTCGATAAATAGTACAATTCTCAAGGCTGCCAATTCAGCTAAGTACCTGGGTGTTAAAATTACTAACAACTTCATTTGGAAAGACCACATAGACAATATTGCGGGGAAGGCGAGCCAAAGGTTGCGTTTCATTGGCAGGACAGTTAGAAGATGCAACAAGTCCACTAAAGAGACAGCTTACACTACACTCGTTCGTCCTCTGTTAGAATATTGCTGCGCGGTGTGGGATCCTTACCAGGTGGGATTGACGGAGGACATCGAAAGGGTGCAAAAAAGGGCAGCTCGTTTTGTATTATCACGTAATTGGGGAGAGAGTGTGGCAGATATGATACGCGAGTTGGGATGGAAGTCATTAAAGCAAAGACGTTTTTCGTCGCGGCGAGATCTATTTACGAAGTTTCAGTCACCAACTTTCTCTTCCGAATGCGAAAATATTTTGTTGAGCCCAACCTACATAGGTAGGAATGATCATACAAATAAAATAAGAGAAATCAGAGCTCGAACAGAAAGGTTTAGGTGTTCGTTTTTCCCGCGCGCTGTTCGGGAGTGGAATGGTCGAGAGATAGTATGATTGTGGTTCGATGAACCCTCTGCCAAGCACTTAAATGTGAATTGCAGAGCAATCATGTAGATGTGGACGTAGATGTAACTGTAGCGATCCCTCAGTTTTGCGCAAACTTCCCACAAGCGCTGGTATCACTTCTCCGAATGAGTTGTTTTTTTTTTTTTTTTTTTTTTTTTTTTTTTTTTTTTTGTCAAGGTCTGGTCGGTCCTGAAATGGAAACCACAGTATAAATCAAAACTGCTTTAACTGCATCTTTTAGTTACACTTTGCAGCTACTTCTCTACGTAATCAACACTTCGACTTAGACATTTGTAACAGTGTGGTACCAGCTTTCCAGTACCATCGTTAGAGAGGCAGCTGCCTGTGCTTTCTTCGATTCTCTTCGCTGGTCTGCAGCCCGTTGTCTGCGCCAAAATGCTGTCCTCATATCCAGCGTTTGCTGTGAGCACAGAGATGAAAATCAGAGGGAGCCAAATCGAAAACCCTGCAGGACGTCGCAACTTTATTGCAACTGCAGTGTGTGGCCGAGCACTGTCATGAAGAAAGACAATGACTGATGACAACATTCCTTTTCACTTGTTGTAAATCGCCCTTCGTAGATGATTTTCTGGAATCGCTAATACACTCGTTGAACAACATCTTCGGTTGACACTCGCTATCTTCCCTGAACGCCTCTCTGTAAGTTCTGCTTCAAAGTTCCTGCACCATTGCTGCTCTTTGCTATCACACATGACAGTTACGTTATGAGGGGTGCTGTATGGAAATCAGACAGAACTCCTCGGCACGAAGCAAGCAAATCACAACACGCACTTCACACTTGGCCGGAGGCTCCATTGTTCAAAACATCTTTATGGGCTCTCCACGCACTCCTTACTGAAAAGTGCGACGTGCATACTATAGACATGGCGCAGCACATTTGCGCAAAGCTTCATCGATTTTTCACTGTGGTTTTAATTTCGCAACCAGTCGGACCATGAAAAAAGTAGCCCCAGTATTTTCTCCCTTTTATTCAGTGGAACCCCCACCTGAGGTATGGATGGCCAATCATCCATTCGTCATTTGGTAGTTACTTTTATTTTTACGCCGTTGTTGAATGGTCATAATTAAAATTTATACCTTGGTATGAAGATGTGGAGTACCAACAGATACCTTGCAGAAGTCTTGTTTCCGCGAAAGTTTCAAGTGTCACAGCAAAGCTAAGAACCTACAACTATACCCGTAGCGAATGTGAGGACAAGATCGGACTAGCTTGCAATGTGCTCGGAAGACTTTCAGTAGTTTTATATATATATATATATATATATATATATATATATATATATATATATATATATATATATATATATATATATATATATATAGTTAAGGCTCACCGGCCATTTGACCATCTTCTTCTGTGCGGATGCACCAACAGTGCCAGAACTCTTACGGGAATCGGCAGTAAAGCCGCGTGTAATGAGTATAATGGGCAGGGGTCTCACGGGAGGCGTGCCAGAGATAATTCCCTGTAGTCTCACTATCGTCTGTGTCTTCGGTGGCTCAGATGGATAGAGCGTCTGCAATGTAAGCTGGAGATCCCGGTTCGAGTCCCGGTCGGGACACGTATTTTCAACTGTCCCCGTTGACTTATATCAAAGACTGTATGCAGCTAGGGGTATTCATTCCATTGTACTTTCATAAGTAGTCATTCTTCCGGCATCTGTACGGGAATGGAACAGAGAGAAACCCTAATAACTGATATAGTAGGACGCACCCTCTGCCGTACACTTCGCAGAGGTTTGCTGAGTGTGAATGTAGATGAAGAATACGCAATTCACATGAACCTCTTGGAAAATGTTGTCACGTATGGGAAAGACCCGCAGTGGATGAATAACCGTGTTAGGAATTTGCAACGGAAAGGAAAGACAGCTTTAAAAGCAGTCAGTGCCTCGATTACAAGCAAAATCTGATCGGAGCCAGATGATCGAAAGAAGTCCACAGCGAGCATGAATTTGAAAGTAATAGTTTGCTTAGCGATCTTTCGAAAATCAGTAGTTTTGGTCCTACATAAGAGCACAAAAAAAATCACCTGTACAGTCGCTGAGTGACTATAATTGTACTGCAACGGAAGATAAAGGAGAGAAGGCAGAAAAAACTTTCCGAAAATTACAAGGGCATGGTGAAAAGTAATGTCCGTCCGAATTTATTATGTGAAAACTATTAAAGTTTTTTTAAATAAAACAAACGTTATTAAAAGCTACACCGTTATTCTCGATGTTTATATACGAGTATTTATTTCCCAACATATTCACCCTTCCGACGAACGCATGTCTCCCAACGACCGACCAGTGTGTTGATCCCCTCACTGTAGAATGTCTGTGTTTGTTGACGGAGCCTCAGCCTCGCCTCTGTTTGCGGCACTTCATCACTATCAAAGTGAAGTCCTCGAAGATGTTCTTTAGGTTTTGGAAGCAGATGAAAATACGATGGGGCCAAGTTGGGGCTGTGTGGGGGATGATCGATGATAGCGAACCCAAGGAGTCAGATTGTTGCAGATGTCGCCGCGCTCGTGCATGGTCTGGCATTGCTGTGCTGAAGGGCTGGGCGCTCCATGTGTGGAGGAACTCTTCGAATTCGAAACTCGATTACAGCACGCTGTTCCTGCTGGGCCAGCATGGTTACGTTACACACGGCCTTGTTACACGCTACAATTGTGAACCCTCTAGTGGCAGAGATCTGCAAATATGTAAACATGAAGAATAAATATGTACAAAGTTAATAGCGTTTACTTTATTTAGAAAGCTTTAACAGTTTTCACATAAAAAATACGGAGGTAATACTTTCAGCATGCCCTTGTACTGGGTGGTTATAATTAAATTATAGCTGCCAGTGTGGGCTCCAATTGTATTATGATAGGGAAACTTAGTAGATATTCTAATGCCTTAATGTGAAACCGATTTACCTTGCCAGGTGCAGATGTGGGACTGAACAGCATCTCCCAGACGTTTCCGGTGCACATACTGAACAAATTGTGCAGCAGTGGTTGATAGTAACATCAACATTGTGCCTTTCTCACTCACTTGACCTTTCCCGCCCACGTCCCTTTGCTAATCCATTTCATAAGGAAATATTTCCTTATGTCTTTCTTGCATTCACAGCGCCAGCTTTGCACCTGATGGCCAAAATTGAAACTAATTTCTTCCAGCATAAATCGATTCCGCATTAACGCATTACAATATCAGCCAAGTTTCACTGCCACACAGTGATTACACCTACATAGCACGTCTGTGATGAGCTACACTTTAATTACACCACCGTGACAGAGGTCGTGGGATACATCCTAATATCTTATTGGACCCCCTTCTCCCTGGCATAGTGCAGCAACTCGCAGTGGCATAGCCTCAGCAAGTCGTTGGAAGTAGTTTTCAGGAGCAGGAGCACTGAGCCATGGTGGTTCTATTGCCGTTTTGTACACGAACTGACCTCTCCGTTATGTCCCATAAATGTTCGACGGGATACATGTCGGATGACCTGGGTGGCCAGATCATTCGCTCGAATTGTTCAGAATGTTCATCTAACCAATCAAGAGTGGTTGTGGCTCAGTGCCCTGGCGCATTGTCATCCATAAAAATTCCACGAATGCCTGCAAACGGTCTCCAAGTAGTTAGACATAACCATTTCTAGTCAATGATCGAATCAATTCGATCAGAGGACCCAGTCCATTCCACGTAAACACAGCCCACGCAATTATGGAGCCATCACCAGCTTGCAGCCGGGCGGGATTAGCCGAGCGGTCTGAGGCGCTGCAGTCATGGACTGTGCGGCTGGTCTCGGCGGAGGTTCGAGTCCTCCCTCGGGCATGGGTGTGTGTGTTTGTCCTTAGGATGATTTAGGTTAAGTAGTTTGTAAGCTTAGAGACTGATAACCTTAGCAGTTAAAAGTCCCATAAGACTTCACACACACACACACCAGCTTGCACAGTGTCTTGTTGACAACCAGGGTCCTTGGTGTCGTGGGATCTGCGCCACATTCGAACCCTACCATCACCTCTTAACAACTGAAACTGGGACTGATCTGACCAGGACACGGTTCTCCAGTCCTCAAGGGTCCAACCGACATTGCCACGAGCCCGGAAGAGACTCGTGCTATTAGCAAAGTCACTCTCGTCGGTTGTCTGCTGCCATAGCCCATTAACGCCAAACTTGGCCCTACTGTCCTAACGGGTTCGTTCGTCGTACGTCCCACATTGATTTCTGCGGTTATTTCACGCAGTACTGCTTGTTTCTTAGCGCAGACAAACCTACGCAAACGCCGATGCTCTCGATCGTTAAGTGATGACCATCGGCCACTGCTTTGTCCATGGTGAGAGGTAATGACTGAAATTTAGTATTCTCGGCACACACTCTTGACACTGTTGATCTCGGAATGTTGAATTCCCTAAGATTTTCGAGATAGAGAGTCCGATGCGTCTAGTTCCAAGTACCATTCCGAGTTAGTTCGTTAATGCCCCTCGTGCGGCCATAATTACGTCGGAAACCTGTTTACATGAACCACCTGAATACAAATGGCAGCCCCGACACTGCACTGCCTGTGTAAACCTTGTGTACACGGTACTACCGCCATCTGTACATGTGCATATCGCTATTTCAAGACTTTCGTGACCTGGTATTTCACTGCGGAATATCATAATACGCTCCCTCCTTTTAGGGGTCACACACGAACGCAGAAATAATAGGGACTAAGATAAATCGTCACAGAATTGTAAATCAGCTCAATCTGGGGCGATACCATTACGAATCTGTATAGGTCAAGTCGTAGAAAATGTTCAAATGTGTGTCAATTTCTGAGAGACCAAATTGCTGAGGTCATCGGTCCCTACACTTACACACTACTTAAACTAACTTATGCTAAGAACAACACACACACCCGTGCCCGAGGGGGGAGTGAAACCTCCGACGGGAGAGGCGGCGCAGTCAGTGACATGGCGCCTCTAACCGCGCGGCCACTCCGCGATGCCACGTCGTAGATCTTGTCCCATTTCAGCAGCAGTTCACCACAGGTCACTAGAGCAACGGGCGTCCCTTGTGATTAGGAAACTTGCAGGTCATTCCCGCCTTCCAGAAAAGTCGTCGCACACAAGTATTTAGTAACAGACCTGTGGTGCAACATAAGTCTAATGTAGATTAATGAAACACGTTTCATGCTACTGTATTATGACCTGTTTGAGAAAGAAAGAAAAACAACTAAGACGTAGCGAACTGTAGTCTTACGAAACTCAGTACGTTCTGTACGTATGTGAGAGCCACATGGGCGTAGACGACGTCGCCCAGGTTGATGTCGCGTTTCTTGATTTCTGCAAGGCATTCAGTACAGTTCCACACAATCGTCTAGTGTGTAACATACTACATCACCCAAATATCAGACCAGCTTTGAGACAGTATTCAGCAATTACTAGTAGATAAGAACTAAAGCTGTCGTTATTTACACGGGCTTCAACATCAGTAATAAAAATGATTTCAAAGCTCCGTAAGGCAGTCTGTGGACAATGCTGCTGTCTCTCGGAAAGTGATGTACTGCGCTTAAGTAAGCAGAAAGATACATTTTTGTTCGGTTACACTATTTTGGTGACAACTCACTGGGACAACCCGCCCCCCCCCCCCCCCCCAACTCACTGGGAAGCAGATGCGAGACAGTTTCATAGGAGGAATTCTAAGAGGAGTTATATGTCCTTTCTGTAGCCATAATCGCCAGATATCCTAAGGGAAAGAGAAAAAGAAGTATGGATTATCTGTCTCTAAATCGTGA
The DNA here is from genome assembly GCF_023864275.1 of Schistocerca cancellata. NCBI lineage: Eukaryota > Metazoa > Arthropoda > Insecta > Orthoptera > Acrididae > Schistocerca > Schistocerca cancellata. The sequence continues at coordinate 597,275,443 of NC_064631.1, read as the reverse complement.
GAATTTTGTTCAATGGCTTCTCGTGTCCTGGTGAGTTTGTGTGGTGTGTTTATGAGGCGGAGCTGTGGAACGAGCTTGTCATTTCCTTAAAGCTGCATCCAAACTGGCCTGTCCAGCCAAATTAACTGTCATTTACGGAGGTCAAGACGCATAATTGGGTGTACCAACAGGTTTTTACCAGAACTCGTTGTGCTGCAATGCCCTTTCATAGACTGCCGCATAGAGTCAAACAGAAATGCTCTAAACTTGCACCGAACTGTAATGGTCTTGCCAGGTAGCTTGCAGCCTAAATTATTCATCGTGCCCTTCAAAGAGCACATTTGTTGTTTTGGAGCATAGCAAAAGGCGAAGAATTAGTACCACCCAGTTATGAGACCCTCCACCACTGATGAAAGTCATTGCAGTGAAGCGACGTGTGCCTGTGTTCAACAGTGCTGGAACCAGCCTACACAGGGAGGTCAGTCTGAAAAGTTCGTAGGGGTGTTGCAGGGTGGATTATGCTGACAGATAACTATTAAAAAAATTCGTTACGTTGCACCGTTTCCGAGTTACTTAGATTGAACTTAACCATTCATGCCGTTGCGAGTGCGGATTCAGCGTTTCCGAGTTAATTAGATTGTTGTTAGTGAATGATGCCGTAGAAGCAGCCCCCCAGATGCAATGTGTCATTTGTTTTCATAACATAGATGGTAGCTGCTCAGCCTATGACTCGAGTTGGATCCTTGCTACCATCTTAGGTCCAATTTTTGTGTCGCTCTCTTTTTCGGTTTTGGGAAACCACACGACGCACACACACCTGGCGACACCGTCTGTGGCGAGTCGCTTGAATTAGCGCGCGCAACGGCCTGATTGGCTAACTTCATTGTTAATTAACTTGGAAACGGCGCAACGTATCACATTTTTTCTTAACAATTATTTCTCAGCGCAACCTACACATCAACAGCCTTACAAGCTTCTCAAACTGTTTCCGACTACATTGAAAAGAACTCTGTCCGTGTTTGACATATTTTATTATTGATAATGCAATATATATTACTACTTGACAACAGAAAGCTCTGATGGCTTTTACGCTATTTGATTTTGGTTGCAGCATTTTGCACCCCGTTTTGTGCTGAAGACTACCTTAATGTGCAATTATTAATGTTTTTTATTCTTCTGATATTGTAAATATGTACACCATTGTTCCTTTTGAACTGCAGTGAATTATTTACAACAAACTTCATGTGGGAATAAATATACCTTGCAGCAACAGCCAGAGTACACAGGTCTTTAAACAGATATCTGCAAATGGTCGCTGGTGAGCACCACACATTTACTCTTACAGTACGTTTTTGAGCACTTAACATTTTCTTAATTAAAAGTCAGTTACTCCGGAACATTATTCCCTATGACATTACTGAATGAAAATATGCAGCCGGCCGGAGTGGCCGAGCGGTTTTTTTTTTTTTTTTTTTTATTTCATTTTGTTCGCTATTGTCCGTTGGATCTGCTCGGGGCGGACGTCGTAAGACATCCATTTATGTTCGTTGTTGATCGATGGACTCAGTTTTTTTATTACAGAGAGCACGTAACTCTCTGGCCGAACACGCTGAGCTACCGTGCCGGCAAAAAAAAAAAAAAAAAAAAGCGGTTCCAGGCGCTAAAGTCTGGAACCGAGCGACCGCTACGGTCGGAGGTTCGAATCCTGCCTCGGGCATGGATGTGTGTGATATTTTTCGGTTAGTTAGGTTTAAGTAGTTCTCAGTTCTAGGGGACGGATGACCTCAGAAGTTAAGTCCGATAGTGCTCAGAGCCATTTGAATCATTTTGAAAATATGCAAAACATGTCAACTTATTGAGTTGTCTCTCCCCAAGATTTGCAATGAATCTAAGTGCCGATGTGACTGAAGTGAGTTGTTTTAGGAGTTTGAAAATGTGGTTTTTCCAGTTTAAATTCACATCAACGTGGACACCTAATAATTTCGAAGTTTCCGACCTATCTATTATTTCCTCAACGTGTGTTAAGATTATCACTGGCATACGACCTCTAGATATGCACAACTGAATATGTTGCGCCTTTTTATAATAGAAAGTGAGACTACTCGAAGAAAACCAGTCAATGATATTTTAAGAACATTGCTTGCCATTTCTTCTGTTGCCGTACGTATGCTTAAATCGATTACTAGTGTCATCCTCAAAATGAATTAATTCTCCTTGTTGTATGTTAGACAGGAATTCGTTTACACCAATGAGAAAGAATTGCAGAACTAAGACTGACCCTTGGGAAACCGCATATGTGATTCTTGCCCACTCAGAATAATCTCACTAAGTACAACCTTCTCCATTCTTTTGATTAGATATGACTTTATCCATTGGTTGACTGTGCTATCATTGTCATAAAACCTCAGTTTATCTAGGAGAATATTGTGGTTCTAACAGTCAAAAGCTTTAGGTAGAGTGATGATGATGTTTGGTTTGTGGGGCGCTCAACGGCGTGGTTATCAGCGCCCGTACAATTATCCAATCTTTGCTCAGTCCAATTTCGCCACTTTCCTGGATGATGATGAAATGATGAGGACAACACAAACACCCAGTCATCTCGAGGCAGGTGAAAATCCCTGACCCCGCCGGGAATCGAACCCGGGACCCCGTGCTCGGGAAGCGAGAACGCTACCGCGAGACCACGAGCGGCGGACTTTAGGTAGAGTGCCGAAAATACCAACCAGTGCTATTTTGTTATTTAATGCTTATAAAATTTGGTGAGTGAATGATAAATAGCATACTCGGCAGAGCAAGTCTCCTGAAACCAAAACTGTGGTTTATTGAGGGCGTTATTATTCCCCGGGTGGGATACTAATTTCGAATACATCACCTCAAAAATGTTGTAAAATGATGTCAGTAGTGAAATCTAAATCGGATTTTATGCAAATATGTATTCTGAAATGTTCCATGAATAAAATGCCCTCTTACATACGTAATTTAGAACCATGAAATCAAATGATAATGCTACTCGACTGCTCCCTTAAGGGAGGAAATATGATAAAATAAGAACAAAAGTAGCTTATGACAGAAAGGAATTAATGAATTTAAATGCCAGTAGGAGAATCGATAATTTGTGTGCCAAACTGGGATTCGAACCCGGGTCTTCTGCTTACGAGGCAGATGCACTAACCACTACGCCATCCAGACACATTGGCCAGTACAACTACATGGACTATCCTAGCGCGACCCCCGTTAGATCGAAATTCTCGACTTATCTATACACTACTGATGTTGTGCCCCTGGCCCCTTATCCTAATTACTCGCGGCATCTCGCTGTGTGCACCCGTACTGAAGTGATCATTGGTCAGCCTCGCCTGAATTATACACATGTGGTGTCTGTTCTTTCGGACATATCTGAAAAGCGAATACTGCCATTTAAAAATAGAACAAGAAAATATTTTAAACATCTATTAAAGGCCTGACTACAAGCGAAGGTCTGATAAGTGTTCCGAGATACAACACTCTTCGTATTCTACACGACTGTCTTTGGTCACATTGGCAACATTTGACGGTGATAATTAATTCACGTCACAGATTCTCAAGCAAATAAACAGATATCCACAAGAGCGCATTAGAAATAGGTTTTTGATTCCTGGAATTGTTTTCGACAGAAGAGGCACATACGCAATATCTTTCACATAACCACACGATGAAAAAAACCATGTGTGTCAAGGCCGGAGATCTAGAGGGCCAATAGCATAAATCAACGTCGTTATGTCCAGAACGACCGATCTAACGTAGTGCGAACTTCCTTATCGCATCGTGGGGGAGCTTCGTCATGCTGCAAGATGTAATCTATGGAATGCGTATCAAACTGTGGCGACAGTCTTTGTTCACGCACATAATGGTAAATGTTGGTTGAAACATTTAGCCCAGTGATGAAAAATGGAAGGTACAATCGCACAGAATGCATTAACTTCCGGCGAATGACGCTGATGTTCAGCTATTCACGAAGACTTTTTTGCACCTCATATTGGAATGCTGAGTCTGTTAACCTTGCCACTTAGGCGGAAGGTTGCTTTACCGCTAATATTTCCACCTATGTATCAACGCGCATGCGTCGGCTTCCAATCAGCTGCCTTGCACAACGATCGAAACTTTGAACTTTCTTTAACGTTATCTATATTTCTTATCGATCTGTCGATATGCACTACGTAGTTACAGGAGCCTATAACGCTATATTCACTTTGAATTGTGATTTATTTATGTGTACGTAAAAGTACAGCGTCGGTTACTAAATCTCTCCCTTTGATTCTAGTGCATCGCAAAATCCTCTTACTTCTTCAGAATAATTACGTAAATCGCGTCAGCATGACGGAAAATTACTCTCAGTAACAGAGGAGAATGTCAGCATTTAATGCCTGTAACGCTCTTGAGCGGTAATTCAGTTAACTTTCTAATACCGGAACAGTCTCGGAAATGCGGTGATAAAAGTTTGATGCCTTGCTGCAACGGGAGACCACATATCGTTCCTCTGGCGCTCCTTTTCTTCAACACGGTCGTAATGATGCTGTGCCCAGTGGAAATACGGAAACGTTTTATCCTCGTTTTCTGCTTTCTCCGCTCCGAGATCGCACACTATCCGTTGTGACTTGGACATCTACGAGATGATTAACTCTGCTTTACCTTCTCTCTCAGATATTTATCTAGGAATGAAGAACGTGGGTTTGGGCTTCATAAATTATTTAACGATGGACACAGTCTGTAATACTATATAATGAAAAGTCGTAGTTTAACGTTGTTACCAAAAACTTTGAAAAATTCGTGATTCATTTGCCTCAAATTTTTGCATGATAGTGTATTGAGCTTTTGGACGGACGTGGGCTATATATTTTTGATATTTAATTATGTATGTAATATATAAAGGGAAAAAGTTCCAAAAAATCTCGAAACATCTTGATCGGTTTACTTCAGAGTTTTACACAATACCCTAATAAACAATTAGACAAATATAGGAAATATATTTCCTTAACATATGTAAATATATATGTAACATACATATGGGAAAAGCTGTTACCAAAAATCTCGAAAATTTCTTGACCAATTTACTTCAAATTTTTACAGAATACTTTAATGAAGATTCAGATGGAGATGGCAATATATTTTTTTTGGCTCAAATGGCTCTGAGCACTATGGGACTCAACATCTTAGGTCATAAGTCCCCTAGAACTTAGAACTACTTAAACCTAACTAACCTAAGGACATCACACACACCCATGCCCGAGGCAGGATTCGAACCTGCGACCGTAGCAGTCCCGCGGTTCCGGACTGCAGCGCCAGAACCGCTAGACCACCGCGGCCGGCTATTTTTTTTTTTTTTTTTTTTTTAATTTATACAATATATAAATATATATGTAAAACATAAAAGGAAACCTTATTACCAAAAATGTCGAAAAGTTCTTGACCGACTTACTTCAAATTATTGCACTATAGTTAACGAATATTCGGACGGACGTGTACTGTATATTTGTAATATATAAACGTATATGTAATATATAAAGGTGAAGTTTTGTTACTAAAAATGTCGAGAAGTTCTTGACCGATTTATTTCAGATTTTTACACGATACTCTAATGAACATTCGGACGGACATAAACTACATATATATGAATATAAATGTAATACATGGAGGGGAAATGTTGTTGCCAAAATTCTCTAAAAGTTCTTGACAGATGTACTTTAAATTTTACACGAATGTAACAGACATTCGACTGGACATGGGCTATATACATTTTGAACAACAATGTACAGATATTCAGTTAGTACCGAGGCCGAAAAAATAAAATCCTGTGTTGTACACTGCTTTGAAAATGTGCGGTTTTGTTTTCTTTCTCAGCGTCAGACGAACTGTTTCTGATACATACAGTGTCGGCAAAAGATCGCAGCACCAAGGAATAATTAATACAGAGTACCGAAATTTCAGGAATACATTTGCCTAGGTAACATATTTAAGTGATTAACATTGGAAGATCACAGATTAAAGTGAAAGGAGATATGCCATTACAAAAGTGAAACGCTGGTAGATTAATAACCGGCCAAACAGCCCAAATGTTAATGCAAGCATGCAGACGTGCATGCATTGTGTTGTACAGGTGCTAGATGTCAGTTTGTGGGATAGAGGTTTTTTTGTTGTTGTTGTACATCATCGGTCAGTAATGATGTTTGTGAATGACGCTGGAGTTGTCGTCCGATGGTGTCCCACATGATCGGAGACAGATTTGGTGATCGAGCAGGCCAAGACAACACGTCGACTCTCTGTAGAGCATGTCAGGTTACAACAGTGATACGTGGGCAAGCGTTATCCTGTTGGAAAACACCCTCTAGAATGCCGTTCACGAATGGCTGCACAACACGTCGAATCACCAGACTGACGTACAATTTTCTATTCAATGTCAGTGCGATAACCACAAGAGTACTCCTGCTGTCATACAAAATCGCACCCCAGACCATAACTTCAGGTGTGGATCCACTATGTCTAGCACGCAGACGGGTTGTTTGCAGTCTCACAACTCGCCTCCTCGTAATCAACGCACGACCGTCACTGGCACCGAGACAGAACCAGTTCCCATCATAATACACGACAGACCTCCACGCTGCCCTCCAATGAGGTATCGCCTGACGCCGATGAAGTCACCAACAGCTGCGGTATGAAGAAATCTTTCACGTAGGAGGATGTTACAGACATACAGTCATTTGAACATCGGACAGACTTTCGTATGGACTACATAGTAATAAGCATTCGTGGCGCAGAGAAACAATTGGAAGATTTGAATGCAAGTAAATCACCAGGTACGGATGGAATTCCAAGTCGGTTTTACAAAGAGTAATCTACGTCACTGGGCCCTTACCTAGCTTGCATTTATCGCGAATCTCCCGTTCATCACGAAGTCCTAAGCGACTGGCCAGAATGGCAGGTGGCTCCTGTATATTACAAGGGTAAAAGAACGCACCGCAGAATGACAGAAAAATATCCCTAACTTTTGTTTGCTGCAGAATCGTTTAACACAGTCTCAGTTCGAATATAATAAATTTCCTTGAGACCGAGAAGCTTGTCTTGGAATAAGTATGGTTTTAGAAAGCATCGCTCGTGTGAAACTTAGCTTTTCCTTTTCTCAAATGATATACTATACGAGGTGTGGCTAGAAAAAAACTGGACTAGTACTGGCGAAACAATAAAACGAATGCAATAAGGCTGAAAGTCGCGTGGACTGTCACGTGTCTCTCGCTCCGCCTACTGCTCGAGTTTCATCTGCCTCCTGCACTCAGTCTGCCTGTGGCGTCTGTTTTAAGTAGTTGACGTTTTGTCTGTGCGTCGGAAAATGTTGAGTGTACAGAAAGAACAGCGTGTTAACATCAAATTTTGTTTCAAACTAGGAAAATCTGCAAGTGAAACGTTTGTAATGTTACAACAAGTGTACAGCAATGATTGTTTATCGCGAACACAAGTGTTTGAGTGGTTTAAACGATTTAAAGATGGCCGCGAAGACACCAGTGATGACACTCGCACTGGCAGACCATTGTCAGCAAAAACTGATGCAAACATTGAAAAAATCGGTAAACTTGTTCGACAAGATCGCAGTTTAACAATCAGAGCAGTGTCTGAGTTAACAGGAGTTGACAAGGAAAGTGTTAGGCAGATTCTTCATGAAAGTTTCAACATGAACAAAGTGTGTTCAAAAATGGTTCCAAAGTGTCTCACAATTGAACAGAAGGAACGCCGAAGAATGATTTGTTCTGACATCCTGGAAAACATTGAAAGTGGATCCCACCTTCTTACAAAATGTTATTACTTGCGATGAATCGTGGTTTTTTACTTACGATCCCGAAACTAAACGCCAATCGATGCATTGGAAAACTCCTGGTTCTCCACGACAAAAAAAAGCATGAATGTCAAAATCGAAATTCAAGGCAATGATGATTGTTTTTTTTTTTTGACATCAAAGGGATTGTGCACATTGATTGGGTACCAGAGGGACAAACAGTGAATCAGCATTACTACATTAGCGTCCTGGCTACCCTACTTGAGCGAGTACGGAGAAAACGGAACGATTTGTGGAGAAAAAAGTCATGGATCCTTCACCAAGACAATGCCCCAGCTCACAGTGCGTTGTCAATGAAGACGTTTTTGGCAAAACACAACATTCCCATCTTAAATCATCCATCCTACTCACCTGATTTGGCCCCCTGTGACTTTTTTCTTTTCCCTAAAGTCAAGTCAGCTTTGAAAGGAACTAGATTTGAAACTGTTGAAGCAGTAAAAGAAAAAGCGAGGGAAATAATGTATGGACTTACCGAAAATGATCTGCAGCATTGCTATGAACACTGGAAAATTCGTATGGAGCGGTGTAGAGACCGAGGAGGAGAGTACATTGAAGGAGATAACATGAAATTGTAAATAATTGTAAATAAATGTTTTTTCCAGCATCAGTCCGGTTTTTTTCTAGCCGCACCTCGTAAACTATGGATGAAGAGCAACAGGCAGATTCCATATTTATACGTTTCCGAAAAGCATTTGACACGGTGTCCGATTGCACGCCGTTAACAAAAGGAACGGGCGTATGGAATAAGTTCACAGACATGTGAGTGCCTCGAAGACTTCTTAATTAACAGAACCCAGTATGCTGTTCTCTATGGCGATTGTTCATTAGAGACAAGGGTATCTGAGAGTTCGGGATCAGCACCAGGTCGGATTAAAGGAAGACATCGAACCAGTTCTGAAGCACGCTGCTAGATTTGTTACTGGCAGGTTCGAACAACAAACAAGTGTTACGAAGAAATTTCGGGGACTCGAATGGGAATACCTGGAAGGAAGGCGACGTTCATTTCGAGGAACGCTACTGAGTAAATTTAAAGAACCGGCATTCGAATCTGACTGCCGAACGTTTCTGCTACCGCTCACATATACTGCGCGTAAGGGCCATGTTGATAAGGTACGTGAAATTAGGGCTCATATAGAGGGATACAGACAGTCGTTTTACCCTCGCTCTGTTTGCTAGTGAAACAGGACAGGAAATGACTAGTAGTGGTGCAGGGTACATTCTGCCACGTGCAGTACGTTGGCTTGAGGAGTAGCTACACTACGAGATCAAATGTATCCGAACATTCACAAAAACATACGTTTTTCATATTAGATGCATTGTGGTGCCACCTACTGCCACGTACTCCCACCGACCTCAGTAGTCATCAGACATCAGAAAGAGCAGAACTCAGCAGCGGAACTCACGGACTTCGAACGTGGTTCAAATGGTTCAAATGGCTCTGAGCACTATGGGACTTAACTTCTGAGGTCATCAGTCCCCTAGAACTTAGAACTACTTAAACCTAACTAACCTAAGGACATCACACACATCCATGCCCGAGGCTGGATTCGAACCTGCGACCGTAGCGGTCGCGCGGTTCCAGACTGTAGCGCCTAGAACCGCTCGGCCACCCCGTCGGCTCGAAAGTGGTCAGATGACCGGGTGTCACTTGTGTCATACATCTGTACCGGATATTTCCACACTCCTAAATATTCCTAGGTCCCCTGTTTCCGATGTGATAGTGAAGCGGAAACGTGAAGGGACATGTACAGCACAAAACCGTACAGACCGACCTCGTGGTTGACTGACAGAGACCACCGTCAGTTGAAGAGGGTCGTCGTAATGTGTAATAGGCAGACGTCTGTCCTGAGCATCACACAGGAATTCCAAACTGCATCAGGATCCGCTGCAAGTACTATGACTACATCACGCAGGTAAACGCCAAACGACGCCTCGCTTGGTATAAGGAGCGTAAACATTGGACGATTGAACAGTGGAAAAACGTTGTGCGGAGTGATGAATCACGGTACACAATGTGGCTATCCGATGGCAGGGTGTGGGTATGGCGAATGCCCGATGAACGTCATCTGCCAGCGTGTGTGGTGCAAACAGTAAAATTCGGAGGCGGTGGTGTAATGGTGTGGTCATGTTTTTCATGGAGGGGGCTTGCACCCCTTGTTGTTTTGCGTGGCAGTATCACACCACAGGCCTACAATGATGTTTTAAGCACCTTCTTTCTTCCCACTGTTGAAGAGCAATTCGGGGATGGCGATTGCATCTTTCAACACGATCGAGCACCTGTTCATAATGCATGGCCTGTGGCGGAGTGGTTACGCGACAATAATATCCCTGTAATGGACTGGCCCGCACACAGTACTGACCTGAATCCTATAGAAGACCAGGTCTCACCGACCGACCTCGATACTACATCTCAGTGTAGCACTCCGTGAAGAATGGGCTGCCATTCCCCAAGAAACCTTCCAGCACCTCATTGAATGTATGCGAGACTGGAAGCTGTCATCAAGGCTAAGGGTGGGCCAACCAGCACCGTATTAAATTCCAGCATTACCCACTGAGGGTGCCACGAACATGAAACTCATTTTCGGCCAGGTGTCCGGATACTTTTGATCACATAGTGTATGTAGACATCAGTCGAATGCAAGATGTAGGGCGTCTGTCTCGGGGCTGTCTTTGAAGTAAGCGTTATGTAGCAGTTCGTTGTGCCACAGTGGTGCCAACTGCTGCCCAAATTCCTGCTGCGGGTGGAGTACGACGTAGCAGAGCCACACGCCTAACCCAGTGGCTTTCCCTCTCGGTAAGGCCACGTGGCCGTCCGCAGCCCGGTCTTCTTGCGACCGTACATTCTCGTGACCACCGCTGCCAGCATTCATCCACAGTGGCTACATTCCTGACAAATCTTCCTGAAATATCCAAAAGGAACATCGAGCTTCACGTATCACCATTACACGTCGCTCAAACTCAGTGAGATGTTAATAATGGTGTTTTTGTCGTCTTAAAAGCATTCATGACTGTCAAGTCGCTGAGGAATGAAATAAGTAGGAAGTGCAGGGAAGCTAAGACGAAATGGCTGCAGGAAAAATGTGAAGACATCGAAAAAGATATGATTGTCGGAAGGACAGACTCAGCATACAGTAAAGTCAAAACAACCTTTGGTGACATTAAAAGCAACGGTGGTAACATTAAGAGTGCAACGGGAATTCCACTGTTAAATGCACAGGATAGAGCAGATAGGTGGAAAGAATACATTGAAAGCCTCTATGAGGGTGAAGATTTGTCTGATGTGATAGAAGAAGAAACAGGAGTCGATTTAGAAGAGATAGGGGATCCAGTATTAGAATCGGAATTTAAAAGAGCTTTGAAGGACTTACATTCAAATGAGGCAGAAGAGATAGATAACATTCCATTAGAATTTCTAAAATCATTGCGGGAAGTGGCAACAAAACGACTATTCACGTTGGTGTGTAGAATATATGAGTCTGGCGATATACCATCTGACTTTCGGAGAAGCATCATCCACACAATTCCGAAGACGGCAAGAGCTGACAAGTGCGAGAATTATCGCACAATCAGCTTAACAGCTCATGCATCGAAGCCGCTTACAAGAATAATATACAGAAGAATGGAAAAGAAAATTGAGAATGCGCTAGGTCACGATCAGTTTGGCTTTAGGAAAAGTAAAGGGACGAGAGAGGCAATTCTGACGTTACGGCTAATAATGGAAGCAAGGCTACAGAAAAATCAAGACACTTTCATAGGATTTGTCGACCTGGAAAAAGCGTTCGACAATATAAAATGGTGCAAGCTGTTCGAGATTCTGAAAAAAGTAGGGGTAAGCTATAGGGAGAGACGGGTCATATACAATATGTACAACAACCAAGAGGGAATAATAAGAGTGGACGATCAAGAACGAAGTGCTCGTATTAAGAAGGGTGTAAGACAAGGCTGTAGCCTTTCGCCCCTACTCTTCAATCTGTACATCGAGGAAGCAATGATGGAAATAAAAGAAAGGTTCAGGAGTGGAATTAAAATACAAGGTGAAAGGATATCAATGATACGATTCGCTGATGACATTGCCATCCTGAGTGAAAGTGAAGAAGAATTAAATGATCTGCTGAACGGAATGAACAGTCTAATGAGTACACAGTATGGTTTGAGAGTAAATCGGAGAAAGACGAAGGAAATGAGAAGTAGTAGAAATGAGAACAGCGAGAAACTTAACATCAGGATTGATGGTCACGAAGCCAATGAAGTTAAGGAATGCTGCTACCTAGGCAGTAAAATAACCAATGACGGACGGAGCAAGGAGGACATCAAAAGCAGACTCGCTATGGCAAAAAAGGCATTTCTGGCCAAGATAAGTCTTCTAATATCAAATACCGGCCTTAATTTGAGGAAGAAGTTTCTGAGGATGTACTTCTGGAGTACAGCATTGTATGGTAGTGAAACATGGACTGTGGGAAAACTGGAACAGAAGAGAATCGAAGCATTTGAGATGTGGTGCTATAGACGAATGTTGAAAATTAGGTGGACTGATAAGGTAAGGAATGAGGAGGTTCTACGCAGCAGAATTGGAGAGGAAAGGAATATGTGGAAAACACTGATAAGGAGAAGGGACAGGATGATAGGACATCTGCTAAGACATGAGAGAATGACTTCCATGGTACTAGAGGGAGCTGTAGAGGGCAAAAACTGTAGAGGAAGACAGAGATTGGAATACGTCAAGCAAATAATTGAGGACGTAGGTTGCAAGTGCTACTCTGAGATGAAGAGGTTAGCACAGGAAAGGAATTCGTGGCGGGCCGCATCAAACCAGTCAGTAGACTGATGATCAAAAAATAAAAAATAAAAAGAAAAGGACTGTCATCAACTCACCACACCCAGTTTCAAAGGTAACTAACGCTCACGACCGTTACCGCGTGTATTTAAAGGAAACTCGGCTTTCATTCTTACAGTGGTGCCACTCTGATGCGAAATTTGAATAGACATTATCTTTCAGATGTAGAGACACGCCTACCAACTTTCGTTTATGTTGCACAAATCTTTCTTATTTTCCGATTTTTTTGTCAGTGTATATTCTTCCTCATTGATTTTTTTAATTGTATCCACAGCGATGTATAATGTTGTTCTCTTCCTCGCAGTCGGTTCCACCAGAAAATAAAAAAAATGTGTGTTCTGATCAATAAAATTTCTGGCGTGCATCCGCATAAATTTCCCTTCTTATGCACCTGCTCGTCTGAAATTTGATGGAATAGTCATTGCGCCGCGAAAATATGGTGATGCACATCAAGTTGTGTTTTATGTCTTAACGGCTTATGATTAAAACAGCAATGCGGATTACGAATTTGCAATAACAATAAACGAGGCGGAGGAAGGAGGGAAGAGCAGGACAAAGAAGCGGTGGGGGGCGGAGGGGGGGGGGGGTAGTGGTAGCAATCGGATTTAGAGACGGCAGAGGAGGAGATGGAGAGGGGAAAGAAGGACATTAGGTATTAGGATGTATACCCAATTTCCTTACATATTTAGCATTTGTGGAGCATTCAATGTTCAATGTGTGTGAATTCCTAAGGGACCAAATTGCTGAGGTCATCGGTCCCTAGACTTACACACTACTTAAACTACCTTATGCTAAGAACAACACACACATGCGCGACCTAGAACTCGAACCTCCGGCGGGAGAATCCACGCAATCTGTGACTTGGGGCCTCGAACCGCGCGGCCTCTCCGCGCGGCTGTGGAGCATTACCAGATTCGCTAGTGAAATATATTTACATTTGGTTGCTATATAGATGTAAGTTATTCAGACATTTCAAGTAAGGATAAAACATGAAAATCTCCTCAAGCCGCCCCACGGTGTATGAGGAAGTATACTCATGGTAAAACTGTCATTTACCTCATCCCGATTTCATTTGCAAATGGTGTGGAGGAGTTCACTGTCTGTAACGCCTTCTTACGCAAGCGACTTCCTGGTTAAAATCGACTACTCGAAGAGCTTGCGCCCTTCGTGCCTGCCTGTAAATCAACTACCAACCACTACGCGAGTATGTCTGTGGCGTCAATGATTTATAGGTTGTGCCGACTTTGAAATTCTAAATTTCCGAGTAAGGTGGTCACTGCGCAAGCGCATACACAGGTGGACTGTAGCAGCGTCTACTTATATCGGAAGCTAACCTATTCAGTTCTAGCTCATTCCCATTATAGAAACGGATTTTGTGCTTTCGTGCCTCCTTAATCTTTACTGTGTTGTTTGCTTTCTTTTTGTGGCACAATGAAAAGGTTGCACGAGTGTTGGCACTTATCCTCCTAGTGTTCGCCTACAAGAGAGACGAAACAACTGAAAGGTATTTTCGTTTCACTGAGCAAAAAGCTACATTATGCTACACTATTTGTAAATAAAATATAGTAAATAGATAAACGTGGATAACGAAAATGATTTCATTAGTGAGAAAGTCAGAATTATTTGCTAAGAAATATAATGTTTCATGTTATTTGGCACTTAACAAGAAACTGAGAAACAATTACTAAAGTAAAGCGGATCTGTCTCCTGTTGAAATTCAGAAAACAGCTGCGCTTTACTTTAGTCTCGTGTTGAAATTCCGAAACCCGCTAGAATCGTTTTCCCTAGCGGGTTTTTAATTTATTAGTGGCGTGAAGGACGAATGGAGGCTCAGGACAGCATGAAATAATGTTGTAGACAAAATTTGCATCACCCGAGGAAATGCCTAAATTGGCGTCAAATCGGTGGTGGTTTTAATAAAGAAAACTTTCTACAGCAAGAGTGGTTCGTTGCCTTCATATAAAAATATGGACATTTGGCTGCGATTGCCCACAATTGCACTCTCCCCCCAGCCTCTGTCTTTTTTCTATCCAGTCACTAGTCTGCTTTTGTTCACTTCAGTTCTCTTGAGGTCCTTCCTTACTTCTTTGAACCATTTATCAGATATATTAAAAAATCTGCTCCATTAGTCAGGTTTCTTACATTCTGTATAGATGTCTACAGAACTTATTGATTCCATCAGCAGCTCATTACCCCCGTATAACTCTTCCCTTCCTCGAAATCTGTACAGTCCGTCTAGTATCCTAGGACCCATTACCTTGCGATGGATTTTGCACTCAAACATCTCGGATTCTCTCAGTCCACCCTTTCCTGTCATTTTGAGGCATTCACTTGCGTACAGATGTTCTGTTTTGATCACTGTGTTATAGTGTCAGAGTTTACTTTTCCCTGAGATTGCTTTTCTGTCATACAAGACACGCGTCTTACGGAAATTACCAGCCATGTTCTCTCCCCTGCTGTCGTTGACTCCTTACTCGCTGGTTCTCGTCTGCACTATCTCACCAAAAGTATCTGAATCCGTGCACTTTTTCTGTTTTACCATTCTCTGTCGTTAGCTCATGAGGTGTTCGGATGTTGGTTACCTGCTTCGTTTTCTCGAAGGAAATTTGTAGGCCAGCTTTTTATGCCTGTTCGCTCACCATGGTTACCTCTTCCGTAGTTGTTTCCGCGTTTCGTAACAGGATCACCAGGTCATAGATGAAGGTAGGGCTATTGACTCTAACACAGTTCTCTGAGCCTACAACGTGAACTTTCTTCACTAGCTCCTTTGTGTTTAATTCCTTTTCTATTCTCGGATGACTTTCTCTGACACACACAATCGAAGAGTACTGGGGACAGTCCAATATCCTGCCCGACTCTGGTTTTAATTAAAAACTCATTGAAGAACTCTCCCATGAATTTACTTTCGAATGTGTTTGTATCAGAGTTTGCTTGATGAATTCCATTCTTTTATATCCACTCCAGATTTTATTAAGATGTCAAACAATACTTTCCGGTCGACCGAAGACCACTGCCAGATTGTTAGAGACATAATTTTCCAATGTCCCTTTCAGGCTGCAAATCTACTACTGTCATTTCTGTGTCCACCTTGATGTTTGCCAAGTTGTTTATCTACGTGCTCGACCAGTCTACCCTGCAGTGCTTTGGAGAGTACACGTGAGAGTACACGTGAGATACGATAGAAATGCCACGATGATTGTTGACGTCAGTTCTGTCACCCTTTTTGTATGAGAGTTGACTCCACTTCACTTTTCATTCACCAGGTATTATTCCAGTTGCCCAGATCTGTTCCTTCTCTTGACTTAGGGCATTAATGGTGATTTGCTCTCCTCTTTTAAACATTTTCTTTGTGATCCAGAATTCCCCAGAGGCTTTGCTGTTCTTCAGTTCCGCGATAATCTTTCGAAGAGCGTCAGAAGTAGAAGCAGCCGAATTTTTGTTTCTTTATTCTAGAATGATTCTTGGTCATTTTTGCAGGGCTCTGAGGACTGAAGGAATGTCGCAAACTACTTGTCTGGGATCTCACAGTTTTGTTTACTGTCCACTGTCATATTTCCATCGTTTCTGTTGAAGTTAATAGCCATTTACAAGATGTGTGAAGGTCCTGTAAAAGTACCTGCTATTTTCTCTTTTGAATTCTGACTCAATGATTTCTATTTCTTTCATGACTTTGGGATTTTTGGCATCACGAAGACTTTTTTCAGTCTGCTTTCGCACTTCTTTGTAGTCTAAGATATTGTTTTGTCACAGTACCATGTTTTAGAGGCTGTTACTCTTTGATCGACAGCCTTTACACGTCTCCAGTCCACCGTGAGTGTTTACGCCCTCTTTATAAGATCGTAGTGTGTGCCACATTCTTTGCGGATATCCTGTAAGATCTATGTTTGTCTTTGCTGTAATACCTCTTGAAAATTAGCTTTGTTTTGCTTTAGCTCGGGGTTGATCATTATAACTTTATTCTGAGGCAGATTTTTTCCTTATTTAATGGAAGAAGTTCAACTTTTACGTGGGTCAGGAAGTGATCTGAGTCAAGTCTGGCTCCTTTCCTCTTTTCTACATTCATAATTTCCTTAACACACCTTTTTGATATTGCACCGTGATCCAACTGAAATTCAGAAAGATCTTCTCAAGAAAGTTTTCCTTTTTCCTGAGATGTCTTTTAAAAAGAGTAGACATAAATTGAAGGTCAAAGGTGTCTCACGCGTCAGTAAGTTTTCTGTCATTTTTATTTGTTCTATTGTGGGCAGCGTTGTTGCCAATAATATTCTAAAGTCGCTGTTCCATCCCAACTTGCCCATTGAAACCGCACATTAGAATTTTGGCATTGCCAGTTGGGGTACTTTTTATTTCGCTCTCTATCTGGTCCCAGAACGCGTTTACCTTTTCAGGTTTCTTCTGCTGTCATCAATTATGGGTGCATGGGCACTGCATCAGTTCTACCTTTTGTTTGCATGTTTGAATATTAGAGAAGAGAAACTGTTAGAATGGGAGTTGAAGTCTGTTATGGACTCAATTATTTGTTTGTGAACACAGAACACTGTGCAGAAAGCTGTAGATTTGCTCCGATCATTTGCCGGTATTTACGCAAGCGCCTCTAAGTAAAGGTGTTAGAATCTCTGAATCTGGCCTTTGGTAACGCAAGTAACAGAATGTTCTGTTCTTCCATCTCACCTAGAGGTCGTTTCAATTTCCCAGATTGAAATAGAGTTTGTGTGTTGACCGTTGCAAAGCGACTCTTTTTTGCTAGTAAATTAGACCCTGTTACATTGACTAGTGTATTAATTTTTTTTAAATGGCTTCTAGGTGGTTCCCATTCCATCTTGCATGCTGGTACAACTGCCCAGAATCCGAAGGCCTGTGTGCGTCGCATAAAGGGATGGTCGGTTAGTTCTTTGTAAAAGTGTTTCCATCATGCTTACTGTTACTTCTCAGTACGTTTGGGAAGAACTACGGTTGTAAGCCGAAAAGCCATTTCTTCCTCAAATGGTTCAAACGGCTGTGAGCACTATGGGACTTAACTTCTGAGGTCATCAGTCCCCTAGAACTTAAACCTAACTAACCTAAGGACATCACACACATCCATGCCCGAGACAGGATTCGAACCTGCGACCGTAGCGGTCGCGCGGCTCCAGACTGTAGCGCCTAGAACCGCTCGGCCACCCCGACCGGAACATTTCGTCCTCCCTCTTTCCTGTTAGCAATGTTCCTCTTCTACCGTCGAGGCCGTCCAGTGGTTCCTTTTCTTCCTCAATTGACACGCAGCTGCTTATTTGGCCAAGTCTTAGCTACACGTACCCTGTATATCTGCAGAAGCATTTCCCATCAGACACTGGGACGCGGCGATCGGGGTTGAGGGCCTCCATCCCAGTATCTCGCGTAGGGTTAAGTCCAACCCTTAGTTCAGAGCTAAACCCCGACGTAAGCTAACTGGACGCGGATAGTTATAAAAGAAAGGGAAAGAATACAAAACTCAGCACTGTTTAAGAACGGCATGGAAGTACTACTGAACAGATATGCGACAGTGAACAAACCTGAGTTCGACCACCAAGACAGAACAAGTCCGTAAAAGTATAATAAATCAGATCCTTGAATATTATCAGCTTAGATAAAGAAACTGTGCGGGACAGTAAGATTAGGGATTTTCAAAACCGGTGGTCACCAAATTCTAAGTGGTGAAATTATCAGCTGTAACTTGGAAAAAACTAGTCCGCCGCTCGTGGTCTCGCGGTAGCGTTCTCGCTTCCCGAGCACGGGGTCCCGGGTTCGATTCCCGGCTGGGTCAGGGATTTTCACCTGCCTCGAGATGACTGGGTGTTTGTGTTGTCCTCATCCTTTCATCATCATCCAGGATAGTGGCGAAATTGGACTGAGCAAAGATTGGGTAATTGTACGGGCGCTGATAACCACGCAGTTGAGCGCCCCACAAACCAAACATCATCATCATCATCATCATCATGGAAAAAACTAGTGATTACTTAGAATTTTATGTTAAATAAAAGACAGGCACTTCTACTGAGAAAGTTAAGCAAGGAATGACAAGCGACGACCGCTGTAAGACAAAGTGCGCTCGCTGAATCCATATAATAGCATCTTTATAGCATGTTAATTAGATGAATTTGAAATCTCACCAAAACGAGAGCACATCTCTTGATTGACTCGAAGCAATAATTCTATCTGGGAAAACGACGCCAACTCGAAGACAAAAAAATGGTTGACAGCTAGCAGAATTTTAGAAACTGTGATAATTCTCCGCATCATGCTTTCTTCGGTGCACTTCCATTTATGTCATAAATTGAATGAAGATATAAGGAAACGGTTCCTGTTTTGACACCGTACCCATCACGACGTGGGAAGAACCCCAGATCATCCTGCCAGGAGAAACTTTCAGTCATGGCTAACCAGAGTATTACTGGCCTGCAAACGCTACCGCCATTCATCCCAGAATGTAAGAGACAAAGTTAGCTTCTCTTGAGGGATACGTCATACGTCACGAGGCGGCGGAGAGACTTCAACCAGTGGTAGTTGGTGTTTGACACAGCGTGCTGGAACGGTCAGTTAACCGCCAAGTTAATCGCAAGCGCGAGCACACGACGCAAAACAGACATACGCAGTCGTTTACCCTCGGCGCTGTGTGTGAGTCGATAGTACGCGGGCGAAGTAAAAAACTGGAATAGCAGTCTCTAGCAACCGTTACGGTACAGTGAATTTTTTTCGTATTGGTTGCATGAGTTCTGGCGCAGTTATCGTCTGAATTGTTGCTATCATATTTACTTGTGGTTGTTTCTGCTGATGTAGTTTTATTTAAGCACACAGTAGTTCTAAGTATGGTTCTGTTCTGGATTTTTCTTTTATTCACATCAGGTATTACAAAGCCTCCAAGTACGAGAGGTTTTAGTTTATTACAGACTTGCTGGCTCATCCCTTTTTAGCCCGGTGATCAGGCAGTCACGATTTATGTTGTATTGTTATGCATGTTTCATTGTACATTTCTTCTTTCAATTGACTGTTTTAGAATTGCTGACAGAATTGACTTTCGTGTATCCGTATATGTGAGAATGTGATCTTGATTTTTAAGAAACGGGTTCGGTTTAACTCATGATGAAACTTTTATGGAACTCTTTTAAGTACACCCGTCTCGAAGATTTTCGTAAGGGCGATGAAGACCCTGATATTGAGCACCGAACAATCACCAGCAGCATCATCGTCATTGTCTAGAATTTGTGACGAATTCCACGTCCGTAGGATTCTACCGATAATTCTGTCCAGCATTTTCCTTCACGTGGCTATATTTATGTGATCGCCTCTCAAATCTATCCACACGCATATTCACAGATACTCGAATGTTGTTCACTATTATGACTGAATAGAGTGGCTGATATCCAATCATGCTCTCACTATAGCAGGTCTTTTTTTCAATTCCAAACGCCATTTTGCACATTTCTCCTCAGCTGCTAAAGTTTTCACCAAATACAGTCCTCTTCAAGCTATCCCGTATTTTGTAACAATTTCCCAAGTTACCACGCTGTATGGAACGGAAACACCTACAAACAGCCTCACAGTGGTCCATTTATCACACTTCCTTGAGACAGTGTTCTGCCGACTATGATTTCAATGTATTAGCTATTACGCAACCTCTGTAGACAAAACTTGCTATTCCGACAGGATTAAGTAGGTCTACACATCAGTTAACTGTAGTCTGACATAGGGACTGATGACCTGAGCAGTTTGGTCCCATAAGATCTTACCACTAATTTCCAAAAGATTTTCTTGTAGTCTGACAGCATCAGATTTTCCTACTGTGCTGTTTTGCTAGAGTTCAATTCACCTTAATTGATTAAGGGACCAGTATTTCGAGAGCGATTCCGGTGAAGTTTGACCTTTGCTAGTTGGTCTGCGTACACGCAGGGGCTGGCCCACATGCAGGAGCAAACCCATGGCATCAGAAGCCATGTCTCTCTTATCTGTCACGTGACAAGCTATGCCTCTCTCATATGTCATACGAGACACCGTGTCCCTCCTCTCCCTTTCCTCTTCTCTTCAGCCCATCAAAACATAAGATGGCAGAACGTAGACTAGTTGTGGTTTGTAGTCCCGACTACCGCTGCCTACCAACTCCTCCGATCACATCCCCGTACTTTACGATTCACTAAAATGAAACAACCAATTATAATGGAGCACCGAAGGACAGAAATCTATAATGTGCTGAAAAGTACACAAACATTCAGATTTTTTTCACCATGCTCAAAAGCATCTGAATGATCTGAATCAGTTATCAAAAACAGGGCCAGATTAAGGGAAATATTGCTCACTATGTTTTCAGCCAACATTAAGTAAAATCGGTTTTCAGAAATTACTGCAACCAGTCGCCTTTTATGTAGATGTATTTTATGGTTAAATACATCTACATAAAAGGCGACTGGTTGCAGTAATTTCTGAAAACCTTTTCACACCACAGTCGCAGTGTTCCACATCCACAATGGATAAAAGTCTTATTAAGTAAAATCACCATTCACATCCGTAAATTTCATCACAATCTATAACACAATCATTGTGGTAATAACGAATTATAAATATGAAGGTGTTGCTTCAGATACCATCCCACAAAAATTCAAAATGGAAGACAAAATCATCTGCCGCTTTACACACCTGTCGCCTGTCACAAACAGAAGGCAGCGTTCATACTCCGAATTTCTTGAGGTTGGATTCCACTATCGCTGTGCTCAATGACTGCGAAATAATTACAATAAGGAATGAACAGTGCAAACAGTTGAATATCAATCTTTATTTTATTGCAGATCTAGCTACATTTCACCTATAGCATAGCCATCATCAGTATTTAGCGCGAGAGTTTTTTGAAATGTGTGCCCTATTAAAACTGATATGCTGGATTATGACTCCAAGTCTGTCCCTAAAATCCTTATTTTTTAAATTATATCACAAGCCCAACTATGCAGGATTTTTACATCTCGCAAATATAACAATTTTATGCTCATATAAGAATTTTAGGTTTACTCTTGCGGTCACCATGCAGCTCAGCAATTTTAATATGGCTTGCATTTCAGTAAATGTCATGCCAAGCACTGATGGTGGCTATACCACAGCTGAAATCTAGCTTCATTGGCAGTCATATTCAGACTGATACAAGACTGTCTGTTATGTTCCTCCTTGATTATAACATTCGATCTGCATGGCACACTTGGTGTTAGGCTCAGGGGACCCTCAAACAAATTAATTCACACTTATAAATTGTTGTATGGTGCTTGTAAGAGTCAAAATGTTAAAACATGTCCATTAAGACATGTCAGCAACAAAAAATCGCGATGTTCACATCAACTACCACAATGTTATTTTGCACAGACGGACACACACAGAGGAGCATGTGTGCATGTGCAGATACACACACCCATCAAACTGCTGACTGAAACATGATTGTGAACTAAACCTTATTCTTTTTTCACGCCTAAATATTTACAGAAGACAAGTTTGGCCTAAAAGATCGTTACTAGCCTCACCAGGTAAAAATACACGTTAGGCAAGATACTACCCTAAATATGGCACTCCGTCTTCAGGCCACGAGTGGCCTGCCGGGACCATCCGACCGCCGTGTCATCCTCAGTCGAGGATGCGGATAGGAGGGGCGTGGGGTCAGCACACCGCTCTCCCGGTCGTTATGATGATATTCTTGACCGAAGCCGCTACTAATCGGTCGAGTAGCTCCTCAATTGGCATCACGAGGCTGAGTGCACCCCGAAAAATGGCAACACCCTAAGCAGGCACAAAATGTATGCTAGAAGAATGTTATTATTTAGGTCTACTCTTGATGAGATATACAATGCATCCTCAAATTATATATTTCCACGTTATTTTGTTCTATGAGTGTTACAATGACGTCTAAATATGTGGAGGATGTTGAAATTTCAATCTGATTCTGAGGCATACAATGTACTGCCCTCACCCACCCTTATACAAGTTTTCCAACAATGTTTCGCCACCAGTTTATGGGAGGTAAACATAATGTAACACTATAAAAATAATCTACGTTATTAACAGATTACTGTTGCTTTTTATTTGCGTTTGTGCGAGCTACAGTAGAGATGACACACAAAACGAACTTAAGGTAAGCAGCAGTACTTACCATTGGGAACTGTGATGCCGGGCCTCTCTGAACCTCTATTCCTATAGTCGACTACTAAATAACACCAACATCTAATAAAATATGCAGTGCAAAAATACCACAAATAACATAACTATACACCATTTTATGTTTTATGACTTAAGCTGCAGTACCCAAGGAGAATATCTGTTTTGTATACACACAAAACAACAAAAGACAACAACAGTGTTGAAACGTCACTAGTGACAATGGTGCAATAAGACAGAGTCGACATCTCGAAAATATTATTATTTGTCGACATACACAGGTTGCAGTCAACGAACTTAGGAGCGAAATGAAATTGTAATATTTGTGATATTTTGGGCGCAAATCACACTTTGCAGGCAGAGTGACCTTTCAGATTAAATACATCAATAACTAAATTGTCTTGCTTACTAAAATACACACATCTTGCATAGTGGCACTCCCGCTAAACATTAGAACAAAAAAAGTTCAAATGCGTGTGAAATATTATGGGACTTAATTGCTAAGGTCATCAGTCCCTAAGCTTACACACTACTTAACCTAAATTACCCTAAGGACAAACACAGACACCCATGGCCGAGAGAGGACTCGGGCCTCCGCCGGGACCAGCCGCACAGTCCATGACTGCAGCACCCGCTCGGCTAATCGCGCACGGCAACACGAACATATGAACGCAAATCTAGAATGTGTGTTATGTGAATATTTTCACTCACTTTCTGAGTTTGAGTGATTTCACTTACGTGTAACACGTATATTTTTGAGTATTTTGCTTCCCAGGAACGTGGCACAACCACTGGCAGCTGCACCAGTGTGAAGAGGCGGCCGCGCCACCTCCTCGCTCCTGCCAGCACCAGGAGGCTGCAGTGGACTACAGGCTGTTTGAGAACGCTGGATTCGGTTTTAAAGTAATGGATGGCGTACCACTTTTTCAGTAAACTGGAATGCAAACAGTAACATCACTTAAATTTTTCAGAGTTCCTTTCTTCTTCTCACACCATTAAGGGAACTTTTATGCTCAGCCTTGTGCCCTCAACAGTACACAGCATAATTAGTTATGAGGTAACTGCATCTGAAACCACTTAATCCACAGCAATATTTCAATCAGTTTTTAATGAAAAAAAGAAGCACATATTTAAATGAATATGTATAATGTTTATTTTAACTTTGATGTACCTCCTGTGATATCTTTACGTATCCTTGGTGGTAGGGCTAACCTCTGCTGGTTTGTGTACCCTAGCTGTATACCACTGGTCAAGTTCAACTAACGAAACTACTACAGACTGGATTCACTTGGCAGCATGAATTTATAGCTGAGTCAACTGAAACACTAAAGAGTGGTTTCAGCTGAAACAACTAGTACAAAGTTCAACCCACAGAAACACGACAGGATGGTTTCACTTGAAACGAAAGAATGAATAAATCATTCAGTATGCAAAAATACATCTGACTGTGCTGACTCTTTCCATATGGCTGCTCCCACGGACTTGTTCCACTAGAAAGAAATGAATGAATCATAATCCAACCGATATACACTCATGCTCATAAATTAAGGATAATGCTGATACATGGTGGGTGATTGGCGGGTTTAAATCACTTCGGGGTATGACCACGCGGTGCATTTGACATGCGGTCGTCGCACGGTGGCGCTGGTAGCAGTCCACATACGCAGACGTGTGTTGGTGCATGTCAGAGTATGGTGCAGCGAGTAAGTGTGCAGACTTTTTCAGACGTTCTAATGGTGACTTTCTGTTGAAAATGGCTCAAAGAATACATATTGATGACGTTATGAGGGGTAGAATACTAGGGCGACTGCAGGCTGCACAAACACAGCAGGTCGTAGCACGGGCCCTCCCTGTGCCACAAAGTGTGATCTCAAGATTATGGTAAAGATTCCAGCAGACAGGAAACGCGTCGAGGCGCTACAGTACAGGACGTCCACAGTGTACAACACCCCAAGAAGACCGATATCTCCGCATTAGTGCCCGCAGACGGTCACGGAGTACTGCAGGTAGCCTTGTTCGGGACCTCAATGCAGCCACTGGAACAGTTGTCTCCAGACACACAGTCTACAGACAACTGAACATACATGAAGACCTGTGAGGTGCATTCCACTGACCCGTGGTCACAGGAGAGCCCATAAAGCCTGGTATCAAGAACACAGTACATGCTCGTTGGAGAAGGGTCCCAGTCTATGTTCACGGACGAGTCCAGGTATAGTCTGAACAGTGATTCTCGCCGGGTTTTCATCTGGCATGAACCAGGAACCAGATGAAATGGAAATGAAGTCCCATGCTTCTTTACAGAGCGTAGGGGAACGATGCGGGAGACCCGCACCGCCTTACTAGGCAAGGTCCTAATGGAGGTGGTTTGCCGTTGCCTTCCTCCGACCGTAATGGGGATTAATGATACCAAACCCTTAATGTCATTGAATGGGACCTGTATGGAGGTCGTGGTTTGATGGTATGGGGTGAGAATATGGTTGGTGCACATACACCCCTGCATGTCTTTAACAGAGGAACTGTAACAGGTCAGGTGTGTCGGGACGTCGTTTTGCACCAGTATGTCCGCCAGTATGTCAGGGGTGCAGTGGGTCCCACCTTCCTCCTTATGCAGGATAACGGACGACCCCACCGAACTGCCATCATGGAGGAGTTCCTTGAAACAGAAGATATCAGGTGAATGGAATGGCCTGCCTGTTCTCCAGACCCAAATACCATCGAGCACGTCTGGGTTGCTCTCGGTCGACTTATCGCTGCACGTCTTAAAACCCCTACAACACTTCAGGAGCTCCGACAGGCACTGGTGCAAGAATGGGAGGCTATATCCCAGCAGTTGCTCGACTACCTGATCCAGAGTATGCCAACCCGTTGTGCGGCCTGTGTACGTGTGCATGGCGATCATATCCCATGCTGATGTCGGGGTACAAGGGCAACGTATCGCCAATACCGTGGACTTATAGATCTGCGTCGTGCGTGTTCCCTATGTGTCCATGTTATTAGTGCCAGTTTTGTGTAGTGCCACGTTGTGTAGCACCACGTTCTGCAGTTATCCTTAATTTATGAGCATGAGTGATTAAATATACAACTGACTGCCGAGACTGTTTTCATTCTGTTGCTACCATAAAGTGCTTCAAAGGAATGAACGGGTAATTCAACCGATAGATAAAACTGTAACTGAATAAATAAACTGTTTTCCAGCAAGTGATAGAATTGATTGTTGTCATTCGATTGTTCCCGTCATTATTTTTCACATCTGCCTCATCTACTGTACTGCCTCATCACTAAATTTCATCTCACATGTGTCCACACAACATCAAATAAAATGTACGTTGACTGTTATACTCTGCTAACCACCATTCTATACTAACCATTATTCTCTACTGGCGATCATCTTCCAATGACCATCATTCTCCGTCTTGTACACTGAGTATCATCCCAACAGCGTACTTTATTTGACCACTGTCTCCTCCACCCTCTGGTACGAAGTGTAATGCTAATAGTGGTCAGATATTTCCACATCTACTTCATCTACTGTACTGCGTCATCATTAAATTTCTTCTCACATATGTGAGGCCTCATCATCATAGTTAGTAAGTTTCTTCTTTACCCATATTGCTTACTTTAGTGTGGCAATAACATTATAATATATTACAGAAGGAATGAAAGCAATGCCCGGTAGCTGACACCATATTTAGCTGACATCCATCAGTTGTTGACATTTTCTTGTAGACTTTCACGATGGATGTATACTGAACAAGTTTCCAGAAAGCTATGTAAAACTATGTTATGCAGAAACTGATAGCTTAATTCATCACATCAAAAATTTAATACATTTACGAGGATTTCAGAGTGATGTCCACAAGTGGTTCGGTAATTCAGGTTCCCTGTAAGTAACGGACAGTATATTCTGATGGTGAGTAAAAAGAAGTTGTATTAATGAGCCGGCCGGTGTGGCCGATCGGTTCTAGGCGCTTCAGTTTGGAACCGCGCGACCGTTACGGTCGCAGGTGCGTTCCTGCCTCGGGCATGGATATGTGTGATGTCCTTAGGTTAGTTAGGTTTAAGTAGTTCTAAGTTCTAGGGGACTGATGACCTCAGATGTTAAGTCCCATAGTGCTCAGAGCAATTTTTTTTTTTTTTTTGTATTAATGAAAGACGAAACGAGTGGTGAACCTATTATGGAATTTGTCAGTCTCTGATGAAAAATGTATGCCCTCGATACCGAGTACGGGCACATATTTCACAGCGAAATGGGTATAAATCAGTTGTCCATTAACAGATTGAACATTAATGATCGGAGGCAATGCATATTATTTGCGTAAGTTCAGAAATCTGTGCAGCATATAATTCAATCGAAACAGAACGTTGTTTCTATTACTAGCCAACACCAACTAGCTTTGGCTGCACGAGACAATAAATAAGGCAAATACCTTGGCTTACATTGTTCTTATTTGGCCTAACGAGGCTGAATGGAAATTTTGTTCCAGATCTCCTTTCCATAGAAAAATCTGAGGTACCAGGAATCTAATTCGGGTCCTACTTCACTGAAGCATTGACGCTAAACATTTAGCCATTTAGATGATCGATGTCATTGTGCATACCTGAAAATGTAACAACCGTGACAATGATGATGAATAATCCCCTTTGCTCTCTCTCCCTCTCTCCCTCCCTCCCTCTCTCTCTCTCTCTCCCTCTCTCTCTCTCTCTCTCTCTCTCTCCCTCTCTCCCTCTCTCTTGTGCTTACTACAGTGAGGCAACAACGTTATATTATATCACAGAGGGAGCGAAAAGGTATACAGCTTTCCCCAGTATCTGAGATTGTCTCGCTGATGTATAAACTTCTGTAAATTTTCAGGCAGCAACATTATAGCATATTACGAAGGCAATGAAAGAAATAAAGTTTTCCCCAGTACCAGTAGCTGACATCATCTCTCTGCTTTATATACCATACAAAACTTTCAGGGAACAACAGTATAACGCATTATAGAGGGATTTAAAGGAACGTTATTCTCTACCTGACGTCATATATCTGATTTATACACGACAGTAAACGTCCAGGCAAAAACATAATAATATATTACAGAAGAATAAAAGAAATACAATTTCCTCCAGTAACTGCCAAGTCTCTTTGATTTATACACCTCTGCAAATTCTCTCCCTCTCTCTCTCTCCATTATTTATTTTAATGAGGCTGAGGCAGCAACACTATATTACAGGTGACATGAACGGAATACAGTTTTCACTTTCAGTTTCCACTGTGTAACAGAAGAAGATGACAACGATTTGAACACCAATATGAAATAAATATCTTACCATGGGGTCACTATAATGTCTGGCTTTGATGTCCGATGAGTTTATGATCTGGAAATAATATTGTTAATTTTGTTAATTCTTGTCCAAACGTGCACTGGAAGTTAGATCAGCAGTAGTGTTTATATGTGTTTTGCAACCAGTTTTTATTTGTTTAGAAGATTTAAATATGTGGTACTGAGATCGAACTATGGTCGTCTAACCTATAATTTATTTCAGTAGTGCCAATTAAGTGAGCTGCACGCATTTTAATAAGATGTGTAGACAGTTTATATGTGGAAATATTTCTTTTGAAGGTCCATTCTGCTTTCAAAGTTTGGAACTGAATCTTGTTGTTAACAAGTGCAGTATGTGTGGAACTACTCAAACGTCGATGGTGAGTGAAAAAAATACATGTACCTGATGTGCCACAGAGACAAGTTGTTTCGTTCGACTGCAAGAACCAGCTAATCTAAAAAACAGTCGAATGATCGAGTGACTGTTGAAATCTGTCAGTTGTCCCATTTGTTGTTGTTGTGGTCTTCAGTCCTGAGACTGGTTTGATGCAGCTCTCCATGCTACTCTATCCTGTGCAAGCTTCTTCATCTCCCAGTACTTACTGCAACCTACATCCTTCTGAATCTGAATCTGCTTAGTGTTTTCATTTCTTGGTCTCCCTCTACGATTTTTACCCTCCACGCTGCCCTCCAATGCTAAATTTGTGATCCCTTGATGCCTCAGAACATGTCCTACCAACCGGTCCCTTCTTCTTGTCAAGTTGTGCCACAAACTCCTCTTCTCCCCTATTCTATTCAATTCCTCCTCATTAGTTATGTGATCTACCCATCTAATCTTCAGCATTCTTCTGTAGCACAACATTTCGAAAGCTTCTGTTCTCTTCTTGTCCAGACTATTTATCGTCCACGTTTCACTTCCATACATGGCTACACTCCATACAAATACTTTCAGAAACGACTTCCTGACATTTAAATCAATACTCGATGTTAACAAATTTCTCTCCTTCAGAAACGCTTTCCTTGCCATTGGCAGTCTACATTTTATATCCTCTCTACTTCGACCATCATTAGTTATTTTGCTCCCCAAATAGCAAAACTCCTGTACTACTTTAAGTGTCTCATTTCCTAATCTAATTCCCGCAGCATCACCCGACTTAATTCGACTAGATTCCATTATCCTCGTTTTGCTTTTATTGATGTTCATCTTATATCCTCCTTTCAAGACACTGTCCATTCCGTTCAACTTGTCTTCCAAGTCCTTTGCTGTCTCTGACAGAATTACAATGTCATCGGCGAACCTCAAAGTTTTTATTTCTTCTCCATGGATTGTAATACCTACTCCGAATTTTTCTTTTGTTTCCTTTACTGCTTGCTCAATATACAGATTGAATAACATCGGGGAGAGGTTACAACCCTGTCTCAATCCCTTCCCAAACACTGCTTCCCTTTCATGCCCCTCGACTTTTATAACTGCCATCTGGTTTCTGTACAAATTGTAAATAGTCTTTCGCTCCCTGTATTTTACCCCTGCCACCTTCACAATTTGAAAGAGAGTATTCCAGTCAACATTGTCAAAAGCTTTCTCTAAGTCTACAAATGCTAGAAACGTAGGTTTGCCTTTTCTTAACCTTTCTTCTAAGATAAGTCGTAAGGTCAGTATTGCTTCACGTGTTCCAACATTTCTACGGAATCCAAACTGATCTTCTCCGAGGTCGGCTTCTACCAGTTTTTCCATTCGTCTGTAAAGAATTCGCGTTAGTATTTTGTAGCTGTGACTTATTAAACTGATAGTTCGGTAATTTTCACATCTGTCAACACCTGCTTTCTTTGGGATTGAAATTATTCTTCTTGAAATCTGAGGGTATTTCGCCTGTCTCATACATCTTGCTTACCAGATGGTAGAGTTTTGTCAGGGCTGGCTCTCCCAAGGCCGTTAGTAGTTCTAATGGAATGTTGTCTACTCCCGGGGCCTAGTTTCGACTCAGGTCTTTCAGTGCTCTGTCAAACTCTTCACGCAATGTCGTATCTCCCATTTCATCTTCATCTACATCCTCTTCAATTTCCATAATATTGTCCTCAAGTACATCGCCCTTGTATAGACCCTCTATATACTCCTTCCACCTTTCTGCTTTCCCTTCTTTGCGTAGAACTGGGTTTCCATCTGAGCTCCTGATATTCATACAAGCGGCTCTCTTTTCCCCAAAGGTCTCTTTAATTTACCTGTAGGCAGTATCTATCTTACCCCTTCTGAGATCTCTAAATCCTTACATTTGTCCTCTAGCCATCCGATTAGTAGTGGAAGTATCTGATCACCAGTTACCCTGCATATTGTTGGGTTGAGAATGATGGTCAGTGGAAAATGACAGACAATGTACGTAATTTTTTGATGTTGTTTGCACACACGTGAAATGAAATTTAATGGCGATCGTCAGTGAAGAATGATGGTTAATGAAGAACGATGGTCATTGGAGATGGATTGTGGAGAATCATGGTCAGCAGAAAATTTACAGGGTGATACAATACAGTTTTGTGATCCATTAGCTGACATCCCCCAGTATCTGATATCCACCAGAATTCGACATCATCTCTCTGATTTATACCTCTATGCAAAAGGCAGACTAGCATTTGCAAACAGGGAATTCCTCGCCAAAAGGATTCTACTAGTATCAAACATAGGCCTTAATTTCAGGAACAAATTTCTGAGAAAGAACGTTTGTATGACAGTGAATCATGGACAGTGGCACAGCCATAATAGAGCAGAATCGAAGCGTTCGAGATGTGGCGCTACAGAAGAATCTTGAAAATTAGCTGGTCTGATAACATGAGGGATGAGGAAGCTCCTCACAGAATCGGTGAAGAAAGGAACACGTGGAAAATACTGACAAGAAGGAGGGACCGGATGATAGGACTTGTGTTAAGACATCAAGGACATACTTCTATGGTACTAAAGGGAACTGGGGAGAGTAGAAACTGTAGAGTGCAATGTGTCACCTTTATTCCCCTGTATGGGTTTTGTTATTTTAAATTTGTTCCTGATAGTAAAATGCTCTCGAAGGAAGGGTACTTTGCATTGCCAATAAGAAAAGAAAAGATGTAATCATAAAACTGACAAGAAAGTATTAGCTTTGGTAGTCTTTTCTTATGGCGTAAAATGATTTTTACTCATATGAGTTTACTTTCATTCTCGTGCAAGAATTTGCTTCAGGCCAAGCAGTCGTCGCCGGAAAGCAGCGAGTTTGGTGATGAGAAACCGTGTTGTCGCTAACCAATAATGCAAAGAGATAGTCTTGCAGAGTAACATTAATCACAAACGGATTTCGTTTAGAACATCGGCTGCAGGTGCGACTTGGACATGTTGAATTGAGAAAACGATAACAGGCTTATGGCACGTGATCATCGCTCACCGATATGACTACTTCCAACTAATTTACAGTCAAAAAATTATAGAAAACGAACTTCACTTCTACAGAAATAGAGGGTTTTGCACTATGCTGCCGAAATAAAGAGGAAATAATTCAAACAGCATTATTATTTAACACAGAACGCAAGTTACAGGAATGGTACAACGTTAATTTTCTGGGACGTAATCTTATCTCTAATGCCGAAATGTCATGTTCAGTAGCGGTATCTGTTTTAAATGATGTGTGTTGTGATAAGAAGACAGAGATTGTAAAAAATCCAACAGATAATTGAGAATGTATCTTGCAGGTAATACTCTGAGGTGAAGAGGTTCGTCCAGGAGAGAAATTCGTGGTGGACTACATCAATCCAGTCATAAAAAAAAAAAAAAAAAAAAAAAAAAAGAGAGAGAAAGATTCATCTTTCTGTCTCTCTCTCCAACACTTACTTAAATTAATGAGGCAACAATATTACAATATGCTACAGGATGAATGAAAGGAATAGAGTTTTCCCCATTAGTTTCCCTTGTGTAACAGTAGAAGATGATAATTTACCATTCCCAGTTGCAAACTGAAGTTGATATCCTAAATGTTTTATTGTCTTTAATATCGGATGAGGTACGGATGTAGGAATAAAACTTGTTGCCTTGCTAGTTCTCGAACTTCAGGTTGGAAATTAGATCAGTCGAAGTGATAATGTGTGTTGTTTTTGCTCGAACTAGAAACTATGGCCATCCACTAACTTATAATTTATTTCCGTAGTGACAAGTGAGCTGTTGAAATTTAATAACTTATACAGACAGTTTAGATGTGGAAGTATTTAATTTGAAGTACTATTCCGATTGCAAAGTACGTTTTGCGCTCGAAATCTTACAAGTAATACAATTTTGTTTTGTTACCAAATTCGAAATTTCGAGACCTGCAGTTATACTTGTGTGCAACCTGCGTGTGATCCGATAAATCAGTTTATTTCTTACAAATCATTTTATTTTCGAAACGTTGACTCTGCCTTCTTTCAGCATTGTCTTTGATGATGTTTCATCTCTATCACCATCTTTGATCAGTATGTATCTAGACAAAATAGACATCCTCCTTGTGGTTTGCAGTTTGAATGACATAGCGCAATAAAAACACCTTCTACCTTTTTTCCTTAAACGGTGTTAGAGTACGGCGTGTGTAGTTTTCTTACATTACACAGTACTTTTAGATGTTGGTGTTATTTAGTATTTGATGATAGGAAATAGTTTTAAAGAGGCCTGGCAACCATAGCTCTGATAGGTAAGTATTGCTGCTCTCCTTGAGAGTTCATTTGTGCTTAACTTCCACTACCCCTCTTTTAAACGTGAATAATATCCAGTATTAGGCTGTTAATAACTCTGATTATATTTTATAATAATACAGTATCTTCTCCTCCCATAAACAGGTTATGGAACATCACTTGAAACATTGTAGAACTATTTACAGAAGTGACTAATGAGTCAGTCCATAAAAATTTTTTATAGTGAAGAATAAAAAAATAGCTGACAATATTTCTTTAGCCTGGCACAATTTTATGCAATTCAGATGGAGGTCGCGTGTTTTTTATGTGTGCGTGTGACGTGCGCGTCCATGTGTGTGTGTGTGTGTGTGTGTGTGTGTGTGTGTGTGTGTGTGTGTGTGTGTGTTTATGCGCATGGTGGACGTGAGGGTGTCTTTATGATGAATTTTAGATGAAATGCTGTAGGAGTAAATTTTAACAAATGATTGAGTTTGCTCAGATAGTTTTGAGCATGGTTCAAAAATTAAGATCGTTTGCATACTTTTAGAGCACAGCTAGAGCAGAGCAGAGCTACAACGTGATTGGTTGTTTTATTTTACTGGAGTGCAAAGAACTGGAATGTGGTTGGAGGAGATGAGTGGTGGAGGCGAAGTGTGAGGAGAGGGGAAGAGAAGGGTTACAAACCATTACTGGACTAGTTCCATTTTCTTGAATTTTTAAAATTTGGATTAGTTCTGCCCTCTTGGATTTTTATTGGGGGAGGGGAGGGGTGGAGAGGGGGGGAGGGCAGGGTAGGGGAGGGGTGAGTAGCAGAGGAGATGGAATGGGATGTGAAGTGGCATGTCATGTGATGGATAAGGGAGGAGTGGCTTGCCTTATGCTAGATATAAGGGGTGTGGCTTGTGACATCGTTGTTTGCGCCTGCTTGTAGGCCAGCCCTTGTCCCTGCATATAGGCAACCTGACGACCATAGGTCAAACTGCACTAGAGTTGGTCTAGATGTACTACTAAGGGACACATGGGAAATCTACATCTAGATGCCAGTGACTTGTCACCTGCGTTACCTCGCTTGAGGACTCCACAAGACGTAGCCAAGGAATCACGTAATAAGTTGTGGTCACCACTGCTCTTGTAACGTTCTAGGGATTCCTGTTAGCATTATCCGTCAGACACTCTACGTTAGGTGGCAACCCAAGTCCCAAGCTTCCCATGAACAGTCGGGCCGCTGTCCTGTCACTTACTAGTTTAACACTGTTGTTCAGTCCACCGATCGAGATCAACGATGACCGAACCTTTGGAAACCCTTGTCGCCAGTTTTGTAAAGGCCGCGTCACTGCTGCTGGGGTGGCCGAGTCGCCACGGTTATTACGGTAGGCCGAGTTTGTGAACTCGAGGAACGGCTTCTGGTACAAAACACCGCTAAGACAACTTCTCCCTGCCACTATTACACAGCTGTGCCCCAGGGTCAGTTAACAGAATAGGAGATCGAAGGTTCTACAACGCTCCAACGAATTAGTAACAATGTCACACAAATGGGCAACGGCCTTGCCGCAGTGGATACATCGGTTCCCGTCAGATCACCGAAGCGCTGTCGGGTGTGGCCGGCACTTGGATGGGTGACCATCCGGGCCGCCACGCGATGTTGACGTTTTTCGGGGTGCACTCAGCCTCGTGATGCCAACTGAGGAGCTACCCGACGGAATAGTAGCGGCTCCGGTCACAGAAAACCATCGTAACGACCGGGAGAGCGGTGTGCTGACCACACGCCCCTCCTACCCGCATCCTCAACTGAGGACGACACGGCGGTCGGATGGTCCCGATGGACCACTTGTGGCCTGAAGACGGAGTGGTTTTGCTTCACACAAATGAGTTAAAAGGTTTACTTACCTTTGTGACTAGTTGAATAGTAAAGTCTGCAACGCAAAAAAGGCCCTCAATGGCTAAATGCAAACTTCACAGTATATAGCAAATGCAATTTACAGCAGCTGTCTGTTCACTTCTAAGAGTTCACTAAACGACTTTCCCTGTCTAAGTCAGCCCTGGGCGATAATCTATAACCAAGTGGGCGACAGCTGCTCTTCTGTCTTCCGAATAAGCTTCTGTCCGTTGTCGCCCGGTCATTGGTAGATTGCACTCGGCCAGCAATTGGCCGTGGCGAAGTCGTTATCTTCATCCTCAGCAACGCCCGTGGCGCTGGTGGAACCCTCGCAAGTGGCGAGTCTCTATGGCACTGGCAGCAGCTCGCATCTTTGCGCCTGTGGTGCTTTTGTCCTGACCGCGTCTTGTTCGGACGCCACAGCAAAACCCCCTGAGCCCTCTGATGAACGTTCACTGTGCAAAGCCTGAGGAAGGAAGCAACTTCCCCAACATGTGTCAGCGACGACTAGCATCGCTCCATAAAACTTGTACCATATACAGGGTGAGTCACCTAACATTACTGCTGGATGTATTTCGTAAACCACATCAAATACTGACGAATCGATTCCACAGACCGAACGTGAGGAGAGGGGCTAGTGTAATTGGTTAATACAAACCATAAAAAAATGCACGGAAGTATGTTTTTTAACACAAACCTACGTTTTTTTTAAATGGAACCCCGTCAGTTTTGTTAGCACATCTGAACATATAAACAAATACGTAATCAGTGCCGTTTGTTGCATTTCAAAATGCAGATTTGAGAGGAGCGATGATTACAATAAACTTTCAAGTTTACTTAGCTTGTCATGTTCAGATGGCTCTAGTTCTTATTGTATAGGGGCTGGTTCTTGAAGCTGAAAATCTAACATCAGGTCGTCACTATTGGTTTGAACTATATAAATTGGAAGGTTGTTGTTGCAGAACTTTTTACCTAAATATATTTTCTCACATTTTAGTATATCATACAGTATTTTGATTTTTCACATTAACAAAGCCAAAATTACATTGTTCGCACCTATTACACAAAAATTCGTTCGACCACGTAAGAGGCGAGCTTACGACCCACACACTCTGCGGAAATATTCCAAAGGGTTTACAATTTTTCGTAACGAATGAATTCCTACTAGTTTTCGTTACATTATTATTTTCCATTATTATTTCATAAATGAATCCAGAAATAAACATAGTAAACAGTACAGGATTTCGTAACTGGTAAAAGAAATTTTAGGTGTGCAAATATTTCGTAATTTCAAATGTTTCTAAAAAAATTATTTTAACTGTACATTCAGAACTAGTACTTCTCGATTATATCATCGAAACTAAAATATTTTATAACGTAATTCCCTTTCATAAATTTTAGCTTGAAATATAACATACTGTGTATAAAATTATATGAAAGTTTTCAGATAAGCAACTGAGATAATATTGAGCTGTACAAAATTCGAAAAATAATACTGGTATGGACAACTAATGTCGTGGAAAAGTAATGCTAGATGAGGATGTCCCGTTACACAGTCACACATGATGCGAAACTTATATTCTTCCTTAAGTTTCGTACACGAGGCAAAACTGCCGAATAATGCGGTACCTTATGATATTAGAGTAACCTGCTTAACCTACAAGTTTCGAAACTTGATATACCACGATTTGCGTCATTACCCTTTTATTAGTCTAGAGGAACAAATTGTGTATATTATCAGTGAGTGGTTCGTAACCGTCAACAATTATTTTCCCTCTGTGAAAGGCTTCAATTTACCCAAACGATAACACCTTTTCTTCAGTTTTGTGGAGGTTGTTGCAAAAATAAATCTTCTTCGTACGCTCTTCCTGGGTCTGAAATGAATCCAGAAGACCCCATTCCTTAACAGCTGAAAAAGAAGGAATAGATTCCGTGGGAACCATATCTAACTTTGAATTTCCGTCGGCAGTAACTCATTCAAACCAAAGAGTTTTATGTCAAAAAAGCACTTTAATTTATCAGTTACAACTAAATACACACAACTTAGCACTTTTAAAAATAGTTGAACAAATTAATCGCACGGTTTGCTTTATTAGCATGCACAAACATAAAACAATTTGTTTAGGTCAGTACCATTTACATATTGAGCTGAGAACTTTTTACGTTACCCTCGAATTAAAAGTAAAATGCATTTAATGCAAAACTGGAAAGAGGCCGTGCTTTTATTATTATTATGATTAATTATCTGTTGCCAGGAGTAGAGCGAGCTGTTTGCCCATTAAGAGTCGCGGTTCTTCTCAGCCAAGCATCCCAGCAGGTTGGGAGTGGGCCATAGGGAATCCCAATATGGAATGGGCTGTGCTCGTAAATATTTCATATATATATAAATTAAATGCACTCTGCCTGAAGGAAACTTCGTTTTTTTTGTTTTTCGTTATTTATTTATTTATTTTTATTTACGAAGTGTATGGCGTTTCCAGTTTTGAGAACTGTACGCAGCGTCACACAAAGCTTAACATCCTCTCAGTTGCGAAGTAAGCAAAATGAGCCAACAGTTATTTCACTTGCTAATTATGTGTTCTTAAACACATTTTTTCCAGAATGAGACGATTATTTCCTTCTTCTTTTTCAGCGTAAAGCAGTGTCGTTTCATTTGCCTCAGTGGCCTCTATAGCGCAGTAACGAGGAACTGGTGATCGCTGCAACAGCAGTTAAATAAAGCCTAGCACCTAACAGCTTCCGCCATCCCTGGCGAACTATAGTGATAATGACGACTTTAAATGCATCCAGACATTTCTAACGAGTAAGGATGATACATACTGTCCAATTCACTTCCATTTACACGAACGCCCTTGTACTACCATTCGCTACAAACTCGCGTTCGAAGCTCGTCAGCGAGAAGTGAAACGAATTGCGGTTCTTAACACCCTTATTACCAGGTTTTAAAGGCGGCCCCTGCTGTCATTACGAGTCGTAATCCAGTTCCGATGTGTGCCTCACTAACTCGAAGTTACCAGCAACATCGTTCGCTGCACTATGCAAGCGAGCAGAGCATTAGCAAACAGTTATCCATTCAGAATCGTGCAACACAACTTGGAAAGTAAGGTATCGTACTTTTTCGCCTTTATGTTGTGAAAGGCTTGTCGAATCGCTACTTGCGCAGGTTCTCGTTATCCATTTGCACAATCATGGGTGGCGCAGTTCACTAACTTCGAGAACTGACGATTCGGAAACACACTAATATTCGTGAAATTTGCAACAGAAGGAAGGATATGTAGCAAAAATAAACTGACAGACTTCGACGAAATGTAGATGATGTTTTAAGGAACATATTGAGAACAGAAGCGCATGACCAAAAACGTCGTCTAACGACATGGAGCATAGTTGGAACTATGATGGTTAGCACATACTGCTAGGACACCCAGTCGATATCAAAATAATGTCAGTTTCTATGCTGACGCAGTTTTTCTGTCACAGGCTAGGACATGTTGGACGTACTCTATCTAATGTCTTGAATGAATGGTGACAGGCCGTGTACAGGAGTTCAGCTTGCGTTATGTCATTGTAATAGCTCTCGATTGTTGTCGAAGAGGTATTACCTGGAGACGGCTTTGGCTTCTTAAATTCGATCTTTAGCGACGTTGGATGATGTTTTTCGAAATGCGTTCCTGTCCTTTCTTTGTCCTCAAGGTACCTTCTAAAACTCCTCTGAGTTCGTCATTATCGTGGGTGACGATAGACACTGAAATGACTGGCAATTGGGATTTGTTAAAGATTTCTGATACAAGGTCCTCAAGAACTGAAAAATAGACACCTCAGTGTAGCGCCTCCCTCCAAAATGAATGTCCATAAAACATTGCTTCAAGACGGTGACAAATGAGTTTCCGGGCAACTAGATACTAGGCATTTCTGATGGGCCATATGTGGGGTAAACGCATAACATAGGGAGGGTGTAGTACCAACTCTTCGAAGAGGTCCTGCACATTTCTCTTGACATCTGCCTGGATGCTGTCCTGCTGACAAATGTCACGCCGTTTTGTTTGTGTTAGGGGCGGTAAAACTAGTTCTAGAACCTTCGCGACGTAGCAGTTTCTCGACAGATCTCCCTCAGTATGTATGAGCCAATATTACGAGTTGTATCCCCAAAATGTCGTATTTGCCGTTTGTTCACAATGCAGCTCAGCAATGCAAGTTAAAGCATTTAGATTAGAATGCTGGCGTCTAACGCACATGCATCCATGACTACACCGAAGTGCAACTCAAACAAAAATTCAGAACGCAGAGATGGTATACACGAGTCTATAGCGGTCTGACGCGATCGTGATTTCTGGACAGTGGAAACCGATGTCCAGTCCGTTGCAGACGCCACCCAGCCACAATCGATAATGTGGATAAAGCTGTACGGTCTGTTACAACCAGGCAGACAATAAGGCAGTCATCTTGTGCTGCGGTCCCCCTTGTCTTCGCGTACAACCCCATCCTTGCGTGCATCACCTCAACGAGCCAAAACATCAGGGTCTGACAAACTCATTGGATGGAGACCAGTCATTCTGTCGTGTTCAAAATCCATGCTAGCGCACACTCAGTACACAACACCGCACTTGACATTCATTAAATTAATTTTACTGAACAAGCGCCTACAATTAGTGTTAGAATGCGTTAGACTCCATACAGAACGTGTGTGATGGCACTCTCTCAGGAGGTGAGGATAGCATGCTAAAATTGTATTATACAAAGAAACAAGTAGAAGATGTGATCAAACCTAAAAATTAATAGCAAATCATTATTATTTATTAACTACTAAAATTTTGAAATTAATTTTATGAATGTTATTGAGTCGAGAGTGAGATCACTATAACTTGTTCTTCAGTTATAGTGGTATTTTCCACTATTTTTGCGGCTCAGTAAGTACTGCCATAATTAGCTACAAATCATTGCCGTCGTGGTGACTTCCCTTAAAATGAAGCCTTTCTTAGTAGAGCACGTCTCCACGCGCAGGGATATTCCTGAAGGGGAAACTGGCGGCAGAAGCTGCTACAGCCTAAAAACCTAACATTATAGAGCAGATCCCTTAGAACTTCATACAAAAAAGCCGTTGTAGATGGGACTCTAAAAGTACTTCCACGTTAGTCAGTCGACCGTTTTTCGTTTTTCTCGGGATAGGATTCTTAAATTAGGACCAGTGACAAAAGTCACTTTCCCTTTTCAGCTGGGCTTCTGAAGACAATACGCACTTCCGTAATCTGTCGCCAGACCACGTGCAGCTGCGATTTATGCGTATATTGGCAGAAGGTTTCGCTGAGTGCCAGAGCCTCAGATGAATGAGGAACGCAGCTACTTCGACGAGCAATCATTTCGGTCGTTTACTTCTTGCGAGTTGCGATAACCCACTGGGCAATTTAATGATGGTTGCGCGAACGCACGACCATCAGCGAGTCTCGAAATTAACCACGCTCAGATGACGACAGAATATTCTATTGCCACTTTATCGGTGCTTCTCACTGTCAGTCAGTTCTTCACCTCATAATCTAATACTTCTCGTTACTAGTAAACTGTTTTTTATTTAGTTGTATGACGGCTGGTCCCGGCGGAGGTTCGAGTCCTCCCTCGGGCATGGGTGTGTGTGTTTGTCCTTAGGATAATTTAGGTTAAGTAGTGTGTAAGCTTAGGGACTGATGACCTTAGCAGTTAAGTCCCATAAGATTTCACACACATTTGAACATTTTTTCAATTATATGAGCAATTTCTGCCGGACTGATTGTTGTATTTGTGCTTACATAGGTAAGCTCTCTCTGCCGCCTTTTCATTGCTATTACTGTTATTCAGTTGGTGTGCTTTATCTACATCTACATCTACACTCCACAAGCCACCTTACGGCGTGTGTGCATATGTTTGAAGAGGACAATATATTTGGTTTGTTCGAGTCTAAGTTCGACTCCCTTCTGAATTGTGTTGGTGAAGTCCATCTCCCGTGATAAATTTAGCTGCAATCACGCCAAATGTGATTTGGCGGAAAGACTGTGCAAAAGATCAGCATTACACTAGGGAAAGAAAGGTGACGCTTTGGTATAATGGTCCAGACAGGAAGTGTCAGGCAGGTCCCACCTCAGAACTTAGGTGAGGGCGGAGGATACTTGAGACACTATCTTGTCTTATCGGAGACAGTGTTTTTACAAGAGCAGACTGTGATAAATTAAGATACAAGAAATCTTACTCACTCTTGAATGTTAAAAACTGACTTCAAAATATACTGAAAACACCAAGAAGGAGCTATGAGACGTGACGAAAGTTGGTAGGCGTGTTTCTACATCTGAAAGATAACGTCTATTCAGATTTTGCGCCACTCGCATAAGAATGACGCTAACAGCGCCAATACTAGGATGAAAATCAGGTTTGCTTCGAATACACGCAGTAACGTTCGTGAGCGTTAGTTCCCTTGACCTTGGTTCTGGTGAGTTGATGTTAGACAAGAATGCTTTAGATGCGACAAGACGCCATTATCAACACTCACTGAGTTTGAACGTGGTTGTGTGACCGGGCTATGAGAAGTTGGGTGTTCCTTCCGTGAAACTGCAGAAAAACTGGGCAGAAACGTAGCCATTGTAGACGATTGCTGACAGTGGTGGTCATGAGACCCTACGGTCGCAGGAAGACCGGGCTCCGGGAAGCCACGTGGCAGTGCCGAGAGGGAAGACCATCGTTTTCGGCTGGTGTGGCGCACCGCGCTGCATCTGCAGGAGCAATTTGAGCGGCAGCAGTTGGCACCACAGTGACACAATGAACTGTCACAAATCGATTACTTCAAGGAAAGCTCCGAGCCAGACGCCCTATAGGCTGCAACTTCAGTGGTGCCAATTGAGAGATCATTGGAGGGAACGGTGGAAGGCTGCTGTGTTTTCCGCTGAAAGCTGGCTCTGCCTCGGTACCAGTGACGACCGTGTGTTGGTTAGCAGTAGGCCAGTTGAGGACCTCCAGCCATTCTATCTGTGTGCTCACACACTGGACCTACACTTGGACGTACGGTCTGGGTTGCGATTCTACATCTACATCTACATTTATACTCCGCAAGCCACCCAACGGTGTGTGGCGGAGGGCACTTTACGTGCCACTGTCATTACCTCCCTTTCCTGTTCCAGTCGCGTATGGTTCGCGGGAAGAACGACTGTCTGAAAGCCTCTGTGCGCGCT
The DNA here is from genome assembly GCF_023864275.1 of Schistocerca cancellata. Classification (NCBI taxonomy): domain Eukaryota; kingdom Metazoa; phylum Arthropoda; class Insecta; order Orthoptera; family Acrididae; genus Schistocerca; species Schistocerca cancellata. Next base: position 597,233,607 of record NC_064631.1, on the reverse strand, counting down.
CTAATCTCTCAATTCGTGATCTCCTCGGGAGGTGTAAGTAGGGGGAACCAATATATTCGATACCTCATCCAGAAACGCACCCTCTCGAAACCTGGCGAGCAAGCTACACCGCGATGCAGAGCACCTCTCTTGCAGAGTCTGCCACTTGAGTTTGTTAAACATCTCCGTAACGCTATCACGGTTACCAAATAACCCTGTGACGAAACGCGCCGCTCTTCTTTGGATCTTCTCTATCTCCTCAGTCAACCCGATCTGGTACGGATCCCACATTGATGAGCAATACTCAAGTATAGGTCGAACGAGTGTTTTGTAAGCCACCTCCTTTGTTGATGGACTACATTTTCTAAGGACTCTCCCAACGAATCTCAACCCGGTACCCGCCTTACCAACATTTAATTTTATATGATCATTCCACTTCAAATCGTTCCGCACGCATACTCCCAGATATTTTACAGAAGTAACTGCTACCAGTGTTTGTTCCGCTATCATATAATCATACAATAAAGGATCCTTCTTTCTATGTATTCGCAATACATTACATTTGTCTATGTTAAGGATCAGTTGCCACTCCCTGCACCAAGTGCCTATCCGCTGCAGATCTTCCTGCATTTCGCTACAATTTTCTAATGCTGCAACTTCTCTGTATACTACAGCATCATCCGCGAAAAGCCGCATGGAACTTCCGACACTATCTACTAGGTCATTTATATATAGTGTGAAAAGCAATGGTCCCATAACACTCCCCTGTGGCACGCCAGAGGTTACTTTAACGTCTGTAGACGTCTTTCCATTGATAACAATATGCTGTGTTCTGTTTGCTAAAAACTCTTCAATCCAGCCACACAGGTGGTCTGATATTCCATAGGCTCTTACTTTGTTTATCAGGCGACAGTGCGGAACTGTATCGAACGCCTTCCGGAAGTCAAGAAAAATAGCATCTACCTGGGATCCTGTATCTAATATTTTCTGGGTCTCATGAACAAATAAAGCGAGTTGGGTCTCACACGATCGCTGTTTCCGGAATCCATGTTGATTCCTACATAGTAGATTCTGGGCTTCCAAAAACGACATGATACTCGAGCAAAAAGAATGTTCTAAAATTCTACAACAGATCGACGTCTGAGATATAGGTCTATAGTTTTGCGCATCTGCTCGACGACCCTTCTTGAAGACTGGGACTACCTGTGCCCTTCTCCAATCATTTGGAACCTTCCGTTCCTCTAGAGACTTGCGGTACACGGCTGTTAGAAGGGGGCAAGTTCTTTCGCGTACTCTGTGTAGAATCGACTTGGTATCCCGTCAGGTCCAGTGGACTTTCCTCTGTGAGTGATTCCAGTTGCTTTTCTATTCCTTGGACACTTATTTCGATGTCAGCCATTTTTTCGTTTGTGCGAGGATTTAGAGAAGGAACTGCAGTGCGGTCTTCCTCTGTGAAACAGCTTTGGAAAAAGGTGTCTAGTATTTCAGCTTTACGCGTGTCATCCTCTGTTTCAATCCCTTCATCATCCCGGGGTGTCTGGATATGCTGTTTCGAGCCACTTACTGATTTAACGTAAGAACAGAACTTCCTAGGATTTTCTGTCAAGTCGGTACATAGAATTTTACTTTCGAATTCACTGAACGCTTCACGCATAGCCCTCCTTACGCTAACTTTGACATCGTTTAGCTTCTGTTTGTCTGAGAGGTTTTGGCTGCGTTTAAACTTGGAGTTAAGCTCTCTTTGCTTTCGCAGTAGTTTCCTAACTTTGTTGTTGTACCACGGTTGGTTTTTCCCGTCCCTCACAGTTTTACTCGGCACGTACCTGTCTAAAACGCATTTTACGATTGCCTTGAACTTTTTCCATAAACACTCAACATTGTCAGTGTCGGAACAGAAATTTTCGTTTTGATCTGTTAGGTAGTCTGAAATCTGCCTTCTATTACTCTTGCTAAACAGATAAACCTCCCTCCCTTTTTTTATATTCCTATTAACTTCCTTATTCAGGGACAGCAGGGGCACTTCCATGGTTATCCTGCGCACGCTGAGTAAAAAGTTGACCGTCAATATGGTGATTCGACCGACTGTGCTGACATTCGCGACCAACATTCCAGGGGAGTATTTTCCAACAGGTTAATGCTCGTCCACATGCCAATGCTGTAACCGAACATGCTCTACTGAGTGCTGACATGTTGGCTTCCCTGCTCGATCACCAGATCTGTCTACAGTCGAGCGCATAGGGACATCATCGGATGACAACTCCAGAGTCATCCACAAACAGCATTAACGGTCGCTATATTGACCGACCATGTGGAATATTCATTGAACTCCGTCCCACAAACTGATATCCGGCATCTGTACAACACAATGCATGAGCGTTTACATGCTTGCATTTAACGTTCTGGCTGTTGCACCGCTTATTAATGCATCAGCATTTCACATTTGCAATGGCATATCTCGCGATTGCATAAACCTGTGATCTTGCAGTGTTAATCACTAAAATACGTTACATAAACAACAGCATTCCGGAAATTTCATTATTCTACATTAATTATTTTTTGGTGTTGAGATCTTTTTCCGTCAGCGTGCATTGTATTCTTTAGTGTTTTCTATTTTTTATGGAATAACTGCGAGTGGCTCCCACCACAGATTATCGGTTATGATACAGGGCGGGCAAAATAAAGTTGCCTCAGAAAATACTTCATGTTCTTTAAGAGAGGCAACCCAACCTTCATTATCAACCCTAAGTGTGGGTGTTGTAAGCTGGGTTGCCTTCCTGAAGGAACATGAAATTTTTTCTTGTCTAACTATATTTTAATTCGCCTCCGTAGCTCAGCGGTTAGAGTGTAGGCCCTTGGTCGATTCCCGCTACTGTCAGAGATTTTTCTTTGTGTGAGGACTGGAATGTGGTGCCCTCAGCTTCGTAACGCCAGCTGACCATCTAGTTGGGTGAGAAGTAGCGGCTACACGTTCAGGAAAGCCTACAACATCAGGGAGAGCATTGTGCTGATCCCACGACTCCCCGTACTGCATGTACTGACGCCACTGGGAGAGGATGACACGACGATTGGTCGGCTACTATTGGCCCATTAGGGGCACAACGTGGAGCTTTGCTTGCTTTTGCAGTTCTTTTTGCCCCTTTCCCCCTCCCCCACCCCCATATATACTTCGTAGCAGTACTGTATCCTTGATAACCATGACAGGGCCGGCCGGTGTGGGCGAGCGATTCTAGGCGCTACAGTCTGGAACCACGCGACCGCTACGGTCGCAGGTTCGAATCCTGCCTCGGGCATGGGTGTGTGTGATGTCCTTAGGTTAGTTAGGTTTAAGTAGTTCTAAGTTCTAGGGGACTGATGGCCTCAGAAGTTAAGTCCCATAGTGCTCAGAGCCATTTGAACAATTTTGAACCATGGCAGGATGGGTAGGATTTTAGTGTTCGTACTCTGGTGCATTCCTGATTTTTTTCATTTAGGCATGGAGAGAAAAGGTAACGCCATCAAAATCGTTAAGTTTCTCTAACTTTGGACGAGATACACTCCTGGAAATGGAAAAAAGAACACATTGACACCGGTGTGTCAGACCCACCATACTTGCTCCGGACACTGCGAGAGGGCTGTATAAGCAATGATCACACGCACGGCACAGCGGACACACCAGGAACCGCGGTGTTGGCCGTCGAATGGCGCTAGCTGCGCAGCATATGTGCACCGCCGCCGTCAGTGTCAGCCAGTTTGCCATGACATACGGAGCTCCATCGCAGTCTTTAACACTGGTAGCATGCCGCGACAGCGTGGACGTGAACCGTATGTGCAGTTGACGGACTTTGAGCGAGGGCGTATAGTGGGCATGCGGGAGGCCGGGTGGACGTACCGCCGAATTGCTCAACACGTGGGGCGTGAGGTCTCCACAGTACATCGATGTTGTCGCCAGTGGTCGGCGGAAGGTGCGCGTGCCCGTCGACCTGGGACCAGACCGCAGCGACACACGGATGCACGCCAAGACCGTAGGATCCTACGCAGTGCCGTAGGGGACCGCACCACCACTTCCCAGCAAATTAGGGACACTGTTGCTCCTGGGGTATCGGCGAGGACCATTCGCAACCGTCTCCATGAAGCTGGGCTACGGTCCCGCACACCGTTAGGCCGTCTTCCGCTCACGCCCCAACATCGTGCAGCCCGCCTCCAGTGGTGTCGCGACAGGCGTGAATGGAGGGACGAATGGAGACGTGTCGTCTTCAGCGATGAGAGTCGCTTCTGCCTTGGTGCCAATGATGGTCGTATGCGTGTTTGGCGCCGTGCAGGTGAGCGCCACAATCAGGACTGCATACGACCGAGGCACACAGGGCCAACACCCGGCATCATGGTGTGGGGAGCGATCTCCTACACTGGCCGTACACCACTGGTGATCGTCGAGGGGACACTGAATAGTGCACGGTACATCCAAATCGTCATCGAACCCATCGTTCTACCATTCGTAGACCGGCAAGGGAACTTGCTGTTCCAACAGGACAATGCACGTCCGCATGTATCCCGTGCCACCCAACGTGCTCTAGAAGGTGTAAGTCAACTACCCTGGCCAGCAAGATCTCCGGATCTGTCCCCCATTGAGCATGTTTGGGACTGGATGAAGCGTCGTCTCACGCGGTCTGCACGTCCAGCACGAACGCTGGTCCAACTGAGGCGCCAGGTGGAAATGGCATGGCAAGCCGTTCCACAGGACTACATCCAGCATCTCTACGATCGTCTCCATGGGAGAATAGCAGCCTGCATTGCTGCGAAAGGTGGATATACACTGTACTAGTGCCGACATTGTGCATGCTCTGTTGCCTGTGTCTATGTGCCTGTGGTTCTGTCAGTGTGATCATGTGATGTATCTGACCCCAGGAATGTGTCAATAAAGTTTCCCCTTCCTGGGACAATGAATTCACGGTGTTCTTATTTCAATTTCCAGGAGTGTATTTGCAAAAAATGCATACAAAGAAGTCAGTCCTTAACGGCCTTTGTTTTTTTAGTCTTAGGTCGCTAAAGGTCCATTGCAGGACCTATCTGCACAGCACTGCTGCACGCTTTGTGGTTCTTTAGTGGTTACATGAGTGAGGAACAGATGCGGTCGCGGACAGAGAATTCTGATATTAATTTATTCTACATATAATATCAATTAGTAAAAAAAATACATAACTTTGTTTGCTGTAGTTGCAGCGTCAGTTGCTAACACTACATTTAAATATTGAAACGTATACAGGTACAAAGGTTTACAATTCAGTCAGTCTTCAATACAATGACCATTCCGTAGATGACGAGTCCTGATTGCTATGAAAGTCTGTAAATGTTATGAAATGGCAAACACACGAAATAGGGCTCTGTGCATTGATGTTTTAAATTAAGTAGGCCCGCCGCTGGAGCTCAGGAGGGGAGACGCTTGCAAATCATTCGCAGCGGCGCAAGCGTTCGTGGCAGCGTCCTCGTGGCGTGACTCGCGGCGTGCGTATTTTAAAAATGCAGCCGACCGGATGGCGGCCGATACCGCAAGCACAACGCAATGAAGGTGCCGTTTTCTCACGCATTTCAGTCAACACAACTTATTACTCTGAATACACTGATCAACAGCCGTGAACGACAGTAAAAACCATTTTTTTTAGTCATCTGTCTTCTTACTGGTTTGATGCGGCCGGCCAAGAATTCTTCTTATGTGCCAACCTCTTCATCACAGAGTAACACTTGCAATCTATGTTCTCAATTATTTTCTGGCTGTATTCAAGTCTCTGTCTTCCTCTACAGTTTTTGCCCTCTAAAGCTCCCTCTACGACCATGGAAGTCATTCCCTAATGTCTTAACAGATGTCCTATCATCCTGTCCCTTCTCCTTGTCAATATTTGCCACATATTCATTTCCTCTCCGATTATGCGCAGAACCTCCTCATTCGTTACCTTATCAGTCCACCTAATTTTCAACATTCCTCTGTAGCACCACATCTCAAATGCTTCTATTCTCTTCTGTTCCGGTTTTCTCACAGTCCATCTTTCACTATCACACAATGCCGTGCTCCAAACGTACATTCTCAGAAATTTCTTTCTCAAATTAAGGCCTATGTTTGATACTAGTAGGCTTCTCTTGGCCAAAGATGCCCTTTTTGCCAGTGCTGGTCTGCTTTTGATGTCTTCCTTGCTCCGTCCGCCGTTGGTGATTCTGCTGCCTAGGTAGAAAACTTCCTTAACTTCATCAACTTTGTGATCATCAATCCTGATGTTAAGTTTCTCGCTGTTCTCATTTCTGCTACTTCTCATTACTTTCGTCTTTCTTCGATTTACTTTCAGTCATTAGACTGTTCATCTCATACAGCAGGTCATGTAAATATTCTTCACTTTCACACAGAATAGCAATGTCATCAGCGAATCGTATGATTGGTATCCTTTCACTAGGAATTTTCATTCCACTCCTGAACCTTCCTTTTATTACCATAATTGCTTCTTCGATGTACAGATTGAACAGTAGGTCCGAAAGGTTGTATCCCTGACTTACACCCTTTCTAAATCGATCACTTCGATCTTGGTTCCTCATACTTATTCTTCCCTCCTGGCTCTTGTGCATATCGTATATTACCCGTCTCTCCCTACAGTTTACCCCAATGTTTCTCGGAATTTCGAACATCTTGCACCATTTTACATTCTCGAACGCTTTTTCCAGGTTGATATTTCTATGAACATGTCTTGATTTTTCTTTAGTCTTCCTTCCATTATCAACCGCAATGACAGAATTGCCTCTCTGGTGTCTTCACCTTTCCTAAAGCAAAACCTGCTGTGTCGTCCGAACAGGTCACAATCAGGACAAAAGCTCCACAGGCGCAAAGATGCGGTGGTGCGACTGACATAGAGACTCGTCACTTGCGCCTAGCGCCACGGCCGTTGCTGAGGATGAAGGTATCGACTTCACCTCGGCCAATTGCCCGCCGAGTACAATCCGCCAATGACTGGACAACAACGGACAGAAGCCTACTTGGAAAACAGAACAGCAACTTTCGCCCACTTGGCTATAGATCATCGTCCAGGACTGACTTAAACAGGGAACGTCGATTGGTGAATTCTGTTTGCGACATACAGTTGTCTGCAAACAGACAGCTGTTGTCTGCAAACAGACAAATATAAATTGCATTTGCCATGTACGGTAAAGTGAGGGCTTTTTTTATTATATTACATGCAGTGTCGCAGACTTAATTATTTAACAAATGTCAATGACAAGTAAACCTTTTTAAATCACTTGTGTGAAATTTTAACCATTCTTTTATTGGCTGAGTTCCAGCAACCGTACGTTATATTGTTACAGGCTGTATATATGGCCACATCGGTTGCGCAAGATTTATGTCAGATTGAACATGGTTTCGAATGGACTAGGGCAATCTTCATCAGAATAAAAAAAATTACATGGATTACCTAGAAAATGTAATATTGCTTGAAATACAATACACTTTATAGGATTACTTGTATAGATTACGTACAACAGAATGTACTTACATGTAACCACACAATGGGTAAAAATGCCTGAGCAAAAGAGCTCTCGTCAAACAAAAATTGTCACAGGAATAAAACCTAAAATGTAACAATATAACAAGTTTTTCAGTCTTTTTTACAGAAGAGAATACAGTTCGAGTAATGTACAGAGAAAACATGAAAAGGAAGGGAAAACGATGTTTAAGAGACTACATTTAGGAGATTATCGCCAGTCAGACAATTTTAATTAACGACTCTATACTTAGAAAAAAGTTTTTGTTGCATAATTGCAACTGTTCGTTAAGAATGAGACCGTCCTTCAGGGATAGGTGTTTAAAAATTTCTAGCTCTTCTAAGATGTTAAGCCTAAAGCCTTTTTTCTCCGAGTGCAAGTTCTGGACGTCTTTTACATCTTTAGGATTGTGCCCTGTTACTAACAAACGGTCAGCGTAAGGTGAATTGTGGACATCGTTGCCTTTTTTGCCTAGAAGGTGTTCCTTGGATCTTATCGAAAAGCTCGGCCTGTTTGCCCTACGTAATAGGCGGGACAGTTGCCGTAAATAACTTTATAAACACCAGAATTTTGCAAAGCGGAAAGCGTAGGTTTCAAGTTATGTTTGATGTTACTTCTTAAAGAATTATTAGCGGAGAAGACTACTCTACAGTTATACATATTTTGAAGCAGACTCTGTAATCTGTAAGAAACTGGACCCAGAAATGGTACAGAGAAGAATTTTTTCTTTTCATTAGGTTCATTATTAGACAGACCCAGGATGGTGATTCTCTTATTGGTTTTACTACTAATGATATTACCTACTATGGAAAAGTCACAGCCATTATTGACTGCAATACTTTTAATCAGATTGATTTCAGAATTAAGATTTTCACTAGAAAGGGGGATGAAGGTGGCTTTATGAATAGCTGAATGAAAACAGGCCTTCTCGTGAGAATGCCGGTGTACTGAAGTGAAAGGTACAATTTGATCAGAACCAGTTTCTTTACGGAAGATAATGAAGTTAATTTAGTTTAGAAATTTTAACTACCGGAACCCGGTTTCACGCTCACAAGTGAAAGAAATGTTTTCGTGAAACTCGTTAAACATGCTGAAACGTCGTTCAGTGCCGTCGTTAGGCCCTTTGTAAATGATCAAGATGTCGTCGACGTATCTAGCGTACGAAAGAATGCCTACACCTGATGCTGAGAAATTACCGAAAAATTTTACTTCAAGGAATTAATGAACACATCTTGCAAGGATTCCTGCTAAGGGGTTCCCCATTGTAAGGCCATCTAGTTGTTGATATAGTTTTCCATTAAACTCAAAATAATTGTATTTCACTACAATACGAAGTAAATTCATAAGCTCGGTGATTTGCTTATCAGGTAAGTGTTTTTTGAATGAACGTAAACCTTTTTCTACTATGTCTAAGGTTGCAAGTACTGGCACATTTGTGTAAAGATTTTTAATGTCAAAAGAAAGTAATTTCGTATCCCTATCACAGTGAACCTCTTTAATTTTACTAACTAAATCATGACTGTTGGAAACAGAATAATTATTGTGGAAAACAAACCATTTTTTTTCAATATATTTTGCAGGAATATGACTAAGTAATGAGAGGCACTGTTCATACTGTTGGAAATTCGGCGGATCGGTTGGTCTTTTTTATGGACTTTAAACTGAGCTCGTAACTTAAGCGGTTGAGGATTAATGTTCATTAGCTGCTTTTTTTGAAAAGGTTTAAGAAGAGATTGGGCAATGTTAATGGTGGTTCTGACTTCTTTCTGCAAAGTTGGTGTGGGGTCCTCACGTAGCTCGAAAATATCGTTTTCCTCAAAGAACTGTAGAGGTTTGTAGCATATTCTTGTTTACTAGCAATGAAAATCATATTCCCCTATCAGCCTTCGATACCAAAGCATCTTTTTCTACAAGCTTGGTATTTATGGTTTTAATTAGTTTTTTTGACGGGATTAACAATATTACCAGAATTGGTTAGGTTTTTGCTGACAATATTACAAACGTCACGTGCTACTCTAGTCTCACGGGAACTATCCCTTTTTACACTGTCTAGGCCTGATTTTAAATTAACAAATAAATTTTGAAGTACATTTTGGTTAGATAACTGAGGCATGTCGTTATACTTTTAGTCTTTCTTCAGGAGCGACATCTCAACTTTTGTACAATTAATGTCTGTCTTATTTAAAACCCTGTCATAGTATTTATGATACTTTTTTTAAACTACGCGGATTATTTGATTTTGCAGGTACAAGGCATTGCAGCTTGCTTAGTTTCTTTTCATGTGCAACGAGAATGTTTTGTCTACAGTTGTCTAAGCTTTCGTTAATGTGGAACCAAAAATCATCAATTTGAATATTATGAGTATAATGAACCCTAAATTTTTTTTTAAATTCTAAATATATATATTAAGCTTTTTAATTTAAAACATCCTGCTTAGTTTACAGGGCACTTATTTTTTCAGACATGCTTTTTTGCACTAAATATTTGAAAGCTTTACGGTTCTTTTTTGCTCTGCTTAAAGTTCAGATAACACTTCACATAATTAGGTACAAGGCCCCTTGCTTCACACTGTTTATTGAAATAATTGCCATACCTGTATTCAGAATTTTCGTTTTCAAGTATTCGTATTTCGTAACAGCCTTCGATACCTCAGCAGGTAGGAATCTCGAAATTTTAAACATTCTTTATTGGCTGAGATCCAGAAAACATACGTTTATTTGTTACAGGATGCATATATAGCCACATTTGTTTTACTTCGTTACTGATTTGTTGGAGTGTTGTAGAACCTTCGTTCTCCCACCCTGTTACGTGACCCTGGAGCATAGCTGGGAAATAGTAGCAGGGTGAAATTGTCTTAGCGGTGTACTGCGTCAGACGCCGTTTCACGAACCCACAGACTCGACCTACCGCAACTACTGTGGCAACTTGGCCTCCACAGGAGTAGCGACGAGGCTTTTACAAAACTGGCTACGAGGCTTTACAAAACTGGCGACGAGGGTTTACAAAAAAACTGATGGTCATCTAATACATCCCCTGCTTTGTTTTCCATTATTCTGTGTGTTATTCTTGTCACCAATTTGGATGCATGAGCTGTTAAGGTGATTGTGCGATAATTCTCGCAATTGTCAGCTCTTGCAATGTTTGGAACTGTGTGCATGATGTTTTTCCGAAAGTCAGATGGTATGTCGCCAGATTCACACATTCTACACACCAACTTGAATAGTCTTTTTGTTGCCACATCCCCCAATGACTTTAAAAGTTCTGATGGAATGTTATCTATACCTTTTGCCTTATTTGATCTTAAGTCCTCCAAAGCTCTCTTAAATTCTGATCCTAATACTGGATCCTCTATCTCTTCTGAATTGACTCCAGTTTCTTCTGTCACATCAGACAAATCTTCCCCGTCATACAGGCCTTCAATGTACGCTTTCCACGTAACCGCTCTCTCCGCTGCATTTAACAGCGTGATTCCCGTTGCGCTCTTAATATTACCACCCTTGCTTTTAATTTCACCGAAGGTTGTTTTGACTTTCCTATATACTGAGTCAGTCCTTCCGGCAATCAGTTCTCTTTCGATTTCTTCACGTTTTTCATGCAGCTATTTCGCTTTAGCTTCTCTCCACTTTCTGTTTATTTCATTCCTCGGCGACTTTATTTCTGTGTTCCTGAATTTCCCTGAATATTTTTGTACTTCCTTCTTTCATCGATCAACTGTTACCCATGGTTTCTTCGCAGTTACCTTCTTTGTACCTATGTTTTTCTTTCCAAATTCTGTGATTGCCGTTTTTAGCGATGCCCATTCCTCTTCAACTGCACTGCCTATTGAGATATTCCTTATTACTGTATCTATAGCCTTAGAGAACTTCAAGCGTATTTCCTCATTCCTTAACCATATTAAAAACAAGTAAAACCGGGGATCATTTAAGAAATTATGTAGATCTTCAGCATCTAACAACTTTTACTCTATGACCTACAGATCAAAATATAATCCTAAAGCATTCAACTGTTCGACAATTCTTGTTATAGCAATGTGTACTGGTAACTGTCGAGTCTGAGACGAAAGAACAATTTTGTGATTAGTGTAGAGTGAGAAGGTACTGGAGCTTTCACACTGCTGTATTTCCTGTATAAGCGATTAGTGATTAGAAGGCTTAATAGTAATATAATATATATTAAAGCGATTTAATTGGTATCTAACAACCTCATTTACGTTATGACGTGTAACACATCATTCCTGTTTCAAGTCGCGCGCACGAGTGACCAAAATTCTTTTGAATTCAATTCCATTTTCTGTCACAATGCGTAGACCTGCTATCTGTATCCGAAATAACTGGTTGACTAATATGTGTGATATAGCATGTCATGTTTCCTTGTCAGACTTACTCAAGACCAGACGCATTGATTTATTACGTGCAATATATGGATCTCTTTACAAAGTAGAAGTAATAAACGACGCGCATTGACAACATTTACTTCTAATGACTGAACTTCATATTTCAAGATTTAAACTCAGTATAGCGAAGAAAAACAGTATAACACACAAGACATTCGTAAAGTATTAAAGAAATATATACTGAATAAAATTTTATTGTAAAGAAAAGCAAACATAATGAGTGTATACCATCTCGAAGAAAATCTCTGACGAAATTTAATAACGAATATCAGGAAGTGTAGGCTTTTCGTTGGTTCCACATATACGACATAAAAATTAACCTTTTTTTATTCTTATTACGACGGTCTTGCAAAATAGACGATCTACTAAGTAATTATTCAAAGAAAATATTATACACAGTTCCGTCGAGAGTATAAGAGGAAGAAATATTATGGTCTTCCTCCTGGAAGAAGAGGGTACTCTAAGCTAATATTCCTAACGCAGTGGAGACAAGAAAAATAATATTCAGAGTTCCCGAGATTGCCCCTAAGGTGATAGCTCAACAAACGACTGGAATTCGTATAATTGTGCCTGTCTTGTCGCGCTAGCACTACTCCGAAAATTATCAGAAATCCAAGATATCATAGAGATTGCTTAAAAGAACATGCTCAGGATTTAATACAGTCACGATACACAAACCTACAAACATGTGATGCACTTCTCGTCACCACTCAAGAATCTAGGAGGCAAACGTTTAAGACGTGTAGCGGACCCTAGAAAGTTTTGGAGCCTGACAATATCGGAACAGCCACCGAAGTCCAGAGAATTGGTGGAACATCTTGAAAATACAGATGAAAACATTCGAAACAATTAGACAAATTCAACACGAGTACTAGTTTAATAGATTTGAGGGAACTGATAATGACTTCAGCCGCGTGCAGTGACAGCGCGGTTTGAGGCGCCATGTCACGGATTGCGCGGCCCCTCCCGCCGCAGGTTCGAGTCCTCCCTTGGACATGGGTGTGTGTGTGTGTGTGTGTTGTTCTTAGCATAAGTTAGTTTCAGTCAGTTTAAGTAGTGTGTAAGTCTAGGGACCGATGACCTCAGCAGTTTGGTCCCTTAGGAATTCACGCAGATTCGAACATTTGAGAATGACTTCAGAGCAATTACCGAAATTTCTACAAAACTTTTACAAAAGAAATTGCAAGCTACAATCCATCCAGTATTTATTTCCGTCATTCAGACGGAGCACGCGAGACGAACGCAAAGACTAATTGTGATAATCTGGACCATTACATTACTTCGAGGAACTGCAGAACTGTTACAGTCGATAGATCCATCAAAACCCAAGATTCATTTCCATCGGTACTCTATGAGCTATTATACATCGTAAACAACAAAGCACTGGAGGAACGCAGTGTAATTGATGAGATACTCAAGACTGGAAGCAAACTCCTGATGGACAGACTACAAGACATCATTGTAAAAATATGATAGAGTGTAACTGTACGAGGTGCATTCAAGTTCTAAGGCCTCCGATTTTTTTTCTCCGGACTGGAAAGGGATAGAAACATGCGCATTGTTTTAAAATGAGGCCGCGTTCATTGTCAATACGTCCCAGAGATGGCAGCACTGTATGGCAGATGGAATTTTACCGCCAGCGGCGAGAATGAGAACTGTTTTAAATACTTAAAATGGCGACGTTTTCCTTACTTGAACAGCGTGCAATCATTCGTTTTCTGAATTTGCGTGGTGTGAAACCAATTGAAATTCATCGACAGTTGAAGGAGACATGTAGTGATGAAGTTATGGATGTGTCGAAAGTGCGTTCGTGGGTGCGACAGTTTAATGAAGGCAGAACATTGTGTGACAACAAACCGAAACAACCTCGGGCTCGCACAAGCCGGTCTGACGACATGATCAAGAAAGTGGAGAGAATTGTTTTGGGGGATCGCCGAATGACTGTTGAACAGATCACTTCCAGAGTTAGCATTTGTGTGGGTTCTGTGCACACAATCCTGCATGACGACCTGAAAATGCGAAAAGTGTCATCCAGGTGGGTGCCACGAATGCTGACGGACGACCACATGGCTGCCCGTGTGGCATGTTGCCAAGCAATGTTGACGCGCAATGACAGCGTGAATGGGACTTTCTTTTCGTCGGTTGTGACAATGGATGAGACGTGGATGCCATTTTTCAATCCAGAAACAAAGCGCCAGTCAGCTCAATGGAAGCACACAGATTCACCGCCACCAAAAAAATTTCGGGTAACCGCCAGTGCTGAAAAAATGATGGTGTCCATGTTCTGGGAAAGCGAGGGCGTAATCCTTACCCATTGAGTTCCAAAGGGCACTACGGTAACAGGTGCATCCTACGAAAATGTTTTGAAGAACAAATTCCTTCCTGCACTGCAACAAAAACGTCCGGGAAGGGCTGCGCGTGTGCCGTTTCACCAAGACAACGCACCCGCACATCGAGCTAACGTTACGCAACAGTTTCTTCGTGATAACAACTTTGAAGTGATTCCTCATGCTCACTACTCACCTGACCTAGCTCCTAGTGACTTTTGGCTTTTTCCAACAATGAAAGACACTCTCCGTGGCCGCACATTCACCAGCCGTGCTGCTATTGCCTCAGCGATTTTCCAGTGGTCAAAACAGACTCCTAAAGAAGTCTTCGCCGCTGCCATGGAATCAAGGCGTCAGCGTTGTGAAAAATGTGTACGTCTGCAGGGCGATTACGTCGAGAAGTAACGCCAGTTTCATCGATTTCGGGTGAGTAGTTAATTAGAAAAAAATCGGAGGCCTTAGAACTTGAATGCACCTCGTACATATAAATCAGAAAATGCTTTAACTCAATCTCTCCACACAAAAAAAAAACCATGGGTGACAAGAGGATTCAGTTACCGAGACACTGCTCTTGTGCCAGTCGCCTACAAAGTACTCTCTCTCGTGCACACCCTACAAATCAGAACAGCAGATGGAAGACAGGTGAATGCCAGCGTGTTTTCGACAAGGCTGATTTGGTGCACGACAGCAGTGGAACCTCAATACGATACTGCAGCACGTTCTGCAGATTCACTCTTCGTTCAGTGATCACATTTATAGATTTTTTAAAAAAAGTATACTCATTCACCGTACTGCCCTATTTAATGTCGTGCTGGTAACAAAAAAGTATCTTAACCGACACTTTGACAAATACGACGTCCAAAGTAAAATACATGGGTGAAATACCCGAATTTTGATACAAAAACAGATATAGTCTAGGCGATGAGGTATCTGCATTCATTCAGACTGGTGCAAGATGAAATTATCGAAATATGGAACAAATATGAGAACAAAAAGAAAAGAATCAGTATGAAATGTCTTGCCTTTGTCGATACGTAGCAATAATTACCAGGATGGCAACTGAAGCATGACGTGCCCTAGAGAAGCCTCCTGAGATTGTTGTTTAGGCTGGCCAGATGACGAGACGCAGTAATATATGTACTTCGACCACACAGATCTGGGGCTCGTCATGGGGAGACGTGCCAACATCACTCAGGTTCAGCACTTCAAGTACATAGGTGGAATTACCCGGAACAATGGCAATGAGAAATTGAGTAAGAAAACTTATGCAAAAAAATGTGTAAAGCCTGAACAACTATCTGGAACATTTATAACAATAAATCCTTTTCCTCCAAAGCCAAACTACGCCGGTACTAAACAGCTGCTCTTTCAGAACCAGTTTCGTAGTTGAGATATCAATTAACAACGAATGTCAGCGTTATCGAGTAAACGACCGATATTTCGGAAAATATTCGGAACCAAGATCCAAGGCAGTATCTGGAGACACATTAATTCGTAGAATTTAAAATATTTTTTGGTGATTGTGTTCTAGAGCTTCTCCAAACTGTAGCAATGACGTCGCGAAACTCCTTAAGTTGCTATTCATTTCATTCTTTACAGTGTGACCGGTTTCGATGAGAAACTATTCCATACCATCTGTTGTATGCACGTCATGGATACAAAAAACTTTCAGGCTAATGGCTCCTCATGGTTATTTGCCGCTTTAATTTTGTGTGCTGCTTGGATAGTTTATAACTGATACTCCATGCTTATATTTCTGCGTTACTAAACATTATTTATAAATATTGAGGTTCTGATATTGTGTTTTATGTGTTTATTTAACTCTTGCTGCTAACAAAAATATGTAATTATTGGTTGGATTTATACTGCAATTTTCGGACATAAATATCTCCTGAAATTTACCTGTATCCATGAAGTGCACATAACAGGTGCTGGATAATGAGCAAAACACAATAAACTTGGAAGCCGGGGCGCTGTTCTAAATCTGAATGAAGAAATGTAAGTGCAGTGCTCGCAAAACAAATCGTTGATCGTACAAGACAAGCGATTGCAATGCCTGTTCTTTTCTCTGAATTCTTAATATAACTGATCGTTGAATCTGGTCATTGTGCGCAATAACATCGTTATTGTGAAA
This sequence comes from Schistocerca cancellata, assembly GCF_023864275.1. NCBI lineage: Eukaryota > Metazoa > Arthropoda > Insecta > Orthoptera > Acrididae > Schistocerca > Schistocerca cancellata. The sequence goes on along the minus strand of NC_064631.1, from coordinate 597,217,280 downwards.
ACAACAAGCTTAGGTGTGCATCAAGTTATATTTACTGTTAGAGGGTCGCTTAACCATAGAAAAAGCAAATTAAAAATTAACAGCAAGGAATGTGTCTAAAATTCAAATCAAGTTACAAAATGACGCTATCACTAATGGGATGCACTAAAAAGTGTTGAAGACTCTATGAAGAAAGCGCAATAATACCTGCTGATCTGGGCAGTTAATGATACAAGATACCAAAAATTTTAGCCAAATTAAGCACCACAATTTGCATGGCAAAGTAAGCAAGTAACGAGTTGCTCAGAATAATGATCGCACTACCAAAATTGCGACACATTAATTTCCCCCAACTCAGCAGACTGCGTGCACATCATTCCGAATGGTGTCTGGAAGAGAAGTGACCCTCACGGCAGTGGGCGATCGGATGATCGTGAAACACTGATCACCCTCCACAACTTGCTACTTTTTAAAAAAAGTCGCTTTATGAAGGGGATGACTTAATGCTGTTGCCAATGTGATAGCCGAAAATATCATTTATTTCATGAGAAACAGAGGAACGCTGTGGAAACTTCTTGATGTACAAAATACACCTTCACAAACGAGGAGTTGGTACTGGGATGAAGCAGAGTCCCATCGTTTGGTTGGCTTTTTTTGCCAGACGTGGTATTGGAGCAACTCAGTTCGAATGAGTACACCAAATTTTGGAGCAAAAGTAATGGGCATTCCCACGTCGTGTCTTGTCTTTTGATGTGAAGAACTACATATCACTGCCTTGAGCTGCTGTTAAAATACTTTATGAATACTTTTATGGACCTGATGATGGTCGGAAGACTGAAACTGGTTGTATAAATAAAGTATTTTGCCAGCAGCTTAGTCGGTAATATGACTTTTCTCAAATACTTAAGAGCTGCGGGGCACGAGCTCCTGAAAATATATTGTCCTGTGGTGTGCGAACAGTACAGGCAAAAATTTTGTGCTCCCTTATTCCCTGGGGATGGCTGTGGCAGCACAAAACCTTCCGCTCGGGGCTATGAGACGCACATACTCTGCCAACTAAATCACGAATCAGGCCACAGCCTTACGCCAGTGAAATCTGTGCATCCCCCAGGTGACAAACGCCCTTCCTAATAAAATTTACTGAGTGCCTCCTGCCAACAAAGAGGACCCAGAGACTGCGCAAGGAGAACACATCCCCAGTGGAATGGAGGCACGCTTTCTTTATACCAAATGTGATCAGTACGTTCTCAGTAAAATTGACCACGAAACAGTGGAAAAAATGAATCAACATGAAGTAGCGATACGTGAAAGCAATGCCACAAACTTAACCGAAGCTAAAATATTATATGACATTATTGCTACGATTCAGAAGATTTGTATTCCCTACTGGAATGATTTAGTTGCATTGTACCAAAAATACGTCTAAAATTTAATGGACATCTAGCCGCAATGAGATAATCCTCGATCAACCAAGAAACTCCTCAACATCATAAATGAAACCTGTAAAACTAAAGTACGATAGCTAGCTGCTACGCAAAGATGTCTTCGTGGGCTACTGCCAACTAAAAGAAATACATGCAGACTGAAGATCGACTTAAAGAAGTTAACAAAAAACTAACAGCTCAGAAACCAAAAAAACCGCGCAGACCCTAGAATGCCGATAGATACTTCATGAACGGATGCAGTTTTGGAAAGATGAGGAGAACAATAAGAAAGATTGCAAGGGACTGCTTGCTTTAATCATAGATATATGTCAAAGTGATAGTAAATGTTATAGTTTTTACATAAAGAAAAGTATTATCTTCTCAACAAACAAGTCGTGAGCTACACCCTTAATGAAATTAGTGAATTTACTCACGCCACTTTTGCTGCCTATGTCTGCGGTCAGTTTCAGAACTCAAATTAATCATCAGATTAACTAATTTAGTACGATCGCATCCTGAATTGTTGGTGTATCCCTGTATCACTACAATAAAAGAAAAGCAGTGAATGGTGGGAAGAGTACGAATGAGAACAGTGGCGTATTTAAGTTTACAAAATAATGACAAGTTTTTATTCATCCTTTCATAACTATAATCGAGCTGATAAAACGTAAAAAAAAAAAAAAGACAAAGATAAATCAGGAAAGGTATGGTGCTTGATTGCAAACCATTCATTGGGGTGTAAACTATACAAATTCTACCCTGAATTAATCCCCTTTCCAATGCAATCAGACTTTGTTTACGTGGATTCACTGTGAGGCCGAGTTCTATTCAACTGGAATCAGCTACGCCCAAGCACCCCACAAATTATAGGCTGGCTCAAATGGTTCAAATGGCTCTGAGCACTATGGGACTTAACATCTGTGGTCATCAGTCCCCTAGAACTTAGAACTACTTAAACCTAACTAACCTAAGGACATCACACACATCCATGCCCGAGGCAGGATTCGAACCTGCGACCGTAGCAGTCGCGCGGTTCCAGACTGAGCGCCGAGAACCGCTAGACCACCGCGGCCGGCACAAATTATAGTTAGCGGAGGACAGGGAGCTGTGAATATCATTTAACAACCCCATGCCGGTGCAGCAATACTTGACCTTTTCACCTTGATTTAGGCGGCAGCAGAAAACGGTACGCTGTGGGCCAGTAGCGCAGCGCGGCGGCAGCTGTAATGTTCTGATGCCTTCACGAAAACTTGCAAATTACGAGGACTTGCTTTCAGATTATAAGAGCGCGGAAAACTTCCCTATCAGAGTCCTAAAATCCCAGCAGATTTCAGTGTGAGGTGCACCCTTCGCTTGTCTGTGCAACCAATTTGACTCACAGGCACGACGGCGCATGCTGGAATTGTCAAATCTCAGAGTGTCCACTCAGGATGAATAAGTCACGCACTAGATATGTACGAGGTGATACGTAGTTCCACTGGTGATACAGCTGGAAACTGCCACTGGCCCTTAGTCCACCAAAATATTAGCTTATTCCCAAGAATAAGCAGCTTTCACTCAGTTAATAATCGGCAGAAATCAAACCTGCATTTGAATCGGACTTCCTTAACTCTTGTGCTTAAAGGTGTGCAGTAAAGTGCTGCATCCATTTTCAATAATCTACCACCAGAGTTCAAAAAGCTTAGCAGTAATCTACGTGCTCTCAAATAGAAAGTAAAGATTTTTCTCGTGGGTCAATCCTTCCATTCTGTGGAGGAGTTCCTTGAAATATTTTGCTGATTCTTGTTGTATTGTTGATAGCGTTTACTTAAATTTATGGTTTGACTTTTTCGGCTTCATAAACATTTTATTTTTATCTGTTATTACTTTTATGTTGTAATTTCATGTACTGACACGTTCCATGACCTTGGAGATTTGCTCATCTATTGGGTCCTACGAAACTTGACGTGTAAATAAATAACAAGTTGCAGACCACAAGTCTCACCCACTAGGGGAGCACCAGAAGATGAAGAAGGCAAAGAAATCACAATCACTTTCCACCAAGCCTCCGTACTGAGTCGAAATAGCAGAAAAAACCTGCCTCCAAATTGCATAACCCAATCGAACTATCCTCCACTCACTGAATTTCCCCTCTTGACTTTTCTGCTAGTCTGGTAGCCAATTCGGACACAGCACCAGGCTTCCCACGCTGGCGGAGCAAGCCTTTGCTTTTCACATCCTGACGAAAGCCAATCAGTGACACAAAACCTCTCTTTTCTGTAAAAAGAAGATTTTAGACTAGGGAAGCACCGTTCTCACGGTAAGCGCCATGTTTTGGCAAAAAACGTCTAACTAGACGGGACTACAGTCCTCATTTATGGATGATCTAATCCTTCCAGGCCGACCATTTCCAGTTTCTGAGAAAAGGCTGTTAAGCTTCCCAGACAGTCGGGCCCATGAAATACATGTTTTTCTCACTCGCTATAGGAACCTGGCGAATTCCTGACATCAGAGGAATTACAGTCTTGCCTCCACTAAACATGGAGACCAGCCGCACTGTTCTTTATCGTCCCAGCTTCTAACAGGGGCATGCTTGTAGTTTTATGACCGTCCTCGCCGTTTGCACAGAATCTGAGATTACAGCAGTCTCTCTTAAATGGCTTCCTCCACTCACTTTCTGCCAGCTGGCCACCTTTGCAATGGTCTGTTGCCCGGCCCAGGGAGAATGTTAAGTGATCCGGTGCTCTCCTGCTCCAACTTAAGTGGGAAGAGTAGAGTGACAAGGCCCAAAGTCCTTCTGTAGGTATAATTCACAGCGCGCTGCTTTCAAGAATCACTAGCACAGCCAGGTCACTGGACGCATCATTTATGGCCTGTAATCGATCATTATCCATGTTCTCTGTCACTTCCATTATGGCCCCTATGGCACAAGTTCTGTACAGGCTACATATGCAGTTATATGAACATTGTGCCCACAATTTCCTCGTGCAAAAGTCGTAAACCACACATACCAAATGTAGTACTGGGGAACACGGAGATCATGATCTAAAATATGAATATTAATCTGACCGACAGTGTAGTTGAAGCGAGAGAGTGGTGTCCCACCTCTCACTACCCCCCCCCCCCCATTATAAGTTTTGCATGGGGAGTACCACAATTCAATAAAGAAGTTAGTGTGACATGAAGTAGAAGAAAGTACGACATTCTGGATGGGTCTTTCAAAATAACATGCTGGACCATGGCAGCTTTGCAAACCAAAAAATAAAAAGTAAACCTTATCCTGTCTTTTCCTCATTGAACCAGGGTTCATACACTCACTGCTGCATGCCTGCAAAAGTTTTGTGATTTGCTGGGTGTTGGAATTGTACCTGTGGACCCTCAGATCTTTGACATACACCTTTGACCATAAATACAATGACTGAACAGTTAAAAGGTGATGCAGACATTTAACTTAACCATCCTCCCGAATCTGAGGTCAGATGTGATTGGTTCACCTAACAACAATAAAATATCATTGAGCATTGAGCATTCTCTTTCTCAGAAATTTTGTTACCCCTGCCCAAGCATTCACTGTGACTCAATCTTCCAAAGAGACAATAAGATGGCAGATTCCATCCAAGTATTCAGCAAAACTAGTTCTTTTAGTACAACAAAGTAAATGGTGTTAACACAAAATAAACAAAATATAAAAAACAAGAGTTATATAGTGAAACTTCGCGCAGATGACAAAGACAAAAGTCCTGGCGGAGGTTCGAGTCCTCCTTCGGGCATTGGTGTGTGTGTTTGTCCTTAGGATAATTTAGGTTAAGTATTGTGTAAGCTTAGGGACTGATGACCTTATCAGTTAAGTCCCATAAGATTTCACACACATTTGAACATTTTTGAACAAAGACAAAATAAACACACTGGTCAGTTTCAAAGTGTGGTATGAGTATCAGTGTAAGTTGTGTGCGATCTAAAACATCTAAAATGGTGTTGTCCCTTAAAAGATTACCTTTAACCTAATAAAATAAAGACAGCAAGGCACAAAAAAATAAGAATTAAAAACACAATCATTGTTTAAGTCTCCTACTGCTTCCTTCTCAAGGGTTTTTAGGGAGTCAAAAATGAATTTTAGAATTAGATGGAGGTATAGATACAGAACTATACTCAAGAGGTGAATAACAGGTTGGATGTGGCAGGTGTAGTGGGTGAGCTGGTGTTAAGAGAGGGGTCAACCCTCTACTTATCATCAGTAATGGCAGCAGGGTTGGGCCAGAACCTGTCTCCAGTCTATGGCAGCAACAGGTAGGCATCCAGACTGTTGACAGACCAGAGATGGAGCAGAAGTTGACACACGGTTGCTCTTGTTGAAAACAGTCCTACAACAGCAGTTGTCAGTGTTGTGGCAAGTGCCCAGAGACGTCAATCGCTTGGTCTGGCGATCTCCAGTCTATCCTTTCTGGTCGACAGCGTCGTTCTCGCGGTATGCACCACGTTTTGGCAAAAAATCTACTACATGGAATCATAATCCCTCATTTATCAAGCGACCTAATATTTCCTGGCTGACCATTTCCAACTTCTCAATAATGCCTGTTAAGCTTCTCAGACAGTCGTGCCCACCCGCTAAAAGAACCTGGTAACTTCCTGGTGTCAGGAGAGTGACAGTCTTGCCTCCACTGAACACGTGCACCAGCCACTCTAAAGTGAGAATGCTTGTAGTTTTATGACCGTCCCTCCGTTTGCACAAAAGCTCAGATTACGACAGTTTTCCTTAAATGGTTTCCTGCACCCTCTTGCTGCCAACTGGCCGCCTTGGCGACAGTCTGTCGCCTGGCCCAGGAAAAAGGTTTTGTGAGCCAGCGCCCTCCTGCTGCATCCCTAAGTGGGAAGAGTGGAGTCCCACAGCATGAAGTCCTTGAGCAGGTATTATTCACAGTGCGCTGCTTCTCTGAATCACTCGCACAACCAGGTCTCTGGACACAACACTTAGGGCCCACAATCCATCCTTCTCCCTGTTCTTGTTGCCTCCACTACGGCCCCTCAGATATTTGTTCTCTCCTGGCTACACATGCAGTTATGTGAAAAAAAATGGTTCAAATGGCTCTGAGCACTATGGGACTTAACAGCTATGGTCATCAGTCCCCTGGAACTTAGAACTACTTAAACCTAACTAACCTAAGGACACCACACAACACCCAGTCATCACGAGGCAGAGAAAATCCCTGACCCCGCCAGGAATCGAACCCGGGAACCCGGGCGCGGGAAGCAAGAACGCTACCGCACGACCACGAGCTGCGGACAGTTATGTGAACATGCCGCCCACAATTTCCTCATGTAAAAAAATTATAAGGCACACATACCAAATATAGTACTGGGGAACACGGAGATTATGACCTAAAATATGAATATTAATCTGACCAACAATGTAGTCAAAGTGAGAGAGTGGCATGCCACCTTTCAAGATCCAAACGTGGTAATAATAACCCCATTGTAGATTGTCTGTAATTATTTTGTTCAGGTATATAATCTATTTAGCTCTTAGAACTAAACTCATATTAAAAATTTGTAATCGTACAGTATTTGTCTGGATATAAAAAAATGAAATATGGACGATGAGCTTTACAGACAAGAAAAGAGAGGAAGCTTTTAAAATGTGGTGTTGGAGGAGAATAAGTGGCAGATCGGACAACTAATGAAAAGATACTGAACTGAATGAGAGGGAGAAGGAAAAAGCTCTTTGCCAGAATTTATCTTAAAGGAAGGATCTGTTGATAGGACACATCCTGAAGAAGCAACCAATAGTTGATTTGGTATTGGAGGGAAAATGTTGGGCATAAAATTTATAGGGGGAGATAAGGCCAAGCTACAGAGATCTAGGTTACAGTAGTTATCGAAAAATGAAGAGGACTGCAAAGGATAGACTAGCATAATAGTCTTCAGACTGAAGAAAACAACAATCATAAAACGGGTTATAGATTATTACAAATAAAGGAAAGAAAAGAAACCGTAAAATGACATCAACATTATTAAAACGATGGATCGCTACTCACTGTGAGGATGACACTCTGAGTTGCAGATAGTCACAATGAAAAGACTTTTCGTCTTGCCTGTCTCGAACTCACGTGTCGCCTTTATGGTGAGTAACTGTCTATCCTTGTAATAATATTGTTGACATTCTGACACAAACTATAAAATAACAATCATGAAAAAGCAAATTGCAATGTCTTTTGTTACAAAAAGTGTGGGAGTGTTTATCGCATCATTGACGGGTCCTTAGGGTACTGGAAGCTTTCATGTTGGTGGGTAGCTATACAGTTGGATGACATGTTAAAAGGAAAGTAATTGATTTCTTCACTGAGGCATATGTAGTAGTATGCTGAGGATGGTGACAGTATCCTCGACTGCATAGTTACTGCCAATGAAACGTGGATACTGCAGTTGGCAGCGGAATCGAAGCAGCAGAACATGGTACGGAATCATCTGGATTCACCTGCGACCAAAAAGATTGCGTTCAGTGGCATCTGTTGGGAAAATGACGCTAACGCTGTTCGGGATCGCTGTGGACAACTCCTGTTGGATTTGTTGCCGCTAGGTCCAACTATCATTACCGACAGTTATTGTTACACACTGTCACACATGCCGGGTGTCATCAAGAAGAAGCACGGAGAGATTCTCGGCGTGGACGATGTGGTTACCCTCCACAGTGCGAAGCTACTTTTGGCAATCGTAACTGCCGACAACGTCCGGTCATTTCAGTGGAAGAGTCTGCTGGACCACCCTCCATACAGTCTGGACCTCGATTCTGGTGATTTCTACGCTTTCGATCAGCTGAAGACGTTGCTAGCAGGACAGTGACATGGTTCCACAGTCGGACGAATTGTACTGTAGATGCATCTCAAATTTAGTGCCCAGATGGAACAAATGTTTGAATCAGTGAGGGGACCATGAAGGAAAACAGGCTAAGGTACGTTCAACACTTAATATTCACTGGCGGAATGTAAAATAGCAACACCGAAAAGGAGTTGTGCGATATAAACTAAAGTTGGTAGACCTATTCCTACATCTGAAAGATTATGTCTCTTGAAATTTTGTGCAGTCGCATAAAAGTGGGGCTAGTACCGCCACTATGAAGATGCAGATCAGGTTCGTTTTAAATACATGCTGTAACGGTCGTGGGCATTAGTTACATTTGAGACCAGATGTGGTGAGCTGATGTTAGTCAAGAATGCCTTTAAGGCGACAAAGCCACCATCACCAACGCCTCATTGAGTTTGAACGAGATCGCGTAATAGGGCTAAGAGAAGCTGGATGTTCCTTCTGTGATACTGTAGAAAGCCTTGCCAGGAATCAAGCAGCTGCACATGACTGCTGGCAGTGGTGATACGAGAACGTACAGTCTTAAGAAGACCAGGCTCCGGACGGCCACGTGGCACTACCGAGAGGGAAGACCATCGTGCTCGGCGAATGACTCTGGGGCATCGTACTGCATCTGCAGCAGCAGTCTGAGCAGCATTTGGCACCACAGCGACACGACGAACCGTTACAGATCGGTTACTGCTCCTAGTCAGACACCCTTTAGTGTGCATTCCAGTGACATCCAACCATCGCCATTTGCGATTTCAGTGGTGCAAGCTGTAAGTAGGCTGTTTATGTTTTCTTATTGGCAAAGTTACGTAGCGCTCTATATGAAAATCACTGGCTGTGCTGTGTGCAGTCTGTGGCTAGTTTTGCATTGTTGTCTGCCATTGTAGTGTTGGGCAGCGGCAGCTGGATGTGAACAGCGCGTAGCGTTGCGCAGTTGGAGGTGAGCCGCCAGCAGTGGTGGATGTGGGGAGAGAGATGGCGGAGTTTTGTAATTTGTCATGAACTGCTATATACACTCCTGGAAATGGAAAAAAGAACACATTGACACCGGTGTGTCAGACCCACCATACTTGCTCCGGACACTGCGAGAGGGCTGTACAAGCAATGATCACACGCACGGCACAGCGGACACACCAGGAACCGCGGTGTTGGCCGTCGAATGGCGCTAGCTGCGCAGCATTTGTGCACCGCCGCCGTCAGTGTCAGCCAGTTTGTCGTGGCATACGGAGCTCCATCGCAGTCTTTAACACTGGTAGCATGCCGCGACAGCGTGGACGTGAACCGTATGTGCAGTTGACGGACTTTGAGCGAGGGCGTATAGTGGGCATGCGGGAGGCCGGGTGGACGTACTGCCGAATTGCTCAACACGTGGGGCGTGAGGTCTCCACAGTACATCGATGTTGTCGCCAGTGGTCGGCGGAAGGTGCACGTGCCCGTCGACCTGGGACCGGACCGCAGCGACGCACGAATGCACGCCAAGACCGTAGGATCCTACGCAGTGCCGTAAGGGACCGCACTGCCACTTCCCAGCAAATTAGGGACACTGTTGCTCCTGGGGTATCGGCGAGGACCATTCGCAACCGTCTCCATGAAGCTGGGCTACGGTCCCGCACACCGTTAGGCCGTCTTCCGCTCACGCCCCTACATCGTGCAGCCCGCCTCCAGTGGTGTCGCGACAGGCGCGAATGGAGGGACGAATGGAGACGTGTCGGCTTCAGCGATGAGAGTCGCTTCTGCCTTGGTGCCAATGATGGTCGTGTGCGTGTTTGGCGCCGTGCAGGTGAGCGCCACAATCAGGACTGCATACGACCGAGGCACACAGGGCCAACACCCGGCATCATGGTGTGGGGAGCGATCTCCTACACTGGCCGTACACCACTGGTGATCGTCGAGGGGACACTAAATAGTGTACGGTACATCCAAACCGTCATCGAACCCATCGTTCTACCATTCCTAGACCGGCAAGGGAACTTGCTGTTCCAACAGGACAATGCACGTCCGCATGTATCCCGTGCCACCCAACGTGCTCTAGAAGGTGTAAGTCAACTACCCTGGCCAGCAAAATCTCCGGATCTGTCCCCCATTGAGCATGTTTGGGACTGGATGAAGCGTCGTCTCACGCGGTCTGCACGTCCAGCACGAACGCTGGTCCAACTGAGGCGCCAGGTGGAAATGGCATGGCAAGCCGTTCCACAGGACTACATCCAGCATCTCTACGATCGTCTCCATGGGAGAATAGCAGCCTGCATTGCTGCGAAAGGTGGATATACACTGTACTAGTGCCGACATTGTGCATGCTCTGTTGCCTGTGTCTATGTGCCTGTGGTTCTGTCAGTGTGATCATGTGATGTATCTGACCCCAGGAATGTGTCAATAAAGTTTCCCCTTCCTGGGACAATGAATTCACGGTGTTCTTATTTCAATTTCCAGGAGTGTATATATATTATGACTATTAAGGTAAATGCATTGTTTGTTCTCTATTAATATCTTTCATTTGCAAACTATAACTATCAGTAGTTAGTGCCTTCCGTAGTTTGAATCTTTTATTTAGCTGGCAGTAGTGGCGCTCGCTGTATTGCAGTAGTTCGAGTTTTAATGCTCATGTGTAAAGTTGATGTTTCAAAAGTTATTCTGATCTTTTATGTATGTACTCATGTCATAATTCCTGCAACACTGATGTATATGTTATTTCTATTCTGTTGTAAAGCCTGTACTACAAATGTTATCTGAATTGTTATGTTCTTTAATGATGTATTTTTTACCTTTGTAATTGTATTCTCATGTTATAATATTGTAATTGACACCAGTTCATCAAATTAAGTAACTTGTAAGTTACATTTCACTGCACACATTTCTGTTGGCCAGAGTAATGCACAATATGTGAGAAGTTGGGGCTGTTAGTGTTTGCACGTGTGTTACTAATTCAGCAAGGGACTGGATAACAGCATTGCTGGTTCTAAGGCAATTCCAAAAACTTTGTGAGTGCACAAGTGGTGGTTTATGGACTTGCTATCTTCTCTGCAAGACCCTTCGATGGTGGTTGTGCACCTGCACAGTCGCAGCAGATGGCTGCTGGCCATCTCTACAAGGACTGTAGTGGGTCTGCATCTTTGATGACTCACCAATACCATTATTTCTACAAGGACTACAGTGGGTCTACATCTTTGCTGACTCACCAATACCATTATTTCTACAAGGATTGCAGTGGGTCTGCACCTCTGGTGGCCCACCAATACCACAATCTCTACCAGGACTACAGTGGGTCTGCTCTGTGATGACCTACCTACCAATCTTCTTCAAAACGTCGAATGACTCTGCTGTGGGTTTGCTCTGTTGTGGCCCATTACCTGTCTGCATGTCAAGAGTCAGCACAGTCTTTCCGTTGGAAGGACAACACTACTTCTTCACGACTGCATGGATATCCACTACTTCCGTGTGCATTGTCTTTTACTGCACAGACTTTGAGAAAACAAACTGCAGGTTTACTCTTATGATGAATGATCAGGACTGTCTTTATGGACTGTGAGAAAATTTTAGCTTTTGACCAACATTGTATAAATAAGTGTGTGCATTTGATATCTTTGTTATTGTAATTATGAAAAATTTTTTCAAATCATTATTGGCCACTGCTCAAAAATATTTTGTAAAATTTTTTGTGGGGAGCATGGGGGCTATGTAAGTAGGCTGTTTATGTTTTCTTATTGGCAAAGTTACGTAGCGCTCTATATGAAAATCACTGGCTGTGCTGTGTGCAGTCTGTGGCTAGTTTTGCATTGTTGTCTGCCATTGTAGCGTTGGGCAGCGGCAGCTGGATGTGAACAGCGCGTAGCGTTGCGCAGTTAGAGGTGAGCCGCCAGCAGTGGTGGATGTGGGGAGAGAGATGGCGGAGTTTTGTAATTTGTCATGAACTGCTATATATATTATGACTATTAAGGTAAATACATTGTTTGTTCTCTATTAATATCTTTCATTTGCTAACTAACCCTATCAGTAGTTAGTGCCTTCCGTAGTTTGAATCTTTTATTTAGCTGGCAGTAGTGGCGCTCGCTGTATTGCAGTAGTTCGAGTAATGAAGATTTTTGTGAGGTAAGTGATTTCTGAAAGGTATAGTTTAATGTTACTCAGCGCCATTCTTTTGCAGGGATCTTTGATAGTCAGATTGCGTTGCGCTAAAAATATTGTGTGTCAGTTTAAGCACAGTCTTGTACAATTGTTGAAAGGGGAAGTTTCAAAGCGAGATCTCATGGTTCTGCTTCGGCTCCAGTGGTGGCGCCTGTTGGATAGAAGGAGGCTGGCTGGGGACCTGCAACCGACATGTCTGCGTGCTAGACACACTGCAGCTATAGCTGGAGTTATGGTCTGAGGTGCCACTTCGTATGGCAGCAGGAACAATCTAGTGGATATCCCACGCAACCTGACTGCAAATTTGTACGTCAGTCTTGTGATTCGACCTGGTGTGCTACCATTCATGAACAATATTCAAGAGGGTGTTTTCCAACAGCATAACGCTCGCCCACATTCTGCTGTTGTAACCCAACATACTCAACGGAGTGTCGACATGTTGTCTTGTCCTGCTCGATCACCAGATCCGTCTTCAATTGAGCACATAGTTGATATCCTCGGAAACTCCAGCTTCATCCAACAACAGCATTAACCGCACCCGTATTTACCTAGCAAGTGCTACAGGCATGGGACTCCATCTAAAAAACTGACATCCGGCACCTGTACGAAACAGTGCAGGCACGTTTGCTTGCTCGCATTCAACATTCTGGCGGTTACACTGGTTATCAGCGTAGCAGCATGTCACATTTGGAATGGCTTATCTCGCGGCTACGTTGTAACCTCCCTGCAGATAAATTCCGAAACCTACCAGTAATACAATGTGACAAAATTGTGGCTCATTTATAACCTTTCAATAATTGACTGTGAATTTAAACTGGTAAATTTTGGACGTCAGCAGTGCTGCGTCATGGACCTGAAAGATCATACTGAATAAATCGAAAATTCTTACCTCAATGAAGTCGCCGGATAACGCGTATATATCTGCTCCTATAACAAATTTTTTTGCCACAGCCCAGTGCAATGCTGGCCGATAGATTTTGTAAGGTGTCAGGCAAATCCAACACCTTCCATGAAAACCCTGACATGATAAGCAAATCCAGTAATATGTCACATAGCTCCGAATAAATCGTGACATTAAATCAACCAAAGTAATACGAGTAACGAGTGAGCAAATCGAATACCACAGACTAACACAAGAATGCCTAAATGCATGTCATACCTTCCCACCGTGAGACAGACGCAGTTCCGAGGGGAGAAACGAGAACAGAAGCCGAGAGCAGAACCGTGTTAAGCTGGAAGGCCCTACGATAAGGGACGGACACCCACGTCGCCAGCTAACCGCTAGGACCACCCCCCAGCCCATGTTAAAAGCTAGAGCCCTCCAGAAAAACAGTATAGATCTTACGATAACACTAAAAGGACCACCCCAGCTGCAAGTTTTAGCGTGAGACTTTTTCGCGTCTCTGTTACGTCAGGACCACCCCCCAGCCCATGTTAAAAGATAGAGCCCTCCAAAAGAACAGTATAGATCTTACGATAACACTAAAAGGACCACACCAGCTGCAAGTTTTAGCGTGAGACTTTTTCGCGTCTCTGTTACGTTGCAAACTTTTAAAACATTGCCCCACCACGAAAAGTATAACGTTTCTCATTGGATAGACAGAATTTTTGTAGGCAGAGCTTAACGTTAACATTGAGACCCTGATTGGTCAGATGAAAACACAGCCAGATAGTTTTTTTAAACCAACTTCGGTAAATTGTAGCAAGGAGAAGTTAGAGGAGTTGCTTCCGAGACGGCGAGGTGAGCGGAGCTGTGCTTCCCACTGCCCCCTGACGAACACCGACAAGGTAATGAACGCACGCGATGCCGCATAACAGCGCATAAAGCTTCACTCAGAACTGCAGAAGTCTCATCTGTTACACCCTCTTTTTGCGTAATACTAGTGTCGATCGTCAATTAAAGCTCATGGTGTTCACATTTGCCACTTGAAGTAAAAATCTGAAACGCGATGATTTTTCTGTTATATAGTTACAGAGAAGCCACATCAGCCACTGTAATTTACGACAAGTTAGATAAGTAATTAAAGATAACTGACGGTCACTGTAGACCATTTAGATAGTTTTCTCTTTTGTGAAACTTAATTTAAACCTAGATTATAGATGTGATATGGCATAGGTCATCCTTCGACCCATTGTAGAACTTGGAAACCCATTCAGGGAATATTCGTTCACATTTTTGTTGAACGCAGTTGGTTTTTACCATCCTGTATAAAAACATTTCCTTTTATCAATAGTGCAATTTATAAACAATGTTTTGTGAGTAGAATAAAATTTCCAATGGTAAACTTAACTGCTTTTTCGACGTTATTTTACCAGCTAACGAAAAATAGGAAGGCCTTGAACCCCTTCCACTAAATTTAGTTAGTATTAAGATTCTTTTACAGGGAGTGCAGTGGAGCTGACGCTGAAATCATTAAGTATTTGGTTATATCATCGCTAGTCTCACTGAACTCTTCTGAACTCTACATGTCATGCGTGGTCCTTCGTCTCCTTACCAGCAACAGTTCCCAGGTTCAAACTAGTCAATTCCCTAAAAAACACGCTCAGAGCGTCGTTGCGCGAAAGTGGTAGGGAGACACGATATAGAACAACAGACACCACGCAGAATGTTAGAATGTTAGAATTTGTCATGTATAAAAAGAAACAACTGATTTTTCTTTACAATAATCAGGATGACCATGGATTGGAGAAATTAGTAAAGTCTTTAAATTGAGTTGAATGATTGTTAAAAGCTAATTTTTTAGAAGAAAGATTATTATTAAGAGATTTATTTTTAAAAGCATTTACATGGGACTTGATATAACGATACTACATATGCGCGAGGCTGCTTTTACCTTATACTACAACGCTCAGGCACCGCCATCACTCCCTCACGATCGGCCCAGCCAACTCCATACACACGACTGCTCGCTACTACTTACTCCTACTGACACACAGTTCCTACTGCTGACAACACTGCTCTCTGGTCTGAGATTCTCTTATAGCTTACATATCGCAGGCAGCGCATGAGCAATCCATCGAAATTACATCTGCCCGAGTGCACTAGCAACAAATTCCTTAATCATGGAACTCTTACAACATTAATCTGTGATCTTGCAATTTTAATCACTTAAATATGGTGCCTAGGCAAATGTGTCCCGCGATTTCTTTACTCTAAACTAATTATTTTTTGGTGATGTGATTCTTCCGAGCAGCGTATTTTTGTAATTACCTGTATGTACCTCATGGGCATAGACTTTCTAATTCGCCCTCCTATGTGTGAGACTTTATAAAGACCAGTTCGCGTGTTATTTCGGCACACAACTTTCACAGTCACTGAATGACATAGTCCTGCCGATGACGGGGAGCCCCTCAGACACGAAATTCCGTCTTGCTGATAACAAACAGGTGCGGGCAGATAGAGCAGCGCTGCACGCTTTTTCCGGCCCGCTCTCGCGGCCGTCGCGCCCTGAGATTTACTCCGCTGTCGTCGCGGCGCCGGCGGCGTGTCGGCTGGCGTGTTCTGCGCCGACCGGCCGTGTACGTACAGCGGGCGCCTCGCGGCCCGTACACCTGCGGGAATTCGAGTGCCGCCGAGAACAAGCCCCGCGCTGCGACTTGGAAATGAGAGTATAAATCTGCACTCGCCGTCTCACCCGACACTCGACCCTTGCTTTAATTCTGGAATGGGGACACATTTCCCGTCAGAAATGAGATATTTCATCCGCCCTCTCGATCGAGGTCAGCTACTGACGTCATCGAAGCATTGATTTCCCGAGTGTACTGCACCGAGCGAGGCTGCAACAGGTACTGAAACAGCTGAAGCTGAAGAGAAGGGAGAAGCACTTGCTACAAGTACGAGGGTCGCTCAGTAAATAATGCAAAACAATTTTCTTCTCAGCCAGCTTCGGAAGAAAAATGCGGAATTTGTTGTGGAACATAGTGGAATATTTCCACTTCAGCCGCTATAGTTTCAAGAAGTTCAGAAAGCTTGATGTGCTATACGTAGCCTCTCTTACGGAGGTGCGTTCCAAGCACAGAGCTATCATATACACTGTTGTGACTTGGCAAGACAGCCAAGCCACTAGGAGAGGAAGCCGAAAGGCACGCGTTTAAGCTCACGCAAGCTGGCGTGAGGTCTGGAACAGTTATAGGAGTTGAGGCTAGTAAAAAAGGTACGTAGCTTCTGGAATACTTAACTTTAATCCATAATTAGTGAACATCGGTCTGACGGTACATGCATCACAAGATAAATAGCAAATGATAATGGCGCCTTGCTAGGTCGTAGCATTTGACGTAGCTGAAGGCTATGCTAACTATCGTCTCGGCAAATGAGAGCGTAATTTGTCAGTGAACCATCGCTAGCAAAGTCGGCTGTACAACTGGGACGAGTGCTAGGAAGTCTCTCTAGACCTGCCGTGTGGCGGCGCTCGGTCTGCAATCACTGATAGTGGCGACACGCGGGTCCGACGTATACTAACGGACCGCGGCCGATTTAAAGGCTACCACCTAGCAAGTGTGGTGTCTGTCGGTGACACCACATACACTACTGGCCACTAAAATTGCTATACCAAGAAGAAATGCAGATGATAAACGGGTATTCTTTGGACAAATATATTATACTAGAACTGACATGTGATTACATTTTCACGCAATTTGGGTGCATTCCTGAGAAATCAGTACCCAGAACAGCAACATAGGGCCGTAATAACGGCCTTGATACGCCTGCGCATTGAGTCAAACAGAGCTTGGATGGCGTATACAAGTACAGCTGCCCATGCAGCTTCAACACGATACCACAGTTCATCAAGAGTAGTGACTAGCGTATTGTGACGAGGCAGTTGCTCGGCCACTATTGACCTGACGGTTTCATTTGGTGAGAGATCTGGAGAATGTGCTGGCCAGGGCAGCAGTCGAACATTTTCTGTATCCAGAAAGGCCCCTACAGGACCTGCAACATGCGGTCGTGCATTATCCTGCTGAAATGTAGGGTTTCGCAGGGATCGAAGCCAGGGGTCGTAACTCATCTGAAATGTAACGTCCACTGTTCAAAGTGCTGTCAATATCAAACAAGAGATGACCGAGACGTGTAACCAATGGCACCCCATACCATCACGCCGGGTGATACGCCAGTATGGCGATGACGAATACACGCTTCCAATGTGGTGTTCACCGCGATGTCGCCAAACACGAATGCGACCATCATGATGCTGTAAACAGAACCTGGATTCATCCGAAAAAGCGACGTTTTGCCATTCGTGCACCCAGGTTCTTCGTTGAGTACACCATCGCAGGCGCTCATGCCTGTGATGAAGCGTCAAGGGTAACCGCAGACATGGTCTCCGAGCTGATAGTCCATGCTGCTGCAAACGTCGTCGAACTGTTCGTGCAGATGGTTGTTGTCTTGCAAACGTCCCCATCTGTTGACTCAGGGATCGAGACGTGGCTGCACGATCCGTTACAGCCATGCGGATAAGATGCCTGTCATCTCGACTGTTAGTGATACGAGGCCGTTGGGATCCAGCACGGCGTTCCGTATTACTCTCCTGAACCCAAAAATTCCATATTCTGCTAATAGTCATTGGATCTCGACTAACGAAAGCAGAATGTCGCGATACGATAAACCGCAATCGCGATGGGCCAAATCCGACCTTTATCAAAGTCGGAAACGTGATGGTACGCATTTCTCCACCTTACACGAGGCATCACAGCAACGTTTCACCAGGCAACGCCGGTCAACTGCTGTTTCTGTATGAGAAATAGATTGGAAACTTTCCTCATGTCAGCACGTTATAGGTGTCGCCACCGGCGCCATCCTTGTGTGAATGCTCTGAAAAGCTAATCATTTGCATATCACACCATCTTCTTCCTGTCGGTTAAATTTCGCGTCTGTAGCACGTGATCTTCGTGGTGCAGCAATTTTAACGGCCAGTAGTGTAGTTTAGACGGAAATCCAGAGCATCGCAGATATTTATAAGCGTTTGCAGAATGTCTGTGGAGACCTGGCAGTAAACAAAAGCACGGTGAGTTGTTGAGCGACGCTTCTGTCGTCATCGCAACAAGGTCGCGCAAACCTGTCCGATCTCCGGCGTGCCGGCCGGCCGCACGCGACTATGACCCTTGCAATGTCGTAACGTGTGGACACTGTCATTCAAGGTGACCGACTGCTCACAATCAAACACCTCACTCTTCAGCTGGACGTCTCTATTGATGGTGTTGGCACACCCGTCCACCAATTGGTGTACTCAAAGGTGTGGGCTGCTAGATTCGTTGCAGCCTAACGAAGGACCACCTACGGGGAAATTTTTGCGCGTTACCAGGCTGATCCTGACAAGTTTTTGTCTAATATCGTCACAAGCCATGAAACATGGGTTCACCGATTCGCTTCAGAAGCAAAACGACAATCCATGAAGCGGCGCCACATCACCCCTCACAAACAAAAAAGTTCAAAGCCACACCCGCATCCTCAACCAGTAAAATTTTGGCGACGGTCTTCTGGGACTCTCAAGGGGCTATTCTGTTTGATGTCTTCCCTCGTGGTGCAACGATAAACTCTGAAGTGTATTGTGCTACCCTCAGGAAACTCAAGAAACGACTTGAGCTGGTTCGTCGCCACAAAAATGCAGACGAACTGTTCCTTCTCCACGACAACGCAAGGCCTCACACAAGTCTGCACACACGAAAGGAGCACACAAAACTTCACTGGACTGAGCTTCCTCATCCTCCCTACAGCCCGGATCCCGCACCTTCCGACTTCCAACCGGCCGCGGTGGTCTAGCGGTTCTCGGCGCTCAGTCTGGAACCGCGCGACTGCTACGCTCGCAGCTTCGAATCCTGCCTCGGGCATGGATGTGTGTGATGTCCTTAAGTTAGTGAGGTTTAAGTAGTTCTAAGTTCTAGGGGACTGATGACCACAGATGTTAAGTCCCATAGTGCTCAGAGCCATTTGAACCATTTTTTTCCGACTTCCAAATCTTTGGCCCAATGGACGATGCACTGTGCACGGACAGTAGGTCGACGACGCGAGGTTACTGGTGCAGCAAGATGTTGGCTTCGACGTCGACCAACAGAGTGGTGCTATGCGGGCGACTTAACGCCGTCACACTGAACAGAGATTATGTTGAAAAATAGTGTTTTGTGGCCTAAAGAGTGGGGAATTAATATGGTGTATTGGAGTGCAGAATAAAACAAACCTGCTTTCACAAAAAATATATTGCATTAATTATTCAAGTCCCCTCGAATAAAGAAGTAATGAGCAGCGAACAAATAAAAAAATGACATAACTTGCTCTGAGTTAATAACCATATCAAATAATTGGATTAATGTGTAAATAATGTAGACTCTTCAAGCGTTCTGAAATCAGTTTAACAACCTGAAGTTCTCCAAGTTCATTAGTATTAATGTTTTATGGGTTATAATTACCTGTAACTCTTTCCCTATCCACACACTATAATGAGCTATATTGAGATGAGGTTACTGGACGAGGCTAGGACAGTGGATTCACATCCACAAGAACCTGGGTTCTGTTCTTTACCCTATCATTCAGATTTAGGTTTTCTGTAGCTGCCCTTAACCGCTTAAGGGATGAATCCTTTGAAAATGAAACGGGCAATCTCCTTCCCTACCCTTTTCCAATCCAAGATTGTGCTTCATCTCTAATAACCCTTTCACTGACGGAAACTTAAACTGTTATATTATTTCCTACTTTCTGAGGGTACCTGGTTAGCTTTAACAGAACCTCTGAAAGTCTTAATCTCGCTAATTAAAAATTAAGGAATAAATAAATATTTCCAAGGAAACCAGAGTTGCAAATTATTCAGATTTGTCTAACCGCACAGACGTTTTCGGTAGTCCATCCAATTATCAAGTGGATTGCAACATGGAATCCGCGGCACATATTTCGATCTATCTTCATAGTTTTATCAATTACACAATAGAAATTACCCAGCTCAGAGTAAAGAAGGACACCAATAACCATGAGACATTAACACTTGTGCATCAAAACAAATAAATATTCAGTTAATAATACCATACTGTGACGACGATTAACGTAATTGGAGCTGACATCGTATGTGCTACTATCCACTTGATACTGGGATCCGGAAACATTAGTCGTTAATGTATTCTTCTATCACCATATG
The DNA here is from genome assembly GCF_023864275.1 of Schistocerca cancellata. NCBI lineage: Eukaryota > Metazoa > Arthropoda > Insecta > Orthoptera > Acrididae > Schistocerca > Schistocerca cancellata. Next base: position 597,196,810 of record NC_064631.1, on the reverse strand, counting down.
GTCTTCAGTGACAGCTGTATGTTAGATCCTTTATTTTTATTTCAAATTGCTTCCTGTATCGTAAAAAAAAAACACTTACCCAGCGCGCCGACGACAAAGGAGCCACTTTGGAAAATAATTCAGAACGGTCCGTAACATGTGTGCCATGGGGTTTGCTGCTGTCTACAGTTCGTGAATGGTTCCGAAGAAGAACTTGAAGGCATGTGTTTAGCGCACGATAAACAAAGATAAAGGCTGCAGAAAGACGAATGAATAGATAGAAAAAGTTTCACGTAAGGCGTTACCTGAACTGGAAAAGCCTGGCACTGAAACTTACGAGAGACTATTTCCTTCTAACCACAGAAAGTTGGCAAGCGTGCTAAAAGGAGAAGGGTTCGCGTAGCATAATTTATTTGAGGACATTATACTGAAACGTGGGTGGGGGGGTGGGAGAGGGGGAGGGAGGTAGAAGGAAATGAATAAAGATGTATCTGCTTGCCTCTGCTTGCCCGTAAGAATCCCGAAAAAAATATATACTGTGTGCTACAGACAAAAAGCGCATAGGCCGAATGATTTAGAACCTCCAATCTAGTTTTGACAGTGGAATATCCAGCACTATCCTAAAATTACGAACGTTTTTCATTTTTTATTGCGAGAGAAAATGGAATATCCTACCACCGCTTTCTTAAAGAATAAGTACCTGTTCTTGGGGTTACGAAGCGGGTTACGGACATTGAGATGAAGTCGCAGTAGCGAACTGCCGTCTGCGAAATCCAGGGTCTTGTTTCAGTTTATTAAGAACGTCACAGACCTTTTAGGAAACATCTTTGGAAAACAGAATATCAATGTGGTATACAAATCTACAGGCAAAGTACAGGGTTGCTTAAGGTCGGCCCAGGATGCTCGTTACCCGCTAGAAAGATCAGGAGTACACAGAATTTTGTGTGGTTGCGCGCCGGCCACAGTAAAAGATCCAGGATTCGCCCATGGTTATTAGGCAACTAAAAGAGTAATTCGTGCTGGCCTGACATAGTTGCAACGTTTCCGCTGCTATTCAGGCAACTAGTGACTGAAACAGAGGAAAGGAGTACAACAGAAGACAAAAGTGTAGCTTCGAGAGATGAAATAGTGAAGGCAAGGAAAATCAAATACGCAAAAAGACAAGACAAGGTAGAAAACATTAGATGTTTTACAGGATATCGGATTTAGTTGATGAAAAAAGAAGTACATAACAACGCAGCTATTTGTAACTGTTATTTATGTTGTTCTAGCAGGTTGGTACTGGTTTCCTGATCTTAAAACTTCCATGTGTGTTTGTGCTGAATGTTAACTTGAACAATGCAAGTGGAATGTTTACATAATCACTACCTCATAACCGTCGCCAAATCAATCTGATACTATATAAATGTATCTGAATTAACTTTTACCAAAATAATCAGAAACCTAAAATTGTAACCTAAATGAGCTGTGCTGTGAAATTCTATATTACGCAACGCAAAAAAACAGTGCTACAATGAGTGACGTCACAGTACAGCACACAAAACTAACAGAATAAAAGTTCTAAATAAAATTACAAAACGAATTTTGATAGACTAACTGTGCAAAATGCTTCTATTAAAATGCCTTGTAAACTAATACAAGCAAACTCACTGAGTAAAATTACAAATGTCAAATGATGCACACGCGAATGTAACATTGCACTGTAAGAATAAGAATGTCTTATAAAGAAATGAAATTTGAACTAAACTTTACCTAAACTGACTGATAATAATTTTGAAACGCAAAGCTTAACTCTAAATGATGTGACTCTAATATTAAAGTGCCCCTAACAACTTTGGTGACATACCTTGTGGCAACGCCAACGCGGTACTGCCCGAAAGTGGTAAAAAAAAAAACAAGGCAGCAACAAACCAGTTAAAGGAAAGAAACTTTGCCCAGTACTCAGTACTATGCAAGAAAAGGCAGCTATGCTAGGTACATCATGCTGCACAGCAACGCGGCGACACACAATCAGAAAATAAAACTTTCGTGAGGAGACGGTGGTCAATACTCGACTTATTAAATGATTGAAAAGGAGGCTATCATTCAAAAACCGTAATGCGAAACTCTGGTTCCTTAGCAATTACAAGATGTTTACAAAAATCACTTCTTATTAAAAAATATTAATCTGCCGTATAAGACGTTACTGAAATGGTAAGGGAGTGGTGAAATCATAACTCTGAGTGCGAGCCATGTCACCAGATATCTTTGTTTAATCGCCTCTGGACAATCAAACTAACCGACCCGAAACAATAAAGAGAAAACTGCTAAGTATTCGTCTTTCTCTAACATTTGATAAACTACGCGCGAGCAAGCAGTGCAGGGACAACATTACCTGAAAATCTTCACACTTTTCAAAGCAGTCTTTTTAAATCACATTTCCAAAATGCAACATCCTCTCCACTTGAGTCTGTGTTAATCTGCTAGTTATTTCGAGACCACTGAGCAGCGTAACAAACACCCGACTCACTCATTTACGTCTCACTTAATGCTACTGGCAACGACAATGCTGCTCGCAACCAAAGATCACATTGCTTGTACTCAGAATCTCTGCGGCGTAACATATCGACTATCGAGGATTTTTGTTTGAAAAATATCCGGTGGAAAATATGGAGGATGGCACATCGAATGAAAATAGAGCTCGCATCACTTTCACTGAATCCCAAAAACACACTAGAAACCTTACACATTGAAACAAGAAAAAGGGTGTATAGATGTCTGCAAATTACATGAAAGTATTTGGGTTTGGCGCCGCGAAATACTGTAAATAACTGACACAGATGAAACCAACGTTTCGGCCACAGTTACAGTGATCTTTTTCGGTCAACGGAGACCTACAAGCAGAGCACTCTAATCTTGCCTGAAATTTTGGTTTTATCAGTTATTTGCAGTAGGAGGCTGTAGCGTACCCATGTGATTTTTAGACAAAAAACATGAAATCCTTTGTACACGGATGTGTGATTGTTTATGGGAAGATGTTACTGCTATTAGTTCCAGAGGTTTGCAATAAGGTTTGCCAGATAAATAAAAAAAAACGTTATAGAGCGAAGGTGTGTGCCGAGACGACATAGGTATTTTGCAGTTATTTACTTGTGTTCCTTTTTCAGCCAAAGCCCTGCTCTGTTGCATATGTTAACGGCATTCAAATGAAGAAGAGACAGATGGAAAAAAGTGAGTAAACTGTTTATCATTTCAAAAGTAATCGCCATAATTATTAATACCTTTATCCCACTGAGACAAGACGATTAATGCCTTCACAGAAAAAAGTTTGCGTTAGCCTACGAAACGACTAATCTACTCGGACGTGCACTTCTTCGTCCGACGCAAATCGGCATCAAGACGTTCTTTTTTCAGGACTCCAAAACAATGGAAATCGCATTAGGGGCGGTCGGGGCTGTATGGAGCGAAACTTCTGTACCATTGTCGAAGCAACATGTAGGCGGGCGTCATGCTGCAATAGAGCATTTGTGGGCGTTTGGCCTTGACGGCGCGCTTCAATTTTTGCCAAGTGTCCATGTGGATTGTAGCGCGCCATGAAGTCCAAACGGCAGGGACTGTTGACGGACGGCGTCATTCTGTTGGATGATAATGCCTGCCAGCATGTTGCCAAGGTTGTTTCGATAATGCTGCAGAAGTTTCGAGGGGAATCCTTTACACATCTCCATACTCTCCCAATCTCTCTCCATGCGAGTTTGCAGTTTTGGAGCCCCGATGGATATTCGTAACGTCGATTTCCTTCGGATGAAGAAATGCAAACATCTGTACAATCATGATTCCGTAAGCGACCGTAAACATTTCCCCATGAACACATTCACCATGTTCTCTCACAGTGGGACAAATGTACTAACAGTTATGTCGATTACTTTTGAAATTATAGACAGTTTACTTACTTTGTTTCCATCTGTATCTCGTTTTCATTTGACTCTACCTTATAAGTAACATCGGCAATTTGTTGAGAGTTAACGCCACCGACGACCTCAGAAACATATTGCAGCCGCCAACAAGAAGAAAAAAGTAGTTCCCTGACAGGCTGAAAGAAAGGCTGTTCAGAAGAGAGACAACTGCATAGCGTAAAATAAGACGACGTAGACCTCTTAGTAACAGTTAACTCATTAACTGCCTTTTTTTCTTAAAATTCCTGTGCAATTCAGTTCATCTTCATAAGAGATTTGGGACCTGACATTCCAGTTTTGTCTACGGAATACTCTTTTCAAGAATTTAACAGTTTTTCCAAAAAGTCCCAAACGGGCATCGTGACAGATGCCATGAAAATAAAATGAATTACTTAATCGGAATATATTTTGTTTGTGATAATATTGTAGCAGTTCCGTTTGTTTTTAAATATTTGGAAACAACTACACTGTATTTCGTTTGAATACATGTTTTACATTTGTGTCTGTAAAACAAATTACTGACGCCACTGTTCCATACATTCCATATGTTAGCCGACGTTACCTTTGCTACGTTGTTTTCTTACATTCCTCTTGCATATTGCACATCATCTTTGTTTTCCTTGGCACGTTCTGTCTAGATAATATCCCAAAGGACTCTTTGTCACTGTCTCTGGAACGCGTTTCTGAGCCTTTTTCTGCAGTGAAGCTCTTCCGAGACTGTTAGGATTAGAAATACACTCTGTTTGCAGGTAGCCTCCAGGTATTCGTCTCCTAAAGTCCAAAAAACGTGTATCACCAGTAGCATGACAGTATAATACATAAGCATCACTACTATAGTATCAGTTATGTTTATGAGTATTGGAAAATACCATTTCTTTCCAAGGGATTTTTATTCTCCATTTATTTATGTACCAATCAAGTTTGTCTAATCCACCCATGACTTTATTGTACGGACGCTGGAGAATTTTTCCTTGTCTGGAACATCTGCGTACTTTGTTCTGCGCACATGTTCCTTAATGTTTTGATAAAACTCGTACACATCTATTATCTTTCCTTGCAACACAGAATATTTCAATTTTGACGTCAAATCTGTAATCATAGCCCCACGAGGTGCTCTATTGAGTTCATTATCTGTTCTGATAGCACAGTTATTTATCTAGTTGTATCGAAATATTCCTGTTGTTGCTACGTTCCGATCTTTCAAGGTTTTCAGTAGATAGAAACTAGCGAAAAAATTGTCAAAATAAAAATTGTGATTAGGATTACCGACCACAGATATGTTATTCCTTATGACGATGCAGCCAAATCTTGCACCTCATTGCCATCGTTCCTTTTCCCAGTGTACAATTCTATATGAAGGCAGTATCCTGTTTCGGCGCAGTACATTGTCCACTGTTTGAACCCAAACCGTAAGAGTTTACCCCTAATAAATTGTTTGAAATAACTATGGCCATAATATCTGACCATCTACTCGTCATTGCTTACATATTTGGGAAAAACACCAAACTTCATATGGATTTTATTCATTTTGCCAATGAGTGAGCGTATGTTGAAATTTGAGGCTGCCAAATTATTATTTGTCAAATTAGCATTATCATTGAATTGCACGTTTTTCTTTGTTTCTAAATTTTTGTTTCTGGAGAAACGTTTTCTGACACTTCTAATGCTGAAGCCTCCATCATCACCGAGCGAGGTGGTGCAGTGGTTAGACACTGGACTCGCATTTTGGAGGACGACGGTTCCCTAAATCGCTCCAGGCAAATGCCGGGATGATTCCTTTGAAAGGGCACTGCCGACTTCCTTCCCCATCCTTCTCTAATCCGATTAGACCGATGACCTCGCTGTCTGGTCTCCTTCCCCAAAACAACCAACCTCCATCATCACACTAGTACATTTGTTCTGTGGCAAGAAATATCAGCCTGCAGGGCATAAAAAGCCTACAAATTAGAGAAGACAGTCTACTGAAGACGTAAATCTACGTCTGTTATTTCCTTCAGCATATTTGACGCTTTCTTTGAAATTGAAATTAATTATTTCTGCATCAGACAGCGTTTCGAACACTTCGATCGCTGATTTCTGAGAGAAATTACTTGTTCCATAGCGCTCTTGATGTCCACAATATGCCGAAAAGTCTTTTCGTAATCGAGTTGAACTCTCTGACAAAACAGAAACTAACTTTTTCCTTTTCAAGTCACTCTTCTTTTATCGTTTGGGCTCCTAAGTATTAGGATCGTTTTCGCCCAAAGGTGTTCTACTGGTAACAGCAACTGGAATTGCACTTGAATCAACTTCCAGCCTACCGTGAACATCATTAGGATAAGTGTCTTCCAATATGTCAAGATCGAATTCTCCAGCGTCAGAAACAACATCCAAACTGTGGGAGGGAAATCCAACAATCTCTATCTTATCTCCATCACCATGATCTTGGATCAGAGAACTGGAATCGTTTACCATATGCTGTAGCTCAGTTGTTGCGTAGAATTTTCTAGTTCCCATATCTAAAAAAAAAAGATGCAATAATTGAAATATGAAAATATGTTTCGTATCAGAGACGATCCCAAAAAGGGTATCGTTTTAAAACACGTATTAAAACAATATTCATTGATACTAAGTGATGGAATGAACATTTTTGAGCTACTGTAATTTAAAATTTTACTGTATGATCTCATTATTTGACGAAATTACGGAAACAATGCGAAAATTAACGCAGTTGAAAATCCATGATACTCCTGTGCTTAATTTACTATCCAATATATAGTTCATTCGTCTGTACACAAGAAACTGAACGCAGTGTTCCGATTCTGCTGTGTCATTTAACTCAGCTGAACTGTCCTCGATGTTGCTGAGCTACTCAGCACTACCACAATGACTCTGATGCCAACTGACAGATCTAAAGCTATGTGGTTCCCAAATGGTGACCGTGGTAGTTAATCGTTTTGAACAATCGAAATGGGAAACGCTGGAAGTACCGAAATTGGATATTTTAGTTTGCTTCCTGTAAGCCTTTGAACGGACCATGGCTAGTAATCTGAGAAAGGTTAGAGGTATCAAAGGTATCAGAATATTTCAAAATACCGCTACTAGATTTAGCAGTGTGTAAGTTCCTTTGATCTGCGTGACCTGAAGAAATGTTGCGGGCTTGTCAGACCACGGTAGTAAACATGTAATAATTTGTTTCTCACTAGCTCTCCAACAAGTAACAAGCAGTAGCACATGATTTCCGTTATTTTCGAGTTGAGTGTTTTGTGTCCAGAGCATTATGATGAAAAGGCAAGATTAGAAAGATAATGAAAAATACTGAGCTAAAAATTCAAAGAAAGCCGTACGTAACAAAGGACGGATGTTGCTCAGAAAGAACCGTCCCAATGCGATGTGAACTGAAATAATCACAATTTAGCTGCATACTGAGAACGTAGGGTGCGAGTGGCATTCTGAGGAGAAGAGATTGCCGCAGCAGAGGTACCCATGGCGGGCCGCACCAAAGAAAATGTCGTTTAATTTTGGGGTTTTTAGTGAATGATATTCTCATACTAGGAAATATCCCTCGTCTTCCATTGACCAACAAACTAAGCGCTGAAATCAACAGGGACCTGTTATTCATGCTCGATTTTCTTGAGTTTTATTACTCGTCAGTGACGTAAATACTGTGTGCTGCGTTACCACTCAGAAATATTTTAGGTGATTCCGTGTGTAAGCAGTGTTCCCTTGAAAGTGGAACGAAGCACTTAGATCTTTGCCTAAATTTTCATTTATATGTGGTTTTTAATTCCTTTTGCAACACTTTTCCGCTCAGACGTTACAGAGGATGTGAAAATATCACAAACTGCGTTCCTGTTAACAAAATGATTTGTAATGTGACTATGTCATGGTTTTACCCCGCTTTCTTACATTTTGACACTGAAGTTTCCCATTCGTGTGTACAGTTGATAAAATTGACGAGACGGGCAATTAGGACTATATCTCATTACAGCGAGAGAAATGAAAACACGCAGTTCAAACTCACAGTTCTGCGCCTTCCAAGAATTCAACTATCGGAACCTTAAGGGGGGTAGGACGTCAAATGGGCCGACTTGGAACAGGAGAGGCATCTCAAGACATTTTAATTTCCAGTGTCTATTCTTTTACAAATAAATTCATAAAACTTTGTCAGCATCACCAGGAAGGATTCACCATGAAGTTCGAAAACATAACAAAATAAATTTTTTTACGTGCGAAATTTCATCATTTTCTTCACTTACTAATGGCAGGATTTGTTGCTATAGGTACACTTTTCTTCATAAGTTAGAGAGATTCTTCAATGAATTTTGCACAGCATACATACCATACTCACAGGTGTATGAAACTCTAGAATTTATTTAATTTATGAAAAAACGAATGAACTATTGTATTTTAAACTTCATGTTTAGTTAGAAAAAACACAAATTTTATAGTTAATTACCTCAATTTTTACCACAGTTTTTGATAGATTTGGAATATTCTAGAGTTTCATACACCTTTAAGTATGGTTTGTATGCTGTGCAAAATTCATCGAAGAATCTCTCTTACTTATGAAGAAATGTGTACCTATAGCAACAAATCCAGCCATTAGTAAGTGAAAAAAATGATGAAATTTCACACGTAAAAAAAATTACTTCGTTATGTTTTAGAACTTCCACTGCTATGAGTGTAAATTCTGAATCCTTCCTGGTCATGCTAACAAAGTTTTATGAATTTATTTGTAAAAGTATAGACAGTGGAAATTGAAATGTCCTGTGGTGCCTCTCCTGCACCAAGTGGGCCCGTTTGACGTCCTAACCCCCTTAAGAAAAAATTTGAATGTTCAGATTTTTTTCCACGCTGTGCGATTGGCATGTAGGAACGTCTCTTCAGGGTGGTCATCTTTGTGTATCAGGAAAAGTATACAGCAAATAAAACTTACTTTCCATTTTTCGAAGTTTAAATATTGGTTTGATTGAGTTATTCCAATCAGCAGGCGCGAAACTGTCTCAGTCACTATTCGCACAAGATAAAGGAAGGGAAAAGAGGAACAACATTTTATGGATTACGGAATAAAGCAAGAGCCATTTGTCATTCGTTATAAATTCAGGAGTGTCGTAAATTGGCAGCGAAAACTGGTGTCACACAAGCTGGCGAGCAGGACGCAGGTGTGCGCCGACAAAATTCCTTCAGCACCGGCGGGAGGTGTGAAGTTTGCTAAGCCTGTGTGACACGCGGAACTAACGGCGTGTCACTGTGGCTCCCTCCCCCCCCCCTCCCTCCGAAGGTCCTTTTATTTCGGGGCGCCGGATAGCGGACGATCCACGTGCGAACAATGCGTTAGGCGGGCATGCGTGAGTCCCCGACGGGAGACGCGCGTCTAATTCCAGAGCCGTAAATCCGTCCGCGCGTGGTGATCGCTTTATTCTGGGCGGGGCGTGCCAGCTGACACTCCGTGTTGCCGCCTAACACGGCTGCACTAAGAGCACAGGCGCTCAGGGGAGTGGCCGTCTACCGTCCTTGTCCTAGTATTCCTAAAAGACGACAACTTGCCAGACTTTCAGACGTCGTCCAAATGTGGAAGGGTCGATATCGAAGACTTGCTTCGTCTGTCTGCCACTCTCGGCAAGTTTTCTCTTTTACTTGTGGGTTTTCAGTCCATTAAACTCTCTGCTTCGTTCCGGTCTCTTCGTCTCTAACTACACTGATGGAGATGGAACGTGTTAGTTCTTCAAGCAGTGTCTGATATTTTCAAACTTTGTGGAGCTTTTCATCACATTATGGGTATTAAATGATTGAATTTTTATTCTATTCGGACGATGTTCATCATCGACATCAGTATGAGTTGCGACCCCCACAGGAAGTAATACATCTACATCTACGTGATTACTCTGCTATTCACAATAAGGTGCCTGGCAGATAGTTCAGTGGACCACCTTCATTCTGTCTCTCTACCGTTCCACTCTCAGACGGCACGCGGGAAAAACGAACACTTAAATTTTTCCGTGCGAGCCCTGATTTCTCTTATTTTATCGTGATGATCATTTCTCTCTATGTAGGTGGGTGCCAACAGAATGTTTTCACAATCGGAGGAGAAATCTGGTGATTGAAATTTCATGAGAAGATCCCGTCGCAGCGAAAAACGCCTTTGTTTTAATGATTGCCACTCCAATTCACTTACCATGTCTGTGACACTATCTTCCCTATTTCGCGATAATACAAAACGAGCTGCTCTTCTTTGTACTTTTTCGATGTAATCCGTCAGTTCCACCTGATGCGGTTCCAACACTGCACAGCACTTCTCCAGAATAGGGCGGACAAGCATAGAGTAAGCAGTCTCTTTGGTAGACCTGTTGCACCTTCTAAGTATTCTGCCAATGAATCGCAGTCTTTGGTTTGCTCTACCCACAGTATTATCTATGTGATCGTTCCAATTTAGGTTATTCGTAATTGTAATCCCTAAGTATTTAGTTGAATTTATATCCCTCAGATTTCTGTGACTTATCGGATAATCGAAATTTAGCTGATTTCTTTTAGTACTCATGTGAATAACTTCTCACTTTTCATTATTCAGGGTCAACTGACACTTTTCGCACCATACAGATATCTTATCTAAATCATTTTACAAGTCGTTTTGAACATCTGATGACTTTACAAGACGGTAAATGACAGCATCATCTGCAAACAATTGAAAGGTGGCTACACTGAGTCACAGCGCCAGAGATTGCGCCAAAGATTATTATTCCGCCGCCTCCACTGGTGCAGTGGTAGTTCAGAGGATGTCGTGGGCAGTAGTAGTTCAGAGGATGTCGAGTGCAGTTGTTGTTCTGTTGGGCGAGAGAGTAGATGCTGTTCGGTTGGTGTAATGTATAGATGGAAGATGTTGCAAGTATTACAGATTTCATTAATGACAATGCCTCTTGGTCACAGGTTCAGTCAACAAAGCAGCTGGCTCGTGTTCATGTATTAGACTTGTAATTCTCGTTTCTATGTGGCATTATAGTATTTCTCGTTTTTCAATTAGTTCGTAACCGCACACACAGCTACTAAAATTATTGCATTTATCTTTTCTTTTTAATTAAGCCCCCACGCACAATCTAAGACGGCTACTCAGATTGTCTCCTATGCTGTTAATATAGGTCAGGAACAATAGAGGGCCTATAACACTTCCTTGCGGAACGCCGGATATTACTTCTGTTTTGCTCGATGACTTTCCGTCTATTACTACGAACTGTGACCTTCCTGACAGGAAGTCACGAATCCATTCCGTTGGCACACAGTCTTGTACTTGTGACATGGAAGCAGAAGCCTCCGAATGTCATCTTGAGGAATTTCTTGCCATGCCTGAAACATACATTGAGGTGGCAAAAGTCATACGATAGCGATATGCACATATGCAGATGCGGCAGTATCGTGTGCACAAGGTATGAAACAGCAGCGCTTTGACGGAGCTGTCATTTGTACTCAGGTGATTCACATGGAAAGGTTCCGACGTGATTATGGCCACACGACGGGAATTAAGAGATCTCAACGCGGAACGGTAGTTGGATCTAGACGCATAGGACATACCATATCGGAAATCGTTAGCGAATTGAAAACACCGAGAGCCACAGTAAGAAGAGTGTTGCGATAATACCAAATTTCAGGCATTACCACTCACAATGGACAACGCAGTGGCCGAACGGCTTCACCTAACGACCGAGAGCAGCGACGTATGTGTAGCGTTAGTGCTAAAATACAAGCAACGCTGCCTGAAATAACAGCAGTTATCAATGTGGCACGTACGACGAACGTATCAGTTACAAGAGTGCTTCGAAATTTGGTGTTAATGGGCTATGGCAGCACACACTGACGTCAGTGCCTTTGCTAACAGCACGACATCGCCTACAGCGCCTCTCCTCGGCTAAGTGACCATATCGGTGGGACCCTAGACTACTGGAAAACCGTGGCCTGGTCAGACGTGTCCTAAGTCCACTTGGTAAGAGCTGGCGGTAGGGTCAGAGTATGGCGCAGACTCCGTGCATCTATGGACCCAAGTTGTCAACAAGACACTGTGTAAGCTGGTGGGGGCTCCATACTGGTGTCAGCTGTGTTTATGTAGAACTGACTGGGTCTTCTGGCCAAACTGAATCGATCACTAAGTGGAAATAGTTATGTTCGGCTAATTGGAGATGATACCTGAAGAGTGGCAGGAGTCGATTCTGATTCCAATTTTTAAGAAGGGTGACAAAATGGATTGTAGTAATTATAGAGGGATATCGCTATTACCAGTATGTTCTAAAACTTTCTCGAATATTCTGCTAAGCAGGCTTACACCATATGGAGATGAAAAATTGTGGGGGATTACCACGCTGGCTTTCGGAGGAACAGATCAACTATAGACCAAATATTCACCCTGCGTCAAATTTTGGGAAAAAATGGGAATACAATAAACCAATTCATAAACTTTTCATAGATTTTACAAAAGCATATGATTCAGTATTGGCAATCAAAATTGTACAAAATTCTTTTGGAACTTGGGATGCCAAAGCAGTATATTAGACTTACAGAAGCGAGTTTGAAAAACACAAAAGGTAGAGTACGTGTGGGGAAATTGGAGTCAGAAGAATTTGTAATAAAGAACGGACTTAAGCAGGGAGATGCCCTGTCTCAGCTACTTTTTAATTTAGTCCTGTAATATATTGTACGAATGGCAGCAGATAATTCAGAGGGTGTGGAGTTAAAGGTAAATATTAAGAATTTGGGGTATGCAGATTATCTAAACATCATTAGCGATAGGAAAGAATCTGTAACAGCAAATGCGAATGCGTTAATCAAGGCTAGTGATGATGCAGATCTAACGATAAGTGAAAACAAAACTAAATACCTGGTTACTACTAGAATGCCAACAACAGTAGATCAGGAAATGTTAAGAGTTGGAGACATTGGACACATTTAAGTATCTAGGCGTGGACATCACTTCGAGAAATGAGATTGAATCCGAACTGAAGAAGAGATTACGGTGGGAAATGCGCGCTACTTCCCTCTGAATAGATTACTTTCATCACGGATATTGTCTAGGAATTTGAAGATTAGAATACAGAAAACTGTTATTCTACCAGTTATGCTGTATGGGTGTGAGACTTGGTCTCTCACTGTGCAAAATGAAAAGCCGTTTCGAGTATTTAAAAACATAATTTTGAGGAAAATTTTCGGAGCAAAAAGGGATGACATTAGCAGAGAGTGGCGAAAACTGCATAACGAAGAGGTTCACGAACTCTATTCAAGCCCTGACATAATCAGTATTATTAAATCACATAAGCTGCGATGGGCGGTTCACGTAGCTCGAATGGATGAGGGCAGGGCAGCGCGCAAGAGTACTGGTAGGGCACTTAGAGGGAAAACGTCCTGTGGGGAGACCGAGGAGTAGATGGGAGGACAATGTGAAGGCTGATTTGAGGAACCTAGGTATTGAAGGTGAATGGAAGGAAATAGCCCAAGACAGGGACAGATGGCGAAAATAAGTTGCTGCGGTAATGGACACTCGAGTCCAGTATGACCAGTGAGTGAGTGAGTGTGTGTGTGTGTGTGTGTGTGTAATTGGAGACCACCTACGGACTTCATCTTCCCAAACGAAGACGGAATTGTCACTGGGCCACAACTGTTCATGACTGGTTTCAAGAACGTTCTGGACAATTCGGGCGAATGATTTGGCCACCGAGATCACCCGCCACGAATTCCATCGGAAATTTATGGGACGTCATCGAGAGGTCAGTTCGTGCAGAAAACACTGCACAGGCAGCACTTTGGGAACTGTGGACGGCTATAGAGGCAGCCTGGCTCAGTATTTCTGCAGGGGACTTCCAACGATTTGTAGAGCCACGCTACGTTGAGCTGCTGCACTACGCCGGAAAAAGGAAGTTCGACACGATACTAGGAGGGGGCCCACGATTTTTGTCCCTCAGTACATAGTGTGTCAGTTCATCAAGAATCCTGGCTGGAGGATGGTGTGAAAGTACTCACCTTTCCATCACATCCCACATGATGCTATATGGATGACAAGTCACGGGACGGGACATGGCAGTCAAGAACCCTTTACTCTTCAAGGTATTTGTATTGTGAAATGCAGTGTGGCATCTTGCATTATCCTGCTGGAATATGCCATTTGGTAACTTGGTCATGAATCACAGGACAATACGGTTCTTAACACATACCATCGAGCGTTCAGCTTCCCTTCAACGACTAGCAGATCTGTACTTGTACGACCTGACGTCGTAGGTGAGGGACACAGAGACTATTTATTATAAACTTTAATGGTATCGATCGCAATAAAATGTAATAACAAGTCCATGATAATAGTTTTCAGTTGACTAAGAACTGTAATCAGATATTATAATGAGCACCTAAGTGCAGGGTGTAAACACAGCAGCATCGTTACTAAGAGCAAGTTGTCTACATCTACATCTACATCCATACTCCGCAAGCCACCTGACGGCTTGTGGCGGAGGGTACCTTGACTACGTCTATCGGTTCTCCATTCTATTCCAGTCTCGTATTGTTCTTGGAAAGAAAGATTGTCGCTATGCCTCTGTGCGGGCTCTAATCTCTCTGACTTTACCCTCATGGTCTCTTCGCGACTTATACGTAGGGGAGAGCAATATACTGCTTGACTCCTCGGTCAAGGTATGTTCTCGAAACTTCAACAAAAGCCCGTAAAGAGCTACTGAGCGTCTCTCTTGCAGGGTCTTCCACTGGAGTTTATCTATCATCTCCGTAACGCTTTCACGATTACTAAATGATCCTGTAACGAAGTGCGCTGCTCTACGTTGGATCTTCTCTAACTCGAATAACAACCCTATCTGTCAATATCAAAAGGTTGGTCAAAGCACGACTGTCAACATAAAAAGAAATAAGGAAACTCCTAGTTTTACACACTAACGGTAAAGCTTCGACCAGTCTTTAGATACTGACAAGTTTCGCTTACGAGGGGTTCTTGCAAAGAAATTTTCCTCGTCCAACGTACGGTAGAATAACATGTTTGAACAATTCTTCGTGATGCACAGTTACATTTTTCAGTTTATGACTCACCTCATCATCGCTTTTTTGAAAAATCCGACCAAATTTCCCCCAATGGTTCTTTCATACATGAGAAAACATAATGCAATACCTTTCCTGAGGCAGTTACAGCAAATTGTGTTGCGAAGGAATGACTAATATTGTTCAAACGATCGCTGTGTTAAGAAGAAATCTACTGATTCCAGTGACTGAATGCTTGCCCATTTTTCGACTGTACGAGAGCTAGGATTCATCCTACAATCCAGTGAAGGAGCCTGAGTGTGGCGTAAGTAACGCTGAAACTGCTTACGCAAATAGAATAAAACTGGAAATTTAGACCGCTGAAGGTGTTTTGATTTGATGTTTACATTGAACAGCCGAGGTCCCGCAACCATTTTGAATAAAGATGGGCTTACAGAGACTTAATACACACGGCGTTTTACTGAAAGCCAATACTGCGTCTCGCGACTCTGTACTGAAGAGGGGCGGTCGTGCGTGTGACGTAGGTGGTGTTCTGCCATCTCTTTGGTCTACGTTCAAACGCGGGTTCAGAATATCTGACGAGCTAGATATTGCTCTACACGTTCGGGAAGACTCTCCGGCGTGGTTTTCCGAAGCTATCACATCAGATGTTCGGCACATTCAACGCACAACGTTCGACTGCACGGCACATGTGGCGACGGCTTTACGGATATAAAAGGTAACGGTAAAATTTTCACGTAGTTTTCTCGGCAAGTAGGGGCCGTCAAATGAAAAGCTGTTAGCCAGATACTCAGGACAGGTTCCCGACGAACATCTCTAAGACACACCACAATCCATGACTGAAAGGTCTGATGGTCCCCTTGTTAGTAACGATGTTCTTATGGCTAAATTGTACTTAGTTACCAGTTATGATGCCTGAGGATGGTTGTTAGTCAACCAGCTATCATCTACTTGTTATTAAATTTCATTGTGATCAAGACCATTAAAATTCAAATTCGTAACACTGTTGTCATGTCGAATACATCCACACGTCATACGTCATTGCAGGACTTGGAGAAGTGCTCCCTGTCACCTTTCACCTGGTTGTTTACGAAAACGTTAACATCGGTCTGATCGCCACAAACAGAAGAGAGACTCGTCCCCAAAAGCCACAGAACGCCGCGCAGCGTCCCATTTGACTGTGGCTCGTCGCCATGATATAGTGTCTGTTGTTTGTGGTACGGTATCAGCGATAAACGAAGCATGGCGACGCGATATCTCAATCCCGCTTCACGCAGTTGTCCTCAGTCAATCTGAGCACCAGTCTTTATGCAGCTATTGGACTACAACAATTTTCTGTCCGATCTGTCGCTACGATGGTCCCTGACCCTCCTACCAATGCTTCCGCTATTCTCAATGCGATAAGCTGAATGTGCACGTCCGCCGGGCGTGCTGTGTTGCGACTTCCAGTATCGCTAAAGTCACCTCAACAGCCACCATATACTCACACTACTCGTCACCTGTAGTACCAACTTTTTCTGTACTCAGATTACTGAAAAAACCTCGCAAAAGCACGAAATTTAAAATCCTCATATCTCACAGGTATAAAAATAGTGAAGTATTGATTTGCTAGACTCCAGTTAAGGGGTTCATGGTGCAACACTATCCATTTCTGTCAATGTACTTGCTATAATCAATTTTCTTGATACTCTGTATTGCATCATGTTGGTCTCTGCTATAATTTTGCCTCACACACTGTTCATACAATTTGCCAAATTAAACATACATAGGTGTCACATCACGTGCTATTTCGTTATTCGTTTTCCTCGTCTGTAATGTCGCAGCTATCATTTTTTATGAAGACTGGATAAATAGCCTGACTGCAGAGTTATTCTCTCTCCTTACAGGTTGGTATTTTCAATTCGCGAAGTCTTTCTGTTGAACATCCCACTGCAACCTCTCGGTTTGCGTTGTGAAATGCGTTTAAATGAACTCCCAAAGGATGTCGGCAGATGATTTTTGAACAGATCTCTCTATCAAACATCTACAAATACCAGTCTTTGGATGCTGGCCCTATTTTGACCGGAACCGAGGTTGAAATCTCCCTACACGTCGGTCTGGGGGCTGAAGAGTCCGTAATATATCGTCGAAACTGGTAGCCCAATGAAATAACAATTCGGAAATTTAGATGACTGAAAGGTATTTGATTTGACATTCTGTCCCAAAGGAAGAGGTGGCTTCGTTGACGCTCTTAATGTCAACTCACGACGCCTTTTCGTGTAGATTCTGAACAGCGGTATATCTGAAATATTTTCCTCGGCCAGTCATAAGAAAAACACGTGATTTCTCGATTCAGCATCCGCCGCAGAGACGTCAAGAGAGAAGGGGTGAGATGTGGGTAAGGGGAGGTGCGGCAACATTCGTGTGGCGCGTCCACAGTAGTGCTGGGCAGAATTCTGGTGCAATTTAGTGCCAATGCGATATCATTAACCCACCCTACAACACACGCGAGCTTCTGAACTGTGGATCTTTTCTCCGCACGTGTCGACACCTTGCTGCCTGAATAGTCGCCGATCCCTAGGATGACGTCTCAGGGTCCCACGCTTCTGCATAACTACAGAGGAATGTTGTAGGCACTGTTGAGCCAAATTTGAAACATCTGCATCCTAACGGGGGCGGGGGGGGGGGGGGGGGAAGACGGGGTTTCTAAAAAGTAAATCTTTGATCCGATTCCGCGGTGTGTAAAACACAAAAGAATAGCAACACATTAAAGAGGCACAGGATGGAATTTAGTCTGATTTCACAGAAGATAAGATACCGGAGAAAAAATTCTGACGTAGTGATTTGTAATAGAATGACGCTACCTTCAATGCATTCGTGATCCGAAAAAAAGTCATCTAAAATGTAGGGTGAATTACGATTTCCAAAGTGCCGAAAAGAATGTAGATGACGTGCACAGACCACAAATATCCTACAAAATCGATAGAAGCCAGTTGGGAACAGTAAAAATGAAAAATTAAGGCCATAAGCTGGAACTAAAACGCCAGTTGGACATTTTTACAGATTATTGCTGCGGTTATTTAACTTGTATGAGGAACAGGTAAGGAACCTTGTGAGAGAAAATTTCAATACAGAAATCAAGTGTGAGGGGAAGGCAAGAAACAGGGACCTGATAAATAGTATAGTATAGTCGCTTAATCATTAATTTAGGTTAAGGACAGTTAAGCCAAACACGAAAGGAAGAAAGAGAAGTAGAAAATAAGTAGTTGGTAAATATGTAAATTGCTGAAGTCAAAGAAAATTTGGAAGAATGTTGCTATCTACTAAGCAAGGCTTTCTAAAAAACGACGAACCTTGCAGCAGTGGGGAAACTTGGGTGCCTCATTGATACAGATGGTCGTATCATTGGTGAAATCACAAGAGAGAAGTATCTGTGGAGAGACCAGACTAACCTATGGTTTCTGAACAGGAGCAGGAGGTTTTCAGTACTTGGAGGCCCAATAGTCTGAATTAAAGATTACTCTGGCCTAGTAATTTCAGCCATCTTGTCTTGCTGTGTTGGTACTGCAGTACGACTGACAGCAAGGGAAACTACGGCCAATGTGTCCCATAAAAACATACATCTCTACCATCAATTAAACGTTGATGATATCCAGTTGGGTAAAAAATTCAGACCTAAAATTCTCCCCCATTTGGATCTCCGAACATTGATTACTCAGTGGGAAGTCATAAGCAAAAACTAATCTGGTCTCTTGTAGATAGGAGCGTGGAATGTTAGATCACTTAAAAGTTTGGGTTCTTTTATTTATTTATTTTTCCCCATGCGGCCCGCCGTGAATTCCTTTCCTGTGCCAACCTTTCATCTCAGAGTAGCACTTACAATCCTTGTCCTCTATTACTTCCTGGATGTATTCCAGTCTCTGTCTTCCTCTACAGTTTTTGCCCTCTAAAACTCCCTCTAGGACCATGGAAATCGTTCCCTAATGTCTTAACAGATGTCCTATCATCCTGTCCCTTCTCCTTGTCAATGTTTGCCACTTATTCCTTTCCTTTCCGATTCTGCGCAGAATCTCCTCATCCCTTACCTTATCAGCCCACCTAATTTTCAACGTTCTTGGATAACACTACGTCTCAAATGCTTCCATTCTCTCTTGTTCCGGTTTTCCTACAGTCCATGTTTCACTGCCATATAATGTTGTACTCTAAACGTACATTCTCGGAAATTTCTTCCTCAGATTAATGACTATTTTGGATACTAGTAGACTGCTCTTGGCCAGGAATGCCCTTTTTGCCAGTGCTAGTCTTCTTCTGATGTCCTCCTTACTCCGTCCGTCATTGATTATTTTGCTGCCAAGGTAGTAGAATTCCGTAACTTCATCTACTTCGAGACTGTCAGTACTGATGTTAAGTTTGTCGCTGTTCTCATTTCTGCTACTTCTCATTGCTTTCATCTTTCTTCGGTTTAGTCACAATCCATATTCTGTACTCATTAAACTGTTCATTCCATTCAGCAGATCATGTAACTCTTTTTAATCCTAGTGCTTCCTTCTTGGTCATCCACTCTTATTATTACCTCTTGGCTCTCGTACATGTGGTATATAACCAATCTCTTCCTATAGCTTACCCCTATTTTTCTCAAAATTTGGAACATATTACACAACTTTACATTGTCGAACATTTATCCAAGTCGACAAATGCTATGAACGTGCTTGATTTTTCTTTAGTCTTGCATCCATTATCAACCGCAACGTCAGAATTGCCTCTGTGGTCCCTTTACCTTTCCTAAAGCCAAACTGATCTTCGTCTAACGCATCCTCAGTTTTCTTTTCCATTCTTCTGTATATTATTCTCGTAAGCAACTTGGATTCAGGAACTGTTAAGCTGATTGTGTGATAATTCTAGCACTTCTCAGTTCTTGAGTCTTCTGAATTGCGTGGATGATATTTTTCCCAAAAGTCAGATGGTACGTCGCCAGACTCATACATTCTACACACCAACGTGAATAATCGTTTTGTTGCCACTTCCCCCAATGATTTTAGAATATGGGATGTTCGGAATGTTATCTATCCCTTTTGCCTTATTTGATCTTAAGTCCTCCAAAGCTCTCTTAAATTCCGATTCTAATACTGGGTCCTCTATCTCTTCTAAATGGACTCCAGTTTTTCCTTCTATCACATCAGACTAATCTTCCACCTCATAGAGGCCTTCAATGTACTCTTTGCACGTAACCGCTCTCTCCGCTGCATTTAAATGCGTGATTCCAGTTGCGCTCTTAATGTTACCACCCTTGCTTTTAATTTCACCGAAGGTTGTTTTGATTTTCTTGTATGCTGAGTCAGTCCTTCTAACTATCATTTCTGCAGCCATTTCGTCTTAGCTTCCCTGCGCTTCCTGTTTATTTCATTCCTCAGTGACTTGCACTTCTGTATTCCTGAATTTTCCTAATCATTTTTCTACCTCCTTCTTTCATCTATCAACTGAACTATTTCTTGTGTTACCCATGGTTTCTTCGCAGTTACCTTCTTTGTACCTATGTGTTTCTTTCCAACTTCTGTGATTGCCCTTTTTAGAGATGTCCATTCCTCTCCATCTGTAGTCCCTACTGAGCTATTCCTTACTGCCGTATCCATAGCCTCAGAGAACTTCATGCGTATCTCGTCATTCCTTAGTACTTCCGTATCCCACTTCTTTGCGCATTGAGTCTTCCTGACTAATCTCTTAAGCTTCAGTCTAATCGCGTTGTAAGATTACAGATGTTAAAAAGACAAGTAGATGGTCTGTAGTTACACGTAATAGGAGTAAGTGAAATGTGGTGACAAGAAGATCAGAGTTAATAGTTATCAACAAAAAGTCAAGCACGGGTAACGCAGAAGTAGGTGCAGTTGTGGTATTAGATTACTATGAAAAGCACAGTGATTGTATTATCAAGGCCAGACATACACAGAGCCTGGACCCAAATAAGTAAAATTTATGAGTAGAAAAGAAACTATTCAGTACGTGACAGGAGATGAAATTTTAATTGTCACGGAGGAGCGCAGCTTGATAGCGGAAAAAGTAGTAGTCAAAGCAGAGGAAAGGAATGTCATTTCAGACATTTGCTTTAAGAGCCCTACGAGAGAATAATATACGTGGGAGCGACCCGAAGACACAGAAAGGTTTCAAATAGATTATGCAGAGGTAAGATATTTGCGAACCAGAGTTTAAACTGTAATACACTTCCGGGTGGTGATGTGAACTCTGACTGTAATTTATTAGTTGTGAAAATCGGATTAAAGCGAAAAACAATGAAAACGGTAATAAATTAAGGGGAAGGGTTTTGGATGAGATATTGTAACCTGCCGCCTACTCGACAACACAAACAGCTGCGTTTCGAGTGGTCCCGTGACCAGGATGCGTGAACCGTTCACGAATGGAGTCGCATTGCGTTCAGCGATGAATCACACAGTTCTGCACAACTCCAAAACATGTCATACTACTGTCAAATCCCATCAATCTGTAAATTTCCCGTATCAATCTGTAAATTTCCCGTAATAGATCATTTTCCATAATGCGTTACTAGAAACTGCATATAACAGTAAAATTAATATGAGAAATATATCTTAATTTATTATATATAATGAAAAATCGTAAAAGTCATAATTCAATACAATTTGTACTTAGATCTAAGCAAATTTCTGCTCCAAGTGGGACTAGCTCGAAGTTGTGCCGATGCCCTCCCACCTAGAACAGCTAGGTAGTGGGACACCTTCTTCTGCTAAAAACTTCTATCATTCGTTAGCTTCTTCTTAGATAAACAAATTGTTCCTGCTTTCTTTTCCTCAAATTACGTTTATTTTATATAATTAACTCATTATTGTTACTCTTGTTTTATTGCTAAAAACAAATTTTGTTAGAGATATTGAACAATGTACTGTAGTACGTAAAACTGTAAATTGTACGACCTCCTTTTTGAAACAGGCAGCAGGTTTTGAAATACGCCATGAATGAAATGAAAAACCCTCAAATGACTGTAGTGCGCGAGTATGGCGTAGGTCATTCTTCTAATGTTTTGGAGAGGCACAATATTGTTGGCTGGCAGTGACTGATTGAACTCTGACGGGGCAACGGTACGTCAAGCGCTGCTGCGCTCTCATGTGTCGTGCGACGGCATCGTGGTGCCACTTTTCAACAGGCCAGTGCTCGTCCACACACGACTTGTCTCTCTCACATCTGTGCGACACTGAGGTATTCCCATGGCGTTCAGTAGCCCCAGATCTGACCTCGGTAGGACATCTGTGGGACCATCACGGATGTAAACTCTGAGCCAGTGTCAGTATCCGGAATATCAAGGACCATCTACAACACTTGTGGCCCGGCTTGCCTGAGGAGAGGACACAAAGAGTTTATGACACGCTTTACTACCGCATCAGCACATGCATCCAGGCCAGAGAGGATGCAACGTCGTAGTGTTGAGTGACCCCGTACAGCCAGGTACTCTGTATACTGATATTGTAATCACTGAGGTAACATCACTTGTAAGTAGACTGTATAGGTTTTTTTTATTGGTAACGCCACATAGCGCTCTGTATGAAAATCACTGACTGTGCTGTGTGCAGTCTGTGGCTACTTTGCATTGTTGTCTGCCATTGTAGTGTTGGGCAGTTGGATGTGAACAGCGCGTAGCGTTGCGCAGTTGGAGGTGAGCCGCCAGCAGTGGTGGATGTGGGGAGAGAAATGGCGGAGTTTTGAAATTTGTAAGACCGGATGTCATGAACTGCTATATATATTATGACTTTTGATGACTATTAAGGTAAATACATTGTTTGTTCTCTATTAATATCTTTCATTTGCTAACTATGCCTATCAGTAGTTAGTGCCTTCAGTAGTTTGAATCTTTTATTTAGCTGGCAGTAGTGGCGCTCGCTGTATTGCAGTAGCTTGAGTAACGAAGATTTTTGTGAGGTAAGTGATTTGTGAAAGGTATAGGTTAATGTTAGTCAGGGCCATTCTTTTGTAGGGATTTTTGAAAGTCAGATTGCGTTGCGCTAAAAATATTGTGTGTCACTTTAGTGAATGTTTGAGTACGTTCAGTTTTGCTCAGCTATTTGAAAAGGAAATAATGTAAGAGGTTTATCAGCACAGTAATTCTAAAATTGTTCTAAGGGGACGTTTCACACTTAGCCTCTCAACGGGTGAAGTTTCATTTCACTTCCTATTCTCTTTGAGGCTGCTTCACTCTTCTTCCAGACAGTGTGTTTGTAGCACCTATTTTCGACCTATTTTGTATCTGTATCGATAACTCTATGTCAATTTGTAGTGTTGCCTGTGTAGCATGTTGTATCTATCATGGAAATTCTTTGACTTTGTATACATATTTCACTTATGTGAACTTTTTAACGATGTTGTTTAAATTACACTTGTGAATTTAAATAACTACTGAAGTGACTGCTATTAAATGTACTGTAAATGACTTGGTCCATAGTTAGGGAACGTAAGGTTTATGAAACGTCCCCTTAGAAAAATTTATACAAGACTGTGCTTAAACTGACACACAATATTTTTTAGCGCAACGCAATCTGACTTTCAGAAATCCCTACAAAGGAATGGCCCTGACTAACATTAACCTATACCTTTCACAAATCACTTACCTCATCAAAAATCTTCGTTACTCGAACTACTGCAATACAGCGAGCGCCACTACTGCCAGCTAAATAAAAGATTCAAACTACTGAAGGCACTAACTACTGATAGGCATAGTTAGCAAATGAAAGATTTTAATAGAGAACAAACAATGTATTTACCTTAATAGTCATCAAAAGTCATAATTATACAGCAGCTCATGACATCCATTTTTACAAATTTCAAAACTCCGCCATTTCTCTCCCCACATCCACCACTGCTGGCGGCTCACCTCCAACTGCGCAACGCTACGCGCTGTTCACATCCAGCTGCCCAACAATACAATGGCAGACAACAATGCAAACTACCCACAGACTGCACACAGCACAGCCAGTGATTTTCATATAGAGCGCTACGTAACGTTGCCAATAAGAAAACATAAACAGCCTACTTACATAGCCCCCATGCTCCCCACAAAAAATTTTACAAATAGTTTTGGGCAGTGGTCAATAATGATTTGATAAAATTTTTCATAATTACAATAACAAAGATATCAAATGCACACACTTATTGATACAATGTTGGTCAAAAGCTAAAATTTTCTCACAGTCCATAAAGACAGTCCAGATTGTTCATCACAGTAAAATTTCAGTGTTTTTTTTTTCAAAGTCTGAGCAGTAAAAGACAATGCACACGGAAGTAGTGGATTTCCATGCAGTCTTGAAGAAGTAGTGTTGTCCTTCCAACTGAAAGACACTGCTGACTCTTGACATGCTGACAGGTAATGGGCCACAACAGAGCAAACCCACAGCAGAGTCATTCGACGTTTTAGGTTGAATGTAAAAGATGTGGGCAAGCCCCAAAGTTACGGAAGTAGCCTGGCGGAGTGGAAAAGATGTGGTTGGGGCGCAAGTGGCGACTCGTCGTTTGTGACCGGTTAGGAGTCTGGGCTGAGCAGCGCTGTCGTTAACGTATCGCTAGTAGTAATATCATTGTGGCTCATTATTTTTGGAATTTTGGGCCAGAAGAGATTAAGGGCAGTATTTATGGGCCTCTGACGCTGCATTTGGTGATTCCATCATCATGGCATGTTTTTTGACCCTATAAAAATATATTTTTGATATGTAACAGGGCGAGGCCAACAGTATTGCCACGACTGAATCGCTGCCAGGTTAATAGCCACTGAAAATTAAGGCCACTGGTGCCACCAACCTTCAACTAAACTACTTATATTTGGCACTCTGTAAATGTACCAGGCATTTGTGACATGTGGTTGATTTTATAATAATAATCGTGGTGTTGCTAATAACTCTATCTTACACCCGCGATTATCCCAAATCACAAACCTGGACAGGAATCCTATCCTAGTGGATTTCTGAGTGTCCTAATTTATTATGAGAAAGTGGTTGAACTTTAATTTAATGTCGTGTTGTCGGTGGCACAGTCAATTATATTTTTGATTAGATCAAAAGACTGCTTATGAAAGCACATTTGTTATTTAAAGAGTTATAGTTTGTTGCGCTTTACTTAATTAATAATTAATGATAAGAATATTTACCATTTCTCATACATATTGCTGTAGTTTTGTTAACGAGCATGGTTCTTCAGACCATGAAAGTAGGGCCCTGATGTACTAGGCTAGTTAGCTAATGAAGCAATGCAAAGGCTCCTTCAGAGCAAGTGTAGTTAGATTTACATTCTGTTTAGCTGTTCAAACAGAGTTTAAAATTCAAATGGCACTGAGCACTATGGGACTTAACATCTGAGGTCATCGGTCCCTTAGAACGTAGAACAACTTAAACCTAACTAACCTAAGGACATCACACACATCAATGCCCGAGGCAGGAATCGAACCTGCGACCGTAGCGGTCGCGCGGCTGCAGACTGTAGCGCCTAGAACCGCTCGGCCACCCCGGCCGGCAAACCGAGTTTACGAAGGAACTATTTACTGTGTTATCTATTCTAGTGCAAGTTGGTTGATGCACTGGCAGAGAGACCCTTCACTAAGCAATGAAGTAAGAGTATGATCATTAGCAGACCCACTTATTTAAATTCAGAATCATTACAAGCTTTTTCCTGTTCGGTATTGCTACTAGTTTCATGTGTGTCGGTAATTGGTTTTATAAACTGTTGCACCTAGCTCATTTAGGGTAAGTGTTGTTGAGAGGCATATATTACTCCTTACTATTTCATCGGCCATTTGTTTGTTAGTAACGCATTTATCTGCAAGGTTAGGTTACCGTGTTGTAATATGAACAGATAAGAGGAAAGAGTTTAGTGTGTGTGTCAAGGAAGGTTAGGTTAACATTAACACTGCCTTTTTTTTATAATTTTGTTTGACACAACAATACCTAATTAGGCTGGCCACCGGTTTTAATATGTAATGTTGCAACCTGCAACACCGTTTACTATTTTCTATACTCTACTGGAGTGTTTCGGGAACGATTCCCAGTTATCACACGGTCACAAGTTTCAAAAATTCCTCGCACAGGTATAACGTTAGCATCGAATGCCATTAAAGATGATCGGTGGTAGCGTTACACGTTCTTCCCTCAGAACCTTCATCATTAGCATCATCAACATAAACCGTGCTGTACACCGTACACCTATACTAAACAGCTACAGTTCAAGACTTCGTACAAAATCTGGTGACATGTTAAAACGTAGAAACGCTTTCACCATACGATTAAAGGTAAAATACAATGATTTTCCTTCGTATTTTATTTAGTGCTATGGATACCGTACTGAATAACGTGTAAGTGGGAAACTTAACAGAATTTCTGGACACAGTAAACGGGTAAACACTGCCGGCACAAGTATGTAGAATCGCCACTTTATTTCGAGCTTGTTAAGCTGGTAACGTGCCAAGGAACACCCGGCATTGTCTGCACAGCAGTTTCGTGGAACATGAGCAATGCCTATCGTGCAGGGAATATCTCGAATTGTTGGCAGCCGGCGACCGCGGCATGCTGGGAAGAGCACACAAGTTGCTGACGTCAGCCCAGGAGTACCCTAGGTCAGGGCAGCCAACGCCCCCCCGTCTCTGTGTTAACACCAACGGCCTCGTCGGCATTTGGGAAACCTTGAAAAAGCGACGCAGACGGCGCAATTGTCTGCCGCTTGGGGTAGGCAAGTGTGAGTCTGAAATAACTTCAGAGGAGCTGCTTCTCCGGTGTTGCAGACCTTAACGGCAGCCTTACGTGCCAAATATTTAAGGAATTTTGTGAGAAACGAGGACGGAAACGATATCTATCTCGACAGACCAGAGGATCGGTATACGACTCGCGGAGGTCTATATACTTGCAAAAAGTGCTTCGGTAGCTTATTTAATTGTGTGCCAAGTTATCAATTACCCGTTCACAAAGTTTCCTGCGCGAGTTGCTAGTTGTGGCTTCAGGTACTCCGCCACATGGACTTCTTTGCAAATCTGACACCTGGTTTAACCTCTGTGACGCAACACACTGATCCGAAAACAAGTTCCTGAGAACCAGACACATTAACACGTGGCATCACTGAAGGGTCGCCACAAGAGTGAAAGTAATATAACTGATATCAACGAGAAGAGATGACTCGTTTCTTTATTTTATTTCTCAGAGTAATAAAAACCAAGCGTTTGCGTTGATCGTCGGTTTATTTGCCGGCCTGGTTGGGGACGTGCATCACTCCGAGAATACACCACACCCAGTTACACAATGAAGTGACAAAAGTCATAGGATAGCGATATCTACATGTGCAGATGGCAGTAGTATCGAGTATACAAGGTATGAAAGGTGCATTGGTGGAGCTGTCATTTGCACTCAGGTGGTTCAAGTGAGAAGGTTCCCGACTTGATTATGGTCACACGACGGGAATTAGCATATCTTGAACGCGGAAAGATAGATGGAGCTAGACACATGGGACATTCCATTTCGGAAATCTTTATGGAATTCAATATTCCGAGATACAGAGTATCCAAAGTGTCCTCAGAACATCAAATTTCGGGTATTACCTCACACGATGGACAACGCAGTGGCCGACGGCCTGTACTTAACGACCGAGAGCAGCAGTCTTTGCGTAGATTTGTCAATGCTAACAGACCAGCAGCACTGCTTGAAAGAACCTCACAGATCAATGGGAAACGTACGGCGAATGTATCCGTTAGGACAGGGCGGTAAATTTTGGCGTTAATGGGCTATGGCAGCAGACGACCGACGCGAGCATCTTTGCTAACAGTATGACACCGTCTGACGCGCCGCTCATGGGATACGTGACAATATCAGTTGGATCCTAGGCGACCAGAAGATCGTGGTCTGGTCTGATGAGTCCTGACTTCAGTTAGAGCTGGTAGTAGGGGTCGAATGTGGCGCAGACCCCACGAAGCCACGGATCCAAGTTGTCAAAATGTTCAAATGTGTGTGAAATCTTATGGGACTTAACTGCTGTCATCAGTCCCTTACACACTATTTAACCTAAATGTGCTAAGGACCAACACACACACCCATTCCCGAGGGAGGACTCGAACCTCCGCCGGGACCAGCCGCACAGTCCTTGACTGCAGCGCCTTCCATCCAAGTTGTCAACAAGGCAGACTGCAGCGCCCTCCATCCAAGTTGTCAACAAGGCACTGTGCAAGCTGGTGGTGGCTGCATAACGGTGTGGACTGGTCCAACTGAACCGATCATTGACTGGATATGGTGAAAGGGTCCTGTAGCCACCTTTCATTAGTCCGGTAGCCCAATTTCACAAGTATTTCTCTTTCTTTTCCTTGTTTCTCTTTTCTCTTTACTCTCATAGTGGAGTGATTGAATGAATGTGGTTGTGTGTCACGTTGCTAGACGGTGGCGTAGTCTGCTGCAGAAAGTCTGCGATAGTCGTACGGATTCAGCAGCACTGGTACAGAATAGCCAACTCTCGTAGTGGTCAAGCAGGCAAAGAGGTTTGCGCTACTTGTGAGAAATCCACCTGCGTTAGGTTGGTGGCGGAAATGGCATCTTTGGGCTTTCCGGTCCACGCGGAGCGTGGAGGAGGCTGGAGAGGAAAAAGGGGGCAGTCTGCCGCCGGTACGGGAAGCGTCCACAGCTGTGCTCCAGTCGAAGAAGGGTGAGTTAGACTGACCGCGTGGCGCGTTGTTACTTGGCGAGGGGAGAGCTGTTAGCTTTTGGTCTCGCTTTTCAAATCTGGAAGATTGCTTTGCCTTGTCGCAGCAAGGAATGCAAAACTTTGGCAGATTTTTCTTTTAGCAAATTTCTGTAGCAGACTTGGATCCGCCGGAAGAGCGCCACACAAAGGTGTCGATAAGAAGTGAGCACTCGCTTCTGTATGAATGTCTGTTTGCCTTCAGCTGTGCCTGCATAAGCTTTCATTTTTCTAAATATTTAGAGCCTTGCCTCCTCGTAAATTTTCCTTGCTTTATGTGTCTTTCGTCCGTGGGGAGCCGACCACGTGGTTAGTTACAATGGTTACGTTCGGCTACTTGGAGACCATTCGCAACCATTCATGGACTTCATGTTCCCAAGCAACGATGGAACTTTTATGGATAGCAATGCGTCCTGTCTGGACAATCCGAACGAATGATTTGGCCACCCAGATCGCCCCACGTGAATCGCAACCATCATTCATGGGACATAATCGAGAGATGAGTTCGTGCACAAAACCCTGCGGCGGCAACACTTTCGCAGTTATGGACTGCTATTTGAGGCAGCATGGCTCATTATTGCTGCCAGGGGCTTCCAACAAATGCCGGCCGGAGTGGCCGAGCGGTTCTAGGCGCTACAGTCTGGAACCGCGCGGCCGCTACGGTCGCAGGTTCGGATCCTGCCTCGGGCATGGATGTGTGTGATGTCCTTACGTTAGTTAGGTTTAAGTAGATCTAAGTTCTAGGGGACTGATGACCTCAGAAGTTAAGTCCCATAGTGCTCAGAGCCATTTTTGAATTTCCAACAAATCGTTGAGTCCATGCCACGTCGAGTTGCTACACTCCTCCGCACAAAAGGAGATCCGACACGATATAAGAGGTATCCCATGACTCTTGTCATTCCAGTGCAAACTGGTGTCTAGCAATCAACAGTGCTCACATTGTTAACAAAAGGCAGTTAGATATCGTCATCTTAGAGAAATTTTATTTCAGGCTTGATCTTGCAGTATGCTTTCTGTCATTCTTCTATCTCGCTTCGTCTTTTCGTCTCTGCGACAGTACCACTCCGATGTCGGTACAAATTTTCATTTTTGTGTGCCGTACCCTTTTTCCTACCCGCTTCTTCTTCTTCCAGTAACCTTGTTTCCTTGTCCGATATCCCACTAACCTGCCCGTCCTTCGGGTTTCTCATTTTTTCTCCCCACGTCGACTCGTTCTGGTATCACTCCATTTCATGCTTTACTCGCATTCTTAATTTTCACCAACAGCACACTTCTTTGGGTGTAGCATGGCTTTCGTTTCACATCCACACAATGTCGTGGGCAGCAAGCAGTTTCATATACGTCTCCTCCACTTATACACTCCTGGAAATTGAAATAAGAACACCGTGAATTCATTGTCCCAGGAAGGGGAAACTTTATTGACACATTCCTGGGGTCAGATACATCACATGATCACACTGACAGAACCACAGGCACATAGACACAGGCAACAGAGCATGCACAATGTCGGCACTAGTACAGTGTATATCCACCTTTCGCAGCAATGCAGGCTGCTATTCTCCCATGGAGACGATCGTAGAGATGCTGGATGTAGTCCTGTGGAACGGCTTGCCATGCCATTTCCACCTGGCGCCTCAGTTGGACCAGCGTTCGTGCTGGACGTGCAGACCGCGTGAGACGACGCTTCATCCAGTCCCAAACATGCTCAATGGGGGACAGATCCGGAGATCTTGCTGGCCAGGGTAGTTGACTTACACCTTCTAGAGCACGTTGGGTGGCACGGGATACATGCGGACGTGCATTGTCCTGTTGGAATAGCAAGTTCCCTTGCCGGTCTAGGAATGGTAGAACGATGGGTTCGATGACGGTTTGGATGTACCGTGCACTATTCAGTGTCCCCTCGACGATCACCAGTGGTGTACGGCCAGTGTAGGAGATCGCTCCCCACACCATGATGCCGGGTGTTGGCCCTGTGTGCCTCGGTCGTATGCAGTCCTGATTGTGGCGCTCACCTGCACGGCGCCAAACACGCATACGACCATCACTGGCACCAAGGCAGAAGTGACTCTCATCGCTGAAGACGACACGTCACCATTCGTCCCTCCACTCACGCCTGTCGCGACACCACTGGAGGCGGGCTGCACGATGTTGGGGCGTGAGCGGAAGACGGCCTAACGGTGTGCGGGACCGTAGCCCAGCTTCATGGAGACGGTTGCGAATGGTCCTCGCCGATACCCCAGGAGCAACAGTGTCCCTAATTTGCTGGGAAGTGGCGGTGCGGTCCCCTACGGCACTGCGTAGGATCCTACGGTCTTGGCGTGCATCCGTGCGTCGCTGCGGTCCGGTCCCAGGTCGACGGGCACGTGCACCTTCCGTCGACCACTGGCGACAACATCGATGTACTGTGGAGACCTCACGCCCCACGTGTTGAGCAATTCGGCGGTACGTCCACCCGGCCTCCCGCATGCCCACTATACGCCCTCGCTCAAAGTCCGTCAACTGCACATACGGTTCACGTCCACGCTGTCGCGGCATGCTACCAGTGTTAAAGACTGCGATGGAGCTCCGTATGCCACGGCAAACTGGCTGACACTGACGGCGGCGGTGCACAAATGCTGCGCAGCTAGCGCCATTCGACGGCCAACACCGCGGTTCCTGGTGTGTCCGCTGTGCCGTGCGTGTGATCATTGCTTGTACAGCCCTCTCGCAGTGTCCGGAGCAAGTATGGTGGGTCTGACACACCGGTGTCAATGTGTTCTTTTTTCCATTTCCAGGAGTGTAGACCAATTTCCGCTACCAGTAGGCATCGTTTGTCATGTAAGCATTATTCGCGAGCACCAGCTCGGTTTTGATGTTTTCCTTGCTTTAGTTATCTCATGTAACCTCCTTTAGTGTTACTGTGTTCTTTAGTCCGGAAACCTTTTTGATGCAGCTCTGCACGGCGGATGTCACTTCATCTCTGAATAACTACTGCAACCAACACTTGAACCTGTTCACTGTATCAAACCCATGGTCTCGCTCTACGAATTTATTTCTTCCATCTCCGTTCATTACAAAATTTACTACCCTCTGATGCCTCAGGAATTGTCTTCTGGAAAACCACGTATCAAAAACGTATATTCCATCCCTATCTGCACTGTTTGTCGTCCACATTTCACTTCAGTATAAAATTGCAAGCCACAGATCTATTATCAGAAAAGCTTTGTAACACATAAATTTAAATTTGATATTGACTAACTGGCTCTTCATATTGATGCAGCTGCTTCTCTTTACTCCAAAGGTTAGCTTAACTTTCAAATACATGGTACCTACGCTATCGGGTCAGCAGTATATGGACACCGCTACTTAAAATGGAAATGACCACAAGATGTCACGAGATGTACCCTAGACCAGGCACACCTCTTGTAGTAGCAGACAAGAACTACCGAGTATCGCAGAAAGCAGTTGTAAAAAATCGCATGAGACCTGCGGAAGAAATCACTTGTGAATTCCAAAGTGCTATCAACAGTCCAGCCAGTACAATGACTGCGTAGGATAACTTTAAATGCGAACATTTTAGGTTAGGCCTTACCGTGGATGACTGGGTGTTGTGTGCTGTCCTTAGGTTAGTTAGGTTTAAGTAGTTCTAAGTTCTAGGGGACTGATGACCTCAGAAGTTAAGTCCCATAGTGCTCAGAGCCAGCCTTACCGTGACTGTTATTGACACTGAATGAAATAACTAATTTACTGTTACCAGCCACTGTTTATTTATCTCCACGACACGTTTCAAAGGATTAAACCTCCACCATCAGCTGGATATACATTTGTTAGTGTGTGTGTGTGAGTG
This sequence comes from Schistocerca cancellata, assembly GCF_023864275.1. Taxonomy (NCBI): domain Eukaryota; kingdom Metazoa; phylum Arthropoda; class Insecta; order Orthoptera; family Acrididae; genus Schistocerca; species Schistocerca cancellata. The sequence goes on along the minus strand of NC_064631.1, from coordinate 597,164,389 downwards.
TGTGTGTGTGTGTGTGTGTGTGTGTGTGTGTGTGTGTGTGTGTTGTCTTACGATTTTTGGAGGAACTTGTGGCCCTGTCTATTGGAGCAACAGAACACTATTTCAGAACATGCATTTGGGTTTCCTTTGACAAAAGACTTAACATATATCTAACCGTGAAAATAAAATAAGTAAAACAGCGTACCTCCAGTGATCGTAGGTGCCTTTTACTGTCGTAACACATCACATCTATACCGTCATAATTTGTAAAAAATATGGCGTCTGGAAACTATTAGGTGCAAGGATCACATAGCAGAAGAGAAACATTATCACAAAGCGGTACGAGGCGCCTTGCCACGCTTCGCGCAGCTCCCCCCCTCCCCCTTACCATCGTCGGAGGTTCGAGTCCTCCCTCGGGCATGGGTATGTGTGTTGTCCTTAGCGTAAGTCAGTTTAAGTTAGATTTTGTAGATTTTGGAGATATTTGTTTCGAGGTGTTGAATACATGCTTTGGAATAAATATTTCAGGTGGTATATAAATACGTTTTTGTCAAGTTAATATAGCTTAAACTTAACACTCTTTTATATAATCAGGTAATATGTTACAATCTTTAAGTACAGTATTTATGTTGGCTACAGTGGTAAAATAATACAGAAATAACAATTGTGTTTGGGATTCATAGATAGAAATGAAAAGCTGGAGACAGAGGGAGAGGGGGAGGAAGAGAAAGAGAAAGTGAGAGAGAGTGAGGGTGGAAGGAGTAATTGGATGGAGGCTGGTGGTTCTCACCCCTGCGGCACTTCTTTCCAGGTTGAAACTATTTATGTGTCCAAAATTTGGTTGAAATCGCTCCACGGATTTAGGATGAACTTCTTCCCCTTGGCATTGTTCTCATACGCACATTTAAAATATATTTCACCCATATTGAACATATTTCACCCATATTTGTACACATATTTCACCTTTATGTCTAGCGAACTGCGCCCTACAGTTTCATTTCACGGAGTTTAATGTCTATGACGTCGTGTCTCCTCAAATATGTGCTGTATAATGACATACGTTTGTAAGTACATTCAGTCTTATATGTGCCTGCTATCTACGAAATGTGAACAAAGTTAGTAGTAAAGAGGTAATAAATTAAAAATTCATGTATGATGCGGCAGTTTCCCACGCATCTCAGTGTTTACTGCGTCTTATCTCCTGAGCTATGTGTCGTACAACGATATATGTTTTCTATGTACATTCAGCGGAATATTTGGATAACGTCTGAGAAATTTGCTGCGAACAGAATTAGTAGTAAAGAAATAATAAATTAAAACACCATGCTTCATGTGGCAGATTTAATGCATGAACAACGAAAATGTACTGAGAGAAGAAGTTTCCCCCTTCCGTTATTTGTTGGGGGTCGTCAGTGAGATAAAGTTCCGTTTATGTTCGAAATTACGGGTAAAGTTGGTAGCAAGTCTCTAAGCGCTCTCATTCTGACATACTGGGTGACTAAAGTATGGGTATTCTCGCGCCGTGGGCTACACTCCTTTTCATCCCCACCCTTTTGATGGGTGGTGGTTCCTCTCGCCGCAATCAATCTTTGCAGACAGTATATGATATCTGTACCTAACCTGGTTGAAATCTTTCCATTGGTTTAGGAAGAGGTGTGGAACATACATACATACATTCATTTTTATAATTTGTACGGATTCGGGTTTAATTCTGAGTGTTTGTCGAAGTAGAATTTAAAAATTGAAAGACTTTTTGTGTGTTTCAGGCAGTGTCTTATTGCTTATGGGTCGTGGCGTTATAAGGAATTTAAAATCTTAGGACGTAGTCCAGAGGAGGCCCTTATTTGCTGTAGTCTTCTGTTCAAGAGCCTCTTTCTAAGTTTTGGTAACCATCTGAAACGTAGTTGGCCACTCCAGCCTGACATTTAAATTCTGACGTTCTTTGTTTAGTAATTCAATCTAACTGTTGCCATAGCTAGTTGCCAAATACTATTTGTTTGGATTTTGCTTATTTTAGTTGTCAACAAGCTACTAACTGTAATTGTTTCGAAACTGTATTTAATGACATTGGTCGGCGTGAAGCAGCTCAATTAGTTATTCTGTTTCTTTATTCTATTAACTTCTAAGATGGCTAATAGTTGCAACTTTTCTTATATTTTAGTCCTTGTGCCCTCTTTATTCTGAGTGTTTACCACAGCAGAAAGGTTAATGCGGTGTAAACTGCTTTTCTAAAGTGTCCGCCTGGAATATTAGGAGAGCTAATACTTTTTGCTGTCTTGATGTATGATCTTGACACTAAGAGGTGTAGTGCACTTGGTGCACTTACGGCTCTGCAGTAAACATCAGGTCGCACAGTTTGTGATGTGGTTGTGTGAAGACTGTCCGAAACAGAGAAAAAGCCACCAACACACGATTGTGTGTATATATTAAGGAACCACGCTTAAAAATATCTGCACCTACAGCCGTTACACCCTTTATAATATAGGACAACTCGCGGTGTGATAGAATAGGTGCGTAAAATTATTGAGCAAACCACATTAGCTTTATAGGTAAATCAGAATGTGGGAAATTACAGACAACATTAGCTGGTGTTAATGAAATATCTGAAAAATATGATAAGAAGGTAACGCGCATACTTACTGGAAAGTGGACATCACAGTCCCAGTTTTCAAGAAAAGTGATAGAAAGAAATGTTGTAACTATAGGGGTATCACTTTAACATCTCAAGTGGATAAACATTACGAAAGAATTATAGAGCCTAAGATCAGACTGTTCATTAAAGAAAATATCTCAGACAAACAATATACACTCCTGGAAATTGAAATAAGAACACCGTGAATTCATTGTCCCAGGAAGGATAAACTTTATTGACACATTCCTGGGGTCAGATACATCACATGATCACACTGACAGAACCACAGGCACATAGACACAGGCAACAGAGCATGCACAATGTCGGCACTAGTACAGTGTATATCCACCTTTCGCAGCAATGCAGGCTGCTATTCTCCCATGGAGACGATCGTAGAGATGCTGGATGTAGTCCTGTGGAACGGCTTGCCATGCCATTTCCACCTGGCGCCTCAGTTGGACCAGCGTTCGTGCTGGACGTGCAGACCGCGTGAGACGACGCTTCATCCAGTCCCAAACGTGCTCAATGGGGGACAGATCCGGAGATCTTGCTGGCCAGGGTAGTTGACTTACACCTTCTAGAGCACGTTGGGTGGCACGGGATACATGCGGACGTGCATTGTCCTGTTGGAACAGCAAGTTCCCTTGCCGGTCTAGGAATGGTAGAACGATGGGTTCGATGACGGTTTGGATGTACCATGCACTATTCAGTGTCCCCTCGACGATCTCCAGTGGTGTACGGCCAGTGTAGGAGATCGCCCCCCACACCATGATGCCGGGTGTTGGCCCTGTGTGCCTCGGTCGTATGCAGTCCTGATTGTGGCGCTCACCTGCACGGCGCCAAACACGCATACGACCATCATTGGCACCAAGGCAGAAGCGACTCTCATCGCTGAAGACGACACGTCTCCATTCGTCCCTCCATTCACGCCTGTCGCGACACCACTGGAGGCGGGCTGCACGATGTTGGGGCGTGAGCGGAAGACGGCCTAACGGTGTGCGGGACCGTAGCCCAGCTTCATGGAGACGGTTGCGAATGGTCCTCGCCGATACCCCAGGAGCAACAGTGTCCCTAATTTGCTGGGAAGTGGCGGTGCGGTCCCCTACGGCACTGCGTAGGATCCTACGGTCTTGGCGTGCATCCGTGCGTCGCTGCGGTCCGGTCCCAGGTCGACGGGCACGTGCACCTTCCGCCGACCACTGGCGACAACATCGATGTACTGTGGAGAACTCACGCCCCACGTGTTGAGCAATTCGGCGGTACGTCCACCCGGCCTCCCGCATGCCCACTATACGCCCTCGCTCAAAGTCCGTCAACTGCACATACGGTTCACGTCCACGCTGTCGCGGCATGCTACCAGTGTTAAAGACTGCGATGGAGCTCCGTATGCGACGGCAAACTGGCTGACACTGACGGCGGCGGTGCACAAATGCTGCGCAGCTAGCGCCATTCGACGGCCAACACCGCGGTTCCTGGTGTGTCCGCTGTGCCGTGCGTGTGATCATTGCTTGTACAGCCCTCTCGCAGTGTCCGGAGCAAGTATGGTGGGTCTGACACACCGGTGTCAATGTGTTCTTTTTTCCATTTCCAGGAGTGTAGATTCAGCAAGGGAATATTAACAACTGATGTAATTTTTGCTGGTCTCATCTTCAGCCAGAAGAAAACTGAAGTGACGGTCATAAGAAGATATGCACAACAAATGTACACATCGAAATTGATGTCAGAAAGCTGCAGATGACCCATCTTTTCAAATATTTTGGCATATTCCGATACTTTTTCTATAGATAAAGAAACCACTCATATAATTCAGGCAGTTATAAACGTCTATTAAACAGTTACGGATCTAATATGGAACAAGAAAGTAACATTAAAATGTAAGAGAATCTATGTAATGTCTCTATGAAACCAATTACATCCCCATTTTTACTTATAATTGTGAATAACTGTCGGAAAGATACAGTAAAACAGAATGCGGAATAAGGAAATCCGAAAACAGGGTCAAGTTGTAAGACTGCAAGACACAAGAAGCTCGCGGCTACTGAGATGATATGAACATGTGCGAAGCATTGCTGCTAAATGGCTACCAAGACTAATGTATGATCTGAAACTTTGACACAAAACACCGAGAGGAGACCAAGACTCAGGTACAACGATGTGGGTGAAATCTGACTGTGAACACAGAGGACGTACCTGGGACAGCATCGAAGAGGGAGAGAAGTTTGATGACCGTAACTGTTGAAGAAGCCTCGTCTGTCGATGGTCGAATGAGATGGAATGATGTGTGCTGATGACGATGGTTATGATGATGATGACTGGCCAGTACAATTACCGACTCATTTTTTCGTCCATATGAAACGTCAATGATATTTCTATGACATACTTCCTTCTATGAAATAATTTTACATATTGCCAGCAACTGTACGCCTTCTTTCCCCTTAACTTTTCATCATCTCCTTGGCTTAGTTCACGTACTTCCTCGATTGTTCTATATCTAGTACCCTGTTTTATCAGACATTCTGTTCTTGTTCAACACCTAGCCTCTATTAGTTTACATGTACATTTTTATTGTACCATCGAGGTGCTTTACTAATATGCATAATGTTGTGCATGCATTTTATGGGTTTAAGCACAACCTACGAACTCCACACTTCCCTTTCTTTTCCCACAGCTCCATTCTGTGACCTGCTTACTTTGTGACTTAGATTCCTTCATTGCTACATTTCCCCCATGTTTCAGTAAGTTGCACCTAATGAAACGGTTAGCGTTTGGTTATGTATACTCTATCACATTGTAATGGATATATTTCTGATGTATACTCTTTCTGTTTCGATAAAACGTTCCATAATATGTGCCAGTAATGTAACCATGGACCTTGCCGTTGGTGGGGAGGCTTGCGTGCCTCAGCGATACAGATGGCCGTACCGTAGGTGCAACCACAACGGAGGGGTATCTGTTGAGAGGCCAGACAAACATGTGGTTCCTGAAGAGGGGCAGCAGCCTTTTCAGTAGTTGCAGGGGCAACAGTCTGGATGATTGACTGATCTGGCCTTGTAACATTAACCAAAACGGCCTTGCTGTGCTGGTACTGCGAACGGCTGAAAGCAAGGGGAAACTACAGCCGTAATTTTTCCCGAGGACATGCAGCTCTACTGTATGATTAAATGATGATGGCGTCCTCTTGGGTAAAATATTCCGGAGGTAAAATAGTCCCCCATTCGGATCTCCGGGCGGGGACTACTCAGGAGGACGTCGTTATCAGGAGAAAGAAAACTGGCGTTCTACGGATCGGAGCGTGGAATGTCAGATCCCTTAATCGGGCAGGTAGGTTAGAAAATTTAAAAAGGGAGATGGATAGGTTAAAGTTAGATATAGTGGGAATTAGTGAAGTTCGGTGGCAGGAGGAACAAGACTTTTGGTCAGGTGATTACAGGGTTATAAATACAAAATCAAATAGGGGTAATGCAGGAGTAGGTTTAATAATGAATAAAAAAATAGGAGTGCGGGTAAGCTTCTACAAACAGCATAGTGAACGCATTATTGTTGCCAAGATAGACACAAAGCCCATGCCTACTACAGTAGTACAAGTTTATATGCCAACTAGCTCTGCAGATGATGAAGAAATAGATGAAATGTATGACGAGATAAAAGAAATTATTCAGGTAGTGAAGGGAGACGAAAATTTAATAGTCATGGGTGACTGGAATTCGTCAGTAGGAAAAGGGAGAGAAGGAAACATAGTAGGTGAATATGGATTGGGGGGAAGGAATGAAAGAGGAAGCCGCCTTGTAGAATTTTGCACAGAGCATAACTTAATCATAGCTAACACTTGGTTCAAGAATCATGAAAGGAGGCTGTATACATGGAAGAAGCCTGGAGATACTGACAGGTTTCAGATAGATTATATAATGGTAAGACAGAGATTTAGGAACCAGGTTTTAAATTGTAAGACATTTCCTGGGGCAGATGTAGATTCTGACCACAATCTATTGGTTATGAACTGCAGATTGAAACTGAAGAAACTGCAAAAAGGTGGGAATTTAAGGAGATGGGACCTGGATAAACTGAAAGAACCAGAGGTTGTAGAGAGTTTCAGGGAGAGCATTAGGGAACAATTGACAGGAATGGGGGAAAGAAATACAGTAGAAGAAGAATGGGTAACTCTGAGGGATGAAGTAGTGAAGGCAGCAGAGGATCAAGTAGGTAAAAAGACGAGGGCTAATAGAAATCCTTGGGTAACAGAAGAAATATTGAATTTAATTGATGAAAGGAGAAAATATAAAAATGCAGTAAATGAAGCAGGCGAAAAGGAATACAAACGTCTCAAAAATGAAATCGACAGGAAGTGCAAAATGGCTAAGCAGGGATGGCTAGAGGACAAATGTAAGGATGTAGAGGCTTGTCTCACTAGGGGTAAGATAGATACTGCCTACAGGAAAATTAAAGAGACCTTTGGAGAGAAGAGAACCACTTGTATGAATATCAAGAGCTCAGATGGCAACCCAGTTCTAAGCAAAGAAGGGAAAGCAGAAAGGTGGAAGGAGTATATAGAGGGTTTATACAAGGGCGATGTACTTGAGGACAATATTATGGAAATGGAAGAGGATGTAGATGAAGATGAAATGGGAGATAAGATACTGCGTGAAGAGTTTGACAGAGCACTGAAAGACCTGAGTCAAAACAAGGCCCCGGGAGTAGACAACATTCCATTAGAACTATTGATGGCCTCGGGAGAGCCAGTCCTGACAAAACTCTACCATCTGGTGAGCATGATGTATGAGACAGGCGAAATACCCTCAGACTTCAAGAAGAATATAATAATTCCAATCCCAAAGAAAGCAGGTGTTGACAGATGTGAAAATTACCGAACAATCAGTTTAATAAGTCACAGCTGCAAAATACTAACGCGAATTCTTTACAGACGAATGGAAAAACTGGTAGAAGCCGACCTCGGGGAAGATCAGTTTGGATTCCGTAGAAATGTTGGAACACGTGAGGCAATACTGACCTTACGACTTATCTTGGAAGAAAGATTAAGAAAAGGCAAACCTACGTTTCTAGCATTTGTAGACTTAGAGAAAGCTTTTGACAATGTTGACTGGAATACTCTCTTTCAAATTCTGAAGGTGGCAGGGGTAAAATACAGGGAGCGAAAGGCTATTTACAATTTGTACAGAAACCAGATGGCAGTTATAAGAGTCGAGGGGCATGAAAGGGAAGCAGTGGTTGGGAAAGGAGTGAGACAGGGTTGTAGCCTCTCCCCGATGTTATTCAATCTGTATATTGAGCAAGCAGTAAAGGAAACAAAAGAAAAATTCGGAGTAGGTATTAAAATTCATGGAGAAGAAGTAAAAACTTTGAGGTTCGCCGATGACATTGTAATTCTGTCAGAGACAGCAAAGGACTTGGAAGAGCAGTTGAACGGAATGGACCGTGTCTTGAAAGGAGGATATAAGATGAACATCAACAAAAGCAAAACGAGGATAATGGAATGTAGTCAAATTCAGTCAGGTGATGCTGAGGGAATTAGATTAGGAAATGAGACACTTAAAGTAGTAAAGGAGTTTTGCTATTTAGGGAGTAAAATAACCGATGATGGTCGAAGTAGAGAGGATATAAAATGTAGACTGGCAATGGCAAGGAAAGCGTTTCTCAAGAAGAGAAATTTGTTAACATCGAATATAGATTTAGGTGTCAGGAAGTCGTTTCTGAAAGTATTTGTATGGAGTGTAGCCATGTATGGAAGTGAGTCATGGACGATAACTAGTTTGGACAAGAAGAGAATAGAAGCTTTCGAAATGTGGTGCTACAGGAGAATGCTGAAGATAAGGTGGGTAGATCACGTAGCTAATGAGGAGGTATTGAATAGGATTGGGGAGAAGAGAAGGTTGTGGCACAACTTGACTAGAAGAAGGGATCGGTTGGTAGGACATGTTCTGAGGCATCGAGGGATCACAATTTTAGCATTGGAGGGCAGCGTGGAGGGTAAAAATCGTAGAGGGAGACCAAGAGATCAATACACTAAGCAGATTCAGAAGGATGTAGGTTGCAGTAGGTACTGGGAGATGAAGAAGCTTGCACAGGATAGAGTAGCATGGAGAGCTGCATCAAACCAGTCTCAGGACTGAAGACCACAACAACAACAATGTAATATATCAGATTATTCATTATTAAGGTCACTAAATGCACACCTATTCACTTTAAACTGACATATTAAACATTCAAGACTGTAAACGCCTTATTCTTCACTTCTTTATCGTTCATTGTCCTTCATACAATAACTCATGACTGTTGGAATCAAGTTGGTGAATCTGTACATTACACTACATTAGAGAATTTTATCCTCCTTTTAGAAATATGGTTTGTTTTCATGCGTACAGATCTTCATTTAACTTCCACGTTATCCACAGATCCCATATTTTACATTCATATGAAGAAAACACTGCATTCCTTTGTACCTCCATATATTTCTTGTCATTTCTCATGTTTAATTTCGTGATGTATGATTATATTGAGACTGTGTGTAAGTACTAATATATTTTCCCATTTACTGGAATATATTTCTTGCTTGTTATCATTTCATACGTCTGATTCAGAGTATTATCCTCTTCATTTTTATTATAATTCTCTTATGTTGTTTTATTAATGCTAATCAGTATCTGCTACTATGTCTGTATTATTTAGGTTATATGAATACTCGTATTTAATTCTATATATCTGTTCATGTATACGTTGCTTACGTTTTAACAACTTTTAAGCTTTTTATTGACTTTACTGTATCGTTATATTATTGATAGTTGTATATTGGACTTGCAGTGTATTGTATATTTGTTGATTTCTCATGTGCAGCGGACCGAAGATGACGCTAATGTAGCGTCGAAACTGGTTGCTTAAACAATAAAATTTTTAGGAAGAATTACGGCTGTTGGTATCCTTTTTCTACAAGTTTGTAAACTGTTCGCGTGCCCCCGATGTTAAATTATTTTGTGCATGGCAAAATGATGCTATCCAAAACCGGAGCTGAGGCAACTGCGTTGCACCACGGGCCATCGATGACAGGGGGACACGACGACTACGGAGATGTGTGCGGGGTAACAAGACGTGCAATTGAAACTTCCTGGCAGATTAAAACTGTGTGCCGGACCAAGACTCGAAATCGAGACCCTTGCTTCTGTGAAGTTTGGAAGGTAGGAGACGAGGTACTAGCAGAATTGAAGCTGTGAGGACGGGTTGTGAGTCGTTCTTGGTTAGCTCAGACGGTAGAGCACTTGCCCGGGAAAGGTAAAGGTCCCGAGTTCGTGTCTCGGTCCGGCACACAGTTTTAATCCACCAGGGAGTTTCATATCAGCGCACAATCCGCTGCAGAGTGAAAATCTCATTCTGTAGACGTGCATTTGTCGAGCAACTAAGCACCCAGATGAACCTACGAGCTACCAACAGTCTCCTCAACGACAGTTCAGTGAACCTCGATCGGGCTGCTCGCTCCATGGATACTCAACGGAGAAACCCAGTGCAAACTGCAACGGTATTGGAGTGGGCGTAGTTCACGTCCCTGTCTTTATCTTCCAGAACGCCACTGACCCTCGTCCTGGACGTCTCGCAGCGGTTATCGTGCTTTTCACAGCTGATCACATTAATATGGTCATCGATAGAACAAAACAAAAAAAACAAAAGAAGCACAGAATACTTCTCCATCCCATTTCTCTGCGTCTGGACCAAACTATACAACACTGTGAGCATGATTCAATGCTCAGTTGCATTTTTAAAAAGCTGATGCACTTCCACTTGTCAAATCGAAACTTTCCCCTCGAAAATATAATATATACCCGTTTTTCTGTCATACAGTGAAGCAAATGTTAATTTCGTTCCCAAATAATGCTTCTTTCTTTCTGCTCACATGTTTGAACAGAGCGAAAACAAGACTTCCTAGAAATTACACGATGGGTTTTTGTGTGAATTTTTATAACCAAGTGAATAGCGGCAAATGGACAGATAGGGTATTAACTTAACCAGCGTGAGATCTTGTTTTGCAAAAATGTGTATTTGCTTGAATGTTACATGTAATTAAGAGAAACCTAAACAGTGATTCGAAGGAAAATTTACATATTTCATGAACATCTGCTGCAAAGTATGTAAAATTAAGTGTCAAAAACTATCAGCACAGGATAAATTGAAATTTCTCTGCTTCCTCTTCATCTAACTACTCTCAACGATAATAGAATACCGATCGTTATTTATATATATTCCATGCTTTCTGAACAGAAGTTGAAACAATAAATTTTTAAGAAAAAAAGTTGAGATGTTTCTGTGAAATGATTTGTCTAAAAATAAGAAATAAAATAGATTAGAGTGCGCCTTTGCATGATGCACGAAATCATGTCTAGCAAATTAGGGGCGGAATGAGAATTTAAAGTTCAATGTTTAACTTAGAATCTTAGAATTTTAAGGAATGTTAGTAGATATCTGTCTGGTGAAATTTCACTAATTTGTCTCCTTATGTCACTGACGTATGAACATGTCAGCTGCTGTGCGCGATTTCGAGCATCATTTAAGGGCGCGTCAAATGTTTCTCTAATCTACTTCATATTTTACTCCGAGACAAATCATTGCACAAAACATTTTAAACTTTTTTCCATCAGTAATGCAACTTTCTTTGCCCTCTCCTCATTACCTGCATTCCATCACGTTCCTCTCTCCCACCCCTTCTGACATGTCAGACTCATCCAGTGCCCACAGTTTAAATCTACCTGCATGTAATTTTTTTTTATTATTCTACTTTTCAAAAAAATACGAACTGTATTTTTTCTCCTGTAGATATTATTTCTGTACTGTTTTCGTCCCAATTATTTGCAACTGTTGGATTCCATTCTAGGTGGACTGCCTTTTATACGAAATGAATCATTAACTATTGCCACCAAGAATAGCTCTGAAGGTATGATAGGAGCTGAAAAGTTCGTGAGACAAACGTTACATGGACAACGGGGGCCATAAAATGACGTTGGTTTTTTGTTGCAATGTGAGATCGCGTCAGAGATAAGGTCAACTTTTTTTTATTTTATTTTTTATTTTTTTTAATGGGGTGCTATAATTTGGTATTCATTTTTTGATAGAGGCTATCGAGACGAATTTAGTGAAGTGTTAAGTCTTTGAAGGGCAACGGGGTGAAAAAAGTGGCATGGACTTCCATTTACAGAAGGTGTTCGAGGCGATGACCATTGATATCAACGCAGTGCTGCAATCTTCTTATCATGGACTGAGTGGCATTCCTTACCACTTCGAAGCACATGCTCTGACAATTCTCTCTCGTATATCGTGTAAATAGTAAATATTCGCCGAATACAACATTATTAGGAACGGTAAGACTAGTATCGTCAAATCAAGCGAATGTTAATGATGTATTTCTTCGAAGAACAAGTCAATGTGCTTCTCATTTACGGAGAACGCCAATGAAATTGAGTGAGAGCTAGAGGCTTATACGCTGGAAGATATCCTCAACGTACTCACCCTACACGTCGTACATTTGAATATGTGTATGATAAATTGAGAACAACTGAATCTTTAACGCATCGGAAACATATCCGGAAAAGGAAAGTTACTAACGAGCAAACAGAAATTGGTACTCTTGTTTCTGTGGTTCAAGATCCTTGTGATAGTTCGGTCAAATCGCAAGGGAATCTGGCATGAGCCAGAGTAGTGTTCTTCATGTTCTGCATCGCCATAAATATCATCCTTATCATATCCGTCTCCACCACGAATTAGCTGGTACAGATTGTATGCGTCGTATTGAATTCTGCCGATGGGCTCAACTTTAGATTCAGAGGGATGACCCATTTAATAACTTCTGAGGAGGCTAAATTCACGAACCATGGAAATGTTAATTTGCATATCATGCATTATTGAGCGACTGAAAATCCATGTTGGGTGCGGCGAGTTGCATACCAAAAACCGTGGTCAGTGTATGTATGGTGTGGGTTTCTGGAGGACAGAATTATAGGCCCCTGTTTCACCGAAGGAAATCTTAATGGAAGGAAGTACACGACATTCCTGCAGGAAACATTAGGTATGTTATTGGAAGAAATACCTCTGCGAACAAGGAACCGAATGTGGTATCAACACGATGGGTATCCGGCACATTTCTCGCTGATTGCTAGAAATGAGTTGCAGAGAGAATTCCCAAATCGTTGGATTAGACGCGTAGGAGATGTGTCGTGGCCGGCTCGTTCGCCAGACTTGACGCCTCCGGATTTTTTCTTGAGGAGATTCGTAAAAGACGTTGTTTATAAAGACGTTCCAACTACAGCTGAAGATATGCGAGAGAGAATTGTCAGAGCATGTGCTTCGATAAGTGCCAATGTGATAAGAAATACCACTGAATCCACGATAAGAAGCTTGCAGCACTGCATTGATACCAATGGTCATCTCTTCGAACACCTTCTGTAAATGGACGTTCATGCCAGCTATGTGACCTTCGTTGACCGTAATAGACCCTACTGTTACACATCATTGGATTCGTCTCGATAGCCGCTATCAGAAAGTAAGAACCAAACTATAGCATCCCACTTAAAGAAAAAAAGTTGACCTTCATATCACTGACGCGACCCTACCTTGCAACAAAAAACCAACGTCGTATTATGGCCCGCGTTGTCCGATGTAACTTTTGTCCCACAAACTTTTCAGCTCCTATCATACTTTCGGAGTTATTCTTGCTGGAAATAGTTAATGACTCACACTGTATAATGTACACAGTAATGAATGTTATGTAAAACAGGAAGAATATTTGGCTACATGTAAGGGAGGGCATTATGGTCCTAATTAAGCTAGGGTAAAAAATACCAGCATTTCGCCTTATCCCATATGACGAATGGTGAGACCAGTTGTGAAACGATGCGCTAACGTTGACATCGTTTACGGCTGTTGTTTAAATGTGTGTCTACGAGACGTTGGGTGCATAACCATCAGGTGCTGTTGCTGATCCGTTCTGTAGATACAGGTAGTGGACAAAAATATGAATGCATAAAGAGAAATGTACGCTTGAATATAAATGCAGAAGCTAGCCAAGTCTTAGGGTTTCACTGTTCTATGTGACCATGAACGACATATGTGTTATGTCCGGTACATGTTGCAAGTGTCAGTCATCTTCAGCACAGTGTTCTGTGTAGCTGTGAGTCTACTATGTCGGAGCTAAGTTCATTCGAACGAGGGGAATTGTTGGTGCTCGTAAGATGGCCGAAGTGATCTGGTGTTTCAAGAGGCACTGTGTCGAAGATTTATGCCGTATGCAAGGAAAGCCGGAAAACATCATCCGTTAAGTCACAAAGCGGGCGAAAAAGTGTTTTGAGTGATTTTGACGGACGGACGGTCACTGAAGAGGATTGTGACGAAAAGTCACTGCAGAACTGAATGTCGCACTTGCGAACCCTGTCGGCACCAAAAGATCACGAAGGGAGCCCCAAAAGGAGGGAATTGGAGAGCGAGCTGGAATCCCAAAAACACTCAGCAGTATGGAAATGCCCCTAGCAGGAAAAGGTGGTGCCGAAGCGATACAACGTGCTACTGAGCAACTGAGGAATTTCATTTGGCTGAATAATTCTCGTTTCACACTGTTTCCAACTTCTTGTCGAATTTACGCCGCAAGCACGAAATAGGGCGAGATTTAGGCGATGAGCTGGGCAGCTATATCGTGGTATTCCATGGGCTCCATGGTTACTTTGCAAGGTGACATTAGTGCCAAAAATTCTGTGGTCATTTCGGCTGCTCTTCCATCCCATGAAACAATGTTTGTTCCCGGACGGTGATGCCGTGTTCCAAGGCGAGAGGCTCCTGTTCACACAGATCTAAAAGTCGAGGTTTGATTTTGTGAGCACGAGGATGCTTTGTCGTACCTTCCCTGGCCGCCACAGTCACCAGATCTCAATGTTGCGGAGCCTTTGTGGTCTACTTTGGAGAGAAGGGCACCTGATCATCATTCTCCGTCATTATTCTGGAGGAATAGTAGTCTAAGATTCTGTTGAAAACCATACAGAATCTGCAGTTATCCATACTGGGACGACTGGAAGTTGTCTTGCGTGCCAACGGATTCCACACACCTTTTAACATAGCAATGGGTTACTTTTGTGGTGTTTCCAAATTTGTATCCACCCAGTGTACACCTGGAAGTGTTTGTGCAATGTTTGTTGTTCCAATAGACTGACAGTTCGGAGAAATATTATGGACTGTCACGTCCGTACTGTACTGCCGTTCTCAGTGAAGAGCAGTGGCGTCGGAACAGACGTCCATTCACATGGAAGACTGTTCCGTTTCGCTTGTCTGCTGGCGGAATCGCGTAGGGCAAGGAGGTCAGGTGCTGTGGCCTAACCTGAGCGACACACACACACACACACACCACAGGCCTCGTTAGTGCCCTGCTCGGCCATTAGATGCCCCCATTAGCATCGGCCGCTATTAGTGGAGCACGACGCCGTAACTCTGCCAGATAAGACGCCCGCCAGCGCTGGACTGGATCGGCGGACTGAGACGCCGCTGGAGTGTGCGCCAGTCTGGAGGGACACCTCGCGCGGCCATCTGTCCGCCCTCACGAGCGTGCAGCAACAGCAGGGGGCGCCAGGCGCGACAACGTCATTAGTGAGCAGTTCGCAGACGAGGCGGCAGCAGTCCTGTGCAGTTCCAGTTCCGAACTGTGCAGATACCAGAGTGGTTATGTGCATCCGAAGGCAACGTCGGGCTTCGCGGACGGCTGGGACCGGAGAAAACGAGTGTCTCCCCAAGGAAACTCTTGCCGCCTCCTAAGACCAAGACATAACTCTCCTCCCACGCTCTCTATCGGATAGTCGAGCGTGGATCGGGGAAATTTAGCCCGTCAGCATTTTACAAGTACAGACTTCTTTTATGCTAAGATGATGGTGTGGCCCAGTTCGTCGTCCGTGACAACTATCACTGGCACTGGCACCGAGAAAAAGCACGAATTTTTTTTTAATTGACGATAACATTCTCCCGATACCGCCATGACTGGTCATAGATGTCGTATCTCTCATAATGTGGTCCACACTGTGCGTTCGCGGCGTTCTCGTTACTCTCTAACAACTCAGATATTCCTCTACATCTACATCTGCATCTACATGGATACTCTACAAATCACATTTAAGTTCCTGGCAGAGGGTTTATCGAACCACCTTCACCATTCTCTGTTATTCCAATCTCGTGTAGCGCGTGGAAAGAACGAACACCTATATCTTTCCGTACGAGCTCTGATTTCCCTTTGTGTCTTTGTGATCGTTCCGCCCTATGTAGGTCGGTGTCAACAAAATATTTTCGCATTTGGAGGAGGAAGCTGGTGATTGGAATTTCGTGAGAAGATTCCGTCGCAACGAAAAACGTCTTTCTTTTAATGATGTCCATCCCAAATACTGTATCATTTCTGTGGCACTCTCTCCCATATTTCACGATAATACAAAACGTGTTGCCTTTCTTTGAACTTTTCCGATGTACTCCGTCACTCCTATCTGTTAAAGGTCCCACACTGCGCAGCAGTATTCTAAAAGAGGACGGACAAGTGTAGTGTACGCAGTCTCCTTAGTAGATCTGTTACATTTTCTGTCCTGGCCAATAAAACGCAGTCTTTAGTTAGCCTTCCCCAACACATTTTCTATGTGTTCCTTCCAATTTAAGTTGTTCGTAATTGTAATACCTAGGTATTTAGTTGAATTTACGGCTTTTAGATTAGACTCTTTTATCGTGTAACCGTTTTTGGTGCTCCATCATTCCTCGTCAAGTAATCAATAATTTCTATCTTAGCCCATTTCCGGTTGATCGACTGACTGCAGCATAGTAGGTTATGACGTATAAATGCGACTGATTGAAGAAGGTAGGCTCTGAGTTTCGTTCATTTCCACCAGCCGTCTGTGCAAACCAAAACAGTAGCCAGTGAGCTGCACGCTCGTTAGGCTGCAAGTCAGCGGAGGCTGACAGACGTGCAGCTCATCCGTATTGCTATTCAACTTGTAGGAAGAAGCACTTGAAGCAAATGAAAGAAATCTGGAAAAGACGAATAAAAGTTCCATGGGAGTAGCTAATAAGTACTGCAGACCACTGGTCGGAAGTGAGAAAAATTTAGAAGAACTGCAAAAAGGAACGACTACACACTACGGAAAAATGAAGATGAAGGCGGTGAACACAAGCGAAAAGGAGAATAACGAATTACTTGACTTCTAATATGCAAACGATTCAGTAGCGTAAGAAGTGAGACAATTCTCCGAGGGTACACAAGATGGCAGAAGCAAGAAAAATATAGGAAATATATCACAGGCGAAGAAAGTTCTCTTCAGTAAAAGAGATCTGCTGGTATCATACACTGAGGCGACAAAAATCGTGGGACACCTCTTAATGTCGTGTCGGACCAGTAGAGTAGTTGCAGCAACTCGTCGTGGCGTGCGTGGTGTCACCGCCAGGCACCACACTTGCTAGGTGGTAGCCTTTAAATCGGCCGCGGTCCGTTAGTATACGTCGGACCCGCGTGTCGCCACTGTCAGTGATTGCAGACCGACCGCCGCCACACGGCAGGTCTACAGAGTCTTCCTAGCACTCGCCCAGTCGTACAGCCGACTTTGCTAACGATGGTTCACTGACAAATTACGCTCTCATTTGCCGAGACGATAGTTAGCATAGCCTTCAGCTACGTCATTTTCTACGACCTAGCAAGGCGCCATTACCAGTTACTATTGATGCTGTAAAACATGTACCGTCAAGAGCGACGTTCACCTATTATGGATTAAAGTTAAGTATTCCAGCAGCTACGTTTTTTTTTGCTAGTATAAATTCCGTGTCCTGTTCCAGACCTCACGCCAGCCTGCGTGAGCTTAAACGCGTGCCTTTCGGCTTCCTCATAGTGGGTTGGCTGTCTTGCCAATCCACAACAGCGTGGATCAACAAGTCGCTGGAAGTCCTCTGCAGAAATACTGGGCCATGCTGCCTCCATAATTGTGAAAGTGATGCCAGTGCAGGATTTCATGCACGAACTGATCTCTCGATTTTGTCCCATAAACGTTCGACGGGATTTGTGACGATCAGGGTCGCCACATCATTCGCTCGAATTGTCCGAACAGTTGTGGCGCGGTGACATTGAGCATTGTCATCCATAAAAATTCCGTCCACGAATGGCTGCAAATGGACTCCAAGTAGTTGAGCATAACCATTTCCAGTCAATGACAGGTTTGGCTGTACCTGAGGACCCAGTTCATTCCACGTAAACACAGCTCACACCTTTATGGAGCCACCACCAGCTTGCAGAGTGTCCTGTTCACACCCTGGATTCATAGCTTCGTGGGGTCTGCGGCACACTCGAACCCCTCCACCTGAAATCTGGACTCATCTGACTACGCAACGGTTATCCTGCGGTCTAGGGTCCAACCGATATGGTTACGAGCCCAGGAAAGGCGTTGCAGGCGGTGTCGTGATGTTAGGAAGGGCACTCGCGTTGACCGTCTGCTGTCATATCCCGTTAACGCCAAATTTTGCCGCACTGTCCTAACGGATACGCTCGTCGTAAGTGTCACATTGATTTCTGCCGTTATTTCACGCAGTGTCGATTGTCTATTAGAACTGACAACTCTTCGCAAACGCGGCCACAGTCACGTGGGAAGCCTTTTCACATGAGTCGACTGAGTACAAATCACAGCTCCGCTAATGCACTGCCCTTTCATACGTTGTGTACCAGACATTACCGCCATGTGAATATGTGTACATCGCTTTTCCAGGACTTTAGTCACCTCGATATACATCGAAATCGTACGCCTGGAGCGCATTGTTGAATGGAAATGAAATGTGGACGAAAGGAAGAAGAAACTGAAGGCATTTGAAATGTGGTGCTGTAGAAGAATGTTACAAATTAAGTGGACAGATAAAGTACAAAATGAAGAAGTACTGTTAGGAAAGGAAAGAAATCTATGGAAGAGCCTTGCCACAAGAAGGGGCAGGTCAGTGAGACATAGGCTGTGGCACCCAGGTATAGTTGACATGGCGCAGGAAGGATCAGCAAAGGAGAAACATAATTCAGGGCAGACCAAGACTAGAGTACAAAATCCGTATTATAAGATTCTAGAATACATAGGGTGGACACGGAAAGATAGGAAAACATGTTGGACTGTTTGAAACCAGTTGATAAACAGACTGTGAGTTTACAAGTACAGATGGCTCTCAGCTTTGACCTTATAAAACCCCCCAAAAAATGTTTTTCAGCACTTCTCGTTCCAAAACCAAGCAACGGATTGCAAGACGGCTGAGCACAGAAACGGCTCAAATTTTTACGATATATTCCTCAGATTCCGATCAACAATCTCGAAAATTTTCTTGATATCCTTATCCGTTTCCGAGACACAGGAGTTCAAAGCTACCCTACCTGCACACGTAAAATAAGCACTTAAAATCCGATGGGAGACGAAAACTTAAAGTGACGTAGCATGGAGAAATGTGCCTTTGTTATCATCAGAACGGTTCTGGGAGCTCCACGTTGTTGTACTGAAGCATACGCAAAATTCGGTCTTAGGTATAAAGTTAGTTTTGCGTTATTTCAGTTTCACAAAAGTAAGCTTTCAAATTTTACTGAGTTATACAGTTCTTTTTGTATGAGTGACATGTCCTAATGTCGCACAGGAAAGAAGGGACCCAGCGGGAAAATCTCCTACCGGTGCACAAAAAATGCGAATACACTCCTGTATAAAAAAAACTCTGAAAATTAGGGTACCAGCTGGCTCATTCGACCTTACTGAGCATCTTCAAAAAATTTCCAAAAATTTTGGCAAGCGAACATACTCGCGCTTTTTTTATTCTGAGAGAAAAGAAGACACTGGGAAAGCGACGGAAAAGTAATAAGTACTGGAATATGGAACACAGTATTTGTGGTATGCAGAGAGCGAAGGAGACAGTATCAGTGTGAGAGAACGAGAGGGACACAGTGGCAGTGGAACAGAGTTGACAGTGAAAGAACAGTGCTAGGAAAAGAGGGAAGGAAACAGTGCCAGGCGGGGGAGGGAGAATAAAGAGACGGAGAAAGTGGAAGTGGGTGACAGCAAGTGATATGAGGGACAGAGTCTATGACAATGGCAATGAGGAAGGCAGAGGTAATAACAGTGAGAAGAGACAGCAGTAGTTGGAAGCAATAAATGAGACAGTAGCAATAAAAGAGAAAAGAAGGAGACAGACAGTGAGAACAGACTATAGCAGGACAGAACGAAGGAGACTGCAGCTGCGAGACAGGAAGCAGTGACAATTGGAGAGCCATGAAGGGATAATGACAAGGACTTGGCCTGAATGAGTGAATGAGAATGAGGAAGTGGGAATGGGTGGGTATTAGCGACTTACAGCGATAGACTAGCAAGTATGAACGAGTTACAGTTAGGGGAGCTTGTGGGCGTGTGAAGTGAGTTGCATGTTAAAAAGAGCGCAGTTATGTTCGGTGGCCAACATTTTTGGGAAAACTTCTAAAGATGTTGAGGAAGGCAAAATGAGGCAGCTGGTCTCCACTTCTGAGTCAGAGTATTTTAAACAGGAGCATATTCGCCTTTTTTGTGCTACGATAGGAGCATTTTACCGCTGTGACTCTCTGGTTGAGGAAATGTTTATCTCCCGGTACGGATGGTGGGAGGAGGGAGAACAAAACTTTGAGTAGAGCGAGCAGGCTTCACGGTATTGGTCGGTCGAAGGCAGAAGGGTTGCGGCAAGCCGAGAACAGGGCTTGTTCGTGTGAGGTCGCCACATGTACAACAGCGATTGTGGGTCGGCTCAGCCAAGCAGACTTGAGCCGTCCGTCAGTGTTCCTCCCACGTCAGACACACTGAGGATATCACGTACACGCTGTGTACATGGCCAGTTCTGCTAGTCAGCATTCCTTCTGAAGAGGTACCGTAATCCGGTTTTTGTTAAATCGGCATTACCCGACAGCTAACAGCTAACAGTGCATCCGCAGACTGTGTTTACAATTGATGACATAAGGGTGGCTGCCAACACTGTACTACGTTTGCTGAATATGGTACAGATTTCTCACTGATTGTGTGTAATCAGATGAACAGTCGATTGGTTAGATATTTTTTATACATTATGATTAATGGTGCTGTAAGACTGGTCGTGGGCACTAGGAACAGCTTATGTTACTAACTGAATAAGTCAAAGTTGTGTCTCGTTTCTAATACTGAACTATTTCAGGTGAGACGGTGGTATTTCCTTATATATTGTATGTGCTGACGCGGACTGATGTTCAAGTACCAAAGCACATGTTTATCTGAGGATGCAACAAAACAGGGGTCCATGTACCACACAAGGGAATCTACTTAATGTTCTCGTGTGTAGGGTAATCACTTGATCGTGTAAGCTCAGATATTTCTAAAGTTGCTTTGAACCAACTTGTCTTCTGATCATTGTGGTTTTGTACAATAATTGTAAAGTCATACTAAATTTCAATTAATTTGACTCATCAGTAAACAAATCAATATTGTATAAACCCTTTTTTGTTACAGTAACTAGGATAAACATTTGATCGTAAAGTTCAGTATAGGTTGGAAGTTGCTTGCACCAACTTGTTTTTGTATGCTTACAATTATTTTATTACGGTACTAAATTCCTTTAAATTTTATGGAATTTGAGTTTTTATTAATAACTGATTGCTTTGCTAAATTACGAATCCAGTTATTGCGGCTTTTTGTTTTTATCAAGCAAACCTGTATCTCCTCTTCATGGACTACCACCTTAACGTTGGTGGGGAGGTCTGTGTGTCTCAGTGATCCACTGAGTTATACTGGCAGGACGATGCTCCTGGTAGGTTCATCCACACTAGACTGGTCAGCTGGTGAGATTCCAGATAAAGGACAGTCCCCACAGCGGGCTCCCTTATTGGGAGTACGGGGATGGCAACCACATGAGACCTTAGTTAAGTCTGATATTACTTCCACTTACTTGTGTCAGGCTTTTCTTTTCTATCCGCCTCCCTTAGTGAACTCTTCCCTTATTTTTTTTTCAACTGCAAGAGTATTAGGTTTCGAAGTGCAAGGTTATCTTTCATCTTCCTATTCTGTCTCCAGCGGCGGTGACAGCAGAGAAGATGTACCTCGGTATCGTGGAGCCGGCGGAATTCTGGGTGGACCAAGCCCTCAAGTACGGAACGACAATAGGGACAGAGGAAGAAAAACATGATTAAAAATTATTTGGTCCTCGAAGTTGGGGGGTTGAGGCGCTGGGCCTGCGCCCCATCACTCTGAAAACTTCAATATGGATAAATTCCAAGAGTAAAGCCTCGGAACCAGATCGGAATTAAACAGAATCGACCCAATAAAAGAAGATGATATATGAATTTTGGCATATGGATTATCCAGGACATCGCAATAAGAAAACAGAAGTATTCAAACAAGTCCATCGGAACAGCGTAGGTGTAATAGCACTGTTGTTGTGGTCTTCAGTCCTGAGACTGGTTTGCTGCAGTTCTCCATGCTACTCTATCCTGTTCAAATTTGTCCATCTCCCAGTACCTACTGCAACCTACATCCTTCTGAATCTGTTTAGCGTATTCATCTCTTGGTCTCCCTCTACGGTTTTTACCCTCCACGCTACCCTCCAATACTAAATTGGTGATCCCTTGATGCCTCAGAGTATGTCCTACCAACCGATCCCTTCTTCTAGTCAAGTTGTGCCACAAATTTCTCTTCTCCCCAGTTCTGTTCAAGACCTCCTCATTAGTTATGTGATCTACCCATCTAATCTTCAGCATTCTTCTGTAGCACCACATTCCGAAAGCTTCTATTCTCCTCTTGTCTAAACTATTTATCGTCCACGTTTCACTTCCATACATGGCTACACTCCATACAAATACTTTAAGAAACGACTTCCTGACATTTAAATCTATACTCGATGTTAACAAATTTCTCTTCTTCAGAAACGCTTTCCCTGCCATTGCCAGTCTACATTTTATATCCTCTCTACTTCGACCATCATTAGTTATTTTACTCCCCAAATAGCAAAACTCCTTTACTACTTTAAGTGTCTCATTTCCTAATCTAATTCCCTCAGCATCACCCGACTTAATTCGACTACATTCCATTATCCTCGTTTTGCTTTTTTTGATGTTCATCTTATATCCTTCTTTCAAGACACTGTCCATTCCGTTCAGCTGCTCTTCCAGGTCCTTTGCTGTCTCTGACAGAATTACAATGTCATCGGCGAACCTCAAAGTTTTTATTTCTTCTCCGTGGATTGTAGTTCCTACTCCGAAATTTTCTTTTGTTTCCTTTACTGCTTGCTCAATACACAGACTGAATAACATCGGGTATAGGCTACAACCCCGTCTCACTCCCTTCCCAACCACTGCTTCCCTTTCATACCCCTCGACTCTTATAACTGCCATCTGGTTTCTGTAAAAATTGTAGATAGCCTTTCGATCCCTGTATTTTACCCCTACCACCATCAGAATTTGAAAGAGTACTTTGTAATAGCACTAATAGAAGCAAAAAAGAAAAGTAAAGCAGTACAGAAAATAGATGATTACGTTCATATTTACAGTGGAGTGAACAAAGAGGGTTGAGCAAAGAAGGGGATATCTGTTGCTGTACATAAAAACTGGAAACTCTGCATTAAGAAGTGGAACTGTGTAAATGAATGTCTGATGCATGTGGACATGAAGCTAAAAAGATACGATGTGGTGATCACTGCAGCATACGCACCCACAAGTAATGCTACTGACACTGAGAAGTGTAATTTCTTTAATGATTCGACAAACTGCCTAGATGACATTAGCAATAGGAAGGAAATGTATCTTTCAGGAGATTTTAATGGGCGAGTGGGTAAGCAGGATGCTAGAAAAGCTGTAGACAAGTTTGGGGAGGATATTGTAAATGATAATGGAGAGAGGCTATTAGTAATGTGTGAACAGTACAGTCTCAAGACATGGAATGGCTTTTTTCAACACAAAGAGATCCATAAACATACTTGGACACAGCCTACAAGGAAGTTACAATCTATAATTGATTATTCTAAGAGGAAAGAAAGTAATTGTACAAAGGCAGAGGACTGCAAAGTCTATAGGGGAGCTAAATTTTTATCGGACAATTTCCTGCTTTGGTGTGCACTTTGGTTGCCTTTCAGAAAATTAGTACGTACCAAGACAATTGTAATGAGAATGGAGACAAACTGGAGCAACCACAGCATAAGTTAAATCTACTGCAGGGTCCTTCAATTGCCTTTTTATACAAGCTTAGACTTAGTGGGAAGCTATATCAGACTGATGAAACAACAGTGGAAGTAGCGCATAAGACAACTGTGAGGGCTATTTATGAAGCTGCATTTGAAAGTCTCGGAGAAGTTGAGAACACGTCTGGCAAATTTAAATGTAATTGATGGAATGATGACACTGCCGCAAAGGTGAAGAAGAGAAAGGAGGCCTATAACAGATGGCGTATGAGCAGTAAGATAGATGACAGAAGTAGGTAGGTAAGGTTGAGGGAAGAGGTAAAGAAAGCAGTAATTACAGCAAAACGTGCTGTTTGGACTTTAAATGTGAAGAAATTAATAACATCATGGGTACTCAAAAGAAGGATGGAAGGTGATAAAACAGCTGCGAACAAATGACAGAATTAGTATAAATTTACACCTGATAATCTAGATATATGGAATACATACAATGAAGATCTGTTAAAAGAGGATCAATCCGAATTTCAGGATATATGCTCATTTGCAGACAATGAACATGACACAGATATCCTGGAGATACAACAACGGAAGTAGAGGATACAGTTAAGTAATTCAAAAATGGCAAAGCGCCAGGACCTGGTGCTGTATATATGGAGTTGTTGAAGGAGTTGGAGTTGTTATTTCAGTGTCTCGCAAAGATATTTAACCGCTGTCCTAGTGGAAAGGAAATCCCTGCCGAGTTTAAAGAAGGGTACATCAGAAACACATTTAAAAAGGGAAGTAAAGACGACTGCGCAAATTATCGAGGCATCGCATTCTCAGTTCTACATTTAGACTACATGGTAAGATACTTAAAACTAGAACTGAGAGAGAGATTGAGGAAGTAGAACAGACTGTCTTTTGGGCATTAAAGTAGTGTATCGACAATATCTGCATCATTATACAGGTGACGAACAAGAGACTGGCACATAACTTGGGGCACACATAGGTTTTATAGACTTTCAGAATGCCTATGACAGTGCATTTTTTTTCTAGGATCTGAAACCAATGTAAAACCAGAGCATCCAGAAATGTTTTGTACAAGCCATTAGAAATCTGTATTCAGGTATTACTTGTCGTGTTAAAGTAGGGGAGTTACTATCACAGAAACTTAAGGTTAGCAAAGGACCGAGACAAGGACGCTGCTTAGCGCCTAACTTCTTTAAAATGTTTTTTAACGAAGCACTGAAAACCTGGAAAAGAAAGTGTAAAAATATAAGATTTAGAGTGGGTGATGACATCCTGTTCTCCCTAAATTTCGCCCACAGGCCACGTGCATGGTCGTCGATTGCCCGCCGTATTCTCCGGAACTGAACACATGCGACTTTTTTTTGCGGGGCTACGTTAAAGACAAGCAATAACACCAAAACCGTTGCTGAGCTGAAAACAGGCATTCAGGAGATCATCGACAGAATCGATGTTCCGGCACTTCAGCGGATCAGATCATCTTCGGCGAGGAAGACGAGGATGTGACTTATATGTTCAGAAAGCTTAATAAAGAATATGAGCATTGGAGCATGTAAGTTAACTTCACAAAGACTGAAAACTAAGTTGTCGGAGGTACAGGAAGGGCTCTTGTTATCGATTATGTGTAGTCGTTCATATAAGTATTTAGGCACAGTTCACTCGGATAAAGGCGGAAGCAACGAGGAAATAAAGCACAGAATAGGAAAGGGAAAGGTGACAATAAAGCAGTTACACTCCATTGTTTGTAATAAAACGACGTCAAAAAATTTGAAAATGATATACGAAACTGGGTTAACGGGAAGAAATTAGAGGCAATGCAAATGTAATTTTGGAGACAAAGTTGTGAAGAAACAAGAAGATGCATAATTAGAAATGATGTGGTAAGAGAACAGATCGGAGTTACCAAACATATTGTAGACACAATTGAAAATAAACAGCTAACATGTTATGGATACTTTAGAAGAATACCACAGGAAAGGTGGCAGTTTAAAATACGGCCCTGGAGATCTCCAAGACACAGAAAAAGAGGAAGACCCGGGCTAAATTGCAACGATGGAGTGAGGCGTGAGATGCAGGACAGGGCCACGAGAGAAGAAACTGGTAGGACAGAAGGGGATGGAAACTTGGATGCGACAGAAGCCGCATAGCATACAAAACTCGCAGAAAAAAAAGAAGAACAGAAATCTGTATCTCTATGGTCTCTTCGCTCAAGTTGTCAATAAATGTATAAATACATGAAATTTATTCGCAGTTGCAAATATGGTCAACATTCAGCTGTATAATGGAGTGACGCAATTGAAAATTTGGCCGGACGAGGACTCGAGGCCAGATTTCCCGCTTACGCGAGCGTCCGCCTTACCGTAGGCTACCCAAGCACGCTTCACGGCCAGACTCAAACTTCATATGTCATCAATCATGTGTCTACAATCTGCACTCGTACATCAGTTATGCATATTCCTCTGCAGGGGAGACAGTTAATTGAAACTCGCTTGCCCGGTTTTGGTAGATAAATACAGGGTTACAATTATTTAACTGTGTGAAACTAACGTAAATTAATTACAAACTGTGACGTGCACACACCTTATTCAACACGTAAACGTCACAACAGATATTCGGATTTAGGTTATAACACGTTCGATATGCCTGCCATTATTGACGATGATGTGGGGCAGACGAATAGCGAAATTCTTCATGACCCGCTGAAGTGTCGGAACATCGGTGCTGTCGTTGATCTCCTGAATGGCTGTTCTCAGCTGAGCAATGGTTTTGGGGTTATTGCAGTACACCTTGTCTTTAATACAGCCCCACAAAAAAGACTCGCATTTGTTCAGATCCGGAGAATATGGCGGCCAATCGAGGCGCATGCCAGTAGCTTTCTTTTTAATTCTTATTGCACCGTGCTAAAGAGACACTAACGGGGCAGCTGCAACAATCGATTGCGGCGACGGCCAGAAAGCTTCGGAAGAGAGAGACTGGCCGGAGAGGCGACAGCGGGAATGTGTGCTCAGAACTGACAAAGGTATACGACTCTAAAAATCGTATCACTGGTACTAAAGAGGCACGAGTATCATGAGTCAGTTTTAAGGACAGTACTGCGTTCTTGGCAATGTTCACAAGTGTCTAACATGAGTGACAAAGATGATGCAATCGGTACTATATCTGTATGTTAACAATTTGTTGGTTTGTTGATTTGGGGAGGGAACCAAACGGCGAGGTCATCGGTCCCATCGGATGAGGGAATTACCCCGGCATTTGCCTGAAGCGATTTAGGGAAATAACGGCAAACCTAAATCAGGATGGCCGGACGCAGGTTTGAACCGTCGTCCTCCCGAATGCGAGTCCATTGTGCTAACCACAGCGCCACGTCACTCGGTAGAGTAACAGTTGGTACTGAGAATCTAAATGATTAATAATAATGTGTAAAAACGAATATAGCTACGTGATTCTTGTTTAACTTGAGCATCTTCCCACAAATATCATGACAAAAATTTACAGTAATGTCACCATTGTGGGAGTGATGCACTCAGCCAAGATAAAGCTCATACAGGTTAAACAGGGCACGTTACTAGCACGCTCGGGAGAACATTGCTTCATCCATGGAGACACACGTTTCAAGATCTCCTCGTGGTAGCAAATCTCCATAAATGTTTCCCAGTGTAACTGCGATTTGCAGAAAGGAGTATAGGTGACGTACAGTACAACTGAACATTCCTTCATACTCGAGAGTGCAGAACTTAAGTTAACCATTTCCTGGAATACCTTAACGGACCGGTTCATAGGACTTTCCTCCCTCGGGCATGTGTTGTCCATATAGTAAGTTAGTTTAAGTTGGATTAAGTAATGTGTAGGCTTAGGGACCGATGACCTCAGCAGTTTGGTCCCGTAAGACCTTACCACAAATTCCCAATATCCATAGGACTTTCTCCTACCTTTTCACTCTGGACCTTTCATTGAGGTAGTTCCTTAAAGCCGTACATTGGATTCGTGTGGAGATACGAGCAGGTGACCTGTACGGCTATAATTTGGGAGTGTGAGCAGCTAATCTATTTGAAATAAACCCTGGGATGCCATTACGGTGCGTTTATTAACGAATACTATAAAACGTATCTGATTAAATAGCTGAAACAATGCAGCACAAATAACCTACCTTTGTAGCAGCAGTAAACGATCTAAGAACGGCGCCAGACACTTGTCTTATATAGGCGTTGCCCACAACAGCGCTGTATTCTGCCTGTTTACATATCTCTGTATTTGTGTAAAAATCGAGACCATGATTAAGACGGCTAGTACAGAGAACACACTGAAGTTACAAACTATCGCCGATTGACTACATTCGTCCGCAGCAAAGATCTCATAAGCTCTTTTTAAAATTTTTTAGCTATTTGTGTGTGATTGAGAGCTGAGTACTTCTGTTTTCGTATGTAATGAGTCTACTGTGTTGTGATAGAGTAGTATCAAGGCTTTAACAAGTGATATTGTAGTACTGAAGGTTTAACGACAATTAGGTTCCTCCTAGCATCTGTTATGCTTGGGGTGGACTCTAGTAATAATTACTTATTAAACAAAAGTTTTAGATTTCGTGCCTGGGTATTGCTGGGTCCCCGACGTACAGATCGCAAGGCAAGTTTCGTTCTTATGGCTCGCTTACATCTCCTCACTACACTGACTCACTACCGAGTCGTAGGATACATCCGCTACCTATGCCTGCGCAAGAAACAGCTTCTCTGTGATTGCCTCGTATTCTGCAGTGCCACTTAAGGTCATAAATAGGAAAAAAGACAGTTTTATACTGTAGACTAAATATTCAGTAGTAGTGAAATTAAGGCTTTTATTTCAGTATTATCACACGTGACTTTCAGCGTCCATGTCTCAATAAAATGTAAAATTTAGAAAGTAAAATGGCGTCCAGAATAAGAGAAACCTCGCACCTCTCAAGATGAGAACAATGGGATACGTATTCAAGAATAGACATTGCATGTCACATATTCTTTTAGCAATATTATGCAATCGTGCTGTAACAAAATGAAACTCTGCCGTAAGAAAGCACTTAAATGGTTCAAATGGCTCTGAGCACTATGGGACTTAACATCTGAGGTCATCAGTTCCCTAGAACTTAGAACTACTCAAACCTAACTAACCTAAGGACATCACACACATCCATGCCCGAGGCAGGATTCGAACCTGCGACCGTAGCGGTCGCGCCGTTCCAGACTGAAGCGCCTAGAACCGCTCGGCCACAACGGCAGGCAGCCTTAAATGAGTAGTGCATGGTCATGAATAGGAAAAAGGACAGTTTTATACAATAGACTAAATATTCAGCAGTAGTGAAATTAAGGCTTTTGTTTCAGTATTATTACACGTGGCTTTTAGTGTCTACCTCACGTTCAGTAGCTACATAAGTGCTCTGTGAGCTAGGGTTTCGACCCGATAGGTAGTGTCAGTACAAGGACGTGATGCATATGTTGATGAATCGTACATGGGAATCTTTGAAAGAGAGATAACGTTCTTCTCTTAAACTTGTAAAAGCTAGGCTTAGATGAACAATATTTAATACAGACAAAAAAAGATTTTACTGCTTCCATTGTAACGATCTTAATAACAAAATTGTGGTATCATCCTAAGATCGTGGCTCCACACCAAAGTCGTCAGCGCACGTCGATACCACAGACATATGCGATATCTCGCTGCAGTCCTCAACAACAAATGGGAGAAACTAAAGGAGACACCAGCTCTCTTACCACTGTGGCGCCATGGCACGGAGGTCAATATAGAGCCAAGCATGGAAGTGCTCTGCCCCAGTTGGTGCTCAGGTGGGGCAGTCAGCGTCATCAAGTACGACTAAGGACTTGCTCAAGCGTCAGACGGGAATGTGCTTTTGTTAATTTTGAACATTGTAGCCGGCCGCGGTGGCCGAGCAGCTCTAGGCGCTTCAGTCCGGAACCGCGCGACTGCTGCGGTCGCAGGTTCGAATCCTGCCTCGGGCATGGATGTGTATGATGTCCTTAGGTTAGTTAGGTTTAAGTAGTTCTAAGTTCTAAAGGACTGATGACCTCTGATGTTAAGTCTCGTAGTGCTCAGAGCTATTTGAACCATATTTTTGAACACTGTATTTCACGAGATGAGTTTGGTAAACAATGCATAAAGTAAAGCTTTAACAGTCAATGACAGCTGCAAATTATCAACCACTCCTGTGGCAAAGGATGATATCAAGTTAACTGATAACTAATATTTCATCTCCACAATGAGAATTTCACTCTGCAGCGGAGTGTGCGCTGATATGAAACTTCCTGGCAGATTAAAACAGTGTGCTGGGCCAAGCCTCGAACTCGGTACCTTTGCCTTTCGCGGGAAGTGCTCTACCAAGTGAGCTACCCAAGTACGACTCATGCCGCGTCCTCATAGCTTTACTTCTGCCAGTACCTCGTCTCCTACCTTCCAAACTTGACAGAAGCTCTCCTGCGTACCTTGCAGAACTAGCACTCCTGAAAGAGGAGTGCTTTCTTTCAGGAGTGCTAGTTCTGCAAGGTTCGAACGAGAACTTCTTCAAAGTTTGGAAGGTAGGAGACGAGGTACTGCAAGAAGTAAATCTGTGAGGACGGGGCGTGAGTTATGCTTGGGTAGCTCAGTTGGTAGAGCACTTGCCCGCGAAAGGCAAAGGTACCGATTTCGAGTCTCGGCCCGGCACCCAGTTTTAATCTTCCTGGAAGTTTAATATTTCATCTGTTGTATTTCCATTGTGCCATCTCCCACAGCTATTAAAGAACCTACAGTTAAGGCCTGACGATTTAATTTTGTTAGTTCTTAATAAAAATAAAAGAAATTAGCCCTCATATGAAGTTACACAGAGAGAAATATCACCCAACTCTAGTTGTTGGGGGGAACGAGGAGGGGTGATCTACGATTGTAAGAAGTATCTTCATCTTATACTGTTTAGTGAGTTGCAGACCATGCATGTAACGTGGGCACAGTACATTAAGATTTGCGTGCGACTGAAATGGAAACGCCGAGTTAAGAAGCGTTCTGCCTCGCATCTTCTTACCATTGCCTCGCGTCTAAGCTCCACCATTTCTCTCTCTCTCTGCGAGATTTACGGATCACCGGAACAGTGAATTTAAAGCTACGGCCTGGGAACGCGTATAAAAGCGCCGTTCGGCTGCCCGCTGGAGTCGCAGGACGTTTACGACTGAAGACCGCAAACAAACGCTGCGCCGGCGCGTGCGCGCGAGGGCCCGTGTGCGCTTTCGCCGCCGAGTCCGCGGGCGAGATCAAACGCGGGCGCCGCCGCACGACGACGCGTTTATGCCAGCCGGATGGTCTAATTGATTCATCATACGTTCGTGCGCAGTAACTTAACTGGCGAAAGCGCCCGACAGCGTCATAAGGCGGTTTCGAAAGCAGCCTTCCCTTCACGACGCTGACCGAAACACTGCCCGCCGACGTAAATCCGACGCGGCGGCGGCTGGCGACCGCGTCTTATTCGCGACGGGTCGCCGCATCGATACCCGCGCTTGTTACGTTAATTGGGCGCACAGTTTATAGCCCGCCATTGTCGATATAGTGGACAGCTGTGAGCCGCGCGCCGGCCATTAGAAATAAATGGCCCGGAGAAAATGAGCGGTACGTCGGCGGGCATGATCGGTGTCTCGTCTCGTCGCGGCCTACCGTATCAGCTTACTGCTGTTGTAATTACGCCGATGGGGCGTTACCACGCCCATACGGGCTGCATCTGAACCAGCAGCCATATCTCCAGATCCACGCCTTGGGTTTTACTCCGGCATAAATACCCGCAGAAACTGTTTCACCCACAGCAGCCGGAAGGAGAACAGGAGCACTGAAACCAGAACACGTCGTAGGGGTGTTACGAAGGAAATGGCCAGAATTACACTTCTGGCCATTAAAATTGCTACACCAAGAAGAAATGCAGATGATAAACGGGTATTCATTGGACAAATACATTATACTAGAACTGACATGTGATTACATTTTCATGCAATTTGGGTGCATAGATCCTGAGAAATCAGTACCCAGAACAACCACCTCTGGCCGTAATAACGGCCTTGATACGCCTGGGCATTGAGTCAAACAGAGCTTGGATGGCGTGTACAGGTACAACTGCCCATGCAGCTTCAACACGATACCACAGTTCATCAAGAGTAGTGACTGGCCTATTGTGACGAGCTAGTTGCTCGCCCACCATTGGCTAGACGTTTTCAATTGGTGAGAGATCTGGAGAATGTGCTGGCCAGGGCAGCAGTCGAACATTTTCTGTATCCAGAAAGGCCCGTACAGGACCTGCAACATGCGGTCGTGCATTATCCTGCCGAAATGTAGGGTTTCGCATGGATCGAATGAAGGTAGATCCACGGGTCGTAACTCATCTGAAATGTAACGTCCACTGTTCAAAGTGCCGTCAATATCAAACAAGAGGTGACCGAGACGTGTAACCAATGGCACCCCATACCATCACGACGGGTGATAACGCCAGTATGGCGATGACGAATACACGCTTCCAATGTGCGTTCACCGCGATGTCGCCAAACACCGATGCGACCATCATGATGCTGTAAACAGAAATTGGATTCATCCGAAAAAATGACGTTTTGCCATTCTTGCACCCAGGTTCGTCGTTGAGTACACCATCGCATGCGCCCCTGTCTGTGATGCACCGTCAAGGGTAACCGCAGCCATGGTCTCCGAGCTGGTAGTCCATGCTGCTGCAAACGTCGTCGAACTGTTCGTACAGATGGTTGTTGTCCTGCAAACGTCCCCATCTGTTGACTCAGGGATCGAGACGTGGCTTCACGATCCGCTACAGCCATGCGGATAAGATGCCTGTCATCTCGACTGCTATTGATACGAGGCCGTTGGGATCCAGCACGGCGTTCCGTATTACCCCCCTGAAGGCTGGAGGCTAGTTTATCCTAGGGAAGTATTCATAGTTGACCGTGGCCAGGTGGCGGCGCGCAGCTGGGGAGTGGCGAAGGGAAGCGACAATAGACAGCTCAGGGCCGCTCAAACTCTGAGAAAGCGGTAACGCACCACGGCCTCCAGCTGCCTTAAGATGAGTGACAGTGAGGGGGTGGTTGACCCCATGTTGGTGTGCCAGGAAGCAGACAGAGAACTTGTACACCTGTTGATAAATGTCTGTCGTCCCATTTTCAGTGAAACATGGGAGAAATCCGCATAAAGCTACAGTGGAGCGGTCAACAGCGGCTGAAATCTGCGTGTTCGTGACTATAGCAACTTCCCACTGAATTCACGGTCCACAGAGTCTGAAGTAAATCAGGTAAAGAGTGAAAGAATGAAATACGCCGGCCTCCCATGTGAATGTAGGACCAAGGAATTTGAAGTACTCTCCTGGGAGTCAGAATTTTGGGAAAATGGTGTTTTATGCAGATGCTAACCTTGATGGGTGGCCTGGGAGGAGCCAAATAGCAGAAGTTGAGAGGAAGGGAAATTTTGTGGGAATTTGTTCAGTTCCCAGAGCACGCATTGGTCGGCACTGGAAGGCGACGCGTAATTAACGTGACTTGCACTGCAATTGGCGTAAGTGATTTTGCTGGAGGGGAAACCGAGGCGAAGAGTGGACTGGCAGAAATCTCCGTAAAGGTTTTTCCATTCCCAGTTTGCCTAGAGTGCGGACGTGACGCTCTTTACTCAGCTTGCCTGAGAGAGAGTGAGCATCTCTGCAGTTTAGGACTTAGCAAATGGAACGATTGAGCTTGGAGATAGAAAGTTTTCGTTCAGCTATGTACTGAGCAAGATAGCTAGGAGTGTATAGATGAGTGCAGCATTGTAGCACCACGAGGCCGGCCTACGCCCTCATAACGACGACGCCCCGCCAAACTGAATTCAGTGATATTGCACCTGCTCCGGCTTGAGTTAGGCCACTGATTAATTTGTTGGATCACGTCAGCAAAGTTTCCTTGAGGGTTTCATGGGCCGCGTATTGTAGAATTCTTCTCGCACTTCGCATTACGCCTTGGTCAGCCAATAGGAATTAATTTTGATTTATCACGCTTTACTCCACATAAACGCAATTTATTCCCACTGCCTGTTAGGAGAATCATGTAAAGTGATGATTGAAGGTCGTGAGTTAAAATAAATTTGTGCTAATCGACTGCATCTGTTTTCATTCAACTAGTTGAAATCCCAAGTCACTTTCTTAATTAATTTTATGTTCAACATTTGCATCTGGTGTTCAATAGCTGAATATAACATCAATCTGCACCCCTTTTTAACTAAAAGGGATCAATTCTGAATCAAATGGCTCTGAGCATTATGTGACTTAACTTCTGAGGTCATCAGTCACCTAGAACTTAGAACTAATTAAACGTAACTAACCTAAGGACATCACAAACATCCATGCCCGAGGCACGATTCGAACCTGCGACCGTAGCGGTCGCTCGGCTCAAGACTGTAGTGCCTAGAACCGCACGGCCCCTCCGGCCGGCTATTCTGAATAAATTAATGTCAACACTGCCACCACAGTTCAAGCTGGAGTCACAGGGCCTTATCACTTTCTATGCGTTATCCGATATTGCGGCAGTTTTGCATTCTCTGTTGATCTGTTAGTCAATTAACTGGGGTGAGCACACGCCAAAACCAGATAAGTGACGGGTGGGGTGTTACAACTTGTACGACCCTGGAATAAGCGTCAGAAGGGTCGAGGGCAGCGGAGGAAGCGTTATGGTCTGAGGAATGTTTTAGAGGGATTCCCTGGGTGATTTCGTTATTCTGGAAGGCGCAATGGATCAACGCAAGAATGCATCTGTCGTTGGGGACCATGTCCACCTCTAATCGCAGTTTGTTTTCCCCTCGTCACGATGGCATCCACCAGCAAGACAACAAAATGTGTCACACAGTTCGCAGTGTACGTGCTTGGTTGGAAAGACACCAGAACCAGTTTACCGTACCTTCCTGGCCACGAGACTCCCCGAATTCAAATCCAATTGAGAATCTGTGGGACCGCCTTGATCGGGCTATTCGCGCCATGGATTGTCAGCCAAGAAATTTAGCGCAACTGAGCACGACACTGGAAACGCCATGGCTCCGCATCCCCGTCGGAATCTTCCAGAACCTCACTCACTCTGTTTCTGCACGTCCGCGCTAAAATGGTGGTTATTCAGGCGTTTGGCACGCAGTCACATTAATGTGACTGGACCGTGTAGCATATTCATCTGAGGAAAGAGGAAGAAGTCACCTGGTGCCAATTCAGGAAACTCTGTGACGTGAGGCAAAACTCAGTACCCCAAGGACGCAGCAAGTGAGCCCGTGTTCTGGGCACAATGGCTTGAGTAGCAGTGCATTTCCCAATCCTGTAGATGTTTAAACAGATCGTCCGTCTTTGGTCGACAGCCGAATCGCCCAGCGTCGTTATTCCTGCTTCCGCAGCCCAAGTCTTCCTCACTTCAAACCGGAAGATAGTAAGCAGTGTGAAAATCTTAGTATTACACTACTGGCCATTAAAATTGCTACACCACGAAGATGACGTGCTATAGACGCGAAATTTAACCGACAGGAAGAAGATGCAGTGATATGCAAATGATTAGCTTTTCAGAGCATTCACACCAGGTTGGCGCCGGTGGCGACAGCTACAACGTACTGACATGAGGAAAGTTTCCAACCGATTTCTCATACACCAACAGCAGTTGACCGGCGTTGCCTGGTGAAACGTTGTTGTGATGCCTCGTGTAAGGAGGAGAAATGCCTACCATCACGTTTCCGACTTTGATAAAGGTCGGATTGTAGCCCATCGCGATTGCGGTTTATCGTATCGCGACTTTCCTGCTCACGTTGGTCGAGATCCAATGATTGTTAGCATAATATGGAATCGGTGGATTCAGGAGGGTAATACGGAACGCCGTGCTGGATCCCAACGGCCTCGTATCAATAGCAGTCGAGATGACAGGCATCTTATCCGCATGGCTGTAGCGGATCGTGAAGCCACGTCTCGATCCCTGAGTCAACAGATGGGGACGTTTGCAGGACAACAACCATCTGTACGAACAGTTCGACGACGTTTGCAGCAGCATGGACTACCAGCTCGGAGACCATGGCTGCGGTTACCCTTGACGGTGCATCACAGACAGGGGCGCATGCGATGGTGTACTCAACGACGAACCTGGGTGCAAGAATGGCAAAACGTCATTTTTTCGGATGAATCCAGGTTTAGTTTACAGCATTATGATGGTCGCATCCGTGTTTGGCGACATCGCGGTGAACGCACATCGGAAGCGTGTATTCGTCATCGCCATACTGGCGTATCACCCGGCGTGATGGTATAGGGTGCCATTAGTTACACGTCTCGATCACCTCTTGTTCGCATTGACGGCACTTTGAACAGTCGACGTTACATTTCAGATGTGTTACGACCCGTGGTTCTACCCTTCATTCGATCCCTGCGAAACCCTACATTTCAGCAGGATAATGCACTACCACATGTTGCAGGTCCTGTATGGGCCTTTCTGGATACAGAAAATGTTCGACTGCTTCCCTGGCCAGCACATTCTCCAGATCTCTCACCAATTGAAAACGTGTGGTCAATGGTGGCCGAGCAACTGGCTCGTCACAATACGCCAGTCACTACCCTTGATGAACTGTGGTATCGTGTTGAAACTGCATGGGCAGCTGTACATGTACACGCCATCCAAGCTTTGTTTGACTCAATGCCCAGGCGTACCAAGGCCGTTATTACGGTCATAGGTGGTTGTTCTGTGTACTGATTTCTCAGGATCTATGCACCCAAATTGCGTAAAAATGTAATCACATGTCAGTTCTAGTATAATATATTTGTCCAATGAATACCCGTTTATCTACTGCATTTCTTCTTGGTGTAAAAATTTTAATGGCCAGTAGTGTAGTATCTGTTTCCTTCCCACTTTTATTCTTGTTCTGAAACAGTTTCCCATTGTCTTTATTGGATGGTCAGAGGCAGATTATTCCATAAATGGAACACCAGAGATTACGGAAAGTGGGTCCTTCTCTGGAGCGCACTGGGTTTTCATGGGACGGACAATAGGTGTTGAGGTAAAACAGACGCTAGGCGTTAGGCAACTCCGCGGAGGTTCGCCGTATCCGGTAGTCGGCCAGCTGCGGCCGCAGGAACTGGTCGGCCGCGTGCCACGGCATTAATCTTCGTTACGGCGCATCTCCGCGGAGCCGGCGAATATTTCAGCGGGTCGCGATGCCCGGACCGCGCGGGCCCCTTCTGGGCCGGCCGGCCTGACTTATCGCCACGCGCCAGCCCCGGCCAGACCCCCTGCTCCCCGCTGGGCGAACCAGCCTCATATTTTGGCCGCCCGTTAGCCTAACGTAACGTAACGTAACGCCCCGGCGTCGAAGTCCCCGCACTATTTGTCACATCGGATTAGGGCGGACCGGTCGCACACGCAACGACGCTCTCTCTCTCTCTCTCTCTCTCTCTCTCTCTCTCTCCCTCTCTCTGTCTCTCTCTTTCTCCACCAGAAGAATGCGCACCTCTCTCGTAAAATCCAGCATTCGCACATCTGCCGCCAGGGGTCATGGGTCGTGCCCGAAGAGCGGGCTTTCTAGCGGCTGCCGGAACACAGACAGGACGCGACAGTATCTCACCACGGAGAGCTCCTCGCAGTTTATGCTTCTCTGGGAATTCCTGTAAACCTTTAAATCGTAACTGTAGAAGTTAGCTTCGTGTGTGTGTGTGTGTGTGTGTGTGTGTGTGTGTGTGTGCGTGTGTCGTAAGTGGGTATATACTCTCGGAAAGAAAATAGTACACCCTTTTAGAGGGTTCCAATTCACTCATGATTTACTGCTGCAACAGTGCAGCTGGATTAGGCTTACATGAAATGATTACATTTACAGATCAGCGGTTCTGAGGTACGAGGTATCAAAAAAATGGCTCTGAGCACTATGGGACTTAACTTCTGAGGTCATCAGTCCCCTAGAACATAGAACTACTTAAACCTAACTAACCTAAGGACAGCACACACATCCATGCCCGAGGCAGGATTCGAACCTGCGACCGTAGCGGTCGCGCGGTTCAAGACTGTAGCGCCTAGAACCGCTCGGCCACCCCGGCCGGCCGTACCAGGTATCGACTCAAGCTGAAACACACGTATTAGTACGTGTGCTACTCTACGGGCAGCAGTGCAGGAACTAACTCTAGCATCCAGTTGACGAATACTGTCCTGGGATACGTTACGCGATGCCTGCTCGACCTGGTCACGTAGTTGTGTAAGAGTTGTTGGATGACGAGTAGCACAAGTCACTTCTTGTCCCGTCAAATGCCACACGTGCTGAATTGGAGACATGTCAGCGGAGTTGCTACACGTCTTGCAGAACACGTTGAGTTTCTCGGGTAGTGTGTGGGTCAGCATTATCCTGCCAGAGCAACATATCACCTTCTTGTCGCATGATCAGCGAAAGAACGGGCCTAACAACATTCTACACGTTCCGAGAGCTGTTTACTGTACCCTTCAAAAACAACAAATGTGGACGAGAACTGTAGCGTATCACACTGCGGACCATAAGGCCGGGGTTAGGGACAGTGTGTCTTGGACATATGCACTCTGCTAGATAGCACTCTGTATGTCTACATTGTGCGCAAACGACCATCACTTGCGTGCAGGCAGAACCTGCTCTCAGCCCTGAAGACCATGGAGCGCCATTCTATTTTCTAAGTGATTCTCTGACGTCACCAATCGAACCGTGCATGACCATGCTGTGGTGTGAGTGGAGGCGGGCCAAAAGTGCGCGTGCCCGTAGTCCCATTGCTAATAAACGGTTTACAACAGTTCGTATTGACATATTTGGGCTCACAACCCCTCTTATCTGTGCCGTGGTAGCTGTACGATCTGCCACTGCTGCTCTTACGTTACAACTACCCTGACGGGCAACTGTGCTGCATGAACGTCCAGAGCTTCTTATATGGCTGTGAGAATGTTCACGTGATCACTAATACCAGCATCTTTGCACGACTGATGCAGCACGTCCAATCAGTATGGCATTTCTCCGGAAGGACCATCCCACCACTCGGAAGGCCACAAGCTGACCCTTTCAAACTCGGTCAGTTGGCTATAGGAAGTACGAGTGCATCTCCGTGGAATGATTGCTTTCTTGCTTCACATGTTTGCACCACACTGAGCCTTCTAGCTGTGAGTATTTCCTATTAAAGGGTAGACACAGATGGCGCTCTGGCAGCTATACTACTATGCTATGTTGGCGGACTATGTTGAAACCACCTACTACCTGCCAGGTGGCATATAGCATAATCGGATCAAAATCAATATCGTCTTTCCAGGTGTACAATTTTTTTCTGGTAGTGTAGATTGTCTGACAAAAAACGTAAAGCATCCACAAGCAGAAGAGGAAACGAAATGAAACTTCATTCGTTGACAGGGTATGTGATTTCACTGTAGCGATTACAAAATAAAGTCAGATTTACAAGAACTTGGCAGTTTGAGCCCAGTTATCAGCATGAACCTCCACACCCTCTGTACTAGATGCATGTACTGATTCGATTACGAACGGTTTCAGAAAGCTGCTCTTGAGGCAAGCTCAAATACAACTGTCTTAACTGGTCATGATATCCTGGGCATTGGCCATGGGCAGAGTTGACTTCCCAGCATGTCCCACACATATTCATATGATACGTGTGCACGAGCATTGTCCTGTTGAAAACTGTCTTTACGATAATATCACATGAGTGTTAGCATATGAGGATGCAAGATCTTCGTGACGGACCATTAAGCCATCAGAGCTCCTTCAGTCATAGCCATCTGTGATCTGCCCCACAGCATGACACCATTAGTAATATCGCTATGTCTCTCCAAAACATTGGAAGAATGGGACGGCCCTCCAGGTCTCCGCCATATTCTCTGGTGATTCTTTGCTGAACACAGTATGACAGCATTCATCAGTGGTCAGTACTTCCTGGTGACATCACCACTCCATATGCAATTCTTTGTGTTCTGATTTTAACAGCAGGGTACGAATGGGACGGTAATTATCTAGTGAGGCTGCTGCTAATCTCCCACTAGTGGTGTGAGATGATAGAAGTGTTGCAGGCAGTCATCTACTTGTCCTTGGATGGCAGGCACAGATGTGAAGTGGTTAGAATGTGCTGGGTCCGCAACCCAGCGATCCTCCCTTGTGATGGTCGGACATGATCGACTGGCATCTTCACTACGAGTGTGCTTGACCCCGCATTTTTCATGTAGTCCAAAACTTGTTCACTATCACATCCAAATGCCCCAAAATTCTGGATAGCGTACAATTCTACCACAGCTGGGCGAAGTGGGCAGTTTTCGAACTCTGTGTTCTCACACGAGTACGCTGCATCTCCTGCACAGTGCTAATTCAACATCTAACGCTGTTCACAGTCCGTATGTACCCTACCAGCACTGGTAACAACACTAAATATGAACAACACTAATGTACTCGACTCCTTCACCTGTCATAGGGAATTTTAGTCTAATTGTGTGTGTGTGAAATCTTATGGGACTTAACTGCTAAGGTCATCAGTCCCTAAGCTTACACACTACTTAACCTAAATTATCCTAAGGACAAACACACACACCCATGCCCGAGGGAGGACTCGAACCTCCGCCGGGACCAGCCGCACAGTCCATGAGTACAGCGCCTTAAACCGCTCGGCTAATTCCGCGCGGCTTAGTCTAATTATTTACATACCTGTCGAAGATGTCATAGAACTACCAAAGAGCGGGGATGTTGATTGCTGTGTTCCACCCACTGTTCCAAATACTTCCGCACATTTCCTAAGGCATCCATGTCAGACCAGTCGAGGTACTATAGGATGCCTAATGTTCGTCAAACAAGGAACGTTTGTGGAGCACTGTGAAAAAGACTGTCCTCATCGTGCAAGACAGGAGTGTCCACAGCACATTCATCATAAAGATGTGGAGGAAAGGGCAACATTTAATCACCTACAATGTTGAATTAAACATCCTGAATTACGTCACAGTAACCTAACTGAATGAACGAGTAACACTCCCAAAAAATCGCAAACTATCTCTGGCCTGAACTACACCCTCGACTCACTGTGGGTTAAATGCCTCATTGGACCGTAGATGTATTCGAAGCCTTATATTCGAAGCCTCACATCATTTCAGGATATTCTAAATCGCAACTCGTTGGATCACATTAGACGCCTCCAGTCAGTCACCTCCAGTTTCTGCGTTGTTTGGCTCATTAGAGTCCTACAGTTTTATGTGCCACTGTGAACAACGTCCTTTCGAGATACCCGTCGCTGATTGTCCATATCCAATCAGTTCCTTCAGAACGTTCGCTCGGAAATTCATTCTATGGACATGCATTCAATGAGTGCAGCAGTTTTTGTCGAGTTTGAAACTAATTGTTCAAAAATGGTTCAAATGGCTCTGAGCACTATGGAACTTAACTTCTGAGGTCATCAGTCCCCTAGAACTTAGAACTACTTAAACCTAACTAATCTAAGGACATCACACACATCCATGGCCGAGGCAGGATTCGAACCTGCGACCGGAGCGGTCACGCGGTTCCAGACTGAAGCGCCTAGAACCGCACGGCCACACTGGCCGGCTATCTAATTGTTATCAAGAAGGTACGACACTCGTCCACAGTTGCTCTCCATTAGAATATTTTTACGACTACTGTTCTCACGTCATATTATAAGGCTGCATGTTGGACTGCCCGCCACGATACACCAGTAAGTCCGGCAACTCCCTTCATGGTGTGGTCATGGACAAGTCCAAACACGGCAACTATTTTCTACTACTATGTCAAGTCTTCACTTCGACCTGTCTCATTGGGCCGACTCCATACAACCGACTGGCACAAGCACATCACTTCCATGACTTCCATCAGGATTGGAGGATCATATGATCAGGATCATATGATCATTTTTGCAAAGCCAATAGCGATATCTATCTAATCAGTGTGCTATTTTGAGAGCGTTTTAAAGCGCCAAGCTGCTTTGGCTCTGAGCACTATGGTACTTAACATCTGAGATCATCAGTCCTCTAGAACTTAGAACTACTTAAACCTAAGTAACCTAAGGACATCACACACATCCATGCCCGAGGCAGGATTCGAACCTGCGGCCGTAGCGGTCGCACGGTTCCAGACTGAAGCGCCTAGAACGGCTCAGCCACAGCGGCTGGCCCAAGCCGCTTCGCCTTGTCACTTTTCATTCAGTTAGATATGTAAATTCGACTAAATTTATGCAGATCGCGCGAACACATTTTTTGTTGGATAAAATGGTGATTTCATTTCCTCCTCTTCACCATACGACATCTAACCTTTCGGTAGGTTTTATAATTATTCCTTAGGGTGAACTTTCAAGCTGTGGCCTGCTGCAGTTCATGGGACAAAACATTCTGAGTGAAATGCTAACGAAACGGAACCATTGCATATAAGGGACTAGGTGTTCTGAGAGTTGGCAGCTGGCCAGCACAAGCA
This sequence comes from Schistocerca cancellata, assembly GCF_023864275.1. NCBI lineage: Eukaryota > Metazoa > Arthropoda > Insecta > Orthoptera > Acrididae > Schistocerca > Schistocerca cancellata. The sequence goes on along the minus strand of NC_064631.1, from coordinate 597,122,175 downwards.
GAAGTGGCTGGGGTCACAGCACTGCCAGCGTGAAAGCGGAGGGGCAGACATAGGCTCAGCAGCGCCCCAGTGGCAGTGCCAGTGACTCTGGGACAATGTGTGCCATGGTGGCAGACACATCAAAAAAGGGGAGGGCCAGTTGAGGAAAATTGCTTTCTATGGCCTGTAGTATGACGTCAGTCATGACACAGTGTTTAGGATGATTTTCGTTTCTATTTTTTTTTTCTTTTGAGAACAGAGGGGCAGAAATCGATCTTATCGGACTTGACTTCTTTGCCAGCTTCTGATGAGTAATTTTTAACAACAAAATAACTGCATCATTGGCGGAAAAAGAGTAACATTTAAGGATTCACAGATGAAATTTTCTAGGCGCTAACACATAGAGGCTTTGTTCTAACTTCTAAAAAGCATAGCATCTCGAGCTTCTGAAGTCTTATGAGATGGTAGAGACTTAGATGTATTTGCAATCAGGACGGCGAGACTTCAGACGCAGCTCTCCTCTCCAGCAGGGACCAGTAGAGTCCGATGACTGAGTTCAAAGCAGAGTACACCTAGGTGGGCAGCTACATTATCTGCAATCTGCTCAAGCCTCATCAACGACAATGGTGAGGGTAACTTTCAGCACCAGCATGTTGGGAAGCAGGGAACTTAGGGATTCAATATCACTTTCGGTTTAGCCTATCATGTTCGACGAGACAGCCACAACTGCATGGGTAACGTAAGTTTCTCTTTCAAGCCACACAATCACCCTTACTGATGAGTAGTTAGTTTGTAGTAAATTCATTAGGAAAGGGAGACAGTGTTCAGCAAGTTACAGTTTGCCAACCATTATTTGGGCACCGGCCTTGCCGCAGTGCATACACCGGTTCCCGTGAGATCACCGAAGTTAAGCGCTGCCGGGCGTGGTCGGCACTTGGATGGGTGACCATCCAGGCCGCCATGCGCTGTTGCCATTTTTCGGAGTGCACTCAGCCTTGTGATGCCAATTGAGGAGCAACTCGACTGAATAGTAGCGGCTTCGGTCAAGAAGACCATCATAACGACTGGGAGAGCAGTGTGCTGACCACACGCCCCTCCTATCCGCATCTTCCACTGAGGATGACGCTGCTGTCGGATGGTCCCGGTAGGCCACTCGTGGCCTGAAGACGGAGTGCTAACTATTATTTGGATTACTCAGTTTCACCATAACCAACGCTTGACTGTGCATCAAGTAAGATGGCGTTAAGCCTTTTTTCATTTATTTTGTCTCTGCATTTAAACTTTTGTAATACACTCCGAGTTCACACAGATCATGCTTTTGATTAAAGAAGTTAGCAAATTTTCATTCATGATAAATATTTTTTAATAAAAAAAATTATGAATATCCCAATTTACACTGTTATGGCCATAATTTCTAAGTGTTAAGTTGAATATTGGCCAATCTACTCTCAAGAATATTTTATTAATTAATGAACATTTTGTGTGCAACTGTGGGAAACATGTACGATTACAGGCAGCATTTAGTTGAACAGAAGTGTTAGGTACAGAAACTTATTGCAGAGTGTAGAAAAAAATAAGTTATGTTTTTCTTCACAAGAAAAACTCTTTTCATAAATCCAGCAGTTGCTGTATTCGTGTGTGCTGGTATTATTTGCGTAGTAACATTAAGCTGGTCCCACTCATAACTGTTTAAAATTTTGTTCATTCATTTAACAGAAAAGGTAGGACCTTTGGAAGCTATGGATGTTAATAAGTTTAGTTCAGTTAATTGATGCTTCTTGTGTTCAGTCTGTTAGTAAGTGGTTAGGAAAATGATTTTGCATTTCTGCTGTTGTTTTTGACATAATTAGTGAATACTTAAAGTGTTTTGAAAAAATATAGGTGTAGATAACACTTTGCCTGTAACTCACTAAATGGAAATTGGGACCGTTTCTAAGAAGTTTATGAATAATGATCTTGAATTTTAGTCTTTTTTACCGATAAATTACTAGTATACTGTGAGTATACACCACTGAGCTTTTACTTCCTTTTATCTTAGTTTTGTGTTTCCATAACTTCAGAGGTCAATGACTGAAACATCATCTACTGACATATTTCTCAGTGAATGCTTGCCTTACCCTTGATACACACATATACATTTTCATGGCTCTTACGCTCATTACATTTTGTGCAGACATGCTATGGAAACTGTTACATTCACACATAACTATATGGAACTGCATGGGTTATATGTCTTTGGGGAACAATTTCAAGTGCTACAAGAGTGCCATGATCTATACATGATGTCCTCCTCGCCGTGTCCGGCGACAGCGACTCCGTCAGTCTTCTCTGTCCTTGTTGTGGTAGGTTCGGATGTGGCTCGCGAATCCGAATTTCGCTTTGAATATCCTGTTGCATGAAGCACAGTGAAGTTGACCAGCAGAGTTGTAAGTATACGTGTAGACAGGCTTGAGCTGAGATTTTCGGAGCTCTCTCTTAGCATCCACGTTGATTAGACGCTTTTGCTCGAATTGTTCGATGCTCTTATGTACAGTTGATCGCCACTCCGATCGGCGCAATGCTAGCTCCCCCCAACGGTTGCTTGGAATGCCACAGGCTGCAAGGTGGCGTTTAATGGTGTCTTTATATCGCAGGTGTTGACCACCTTTCCTCCTCTTCCCGCACGAGAGCTGCGAGTAGAACACCGCTTTAGGTACCATTGAAACTTTGCCGGAGTCATCTGCGCGTGAAGGTATTTAAAGTGGACAAGCAGTTGCGCAGATGCAGATCCACTCTCTCGTCCTCTGCCTCTGGTTGGCAGTGGATCGTAGGGCCGATACGAGTGGCAAGAGGCAGGGGATGCAGTGAATGGTCATATGCCACTGGAAGTATCCTGACATACGCCCTTAAGGCACATCACAGGTGCCTTGCTTCGTCGGTACAGAAGCCGTGAGTGTTTACCTATCGATATTACCCGCCTCCTACACCGATGAAGAGACTGACAGAAGGGAAGGAGGAAAGGGAAGGGACTGGAAGGGAAAGGGAGGAAAGGACGGTAGGTCGTTGTGAGGCACACTTCGTCTGGCTCCTCTGCTGAGACCTGACCGGCTAGGTTGAACCTGCCAGTAGCTACGCTACCACCGGTATAGCGCTCAGCATCACAGGAACACGCAAACTCTCCCACCCGCACGGAAAGTGCTACGATAAGGTGGTGCCTCCAGGGAGAGATCTATACATATACAGTTGTTGGCGTGATTTTCTCAAACTGGACTTATTTGTTAAGATATTGTAGGATAATTAGTTGCAACGGCATCTTTTTGTGCTTGTCTTCTTGAGATAAATTGGAATTAGTAACTTTTATGTGGTTTTGGTACAAAAGGAATTGGTATTGATCAGATGCCAGTTGAAGATTCTGTGAATTCATGTTCAGATTTCTTTGCCAGTTTAAGTGGAATTCAAGGTATATATTGATGTTCTTTGTAGAAGTGTAATACTAATCAAGATGGAACGGTTTGAGGATTTAAAACGTTGGTCTTGCATGAACAGTCATATTAGAAGAATTGTCATTACTGTGGGGAAGGCTAATCTTTTAGAAAATTATAGTGATGTGTAATATTTTCTGGTCTTCTCGAATGAACATTAATTTAATTTTGAACTGAAACGATATTTTTGCATTTTGAGTGGGAAAAGGAGATGTTACTTTGTTGTTGGGAGTGTTGTGTTGAGGTCTATATTGAATATTGAAGCTTCTCTGCAAGTTATTATTTCTTTATTTGAGTTTATAAAACACTATTTGGGATTCAATTACATTTTGCGTGGTACCTTGCACTGAAAATTTAATTGATAGTTAATTGGAATTGTGTCTGTGTTATAGAATATGCACGTGGAAAAGCAGTGTATCTGTTGCTTGTTGGTGGTTTGAATATCTTTAAGGACTTGTGTTTGGCTGTGGTGAGAAATGGTTGTTTAGGGCAGTGTCAGAAACTAATCCGTAAATCACCCCTCGCAGACCCTCGTCCTCTCCTTGTTGGTTTTGGGTGTGAATATTCTTCAGTAGGGTGTACATTCGTTTTCACACAGCTCGAGGGCGAACCGGCCAGATAGCCGCGTGCATATGCACGCAGCTTCCGGGAGTAAAAATCCTCCACGAAATTGGCAATTGGCCTCTTCTCCTCCCCCCCCCCCCCCCCCCGACCACATTTCCAGGCGTCCGGTAATGCTATTACCACGTACTTTGCGGGAGAACCTCTGCTTATAGTGTTCGGAAATAATAGAAGTAAAAGAGAGTGAGAATAAAAGTCTGAATGAAGCCTGGAGGTGTGCTCAAATACCCTAATGGTTCTACATCTGTACGATTACTCTGCATTTTACACGTAAGCACATGAGAAAAGTGAACACTTAAATCTATCTGTGCAAGCTCTGATTCATCGTGTTTTATTACGATTGTCATTTTTTTTATATAAGTAAGTGTCAACAAAATATTTTCGTAATTGGGAGAGAAAGTTGGTGATGGAAGTGACGAAAGTCACTTTCTATTTCATTTTTGGTACCCCAACTCGCTTATCGCATCCATGACACTGTCTCTTCTATTTCGCAATAGTAAAAACGAGCAGTCTTCGCTGATGTCCTCTGATGTCCTCCATCAATCCCATCTGGTAACCATGCCATACTGCACAGCAGTACTCCACATCATAATGAACAAGCGTAGTTTATTCATCAATTTTAGTATATTTAATGCATCTCCTAAGTGTTCTGCCAATCAAACAACATTATGTTTTGGTTCCAATATATGTTGCTCATAATTGTAATCCTTAAGTGTGTAGTTGAATCACTACCTTCAAATGTGTGTAATTTGTCATGTCACCGAATATTTAATGGATTTTTAGTACTCCTGTGGAGAACGTAACACTCTTGAAGAAATTGTTTTATAAAGCCTCGTCGCCAGTTTTGTAAAGACTTCGTCGCTGTTGCTGTGGAGGCCGAGTTGCCACTGCTGTTACGGAAGGCCGAGTTTGTGAGTTCGTGAAACGGCTTCTGGTGCAGTACACTGCTAAGACAATTTCTCCCTGCCACTATTACACAGCTATGCCTCAGGGTCGGTAGCTTGATAGGGGAACGGAGGTTCTACAACACTCCAACAAATTAGTAACAAAGTCAAACAAATGAGCTAAAAAGGCTTACTTATCTTTGTGACCAGTTGAATATTAAAGGCTGCAACACTACTTGTAATTAACACAAAAATGGCCCTGATGGCTAATTGCAAATAATACTGGGTAAACTTCACAGTACATATAAAATGCAGTTTACAACAACAGTCTGTACACTTCTAAGAGTTCACCGAACGACTTTCCCTGTTTAAGTCAGCCCTGGATGAAGATCTATAACAAAGTGGGCGAGAGATGCTCTCTTTCTTCCGAGTAGGCTTCTGTGCTTTGTCATCCGGTCATTGATGGACTGCACTCGGCCGGCAATCGGCCGAGGCGAAATCGATATCTTCATTGTCAGCGCCGCCCGTGGCGCTGGCAGAACTCGCGCAAGTGGCGAGTCTCTACGGCACTGGCAGCAGCTCGCATCTTTGCGGCTGTGGTGCTTTTGCCCTGGCTGTGTCTTGTTCGGACAACACAGCATTTTGCCCATGGAAAGCAAGAAATGCGGATCGTGTTCCGATTTGGAACAAATTTTCATTTCTTACTGTAACGATCATGCTTCATTTGTCAGACGACGAAAATTTATCTGAATTTTATATCACTGAAAAATGATTGCAAAGTATGGTGGCTCAGAGGCCAGTCTTTGTCGTGGCGTCAGTGTGATAACGTGAAGCCAAAATGGGAGAACGCTTCTAGCAAGCCCGCTTATTGGTCGAAGCGCCGAGAACGATAGCTCTAAGTTTTAAATTTAAGTCTATAGAAATTATAAAAACGGCTTAAAAGAACCAAACCAAAACGAGTATTAGGAAGAAAAAAAATTAGGTCAGGTGTGTGTGAGCACAGAACGAAATCTATTGAAATAAACGTGCAAAAGTGAGCCAGGGTTGCTAAAATGAACAGTCAACAGGTAGACGCCTTATGGATCTGTGAAAGGGAGTCTTCTGAGATCGGGGAGGGCTCCGTGAGAGACAGACACGAGTCGCCTCGCGAGTGCGGAAAAGAGTGTTGGGGCATAAACTTGATTCATTTTTTTTACCAAATTCCGATGCACAGAGTGATGAAAGTGCAGTAATTCTTGCAAATGTTTTTGTAGCGAACTATCTTAATCTTGTGAAATGGCGCTGAGTCGCGATAACGAACGATAAGTCAGTAATGTGCACGCTGTAAGTAGCCTGTTTGTATGTTTGTATGTTGGCAGCGCTAAAGACTTTATTAATATCGCTGACAGCGCTCTGCGCCCTCGGCAAGAGATTCTGTGGTTGGACGGACTTGCAGTTAGCGAGCGGATAGAGAAGGGTTTGGACATGAGTTTCTTTGTGGAGACTCAGAGTTCGTAGGACATGCATTGTAAAATGAGGATGGATGTAGTTGATAATGTTTGGGTAATGGAATTATTGACAACTATATAATCTTTGGAACTGGATGTCACGTGAATAAGGTAATCTTTGCTCCTCAACAAAATCTTTCTTTTGCTAACCGTATGCCTCCAAGTAGTTAGAGTCTATAATAGTTACAATCATTTTATTTAGCTTGTTGTAGTTCCTGCTTGCTGCAATTTCTGTAGTTCGTGTTATGAAGATTTTCTGTGAGGTAAGTGACTTATGAAACAGTATGGGTTATTGTTTGCATTTCTTGCAATTCAGGGCCATTCATATGTGTTAATTATTTGAAGCCATCTTGTCACTGTATGGTAGTCAAATTGCGTTGGGCTTGTATATTGTGGGTAATAAATAAATAGGTTAAAAAATGGCTCCAAGCACTATGGGACTTAACATCTGAGGTCATCAGTCCCCTAGAATTTAGAACTACTTAAACCTAACTAACCTAAGGACATCACACACATCCATGCCCGAGGCAGGATTCGAACCTGCGACCGTAGCAGCAGTGCTGTTCCGGACTGAAGTGCCTAGAACCCCTCGGCCACAGCGGCCGGCTGAATAATTTAAGTCTGAGTTGTCTTTGTCAGGGAAAATTCTATACGTCAGTATTTGAAATGATAAAAATAAGTAAAGCTCAGTAGTTTCACCAACTCAGTAATTTCACCAGTAGTTTCACCTCTTCAATAGTTTCACTCAGTAGTTTCAACGCTAACGCAGTAAGGCAAAAGTGAGAACCTGGTCGAGACTGATTTGAGTGATTTCGATGTTAATTGTGGCTGGTATTGAGACTGTGTTCGCTACCAAACATTCATGCGCAAACATTTGGTGAAAACAATGCCAGCTCGCCTTACTACGTCTTTGGGCCGATATTCTTCTGTACTGACGGCATCAACATACTTATTCAAGAAATTGAAGTAGTTTGTTACTCGCCGCAAACATTACTCCCGTGTTGCCCAAAAACATCAAAATGTTATTCAGACGTCAAAATGTTTTTCAGTCCCCAAAACCGCTAAGAGAGCCGTTTTTGACAGAGACCGACAGTGAAAGAGAGGAATTCCGAGCGATTCCGCCAGCTGTTTCTGCCAAAGACGATGGGTGCAACATCGTCAAGCTGTGAGTACCCACGAAATGACTGTCTAGTGCACGGTGACACTATACTGAGTGAATCACTTCTGGGTGAGAAATAGTAAACGTTAGTTGACTTAATATTCAGAACTTCAGTTGAAGTACTGGTACCTTCTAAATCGCTTACTTTAACGGACCAGTAGTCCGTTGACTTTCGTTCAATGTCCATATCAGAGAATTCCACTGAAAATGTTGCTACTTGTGAAAACTCTTGACCGTAGGAGCATTTTTCATTTAGTTTTAGCATAATTACTGTGTTGTAGTGAGTTGCACATATTTAGGTCTAACCTTCCGAGTTCGGAATTTAGTTTCCGGCGTTGTGGTTTCTGAGGTGAAGGCAGGCACGCAGGAGAGAGTGGTGACAGTACCGTTCCATAGTGGGAGACTATTAACTGCCGGTACGTCAAAGCTTAGAGGACCAAGCCGTGTCCTCGGACTGAGTCGTGAGCGCAGGCAATACGAGAAAATTACAAGTGAGAGTTTAGGCCGATAATAAACAGCACAGGACAACCCAGATGTGCCGGCTACGCCCTGGAAGCACTATTGGCTTATGCAGAGCGTGGAAGAGAATTTACTCGAGTGAACACGAAACAATTACTTGATTGTTTCAGTTCACTGCATTCGCCATTCAGTTCACACCAAGTAATCCCACAATTCTTTTCAGGCGCTACCTCCCATCCATAAAACAGCTTCAAGTTACTGATTACTATTCAGATGGGTTAGAGTGTTAAATGTGTGACGTTAGCATTTACGGGAGTGAAGTTTGGAAAAGGTTTCGAATTGTGTTTAAACTTTGTTGCAACTAAGCGCTCTCATTATCAAACACCTGGTCAACACAGAGAGGGTAATTTAGGCTCCGTTTTAAGCAAAATCTGGTTTTTCACGCATCTCAAGTTTTATGACGTCATTTCTCTGGAATTACGGTCGTACCACATAATTTTGCAAATTAGAAATTTGTGGTAAGTTCGTGTGGGACGAAACTGCTGAAATCATCGGTCCTTAAGCTTACATACTACTTAATCTAACTTACGATAAGGACAACACACACACCGATGCCAGAGGCAGGACTCTAACCTCCGACGAGGGAAGCCGCGCGAACCGTGGCAAGGTGCACCAGACCGCGCGGCCGTAATTTTTGGAGGTATATTCAGTGCGATATACGAAATCTGACTGCAGAATGTGTTGTGAATAGAGTCAGTAGTAAATAATGACAATATCACCTAGGGAATGCCACGAAAACATTGCACTAGACCATAACGCTGCCTCTTATGGCTTGGACCTTCCCGAATATTGTTGCAAGGCCGTCCCCGAAAACGTGTCTGTCCGGTGGAGGATAAAACGTGATTCAGCTGACTAGGCCACCTGCCGCCACTCAGTGGACCTCCATTTGCGCTGCTGGCGTGCAAATTCCATTCTTCCTCGACGATGGACAGCTTTCCCCATGGCAGCATGAACTCGGCAACTATTTCGCAGGCCAGTACGCAGCAATATTCGTTAAGGGGACAATGTTGGTAGCCCCTTTGATCATCTGGTCAATCAGTTGCTCAACGGTTGCGCGTCTGTTCACCTGCACACGTCTCCGCAGCCGTCGTTCACAGCTGTCACCTAAGGCCCTTGGTGCACCACAGTTGCTTCGGCGCCGTTTTGAAGAGCTCCATTTTGCCGTGCACGGTATCCGCAGTACACGAACAGTTTACAACCTTAGCCGTTTCCTTGATTGGCGACTCCATGGAGTGTTCTGTGCACCACGACCAAGTATTATATAGAATTGGAAAGAGAATCAGCATTGGTCGGTTTTTTTGTACTTTTTTTTTGTTTTTTTGTTTTATTATCCGCAAAATCGATTTTCGGTCACTTAGTGACCATCTTCAGTGCTGTAATATACAACTAAAATTAGTAGGCACTGGTATCAACAAGCTTAGAGCGATCACATTATGTGATTCTCCTTCCAATTAGCCGTTTCCAAAATGCTAACACCTTTGCCCCGAAAGCTAATGATCATGCGATTTTGGATGTTAGATAAATCGCTCCGTTCCCGCATAACAACAATGACTCTTTTCTGCATCGCCTTATCACACTTTTTATACCCTCCACTGCTAGTGCCGCCACCTGCTGTCTATGAGTGATTATTGCACGCTGAGGACGAAAATAGGCGGTGGCCTCATTAACGTGATTGGATCGTATACATGCTTGCCGCTGTAGTCGATTTCAGAGGGCAGACCCAGATAATCAGTCTGAACAGATTGTAAGGATGTTGCAGGGTAGGTTGTGCACAGAAGTAATTGTTAAGAACAAAATTCGATACGTTGTGTCGTTTCCGAGTTAATTAGTATTGAAATTATCCAATCAGGCCGTCGCACGCGCTAATTCAAGGGGCCCGCCAGATACAAATAGTGTCAGCTGTTCTCAAAGCGTAGATGACAGCGCACGAGATTGTTGACGAACAGAAGACGGCAAAGACCATAACCTGATTTCCCAGAAGCTTCGTTCAGTGGAAGAGGAGCCAAAATAAGCGAACAAGTGCGTCTTTTTATCCGTAGATACTGGATCGTTTCTGAGAAAATGACGGTGAAAGCTTTCGACGTAATTCGGGTGCTTTTTCAAAGAGTAAACCGCCATTTGAATGAGTATTTCGGCTTTTATGCCATTACCAAGTACAATGCTAAAACTTGTTAGACCATTATTAAGTCATATCTGTTAAGACAGGCCTTAACAAATGATAATGGTTTAATAAATTTTAGCATTGTACTTGATAATGGCATAAAAGGCGATGGCCGCATATTAAAAAGATAAATATAAGAATACACAGTCAAATGGCGGTTTACCCTTTTAAAAAGTATTGCCTGACTGTGGCTCAATGCCAACGAAATCTTTTTACTTTACATGTCTTTTAGCGCACAGTTAACTCGGCCCAAACGCAGGTGTAGCGACTAGCGTCGCGGTCTGTCAGTTTTGCGTCCCGTGTTCGAAGTCTCCTTATTATTTTTATTTATTTTATTTTATTTTTTCATTTATCTATCCGTGTCCCTAGAAGGTTACTACACGAATGTGTCTTATCAAGTTACGGGGCACAAGGGCGTTGTATTAATTGTAAAATTACAACTGGATTTCACAATAAGTGTCATAAAATTTATTATATAATATGTATGTGTATGGCATTTTCACAATCTTTTTAAATTTTCATATTCTTATATTTCATTCTTGCATCAGTTCTTAATTGTATCAATTCTTATATTTTACTCTTATGTTTATTCTGCAGGGAGATTTGGTGCATACGCTTGGATGATACAGCACGAAGAAACATTCTAAACGTAGAATTACGAATAGTACGAACATCGCGTGATGGCAGGTGTCCCACAGCGACATTTTTTCGTGTAAATCACACTCTGGAAAGAAAAGTCTTTAACATTGCCGAAGATTTCAGGTATTGACAATACCTCGCGGCAAACCACGCATAAAGGATCTCCTTTCCGAAAACTGGCACTTACAACTGATTATGAATCAAGATACACTACACGAATGTCACAATTTAAACTGATTATCACATTCATTTATTGTTTTTTTTTCTTGTTCTAAATTCATCGACCAGGCATACAATTATTAGATGAATAAGCACAATGTTATTCCATTATACGCAGTAAAATATTCGTTTAGTTAACTTCTACCGACATGGGTAGATAAACCAAAAACAAAAATAAAAATAAAAACAGTGGTCGGGTTTTCGAAAACGGGTCGGAAAGGTGACATACCGCGATGGTAGCCACTGTGGCACCGCTTCGTTTGGACTGCCTACTCCCCAAAAGTCACTTAAAGTATCTCGAAAACTTCGATCGTCGTTTCCTCGGAAACGGTATAATGTCTACGGGTAAGCCAAGACACGTCTTCGCTTATTTTGACCCCTCTTCCACTGAGCGAAGTTTCTGGGAAATCGGTTTATGGCACTTGGCGCGTTCTGCTCCTGAGTCATTGGCTCAGGTTCCATGCTCACTACCGTCCCATGTCCTTTTTTTTTTTTGTATGACTGTCTTGTTCGGTCTTAGGAAAACAAACGAAGAACATATTTGGCCGGGTGCTTGACTCTGTGCACACAACGTCCTCATTGGTTAACTTCAACGCAAATTAACTCGGAAACGGCGCAGTGTATCGATTTCTTTTTCAACAGTTATTTCACAACACACCCTCTCCTGCGACGCCCTTACAAGCTTCTCAGACTGATTCTGAGTTCCCGGTATGTGCAGCAGAGAAGCGACTAATCGTGCTGTACGGCAGATGTGCGCAAATACGAGGGTTGTCCAGAAAGTAAGTTCCGATCGGTCGCGAAACGGAAACCACAGTGAAAACCAGAAACGTTTTATTTGCAACAGTTAGGTACACGTTCCATCTACTTCTCTACATAGTCGCCGCTCCAACTTCGAGTGTTGTCGTAGTGTTGTATCAACGTTCCAACATCCTCGTCATAAAAAGCGGCCGCCTGTGCTTTTGCCACATATCTGCACTGGTCTGCAGCTCGTTGTCTGTGGAAAATTTTTTTCTTCATAGCCAGCGATTCTTGTGAGCAGAGATCAGACTCAGAGGGAGCCAATTACCGACTGTATTCTGAGTGATCAAACACTTCTCATCGGAAACGCTGCAGGAACGTCTTCATTGCCCCTGCAGGGTGCGGCCGAGAATTGCCATGAATAAGGAACTGCTCGACAGTTGTGTTATGTGGGCTGCATGACACAGGCGAAATCTCTAACCAGGCTTTCATACTTGGCGGCAGACGCTATTCCCTACGCATCTTTACGCGCTCACTGTTCACTCAAACTGAAAAGAGCGACGCGACACTATCGACGGGCATAGTAGAGACTCTGCCCAACACATCTGTGTAAAGCTTTACCGGATTTTCGCAGTGGTTTCCATTTCGCAACCGGTAGAACTTACTTTCTGGACAACCCTCGTATTACCGAGCGAGGTGGCGCAGTGGTTAGCACACTGAACTCGCATTCAGGAGAACGACGGCTCAATCCCGCGTCCGGTCATCCTGATTTAGGTTTTCCGTGATTTCCCTAAATCGCTCCAGGCAAATGCCGGGATGGTTCCTTTGAAAGGGCACGGCCGACTTCCTTCCCCGTCCTTCCCTAATACGATGAGACCGATGACCTCGCTGTCTGGTCTCCTTCCCTAAACAAGCCAACCCCAACCCCCGACCCTCGTATTACACATATGCTGAGGGTAGGTTGTGGAATACACAACCACCTTTAAATTTGCGTAAACGAGCTTGGGAAACTTCCTAAAACGATACTCAGGCTGGCCGTTGTATCAGACCAACGGTCGTGAACATGCCGATGGATACGTTACGGTCTCGCTCACCTCCCTATGTTACAAGGTCTGTATCAGCGCGTGAAGGTAGTTGAGCAGGTCGGAAACTATTTGGACTACAAAATAATATTTTAATTGCTGTTTTTTAAAAAAAAAGAAACCATAAGTCCACGTAGCATTTGACTCTACAGACGTAGAGAGAGACAAGGGAAAAATTGTGCCACGCAGTGTAATCCATTTACGTGAGAATCAAGCTAAGTACGTAAAAGTAACATTCTCACGGATGGTCGCAGTCTGACAGTGTTCCGTTGCGCCTTACGCCGATTGTAATTACACGCTCCTCGTAAGTAACGGATGACGTTGTGTTTTTGTTTTGAGGAGATAGGTTAAGTGATCACGCAGTGTGATAGGCAGCTACGAGTACGTCGGCCAGAGGGCAGATAGCTGTCTGTCCGTCCGAGAGGGACGAGCGAGCGACGGGATGTGGAACGAAGGCAGCCTTGACACGGTTGGGTGCCCGGGGCGAAACGGAGGCAGAGCATCGCAGCAGCCACATCTGGAGGGAGAGAGGAAGAGAGATGGACCGACAGACAGGCGAATACGGCGACGCCCCAAGGCCGGCGCAGCGCCGCCTGCCGATTAATTGGCGACGGACTGCGCTGCGCCGCCTTTCCCAGCCTTGGGCGCCGCGTCCGCCGGCACTGGCATCTGTGCCATCACCCGCGTCCATCCGTGACGTCCCTCTCCAGCAACAGTGGCCGCCCTTAGATCCGTATTATGTCTCTCTGCCACGACATACTGCGTGATTTATGGTCGACATCCTAAACGTAGAGTGTAGAGTGGATTTTGGAACCTATAGAGGGGTCCAAAAAAAGTATTCACTGTTTAAAAGTCCATAACTTGCAAACTAATTGACGGAATTGTCTCATTTTTGGTGAAAGTGTAACTTAAAGTCCAACTTAAAGATATCACTGTAGGTGTTCGAAGTGGTCACCATTAACATCCACACACAAACGATGCCGCCGAACTGCAGCACGAACTAATGACTGCAACGTGTTCAGTTGGATATTTGCACATGAATGTACGATGGATTCTCGAAGTTTATCCTATTTGCGTGGCTTTTGTCGATAAACGACGTCCTTTAGTGTTCGCCACAGCTGAAAGTCCAGAGGAGTTAGGTCTGGGGAACGAGGTGGATACTCCACAGCACCTCTATGGCCTATCTATCTTCCTGGTAGATTTTGGTAGTGGGCTGGGGCACCATCTTGTTGAATGTAAACTCTTTCGTCTCCATACATGTCTCGAACGGCAGGTAAAATGGATGTCTGAAGCTTCTGAAGGTACACCTCACCGGTAACTGTGCCGTCAAAGAAGAATGGCCCAATCCAGCCTCCGTAAGAGAACCCACACCACACATTTACTCGTGACAAATTCACGGCTTTGTCTACATGGACGTTCGGATTTTCGCCGGCCCAGTAGATGCAATTGTGGCGATTTACTGTACCATTGAGTTTAAACTGTGCCTCATCAGACGACACAATCATCTCTGCAAACTCTTCACCGTTGCGCACCTTAGTAAACCACTTGCAGTACTCCATTCTACACTCTGGGTCGTTCATTGCATGTGGCAATCGTGGGATGTAGCACTTCCACTTTGCTGTCTTCGAAATTCGCCGAAAACTTGAGCGACTCACTCCAGTTTCACGGGCACACTGTCTCACAGACTTCTGTGGTGAGAGAGTGAATTGTTGTAACACACGACGGGAGTTATCTGGACTTGTTACTGTTACAGGTAGTCCAGATCGTTGTCTGTGTACATCTGTAACACAGCCTTCGGCTTCAAATTTGTCTCGAATGCGACGAATCGTTAAACGCGTCTGTGGCTCTGTTTGATACTCATATCGCCATGGCCGTTGAACCTCATTAACGTTTTCGTACTTAAAATACCACTTCAAAACTGACTTCCTTTCATCGAATGTAAGCCTTGCGCCGGCCATGTTTACTCGAGTAACTAGGTGCAACTAAGAACAAAACACTGAATATCTGGCGACTGTCATCTGACAAAACAAAACAACGCAATACAACGCTTGTATGGCGATTGCCGGAACTACAAACTATTACGCTACCAAAGATGAGACAACTCTGTCAATTAGTTTGCCAGTTATGGACTTTCAAACAGTGGATACATTTTTTTGGATCCCTCCGAATATTGTGTTCGAACATTATGAATTACCTCGAAGAAAACGGTCTATTGACACATAGTCAACATGGGTTTGGAAAACATCGTTCCTGTGAAACACAACTAGCTCTTTATTCACAGGAAGTGTTGAGTGCTATTGAAATGTGATTTCAGATCGATTCCGTATTCCTGGATTTCCGAAAGGTTTTTGACACTGTACCACACAAACGGCTCGTAGTGAAATTATGTGCTTATGGAATATCGTCTCAGTTATGTGACGGGATTTGTGATTTCCTATCAGAGAGGTCACAATTCGTAGTAATTGACGGAAAGTCGTCGAGTAAAACAGAAGTGATTTCTGGCGTCCCCCAAGGTAGTGTTATAGGGCCTTTGCGGTTCCTTATCTATATAAACGATTTGGGAGACAATATGAGCAGCCGTTTTCGGTTGTTTGCAGATGACGCTGTCGTTTATCGACTAACAAAGTCATCAGAAGATCAAAACAAAGTGCAAAGCAATTTAGAAGAAATATCGGAATGGTGCGAAAAGTGGCAGTTGGCCCTAAATAACGAAAAGTGTGAGGTCATCCACATGAGCGCTAAAAGGAACTCGCTAAACTTCAGTTACACGATAAATCAGTCTAATCTAAAAGCCGTAAACTCAACTAAATACCTAGGTATTACAATAACGAACAACTTAAGTTGGAAAGAACACATAGAAAATGTTGTGGGGAAGGCTAACCAAAGGCTGCGTTTTATTGGCAGGACACTTAGAAAATGTAACAGACCTACTAAGGAGACTGCCTACACTACGCTTGTCCGTCCTCTTTTAGAATACTGCTGCGCGGTGTGGGATCCTTACCAGATAGGACTGACGGAGTACATCGAAAAAGTTCAAAGAAAGGCAGTACGTTTTGTATTATCGTGAAATATGGAAGAGAGTGTCACTCAAATGATACAGGATTTGGGCTGGACATCATTAAAAGAAAGCGTTTTTCGTTGCGACGGAATCTTCTCACGAAATTCCAATCACCATCTTTCTCCTCAGAATGCGAAAATATTTTTTTGACACTGACCTACATAGGGAGGAACGATCACCACGATAAAATAAGGGAAATCAGAACTCGTACGGAAAGACATAGGTGTTCGTTCTTTCCGCGCGCTATACGAGATTGGTATAATAGAGAATTTTGAAGGTGGTTCGATGAACCCTCTGCCAGGTACTTAAATGTGATTTGCAGAGTATCGATGTAGATGTAGATGCAGAGCTTAAAAATAAATTTGGCAACTGTCGAAAGCTGGACAACTCACACGCAACACTGAAATATTGAAGCTTTCTTGCCCAATTTTTGAGTCCGCAACCAGCAATAATCGGAGAATCTTTAACGACACTATCCTCTCGTGTCGGAGAAACGCCACAAAAGCCACTAAACGACCGCCTGATAAAGATTCGAAATGAGCTCCAGGCAGACGTGCATTATACGACTGCCCCCCACACACTGGAACAGTGACTCTTTAGTGACCAAGCTCTGCAATAATACGTATTCATATAAAACGAACATTCACAGCAATGGCGCACTACTGTATAGTTACTTGCTGAGCAGGCATACAATAAACGTTGGCACTGTCCTGTTATAGACTGTCCACGCGATTTTTATTCTTTGCCTTCGTCCAAAATCAGGCTGTGTAGATATCAGATTGGTTTTGTTTTGGACGAATATAAGTTTGAGTTGAATTCTGTCTGTAAGAATATTGATTTCTGTAATAAGTTGTACGTTAAATCGTGGAAAGATGTTGTAAGAAAGCGAATGAAGAACAATGCCAGTGTTGATACGGAATTATTTGGACGCAAGAATTGAAGGACCACTAAAACGTCTCCATCGCTCCACTTCTGTTGAGGCTAAATTTAAATTCTACGCCTATTCGTTTCACCAGTTAGTAGGGAACAGATTAACACGCGCTAAAAAACTTAAAAATATTTTTTTATGTAGGAAACATGTAAAAAATAGTTATAAAAATGCAAAAATATCTTGTTTCAATATCACAAACCTGTAGATACATACGTTAAAAAGTCACTCCCCAATCACGCTGACGCATTGCTGGATTGAAACAATTCGCTGTTGCAGTGAATCACGAAAACTTCCTCCACGTGTTCCACGAAAAACCGATGTCGGTTGTCTCGAAACAACGAGCGATACTAGAAAAGGACCTTCCAACATCACATGCTGATAGTCTTGCATATTGTATAAAACGAATGTCACTGACACACACATTTTAGATTTCACCAACGTCTACTTCCCCTTCCAGAAGCCTGACAATTTTACGCGTAGTATGAAATCCATCTTTTTTCGAACACTCTTTTAAATTTCTGTTTAATATCTTCCGCTTCTGGACCTTTGAGTAAATTAATTTTTTCTCAGTGTCATTCTCTTTATTAACCATCTCATTTAACAGGCTGGTTGATGTTTCTAATTTTTTGATTAAGTAAAACAAAAAACTCAAGTTTGCAGATGTCAAAGACGACTCGTTGAGTAAGGCGAGTAAGTTTCAATTGAAGAAGCACCATCCTTATTTGGCTCATGAATCACCAACTTAAAATTTCCAAAACTGTTTGCATAGCACGAGGGTCGGAGCTTTAATAGTGGCAACTATTTACTTACAGCTCGTACAAAATAGATATGTGTTTCAAAGTTTTACTGACATTCGAAGTAGTCACCGGCAGTGTGTATAACCCGTTGCCAGCGATGTGAAAGTCGTGGGATACTCTTAGCAGTGCCAGTTACATTGACAGTTCGAGCGGCGCGGTCTATTGCCCGACAAATTTGTAGCAGTTCTGAAGCGAATGCCGTTAAGTGTTTCCTTCAGTTTAGAAATATAGTTGAACTTACAAGGGCTTAAGTCAGGGGAGTGCAGTAGGTGGTATAGCACTTAGCAACCTCATCAGTCAAACAAATCAATAACAGCTTGCACTGTACATGCTTGAGCATTGTCCTGCAAAATGATGATCAGGTCCTGCAGAAAGTGTCATCACTTCTGTCTCTATGCTGTTAATTTTTCGAACACAACCTACGACCAGCTTAGAGAACTGTCAACACAACTGGCACTGCTAAGAGTATCCTATTACTTCCACATCGCTGGCAACGGGTCATACACAATGCTCGTGACTACTTTGAAGGTCAGTGAAACCTTGAAGCACGTATCTATTTTGTACGAGTTGTAAGTAAATAGTTGCCACTATTAAAGTTCCCAACCTCGTATACTGTTACTTTCAACCACGTCCCCCAACAACTATCTGTGGGTTCGAGTGGAAGTGTAATATCTGGATTTTTGGCTCTGTATAAATCAATTCTTACAAGAGCTTTCACTAACAACTTTCTGCCAGTTGAGATAAGTTCGTTCAGTTTAGAATATAACGTACGTATCTGCTCACGTACTCTATGCGAAGGCCTCGGCTGCCTTCTTCATATATGGAGCGACTCTCAACTTGAGTAATTTGTGCAGCAATGTTAACCATAGTGCTGTGCTGGTGTAACTGTTAACATTTCTGCTTACAACTCAAGGAGACCTGGATTCGAATCGCGGCCTCCAAACAAATTTTAATCGATTTCTTCTGCTTCAATCATTATCGCAGACATTAGAATAGGCTTCTCTTTCTTTTGGTAGCTATAGCATCGAAGAGAGACACGTTCGTTGCTACAGCCTCAACCAGAGATAAGTTTTTCTTTTAGTCGCCGCCTACCATTCTATTCAATTTAAATATCCGTTTAATTGGTTCTTTAATTGTTATAGATTCATAATTTGTATATCATTTCTGGCTTTCACTTAACCAAACTTCTAATTTTTAGAAAGCATTTAATTACTGTGCACATTAAATATTTCCGAGTTAATGGTACAGCGATTTATTCCTTCGGAGTACATCGTTTCTCGTAAATAATATATTTCAAATCATTCCCCAGTCTTTTAAAGCTTCCAATGAGACATGGAAAAACTTCGAAATAAAGCTTTTCAGACAGCATAGTTTTTTTGCACTTGAACAATGACATATTTATTTTCCCTTTTTATAGTAACAGAACTTCCCAATAACATACGTGTTGCTTTCGAAGTCTTTAGAAAGCTATCAACCAAATAACCTTTCGTTATACAAGAAGTCTGAACATTATAAAGGTTAAATTCATGTAGATTTGACGCCTAACTCCATTTCATCTTTTTCACAACTAAAACCATACTAGTTATTGGAAACGGGGGTACCTTCTCGTGGCCAGTCGGCAGCGGGTAGATGTGTCGATCTGACCCTCGCACGGATGGTCCCTTCCCAATCAAGCAGCATACGCGGCCGTGTTGTTCGGATTCCCTCTCGTTCAACATGAAGCATAACGAAAGAAAAATTCTGTAACTTTTTGCTAAAATCATAATGGATGAAATCTCCTTAGTCCTGTTTTAAAAAGAAATGCACATATTTGCCTTACGTCGCTCAGGAGGCAAAGACAGCAGTGTGGTCGAAAATTCTGTCTTAGTGCACAGAGTAAAACTTCCCTTCTGAACTTAACGGTAGCTGTATAGAGTATCACGAACCTCATGTACCAATGCTTTTGCGAAAAAAGGGTAAGTTCTTACTTTTTCTGATAAAAATCTTTTAGGCAAACCATTAAGTCCGAACTAAATGGTGAAGCACACACTGCCTGGAATCTTTTGGAATCTGGAGGAAACATGGTCAGTTTCAGAATTTCAATGGGAAAATGGTCTAAACTCAAAAAGCATTATGTTTGAATATAACTCTGAAAATAACTTTTTTTTTGTTCTTTTGGAAGCTTTTTGGTGCAAGTCGACTCGGTGATATCATCAAAAGAATCTTCTAGTGCTCACAACTCAGATATAGAAAAATTTTGTCAGTTAATGGATCAGCTAAAGTACGTTCACAATGGTGAGACGGGGAAAAAATATTTGTTTGGACTTCTAAAAACATTTTCTCCATCGTTCTAAAACTTAAATAAGGCCAATTTTCAAATAATTAACTTCTTATTTATAAATTGTTATAAATGAACACTATTTACTGTAACAAATATTGAAAACAGGTTTCGCTTTCAGCTGAGTACATCTGCACTTCGTTTTCGTATACTCTGAAAATCCAAAAGGATACGAGCGTACTTGGCAGTGAGATCTATGCTTTCCGAATTTGGTCTATCCTTTCTTCTTTTTCTATTGGAGGCTGTCGACAGGATGTGTTTGTTAAACGATTATAGAAAAGCTATAAAGGCAAGTTAAATCTGACCATATCTTCCAATCCATTGACGAGACAAATTCTTATTACGAGAATGCCTGACAATTAAGGGAAAATAACCTGAGGGCAACTTGGCAAAGTAAGTAACTCTATTGTAGTGTCTGTAAATAAACAACTATTTCCAATTTAGAAGTCTCATTTTTCACTGTTGCAAGTGAGAAACTATACTTATCCAATATACGAAATCTAATAGAAAGATCTTTCCTTACAATAACATTAATAAACGATTCTTTAGGATATTCACTATCGTCCAGACTTCATGTTTCTTGTGTAAAGTCTAGTTCAGTCCCTAACTAAAGCACTTTCCATACAGGAAACGTATAGTTTCAGAAAGTCTATTGAACATGTTCCACCATAGTAACACTGTCCAGCCACAGTAACGTGACCACCTTTCAAAAATCTAAATGAACACCCTTTGCAGCGCTGACCGCACAGGTACAGTATCAGTAAGGTTCTGGATGGTGCCGATAGGAATGTAGGAATGTGGGACAACGCTGACTCCAGTGCCGTGCCCAGCCAAGCTTTGCTTCTCGGCTGAGGATCCATGGGGCGAACAGCCCGATCTAGGTGCTCCTATGGATTATCCATTGGGTTTAAATCCGGAGAGTTTGGTGGCCAGGGGAGTACGGTAAACTCATCCTGGTAACGTTTTAACCAAGTCCGTACATTGCGGTCTGTATGATACGTCGCATTGCCCTGCTGGTAGATGCCATCGTGCTGAGGATAAAAAAACTGCAGGTAAGGGTGGACATCGTTCCCAAGTATAGGTGCATACTTGTGTTGATCCATTTTTGGCTTTCAGGCCGACGAGATCACCCACATGGAATGCCAGGAAAACACTCCCTGGACCATAACACTCCCTCCTGCTTGCAGGATGTTTCCTTTCAAATGTTTTACGCCACACACGCCAACGACTATCTGTCCGATGGAGCATAAAACGCGATTAATCTGTAAAGGCCACGCGTCGCAACCCAGTGGAAGTTCAGTTGCGGTGTTCGCGTGCAAATTCCAGCCTTCGTCGCCGATAAACAGCTGTTAGCACGGGCGCATGAATCTTGCGCTTCCTGCAGAGGTCCGTATGCAGCACCGTTCGCGGAATGGCCGTTGAGGAGACACTGATCACCGAGGGAATGCCACAAAAACATTTCCGAGACCTTAACGCTCCCTCCTTTTTTACTTTCAGACGTTTCACGTCGTGTGCGCCAACAGTCGTAGAGCAAACACTGTTGGTACCTCTTGCTTCATCTGGGCGGTCAGTTTCTCTACAGTTGCACATCTGTTCGCTCATACTCATCTCCGCAGCCGTCATTCGGAACCACACTTATCTCGGCGCCGGTTTGGGATAGCGCCATTCTGCTATGCACGGTGTCCTTTATCCACAGCGGCAAGCTAACAGTTTACAAACTTAGCCCTTTTTCTGTTTTTCACATAAACCGCACATTTTCAGCATTACGAAAAGATTTCACTGTTTCTCTGTGTCCACCAGCCACACTTTATATATCCTCTACTACTAGAGCTGCCACTTACCGCCTGTGACTGATTACTGCACGTTGTCGTTTAACATAGGCGGTGGTCATATTCATGTCGCTGGACTATGTAAATTGATACTACACTGAAGAGCCAAAGAAACTGTTACACCTGCCTAATATCGAAAAATGGTTCAAATGGCTCTGAGCACTATGGGACATAATATCTGAGGTCAGCAGTCCCCTAGAACTTAGAACTACTTAAACCTAATCAACCTAAGGACATCACACACATCCATGCCCGAGGCAGGATTCGAAACTGCCTAATATCGTGATGATGGGACACAGCACCTCCAAGGTAGCGATTAAATGCTGATTTTCCCGTACAACCACTTCACGAGTGTACTGTGAATATCAGGAATCCTGTAAAATATCAAATCTCCAACTTCGCTGCACCCAGAAAAATATCCTGCAAGAACCGGACCAACAATGACTGAAGAGAATCGTTCAGAGTGACACAAGTGCAATTCTTCTGCAAATTGCTGCAGATTTCAATGTGGGCCATCAACAAGGGTCAGCGTGCAAACCACTCAAGGAAATGGGCTTTCAGAGCTGAAGGCCCACTCGTGTAACCTTGATGACTGCATGACACAAAGCTTTAAGCCTCGCCTGTGCTCATCAACACCGACATTGGACTGTTGATGACTGGAAACAGGTTGCTGGATCGGACGAGTCTCATTTCAAATTATATTGAGCAGATGGACATGTACGGGTATAGAGACCTCCTCATGAATCCATGGACCCTGCACGTCAGCACAGCTTGTGAGGCCGCCTGCATTGCCACCCAATCCACCCCTGCCAGGCAGTCAGTCGACTCGACTGAATCGAGTTACTTTCCAAGGGTAGCACGCGCATCCACGTCATCGTATTCTATATGTTCCTGTATGGCACATAAGTGGTGGAACAAGGCCGTTTCTGGCGCATTTCGTTAGTGTGGGTTCCCTACATCAGGGGCAGCTATGTACTCAGGGGCAAATTTGTTAAGTGCTTTTCCATGTCAGCCTATTGTTCTCCTTTGATTGACAGGTACTTAACCTATTGTCCTGCTAAGTGTTTTTTCATGTCACTGCAGTTAACCTATTGTTACTCCTCCACACACTCCCCCTCCCCCAAGCCTCCCCCCTTGATGCTACAGGAACACTATCACATCTGAGTTAACCTATTGTTCTGTTAAGTACTTTTCCATGTCACACCCATTTCCTTCTGATAGACAGGCACTTAACATATTGTCCCCTAACCCCCTCCCCCTGCCCCCTCGCTGGTACAAGTACACTTTCAGGTCTTAGTTATTGGAATAAGGCCCCCTCTCACTATTATCAATTTGATTGTCTACTTAATAGATAAATTAGTTAACCTCTCTGGTAGGAAAGTGCCACGCCCCCTGCCATGCCCCCTAGCAGGAAGTTTACATTCAATCAGAACAATGCAACCTCTACTAACCTAAGAAAATGGTGGGAAAAAAGAGCACCTCCACTAACCTAAGTCATCCGACCACCATCTCTTCCTAGGAATTAGCGGGGAAAAGACTCAATTCATCGATGGATTTCTCTTGCTCATCATTCTCTGCTGTTTGGAAACAACTAAGCCTTGCAAGAAGCAATTACATGGGGAAAACGTGTGTCATAACCTACTGTTCAGCACTGTAGTCTGGGTCTTAGCCTAATGTTTGGCCCACTGTCGGCACTTAACCTATTATTCTGTTAAGTGATTTTCCATGTCGCCACACTTAAACTACTGTACCGCCTTTGATACGAAATTAAGTAATTAGTTATCTCCCCCCACCATTTTCTGGTACACTTTTGCGAATTTTACATGCCTTTGAATGTCATTTCTGATGCATTCTTCTCTGTCACACACCCACTTAAACTATTGTACTTCATTTTACATAAAAATTATGCGAATTAACGTAGTGTTCTGCACATAACCTGTTGTTCTGCTCCATGTCATACATTCACGCACTCCTTCCCATTAACTACTGTACCGCTAACACTACAATGATATAAAAAAAATTCCAAATTAATTAAATCCATATTCTTCACATGTATGGGCAGTTTTTCTTAATTTGCAGCAATCCTATTGGTTGGTGAAATCGATGGAATATAGTTTAAACAAAGGATTGCTAGTAAAAAAAGCACATCCCATCACTCAACGCCCGATGCCCCCGCCGCCCCCGGCCGCAGCTGCCGCTGCCGCTGCCGCCGCAAACCACAGCCGGATGCAAGCCAGCACGAGCAGTCACTCTCACGCAGCTGCAGGTGAGAGTTGCCTTTTTCTGTTTTCGTATACACAGTTAGAATTCTTCGAGTGTTATACTGACGTCACAGAACTCCAAGGTGCAGTCACGCTGGTCCCATACGTGATGAGGCATAGCCACAATGCAGGTCCAGCGCCAAGTGATGTTGCAATGCTTTCCAGAATAGTACAGGGAGCATTCTTCCCAGCGATCGTCACTGAATTTACCCATCAAACTGTGGCTGCTAGCAGTGTGGGAGCAGCGTCTCAAATTACACTATTTTTTGCTGAAGACAAGTGCTATAAAGTAGGTGAACTTTAAGATGTAAAATAGCAAAATATATATAATGATTGCATGGAATTACGCCTATCATGCAGCACAAATTGGGTTATGGCAGCTGGAGGCACATGACCGTGTCCACTTCCAAAGATATATAGCGGATATATCTAAAATTATATCTCCTCTACTTGGAGAAAACCACAGCCACAGTGTATGGTTAAAAAACTGTACACTGTCACAGCGGTAGCAGGATTGAGAAAAAAGAACATAGAACTTGTGAAGTAAAAATTCATTTATTTCTGGTCCAACTTACAAGTAATTTTACATTTTCATAAGCAGACAAAGCAACACTTTTTTCATACATGTTCTTGAGTCGATGGAGAGAAGGACACCTATAGAATTCCAGGTCTTGAATTGCAGGAAACTTAAAGATTCGATGCATCCATGAGATCTTCTCATTCCCCTTCACGTAGATGATGGTATCTGTGTGATCGAATCGATGCATCCATGAGATCTTCTCATTCCCCTTCACGTAGATGATGGTATCTGTGTGATCGAATAATTTAAGTGCCATCACCATATCTTTATAGGGTATTGCAGGGTCATACCAGTGAATTCCGTGGTAGAAATGTGTTAATCACTTTGCAGTGTTAGCATACTTCACGTACTTGAAAGACCTCGGTGATGCAATGTTTGCAGAGAATGTCTCTAATACTCCAGCATTTTGTGTGTATGCTACAAACGCAACATCTTTAAATATGAACTGTCTACTTTCTCCATCATAAAAACCTTGAGTGTATACAATCATGTTCACACCTTGAGACACCACTGTGAAATGCTCTAGGTATGGAACAGTACCAATTCATTTATACAGCTCGCTGCACAACACCTGTGAGCAGACAGTAGTTGATCACATGGTCATATCGAACCAAAACATACGCTTTATTTTATTTATCACTAACAAACTTCGGTAATGTATCCCGCATAAACACACCACGGAATCTTAGTATTTTGTCTTTATTTCTAACAAACTTAACAAGGTCTGTATTAGTTAGTGGTCGATCTGATAGGACAGCTAATCGCCCTTTTTATTATTTATTAATAGATCAAGCACTTTCCTGTACAGTTTCAAGTGTAGTCTTTTCCGATGGCTGCGGCTTCCATCATGCAGTTATGTCCTCTCACCTCTTCTGTGCTTGGGAGTTTTGCTAGTTCTTGACCATTCAAGTGATAGCTGCACCACCAGCGAGGGAACCTACTGCCAAGTCCATGGAGAGGGCCGGGATGAGAAATGGGAGAAAACCACCAGATGTCTTTGGTATTGATAGAACTCGAGGTGCCATAACCGATACTCTTCTTCCCGCATCTTTCTGCTTCAGTGCGTTTTTAGCTGCATACATCGCTGTCAGGATACAGTTCTTAAAATAGCTCTGCTTCCTTCCCCCCTTGTCCTTCTTCTTCTTCTTCTTCTTCTTATTGTTGTTTAGTGCACAACGTGCAGCATTCATAACTCGCTTGAAATTCATCACTGCTAAACCCAACTTAATTTTTCCTTGTGTGGTTTTAGCAACTGCAACTTCTGTGATGCGTTGACCTATACCAATATCATTTCTTCTCTGTATCGCATTAGCCTTACCAGCTAAAATCCTATCTGCAATGTGACGACTTGGTAGATCTTTATTTGCGGCATATGTAAGGTCGTGTTCCATACATGCTCCGTCGAGCAGATTATCTCCTTATTGCATCTTGCGAAGCGTTTCTGAAGCTTTGTCCCAGGTCCACAGTAGTTATATCCAGGTATGTGTAATTCCACTAGTAGTTTGTCTAGAATACCACCACCTCCTCTAATGCATCTCCTAGCTCACATTATGCTACTGCAGTGGTTGTGGACTATGTGCTCCCATTATATAGCAAATCATTGGCATCAATCCAACTGTTGTGTGTAGCAGGAAAACCAAGCCATTTGACTAATGCTTTAGTTCCATGACGTCTTATGACTAGCCATGAGAAAAACATCTGGTCATGAGCTTTTCTGCAATTCCTCGGTGTAGAAGCACCCTGCAATTTCTTCACCTTTACTATCCTTCAATACATAAGCACCAGGATTCGTTGTTTGCATCTTTGAAACTGTAAATATCTCAGTTGGCCAGTTTGGTAGGTATTTCTCAAATGCCGTCTTGTGTTTTGAGATATGCACCAAATCACCCATATTAAATTTCTGTTTGCATGGATCCAGCATTTTAATGTGAAAGTACATGGTGAAAGTACATGGTAGTGGTTCATGGTGTGGGTTCCTGTAGTCATGTCCTAGTTCATGAACCACGGGCAACGTATGAGTGGCCAAGTAAGTGGTCCCGTCAGTCGGGATACCAGTTACTTCGGAATAAGGCTGGGCATCTCGTACATATTCTGAGTCGTGGTCACCTTTGTGCTCATACGGCAAAGACTACCAAATCCACCAGTTAGTCCCTCAGCTGTTAGGGGTAAAACCCAATGGGACTCGAGGCAAGTAAGGCTAGCAACCTGCTTCCCTGGTACTTTAAATATGATGCTGGCAACAATCAGAGCAAAATGCCTCGGACCTTTGGAGGTGACAGAGTCCCACCTCTAACTGACAAACCAGGGACTCCTAAGATACGACTTGGCAAACAAATGGTAATGAGATGGGGAGCTATTAATATTAATGGGGGCTACTCTGGGAAGAAGGTAGAGCTGGCAGAGGCTGCAAGTAAGATGGGGCTGGATGTTTTAGCTGTTAGTGACATTCGGGTAAGGGGTGAGAAAGAAGAGGAAGTGGGAGAATACAAGGTCTACCTGTCAGGAGTCAAAGCAGGAATAGCACAATGGGGTGTAGGGCTTTACATCAGGAAAGAAATGGAACCCAGCGTAGTTGCAATAAGGTATGTAAACGAACGACTGATGTGGATAGATTTGACAGTGGCTAGCAAGAAAATTAGGATTGTATCAGTCTATTCGCATTGTGAAGGGGCAAATCAAGATAAGATGGATAGTTTTTATGAGGCACTCAGTGATGTAGTTGTTAGAGTAAAGGACAAGGATAGTGTTCTGCTCATGGGTGATTTTAACGCCAGGATTGGAAATCGAACAGAAGGGTATGAAAAGGTTATGGGTAAATTTGGAGAGGATATGGAGGCCAACAGGAACAGGAAACAACTCTTGAATTTCTGTGCCAGTATGGGCTTAGTAATCACAAACTCCTTTTTTAAACATAAGAACATTCACCGGTATACTTGGGAAGGCAGGGGAACCAGATCCGTCATTGACTATACAATAACAGATCAGGAATTCAGGAAGGCTGTGAGGGACACACGTATTTTCAGGGGATTCTTTGATGTCACTGATCATTATTTAATCTGCAGTGAAATTGGGATTGTGAGGCCGAAAGTGCAGGAGATCAGGTCCATATGTAGGAGGATAAGAGTGGAGAAACTTCAGGATAAGGAAATCAGGGACAAGTACATAACAGCGATCTCAGAAAGGTACCAGTTAGTTGAATGTACTCAATTACAGTCATTGGAAAAGGAATGGACAAGGTACAGGGACACAATACTAGAAGTGGCTAAAGAATGTCTTGGGACAGTAGTGTGTAAAAGTAGGATGAAGCAAACAGCTTGGTGGAATGATACAGTCAAGGCAGCCTGTAAAAGGAAAAAGAAGGCGTATCGAAAATGGCTACATACCAGAACCCAGGTAGACAGAGAAAGTTATGTTGAAGAAAGAAACAAAGCCAAACAGATAATTGCAGCATCGAAGAAGAAATCGTGGGAAGACTTTGGAAACAGGTTGGAGACTATGGGTCAAGCTGCTGGAAAACCATTCTGGAGTGTAATTAACAGTCTTCGAAAGGGAGGTAAGAAGGAAATGACAAGTATTTTGGACAGGTCAGGAAAACTGCTGGAGAATCCTGTGGATGCCTTGGGCAGATGGAGGGAATATTTTGAAGAGTTGCTCAATGTAGGTGAAAATGCGATCAGTAATGTTTCAGATTTCGAGGTAGAATGGGATAGGAATGATGATGGAAATAGGATCACATTTGAGGAAGTGGAAAAAATGGTCAACAGATTGCAGTGCAATAAAGCGGCTGGGGTGGATGAAATTAAGTCGGAACTCATCAAATACAGTGGAATTTCAGGTCTTAAATGGCTACACAGGGTAATTGAAATGGCCTGGGAGTCGGGACAGGTTCCATCAGACTGGACAAAAGCAGTAATCACACCAATCTTTAAACATGGAAACAGAAAAGATTGTAACAACTACAGAGGTATCTCTTTAATCAGCGTTGTGGGTAAAATCTTCTCAGGTATTGTTGAAAGGAAAGTGCGAGTATTAGTTGAGGACCAATTGGATGAAATTCAGTGTGGGTTTAGGCCTCTTAGAGGTTGTCAGGACTAGATCTTTAGCTTACGGCAAATAATGGAGAAGTGTTATGAGTGGAACAGGGAATTGTATCTATGCTTTATAGATATAGAAAAGGCATATGACCGGGTCCCTAGGAGGAAGTTATTGTGTGTTCTACAAGATTATGGAATAGGAGGCAAACTTTTGCAAGCGATTAAAGGTCTTTACATGGATAGTCAGGCAGCAGTTAGAGTTGACGGTAAATTGAGTTCATGGTTCAGAGTAGTTTCAGGGGTAAGACAAGGCTGCAACCTGTCTCCACTGTTGTTCATATTATTTATGGATCATATGTTGAAAACAATAGACTGGCTGGGTGAGATTAAGATATGTGAACACAAAATAAGCAGTCTTGCATATGCCGATGACTTAGTTGTGATGGCAGATTCGATTGAAAGTTTGCAAAGTAATATTTCAGAGCTAGATCAGAAATGTAAGGACTATGGTATGAAGATTAGCATCTCCAAAACGAAAGTAATGCAAGTGGGAAAGAAATATAAACGGATTGAGTGCCAAATAGGAGGAACAAAGTTAGAACCGGTGGACGGTTTCAAGTACTTAGGATGCATATTCTCACAGGATGGCAACATGGTGAAAGAACTGGAAGCGAGGTGTAGCAAAGCTAATGTAGTGAGCGCTCAGCTACGATCTACTCTCTTCTGCAAGAAGGAAGTCAGTACCAAGACTAAGTTATCTGTGCACCGTTCAATCTTTCGACCAACTTTGTTGTATGGGAGCAAAAGCTGGGTGGATTCAGGCTACCTTATCAACAAGGTTGAGGTTACGGATATGAAAGTAGCTAGGATGATTGCAGGTACTAGTAGATGGGAACAATGGCAGGAGGGTGTCCACAATGAGGAAATCAAAGAAAAACTGGGAATGAACTCTATAGATGTAGCGGTCAGGGCGAACAGGCTTAGATGGTGGGGTCGTGTTACACGCATGGGAGAAGTAAGGTTACCCAAGAGACTCATGGATTCAGCAGTAGAGGGTAGGAGGAGTCGGGGCAGACCGAGGAGAAGATACCTGGATTCGGTTAAGAATGATTTTGAAGTAATAGGTTTAACATCAGAAGAGGCAACAAAGTTAGCATTGAATAGGGGATCATGGAGGAACTGTATAAGGGGGGCTATGCTCCAGACTGAACGCTGAAAGGCATAATCAGTCTTAAATGATGATGATGATGATGATGATGATGATGATGATGATGAGTACATGGTATCCATGAGTCCATTATCATGAACATCAATTGGTCTCATTTTTATTGTGCTATGTTTGGTTCTATTAAATTGATCAGTTATTTCTGAGAGGATATCTGTCCATTTGTATGAGCCGCAAAGGTTAAAATGCATCCACATTTGACCTTTTATTGTTCTGTTCAGGCGCTCCACGATACTTGCCTTCAGGTGAGCGAATGTCGAGTAGTAATGTGGCTTGGTTCAAATGGCTCTGAGCACTGTGGGACTTAACATCTGTGGTCATCAGTCCCCTAGAACTTAGAAATACTTAAACCTAACTAACCTAAGGACATCACACACATCCTTGCCCGAGGCAGGATTCGAACCTGCGACCGTAGCAGTCACGCGTTTCCGGACTGAGCACCTAGAACCGCTAGACCACCGCGGCTGGCAGTAGTGATGTAATCCATACCTGTGCATCACTGTCTTGAAATGCCTATTGTAGAACTCCCCACCATGATCAGTTTGGTGGTTGTCTGGGCATCAATTCATCCCTGTCGGCAGCAAATGCTCAAAAACATTGGTGACATTTCTACCCGTTTTTGTTTTGACAGGTAATGCCCAGGCAAATTTGGAGTATGAATCAATAACCATTAAAATATATTTGAATCCATTATTCTCATGTGAGTATCTCCTCATATCTACAAGATCAGCTTGCCACAAGTCATCCAGCCATTTAATCATTACATGCCTATGATGGTAGAGGGTATGTTTTGTGTGCTTGTTTGTGCAGTTCTTGAACTGCTGTTTCCATACTTATTTGAAGATACCTCTCTCCCTAAGCTCAGAGATTATTGAAACAACCTCATTCGAATGAGCTGTATTACCTGCAGCAGCTGATGCCATGAGCAGCCATAGTCCATCTATTAGCTCGTTGAGGTCGTCATAATACATATACTGAGGGATTCAACCACATTTAACAAGAATGATGAAATCAGGATTGTCATCCAGCACCAAGACGCACTCACACTTCCGTGCATAAGTTTCATATATCTAGAGGGGTCATTCAAGAAAACTAATGGCAGCGATACAGTGGGATCCAAGAATTCCTCTTCCAAGAGATATGCTATGAACTCAGTGGCTCTGAGATCGACCGTACACGCAATGTAGGCATAACATCAGCCCTTAAAACATATGTCTCAGCATCACTAGCAGATCTGCATAGTTTAGAAAATGCAGGATGGTTCACAGACGAGCCAGAGGATAGAGCAGTTGAACAGTACAAGCGATTTACTGCATGCATACCTCTAAAAATGCTTATGGGATACTTTGAGAACATGAGGCAGATTATTATGAACGCTAAACCAGAACTCATTCTGGTGTGGAGTGCGACAGACAATAGCTCTTACATTCGAGGGGCTCAAGAGGAGAGTATGATCACAATCAACAAGATAATATGGAAAATACCTCACATCAGTGTATCCAACGAGGATCGCTTGAAGCTTTTAAAACTCCTGAATTCACTTATATTTCTGTCACTGACATTTCACTTGTGGGGGATTTTCGAGTACCCAGTGTTACGAATGGCGAGCAGTCACACATAGGCTATTAAAACCTCGAACCATCTAGAAACACCTAGATTCATCATACTTGCATTTCAGACTGCTAGAAGAGGCAATATAGCAAATGATTCCACCGTGTTCAACAACTGCAAGCTAACTAATGCCAAAGTCTACCTCAGTTCAGAATTCTACCCATATGACAATCTACATCTGCAGTGGAATAAAATGTATACAGTCTAGCTTATGACATTTGTGCAAGGTTTCATGCTTCTTACTATGAAATTGCCAAAGGAGGGGGAGGAGGGTGTCTAGTCAGTCCATGTGAGTTCAAAGAGCTTTCACGAATCATCTTAATAGACTGCTCAAAACAGAACAAGATAATTAAGTCTGTACCTATAGATGTGCAAATTGAATTTGAATCATAAACAAATTTCCCAGAACACACTGCCAAGTATGCTTTAGTTCTACATGACCATGTGATCAACTACTGTCCACTCACAGGTGTTGCGCAGCGAGCTGTATAAATGAATAGGTACTGCTCCATACCTAGAGCATTTCACAATGGCGTCTCAAGGTGTGAACATGATTGTGGACACACAAGCTTTCTATGACGGAGAGCGTAGACAGTTCATATTTAAAGATGTTGCTTTTTTAGCATACACACAAGATGCTGGAATAATAGAGACATTCTCTGCAAACATTGCTTCACTGAGGTCTTTCAAGTACATGAAGTGTGCTAAGATTACAAAGTGGTTAACGCATTTTTACCCTGGAATTCACTGGTATGATCCTAGAATAGCCTATAAAGATATGGTGACGGTGCTTAAATTATTTGATCACATGGATACCATCATCTACGTGAAGGGGAATGAGAAGATCTCATGGATGCATCGAATCTTTTAGTTTCCTGCAATGCAAGACCTGGAATTCTATAGGTGTCCTTCTCTCCATCGACTCAAGAACATGTATGAAAAAAGTGTTGCTTTGTCTGCTTATGAAAATGTAAAATTACTTGTAAGTTGGACCAGAAATAAATGAATTTTTACTTCACAAGTTCTATGTTCTTTTTTCTCAATCCTGCTACCGCTGTGACAGTGTACAGTTTTTTAACCATACACTGTGGCTGTGGTTTTCTCCAAGTAGAGGAGATATAATTTTAGATATATCCGCTATATATCTTTGGAAGTGGACACGGTCATGTGCCTCCAGCTGCCATAACCCAATTTGTGCTGCATGATAGGCGTAATTCCATGCAATCATTATATATATTTTGCTATCTTACATCTTAAACTTCACCTCCTTAACAGCACTCATCTTCAGCAAAAAATAGTGTAATTTGAGACACTGCTCCCACACTGGTAGCAGCCACAATTTGACGGGTAAATTCAGTGATGATCGCTGGGAAGAATGCACCCAGTACTATTCTGAAAAGCATTGAAACATCACTTGGTGCTGGTCCCGCATCGTGGATATGCCTCATCACGTATGGGACCAGCGTGACTGCACCTTGGAGTTCTGTGACGTCAGTATAACACTCGAAGAATTCTA
Source organism: Schistocerca cancellata (assembly GCF_023864275.1). Classification (NCBI taxonomy): domain Eukaryota; kingdom Metazoa; phylum Arthropoda; class Insecta; order Orthoptera; family Acrididae; genus Schistocerca; species Schistocerca cancellata. The sequence continues at coordinate 597,089,067 of NC_064631.1, read as the reverse complement.
ACTGTGTATACGAAAACAGAAGAAGGCAACTCTCACCTGCAGCTGCGTGAGAGTGACTGCTCGTGCTGGCTTGCATCCGGCTGTGGTTTGCGGCGGCAGCGGCAGCGGCAGCTGCGGCCGGGGGCGGCGGGGGCATCGGGCGTTGAGTGATGGGATGTGCTTTTTTTACTAGCAATCCTTTGTTTAAACTATATTCCATCGATTTCACCAACCAATAGGATTGCTGCAAATTAAGAAAAACTGCCCATACATGTGAAGAATATGGATTTAATTAATTTGGAATTTTTTTTATATCATTGTAGTGTTAGCGGTACAGTAGTTAATGGGAAGGAGTGCGTGAATGTGTGACATGGAGCAGAACAACAGGCTATGTGCAGAACACTACGTTAATTCGCATAATTTTTATGTAAAATGCAGTACAATAGTTTAAGGGGATGTGTGACAGAGAAGAATGCATCAGAAATGACGTTCAAAGGCATGTAAAAATCGCAAAAGTGTACCAGAAAATGGTGGGAGGAGATAACTAATTACTTAATTTCGTATCAAAGGCGGTACAACAGTTTAAGTATGGTGACATGGAAAATCACTTAACAGAATAATAGGTTAAGTGCCGACAAAGGGCCAAACATTAGGTTACGACACCCAGAGTACAGTGCTGAACACTAGGTTATGACACATGTTTGCCCCATGTAATTGCTTCTTGCAAGGCTTAGTTGTTTCCAAACAGCAGAGAATGATGAGCAAGAGAAATCCAACCCACACAAACTGAATTTTTTATAAATAAACAATTATCCCTTTCCATGTATTCCATACATTGTCTTGGATCCTCTAAAACAATATTCCATACAGAGCAATCGAATACCCTCCAAATGATCGATCATTTGAGTCTTTTCCTCGCCAATTCCTAGGGAGAGATGGCGGTCGGATGACTTAGGTTAGCGGAGGTTCTCTTTTTTCTCGCCATTTTCTTAGGTTGGCAGAGGTCGCATAGTTCTGATTGAATTTGATCTTCCTGCCAGGGGGGTGTGGCACTTTCCTATTAGAGAGGTTAACAAATTGATCAATTTAATTAAGTAGTTAATCAAATTGATTAGAGTGGGAGGGGGGCCTATTCCAATAACTCAGACCTGAAAGTGTACCTGTAGCAGCGAGGGGGACGTGAGGGGGGGGGGACAACATGTTAAGTGCCTGTCTATCAAAAGGAAATGGAGGTGACATGGAGAAGCACTAAACAGAACAAAAGGTTATAATTCAGATCTGATAGTGTTCCTGTAGTACCGAGGGGGGAGGGGCATCGCAGAGCGGGATGGGGGAGGGGACAATACTTTATGTGCAGCGACATGGAAAAGCTCTTAGCAGAACAATAGGTTAAGTACCTGTCAATCAAAAGAGAACAATAGGCTGATATGGATAAGCACATAACAGGTTTGCCCCTGGGTGCATACCTACCCCTGATGTAGGCAACCCACACTAACAAAATGCGCCAGAAACGCCTTGTTCCACTACTCACATAGGGATCGACTTACTGCCTTAGCTATGTTGAACACTCACCCTGACATTAATTATCCTTATTGACGATGTAATTAAACAATTTGCCATGAAGAATAGGTGCATAGAATTCATCATTTAAGGAAGAGAACCACAATCGTAATTTTTTCGTATCGTAAGGTGGCATTGTCTTGTACGTGTGAATTTTTTTTTTTGTCATCAGTCTACTGACTGGTTTGATGCGGCCCGCCACGAATTCCTTTCCTGTGCTAACCTCTTCATCTCAGAGTAGCACTTGCAACCTACGTCCTCAATTATTTGCTTGACGTATTCCAATCTCTGTCTTCCTCTACAGTTTTTGCCCTCTACAGTTCCCTCTAGCACCATGGAAGTCATTCCCTCATGTCTTAGCAGATGTCCTATCATTCTGTCCCTTCTCCTTATCAGTGTTTTCCACATATTCCTTTCCTCTCCGATTCTGCGTAGAACCTCCTCATTCCTTACCTTATCTTTCCACCTAATTTTCAACATTCGTCTATAGCACCACATCTCAAATGCTTCGATTCTCTTCTGTTCCGGTTTTCCCACAGTCCTTGTTTCACTACCATACAATGCTGTACTCCAGATGTACATCCTCAGAAATTTTTTCCTCAAATTAAGGCCGGTATTTGATATTAGGAGACTTCTCTTGGCCAGAAATGCCTTTTTTGCCATAGCGAGTCTGCTTTTGATGTCCTCCTTGCTCCGTCCGTCATTGGTTATTTTACTGCCTAGGTAGCAGAATTCCTTAACTTTATTGACTTCGTGACCATCAATCCTGATGATAAGTTTCTCGCTGTTCTCATTACTACTACTTCTCATTACCTTCGTCTTTCTCCGATTTACTCTCAAACCATACTGTGTACTCATTAGACTGTTCATTCCGTTCAGCAGATCATTTAATTCTTCTTCACTTTCACTCAGGATAGCAATGTCATCAGCGAATCGTATCATTGATATCCTTTCACCTTGTATTTTAATTCCACTCCTGAACCTTTCTTTTATTTCCATCATTGCTTCCTCGATGTACAGATTGAAGAGTAGGGGCGAAAGGCTACAGCCTTGTCTTACACCCTTCTTAATACGAGCACTTCGTTCTTGATCGTCCACTCTTATTATTCCCTCTTGGTTGTTGTACATATTGTATATGACCCGTCTCTCCCTATAGCTTACCCCTACTTTTTTCAGAATCTCGAATAGCTTGTACCATTTTATATTGTCGAACGCTTTTTCCAGGTCGACAAATCCTATGAAAGTGTCTTGATTTTTCTTTAGCCTTGCTTCCATTATTAGCCGTAACGTCAGAATTGCCTCTCTCGTCCCTTTACTTTTCCTAAAGCCAAACTGATCGTCACCAAGCGCATTCTCAATTTTCTTTTCCATTCTTCTGTATATTATTCTTGTAAGCAGCTTCGATGCATGAGCTGTTAAGCTGATTGTGCGATAATTCTCGCACTTGTCAGCTCTTGCCATCTTCGGAATTGTGTGGATGATGCTTTTCCGAAAGTCAGATGGTATATCACCAGACTCATATATTCTACACACCAACGTGAATAGTCGTTTTGTTTCCACTTCCCCCAATGATTTTAAAAATTCTGATGGAATGTTATCTATCCCTTCTGCCTTATTTGACCGTAAGTCCTCCAAAGGTCTTTTAAATTCCGATTCTAATACTGGATCCCCTATCCTAAATCGACTCCTGTTTCTTCTTTTATCACATCAGACAAATCTTCACCCTCATAGAGGTTTTCAATATGTGTATAATGAGTTTAAATAGAACTTTCTTAAACTTCGCATGTTACTTGATTATTTTTTATTACGGTAAAAGTAAAGGTATCTCAAGAATTCTTTAGCGCCTCCTCATGAGGTTTTCCTGTATCCGCCACTGCGTCAGCAGGATATTGTTCAAGCTGATAAAGGCTCTGTAATGGTGTGGGACGTGTGCAGTTGGAGTGATATGGGACCCCTAATAGGTCTAGATATTTCTCTAACGGGAGACACCTTCGTAAGCATCCTGTCCGATCACCTGCACCCGTTCATATGCATTGTACATTTCAATGGAACTGGGCAATTCCAGAAGGACAATACGACACCTCACACGTCCACAATTGCTACAGAGTGGTTCCAGAAACGCTCTTCTTAGTTTAAGCACTTTCGCTGGCCACCAAACTCCCTAGACATGAACATTATCTGGGATGCCTTGCAACGTGCTGTTCAGAAGAGATCTCCAACCTCTCGTATTCTTACAGATTTATGGACAGCTTTTCAGGATTCATGGTGTCAGTGCCCTCCAGCACTACTTCAGACATTAATCGAGTGCATGCCTTGTCGTGTTGCGGGACTTGCGTGTTCACGGGTGCCCTACACAATATTAGGCAGGTATGCCAGTTTCTTTGGCTCTTCAGTGTATGTTTAGCTTATGTGGTGACTACTTTGTTATTCACATAGTAGTTATTCAAGTTGTTACTGCTGTATTGGCTTCATTTAAATTTTTCATGGTTATGACATTTTTTTCCGTTTCTGGGATTCCTGTAGGGTCCTGGTCTGGAAGATTACATGGAACAAAATAGTTTCCTCATAGTGTCTGTGTTTTGTTTCTCAAAACTTTTTTGCCACTTGCTTCTGCCCATCAAGTTACTTTCCCAAGTAAACCAGTTCATCTAACCTACAACTAAGTAACGTGATAGCAGATGGAATACTTGCAGTTAGTAAACAAATAGTTATTTTTTATTCCAGTTCTCTAAGCCCGTTCTGTGCAGTAATTGGATCGCACTTGTACTATCTACGTTACTTCAGTATTGCTTATTTTGCGTCGTGCTATTTCTGTTAAGAACGCATTTCCTGTTTCGCAGTAGGTACTGTAGCTCGTATTAACTCTGTCACTGAAACTGTGCACAATACACAATATGGCGTGGAAGATACGAGTACAGCAAGGGCTATCAGCGAAAAAATATGCTCCACGTTTTGGATGTAATGCATCAGTCATCGACGGCTAGTCTGTCTAGTAAAGTAGTTGCCCGCGAGCGAACAGTCCGTAAATAGCGGCGTTCGCGGGGATAGCGCGCCTCGGTCGGTTGGCACACCGGTGACCCCTGTCATCTCTGCTCGCCCGGAGTGATCCGGCCGAGTTGCCTCACGGGCGAGTGGGGTCGCGACACGGCGGCAGACAATGGGGTCGCGGCGCAGCCATCGGCTCCTCCGATAAACAGAGCGCCCGTTGGCAGGCCGGCCGCCATTGTCGAGGGCGGGGATGGGCTGTTTTCCGCGCTTTCTGTCTCTCGTCGGCGACCGCCGCTGCCGTCCAATTAGCGCTGAGTCAGCGGCGCTGCCTCGCCTTCCGCGTGTCGCCTTTGTCCGCTAATGAAGTGCGCTGTTTACCCGCGGCACAAAGGCAGTTACCTCACGCGTGCTAATCCTGTGCGGCTCGCGGGACGCGGCCGGAATTTCTGAATGGCCGCCATTCCTGGCAGGCGCGGTCGCGCCGTGTTGCGGTAGGGAATGACCGCGGCCAACTGGGCGCCCGCGCCGCGACAGCAGTCAGAGGTGGCTGTCCGACGGGAACGGGGAATGAACGACGTTGGCAAGCCGTCCGTGTTGATCTAGATGTCGTCGATGGCCGATGATAACCGATCTCAAATCGATGGTTTTAATACCGATGTTCAGTGACGAATTTATAGAATGATGTGAAAAGCGTTACACAAATATTGGGTTGATGCATACGTTCGTAGCGTCTTGCCATAACGCGACAGATACACACAACAGAGACTTCAGTCACCAATAGTATATTCTCCTCCACTATTTACGACAGTCTCGTAACGCTGTTGTTTTCGATTCCGCGACCGTAGAACTCACGTTGTTCTGGGGCGAGAACTCGTCGAGCCATGTTCGAAGAGCGTTTACATTCGGAAAGGAAGTTCCTTGAAGGTTGGTATGTAGAGAGAGGAAAAGGTGAAATCTGACGTCGCAAGATCAGTTGAATAGGGTGGACACGGAATGGCTTCACAACCCAATTCCTGTATAGCGTTTCTACATCTACATCTACATCCATACTCTGCAAGCCACCTAACGGTGTGTGGCGGAGGGTACCTTGAGTACCTCTATCGGTTCTCCCTTCCATTCAAGTCTCGTATTGTTCGTGGAAAGAAGGATTGTCGGTATGCCCTTGTGTGGGCTCTAATCTGATTTTATACTCATGGTCTCTTCGCGAGATATACGTAGGAGGGAGTAATATACTGCTTGACTCTTCGGTGAAGTTATGTTCTCGAAACTTCAATAAAAGCCCGTACCGAGCTACTGAGCGTCTCTCCTGCAGAGTCTTCCACTGGAGTTTATCTATCATCTCCGTAATGCTTTCGCGATTACTAAATGATCCTGTAACGAGCGCGCTGCTCTCCGTTGGATCTACTCTATCTCTTCTATCAACCCTATCTGGTACGGATCCCACACTGCTGCGCAGTATTCAAGCAGCGGGCGAACAAGCGCACTGTAACCTACATCCTTTGTTTTCGGATTGCATTTCCTTAGGATTCTTCCAATGTGTCTCAGTCTGGCATCTGCTTTAGCGAGGATCAACTTTATATGATCATTCCATTTTAAGTCACTCCTAATGCGTACTCCCACATAATTTATGGAATTAACTGCTTCCAGTTACTGACCTGCTATATTGTAGCTAAATGATAAGGGATCTTTCTTTTTATGTATTCGCAGCACATTACACTTGTCTACATAGAGATTCAACTGCCATTCCCTGCACCATGCGTTAATTCGCCGCAGATTCTCCTACATTTCAGTACAATTTTCCATTGTTACAACCTCTCGATATACCACACCACCATCCGCAAAAAGCCTCTGTGAACTTCTGGTGTTATCCACAAGGTCATTTATGTATATTGTGAATAACAACGGTCCTACGACACTTCCCTGCGGCACACCTGAAATCACTCTTACTTCGGAAGACTTCTCTCAATTGAGAATGACATGCTGCGTTCTGTTATCTAGGAACTCTTCAATCCAATCACACAATTGGTCTGATAGTCCATATGCTCTTACTTTGTTCATTAAACGACTGTGGGGAACTGTATCGAACGCCTTGCGGAAGTCAAGAAACACGGCATCTACCTGTGAACCCGTGTCTATGGCCCTCTGAGTCTCGTGGACGAATAGCGGGAGCTGGGTTTCACACGAACGTCTTTTTCGAAACCCATGCTGAATCCTACAGAGTAGATTTCTACTCTCCAGAAAAGTCATTATACTCGAACATAATACGTGTTCCAAAATTCTACAACTTCAAAAATGGCTCTGAGCACTATGGGACTTAACATCTATGGTCATCAGTCCCCTAGAACTTAGAACTACTTAAACCTAACTAACCTAAGGACAGCACACAACACCCAGTCATCACGAGGCAGAGAAAATCCCTGACCTCGCCGGGAATCGAACCCGGGAACCCGGGCGTGTGAAGCGAGAACGCTACCGCACAACCACGAGATGCGGACAATTCTACAACTGATCGACGTTAGAGATATAGGTCTATAGTTCTGCACATCTGTTCCCTACCTGAAAACGGGGATGGCCTGTGCCCTTTTCCAATCCTTTGGAACGCTACGCTCTTCTAGAGACCTACGGTACACCGCTGCAAGAAGGGCGGCAAGTTCCTTCGCGTACTCTGTGTAAAATCGAACTGGTATCCCATCAGGTCCAGCGGCCTTTCCTCATTTGAGCGATTTTAATTGTTTCCCTATCCCTCAGTCGTCTATTTCGATATCTACCATTTTGTCATCTGTGCGACAATCTAGAGAAGGAACTACAGTGCAGTCTTCCCCTGTGAAACAGCTTTGGAAAAAGACATTTAGTATTTCGGCCTTTAGTATGTCATCCTCTGTTTCAGTACCATTTTGGTCACAGAGTGTCTGAACATTTTGTTTTGATCCACCTACCGCTTTGACATAAGACCAAAATTTCTTAGGATTTTCTGCCAAGTCAGTACATAGGACTTTACTTTCGAATTCATTGAACGCCTCTCGCATAGCCCTCCTCACACTACATTTCGCTTCGCGTAATTTTTGTTTGTCTGCAAGGCTTTGGCTATGTTTATGTTTGCTGTGAAGTTCCTTTTGCTTCCGCAGCAGTTTTCTAACTCGGTTGTTGTACAACGGTGGCTCTTTTCCATCTCTTACGATCTTGCTTGGCACATACTCATCTAACGCATATTGTACGATGGTTTTGAACTTTGTCCACTGATCCTCAACACTATCTGTACTTGAGACAAAAACTTTTGTGTTGAGCCGTCAGGTACTCTGCTTTTTGTCACTTTTGCTAAACAGAAAAAACTGCCTACCTTTTTTAATATTTCTATTTACGGCTGAAATCATCGATGCAGTAACCGCTTTATGATCGGTGATTCCCTGTTCTGCGTTAACTATTTCAAATAGTTCGGGTCTGTTTGTGTAACAATGGAGAGTAATGTAGTGTAATTTTGAGTATTAAACCATTTTCAGTGGAAACTCAAATGAGAAGGTCTTGATGAAACAGCAATAAGTAAATTTCCACAGAAAATAGTTGCAACGGTCAGCATATCAACGCATGACCATTCCTTTCAGGGGCGAATTTCACTGAAAAGCGACAGCAAGTATTTATTTTATTTCACAAGCCAGAACCACACATAAGTCACCATAAATTTGTGAGAGGGGAGTCCTTCGATGAGGTGGTACCGGATTGTACTCCTCGTACGCGCGACTGTGCGGATCTATATACGTGGAGTTTTAATATTTAGGAACATTCTTTGGACAGTCTATAACTGCATCATCAAAGCACAGCTTCCATTTCATGTATATGCACACTATTGGGTACCCAAGACCCAGAACAACCATATAACTGTACAAATTGTCTCGAGTTCTTTCCCCTGTGAGAACGCTTCAAAAATAATTTGTTTCGTTAAATACGAGAACGAAGTCTGCAAACAGTGTACTGGTTCTTGTTAAGTACAAGTGACTGTTTCTGTTCACTTTCTCGATGCCCAAGTATATTTGCAGAAAAATCTTTCCTACCTTGTGACCCATCACGTACGAAGCCAGCGCATGATGCTGCAATCTCTGAATGCACTGATTTTGCTAAAATTGCTTGTCGCCCGTCTTGATTTTATACGAATATACACTAATGTGATTATTTGTGACAAATTGGCTTGAATCAAACAGATGTTCTGAAAAGCACAAAGAAAATCGGAAATGAAAGAACGTCCAGGTGGGACAAATATTTTCAATTTATTAACATTCGCCAATATTCAGTCATATTTGATCGCAACGCCTGGTTTATAAAAATTGAGGGACGTGATCATTGACTATTCCTAGATTACTTGACCCTCGAAAAATTTACGATTGCAGTAGGATAAAAAACAGAACATTTCGTACTAAATGTGGCATGCAACATATCGTTGGGAATCTAATACCGGTTTACCATACCAATTTGCTATTGGAGATTTAATAATTGTAATTAACTAATGCATAGCCTATATATTATGACTTCCTTTGAATAAAATTGCAGTAGTAAAATTTATGATTGTTTAGTATCAACATAACATTTTCCATGTCACAGATTTTACGTAAAAATTGCACATTTTTGTGATCCATATTCTCATACTGAGCGACTCACATAATTTTAGCTTTCAAATGAATAGACATTCCTTTGCAGTTTGACATGTTAGATCCTATACAGTGAATAGAGTTAAAGAGATAACCAACAGATTAAGAACACAATATTCGTGCGTAGAAACGATCGACTTCAGAGTACGCAAAAATAAGAATGAAATACGTAGATGTAAAGCCATCCAAAGAAGGCAGGTGGCGACAGATGAAAATAATAGCTAACTACCAGTTTAATACTGATCACAGCAAAATCTGATGTATTACGTAAGGTACACATGCTGTCCTGTTGAGCGATCTGTGTGGCTGAAACTGAATACACTTTGTACGCTGCGATCTACAGATTTTAGATGGAGCATAAGCTCTTGAAAATTTTATATTTATGGTCAGCTGGTCTCCTAATTGTTACATCGGGCACTTTGAAAAATCCACCTTCCTTTCCGGTGCACTGCTATTCATTGCTTGTAACCACAGCAGGTGATTATTTAGCATGTACTTCACACGCCATCCAGCGGCAAGATGGATAACTTCGTAGTGGGTCTGCCGCCTCTGTATCAACACTCCGCAGTACGGTCCAGCAAGCTCGTGAGAATAATGTTCGCCACTAACATGTATGGACAATACGAATATTTTAAGGTGTGCATTTCATCAACTGTGTGCATTTTATAAACTGAATTTTTACCAAGACATGTATACGTGCCTTTTATGCTTTGACTTCGTGTAATGTGAGGTGGCAATTGTATTACAATTTCCGTAAAGTTCGTGAAATTTTATGTAATCCGTGATATGAATTGTAGTCACCCCTCTGTCCACTTTATATCTTTATGTTTCCACTTAGATCAGATGACGGTAGAATGGAACCGGTCATCTTGGAACAACAAAAGTGTCTACAATGCTACCTCGGCTTACAAAGTGTGTTCATTTTTTGTTTACAGTATGACGGAGAGACTGGTAGCAGCCGACTTTGGTGAAAATCAGGATGTCAAATCAAACACCAAATCAAACACCTTTCAGAGTTATTTTATTTGGCTACCAGTTTCGGCGATTTACTACGCCAGCTTCAGACCCCTGACCGAAGTGCAGGAAGATTCTACCTTGGTTCAGGTCAAAACAGGGGGTAGCACTCAAACACTGGTGTCTGTAGATTTCTGCTTGCTATAGCGCTCACTTCAACCATCATTTGCTGACTGTTAACGACTATAGCGAACAGCCGAGTTCCGCAACCATCTCTGAAATGATGAACATACAGAGACTTGGTGAAGACCAGTTCGGGTTCTGGAGAAATGTAAGAACACGCAAAGCAGTAATGATCCTGAGACTTCTCTTAGAAGACAGATTACGAAAGGCAAACTTACATTTTAGCATCTTTGGGTAGAGAGGGATCTGGTGACAGTGGTTACTGGAATACGCTCTTTAAAATTTTTCAGCTAGCAGGGTTAAACTATAGGTAGCGGAAGTATGACAAAAATTTGTACAGGAATCAGACCGCAGTTAGAAGAGTCAGAGGAAAGGAAGCAGTAGTCGAGAAGGAAGTGAGACATTGTTGTAGTCTGTCCTCTGTGTTATTCATCTTATAGTGTGAGCAGTCAGTAAAGGAAACCAACGAGAAATTAGGAAAATGAATCAAAATTCAGGGAGAAGAAATAAAAATTTTGAGTTTTGCCGGTGACAATGTAACTCCGTCAGAGAAAGCAAAGGACTTGGAAAGCAGCTGAATGCAATGTTTAGTGTCTTGAAAGGAGGATATAAGATGAAAATTAACAAAAGCGAGACATGAGTAACGGAATGTAGTCGAATTAAATCAGCTGTTGCTGAAGAAATTAAGTTGGAAAAGAGACACTAAAAAAGAGCAGATTAGTTTTGCTATTTGGGACGGAAAATAAGTTCAAATGGTTCAAATGGCTCTCAGCACTATGGGACTAGACATCTGAGGTCATCAGTCCCCTAGAACTTAGAACTACTTGAACCTAACTAGCCTAAGGACATCACACACATCCATGCCCGAGGCAGGATTCGAACCTGCGACCGTAGCAGCAGCGCGTTTCCAGACTGAAGCGCCTAGAACCACTCTGCCACAGTTGCCGGCAAGAAATTTGTGGTGAACTTGATTAAAAGAAGGCATGAGTTCATGGAACACATCTCTAACATTCTGCGTGGTGTCTGTTCTAAGTTGTGTCTCCCTACCACTTTCGCGCAACGACGCTCTGAGCGTGTTTTTTAGGGAAATGACTAGTTTGAACCTGGGACCTGTTGCTGGTAAGGAGACGCCAGACCACACATGACATGTAGAGTTCAGAAGAGTTCAGTGAGACTAACGATGATATAATCAAATACTTTATGATTTCAGCGTCAGCTCCACTGCACTCCCTGTAAAAGAATCTTAGTACTAACTAAATTTAGTGGAAGGGGTTCAAGGCTTTCCTATTTTTAGTTAGCTGGTAAAATAACGTCGAAAAGGCAGTTAAGTCTACCATTGTAATTTTTATTCTACTCACAAAACATAGTTTATAAATTGCGCTATTGATGAAAAGAAATATTTTAATACAGGATGATAAAAACCAACTACCTTCAACAAAAATGTGAACGAATATTCCCTGAATGAGTTTCCAAGTTCTACAATGAATCGAAGGATGACCTATGCCATATCACATCTATGATCTAGGTTTAAATTAAGTTTCTTGAAAGAGAAAACTATCAAAAATTGTCTCCAGTGACCCTCAATTATCTTTAATTACTTATTAAACTTGTCTTAAATTACAGTGGCTGATGTGGCTTCTCAATAATTGTTGTTGTTGTTGTGGTCTTCAGTCCTGAGACTGGTTTGATGCAGCGCTCCATGCTACTCTATCCTGTGCAAGCTTCTTCATCTCCCAGTACCTACTGCAACCTACATCCTTCTGAATCTGCTTAGTGTATTGATCTCTTGGTCTCCCTCTACGATTTTTACCCTCCACGCTGCCCTCCAATGCTAAATTTGTGATCCCTCGATGCCTCAGAACATGTCCTACCAACCGATCCCTTCTTCTAGTCAAGTTGTGCCACAAACTTCTCTTCTCCCCAATCCTATTCAATACCTCCTCATTAGATACGTGATCTACCCACCTTATCTTCAGCATTCTTCTGTAGCACCACATTTCGAAAGCTTCTATTCTCTTCTTGTCCAAACTAGTTATCGTCCATGTCTCACTTCCATACATGGCTACACTCCATACAAATACTTTCAGAAACGACTTCCTGACACCTAAATCTATATTCGATGTTAACAAATTTCTCCTCTTGCGAAACGCTTTCCTTGCCATTGCCAGTCTACATTTTATATCCTCTCTACTTCGACCATCATCGGTTATTTTACTCCCTAAATAGTAAAACTCCTTTGCTACTTTAAGTGTCTCATTTCCTAATCTAATTCCCTCAGCATCACCCGACTTAATTTGACTACATTCCATTATCCTCGTTTTGCTTTTGTTGATGTTCATCTTATATCCTCCTTTCAAGACACTGTCCATTCCGTTCAACTGCTCTTCCAAGTCCTTTGCTGTCTCTGACAGAATTACAATGTCATCGGCGAACCTCAAAGTTTTTACTTCTTTCCATGAATTTTAATACCTACTCCGAATTTTTCTTTTGTTTCCTTTACTGCTTGCTCAATATACAGATTGAATAACATCGGGTAGAGGCTACAACCCTGTCTCACTCCTTTCCCAACCACTGCTTCCCTTTCGTGCCCCTCGACTCTTATAACTGCCATCTGGTTTCTGTACAAATTGTAAATAGCATTTCGCTCCCTGTATTTTACCCCTGCCACCTTCTGAATTTGAAAGAGAGTATTCCAGTCAACATTGTCAAAAGCTTTCTCTAAGTCTACAAATGCTAGAAACGTAGGTTTGCCTTTTCTTAATCTTTCTTCCAAGATAAGTCGTAAGGTCAGTATTGCCTCACGTGTTCCAACATTTCTACGGAATCCAAACTGATCTTCCCCGAGGTCGGCTTCTACCAGTTTTTCCATTCGTCTGTAAAGAATTCGCGTTAGTATTTTGCAGCTGTGACTTATTAAACTGATAGTTCGGTAACTTTCACATCTGTCAACACCTGCTTTCTTTGGGATTGGAATTATTATATTCTTCTTAAAATCTGAGGGTATTTCGCCTGTCTCATACATCTTGCTCACCAGATGGTAGAGTTTTGTCATGACTGGCTCTCCCGAGGCCATCAGTAGTTCTAATGGAATGTTGTCTACTCCCGGGGCCTTGTTTTGACTCAGGTCTTTCAGTGCTCTGTCAAACTCTTCACGCAGTATCTTATCTCCCATTTCATCTTCATCTACATCCTCTTCCATTTCCATAATATTGTCCTCAAGTACATCGCCCTTGTATAAACCCTCTATATACTCCTTCCACCTTTCTGCTTTCCCTTCTTTGCTTAGAACTGGGTTGCCATCTGAGCTCATCATACAAGTGGTTCTCTTCTCTCCAAAGGTCTCTTTAATTTTCCTGTAGGCAGTATCTATCTTACCCCTAGTGAGACAAGCCTCTACATCCTTACATTTGTCCTCTAGCCATCCCTGGTTAGCCATTTTGCACTTCCTGTCGATTTCATTTTTGAGACGTTTGTATTCCTTTTTGCCTGCTTCATTTACTGCATTTTTATATTTTCTCCTTTCATCAATTAAATTCAATATTTCTTATGTTACCCAAGGATTTCTATTAGCCCGCGTCTTTTTACCTACTTGATCGTCTGCTGCCTTCACCACTTCATCCCTCAGAGCTACCCATTCTTCTTCTACTCTATTTCTTTCCCCCATTCCTGTCAATTGTTCCCTAATGCTCTCCCTGAAACTCTCTACAACCTCTGGTTCTTTCAGTTTATCCAGGTCCCATCTCCTTAAATTCCCACCTTTTTGCAGTTTCTTCAGTTTCAATCTGCAGTTCATAACCAATAGATTGTGGTCAGAATCTACATCTGCCCCAGGAAATGTCTTACAATTTAAAACCTGGTTCCTAAATCTCTGTCTTACCATTATATAATCTATCTGAAACCTGTCAGTATCTCCAGGCTTCTTCCATGTATACAACCTCCTTTCATGATTCTTGAACCAAGTGTTAGCTATGATTAAGTTATGCTCTATGCAAAATTCTACAAGGCGGCTTCCTCTTTCATTCCTTCCCCCCAATCCATATTCACCTACTATGTTTCCTTCTCTCGCTTTTCCTACTGACGAATTCCAGTCACCCATGACTATTAAATTTTCGTCTCCCTTCACTACCTGAATAATTTCTTTTATCTCGTCATACATTTCATCTATTTCTTCATCATCTGCAGAGCTAGTTGGCATATAAACTTGTACTACTGTAGTAGGCATGGGCTTTGTGTCTATCTTGGCCACAATAATGCGTTCCCTATGCTGTTTGTAGTAGCTAACCCGCACTCCTATTTTTTTATTAATTATTAAACCTACTCCTGCATTACCCCTATTTGATTTTGTATTTATAACCCTGTAATCACCTGACCAAAAGTCTTGTTCCTCCTGCCACCGAACTTCACTAATTCCCACTATATCTAACTTTAACCTATCCATCTCCCTTTTTAAATTTTCTAACCTACCTGCCCGATTAAGTGATCTGACATTCCACGCTCCGATCCGTAGAACGCCAGTTTTCTTTCTCCTGATAACGACGTCCTCTTGAGTATTCCCGCCCGGAGATCCGAATGGGGGACTATTTTACCTCCGGAATATTTTACCCAAGAGGACGCCATCATCATTTAATCATACAGTAGACCTGCATGTCCTCGGGAAAAATTAGGACTGTAGTTTCCCCTTGCTTTCAGCCGTTCGCAGTACCAGCACAGCAAGGCCGTTTTGGTTAATGTTACAAGGCCAGATAAGTCAATCATCCAGACTGTTGCCCCTGCAACTACTGAAAAGGCTGCTGCCCCTCTTCAGGAACCACATGTTTGTCTGGCCTCTCAACAGATACCCCTCCGTTGTGGTTGCACCTACGGTACGGCCATCTGTATCGCTGAGGCACGCAAGCCTCCCCACCAACGGCAAGGTCCATGGTTCATGGGGGGGGGGGGGGGGGGGTCTCAATAATTATATAACAGAAAAATCATCGCGTTTCAGTTTTTAGCTTCAAGTAGCAAATGTGAATACCATGACCTTTCATTGACGATCGACACTAGTATTACGCAAAAAGGGGATGTAACAGATGAGACTTCTGCAGTTCTGAGTGGAGCCTTTTGCGCTCTTATGCAGCATCGCGTGCGTTCATTACCTTGTCGGTGGTTAGTCAGTGTCAGGGGGCGGCGGGTGGCGCACCTCCACACAGCGTCTCAGTAGAAACTCTCTAACTTCACTTCACTACAATTTACTGAAGTGGGATTAAGAAAAGGTATCTGGCTGTGTTTTCAACTGACAAATCAGGGTCTCAATGTTAACCTTAAGCTTCGCCTACAAAAATTCTGTCTATCCAATGAGAAACGTTATACTTTTCGTGGTGGGGCAATGTTTTCAATGTCTACAACGTAACAGAGACGCATATAGTCTCACGCTAAAACTTGCAGCTGGTGTGGTCCTTTTAGTGTTATCATAAGATCTATACTCTTCTTCTGGAGGGCTCTATCTTTTAACATAGACTGGGGGTTGCTCTTGGCAGTTGGCCGGCGATGTGGGTGTCCGTCCCTTATCGTAGGGCCTTCTAGCTTACACGACTCTGCTCTCAGCTTCTGTTCTCGTGTCTCCCATCGGAACTGCGTCTGTTTCACGGTGGGAAGGTATGACATGCATTTAGGCGTTCTTGTGTTAGTCTGTGGTATTTCATTTGCTCACTCGTTGATCGTATTACTTTGGTTGATTTAATGTCAGGATTTATTCGGAGCGTTGTGACATACTGCGGGATTTGCTATCATGTCAGGGTTTTCATGGAAGGTGTCGGATTTGCCTGACAGCTTACACATCCTGTGTCATCAAAGAAGCGTTAGTTTGGTAATGTAGAAAAGTGTGGGAGGGACACAAATTATAAAGGCAGACGAAGGCTTGATTGCAGTAAGTAGAATCAGGTGGATGTAGATGAAGTAACCATGTAGAGATAAAGGGGCTTGTAGAGGGTAGACTAGCGTGGAGAGCTGCTTCAATGAGTTTCGGACTGAAGACACTGACAAGAACATATCCACGTTGTAATAACATGTATTTTCTATATTAGTAAAACAAGTCTCCAATCCAAATATTGATCTGACCATTGTAGCGCTTCACCAGGAACGCTTCTATAGCAGGTGGTACACTCTTAACAGTATAGCAGGACCTACAGTTTAACATGGGTTCTAAACCACAGTGTGACTTGGGATTTTTCACATTAACAAAAAGGGTGGTAACAATTCTAGGACTAAATGAGGAGACCTTTGGACATAAGTTTATTTAGAGTGTCACACTCGAGGGCGATGGCTTACTTTCAGGTAACTTCTTTCCCTGCAGTAGTGTCGTGTGATTCGCTCTTTTGTTAAATTCACGCTCAATTTTTATGTTTAGTAGGTCGGTGCATAAGCTCGTATCATTTTTGTTTTGCATGTTGGTATTCTGGTTACTATGGGTTTATTTATCGATTGTCGTTTTTTATCTGTAGTCGATTATTGCTGTTTGGGATTACATGTTGTCATTTCCAGATTGTGCGTGGAGCTGCAAACCCAAGAAAATGCAGTGCCAAGTGTAGAAATCGGAACATTTCCGACATATTTTTCTGTTTGTGTTCAGTAGAGGGGTGACAGCAGCGGAGGCAGACAGAACTATTTGCGCCGTGTGTGGGGATAATGTCACTGGGCAGAGCACGCCAAGAAAATAGGTTTCTTATTTTGAGGAGCATCGTTTTGACATTAGGAACGCTTCACATTCAGGAAGACATTCGCGATTTGATGAAGATCGATTAGACGCATTAATCGACAATGATTCACGTCAGTATTGTAATATACCGACCGCAGCCACTTCCTCCAAGGCGCCGCGAGCGGCCGAGCCGGACACCCCGGCGTGAGCCCCCGGGTGCACTCATTCTGCGGGAAGCGGGAAGCCGGACACCCTCGCCTCGCTCAAGGAGGGAGACGTTGCGAAAGCCGTCGGCACACGGACCGAGCTGTCGAACGTGAACGTTGAGCGTGCCAAGTTCAACATGATGCCGAACGCTCAGAAACGATGTGACTTGTGCACACCGTACGTGGGCCCCAACGTGCTATACGCGATCACAACGCACTCCAGCGGCAGGTGCAGGATGTTTCTAGTTCGTAAATCACACTGTTTACTAAACTGGCGCGCATAAAATTCCCATGTTAGCTCTATTAAAACGCACATTTCCTCCATTGTCCACGAAAAGGAAAGCACCACGTCCAGGCAATAAGGACACAGGCTTATAAAAGTTCCATTACAAACAGTGAGATACAAATTTGCAATACTTCTCCACATAAGGTAAACATTATTTCATCATTTCCACATTTTAGCAAAACCCCAAGGTCAGTCTTCCTCGATCACTGGTCCTACCCAGTGGCAGAATCTTTGCAACATGTGAATTCGGAAGCGTAAAAGAAAAAGGAGCAAAATATATTTATACAAGTAGCGCAAGCTGTTCTGTAGATTAAGTTAATCGAACGTTCAACTCAGCCATCAAAAAAATGTGAACTTACATTTACATAACATCAAATATTATAGTATATACTTATATTAAACTGCCGGCCGGGGTGGCCAAGCGGTTAAAGGCGCTACAGTCTGGAACCGCGCGACCGCTACGGCCGCAGGTTCGAATCCTGCCCCGGAGATGGATGTTCAAAAATGGTTCAAATGGCTCTGAGCACTATGGGACTTAACTGCTGTGGTCATCAATCCCCTAGAACTTAGAACTACTTAAACCTAACTAACCTAAGGACATCACACACATCCATGCCCGAGGCAGGATTCGAACCTGCGACCGTAGCAGTCGCGCAGTTCCGGACTGAGCGCCTAGAACCGCGAGACCACCGCGGCCGGCTGGCGTGGATGTGTGTGATGTCCTTAGGTTAGTTAGGTTTAAGTAGTTCTAAGTTCTAGGGGACTGATGACCTTAGAAGTTGAGTCCCATAGTGCTCAGAGCCATTTGGACCATTTTTTTTTTATATTAAACAAAATAAGAAAGTATCAGAACCTAATAAAAAGGCAAATGTTAGGGAAAAAATTCCAAATTCCCGGGACGCGAACCACCGCCCTAGGTTAAAATCTTCATGCAGATTACTGACGCTACTCACTACGCTTTTTTTTATTTTGTTTGTTGTTGATCGTTGCCTTTGGTCGTTGCGGACGTCACAGTGACATCCGTTCAAGTTCGTTTGTTGATCCTGCCACTCATTTTTTTTTTTTTTTTTTATTACAGAGGCCAACCGGCTCTCTGACCGAACACGCTAAGCTACCGTGCCGGATGCTAAACCTACAACACACTGCTAATAACCAATCATAGCATATTACCACGTGCTGAAAACTTTAATCATAGATATGTTACTGATTGAAATTTAATTGTAACAAATTGTACCAAGAACAATGGGTTTTGGTTGGATCTTCAGTGTGTCGCTGCCTTCAAATAGCATACTCTCATAATACGCTAGTTACAATAATTCTTTTGCCACAAATATGATGTTTCTCATTATTTTATCGGAACAAATCACACAGTTAACAACGAGTTTTCCAGTGATTCTCAATTTGCTGGTGCTCAGAAACGGCATATATACGTATAGGCTTGAAATCATGGAGGTAAGAATAAGGGGAGATGGCGCTACGTATCCCAGCCGTACTACGTTTTGAAGCCATGGGGGCGTGGCTCACTGCCATGACACTCTGACCAAAACATTGCCAGTGTGCTACAGCGCTGCGTGTATTACAGTAGCTAATTGCACCATATACGCATGTAACGTCATCAGATTGATTGTTTCAAAGTTTTTGTTTAAAATAAAATCTCGTAAAGGCGAAATTCCGCGTTTCTTCTGATTAAAAATAGTTTTTAATGTAATATTACGAATAGCTAGCCTTCAATGTAAACGATACAATTTTGTTAATTCAGTAATAAACGTGTATCACGAACTAAATAATAGAAACTGAAAACTAAGTTAGCTATTCCCTCCCTCCAAAGCCCCATAAATACATCTTGTTTGTAATACGCACTGGGACATTTCAGTTACGTTACAGTACTGGGAAACACTGTTCATTACCACCAATATTTACTGAAATACGGTACATAGAACGGCAAATCTACACATTGTCCTGTTTAGGCCTATACTTTACGCCAGTTAATGTAGTGTTAGCTTTTAATTTGGTACATGATGGAGACAAAGTGAGTTACTCAACACTTCGATTATCGACGATACGTACGTATTATACTGAAACGTGAACTTGAAAACTAAGAATTTAATTCTTTGAATTAACATACCTTTTGCAAATGTTTTGGGTGTGTAGGGAAAACTGATGGTACAGCATTTTCTCGCAGCCTTACTGTTGAAAGGGAAGTTCGGTCTATGTCCTCTTCTCGAAAGTGCTGAAAACATATAGTGCTCCATTTAGACGCACGCCAATTCTTCCTCCTCACGGCATTCTCCCACAGAGCTTTCCGACTTTCATTTTTAGGAAATCTAAAATCATACAGGAGAAAAACACGCTATAGTACAAGTACCGATGTAGCACACGTTCATTCACAATGAGACAACTTACAGATGGAATGTTATTCCCTTCGATTTAGCACCACAATCAGAACGATTCGTACATCCGAACACCACACAAGTCACCATAATAGCGCAAAATCCTTCCAAAAGCGAGCGACAAGCCTATGCACACAAGCTTACAGCAGCAATGTTTTGGTCGGATTGAGACGGCTACCCTCGGCTTCACATAGCTTCACAGCTGTGACGTCACAGCGTCTCCCTCTATTCTTACCTCCATGCTTGAAATGATTGCCAATATGACGCCTCACAACTCTGTGCTGAAGGGAGATGGCGTGCATGTGACGTGGGCAGCGTTGTGCCATCTCATTGGTCAACGCTCAGACGCACGCTCAGAATATCTGACATGCTACAGGGTGTTTCAAAAATGACCGGTGTATTTGAAACGGCAATAAAAACTAAACGAGCAGCGATAGAAATACACCGTTTGTTGCAATATGCTTGGGATAACAGTACATTTTCAGGCAGACAAACTTTCGAAATTACAGTAGTTACAATTTTCAACAACAGATGGCGCTGCGGTCTGGGAAACTCTATAGTACGATATTTTCCACATATCCACCATGCGTAGCAATAATATAGCGTAGTCTCTGAATGAAATTACCCGAAACCTTTGACAACATGTCTGGCGGAATGGCTTCACATGCAGATGAGATGTACTGCTTCAGCTGTTCAATTGTTTCTGGATTCTGACGGTACACCTGGTCTTTCAAGTGTCCGCACAGAAAGAAGTCACAGGGGTTCATGTCTGGCGAATAGGGAGGCCAATCCACGCCGCCTCCTGTATGTTTCGGATAGCCCAAAGCAATCACACGATCATCGAAATATTCATTCAGGAAATTAAAGACGTCGGCCGTGCGATGTGGCCGGGCACCATCTTGCATAAACCACGAGGTGTTCGCAGTGTCGTCTAAGGCAGTTTGTACCGCCACAAATTCACGAAGACTGTCTAGATAGCGTGATGCAGTAATAGTTTCGGATCTGAAAAATGGGCCAATGATTCCTTTGGAAGAAATGGCGGCCCAGACCAATACTTTTTGAGGATGCAGGGACGATGGGACTGCAACATGGGGCTTTTCGGTTCCCCATATGCGCCAGTTCTGTTTATTGACGAAGCCGTCCAGGTAAAAATAAGCTTCGTCAGTAAACCAAATGCTGCCCACATGCATATCGCCGTCATCAATCCTGTGCACTATATCGTTAGCGAATGTCTCTCGTGCAGCAATGGTAGCGGCGCTGAGGGGTTGCCGCGTTTGAATTTTGTATGGACAGAGGTGTAAACTCTGGCGCGTGAGACGATACGTGGACGTTGGCGTCATTTGGACCGCAGCTGCAACACAGCGAACGGAAACCCGAGGCCGCTGTTGGATCACCTGCTGCACTAGCTGCACGTTGCCCTCTGTGGTTGCCGTACGCGGTCGCACTACCTTTCCAGCACGTTCATCCATCACGTTCCCAGTCCGTTGAAATTTTTCAAACAGATCCTTTATTGTATCGCTTTTCGGTCCTTTGGTTACATTAAACCTCCGTTGAAAACTTCGTCTTGTTGCAACAACACTGTGTTCTAGGCGGTGGAATTCCAACACCAGAAAAATCCTCTGTTCTAAGGAATAAACCATGTTGTCTACAGCACACTTGCACGTTGTGAACAGCACACGCTTACAGCAGAAAGACGACGTACAGAATGGCGCACCCACAGACTGCGTTGTCTTCTATATCTTTCACATCACTTGCAGCGCCATCTGTTGTTGAAAATTGTAACTACTGTAATTTCGAAAGTTTGTCCGCCTGAAAATGTACTGTTGTCCCAAGCATATTGCAACAAACGGTGTATTTCTATCGCTGCTCGTTTAGTTTTTATTGCCGTTTCAAATATACCGGACATTTTTGAAACACCCTGTAGATATTGATCCGCACGTTCGGAAAGACTCCCGAACGTGCTGTTCCACGCTATGATGTCAGAAACTCGGCACGCTCAACGCTCAATGTTCTGTTGCACGGACCGTGTGCCGCCGGCTGAAGGGCCTGTCTGACAACGAGAAGCGTGCTGAGAGCTGATGGACCCCTGCAGCCATTGTGACGGAACACCAAGAATCTACGCGCTAAACCGTCTGAGTTCTTCTGGCCTAGCGGCAGTCATTTTGCCTGCCTTAGAAAGCAGGGATGTGCCGACAACTTCCAGCACCCCACAGGCACAGCGAGGAGCGTACAAAAAGCGCGGGGAATCGGCGCACGGAAGTTTATGAAAGAGGCCAGCATTCTTAAGAAGATGCTTTTCTCGAAAGTGAGGACATTCCTTGTAAATGACGGACGCCAGCAGATTTTGAGACGGAGGCCAAAATGAGTCTGTCCAGTGCTACCGCAGAGAGAGCGGTTATAAAGAAGCGTTGTGTAGCTGCTCTCTCAACAGCCTCGGAATGCAGGGAAACATCTTAAGAATGTGAAATCGTGTGAAATATGTCGATTCACGAGCCATTCGCCAGCCCATGCCAGACAGAAACTTTGCCCCATGCACAGAGAGGCGTGGTGATGAAACTGGGCTGGGCTACATTGGTTTCGTTCGCCAATGACAACGCTGAAAGGAAGAATATTTCGACGAGGAGTTGAGATGAGAGTTGGATGAGAAGCGAGAAGAGGGGGTCGTGGAGACACCGTGGAAGCGAGAGGACGTGGACGCTCTTCCACCGACCGCCAACAACCGCCTTCCGACACCACGCTAGCACGGCTTCAGCCACGTAACCGACAGCGGGCAGACAACGCGGAGATCGTACCTGGGACCCGCTGCAAAGCCGCGATTGCTGATGAGGGCAGCCAACCCGTGCAGCACAGCTCCGACGCGAGTGCCGTACCGATGCAGCGCCTGCCGCCGACAGCAGTATATGACGAATGATTACGAAGAATGGTGAGACGATTCGTTCTCTCCTCCTTCCCCTTAATAACTGAGCCGTGTCTACGCCCAGTCAATCGGCACTGACATTTGTAATTTTGTTTTCTTTTGTGTAAACAGCACGAAAATAAATACATTTCTTTCGTGGTTTGATCATACGAGGTGCATTCAAGTTCTACGGCCTCCGAATTTTTTTCTAATTAACTACTCACCCGAAATAGATGAAACTGGCGTTATTTCTCGACGTAATCGCCCTGCAGACGCACACATTTTTCACAACAGTGACGCCATGATTCCATGGCAGCGGCGAAGGCTTCTTTAGGAGTCTGTTTTGACCACTGGAAAATCGCTGAGGCAATAGCAGCACGGCTGGTGAATGTGCGGCCACGGAGAGTGTCTTTCATTGTTGGAAAAAGCCAAAAGTCACTAGGAGCCAGGTCAGGTGAGTAGGGAGCATGAGGAATCACTTCAAAGTTGTTATCACGAATAAACTGTTGCGTAACGTTAGCTCGATGTGCGGGTGCGTTGTCTTGGTGAAACAGCGCACGTGCAGCCCTTCCCGGACGTTTTTGTTGCAGTGCAGGAAGGAATTTGTACTTCAAAACATTTTCGTATGATGCACCTGTTACCGTAGTGCCCTTTGGAACGCAATAGGTAAGGATTGCGCCCTCGCTGTCCCAGAACATGGACACCATCATTTTTTCAGCACTGGCGGTTACCCGAAATTTTTTTGGTGGCGGTGAATCTGTGTGCTTCCATTGAGCTGACTGGCGCTTTATTTCTGGATTGAAAAATGGCATCCACGTCTCATCCATTGTCGCAACCGACGAAAAGAAAGTCCCATTCATGCTGTTGTTGTGCGTCAGCATTGCTTGGCAACATGCCACACGAGCAGCCATGTGGTCGTCCGTCAGCATTCGTGGCACCCACCTGAATGACAGCTTTCCCATTTTCAGGTCGTCATGCAGGATTGTGTGCACAGAACCCATAGAAATGCCAACTCTGGAGGCGATCTGTTCAACAGTCATTCGGCGATCCCCCAAAACAATTCTCTCCACTTTCTCGATCATGTCGTCAGACCCGCTTGTACGAACCCGAGGTTGTTTCGGTTTGTTGTCACACGATGTTCTGCCTTCATTAAACTGTCGCACCCACGAACGCACTTTCGACACATCCATAACTCCATCACCATATGTCTCCTTCAACTGTCAATGAATTTCAATTGGTTTCACACCACACAAATTCAGAAAACGAATGATTGCACGCTGTTCAAGTAAGGAAAATTCGCCATTTTAAGTATTTAAAACAGTTGTCATTCTCGCCGCTGGCGGTAAAATTCCATCTGCCGTACGGTGCTGCCATCTCTGGGACGTATTGACAATGAACGCGGCCTCATTTTAAAACAATGTGCATGTTTCTATCTCTTTCCAGTCCGGAGAAAAAAAATCGGAGGCCTTAGAACTTGAATGCACCTCGTATAAGCAATCTTTTGCATTCATACATGAACCACTTAATTTTGTACCCTTCATGTTTTATTTCATTTAATTTCTCGAGTTCACCACATTTTTGGCGCCCAATATGGGGCATCCAGTATCTAATGTCACAAAATAATTTCCCAAGTTCACTACATTTTTGGCGCCCAATGTAGGGCAACCAGTATCTGATGTCACAGAATAATTTCTCGAGTTCACTGCATTCTTGGAGTCCAACGTAGGGTGACCTCATGGGTAATGTTCACGATATCTGATGTCACAATATAATTTCTCGAGTTCACAACAGTATATTCGAGAACAAGTAAATATGATGAACTGTGACCATTCTGGCATCGTGCTGCATACTGTAGGGAAGGTTAAAAAATCGGGTGTAAAGGTATCGCATACTCTAAGCCAAAATCACAAAAATCAGCAGATGGCTGTGCTTGCTCGTCCTGAACGGGCTTGTGAGAAACACCGAGTATTTCTATCCTGTATTATTACTGCTGACGAGAAACTGAGTCCTTATGCTACCATATGCAAAACAAATGAACAGTTGAGTCCAAAAAAAGCAGGAACTTCCCGAACAAGGACCTGCGAGCATCCATAAAAAATAATGTTATGCCTGTGATGGATCAGCGACCTTGTGGTGTACTATGAATTGCTCCCCCGATGTGTAACTATCACTGCTGGAATTTATTGTCAACAATATATATTGCATACACAGTCCAAAAACAACGACCCGAAGACTGCGTGAAGTGACCCTACTCCATTACAATTCCCGCACGCATTCTGCTAGACTGACAAAAAACATTATACGGGAGTTGGGTTCGGAAGTCATTCTGCGCCCACCTTATCCATTTGATCTTGCGCCGTCAGATTTTCACCTTTTCCACTCTGTGTCGTACGATCTTCAAGGAACTTCCTTCCCGGATGAAAATGCGCTCCAAACAAGACTCGAAGAGTTCTTCGCCTCTAAACCATTTGATTTATACAGACGCGTAATCGAAAAGTTATCCCAGCGTTGGCAGACTGTTGCAAATACTGAAGCAGAATATAGACTGAAGAGCCAAAGAAACTGGTACACCTGCCTAATTTCGTGTAAGGCCCACGCGAGCACGCAGAAGTGTCTCAACACATCGTGGCATGGATTCGACTAATGTGTCAAGTAGCGCTGCAGGGAATTGACACAATCAACCCTGACAGGCTGTCCACAAATCCGTAAGAGTACGAGTGGGTGGAGATCTCTTCTGAAGAGCACGTTGCAAGGCATCCCAGATATGCTCAATAATGTTCATGTCAGAAGAGTTTGGCGGCCAGCGGGAATGTTTAATCTCAGAAGAGTGTTCTTGGAGCCACTCTGTAGCAATTCTGGACGTGTGGGGTGTTGCATCGTCCTGCTGGAATTGCCCAAGTTAGTCGGAATGCACAATGGGCATGAATGGATGAAAGTCATCAGATAGGATGCTTACGTACGTGTCACCTGTCAATAGTCGTATCTAGACGTATGAAGGGGCCGCATGTCACTCCAATTGCTCACGCCCCATACCATTACAGAGCCTCCACCAGCTTGAACAGTCCCCTGCTGACATGAGATTGTCTCAACACTCGTACACGTCCATCCGCTCGATATAATTTGAAACGAGACTCGTCCGACCAGTCAACATGTTTCCAGTCACAACATCCCAATGTCGGTGTCGACGAGCCCAGGCGAGGCGTAAAACTTCGTGTCGTGCAGTCAACAAGGGTACAAGAGTGGCCCTTCGGCTCCGAAAGCGCATATCGATGATGTATCGTCGAATGGTTCGCACGCTGAGAGCATAGAAATCTGCGGCAATTTGCGAAAGGGTTGCACTTCTGACACGTTGAACGATTCTCTTCAGTCGTCGTTGGTCCCGTTGTTGTAGGATGCTTTTGCGGCCGCAGCGACGTCGGAGATTTCGTGTTTTAACGGATTCCCGATGTTCACGGTACATGGTGAATGGTCGTACGGCAAAATCCCCATTTCATCGCTACCTCGGAAATGCTGTGTCCCATAGCTCGTGCGCCAACTATAACACCACGTTCAAATTCACTTAAATCTTGCTAACCTGCCATTGCAGCAGCAGTAACAGATCTAACAATTGCGCCAGACATTTTTTGTCTTATATAGGCGTCGGCGACCGCAGCGCCGTATATTGCCTGTTTACATATCGCTGTATTTGAATATACATTCTTATACCAGTTTCTTTGGCGCTTCAGTGTATAAGTGATGACTAACGTTTCTGTTATGTGTATCTGTCGTGTTTATTAAACTTACGGAAAAACAATACGGACTTGTACATCAACCAAATGTCATCATTCTTACGTTAATCCACGAGTAACAATAAACATTGAAGTAACAGAGCCATAACACGGCCAGTTCTGAAACTGTGTGCTTTGTCCACACTACAACTCTGCTTCCTGA
The DNA here is from genome assembly GCF_023864275.1 of Schistocerca cancellata. Taxonomy (NCBI): domain Eukaryota; kingdom Metazoa; phylum Arthropoda; class Insecta; order Orthoptera; family Acrididae; genus Schistocerca; species Schistocerca cancellata. Next base: position 597,062,385 of record NC_064631.1, on the reverse strand, counting down.
GTTGGTGGCGGGCAGTTGGGTCAGCACTTTTCAGAGAAGAGGAGAGGGAAAGATAGTCCTCAGCGCGGAGCCTTCGATGCGGGCGGTTTCGGCTTCGTGACGGGCGGGCACGACTCTGTGGAGGCACCGCCCAGCGCGTTGCATTATGGGGGAGCCACAGGGTGACTGGCGGGAATCCTCACGGCCCACCGGAACACAAAAGTGAATCCGACAATGGTCGTAATTTCACGCGCCGCGTGTCTTATAATGGCGGCCGGACTTGGCGGCGAATCCGGCGGCGGACGCACAAAGTGCAGAGCCCTACGTCAGCAGCGCTTCACACCGCGCAACGGCGGCCAACGAAACGAGAGAGAAAGAAAATAAACGACCGAGTTCTAAACCAGAGGTAGCCGTTCGCGTAGGCTGCCATTGCAACATCCCAAGATGAAAGGCGGTAGAACTGTCAGTACCACGCTGCAATAAATCAACTACAGGCGCAAGGAATCAGCTAATTATTAAGCATCCACTATGTGGCGCTGTACGAAATAGCATTAGTGACCTCTGGATAATCGGTGTAGTTATAAACGTACGCCTAATAATCGATATTTTAATTTTCATAATTATGTTTGAATACAATATAGGAGTTTTACGAATAAAATATTTTTGTTGCTTAACATGCATCATAATGACAATTTTTGTAAAATGGACATTTCGAGCGTCTTTGCAGGAGCCCGATACAGAATGAGAAAGCTGAATCCCGTGGATGGTCTTTCCTATTATACTATCTCTCTATTATTATCAAATACCAAATTCCTTTACTTTTAAAATGACCTTTTATATGTTACAATATGCACGCACGTAATAGAGTGACGCATCAGCAGTTGCAAAAATGGAAGAAAAATTTAATTGTTCCATCTTTTAATTGTGTTCAAAATCAAAATTCTTAATGAAATTATTTTCATCGTTACGTAAGTACAGATCACAGACTATTGCAGAAATACTCATTAAGAAACTGAGAACAACTTCAACTTATGTCAGTCACTGTCATTCATTATTATACTGAAAATGTACTTTCCGTAGAACTGCGTGCCCGTCTCACACTTTAAAGAAAAGTATATCTGCCCCGTAATGGCGTCATATTGTTGCGCGCAACGATGTTATTTCTCGAAGTTGCAGTCTTCAAATAAAATTTAAAAATGCTTAAATCTTTGACGTGGAGGATGCTACCGTCACACAAACAACCACAAAACTAATGCTTAATGGATCTATTATCAACCTGTATTACGTTTCAAGCGCATATGCAATAACGCTAATATTAAGCGTCTACTCTCAGCTAAGTCCAGAGAATAAGCAGTACGGTACTGTAATATCCACTCTTGTTCAACATTTTACCAAGAAGATCTCAGTGTTTATTGCACAATTTACTATTCACAGACATTACGGCACATTGTTTATTCTTTGCTCAGGTAATTATATTGTATTGCAAAATTAAACTGTAGGAATACTAAAACCAGCCACAAATTTTTTAATGATTTTTTTCTTCCATTACTAGTTTCGGGCCTAAGCCCATCGGCAGATGGTAGAGTTAACTTCTTTTCAATTTTTACGTTTAGGTCCTTAGGTATATGTAAAAAAGTTTTTGTGAAGCTTAGTTTACAAAAGGTTTTACATTTGCATCCTAAATTTTAACTAAGCTTTTTTGATTACATAGTTTTACATTTATATATGCTCTCTATATTGTACTTACTTCATGAAAAATTCTCCTTTAAATATTATAAGACAGACACTTTATTTTCTTTTAGAGTCCATCCTGATCAATGATCTGAACTAAATACAAAATGGCGGATACATTGACTTACATCGGCTGTCAATGTAAACAAATGCATCCGCCATCAGTTCATTGATCGGTATTGACTGTAAAAGAGAATCAAACCTCTGTCTGGTCATATGTAAAGTAGAGCTTTTCAGGAAGTAAGTACAATGTATAGAGCATATATAACTATAAAACCATACATCACAAAACTTTGTTATGTTCTAGGACACAAATGTAATACTTGCAAAGAAGTCAACGCTACCATCTGACTATGGAGCCCGGGCCTGAAACTAGTACTGGTACAATAAAATTGTCTCAAAAAAAACTTGTGGGTGGTTGGAATATTTCCTACAGTTTAATCTACGAAAACAGCTGCAGTGTTCTCCATCCGAAATGGATAAAATTATTCCCAATTATTCTCACATAAATAGCATTTGTCACGTTTTCGTTGTAACACAAAATCTCGTTAGGGAACTCTTCACAATTGCATTACTCACCCGACTGTGGCGCTGCTGTGAACAAACTGCGAACTATATGGCTCAGTATAAAGGTCGGTGCAATGCGATCAGACGTCACTTCACTTTCAGATTGTGAACCGTAAACATCAACTGACGAAAGTAAATGATTCTTTAGCGGAACATGGCTTACTTTCCTCCTACAGAGATTGTTGATATGATATTAACTTTAGGTGAATGCCATAACAATCACGTTGCAGCTGCGCAATTGTATGCGGATCGTTTCACAGAGGACATCCAAGAGAAAACATTATTCGAAATTGCACTCAACGAGCTCGAAATGGACATCTCGTCATCGCGAATACAATGAAAATGACGCTCCTACCCTTACCGTTCTCGTCTGTGTTCAACTGGATCCCAAAATGAGTAGTCGTGCGATTCAGAGACAAACTGGAATACCGAAATCAACTGTTTTGAGGATTTTGAAGACACATAAATATCATGCGTATCATATCACACTGACACGAGCATTAACGCCGAAAGATATGCAAATACGGATGCATTTCTGCCAATGGGCCTCAGAAATGATAAGAGGTGACAATGATTATTTAGATACGTTATGTTCACTGATGAAGCCACATTCAAAAACAGTGGCGAATTAAATCGTCATGATTGTCATTATTGGTCCCCTGTCAATCCACACTGGCACAGGCCCGTTGACAATCAACACTCATGGTTGTTAATGGTCTGGTGTGGAATTTTAAACGGTTACTTGATGGGACCGTATTTTTTTGACCGAAATGTTCCTGGTGAATCTTATTTACAACTTCTCCGCGATGATTTGTTGGAGCTAATGGAAGATGTTGATTCAGAAACTAGGCAACGAAACTAGGCAACAGGGCGGAGCAGCTCCCCATTATGGTAAAAATGTGCGGAACGTTTTACATTTACGGTACCTGGTCAGTGGATAGGACGCGGCGGACCTATTCAGTGGCCTCCACGTTCACCAGACCTAACATCTCCTGATTTTTTCTTGTACGGTTATTTAAAAAATATTATTTATGAAAGACAGTCCACAACCCGAAACGATATGGAGCAATGCATTCGAAGAGTGTATGCAGTCATACCACAGGATGTGCTGCTCAAAACTGTGGACAACTTTCGCAGACGATTGACCTTATGCATTGAAGCAAATGGGGATAATTTTGAACAATTTCTTCGTGGCTAATTTCATTAATTAAACACCCCAAATTGTGAGAGGCAAGGAGACTCACACTAATGAAGCATCCAAACATATGAGATGTAAGGGGACTCACACTAATGAAGCACCCCGTGGGAACATCATTCTATTATGTCCCTGTCATTGTTCCTGGGTAACGGTAAAAGTAGGATACTGTACATTTTGTACAAAAATAACTTACTTTGGCGTAAGGAAGGAATTGGTGTACGTTTATTTTCGATTTGATAAGTATTTATCGGACAATTCTAAATAAATCTGAGTTCTTCCCCAATTTTACTTTTTTCTCGATTTGAGCGCCATCTGTAAATGGTTTAAAAATGTTTCAGACATAACTTGATTACTTTTTTGTGGAGAATCCGAATCTGCAATAAATAATGGGAATTTCCATTTAAGATCTGAAAGTCACGTGTAGTATCATGTGATGTCCCCCATGAGGTTACGAACTTGTCTTACCCACTATTTTTACTCAATGTATAGTTTACGAGATAATCTCATCCGAAACTTCAGATGGACCACCCTCTACAAGATAACCAGGAGGAATGGTCAGTATTCAGGGATATAACAAGAGAACGATCATTTGGAGCAAAACAGTGTAGTCAACGGTGGCTCTAAAACTGCATACCTTAACAGCTGATTTCTTGTTCAGTAGAAGAGATGTGGTTCACAGTAGGGAAGCTGATCATGTGGTCATAGGTCTAAAGGCAAACACTTTTAGAGTCCGTGTTTACTGGACATATTTTCTTGTTTTGGTCCATATTACCACCTCTTCAAATATGGAAAGCAGAGAACTTGCGGTAGAATAAAAACTGTTTCATAGTATCGAAGATGAAGAAGTGCTTACACACTCCTGGAAATTGAAATAAGAACACCGTGAATTCATTGTCCCAGGAAGGGGAAACTTTATTGACACATTCCTGGGGTCAGATACATCACATGATCACACTGACAGAACCACAGGCACATAGACACAGGCATAAGAGCATGCACTATGTCGGCACTAGTACAGTGTATATCCACCTTTCGCAGCAATGCAGGCTGCTATTCTCCCATGGAGACGATCGTAGAGATGCTGGATGTAGTCCTGTGGAACAGCTTGCCATGCCATTTCCACCTGGCGCCTCAGTTGGACCAGCGCTCGTGCTGGACGTGCAGACCGCGTGAGACGACGCTTCATCCAGTCCCAAACATGCTCAATGGGGGACAGATCCGGAGATCTTGCTGGCCAGGGTAGTTGACTTACACCTTCTAAAACACGTTGGGTGGCACGGGATACATGCGGACGTGCATTGACCTGTTGGAACAGCAAGTTCCCTTGCCGGTCTATGAATGGTAGAACGATGGGTTCGATGACGGTTTGGATGTACCGTGCACTATTCAGTGTCCCCTCGACGATCACCAGTGGTGTACGGCCAGTGTAGGAGATCGCTCCCCACACCATGATGCCGGGTGTTGGCCCTGTGTGCCTCGGTCGTATGCAGTCCTGATTGTGGCGCTCACCTGCACGGCGCCAAACACGCATACGACCATCATTGGCACCAAGGCAGAAGCGACTCTCATCGCTGAAGACGACACGTCTCCATTCGTCCCTCCATTCACGCCTGTCGCGACACCACTGGAGGCGGGCTGCACGATGTTGGGGCGTGAGCGGAAGACGGCCTAACGGTGTGCGGGACCGTAGCCCAGCTTCATGGAGACGGTTGCGAATGGTCCTCGCCGATACCCCAGGAGCAACAGTGTCCCTAATTTGCTGGGAAGTGGCGGTGCGGTCCCCTACGGCACTGCGTAGGATCCTACGGTCTTGGCGTGCATCCGTGCGTCGCTGCGGTCCGGTCCCAGGTCGACGGGCACGTGCACCTTCCGCCGACCACTGGCGACAACATCGATGTACTGTGGAGACCTCACGCCCCACGTGTTGAGCAATACGGCGGTACGTCCACCCGGCCTCCCGCATGCCCACTATACGCCCTCGCTCAAAGTCCGTCAACTGCACATACGGTTCACGTCCACGCTGTCGCGGCATGCTACCAGTGTTAAAGACTGCGATGGAGCTCCGTATGCCACGGCAAACTGGCTGACACTGACGGCGGCGGTGCACAAATGCTGCGCAGCTAGCGCCATTCGACGGCCAACACCGCGGTTCCTGGTGTGTCCGCTGTGCCGTGCGTGTGATCATTGCTTGTACAGCCCTCTCGCAGTGTCCGGAGCAAGTATGGTGGGTCTGACACACCGGTGTCAATGTGTTCTTTTTTCCATTTCCAGGAGTGTAGTTCTTAAGTATTCATTCCTAGACTTTTTACTTCGCATGATCGTTCCTGTCGTATGCTTGAATGTTGACCGTTCACGCTGTGACAACCTGGTTACCGCCCTACTCATGTTATCATGATATCACATTCTAGTAAACCTAGGAGTTCGAGCCAAGACGCCTGTGAACTGGGGGGGGGGGGGGGTGTGTGTTGCTATACGCTAGGGCAGTGTTCCGCAACCGGTGTGCCATGGCACACTGGTGTGCCGCCACGGAGTGAAGGGTGTGACGCTAAATTTGCATATTACTGTAAGAAATTAGGATATTTCGATTTTTGACATAATGCGAATTTTTATGCTTTCTGAACAAATTAAATGTTTTAAGTAAGAAGGTGTTGGATTATTCTTTAATTGTTTAACGCATGCTATTAACTTATACAGGGCTATTACAAATGATTGAAGCGATTTCATAAATTCACTGTAGCTCCATTCATTGACATATGGTCACGACACACTACAGATACGTAGAAAAACTCATAAAGTTTTGTTCGGCTGAAGCCGCACTTCAGGTTTCTGCCGTCAGAGCGCTCGAGAGCGCAGTGAGACAAAATGGCGACAGGAGCCGAGAAAGCGTATGTCGTGCTTGAAATGCACTCACATCAGTCAGTCATAACAGTGCAACGACACTTCAGGACGAAGTTCAACAAAGATCCACCAACTGCTAACTCCATTCGGCGATGGTATGCGCAGTTTAAAGCTTCTGGATGCCTCTGTAAGGGGAAATCAATGGGTCGGCCTGCAGTGAGCGAAGAAACGGTTGAACGCGTGCGGGCAAGTTTCACGCGTAGCCCGCGGAAAATTGGCTCATGCCAGAACTGGAGACAGACAGCGCCGACTTCATCTTTCAACAGGATGGTGCTCCACCGCACTTCCATCATGATATTCGGCATTTCTTAAACAGGAGATTGGAAACCCGATGGATCGGTCGTGGTGGAGATCATGATCAGCAATTCATGTCATGGCCTCCACGCTCTCCCGACTTAACCCCATGCGATTCCTTTCTGTGGGGTTATGTGAAAGATTCAGTGTTTAAACCTCCTCTACCAAGAAACGTGCCAGAACTGTGAGCTCGCATCGACGATGCTTTCGAACTCATTGATGTGGACATGCTGCGCCGAGTGTGGGAGGAACTTGATTATCGGCTTGATGTCTGCCGAATCACTAAAGGGGCACATATCGAACATTTTTGAATGCCTAAAAAAACATTTTGAGTTTTTGTATGTGTGTGCAAAGCATTGTGAAAATATCTCAAATAATAAAGTTATTGTAGAGCTGTGAAATCGCTTCAGTCATTTGTAATAACCCTGTATTTTCATAGAAATTAAATGCAATTTATTTACTTATTCTTGTTATACTTTGCTCATATTTAGTTAACTGTATTCTCGCCTGTACCACTGCACTGGCTATGCCGCTAGGGTGAGATTACCTCGTACAACAGCATCTTTTGTGTAAGGCTGGCTGTACGTGCTGTTCCCTAAAGTTTTGAGGATTAGCCAAAACAGCCCTCTCTTAATAGTTTTGTTGCCTTGTTTTGATATTTGTTCCAGTTTTTTAGCCGCTTCTAACTTCGTTGCTCTTTGTGTTCGCCACCAAAGTACCCTGACACATCAGGCAACAATACAATACAATGTTCAACGACACTGGTGTTATTCCATCCTTGACTTCGAAATTGTTTGATTATTACAGTTCAGGTTTATCTCAGCTGTGCTCTGCAGTAGTGTGACTGTTGTTATTGCAACGCCAGAATTTACTGTTATAATGTTATTAAACTTTATTTCCGTTACGAATAAATACATTCTATGTTGTAGTCCGTCCTCGAGTGCAAGCAGTGAAACCATCGATCTCGAAAGGGAGTAGTTAAACGGCAACATAGTGATAATGATTTATTTTATGGTTTTTTTTGATGTGGTGACAAAACATGTCCCATCCCTGAGCGTGTTGTTTGTGTTGAAAAGCTCAGTAATGCTGCTATGGCTCCCAGTAAACTGAAATGACATCTGGCAACAAAATATTCCTCTTATTTTAATTGAATCAACTGTGGATTCTTGGTGAAACATTGTAAATTGACTAAACAAACACTGTTTTTGGCCTTGTTTCACAATTTTATTTTTAATGTTATTGCACAACCTAGGTTTCGGACTATAAGCCTATTTGTAAAGTAATGTACTTGAAAATGGATTTATAACCAGGAACCTAGGTTGTGCAATAACATTGGTAATAAAATTGTGAAAGAAGGCCAAAAACAGTGTTTGTTTACTTAAAATATTCGTCTGTTTAGTTTAGATGTAAATTATTTTCGTCACTTGTTGGAAGAAAATAAAAAAATAAAAAATAGCAAGTGAAGCTGATGACTAAGTCGGTACGTGTACTACCATAAGAAGTAATGGTAGCCGAAATTATCGTAAAGGCCAAAAAACCACACACAATAGCAGAAACGTTATTACCACCAGCGTGTAAAGATATGGTATGAGTAGTCATTGGTTCAGAAGCTGCTACTGAAATTTCAAAAATTCCTCACTGTCTTCACACAATTGACCGTCGAGTTACTGACATGTTCAGCGATATGGAACACACTGTAAGTGAGAAAATAATGAGCAGTCGTTAGTTTTCACTTCAGGGTGATGAGCGACACTGGTGGTCACGCACAACTTCTTTCCTACATAAGATATGTCGTCGAGAACGTAATTGCAATTTTTTTTGCTATTTTTTTTTTTTTTTTTTTTTTTTTTTTGCTTTTTGAGCAACCGGTGAACAAATATTTGTGCGACTAATGAGTATTTGGTCAGCACCAATTAACGTGAGTGTATAAGTTCGTGTTTGTACAGATGGAGCCACTTCTATGAGAGAAAGGATTCTCGGTTTAAGTATGGGAAGTAAATCCTAGCTTACGAATTGATCATTGTCTCATTCACGCGAAGTCATTGTTGCTAAGTCTTTATTACCCCTTAACTCACGAGGTGTAGTCCCTCAAACAGCGTGAAAATTTGCGAACTCGTTCTCCACGGTCAGCTCTGGGGGAATACTGCTGTTCTTCGCCCTACCCTATTTAAATTGCCCGCAGAACAATGTATTGTTGTTGGTTGCACTGTCGTCTTCTTTGTTCGTTACTAACACGTGTCACTGACATGTGTTGAAGTCTCGTGAATTATGTACCTGTTTTCTTCAGCAGAGTACAAAATGTGTTCACAGGAACGTGTCAGTTTTGACAATCCTAAGTTTGATTAACTTGTTAATCGGCGGAGAGAGGAAGATGTCAGTGATATAGCTCAAAAAAATAGATGAAAAAGACGACGATTTTACAGTAGTTATGCTAGTGGAGGATCATTCAGAGGAAGAAATTCAGGTCAACTGTGATGTGAACCTTTCTGTTTCTCCAACAAAATGCGTAAAGTGTTAGTTAAAATCAAATGTGTTCTGAGTGGTGACAAAGAAAAATATACATCTCATGATTGAATGTCAATTCTGCACACTGTCATTTTTACCTATGGAGAGCAATTTTTTGTGTAAGTTTGAACCCTGGAATTTGGTTTTATGTTAGAGTTTACTTGCCACAGAGACTTTACAATTTTTCAAAATGTAAAATTCAGTCCTCTAACAGTTCGTTTATGTGTATTATCTTTCAAAAAGGCACACAAGTATGCGATTCTGTGTGTTTAAAGTAAATTACTGCAGGATTTATTTTGTGCAATAAAACCAACAAGGAGTGTTTAAACAACACTTAAATAAATGTAAAAAATAATGTTGTGTAATCTAAATTAAAATTTTCAAATGATTTGCGCCTTAATCTCCGTTTAAATACAGCGTTCCCAGAGACCCCACCTCGTGAGTTAAGGGTTATGTCCTCTGAAAATAGTGATGGACGGAGTAATAAACCTATAAACTTTATCATATTGCTACCTTTAAACACACAGCGTTTTAACGTTTGTGTCAAGAAATGGGACCACAGCACACTACACTTCTATTACATGTGAAAATACGATGATTATCTCCCGGTAAAGCATTAATGCGAATGTTTGAACTTACGAGATGAGGTACAAGCATATTTCACAATTGAGGGGCGCAAGTTTGCAGATCTATTTGCAGCTGATGAATAAGTATCTAAGTTGGCATTTTCAAAATCAAATGGTTCAAATGGCTCTGAGCAGTATGGGACTTAACATCTGAGGTCATCAGTCCCTTAGAACTTAGAACTACTTAAATCTAACTAACCTAAGGACATCACACACATCCATGCCCGGGGCAGGATTCAAATCTGCGACAGTAGCGGTCGCGCGGTTCCAGACTGAAGCGCTTAGAACCGCTCCGCCACACCGGTCGGCTGGCTTTTTCGTACACTTTAAATGAACTAAATTGAAAAATGCAAGGTATAGTCGAAAATATTCTGACTAGTATGGATAATATTCAAGGATTTATTAATAACTTAAATTTGTGGGCACACATAATTGAGAATGAATCGCTTGACAAGTTCCCAACTATATGGCGCCTTACTGACAATAATGTGCTGATGGACTGAATTAAAGAACATTCAGTACTCTTGCAGCAGAACTGAATTCTGTTGTACGGAACTGGGGAATCAGAAATGATGGAGAGGCTTCGTCCCCGCCGTAACCCTCAGCGGTTCACAACCCCACAACAGGCTACAGCAGTCCACTCACCCCACCGCCGCCCCAAGCCGAAATTAGGGTTATTGTGCGGTTCGGCCCCAAGTGGACCTTCCCGGAAACGTCTCATACCAGACGACAGTAACCCCAATGTTTGCGTGGTAGAGTAATTACGGTGTACGCGTACGTGGAGAAAGTGTTTGCGCAGCAATCGCCGACATAGTGTAACTGAGGCGGAATTAAGGGGAACCAGCCCGCAATCGTCGAGGCAAATGGAAACCCGCCTTAAAAACCATTCACAGACTGGCCGGTATACCGGACCTCCACACTAATCCGCCGGGCAGATTCGTACCGGGGAACGGCACGCTTTCCCGCCCAGAAGGCAGTGCGTTAGACCGCACGACTAACCGGGTAGGCCTTGCAGCAGAACTCAAAAAATATTTTGGAGGAAGTGTTGAAGATTTTGACTAGTTTCGCGAACCATTTGTGAATTCGAAACGTCTTCTCCATAATTTTGGATTGGGCTTACATGAGAAACTGGCAGATTTGAAAGCAGAGAGAACACTGGAATCAAAATTTTTATAAGTGCCTTTGGACACATTTTGGTTGTCAAAAAACAGTGAGCACCCCTCTATCTCCGAGATGACAGTTAACCTATTATTACAATTTTCAACTACATATTTGTTTGAGCTGGGCTTCTCGACGTTGACAAATTAAAACATCGAAGGAAGAGAGGCAAAATCAAGCATGAGAAATGAAGTTTGCTTTGTCAACGATTCCGCACGAATCAGGCGTCTGTGCGCAGATAAGCAGTCTGAAGTATCACATTGAAGATGTGAGTGGAGTTATTTACTTTAAAAATCGTATTAGAAAAGTCTGTTTCCTGTGGTTGATTAAAATTAATAAGTTATTAATAAATGTATGCGTCTATTCTTGTTTTACAATAATAATGATAACAGTAATAATGATAAGGATAACTGGTTACATAACGACATAATAATTCGTAATTATATTAAGATTCACACGATTTTGAGGGGACAGACACTTTTGTGTGCCACGTTGAGTCTAGGCCCGTCTCGATCCGTGTCGTCGTACGGTGAGTAATAAAAGGTTGCGGAACATTGAGATAAGCAGGGCTACATTAACTCCAGCAGTTGGTTGACAGGCAATAGGGAATCGTCAGTTTGTAGCCACAGACTGCGTTTCCCTGCGGTATGGTGGCGATGTCGCGCGTCTGGTCACTTGCTTATACTACTGAGCTCTTGTCTTGTGCAGCTGATGGCTGGCGAACATAAGCGACATGTGTCAAATGGATACTCTGCACGACCTTCCAGGTTTAGGTTTTCCGTTATTTCCCTAAATCCCTTAAGGTGAATGTTGGGATGGTTCCTTCGAAATGGTACGGCGATCTGTCCATGCTTCCCCATTCCGACCTTCCGCTCTGTCTCTAATGATCTCCTCGTCGACGGGACGTTCAGTCCCTGTCCAACGAGCTGTGTGTGTTGTCTAGCCACCAGCTCCAGAAGACTGAAGATCAGCAGCGTAAACAAGTGGCCACCAGACTCTGTCGCGCGGCGTCAACGTCTTTCTGCTGATCCACTGTTGCCTGCCAGTCACCTTCTATAGTAGCACAGGTAACAGCCAACCTTATACCCACCCCTCCATAGCCTTAGAATTACTTGACTTACTGCCTATTGGCTTCTGTCTCGGGTTCTTCGGCCGACGTTCATATAATGATTTTTCTGACGTTTCGCCAGCACGAGTGGCTGCCATTGTCAAAGCTTCACCCTCCATTGCCGGTGGTAAACTGGAGCCGAGCTCGCGGCCGCAGACTATATGTACCTGGCGTGCCAACGTCCGAGGGCTTCTCTGCGGTCATTTCCGGTGCGGTTCTCCTCTTGCTACCTGCGACGGTCGTTCGCTGCAGTACGGGAAGCCAGGATCCGTTTACCTTAAGGCTTTCTTCTTTCTTGTTCAAACTGTTCGCGTATTTTTGTATTTCTACAGCTACTCTGAACAAGCGCGTGTGATAGTACTTCTCTACAGCCAGAACTTCCCTGTCGGCGAATTTTATTACGTGGTCGGTCTCATTCAGTGCGAGCTCTGCCACGGCCGATTTCTCCACCTGCCCCAACCTGCAATGTCGCTTATGCTCTTTGATCCTGGTGTTGACGAATCGTCCAGTCATTCCGACATAAACTTTTCCGCATTTGCATGGTATACGGTATATCCCCGACATTGCAAGTGGGTCTCTTTTCTCCTTCGCCGATCTAAGACACTCTTTGATCTTCCTTGTCGGTTTGAAAATTGTCTTTACGCCATGTTTTCTGCCATTGTAGTGTTGGGCAGCGGCAGCTGGATGTGAACAGCGCGTACCGTTGCGCAGTTAGAGGTGAGCCGCCAGCAGTGGTGGATGTGTGGAAGGAAATGGCGGAGTTTTGAAATTACATATATTATGACTTTTGATGATATTAAGTAGTGGCGCTCGCCGTATTGCAGTAGTTCGAGTAAGGAAGATTTTTGGTGAGGTAAGCGCTCGCCGTATTGCAGTAGTTCGAGTAACGAAGATTGTTGTGAGGTAAGTGATTTGTGAAAGGTATAGTTTAATGTTTGTCTGCGCCATTCTTTTGTAGGGATTTTTGATAGTCAGATTGCGTTGCGCTAAAATTATTGTGTGTCAGTTTAAGCACAGTCGTGTATAGTTTGTTCTAAGGGGACGTTTCATATGTCGACCCTTAGCCAAGGATATCTCACTGGAATCTTCTGATTTTTTTCTTGTAGATTGTGTAAGTAGTGTAGCGTTTGTTTATTGCTAGCGCGTAATTATAGAGAGAATTTCCTTTGTAGTTGTAGTTTTTCATTGTTGTACAGTAAAACAGTTGTGGCATGCATGTAGATTTGCACCAAGTATTTCGCAGCTGCGCTTGCAATTAACTAGATATTATTTTCAGTTCTATGTTAATGTGTTCTCTTATTTTTGCTCTTCAAATTGTGTCTTTTTGTGTTATCGTGTGAAATATTGTGACAATAACGGCGTGTGAAAAACGTAATACTAGGCTCCAAAGTAAACTGAGAAATGACAGTGAAGACGAAAGCAGTGTGTTAGCGCCACCGTGTAATGAAGTAACTAATATTCAAAGTAGTAATTTGGTAACTGTGCATAGGGAAATGGAGCGGGCGGCAAATAATGGTGTAGACAGTGAAACAGGTAGTGAACAGGGAAGCATTATCGATCGATCGGTCGGCAACAGCTCGCCTCAGGAATCCGAAATGACAGAACACAATACTGCAAATACTGTAGACTTCGGTTTTGGGTCCTCACCGTTTTCTCAAATGAGTCAAGACACATTTTCTGCTTGTCAAAATGTGAATGTTGCCGGTGAAAATGCACTGCCAAAAAGCATAGAGAAACAGATTCCAGACACTAATACATTACTATTGCAATTAATGCAACAAATGGAACAAAATCGGAGACAAATGGGACAAAATCTTCAAAAGTTAGACACAATGGAACAAAATCAGAGACAAACACAGCAAAAGCTTCAAAAGTTAGACACAATGGAACAAAATCTTAAAAAGTTAGACACAGTGGAACAAAATCTTAAAAAGTTAGACACAATCGAACAAAATCTTCAAAAGTTAGACACCACACTTGAACAAACACGTGAAGATTTAACTACTGAATTACATAACATTGAATCGAAATGTCAAAAAGTCTGTAATGACGTAAAAACACAAATTTGTGAGCATTTTCAACCTATTTTTTCGCGGCATGAAAATGCATTACAGAATCACGAAGCAGCCATAAAAGAACTGCAAACCATTGTTCATGAAAATCATGAGACCTTGTGGGCTAAAATTGACTCAGTTGCATCTACCGATTCGGTTACGCAACTTGCAAAAACTCAGGAAAACTTAAAGGACACAGTAGATACGATTTCAACACAAATGGACACTCTGAAACTTGGTTCAGAAAAGCACACTGAGGAAATAAGTACACTATCGGAGAAAGTAGCCGAACTTTCGGATCAGTTCACTAACTTATCTGCAAAGGTAGATGATGATCTGAATGACACAAGACCTGTAGCCATCACTGACACAGAAGAGTGCGAACAAATTAGGAAATTCAAACAAAATCAGAATCAAATTAATACGCAACACCAAAGAGAAATCCGGGAAGTACAAGATCAGCTGACACAGGTAATACAAGAATTACGTATTTCAGAGGACACTCACGCTCCAATACAGGAAGAGGGACATAGAAATACGGAACAGCCACAAAATAATAACTCAGGGCAATTATGAAATTATGAAAGAAATTGGCAAGGTACACCGAATTTTGAGATGGAACCGCCGACACGACGAACCAATGACCGATATGCGACTTGCCGACACGCTGATTTTGACTATAAGCTGTTCATTACTACACGTAAATTCAAAACATTTAAGAAATCTGCCAACGACATTCATCCACAAGCATGGCTCCATCAATTCTCTCATTGTTTTCCTCCCAACTGGTCATTGGAGCACAGGTTAGAATTTATGTGTGGCTACTTGGAGAATGAACCAGCTGTAAGAATGCGATCAGTCATTCACGATTGTCACAGTGAAGGAGAATTTTACCATGCGTTCCTCTCAGCATATTGGTCACAAGCTACACAAGACCGAGTAAAACATAGCATCATGATGATGAAACACTTTGAACAATCTGAATTTTCCATTCTTGTCAAATATTTTGAAGACATGTTGCACAAGAATCAGTACCTGTCAAACCCATACAGCCCCTCAGAACTCATCCGCATTTGCTTAATCAAATTACCTGAACATTTACGGCATATTATTTTGGCAGGACGTTGCAAAGACGACATTGAAGCTTTTCAGGGACTCTTACAAGAATTAGAAATTGACACAGACAGTCGCGGGATGCGAAAACACGAAAACAATCACTACAGGTCACATCCGTCACAATTCTGTGACGACAGAAACAATAAATGGCCACGACAAGCCTATTCTTACAACGTAAATCGTGACCAAAACAGACACCACCCGTATGACAACCACTGGCAGAGTAATAGTTACAGAGAAAGATCGCATTTCCGTAGTAATGAATATGACAGAGACAATCATAGAAACAGACAATTTGGCAACCAGAACTATTATGGGAGACAGAATAATTTCAGACGCAACGGTCCAGCGTGCAGTTACGATTCAGGGAGAAATTCTCCACCACATGACCGACATGAAAGAAACTGTGTAAACTACCGACAAAACGACAGACCTGAATTCCATCAGAAATGGCGAGCTTTAAACAGAGCTGGGCCCTCTCGGCAAGGCGAATTTGTGGAAGTTAGGCCTCCTAATCCCAGTAATGGCGCGTGGCAACAAAGAGACAGACAATGACTCGCACCGCAGGCATACGCGTGCGCCGGCTGGCTCCGAGAAAAATAACATTATATCTGGTACTGCTAATGAGATTTTAATGCAACATTTTGGTTCACTTGAAAATACATTCTGGACTTAAAGTACTTTCTGTGAGATACCAGATGAGACAGTAGTTATTTTATGTGACAGATGCACGATTTTATCACGACACTACTAACGAGTGACAATTTACAATGTTGCTTTTGCGGTGTTTCTGTTTTATATCTGCACTGTTTTTCTGAATTATTCTGGAAAGTAAAACATGTTTTAGTAGTAACTTTTGTGGTATAGCTACAAGGAGACAGCCTTTTCTGTAGCACAACAATACGTTACAGCACAGTACTTTCATCATCACAACAGTAAGCGTAATAACTAAGATATCTATACGCAAAGCATTTCACTTTTGTTTGTCATGAGGTAAGTACATTGACTTCTGCAGAACTTAGCTTTTGGAGGACAATAACTACGACACTTCCACAGAGATTATCTTACAACAAGATGAACATTTAGCGCTACAGGACACGCATTTGAGTGCTTAATTTTGTACTTAAACCATTTATTTTTCAAGATTTTTGAAATACAAAGAAAGTTTTCTGTGATACATTTCATTCCATTGCTGTAATCTGTAACACCTGAGGGTATAATTACATTAATCCTCAGGGGGGTACACGCCTACTTTGTGTACCATGTGTTTGGCAAGCACAAGGAGCCCTAGCTAATATGGTATTTGCTTATACAACTTTACACATCGGTACCATATTCCTCTAACACATAAATTACATAGCTATCTGATCATTTAACTGAGTGAGACCAACTTTTTTATTACGTCAGTGACACATGTTTACGCAATTACAGAGTTGGATTACTTCACACTTACGAAATTGTATTTTGTCTGTACTGTGTGAACTGTTCATATTTTTTCGGACCCATTGTGATACTATGAGAGCTTTGATTGATGTATTTGGTATGAGATCTTGATTTTTAAAGTACGTTTGATGTAGATGACACTACTGAAATGAGCAGAGAATTTTCTTTAGGTTTTGAAATTATTGCAGAAAGCTACGACGTTTTTGAGATTTGACTGAGGTGTTATGATGTTATTTTTACGACGACGATGTGTATTATGCTGTTGAGGTATGTTTATGATCAATAAGCCGATGATATATGAGGAATTTGATTATGCTACATACTTATTAAGATGAAATATTGAAAAAGTGTCGACGAATATGTATATGTGTAGTAAGGTAAGGAGTAATGAATAGTGGTTAGGGACTCTGATTTATGAAAAGGATGTTGGAAACCAAGAAACGTACTTCAAGAGTTATGAAATGTATGTAAATGCGTCAATGTATCACAATGCTGACAAAAATTTTTTTGGACACTCTTATATCAATAGCATTTGGTTTCTACAGATTTGTAACGCAAATTCTTGACCTGTGAAATATTTTTATATGAGACTGTCACTGTAGCGGAAACTGCTGTCGTAAATATTTCCGTAAGAAAGTTAAGTGACCACCTGCACGTAATGCGTCGTGGGCACCCAGCTGTGCGACAGACGCCCAAAAGAAAAAGCCTTTCAGAGGCACAAAGAAAAAAAAAGGGAGGCCATTATCCTCGTTTTTGACACACCTTTGTAGAAAGCACTGCAAATACGACACGCTTACATCTGCACACCTGATTATGACAAGCGTCTTTCTCTAGAATTGAGGGAATTTTTACTGCGTTATTAAATGTCATATGGCTAATGAATGATGTTTCAAGCCGTCCTTTGTACATATTTGCTCATTTCCTTTAATATCTAGTTCCTAGCTGCACTGCAGCATTGGTTAAAATAAAATTTAATATATGTACTAATATAGTTATTTTATGCCTACAGATACAGTCAATAAGAAATTTATGATCTACTTCCAAGAAAACGAGGGCACATAAATAGACATTTCCCTTCACAGGAATTGCATAAATAATTTCTTTACGATTTGGTAACTTATCTGCTAGTGTAAGTTCTCGTGATGCATCACTCTAGTGTTAAGATGTGACATAGGTATTAAACATGGCCATTTTTACTGTAATATTTTTTCTGCTTGAGCTTTGTCATGTATAGATATAAGTTTTATATTTTTTATATTTTTTATATTTGCTGCTGCTGTTTGCCAGGCATAGTGTTACTGAATTGGACTTTGTGTTACTCTTCTAAGCTAGTTTTACTACTGTTTTATTTTTCTTGTTTGCTGCACAGTGCCTTATATTAGTTGTAGTACTGCAATTGCTTTGCCTATTTAAAATTTTTGTCCTTGATGTTTGTGTTAATTGTTTTATGCTTCTGCATTGCCTTGTCCCTTTGTTTAGCATCTGAGCTCAGTAGATTTAAGTTAGCTTAAAAGGGGGTAGCCTCTAAGAGAATGATTTGCAATGAATTTGAAGAAATGCACTGAGAAGTTATACGAACAAAGTATAGGTATAGGTAGGATTTTCTTGGAAATAAATAATGAGGTAAGACATATGTGAAATAAATACAGAAAGCATGCTTGGATAGGATTTTTTTGGTGGAAGCAAAGGTTGAAATAAGACGAAAGATCTATGGAATGAAGTTTTGGGATGGACTGCAGTACCAAATGTTACACTGAAAACGAACCCTGTCCTTTCCTTTTGTGTTATCCCACTATGTGTTTTTGTACCTTTGTGTAGTTGTTTTCTTCCTGTCTCTGTGTAGTTTCATAGAATTTTTTCTTCTTCTAATACTAAGCTATATTCACTATGATGAGGAATACTGTTATCCTCAAATATAATTGGCCTTAATAATATGTTATTTACCCTGTAAAGATGCTTAGACATTATTTATTCTGTTTTGTTTTAATGCTCATGTGTAAAGTTGATGTTTCAAAAGTTATTCTGATCGTTTATGTATCTACTTATCTCATAATTCCTGTAACATTGATGTATATGTTGATTTCTATTCTGTTGTAAAGCCTGTACTACAAATTTTATCTGTATTGTTATGTTCTTTAATGATGTATTTTGTACCTTTGTAATTATATTCTAATGTTATAATATTGTAATTGACACCAGTTCATCAATTTAAGTAAATTGTACGTTACATTTCACTGCACACGTTTCTGTTGGTCACAGTAATGCACAATATGTGAGAAGTTGGGACTGTTGTGTTTGCATGTGTGTTAATAATTCAGCAAGGGACTGGATAACAGCATTGCTGGTTCTAAGGACAATTCCAAAAACTTTGTGAGTGCACAAGTGGTGATTATGGACTTGCTATATTAACTGCAAGACTCTTCAATGGTGATTGTGCACCCGCACAGTCACAACAGATGGCTGCTGGCCATCTCTACAAGGACTGCAGTTGGTCTGCATCTTTGATGACTCACCAATACCATTATTTCTACAAGGACTGCAGTGGGTCTGCACCTCTGGTGGCCCACCAATACCACAATCTCTACCAGGACTATGGTGGGTCTACTCTGTGATGACCTACCTACTAATATTCATCAACTTCGACTGACTCTGCTGTGGGTTTGCTCTGTTGTGGCCCATTACCTGTCAGCATGTCAAGAGTCAGCACTGTCTTTCTGTTGGAAGGACAACACTACTTCTTCAAGACTGCATGGACATCCATTACTTCCGTGTGCATTGTCTTTTACTGCTCAGACTTTGATAAAAGAAACGGCAGTTTTACTGTGATGAATGATCAGGACTGTCTTTATGGACTGTGAGAAAATTTTAGCTTTTGACCACCATTGTATTAATAAGTGTGTGCATTTGATATCTTTGTTATTGTAATTATGAAAAATTTTATCAATTCATTATTGGCCACTGGCCAAAACAATTTGTAAAATTTTTTGTGGGGAGCATGGGGGCTATGTATGTAGGCTGTTTATGTTTTCTTTATGTAAGTAGGCTGTTTATGTTTTCTTATTGGCAACGTTACGTAGCGCTCTATATGAAAATCACTGGCTGTGCTGTGTGCAGTCTGTCGCTAGTTTGCATTGTTGTCTGCCATTGTAGTGTTGGGCAGCGGCAGCTGGATGTGAACAGCGCTTAGCGTTGCGCAGTTAGAGGTGAGCCGGCAGCAGTGGTGGATGTGTGGAAGGAAATGGCGGAGTTTTGAAATTACATATATTATGACTTTTGATGATATTAAGTAGTGGCGCTCGCCGTATTGTAGTAGTTCGAGTAAGGAAGATTTTTGGTGAGGTAAGCGCTCGCCGTATTGCAGTAGTTCGAGTAACGAAGATTGTTGTGAGGTAAGTGATTGATGAAAGGTATAGTTTAATGTTTGTCTGCGCCATTCTTTTGTAGGGATTTTTGATAGTCAGATTGCGTTGCGCTAAAATTATTGTGTGTCAGTTTAAGCACAGTCGTGTATAAATTGTTCTAAGGGGACGTTTCAAAGTGTCTGATTTCCTAACCTAATTCCCTCAGTATCACCTGATTTAATTCGACTGCATTCTATTATCCTCGTTGTGATTTTTTTATGCTCATCTTATATCGTCCTTTCAAGATTCTGTTCATTTCGTTCAATTGCTCTTCCAAGTACTTTGCTGTCTCTGACAGAATTGCAATGTCATCGGCAAACCTCAAAGTTTCTTTTTCTTCTCCCTGGATTTTAATTCCTACTGCAAATTTTTCATTTGTTTCTTTACAGCTTGCTCAATATACAGACTGAATAACACTGGGGATAGGCTACAACTCTGCCTCACTCCCTTCTCATCCACAGCTTCTCTTTCGTGCCTCTCAACTCTTATAACTGCCATCTGGTTTCTATAGAAATTGTAAAAAGCCTTTCGTACTCTGGATTTTACCCAAACCATCTTTAGAATTTGAAAGGGATTATTCCAGTTGAAAGGGATTATTCCAGTCAACATTATCAAAAGCTTTCTCTAAACGTACAAATGCTTTAAACGTGGGTTTGCCTTTCCTTAACCTATCTTCTACGAGAAGTCGTAGGGTCAGTATTTCAGTATTGCATTTCTCCGGAAATCAAACTGATCTTCTCCTAAGGTCTGCTTCTACCAGTTTTTTTCATTCTTCTGTAAAGGAGTTCTGTTAGTATTTAGCAACCGTGGCTTATTAAACAGATAGTTCGGTAATATTCACACCGGTAAGCACCTGCTTTTTTGGAATTGGAATTATTATATTCTTCTTGTAACCAGAGGGTACTTCACCTGCCTCATATATCTTGCTCACCAGATGGAAGATTTCTGTCATGGCTGGCTCTCCCAAGGCTATCTGTAGTTCTAAAGGAATGTTGTCTACTCCCGCTGTCTTGTTTCGACTTAAGTCTTTCAGTGCTCCGTCAAATTCTTCACGCATTATTTCCCTTCTAATCTTCATCTAAGTCCTCTTCCATTTCCATAATATTGTCCTCAAGTACATCTCATTTGTATAGGTCCTCTATATATTCCTTCCACCTTTCTGCTTTCTCTTCTTTCCTTACGACTGATTTTCCATCTGAGTTCTTGATGTACATACAGGTGGTTGTCTTTTCTCCAAGGGTGTCTTTATCTTGCTTGTATGCAGCACGTAACCTAACCCTAATGATATATGCTTCTAAATTCTTACAGTTGACCTCTAGCCATTGCTGATTAGTCATTTTGCACTTCCTGTCGTTCTCATTTTTAGTCGATTGTATTCCCTTTCGTCTGGTTCATTTATTGCATTTTTATATTTTCTCCTTTCAATGATTAAATTCAGTATTTCTTGTGTTATCCAAGGATTTCTACTAGCGCTCCTCTTGTTACCTACTTGATCCCCTGCTGCCTTCAGTATTTCATCTCTCAAAGCTACTGTATTCCTTCCCTTGTTATTGTCAATCGTTCCCAAAGGCTCCCTCTGAAACACTCTACAGCCTCTGATTCTTTCTCCAGGTGCCATATTTTTAAATTCCCTCCTTTTGGCAATTTCTTCAGTTTTAATCTGCAGTTCATCACCAATAAATTGTGGTCAGAGTCCACATATGCCCTTGGAAATGTCTTAAAATTTAAAACCTGGTTCCGAAATCCCTGTCTTACCATTACATAACCAATGTGAAACCTTCCGGTGCCTCTAGGTCTCTTCCACGTATACAACTTTCTTTCGTGATTCTTAAACCAAGTGTTAGCTTTCATTAAATTAAGCTCTGTGCAAAATTCTACCAGACGGCTTCGTCTTTCATTTCCTTCTCCCAGTCCATATTCACCTACTACTTTTCTTTGTCTTCCTTTTCCTACTATCGAATTCCAGTCCCCCATGATTATTAAATTTTCGTCTCCCGTAACTATCTGAATAATTTCTTTTATCTCATCATAGATTTCCTCAAATTCCTCCTCATCTGCGGAGCTAGTTGACATATAAACTTGTATACTGTGATGTGTTTGGGTTTCGAATGGTTCAAATGGCTCTGAGAACTATGGGACTTAACATCTGAGGTCATCTGTCCCCTAGAACTTAGAACTACTTAAACCTAACTTACCTAAGGACATCACACACATCCATGCCGGAGGCAGCATTCGAACGTGCGACCGTAGCGGTCGCACGGTTCCACACTGAAGCGCCTAGAACCGCTCGGCCATTGCGGCCGGCGTTTGGGCTTCGTGTCTGTCTTGGTTAAAATAATGCGTTCACTATTCTGTTCATAGTAGCTTATCCGCGTTCCTATTATATTATTCATTATTAACCTACTCCTACATTACCCCTGTTTGATTTTGTATTTATAACCCTGTATTCACCTGACCAGAAATCCTGTTCCTCCTGCCATCGAACTTTACTAATTCCCACTATATCTAACTTTACCCTGTCCATTTCCCTTTTTAAATTTCTAACCTACCTGCCCGATTAAGGGATCTGATATTTCACGTTCCGATCGTAGAACGCCAGTTTTGTTTCTCCTGATAACAACGTCGTCCGGAGTAGCCCCCGCCCGGAGATCCGAATGGGGGACTACCTTACATCCTGAATATTTTACCCAAGGGGACGCCATCATCATTCAACCATACAGCAAAGCTAGATGCCCTCAGGCAAAATTACGGCTGTAGTTTCCCGTTGCTTTCAGCTGTTCGCAGTACCAGCGCAAGCAATGCTGTTTTGGTTGATGTTACAAGGCCAGATCAGTCAATCATCCAGACTACAAATCCTGAAAAGGCTGCTGCAGGAACCACACTTTTGTCTGGCCTCTCAACTGATACCTCTCCGTTATCGTTGCACGCACGGTGAGGCTACCTATATTGCTGAGGCACGCTGGCCTCCCCACTAACGGCAAGGTCCACGGTTCACGGGGAGTACCTCTGTGCGTAACCTGATAAATCAGGGATTACGAAGCATGACAAATGCACTGAATGAATGAGAGCATGTGCAGGTATCATTTTACTAAATAAGTGAAGCACTGTAGCGTAGGATGTCGAGCAAACATTGTATTTATATGTCGTTATTGCTGCAATGACCTTGTTGTTGTAAATTAACAAATTACAATATTACGGCTGGAACAACATTTTATCTTAAAGAGAAAACCGATATTACATTAATTCTGCGAATGAGAGCCTGATCTTCAAAAATCACAGCTCTGCCTGCGCCTCACATTGTTTCAGGATTCCAGGATAGTGTGGGTGTGGCGACGCGCAGTGCTGATATTTGACGACATTTCTTTTTTAATAATGTCTCCTCCAGGTCTGTTGTATATCAGTTGAAGGTAATGATAGGACTCCTGTGCTTTCGCAGCTGTCGTGGTGAGCCTTATGTCGAGGACTGAAGTTCCATAGTGGGAAAGATTCGAAGTACGCGGCACTCAAGTGTTTACAAAGTAGGTCTACATTCCTTCTAGACAACGCCCTGCTCAATGATTGATAAAACGCAGTTCAAGTCCTCGAAATATGAAAACCTGATACCGTGCACACGCATTGTTTCACCAGCCACCCACCGATTTGCATCCGTTGCACATCAACACAAAAAGCAGAGTGAATTTTCCCATTTCACTAAGTAATGATCACGAAAACCAATACACATGCCTCTTATAGCAAGGAAATATACCAATACACTGAAACCTTTATGTACAGGGAGTTGCATTATTAGAATTTGTTGACATTTACCACCAAATAAAACGAACAAAACAAAATAATAAGGGAAAAACATTTATTTAGTCTCCCTACAGCTATAGCTTTAAATCCAGTTTCTGATTCATTAAAATGTGGTCTATGACATCAGTTTCTATACATCTGGTTGTTATTTGCTTGTCATCCATACAGACATAGGATATACTACACAGTTATTTGAAAGTTACAGAATCATAAATAGTATGACGCATGGAATCGCAGTATTTCGAAACTTTAAGAAGAAATTAAACGACGATATAAAACATACAGAATCACATCGTTACTCTCTGGCAGTGCAATGGTCAGACTTACTCTAGAGCCTGACTCCCCCATGTTGTAAGTGTCTTCAGCTGCCTGTATAACATATCATTACTAGCTTTGTTTGGGACCTCATCAGCTTGGCTCTTGCGGACGACAAATCTGCTTTCCAGTGCGTGGAGTAAGTGGGCTCTGTGAAGCCTTGAGGTGGTCGGCCACTCTTCCCATCATCTTTCTGAAAGGGTTGCGGTTGGTGCCCATTGCGATGGGTAAAGTGACGGTGACCTTCCTATAAGGGCCAGTCTTTTCGAGCATTTGTTGGAAATGAACTTCTGAAATGGTTGGTCACGAAACTGCTCTTTGTCGAGGGGTGCTAATAGTGGGAACAGGAAATAGCCAATAGAATTACCTGCCTTCTGCTTGTAACGTTAATGGCTTGAGCAGTGTGGATATAAAAAACAGTTAAATGGAGTATTTGGAATCGACTGACTGCCCTCTCTGGTCTAGGAGGTGATATTTTAAGTGTCGATAGTATGCCACATGCGAGCGTAGAATACACTTTAATTTTCCGGTTTTCTAGGCGAGTGTTGCAGTCTAGTCAGTGTTTGTACTCGGTAGGGAGAGACAGTGTAGCAGAGCATGGAGTCTTTATGGATGTGGATGTGGATGTGGTTGTTTAATGAACGAGATGGACTTGGTGAGGTTCAATAGGAGGAAATAAATTCCATTTGTTCCTCTGGAAACTTGTTTGTGTAACTTTCACATGCTGACATCGAACTACCATCCTGTTGGGTCTTCGTGGAGATTATTAGAGGAAACTGCCACGAGCCAGGTGGAGCTATTGCATGGTTTCGTGGAGCTCGGAATCTTTCAGAAAAGAGATTTCTGCACAGCATTAATTCTTGATTATCGAGTTGTGACAAATTTAACCCTGGCTCGTGGGTCAATGCAACCTTTGTTTATTGAACATAAAAGCAGATAATTAATCCAAATCCGCCAATAAACGTTTCCGAATAAATTTGCGGAGCAAGACGTCGCATAATTTGCCCAGTGTGCTGCGCGTCATGAAAGAGTGTGCGGATTGTGACTGCTGCCGTAAGAGGGCTTTCACGCTATGCCGTGGAAGCTACGAGTAAGATACAACGCGCCCAGCGAGGTGGCGTAGTGGTTAGCACATTGGACTCCCATTTGGGAGGACGACGGTTCAAACCCGCGTCCAGCCATCTTGATTTAGGTTGTCCGTGATTTCCCTAAACCGTTTCAGCCAAATACCGGGATGATTCCTTTGAGAGGGCACGGCCGACTTCCTTCCCCATCCATCCCTAATCTGATGTGACCGATGACCTCGCTGTTTGGTCCCCTCCCCCAAATCAGTCAATATAAGATGTAACGCAGTGACTTTGTCAAGCACAATACGCACCTGGCTAGGCCACAGTGAGAGTTGGCAATACTAGTTAGGATTTAAAGGTTGGCTACAGCGCACGTACACAAGCTCTGGAATCTAAGATATTGTTGTCGCGCCTCGCAGCGTACGGATTAACTAGTGGCAGTTTTGAAGCCAGTGTAGGAGCCCGCCTGCTGTGGTGCGCACGTGTGTTGGGCGAGGGGTCGTCGCCGAGTTGCCGTCTACATCTACATGATTACTCTGCACAATCATACTACCTCTCTACCATACCACTCCCGAACAGCGTGCGGGAAAAACGAACACCTGAACCTTTCTGTTCGAGCCCTGATTTCTGTTATTTTGATGATTATTCCTACCTATGTAGGTTGGGCTCAACAAAATATTTTCGCATTCGGAAGACAAAGTTGCTGACTGAAATTTCGTAAATAGATCTCGCCGCGACGAAAAACGCCTTTGCTGTAATGACTTCCATCCCAATTCGCTTATCATATCTGCCACATTCTCTCCCCTATTACGTGATAATACAAAACGAGCTGCCCTTTTTTGCACCCTTTCGATGTCCTCCGTCAATCCCACCTGGTAAGGATCCAACACCGCGCAGCAATATTCTAACAGAGGACGAACGAGTGTAGTGTAAGCTGTCTCTTTAGTGGACTTGTTGCATCTTCTAAGTGTCCTGCCAATGAAACGCAACCTTTGGCTCGCCTTCCCCACAATATTATCTATGTGGTCTTTCCAACTGAAGTTGTTCGTAATTTTAACACCCAAGTACTTAGTTGCATTGACATCCTTCAGAATAGTACTATTTATCGAGTAATCGAATTCCAACGGATTTCTTTTGGAACTCATGTGGATCACCTCACACTTTTCGTTATTTAGCGTCAACTGCCACCTGCCACACCATACAGCAATCTTTTCTAAATCGCTTTGCAACTGATACTGGTCTTCGGATGACCTTACTAGACGGTAAATTACAGCATCATCTGCGAACAACCTAAGAGAACTGCTCAGATTGTCACCAGGTCATTTATATAGATCAGGAACAGCAGAGGTCCCAGGACGCTTCCCTGGGGAACACCTGATATCACTTCAGTTTTACCCGATGATTTGCCGTCTATTACTACGAACTGCGACCTTCCTGACAGGAAATCACGAATCCAGTCGCACAACTGAGACGATACCCCATAGGCCCGCAGCTTGATTAGAAGTCGCTTGTGAGAAACGGTGTCAAAAGCTTTCCGGAAATCTAGAAATACGGAATCAACTTGAGATCCCCTGTCGATAGCGGCCATTACTTCGTGCGCACAAGAACGATGTTTTCTGAAACCATGCTGATTACGTATCAATAGATCGTTAGATGGATTACTCCTACTGCCCTTCTTAAACACTGGTGAGACCTGCGCAATTTTCCAGTTGTAGGTACAGATCTATCGGTGAGCGAGCGGTTGTATATGAGTGCTAAGTAGGTAGCTATTGTATCAGCGTAATCTGAAAGGAACCTAATCGGTATACAATCTGGACCTGAAGACTTGCCCGTATCAAGCGATTTGAGTTGCTTCGCAACCCCTACGGTATCTACTTCTAAGAAACTCATGCTAGCAGCTGTTCGTGTTTCAAATTCTGGAATATTCCATTCGTCTTCCCTGGTGAAGGAATTTCGGAAAACTGCGTTCAATAACTCCGCTTTAGCGGCACAATCGGCGGTAACAGTACCATCGGCACTGCGCAGCGAAGGTGTTGACTGCGTCTTGCCGCTTGTGTACTTTACGTACGACCAGAATTTCTTCGGATTTTCTACCAAATTTCGAGACAATGTTTCGTTGTGGAATCTATTAAAGGCATCTCGCATTGAAGTCCGTGCCAAATTTCGCGCGTCTGTAAATTTTAGCCAATCTTCGGGATTTCGAATTCTTCTGAACTTCGCATGCTTTTTCTGTTGCCTCTGCAACAGCGTCCGGACCTGTTTTGTGTACCACGGGGCATCAGTTCCATCTCTTAGCAATTTATGACGTATGAATCTCTCAATTGCTGTTGCTACTATATCTTTGAATTTGAGCCACATCTCGTCTACATTTGCATAGTCAGTTCGGAAGGAATGGAGATTGTCTCTTAGGAAGGCTTCTAGTGACACTTTATCTGCTTTCTTAAATAAAATTATTTTGCGTTTGTTTCTGGTGGATTTGGAAGAAACGGTATTGAGCCTAGCTACAACGACCTTGTGATCACTAATCCCTGTATCAGTCATGATGCTCTCTATCAGCTCTGGATTGTTTGTGGCTAAGAGGTCAAGTGTGTTTTCGCAACCATTTACAATTCGCGTGGGTTCGTAGACTAACTGCTCGAAATAATTTTCGGAGAAAGAATTTAGGACAATCTCGGAAGATGTTTTTCTGCCTACCACCGGTTTTGAACAAGTATTTTTGCCAACATATCGAGGGAAGGTTGAAGTCCCCATCAACTATAACCGTATGAGTGTGGTATTTATTTGTTACGAGACTCAAATTTTCTCTGAACTGTTCAGCAACTATATCATCGGAGTCTGGGGGTCGGTACAAGGAGCTAATTATTAACTTAGTTCGGCTGTTAAGTATAACCTCCCCCCATACCAATTCGCACGGAGTATCTACTTCGACTTCACTACAAGATAAACCACTACTGACAGACACAAACACTCCACCACCAATTCTGCCTAATCTATCTTTCCTGAACACCGTCTGAGACTTCGTAAAAATTTCTGCAGAATTTATTTCAGGCTTTAGCCAGCTTTCTGTACCTATAACAATTTCAGGTTCTGTGCTTTCTATTAGCGCTTGAAGCTCAGGGACTTTCCCAGCACAACTACAACAATTTACAACTACAATTCCGACTGTTCCTTGATCCAATCACGTCCTGTATTTGCCATGCACCCTTTGAGATTGCAGCCCACCCCGTACTTTCCCGAGGCCTTCTAACCTAAAAAAACGCCCAGTCCACGCCACACAGCCTCCGCTACGCGTGTAGCCGCCAGCTGAGTGTAGTGAACTTCTGACCTATTCAGCGGAACCCGAAACCCCACCACCCTATGGCGCAGTTCAAGGAATTTTCAGCCAACACGCTCGCAAAACCGTCTCAGCCTCTGATTCAGACCCTCCACCCGGCTCTGCACCAAAGGTCCGCAGTCGGTTCTGTCAACGATGCTGCAGATGGTGAACTCTGCCTTCATCTCGTAAGCAAGAGCGGCAGTCTTCACCAAATCAGATAGCCGCTGGAATCCAGAGAGAATATCCTCAGATCCAAAGCGACACACGTCATTAGTGCCGACATGTGCCACCACCTGCAGCTGGCTGCACCCTGTGCTCTTCATGGCTTCCGGAAGGACCCTTTCCACATCAGGAATGACTCCACCTGGAATGCACACGGAGTGCACACTGGATTTCTTCCCTTCCTTAGCCGCCATATCCCTAAGGGGCCCCATTACGCGCCTAACATTGGAGCTCCCAACTACCAATAAGCCCACCCTCTGTGATTGCCCGGACCTTGAAGGCTGAGAATCATCCTCTGAAACAGGGCAGGCAGCTGCATCTGGCTCAGCCAGAGACAGTGCCTGAAACCTGTTTGTCAGACGCACCGGGGAGGCTTTCTGATCAGCCTCCGTGGACGTCTTTCGCTGCTGCCACGCCTTGGAACGACCTCCCAATCAACCACAGGCGAGGGCTCAGCCCCACTGCGGGCAGCAACCGGGGCAACCACAGCGGCAGACCGATCTGGGGACAGACGGGACGAGGTTGACATCCCCGTGATACCCAAGTCCGGCTCCCCACAGTGCTGCCCATTGGCAACAGCCTCAAGCTGCGCGACCGAAGTCAGCGCCGCTTGCAGCTGTGAGCGAAGGGATGCCAAATGGTTCAAATGGCTCTGAGCACTATGGGACTTAACATCTGATGTCATCAGTCCCATAGAACTTAGAACTACTTAAACCTAACTAACCTAAGGACATCACACACATCCATGCCCGAGGCAGGATTCGAACCTGTGACGTAGCGGTCTCGCGGTTCCAGACTGACGCGCCTAGAACCGCTTGGCCACACAGGCCGGCGAAGGGATGCCAACTCAACCCTCATCCGAACACAGCAATCACAGTCCCTGTCCCTTCTAATCGATGTTGAACAACAGTTACTGAAACACGAGTCCGTGCCTAGATAACGCAAGGGAATCACGCAAAGAATGTATTAACTAACCTGTACAAATGCCTAACGACTGCGTTACAATCTGCCTGAATTTACGATTACAGTAACTAAAACTCGAAATTACACCTCCTATACGAAACTCACACGCAATTTAAGTAAGAATCTACGAAGTAAACACTAAAGCGCGATCCTACATCTCTCAAATACTATAATACGCCCGAAATTTATGAATTAAGCAATGCAAGTACCCAAAAACACGCAAAGAAATTAAGATTTAAACTATGTAACAAATAAGTAAGCTAGGGGTATACGACTTGCTGCTGCAGCTGCTTATCCAACGGCTGCAGGGAGCACATTGCCGTGTCCGCCAGCAGCGACACATGATTTGGTACTTAGTTGATTTTTTTTATAATTTGCAGCGCGCTTATTAATTTAAAGAAAAGGATTTGCGTATGTGCGTAGCAGCGGAGGGTAATTTTGATAATGATAGGAGTTGAATTCTTAAGGGGAAACCATTGTTAGATTAAGTATTGATTTTTGTCATTGATTTCTTTTGTAATTGTCAGGGAGTTGTTTCACTATGTATTCAATTGAGAAGTGTTTCAGTCTGTCTCAAGAGTTTGATTAATTTGTAATATTGCTTTAATGCTACTGGAGGCAGATTTACAAACGATGCGATTGTTCAAATAGCTTCTAGCGTTTTGTTAATTGAATGAGAAAGAATCGCTTTCAGAATATAGTTTTTTTTTGGGTTATCATTTATCGAGTTTAGTTTGACCAAACCCTTTCTCTTGAATGATATGTAGTTGTAGTAAGCAGCAGCAGCCGCAGCAACAGCAGGAGCCGCCATACAGAACATGCATTGCACTCAGCATGAATAATAGTTTTTTATGTTTTTGTTAAATAAGGAATGCAGCAGATCAAGCAGTGGCAGCAGAAAGACCAAGTAAGTTATTTGTTGCGCACAGGACCATTAAAAAAAATAAAGTTTAGGCGATCTCTGTAATAGTAAAGTTAACAAGAGTACAAGCACGAGATTTTCAGTAGAAAACACGAGATAAGAAGATAGAGCTCGCAACTTTCACCTGTCGACATGCCTGCCAGGATACTTTTTTTTTTTTTTTTTTTAGATATGCTTCGTCTTTCTACTGCCAACTGCAAGCTTACGCAACAGTAATCACAGCATTTTGACCGCTTGCGCACTGCTTTGTATTAACACAAAATTTTATTTCAGCAGTATTGTCTTTGAATTTGTTGGTGCATTGTGTAATAGTTAATTGAACAGTGGAATTTTTAGATAGCGGTGTATTTTAGTGACCATGTTTTCGTTCGTATTGCGACAACGAAGACGCGAGCACAAAAGAAAACGGAAAATAATGCAGAAATTTGGAACAGAGAGTAGAAAATTCTTTTGGGAATATTGAGATCCGGGAATTTTTGACCAATACTGCGGAGAATCGGAATGTAGGCGATCATTTGCCAACAATGCGTGATGAACAACTTTGTGCTACACGCAACCTAGGACATGACAATACAGTGACGCAAACAGAGCGCATTATGAGAAATTCCAGCGTTGCTTCCGCCTCAAAAGTGCAGAGTAATTTTGTTTTCCCCACTTTCGGTGGAAATTCAGGTCTGGTTGCCACTCGGATAGAGCGGAGTAATTTTGCCTTTCCTTCTGTTAGTGGAAATGCAGGTACTGCTTCTGCTGTAACAGAGAAGAGTAACGGTGTACTCCCTCCCCCCAGTAATGATGTTTTACAATTATTACTGAGTAAATTCACTGAATTTAATGACAGACAGGTGAGTAAACTCACTGAATTTAATGACAGACAGGAGAGTAAACTCACTGAATTTAATAACAGACAGGAGAGTAAACTCACTGAATTTAATAACAGACAGGAGAGTAAACTCACTGAAGTTAAGAGTAAACTCACTGAATTTAATGACAATAATGCAAAGAATTTCAAATCGCTTCGGAGCGAATTTAACGATAATCTCACATTGTTTCAGGGTGAGGTGAATGACAATTTAAATAGTAAATTTGAAGAAATGACCAGTCAGTTGAAAAGTCAGCTACGTGAAGAATTCAAATCAGATATTAAAAATCTTGTATCCCGACTTGATCACGTACAAAATGTTGATATTGTTGAAGTGAAACGACAGACGTCACAACAATAACTGCAAGTAGAGGAATTAGCGAAAAATGTTGAGTAATTGCAATTACAGACCACCAATGAAGTTTCAAAGATAGAAACTCAATTAACGTCAGTAGCTAAACAGGTAGACGAATTATCCATGAATGTGACGGAACTGAGTAGCGGGCTAGATAGGAGGTCAGATGACACTCAGCCAGTACCGCTCGCGGCTACCGAAGAATTTCAGTCTCTGCAACGTTTTAAACAAGGGCAGATGACAATTAATCAGCAAAACAAAAGTGATGTAAAAAAAATACAGGAACAGCTTGCCAGCATCGAAGAAAAGATCGATCGCAGCAATGACACGGGTAGATCCTATAATTACCAAATTGGTAACGACAATGAGCGCGTTAATTATGGAAATGCCGACCACTTTTCTCGTGGATATGTCACGTCTGCGGGACGTAATGAAGGAAACATGAGTCATGCTGTAAAAGAAAACTCATCCGCTAAGAAAAATGACGAGTTTGACTACAAGCATTTTCTCACAGTTAGGAAATTAAAATTTTTCGGAATGCTAGTCACGAAATCCACCCTCGAGAGTGGTTACAACAATTTGACTATTCTTTACCACCAACATGGCCAATTGGCCACAAACTGGAATTCATTTGCAGTTATCTTGAAGGAGAGCCTGCAACAAGAATGCGCTCAATAGTACGTGAATGTCACACATATGGTGATTTTTTATCACGCATTCTTATCTGCTTACTGGTCAGAGACTGCACAAGATCGTGTAAAACATTACATCATTATGATGCAAAGTTATGAGCAGTCGAAATTTTCAACTCCAGTGCAATATTTTGAAAACATGATGCGCAAGAACAGATATTTAACGAATCCGTACAGTCAGTCGGAATTAATTCGTATCTGTTTGACAAAACTGCCGATCAGATTACGCCACATAGTTTTGGCAGGTAGGTGCAAAGATGACTTGGAGGCATTCTAAGCTCTTTTGCAAGAATTAGAATTTGACAACTATGAAAACACACAAAGAGATAATAGTAATCAGTATTGGGAAAATAATAATCCGCGGCGTGACCGTAAACGCGTATGGAACTCGGACGAACCTCACGCGTACAGGGCGGAAGAAGATAGGCGCGATATGCGGCATCAACCGTATAACACAGATCATAGACACCAGAGACATGATTTTTATGATCATATGAAATCTCAGTACAGTAATAGAGTTCGTGGACCGCGAGAGCATAGGCGTTATGGAAATGAAAATTATTTTAGAAGGAATGGTCGCGGTAGGGCCAACCGAAATTGGCGCGGACACGCAAATTACAATTCGGAACGCGGTGCTCATGCAGAATACAGAGCATCGAGCCCACGTGATAATTATGGTCATAACAATTATGAGAACCAAAACAGTTATGATGAGGGGACAAATCAAAATTGGCAGGATCACAGAAATTCCAATTTAGAGCGCGGGGACAACGTAGAAATCAGACCACCCAACCCAAGCAATAATTCGCGGCAATAAAGCCGACACACAAATTACGTTAACTTTGTTGGACAGGAAGACATTAGAGACACATTATCACAAGAAAATGATAACAGCGAAATTATGTATGCTCATCCAACTATAAAAATCTCGGTAGGAAATATCCTACTTTCAGCTGTACTTGATTCTGGCAGCCCTGTGAATGTAATTAACGAGGCAATGTTTAAGAAGTGTGAACAGGCATCTGCTTGTCCAACCTTGCCATTATTAAAGACCAAATTAAAGGGAGTCATTCAAGGAAAGAGTGTAGACGTACGCAATCAGACTTCTTTAGTTTTCAGGTGTCAAGGACACGAGTTTTCTGCAAATTTCTTAGTAGTCCCTCATTTATCAACAGAAATAATTTTGGGTGTGTAATTCCTACGTGAATATAAAGCAATGTTAAAATTTTGTAGTGCTGAAGTCATGTTATGAGTAAATCAAATGCTAGTTAGGCTTAAATTTCAAGGATGGTTAACAAAGGAGGATGAGGAAGTGACTTATCTGCATTTTCTCTTTCCACTTGAGGCACAACAATCAATGAATTTGTCTAATACACTCCTGGAAATTGAAATAAGAACACCGTGAATTCATTGTCCCAGGAAGGGGAAACTTTATTGACACATTCCTGGGGTCAGATACATCACATGATCACACTGACAGAACCACAGGCACATAGACACAGGCAACAGAGCATGCACAATGTCGGCACTAGTACAGTGTATATCCACCTTTCGCAGCAATGCAGGCTGCTATTCTCCCATGGAGACGATCGTAGAGATGCTGGATGTAGTCCTGTGGAACGGCTTGCCATGCCATTTCCACCTGGCGCCTCAGTTGGACCAGCGTTCGTGCTGGACGTGCAGACCGCGTGAGACGACGCTTCATCCAGTCCCAAACATGCTCAATGGGGGACAGATCCGGAGATCTTGCTGGCCAGGGTAGTTGACTTACACCTTCTAGAGCACGTTGGGTGGCACGGGATACATGCGGACGTGCATTGTCCTGTTGGAACAGCAAGTTCCCTTGCCGGTCTAGGAATGGTAGAACGATGGGTTCGATGACGGTTTGGATGTACCGTGCACTATTCAGTGTCCCCTCGACGATCACCAGTGGTGTACGGCCAGCGTAGGAGATCGCTCCCCACACCATGATGCCGGGTGTTGGCCCTGTGTGCCTCGGTCGTATGCAGTCCTGATTGTGGAGCTCACCTGCACGGCGCCAAACACACATACGACCATCATTGGCACCAAGGCAGAAGCGACTCTCATCGCTGAAGACGACACGTCTCCATTCGTCCCTCCATTCACGCCTGTCGCGACACCACTGGAGGTGGGCTGCACGATGTTGGGGCGTGAGCGGAAGACGGCCTAACGGTGTGCGGGACCGTAGCCCAGCTTCATGGAGACGGTTGCGAATGGTCCTCGCCGATACTACTGTGGAGACCTCACGCCCCACGTGTTGAGCAATTCGGCGGTACGTCCACCCGGCCTCCCGCATGCCCACTATACGCCCTCGCTCAAAGTCCGTCAACTGCACATACGGTTCACGTCCACGCTGTCGCGGCATGCTATCAGTGTTAAAGACTGCGATGGAGCTCCGTATGCCACGGCAAACTGGCTGACACTGACGGCGGCGGTGCACAAATGCTGCGCAGCTAGCGCCATTCGACGGCCAACACCGCGGTTCCTGGTGTGTCCGCTGTGCCGTGCGTGTGATCATTGCTTGTACAGCCCTCTCGCAGTGTCCGGAGCAAGTATGGTGGGTCTGACACACCGGTGTCAATGTGTTCTGTTTTCCATTTCCAGGAGTGTAGTTGCACAGATAACATCACTACGTTTTACTGTGAAACAGAACAACCCAATAGTGCAGAACAATTAATTAAAAGGAAAGTTTACCGAGACGAAGTAGATCCTAATGCAGGCACTGATGAGTTATTTGAAATATTACAAAAAATTGTGAAGTTTTTTCTCAAAAGACAGGAACAATACGTAACTTTCTTTATGAATTCAAGGTCAAGGAACATAATACATTTTTTGTACCACTATACGTCATCCCATTGACATACAGAGACAAAGTCAAAAAGGAAATACAATCCATGTTAGAGCAGGGAATCATCGAACCTGCTGTGAGTTCATATAACAGCCCATTACACGTGGTTAAGAAAAGGGATAATTCCATTAGACCGGTTCTTGATTCCAGACAAATTAACACAGTAATCCAACCTGAAACCGATGAACTAGATGAACTATTGCAAAAATTCCATGGAGTGAAGGTGATGTCATCTTTGGATTTACGAAGTAGTTTTTGGCAAATAGAATTAAATCCGAGATGTAGGAAATACACAGCTTTCCTCTGTTTTGGAAACTGTTACCAATTTCAGAAATTGCTAGTTGGTCTCAACGTTTCGTCAGCTGCATTTATCCGTGGTTTGAATACAATATTACCGACACACTTAAAAGACAGGATCACCACTTATGTTGACGACATTTTGATCGCAGAAAATTCATGGACAAAACACAACCAAGTATTAAGTGAATTATTACAAACATTTCGGGAACATGGCATTACAGTCAATTTAGAGAAATCAGACTTCGGTAGGACACAAATCAAATTTCTTGGCCACATTGTTAGAACAAAAGGCATTCTACCTGATCCAGAAAAATTAAATGCAATCAAAGAAATGCCCCTACCAACAAACAAGCGACAATTAAGAGGATTTTTGGGACTAATAAATTTTTATCATCGTTTTATTGGCCTACAGAGCTTGTCAACACCTAGAGTATGTCAACTAACAGGTAAGAACACAGTTTGGGACTGGGATCATGATGCTCAGAGTACCACGATTTGAAAACTGCACTACTGAATGCACCTTTATTGTCACATCCTGATTTATCCCTTGATTTTTGCCTTTCGACAGGTAGCTCAAGATCTGGGCTTGGTGTCCATTTGTTCCAAGAAGTTTTTGAAAATGGAATTCTTACTCAGAAAACTATAGCTTTTGCCAGTCGAGTATTAACAAAATCAGAGCGCAACTATTCAGTCACGGAGCTGGAAGCATTAGCCATAGTATGGGCGTTTGATAAATTTCGTTACTATCTGCAAGGCAAGCACACAAAAGTATACACCGACCGTCGGGCGTTACAATTTCTCATGTCAGCCACATTAAATCACGAGCGTTTAAAACGTTGGGCTTTGTTTCTTCAGAAATTTAACTTCACTGTTAAATATATTCCAGGTTCACAAAACATCATTGCTGATGCGCTTTAACGAGCACCTGTTGGTTTAGCTCAAAGTAACGAGGAACATTGCCTAGAAAATAATTAAAGCTTACTCTACATGCAGAAGGTTGCTTTTGAAAACTTCATTTCATCCTCATTAAGTGACATTGCTCGTGAACAAGAAAAGCATTCGATTTGGAAGGATATAAAAAGGAAGTGGGAGAGTAAGTCGCATCCTGCTATAAGACAGTTTTATATCATACGTGATAACATCTTATTCAGGCGCAGACGTCCTGACAGTCCTTCTTGGGTTTTAAGCATACCAGACAAACTTGTAAATAAACTCATTTGGTACGCACATCTCAGTTATGCCCACTTTGGTGCGAAGAAATGTTTTCAAAAATTACGAGACACACGTTATCTTTACAATATGGAAAAGAGAATCCGTAAAGTCCTGGCAATATGCAAGTTATGTCAGAAAGCAAAACCACCAACAGTGACACACAGAACACCACTATTTCCAATCATCCCAGTCAAATTAAAAGAGATGGCTGCCGTGGACATCTTCGGACCAGTAATAAGATCTAGACAAGGCCAATCATATGTTTTCGTAGCTGTTGAGCTTACTTCGAAATTTGTCTCATTCACACCTTTACGAAAAGCTATAGCAAAATCAGTTTCTACAGCATTCGTCAAGAATTTCTTGAAGGAAGTAGGGCACGTTGACAAGGTGATTTCTGACAATGGCCCACAATTCCGTTCCAACAGTTGGCTGAAAACCTTGCGACGCAGGAAAATTAAACCAGTATTTATATCGCGTTTTATGCCAACATGTAACACATCAGAACGTATCATGAAGGAGTTAGGTAAACTTTGCAGATTGTACTGCCATCGCCAACATAGAAACTGGGACGTACATTTATCCGATTTCCAAAACATTATTAATGAACTACCTAATGATTTCACTACCCTGCCTCCACTGCTTGTGTTAAAAAATAAACAGCCACCAGATAAGATAAAACAATTAGTAGCCTTCCCTGCACATTGACGTTTAAGACACCGTCAAGAATTTACAAGTAGGTCAAAAAGTATTGCTTGGATCACATCAACTACCTCATAAGGGAAAATATTTGAGTAGGAAGTTTTTCTTGGTGTATGAAGGACCCTTCCGTATACGACGCATTGCACACACAAACGCTGTGAAACTTGAAACAATACGAACACATAAATCGCGAGGTCTTCATCACTTATCACACATTAAAATTTTCAAGGAATAAGGCCTAGGGGGTTTACTGATCTTTAGTAAATAAATGTTTGGCAAGCATAGGTGCCCCAGCCGTTACAGTATATTCTTCCGATTTTAGTTTTCAGTACTGTTTCATAATCTTTGACTAACCTGTTTATCCATTAATCTTTTACTATCAATCTATCCTGTGTGAAAGACCAAGAATGAATGATTATGAATGATTTGTATTGTTTGAGAGAATGAGAACTTTGCAAAGGACATTTCTGACGAGAGGATTATACCAGCTGTTGACATCTTGCGATTGTTCACTTATTTGAAGGAAAATGCAAGAAATAACTATGTACGTTTTTAGGGAGAAATAATATGAAATAACAGAAATTGTTGACATTATCTTCAGGTAAAATATAGTGTATAAATGGCTCTGAATTGAGAAGGTATACTTGATGGGCAATAGTATAATTAGGAAAGATTCGAACTGACAGTTGTTCTGATTTATGAGGTAGTTTGAAGAGTGATGATTTATGTGGATGTGGATTTATTAGTTTGCCAGGTAAGGCGTATTAGGATTTATGGACCACTCATGATTAGTGTGACACAATGAGGGAGCACTTTGCAGACATTTATAGAACAAGAAAAGGTAAGAAAGATACACTTCTAAACGAAGAAACCCACAACGGTATTCTATGAAGGAAGATACAGCTTATACACATTTGCGTAAAATTTAAGTCACAGTAATGTTAAGGTAGAGTACACACTTACTTAAAATCTAAGTCACAGTAAAGTTAAGACATAGCTATGAGTCACGAAAGGAGTTCTAATGCAAATACACAGCAAAGTGTTGAATTTTGTGATGAATGAGTGCCAAGAATATATATATATATATATATATATATATATATATTTTTTTTTTGCTCTGTGAAATTGTGGAATGGTAAGAATGATAGTGTTGTTTCTCTTCTTATTGTTGTTAAGGTTGACTTTATTGCATTTCTTACAGGAAACATGATCGCAACTCAAGTTTTCTCCATTGCAGAAACGAAAGCACTTAACGTGACGTAATTTTGTGTAGTAGACGATATTTTCAGATCGGAGCGTAGCACGCTTACCGTTAAGGGTCGCGAGAAGAAAGACGTTCAAGAAACAGTCGGCCGTGACAAAAACACCGAGCTATGAGCTAGATAATTATGTCGTGCATTAAACGATTTCTTTTCTCTTTCCAGAGCGAAATGACTCTTACGCCAAGAGGCGAGAGTATCTGCCATATTTTATGAATGTGTAAATAGTTGTGTAACATAAGTCAATTTAATATTTATCTTGTGTTTTTCTATTTCAGGATTGTAATTTAGTGATGCAGTGCCGATTCCAGCACGAGGTTAATTGGAAGGTGATGATTTTTCTCTTGTCATGTCATAAATTTATTTCTTGTCACCTTGATGAATAAACCATTTCTTTCAGTTTCTACTGCACAGATGGAGGGGTTTTGTGTGTTGTATTTTTCAAACAATTTTTTTTATTATGTACTTTGTAGGTTGTTTCTTATTCTTGTTCTTTGTGACAGTCCAAGGTATGGCCACACAGATTCATACAAAGACTAGAGAGGCCTCCAAACAGAGACAATGAGGACTCCATATAAAAACAACTGAGACGCTATGCCAAAGACATTGACGTTTGACATAAGAAATATTGACAGTCATTACAGACTAATAATTATAAATTTGGTATATCTTAGTAATCAGAGAGTAAAAATTCTGACGCAAAGTCACGTAATTATTTACTAAATTTTGTACATATTCATGAACTGATTTGGCGAGCCATTAAGTAGACTTTTTCTAAATGATTCTGTAACTTTTATTATATATAATAGCATCACTATGGAATTACTTTTCTATTTGTAGGATTATTTAAATATTTTATAACCAAAATGTACATAACAATTATTGTAACAAATATTATAACATTCTTTTTCAACATCACTAGTAATGTAAAAATAGTAGGTAATTAGAGTTCGATGGCACAGGATTTATGCCTTGAAATTAAAATGATATTTTTTTGTGTGGTGCCACATTTGTAATGATTCGTGGTCACAATCAAAACTTTGTCACTGTTATTGGTCAAACTAATCGTAAGAAAATTAACTTGCCACCGTGTGGTGAGCCTCACATTATTCATGACTTGAGATATATGCCACAAATCTATAATTGCTGTGGCAGTAGAGTTAAAGAAAACATTTAAATGAGCTCAGAGCTCACATGCCTATTTATATGATATAATATTATTCCTTGCTTAACTTCTGTAATTATGTTACAGATATCGTATTTTAAAGAGAGAATCTATTTTCTATAAAATATGACGTTTCCAGGATACAGAAATACTCGACCGAGACTTGTACTACATAAGTTTGAGGAGGTACTTATGCAATAACGCAGTGACGTGTGGTTGTCAGTGGACACGACGTCCCTGAGTCTGCCAACACTGTCAAACTGTGTCATCCTGGGAGAATGGACGTTTCGTATGGTTGTCAGTGGACACAAGGTCCCTGAGTCTGCTTACGTTGTCAAACTGTCTCACCACAGGAAAATTTGACGTCAGGTGTGGTTGTCAGTGTATATGAAGTCCCTGAGTCTGCCTACACTGTAAATTAGCTGATGTCGGAATATTAGTGTGGTTGTCAGTGGATATGAGGTCCCCAAGTCTGCTGCACTTAAAACATGTAGACCTGTTTTCTTTTGACCAGAGGGAACTGCGAGCATAAAAACATAAAATATCATGTAGTCAGACCACTACTGATAAATGTCATGGAAACGTAAGTGCCCAAATGCAAAAAATAAAATATTACTTTTTTACTAGTTATTAGGTTATGTTAGCTTATTGAAGACTATTCAATGCTTAAGTAGCTACACATCCGTTACACATCTGTTAAAACTTATATGATCTTTTTTATCTACTTATGTAAGAAACTTGTTATATTTCCTTTGATGTTTTCTTATTACATACATACTAGGCTAGCAACATTTTCATATTACTTTTGTAAAAGGAGCCATGTTTTCTCCTTTCCAATCAATTAGGCAAGCAACATTTCTGCCATTTTGTATAAAATTTTAACATTTTTCTCTTGCCTATATGCCATGCAAGAAAATTTTCGTCTTTTTTTTAAAAAAAAGTTTACTTAGATGCTAAGCAAGAAATACTTTTAGTCATTGGACATAAATTGTAACATTTTTTTTCTCTTTGCCTAATTTTATCGTCGTTTTGTAAAAAATTTTACTGTTTGTTCCTTGCCAATATGTTAGGCAAGAATCACCCCGCAAAATTTTCAAAAATGAGGTTGGGGGTT
Organism: Schistocerca cancellata; assembly: GCF_023864275.1. Taxonomy (NCBI): domain Eukaryota; kingdom Metazoa; phylum Arthropoda; class Insecta; order Orthoptera; family Acrididae; genus Schistocerca; species Schistocerca cancellata. The sequence goes on along the minus strand of NC_064631.1, from coordinate 597,021,186 downwards.
ATGAGAGTTGGCAATACTCTCTTAGGATTTAAAGGTTGGCTACAGCGCGCATACACAAGCTCTGGAATCTAAGATATTGTTGTCGTGCCTCGCACCGCACGGATTAACTAGTGGCAGTTTGGAAGCCAGTGTAGGAGCCCGCCTGCGGTGGTGCGCACGTGTGTTGGGCGAGGGGTCGACGTCGAGCTGCCGTACTGCCGTGTCCGCCAGCAGCGACACAAGATTTGGTATTTAGTTGATATTTTTTATAATTTGCAGCGCGCTTATTAATTTAAAGAAAAGGGTTTGTGTATGTGCGTAGCAGCAGACGGTAATTTTGATAATGATAGGAGTTGAATTCTTAAGGGGAAACCATTGTTAGATTACGTATTAATTTTTGTCATTGATTTCTTTTGTAATTGCCAGGGAATTGTTTCACTATGTATTCAATTGAGATGTATTTCAGTCTGTCTCAAGAGTTTGATTAATTCGTAATATTGCTTTAATGCTACTGGAGGTAGATTTACAAACGATGTGATTGTTCAAATAGCTTCTAGCGTTTTGTTAATTGAATGAGAAAGAATCGCTTTCATAATATAGTTTTTTGCTTGGGTTATCATTTATCGAGTTTAGATTTGACCAAACCCTTTCTCTTGAATGATATGTAGTTGTAGTAAGCAGCGGCAGCCGCAGCAACAGCAGGAGCCGCCATACAGAACATGCATTGCACTCAGCATGAATAATAAGTTTTTTTATGTTTTTGTTAAATAAGGAATGCAGCAGATCAAGCAGTGGCAGCAGAAAGACCAAGTAAGTTATTTGTTGCGCACAGGACCAATAAAAGAAAAGAATAAAGTTTTGGCAATCTCTGTAATAGTAAAGTTAACAAGAGTATAAGCACGAGATTTTCAGTAGAAAACACGAGATAAGAAGATAGAGCTCACAACTTTCAACAGCATCTGTCCGGACTCTTCCCAACCACAAAGGAAGAGAGAGTAATCCTCTAATTCTGTTCACAGATTCGAGCTCCCCATGAACCATGGACCTTGCCGTTGGTGGGGAGGCTTGCGTGCCTTAGTGATACAGATGGCCGTACCGTAGGTACAACCACAATGGAGGGGTATCTGTTGAGAGGCCAGACAAACGTGTGGTTCCTGAAGAGGGGCAGCAGCCTTTTCAGTAGTTGCAAGGGCAACAGTCTGGATGATTGACTGATCTGGACTTGTAACAATAACCAAAACGGCATTGCTGTGCTGGTACTGCGAACGGCTGAAAGCAAGGGGAAACTACGGCCGTAATTTTTCCCGAGGGCATGCAGCTTTACTGTATGATTAAATGATGATGGCGTCCTCTTGGGTAAAATATTCCGGAGGTAAAATACTCCCCCATTCGGATCTCCGGGCGGGGACTACTCAAGAGGATGGCGTTATCAGGAGAAAGAAAACTGGCGTCCTACGGATCGGAGCGTGGAATGTCAGATCCCTTAATCGGGCAGGTAGATTAGAAAATTTAAAAAGGGAAATGTATAGGTTAAAGTTAGATATAGTGGGAATTAGTGAAGTTCTGTGGCAGGAGGAACAAAACTTCTGGTCAGGTGACCACAGGGTTATAAACACAAAGTCAAATAAGGGTAATGCAGGAGTAGGTTTAATAATGAATAGGAAAATACGAATGCGGGTAAGCTACTACAAACAGCATAGTGAACGCATTATTGTGGCCAAGATAGACACGAAGCCCACGCCTACTACAGTAGTACAAGTTTATATGCCAACTAGCTCTGCAGAAGACGAAGAAAATGAAGAAATGTATGATGATATAAAAGAAATTATTCAGATAGTGAAGGGAGACGAAAATTTAATAGTCATGGGTGACTGGAATTCGAGTGTAGGAAAAGGGAGAGAAGGAGACGTAGTAGGTGAATATGGATTGGGGCTAAGAAATGAAAGAGCAAGCCCCCTGGTAGAACTTTGCACAGAGCACAACTTAACCATAGCTAACACTTGGTTTAAGAATCGCGATAGAAGGTTGTATACATGGAAGAACCCTGGAGATACTAAAAGGTATCAGATAGATTATATAATGGTAAGACAGAGATTTAGGAACCAGGTTTTAAATTGTAAGACATTTCCAGGGGCAGATGTGGCTCACAATCTATTGGTTATGACCTGTAGATTAAAACTGAAGAAACTGCAAAAAGGTGGGAATTTAAGGAGATGGGACCTGGATAAACTGACTAAACCAGAGGTTGTACAGAGTTTTAGGGATAGCATAAGGGAACAATTGACAGGAATGGGGGAAAGAAATACAGTAGAAGAAGAATGGGTAGCTTTGAGGGATGAAGTAGTGAAGGCAGCAGAGGATCAAGTAGGTAAAAAGACCAGGGCTCTTAGAAATCCTTGGGTAACAGAAGAAATATTGAATTTAATTGATGAAAGGAGAAAATATAAAAATGCAGTTAATGAAGCAGGCAAAAAGGAATACAAACGTCTCAAGAATGAGATCGACAGGAAGTGCAAAATGGCTAAGCAGGGATGGTTAGAGGACAAATGTAAGGATGTAGAGGCTTATCTCACTAGGGGTAAGATAGATACTGCCTACAGGAAAATTAAGGAAACCTTTGGAGATAAGAGAACCACTTGCATGAACATCAAGAGCTCAGATGGAAACCCAGTTCTAAGCAAGGAAGGGAAAGCAGAAAGGTGGAAGGAGTATATAGAGGGTCTATACAAGGGCGATGTACTTGAGGACAATATTATGGAAATGGAAGAGGATGTAGATGAAGATGAAATGGGAGATACGATACTGCGTGAAGAGTTTGACAGAGCACTGAAAGACCTGAGTCGAAACAAGGCCCCCGGAGTAGACAACATTCCATTGGAACTACTGAAGGCCTTGGGAGAGCAAGTCCTGACAAAAATCTACCATCTGGTGAGCAAGATGTATGAAACAGGCGAAATACCCTCAGACTTCAAGAAGAATATAATAATTCCAATCCCAAAGAAAGCAGGTGTTGACAGATGTGAAAATTACTGAACAATCCGTTTAATAAGCCACAGCTGCAAAATACTAACACGAATTGTTTACAGACGAATGGAAAAACTGGTAGAAGCCGACCTCGGGGAAGATCAGTTTGGATTCCGTAGAAATACTGGAACACGTGAGGCAATACTGACCTTACGACTTATCTTAGAAGAAAGATTAAGGAAAGGCAAACCTACGTTTCTAGCATTTGTAGATTTAGAGAAAGCTTTTGACAATGTTGACTGGAATACTCTCTTTCAAATACTAAAGGTGGCGGGGGTAAAATACAGGGAGCGAAAGGCTATTTACAATTTGTACAGAAACCAGATGGCAGTTATAAGAGTCGAGGGACATGAAAGGGAAGCAGTGGTTGGGAAGGGAGTAATACAAGGTTGTAGCCTCTCCCCGATGTTATTCAATCTGTATATTGAGCAAGCAGTAAAGGAAACAAAAGAAAAATTCGGAGTAGGTATTAAAATCCATGGAGAAGAAATAAAAACCTTGAGGTTTGCCGATGACATTGTAATTCTGTTAGAGACAGCAAAGGACCTGGAAGAGCAGTTGAACGGAATGGACAGTGTCTTGAAAGGAGGATATAAGATGAAAATCAACAAAAGCAAAACGAGGATAATGGAATGTAGTCGAATTAAGTCGGGTGATGCTGAGGGAATTAGATTAGGAAATGAGACACTTAAAGTAGTAAAGGAGTTTTGCTATTTGGGGAGCAAAATCACTGATGATGGTCGAAGTAGAGAGGATATAAAATATAGACTGGCAATGGCAAGGAAAGCATTTCTGAAGAAGAGAAATTTGTTAACATCGAGTATAGTTTTAAATGTCAGGAAGTCGTTTCTGAAAGTATTTGTATGGAGCGTAGCCATGTATGGAAGTGAAACATGGACGATAAGTAGTTGAGACAGGAAGAGAATAGAAGCTATCGAAATGTGGTGCAACAGAAGAATGCTGAAGATTAGATGGGTAGATCACATAACTAATGAGGAAGTATTGAATAGGATTGGGGAGAAGAGAAGTTTGTGGCATAACTTGACCAGAAGAAGGGATCGGTTGGTAGGACATGTTCTGAGGCATCAAGGGATCACCAATTTAGTATTGGAGGGCAGCGTGGAGGGTAAAAATCGTAGGGGGAGACCAAGAGATGAATACACTAAGCAGATTCAGAAGGATGTAGGTTGCAGTAGGTACTGGGAGATGAAGAAGCTTGCACAGGATAGAGTAGCATGGAGAGCTGCATCAAACCAGTCTCAGGACTGAAGACCACAACAACAATATCAAATTCCAAGTAATTGGTGTTAAACAGAGAAAGAGAAGTCAATTAATTAAAAAGTCATCAATCTTAGCTACTCAATTAACGCTACGAAATTAATGTTCTCAAGTCCACAGACACTCCCGAGGTGTTTTCTACATAGAGGATCATCGATTGGAAGGAGCAGGATAATTTCAGTATTTCCCGTTTATTCAATGCCTAAAACGCCTAAGATGCCGAGGTATAGCTGGTTCCTTGGCCGTTATTTCGAATCTCGTTGAGGCATACAAGGTCTTCAGTGTTCTAGGAATTTGTGCCAGTTCATGCCACGCAACTTGAAGGCAAGAATTCGGCGTCTCCAGGGGTCCAGAACAGCGGGAAAGGTTACAGCTCCAACTTTTGTTAGGTTGGTTACAAGAAACTTTTCGTATACTGTTGAGGTGCACTGTAGCCCGTCGACGAGTCTTTAAATACAAGGGTTGTTCAGAAAGTAAGGAACGATTGATCGCGAAACGGAAACCACAGTGAAAATCAAAACTGTTCTCTTTGCACATTTAGCTACACTTTCCAGATATTTCTCTACATAGTCGCCGCTCCGACTTAGACATTTGTCGGGGCGTTATACCAAAATTTCCAACACCATCGTCATAGAATGCAGCAGTCTGTGCTTTCTGGTAATTCTCTACGCTGGTCTATAGCGCGTAACCTGAGCCCAAGTGTGGTCTAAGTATCCAGCGTTTCATGTGAACAGAGATGATACTCAGGGCGAGCCAATTAGAGCTGTGTTGTGGGTGATCGAACACTTCCCATCGAAAAGGCTGCAGGAGCGTCTTCACTGCCCTTGCAGAGTGCGGCTGAGAATCGCCATGAAGAAGGAAGTGCATGGCAGTTGTGTTAGGTGGGCTGCATTCATTAAGGCGAAGCCTCTCCGCGGGCCCTCCTACTTGGCGGGAAACATTGTTTTTCTGCCTAGAAACACAGTGCGCTCACAATTGAAAAGAGCGGCTTGAGGCGATCGACGGACATAATAGAGACACTACCCAAACTGTCTGTGAAAAGCTTCTTCAGATTTTCACAATGGTTTCCATTTCGCAACCGATCGTTCCTCACTCTCCGAATAGCCCTCGTAGTTGAGAGCGCATCTCTCCAGCCCATTGCATAACAGTAATTTAAAGGTACCGGTATGGCGAGTTTCATCGTGCAGCAGCGGTAAGACAGTAGGTCTGGTGGCAAGCCGTTTTGTTTTCCCCATTTACATGTTTAATTAGAGTATTAAAGGAGGTCTCTAGCAAAGGAATTCACTGTGTCAAGACTCGTAATTACAGAGACTGGGCGTACTACTTTAGAAAGCGTGATTCCTTTTTCTGTCTTAACTGCTGACGGCTTGCTTGTTTTCCTAAGTCTCTGGTGTCTGGGAAACGCAGAGCATGGTGGATTTGGGAGGGGGGTCGGACAGGCAGGAAAATACAGCTACGAAAAAGGTAGCTCTTTGTGGAAAACTCGGTCCGGCCTGCGAGCAGCTCTTTGTAACGTCGGTCTGGCGCCGAGGTGGTAAGGAGCTACGTGGTGTATTGTGCACTTTTACTGCAAGGGACTTGTAAGGTGTCAGGCAAATCCAACACCTTCCATGGAAACCCTGACATGATAAGCAAATCCAGTAGTATGTCACATAGCTCCGAATAAATCGTGGCATTAAATTAACCAAAGTAATACGAGTAACGAGTGAGCAAATGGAATACCACAGACTAACACAAGAATGCCTAAATGCATGTCATACCTTCCCACCATGAGACAGACGCAGTTCCGAGGGGAGAAACGAGAACAGAAGCCGAGAGCAGAACCGTGTTAAGCTGGAAGGCCCTATGATAAGGGACGGACGGACACCTACGTCGCCAGCTAACTGCTAGGACCACACCACCCGCAAGTTTTAGCGTGAGATTTTTTCGTGTCTCTGTTACGTCAAGACCACCCCCCAGCCAATGTTACAAGCTAGATCCCTCCAGAAGAACAGTATAGATCTTACAATAACACAAAAAGGGCTACACCACCTGCAAGTTTTAGCGTGAGACATTTTCGTGTCTCTGTTACGTTAGGACTACCCCCCAGCCCATGTTAAAAGATAGAGCCCTCCAGAAGAACAGTATAGATCTTACGATAACGCTAAAAGGACCACAGCAGCTGCAAGTTTTAGCGTGAGACTTTTTCGCGTCCCTGTTACGTTGCAAACTTTAAAAATCATTGCCCCACAACGAAAAGTATAACGTTTCTCATTGGATAGACAGAATTTTTGTAGGCGGAGCTTAAGGTTAACATTGAGACCCTGATTGCTCAGATGAAAACACAGCCAGATAGTTTTTTTTAAACCAGCTTCGGTAAATTGTAGTAAGGAGAAGTTAAGGGGAGTTGCTTCCGAGATGGTGAGGTGAGCGGAGCTATGCTGCCCGTCGCCCCCTGACGAACACCGACAAGGTAATGAACGCACGTGATGCCGCATTTTTGAGCGCATAAGGCTTCACTCAGAACTCTCATCTGTTACATCCCCTTTTTGCGTAATACTAGTGTCGATCGTCAATTAAAGCTCATGGTGTTCACATTTGCCACTGGAAGTAAAAATCTGAAACTCGATGATTTTTCTCTTATATTATTATTGAGAAGCCACATCAGCCACTGTAATTTAAGACAAGTTAAATAAGTAATTAAAGATAATTGAGGGTCACTGTAAACCATTTTGATAGTTTTCTCTCTTGTGAAACTTAATTTAAACCTAGATTATAGATGTGATATGGCATAGGTCATCCTTCGATCCATTGTAGAACTTGGAAACCCATTCAGGGAATATTCGTTCACATTTTTGTTGAACGCAGTTGGTTTTTACCATCCTGTATTAAAACATTTCCTTTTATCAATAGTGCAATTTATAAACGATGTTTTGTGAGTAGAATAAAATTTCCAATGGTAAACTTAACTGCTTTTTCGACGTTATTTTACCAGCTAACTAAAAATAGGAAAGCCTTGAACCCCTTCCACTAAATTTAGTTAGTATTAAGATTCCTTTACAGGGAGTGCAGTGGAGCTGACGCTGAAATCACTAAGTATTTGGTTATATCATCGCTAGTCTCACTGAACTCTTCTGAATTCTACATGTCATGTGTGGTCTGACGTCTCCTTACCAGCAACAGGTCCCAGGTTCAAACTAGTCAATTCCCTCAATTCCTCAGAGCGTCGTTACGCGAAAGTGGTAGGGAGACACTATATAGAACAAACAGACAGCACGCAGAATGTTTAGAGACTGACCGAAGGGCAAAACTCTGACTTGATCAGCTTTCTAACGACTGGAGAGAACCACATTCAGCTGTTTTTGAAAGCGCCTTTGCAAGTAGCCATCAGCCGTTTTCTCAAAGAACATAGTGAGCTGAAATAACGGCCCTAGCCTCGTAACTCTGTCGGTGTAAATTCTCAGCACCTCTGTAATAACGTTGGGAGGTAACGCAAAAAGTTGCTAATGGCAGAGCAGTCTGTAAGTTCAAAGTGATGGTACTGAAACTCCTGTTTCTTAGAAGTAGGGATTGCGCCGTGGTAAAAATTGCTGTTTGGAAGAGCGCACCGCAGCGCGTAGTGTGAAGCAGTCGCCCTCCCTTTCTGGCGGTGGCGCCGCTGTGGAAATCGCAGCTTTGGTGTCTTCCTCTGGTGGGAAAGGGGAAAGGTTGCCTGTTCACGTGCATTTAAGGGGCGCTATGAGCCCGCCAGTCGGTCAGTCTGGGGTCAGTCTCTCGTCCGCAGTTGTGAGGCAGTTAGTGTTTTATCTGTCGTCCGGAGTGCTAGTATGTCTTTCGTTCGGATCAGCCTTTAAAGCCGGCAAAATGAGAGTCCTTCCACTCCGCCAGTAAGAGAACTCAGCGAGTGGTCGCTCGGTCGGGGCTTAGTTCCTGCATCTGACTCTGCGCGTTAGGCCGCCAGTCTGCTCGAGTTTGCTCAGGCAATGGTCAAGGCGGCTGGATCGATTGGTCGGTCGGTCGCGCACTTAGACACAAGATGACTTGTCCGGCTTGAGCATCGGCGCATGTGAGGTCGCCACGTGAGTCCAGTGGGCCGCGCCGTACAGCGAGGGGGTAGTGGCTTCGCGGCCGAGACGAGAGCAACAGGAGTCAACCCACGACATCGGTCTGGCCGGTGCGAGCTGCGACGCCGTGAGACGGGAGATCGGCGCGCCTTCCTGCGTCCGTTGAAGCGGCTAGCAGCGGACGGTTCGGGAGAGCGATCTGGGGGTGCTGCGCCAGGTCTTCTCCAGAAATCACTGTTTATTAGAAGTTAAGTGATTGATGATATGTTGTTTTATTAACTTGTTAAATTCTACTTGTTTTCTTGGTGAGGTCACCAGCCGTTTGGTTTTGGGATCGTCCCACCATTCTTCTCCGTTTGCCCAACCGCGGGAAGGTGGTTGTTTATGAATTGGGTGGTCCGTTTTTCCTTTGTGGAGTAGGGGCGGGTTAGAGCAACCTGTGGTTCGGATTGTTCGGTTATCTCCCTATTAATATACCGTACGTTGGTAGCTGCCTCTGTCATATTTGTCGGATTTTGTGTTAACGAATTTATTGCTTGGAGTGTAACGGCCTAATTCCTGAAATATGTTTTGATCTTGCCTATCATCTTGAGAGGCGGTATCTGTGTACTGTAGAGCACGTTAACTTGTTTGGCCAACCTTTTACAATTTTATATAAGATTGCATTTCATGGGCTTTTATTTAAACGGCCATTTTAGTATATAAAGTTGCCACCCTTTCACCGTAAGACTTTTCTTAGAAGTTAAAATCAAGTTTCACCTTCGATGGCAAAGTTAGTATTTTAATTTTAGTGTTTTGTACCATTTCCATCCCTCCTACGGGGTGCATAGTTTGTGTGCTTGTGTGAATTGTTAAAACTTTTAGTTTAAAGTAATCTGTGTTGCCGATTTGCATCAGTGTAGTCTTTCAAAGGTTGTTGTGAGCGGTCGTAAGTACGGCCGTGTCAAAAGGGAGCGGCAAGGTTCTCAAAGCTCATACAGTCAAAAATTTGTTTCTCTCTGCCTCTGAATAAATTGTAACTTTATATTTAGAGGGCGCTTTATGATTATAATTTTAAATCTGTTTCTTTACAAAAAAAGGGTTTAGGCACCATTAAAGTGAATAAATTACCATTTGTTTAAAAGGAATTTGCTTATGATTTCATCTGGCAACTACTTCCATTCTTACTTAGTGTGATTAAATGTGTTAATGTTCTTGATGAATCGCTAGTAAACAAAATAAATTCTTACGAATATTTTTTGAAAATTCCGAATCTCCATTGGATTTGTTCAGAGACTCGTTGTCTGGCAAGATTTTCGGTGACAAGGGGCTGCACGCGGTTGGAGCTGCGGTCTCCGCACTTTTTACAATTGGTGTACGTTGGCGGGAGGCTGTAAGAGCCTGAAAATGTGCGTGGAGGGGGCGGATCGACCTCCAGGCTCCACGGAGAGAGGTTGAGCTTGGCCCTGTGGGGTTGAGTTAGACATCTGAGATTGAGTGTAACGCTGTGTCTTGTCGGACACATTCCACGTTTCGAACGTCGGTTTGAGACGATGTCCGGAGTTGGCTCCTGCACAGATATCCAGTGTTCGAAGCCGAGACGGCGGCATCGTCTTATGCGGCAGAGCCAGTAACACATCAGCAGCGTCATTTCATCTCACGATGAGCGCAATTCGCAGCAATAGCGCGTAGAGCAACTCTGAGTCGTCCACTAAGTTTTATGTCACAGACGAGTTTCTGTCTCAAATCCACAGTAGCTCTGTTGGATGCATGTGGTTTACCTGTTATTCATTAGATATCCAGGGCCTGTAACTAATCGTTATATTTAGTGTAGTTGATCTAAAGATCACAGGGTTTGCAGTGAGTCAGTATTCTGTTACAAGGGCCTAGTTATTCAAGAGAGAGATAACTGAGTGAGCAGTGAACACACAGTCACTTTGTACACTCCTGGAAATTGAAATAAGAACACCGTGAATTCATTGTCCCAGGAAGGGGAAACTTTATTGACACATTCCTGGGGTCAGATACATCACATGATCACACTGACAGAACCACAGGCACATAGACACAGGCAACAGAGCATGCACAATGTCGGCACTAGTACAGTGTATATCCACCTTTCGCAGCAATGCAGGCTGCTATTCTCCCATGGAGACGATCGTAGAGATGCTGGATGTAGTCCTGTGGAACGGCTTGCCATGCCATTTCCACCTGGCGCCTCAGTTGGACCAGCGTTCGTGCTGGACGTGCAGACCGCGTGAGACGACGCTTCATCCAGTCCCAAACATGCTCAATGGGGGACAGATCCGGCGATCTTGCTGGCCAGGGTAGTTGACTTACACCTTCTAGAGCACGTTGGGTGGCACGGGATACATGCGGACGTGCATTGTCCTGTTGGAACAGCAAGTTCCCTTGCCGGTCTAGGAATGGTAGAACGATGGGTTCGATGACGGTTTGGATGTACCGTGCACTATTCAGTGTCCCCTCGACGATCACCAGTGGTGTACGGCCAGTGTAGGAGATCGCTCCCCACACCATGATGCCGGGTGTTGGCCCTGTGTGCCTCGGTCGTATGCAGCCCTGATTGTGGCGCTCACCTGCACGGCGCCAAACACGCATACGACCATCATTGACACCAAGGCAGAAGCAACTCTCATCGCTGAAGACGACACGTCTCCATTCGTCCCTCCATTCACGCCTGTCGCGACACCACTGGAGGCGGGCTGCACGATGTTGGGGCGTGAGCGGAAGACGGCCTAAAGGTGTGCGGGACCGTAGCCCAGCTTCATGGAGACGGTTGCGAATGGTCCTCGCCGATACCCCAGGAGCAACAGTGTCCCTAATTTGCTGGGAAGTGTCGGTGCGGTCCCCTACGGCACTGCGTAGGATCCTACGGTCTTGGCGTGCATCCGTGCGTCGCTGCGGTCCGGTCCCAGGTCGACGGGCACGTGCACCTTCCGCCGACCACTGGCGACAACATCGATGTACTGTGGAGACCTCACGCCCCACGTGTTGAGCAATTCGGCGGTACGTCCACCCGGCCTCCCGCATGCCCACTATACGCCCTCGCTCAAAGTCCGTCAACTGCACATACGGTTCACGTCCACGCTGTCGCGGCATGCTACCAGTGTTAAAGACTGCGATGGAGCTCCGTATGCCACGGCAAACTGGCTGACACTGACGGCGGCAGTGCACAAATGCTGCGCAGCTAGCGCCATTCGACGGCCAACACCGCGGTTCCTGGTGTGTCCGCTGTGCCGTGCGTGTGATCATTGCTTGTACAGCCCTCTCGCAGTGTCCGGAGCAAGTATGGTGGGTCTGACACACCGGTGTCAATGTGTTCTTTTTTCCATTTCCAGGAGTGTATTTCAATATTGTTACCTCACTACAGACTTGATTTATGTATTATATGAATATCGACTTTCCATATGAATAAATTAAGGTTCAGTTACTCGATGTTTATATTTAGCACCTATCACTGACATTAGAGTGGATTTTATGACATATTGCTTGTGAAGAGTGATAGCTTTAGGGGGCTACAGATAGCGTTACTGAATTGTACTCTGTATGTTGATTACAGGACTTTTATTGAAAGGAAATGGAAGGATTTAATGTAAATTTCTGGACCAGATAGTCAACCTCACGCATACATGTCATTTTGCACAGTGACCTCTATTTTGTGACAAGTGTTGTCTTCCATTACCTTGGGAGCAACCTTTTGTTAACCATTCTCGAGTTGCTCAGATGTTTACAATTACGATGCACGCTGAAACTGCTCTGATTGCGTCTATGCTGTAGTTACGGTTGCAGGGCAAGAGACCAGCGCAGCAAATCGGCATATGGCGCCCGTAAGCTCTATTGTCTGCTGTTACAGTGACGGAATCCTTGCTCCATGACTAGCCTCTTTGTTACAGCGATTCATATTATTGTACTTTGCGATCCCTCTAGGTACCGGTCTTTATACTGAAGACATTATTATTCGTCCAAGCTTTTGTTATTTTGATTTGTCCTACAGCAAGTCCATTACTCGTCTATCGACTGCTTTATTGTGAGTGATACGTCAGGAAAGTTGTGAAAGGGCCACCTCTCATGTGTCCATTTCTGAGTACATGCATTGACAGACGATACTGACTTTCACTGCTTTGTAGGGCCCTGCTGTACCTTTAATTAATTCTTTACTAGAAGACGAAACACCTGCTGTTAGAAACGAAGTCCTTGGTATAGAAGATCATCAGGTGACCTGCTAGGGAACAAAGACACGCGATATAATTAATTCAGACTCTTTGACCGAGCGAGGTGGCGCAGTGGTTAGACACTGGACTCGCATTCGGGAGGACGACGGTTCAATCCCGCGTCCGGCCATCCTGATTTAGGTTTTCCGTGATTTCCCTAAATCACTCCAGGCAAATGCCGGGATGGTTCCTCTGAAAGGGCACGGCCGACTTCCTTCCCCATCCTTTCCTAATCCGATGAGACCGATGACCTCGCTGTCTGGTCTCCTTCCCCGAAAACCACCACCATCAGACTCTTAAGAGGAGAGATCAAAGAGACAGCCGCCATAGCCACAGCTGTTCATCTAATGAACCAACACACACGCTACAAAGAGATGGAAGGAATGTTGCACTTTCTAGTGAAGCATCTGCGAATGCCTGGAGTCGTCATTAATTAGATACATTTGTTAATGTTGTTAGTTTCAGTTTTAGTCTTATTAGTATTTGTGTATAGGTTTATTTTGTGTAAGCACACGCATTACACACAAACAGAAATTTCTTTAGCAGTGGTCAGCGTGTCTGCCTGCTAAGCAGAGGACCGTGGTTCCATTGCGGGTACTACCACGGATTTTTCCTTGCTGGGAAGACTGGAGCGGCTGCAGTCGCCCGGCCAGTTGAGAAGCTACTTGACTGCGAAGTGGTGGCTCCAAGACCGAGAAAGCCGACAACGGCCTCGAGGGCAGTGTGCTGAATCCACGCCCCTCCACAGCGCATTCAATGAAGCCATTGGCAAAAGATGGTACGGCGGTCGGTCGGTCACGATAGGCAAGTCAGGCTCAGAGTGCGGAGTTAAGCTTGCTTGTCTGAGACAGTAGGCAATGTTGTTCCAGCAAAGAATTTAAAACATTTCCAGGCTTGTGGTCCTGAACAAAGTTTTCGTGAGGTTGCCCTGGTTTTTTAAGTCAAATGCCGGAACTTGTAACTCACTTCCAATTATTGCCAATTGGGAAACCCCTTGACCCACTACCAGCTCGCCTGGTACTGGCTTAAACTATCGGATACTCTATAACGGGCCAGAATTCCTTGGAGTAGAGAATGACAAATATACCGGGTGATCAAAAAGTCAGTATAAATTTGAAAACTGAATAAATCACGGAATAATGTAGATAGAGAGGTAAAAATTGACACACTTGCTTGGAATGAAATGGGGTTTTATTAGAACCAAAAAAAATACAAACGTTCAAAAAATGTCCGACAGATGGCGCTTCATCTGATCAGAATAGCAATAATTAGCGTTACGAAGTAAGAAAAAGCAAAGATGATGTTCTTTACAGGAAATGCTCAATATGTCCACCATCATTCCTCAACAATAGCTGTAGTCGAGGAATAATGTTGTGAACAGCACTGTAAAGCACGTCCGGAATTATGGTGAGGCATTGGCGTCGGATGTTGTCTTTCAGCATCCCTAGAGATGTCGGTCGATCACGATACACTTGCTACTTCAGGTAGCCCCAAAGCCAATAATCGCACGGACTGAGGTCTGGGGACCTGGGAGGCCAAGCATGACGAAAGTGGCGGCTGAGCACACGATCACCACCAAACGACGCCCGCAAGAGATCTTCCACGCGTCTAGCAATACGGGGTGGAGCGCCATCCTGCATAAACATCGTACGTTCCAGCAGGTGATTATCAGCCAGACTGGGGATGATGCGATTCTGTAACATATCGGCGTACCTCTCACCCGTCGCGGTAGCAGTTTTGCTGTCCAGCACCATCTGTCGGACATTTTGTGAACTTTTTTTTGGTTCTCATAAACCCCATGTCATTCCAAGCATGAGTGTCCATTTTTACCTCTCTATCTACATTATTCCGTGGTTTATTAAGTTTGCAAGTTTATACTGACTTTTTGATCACCCGGTAGAACAAAATGTACAGTGCTATCGTCTGAAGTACCTGCTATGTAAAGTTAGTAGCCACAGATTCATTTAATTACGCCGAGAGGAAAAAAAAACCAGGAGCCACAGCACGGTCGTCTGTGTTTTCTCGCTATTGTCCCTCGGAAGCGCCGCCGTTTTCCCAGCAGGCGGCTCACAAGTTGTTCCTGGCTGCTGGTCACGTGGGCGGCGTTAGCAGCACGCGCCACGTGTGTTTTCCCACGCTGCGGCAGAGACGTTAACATTCGGCGTGGCCGGCCGCTGGCGGCTGGTAGCAGCAGCCCACGTGTCAGAGGCGGTCCCTCAGAAGCTGGAATACCAAGAGCCGCGCCGGGTTGCGCAACTCGGCGGCAGACAGCGCCATCCCGACACCACGCTGCTTTGTCTCACCACTTTGCGTGGGGCAGGCGCTGCCGCATGCGCACGCTCTGTGCTGTGGTCGCGCCCCATGCTCACCGCATTACATTCATCTGAAGAATGATCACGACGTGAGCAAACACCTGGACGGCGAATGGTCGGCGGACACGTTCTCGTGTGTTGTTACGCCACTGCAAGCAGACCCTAATTATTCATCAGATATTTTATGTTATACTACGGCTAATGAAACTTTAAGACGTCCTGAGGCATAAACGGCCAGCGATGGTTTTGTTCACTAATATGATAAATGCTTAATCGTGTACATGGGGTATCAAAAAGAATCATCCGATTTGATACGTCTATATTTCTGAAAATAATAAGCATTGAAACGTCCCCTTAGAAAAATTAGTGAATTACTGTGCTGGTAAACGCCTTACGTTATTTGATTTTCAAACAGGTGAGCAAAACTGAACGTACTCAGACATTTCTCTCTTTACTTATGCTGATCATCAGTAAACTAACACACAATATTTTTAGCGCAACGTAATCTGACTTTTAATAATCCCTACAAAATAATGGTCCCGACTAACAATAACCTATACCTTTCATGAATCACTTACCTCACAAAAATTTTCGTTACTCGAAGTACTGCAATACAGCGAGCGCCAATACTGCCAGCTAAATAAAAGATTCTAACTACTGAAGCCAGTAACTACTGATAGGCATAGTTAGCAAATCAAAGATTTTGATAAAGAACAAACAATGTATTTACCTTAATAGTGTTCAAAAAGAATATAATAATTCCAATCCCAAAGAAAGCAGGTGTTGACAGATGTGAAAATTACCGAACAATCAGTTTAATAAGCCACAGCTGCAAAATACTAACACGAATTCTTTACAGACGAATGGAAAAAACTAGTAGAAGCCGACCTCGGGGAAGATCAGTTTGGATTCCGTAGAAATACTGGAACACGTGAGGCAATACTGACCCTACGGCTTATCTTAGAAGCTAGATTAAGGAAAGGCAAACCTACGTTTCTAGCATTTGTAGACTTAGAGAAAGCTTTTGACAATGTTGACTGGAATACTCTCTTTCAAATTCTAAAGGTGGCAGGGGTAAAATACAGGGAGCGAAAGGCTATTTACAATTTGTACAGAAACCAGATGGCAGTTATAAGAGTCGAGGGACATGAAAGGGAAGCAGTGGTTGGGAAGGGAGTAAGACAGGGTTGTAGCCTCTCCCCGATGTTATTCAATCTGTATATTGAGCAAGCAGTAAAGGAAACAAAAGAAAAATTCGGAGTAGGTATTAAAATCCATGGAGAAGAAATAAAAACTTTGAGGTTCGCCGATGACATTGTAATTCTGTCAGAGACAGCAAAGGACTTGGAAGAGCAGTTGAACGGAATGGATGGTGTCTTGAAGGGAGGATATAAGATGAACATCAACAAAAGCAAAACAAGGATAATGGAATGTAGCCAAATTAAGTCGGGTGATGTTGAGGGTATTAGATTAGGAAATGAGACACTTAAAGTAGTAAAGGAGTTTTGCTATTTGGGGAGCAAAATAACTGATGATGGTCGAAGTATAGAGGATATAAAATGTAGACTGGCAATGGCAAGGAAATCGTTTCTGAAGAAGAGAAATTTGTTAACATCGAGTATAGATTTAAGTGTCAGGAAGTCATTTCTGAAAGTATTTGTATGGAGTGTAGCCATGTATGGAAGTGAAACATGGACAGTAAATAGTTTGGACAAGAAGAGAATAGAAGCTTTCGAAATGTGGTGCTACAGAAGAATGCTGAAGATTAGATGGGTAGATCACGAAACTAATGAGGAAGTATTGAATAGGATTGGGGAGAAGAGAAGTTTGTGGCACAACTTGACCACAAGAAGGGATCGGTTGGTAGGACATGTTCTGAGGCATCAAGGGATCACCAATTTAGTATTGGAGGGCAGCGTGGAGGGTAAAAATCGTAGGGGGAGACCAAGAGATGAATACACTAAGCAGATTCAGAAGGATGTAGGTTGCAGTAGGTACTGGGAGATGAAGAAGCTTGCACAGGATAGAGTAGCATGGAGAGCTGCATCAAACCAGTCTCAGGACTGAAGACCACAACAACAACAACAACAAGTGTTCAAAAGTCATAATATATATATCAGTTCACGACATCTAGTCTTACAAATTTACTGTCTCTGATGGACACACGTCCAGATCATCCGCTCTCAAAATTCCGCCCTCTCTCTCCCCACATCCACCACTGCTGACGGCTCACCTCCAACTGCGCAACGCTACGCGCTGTTCACATCCAACTGCCCAACACCAGAATAGTAAACAACAATGCAAACCAGCCACAGACGGCACACAGCGCAGCCAGTGATTTTCATACAGAGCGGTACGTGGCGTTACCAAAAAAAAAAAGAACCTAAACAGCCTACTTACAGCATATACAATAAATTTTGTTTCTTGATGAACGGGAAACTCGAAAAGATTTTTTTCATGCCTTTCATAGGTGTTCAATATGCCCCCCTTGAGATTCACAGCATACGTCAATGCGATGTTCAGACTGTTCTCGCGCTGCATCGAGCATGTCTTGAGTTGCTGCTCCCACACACAGCTGCTGTTAGGCGATGTCTCAGTTCATTCATTGTTGTCAGTAACGGAGGAGAACAAAAGAGTTTTTTATAACTCCCCCTCCTACACAGGAAATGTTCACCTACAGTCAGATCCAGTGACCTTGTAGGATAGTAGTGTAAGTCTGAACATTTGGTCCAGTGCCACCTATCCATCGTTTAGTAATCCTTCGATTTAAAAATTCCCGCACTTCCAGATGCCAGCGTGGCGATGCCCTATCCTGCTGGTAAATGAAGTCGTTCGAATCAGTCTCCAACTGCGGGAAAAGAAAGCATATCGAGATATGTACTTCTCAGCGAAGAAAAATGGACCATACACCTTTTCCTGTGAAACTGCACGAAACTCCCTCTCACGTTGTACAACTTCATGTGGCTGAAATTCAGATGGCTCCAAGCACTATGGGACTTAACATCTGAGGTCATCAGTCCCCTAGACTTAGAACTACTTAAATCTAACTAACTTAAGCACATCACACACTCATCCATGCCCGAGGCAGGATTCGAACCTGCGACACCGTAGCAGCAGCGCGTTTCCGGACTGAAGCGCCTAGAACCGCTCGGTCACAGCGGCCGGTCATGTGGTTGTTCCGTGCCCCATATTCTCACACTATGACGGTTCGCCTTTCCATTTAAATGGCATGTTGCCTTGTCACTAAACACTAAGCGTGAAAGAAAACTGTCATCCTCCATCTTGCCAAGAACGAATTTACAGAACTCCAGACTTTTTGATTGTCTCAGCGAACAGATTTCCGCGATCTCCTTATGGAATCTGTCGTGGATGCGTTCGAGGTTTGCGTCAGACACTCGGGGACGGCCCGGCGATTTTCCTTTACACAAACGACCTGATTCTCTGTGCTGTAGGAGGATCCACACCATACCTAGTACGCTGAACAGTCACGCTGAACAGTTATTACTGACCCCTACTGCGCAAAATGTAGAACACAAAATGCTGTCTGTTGTCCCGACACCATTTTTACTAGAACTGAAGTGGGCGCACACTGCTGCTACCTAGTGGGAACCATGTAAAACTTGAGAATTTGCTCTTTCCAACAACACACCGTCAGGTGGCTTGCGGGATATGGATGTGGATGTAGATGTAGAGTACGTTGTTCACGCACATATCTCAAGTAACATAATAGTTACGATTTTTTTAAAATCAGATGATTCTTTTTGATACGGCCTGTATTTATTATTTCAAATCTGTGTTCAGTAGCATTTCACTGAACGATTCTGTGCACGTTATGATAGTTCTGATCGGTACATGTCGGTTTCGTTTGTAAAAACTCCCTCTATTTCTTCTTTGAACATGAAATGCCGAAAGGCTTAAGCTTCCATCATATTTTGCGTAAATTTAGAAAACGTGGTATAATATCGGTATAAAAATATCGCTGAATGTACACAGTAGTGGTCGGAGGGTGGATAGTGCTTTGTGATCTTGAACAGGAGTGTTCAGTTGTACACGTTGGCGGAAAACTGATAGTTATCTATGTTTATGAGAACACATCCGTCACTACCGGTAAAGCAACTTGCATCCGAGTTTAGTAGTTTCTAAGCTAAAAGATGGTTTTTGCGTGGTCCCTTGAGGAACGTATTATTACCTGAGTATTAATGTATATTAATTTATCACTTTTAAAATTTAAATGGCATTTTAAGTTTTATTATTTATCTGCTGTTTGTCGAGATTATTAATTATCTGCAGGTGTCATGCATGGTTAGTGTGATCTGCTTCCGAATGTTTTATTTGAATACTTTTGATCCGAATGATTTCAGTGCTTGAGCATTTTCAAATACCTCTCTGTGAGAAGTGTTAAAGCAATTGGAAATAGGTTAAACGAAATATTACTAACATTCAGTTGTGTAATGTCGAACAGAAACAAGTAAGCTTCCACACGATTATCGGCTGTTGTTCACATCACTGCGGGCTTGATGCAACGGCCTCCCTTTTTGCATGATCCGATAAAGCGTTGTGCGTTGGGTTATCACATCAGGGTTGTTTTTAAGATAAATAGACTAGACTACAGATCCGATCTCTTCGTGTAGCTGAGGCCAGCAGTATTAAAAATGTTTCAGCATCTAGACACTGATCCAACAAAAATGAATCGGTTATCACTTCCTAATAATCGCAATAATTGCCGCTGTCATACAATAGCAAAAGCACAGTTATTGGAGATAAAAAGTAAAGCAAAGGAAAAGAGCAATATGGCAACTAAACTCCATTGTCTGGAACAGCAATATAAAAACAGCAGGAAGCAAATAGCGTTTTAATCTACAGGGCTATTACAAATGATTGAAGCGATTTCATAAATTCACTGTAGCTCCATTCATTGACATATGGTCACGACAGATACGTAGAAAAACTCATAAAGTTTTGATGTGACTTCTGAAATATCGTGGCAGAATGTCGACGGGATCCGGCTGCATACCCGGAAATTATTAGAAAAAGTCATAAAGTTTTGTTCGGCTGAAGCCGCACTTCAGGTTTCTGCCGCCAGAGCGCTCGAGAGCGCAGTGAGACAAAATGACGACAGGAGCCGAGAAAACGTATGTCGTGCTTGAAATGCACTCACATCAGTCAGTCATAACAGTGCAACGACACTTCAGGACGAAGTTCAACAAAGATCCACCAACTGCTAACTCCATTCGGCCATGGTATGCGCAGTTTAAAGCTTCTGGATGCCTCTGTAAGGGGAAATCAACGGGTCGGCCTGCAGTGAGCGAAGAAACGGTTGAACGGCGTGCGGGGAAGTTTCACACGTAGCCCGCGGAAGTCGACGAATAAAGCAAGCAGGGAGCTCAACGTACCACAGCCGACGGTTTGGAAAATCTTACGGAAAAGGTTAAAGCAGAAGCCTTACCATTTACAATTGCTACAAGCCCTGACACCCGATGGCTTTGAATTTTCGGCGCGGTTGCAACAGCTCATGGAAGAGGATGCGTTCAGTGCGAAACTTGTTTTCAGTGATGAAGCAACATTTTTTCTTAATGGTGAAGTAAACAGACACAATGTGCGAATCTGGGCGGTAGAGAATCCTCACGCATTCGTGCAGCAAATTCGCAATTCACCAAAAGTTAACGTGTTTTGTGCAATCTCACGGTTTAAAGTTTGCGGCCCCTTTTTCTTCTGCGAAAAGAACGTTACAGGACACGTGTATCTGGACATGCTGGAAAATTGGCTCATGCCACAACTGGAGACCGACGGCGCCGACTTCATCTTTCAACAGGATGGTGCTCCACCGCACTTCCACCATGATGTTCGGCATTTCTTAAACAGGAGATTGGAAAACCGATGGATCGGTCGTGGTGGAGATCATGATCAGCAATTCATGTCATGGCCTCCACGCTCTCCCGACTTAACCCTATGCGATTTCTTTCTGTGGGGTTATCTGAAAGATTCAGTATTTAAACCTCCTCTACCAAGAAACGTGCCAGAACTGCGAGCTCGCATCAACGATGCTTTCGAACTCATTGATGGGGATATGCTGCGCCGAGTGTGGGAGGAACTTGATTATCGGCTTGATGTCTGCCGAATCACTAAAGGGGCACATATCGAACATTTTTGAATGCCTAAAAAAACATTTTGAGTTTTTGTATGTGTGTGCAAAGCATTGTGAAAATATCTCAAATAATAAAGTTATTGTAGAGCTGTGAAATCGCTTCAATCATTTGTAATAACCCTGTATTTTTGAGACTATAGTTGCATATGGTGTCTCGTGGTAACTGAGTGAGAGAAGGGCAGATAGAGACTATTGGCACTGGAGATGAAGTTTGGGAAAAGAAACTGTGGCATTTCGAGAATGTACCAGCTGAAGAATAATAAATGGAGTGGCCCAAGTCAAGGGAGGGGTTGCGGTTAGATCAAGCGTACGTTGCGAGTATCTGAGCACCCTGTTACAGACGGATATGTACTGAACATGGCAGCAATTCACACCGTAACCGACTTCAAACAGGGGAAGATAATCTGTGCTTGACGCATGGATCATAGCAGTTCGGTGATTACTAAGATTTCAGGTTTCAGAGATACAAAGCGTCGACGGCACATCCTCCATATCGAAGAGACAATGTTTCCATACGCATAAACCGCCGCCCAGGATGCCTACAGATATCTGACTAACGGACATCACTCTGCCTCGACAGAAACACAAGGGGCGAGTGACGTTCTGCTGCGAGCCGCATCGCCGCAGATCTGTGTGCAGCCAGGAGCCCATTTCTAGCAGGGCTAATTGGAGACGGAATACACAGCGAAGGCGTCAACAGCCTTCGACCGACATCGTACAAAGTGCGTCCCCGTGACTTACGACCACTCAGCGTACAATAAGAGAAATTAGGAGAGTCAGTAACACAATAAGCGGTACCTTTCTTCAGTTTCAACATTTCGTTGACAGGGAACGGCAACTTCATTTGAATTCATTAAAGCGTTTATTAATGGTTCTCTCAGTTTCATTTCGGCTTGTAGCAGACATGTGTGGATTGTAGCATTCTTCTGGCTAACATTTATAGAGCATGTATTGTCGCTCTATGTTTATTTTTAAGATCAGGCACTGTCAGTGGAAACTCAGTGGGCCAGGCTTTAAAATGTACCTATTAGGGTTCGAAATGCGCCGCCTAATAAAAAAATTACAACTGTTGACAGAACCATTAATAAACGCTTTAAGGAATGAGGGTTACAATAGCAACTAGTGCGGGTCAGTCATCCAGAAGTGACGGCAGCAGCAGACAACACCACTCACTATGAGATGATAGTATGTCAATCATTGCTGACCTGTTTCGCTTTTGAATTAATATTGTAAAATTCAGAAGAAAGAAAAGCACTCAAACATACTCTCCTACTTTGGTAATAACAATACACATAATAAGTCATCATTCGGATTTCAAAAGTGCTGCCGAATGGATGATGCTGTTTACACTTTTACAGGGATTAGGTTTAAAGAGAGCACTATAATCCGTTCATCATAAGAATAAACCTGATGTAAACATTGCACTATGTATTCTTCAGCGTTTGCTGGAACCTCATTGGATTTCCATTCACGTGGGACTGCTACCACGCTGTCTCGAGTCCTGTCAAGTACGATAATAAAGGTGCATTTTGTGTTGTGCGTTACGCGCACATCGACTTAGCGATAACACGGGACAACAGCTTTACCGGCGTATTTAACTTGGACTGCACTGGCCGGCCAGGGTGGCCGAGCGGTTCTAGGCGCTACAGTCTGGAACCGCGCGACCGCTATGGTCGCAGGTTCGAATCCTGCCTCGGGCATGGATGTGTGTGATGTCCTTAGGTTAGTTAGGTTTAAGTAGTTCTAAGTTCTAGGGGACTGGTGACCTTAGAAGTTAAGTCCCATCGTGCTCAGAGCCATTTTTATTGGACAGCTCTGGCCGGTCAGCTGCTACAGCTAGCCGGTAGTGACGTGGCCAGCTGCAGTTCATACGTAAAAAGAAACGAGCAAGACAACTTCGATTGTCTTTTAATTTTCAACCCTCCATCGGTCGCATCCTTTTCGTAACTTCGTTCAGTCGCAATGCGCCAAGAAATCTCACATTTCAAATTGCAATAATTCCCATCTCGTTTTGGATAGGGTGGATATCCCTTTGTATTAATCTTCTTTAGATCTAGATTAAGAGATTAAAAAAATAATTGAAGGAATGAAGATTTTTATTGCCTAAAACATACGATTTTGAAAACAACCATTTTTTAGCCCTCCACTGTACTTGAGTCAAAATTTTGACTGAATGGTGACATAAACATTAAAAGAAAACACACAAAACCACGTAGGCACTTCAGTCTGTTCCTAGTGACCTCACTCCTCCTCAGATTCGCTGGATTTAGCCTCCTCAGAAAAAGTTGGAAGAATGGCAACTTTGCACTCGTCGCAGACGTCGTTTGCGTGTTTATTGCATATCGGTTTGGCGCAACACAGACACCTAGACACATTAAGCCTCCGCAAACTAGTTAGAGTCGTGCAAGGCACAAACCTACGTCTCTTGAAGGGTGGTTCGTCTTTATGGTCATCATTATGAAAATTCATTTTGGGGTTGAAGTTCCTCAGGCGGATTTGAAGACTGGAGGGGATTCCGTGCCTCTTCTGGCTCCTTCTCTGCAGCTCTGGGAGAGTAATCTCGTGGGCCAGCTTTTTGAGAAACACCCTCCTGAGTAATGGTTCAAGATGATTGCCAAAATAGACGAGGAAAGAGTTTATCCCAGCCAATTCATCATCGAATAAAAGATTACCATTTTCCAACGCTTGTCGTTTCTACATACATCATAAGTTGAACACATGTGGTCTGCAGTATCCACTCCACCTTTTGTGGAGTTGTAAAATGTTATGATCTCTGGCTTCTTGACCTGTCCAGATGAAGGATCAACAGCATCGTCGTTATGAAGGGAAGAAACGAGGAGAACATTTTTTTTCTCTCTTGGAATGTACGAGACCAGAGTTTTCCCATCGCTGAACCCGAACATACTGTCATACTGTTTCCTTCCTTTCACATTCACAAAGGCTGGAGGCAACTCTCTCATGTTTTTCCTTGCCGTACCAACATAGGTGAGCTTATGGCTTTTGAGTTCATCAAAAAACGCAAAGTCGGTAAACCAGTTGTGACATTTCGTCCACTTCCCAGTAAGGGCTGAACCATTCGTTTGACGACGTCAGGTAGTTTGTTGCTCACCCTGAAAGGACCTTCAGGCTGCATAACAGTGAACACCTCCAAGTTGTATGTGTAGGTCATCTTTGCATCCACGAGGGCGAACAGTTTGATCCCATAGTTGTTGGGTTTCTAAGGAATGTACTGACGAAAAGGGCATCTTCCTCTGAAACCTGGGAGCATTTCGTCGATGGTGACGTTCTCTCCAATAGAACAGTTCTTTTGACAATTCTCGACAAATAGTTGTAAGATTTCACGAATAGGACAGAGCCTGCCAATCTTTTTCCTTTGCTCTCGAGAATTGCGATCATCAAACCGAAGGCAGCTGATCAAGGTTTTAAAGCGTCTTAGGCTCATAACCAGGCAAAATTTCTCAATTCCATCGTTTTCACGATCCCAAAGTTCTTCTAAACTTTGACGATTGGCTTTATGGACTCCTGCAAGGTACAGTAAACCAATAAACGCCCGAACTTCAATCGTATCTGTTGACGTAATGTCTCTCGCTCGAGCAAAATTCCCCTTGATGCTCTCGATATACTGATTGGTGTATTTCACCATCATTTCAAGCATGGCATCAGTGATTCCAACACTCAGCTGGAGTTTTCGCCAGTCTAGCTGCTCCTACGACTCCTGGAAGGTGAGTGATAGTATTTCCTGGTCCTCTGCGCCTTCCTCTATTCGATTGCTTCTTGGTCCATTTGGTCTGCTTATCCTTCCCTAATAGTGCCTCTTCTTCTTCAGTATCACAAGCCTCTTCATCGTCAGGACTGTCAGTAAACTCTTGCTCAGAAGCCGTATTATCTTTTCCTTCTTCATCCCCATCTTCTGACGCAATATCGCTTTCTTCACCTAAATCTTCTGTTAGCATTGGATCTTCATCATTATCAGCTGTCAAAAGTCTTATTACCTCCTCGACATCTTTCTCGTTACTCAGATCGAACGTTCTCTTCGTCATATTGTCCAAAAATCTGGAACAGATGACAAACAAAATAAATTAATTACGACATAACGAGTTCAGTCACAATGTGCAACTTTCGCTCACCTCATGGAACGCCATTGTTATCTAGAAATACAACAAAATAACCTTATAAAGTCATGAAATATAAGGAATAAAGATGAATGCAAGGAAAAAAATTCAAAATACGAACCTCAGAAAGTGTGACGTCTTCGGTCGCTATGTGCTTTTCTGGCCACTTTCTCTGGCTCAGACTCCCGTGATGACGTAGCGAAGACAACGATGGGAGGTCGGTGAGACCTTCCCGAGCCAGGAGGGTACTGGGGAGGGGGCGCCACTGTTCGCCTTTAAGCAGGAGAGCCAACCAAGAAACCGTAGCTGTGCTTTTTTCGCACAGGTGCGACCGACGGAGGATTAAGCAGAATGAAATAGTACACTACCAATCTCCCACAAGACGCTTCTTAGACGACTAGACTAAAACCGCAACACGTTATCGTTTGTAGCTAACGTACTATTGTAATTAAAAACAAGAATGATGAAAATTCCTGACTTAACAACAAGCTAATTTTTCTGCGTAAGCTGTGTGTAACGTAAGAGAGTATTGAAGGATTTCACCGTATAGGTAAATATTGAAGCCACTTAACTCCTTTCTTATCCGAATCCGAGAAATACATTTCAGTTCTGGAAGTCTCACCTGCTACGTTGATAACGAGCCTATTAACAACAGAATCCACAAAGCCAACCAGGCGCATCATTTTCTTCTCTTCTTTTGTGACGAGCCGTTCTATGTCCCGCCAGCGTTCGGTAGTGACGTGTGAAAAAACTGCGTGCGTTAGTTCCAGTATATCTGGCAGCTTAACTATCTTGTTACTTCTCGAACCAAATCCCGCAGCTTGGCTCCAGAGCAGTTCTGCTGGGTTCATATTGTAATGGTATAGTAGCAAATGTAAAAATGCAGCATTTTATGATGTGCTCGAATTGTGAAAACGATTGTTTTTCATGTTTCTACGATACTTATCTACCTCTGTGGTGTAAAACGATGGACATAGTCCTAATAAACGGGATTTGGTCTTTCATTTTTGCCTTAAAAATTTAACTGTTATGTTTTCTTAATTTAAACAACTTTTGTGAACAGTCTTTTTTTTTTGTCATCAGTCTACTGACTGGTTTGATGCGGCCCGCCACGAATTCCTTTCCTGTGCTAACCTCTTCATCTCAGAGTAGCACTTGCAACCTAGGTCCTCAATTATTTGCTTGACGTATTCCAATCTCTGTCTTCCTCTACAGTTTTTGCCCTCTACAGCTCCCTCTAGTACCATGGAAGTCATTCCCTCATGTCTTAGCAGATGTCCTATCATCCTGTCCCTTCTCCTTATCAGTGTTTTCCACATATTCCTTTCCTCTCCGATTCTGCTGCGTAGAACCTCCTCATTCCTTACCTTATCAGTCCACCTAATTGTCAACATTCGTCTATAGCACCACATCTCAAATGCTTCGATTCTCTTCTGTTCCGGTTTTCCCACAGTCCATGTTTCACTACCATACAATGCTGTACTCCAGACGTACATCCTCAGAAATTTCTTCCTCAAATTAAGGCCGGTATTTAATATTAGTAGACTTCTCTTGGCCAGAAATGCCTTTTTTGCCATAGCGAGTCTGCTTTTGATGTCCTCCTTGCTCCGTCCGTCACTGGTTATTTTACTGCCTAGGTAGCAGAATTCCTTAACTTCATTGAGTTCGTGACCATCAATCCTAATGTTAAGTTTCTCGCTGTTCTCATTTCTACTACTTCTCATTACCTTCGTCTTTCTCCGATTTACTCTCAAACCATACTGTGTACTCATTAGACTGTTCATTCCGTTCAGCAGATCAGTCTTTCATAAAACATAGATAATTAAGAATTTGTATGTTAAATGGAAACAGGAATTTCGCGCCCATATGTAATTAGAAACAAGAAGACGTGCATTATTCATAAAAAAATGATGATGAGTTTTATAACTACCAGATGTAGGTATTTCAAATTGAACGAGAAAAAAAACGATACTGTGGAGATTTGAACCAACGCGCGATAGGTTCACCTTTCAGTGCGTTACAGACTGCGCTAAACGTTCAGTGAAGTGTTAGTGTCTGTACTGCACTGTATTCAACAGCGAGAAAACTTCAAAGCCGATTATCTCCGTTTATATATGAAAAACATTAAGAACAGCCTATTTATCGGCACTTATAACCGTGTTCCAGACGCGTGTTTCACTATGGCACAGAAAGCAGCCCAGCCATTTTCATACTGCGCATTAACAGCCCCACTATCAGATCACAGCGCTGCAGAGGCTGTTGTGACTACACGATTTTTGAAATGAAAACTACGAAGCTAAAGCGTGATTAAGAAAAACGTTGATGGCTGTTAATACATTTGAATGTCTTAAAGTTTCATTTAACATAACTTAGTAATGAGATATCTCATACATAGGTAGGACCTACTTCCAAGAGCGTAACAACACCAGTGTACATGCGCTACAGCTTCTGACCGATCATCGCGTTTGTGTTTCTTTACATCAGGTTTATTCTTACGATGTACGGATTATAGTGTATGTTTTCTGTAACTTACCCATGGCATCTGATCGTACAAACTACAACGTTTTGTTAGGCAAACTGACACTTTCTAGAAATTATAACTAAAGAATGGCTAATCGTATACATAACAAAAGAAATGCAGAAACTTGTACGTAAGTCAACAAAAGTAAACAGAGCATATTTTTCTGAAGTTGGAGAAATGATTGATAACCTTCCACAACATCCAATATTAGGTCCTCATTTTGCTGTTGTTTCTTACATGTGTAATTGTAAATAATGTTGTTTTTAAACAGTTATTGACTGGTTTGCTGCAAATTATCCCCTTCTTGTGTTTTTTTCAATGCAGCGCGTACAAGTCTGAAGATCACAGTATACAACATCAAAAATAAAATTTTAATTCTCAGGCAGTATAACCACGTAAGGCACAATATTTCAATTTTTTCGGTGTACCCGTACATCTCAGCGAGAATTTACCAGTAAAAGCTAAAGTTCTTAAATAACTGATCTCACTACCTCTACAAGTCTCGCACAGAAAAAAATAGTAAGTTAAGAAGCTTCGCTTAATTTTACTCAGTAGTATGCTATGGAATTATATTGTGAATTAATTAATGCTTACAACAGAAAGATTTCAATGCACAATAGCAGACTACAAGAATATCTAGCACTTAAGCGTAATCGACGCTAAGCGCGACATGATTTAAGAACACTGGAATGTGAGGTAGAGATGTCTTTAGGCATATGGAAGATCGCAGTACTTACTACTCGTATTTTCCAAAAACAACGTTCTGCACTATTTGACCGAAGCCCAAAACGTTCGAAAGGAAATGCAAAACCTGTATACAACACAGTAACGGAAGACTGTACATGGATATATTCGAAGGAATCAGAAACTAAGAAGCAGTGTGCTGTTTGGGTGATCACGAAACACTTACCAGAAAATGAACGCTTTTTGGTTACAATGCACATGCCTCGACCACTGTTTTAGTTGACCAAAGACCAAGTAATGACTAATGGTATACAAAAATTTGTTTGCCACTAGTCATGAAATCAACAACAACAATCAAAGACGTCGCATCATTCGTCATCCTGTCAGTGTCAGCTACCACACATCATTCAGTTGATCGCCGGCCGGCGTGGCCGAGCGGTTCTAGGCGCTACAGTCTGGAACCGCGTGACCGCTACGGTCGCAGGTTCGAATCCTGCCTCGGGCAAGGATTGTGTGATGTCCTTAGCTTAGTTAGGTTTAAGTAGTTCTAAGTTCTAGGGGACTGATGACCACAGCAGATAAGTCCCATAGTGCTCAGAGCCATTTGAACCATTCAGCTGATCACCAGTAAAGCTCCACCTCTGACTCTACAAACTATCGAACTCCCGTGTACAGCACAGCTTCAAACGTTAATGTTGGAAATATTCGACGTTAAACATCTAAACGACAAAATTTTTAGGAGTGGACACATAGTGCGTAGTGGGGCGATCACTCTGTTGTAGAAATAATTCAAAAGCCAAGATCACTTATATACTGTTTACTGGATAACCGGCTTCAACACACTAAAGGTACCATCATCTGATCTGAATGTAGATTAACATTTATAAACCATTTGGATATAACGATACACGAGGCAGACCAGCTGATATAAAATCATTGTCACCAAAAATAAAAAAACCAACTGCTCTCATGGTCATTCTTTTCCATAAGATATGTAAAACCGAAGTCACAAGATAAAACTATTTGGTACATGACCGCTGCTCGACTAACAACGGTCGGCATCACACAGTGATGTAATTGTTTGGAAGTCGCTAAGTTCTACCATTCCTAAACACACGATGACTACAGGCTGGGTAATTCACCCGCCTTCAGTTATGCTGCCTCAAGAGATAAACAGCTTGTAATATTTGTGTTACTGTGTTTAACCTCTAACGTAATGTTATACCTCTTAATTAGTAGATTATCAGGGCATTTTAAATTTTTAAATTGGGTCAATAATTATATGAAAAATGGAAATCAAGTTTCTGTTACTCCTGGAAGCCATTAGATAGGGAGCTTGTAAACGTGTTCGTGCACTGTGAACCAGGAGAGCAGTTTAGTAATTCAGATTTGACGGAGAGTAAAAAAATAACTGAATGTCTCACTGTCCGCAGCCAGCTGCTTCCCTTGCCAGCACCTTCTTTTTGTTCCCATATATCTTTAAAAAAAATATGCCTGGACAATCATCTTGATCTCTTCAAGGAACTGTACAGTCCTTCTCTAACCACGTTTTTGGGTACCAATATCAGAGTACAAAAACACTGTTTTCAGAAAGGGTTCGAACGCTTGCAGAAGTATAGGAATTTTACAAGATGGTATTCTGTGAAACAATAAAACGATATACACCAAAAAAACTTTCTTTCATTCTTAAAATGTGGCTTCTTATGGGGGAATTTCTAACGCAGGTGTTGACACGTGCAATATGAGGTGAGGCTTCACTACCTTGAAACCAAGTACGTGTATCTGCGGTACCTTCCAACAACGTGGGAACTATGTCTCTCAGAAACAGTGTCCATACTGATGCAGGTGGATGGGGAAGAGTCAGACACATGCCTATTGAGTAATCATTCTCTATGTCCGCCAGCAAGTTCACTGCAATTTTGCTGGGATGGCTCTTCATGTCCGTAGCGTGTGCATTCTGTATGGGCCTTACAAGAGAGTCGTGAGTAGTGATGATTTGATCTCCGGCGAAAAATGAGAAAAGTATACACGGAAGAGACACGACAGACCTTACAACGCCACACTCTCTCTCTCTCTATGGTAGGGTTGTACCTGCTGTCCCCTTATTAATTTCCACTTAGTACTGTGCGCGGAATGCATTGCATGTGCAACTGAACGACGCTCCTCGTCCTTGATACCAAGTACTACCTACTTCTTCCAAGTCATAGATCCGCACAGTCTATTAACCTGCTCGGTATTAGCGTAGCGCCATTACCCCTTTATCCCTTAATCGTTGGGACCATCTTGGAAACACGGTCTGTGTCGGGTGTCTCATATGTAGATATTGTCTCAATACAACCTAGCAGCCGCCCTACAGTTTCCGTTTGATGAGCCTCATACACAAATACACACATCAAAACAAGGTTTGCATCACCTGATTTGCGAGAGTTCAGGAACCTGTACCGAATATTGGAATAGAGATCAACATAAACATCATTTCTGCCCTTTTTATTGCTCATGGAAACCACACATTTCACATTGTACCACCATACAGTGAGACCTACAGAGGTGGTGGTCCAGATTGCTGTACACACCGTTACCTCTAACACCAAGTAGCACATCCTCTTGCACTGTTGCATGGCTGTATCCGTCGTGGCATACTGTCCACAAGTTCATCGAGGCACTGTTGGTCCAGATTGTCCTCTTCCTCAGCGGCGATTCGGCGTTGATCACTCAGAGTGGTTGGTGCGTCACGTCGTCCATAAACAGCCCTTTTCAATATATCCCAGGCATGTTCGATAGGGTTCATGTCTGGAGAACATGCTGGCCACTCTAGTCGCCCAATGTCGTTATCCTGAAGGAAGTCATTCACAAAATGTGCACGATGGGGACGCGAATTGTCGTCCATGAAGACGAATGCCTCGCCAATATGCTGCCGATATGGTTGCACTGTCGGTCGGAGGATGGCATTCACGTATCGTACAGCTGTTACGCCACCTTCCATGACCACATGACCACCAGCGGCGTACGTCGGCCGCACATAATGCCACCCCAAAACAGCACGGAACCTCCACCTTGCTGCACTCGCTGGACAGTGTGTCTAAAGCGTCAGCCTGGGCGGGTTGCCTCCAAACACGTCTCCGACGATTGTCTGGTTGAAGGCATATGCGACACTCATCGGGTGAAGAGAACGTGGTGCCAATCCTGAGCGGTCCATTCGGCATGTTCTTGGACCCATCTGTACCACGCTGCATGGTGTCGTGGTTGCAAAGATGGACCTGGCCGTGGGCGTCGGGAGTGAAGCTGTGCATC
Source organism: Schistocerca cancellata (assembly GCF_023864275.1). NCBI lineage: Eukaryota > Metazoa > Arthropoda > Insecta > Orthoptera > Acrididae > Schistocerca > Schistocerca cancellata. The sequence goes on along the minus strand of NC_064631.1, from coordinate 596,989,586 downwards.
ATGCAGCCTATTGCCCACAGTTTGAGTCGAAACAGGACGTCCAGTGGCTGCACGAAAAGCATTATCCAACAAGGTGGCGTTGCTGTCGGGATTCCTACGAGCCATAATCGGTAGGTAGCGGTCAACCACTGCAGTAGCAGCCCTTGGGCGGCCTGAGAGAGGCAACAAAAATCTTTGATCATTTGCTCGACAACTTAAAGTGTCTGCCAGGTAGCAGATCAAGTTTTAAATCTGGCTTAAAATCATTTCTTTTGGACAACACCTTCTACTCCATGGACGAGATTTTGTTTCAGAAATGGTAAAACAAAAATTGTACCTCTAAATGTAGTTGCATGTGTAGAACTAAAAATTTCAGTAATATTAAAATTAGCACTATACATGTGTGTATATATATCTTGTAATCTCACTTGTTCCACATCATATCGATAAAATAAGCGGGAAAATTATCTACGGAACATGACATAACTAAAACTAAACTAAAACTAAGACAATTCCTGTTTCTGTATCTCCTCCATGTCCGAACAACATCGCTTTGGTTCACTCTGAGACGACTCGACACTTCCCTTGTTGAGAGCCCTTCCTGGCACACTGACTGTAGTATTACAGTTCTCTACATCAGGACTGACTATGACAGCTTAACAGCACACCATCTGCAACGGATTAGCAGATTTTTCTGCCAACCTTCATCATGTCGGATTTGACTACCTTATAATGACAACAAGTGTGTACTCAATTTTGGAGGTTACTTCATCGTAAAAACAACAATTGGTAGGTCACAGATATTCCGCTGACTGCGGTAGTCCATAATATGCTCGGCTTGTTGCATTAGAATCAGTCGTTTCTGACCAAGATGCTCCCCCCCCCCCTCGCCTTAAAGTGACGCACTTGACCTCCACCATCGTCCTTGAAAATCTGCATTAACACCAAGGTAACACTGTGTAGAGGTAATGATTCAACTATACTTGTTTTACATAAGACCAGATTTTTTTTCGGGTTCTTTGCCAGATCTTTTCCCAAGGTATGACGGTGGTGGCTGCTGTATGTTTCGAGCATAGATCTTTTCCCAGACGCACGAATCTCTACTAATCTTCGCTTGTCGTCATTTGTGTGTTCCCTTTTGAACAGAGAGTCCAACAGCCTCTGCTTCCTCAGCATCTTATGAGTTTCGTTACTAAACCATGGTGGGTCTTTTCCATCCCTTATCCACTTACTAGGCATATATAACTCTCCAGACCACCTTCTGCAATCTGCTTAAACTTTGTCCATAATTCCTCTACGTCTTACTGGAACAAAGTGATGTCAATGCACGATCTAAATGTGATGCTAATAACTGCTTATCTGCTCTGTTTACCAGAAACATTGTCATAGCTTTCGTGACTGATTTATTAACTTTCGTAATAATATTTACTATAATGACGTCATGGTCGCTAATCCCTATTTCTGTGCTGAAATTGTCGATAAGGTCGAGGCCTATTTGAAGCTACAAGGTCTAAAATATTTCCACTGCGTGTGGGCTGCCGACCTAGCTCTCAAGACAGTTCTCAGAAAACGTGTTTAGAAGTATTTCGCATGACTGTCTGTCTGTACTCCTCGCAACGAATCGATACACATCCCAGTCTGTACTCGATAGATTGAAGTCACCTCCAAATGTTATTGCCTGATCTGGGTATTTATGCGCTAGACCGTAGACTTTCTTTGAATGGCTCTAGGACGGTCGCAGCTGAATCGGGTGGCCGGTAAAAACAACCAACAATGATCCTGGTTTCACCTACACCAGTTATACGCGACGAGATAACTTCACTGTCAAACTCAACTTCGACCTCAAAAAAGACTATATTTTTGTCAACTGCAATGAACACCCCCCTCCCCCCTCCCCCCTCCTATGACATCTAATCCGTCCTTTAGATATGCGTTTCACGTCTCGCTAAATATCTCATAAATTTCCCCTTCGGGTTTCAGCCAGCTTTCGGTCCCAAGAATAATGTGAGAGCGAGAACTTTCCTGGAGAGCAGCAAATTCAGGAACTTTATTACGAATATTACAACAGTTTACTGATAAAATTACGACAGTCGAAGAGTCTTTATTCTGAACGCTGTTTGACTGCCCTTGCTGCATATCGACTGGCGAGTGTCATCAATAATGCTTTGGATTATTTTAAGAAGAATACAAACTATTTTGTGCCTGGAAAACGTTTTGCGTTCAAAAAAGATTGTGGAGCTCGCTGGTGGGTGTTATGGAGATCTTCAGGAGTCATTGTATTGTATGTTGTATTGTATGTTAACCGGGGACCTAGAAACGACGGAGAGGCTCCGTCCCCGCCGCAGCCGCAGTGGTCCACAACCCCACGACGACTACCGCAGTCCATTTTACCTCTGCCACCCCACACCGAACCCAGGATTATTGTGCGGTTCGGCCCCCGGTGGACCCCCCAGGGAACGTCTCACACCAGACGAGTGTAACCCCTATGTTTGCGTGGTAGAGAAATGGTGGTGTACGTGTACGTGGAGAACTTGTTTGCGCAGCAATCGCCGACATAGTGTAACTGAGGCGGAATAAGTGGAACCAGCCCGAATTCGCCGAGGCAGATGGAAAACCATCCACAGACTGGCCGATTCACCGGACCTCGACACATTCAGGAGTCAATCTTCGGGTCGGGAATCTAATCACTGAGAAACAAATTGACTTAAATGATGACTATGTCAAAGTGTAACAACATTTGTGTTACAGAATACTTTTCCCTGTAATCTCATATCTTCTTTTTTCTGATTATTGTTATCGATCTATGTTCACCTAACCAGTTTCTTTTGTGATTTAGGTTCATTTTGCAGTAATAGAGCAAGTAGTAAAGTATGACGATTTCGAACCGTTGACTTACAACATAATACCCTATAAAGTGAAATGTAGTTAGGAACGGACCGTAGCACACATATCTCGTCTACTAGGGCAACAAATAAAATGTTAAGTAAAGAATCTGAGCGTATCCTCGGAGTAAAGCGCACCGGGGAAGCTGGAAGGACGTGTTTGGGAGAGGGGCAGCCGTGCGTGGGCCCAGCACAGAGCATTCTGGTATCCGCTGTCCAGCCTCGTAAGTCATACAGGGACACAAGTAATGCTGCACTGGATCGCACGCCCAGGAACACGCCTCCTTTGTATCACGCCTTAGGGCCCAGCTAGAATGTCCTTACTGACGGCATTGTGCTTGCTAACCCGGCATTACAGGGGCGAGGTCCAGTTTATAAATTCTGGGCGGCGTGGGTGGCCGTGAGACAGGTGCGGGCCACCACAGCAGCCGGTGATTAAGTTCCGCAGCCCCGAATTACACACTGGCACTCCACTCAGGCTACACACACACAGTGGCGCAAACATTTCTTACTAGTCGCCGTTCATACTCGTGCATAAGCAGCTGGGCACTCTGTGAGGTCTCGAGTTCCTTGGTGCTACAGAAACCAGCTGTTAACTCTTGGTTGTACACTGAATCTGCGACAGATTTAAGATTCGTTAGACTGCGTCTGTTCTCGTCTTCTCGTATTGTTACAAGAATTCGCTCGCAGCCGTCTTCCACGCGGCAATGTGCGAAGATCGATTCTCGTTCGTAAAGTAATTATACCGCTGTCGATGCTGGAGACCTAGTTTTAGGTTACTCGGATAGACTTCCTGCACTACTGAAGTAGCAATATTACTTATTAAGTAATAAACGTATAACAACATTCTAAAACCAAGATCGCATATATATTTTTTATTTAAAACAACGGGTTTCGGCAGACTTTGTTGTCGTCTTCAGGTGTTTCTGCAGTGGAACGTGATCATTTGAAGTTGGACCTCTGGCCAAGGTGTCATCTGAGTAAAAGACAGCACATCCACATGACAACTTGGTATGAGGTCCAACACGTTTAATAACAAAAAGATTTTTTAAGACCTGAAAATACATCAAAGTCAGTCGAAACCGCCTGCTTTAAATAAAGAAATGTTTATGTGATCTTGGCTTTAAAATTTTTTAGCAAGAAAATGAGAAAATTCAGTAAAATGTATAATGCTATTGTGAGAGGAACAAACTGTAGGGAAAGGAAAATATGATAACAGAACTGAGCTGTGAAGAAGAAACGGTAAGGTGATTGAATAACTGAAAAAACGTACGGAGATAAGGAGAATTAACTGCGGGATCAGAAGAAGAAAAAAGAAGTAACAGTTTAATGATCTGTCGACGCAGAGGAAAAAAGAGACGAGCAGAAAACTCGGCCCAACAAATATAAGAAGGAATTAGTCATACTCTCATTACTGAGATGTACACTGGTGTGATAAAAACCATGGGATAGCGACATACACACATAGTAGTATCGCGTACATAAGGTACAAAATGGCAGAGCATTGGCGGAGCTGTCATTTGTACCCAGATGATTCATGTGAAGAGGTTTCCGACGTGATTATGGCCGAACAACGGACATTAACAGACTTTCACGCGGAATGGTAGTTGGAGTAGACGCATAGGACATCCCGTTTCAGAAATCGTTAGGGAACTTCATATTCCGCGATCCACACTATCAAGAGTGTGCCGAAAATATCAAATATCAGGCATTACCTCACACCACAGACAAAGCAGTGGCCGACGGCCTTCACTTAACGACCGAGAGCAGCGGCGTCTGCGCAGAATTTGTCAGTGCTAACAGACAAGCAACACTGAGTGAAATCAGAGTGGGGCGCACGACGAACGTATCACTTAGAGCAGTGCGGCGATATCTGGCGTTTAACGGCTACGACAGCAGACGACCGACAGGAGTGCCTTTTACTGACAACACGACATCGCCTGCAGCGCCCCTCCTGGGCTCGTTACCATATCGGCTAGACCCTAGACCACCGTAAAACCGTGGCCTGGTCAGATGAGTCCCGATTTCAGTTGCTAGGAGCCAATGGTAGGGTTCAAGTGTGGCACAGACCCGACGAAACCATGGCCCCAAGTTTTCAACGAGGGACTACGCAAGCTGGTGATGGCTCCATAATGGTATGGGCTGTGTTTACATGAAACGAACTTGTTCCTCTGGTTCAAATGAACCGATCACTGACTGGAATTGTTGTGCTGTTTGGAGTCCATTTGCAGCTGTTCATGGACTTCATGTTCCCAAAAAACGACAGAATTTTTATGGATGACAGCGCACAATGTCATCGGGCCACAATTATTGGCGATTGGTTTGCAGAACATTCTCGACAAATCGAGCGAATGATTTGGCCACCCAGATCGCCAGACATGAAGCCTATCGAACATTTATGGATCATAAACGAGAGGTTCATTCGTGCAAAAAATCGGGCGCGGACAACATTTTCGCAGTTTTGGACGGTTATTGGGACAGCAATGAGTTGTTAAGTCCGCGCCACGTCGAGTTACTGCACTACACCCGGCAAAAGGCGGTCTGACACTATAATTAGAAGGTATACCAATGCTTTTGTCACAGCGTATGACAGACGTGGGATGTGAGTATGTGCAGCGGGTGAGGTACGACTTTAACAGAAAGGACACAGATGTACAACTCCTTGTAGACGTACTTGAGCAGTGGACAGTCTGGATACTGGGTTAGTGTGGGATGCAGTGCTCAGAAGCACACGGAGCTTCTAACTGATGTCAACATATTGCTGTTCTTTCAGCATGGGACTTTGCCAGACACAACGAGGTGAATAATCAATGACTCAGTCGACAGTTCAACGACGGCTACGTCCTGATACCAATTTATACGAGAGAAATTTCTATCTGTAGGAGTTCGACTCAGTGATATAATCTTTTAACTACTGACTCTGGTGCAGGATATGTTCTGGTGTCTCCTAATAGTTTTCCGCTACCACGTTCTCTCTGTTGCTGACGTATAGGGTTACTCTCTTCTGCAAAACATCAGAAACATTTACTTATGGAGGAAATTTAGTGTCGTGTATTTATTAAAGTGAAGATGTTTACAGGTCCGTGGCGTTATGTCGGCATATCCCTTGTCATAGCCTATCCCTCTTATATCGCAGGGTGATATTATTTGGTAGCTAGTGCTTACATTGCTTATTCGATCGACAACCTTCGTTACTTGCTTTGAACAGAAAGTTTCATCTTTCCTCTGTTATAAAGATTTCGACAATTTGGTGCCGCCGCTAGGTCGGATGAAGTTGATAGTTTCTCTGCGACACATTTGAGTAGAGTGTGGTGCGTTCGTCCAAGAGAGTGGGGTGGGTCACATTTGCACACTGCAGGCCACACCGTCTTCTTGAGCGAGGCGCCTATTGTCTGTTGAATGTAGCCCTCACCCATTCGTGGTAGGGATGTTCACACAGATGTTGTGTTGGCTTTCTAGCGCCAACGAATTAAAATTGTTACGTTATGACAGCTAGTATCCACCTAGTATGTGAAGTCAGGTTTCTTCCTCAAATATTGTTCCCGATACTTTCACGTAAGTGATGTTGCCTGCGGACCCAAAATTTTTTCGACACCTTATGAATTTACATAGCTCCATTCTGGAAGACCGAAGGCCGTGAAGTCTGCACTTTCTTAATGCACTTTGGGGTGAGAATTGTCTATGCTTGTCAAATACCCTTCTATTTGTTGATAGTCTTATTATACACACAAGTCATATTCAATGTTGTGATTGTATGATACCATTAAAGCAGTATCGGCACGCAGTGCAGTAAATGAGACATCGGGTAGCAAAGTGGATAGAAGCGGTACCAAGGATCCAGATGCGATCATACCGCATCCAGAGGATGCCTAGTCATAATCAGGGAGGAGAAGTGTGAGAGTACACCTAACACAACCCCAGGAAAGATGCGCGAGAATTCACTAATTACATCGTCGTCCATTTTAGCATTTGGAGGTGATCTTCTAGCAGAATCCACAAGATGTTTAAAACGACTCAGGATTCGATAAAATTAACTGAAGCCAGTAATTTTGCAATGGTACAGGCTGATACTGGCCGGTAGCTCGGCAAGTCAGGAAGCGATAAAAAGGATGGACACAAAATTTGAAAAAATTGGGGCTGCTGCTTCCGCTACGCAGGAACAGATTAAAAAGTTAGATGTCAAGATAGAAGCCAGTTAATCTGCCATTCAGGCCATGCAGCAGGAATTAAAGACAAGCAGGAGCGAATAGTCAAATTTATATGCAAGGACTAATGACGTCAATAAAACGGTGGAGCAAGTGCCCACGCACAAGAATCAAGTAGGTGGACCGATGCGAGGCTGACACAAGCGAAAGCCAAGCGAAGGAAACAGGGAAATGGATAACAACTTGGAAGACAAAGTACAACAAACTTCAGAACAAATTGAACACCATCTGCGTGCAGTCACTGAGCAATTAAAGATTAGTAACATGCTCTAGTAAGAGACGAAATCCAGACCATGCATCATGTAGTCTGTAGAAACTTGTGCATTGCTCATAGGCGAAATTCTGAAAGTTTGTCAACTTCATGCGTTTAAGGCATGGCAAGAGAGCTTTAACGGCCAACAGTAGGACAAGACTGCAAAATTAGAGTCAGACATAGGAGTAGTACAGGAGTGATAAGTGAGGTATTGGCGGGAGGAGAGGGGACGAGGTTGCAATATTCGCAAAAATCCCGATAACTGTGCACCAATTAGTCATTTACGAGGGTGTCAATTAGTGTACAATGTGCAGGGATCAGTAGGACAGAGTACAGCCTTGACAGATGTAAGTATGGTTACCGTTGGGCAACGGTCAGATGTCGGTGGTCAAGAAATGTTAGCGGCTGTGGCCCACTTCGACTACAAACTTTACTTGACAGTACAGAAATTTCAAATGTTTAGGAACAACGGTAACTCGCTCCAGCCTAAAGCTTGGATTGAACAATTTAATCATATTTCCCATCGTTATTGTCATTAACGTAACGCCTTGAATTTCTTTGTGGTCTCTTGGAAGGCTTCCAATTACACAACGGCGTACGGTGTACAAAGTGTTCCGTGATACTTTCTTAAGCAATTACTGGTCTAAGCCAGTCGAAGAAACGGTGCAGGTGGAAATCATTAAGGGACATATTTCGAGGGATCTGGCTCACAAAATGTGATGAAGTTCCTGGAAACTCTGTTGAAGAAGAATCAATTTCTGGACGCACTGTACAGCTCTGCTGAAGTTATCTGTTTCTGCTACCAGCAGATGCAACCACATTTCCAACACATTCTTGCAGGTAGAACCAGAGATGATCTGAAGATTTCAAGAGCCTACTGCAGGAACTTGAGCTCGTGATTTCGGCTGGCAAGCAAAATCCGCCTGATGATAGGCAGAATGATCAGAATGGTCGTGGCTATCCCAGGCAGCCCCACCCGCATCGTAACGGTTGACATAGTTTCCAATGGCACATTAATAGCTACAATGGGATCAGTGCAGATGAAAGTAATACAGAGCCAGTGAGACAGGGTGTGGACATCGTGGTGATACAGCAACTCGAATTACACCCGAATCCAGCTGCGGCACCGCATCAGAACAATGATTGGGAGGCTCCCTCAGATCTGACTGAATACATATCCATGGCCAATCTTGGAATGATAGAGTGAATGTCTTGAGGTATGGAGATTTTTAATGTTTAATAAATCTGTGTCTGTTTAGAGTATAAGTATACTACTTTTGTTATGACGTACATTGCATCCACTAATATCACTGAACTCGAATCCATAAAGGCACACTGATTTCGTCGTTCACACCACTTGAGTAATATAAAACTCTTCCTAGAATAATGTCTTAGGCATAAGCAATAAGCATTTCACATTGGTTATATGAAGTTAGATTACAAGTTAATTTGCTGAGGAACTAGTGATTTTGCTCTTTGTATAGAGTAAGGTAGATACTGAATTTCGCGATGATGTGGAGAACATTTTTCATGAGGCATGAAATGATGCATTGTCGCGAGTAACTGTGGTGAATTTAGAGTCTGTTGCTTTCAGGAGCTATTTAGATAGCAGTCCCAGAGGTTTAGCTTCCAGAAATGGTAAAACGCAATGTTGATGTATCTGATGTTGTATGAATAGAATAAATCAAGGTAATTTTTATGGAGCACTACGTGCTGTATGAACTAATGTCATAGGAGGTGAATGCAATACAGAATTTAAGCAGGATACGTAACGTAAGTGGAACCTGTTGTTCGAAGGAGTCCTCATAACGTTATCACTCAGGATTTCAAATCTAATTTTGTAATTTCCAGAAGTTGTTGATGGTTCAGTGTAGTGGTATAGTGAGTGATGTTCAACCAGCGCAAAATTGGTTATGGTTAAATGTGAGTTTATGTTGATTTTTGGCTGTCTCCAAGAGATTTGTAAACCACATTGAAGTTTTAGTGGTTTTATATAGAATTCTCACAAAGCCAGTGAGACGACGAGGTGCAAGGTAATGAAGTAGTCGGAAATATGGATGAGTGAGACGATCCATGTGGTTTGTGAGTCACAAAGCTGCCAATCACAGATGTAAATGCATAGTACCCACAGCAAAATAATATTCTCTTTTGTCTATTGGTAGTAGAAGATGGAGGTCAGTAGTGGGGCAACAGAAGTAGCATCCCACATTGCACTGTCACCAAATTTATTCAAGATGGCGGATCCAATATGGCGGCGATAGTGTGGCAACATCGGAATGATGTCTTGGCAGGAAGTTCAAATTTTTGCTGGAAAAATAGGACAGTGGGCTACCTCCACTAGAATAAGAAAAATTATGCAAACAGAATTCCAAGCACTGTGCTGCACAAGAGAAAAATGGCTGCAATTTTCAGTGTCCTACAGCTGCAGGAAATGTCCTAATGCCACAATAGCAGATGAGGGAGAGCATCCCACCGTAGATACCTTGCCCCCATTTTGTTATAACCAGTCCATAGAGTCTCCTATGTCCCAGCACGAAGGATGTCTTGTGAATGAATGGAGGATTCTGATTGGCTCTTACTGAATATACCAGCCAAACTACTGATGCTGCCAGTGGGGAGCACTGTCAGCCTTTTTTTCTGCAGACGAGACTTTCAGTGGCAAAACTATTTTGTACAGATCACCATATTGCGCTGATAGTCAAATATTGCAAAAGTGGTCAATAGATTGTCAAATACAGGAAGCCAGTTCCTCAATTACACTGCTCTGCTGCTGACGACGGAAGCTTGAATATTTCAGCATGAAACCAATCTCCAACCCGGCTATATATCACCACATACTGTATCGATGTAGTAAACATGCAATTCGTATCCTGCGTCATACAAAATCATCACTTCTGCATCCTACACCCCTCGGCACAAACGTGTCACTGTTTCTGTCCCGACCTGCTTGCTTGCTTGCTTTCTATATCCACCTCTAGATTCTGGGATTACAAGAACACAAGTATTTTCACATGGTTTGCCAGACTATTATACCACTCATGCAACACTTCTTGATATCAGACACATAGTAAATTCCAAAGATATAGACTGGAAATTAACTCTCGAGAAACCTGAAATTTTACGAGGCGCAGTATGCTGTAAGCCGCAGAGCACTAGAACCTTACCCCATCCTCGAAGATCTTTAAGCGAAAACTCGAAAAAAAATAGAGGAAACTGATACTTCCACTCTCAAATACCAATGATGGTGATATAACAGCTTTCAAATAATTCCTATAATTTACAAAGTCAGCTAAGTTTCTTTTCATGTGTAGAGAACCAGCGAATGTGTCTTCCAACCATTTTTCACCTGTTAGATGCACACACCACTGGCGATGTTCTCTCAACCAAATAAAGGCGGGAAATGTGCAGAAGTAGTCAACCAGACAATTTACATGGGAGGGAATAGTGGTCCAGTGCAAACACACGTCCACGTTGGATCTTCCCAAATTTCCACACAGAACACACGCGATCACGAAAGCTATCCAACACGTACCAAGTATTGGTCCACTATCTTTCCATTCGGATGGCTCCTGCCATGAGCTGGAGACGTGAATCATTCCCTGCACAGGCCACTGCCGCCACGTACTCCTCGCACACAAGACAGAATCGTCCTAGGATCGCTATTCGTACAATGAAATGTGACGATTGTGGTCTCAAGGGGATGACATTCGACAATGAGCGGTGTTGGAAATACCCCCTCCTGATGGCTGTGAGTCTGGAAATAGAAATTTCTGTACCATTCTTATGACTTGACGAATTTTCCAAGTAAACAAATCTTCGTTTCCCTTCGCTACCGCAGTGGAATTTTCCAAGTAAACAAATCTTCGTTTCCCTTCGCTACCGCAGTGTTCCACGTCAAATCCATTCCTTGCTTGCTACTGGATGTTGTCATTTTCTTTGCTCATGTGAGAACACACACACACAAACACACACACACACAGACACACATACTTTATAAGCCTGATGTTCAAGGCATACCTATCACGCATCCCCTACAACTAAGCGTAATACTTCGCCATTAGGACATGTCCCATAAGTTTTTCCTGAGAGTGGTAGCACTGTGTCTTAGAAAGAGAGGCACAATAGACCCACAAACCACCAGATGTTAAAAACACGATTGCAACGACCATATTACTATCACTATTGGTCTTGGTTCTATGGGTTCTCACAAGTATCGCAAACGATATCCATGTTAAAAACTATACAAGTTGTATAAATCGAGTATGGCATTACCTCCGAATGAAGTGGTTTTTCCAGACACATATCACGACACTGAATATAGACGGTGATCGCCTGAGTGTAGATTATTAGACCAACAGTGTGGTTACACATCGCCAATGGGTTTAAGCTCGTAATAAAATCACCGACTTTAGAAAGTGATTCGGCTAAGGAACGTGGTGCAAAGCCAGTATTGGCAACTCCCTCATGCTGCCACTACATATTTCTCCAGTGTTTGTAATGCATTCTGTCCCAGTGCCACATCAGATGATCTGCGATATATCCACTGGGTTACAGGCGATGGTTGATTGAGAAGGATCACAGGCAGTTGATGGTTTGTTGATTGAGGTCATAAGAATTGTACAGAAGCTTTTCAAATCTCTAGTGCTACGCTTTCTGGTAGAAATACTGTCTGTGATTTGATATAAAGTCCTTCCACTCAACCACATACCTGCATTGGATCATATGGAGAAGTCTCTTAATGATTACAGCCACTAGCGAATTATATTTCTAGCACTCTCATATCTCGAAACGAGTCACCTTTTTCGAACATATCTCCTACAGCAAAATTTCAGATGGTGCCTATGCATCTTACAACTGCTCCTCAGACTCTGCAATGCCACCCTGCACCTTTCCGCATGTGATCGTTCCAATTTAAGTGAAAACTGAGCAGAAGATGGAGAGAGCTATATCTACAACATTCTGCAGCCCACGTAGAAACAGGCTAAGCTCAGTTAGTGGGACAGGGCCGTATTTTGATCATTCGATGGAAATGGGAAAATGTTGTCATATCTTCGCCAAGAGTGTATGATGTATAAGGTCAGCGCCAAAGGAAACTGCTTCTGCAACACAAGGTATTATAAAACAGTACAAACGGTTACAGTAGTGTTTCTTATGGGGAAATTAGGAAGACTCATACAGGTACCGCAGTCCGAATCAGAACCGTGACCCTCAAGGTGCAATCACGCCAATCACTCCAACATTCTAACATCATTATTCTGTACCATCCAACAGAGAGAAAATTACGAACTATAAAAGCTCTTGTAACTTCATCCAATAGAGAACTTGACAAGACTTTTACAGCATCTCTCTGTTCCCATATATCCAAAATAAATACCGTCTGCATGCTGGCATCAAGCTATTAAATATAGCTGGCAGGCGTCCAGTGATCAAAGTTGATTGCACAGATCAGTGTAAAATGTCAACGCCTGTACTATAGAAGGATGACCGTGTCTGTATCCCACAGACTGTACTGCCAGTTGAAAGACAGGCTCCCTGTGTCGCTGTTTGAAACACTGTTATTTTCTACTGTAACACACTTTGTACCCTGCCATACATTTTGTTTTTAGCGCCTCGACTTCAAGGTCTGTGTCAGGTTCTAAACTGACATTAACACGCTCTGATCCATTGCCTCTCACAGAAAACTAGACATTGCAAAGTGTAAATCATGTTATTGCTGCTGCTACCACAACATACCTACCCACCCACCCATCCACACACACACACACACACACATACACACACACACACACACACACACACACACACACACACACCAGATGATTTTAAATAAAAGACAGTCGCAAAATAAGGAAACAGTAAGTGTTTTGCAGTGTTGTGGAACGTTTCCAAACTGCTGTCCGAAGACGATTGACGACTTCTACGTTTAAACTCATCTGTCACAGTGACAGGATAGCTGATGACTCTGTGTTCCATTTCGATTGATTCCTCATATTGCAGTCATGTATGTGATCATTGTGTTGGTGCTAGCCACCCACAGAAGGAGTTGCACCCCCACCAAGACTCTTTCTCCATCTCAAACAAGCGATGTCAGTCAGTCATTACGTGGTAATCAACAGCGTACCAGTGGAAAATGGAGTGGAAAAGACATATTCTGCGTCTCGTGAATGAATGGAGCTTGCCAAGTCTGCACCCATCCAAGTGTACAAGAAATCTCGAGATGCGCGCATGTCGAGGAGGTTAGCATCCCTTATCGATGTATAGTAGTAGAAGATCTGAAAGTGTTGTGATGTAATAGCATACAGTTAAGAAGAACAAGAAACGGGTGATGTTTATGCATGACGGAGTTCGAAGCATTTTACGTAAATCAACTACACTATCAATTATAAAGTACTGTTCTAGTGTCTGGGATCAGTACCAGGAGGGTATTGGTAAGAGAGAACATAAACATAAGCGCTCCTAAGGATACACGATTCTGCACTTAAAACATGCTATAATGTCAGATAACTGCATTTTCCGCTGTTAGTATTCCAATGTAAGAAATATATTTCCATTGCATGACACACATCCTTCTTGCAGCCGGCAGCTGTGGCCGAGTGGTTCTAGGCGCTTCAGTCCGGAACCGCGCTGCTGCTGCGGTCACAGGTTCGAATCCTGCCTCAGGAATGGCTGTGTGTGATGTCATTAGGTTGGTTAGTTTAAAGTAGTTCTAAGTCTAGGGGACTGATGACCTCAGATGTCAAGTCCCACAGTGCTAAGAGCCATTTGAACCTTCTTGCAGGTTTCTCTACGATAAACTATGGTACAAAACTGTAAAATGAAAAAACTCTTAAAACATCAGTTCTCCGTGATACATGCAAAACATAGATACCCGAGATGTGTGTGCGTGTGTGTGTGTGTGTGTGTATGTGTGCGTGTGTGTGTTTGTTGTGACATGTGCTCAAAATGGTTCAAATGGCTCTGAGCGCTATGGGTCTTAACATATGAGGTCATAAGTCCCGTAGAACTTAGAACTACTTAAACCTAACTAACCTAAGGACATCACACACATTCATGCCCACCTCTGAGGTCATCAGTACCCTAGAACTTAGAACTCTATGATCGTCTCCATGGGAGAATAGCAGCCTGCATTGCTGCGAAAGGTGGATATACACTGTACTAGTGCCGACATTGTGCATGCTCTGTTGCCTGTGTCTATGTGCCTGTGGTTCTGTCAGTGTGATCATGTGATGTATCTGACCCCAGGAATGTGTTAATAAAGTTTCCCCTTCCTGGGACAATGAATTCACGGTGTTCTTATTTCAATTTCCAGGAGTCTAAGTTACATGAAATCCATCTCTAACTAAATTGCTCCAACTTCACACTGAAAATAAATAAAGAACACTCCTTCCTCTGTCTAGCAGCTGGACACAGACTGAGTCTGTTTCATACCATTTTTCCCCCACCATGAGATGACAGCACCTTTTGGTGGCAGTACTATGTACTAGGTCAGTTGGACTCCAGACCTCATGTTGAACACACTGGGTGGAACTACTGCCTATGACAACTCAAATCACTTACATAAATACTGCTGCAAAATAAAGACTTATGTCCACACCCTATCCACCATTCCAGCACACACTGACTCCTTTTCCCGCCAGGTCCTATTTTTCCTGCGAAAATTTGAACAACTTCCTGCCACGACGTCATTGCGATGCTACCACATCTATCGTCGCCATCTTGGATCCGCCATCTCCAATAAATTTGGCAACAATACGATGTTGAGTAATGCCCCTGTTGCCCCACTACTGAGGTCCATCATAAAGAAGAAGGAGGCTAGTGATGACACAATTGAAGGACACAATGAGGAACAAAAAATTATGTGTGAGAAGCAGCATCAGATGTCCACTTCAAATTGGGTAAGGGAAATAAGATGCAAATGGTAACTGAGGCATCACGCCAAAAGAGAGGGGTAAAAAGTTGTTATAGAATCCTTCAGGTAATTCTACAAAGTATGGTAACATAGTCTGATACAGAAAAAGAACGAGAATTAAGCTTATAGCTACAACAAGTTAAATAGATGAAGAGACGCATTTAATTTTTGGGGATGCATGTGTTTTATTAGTGTGTTGTAGGTGAAAAGGATGATGACGAAATGCAAGTGCGGTATTCCAGGAGATAAAGCTGACCTGGACATTTTAAGAGAATTTCGGGATGTCACACTTCATTGTTGGGGACAATATATGGATACATGTGTAAATAATCGAGTTGGTATTGACCACAGCCTATGTGCAAAGGAAAGAGGTGGACTGTATTGTAAATTTATTATAAATTAACAGACTAACTTTAGTAGTAATGTTATTAATCATGTTATTTCCACCTTACAGATATCATTTGAGTCACTTGCCTTTCAGTAATATACTACATTAGTCATATTTAGCATCGCATAAGGACGAATGTGGATTTATTATTTCTTATGAACGGGACCACTTGATGGTGGTAGTCATCTAAAATTGCTTCATTAATTTATACTACTCATGTTGTGAGTACCGTAAGGGCAAATGTGGTTGTACAACTTCTTATGAGTGGGATCCCTCAAGGACGGTGGTAATGTATGAGGATTATTTACCAAAAGTTATGTTGAGTTACAGTTGCTTAGGGAATTACATCACTCTACGTTTGTAGAGATTGATTTTCATTTTTTGTTCTGTAAATATTTAAAATGAACTGTTGTGATGTAAATATGTATGAATCTTGTATTGATAGAAGTGTGTAATGTCTATGCAGATGATGTCGTCGGTCGGTCATCTTGGAGATCAACGGCAACAGGGCGCACAGTGTGCAACTTCTGACGCGATCGGGCATGCGGGAACCGCTCCAGCCGACGCGCACGAGTATGTCCACCCAGTCAGCTGTAGTGGCAGCTAGAAGGAAGCGAGTGGAGGCCACTAAAGTGCCGAAGACTGGCAGACAGTGTGAGTCAGGGGTGGCGGCGCGAGGCGCGGCCCACGTGAGTCCTGTAAGCCGGTCCACCAGCTGTCAACACACCGGCCAGCTGGTCCGGTACGGGAGCGACTGCTAGCTCCGACAACAATTCTTGCAGGATAATCCAGCACATAAGGAA
Organism: Schistocerca cancellata; assembly: GCF_023864275.1. Classification (NCBI taxonomy): domain Eukaryota; kingdom Metazoa; phylum Arthropoda; class Insecta; order Orthoptera; family Acrididae; genus Schistocerca; species Schistocerca cancellata. Next base: position 596,973,167 of record NC_064631.1, on the reverse strand, counting down.
CGCTACGATTTGCATCTGCGTATGGTAACGAGTTACATCAGACGTCGGCCACTGCAGGGATAGATCTCTTATGATCGAGCCAATGACACTCGCCGTAACTGAGCCTAATACTCAAACGTACGATTCTTCTCTGAGTGAGAAGCTGTAAACTTCCTGTGCCAAGGCGTCTTAGTTCGAGCGAAGACTACTTCTAATCCCTCAGGGACGGAGCACCACATCAGTTGTCTCCGATCCCACATGACAGTACAGATCGCTTGCGTGCAGTAAATTGTGAACCTCTGTGGTCACAGAAACTGATCCCTGGAGACCCACAGCGCTATCTGGTCTACTGTCAGTTGGTGGAGCCGGCAAGCAAGTCTCTCCCTCGCGATATCTCTTGAATGAAGCTGGGTGGAGCGAGCTGGAACCTTTTAATCTCGTGCTCTGCTGAGACCCCTGGTACTGCCTTGTCACTGGAGAGCAGTGACCTACAGCGCTCCATCCCGTCACCGTGGCAACTGACAGGCGTACCTGCACGTAAGTGGATGCTACGGCGCTCACATCGACAGACCTCGGATGCAGGCATCGACAGCCCCGACCCTTTTGACCAAACGAAATGTCCAGACCCCGCAGCTCGTCGTGTAACAGCGTTGTGTATCAGTGCTGTGTAACCAGAAGTGACGCCACAGGATTTGTACTAGGTCATATGCGTAGATTCTCAAGTGTTTTTTGTACGAAAATGATTTATGTGGCCGGCCGGTGTCGCCGACCGGTTCTAGGCGCTTCAGTCTGGAACCGCGCGACCGCTACGGTCGCAGGTTCGAATCCTACCTCGGGCATGGATGTGTGTGATGTCCTTAGGTTAGTTAGGTTTAAGTAGTTCTAAGTTCTAGAGGACTGATGACCTCAGATGTTAAGTCCCATAGTGCTCAGAGTCATTTGAACCATTTTTTTATTTATGTGTGTATTCAGTCTAGTTATGTTTGTCATATGTAAACGTGTAATATTCTGCACGATGCTCTACCTTCATAAAAATTTTGTGGAGGTTTAGTAGACGCCATAAACTTGGGCTTTGCTTTTAATAACTTAAGAGTTTTTCGTGTTTATACGGACGGTCATTTTCTGAGTAATCTCACTAACTTCGGTCGCCGCCTTCTATGACTGACATCTCATAAAATAGCCCTTTGCTAGTAATAACGGATCAATTTTGTGTGGTTATTTGGGGACACCCAACGTTCATTTTTTGAGTAATCTCAGTAATTTTGGTCCTCACCTTGAAAGAGGTACATATAATGAAAACTTTAAATTTTAACGTATTATCCAAGAGAATATATCGATTACAAAGATGTACGTGAGAGAGAAAGCTGCGAGGCAGCTGTTGCTGAGGCAGAGTACGAATATGTGCAACAAAGAGCTTATGTTAGATCACGCGGTAATAGGCAGTAGTTGCTCAGGAGTAGCAGGAGTAGCGTTCCAGAGGCTGGCAGTGTCTGTTGCGATGTTCCAGAGTGGGCAGTCGCTTGCTATTAAATATTCACTGTAATAAATTCAGTGTTGTGTATTAATGATTCATGGGAGAAATAAGATTTGAAGTAATATTAATTAAGAAATGGTACAAACATTATTCTGAAGTTTCGATGAAGAATCTTTATACATATTGTTACATAGCTCTACAATAAGATAAGAAGTATTCATGTATTTACGCGGTTTTGCTGTACAACGAATTGCCATACATATGAATCACAGTGGGGTGATTTGCGTTTCGAGAAGGGATATTCGTTGCTTTTCAGAGGCATATAGCCGACCCCAGTGGCTCCTTGCAGCTATACTTCTGCTCTACTAGAGTACTGCCGTGTGCCAGGGGATCCTTAGCAGGTAGGTTTCACGGAGGACATCAAAAAAGTCCAAAGAAGGGCAGCTCGTTTCGTATTATCGCGAAATGTGGGAAAGAGCGTCACAGATATCGTGAGTTGAGGCGGCAACTATTAAAACAAAAGCAGTTTTCGTCGCGCCGCGATCTTTTTTACGAAATTTCAATCATTCTCCACTGAATGCGAAAATATTTTATCGTCGGCATCCTACATAGGGAGAAATGATCATCGTAGTAAAAGAAAGGAAATTAGAGCTTTCACAGAAAGAGCTAAGTGTTCGTTTTTCCCACGTGCTGTTTGAGTAGAACGGTAAAGAAATAGTCTGAAGGAGGTTTGAAGAACCCTCTGCCAGGCACTTAAGTGTGAACTCATAGTAGATGTAGACATTGAGAGGCACAGGCAGGGAGAGTGTGTGACTTTGAGACGTTGAGGGAGATGACTGACATTGAGCTGTTCTTGAACCAGCTTAAAACCCTGCTGTTTATTGTTAAAATTTTCATAGCACATAAGGAGTCCCCTCCATGTAAACATCGTGGAATGACCACAACCGGAACACTGTAGATCATATAGATTCTTACAAACAATTGTTCCTCCCTCTCCAATCCACTTCGGTAAGGTGGCTATCAGAACTATTGATGTAACTGCAGAATTATTTAGTATTGTAGTAGATAACACTTAAGAGATGCTCTCACCCTATGATCAGTGGTAGAGTGTCATTTCATGGTGAACTATAAAATGCCTTCTTCGTAGAATTTTTACCCTCTTTACTCATTTAATAGCAGTCTTTGCGTTCATTTCTTTGTTCATATAACTTGTGCTGTGAGCATAAATGTATTGCAGTGCTGAAAATGTAGTCCCCCACTGAAAGTAAACTGGACTCTTGAATTTATTATCTGATTGTTGTTACGGAGTTTAGCTGTCATAATTGTGTTCTTTATAAGTAACTAATTGTACTAAGGATCCGCCTGCACAGCCGAGTGGCCAGCATGGCTGACTCCCATAGGGAGGACTGGGGTTCAAATTCCGATACAGTAATGGAGTTTTCCCTGGTGGGAGGTCTGGAACGGGGTGCACTCAGCCTCGTGGTGCCATTTCTGGAGCTACTCGAATGACAAGTATCGGATGCAGGATCTGGAAAAATCGACAACGGCCGGGAGAGCGGCGCGCCGACCCCATGCTACTCCACAGCACATCCGCATCACGTCACATGGCAGAAGATGACACCGCGGCCGGTCGACATCGCGTGGTCGTCAGGACAGTTACGAGACAGAGGGTCCATACCTGATGATGAAATTTTTTTAGGGGCACTAATGGAAACAAACGCATTCTTCTTCTTCTTCTTCTTCTTAGCGCTTCGATGAAGGTCTTCCAAATGAAGTCTAGCGCCTCGGCAAGATGCACTGCTTTTGGGCTTCCTGATGGTAGATCCTCTTACACAACGATGCTTGGGGAGATGGTGTAGACACGACAGTGAAGGAAGTGGATCATCGTCTGCCCAACACCACACGCACAGGACACACCTCGGTTATCGCAGAGTCCCCATTTTAACATGGCAGTTTTACTTTGGTCAATGCCAACGAGAAGACGACTAAGTGATCTCCACGTTGGCCATGACAGGCTGTTTCTTGGGGGTAGATCCTCTTTTGGTGCCATCCAATCACTTTGAGCTCTCTTCCACTTTTGGCTTCACTAGGGGGGAGGGGGCGGGGAGGGAACTTAAGATGAAGCCTTTTCTGCTGCGAAGACACCCAGCAGAGGCTTCATGCCCCTGAGCTGGGAGCCTCCCATCAGTGTTGACTTTGCTCCTTTCAAGTTCCGCTGTTACTATCCGTCTGATTTCGAGTGGAATTATTCCGGCCAGAACCTGGACCTTCTCTGTTTGGATTGGTATCAAGCATACATGTGGCATGTTTGGTGAAAAGCAATATCAATCTGTTTCGAGTGGCAGAAGTGGTACCACACAGGGGAAGCATATTCTCCTGTCGATTAGCACAAGGCTTTCGTTTTGAGTTTTTTTAAAGATATTATTTCGTTCAGTGACCTTCATTCTGACACGGTCACAATGTTCCGTGAATGTCAGACTCCTATCAAGAATAACCATCAGGTATTTAGGTGTAGAGCTGCGAGTGAGAGGAGTTCCCAGCCATAAGACTTTTAACCTGCAGTTGGCATATTTGTTACTGAGATGGGAAGCGCCGACTGCTGTTTTGCCTGGATTTGGCTTCACGCTGTTAACCTCGTAATACTTTCCTATGTAGTCAATTGCAGACAGAAGTTGTCTTTCAACTCCTTCGAATTTCTTATACTGGGTGGAGATGGCTAAATCGCCGGCATAAATAAACGAGATGCAAGCCTCAGAGCCTGTGGACGGTGGCATTCCTGGGGTCTACGATCAGAGAAACAGGTTAGTCCCCAGAGAGGTCAGGACATGTGTACACAATAAGATGTTTCATATGTCTACATGTTATTGTTTACTGTTATGCACAAACCTATTCTGCTGCCACAGTTTCTAGGTAGTGATTCACTTACACTGACGTAACAAAAGTCATGGGATACTGATATGCACATGTACCACATGTACAGATAGTGGTAGTATCTCGCACACAGGTATAAAAGGGCAGAGCATTGGCAGAGCTGTCGTTTGTACTCAGCTGATTCGTGTGAGAAGGTTACCGAAGTGATTATGGCCGCACGACGTGAATGAACGAAGTTTGAACGCGTAATAGTAGTTGGAGAAAGACGCAGTGGACATTCCATTTCGGAAATCGTTAGGGAATTTAATATTCCGCGATCCACAGTAGAGTGTACCGAGAATATAAAATTTCAGGCATTACCTCTCACCACAGACAACACACTGGCCCACGGCCTTCACTCAACGACCGAAGACAGCGGCGTTTGCTTAGAGTGGTCAGTGCTAACAGACAAGCAACACCGCATGAAATAACAGCCGAAATCAATGGGGAAGTACGACGAACGTACGCGTTAGTAGTGTGCGGCGAAATTTGGCGTTAATAGGCTATAGCAGCAGACGACCGACACGAGTGCCTTAGCTAATACGAGGTGCATTCAAGTTCTAAGGCCTCCGATTTTTTTTTCTAATCAACTTCTCAACGAAATCGATGAAACAGGCGTTACTTCTCGACGAAATCGCCCTGCAGACTTACACATTTTTCACAACGCTGACGCCATGACTCCATGGCAGCGGCGAAGGCTTCTTTAGAAGTCTGTTTTGACCACTGGAAAATCGCTGAGGCAATAGCAGCACGGCTGGTGAATGTGCGGCCACGGAGAGTGTCTTTCATTGTTGGAGAAAGCCAAAAGTCACTAGGAGCCAGGTCAGGTGAGTAGGGAGCATGACGAATCACCTCAAAGTTGTTATCACGAAGAAACTGTTGCGTAACGTTAGCTCGATGTGCGGGTGCGTTGTCTCGGTGAAACAGCACACGCGCAGCCCTTCCCGGACGTTTTTGTTGCAGTGCAGCAAGGAATTTGTTCTTCAAAACATTTTCGTAGGATGCACCTGTTAACGTAGTGGCCTTTGGAACGCAATGGGTAAGGATTAGGCCCTCGCTGTCCCAGAACATGGACACCATCATTTTTTCAGCACTGGCGGTTACCCGAAATTTTTTTGGTGGCGGTGAATCTGTGTGCTTCCATTGAGCTGACTGGCGCTTTGTTTCTGGATTGAAAAATGGCATCCACGTCTCATCCATTGTCACAACGAACGAAAAGAAAGTCCCATTCATGTTGTCGTTACGCGTCAACATTGCTTGGCAACATGCCACAAGGGCAGCCGTGTGGTCGTCCGTCAGCATTCGTGGCACCCACCTGGATGACACTTTTTGCATTTTCAGGTCGTCATGCAGGATTGTGTGCACAGAACCCACAGAAATGCCAACTCTGGAGGCGATCTGTTCAACAGTCATTCAGCGATCCCCCAAAACAATTGTGCGAGCCCGAGGTTGTTTCGGTTTGTTGTCACACGATGTTCTGCCTTCATTAAACTGTCGCACCCACGAACGCACTTTCGACACACCCATAACTCCATCACCACATGTCTCCTTCAACTGTCGATGAATTTCAACTGGTTTCACACCACCCAAATTCAGAAAACGAATGATTGCACGCTGTTCAAGTAAGGAAAACGTCGCCATTTTAAGTATTTAAAACAGTTCTCATTCTCGCCGCTGGCGGTAAAATTCCATCTGCCGTATGGTGCTGCCATCTCTGGGACGTATTGACAATGAACGCGGCCTCATTTTAAAACAATGCGCATGTTTCTATCTCTTTCCAGTCTGGAGAAAAAAAATCGGAGGCCTTAGAACTTGAATGCACCTCGTAGCACGACGTCGCCTGCAGCGCCTCTCTTGGGCTAGTGACCGTATCGCTTGCACCCTAGACTACAGGAAAAACGTGGCCTGGTCAGATGAGTCTCCTGATGTCAGTTGGTAAGACCTGATGGTAGGGTTAGACTGTGGCGCAGACTCCACGAAGCCATGGACGCAGGTTGTCAACAAGGCACTGTGCAAGCTGGTGGTGGCTCCATAGTGGTGTGGACAATGTTGACAAGGAAAGGACTGGGTCATCTGGTCCAGGTGAACCGACCATTGATTGTATATAGTTATGTAATATAGTTATGTTCGGCTACTTGGAGACCATTTTCGCCCATTCATGGATTTCTTGTTCCCAAATAATGGTGGAATTTTTATGGATGACATTGCGCCATGACACGGGGCCACAATTGTTCGCGATTGCTTCGAAGGAGATTCTGGACATTTCGAACGAATAATATGGTGACACTCATCACCCAAGACGAATTCCATCGAACATTATGCGTGTTAATTAAGAAGTCAGGTGGCACACAAAATACTGCAGCAGCAACACTTTCGCAAATATGGACGGCTCTGGAGGCGGCACGACTCAACATTTCTGTAGGGGACTACCAACGATTCGTTGAATCCATGCCACATCGAGATGCTTCAAGACGCCCACAAAAAGTAGGTTCGAGACAGTATTACGAGATGTCCTATGACTTCTGTCACCTCGGTGTGTGTAATAATTCCATATGGACGGTATGCTGAAAGTGAACCAACGCGGGTTTGTATTTGAGGGTGGCACAGAGAAAGAGAGAGAGGGAAGGAGGGAGAGGCGGGGGTGAAGGGGAGGAGGGAAACGGTGGGAGAAGGTGGGGAAGGGGTGTCGCAGAAATTTTGTAAGCGGCAGGACTGATGTGTTCGTCGGGCAGCGTTTCCTCTCGGTGGACGGACGGCCTCCTGCCGCAGTAGAGTGAGCCATCAGCAGCGGTCATTACCGCCGCCGCCACTTTAGGGGGATGCGGGCCCGCAGCGGCGTGAATAACCCTGGTGACGGGTGGGTGCAGCCCCGGAGTCTGTGGTAAACGGCACACGGGCCGTGTCCCCGTGTTCCGGATGAACGAGCACTTGCTCAGGAATTAACGCGGGGCTGCGTAGTTTATGTTGCGCGACAGGGAACAGCTCGCCGTATACCACGACACGGCAAGTAGACTCGGCAGTCGATGCGCAGGGGAAAGCCCGAAGCCCGCCTGTATCTCTAACACGAGGACTTCCAGAGACGTACGACCTAGACAGATCATCCGGTATCCAAGAAATTCTACAGAATGCAGCTTCCCTCTCGTCTCACACTTTTTATTGCAAGATCATCGGGCAAATAATAAACTGCTACTCCTAGTGACAGCTAGTACGTAGTAGCACATCTCACTCCTTATGTGTTCCGTAGCTAAAATGTGGAGGGATGATTGCTCCACACTATGAACAGCTGCACAGAGCTATTTTCTTTTAATGAATAGGAACTACAGGGTGGCGCAGGGAACGGGAAATTTTGAACGTTACAGTTGGCGCCACTGTAGCGCCGGCAGATGTTCGAAACATTGCACAATTGATGTGAACGCATTGCCATTTAGTAATCATGGAGAATTGGACTGGTGCGGAACGTGCAGTAGCTGTGAGAGTGTTTTACAAAAATGGTGATAGTGCGACTGCCGCGCAGAGAACATTTCGACAGCATTACCAGCTTGGACGTCATGGACGTGTCCCATCTGCGCATGCGATTACAACGTGGGTGCGTAATTTTGAAGAAACAGGATCTGCCTTGAAAAAGAAATCTTCAGGTGTCATTACAACGGTACGTACCCCAGAGAACATTGCAGCTGCTAGAGCTGCAATCGAGAGAAGTCCTCGCCGCTCCGTTCGACAGCATGCATCTTCGCTAGGGATTAAGCGACGAAGCTTACAAAGAATACTGCACGAATTAGACTTCCATCCCTATAAGTTGCAGATTGTGCAATACGTACATGAACGAGATCCAGCGTCACGTATGGAGTTTAGTAGCCCGATATTGGCTAAAATCAACGAGGGCGCGAATTTCCTTGGTAACTTATGGATATCAGACGAAGCCCATTTCCACCTGAACGGATTCGTGAACAAACAGAATTTTCGTTATTGGGCACAGGACAATCCTTGTGAGTTTTACCAGCGACCACTACATAGCGCCAAGGTCACAATATGGTGTGCTGTATCATGTCATGGTGTTATCAGCCCTTATTTTTTTGAACGTGAGGATGGTAGTGCAGTGACAGTAACATCCGCTCGAAATGTTGAAATGCTTCAAACATTCTTTACACCGAGGCTGTACGAGCTTAATCTTAACGTCGAAAACATGTGGTTTCAGCAGGACGGAGCCACGTCACGCACTGCTCGACAATCGATGGCAGCAGTTCGTCAATTGTTTGGAAGACGCATTATTTCACGTAACGGTGACATTGCATGGCCTGCGAGATCCCCTGATCTTAGTGTGCGCGACTTCTTCCTGTGGGGGTATCTTAAAGGCAGGGTGTACCGTACACGTCCTGCAACAATCCATGAACTGAAGGAGAACATTGAAAACGAAACCACTGCCATTCTCCAAGATTTGCTACACCGCGCATTCCAGAGTTTTCATAACAGGCTGTTAGAGTGTGAACGCCGAATGGGAGCACATCTTTCCGATGTCATCTTTAAAAAGTAAAGAGACACTTTTGGACATTTTGATTGTAAAGACATACTGAATAATGGCATGCTGAACACATTCACTTTCGTTAATAAATTACTAGTTTTATGAATTTATTCATGGAAATGACGTTATTTCGAAATTTCCCGTTTCCCTGCGCCGCCCTGTACTTTTTTTTATTCCTTAAATTTTTTACAAGGCGGGTGCAGCACATTCCAGTGCATATCAAACAGGTAAAATAAATGGTCAGTGTATACAGATTATTCTGCTAAACGCATATTCAGTAACGAATTGAATTTTTTTCTTTATTATATTAATCTTTACGTCGTCATCGCAAACACAACATATAGATAATACTGCTGTTTAAAATATAAAGAATATGTTCATGCAAATGAATAGTGCAGATTAGATAGTTAGCTAGATAAAAAATTTCCTTACTCATTCCTTCTCCTTTCTTCTAGTCAGTTGCTTTTATCATTCCGCCTTTTCCTTTCAGGACAATGACATTCAACAGTCTCAGTTCGAAAAACATATTTATGTGATATTGCTTTTAAATTTATTTTAAGTTCCCAATGCTTTTTTAGCATTTTTTAAAATCATTCATCGATCATGTGTCTATTCCTTACGCTGCTACAAGTCTTTTATTTCCCAAACAAATCTCTGTCTTCCTTACGACGTGTCTATAGAAATTTCTAACTTACATATTGTCTACTATGTTCTCCGTCCATCTGTACAAACCATTTCTGTTCGTATTACTCTGCATACTATCATTTTTCTAAGCATGGTAGGAACTTTCTTAAGCTTTTCGTCTGTTTTATACTGATCGCATTCGTCTTTCTTTTTCTGTATCAGGCATTCTCAACTTCACAATAGCGTCATCTGTGCCAACTGCTGTGGAGTAATGTTTTATCCTCGTTCAGTAGAAGGTAGCCTATTTGGACACGCTAGTTTCACTTTCTTCTCTGGACGCTACTCATTTTTTGTGTAAGCCTCTTCATCTCTTGCTAGCTACTGTAGCCTACATCCATTTGAAACTGCTTACTGTATTCATTCTTTGGCCCCCGTCTTTGCAAACTGACGATTTCTGCATGTCCCGAGCATATGTCCGATTAACCAACCCCCTATTTGAGTGAAACTGAGCCATACCCTTCTCTCCCCAGTTGGTTTCAGTTCCTCATCATTATTAACTCAGTCTACCCATCCAATTTTTGGCATTCTTCTACAGTACCACATTTCAAATACTTTTATTCCCATCTTGTGTGAACTGTTTGTCGTTCACTTCGTGTAAGGCTACACTACAGTCAAATACGTTCAGAAAAGACTTCCTAAAAGCCTAAATTTTTATTTGATACAAATATATTCCTATTCTTCAGGAATGATTTTCTAACTATTAGTAGTTCTGCACTTTAGACCCTTTTGCTGCCCAATAGTAAATCGTAACTATTAGTTTTAGTGTCTCATTTCCCAATATAATTCCTTCAGAATGATATGATTTAATTCGATTTCATTCCGTCCCCTAGTTTTGCTTTTGTTGATTTTCATCTTATAACCTCTTTTCAATACGCTATCCATCCCAGTCAACTTCTCTTCCAAGCCCTTTGCCGTCTCTGAGACAATTACAAAGTAAGCGGCATACGTCTAATTTTCTATTTCTTCTCCCGGAACTTTAGTTCCCTTTTCAAATTTCTCCTTGGTCTTCTTCACAGCTTGCTTAGCGTACAGACTGAGTAATATCAGGGATAGGCTAGAACCCTGTGCCACTCCTCTCTCAACCACTGCTTCCCTTCCGCGTTCTTCAACTTGTAACGTATCATACCCGCACCTGCCTGCCGGGTAGCGCCGGCCGCTATTTCGAGTGGCGAGTAAAGTTCTCCGGTTTCCGCCAGACGGGAGAACTTTCCTAGCAGGTGGTTAGCCCTCCACTCGTAATATTAGCCTTAAATGATGTTTATTACTTTATTTACTACAAACAATCGTTTGTATTGGCTGGTTCAAATGGCTCTGAGCGCTATGGGACTTAACATCTGAGGTCATCAGTCCCCTATAACTTAGAACTACTTAAACCTAACTAGCCTAAAGACATCACACACATCCATGCCCGAGGCAGGACTCGAACCTGCGACCGTAACGGTCGCGCGGTTCTAGACTGAAGCGCCTAGAACCACTAGGCCACACCGGCCGGCTTTGATTGGCATTAATACATTCACAATAGCTTCTCTCGATAAGTGTCGATACCATTTTTGGGTTTCTAAGTCGTTGGGCTTGAGCGGACAAGTGCCTAATTGTTTCAGTACTTACCAATGGTCTCTGAGGCACTCGTCTTCAGAGTTCGTTTTGTGTTCGGCTAGCAGTTGTCACTTGCGGATTTACTCTTTCCGTATAAATGGCGGTATGTTTAATTCATAGAAACATTTCCTACATCACAAAGTATAATATGAGTACGGAAATAGTTTGCAAGAAACTTTACAACCAGTTTTCCTCCGCGAACAGGGACAAGCCGCCTCAGACGGCCACTTGTAGTTCACTATTGTTACTTGAGTTTACATATCGTCGTTTTGTTACTTCGAGATAGTGAGTGGAGCTGTGGACGCTAGAAGTGGAGTGCCAAGCGGAGAAATCGGAACATTTCCGACATGTTCTTCTGTTTGAGTTCGGTAGAGCGGTGACAGCAGCAGAGGCAGCCAGAGACATTTGCGCCGTTTCTGGGGTCAATGTCGCTGGACACAGCACGGCAAGATAATGGCGCATTGGGGAGGACGACGGTTAAAGTGTGCGTCCGGCCATCCTAATTTAGGTTTTCCGTGATTTCCTTAATCGCTTCAGACAAATGCCGGACTGGTTCCTTTGAAAGCGCACAGCCGACTTCCTTCCCCATCCTACCCTAATCCGATGGGACCGATGACCTCGTTGTTTGGTTCCCTCCCCCAAACCAACCAACCAACCACTTGCACATTATGTTTTCCTCGTTTTAAGAAGGCTTATTTTAATTTTTTTTATATTTTTTTTTTACATTAGTCTCTCCACGTTCAGTAAGACCTTCGGGGTTTAATAAAGAGCGTTTAAACGCTTTAATCCGCAATTAACCACGTCACTGTACTCGAGAACTGACAGATGTGATGAACTGTGATCATACCACCATCCTTCGTCATTTGCATGCAGTGCGGAAGATTCAAGCTCTAAGAAATATAGTATTCATTACAATTTGTACAGTGCATGATCCGTTTGTAATGATAATAATAACGAAATGACTTGGAGCAAGTGACATTGTGGTCAGCTTCTACATCCCAACAGTGCTGAACTATAGCTATGAACCACGGACATTGAAATAATTCAGCCATGAAAGTTCAAAACGATCTAGTCAGCAGTGGAAAGATCCGTGTAAAGCTTCACAAAAAAAAAAGAAAGAAAGTAGACAGCATGTGAATAGTCACTACGTCAATGACATCCTGGAACTGGCAGGTTCACTGATATAGAGCAGACCTCGGAACCAGGGACAAATCAGGTGCTGCAGTGGAGTTCGAGAAACACAAGAAGATCTAGGGGAAGACAGACTCCTTCCTGGAAAGTCGCTGGAATCACCTATCAGTAGAACAGTTCCAGGTCATACTAACTGGAGGCAAATGCGTTAAACGCTTCGACGAAAGACTTGAAGAGGTCTCATCATGTTGTCATAGAAATGACTGATTATGATAATGGAGGTAGTGGTGGTGAAACGAAAGTGACAGTGGGCTAAGTGGACAACTGATTTACTCTATTGTGTATCATGCATCAGAATAACAAAGACATCAACAAAATTTCAGGGTCATCTAGCCGTTGTACTTTTTTAGCCTTCAGAGTCCCGTGCCAAGGACAGATTAAGAGCGCTAGGGGCCATCTCATTCGTCAAGCGTGGACGCCAGGTGGCGTTGCAAACGGACATTGGCTGTGGCGCCCACTCTCGGGAGGGTGGCTACAACTGGCGCTACACCGCAGCAAAAACAGAGAAACACAGAGAGAGAGGCCTCGGATCGCTATTTCGGCGGTGGGTGCTTTGTTCTGGGAGGGCGATAAAACACCGGATAAAGCGCCGCCTGGCAGTCGCCATTAATCTCCCCGGCCATTAGCAGACAGAGCGAAATGCCTCAAACACTTGGGTGAGGAAGGGGGGGGGGGGGGAGAAAGTTTGGCAGGTGGCCCTGCCGCGGGTGCCGACCTGCCCCAAGGACAGCCGGCCACAGCCGGACACCCAGAAAGTCGCGAACCCCCCGGCACTGACCTACCCTCGCGCCAGAATAATGGCGCAGGACGCCCGTCTGGCTCCATCTGGGCGCGAGGTCGGGACCTGCGGCCGGCGACGACGACAGGCAGACGACCGTCCCAGGGGTAACGACCTCCACTGGCGGCGTCCGTGCGGTCGCCCGTGGAGTCCGCCGCGATTCCGCTTTTAACCCACCGTGTTATGTGTTGCGATTCCTAACCACTCCGTTCCGTTTTTCAAGGGAAGATGAGATAGCAACTATGTGAAACGTCCCCTTAAAAAAATTATACATGACTGTGCTTAAACTGACACACAATATTTTTTTAGCGCAACGCAATCTGACTTTCAAAAATCCCTGCAAAAGAATAGCCCTGACTAACATTAATCTATACCTTTCACAAATCACTTACCTCACCAAAAATCTCCGTTACTCGAACTACTGCAATACAGCGAGCGCCACTACTGCCAGCTAAATAAAAGATTCAAACTACGGAAGGCACTAACTACTGATAGGCATAGTTCGCAAATGAAAGATTTTGATAGAGAACAAACAATGTATTTACCTTAATAGCGTTGAAAAATCATAATATACATAGCAATTCATAATATCCAGTATTACAAATTTCAAAACTCCGCCATCTCTCTCCCCACATCCACCACTGCTGGCGGCTCACCTCCAACTGCGCAACGCTACACGCTGTTAACATCCAGCTGCCCAATACTACAATGGCAGACAACAATGCTAACTAGCCACAGACTGCACACAGCACAGCCAGTGATTTTCATACAGAGCGCTATGTAACGTTGCCAATAAGAAAACATAAAGAGCCTACTTACATATGTTACAATTTCACAGAGAACTGTAAGACCTAGGTTTTCTCCCGAATTGACAACATTCCCTCAGACTTACTGAGATCGTTCGGTGAGCCAGCCATGATACACTGTATAAAGCGATGAGGGTAACATAACGTTGGGCGTCCGCCACACTCCACTGAGCAAAAATTGAGGGCTAGATATGTTGCCAAATTACACCTTTGTCTTTTGTCTTTAAGATCATCGCAGTCCTGAAAACTGGTAAACCAGGTGATAGACCAGAGGGTTACCGCCCCATTGCCCTTCTCAGTATGGTCTGTAAATTACTAGAAAGACTGCTCCTCAACAGAATAGGCCAAACTATACTAAAAAAAATCCCTATCGAACAAGCAGGATTCCGTCCCTATCGCTGCTGTACAGATCAAGTCCTATCACTGACAACATATATAGAGGCGGGGTTGCAGAAGAAACATGAGGTAGCTGCAGCATTCATAGACCTAAGAGCAGCCTATGATACAGTTAGGAAACAGGGACTCATGTACAAATTAATCTGTGCCGTCCCCTGCAAAAAGATAACCAACCTCATTGACGATATGTTGTCAAATAGAACCTTCCAAGAAATAATGGGGAATGACAGAAGTAAACAGATGAAACTCAATAATGGACTTCCACAAGGCTCTGTCCTTGCGCCCCTTCTTTTCAGCCTTTACATCCTGACATGCCTGCAACCAGACCGCGCAAATTTGGTTATGCTGACGACTGGGCTCTGGCAACAGCCCACAGAAACATAGAAACTGCCGAAGATATCCTTACGAGTGACCAAGGGATTCTCAGCGAGTACTTTAGAGAATGGAGGCTACAACCTAGTGCTACAAAGACGGAAGTATCTGCCTTCCATTTGAACAACAAAATGGCCGACAGAGAACTACATGTATATCTAGACGAGAAAACACTAAATCACAACAAACACCCAAATTACCTTGGGGTTACCCTAGATAGGACACTAACATTCAAAGAACACCTGACGAAAACTGCAGTGAAACTTAAAACACGGAACAACATATTGCAGAAGCTCTGTGGCACCACTTGGGGCTCCACGGCATCTACCTTATGAACATCCGCACTTGGCTTGGTGTATCCAGTGGCAGAATACTGTGCTCCAGTGTGGCTCAACAGCAAACACACACACATGGTAGATAGCTAACTTAATGCAACAATGCGTTTTATATCAGGCACAATCAGACCAACTCCTACAGTGTGGCTGCCCGTTCTCAGTAACATAGCCCCTCCTAACCTACTCCGAGAACACGCTCTGGTTAGAGAATTTCAAAAAATCATGACCAACCCTCAATTACAAATCCATGAAGATACTCACGACATCCACGGAAACCGACTCCGGTCTAGGCATCCTCCACTAAAGACCGCACGGGCGCTGCACCAAACCAACTTCAAAATAAATGACCGATGGAAAGGGGAATGGGAGAGCAGAACAGCAGTAAACTGCAACAGTATGCCATGCATCTTTAGTAAACCAAAAGGATTTGATTGCCCTCGCAAAGTTTGGTCAACTCTTAATCGCATCAGAACCAACTGTGGGAGATGCGCCGACTCCTTTCACAGATGCGGTTAACTTCCTTCGGCCGCTTGCGACTATGGCGCAGAGAGACAGTCGGTCAAACACATCGTGCAGGAATGCGCACTAAGGGCATATGAGGGTGACCCACAGGATTTCCTAACGGCGACCCAAGAGGCAATCGACTATATATTATCTAAGCTGGACGTTTGTTTGTGATTACTCTTCTGTGAGTGTAAATTTGCAATTGGTGGTGTCCGTATATACAAACTGTTATTTATTGCTCTGTTTATACATATATGATTTTCTTTAACTCGCGTTGTTTCTGTAATTTTTACTGTGATGTTATGAGCCATACGCTAAATAAAATAATAACATTTGTCTTCCAAAAATTAAGTATACAACAAAACACCATTACACCTTCAATCGTTTACATAGAAGGTGTTGTGACTTGGCAAGACAGCCAAGCCACTATGATTGGTAGCCGAAAGGCACGCGTTTAAGCTCACGCAGGCTGGCGTGAGGTCTGGAACAGTTAAGGGAATTTATAGTAGTAAAGAACGTAATTAACTACTGGAATACTTAACTTTAATTCATAATTGGTGAACATCGGTCTGACGGTACATGCATCACAAGATAAATAGCAAATGATAATGGCGCCTTGTTAGGTCGTAGCAAATGACGTAGCTGAAGGCTATGCTAACTATCGTCTAGGCAAATGAGAGCTAGCAAAGTCGGCTGTACAACTGGGGCGAGTGCTAGGAAGTGTCTCTAGACCTGCCATGTGGCGGCGCTCGGTCTGCAATCACTGACAGTGGCGACACGGGGGTCCGTCGTATACTAGCGGACCGCGGCCGATTTAAAGGCTACCACCTAGCAAGTGTGGTGTCTGGCGGTGACACCACAGAAGGAACTGAAATGCCCGACAGGTGTCAAAAACAAAGTGGAAATAATCATTCATCCAGTCATACTGGGTAATTTTCATTGGACTTTGAGAACTTCAGTAACGAGTACCACCGCCTGACACCTATGTGGCATGCTCCGTATAAGTCTACAGAGATCGCCCTATGGTATCCGTTCCCATTCCTCAATGAGAGCCCCTGAAAGTTCTTTGTGAGTCTTTGGTGGAACAGGAGGACCATGAACACGTCCGTCAAGCATGTCCAACATAAGCACGAGAGGGCTTAAGTCGGGACTCACCGCCAGCCATTCCATTACTTCAACGTCCAGGCTTCGCAAAACATCCCTGCTGATGACCGCCACATAGGTCCTGGCATTACAAGGAGCTCAGAGCTACTACCGTATGCAGTAGCCACCACATGGTCCTGCAGGATCTGTTCGATGTACTGTCTGGCGGTAAGGTGACCTTGGACAACGACAAGATCCATGTGCCTGTCAACACGGAGGCCTCTCCACAACATCTCGGAACCTTGGAAATATATCGATTTCCTGGACAACATTTGCCACGCACCAACGATCGCCACACACGAACACTGCCATCACCTTGCGTCAAATGTTATCTGTACTCGTCTGTGAGGCCGGCCGGTGTGGCCGAGCGGTTCTAGGCGCTTCAATCTGGAACCGCGCGACCGCTACGGTCGCAGGTTCGAATCCTGCCTCGGGCATGGATGTGTGTGATGTCCTTAGGCTAGTTAGGTTTAAGTAGTTCTAAGTTCTAGGGGACTGATGACCTCAGATGTTAAGTCCCATAGTGCTCAGAGCCATTTTTTTACTCGTCAGTGAATAACACGTTTCGCCAATGACGAAGTTGCCTGTTGACATGCGAACAGCAGAACTGAAGGCCAGTTGCAAGATGTTGAGATGTTGTCGTGTCACGCGGTGTAGATTAGAAAAATGTACTGAAAGTAATAGACTAATTTTGCTGTTTATCCAGCAAATTGGATGACGCTCGCAGGATTTAAAAAGATATAAAAGATACAGTTGCTGTAGGAAGCAAAGCATTTATGAAAAAGAAGAATTTGTTAAAACAAAATGTAAATTTACAATTTTCTTTTGAGAAAGTATTCGTATGAAGTGTAGCACTGTATGCGAATGAAACATGGACAGACAAGAAGAGAATAGAAACCTCTGAAATGTGGTGCTACGAAAGAATGCTGAACATTAGATGGGTAGATCGAGTAGCTATTGACGACGTACTGAGACGAGCCGGGGAGAAGGGAGATTCATGGTTCAACTTGACTAAGGGAAGGAATCAGTTGATCGGACACATACTGGGGCCCGAAGAAATCGTTAGTTCCATAATGAAGGGAACTTTTTCCGCAGCCGGGTTGGGGGTTCCAATTGTAGACGGAAACGAAAGAGCGAATACAAGAAGTAGGTTCAAATGGAACGAGGGAGACAAAAGATATCGTCTCAATTATGTGACTGGATTTGTGATTTCCTGTCAGACAGGTCACAGTCCGTAGTAACTGACGGAAAGCCATCGGGTAAAACAGAAGTGATTTCTGGCGTTCCCCAAGGTAGTATTACAGGCCATTTGCTGTTTCTTATCTATATAAACAATTTGAGAGACAATCTGAGCAGCCGTCTTAGGTTGTTTGCAGATGACGCTGTCGTTTATCAACTAATAAAATCATCAGAAGAAATTGCAAAACGATTTAGAAAAGATATCTGAATGGTGCGAAAATTGGCAGTTGACCCTAAATAACGAAAAGTGTGAGGTCATCCACATGAGTGCTAAAAGGAGTTCCTTAAATTTCGGTTACACGATAAATCAGTCAGATCTAAAGGCCGTAAATTCAACTAAATAACTAGCAATTACAATTACGAACAACTTAAATTGGAAGGAACACACAGAAAATGTTGTGAGGAAGGCTAACCAAAGACTGCGTTTATTGGCAGGACACTTAGAAAATGTAACAGATCTATTAACGACACTGCCTACACTACGCTTGGTCATTCTCATTTAAAATACTGCTGCGCTGTGTGGGGTCCTTACCAGGTAGGACTAACGAAGTACATCGAAGGAGTTCAAAGAAGGGCAGCACGCTTTGTATTATCGCGAAATAGGAGAGAGAATGTCAATGAAATGATTCATTATTTGGGCTGGACATCACTAAAAGAAAGGCGTTTCTCATTGCGACGGAATCTTCTCACGAAATTCCAATCACCAACTTTCTCCTCCGAATGCGAAAATATTTTGTTGACACCGATCTACATAGGGAGAAACGATCACGTCGATAAAATAAGGGAAATCACAGCTCTTACGGAAAGGTATAGGTGATCGTTCTTTCCGCGCTCTGTACGAGATTAGAATAATAGAGAATTGTGAAGGTGGTTCGAAGAACCCTCTGTCAGGCACTTAAATGTATTTTGCAGAGTATCCATGTAGATGTAGATGCAAATGTAGAAATAAATCAAGAATCAGACGGATGTAGGCTTGCACAGCATAGACTTGCGTACAGAGCTGCATCAAACCAATCTCCGATCTGAAGACCAAACAACAACGATACTTGAAGCCAATCCTGCAAAGGGATCCTTCTAGACAGTTCTCAGGCAATAGGGATCTGCGTGGGTACGAAGAGTGATCTCCCTCTAAACAGTGTGTAACGCGTGAATGTCGTTCTTAGGGACATTTCAGTTAAAAAAAACCCGTCTCGAATCATTTTCATATACTATTTATTGTAAAATGCTTTTCGAAGCCTGTGTCTTCGTCATGAGGTGTATTTTAGTGCAAGTTACAAGATCGTTCAGTGAAAGAACGAGCTGGTTAACTCACAATACGGTTTTTTGCATGAAATAAGATACAAATGCCACATACAAAAAGCTTTGTACCTGTGGGTCGAAGTTAAACATGTTTATGTCATTTACCGTTCTGTTTGTTGGATTTCGTTAACTATTTTCTTTTGTATCACAATTTACTGGCCACAAAATGTGCATTTTATCACTGGCACACTTATAATCCAAGTAAGTGTACAATAACAAGCCAGAAAAACTTTTTTTGTGCCAATACTATACGTTATTCTCAGTTCGTATCGTAACTGTGTGGCACATAGCTTGAAGAGATGTTTGTGGTTATTGAAAAAGCAGAGCAACTGCATAACAAAACTAATTGCTCTGGAGTTTAGCTGAAACACTTCGCAAATATTGTTGAAGTAGTTGTGGCTGTGAACGTTTGCTCGTTGAGTAAGTGATCGCTGGATTTCATCTTGTGAAGGCATATTTACAGTTGTTGTGACACATCTAAATTACTCTCACTGCTGTATGTATGCACAACGTTGAGATGGTCTGTTAAGTCCCGCATTGTATGCAGCAATAAAATTTTAATGAGAGACATCAGTATCAGTTTTCAGTATTTTTAATGGGTACACACGCTTTCTCCTAGCACTGAATGGTTGTTTCTTTATGTTTGTGTCAGTCCGTTCAACATTTTTAGTGAAAGAGAGCTGATTTTTATTGCCGATATTTTTTTGTTTAATTGTGTGTCAAACCGGTTCGACCGCTTTAGTCTGGTGTGTGTTTGATAGCCGAAAAAGAGTTCCAGAAATTAAGCTTCCAATGTGACTCAAAATGAAAATATACAATTACTGTGTAGTAAGTTACCAGTTTTGGCTTATGGCTGTGAGACATGGATTTTAAACACAAAAACCATTCAAAAATTAAAAATTGTGTGTTTCTCAGCGATCAATGGAGAAAATCATGATGGGAGTAATTAGGAGAAACAGCAAACAAATAAAGGAAAAACAGTAAACAAATAAATTGAACTATGCACAGACTAGATTGGAAGATGTAATAAAGTTTATCACCATGTGGTACACGCTCATACGCAGTTACGCCATATCAAAGCCCACAATCAATCCACGAAACTGAGCTACCGCATGCAGTACGTAGATTTCAAAGTAGCGTTACATACCGTCTAAATACTATGCATTTTCTGGAACTACTGACTTTCCGCCGTTCATTTAGGAGAAAATGGAGAACAGTGTGTAGCTAAAAAAATCATTGTTTTGATACATTCATAAGAAGTAACTTAAAATCAACTGCTCGTAAGATCAACGTAGTTAAACTACTTCTTGTTCAGTACTACATCAATTTAAATCCAGTACAACGAATTTTAACTGCAAATATCACGAAGATGCTATTACACATGGTTACACACCCCATGGAATAAGTATCAACAGTAGTTGAAGAATTGTGCGCTTGAGAAGGGAAGCCTTTATGAAATACATATGATTGAAAATGATTGGTAATTGATTTATTTGCCAATTTCTGAAAGTAAATTAACTGATATGTATTTAAACAATAGCAAGGGATGTGTAATTACTTTCATTTCCACGTTTCAACAGTGTTTAGAATGCTCATTTCAGTTATCACAGACTTAGTCTCGGGGTCTCTCTTCTCCCGCGCAAGCAGCATGATTCCAAGCAGAGCGCCCAACACACCTGTAACTCAGTTTTTGCCTTTATTTGCTTCTCCACAGATGCCACATAGCTCATTCTTTACTACGAGTAGGTAGTGATTTCAGTATGTCAGTCAACTTGTTGTTGTAATCATCGTCATCTTCATCATTACAGATGCTGGTAACAACTGATACCTCTGATGATTCTGGTGTTTTCGCCTTACTTCTGGTCTTCTTTCTCTTCTTTTCTGGCTGCTCAGTAAAGCACCCACTTAAAGCTTTCTCATTCTTGCTCTTCAACACAGTCTGTTTTTTCTTTTCATTCCTTACTTTCTTCTTCATTTCAGCTTCTTCCAGTTTCTGTTTCACAAAAATGCGCACCGTTACCCCAGTCTGCTATTAGATATTAAAGCGATCAGATTCTATATGTTAAACAGTTATATTTAGAAAGCAAAACCATGCAATGATGCAGTGGCTTAAAGGCCTTAGTAACATATTTAGACAGAAATAAATCAGTAATACATAACTGTAAATTTATCTTTCTGTTTCTCTCTGCGTATGATTAACCACGAAGTTTTTTTAGATGGACTCTACCAGGCGTAAACATTTATGCATTTTCATTTGAAGAAATATGTAAGAAATAAAACTGATAGTCTATCTCTGTAATTAAAATCTCTAGGTACTATACTATACGCTATTTGATCAAAAGTATCCGAACACACACCAGTGCACACAAATATGAGGAGCGTTCAGCCTTCGCCTTCATGATGGCTTCCACTCTATTGGTGACACTGAGGTGAAACAAGCACTATATTGTTGTAAGACGTACAGTTGCGAGAGAGCTTACCCCAGTTCACTACAATCAGCATCACCTCATCATAACGTTCCTGTACTTGGCTTACAAAGGACTCCATCATCATTGTCCGCCCCGATAGCTGAGTGGTCAGCGCGACGGGCTGTTATGCAAACGGGCCCGTGTTCGATTCGGGCTGAAGTGGAGATTTTCTCCGCTCAGGGACTGGCTGTTGTCTCTATCATCATCACCTCATCCCCATCACACGCAACTCGCAGAAGGGGGTCAACTCAAAAGACCAGGTGACAGGTCCATATGACGGGAGACCCTAGCCACACGACATTTCATCATTATTTAAAAGTGAACTTAAATATTAAAATAACTTTTCCAAATTTCGTCAGTGTGTGCTTAAGTATATTAATGTTAAAATTGTAAAGTCTCGGAAAGTTCAGAGAAATATTTTGGTTAAAACTGGCGTTTTTACGAAAAATTGAAGCCGCTAAATGTTAGACTCGGAAAACCGAAAATTCGTATGTAGACTCAGTTTCATGTAAAAACATAAACTATGTGACACCAATAAGCTACCTCTATTAGTTTTCAAGTTATGTACTAAAAACCAAATTTGGAACGAAAACGTCCTTATTAATGGTAGATTAAGTATCATTTGTACTGGTAATAGAAAGTTCTAATTACAACACTCGATTACACTCATGCAGTTATACAGCTGTATCAAATTTCAAGACTGCATTATAAATAACAGTGGTTACGAGAAATCTTAAAGGGGCAGGTCAGAGGTACGTTTTACAGTCTGTTCCGCTCTAAACATTATAGCCAGCGAAGTTTAAATGCAGTCAAATTATAACTTTTTCAGTAACCAAAGCAAACTCAGCTCTAGTTATACAAAAATTGAGAAGATTATAAGCTGTTAAACGACAGACCTATTATTTAATGAGCGTCCGAAATGAGGCCATTTACATTGAAGCGCCTATGAAACTGGTATAGACATGCGTATTCAACTACAGATATGTAAACAGTCATAACACGGCGCGGCGGTCGGCAACGATTATATAAGACAACAAGTGTCTGGCGCAGTTGTTAGATCGGTTACTGCTGATGCAATGGCAAGTTATCAAGATTTTGAGTGGGTTTGAACATGGTATTATAGACGGCGCACAAGCGATGGGACTGTCTCCGAGGTAGCGATGAAGTGGGGATTTTCCCGAACGACCATTTCACGACTGTGCCGTGAATATCAGGAATCCAGTAAAACATCAAATCTTCGACATCGCTGCGGCAGGGAAAATATCCTGCAAAAACGGGTCAACGACTACTGAAGAGAATCGTTCAACGTGACAGAAGAACAACCCTTTCGCAAATTGCTGCAGCTTTCAATGCTGGTCCATCAACAAGGGTCAGCGTGCCAACCATTCAAGGAAACATCATCAATATCAGCTTTCGGAGCCGAAGGCCCATTCCTGTACCTTTGATGACTGCACGACACACAGCTTTACGCCTCGCCTGGGCCCGTCAACACCGACATTGGACTGTTGATGACTGGAAACACGTTGCCTGGTCGGACGAGTCTCGTTTCAAAATGTATCGACGGAGTGGAAGTGTATGGGTACGGAGACAGCTTCATGAATCCATGGACTCTTCATGTCAGCAGGGGAGTGTTGAAGCTGGTGGAGGCTCTATGGTGGTGTTGGAGTGAGGAGTTGGAGCGATACGGGACTCCTGACACTCCTACATACGACTCTGACAGGCGACACTTACGTAAGCATCATGTCTGAGCACCTGCATCCATTCATGTCCATTGTGCATTCCGACGGACTTGGATTCCACCAGGACAATGAGACACCCCACACGTCCAGAACTGCTACAGAGTGGCTCCATGAACACTCTTCTGAGCTTAACCACTTCAGCTGGCTACCAAGCTCCCCAGACATGAACATTATTGAGCATACCTTGCAACGTGCTGTTCAGAAGAGATCTCCACCCACTCGTACTATTACGGATTTATGGATAGCCCTGCAGTATTCAAGGTGTCAGTTCCCTCCAGCAGCCGGCCGATATGGCCGAGCGGTTCTAGGCGCTTCAGTCTGGAACCACGCGACCGCTGCGGTCGCAGGTTCGAATCCTGCCTCGGGCATGGATGTGTGTGATGTCCTTACGTTAGTTAGGTTTAAGTAGTTCTAGGGGACTGATGACCTCAGACGTTGACTCCCATAGCGCTCAGAGCCATTTGAACCATTTTTTGTTACTGAGGTGATATCCTCTGACCAGTCCACGTTCGATGTCGCTGAGCTGTCCTCATCTGTTACTGCTGAAGAAAGAATTGCTGAAATAAAGCAGAAATGAGGAAATCGGAAATGACACTTTTATTCAATCAGAATAATTACACTGATAGCATCATGATTTGTGGTCGTTCTCTGACATTACAAAATTCGGAACGGGGTTCTCAACAAGGCGTGTGATCAGCGCAGATAGCAACGCGTGCGCTGCAACGTGTTTGCCTGCTGGGTACAAGTCTGGCAAGCCGTTGTTGTGGTAGGGCCGTTCCATTCGTCCACTGGCGCGCTTGACGACTGTTGGATGGTCAATAACGAGTTGGTGCACTTCTGGCCTTTGTGCAAGCAGTTATTATGCTTGGAATTGGTTGACAGAGTTGTTGGATGTCCTCCTAAGGCATACCGTGCCAAATTCCGTCCAACTGGCGCGTTAGATCGTCAGAATCTCGAGATGGTTGGACGGTCTTGCCCATAATGCTCCAAACGTATTGGGAAGACATCCGGCGACCTAGCTGGCCAAGGTAGGGTCTGGCAAGCTCGAACACAAGAAGTAAGACCAGGGAGCCTCACCAGGAAGGGCAACAAACCTGGGCGTGGAATATCGTCGACGTATTGCTGTGCTGTAATGGTACCGCTGATGACGACCAGAGGGGTCTTGATTTGAAATGAAGTGACACTCCACACCATCACTCCTGGTTGTCGAGCGTCCCCAGACATTAATTTCAATTTTAAACCAACAGCCTCAGTTTCAAGGATTACCTAGATTTACCTAGGTTTCAGTCGGGATAACCCAACCTTCTTCAGAATAAAAGTAACTACCGTTTCTCCATAGTGGACATCGTCTAGCTAAAACTACAAATCCATAAATTATCGTCAGATTGTAAGAAGTTAACTGAAACTGCCTCGGCCCCACTTCGCGACCGCGATGCGGCAGCCGCAATTGCTGTACTGGAACTGACCGTATTGTCATGAGACCCTCCCAGGCGGACACACTACCTTGCGCTTGCGTATAAACTGTGTGATGGGTACTTGTTGGGACAAGACGCGAACCTAACTCCTGACCTTGAATTTACTAGTAAAGTGAAATACAAGTAAGGTACAGCTGAGGAAAAGGGCGTATATGTTATCCTGTGCAGAACGTACTTATATCGACTGTCATAACATTTATGAAGTATTCGTTGGTCATGATATGAGGAAAACATCACGTGCTCACAACTTGTGGCATGTCTAGGAAAATTTTGTGCTTAAGCACGAAGTTCAATGACCTTAAGAACTTAGGACTGGAAAGGATAATATAAACCATAGCTAAGCAAATGCTTAACATTTACGTCTCAAAAAAATTTTTAGACCTAGTCATAATAATGACGATGCTCGGTTATCTCCACTGAAACCTAGGTAAATCTAGGTAATCCTTGGAACTGAGGCTGTTGGTTTAAAATTAAAGCCGCGCGGGATTAGCCGAGCGGTCAGAGGTGCTGCAGTCATGGACTGTGCGGCTGGTCCCGGCGGAGGTTCGAGTCCTCCCTCGGGCATGGGTGTGTGTGTTTGTCCTTAGGACAAGTTAGGTTAAGTGGTGTGTAAGCTTAGGGACTGATGACCTTAGCAGTTAAGTCCCATAAGATTTCACTCACATTTGAACATATTTTTAAAATTAAAATTAATATTTATACAGTTGCTGACAGGGCCACGAAATGTTGAAAATATTTACGTCTCCAAACACGTCTTCGGCCTGGAATTTGATTGGTTGCAGTAGAATTGTCTTCAGTGACGAGCCCCGTTCCAAATGATCAACGACAACCAGCGGAAACGTGTCTACAGACGCCTGTAAAGCCGTCAGATACCAACCTGATCGTCGCCCGCGATACGCCCCGAGAACCAGGAATCTGAGATCCGTTTCATTTGACAGCCGGACTCTTCTTGATTTCATCCACGGCATCCTTATACCGCAGAGGTACGTCGACGATATTCTATTCTGCGTTTTGTTACCCTTCATGGCAAGTGATCCTGGGTTTACATTTCAGCAAGATAATGCCCGCCCGCACACGACTAGAGTTTCTACTGCATGTTTTCGTGCTTGCTAGTCCCTGCCTTGTTCAGAAAGGACGCCGGATCTCTTCCCAATTGAGAACGTTTGGAGGGTTATGGGCAGAGGCCTCCAACCAACACGGGATTTTGACGATCTTAATGGACTGGCCTTCCCGTTACCCGGCCTTATATCCCATCGAGAACGTGTGGGATGCATTGGAGCGATGTACGCACCAACGACCGTCGAACAGTTGTTAAACGCGCCAGTGTAGGAATGGAATAGTGCAATGTTATTGCATTAATTTGTTCCGAAAGCGGTGCTGATATTCAAGACCATAAAAGTGGGTTAATAGCTGTGAGCTATCTGAGGAAGTTAACCTTGCATTACTGCGCAACTGTTTCACCAGATATCCAGTCTAGCTTACCAAATTCCCAACCACACTAACATTAATTATAATCTTTTAGTACTCATCTTACGATAACCGTTCATATATATATAAAAAGACAATTTAAATAAAAAGAAATAAATCAGTTTATATTTGGAAATTTATTTTAACATTGATCATTGAAATTTGAGCATATTAAACTTGATTCATAACTAAACTGGTGCCTTATTTAGGATTGTGTAAATGTGAGTTTGTAATCTTACGGAACACATCACATAGGGAGCCAAGATTGGGAGACTACATACAACACTGCATTCATAAAATAACACACGAAGAACGTTGACACATATGCAAGAGGAAATTAACCACAACCAACCGATTCAATTTTCACCCAAAGAAGTTACGTTCGTAGCGCAATCCTGTCCATCATGAAATTACCACACACTGGTATACTAAATTCATACTAACTCTCTGTGAAATCTTCCCGAAAAGAATAGCTGAGGGCTACTTTGATGCTTACACCACATGCTTCACGTGGTCAACTTGGTTTACACAAAGAGTGTAACTCCACAATCATTTTGATAATTAAAATAAATTAGATCGAAAAGCAATTTACAAAAGAAAAACCTCGGACTGGTTACTATCGTCTTACTATTAACCTGATGGGTCAAACAATTGTATAAGCACGTGGTACTGGTCTCACAAAGGACACACCACGTGGGTTGAACATAAAGAAAAGTTGCTATATTGAAACATATTGTCAAGACGAGACGTTATAATCTCACGCACATTCGCATTTAAGATTGATGATCTTAGTTACAGTTACTGATCAACAAATGGTTCCACTTTACTCACAAAGTAGTGACGAAGTAACTACTGGAGGATATTCTGAACTTCACCCTCGAAATACACTGCGTTGCAATTTAAGATAACATTAGATATTTTAGATCCAAACCTGAAATAAAGGTGATTAAATTTTCAGTTAGGCTGAACTTAAGAAATCCATTGTCCTACGGACTTAGCAGACACGCGTTTAGCCGGAGATCTTACTACTGCAGACGCTCGTCGCGGACAGACTGACCTGGGCTCTTACCAAGCGTGCTTCACAAATACAAACGGTAGTGACCAGAGAGGCAGCTTCCTATACCAACATGACAAGGGACGGACAGGACCATACTAAGAATAGAAACCTCTTTGTGATGTTTAAAGCTTTCCCGGCGTACTGATTGTTCCATGGAAGAAGCCTCTTTGCTTCTAGAAAGCGTAGCTACCTGTTCCGACGTTGGTCCTACTGTTCTCTAGCAGACAGGCTTGTTTGCTACCATCAAGCATGCAACTAGAAATACATTTGCTCATTCATTCTTTCACACAGAAGGGAAGGGGGATGACAGTATCTTATCATATACAGCATATAAAAGAAAGCGGATGTAGGTTCCATATGAGACTGTGTGATATGAATTACATACGAGGGCGGTTCAATAAGTAATGCAACACATTTTTTTTCTCGGCCAATTTTGGTTGAAAAAACCGGAAATTTCTTGTGGAATGTTTTCAAACATTCCCGCTTCGTCTCGTATAGTTTCATTGTCTTCCGACAGGTGGCAGCGCTGTACGGAGCTGTTAAAATGGCGTCTGTAACGGATGTGCGTTGCAAACAACGGGCAGTGATCGAGTTTCTTTTGGCGGAAAACCAGGGCATCTCAGATATTCATAGGCGCTTGCAGAATGTCTACGGTGATCTGGCAGTGGACAAAAGCACGGTGAGTCGTTGGGCAAAGCGTGTGTCATCATCGCCGCAAGGTCAAGCAAGACTGTCTGATCTCCCGCGTGCGGGCCGGCCGTGCACAGCTGTGACTCCTGCAATGGCGGAGCGTGCGAACACACTCGTTCGAGATGATCGACGGATCACCATCAAACAACTCAGTGCTCAACTTGACATCTCTGTTGGTAGTGCTGTCACAATTGTTCACCAGTTGGGATATGCAAAGGTTTGTTCCCGCTGGGTCCCTCGTTGTCTAACCGAACACCATAAAGAGCAAAGGAGAACCATCTGTGCGGAATTGCTTGCTCGTCATGTGGCTGAGGGTGACAATTTCTTGTCAAAGATTGTTACAGGCGATGAAACATTGGTTCATCACTTCGAACCTGAAACAAAACGGCAATCAATGGAGTGGCGCCCCACCCACTCCCCTACCAAGAAAAAGTTTAAAGCCATACCCTCAGCCGGTAAAGTCATGGTTACAGTCTTCTGGGACGCTGAAGGGGTTATTCTGTTTTATGTCCTTCCCCATGGTCAAACGATCAACTCTGAAGTGTATTGTGCTACTCTTCAGAAATTGAAGAAACGACTTCAGCGTGTTCGTAGGCACAAAAATCTGAACGAACTTCTCCTTCTTCATGACAACGCAAGGCCTCACACAAGTCTTCGCACCCGAGAGGAGCTCACAAAACTTCAGTGGACTGTTCTTCCTCATGCACCCTACAGCCCCGATCTCGCACCGTCGGATTTCCATATGTTTGGCCCAATGAAGGACGTAATCCGTGGGAGGCACTACGCGGATGATGAAGAAGTTATTGATACAGTACGATGTTGGCTCCGACATCGACCAGTGGAATGGTACCGTGCAGGCATACGGGCCCTCATTTCAAGGTGGCGTAAGGTCGTAGCATTGAATGGAGATTACGTAGAAAAATAGTGTTGTGTAGCTAAAAGATTGGGGAATAACCTGGTGTATTTCAATGCTGAATAAAACAACCCCTGTTTCAGAAAAAAAATGTGTTGCATTACTTATTGAACTGCCTTCGTATAAACTGTGTTTTAAAGTTTAGTAGTGGGACAGATCGTTCTTGTTTATGTGTGAAAGTAACACGTTCCACTGCTCAGTCTCCTCCCAAATAGTCAGAAACACCACAGTAAATTTAGAAGAGGAATTTATGCCGTAAATGACAACATATTTAAGAAATTAACATGAAAGGAATCCAACAGAGACCTTTCATAACCCAACGCTCCGGGAAAAGACTGCAGGGAATTTTCTGGCCATGCTAGGACATTCCCAAGCAGGCTTCTCACACCCAACTTCAACCAAAAATGTATAGAAAAGGGAGAAGGTCACCAGCTACTTGCTAAAACACAATAATTTCAACACATCTTTAGAATCTACCAACTTCAATAGAAAAAATCAATCTGTGACACCTATTTAAAAGATAGTGTAGATATAATTCGGTCAGCAAGTAAAAACAATGGTTCCTGTTTCATTAATATGAAAACAATTTATGGTTGTTACCCTTATGGAGTTCACCAGTATTTGCTCATTGCAAGAGCCAACTGATCACAGTAAAATTTATGACTGTTTATTAACAAGTAAAATTTATGAAAAAAGCAAAGGTGCCACAGCAATAAAAAAACATGAAAATAACATCAGTATTATAAAGCAGAACATTACAATGCACAATCCGCAAAAGCAAAAAAAAAAAAGATAAGAGAAAAAACATGTTTTACAAAGTGGTTATCGCAAAAAATTCTATATCTTATAAAACCAATAATTTGTAGAATTAAAATAACTTTGTGGCACTAATTTAATCACTCTACTATATTTCAGTTAGTTAGCAAACAATGGTCACTGTGTCATTATACTGAAACTACAATTAATTATGTGATTGTTACTCTTACGGGGTTCCTCACTATAAATATGCCCCATGCAAAGGCTAATCGAACACAGACCAATGAGAATGACTAGCTATCTGACTGATAAACGAAGCAATGCCACAGGAATGAATTTACGAAACAAAATATCACAAATCTAATACATCTCACAAGAACAAACATTGATCAATAATACTGCTCTGAAAGTACAATAGTTAGCATCTAAAAAAAAAGCACCAATAAATAAAAACACCTGAAAAATACAAGAGTCAAAGTCTAAAAAAAACAATAAATAGAACACCTGCAAAATACAAGAGTTAGTCTAATAAACACCAATAAATCGAACCCCTGCAAAACACACGAGTCAAAGTTTCTCTGACAGAAGCACACGTATATGCACTGGACTAAGAACCGCATAATCACTGTTCACTGACACACTCAGTAGTTCCACTGTTCCGAAGCAGAATATAAGGGGAGGGGGGGGGGGTTCGTCGCTGCAGCTGTCAGTAGGGATTTTTGTCCATCTGTTGCGTGCAATCCCGTCGTCTCTGCCCTCTCATGAAGTTTCTCTTGGTGGCCCGTGTCACGTACATACATCTCGATTTGGTTCCATGTTTGTGTTGTCAAATTAATGCGGTATCCTCGTTTGACATGCCAGGTTGATATTCCTGGGCAAGGATGACACTTAGTGGCTCTTCTTTGTGCCACCCTTAGCAACCAGAGAACACCGAACCATGATTTACTGTCGCTTGACAATGGGCTTCCGCCAAGAAATGTTGATTGTCGTCGTTGACGCCTGCAAGTTTCTCTGGACAGTACTTGTCAAAAGGTTCCACGCCCCTTTATCCCCTGTCTTCTGTCGTTTCACCGCAGCAGTCTCGTCACGGTCGCGTGCGTGTGGTGCGTTGACAGCAGATGGATTTCCGCGCGGTGGACCGCTCGCTCATTTCAGGTCATCGCCTCCACGAAGGGGCGCACTGTTGCGGCCGGCCATTAGCTCCAGGTGCAAGGGAAAGTGTTTGCCGCGTCCCTTCTTTTGTTGTCGACCGCGCTCCCGAAGTGGCCCGGTTGACAGTGTGTCCTGCTGGGAAACCCGCCTGTTTACAACTAGTCCTTCTCCTCGCTGCTCCCGCTGTCTCGTAAGAGTTTAGCCGGTTCGTTTTCACGTTCTCAACTGCAGTCACAGAAATTGTTCCTCATAGTTATGTGATTACAAAATGTCATACATAATACCACTTAGTATTGTCTTTCACAATTTTTAACAACAAAAGTGAGACTTAATTCTTTTTTAATAAAAAAGTTAGATGAATCGACAATATAAAAATAAAAGTTAAATGACTTGACAATATAAAAAATAAAAGTGAAATGACTTGACAGTATAAAAATAAAAATTAAATGAACTGACAATATAATATCTAAATCCACATCACTAATGTGGTTCACTTGCATTTTAATAAATCAAATGCTACTTATTAATTCACTAAAATAAATAGGATTATGCCTTGTGCAAGTATAGGTCAGGGCAGCATAGGGTTCACATAATATTTACACACACACACATGCATACCTGTTGTCTATACTACAAACTAACTACCCATAAACATGTATTACTCAAAATTCTACTTCAATCCACTACTAGTTGATCCAACAAGCTACTTCAATGCTACTTCAACACCGTGTTTATACCACTACAACATTGTTCTAATTCGTCCTCTTCTTGACGCTCGCGGCATATGTCTTGTCACATGATAAATATGGAGAAACTTTCCTTAAAGATACATAGTAAAAAGAACAATGGTTTTTTACATGCCAAAACATTTATACCAGTTGACACACCTGATAAGAGACTCTCAATTATACATTTATCATACTCATATGTTTATACATAAAACAGTAAGACAATTTCATCTAAAATTACGTTATCACAATAACTAATAACATAGATGACTCTGAGAAGGGTAAAAATATTTTCATCCTACAGGTTATATTACATTTTCTTACCCATTTTGCTCCATTTTCGTTCCTTCTTTAAGTTACCTTTCGCTTCCAAATCAGTTATTTCGCCTGTGGTGAATATTCTGGATTCATTTCTCATGAATGGCAAAATTGTGGTCTCCTCTATTCTGTAAAACAGTTTCATTTTAACATACTGAACTTACAACAGACACAAAAGATCTGAATCCTCCTGTAGTTTAAATGACAAATGTTTTGCTTCATCCTTATTACATTAAACCAAGCTTTCCTTCGGTCCCATAATCATAATTATTTAATCTTCCTCTACCTTCAAGGGGGAAATTTCTTCAGTTCAACTCATATAGGCTGCAGTGCATCCCGCACCAGCGAAAGCAGTAAGCTGTAATGCCCACAGCATCAGCAAAACACATAAACTTCTCATTTCTAGGACAAGTATTAACACAGAATAATTTTTCAGGCTCTGACTCAACATCAATCAAGACTTCAAAAAGGACCCATATTTCTGTTCAATTCTCCATTTGCTGGAAAACTGCTCGTCATTTGACTACCACAATAATATTTCAGGGCCACGTAAATTACACAAACCACAATTCTTCTTTCACCTTGAAGGGAATCAATCTACTTACGAAATCCACAGACAGCACTTTATGTACTCAGCTATAAAGAACAAAAAGACATATATCAACAATATTAACATATTAGCGCATATTGGGAAGCCATTGGTTAAACAATCGC
Source organism: Schistocerca cancellata (assembly GCF_023864275.1). NCBI lineage: Eukaryota > Metazoa > Arthropoda > Insecta > Orthoptera > Acrididae > Schistocerca > Schistocerca cancellata. The sequence goes on along the minus strand of NC_064631.1, from coordinate 596,940,465 downwards.
ATTATTGCATCCTGTTTTCAAAATTCTAAACTTACTCATTCCTTTCTCAGAGTTCTCCTATCTTAAAATATTCGTACAGGACGCATACTATAGTAAGAGATCCTCATTTATACTGACAGATATAGAATAGTAATAGATAGATAGTAGCACTGAAAGCAGAAAATCGGAAACAAGGCTACTAACAGCTGGGAACCTGGGTTTGCCAGACCCATAATACCCACAGATCGGATATTCCCCTGAGCTTTACATTAATTCAACACAGATCTTGCTTCTCTCAGGAGCGACTCTTTCAAATTACACAAAAAAACCATAAACAGCATTTCACTCGTTCACAAAGAAACCTTTTATCTTCACATTTGAACCAACCTAAATCCTAATTGCACAAGGAAAGAAAAAAAAAACTAAAAACATCACTTTAATCAATCACATAGAAACATCTTTATCATTATTATTACCAACATATTATTCAAAATGCATATTTCACAAATGTAAACCAAGCAATTCATTCTCCTCTCTATACAACCTATGTACTCATTTGCCATGTCACTCATTTGTTCCGATTGGGCGCCTTCTGCGCTGCTCATTTGTCATTGCCGGTTTTGACCATTTCCATTTGCTGGGTTATGTCTTGGGTTAGCCGGCCGAATTTCAACATCATGTGGTGCTCCGCCTACAATCATATTCCCACCGTGTTCACCGTAGTATCGATTCTGGTTGTCGTACCTGTAGCGTTCACGATCTTGTCCACGTCCTCGATCATTTCCGTTGTTCCACCTGTGTTCGCGACTGTTACCCCATTTTCTATACGGCCGGTACCGATTATTGTTCCGTTCGCGTCGCGACGACCAGTTACGCCGTTGATTAGTACTACGGCCACGACTGCGATCGCGCTGCTGTGCCCCGTAATAACTTTGTGCCTCATTAGGCGGGCATTCTGCTGTATTATATTCCAACTCTTGGAGAAGTGTCTTAAATGTTTCCACGTCCTCTTTGCATCGTCCCGCAAGAATGACGTGGCGCAAGTGCATCGGCAATTTGGTGATGCATATCCTAATTAGTTCCGCAGGCCCGTATGGGTCGTATTGAAATTGATTTGCCTGCAGCATGTGGTCGAATAGGCGTGCTGGGCTGCTGAAACCAGACTGGTTTAAATTTGGCAGCATAATTATGCCATTCTTGACCCTATCTTGTGCCGCTTCCGACCAATAGGCGGACAGAAAGGCTTGTCGAAACTTCCGAGTGGAGTTGCAGTGACGCGCTGCCGACCTCATGCAAATCGCCGGTTCGCCTTCCAAATAGCCACACATATATCCTATCTTATGTGAACTTGCCCAGTCTGGGGGAAGACAGAACTCAAATTGCTCGAGCCATGCTCGTGGATGTATTCCTTTTTGCGAATTTCGAAATATCTCAAACTTTCTCACTGTAAAGAAATGTTTGAAATCAAATCCCCGCATGCCCTCCCGGTGAGGCCCTTGAATTTTTCTATTTTTCTCATGCCTGCCCCTCAAAATAAATTCTTCCCTGTCGCCAAAATCTCTCTCGTGGCCGGAGTACCTCTCTGCACTGTTAGTATGGCTATTTTTAGTGCTATTGGCGAGTTCGGAATCACACCCCATGCGGCTTTCCAGATGCGCCACGCGTTCTTGTAATTCGCCTGTTACAGCTTTGTGTCGCCTGTTCACTTCGAACTGTCCCTTCTGAAATCTAAGAAGCGAACGCACTTCTTCGGTCTCTGCGACCGCTGCCGGTGTAGTATTGTTATCGCTCTCCGTCACCTTCATCGTGCCTGCGATGTCCGCTAATGCCGCAATCTTATCATGTATTTGTCTGTTGTCCTCCGCCCCAGTCTGCTTCAATTGTTCTACTTGCTGTTCGAGTGCGTGAATCGCTTGACTGTTGTCCGCTACTGTGTTGCTAACGGACGCGGGACAATGCGTTTCCATCTCCTGAACCCTGGAGAGTACCTGCTGGCCTTCCCTTTGGCATTCTCCTCTCAGCGCTTGGAAATTCCTAAGTCACTGTTCCTCGCTCTCTTTCGATTCCGCATCGCGCCTCCGCTTGCCCTGTTCTAAGGCCTGCACACGATCATCGATTTGTTCAAATGCCCGGCCTAATTCTTTCATAATATCACTTTTTATTTCACTTGTCGACTTTATTTGTCTGCTGCATTAGTTTTTCGTCTATTTGTTCACCTAGCTCGCGGATCGATTTTTCAGATTTCTGCGTCATTTGTTCGCCTAGCTCTCGGATCGATTTTTCAGATTTTTGCGTCATTTGATCGCCTAGCTCTCGGATCGATTTTTCAGATTTTTGCGTCATTTGATCGCCTAGCTCTCGGATCGATTTTTCAGATTTCTCTGCGTTTTCTTTATTTTGTTGCAATAAGGCTTTCATGAGTTCTGCCAAATCAATTTGGTTAGTTGGAGGCAAATTAATTTCTGGCTCTGATGTGAGCCCGTTCGTCCTGTTTTGCATTTCCTCTGAAGTATTCCCCATTGCACTTTCGGAACCGTCCGACGCGTTAATATTCGAAATCAAATTATCCCCTTGGTCCATGTTGCTTAAGTTGTTGGACCGCCTACTTTTAGCTTGGTTACATGTCTGCATTAGTTCAATTTATACCCGGTACGCAACACACTAATCAGAATAAAAATTAACATGAAAGGAATCCAACAGAGACCTTTCAACAGCCCTACCACAAGAACGTCTTACTAACCTTGTGGGTAGCATGAGAGCAAGTTACAGAGCACTGAGTGTCATCAGAGGTGATCACACACCGTATTAAACACCGTGCGCCGTCTTTTGTATTGCCAAGGACACTATAAAAATCGCGGTGACTCCAGTGTAATGATTATCTTTGAATAAAAGTCTTATTTCTACCCGCCTCATTGCTTATTTCTTTCAGTTACCTCCGATACTTTACTGTACCAGTTCTTTCTACTTATAGGCCTCGTTTCGTCGAGCTGTGTTAGTTGTAGTGACACTGCATGCGAAATTTAGTTTCTTCCTTACTTTTTGCACACACACACACACACACACACACACACACACACACACACACACACACATACACTCTAGACGCCCGTACAGTTTGTCTGCTGTGGCTGGAGCTGTACCAGAGACCGTGACAGCCAGAGCGCAGTCGCATCTGCTGAGAAACGGCTATTCCAGTCACGTCTGCCCAAGCAGAGCCGGCCACATAACGTGAATTGCTGGCGCACTGCACACGCCATCTACTGTGCCTCCTAATTTCTCTTCTTCTTCTACAGAGCGTTCCCGGTCGTTTCACCATCTTCATAGCCGCGTATTTCACGTCCTGGAGGTCGCCCTAGCGTAGAGACCTCGGTAACTCTGGTCGGCGACGATTGAAGGGCAGCAAGAGCGAGTAGGCTTTGTGGAAGAGGCCCTGGGGCGGGGCAGTGGTGGTGCCCGCTTCATACCTCACGGTGCCCAGCGGAACGGCCAGATGGAGGGGGGACAGCTTCGCCGCACGCACTCGTGTCTAATTAACTGCAGGCGGCCAGCGCAGCGTATAAATAGAGAGCGTCTCTGTAGCGCTACGTGCTAGTGCCAAATACTTTTAAAGCCTTTTTTTGTCTGGCTGCAACAAAAGTCATCGCACCAATCGACAAGAAGTCCTGTGGATAGTGTACTAAATAGAAATCCAGTCGATTGGGTGATAATGATCTAGAAATGAAGTAGCCTCAGCCTGGGCGCCAGATATGTAATGAATTTATCTTGACCGATAAATTGAAAAACAGGTCGACCCACTTTCGGCGCCAAAACATAGTGAAACAAAATATTTAAGTACCGCAACTGAAATGTTGATGGCCCCCTGATGGGCTCCAATATGTTGTAGAGAACCGAAATCGGTTTGATTAATGGAGAATGAGGATGCACCCCGCCGAGCACCAGAATGTAGTGAACTGGAATTAACTGAAGAAATTCTTGAGTCCACATCAGGCTGCAGTGGAAGCAAACTGCCGGCCGTGGTGACCGAGTAGTTCTAGGCGCTTCAGTCCGGAACCGCGCGACTGCTATGGTCGCAAATTCGAATCCTCCCTCGGGCATGGATGTGTCTCATGTCCTTAGGTTAGTAAGGTTTAAGTAGTTCTAAGTCTAGGGGACTGATGACCTCAGATGCTAAGTCCCATAGTGCTCAGAGCTATTTGAACCATTTTTTATAAACAAACTGACGAAGTTATTAACACATCGAAACATTAACGTTTATTATTGAATCAGCAAACAGATACAGTATATTGTCAGGGCTGTTTTGACTGGGCATAGGCACAACTCAGTAACTGGACAAGTAGGTAGTGTGGGTTAACTCTTCATCTCACCACATGCAGGTATGGACGGCTATTGCAAAGGCGACACGATACGTGGATCGTCTCTGGTGTCGCATAGTTGCTTGTTGACAGCCAGTAGCTTTTATCTTCGGTTTCCTGTGGCTCTGAGGCAGGGCCCTGAGCGGCGTTAACTTCTCCCTTCTACCACTGGGTGACCACTGGCGGAGCTTGGCTTCGTCGCCTGGCGCTGTGTTACATGAATGTGTGGTGTCTGTTCTTCCTGTCACGTCCGAAAGAACAGAGACCACGCGGAATCCGCAGCTGTCACATGTATTATGTAAATTGAAGGTGGAGAGAGGGGGGAGTAAGGCAAGAAACTATTGATGTCAGATGCGTCGGGACTTGATGCAGAACCAGCAGCGACGAGCGAAAATGTGTGCTAGGCCGGGATTCGAACCCGGGATCTCCTGATGACCAGGCAGGTCCGTTAACCACTGCGCCACCCGGAAACAGTGTTCATCGCAATCGCACGGACTGCCTGGGGACTCTTCCGGCCGACCCCGAACTGTTTCACCTCCTCGTCTGAAGAGATTCGTCGGCCTCCTACGTGCTCCCACAAGTGAAGGAAAACCTGAAAGTCTCTTGGAGAGAAATCCAGGCTGCAGGGAGGGTGGTTGATGATGTTCCAGCACCACAGCTCCAACAACGTGGTGATCTTCTTGGCTGTAGGAGGTCGCGTGTTGCCGTGGAGCAAGATGACGCTTCCGGTAAGAAGCGTTACCGACGAACTTAAGCGCTGTTGTATGCTTCGCCCACAGAAATCTAATAACTGAGCGGATTTCTTCGCAAGACCAGCTTTCGAAACGAGTCGACATTTGTGTTTACGTACAGCTAGCGATGCAGGTGGCGGCACAGCTACCAACCACATGTGTCAGAATTACCGCATACTACTAACTTTTCTATCTACATGAACACTCCGCATGCCACCGTACCCTGTACCACTACTTGTCAGTTCCCCTCCTGTTCCACTCGCAAATAGACCGAGGGTATAACGACTGTCTGTATGCCTCTGTATGAAGCCTAATTCCTCAAATCTTATCTTCATGGTCCTGACGCGCAATGTATACTGGCGGCAGTAGAATCGTCCGGCAGTCAGCTTCAAATGCCGGTTCTCAAAATTTTTTCAATAGTATTTCACGAAAAGAACGTCGCGTTCCCTCCAGGGATTATTATTTGACTTCCCGAAGCATATCCGTTGTAAGACGTCCGAGCAGATGTAATTTTATGTAAGAGGTCCGAGCAGATGTAATGCAGATGTAATTTTATGTAAGACGTCCGAGCAGATGTAATTTCGATGTATTGCTCATGCGCTGCCTGCGATATGCAAAGTATAAGAGAATCGCTGACCAGAGAGCAGTGTTGACTGGAACTGTGTAGCTGTAGCAGTAAGTTGTTGCTAGTCTGGAGTCTGCTCTGGTCTGGTATGGTGTATCGTGTTGGCTGGCCTGTCGCGGTGCAGCGATGCCGGAGCCTGAGTATTATTGTATAAGGTAAAAAGCAGCCTCGCGCATATCTAGTAATGTTATCTGAACTCCCAAGTAAATCTTTTAAAAATGTCCTAATAATAATCTTTGTCATATAAAGTAATTTCTAACAAGCATTCATTTCAATTTAAAGAATTTACTAATTTCTCCAATCCATAATCATTCCGATTGTTGCAAAAGAAAAATCAGTTGCTTCCTTTCATAAATGACCAATCTATCGGCCAGCATTGCACAGAGCTGTGCCGGAAAAATTTATTGTAAGAGCAGATATATTCGACAATTTTATTGAGGTAAGAATTTTTCCTTTTTTATTCAGAATGATCTTACAGGACCATGACGCAGCACTGCTGTCGTCCAAAATTTACCAGGTTACTGAATTTATTTTTTATTACGAGGTTTAGGAATTTTTCTGTTTCGAGCTTACATTAGATGAGAGAAGAATTTTGTGGGTACATTAAATGGGAAACAAATTTTGTGTGGAGGTTAAATGTGAATGAATTTCTGTAGGGAGGTTATAAATGGGAACCAATTTTGTTCTGAGGTTACACAAAAATTAGAATCATATTCATTATTATTATTTATTTAATATTGTGTGGCGAGGTTACACTAAAATTAGAATCATTATCCATAATATTTATTTAATTATTTTTATTCAATTTTGTGGGGAGGCTACAGCGTATCTCTTAAGTGTTGCTCGAAACTAAAGGTAACATATCTAGCAGCCCGCCTCTGAATTGCTTCGACGTCTTACTTCAATCGGACCTAGTACGGATCCCAAACGCTCGAACAGTAATCAAGAACAGGTCGCACCAATGTCCTATACGACATCTTCCTTACAGATGAACCACTCTTTGCAAATAAATCGATATCGACCATTCGCCTTCCGTACCACAATCCTCACATGCTCGTTCCAGCTCATATCACTTTGCAATGTTACGCCCAGATATTTAAACGAAGTGAAACTAGCAATACTGTATCCGAACATCAGAGGTTCGATCTTGCTACTCATCCGCATTAACTTACATTTTCCATATTTAGGGCTTGCTGCCGCTCATCACACTAACTGTAAATTTTGTCTTTGTAGTCTTGTGTCTTCCTACAGTAACTCTACTTCGACACCTTACCGTTCACCACGGCATCATCAGCAAACAACCGCAGATTGCCTCCTACCCTGTCCGCCAAATCATTGATGTATGTAGAGAACAACAGCGGGCCCATTCCACTTCATTGAGGCACTCCTGACCATACCCTTGTCTCTGATGAACACTCGCCATAGAGGGCAACATACTGGCTTCTATTATTTAAAAAGTCTTCGAGCTGCTCACATATTTGTAAACTTATTTCATACACTCGTACCTTCCTTAACTGCCTGCAATTTGGCACCGTGCCAAATACTTTCCGGAAATTTAGAAATATGGAGTCTGCCTGTTGCCTTTCATCTATAGTTCTCAGTATATCAAGTGAGAAAAGGGCAAGCTGAGTTTCGCGCGAGCAATGTCTTCTAAAACTATGCTGATTCGTGGAGATAAGTTTCTCAGTCTCAAGAAAGTTTATTACATTGAAAGGTCTCTGTTGGATTCCTTTCATGTTAATTTCTTAAATATGTTGTCATTTACGGCATAAATTCCTCTTCTAATTTTACTGTGGTGTTTCTAACTATCTGGGAGGATACTGAGCAGTGAAAGTGTTACTTTTACACATAAACAAGAACGATCTGTCTCACTACTACACTTTAAATTCATGTCACACAGTCTCATACGGAACCTACATCCGCTTTCTTTTATATACTGTATATGATAAAATACTGTCATCCCCCTTCCCTTCTGTGTGAAAGAATGAATGAGCAAATGTGTTTCTAGTTGCATGCTTGATGGTAGCAGACAAGCCGGTCTGCTAGAGAACAGTAGGACCAACGTCGAAACAGGTAGCTACGCTTTCTAGAAGCAAAGAGGATTCTATTCTTAGTATGGTCCTGTCCGTCCCTTGTCATGTTGGTATAGTGAGCTGCCTCTCTGGTCACTTCCGTTTGTATTTGTGAAGCACGCTCGGGAGGAGCCCAGGTCAGTCTGTCCGCGGCGAGCGTCTGAAGTAGTAAGATCTCCGGCTAAGCGCGTGTCTGCTAAGTCCGTAGGACAATGGATTTCTTAAGTTCAGCCTAACTGAAAATTTAATCTCGTTTATTTCAGGTTTGGATCTAAAATATCTAATGTTATCTTAAATTGCAATACACTGTATTTTGAGTGTGAAGTTCAGAATATCTTCCGGTAGTTACTTTGTCACTACTTTGTGGGAAAAGTGGAACCACGTGTTGATCAGTAACTGTAACTAAGATCATCAATCTTAAATGCGAATGTCCGTGAGATTATAACGTCTCGTCTCGACAATATTTTTCAATATAGCAACTTTTCTTTATGTTCAACCCACGTGGGGTGTCCTTTGTGAGACCAGTACCACGTGCTTATACAATTGTTTGACCCATCAGGTTAATAGTAAGACGATAGTAACCAGTCCGAGGTTTTTCTTTTGTAAATTGCCTTTCGATCTAATCTATTTTAATTATCAAAATTATTGTGGTGTTACACTCTTTGTGTAAACCAAGTTGACCACGTGAAGCATGTGGTGTAATCATCAAAGTAGCCCTCAGCTATTCTTTTCGGTAAGATTTCACAGAGAGTTGGTATGAATTTAGTATACCAGTGTGTGGTAATTTCATGACGGACAGGATTGCGCTACGAACGTAACTTCTTTGGGTGAAAATTGAATCGGTTGGTTGTGGTTAATTTCCTCTTGCATATGTTTCAACGTTCTTCGTGTGTTATTTTATGAATGCAGTGTTGTATGCAGTCTCCCAATCTTGGCTCCCTATTTGATGCGTTCTGTAAGATTACAAACTCACATTTACACAATCCTAAATAAGGCACCAGTTTAGTTATGAATCAAGTTTAATTTGCTCAAATTTCAATGATCAATGTTAAAATAAATTTCCAAATATAAACTGATTTATTTCTTTTTATTTATATTCTCTTTTCAAGGTTAACTTCCCCAGATAGCTCACAGCTTTTAACCCGCTTTTATTGTCTATCAGCACCGCTTTCATAACAAGTTAATGCAACAACATTACAACATTCGAATTGAGAATATGTTCAATGATTCTGAAACAAACAGAAGTTAAGGCTATTGGTCTGTAATTTGGTGGGTCCGTTCTTTTACGCTTCTTATATACTGGAGTCACCTGTTGTTTTTTCCAGTGTGTTGGGCGAGAGATCCAGAATAAATGCAAGCTAGGTAAGGGCCAATGCTGTAGAGTACTTTTTGTAAAATCGAACTGGGATTCCATCCATACCAGGCGATTCACCTGCTTTCGAATCTTTCAGTTGTTTCTCTACGCCAGGGATGCTTATTACTATGTCGTCCATACGGGAGTCTGCCCGATGGTCACATGATGGTATGTTTGTACGATTCTCCTGTGTGAGTGATTTCTTCAACGTGAAATTCAAAACTTCGGCTTCGTTTTGTTATCTTCAACTGCCACACCAGACTGGTCAACAAGGAACTGAAGGGAAGCCTTAGACCCGCCTAGCGACGGACGAGACTACAGGAATATCGGTCTTATAACATTAGTTTCTGATCACCACACGTATATACTCTCTAGAGGAGTTGAATTAAAGACAGCTAAGGCGCCTACGTCTATATCTGCAATGTAAACCCGATCTCCTCCTAAAACATTGCGGAGCTATCTGAAGACATTTTCTGAGTATTTTCGTTAAGGGACCGTGGTCCCTCGAGGCTCGCAACGGGAAAATTGCATTTCGTTTCCTTTCTTACCCCCATTTATCTTTTAAATCACACGAGGGTTAGAACTTTAATAGGGGCAACTATTTATTTACAGCTGTTACAAAATATATACGTGTTTCAAACTCTTACTGACGTTCAGAGTAGTCACCAGCATTGAGAATAACCCGTTGCCAGTGATGTGGAAGTCGTAGGATACTCATAGCAGTGTCAGTTGTGATGGCAGTTGGAGAGGCGCGGTCTATTGCCCGACGAATTCCTTCAGTTTGGAAATAGAGTTAAACTTAAGAGGGGAGTGCAGGAGGTCGTATAGAACTCAGCAGCCCCATCAGTCAAAGAAATCAGTAACAGCTTGCACTGTACGTGCTTGAGCATTGTCCTGCAAAATAATGGTCAGGTCCTGCAGAATGTGTCATCACTTCTATGATGTTCATTTTTGGAACACTACCTACGACCAGCTTAGAGACAGAAGTGATGACACTTTCTGCAAGACCTGACCATCATTTTTTAGGACAATGCTCAAGTACGTACAGTGCAAGCTGTTACTGATTTGTTTGACTGATGGGGCTGCTAAGTGCTGTACCTCCTACTGGACTCCCCTCGCTTAAGCCCTCTTGAGTTCAACTCGATTTCTAAACTGAAGGTAACACTTCACGTCATTCGTCGGGCAATAGATCGCGCCGCACGAACTGTCAACACAACTGGCACTTCTAAGAGTATCCTACGACTTCCACATCGCTGGCAACGGGTAATAGACAATGCTGGTGACTACTTTGAAAGTCTGTATCTATCTTAAAGTAGTAAATGAGTTTTGCTATTTGGGGAGCAAAATAACTCACAATGGTCGAAGTAGAGAGGATATAAAATGTAGACTGGCAATGGCGAGGAAAGCGTTTCTGAAGAACAGAGATTTGTTAACATCGAGTATAGATTAAGTGACAGGAAGTCGTTTCTAAAGGTATTTGTATGGAGTGTAGCCATGTATGGAAGTGAAACGTGAACGATAAATAGTTTACACAAGAAGAGAATAGAAGCTTTCGAAATGCGGTGCTACAGAATAATGTTGAAGATTAGATTTGTAGATCACATAGCTAATGAGGAGGTATTGAACATAATTAAGGAGAAGAGAAATTTGTTGCGTAACTTGACTAGAAGAAGGGATCGGTTGGTAGGACATATTATGAGACATCAAGGGAGCACCAATTTACTACTGGAGGGCAGCGTGGAGGGTAAAAATCGTAGAGGGAGACCAAGAGATGAATACACTAAACAGATTCAGAAGGATGTAGGTTGCAGTAGGTACTGGGAGATGAAGAAGCTTGCACAGGATAGAGTAGCATAGAGAGCTACATCAAACCAGTCTCTGTACTGAAGACCACAACAACAACAACAACATCAATTTTTCTATTTTGTAACAGCTGTAAATAAATAGTTGCCACTATTAAAGTTCCAGCCCTCGCAAAACACTGAAAATACACTCTTAGAATCGACACACCACGAAGGAATTATCCGAATCGGTAAATGTGATGTACATGTACAGACAATCAAATGATTAGAGTTTCAGGTAAACTGGATGATTCATCCAAGAGGAAGAGCTTGAGAAACTGAGCAAGTCAATAATGTGTTGGTCCATCTCTGGCCCTTATGCAAGCAGTTATTTGCCTTAGTATTCAAAAATGGCTCTGAGCACTATGGGACTTAACATCTATGTTCATCAGTCCCCTAGAACTTAGAACTACTTAAACCTAACTAACCTAAGGACAGCACACAACACCCAGCCATCACGAGGCAGAGAAAATCCCTGACCCCACCGGGAATCGAACCCGGGAACCCGGGCGTGGGAAGCGAGAACGCTACCGCACGACCACGAGATGCGGGCTGCCTTAGTATTGATTGATAGTGTTGTTCGATATCTTCCTGAGAGATACCGTTCCAAATTCTGTCCAACTGGCGCGTTAGATCGTCAAATTCCAGAGCTGGTCAGAGATCCCTGCCCTTAACGCTCCAAACATTCTCAGTTGGGAAGAGATCCGGCGTCCATTTTGGACAAGGCAGCGACTGCAAAGCACGAAGACAGGCAGTAGAAACTCTCTCCGTGTGCGGGCGGGCATTGTCTTACTGAAATGTTAAGCCTAGGATGGTTTGCCATGAAGGGCAACGAAACGCAGAATAGAATGTCGTCGACGTACCGCTGTGGTATAAGGGGGTGAAGCTACTGGTGTGGTGGTGAGCGTACCGCAGGTGACAATCAAAAGAGTCCTGCTGTGAAATGAAACGGCACCCTAGACTCCTGGTGCTCGGGCCGTACGACGGGCGCGGTCAGGATGGTATCCCACAGCTTTCTGGGGCGTCTGCATACACGTTTAAGCTGGTCATCGATGCTCAGTTCCAAGCGGGACTTATCACTGAAGACAGCTGTATTGCTTTCAATGAGATTCCAGACCGAAGACGTGTCTGAAGACGCCCGACAACCAGGAATAATGGTCTGTGGTGTCATTTCATTTCATTTCCTAGCGGAACCCCTTTGTCGTCATCCGCGGTGCCCTTACAGCGCAGCGGGTAAGTCGACGATATTCTACGCCCAGTTTTGTTGCCCTTCGTGGCGAGCCATCCTGGGCTCACTGCTTGTATTCGTGTTCGCCAAACCGCACCTTGGCCAGCAGGGTCGCCGGATCTCTCCCCAATTGAGAACGTCTGGAGCATTATGGGCAGGGCCCTCCACCATCTCGGCATTTTGACGATCTGACGCACCAGTTAGACGGAATTTGGCACGATATAGCTCAGGAGGACATCCAGCCACTCTGTCAATCAATGTCAAGTGGAATAACTGCTTGCATAAAGCACAGAGGTGGACTAACTCGCTATTTACCAGCTCAATATGTGAAGGTCTCTCTCTTGGTGAAATCATCTAATTTTTCTGAAACTGTAATCACTTGTTTTTCTGTGCATGTATATCACATCTATCGATTTACGTCCCATTCGTGGTATATCACTTTTTATTTTTTTTAATTTTTTCCTTAGAGTGTATATGCATATTTCGACGGTGTGTGCTGTGTGTTGTTTGGAAACAGACTTGTTTTGGAAACAGACTTGTTCCATTTACTCAAAATACTTGTTTCTGAAAACAGTAATGCCAACTTTACTCCTCGTCCTGGAGTGTACTTTCTGTGGTGTCATTGCCAGACACCACACTTGCTAGGTGGTAGCTTTTAAATCGGCCGCGGTCCGCTAGTATACGACGGACCCGCGTGTCGCCACTGTCAGTGATGGCAGACCGAGCGCCGCCACACGGCAGGTCTAGAGAGACGTACTAGCACTCGCCCCAGTTGTACAGCCGACTTTGCTAGAGATGGAACTGACACATAGCGCTCTCATTTGCCGAGACGATAGTTGGCATAGCCTTCAGCTACGTCAATTGCTACGACCTAGCAAGGCGCCAGTATCATTTAATATTTATCTATGGATGCCTGTACCGTCAGACCGATGTTCTCCAATTGTGGATTAAAGGTAAGTATTCAAGCAACTACGTACTTTATTTACTAGACTCAACTCCTTTAACTGTTCCAAACCTCACGCCCTCCTGCGTGAGCTTATAGCGTGCATTTCGGCTTCCTCCAAACTCCGTGAATTGGCTCCTGCCAATACACAACACTTTCAGTACTGCTCGGTTCTGTCTCGGATTTGTTTTTCCAGCAGTGATAGTTGTAGGTTAATAGTGATATATGGCAGTATTGATTGGGTATTATGCGCTATGTACGTCGCCTCACTGAATGCTATATAATAACAGTACGGCGACACTACGCTTATGTGCTCCTGCAGCGACAGTGCTAAAAGTGTACGTATTTAGTCTGAGGTTTAGTGCATTAGCTTGTGATTCGTGTTCTAAATTTTGATTATTACAGTTGTGGATTGGCAAGACAGCCAACCCACTATGACAGGAAGCCGAAAGGGACGCGTTTTAGCTCACGCAGGCTGGCGTGAGGTCTGGAACAGTTAAAGGAATTGAGACTAGTAAAAATAGTACGTAACTGCTGGAATACTTAACTTTAATCCATAATTGGTGAACATCGCTCTTGACGGTACATGTTTTACAGCATGAATAGTAACTGGTAATGGCGCCTTGCTAGGTCGTAGCAAATGACGTAGCTGAAGGCTATGCTAACTATCGTCTCGGCAAATGAGAGCGTAATTTGTCAGTGAACCATCGCTAGCAAAGTTGGCTGTACAACTGGGGCGAGTGCTAGGAAGTGTCTCTAGACCTGCCGTGTGGCGGCGCTCGGTCTGCAATCACTGATAGTGGCGACACGCGGGTCCGACGTATACTAACAGACCGCGGCCGATTTAAAGGCTATCACCTAGCAAGTGAGGTGTCTGGCGATGACACCACAATTACAAATTTACAGGTTGTTTCACTGTTGCGAAAGTATTTTCACAGAAGCAATGCTATCTGGATAACAAACCGTTAAATTATAATTACATTATTACTTTGCAACGAGTCTCTCAAGAATACGACCACCATACAGCAAAACACTAAGAACATATTCCTGAATTAATTCGAAATATTGTCGGTGAGTTCGAGTTCACACTGCATACTCTGGAAACCACTGTGACGTGCATGGCGCAAGGTTGTTCCCACTGTGCTGCGCACTGGCGTTCCATTAACGTGTGAAATGTGGGCAGCATGACTGTTTATACATCATTGTGTACGGTTTAGTTAATCTAACCTTGCCTTCGCAATCCTTACGGGAACGTTACGTAGGAGCAATCTCCCGTCGCTCGGAGAAATCTGTGAACATTCGTGCTCCCTTCTTTTTGGATATGTTCAATGTCCTCTGCTGGCTTATTTCGTATGGGTCTCATAACCAATGTCTTAGGATAAGTCGCGCCAATATCTTGTACGCAGACTCCTTGGAGGTAGAGCGCTCGTGTCAGCGCGGCCTGCGGAATACTTTCGTATGTCACGTGACTGGAAAATCGTCAGATTTTATATCGCTCGTCGACGAGACAGACAAGTACTGGATGTGCCCGTTCAACAGTCACACTGTATCGTGGCCAGATTGTGGTGACCTGACGCATAGGACACTGCTTGTCGCGTAACGTCTTTCCATGCGTGTCCCACCCGCGTCCATTCGGGGAAGACAGTCGCCACCAGAGTCAGCTAGCATGACCGACAACATGTTAATGACAAGGGATGCTCTTCACTGTCACGAATTGAGAGCGTGGATAGATGCGCCACACTACAGAACATCACTCGCCGTCCAGTGGCTGCCAATAACAGCCGGTGGGCAGCCGCGTAATCTAGTACAACCTCCTCCACGTGGGCCGCTGAAGCCGCCGCCTCACGAGTGTGCTTGTGCTCATAGCATTTCACAAGTGTTGCGTCGCATATTCTTGAGAATATAAAAAACAGTCTGAGCCTTCACTTGTAGCACAAGTACTCCACAAATCCAGCTTGTGGACTTCATCAGTGTAATTTCATAGCTACGGTTCATTCCACATCTCAGGTCCCGCTTGTTATGTAAAGTTTTATATGTATGTTCAACGTAAATGTTGGTAAATGAAATACGCTTTCATAGCTCAGCATTTATTTTGTGAACAACTGATCGCAGTAGGGAATGACTGAAACTGGGCATGTCTGTAGACCGTTTGCCAACCTACATTTGCTTAGATATCACTGGAATTGAAGTATGGCAGTCCCACTTCACCTACTACAACATCAGCTCACCCTCAACTCATGCTTGTAAGAGGTATGCGCTGCCTGAGATATGTAAGCTATAAGAGAATCTGAGACCAAAGAGAGTGTTGACTGCAGTACGAACTGTGTAGCAGTAGCAGTAAGTTGTTGCTAGCGAGCAGTCGTCAGTCTGCGCTTGTCAGTCCTGTCTGGTGTATCATGTTGGGTGGGCCGGTCGCGGTGCAGCGATGCCGGAGCCTGAGTATTATTGTATAAGGTAAAAAAGGCAGCCTTGCGCATATCTAGTAATATTATGTAAACTCCCATGTATATCTTTTTAAAATGTCCTAATAATAACAAGCATTCATTTCAATTTAAAGAATTTAATATTTTTTTCAATGCATGATCATTCCGATTGTTGCAAAAAAAAAATCATTTGCTTCCTTTCATAAGCAACAAATGTATAGGCCAGCATTGCACAGAGCTGTGCCGAAAAATGTTTAGGTAAGAGCAGATATATTCGCCGTTTGTATTGAGGTAAGAATTTTGCTTTTTTATTCAGAATGATCTTACAGGGCCATGACGCAGCACTGCGGTCGTCCAAAAATTTACCAGGTTACTGAATTTATTTTTTTATTAAGAGGTTTAGGAATTTTTCTGTTTCGAGCTTACATTAAATGAGAAAAGAATTTTGTGGGTACATTAAATGGGAACCAGTTTTGTTCTGAGGTTACACAAAAATTAGAATCGCTATCCATAATATTATTCTTTTTAAGTGGTGTGACCTCACAAAACGATGTATAAGAATGTATATAATACTAAAAACATGCTGCGTTTCTTTTATTGTATAAAAAGTAACTCACAAGAATTTCTCTTTTGCGTGTTACTTCTGTTTGAATGTATGTTAATTTGGTAGTGACAATACTTTATCCCACTATTATATTCTGAAACCTGTCTGTCACGTTAGAAAATACAAATACGTATTTTTTTTTTTACGAAATTTAAAGTGACAGAATTTGTGTAAAGTGTCTCAACTTTGTGAAATTTCCGTGCTGATTCCAAAATGGCTGTTAAATTTTTCTAGTCTGTAACATTTCGTAATATTAATTCATCTTATGAGTTTGCATTACAACTGCATGTGTAAACCACGATCTTTTATAGAATAAATATTACTTTTCTCAAACGATAACTTCATTTGTTCATACACGATAAAATTTTTGAATTACCCAAAGGAGTTGGTTCCACATGAAATCATTTAAACTACCATGGTTGCTACTGATCCTCAGTTCATGGTATCAAAATATGGGGTGACGAATTAAACTGGTTTCAACATTCGAAATATGAATTTCTTGTACAGGTTCGTCGAAAACCACATGAAGTGATGTATCTCTCTTGCCTTCAGGGAGACTTCAATCTGCTGGTTGGTGTATTTTTGAAATGGGGTGAAATGGGCCATCTGACACGTCTGCTATCGTTTCCCACCGGCAAATAATCATATCCGTCCTTCTGTTCATCCACCGCACGTCACAAGAGACCAGTAATTTGAACGAGACCCATCACTCTGCAGCTGTCTAAGAATTCCCTCCTCCAGGAGGAGCGAGAATTGCACTGTCGCGTTTACGGTTGGAGATAGCGCGCGTACCACTGAACGGGACAACCAGAGAATGCACAGAGAATAAAGGTCTGCTTCTACCAACATGAAACATGTTTCCCGTAATCACTGTAATCAAAACAGTACTGAGAAAGATGCTCCAGATTTCCAAAAAAAGCCTAAAAATCTGTGCAAGTCAAGACAATGAGTATTTTTTCCCATCACTGTATGAATCTGTGCGATGCAGTCGTTAAACAAATACGATATTTTAATTCTCATTCAATGGAAGAGAGGCACAAAAGGTCTCATCCGTTAGGAAAAAGAAAATAAATGCTGCACATTGCTGATATGCTCCACCAGATATTTGTTTATATTGTAAGAGGCCCATGATTAAAGAATTTGTTGCTAGCGCAGTCGAGCAGATGTAATTTCGATGGATTGCTCACGCGCTGCCTGCGATATGTAAGCTATAAGAGAATCTCAGACCAGAGAGCAGTGTTGTATGCAGTAAGAGCAGTAGCAGTAAGTAGTTGCTAGCGAGCAGTCGTGTGTATCGAGTTGGCTGGGCCGGTCGTGGTGGAGCGATGGCGGAGCCTGAGCGTTGTAGTATAAGGTAAAAGCAGCCTCGTGCATATGTAGTATTGTTATATCATGTCCCAAGTAAATGTTTCTAAAAAAATCTCTTAATAATAATCTCTCTTATAAAAAGTAACTTTTGACAATCACTCATCTCAATTTAAAGAATTTACTAATTTCCCCAATCCATGGTCATCCAGATTATTGCTAAGAAAAATCAGTTGTTCTTTTTATACATGACAAATCTATCGGCCAGCATTGCACTGGGCTGTGCCACAAAAATTTATTGTAAGAGCAGATATATATGCGTTATCCGGCGACTTCATTGAGGTAAGAATTTTCAACTTATTCAGAATGATCTTTCAGGGCCATGACGCAGCACTGCTGACGCCCAAAATTTACCAGTTTAAATTCACAGTCAGTTATTGAAAAGTTATAAGTGAGTCACATTTTTATTATTCCTAGGTTACGGAATAATAAACTATTGGAAGGTTACGCTGAATGTGAATGAAATAAATAATTATATTGTTTTTACTGTTTGGAGGTTACGGAATTTATTTTGTGAGGAGGTTACAATATGAAGATGGTATCTGTCCTTTCAGACATGTCCGAAAGAACAAAATGGCTCTGAGCACTATGGGACTTAACTTCTGAGGTCGTCAGTCCCCTAGAACTTAGAACTACTTAAACCTAACTAACCTAAGGACATCATACACATCCATGCTCGAGGCAGGATTCGAACCTGCGACCATAGGGGTCGCACGATTCCTGACTATAGTGCCTAGAACCGCTCGGCCACCGCGGCCGGCCCGAAGGAACAGATACCATCTTCATATAGGTAAGGTTTACCGGCCATTGATCTTCTTCAGTGTGGATGCACTCAAATTGAACGAACTCTTACGGGAATTGGTAGACTGACTGCCGCGAGTAATGAGTATAGTGCGCAGGGGCACTACAAATGTACTGTGTGGACAGTAAGTTGGAGATGTGGGTTTCACGGGGAGCGTGCCAAAGATAAGTCCCTGCAGTCGCACTATCTTACGCGTCCTCGGTAGCTCAGACAGAGGCTAGAGCGTCTGCCAGGTAGACAGGAGATGCCGGGTTCGAGTTTTGCTCGGGGCACACATTTTCATCTGTCCCCGGTGGACATTTGTCAACGCCTGCTAGCAGCTAGAGGTCTGGATTTCATTGTAATTTCAGATATTTGGTTTGTTATGACTACTCTGTTGACGTCTTACTGTGCCAATAAGACAATAGAGTAAAATCAACCTCTGCTAGCGTTAATGTTGTCATTCACCATCTGCGCGTCACAGGCAAGACAAATGTGGGTCAGGTCTCATAAAAATAATTTGGACAGAATCTCGAACACAACTTTAATTGGGGGTACTATTATTTGTGAAATGATAACATAAATGTTTTATAAACTTTTTTTCTCCAAGACTCGCAACAATAACGCTTGAGTATGCGACGTCTAATTGTTAAATCACATTTATAATATCTCCAGATCTTCTTACTCCGAAGTAAGAGTGATTTCAGGTGTGCCGCATGGGAGTGTCATAGGACCGTTGCTATTCACAATATACATAAATGACCTGGTGGATGACATCAGAAGTTCACTGAGGCTCTTTGCAGATGATGCTGTGGTGTATCGAGAGGTTGTAACAATGGAAAATTGTACTGAAATGCAGGAGGATCTGCAGCGAATTGACGCATGGTGCAGGGACTGGCAATTGAATCTTAATGTAGACAAGTGTAATCTGCTGCGAATACACAGAAAAATAGATCCTTTATCATTTAGCTACAAAATAGCAGGTCAGCAACTGGAAGCAGTTAATACCATAAATTATCTGGGAGTACGCATTAGGAGTGATTTAAAATGGAATGATCATATAATGTTGATCGTCGGTAAAGCAGATGCCAGACTGAGATTCATTGGAAGAATCCTAAGGAAATGCAATCCGAAAACAAAGGAAGTAGGTTACAGTACGCTTGTTCGCCCACTGCTTGAATACTGCTCAGCAGTGTGGGATCCGTACCAGATAGGGTTGATAGAAGAGATAGAGAAGATCCAACGGAGAGCAGCGCGCTTCGTTACAGGATCATTTAGTAATCGCGAAAGCGTTACGGAGATGATAGATAAACTCCAGTGGAAGACTCTGCAGGAGAGACGCTCAGTAGCTCGGTACGGGCTTTTGTCAAAGTTTCGAGAACATACCTTCACCGAAGAGTCAAGCAGTATATTGCTCCCTCCTACGTATATCTCGCGAAGAGACCATGAGGATAAAATCAGAGAGATTAGAGCCCACACAGAGGCATACAAACAATCCTTCTTTCCACGAACAATACGAGACTGGAATAGAAGGGAGAACCGATAGAGGTACTCAAGGTACCCTCCGCCATACACCGTCAGGTGGCTTGCGGAGTATGGATGTAGATGTAGATAGTTAATTTGCAGTAGATCAGTTTCAATGCGTAGTTTGAGTCAATCGCGACTATAGAAATTTTGCGTGCTCTATCACGTCGGAATTGAACTATAAAAATGGATACATATTGTCTTCCTTTACGGTAGGGAAAACATAAGAACGTAAGCAGAGATCCACTTTGATCCTTACATGCGATTTTACGTAATCTCAGATCGAGATTGGAAATGGAAATGAAGTCCCATGCTTCTTTACAGAGCGTAGGAGAACGATGCGGGAGACCCGCAACGCTTTTACTCGGCAAGGTCCTAGTGAAGGTGGTTTGCCATTGCCTTCCTCCGACCGTGATGGGGATGAATGACGATGATGAAGACGACACAACAACATCCAGTCATCTCGAGGCAGGAAAAGTCCCTGATCCCGCCGGGAATCGAACCCGGGACCCCACGCTCGGGAAGCGAGAAAGCTACCGCGAGACCACGAGCAGCGGAGCAGATCGAGATTACTCATTGAATTACCTCTTAATACGAGGTGCATTCAAGTTCTAAGGCCTCAGATTTTTTTTCTCCGGACTGGAAAGAGATAGAAACATGCGCATTGTTTTAAAATGAGGCCGTGTTCATTGTCAATACGTCCCAGAGATGGCAACAACGTACGGCAATAATTTTACCGCCAGCGGCGAGAATGAGAACTGTTTTAAATACTTAAAATGGCGACGTTTTCCTGACTTGAACGGCGTGCAATCATTCGTTTTCTGAATTTGCGTGGTGTGAAACCAATTGAAATTCATCGACAGTTGAAGGAGACATGTGGTGATGGAGTTATGGATGTGTCGAAAGTGCGTTCGTGGGTGCG
This sequence comes from Schistocerca cancellata, assembly GCF_023864275.1. NCBI lineage: Eukaryota > Metazoa > Arthropoda > Insecta > Orthoptera > Acrididae > Schistocerca > Schistocerca cancellata. Next base: position 596,919,721 of record NC_064631.1, on the reverse strand, counting down.
ACAGTTTAATGAAGGCAGAACATCGTGTGACAACAAACCGAAACAACCTCGGGCTCGCACAAGCCGGTCTGACGACATGATCGAGAAAGTGGAGAGAATTGTTTTGGGGGATCGCCGTATGACTGGCATTTCTGTGGGTTCTGTGCACACAATCCTGCATGACGACCTGAAAATGCGAAAAGTGTCATCCAGGTGGGTGCCACGAATGCTGACGGACGACCACATGGCTGCCCGTGTGGCATGTTGCCAAGCAATGTTGACGCCCAACGACAGCATGAATGGGACTTTCTTTTCGTCGGTTGTGACAATGGATGAGACGTGGATGCCATTTTTCAATCCAGAAACAAAGCGCCAGTCAGCTCAATGGAAGCACACAGATTCACCGCCACCAAAAAAATTTCTGGTAACCGCCAGTACTGAAAAAATGATGGTGTCCATGTTCTGGGACAGCGAGGGCGTAATCCTCACCCATTGCGTTCCAAAGGGCACTACGGTAATAGGTGCATACTACTAAAATGTTCTGAAGAACAAATTCCTTCCTGCACTGCAACAAAAACGGCCGGGAAGGGCTGCGCGTGTGCTGTTTCACCAAGACAACGCACCCGCACATCGAGCTAACGTTACGCAACAGTTTCTTCGTGATAACAACTTTGAAGATGCTCCCTACTCACCTGACCTGGCTCCTAGTAACTTTTGGCTTTTTCCAACATGAAAGACTCTCTCCGTGGCCGCACATTCACCAGCCGTGCTGCTACTGCCTCAGCGATTTTTCAGTGGTCAAAACAGACTCCTAAAGAAGCCTTCGCCGCTGCCATGGAATCATGGCGTCAACGTTGTGAAAAATGTGTACGTCTGCAGGGCGATTACGTCGAAAAGTAACGCCAGTTTCATCGATTTCGGGTGAGTAGTTAATTAGAAAAAAAATCGGAGGCCTTAGAACTTGAATGCACCTCGTACTTCTTTAATTATGGTACGATGTCTACCTACGATGGAAGATGGAAAACGTACGAGATATTAAAATTACACTGCAAATTCCACGGTTTTTGTTGAGTTGTTACAGCGTGTAGTGGCATGTTAGTTTTGAACTTCGATTCTCAAAACTCCCGACTAACTGAGAGTTCACAGAGTAGTCTGTACGGCGTCCTTCCCAACACGTGGCTCGCACGGTTGAGGTTTACGTGCGGCAGCGTGTTTCCGACGGATCCCCACAAAGAGCGCGTCTCACGTGTGATGCACGCGAAGCCTCACGACTTTGCGCGGCCGAGTCCTGCGGCGTCGTGACCTGCGGCTTGCGGTGTGTTCTCCACTGTGCGACGTGACCGCCTTCTCCCAGCAGGAGGCCGGGCTCCACCGCGCCTTTGCCCTGAACAGGCCTTCCGACCGGTGTAAGGCGTGTAAACACATCCCGCTCCGAAGCACGTGAGCGGCTGGTCTACAGGTGCTTCAGCGAAGCAGTACTTCCGTGCAGGCACGTACGAGCACTATGTGACTATTGCGAAGTAATTATCATAATTTATGTTACGCACTATCGACTGAATATTACAAACCAGAGGAGGACATACGTGACTCAGTCTTACCTCATAATAAAAATTAAATAGGGCACAATACATTATGGTTATCATTAAATAGTTCAAATGGCTCGAAGCACTACGGGACTTAAACATCTGAGATCATCAGTGCCCTAGACTTAGAACTACCTAAACCTAACTATCCTAAGGACATCACAAACATCCATGCCCGAGGCAGGATTCGAACCTGCGACCGTAGCAGCAGGGCGGGTCCGGACTGAAGCGCCTAGAACCGCTCGGCCACAGCGGACGGCTGGCTATCCAGTATAATGATCAGACATGTTCCAGATACGTTCAACGTGTGGAATCAATGCTCATCCTGGAGCACATACTAGTCGATTAGATGCCACCAATGTTTCGCCAACCTTGCCACTGAAGGTCAAGCATAAGTCGTCAAATGTGGTACTAAATGTCATCCTCTCTGTGTGAAACGGACTGCAAAGAGTCTGAATTAGTTGTACAGATACTGTCATCGAATTTATGGACTTGTTATCTTCTCTGCAAGACTCTTCGATGGTGATTGTGCACCTGCACAGTCGCAACAGATGGCTGCTGGCCATCTCTACTAGGACTACAGTGGGTCTGCATCTCTGATGACCCACCAATACCATTATTTCTACAAGGACTACAGTGGGTCTACACCTTTGATGATTCACCAATACCATTATTTCTACAAGGACTGCAGTGGGTCTGCGCCTCTGGTGGCCCACCAATACCGTAATCTCTACCAGGATTACAGTGGGTCTGCTCTGTGATGACCTACCTACCAATATTCTTCAAAACGTCGAATGACTCTGCTGTGGGTTTGCTCTGTTGTGGCCCATTACCTGTCAGCATGTCAAGAGTCAGCACTGTCTTTCCGCTGGAAGGACAACACTACTTCTTCAAGACTGCATGGAAATCCACTACTTCTGTGTGCAATTTTTTTTACTAATGAGAATTTGTGAAAAAAAACTGTAATTACTATTATGATGAATGATCAGGACTGTCTTTATGGACTGTGAGAAAATTTTAGCTTTTGACCAACATTGTATAAATAAGTGTGTGCATTTGATATCTTTGTTAGTGTAATTATAAAAAAATTTTATCAAATCATTATTGGCCACTGGCCAAAAAAAAATTTGTAAAATTTTTTGTGGGGAGCATGGGGGCTATGTAAGTAGGCTGTTTAGATTTTTATATTGGTAATGCCACGTAGCGCTCTGTATGAAAATCACTGGCTGTGCTGTGTGCAGTATGTGGCTAGTTTGCATTGTTGTCTGCCATTGTAGTGTTGGGCAGCGGCAGCTGGATGTGAATAGCGCGTAGCGTTGCGCAGTTGGAGGTGAGCCGCCAGCAGTGGTGGATGTGAGGAGAGAGATGGCGGAGTTTTGTAATTTATCATGAACTGCTATATATATTATGACTATTAAGGTAAATACATTGTTTGTTCTCTATTAATTTCTTTCATTTGCTAACTATCCCTATCAGTAGTTAGTGCCTTCAGTAGTTTGAATCTTTTATTTAGCTGGCAGTAGTGGCGCTCGCCGTATTGCAGTAGTTCGAGTAACGAAGATTTTTGTGAGGTAAGTGATTTGTGAAAGGTTTAGGTTAATGTTAATCAGGGCCATTCTTTTGTAGGGATTTTTGAAAGTCAGATTGCGTTGCGCTAAAATATATTGTGTCAGTTTAACCACAGTCATATACAATTGTTCTAAGGGGACGTTTCATTGGCAGTAAACCGTAAATTTACGTACAATATTCAGAAAACCATCTGTATGTACATGATGCTGCCGTCTGGCAACACACACAGTCTGGCTGCATCGAGCAGGACTGAGTTTAGCGTCATTATGTAGGCAGAACAGTTGAAAATCGATTACATTTGCCGGAGGTCGTGCGTACCTAAACACTCGCAAAAGCAGCTGAAAGGGTGAATTATTTCTACCACTTAGATCACATCTAGTTAGGTTTTGAAGGTATGTAAAATTATACTTAATGATACCATAGATTATGTTTTCATGTATCTGTAACCGAACTATTAATAATTAATAAAATATTTAATAAATCAAAATTAAATCAAAATTTCTAAGTTCAGCGAGTTACATTGTATTGTGTGTGTCAGAGCCTATCACCAGATATTTCTTTCATTGGAATTCGTTTCCTACAAAAGGTCATGCAGTAGGGGTTAAGTACATGGTAAAATATGAACTATGATCACTGAAATGTTGATGCAGTAGCTTCTTGTGGGAAAATAGGTAAGGTGTGTGTATGTTTGAGGAGAGTGATAAAATGACGTTCCATTGCGTTATCTGCTGAGGACTACATCGCAACATCAAGTGTTAACACACACATCTCCTAGTCTACCGCAAGAACCGCCTGCGTCAATATTGTCGGTATTATAGTCGCCTTAGTTCATGAACAAACTTTTTTGTCATATTTATACAATAAAATGGTCTCATTATGAGTCAGCTGGTCACAATGTGTTACATTAAACCAAATAACGTGACTGGTGGCGCTATCAAACAAGTAATTCAAAAAAGCACTGTTACTCTCAATTACTAGCTCAAAGCTTGTAAATTTTAATGTACACTGCAGTGTATTAAAACTTTCCGATAATAACCTAGGTTCTGTTACCGGAAGTATATTCTGTTTCATACGGATACGAAGGTACCGATGAAAAATGTCACACCCATTAGCTGTATTGAAAACAGTGCATATGAACGGAAGTGATTGGTGATGTAACGGCTAACCCAGAGGGTGACATGTTTGCACCATGTAATGGGTGGAAGGGGCTGCTCTTGTCAATTTAGAATAAAGAGTTTTTTCATGGGTGTTCTTTCAGTGAAACTGCTGAACGCAGAAGAATATGTTGAACTCAATACGCCTGCAGTCATTTTATATCCTTGTGTAAATAGCTGACAGAGTACCACAAGATTTTAAATTATGTTGCTGTTGTGCTACATGCCATTTAATTTGAGTAATTATGGGAAAGTTAAACACTTTTTTCCTTTTTGGTACATATCTGATAGCGGCTACAATAACCAAGAATAGCAATCCTGCAAAATTGTTAACTGTGAACGAGACTGATTAAAAATTTAAAAAAAGTTTACGTCAGTTACTGACAGCATGGATAATTTGTATTAATTCATAATTTGAAACAATAAGAAATTCTGTATCCAGAGGAAGTGACCTACTTAAACCCTCATTGCAGCCATATGCTAGTGAACACAATAATTCTGTGGTAGAACGTTGCGTACTAGAACTAGGAATTTTCTTTGTAAATTTGAAATTTAACCCTGGAATGCTACGAGGGGTACTTATGAAGCTTAAATTATCTATTTTCCAACAATTACAGTGGACAACTGAAAATTATCGGTAAACTGACTTTTCGTAGGCGAAAGAAAAGACATCTCCAGTACAGACTTTCGACCTTACAAAGGAGAAGGTTATTATGGAAATACTTCGTATGCTCTTCAGTTCAGGTTCCGAAGGCCTTCATTCTGAAATCGATGAAAAGGATTGTGTCATTCCAGATTTTAAAAACAGAGAAACCTGAAAATGAAGAAGAACAATCAGATGCTCTTGCTCGTGAAATTCAGTGTCCAGCTGTGCCAGTTTTCGATCCTGATAGTCCAACAGAGCGTCTTAAGAGTTCCGATTCATCGAAGGTGAATATCGTAAAGCCTCAAAATAAACACTACAGGAAAAACAAATTAGAGAGGAACCGGCGAAAGAGTTCTTCATCGCACTCCTAAAAGGAATCTCCTAGTGCGGTTAACAGTGAAGATAAAAGAAGCAACACATGTGAAGAGCGCAGCGGATGGTTTGCAGCTGTGCTTTACGTAAGGAAATGTAGATATTGTTACAAAGCGCACTAACAAAGAAATTGAAACTCAGAGATCTAAAAACAACTAAAACAAGGATTATAAAAATTACAGTGATATAGCACCTAAAGACAATGAAAGCCTTCACACACTGAAAACACCGACTGTATTGACATCCAGGCTCTTGTAGGATTGATCTACTACGCTGGAGCAATTAAAATGGGAGTTGTGTTTACAAAAGACCTTCTTCACCCAAATAGTGGAATAGGAATATTCCGTGCAACCTTGCCTGTAGCACGTTCCCGATTCTTAGTAAATTGTCTCAGATTTGATGACACAGATACTTTGATGACACAGATACTGGGGTGCAGAGATGACTGAGTGGTAAACTGGCTCCTTCTCGGTAAGTGCCTGAGCGCTCCATAATCATAATGAAATAACTATAATTATCTTCCGAATACACCAATATAGACGAACAATTAGTTGAGATTAGAGACCGGCGTCCATTTAAAATGTATATTCCTTCCTAACCAGAGAGGTTCGGGATCAAACTAGTGATGTGCTGCGATGCAAAAACATTTTATTTGCTCAATGCCGAAGTGTATACAAGTACATCAGACAATATATCTGTGGCTCGATATTATTATGGAAAACTCACTTCCTCTTTTCATGGAACAAACAGAAACTTAACTGTGGACAACAGGTTTACAGCTAAAGAAACAGCGAACCGCCTTTTAGTGAAGAAAATTACCGTAGGTCAGCTGAGAAAAAGATATATTCCATAATTATTCCTCAGCATCAAGGAGAGGGAGCTAAATGCTGCAATGTTCTGTTTCAGTGATCACCTTACCCTGTTATCATACATCTACATCTACTACATCTACATCTATACTCCGCGAGCCACCTTACGGTGTGTGGCGGAGGGTACTTATTGTACCACTATCTGATCCCCCCTTCCCTGTTCCATTCACGAATTGTGCGTGGGAAGAACGACTGCTTGTAAGTCTCCGTATTTGCTCTAATTTCTCGGATCTTTTCGTTGTGATCATTACGCGAGATATATGTGGGCGGTAGTAATATGTTGCCCATCTCTTCCCGGAATGTGCTCTCTCGTAATTTCGATAATAAACCTCTCCGTATTGCGTAACGCCTGTCTTGAAGTGTCCGCCACTGGAGCTTGTTCAGCATCTCCGTAACGCTCTCGCGCTGACTAAATGTCCCCATGACGAATCGCGCTGCTTTTCGCTGGATCATGTCTATCTCTTCTATTAATCCAACCTGGTAAGGGTCCCATACTGATGAGCAATACTCAAGAATCGGACGAACAAGCGTTTTGTAAGCTACTTCTTTCGTCGATGAGTCACATTTTCTTAGAATTCTTCCTATGAATCTCAACCTGGCGCCTGCTTTTCCCACTATTTGTTTTATGTGATCATTCCACTTCAGATCGCTCCGGATAGTAACTCCTAAGTATTTTACGGTCGTTACCGCTTCCAATGATTTACCACCTATGGCATAATCGTACTGGAATGGATTTCTGCCCCTATGTATGCGCATTATATTACATTTATCTACGTTTAGGGAAAGCTGCCAGCTGTCGCACCATGCATTAATCCTCTGCAGGTCTTCCTGGAGTACGTACGAGTCTTCTGATGTTGCTACTTTCTTGTAGACAACCGTGTCATCTGCAAATAGCCTCACGGAGCTACCGATGTTGTCAACTAAGTCATTTATGTATATTGTAAACAATAAAGGTCCTATCACGCTTCCTTGCGGTACTCCCGAAATTACCTCTACATCTGCAGATTTTGAACCGTTAAGAATGGCATGTTGTGTTCTTTCTTCTAGGAAATCCTGAATCCAATCACAAACCTGGTCCAATATTCCGTAAGCTCGTATTTTTTTCACTAAACGTAAGTGCGGAACCGTATCAAATGCCTTCCTGAAGTCCAGGAATACGGCATCAATCTGCTCGCCAGTGTCTACGGCACTGTGAATTTCTTGGGCAAATAGGGCGAGCTGAGTTTCACATGATCTCTGTTTGCGGAATCCATGTTGGTTATGATGAAGGAGATTTGTATTATCTAAGAACGTCATAATACGAGAACACAAAACATGTTCCATTATTCTACAACAGATTGACGTAAGCGAAATAGGCCTATAATTATTCGCATCTGATTTATGACCCTTCTTGAAACCGCCCTCCGAAACAAAAGAAAAAGAATGATATTATGCTGTCAACTACGTATGAAAATCGGCATGAACTAAGTACAGTTGAACTCCCTGAAACTATTCAGTTCTACAACTCAACCAAAGGAGTACTGACACGCGAGAGCAGTTATGTCATTCGTATTCTTGTGCTACGAAAACTCGTCGTTGGCCCCTATGCCTATTTTATAACTATTAAACGTGACTGGAAACAACTCTATGTTACTGTTGAGGGAGCTCCGCAGATGACAAGGAAATATTTCGGAACTGAAGTTCTTACCTAAAGAGATTGGCTGTAGATATGTTGCGACCACACATGTTAGGACGTTTGGAAAAGCCAACTTTAAGGAGAGAACTCCGTCAAAGCATCAGTCGTATTTTAGATCTACCAAAGAACCGAAGAAAGAAGCAGCTCAAGGGGTTCCAAAATCCCCAACAGGGTGGTGTATTTTCTGCCCTAGGGCTCCAGAACGAAAATCCAGTGTTAAATGTGTTATTTGTAAAAAACTTGTTTAGACCATCTACGAAAATTGTGTGCTACGTGTCTTCAGTAGCGTAATTTTTCTCTTTGGGTATTTTTTCCTTTTTTCTTAATTATGATTTAAGTGTTTATATATTATTTTGAAATAAAAAATAAAACTTTTACAAGTCAGTTTTTATTTGGGGTACACCTGCACACCAGTGTAGCACACCCATCGATCAAAATAATACAGTGTAGCACTATTGGGTTAAAAGGCGTAAAAGAGCACCCATCTTTCAGGCGAAAATGATGCCTACGTTATCGTTGAAAGTTGATGAACATTTGATTGCCTTTGTTTTTACTACCAAGCAACTTTCCAGTAACATGTTGCTCTTTCAAAACAGACCACGGTGTTCCTTCCTCAGAAAACTTCTCCTTCAATGTTGTCACATCGTTTTCAAGAAACATTGCACTTGATAACCTTATACTTGACCTACTTTGCAAGTGATGAATAATTTCAGAAAGCGCCTATAAAAACTTAGGGCATATCAGTTACGGGCAATTTAATTGCATGAATATTTATAGTGCAGAGCCTGAAATTCTTATCTGTTCTAATCACTTGCGTAAGAACTACTGTGTCTGATTGCCATCCTCTGCGTTGAATATCAGTCTTCAATATCTCCTCTTGTTTGAGGTAGAACCTCATTTAATGATAGATACATGTCATTCAATGTAGGCAGTTAAGTCCTGAAGCGAGTAACAGTACACTTGATTTAGTTTAGGTTTATTTCTCTCGGATAGCAATGTTAGCTCTAATTTTTCGTCGGTTCCTATGTCTCTGTTTGTTCCTTGCGAAACTTCTCAACGAACAGGGTTATCGGAAACTCAACTGCGAACTTCTATTACAAACAGAAGTGAGAGTTGAAAATCGAAAAGCCTGGGTGAAAGTGATGAAATGGGTCATATGTTCATGACTTTCAACGACCCTTCGATTCCTGCGATGCGGCGATGCTTACTAATGAAAATAAATTCATACGAAATATTTTACGAGTTCTATGACAAGAAAAATGATTTATGAAAAGAATAACGCAACTCAGTGCCGCAAGGATAGTGCTGGAACAGATGTAACTTACAGTTGCACGAGTGAAGACAGGTGGATTTGAATCTTATTATATGTGGTAACATCTTCATTGCCTACGTCAATGTTTTCCGCCTTTGACACCATTACCCACGACGAAAAGTTACCCAATAGAAAGCTTTACTAATATCGTACCTGACGTTCACAATATTTGAGCTTGGTACAAGGATGGTTGCACTGATGAAACGTCTTTGACTAAAACAGTAATGAACTGTAACTGGAGTTAGTAGCATTACACAAATGTTTTCAGTAACAGTGCCTGGATCTTTTAAACGGAATAGTTAGAGACATTTAATCGTCGATAAGAAAAGTCGCTGGTTTATGTTTTTTTGGAACGTTGTTGGGAAACTGCAGTTTCATCTAACAAAAATATAGCTCACAAAATCATTGTGTGGCCTAGACTGCAATACTGGATAAACGCGTGCAATCGATAAAGATTGTGGGAACAGAATTTCCGCGCAATAATGTCCAGTATAGATGGTCATCGATATGTTTCACTTAAGGGAGAATGTCACAGAAGCTTTGAATATATTCTTTATCAGTCCAGTGGGAAAAAATTGCAATTGTACAGCCAGAAACTACTCAGAAAATATCGCGGAACCGCTGTCAGTGATTAATCTTATGTTCTGCCGCTCTCGAATTATCGTTCTCGAGAAACGATAGATATCTTAAATATCTATTGCAATATTTAGGTTTTATTTTATCCATCTGGATAACTTATTATAGCTGACTGGGCATTGGTTGATGTGCCCGCGCAAGTAATTTTTAATATGGGTGCCCGCGAAGACCACAGCTAAGTTCTGAGACGTTCGCTATGTGGCTGCCCGCGACATCTGTTGGTACAACAGCTGAACTACTGCCGCGGCGGGCAGAGAGTACGCAATAATCCGTGCAGTGGAGGCAAAGACCTTGTAAAAAATAACTAGACTCACTGATGGCGCTGCAGTCGCGGGATAATTTGAACCTTCGGCTGGACGCCATTATAGTGGTTGTAGTCTGATGTGTTGTGTAGTACTGTTGTTTATGAAGACCCTGATTCAACGTTGTATATTTGTTGGGGCGTACATACACTATTTGTTACTCGTAAGTCTACTGTCTGTACGTTCCAATCAATAGAAGTACAATGGTAAAGAGTTGTGCAGCGATGAATTGTACAAATAAATTCGAGAAAGGAACGAATATTACATTTCACAGGTATGTGGATATTTTAAGTTGTTTTGTATGTCAGTGCACTTGCTTAGTAAATGTTTTTGTAACACGGTATTAGTATAATGTCTGTGCATATATTTGCAGGTTTCCTTTCTCAAAACCACAGCTGTTATAAAAATGGTTACACGCTGTCAGGAGGCAAGATTTCCGACCGACAGAATACCATTTTATATGTTCCGATCATTTTGAAGAAAGTTGTTTCCTTGAAAATTACGTAAATCGCAGAAAGCTGAAAGATGATGCTGTTCCAGCCATCTTTCGTTTTCCAGACCATATACAGCAGAAGATAAATTTTTCTTTGTGAACCACATTTTATTTTGACTATAAAAGTTGAGTTGCAAGTAACACGAAATTTGAGTTAGCAGGCTTTTTATCGTTATAAAATGCAACTGAATGTGTGTAATTGTAATCTGATTTCACAACTTCTCTCGATGGAACAGTTGTTGAGTTTTATTTATTATATGAAAAAAACCACACATACAAACTGAAGTGTACATCTTCGAAAGTAAATATTGTGACTAATGCGATACTGGATGCCTGCCTGAAGTCTTGTTTCTTGTAACTGGCTGATCGGTAGTGTTTTCATGGTGAAAACAGAACTTAGGTTGAAACTTGATAATTTGGTCGTGAGTTGCCAACGCACTACGCCATATATAACGCACTTTCCGTCATAAAATCTAAAGCAAGGTAGAGTCAGAAAATATCTATTAACATAGTGGGCAAATCTTCGAGTATTTTGATGCATTTTGCGTACATCTATCGTAAATGAACTACGAAAAATGCTAGGGGTCCAGTGCATAACTTTTAGCTACGGCAGATTCCATGTACTACGTAACATAAATCCATAAACAGTGACTAGTTGCTGTTTGTTCATAAATTAAAAACTATATTGTAGTAACGTATTTAAATGAGGCATTATGTTTGTGACCTAACTCTAGGGAAGGCATTTTATAACCAAAAGCGATGTATAAACATTCGAAATCCGTGCGTCAGTTTACCACTCTAATGGCCGCCGGCCAGATATTCAATTTGTCCGCTCTTCACAGTCGACCACTCGTGCGGTTGTAGGGGCCTGAGTGGAGGCCGTCCACTACTCGCAGCTGGCGCAGCGCGACGATCGACATGCCGGCAACAGAAAATCTCAGTGCCATTTCACAATTGTTGTTTAGTATGGTGCTGTTCAAGGGTGCGGATAATGATAACATCCAGTATATACTACAGAAAACGTGACAAATCTTGGCAAGTGCCCTGAAACAACTTTGTTGCTTCGTTCCACGTTCTTTTAAGAACTCTTTAGCAGTATAACATTCGTGAACGATAACTTAAATGAGCTTCCAGTAGTCACTGTTCTTAACTAGTTAGTTTATTGAAGCCTCGATCTGCGGCACAGATTAGACCTCTAAGGTGAACGGTTGATACTCATCCTCTCTTTGATGTTTTCTGACGACCGTGTGCAAATTTCAGTTCGTACATTCCACCGTTATCTCACGCTTTCCATCCAGCACTCCTTCATCCTCGCCCTGTGTTATTCATTGTTCTAGTCGAACATTTTGAAATAGCTTTCTTCTCCTTCTTGTCTTAGAATCCTTCCATTCGTAACACTTCTTATCCAGAACCTATCTGAAGTTGTTGTGTTGTTGTTTTTTCTTCTCTTATGGGGTTTCATTGAAAATCTTCTTCACCTCTTGAATCCAGCTTATTTAGATATCTGCTAATCTGCCAACATCCATTCTGCACAAAACATATTATTTTCCACCGACTGTTTTTCGTAACGGCGATGAATCTTTAATGTGCGATGCACTGAAAAATCGTATATCAAAACGTCTGTATTTGCTTTACTTTCAAGGAACGGCAGGCATTACGGGCCTCTGAGCTAACAATACGAAGTGCATCAGTTGCTTCCAGAGTGCTGATATTGCGATTTCATGTTGAGATTAAAATCTCACGAGTTAATTTTTGCACTTTTTGTGCTGAAAACTTCATTCAAACATGAGATCAAAAATAGAGATGTAAAAAACTTGCAGTTGTATTCTACAAGCCCGCATCTCGTGGTCGTGCGGTAGCGTTCTCGCTTCCCACGCCCGGGTTCGATTCCCGGCGGGGTCAGGGATTTTCTCTGCCTCGTGATGGCTGGGTGTTGTGTGCTGTCCTTAGGTTAGTTAGGTTTAAGTAGTTCTAAGTTCTAAGGGACTGATGACCATAGATGTTAAGTCCCATAGTGCTCAGAGCCATTTGAACCATTTTTTGTCTTCTACAACACAGGAAAATTTACAGTAACAGAACCACACAAGCGTGCTCATGGAATATCGTCTCAGTTACGTGACTGGATTCGTGATTTCCTGTCAGAGAGGTCACGGTTGGAGTAACACACAGAAAGTCATCGAGTAAAACTGAAGTGATTTTTGATGTTCCTCGTGCTAGTGTTATAGGCTCTCTGCTGTTCATCATCTACATAAATGGTGTAGCAACTGTCTTAACATTGTTTGCAGATGATTCTGTCATTTAACGTCAACTCATCAGAAGGTCAAAACTAATTGCAAAACGATTTAGACAAGATATCTGAATGGTGCAAAAATTGGCAATTGACCCTAAATATTTAAAAGTGAGGGCTCATCCACATGAGTGCTAAAAGGAATCCGTTAAACTTCGGTTACACGATATCAATCTACTCTAAAAGCCGCAAATTCGTCTAAGTAGCTAGGAATTACAATTACGAACAATTTAAATTGAGATAGCACGTAAAAAATTTGTGTGGAAGGCTAACCAAAGACTGTGTTTTATTGGCAGAACACAGAAAATGTAACAGATATACTAAGGCGACTGCCTACACTAAACTTATCCGTCCTCTTTTGGAGTACAGCTGCTGATGCGGGATCTTCAGCAGATAGCATTAACGGAGCACATCGAGAAAGTGGACAGAAGAGGGGCATGTTTTGTATTATCGCGAAATACGGGAGAGTGTGTCACTGACGTGATACAGGATTTGGGATGGACATCATTAAAACAAAAGCGTTTTTTGGTTGAGGTGGAATCTTCTCACGAAATTTCAGTCACCAACTTTCTCCTCCGAATGCGAAAATATTTTATTGACGCCAACGTACATACGGAGATACGATAACATTATAAAATATGGGGAAATCAGAGCTCGCACGCAAAGGTATAGGTGTTCGTTTTTCCCGCGCGCTGTTCGAGATTGTCATACTAGTAACGAAGCGTAACTTTACAGTGAATACCGCGGCAAGCTCTTAATTTCTGCGTTTTCCGTTATATCCTCTACCATTTCTTTCAGTCTAAAGATTCGAAAGTGGAAGGAGAAGACAGTCACGCACGGGCGCGAGCGCGCTGGTGTGTGTGTGTGTGTGTGTGTGTGTGTGTGTGTGTGTGTGTGTGTGTGCGCGCGCGTTCTTTCGGAGCTTATGGGCGCTCAACGGCGAGTTTATCAACGGCGAAGAAAACTGCGGTCTAAGTTTATCGTCAATGAAGAAAGTCTGTAACATGTCGATGAAAATTCATCAGAGACCTTCAAACTAATGCTTTCATCACGTTATCAGAGAAATCGTCCTAGAAAGATAAAAAGTAACCTTTGTAAAAGATAAAAATAACAATTTGTGTTTTTTATAAGGCATGGTGAAAGTGCTATTTGCATTTCTGTCTCAAATTCTGCGTAAGAGTGGTCCATGAGCTTCTCAAAGACTTCATCGGCTTTTTAAAGTATCGAGACAGAGCACACATTCGAATAGGACAAGGATTAGAGAGGAATATGGCTGAGTCAAAATAACCCCTCCAACATTGGCTCTAACATCTTTAGGAAGAGCATGGTAAGGTAAGCTAAAACACGAAAGGCTGGCAAAGAAAATGAAACCCAGCATGTGAGTCCAGAGTCTTGTCCATTGTCCGTATCGGTACCCACAGACGCGCAGCACGCGCGGGGGTGGCTGCTCCTTTTTTTTAGTTTCTGACTTGTATTACCAAATCTCCCAGTATTCGTTCCTCAGCATTACTCGACATCAGCAGCCACTTCACATCCACAGCCGGATAAAGACTGCCGCCAGATTTTTCTGTGCACCACGGCCTCTATGCTCCCTTTCTGCATCCATCAATATCACTCCTGTTGGTTTCTAAAGTTACCCGCCCATCTCCCATTACATCATCGCTTTAGTGCTTTGGAAGCCAGTAAAAAAAATGATAACTGCCAGCTAGCTCTAAATGTGGATGAATGTAAGTTAATGCTAATGAGTACCAAGATCGAACCTATAATGTTGGGTTACAGTATCACTAGTTGTTTAAATATCAAGGCGTAACGTTGCAAAGCGATATGAGAAGGAACGAACATTTAAGAACTGTGTTAGGGAAGACGAATGGCCGACTTCAGATTATTGGGAGAGTTCTAGGAAAGAGTGGTTCACCTGTGAAGGAGACCGCATATGGGACGCTAGTGCGACCTATTCTTGAATTCTGCTCGAGTGTTTGGGATCCGTACCAGGTCGGAATTGAAGAAAGGCATCGAGCATTTCAGAGGCGGGCTGCTAGATTTGTTACCGGTAGATTTCAGCAACAAGTGAGTGTTACGGAGATGCTTCAGGAACTCAAATGGGAATCCCTGGCGGGATTCTCTTTTCGAGAAACACTACTGAGAAAATTTTGAGAACCGGTATTTGAAGCTGTCCGCCAAACGGTTCTACTGCTACCAATATACCGGGTGATCAAAAAGTCAGTAAAAATTTGAAAACTCAATAAATCACGGAATAATGTAGATAGAGAGGTAAAAATTGACACACATGCTTGGAATGACATGGGATTTTATTAGAAGCAAAAAAAAACCAAAGTTCACAAAATGTCCGACAGATGGCGCTGGACAGCAAAACGTCACTGACTGCGCATGACAATCGTGTATAAAAGGAGCTGTAATAAGAGAGAGAATCAGATGCGCCAGCAGTCGCAGCATGTCGACGTTACGTGAAAAGGCGCTTTTAGTGAAGCTGTATTATCAGAATGGGGAATGTGCGAGTTCAGCGTTATGATCCTATCGCCATAGGAAGAGGATTCGAACGGGTAAAGGTCCGCTGACAAATGCAGCTGTGGCGAGAATGATTTCGAAGTTCGAAGCCACGGGTTGTTTATACGATAGACCACGTAGTGGCCGACCGAGCACAAGGCGTAATGCTGCTGAGTCAGGTCAGGAAGAAATGGAGACTGTAGCGGGTTCGTCTATGCACGGGGAAGTCAGCGCTCGTGCAGTCGCACATCGCACCGGCATTCCATACACTACCGTTTGGTTGGCACTTTGTCTTACTTTGTTATGCTAATTATTGCTGTTCTGATCAGATGAAGCGCCATCTGTCGGACGTTTTTTAAACTTTTGTATGTTTTTGGCAGGGAAACGGGAAATTTCGAAATAACGTCATTTCCATGAATAAATTCATAAAACTAGTAATTTATTAACGAAAGTGAATGTATTCAGTATGCCATTATTCAGTATGTCTTTACAATCAAAGTGTCCAAAAGTGTCTCTTTCCTTTTTAAAAATGACATCGGACAGATGTGCTCCCATTCGGCGTTCACACTCTAACAGCCTGTTATGAAAACTCTGGAATGCGCGGTGTAGCAAATCTTGGGGAATGGCAGTGATTTCGTTTTCAATGTCCTCCTTCAGTTCATGGATTGTTGCAGGACGTGTACGGTACACCTTGCCTTTAAGATATCCCCACAGGAAGAAGTCGCACACACTAAGATCAGAGGATCTCGCAGGCCATGCAATGTCACCGTTACGTGAAAATATGCGTCTTCCAAACAATTGACGAACTGCTGCCATCGATTGTCGAGCAGTGTGTGACGTGGCTCCGTCCTGCTGAAACCACATGTTTTCGACGTTAAGATTAAGCTCGTACAGTCTCGGTGTAAAGAATGTTTGAAGCATTTCAACATATCGAGCGGATGTTACTGTCACTGCACTACCATCCTCACGTTCAAAAAAATAAGGGCCGATAACACCATGATATGATACAGCACACCATATTGTGACCTTGGCGCTATGTAGTGGTCGCTGGTAAAACTCACAAGGATTGTCCTGTGCCCAATAACGAAAATTCTGTTTGTTCACGAATCCGTTCAGGTGGAAATGGGCTTCGTCTGACATCCATAAGTTACCAAGAAAATTCGCGTCCTCGTTGATTTTAACCAACATCTGGCTACTAAACTCCATACGTGACGCTGGGTCTCGTTCATGTAAGTGTTGCACAATCTGCAACTTATAGGGATGGAAGTCTAATTCGTGCAGTATTCTTTGTAACCTTCGTCACTTAATCCCTAGCGAAGATGCATGCTGTCGAACGGAGTGGCGAGGACTTCTCTCGATTGCAGCTCTAGCAGCTGCAATGTTCTCTGGGGTACGTACCGTTGGAATGCCACCTGGAGGTTTCTTTTTCAAGGCAGATCCTGTTTCTTCAAAATTACGCACCCACGTTGTAATCGCATGCGCAGATGAGACACGTCCATGAAGTCCAAGCTGGTAATGCTGTCGAAATGTTCTCTGCGCGGCAGTCGCACTATCACCATTTTTGTAAAACGCTCTCACAGCTACTGCACGTTCCACACCTGTCCAGTTCTCCATCATTACTAAATGGCAATGCGTTCACATCAATTGTGCAATGTTTCGAACATCTGCCGGCGCTACAGTGCCGCCAACTGTAACGTTCAAGATTTCCCGTTCTCCTGCGCCACCCTGTACCTCTCTATCTACATTATTCCGTGATTTATTCAGTTTTCAAATTTATACTGACTTTTTGATCACCCGGTACATTGCGCATAAGGGCTACGAAGGTAAAATTCGAGGAATTAGGGCTCATACAGAGGTTACAGACGGTCAATTTTGCCTCGCTCTGTTTGCTTGTGGAACAAGTGGTGGTACAGGGTACTCCGCCACTTACCGTACGGTGCGTTGCGGAGCATCTTTGTAGATGTAGATGTAATTGTAAAGTGAAAACGCAAAGGAACAACCACGGCTAAACCAACAGTAGGCAAATCATATATACTGACAGACGGGGACAGACGAGCAATGCGGAGGGTAGCTGTAAAATAATCGCATCGAATCACCGGCCGGATCACTCGTGAGTTCCAAAACACTACGAGCAGTCCAGCGAGCGCGATAACTGTGCATAGGGAGTTAAAAAGAATGGGGTACAATTGCCGAGAGGTCCTCATAAGCCAGACATTGTGCAGTCAGTGTACAACGACGCTTACAGTGGAATCACACCACTGGACAGTGGATGACTTGAAACGAGTGATTCGGAGTTGTCAATCGTACGATATCCGTTGGCAATCGGATGGACGGGTCTGGGTTTGGGAAATGCCAGGAAAATGTTAACTGCGATCATGTGTTGTACCAACTGTGAAGTGCAGAGGAAATGCGTTATGGTATGGTATGGGGGCGTTTTTCGTGGTTAGGGAGGTTAAGAAAGCGATAAATGAGGAAGCATATGAATGCATCTTACAGCATTGTGTACTACGTGCAGTATAGGAGCTGTTCGGAGATGACTATAGTTTGTATCAACGTGACAATGCAACCTGTCATGTAGCAGCCTCTGTGAGGCAATGTTTGTGGACAATAACATTCCTGAAATGTGTTGGCCTGCGCAGAGTTCCGAACCGAAACCGATGGAACGCCTCTGGGATGAGTTGGGATGAGTTAGAACGCCTGCTTCGATCGAGACCGCTGCGTCCCACATCACTGTCTTTTCTGGTTTCAACTCCTAACAAATAACGGGCTGCCATTTCTTCACAGACATGCAGACACCTCACTCTAAGTGTCCCCAGCAGAGTTCAAGGCGCCATAAAGGCGAAGGTGCACACACCCCATGTTGATGTCCACTAATAGGTATCCGGATACTTTTGGTCAGATAGTATACGTAAATAGCTAGCTTAGAGTGGTTGAATTACACTGAAGCGCCAAATAAACTGGTACATGCATGTGAATTCAAATACAGAGACATGTAAACAGGCAGAATAAGCTGCTACGGTCGGCAACGCCATATAAGACCACAAGTGTCTGGCGGTGTTGTTAGATTGGTCACTGCTGCTACCCTGGCAGGTTATCAAGATTTTAGTGAATTCAACGTGGTGTTAAAGTCGGCGCACGAGTGGTGGGACGCAGCATCTCCTAGGGAGCGATGAGGTGGGGATTTTCCCATACGACCATTTCACGAGTGTATCGTGAATATCGGGAGACCGGTAAAAATTCAAATCTCCGACTTCACTGCAGCTGGAAAAACGTCCTGCAAGAACGGGACCAACGACGACTGTCGAGGATCGTTCAGCGTGACAGAAGTGTAATCTGTCCGCAGATTGCTGCAGATTTTTATGCTGGGCCATCAACAAATGTCTGCGTGCGAACCGTTGAACGAAACATCGTCGATATGGTCCTTCGGAGCCGAAGGCCCAGTCGTTTACCCTTGATGACTGCACCACACAAAGCTTTACGCCTCGCCTGACCCCGTCAACACTGACATTGAACTTTGATGACTGGAAACATGTTGCCTGGTCGGACGAGTCTCGTTTCAAATTGTATCGGGCGGATTGACGTGTATGGGTATGGAGACAACCTCATGAGTCCATGGACCCTGTATGTTACCAGGGAACTGTCCAAGCTGGTGGAGGCTCTGTAATCATTTGGAATGATATGGGACCCCTGATACGTCTAGACACTGACACGTGACACGTGCGTAAGCATCCGGTCTGATCATCTGCATTCATTCATGTCCATTGAGGATTTCGACGGACTTGGTAATTCCAGCAGGAAAATGAAACACCCCACACATCCGGAATTGGTACAGAGTGGCTCCAGGAACACCCTTCTGAGTTAAAACACTTATGCTGGTCACCAAACTCCCCAGACGTGAACATTATTGAGCGTGTCTGGGACGCCTTGCAACGTACTGATCAGAAGAGATCTCCACCCCCTCGCACTCTTAAGAATTTATGGACAGCTCTGCAAGATTCGTGGTGTCAATTCCCTCCAGCACTACTTCAGACGTTAGTCGAGTGCATGCCACGTCGTGTTGCGGCACTTCTACGTGTTCTCGGGGGCCCTACACGATATTAGGCAGTTGTACCAGTTTCTTTGGCTCTTCGGTGTATATTTCAAATCCATCTGCCGACCCGCGTGGAATTTTCACACTTTTATTGTTTTAAATAATGACAGTATTTCGGGTAAGTGTAGTCGCTGGGATGAGGGTAGTTGTGGAAATGAAGAGAAATATTTAAAAAAACGTGAAGTGATAATCATGAATTTATGATACGTCCTTCTATATACATGTGTACGCACATAATTTTGAACAGAATTCTTTCAGAGCGTTAGAATACTTCGATGTAAACGGTTCCTGACCTAAAATGTACACATACTTTTTGTTTTTCATTTTCTTTGAGGAATACAGAAATGTTAGTTGATTTAATTATCCTTGAAAAGGCCACACAGAGCTGTTCTTGAGTAAAGATAGGATTTAGTAAATATAATACCTCTCTCTGAAGTTTTTGTCCTGCGACTTGTTTATAGGATCGCCAAAGCCATTTTAAAAAGCAACTGTCTTCTTGTAAATTGAAAAGGCGTTCGTGGATCGAATGGAATAAAGTTTACCCGTGGTATTAGACCTGTTTTTCTGGTATCAATCAGTTAAACGTTAAATTGTTTACTTGGGGACCCGTGCGAAACTTTCTCACTTTTGTAGTTATAAATAATGACAGTATTTGGAATAAGTATAGCCGATGGGATAAGTGTAGTTGGAGACCAATGTTTGTCGTTGGAGAGAGTATACTCATTTAGAAAAATGAACTTACACGATAGAGATATATAATGGTCTACCGCAGTAGTCACAGTTATTGTCTGTGGCAATGCTGAATACAGATTGTCCAGTTAATAAGTACTTTCAAACGAATAAAACGGCATTTGTAATAAGCTAAAATGAAAAGGGAGTGTCTTATTCGTGATTAATAAATTAGCTTCGCAAAATATTGATATGAAGCTAGGTATCCATGATGCCCTTCTGTTTATGATAGTTAAAAGTCTCTTTTATGTAAATTTTTTCCAAAAGTAGTAAGTTTTAGCGCAAAACCGGTATGGAATATCAGAAGCCGGTTAGAAAACCTTTCTAACGATACGTCATCCATCCCTGAACGATTAGTACATTTCGAGAAATTATACATATACAGGGTGTTACAAAAAGGTACGGCCAAACTTTCAGGAAACATTCCTCACACACAAAGAAAGAAAATATGTTATTTGGATATGTGTCCGGAAACGCTTACTTTCCATGTTAGAGCTCATTTTATTACTTCTCTTCAAATCACATTAATCATGGAATGGAAACACACAGCAACAGAACGTACCAGCGTGACTTCAAACACTTTATTACAGGAAATGTTCAAAATGTCCTCCGTCAGCGAGGATACATGCATCCACCCTCCGTCGCATGGAATCCATGATACGCTGATGCAGCCCTGGAGAATGGCGTATTGTATCACAGCCGTCCACAATACGAGCACGAAGAGTCTCTACATTTGGTACCGGGGTTGCGTAGACAAGAGCTTTCAAATGCTCCCATAAATGAAAGTGAAGAGGGTTGAGGTCAGGAGAGCGTGGA
Source organism: Schistocerca cancellata (assembly GCF_023864275.1). NCBI lineage: Eukaryota > Metazoa > Arthropoda > Insecta > Orthoptera > Acrididae > Schistocerca > Schistocerca cancellata. The sequence continues at coordinate 596,898,704 of NC_064631.1, read as the reverse complement.
GGCCATGGAATTGGTCCGCCTCTACCAATCCATCTGTCACCGAATCTGTTGTTGAGAAGCGTATGAATACTTCGACTGAAATGTGCAGGAGCTCCATCGTGCATGAACCACATGTTGTGTCGTACTTGTAAAGGTACATGTTCTAGCAGCACAGGTAGAGTATCCCGTATGAAATCATGTTAACGTGCTCCATTGAGCGTAGGTGGAAGAACATGGGGCCCAATCAAGACATCACCAACAATGCCTGCCCTAACGTTCACAGAAAATCTGTGTTGATGACGTGATTGCACAATTGCGTGCAGATTCTCGTCAGCCCACACATGTTGATTGTGAAAATTTACAATTTGATCACGTTGGAATGAAGCCTCATCCGTAGAGAGAACATTTGCACTGAAATGAGGATTGACACATTGTTGGATGAACCATTTGCAGAAGTGTACCCGTGGAGGCCAATCAGCTGCTGATATTGGCTGCACACGCTGTACACGGTACGGAAACAACTGGTTCTCCCGTAGCACTCTCCATACAGTGACGTGGTCAACGTTACCTTGTACAGCAGCAACTTCTCTGACTCTGACATTAGGGTTATCGTCAACTGCACGAAGAATTGCCTCGTCCATTGCAGGTGTCCTCGTCGTTCTAGGTCTTCCCCAGTCGCGAGTCATAGGCTGGAATGTTCCGTGCTCCCTAAGACGCCGATCAATTGCTTCGAACATCTTCCTGTTGGGACCACCTTCGTTCTGGAAATCTGTCTCGATACAAACGTGCCGCGCCACGGCTATTGCCCCGTGCTAATCCATACATCAAATGGGCATCTGCCAACTCCGCATTTGTATACATTGCACTGACTGCAAAACCACGTTCGTGATGAACACTAACTTGTTGATGCTACGTACTGATGTGCTTGATGCTAGTACTGTAGAGCAATGAGTCGCATGTCAACACAAACACGGAAGTCAACATTACCTTCCTTCAATTGGGCCAACTGGCGGTGAATCGGGGAATTACAGTACATACTGACGAAACTAAAATGAGCTCTAACATGGAAATTAAGCGTTTCCGGACACATGTCCACATAACACCTTTTCTTTATTTGTGTGTGAGGAATGTTTCCTGAAAGTTTGGCCGTACCTTTTTGCAACACCCTGTATAAGATTACCGATGTAGTAGACAGATAGTAATGCCATCTGTAAGACGCACTCCGAATGCCCAGGCGTATCGACGCACGCTCTTTGGGATCCAGCGCCGCTGGCTCGATACTACGTGCGGCAGCAGGCGGTTTGTCGCGGCTCCACAAATAACAAGCATCCCTGGCCACAGCACTGCGTCCATTGTCGCCGCACGCGGCAGAGCGGCCGAGGCCGGCGCGGCCATTACTTACGCAGGTGGCATGTTTAGTGCTGCCGAAGCGCCATGCCGTGCGTCGCAACGGCCGCCGCAGCACTGTAGAGCATGGAGAGCAGCCGCGCTCGAGTCCACGCAGGACTTCCGCGCCTACTGGCTTCCCTGTAAATGAGACGCGGACCTCTAGGAACAGCAGTCAGAGTCAGTGAAGGGCACCGCAGAGCAGCTCCCCATCCCAACTAAAACTTCGCAAACCGAACTTGCATACTGTCCCGCCAAATGGGCGTATCAGTCTTGTAATGGTACTTGAACGACGTAACCATTGCGGCACCGCACCCCAATCTCTCGATACCAGCAATATTCTACTGTGTTTCTGTAAAATAGTTAACATATTTCTGTGACAACATTCAGATTTGATTTCATTAATGTAGTAGTACTTTGGTACATCGATATGTTTATATTGCAATGATATTAGTCTTATGTGTATTCTTTCTTTTGTCACTATGATCTTTGACGTACTTGTAACTCTGATTTTTGGGCGCGTATGCGGTTATTAGAGAGTCAAGTCTTGGTCGTCATGTTGAAAATACGCAAATTGTAGTCAGTTTATGAAATGTGAACTTTAACAGTGAGGAAGAAATTTTCAAGTATGTTTTATCTTGTGAAGTGATGTTGCAACAAAAGTAGTAAAAAAGAAGTGTAACTTAAATTCGGAGAGCTGATTACTTTTTTTACATCACCATTGTCCTAACTTGCAAAAGATTAATCTTCAAGAATGGTTTATGAAACACATCTATAAAACTTTCGAATATCGCAGAATAATACCTAGGCCTCTTTGCATCCGAGCTTCGAATCATCACTACCTAGATTTTCGACGATTGAGCCGTGAGTTCACAACGAGACCAGCGTGGGAATCACGAAAAGATGAGTGCCTAGTTTATCCATTATTTCATGAAATGACTTTATTAACTGTGCTCTAATGACACCTGCCACATAATATAACTTTGTTGTTGCCCGAAAAAGCAATATTTAGCAGCGTGAGCAACACTACAATCATAATTAATTTTTGACCTTTGTTGTGGTAGGGTTGTTAAGAGTCTGAAGAAAACCAGGACGTGCAATGGATAGTGACCTAGAGCAAGTGAACCAAATACAAATCTCAAAACCATTCCGCCATTCACGGCGGAACTAATTTTGAGTTACCTCCTCGACCCCTTCAAGTTCGGATCCTGAGTGTAAGCTTGCTCTTAACTACGAAGTTACAAGACGCACAGAGAGAAAAATGTTGAGGATCAGTAGCGATTACGTCAACAAAACACTGAACATCAAAAGTACATAAAATAAAATAGCCGAAGGGAAAAATTTCGCTATCTAAAAAATTAGATCAAGCGTCACATCAGCAAAGAATATTAGTTCATGTAAAAAACAGAAGCGTTCTTAGATAAAATATTGCCATTCATCTTGTTCTTTGTTTCAAACAGAGGAAGATGTTATTGAAACTGTGGGTCCTGAGATAAGCGCCGTGTCAAGTACTCTTTACATCTCAAACGGATTCATAAATTCGTTCTTTGATTCATTCATTCATTCTTCGTCTGTAGCTCTCACCATGAAGGGGATCCATCAGGGATTCGGAGAAAGATTCTTATTAACTAAAGCCATTGTTAAAAACTATTAGAAGCTAAGTATCGCTGAAACCTTATAAACTAGGTAAACTTAACACTGTAGAATTAATACTTAATCTGCTGCCTTGAAAGAAAAAGTTGCTGTTTCCTCGCATACTGCTGTTGTTTATCTTGTCTTAATATCTAAATGACCACATGGATACTTTTCATAGACGATCAGTTATTTATTCGCCGTAAAAATGGACACCCGGAACATTCCTACTTCTCATGCAGCTAAAAGGAACTTTCGAGCTTAAACCTACATAATCAGATCTTAAAGGAACGATTAGTAAGTCACGTTTTGTTTTAAACTCTACTTCTGATTTTTAGGGCTCTAAGTTTCTTGCTTTAGGCCAAATCGGAGAATTCCAAAGGTCTTCGCACCAGAAAATGGAATCTCACACAAGAAATCAACGTCTACATGGAAATTATTTTTGTTCCACGTATTCTCATAGGAATAACTGTAACGGATTTTCAGGCAAGAATGTACTATAAAGGAACAGTGTGAAAAAGCTTCGTAGTCAGATTTGTAGACTTATTAAAGCATATAAAAAGAAAGAAATGTCGCAGTTGTAACGTTTGCTCTCTAGGGGTGCTAGAGTGGTTTGACGCTGCACTACCCTTATTATGTTAGTAGTCTCCAAATTTTTTGCTCTTCGGGACGCGAAAGTACCGAACCTATTATTACTTTGTAAGCTACATAAATGCATATATTACGAGTCCCAATAGACTAGCTGCATAGTAAGGACGCTACACGTTAGCTGCCGGCGCCCAAGCACGGAACGCTAAAAGTCGGCGCCATTTTGAACACTTCGTGTCCACTGTTCTGTGTTTCACATTGCTCCACCCTCAGCGACCCCAAACTAGTGTCACTGTAACTGCCTGATGAAGTGTTAATGTGTTGTCTGTGTGAGCCAATGATTAATAACAGTAACTGTACCTATATTTAAATTCATTACGTAATAAGAGACACGATCACAAACGTTTAATAAAGGTTTGGAATGTCGTTTCTTGTACTCATTGTGTTGTTTTACTAGCTACAAATATGAACCGCATTTGAACCGGACTGCCTCTATGAACGTGCATTCATGAATCAATGTTACTTTCGTATCAAAATATACACCATTGCAACCGATTGGTACGAGACGTGATTTCTTGCGAGTTATCGCCACTGGAAGCCAAGGACACTGAAGCGCCAACGTCCGCCGCTCGTTTCCCGAGCACGGGGTCCCGGGTTCGATTCCCGGCGGGGTCAGGGATTTTCACCTGCCTCGAGATGACTGGGTGTTTGTGTTGTCCTCATCATTTCATCATCATCCAGGAAAGTGGCGAAATTGGACTGAGCAAAAGATTGGGTAATTGTACGGGCGCTGATAACCACGCAGTTGAGCGCCCCACAAACCAAACATCATCACCACACTGAAGCGCCAAAGAAACTGTTATAGGCCCGAGTATTCAAATACAGAGATACGTGAACAGGTAGAATATGGCGCGGCGGTCGGCAACGCCTATATAAAACAAGTGTCTGGCGCAGTTTTTAGATCGATTACTGCTTCTAGATGAGGTTGAACGTGGTGTTATAGTCAGCGCACGAGCGATGGGACACAGCATCTCCGAGGTAGCAATGAAGTGCAGATTTCCCTGTACTACCATTTCACGATTGTACCTTGAATATCAGGAATCTGGTAAAACATCAAATCTCCGACATGGCTGCGGCCGTAAAAAGCTCCTCCAAGAACGGGACCAACGACGACTGAAAAAAATCCTTCAACGTGACAGAACTGCAACCCTTCCGCAAATTGCTGAAGATTTCAGTGCTGGGCCATCGACCGGTGTCAGCGTGCGAACCATTCAAGGAAACATCGTAGATATAAGCTTTCGGAGCCAAAGGTCCACTTGTGTACTCTTGATTACTCCATCACACAAAGCTTTACGCTTGGCTTGGGCCTGTCAACACCGACATTGGACTGTTGATGACAGGAAACACGTTGCCTGGTCGAACGAGTCTCGTTTAAAATTGTATCGAGTGGATGGACAGTTATGGAGACAACCTCATGAATCCAAGGACCCTGCATTTCAGCGGGGTGACTGTTCGGGCTGGTTGAGGCCCTGTAATGATGTGGGGCGTGTGCAGTTGGAGTGGTATGAGAATCCTGATACGTCTAGATACAACTCTGACAGGTGACACGTACGTAAGCATCCTGTCTGATCACCTGCATCCATTCATGTCCATTATGCATTCCGACGGACTTGGACCATTCCAGCAGGACAACGCGATATCTCACACGACTAGAATTGCAACAGGAATATTCTTCTGAGTTTAAACATCTCCGCTGGCCACCAAACTCCCCAGACATGAACATTATTGAGCATAACTGGGATGCCTTCCAACGTGCTGTTCAGAAGAGATCTCCACCGCCTCCCCCCCCCCCCCCCTCGTTCTCCGATTGCGAAAAGATTCAGTTGGCACCCACCTACGTAGGGATAAATGATCATTACCACAAAGTTAGAGAAATCAGGGCTCGCACAGAAAAATTTAATTGCTCGTTTTTCCCGCTCGCCGTTCGAGAGTGGAACGGTAGAGAGACAGCTTGAAGGTGGTTCATTGAACACTCTGCCAGGCACTTTATTGAGAAAAGCAGAGTAATCAGGTAGATGGTAGATAGTGTCTTACGGATTTATGGTGTCAATTCCTTGCACCACTACTTCAGATATTGGTCGAGTCCATGTCACGTCGTGTTGCGACAGATCTGCGTGTTTGCAGAGACCCTACACGATATTAGTCAGCTGTACCAGTTTCTTTGAGTCTTCAGTGTATTAAAACATTCCCCCTCTAACATCCTCTAATTCGAAATGGCCGCGCTCTTTACAACCTCTGTCCCATAGGTAAGCGGCCAGTCATAGGTAGCCCACAGTCGAATGTGTTAACGTCAGTTAAAATTAAGCACGTCTTAAAATGCCTCCGAAGGTTTTATTTGAAAACTCTTATAGCTTTTTAAACAAAGCAGACGTTTTATTAAGATCCTACATCTGTATTCTTCATGTCCACCTATTTCTTTCTGAACGTAGTCACCCTGGCAACGAACACATTTCTCCCAAACAAAGACCATTTTGTTGTTACTGTCACTGTGGAATGTCTGACCGTGACTGTTGATAGCGCCACAACCTCACCTCTGCTTGCATCGCTTCGTCACTATCAGACTGAAGTCTTCGAAGAAGTTCCCGAAGTTTTCGAACCAGATGAAAATCGGATGGGGCCACGTCGCAACTGTATGGAGAATGATCGATGACAATGAACCCAAGGAGTCGGATTATTGCAGATGTCTCAGCACTCGTGTGTCATATGACATTGTCATGCTAAATGAGAGGGTACTCCATGTGTGAACGAACTCATGGAATTCGAAACTCGACTGCAGTACGCTGTTCCTCACACATGGACATAACTGCATTGCACACTGCCTCGTTACCCTCTACACTGCAGAGCCCTTTAGCGGCAGAGGGCTGCAAATATTTAGTCATAGAGAACAAAGGTATGGAATTTTAATAACGTTTGTTTGATTTACCAAATTTTAAATGTTTTCATATAAAAAATTCAGAGGCATTACTGTTCAGCACGCCCTAGTATTATTGTCTCTGTAAGTATTTATGTTTGCAAACGAGCAGGAAAACAGATTTGTTAAGAGACTCTTATCATTAACTGATGTGCCTGGTTCAAATGGCTCTGAGCACTATGGGACTTAACTTCTGAGGTCATCAGTCTCCTAGAACTCAGAAATACTTAAACCTAACAACCCAAGGACATCACACACATCCATGCCCGAAGCAGGATTCGAACCTGCGACCGTAGCGGTCGGGCGGTTCCAGACTGTAGCGCCTAGAACCGCTCGGCCACCCTGGCCGGCGATGTCTCTGGATTCGGTTGTTAGTTGTTAGATGCATGTTGTTAAAAAATATGCCTGACAATAGCGAGCTGCGTGCGGCCCGCTGTTCTCAGCAGTTGGCTGAAGTTTTTTGATTACGCTCTTAAGAGTCCGCACAAGACACGGTGACCAATGCACAGCGACCAGCTTCCGTCCAAAGCGCTGGGCGAGTTCATTCGTTCTTTCCATAGGGGAGGCCGTCATTGTTTGCAAGCTTACAGCCGGTCAGCGACGCACTGCTTTTACAGAATTCAGTCGCACCCCCTACAGTCTTTCCCGAGCGATGTTACAGAAACTACTTGGTAAAAAAATTTCATTTTTCCTTTACTTACAGCTTTATACGTCAGTTTCATAACGGTGTGACGATCATTTCTTTAATGGTGATAGCTACTGTGATATTTGCAATGAAGTAACAAATTGCCCAAATTTCGAAAAAGCTTACAATGAAAAATGGAGGCTGCTATGATTTTGCGTTTGGTCCGTGTTACATAACATGCCTCCTGAGTACGAAATTTAAGTAACATATTGAAGTTTTCTTTAGACTTGGGCAAATGTCTTTATCTGTCATCAATCTAGAGAAAACTGATCTGATGTAGCACAATCATTTGCGCTCTTGTGTACCATCGACAAAGCCGGAATGAAATATCTAAGACATTCCTCATATTTCATAAACGGTTTGAGATATCGAAATGCGATTTTGGCAAATGTTAGCATACAAAGAGGACAGTATTTTGACATATGAATATTCTGCAAATCTTCATTATATGCCACGTTATTCTGCTAACTATAGATGTAATATTTTTAAGGGTCTTCAATACCTGGTGAAATGAGAAATGCTGTAGGTTTTGGAACAACGTGAGTGAAGACATTAAACAGTTTTAATTTTTTTTTTTTTTTTTTTGCCCTGAGGATATGCTTTTTCATAAGCTACTGTCCTTACTTGTCCTCAGTTGCCCGAATAAACTTAATAAACCATTGTTGAGAAGTCTCTTGCAGTTGTGTCCGTACAACATGTTAGTGATGTGACATTGTGTAAACTACGCTGTGTTTCGGCAAGAGAAGCAGACTTTAACGTGGCAAAAAGAAAAATGTAGGTTTTACTCAAAATTCGCCATTCATGATGCTTCTCTGAAAGTTACAACTTGTTAACAGACTAGGCAAAAATAAATCGGTGCCTTTGTTGCATTTTCAGTGGAATAACTGTTAGATACTAACAAAAGAAGAGGCGACAGTAGATCTGTTTCAATGGTCACCACGCCAGCAAGCACGTTTAGGAGTTCTAATTAATATTTACAAAAAAAAAAAAATAATGTAGCCTTCAGTTTAGAATGGCTTGCCCCCCCTCCCCCCAGCGTTTCCCTCGATACACCCTACCACCCTCCCCACGCATGCCGTGCTGAGCACGTTATTCTGTGCACGCTCTAGTTGCTGGATGCATGTTAGAAAATACGGGTGGGAACAGCGGGCTGCGCAGATACTCGATTCGGACTGCGCGTGGCCCAGGGTTGTGATATCCAGACAGAGCGATTCTCGTACCAACCTCATGAAATTCTCGTATTTTAGTAAAAATTCTCGTACGTTTTGAAAACTTTATATATATATTACAAAACCTCATTTACAAATGAATAAAACTATGAACAAGAATTTGTAATTATGAAACAAATTCGATGTCTACATCTTCTTTCTGTTTCGTTTTATAAAGAGTGTCCGACGTCATTTTCCCGTACATTTCGTGTGTTGGCTCAAAAGTTACACATGTTCCGTTGTTTCCTGGTTGTTCTTTAATGCATTCAGAGGCAAGAAGTGCTCCATTCAGTGTACTGGTTTGGAGTCTGTTCCTAATTTTGGTTTTCATGAGGTTTACCTGAAGTTGAACATGAAACTTCAATAACCTGACAAGTATGAAATCGTATTATTAACTAGTTATTAGCTTCATTGCTTTATATACCTCAGAAAAAACTCTTTCGCAGTCTGCATTTGAATGAGGTAAACTCAAAATTGAGAGAGCGAAAACGCTCAATTCCTTAAATTCTTCGGATTCGTTATTTAATATATTCCACATTTTATCCCGTGATTGTTCCTTTTGTAGTGAGTCTGGGAGACAAGCCAAAACCAGAGGGAGACGCCTCCACTGCTCATCTGTAGTTTGTGATAAATCGAGATCTGAGGGAGGAATTATACGTGGCAACAGTTCCATTAAAGGCATGAGTAAAGGTGTTGTATCTCGGAAACTTTGTGACAGGGCATTTGTAGGTTTGAGTGCCGCTAGTTTGGACAGCACTTTATCTTCCATATCATACCGTAATTTGATCTGGCACGAAGCTGTCTGTAATATTTGAGAATTAATAGCTCTCATTAGGTATGCCACACATAAACACACAAATGTATAGAAAACAATAAAACACAAATTATATATGATTTCATGCAAACGACGTGTACTCACCACAAAAAAGTTCCTGCATCGATGATAAAAATCCTTGATAAGATGTGGGTGATTCTTTATCTCTGGTGTGCCAACGTTCTTCAGAATTTTCACACCCAACCAAATACAGTTGTGAATCTTCCAGATGATGAGATGCATTTTTTGGGTCAACATCACGGAGATTTTTTCCCATGACATAAGTGCGTTTCATGAAATACAGAAGTATTTCTGTATAGAGATCTCTAATCTTGTCATGAAGGTCAACAATTACTACTGCCCTAGAGTGGAAATACTCGTTGAAAGTAGTAAATTTTGGTAGAATCCACTCTAAGAACATATAATACATTTTTGCAAAGTAGTCATGTAAACAGTTAAAAACTTGTTCAGCACTTATAGAACTCGCTCAGAAAACCATTTTTGGTTAAAAAACAGCATTAGAGCATTTTTTCCAGCATTGTCCTAACAACCGCGATCATTGACAGCCAACGTGTCTGTGAAGGATGTAGTAATTTGTGTGGTTCCAAGTTTAAAAATACCTGGAATAAAACATATTGTTTAGCCTATTTCCACACGATCTGACGTAAAATAAAGTCTATGAGATATAAAATGCTACAATACCTGAAATTCCTTGAACTCTGCCTGCCTCTTCGCACTGAGTTTGAAAAAACCATAAATATTCCTCGCGAGGTCCTCACAAGCTCTTGGAAGGTTCTTGCACGCCTCGCTTGCGCATATATGCACCGAATGACAAACACACTTCATTACAAAAATTCCCGGGTAGCTATTTCGGAATCTGCTTGCTACACAATTACGAACTCCCATCATAGTATTGCAACCATCTGCTCCAAAGCCAATAGTATTGGCAAATGGAATGTTATGCTGTTGAAACGTTTTTACTACACCATTGTAGTGATTTTCTGCAGTAGAAGCTTTCTCAACATTTAAGTCTCCATCTTCATAAACTTTATATAGCTCCCAAAACTTACTTTCCATACAACCTGTAAAAGGAGAAGTGATACAAAGCGGTAACTTAACAGGGAAATTTATTTTAGAATTAATTTGGTTATTATTTCAAAACTAGCTCTTATTATTACTCACCTGAATCTTTGTCATAAAAGCGGATCGCCACGCAGGAATTTTTCACAGTTCCGATATCGGTGGACTCGTCCGTCATTATGCTAAATTTGGCATGTTGTAGTTTTTTCGCCAACACTTCTTTATGTGACGTCCCAATAACATTAAAAACAATGGCACGTGCTTTGTGCCGTTTAAGAGTCATTCCCCTTGCAATATCCGAGTCTGGAAAAATATCTTTTAACAAACCGGATAAATGTTCAGCAGCTAAAAATGCCACATTGTGTTCTGCTAAGATTGCTGATAATTTGATTTCAGCTTTAGCAACCTTCCCCTTAACTGTTTGTGCGTTTGTGACAAATTTAGCAACTGAAGGCTGTCGCACGGTAGCAGACTGCACCATGTTTAGGTGCTTCTTACTTCTGGAATGGTTTTTAATATTCTGGATTTCGGAAACCATGCTGGTATTGCAATATCTGCATCGCGCCCTGAGCGGATCACTATCGCGCACCAGCCAATTACGTAAACCTGGCATATGTAACCACTCATCACGAAATTTTTGTTGTCGATGGACAGGCCGTTCTGTCTTCGAGATTTCACCTCTTTTTAGACGTTTTTTCTCCGGCGTGCACGAAAGTTTCGTGCTTGTGCTTTCATATTCACTGTCACTTCCCATTTCTCCACACACAGTAACCCGAAACACTTACAAAAAGAAACTACACAGTAAATGAATTCAGCTAAACGTACTCGTAATGACTATAAGCCAAATACGCATTGTTAAGAGTATCGTTTGTTGAAGACGAAACGATACCGTCTGATAAAATGTCTTTCGTTTGTACTTAACAATTCCACAGTATTGTAGGGTAATTAGGTCTACTGTTAATTGCTTTCCAATAATATTCGATTAAAGTTCCATTTAGTGCTTTGAGATTCGTTGGCCGCTCTATTTCTGAAATCTAACAATTCGAACTGAGTGAAATATGTCATGCAAAGCAAAGTGATTCGTTATTGTTAGCTTATTTAATTTATTTTCCAGGGCCAGGCTTTGAACTAAGCCTCATTCTCGACTTTAATCGTTTGTCATGTCGGTAGTTTGGCGCTGTCTCTCCTGCCTGAAATTTGTTGCTTGGTTGGTTGTTTGGGGAAGGAGACCAGACAGCGTGGTCATCCGCCTCATCGGATTAGGGAAGGATGGGGAAGGAAGTCGGCCGTGCCCTTTCAGAGGAACCATCCCGGCATTTGCCTGGAGTGATTTAGGGAAATCACGGAAAATCTAAATCAGGATGGCCGGACGCGGGATTGAACCGTCGTCCTCCCGAATGCGAGTCCAGTGTCTAAGAAATTTGTTGATTGACAGAGACTGCATGGATTCGTAACAGTTTCTAATCATTTTTAAAATATAACAGATGAACTGATTATTTTCCAAACAAATGTGTATAACGTATATTTGGTAAAAAATTTGGACCCGCCTCCATAGCCACACGACGTGGTGTGGTGTCACGAGCCACGAGCCCGCAACTACTAAGGTTAGAGTTCCCCCGTGGGCATGTATGTTTCTGTGACGTCTCTAGAAAAATGGTTCAAATGGCTCTGAGCACTATGGGACTTAACATCGGAGGTCATCAGTCCCCTAGAACTTAGAACTACTTAAACCTAACTAACCTAAGGACACCACACACATCCATGCCCGAGGCAGGATTCGAACCTGCGACCGTAGCGGTCGCGACGTCTGTAGACTAAGTTAGGATAGGATAGGGTAGAGTAAGTCGTCTGTAACGACTCCAGTTATCGATCGGATTAAACGCTAAAAAAAAAGTTTTAGGCAAAATTCTCGTATGTTCGTGTACGATATTCACTTTTGCCTCGTACATCGTACAAATGACGAAATTCTCGTGAGCGTACGAGAATTCTCGTACGTATCACAACCCTGGTGTGGCCCGACCACTGCCTTAGACCAATGTTCATTGTTCTGTCTGCTTCATGTGCAACACGCTGACAATGGAATCGTATTTGCAACACAATTATGTCTTACTGCTAGTAAGGGTAGACTTACGTCTAGTAACGCTAAATGTCATTGCAGACACCAACAGGCACTCGAGAAGAGCTGGTTACGTGTTTGAAGTTGGAGCTATTACTCGTGTAACACCAGGCTGGTCCAACAGGAAGTTTGCTAGACAGACATTAGCTTGCAGATACCAATTGCACAATAATGTAAATGGACATTTTCAGCAATATCTCTAAAACAATATTCATCACATGGCAGTTTCAACATGTGTCTGAACATCAGTAACTTCAAAACCTTGACGGTCCACTAGCAGGGAAATGGTGCACCTCTGACTTTTTTGTCACATAAATGCTTTATTTTGTGTGCTCTAAACACTCTGAAATTCTGTATATGTAGATTTTTTTACGTCTTATATAAATGACCTAATGGATAGCATAGAGAATGGCATGTATTTAAAATCTGTGTTGCATATACACTTTCTATTGGTGGTTGATTGTTCTCTGTTCTTCTATTGTGTCATCAGCCCGTCCAATCAGCCCACATGATAACTATGGTTCTTCAGTCCTTCTTCTTTCAGCTTTCGAAGAGTTGATAATCTTGTTGCTCAAATTATCTTATTAAATTTTCTTTCGAGCATTATATTAAATGGAACTGGAAACCGCCATTCGTCTAGTGTTAATACTATCACAGTTTGTAGATTGGGTGGTCTATTACTATTTAAATGTCATCTTTTCATTTGACACACATGAATCCAAAAGACTTGAAAGTTGTTAAGAATACAAAATTTGGTAATGTCTTGTTTAGACTGCATATGTACTGTCATAAGCCTTCTGGAAGTCAACAAAATGCAAAATAACCTTGCAATTGTATAGGCTGATTTACTTATTTATTTTTTGGAGACAGAGTAAAGAGAAGGCAAGTGTGCTACTGTAGGTTAGGGACTTCAGTGAATTATGTGAGTGGCTCGATAGTCTTCTGTTTTCTGTTGGGAAAACAGATTGTCAAGCTTTTCCTCTTAATCAATGCCAGGGATTAAAATGTGTGACGTACTCACATGTGGACACATAGGAATTAAAGACGTTAGCTGCCAATAGGCATTGACATATATCAGTGGGGAAAGTTGAAAATTTGCGCCAGACTGGGTTTCTAACCCAGGTAGATTCGCTGACCGCTACATCATCTGGACACAGTCGTTATTGCAGCTGCATGGACTATCCTAGCATTCCTCCTGTCAAAACCAAATTCTCAACTTATCCTCACACTACTGATGTAGTGGCCCTACCCATTATCCTAATTAATTGTGGGGAGATGAATGCCCATTGGCTGTTATTATCTTTTAATTCCTTTGATTAGTAATGGCTGCAGGACTAACGTGGTGTCTGTACTTTCGAACCTTTCCTAAAGAACAGATATCCGTGATATACAGAGTGGGGCAAATAAAAGTGGCCTGGAGAATAGAGTTGCAAGTTACAACGAAATACAGCAGAAGAAAGGAAATACGGTACTAACTTGACCATAGCAGATGTTGAAAGTGACTACCATTCATCTCTCTTGGCCCTTTTGGGCACTGGTCGACAAGCTCTTGAAGGCGGATCGAAGCAGGCCTGCTGGAACTGCTCACTCTCTTCTGAAATGTTTTGCTGCTGTTCTTCTATGAGGGTTATTGCGATACACCTTAAGACTCGCACACTGACAGATCAGGTGACCTGGGTGGCCAGCTAGGACCACGACCAAACTGACCTCCGTTAACAACTCCATCAGGCGTGAAGGTTGTGTAAATGTGCTCCAAGGTTCGGCCGGATGTATGGGCAGTTGAGCCATCCAGTTGGAGGTGACTCTACAGGGTGTGGTAGATAAGTAATGAGACTGGCCGCCGCGCGGCGCCCCAGTCGCTCGCAGGGCGGTCTCCACCTGTACGTCACGTGGTGGGGGATCTGAGCTAACAATAGAACCGGTTCGCAGTCGCGTCGGAGCTCTGGTGCAGTGAGGCTCGAGCTTCGCGTATTACGTTGTTTGTGTGCCCGTGACACTTGTGAAAACGCTGAAGATGGATCGCTCGATAGAACAGCGGTATGCAATCAAATTTTGCTTTCACTTGGGCAAAACTGCTTCGGAAACTTTTGCTATGATTACGGAGGCCTACAAAGAAGACTCCCTATCAAGAGCTCAAGTGTTCCGGTGGTTTAATGAATTTAAAAACGGGAGGGAATTCGTTGAAGACATGGAACGATCTGGACGCCCTTCAACGAGTCGTGTGGATGAAACGGTGGCCAAAGTGAAAGAACTCCTGGACTCCGACCGTCGTTTAAGTCTCAAAATGATCGCCGATGAGGTCTCCATGAATAAATTTACGGTTCACCAAATTGTTACGCAAGATTTGATGATGAGGAAAGTTTGCGCAAAGTTGGTTCCCCGAGTGCTCACCACCGAACAAAAGCAACAACAAGTGGACGTTTGCCGTGAGATGTTGAATGATTTGGAAAATAATCCACGCTTTTTAGACAACGTAGTAACAGGCGACGAATCGTGGACATTCCAGTACGACCCGGAGATGAAAGCCCAGAGCTCAGAGTGGCACACACCGGCATCCCCACGGCCGAAGAAAGCAAGAATGTCAAAGTCCCGCATCAAGACAATGCTGATTGTGTTTTTCGACAAGTGGGGGTTAATTCCCAAAGAGTTTGTCCCTCAGGGGAAGACTGTCAATGCCGAATTCTACAAAGAAGTCCTTCAGCGATTGCACAGAGCCGTCAAACGGAAGTGACAGGACCTTGCTCAACGCTGGCGTCTCCACCGCGACAACGCTCCGGCGCACACAGCGTTCCTCGTGACCTCCTACTTGACCCGAATTGGAGTTGTTTTGCCACAGCCACCATACAGCCCTGACTTGAGTCCTCCTGATTTCTTCCTATTTCTGAAGGTCAAAAGATGCCTGAAGGGTCATCGTTTCGACGATATTCCGAACATCCAACGTTCTGTCACGAAGGCACTAACTGGGATAACTCAAACGGACTACAGTGGGGCCTATGAAGCTTGGAAAACGCGCTGGCAACGTTGTGTCGACGCCCAAGGCGAGTACTTTGAAGAATATTAACGTTTTGTACAAATTGGATCAATAAATTTGTTTTTCTAGACTGAGTCTCATTATTTATCTACCACACCCTGTAAGTCCTTTACTCCTTCATTAATGCTCCACTCGTCCGAGCCACTTTTATTTGCCCCATCCTGTACATTCAAATGTAGTTATATGTAAGAAAAGCAGTACAAATTTCTTTTTGTAAAACAATCGAATGTTTTGGTCTAGATTAAGTTAATAGATGCGTAGCACAGTTTTCGTGAAATAATCTAGGCAAAATGAAGCTCAACTGCTTTAGGATATATTTACACCACCTCAGTCAATAACCGTCAAATAAACTGAAGTAGCTCGCGATGATCTTATGTGCACATATACCCGAAATTTCAGAAACGCAAGTTCTGATGTCTGGGTGTTGTGTGATGTCCTTAGGTTAGTTAGGTTTAAGTAGTTCTATGTTCTAGGGGACTGATGACCATAGATGTTAAGTCCCATAGTGCTCAGAGCCATTTGAACCATTTTTGAACGCAAGTTCTGTTTTCGGATATTTCTGGTCGGTATGCGGGCGACTCCAGCCGCTGCTGTACCGCGCACAGAGGCGGCACTTTTCTTTTTTCTTCCCCTCTCTTTGCGTGCCGCTGCGTCAGCAGATGTGATATCACAGCACGGCTGCAGGTGTAAAGGGCGGCGCCGCCCACGCGGATGATGGGCATTTTTGCCGCGCCGTGCGCCGCAGCCGCCTCCTTTTTGCTTTTCACGGGGCAGCGCGAATGACGCGGCGCATCCAATAAACAGGGAGCGCGACGCGGCGGGGCGGCGCCGCCCACGCACAATGCCCGGGGGACAGGGGGTTGCAATGTTTTAACGTGACAAGTCACTATAATAACGGCAAGATGACGTCGCGTTGCAGATTCTGACTTATAAACAGCCGAAGGTACTGCAATGTATGATAGCATGGCGTTTTAGGAGAGTAGTATCAGGAAGTCAATAGCCGGGTGTTTTACTGGCCGACAGACAAGATGAATTTAATGATTTTTCCTTCATGGGGAACGCCAGTCATGCAAAACATTTTGAAAGAATTTTCCGCCATTTGACTGTAAATGACCATTCATTTCATACAATCGCATTCATATAATTGATTTGTCTCGATGGTCAAGGAATCCACCCTCTTCAATGTGGTTGCACGATTACGTCTGACCATCTGCGGGAATCGCTCGCAAGGGAACCTCCCCAACGCAACGCTTTCAGTTTCAGTGGTACGAGAGCGCAGTGGAGGGCCCGTCAAAAACTGCACACAGATCAAACATGAAAACAGGAAGGTGAATGGAACAGTGAAAAAAAAATAGAAACAGTGAACTGTTCGAGAACAAGAAGTACAATGTGGAGGAGTTTGGCAGAGAAATGGCGTGGTTTAGTGGTTACGGTGGTGGACTGCGACGCGGGCAAGTAGTCCTCAAATTTCTATAGCGACAATTTTTTTTCGCTGTTCGCTTTATTAAAATTTGTGTCTGTGTCGTGGTGTAACGTCCGTTTGGAACAGCGAGGTGTAAGGAAGGGATCTATAATGGCAGTTGATTCTGCGCAACTACTCTATTAGCAGCCGAAAAGAAGTGGCTTTCGAATGAGAATCTCAAACGTTTGATGACAAGGCGACAAGTCAACCGAATCCTCCCTCGGAAAACACGTCTGATCTGTCATTCTCGGTATTAACGACAGTACGTGTGTCACATGATAGGAATCAGATACTGAAGCACTGAAATGAAATGAAATGATCTTATGGCATTGTTGGCCGGGAGGCTCCATTCGGGGAAGTTCAGCCGCCGTATCGCAAGTTCTTTCCTAGTTGATGCCACACCGGCGACTTGCGAGCCAATGATGATGGACCAACACCCAGACCCTTGCCGGGAATCGAACTCCGGCCCCCTGCGTGGTAGGCGGTAACGCTACCGCTACACTACGGAGGCGGACACTAAAGCACGTAATTGGTTCGACTGGTAAGTGAGTCAGGTACATTCGTATGGATGCGAATGTGATCAACTCCGAAGGAAATGATGAAAACATAATAGTTTGCCACATAATCTGCAACAAATGAAAACCACAGCTTTACAATTACACAGTTTCTCTGTGCTCTCTCAAAACATATGTTTTTAACGTTTGCGAAGTTCCGTTTTGGAAGTCTTGACTCTCGAATTCCTTTGTTGTAACACAGTTCACACCCGTTTATTTGTTGTTTTCATTTCTGTTGGATTTCTATGTTGTTTCTCGCCTGCTTTCACTATTCCTCACAGTTGCTTGCGACGGTAAAGTATTCTAACCACATGCCTTATATTCTATAACCAATGTGTAGTATGACAACTGCCAAGACTACGGAAAGAAAAGAAACATTTCAATGACCGGACGGACAGTTCATGATGTTAGGAAAAAGAAAGAAAAGAAAATTGCATGACGCGGTCTTGAACAGCGGCTCGCCCGCTTGGCACCCCAACACCATATCCACTTACCTACAACGCCGTTGCTTTTTCCAGCTGCTGTTAATTACAGTACTTGTTCTAGGACCTTTCACTGTTTCTCTTTTGCTGTTTTTTCACATTTCAGTATACTTTCTTCCTGTTTTCATGCTTGATCTGTGTACAGTTTCTTTGGGGCTACCTTCTGGGCCTTCTTGCCACTAAATGTGAAAGGGAGGGGGGGGGCGTGCGATGAGGAGTTTCCCTTGTCAGTAGCGAGAATGGAGGATGCGGACAGAGACAGCAGGTAGGTGACACTAGGTGGAAATGTCGGTCGGCCGAGGGGTGTGCAGAGATAGCTCGCGCAGTAGGGAGAAACGCTGGGTTTGGGTAGCGCAACGGTTAACGCAAGTGCCTAGTTAGCAGCAGAGCACGGGTTCGAATGTCAGTCAGGCACACATTTTCACTCGCCGCTGGTTCCGCATAAAGTCCTGCTGCAGCTGAAATCAATAACCGCTTTCCTCCCCTCTTCTCTTTCAATGTACATACAACAAAAGAAAACCATTCATCAACTTTCCTCCGGAATGAGATTTTCACTCTGCAGCGGAGTGTACGCTGATATGAAACTTCCTGGCAGATTAAAACTGTGTGCCGGACCGAGACTCGAACTCGGGACCTTTGCCTTTCGCGGGCAAGTGCTCTACCGATGGGGCGTGAGTCGTGCTTGGGTAGCTCAGTTGGTAGAGCACTTGCCCGCGAAAGGCAAAGGTCCCGAGTTCGAGTCTCGGTCCGGCACACAGTTTTAATCTGCCAGGAAGTTTCAACTTTCCTCCGCTTTTATTCTTAATTGCTTCTTTCAATTGGTCCAGCAGGTTGACACAATATTGTCCGGTTGTAGTAAATCCCTGAGTTCAATAGTCCACCAACGAACAGAATGCCTTCTTTGTCGCAGAAAACTGGCGCCATTACTTTGTTGGTCCATTTCTGGGTGCGGAACTGGCGCCATTCTTTTGATTGTTCCTTGGTTTCAGGATCATAAATGTGAAGTCAAGTTTTATCCTCAGTCACTAATTTTGCCGAAAAGATCTCTGGAGCTTCAAAGTGGTACTAAATGACTTTCGATGTGTCAGCGGTTCTTCTGCTGATCACGGTTCAAACATTTTGGCACTCATTTCGCTAAAATCTTGCGCAATATAGGATTGTGGTAAAACCAACATGTTCCCGTGAGTTGTCCAGTATCTCGGCTATCTTTTTGACGGATGTGCGTAGGTTTTAAATAATTAGCTCATGGACAGCAACGGATGTTGCAGTGTCTGTTACGGTTTGAAGGCGACCACTGCGGGCTCGTCTTCAACAATGAAATGGCCAGTCTTGAAACGAGGTATCCAAGTCTTCACATTCCTGTGAGGATCACGCTTCTTTCCCAGTGTTTGTGACATCTCAGTGTGATTATCCTTTGCGGAATTTTTCTAGCGTAACATAAAATTCATGACGGCCCGTAACTCCAAGGATGAGAAAGAAACTTGCTTGTGACTCCGCCAGCTCAGCTATCACCTGCAACAGAACAAGCTGGACGGACAATGAACACCAGATATCTACACTGTTACACATCAATGTTTCAGACTTTCAAATGAGCCCTCATTTGTCTTTCTTTTTATTTTGACTGTAAGGTAACAAAACCAGAAACTTGTCAGTACCCTCTTGTATATCTGATCTCGTAAACCAGTCCTCGTATTACACCATATGAGTACATACCGAAGAAACATAATATGGCTCACACAGCGAATAAACATTAACAAACTGTAATGTGTATTTGACAGTTAATACATTTCTGTAGCTTGCAGATCTGTATCTTCGAAATGTACTCATATTCTCTTATACGACGTTTGGTTTATAACATCAGATATACGTTTATTTTAACGATGACATTTTGTGACATTTCAGCTGTTACTTGAGAACGGCTCTAGAGCCAAAATCGTGATTGTGTGAAGTAAATGGATAGCGATTTACAGTCAAATGACAAAAATTTCACTCAAAAACTTAATAGACTAATTTTGAAAGTAAGAATGTTAATTAACTGTAATAAGGCTAAATGCATGTACAATCAACACGAAAAAAGGAAACTGCAATAATTCACAATGAAATCACAGAACTAGTTGAATCTTTGTATTATGGCTGCTGAAAGCGACTACATGGAGTGTACGGACAGCAAAATAAATTAAAGGAACGGTAAAAATGGCCTGAGACGCAGGAGATAAATTAAACATGGATATCGAAACTAAGTCTTACTGATGTGTGAAACGGAAACTTTAAAATCAGTTTGTATTACAAGTTTTAAGTTACGGAATTTAGAGGTGGACTTTTAATTGAAACTCATTGAAGCACTCAGGCTTGGTCAATGTGTACTGAAGATATACATGTTGGTAATTACTAAGGGAGCCAAGGAAACAAGTGAACGATCAGAGAACAGACTGAATTGTAAAATATAATTATTATGATTCTAATGGAAATACAATGGAGGTGCGTCAGATAAGCTGTTTCCCTCCTTAAATAAGAAAACAGATAATAAGTGAAAGGAATACTTACTTAGATAGGTAAACGTAACAAACGTTACTAGTTCAACGAATTTACGAACATAGTTTATTCAGATATTTTCCAGAGTGTAAAAGCAACGAATTATAACTTTTTGCACGGGCGTTATTTTCTGTCATGTGTACAAAGCGGCTTAAATCAAATTTATATCTTCTTAGTTAGAGAGCTCGAACTGTTCGAAGTTTTAAAGTGTTAAGGGTGCATTCAACGTGCTGTACATAATTCGCTCTGCTACATGTATGTTCTGGCGTCTGAGTGTTCACTTAAGTGACGTATTTAAACGAGTGCCAATTTTACCGAATGCACAACTCAGTGAAACTTTTCAGTGTCCTGCGGACGAGATATAAGTATAGTTGATAGTATCAGTGAGTGACTATCTTCCTCGAAGCGCTGTTTGAAGTCATCTTCGACTGTTCTTTCGGTGACATAAATACAGTGCCTTACATATCCCTGCAAAAAGAAATGTACTAGTATTTTTTATAAGCGGTGTTGAACAACTTTAGCAGACGTTAGGAATTCCATCATTCAGTACACAGTTGCGCTTATTTTTATTTTGACAGTCGATTTCGCTCACAATCTTACCATTCTCTGACCATAAAAGACGTATTTAACTGTGCATTTCACAACTGCAGTAATTAATTAAAAACTGGAAATGCTCAATTTTCGTATAACTTGTAACATAATTACTAATGTATTTAGGGCTTCCAATTTTGTAAGTTACAGGAAAAACACGTTCTCTGAAACACTGTGTAGCCGAGAGAATGGATGGGCGATAGAAGTAAGTTCTTTGCAGGATTCCGGGAGTGAAAAGATGGAGACGCAATAGAAGTTGTGGAAGCGATGTTAGAAATGATTCAGGAGCAACATGGGCAGATCAAGAGTTCAATGCATGGAGACGTCTGGAAGGAGGCCTATATCCAGGAATCGGTGTCCGGTGGCTGATGACCCCTGCTGGAACCCCTACAGGAACCCCTGCGACGAGCTGTGGAGTGTGGATACCTGAAATGAATGCTTGTCAATACTCAGTTTGTGATGTAATTTATGATGTATATTTCATTATTATTCAGTTATACGTCAGTGAGGCCACACATACGATTAGTGCATACAACATGCAAGAAACTAAATTATTGAATTCCACATTCAAAAACAGAAATGAACTGACGTATAAAGTCCGCACTACCGCACCAACATTTATTTAGTACCCTCAGATGATCACAAACAGGCTATATATAAAAAAAGCACAGACGCCCCTTACTATGTTGCACAGAACGGCAAACAGGTCATTTTTGAAGAGGAAACCCCTGCTCACTCTGTTAAGCATCGAAGTTTGAAAAAAACTGGCGTTAATTTGTCGTCGGATTCTGTTCTGCATCCTAATTATTTATGCTGCAATCAGCCGTCAGAATACTATGGGTGCACTGACTTCGAAGCTCCACAGCACTCAAACCATGTATTTCCGGCCAAGTTGGTCTGTCTTGAAAATCTATGCGTTTACCGTTGTGATCAACTTGCTAAAAGTTCGACAGACGCATTCCGTGTTTCCGCTTCACACTGATGGCCGATGGGCTGCATAACTAATTAGGATGCCAAACGTTAAAAAAAGAAACTTTTACTCCACAGATCTCAAGCGCAGGCGCGCCACAGCGACCAAACTATGAATTTCCGGACAGTTTACCGCCTCGCTCGATATGCTAAACGGTGTCTGCCTTTTTTTACAGGTGCATTGCCGCGCTGGATTAGCCGAGCGGTCTAAGGCGCTGCAGTCATGGACTGTGCGGCTGATCCCGGCGGAGGTTCGAGTTCTCCCTCGGGCATGGGTGTGTGTGTTTGTCCTTAGGATAATTTAGGTTAAGTAGTGTGTAAGCTTAGGGACTGATAACCTTAGATTTCACACACATTTGAACATTTGAACAAGTGCACACAGCAGAAATAAACCTTGCAGCTATTGAAAAAGCAATTGAGACTACTCAAAGAAAACGAACTCCACACTCTGACGCTACTCTTATTAGATTTTACATCGAATACTCCATTTATTAGGCTCCTTTCCTAATACACATTTATCGAGAATCTCTCGTACAGAGAATATTCCTTTGTCTCTAGAACTAAGTGTAAGCTATTCCTTTTTAAATATAAAACGACTGATACACTTAATTACAGACCGTATAAGTAACATCTTTGTCTTTTAATGTCTTAAAAGGTATTTTAGGCGAGAATATTATGACGTTCCGCAACGAAAAGAGGCTACCTTCAAAAATCGATGTAGGTTATGAGAAACCAGAAACAGAATTTGTTTCAATAATTTCATTTCAGTCCTAATTTTTGTTAAAGAGAAAATCTTAAAGATTTCTGAATGATTAACTATAGGACCACAGTTAACTGCACTAGTTATCAAGGTAGTTATATGTACAGCTAAACGAGGAACTGTGTAGGAGTTCTGTAAATATGCGGCCCAAAAAAATTATGACGGCCATATCCTTACTAATACAGAAAATATAAAAATCCTCAGTATATGAAATTTTGTGTTTACATGAGATAAGAAGAAACACTTTTTTATGTGACAAAACCGTCACAGGTGCACCGTTTCTTACTATGGCTCCATGAAGTTACTGACGCTAGCGATGTTCAGAGAAGTTGTTCAAACTACCGTGTGATGAATACTGTTTTAGATACGTTGCTGAAAATGTCTTCCGTTTATGTTATTCCACAATTGACATCTGCATGCTAATGTCTGCCTAATACGCTGAAAACAACCAGAAGTTACACGAATAATGACTACAGCTTCTGCCAAAAGGGCAAACATCTCTTGCGGAGTGCCTATCACTGTCTCCTAAAATGAACGCTTCATTTCTCTCCACAAAAAGATATCCACAAGAGTGAAGTCAGGAGAACGTGGTGGCCAGGGTATTGGTCTATCCCTCTCAATCTAATGTTTGGGGAAATCTTTGTCTGGATCTTCTCTGCCACCAAGCGTAGTAGAGCCCTGTCATGACGGAACCATAATCATTGTCTGACAGCTAACGGAACATTCTCCAACATACCGGTAGTATTTCCCGGGGAAAGATACTACACTTTACTCCACCATCCGATGGTCGTGAACAACACCAGCCCGTGCATTTATCGTTAATCTCTGTTGATAATGGAACACACGAGTTGCAAATCGGATTCCAGTGGAAAAGTGTTGTGTACGAAGCTGTCAAAACGACTGTGAAATTCTACGTTCTGTTGCTCTCGCATCGTAGTATACATCGATATAAGACATTATGGAAGTGAATGTTCCAAACCAGCTGCAATAAGGTAATATGTTTTTTAATATTCACACAACAGGCCTGTTTCAGCTTATTGCCATTATCTAGTGACCTGTGAAATAATAATAGTAAGATTATCTTTACATAAATTGCGGCTATTTTACGTTTACATGTGCGCTGGTACTTACGTCTAGTTGGAACTGATGACCATATTGCACATGCCATGTTTCGGTAAGTATAATAGTTCTTGTAGTTACCGAAACGTAAAAATATGTTTTTGTCAGATGCTTTGACAGTTCAGTATTGACAGTTCTTTACTATGATGCTATATGTTTAAAAAGTACAGTATATACAGCTTACCAGAGATGATGTTAGCTATCGTTATTCTAATTTTCCTTTACATTTTATCTAAGGTGTTCTGTGTACCATTTGACTATGTCTTTTCATGTTCTATTATGTTAATATTCCAGGAAGAATTTATGTTTAAAATCTGTGTGTTAATTTAGAATTTCGTGTGGATATTTTCGTGTGTGAATATAAATTTTCAGTTGTTCGAGAATGTTCGTAATAAGGTCTTTCGGGATTTTGTGTAATATTTCTAACGCAGTTTCAGTTTTCTCCGCTTTGAAGCACTGTTGAGTTTTCAGGTGCAAATAGAATCTTGACAGATTATTGTCACTGTTTCTAGTCTGTCCTTTAAATCTGGTGTTAAAATTCCGTCCGGTTTGGCCAATACAGAAGTTATTGTAATCGTCACAGTTGATTTTGTATATTCCAAAAGTGGCATATATTGAGATTTTGGTTGTGCGTGAACGTAATTTCGTTATGAGATTGTTGTTTGTACGGAAAGCCAGTAGTATGTGTGTGGATTTAAATAGTGCACTTATTTTATATCCATCCTAGGTAAGTTGTAGGTATGTAGGTTCTTCTATGTTTTGTTAATATTTCTTTGGTGAGATGTATGTCATTACGTATCGTGGTGAATTTCGGTTTTGTGTTTTTTATACTATTTTTTTACTATATCTGGATCAAAATCATTTTTATAGGCATTGTAACAGGCTGGTTCCAGTTCTTTTTGTATAGCTGATTATTCTATTAATCATGGAGTGGAAGAGGGCATTCTTTTGTGTTTTAGGATGGCAAGAGCTGGCATTTATTATATTACCGGTGGTAGTTGGCTTTCCATGTATGTCAAATGTGTGGCGGTTGTTATCTCTGTTAATTTTCAGATCAAGGTAGTTTACTGAATTGTCTGTTAACCAATTCCATAGTAAGTTTGATATTGGGATGGCGGTTGTTCGATGGTTGGTGGATATTATTGATGTCTGTATTGTTTCCATCAATCAGCATTTGCGTATCTTCAACATATCTATAATAGTGGGCGAAAGATCGCCTACTATACTTTGTAAGAATAAAGTATCTTCTAATGTGTAAAGAAAAATATCTGCAATTGTGTCTTCTACACAGTTTCCCATAGCTACTCCATCTACTTGGGTGTAGATTTACCCATTGAATTCAAAATAATTTTCTGATATAGTCGTTTTAAGGAGATCTAAGGTTTTGTAAGTTCCGTCGATAGAAGTTTTCCTTTACTGCAAAATATTTTGTTTTATAATTTCTATTGTTTCCTGTACTGATATGTTTGTATAGATTAAAAGAAAAGACTAGAAACAGTGATATTAATCTGTCAAGATTCTATTTACACCTGAAAGTTCAAATCACAAAGCGGAGAAACCTGAAGCTGCGTTAGAAATATTACACAAAATACCGAAAGAACTTACTACGAACATTCTCAAACAACTGACAACTTATATTCACTCAAGGAAACATCCACACGAAATTCTAAATGAACACACAGGTTTTTAACATAAATTCAAAGTGGAATGTTTACATAGTAGAAACCAAGGACCATAGATAAAATTTAAAGGAAAATAAGAATAATGACAGATAACATCATCTCTGGTAAGATACTTTGTATACTTTGTATACATATAGCTTATGAAATGTCCCCTTAGAAAAATTTATACAAGACTGTGCTTAAACTGACACAATATTTTTAGCGCAACGCAATCTGACTTTCAAAAATCCCTACAAAAGAATGGCCCTGACTAACATTAAACTATACCTTTCACAAATAACTTACCTCACAAAAATCTTCATTACTCGAACTACTGCAATACAGCGAGCGCCACTATTGCCAGCTAAATAAAAGATTAAAACTACAGAAGGCACTAA
The DNA here is from genome assembly GCF_023864275.1 of Schistocerca cancellata. Taxonomy (NCBI): domain Eukaryota; kingdom Metazoa; phylum Arthropoda; class Insecta; order Orthoptera; family Acrididae; genus Schistocerca; species Schistocerca cancellata. Next base: position 596,872,686 of record NC_064631.1, on the reverse strand, counting down.
CTACTGATAGGGATAGTTAGCAAATGAAAGATATTAATAGAGAACAAACAATGTATTCACCTTAATAGTCATAATATATATAGCAGTTCATGACAAATTACAAAACTCCGCCATCTCTCTCCCCACATCCACCACTGCTGGCGGCTCACCTCCAACTGCGCAACGCTACGCGCTGTTCACATCCAGCTGCCGCTGCCCAACACTACAATGGCAGACAACAATGCAAACCAGCCACAGGCTGCACACAGCACAGCCAGTGATTTTCATACAGAGCGCTACGTAACGTTGCCAATAAGAAAATATAAACAGCCTACTTACAAGCTTCGTAGTAAAGATCTGTAAATACTGAACTGTCAAAGCATCTGACAAAACATATTTTTACGTTTCGATAACTACAAGAACTTTTATACTTACCAAGAAATGGCATGAAAGACTGTACTATAGATGCAAAATGGTTGTCACTTCCAATTAGACGTAAGTGCCAGCGCAAATGTAAACGTTGAACTGTCACAATTTATGTACAGATAATCTTACTATTATTATTTCGCAGGTCACTAGATAAATGCAATAAGCTGAAACAGGCATGTCGTGTAAAATATTAAAAAAACATATTACCTTACTGCAGCTGGTTTAGAGCGTTCATTTCTATAATGTCTTATACAACTGTGAAAGCTGGCCTGAGGGAGGTAGGGCGTCAAAGCCTCCAAGGATTCCTGTCGGGCAAACGGTGGATATGTAAACTCGTGTCACATAACGAACGTGGTCCTTTTTGTGTATTCTGATAAGTCTACGCATTTGTATATGTAGTTTCTTAACATCAGAATAACGTACTGCCTTCAGAAATGAAATAAACTCTCATTCATTTGTACAACAGAACTGAACTAAGTTTGAAAGAGAGAAAAATAGAAAAATCTTTAAGGTTCTAGAGTCAATAATTTCAAATTATTTTGTAGCACTTCTTTATTTACGATATCTTACTCGTGCGAAACTTCTGTTGGTTGACATCTGGTCATAAAAGCGTGAAAGGTAAATGTGTAATGCCCGACCGATAACGAGGTCGTTAGAGTAGGTATGCTAACTCCTTTCGCCTTGTTGGTACTCGGGTTGAATCCTGGTGGTGATAGAACTGTTACCCACCAATATTTGGTCGACAGGAGGCAAAGAGATGGTGACTTACATCATCTGAACATCAGACGTTGCACCAAATTACGTAGTGTTTCACGCAATGAGAGATGCATCACTTTTGACCGAGGTCCGTCCATTCCATTCTGACGCTAAACTGTGAAGCCCTTAGGGTTTAGTGGTATTCTAGGGAGGAGGCTACGTAACAGAAGAATGTATAGAATTTATAATACATAAAGTTAATTAACAGATCTACAACTATCACATCTGCAACACTAAATAAATCACTTGCGTTGGTAGCGAACAACCTTCATTATATCTATATATCTATATCTAAAGATCTATAGAAAGGTGCTGATTGCTGCAAAAAAGTCATTTAATGACAAAATAATATATAATGCAGAGAATAAAAGCAAAGCAGTCTGGGATGTTATAAAAAAGGAAACGGGGAGAGGCAAACAAACGCAGAATAACATACTGCTAAGGGAGGGGGATGAAGTAATAAATGATCCACAGTATTTAGCAAACCACGCAAACGAGCACTTTTCAAGTATTGCAGAGAAGCTACAGCAAAAATTCCACCAAACAAATATAATATCTGTAAATAATGTTGCCCTAAATACAATGATGTTACTTTCAACCACAGAGAATGAAGTCAGTAAAACAATTCAAAAACTAAAAAATAAAAAGGCTGTAGGCTTAGATGAAGTACTAATGCGTGTACTGAAACAATGCATAGGGATTATACGAGGCCCCTTAACAAATGTAATAAATGAATCCTTCACGTCAGAGACATTTCCAGAGCAGTTAAAACAGGCAAGAGTTGTACCTTCGCTTAAGAAAGGTAATGCAGAAGACAACGAAAATTACCAGCCCATTTCCCTGCAGTCAACATTCTCAAAAATAGTAGAAGCATTTATGAAAGACAGATTAATGAATTACCCCAATAAATACAATCTTTTAAGCGAATCACAGTTTGGTTTCTAAAGTGGCAAAAATATAGAGTCAGCCGTAGTAGAATTCACAAAAGTTGTAATTGATGCTCTTGATAAAGATGAGTGTGTCACAAGCATATTTTTGGATCTTTTTAATGCGTTTGATACAGTCGACCACAAGTTTCTAGTAAATAAATTAAAATCATCAGGAATAAGAGGGATAGCTAACGACTGGTTTTGATCACACCTAACAGATATGGCACAAAGAGTAGAGATAAAACATACTTCAAATAGATCTAAACATTTAGTAAAACTTTTATCAGAACAAAAATAAATTAATATAGGGGTTCTGCAAGGTAGCATATTAGGACCAATACCGTTCCTGATACACATCAATGACATTCCCATTAGTGTTACTCATAGTGAAATAAATCCTCTTCGCTGATGACAGCAATATTATAGTCACTGAGAAAACAAGAGAACTTGCCAAGAAAGCAAATCAAACGCTCAAGGAAATTTATGATGGTCAATAACTAATAAAGTGACATTGAACATAAAGAAACTAATGCCATGAGTTTCAGTTTGAAGAGGAAAAATGACAATGTTAAATTAAATGTAGATGGCACCTCTATAGACTGTGTAACAAATGCGAAATTTCTAGGAATGAATACTAATTCTCAGTTGAAGCGGTGTGAACACACAAAGGTACTTACAAACAGAATGTCATCAGCATGTTATGCCCTTAGAATCCTATCATCAGTGTGTAACATGCAGTGCCTTTTAGTTACATACTATTCATATGTACACTCAATTCTTAGCTATGGCATTCTTTTTTGGGTAACAAATCCACAAAATATGAACACAATTTTCAAACTCCAGAAAAGAGCCATAAGAATTGTAAGTAGGCTGTTTATGTTTTCTTTATGTAAGTTTGCTGTTTATGTTTTCTTATTGGCAACGTTACGTAGCGCTCTGTATGAAAATCACTGGCTGTGCTGTGTGCAGTATGTGGCTAGTTTGCATTGTTGCCTGCCATTGTTGTCATGAACTGCTATAGCTGGATGTGAACAGCGCGTAGCGTTGCGCAGTTGGAGGTGAGCCGCCAGCAGTGGTGGATGTGGGGAGAGAGATGGCGGAGTTTTGATAATCTGTAAGACTGGATGTCAATTATGAATAGTAAGGTAAATACATTGTTTGTTCTCTATTAATATCTTTCATTTGCTAACTATCTCTATCAGTAGTTAGTGCCTTCCGTACTTTGAATCTTTTATTTAGCTGGCAGTAGTGGCGCTCGCTGTATTGCAGTAGTTCGAGTAATGAAGATTTTTGTGAGGTAAGTGATTTCTGAAAGGTATAGTTTAATGTTACTCAGGGCCATTCTTTTGCAGGGATTTTTGATAGTCAGATTGCGTTGCGCTAAAAATATTGTGTGTCAGTTTAAGCACAGTCTTGTATAATTTGTTCTAAGGGGACGTTTCAGAATAATAACCAAAAATACTAGTCGAGCTCATTGTAAAGATCTGTTCAGAACATTGGGGATTTTAAGTGCTCCATGTGAATACATTTACCAGTCAGATGTACACATAAAAAATAACATTGGTTATTACTGCACAAACAGCTGTGTCAATGACCATGCAAGAAGAGATAAACTCAACATACATTTACCAAGAAAAAATAAACATAAAACTCAGAACAGCATTTTTTACCAAGGAATAAAACTGTACAATAAATTACCAAAAGAGATTAAAGAAATTGCAAAAATACACTTATTTAAAAAGGCATCCAAAAATACCTGTTATGCAATACATTTTATATGTTGAAGGATTACTTAGCTAAAACAAAGGAGGGGTTTGATAAAAAATGTTATACAAATAAATAATAATAATAATGATTGTAAAATATCCAACATTCCACATAACACCTTCACTTTATGTTTGTTCCTTCTTTTTTTCCTTTCTAGAAATACTTACCCCAAGCTATGCATAGCACAGAACTAACATCTCTTCCTCTTTCTGAGCTAAACATCTCACTCATTTTGGAGGGATGCTGACTCAGTTTTTCAGGACAGCAAAGGGGGAGTTGCGGTACAGAAAATGTCCCAGAGATCATCAGTGTGTGTGTGTGTGTGTGTGTGTGTGTGTGTGTGTGTGTGTGCAGTGCAGTGAGTGAAGTGTTATGAAACAATGTGTGTATAGTGTGTGCAGTGACTGATAGAAATGAGTGAACAATGTGGCATTACATTATTTAATAAGTTATTCGTAAAAAAAGTATTGTATACCAGGAGTAAATCTAATAATTGTCTCTAACTAGAAGTCTGTAAATATGTGTGTATACGAATTAGCTTATTTTAAATTGATCTAAATTTGTAAATATTTTGACATGTCCTATATCCCTGTAAAAATTGATTCACAGATGAATAAAGCTACTACTACTACTACTACTACTACATATTCACACCTTATAACTCGTTTCGGAGTATTTTCATCATCAAGTCATTAATATCAACACAGAGGACCACGTCGAACGGTGATCAGTGCATTCGTGCTCTCCGTTCTGGCAGCTGAACCCAAAAGAGAATTTGCTATCAGGAGTACTTACTACACTGCATTTAAATGTTTCCTAGCTTAGGTGTAAAACAGTCCATAATGGCATCAGAAAGACATCGTCTCATCAGTCGGTTATAGCGATTTAGTGAAACCATGACCACCCTAAATGAAGGATACTTTTGACAAAAAGCACTGCACAGCTGTGAAATATTTAAGAATAGCCAAGCTGCAAACAGACACACCTGTGAAGATAAATCACTTGATTTTTTTTTACGAATTTCGAACAGAGGTGGTAAAATGTTAATCATATTCTGGTAACCCCTCTTTTTGCAAAGAAAGTTAATTTACCACTTTTATATCTTATAAATATATACGAAATAGTGACATTGGTGATATGATCTAAGAATGTGTTGTAACGAGTATAATTTTTTCCGACCATATTTGGCGTTGGTATCGTTGTTGTTGTTGTTGTATTCAGTTGGAAAACTGGTTTGATGCAGACCTGCACAGTAGTGTATCCTGTGCAGATTTTTTCATGTCAACAAACTACGGCAACCCCCCCCCCCTGCTACTCCCCCCCCCCCCCCCCACACACACGCACAGCGCATGCATACTTCCCTCCAATACCAAATTAAGTATTTCTTGACGTCTGTCTAGCTACCCCTTCTTTTACTCAGTTTCAGACATAAAAATGTTTAACGTCTAATTTGATTCAGTACAGTTTCGTTAGTTACAGGAACTACCCATCTAATCTTCAGGATTCTTTTATAACAGCGTATTTCAAAAGCTTTTATTCTTTTCTATATTGTTTCGCCTCCACTGTTCAATCTATACATCGAAGAAGCAGTGATGGAAATACACTCCTGGAAATTGAAATAAGAACACCGTGAATTCATTGTCCCAGGAAGGGGAAACTTTATTGACACATTCCTGGGGTCAGATAAATCACATGATCACACTGACAGAACCACAGGCACATAGACACAGGCAACAGAGCATGCACAATGTCGGCACTAGTACAGTGTATATCCACCTTTCGCAGCAATGCAGGCTGCTATTCTCCCATGGAAACGATCGTAGAGATGCTGGATGTAGTCCTGTGGAACGGCTTGCCATGCCATTTCCACCTGACGCCTCAGTTGGACCAGCGTTCGTGCTGGACGTGCAGACCGCGTGAGACGACGCTTCATCCAGTCCCAAACATGCTCAATGGGGGACAGATCCGGAGATCTTGCTGGCCAGGGTAGTTGACTTACACCTTCTAGAGCACGTTGGGTGACACGGGATACATGCGGACGTGCATTGTTCTGTTGGAACAGCAAGTTCCCTTGCCGGTCTAGGAATGGTAGAACGATGGGTTCGATGAAGGTTTGGATGTACCGTGCACTATTCAGTGTCCCCTCGACGATCACCAGTGGTGTACGGCCAGTGTAGGAGATCGCTCCCCACACCATGATGCCGGGTGTTGGCCCTGTGTGCCTCGGTCGTATGCAGTCCTGATTGTGGCGCTCACCTGCACGGCGCCAAACACGCATACGACCATCATTGGCACCAAGGCTGAAGCGACTCTCATCGCTGAAGACGACACGTCTCCATTCGTCCCTCCATTCACGCCTGTCGCGACACCACTGGAGGCGGGCTGCACGATGTTGGGGCGTGAGCGGAAGACGGCCTAACGGTGTGCGGGACCGTAGCCCAGCTTCATGGAGACGGTTGCGAATGGTCCTCGCCGATACCCCAGGAGCAACAGTGTCCCTAATTTGCTGGGAAGTGGCGGTGCGGTCCCCTACGGCACTGCGTAGGATCCTACGGTCTTGGCGTGCATCCGTGCGTCGCTGCGGTCCGGTCCCAGGTCGACGGGCACGTGCACCTTCCGCCGACCACTGGCGACAACATCGATGTACTGTGGAGACCTCACGCCCCACGTGTCGAGCAATTCGGCGGTACGTCCACCCGGCCTCCCGCATGCCCACTATACGCCCTCGCTCAAAGTCCGTCAACTGCACATACGGTTCACGTCCACGCTGTCGCGGCATGCTACCAGTGTTAAAGACTGCGATGGAGCTCTGTATGCCACGGCAAATTGGCTGACACAGACGGCGGCGGTGCACAAATGCTGCGCAGCTAGCGCCATTCGACGGCCAACACCGCGGTTCCTGGTGTGTCCGCTGTGCCGTGCGTGTGATCATTGCTTGTACAGCCCTCTCGGAGTGTCCGGAGCAAGTATGGTGGGTCTGACACACCGGTGTCAATGTGTTCTTTTTTCCATTTCCAGGAGTGTAAAAGAATGGGATTGAAATTGAGGGTGAAAGGAAATCAATCATAAAATTCTCTGATGACATCGCTATCCTCTGCGAAAGGGGCGAAGAATTACAGGGCATGCTGAATGAAAGCAACAGTCTGCTCAGCACAAAAAATGAACTGAAAGTAAATCGAAGAAATTTGAAAGTAATTAAAATTAGCAGAAATGAGATTAATGATAAACACAAAACTGGGTCCCACAAAGTAGATGAAGTCAAGAAATTCTGCTATCTCAAAAACAGTTGCTCCTCCCGCTGGGTTTTATGTAACCTGTAATGCTTTCAAATACCATGTTCAACATTTTCATATTCTCTCACTCGCTATGTGCAGACTCTTACAGAAAAAATGAACAGGACCTTCTTCTAGGCAATTTAACACAGTTAAATTTTGTGCTGGGGTTCATTGTCGCATAAGTTTTGAATTATTCAAGAAAAACATACAAAAGGCATTTACAACTGCTTTTTTCTTGAATAGCTCGAAAACTATGGCCTCCAGCGAAAAAGTATCCCAGTACAAAAACTAAGGACATTAAATTTCCTACAAAAAGGTCCTGTTCATTTTTTCTATGCTGTAATAGTTTGCTTGTAGCGAGACAGAGAACATAAAAATCTCTCGCATGGTTTTTAAGGCATTGCAGGCTGCATAAAACTTATCGGCAGGGGATGCTGAATCACCTTTTATATGACGCTCGAAGCAAAGAGGACATAAAAAGGAGACTAGGACAGAAAATAGGGCATTCCTGACCAAAATAACTGCCCCAATTTGAGGAAGAAATTACTGGGAATGTACATTCGGAACAGAGTACTGCATGGAAATGAACCATGAACGTAGTGAAACCGGAAAAGAAGGGAACTAAGGTTTTGACATATGGTGCTGCAGGAGAATCTTGAAAATTAAGGTAGAATGATAAGAAATGTGTAGGTTGTCTGCACACTTGGCGATAGTAGGAACATGTGGATAACTTAAACATGTGAATAAGGGAGAAGATGGGAGGACATTGTGGAACAAGTTCCATGGTACTATAGGGAGTTGCAGAGGGTAAAAGCTGTAGGGGAAGACAGAGATTGGAATATACCTAGCAAATAATTTAAGTCGATGGGTGTAAGTGCTATTCTGAGATGAAGCTACACTACTGGCCAGTAAAACTGCTACACCACGAAGATGACGTACTACAGACGCGAAATTTAACCGTCAGGAAGAAGATGCTGTGATACGCAAATGATTAGCTTTTCAGAGCATTCACACAAGGTTGGCGCCGTTGGCGTGACCTACAACGTGCTGACATGAGGAAAGTCTCCAACCGATTTCTCATACACAAACAGCAGTTGACCGGCGTTGCCTGGTGAAACGTTGTTGTGATGCCTCGTGTAAGGAGGATGCGTACCATCACGTTTTCGACTGATAAAGGTCGGATTGTAGCCTATCGCGATTGCGGTTTATCGTATCGCGACATTGCTGTTCGCATTGGTCGAGATCGAATGACTGTTAGCAGAATACGGAATCGGTGGGTTCAGGAGGGTAATACGGAACGCCGTGCTGGATCCCAACGGTCTCGTATCACTAGCAGTCGCGATGACAGGCATCTTATCCGCATGGCTGTAACGGATCGTGCAGCCACGTCTCGATCCCCGAGTCAACAGATGGGGACGTTTGTAAGACAACCATCTTCACCAACAGTTGGACGACGTTTGCAGCAGCATGGACTGTCAGCTCGGAGACCATGGCTGCGGTTACCCTTGACGCTGCATCACAGACAGGAGCACCTGTGATGGTGCACTCAACGACGAACCTGGGTGCACGAATGGCACAACGTCATTTTTTCGTATGAATCCAGGTTCTCTTTACAGCATCATGATGGTCGCGTCCGTGTTTGGCGACATCGCGGTGAAAGCACATTGGAAGCGTGTATTCGTCATCGCCATACTGGCGTATCACCCGGCGTGATGGTATGGGGTGCGATTGGTTACACGTCTGGGTCACTTCTTGTTCGCATTGACGGCACTTTGAATAGTGGACGTTACATTTCAGATGTGTTACGACCCGTGGCTCTACCCTTCATTCGATCCCTGCGAAAGCCTACATTTCAACAGGATAATGCGCGACCGCATATTGCAAGTCCTGTACGGGCCTTTCTGGATAGAGAAAATGTTCGACTGCTGCGCTGGCCAGCACATTCTGCAGATCTCTCACCAATTGAAAACGTCTGGTCAATGGTGGCCGAGCAACTGGCTCGTCACAATACGCCAGTCACTACTCTTGATGAACTGTGGTATCGTGTTGAAGCTGCATGGGCAGCTGTAATTGTACACGCCATCCAAGCTCTGTTTGACTCAATGCCCAGGCGTATCAAGGCCGTTATTACGGCGAGAGGTGGTTGTTCTGGGTACTGATTTCTCAGGATCTATGCACCGAAATTGCGTGAAAATGTAGTCACATGTCAGTCTAGTATAATATATTTGTCCAATGAATACCCGTTTATCATCTGCATTTCTTCTTGGTGTAGCAATTTTAATGGCCAGTAGTGTATTAGCACATGAGAGGAATTGTTGGTAGGCAGCATCAAACCATTCAGATCGCCGATAACCCAAAGAACAACAACAACATGAAAAGGAGATGAGTATTAATTACGCTTAGGCGTACGAGTTCACGCTCTTCAGCGCGGACCCTGCATGTTACAGATTGTCCGCTGTGGTAGGAGGCCTGCGAACTTGTGCCGGCGGCTCTCTCACGCCCTGGACACTGTGCCGGCGTCCGAGACCACACGGCCGATGCAAATTGGAAGTCGGACGATGTGTATCTCTGGTACTGGTGACCTCGCCCAGACAAACACACCACGAAGCGTGGAGAAGCACGGCACGGCACAGCCGCACACGGCGGAGAAAGCGGTTGATGTCATCCCTGCTCGACTATTCCGGTAATCAGCGAACCCCGAGCGGCAGCGGACGCCGGCGAGAGCGGAACGGCAGCAGAAATAAGCGTGAGGCAAGAGCAGCAGGGCGCAACCGGGTGTTGTGAGTGTGTGTGCTCGGGACCCCACCCCCGCGAACAAAAGCGGCGGCGTGGTGCTAAATCTTTAATTGCCGGCTCGGCGCCGCGGCGAGTGAGCCAAGGCTGCATACGATTACGGTGTCCAGGCCAGGCGGCCGCGCGCTTCCCGGATGCCGGCGGGACGGCCGCTGGAAAGCGACTCCGCGAGGACCGAAGCGACGGCAGCATCTGTCACGTCGCCGCCCGCCACGACGCCTATAACTGCGTTTTCTCTTCCGTAAATCATCCTTCTCTGTACAAACGAAAGCTCCGGCATGCGGCACGGGGCTCTGTTGCCGTTAAGACCCTATTTGTCTTTTGTCTTTGTCGTCGCGGGACGCGGTCCGTAATCTAGCGACGCGTATCCGACGCTGGAATAATAATGGTTGCACGTAACAACTGACTGCGCGCACCGCGCGGCGTAGTACATCAGTCAAAAGAACGTGGCAGCGATGGAGGAGTTGCCCAAATGAATTCGAGCTTGGAACGCAGGATACAGATACTGGCGCAAGTAAAACTGTGAGGTTGGGTCGTGAGTGGCGGCCTGACAATTCAGTCGATAAGAGAATTGCCTGCGGAATGTGAGGTTTCGGTTTCGAGCCCTGCTCTGACACACAGGACGTTTAAGAAGCAACCTCGCTCGGTTCCAGAGTGAAAGATTAATATCGTAAAATATTGTTTTTCGACAACAGGACAATGTTGTTGTTGCTATGGTCTTCAGTACAGAAACTGGTTTGATGCAGCTCTCCATGCTACTCTATCCTGTGCAAGCTTCTTCATCTCCCAGTACCTACTGCAACCTACATCCTTCTGAATCTGCTTAGTGAATCCATCTCTTGGTCTCCCTCTACAATTTTTACCCTCCACGCTGCCCTCCAATACTGAATTGGTGGTCCCTTGATGCCTCAGAACATGTCCTACCAACCGACACCTTCTTCTAGTCAAGTTGTACCACATACTCCTCCCCAATTCTATTCAATACCTCCTCATTAGTTATGTGATCTACCCATCTAATCTTCAGCATTCTTCTGTAGCACCACATTTCGAAAGCTATTCTCTTCTTGTCCAAACTATTTATCGTCCATGTTTCACTTCCATACATGACTACACTCCATACAAATTTCTCTTCTTGAGAAACGCTTTCCTTGCCATTGTCAGTCTACATTTTATATCCTCTCTACTTCGACCATCATCAGTTATTTTGCTCCCCAAATAGCAAAACTCCTTTACTACTTTAAGTGTCTCATTTCCTAATCTAATTCCCTCAGCATCACTTGATTTAATTCGACTACATTCCATTATCCTCGTTTTGGTTTTGTTGATGTTCATCTTATATCCTCCTTTCAAGACACTGTCCATTCCATTCAACTGCTCTTCCAGGTCCTTTGCTGTCCCTGACAGAATTACAATGTCATCGGCGAACCTCAAAGTTTTTATTTCTTCTCCATGGAAGTTAATTCCTACTCCGAATTTTTCTTTTGTTTGCTTTACTTCTTGCTCAATATACAGATTGAATAACATCGGAAATAGTCTACAACCCTGCCTCACTCCCTTCCCAACCACTGCTTCTCATCCATGTCCCTCGACTCTTATAACTGCCATCTTGTTTCTGTACAAATTGAAATAGCCTTCGCTCCCTGTATTTTATCCCTACCACCTTCAGAATTTGAAAGAGGGTATTCCAGTCAACATTGTCAAAAGCTTTCTGTAAGTCTACAAATGCTAGAAACGTAGGTTTGCCTTTCCTTAATCTATCTTCTAAGATGAGTCGTAGGTCAGTATTGCCTCACGTGTTCCAACATTTCTACAGAATCCAAACTGATCTTCCCCGAGGTTGACTTCTACCAGTTTTTCCATTCGTCTGTGAAGAATTCGTGTTAGTATTAACAGGAATCGTTACGCTAATTGAGATAACAATTTAATGGGATCTTACAAGGGAACATTCCCAGATGTTTCTTGTCCTCAAGTACGACCCTCAAAACAGTTTTCATTTCGCATTAACCACACCCCTTTTCATAGTTTAAAAGAAACTATTGGTCAGCTTGGACCGAGAAATAGAGAATCTCTTTTTGAAGTCCCATATGTCCTTTGGACAGCAACGATATCCGATGAAAAAAGGTATTTGAGAGTTATTTTCTTTCCCCGTGAGGGAGAAATATCTGTGCTGTTAGATTCCTGTGGTGGTCAGGGAGGAAGAAGCGTTTAGAGCATCGTACATAAGAACAAGGAACTTGTTCATCTGGTAATCCCAAAGCGCTCGACGGCACAGGTACAACCATTGATACGTATGCAGCTTTCGATGTTGGAAGAACTTTGCGAGAAGACTTCTACTGGATGATTATGACGTCAATCTCCACTTGAGAAACAATGTAATCAAGCTGCAGTCACTAGGACATAATTAATTATCTTTGCCAAGACTTACTAATGTACTGAAACATGCCTGGTACAAATAATAATATTTAAAGGATCACGCATGACAATTTCAAATCCTGTTGAATTTTGTTTATATTGTCTTCTAGGTCGTGTATATTACGTGAAGAAATTTTGTTCATTTCCTGTCCATGGTGTAAAAAAAAAGTTCTGTTTTATGCATTTCTTTACAGAATATCATTATTGTAATTATTTTCTATCATAATACTGAATTAATTATTATCTAAAATTAACGAAATACTCGCATGTGAATCGGAAAACTGAAAAACAAAAAGTTGATGAATGTAACAGTTTAAAGCGCAAAACAAATGTAAGTAAAATAATTGAATTAGTAATGATTGTTTACATATTTTAATTATGTATGTTTGAAAATATCCCGACAGAATACTGTGTGCAGCTTATTTTCGAAAAATTGCATTTCAGAAACCACCTTTATTACTCACGGATGTATGTGGCTTGAAATCTTCTTTAATTGATGTTGAAACAAAAGTTTTCAGTTTTCAAAATTAATTTATGGTGCTGGAGAATTTTGAAAAATTTTAGTTTATTGCAAGTGCTGACTGTACTGTTTTCAAAAATATTAATTACAGGTGACTTTCATAAGAAAAACATTTTTTATGTATCATCGTTTCGATGATATTCCGTCTAAACCTAAAATGCCAAATTACCTTTCGTGGCGTGTTTTAGCCCTTAAAAGTGAAATTGGACACAAACAAAAAGATACGGATTGCATTATTTTGTCCCCTCTACACACCTGCCAAGTTTCATCAAGATCTTTTATCGATACTTGTGAATGTTCCCTTGTTATTCGTCTCATTTAAATGCTTTACTTATACAGATATTCTCACGTAAGGATCAGTATGCAACTTGCTCCTATATAATTCTGCGAGATACTGCAGTTCGTAACATTAGCTATCTATTTCCCGCTACACTAACTCCTATACTGTGACAGTAGGTCGCAAGCAAGACAACTAGCTCACTCATACGAGAACACAAGGCAGTCACTTAGAGGCAAGACCTTGCAGATCGTTCTCAGCGACAGTGCCGACAGAATGACTAGAGTGCTACGCAAAGTGACGGGAGCACAGGTGGAAACGAGACCCCACAGACAATCCCAGCGAGGCAGACAGCAGTAGCACTGGTAGCAGATGAGGCGTTAGCGGCGCAGCGAAGACGCACCGACATAGCATAAGGACTAAATGCAAAGTACTGGCATAGTCTGGGCGATACGCTAAAGCTGCTGACTACCAACGGAGGTGAATCCTATATCCCAGGCATGGAACAGTGCTGAAAACTGAGTTATACAGGACCGACCCTTGTGGCCGAGCGGTTCTAGACGCTTCAGTCTGGAACCGCGGGACCGCTACGGTCGCAGGTTCGAATCCTGCCTCGGACATGGATGTGTGTGATGTCCTTAGGTTAGTTAGGGGACTGATGATGTTAAGTCCCATAGTGTTCAGAGCCATTTGAACCATTTTGAGTCATACAGGACACAATGTACACTTGCACGTACACATGTCAGAAGTCAAAAGAAACGAGAATAGTAAAATTTTAAACACGATCATAATTAAATGTGACGCATGATTGTCACCAGAGTACTATGAAAAAAAGTTTACATTAGACATTACTACTACATCGTAAGACAGCTGTAGAAACAGTGGACGCCACACGCTGCCATGTCATGCAGATGAATAATAGAACCCAACTAGATGAGGGACTGCGCCGGTCACAAAGTGAAAGTCTCAGAGTATTGCAGAGGTCCTCACCCTTGCACGGCGAGTGGTATCAGACTGGGCGAAGGCTGCCGAGGAGTGAGAGCCTCAGAGTTTTTCTGAGGTACCTCCTCCTGAGCCCCACCATTGGTGGCAGTCTACAGATCTAAACCCCTCAATACGTACACTGTTAACTTTAAGTAATTCCGTTTTAAGTTTCCCTGTATATAAAGCTACGACTTTGTTAACACACACACAGAAACCAAATAAGCTTCATTTTAAGTAAATGTGCAATTTAGTATTGTGAAAACGCAACCTGATCACTAGGCGTTAGGTGAAAACTAAATGGCAGCAAATGAAAATAAAATATCGGTTTCTACAACCTAAGGAAAATTACAATTTCGATGTTTCTATAGCAAGGGGACCTTCTGCAGCGGTGTCTAGCAGAGCTCATGCACGCCCACGCACATACCTGCTTTGGTGGAAGTGGGTACGTGGTCAGCGGCACAGGAACTCCAGAACCCACCTTCCCATCTATTATTACTGCAAAAGTTCATCACGTACTGTGCTGCTTCTGATGACACATTGTTTACTTTGAAGTAAAAGGCCAGGGAAGAGCTTGGGTAGCCTGTAAATAAGACTCATTTATTAGAAAGATATGCCAGAATAGCTGCTTACAATAACTAAGCTTTATTCACGACAGACTGTTTCGGCATTTGTCGCCATTATCTGATACCTATGAATACAATGTTGGTGGGAACATGTATAAATGTATCATTTATATTCAAGTGACTATGCCGTTCTCACGTCTAGACTGCTGTGACGTCCCTATTACGGCGTTAGTAAACTGTCTTCTAACTGTCACTGTTTTCATAAGATGGTAAAACACTTAAACATAATAAAAATGACATTAATTATGGTTTGACAGTAGTTCGGCAGTTCAGTTCTTGCGGCATTATACGTTTACAGAGATTATGCAGATGAGCAGTGGTATTATTTTATTACCTAAACTTTCTCACGATTACCTTTGGTCATTGCATATGTTATTTCCGATTTATCCATTTTCATGTCGTAAAAGTTCTATAAAGTATTTGAGTAGTACTTGCGTCTAAATTCTGACTGCATGTTTAATGTTTCTTGTGGGTATTTTCTAGTGTATATAGTCGTATAGATTTACAATTCTTCAAGAATGTTCATTGTATAACCTTTTCGTATTCTATGCAGAATCTAGAGTGTATTTTCGCTTGTGTAAGATCTTCAATATAAATTACATTCACACTTATACAGGTTGTCACGAAAACTATATTCGCGGGTACTTGACAATGGCGATAAATGCCGAAACAGTCTGTCGTGAATAAAGATTAGTTATTATAAACAAGTATTCTGGTGCATCTTTCTAATAATCATGTCATTATCGGACATATATTATGCTGCTGGCCCTAAAGAAGAAAAAAAGTCTCATCTAGTCCGGTAAAACAGACTACTAATTGAAGCCCTGTATTCTCCAGTTAAATTGGTACACGTAAGATTGACACCTAGCTCAAAGTACCATTTGCTCAACCGCCAAATCCAGGACGCCATCAATTCACGGTAATCGTCCTCCCAACCTACTCCCTGAGAACTCACGGACCCGTGAAAATTAAACACATAGCTCGAAGTTAAGTACTTGGGTCTACAAACGCTTGTCAAAATATTAGTGCCATGCTGCATTTCATTCACAAAATGGCATCAAATTGAAGCACTGTTTCGGCACCATATCAATGAAGAATTCTCCAGTTTCACAAACGACTCCGCGACCGGACAGTCATCAGTGAATATCTACTCGGCGCTGAGAATGTCGCGCAAGAAGCTACTGAACGTAGATAGCCCTACCCACAATTACAGTAGCAAAAACAAACACTGGGGCATGGTGCAACCTGTATTAATTATTGCCTTTACTACGTCACTCAGATCCGACCAACTCCGGCGACAAAATATGCTCTCCGTCGATCCCCGTCACAATCTCCTCTGAACATGGAGCTCCACACGTACAAACAAATTTTCAGCCATCCATGACACCAGTTTCTTTAGATGTCGCATCAGGAGAGTTTTGATACTACAACATGTGACGAATGCTTATTCACATGCGAATCAATAATTACGAATATTTTATTATGTCTGCTTCTCCATATCCGCATCCAGTGACATCTATCACCAGGGGAAGACACGGCGGCCTGGGCCTTACGTGCCTTTTTCGGACGTTTCAGTTCTATGACCACTTAGCTTCCAAATATTACAATTCTTGTTGAACTGTCTTGCATCCTCCTCATCTTCCCTGACTCAGGAGGTTTCCATTCACTTAAATTGCGACTTACTTCTCTTTAAGTCGAAAGTTTATGTATAAATCAGCCTTCTAGAAGTTTCGAAGAACCGCGTTGGTATTTCCGTGTGGATCCTCTTCCGCCCACGTCAGCAACTTGCGCTGGTCACTCTGACCGCTATCGCCTCTTCTCTGCAGATTGTTCTTTCCCGTGACACTTCGGTCATCTGGATTGTGTTGCTCGGCTTTGTTTAAAACTGAATAAGGCCCAAAACGAAGGTCTGATTTTGACGTGGACTGCAATGATAAACTTAAAACTTCCGGCTGTGTATTATCAAACACAAGCAACAATAATTTGCTTTTAAGTACTCCTAAGCTGTTACGATTGAGCATGATCATGGGCAGGGAAATGAGACAGCACTGTCACATCTCAAGTGGACGGCACTGACTGCGACTGTATGTCACAGGGTCAAATGACCGTTACCAGTCTTGTCAAACTACGGCAGCATCAGCGGCTACAGGAGTGAGTAGTAAATAACACACACATTCAACGAAACGCCTGTTGCCTTGTAGTTGGGACAGGGGACTGTTAAAGACTAAGGAAGGCTACCTCTAGTATCTGCATCTACATCTACATGACTAACCTGCAGTTCACACTTAAGTGTTTGGTACAGAATTCATAGAACCACTTTATGACTATTTCTCAACTGTTCCGTTATCGAATCGTATGGCGAAAAATGAACACACGTATGTCCCCATGCGAGCTCTGATTTATATTATTTTATCACGATGGTCGCTATACAGGGTGGTCCATTGATAGTGACCGGGCCAAATGTCTCACGAAATAAACGTCAAACGAAAAAATTACAAAGAACGAAACTTGTCTAGCTTGAAGGGGAAAACTAGATGGCCCTATGGTTGGCCAGCTAGATGGGGCTGCCATAGGTCAAACGGATATCAACTGCGTTTATTTAAATAGGAACCCTCATTTTTTATTACATATTCGTGTAGTACGTAAAGAAATATGAATGTTTTAGTTCGACCACATTTTTCGCTTTGTGATAGATGGCACTGTAATAGTCACAAACGTGTAAGTACGTGGTATCACGTAACATTTCGCCAGTGCGGACGGTATTTGCTTCGTGATACATTACCCGTGTTAAAATGGACGGTTTACCAATTGCGTAAAAGGTCAATATCGTGTTGACGTATGGCTATTGTGATCAAAATGCCCAACGTGCGTGGGCTATATATGCTGCTCGGTATCCTGGACGACATCATCCAAGTGTCCGGACCGTTCACAGGATAGTTACGTAATTTAAGAAAACAGGAAGTGTTCAGCTACATGTGAAACGTCAACCACAACCTGCAACAAATGATGATGCCTAAGTAGGTGTTTTAGTTGCTTTCGCGGCTAATACGCACATCAGTAGCAGACAAATTGCGCGAGAATCGGGAATCTCAAAAACGTCGGTGTTGGGAATGCTACATCAACATCGACTGCACCCGTACCATATATCTATGCACCAGGAATTGCATGGCGCCGACTTTGAACGCCGTGTACAGTTCTGCCACTGGGCACAAGAGAAATTACGTGACTATGACAGATTTTTTGCACGCGTTCTATTTAGCGACGAAGCGTCATTCATCAACAGCAGTAACGTAAACCGGCATTATATGCACTGTTGGGCAACGGAAAACTCACGATGGCTGCGACAAGTGGAACATCAGCGAACTTGGCGGGTTAATGTATGGTGCGGCATTATGGGAGGAAGGATGTTGGGCCCCCATTTTATCGATGGCAATCTAAATGGCGCAATGTATGCTGATTTCCCACGTAATGTTCTTCCGATGTTACTACAAGATGTTTCACTGTATGACAGAATGGCGATGTACTTCCAACATGATGGATGTCCGGCACATAGATCGCGTGCGGTTGAAGCGGTATTGAATAGCATATTTTATGACAGGTGGATTGGTCATCGAAGCACGTTCACCGGATCTGACGTCCCCGGATTTCTTTCTGTGGGGAAAGTTGAAGGATATTTGCTATCGTGATCCACTGACGGCGCCTGACAACATGCGTCGGCGCATTGTTAATGCATGTGCGAACATTACGGAAGGCGAACTACTCGCTGTTGAGAGGAATGTCACACGTATTGCCAAATGCATTGAGGTTGACGGACATCATTTTGAGCATTTACTGCATTAATTTTAAAAACGTACCTGTTACCAACTGTTCGTCTAAAATTGTGAGCCATATGTCTGTGAGTATTACAGCGCCATCAATCACAAAGCGAAAAAAGTGGTCCAACTAAAACATTCATATTTCTTTACGTACTACATGAATATGTAATAAGTAATGGGGGTTCCTATTTAAAAAAAACGCTGTTGATATCCGTTTGACCTATGGCAGCGCCATCTAGCGGTCCAACCGTAGTGCCATCTGGTTTCCCCCTTCAAGCTAGACAAGTTTCGTTCTTTGTAGTTTTTTGGTTTGACGCTTATTTCGTGGGATATAGGCCCGGTCACTGTCAATGGACCACCCTGTATATCTGGGAGTTAACAAAATATTTTCGCTGTCGGCGGAGGGAGTTGGTGATTTAAATTTCGTGATAACATGTCTTCAGATTGAAAAACGACTTTGTTTCAATGATTACTAACCCAAATCGATCAAATATCTGACACACTCTCCTCTACCACGCGATAATACGGAACGAGCCGCCCTTTGAAGTTTTTCAATGTCCTCCGTCAATCCTGTCTGGTAAGGATCAGCGGTAATGTACAGAACAGGACGAATCAGCGTAGTGAGGCAGTCTCCTTAGTCGTTTTGTCGCATTTTCAAAAGTGTTCTGCCAGGAAAACGCAGTCTTCGCTTCGCCTTTCCGCAATATTTTCTATATGAAGGTTCCAAAAATCCACTCCACTGTTAGGACTAGATTTTGAATTAGCTGCTTTCAAAATTAAGACGAGCCTCGGGGAGGAGGCTTGCACGTAGTACTCGGGAAACTGGATCTGTTGAATGATGCAATAATAGTGGCGTATCTGGGAAGCCTCAATAGATACAGCATATTATTAGTGATTTATCGCTAGATGCATTGGAAACTGTGTTTTAATGCTTGAAAAATCTTTTTTATTTTAGAAGTGTATTACATCTTCGAACTGCAAGGAGCTACACACGATTTGTGTTTCATACCAGCTTGGCCTACGACTGTCTTTACATGCGGGAATTTTTAGGGAAGGGGGCGGGGCACATGGGGGGGAGGCAGTTTCTGTTGTGTATGTGTGCCCATGATGACATGCTGCTCGGTGATGTCAATGCACCTTTACACTCTGGGACTTGTTATACATAAGTGTTTCTGAGTCTGTCAGTTAAATCCCCTGTCTTTTTATTTAATCTCAGGCATTTTGAAAGGGGACACTCTTATTTCCATGATGATTTTCAAGAAGTTTCGCCCGTAAATGTGAATGAAGTTGCGAATTTAATAAATGTACTCAACCTCTGTAGTATCGATATAGCCACATTCTTTGTAAGTCTGTTTTTGAGACCACAGACGTTGGTCAGAGAGATTACTTTCTTTGAAAAGAGTAGCAGGCACTGTGTGTTCGTCAGTCTGGCTACGTATGTAGTGTGAAAAGGATGAAAGCAGGGCTGCTATGTAGTGGAGACAGCGTTATTTAAAAACGATTTTATAATAATATATTCGGTGATGTCAATGCACATTTACACTCTGGGACTTGTTATACATAAGTGTTTCTGAGTCTGTCAGTTAAATCCCCTGTCTTTTTATTTAATCTCAGGCATTTTGAAAGGGGACACTCTTATTTCCATGATGATTTTCAAGAAGTTTCGCCCGTAAATATGAATGAAGTTGCGAATTTAATAAATGTACTCAACCTCTGTAGTATCGATATAGCCACATTCTTTGTAAGTCTGTTTTTGAGACCACAGACGTTGGTCAGAGAGATTACTTTCTTTGAAAAGAGTAGCAGGCACTGTGTGTTCGTCAGTCTGGCTACGTATGTAGTGTGAAAAGGATGAAAGCAGGGCTGCTATGTAGTGGAGACAGCGTTATTTAAAAACGATTTTATAATAATATATTCGGTGATGTCAATGCACATTTACACTCTGGGACTTGTTATACATAAGTGTTTCTGAGTCTGTCAGTTAAATCCCCTGTCTTTTTATTTAATCTCAGGCATTTTGAAAGGAGACACTCTTATTTGCCATGATGATTTTCAAGAAGTTTTGCCCGTAAATGTGAATGAAGTTGCGAATTTAATAAATGTACTCAACCTCTGTAGTATCGATATAGCCACATTCTTTGTAAGTCTGTTTTTGAGACCACAGACGTTGGTCAGAGAGATTACTTTCTTTGAAAAGAGTAGCAGGCACTGTGTGTTCGTCAGTCTGGCTATGTATGTAGTGAGAAAAGGATGAAAGCAGGGCTGCTATGTAGTGGAGACAGCGTTATTTAAAAACGATTTTATAATAATATATTCTGAAAAAAAGAATTTCAGGCAACGGGATGACGTAAATGCAAGAATGATAAAGCCAAATTTTAAGGTAATCCACTCTTTTCATATTTGTAACTGTGCAGTTTCTTATTGTTAGAACATTGTGTGTAGTTAAAGTTTGGTGTAGAAATTTTATAGTGAAGCTCATGGACTCGTCTGATAGTTGAACTAAATGTCGAGGAAGGCAATCATACCCAAGAAAGTTATTAAGAAATATTTTGCTAATTTGTCTAGGTGTGAGAACTTCTAGGAAAAGGTTTATTGTTGTCATGGCTTAATGAAACAAAGTTAAGCTTGGAGTTGCAGGTAGTGGGGAGCAGGCGTGGTAAATACGACGACAAATAATCACTCATACTCCCGTCACTTACTTTGAATACTTTTACTCTCGCAACGTATACACAATGCATGTAGCATAGAGCGCGCACTACAGAGAACTGATCTGGCAGAGATACAGTTGTTTTTGCTGCGCTAGAGGAGTGGTATTATTGGGGGTAGAGCCAGTGGTTCTACGTCCGTACAGAGTCTTTGTACTCTTTGAACAGTCGTTCCATGTCTTCATTTACATTCGTGACTGCAAACTCGCACAGTACATCTCGAGCTGTTCACGGGGAAGTACTTATATGAAAACTGGAGACATACTAAGTACGGTAAATGAAATCTGATTTTTGACAGTATCGTTATTATCCTAATAGTGACAGGTTGCAGAGCAGACGAGCGTTCCGTGCGCACAGGTAGGCCAATAAATTGAATTACCATCAAAGTTCATGTCCATAGTAAGGTACAGTGATTGTCAGAGTGTTTCTGTGAAAAGGTCATATCAGTTCAGAGGCTTAATATCAGAAGAAGATTTCAGTAAAATGGTATCTTGTGAATTTTCAAGCAATTTTAATAGAAAGTCAGATGGTTTAAATTTTTCGTTCCTTTGTTCTGTAAGTACAGTGACAGTTCTGGTACAGTGATTGTTTGCAAGGTTAAGATAAAGATTAGCAATATTCAGGGCCAAAATATCAATCTAAGTCATTTGTTTTGCAGTCAGATTGTTGTTGTTGTGGTCATCAGTCCGGAGACTGGTTTGATGCAGCTCTCCATGCTACTCTATCCTGTGCAAGCTTCTTCATCTCCCAGTACCTACTGCAACCTACATCCTTCTGACTCTGCTTAGTGTATTCATCTCTTGGTCTCCCTCTACGATTTTTACCCTCCACGCTGTCCTCCAATACTAAACTGGTGATCCCTTGATGCCTCAGAACATGTCCTACCAACCGATCCCTTCTTCTAGTCAAGTTGTGCCACAAACTTCTCTTCTCCCCAATCCTATTCAATATTTCCTCATTAGTTATGTGATCTACCCATCTAATCGTCAGCATTCTTCTGTAGCACCACATTTCGAAAGCTTCTATTCTCTTCTTGTCCAAACTATTTATCGTCCATGTTTCACTTCCATACATGGCTACACTCCATACAAATACTTTCAGAGACGACGTCCTGACACTTAAATCTATACTCGATGTTAACAAATTTCTCTTCTTCAGAAATACTTTCCCTGCCATTGCCCGTCTACATTTTATATCCTCTCTACTTCGGCCATTATCAGTTATTTTGCTCCCCAAATAGAAAAACTCCTTTACTACTTTAAGTGGCTCATTTCCTAATCTAATTCCCTCAGCATCACCCGATTTAATTCGACTACATTCCATTATCCTTGTTTTGCTTTTGTTGATGTTCATCTTATATCCTCCTTTCAAGACACTATCCATTCCGCTCAACTGCTCTTCCAAGTCCTTTGCTGTCTCTGACAGAATTACAATGTCATCGGCGAACCTCAAACTTTTTATTACTTCTCCATGGATTTTAATACCTACTCCGAATTTTTCATTTGTTTCCTTCACTGCTTGCTCAATATACAGATTGAATAACATCGGGGAGAAGCTACAACCCTGTCTCACTCCCTTCCCTGCCACTGCTTCCCTTTCATGTCCCTCGACTCTTGCCGGCGGCGGTGGTCTAGTGGTTCTGGCGCTGCAGTCCGGAACCGCGGGACTGCTACGGTCGCGTGTTCGAATCCTGCCTCGGGCATGGGTGTGTATGATGTCCTTAGGTTAGTTAGGTTTAAGTAGTTCTAAGTTCTAGGGGACTTATGACCTAAGATGTTGAGTCCCATAGTGCTCAGAGCCATTTGAACCCTCGAGTCTTATAACTGCCATCTGGTTTCTGTACAAATTATAAATAGCTTTTCGCTCCCTGTATTTTACCCCTGCCACCTTCATAATTTGAAAGAGAGTATTCCAGTCAACATTGTCAAAAGCTTTCTCTAAGTCTACAAATGCTAGAATCGTAGGTTTGCCTTTCCTTAATCTAGCTTCTAAGATAAGTCGTAGGGTCAGTATTGCCTCACGTGTTCCGATATTTCTACGGAATCCAAACTGATCCTCCCCGAGGTCGGCTTCTACCAGTTTTTCCTTTCGTCTGTATAGAATTCGTGTTAGTATTTTGCAGCAGTGACTTATTAAAGTGATAGTTCGGTAATTTTCACATCTGTCAACACCTGCTCTGCAGTCAGATAGCACATGCAAATTTAATTCAAAACAGATTGCTTTCTCGCAGACGAATTGTTCGATGCACCGGCTAGCCTGGATTTCGCATCGTCTAGCGTGAGCTCCACATACTGTATATCCATTCCAAATTAAATTCAAACACATTTCTGTTGTCCTGCACTGAGATATAAATATTTCGATAGCCAAATAAGTTTTATTCCATTCAGAATTAAATTTTAACACAGTCCTGTTGTCCTGCACTGAGATGTACATGTTTCGATAGCAAAATAAGTTTTATACCAAAGTGACACTTACAGACACGAGTTTAAGTTCTACAGTAAACCTTCAGTTTCCGCTCAGCCGATTGTGTTATGGATATGAAAGTGGACGCTTTTCCTTTGTAATTTATTTGCTCATTGCTTATCCCACTATAATGGTCATGGGATTCTATAGTGACTGTTACAGAAATGAGTCAAATTTTATTACCTCAGTAACGATTATTCAATATTGCCGTGATTCTGGGATTAATTCTCTGTCATTTCTAGTGATAATTATAAACCAAAGAACCCGATTTGTTTACACTAAGTGCCAGCTTCTCAACAGCCTCTCCGTACAAATGGCCGGCAACCTGTCGTGTCATGTCGTCACAAGAGTCTCGTAGAGGGTCATACGAGGTAAATTATCGTCCGCCCCATCTCGTCTTTGTCTTAAGAAAAAGTGAAATTCACTCAGTCCAGTCAGTGATCCATTACTTCCAATATCATTCGATGACGATGTTTCTGATTTGGTGCTGCAGCATGCGACTGGGTATGTCCGTGCGGCAGAACGCCTTCGTTTGCTTTGAATGGATCTGCGTAATTTTCGCATTTATCATTTTCCAACAGCGTAGCGAAGTCTTGTGTCTTTCTGAGAAGAGGCACTGCAGGGTGCCGTGATGACGTGTTTCGTCTAATAGGCGGAAGATTATTCTGCGGAAGGAATAGGAGAATGACTCATTGTTTTACCATTGTGACAAATGTCTCAAATATCATGGTGAATATATCAAAAACAGCCAACGCATTTGTGTGGTATCTGACCACACACTCTTCCTGATGTTCTGAATTTCGGTACTGTTAACTAAATACCGAGTTAGAAAGTTGCTACGAAAGCGAAGACAACTACATGACAGATTTAAACAAAGTCAAAGCCTAAGTGAAAAACAAGAACAGAGCAACACCAACCAAAACGGCCTTGCTGTGCTGGTATTGCGAACGGGTGAAAGCAAGGGGAAACTACAGCCGTAATTTTTCCCGAGGGCATGCAGCTTTACTGTATGGGTAAACGATGATGGAGTCCTCTTGAGTAAGAGGAGCAATGAGAGAAGCGTTCAGTGAGTTTAAAAGTAAAATTTTGCCAACCGATCTGACCAGAAACCCTAAGAATTTTCCGTGTCGTGTAAAGATCGCAAGCGATAGAAATCATCTATTCCGTCACTTAGTAATCATATTTTCATAGAAACAGAAGATGATAGAGAGAAGGGCGAACCTATTTTCAAGAAGGCTCGTATGACAGACGGATATAATTAAAGGCTTATATCACTGTCATCAACCTGTTGTAGAATTGTGAAACATGTTTTATGCTCAAGTATTTTGATACTTTTGAAGAAGAAAAATCTTCTTCATAAAAACCCGTACGAATTCCGCAAACGGTCATCTTGCTAAACTTAGCACAAACTGTTCGTCTGCGAGGTTCATAGCTCCTCAGGCATGGACGCCGTGGTTGATGCGTTCCGTGCCTTCACAAGGGCATTTAATACAGTTCTACCATTTCGTTTAAAACACGAGCTTACCGAGTATCGGACCAAGAGTGTGGCTGAATTCAGGACTTCCTTGGAGATAGAACTCAACACTTTGCTCTTAACAGAACAAAATCGACAAACTGAAAAACAATTTCGGGAGCATCTTAACAGAGTGTGATAGGACCATTACTGTGTACAATAAATATATATGATCCAGTGGGTACTGTTGGAAACTCCAAAATAGTATTCGCACGTGATGCGGTTGTCTACAAGAAGGTAGCGACGCCATAGTCGTGTCGAACTGCAAGAAGACGTGCAGAGGATCGATGATCGGTCCGGGAATTGACTCTGAACATTCATAAACGTCAAGTAGTGCGCATAAATACGCTACAAAGTCCACTTCAGTTCGATTAGGACATTGGTGACAAATCATTGCAAACTGCATCTACTCTAAAATACGTAGGAATAACGGTTCAGAATGACCTAAGGTAAAAAGACAACATAAAACAAACTGCAGGAAAGTAGATGCCAGTATGAGAATCATTGGAACAATTTTAAGGATTTCCAGAATGAGATTTCCACTCTGCAGCGGAGTGTGCGCTGATATGAAACATCCTGGCAGATTAAAACTGTGTGCCGGACCGAGACTCGAACTCGGGACCTTTACCTTTCGCGGGCAAGTGCTCTACCAACTGAGCCACTCACAGCTGTACATCTGCCAGTACCTCGTCTCCTACCTTCCAAACTCCGCGAAAGGCAAAGGTCCCGAGTTCGAGTCTCGATCCGGCACACAGTTTTAATCTGCCAGGAAGTTTCATATCAGCGCACTCTCCGCTGCAGAGTGAAAATCTCATTCTGGAAACATCCCCCAGGCTGTGGCTAAGCCACGTCTCCGCAATACCCTTTCTTTCAGGAGTGCTAGTTCTGCAAGGTTCGCAGGAGAGCTTCTGTAAAGTTTGGAAGGTAGGAGACGAGGCACTGGCAGAAGTAAACCTGTGAGGACGGGGCGTGAGTCGTGCTTGGGTAGCTCAGTTGGTAGAGCACTTGCCCGTAAAGGCAAAGGTCCCGAGTTCGAGTCTCGGTCCGGCACACAGTTTTAATCTGCCAGGAAGTTTCAGTTATAAGACTGATTCTTGCGTATTGCTCAGCGTTGTGCACCCAATGCTCAACAAAATCCAGTGTGAGTCGCTGCAAGACAGCCGTTGTGCATGACAGAGGGGGTCTGCTGTTGAAATTGTCAGAGAATATCTAGCGGGAGGAGTTGGGTAACGTATTACCTACTTCCACGCACTTCCGGTGAAATCACCACAAAGAGAAAATCAGAGAAATTGGAGCTAATACTGAAGTTCACCGACAAACATTCTTCCAGAAGGAAAGCGAGGGAACACTGGCTTTAACGTCCCGCCTACATCGAGATCATTAGAGACGTAGCACAAGTTCGGATTGTGTCAAGCATGGGGAAGGAAACCGGCCCTGTCTTTTCAAAGGAACCATGCTGGCATTAGTCGGAACGATTTAGGGCAATCACGGAAAAGCTAACTCTGGATGGAAGGACGCGTTTTTTAACCATCGCCCTCCAGAATGGGAGTCCAGCGTACTAACCACTTCGTCACATCGTTCAGGATCGTTCTTCCCACGCTCCATTCGCGAATGGAACAGGACAGGACGGATCAGTTAGTGTTATCACAAGTACCCTCCGCTGAACACCGTAAGGTGGCTCGCGGAGCATACACGTGGATGCAGAGAGAAGAAAACCTCATTTAACGCCACTCTGAGTATAGGCCTCCTCTCGCTGAGGTATTGGATGCTGCACAAAATGAAAGACGTTGGCTGGGGTGTTATTTCCGAAACAAGCTGTAAGCTGTGAGGAAAAGATCGTTTTGGCACTGGCGACTTTAACGCTGGCATCCCACCCAGTTATGCGACGCTCCCTGCCCTCCGAGAAACGTTTCCAGCAGTGTACACACCGAAGAGATGCTGTACTGCACTTAGGTGAGAAAAGTCATGGGAAATGCCTAATATAATGTCGGACCTCCATTTCCCCAGTGTAGTGCAGCAACCAGACGTGACATGGACTCAACAAATCTTTGGAAGTTCCCCGCAGAAATATCGACCCATGCTGGTTCTATATAGAGATGGGCAAAACTGTTCTTTTCAGAGATTGGATCAGAACTGTTCACTCCCTGAAATGAATTAGCTCTTTTTCATGACTCACCACTCATTTACAATAGAAAATAAATGGAAGGCACATTGCCCTTTAAACTTGGTTTATTCCAGTACTATACCTGTATTTTGATCTTATTTGATCCTATTTTGAAGTAACACAGATAATGAGTAAGAATTTTGTATTGTTTATTGAAATTTCCACGATATGACAAAGTTTTTGATTATTGATTTATTTTGCACTATCGTGGTTTTTTGGGTGATCGGAAAATGTTGTAACTTGAGATTTACATTAACAATATATTTGGCTATAATGTATTAAAATTTCATTAACCTCATACAAATACATCGCAAGCCATATATTTTTAAAGTGAACGTTTCCTTCCGAAGACGCCTAAAATCGCAAAATCCGTACCAGAATAAAAAAAATATATAAATTTGACTGTAAAACGAAAGTGCTGCATATCGCCTTACGCAGAATAAAACAAGGAAAATATTGGTGTATCACATTTTGCGATACGTTTATCGGTTCGCTCGTAATTAAAGCGTAAATTCGAGTGTCCATAATAAAAATCCTATAGTAAGAGGAGTCATCAGGAACCTAATCTAATCAGTTTAAACAAATAAAAATAAAATAAAAACAATTGATGTATACATAACATAATAATGTAATATACATAGCGGTATTACTACGAAGAACAATATCCAGTAGAGACGGACTCCGATGCAGAGGCGCTGAGTCGAGTAGGTCGAGCCGCGAGCTGTATTACTGCATGAGCTGAGACCGCAGAGACCAGCCGTGACACCTGAGTCGCTTTGCTCGACGCTCTGGCTAGAGTCGAGACGGTGGGGCGAGCGTTGAGCGGGCGAGTTCCGAGGGTGGGGGTAGTGGTGAACTCACCCGCTCCGAGACAAATCGTTCGTTCCCTTGCGAGCAGGTTTTTGCAAGTAGTTCCTATGTTATCCGCTAGGTGGCTCTCTGTCCTGTTGCTCGCATCAACTGCCCAGAGGGCAGGACGTGCGACTGAAACGATCGCCGACAGAGAGCGATGCGAAGTTACGCTTCGCCAGACACTGCAGGCGGCAGACGATGCACAGAGACGGCACGGCATATGTGAAACACAAAATCCAATGGGGGCACTGCACAATGCAGGCAGCCAAGGTAGAAGCAGGGCAGAGGCCGGCGCTGGCTGTGTTGTGTGGCGTGCACTGTGCTCTGACCAGTAGAGGCGCTGCTGATATGCTCCGTCTCTCTCTCTCTCTCTCTCTCTCTCTCTCTCTGCCATGGGAAACGTTGGAGCTACCGTTCTTTTTTTCTGAATCACTGATTGTTCACTCCTTTGAAAGATTGAACTCTATGAATTAGTTCAAGAGCGGATCCCCCATCTCTAGTTCTATAGCCGTCCATGATTGCAAAGGCGTTGCCGTCGCAGGATTTTGTGCACGGACTGACCTCTGGATTATGTCCCATAAAAGTTCGATGGGATTCCTGTCGGGCGATCTGGGTGGCCAAGCCATTCGCTCGAATTTTCCAGAATGTTCTTCAAACCAAATTAAATAATTGGTTGGTTGGTTGTTTTGGGGATGGAGACCAGACAGTGTGGTCATCGGTCTCATCGAATTAGGGAAGGATGGGGAAGGAAGTCGGCCGTGCTCTTTCAGAGGAACCATCCTGGCATTTGCCTGGAGTGATTTAGGGAAATCACGGAAAACCTAAATCAGGATGGCCAGACGCGGGATTGAACCGTCGTCCTCCCGAATGCGAGTCCAGTGTCTAACCACTGCGCCACCTCGCTCGGTTTTAAATAATTGTGGTTCGGTGAAATGACATTGTTGTTTGGGAACATGAAGTCTATGAAAGGCTGCAGAAGGTCTCCAAGTAACCGAAAATAACCATTTCCAGTCCATGATTGGTTCAGCTGGATCGAAGGACCAGTCCATTCCATGTGAACACAGCCGAAACCGTTATGGAGCCACCATCAGCTTGCATAGTGCCTTGTAGACAGCTTGGATCCATGGCTTCGTGGGGTCTGCGTTACACTCGAACACTACCATCAGCTCTACAAGCTGAAATCGGGATTCATCTGACTAGGACAAAGTTTCTTAGTAGTCTCGGGTTCAACCGATGCAGTCACGAGCCCAGGAGAGGCACTGCAGGCTGTGTCGTGCTGTTAACAAAGGCACTCGCGTCGTTCGTCTGTTGTCATAGCCCATTAACGTCAAATTTCGCCGCACTGGCCAACGGATACGTTCGTAGTATGCCCCACATTGATTTCTGCGGTTATTTTACATAGTTTTCCTTGTCTGTTGGGACTGACAACCGTGCGCAAACGCAACTGCTCCGTCTTTTAAGTTAAGGCCGTCGGCCGTAGCGTATCCGTGGCGATAGGTAATACCCGAGATTTGGCCCACTCTTGACAATGTAGATCTAAGAATACTGAACTGCCTAACGATTTCCTAATTGAATGTCCCATGCGTCTCACTCCAACTACCACTCCACGTTTGAAGTGTTAATTGCTGCCGTGCGGCGTTCATCACGTCGGAAACCTTTTCACATGAATCACCTGAATACAAATGACAGCTTCGCCAATGTATAGCCCTTTTGTACCTTTTGCACAGCATACTCTCCCATCTGTATATATCGCAATCCCATGACTTTTGTCACCTCAGCATTACGTGCTGATTCTAGAGAATAAGAACAGACACGCATCAAGGATTATAGGCATTTCACCGCAAATGACCTAAAATATCTTTATCCAGTTAAATTAGAGGGCAAATGAGGTTAAGGAGCGTGGCTCTTATCTGTCAAGTCAGCAGCAGCTACCAATAGAAGTTACCGATCTGATGCATCTGTCAGACAGGGAAAAAATTACTATTTAATTCTTCAATTAGAATACTCCCGAAAAAATTAAATGACAGGAAAAACTAGCAAAAATTTAAAAATCATATCAGTTTCAAGACTGCTTGTCTTATGTGTAAACTCCTAAGCAGAAAAAAACACCAAAAATGGCTGCACGCTTAAGCCACTTCACGGTGTGTGACGGAGAGAACTTCTGCCACCACTTACTGATGTCCCACTCGATAATGGCGCGTGGAAAGAATGATTGTCCGTGAACATTCGTATTGGCTGTAATCTCTCAAATTTTCTCGTTGTGGTTGTTACTCGTGATGTATGTTGAAGGAAGCAATATGTTGGCCTTCTCTTCCCGAAAAGAGCTCGCTCGAAGTTTCACCAGTAAACCTATCCGTAACGCACAGCGGCTCTCCTGGTACACCTAGCAATGGAGTTCCTTGAGAATCTCGGTACCCTCTCGCACGACTAATCGATCCCGTGACGAAAGGCGTCGCTGCTCGTTGGATTTTTTCTAATCTCTTCCATCAGTCCTACTCGGTAAGAATCCCATATTGATGAAAAAACTCAAGAATAGGTCGAACAAGCGCCTTATAAGCCACTTCTTTTATAAACTAGTTACATTTCCTCATGATTGTTCCAATGAATCTCAGCGTCGCATCTGCTTTTTCTACTGTTTATTTTATCTGGTCATTCCACTTCACGTCATTCTGGATAGTTACTCCTCGATATTCTACGGCAGATGCTGTTTCCAGCAGTTTCTCATCAATTGTGTAATTGTACAGTAGTAGCTTTCTTTTCCTAGGTATGCGAAAAATGTTGCATTTACTTACGCTCAGGATCAATTGTCAGAGCCTGCACCATTCATCAATCCTCTACAGATCGTTCTGCTGATCGATCCTGTCATCTGGCGTTGCTGCTTTGTTATAGACAGGCGCATCATTTGCTAACCGTCTTGAAACGTATCCTACGGTTTCTAGTAGATCATTTATATACTCTGTAAACAATAACGGTCCTATCACACTTCCTTGGGATACTCTAAAAATCACCTTTGCATCTGTCGATGTTTACCGTTAATGACGACGGGTTGAGTTCTATCTGAAAAAAAGTCTTGAATCCAATCCCTTATCTGGTCCGACATTCCGTAGGCTTGCATATTTTCACCAGACGGCAGTCCGGGATAGTGTCAAATTCCTTCCTGAAGTCAAGGACGAGGCCCCAACCTGAGTGCCGTTGTCTGCAGCGCTATAGATCTCATGGAGGAACAGAGAGAGCTGAGGATCGTAAGAGCAGTATTTGCGGAATCCCTTTCCAAAAACGTCATAATTCTTCAGCATAAAACATGTACCATAATTCGACAACAAACTGACGTCAACAATGTAGGTATGCAATTCTGTGCACCTGTCCCAAGTCCCTTCCTGAAAACAGCAATCAGCTGTGCTTTTTTCCAGTCGCTAGGCACCCTTCATTGTCGATCTACGATAAACTGCTTCTAGAAGGGGAGCAAGTTCTTCCGCATAATCTTTGTAGAAGTTACACTCCTGGAAATTGAAATAAGAACACCGTCAATTCATTGTCCCAGGAAGGGGAAACTTTATTGACACATCCCTGGGGTCAGATACATCACATGATCACACTGACAGAACCACAGGCACATAGACACAGGCAACAGAGCATGCACAATGTCGGCACTAGTACAGTGTATATCCACCTTTCGCAGCAATGCAGGCTGCTATTCTCCCATGGAGACGATCGTAGAGATGCTGGATGTAGTCCTGTGGAACGGCTTCGCTTCATCCAGTCCCAAACATGCTCAATGGGGGACAGATCCGGAGATCTTGCTGGCCAGGGTAGTTGACTTACACCTTCTAGAGCACGTTGGGTGGCACGGGATACATGCGGACGTGCATTGTCCTGTTGGAACAGCAAGTTCCCTTGCCGGTCTAGGAATGGTAGAACGATGGGTTCGATGACGGTTTGGATGTACCGTGCACTATTCAGTGTCCCCTCGACGATCACCAGTGGTGTACGGCCAGTGTAGGAGATCGCTCCCCACACCATGATGCCGGGTGTTGGCCCTGTGTGCCTCGGTCGTATGCAGTCCTGATTGTGGCGCTCACCTGCACGGCGCCAAACACGCATACGACCATCATTGGCACCAAGGCAGAAGGGACTCTCATCGCTGAAGACGACACGTCTCCATTCGTCCCTCCATTCACGCCTGTCGCGACACCACTGGAGGCGGGCTGCACGATGTTGGGGCGTGAGCGGAAGACGGCCTAACGGTGTGCGGGACCGTAGCCCAGCTTCATGGAGACGGTTGCGAATGGTCCTCGCCGATACCCCAGGAGCAACAGTGTCCCTAATTTGCTGGGAAGTGGCGGTGCGGTCCCCTACGGCACTGCGTAGGATCCTACGGTCTTGGCGTGCATCCGTGCGTCGCTGCGGTCCGGTCCCCGGTCGACGGGCACGTGCACCTTCCGCCGACCACTGGCGACACCATCGATGTACTGTGGAGACCTCACGCCCCACGTGTTGAGCAATTCGGCTGTACGTCCACCCGGCCTCCCGCATGCCCACTATACGCCCTCGCTCAAAGTCCGTCAGCTGCACATACGGTTCACGTCCACGCTGTCGCGGCATGCTACCAGTGTTAAAGACTGCGATGGAGCTCCGTATGCCACGGCAAACTGGCTGACACTGACGGCGGCGGTGCACAAATGCTGCGCAGCTAGCGCCATTCGACGGCCAACACCGCGGTTCCTGGTGTGTCCGCTGTGCCGTGCGTGTGATCATTGCTTGTACAGCCCTCTCGCAGTGTCCGGAGCAAGTATGGTGGGTCTGACACACCGGTGTCAATGTGTTCTTTTTTCCATTTCCAGGAGTGTATATGTATCTCATCTGGTCCTGATATCTTTCCACTACTAAGCGATTATAGTCGCTTTTCTGTTCCGCAGTCAGTTATCTCAATATCTATCATTTAAACGTTAGTGAAGTGGTTCAAAGGAGGGACTGTGTTACGACCTTCCGCGAAGAAACAATTTCGGAAGACTGAATTCAGTATTTTGGCCTTCTCTCTCTTATCTCCCGTTTCGGTGCCAGTACAGTCTCCGAGTGAATGAACAGATAATTTCGAACCGCTTACTGATTTTGTCTTACGGCCAAAACCTCTTAAAGTTTTTGCTCAGACCGGTAGACAAAATTTTACTCTCATTGAACTATCTCAACAGGCCCACTTGGGGACTCGTAACATCCGCTTGCAATAACACGACACAGTCCTTGGCAAGACCATGACATTTCATTCAGAGCTTTTACGTTTAAAATCTTTAAAAATAAGACCACTAAATGATTGCTGCATGACTCAGTTACATGTGCCTAGGAAATTTCGAAGAAAACGCTGACGTAAATACCCTTCTCCACTCTATCAGATCTATGAATGCGATACCGTGTTGAAAGCTAGCAAATGGAGCCAGTTTTCGCACTTGATGTTCAAACAACCATAAACGTGACACTGAGCGCTTTTAATAAGCTAATGACGCCATCAGGGAGAGCTGTCAATCATTCAGTGCTAATGCGGATGTCGGATGAGAGGTAAACGCTGCAGCGGTTGTGTTTTAAGCGACCGCAGAAGCTGCGCAGAGTGCAGCTAAGTGCTCCAAGCGGTTGCAGTGAGAAACTAAGGCTTTCGCAGACTACGTTTCAGGGTCTTCTCTAAGGACACACGCTAAGAAAAGCAACACTCAGGCTGAGGGAGGTTGGTTAATTAGTTATTCACTTAGTTAGTTACATGTTCCATGGATCATTTGAACACATTTTTATCAAAATTATGTGGGATGAGTCTTTTTACAGTACATGTATGAATCATTAGTGTTTTAGTCCTACTCATGCAGTTAAAAACAATTTTTTTAGGATACCAGTTTTTAAAGAGAAGTTCGTCCATGGAATAGAAAAAAATTGTTCAAGAGAAATGATTTTAGGTTAGATGTAAAACATGTGCCTTGCTACTTGTCAGACATATTCCGTTATTGGACAAATGATCATAAATTTTTGTTGCCGCATTTTTAACGCCTTTATAAGACACCAGCAGCTTTAATAATGGATAATACAGGCCATTTTTCCTCTAGTGTTGTAAGTATGGCCATCACCGTTCTTCTGAAGTTGTAATGGATTATGTCTGACGAATTTCATTAGCGAATACATTTATTGTGGCGGCGCAGCTGAAATGCCTCGCTCTTTAAAGGGGTACCTACATGACGTCCATGTTATTCTTACTGCTCGCTTTTGTCCAATCAGAACTTACTCTGTAAGTGGTAAGATACCCTAGAACATAATTTCATAAATATCAGAAGAGTAATTCGTTCGTTTCCAAGACTAGCAATTATAGAAAGAGCAAAAGTAACCGAATTTAACCGTTTAAGAATTTCAGTAATATGCTTCATCCAGTTCAAGCTTTCATCAATATCTACATCCAGAAATTTGGAGCATTCTGCCTTATTTACCCTTATTTACTGACTCCTGTTCATGTACTACATCAATTGTTGTTATGACTATTTGCTGTAAAGAACTGAATACAGTGTGTTTTTGCAAAACTTAGTGAGGGCGCTTTTTCAGAGGACCACTTGATAATTCTTTGAAAAACATTATTAACAATCTCTTCTGCTGATTTATCTCTAATGGAATTTGTTATAACACTAGTATTGTCTACTAATTACCAACTGTGCTTGTTGAATGTTAAGTGGAAAACCATATATACAACCAGAACTGAGCTCTGTTTGTTATTTCTCCCCAATCGCTAATTTTTTTTACCCATTTAACAATGTTTGAATGATTTAGCACAACTTTTTGCATTCCGTTTGATTCAAACCAGCTGTGTGCAAAGCCAAAAAATTTGAATTTTTCTGAGAGTGCAACATGATCTACACAATCAAATGTCGTAGAAAGATCACAAAAAATACCAACTGGCAATATTTTACTATTTGAGGCTTGTAATGAGTTGATACTCATGTATAAATAGCATTCCCAGTCGAGCAGTCCGTTTGAAATACGAACAGTGATGTGCTAAGTAAATTGTTTCTGCTTAAATGTGAGACTACACTTGAGTAACTTAATTTTTCGAATGTATTGGAAAAAGATATCAGTAAGAAAGTGAGGCGACAATTATTTATGTCTTTCTTGTCGCCCTTCTTATGAAAGGTTTTAACAATTGCACATTTTAATCTGCGTGGAAAAGTTTACTGCGCCATTGATGCTTTACACGTTTCACTAAGGACGTTACTCACTAAGTTAGGATAACATTCCAGATTTCTGCTTGAAGTTCCATCAATACCAGAATTTTTAGAATTCTGTTAATTTCAGTTCAGGATGCTTGTGTTACTTCCAGGTGCTTCGAGTTTTATGGAATGGCTTTTTTAATATATTCTCTTCCTTCTTCAACTGAACCATTAAGCCCTATTTTTGCTGCATCACAGCTGGAAAAGTGTATCGACTTCTAACTACGCTAACAAAAATCATCAAGAGGTTTATTATTAATTTACGTCCCTTCCCCTCCGTTCTACCATTGGCTGTTGTTGTTGTTGTGGTCTTCAGTCCTGAGACTGGTTTGATGTAGCTCTCCATGCTACCCTATCCTGTGCAAGCTTCTTCATCTCCCAGTACTTACTGCAACCCACATCCTTCTCAATCTGCTTAGCGTATTCATCTCTTGGTCTCCCTCTACGATTTTTACCCTCCACGCTGCCCTCCAATGCTAAATTTGTGATCCCTTGATACCTCAGAACATGTCCTACTAACCGGTCCCTTCTTTTTGTCGAGTTGTACCACATACTGCTCTTCTCCCCAATTCTATTCAGCACCGCCTCATTAGTTATGTGATCTACCCATCTAATCTTCAGCATTCTTCTGTAGCACCACATTTCGAAAGCTTCTATTCTCTTCTTGTCCAAACTATTTATCGTCCATGTTTCACTTCCATACATGGCTACACTCCATACAAATACTTTCAGAAACGACTTCCTGACACTAAAATCTATACTGCATGTTAACAAATTTCTCTTCTTCAGAAACGCTTTCCTTGCCATTGCCAGTTTACATTTTATATCCTCTCTACTTCGACCACCATCAGTTATTTTGCTCCCCAAATAGCAAAACTCCTTTACTACTTTAAGGGTCTCATTTCCTAATCTAATTCCCTCAGCATCACCCGACTTAATTCGACCACATTCCATTATCCTCGTTTTTCTTTTGTTGATGTTCATCTTATATCCTCCTTTCAAGACACTGTCCACTACGTTCAACTGCTCTTCCAAGTCCTTTGCTGTCTCTGATAGAATTACAATGTCATCGGCGAACTTCAATGTATTTATTTCTTCTCCATGGATTTTAATACCTACTCCGAATTTTTCCTTTGTTTCCTTTACTGCTTGCTCAATATACAGATTGAATAACATCGAGGAGAGGCTACAACCCTGTCTCACTCCCTTCCCAACTACTGCCTCCCTTTCATGCCCCTCGACTCTTATAACTGCCATCTGGTTTCTGTACAAATTGTAAATAACCTTTCGCTCCGTGTATTTTACCCCTACCACCTTTAGAATTTGAAAGAGAGTATTCCAGTCAACATTGTCAAAAGCTTTCTCTACGTCTACAAATGCTAGAAACGTAGGTTTGCCTTTCCTTAATCTTTCTTCTAAGATAAGTCGTAAGGTCAGTATTCCCTCACGTGTTCCAACATTTCTACGGAATCCAAACTGATCTTCCCCGAGGTCGGCTTCTACCAGTTTTTCCATTCGTCTGTAAAGAATACGCGTTAGTATTTGGCAGCTGTGACTTATTAAACTGATAGTTCGGTAATTTTCACATCTGTCAACACCTGCTTTCTTTGGGATTGGAATTATTATATTCTTCTTGAAGTCTGAGGGTATTTCGCCTGTCTCATACATCTTGCTCACCGGATGGTAGAGTTTTGTCAGGACTGGCTCTCCCAAGGCCGTCAGTAGTTCTAATGAAATGTTGTCTACTCCCGGGGCCTTGTTTCGACTCAGGTCTTTCAGTGCTCTGTCAAACTCATCACGCAGTATCATATCTGCCATTTCATCTTCATCTACATACTCTTCCATTTTCATAATATTATCCTCAAGTACATCGCCCTTATATAGACCCTCTATATACTCCTTCCACCTTTCTGCTTTCCCTTCTTTGCTTAGAACTGGGTTTCCGTCTGAGCTCTTGATATTCATTTTCCTGTAGGGAGTGTCTATCTTACCCTTAGTGCGATAAGCCTCTAAATCCTTAAATTTGTCCTCTAGCCATCCCTGCTTAGCCATTTTGCACTTCCTGTCGATCTCATTTTTGAGACGTTTGTATTCCTTTTTGCCTGCTTCATTTACTGCATTTTTATATTTTCTCCTTTCATCAATTAAATTCAATATTTCTTCTGTTACCCGAGGATTTCTACTAGCCCTCGTCTTTTTACCTACTTTATCCTCTGCTGCCTTCACTATTTCATTCCTCAAAGCTACCCATTCTTCTTCTACTGTATTTCTTTTCCCCATTCCTGTCAACTGTTCCCTTATGCTCTCCCTAAAACTCTGTACAACCTCTAGTTCTTTCAGTTATCCAGGTCCCATCTCCTTAAATTCCCACCTTTTTGCAGTTTCTTCAGTTTTAATCTACAGTTCATAACCAATAGATTGTGGTCAGAGTCCACATCTGCACCTGGAAATGTCTTACAATTTAAAACCTGGTTCCTAAATCTCTGTCTTACCATTATATAATCTATCTGATACCTTCTAGTATCTCCAGGATTCTTCCATGTATACAACCTTCTTTCATGATTCTTGAACCAAGTGTTAGCTATGATTAAGTTATGCTCTGTGCAAAACTCTACCAGGCGGCTTCCTCTTTCATTTCTCAGCCCCAATCCATATTCACCTACTATGTTTCCTTCTCTCCCTTTTTCTACTCTCGAATTCCAGTCACCCATGACTATTAAACTTTAGTCTCCCTTCACTACCTGAATAAGTTCTTTTATCTCATCATACATTTCTTCAATTTCTTCGTCATCTGCAGAGCTAGTTGGCATATAAACTTGTACTACAGTAGTAGGCGTGGGCTTTGTGTCTATCTTGGCCACAATAATGCGTTCACTATGCTGTTTGTAGTAGCTTACCCGCAAACCTATTTTTTTATTCATTATTAAACCTACTCCTGCATTACCCCTATTTGATTTTGTGTTTATAACCCTGTATTCACCTGACCAAAAGTCATGTTCCTTCTGCCACCGGACTTCGCTAATTCCCACTATATCTAACTAAATTATCCATTTCCCTTTTTAAATTTTCTAATCTACCTGCCCGGTTAAGGGATCTGACGTTCCACGATCCGATCCGTAGAACGCGTTTTCTTTTTCCTGATAACGACGTCCTCCTGAGTAGTCCCCGCTCGGAGATCCGAATGGGGGACTATTTTACCTCCAGAATATTTTACCCAAGAGGACGCCATCATCATTTATCCATACAGTAAAGCTGCATGGCCTCGGTAAAAATTACGGCTATAGTTTCCCCTTGCTTTCAGCCGTTCGCAGTACCAGCACAGCAAGGCCGTTTTGGTTAATGTTGCAAGGCCAGATCAGTCATCATGCAGACTGTTGCCCCTGCAACTACTGAAAAGGCTGCTGCCCCTCTTCAGGAACCACACGTCTGTCTGACCTCTCAACAGATACCCCTCCGTTGTGGTTGCACCTACAGTACGGCCATCTGTATCGCTGAGGCACGCAAGCCCTCCCCACCAACGGCAAGGTCCATGGTTCATGGGGAAGACCACTGGCTACAGAGAGATAATTACTGTACAAAGGCTTCGGTCAATGTCTTCCTTTTCTCCTCTCCATCATTTTCTCCTTTTTCTTAGCTTCACACTATGGGCAAAGGACTGTCCCAGCTTAATGCAGAGAGCTGTTCCCACATATTCCGTGGTCTTCAACGTGTCTTCGTCCACAAGTTGTGTATTCTTGTAGTTGCTCGGGATGCCTTCCCTCGTCTGTTTGTATAATCTTTTCATTTCTTCTATTTTTGGACTCACAAGTAATTAGCTGCACCGAAACTT
This sequence comes from Schistocerca cancellata, assembly GCF_023864275.1. NCBI lineage: Eukaryota > Metazoa > Arthropoda > Insecta > Orthoptera > Acrididae > Schistocerca > Schistocerca cancellata. The sequence goes on along the minus strand of NC_064631.1, from coordinate 596,833,372 downwards.
CTACACGTGTGGGGCGATCAATCATACACAATAAACACTCGATAGTCTTGGCTGTCTATATATTATGGGATAGATTTCGTTAGTTCTATTTTAACTCTGTGCTTTAGTTATCAACAACGAAATATTCTGCCATTTGGCATGTGTGATTCGTAGAGTTTAACCATATGATGCATGGGATCTTGGAATCGCATCATCAATATTCTGTTTTTGTTCTAGTTTTCACAAAATTTAATTATGCTCTTATTTCGTTACTGCTTATATCATTCAACTTAGAGCTTTTTTTGGCTTCTATTAGAAGTCTCATTTCCGCTCTCTGGATATGGTTCAAGTCCCGCTGTTAAGAGGGCCGACGTCTCATTGCCATATGTCAGATTCGCTATTGTTGTCAGTTGTCACTATTTTATGATTTTTATGTTCTTCAATCTTTCCTCGTCCTGTTGTTCTACCTGTGGTCATTTACAGATTCGTAAGCTGGAAGCGTAGGGCCCACGTCTCATTCCCATATGTCAGAATCGCTATTGTTGTCTGTTGTCACTATTTTATAATTTTTATGTTCCTCAATCTTTCCTCGTCTTGTTGTTCTAGCTATGGTCATTTACAGATTTGTAAGCTGGAAGCGTGTACCTTTATATCTACATTTCTATCCTTGTCGTAACTTGTAATAACTTTCACTTACCAAAAGTGTATCATCTATTCAGTGGAATTCCCCCGAATAAATCTCTTTCAACGAACAGTATATTTACCTTGAAAATGATTATTTTGGGTTTGGACAGATCATTCAAGGTCGCACTCTCCTGCAATCTGTTCTGATTTTTACATAAATCATTGAACGTGAAAACGTATGAAAGGATGTTTACTACTGTGTTATCATTTTTTATTCCATAGATTACCCCTTTCTTGCATTGTTTTACGACAGCCGCCAATGATATTTCTATAAGATGTAAGCAGAAAAGGTAGATAATAATTGTAGGCATCATCACTTTATAGTCGGCATTAAATAATTTCCTTTAAATAATTTTATCTACTGATTTAAATATAATACGTCCAGTTTAGCAGTGAGTAGCGGAGTACACACAGAACAGTTCAAACAATCGTTTGTAAGCGAACACCTCTGAATGATTTATCCAGTTGTCTTATTCAGATTCTTTTTTTTTTCCTGAAGGCCGTACAGCCATCTCTCAGTGTTTTAGAAAATTCTGAAAGTATCTAGGATTTTACATGGTAAGATTACATTTATTTAAAAACTTCATAATTAGCTTTAAAATTACCATATTACTTAGATGATGGTGAGATGCTGGTTGGTAACAATTGAGACATCTGGTTAACTGTTGTATGAAATCAGTTTGCTGAAACTTCCTGGCAGATTAAAACTGTGTGCCCGACCGAGACTCGAACTCGGGACCTTTGCCTTTCGCGGGCAAGTGCTCTACCAACTGAGCTACCGAAGCACGACTCACAGCCGGTCCTCACAGCTTCGCATCTGCCAGTACCTCGTCTCCTACCTTCCAAACTTTGCAGAAGCTCTCCTGCGAACCTTGCAGAACTAGCTCTCCTGAAAGAAAGGATACTGCGGAGACATGGCTTAGCCACAGCCTGGGGGACGTTTCCAGAATGAGATTTCCACTCTGCAGCAGAGAGCTTCTGTAAAGTTTGGAAGGTAGGAGACGAGATACTGGCAGAAGTGAAGCTGTGAGGACCGGCCGTGAGTCGTGCTTTGGTAGCTCAGTTGGTAGAGCACTTCCCGCGAAAGGCAAAGGTACCGAGTTCGAGTCTCGGTCGGGCACACAGTTTTAATCTGCTAGGAAGTTTCATATCAGCGCACACTCCGCTGCAGAGTGGAAATCTCATTCTGGAATCAGTTTGATGGTTTGCGTAACAGTTTACATTCGAAAAAAAAAAAAAAGAGTTTATCGCCTGCCGTTATTCTATCACATTCGCAACTAAGACCACCCCAAGCGTGTATTTGGTGAAGATGGCTGCATAGTAATCCATGATTAACTCTCGTGCGAATTATAGAACTTTAAACTTCTTATTCGCCTTAATGGTGTGGAGCTAGGGCTTCGAGGAAATGTTTGGCAGTCTTTGTCCGTAATATTTCCTTTAACTGCGTACTGTTGACTGATAATCATCTTCCCATCTTCCATAGGCGCCTTGTTCTTCTTTATAGAGTACTCTTCCGGTCTGATGGCGGAGGTTTTAAATGTGCCGTTTTTCAGCAGCGCTCTTCACTAACAAAGAGACCGTATGAACTTCCTCTCACCAATTTGATTGATACTGAGAGGATGTATAGGCCACAACTGGAAGTTCAAAATATGTAAACAAGAAGATGCAACTCTCAACAGTTTTCGGGAAAATCAAGTTGAACATTCACAGGCCCGCCGATATCCATGGAGGCCGCTGCCGAGCGAGTAAGCTCATATTTATGAGGTCCCGGGATCGAATCTTCCTGCGAGTACTACTTTTCTTGTGAGCTGTCTGCACCAGTATCCCATGATAAGCTTCACGATAGGTGGTATACCATGAAATTCCGTTACGACAGTAAACTATTTCTGAATGTAAAATAAGTTTGTTTTCCAGTGCACACACTGAATAACTAACACATGCAACAACTTGTCGTTCATTATATGTGCTGTATTTCACAATAACGATTGTTTTTGTGTTTCTAAGATCAGTATCATCCTGGTTCGTGCAGTGTTCCACAGGTTATGCGTTATACTTGTCACAAGTGTAGATACAATAATATAAATGAAATGACTATACAGATTTGACTGAAAGTTTTCGTGTATACTTTTTGGTATTTCCTAATCTCCTTAGGAAAAACAAATTGTTCCCTCTCACACTTTTTTAGGATAAAGACTATGCGACTAAGAAATAAATTATTAACTATTGATAAATTTGCACGGTCGTAATAAATCTCTTGTTAGAATTACGAGGAATGGAAAAAAAAACTGTTGATAGCAAGATTCGATGCCAATTATGAGACTCCCTAAATAGCAGCGGCCATATAAAGTATAAAAGCACACTTAAAATTTTTAAATAATATTTTCTAGGAAACGGTTGAGAGTTGCGGATTGTTGTTTACTTACGCTGAAGTCCTAGATGGCCCTACGCACCACGTCGATATGAGTCAAATCTGTGAGGGGAAGTTCATACCATCCCCTTGTAAGTTGTCGACTATTTCATTATATTTAATGTAAGCGAGAATCTTGAGCTACATAAACTTTACCTTCTTCCCAAGATTTTCGTTTTTTTTTTTTGGTGGCTTACCAGTGGATTAGTTTCCTTGAGAAGGGCCGGTGTCTGCATGTAGTGGCGTAAAGTGGCAGGGTGACTGGGCAAATCAGTGAGGCTAGGGGCCCACACGTGGTTTTATCAGATTTGAGCACTCCGGACATAACGTCAGTTCCGCCTGGAAGCGCGCACAAGGGTATATTTATACTGTTCACGTTCACGTACTTGCAGCTAGCGCCAACTAATATGAATACAGAAAAGCACGGCATATCACGTTAAACATAGACGATTCTGTTGATGTCCAGATATGCTCTGGAGATAATTTTTGTGGGCCAGTATAGTGTCTAGCAGATTTGCTTAATTTAAAAGTAGTAAATCATTAATACATTTTACAGTTTTTTTTCACACAAAAGAGATTGGTCTATCAACATGTAGCACTTATCAATGGGCAGATGCTTTATATCGTAATTAATTAACCTATGAGAGACTTCCAATAGAAATTTTGATTAAAATCGGCATATCATTTATCCTGGATAGCCACAGTAACAGCAAGGCTGTATGTGTCGGCACATGTGACCACACACCACCTACAACGTTCAGTTTGTAAGATATAGATTTTTAGTTGTCACTGTTAACTAACTTTTTATAAATCCCATAGATTTTCGTGTAATTCGAACTTGACTAGGGCTGCATTAATTCTCAGTGGAAACACCAGGCAAATTCCTATAAGAGACAGGTGCCATACATGTCTGTACTGTAGTTAGTGAAGGCACATAGACCATGAACTATTTTGATTACTGTTGCTAAAATTTTCAGTTGTTTAAAATTAATTTGTGGGCACATAGAAAAAAGTAAAAGATATAAGTTTTGTTTAGATTTTGAGCGCACATCAAATGATGCATTCAAATGTTTAATTGCATTTGTTTACAAATAGTTGTAAGAGAGGCTCTTGATGGCATGCTGTCATTAAGTGGCGTAAAGGCTTGGTTATTCTGGGCAGTGGTGTACTGAGGGCTCCAGACAGTAGCGACCATCTCACTCTTTCCCATGGTTTAGGTCGGGTTGGTAGAGGCAAGACCTCCGCCAGTCTGAGTGGTGATCTCGCCGCATGCTTCTCGGTGCTCGTCGGTCACGACACTTCGAAATATTTCGCGTCAGTTCAGTGGGGACTTAGAGATATTCTGCAGCGATCAGGACTCTGTTTTATTTCTGCCAGATGCTCAGCAGAACTAGTATTTCTGCGAGTGAAGCCTATTTGGTCTTTGAGCTATTTGCGCTAAGTCTGTTTTTGACTCATTTCGTCACTGGATTATTTTTGTCATTGATCGGTGTTTAAGATTGCTGCATTATCTGCTATTAGAAACCATTTTTCTTAGTGTGGCGTATGACATCACTTAATTTTAGCTGTGAACACTTCCCGTGTTTTCCAGCTATTTTATTTATTTTATCTGTGTAGTGCGTTTGCCAGCCACTATTCCAGGGGCTCGAGCTAAACTTCAACTCACTTAACTGCATAGAGTTTATCACCAGAATGTGATTATTTTAAATCTGATTAGTATATCAAACACAGTTTTATTTCAAGAATGAGATTTTCACTCTGTAGCGGAGTGTGCGCTGATATGAAACTTCCTGGCAGATTAAAACTGTGTGCCGGACCGAGACTCGAACTCAGGACCTTTGCCTTTCGCCGACAAGTGCTCTACTCCGCTGCAGAGTGAAAATCTCATTCTGGGAACATCCCCCAGGCTGTGGCTAAGCCATGTTTCCGCAATATCCTTTCTCTCAGGAGTGTTAGTTCTGCAAGGTTCGCAGGAGAGTTTCTGTAAAGTTTGGAAGGCAGGAGACGAGGTACTGGCAGAAGTAAAGCTGTGAGGACGGAACGTGAGTCGTGCTTGGGTAGCTCATTTCGAAAATCAACATTACGATTCAACTTCTGCAACGAATACGCACGACCAAAGGCCTTGGAAGTGGAACGCTTCCTACGCGACGTTGCTAAGATCCCAGCTTCCGACATCTTGGGCATCCATTTGTCCATATTAAGCAGTACGGTGTACGTCAAAGTCGTCAATGACGCGGCATGTGAAAGAATACTTCGTGACACCAACCATGGATTACGCTTTGGCACGCCGACGGCAATGTCGGAGCGGTCACTGTCGACCATGCCGGCTTAGGAATGCGCACCATATGAGTTTTCGAACTCCCGTTCGAGGTTCCGGCGGAAGACGTTATCGCGGCTTTCCGTCCCTATGGCACTGTACATGGCTACACTGCCGAACGCTGGGCGCAATTCCAAACGTACCCCGTTCTTAACGGTGTACGGCAGATCACCATCGACCTCCATCGCCACGTGCCATCTTACCCGCAAATTAGCGGGTGCCGCGCGGTTGTCATATACGACGGCCAACCCGAGACCTGTTCCTGGTGCGGCAAAGAAGGCCACCTCAGATCTGAGTGTCTTCAGCGACGAATCACTCAATTGCCAGCCGCTACCGTGGCACCCCCGGCTCCGACGACGGTTTTACCGATCACCTACGCATCGGCGCTCTCTTCTCCTCCCACCGGCCGCCGCCCGTCGGATCATGTACCGGTGACGCTTCCAGCTGCTACGGATACCACCGGGGTCGAAACGTCGCGCTCAAAGCCTGACGCTACTCCGGCGCCACTACCAACAGCGACGACTTCCGACACCCACCCGCCTGAACATATGGACGCCCCTTCATTTGACGTTCCCGCGACGGCCTTCCTCTCAGAGCGACGCGACCCCCTTCCGTCTTCCGACACGGAGGGACGAACCCGCAAACAACGTTCACCTAAGAGGCGCAAGAGGAGGCGCCGTACGGTCTCGGAACGAGACGGATCACCTCCCCCTGATGCTCCAGAGGCCGCCCGACCCGACGAGGCCTCGGAGAACCTACACGACGATACGAATGACGACAACATGACGCCGACTGTGGCTGTGTCGATGCCTACTCTACCGGCTCGCCCAGGTGCTCCTGAACCAATGGACTCCACCGTTGCGACTGCCGCCGAGACGTCCTCCGCCCCTACGACCGAAGTGGAACCTACGACCATCAGAACGACAGCGCCTTCAATGGTGTGGAGTGAGGATGTCGATGAGGACCCGGACCACACGCTGGGGACAGAGTTACCCCAGACGGGAGCATCGCTACGCCGCTGATAACGCCGTCAGGTGGCGTACGGCACGACTCGCCGTTGCCTCGCCCTTCTTCATCCTCCGCCGGAGGAGTTCCCCTCCACGGCGGGGTACGGCTCCAAACCTACCGAGTAGCGACGATCAACACTAACACCATTAGCTCACCCGTGAAACTTCAACTGCTGCGAGAGATGATATGGGCGTCGGACGTCGATATCGCACTACTACAGGAAGTACACTTGGCCACACTTCCAGACGTCGCGGGATATAACACTTATCCTTCTCCTGGTGACCACCTGGGACGCGGCGTAGCCATCTACGCCAGAGAAGGCATTCCAGTGGCTGATATCACATACCTTCCATCTGCCAGAGGCATGGCCGTCATCGTCATGGGGACGCGTATCGTCAACATTTACGCTCCGTCAGGCTCCACCCGCAGACGCTGTGGGGCGGCGAGTAACTTGTGAAAATTAAAATTAATTTCTGTATAAATGTTTGCATGTTGAATCAGTTTCAGGATTTTAGAATGTTGTTAATGCTGTCTTTCGCCGTTCTCAACACTGGCTCTCTATTTACTTTTTAGCACCCAGAAAGTGATTTAACAAAACGTGGAGCCTGTAATTAGAGTTCCTAGTGCCCAATTCATCTGAGAATACCATTATAGCTGCAGCTTATAGCTCTGAGGAATTAGGAGATTGTCCGGGATTTCTAATCAAAAACGATTTTCCAAAATAGTTGAGTATATTCTGAAATTCACTGATAAAAACACAGTTATCCCTACAACCTAACTAACAGAGCAGTTCAAAGTCTAATGCGCTGATGCAACTATAAATGTCCGAATTAAATGTTAAAAAGAATGCTCGCCAAAATTAGATGAGAATAATTCATCCAACGCCACGCTAAAAATTGGTAGAATGTCTGTCCCGCGACGGCACGTGAAAATACGACAATACGCAAACTGAAGCTAGATAATGAAAATCATCCCAGAATTAACCCTTCACTTGAAATGATTTCACGGTTCCGCGTATCTCTAGTAACTTAATACGGCACCCGAGGCTGTTTGTAGCAGTGATACCGATGCGACGCGACTCCCGATACAGATGGCGTGTTATTTAGCGTCTGGAGAGAATTGGGGCCTTCCTTCCTCGCGCAGCACTCTTATATATATAGCCGCGGTGCGGACGGCTAAGGGAACGCCTGATCAAATCGGCTCTCCCGACTAGCCGCTGGGCTAGTAACGCACCACTTCAAGTTACATAACAATTTATAGCTTCTTTTGCTGATGGCCGATGAAGCTCTTAATTTAAACGTGCATTCAGCACGCAGGTAAGTATTGATAATAAAATTTTGACGTGGCTAAGCTAAATATTTTGGGCGAGAGAATTAATTAAATTACACTGCACGCAGTAGATGAGCTCTGAACTGGCCCTTTTGAGATCCGCTATCGCTATAATTTTATAGGTATTCAAAAGAAACTTTTCACATCTTCACAGTCATAGCGGACCTCCAACCTATTTAAATCTAAACATCCTAGCCTTATTTATTAGCCTACTTACTCTATCTTGCTTCCTTTAGTTTTGAGACGAAAACCAGAAAATCATGAATTTCCACTAAAGTCTTAATCTGTGAAATCCAAAGTACTGTTTTTATTAAATCATTATGAAAGATGAATCTAAATATAAATTTTGAAGTCTCTAGCTCTTTTCTGTTGCGCCAATGATTTTTTCAGAAAAACGTCCAAATTTCAAAAATGGCTGAAGTTATCGAACTGATATTTAACACACATTAATTTAGTATTATTCCTGACATGCTAGAAAAGTTTTAGGTCATTTGCTTTATTTTTAAGGTATTGCGCAACATTTATGACGTCAGAGCTAGTTACAGCAGACTGGCTAGCACACAATGGAAACTGATGTGAATTTACTACAGCGTGAGTAGGCTGCTTCCCTACAACGCGACAGGGCACTCTTCTATTCTGAAGAAATTGCTCCTTTGTTTCTTGGACGCTGCGACCGTTACTTGCCTGGGGGTGACTTTAATTGTGTCTTGCACCCTAAAGATCAAGTGCCCCACTACAAACTGCGTCTTGTCGTCCGAGATCTGTTGCTTCGCGACACTTGGGAAGTTCAGCACGACGACGCGCCTGGGCATACTTACCAGACGAGTCACTCCGCGAGCCGCCTTGATAGAATTTACGTCTCTCGGGAACTCACACCTGCAGTCCAAGGTGCAGAACTTTGGCCCCTGGCCTTTTCGGACCACTGTGCCTACATCTGCAACATTCTCTTCCCCAAGCAAGTGGTCTGGCGTAGTCGTGCATCGTGGAAGCTAATGTCTTCAACGTGTTACCGAGACATGGGCCACCTGTGAACGTCGCTTACCTAAATACTGCACGACCTTGACCTGGTGGCTGGAATGTGCCAAACCTGCCATTCGACGTACTTTGATTCAGTATGGAAAGGAAGTTGCTACGTGGCGCCGGCGCTCTACCGGCTATTTCTACGCCGTTCTCCGCGACCTGGACGCCCAACCGCCCACCCCCGACATCCAGAGGGAACGCAGCAGGATTAAGGCGCAAATTGTAACTTTGACACGCCGTAGACTGCAGGGAACTATGGTGCGAACCCGATGTCAAGATTCGGCGGAACAAGAACATCCGACCATGCATCATATCGCCTCCGATAGGAAACATCGACGACAACAACTCATCACCGAGATAACCACCTGTCGCGGCCAGCACGTCACTAGCCAGGCCGAAATAGTCAGTGCCTTTGTCGACCATTACCGCACAATGTACCAGGAGGAGACTACCAACAACCACGCACAGGAGTCTGTGTTACCGTGTAACCTCCCCCTCACTTATCGACCTTAATGACAGTGAAAAATTAAACCGCGTGTACCTAATGGAAATTTGGGAAAAGCAATCGTCACCGATATTAATTTGTCGGTAAAGAGTGAGGAAAGGGTTACATCTAAATGAAAGGAAAAATGCTAATGAAACTAGTGGAAATTAATTTTGAAATAGGGGTAAAGTTAATAAAGAAAGTAAATGTGCAGCCGTTACGTTAACAATCAACTAATTAGATATTTGAGATTTGGGGGAAATTACGGTCGCCAGTCCTAAGGACAATTACTATAGTAACTGAAAAAGAAAGATTATTACACATATAATTAGCACTAGAAGCGTGGCAACTGAAGGTTGACAAGTGTAGTGTGAAAACTGAAAGTTTGTCAGAAGTAATAAATTTCGCTACACTCTGCTTAATTTAGCAAAAGAATTAATAAAACAGGAAAATCGAAAGTTAATTTAGTGACTGAAGTTAATAGTGAGCTTTCTTTCTGAAGCACATCGAAATTCAGTAAAATACGGTTAGTCTTGGACTACCTCAACAATCATTTCAAAAGCTACTTGAATCTACGCAATTTAGAAATAAGAGATTTAACTTTGAACTTGAATTAAATGATTCTGAACAATTAACAATAGTAAAATTTAGTACGTACCAAGCTGAGCTGCAGTCACAGGTAAGCTAAAATACGGTTACAAAACTCGCACTCTTAATTTGTGCTTGTGTAATCTGAATATTGTAGCCAGCTATGAATACCTTAACTGAACTTTGAAATTAAATTAAATTAAATTAACGACACTCGGGTTCATTCTAGAAAAGGAAGGGACCCTGCTTGGTAATGCAATTGGGACAATGAGCAACAAACGTTCATGCTAAGTTGCTGTAATTTTGTGATGCAACAATTTTAAAAGTTTGAAAAGCTGAGGTCTGCCATACAGTTCTAAAACTTTACGTGCTTCCAGTCTTCCTTGTTGGTTGATTGAAGGTTCGAAGCCGTCGATCGAGGAGGTGGCGACAGTCACTCATTGTCGGCCGTCGCTGTTGCAGAAGCTGGATGTTGGCGCGCCTTCTTCTCGACACGGTCACCAGACGAAACGGGCTCTTGATGTGCGCCAGCTAATGCTTCCTGTCCGCGACACCATGTCAGAAACTATCATCGCAAGTCGAGCGCAATTACATGCTGCCAAACCCCGAAAGCGCGGCAACTCGCGGGAGCTTCACACAACACACCTGCTCCACTCGCTACTCCAGCCAGACTCTCCCTCTGCCCGCGCTCCACGCGACAGAGTTAACACTACCAAAGATCTTACACACTTTGATTCTTCACACGACCTATCGATGTAATCGTTCGATAGCAGTTTTCCCTAGGCAAGACCCAGCGTAAAAATACAAATAATATTTACGAAACAAACCAATTAGACATCGACATAAATGCATAAATATATATATACAAATAGTAAAACAATTACAATATGTAAAGACACAGAAATGTCATATATTCAGGTAACAAAAATAAGGAAAACATATTTATAGTACAATAGATGGAAATAGGAGGATATGCATTTCCGGCGTTAAAACCACACTAACTCGCACCCTCACCAGCGACGAAGCGGACGAGCTGATGGAGCCAATTACGCGTGACGAAATCCACGATGCAATCAAGAAAGGTGCTCTGAATAAGTCACCTGGTGTCGACGGATTGCCGATAGAATTTTATCGCGCTTTCTTCACACTAATGGCTTCACGGTGGACAACGATGTTTCATGAACAGCTGACGATGGGGAACGACGTACCGCCGTCCTTCGTCACGGGAATTATTATATCCATCCACAAACCGACACCAGGTGTGACGACAGCACATTACCGTCCCCTGACTCTGCTTAACGCAGACTGTAAAATTTTTACACGCCTACTGGCAACGCGATGCCGCAAGGTCCTGCCTAGTATTTTATCCCCGGAACAGACAACTCCGGGCGGCTCAGTTAATATACTAACGGCCACAGGAGAATGAAACGATTTAACTGCACTGGCAGCGGCGTGCAGACTCCACGCTGCAGTGGTTGCCATTGATTTTGACAGCGCATTCAACTAAGTACGGCATCTTTTTCTGTTCTCAGTGATGAACCGCATGGGTTTTCCACCAGCCTTTATCGACGTCATCCGGCGCCTGTACGGCACCGCCGAATCGCTGATTCAGGTTAATGGCCGTGTGGCGGGACCAGTGGCGATCCGGCGTTCCGTACGGCAAGGCTGACCACTTTCGACCCTACTCTATGCCATAAGCCTGGAGCCACTCATCGGGAGTCTGACGAGCCACCTTTCTGGTCTCACTTTGCGACAGCACAGTTTACGGTGTCGTGCGTATGCGGACGACCTCCTCCTCTTGATCCGCTCACGGAGTGAAACACACACGGTACTTGATTTGGTATGAACGTACGGCACTGCAGCGGGCAGTAACATTAATGCGGCTAAATCCGCGGCGATGCCCATTGGACGCGGCCTCTCACACGACGACTTAGCACCTCTCCCGTGTGTACAAAAACTACGATACCTTGATACCATTTTCACCTCCACAGTGCGCCGCTCCGCTGCCATCAATTTTCGGCGTGCACTCCAAACTATCCGCACGACGGTGCGACAAAATCTTCTCCGACGACTAGATTCTTTACAACGTGTCCAATACCTCAATCAACATGTGGCGTCCAGAATGGTCCACATTGCACAGGTCCTCCTGCTGCCATCAACTATTGCACGCAGCCTCCAGGCTGCCTTCGGATACTTCCTTACGGCCGGTACCCTCTTTAAGGTCAACTACGACACGCTCACCCTTCCCCTGCGAGCGGGGGGACTCGGCCTTGTCAATGTGCGACTCCGCGAGGCGTCCTTGTACATGTCCACCATGCACAAGCAGTGGCACGGGGGCACCTCCCTTACGCGCAGCTTGCTGGAAATTCATGTATTCCCGGCGGGGTCAGGGATTTTCTCTGCCTCGTGATGACTGGGTGTTGTGTGATGTCCTTAGGTTAGTTAGGTTTAAGTAGTTCTAAGTTCTAGGGGACTGATGACCATAGATGTTAAGTCCCATAGTGCTCAGAGCCATTTGAACCATTTTTTGAAATTCATGTGCCCGCGACTATAACACCACCAGTACCAGTCGGACACATTAAGCACCATCTGAGGCACATTTCTGATTTCATCGTCGACTTCAGTTATTCTCACACACACTTACCGACCAGGCGTTCCCCTCAACCTAAAGATTTTTACACCCCACTTCTTCGTTCCATATCCAGCAACAATATCGAACTGAGACATCCGTCCACGCGGTGGCCTACGGTTTGGCGTCATATCCACCAGCCTTTTCTTCCCTCCAGCGTCCGGGCAACTTGGTACCAAGTCTCAAATGAAAAATTCGCCACAAATCATCGTCTTCACGCCATCGGACTAAAGGACTCTCCACTTTGTTCCATTTGCCACCTCGTGGATGACGATGTCCATCAACTGACTTGTGCTGCCACCAGTGACGTCTGGAAAGTAGCCTGACAGTTCGTTGCCTGTTACCTCCGCGTTCCGCCGGACTCAATTGACCCATGGACTTTTATCCATCCTGAGAATACTTATTTCCCCGCCACCAAAAATCATGAGATTGTATGGGTCAAGGGATGGACGATCACCTACATGTATAATGATGGCGACAAATCACGCCTTGATTTCTGGCAGTACCTACAAACCGCCCACACTGAAGTCGAACACCGACCGCGCTACCGCGCCTTCTTCGCCAGTTACCTACATGCGATCTTTACTTCACCCCCGCTACCCCCGCTCAGTTGGATGGTGCCACACGCCGACAGCACTCCCGCGCCCCCTGCTGGCATCTGAGGCTCCCCGCGCTACTTTCTACATTGTAACTCACAGAGGAGTAGGCGCATGGACACTCGCCTCCTTCCTTTTATGCAGTATACCAGAAAACACTGGTTTTTACCTGACTCCACTGAATATTGCTTCACACCTCTTAGCTTACATCAGTATTATTATTCTTTTCTTTTTCCTGCACCTTGTTCATAAAAAAAAGCTCGCCTTGTACGAGTATAATGTCTTGTGTTATTTTCGCCGGAAGGATGGCATTTCTGTTGTATTTAAGTTTGTACCAATAAAGATCTTTTGTTCATTTACCCTGTTCCTGGTAAAAAAAAACATAATAAAAATAATAAAAAAAAAGTTGGTAGAGCACTTGCCCGCGAAAGACAAAGGTCCCAAGTTCGAGTCTGGGTCCAGCACACAGTTTTAATCTGCCAGGAAGTTTCACAGTTTTATTATTTATATTTTTATTGAAACCGATAATAACTGGAGTCAAATAACTACCACCTAAAACGATGTACCTTCCATTATCACGATATCTAGGAGTAAGCTTCTACAATCATTTAAAATCAAAAAGTTTTGTACTGTGAGGTTCAGCAAGTAATGACAGATTCAAGTATCGCTGTGGCTGCTGCAGAAAACTAGAAGTTTCATTGCAAAGGGATATCAGTTCCTTGCAACCTGCGACAGGACACAGGAATATGTAACTCACTCTGCCATTACTTTTAGTCCAACTACTCGTTTTCGTTTACGATGTTCGCCTTATTACAAAGTCCTCCCCCCTCCCTTGCTGTCGTATTAAATCATATCAGTAGTAGCGTCCGTCTGATGCGAATTAGCTGTAGAAGCGACTGGGCACATCACAGCTGTGGGAGTGCTATCAGTGGCGCCCGAGGCCGGTGACAAATACAGCACAGAGATAGGCGACCTCAGCCGGCTGCAGTGCTTTTACGTGGACCGCGGGGAAGACGTCGCACAGTTTGCACATTTTTAAACAAAGACCCCACCCTAATCCAGTGGCAGCAGCACAAGCGTCGAATATTAGTGTAATTTAGCGATCTACGTACATGCCTGTAGCAATGTTCTTATTTGGATTTCTCGTTCCGTATATATGTCCACAGTAAAGTTAAAGTGATAGTCTTCTCTCAGACTGCCTGATAGTAACATCTTCCCTTTAACCCACTAATAATACAGGGATAATTTCCTTACCGTGAGACATAGGAAGGCCATATTTGTTGCACTGTGGTGGTAATTGTGACACATTTGAAGTCTCGTATTTACATCTGTGTTTGGATGAAATGTGGGAGAAGATCGTCAAAATTGTAAATAGCAGCGATAGGTGTTGATACATTGCAGCAGTACAGAAAATAACGTCGTTAAATTATAGCAAATTAACCAATAGGATGACACCCCTCCCCCATTTGTCGCACATCTATTGTGCTGTCAAAGTGTCTGACGTCATTTTTGCTCTATAAATTGTATTCATTAAGATAATTCAGTTGGACCTGATATTTATATATCACCCAACTTCTCTACAGGAACAGGGGGCGGGGGAAGGTGGCAATTTTGGATCATAAATTATGATAATGAATATTAGACTTGCTTAAACATAGCTCGTAGTCATATTTTATGCTAATTACAGTGACAGTCATGCTATTTTTGGGTCATTAACCATGGTTATTAAGATAAGTTGAAAAACATTTGGTCATAAATTAGACTTGTTTAAACATAACTAAGAGCACACAATGGGCCCTTCAGCCAGAATAGGTGCTGCCCCATTACTCTTCTCAATGCATCATTAAGCAAATTTTAGTTGGGTCAGAGTAGTGTGTAGTGCCTGAATGGTCAGCTTCCAGTTTCCAATTGCAGCATCACCATATGTAGGAGGTGGCCGGAATTCGAAGTACGAAAATACACTGAACCGCGATTTACGTGAAAAAAAACCACCAAACTCATAAATTACTACGATGATAGGATAACCAAGCGTTTATGTCATTATTTCAAAATACAAGTCAGGAGGGCCTCGTAATGTTTCGTTCTGAAGGCACAGTGTCCGAATATGTGAACTCTTACTCTCTCGAACTAAGTTGCGTTGGTGATGAAACCGGGAGTTTATCATCGGCCAGCATATTAGCAAACAACGGGGCACAAAACCCAACGAAATGTAAAATCTGAATTGGACTAATGTATGGAAAACATGCACAAAAAATTAACAGCTGCTATTCGGTCAGTTTGCTTCGACCTGGTCCCAGAAACCTTCCGCAGAATGGAGAAACATACACAGGCCATGTAGGCGACTGAAGGCCACTGGTAACAATCAGACTTGTTTGCCAAATTCGCTGTTTCCTATTGACGGAAATGTCAAACGAGAGCGCAGGAGAACGAATAAAGTTCGTGAAATTTAACCTCACATTTGAACTAGCTGACACTGTCGCGAAGTATTTCGACACTTGTGGGGATAGCTACCAATTCAGACGAAGCATTTCTTGTGTTTGTGAGTGTGAAGTCTTACGGGACTTAGCTGCTAAGGTCATCAGTCCCTAAGCTTACACACTACTTAACCCAAATTATCCTAAGGACAAACACACACACCCGAGGAAGGACTCGAACCTCCGCCGGGACCAGCCGCACAGTCCATGACTGCAGCGCCTGAGACCGCTCGGCTAATCCCGCGCGGCCGAAGCATTACTTCCATTGACTGTAGCTCGGTGTAGTTGTGTAATTTAGCTACAAAAATATAATGAAAGTTCATCAAAATATCACTAACTGCGAACAGATACATCGTCCGTGGAAGAACAGGAGAGCTTCGACTTTTTTATTTTAGTGCACTCCCCCTTGTACAGGGCAGCGCACGAAAATCCGGCCTCATGTACTAGACTGCTCATTGTAGCCCGCCAGTTGTCATCTGTTATTTTAAAGCTGTTGCGACTACGCTTTATATTGTCAGTATTTCAGTGTTATCTAATTATTACATGTTTATCTATTTGTTGTTGTATGTGCTAGTGGCAGGCAACGATTCGTGCGTAATTGGCGAGCAGTCTGCACTTGGGGCCGGTTTTTCGTGTGCCACTCTCTATGTTGTGCACAGAAAGTCCGTTTTCTTCTCAATCTCTTCCCGCGTAATACATTGCTGGGAAAGGTACAACACTGCTACTAGTCTGATAACTGCAAGTGCTCTTTGTTTATATACTTGGTCGAGCGTTCCACAACTGTGGAAACTAACTACACGGAGAGATAAACTGTAATGGAAACTCTTTCTAGCTAAACATGCGCGGCGAAACATCTATCGGCCGTCAATCAAAATTTCTCTTAAACAAGTCCAATATTATCTATGTTTGATAAACAGTTCAAGTACAGTCTCCGACAAACACGTAAAACAAAGCCGCACACTGCCAAATAATTGACAAAATTAGTGAAGTCTGACAAATTGTTTGGTCGTTTACAAGGACATTAAGACTAAACGTCCAGTATGGGAAAACGAAGAAAACTTAAGAACAAATGATAGGTGGATCACATAAAACCAGAGCACTACCGCCAGCGAAAGGTTGCACAACTCGAAGTAACCGAAAGCCAAAAAAAAATGCTCCCGATATAATTAGAGACGCGTTCATACTAACGTGAGAGCTGGAAATGCAACTCGAATAAATCTGGCTTTTATCTCATTCCCGTCCGGGACAATAGGGTAGTTTGTCAGCATTAACTGGAGCGCAGACCAGTGAAGCATCTGTGGGCGGGGTGACAGCTGGCGGCTGCAGCGGAGCGCGTGTTTTACGGGAGGGCGCTTTTGCGAAAATGCGCTGTGCGAAGGGCGAAGGCGGCAAAAGCCGGGAGGCAGAATCTCACAACCTTTGAACCACATTTCTCGATTTTTATTTTTATATTTTTAGGACTCGTATTTCGGAGAAATCCTGGTATCAGGGCACTGATCCTGATATTGGTGACCATTTTCTTAATGCTCTGCAGTATGCTAGAACGACTCTTTTGCAATAGCCAACACGGGCGGCTTTGCCTGTTGTTCTACACATTCAGCTATAGTGATGATTACTTGGGAGACCCATGTACAGGACCTTGTGAGGTCACTGTTATAAACTTACTTTCATGTTACTTTATTTATATAAAGTTAAAGTAAATTTCAAGGCTCTATTATCCTTGTGTGACATTATCCTCAAGGTCAACTACTACTTCCTCTCTGCTTAAAGCGTCATTGGCCGGAGTTATTTTACTGTATGAGTATCGTTTCAGCGCGCTACAAGTTGTAAGTGTACTGTTCACTTTACTTTTTTTACAAAGTTGTAAAGCGCATGCTGGATGCTGGTAAAGTGTCACTGTTAAAGTGTGAACTAATATAGTTCGTGTGAAAGTGTTCTGGACATCAAAATGGAGGCAGACAGATACGAAAAAAGCCGCCTATACTGTCTCAAACCAGCACCCAGCATTATGTTACTACCAGTAATGATGTAACTTCCCGGATTCTCCCGAAATCATCTGAAGATGAACCTGAAAGGGTTCGAAAACCGGTTAATGTAATGAAGCATTATTAATGAAAAAGTGACTGGTTGCAGTTGTGTATAATTTATTTACATTAATATACAGTCACGGTTCTAAAATATCCGTAATGGATAAGCGTAATAAAATTTCTTGAAGAGAGTGGTGATGATTCTCAGCAACTGCGGGATTTAGACTGGTAATGTGATTTCGCATTTTTAGCAGATTTGATCGGAAAACAAAGCACATTAAATCTGGAATTACAAGGTAAGAATAAAATAGTAACAGAAATGATGTGTTTCATTGCAGCAATTCCAAGTCAAACAGCGCCTATGATAGTTGACATCGAGAATAAAAAATTTCAACAATTTGTAAAGATCAAGGATGTTATGGAAAAACATCATACCTACAGCTTCATTCCTGAAAAGTACACGGTAGTAATTAAGTCAGTGGTATCAGACTTCCAAATTCGCTTTAGTGATTTTAAAAAACTAAGAAGTTCGTGGAATTCATCAGTTGTCCGTTTCATAATTCCACTGATCACAGTGACATCTACGAAACTGCAAAAAAATTTGAAGATACATTTCAAATGGACCACATGATACTGCAAAACGAAATTATTACCCTCCGCTGCGATATATTTCTAAAAGAAAGTTCATCCTTTGGTCTAGATCTCTGGGCATTGGTTTAAACCGAGAAATATCCAACTTTGAAGAAAAGTGTCTAAGAAACGCATTCGTGTTTTGGTTCAACGTATTTATGTAAATCAGTTTTTTCCTACTTAAAACAAACAAAAAGTAAACACTATTCTCCCTTACAGATGCTCATATATTGGGTACTTTAAGACTGGCAGTGTCCAACTACAAACCTGACTTTGCTAATCTAGCAGGAGATGCTCAGGCGTAGTGCTCACATTAATATGAATAAGTAGTTAGTAAGAATTATTTCAATTTTATGTTTTTCCTCTTAGTAAAATAAAAAATGCGAGATATCTGTATACTGAACTGTACTATTCCATCTAAAATTTCAAGAAGTATGCAAGTGATAGCTCGCACAGAGTTTCGTCAGAAAACAGTAGATCTTGGTTATAATCAAGTTGGCCACCCCTGCTACGGACTGTTTACTTAGACGCTCAGGATTTCATCAACCTTATGACGCTGCAGCTGTGTGTAACCACAGGCATTTGTTGTCTTCCATTGTAAATAATTGTTGCAACATAGGAGGGAAACAACGAGTTTGGTTGCTTTAGCTCTTTATCATGTTCACTGACGATGCATCTTTTACACTAGCTTATTCATGAATTATACGTTCTGTAAGACCGTAATTAAAATTGATTTTTCATAATTACTTTGCGGTCATATTTTATTATTATTCATTTAATGTCAAACCTGTCGAATGACGATGCAGTTCTGTGCAAGAACTGTCATGTGTTCTCTTGTTATTGTGCGTAATTGTTTTGCTAACCTTTGTTTGTATCTATTTTGTCAGTTGTTCTGAATAATTATGCAGTGGTATTTTTGCTCTTTAATATCAGTTCTGTAACTAAAGATTTGTCATTTCTTAAAATGATTATGATCGCACAATCGATTATCGCACTTGGCAGAGGCCAAGTGCCAAGTACTATGTTTAGCTGTACGCAGCACCAAACGCAAAGGTAATCTTAATACCAAAAATGTGGACCAATGATAATTTGTTTTATTGTATGTTGTAATGTCGGTCAATGTTTTATCATATATCGTATCTTGTCTTTTCTCTTTTGTAGAAAAAATTAACCCAAATTTCAACTTTAACGTTTATATTTAAAGGCCGCTGTAGTATCCCGACAGGAAAAAACATTTCCATTAAAATGATCAATACTTTGCTTCAGTCAGGAAATAACAACAAAACAAGACATCAGCAACGAAATCACTGTGTCAACTATTACATAACAACGAAAAACGAAGCCCAGTGTATGATGACTAGTAACGTGCGTGAGATTTTGGTCACTAAACATCGATACATTTGGTGGGTGTGTAATCCTGTTATTGTTTTCATTCGTTGGGTTTCAACCTAAAGATGCTTACACCTGATTACACAAAATTTTTCTATAACTAACGTAACGTCATAATAATGGGGCAAAAAATTTACCATGTAGGTAATAAAATCCCCACAACATGACAAGTACAGATGAATATATAAACATGATTCAGGTTTTTGTGTTACAATTCAGATAGTTCGTAATTAAATTTCAAACAACGATAGGTTTACAAGGTGTCCTACACTTCAGTATTCGGTGACACGCATCATTATTAAGAAACGATATAAATAATTATTGACGCTGTTGTTTGGTCTTTTTTCGTACATGTATACGTGATTACAACGCTTTTGGAGTTGTGTGACAGCCTCACTGTGTATTACTGATGACGCAACACTACCAACTTTGGACTTTTACGGTTGTGCTGGTCGTGGGTGTCATATGTGGACGACTGAGACATCAGCGTGTCGGCCGAATAAGGAAGCGTGCTGTAAAAGATTTCAGCGAAGAAGTGAATCTCTCTTCTGAAAAAGTTCTAATTTTTAGTCGTTGTGGATTGTTGAATTTTTAACGAAAGATGTAGCATTTAATATTATTCTTTGTTTTATTTTGGACAACCTCAAGTTTGTTAATATGTGTAGAGGCACAATATCCCCAAATTGGATAGGCATGGAACATCATCGGTCTTATTGACGGTTTCTAAAGCTGGAGACAGTTTTTTTCTTTTGAGAGACAATCTATTTATTAAGGGAAGTAAGACAGCCAGCACATTGTTTTCTTTATTCACTGTGTGTGTTAGTCTTTCTTGAAGGTAAGGTATTTGTCCAAGTGATTACAAAATACTTTTACAGTTTCAGTCCAAGGAATGCTTTCATTGAGTAACATGAGAGGTGTTTGTAAATCCTATATTTTGCTTTTATAAAAAGTTGTTTGACTTTTGCTCGCATTTATCTTGACCAGCTAGTCTGTCAACTATTTGTAAAGCAATAGAATAGCTGGTTGGAGTTCATCATGAATGTTCAGTACACTATTGCCGGTGTACGAGGGCAGTTCAATAAGTAATGCAACACATTTTTTTTCTCGGCCAATTTTGGTTGAAAAAACCGGAAATTTCTTGTGGAATATTTCCAAACATTCCCGCTTCGTCTCGTATAGTTTCATTGACTTCCGACAGGTGGCAGCGCTGTACGGAGCTGTTAAAATGGAGTCTGTAACGGATGTGCGTTGCAAACAACGGGCAGTGATCGAGTTTCTTTTGGCGGAAAACCAAGGCATCTCAGATATTCATAGGCGCTTGCAGAATGTCTACGGTGATCTGGCAGTGGACAAAAGCACGGTGAGTCGTTGGGCAAAGCGTGTGTCATCATCGCCGCAAGGTCAAGCAAGACTGTCTGATCTCCCGCGTGCGGGCCGGCCGTGCACAGCTGTGACTCCTGCAATGGCGGAGCGTGCGAACACACTCGTTCGAGATGATCGACGGATCACCATCAAACTCAGTGCTCAACTTGACATCTCTGTTGGTAGTGCTGTCACAATTGTTCACCAGTTGGGATATTCAAAGGTTTGTTCCCGCTGGGTCCCTCGTTGTCTAACCGAACACCATAAAGAGCAAAGGAGAACCATCTGTGCGGAATTGCTTGCTCGTCATGTGGCTGAGGGTGACAATTTCTTGTCAAAGATTGTTACAGGCGATGAAACATGGGTTCATCACTTCGAACCTGAAACAAAACGGCAATCAATTGGGTGGCGCCACACCCACTCCCCTACCAAGAAACAGTTTAAAGCCATACCCTCAGCCGGTAAAGTCATGGTTACAGTCTTCTGGGACGCTGAAGGGGTTATTCTGTTCGATGTCCTTCCCCATGGTCAAACGATCAACTCTGAAGTGTATTGTGCTACTCTTCAGAAATTGAAGAAACGACTTCAGCGTGTTCGTAGGCACAAAAATCTGAACGAACTTCTCCTTCTTCATGACAACGCAAGACCTCACACAAGTCTTCGCACCCGAGAGGAGCTCACAAAACTTCAGTGGACTGTTCTTCCTCATGCACCCTACAGCCCCGATCTCGCACCATCGGATTTCCATATGTTTGGCCCAATGAAGGACGCAATCCGTGGGAGGCACTACGCGGATGATGAAGAAGTTATTGATGCAGTACGACGTTGGCTCCGACATCGACCAGTGGAATGGTACCGTGCAGGCATACAGGCCCTCATTTCAAAGTGGCGTAAGGCCGTAGCATTGAATGGAGATTACGTTGAAAAATAGTGTTGTGTAGCTAAAAGATTGGGGAATAACCTGGTGTATTTCAATGCTGAATAAAACAACCCCTGTTTCAGAAAAAAATGTGTTGCATTACTTATTGAACTGCCCTCGTAATATGCCTCTGTATCATCAGCGAAAGAAGTCTGGTACGTCACATAAATAATAGTTCGTGCCCTCAAATGGAGGTTACGTTCTCGAGCGAATAAGAAGCTCTACGTACAAGGAAGACAACACGGAGCAGTTGGCAAGTGAAGGAGAGGTGCACCACGAGCAGAGCAGTGATTTAGGTAGCGCTCCACCGTCTGGTTGCGAGTGGTCTGCTCCCGCGTTACGTAACTGACCCCAGCGGCCAGGAGGGAATCTCCAGCCGCACCATACGTGCAGCGCCCGCAGCGCAATCACGGAAGCCCGGCGCAATTCTGCTCGCTCTCTCCAGCTGCTGGCGTTTTGTCAGCGAGGCTAATACGAGGCCCATCTCACGGAGAAGAACGATTCGGCCCCGCTTTGAAATATTGCAGCTGCGCCGGACCCCCGCTGCGCGTGGAGATGAGATCTGATGACGCACCGGGGCGCGGGCAAAGTGAAATGCAAAGTGAAAATGCCCGGCAATGAGATGGGGCCCCGGGAAACGAGGTGAAAAATTGCCCATAACTCATGCGGACCCATTTCCCGTTACCAAGTGGCCTGGAACAACGTGTCGATGAAATAATGGGTCGGCAAATGAGAAACAATGGCACTCAAATGCTTCGCAACGGGGAGTATTGCGCTAGGTCCGACACACGACGTACGTAACTCTCAACACTGCGACGGCGAACTATACTCGCTTTCGAGACCTCCGCTGTGGGTCCTTGCATTCGCACAATTTATTAATTATTTTTCGAAATATGATAGAAGAACGGCTGATCTATGGGACGCTTCGGCATCTCAAAGACAATAGAGAGAATAACAACAGTTGAGCATAAACTACCCTTTATTAAACCACAGTGAAAGTAATGTCAGTGGGAAAGAAATATAAACGGATTGAGTGCCAAATAGGAGGAACAAAGTTAGAACATGTGGACGGTTTCAAGTACTTAGGATGCATATTCTCACAGGATGGCAACATAGTGAAAGAACTGGAAGCGAGGTGTAGTAAAGCTAATGCAGTGAGCGCTCAGCTACGATCTACTCTCTTCTGCAAGAAGGAAGTCAGTACCAAGACTAAGTTATCTGTGGACCGTTCAATCTTTCGAGCAACTTCGTTGTATGGCAGCGAAAGCTGGGTGGATTCAGGTTACCTTATCAACAAGGTTGAGGTTACGGATATGAAAGTAGCTAGGATGATTGCAGGTACTAGTAAATGGGAACAATGGCAGGAGGGTGTCCACAATGAGGAAATCAAAGAAAAACGGGGAATGAACTCTATAGATGTAGCAGTCAAGGTGAACAGGCTTAGATGGTGGGGTCATGTTACAGGCATGGGAGAAGCAAGGTTACCCAAGAGACTCATGGGTTCAGCAGTAGAGGGTAGGAGGAGTCGGGGCAGACCGAGGAGAAGGTACCTGGATTCGGTTAAGAATGATTTTGAAGTAATAGGTTTAACATCAGAAGAGGCACCAATGTTAGCACTGAATAGAGGATCATGGAGGAACTGTATAAGGGGGGCTATGCTCCAGACTGAACGCTGAAAGGCATAATCAGTCTTAAATGATGATGATGATGATGAAAGTGAGCGTACCCCATGCACTCTCTCTTAGGCTGCGTTCACAGATTCAGCGATAACGGTCGTCAGACGCCGTAGCCATTGGTTGCCCGATAACAGCAGCCGACCTCTTGGGCACGGTGCGTCCCATCTCCTTTATCACTTTCTGGCGGGGTCAAGGAGGTCACGTTAGGTTAGGTTAAGATTTATTCTATGTATGAAATAGGTTAGATTTTAATCTTCCACGATGGAATGGATACCACGACGTCTCTGTGCTTGAGGACGAGTGCTGCCTATTAAGAAGAAGGCTTTGCCTATTAAGAAGACACCAAATGCAGGTGAATGAGCTATATCTCTCTCGAAAAGAACGAAGCGAGTACTGTACATTCTGTCCTCAGTTATCGGAATAACCAGGTAAGCTTGACGAACATATGAGATGACGGGATAAACATTCTGTTACTCGAGATGATTCGTAGTGAAATTGAAAAACAAGATAACTAACACTGTTCCGCTGTTATTATTTAAAGCTGTGCACACATACGTCAATTATCCTTCAATGACTGTCATTCAGCATTTGTGCAAAAGACGAGCATGAAGTTTAGCATAAGATACTCTGAACATCTAAAGCAATGAAAAGTGGAAATACATACTGTACACTACATTTCCAAACCACTTCAATAACAGAATACCACCCCAATGGCATAAAAACTCCAGTGAGCGGTGATAATAATTTGTAGATAGCTAATACCAACCTACCGCAACCCAAAAACGATCCAGCGTAACTATAAGCATAAGATACGCCACCTTTCTCACCTGAACAAATTATTTTTTGACGTTATAATCTACTTCGAAGACTTCCAATAAAGATGTTTGCCTACTTATGGGTTTCAATAAACCTTCGATTTCAGTCCGTAGATTACGAACAATATCCCGATTACGATATTTTCAGCCTCAGGATGCCACACATCCAGACTGTGGTGGACTAAAATTATCAGTTTCCCATACAACACATTTCGTGTGTGAGAACGTCGGTCTGTCTGACCGAAGGAAACGGATTGATCTGAATTTCACCTGTTGTCATCCGAAGTCTGTATGTTCGGGCGATGAGACCGGCTACAGCGGGGCAGCGTACTGGTTTGAAAAGTTCGGCCGTCTTTCGTCGATTACTGTCGTCGGCTGAATCCACTGATATCGGTGCCTTCGTCGGGGCGGTGTACCTTTTCTTTTTTCGTCGGAGGCTCACTTCGGTCTGCCACTGGGTTAGCCTCAGTATTGGTACTGTTGTTGCGGGGAACGACAGTGAGAGCTTTCGAGATGGAAGAGCGACGTCTGTAAAGTTTAATCATATGGTATGGTCAATATTACGGAACATGCGTGTAACAAAACTGAGAAGAGCTCGTAATTTTGATAGGCGTTTAGCTTTCCACTGATGCTAGCAATTTTGAAGAATGAAAAATATCGGGAATTAATGCAGAGAAATAGGATATGTTGATTTTAATTGAGATTATTGTTGATATGCGCGAACGAAACGATAATAAAAGTGATCGCTGAGAAAAATGAACATTTACCACAGGACTTCGCGACTGGCAGCGATCTATTTAGTACAGCAAACTCCTATAAATTAATTCGGAGGAACTACTGAACGTACATCTCATATACTGTGCTTAACTTGAGTGAAAGCTGGAACTGTGACTTCTGAACTATATGTGTATGACATCAACCTTTTGGGAACATTATCTGGTTTTTTCACAGTAAATTCAAAAATAGGGAACTTTAACTCTGAATCTTTTCTTATTCCAAATTTTCGTCTTCAAATGGTACATAACTTTGCTTTTCACATTTAACCGCGATCATCCGCGTTTAGGCCACACGCTCGTCGTTAGAGATAAATATGTCCTTTGGTTACAAGACTATTTACTATTTAACTGACTCGATGCCTAAATTTTCATTCTGATAGCAAATACTGATAGGAAACCTACTTGAGGTACCAGAAATCTGCTCTTAGCCTTATTACAAGCATTTTTCTGACAGCATTGACTGTCAAATTATGTCTAGCACGTGAGGCTTCTGTTTCATGCCGGGAAATGCACGATTAGCTTAGCTTTAGTGACAGCTGCAGTAATGTTCAGCACACAGCTGACATGCCACCAAAGAGGAAAATGTCCTGCTGGACCAATGTACGTTGCTGTTGTTGTGGCCTTCAGTAGGAACACGACTTTGATGCAGCTCTCTTGCTACTTTATTCTGTGCAAGCTTCTTCGTCTATTTGGATATCGGCTAAGTTAACTAGTAAAGAGGCTCGTAACCACTGAATACTACTGCCACCTATATTCATTTTGAACCTGCTTATTGTATTCATGCGTGAGTCTCCCTCTACATTTTAACCCCCTCAGTTCCCTCCATCGAAGTGATAACTCCTTAACTGTATCCTATTAACCCAACTCTTCTGTTAGTCAAGTTGTGCAATGAACTTCCATTCTTCCCAAATCGAATGACTACTTCTTCATTAGTTGTTCCATCCATCCATACAACATTAATCATTCTTCTATAGCACCATGTTTCATAAGCTTCTATTATCTTTCTGTCTGAACTACATATCGTCCTCGTTTCGTTTATGTTCAAGACTGAGCCGTGTGAGCTCGATACTAATGGATTTCCTCCCTCTAGGATCGGCTTTGCCTCTCAGCTTTGAACCTCGGGAGTGGAGCCCTAGCTAGCGACAGAAGCACGTCGCGGAAAGTGTTCGTGATCAGTGAGATCGATGAGGAATTGGAGTTAGATTTTTTTAAAGTGCGAACGGCTCGAGGCTTTTGATGGCGCCGTGTCAACGGTCAACCCTGATGACGGTGGAGAGTCTGGTTCACAAGCGGTCACTGTCTCTCTCGCTAACTGGTTTCTGTCTGAGGCCATCCTAGCGTGGTTTGGAAACGAGAGTTACTTGGAGCTGGCGGTGGCGGCCCAGGAAGAACGACCCTTTCCTGCCCAAACTAAGTGAACTGCCTTTGCCTCTAGCCTCTTCTCCTCCTTTTTCACTTTTTGGTGGGTTTTGTGTTACCTTCACCAATGATCAATCCCGTTGCAATAACATTACTTCCTATAACTCTTTATTGAAAGTTGCTGTCTTGCTTCCCCTCCCCTCCTCTTTTAAAAATAGTTGTTTGTTGCTTGTGAAACCCTGTACTTGGTTTCAATGTATGAAAGGTGCTCTATAATTAATGGCAGCTGTGTATGAGATATTATCCTAAATTTATTCAGTGTAGTTAACTGTCTGTTATTGTCCATTTAATGGTCACTGATCTTGTCTAGAAATCCTAGGCCTTGCTGCTTAATAAGGTTACATGTTAAAACCGTTTACTGAAAGCTGCTGCCTTGCTTGTAATCATCATCATCGTTTCCCACCTCTGGCAGTGGTGTACAAGCGATCGCCGTCTGTCTTGCTTTTCTCCCTTTAAATATCATTGTCTGCTGCTTGTAAAAGTCTGTATCTCTGTTTCCAGTGTAATAACAGGTGTTTTTATAATTAACAGCAGCTGTATATGAGAAATTTTGCTAAATTCGTTCAGTGGATTCAGTGGTTGCTGATTTCCCGAAGAACTGTACATGCTTGCTTAATAAGGTAACTGGGTAAAGCTGTTTATTGAAGGCTGCTGTCTTGCCTGTCTCCCTTTATACATCGTTGTCTGTTGCTAATAAATCAGTAAATCAGTACTTCTGATTTGAGTGTAGTTACAAGTGGTTTTTGTAATTAATGGCAGATGTATATTACAAATTATCCTAAAATTCAATGCATTTAGCTTGTTGTAACTGTGCATTAAGTGATTACCGATATTGATTCGGTAAAACTGTTTATTGGAGTCTGTTGTCTTAGCTGCCTCTTGCTGTTTTTTTTTTTTCAGAAGCTATTCTTGGTTTCAGCGTAATGACAGATGTTATGATAATTAACAGCAGCTGTATATCTGAGACATTCAGCTAACTTCTCTGTTATAGCCGACTATTCCGTCACCGTTGGTTGTTTGTTGAAGGTCTGTACCATGATATTGATTTGATAGTAATTAATAAAAATCGTGTTAACTGTTAAAATAGTATTCGTTTGGCTTTGGTCTTCATTTTTTTTCTTTTTTTGCTCTAAATTTGTTGGACGCTGTAACAACCGTGTGAAAACTCCAGTCCCTCCATTTGGGGACATTTCCTGAGCCTTCCCACCCCAGTTTCACCTATCAAATGGTAACCCAGAGCGCGGATGTCTTGTCCTGTGGAAAGATTCAACAGCGTTTTTAGTACTCCTTTATCTGTGTCAACCATAAATTTTATTTGGTTCCTTCGATTAATTATGAGCTGTTTTACAGGTAACGATTGCCAGCACTGAAGTCAGCCTCTGCCCAGGGATAGGCTATCTTAAGAAAGATCAACTACTGTACGAATTACGAATCAAGTAGGAAACTGGCGAGGGCGCAGTGACTGAATTAGACGCTCGTTTACGAGGCGCTGCGAGGAAGCCCGTGGACCTCAGTCTCGCATCCACTCTTGCGGTAGGTGCTGTGCTCAGTGATGGTTCAGTGGGGTTGGCAAGGCTGCGGGAAAGTACAGACTTATTAGTAAATAGTCAGCCTATGCGTAATCAGCTCCATAGGATCCAAGTACAGGTCACACATTGGGTGACTCGAGTTGGGGTTCTAAAAGGAGACACCGTCAATAGCTTTATTAGTCAATTCAGAGGCCCAAAGGGAGACTTAAGCCTTCTCACACTGGATGACCTAACTAGTGAAAGCGAGAGTGACCGCGAAGGTGACAATCTGCGGTACCAGGAGAGTGTGCAGAAGCCAGTGGATGTCACCTCCTATAATGCCTTTGCCAGATTGTCAAACACTGTCATGCATTTACTACAAGGGATTAAAGAGCTTTCTAAAGAGCCGCTTGAACAGGTTGAATTTGTGTTGAGGTTAACCGTTCACTTTGAATTTCATGCCCATGCACTGTGCATTTCACATACTATTATCATTCTTCGGCTTCTTTATCCAGTGACCCATGGGGTTTTAAGTAATGTCTTTTCTGAAGTTATGTAGAACAAATGCTCCCTTCGTGGTTTAAAACAGCACATTATTCAGCACATTATTTTTACCCCCCCCCCCTCCCTCAGGCACGAGTTGGTGTGCAAGCACTTTTGGCGTGTGCAATACCAGCACGAGATCTGGACTAAGTACGTGGAGGGGATCCACTCTCCTATGTTAGCATTGGGCTTGCAAGTAGCACAAACTGATACTGCAACACTACAACACTACGTGGCATGGACTCGACTAATATCTGAAGTAGTGCTGGAGGGAATTGACACCATGAATCCTGTAGGGCCGCCCATAAATCCGTAAGAGTACGAGGTGGTGGAGATCTCTTCTGAGCAGCACGTTGCTAGGCATCCCAGATATGCCTTATATTGTTCATGTCTGGGGAGTTTGGCGGGCAGCAGAAGTGTTTAAACTCAAAAGAGTGTTCCTGGAGCCACTCTGTAGCAATTCGGGAAGCGTGGGTTGTCGCATTGTCCTGCTGGAATCGCCCAAGTCCATCAGAATGCACAATAGACATGAAAGGATGCAGGTGATCAGACAGGATGTTTATTTACTTGTTACTCTTCGGAGTCGTATCAAGACGTATCAGGGGTCCCATATAACTCGAACTACACACGCCCCACACCATTACAGAGCCTCCACCAGCTTCAACAGTCCCCTGCTGACATGCAGGGTCCATGGATTCATGAGACTGTCTCCATACCCGTACCCTTCCATCCGATCGATAAAATTTGAAACGAGACTCGTCCGACCAGGCAACATGTAGTCAGTCATCAGCAGTCCAATGTCGGTGTTGACAAGCCCAGGCGAGACGTAAAGCTTTGTGTTGCGCAATCATCAAGGGTACACGAGTGGGCCTTCGGCTCCGAAAGCCCATATCGATGATGTTTCGTTCAATGGTTCGCACGCTGACACTTGCTGATGGCCCAGCATTGAAATCTGCAGCAATTTGCGGAAGGGGTTCACTTCTGTCACGTTGAACGATTCTCTTCAGTCGTCGTTGGTCCCGTTCTGGCAGGATCTTTTTCCGGCCACAGCGATGTCGAAGATTTGATGTTCCACCGGATTCCTGGCATTCACGTGCACCCGCGAAATGGTCGTACGAATCACTTCATCGCTACTCGGAGATGCTGTGTTCCATCGCTTGTGCCAGATTGTAACACCACGTTCAAACTCACTTAAATCTTGATATCCTGCCATTGTAGCAGTATTAACCAATCTAACAACTGCGCCAAAAGTTGTTTTCTTATATACTGGTAGGGGAGTTTCAGGGCAAGGTAGACATATTGAATTTTACTTTACCCGTCATCTTTGTTGTTGCCAAGAATTTGTCACTTACCTTGATGCTCGGCTGTGATTTGATAGCGCAAACCGGCTTGATTGTTGTTTATCAAGCTCACGCCCTTTATTTTAAATTTTGCCCCGCTGAGAGGATAGCTTTGTGTTCCTGTCGGTATTCTCAGCCCATTAGTAATGTGCATTCTCGGTCCTCTGAGTTGGACAATGCTCATCTGAAACCTGGTCAGGTTAAGCAATTGTTGAGCTTGTTAATCCCGTTTTCCGACGTCCTCACTAATGAGTTAGGTGTCACCAGTAAAATACTATATAAGATCCGCTTGGTTGACGAAATTCCTGTTCGTCAGGCGCCTTATAGATTGTCTCCAACTAAGATGAAGATTTTGCGGGACTGATTAATAACATACTCCAGGATGGTGTTATTAGACCTTCAACTTTTCCCTATGCTTCACCAGTTTTTCTTTTTCTAAACGACAGAGTAGACGTTCCTGATTATGGGCCACTAAACCAGAAGATAGTCTTGTCCATTGCCTTACCTTCACAATTGTTTCACCTGTTTTGTAGGCGCGTGTTGATTCTCGTTACTGGACTTCAATGAAGCTTACCATCAGACACCCTCGACTGAAGACTCCAAACCTGTAACTGCCTTTTGTACGTACTGGAATATTTATGAATTTAATCGTGTTCCTTGCGGTGTCTCTACAGGGGCAGCCGTCTTGTCTCTTGGACCATGTTTTGTGAAATCTCAAGTTCAAGTCTATGTGGCTGTTTGCAGTGCCTCGTTTGCGGAGCACCTGCATCACCTCGAAGAAGTTTTGCTACATTCTAGGGAGGCCGGTGTTATGGTAAATCCTTCTAAGATCACTTTGACTCATCCGTGTATATCTTTTTTGGGTCTCTTCACTTCAGCTTAAGAGGTCAGTATTGATCAGGAGTGAACGCGTTCCTTGTGTGGCTTCTCCCTCCAAAGAACAAGAAAGGAGTGACTAGATTTATTGGAATTATTAATTTCTTTCGAAAATTTGTTCCTAATTTTGTCCAATATTCCTTTGAATAACTTGTGCAAGAGAGGGGAGCCACTCCTTTGTCGCGAGAGTCATTATGCCTCCTTTGAGGTAGTCAAGGCTGCCCTTATAAAGTCTCCCGTGTTGGCCATCCAGGATTTCGGCAAGTCCTTCATTGTCCAGACTGACGCATCTAATTCTGGGGTAGAAGCGGTGCTCCTCTAAGAGCATCAGGAGGAGTGCAGTCCATTTGTCTGTGCATCATATTGCTTACCTCCGGCTGAACTGAAATACTCATTATGCGCTTGGAAATATTTGTTTTTCCTCTTAGCGTTGCAGAAGTTCAAGTTCTATCTACAACATAGGGAATTCGTCCTTGAGACTGATAATCAGGGGTTGAGTTGGGTTTTAGGATTTCTCGTTGGCAGTATGCATCTCCGCCTTCCATTTAACGGCTCAGCATATCAGGGGTCCAGAGAATGGCGTGGCCGACCTTTGAGTCACATTTATGAAAACTACGGCGCGCCTCTATGTGCTGAGCGCGATGAACAACTTACTTCAGGCTGCACTGTCTTAACTGAGGTTCTCAAACCCTCTTGTGATTTCAGGAGAAGAAAACCGGAGCATTCCCGTATTTGTCAAATAAGGATAAGGCTTTTAAAAGGCGAGGGCATACAAGAGTATGTCCTTGATAAAGGTATTGTGTGTCAAAATGGAGGGGCGACCGTACTTTCAATGTTTGTTTGCCTCTGGTGTTGGTTCCCGCTGTTTTTATATATTTTCATGGATCTATTATGGGAGGTCATCTGGGTTTTCATAACACCTAGGCAAAAATTAGACAGCATGTAGTTTTGCCATCTATGTGTAAAGATATAAATCGGTTAGAGGGACAGTGTCAGCTGTGCAAACAAGAGAAACCTAATTCTAACTCACGTTAAGGTTTCCCGGAGTGTACTCGTGAGAACAGGCCCATGGATGACCTCTTTGTAGGCTAAGTAGGACCCCTCCCATGTACTCGTTGGTGGGGGTGGGGGGGCATGGGCAACCATTATATATTGTTGATGGTGGTAGATGGGTTTTCCCATTTTAGCTGGTTAATCCCCAGCTGTGAGGTCACTAGTGGCCAAGCTGTACAACATCGTAACAAAATGTTTGTGATCTTTGGGCCACCATGTACTCTAAAGAGTGATAATGCTCGGGCATTTACGTCTTGGGAAAACCGGAGATTTTGTTTCCATCATGGTGTTACACATATAACCGCCACTCCTTACTACCCACAACTCTCTTTCACTGAGCATGTTGTAACATTCTTTCTGGATTTGTTTGGGTACAATGGATGAATGCCTGAACTGGAAATGCATACAACACTAGAGTTATCGTGTACCATGTTGTAACTGCAAGTGGTGTGCTTACTCTGTGTTATTGTTAACAAAAACTTTGTTTTTGCCTCTGGTGTTGGTTCCCGCTGTTTTTATATATTTTCATGGATCTATTATGGGAGGTCATCTGGGTTTTCATAACACCTAGGCAAAAATTAGACAGCATGTAGTTTTGCCAATGTAACTCGCAACACCAATAAAGAAATACAGTCACTGCAAAATACTTTCAGCCCCTTAGATACTGAATCCTCTGACCCTGTTCAAAACTGATAACTTTGATCCCTGTCCACATAACAAGTAAATAAAATTGTCTTACCTCTAAAGCAGCAACGACGGGTCGCAATATATTCTGGTCTCTCATGAAGAAGAATAAAATATACTAACTACAGGCTCAGCGTTGTGCAATTCTGGCCGTAATACTTTGAAATGTACATGAAATTCTTTTGGCTGATAAATGAAAGCATTTAAGAAAAATTCAATGTCTTTGAAAAACATATGACCTGGACAGGGAGGCGGTAGTGATTTGGGTGCATTACTAACACTGACTTTTTCATTGGTGAAATTGTATTCGAAGTTAAGTTTGGCTTTCCAAAACATCTGACAATTGAAATGACATTACTCAGAAAAATTACATCCTCTTTACTAACTGAGTCACAAACAATGAGATTATATAGCAAGTGTTATCTAACCTCACTAAAAAAGCATAAAGACAAATCATCAAATTACGTATACCTGTGTTAACAAATCTTAGAAACATTACAGAAAGGAAATATCTAACTAATCTGTTTACGTACATTCTGGGGTTACTCAACATAGAATTCACTGTTACCAGTTATCAGCCAGCTCATTTCCACAAACGCGCTGGCAAAACGAATGTCATAAAAATTTAACTTCCTTATCTTGCTTGCGAGGAGACTTCTGCTTCCACATTTGTATTTCCAATAATACATGTACTAGTAATTCCTGCATTATAATCTAACACTTGGTACCTAAACAGAGCACACCACGAACTCTGCCTACTGCATCCCCTTTCGCTCACAGCGACCCACTTCTGTGTGCCAAGCGTTATCTTACTCCAACAATACAATCTCTGACCAGAAGCAGTCAGTATCTTTGGCTCTGCAGTTGTGCACAGTCAGCGATCCGCTTTATAGAGCCCATCAGAAACATACATCGTTTATAATATAATAGTTTCATTTTAGTTTATATTAGTGTTATTACAATATTCGGGTGCCACATATAAGTGTTCCCCAGTAGACTCCTTTCAATGTAAGTAGGAATCTGTAGGCTGCCTTCATAATAATTCATGCCAAGTCCCAAAAACGTTGTGATGTTTCTATCCCATGGTTAAATCTGGCCTCTAACATTGCACAACGTGAAGTCACTAAGGCCACTCTGACTTCATTAATCCTAGCCCATCAGGTTAATACTCCTTTGAGTAATCTTTGGACCACTGATGACTTAGTTCCTCAGCAAGTCACATCCCTCAGACCATCCAAGAGAACTGGGAAAGGCCAACCGCAGCACTGAGCACACGCACAGATGATAGGCAGTTAGGTATAATTATGGGAGGAGAGACTTCAGGAGCAAGATCAGGAGCCGAGTCGTCATCCACAGGTTCAATGTCAGAGCCAAGGCCGGAGCAAATCCTTTTAGTAAACTGACTAACAGTTTCACAGGATCATGTAAAATCGTAAGGTTTTAGAGTCCTGTTAATCTCTTGGTCTGTACTGAATTGAATAGGAAGACCTTTAGAGTTCGTGTCAGTCAGGTTAAGAAGAGTAGTTAGCTCAAGTGCAAACCTTCTGCCACTGGCGCTGGGCCCTGTGGAGCGTCTTTGGGTTCCGGTGAGGGAGGGTTGAGCCCAGTGCGCACGAGTTCCTCCCTCTAGGGTCGCTTTCGCCTCTTAACTTCGGACCTTACGAGTGGCGCCCTCGCTAGTGACAGTCCTGGTGCCGATGTTTTCGTAATTAATAGCAGCTGTGTCTGAGACATTCAGCTAAATTCTCTGTGCACTTACCCCTGCAGCCGACTATTCAGTCAGCGTTGGTTGTTTGCTAAAGGTCTGAACCCTTATATCTATTTGACGGTCATTAATGAAAATCGTGGCAATCGTCTTAGTAAAATTGTTTTTTGCTCTAAATCCATTCAACGCTCTAGCAACCATGCAGGGACTCCAGTCCTTCCATTTGGACACCTCCTCATATTTCCCACCCCAGTTTCTCCTATCAAACGCTATACTGCAGACAAATATCTTCAGGATTGGCTTCCTAATTTTTAAATTTATGTTAAACATTAACAAATTATTCTCTTTTTCTGAAAAAGTTTTTCTTGGTATAGCCACTCTGCATTTTATATCCTCTACTTCTGCCGTCATCATTTATTTTGGTACCCAAATAGCAAACCATTACTCTTTTAACCTCATTTTAAGACAGTATTCGTCCTTTTTAACAGAGCTCCCTTTACCATCTCTCAAAGAAGTACAATGTTATCGGCAAAGCTTAAGGCTTTTATTTTTTCTCCTTTAATCCCCTTTCCAAATCATATTTACTTTCCTCTACTGCTTGCTCAGCGTACGGATCAATCAACACTGGGACAGACTACAAGCGTGTCTCAATCCTTCCTCAACTACTGCTTCGCTTTCATGTCTTTGGACTCTTATAACTGCAGTCCGGTTTCCGTACAATTTGTAAAAAACATTTCTCTTCCTGTGTTTTACCACTATTACTTTCAGAATTTCAAATACCGTAGTTCAATCAACCATCAAAATCTTTCACTAAATCTACAAATGCTTTAAACGTAAGTTACCCCCCTTTCACCTATCTTCTGAGTCGTAGGGACAGTCTTGTCTCACGAGTTTCCTCATTTCTCTGGAATCCAAACTGATCTTCCCCAAGAAAAACTAGAAGTTTTTCTATTATTCTGTAGTTTTTCTCTAAGCCAGTCAATTGTTACTGAGACAATACTGCTCCAATCAAAAATACAAGTTTCTCATACATATTTTGTGTCATTTGTGCGACATTAAGTGAGTTCACTGGATTATACTACAGAGTAACTTTCTTTTATGCATATTTCATTCATTGTCGGAGTGAGCAGGAGTAACCACTGTAAAACGCTTCGTTCTTTACAGGCATGCGGTAGTGAACTGATGGCCCAAGTGGATTCCCAAAAAGAGAATATTTGGAAGGAGATTTGCAGCGCCGGTATTTGCCTCGCAATCAAGGAAAATCTCCCAGAAACTTTGGTTAGAACCAGAGAACCAGAGACCTATTTGTCCCACTAGAAATTACATGCAGTAAACGCAGTGTGTGTTACATTTGTTTATAGGAAAGATTAGGGCTTAACGTTACGTCGACGACGAGGACGTTAAAGACGGACTACTTGCCCAAGAAATCATTTGTGGCTTCGCTGACGTAACCATCTGAGCTTTCACCTTTAGTGATTTAAAGAACTACAGAAAATATAACTTAGGTTTCGAACCTAGCGCCTACCGAATATGTCGATTACTTTAAGCCGTTTCAGGGCACGTAAATAACAAGAGCATGTTGCTCTGAACAAAAACTGCCTCCAGCGTTCGCATGAAATCAGTTAATGAGATTCGCTGACGTAATCATCTGAGCTTTCACTTTTAGTGATTTAAAGAACTACAGAAAATATAACTTAGGTTTCGAACCTAGCGCCTACCGATTATGTCGATTACTTTAAGCCGTTTCAGGGCACGTAAATAACAAGAGCATGTTGCCCTGAACAAAAAATGACTCCAGCGTTCGCATGAAATCAGTTAATGAGATTGCAGGAAATACGAAACTGCATAATGTATCGGAATTTGAACGTGTCATCTTCTAAATATAGCTCCAAGTTTTAGAACCTCTTCACCTCATCAGCAACGTTTCACTGTTAATGTAAATGAAATAACTAGATTTAAATTGGGATGTTAAGAAGGACTTACTTTATTTTCACATGTAGGAGGTTATTTGTTCAAAAGATTATAAATGATGCACGTCCCATTGCTCAGCAGATTCGAAATGCACATTCATAAGATACTTATCCGATGAGTTGCCGTAGTGGTTAAAAAACTGGACTCATATTCGGGAGGACAGTGATTTAAACCCATATTTATCCGATGTCTGTTTTTTAGCCATGTGCTGATTTATTACGTATCTGTGCTACCTATATCTTTCCCACACTTAATTACAAAGTACTTGTATTGTATCCCTATCATTCTTTCCCATTCCTACCATCTTAGAGTAACGGAGTGAGCGAATTCTAGTGTATATTGAATCTCCACAATGATTGGTGGCGGGTAAACTGCTGTGGCAGTTTAGCCAACTTTGGTGTAAGCTTACAGAGTGGCAAAGAGGTTTCATTCCCTTGTGATTGAAGCACTACTGTGCTTAAGTTTTTAAAGAGCGCTAAGGATGTTCTATGACAGCTTCCTCTACCCGTGTGTAAATCCCGATTTGGTCAGGGTGTGGTCACTCGCTCCTGGGAATTTGGTGAGTGTGGTTGCTCTTAGGAGCCGATTTTTATTTTAATAGGTGAATATGGTAGCTGAATTTGTGTAAGTTTCACTATAGTTGTAATCTTAATCGATTTCTTTCACATCAGCCATTAATAAGCATGCAGAGTATTTTAGCCGATTTAGGGAACAATAGCTTTCGCAGTAGTTCAATTTCGTGAGTAGTGACCTTGTTCATTCAGAATTTAGAAGTGCGGGAGAATGGTGTGAGGACCCTGTCCAATTACAGTTGAGTTTCGTGTTTATCGGTATAAATGTGTGTGTGTGTGTTTGAATTTCTTGTATTGTTTTATTCATCCTTTCGGTATTTCTTATCTGTATTCAGCACTCCCTATAGTACAGTGTGTTGCACTTGTCCATTCGGTTCCACGTGTTCAGTAAATGTCTGGAGAGCCTTCATCTCTGGGTATCAGATTTAGCTTGCAACGGTCTAACAATGCTTGACTTAGGAGTGTAGTTCCTTTCGCGAGTTAACCGACTTCCTGAAATTTTGTATTTTTTTTTTTTTTTTTTTTTTTTTTTTTTTTTTTTTTTTTTTTTTTTTTTTTTTTTTTTGGTGTGGCTTTGTATGACTAGGGCCACGTGGTTCTGTGCTGTTTAGTGTTAACATCATCAGCATTGCTGTAAGTAATTTAATCTGTACGGCCGACACTAATGACATTTCGGATCGTAGCTTTCATTTAATTCTACGGACGAATTTCCTGGGTGGCGTTAGGCCGGTGGAACAAACCTATGCTGTCTCTATGCGTGTTGTAGGGTATATTATATTTCTCTAGTTTCTTCTCTTCCTTCTGCATCGCGTTAGTATTGGTATGGACAGTGTTTGTGTTTCCTTTAATACGCTATTCTCGTTGTTTACACATCTTCATTGATTTGCACGCCCATCAGGCGAGAAATATGATTAACTTTTGTGGTTACTTTACCGTCCAAGCCAGGCATCAGCCTGCTTTATTTTTCATACAGATGTGTTATGTTTTCTTTTAATTTGATTACATAAAATAAATTTTGAATGCAGTGTAAACTAAATTTCACTGTCAACGTTCTATCCCAGATATCCCAATCCCTGTTTCATAGTTTACATTCTACACCTTTTGTTCCTTGTGCAATTCATGCAGGCCTATTTATTTAATTGCTTGTTATGTAAGGATTCAATTTTATGAAGTACATTGCCTTTGAACAGATCGATTGTCTGACCGAGAACGGAATGCATACACCCGCTCGATGAGAGAGATTATCCTCCGTGTGTTAAATTAAAATCATATGATGTTCGCGGATTTTAATAGATATGGTTCATAAATTTTACCAGATACCGTCCAGGCACTCGTCCTTGTTATCGTTGCCAACTTCTTTCTTGTCTAATTCCAGATGCGTATATGTTAGTCACAAAGAAAGTAACTAGCAGTGTTGACTAACTGGTTGCACGAATTACTTGTAAGTAGGCTGTTTATATTTTCTTATTGGCAAAGTTACGTAGCGCTCTATATGAAAATCACTGGCTGTGCTGTGTGCAGTCTGTGGCTAGTTTGCATTGTTGTCTGCCATTGTAGTGTTAGGCAGCGGGGAACAGCGCGTAGCGTTGCACAGTTGGAGGTGAGCCGCCAGCAGTGGTGGATGTGGGGAGAGAGATGGCGGAAGTTTTGAAATTGAACTGCTATATATATTATGACTATTAAGGTAAATACAGTGTTTGTTCTCTATTAAAATCTTTCATTTGCTAACTATCCCTATCAGTAGTTAGTGCCTTCAGTAGTTTGAATCTTCTATTTAGCTGGCAGTAGTGGCGCTCGCTGTATTGCAGTAGTTCCAGTAACGAAGATTTTTGTGAGGTAAGTGATTTGTGAAAGGTATAGGTTAAAGTTAGTCAGGGCCATTGTTTTGTAGGGATTATTGAAAGTCAGATTGCGTTGCGCTAAAAACATTGTGTGTCAGGTTAAGCACAGTCTTGTACAAATTTTTCTAAGGGGACGTTTCATATGTCGACCCTTAGCCTAGGATACCTCACTGGAATCTTCTGATTTTTTTCTTGTAGTTTGTGTATTTAGTGTAGCTTTTGTTTATTGCTAGTGCGTAATTGTAGAGAGAATCTCCTTTGTAGTTGCAGTCTTTCATTGTTGTACTGTAAAACAGTTGTGGCATGCATGTAGATTTGCACCAAGTATTTCGCAGCTGCAATTAACTAGATATTATTTTCAGTGCTATATTAATGTGTTCTCTTATTTTTGCTCTTCAAATTGTGTTTTTCTGTGTTATCGTGTGAAATATTGTCACAATAATGGCGTGTGAAAAACGTAACACTAGGCTCCAAAGTAAACTGAGAAATAATAGTGACAACGAGCGTAGCTTATCAGCACCACTGGGTAGTGAATTAACAGACATTCGAAGTAGTAATTTGGTAACTGTGCATAGGGATATGGAGCGGGCGGCAAATAATGGTGTAGACAGTCAAACAGGTAGTGAACAGGGAAGCATTATCGATCGATCGGTCGGCAACAGCTCGCCTCAGGAATCCGAAATGACAAGACACAATTTTACAAATACTGTAGATTCAGGTTTTGGGTCCTCACCGGTTTCTCAAATGAGTCAAGACACATTTTCTGCTTGTCAAAATGTGAATGCTGCCGGTGAAAACGCACTGCCGAAAAGCATAGAGGAACAGATTCCAGACACTAATGCATTGTTATTACAACTAATGCAAGAAATGGAACAAAATCAGACACAAACACAGCAAAAGCTTCAAAAGTTAGACACAATGGAACAAAATCAGAGACAAACACAGCAAAAGCTTCAAAAGTTAGACACAATGGAACAAAATCAGAGACAAACACAGCAAAAGCTTCAAAAGTTAGACACAATGGAACAAAAGCTTCAAAAGTTAGACTCAGTGGAACATACGCTTGAACAAACACGTGAAGATTTAACTACTGAGTTACATAAAATCGAATCGAAATGTCAGAAAGTCTGTAATGACGTAAAAACACAAATTTGTGAGCATTTCCAACCTATTTTTTCGCGTCATGAGAATGCGTTACAGAATCACGAAGCAGCCATAAAAGAACTGCAGACTATGTCCATGAAAATCATGAGACCTTGCAAGCTAAAATGGACTCAGTTGCATCTACCGATTCGGTTACGCAACTTGCAAAAACTCAGGAAAACTTAAAGGACACAGTAGAAAGACACATGGGGGAAATTAGTTCATTATCAGAGAAAGTAGTTGAACTTTCGGATCAGCTAAATAATTTATCTACGAAGATAGATGATAATCTGAATGACACAAAACCAGTAGTCTTTAATGACACAGAAGAGTGCGAACAAATTAGAAAATTCAAACAAAATCAGAATCAAATTAATACGCAACACCAAAGAGAAATCCGGGAAGTACAAGATCAGCTGACACAGGTAATACAAGAATTACGTATTTCAGAGGACACTCGCGCTCCAACACGGGAAGAGGAACTTAGAAATACGCAAAAGCCACAAAATAATAACACAGGGCATTTCGGTAATTATGAAAGAAATTGGCAAGGTACACCGAATTTTGAGATGGAACCGCCGACACGATATGCAACTCGCCGACACGATGATTTTGACTATAAGCTGTTCATTACTACACGTAAATTCAAAACGTTTAAGAATTCTGCCAACGACATTCATCCACAAGCGTGGCTCCATCAATTCTCTCATTGTTTTCCTCCTAACTGGTCATTGGAGCACAGATTAGAATTTATGTGTGGCTACTTGGAGAATGAACCAGCTGTAAGAATGCGATCGGTCATTCACGATTGTCACAGTGAAGGAGAATTTTATCATGCCTTCCTCTCAGCGTATTGGTCTCAAGCTACACAAGACCATGTAAAACATAACATCATAATGATGAAACACTTCGAACAATCAGAATTTTCCAGTCTTGTGAAATATTTTGAAGACATGTTGCACAAGAATCAATACCTGTCAAACCCATACAGCCCCTCAGAACTCATCCGCATTTGCTTAATCAAACTGCCTGAACATTTACGACATATTATTTTAGCAGGACATTGCAAAGACGACATTGAAGCTTTTCAGGGACTGTTACAAGAATTAGAAATTGACACAGACAGTCGTGGGATGCGAAAACAGGAAAACAATCACTACAGGTCACATCCGTCACAATTCCGTGACGACAGAAACGATAACTGGACACGACAAGGCTATTCTCACCACACAAATCGTGACCAAAATAGACACCACCCGTATGACAACCGTTGGCAGAGTAGTAATAATTACAGGGAAAGATCACCTCTCCGCAGTAATGACTATCACAGAGACAATCAGAGAAACAGACAATATGGGAACCAAAATAATTATTATCAAGGGAGACAGAATAACTTTAGACGCAACTGTCCAGAGCGCAGTTACAACTCAGGGAGAAATTCTCCACCACTTAACCGACAAGAAAGAAACTACAGGAACTACCAACATGACGACAGACGATGTGATCGTAACGACAGACGTGAATTTCATCAGAACTGGCGGGATTTAAACAGGGCAGGGCCCAGGTCTCCAAATCCCAATAACGGCGCGCGCCAACAAAGAGGTAGCAGACAATGACTCGCACCGCAAGCACCCGTGTGCGCCGG
Source organism: Schistocerca cancellata (assembly GCF_023864275.1). Taxonomy (NCBI): domain Eukaryota; kingdom Metazoa; phylum Arthropoda; class Insecta; order Orthoptera; family Acrididae; genus Schistocerca; species Schistocerca cancellata. Next base: position 596,791,963 of record NC_064631.1, on the reverse strand, counting down.
CTGGCTCAGGGAAAAATAACATTGACGCTAACCTTGAGCAAAATTCCCGTATTCTTTACGGATGAATACCGCATGATAATTGCATTCAAGTTGAAACTCTGCGTACTAGGAAGAGTAAAGGTTTACACCACATTTCTCATGTAAAACCATTTATTGACAGACAATCTGCTTTTTAACTTAGTCTTTGCAATTTTCACTTCACGCTACTTGTACAATTTGTCACACTGAGAAACTGTTAACATGCAACTATGTTTTAAAGCTAACTAACCATCCAGTCAAGAACATAGGTAACTTAGACAAGTAATTGCGAATGCATTGTTATTGTGAACAGACGACACAGTGTTGTTATTTATACATTCCTCCTTGTTAGTTGCACGATTACATAACAAATATACGGCTTACATACTTAGAACATATACCAGCACTGCTAATGAAATTTTCATGCAACATTTTGGTTTGCTTGAGAGTGGATTCTGGATTTGAGGTGCTTTCTGTGAAATGCCAGATGACACAGTGGTTAGTTTATGTGACAGCTACACGATTTTATCACGATGCTGCTAATGCGTGACAATTTACAATGTTGCTTTTGCGGTGTATCTGTTTTATATCTGCACAGTTTTTTCTGTATTATTCTGGAAAGTAAAACATGTTTTAGTAGTAACTTTTGTGGTATAGCTACAATGAGACAGCCTTTTCTGTAGCACAACAATACATTACAGCACAGTACTTTCTTCATCACGGCAATAAGCGTAATAAGTATGATATCTATACGCAAAGCATTTCACTTTGTTTATCATGAGGTCAGTACATTGACTTCTGCAGAACTTAGCTTTTGGAGGACGATAACTACGACACTTCCACAGAGATTATCTTACAGCAAGACGCATATTTAGCGCTACAGAAAACGTATTTGAGTGATTAATTTTGTACTAAAAACATTTATTTTCAAAGATATTTGAAATACAATGATACAAAGGTTTTCCGTAATACATTTCATTCCATTCTTGTAATCTGTAACACCTGAAGGTATAATTACAATAAACCTCAGGGGGGTACACGCCTGCTTTGTGTACCATGTGTTTGGCAAGCACAAGGAGCCCTAGCTAATATGGTATTTGCTTATACAACTTTACACATCGGTACCATATTTCTCTAACACATAAATTACACAGCTATCTGATCATTTAACTGAGAGAGACAAAGCTTTTTACTACGTCAGTGATACATGTTTACGTAATTACAGCGTTGGGTAACTTCACACTTATGAAATTGTATTTTGTCTGTACTTTTTGTGAACTGTTTAATTTTTTCGGAACCATTGTGATACTATGAGAGCTTTGAATGATGTATTTGGTATGAGACCATGATTTTTAAAGTACATTTGAGGTAGATGACACTACTGAAATGAGCAGAGAATTTTCTTTAGGTTTTGAAATCATTGGAGGAAGCTACGACGTTTTTGAGATTTGACTGAGGTGTTATGATGTTATTATTGCGACGACGATGTGTATTATGCTGCTGAGGTATGTTTATGATTAATAGGCTGATGCTATATGAGTTATTTGATTATGCTACTTATCTGTTATGATGCAATATTGAAGAAGTGTCGACGAATAAGGTAAGGAGTAATGAATAGTGGTTAGGGACGCGGACTTGTGAAAAAGGATGTTGGAAACCAAGAATCGTACTTTAAGAGTTATGAAATGTGTGTGTAAATGCGTGAACGTATCACAATACCGGCGAAGAATTTTTTGGACACTGTTATATTCATAGGATTTTGTTTCTACACATTTGCAACGTAAATTCTCGACCTGTGAAATTTTTATATGAGACTGTCACTGTAGCAGAAACTTCTGTCGTAAATATTTCCGTAAGAAAGTTAAGTGACCACCTGCACGTGCGTCGTCGGCACACAGCTGTGTCAGACACCTGGAGAACAAGCCATTAGGGTGTGCCTTTCCGGAAGCACAGGTAGAAAAAAAAAAGGAGGCCTATACCCGCTAATGACATTCGTTTGTAGAAAGCATCGCAAAAACGACTTGGTCGAAATTAAAAACATATGATAACACTGTGGAGCTCGTAATTTATGATATTTACTGAAATTCCTAATGAAACGATGAGAAACATTTCACAGCTATTGTCATGCTAGTTAAGAAAAATGCCATATGGCTTGCTTTATGTATTTATTTACACATTTTGTTTAATTACAAGTTTCTAGCTGCACTGCAGCATTGGTTAAAATAAAATTTAATATATGTACTAATATAAATATTTTATGCCTACAGATCCAGTAAATAATTTTATGATCTATCAAAAAAAAATGAGGGAGCACAAAAAGACATTTCCCTTCACAGGAATTGCATAAATAATTTTTTTATGATTTGGTAACTTATCTACTAGCGTAAGTTTTTGTGATGCATTACTCTAATGTTAAGATGTGACATAGGTATTAGACATGGCCATTTTAGTGTAATATTTTTTCTGCTTGAGCTATGTCATGTCTAGGTATAAGTTGCTGCTGTTTGCCAGGCATAGTGTTATTGAATTTGACTTTGTATTACTCTGTTAAGCTAGTTTTACTACTGACTTATATTTATTGTTGCTGCACATTGGCTCATATTAGTTGTAATGTTGCATTGCTTGGTAATTTAGATTTACTGTAGCTTGCTTTGCAATTTTCCATTTTTTTGCATTGCTGTTTGTGTTAATTTGTTATGTGATGCTGCATTGCCTCGTCCCTTGGTATATATATCTGAGCTCAGTAGATTTAAGTTAGCTTAAGAGGGGGTAGACTATATAAGAAACTGACTATGGAGAATAGGTAAAGAATGCATTGCGAAGTTATATGAAAAAGATTTGGGCCCCAATGAGTATTGTACAATCAGAAATAATTATTTTGAAGGAAATATGAATAGAATACAGGAAGGAGGTATAGATAGGACTTTTTGGGAATAATGATGAATGAAGGGAGATCTCCGAGAAGTAAAGAAAGTTTTGTTTGCAAAATACTGCAGTAAAACAAACCCTGTCCTTTCCTTCTATTATTCCGCTATATGTTTGTGTACCCTTGTGTATTTGTGTTTTTCCTGTCTTTATGTGTTTAGCTGATGAGAGCTATGTTGTAGAATTTTTCTAATACTCTGTTATTTTCTTTGTAAAGATGCTCAGACATTATTTATTCTGTTTTGTTTTAATGCTCATGTGTGAAGTTGACGTTTCAAAAGTGATTCTGATCTTTTATTTTTGTACTCATGTCATCGTTCCTGTAACACTGATGTATATGTTTATTTCTATTCTTTTGTAAAGCCCCTATTACTACAAATATTATCTGTATTGTTATGTTTTTAATGATGTATTTTGTATCTTTGTAATTGTATTCTTATGTTATATAATTGTAATTGACACCAGTTTATCACATTAAGTAACTTGTATGTTACATTTCACTGCACACATTTCTGTTGGTCATAGTATATGGACAATATGTGAGAAGTAGGGACTGTTAGTGTTTGCACGTGTGTTAATAATTCAGCAAGGGACTGGATAACAGCATTGCTGGTTCTAAGGACAACTCCAAAAAGTTTGTGAGTGCACAAGTGGTGGTTATGAACTTGCTATATTATCTGCAAGACTCTTCACTGGTGATTCTGCACCCGCACAGTCACAACAGATGGCTGCTGGTAATCTCTACCAGGACTACAGTGGGCCTGTCCACAATTTCTTCAAGGACTGCAGTGGGTCTACACCTTTGATGACTCACCAATACCATACTCTCTACCAGGACTACAGTGGGTCTGCTCTGTGATGACCTACCTACCAATATTCGTCAGAACTTCGAATGACTCTGCTGTGGGTTTGCTCCATTGTGGCCCATTACCTGTCAGCATGTCAAGAGTCAGCACTGTCTTTCCGTTGGAAGGACACCACTACTACTTCAAGACTGCATGGAAATCCACTACTTCTGTGTGCAATTTTTTTACTAATGAGACTTTGTGAAAAAAAACTGTAATTACTATTATGATGAATGATCAGGACTGTCTTTATGGACTGTGAGAAAATTTTAGCTTTTGACCAACATTGTATCAATAAGTGTGTGCATTGGATATCTTTGTTAGTGTAATTATGAAAAATTTTATCAAATCATTATTGGCCACTGGCCAAAAAAAATTTGTAAAATTTTTTGTGGGGAGCATGGGGGCTATGTAAGTAGGCTGTTTATATTTTCTTATTGGCAAAGTTACGTAGCGCTCTATATGAAAATCACTGGCTGTGCTGTGTGCAGTCTGTGGCTAGTTTGCATTGTTGTCTGCCATTGTAGTGTTAGGCAGCGGGGAACAGCGCGTAGCGTTGCACAGTTGGAGGTGAGCCGCCAGCAGTGGTGGATGTGGGGAGAGAGATGGCGGAAGTTTTGAAATTGAACTGCTATATATATTATGACTATTAAGGTAAATACAGTGTTTGTTCTCTATTAAAATCTTTCATTTGCTAACTATCCCTATCAGTAGTTAGTGCCTTCAGTAGTTTGAATCTTCTATTTAGCTGGCAGTAGTGGCGCTCGCTGTATTGCAGTAGTTCCAGTAACGAAGATTTTTGTGAGGTAAGTGATTTGTGAAAGGTATAGGTTAAAGTTAGTCAGGGCCATTGTTTTGTAGGGATTATTGAAAGTCAGATTGCGTTGCGCTAAAAACATTGTGTGTCAGGTTATGCACAGTCTTGTACAAATTTTTCTAAGGGGACGTTTCATACTGTACATACTGGACTCTGTATAAGTTTTAGTTTTAACTTCCTTTCAAGTGTTTGTAGTACTTCTGGGACTTCGGCACACCAGATAGCTCTGATCTTTGTCGCTGATACCGACGCGACTGTTTCTCCAGACTTGTGTCCATGATGTCCGCGGATGTCTGACAGATTTGGGGTGACTGGGATAGTTCATTATTAAGGGTTGACGGATTAAGCCTTTGGGTAATTTGATAATTTGTGTATCGGGGTAACTCGTCTCTAAATAGGGTTCGTCTATGTAATCCGAAGAAATTTCAGGGGATTAACGCCTACCGGTGAGGAAGTGTCTGAGCGGCGATAACACAGGAGTATACCGTTGGTGGTGTTACCTTTTTCGGCCACTAGAATCCGGTATGTTTGCGTGAGGCAGACCGCGTTGCCGTGCGCTCCCAGATTCCTCGGTCCGAGTCTCCCCATTTTGTACGGTGAAGCCATTTTACAAACAGCATTTTAAATATATTTAGTCTTCGTGTGAACCATGACATTGTGGAAAAAATATGTGCATCAAATGTATTCGCAGTTGCGAATATGGACAACCATCACCTGCGCAATGGAATGACCACAATGAAAATTGCATGTCCGAAGGAACATTGCGCAGTAATTCGAATAACAGAGGCACTGCAATGTCGTATTTATTCACCGACACCGGGCAAGCGACTTTCAATCAAAATGTCTCCTCTGTACGGAAATATACATAATGAATGTACGAGTACTGGTTACAGACACATGGTCGACAGCATATGGAAGTGTGGACGTGGCTGTGAGTCGTGGTCGGATAGCCAAATGGTAGAGCGATCGCTCGCAATAAGTGGGAAATCCGTGTTCGGGTCCGGGCCCGGTCCCGGTTTGGTGCAAGTTTTCATTGCCGTCATTCCTGTATATAGCTGATGTTTGTTCATATTCGCAACTGTGAATACATTACATGTATTTCATGGCATCCGTAGTCACCGCATAACATTCCATCGTAATTCGGAATAACACAGGTACTTCAATATTGAAAAAATATACCTCGCAAGGGACCTATAGTTATTAACACATTCAATACTTCTATGGTTCAAATGGCTCTGAGCACTATGGGACTCAACATCTGAGGTCATCAGTTCCCTAGAACTTAGAACTACTTAAACCTAATTAACCTAAAGACAGTGCACACATCCAAGCCCGAGGCAGGATTCGAACCTGCGACCGTAGCGGTCGCCCGGTTCCAGACTGAAGCGCCTAGAACCGCTCGGCCACACCGGCCGGCAATACTTCTATCTCTCTTCCTCTTGGCATAGGTAAAAATGAGATTTTCTAGCACATTTAAAGAATAGTTACACGTCTAGCATCATTATAAACACTATACTTTGTATATTATGAAACGTGCTTGATTACACATAAGTTCGCATCAGTTCTAGTGTATCAATGTTGCCAAAAACATGAAAAAACTTTTCCCCGGAAAAAGTGTTGCACTTGCTCACAAAGATTTCAAGTAGAAATAAAAACAAAACAAAAAATTTCAAAAGTGCATATTATATGACATATAATTTATAGATAATTTATTCCAAACGGTAGTTTTGAAAACATTGTGGTGCACAAAGTCCACCATTGCTGTCTTTGTACCACAATCTGCTTTCTTTCCTTTTCCGTCTGCCAGTCCCTTTCTTTCCCTTGTCAGAGCATACTTCACACTAGCACTTGGAGTTTACTTTTTGGCAGTGAGGGGTACCTCAATGAAAATGGCGACCAAAATATGTGTCTAAGCCAGTGGTTGGTGTTGGTTCCAATGAGCGAATGCCTCCTCCTGTAGCTGTCAAGTAATTGATAACTTTTCTTATAAATTGCACTAGAAACACCTTTTGCTTGGTGACAATCTTGTAGGAAATAAAACCATTCACAGTGGACATTACAAAACGTGAAAGGGAAGTTTTTCGTCCACTTCATTTTTTTCTTTGTTTGCGAATGGGTAGTAGCTGTAAATCTGACTGACACGGTCTACACCAGTCGTGATTTGAAGCTTGTTGATAGGCTCTTTCTGTTCTTCACGAGATTTCCGACAGCTACTGTCTGATGTTGCTACAACATTTTCAGTAAAGACACGCTTGTAAATCAACTCCTGCTGCATCCAGTGGACAAAATATGAACTACTATGGCTCTCCTACAACCGGTAGCCGTGTAGCATGCGGATGTAAAAGCTCCGCCCGTACGCGATACGTTCGCTGTCCGAATAACCGATACTTGCCCGCCCGTATGGTATGCTGAATGTGTTAAGCAACTTCTGATTTCAATATTCTGACAGGAAACCCGAGTCTTTATTGAGTTTGGAACAGTAACGATGAGGACTAGATGACACTGTAGAGCATATGTCAACATTGCGTGTACAGATACTGGTACTACGGAAGCGTGTTATTGATGACACAGTATGTTGTCGTCACTGGGCAGAGTCTCGACCACTTCGTAGATTCGCGCTCCTTCACTCGACTGACATATTAGTATCTTGCGTCTGAAATACATCAAAAGTAATGATAATGGATTAATAGTAATTAAATCCAGAAATACGCTTCGAATAAATCCAGCTCTGAAAGTTACTGTTCCAGCGGTAAATTTCTTACACATCACACCATATGAGATCATTATGTGTGAAAGAGAGCCGACTTGATATAAGGCGCTTTAGCGAAGCTCACTTTCTGTTTGGCTCAAACGTCAAGATTCGCAGAAGATGATGTTTTTTGAATACCTTATTTGGGCACAAAGCTAATCAAGGACTGTGGTTGGCTGTAAAATCTCTTAGTACTGAAATACTAAGGAAGTAATAGTTTGCACTTCCGAGCAATGATACTCCTGTTCCTGCGTTCTTGTAGGAGAGACTGTTATTGTTGCCGACTTGGAAGACGTTATTAATTCCTAACTCAGTATCGAGAGGGTTAAGTCAGACTTGATACGAGCTAATCTGTTACTTATACAGAGCGACTAGAAACACTAAGAAAATCGTAGCTTGAATTATGGCATGATTAAGTAACCGACGAAGCCTAGAAGAAAACCCAAAGATATTCTAGTCGTATGTAACGTATGCTAGTGGCAAGACAATCAATACTTCACCTACACGAAAACAACGGATATACTATCGATGGCTATGCTTCTAAAGCACAGGTACTAAACACAGCATTCCGAAACTTCTTGACTAAAGAAAACGAAGTAAATATTCAAGAATTCCAATGAAGAATAGCTGACAACATGAGTGACTTAGAAGTAGACATCCTCGGAGTAGTAAAGCATCTTAAATCACTTAATAAAAGCAAATCTTCTTGTCCAGACTGTACACAAATTAGGTTCCTTTCAGAGTATGCTGACACAGTAACTCCTTACTTAACAATCACATACAACCGCCCGCTCAAAGGCATGTCCGTACCCAAAGACTGCACACGTCACAGCAATATTGAAGGAAGGCAGTAGGAGTAATCCATTAAATTACAGCCACTTACCATTAACGTCGACATGCAGCAGTGTTTTATAGAATATATTGTGTTCAAACATTATGAATTACCTGGCAGAGTATCATCTACTCACACACAGTCAACACGGATTCAGAAGACAACGTCCTTGTGAAACACAACTAGTTCTTTACTCACACGAAGTGTTGAGTGCTATTGACAAGGGATTTCAAATTGATTCCGTATTTCTAGATTTCCAAAAGGCTTTTGACACTGCACCTCAAAAGCAGCTTGCAATCAAATTAAGTGCTTATGGAATATCATCCCAATTACGCACAGTCTGGATTCGTGATATCCTGTCAGAGGTCACAGTTCGTGGTAAATGACGGAAAGTCATTAAGAAAAACAGAAGTGATTTCTGGCGTTCCCCAAGGTAGCGTTATAAGCCCTCTGTTGCTCGTTATCTATTTAATTGAAGTAGGAGGCATTTGAGCAGCCGTGTTAGGTTGTCTGCAGATGATAGTATCATTTATCGCCTATTAAAATCATCAGATCAAAACAAATTGCAAAACGATTTAGAAAAGATAAGTGTATGGTGCGAAAATTGCCTATTGACGCTAAATAATAAAAAGTGTGAGGTCATCCAAATGAGTGCTAAAAGAAATCCGTTAAACTTTGATTACACGATAATTCAATCATATCTAAAGGCAGTAAATTCAACTAAATACCTAGGAATTACAATGACGAACAACGTAAAGTGGAAACAAATGTTCAAATGTGTGTGAAATCTTATGGGACTTAACTGCTAAGCTCATCAGTCCCTAAGCCTACACACTATATAACCTAAATTATCCTAAGGACAAACACACACACCCATGCCCGAGGGAGGACTCGCACCTCCGCCGGGATCAGCAGCACAGTCCATGACTGCAGCGCCCTAAACCGCTCGGCTAAATCCGCGCGGCATAAAGTGGAAACAACAGGTAGAAAATGTGCAGAAGGCGAACCAAAGACTACGATTTATTGGCAGAACGCTTACAACAGAGACTGCCTACATTACGCTTCACCGTTCTCTTTTGGAGTACTGCTGCGTGTTGTGGGATCCTTACCAAATAGGATTAACGGAGTACATCGAAAAATTTCAGAGAACAGCAGAACGTTTTGTATTATCGAGAAATAGAGGAGAGAGTGTCTCGGACATGATACAGGATTTGGGGTGGACATCATTAAAACGAAGGCGTTTCTTGTTGCGGCGGGATCTTTTCACGAAATTTCAACCACCAACCTTCTCCTGCGAATGCGAAAATATTTTACTGACGCCGATCTACAGGGAGAGAAACGATCGTCATTATAAAACAAGGGAAATCAGAGCTTGCACGGAAAGGTATAGGTGTTCGTTTTTTCCGCGCGCTGTTCGGGAGTGGCAATAATAGAGAATTATTGCGAAGGTGGTTCGATGAACCCTCTGCCAGCCACTTAAGTGTGATTTGCAGAGTATCCATGTAGATGTAGATGAAGGTAGCCTGTAAGTTAGAGACGTCACATATGATGGCATTTGGTCATTCACTGATCTTAATGAAATGTAATTGTTTCCCTTATTTATTCTGGATGATTGGCACGCAGTGGCGACCCTATCGTTAGTGTGTATTCTTGTAACTGTTGCTTGCAAGTTACAGCCATTCCTCGGCCCGGAGTGTTCTGTTGCTGCAGAAGCAAATGCAGTAGCGGGGAACTACGAGAAGCAGAATCTTGCTTCGCCACTGGTTCTCACATGCCAAAGGCAACTCGCCCACCACAACCACACTACTATATTTTACGTAGCTACCTCATCCTAATGACTCAGGCACACTGATTTCTTAACTGAATTTACTGGGATTTACGAGGAACTCATAGGTCTCAAACAAGCACGGGGATTCTTGCTCTATAAAGGAAATAAGAGAGTACTGATGCGTTACCGATATCGTCTGAACTTGTGTTTCTTAGTGTTTGTTTGAACAGAATTGAGTATAAATCACTGAACGTGAAACAAAAAAGTGAAGCGCAGCTTAACGTTAAAGTAAAACACAATTTTACCCTTATTTTTCACTGTAATCGTAAACTGACTTAATCCATATCGTAGCGAGAGATCGGAGTTACTACGCATCTAACATGCAGATAACTAAGTGATATCAAATATTTTTGATTATCTGTACTGAGTCGTTCTTGCAGAGTTTCCCGATGTCACGTTTTGGCCCTCTTAAGGTATGTCTACGTCTAACAGATACTGCATAATAGTTACCTCAGACAGAAATCGTGTCTAATGTAACCAGTGAAGAATTTCTGTCAGGGATATACATTTCATGTGTCGACACATCTACACCAACAGATGTACAAATTGTTTAATTTTCAAGTTCAAACCCGTCAGTCAGATATCACAGAAGTTGGCTTCTTGACTACTTTTCTTGCACTGAGCAATAAGTGTCAAATGAACATGCGTGGCAAAAAAGGAGTGATTAAAAGCTGAAGTAGAAAAATTAATTAATATGTACCACAGTAAACATGAACCATGGGACGTTGCAAGCAAAACTTATGCCTTCGGGAGCGTATACATTTGTATAATACTTTTCGGACAATATCGAAATTGCAGATGGCCAAAACTACAGACCTCATTCATTCTGGAGCAAGGAGAAGCAGTTTTCTTAATACATACTCTAAATACGCGACTCATAATCCTACAGGTGTTTCCCATTGCCCTTCTTGTGCTAGAGTGTCTGTAGTTATAAACTGACTATTAAATGGGTATGGTTTCATTGTGCTGGCATAGGCTGTCGCCAGCACACCGGTCGGAGAAGATGTAGCAAGAAGATCGATATTAGGCGCTGGATCAAGGACGCTTATCAGGAGAGAGGCCAAAGACAGACTCGCAAGCAACGTCCCACCAACGCCCTCTCGACTGCAGGTATTTAGATCGCTGCCGCTGACCGGAGGTCTCAGTCTCAATCTCAGTCACTAGCTCAGTCTCAGTCACTAGCTCAATCACTGTCTCACTAGCTCAATCACTGTCTCACTAGCTCACTGGCGCACTAACTCACACTCGCAGGTGGCGTCTGTTGGTATATTGCGACCAGAGTATTGTTTATAGCGAGACTTGTACTTCACCAGCAGTGAGGCTAAGGAAGGTGTGCTATTATTTGAAGAGCTTGTACCACAACACACGGACTCTCTTAAAGATAAGTAGCTTCCTGTTAATGTAAATGAAGAACCCTTTTAATACAGGGTTATTACAAATGATTAAAGCGATTTCACAGCTCTACAATAACTTTATTATTGCAGATATATTCACAATGCTTTGCACACACATACAAAAACTCAAAAAGTTTTTTTACGCATTCACAGATGTTCGATATGTGCCCCTTTAGTGATTCGGCAGACATCAAATCAAGTTCCTCTCACACTCAGCGCAGCATGTCCCCATCAATGAGTTCGAAAGCATTGTTGATGCGAGCTCGCAGTTCTGGCACGTTTCTTGGTAGAGGATGTTTAAACACTGAATCTTTCATATCACTATGCGTGAAACTTGCCCGCACGCGTTCAACCGTTTCTTTGTTCACTGCAGGCCGACCCGTTGATTTCCCCTTACAGAGGCATCCAGAAGCTTTAAATTGCGCATACTATCGCCGAATGGAGTTAGCAGTTGGTGGATCTTTGTTGAACTTCGTCCTGAAGTGTCGTTGCACTGTTATGACTGACTGATGTGAGTGCATTTCAAGCACGACATACGCTTTTTCGGCTCCTGTCGCCATTTTGTCTCACTGCGCTCTCGAGTGCTCTGGCGGCAGAAACCTGAAGTGCAGCTTCAGTCGAACAAAACTTTATGAGTTTTTCTACGTATCTGTAGTGTGTCATGACCATATGTCACTGTGAATTTATGAAATCGCTTCAATCATTTGTAATAGCCCTGTACATGTGTGCAGTTGTGTTGCAGAAAGAATATACCAGCCACCAAACAACATCCTCTCTCTTGAGCCCTATGGTACAAGACTCTACAGTGGCGACGAGGGCACAACATTCATAATATGAGACTGTAAAGGAAACACATCGTCTGCTACAAAAAAATGTTCACGTACCATCTTCTTCCTGGAAAGGCGTCTTCTGACAACCGTCACTGAGGTGTCTATGAAATCTGCAATTCCAATGGCTCGAAAACTCCCCCATCTGATACTTTTCCATTGCCATCAACTATGACGATGAGGAATTCGTCGGAGGCATCAACAACTTCACATGAAGACAACATCATGCTGTCCTTTACAGGTAAAATAATAACTGCCATTATTCTGTGCAGCTTGGATAAAAACATGTTTCCCGTAGAACCTAAACATTTGGGGAAGTTCCGCAACAATTCGAATTTATTGGCAACACTTTGCCAATCTTCTGATGTAGACGATGCCTGTAACAAAAATGACAAAATAATTGCATTTGTTACAAGCCATACCTAACGTAACTAACGTATTTCTTTTATTACATTCTGATAGGATACTACAGTGCAGGAGGCAGCAAATGAAAACAAGACGCTAACTGACAATCAGTATGTATCGGAACAGAGTGAGGAAGTGAATCGTTCTATCTTGGCACCCATATCACAAATAAATAAATAAAATTAATCCAAAGAAGAAGAGAAAAATTGTTTCAAGAAATTATTTACTCATGCAAAAAGCTGTACACATATTGAATGAATAAGACGATAGGTATGATGTTTTTGTAAATATCTAAAGAAGAAGAGGAAAATTGTTGCAACAAATTATTTACTCATGCAAAAAACTGTATGCATATTGACCGAAGAAGACGATAGGTATGATGTTTTGGTAAATATGTTGGTGCCGAAATGAAAAGTCTCTCTTCTGAATATTTACATCAAAAAATGAGAAGAAAATTTCTGATAGTTATACTAGAAATAAATGAGGAGGATAAGCTTCTGCCAAATCCTGCTTCTCACAGCTACTGTAATGTGAATTCGGTTCCTTCGGATAGTGGTTTATTTGAATTGTCAAGCAATTCTGAACAATAAACAAATCTACAACCACCAGAAATCTTAGCATCTTATGTACTGATTGAAACTGAAAGTACTTTTTCACTTATTCAATAACAGTTACCTCAATGAAATATTCTTATAAAGCAGACATAATTGCTCTGCAAACTTTAGAAATGAGGAGGCTTATTGTACATTTTGCTGTTCTGAATAAATTACTTGGCTCATGAAGAATCAGATGTAAACAAATAATTATGAATGAAAACACACAGAACATTCATGTGATATTCTACCATATTTATTATTTATTCTACAAACCAGCTTTAGGCTGTTACACTATCATTAGATAGAAAGGTAAGTATGTGGTGTGGTGAAATTTTATTGGATCAAAGAGCCTAACTAGTGCATTTTCAAAGCATCTCCATTTACAAAGATGAAAAATGTTTATATTAGGTTTAGGAATAAGACAGGGATTATCTCAGTGTAAATTTGATGTAAGATTATTTAACTAAGATAAAATACATGAGATTAACTAATGAACTACATAAAAATTACAATAGTTGTTTACAGAAGAAAATAAATTGAACATAAATTGAACAATATTGAACATTCAGAGGATAAACAAAATTCAAAAGTTAAAATTTGCAGATCAGATTGTGTAACTGATCTTTCAAACTTAAAGATGACCAATGAAGAGCTCGCTGTTCTGGAAAAAGGCTTCAAATATGCTCCATCACAAAAAGCTTCTGAAAAAAACACTGAAAATAATAAAAATATCTACAATGTGCATTAAATGCTGGCATCTTCACTAAACGTCTCATAGGCCACAAACTGGAAATTCTATCCTCAGTGTCCATGAAATGCAGCAGCTGCTGTGTAACTTAAGATATTATTTTATTTCATTTGAAGGCTACCAGTTTCAGAACGTCGCTATGCATAGTGAATGCTGAAACTGGTAGCCTTCAAAATAAAATAAAATAACATCTTAAGTTACACATCTGTTGGTGAATGCATAGTGAAATGCTGAAATTGGTAGCCTTCAAAGCAAAATAAAATAAAATAACATGTGAAGTTACACAGCTGTTATGAATTTCATTGCATTGACAATTACTTAACCAGCTGATGTCATCTGTCCATGATGGACCAAAAGAGATATCTATCCTCGTTTCTAGTGCCTCACCAGCTGAAGAACAACAAGTATTAAAGAATTTCAAGAAGAAAGTGAATGACAGTAATGTTATAACAATCCGATCAAACTAAGGAACTGCTGTTGTCTTAATGAATAAATGTGATTATGTTAACAAATTGGAAGATTTCCTAACTCCACCAACTTACAACAGATACAGAAAGACTACACAAAATCCTATAATGTTAAAATTAAAGTGTTATTAAACTGTGTAAAAGTATAATATTGGACTCCGATGCCTAATTTCTAATCAACGTGAATCCTATAGCACCCAGACATTATGGCCTCCGTAAACTACATAAAGGTAATGTCTCAAAATCTTCAATCTTAGCTCCATGTTACAAATCGGCAAGAGGGTTAAATGATCTGATCAAGATCAAAACTAAGCTTAAACCTAGTCATGGTTTTCTTAATTCAGTTTACTTAGTGAAAAAGTTAAAAGACATGCAATTACCCCTGGTGTGAAACTAGTTTCTTTTGATGTTAGCAACTCATTCACTAACATACCTATTCAGGAATGCCTAAACATTCCCACAGACTTATTGGATAAATGAGGAATAATACAGTTGTCGCAGATGTCATAAGATTAGCTACGCAAACTTGCCTACCACAAAATTATTTCAGTTTCAGTGGCAGATATACAAACAGTTGGATGGTCTCAGTCCAATTCTTGCTGAAATCGTCACAGACAATTTTGAAAAAAGTTTTTGGAAAAAAACTCTGTTTCAAGATTAGCTACTGGTTTAGGTATGGTGATGGTGTTTTGTGTTTATGAGTAGTAGCCACTACCAGACAACTTAAAAAATTCTTCAAGCAACAAAATTCTAAACACAACAGTACAAAATTTACAATGATGTTGGGGGCAACTATATAAAGTATTTAGATCTAACCATAGACATCAGTGACCAAAATCATACTTTCAAGATTTATAGAAAACCTGCCACCACAGATATTGCAATATCTGCCAATTCTCCATTCCCAGTGACCAACAAACATGCTGCTTTTCAATAAATGGTACGTCGCCTAACATCTGTCCCCATGAGTGAAGACAATTTCCAAATGGAATTAAATGCAATCAAATAAACAACAACAAACAGTGGCTACTCTGCTACTTTAGTGGACTCCGTAATGCAAAAAAAGCAGACGCAACTGGTTTACTTTCTTATTTATCCCATTATCGACCATCTACTTAAAGAAGGCTATAGTTACAAGGTGAAACATGAACTATTACATCACATCTATAAAGGAAGGAAGTTGAACCATCTTTAACTAACTGAAGTCGATAAACGTATGTCCATTGGACCAAGCTTAGTACTGAATGACCAGACACAGTTCCCCTACTCGTCACTTCTAACTATAGATACTACTCACAATATCATCCAGGTGGTGTTGTAAATTATCCCTCTTACTCACATGTCCCATTTTCCTTTATTTCAGGAATTACAATTTATCTTGTTAAAAAATTTTACTTTGCGTAATCACAGTTGCTTCACTTATTTGTTACTCACACAAGTATATTTTACCTGTTTACAGTTCAGGATCTATTAAAGATAAGATTATTTTCTTCAGCCACAACTTTGGAACATGTCACCAAAGTTTACTACTCAATTTATTTTCTTCTGTGAACAACTATTGTAATTTGTGCGTAGTTCATTAGTTAATGTGCAACATATTTTATCTTAGTTAAATAATCTTACATCGTATTTACACTAAAATAATCCCTCTTGTTTTATTTCTAAATAAAACATTAACACTTTTCGTCTCTGGAGATGGAGATATTCTGTTGATGCACTAGTTTAAGATATTTGATACAGCAAAATTTCACCGCACCACATACTTATCTTTGTGCCTGATGATAGCATAACAGCCGAAAACCTATTTGTGAAATAAATAATAAATGTAGTAGAATATCACACGAATGCTGTGTCTGTTTTCGTTCATAATTGATAAAATATTCTACCAAGAACCGACGAACAGTCATCCAATGTAAACATACAATGTTTAGTTTTAAACAATGTACTTTTAATAAATATTTCATGAAATAAAATACTATTTCGTCAAGTTATGTTAGTACCTACTTACCTGACTCTAAAATTCGAAAAGTTACAGCAAGTTGTTAAGTTAACAGCTTCTCTGAGTACGGTATCTTGCTTTGATATAAGTGGACCAAATATACAAGCAAGCTTTTCGAAATCAGCTGGTTTCATTCTTTAACGTGTCAAAAAATGTATTGGGTCCTCAATAAAGAACTAAGGCATTGACTGACTGTAGGCACCAAAGTTTTCACCTCTCAAACCCTGTTCTCTATCCCACATAGAACGTTTTTTATTCTTTATGACATATTTAGAATAATTAAATAGGCCGCGACATTGCGTTTCGACGTTTTCAACATGGCAAGAAAAATGGAAAAAATGTCCCATACAGTACACATCTGTGTTTATCATGTAATAACTGTTAAGTGAACCATACGTTAATTACCAATTACAGCATTTCGGGAACTGTCAAAGACATAAATCTCTAGTGATTGATGTCAGTATGAGAACAGCGAGTTTCTGTCCAACAGTCGAGATATATTTCCAGAAATAAGTGTCAGATCGAGGCGTCGCAGCTTGGGCGCGATCGCCAATTTGTCTATTAAAGCTTTCTTGAATGAATGTATGTGGGCTCCAGTGTAAGCAGTCAGAATCTTATACTATCTGCAACGGGCGAGCTGTCTCCTGCAGACGTGCGTCATGACCATATAGCGTGACTGTGCAGCATGTGAAAGTAGCGAGAGGTGCTTACAGAGTAGTTACATTTTCTGGAAGTATAAAAATTAATAACAGATCTATAAACAGCCTGAGGAACTTCATATTAGGTACATAACCTTATGTTGTGTAAAGGAACAATCTGTCAAAATCTATCGGACACTTAAAAAAAAAAAAAAATATATATATATATATATATATATATATGTCAATAGCTCACCAACTGTGACTATTTGAAAAGATATGATAACACCTTCAGTGTTTAGATTCAAATTTGGAAAGTTCTCATTTTAGAAAACCTTTCGTAATTTTGCTGTAGTAATAACGTTAAGAATTTCAAGTAGATATGTATGTTTTGTGTAGGGTGAGTGTGAAAGAGAGTGCTTGTGTGAGTGTATGTGGGACATTCGCCAATATTAAATTTTGACTTTGTAATTATCTATAGGAACTTGCAAGTGTTCCAGCTTTGTATCATGGGAACGAAACCACCAGTGGTTCCCCTACTAGTGGATGACGGACGTCCAAGTATGTTTGAATATGTAAGAGACAGCCAGAATGTTCGCGGCTGTATAGTTAAATTCCAGACGTAAAGTACAGCTTAAAGTTTATTTCATTTTATTTGTTCAACAAGAGAGTTTTGAGTTGCTTATTTTAATGACGTCAATGAGCCTGAGAGCAGTGGTTGATTGTTGCTAGATTTTGGCGCGAGCCGCGCCTTGAAAGTCAGTTCTGATTGGCCGTAATTCTGTACAGCCAATAATAAGTGGGACGGTATGCCATGTAACTCATGAGAGAGAGGTGCTTGTAGAGGCAGAGAGAGAAGAAGGGAGTGGTGGACTAGCTTTCGAAGGAGCCAGTCATGCTGAAAGTGTTCAAACGCATTATGTGTGAAATGCAGTGATATTGTGACTTCGGCGTTTCGGTACAGTGATAAAGGTAGCTGGTGTTTACCATTAACTATTTGTGAAATTTTAAGAGTCGAGAGATATTTTGTTCTGGAGAAAATCGCGTGTGTAAACATTGAACTAAAAGCGTGGCGATACTAAGTAAATTTTTTTTTACTGAGTATTTAAGGCGAGTAAAAACTTTATTTAAAGGCTACCACTGAATGCCGAGTGCAAAAGGAAATGGCAGTTTACTGATTGTGTTACTCTCGTAAATGATTTCATAATTGTATAGGAAAAGTTCTGGCTGTTTGAGTGTGACGAGGGCAGTGAACAGGAACTTTAATGATTTGAACACATGTGGGCTGATGATCTTGCTTAATAGCAATAAAAAAATCCTAATGCAATTTTAAAAGGACCTTTGAACTTAGAAATTTGAACAGAAACCCATTTCCTATTTATTCTTTAGAGTTCACAAGACTATTTTCAGCTTTTTGTACTTATAGCGGCCGCCGACATGTAGTTATGAAATATCAGTTTCTTCAACACTGCTTTTCTGAGATCTCTTAAGTAGCTGCACTCAGGAGTTACGTGTACAGATCTGCAGCAGTGGGCAGAGGTAGGTGGGCAATTTTTGTTGCAGAACCGCCGTCGATGTGCGAAAGAGTGCGGCGTCGCAAAATGTAAACGCACCTTACTGAGGCCTTCCTTCGGGAACTGGTTGCACGCTGCGCGCAGTATCAGACTGTCGCACATTTGAGAGCAGTATTCCCCGCATTTTATCGCCGTAGGTATTCAGTGACGTTGAAGTGATTGGTCACCGGTGTACTACTTGGCAGTGCGAACAGTGTACACCAGGCCGAAGCGAGAACTAGATGGCTCAGGTGTCAAGGTAAGCCCCGTTCCAGTTGAGAGTAGAGCAAAGAGGGACTGCGGAATTGTTGTCGTGGGCAGGCGCGACGGTTTGCTGTTGGCGTCTGTACTGACGAGGAGAAGGAGCAAAGAATGTCTGCTGAGGCTGCAGGGAACGGAAAGTGCAAGCACAGCGTTGACAAGCAACGCGTGAGTAGGCCAATGGAGTACGAATAATGGAAGGACAGACATGAGACTAAGCGGAGACGTATTCAGGCGTCTACCCCAATACCCCAAGGCAGAATGCACACAATAAATATCCTACTGACGATGTAGGTACGTTTGATATTAGGCAGCATTTTTCACGATTTTATGAACAAAACAAGAAAATATGAAACATGCCAAAACTTAAGCTTTCACCGTACAGAAATTTACTTCCAGGTTTCAAAAGAAATTGTGACAAACACTGCTTAGGTTTAAAAGGTGCCAGAATAAGCGAGTCATTATGTGCGCAAGAAAGAACATATTTGCCAAAAAAGAGCATATACTACATTCGATTTAAGTGAAAATGTGTTGGGAGTGTTGCCACACAATAGCACAAATCTACGTCTCATTGCTGTGCACCCCTACAATGATGGAGTTTTGTTTCGTGTTAACTTCCCCGATATGACTGTAACAGCAAAACTCTGGACATCCACTAAAGAAACTGGGATAACATTCTTTTCAGATATGAAGAGATAAGGAGAGCCAAACTTCTGGCATTAAGGAGCACCAACCAACTTTCTCCTGTTTATTCCACTGATAAAAAATTTGTAAAAATATTGTTCTCCGCCTACTGCCGCCATATCATCTTATACAACTGGTCAGTAATCTTGCATAGAATAAGGTTAATAGTCGCAATACCTCAAGCATCTCGCTCTCGAAACTGGAAAAAATAACAGATGATACCTCTGGTGTCAATAAATAAACATGTTTCACCCACTGAAGTACTTCGGTGAGACGGCTGTTCGGCGAATTGTGCACCTGTTTCGCTAGTTTTGTATTCAAACAGCATTTCATTTGGCCTCGCGAGATTAAGTGCACCTCATTCCAGATATTTGCACCGGAGAAATACCTGAGTTAGTTCTGAGAATCAAAGCTATGGCTTCCAAACCACTAACCAGGAACACTAACCACTAGACATCCAAGACAACCTGCTTTCGCTACTGTGTCATTAGAATATTAGAAAAGCCACAAATCACGTCAAAAAAAGTGATGACTAATGCAGGAGATGTATTTTGACGGACGAGCACTCTGAAAATAAAACAATAACATTCGGCATAGATTCAAACAAACAATTGTCATCATCGTTCGTGATGCTGATGATGAATCGACTGATACAGTTGGAGAAAATAACGACGTCACAGGAAAGGCAGTTTTAAAGATGCTGCCGAAGAAACTTCGTTAAGCAGACAGCGTAAGATATACTGTATGTTCTTTTTTTCTTATTGTTCTGAACAGACACTTCGTTCAGTCGCATATACAGGGTGTTCAAGAAAGAGAGGTGGTACTCATCGAAACAAAAAAATAAGTCCAGTAAACATGGGTCCAGAAGTACATACTTTTTGCGATAAACACTAGTTTACAGCAGGTGTTCAATGGCGCCCCTCTGCCCTCCGGCGTAAGGAATGATGCACCCTTTGTAGTATACAAACAATGGTTGTTGTTGTACCTACTGGGATTCATTGAAGACGTGACCCTGTAGTGTCCGCACATCATTGATTGGCGCGGCGTAGACCAATGCCTTCAAGTGACCCCGTAAGCAAAAGTCTAGGTGATCGCGGTCTGGGGAACGATCAGGCCAAGATGTGCCTCCTCCCCCCCCCCCCCCCCCCTTCCCGACCAGTCAAGCGGTCCTGAAATGCTTGCATCAAATGTCTGCATACAATGTGACAGAAGTTTGCTCCTGCACCATCATGCATGAACCCTATTTGTGTTCGTTGCTGCAGGGCTACAGACCCCAGAAAGGTAGGCAATACATTAATGGGAGAGTCCAGATAATGTACCCCAGTTAATCTTTGTGGTAGCACATATGGCTCTATTAATCTATTGCCACGTACGCCTGCCCATATGTTGGTTGGGGATTTATATCTGCCTATACGTGCTGGTTGTGGAAATTCATGCCATCTCTTGTGAACCCTGCCTCACCGGTAAATAAAGTTTTGCATGTGAACATTGGATCTGCCGCACACATCTGCGACACCCATTGAGAGAACCACCATCTACCGTGATGATCCTGTTTCCTCAGGGCCTCAACACGCTGTAGATGATATGGGTACAGCAACTGTTCATGAAATACCCCCCCCCCCTCCCACAGATAAGTGTGTGAGGCACGTCTTGTGCTGAAGTTCCTTCCACCAAACGTGGCAAACGCTCCTCCATGTCAGGCCACGAGCTGTGTGTGGCCTCCGATCGTCAGTCTTCCGAGGTGCAAGGGTGCCTGTGTCCTTCTAACACTGGAAAAGTCTACCAAACGGCTTGTCAGAGGGCACTCGGCGCTGTGGAGATTTTTCAGAGTAGAGGCCACAGGCTCACAAGCTTTGTCCATTTGCTAAACCATAGCAGAATATCATATCCGTCATTTCACTTGTCGAGTAATAGGCTTCCATTGCTAACAAGCGATGGAGGAGAGAAAATGTAAATGTACTACACTATTTGTACGTACAAACAGCGCAGTAACAGTAAACACGTAAGTGAATCCGCATTTGGAAGAAGGTAAACACCATGATACGTTCCCAAGTTGACAGTAATGTTCGACAAGGCACACAAACAGGACTAACGTAGCCTACAACACTGCTCGAACCACATAACTGACTGCAGACTACCTAATGGTAGGTAGAGTACTGCGTGTAACACATCATAATACCCTGCCCACACATATGATGGAGTCCCAATCCAGCGACTGCTAATATTCACAACCAAGCGTCGCACGGCCCTTCCTACAAACACGTATTTATCTCGGAAAGTATGCCTTTCCTTACCCATGTTTATCAGGTTTATTTTTCTTGTTTCGATGAGTACTACGACATCTCAAAGTAATCAACACTCTTTTTTTGAAAACCATGTATTAGTGCATGTCCACATGTGAGAACATCAGTGTGTACGCTGTACGACGTGTGATTGGTAAGTTTTAAGAATGGATCCGCAACTGCTTACTGGTTTGGCGGGCAGGTACACGGAGGGTAGGGAGTGAGTCATTGCCTTGTCCTTGAACGCCCTCTGACAGTTTCCTTTATTCATTTCGTTGTGGCAGCTGGTTGAGTGCGGGTCCTTTAGGGCTTGTTGCCGGATTCTGTCTGCGTGAAAATGGATGCAAAAACGGAGCAACGACTTTGTGTGAAATTTTGTTTTAAAACCGGAAAATCAGCTTCTGAGACTTAAGAACTATTAAAAACAGCTTTTGAAGATAATTGTACGAGCCAGTCAAATGTTTTTGTCTGGTTCAACAGATTTAAAAATGGCAGCGAATCATTTGAAGATGAACCACGGTCCGGCCGTCCTTTCACCTCAAAAACGTATGAAAATGTTGTGAAAGTTCGCAACTTAGTGCGCTCTGAGCGTAGACTTACAAGTAGGGAGATGGCTCATGTACGTAATTTAACTTTCTATGCAATTCGGTCAATTTTAACTAAAGATCTGAACATGCGTCGAGTGTCCGCAAATTTCATTCCAAGTGTTGTCAAGTGACCAGAGACAATACCGACTTGAAGTGTGCCATGACCTGATTAATCGGACTAAAATGACCCATATTTGTTAAATAGGGTAAATACAGGTGACGAACCGTGGTTATATACACTCCTGGAAATTGAAATAAGAACACCGTGAATTCATTGTCCCAGGAAGGGGAAACTTTATTGACACATTCCTGGGGTCAGATACATCACATGATCACACTGACAGAACCACAGGCACATAGACACAGGCAACAGAGCATGCACAATGTCGGCACTAGTACAGTGTATATCCACCTTTTGCAGCAATGCAGGCTGCTATTCTCCCATGGAGACGATCGTAGAGATGCTGGATGTAGTCCTGTGGAACGGCTTGCCATGCCATTTCCACCTGGCGCCTCAGTTGGACCAGCGTTCGTGCTGGACGTGCAGACCGCGTGAGACGACGCTTCATCCAGTCCCAAACATGCTCAATGGGGGACAGATCCGGAGATCTTGCTGGCCAGGGTAGTTGACTTACACCTTCTAGAGCACGTTGGGTGGCACGGGATACATGCGGACGTGCATTGTCCTGTTGGAACAGCAAGTTCCCTTGCCGGTCTAGGAATGGTAGAACGATGGGTTCGATGACGGTTTGGATGTACCGTGCACTATTCAGTGTCCCCTCGACGATCACCAGTGGTGTACGGTCAGTGTAGGAGATCGCTCCCCACACCATGATGCCGGGTGTTGGCCCTGTGTGCCTCGGTCGTATGCAGTCCTGATTGTGGCGCTCACCTGCACGGCGCCAAACACGCATACGACCATCATTGGCACCAAGGCAGAAGCGACTCTCATCGCTGAAGACGACACGTCTCCATTCGTCCCTCCATTCACGCCTGTCGCGACACCACTGGAGGCGGGCTGCACGATGTTGGGGCGTGAGCGGAAGACGGCCTAACGGTGTGCGGGACCGTAGCCCAGCTTCATGGAGACGGTTGCGAATGGTCCTCGCCGATACCCCAGGAGCAACAGTGTCCCTAATTTGCTGGGAAGTGGCGGTGCGGTCCCCTACGGCACTGCGTAGGATCCTACGGTCTTGGCGTGCATCCGTGCGTCGCTGCGGTCCGGTCCCAGGTCGACGGGCACGTGCACCTTCCGCCGACCACTGGCGACAACATCGATGTACTGTGGAGACCTCACGCCCCACGTGTTGAGCAATTCGGCGGTACGTCCACCCGGCCTCCCGCATGCCCACTATACGCCCTCGCTCAAAGTCCGTCAACTGCACATACGGTTCACGTCCACACTGTCGCGGCATGCTACCAGTGTTAAAGACTGCGATGGAGCTCCGTATGCCACGGCAAACTGGCTGACACTGACGGCGGCGGTGCACAAATGCTGCGCAGCTAGCGCCATTCGACGGCCAACACCGCGGTTCCTGGTGTGTCCGCTGTGCCGTGCGTGTGATCATTGCTTGTACAGCAAGTATGGTGGGTCTGATACACCGGTGTCAATGTGTTCTTTTTTCCATTTCCAGGAGTGTAGATATATAAAGTAAAGGGACGAGAGAGGCAATTCTGACGTTACGGCCAATAATGGAAGCAAGGCTACAGAAAAATCAAGACACTTTCATAGGATTTGTCGACCTGGAAAAAGCGTTCGACAATATAAAATGGTGCAAGCTGTTCGAGATTCTGAAAAAAGTGGGGGTAAGCTATAGGGAGAGACGGGTCATATACAATATGTACAACAACCAAGAGGGAATAATAAGAGTGGACGATCAAGAACGAAGTGCTCCTATTAAGAAGGGTGTAAGACAAGGCTGTAGCCTTTCGCCCCTACTCTTCAATCTGTACATCGAGGAAGCAATGATGGAAATAAAAGAAAGGTTCAGGAGTGGAATTAAAATACAAGGTGAAAGGATATCAATGATACGATTCGCTGATGACATTGCTATCCTGAGTGAAAGTGAAGAAGAATTAAAAGATCTGCTGAACGGAATGAACAGTCTAATGAGTACACAGTATGGTTTGAGAGTAAATCGGGGAAAGACGAAGGTAATGAGAAGTAGTAGAAATGAGAACAACGGGAAACTTAACATCAGGATTGATGGTCACGAAGTCAATGAAGTTAAGGAATTCTGCTACCTAGGCAGTAAAATAACCAATGACGGACGGAGCAAGGAGGACATCAAAAGCAGACTCGCTATGGCAAAAAAGGCATTTCTGGCCAAGAGAAGTCTACTAATATCAAATACCGGCCTTAATTTGAGGAAGAAATTTCTGAGGATGTACGTCTGGAGTACAGCATTGTATGGTAGTGAAACATGGACAGCGGGAAAACCGGAACAGAAGAGAATCGAAGCATTTGAGATGTGGTGCTATAGACGAATGTTGAAAATTAGGTGGACTGATAAGGTAAGGAATGAGGAGGTTCTACGCAGAATCGGAGAGGAAAGGAATATGTGGAAAACACTGATAAGGAGAAGGGACAGAATGATAGGACATCTGCTAAGACATGAGGGAATGACTTCCATGGTACTAGAGGGAGCTGTAGAGGGCAAAAACTGTACAGGAAGAGCCCGCATCTCGTGGTCGTGCGGTAGCGTTCTCGCTTCCCACGCCCGGGATCCCGGGTTCGATTCCCGGCGGGGTCAGGGATTTTCTCTGCCTCGTGATGGTTGGGTGTTGTGTGCTGTCCTTAGGTTAGTTAGGTTTAAGTAGTTCTAAGTTCTAGGGGACTGATGACCATAGATGTTAAGTCCCATAGTGCTCAGAGCCATTTGAACCATTTTTTGTAGAGGAAGACAGAGATTGGAATACGTCAAGCAATTAATTGAGGACGTAGGTTGCAAGTGCTACTCTGAGATGAAGAGGTTAGCACAGGAAAGGAATTCTTGGCGGGCCGCATCAAACCAGTCAGTAGACTGATGACCAAAAAAAAAAAAAAAAATAGATGTGATACTGAAACCAAAGTGAAGTCTTCGCAGTGGAAGACTCCAGATTCACCACGACCGGAAAAGCACGGCAAAGTCGGTCGAAGATGAAGACAAAGGTATTGTGCATCATGAATTTATCCCCGGAGAACAGACAATTAACCAGGAATACTACAAATGTGTGTGTGTGTGTGTGTGTGTGTGTGTGTGTGTGTGTGTGTGTGTGTGTGAAATCTTATGGGACTTAACTGCTAAGGTCATCAGTCCCTAAGCTTACACACTACTTAACCTAAATTATTCTAAGCACAAAGACACACACCCATGCCCGAGGGAGGACTCGAACCTCCGTCGGAACGAGCTGTAAAGTTCATGACTGCAGCGCCTCAAACCGCTTGGCTAATCCCGCGCGGCTACAAATGTGTCCTTGAGCGTTTGCGCGAAAAGGTGCGGAAGAAACGGCCTGCATTGTAGAGAGACAGGAGTTGAGTGCTACACCACGACAGTGCTCCGGTCATCGTGCCTTCTCCATCGTTGAATTTTTGACCAAATTCAAAATTCCTGTGCTCCCACAAGCGGCATATTCCCCTGATTTGGCCCCTGCGGACTTCTACCTGTTTCCTAAACTAAAATTTTCACTGAAAGGGAAGCGATTTGACTCGATTGAATACATCCAGGCAAATACGGACAGTGTCCTTAACACACTTCAGGAAGAAAAAATCCAGGAATCTTTACAAAAGTGGCAACACCGTTGGAGTCGGTGTGTTCAGTCACAAGGGGACTATTTTGAAGGAGATGCATCACACTAGCGTGTAAGTAACACCATTGTACAATTACAAGCCCATTCTTAAAACTTTCCAATCACACCTCGTATATTACCTCTCCTCCTTGTTTCTCAGGCGTATAAACGACACTGCTGCCAACCTGATCAGGAAAACAGTTCGATTTTCTGGGTGATACTAATGGCTAGAGGATGGGGCTCAGTGTCGCCTCGTTTGTGTTTACGTTTATATTTCTCCTTACGACACTGAGGCAGCCACACAAGTCGCAGCCTGCCTAAAGCCTTTTCCGCAATTAATATTGTTTGTTGGTTTAGCGATCTCTACTGCCACTATGAGCTTCCGTTTGCATTCCTTCGGCGGTTTTGCTAGAATGCGAAAATTAGATTACTCGGTTGCCCGAGGAGCACATGTCGGTCATGTTCATTTGGTCGTTCTTTGACTAAACGACCTGTGTGTAACTATGTGATCAAAAGTATCCGGACACCTATTAGTGGACATTAATAAGGAGTGTGTCCGCGCTTCGCCTTTATCACGGTTTGAACGCTGCTGGGGACACTTCAATTGAGGTGCCTGAACGCCTGTGAAGAATGGCAGCCCAGTCTTCCCCACGAGCCGATACCACAGACGGTAGTAGGGTTAGGCTAGGCGCAAATTGAGACGTGTATAGCGCGTGTGGCGCGACGCAGCGCAGCGCGCGTTTATGTAACATCACAGGTTCAAATGGGACCGCGCAAATTGCGACGCGACGCGATTGGGACGCGACACGCGCCTGCGCCAGGTCGCGCGGAGTTGTGGTTGAGGCACAGTTTCTCTCGCCGCGCGTCGCGCTTGCCTCGCTAGCACCGTGGGAAATTTGAGGCGGGCAGCGGAAAAGTTGCCCGGCCATATGCTCACATCGGAACGGCGCATATCAGCAGTGGTAGTATTGCCAATACGACAAATTTTGCCTTACTGTGTACTGAATTTTATTACCTTTGGGTATTGTGTTTTTCACCATTTAAACGCTCCTGCTTTCTTCGTTAGCACGTTATACTTTTCTGTTATTTATATCTGCATAGTTTTGTTTTGTTTTTCTTCTGTCAAGAAAAATGTATACTTCAGTAACTGATGAGCCATTGGCCGCTGGAATTGCACCATATGCATCCGCGATGTTTTCAGATCGCAAGAAGGGACAGAGCGTAGTGAATAAGGAATCAAGGAATATTATAAAATCATGTGATTAAGAATCAAGGCAGGAAAGTAAAGCAAGGTTATATTCTCGCTGCCTAGTAGGCTAGCGTATCTGTACGATCTGTTACAAAAATTTAGAAAGGAATAATCTCCACAGGTGTGGTCCCTTTGTTCTTGTGGTAAAATGCCTCCAAGATCTGAAGTATAGAAGTTTCACTGTGATTACTCTGATATGGATGTAATAATGTAATACGACACACTGTACTACATGCATGTGAACAACATATTTCCACTGCAAGCTAGAAACAGTCGAAAAGCAGTCACAAATAACAATGTTTTAATTGGTTCGCTGTGATGAGAAAAAGCATTTCAGTTGTTGCAAGGACATTATCAGCATTATTAAACTAATTATACAACAACAGGCTACACAAATGAAGAAAATGGTCGGTATTATTACGAAAGTAGGAATATCCTAAAATAGTGTTATGATTAGATATATTTAATTTGTTGAAATGTGCTGCTGACAAAGGCAGATCTACTTTCATGACAATGTTTTTCGAACTCCAATTCACAAGGCACACATGGCTAGCTTGTGCATTCCTGTCGCGCGCATTATCCTCCGCTGCTGACAATACAATGACCATTGTGTTGTGCGACAGATCAATTGTTTATTTTTCTCAATAACTACTGTTTTATTCGCGATCACGCATTGTCACTTTGGCAAGCCCTAGGTGAGTAAACAGTACCTGGCATGTGCCTATCATTCTGCCTGAAGGAACGCTAGTCAATATTTTAATACTGCTCAGATCAAGAGAAGGAATAAAATCCTTAGGTAAGTTTCCATTCCCGTCGCTCAGTGTTAAGAAAATACGATGGGTTACGGGGATTCCACCAAAATTCCAATAGAATTGCCAATCTGTTTTTGTGTGAGTTGTTAACCTTTTCTCATTCGAAGGAGCATAACCATTTATGAGTAAAGGCCACATTTCTCTTGGTGACTGGTTTAACTGTACTTCCTTTGTCACAATGGTTCAAATGATTCAAATGGCTCTGAGCACTATGGGACTTAACTGCTGAGGTCATCACTCCCCTAGAACTTAGAACTACTTAAACCTAACTAACCTAAGGACATCACACACATCCATGCACGAGGCAGGATTCGAAACTGCGACCGTAGCGGTCGCGCGGTTCCAGACTGTAGCGCCTAGCACCGCTCGGCCACAGCGGCCGGCACAAATAAGGCAAAAATCATATATTTTCAGAGAATAGTTTCTGTAAAATCGTTTGAGAAAGATAAGAGGTTGCGCGCGCTTCGGTTCAGTCAGCGCAGAGCGTCGCCAGTCGGCGCGTGCGAAGTTTGGCGCACGCGTCGCAATATGCGCTGGACCCGCGCGACCCGTGCGGCACGTGCGTGTCGCGCTGTAGTGTCGTGTCACGTCACACGTGCCATACGCTTCTCAATTTGCGCCTAGCCTTAGACGCTTGCGTCCTGAGCGAATTCGACGTTCTAATTCCAATAGTATTTCATTGGGTTCGGGTCGGGACTCTGGGCAGGCCAGTCCATTTCAGAAATGTTATTACCCACGGACCACTGCCTCAGAACGCACTTTGTGACAGTGAGCATTGTTATGCTGATACAATCATCGTCTCCCAATTGTTTCTCTGTTTACGTAGTACACAATCCTATACATCGTTTTCGTATACTTCCGCATTTGACGTTTTCCGAAGTGCAGTAAGAGTAGCACACCCTAAACACGAAAAAAGCGCACATACCGTAACACCACCTTCTGCATCCCTCACTGCTGATACGACACTTGGTGGCAGGTAACACTCTATAGGGCTTCGCCAAACCCAAACCCTTCCAGCCGTTTTCCACAGGGCATAGCGTGATTGAGCAGCCCAAATCACTCGTTTCCAGTCATCCACTGTCCTGAGGTGTCATTCTTTTCACGACCTTGAGCTTCGCTTAGCATTAGCCGTTGTAATATGAGGCATATGAGAAGCTGATCGATCATTGTACTCTTTTTAACTCCCGACACACAGTTATTGTGCCAACTGGACTGCTGACAGCACTTTGGAACTCACGAGTCGTTCCTCCGCGGATTTCGTGCGATGTCTACAACCATCCTCTGTACGGCTCCACGTTCCCACTTCGTCAGTAAAAGAGGTCTGCTTGTTATTGCTCTAGCTGTGACTGTTCCTAAACATTCCACTTCACAGTCACATCACCAACAGGCGAGCTGGACGGCTTTAGAAGGGTTGAAATGTCCCTGACGAATATGTTAGTCAGGTGACACCCTTTGACTAGTCCACTTTCAAAGTCACTGACCTCCAATTGTGCTTTTACTGCTTCTCTGCTGCCCAAAGCAATAATCCCTACTTCGTTTTATACTGCTGTGTGCGCCTTCCGTGACATCTAGTGGTTAATTTCGCATTACATAGTGCTGTCCGGATACTTTTGATCAGATACTGTACTTTATCACACTTGGACAGAATTTCGTATACTCCAGTAGTACGTTTCTACCCACTAGAGCACCGGCGGATGTTAGCAACATCGTTCAACAGCCAGTCGTCAATGTTTGCGACTTTTTCTTAAATTAACAAAATCTGAAATTTTACCACAACGTGCAACCAGTTCCGTAGAAGGTCTCGATAATAAAGTCAAAACGTCGGATCAGTAGATTCTGCAAGAATAAGTCGGTACCAACAGGCAAAACTTTTTAACGTCATCAATAACAGTCGCGGAAGCCTAACTGTAAAAAAAAAGTATTCATGATGTCCTTCTCAGCGTACAAAATTGAAAATATCCGAATACCTTAAGGTTACCGCTGTCGTTATTGTCAAACGGCAGCAGTTTCCCAGGCACTAAATCACAGTTAACAAACCGTGCAGCCACTTCCTCGAAGACACTCAGACAGTTGCCTCCGGCGGCAGCGACGTGTGCTGGCGCAGTGTTACAGTCCACCATTCTCCCGGACGTCCCGGCGTTTCTAAAGCGAGACGAGAGCACAGACAGGCCGGGCTGGCTGTCGGCTAAAAGTCAGCCGGCAATTTATGTTCCATAAAGAGGCGAGCGAGACTCCTTTGCTGCTGATGGGCGCCATAAACGACTTAACGATCTCTGCTAACACACTCCGCGCGTCCTCATCCCCGATGCACCTGTGTGCGGCTGAACGCTGGCCGGTATTGCCGACGGTCAGACCATACCGTAAAATACTCGCGTCCGGGAAAAAAACGAAGATCGGAGTTTGTGCGACGGCCGACGAGGCCATTAGAGACGGAGTAGAAGCGTGGTTGCATTCTTCCTAAAAGGGACCACCCTGACACATATTAACCGATTTAGAGAAATGATGGGAAAACTATACAGTGACTATGATGTTTGGTTTGTGGGGAGCTCAACTGCGCGGTCGTCAGCGCCCGTACAAAGTCCCAATTTTTACACAGTATAATTTCTTTTTTCACACTCCATTCTAGCCACGGTCACGAATAATGATGGTGAAATGATGAGGACAACACAAACACTCAGTCCCCAGGCAGAGAAAATCCCCAACCCGGCCAGGAATCGAACCCGGGACCCCGTGATGCACAGGCAGCAACGTTAGCCACTAGACCACGAGCTACGGACAACCTGTACAGTGGAGACCCGGTTAATTGGACAAACTGTCCAGTCATTCGGATTATCGAAAATCCGGATAACTGAATGTACGAAAAAAAGCAATTTCTGTATTTTTAACTTTGTCGCCCACATATGGTTACCTTTTAGGAACGTTATCACGTGCTAATCTTTCTAGAGATAATATGCAGGGTGAAGAAAAATTCGCGCACTCGGACTTAGCAGCACGATTCCTCACATACTAGCAATACAACAATGACTGTGACAAAATTTCATCCGGTGCATATTTCGGCCAGTAAATGGACGTTAAAGACTGGCAACACTTTAATCACACAACCGATAATACCTCTTTCAGTAAACAGAGCAGTGCTGTGCAAGGCGTGCAGTGGATAATATTTTGGGTTAGTATGCAGGAGGTCGAGGGTTCGATTCTGGGTCCAGGCTCACTTGTTTTTATTTGCTAAAAGTTGTCTGCGTGGTACGGCATCTGGCGTCTTAATCGTCGTACAGCGATTACACTAGGTCTTCTACAAAATATTTGCAGTTATGAACTACGAACACAGAAATGGAAGTACCACAGTTTACACTGGTCAGCTTTTAAAGAAGCCTTTTGCGCGTCGTGAATGCAAATTGTTTCGCGCCACTGCATCTTCTAGATTCCAAACCTGTTTCCTGTGTACCCTCCCTGAATGAGCTCATCGGAATCAACAAGTCTGGAATCTAGTAGGTACAGTGGCGCAAAAGAATTCGTGCAAAAGGTTTCTTTAACGGTTGTATTTCCATTTCTGTGTTCGTAGTACATAATTGCAAATGTTTTGTAGAAGACCCACCGTAATCGCTGTATATCGATTAAGACACCAGATATCGTTCCACGCAGACTCTTTTAGCAAATAAAAACAAATGAACCTCGACCCAGACTCGAACCCTCGACTTCCCGCATCCTAACCCAAAACGCTATCCACTGCACAGCACTGTTGCTTTCTCTTAGCAGAGGTAGTTACCGTACACGTGAGTACAGTGTTGCCAGCTTTCCAATCTCTGACGTCCATGTACTGATCGAAATACGCGCAAGACGAAACTTTGTGAGAGACACTTTTGTATTGCTAGAATATGAGGAATTGCTCTGCGAAATCTGAGTGCGCGAATTTTTCCTCACCCTGTGTAATTTTACGTGTTTATTCAAAATAAATAACTCTTATAAAAACCAACAAAATCAGTGTTTATGAAGACATTACAGACACATTTTCGTATACACATACATATTTTCTTAAAATGACTAAAATACTGCAACCTTAATTATGAAATAGTTACCAAACGTCACATAGAACAGCCGCTGTCGTTTACACGAAAACAATTTTTTCTCTTCATTTCTGCTACATCACGAAATCGTTTCAGCTGTAGTAAACTCACAGTATCGCACTGTTTGTTTTTCTAACCATTTGAAAGCTGTTTCCAGGGCTTGAAATTCTTCCGCTTTGGGATGGTCCTGCACCATTTTCTGCGTCTATATTTTGTTCTATTTCATCTTCTTGTATTTCCTACTGTTAGTTTGCCTGCAATATGTTTTGAACAATTTCGTCATCCGACATGATTTGTAAACCTTGATCGTTACTAAGTTAGCCATTCTTTCATACCCTCGACATCAAATTCCTGGCATACTTTGTATGTTTGTCATTGGCTCATTTATATCTTCCTAAGCAGAATCATCGGTAACGGTGTTTGAATTTTCGTGCTCCTGTTTTAGTAATCTGTTCCAAGCTTTGTTCAGAGTCTCCCTTTCAGTCATGTACCACGCATCTGCACCCATGTAACAACACTCCTTTAAATTTATTTGCTTGAAAAATGGCTAAACAACTTCAACGTTAATTCCAGACACAGATAACAATCTATGTACAAGTTATTTTCTATAAAGTCGTTTTAATGTTTCAGTAACAATTTAATCCATTGGTTAGAGCAAGGATGTCACATTAGGAGGCAAAAATTTTACTCTAAACATTCCATTTTATCTCTCCAACAGTTCAGCCGAAGGTTGGGTTGGTACATTATCCAGGAAAAGTAGGACTTCTCCTGTTTATCAATATCGTTTTGAATTTTTTTACTTCAGGAATAAAAGTGTTGTCATACCAGTAAATGAACATTTCGGTGTTCATCCATGAGTTTTTTTGGTTTTTATGAATTAATGGAACCCTGATATTTTTGAATAAATGCATTTTGTAAGTCCCGGTAGCGTTTACGCTAATATTGTTACTTGCTCTTTGCTAGCTGGAGCTGAATTCTCTCGACAAGATGCTAAAGATTCTGACGATAATGATTTCCAATTTTTCCGATTTCATCAACATTGTAAATGAAGTCCAAGTCATAGTCATTTTCGTCCAATTGTTATTAAAAACCATCTTTGAAGCTGATATTTATTCACCGTGTAGTACCAGATTAGTAAATTACATGACGAGATTTAAATCTGCACAACCATCCGTTACTTGGCACACATGATTCATCACCAGCAATTTTTTATTTAACGGTAACGGCTTTTCACAGAGCAAATGACCAGATATCGGTTGCTCAGTTTATCGGTTTTGTAGAAACCAACAATAGAAAACTTCTTCCACAAGTTCAGATTTTTGTTTCTTCATCACTTTTCGATGTTTACTTCCATTTTCACTATCAAGCTTGCAGGTATACTTAAAAATTGAATCGGTATCCTTGTTAATATTGCTTACCACATAAGTAGGGTGATCAGATTTTACATGTGAAAAAACGGGACATCTGCGAAAAATTAGGTTAAAAAAACGAGACACAAGACGAAAAGAAAACGATCTGCATGTATGACTGCATCGCTTTACTAAAATATATACAAATTAAAAGTTATACACATAAAAAAAGCATATACAGGGTGTATCATAATTAATGGCGTTAACGCATACAGTTGAAAGTACACGATACTAGAAGCAAAAAAGTCTCAGTAAACATAGGGTCGAAAATGCATTGCAGTTGTTTAACTTGTCTATATTAACTCAGGTCCTATCAGTGAATCAGACTGTGTCTTCAGACAGTGTTTCTCGTCTATGTGAAGAATTTGCAGACATTTTTGAACCAGGCCTCGGTTGCGCTAAGAACTATAAAGCACATTTGTAACTGAAAGTAAACGCGCAACCGAAATTTTTCAGAGCGCGCAATGTTCCCACGCATTGCGTGATGAGGTCGCAAAAACATTACACGATTTGGAATCACAAGGTGTAATTGAACGTGTGCAGGCTTCTCTCTGGGCATCACCCTTAGTAATTTTGCCAAAACCTTAGGGAAAATTGAGACTTTGTCTGGAGTTCAAGGCAACAGTGAATCCACAACTAGTGATTGCAACTTTTCCTTTACCTCGCCCGGAAGATCTTTTTGACAAACTGTGCCCGGGCAAATATTTTTCGAAGTTGGACCTAGCAGATGCGTACTTGCAAATACCGGTGGACGAAGAATCCAAGCGCGTTTTGGTGGTTAACACGCATCTTGGTTTGTATCAGTTCAAACGACTGCCATTCGGGTGTGCATCCGCCCCTGCATTGTTTCAGCAATATCTACAAACTGTTTGTGCGTCGGTCGCTACTGCAGCAAACTATCTGGACGATATTGTGATCTCCGGAAAGACGGAAGAAGAACATTTAGCCAATCTCAGAACATTATTTCAGGTCTTGCGACGAAATGGTCTTCGCTTACGGAAGGACAAATGTGTGTTTTTTGCTCGTGACTTGCCATACCTGCGATATGTACTCAATGCCCAAGGCATACATCCCAGTCCTACGCACCTCCGTGCCATACAAGACTTGCCTTCGCCGCAGAATTTGAAGCAGCTGCAGAGTGTGCTGGGAAAAACCAACTATTATCACGAATATGTGCTGCATGTCTCTTCCATTTCAGCTCCGCTTCATCGCTTACGCAGTAAAGGTGTTCCGTTCGTCTGGACGACGGAATGCGAACGCGCCTTTCGCCGGTTGAAATCGGCGTTGCTTTCTAATACTTGCCTTACGCCATTCGATCCCCAGAAGCCCCTTTTGTTGATGGTGGATGCATCTGATTTAGGGATCGGTGCTGTGCTTGCGCACAAAGATCAGCACCTATTGCCTTTGCGTCCAAATTGCTCTCGTCCGCGCAAAGAAATTATTCACAGATCGAGAAAGAAGTATTGGCTCTCGTATTTGGTGTTACAAAGTTTCATGACTTCTTGCATGGTCGTCACTTTACCATAATCACAGACCACAAACCTTTGACATCGCTTTTTCATCCGAACAAGCCTGTACCTCCACGTACAGCGCAGAAATTCATACGCTGGTCTATTCTCCTCTCGCAGTACTGCTACGATATCTTGTATCGGTCCACTGCTAAGCACGGAAACGCCGATGCGTTGTACCGTTTGCCTGTTGCTGAGGATAGGGCATTCGATTCCTCCGAACTTGCTTGCATGTTCATTGATTCGGAAACCGATGACGTGGTCGAATCGTTTCCGATTGATTTTCGTCGTGTAGCTACAGCCACAACTGCAGACCCTGTCCTTGCTACCATTCTGCGTTTTGTTGCTACGCAATGGCCCTTTTCAAAGTCACGGATCGGGGACCCGTTGGTTCGCTGATTTTTTGCTCACAAGGAGAGACTTTTTGTTCGACGTGGTGTTTTGCTTTTGCGTTCTGATAATGATCAGTCCAGGGTCTTAAAGCTTCTCCACCAAGGACATTGGGGTGTAGTGAGAACGAAACAACTTGCTCGTCAGCACTGTACTTGGTTCGGAATCGATGCTGCGATTACGAAAATGTGCTCTTCTTGCATGGTGTGTGCGGAAACAACAATCAGCACCACCGCGGAAATTGTTTGCATGGCCAAAAGCCACTTTCCCTTGGCAACGCTTACACATCGATTTTGCTGGTCCATTCTGGAATGCTCGATGGTTGGTTGTGATAGATTCATTCAGTAATTTTCCTTTTGTTGTCCGGCTGTCTTCCACGACATCATCTGCCACCATCCAAGCGTTATCTGCTATCCTTTGCATTGAAGGTCTTCCACAGCCAATGTTGATGTTGAAGTTGAAAGAGTCTCATTCTCGGGAGGACGCGTTATTGCTCTTTTTGTCCTCGTATCGCTCTCAGCCCCGAGATGGTCCCTCGCCGGCTGAGTTGCTCCACGGTCGCCACCATCGCACCTTGATGTCTTTGCTGCATCCGCCGCATTAGGTTCCTGTGCAGCGGCAGACACCTGCTTTTGCCCCAGGCGACGTTGTCTACTACCGCAACTATAGAGGTTCACGGCGTTGGCTCCAAGGACGCATTCTTCGCTGCCTCTGACGCGCTATGTATCTGGTTTTGGGGGCCTCTGGTGAGGTGCGCCGGCATCTCAATCAGCTGCGCCTCTGTCGTCGCACGGGATCTGCCGCCCGCCGTCTGCTTTCAGCGACGGTGCCGTCCGGTCAGCGCCCCGGGGACCCATCTACTGGCTCGCCTCAGCCCCAGGTGTTACCGACGCTGCCTTCCATTTTGCCCCACACACATTTTTTTGTTTTTTTGTTTTTTTGAACGCGTGATATATAGCGTTACGCGAGACCACTTTCAGGATTAAGTAGTAAGCTAGACGCTTATGACATTCACACAGAATTTAACAACCATCTGTCAGGTGCCCCGACCAGCCTGGGAGCGGTGTAAGTGGTTTCTCACGCCAGTCTAGCAAATTTTCCCAGTCCCTATCACTTAGAAGCGATACATAATGATTTGAAACACGAACGTGCACAGACATGCAGTTTTTACCCGAATAGTAAAATCATAGAATCTGACATGTAATATTTGTTTTCGTATTGGTAACCTTTGTGTGTCACTTTGGCGACTTGCGTGTCAATGATGATGATGGACACACAACACCCAGTCGCCTCTTGGGAATCGAACCCGGGCCTCCTTGCGTGATAGGCGGTAACGCTACCGCTGCGCTACGGAGGCGGACTTTATTGCTCAGACTTTATTGCTCATGAAAAACACACATTGCATGTTGTACCACCATGTATATAGCCAGACCTTAAGAAGTGGTGGTCCAGATTGCTGTAAACACTAGTACCTCTAATACCCAATAGCTCGTCCTCTTGCACTGATGCATGCCTGTCTGTGTTCGTCGTGGCATGCTATCCACAAGTTCATCAAGGCACTGTTGGTCCATATTGTCCCACTCCTCACAGGCGATTCGGCGTAGATCCCTCAGAGTGGTTGGTGGGTTCAAAAATGGCTCTGAGCACTATGGGACTTAACTTTTCAGGTCATCAGTCCCTAGAACTTAGAACTACTTAAACCTAACTAACCTAAGGACATCACACACATCCATGCCAGAGGCAGGATTCGATCCTGCGACCGTAGCGGTCACGCGGTTCCAAAGTGAGGTTGGTGGGTCACGTCGTCCATAAACAGCCCTTTTCAGTCTATCCCAGGCATGTTCGATAGGGTCCATGTTTGGAGAACATACTGGCCACTCTAGTCGAGCGATGTCGTTACTCTGAAGGAACTCATTCACAAGATGTGCACGATGGGGGCGCGAATTGTCGTCCATGAAGACGAATGCCTCGCCAATATGCCACCGATATGGTTGCACTACCGGTCGGAGGTTGGCATTCACGTATCGTACAGCCGTTAAGGCGCCTTCCACGATCACCAGCGGCGTACGTCGGCCCCACATAATGCCACCCCAAAACAGCAGGGAACCTCCATCTTGCTGCACTCGCTGGACATTGTGTGTAAGGCGTTCAGACTCGTCTCCGACGATCGTCTGGTTGAAGGCAAATGCGACACTCATCGGTGAAGAGAACGTGATGCCAGTCCTGAGTGGTCCATTCGGCATGTTGTTGGGCCCACATGTACTGTGCTGCATAGTGTCGTGGTTGCAAAGATAGACCTCGCCATGGACGTCGCATGCAGCCTATTGCGCACAGTTTGAGTCGTAACACGACGTCCTGTAGCTGCACGCAAAGCATTACTCAACATGGTGGCGTTGCTGTCAGGGTCCCTCCGAGCCATAATCTGTAGGTAGCGGTCATCTACTGCAGTAGTAGCACTTGGGCGACCTGAGCAAGGCGTGTCATCGACAGTTCCTGTCTCTCTGTATCTCCTCCATGTCCGAACAACATCGCTTTGGTTCACTCCGAGACGCCTGGACAGTTCCCTTGTTGAGAGCCCTTCCTGGCACAAAGTAACAATGCGGACGCGATCGAACCGCGGTATTGACCGTCTAGGCATGGTTGAACTACAGACAGCACGAGTCGTGTACCTCCTTCCTCGCGGAATGACTGGAAGTGATCGGTTGTCGGACCCCCTCCGTCTAATAGGCACTGCTCATCCATGGTTGTTTACATCTTTGGGCGGGTTTAGTGACGTCTCTGAATAGTCGAAGGGACTGGGTCTGTGATACAATATCCAGAGTCAACGTCTGTCTTCAGGAGTTCTGTGAACCGGGATGATGCAAAACTTTTTTTATGTGTGTACGTCTCAGTAGTGTAACTATGTCCGCTCATATCTTCCATGGCTACAAATTAAAACTCTACTGGGACTGCGACTGTGAAAGATATAAACATGAAGTCCAGCAACTGATAAGAAGTAACGTAATAACATTTGGGCCGGCCGAAGTGGCCGTGCGGTTCTAGGCGCTGCAGTCTGGAACCGCGAGACCACTACGGTCGCAGGTTTGAATCCTGCCTCGGGCATGGATGTGTGTGATGTCCTTAGGTTAGTTAGGTTTAACTAGTTCTAAGTTCTAGGGGACTAATGACCTCAGAAGTTGAGTCCCATAGTGCTCAGAGCCATTTGAAGCCAATAACATTTGGTATTAAACAGGTGGTACTGGGACTTCTCGCTCACCCTGTACCTTGAGTGGCCGAAGTCAAAGGAATACTCTGGATGTGATATTAATTGCGAGTTGCTCCTTCTAGAACCCTCAGAGTTATAGTAAAACGTCGAGACATAGACACCACGAGGTGCTGGAATCGTTCCGAAGAGACAGCTACCATCCTGCAGTAACACTATAACTGTTGTGTTGGCAGAAGAGCCAACACCGTGTTACTAGAGGAGGCCGAAATGCACGCGTTTTAGCTCACGCAAGCTGGCGTGAGGAGGGAAGAACTATACTGACGTGAGGTCTGGAACATGACAAGGAATTAGAATTCAGAAAGCGGACGTAATTCGTTTGATACTTAACTTTAATCCATTAATGATGAACGTCGCTCTTGACGGTACATGATTCACAATATTATCAGTTCATAATACATTCTTCAAGAATATGGCGCCTTGCTAGGTCGTAGCAAATGACGTAGCTGAAGGCTATGCTAAACTGTCATCTCTGCAAATGAGAGCATATCTAGATAGTGAACCATCGCTAGCAAAGTCGGCTGTACCACTGGGGCAAGTGCTAGGGAGTCTCTCTAGACTAGACCTGCCGTGTGGCGGCGCTCGGTCTGCAATCACTGATAGTGGCGACACGCGGGTCCGACGTATACTAACGGACCGCGGCCGATTTAAAGGCAACCACCTAGCAAGTGTGGCGTCTGGCTGTGACACCACATTCCTTCCCCGCAAATCGGCAGACGGTTGTGGTATAAGGCTTCCGCCCGCCGTGGGGAGGACCCCATGTTGACGTATGCGACGAGGTGGGGAGCCTAACAACAGGCGAGTCTGTGCCACCAGCACCCTGACATTCGGGCCGCGGGGAGCTAGGGAACGCCTGAAAACCTACTCCAATGTGCACGCCAACATGCGGTGTATGCGCCCGTACAGAGACAGGAGGGGCCGAAGGGTCGACCTCCATCGGGCCGGGGCACCCGACGAGCGAAGACGACATATGGTCCGGAGGGGGCAAGAGTTCCATGTCGGAGGACAACTGGTCACGGGAAGCGATCGGCGGCACGTGACCCAGGGAGGCGCCCGACGGCTGGAGTGACGCGTCCACTGCGGGCGACGCCGGCGGGAGAACAGGCGGCGGCGGCGGCGGCAGAGAGACTTAATGGGACTTAACTGCTAAGGTCATCAGTCCCTAAGCTTACACACTACTTAACCTAAATTATCCCAAGGACAAACACACACACCCATGGCCGAGGGAGGACTCGAACCTCCGCCGGGATCAGCCGCACAGTATATATCAGCGTGGCTGAAGGTTGCGGGTGGATGTTGTTTCAAAGTATCCTTGTGTTAACAAAGAAAAAGTGTTTTTTTAGACCATGTGCAGTTTACATCTCTCTTACACCCTCTAAGTACGAAGGATGTAGAACTGATACTCCCGTCGGATCTTTTTAATGTCTAATCTAAATTAACAAGGTAGCCGTTAATTTCTTCGCACTAAAGAACGTATTCACTTGCCTATATGGCACTGAAAAACCATTAACAAATTCACTTATTAACGAGAGTGTTACATTTAGAAACAGATACAGGCACAAATTCATTTAGAAACAGCTCTGCCTACCGTTTCAAACTATTAACTGTAACTTCATCACGAAAAGCGTCTTCTGTGAAAATTTTACCACCCGCGTTGGAAAAGGTATACACGTTTCATATGCCTTGAGTCAGGAAGTGTTTCAGTATTTGCATCTGCTGTTCATATAAACCGCTGCCCTTTTAAAGAGTGCCGCAAAACTGTACGAAGATTTTATTAATAAATTCACTCAACAAGAAAGAGGCTGGATTTACATGGCAATAAAATGGAAGCAGAGAATGGAGGTTTAGCGTGTGAAATGCAGTGAAGTGAGATAGAAATAAACGTTATAGGGTAGCAAGGTTTTTCTCATTACGATGGACATGTTTCTGTTCCTCGTACTTTAACTACATCCTTTTTTTCTTTAGTAGTTTACGTACATTTTGTAAGGTTAAATATAACTGCTCCAGCCTTATCATCCATTTTTATGACAAGGACGCTACTAATGAGGAGCGAGAATAGTGAGTCGGCAGGCAGCTGGAGTTTCACCCGGTTCAAAAATGGTTCAAATGGCTCTGATCA
Organism: Schistocerca cancellata; assembly: GCF_023864275.1. Taxonomy (NCBI): domain Eukaryota; kingdom Metazoa; phylum Arthropoda; class Insecta; order Orthoptera; family Acrididae; genus Schistocerca; species Schistocerca cancellata. Next base: position 596,750,927 of record NC_064631.1, on the reverse strand, counting down.
CTATGGGACTTAACTGCTGAGGTCATAAGTCGCCTAGAACTTAGAACTACTTAAACCTAACTAACCTAAGGACAACACACACATCCATGCCCTAGGCAGGATTCGAACCTGCGACCGTAGCGGTCGCGCGGCTCCAGATTGTAGCGCCTAGAACCGGTCGGCCACTTCGGTCGGCCACCCGATACAGGGAGAGAATCATAACCCTCAACAATGTGATATGGATGGAGAGTTATTTGCACAATGAAAACAGTGCCTACCCCAAGCTGTATCCTATGTATTGCGCCCTAGCTATTTTAATGCTACTTTAAGTCCCACGTGAGGAAGCTATTTGTATGGCGATGGATGTTTAACGCTGCTCTGCCTGGGAAGCTGATTAACATTTACAGCAATTATGTATAAACAATGTACATAAGTGCAGAATTTTCTGTCAGTATCAAATAAACTGATTAGGTGTACCAGCTGCAGGAGTCTAGTAAAAGTGCACTATAACTGCTTTTGTTTCCACAAAAGTTATGTAATATTTTTATTTACAACGAGGTCGGCAGCCAAAGCAAATTTTCTTAATAACAACAATCCAGAACACTGACAGTAGTTAGTTGGATTAATAAAGCATTTTAATGTGAATCTCCGTTATTACATAACCACGTTGAGTAGCCGTTTTCAAATGTACAAACCCTGACGAGGCAGTCTTTAGAATATTTAAGTTGCAGTGGGGTACACAGTCTAAACAAAATTTCAGAGCGGCAACATTGTGAACAGGACTTTTTTTTTCCTGTAGATCCCACTGCATCTGAAATACTGTATGGATAGCCTCACCGGGCTTTTTCACTTGAAAATGGCTACACAGTCGAAATTGGGCAATAATGGAGAATCCAGATTATAAAGATAATTTTATCCGAAAACTGCAGGCAGTGTCACGCACTGCTATCACTCAAAAAATTTATTTACCTTGGGATTCTGCTGTATTTGCGCTGTTACCGTTCACAGACCTAGGTAGTGGGCGTTTGAACTAAAACAAAACTTTACTTAATTTGTCCATTGTTGTAAGTGTTCTTGTAACTGAGAGAAAAAAATCAGTCGCATCTGATATCAACACAAAGAAACTCTGCCCCAAATAACAGCTGGGTATAGGTAAAAATGTAGCATCTTTATATTATCTTAGAAACAATATTTGTGATATATAACATCATTACATTCAGAAATTCTTTGTTTAAATAGAACACGTATAAAATTGCAGCTCTCTTATAAGTGCAAATAAAAGCAAGAAATTTACATCGTAATATAATAATATCTTCACAAGAGACGGAAGTAATGGCGTTTCTTGGACTAACTGGCGGTACGATGATCGAGAACCACAAGAAGTCACATTAAAGGCCAGTAATAATTAATTATTGGCGTGGAAAACGGTGTAAAGCGAGAACAGAAAAGTCAGAAATTGAGTTTTATCGGTAACTCTTACAGAGCGTGTTTTAAGGTGCGCTACACTTGTTCAGATAAGGAATTTAAAGAATTTCAAGCTTACGGATAATTTCCTGCTTTTAATACTCAATAGACAATCGTCAGTTCGCTAGTATATAAACTGAGTGTTCGACTATACTTACTACACTACACTCTAATAACCCTTAAGTGAAATCAGGTTGAGTTGAAGCGTTATCAAAAACCATTTATAAGTTAAAGACATTGTGAAATAGTAGTTGTTGGAAACTAACACAAATTTTCATTTTCAAGACATGTTAAATTATTAAGATATTAAACAAACTCAGTTCATTTGCAAGCGCCACATGGTCTATGCTAGAATAGCTCGTTCTGTTTCAAGGTACAAGACGATGCACGACAGAAGAACTATAATTTAATTGTAAGCACGCTGTATACCCATTTTTAAAAATGTCTGGAATTTTACTCACCATAAATTTCTGTAACTGAAAGATTAATAATATCTTTCAAATAGCTGTGATATATTATACTGCACTTCAAAATGTAGAACACAAAGAGTTTACAAATGCTGCACAAAACGTCGTGTCTCACAACAAAAGCAAAAGAAAAATCCAGCAACTGTTTATAGCAGTCCTAGTGCGCATTCCTTGATGTGATTCTGAAACCGGTTTCTAGCTTGAAACACCGACCAGGAAACATCACGTGTTCCTAGGTACATTATTCTCAAGGTACAACACTCTCTGCTACTGGAATATTGCTCAGTCTGTTTTCTGATCGGAGTCTGCAAATATTCTTCAGCCTCCTCTTGTCATTTCGATAGGGAGCTTGGAGGTAACATCAAACTGATTTTAGGCTACCTAGCCGGAAAGCATCACAGTAACTAAATTGCTAATAACGACACTGATATCTATGTTCAGTTTACTGTAATTTCCCACAACACTCACAGACCTAATCTCCATTTCCACAAAAGAGAAGATGAAGTCATTTTTCCCACGCTTCATAAATGAAAGAGCGAGAAGAAAAGTTAGTATTAGGCATATTAAGTAACCTCTGCCATTCATTACGTGGGCAAGTGAATGCATTTTATAGGGTATATTACTCCTAGGGTGTGGTCACAGAATAGGGAGTATACAGAATGGAAACACGAGTATAATCCATGAGACAAAATTTAGTGCTTATGCGCGACGTCTGCAGTACAGAAACCGAATAACAGCTGTGTTTGAAGTCAAAGGCGAACAGATACGTTTTGTTTCTTTTGGTTGTTTTATTAACTGTGCATTTTAGCTGCTGGGTTTACCTGCAAGTTAACAGTCGTCTGATGTACGACTGTTAGAAATATACACTCCTGGAAATGGAAAAAAGAACACATTGACACCGGTGTGTCAGACCCACCATACTTGCTCCGGACACTGCGAGAGGGCTGTACAAGCAATGATCACACGCACGGCACAGCGGACACACCAGGAACAGCGGTGTTTGCCGTCGAATGGCGCTAGTTGCGCAGCATTTGTGCACCGCCGCCGTCAGTGTCAGCCAGTTTGCCGTGGCATACGGAGCTCCATCGCAGTCTTTAACACTGGTAGCATGCCGCGACAGCGTGGACGTGAACCGTATGTGCAGTTGACGGACTTTGAGCGAGGGCGTATAGTGGGCATGCGGGAGGGCGGGTGGACGTACCGCCGAATTGCTCAACACGTGGGGCGTGAGGTCTCCACAGTACATCGATGTTGTCGCCAGTGGTCGGCGGAAGGTGCACGTGCCCGTCGACCTGGGACCGGACCGCAGCGACGCACGGATGCACGCCAAGACCGTAGGATCCTACGTAGTGTCGTAGGGGACCGCACCGCCACTTCCCAGCAAATTAGGGACACTGTTGCTCCTGGGGTATCGGCGAGGACCATTCGCAACCGTCTCCATGAAGCTGGGCTACGGTCCCGCACACCGTTAGGCCGTCTTCCGCTCACGCCCCAACATCGTGCAGCCCGCCTCCAGTGGTGTCGCGACAGGCGTGAATGGAGGGACGAATGGAGACGTCTCGTCTTCAGCGATGAGAGTCGCTTCTGCCTTGGTGCCAATGATGGTCGTATGCGTGTTTGGCGCCGTGCAGGTGAGCGCCACAATCAGGACTGCATACGACCGAGGCACACAGGGCCAACACCCGGCATCATGGTGTGGGGAGCGATCTCCTACACTGGCCGTACATCACTGGTGATCGTCGAGGGGACACTGAATAGTGCACGGTACATCCAAACCGTCATCGAACCCATCGTTCTACCATTCCTATACCGGCAAGGGAACTTGCTGTTCCAACAGGACAATGCACGTCCGCATGTATCCCGTGCCACCCAACGTGCTCTAGAAGGTGTAAGTCAACTACCCTGGCCAGCAAGATCTCCGGATCTGTCCCCCATTGAGCATGTTTGGGACTGGATGAAGCGTCGTCTCACGCGGTCTGCACGTCCAGCACGAACGTTGGTCCAACTGAGGCGCCAGGTGGAAATGGCATGGCAAGCCGTTCCACAGGACTACATCCAGCATCTCTACGATCGTCTCCATGGGAGAATAGCAGCCTGCATTGCTGCGAAAGGTGGATATACACTGTACTAGTGCCGACATTGTGCATGCTCTGTTGCCTGTGTCTATGTGCCTGTGGTTCTGTCAGTGTGATCATCTGACCCCAGGATTGTGTCAATAAAGTTTCCCCTTCCTGGGACAATGAATTCACGGTGTTCTTATTTCAATTTCCAGGAGTGTATAATGGGCAGAAGTAAGAGAAAAGACTACACAAGAAAGTAAACAGCGATTCCCAAGAAGCGACGGTTAGCAGTAGGCCTACATGAGAAAATGGGTTTTTCAATTGTCTTGCTGTAAACAATTAAAAGCTCATTAAACTGTTACAAAAAGTATTGTTCATAATTTAAGCAAAGCTAATCGAGGAGTTAGTTTCTCGGCAGAGGTTCTACTTTTCCTTTAAAAAATTAGAAACCAATTTTTTCGCTTTTTCACTTTACTTTCACTACTGTATAAAATACCTATCATTCGATTATGAGGAAATTAGTTGCCGCACACACTGATTTCTTTCGTATGACGTAGTGTGTATTTTTTTCGAGACTGATCATAGCTACTGTGATACTTAATTTCCTAATACTCTGCAGCATAAAATATGAGGGTTTTGCAGGGAAAAAGTCTGGAACCGCTCGACCGCTACGGTCGCAGGTTCGAATCCTGCCTCGGGCATGGATGTGTGTGATGTACTTCGGTTAGTTAGGTTTAAGTAGTTCTAAGTTCTAGGGGACTGATGACCTCAGATGTTAAGTCCCATAGTGCTCAGAGCCATTTGGACCATTTTTGCAGTGAAAAATGTGGTCATTGGCTACCTTATGTTTGATTCATTTTAGGTGATATGTAGTTGTGAACTAAATGTAGTTAACATATAGAAATTGTTATAAGTTGGAAGTGAAGTCGATTTATGTGCTCAAAGTCCTAGAAATGAAAAATTAAGAAGTAAAATACTACAATAAAAAAACCGACATTTATAAAACAAAGTAGCTTCATTGTCATCTACAGCTAAGAGCAGTTACAGTTCACAGCTTGCAAATGTTGATAGCAATGAATTAGAAGCTAATGCGATAAGTTTTTAGTTTAAGTTTTATCACAACTTATTTCATTAGCGTTTCCTTTTGTAAAAGTTTTCGTTCAGTCAGATTACTTCCATTTCGTAAGAATGCCTATTTCGAGTGTAGTAGTAAGCAGCTATCGTGTCGCGTTTACTTGGTTACAATAAGGCGTCGAGCGCAACACTTGGCACATAAATCAAAGGAGCCGCCCTCTCCCTTTTTTCTGTATACTGTCTATTCTGGGGTGTGGTGTGGCAGCTTTCGTATATCGATCTTCAGATAGACTAAGGGGACACCAGCTGCAACAGTGTATGTTTTCCTTTTTTTCTTTTGGAGTATGAATGAGACATTCAGGTGTATTTAAAGGGCTTGCTTTATTTGCTACCTATTTCGACGTTACTACGCTCTATCCTCAGGCTTGTCTATGATAAACTGGGTAGTCATACGGATAGCCAGGTACCCATCATAACATACCTTGATAGAGGACACATCCAATCGATGTCCAAGATCATGAATGCCTTGCTTACGATTTTACTCACAGCTGTTATTTTCTTAGCAACTCTGGTATCTGTTTCAGAATAAAAATCAGCCGGTAGCTGGACAGTTAGGAAATTTGTATTGCTTTACCGGTTTTTTTTCAGAAGTACAAGCAAATGATGTCATCTGTTGTACATAGGCCTTTCTTAAGGCCAAAGTTAACTATACTGACTTTTAATGTAGAGGGACTGTCATCTCCCAGACAAGAGGTTTTGGGTGAACTCTGCCAAACCAACTGCTGCGATGTTCTGTGCCTATAAGAAACTCACAAAGATGATCAAATGTGTCGCCCCAAAATACCTGGAATGAGACTTGTCGCCGAAAGACCTCATAAACAATATGGAAGTGCCTTATTTGTACGACCCGCCCTGTGATGTGCCAAGTTACTGCAGTATCCCAACCGAGAACCATTCCATTCCGTAGAAGATACAACTTCCGTAAGGCTAACTGGGAGCTTCTTAGTACCAACCTGGAAAAAATTGTAACTGATCTCGAGGCAACACCAGAAAACTACGATAAGTTTGTGGATGGACTAAAGAAGGTATCACGGTCATCGATGCCACAGGGCTGCAGAACACAACACCTCTACGGGTTAACAACCATGTCGGCAGCCCTAATGAATAAATACCTGTCGCTGGTTGAACAAGATCCATTCAGTGGGCGAACCATCTTGGCTGGTCAAGAAGTAATGTCTTCCATAGCAGAAAACAAAAGAGAAAAATGGATTAAACTTATGGAGGAAACAGATCTTTCAATTAGTAGGCAGAAGTCCTGGAAACTGCTGAGAAAACTAAATAACGATCCAACCTAACATGCCAATTACGCTAACATCACTTCAAATGAAATTGCTACACAGATTCTTAAGAATGCTGAACCAAGATCTCCTATCAAAAAATCGGACTTCAAATTAGAGTTTAAGGAACAATCTCAGAATAATAACCTGACTAGACCATTCATCCTAGGTGAATTAGAAGATGCCATTCACAAATGCAAAAATGGCAAGGCAGCAGAATTAGACGACATTTGTGTAGAGCAATTTGAACATTTTGGCACCGCAACCAAAGACTGGCTGTTAAACCTGTATAAGCACTGTCTGGTTTTTTTCAAGATCCCGAAATTATGGCGCAAGGCACGCGTCATTGCGAAAATAAAACCTGGAAAGTCACCAACGGATGCGAAGAACTACAGGCCAATATCTCTCCTTTGCCATCTTTATAAGATACTCGTACTAGAGAGCATGATTCTTCACCGCTTAACTGCGGTAGTTGATCCACTTCTTATCTCGCAGCATGCTGGCTTTAGACCAGGCAAGAATTACACCTCACAAATCCTTTATCTTTCTCAGTTCATAGAAGACGGCTTTGAGCAGAGAAAGATAACAAATGTAGCTTTTGTTGACCTTTCGGCGGCCTGTGACACCATAAACCACAGAGTGTTACTGCAAAAAATCTACAACCTGACTAACGACTAAGCGCTGACGAGGATAATTGCAACACTTCTACAGAATCGAGGTTTTTTTGTGGACTTCCAAGGAAAACACAGCCGATGGAGAACTCAAAAGAACAGTCTCCCTCAAGGAAATGTACTGTCATCTATTTTATTTAATGTGTACCGTAACGACCAACCACAGCCTCAAGGATGCAAAAGTTTCATATATGCTGATGACCTTGCTCTTGCTGCCCAGGGCAGTCGGTTTGAAGGTGTAGAGATAATGCTTACACACGGTCAACAACAACTTGGTACTTACTACGAAAAGATTCAACTTGCGCCCAGTCCTAAGAGAACGCAAGTGTGTTCATTCTATCTGAAACATAAACAAGCTGACGGGAAACTTGAAATATTCTGGAATGGAGTTGCACTAGAATACTGTTCCCGCCTCAGGTATTTGGATGTCACTCTCGACCGTACACTGACCTACAAGGAACATTGTCTCGAGCTGAAGCAGAAAGTATCCTCCAGAAACTGCCTTCTTACGGAAACTGGCGGGATCGAACTGGGGTACACATCCACAAACATTAAGAACAACAGCTCTTGCCTTATGCTACTCTGCAGAAGAGTATGCTAGCCCAGTGTCGTACAGTTCAGTACATGCAAAGCAGGTTGATGTAGCCTTAAATGACAGCTGTAGGATTGTTACAGGCTGCCTACAGCCAACCCCCAAGGACAAAATTCACTGTCTCGCTGGGATTTCTCCATGTGACATCAGAAGAGAGGTCGCCGCTAACATCGAGAGGCGTAAATCAAATCCAGTGAGCTCACATCCACCTTTTGGACATCAACCTGCCAAGCCAAGACTGAAGTCCAGGAAGGGTTTCCTAACAACTTCACAACCCTTAGAAGGTTCAGCTGCAGCTACCCGACTCACCAAGTGGAAAGAAAGAGGCCAACACCTGTCAAACTGGATGACACCACAAGAATCCCTACCGCCTGGACACATGGAAAAGTGGGTCATCTGGAAGTTCTTGAACAGACTACGGACCGAAGTCGCAAGATCGAGGGACAATCTCTTTAAACGGAACGTCCAACTGCCAAATGCCAACACAACAGTGAGCGAATGCGGTGAATTGCAGACAACCCGGCATCTCTTCAAATATAACTCATGCCCAACCAGCTGTAGCATGAAGGACTTAACGTCTGCAGCACCCAATGCTATCAAAGTTGCCCAATTCTGGGTGAATACTGTATAGTTTTCTTTGTATGTATTATATATGTGCTCATTTTAGTGTACCTCTGACACGAATAAAGAAGGCCGGTTTCATCAGATTAATCTGTCCTCCCTTACTTAATATTGGTTTAGCACATGTTATTATCTTCTTCAAAGAAGCATAATACCGTCAATGTCCAAATATGTACATAATGTCCCAGCAAGTGATATATACACAAACATTGATAATTTAAGTAAATAAAACACATTTACCTATGTAGACAAGTTGTGCTGGTAGCAAGGAACATATATAGAAGCGTATAAAAAGTATAACTAGGATATTTAAAGAACGTTATACATAATATATATGAAACACTTTCACCATTTTACAGGAGATGAAATGCAATCGAAATAGCCTACCTCTCACGTAAGCTGATCGTTCAACAAATCTTTAGAATGTAGGTGGAAATGTTTATATATTTCGAACCTATCATGTTCATTTCGTAGCCCTTGTCTACTATACGCAAAATTTCCATATTACGCAAAGATGCAGGTGGAAGAGTGCGTCTCTCGATTTTGCGACGTTCTGCAAAAATTGGCTTCTATGAATTTTCCCTGTCTTCGTTGAGTTAGTGCTCACGAAAGCAGATCTTGTATGTCCTCCCTGTCTCTCCTACATAAAAACTCTGATATATATTAGTCTGAATTTTATATGCCTCACATTTGAGACATTTGTCAGCTTTAGGCTTCTGAATATGTATAAAGAGCAGCCTGACGATATTGTTGGTGGTGAAGGACACAATGAAGTCACTTTTTTAAACAAATTAGGTGCACGAAATGAAATGTGACTAGAATGGGATTGTAGAGCATTAGGCTGGTGTATAAGTTCGTAGCGTTTTACTGTATGTTTAATAAACACAACAGACGCATATAACAGAGACTTTAGTGATGATTAATATACTCTTCTTCACTATTTACAACAGTCTTCCAACGTCGGGGTAACTTTTCGAGTCCGCGACTATAGAAATCACGTGGTTTTTACGCGAAGAAATCATCGAACCATGCTCGGAGAGCATTTTCATCCGGAATGGAAGTTCCATGAAGGCTGTTCGATACAGAGCGGAAAAGGTAAAAATCGGAGGGCGCAAGATCAGGTGAATAAGATGGGTACGCTACGGTCGCAGGTTCGAATCCTGCCTCGGGCATGGATGTGTGTGACGTCCTTAGGTTGGTTAGGTTTAATTAGTTCTAAGTTCTAGGCGACTGATGACCTCAGAAGTTAAGTCGCATAGTGCTCAGAGCCATTTTTGTGGGTACGGAATGACTTCCGAACCCAACTCCTGTATAGTGTTTTTTGTGTCTCGCAGGATGCGGGCGGGTATTATCGTGGAGTACATCTACATCTACATCTACATCCATACTCCGCAAGCCACCTGACGGTGTGTGGCGGAGGGTACCTTGAGTACCTCTAGCGGTTCTCCCTTCTATTTCAGTCTCGTATTGTGTGGGCTCTAATCTCTCTGATTTCCCTTTACGCAGTCTTCTCGGTCTTTGTTCTTCGACTGGGTCTGCCGAAGGTCTCAGTTGTTGACAATAAATGTCACGAGTTACGGTTAGACCCCGGAGTAGCAGTTCGTAGTACATCACACCATCGTTGTTCCACAGGGGATAACGTCATCTGTGGATTCACGCGGGTCAGGCACCATTTCTCGTCGCCAATAGTGATACAAGACAGGAATGATCGGTGTTCTTCACGAGCAAATTAATGACGAGCAAGTAGAGATGCACATATGTCCCCCATTCCCACTGATTTTTGTGATTTTGGCTTAGAGCCTGCAGTACCCACACACCCGATTTTTGAACCTTTCCCATCGCATGCTAATGTCGCACGATGGTGGAATGACCATAGTTCATCAAATTTGCCTGTCCTTGAGTTCACTGACACGGTTCACTGACTTGTGGATTAATGCGCTTCAACGATCTTCATCAAACCCCTAAGATCTTTCTGATTGTGGAGAGTCACTAATGTCAAAACCATTCTCCTTAAAACGAGAAAACCCTTTTCTTGCCATGCTCTGTCCAACGGCATTATCCCCATGCTCGGCGCCAATAAATGGCTCTGAGCACTATGGAACTTAACAGCTATGGTCATCAGTCCCCTAGAACTGAGAACTACTTAAACCTAACTAACCTAAGGACATCACACAACACTCAGTCATCACGAGGCAGAGAAAATCTCTGACCCCGCCGGGAATCGAACCCGGGCGCGGGAAGTGAGAACGCTACCGCACGACCACGAGCTGCGGACGCTCGGCGCCAATGTTTCTGGCTGTCTATGCTGCTGTCACCCCTCTACCGTGCTCAAAAAGAAGAATATCTGGATCATGTTCCGATTTCTCCACTTGGCACTCCATTTTCTAGCGTCCACAGCTCCACTTACTATCTCCAAATGACAAAATGACAATATATAAACTCAAATAGCAACAGTGAACTACGAATAAAAAAATGATAATCGATAAGTAAATCCATAGTATCCGTAATACCAACATGCAAAACAAATACGCTACGAACTTATGCACCAACCTAATATTTCTAAACAATAAGGCCCTTTTTAGGGTTCCGTATCTCAATCGGAAAAACGTAGCTCTTATAGGAGCGACGTGGTTGCCCGTCTGTCTGTCTCTCTGTCCGACTATTAAAAGCCCTTTTTCTCAGGAAAGAGGGTAAAAACTTCAGCTTCTAAATCAATGCAATCAAAAGACACGGCCGTTTATGTCACATATTTTGATATTCGCAAACTGACTCACTTAAACCAAAAATGAACTTCCCGTTGACGTAGAGTCATGAAATTTGCCAGAAAGAAAGTTTTCGCAGTACAAGTAAAGGAAAAAATCGGGAAAATGGTTAGTTTGTAGTTATATCATACGGAAAAAATTCTTTTGTCATTTGTTATCGGACTCGGAAGTCTTGGAATCTCTAAGACCGATGCTTACCAGTATCTTTACCGATAACAGGCAAAAATCGTCGAGGTTCTAAATTACCAGAATGGATGAACTGTCTGTGTACGCAATTAAATTTGTGCGGAACGCTCAGACTCCCAATAGCACCTGGCCAAATTTATTGAGTACTTTTGTTTTTATAAAGTTTTTGTGCAAGGCTTGGTTCATATCCGTGTTCGACCGCTATATACTAGAAGTTATTAAATTCACTAGCAATAGCAGAAGGGTTTAGCGGGGCTTCAGTCATGCGGTACATCACAGTATGACAGGACACTCATTTGTGCTTGAAGGGGTGACAGGAAGAAGCATGAATTATTTTATCTCTTGTGATGGGTTTCCTGTAAATTTGATTTTACGATGTGCACGTAGTTTCAGGTCCAAGAGTATCGGGTCCAAGAAGCTAGCTACGTTAATTGCGTTGAATTTCTGTTTCATTCGCAAATTTAATTTTAGGCTAGAAGCAAGTCAGAGACTCACTAAGTATGTTACATCGTTCACGTCTCCTTTTAGTATAATGATAGAATCATCAACGTATTGTCTGTAGAAAGCTAAAGCGGTGTAAAGATTTAAAAAATGCAGTTCAAAATGATTAATGAAGCTGTCAGCTAGAAATTGTTTTTCATATGTATCATATATAACTTCCTACACTTTTTGTATGCTTTTATATATGTTCCTTGCTGCTAGTAAAACAACTGTGTACATGAATGTAATTGATTTACTGAAAAGCATCAATCTGTGCGTATAGTTATCATATACAAACAATGTGTACATTTTTAGACATATCATGACATTATGCTTCTGTGTAGAAGATGCTGCCATCTGCTAAAACAATATTGAGTAATATTCTATAGTACATTTCTTATACTTTATATACAGGTATTGCCAAGTTCTAATGATTTGTAATATATCAAATTTTGTAGGCTTCTGAAGATGGCAGATTAGTCTGTTGAAACCGGTAAAGCGAAATAAATTCCCTACTTTTGGAGCTGAAGACTGAATTTCGTTCTGAAATTTCTTGCTTCTTGCTTGGGGTACTGACGAGCATACAAAACAGATTATCAGAAATGTGAGTGGCTCTAAGAGTTTTTAAGTAACGTACCCCCGATGGTTGTCCTGGACGGCGAGTGTTTATCAGAGACAAAGCTGTCGTCAGGTGCACTTTATGGAAATGTGGTAAAACCGCTCTCGTTCTGTACATACGTAAACGACCTGATGGCCAGAGTATGAAGCAATCTGTGCCTATTTGCTGATGGTGCTCTGAGGTGCAGTAAAGCGTCGCTGAGTAACTTTAGGAGGATAAAGGATGACTTGGATGGAGTTTCTGTGATGGATGGGGGCTCCCTCTAAATGTGAAAAAATGGAAGTTAATGCAGGTGAGTAAGAACAATAATCCTGTATCCTTACTATACATGGTTGATGATGAGCTTCTTGACACAATCATGTCGATTAAATACATAGACGTAATGTTGCAGAGCGACTTTAAATGGTAGGAGCGGGTAAGGTGGGTCGATTCTAAGGCAGACGAATGATCAGCTTCTTTTTACTGGCAGTATTCTAGGGGTGTCTGTCTCGTCTACAAAGGAGACCGCGTACACAACACTTGTGCGATCCGTTCTTGAGTTGAGGAGACCGCGACAATTTGGCCCAGTTTTCTTTCTTGATTTTTTTTCCTGCCTGTATTTTGAAGGTTTCTATTGCCCTTTTTGTGTGGAAACATTGGGACATTGTTTCTCTGTACCTTTACAACTAAGTAATTATGGCATCTCACTGACCGTCTGTTCATATAAAATAATATTTAGCATATTGGCACCAGCTGGGCCGGCCTACCCCAACCATGTGGCAAGTTATCCCAGCAGTTGGGGCAAGTTAACCCATATGATTTTCATCATTTAATTATTTAGGACATTGGTTATTTAACTGAAAATATGTCGGATCTAATACTAACAGTTTATCGTAATATAAACTGTTACAGTTTTATGACAAAAACTAAGGTCATAAACTGTGTTAACATTGTTACAATAATAGTTTCATGGAAAGGCATGTCCAGAACTTTAATCAGTCTCATTCTGACTGCCCGATATGATCTTCACCGTTCAAACATTCATAAGAGACTCCTTTCATTTCATGACATCGCTTGCAATCTGTGCAGTGAATCCATTCATCATCGGGATTGCTGTGAGAAAATAGTTTAAGGCACCTAAGACACAGGGCATCCTACATCTACATCTACATCTTCCATGGCCACTCTGCAAATCACCTTTAAGTGCCCAGCAGAGGGTTCATCGAACCACCTTCACAATTCTCTATTATTCCAATCTCGTTTAGCGCGCAGAAAGAATGAACCCCTGTATCTTTCCGTACGAGCTCAGATTTCCCTTATTTTATCTTGGAGCTCGTTCCTCTCTACGTAGGTCGGTGTCAACAAAATATTTTCGCATTCGGAAGAGAAAATTGGTGATTTGAATTTCGTGAGAAGATTCCGTCGCAAAGAAACGCCTTTCTTTTAATGATGTTATTGTTGTTGTTGTGGTCTTTAGTCCAGACACTGATACAGCTCTCCATGCTACTCTATCCTGTGCAAGCTTCTTCATCTCCCAGTGCCTACTGCAACCTACACCCCCCCTGAATCTGCTTAGTGTATTCATCTCTTGGTCTCCCTCTACGATTTTTGCCCTTCACGTTGCCCTCCATTACTAAATTGGCGATCCCTTGATGCCTCAGAATATGCCCTACCAACCGATCCCTTCTTCTAGTCAAGTTGTGCCACAAATTCCTCTTTTCCCCAATTCTATTCAGTACCTCCTCGTTAGTTATGTGATCTACCCATCTAATCTTCAAAATTCTTCTGTAGCACCACATTTCGAAGGCTTCTATTCTCTTCTTGTCTAAACTATTTATCGTCCACGTTTCACTTCTATACATGGCTACATTCCATACAAATACTTTCAGAAACGACTTCCGGACACATCTATACCCGATGTTAACAAATTTTTCTTCTTCACAAACGCTTTCCTTGCCATTGCCAGTCTACATTTTATATCCTCTCTACTTCGACCATCATCAGTTATTTTTCTCCCCAAATAGCAAAACTCATTTACTACTTTAAGCGTCTCATTTCCTTATCTAATTCCTGCAGCATCACCCGATTTAATTCGTCTACTTTCCATTATCCTCGTTTTGCTTTTGTTGATGTTCATCTTATACCCTCCTTTTAAGACACAGTCCATTCCGTTCAGCTGCTCTTCCAGGTCCCATGCCGTCTCTGACAGATTTACAATGTCATCGGCGAACCACAAAGTTTTTATTTCTTCTCCATGGATTTAAATTCCTACTCCGAATTTTTCTTTTCTTTCCTTTACTGCTTGCTCAATATAAAGATTGAATAACATCGGGGAGAGGCTACAACCCTGTCTCACTCCCTTCCCAATCACTGCTTCCCCCTCGACTCTTATAACTGCCGTCTGGTTTCTGTACAAATTGTAAATAGCCTTTCGCTCCCTATATTTTACCCCTGCCACCTTCAGAATTTGAAAGAGAGTATTCCAGTCAACATTGTCAAAAGCTTTTTCTAAGTCTACAAATGCTAGATACGTAGGTTTGCATTTCCTTAATCTATTTTCTAAGATAAGTCGTAGGGTCAGTACTGCCTCACGTGTTCCAACATTTCTATGGAATCCAAACTGATCATGCCCGAAGTCAGCTTCTACCAGTTTTTCCATTCGTTTGTAAAGAATTCGTGTTAGTATTTTGCAGCCGTGACTTATTAAACTGATAGTTCGGTAATTTTCACATCTGTCAACACCCGCTTTCTTTAGGATTGGGATTATTATATTCTTCTTGAAGTCTGAGGGTATTTCGCCTGTCTCATACATCTTGCACTCTAGATGGTAGAGTTTTGTCAGGACTGGCTCTCCCAAGGCCGTCAGTAGTTCTAATGGAATGTTGTCTACTCCTGGGGCCTTGTTTCAACTCAGGTCTTTCAGTGCTCTGTCAAACTCTTCACGCAGTCGTATCTCTCATTTCATCTTCATCTACATACTCTTCCATTTCCATAATATTGTCCTCAAGTACGTAACCCTTGTATAGACCCTCTATATACTCCTTCCACCTTTCTGCTTTCCCTTCTTTGCTTAGAACTGGGTTTCCATCTGAGCTCCTGATATTTATACAAGTGGTTCTCTTTTCTCCAAAGGTCTCTTTAATTTTCCTGTAGGCAGTATCTATCTTACCCCTAGTGAGATAAGCCTCTACATCCTTACATTTGTCCTCTAGCCATCCCTGCTTTGCCATTTTGCACTTCCTGTCGATCTCATTTTTGAGACGTTTGTATCCCTTTTTGCCTGCTTCATTTTCTGCATTTTTGTATTTTCTCCTTTTATCAATTAAATTCAATATCTCTTCTGTTACCCAAGGATTTCTATTAGCCCTCGTGTTTTTACCTACTTGATCCTCTTCTGTCTTTACTATTTCATCTCTCAAAGCTACGTATTCTTCTTCTACTGTATTTCTTTCCCCCATTCTTGTCAGTCGTTCCCTAATGCTCTCCCTGAAACTCTCTACAACCTCTGGTTTAGTCAGTTTATCCAGGTCCCATCTCCTCAAATTCCCACCTTTTTGCAGTTTCTTCAGTTTTAATCTACAGTTCATAACCAATAGATTGTGGTCCAATTCTGCCCCTGGAAATGTCTTACAATTTAAAAAAAATGGTTCAAATGGCTCTGAGCACTATGGGACTTAACGTCTGTGGTCATCAGTCCCCTAGAACTTAGAACTACTTAAACCTAAGGACATCACACACATCCATGCCCGAGGCAGGATTCGAACCTGCGACCGTAGCGGTCGCGCGGTTCCAGACTGTAGCGCCTAGAACCGCTCGGCCACCTCGGCCGGCTACAATTTAAAACCTGGTTCCTAAATCTCTGTCTTACCAATATATAATCTATCTGAAACCTTCCAGTTTCTCCAGGCTTCTTCCATGTATACAACCTTCTTTCATGATTCTTGACCACGTGTTAGCTATGATCAAGTTATGCTCTGTGCAAAATTCTACCAGACGGTTTCCTCTTTCATTCCTCATCCCCATTCTATATTCACCTACTGCGTTTGCTTCTCTTCCTTTTGCTACTATCGAATTCCAGTAACCAATGACTATATAATTTTCGTCTCCGTGCGCTATCTGAATAATTTCTTTTATCTCATCATACATTTCATCAGTCTCTTCGTCATCTGCAGAGCTATTGGCATATAAACTCGTACTACTGTTTTAGGCGTGGGCTTCGTATCTATGTTGGCCACAATAATGCGTTCCCTATGCTGTTTGTAGTAGCTTACCCGCATTCCCATTTTTTAGTCATTATTACACCTACTCCAGCATTACCTCTATTTGATTTTGTATTTATAACCCTATATTCACCTGACCAGAAGTCTTGTTCCTCCTGCCACCGAACTTCACTGATTCCCACCATATCTAACTTTAACCTGTCCATTTTCCTTTTTAAATTTTCTAACCTACCTGCCCGATTAAGGGATCTGACATTCCACACTCTGATCCGTAGAACTCCAGTTTTCTTTCTCCTGATAATGACGTCCGCCTGAGTAGTCCCCGCCCGGAGATCCGAATGGGGGACTATTTTACCTCCGGAATATTTTATCCAAGAGGACGCCATCATCATTTAACCGGCTGTCCCCTACACTGCGATAATACAAAACCAGCTGCCCTTCATTGAGCTTCTTTGATTTCCTCCATCAGTCCTATGACGGCGTGCTGAAAAGTAATGTCCCGGAATTTTTTATTCTGTTCTCGTATCGGTTGAGGTATAACATGTCACGCATATTACGCTTCCGACTCTCCCGCTTCGCTGCAAAAAGTTGCAACCCATTGCCACTAGATCGCTTCGAATTGCCGCGCGGTAAAGCCGTGCGGTCTCATGCGCGTTGTCACGGTTCGCGCGTCTGCCCCCGTCGGAGGTTCGAGTCCTCCCTCGGGCATGGGTGTGTGTGTGTTGTCCATAGCGTAAGTTAGTATCGGTTATATTAAATGGTGTTTAAGGCTAGGGACCGATGACCTCAGCAGTTTGGTCCCTTAGGCTCTATACAAATTTCGAATTTCGGAATTTCGCTTCGAATTGTAGCGTGTAACTACAGGTATGTTGGTCCATGAGAAACAACTTGCTGTATTCGAGTCTGTAACCACAGAAAACGTGCCTCCAATTGAAATCCGTAGAGGAATGGAAACTGCTTACGATGATGATTATATCGACTTAAAAAAAATGGCTCTGAGCACTATGGGACTTAACATCTTAGGTCATCAGTCCCCTAGAACTTAGAACTACTTAAACCTAACTAACCTAAGGACATCACACAACACCCAGCCATCACGAGGCAGAGAAAATCCCTGACCCCGCCGGGAATCGAACCCGGGAACCCGGGCGTGGGAAGCGAGAACGCTACCGCACAACCACGAGATGCGGGCATATCGACTTCAGTAACGTGTGACGTCTGCAACAATGCGACGCGTTCAATGTCGTCGGTCATCTTCCATACAGTACCGACTTGGTCCCATCCGATTTTCATCTGCTTCCCAAGCTTAAAGTAAACCTTCGAGGGCTTCACTTTGAGTCACGCAGCGTTGCAAACAGATGTGAAGCAGTGGCTCCGGCAACAGTCAGACACTCTACAGTGACGGTATCAACAAACTGGTCTCTCATTAGGAGAAATGGGTTCGTCGCCAGGGCGATTGTGTTGGAAAATAATTATGTAGACATGAATAATAAAGATGCAGAATCTCAGTAAAGTTTGTTTCACGTATTTACGTAATTCCGACATAGTGCTGGTATCAGGATCAGCAGATACGTATATTTGTAATTTATTAATTAAAGTTTCCGTTAGAGTTCCAAATAATATTTTATCAGTGACTAGTTTCGAACCGTTACCTATGTTGGAAGCTATGTTATTAACAAAACATGAAATACAAAAATTACAGAAATGTAATAAATCTTTTGTGGCCGACCTGCATTTTCAATGTTTCACTGTACATAATACACTTGTTCATATATCCGATCAATATAAGAAATGTTACTTAATTGTATCACGATTGTAATGATACACTCAAAATTCGATAAGCGTCTTTAGCTTTTTAGACATAAAAATTTGACAAGCGTTTTCAGCTGTTTATTATGTGTCTGTTTGCTCTCACTCTCAGAGATCATAATGTTACAATTAAATACATAGATGCCGTGTTGGTTAACGTCTCGGACGTTATCGCACTGTTTTATAAATTACTGATATGCCATGAGCTAACTGCTTTACAATATCATGAATTATTTTTAAAAAAGAACGAAATTATTGTTTTTAGATTCGGACTGTGCGTTCATCAATTTGACCGTCTCCATCTTCCGTTTATATATTTCCCATTTTTCAAGTACGGTATGTCTAACATCATTTCCCTAGCTGCAACGTGTAAAATTAACATAGTACTGTCAATACCACCCCCTGTATGTTTCATGCTTCGCAAATTATGTGCCAAAGCAGTCTTGTTGTTTGGGCTGATATGTTCCTTGTATCTAAAGTGCGTTTAAAATTAGTTGCGACTTTTGACAGTATAGTTCGGACGGAGCGTAGTTGCCAGCGCGTGATGAACGCGTCAGCATGCGACTATGACGCCACACCTGCTCGGCGCGTAACCTGTCAGCCGCGCTAGCTGGCCGATCTGCAGTCTTTCTCAAACGATTTCAAAGAAACTACGCGGTAATAAACTCCGAGTCTCGCACATTTTATAGCTTCATTCGTCAGTTTCATGATCAATCACTTATTATTTCATTAATGGTCATAGTTACTGTGATATTTCGGTATCAGCTAAAACTACACCGGGAAATTCTTGAAGTATGTAGTGAAAAATAGGTATTGCTATGAATTTGCGTTTAGTGTGTGGTAGGTCATATGTTGCTGCATATAAAATTTAGATAACATGTTGAATTATTCATTAAACCTCCTTGGATACCGCTATCTATCTCCAATGTCTAGAAAATGGAATGTGTGTAAAGGTCTCCGTCACGAACGCACACGCCAGTGAAGAAAACGGAATGAAATATTCATAAATCCCTCGTATATCATAAACGGTCTGAGATACCGAAACAAGATTTTGTCAAAGAGCAGAGTATTTTGCCATATGATTAACCGGTTAAACTTCCATATCTATCTCAATATTCAATCAACTACAGATGTTTTCAAATGGAGTAATGTAATTTTCAAGGACCATCATTAGCCTGTGAAGCGAAAATTGCTGTGGGTTTTGCAGAAATGTAAATGAAGAAGCTGCACAATTATTTTTATACTGAGAATGGGCTTCCTCGTAACTAATGATGTGATTCGCCCTCAGTTGCTAGTTTAATAATACGCTGTTTTATAGGATTCTGTCACTATTTCGCCGGCCGCGGTGGTCTCGCGGTTAAGGCGCTCAGTCCGGAACCGCGCGACTGCTACGGTCGCAGGTTCGAATCCTGCCTCGGGCATGGATGTGTGTGATGTCCTTAGGTTAGTTAGGTTTAAATAGTTCTAAGTTCTAGGGGACTGATGACCTCAGATGTTAAGTCCCATAGTGCTCAGAGCCATTTTTGTCACTATTTCAACTGCAGCAGAATTTTAGTGAGGCGTATATCTGTAAACAATGCTGTGTTTAGGCAAAAGAAGCTGTTGTTAACACAGCAACAAGAGAAGTGACGTATTACTCAAAACTCAAAACAGTCTTTCATGAATCCGTGTCTTCTTAAACACATTCTTGGTGTGGCTGACAACTAGAGACCAGTCCTGTGATGCAACATTTGCAATGACTTCTTTTGTCCGCATTTCAACTTCACTGAGCATAAATTTCTTGTTGTTTTTTTCCTCATTACCTTTCACCTACGTCTATATATTCTCAGTCGTATTTAAATGAGCATGATATGTATGAAGCCTGGTTAAACTATGCCCTTTAGCGTTAGCCAGTCCGTCGACCTGATAGCGTGGAGTTTTTGGCTTGTACAGTACTGCAAGTACCGACAACTTCGTCTTACACAGACTAGGTTCAACTTTATACAACTGAACGTTTCTTTGGACCCATAGAAAAATAGTCGTCTTCCTCCCTGCATTGTCGGAGCTTCATCCATCACAACCGAGTGGTATGGTATTGCGCATTGTCCATTACTATTGTAGAGTTCCGAGGAATATTTTGCAGTAGAACATTGTCTTCACAGTCGCAGACCGTGTTCTTGGACGACCACTTTTATTGCGAATCTCACATTCAGACGTGCTGCACTGTTATTATTAATGCAGTGCCAACACGAAACACTCGTCCACCACGGTATGGCAACAGGGGCGCTTTGCCAACCGAACTGCTGGCGGCGTGCTAGGGAAAGCCGGCTCGCCATTGTTGTTACCTGCGCAACGGCATCATGTACCCATCGGTGAGCCAAACGTCCAAAGTCGCAACTAATTTTAAACGCACTATAGTTACAAAATTCCGACCAGTTTCGCCTATATAAAAACGATCTCATGTACCACGTTTATCACGATTTACAATTTTATACCTTAGTTTAAACCTTAATTGACCTGCACTTAGAAATGCCATTACATTTCAATGTGACAAACGTGTTATTTCCTTATGTGGGTTTTTCGTTTTTCTATTTATTGAGACTTTTTCTAACTAAGCTTCTCATAAGCCTTTGGCTACTGCTACTTGTTTGAGGAAACAAGATTTTTTCAAAGAGCATTTTGCCATATGATTAACCGGTAAAACTTCCATGTCTATCTCAACATTCAATGAACTCAGATGTTTTTAAATGAAGTAATGTAATTTTTAAGGACCATCATTAGCCTGTGAAACGAAAATTACTGTGGGTTTTACAACAATGTAAATGAGGAAGCTGCACTCCCGTTATATTTCCGTTTCATCTAATGGAAGCCTACATAGGCGAGCTACCATAGCAAAGAAATGCAGATTTTTATGCTGTGATGGGTGGCTAGAGTCACTACTTATTATTGCATCGGTGTATTGGTTTTACGATAAATGGAAAATTTCAACTTATTTTCTATCCTTGTAACTGTTAAGTCTAAGAGTATTTAATATTGTGGTTCTGCTGAAAGTCAGGTGCAGGCCGTGCAGACCCTCCCAATATTATTATATCGTCTACGTAGCGTTTGTACATAACTACCTTCTGTGTCAACAGTGCGTTATTCTGGAACACCTCCGTCTCTGTATTATTGATAAATACGTGCGCTAATAACCCGGAGACGTAATTGCTTATCACCAAACCATGCTTCTGTTCATAGACTTTCTCACCAAATTAAAAGTAATTAAAACTCAGTTTGAATACCAGTAGACCAAGAAATTCTATTAGTTCGCCCTTTCCCACAGTGCCACTGCGTATTAAATTTGATCTTATTATTTTTAAAGATTCATCTGTTAGTACATTAGCGTGTAGGTTTACAATATCAGATGACGCTAGTAGCACGTCACCAGTGATTAGCAGATCTTTAGCGTCATTTGAAAAAGCTGCTCTATTTGATACGCTATAGTTAATCGGAAATCTGAATGGCCCGACAGTTTTTTTAAAAAAATCTGTTTAATTTTGTCATTGGAGCCTGTCTTATATCAGTAGTAACCCACATTCTTCTCCTCACTTTCTGAAGTTTTAATACGTCTGTTTTGTTTAAAATTTGTAGGAGTTTTCACATAAGAAATTATGAGAAACTATGTTTTTGCACTCCCTCGTGCGTAGGATGGATCCCATACTGCTCAGTACTACTCAGAAGAGGACGGACAGGCGTAGTGGAGGCAGTCGCTTTAGTAGACCTGTTGCATCTTCTAAGTGTTCTGCCATTAAAACGCAGTCTTGATGCGGCTTTCCCACGATATTTTCTATGTCGTCGTTCCAATTTCAGTTGTTCATTTTTGTCATTTATCGTGTGCGAAACTTAACGGATTCCTTTCAGTACACATGAATAACCTCACACTTTTCATTATGTTAATCGCCACTTTTTGCTCCATACAGATATTTAGTCTAAATCGTTTTGCAATTGGTTAGGATTTGTTGATGACTTTAATAGACGGTAAACAACAGCATCATCTTCATCTAACCTAAGACGCCTCTTCAGATTGTCTCCTAAATCACTTTTGTAGATCAGAAGCCGTAGAAGGCCTGTGACACTATTGGAAAACAAAATATCACTTCCGTTATTCTCGTGATCCATATCATGGAGGGACCTGACGCCGAAATCGATAACGAATACAGGAAGAGCTTTAAAATATGGGGCCGGCCTCTGTGGCTGAGCGGTTCTAAGCACTTCAGTCGGAACCGCGCTGCTGCTACGGTCGCAGGTTCGAATCCTGCCTCGGGCATGGATGTGTGTGATGTCCTTAGGTTCGTTAGGTTTAAGCAGTTCTAGGTCTAGGGGACTGATGACCTCAGAAGTTAAGTCCCTTAGTGCTAAGAGCCATATGAACCATTTTAAATACGGGGGGATTCAATAAGTAAGGCAACACATTTTTTTCCCTTAAAGCTGGTTGGTTTTATTTAGTATTCCTATACACCTTTTTATTCCCCACTATTTTGGATACAAAACCCTATTTTTCATCATAGTGTCCGTTCACCGCGGCGGCCTTATGCCACCTTACTGGCAGGTCCTGTATGCCCACGTGGTACCACTGTATTGGTCGACAACGGAACCAACGTCTTGCTGCATCAATAACGTCCTCATCATCCACGCACTGCTTCCCGCGGGGGGCATCTTTCGTTGAACTAAACAGATGGAAGCCTTCCTTCAGGTGGTGAGGAAGCCAGCGGGTACACTGGACACCCTAACTGGTGGACGAGTGTGTCACCACTACCAACAGAGGCATCAAGTTGAGCAGCGAGCTGTTTAATTCTGATCCGTCTATCACCTGAAATGAGAGTGTCCGCACGTTCCGGCATTGCAGGAGTCACAGCTGTGTGCGGCCGGCCGGCACGCAGGAATCTACATCTACGTTTACATCTACATCTACATGGATACTCTGCAAATCACATTTAAGTGCCTGGCAGAGGGTTCATGGAACCACCTTCACAATTCTCTATTATTCCAATCTCGTGTAGCGCGCGGAAGGAATGAACACCTATATCTTTCCGTACGAGCTCTGATTTCCCTTATTTTATCTTGGTGATCGTTCCTTCCTATGTAGGTCGGTGTCAACAAAATATTTTCGCATTCGGAGGAGAAAGTTTGTGATTGGAATTTCGTGAGAAGTTTCTGTCGCAATGAAAAACGCCTTTCTTCTAATGATTTCCAGCCCAAATCACGTATCATTTCTCTGACACTCTCTCCCATATTTCGCGATAATACAAAACGTGCTGCCTTTCTTTGAACTTTTTCGATGTCCTCCGCCAGTCCTACCTGGTAAGGATCCCACACCGCGCAGCAGTATTCTAAAAGAGGACGGACAAGCGTAGTGTAGGCAGTCTCCTTAGTAGGTCTGTTACTTTTTCTAAGTGTCCTGCCAATAATACCCAGCCTTTGATTAGCCTTCCCCACAACATTTTCTATGTGTTCTTTCCAATTTAAGTTGTTCGTAATTGTAATACCTAGGTATTTAGTTGAATTTACGGCTTTTAGATTTGACTGATTTATCGTGTAGCCGAAGTTTAACGACTTCCTTTTAGTAATGATGTGGATGACCTCACACTTTTCGTTATTTAGGGTCAACTGCTATTTTTCGCACCATTCAGATATCTTTTCTGAATCGTTTTGCAGTTTGTTTTGGTCTTCTGATGACTTTATTAGCCGATAAACGACAGTGTCATCTGAAAACAACCGAAGACGGCTGCTCAGATTGTCTCCCAAATCGTTTATATAGATAGGGAATCTGACAGCTTTGCGCGCCGGCCGGGGTGGCGCTACAGCCTGGAACCCCGCGACCGCTACGGTCGCAGGTCCGAATCCTGCCTCGGGCATGGATGTGTGAGATGTCCTTAGGTTAGTTAGGTTTAAGTAGCTCTAAGTTCTAGGGGACTGATGACCTTAGAAATTGAGTCCCATAGTGCTCAGAGCCATTTGCACCATTTGAACAGCTTTGCGCGACCTGATTGCTATGATGACAGACACCTCGCCCAACGACTCACCCTGCTTATGCTGACTGCCAGGTCTCCGTAGACATTCTACAAGCGCCTATGAATATCTGCGATGCTCTGGCTTTCCGGCAAAATAAACTCATTGAAAGCTCTCAGCTTGGAATGCACTTCCATTACAGACGCTATTTTGGAGGCTACGTATAGCCCTGCCACGGCCGCTTCATGGGACTAAAGAGGCTGAAGCAGGAGAATTCTACGATTCATTGCAACAAATTCCGCTTTTTTTCAACCGAAATTGGCCAAGAAAAAATTGTTTCATTACTCATTGACCGCCCCTCCCAGATTCATTGACATTCCAAAACAAAACAAAAAATGCAGAGAAGGTCTAATAACTGATCCGTGTTCGTCGCTCTCAGTCGACAAGAAGTGAGTCACGGGAGATCTTTAACAAACGCCACGCTTCCCGTGCTGTCCCGCCACAGTCTGATTCTTACAGTGAGGCCATATACACTCCTGGAAATTGAAATAAGAACACCGTGAATTCATTGTCCCAGGAAGGGGAAACTTTATTGACACATTCCTGGGGCCAGATACATCACATGATCACACTGACAGAACTACAGGCACATAGACACAGGCAACAGAGCATGCACAATGTCGGCACTAGTACAGTGTATATCCACCTTTCGCAGCAATGCAGGCTGCTATTCTCCCATGGAGACGATCGTAGAGATGCTGGATGTAGTCCTGTGGAACGGCTTGCCATGCCATTTCCACCTGGCGCCTCAGTTGGACCAGCGTTCGTGCTGGACGTGCAGACCGCGTGAGGCGACGCTTCATCCAGTCCCAAACATGCTCAATGGGGGACAGATCCGGAGATCTTGCTGGCCAGGGTAGTTGACTTACACCTTCTAGAGCACGTTGGGTGGCACGGGATACATGCGGACGTGCATTGTCCTGTTGGAACAGCAAGTTCCCTTGCCGGTCTAGGAATGGTAGAACGACGGGTTCGATGACGGTTTGGATGTACCGTGCACTATTCAGTGTCCCCTCGACGATCACCAGTGGTGTACGGCCAGTGTAGGAGATCGCTCCCCACACCATGATGCCGGGTGTTGGCCCTGTGTGCCTCGGTCGTATGCAGTCCTGATTGTGGCGCTCACCTGCACGGCGCCAAACACGCATACGACCATCATTGGCACCAAGGCAGAAGCGACTCTCATCGCTGAAGACGACACGTCTCCATTCGTCCCTCCATTCACGCCTGTCGAGACACCACTGGAGGCGGGCTGCACGATGTTGGGGCGTGAGCGGAAGACGGCCTAACGGTGTGCGGGACCGTAGCCCAGCTTCATGGAGACGGTTGCGAATGGTCCTCGCCGATACCCCAGGAGCAACAGTGTCCCTAATTTGCTGGGAAGTGGCGGTGCGGTCCCCTACGGCACTGCGTAGGATCCTACGGTCTTGGCGTGCATCCGTGCGTCGCTGCGGTCCGGTCCCAGGTCGACGGGCACGTGCACCTTCCGCCGACCACTGGCGACAACATCGATGTACTGTGGAGACCTCACGCCCCACGTGTTGAGCAATTCGGCGGTACGTCCACCCGGCCTCCCGCATGCCCACTATACGCCCTCGCTCAAAGTCCGTCAACTGCACATACGGTTCACGTCCACGCTGTCGCGGCATGCTACCAGTGTTAAAGACTGCGATGGAGCTCCGTATGCCACGGCAAACTGGCTGACACTGACGGCGGCGGTGCACAAATGCTGCGCAGCTAGCGCCATTCGACGGCCAACACCGCGGTTCCTGGTGTGTCCGCTGTGCCGTGCGTGTGATCATTGCTTGTACAGCCCTCTCGCAGTGTCCGGAGCAAGTATGGTGGGTCTGACACACCGGTGTCAATGTGTTCTTTTTTCATTTCCAGGAGTGTATTCCACGGGTCTGTAACGGCCCGCAACTTCGGGACTCGGTTGTGCTGCTACACGGAAGAGGCGCGCCCTGCCGCATTCGTCATCGTCGGCGCGCGGGCAGAGCCGGAGCGGCGCGGCGCGGCGGTCGTGTAGCCGCGGGCGCATTACGTGAGCTCGGCGCGCCACGCAGGTGCGGCCGCCGGGGCACGAAGCGCGACCCCCGTGTCACGAACCGCAGCGCCGCCTCGTTACGGTGACCGCCCACGCAATCGCGGCTGCCATCTGCGGCGCGCAGACCACGATCCGCGTTTCTTTATACGCCGGCCGTCCCGCGCGCGCCTCGCAGCTCTCGGCGCGCACACGCACGCGCAGATACCGCGGCGCAGCTTTACGGATGGAGATGCTTTCCGGCCGATAGGTGGGTAGTCGTCCGGGACCCCCGCCGCTATCTCTTAGCCTTGCACGTCATTACGAACTGGAGACACGCAAGCTCGTGTTGCAGCGACGTGTGAAGGCGGCCGAGGGTATTACCGTGCAATAAACGATACTGTCTCCCGGACAAAGTTATTCCGACTGCCGGAACGTTTCCCTTTTCTCCTGCTAAGTACCCCACACAACTTCCGTTCATCTCACCTGGACGCACACTAACATGGCTCATTACATTTCAGTTCTGAATAACAATAATAATTACAATTTTACTGTTATAACCATCTTCAGCAACTGTACTTGCCATTATTGAAATACAATAAATAACCACTAGAACTTACATTACCAGGTAGTTAATCATTTATTATTGCAGGTACTAAGCCATCTACAACCTAAAGGTGGGCCGGCCGGAGTGGCCGAGCGGTTCTAGGCGCTTCAGTCCTGAACCGCGCTGCTGCTACGGTCGCAGGTTCGAATCCTGCCTCGGGCATGGATGTGTGTGATGTCCTTAGGTTAGTTAGGTTTAAGTAGTTCTAATTTCTAGGGGACTGATGACCTCAGAAGTTACGTCCCATACTGCTCAGAGCCATTTGAACCAAACTAAAGGTGGTGATTTATTTTTGCTACAGGTGTTAGCTACATTTAAACAGTTACCTATAAACATTCTATTCTTAAAGTTACAGATGCTCTACTTTATACTTAAAAGTAGTATTTACGGTTAATAAGCACTTTTAATCATTCGCGGTCATGTAGTCAAACCTATTGCACGTATTTCATACAAATTTCGTGAATGTAGCTACTTATATTTACTTCACGAAACGTATTTAGGACTTTGTATACATTCTGAACTAGTCTTCTTTCCCCTATAGTTGTTTTTGACTCCTAATTTTACCTACTGACTAGGAACTACTGTATTTCTCCATTCACTCAGGTTATCTTTTATTGCTTGTCGCCCGCTTGGTGCATCTTGGGAGCTGTTTACGCTGTCGCGTTTTCTGCCATCTCGCTACTTCATCTCTACACCGGTTGAGCGATGTGTTCTAAACCTTAGGGTACAATATAATTGCTGAATGTCACTACTTACAGCTCTTTCACGAATCGTACTTGCAACCTGCATATATTCCAGAAACAGTTGTTTCACGGTAATACAATTGTGCCCACGCTACCTTTCGTATATAGTCACTTTCCGACACGCAATATTAGCCAATTATTGGGCCTGGTCTCTCCACTTACTCCATTATCAGTTTCCAGCCCCATGATGAACTTCGCCCTCTGTTGTTGCTGACAGATTTCCTGCTAGCGTGCTGCTGACCTGACTACGGCTTTTTGGAATTTGTTCGCACAGCCGGCACGGTAGCTCAGCGTGTTCGGTCAGCGGGATAGGTACACTCTGTAATAAAAAAACTGAGTGAACGGATCAACGAACAACCTGAGTGGGTGTCATGGGACGTCCGCCCCGAACAAATACAAATACTGAGATCAAATGGTTCAAATGGCTCTGAGCACTATGGGGCTTAACTGCTGAGGTCATCTGTCCCCCAGAACTTAGAACTACTTAAACCTAACTTGTAAGTAGGCTGTTTATGTTTTCTTTATGTAAGTTTGCTGTTTATGTTTTTTATTGGCAACGTTACATAGCACTCTGTATGAAAATCACTGGCTGTGCTGTGTGCAGTATGTGGCTAGTTTGCATTGTTGTCTGCCATTATTGTCATGAACTGCTATAGCTGGATGTGAACAGCGCATAGCGTTGGGCAGTTGGAGGTGAGCCGCCAGCAGTGGTGGACGTGGGGAGAGAGATGGCGGAGTTTTGATAATCTGTAAGACTGAATGTCAATTATGAATATTAAGGTAAATACATTGTTTGTTCTCTATTAATATCTTTCATTTGCTAACTATCCCTATCAGTAGTTAGTACCTTCAGTGGTTTGAATCTTTTATTTAGCTGGCAGTAGTGGCGCTCGCTGTTTTGCAGTAGCTTGAGTAGCGAAGATTTTTGTGAGGTAGAAAACAAACCCTGTCCTTTCCTTTTGTGTTATCCCACTATGTGTTTGGGTACCCGTGTGTATTTGTGTTTTTCCTGTCTTTATGTGTTTAGCTGATGAGAGCTATGTTGTAGAATTTTTCTAATACTCTGTTATTTACTTTGTAAAGATGCTTAGACATTATTTATTCTGTGTTGTTTTAATGCTCATGTGTGAAGTTGAATTTTTAAGAGTGATTCTGATCTTTTATGTATGTACTCATGTCATCATTCCTGTAACACTGATGTATATGTTTACTTCTATTGTTTTGTAAAGCCCCTATTACTACAAATGTTATCTGTATTATTATGTTTTTAATGATGTATTTTGTACCTTTGTAATTGTATTCTTATGTTATAATATTGTGATTGACACCAGTTCATCTAATCAAATTAAGTAACTTGTAAGCATTCATTTCACTGCACACATTTCTGTTGGTCATAGTATATGGACGATATGTGAGAAGTAGGGACTGTTAGTGTTTGCACGTGTGTTAATAATTCAGCAAGGGACTGGATAACAGCATTGCTGGTTCTAAGGACAATTCCAAAAACTTTGTGAATGCACAAGTGGTGGTTATGGACTTGCTCTATTATCCGCAAGACTCTTCAATGGTGATTGTGCACCTGCACAGTCACAACAGATGGCTGCTGGCCATCTCTACAAGGACTACAGTGGGTCTGCATCTCTGGTGGCCCATCAATACCATACTCTCTACCAGGACTGCAGTGGGTCTGCTCAGTGATGACCTACCTACCAATATTCGTCAGAACTTCGAATGACTCTGCTGTGGGTTTGCTCCATTGTGGCCCATTACCTGTCAGCATTTCAAGAGTCAGCACTGTCTTTCCGTTGGAAGGACAACACTACTTCTTCAAGACTGCATGGAAATCCACTACTTCTATGTGCAATTTCTTTTACTAATGAGACTTTGTGAAAAACAAAAACTGTAATTACTATTATGATGAACAATCTGGACTGTCTTTATTGACTGTGAAAAAAATTTTAGCTGTTGACCAACATTGTATCAATAAGTGTGTGCATTTGATATCTTTGTTATTGTAATTATGAAAAAATTTTTCAAATCTGTATTGGCCACTGGCCAAAAACATTTTGTAAAATTTTTTGTGGGGAGCATGGGGGCTATGTAAGTAGGCTGTTTATGTTTTCTTTATGTAAGTTTGCTGTTTATGTTTTTTATTGGCAACGTTACATAGCACTCTATATGAAAATCACTGGCTGTGCTGTGTGCAGTATGTGGCTAGTTTGCATTGTTGCCTGCCATTGTTGTCATGAACTGCTATAGCTGGATGTGAACAGCAGATAGCGTTGGGCAGTTGGAGGTGAGCCGCCAGCAGTGGTGGACGTGGGGAGAGAGATGGCGGAGTTTTGATAATCTGTAAGACTGAATGTCAATTATGAATATTAAGGTAAATACATTGTTTGTTCTCTATTAATATCTTTCATTTGCTAACTATCCCTATCAGTAGTTAGTACCTTCAGTGGTTTGAATCTTTTATTTAGCTGGCAATAGTGGCGCTCGCTGTTTTGCAGTAGCTTGAGTAGCGAAGATTTTTGTGAGGTAAGTGATTTGTAAAAGGTATAGGTTAAAGTTAGTCAGGGCCATTGTTTTGTAGGGGTTATTGAAAGTCAGATTGCGTTGCGCTAAATAATATTGTGTGTCAGGTTAAGCACAGGCTTGTATAATTGTTCTAAGTGGACGTTTCACATGTATAAAATTGTTCAAAGGGGACGTTTCAAACTAACCTAAGGACATCAAACACATCCACGCCCGAGGCAGGATTCGAACCTGCGACCGTAGCGGTAGCGCGGTTCGAGACTGTAGCGCCTAGAACCGCTCGCCCACTCCAAACTGAAATCAACAAACGATTTAAAAAAAGGTGGTAGCGTTCATAATCAAAACGTCGTCGTTCCCAGGTTCGAATCCCACCGCTCCTTAAATTTTGATTAATAATCAGCATTGGCAGCCGAAGACTTCCGGCATAAGAAGTCACCCTCATTCTTCCAACGGCCTTGTCAAAGAGGGCGGAGGAGCGGACAGAGGTTCAGGGCACTCTCTTGTCCTAGGGGCAGGAAACTGCCCCTAAAGCCGGAAGAATCAGCAATGATGAACGGCATGAGGATGCAGAAGGCAGTGGAAACCACTGAATTAAAGACACATAACGTGTATCCACAGGACATGTGGCTTGTCATTGAAGAAGTGCCATGATCTCTCCATTGGCAAAAGATTCCGGAATATTCCCCTACTCGGATCTCTGAGAGGGAGCTGCCAAGGGGTAGGTTACTATGAGAAAAGATTGAATAATCAACGGAAGGATAACGTTCTACGAGTCGGGGCGTGGAATGTCAGAAGCTTGAATGTGGTAGGGAAACTAGAAAATCTGAAAAGGGAAAAGCGAAGGCACAATCTAGATGTAGTAGCGGTCAGTGAAGTGAAGTGGAAAGAAGACAAAGATTTCTGGTTAGATGACTGTAGGGTAATATCAACAGCAGCATAAAATGGTATAACGGGCGTAGGGTTCGTTATGGATAGGAAGGTAGGGCTGAAAGTTTGTTACTGTGAACAGTTAAGTGATAGGGTTGTTCTTAGCAGAATCGACAGCAAACCAACACCGACAACGACAATTCAAGTATACATGCCGACGTCCCAAGCTGAAGATGAAGATATACAGAAGGTGTGTGAGGATACTGAAAGGGTAATACAGTATGTAAAGGGATATGAAAATCTAATAGTCAGGGGAGACTGGAATGCAGTTGTAGGGGAAGTAGTAGAAGAAAATGTTATAGGAGAATATGGGCGTGGGACAAGGAATGAGAGAGGAGAAACACTTATTGAGTTCTGTAACAAGTTTCAGGTAGTAATAGCGAATACTCTGTTCAAGAATCACAAGAGGAGGACGTATACTTGGAAAATGCCGGGTGATAAGGGAAGATTTCAGTTAGATTACGTCATGGTCAGACAGAGATTCCGTACAAGGCGTACCCAGGAGCAGATATAGACTCAATATAGACTCAGATCACAATATCGTCGTGATGAATAGTAGCCTGACGTTTAAGACATCAGTTTGAAGGAATCAATTCACCAAGAAGTGGGATACGGAAGTACTAAGGAATGACGAGATATGCTTGAAGTTCCCTAAGGGTATAGATACAGCAATGAGAGAGAGCTCAGTAGGCAGTACAGTTGAAGAGGAATGACATCTCTAAAAAAGGCCATCACAGTTGGGCAGGAAAACATAGGTACAAAGAAGGTAACTGCGAATAAAACATGGGTAACAGAAGAAATACTTCAGTTGATTGATGAAAGGAGGAAGTACAAAAATCTTCCGGGAAACTCAGGAATACAGAAATACAAGTCGCTGAGGAATGAAGTAAATAGGAAGTGCAGGGAAGCTAAGACGAAATGGCTGCAGGAAAAATGTGAAGACATCGAAAAAGAAATGATTGTCGGAACGACAGACTCAGCATACAGGAAAGTAAAAAAAAAACTTTCGGTGACATTAAAAGCAAGGGTGGTAACATTAAGAGTTCAACGGGAATTACACTCTTAAATTCAGAGGAGAGAGCAGATAGATGGAAAGAATACATTGAAAGTCTCTATGAGGTGGAAAATTTGTCTGAAGTGATAGAAGAAGAAACAGGAAGCGATTTGGAAGAGATAGGGGATGCAGTATTAGAATCAGAATTTAAAAGAGCTTTGTAGGAGTTAAGGTCAAATAAGGCAGAAGGGATAGACAACATTCCATCAGAATTCCTAAAATCATTGTGGGAGTGGCAACAAAACGAATATTCACAGTGGTGTGTAGAATGTATGAGTCTAGCGACATACCATCTGACTTTCGGAAAAGCATCATCCACACAATTCCGAAGATGGCAAGAGCTGACAAGTGCGAGAATTATCGCATGATCAGCTTAACAGCTCATGTATTCAAGTTGCTTACAAAAATAATATACAGAAGAATGGAAAAGAAAACTGAGGATGCGCTAGATGACGATCAGTTTGGCTTTAGGAAAAGTAAAGGGACGAGAGAGGCAATTCTGACGTTGCGGTTAATAATGGAAGCAAGACTAAAGAAAAATCAAGACACGTTCATAGAATTACATGGAAAAAGCGTTAGACAATGTAAAATGATGTAAGATGTTCGAAATTCTGAAAAAAGTAGGGGTAAGCTATAGGGAGAAACGAGTCATATACAATACGTACAACAACCAAGAGGGAATAATAAGAGTGGACGACTAAGAAGGAAGTGCTCACACTAAAAAGGGTGTAAGACAAGGATGTAGCCTTTCGCCCCTACTATTCAACCTGTACATCGAGGAAGCAATGATGGAAATAAAAGAAAGGTTCTGGAGTGGAATTACAATTCAAGGTGAAAGGATATCAATGATACGATTCGCTGATGACATTGCTGTCCTGAGTGAAAGTGAAGAAGAATTATATGATCTGCTAAACAGAGTGAATAGTCGAATGAGTACACAGTATGGACTGAGAGTAAATCGAAGAAAGACGAAGGTAATGAGAAGTAGTAGAAATGAGAACAGCGAGAAACTTAACGTCAGGGTTGATGGTCACGAAGTAGATGAAGTTAAGGAATTCTGCTACCTAGGCAGTAAAATAACCAATGACGGACGGAGCAAGGAGGACATCAAAAGCAGACTAGCTACGGCAAAAAAAGGCATTCCTGGCCAAGAGAAGTCTACTAACAACAAATATCGGCCTTAATTTGAGGAAGAAATTTCTGAGAATGTACGTCTGGAGTACAGCATTGTATGGTAGTGAAATATGGACTGTGGGAAAACGGGAACAGAAGAGAATCGAAGCATTTGAGATGTGGTGCTACAAACGAATGTTGAAAATTAGGTGGACTGATAAGGTAAGTAATGAGAAGATTCTACGCAGAATGGGAGAGGAAAGGAATATGAGGAAAACACTGATAAGGAGAAGGGACAGGATGATAGGTCATCTATTAAGACATGAGGGAATGACCACCATGGTACTAGAGGAAGCTGTAGAGGGCAAAAACTGTAGAGGAAGACAGACTGGAATACATCTAGAAAATAATTGAGGACTTAGGTTGCAAGTGCTTCTCTGAGATGAAGAGGTAAGCACAAGAGAGGAATTCGTGGCGGGCCGCATCAACCCAGTCAGAAGACTGATGAAAAAACAAAAAGCGCCACTTGTCGTTGGAGTTTACTTACTTTATTTATCATCAGCTTTTTTTTATATTTTCCATATTACGCTGCTTAGCCGCTCTTACATTTTGAAATGGCTCTGAGCACTATGGGACTTAACATCTGAGGTCATCAGTCCTCTAGAACGTAGAACCACTTAAACCTAAGGACATCACACACATCCATGCCCGAGGCAGGATTCGAACCTGCGACCGTAGCGGTCGCGCGGTTCCAGACTGAAGCGCCTAGAAGCGCTCGGCCACAGTGGCCGGCACTTACATTTTCGTTTAGGCCTTATTACAACTACAATTGTGCAACTCTTTTTAAAAATTTTATCGTATTTTTATCCCCTCCCCTCCCCCTCCCTCTCCTGAGATATTCATGTCATTTTCTGATTAATTCTAGTTCTGGCACAATGTCTGCTTCTTTATAACATTTTCATATAGGCGCTATGACCAAATGCAAGCGTTTACGAGCTCTTTTTGTATTAATGGATTCATGATTCTATTACATATTGCTCTAGTATTTTTTAGGATCACAATAACATGCTGCATGCGTTTTATGTTTGACACTCGGAAATAATAAGATAGTTGTCAATAGGTACTCTTTTGGTATCTTCAGATTTAAAAAAAAAACATAATTTTTCGTTCTTAAATTTTAATTTTCTTATCTAACTTCTACTTATTAGTGAAATATGTTTCCGTATAGCCTTCAAAAGAAGAGCACTAGGTGCCTGAAACCGGTTAAGGGAATAGAATTTCTTTTGTACAACTAGTCGCTGATTATTTCAATAAATCGCAGCTGCCTGTAGCACCCAGAAGACAGCGTTTTTAATACCTGACTGTCCGCCTGCTTAGCTGAGTGGTTACGTGCTTGCTTCCCATGCAGCAGGCCTGGGTTCGATTCCCCACCGGCTTGGAGATTTTCTCCGCTCGTGGACTGGGTGTTGTGTTGTCCTCCTCATGATTTCATCCTCATCACCGGCACGCGAGTCGCCCAGTGTAGCGTCGACTGCAACAAGACTCGCACTTGGAGGCCGAACGCTCCCAGATGGGGCCTCCCGGCCGGCAATGCCATACGATCATTTCATATTACCTGACTGGAAAATTATAATGCAAGCGAAGGATGAAGTTTACGTCAGTGTGACTAGGAAAGTGAAAGCACAAAATCACACTATCAAAACACTTTGAGGTCAAATAAGATCCTTTCTTTAGTAACATGCACGATCTTGGACATGTAAACTGAACAAGAATGAACATTCGCAATAGGAAAAATAAATAATAAATAGTGGTATCGCATGATTTGGTGGGAGTACTGCAAGACAGATGTTGAGCCCCCTGGTGCAAGCCTTTCCAATTAGTCGCTCTGCGACTTACACGGATCGGGCAGAACATTGTGATCACCGACCTACTATCGATATTAACCCGTCCAGACGATGGCGGCGTCTCTGACGAGGAATGGCTGTTAGTCAGACACACGCGTGGTGTATGTAGTGCCAGCGAGCGTGCTGTTCGTGTGCAGAACGGGGAAGGCGAGCAATCTAAATGAGTTTGAGCGAGGGCAGATTGTGATGGCCCGGAGGATCGGCACGAGCATTTCGGAAATTGCACGACTTGTCGGGTGTTCTAGTAGAGCTGTGGTATGTCTCTTCAATATGTGGCGAAACTGTTACGTCTGCCACAGACGGCCCCTGCCAGGCAGACTACACTCAAGACAGCCCTGAGTACCATATAACATACACAAGCACTTGCAGGCGCAACCAAGAGGAAAACAATTCTTCAAAACAAACAGAACTTGCTAGAGACTAATGCGAACCATTTCTGTAGAGGTCGCCTCACAGACACAGGGAAGTACTCTACCGACCTCCGCCGGCTCTATAAGGCCAGCGCAGCAGCATTACAGCCAGTTCCTCGCCGAGCTAGGACCAACTCTGATGGACCTCTTGATTAGTAGTCGTCTAAATGTTATTTGTTTTTTTGTTTGTATATAGTGATATTCCGAGAAGTGTAGTCCAGTTTCAATAAACGACATTGTACTGAGTGTTCTACAATACTGAGTATTCTTCAAAAACCAAGGTGAAACCATATCCAGACATTGTGGGGTTGGGCGGCCTCCCCTCATTACAGATGCGGACGTCGCAAGCTGGGCAAACGGATAAAACAGGACAGGCGGCGAACTGTGGCAGAACTAACAGTAGATTTTAGTGCTGGCCACATTACAAGTGTGTCTCAACACACAGTGCACCGAACACTGCTAACGAACGGCCTCAGCAGCCGACGACCCTTGCGTGTGTCAATGCTGCCACGACGACATCGGCAAATACGACTGAAATGTACATCTGACTGTCGGCACTGAACGTTGGAGCTGTGGCAGAGCGTAGCATGGTCTGATAGATCGCGATACCTTCTTCATCATGCCGATGGGAGGGCGCGAAACCGTAGCGTTCCGCGGGAACAGTTCCTTGACACCTTTACTGCGGGACGGAAACAAGCTTGCGGCGGCTACATTATGTTTCGGGGAACGTTCACGTGGGCATCTGATGATCCAGTGGAGCTTGTTCAAAAAAAAAATAGTTCAAATGGCTCTGAGCACTATGGGACAACATCTGTGGTCATCAGTCCCCTAGAACTTAGAACTACTTAAACCTAACTAACCTAAGGACAGCACACACATCCATGCCCGAGGCAGGATTCGCACCTGCGACAATAGCAGTCGCGCGGTTCCGGACTGAGCGCCTAGAACCGCTAGACCACCGCGGCCGGCTAAGCTTGTTCAAGGCACCATGTCGGCCAAGGAGTATCGTACACTGGTTGCAGACCACGTGTACCCCTACATGACGATTATGTTTCCCGTCGGCAGTGACATTTTTCAACAAGATAATGCATCATGTCGTAAGGCCAGGAGTGTGACAGAGTGGTTCGAGGAACACAGTAGTGAGTTCCATCTGACGTGCTGCCCCCCCCCCCCCCAACTCGCCACATCTGAACCCGACCGAACAAATCTGGGATATGATTAAACGTGGCGTCAGAGTTCATCGCCCCCCTCGCCGGAATTTACGGGAATTAGGTGATTTGTGTGTGCAGATTGTAATTTTTTCTCCTATCTACGTGGTTATGTAATTCTGTAGCTCTCAATTCGTTCGAGTAATCAATCATTCATGATAGGAAACACAGTCATAGCTCAGTCACTAAAAATGATTCAGAAATTTTACTTGTTAGAATGAAATCAGGCGATGATTCTTCTTCTCTGCAGGCTCGTGCTTTGCGGCAGTCTGCTATTCTGTACAAATAAAATGCCTCTTAATTTTGGGAGCGTTGTATAATCAGTCGGGAAACCTCAGATCAAGCGGATATTTGGCTTTGATGAAGTTTAACCTTCCGAAGAAGCAATGGAGCTCTTGGATTATTAAATGCAGGTTCGTATCCAGTCTTTCGGAAGTCCCTTCTGATTAACAACTACGCAATATATCGATAAATATCATTAATTCCCTAATGTCACATACACACCTTTTTTTGAAGGAGCAATATATATATATTTCCTTTTTAATCGTACAGTTCATATCAGTTATCTTCTGTAATAAATCTCAATAATCAGATTACAGTTCTTCCAAAACAAGCACAGGCTAATCGGCACGAAGACAATCTCGGAAGCCCTCATTCCTTTTTTTTTAACAACCACCAGAGAGAGTACTTCAAAGAATACTTATGCGCTCATGGCATAGCTATTGTATGAAACTATTTTGCGCATGGATTGTGCGAGTATGAAGATAGAGAATTTGTAAACGTCATTCAAGGGTAGAATTGTATCAGAATAATTCATCGAATATAAAGAGATATTACAATTACCCCTCGCAGCGAGCAAAGTTAATGATAATACACTTTGCGAGCTAACAGGAAAAATTTGTTGGGTTGTTTATTCAAAAGAGGAATATTTTGAATTAATAGAATTTTACTATAGAGAGTATGGGTATCATGTTAAGACAATAAGTTACGAGAATACCTAAGCTGTAGCTTTTACATGTACCGGGGTATACCCGCATCCCGGGTACATAACCAGGGAAGATGTAGATTGCTGTAATAACGAAAAAAGTCTACCCATTTGGGAACTGGCCTTCACAGGGAAACCCTGGAAAACCCGGAAGAACAGACCCCAGCTCAGGTATTAAAGAAGATAGGAAAGCCTAAATCCAGTAGTTTTGAAATATATAGAAGCTCTATAGATTAGATCGAAGGAAAAGTGCCTCATAGCAAAAAAAAAAAAAATTACAATATTGCTCAAAAAAAATTTTCAAAATTCTTCTTTCCACGATGTAGCCGGCGATCTCGTTGTGAAGTCGATGGAACAGGAACACTGGGTACGGACACCGGGTAGGCGACGTACAGCGTTTGGTGGACGCGGCACGGAGGACAGGCGATGGCTTATGGTACAGGATAGAAGCTGGTAACGTGCCGTAGAAACAGGAAGATGATCTCAGGAACAGATGGTCAGGTACGTGAACATGAAACAGGTTTAAAGTGGAGTAAGAAAAGGTTCTGACTGAATAAATCCCTGGAAGAGAGTGGATTAAGGCAACGAAGTCCATATTTCATCGTTGAACTCAAAATCGGAGTGGATTCTTATATTCTTCCATCTGTACTAGAGTGGAACATCCATCAGTCCTGACAATTGCGATTTTTTTGTAGTCCTCAAAACCAATTACAACTGCTGATTGTCCAAAATATTGCCAAACAGACTGTGGGCATTTAAATTTTGTTGTAGCTCATATCGAATGTATTCCTCTCAAAAAAGGTTTTTGATCTAATCTTCGTTTTGTTATAGTGCAGGTGGAAGTAGAGCATTGAATCTGTCCGAGGTTTGCTTTCAATTACGAAATTATGGATAAAATTTAAGTTTGCACCTGATGAAAAATTTTAAACATAGGCATATGACACTGACTCCACAAAAGGAATAATTTGAAAAATTTTCATTATTCTTATAATTAATTGATTTATAGATCCACTTGCAAATAAATATTATTAATGATGACGTATGTTCATTTAACAAATCATCCACTCGCAGAATCTTCTTCATCCTTTCATGAACATTCATGGAAATATATTTCAACAATTATGTCCATAATATGAAACACACAAACTGCTATTCTTAAAATGTTAATTAAAATTCTTAAATTAATTCTCCTGGTAAAGAAGGCATAATGAAAAATCTAAAAATTATAATAATTTTCTCTCGCGCAACCAGAGAGTTTCTTCAATTGTTTGCAACAGTGACATTATCGACTGTTGCTTCATTTCACAGTTCATTTGTTATCTTGCGCGAACAGCGCACATCATACACACAGCGTATTTACCTACATATCCCACACTGTTCAAGATTCACACGCAATTCTCACATAAGTGCCGTGTCTTGAGGAAATGTAGATGCATTTTCATTGTATATCACTATGGCTTCTGCTTATAGTCCACACTTACAAACACTAGTATTTAACAATTTCTTCCACCTATCTTAAAATTTTTGCTAAACTATCACAGGAGTAATCTCACTGTCTCTTAACCTATCACAAGAGTAATCTCACTGTCTCTTACCCTATCACAGGAGTAATCTCACTGTCTCTTAACCTATCACAGGAGCAATCTCACTGTCTCTTAACCTATCACAGGAGTAATCTCACTATCTCTTAACCTATCACAGGAGTAATCTCACTGTCTCTTAACCTCTAGACAACATAAACTTCTTGATATTTATATACACATTCGACTCATAGTCAAATTCCACTCTAAATTCTTCTCCATATTTGGTATCACAGATCTACGATCCTTCAAAAAATTTCTTAATATCATTATGCGGAAATAATCCCTTTATTCTTTTCGATTCGGGATATGCCAACAAGTATGATCCAGGATTTATTATTATTCACGTTTGGGCCCTACTGGACCACGCGAAGTACAATCACGGGGCATTCAGTTATTTTCTTTTAGACTTTCTCTCTGCCCAAATTGTTTTCATTCTCTCGGAATGAGCTCTTTTCCTTTCATCAGACCATGTGGTTCCAGTTTTCTTTGGTTTTTCAGCTTGACCAACTACCCAGTCATGAATTTTTTGCCTAAATAATTTTCTGTCTTGAATTTCATCTTGTTTTATATCTGCCTCTTTCATGTCCTCTTTTATAGCAGCAATCCATTTTATTGTCTCAAATTTAGCTTTACTTCGATTTTCGTAGAATTCCACTACTTGTTTAGTTAGTCTGGTAGCATCCATTCTTTTAATATGCCCATAAAATTTTAATCTGCGTTTTTTCATATCCGAATATATGCTAGTGTATTGTTGAATTTCACTATTTGCTCTTAGCCTGTATGTTCCTTCTTCAGTATATTTTGGACCTAGAATTTTTCTGATTACTTTTCTTTCTCTTTTTTGGATTTCTTGAATGTCCTTTTTTCTGTTTAAAATTAGCGTTTCAGCCCCATAAAGGCACTCTGGTTTTATGACCGTGTTGTAATGTCTCAATTTAGAGTACCTCGAGAGACATTTCTTGTTGTAGATGTCTTTTGTAAGTCTAAAAGCTGTCTCCATCTTTTGACAACGAATTTCATTTCCAATTTTTTCTAGACCAGTCTCTGAGATTGTTTCACCTAAATATTTGAATTGCGAAACTCTTTTGATTTTTCCATACTTAGTTTCCAAAAGTTTGGGTGCCAGTTTGTTGCTAGTCATATACTGTGTTTTTTCAAATGAGATTTGGAGACCTACTCTTTCTGCTGTTTCTTTAAGAATTTCTATTTGTTTCTGAGCAATTTGGATGTCCTGCGTTAGAATAACCAAGTCGTCTGCAAAGGCCAAACAGTCTATTCGAATATTTGTTCGTCCTAATTTCACTGGTTGGTCAATTTTGAACTCCAATTTTCGTTTGCGCCACTCTTGTATTACTTTTTCTAGAACGCAGTTAAACAGCAACAGAGAGAGTCCATCACCTTGCCTCACGCCTGTTTTTATTTCAAAGGATTCTGAAATTTCTCCTCTGAACTTTACTTTTGATTTTGTACCAGTTAGCGTGTCTCTGATAATTGCCGTGGTTTTAGGATCCAGGCCTTGTTCTTTCACAAATTGGAAAAGAGATTCACGATCCACTGAGTCATAAGCCTTTCTAAAATCTACAAAGGTACAAACTAGTTTTTTATTGTAAATTTTTTGATGTCTGAGAATTAGTTTGAGGACTAAAATCTGTTCTGGGCAAGATCTATTTGGCCTGAAACCTGCTTGATATTCGCCAATTTTCCATTCAAGTTGTTGTTGTGCTCGGTTCAGAAGACATTGAGAGAGGATTTTGTATGTGACTGGAAGAAGAGAAATTCCTCTGTAATTATTAACATCAGTTTTGTCTCCCTTCTTATGAAGTGGGTGAATCAAGGCGGTTTTCCATTCATCAGGAATTTTTTCAGTTTGCCAAATGTTTTGCATGATTGAAGTAATTTCTTTAACGATTTTTGGACCAGCTGCCTTTAAAAGTTCTGCAACAATTCCATCTTCACCAGATGCTTTGTTGTTTTTCAACCTATGAATTTCTTTAATGATTTCCTCTTCATTTGGTGCAAGTGAAACTGGATTGCATTGTTGGGGAATTTTTGGTGGAAATCTTTCTGTGGGCTCGGGGCAATTTAGAAGATTCTTAAAATATTTAGAAAGTTCTTTGCAATTTTCTTGGTTGTTAAGAGCCAACTGTCCATTTTCCTTCTTGAAGCAAAGATTCTGGGGTTGGTACCCCTTTATTTTGGTTTTAAAAGTTCTATAAAAATTTCTGGTATTGTATTTCTGAAAATCTTCTTCAATTTCTAAGAGTTGACTATTCTCATATTGTCTTTTTGTTTGTCTAATTAGTTTTGAAGTGTCTTTTCTAGTTGTCAGGAATGTATCATATGTGTCTTCTGTCTTGTTGCTATTCCATGCTTTAAATGTCTCTTGTCTGGCTTTGATTGCATGATCACAGTTTTCATTCCACCAAGCATGTTTCTTGTGTTTTC
The DNA here is from genome assembly GCF_023864275.1 of Schistocerca cancellata. Lineage (NCBI taxonomy): Eukaryota > Metazoa > Arthropoda > Insecta > Orthoptera > Acrididae > Schistocerca > Schistocerca cancellata. Next base: position 596,709,049 of record NC_064631.1, on the reverse strand, counting down.
GTAAAGGAATTTGATCTTGAGCTGTTTTGATAATCTTGTGTTTGAGTTGTTCCCAATTTTGTGCACTTGTTTTGTCAAATTCGTCTGCTAATAATGATGGTTGGATTTTACTGGTGTCAAATTTGGGGATTAATGGTGTCCTTTTGTTGAACTTTTGGGGTTTTAGCTTTAGTTTCACACGGGTTAAGTAATGGTCTGAGTCAATATTGGCGCCTTTACGAACTTGAACATTTAAAATTTCTTTGTGACATGGATACGAGATTGCAATATGGTCAATTTGGAATTCACCTATGTCCTTGTTAGGTGATCGCCATGTTTTTTGTTTTGAAGGTTTTTTCTTAAAATGACTTGACATAATTTTGAGATTGAAATTTCTGCAAAATTCTACCAGCCTCTTTCCATTTTGATTGGTCCATTTATGTGCAGGGAATTCACCGACCGTTTTTCTAAATTTTCTCTCTTTCCCTAACTGTGCATTAAAATCACCCATTAAAATCTTTACATAATTTTGAGGAATTTTGGAGACTGTATTCTCTAACACTTCCCATGACTTATTTACTTTTTCTGGATTTGTTTTATTCTCCTGGTTCATAGGCATGTGTGCGTTAATTAAACAGTACATTTTATTTGCACATTTCATGGAAATTGTCATTAGTCTGTTGTTTACTGGATTTACTTCGATTGCGGAGCCAAGAATGTCTTGCGAAATTGCGAATGCAACACCCAGATGCGGAGTGTTTTTAAGAATTCTTTTGTCTGTTTTACTTTTAAACAATCGGTAGTTTCCAAAATCCATGGTATTCTCATCAGGCAACCTTGTTTCTTGCAGGGCTAAAATTTTGATATTTTGTTCTTTTAGTGTGTCTCCTAATTTATAGAGTTTTCCTGGTGCCAAGAGAGAGTTAATATTGATAGTTCCAAAAAATGTTTCGACCTTGGGCATGAGTCGGTCAAAAGACTTCGATTTCCTCTGGTTTGGGATATAGCGTTTCGGCCTAGTCTCCCCAGAATCCGATAGACTAGTTGCGCCACTGATGGCGGAGGATTTGTTACCACCTGGGGTAATTTTGTAATTACTAAAACGCTCCATAATAGTTCTTAGAGTCAAAGGGTTGAGCTCAGAAAAGCTCAGTGGTTAAGACTGGAGTGGTTAGTTCCAGAATTTGTATTACGGCCGCACCTCTGGTGAACAGACGCCGACCACAGTGCCGCTTGTTACAAGTCAGACGCAAGGTGGATTTATTGTATTATGTGCCTCTTCCGCTAGTTCCACCGTACCGAGATTCGTTCTCTCCGCCTTCACTACCGTTGAGGATTTGGTATATTTACAATAACATATGGTCCGGTATAAATAAGATTCCATTTCTTTATGTTCTTCATCAGTTTCGAGGAATGGATGTGTCGCCTCAATAAAACCTTTTCTCCAAGATGAAACGTCTGAATCCGGTGAATCCGTTTACCATATGTCAATTTCCGTTGTATTGCCTTTTTTGTTAAATTGACAAGTGCGAGTCGAATCTTTTCCTCCCATTTTAAATTCTGGTCTTCATACTTTGGCAGATGGTTTATCCAGAAGTTCTTTTCAATCTGACTAAACATAAGCTCTGTTGGAGTAAAGTTAGTTGAGGTATGTGTCAGATTATTAAATATTTCTTCAAATTCTGACAAATAATCAGCCCATGATGTTTGTTTACTGTGACAGTATGTACGCATAAATCGGTTTAATTCTCGGAAAACTCGTTCTATTGGACTACCTTGTGGATGGTAACATGATGTCAAAATTTGTCGAATACCAAGCTGTGTTAATGTTTGCTTCCATTTAAATCCAGTAAAAATTCTGGCATTATCTGTAATTATGGATTTCGGTAAACCTACATGCGGAAGATAGTCACGCACCAATCTCACTACAACAGCTCTGGCAGTAGCACACTTTAATGGATATAGTTTTACATATTTTGTAAACACGTCAAAGAATCCAACAATGAATTTGACTCCTCCTCTTGATCGTGGGAGAGGGCCGCAGATATCACACGAAATTAACGCCCTTGGCTCTCGTGGAATAATTGAATGCAGAACATTCTTACTACCTCTATTATCCGGTTTTGCCTTTTGACAGAGTAAACAGTTTTGTATTGTTTGGTGCACCTTTCTCCGAATATTCGGAAAATAACAGTATGCTCCTATTTTATTGGCACATTTAATTACACCAAAATGTCCCCATGATAAGTGGGTAAACCAAATTAATTTTTCCTCATATTCCTTCGGGATACATACACACCACCGTGGATTGTTGTCCTTCCCACGTCTGAAGAATAATACTCCATTTACTAATTTATAATGATCTAAACTAGCCCTTGAATTTTGTTGTTCCTTTAGCTGAATTATCTTCTTCCATCGAGGGTCTTTTCGTTGTAAATTTCCCATATCTCTACAAAGATGTACATAATAAGTCTTGTAGATATTGTCCTGCAACAGTAATACTGGAAAATCCGAAGTATTTACTGATTCTATTTCCGGCGTTAAACCTTCTGGGGATCTTGACAGCGCATCCGCAATAATATTTTCTTTGCCAGACACATGAATAATTTTAAATTGGTACTGTTGTAGTGTCATTGTCCAACGTGACAGTCTAGGATGTAATCATTTACATGTTTGCAAAAAGGTTAGTGATTGATGGTCACAATACACAATCGTTTTCGAACCATATAAATAATAGTTAAACTTCTTGAATGCCCAGATAACCGCAAGTGCTTCAAGTTCTGTGGTCGTATAGGCTCTTTCACAGGGCGATAACACTCGACTAGCAAATGCTATCGGACAGAATGTTGGTACCTCTTTTATTTTCCTTATTTGGAAGAGACAAGCACCTAATCCAACATCCGATGAATCCGTGGACAGACAGAACTCACAATTCATATCAGGGTGATATAATAAGGATGCGTTAACGAGTTGGTCTTTAATGTCTCGAAAAGCTAGTTCACATTCTTCAGTCCATTGCCATGGCACATCCTTCCGTAGAAGCCGGTTTAATGCCTCAGAATTCATGGCTTGAGTCTTTATGAAACGACGGAAGAACGATGCCATACCTATAAATACCTTCACCTGTCTTTTATTCCGTGGTGATGGAAAATTGCGAATTGCACTTATCTTCTTCTCGTAGGCAGGATACCTTTCGCATCTATCATATGTCCTAAGAACTTAATTTGTGGTAAAGCAAAATGAGACATTTGTAAGTTTACTGTAATTCCGGTTTTCTTGAAAACAGCAAAAATCCTTTCCAAAATATGCAAATGCTCTTCCCATGTTTTCGTGGCTATTAATAAGTCGTCAACAAACACAGTTATACGACTACGCAATTCTGGTCCAAGAACATAATCCAACGCTGAAATAAATATTCCGGCACTAATATTAAGTCCGAACGGGACGACTCTAAATTGGTAACTTCTCCCAGCATAGATAAATGCGGTATATTTCCTAGATTCTTCATCCATTTGGACCTGCCAGTACGAACTTCTCAAATCAACACTAGTTAAGTACGAAATATCCTGGAAATTTTGAATTAATTCGTCTATATTTTCCGGATGAGTTCTTACAGGTACTATTATTTTATTAATCTCTCTCGCATCCAGAACTAATCTTACGTTGCCTCCAGGTTTTGGAACGACTAAGAGCGGAGAACAATATGGACTAGTTGATGGCTCAATCAAGTTCCATTCTAACATTCTATTTATCTCCCTTTGAACAGATTGTTTTAAACGCCAGGGGATCGGATAGTGCGTGTAACAGTAAGTCTGATGTGGCTTCACTTGTAGGTGACAAATATACCCTTTAATAATTCCTGGTTTCACATCAAAAATCTCTTCATACGCCTCTAACAAATAATGAAGCTGCTGCCTTTGTTCTCCAGTAAGCTGATTTGATTCACTAGCTTTTATCATTGTTGTTTGGTTAAAGTCCTCCTGTTGTATCAAATCCTTCGAAAGCTCCTTCCAACAACCGTTTGTAGTGTCAATTAATTGAATTATGGCACCGCAACAATATTTCTCATGCACCATTTCCTTTCTATTTAAATCCAGTGCTATCTCTTCTCCATTTAATCTAAATTTAACTATTCCTTCCAAAAAATCAATCTGACACTCGTACTCCTGCATACTCCCAGTACCAAGAATACAGTCCACTAATAACTTCTCCACTACAAGGAACGTGCATTTTATTGCTACATTTCCCATTTTCATCTCTAATTGTGTTTGTATTTTGACATTGGGAGAGCGTGCTCCAACAGCTCCGATGATTTTGCAGTTCTGTACCGGCAAAATTGGTACCTTCTTCTTCCTACTAATTCTCCGAAAAAGAGCGCCTGAGATGACATTGGCGGAAGCGGCGGTGTCCAATATCACATTCGTTGGAACTTCCTCTATTTCAACAAATACTTCCGATACCGGAACACTCGATCTGTCATTATGACACGTTATTAAATCCTTTGTTAACTCTTCAGTCAACAGCTCACCATCATTATATCTTAACAATTGTAATTTTACTGTTTCGCCCCTAACAGATCCCCTGACCGCTCCTCCGAGGCACGATGCGGTCACGTTTAGTTTGACTGACTGTTGGTCCGATTGGTATTTGTCTCTTCAGCTACTTCAGTGATTATCGGTTGTTGTGGTGAATTCGGTCTATATTGTCTCGCTTGATTCCTGTAATTATTGTTGGTGTTTTGCTGGTGTTGGTAGAACTGTCCTGTGTTGCCATACATTGGATTATATTGATTAAAATTCCTACTGTTCTTAAAATAGCCCCTCGCTGCACCATTACTAAAGTTTCCGTTATGGTAATAATTATTGTTTGCATTTTGTCCATTGCTAAGTCTCCTCGGAGAGTGTAGTTGGTTATGATTATTGTTACTGCTACCATTACTGCCATTCCCACTCGAGTTGCAGCTCGGATTCGCTTCTGTTGCTCTTCTTTGATATGACATTTCTCTTGCCCTTTTATTGTCCTCCTCAATTATATCAATACGATCAAGCGTAGTCGTAAATGAGTCTATATCCTTATCATTTATATATAACAGCTGATTCCTTATACTGGTGGGTAGTCTGGACTTGAGTATTCTAAGTATATCCGGCAAAGGAATCGGTACATCCCAATACAAAGATTTATCAATGTATTTCTCAAAATATCTCTTTAGAGATCCTCTAGAAAATGAGAAAGGCTCAGGATATAATACTTCCTGCCTAAGTCTTTCTTGTATTCCAGCAGACCAATATTTTGCTAGAAAAGCCTGCTCAAATTCTTTGTAACATTTACAAGAAATTGTTTGTTCGGATGCCCACAATGCTCCTGATCCTTGTATATATCCAGATACAAAACTAATCTTTTGCCATTCTGTCCAAGATCGTGGAAATAGACCACTGAAACTTCGAATAAAGACTACAGGATGAACATTCTTTTTGTCAGGGTTAAAGATTTGAAATTGTCTCTGTTTAATCATCTTCTCCTCAACGCTACTACGATTCCAAAAATCATCCTGTTCGTACTTTTCCCTGTGGCTATCCGTTATATCGAATCTAACTTCTGACGTTCCAGTTCTGTCTACATCGGATCTTGACATGGACGGAATTTCACGCGCAGATTGAGAATGTTGTTTCCTACTTCTCGGTGTTTCTAAATCCTCCTGCGAGAGATTTAGTGATCTTTCGATATTTTCTTTCCAACGCGAGAATTCTTCGCCAAGTTGTTCTCGAACTTCCTTTAACCCTTTGTTGAAAAAATTATCCTCGGAACTCTCTGAAATTGACTTTAAAGCTACTTTCACAGTTTCTTCTATGGTTTCCGAAGGAAAATTTTGCCGCTCTAATGTCATTTCTGAAAACTTTCCCGCAAGTACATTCATTCTATGTTCCACTGTCTTCTGTTTGTCCTTCACTTCGTCAAATTGCTTCTTTAGATTATCTTGGGATTCTATAATTTCTGGTATCGTAGCTACGGAACACTGTATGTCCTCTTGAGCTCGTATTACTTGAGGAAACAGTTCTACTTGTTTTTGTATCGTGTCAATTTTGACGGATACATATTCGGTTAATTCCGCTTTTAATTTACTATTGTTTTCTTGGCATTGTTGGCGGACCTGCTCAATTTGAGCAATAAGATTCTGTTCGGTCCTTTCTGCCTGTTCTTTTATTTCTTGTGTCTGGGTATTTAATCTCTGATCTAATTCGGTAAAGGTTGCTCTTAACTGATTTTGTAATTCTGTTTGATTTACGGCTAATTGATTTTGGAGTTCATTTTGTATAACGGATAAGTCTCGTTTTACCTCCGCTTGGCCTTCGGCTAATAGAGACAACTGTTGCATAATAACAACTAATGTGTCAACAACAGTCTGATCAGCTGTTGTATGAATGTTTTCTGAACCTGCGGGATTATTTATATTGCTACCGCTAGCCAAAAGAGTCTCAGAGTTACTATCCGTGGCCTCTGCTTCTGCGCAAACAGCTGAAGGCTGTTGCACGTCTCGTTGCTGATTCAATGACATTTTAAATGCCGCTCTAGTCAATACCATTAAATAACTGTCAATATCAGGTTCCAGTCACTAAATACAGTTTCAAATTTACTGTCGTAGACACACTTAACTTTCAAATTACTTCACAGATGGTATAAAGTTCAATGTCCAGATACGAAAATCACACTATATACAGTTCTACAATCTAACTACTATCTGGAAAAAAGTTCTTTCTAAATTGATTTCAAACTATTTTAACTACAGGATAAAAAAATTAGATTTCTCTGGCCTTGTTCTGTAGTCTCGGTGTTGTCCAATAGTTGAAATCGTTTCTTGGTATCCGCAATCTTTTACAATGGGCACCGAATCTCTCTTCAGATTAGTTACCTCTCGTTCTCGTTGGTTTTCATGAAACAAAAAATACATATAATATATAACAATCCAAGAGAGTCCTGTCACGGTCGCCACTGTAATTTTTTCTCCTATCTACGTGGTTATGTAATTCTGTAGCTCTCAATTCGTTCGAGTAATCAATCATTCATGATAGGAAACACAGTCATAGCTCAGTCACTAAAAATGATTCAGAAATTTTACTTGTTAGAATGAAATCAGGCGATGATTCTTCTTCTCTGCAGGCTCGTGCTTTGCGGCAGTCTGCTATTCTGTACAAATAAAATGCCTCGTAATTTTGGGAGCGTTGTATAATCAGTCGGGAAACCTCAGATCAAGCGGATATTTGGCTTTGATGAAGTTTAACCTTCCGAAGAAGCAATGGAGCTCTTGGAATATTAAATGCAGGTTCGTATCCAGTCTTTCGGAAGTCCCTTCTGATTAACAACTACGCAATATATCGATAAATATCATTAATTCCCTAATGTCACATACACACCTTTTTTTGAAGGAGCAATATATATATATATATATTTCCTTTTTAATCGTACAGTTCATATCAGTTATCTTCTGTAATAAATCTCAATAATCAGATTACAGTTCTTCCAAACCAAGCACAGGCTAATCGGCACGAAGACAATCTCGGAAGCCCTCTTTCCTTTTTTTTTAACAACCACCAGAGAGAGTACTTCAAAGAATACTTATGCGCTCATGGCATAGCTATTGTATGAAACTATTTTGCGCATGGATTGTGCGAGTATGAAGACAGAAAATTTGTAAACGTCATTCAAGGGTAGAATTGTATCAGAACAATTCATCGAATATAAAGAGATATTACAAGATGTGGTACCAACTCCCTCCAGCGACCAAACAAGGCCTCATTGCTTCCATGCCACGATGGGTCGCCGATGGTATCCGTGCCAAAGGTGGTCATAGTGTTCTGGCTGATCAGTGTTCGTGCCTGTGGGTAGATCGTAGGACGTGCCAGAATTTACGATTACCATAAATAAGGAAGGAGGCGGGTGCATATGCGTCAGCTTTATTAGTCAACACAAATACATGCAACTCCCTCGGACCAAGATTCAGATCGCAGTACTCTGTCTCTCTCTGCTAGTCCAAACGTCGTTCTCTTTCTTTGACTGGAGACTACGTCGAGATCGATCCCCCCCCCCCCCCTCCGCCATTTAAAGCTTATGCACTTGTACACAGTGGTTTTCACCCTTTTGGGCCACGTTTCCCTTGTCTTGAACATAGACACTAGCAGTTCCTTTCGCTCGTGACATCCGACTCGGAATATGCGGTAAATAAGCTTAACCCCTTACCACTTACTGAGACAGATATGGCACACACCACTTTTCTAATTGTGAACTCATATTTGAGGTAAATTTGGAAACTTTGTGTTGTAACATATGGTACACAGTTATGCGTAGCTGTGAAAGTTGCAAATGCCATCTATTGAGAGAGAAGGAATTAAGTGGTGTGAATCTTTGGTTTATACTATGAGCTGATTACATCCAATTCGATCATACAGACCATTGTATTTGTTACAGTAAACATCTCATTTCAATGTTTGTATTACTTCTAAGGGGGAAAGGACATCTGTGAATATTTATAAACAGGTTAGTTTATATATTTGCCCATTAAATACACACAATACTCAAAAATAGGACTGTGATGCATATGGCACAATATGCAATCTTGGTAATCTAGAGTAAACATTCAACATAATAGAAGTTTTCCTACTCTCTTTTGAGCTGTGTTACGGTAAGTAATGTAGCGTAGTTTTACGGCTCTTTAGTTTTACGGCTCTTCAGCCACAATAAGATATATAGAGCACGGAAATGTTAGTAAGAATCCTGATCTGTCAGATGACGAAGTATTGTCTACGGGAAACACATTCACGAAATGGACTTCTTGTTTTTTGTTCGGAGTCAGATAGTGATGATGATATTATGTCCAACTGTTATAATAAAGGAAATAAAAAAAAATGTGATACCAGAAACGGAGTCAGAAACACAATGTGAGAGCCACATTAGGCCTACTGATGATTGTGACCATGAAAACATTCCTCTTGCAGACAGGATTACGTCAATGAAACGAAACTCAAAATCTTCGACTAAGGTGGAGAAAACTGCAACACATTATAATCCAGGAATTTGATTAGAGGGGGTGGTGAGACAAAATTAGCCGGAAGTAGTGTCCTTCCCCAGGAAACATTGGAAATTGACTCTGCAGCAGAATGGTTGCAATATTTCTTTGCTAAAGACATAGTGCAGTACACAGACGAACAATGTAATTTGTATTCTATACAACGCACACTCTATAAATGTGTAAATTTTAGTGCAGGAGAAACTAAAAAATTTATTGTCACGGCCTTGTTCATGTCAGTTACTCAACTTCCAGCAACAAGACATTATAGGTGTAAATACCTTGGTCACACATCTATTAGTGACATAATTAGTTGTAATCGATGCAAAGGAATAAAACATTTCATACACTTCTGCGATAGGAGTAATGTAGTCGACGCAGGTGAGACCATCTATGACAGACTTTATAAAATTCATACACTGCTAGACCAATTTCGTGAAGGATTGTCTCACGCACCAAAGAGGAATTCTCAGCTGTGGGTGAACAGATTATTTCGACGTAGTGCAGGTCTTCACTTAAGCAACACAACCCTAGTAAACCACATAAATGTGGTGGATTTGATTGAAATGGCTCTGAGCACTATGGGACTTAACTTCTGAGGCCATCAGTCCCCTAGAACGTAGAACTGCTTAAACCTAACTAACCTAAGGACATCACACACATCCATGCCCGAGGCAGGATTCGAACCTGCGACCGTAGCGCTCGCGCGGTTCCAGACTGTAGCGCCATAAATGGGGGTTCACAGCTTTTTCTCCCAGTGGGGTGTCTGAGTTCAGCGATGATTAATGAAAGCTTTGCTGGAGCTCAGACTAATGTTACAACACCTGGTGTTGTGGACCCAGGAGGTAGCAGCGATATTGCTGTGCGTCTTGCACAGACAGGCTCACAGTCGGGATCATTCGGGTACCTTATTTATTTTGGCCCAAGGAAGCAGAAATGAAGAATAATGGTCGAGACAGCATGGAGAAAAAGGTGTTGTTGTTATGGTCTTCAGTCCTGAGACTGGTTTGATGCAGCTCTCCATGCTACTCTATCCTGTGCAAGCTTCTTCATCTCCCAGTACCTACTGCAACCTACATCCTTCTGAATCTGCTTAGTGTATTCATCTATTGGTCTCCCCCTACGATTTTTACCCTCCACGCTGCCCTCCAATACTAAATTGGTGATCCCTTGATGCCTCAGAACATGCCCTACCAACCGATCCCTTCTTCTGGTCAAGTTGTGCCACAAACTTCTCTTCTCCCCAATGCCATTCAATACTTCCTCATTAGTTATGTGATCTACCCATCTAATCTTCAGCATTCTTCTGTAGCACCACATTTCGAAAGCTTCTATTCTCTTCTTGTCCAAACTATTTACCGTCCATGTTTCACTTTCATACATGGCTACACTCCATATAAATACTTTCAGAAATGACTTCCTGACACTTAAATCTATACTCGATGTTAACAAATTTCTCTTCTTCAGAAACGCTTTCCTAGCCATTGCCAGTCTACATTTTATATCCTCTCTACTTCGACCATCATCAGTTATTTTGCTCCCCAAATAGCAAAACTCCTTTACTACTTTAAGTGTCTCATTTCCTGATATAATACCCTCAACATCACCCGACTTAATTCGACTACATTCCATTATCCTCGTTTTGCTTTTGTTGATGTTCATCTTTTATCCTCCCTTCAAGACACCATCCATTCCATTCAACTGCTCTTCCAAGTCCTTTGCTGTCTCTGACAGAATTACAATGTCATCGGCGAACCTCAACGTTTTTATTTCTTTTCCATGGATTTTAATACCTACTCCGAATTTTTCTTTTGTTTCCTTTACTGCTTGCTCAATATACAGATTGAATAACATCGGGGAGAGGCTACAACCCTGTCTTACTCCCTTCTTAACCACTGCTTCCCTTTCATGTCCCTCGACTCTTATAACTGCCATCTGGTTTCTGTACAAATTGTAAATAGCCTTTCGCTCCCTGTATTTTACCCCTGCCACCTTTAGAATTTGAAAGAGAGTATTCCAGTCAACATTGTCAAAAGCTTTCTCTAAGTCTACAAATGCTAGAAACGTAGGTTTGCCTTTCCTTAATCGGAGAAAAAGGTAGTAACAGCATATTGCGTACAGCTGTCAGCAGTCTCGCCTTTTGACAACAGTGTAGTCTACACTTTGTCAACGCATGTTGGATCCAAACCAGAAGGCGAAAAGAAGACGCTTTTCAGGGCTGAAGAAGAATACAAAATCGTACCTTTTCTATACTCTTGGTGATGCTACAATGACTATATGGGGTGTTATTCTATTAGAGTCAATGCTTGGAAATTATAGAATTCAAATCAGCTCAAAAAATTGCGCTTGAAGAAATTCTTTCATCTAGTTGATCTAGCTTCAGTGAACTGCTGAGTGATATGGAGACGAAGAAATACAGACTGCATACCCCTTGTCGATTTCAGGATAGCAGTTGCAGATGCTACCTATAAAACGGGAAACCCTTATTCAAGAAACGCGGTAGGCCAGGCAGCGGAATCGAAAAACTGCTGGAAAGTAAGAAGAATAAGACAGGTCCTGTGGCAGATTTTCTGCTGCGTCAAGTGCAGCAGGATAGGATAGATGACACTTACCTGGTCGTTGCAAGTATCCAGACGGCAGAGGAAAATCTCATATATATCGTGTCTGAAGTGCAGTGCAACATTATGCTTGAACAAGTACATAAACTGCTTCATTAACTTTCATAACGAATAGAGCTAATGGAAACTGAATTAGTCCTATTTCTAATAAATGTGGACAGTAATGCGTAGTAATTGTAATTGTGTTACATAAACTCAGCTATGCTAGTACATGTATATATCTTATTGTTTATTATCAAATTTTGCATCATCCATCCCGAAACTGTTATCACAAGATGTTAGGCGTTATTGGATGTTGTCCTATATATAGCACGAACCATTCATAAAAAATAAACCACTTCCCACATAAGATTTATAATTTTTAAAAATTTTTCACGAAATCCGGACATAGTATTTGACAGGTCATATTTTTTTCAGAAAAGTAAAAAAGATCATGCAGTAAGAGATCAAGTCCCAAAAAAATGAATAAGAGTTGTTATTGTTTTATTAACTGTTGATAATACACATTTTAATCAACTTTTAATGTGACTACGTGTTATTCCTGCATTTAAATAAATGGGAAGGATGAGCTTGGTTGTTTAACATCAGTTCTTCAGATCTCGGCGCAAGAATAGAAACTGTGACTCGCATCCCTTTCTCTACATTCATTGGCGATCTATTTCGTGTTGAAGACTGTCAGTGCTGGAAAACCTGTCTCACATATGCAGGGTGTTGCGAAAGGCATCAAAACTCGTAGGGCCTTGTTACCTACTTGCGGATACTACTGCTGCATCAAGCTGCGAATCTCAAGCAGCGTGGATTCTGAAGAAATATCAATAAATTGCTGTTGTTATTTAGGGCTAAGTGTTGATCGAGGTTCTGCACTGAGAGGAGCTATAATTCAGTTGTTGATCAAGTTGTTCTGGGAAGTACACTACTGGCAATTAAAATTGCTACACCACGAAGATGACGTGCTACAGACGCAAAATTTAACCGACAGGAAGACGATGCTGTGATATGCAAATGATTAGCTTTTCAGAGCATTCACACAAGGTGGCGACTCCTACAACGTGCTGACATGAGGAAAGTTTCCAACCCATTTCTCATACACAAACAGCAGTTGACCGGCGTTGCCTGGTGAAACGTTGTTGGGATGCCTCGTGTAAGGAGGAGAAATGCATACCATCACGTTTCCAACTTTGATAAAGGTCGGATTGTAGCCTATCACGATTGCAGTTTATTGTATCGCGACATTGCTGCTCGCGTTGGTCAATATCCAATGAGTGTTAGCAGAATATGGAATCGGTGGGTTCAGGAGGGTAATACGGAACGCCGTGCTGGATCCCAACGGCCTCGTATCACTAGCAGTCGAGATGACAGGCATCTTATCCACATCGCTGTAAAGGATCGTGCAGCCACGTCTCGATCCCCGAGTCAGCAGATCAGGACGTTTGCAAGACAACAACCATCTGCACGAACAGTTCGACGACGTTTGCAGCAGCATGGACTATCAGCTCGGAGACCATGGCTGCGGTTACCGTTGACGCTGCATCCCAGACAGGAGCGGCTGCCATGGTGTACTCAACAACGAACCTGGGTACACGAATGGTAAAACGTCATTTTTTCGGATGAATCCAAGTCCTGTTTACAGCATCATGATGGTCGCATCGGTGTTAGGCGACATTGCGGTGAACGCACATTGGAAGCGTGTATTCGTAATCGTCATTCTGGCGTATCACTCGGCGTGATGGTATGGGGTACCATTGGTTACACGTCTCGGTCACCTCTTATTCGCAATGACGGCACTTTGAACAGTGGACGTTACATTTCAGATGTGTTACGACCCGTGGCTGTACCCTTCATTCGGTCCCTGCGAAACCCTACATTTCAGCAGGATAATGCACGACCGCATGTTGCAGGTCCCTTACGGGCCTTTCTGGATACATAAAATGTTCGACTGCTGCCCTGGCCAGCACATTCTCCAGATCTCTCACCAATTGAAAACGTCCGGTCAATGGTGGCCGAGCAACTGGCTCGTCACATTACGCCATTCATTACTCTTGATGAACTGTGGTATCGTGTTGAAGCTGCATGGGCAGCTGTACCTGTACACGCCATACAAGCTCTGTTTGACTCAATGCCCAGGGCTATCAAGGCCGTTATTACGGCCAGAGGTGGTAGTTCTGGGTACTGATTTCTCAGGATCTATGCACCTAAATTGCGTGAAAATGTAATCACATGTCATTTCTAGTATAATATATTTGTCCAATGAATACCCGTTTATCATCTGCATTTCTTCTTGGTGTAGCAATTTTAATGGCCAGTAGTGTACTTCCGAAGGTAATCACTGAGTACACTTCAGCGATTCACAGACACATACTTCAGTTCTTCGCTAAACTGAAGTTCAATATCTTCTAAAATCATATGAAGATAAGGGAAAACCCAATCATACATATTTTTCGTTCCCTAAACCACTCGAGACAAACGCCAGTATGATTCCTCTGAAACGGACACGACTGATTTCCTTCCGTATTTTCCCTAACTCGACAACGTGCTCCGACGGTAACAACAGAACGACAAACCTTAATCTTCCTCCCTTCTTCAGAACTTAAATTCGAGACACTGTGCCCGAGAAGCAAGAAGGGCTTCTGCTGAACTCCAGAGAGCAACAACTGCAAGCGTCGCCACAGACCACTCCGGATGGTCTGTCCCGCATTACGGGGAGCCGTCGTGCATCCTGCGTTGTCATTCGTGGGGTTCGTATCCCGTATTGCCGTTCTGTATGCCGTCGGCGAAAGGACACAGGCTATCGTGTATATCTTCTGCACTATTCAAGACGTTTATCACGTCATAACGTTTCCAGAAATCGTTTAGTGCACACGTTATCACCGTGCACCAAGCAAGTTCCTAGGTTCCCATAACTTTTGGACATCACCAGTTTTCTCCTCCGATTGCGAAAACATTCTGTTGGCACCCACCTACATAGGGAGAAATGATCATCACGATAAAATAAGAGAAATCAGGGATCGCACGGAAAAATTTAAGTGCTCGTTTTTCCTGCGTGCCGTTCAAGAGTTGAACGGTAGAGAGACAGCATGAAGGTGGTTCATTGAACACTCTGCCAGGCACTTCATTGTGAATAGCAGAGTAATCACGTAGTGTAGATGTAGATCATTTGTAAGTCCGAGGCTACGAGGAAGGTCTCCTGTGCCAACGAAACACCTCTGATCTGCATGTTCCTAAATCGCCTAATCGTCGACAGGACCTTAAATTTTGATCTGCAGGTAATTAATCGAAGTCCGAAACATATTACGTGCGCAGTACGATAGCTAAAATAATTTTCTTTGACACCTGCTAAATAGTAAGTCTACCACCACGTCACCACGCCCTGTATTCTGTTCAGGTCATTTGGAATCTCGCAGGGGATGATGTGTGTGAGCCAGAGTAGCCTACCAATCACATTGCAGGGAACAGCCCGAAAAAAAGCTGCTAAAAATCTAAAACGAATGACCAGCCACTTCATTTACGGAACGTAATTTTTCAGAGTGTATCTCAACGCACACGGGTCGACTCCAGTTATTCACATAATGAGCTGGTGAACGCTTGACATGATACCAGAACAGATTCTGATGCTCCGGTTTTAGACACAAGTTTTACAGAAATGGGCGCAGGTGTGACAGACATCTGAACGTTGGAAAGGTGAACATTATGGAATAATCCCTCTCAGAACCTCGATTTTCCCTTATGCAACAAACCAGATTTTACAGCCATGACACGTATCAGATCGAGTCATAACTGTTATCCTTCGCATTTCTAATCAATGATAATTCTGGTGCTCTCTTATCGCGAGGAATACAGAAATGAGATCGTGACCTCAGTAATGTACTACTGGGTGCTCACCATGTGATGGGCATCAGTCCAGAGTTTATAAGGCCTCAATCTGTCACTGTGTTCTTCAGTTAGTCAAGGCTCAGTTTTTTTAAAGAAACATCTGTTCATCTGTTACAACCAGCCATGGAGGTTGTACACTGATCAAATTTAAACATCTGCTTTCTAACAAGGCTATAGTTTAAACTTTTGTGATTCAGCCATAATTCATATGAGCTGCATATTCATACAATTTAAGAAGGATGTCGACACCAGAGTGTTGTGAAAATAAGATATTTTAAAAATCACTTACAGAAGACAAATTAAATCACGTAAACCCAATTAATTAACTGTAATTAAAACTACAATAATTTACACTTGCAAATGATTAGTATTTCAGCACAACGGCGCAGTGTAGGTGGGAGTAACACCATCTACACTTTGTATAAGAGCAGGGAGATTCAGCTGTCCCTATCCCTGTGCTTCATGCAGCCCACAATTCCTTCAAATACCACACGCAAGATTTTCATATTCTCTCACTCGATACGCGCGAAATATTAGTCCTACAGAAAACAAAATTGTCGGGTGGAGTGGCCGAGCGGTTCTAGGCGCTTCAGTCTGGAACCGCGCTGCCGCTACGGTCGCAGGTTCGAATCCTGCCTCGAGCATGGATGTGTGTGATGTCCTTAGATTAGTTAGGTTTAAGTAGTTCTAAGTTCTAGGGCACTGAGGACCTCAGCTGTTAAGTCCCATAGTGCTCAGAGCCATTTGAACCATTTGAACAGAAAAAATTAACTGGACCCCTTTTGTAGGAAACTTAATGTAGTTAAATTTTGTACTGGAATACGTTTAACTTGAGGCCACGGTTTTCAATTTATTCAAGAAAAACGCATTTGTAGGTCATTTTAGTACGTTTCTATTGAATAATTTGAAATCTATGGCCTCTAGCGAAAACGCATTCCAGTGCATATTTTAACTATATTAAATTTCCTACAAAAAGTCCTGTTCATTTTTTCTGTAGGACTAATAGTTTACGCAAAGCGAGTGAGATTTGCAGCTTGTTTCTCATTTACAAATAATGTTTAAACCTTGTTTGTTTATCAGAAGATCGTGTTAATCCTCGAGTAAGAAGAAGAAATGTCAATCTGCACGTATCAGAATTCTCCAGTGGCAGGATCGTCATCTGTTGATATTACAGGTTATTGCGAAATCGATTGTCCCGTTGGCAGGGATCCTGCAACTGTTATGCTAATATGGAATCAGTAGGTTCAGGAGGACCGCACTCAACGCCTTGCGGAATCTCAACGACCCCACGCACTAGCACCCGACATGATGGACACTTTGTACACCCGGCCGTGCAGGATCGTACGGCCTCGTAACGTACCACGAATCAGCAAATGGGTTTGTGTGCAGCAAGACAAATATCCACACGGACAATGCGACGACGTCTATAGCACCACGTACTGTCAGCACGGCGACGGCAGTTGCGTCTTCCCTTCGCGCAGCAGTAGACACGCGCGCTGACAACGGTGCGCCAGACTACGACACTGCACACACGAGGGGAAGTACACCGTCTTTCTAGACGAGCCCCGATAATGCGTACAGCATCGCCACGAAGGTATCCATGTGTGGAAGCTCCGAGGAGAACGAACGCTGCCAGATCTTGTTCGTTATTGCCATAAGGGCTGAGCACCTGCCATCTTTGTATATGGTGTCATTGGGCATATAATCCGATCACCTGTGGTCAGTATAGCAGGTGATTTGGAAGTTAGCCCTCAGTCGTGTCCGTAGTGTCGTATTTCAACAAGATAACGCAGAGCCGCATTTTTCCCGTGCTGTCTTGTCCTGCCTCGATGCAGAAGGAGTTTGACTGTTACTGGCGTTATCCAGATCTCTCAGCCATTGACAACATTCGGTAATAAGTAACATTGATTTGTCAGTACCATTGACGAACTCTGACGTAAAGTTGAAATAGCAGCGATTGATATACCTGTATCTGTCTTCCAAGTGCAGTTCGACTTGCGGCGGTATTGGAACCGTTTTTGCTGCTAGAAGTGGCGGCTCTGCGCACTACATTTCACACCCTGTATGCCCAGAAGTCACCTACGAATATAATCTGTCATGGCTGGCATTGGGTCACAGCATGCACCCGTCGTTTCACCATGTTGTTGTTGTTGTTGTTGTGGTCTTCAGTCCTGAGACTGGTTTGATGCAGCTCTCCACGCTGCTCTGTCCTGTGCAAGCTTCTTCATCCCCCAGTACCTACTGCAGCCTACATCCTTCTGAATCTGCTTAGCGTATTCATCTCTTGGTCTCCCTCTACGATTTTTACCCTCCACGCTGCCCTCCAGTACTAAATTGGTGATCCCTTGATGCCTCAGAACATGTCCTACCAACCGATCCCTTCTTCTAGTCAAGTTGTGCCACAAACTCCTCTTCTCCCCATCCCACACATTTTCGACTGGTGACAAATCTGGTGATCTGGCGGGACAAGGCAAAAGGCTGACATCCTGTGACACAAAGAGGGCACGTGTTCGTGCAGCAACATGTGGTAGTGCATTGTCTTGCTGAAACGGCGTCTCGGGTGTTGTGTGGAAAGGGTATGGCTGGGGGTCGCAAGATGTCATCACGTATGTCACACTGGTCGCAGTGCCCTGGACACGCACCAGTTGTGGTCTATGGTTGTACGCAAGAGCACCGCACACCATAAGGCCTTGAGTTGGCGCTGTATGTCTTGCGCGAACGCAGTCACTGTAATGTCGTTCCCCCTATCTGCGATGAGCCAAAATGGGGCCGTCGTCTGCAAACAGACAAGACCTGGATTCGTCCGAAAAGAGTATTTGATGCCATTCTGTCCCCAGTGATTTCATTCCATAGACCATTGCCGTCTAGCAAGTTTCTGAACATTCGTCAAAAGGAGACAGAAAAGTGGTCGACGCGCACGTAACTCATGCCGTAATAAACGGCGTCGGACTGTCGCCAGACCCAAGGAGGACGTAGATCTGTCCTGCAAGGTCATTCGGATGAGGTGTCCATCTTCTTGGGGGTGGTCTGGGTGGAGCGACCTGACCCATCTCGTCGTGTTCTACAGCCTTCCGTGAACCATTCTGCACACACCCGTTGCACTGTCGAAACACTTCGTCCATGCGAGTAGCAATATCCCAGATGGATGCATGATGTCAGTAATGTGCCCTCTGTATCAAACTCACTGATCTGACCGCACGGTTCGCGCATACGTCTGCGAGGCATCCTGCACATTTGCTCAAGTGTGTGATCAAATCTGTGTGAATTTCTAAGGGACCAAACTCCTGAGGTCATTGGTCACTAGACTTACACACTACTTAAACTAACTTATGCTAAGAACAACATACACCCATGCCCCAAGGAGGACTCGAACCTCCAGCGGGATCTGCTCAAGCCACACTGATCAATTAACTACGGTTTATAGCGCCAACGAGAGTCGCAGTTACATTTTACCGATAGGTGGCGTTGCGCAACGATATCGATGTTGACCTTGAACTCGCGGTTAGACATGGTTCAAATGCTAATCATTTCTGCAGAACACCCTAATGTACATGTCCTGTGAATACGAACGTCCCAACCCTAGTCGTTCAAAATGTTCTCTTTTTTCTGGAGTGTATTAAAAACGTGTCCAAGAGTGCAACCTCTCCTGTACTGCAGTACATCTAAAATCACTCTTGGCCTCTGCAGTAACCCTGGTTGCATGAAGTTAAAACCTTTGATTTGGGGTGCCCAGGGATCTACACCAAGGGACTCCAGTTCACACTTTGCTTGGATCGGGAACAGCCTCATTGTCCGTGGAAGATTGATAAAGAGGCGTTCCACTGCTGAAGGAGAAACAGTATGGTGTGCTGGTGAATTGGGACTGACGAGGAACTTATTCGTCTGATGCACCATGATGGTAAGCGACGGTTTACCAGTCAGCAAAGTGACTAGGTATGATAGGGATGGTCTACAGCACTCAAGACCAACCTGATCCCCTCCTAGTGTATAACTTCAATGATCTTCAAGGGCTCGGTGACCCGAACACTGTGCACCTATAGTCCAGCTGCGACCACATGAAGGCCCCATAAAATTGGAGCAGACGCGCCCTGTCCATTCCCCAAGACCTGTGGCTGAGACACAGTTCCTTTTGGGCCCTTGCCTTCAAGCCCTTGCGTGTTATAATCACAACACTTTCGAGTAGAAAATGAGACCCAGAAACCTCGCAGAATTTTTAAAAGTGAGAAACTTTCCCACATAAGCAATTCAGGTAAAGCAAAAAGAAGACTAGAATGATTAAAATGGGCACACACACGCTTCTCTGCAGAAAAAAAAAATAAAACTAATCTTTGCAGGCCATACCTGCATCGTCTTCACCGTAACTTGCAGCTGACGACTCGCTTATGCAGTACTGGAGGAAGAGCAGGAAGCCACAAAACCGTCCACGAATAAGAGGCATCGGACAGGTCTCCTTACTGTGGATGTTGTACTGTTAATAGCTCTAATATTTAAAACACTGTCGTGGGTAACACTATTCTCCTGCACAAAACTATCTGACGGTACGTCACCAACTCTGTACCTAAAAAGAGTCTTTGAGAGGGAGTACGGAATGAAGATGGGGATGTGGCCACGAAAGACTCATTGCTGTTGCTAAGTAACAACATTGTCCCCCCAAACAGGCACCGATGTCAAAAAAGACAACGCTTTTACGTAGGAAAGTTTGTTGGGTTTCCGCCTCTAGCAGATCCAGTTAGTCAACAGTTAATCAACATCTCGTGAAGTCACACTGTGAGCAGCTAAAGAGCTGTCTGGTCTCTAGTATGCAAACCAGACAACTGCCGGTCATGCGCCTTAGGCTCTTTCCTACACAGCTCACCAAGGCGGCGCTCCAGTAACTTCTGGGACACGTTCGGTCCTTTCCTGGTTCGAGAAGAGGTATCAAAACTGGCTCTCGCCACAAGTCGGGAAATTGGCCTGACAACCGTATCGAACTAAAACATTTAAGAGGGCCTCCTTTGACACCGTTTACAAGTGCTGCAGCACGCTTTACCCGATCTGGTCGTGGCTGGACGCCGTAAAACGAGCGTCATCTGTGCGGAATCCAGCTCGTACAAGGAGAAAGGGCAGTTGTACAATTCCGAATTGGTGGACAGAAAGTCCTATTCGATCCTTCGATCCTCTCCGTGGTGGCATGGTAACGACTGAACGCCGGATCCTGGCTGGTAGTGGCAGTAGTCAATGCAGAATGTTCTACCATTGTCTGTACGATTTCTCTAGGTGTTGTCTGAAGATATCCCTGATTCCACAACGTCGCTATAGGTTAGGTAACCGACTGCCTTTGCTGTTAATCCTTCTGATGGCCTCCCATACCTTTGTAGAACATGTGGAGCACTTTAATTATCAAAAAATGGTTCAAATGGCTCTGAGCACTATGGGACTTAACTTCTGAGGTCATCAGTCCCCTGGAACTTAGAACTACTTAAACCTAACTAACCTAAAGACATCACACACATCCATGCCCGAGGCAGGATTCGAAGCTGCGACCGTAGCGGTCGCGCGGTTCCAGACTGTAGCGCCTAGAACCGCTCTGCCACTCCGGCCGGCTTACTTTAATGAGTCCAGACACTCTCACCATGACACTTTCTTGCTCTCCTTGATGACGCATCGAGCCTTCGCCTTCGCTAATCGAACGGCTGCGAAGTTTCTCGCCGTTGGGCGACACTTAAGCCGTCGCAGAGTTGCACACCTGACCCAGACTATTAAACGGCACTCATCACTCCACGAGGGTACACGTTGCCTCCTAAGACGAGCTGAGGACTTCGGGATGGAAAAGTCAGCGGTGTGGTGGATCACTCGGGTGATGTAGTCCACCCACTTCTGGATACTGCCGCAGCGTCCAAACACAGGTGACTCGCTGAACAGCATCCAGCCATCGTGGCTGCGTCCGTTCAGGAAGAGCTCCATTCAGTGGCTCCATTCCAGAGTTGAAAGTGGTCACTCAAATTAAGGTCATCACTGACGTCCGTGAGGGCTGGAGAGCAGAAAGAGAGGTTGACGGCTGAGGACGGCCCAGCAACAGCACACAAACGAGCAGGAGTGCCTTTGTTGAGAACGCACTGCTCGTGAGACGTTGACGGCTTTACAAAATCCGACCATGAGAATAAGCAGAGGCCGAGCTCCACAATACATTATGTGTATTGAAGATATATGGAAGCTGTTCTATACAATTTATGAGAGCCTCAGCGTCTATCGCATCTTGTGGAGGTAAACACACGAACAAACAGTGATCCTTTGACACACATAAATTTCAGTTGCAGCTGCTTGCAGGTCAGTAATCAGGGGAAGAATAGAGGAGTGGTACGTATTATTGACAAGCACAGTTCCCTCTCCCTTTGCCCTTTCCGCACACAGCTCATCCTCGAGAAGGTGAGTATACCCCGTAGTACAGGGGCATCAGACACTTTAAAATTAGTTTCCTGCTAATACAAGCACAGGGGGCGTTTCTTGTCAACTTCCGGAGTACCTCAGATCTGCCTCCTATAATGGAAAGTCCAAGATATGGAAAGGATAGATGGCTATTCGTCACGTAGAGGAGACGGTCAGTCGCAGACAAATACAACGAAGAGACTTTTATATATTTAAGGTCTCGGCCAAAAACCGTGGCCAGATACAGTTGTCATGGTTGTGTGAGTTGTGCTTGCGTGAAGGTGTGTGTGCGCTTTCTGCTTCGGAAGAACGTGTTTTGATCGACAGCTTAAGTGTGTAGCAGTCTTTTCGTTGTGCCTGTGTCCAACTCAATGTCTCCTCTGCACGGTGAGTAGCAATGATCCTTTTCTTAATATTGTTAGAGATCTGCTTCCATTACTTGTACATGCAGTTATTTTTGTTTTATTTCTTGTCATCTCCTCTACTTCATTTTTGTGTTCTTTATGGAGCCATTATGAGGCAACACATTTTCTTACTGTTAGGATTACAGGGTGTAGAGCGATGGCCACTAGTAGATCTTCGGCGGGCATTATTTTGCAGATTCCAGTGAGCATTTGTACACGGCCCAGTAACATTAACGTGACCACCGCCCATGATCGACGCCAACTTGCAATAACCACTCATAGACGACAGGTGGCAGCACTAGCAGTGCTGGGTATATAAAGCATGTTGGGAGGGGGGGGGGATGCGGAAAACAGTGCAGTCGTCGTCGTCATGCGGAAACGGAGCGATTCATCAGACGTCCAAAAGGGTAGGGTCGTTGGCCTATGGCGGAAGCATTTCCAAGACGTCAACGTTTGTAAACTGTTCGCGTGCCGCTATGATTAAAGTACATATCGTGCATGCCAAAAGGCGCTTTCCTAAACTGACGCCCAGGCTGCGGTGGTGCAGCAAGGGCCATGGGTGACTGGGGTAAATGACAGCTACGTAAACATGTACCGGCAGACGTGCAACTGTTGAGCAACTGACTGCCCAGATGAACTGAGGGCCTATCAACGGTGTTTCCTGAACGACCATTCAGCGACCGTCGACTGCAGGAGGCGCCTGGTTCATGCACGCATGCTGACTGCCGTACATCGGTGACCAAGACTAAAGTTAGCACGCCTATACCCCAACAGGACAAGCACTGAGTGGCGACAGGACACCTTTTCAAATGAATCACGCTTTATGCTCCACCAGACAGATTGCCATGGTCGTGTGCGGCCTGACACGTCTGAAAGCCAAAATCCTGAAACAATCTTCGGAAGGGTCCAGGGAGGGAGCGCTATGGTCTGGGGAACGTTTTCGTGGAATCCGCTGTGCAATCTCGTCGTTTTGGAAGGTACAATGCAGGATGGCATTTACCAACAGAATTGTGCAACGTGCCGCGCAGCTCGAAGTGCACGTGCATGGTTCTTAGAGTGTCAGAATGAGTTTACCGTACTCCGCGGGCCAACAAACTCCCTGGATTTAAGCCCAGTCGAGATTCTGTGGGATGTTCGCGCCATGGGTACTCAACCGAGAAACCTAGCGCACCTGGCCAGGGCGCTGCAGTCGGCACGGCTCCACATCCCTGTCTGTACCTTCCGGAACCCTATTCTCTTCCTGGACGACTGCGGTCTGCGCTGCATAAGACGGTTATTCAGTCCGTTGACAGATGGTCACATTAATGTGACTTGATAATATTCAACTTACCACTGTAGCCTCCGTAAGGCTTAGAAGGGCGTCATTCGTCCAAGTCTATACACTCCATTCAAATAACTTAACCGTAGTGACCCTTCGATGCTGTACGTGGTACCTAAAACTGACTGGTTGTGCAGGAACTACTATGATCCGAAGATGATCTGTAACTGAACAAAATCGGTTATCATTGTAAAACATAACACTTTAATAAAAGATGTTTCACTTAGTGCATTGAGAGCTGTGCAGGATGAGCCCTCTTCGAGAGACTCAGATCAACGCAAAATCACACAACAGACCGCACAATTTCATTAAGCAAGCTGCATGTTATAAGGCCGTATTGCGGTCTAATGTGCTGCTTCTTTAAGCTTACCGAGCCAAGCAGCAGTTTTTTATTGCGACTCGGGATCAGTACTGAACAACAAAAAGAAGTGCATGCCGGACAGGCAAGTGTAGACATTGGAACTGTCTGAGACGCCTCTGTAGCGCTGCTGGGCTGGTTGTCACACAGTAAACACTCAGAGCTGCAATCACACATCGGGAACAAGAGGGGAACAACGCTCGTCCTAGCGATGACTTCACGCGGAGGTGAGGCAATCTGCGACCTGACAAAGCGAATGGCTCATAGTTCTACAACGGAGAGGTTAATTGTCTTAAAATACCGCTGCGCAACGCTACCAAACATGGTGCCTTGGTGACTTTTCAACCGCACGCGATCCCTGCAGTAGAATGTGATTAGTCGCCAGGACCAAGAGCTTGTATTTATTTATTTATGTCTGCGTACATGCCACGTGACGAGTACCATATTACGTAAGTGTTGCACATGATGATCAAACGAAATTTGTTTAGGTACATACAGAGAGGACGAACAAGAGCAGTGTAGGCAGTCTGATGATAAATTATAATATCATCGCTATAGGAAATTACTATGGTTCTTTTAAACTGTTTAGAAAAAAGGGAAAGAGCAGTAAAGAGGCACTAATTTGTTCTGATGTTATGCTGCCATATACTTCTCTGGTTAGACGATGGATCTGAAACGGTAAACAATGCGTTAACATGGCACTTTAGCCTGATAGACAATCCGTGGCATATTTCAATTTAACTTTGTGATTGTCAGATAGCTTAGGTATTCATTGTTACAGGTTAATTTGTTCCTGTAGTTTTTCATATTCAAATACGCAGTCAGATAGCTTATCCAAAAGTTAGCTTTAAGTTTTTCACGTAACGATCTTTTGAGGGCTTAAATGACGGTGAAGCTGGCACTCATACAACACCCACACAGTTTTAGGCAGGTTAGATTCCGTTTACTGATAACTCAGGTTGCTTATAGAGTCCATTTTCACTGAAAAACATAGGCATATTTGTTGTAGCTACACACATATTAGTTGCGTATTCGTTACAGACTGTCTGACAAATTGAAAAGCTTCGTGATAGCCATTGCCTCTTATTCTGGGGCAGAGAGTATAGATATTCTGCTTGGAGAGCACGACAAAAGGAGGCGCCACCCACGTCTGATTATTGATACCTTTGACTCACCAGAGAATATTCTAATCGCATATGGCCACTGCATTTGCGCTACTATCTTATGTTAATGTTTAGCGTTTCACCTTTGACGAGTAGGTGTATATTAGACGAATTGAGTAACTGAGGAAGAGGGATTTCTGATTCGTCTGGTCAACTGGATACTAAGGAAGTGTTCCTGTGAAGTAGCAGTCTCGTGCTTTTTGTTTCAATGGCGATACAGATAGCCGTACCGTAGGTTCACCCACAACGGAGGGGTATCTGTTAGGCCAGACAAACGTGTGGTTCCTAAAGAGGGGCAGCAGCCTTTTCAGTAGTTGCAGGGGCAACAATCTAGATGATTGACTGATCTGGCTTTGCAATATCAACCAAAACGGCCTTGCTGTACTGGTACTGCGAACAGCTGAAAGCAAGGGGAAACTACAGCCGTAATTTTTCCCGAGGGCATGCTGCTCTACTGTGTGGTTAAATAAAGGTGGCATTGTCTTGGGTAAAATATTCCGGAGGTAAAACAGTTTTCCATTCGGATCTCCGGCGGGGATTACTCAAGAGGATGCAGTTATCAGGAGAAACAGAACTGGCGTTCTACGATCGAACCATGGAATGTCAGATCCCTTAATTGGTCAGGTAGGTTAGAAAATTTATAAAGGAAAATAGATAGGTTAAAGTTAGATATAGCGGGAATTAGTGAAGTTTGGTGGCAGTAGCAACAGGACTTCTAGTCAAGTGAATGTAGGGTTATAAATACAAAATCAAATAGGGGTGATGCAAGAGTAGGTTTAATAATGAATAACAAGATAGAAACACGGCAGTGCTACAATGAACAGCATAGTGAACGCATTATTGTAGCCAGGTACACAAGGTCCACACTCACCACAGTACTATAAGATTATTTGCCAACAGCTGCGCAGATGATGACGAGATTGTAGAAATGAATGATGCGATAAGAGAAATTGTTCAGATAGTTAAGGGAGCCGAAAATTTAATAGTGATGGGGGACTGGAATTAGATAGTAGGAAAAGGTAGAGAAGGAAAAATAGTAGGTGAATATGGACTGGGGGAAAGAAATTAAAGAAGAAGTCTGCTAACACTTGATTTAAGAATCATAAAAGAAGGCTGTGTACTTGGAAGAGGCCTGGAGACACCGGAAGGTTTCAGATTGATTATGTAATGGTAAGACGAAGATTTCAGAACCAGATTTTAAATTGTAAGACATTTCCAGGGGCAGATGTGGAGTCTGTCCAAAACTTGTTGGTATGAACTGTAGATTAAAGCTAAAGAAATTGAAAAAAGTTAGGAAGTTAAGGAGATGAGATCTGGATAAACTGAAAGAACCAGAGCATGTTGAGAGTTCCAGAGGGAGATTTAGGGAACGATTCATAAGGGCAGGGGAAGTGAATACAGTAGAAGAAGAATGGGTAGCTTTGAGGGATGAAATAAATGAAGAAAGCAGAGGATCGTATAGATATAAAGACAAGGCCTAGTAGAAATCCTTGGGTAAGATTGATTAAAGGATAAATTAAAGGATAAATTATAAAAATGCAGTAGACGAAGCAGGCGAAAGGGGATTCAAAGGTCTAAAAATGAGATTGACAGAAACTGTAAAATGGCTAAGCTGGAATGGCTAGAGGACAAATGTAAGGATTTCGAAGCATGTATCGCTAGGGGAAAGATAGATACAGCCTGGAGGGAAATTAAGGAGGCCTTTGGAGAAAAGAGAACCACGTGAATGAATATCAAGAGCATGGATGGAAAACCGGTCCTAAACACAGAAGGGAAAGCTGAAATATGGAAAGAATATACAGAGGGTCTATACAAGTGAGATGTACGTGAAGGCAATATTATAGAAATAGAAGGGGACGTTGATGAAGATGAGGTAGAAGATAGGATACTTCGAGAAAAATTTGACAGAGCACTGAAAAGTAGACTACATTCCGTTAGAACTACTGATAGCCTTGGGAGAGCCAGCCAGAACAACACTTCCATATGGCGAGCAAGGTGTATGAAACAGGCGAAATATCCACAGACTTAAAAAAGAATATAATAATTCCAATTCCAAAGGAAGTAGGTGCCGACAATTGTGGATATTGCCGAACTGTCAGGTTAATAAGTTATGGTCGCAAAATTCTAACGTGAATTCCTTACAGAAGAATGGAAAAACTTGTAGAAGCTGACCTCATGGAAGATCAGTTTGGATTCCCGAGAAACGTAGGAATAAGCGAGGCGTACTGACCCTTCGGCTAATCATAGAAGATAGGTTAAGGAAAGGCAAACCTATGTTATAGTATTTGCAGACCTAGAGAACGCTTTTGACAATGTTGACTGGAATACTCTCTCTTAAATTCTGAGGGTAGCAATAGTAAAATTCAGGGACAAAAGGCCGTTTACAACTTGTACAGAAACCAGACGGCAGTTGTAAGAGTCGAGGGGCATGACAGGGAAGCAGTGATTAAGCAGGGAGTGAGAGAGGGTTGTGGCCTATCCCCATGGTTATCCAATCTGTGCATTGAGCAGGAAGTAAAGGAAACGAAAACACAAATTTACAGTAGGAATTAAAGACCAGGGAGAAGCAATAAAAACTTTAAGATTTGCCGACAACATTGCAGTTCTCTCAGAGACAGTAAAGAACTTGGAAAAGCAGTTGAACAGAATGAACAGGGTCTTTAAAGGAGAATATAAGATGAACATCGACAAAAGCAAAACAAGAATAATCAAATGCAATCGAATTAAATCAGGTGATACTGAAGAATTAGATTAGGAAACGAAGCAATTATAGTAGCATATGAGTTTGCTGTGTCGGTAGCAAAATAACTGGTGATGGTCGAAGTAGAGAGGATATAAAATATATACTAGCAGTGGCAAAGAAGTCATTTCTGAAGAAAATTTGTTAACATCAAGTATAGATTTAAGTGGCAGGAAGTCTTTTCTGAAAGTATTTGTATGCAGTGTATGCATTGAAAGATGGGCTATAAATAGTTTAGACAAGAAGAGAATGGAAGCTTCTGAAATATGGTGCTCCAGAAGAATGCTGAAGATTGGGTGGTAGATCACGTAACTAATGAGGAGGTATTGAATAGAATTGGAGAGAAGAGGAGTTTGTGGCACAACTTGACTAGTAGGACATATTCTGGGACATTACGGGATTAGTACCCGTCGGAAGTGTTGGGGGAAAAATCGTAGAGGGATAGCAAGAGATTTATACAGTAAGCGGATTCAGAAGGGTATAGGTTGCGGTAGTCACTCGGAGATGAAAAGCCTTGCACAGGATCGAGTAGCTTGGAGAGCTACATCAAACTAGTCTTCGGACTGGAGACCACAACAACTTATTCTGTCGAGATAACATTCTGTCACATCGCCTTACCTCCGTCTTCAACGTGCTGCACACAATACAAGTGACAGGGATCCTCCCCTTCAGTCCCGTCTGTCGAACATTCAGATGAGCAGATATGTCTCTGCAGCTACTTCTCGGTCTGTCTTCAATTTCATAATTTGTTTCATATCTACATCTACACTCCGCAAATAACTACAAAGTATCTGGCGATAATTTTTGTGGTATTGTATGTTAGGGTGACAACGGGCTTGCCTCATTGGTAACACCGGTTTCCATCAGATCATAGAAGTAAAACGCTGTCGAGCTTACCTAGCACTCGGATGGGTGACCGTCCGGGCCTGCATAGCGCTGTTGGCGATCAGGGTGCACTCATTCCTTGTGAGGCCAACTGAGGAGCTACCTGGCTGAAAAATAGCGGCTCCGGCCACGAAAATTGACACCGGCCGGGAGAGCTATGTGCTAGTTGTATGCCCCTCCGTATCCACTTTCTATGATACCCATCAGCTGAAGATGACACGGCGGTCGGTCGGTACCGTTGGGCCTCCCGAGGCCTGTTCGGAGGCAGTATATTAAGGGTTCCTCTCGGGTCACCTACGGATGGAACATGGGAACAAAGACTGCTTGTACACACCTGTGCTAGCTGTTTTAGCCTAATTACATATGCAAGTTCTCCAGGACATCCAAGCGTAGAGCCGGCCGCAGTGGCCGTGCGGTTCTAGGCGCTCCAGTCCGGAGCCGCGCTGCTGCTACGGTCGCAGGTTCGAATCCTGCCTCGGGCATGGGTGTGTGTGATGTCCTTAGGTTAGTTAGGTTTAAGTAGTTCTAAGTTCTAGGGGACTAATGACCACAACAGTTGAGTCCCATAGTGCTCAGAGCCATTTGAACCATTTGAAACAAGCGTAGAGAATTGAAGAATATTTATAGATACCAGAGTGAAATATGGTTCTTAGTGTTCTGTGAGTAAGCTTTCGCGAGACGATATTCTGTTCATTTCTTTAAGTCAGACAGTTCTTTTTTTTTTTCGGCATCACTATTCCATGCTCCTGCCATTCAGCTGTGCCTGTTACTTTCCGCGGCGTCCTCTTTTGACCTGACATAACTGCATAGACTTGAGTAGTGTGCAATATCAGTCGATCGACGGCAAAATATACTTACATACACTCCTGGAAATTGAAATAAGAACACCGTGAATTCATTGTCCCAGGAAGGGGAAACTTTATTGACACATTCCTGGGGTCAGATACATCACATGATCACACTGACAGAACCACAGGCACATAGACACAGGCAACAGAGCATGCACAATGTCGCCACTAGTACAGTGTATATCCACCTTTCGCAGCAATGCAGGCTGCTATTCTCCCATGGAGACGATCGTAGAGATGCTGGATGTAGTCCTGTGGAACGGCTTGCCATGCCATTTCCACCTGGCGCCTCAGTTGGACCAGCGTTCGTACTGGACGTGCAGACCGCGTGAGACGACGCTTCATCCAGTCCCAAACATGCTCAATGGGGGACAGATCCGGAGATCTTGCTGGCCAGGGTAGTTGACTTACACCTTCTAGAGCACGTTGGGTGGCACGGGATACATGCGGACGTGCATTGTCCTGTTGGAACAGCAAGTTCCCTTGCCGGTCTAGGAATGGTAGAACGATGGGTTCGATGACGGTTTGGATGTACCGTGCACTATTCAGTGTCCTCTCGACGATCACCAGTGGTGTACGGCCAGTGTAGGAGATCGCTCCCCACACCATGATGCCGGGTGTTGGCCCTGTGTGCCTCGGTCGTATGCAGTCCTGATTGTGGCGCTCACCTGCACAGCGCCAAACACACATACGACCATCATTGGCACCAAGGCAGAAGCGACTCTCATCGCTGAAGACGACACGTCTCCATTCGTCCCTCCATTCACGCCTGTCGCGACACCACTGGAGGCGGGCTGCACGATGTTGGGGCGTGAGCGGAAGACGGCCCAACGGTGTGCGGGACCGTAGCCCAGCTTCATGGAGACGGTTGCGAATGGTCCTCGCCGATACCCCAGGAGCAACAGTGTCCCTAATTTGCTGGGAAGTGGCGGTGCGGTCCCCTACGGCACTGCGTAGGATCCTACGGTTTTGGCGTGCATCCGTGCGTCGCTGCGGTCCGGTCCCAGGTCGATGGGCACGTGCACCTTCCGCCGACCACTGGCGACAACATCGATGTACTGTGGAGACCTCACGCCCCACGTGTTGAGCAATTCGGCGGTACGTCCACCCGGCCTCCCGCATGCTCACTATACGCCCTCGCTCAAAGTCCGTCAGCTGCACATACGGTTCACGTCCACGCTGTCGCGGCATGCTACCAGTGTTAAAGACTGCGATGGAGCTCCGTATGCCACGGCAAACTGGCTGACACTGACGGCGGCGGTGCACAAATGCTGCGCAGCTAGCGCCATTCGACGGCCAACACCGCGGTTCCTGGTGTGTCCGCTGTGCCGTGCGTGTGATCATTGCTTGTACAGCCCTCTCGCAGTGTCCGGAGCAAGTATGGTGGGTCTGACACACCGGTGTCAATGTGTTCTTTTTTCCATT
This sequence comes from Schistocerca cancellata, assembly GCF_023864275.1. NCBI lineage: Eukaryota > Metazoa > Arthropoda > Insecta > Orthoptera > Acrididae > Schistocerca > Schistocerca cancellata. The sequence goes on along the minus strand of NC_064631.1, from coordinate 596,677,978 downwards.
TCCAGGAGTGTACGTTAATACCGCAAGAAACACAAGCAAACAAGTGAAATTACATCCGTCTTTCTGGAGAATGGGTACGTCTATTCAGAGCGCTATCAAATGGCGTGAAGTTGACCGCTGGGGCAAAGCTGACGAAAAGTTCGAAAAACATTTTATTTTAAATAACTACACACTGGTGATGAATATTCTTTTATTTTATCACTATATTTACTGTTCGAACATTCGTAATACGTGCCAATATGTAAATGTGTAGTATTCTGAACCTCTGTCTGAACACTAACCCTTTTCAGAAGGACTGATCTTTTTAACTTTTTTAATGAGCTAAAGCTTTTATTCATGTGTCTAGGTATTACGGATGACACTCCACAATGACAACTAGAGCAATAACAAACTTTTATTTGTTATATTTACATGTTTGCAGACAAGTAAAATAAATTACCAATTGGTGGAATAAAGGTGAAGCTGGCCACCTGAGAAACATGGAGTGAAGTTGATCGTCTTTTTTCGAGTGGTTCTTTCATGAATACAAAAATTCGTGAATGCGGCAAGAATATGACCTATGACGGAGCAACAATGTGACACACTGGATGCGGCGAAAACTGTCTGTACCAAGGTAGTAGTGGAGTAAAGAAGTCATTGCCGCAAGTCGATGTCTCGAAAATGCAATAGACACCAAAATACCCGTCAAATGGGGTGAACTTGACCACTGGAATGAAGTTGACCGAAGAGCTCAAAAAACATTTTTTTAAATAACTACGCATCAGTGATGAAAATCCTTTTATTTTAGTTATTATATTTACTGTTCTAAAGTGTTTACGAAATTCCAAGGACCTCTATGTGTTAAATTTATTTTAATAGAAGTCAGTCTCAGTTTGTGTGGTCTGTAATTGATGACAGACACAACCTAGGTTTCAGATGCAAAAAAAATTCCACATCCAGTAGTTGAAAGAAGGGGGAATTTTTTTTTAAGTTGACATATCAGTGTTCGATGTAGAGGGAATACGTTTTTTGTGTGTGTCTTCGGTATTTCATAGAAGAAATATGTGATCACATTTTTTTTGTCCTTGAACAAACTTTGTATAAGGGACAGTCAAATGAAAACGAGACAGATGGCAGAAAAGTCAGTAAACAGTTTATTATTTCAAAAGGAATAGCCATAATTCTAAACAGATTTATACTACTGTAAGACAAGACGGTCAGTGTATTCATAGAAAAATGTTTGCGGGTTCCTACGGAACCATGAGTGTACGCAGGCTAGTTCAAACAATCGACACACCGGCTTCGGGAAAGTCATTATAAGACTTTTCTGTGACTACGAGTGCCTGCTGCTCAGTGACTTTCTGAAATATGGCGTCACAACTGCCGCACAGCGAGGCGTTGAGATTGCAGAAACTGAAGCGTGCCATCGAGTCGAAACTCCCAGGAGTGTTAATCAACAGCATCATTCTGTTGCAAGATAATGTCGGTCCACATGCTTGTTTCGACTGTGCTACAGAAGTTTCCCTGGGAAGTTCCTTCACATACTCCGAACAGCTCCAATCTCCCCCATGCGATTGCCAGATTATCGGAGCCCTGAAGAAAGACATTCGTGGCTGTCGATTTGCTTCGGACGAGAGGGTGCACACCTGGGCACAATCATGGTTCCGTAAGCAACCGCAAACACTTTTCCACTGAGGCACTGAGTGTCTTGTCTCACAGTGGGGTAAATGTATTAACAGTTAAAATGATTACCTGTGAAATAATGAACAGTTTGCTTACTTTTCCACCTGTCGCGTTTTGAGTTGACTGTCCCTTAAATGTTACACCTAAATTAGTATTAAAATTTAATTGTTATTCCATATTTATTTTTCAAGTGTTGATAAACTTTTAGAACAATATTAATGTCATCTTAAAGTCAAAAATAATCCAAATTTCCACTTACCAAATATGAGAAAACTATTGAGAAAGAGGATTTGAAAAAGAAAATCGAAATATTGTTTAAAGGTTTAAATAATTTCTTAAGATTATTCTGGAATACATTATAGGATAAAGGAGGGGTTTCGGCTATCAGAGCAGTCACTGTAGCTAATGGAGGAAAAACCTGAACAAGAACATTTCGTTATGAATACATAGATATAAAAATAAAAATACGGTCTTACGTTCCTCCTTGAAATAATTTCTTATACCTCCTCAACGCTGTGATGACATGTTGGTGTTTCCATTATTACTGATGCCCTTGCAGGTCCTCACGATCGACCAAACATTTGTTACAATGTACTTTCATGGATTAATAAATAAATATTGAAACAACTTTTTAAAGCTGTACTAAACACACAGCCTTTATGTAATACATTCACAAGATTAATAAAACTTGGCGTGTGTACGTTTGTTAAATATGCGTCTAGTCTCTTTCAGACCTCAATACAGACAGAAACCCGTAAGTAGACTGTATAGGTTTTTATATTGGTAACGCCGCATAGCGCTCTGTATGAAAATCACTGGTTGTGCTGTGTGCAGTCTGTGGCTAGTTTGCATTGTTGTCTGCCATTGTAGTGTTGGGCAGCTGGATGTTAACAGCGCGTAGCGTTGCGCAGTTGGAGGTGAGCCGCCAGCAGTGGTGGATGTGGGGAGAGAAATGGCGGAGTTTTGAAATTTGTAAGACTGGATGTCATGAACTGCTATATATATTATGACTTTTGAACACTATTAAGGTAAATACATTGTTTGTTCTCTATCAAAATCTTTCATTTGCTAACTATGCCTATCAGTAGTTAGTGCCTTCAGTAGTTAGAATCTTTTATTTAGCTGGCAGTAGTGGCGCGCGCTGTATTACAGTAGCTTGAGTAACGAAGATTTTTGTGAGGTAAGTGATTTGTGAAAGGTGTAGGTTAAGGTTAGTCAGGGCCATTCTTTTGTAGGGATTTTTGAAAGTCAGATTGCGTTGCGCTAAAAAAATATTGTGTGTCAGTTTAGTGTTGATCAGAATAGGTAAAGAGCGAAATGTCTGAAGTTCAGTTTTGCTCAGCTGTTTGAAAATCAAATAACGTAAGGGATTTACCAGCACAGTAATTCACTAATTTTCTAAGGGGACGTTTCAAACCTACTAATTCATTATTGCACTCTGGATTGCTCGTTAATCTCTGGCCTTGCTATCTTTCTTCTTTGTCACAAATGCTATCGCTATCTAGCGGTCAGAGAGGGCGACTTTTAAACAATATAAAAATTACCGCCATATAGATAATTTGTAAAATTCACCCCCAAGTATGGCGAAGTTAACCGGCGCATTATTATTTTTTTTTCAAATCTTCCGATCTGTTAGAGCAAAAGATAATAAAGACTAACAATTTTATTATATGCTCTAAAAGAAAAACCATTATTTTATTGATTTCAGATATGTTTAAGTTGGAAGTCCCAAATTGGTCAAATTCACCTCATTTGGCGTAACTGAAGGTACCTCAAGCGTTCTGCAAAAAGGTGCCACCATTGTGCTATAGAGTGAAACGGAGGCTTACCTATAGAGCCGTATACGAAAATTGCATCAGGCTGTGATACAAATCTTAACACAAAAAACTGGTAGCCAAGATCGCAGGAATTCTTTTTATTCCATGATTACCGGTTTCGGCGAAATTAAATCCGCCATCATCGGATCTAGGGAGGACAGAAAACACCATAAAAGTGGGCTTGGATTCCACTTACATAACATGTATACATATGAATTTAGTTACATACCTTAGGACACATACAGGTTACAACATTAAGGCACACAATAGTGATATTAATAGTTACCTGTAACACGCAGGCCTTACAAAATTGTCGTGAGTGGCACATATATATAACCAGACGGGTATGTACTGTGTTACCCTGTAATGTTCTTAAAATTTGTATGTGCTCTCGGTAAATTTTGTATATCACCAGACTGATGTGCTGCAGACCCCATGGGATATCTATGTGTGGTCGTGTCTTATTGCGTATAGGACCAGACAGATGTACATTTTTGTAATTCCGCAGTTCTCATGAAATTTGTAATTGCTTTTCGATATGTCGTATTGTAAGTAGGCTGTTTATGTTTTCTTTATGTAAGTAGGCTGTTTATGTTTTCTTATTGGCAACGTTACGTAGCGCTCTATATGAAAATCACTGGCTGTGCTGTGTGCAGTCTGTGGCTAGTTTGCATTGTTGTCTGCCATTGTATTGTTGGGCAGCTGGATGTTAAGAGCGCATAGCGTTGGGCAGTTGGAGGTGAGCCGCCAGCAGTAGTGGATGTGGGGAGAGAGATGGCGGAGTTTTGTAATTTGTCATGAACTGCTATATATATTATGACTATTAAGGTAAATACATTGTTTGTTCTCTATTAATATCTTTCATTTGCTAACTATGCCTATCAGTAGTTAGTGCCTTCAGTAGTTAGAATCTTTTATTTAGCTGGCAGTAGTGGCGCTCGCTGTATTGCAGTAGTTCGAGTAACGAAGATCTTTGTGAGGTAAGTGATTTGTGAAAGGTATAGTTTAATGTTAGTCAGGGCCATTCTTTTGTAGGGAATTTTGAAAGTCAGATTGCGTTGCGCTAAAAAATATTGTGTGTCAGTTTAAGCACAGTCGTGTATAAATTGTTCTAAGGGGACGTTACAGTATATGTGACCAGGCAGTTGTGCAGTTGTGTAGGTCTGCAGCTTTCATAAGTTTTGTATATGTTTACGTGATACAGTAATATCTAGAATTACGTATAAGCCTTATGACGTAGTGTTACCACACACGCAGAGCCTGTTATGACGCGAGCTGTGACATTCATTGGTGCCTCTTCTGCTAGCGCCATCCCGCGACGCAGCCTGTAGTATAAGAACAGAGCCGGAGTTGTGGTAGTACCTAGCGTGCGCTTGTATGTGATAGAGACACTTAACATCTATAATTTCATCTCTCTTGGATGCCTATGTGCTACTCACGACAATTTTGTAAGGCCTGCGTGTTACAGGCAATTATTAATATTACCATTGTGTGCCTTGGTATTGTAACCTCTATGTGTCCTAAGGTATCTAACTAAATTTATATGTATATATGTTATATTAGTGGAATCTAAGCCTACTTTTAAAGTGTTTTCTGTCCTCCCTAGATCCTATGATGGCGGCTTTAGTTTCGCCGAAACCGGTAATCATGGAATAAAAAGAATTCCTGCGATCTTGGCTACCAGTTTGTTGTGTTACAAGCACCTAGATTGTTCCCACATGAGCACAATACGCTCCCTACAAATCTTAACCACAGTCGGCAGTCTTGTAGGTGGCAGACGCTGCTCTTGCACCGTACGTAGTCATATGCTTCCATCTGTGGAGTCTCGAGGTGGAGAAACCCTCCACTGAGAGGATTATGGATGCTTCACACGCTAGTGGTCGCGCCTCTCAAATTTATGTAACGAGTGCAGTAAATTCAGAGCGCAAGTCGTTTCTAAGGACTGTGGTCCATAGAAAGCAGCGATCGGAGCAAAGGAGCAAATTACGACTTGCAGGTGACCGTAGGAAATTACCTGCCGTTAAGCGAACGCTGCCTGTCAGGCCGAGAGGAAAGAACCCGGTTCATACGTGTTCGTCACATTCCCATTTGTCCAGTTAATACAAGACGTGAGGCAAGTGGGAAATGCTGCTGCTAAGCAGCTCAAACCTCACCACTCGGAATTTTATTGGAAACCAGGTGAGAAGAACAATAACTGCCCACCAAAAGTGTGACGGACGTCAAATTCCGAAGAGTCCTTTACTGCTTACACACTCGTTTCAAAAGGAAGGAACGAAGTAAGGAAGAAGTCATAGAGAAACAGTAAAGCACGGGACGGGATATCCGCTGTTTTCATATTACGGGGATCCTCCCGGCAGGTGCGTAAAGTTATTTAGGGAAATCACTTAAAATCTAGATCTGGATAGCTGACCAGGGCTTTACTGCACGCTACCCGGGTGTGAGTTCAGTGTTAATTCCCTTGTTCGGTGTCACGTAAATTGCGAATTGTGTCGTTATGGAATGTCAGTTCGTCTTTGAAAAAGATTAAGTAAAAGTTGCGAAGGAACTCTGTTTACCAGTAAGGAATATCAACAGAACAGTCGGTGACCCTATAGAAGGATCACTCAAAGATGTCTCGCCAAAGCTATTGCCTGTTTGTAACGCCGCTGCTGAATGTAACATGGAAAAGATTGTATCGGCCGCAAATAGCGTTCCAGACGATTCCAAGGTACAAGATTTATACACAGTTGGCATAAAGACATCGAACTAGATTTACATTAAAATACACTTGTATTTTCTCAATGACTTAGGGTATAAATTTCGTGCAAATTTAGAAAATTTTTCAGCTAAGGGCTTACGCTTTTATTGGCAAAGCATTCTGAGCAGCAATTCTGAAAACATTTGGAACAGGTAAATCTTTTCAGTATTTCAGCAACTGTAGAGTTGAAATACCGAAAACCTTCTGTTATGGAAACACCCAAACGTCCCTTCCTCCTCTCCCGCTCCAGCCCCCTGCCGGGGTGGCCGTGCGGTTCTAGGCGCTACAGTCTGGAACCTGGCGACCGCTACGGTCGCAGGTTCGAATCCTGCCTCGGGCATGGATGTGTGTGATGTCCTTAGGTTAGTTAGGTTTAATTAGTTCTAAGTTTTAGGCGACTGATGACCTCAGAACTTAAGTCGCATAGTGCTCAGAACCACTTGAACCGGTCCACCCCCTCAGTACACCTATTAGCATACTTCACTTTGACACTTCCTGGAAAATTATAACTGTGTGTTGGGCCAAAACTAGAATTCGAGACCTTTGCATTTCGCGGGTAACTGCTCTGCCAACCCAGCTACCCAATCACGATTCATGAGCCGTCCTCACAGCTGTACTTCCGACAGTATGGCATGTAGGAGGTGAGGCACTGGTGGAGGTACAGCTGTGAGGACACATCTGAAGTGTGTTCGGGTAGTTCAGTTGGTAGAACGCTTGCCCACGAAAGGCAAAGGTCCTGAGTACGTGTTTCGCTGCAACATACAGTTTTAATGTGCCACAAACTTTCATATCAGCACACAATCCGCTGAAGAGTCAAAAGTCCATTTAGAATTCTTTCCTTTGGGGTTCCAAGTAACGTCCACCTCATCCCTGGTTAATTCTTTACAAATTAAAACAGGAACCATGGAAAGTCTTATAAATTCAGAAGTGACATAGCCACAAAATACAGGAGAAACAAATTAGTATTCAACACAGCAATGACAGCAATATATGCACAATAACAATGGTTCTTGTGTGACCTTACATATAGAAAAAAATTTTCGATTAAAACTTAACAGCACAAACAAACCAATTTCAGTTTAAGAGTAAGTATGCTTCTAGAATCGGAAAAAGTTACCAGGGAATTCGCGGCGCAAGTTTTTGACTTCAACTACTCCTTATAAAGTAAAAAAAGACCAGTTATCACCACAACATATGAAGGGACAGAGTGTACGTAACCTGTAAGAAAACAACATCGCATTTTGATGTAATATTGTATTTAGATGGTGGCTAAAGTGGTCCTCGACACGAACGTTGGTTTGAACATTGCAGTGCTTTCTTCACTGGGAACAGTCCCGTTAGAAGAAGTACTCCCTTGAGTTTCTCCGATAATTGAGCTGAATTCCAGGCTGGTTATTGGCTGACCTACAACTGAACGTGGACTCCCAAGTAAGGTGCAGTCTAGCGTTTTTCACATCAATAAATCATGTCAGGAGTAAAATAACTAGTTGGTGGCATAAAAGTCCTAGGACGGACTGCGGAGAGATCTCTAAACCTTTTTATTGATAATCTGAGATTTAAATTTTCCCGAGTAATCCAAATATCAAAAACGGTTGGTTATTGAAAGTGTGTACAGTCTCAACGCTAAAGATAAACTAAAATCCAGAGGTGATAATCTTTCTCATTTAGCTTTAGGATAAGGAGGGAAAAAAGCGAAATCATAACTGTTATAACACCGACTATGAAGAGTGACCACCAAGTGGCAAAGAGAAAACATGCAAAACTTAATCTCGCCCAATGAAAAGCATTTTTCTCATTCATTTATATCTGATCTCACGCTCTTATCACATTTACTAGGGCGTATGTATTAATCAGAACGGCCTGAAAACATGGAAGCCAAAAATATTGTTCATGCACTTTCGTATAGCAGTTACAAACTTGTGTTTGCAATATGTAATCCTACTACAGTTTTCACTCCAAATTATATAGACTTGCGATGGCAATAACGAACAGCCGTCTATAAATCAGTCGGGCCCAGAGATTTATAATGAACGTTAGGAAGTTATGTAAATATTAATTGACACATATTTAATTATGTCTATTATTTAAATAATCTGCTTAAGTAGATCCTACATCCTATTTACTGTTCTCTTATTCATGTTACAGCTAGTAATATAATTGTATTCCATTATTCAAATTGAAGGTACAAAAAATTATTCTATGACTGCTCTGGTTTGAATCATAATCAGCTTCACCTTTACGCATTAACGTTTCATACATCTTGTTGTTAGGAGAAAGTACAAGTCTCATCGACATGATGAATCGTTAAAAAAAAATTAAAACGTTTGAGCGAGCAGCATAGTAATAACGTGCCTTATTTACAATAAAAAGTATTAATATACTTGTATTTAACTATTTTATGCCAGCCTGTGTGGCCGAGCGGTTCTAGGCACTTCAGTCTGGAACCGCACGACCGCTACGGTCGCACGTTCGAATCATGCCTCGGGCATGGATGTGTGTGATGTCCTTAGGTTAATTAGGTTTAAGTAGTTCTGAATTCTAGGGGACTGATGACCTCAAATGTTAAGTCCCATAGTGCTCAGAGCCATTTCAACCATTTGAACTATTTTACGATTTGTATTCTTGATGACTTCTAAATTTCGAACCCTTTCAAACAATATACACTCCTGGAAATTGAAATAAGAACACCGTGAATTCATTGTCCCAGGAAGGGGAAACTTTATTGACACATTCCTGGGGTCAGATACATCACACGATCACACTGACAGAACCACAGGCACATAGACACAGGCAACAGAGCATGCACAATGTCGCCACTAGTACAGTGTATATCCACCTTTCGCAGCAATGCAGGCTGCTATTCTCCCATGGAGACGATCGTAGAGATGCTGGATGTGGTCCTGTGGAACGGCTTGCCATGCCATTTCCACCTGGCGCCTCAGTTGGACCAGCGTTCGTGCTGGACGTGCAGACCGCGTGAGACGACGCTTCATCCAGTCCCAAACATGCTCAATGGGGGACAGATCCGGAGATCTTGCTGGCCAGGGTAGTTGACTTACACCTTCTAGAGCACGTTGGGTGGCACGGGATACATGCGGACGTGCATTGTCCTGTTGGAACAGCAAGTTCCCTTGCCGGTCTAGGAATGGTAGAACGATGGGTTCGATGACGGTTTGGATGCACCGTGCACTATTCAGTGTCCCCTCGACGATCACCAGTGGTGTACGGCCAGTGTAGGAGATCGCTCCCCACACCATGATGCCGGGTGTTGGCCCTGTGTGCCTCGGTCGTATGCAGTCCTGATTGTGGCGCTCACCTGCACGGCGCCAAACACGCATACGACCATCATTGGCACCAAGGCAGAAGCAACTCTCATCGCTGAAGACGACACGTCTCCATTCGTCCCTCCATTCACGCCTGTCGCGACACCAGATGAGACAAGAGAGGATTCCAGTGGTTTATCTGTGGCGCCTAGCTACGTTTTGCAGTTCAGTGAAAATAATCTCATTGCAGACTCTTTTGTATGCATTTATACATTCAAAGGAAGGTGGAATCAGATCAGTTAACCAATAGGAACGATTGAAGATTTAATAAATTTTATTTTCTAGTAGCTTAAAACTTCCTCGCCGTTAAAAGTAGTTATCACACTATTGACGTGGACTGTGGAAACTTAAATGCAAAATACCAAATCGAACAGCTACTACGACATATAATAGAGTAATTACGGAGTTGTTTGTTTCTCTAAATACATTCATTCACAATACATCAGGTTCTCTTGTAGTCAATGAGAACAGGATTAAAGCTATACAATATCATAGCCTATGACAGAAGGTCTGCAACAGATATTTTAAGTTTCTGTTTCGTCTTTGAGTTTTAAAATGTTATACACAAATGGTTTTACAGATTTGAACAAGACATGTTTATTTACACATCAGTGACTTTCTTCTAGTAAAATTATGTACATTTATGTGCAACCATTATTTTGACAGACAGCACTTATTATTAGCCTCATTCAGAATATCGCATAGTATACGTATTAATCAATATACATTAACAGCTCGTTTTTGTTTATATTATCTTAGTTACACACCACGTAAAGTATACACAACGACATTTTTCAGAGGAATCTAGAACAGCAGTCTACCTCTGAAGTAGTTCGTATATACATAGGGCGTCCTGATTTTATATATCTACACTCCTGGAAATGGAAAAAAGAACACATTGACACCGGTGTGTCAGACCCACCATACTTGCTCCGGACACTGCGAGAGGGCTGTACAAGCAATGATCACACGCACGGCACAGCGGACACACCAGGAACCGCGGTGTTGGCCGTCGAATGGCGCTAGCTGCGCAGCATTTGTGCACCGCCGCCGTCAGTGTCAGCCAGTTTGCCGTGGCATACGGAGCTCCATCGCAGTCTTTAACACTGGTAGCATGCCGCGACAGCGTGGACGTGAACCGTATGTGCAGTTGACGGACTTTGAGCGAGGGCGTATAGTGGGCATGCGGGAGGCCGGGTGGACGTACCGCCGAATTACTCAACACGTGGGGCGTGAGGTCTCCACAGTACATCGATGTTGTCGCCAGTGGTCGGCGGAAGGTGCACGTGCCCGTCGACCTGGGACCGGACCGCAGCGACGCACGGATGCACGCCAAGACCGTAGGATCCTACGCAGTGCCGTAGGGGACCGCACCGCCACTTCCCAGCAAATTAGGGACACTGTTGCTCCTGGGGTATCGGCGAGGACCATTCGCAACCGTCTCCATGAAGCTGGGCTACGGTCCCGCACACCGTTAGGCCGTCTTCCGCTCACGCCCCAACATCGTGCAGCCCGCCTCCAGTGGTGTCGCGACAGGCGTGAATGGAGGGACGAATGGAGACGTGTCGTCTTCAGCGATGAGAGTTGCTTCTGCCTTGGTGCCAATGATGGTCGTATGCGTGTTTGGCGCCGTGCAGGTGAGCGCCACAATCAGGACTGCATACGACCGAGGCACACAGGGCCAACACCCGGCATCATGGTGTGGGGAGCGATCTCCTACACTGGCCGTACACCACTGGTGATCGTCGAGGGGACACTGAATAGTGCACGGTGCATCCAAACCGTCATCGAACCCATCGTTCTACCATTCCTAGACCGGCAAGGGAACTTGCTGTTCCAACAGGACAATGCACGTCCGCATGTATCCCGTGCCACCCAACGTGCTCTAGAAGGTGTAAGTCAACTACCCTGGCCAGCAAGATCTCCGGATCTGTCCCCCATTGAGCATGTTTGGGACTGGATGAAGCGTCGTCTCACGCGGTCTGCACGTCCAGCACGAACGCTGGTCCAACTGAGGCGCCAGGTGGAAATGGCATGGCAAGCCGTTCCACAGGACCACATCCAGCATCTCTACGATCGTCTCCATGGGAGAATAGCAGCCTGCATTGCTGCGAAAGGTGGATATACACTGTACTAGTGGCGACATTGTGCATGCTCTGTTGCCTGTGTCTATGTGCCTGTGGTTCTGTCAGTGTGATCGTGTGATGTATCTGACCCCAGGAATGTGTCAATAAAGTTTCCCCTTCCTGGGACAATGAATTCACGGTGTTCTTATTTCAATTTCCAGGAGTGTATATTTGTTATTTTTCATGCATGTGGGATGTGAGTGTGTTACATGATCGACTTCAGACCAACGTAGAGTTGAGGATGGTAGCGAATAGATTCTACAGAAGCAGCCGCCTGCGTTAAATTATTTCGGTGAGACTAAGGCAAACTAAAGGTGTAGGAATTTGATATTCCGTTCTGACACGGAGTGATCGGCAGCAGCATTGTAGGGTGCTTACGTCCAAGCAGTTAGTAAAGTCACGCCATATTATAATCATTTTGGTTGTACTGACAGTGAAGATGTGTCATTATGATTTGTGATCACTGTCAGCAGCTACAGGCATATGTCAGAGGTATTCAAGAGCAAGAGAACAGCACAGTAGAGCGCGTAGGCAACCAGGTAGTGGCAGTAGATTACGTTATCACATCTTAATAGTAGTAATGTAACAAGAAGAATCGGGAAGCCGTTTTAACTCCATCCCTTCAGGCTCCGGCTCACCAAGTAGAGTCATGTCGGGAATCTAGTGCCAGGACGATTCTGGGGAAACGGCCCCAGCAGCCAGAGACAGCAGCCGTGTACGACCGAGTGTCGGTGACGGCGATCGCCGTCGACTGCCGCCGATTTTACCGGTGGGTTCACAGACCGCAGCAAGCTCAATTAACTGCTGGACGCGAAATACCAATGAGCAGCCGGACCATCCAAAAGAATCTCCTCTCTACGAAGTACGGAAAGCATCACCCCGCATTTGTGACGGCGACCAGCGCGGGTCACTTGCCACATGACCGCACGAGCATCGGTACTGGACTCTCGAAGGTCGGAAAAAGGTTGCGCGGTGAATCGCCGTAAGCAGTGAACGAGTACATCAAACACCTCACCATGTGACGCTCCCGCGTCCAGCAGAGGACCACTGAGGCAAGTGCTGGAGGTGTTCACGTTTAGGCCACGTTCAGATGAGAAGCAGAGTGACTTCTCATACGGTCTGTCGTGGTTTGTCACCAACGAAATATGTACAAAACCTAATGTCTAATCATGTGCATCCGTTTGGTCAACTACCCCACCCAGCGAGACAGTACCACGTTCCACACACTAACCCACTGCAGCTTTACAGTTCACTTTGTTACGTATCAAATACGTAAATATTCGTCGGATTGGAGGTTCTGTCTCTAGTTGTTATAAAAATTATTTTCTGTTGATTAACATGACTAATCCACTGTCAATTTTTGTGTGTGAGAGAGAATATATCAATCCGAACGATTGATTTGGTTGTCTCTCCCAGAGAGTCGAAGTAATACGAAATTATCCGGTTTCCAAACATGTGAGGCCCAATGGACAAGAGCGATTTATTATCGCAAGATCGCAGCGTCATTTTATCGCGCGTTTCATAGTGCACGTGAAACAACAGACCTGCGCGCGCATACTACGGCAGTGACGCTGGAAACCACACGCGAGAATGCTGCGAGAGAATGGTTGAACAGTGCCCGCTACGAAGCGCGGCAAAGCAGCAGTCATTGTGCGTGGCTGGGGCAGTGCACACGCGTACACATCTCTAGCAACAGCTGCCGTCAACCACCGTGTATGCGGCACGTTTGTACGTGGAATTTTTCTCTTAAGGGCCGAAAAAATACCCTGTAATATAAGACACATCATGATAGAATTAAGGTACCCGCTTGGTTTCAAGTGAATGCGAAGTTTTATGAGGGTTTCGCTGAAGAGATATGATATAGGTAAACATCACTGTTAAACTATTTTGTGTTTGTGTTCTAGAGGTAGCTGTTCCAGAGGTGGCCTTTTTGCTCGACTGTGGCCATTTAATATTGTCTTCAGAAACCACCCCGAAGACTCATACCAATTCCAACAGCCGAAACGCCTTTCCAGCGTGTTGGGATTGACCTCCTTGGATAATTTCCAACGTCTGCCAGTGGCAATAGATGGATTATTGTTTGCACTGATTATCTGACGCGCTATGCCACTACAAAAGCCGTGAAAACAGCCGAGGCATTCGAGGTAGCCAAATTCATCGTAGAAGACATTGTATTAAAACACGGTGCCTCAAGGTCGTTAATTACGGATCGAAGGAAGGTTTTTCAATCGAATCTTGTGACAGAGATAAACTGTCTGTGCAACATTACTCATGAATGACGACTGCCTACCATCCGCAAACTAACGGACTTACTGAACACCTTAATGAGACCTTGGCCGACATGCTATCAATGTCCGTCAATGTTGAGCAGAGCAACTGTGACGAGAAGCTACATTTCGTGACGTTTGCCTACAACACCACCAAACAAGACAACACAGGATTTTCGCCATTTTTCTGGTGCATGGGCGTGAGGCGACTACGACGATGGACACCGTGTTTCCGTTACATCCTGATGACGTGGACGACGACTACATCGGCCAGATCTTAAACAGAGTTCAGGAAGCTCAGCAGTTAGCTCGACTCTGCACGCTGCAGGCTCAAGAAAACGATCGCCGAAGGTATGACGCGAGCCACCAGCCTGTTGTCTACCAGCCTGGTGACCTCGTCTGGACCTTCACTCCTGTTCGGAGTTTCTGAGTCTCTGAGAAGCTCCTCAGGCGCTACTTTGGACCTTATAAGGTTGTAAGACAGATGTCTGATGTTAATTATGAATTTGAAGATTTCGACCCCGACACAAGACGACGAAATATCAGAGATACGGTCCACGTCCTTCGAATGAAGCCCTATAGGGATCCTGCAACCCAGGGTAAATTCGAAGCTCCAGCGACAGGCAACAAGCGGAAAGGTGACGAAGAGCGTAGCGGCAAGGGAAGTTCTAAGAAGATCACCGCCAGGGCGAACATCAGTCATCGGGAGTCGGAGTATGCAGGACCGATAACTCGTTCCCGGAGTAGAACGTAACACCGAGATGCTGTTCTCTTAAGGAGGGAGCAATGTCGCTGATCAAGCTGAGTAGCACAATAGCTATAGTGTAGTGTTTATGATACTAGACTGCTGCATGGAGGGTGGTGAGTTCGCAACTCACCTGGACTGTAAAACTTTAATTTCTATATTCGGTTCGAGTACATTCCGGAAGTATCCACAAATGGCAAGAATCATTGTACTGGAATGTTCTGTAGCTGTATATATACCGTATCTGTTGTGGCCGGAGGCAGTTCTCTCCGAGGTCTTGTATGTGCAAGTACTGAATAAACCTTCGTTAAGTGAAGTTAGTGTTCGTCATTCATCTACTCACACCTTCTTCTACGTGACAATATTTGAATTAGCGGTATGCAGCAAGTGCTTTACTCCCTGGAGAGAGCCCTTTTATCAGAAAGAACGTATCTTCAGTTAACAATAACAGTTTAAAATAAATTCTGTTACCTTGGCCCGTTCAGTGTAACCGCCACAAAACATAACTGCAAATATTTCAGTAATGATATAAACTGAAAAATCTTTCACGATCGAGATTAAATTGATTCTGTGTTCACTACGATTATCACCGACCAAATGTACATTGGTCTTGCCATGATACTTTTCCAGCATTGTCTATAAAGAACTCGCCGAAAATATTTCTTCTACTCGTAAGTGAACTTCCTCGTTGGGTTGAGAGGATTTCATTGACCAGATCACACAGCAATGTCTTTCAAATCCCCCGACATTTTCCAACCCTTTTATACTGTGAATTTCGATGTACACTCCTTATGCAAGACTTCCCACATAGATTTACACTTTCCTTACTACACTGAAACGCCAAAGGAACTGGGATGTGTATTCAAATATCAGAGATATGTAAACAGGCAGAATAAGGCGCTGTTGTCGGTAACGCCTATATAAGACAAGTGTCTGGCGCAGTTGTTAGATCTGTTACTTCTGCTGCAGTGGCAGGTTATCAAGATTTAAGTGAGGTTGAGCGTGGTGTTATAGTCGGTGCACGAGCGATGGGACACAGCATCTCCGAGGTAGCGATGTAGCGGGGATTTTCCCGAAAGACAATTTCACGAGTGTACCATGAATCGACAAAACATCAAGTCTCCGACATCGCTGCGGCCGGAAAAAGATCCTAGAAGAAACGGGTCCGACGACGACTGAAGAGAATCGTTCAAAGTGACAGAAGTGTAACCCTTTGGAAAATAACTGCAGATTTCAGTGCTGGGCCACCAACAAGTGTCAGCGTGCGAACTATTCAACGAAACATGATCGATATTGGCTTCCGGAGCTGAAGAACAACTCGTGTATCCTTGATGTCTGCAGGACGCAAAGCTTTACGCCTCTCCTGGGCCCGTCAACAGCGACATCGGACAGTTGATGAGTGGAAACGTGTTGCCTGGTCCGACGAGTCTTGTTTCACATTGTATCGAGCGGATGGACGTCTGCGGGTATGGAGACAACCTCATGAATCCATGGACCCTGTTTGTCAGTAGGGGACTGTTCAAGCTGGGGGAGGCTCTGTAATGGTGTGGGGCGTGTGCAGTGGGGTCATCTGGGACCCCTGATAACATCTAGATATGACTCTGACCGGTGACACGTACGTAAGCATACTGCCTAATCGCCTGCATTCATTTATGTTTATTGTGCTTTCCGACGGACTTGGGCAATTCCACAATACGACACCTCACACGTCCAGAATTGCTACAGAGTGGCTCCAGGAACGCTCTTCTGAGCTTAAACACTTACGCTGGCTACCAAACTCCCCAGATATGAGCATTATTGAGCACATCTGGGATGCCTTGCAAGGTGCTGTTCAGAAGGGATTTCCACCTCGTCGTACTCTCACGGATTTGTGGACATCCCTACAGGCTTAATGTTGTCAGTTCCCTCCAGCACTACTTCAGACATTAGTCGAGTACATGCCACGTCGTGTCGCGGCACTTCTGCATGATCGCGGGGCCCTACACGATATTAGGCAGGTGTACCAATTTACTCGGCTCTTCAATGTATTTTACATAATGCGCAAATTAATTAGAGCGCAGTCACTACCCAGATATCTGGGAAAGATGAACATTGGATGATTAGCCGTTCTTTTACTGTTAATTCATCAAACGACTATATACTCACTCGAAAATAAGGAGTTTACTTTCATCTTTTCTGAAATCCGTAAAAAACTGTCGCGAACCTCTTTCCAGCAGCCGTGAACTAATCATTACGTGAGTCCAAAATCTTGTGTTGAGTTTCTTAGTGTATTCATAAAGGAAATAAGCAAAAACTGCCTGCTTTCTCCTGCCTACGTGCATACTGCGTGTACTGGAACGATTTCTGACGCCACGATCTCGTTGCGAGCACGCGAAATCATTGCTCGCTCGTGTGCATCGAGCCTAAGAGCGCCATAATGGCGCGACATCTTGATGACAGAACCTACTAGCATCTTCACCGGAAGATCATGAGTACGGCACACATCGAAATAGACACCTGTAAGCACAAGATATTTATATTAAAAGGGTTAATCATAAAGTTTTCGTCCGAGGCCGTTGCTGCAGCGTATATCCAACACAGCATGACTCCGATGCGGGTATATAAGCTCTGACATGCAGGCAAGGGATTAGTGTGATATTCGTGTCTTTCCGATGTGCGTGCGGCAAATGCGGAAACGCAAACTATGGAGGTGTTATTAGAGAATTCGTGCTAATAGGGCCAACGTGCTGTTATTCATTTCTTGGCTGCAGAAGGACAAAGAGAGATAGCTACCCATTGGAGCATGAAGAACGTGTATGAGGCAGCAAGTCTGTCGAAAACCAGTGTCGTGCAATGGTGTGCCGAGTGCCGTGCTGGTCGAGACTCGACACAAGACGACGGTCGATCTGGCAGTCACATACCGCAGATGTCGTTACCCCCACCCCTTCTCGGTGTGGGGCGGCGGTTAAATCGGTAATATTTAAATTTGCTGTATAAATGTTTGCAATTCAAAATGTTTGAATGATGAATCAGTTTCAGGCTTTTAGAATGTTGTTAATGCTGTCTTTCGCCGTTCTCAACACTGGCTCTCTATTTACTTTTTGGCTCCCAGAAAGTGATTTAACAAAACGTGGAGCCTGAAATGAGAGTTCCCAGTGCCCACTTCATCTGAGAATACCATTATAGCTGCAGCTTATAGCTCTGAGGAAGTAGGAGATTGTTCGGGATTTCTAATCAAAAACGATTTTCCAAAATAGTTGAGTATATTCTGAAATTCACTGATAACAACACAAGTATCCCTACAACCTAACTAACAGAGCAGTTCAGAGTCTAATGCGCTGATGCAACTATAAATGTCCGAATTAAATGTTAAAAGAATGCTCGCCAAGATTTGATGAGAATATTTCATCAAACGCCACGCTAAATAATTGGTAGAATGTCTGTCCCGCGACGGCACGTGAAAATACGACAATACGCAACTGAAGCTAGATAATGCAAATCATCTCAGAATTAATCCTTCACTTGAAATGCTTTCACGGTTCCGCGTATCTCTAGTAACTTAATACGGCACCCGAGGCTGTTTGTAGCAGTGCTTCCGAGCGAAGCGACTCCCGACACAGCTGACGTGCTATTCAGCGTCTGGAGAGAACTGGGGCCTTTCTTCCTCGCGCAGCGCTCTTATATATATAGCCGCGGTGCGGACGGCTAAGAGAACGCCTGCTCAAATCGGCTCTCCCGACTAGCCGCTGGGCTAGTAACGCACCACTTCAAGTTACATAATAATTTATAGCTTCTTTTGCTGATGGCCGATGAAGCTCGTAATTTAAACGTGCATTCAGCACGCATGCAAGTATTGATAATAAAATTTTGACGTGGCTAAGTTAAATACTTTGGGCGAGAGAATTAATTAAATTACGCTGCACGCAGCAGATGAGCTCTGAACTGACCGTTTTGAGATCCGCTATCGCTATAATTTTATAGGTATTCAAAAGAAACTTTTCACATCTTCATAGTCATAGCGGACCTCCAACCTATTTAAATCTAAACATCCTAGCCTTATTTATTAGCCTACTTAATCTATCTTGCTTCCTTCAGTTTTGAGATGAAAACCAGAAAATCAAGAATTTCCACTAAAGTCTCAATCTGTGAAATCCAAAGTACTGTTTTTATTAAATCATTATGAAAGATGAATCTAAATATAAATTTTGAAGTCTCTAGCTCTTTTCTGTTGCGCCAATCATTTTTTCAGAAAAACGTCCAAATTTCAAAAATGGCTGAAGTTATCGAACTGATATTTAACACACATTAATTTAGTATTATTCCTGACATGCTGGAAAAGTTTTAGGTGATTTGCTTGATTTTTAAGGTATTGCGTAACATTTATGACGTCAGAGCTAGTTACAGCAGACTGGCTGGCACACAATGGAAACTGATGTGAATTTACTACAGCGTGAGTAGGCTGCTTCCCTACATCACCCTCTACTTAAATTTTTTGTTTATGAATGTTAATGAATGAAAAAAAATTTAATTACAAAAAGGGAAGCAAGAGTACAGTTTAACTCCCTATAAAAATCAAAATTGAAATATAAACATGTAGAAACATTAAAGATAACTGATTACCTACATTAATTATTTAAATTGTGGGCATGTTCACTGCCTTTTAAACAATGTCATTACTCAAAATTTTAAGCAAAGTCAATGAAATATTTTGGCATACATATTGCCTTAGACAAACAAACACATATGAATTGAAAAATTATAAAAATCTTAGATCCATTAAATACATTAAATACATTTTTACATACACAAATTCAAAGAAAATAACATGATACATAAACAGATGATTATCACTTAGCAGTCTTTTCTGAACCTGAAAGAAAAGTTCACAAATAATTTTTACACACGTGGTTGTAGCCGCTTTGGCTGGCGTCCTACACTTCCATTCACAAGGGTAGAGGAGGGGAAGTTGCTATGGTGTGCGTCCTTCACGTTCTCTCTAAATTACATGGGGGAAAGGGGAGGGGTCACTGTGAGTTGTGTCCAAGTCACTCCACGCTTTCACGCAGCTACCAGGCTGTCATTATCTGGTTTGTCCTGTAGAATAAACAAAAAGAGTGCCTCAGACTCTGTTCACTTAACATCTAAGGGTGGGTCACAATGAAATGGGTATATACATTTTATCCTTCAATATTTTGCTGGAACAAAGTTAACAGAACTTTTTCAACATTATTCTTGCGCTTACTTAAGTGTCATAAAATGGGTAAACAAATGGCTCAAAACGCCGTTAGTCACGTACTAGAGAAAATCTATGCTCAAGGCATACAATCATGAATCCTATTTAACATCAATTTATTATTTCTGGGCCGGAACACTGAACCAATGCTCGGTACATTCCTGACAAATCTGCATGTTATTTACTTAACTGACTCATCTTTGATTACCTTATTCTTAGAGATAGTATGAGTATGATTAGTGGTTGTTTTCTCAGCTTCTTTGTACATGTGAGTAACTTTTGGTAATAGTACAGTTCTGAGTGTTCAAAACACACTACGTTTAGTTGACTACAAAATCCACTTATTGGTCCTCTGCTGTTGTCAGTTCCACATCTGCAATTAGGTACTTACTTACTTTGATGTGTATTCTTGCTGAGCTAAAATTAATGTTTCACGTTTGTCAGTATGTTACTCAATTATATTGCTAGTGTATGTACTTATTTAACACTCACTCTATTAATATTTAAAGCATAGGATAGCACGTTTACTTCATATTCATAGTGTATTGCAGCTGATCAGTTTTCTCACGTGGCAATCCATTTCCACTCGATCGGACGCTGAAACCTCAGGTAGTCTCTCTCAGACCTACCACTAAACTGCATCAAGTAATTATGGACGAGCGTAACCTATAGGACACCATGAGCTGCTCTGTCTCATCTAACATAAGGGTACCTATGGTCGCATTCACGCCTCCAACTCATAACCTCAATACACGTAGGTGTATCCTGTCACACACTACACTAAAATAATGGCCAGCTCCAACCTTATAAATACTTCAGGGACGTGTTCTTCACGTCTCAACCACAAACACTGCTCAATTCTATTACACTGCCTTTCCTGGCTACATCAGGTGAGTTTAACCTTACAACTTATCTGCATATTTTTCCTAACACTAAGCAATCTCTTTTACTATTTCTTAGTTAGCTCTAATGCATACACTAGGTTTCACTACCACTTCAGATCCTGCTTGTATATGAATTCATATATGTTTTTAAATTACTGTTGGTGGACCATTTCCAATAAAACAACACTTTGTACTTACCATATTACCAGGGTTCTATACATACTTGCTACTCAAATACATTGTATCTTAATTACATCATACTTCTCTATTGTTTGTCACTATTAGGTTTGTCACATTAGGTATTTTTCTTCACTAATCGGTAGATAGAATGGTTACATAACTCATGGCTTGATAGTCATGACAGAAAATTTTCATATCTGGAAAGAAGAGGTCGAAATTTTTGAGGACAGGAAAGATGAAGAATGAGTGAGACCTGAAAGGGAAAGAAGATCTCACACAGCTGGGACTGCACAGCTGCCACACTGTGTAGAGGTTACAGAACAACCTCCTCCCTACAGCATTCATTGGCTGAATGCTGTATTGATAATCATATTACCGAGTTAACCGCCGCCCCACATAAGGTGCATCGGCCGGGAAATCAACTAAGTGAAAGTGATTTTTAACTATTCGGATTCGCGAGTGGGATGCGACACGCAGCTGAGTAATAGAACAGTGAAAGTGTTACGTGGGCATGTGGACAACGCAGTTGGATTAACAACGCATCTGGATTGACGGAGCTGGCAATGAGTCTAGCGGTGCTGCCGGCATCGCGAGAAGCCAGTTTCGCCGTACCGCAGTCGTCCGCCGCAGCAGTCAGAGCCGCGCCTGCAGTTGCGGGCCACGCAAACACACAACAGCCGTCGGAGTGCCGTCTGCAATGCAGCGAGCTGCGTCGCATCAGTAATCCTGGTACGCCGCGCCGGCAACGCCATACGTCGTGCAGAAGGAACTAAGTTAAGTGAAAAGCTGTTAAAAATTTTACTAACTTGCACTAAAAGACTGTCTGCGATGGAACCGCCAAAAGAAACTGAGGTTAAACTTAAATCAGAACCTATGTCTGTTGAAGGAACTGTAAATCCAGACAACGGTTCAAGTGTAAATATGCATGAAAGTAGTAATGTTAAAGTGAAGTATGAAGTATTGTCTCCTGACAGTAGTGTGCGAAGGGGCAATAATTCAATAATAGAGACCCCTGTAGTAAAACAGAAAGTAGAAATTGTAAATTTATCGGATGATACTTTCTCTGATGAATTAAAAATGAATCAGTCAACAGAGATGGTAGAGTTTAAGAAGGAGAAGTTAGATATGACTAATCAATCAGAAGTTTCATTTAGTTTTGATGATTCTGGTGTTGGAGCTAGTTTTTCGTCACCTGAGTGTGATAAGAAGCCAGCTAGTGAGCAACCCAAAGATGCTGGGGCTATTGATTTAAATGTTATATTACAAGCAATAGCTGCCAGTAATGCAAAAATAGCTGCCAGTAATGCTGAATTAAAATCTGAAATAAGTGAACAGGTCAAAAACAGTAATGCTGAATTAAAATCTGAAATAAGTGAACAGGTCAAAAACAGTAATGCTGAATTAAAGTCTGAGATTGTGGCCAGCCAAACAAATTTTAATAAACGATTGGAGGTAATGGACGATACCTTCAAGGCTGGTTGCAATAAGTTGAAAGAGGATCTAGACAGTTTGAATTATAAAATTGACTACAACCATGAGGATATTAAGAAAAAGGTTGCTCAACAGTTTTCTGAAATGTATAAAACAGTTAAATCCGAAGTTGCTGAGGTTCGCAAGGACTTCCAAATGGAAGATGCGAAGCTGGAGCACAAGTTAACAGACAAGATCGAAGCGGAATCTGAACTGTGCTCAGATAGATTTAAAGATGTTAATATTAAAATAAACATATGTCAAGCAGACGTAGATGCAATCAAAAGTGATGCTACTCATATTGTACAAAGAGTAGATAATGTTGAATTGAGAGTAGAAAATATCAGTACTAACATTGCTAACATTGAGAGTAAAGTAGCTTCAGTAACTTCTGGTAATGGTAGTATACAACAAGTTGTAGCTGCAAACGCCGCTTTTATCGGGTGTCGGCAGTTCTTGCGTTTTGATCCAGATAAGAATATCCACCCGCTAGATTTCTGGAACGATTTTGAAGATGTGATTCCACCAACTTGGTCTGAACGAGAGAAAATCTCATTTATTAGAAGCCATTTAGCAGGTGACGCCATGCGTTGGTCAGCTGATGTTATGTTGAAGTGTAAAACATTAGCGGAGTTTAAAACAGCTTTCATTAATGAGTATTGGTCTAGCAATAAGCAAAATGAAGTGTTGAGAGAATTTTGGAGTGGAAAACGCTTCAATGCAGGCAAGGAATCAATTAAAGAGTTTGCTAGGTCATGGATTTCACGTTTGTCACATTTGTCGGAAAAGCTGAAACCTGAAATGATAATACTGGGTCTTGAAGCCAAACTGCCATGGTATTGGCAAACTAGAATTATATCTGCCCCTAGAGACAATCTGGATCGTTTCATTGAGTATCTGGAACGTGTAGAACGTGTTGCTGCCAATGAGGAGCAAGCACGTAATAACAGAAATGCCAATAACAATAATAGTAATTTTAGGAACGAGCAAAATGGCAATGTAAACATCAGAACAGTAGGTATTCGCCATCCTAAGAGAGGTAGGAATTGGGGAAATAATTATCAGAACCCACAATGGCGTCCAAGGGATAATAATTTTGTTCCAAACAGAAATATGCATGTAAACAACAGTACGGAAAGCAATGCTATGCCAGCTAACTATAATGAAACTAAAGGAAACAGCAGTAGGCCGAGGCAGGAAAACTAGTTCCCGTCTATGAGGACACTGGCGCTCACCAGGCGGTTACTTTTCCTAAGCCAGTAGTTACGGGAATTGGTAAGACAGATCAGAATACTCAGACTGAACATGTGGATGAAGAGTCGGTAGCATCTAAGGATACAACAGAAATATTAGATCACTCACAGTATTTGATAGATACCGTGTTAGAGACGCTTTCTAAGTGGGAAGAGAAAGAGAAGGCGCAGCAGTGTAACGATAGGGAGGAGCTACAAAATACTAAATTGACAGGTGAAGAAGCAGAAGAAATTCATGCTTATATTTACGATGAAGATGATGTGCTCTTATCTAAAGTGCCTGTGCAGGATGTTGATAATGTACTAATAGATTTAGGACAGGAGATAAGTGAGAATGTAGAGGGTAGGCTGTTGAGGGTCGATGAACCCAGTAGCTGTGACCAGTTGTCACTTGAGAAGGAAACCGACGATAATGGTGAAAGTGGTTTAGCTGTAACTAGTGTTATGCCCGGTCTGGAGACGCAGAATCGCTCAGACTACAGTAATTTGGGTTATGTTCAGCAAACTAAATGTAATGAAGTCGTGCGGTGTTTCGATTTAAAATTAATAGACCGACTGGAAAAGGCAGCTGAAAATGTAATTCAGGAAACCCCTACACACTGTGACCTAAATGTAATGAAGACAGATGTCAATCACTTTAGTTGGAGACAAATCCAAAAGGAACTACTAGATGAATTTGAGGAACCACCTGTACAACCTAGAATAAGCCACCCTATAATAATAGTGAATATGTTGGGTATCAATGTACGTTCTCTCTTAGACAGTGGAAGTGAGGTGAGTGCAATATCTCAGTCCTTCTTTGATGCTTTACCTGGTAAAGACAAGCTCACAGTAATGAGGGTATCAGGACTAAGAATAATTGGTGCTACTGGCAAGGTTTCAAAAACGGTAAAGCAAGAAGCTTTACTGCCCTTTAACATTAATGGTAATTTAATTGATCATCCATGTTTAATTATAAACAATCTCAGTATTGAGGTTTTAATTGGCATAGATTTCTTGTCAAAATATCAGAGTGTTGTTGACTTTGAAAGAAGCCAATTAAAAATGGTCTTGCCAATAACCGGAATAATTACAGTCCCTTTTAGTGATAAACATGTAGTAACTGATCATGAAACTTGGGAGCTGCCTATACGAGTTCTGAAAAATAGGAGGTATTGGGACGAAGGTGTTAATCTTAGTAACAGTAAGCTGAACACAGAAAAAGAAGAAGAAGCAATTATTGTGGACAAAATAGAAGCTAAATTGCAGGAAATCAATAAAATTTCAGCTAATCAGAAGGAAGAACTGAGACAGGTTATAAAGAGGCATCATAAGGTATTTTCAGATCGACGTGGCGTGGTCAAAGGTTATGAATGAATGCTGTAGGGAGGAGGTTGTTCTGTAACCTCTACACAGTGTGGCAGCTGTGCAGTCCCAGCTGTGTGAGATCTCCTTTCCCTTTCAGGTCTCACTCATTCTTCCTCTTTCCTTCCTCAAAAATTTCGGCCTCTTCTTTCATACATTAAATTTTCCGGTATGGTTATCAATACAGCATTCAGCCAGTGAATGCTGTAGGGAGGAGGTTGTTCTGTAACCTCCACACAGTGTGGCAGCTGTGCAGTCCCAGCTGTGTGAGATCTTCTTTCCCTTTCAGGTCTCACTCATTCTTCATCTTTCCTATCCACAAAAATTTCGACCTCTTCTTTCCAGACATGAAATTTTCTGTCATGGCTATCAAGCCGTGAGTTATGTAACCATTCTATCTACCGATTAGTGAAGAAAAATACCTAATGTGGCAAACCTAATAGTGACAAACAATAGAGAAGTATGATGTAATTAAGATACAATGTATTTGAGTAGCAAGTATGTATAGAACCCTGGTAATATGGTAAGTACAAAGTGTTGTTTTATTGGAAATGGTCCACCAACAGTAATTTAAAAACATATATGAATTCATATACAAGCAGGATCTGAAGTGGTAGTGAAACCTAGTGTATGCATTAGAGCTAACTAAGAAATAGTAAAAGAGATTGCTTAGTGTTAGGAAAAATATGCAGATAAGTTGTAAGATTAAACTCACCTGGTGTAGCAAGGAAAGGCAATGTAATAGAATTGAGCAGTGTTTGTGGTTGAGACGTGAAGGACACGTCCCTGAAGTATTTATAAGGTTGGAGCTGGCCATTATTTTAGTGTAGTGTGTGACAGGATACACCTACACGTATTGGGTTATGAGTTGGAGGCGTGAATGCGACCATACGTACCCTTATGTTAGATGAGACAGAGCAGCTCATGGTGTCCTACAGGTTTAAGGAATTTAGCATTACGCTCGTCCATAATTACTTGATGCATTTTAGTGGTATGTCTGAGAGAGAGACTACCTGTGGTTTCAGCGTCCGATCGAGTGGAAATGGATTGCCACGTGAGAAAACTGATCAGCTGCAATACACTATGAATATGAAATAAAGGTGCTATCCTAAGCCTTAAAAATTAATAGAGTGAGTGTTAAATAAGTACATACACTAGCAATATAATTGAGTAACATACTGACAAACGTGAAACATTAATTTTAGCTCAGCAAGAATACACTTCAAAGTAAGTAAGTACCTAATTGCAGATGTGGAACTGACAACAGCAGAGGACCAATAAGTGGATTTTGTAGTCAACTAAACGTAGTGTGTTTTGAACACTCAGAACTGTACTATTACCAAAAGTTACTCTCATGTACAAAGAAGCTGAGAAAACTACTAATCAAATATACTCATACTATCTCTAAGAATAAGGTAATCAAAGATGAGTCAGTTAAGTAAATAACATGCAGATTTGTCAGGAATGTACCGAGCATTGGTTCAGTGTTCCGGCCCAGAAATAATAAATTGATGTTAAATAGGATTCATGATTGTATGCCTTGAGCATAGATTTTCTCTAGTACGTGACTAACGGCATTTTGAGCCATTTGTTTACCGATTTTATGACATTTAAGTAACCGCGAGAGTAATATTGAAAAAGCTCTGTTAACTCTGTTCCAGTAATATATTGAAGGATAAAATGTATATATCCCCATTTCATTGTGGCCCACCCTTAGATGTTAAGTGAACAGAGTCTGAGGCACTCTTTTTGTTTGTTCTACAGGACAAACCAGATAATGGCAGCCTGGTAGCTGTGTGAAAGCGTGGAGTGACTTGGACACAACTCACAGTGACCCCTCCCCTTTCCCCCATGTAATTTAGAGAGAACGTGAAGGACGCACACCATAGCAACTTCCCCTCCTCTACCCTTGTGAATGGAAGTGTAGGACGCCAGCCAAAGCGGCTACAACCACGTGTGTAAAAATTATTTGTGAACTTTTCTTTCAGGTTTAGAAAAGACTGCTAAGGGATAATCATCTGTTTATGTATCATGTTATTTTCTTTGAATTTGTGTATGTAAAAATGTATTTAATGTATTTAATGGATCTAAGATTTTCATAATTTTTCAATTCATATGTGTTTGTTTGTCTAAGGCAATATGTATGCCAAAATATTTCATTGACTTTGCTTAAAATTTTGAATAATAGCATTGTTTAAAAGGCAGTAAACATGCCCACAATTTAAATAATTAATGTAGGTAATCAGTTTTCTTTAATGTTTCTACATGTTTATACTTCAATTTTGATTTTTTATAGGGAGTTAAACTGTACTCTTGCTTCCCTTTTTGTAATTAAATTTTTTTTCATTCATTAACATTCATAAACAAAAAATTTAATTAGAGGGTGATGTAGGGAAGCAGCCTACTCACGATGTAGTAAATTCACATCAGTTTCCATTGTGTGCCAGCCAGTCTGCTGTAACTAGCTCTGACGTCATAAATGTTGTGCAATACCTTAAAAATCAAGCAAATCACCTAAAACTTTTCTAGCATGTCAGGAATAATACTAAATTAATGTGTGTTAAATATCAGTTGAATAACTTCAGCCATTTTTGAAATTTGGACATTTTTCTAAAAAAATCATTGGCGCAACAGAAAAGAGCTAGAGACCTCAAAATTTATATTTAGATTCATCTATCATAATGATTTAATAAAAACAGTACTTTGGATTTCACAGATTAAGACTTTAGTGGAAATTCTTGATTTTCTGGTTTTCATCTCAAAACTGAAGGAAGCAAGATAGATTAAGTAGGCTAATAAATAAGGCTAGGATGTTTAGATTTAAATAGGTTGGAGGTCCGCTATGACTATGAAGATGTGAAAAGTTTCTTTTGAATACCTATAAAATTATAGCGATAGCGGATCTCAAAAGGGCCAGTTCAGAGCTCATCTGCTGCGTGCAGCGTAATTTAATTAATTCTCTCGCCCAAAATATTTAACTTAGCCACGTCAAAATTTTATTATCAATACTTGCATGCGTGCTGAATGCACGTTTAAATTACGAGCTTCATCG
Organism: Schistocerca cancellata; assembly: GCF_023864275.1. Classification (NCBI taxonomy): domain Eukaryota; kingdom Metazoa; phylum Arthropoda; class Insecta; order Orthoptera; family Acrididae; genus Schistocerca; species Schistocerca cancellata. Next base: position 596,649,906 of record NC_064631.1, on the reverse strand, counting down.
GCCATCAGCAAAAGAAGCTATAAATTATTATGTAACTTGAAGTGGTGCGTTACTAGCCCAGCGGCTAGTCGGGAGAGCCGATTTGAGCAGGCGTTCTCTTAGCCGTCCGCACCGCGGCTATATATATAAGAGCGCTGCGCGAGGAAGAAAGGCCCCAGTTCTCTCCAGACGCTGAATAGCACGTCAGCTGTGTCGGGAGTCGCTTCGCTCGGAAGCACTGCTACAAACAGCCTCGGGTGCCGTATTAAGTTACTAGAGATACGCGGAACCGTGAAAGCATTTCAAGTGAAGGATTAATTCTGAGATGATTTGCATTATCTAGCTTCAGTTGCGTATTGTATTTTCACGTGCCGTCGCGGGACAGACATTCTACCAATTATTTAGCGTGGCGTTTGATGAAATATTCTCATCAAATTTTGGCGAGCATTCTTTTTGACATTTATTTCGGACATTTATAGTTGCATCAGCGCATTAGACTCTGAACTGCTCTGTTAGTTAGGTTGTTGGGATACTTGTGTTGTTATCAGTGAATTTCAGAATATACTCAACTATTTTGGAAAATCGTTTTTGATTAGTAATCCCGAACAATCTCCTATTTCCTCAGAGCTATAAGCTGCAGCTATAATGGTATTCTCAGATGAAGTGGGCACTAGGAACTCTCTTTACAGGCTCCACGTTTTATTAAATCACTTTCTGGGTGCTAAAAGGTAAATAGAGAGCCAGTGTTGAGAACGGCGAAAAGACAGCATTAGTAACATTCTAAAAGCCTGAAACTGATTCAAGATTCAAACATTTTAAATTGCAAGCATATATGCAGCAAAAAGTTAATTTTTACAACTAACTCGCTGCCCCACATCGGGTGGGAGACGCTCGAGCACATGTCCTGTGGTCCTGATATCTCCGTTTTCGGTTATCACGCCCTCCGTCCGTTATCCGTTTCAAATCATCTGGCTACAATTGTGTACATTAACTTTTACTATGCCTTAGCTGCAACAGAAGTATTTTTTTCCCAGTGGAAACCTGGGGTACACATTTCTGAATGTTAAATGTTTTCATCATGCGCAATTGCTGCCAACTGTTGGGCATCACTATAAATAGCAAGTCAATGTAGCAGTCGCAGCAGCTCCTGACCACCAGATTACACACAATTGGTTGTTCAAAATATTCAAATGTGTGTGAAATCTTATGGGACTCAACTGCTAAGGTCATCAGTCCCAAAGCTTACACTCTACTTAACCTAAATGATCCTAAAGACAAGCAGGCCAGTGTGGCAGTGCGGTTCTAGGGGCTTCATTCTGGAACCGCGCGACCTCTACGGTCGCAGGTTCGAATCCGGCCTCGGGCATGGATGTGTGTGACATCCTTAGGTTAGTTAAGTTTAAGTAGTTCTAAGTTCTAGGGGACTGATGACGTCAGATGTTAAGTCCCATAGTGCTCAGAGCCAGTTGAACCTAAAGACAAACACACACCCATGCCCGAGGGAGGACTCGAACCTCCGCCGGGACCAACCGCACAGTCCATGACTGCAGTGCGTGAGACCGCTCGGCTAATCCCGCGCGGCACACACGTGGTTGTTTCGCTGTATTCCACCGTATAACTGAGTATTGTTATTCTTGCTTTTGCATGTTAACTTTTGAATGATAATTTTACTATTTATTATAATAGAGAGTATTTCGTAATTGTTTATTGTAGTTCATAAAATATTTTGGAAACGGTAAATATTTTTGTATAAATCTTGCATCTAAAATCATAAAAAGACTCTAAGACCGTTACCACACTAAGAAAACTTATCCTTCCTCCTGAAAAATTTCAGATCTGAAGGGGTTTTAAAAGGCTTTGAAGGGTCGACGACCCCTTTCGGACTAGGATGTACAGCGGGCAGTTCCACGCAGCAGGACACGGTGTTTAACAAAACGGGTGTCTTCAGCCTGGTGCGTCCGCGGGACGATTGCCTCAATGTTCACGGTGATTTTGCCTGACTGGCATACCGGTTCTGGACTGTACAGCCTTCGAACGGAAATTTTTTGAGTGCCCCTTATAATTTGAACCGTAGGTAGAGTGAAAATTACATTCTACATCATATTCAATTATTTTGCTACGAAGATCCCTTTAGGTCAATGTAAGCTGTAGATGCGATCGCTCAGATGCGATTCTGGAAGTTCTGCGAAAATTCCATCTACGTATTGTGTCATCGTAAATTCTTCATTGGGTACAAAATGTTTCCCAATAACAAATTTCTTCAACATGTTGGAATAGATGCCTGTCCTCTTCTCACTCCTCTTTTTCATCAAGTTGCTCCACAAGACAGGTTTAGCATGTTAATATGGGGTTGTTTTCCTCTTTGGAAGGTGATCAATAAGAAGAACTAAAACGCTGACCGTAGTCTTTCCTAAACAGCAGGTCAAATTCGCTGTTTTCTGGTGCTGTGCACCGTCTACGAACCGCAGTTGTGATTGTCGTTTCGTTTCTGGCGTAACGTAGTGGGTTTGCATATCACCCATACTAACGTTGTTGTTGTGGTCTTCAGTCCGAAGACTTGTTTCATGTAGCTCTTCACGTTACTCTGTCCTGTACAAACCCCCTTCATTTGCAACCTACATCCATTTGAACTCGCTTTCTGTGTTCATCCCTTGGTTTCCTCTCCAACTTTTACCCCCTACACACCTCCCTCCAGCAATGAAATGATGAGCCCTTGAAGTCTGAGAACTGGACCTATAAACCATTTCCTTCTTTTAGTCAAGCTTTGCCACAATTTTTTTCTCTAATTCTATCCAGCACCTCCTCATTAGTTACATGATCTATCCACCTAAGCTTCAGCATTCTTCTGTAGCTTCTGTTCTCTTCTTATCTGGACTGCTTATCACCCACACACGCGACTGCTACGGTCGCAGGTTCGAATCCTGCGTCGGGCATGGATGTGTGTGATGTCTTTAGGTTAGTTAGGTTTAATTAGTTCTATGTTCTAGGGGACTGATAACCTCAGATGTTAAGTCCCATAGTGCTCAGAGCCATTTTATCATCCACATCTCACTTCCATACAAATGTACGCTCCAGACAAATACATTCAGAAAAGACTTCTTAACACTTAAACCTATATTCGATTTAGCAAATTTATCTTTTTTCGGAAGCTCTTTTCTAAACATTAGCACACTGTATTTTATATCCTCTCCACTTCGACCATTATCTATTATTTTACTACCAAAACAATAAAATTCATCTTCTACTTTTAGTATCTCATTTCCTAATCTAATTCTCTCGGCATAGGCCGATTTAATTCGACTACATTCCATTACAAATCTTTAACATATTGCAGCGTGTCAGCAACTGTGAAATGTACAGCAAATAAACAATGTTTTCAGCCTTCAGTTGCAAGGTAATTTTACTCGTTTACCTAGGTTTCGATTCCAGTAATGGAATCTTCTTCAGAACCTATAAATTAAACCACATATGGACATATATTACTCACTAAAATGCATTATCAGTCTAATGATTGAATAATGAAGAAATTGTGATACTTACAACAATGAAATTATTTTGTGAGCCAAACACTGGCCATGTCACAGATTAAAAATTAAAACATTAAAGACGCATAATCATAAGATTATGTCAGTCAAAATTAAAACCATTAGGGCGAACGTAGACGGAGCTGCGCCGGCCATAAATCAGGACCACACGTAAGCGGCTCGAAAACTAGGCGTCGCGAGCCGTTACGCGGCGAGGCTCGGCCGCGGCCAAGCGCATGCGCAAGCGCAAGCGCGAGAGACAAACTGTCTCAAAATTACTTAGAGCAAATATACATATAAACAAAATGTAACTGAAAGCTGTTTTTTTTAAATATTATAGTAAGAGGGGGTAGCCCCGCTACAGTAACTAACAATTAGTGTCAAAACCATGCGTGCTGAGCATAAAATGTCTTTAACATAAAAAGGCCTTAGCAACTATGTGTCATTACCAAGCATATAAGGAAATACAAAGACACACATGTACAATCACATTATAATAAAGGGACAAAGCAGATAGGGAAACAGCATCGGCCATTCGAGGCGGACTGTGGGTCAACTTCACTGAAGTAAAGGTTGAAATCCTTCGAAATAACTTCTATTTTTTAATTGCAGCTGATCATTAAGTAAGTTGTCCCTATCAATACTAAGATGTTTAAAAATTTGCAATTCTTCGAGGGTGTCTAGCCTGCATCCCTTTACTTCATTATGCAAAAGCTCTGCGTCTTTTAGAGGCTTAGGAGCATGCGCCTTTTGGACCAGATGTTCAGCAAATGTAGATCCTCGAGTTCCATCACCGCTTTTAGTCGGCAGGTGCTCTTTAAACCTAACAGACAGGGCCCTTCCTGTCTGGCCAATGTAATAAGAAGGACATTCAGCACACGTGATTTTATATACACCTGACAGCGATGATTTATCATTACCTTTATCCAGAGAATGAACTAGGTTCTTTTTGAGGTTGTTAGTGGTAGAGTATGAAACTTTACACCCTAGGTTTTTTAATAAACGACCTACCTTATAGGATATGTTACCTATAAAGGGAACTGATATGTATTTCGTTGCCTGGTGTTGATTGTGAGTATCTGAACTGGAAAGGGTGGTAGTCTTCTTTCGTGTTTTTTTATTGAACAACTGTCTCACTATACTGGGATTATATCCATTATTCTGAGCGATGTTTTCGAGGACTTTTAATTCGTTTTGTAAGTTGATTGGCGAAAGCGGAATGTAAAGAGCTCGATGGATACTCGAGTGAAAAAAGGCCATTTTTTGGGCCTGAGGATGGGTGGAATCAGCTGGGATGATGATGTCGGAATAGGTTGCTTTCCGAAAAATTTTGAAATCTATTTTGTTGCCAATAATGGATAGCGTCAGATCGAGATAGTCTAAGGTCCTATCAGCTGTCTGATTTTCTTGTGTGAAACTGATTTTTTCATGTAGGTTATTGAAAGTGGTAAATAACAGTTCTAGCTCTTCATGGGAACCTTCAAACACAAACAGCAAGTCATCTACATATCTCGCATAGAATATTATATTATTTGCCAAATCTGGATAATTCCGAAAAAACATCTGCTCTATTGAGTTTATAAAAATATCTGACATGATACCAGCTAACGGGCTGCCCATAGCTAGACCACAGGGTTGCGAATATATTTTATTATTGTAAGAGAAATAATTGTACTTGAGGGTGGTGCGTAACAGAACCATTAGTTCATCGATCTCAGGGGCCGATAATTTTTTATGGTGTCGCAAATTGGTTTCTATAATGTCCATCGTCTGTTCAACAGGCACATTGGTGTATAAATTTTTAATATCAAATGATACGAGTTTTGTGATGTTAGAACAGGCTAAAGTTTTAAGTTTGTTGGCCACGTCTACCGGATTTTTGACGGAGAAATTTTTTTCAAACACAAAATTCTCTTTCAATTTACGGTGCAGGAACCTAGCTAGTTTGTGGTATGCACTTTTGGTACTGTCAACGATCGGCCGGATGGGATGGGAAATTTTATGAACCTTAAACTGGCTTCTCAAAATAGGTGGTTTCGGATTCATGTTTATAAGGCATTTTTTATAAAACTTGCCGATTAACTTTTTTGTACCGCTAAGAGCCGACCTTATCTCTTTTTGGATCACGGGTGTGGGGTCCACCTTGATTGGCACGATGCCATTTTCCTCAAAAAACATTTCCGTTTTACGGATGTATTCGCTTTTGTGGGCGATAATTAGGGAATTGCCTTTATCGGCCTTAGTTATCAGTGCTTCATTATTTTTAAGCTTAAGATTAATGCTCTTCAACGTCTGATGTACAGTAGAAACAGGATTTTGAACAGAGTAATCTTTTTGGACAATTTTACAGGCGTCATAAGCTATTCTTGTTTGCGCATTTTTTGCTATTTTAGAACAATCAAGCCCAACTTTGAGGTCGACAATTAAATTTTCTACACTTTGAGAAGTACATTTAGGTTGTACATTAAACTTGAAACCTTTACATAAAAGCTCGTTCTCAGCTTTGGAGAAACAAATATTAGTCTTATTCACTACGCGTTCGTAACATTGGGTTAGGGCGGCCGCCCCTTTACATGTGTTATGAACGCTATCATCATCCCAGCTGATTCCACCCATCCTCAGGCCCAAAAAATGGCCTTTTTTCACTCGAGTATCCATCGAGCTCTTTCCATTCCGCTTTCGCCAATCAACTTACAAAACGAATTAAAAGTCCTCGAAAACATCGCTCAGAATAATGGATATAATCCCAGTATAGTGAGACAGTTGTTCAATAAAAAAACACGAAAAAAGACTACCACCCTTTCCAGTTCAGATACTCACAATCAACACCAGGCAACGAAATACATATCAGTTCCCTTTATAGGTAACATATCCTATAAGGTAGGTCGTTTATTAAAAAACCTAGGGTGTAAAGTTTCATACTCTACCACTAACAACCTCAAAAAGAACCTAGTTCATTCTCTGGATAAAGGTAATGATAAATCATCGCTGTCAGGTGTATATAAAATCACGTGTGCTGAATGTCCTTCTTATTACATTGGCCAGACAGGAAGGGCCCTGTCTGTTAGGTTTAAAGAGCAACTGCCGACAAAAAGCGGTGATGGAACTCGAGGATCTACATTTGCTGAACATCTGGTCCAAAAGGCGCATGCTCCTAAGCCTCTAAAAGACGCAGAGCTTTTGCATAATGAAGTAAAGGGATGCAGGCTAGACACCCTCGAAGAATTGCAAATTTTTAAACATCTTAGTATTGATAGGGACAACTTACTTAATGATCAGCTGCAATTAAAAAATAGAAGTTATTTCGAAGGATTTCAACCTTTACTTCAGTGAAGTTGACCCACAGTCCGCCTCGAATGGCCGATGCTGTTTCCCTATCTGCTTTGTCCCTTTATTATAATGTGATTGTACATGTGTGTCTTTGTATTTCCTTATATGCTTGGTAATGACACATAGTTGCTAAGGCCTTTTTATGTTAAAGACATTTTATGCTCAGCACGCATGGTTTTGACACTAATTGTTAGTTACTGTAGCGGGGCTACGCCCTCTTACTATAATATTAAAAAAAAAGCAGCTTTCAGTTACATTTTGTTTATATGTATATTTGCTCTAAGTAATTTTGAGACAGTTTGTCTCTCGCGCTTGCGCTTGCGCATGCGCTTGGCCGCGGCCGAGCCTCGCCGCGTAACGGCTCGCGACGCCTAGTTTTCGAGCCGCTTACGTGTGGTCCTGATTTATGGCCGGCGCAGCTCCGTCTACGTTCGCCCTAATGGTTTTAATTTTGACTGACATAATCTTATGATTATGCGTCTTTAATGTTTTAATTTTTAATCTGTGACATGGCCAGTGTTTGGCTCACAAAATAATTTCATTGTTGTAAGTATCACAATTTCTTCATTATTCAATCATTAGACTGATAATGCATTTTAGTGAGTAATATATGTCCATATGTGGTTTAATTTATAGGTTCTGAAGAAGATTCCATTACTGGAATCGAAACCTAGGTAAACGAGTAAAATTACCTTGCAACTGAAGGCTGAAAACATTGTTTATTTGCTGTACATTCCATTACCCTTTTTTTGCTCTTGATGAAGTTCATATTACACCTATCTTTCAAGACACTTTCCAATCTATTCAACTACTCTTCCAAGCCATTTGCTGCCTCCGACATAATTGCAATGTTATTAGCAAAACTCAAAGTTACTTCTTCTCCCATACCTTTAATTTCTTCTTCAAATATTTCTTTGTTTTCCTTTAATGCTTGCTCAATGTACAGACAGAATAACATCGGTAACTGGATATAAACCCTGTCTCACTCCACTCTCAACCAGTACTTTCGTTCCATGGTCCTCGACTCTTATAAGCCGGCCGGAGTGGCCGAGCGGTTAAAGGCGCTACAGTCTGGAACCGCACGACCGCTACGGTCGCAGGTTCGAATCCTGCCTCGGGCATGGATGTGTGTGATGTCCTTAGGTTAGTTAGGTTTAAGTAGTTCTAAGTTCTAGGGGACTTATGACCACAGCAGTTGAGTCCCATAGTGCTCAGAGCCATTTGAACCATTTTTTGACTCTTATAACTGCTGTCTAGTTTCTGCGCAAGCTGTAAATAACCTTTCGCTCCCCGTATTTTACCTCTGCTATGTTCAGAATTTCAAAGAGTGTAGGTTTGCCTTTCCTTATCCTTACATGCTAAGAGACGTCGTAAGATCAGTATTGTTTCGCGTGCTCCTACATTTTTGGGGTTCCAAACTGATCTCCCCCGAGGTCGTCTTCTAACAGTTTTTCCATTTTTCTGGAACTAGTTCGTGTTAGTATTTTGCAATCATAACTTTTTAAATTGATACTTCGTAATATTCAAGCCTATCAGGAACTACTTTTTTTTATTTGGAATTATTACATTCTTCTTGAAGTCTGAGAGTATTTCACCTGTATCATACATCTTGCACACCAGGTTGAATACTTTTGTCATGGCTGGCTCTCCCAGCAATATCCGTAGCTCTGAAAGAATGTCATCTACTCGACGGCCCTTGTTTCGACTCTGGTCTTTTAGGGTTCTGTCAAATTCTTCTCGCAGTATCATATATCCCATCTCATATTCATCTACGTTCCTTTCTGTGATATTTCCTTCAAGTTTATATCACTTGTCCTCCCTTTCTATACATTCCTTCCATCTTTGAGCTTTCCCTTCTTTCTTTAGCATTCGTTTTCCATCTGAGCTCTTGATATTCATATAGCTGCTTTAGTTTTCTCCAAAAACCTCTTTAATTTTCCTATAGGCGATATCTATCTTTATCCTAGTTTACTCGTATATATGCTATTATAGCCTTGCGTTTCTCTTCTAGCCATTAGCCATTTTGCAGTTTCTGTCATTCTCATTTTTTAGTCGTCTTTAGTCTCCTTCTCTTGCTTCGTCTTCAGCATTTTTATGTTTTCTGCTTGCAACTAATAAATTCAGTATCTCTTATAATATCCAGGGATTTGTAGTGGGCCTTGTCTTTTTAAATATTTGGTCTTCCTCTGCCTTCATTATTTCATCGCCCATAGCTACCCATTCGTTTTCTATTGCATCCCTTTCCTCTGTTGCCTAATACCCCTGTAAAACTCTCAACAACTGATTCTTTCGATTTATCCAGGTCTCATCTCCTTAATTTCTTATCTTTTTTGCAATTTTTAAAATTTTAATCTACAGCTCATAAACATTAAATTGTTGTCAGAGTCTACATCTGCCCTTGGGAACGTTTTGCAGTTTAAAATCTAGTGTCGAAATCTCTGATTTACCATTATATAATCAGTCTGAAACCATCCGGTGTCTCTAGGTCTCTTTCACATTTGCAGCCTTTTTTTATGATGTTTAAGCCAAGTGTTCCCGATGATAAAATTATGCTCCGTGCAAAACTCTACCAGGCGGCTTCCTCTTTCATTTCTTTCCCTCAGGCCGTATCCTCCTACTATTTTTCCTTCTGTTTCTTTTCCTGCTATCGAATTCTAGTCGCTTTAACAATTAAATTTTTCTCTCCCTAAAAGACGTTAATAATTTCTTTATTTCATCATACATTCTTTCAGTCTATTTATCATCCGCGGAGCTGGTTGGAGTATAGACTTGCACTACTATGGTGGATGTTACTTTTGTGTCTGTCTTGACTATGATAATGCGTTCACTACGCTGTCCATAGTAGTTTACCGGCGTTCCTGTTATCTTATTCATTATGAGTCTTGCTCCTGCATTAGGCCTATTTGATTTCTTATTTATAATCCTCTACTCACCTGACAAGAAGTTCTGTTCCCCGTGCCACTGAACTTCACTAATTCGCGCTATATCTAGCTTCAGCCTATCCATTTGATTTTTAAATTTTCGAACCTACCTGCTCTATTAAAGGATCTAACCATCCACGGTCCGACCTGCAGACTGCCATTTTTCGTTTCCTGGTGACGACATCGTCCTGAGCAGTTCCCACCCGGAGATCCGATTGGGATACTATTTTACCTCCCGTATACTTTACCCAATGGAATGTTGTCATCATTTAACCATATGGTAGAGCTGCATGCCCTCGCCTTGCTTCATCTGTTCGTATTACCGGCACAGCGAGGTCATATTGGCTGATGTTACAAGGCCACGTCAGTCAATCATCCTGAGTGTTCCCCCTGCAACTACTGAAAAGGCTGCTGCCCCTCTTCACTAACATACTGATGCAAAGTACCCCTTGGATCCTACTTAAAATCGTGTAAGCGTTTGCTGGGAATCTGGGCTTCGCATCTGCATTTGTTAGTGAACAATAAACACGGTACCTACTTTCCTCAGAAAACACAGTTAATTCATCAGTTTCTTTAAATACAGTGAAGGATTCAACTAGTTAATACATCTTTAACATTACAATACGGTCTAGATATTTTCATCTGTAGCGAGAGTTTTTGGACGTGCTGCTGATCGATCGTCTTCAAGAGACACACAATACGTGATATTCCTTTAACACATTTTCTAACTGCTGGAAATTTAAGGGCAGACTGCTTATAAAACATCTTCAACTTTGGGTGAATTTCCAATGGCGATACAGGACCCAAAACAAAGAACTTTATGACAGCGTGATATTCTCGTTTATTCGCTTGAACGAAATACACACGACACAACTACCTTAAATAGCCATATAAACAGACCCGTTCCGATCATCAAGTAGACAGTTTACTTACGTTATGGCACAAGACATCCCAGAGTAATACCACAGCGTTATATATATATATATATATATATATATATATATATATATATATGTGTGTGTGTGTGTGTGTGTGTGTGTGTGTGTGTGTGTGTGTGTGTGTGTGTTTGTGTGTGTGTTAGCCCAACTTGGCAGGCTGCAAAATGTTCACCTTGCGCTGCAGTCGGCCTGTAAATGGCTGAAAGAAGTCGGTCCGCAGGCCCGATTACTTAGGGCACACCGTCTCCAGATGGGCCGTGCCTAGTTTAGTATTCTAGGGCTGGCGACTGCTTCCTTTCACTGTGCCATCTAAATTATCTCTGACATACAGGACTTCTAAACTGTAATCACTAAAGACGAATTCTTAGAATCACCCCTTTTTTTTATAATTTCACATCTATAATTATGTATAAATTGCCTCTCATGTAACGGCCAAAGTTACTTTCAATCGGGCCTTCTTAATAAGCTACAATTTCAATTACTCATGGACAGTAAAATTTACGGCAGACTTGAAACACGAACTGCATAAACAGAATTCAAATATCACTAGGCTTCCCTATTCTAGAATGAGCTCGTATAATAACAACAACAAATTAATGGAATCGCTCACGTCACGTGTCTCTCTGCGCTTTCAAAGTTCATACAAGCGAGTATTGTCGACAGTTTTCCTTTCGCCTTTGTTCGTGTTCTGTTGCAGGAACTTCTGAACTTATTTTCTATCATTAGCAGATTATTTATCTTTTAGTAGCCTACAGTACACAACAAAAGCCTGCCGAAAAAAGTTTGATAAAATTAAATTTCATCTTACATTATATCTACAGATGTATCTACATTCACGTATGGAACCCCGGGAGAATCTACATCTACATCTACATGGAGACTCTGCAAATCACACTTAAGTGCCTGACAGATGGTTCATCGAACCACCTTCACAATTCTCTTTTCTTCCAATCTCGTACTGCGCGCTGAAGGAACGAACACCTATGTCGTGCTGATCGTTCCTCCCTACGTAAGTCAGTGTCAACAATATTTTTCGCATTCGGAGGAGAAAGTTTGTGATTGGAATTTCGTGAGAAGATTCTGTCGCAACGAAAAACGCCCTTATTTTAATTATGTCCTCCCCAAATCCTATATCATGTCAGTGACACTCTCTCCCATATTTCGTGATAATAGAAAACGTCCTGCCCTTCCTTGAACTTTTTTCACGCACTCTGTCAATACTATCTGGTAAGGATCACACACCGAGCAGCAGTATTCTAAAAGATGACGGACAAGCGTAGTGTAGGCAGTCTCCTTACTAGACCTGATACATTTTCTAAGTGTCCTGACAGCCTTCCTCACAACATTTTCTATGTATTCCTTCCAATTTAAGTTGCTCGTAATTGTAATTCCTAGGTATTTAGTTGAATTTACGGTCTTTAGGTTTGACTGATTTATCGTGTAACCGAAATTTAACGAGTTCCTTCTAGCACTCATGTGGATGACCTCACTCTTTTCGTTTTTTAGGGTCAGCCGCCTATTTTCACGCCATTCACATACCTTTTCTAAATCATTTTGCAATTTTTTTATCTTCTCAAGACTTTATTAGTCGATAAACGACAGCGTCATCTACAAACAACCAATACAGCTGCTCAGATTGTCTCCCAAATCGTTTATATAGATAAGGAACAGCAAAGGGGCTATAACACTACCTTCGGGAAGGCCAGAAATCACTTCTGTTTTACTCGATGACTTTCCGTCAATTACTACGAACTGTGAGCTCTCTGACAGGAAATCACAAATCCAGTCACATAACTGAGACGATATTCCATAAGCACGCAATTTCACTACGAGCCGCTTGTGTGGTACAGTGTCAAAAGCCTTCCGGAAATTCAGAAATACGGAATCGATCTGAAATCCGTTGTCAATAGCACTCAACACTTCATGTAAATAAAGAGCTAGTTGTGTTTCATAGGAACTATTTTTTCTAAGTCCATGTTGATTGTGTGTCAATAGACGGATTTATTCGAGGTAATTCACAATGTTCGAACAAAATATAAGTTCCAAAATCCTGCTACATATCGACGTTAATGATATGGGCCTGTAAATTAGTGGATTACTCCTACTACCTTTCTTGAATATTGATGTGACCGTGTAACTTTCCAGTCTTTGGGTACGGATCTTTCGTCGAGCGAACGGTTGCATATGATTGTTAAGTATGGAGCTAATGCATCAGCATACTCTGAAAGGAACCTAATTGGTATACTCTCTGGAACAGAAGACTTGCTTTTATTAAGTGATTTAAGTTGCTTCATTACTCCGAGGATATCTACTTCTACGTCACTCATGATATCAGCTGTTCTTGATTCGAATTCTGGAGTATTTACTTCGTATTCTTTTGTGAAGGCATTTCGGAAGACTGTGTCTGGTAACTCTGCTTTGGCAGCACTGTCTTCAGTAGTATCTCCATTGCTATCGCGCAGAAAAGGCGTTGATTGCCGCTAACATACTTCACATACCATCAGAATGTCTTTGGATTTTCTGCCAGGTTTCGAGACAAAGTTTCGTTGTGGAAACTATTATAAGCATCTCGCATTGAAGTCCGCGCTAAATTTCGAGCTTCTGTAAAAGTTCGCCAATCTTGGGGATTTTTCGTCTGTTTAAATTTGGCATGTTTGTTTCGTTGTTTCTGCAACAGTGTTCTGACCCGTTTTGTGTGTCATGGGGGTCAGCTCCGTCATTTGTTAATTTATTTGGTATGAATCTATCTATTGCTGCCGATACTATTTCTTTGAATTCAAGCCACATCTGGTCTACCCTTATATTATTAATTTGGAAGGATGGAGATTGTCTCTCAGGAAGGCGTCAAGTGAATTTTTATCTGCTTTTTTGAATAAGTATATATTTCATTTATTTTTGGAGGGTGTGGGGATTACAATATTCGATCTCGCTACGACAACCCTGTGTTCACTAATCCCTGTATCTGTTTTGATGCTCGTTATTAACCCAGAATTATTTGTTGCTAAGAGGTCAAGTGTGTTTTCACAACCGTTTACTATTCGCGTGGGCTCATGAACTAAGTACTCGAAATAATTTTCAGAGAATGCGTTTAGCCCAATTTCAGATGATGTTTTATGCGCACATCCGGAATTAAACATGTATTTTCGTCAACATATCGAGGCTAAATTAAAGTCCCCACCAACTATAATCGTATGAGTCGGGTACGTGTTTGAAATCAAACTCAAGTTTTCTTTGTACCTTTCAACAACTGTATCAGCTGAATTGGGAGGTCGGTAAAAGGATCCAGTTATTATTTTATTCCGGTTGACAACAATGACCTCTGCCCATACTAACTCACAGGAACTATCTGCTTCAATTTCGCGGCAAGATAAACTACTTCTAAAAGCAAGAAACACGTCACCGCCAACAGCGTTTAGCCTATCCTTTCGGAACACCGTTAGGTTCTTCGCAAAAATTTCGACTGAGCTTATCTTCGTCTTTAGCCAGCTTTCAGTGCCTATAACGAGTTGAGCGTCAGTGCTTTCTATTAGCGCTTGGAGCTCTGGTACTTTCCCAACTGTTATACGGATGGTTCCTGTATCTACGTTCTTCCTGTGTTTGGCCTGCACCCTTTGTGACTGAAGCCCTTCTTGTATTTTCCCGAGACCCTCTAACCTAAAAAACCGTCCAGTCCACACCATACAGCCCCTGCTACCCGTGCAGCCGCCTCCTGCGTGTAGTGGACACCTGACCTATTCAGCGGAAACCGAAACCCAACCACCCTTTGGCGGAAGTCGAGGAATCTGCAGCCTATACGGTCGCAGAACCGTCTGAGCCTCTGATTCTGACCCTCCATTCGGCTCTTTACCAGGGGTCCGCAATCGGCTCTGTCGACTATGCTGCAAATGGTCAGCTCTGCTTTCATCTTGCAGGCAAAACTGGCAGCCTTTGCCAATTCTGTTAGCCGCTCGAAACCAATCTTATCTGATCCAAAGTGACACACATCATTGGTACCGACGTGAGCCACCACTTGCAGTTGGCTGCACCCTGTGCTCTTCATGGTATCCGGGAGGACCCGTCCCACATCTGGAATGACTCCACCCGGTATGCACACGGAGTGCACATTGGTTTTCTTTCCGTTCCTGGTAGCCATGTCTCTAGGGGGGCCCATAACGCGCCTAATGTTGGAGCTCCGAACTATCAATAATCTGACCCTCTGTGACTGTGCGGATCTTGCAGGCTGAGAGGTTTCCTCTGAAACAGGACAGCCGACGGCATCTCGTTCAGAGATAGAGTCAGCTGCAGATAGCACCTGGAACCTGTTTGTCAGACAAACCTGGGAGGCCTTATGTGCGATCGCTTGGGAAGTCTTTCGTCGCGTGAATAAAACGTTCTCGGTTTTCCAGCCGCGTCAATTCGAATAAAATCCTCGCGAAATACTCCGAGGATACCTATCTTTCGTAGCCTGCTGCGCCTCGGGGCGACCTCATACTCGACCACAGGTGAGGGGTCGGCCTCAGTGCGAGCGGTAACTGGTCTGACCACCGGTGAGGACCGATCGGAGGACTCGGACGTGCTGGACGTCCGTTGGATCCCCACGGCCGGCCCATAACAGTGGTGCCCATCTACTGCAGCCTCAAGCTCTGCAACCGCAGCCATCACAGCCTGGAGCTGAGAGCAAAGTGTCACCAACTCGGCTCGCGTCCGCACACAACAATCGCAGTCCCTGTCCATACTAAAGACCGTGGAAAACTAAACTATGCAGATAAACGGACTATCGGCACGTGTTGCGCAACTCTACTGTAGGCACTGACGAAAACGTAGGAGCAGTGTCTAATAAATTAGATTAATACGCAGAGTTTCAAAAACGTAGCTACAAAAGCACAGGTGAAAAGTAAATAATTCGTCTCAGATTATGAATTTGTAATATGTCACAAAATCGGTTTACTTTCCGACCCAAACGAAAAGGCGACAACTGTGGCTATTATATATTAAATTAACACGCAAAAACTCAAGAAACTAAACTATTAAAGCACACAGATGATATTATAAAATTCGCTCCCGGTTAGGAACTCGTCAAAGTCACAAAATTGGTTACTTCCCTAGTGCTGCGTCTGCCTCGGTCGGCTGCTGCTGCTGACTGTCTGAATTCCTCTGTGCGTACAGTAATTATTCTAATCTTATGCTCACGATCCGTAATGAGTGATACGTCGGGGGCTCTAGTGTATTCCTACAGTCAAAATTTAAAGCTGCTTCTTGAAACTTTGTTAATAGACTGTCTCGGGATAGTTTACGTCTATCTTCAAGAGCCTGACGGGTCAGTTCTTTCAGTATCTCCTTTGGATGAAACAAATCTGTGACCATTCGTGCTGCCCTTCTCTGTATACGTTCAGTGTCCCCTGTTAGCCCCTCTGGTACGGGTCGCACACATCCCCTGAGCAACATTCTAGAACCGGTCGCACGAGTGACTTGTAAACAATCTCTTTTGTAGACTGATACTTTCCCAGTTTTTACCAATAAACGGAAGTCTCCCACCTGCTTTACCCAGGACTGAACCTGTGTGATCATTCCTTTTCACATCCTTAGAAAGTGCTACACCCTGGTATATGGCCGATTCCAACAGCGAGTCATTGATATTATAGTCATATGATACTACGTTTCTTCGTTTTGTGAAGTGCAAAATGTTACATTTCTGAGCATTTAGAGCAAATTTCTAATCTCTGTGCCATGTTGAAATCTTATCAATCCATTACAGATAACTGCATCATCTGTAAAAAACCTGATTTTACTATTATTAATGTCGTCTGCAAGGTCATTAACATACAGCATGAACAACAAGGGTCGCAACACACTTCACTGGGACACACCCGATGTTAGTTACATCTGACGATGGCTGTCCACCCAAAGACAAGTGCTGTGTCCTCCCTACCAACAAGTCTCAATCCATTTACAAATTTCACTTGATACCCCACATGATCGTCCTTTTGAAAATAAGCGTAGGTGCGGTACTGAGTCAAATGCTTTTCAGAAATCAATCTGGCTGCCTTGATCCAAAGCTTTCAGTATGTCTTGTGAGAAAATTGTGCGTTGGGTTTTACATGATCGATGTTTTCGAAATCCATGCTGGTTCACACTGAGAGGGGACATTCTGTTCAAGATACCTCACTATGTTTGAGCTCAGAATATATTCTAGGATTCTACAACAAATCGATGTCAAGGATATTGGGCAATAGTTTTGTGGATGACTTCTACTGCCCCTCTTGTAGACGGGTGTGACCTGTGCTTTTTTCCAAGAACTGGGCACGGTTTATTGTTCGAGTGATCTACGATAGTCAGAAGAGAGGATAACTCCACCACAAATTCAGTATAGAATCTGAGAGGGATCCCATCGGGGCCTGGAGCTTTGTTCGGTTTTAGCTATTTCAGCTGTTTCTCAACACCACTGACTCTAAAACTTATTTCATTCAACCTCTCAGTGGCACGTGGATTAAATTGGGGCAATTCTCCTGGGTTTTCCTTTGTAAAGGAACATTTGAAAACGGAGTTAAGAACTTCAGCTTTTGCTTTGCTACCCTCAATTTCAGTTCCTGTCTCATTCGCTAGTCACTGGACACTAACTTTGGTGCCGCTAACGGCCTTTACATACGATCAGAATTTCTTTGGGTCCTGTGAAAGATCACTTGACGGTATTCTGCTACGGTAGTCGTTGAAGACGGAGTTAAGAACTTCAGCTTTTGCTTTGCTACCCTTAATTTCAGTTCCTGTCTCATTCGCTAGTCACTGGACACTAACTTTGGTGCCGCTAACGGCCTTTACATACGATCAGAATTTCTTTGGGTCCTGTGAAAGATCACTTGACGGTATTCTGCTACGGTAGTCGTTGAAGACACCACGCATTGCTCTCTTGACAGCCAAACGCGTTCCATCTATAATACATTTGTTATAAACTCTCGTAAAAATAAATGCTCAAGTGGTTATGATGCAGCCAGTAGTGAAATAACGAAGTGTTTTTCAGCTGAACTTAGTACTATGTTGAGTTACTTAACCAACGAAATGTTTCACAGAGGTACTTCCCCAGATAGAATTAAACACGCCGTTATCAGATCGAAAGAAGAAGACAAAATATTAGTAAATCAGTATCGATTAGAGTCATAATGCCAATATTTTCCAAAATTGGCAAGAAAGTCTTGTACGACAAACTTATTAATACTTAGTACAAGAAAACATGGTCAGTAACAGACAATTTGGATTTCATAAAGGATTGTCTAATAAAGAGGCTCACAGATGATATACTAGAACCAGTGAGTCAGAAATTACTACTACGGAGAATATTTTGTGACTTGGTGAAGGCTTTCGATTGTGTAAACGTAGATATTCCCAGGACAATGTTAAAATACTCTATAACTAAAAAAAAAACGTCGCACCACGAAGAAATTATGCAAATTGATCACAAATTCATATTCATACAGTACCGACGAAAAATGGAAGGCCGCCCGCGGTGGTCTCGCGGTTCTAGGCGCGCAGTCCGGAACCGTGCGACTGCTACGGTCGCAGGTTCGAATCCTGCCTCGGGCATGGATGTGTGTGATGTCCTTAGGTTAGTTAGGTTTAAGTAGTTTTAAGTTCTAGGGGACTGATGACCACAGCTGTTAAGTCCCATAGTGCCATTTGAAAAATGGAAAATTGGAAACTTTGGCGGTCGATGGATGCGTGAGTGACTCTGCAGCGCAATTTCACCGCGCAGCTGGTAAGAGTAGTAGACAGGGGACATGTCGATAGCTCGTCATAAAGTCTTTACTAATTTCATTGCGTGTACTCAGTTGCACAGTAACCATACGCTGCATATAGGCGTGTGGACAATATACGCAGATGTCGGCTTTTGAGAGGAACGTATAGTTGGGCTCTAAGAAACCGGTCGGAGTAATCGGCAAATCGCTCGACACTTGAATAGGAGCGATGCCACTATTCGACGATGTTGCCAGGAATGGATGAACCATGGCCGAACATAGCGTCAAGAAGGACGCTGTCAACCTAGAGAGACGACAGAAATTGAGGATCGAGCAATCGTCAGAGCGGCACGCAGAGCCCCGGATTGATCATTATCTTAGACCCGTCGTGTAATTGACACTTCAGTGACCACAAGGATCATTAATAGGCGACTCACGGAAAAGGGGCTGAGCTGAATGTGCCCCTTGCGCCGACTACCATTGGTTTCTCTACACCAGCAAGCCCGTTTGCAGTGGTGTGGGGTACATTCGGCCTGTAATCTCTTTGACTGGACTATAATATTGTCTTCAGTGACGAGCTCCGCTCCGAATGGAGCGCAGACGACCAGGCGGAGGCGTGTCTCAAGGCGCCTCGGAGAGCGCCGGGAAACCAGCGTGACTGTCGTCCGCCATACTGTTCGACGAACAGGATGGTGGTCTCGGGTGGCATTTCATTTCACAGCAGCTGTCTGCGGTATCCTTACAATACAGCGACACGCCCGCGATATGCTACGCCCCTTTCGGTTGCCCTTCATCGCAAGCTGTCAAGGGCTTACATTTCAGAAAGATAATGCCTGTCCGCATACACCAATAATTTCTACTGCTTGCCTTCGTACTTGCCAGAAGCTGCCTTGGCCAGCAAGATCGACGGATCACTCCCCAGCTGTGGGCCCTCCAACAACGCGGGATTTCGACGATCTGACGGGCAAGCTGAACAGAATTTCGCACGATAACCCTCAGGAAGACACCGAACAATTCTATCAATCAATGTCAAGCCGCATTACCGCTTGCACAAAAAACAGAGGTGGACCAACACGTTAATGAAATGTTAAATTTGTGAAGCTTCTTCCTCAACTGAATCATTCAATTTTTCTGAAATTGTAATCATTTGTACGTCGGTGCCTGCCGGTGTGGCCGAGCGGTTCTAAGCGCTTCAGTCTGGAACCGCGCGACCGCTACGGTCGCAAGTTCGAATCATGCCTCGGGCATGGATGTGTGTGATGTCCTTCGGTTAGGTAGGTTTAAGTAGTTCAAAGTTCTAGGGGGCTAATGACCTCAGATGTTAAGTCCCATAGTGCTCAGAGCCATTTGAACCATTTTGTATGTCTGTACATGTACATCACATCTACCAAATCCGCCCTGTTTAGATAATTTCTTCGTGCTGCGTCGGTTTTTGTGTGTTAGGGCGTACTGTAGAATAGTAGGCACACCAAGTTCATGTCTTTTATCTTATCTGAACGACAGAAAGGAATCACACAACAACAGACACTCTGTGTTTGAATCAATCAAAGACAATGTACGACAAGGTTCTGTTTTAGGTCCTCTGTTGTTGCCTACGTACATAAATGATCTTCCACTTGCAGTTTCAGAAGACACAAATTTTCTCATTATTTCTGGTAATACAGTTAAAAGAAGAAAAAAGTATTACAAGTCCTCTTACTTAAAAGGTAGCTGATCAAACATTCGATAACATCAGCAGATGGTTCAAGGCAAATGGATCCTTACTGAATTTTGACAAGACTCAGTAGACACAGTCCAGTACGTGTCGTAGAAGTCCACATTCTTTAAAAATACGTTCCTCAAACAAGAAAATACAGGAAAAAGAAAGTGTTAGGCTTTCGGGACTACAGATAGGCGACTACTTTAAGTGGAAATTTCACTGCCTAACATTAATGGCCGCGCGGGGTAGCCGTGCGGCCTAGGGCGTCTTGTCATGGTTCGCGCGGCTCCCCCCGTCGGAGGTTCGAGTCGTTCCTCGGGCATGGGGTGTGTGTTGTCTTAAGTTAGTTTAAGTTAAGTAGTGCGTAAGCCTAGAGACCGGTGACCTCAGGAGTTTGGTCCCATAGTCCTTACCACAAATTTCCAATTTCCTACATTTATGACTCGCCTTACTGCACCTACGTTTTCAGCACTCGTCATTACTGCTGTGGGTGATCTAAAAATGAAGAAACTAGTTTATTCTGCAAATTTCCATTCACTAATGAGTTTATAACCCTTTTCTGGGAAACCCAACCTACAGGGACAGTATTTTTAGATACGGAAGAATGTTATAGGAATTATATTTTGTGTTAATAATAGAATATATTCATTACTGCCCAGTGCCATTACCCGTATTCCCTTTTTCTCAAAAAATAGCGAAAAGCGTGACTATAAGACTAAGAAAAGACCCTTGCAAGCAGTTTTTCAGCTAATCAGCAGAATTAGCACAGTAATACATTGGTCTTTCGTAATGTTCCGCAATTTCACTGTACTGCACTTAATAAAAATTAAATGTACATATTTGACTTCTTTTTAAATCCCAGAATCCACTCTCCGTGGGACCTATGAAATACGGTCAATGTAACGTAATGGCGACATGAGAATGTAACGCTCAAATTGCTGTTAGTGTCTCAAAAGAGGTCTCCGACTCTGGAAAAAGCTATCGATGAATAACTAGCAAAAATACAACAGAGCAAACGAAGGAGCAAAGGGAAGAGCTGTGTTCGCCATTTTAGTCTTCTCGGTGTATTCTGTTGGCGCCTCACGCGGCCGTGTTGCTGGAGACGGGGCGTGCGGATTCGGGGCGGCTGCTTAGTTATTCCGGCCTCGGCATGTAACGGATCCAGCGGGCTGGCTCGTGTTCACTGTTAAGTGCTTCGTTATTTTTCGCGCAATAATTCCTGCTCAGTTGACTCCCTTTCCCACCGTCACTTAGCAAACATTTATATGCGTGGTCGTAAAGGTACGCGGTCCTTCTCTAAAGCTCCAGAAGTCATTCGGAAATACTCGCTCTCTTCCTCCACCATTTTCACAGTCAACCCAACTTCCGTTGCAATATTTTTTTTAATTTTCAGTGCTATGTTTTTAGCACTTGATTTGTAGCCTAGTGGTTACAATCATGCGATCGTTTCTCCTGTAACATTTCAAAATTTCGCAGTCTGTGATGGGATCTCTACTTGCTCGGGGCACTTTGACCAAAGTCAGCGCTGTATTAGCTTCTGTGAAAAATAGTGCCTTCAGTGAGAGTTCTTCATGTGTTCATTAGTTCTGTAGCCGCTGCCGAACACACATATCGTCGTGGAACACAAACTTCCGATACTGTTTTGTGTCCTTACGAAACCTGTGTGGGAAAATATACTCGCGTTCATAACGTGAGGCACGGTGATAGTGCGTACGGCAGATGGTATCCTGGCACTACTGTGACGCATACACTGTGATCAAAAGTATCCGGACACCCCACAAACATACATTTTTCATATTAGGTGCATTGTGCTGCCACCTGCTGCCAGGTACTCCATATCAGCGACCTTAGTAGTCATTACACATCATGAGAGAGCAGAATGGGACGCCCGCGGAACTCACGGACTTCGAACGTGGTCAGGTGATTGGGTGTCACTTGTGTCATACGTCTGTACGCTAGATTTAAACACTCCTAAACATCCCTAGGTCCACTGTTTCCAATGCGATAGTGGAGTGAAAACGGGAAGGGACACGTACAGCACAAAAGTGCGGAGGCCGACATCGTCTTTTGACTGACAGAGACCGCCGACAGTTGGAGAGGGTCGTAACGCGTAATAGGCAGACATCTATCCAAACCACCACACAGGAATTCCAAACTGCATCAGGATCCACTGCAAGTACTACGACAGTTAGGTGGGAGGTGACAAAATTTGGATTTCATTGTCGAGTGGCTGCTCATAAGCCACACATCACTCGGTAAATGCCAAACGGCGTCACGCTTGGTGTAAGGAGCGTAATCATTGGACGATTGAACAGTGGAAAAATATTGACAATCTGAGCACCCGTCTTAGGTTGTTTGCAGATGACGCTGTCGTTTATCGACTAGTAAACTGATCAGAAGATCAAAACAAATAGTAAAACGATTTAGAAAAGTTATTTGTATCATGCGAAAAATTGCATTTGACCTTAAATAAAGACAAGTTTGAGGTCATCCACATGAAAGCTAAAAGGAATCCGTTAAACTTCGGCTACACGATAAATTAGTCAAATCTAAAAGCCGTAAATTCAACTAAATACCTAGGAATTACAATTACGATTAACTTAAATTGCAAACAACACAGAGAAAATGTTGGGGGGAAGGCGAACCAAAGACTGCGTCTTAATAAGAAAACTCTTAGAAAATATAAGAGATATGCCAAAGAGAGTCCCTACACTGCGCTTATCCGACCTCTTTTGGAATACTGTTGCGCGGTTTGGGATCCTTACCAGATAGAATGAACGGAGCACATCGAGAAAGTTCAAAGAAGAGGAGCACGTTTTGTCTTATCGAGAAATAGGGGAGAGTGTCACTGACAAGATGCAGGATTTGGGGTGGACATCATTAAAACAAAGGCGTTTCTCGTTACGACGGGATCTTCTCACTAAATGTCAATCAAAAACTCTCTCCTCCGACTGCGAAAATATTTTGTTGACGCCGACCTTCACAGGGAGAAACGATTATCACAATAAAATAACGGAAACAAAATCTCGCACGGGAAGATGTAGGTGTTCGTTTCTTCCGCGCGTCGTTCGAGAGTGGACTAATAGAGATTTATCGTGAAGGTCGTGTGAGGCGAGGCGACTTCCATTAATCGTCGCCCACAGACTGGGGCTGAGCTGGTGCTGATGGTTCGCTGTCGATTTATCATGGAGATTCTCCTTAACCCACAGCTGAAGACTGGCGATATCGTCTCTCGTAAAGGTAGCCTCTTCAGTGAAACAACGGATGACCGAAATCCCAGCACGGCGGTGGCCTGTGCGTCGAACCAGCGAAGGCAAGTGCATAGCTAACAAGGCCTACACGGGTTGAAAACGCGGTCCACAGTGAGGCGATAGGATATGCGACATGATCAGTTTGCAGTAAAGGTCGCGCGACGCGGTGCTTATCGCCGCGACACCCGCGATCTCGCTAGGGCGGTACGATGTGCGACAGGACAGCAACGCGAGTCAGTGACGCAAAGCGCGGCGCGTGGTCGTAGCGCCGAATTGGCGCTTCGTAGGTCATCGCGGCCAGATGCAAAAATGTATCACGCATTTACTCGAGACTGGAGTGAGGTACGGCTTTCCTTCCAGCGTTGAAAACAATTTGAATATGTTATCTACATTTCTTACGCATCAATGTGTGCCGTAAAATGCACCAACCGTAATCTGGCCAACGACCACATTTTTCACTGCAAACTTTTCAAAACGTGCAACGTGCTGTACTTTACTATGAAGTACATTAGAGTGTATATAATCTGAAACTTCGCTAGTCCGACACGTCCAGTAGTCCGACAGCTAGCCGACATCACGTGACGTGGCCGGGCGGGGTCACTTCAAGTAAAGAGTTTAGTAAACGATATGTAGTCAGCTACCAGTTTCTGATTATTGCATACATTGTGCGATTGAATTAGTACCTTCTTTCACTTGACTGTGATAGTCTTAGTGAGTGTTTCGTCTCTTTCGTTCACTATGTCTCAACCAGGTAGTGAAAAACATAAACACCTTGACTTTGGTTGAAAAATCAGAAATTATTAAAAAATTAAACGAAGGAGAAAAAACATCGATTTAGCTTCAATTTATGGTGCAGAGCATGTTACCATTTACGACGTTAAAATCGTGATAATATTGAGGGATTTGTCCACAATTTGAACTGCAAAAGCAGTGGCAGGAATGTGATAAAAACCTGTGAGTACACATAAACTGAAGACGCTTTGTACACATAGTTTTTTCAGGAATGCAGTAAACATACTAGAATTTCAGGAGATCTTATCAATGAAAAATCGAGATTTTTCTATAATGAAATGATGTAAACATGGTTTCCCCGCAAGTGCCGGATGGCTTGATAAGTTTAAAAATGGACAAAGTATCCGCTTGCTAACCACAATAGTAAATAAACTCTCCTGTGACTTCGAAGTTGTAGAGCCGTAGAAACAAAAATTCAAGAAAACTTTAGAAAAGTTAAATGTTTTTTCTGATCAGGTTTACAACCTGAACGAAAGCAGATTCTTCTAGAGACTTTTGCCCAGCGAAACATTCGTCCACAAAGCAGACGTAGTAGGGTACGGTGTCCTCTGCGCAATTTTTATATCAAAATGATATAAAAATTCATTAAATTGATCAATTAATCACCCCGCACTCGCCCAACCCCACCTCCTTCCACACCTCCGCCCAATCCCGACCACCCACAATGCCGCCCCCAGATGAAATCACGTGTTTTTCTCACACTGCATGTGGGCTCCAGCCCCTCCCCTTCCCCCACCCCCAACCTACACTATTGGTGGAAATTTTGAATTTTGATCTAAATTTCGAATTTTGGTGGGAATTTCGAATTTTAGCGGGAATTTCTTTGTCCCAGGACTGCGCTAACATCCCATCTCACCCTCCATCCAAGAATTGGTGGGAAATTAAAATTGGCGATTCCCTTTCCGAAACTCGAAACCTGGTCTTCCAGGTTGGAAAGCCCAACAACTACACCACCAGAGGCCTTGGAACTGACAGGAAATTAAATAGGCGGTACCATTTCTGGGACTCGAACCGTGGTACTCCTGGCCAGAAAGCCCAAGTGCACCCCCCAAACACCTAGAAACTGTTCAGATGCAGGAGAGGAAGGTTAGGTTAGTGTACTTTATTTATTTTGGTCGGGAAATTGACGCAAGATCGGTAAAATTACGTAATTAATCATAAAGATCGGGCCTAATTACACAAACATATGCATAGCGCTACACAAGGACGGCATAAAATCGCAAAACAACTCAAAAACTGATGATGCCATATAACTGGTGTTATCATGCTGGGGAAAAAATTCGCAATACCACTCTAAACTAGTGACTGACATACTTAAAATTTACCCCAAACCTACAATCTGGTGGGGAAAAGGTAGTGGTGTGAGGTACTATCTTTATTCTTTTAGATGGCAAATATATTCAACTGATGAGGTGTTGGTGTTCGACAGAGAGAAGTTTAAAAAGTCTGTTACCAGTAAGCATACAGTATCTCTCATCGTTTGACTTTAGAGCCACCTACTCAAAAGCTACTGTACAGCCCAGGTAATCAAAGACAACACACGTTCTCACAACTGATGGAAAAAATGCGTCACAGCTCTAATTACACTTCGAAAATGTCATGAAAAAAACCAAGAAAAGATAACCAGCACTTGTAATGAACGGATCATAATGCAACACACGTACTGGGGAAAATCGTCGTCCTAAAAGACTGCAGAGGGGGCGGTAGTTGGACGTGCGTTCTCGTCAATTTAGAATCAAAACTGCCAAAAACTGAGGCCCTCTCACCTCCCTCATGCCTTCCCCTCACCCCCTGCCTCCATCCATCCATCCATCTATGGGGAGGACAAATACTTCTTAATGGCCAGATGCTCTGCAGAGCATCTCGCTCTCCCGTTGACCACCCTATGCTGTTTTTCTGCCGGCCTGTCTACAGCCGCAGGCCCCATCATCCGCACCACAGTCAAGTCACTCGCGATACGCGGCATGCCTTGAGGTGACAGTGCTAGACAGCACAAAAAGGAAATTCACCGCCATAAACCCACCCATCCAGAGAATGGTCCAGATGGTCCGCAGCACTCAGCTTTCCACCATCAAGGCACTGCCTTATGGCGATGCTCCTACGCGAACACAATAGCATGTATAGTCAACTAAGTAATGGGAGATAAAAGGACAGCCGCCTCAACTGCAACCTGTTCGTCTAAAGTTGTAATTTTATGTATGTAACTATTATATGTTTGAAATAACTTCCGGGAATTCAGCCAGGTAACACTTTCAGCTACCGCCGATATTTCGGCGGGAGAACACCCCGCCACTTTCACGTCCAGCCATTGGGACAGTGTTATTAGGGAGGCAGTTGAGATTAAATTAGCGAGCAACCTCGTTAACAGGGATGGAGGTTTCTGTTTAAACTCTGTTTGGAATCCGGCTCTCTCCCTTGTCAAAAAACAGAGGGACAGAGTCAATGCTACCTCACCTGCGAATTCATAGTCTCATTATCGATAGCTCTGACTTTGGTCATCTTTGGTGGCGCTAGTGTTCAGTGTGTGTGTTATCTTTCCTGCTTCAGTCCGAGAACCGAGGTTTTAAATTTGCATGTACGCCGCCTGTCCGTTGCAGTTTGCCTTGAAAATGGCGGGGTGTTCTCCCGCCGAAATATCGGCGGTCGCTGAAAGTGTTACCTGGCTGAATTCCCGGAAGTGTGTTTAAATAATGAAACTTTATAAAATATGCCTGTTTATAAAAGAGAAATTGTTTGTAGAAAACTGGTTCATTCTTAGGGAAGTTGTATTATAAGGAAGGAAAAGGTGTAGGGAACCCCCTCCGCCACGGAAGGGGCTTTACGAGTGGGAAACGATGGATCTGGCGGGCAAGGTGGGCGGCAAGAGAGAGAGCACACACTACTCAGTCAGTGGCCAGTAGTTGTACAGTCAGCACCGCGGGTGCCAAATGAGGCATTCAGAAACCGATTTATGATGGAATGGCCTCGGATGTGGTTTCGGCTGTAAAATGGTGCTCTCGCATTTTGAAATGGCTCTAAAATGATTAATACGTCGCCAAGAAGATTTGAATAGGGCGTGAAACCGCCAGAGGTGAGACCAAATAGCCGCCACATGCTTACCACCACTATCGCGCCACTGCTTCACCAACTTTGGAAATCAAATATGTATATCAGTATGAACCAGTATGCTTGTGTGTGAGTGTTTTTCAAAAATAATTACAGTGATAAAAATTCGTGTTTGAACTCTGAATCTGTCCTGTTCATGAAACCAAGCAGGGTCCTGTCCTAAACGTGCTAAAGACCGATTATCCTGCTTATGAAGAACCACTAATTTGTTTCTATTTTAATGTGCCTAAGTTTCAGTGTTAAAGCATATAAATGTTGCTAGTTAAATTACGTGTTTCAGAGGCAAGGAGAGAGGCATATAATTTGGAACTTAAAAAAAAACTTTATTTTGCTTTGAATTGTTTCTTCTTCGAATGTGCCAATGTTTTAGTGCTAAAGGGCATAAACGTCGTTAGTTAAAATCACTTGCTTCACAAGTAATGAAAGAGGCACACAATTTTGAACCTACTTGAAAATTAATTTTACCTTTATATCTGAAGTTAATTAAGAATATTGTGAGTGTAAATTGCTATAAAGCATTGAAAGATAAATAACCTCAAGTGGGGTTGGAAATCAGTATTAGTGTGATGCAAATTCTTTATGAAATGTGTGCATAGTTTGCTTATAAAGGAAGTGACTGTTTATGCATCCCCACTTTAATCTTTTCTAGTATGAGAAAGTTAATCTAAATAGTAGTTTTTGCAAATGAAATATGAAACATTTCCACAGCCGAGTGAATATAAAAAGTATATGTACAGTGTCATTTCATTGTATTAGTGATGTTTGGGTGTTAGTTAAATCAGGACTCTGTTCCGGTTCAAATTGGGTCTTGTGACGCCTTTGATACAATTTGGTACTGAATCGGTTAATGGTTGAGATGATAATTATTATTAATAGATGCATAAGGCCATTTGTCTTTCTGTGATGGCCAATTAGACGAATGATAACTACTGCTATCTGGTGTTCAGTTTGTTTGGTAGTTGTGTGTGTTCATTGCACTTTACAAAGAAAGAAGTATCGAAAGTTTCCTTTCGTAAAATTATACTTAAATTCTTTGAACTTAATATTCTAAATTATTATGACTAATTAGGCTGGTGACCGTATATTCAGTCTTTTACTTGAGTTTAATTACTTTCTTAACTTCCAAAAATAAAGTCTTCCAGTTTTTCTACTAACTGCAATTTGTACGAAATCATAGTTCAATACCCTCTGTCCCCTAGATCAACATGGTCAAACTATGCAAAATTCCTCCCAGAGGGTACCGCTATTTGCAGTGAAGTGTTACACTTAACGCGGAATAGTAGAGCATGCTTTATATGCATTATACTTGGTTTCCCTGTGACAGGACTTGAAGTTCGGTTAACAGGGAACTTAAAGGTTATATACGACTTGCAGCTGTTGTGGTAGTGGATGTCTCGGTGTTCCATTTCGAAAAACATTGTTCCTTCATTTTGCAATGATGTACATGATTACTGTTCCGGTGTTGACCATCGCCAGAAAGTGCTGTTCACAACACGTATGGAGTAGTGCAAATAAAGAGGTACTGTCACCTTATTGGTGAAAAATAAAAACATGTGGAGGGCATCGCAGCATATGAAAATAGGACCAGTCTGTTGAATTGAGAAACACTACCAAACAACTGTATGGAGGCGACGACCTCTACATTTAATCCCATGCTCCACAGCAACAAGTGGTAGATATCCGGTGCTCCGCCAAGTCTCCCTCCATGTCAGCCGAGTGGTGTCAGTCAATCATTACGCGGTAATCGTCAGCCAGTGGACGGTCGGGATGAGAAAGGCACTGTTGATATGGAACTATGTACTGTAATACACACAGCTGTTGATAGAAGTCAGAAAGAGCTATATCTGCCACATTCTGCAACCCGTGTAGAAACAGAGTGAGCTGGGTTAATGCTGTAGGACCATGATGATGCATTCTAGACAGAGGAACATGTCGCTGTAGTTCATTTAATCATTTTTTCCATCATTGTGTCGTGATGCATCAGTTGTGTGACATAACCTGCATTAAAGTCGCATACAACTGCACGTTCTGTGTGTGACTTAGAACACTGTCTACTTGCGATCGTTAACACTAAACCTCTCGGTCTTCATTGGACTTCCATCCTGTTTCGACACATTCCTCAAGACGAACGAAGATTTATGCGACGTACTCCATCCCCCTGCTGCATCTTGGGCACAAAATCGAGTCGTCAGTTTCATAACTGCGGAGATTCTAAATTAGCGACAGGCGTTTGTGAGGTACAACAATCTCCGTGTATACATCTGCTTGATAGATGTTCTGTTTACGGGGTTGGTGGCGGTATTACGTGTAATTTCACATGTCAAACACCGCTGCTATGCGTTTGTCTCTCTCTTTGTAAGAGGCATTCTCCGTTACTAAGAATAATTTTATATAGGACTGATGCGAGCATGGTATAATTTCTTAACCGTGATCAGATGTGTAACAGTTGTGGTTACTAAATGTGACACTTCTGTCACTCAATGTAACTGGGTTTTCTCTTTTGATGCTGTCGATTGTCAGGATGAGCATTCTCAAGCATTCTGTCAGGGTGAAAATATTAAATAAATAAACTTTTCTCTCTTACAAAATGTGGGCAGGGTGGGTTCTTCCTTGGCTCGGGTATGAGGTCGAATGAAACATCATTTTTACATAAAATAACTTTTATTGAAAGTTTCGTACAACTGTTATCTTACTGGACGTTCTGGTTCGGAGAGCGGCAGCCGTGTCGTTTGCGTAGCCTTCTGCTGCGGCAGCGGCGGCGGCGGCGGCGGCGGCGTCTGATTACGCGTAGCGGTGTGTATCTCGTGTCGCCGTCTCGCCCAGCTGACCGGAGACGCGCAGCGCGAGGTGGCCTGTTTAATTATTGCGAGCGACGTCGTGCATCTGGTGGTGATACCTTGAATGTGGCGTCCCAGTGTTTCTCTTCTCTAAGCGGCCGCGTGTGTTGTGCGTCGTCCAGCAGAGCGGCGCGGCGGGGGAAGGCCAGTGTCCCGGACTCGAACCACGGACTCCCGCTTGCCAGTCTTCGGCTGTCAGGTCTTTATCCCAGCTCACAGGTGACTGCTGAAGTGAGGCCGTCTCCTTCCCGTCCTCACGAGTCACCCGGGTATGTAAAATCAGACTTCAAAATACCTTTTAACTTCTTCTTCTGGTACTGAGGCTGCTGCTTGCTATTCTATTACAGCGGCGGACTCGGTGCGTCTGTGCATGATGTAGTCTCTTCTTGCGTGACGATCTTTAGCACCGAAACTAACTTAAAACAACTGCTACGCTTCTTCTTCGTCTTCTTCGTCGCTCGTCTCCGTCTTCGTCTCCGTCTTCGCCTTCGTCTTCCTCTCGTCTTCATCTACATCTTCATCTACATCTGTCGGGCCCACTGCGTCTCGCGTATTTATTCACTTCAGTTTATTGGAGGTGAACGACTTCACGGCCATTGCCTCTTCTGTCACGTTGAAAAGATTCTCGAAGATTCTTCTTAACGTCGGTCATTGGCTCTTGGAATGTAGGCGAGGGGCCTTTGCTCACATACGACAACTGAGAAACACGTGAGCCGGTCATTGCCTCTTCTGTCACGTTGAAAAGCTTCTCGAAGAATCTTCTTAACGTCGGTCATTGGCTCTTGGGATGTAGGTGAGGGCCTTTGCTCACATGCGGCAACTGAGAAACACGTGAGCCGGTCGGGCGATGCCCTGACGGCTGAATCGACAGCGCCCGCTTATGTGGAACTTGCTGACTTCACGGTCATTGTCTCTGCTGTTCCGCTGTTCGGCTCGCTGAATGCCAGTATGTAACTCTCTAACTAAACCAAGTTTTCCATTTATATTCTAATTTCTAGTTCACTTTGATTTCACTAATTTATTTACTTAAGTACCACTCAACATTCCTCCACCCTTCGGAGAAATTCGCCCTCGAATTTACTACTCAACATTCCTCCACTCTTCACACGGAAAAAATACAAGCACTGAAAACTCTCGACTTACACATGCGTCACATTAAGTATGTTGAAAATACTGTATCACTTTATAAAAGCCCTGTGCGCTCATGAATCACATAGTTTACACATAAATGGTTATAATAAGTGTAACAAATCTTGATGAGAATGAATAAACAGAAATAGATTTTTCACTTAGAAAATTACATAGCAACAGCTGTTTAATCTACGCTATACTAATGCAAGAATATCTATTCTACAGTATTGTTTATTTTAACAAGAGACTGTTTAATGAAGAATGAAGTACAATAAACAAAATTAATACACTAATGCTCAAAAGTAACTACTGAAGTACACCAGTTAAGAGTGTGGTATCCAATTAACAGGGATTTGATGAAGTGGTATATTGTTATTTGGCTTATTTTTTCGTCTTAAATAAAAGAAAACTGTACAAAGCAGAAACACCAACACAAAGGTTCCAGATATACCCGTTCCTAGCATTATAATTTTAGTTTTGTGTTCACCTTTTAATTTTAAAACATGTTGCATTATAATATTGGCATCAATTTTGTCTTGCTGTGAGTTTATGAACGTATCTAATGACTTCAGAAGGGAACTATCAAGGGAGTCATTGAGGTAGGACAGGTTTTGTGCAGGAAATGCTTGCATGGCGTTTTCTGGCCAATAAATTAGAGGGAAGGATGAATTAACATTAGTTGTACCAGTGATTGTTGCGGGTAAATGAAAATTCGCTCCTGAGATGGAACATAACGTGCCGTTAATTATTAGCCCGCTTCCATGAAGTTCAAAATGTTGTAATGTTGTAGCCACACCGTTTTCGTAACATTGTGCAAAAATATCAGTTGGCTTACTGACCGCATACAACCAGTGATTTTCGACTTGCTCGAAAAAACATGATGTGGAAGTTAATATATCGCGTGGGCAATTGATGGCGTCAGATTGTTCGAAAAATAATTGAGATTCACAACTAGTGGCATGTAATTGGATTGCGCGAGATGGACATATAATAACTTGTTCGGATGTGCAACTATTTAATTCAGAAGTTGTCATTACCGTGCTCGTATTGCTTGTTTGGGAGATTAAAAATACTTGGTGTGTTCTGAACTGTACAAATTTATTTATTTTGCCCCATTTTACCGGAAATGAGTGTACTCTATAACAGTCATACATACCCATTTTATCTGTAACCGGGAAAGATATACGAACTCGTATTCTTGCATTATCTGTGTCAACTAGTACTGTAGCTAAGTGGTAATACTGTGGTAAATGTTTCTTATCCGCAGGAAATATTAACTTTAGTGAATCTGGCAATTGTTTTTCAATTTTAGCTAATAATGAGATGAATGTAACCGGCGATAGTAACGTGGGTGACAAATGTCCCTGTACTGCATAGTGGATGGCTTCCTTTAATTCCTCCGCTGCTAGCCGTGCATCTGTCACTTGATCAGTGAGTAGCCGAAGCGATCTTACTACTGCAAGTTTCTTATCCACAATATCGAGCCTTGTTTGTATGACTTTTAGGTCTTTATTCAGTGTAGCAGTAGTAGCTTGAAGATAATCGTTTAATTCTTGGGTGAGGTTCCTGATGACCTTGGTATTAGTAAAAACTGTTTGCTCCAATCCGTTTAATCTTGTCGTGTGCCATTCTATAGTACCTTTATTTAATTCCGCGGTACTCTCTATGTTCTGTAATGAATTATTTAGCTGAGTAATATCTTCGTTATCCGCTGTACCGAAAATGGTCTTTAGTAGTTTACCGCCTGCGTCCACCCATCCACGTTTAGCTCGTTTAACGGTCTGCGGAAGTATATCTTGTAACTGACGCAACTGTTCTCTCAACTGTTCGTATGAGTAGTGTAATGTTTTAAATTCACTGGATATTTCTTCAAAAATCTCTGGTGAACTTGCCCTTTCATGTAGCGTATCAAATTCTAATTCAAGGTTCTTAAGTTCATTACGTAAGGCCCATAAATTATACTCTAATGAAATAGTCCACTTGTGATTGGTCAAAATTACAGTACCCTGTTTTACAAAAATTACACCACTCATCAACTGGTTGATCTGTAATCCGTTGCTCGTATTAGTCAATAATGCAATTATGATGAGCAGTACAGTCACAATGTAGTTGTCCATTATGCTAGAGGCGTTACCTGAAAAAGCAAACAACATGGTTATGGACCTACCAACCTAGTAAAAACAAAAATAAAGAAAAGAAGGAATACATTGTTAACTACAAGATCTACATGTTTCTACGTTCAACTTTTTTTTTCTTAAAAAATAAACCATTATCATTTATTAATTATTTACATATGTATACTATCCACAGTCTACTGCGATTCCACTAGGACATTCGCAGTCTTGGTCGAAGATTGTACTCGTATGGTGGCATGTCTGTATGTTGTGCTGGCGTGGCCACTCTTTTTCCTCTTCGTGAACTTCCTCCACCCTTCGGAAAAGCAGACACTACTGTTGAAGGAATTACATCTGGAGCGCCCTTAAAAGGTTTTAAACGACTTACATGCACAACAGTAGTTCTGGTGGGCAGTTGCAATTTAACGTTGACTGGTGACGTGATCTCAATAATTTGATAAGGACCTCTGTAGTTTGTTACAAATTTCTTTGTTTTTCCTTTCGCAACGTATGGAGCTGAAAGCATAACCCACTGACCGATTTTGTAATTTGGATATTTAGCTTGGGCATTACCTAATCTTTCCTGTCGTTCCAAAGCCTTTGTATTAGATTTTTGAACCTTTTTCCATACATCTTTCATCATTCGACTGAAATCTCTTACTGTTTCTCCGACTTTTCCGTTTTTCTGCCTGATTACATCAAAAGGGGACGGCATTTTTCTCCCATAAACCACTTCATAAGGTGACATGCCAGTTGCTTCATGCGTTTTGGCGTTGTATACCGACACGATTATTGGTAAATACGTATCCCAATTAGAATGTTGTTCGTTAATATAATAACTAAGCATCTTGCCAATTGTCCGATGAACTCTTTCTGTGCGTCCGTTGCACTGAGGGTGTAACGGAGTTGTGCGTAATTTGCGTATTTTTAGTAAGTGGCATAGCTGTTTCATTAGTTCAGACATAAAATTAGATCCCTGATCTGTGATAATAGCTTCAGGTACGCCAAATTTAAGTATCCAGTTGTTAACTAAAGCTTGGGCAACTGTATTTGCTTGCTGATCTGGGAGACTCACCATAGCTAGATAGCGTGAAAAGTGATCTATAATTGTAAGAACATACTTATTACCAGCAGGTGTTTTATGAAATGGCCCGTAGAGATCCACTCCGCAGATTTGAAATGGACATGAAGCCTCGGGGAGCCTCTGTAAGGGTATTTTTGAACGAGAAAGTTCAGCTCGTTGTGCGCACGCAATGCAATTGCGAACGTACTGCGCAACATCCTGCTTTCTGGTTTGCCACCAAAATCGCTCTGCTACACGTCTTTCGGTTGTCCGTTGTCCACCGTGTCCTGCAAGGATATGATCGTGGGCCTCTACCATTATTTCTTGTCTAAGGTGTTGGGGAACAACAATTCGCGGTCCAAGTTTTGTTTTACGGCATAATACACCATCTTCAAAGCAAAATTGTTTTTGAGATGCATATTTTTTGCATTCTGTATCCTCATCTTGTGCCTTTCTCCAGTCCTCAGTATCTCGGCCTGTTGCTTCCAAAAGTGCTATTTTCCGACTTAGACAATCTGCATTCGTGTGTTTTTTGCCTGGTTTGTGGATAACTTCGAAATCCATTTCGGAAAGACATAGGGCCCAACGCGTGAGACGACTAGATGGATCCTTTAACCCAAGCAACCATTTTAAAGCTGCGTGGTCGGTAATAACCTTGAATTTCCTACCATACAAGTAGCATTTAAAGTATTTGATGCCATAAATAACACTTAACAATTCTTTCTCTGTTGTGGAATAATTTCTTTCTGCTGTTGTTAGTTGTCTCGAAGCGTAGGCTATGGGGTGTTCCGCGCCATTAATATTCTGACTCAAAACAACTCCTACTGAATGACCACTTGCGTCACAGGATAAAATAAATTCTTTATTATAATCTGGGTAGGCTAATACTGGACTGTGTGTTAACTTATCTTTAAGGGTTTGAAATGCTGATTCACAATCTTCAGACCAATGAAATTTTGCACCCTTTTTCAATAATTGGGTTAAGGGTCGGGCAATTTCAGCAAAATTTTGAACATATTTTCGGTAATACGATGCGAGACCAATGAAACTTTGTACTTCCTTAACGCGTTGTGGTGTTGGGAAGTCCTTAACTGCCGAAATTAATCGAGGATCTGTTCTAATTCCTTTTTCACTAATGACATGCCCTAGGTATGTAACCTCTGTCAATGCAAAACTACATTTTTCCATATTTAATGTTAATTTAGCTTTTCTAAGTCTCTGAAAAACATTACGCAGACGCACAGCATGTTCATTAATGTCTTTGGAGAATACAATAATATCGTCTAGATATACACAACATTGCTGAGTTTTTAGTCCTCGCAATACTCCATCGAGTAGTCTTTGAAAAGTTGCTGGTGCATTTTTCAAACCGAAAGGCATTCTTTTAAATTGCCAGTGGCCTCCAGGGGTAGAAAATGCTGTTTTATGCCTATCTTCAGGTGCAACTTCCAATTGATGATATCCGCTACGTAAATCGATTGTTGAAAAGTATTTACTGTTACCTAAACTGTCAATGATATCTGTAATGTTTGGAAGAGGATAAACATCTGAGATAGTTTGTTTGTTAAGGTGTCTGTAGTCACAACAAAATCTATATCGTTTCGTACCGTCGGGAGACTTCTTTGGAATAATTACAATATTTGAATTATAAGGCGAATCAGAATATTCTATGATTCCATCTTTTAGATGCTGTTCTAAAAATTCATCCAGTACTGGCTGTAAGTGATGCGCAACTCTATAAGGCTTTCTATAAACTGGGGGGCTATTTCCTGTTGGGATCCTATGCTGTGTGATATCTGTTGCTGGCAGTGGACCTTCTGCATTAAATAAATCTTGAAACTCAACTAAAACTGCTTCTATCGTGTCTCTATCCTTTCCTTGCAAATGCTCAATCTTCTGGCGCAATGCGGTTTTATAGGCGTCTGGTTTCTGACCATCATTAATATCTGACCAAATGAAATCTTCTTCTTCAAAAGTACTGACTGTAGCTACTAATATTCCCTTATGCAACTCTTTGTCCTCCACTCCAAAATTGTCAATATGTACCGGTACTTTTCTTTCTCCCTCAACGTCTTGAACCCGTACAACACTTCTACGTACAAAACAATGTGATACATCTAATTCCTCATTTTCCTCTAGTGGCTCTATTAGACATATTGTATCTGTAGGTACCTCGGGGTCAACGGTCATCCAGAGAAGTTTTCCTGAGCCAGATGGTATCTGATCCCGCGAATCAACCTTCAAGGACGTTGCACGCAGTGTAGTTGATTTCGCCTTCCGGTTAGGGAAATCTTGCGGCAGAGGGCCCTTTGCAGCGGTGTCACCTAGCTGAAATACTATTCCGCTAAGTTCTACAGTTTGCTGTCTGAGGTCAATTTTAGCGTGATGTTTATTCAGGAAATCCAACCCTAGGATCGCGTCGTAACCGTCAGTTACCTTTGTTACCACTTCTACATCTTCTTGAAATTGTACACCGTGAATATAGAAAATCAATGATGTACATCCTAATGACTTCACTGTACCTCCTCCTACTCCACTCAATCTATACCTTGGAGGGTCATATTTCTTTTCTCCAATACATTCATTACTCACTATTGATACGTTTGCGCCTGTATCCACCAGTATCCTTACCTCTTTATCCCGTATGGTAGCAGATAACCAGCATTCCGCCTTCACATTCGCCTTAATGGCATGAAATTTTATTGGGAACGCCTGGCGGCGGTTCCGACATTCCCGTTTGAGTTTAACTGATTTCTATTTCCAAAAACTTTCTTAGACCTGCATTCCTTGAATGTGTGACCTATTCTTTGACAATTAGTGCATTGAGGTTGTCTGCAGTTTTTTGCTATATGGCCTTGTCGATCGCACCTAAAACATCGTACTCCTGCTGAAAATACATTTCGCTTCTCCTTGTATCTGGTGGCAATGTCAATTTCTTCAAAAGCTGTCGCCACAGATATAGCTTCTGCTAAATTCTTAGGAAACTCTGCCCTGACACGACGGGACCTTTCAGGAGGTAACCCACGTAAAAATGTATCTAGAGCTCTATCTTCTGCCTCTTGTAAAATAACTTTATTTGCTTCATCACTAGTTGTCAACTGATAGGTGTTAATATTAACTTTTCTAATCCTATCTACAAAGCTTTCTAACGACTCGTTTTGCCTCTGAGTGATAGTGTTTAACTGTTCCCTATAAAATCTACAGCTGTTCTGTTTTTGAAAACGTTTAAGCAATCCTTTCTTCAATTCCTCAAATGTTGGAGCATTCCGTAATTCTTCATGGTATAATACGTGTGCTTTAGCCTCTCCTAGCAATCTTAACTTTGTCATTTGTAAGAGCTGTTCATTTGACCATGATCCTAACTTTGCAGCTGCTACTAAATCAACAAAAAAGGCTGTTATGTCTTCGCCAGGTTTACCTGAAAAAGGAGTTACCAAGGCTGCTGCTGAGGAATCTAGGGTAGGAGGGACTGAACTGGTTTGCCTAACCTCACACAACTGTTTGAATAATGCATTATTATCATTTTTAAGCTGTGCTATTTGATTAACTAAGCTCTGAATAGCTTCATCAGTAGAAACCCCTTGTGGTGCTGACTCTGACTTTGTACGATTTCGTGTCATCATTTTATAAACTGTTAGTTACACAATCTTACCACACTGAATTAAAAAGATGTTTAAAAATTTTCGACAAACTCTTAAAATCATGAGAGAATATACACTTCTAAAGAAAGAAAATATTACGACTGCTATGCAAACCTCTATCCTTTCACACATTAAACAATACTAACTGTGGATCTTTAGTGACTGTCATTCACACCTCATATTGAGCCAAGGGTTTTTTCTCTGACACCAAATGTAACAGTTACTATGGCTTCTGACATCAAATGTAACAGTTGTGGTTACTAAATGTGACACTTCTGTCACTCAATGTAACTGGGTTTTCTCTTTTGATGCTGTCGATTGTCAGGATGAGCATTCTCAAGCATTCTGTCAGGGTGAAAATATTAAATAAATAAACTTTTCTCTCTTACAAAATGTGGGCAGGGTGGGTTCTTCCTTGGCTCGGGTATGAGGTCGAATGAAACATCATTTTT
Organism: Schistocerca cancellata; assembly: GCF_023864275.1. Classification (NCBI taxonomy): domain Eukaryota; kingdom Metazoa; phylum Arthropoda; class Insecta; order Orthoptera; family Acrididae; genus Schistocerca; species Schistocerca cancellata. The sequence goes on along the minus strand of NC_064631.1, from coordinate 596,611,423 downwards.
ACATAAAATAACTTTTATTGAAAGTTTCGTACAACTGTTATCTTACTGGACGTTCTGGTTCGGAGAGCGGCAGCCGTGTCGTTTGCGTAGCCTTCTGCTGCGGCAGCGGCGGCGGCGGCGGCGGCGGCGTCTGATTACGCGTAGCGGTGTGTATCTCGTGTCGCCGTCTCGCCCAGCTGACCGGAGACGCGCAGCGCGAGGTGGCCTGTTTAATTATTGCGAGCGACGTCGTGCATCTGGTGGTGATACCTTGAATGTGGCGTCCCAGTGTTTCTCTTCTCTAAGCGGCCGCGTGTGTTGTGCGTCGTCCAGCAGAGCGGCGCGGCGGGGGAAGGCCAGTGTCCCGGACTCGAACCACGGACTCCCGCTTGCCAGTCTTCGGCTGTCAGGTCTTTATCCCAGCTCACAGGTGACTGCTGAAGTGAGGCCGTCTCCTTCCCGTCCTCACGAGTCACCCGGGTATGTAAAATCAGACTTCAAAATACCTTTTAACTTCTTCTTCTGGTACTGAGGCTGCTGCTTGCTATTCTATTACAGCGGCGGACTCGGTGCGTCTGTGCATGATGTAGTCTCTTCTTGCGTGACGATCTTTAGCACCGAAACTAACTTAAAACAACTGCTACGCTTCTTCTTCGTCTTCTTCGTCGCTCGTCTCCGTCTTCGTCTCCGTCTTCGCCTTCGTCTTCCTCTCGTCTTCATCTACATCTTCATCTACATCTGTCGGGCCCACTGCGTCTCGCGTATTTATTCACTTCAGTTTATTGGAGGTGAACGACTTCACGGCCATTGCCTCTTCTGTCACGTTGAAAAGATTCTCGAAGATTCTTCTTAACGTCGGTCATTGGCTCTTGGAATGTAGGCGAGGGGCCTTTGCTCACATACGACAACTGAGAAACACGTGAGCCGGTCATTGCCTCTTCTGTCACGTTGAAAAGCTTCTCGAAGAATCTTCTTAACGTCGGTCATTGGCTCTTGGGATGTAGGTGAGGGCCTTTGCTCACATGCGGCAACTGAGAAACACGTGAGCCGGTCGGGCGATGCCCTGACGGCTGAATCGACAGCGCCCGCTTATGTGGAACTTGCTGACTTCACGGTCATTGTCTCTGCTGTTCCGCTGTTCGGCTCGCTGAATGCCAGTATGTAACTCTCTAACTAAACCAAGTTTTCCATTTATATTCTAATTTCTAGTTCACTTTGATTTCACTAATTTATTTACTTAAGTACCACTCAACAGATGGAATAGTACGGGGACTATACACCTACGGAAAGCTATATTGTACATGTGTCACAAGGAATCGACGTTTTAAGAAAATAGTTTTTCATTTTACTGTTTATCATCATAGTTTATCGTAGAGAAACCTAACAAGGAGAATGAATGTCATCCTCTGAAAATATATTTCTTACATTGGGATAGTAACATCGTTGCATTCCATACGACTAATAGGTCGAAAACCGCAACAATCTAATATTATAGCGTGTTTTAAGTGCAGAACATTGTAGCCTTAGGAGTGAATGTGTTTATGTTCTCTCTTACCAATACCTTCTTGGTAATAACCCCAGACAATAGAACAATACTTTAAAATTAAGAATATTGTGAGTGTAAATTGCTATAAAGCATTGAAAGATAAATAACCTCAAGTGGGGTTGGAAATCAGTATTAGTGTGATGCAAATTCTTTATTAAATGTGTGTATAGTTTGCTTATAAATGAAGTGACTGTTGATGCTCGCATCAGTCTTATATAAAATTATTGTTAGGAACGGAGAATGCCTCTTACAAAGAAAGAGACAAACGCTCCATCATGCATAAAATCCACCCGTTTCTCGTTCTTAACCGTCTGTTATATCATCACAACTGATTCATATCTACTATATACTGATAAGGGGAGCTAACCTCCTCGACATTCGCGCATCTGGAGAAATCTTGTGCTCTTGGATGGGTGCGGGACAGCAGGTTACAGCCTCGGTTCGCACTGTTTCTACACGAAACATGGAAGGTAGCAGTCCACTTTTGGTCAGCTACAAATTAAATCGCTGTCAGTACTGCAGGGGGCGTTGGTCAAAGACAATGATGAAGATCTTTCGGTCTCTAACTTTATCCAAAGGTTGCGGGAATGCTCTGTGACTCCCATCCACATAGAGAGAGGTCGTAAATTATTCACTATGATCCAAGTGCTAGAGATATGTAGGTCGCTGTCTGGTATACTTTTGTGTGTATGTTCGAGAAATAACAATGAATGTACGTACCGCACAGACATCTATTTACATTCTCGATGGTATTCGTAAAGTAGTGGAGGGGCTGTTTAACGATAATACAGAAATTGGTACGCAGGCTGCCGTGTCATTAGTCGGTGCTGAAATTATGATGGAATTGCTAAAATTGATCGCACTATCAACTACGCTGCATATTATTACAGTACATTGACGGTGTCTTTTCCATACGGTCCACTGGTATGTTTTTGATTACCACATAATGACGAATTGACATCGCTTGTTTGGGATGGAGAAAGAGTCTGGGTGCACGAGGCAACACCTTCCAGGGATGGTTAACACTGAAGCTGTGACGGCGTACGTGGCAACAATATGAGAAATCAGTCAAACGGAACACAGCACCATCACCTATCCCATCACTGTGAATGATGACTTTAAATGTAGAGGTCAATCACCATCAGACAGCAGTTTGAAAACGCTCCACAATGCCTGAAAACTCTTCCAGTTTCCTCATGTTGTCACTGTCTTTTATTTCAATCACCCAGTGTGTGGGTGTGTTGTGGGATCAGCAGCACCAACATGATTTACACCGTGCGATGTCTAGTTTTATGGGGGAGCCAATGGACCAAAACGTGACAATGTCAGTTTAGAATCTGACACAGACGTCAAAGTTGTGGCAGAAAAAAAAATGTATGGCAGTGTACAAAGCGTGTTAAAGCAGAAAAAGCGGTGTATCAAACAATGAAACTGGGATCCTCTCCTGTGACTGATGTCCTGTGGGAGATGGTTCTGGTACAGTACAGGCGATGAAACTTTACACTGGTCTGTATAAGTGACGTCGATCACTGGACACCTGCTCAAATGGATAAGTACCTGTATATTTAATAGGATAGCCGCATATGCTCGATGCCAGCATGTAGACGGTATTCGTTTTCGATATATTGGAAAAGAGGGATGCGGTAAAAATCTATCAGATGAAGTTAGCGGAGCTTTTATAGTTCGTAATTTTTCTCTGTTGGATGGTACAGAACAACGATAATAGAATGTTTGGGTGATAGATGTGAATGGACCCTGAGGGATGCAGATCTGCTTCGGACTGCAGCACCTGTATGATGTTGAGTCTTTAATTTTCCCGATAAGAAACACCACCATAACTGTTGGTACAGTCTTTTATACTATGTCGTGTTGCAGGAGCAGGCTCCGTTTGGAACTGATCTTACACATCGTACACGGGTGGCGGAGCTACGACAACATGTTCCCATTTCCACTGAGTGGTCAAAACACGGTCCTATAGCGTTAACTCAGATCACTCTAGTTTCTACATGGGCTGCAGAATGTGGTAGATACAGCTCTCTCTGACTTCTGGGTAAAACTGATCTCGCTATCAACTGTAGTGTGTTCAAATGGTTCAAATGGCTCTGAGCACTGTGAGACTTAACATCTGAGGTCATCAGTCCGCTAGAACTTAGAAATACTTAAACCTAACCGACCTAAGGACATCACACACATCCACACCCGAGGCAGGATTCTAACCTGCGATCTTAGCGGTCGCGCGGTTCCAGACTGAAGCGCCTAGAACCGCTTGGCCACACCGGCCGGCAACTGCAGTGTGTGTACTACGGTACATCATCCCATATCAACAGTGCCTTTCTGATCCCCACCGTCCACTGGGTACACCGATCATTACCGCGTAATGATTGACTGACACCACTCGGCTGACATGGAGGGAGACTTGGCAGAACACTGGAAATCTGCTACTTTTTGCTGTGGAGCATGGGATTAAATGTGGAGGTCATCACCTCCATACAGTTGTTTAGTAGCGTCCCTCAATGCAATAGATTGGTCCTATTTTCATAAGCTGCGATGCCTTATTTTTCACCAATAAGGTGACAGTACCTCTTCTTTTGTACTACCCCATACGTGTTGTGCTGTAAGAAATTGCTTAATTAATTTTTTTTTCTTTGGAGTTTATATTCTCGCTTTTTATTTACCCTGATGAGATTTTGAGATGATGAAAGCATTTTGCGGTGATCGTTAATTTTCGCAGCAAAATAGTCGAAGTTTTTTTTCCCTGATGTTGCACATGATGGACACGTGTCTACTGATCATTTTTTATTGGTGGTGGCGCACTTCGTTGGACATCACAAAATATTGAGATGCAAATTGTAGCCTGCAGTCGAACAAAAAAACTATAGTGATTTTTCTCATAAAACGAAAAGGAAATGGACTTTAATTATTTTCGTGGAAAGAGAACATTTATTATCGTCGCGCAATAGTATTTTCCTTTTTTTAATACATGCTTGATTATAGATGCACTGACGTCAAATGAAAGTGTTTTCCATCGCAGAACGAGAGTCCTATTGGAGGCAATGGGGGCCTGCCTAGTCTGTGTCAGGTCGCTGCTGCAGGTGCGCTCCCTAAACATTAGGGGCGTCTGTGTCACTATAGTTTAGACGAATAGGTTACAGCTGAGGCGGCTGTCCTTTTATCTCCTATTGTTTAGTTGACTATACGGGCTATTGTGTTTGCGTAGGAGCGCCACCTTAAGGTGGCTGCCAGATGGTGGAAAGCCGAGTGCTGCGGACCATCTGGACCATTCTCTGGATGGGTGGGGCTATGCCGATGAATTTCCCTTTTGTGTTGTCTAGGACTGTCGCCTCAAGGCATGCCATGTACTGCAAGTGACTTGACTGTCTAGGGCCGGGTGGGGCCTGGAGCTGTAGACAGGTCGGCAGAAAAACAGCAAAGGGCAGGCAGTGGGAGAGCGAAAAGCTCTACAGAAGATCTGGCCATTTGAAACAGTATGTCCCCTCCCAGCAGATGGATGGATGGAAGGAGGCAGGGGAGAAGGGGAAGGAGTGAGGCGAGGAGAGAGTGCCGCAGTTTTTGGCAGTTCGTGATTGTACATAGAGGAGAACGCAAGTCCAATTACCGCGCCCTCTGCAATCTTTTAGGACGACGATTTTCCCAAGTACATGTGTTGTATCATGACCTGTTCATTAGGAGTGCTGGTTTTCTTCCTTTTTCACGACATTTTAGTAGTGTAATTAGAACTACGGTGCATTTTTTCCATCAGTTGTGACAGCGTGTATTGTCTACGATTACCTAGGCTGTAGGGTGGGTTTTGAGTATGCTGCTATAACGAGCTCTGACGTCAAACAACGATAGATACTGTATGCTTACTGGAAATTGACTTTTTAAACTTATCTCTGTCGAACCTCAACATCTCGTCAGTTGACCGTGTTTCCTACCAAAAAAATAAAGACAGTACCTTACACCACTACCTTTTTCCCGCCAGCTTGTAGGTGTAGGGTAAAATTTGAGTGTACCAGTCACTAGCTTCGAGTAGTATTGCGAATTTTTTCCCAGCATGATAACACTGTTCTACATCTACATCCATACTCCGCAAGCCACCTGACGGTGTGTGGCGGAGGAAGAATCCCGTAACCCATCGTATTTTTAATACTGAACAACTGAAATAGAAACTTACGAAAGGATTTTCGTTTTGTTCTTCACCTGAGGAATATGAAAACAATTCGCCGCAAATAGTGTACCATATTTTTGTTCCTATCCCCCATTCAGACGCGCTGATACGACACTTCCTGGCAGGCTAAAGCTGTGTGCGGGACCGAGACTCGAACTCGGGAACTTTACCTTTTGCTGGCAAGTGCTGTACCGACTGTCAGTACACAGTTTTAATCCGCAGAAAGCCCCGTATCAGTGCACACTCCATTGCAAAGTGAACAAAAATAGGATACACGACAGTAGCACGCAAACAGCCGACCAGCTTTTCCATTTGCGAGATTCTCGTTCCCAGTTGCCGGGCCACAACAATCTGTTTTTTCTCGATGTCGCATATGTCAGGGGATTTTTCTATCAGCGGTCCGTATCGTCGCTAGAATGTTTTCCGTTCTTCACTATTAGTACATTCTCAGTTAATTCTTCACCAATAAAAGCAATTGTAGACCTTAAAAATTTGCAAATTAATTACATCACTACATGTTTTAAGAGTAGGATAAATCTACATCTACATTTATACTCCGCAAGCCACCCAACGGTGTGTGGCGGAGGGCACTTTACGTGCCACTGTCATTACCTCCCTTTTCTGTTCCAGTCGCGTATGGTTCGCGGGAAGAACGACTGTCTGAAAGCCTCCGTGCGCGCTCTAATCTCTCTAATTTTACATTCGTGATCTCCTCGGGAGGTATAAGTAGGGGAAAGCAATATATTCGATACCTCATCCTGAAACGCACCCTCTCGAAACCTGGCGAGCAAGCTACACCGCGATGCAGAGCGCCTCTCTTGCAGAGTCTGCCAATTAAGTTTGCTTAACATCTCCCTAACGCTATCACGGTTACCAAATAACCCTGTGACGAAACGCGCCGCTCTTCGGCATCGTCAGTTTTTGTGTTGTATTGTGATTTTATGCCATCCTTGTGTAGAGCTATGCATATGTTTGTGTAATTAGGCCCAATATTTATGGTTAATTATCTAATTGTACCGATCTTTGCGTCAATTTCCTGACCAAAATAAATGAAGTACAGTAATCTTACCTTCCTCTCCTGCATCTGGACAGTGTCCATGTGTTTGGGGGGTGCACATGGGCTTTCCATGCAGGAGGCCCATGGTTCCAGTCCCAGAAATCGTACCGCCTTTTTTTTTAATTTCCTGTTAATTCCAAGGCCTCTGGTGGTATAGTTGTTGGAGGGGATGCAGTTGGGCTTTTCATCCAGGAGGACCAGGGTTCGAGTGCTGGAAAGGTAATCACCAATTTTAATTTTCCTTCAATTCCTGGGCTGGCTATGGGGTGAGCTGTCAGCACAGCCCTGGGACAAAGAAATTCCCTCCAAAATTCGAAATTCCCACTGAAATTCGTAATTCCTGTCAACATTCAAAATGTCTGCCAGTAGGGTAGGTTGGGGGAGGAGGAGTGGTGGGGGAAGGGTGGGGGAGGGTGAGGGTCTGGGGCCCATGTGCAGGCTGAGACAAACATGTGACATCATCTGAGGTGGGGGTGGGCGTTGTGGGGGGTGGTAGGGGGGAGGGACAGGGGTGGGTGGCGATGGGGGTGATTAATTGATGAGTTTAATTAATTTCAATGGCAATTTGATATCAAAATTGCACCGAGGACCCCACTACCCTACTACTAGCAGAGGCAAGTGCTTCTGGCAGAAAAATGTCTAAAAGACAGGCTCACATTTATGTCATACTCAAATCCTAGTGGAATGCACAAACTTGAGCTACTTGTCATAGGAAAATCAAAGATGTAAAACATCCACCAGTCAAATATAAACAGCAAAAATCACTTCAGTCACACGGAAATTGTTTCGTGAATGGTTTTACGAGAAGTTTTTTCCATAAGTCAAAAAGACCCTCAAGAAGCAAAATTTGCCTCAGAAAGCTTTGTTGGTGTTGAATAACTGCCCAGAAATCCAGATGAAGATGAACTTAAATCCAAAGATGGTTTGATAAAAGTGATTTTTCTTCCCCCAAACGTGACCCCTTTACTACAGCCTATGTATCAGAATATTATCCAGACTGCTAAGGTTCATTACAAAATATTCCTACTGCATACTGTAATTAGCAAAGAAAAAAGTATTATTCAATCATTAAGAGAAACAAAGTCGTTGTGTACAACCTTGCTCTGGCTTCAGAAAGTGTTTCGACTACAGTATTGGTATCTACGTGTGGCAAACTGTAGTCAGATCTCCCTTTATTAAAAGAGCACAAAAAATGTTTTAAAGAAGGCAAAGTGATTGAGGAATATGTTGACCCTATAAACGACGAGGAAACCATGCAGCTACAAGACACATCTGACGATTTCTGTTCAAATGATTCTGGAACACTGTCTGTTAGCCATGTATACGACTGGAAAATTGTCAATTGACGATTGATAACGATATTATCCAAGATGTGTTAACTACAAGTGAATAACAATCGGAAACTTTGCCAGCACCGACTGTACGACATAGCAATGCTGCAGTGTATTTGACAAGTGTCACGTGGGCTGAGGAAAACGACATAGAAGCAGCTGATGTTTTATTTTTAAGGAGTCTGCAAGAGAAATCTGTAAAAATCTCTCTGATCTCGAGAAAACAAAAAAATCTCGACGACTTCTTACCACAGAAGTAGCCTGCTGATAAAGATGAACGTAAAAACGATTAGTACATTGAAAATTAAACTGTTTTTGTTTTCCAGTTAATATGTTTGGTGCCATAAATATGTACATGAAGTACTGTTAACATATGGTCTGAGTTTTACATAGTATATTTGTTTTGTTTTGTCATCAATTTCATTGAAAATCCAGGTATCCGACAATTTCTATAATCCGACATACCCTAGTCCCAAATGTGCCGAACTGCAAAGACTCTACTGTATCACAATAACTACGGGTTGTAACGAAAAGAGAAGCCAGTTCATTGTCAAGCTGTGATGTTTGGGTATGACATGTGGAAAAACGTTTTTTTTTTTTTTTTTTTTTTTCAGAACTGTTTCCTCAAAATCGAATGAGGAAAGCTGCGTAGCGGAGTGCATAGTGCATGCGCAAACCCCTGATGGTGGTTTTTATTTTTTTATGCGAAAAGGGTTACTGAGGAACTAACTACAGGGACGAATGTAGCTTTCCTTCGTCTGCATAATACGATGGTTGTTCGGAAAGTAAGGAATGATCGGTTGCGAAATGGAAACCACAGTGAAAATGAAAACTGTTTTCTTTGCATACCTTCCAGGTACTTCTCTACATAGTCGCCGCTCCGATTTAGACATTTGTCGGAGCATTATACCAAATTTCCAACACCATCGTCGTAGAAGGCAGCCACCAGTGCTTTCCGATAATTCTCTACGCTGGTCTGTAGCACGTAGCCCTGTGCCCAAGTGTTGACTTCGTATCCAGCATTTCATGTGAACAGAGATGATACTCAGGACAAACCAGTTAGGACTGAGTTGCGGGTGATCGAACACTTCCCATCGAAAAGGCTGCAGGAGCGTCTTCGCTGCCCCTGCAGAGCGCGATTGAGAATTGCCATGAAGAAAGAAGTGCGTGGCAGTTGTGTTAGGTGGGCTGCATTCATTAAGGCGAAGCCTCTCGGCGGGCCCTCCTACTTGGCGGGAGACATTGTTGTTCTCGACACCTTTACTCGCTCACAGTGTGCTCACAACTGAAAAGAGTATCTTGATGCGATCGATGGGCATACTAGAAACACTACCCAAAACGTCTGTGGAAAGTCTCGTCGGATTTTCACAGTGGTTTTCATTTCACGACCGATCGTTCCTCACTTTCCGAATAGTCCTCGTACTTTTTTTCTTTTTTGGCAAATCGGATGACTTGAATTTACACTCCCCGCGTACTGTATAGTACAAGTTGCGTGGTGCGACCAGCGACCAGGACTCCATGTTGCCCTGGATGATACTACTGAGGTATGTATTGGGGTCGAATCGCAGTCATCCCAGTGTGAACCAGTTAAGTCGCTTCCACTATATTTCTAAGTGCTCTGCCGATGCCCTCGCATGTCATATTGCCTGAGTGTGCAGTACTCCGAAGTCACACGAATGGTAGCAATTGTCATGAGGAATATTCCACATGGTCGTCTGGCTTTCCCCATTCTGACGGACAACCTGCTTAGTGGTGATATTGTTCTGACGCTCTCAGTTATCGTTTGTTCCCCATTTAGCAAAATCGCGCTGTGTATTTCGTGGTGATAACCTCATGTTTCATAGTGCCCTCTTCAGCAACGAAAGTTTAACTACAACCACCCTGTATATGGAATCAACTATATTCGAGTCATGTTTACTATTATGGACAACTGTCTCTGCTCACTCTAAGGGAGGACGGAGAATCCTAAGGGTGCTTGAGTAGCAAAAACCAGACTGTTTATGAAAATCACAGCTAACATTCTTGTAAGAAAACTTCCCATACCAAACCCTTCTTTTTGCCTACAGAATTTATTATTAAATATGTTGAGATGCCACGTAAGATATTTGTGAGCTCTATTACTTCACCAACAGGTAACTTTTAATGCCATAAGAAATTATGTTATGTTAAACTACTTAATATATTATTTCTAATGATATATATCCAGGAGACTACTCAGCTGTAAGTTGGGACACGGTATTCAGACTTATGTTGTTTTTGTCAAATAATGAGTGTTATTGAAGCTCGTCGTTAACTAGATCCACATAGATAACATACATTTATTTTTTTCTCTTCAGGTAGCAACGTTTAATAGGCACCTTCCAGATCCTTAATCTTCGACTACCATGGAAACAGGTCAAGGTTTGCTCTCGGAAAGCTGTTTAAGTCCTTATTTCTAGCGAGATGCATTAAGACTAGGATCCTCAGGACTGTGACACAACTGTTGCCCCCTTCCACCGAGATTCTCGAAGATTCGGATCTACAGGACTGCAATGCAAATCGTACGACCTGTGGTCTACTCGGAGCAGATTGGAAGAAACGTCCTGAGACAGACTTTTGGACTAGTGAAGGATGGAGACGACTGGATAAGAAGGAATAACCGCGATTTGCAGGGCCTGTACAAATCCCTGGACATTGTGGCTGTGGTTGGAGAAAGGAGACTGAAGTGATATAAGCACATAATGCGGCGAGAAGGCCAGATAACCAGGCTGGTCATGGAAGAACACATCAGAAGCAACAGATCGAGGGTTGAACCACGGCTGATACGGACTGACGGAATCAGAGAGGATGTGAGTACGATGGCACTAATCGGAGAACAATGCATGGAGGAAAGAGGATGGAGGAGACTGATTGACGTGGGCAAAAACCGACTGCGGTTTGTGTGGTCAACCTAGTAAGTGAGTAAAAGACACACAAGTGTCTGTTATTAGGACACAAGGAAATTTACAGGTAGACATAAATCTAACGGCTGTCAATTCAAATAAATACCTAGGAATTAAATTATGAACAATAAAAATTGGAATGATCACATAGACAGTGTTGTGGGCAAGGCAAACCAAAGACTGCGTTTTATTGGCAGAACACCTAACTTCTCCGTCCTCATCTGCAGCACTGATGTGCTGTATGGAATTCTTAGCAGATACAGTTGACGGAGAACCTGGGAAAAGCTCAGAGAAGGGCAGCTCGTCTTGTATTATCACGAAATAGGGGAGAGAGTGTCACCGATATGATAACCGAGTTGGGTGCCAATCATTAAAACAAAAGCGTTTTCTCTTACTGCTAGTTCTTTTCACGTAATTTCAGTCACAAAATTTCTCCTCTGAATGCGAAAATACACTCTAAAGAAAAAAAGAAAAAAAAAACGGTGCTCCATGAAGGAACAATCCGAATGGGACGAAAATCGGTAGATGCGATGTACATGTACAGAAAACAAATCATTACAATTTCAGAAAATGGGATGATTTATTCAAGAGAAAGTGCTTCACAAATTGAGCACATCAACAGCGCGCTTGTCCACCTGTGGCCCTTATACAGGCAGATATCTACTTGCTGAATTTGTGAGGCTCTTTCTCTCGAATGAATCACTCAATTTTTCTGAAATTGTAATCGTTTGTTTCTCTGTATACTCTGACCCCCCCACCCCCCCCCCCCTCTATAATTACTGACAACGGGAGGCCACGACGTTCGGATTACGGATTTACTACAAACTTTGTACACTTTCAGCAGTTCATTAGCACAAAATAACATGTAATTAGGAAGGCGTACTACTTACGCGTTTTCGAGAAAATCACAAGGCAAGTTTTGTACGTCACCGATATTCCGGTGCGTTGCGACCCTGAGTACGAGATGGTGGCGGTGATGTGGTTAGTGGTCAAGTTTTGTAACAGCTGGGTAGTTGTATCGTGTCCCGTTCATGTACCTTGTTTTTTTATTTATAATTTTTCAACATTACTCGTACTCTTTCATACATATTACATTTGAAACGTAATAAGATGAAGAGACGTGTGTTTGCATGAATTTCCAATGTTAATTGGCTGTTTGCTAATTTATATTATCATAACAAATATAATATTTATAACTATCGGCAAGTAAACAACCAAACGCATAAAGTTTTCATGAAAATGTCGCCTGTCGTGATTTCCGAAACCCCTCATACTTGCAATCGGGTAAGCTCCCGAGAACTGTTTTGCACCTGGACGCTTCAAGCTGCAGACACAAATTTCAAGGACAACGAACAGGCTTGGAAGGACCAATACGAACATCGATAAATAAGGATGTAAAAAACTTTCTTAAATAATACAACGAGTTACAATAAGGCAGAATATGAGGGTAAACCGCCTAAAACTTCTCTTGTGATTTTCTCGAAATCGACCAAGCAGTACGCCTTACTACTTGCACATTGTGTTGTCCTAATGGACTACTAAGAGTGCACAAAGCTTGAAGTGAATCCGTGATCCGAATGTCGTGGCGTTCCCTTGTGAGTCAAAAGAATTATTTAAATTCTGTCTCTGCTGATTTTCAGGAGATATACTTCGTCCTTGCTAATATCACACTGATTAAACAGGTTTGAAAATTCAGAAATATTGTTTGATCAAAATAATTGGTACTTAGCTGGTAAAGTTCTTCTTTGTTGTTTCTCGTGGTTCGCGTCTACGGGTCTTCTTTCTCATTTTCCTGTAGGATATTGATGAAACATTTAGATTTCCAGAAACTCACGGGTTTGATCTTGTTGTATCAATTCTAATCAAAACAATGAACACGTATCAGTTTTCACTTTGTTGGTGTATTCATGAAATCATTTCACAATTTTTAAATAACACTTTTCCTATGTGATACACAATTAGTTTTGAGACATAATGGGCAACACTCGGCCAAGTTTGACCACTTGAGGCCCTACACAGGTTTCTTCGGCAAAGTACTCCATAGCAACTCTGTTACGTTACTCCCTGATAGTCAACGGACTGTTAAATGCAAAGATAACAAAACATAGGTCAAAGGTAATTAAATTTCTCCATGCTTACATACCTCTCTGACATTTACATTCATCAAAAAAATCCAGACAGTCATTTTTTTACAAGAAATATTTACAAAATTTATGACATTAAAAAAGGGTATCGCAAAATGCGTGATAAAAATTCTTGTATCGAGAATTACACATGGTACATAGAACACGATGTAGTCAGACCAGTTTCTTTATAATGTGTTCATCAGATCTACCAGTTTATGTTCCCATTCACGTAATATCTTTGTGGTATGTCTTTTTTTTTCGTCCTTATAAAACAAGAAAAATCAGAGTGCGTACACAAATATTTTAGTGTTTATTTTTCCCACGCGCTGTTAGAGAATCTAACTTATAGGTGGTTTGGAGAACACTCTACCGGGCACCTACGCGTGAATTGCGGGGCGGTAGTGTACATGCATTTGTAGATGCAGGCGAGTGAAGTCCTACGAACTTGATGGGTGCCAGAGCAAACCCAATTCCGTATTTCAAAACCTTTTTTGTTGATTCGTATCCTTTCGATCCGGGCTACTTCCTTTGTGATCCACTTGGCTCAGTTATTGTTCGTCTTTGTGGTAGACTTTCCATTTCGTGCTACAGCTTGCTGCGTAATGCTGTTTGCAGCAGGAGCCGCGCGGTCTCCACTCTGATGTCGGAGCGTGCTGCGGCGTGCCTTACGGGGCCGGCAGCAGCGGGGGCGGCCGTATAAGGGGGCGGCAGATGGCTCGCAGGACGCACCGGCTCTGGACCAGGCCGCAAGCGGCGCCGAATTAATTAGCGGCTGCACACCTGCCGGGCCTTTCAAGGAGCCGACGCGCTCTGTACCGTCCCGTCCCCGTCCGTCGGTCGCTAACTGCCGACGCCGCCGTCCGCCGCCAATTTGTAATTCTAATTAGCCCGTACCCCGTTAACGACTGCGGCGATTAGTATTTATGCAAGGTCGTTCTAACTAGTCCCGGTTGCGCACATCCCCAGGCACTAGCTTTCTCAGAAATGCCGCATCTATCTTCGCCCATTCGAGTCAGTTTTTGATGGGGAAACGCTTTTTCTTTTCTTGTAGATGACGGGACGCGAGCGCATTTACACCAACGGAAACTTAAATCACCTTTACTGGTCTCAAATGGAACCAGTTTTCTCCTGGATAAGGCTAGATCACTTAACAAATACACACCCGTCCCTAAACCACTTCCCCTCAACCTCCCGCTGCTCCACATAAGAATAACGTAATAAACACTCGTTCGACCTATACTTGAGTATTGCTCATCAGTGTGGGATCCGTACCAGATCGGGTTGACAGAGGAGATAGAGAAGATCCAAAGAAGAGCGGCGCGTTTCGTCACAAGGTTATTTGGTAACCGTGATAGCGTACCGGAGATGTTGAACAAACTCAAGTGGCAGACTCTGCAAGAGAGGCGCTCTGCATCGCGGTGTAGCTTGCTCGTCAGGTTTCGAGAGGGTGCGTTTCTGGATGAGGTATCGAATATATTGCTTCCCCCTACTTATACCTCCCGAGGAGATCACGAATGTAAAATTAGAGAGATTAGAGCGCGCACGGAGGCTTTCAGACAGTCGTTCTTCCCGCGAACCATACGCGACTGGAACAGGAAAGGGAGGTAATGACAATGGCACGTAAAGTGCCCTCCGCCACACACCGTTGGGTGGCTTGCGGAGTATAAATGTAGATGCAGATGAATGTAGATGAATAAAGAATTTAACAAGAATGTAATCTGCCTGACAAGTGAGTGAAGCACCATGGGGGGGAGGAGGAAAGGATGACATTTCATTAACTAAAATACTCGGATCAAAATCCCAAAGAATTTAAAAATATGAGCCCACTCACCGGTACGACGTTACATCCCATCTGTCGAGGATCCATGCAGTGATTCGATTGGAAACGGTGTCATTAAGCTGTTGTATGCTCTCCTGAGATCAGAGCGCCCAGAATTGTTGTAACTGGCCCTTGTTGTCCTGCGTTCTGTAGGATTCCATCAGTGTTGCCACCACTCCAGCGTTACTGGATCGCTTAATTGCATCGACATTATCGTACATTTCGTTAAGGGATCGTACATATCTTGCAATGTAAAAGGGTTTTGGGTGTCTGTTCTGGACTTATTGTTGCAGGTGGCCTACCTAACGGCTTCATTATCGACATTTCGCGTAATTATTGACAGAATTTAAAAATTTAACGTGCTGTCATAATCTACGCCTTAAGAGTAAGTTAAATTTAACACGATGAGATAAGCATACTGTTAGAAACTAATTATTTGTCTTGAAGATGATAGCGCTTAAATATTCCAATTTTGTTCATCCAATTCTCGAAAATGATTGCACTTAGCGACTTCCAACAAACTTCACACATAGCTTCAAACCTCCACAAAATGTCAGCCCCCACAAAATAAGGGAACGAAAAAAGTTTATTGCTTCCTACATTTTCGCTGTTCGTGTAGTCAGACTTCAGCATCTGCCATGACGTTTTAATTTTTTACTTCTTTACTACCAGTGTTATTCGCAACGCACTTGGCAGACAGTATTTACATATATCATTGAATGCACCTGCAGAATTATGTCATAGTACAGCACATAATTCAGGGGGGTATGACGTAGTAGACAGACGTGTCAAAAACTATCTTTTCCTTACTCTGAGTCCGCAGCTCGTGGTCGTGCGGCAGCGTTCTCGCTTCCCACGCCCGGGTTCCCGGGTTCGATTCCCGGTGGGGTCAGGGATTTTCTCTGCCTCGTGATGACTGGGTGTTGTGTGATGTCCTTAGGTTAGTTAGGTTCAAGTAGTTCTAAGTTCTAGGGGAACGATGACCAGAGATGTTAAGTCCCATAGTGCTCAGAGCCATTTGAACCATCCTTACTCTGACGTGCAGTAAAACTGCAACATGAGGCGTGACGTTTTAAGTTATCACTTCTTTACCACTAAAGCTATTCGCAACACATTTTGCATGTAGTATCTACAAATATCACTGAATGCACCTGCAACGTGCTGTTCAATTAGTCTAAATTCTGGAGTTGCTGAAGAAATTGCCAACTGAATGGAATGACAGACACACCTCACAAGTATCAAATGTGGAACCTCCCTTTTGCGTATTTCATACACACCGTTATTAATGCCGACCATTGTCTCTTCCTGTTCTCTGCAATTTCTTTAAATCTAAATGAACTTCTTTCAACACCTATTTAATAGCTGATACAATAGAATCACAACTGCATTTTTCAAGTTCGGCTATTGTATGAAATGTCGATACAATCTTGTGAGATGTTCTGCTATGACAAACTATAGCTATTGATAGAACCTTAGTCAAAGATCTAGTCGGGATATTGTGAAAAGAGGGGGGAGGGTTCCCTATTGTTGTTGTTGTTGTTGTTGTTGTTGTTGTGGTCTTCAGTCCTGAGACTGGTTTGATGCAGCTCTCCATGCTACTATATCCTGTGCAAGTTTCTTCATCTCCCAGTACCTACTGCAACCTACATCCTTCTGAATCTGCTTAGTGTATTCATCTCTTGGTCTCCCTCTACGATTTTTACCCTCCACGCTAAATTTGTGATCCCTCGATGCCTCAGAACATGTCCTACCAACCGGTCCCTTCTTCTCGACAAATTGTACCACAAACTCCGCTTCTCCCCAATTCTATTCAATACCTCCTCATTAGTTATGTGATCTACCCATCTAATCTTCAGCATTCTTCTGTAGCACCACATTTCGAAAGCTTCTATTCTCTTCCTGTCCAAACTATTTATTGTCCATGTTTCACTTCCATACATGGCTACACTCCATACAAATACTTTCAGAAACGACTTCCTGACACTTAAATCTATACTCGATGTTAACAAATTTCTCTTCTTCAGAAACGCTTTTCTTGTCATTGCCAGTCTACATTTTATATCCTCTCTGCTTCGACCATCATCAGTTATTTTGCTACCCAAATAGCAAAACTCCTTTACTACTTTAAGTGTCTCATTTCCTAATCTAATTTCCTCAGCATCACCCGACTTAATTCGACTACATTCCATTATCCTCGTTTTGCTTTTGTTGATGTTCATCTTATATCTTCCTTTCAAGATACTGTCCATTCCGTTCAACTGTTCCCTATTAGTTAAAGGAAACCTTATAATTTATTTTATACTGAAAACATATATATTTACTTATTAAGTTGATGTACATAATTTGCTATCGGGAGGCCTTCATACAAACAGTATTTGGTCAAGAAAAGCTTGTATTAAAACAGTATAACATACAGTCTCAACGGCATGTATATGATGTTCGTAAAATATTCGTTCGAATTAATAAACAAGGGAGAGAACATCAATGTAAATACATAACGTATGGTCTGTGAAGTCAACTTGTATTATTAGGGAACATTTTGGTAGTGGTGCTGAATTCAGCTGTTGTGTCGGTGTCGCCGACTGGTAATGTCTGCTGATATTAAAATACCCACAAATCGCACGCAGGTGAATCCATGAGTTACTCGATCTCGTGCTCCTCAACAACGATTCGTCACTAATGTGTGGGCGGGCATTCCGGTGATAGGTTGACTGTAACATAAATTATTTCCTTACGCCTTAACAGGCAGGGATATTACATCTTCGTGGAACATGTGTCGCTAGAACTGTTTGAGGATGTATCTTTAAATGTTAGACCAGGTACGTACTTCCAGCACGACTGGGCGGCAGCCCACTTCACCAGTGCTATGAGGAAACATCTGAGAGCCACTTTCGGGAATTGATGAGTAGGCCGAGGTGGTCCTGTGGTCCGGCCACCAGGTCAGCTGACCTCACGTGTCTGCATTTCTTCCTCTGGTGGCATGTGGAGGAGCTGGTGTATGAAACCGTGGTGGGGACAGAAGAATACCTCGTCGCTAGAATTGCCGTCGCTGCTGGTACTATTGCGGACATGCCAGGAATCTTCGAACGGACACGACAATCAATGTACTGCGTACATACAGGTCAGTGCTCGCGTATTCGAACAGTTCCCGTGCCTGCCACTGCTGTAATTAGCAAGCTAAACTACCGTCTGTGAAAGTTGTCCCTAGCATCAGAAACTGCCGTCAGGGAACATTTGTGCCATAACTAAATATATTTGTTATGATGTTTTCTACCTCCTCTATTAATATGAACGAGTAGTTTCGGAACACCCTGTATGGAAGAAATACAAAATTATTACATAGATCTTTATTCGGCAACATGATAACTTCACTCCGTTGGCAAAGAATTAAAATTCAAATATGACCTATTGCCTCTTTGCTAACAATACACAGCTCAGTCTTCTGGTATAAGGATCATCACCGCAGTGCAGGAGGATCTTGACGTTGGGCTGAATAACTTATGAAGTTAAACGAGTTCAAATCTCTTTTGACAATACTTTTATTTCTCCAGCTACAATGTCGTAGCCACGCGGGATTAGCCGAGCGTCTACGGCGCTGCAGTCATGGACTGTACGGCTGGTCCCGGCGGAGGTTCGAGTCCTCCCTCGGGCATGGGTGTGTGTGTGTGTTTGTCCTTAGGGTAATTTAGGCTAAGTAGTGTGTGAGCTTGGGGACTGATAACCTTAGCAGTTAAGTCCCACACGACTTCACATACATTTGAAAATTTGAACATTTTTTAACAATGTCATATTTAAATTTACGACTTATTTGAAACAAAGTCATAATATTATTAGCACACCAAAGCATCCCCAAGTCCTCAGTTCAGTCTCAAACTTCATTAAACAACCTTCAATTTCATTAAAATTATTCAGCTTCCTTAAGTGTTCAATTTTTTTCAAAAATCAATATTTCAACAGCTAACATGAAATTATCGCAACCAAATTTACTGATAAAACAAACGGAATACACAAATACTATGAGCTATAGTTTTGAGATCTTAACATCGATTCACACATTCATTCAACCAACTTCTACGGTATGTGATCTCATAAATGAATTTTTATTTGTCCATGATAATATGATTATAGAGTATTTGATGCCAATGAACTCCTCTCCGATATACAACATACGTTGTCGTTCATATGACGTTTATTTACAAATACGTTAAAATTGTGGCAGTTGGACTCAGTGTTCCAAGGATATTTACCAATAAGACATTTCACAGTAGAACATCATTCTTGTAGTAACACTTCAGGACATGATATAATGCCGTTCTAAAAGTGAGCAATCTTTATACACAGACATATAGTACAAAATGACGATCGCTAGCAGCCTTCCAGTGTAAATATGGGTTATAGTGCCGTCAGTCGCTGAGGAGGTGTTTGGCCCTTCCTTCGATGCAGCTTTCTTCATTCAAGCAGAGAGGCTGCATCTTAAATGGAATAGAAATCTGCCAGGAAAGGAGAAGAATTCCTAAGTAACTTACTGTGACCTGTAGTAAAGGACCAATCCCGCTATTTGGCTGAATTGAAAATGGGAATCCATAGAAAATCATCTTCAAGGGTTTGAAACACCTCGCCTTCCGTATCCAGGTATTGCTAGCTCACTGCCTCAAGGTGAAAATGTACCCTGCTCGATAGAAAGTTTGGAAAAACTGGTCGCTGCTCATTGTTTCCAAACAAAATGAAATGCATCACAACAAAAGATAGAAATCCGATGTTGCATGTTTTTTTCTTTTAATTGTACAAATTTCGTCATCTGATAGTGCATGAAAGCATGCTTATTGTATGATTTAATTTATGCATGGAATTCGTGGTTTCAGCTACTATAGAATTATTAGACGTTAAATAGATTTTGGACTGATGGGGGAGAGAGGGTACCGTCTATTTGTGGCAGATTCTCGCACGTCACGTTTGACAAGAGTGCTATTAATTTGTGCGGACAACGGTTTGCCACACCCATTCATTCGCATGGCCATTTCCTGGTCCCGCTTATTTATCATTATGCCAATTTTCTTAAATAACATTCTGAATGAATCTGCATTTTCACTCATTTCAGGAATTTCCTCATTAGATACTGCTTGTACCAGTTTCGGAAATGACTGGGTTCACTTCCTCTGTTGCCGGATCGGCACTTTTGTCGGCATCGGCATCAGATTCAATATCCATTTGATTTTCAGGATCCATTGGTACGCCTTTCCCTATTTTGTTAATTATATGGAAGTATCAATATTATTTGAAACTAATTATTGTTGCAGTTCAAATGACCAATGTTACGATCATGCGAAAACGAAAATTATTTGTAATTCAATTATAGTCGGTGGTCACTTCAGTCTACCCCCGATATGCTCGAAAAATTATACGTTTAAAGACGGCAGCAGACATAAAACGTCATCCGAAATTGTACTGAATGCTTTCGCAGAAAATTAGTTTGAACAATTAGTACGTAAGCCCACTCGAAGCGTAAATGGTTGCGAAAGCATACTTGTTCTCTTAGCAACAAATAATCCTAGACAAATAGGCAATATCATGTCGGTTACAGGGATTAGCGACCACAAGGCAGTTGCTGCTGGCTGAATGCCATAAAACCCTCAACCATCAAAAAGAAAGGCAAAGTACAACTCTTTAAAAATTGATAAACATGCTCTTAACGGCTTTTTAAGAGCCAGTCTCCACTCTTTCCTTTCTGATCACGTAAGTGTAGAAAAGATGAGGAATGATTTCAAAGAGATGGTATCGACGACAATTGAGAGATATATAAAACACATAAGTTAATAAGTGATGGTACTGATCCCCCATGGTACACAATACGGGTCAGATCGCTGTTGCAGAAGCAATGAAAAAAGCATGCCAAATTCAAAAGAACGCAAAATCCCCAAGATTGGTAAAGTTTTTCAGAAGTTCGAAAGATAGCGCGTACTTCAATGCAAGATGCTTATAATAATTTCCACAACGAAACTCTGTCTCGGAATCTGGCAGAAAACCCAAAGAGATTCTGGTCATACGTAAAGCACACCAATGGCAAGACGCAATCAATACCTTCACTGCTCGATAACAACGGTGAAGTCACTGATGACAGTGCCACTAAAGCAGAGTTATTAAACACTGTTTTCCGAAACTCCTTCACCAAAGAAGACGAAGTAAATATTTCTGAATTCCAATCAATTACAATTGCCAAGATGAGAAACACAGAAGTAGATACCCCCGGTGTAGCAAAGCAACTTAAATCACTTAATAAAGCCAAGGCCTCCGGTCCATACTGTATACCAGCCAGGTTCTTCTCAGAGTACGCTGATACAATAGCTCCATATTTAGCAATTATATACAACCGCTAGCTCACAAAAAAATCCGCACTTAAAGGCTGGAAAATTGCTCAAGTCATACCTATACCCAAAAAGGGAAATAGGAGTAATCCGCTGAATTACAGGCCCATATCACTAACGATGATTTCCAGTTGGGTATTGGAACATATACTGTGTTGGAACATTATGAATTACCTAGAAGAAAACGATTTATTGACATATAGTCAGCACGGATTCAGAAAAATGGTTCTTGTGAAACCCAACTAGCTCTTTATACTCACGAAGTAATGATATCGACAGGGGATGTCAAATTGATTCCATATCTTTAGATTTCCATAAGGCTGTCGACACCGTTCCTCACAAGCGTCTTCTAACCAAACTGCATGCCTATGGAGTACCGCGATGAGTTGTACAATTGGATTCGTGATTTACTGTGTGAAAGACCCCAGTTCGTAGTAACAGATGGAAAGTCATCGAGTAAAACAGAAGTAATATCCGGCGTTGCCCAGGGAAGTGTTATAGACCCTCTATTGTTCCTGATCTATATTAACGACATAGGAGACAATCTGAGTAGCCCTCTTAGATTGTTTGCGGATGGTTTACCTTGTAAAGTCACCAGATGACTAAAACGAATTGCAAAATGATTTAGATGAGACATCTTTGTGGTGCGAAACTGGCAAGTGACTCTGAATAAATAAAAAGTGTGAAGTTATTCACATGAGTACTAAAAGAAATCCGCTAAATTTCGATTACACCATAAGTCACACAAATCTGAAGGCTGTAAATTCAACTAAATACTTAGAGATTACAATTACAAATACCATAAATTGGAACGATCACATAGATAGTGTTGTGGGTAGATTCATTGGCAGAACACCTAGATGGTGCAACAGGTCTACTAAAGAGACTGCTTACACCACGCTTGTCCACCCTCTTCTGGAGTACTGCTGTGAGGTGTGGGATCCGCATCAGGTGGGACTGACGGATGACATCGAAAAAGTACAAAGAAGGGCAGCTCGTTTTGTATTATCGCGAAATAGGGCAGATAGTGCCACAGACATGATACGTGAATTGGAGTGGCAATCATTAAAACAAGGGCGTTTTTCGTTGCGACAGGATCTTCTCATGAAATTTCAATCACCAGTTTTCTCCTCCGATTGCGAAGACATTCTGTTGGCACCCACTTACATGGGAGAAATGATCATCACGATAAAATAAGAGAAATCAGGTTTCACACAGACAGCGAAAGCTCATTGAACCCTCTGCCAGACACTTAATTGTGAATAGCAGAGTAATCACGTAGATGTAGATGTAGATTGCTGTTGAACAAGATGGACGCTGCTTTTTAAAACAGCAGAAAGTCATCTACGGTCCATTTTATCTGCGCGCTGCCGAAATGCTTCCGTATTGGTCAAGTTCTTTTACAACAATGCAGTTAACTGAATTCAGTGTCTCTCAACGTAGAACTTGTGATCATTTAATATGAGTTATGAACTGCTCAACGAAATTTGAAGAATGGAAAAGATAGTGACGAGCGAAATGCAAGTAACAGACAAGGGTATCCCTTACCTTTAATTTTTCTCTTTTCTTCGCTGATGTGTTACCGCTTCCGAATATCATGCGGTAAACTTCTTTATATATTTTTCTTAATACATGTTTCATTACATCGGTCTTTCTTCAGACATAAAACATCACTCTATCACTTTTTTTTTTACATGAAACTGAAATGACGCATAATGTAATTACAAACAATAATAGAAATTTTCTGACAATTTTTTCGTGTCCCGCGCTTTGGGCGCTAGGTGAAGCGTTTCCCCCGTCTTTAGATGAGTGCCATATGACGCATTACGCAAAGGGACGGCAAGAATTTAACATTTTACAATTGGGGCAATTTAGAACCACCGAACTGCCACGGCATGGAGGGAAACTTTATCGATGATGAATATTTTTACTAAAATGTGCACACTGTAGTGCGTCACAGGAAATCTCCCTATTTTCACACAATAGTTTACCTTGTTGAATTCCACTTTCTTTATTTTTATTTGCATATCTACCTGGTGTTAGCCCGTTGAGTAGGCTGGCAGACTTCGTTCTTCGGAAACGTAATCTGATCAGATCCGTGCCGTTTCAGCAGCCAAAGTTTGCGTACAGCCGAGAAATGATCAGGATAAATATCTCAGGTGGGTTAGGGCACTTAACTGAAAAGTAATTCACGAAAAGAAACTAATTATGTCCGATCGTTCGTGTCCGACCAATTCACCGCCAACCTCGCCTGTGTCAGCCTATAACTTGTAGAGAAAACCACATAAATGGTTAAAAGGCAAGGTAGTGGCTTCAGTTAATAACGGAGCCGACACAAAGAATAGATTTAAATAAGCTTTATCACACAGTTATTGATATATCTACGACACTTTCATCCGCTTAGGTCGAGCTCCAACAACAAAAAATTCAAATGGCTGTAAGTACTATGGGACTTAACATCTGAGGTCATTAGTCCCCTGGAACTTACAACTACTTAAATCTAACTAACCTAAGGACATCATACACATCCATGTCCGAGGGAGGATTGTACCTGCGACCGTAGCGGCAGCGCGGTTCCGGACTGAAGCGCCTAGAACCGCTCGGCCACAACGGCCGGCGCTCCAACAACGAAAAGGTGATAACACAAGAAGAAGGTAAAGGAAGAGCGCTCTATCCTTCCCTTCTCAGTGGCTTTGCATTCACCACTTTACAACTTCTGAAAGTTTCGTTATGATAAAAGCAATATTTGAACATGTGTCAAAATCGAAGATATTTTTATAACTGCAATATAGTTTTCGTTTTTTTACACATCATTAAATTATGAGTTACAAGAATAAAAATTAGAGCAAACAAAATTAAACGTGTTTGACTTCAGCAGTAACACGTATGTGCCTCTCCAAAACACTGAAAAAACGGAATATCTCCCCAAGTCGCAAACAGTTTTCTGTGATAGTCATCTGGGGGTAGTTGAGAAACACAGTTCATCGGTGCACACAACGCGACTCTCTTCATCTGCAGTCCATATTACCCGATCACAGCACCACTCCAAACAAAGCCGTCTGTACTGTGGGGTTGACGGCAGCTAAGCATAGGACGTAATTCCCCACTCCGGCTGCTCCTGCTCTCCCATCAGTGGTACATAATGTCACAGAATATTGCAGGAAATCCATTACTTGTTCTCTGATGAAGGGCGCAGACGCGAAGGGCTTCCGATGTGCCTGCTGCACAATACTGGGACCCTTCCTTGTGGACTGGAACCTTCTTTTTTCAATTTACTGGCTTTCTGCCAGTGCCCATTCATCTGTCTCTACAGTAATGTCAATTATGATGATACGAAAGTAAGGACAACACAACATCCGGTCCCTGAGCGGAGAAAATTTACGACCTGACCCAAAAATCGAAGCCGGGCCCCTTCGCTTAGCAATCCGTCGCGCTGACAGCGAGCTACTGAGGTGGACGACTGGAATCTTGATGACGATTATGCCTGAAAAAAGGTTAACGCCGGCCAACATCCAGCCATCGTCAAATCCCAGTGCCCCGCAGATCTGGACAGTATACGATTCGACCATCGGCCAAATGGAGATCCAGCAAGGAAGGTCTGTGCAAGTGGGGTTGCCATCCGTCCCGCTATATCGGCACTGTCACCCTTATGGACCTCCTCGTGCCAACAGCCCGATAAGACCCAATTTTTTAATGAAATTCACAAACAGCCGTGTAAGTGAGATGATATATATTTTTTTATTTTGACTGCCATTTTTGGCATTCCACTATTCCATCTTCGGGCTTCATATGCATTTCTCAAAAACAAATGATGTTGTCATACAGTGCCATGTATTCCTGGATGTCGTCAGTTCAAATGTATCCCAAGTGTTTCATTCGAAGACTTGATTGCAACTAAGCACACCTGCATCCAAGAACATGGCTTCGAATGAAGCGCTTGGGATACGTCTGAATCCACGACACCCAGGAATATATGGCACTGTATGACAATATAATTTATTTTTGAGAGTTACATGTGGAGCCTGAAGATGTGAAACGTCCCCTTAGAAAAATTTATGAATTACTGTGCTGATAAAACTCTTACGCTATTTGATTTTCAAACAGCTGAGCAAAACTGAACGTACTCAGACATTTCGCTCTTTACCTATTCTGATCAACACTAAACTGATACACAAATCTGTATTGGCCACTGCCCAAAACAGTTTCTAAAATTTTTTTTGTGGGGAGCATGGGGGCTATGTTAGTAGGCTGTTTAGGTTTTTATGTTGGTAACGCCATGTAGCGCTCTATATGAAAATCACTGACTGTGCTGTGTGCAGTCTGTGGCTGGTTTGCATTGTTGGAATTTGCTATTGTAGTGTTGGGCATTTGGCTGTTAACAGCGCGTAGCGTTGCGCAGTTGGAGGTGAGCCGCCGGCAGTGGTGGATGTGGGGAGAGAGAGGGCGGAGTTTTGAGAGCGGATGATCTGGACGTGTGTCCATCAGAGACAGTAAATTTGTAAGACTGGATGTCATGAACTGCTATATACATTATGACTTTTGAACACTATTAAGGTAAAAACATTGTTCTCTATCAAAATCTTTCATTTGCTAACTAAGCCTATCAGTAGTTAGTGCCTTCAGTAGTTTGAATCTTCTATTTAGCTGGCAGTAGTGGCACTCGCTGTATTTCAGTAGTTCGAGTAACGAAGATTTTTGTGAGGTAAGTGATTTATGAAACGTATAGGTTAATGTTAGTCAGGGCCATTCTTTTGTAGGGATTATTGAAAGTCAGATTGCGTTGCGCTAAAAATATTGTGTGTCAGTTTAGTGTTGATCGGAATAGGTAAAGAGCGAAATGTCTGCGTACGTTCAGTTTTGCTCAGCTGTTTGAAAATCAAATAGCGTAAGAGTTTTATCAGCACAGTAATTCATAAATTTTTCTAAGGGGACGTTTCAGATGACATAGGGGAATGCCGAACCTGGTAAAAAAAAACCTCAATTACATGGCTGTTAGCGAATTTCATTGATAATTACTTGAACAACCGATGTCTCCCGTCCACGATTCATCAACAGAGACCCAATTTTGCACCGATTTTGCAAAATACTGTTACGAGCTTGGCTCAAGTACTGAAGTAACGCCATCTGTTAGCGTAACATTAAATGTAGCCGCAGTTTTGATTATGTCCAACAATTTTATGTTGCCTAGGGCGTCTTACAGATGGTATTGCATGTTACGTATCCTGTATCGACGATGTTCCTTGTCTTACAGTGCCAGTTTAATTTCAAGCTGTCTTGCAAAGAGAAAAAAGACTTTCTGAAAGAGATGAAATCTTCCGAAAAATTTGGTGTGCCAACTACTTCTGCCGCATCAAATTCCATGTGTTCTAAATAAAAAGTATATTTATTAAATAAATTTTTTACTTCATTTCTACACGGCCGTCTCAGAGTGTCCCGATGAGGTCCCAGCTAGACATGGCAACCCTATGTGCAAGAGAATTTAAAACCTCGGTTTGCAGAGCAATTCCGGAAATGTAACACACACTCACACTCACAGTGTAAGTAGTGGCGCCATCACACAACCAAAGATGATCGACGCTAGAAGTTATCGATAGTGAAGTTCTTCAGTTTTGCCTTGAAAGTGACTGGTTGTGCACCTGTCGAAGTATCGATAGTTGTCGATGATGTCACACGTCTGCATACCCGTTAAGTTATTTCAGCTTTGTAAACGCCGGGAGATTTGTTCTCTGTTCTCAGTCGTTCTGTAACATTCTTCTCCGAACTAAATTTACTACAAGCAGTGCTTTTAGCGTGTCACGCTCTGATATCTTCCCCACTTCACAGAACTGTGTTTTAGAGGCTAACAATGAATGTTGATCAAAACATCCATCCACTCTTGCTTCACAGCGGGCGACTTCCTAGATTAAGCAGAAATACTGTTGGTACTGCATTCGAACATCTAGGCTCAGCCATATTATTTTTGCTGACTCATCATACTTCGTAATAAACAGCATAAAATTATGACGGTTTTACTTTTAAGAAGAACATATATCTCACTCTCGCTTGAGCATGCATTCGTCGGGAAGTCCTCACACGTGATGCTGTGACCTCACTGCGTCACTCAAACGCATTGGACCTCCCGTTACTCGCTGCACATGCGACGAACTGAGGCTGGAGGGAGACAAGAAAGAAGCTATTCACGACTCGTCACAGCTGTCTGTCATAGCTATCCCAACTATGACGTCACAGACCGCAAGTGGCGATGCGACATAGTATTGCGTCAGACAGTTGGCAGCTTGCAGCAAGCAGTGTCCAATGATGCTCGTAAGGAGGTAAGAAGAGGTTAAAAGTCCTGTCGACGAATGATGCACGAGGCTAAAATGATATGAACGGGTAACGTATATTTTATTAACTGATTATGCGGCCATATAAATCTGTCTTAGAGATTTATATAGGTACAATACACAACAAGTCGCTTCTATGAATTTTGGCGGATTTATTGTACCATTACCTAACTTCCAAGCCGTTGCAGGCTAAGCATCAGATGGAGGTGTTACAGTAATGTTACCTGAGCCACGTGCAGCTGGGCGCTGTGGTCAAAGTGATACCAGTGCCACGTGGTATCCATGACAAATTCATCTTGGTTATGTGCGTTTTACCAACTTACGTAAACACAAACACACAGTTCTAATTGCACTTTGTTTTACAGTAAACAAAGACTGTTTGCTCATTCTAAAACCGAATGCACTTACATAAACAGTAAACAAAAATCCACTGTTCATTTCAAAACTATGTGCAACCAAATAGAATTTGTGTATGTAAGCGAGAATAAAATGTATATCATCACAATGAATTTGTCATGGGTACAACGAGGCAGTGCAGTCATTACTATGACCACAGCATAAGTTCAGATAACATTACTGTAATATCTCCATTTGATGATAAGCATGCAGTGGCTTGAGAAGTAGTTAATGGTACCATAAATTTACCTTGTGCTATAAACTTCACAGCAAGAGAGATTTGTAATGCTTAGCTTTACTGCAAAAGAGTTCTCGTCGAAGAAAGTATCCAACAGCACTAAGAAACGGCAACTGACTTTCCTGTTAATAGGCTACAACCGCTAGTACTGAGTGACAATTATTGAGTTATATTAAGAAAAAAGCAAATTAGTTACAAACTACGGCGTGCACACACTGTATTCGACATGTAAACGTCATTGCAGATGTTCTGGTTTTATGTTATGACACGTTCGATATGCCTCCCACCATTGGCGATGATGTGGCGCAGACGAATAGCGAAATTCTGCATGACCCGCTGGAATGTCGGAACATCGATGCTGTCGATGACCTCCTGAATGGCTGTTTTCAGCTCAGCAATGGTTTTGCGGTTGTTGCTGTACACCTTGTCTTTAATGGAGCCCCAGAAAAAGGAGTCGCATGTGTTCTGATCCGGAGAATATGGCGGTCAATCGAGGCCCACGCCACTGCCTGTGGGTACCCCAGAATCAGAATGCGGTCCCCAAAGTGCTCCTCCAGGACATGATTCTGCTGCTTCGATGGGGACGAGCTCCGTCTTGCATGAACCACATCTTGTCAACATCAGGGTCATTTTGGATAATGGGGATGAAATCATCTTCCTAAACCTTCACGTACCGTTCGGTAGTCACCGTGCCATCAAGGAATATCGCATCGATTATTCCGTGACTGGACATTGCACCGCGTACAATCATCCGTTGAGAGCGAAGAGACTTCTCGATTGCGAAATGCGGATTTTCAGTCTCCCAAATGCTCCAATTTTGCTTACTGACGAACCCATCCTGATGAAAATGGGCTTCGTCACTAAACCAAACCATATTCACATCAAAGTCCTGTTAGTCAGTTCTGTGGACAATAGTGTTGGCAATTTACAACCACTGTTCCATGGCCCTGGGGATTAACGGCTGAGGGGTTTGACTTTTGTGCGGGAAGAGATGCAGGTCTTCAACAACAATTTGTCGCAGTGTCTCCTGGTTGATCCCCATTTGTTATGCAGCTCGTCTGATCGATTTTCTTGGGCTGGTTTGAAACACAGCGCGTGTCTTCTCGACGTTTTCAGGCACTTTCACCCTTTTTGGATGACTGACGTTGCCAACACTGTCGTCATTAACATTACCCGTTCTCTCAAACTTGCGAACCAAATTCTTGATTGAATCTTCCTGGCAGATTAAAACTGTGTGCCCGACCGAGACTCGAACTCGGGACCTTTGTCTTTCGCGGGCAAGTGCTCTACCATCTGAGCTACCGAAGCACGACTCACGTCCGGTACTCACAGCTTTACTTCTGCCAGTACCTCGTCTCCTACCTTCCAAACTTTGCAGAAGCTCTACTGCGAGTTCGAGTCTCGGTCGGCCACACAGTTTTAATCTGCCAGGAAGTTTCATATCAGCGCACACTCCGCTGCAGAGTGAAAATCTCATTCTGGAACATCCCCCAGGCTGTGGCTGTGCCATGTCTCTGCAATATCCTTTCTTTCAGGAGTGCTAGTTCTGCAAGGTTCGCAGGAGAGCTTCTGCAAAGTTTGGAAGGTAGGAGGCGAGGTACTGGCAGAAGTAAAGCTGTGAGTACCGGACGTGAGTCGTGCCTCGGTAGCTCAGATGGTAGAGCACTTGCCCGCGAAAGGCAAAGGTCTCGAGTTCGAGTCTCGGTCGGGCACACAGTTTTAATCTGCCAGGAAGTTTCGTATCAGCGCACACTCCGCTGCAGAGTGAAAATCTCATTCCGGCAAATTCTTGATTGTTGGCACACTTGAACCGCTTGTCTTCCGCCTGAACTCGGTCGCAAACTTCCTGTGAGCCGCAGTTGGGCTGTTATTGCTCGTATAGTAAGCCTTCACAAGTGCTATACGCTCAGGCACGCTGTACCGTGACATTTTCATGTGCAAATATCTGACAACAACAAGGCGCACCGCATGCCCATACTAATTCCCATCATGCACCGCGGCCAACCGTGCAGTTCGAAGGTCCTGACGCAGGCCGTTCAGAAGTTATGATGACTTTATTTCATACAGTTCAATAACGGTCATCCTGTACCTAATGCATACAACTGACTAACTGTCTGAAATGAAATGAAGTCCCATGCTTCTTTACAGAGCGTAGGGGAGCGATGCGGGAGACCCGCACCGCCTTACTAGGCAAGGTCCTAATGGAGGTGGTTTGCCGTTGCCTTCCTCCGATCGTAATGGGGATGAATGATTATGATGAAGACGACACAACACCCAGTCATCTCGAGGCAGGAAAAATCCCTGACCCCGCCGGGAATCGAATCCGGGAGCGCGTGCTCGGAAAGCGAGAACGCTACCGCGAGACCACGAGGGGCGGACGACTAACTGTCTAGGTAAATTGAAATCCATGGAAATAGAAAATTCTGAAAAACTAAGACATACAGAACAACTTAAGTGAGTTGAGCAGAGTACTACCGGTACTGAAACTGAATGCATTCGCGAAGTAATTTACGAGAAAACTTTTGGTTTCTCTTACCTTTCGGTATAATATATTGAAAATATGAGTACAACAACCTACCAACTATTTAGTAGTGCTATTGTCTAGTTGAGAAAAAACATTACTTCGTACTTTCTTGAAATCAGAAACTATTTTTAGACGCGTCTTGTCGTTTTCAGCTGACCTTTATATTTGTTGGAACTGCTTTACTTCATAGGCGACTGGGCAGATCCTTTTAACATTCTAGCTCTTAAACAGCGCTTCAACAAAATTGAACATGTTTCAGAAATGGACTTTGCTTTGTGCGTGTGGAAAATTCAACGCATATCTTTGGTTCTCACTCAGCGTTAAACTGTAGCTCCACTATTACTTGGTAATTAAATTCTAGTCCATCATTGTGGTGCTCAAACCAGGCTTTGAGTTGAGGACTGCTATATTTTCCTAAAAGTACTCCAACAGAACCTTAGGGAAATTACTCGTGTTGTTGGAAGGAGACCTCAATTATGAATTGAAGTCTGTAACGGAACTAATCAAAAAACTAGAAAAAACTACTTGGCTGTTTTTCGGTCAGCGAGTGCATTACTCGTAGTTGATCTGTGACCTCATGGCTATTTTTGCTTTGTTACTACATGTAACAATTGATCAGTAGTAACCACCCATTTGTTGAGTATACCGGGTCTTAAGAAAAAGTATTTCATATTTTGAAAGGTGGTAGCATGGGCGAAAAAAGACAAGAATGTCCAGTAAACACAGCTCTAAAATGCATACCTGAAGAGCTAAGAGTACCTGTTGACCTTCGGTGCTGTGAAACGCATCTCTTCTACTGAACAAGTGCTCATAGTTCTTACTTAAGGTATGCTTTATAGAACCCATGTTTACTGGAATTCACTCTCTTGTTTTGCTCCATACTACTACTCTCGAAATATCGAAAGCAAGGAGCTTCCAGTAGAAGAGATTTTTCACAGCCGCAAAAAGGAAAAAGTGCTAATAGTTAAGGTATGCATTTTAGAGCTCGTGTTTAATGGAGCTTTTTTCTTGTTTTGGTCCATACTACCACCTCTCAAAATTTGAAATTCCTTTTTTTTTTTTTGACATCCTGTATGGTGCAAGTTAACAGAAAATGAAGTTTTCTCTAAGTTTATTTATTTAATTCTGACGCACAAGTACTTCATGCGAAACTGACGAAATAGGAGCAAGAAGTCCGACACACGTGTAAAATATTAACAGTGTCGGGCTAAAATGATAAATTGAACTGCTTCAACAGAAAACCGCACGCTCTATTTTATTTTGCGAAACCGCAAGTACACATAATACTCCCAGGTAAGTAAACAAAACATAAGACGTATTGTAAATTTTCTGTTGTATGTTCTGTTCTGTCACCAGCTTTATCAGCGTCATTTAAAAGCTTTGTGAACTCACAACCGCATGTCTTATCGATGGTGAAGCTCTTCGGTATATGTCGAGAGATGCCAGAGATTCGTTTCATGAGCATTCATACAATTGTGACCTCTTGCCACATCGATAACTGTACATGATGAACTGTACATGATGAACAGTAGGGAATTAAGTACATGTGGTAGTGAGGTGTATAAATAGAGCAGAAGTCATTCCAATGTCAGCAACAATGTACAGGCTCGTCCCGGCGGAGGTTCGAGTCCTCCCTCGGGCATGGGTGTGCGTGTTTACCCTTAGGATAATTTAGGTTAAGTAGTGTGTAAGCTTAGGGACTGATGACCTTAGCAGTTAAGTCCCATAAGATTTCAGTAACATTTGAACAATAATGTACAATTGCTAGCAGCTCTAATTTTGATTAGGTTAACTGTGGGAGTCAACAGCGGAAGGTACCCTGCTTTTCTTTCCTCACTGCCCGCCCTGTTGTCGTATGAGATACTGTATGTTGATGCACGTCATCAGCCAAAGTAGAAAGCGCGTCCCAGTTTACTGTTCTGAGTCAACAATCAACTATGATCTTGTGCAGAATAATTCATGAAATTATTTGATACACGGAGGTCATTCAAGAACCCTTGTCTATCGTAATACTGTTATATCATTAATAAAAAATAAACTCTTTAATTTTTAATTGGTTATCGCGGCCAGAATTTTATGGTAATGGCTAGCTCATCTTGACAGCATTAAAGATGTTGCCAAACGCACACCGCAGAACGTGTATTGCTTGCTTTGGCGATATTGGCTGGTTAATATGGCAATAAAATGAGCAGTGGGCAATAAAATCTGTATAGTGCAAAACAAATTACCGAAGTAGTTAAGAGTAACAGGTGAGTACAGGTTAGAAAAACTGGAAAACTGCGCCAGAGCGTCCGTGGTTCAGTGACTATAAAATTTACTTAATTGTGATTTTCATGGTTTATTTCTGTGGGAGCTAAGACTGTCGGTTTTAGTGTCTACTAGAAGCCCGTTTCAGGTGGCCTTTTTTTATATCCGAAGAAAACAATTGAATCGGCGTTGGTGCAGGTGTTCGCTTAAGCAGGAGGAGGAATAAGTACTTGCGTAACAGCCATTTCTTGCGGAGGTACACCTGTCGCATGGACACAGTCTCATGCTGGCCTATCACGCAGTGGACGCTGGCGCTGGACAACTTCTAGAGTCAGCTACGCGTGAAAGATTGCAGATGTCGCTTTTCAAACTGAGGAAAGTCTTTGCGATTGCACACACTGCCTGACAATTACCGGAAGACAAGCTCTGTGCCTTAATTCCGTACCAGTGTCGTACAAAGCATGGAAGCCAGCATCCGGACACGAGAAGCCCTTGTCCGCCTGCATCCATTGCGGCTACATCTCTACTCAAGCTTGAAGGACATGAGAAAACACACATATGCTCAATTGAGCTGTGCAGACTTTGACCACATGTGTTAAGTACGAAATCATATATTGACGGTAGCCCACTTAACTGAAACACTTTGCTCTTATCTAGGCGGTCTCGCGTACAAATCTCAATCAATCATCATGACCGAAGTTTTTTTTGCAGTTTCCCAAAACAGTTCGGACCAGTTTCAGTATGGTTCCTTAAACAGGACACGACCTTCTCTCAATAATTACATGTTTCGTCTAGAGACTACATCGACGTTGACGAGATACATTCTTTTGTTACTGTTGCGTGCGGCTTTTTTTTTTTTTTTTTTGCCAGAGATTCGTGACAGGATATCCAAAAACTCAGCTGTCGTAGAGTAATTTGTAATACAGATTTTTTGAAGTAGACATCTATTACACTGGGCAACAACCAAAAAAACGTCATGGGTTTCTCAGCTGATTTAGACTAATTTTGGTGTTCTGAGTCCGAATATCACATTGATTTTGCTCTATCAGGTCAACTTTTTGAGATACAGCCATAGGCCTACATGACCATTTTTCCCTGAAATGTAAGCCTTTTTATAGGCTTCAATATGCTAGTATTAGGGGTTTTAAGGGGATTATTCAGGATATATGAAAACAAAAGAAGCCTTTAAGATTGTAACAGTTAATCATTCCAATAGATGCCTTTTTTTCTTACTATAGTATAAAATTTATTCTAATTTTTATTGTCTGACAGTCAACTGCATATTTCTATTACTATTTCAGATTGATATGGCTTCTGCGCGACGTCCATGCATGAATAATCCAGACGTTTTCTGCTACATCTGCGGAGAATACACGCTTTCAGTGGACAGGAAGAACATCACGGGATTTGTGAAGAACGCCTACCAGGCTTACTTTCAAGTCAAGCTGGGTGACCAAGATAAGCCCTGGGCACCGCACACGGTCTGCAAGAAGTGCGTGGAATACCTCCGGCGGTGGACGAAGGGCACGAAAACTTCACTGAAGTTTGGGATTCCGATGGTTTGGAGGGAGCCCTTTGACCATGCATCGGATTGTTACTTCTGCGCCATCAATACTACTGGCATCAACCGGAAGAATCGGCACAGCCTCCAGTACCCCGATCTTCCATCTGCCCGCCGTCCAGTTGCTCACTGCGAAGAAATTCCTGTACCAGCGTTCACAGAGCTTCCTAACATCGACGACGAGGCCACCACTGCAGACGAGGGAGGATATATAGCAGACGAGGAGTATGAAGCACAAGATGGTCGGCAGCTCTTTTCACAATGTGAGCTTAATGATCTTGTTCGGGATCTCAGCTTGTCGAAGACTTCATCCGAGCTGTTGGCCTCCAGACTCAAAGAGAAAAATCTACTTGGCGAGGACGCGCGTATCACTTTCTTTCGTAGAAGGCATGAGGACTACATGGGCTACTTCTGCCAGGAGGAAGACCTAGTGTACTGCCGAGATGTCGCCGGTCTTCTTGTTAAACTCGGGGCTCCTACATACGATCCGAGAGATTGGCGACTCTTTATCGACAGCTGCAAGCGCTCTTTGAAGTGTGTGCTCCTCCACAACGGGAACGAGTTCGCCTCAATCCCTCTTGCTCACTCCACAACTCTCGTAGAGAAATATGAAGCGGTGAAGTACGTGCTCGACAAAATCCAATATGAGCAGCACCAATGGATCATCTGAGTCGACTTCAAGATGGTGAACTTTCTACTTGGTCAGCAGTCCGGGTTCACGAAATACCCATGCTTTATATGTATGTGGGACAGTCGAGACAGAGCCCAGCACTATGTAAAGAAAGTGTGGCCGCCACGAGAGCAGTTAGTGCGAGAAACATCATAAACGAACCTCTTGTTGACCGGGAGAAGATATTGATCCCACCGCTACACATGAAGCTTGGGTTAATGAAACAGTTCACGCGTGCTCTGGACTGGATGCTACCTGTGCCGAGCCTTTCCGCGACTGACCATTGAGAAGCTGAAGGCCGGCGTTTTCGATGGGCCACAGATACGGCAGCTCATAAAGGACACAGAGTTCGAAAACTCCATGAACACGTTAGAGTGCGCCGCGTGGAAATCGTTTGTGCAGGTGGTGAACAACTTCCTGGGGAACACGAAGGCAGCAAACCACGCCAGACTCATCAGCAGCATGATAGAGGCCTTTCAAAAGCTCGGGTGTTTGATGAGTATAAAGATGCACTTCCTGTACTCACACATGGAGAAGTTTCCTGTAAACCTTGGGGCGATGAGCGACGAGCAGGGAGAAAGGTTCCATCAGGACATGCGCCAAATGGAGGATAGGTACCAGGGGAGGTGGGACGCAGTCATGATGGCGGACTACTGCTGGATGCTGAAGAGAGACAACCCAGCAGCTGCTCACAAACGGGAATCGAAGAAACGCCGATTCATGCCGTGAACTCTGAACTTTTGTGTCACGTAACGCTCATTGTTATACTAATATTATGATAAATATGCTTATTTAATTTGATGGAGTAAATAAAAACTTAATGAATTTGCATACGTTGACTTTTATTTCTTGAGGAAAACGGAAAAAATCTTCCGGGGTTTCTCAGCAGATGATACAAAGAAATTTGCTTTTTTACGAAAAGTCGATTTTTAAACATTTCTGTAGCAAAAAATCCTGACCTGATAGAACAAAACCAAGGTCATTTTCGGACTCAGGGCATCAAAATTAGTCTAATTCAGCGGGAAAACCCTAGACTTTTTTAAAAAAATCTTTTTTTGTTGCCCAGTGTTATCAATCGTATCGCCTCTAATAGCTTAGAGCGCTATCTTGTGAGACTTCAAGGTGAACCAGAGCGGAATGGAATCAGCGCGCCATATTAATGACTGCTAATCTGGTACACCGACCAGAGCGAGGGTGATTTTAGGCGGTTTGCTACAGTCGCTTAAAAAAATTCTGGGCTAATCCCATTCTCCGTCTCAGAAAAAACGATACAGCAGCAGGATACGATGTAGTAATAGCTGCTGTTGTGGTTTTCAGCCAGAAAACTGTTTTGATGCCGCTTTCCACGTTTATCTAGCCTGTGAAACTCTTTCCAGCTCTGCATAACTATTGCAACCTAAATCCACTGGAAGGTGCTTGCTGTAGTGGAATCTTCGTCTTTCTCAATCATTCTTCCCCCCGCCCCCAAACCTCCCGTCAGTACGAAACTGACTTTTTCTTGACTCCTCATGATGTATTCTGTCAAACCATCCTTTATTTTAGTCAAGTTTTGCCATAAAGTAATCCGATAATATTCTATAGCACAAATATATTCAGAACATCTTCATTGCTTATCCGATCTATCCAGCTAATCTTCACCACTCTTCTCTAGTACCACATAACAAAAACTTATATTCTCTTTAGTGTTTATACGACATATTGTTTTTACTATCATGTTAGTTGTTTGTCATTATTGTATTAGCTTTTTCACGAGTGCTCACATGGTGTATGGAAGAGTAGATAAATGTATACCACCAGATTATTTGATTTTACACTGCTGGGAACTATGTACCAACATGTCACTGTTTTATGTGCTTGAGTGGATTCCAGTATCCCATAATGCTTGACGATGACCGTGTGTCGAAATTGCAACCGCAATAAATAATATATTAACAGCATAAAGCGGAATGACTTCATTTTGATAGAGCATTGAAGGACCTAATTAGACGCAAGGCCCGTGCAGGAGAAGATATTCCCCCAGAATTACTGAGGAGAACATACCATGACACGAACTTGGTATAGAAGACGTATGAGACAGACTAAAAATCCACAGACATCAAGAAGAATGTCGTAGTTCCCATTCCTATGGTGACAGATCCTCACAGGTGTGAATATTACAGAGCCATCAGTTTCACAAATAATGGTACAAAATACCAACACGAATTATTTACGGAATACAGAAAAACAGGTAGAAGTCAACCTTGGGGAAGGGCAGTTTTGGTTCCAATTAAATTCACGAACATTCATGGTAATATTGACCCTGTCATTTATTTTAGAAGATAGACGGAAGAGTGGGCAACCTGTCCACAGCATTTATTGATTTAGAGGAAACTCTTGACGTTGTAGACTGGAGTATACTCTTTGAAACTCTGAAGGTAGCGTGGATGAAACAGCGGACTATACTGTTTGAAATTCTGAAGGTAGCACAGCTAAAATACAGCGAACGCAAAGTTATTCACAACTTGTACAGAAACCAGACGTCGACTCAAGTAAAACAAGGATAATGGTTGTAGCGGAATTACATCGGGCGTAGCTGAGGGAATCATATTAGCAAATGAGACACAAAAATTGAGATGAATTTTTCTATTTGCACAGAAAAACAACTGACGGTGACCGAAGTAGAAAGCATATAAAATGCAGATCACCAATAGCAAGAAAAGTGTTTTTGGAAAAAAGAAATTTGTTAACATGGAATGTAACTTCATATGTTAGGAAGTCGTTTTTGAGGGTATTTGTGTGTTTAGCCTCGTACGGAAGTGAAACTTGGACGGCAACAATTCAGACAAGAAGAGAATACAAACTTTAGAAATGTAATGCTAGAGAATAATGTTGAAGATTAGACGAGTAGAAGCATTAACAAATGAAGAGGTAATGAATCGAAATGGGGAAAAAAAGAAATTTATGGCATTCCCTTTTAAAACGAAATATCTTGCAAGAACCCCTCCACTCGTGCTAAACCTCCAAAAAATGTCTCAGTTTAGCCGGTGAGTCTGTAGATGGTGTTATAAGGGGCGTACAGTACAACTGGCCACGCTTTCCCACACGAATTTTGCGACAATTTAGCCAGTCCGTCCTTGAACTGACTTACAAGGGAATGGTCAGACTTGTCATGTCGAAACCTGTGTTGCTTTTTTTACCACCGTGACTTAACATTGTAAGAAGTCTGTATGCAGAATTTTAGCTGCTGACATGAACTGGAAGTCTGTAAACAATTTGATGAAGTAAGACATTATTGTCGCATGGTTTCCGCGCTTATAACTGCCTCTTGTACAACCCTGACTCTCGCTACGTTATACCAACGCCATCTAGGGACAAGGTGGCGTTAGCTACGCGCCGCTCTCTTGCCACAGCAGTGAGAGAGCTGATTCCCCCCAGTGAAAGGGATCGTATGATAATTAAACATTCGTTGACAAATATGGCTGATATGTTATCTACAACATTCTTTCCAAATAGCTATGAAATAGACACAAATAAATATACGGTTTAGAACACGTCCAAATTTTATTTCTTGTAATTACCTCAAAAATGCGAAATATTGATACAATGTTCAAAACATAGGTTTTTTTGTGCACCAAGAACACACAAGCAAAGATGACATATGACAGCCCTGCGAATCGCAGACGTTGTTAGATGTCCGTAGACAAAACTGGGCTGGCATTAGGAATGAATCAGGCGTAGTATCAGTATATTTCGAGGAGTGCCACGCATATTTAATCAAATTCTGAAACCGTGGGGAGGAAAATTGATAATGTACTACTGATTGCAGCTTGAGAATATTGTCACGGTGATACACAGGAAATTGCAGTGTTCTGCACACAATAATTTTCTCTGTTAGTTTTCTGTAAAATGCCTTCCACTGACGGAAAAATTCTCTGTCCAAAGGTTGGATTACGTCCGTCGCGCCGGGTGGAATCTGAAGTATCTCTACTTCTTTGTCAGGGTGGGCTCGAAATACAGCTTTTAATGAATCAGACCTTTTATGACCTGACCACGAATCTAGAAGGAGAAGAGATTTGTTCCAGCAGAACGGAAGAAAAGCATGGCGCATGAAAAGTGTAACGTTTTCATTTCCCATTTTTCCAGACTTCGATGCGTCTACCACAAGATTGTTTGCGTAGAACATTGTTCTTTTGATACGTGGTCCAAAACGTCCAGTTGGTTCCTGAAGACACACATATAGGCTAGTTTAGGCAGTAATGAACCATCCAGACTAATTATGGGCATTATAGTGTATGAATGGGTGAGTGCAGTCGTGGACTGCGATTTCGCCTCAATGTTTTTCCCCTTTGAATGACAGTGTTCTTTTCGCACGCATTTCTTTTTGAAAACCTGACTGATCTGCATTGTACACGTACGATTCACTAAAACTAGCGATCTTATTTTTTGCATTCGTAAGAAAAACTTCTATCATTTCAATTTGTGTCACTTCATTTTCCGACCTGTTTCTCGATACAAATTTTATTATTTTTATTGCCACAATTTTACGTGATCTTTTGAAGCGACTAATCCGACTTTGAGAAGCTATAAATTCTTTAGCGCCTATCGCGTTGGCAATCTCTAACGCCCAATCACGCAAAGTTGTATCGCTGACATTAAATGACTGTTGTCTGGCATCGGTAAATAGCTCAAAAAGTCGCGCATTTATCTCCGTCGCAATTTCCAGTCGACTCTTACGTCGTCCACCGACTTCCTTTTTCCATCTATACAATTCACGTTCAGAACGGACAAACCGATACTTATTTAGAACAGTACTTACACATAGGCGTTTCTTACCACTTTCGTTCAACCAATACGTCACCGCTTTTTCTTTGTCTGATAAGGTAATTGTAGTTGCTGGTGTTACTTTCGGATGGTATGTGGCACTATCACTCGAAGAGTCTTCATGAGTGCAACTTTCGTCGGTGTCTTTGCCGTCTGTAGATTCACAGTGTGTAATATCGAGTGTTTCAGTTGTTTCTAGCCACATGTCTGCGCCATTTAATACTCGTCTAGAAGTTTAACAACCATGTCGCACAACACACAGTCTTCACGCGTGTTTTCTGTTGATTGCTTCATTTGGCGTCTGTGGCATATCTCCATGGCAAGCAGCAAAACATTTACAGGGTTCACCATCACCTGGGAGGGGAGATTGAATGTTCACCGTAAAGTGGCTTGCGGAGTATAGATGAACATGTACAGAACATCTTTCACATTTCTAACCAGTTTCAGGACGGTATGTTTCGAAATACGTACCAGAAATTAAAAGGACGTGCATGGCACAGAAACGAATATTCCCTTTCCACCAAAACCGTGCAGCGATATTCCTCTTTAGTGAACGCCGCGATAAGACGGCCGCACTTCCCGACCATACGCACAACGCTCGCGACTCACCATTTCCAGGGGTGGCCAGCCGTCACTGCAAGCGCCAAGCAGGAAACACAGCCATGTTGGTGATTTTTTTTAGGTGACTTCCAGTTCATGTCAGCAGCTACAATTCTGCATACGGACCTTTTGCACAGTTAAATAACAGTGCTAAAAAAAAGCAATACATGTTTCTGCATGACAAGTCTGACCATTCGCTTGTTAGTGAGCCGCCGGGTAGGAATTCTTCCCACCTGTTATGTGGAGATGCTCACGTATTTTTATGTCCCCTTGTAGAGCCGTAGCAGCGCCGTCGGGTTGCGAAAGTGCAATACTACTGTCTATATTTTACATAATGAAGCGGGAAGAAGTTGTTTGTGAAAATAGTTTATACACGAGATGCCATTAGGTTGCGTTTATATAAGAAAAGCTGTAAAAGAACTTGTTCAGATGATTATAAGCTAACTATTAACGGTACGAGAGCATGGTCTACCGCATGACTAAATCTAAAGCTGCTCGTTTGACCAGAGCACAAAAGTACGCACCGAGTCCTTGCGCCTTTCAATAAGTCAGCCTCTCAATTCAGTAAACATCTGCGCTCTCTACAACTATTTGCAATCGCGACACCCTCCGCGATCACCGCTTCTCGTACTGAATACTGCCTACTCTTTCAGGTAAGATGTACGGTCCCTGGTGTCTCGAGCATCTCCGCTCGGCGGTGTTGCGTTATTACTTTATGTGCTCGTATCTGCCACAGCATCTTTCATGGTGACCGCGGAATAACTTTTTATCTTCAGACTGAGCAGAGTGTTGTATTGGTTAAGAACTGGACTCGTGGTTCGAATACCAGGCCAGCCGTCCAGATTTAGATTTTCCATATTTTCCGTAAGTAATTTAAAGTTAATGTGGCAGTCTGTAATCCGAGCTTGTGCTCCATAGTCGATGATATCATGTCGATGGAACCACAAATCCTACATGTATCATCAGTGTTTCTTCAGCACGTTTAAGATCATTAATTCGAAAATAAATCGTCTTCAAAGATGGTGAAGAGTTTCCATGAACATCAGTCAACTAAGTCTGCAGTGTCCTCGAGTCCTTGAGATGGAAGCGTTTAGTAGCACGACATTCGTTTCACTTCCATGCTCTGGAGAAGCTGTTACGATGTAATCGCAGCGGCACCGACGACGAAAACGAAAACATCGGCCGACTCTTCGTCACGTTGCGTTCCATCTCCTTCGTCGGTTTTTCGTAGGATCAAAAAGGACAGAAGTTATTCGCCGGCCGGGGCGGCCGAGCGGTTCTAGGCGCTACAGTCTGGAACCGCGTGACCGCTA
Organism: Schistocerca cancellata; assembly: GCF_023864275.1. Taxonomy (NCBI): domain Eukaryota; kingdom Metazoa; phylum Arthropoda; class Insecta; order Orthoptera; family Acrididae; genus Schistocerca; species Schistocerca cancellata. The sequence goes on along the minus strand of NC_064631.1, from coordinate 596,569,442 downwards.
CGCTCGCAGGTTCGAATCCTGCCTCGGGTATGGATGTGTGTGATGTCCTTAGGTTAGTTAGGTTTAAGTAGTTCTAAGTTCTAGGGGACTGATGACCTCAGAAGTTAAGTCCCGTAGTGCTCAGAGCCATTTGAACAGAAGTTATTCCATCAAGGAGGTTAGAATCATTTTGAACTCTTTGGGTAGTATGAATGCCACGATACCTCTGTCCTTGGAGACGAATACTGCACTGCGACTTCTGTTATGGCAACGATGCCGAATGCGCGTGACAGAAAGTGGCGAGTACTGTACACTTCTTCCTCAGTTATCGCAATAATCACACAAGTTTTACGAGTTGAACAGGGAAACGTTCTATTACAAACTCGCAGTGATTCGTGGCAACATTGAAAAGGAAGATTACATATAGGCACAACTCCAAATAAATTCAGCAAAACAGACATACGTCAGATCCGTTCAAATGGTTCAAATGGCTCTGAGCACTATGGGACTCAACATCTTAGGTCATAAGTCCCCTAGAACTTAGAACTACTTAAACCTAACTAACCTAAGGACATCACACACACCCATGCCCGAGGCAGGATTCGAACCTGCGACCGTAGCAGTCCCGCGGTTCCGGACTGCAGCGCCAGAACCGCTAGACCACCGCGGCCGGCAGATCCCTTCAATGACTGTCATTCAGCATATGTGTGAAAGACAAACACAAATTTTGGAATTAGATAGGCTAAACACGTAATTCCCTGAAAAGATCCACTACAGGAATTTTAAACATCAAAACTGACGTACACCACTTTCTCGTTTGAACACATAATTTTTTGAGGTTATAACTGAGCATCCATGGTCTAGGGGTAGCATGTTTGATTGGCAATCAAAACGTCTTCGCCGGGTTGGAACCCCACCACCACTTAAATTCTGAGTACAAATCACCAGCAGTGGCGGCCGAAGACTTCCAGCACCAGAAGTCACCCCTCATTCAGCCAACGACCTTGTCAAAGAGAGCGGAGGAGCGGGTGAAGATTCAAGGTATCTTCTTGCTCTTGGGGTGGCAAACTGCCCCTAAAAGCAGAAGAATCAGAAATGATCAACGGCATGGGGTTGCAGAAGGCAATGGTAACCACTGCATTAAACACATACGCTGAAGCGCCAAAGGAGCTACTATAGGCATGCGTATTCAAGTACAGAAATATATAAACAGCCAGAATATGGCGAAGCGGTCGGCAGCGCCTGTATAAGACAAGTGTCTGGCGCAGTTGTTCGATCGGTTACTGATGCTACAAGATTTAAGTGAGTCTGAACGTGGTGTTATAGTCGGCGCACGAACAATGGGGCACAGAATCTCCGACGCAGCGATGAAATGGGGATTGTTCCCGTACGACAATTTCACGAATGTACCGTGAATATCAGGAATCCGGTAAAACATCAAATCTCCGACATCGCTGCGGCCGGAGAAAGATCCTGCAAGAACGGGGCCAACGATGCCTGAAGAGAATCGTTCAACGTCACTGAAGTGCAACCCTTCCGCAAATTGCTGCAGATTTCAGTGCTGGACCATCAACAAGTATCAGCGTGCGAACCATTCAACGAAACATCATCGTCATGCGCTTTCGAAACCGAAGGACCACTCGTGTACCCTTGATGAGTGCACGACACAGAGCTTTACGCCCTTCACAGGCCCGTAAACACTGACATTGGACTGTTCCTGACACGAAACATGTTGCTTGGTCGGACGAGTCCCGTTTGAAATTGTATCGAGCTGATGGACGTGCACGGGTATGAAGATAACGTCATGAATCCTTGGACCCTTCATGTCAGCACTGAACTGTTCAAGCTGGTGGAGGCTCTGTAATGGTGTGGAGCGTCTGCAGTGGAAGTCATATGGGACCCCTGATACGTATAGATACGACTCTGACAGGTGACACGTACGTAAGCATCCTGTTTGATCACCTGCATCCATTCATGTCCATTGTACATTCCGACGGACTTGGACAATTTCAGCAGGACAATGCGACACCCCACACGTCCAGAATTGCTACAGAGTGGCTCCAGAAAAACTCTTCTGAGTTTAAACACTTCCGCTGACCACAAAACTCCCCAGACATGAACATTATGGAACATATGTGGGATGGCTTTCAATGTGCTGTTCAGAAGCGATTTCCGCCTCCTCGTACTCTTATGGATTTACGGACAGCCCTGCAGGATTCATGGTATCATTTCCCTCCAGCACTATTTCAGACATTAGTCGAGTCCATGCTACGTCGTGTTGCGGCACTTCTGCGTGCTGGCGGTGTTCCCTACGCGATATTAGGCAGGTGTACCACTTCTTTGCCTCTTCAGTGTATAATGTGTGTCCACAGGACATGTGGCCTGTAATTCAAAAAGAGTCGTGATCATCTCTCCATCGGTAAAACATTCCGGACTAGTCCCCCATTCGGAACTGCGGGAGGGGACTTCCAAGGGGGAAGTGACCAAGAGAAAAAGATTCAGTAACCAACAAAAGGATAAAGTCCTACGAGTCGCGGCGTGGAATGTCAGAAGTTTGAACGTGGTAGGGAAGCTAGAAAATTGGAAAAGGGAAATACTAAGAGTGGGTCTAGATATAGTGGGCGTCAGTGAAGTGAATTGGAATGAAGACAAGGATTTCTTATCAGATGAGTACCGGGTAATATCAACGGCGGCAGAAAATCATACAACGGAAGTAGGATTCGTTATGAATAGGAAGATAGGGAAGCGTGTGAGTTTTTCCGACCGTTTCAGTGATAAGATTGTTCTCATCAGAATCAACAGCAAACCAACACCGACAACGATGGTACAGGTACAAATGGCGACGTCACAGGTCGAAGGTGATGAGCTAGAGCAAGTATATGAGGATATTGAACGGATAATTTACCTAAAGGCAAATGAAAATCTAATATTTATAGGTCACAGGTATGTGGTTTCAGGGGAAGGAGCAGAGGAAAGGGTTACGGGAGAATATGGGCTTGGGACTAGGAATGAGAGAGAGGAAAAATTTATTGAGTTCTGCAACAAATTTTAGCTAGTAATAGCGAATACTGTGTTCGACAATCACAAGGTGGAGGTATACTTAAGGCCTGGAAGTTACATCATGGTCAGAGAGAGATTCTGAAATCAGATACTGGACTGTAAAATTTACCTAGGGGCAGATATAGACTCATCACGGTGTAGTAGTGATGAAGAGTAGGCTGAGGTTAAAGAGGCTTGTCAGGATGAATGAGTGCGCAAAGTAGTAGCATGCGGGAGTACTAAGGAATGAAGAGATACACTTCAAGTTTTCTGAGGCTACTGCCTAAGGAATAGCTCACTAGGTAGTTGAATTGAAGAGGAATGGACATCTCTAAGAAGGGCAATAACAGAAGTTAGAAAGAAAATAGTCGATACAAAGAAAGTAACTACAAAGAAACCGTGGGTAACAAAAGATGTACTTCAATTTATCGATGGAAGAAGGAAGTACAAAATTGTTCGAGGAAATTCAGGAATACAGAAATACAAGTCAAAAAATGGTTCAAATGGCTCTGAGCATTATGGGACCTAACTGCTGTGGTCATAAGTCCCCTAGAACTTAGAACTACTTAAACCTAACTAACCTAAGGACATCACACACATCCATGCCCGAGGCATGATTCGAACCTGCGACCGTAGCGGTCGTGCGGTTCAAGACTGTAGCGCCTTTAACCGCTCGGCGACTCCGGCCGGCGAAATACAAGTCACTTAGGAATGAAATAAGTAGGAAGTGCAGGGAAGCTAAGACGAAATGGCTGCACGAAAATCGAAGAAATCGAAAAAGAAATAACTTGTCAGAAGGACTGACTCAGCATTTAGGAATGTCAAAACAAAGCAAGGGCGATAACGTTAAGAGTGCAAAGGAAATAGCACTGTTAGATTCAGAGGAGAGAGCCGACAGGTGAAACGAGTACATTGGAAGCCTCTATGAGGGTAGTAGTTGTCTGATTACGTGACAGAAGAAGAAACAAGAGTCGATACAGAAGAAATACGGGATCCAGTATTGGAACCACAATTTACAAGAGCTCCAGTAGACTTAAAAACAAATAAGGCAGTAAGAATAAATAAGATCCCACCATAATTTCTAAAATCATTGGGGAGAATGGCAACAAAACGACTGTTCATGTTGGTTTGTAGAATGCATGAGTCTTGTGATATACCATCTGACTTTTATACCATCTGACTTTCGAAAAAACATCACCCAAGCAATTCCGAAGATTGCAAGAGACGACAAGTGCGAGAATTATCGCACAGTCACCTAAGGAGGTCATGCATCCAAGTTGCTGACAAGAATAACATACAGAAGAATGGAAAAGAGAACTGGAGATGTGTTAGAAGACGATCAGTTTGCCTTTAGGAAAGGTAAAGCCACCATAGTGGCAGTTTTGACATTGCGATTGATAATGGACGAAGGAAAAATCAAGACACGTTCATAGGATTTGTCGACCACGAAAATGCGTTCGACGATGTCAAACGACCTAACGATGCGGCCCAGTTGATAGCACACTGGACTCGCATTCGGGAGAACGACGGTTCAAACCCGCGTCCGGCCATCCTCATTTAAGTTTTCCGTGATTTCACCAAATGCTTCAAGCAAATCCCATGATGGTTCCTTTGAAACGGCACGGCCGACTTCCCTCCCCATCCTTCCCCGTGACTTCACTGTTTGGACGCCCCCCCCCCCCCCCCCGCCTTCCAACTTAGCCGACCGTCCACTGTCAATTGGTGCAAGATGTTCGAACTTCTGAGAAAAACAGGAGTAAACTACAGGGAAAGACGGGATGTATACAAGATGTACAAGAACCAAGAGAGAGTAATAAGAGTGCAAGACCAAGTGCGAAGTGCTCGGATTAAAAAGGGTGTAAGACAGGAATGTAGTCTGTCGCCTTTACTGTTCCGTCTATACATCGACGAAGCAATGGCGGAAATAAAAGAAAGGTTCAGGAACGGATATCTAATTCATGTTGAAAGAATATCAATGATAAGATTAGCCAATAGCATTGTTATCCTCAGTGAAAGTGAAGAATTACAGGATCTCCTGAATGGGATGAAAAGTCTAATGTGTACAAAATATGAATTGAGAGTAAATCGCCGGCCGCGATGGTCTAGCGGTTCTGGCGCTGCGGTCCGGAACTGCGGGACTGCTACGGTCGCAGGTTCGAATCCTGACTCGGGCATGGGTGTGTGTGATGTCCTTAGGTTAGTTAGGTTTAAGTAGTTCTAAGTTCTAGGGGACTTATGACCTAAGATGTTGAGTCCCATAGTGCTCAGAGCCATTTGAACCATTTGAGAGTAAATCGAAAAAGACGAAAGTAATGAGAAGTAGCAGAAATGAGAACAGTGAGAAACTAAACATCAGGATTGGTCATCACGAAGTAGATGAAGTTAAGGAATTCTTCTACCTAGGCAGCAAAACAATCCATGACGGATGGCGCAAGGAGGATATAAGAAAAAAAATGTTCAAATGTGTGTGAAATCTTATGGGACTTAACTGCTAAGGTCATGAGTCCCTAAGCTTACACACTACTTACCCTAAATTATCCTAAGGACAAACACACACACCCATGCCCGAGGGAGGACTCGAACCTCCGCCGGGACCAGCCGCACAGTCCAGGACTGCAGGATATAAGAAGTAGCCTAGCACAGGCAAAAACAGCATTCACGGTCAAAAGAAATCTACTAGTATCAGTGAGATTTCTCATCCTCAGGATGCCAAAAACTCCTTCTTTCTTGTTCTAAACTTATATACTGGCTGGCTTTACTTTAAGTGTAGCTACTCACAGAGGTCAACAGGTGCAGTGTAATAATCGTATTACAGCGGAACTTGGTAGATGTTCTAATTCGTTAATGCGGAACAGATTTACGCTGAAAAAAAAACTAGTGCTAATTTCAGCCATCTGATGCAAAGCTGGCGTTGTGACTGCAGAAAACACGTATAGAAATGTTTCCACATGTAATGGTTTAGGAATGGAACGTGGGCAGAAAGATCAAATAAGTGAGAAAGGCATAATATTGATTTTATTACTAACCGCTGTTTACACGATTTGTTCAATATGAGCACCGGGGAAGTCGACGAGATGCTGCCTCGGTAAAACGACGTGATCAACAGTTGGTCGCAGAAATTCCGGTAGAATCTGAGCAACGTGTCCCTTGCGCTGGCCTTCGGATCAGGTAGCTGCGTGCAGCTTGAGCCTGAAAATCACTTTTTGTATTTGACAGCATTTGCTGCACTCGAGTGCGCATATTAGTTAGTTACTTTGAAAGTGGTCCTCATCGTGTATCAGTGAGCAAATAAGTACACTGCAGTGTTTTTCAGTGAAATTGTTTACTGCCGAGGGAAGCCGCATCGTGCTGGATGTGCTCTCGCCCAGGTGCTGCCGGAGGAAAACACGTGTGAGGACGCGGAAGCGCCGGCGGGATCGGCCGTCACCTCGGCCTCAGCGCAGGGGCAGCTGCTACAGGGAGGCGCGCACACGTGTTGCGGCTAGGCAAGGGGACACGTGGTGGACGCGCTTCCCACGGGCCCGCCGACAGAAACGGAATTCTTAACGACGGCTGACGTCACGCCCGGCGAGCTGCAAAACGCTCGCAAGCTGCGCAAGAAATGCAGGAAATGCAACGGCCGTGGTGCGTGATGCGTATTGCGTGTTGCGTGCGCCGCTGCGAAACCGTGTCACGCGCTTTCTCACATGTCGCGAGGCCCACGTGCTGCAGCGGGGACTCCACTCGGCTCCAACAGCGGCAGGGTGTGGAAACACTTCGCGATGCATCACGGGAAAGTCTTAGTTTTGTGTTCCACGGATCATACATACGATTAATGGTAATGGTGTAAACCGAGTCCCTTTAATATTATACATTCATATGTAAACGTTGATACGTGCTGACCATTTGCGAGTGTTGTTTTCATAAAAAAAAGATACAGATAAATTAATAACTGCGACCCACCCTTCACAGACGACATAAGTAGAAGTTATTCTACGGAATAGGGTTTGGGGGTTGCTTGGGGAAGGAGACCAGACAGCAAGGTCATCGGTCTCATCGGATTAGGGAAGGACGGGGAAGGAAGTCGGCCGTGCCCCTTCAAAGGAACCATCCCGGCATTTGCCTGGAGCGATTTAGGGAAATCACGGAAAACCTAAATCAGGATGGCCGGACGCGGGCTTGAACCGTCGTCCTCCCGAATGCCACTACGGAATAGGAGTTGTAAAGAAGAATATTTTTCAGATTGTTTTAAAATTTAACTTGACTGTCTGTGGCAGCGTTGTGTACCTATTTTGTGCTAAAGACCACCCTGATGTGAAATCAAAAATGTCATTTTTTTCGTGTATGATAATTACGAGGGTTGCAACTTTAATACTGGCAACTATTTATTTTACAGCTCGTGCAAAATAGATACGTGTATTAAAGTTTTACTGACCTTCAGAGTAGTCACGAGCATTGTGTATAATCCGTTGCCAGTGATGCGGAAGCCGTAAGATATTCTTAGCAGCGCCAGTTGTGTTGACAGTTCGAGTGGCGCGGTCTATTGGCCGACGAATTTGTAGCAGTTCTGAAGCGATTGCCGTGAAGTGTTTCCTTCAGTTTAGAAATCGAGTTGAACTCACGAGGGCTTAAGTCAGGGGAGTGCAGTAGGTGGTATAGCACTTAGCAGCCCCATCAGTCGAACAAATCAGTAACAGCTTGCACTGTACGTGCTTGAGCATTGTCCTGCAAAATGATGATCAGGTCCTGCAGAAAGTGTCATCACTTCTGTCTCTAAGCTGGTCGTAGGTTGTCTTCCCAAAATGAACAACATTGAGACAGAAGTGATGACACTTTCTCCAGGACTTGACCATCATTTTGCAGAATAATGCTCTTGCACGTACAGTGCCAGCTGTTACTGATTTAGCCGGCCGTTGTGGCCGAGCGGTTCTAGGCGCTTCAGTCCGGAACCACACGGCTGCTACGGTCGCAGGTTCGAATCCTGCCTCGGGGATGGATTGTGTGATGTCGTTAGGTTAGTTAGGTTTACTTAGTTCTAAATCTAGGGGACTGATGACCTCAGATGTCAAGTCCCATAGTGCTTAGAGCCATTTGAACCACTGATTTGTTTTAGTGATGGGGCTGCGAAGTGCTATACCAGCTACTGCACTCCCCTGACTTAAGCCCTTGTGAGTTCATCTCGATTTCTAAACTGAAGGAAACACTTCACGGCATTCGCTTCAGAACTGCTACAAATTCGTTGGCCAATAGACCGTGCCGCTCGAACTGTCAACATAACTGGCACTGCTAAGTCTCCTACGACTTCCACATCGCTGGCAACGGGTTATACACAATGCTGGTGACTACTTTGAATGTCAGTAAAACTTTAATACACGTATCTACTTTGTACGAGCTGTAAATAAATAGTTGCCACTATTAAAGTTCCAACCCTCGTACATACATTATTGTTCCTTTTGAACTGTAGTGTTTGTTGTAAATAAAAGTTCTTGGAGGAATAAATATACAGTGGAGCATTAGCCAAAACGCTTAAATTCCTAAACAGATGTCTACAAGACGATCGTCAGTGAGCAGACGCACAATTCTTACAGCATGTACCTGAGCAATGAAAAATTTCTTTCTTAAAGATAGGTTACCCGAGAAGATTAATTCGTAGGATGCCACTGAATGAAGGCACGCAAAACACGTATATATATATATATATATATATATATATATATATATATATATATATATATAAAATACGTATATTATGTTACTGTTTGTCTGTCTCTAAGATTTGCAATCATTTGAAGTGCAACTATGACTGAACTCAGTTGAGAAATGTGTTCCCTGGAGATTAAATTCCATCCTAGTTATTATTCCTTCGCTGTATACTACATTTATGAATGGTGCAGTACGTCTCACATGTATGAAATACGAAGGGCGTTCAATAAGTAACCCAACACTTTCTTTTTCTGCTGAAAGCAGGTTAGCTTTCCTCAAGATTCGAATACACCACCTACTTAACACTCTTTCGACTATAAAACCCCATTTTTCAACATAATGTCCGTTCAGTGCAATGGCTTTACACCATCTTATTGGGAGGGCCAGTGTGCCTGCATGGTATCGCTCTGATGGTTGACGTCGGAGCCAGCGCCTTGCTGCACCAGCAACCTCTTATCAGCCGCATTTGGCTTCCTGCGTAGTGCAACCCCCATTGAGCCAAACGGACGGAAGTCGGAAAGCGCGAGATCCGGGCTGTAAGAGAGACAGCCCAGTGAAGTTTTGTGGGCTCCTCTGGGGTGCGCAGACTTGTGTGAGGTGTTGCTTTGTCATGGAGAAGGAGAAGAAGTTGGTCTGCTTTTTTGTAGTGACGGACACGCTGAAGGCGCGTCTTCAAAGTCCTGAGGGAATCACAATACACTACAGAGTTGATCTTGCGCCGTGATGGAGGACAGCAAACAGAACAGCCCCTTCAGAGTCCCAGAAGACCGTCGCCATGGTTTTACCGGTTGAGGGTATGACTTTGTAATTTTCCTTCGGAGGAGGGGTTGGTGGGACTCCACTCTAAGGATTGACTTTTACGAAATGTTGAATCCATGTTTCACAGCATGGTACGATGTTCGACAAAGAGATAGGTCAGGTTTGCGCGACCTTGTTGCGATTATGACAGACGCCTCTCCCAGCGACTCGCCGTGCTTTTGTTCACTGCCAGGTCTCCGCAGACATTCTGCAAGCACCAGTGAATATACGCGCTGCTCTGGTTTTCCGCCAAAGGAAGTTCAGTGACAGCTCCCCGGTTGGAACGCATCTCTGTTACAGGCGCCTTTAAAGGCTACATATGGCGCCGCCACTTATTGGTACTTTGTGACACTATAGGAGCTGAAGCGGGAATACTCCATGACGTCCCACAACAAATTCCGAATTTTTCAACCGAAACTGTGAAAGGTGGCTACACTGAGTCACAGCGCCAGAGATTGCGCCAAAGAGTATTATTGCGCCGCCTCCACTGCGGCAGTAGTTGTTCAGAGAATGTCGAGAGCTGTTGTAGTTCAGAGGTTGCCGTGGGCAGTGCTTGTTGAGAGGATGTCGAGAGCAGTACTAGTTGAGACCATGTCGTGTGCAGTTATTGTTCTGTTTGGCGGGAGAGTAGATGCTGTTCGGTTGGTGTAATGTATATATGGAAGATGTTGCAATGATCACAGTGTATTTTTCGTCGATATATATGGAGGTAACAAAATTTTTTTATTTCAAATCTCCTTAATAACAATGCCTCTTGGTCACAGGTTCAGTCAACAAAGCATCTGGCTCGTGTTAATGTATTAGACTTGTAATTCTGGTTTCTATGTGCAATTATAGTATTTGTGGTTTTTCAATTAGTTCATTGTAAATGGTGTTTAAAATTTCTTGTCGTATTGAGGAAGAACCGTGCCAGATACATGTACGTTGAACCACACTACCACACACAGAACAGTTACACTTGTGCTTTGTTGTTTCGTAGCTTTTATAGTTGCAGGGGACATAATTAATCAATTGTGTTAACGGAAATTTCCTTTCAGTCTTTATTGTTATTTTATGCAGTCAGATTGCGTACTGATACTAGTCAGGGCCAACCGGTTACGAGACTTCGTAACCGGACACACAGCTACTAAAATTACTTTTATTGTATTTCTTTAATTAAGCCCCCATGCACGTGGCGACCGCTGCTTCGTATCGTCCCTTGGAATTCTTTTGACAGTAAAAATATCAGACAGTAGTATCGTTGTAGTAATTTGTAGTTTAGTAATTGTAGTCTATATAGCACGTATAGATTTTGTAATTGAACATTTGTAGTTGTCTTGTCATTCTTCAGATGGTATTTTTGTGGAATTTAACTTTTGATGAGTCGTATACGGGTTTGACAATTTTGTGCAATTGTGAAGGTTTTAATTGTTCGTCAGGCGTGTTTGTCGGGATGCCTTTCGTGTGGACGGTATTGTTGGTGATAAAGTGCTATATTGTGTGTAATTTTCGTATAGTGACGAGTTTTGTATGTTTTGTACATGATTACGCGATCGATGAAAAAAGCAAAAATGATGGATAGTCAGAATGACGAAATTGTTAACATGGCGAACTCGCCAACACAGGAGAACAGAATGATGAATAATGAAGTAGAAAACAATTTAATAAGCCGGGAAAATAGTCTGGAACCAGTTCAAAATTTTTCACAATCAAAAAATTTTCAGAATGCGAGATTAACGACAGAAGATTCTGGAATAGAATCGAACGCAGATAGCTTTACTGCTATGACGAAGGAAGTTAGTTTTACGGGAAATGTTAAGGGCGAAAAGAATTTCGAACCAGTTAATATGGAGCAGTTGATGAGTGCAATATTAAATTTGGGATCACGGTTAGAAACTGATATGGGAACAATGGAAACATGGTTAGACTCACGAATAGGGACATGTTTCAAAAACATGAAAGATGAATTTAAAAAAGAAATTAGAGAAGAAGTACAACCAATTTTGAATGCTCACAATAATAGATTAATTTCAATAGAAATTGGACAAAAGGAACAGGATATGGAACAGGAAGAACGATATCGCGTGATAGTTCAAAAATTTTCAGAGTTAAATTTACAACGTGCACACGATAAGGAAGAAATATTTGAAAGAATAGAGGGATCCGTACCAAATGACAGAATAAATAACCTAACACAACAGTATGAACAGTTAACTACTAAGTGAGTCAATACTGAAACCCAAGTCGCGACACTTACAGAAGATGTAAATAAACAGAAAGAACAAATAGGTGACTTATCAGAAAGAGTTGAGGAGATTTCAGATAAATTGACATGTCTTAGTTTAAATGGGGACAGAGATTCATATGATACAGCACCATTGCCATTTTCAGAAACCGAAGAGTACCAAAACATAAATAAGCATGTCGAAAATCAGGGAAAATTTAATGAACGCGTTAAAAGGGAATTTGAGGCATTACGAAAGCAAGTCAAACAAATTGAAGGCGAAATCGTAGGAAAAGACAGCAGAAGAAATTTAGAATCACAGATAGCAGAAGGGTTTGAAGAGAATAATTTGTTTCATTTACGAGATGCAACAAGAGAGCGCTAGGCGCGCGAACTTGACAATAATCGACATTGGGACTGGGACAGACGCGGTAGGCCTTTGTCGCCACGAGGAGAAAACTTTGAATATAAACACTTCTTAACAGTTCGGAAATTTAAGATCTTTCGCAATTCTAAGAATGACATACATCCATGTTCATGGTTAGATCAATTTATGTACGCATTTCCACCAAATTTACCACCAAGTCACAAATTGGAATTTATGTGCGGCTATTAATGTCCTCAGGGGATTCACTACACTAAGTGAATATGTGCCGTAGCGTGCACAGGGCCCCAAGCTGTAGTGGTGCTATTTCTCTTTTAGTTTTCTGCACTGCTGCCTACTCTTTTACTATTCTTTGTATCAATCAAAACAACTCTTCAACTATCAATCTGTCTAGAAAAGAAGTCAGTAAAGAATAACCGGATATGACTATTTTACCCAAAAGTGACAGTTTTCAGGATATTGATGAAAAACAAATTTTACCTGTTTATCTTCGTGACAATATTACTTCATATGTTGGCGATATTCTTATTGCAAAACGTTCTTGGAGTGAGCATAACAAAATTTTGGATTCATTATTACGTATTTTTGCAAGAGTTGGCATTGCAGTGAACTTGGAAAAATCTGAATTTGGTCGTTCTCAGGTGAAATTTCTTCGTCATATTATTTCTACAGAAGGTATTCTTCCTGATCCAGAGAAACTAGATGCTGTTCGTAATTATGCTGTTCCTACTACAAAACGTGATGTTCCTAGTTTCCTTGGTGTTTGTAATTTTCTTAGACGCTTTGTTAGATTGGACAATTTGGCCAAACCTCGTTTATGTGAACTATCTGGAAAGAATTCTCATTGGTGTTGGGATGAGGAAGCTCAATCAGAATTTGAACAACTTCGTGATGCTTTAGTTGCTGCTCCACTTCTTTCACATCCGGATTTATCTAAAGATTTTTGTTTGGCGACGGACTCATCATACAAAGGCCTAGGTGCACATTTATTTCAAGAGATAGAAGAAAACGGCGTTGTAGTACAGAAAACTATTGCATTTGGAAGTCGTGTTCTCTCTAAATCAGAAAAGAATTATTCGATTACGGAACTTGAAGCTTTGGCTGTTGTATGGGCTTTCACAAAATTCCGCATATTTTTGTATGGCAGACATACTAAGGTTTACACCGATCATCGAGCTCTGGAATTTCTTATGTCAACAAAATTAACACATGGACGATTGTCACGATGGGCGCTGTATCTACAGGAACTTGACTTTAGTATTGTTTACATACAGGGTTCTTCAAATATTATTGCTGATGCTTTATCACGTGCACCTATGGGTTTGAAACAAAGTGCTGAGGAGGACTGCAAAGAAATCAATTATTGTCTGATGTATATTCAAGGTGCTGCGTTTGAAAATTTTATCTCGTCTTCGCTCCAGGACATCGCTAAGGAGCAAAACAAGGATCCAGTCTGGAAGGACATTAAGGAGAATTGGAGGAGAAAGAAAGCGTAGCGATTAGACAGTATTTTTTAGTTCGCAATGATATTCTTTTTAAACGAAAATCGGTTGACAACTCTGTTTGGTTAGTTTGCATTCCTGATGAGTCAGTTAATAAATTGATTTGGTATACACATTTCAGTTATGATCACTTTGGTCCCAGAAAATGCTTTCAAAAATTGCGAGAAAATTGCTACTTCAGTAATATGGAAAAACGTATTCGATTTGTTCTTGCCAAATGCAAATTATGTCAAAAGGCTAAGCCGCCAACTATTTCTCACAGAGCACCGTTGTCTCCTATCATTCCAGCGAAATTAAAGGAGATGGCTGCAGCCGATTTGTTCGGTCCAGTGGTTCGTTCTACTACTGGTTTCGCGTACATTTTGGTAGCAGTGGAATTGATATCAAAATATGTGTGTTTTACACCTTTACGTAAAGCAACAGCTCGTTCAGTATCTAATGCTTTCATCAAACATTTTCTTAAAGAAGTGGGTCATGTTGATAAGGTTATATCAGATAATGGATCACAGTTGCGCTCTAGAATTTGGCTTCGTACTCTACAGCATCGTAAGATTAAACCAATTTTCATTTCACTTTTTCACCTTCAATCTAACGCTTCAGGGAGATGGATGAAGAAAATCAATAAATTGTGTCGTCTTTATTGTCATCAGAATCACAGAACGTGGGATCAGTATCTTCATATTTTTCAAAACATTCTGAATGAACTCCCTAATGATTCAACTTCTTTACCGCCTATATTGATATTAAAAAATAAAGCACCGACAAATCGTATTTCTGAACTCGTTCCTTTTCCGCCTACATGGAAACTGCGGCAGTCTGAAGTTGTCAACTTGGCTCTACAAAATGTTGCATCTGCGGCTGCTGGAAGAGAGAAATCAGCTAAACGTCCTGGTCGTTTAAAAACCTTGTCAGTTGGTCAAAAGGTGTTAATTAAGTCTCATCGTTTGTCTCACAAAGGAAAAGGCTTGTGTCGCAAATTTTTTCTGCTTTATAACGGTCCATATAGAGTTCGCAAAATTATTCATGATAACACTGTCGAAGTAGAAACTCTTAAATCACGGCGCTCTAAGGGAATACATCACATATCGAACGTTAAAATTATTGTGGGATGACATACTTTTGAGAAACTAACAGTTACATGTAAACGCGCAGAGAATATAAGGATACCGCGCCGTGTTCTGGCGGCGGTACATACTCAAAGCAACAGTGAACTCTGCACGTCGCACAAGGCAGTCGTTGACCGCAAACAATTACTTCCTACGTCACGCGTACCTATAGCTGATCGAGCGCTCAGTGCGAATTCAGTGACAGCCGTAAACAAATACACAGTCTAATTTCTCCGAATAAATTCAGTATAAAGCTATAGTGATTTGATAAATTATGTTATTAACATTCATTTTTTTCAGGATACAGTTGTATAAAATATTTAAGAACTTCAGGTAAATTCTGTGTGTGTCCGACTTTAAGAGGACTTGCTATCTAAAAAGTTTCAGGAAGAATGTAATTTCGAAGAAGAAAGTAATAAACTAAAAAGGTAACTATTAATTGAGTTTATTTTTCAGGTAACATATTTCCACTTAGGTACGTACTTCAGACGTAATTTGCTACTCGCGATTACGTGATTTATACTTTGTGTTAACTGATTTTGACAGTGATTGATTAATGAACAGCTTTGTTACTTATGTATATTATGCATCGCTTGGCTGCACTGCTTTTTCACTGATGTCATATTTTTTTTATTATGTGCCTGCTGTGCTTATTTATTTAAATTATAATTGTCACCTGATTAGTCGTGCTGATATGGTTACGTATGTAAGTCATACTTTGTGATTTATCTGCTTGCGGCTTCATGTTTACTTATTAAGATTACATACGAACATTTATTTGCTTATGCTGATATGATGCTAATGACCTATTTATTATGTAAGATATATATTTCCTGCTTTGCGTATGGATTGCATATTTACACATTTCTGTTTTGTTGTCATAGCTACTCTTTAATTTGGTATATAGAAATGCTGATATGCTGTGTACGAACATGGAGTTTAAGTCACACTATGGTATTAATTATAGATTGTTCGCTTGGCAGAGCCTCGTTGTAGGGATTGTGCTACATCCACTTGTTAACATACTGTTATCTACTGGTATATTCACTCGCTATTGCATGTTTTGCTTACGCTCAGTGCTTTATATTTTAAGATAAGAAAATGAACTGCTATAATTCTACGATCGACATTGGTACAAGAAACTTCATTGAAGTCACATGAGCTGGAGGTTTTATGGAAGCTGTATAAATTTATGCTAATAGAAAGGGAGCTAATGACATGAAATACCAACACTATGTTTAGACCATTGACAGTTATTACACTGCATTCTTCGTGAGCAATTGAAATAGCAAGTGACACTTGACACACACAAAAAAAAAATACTCCACATGTTTGCTTCTGTTTTGCCATGATTCTTGAAGAGGTGTACACACTGTGAAGTATTACCATCATTCACACTCTGTACTCGTACTTACTTACTGAAAGTTATTCAAACTAAAGGCTGTTAGAGATCATGTAAGCATTTCTTTTATTTAATGATGGACAAGGCAACCAAAATGTATTTTATAATTCATAATGAGTAGAAGATTTCGCTCAGGTGGATTACACAGAGGTTGTGTGTGCACATTATGTCTTCGGATTGTATGGGATGATGAAGTTTGCACTAGGATTTTATCTGTACTTGTTCGAGGAGACTGACTAGAGGAAAGAGTTGTTATGGAAGTGAAATGATATTGGTGATAAGGTTTATATGTATCGTCGTATTGAAGAGGTATTATTGAGGTATTGAGACTATGTGAAGTTGATGATTATTGGAGTTTTAGTGGACAAGAGGTAAGGTAAATGGTATTGATGATAAGGTTTATATGTATCGACATAAGAGGTATTATTGAAGTATTGAGATTATGTGATGCTGATGATTATTGGAGTTTTGGTGGATAAGAGGTAAAGTGAGTGAGGAGCATATTTTTTTTGTTGGTTTATATGGAACAAAGAGGATGAAGATGGCAGACTAGAACACTCAAGTGGAAGGAAGATTGTCTACACACACACTTTGTTAATTCAATAAGCAGTATATTTTTTTTTTTTTTTGGAGAGAGGAAGTATTTGCATATCTTGGCACACTGACAGTTGTTCAGCAACCGTACATTTTGATTTGACTTGGCAAACATTGGTCTGCACATGATGACTATGACGTTGACTAACTATTATTGACTGTTATACACTGTGCCACTACTACTTGATACACATGTTGAACATCAAATTTTGACAGAATTGCATTTACACAGTTAACACTATTCAATTACGCAGTAGTACTTAAATGAGGATGAAAGATGAATGAGTGTGTTTTGTGTGTTTTCCTTTCCTAATCCCAAATATGCAATTATGTCAAAATTTGATGTTCAACATGTGTATAAGGTGGTACTGGCACAGTGTATAACAGTCAATAATAGTTAGTCAGCGTCATAGTCATCATGTCAAGACCAATGTTTGCCAAGCCAAATCAAAATGTATGGTTGCTGAACCTGTCTGTATGTATGGAAGATGTTGCAATGATCACAGTGTATTTTTCGTCAATATATATGGAGGTAACAATTTTTTTTTTTAATTTCAAATCTCCTTAATAATAATGCCTCTTGGTCACAGGTTCAGTCAACAAAGCACCTGGCTCATGTTCATGTATTAGACTTGTAATTCTGGTTTCTATGTGCAATTAGAGTATTTGTGGTTTTTCAATTAGTTCATTGTAAATGGTGTTTAAAATTTCTTGTCGTATTGAGGAAGAACCGTGCCAGAGACATTTACGTTGAACCACACTACCACACTCACACTGTGATCATTGCAACATCTTCCATATATACATTACACCAACCGAACAGCATCTACTCTCTCGCCAAACAAAACAATAACTGCACACGACATGGTCTTAACTAGTACTGCTCTCGACATCCTCTCAACAAGCACTGCCCACGGCAACCTCTGAACTACAACAGCCCTCGACATTCTCTGAACAACTACTGCCGCAGTGGAGGCGGCGCAATAATACTCTTTGGCGCAATCTCTGGCGCTGTGACTCAGTGTAGCCACCTTTCAACTGGCCGAGAAAAAAATGTGTTGCGTTACATATTAAATTCCCCTCGTACATTACCCTAATACTATAATTTCTGGGCTGAGTGTTCCAAAACAATGCGCAACAGAAGAACAAGCGTGTCAATTTACGGCTAATACTCTTATAGGAAAATGAAATAACGATTTTTTTTTGACAATACTGGCCATGAGATGCAGGGCGTTCGTGGATGAAATGACACGAGCATGGTGAATGCACGCGAAGAGCTGTAGAGAAAAAAGTAAGAATCTACGAGTTTTCAGAAACTCCTGAATTGCTCTTTTCGGTAATTACGAGTGTAGAGGGGGCTTAAAACTACGTGCACTAATCACAGGGAATATGAGAGGAAGAAATATCTGAAGATATGCTGAAATTTTATTCTTGTCAAAAATATGTATAATTAAAAGTCTTTGTTTTAAAGCTGTGGCGTGGATCCTCTTTTAAAAATCGTAGTCCTAATTAGTTTGTATGGATTTACTCGGATGAATTTTTCAGCGGGCAGTTGGTAGGAATCACGACAGCATTCGTCTCTCAAATCCTGCAGACCTTCTCGCCAAATTCCCAGTGGCATTCCCGGTCAAACGTCTGACATTTCGCTTCGCAGAATTGCTTGTGCTTCAGGAAGGACGGTTAACGGAATTTTGTCGACCTGAATTGTTTCAGGTTTCTTGGAAAGTCCATTTCATCCGTACCTCAATTCATCCAAACCAGGACACATTGCATATTTTTCTTGCCGTCGCCAGCCCCTAAAGCTGTGCAAAACTATTGTCAGATAACATTATTAGTTAACGCCATGTTGCGGGAAACATGTGAGCACTCTTAAGATCCAAGGTGGCTCTCACAGGTTAGAACATTAACTCGTGACATCATAGATATTTCAGACGACTGCAGTGAGGGTTTTAGCGGGAACATCAAAAGTGAAACAAACAAACACATTTATTAAACATAAATGTATTCTAATAAAAAAACTTTTGTTGCGTTATGCTACTACCAGCTGGGAACAACTCCAAAAATTTATCGACACCGCTGTTACAGTGTTGTGGGAGCTGTGTTACATATAAGTGCTATGATGGCTGTAGTCCTAAGCGAATAACAGCGTTGTTACAGCAAAGTAGCTATAATTGTAATTAGACGTTTTTTATATTTCTTCATGTAATCTATTACAGGCCTCAGTAAAACAACTAATTACCATTAAAAGATAGACTAATATAAAATCAATAATCCTAAAGGAAAAAGTTTTTCGTTTTTTGTTTCATGAGCTCATTAAGTAATAAATTATATATTCAAATTACATACAATTAAATGCTCAACATAAAATGCCACATTTAGGCTTTCGGTAAAGAGGCAGGAAAGGGTTACATCTAAATGAAAGGAAAAATGCAAATGAAACTGGTGGAAATTAATTTTGAAAAGGGGTAAAGTTAATAAAGAAAGTAAATGTGCGGCCGTTACGTTAACAATTAACTAGCGGTAATTAGATATTTGAGATTTGGGGGAAATTACGGTCGCCAGTCCCATGGACAATTACTATAGTAACTGAAAAAGAAAGGTTATTACACATATAATTAGCACTAGAGGCGTGAATGTTGACACATGTAGCGTGAAAACTGAAAGTTTGTCAGAAGTAATAAATTTCGCTACACTCTGACTTTATTTAGCAAAAGAATTAATAAAACCAGAAAACTGAAAGTTAATTTAGTGACTGAAATTAATAGTGAGCTTTGTTTCTGAAGCACATCGAAATTCAGTAAAATACGGTTAGTCTTGGGCTACCTCAACAATCATTTCAAAAGCTACTTGAATCTATGCAATTTAGAAATAAGAGATTTAACTTTGAACTTGAATTTAATGATTCTGAACAATTAACAATAGTAAAATTTAGTACGTACCAAGCTGAGCTGCAGTCACATGTAAGCTAAAATACGGTAACAAAAGTCGCACTCTTAATTTGTGCTTGTGTAATCTAAAGACTGTAGCCAGCTATGAATACCTTAACTGAACTTTGAAATTAAAGCAATGAAATCGAATTTCAACGACACTCGGGTTCATTCCGGAAAAGGAAGGGACCCTGCTTGGTAATGCAGTTGGGACAATGAGCAACAAAGGTTCATGCTATGTTGCTGTAATTTTGTGAGTTGAACAGTTTGAAAAGCTGAGATCTGCCATACAGTTCTAAAACTTTACGTGCTACCAGTCTTCCTTGTTGGTTGATTGAAGGTTTGAAGTCGTCGATCGAGGAGGTGGCGACAGTCACTCATTGTCGGTCGTCGCTGTTGCAGAAGCTGGATGTTGGCGCGCCTTCTTCTCGACACGGTCACCGGACGAAACGGGCTCTTGATGTGCGCCAGCTAATGCTTCCCGTCCGCGACACCGTGTCAGAAACTATCATGGCAAGTCGAGCGCAATTACATGCTGCCAAACCCCGAAAGCGCGGCAACTCGCGGGAGCGTCACACAACACACCTGCTCCACTGCCCTATCCCAGCCAGACTCTCTCTGCCCGCGCTCCATGCGGCAGAGTTAACACTACCAAAGATCCTAAACGCTTTGGTCATGTACAGGGTGGTGAGAAACAGACTGGAAACCTTGTAAGAGAGTTGCAGGGTAGGGTGCCCTGACAAGTAATTGTTAAGAAAAAAAACTCGATAGGTTTTGACGTTTCCGTATTAATTAGCATTGAAGTTAGCCAATTACGCCATTGCGCACAGAAATTAAAGCGGATATGGCAGCTCTAACAGCAACTGAAATAAGTTACTGCAGTAACTGTATATGAAGCACTTGTGGCCTTATATGCACTCCTGGAAATGGAAAACTGAACACATTGACACCGGTGTGTCAGACCCACCATACTTGCTCCGGACACTGCGAGAGGGCTGTACAAGCAATGATCACACGCACGGCACAGCGGACACACCAGGAACCGTGTTGGCCGTCGAATGGCGCTAGCTGCGCAGCATTTGTGCACCGCCGCCGTCAGTGTCAGCCAGTTTGCCGTGGCATACGGAGCTCCATCGCAGTCTTTAACACTGGTAGCATGCCGCGACAGCGTGGACGTGAACCGTATGTGCAGTTGACGGACTTTGAGCGAGGGCGTATAGTGGGCATGCGGGAGGCCGGGTGGACGTACCGCCGAATTGCTCAACACGTGGGGCGTGAGGTCTCCACAGTACATCGATGTTGTCGCCAGTGGTCGGCGGAAGGTGCACGTGCCCGTCGACCTGGGACCGGACCGCAGCGACGCACGGATGCACGCCAAGACCGTAGGATCCTACGCAGTGCCGTAGGGGACCGCACCGCCACTTCCCAGCAAATTAGGGACACTGTTGCTCCTGGGGTATCGGCGAGGACCATTCGCAACCGTCTCCATGAAGCTGGGCTACGGTCCCGCACACCGTTAGGCCGTCTTCCGCTCACGCCCCAACATCGTGCAGCCCGCCTCCAGTGGTGTCGCGACAGGCGTGAATGGAGGGACGAATGTCTTCAGCGATGAGAGTCGCTTCTGCCTTGGTGCCAATGATGGTCGTATGCGTGTTTGGCGCCGTGCAGGTGAGCGCCACAATCAGGACTGCATACGACCGAGGCACACAGGGCTAACACCCGGCATCATGGTGTGGGGAGCGATCTCCTACACTGGCCGTACACCACTGGTGATCGTCGAGGGGACACTGAATAATGCACGGTACATCCAAACCGTCATCGAACCCATCGTTCTACCATTCCTAGACCGGCAAGGGAACTTGCTGTTCCAACAGGACAATGCACGTCCGCATGTATCCCGTGCCACCCAACGTGCTCTAGAAGGTGTAAGTCAACTGCCCTGGCCAGCAAGATCTCCGGATCTGTCCCCCATTGAGCATGTTTGGGACTGGATGAAGCGTCGTCTCACGCGGTCTGCACGTCCAGCACGAACGCTGGTCCAACTGAGGCGCCAGGTGGAAATGGCATGGCAAGCCGTTCCACAGGACTACATCCAGCATCTCTACGATCGTCTCCGTGGGAGAATAGCAGCCTGCATTGCTGCGAAAGGTGGATATACACTGTACTAGTGCCGACATTGTGCATGCTCTGTTGCCTGTGTCTATGTGCCTGTGGTTCTGTCAGTGTGATCGTGTGATGTATCTGAGCCCAGGAATGTGTCAATAAAGTTTCCCCTTCCTGGGACAATGAATTCACGGTGTTCTTATTTCAATTTCCAGGAGTGTATTATGGCATTCGGAAAGAAACGAGCCGGAGACTGTAAAATGAGAACTGCTGAAGGGATCGAAACGCTATTTCGTGCGAAACTAAGATTGTCCTATTCAAACACGGTATGCTACAGACTACGGATGAAGTGCAAAAGGCAGATTCCATGTACCTAAATTTTCGGAATGCATTTGACACGGTGCCCTATTGCAGGCTGTTAACGAAGGTACGAGCATGTGGAATAAGTTCACAGATATGTGAGTGGCTCGAAGTCTTCTTAAGCAGTACGACCCAGCATGTTGTCCTCGACGGCGAATGTTCATCGCAGACAAGGGGGTGCCCCAGGGAAGTGTGATAGGATCGCTTTTGTTCTCTGTATACATACTTGCACATGATTTGGCAAACAGGGTGGGCAGCAATCTCGGTTGTTTTCTGATGATGCTGTGGTGTACAGTGAGATGCCGAAGTCGAGTGTCTGTAGAAGGATATTAGACGACTTAGTCAAAATTTCTAGTTGGTGTGACAAATGGCGCATAGCTGCAAATGTAGAAAAATGTAAGTTACAACGGATGAGCAGGAAAAACAAACCCGTAATTCTCGGACATAGCACTAGTAGTATCCTGCTTGACGCAGCCAAGTCGTTTAAATATCTGGGCGTAACTTTACAAGGCGATATGAAATTAAACGAGCATGCGAGGATTGTGGTAGGTAAGGCGAATGGCCGACTTCGGTTTTTTTGAGAGAATTTTAGGAAAGAGTGGTTCACCTGTAAAGGAGTCCGCATATAGGACCAGTTCTTGAGTACTGTTCGAGTGTTTGGGATCCGTATCAGGTCAGACTGAAGGACATCGAAGCATTTCAGAGGCGGGCTGCTAGATTTGTTACCGGTAGGTGCGAACAAAGCGCAGATGCGACGGAGATGCTTCGCTAATTCAAATCGGAATCCCTGGAGGGAAGGCGACGTTCTTTTCGAGAAACACTATTGAGAAAATTTAGAGGACCAGCATTTGAATCTGACTGCCGAGCGATACTACTGAAATGAAATGTCGTGTGGTGAGGGCCTCCCGGCGGGTAGGCCTGATCAGCTGGTGCAAGTCTTTTGAGGTGGCACCACTTTGGCGACTTGCGCGTCGATGAGGTTGAAATGATGATGAAGACAACACAGACTCCCAGTGCTTGAGCCGAGAAAATCTCCAACCCAGCTGGGAATCGAACCCGGGCTCCCCCGGCATGACAAACCGGCGCGCTGTCCAGACAGCTAAGGTGGCGGACTACGCTGCTGCCAACATAATTGCGCGTAAGGACCGCGAAGACAAGATTCGAGAAATTAGAGCTCATACGGAGGTACACAGACAGTCGTTTCTCGGTCGCTCTATTTGCGAGTTGAACAGGAAAGGAAATAAGTAGTGGTGCAGGGTACCCTCCGCCAAGAACAGTACGGTGGCTGGCGGAGTGCCTATGTAGATGTACAGGGCTATTACAAATGATTGAAGCGATTTCATAAATTCACTGTAGCTCCATTCATTGACATATGGTCACGACACACAACAGATACGTAGAAAAACTCAAAGTTTTGTTCGGCTGAAGCCGCACTTCACGTTTCTGCCGCCAGAGCGCTCGAGAGCGCAGTGAGACAAAATGGCGACAGGAGCCGAGAAAGCGTACGTCGTGCTTGAAATGCACTCACATCAGTCAGTCATAACAGTGCAACAATACTTCAGGACGAAGTTCAACAAAGATCCACCAACTGCTAACTCCATTCGGCGATGGTATGCGCAGTTTAAAGCTTCTGGATGCCTCTGTAAGGGGAAATCAACGGGTCGGCCTGCAGTGAGCGAAGGAACGGTTGAACGCGTGCGGGCAAGTTTCACGCGTAGCCCGCGGAAGTCGACGAATAAAGCAAGCAGGGAGCTAAACGTACCACAGCCGACGGTTTGGAAAATCTTACGGAAAAGGCTAAAGCAGAAGCCTTAGCGTTTACAATTGCTACAAGCCCTGACACCCGATGACAAAGTCAAACGCTTTGAATTTTCGGCGCGGTTGCAACAGCTCATGGAAGAGGATGCGTTCAGTGCGAAACTTGTTTTCAGTGATGAAGCAACATTTTTTCTTCATGGTGAAGTGAACAGACACAATGTGCGAACCTGGGCGGTAGAGAATCCTCACGCATTCGTGCAGCAAAATTCGCAATTCACCAAAAGTTAACGTGTTTTGTGCAATCTCACGGTTTAAAGTTTACGGCCCCTTTTTCTTCTGCGAAAAAAACGTTACAGGACACGTGTATCTGGACATGCTCGAAAATTGGCTCATGCCACAACTGGAGACCGACAGCGCCGACTTCATCTTTCAACAGGATGGTGCTCCACCGCACTTCTATCATGATGTTCGGCATTTCTTAAACAGGAGATTGGAAAACCGATGGATCGGTCGTGGTGGAGATCATGATCAGCAATTCATGTCATGGTCTCCACGCTCTCCCGACTTAACCCCATGCGATTTCTTTCTGTGGGGTTATGTGAAAGATTCAGTGTTTAAACCTCCTCTACCAAGAAACGTGCCAGAACTGCGAGCTCGCATCAACGATGCTTTCGAACTCATTGATGGGGACATGCTGCGCCGAGTGTGGGAGGAACTTGATTATCAGCTTGATGTCTGCCGAATCACTAAAGGGGCACATATCGAACATTTGTGAATGCCTAAAAAAAACTTTGAGTTTTTGTATGTGTGTGCAAAGCATTGTGAAAATATCTCAAATAATAAAGTTATTGTAGAGCTGTGAAATCGCTTCAATCATTTGTAATGACCCTGTATATGTAGAGAAGAAGGTGCGGTCCCTGTGAGAGTGCTGACAGAGGACATGGGTGTACATCCACGTGGCGACAGAGTGAGCACGTGCACTCGCCGACAGTCCGTTACACTCAGTAGAGCTGAAAACAGACGTATGTTGGCTTCGAAAGAAAAACAAAGCGGCTTATTGTGTTTGCTGACAGCGGAAAAAGTACGGGGAACGGAAATTCGCCAAAGAACGGCAGAAGTGTACGGAGAACACTGCATGCCCGTTGAAAGGCTCAAGTCGTAGCACAAGCTATTCAAGGGATTACGGATGTCGCTGGCCGATGACTCACGGTCTGGAATGCCACACTGCATTACCGATGCGATTGTCGAGCTGGTGGATGCCCTCATTATTGAAGACGGCGAGTTACGGTGGCAGCTATTGCCCCAGAGATCGGACTGAGGGTCGAAACTGCGACGAACATTGAGTGCTCTCCGCACATTTGTGCCATTCTTCGATGAATTTCCGTTCCCCGCATTTCTTCCACTGTAAGGACAGTCACTGCACCCATCTGCTCTTCTTTTGAAGCCTCCACTGCTCTGTCTTCAGCTCAACTGACAGCATTAACGCTCGGCGAGTGCACGTGATAGCTGTGCCGTCACGTGGTTGCTTATCCGTGTCCCTAGGCGCTCTTATAGGGACCACCCCTTCTTCCGTAAGCAGTGGCTTTACGATCCCTTCACTGGATTTCATTTTACACTTTCCGGCTTGTTTCATCTTGAATGATCCTAATACGAGGCATATTCCAAAACTAAGCTCTGTATGGTCATATAAAAAACGTAAGCTCGTGAGGAAAGGTTTTTATTTGCAGTAACATTTTATTGTACATCTGCTTTCCTTTATCACACAATCGTCGTTCACGTCTATACAACTTCTATAAAGCTGCACCAGCTTCTTTAACCCCTCTGCGTAGAAGTCTGCCGCCTGATAATTGAACCAGTCGGTAACCCCAGCCTTCAGAATCGTTGTCCACACAGTCACTTTTTGAAATGCAGGAAGAGGAAATACTCCCGTGGTGCAACGTTGGCACTGCCCAGAGGGTGACGAAAATTTTCCCAATGAAAATCTTCATGGTTCATGGTGTGGGTTCCTGTAGTCATGTCCTAGTTCATGAACCACGGGCAACGTATGAGTGGCCAAGTAAGTGGTCCCGACAGTCGGGATTCCAGTTACTTTGGAATAAGGCTGGGCATCTCGGACATATTCTGAGTCGTGGTCACCTTTGTGCTCATAAGGCAAAGACTACCAAATCCACCGGTTAGTCCCTCAGCCGTTAGGGGTAAAACCCAATGGGACTCGGGGCAAGTAAGGCTAGCAACCTGCTTCCCTGGTACTTTAAATATGATGCTGGCAACAATCAGAGCAAAATGCCTCGGACCTTTGGAGGTGACGGAGTCCCACCTCTAACTGACAAACCAGGGACTCCTAAGACACGACTTGGCAAACAAATGGTAATGAGATGGGGAGCTATTAATATTAATGGGGGCTACTCTGGGAAGAAGGTAGAGCTGGCAGAGGCTGCAAGTAAGATGGGGCTGGACGTTTTAGCTGAGTGACATTCGGGTAAGGGGTGAGAAAGAAGAGGAAGTGGGAGAATACAAGGTCTACCTGTCAGGACTCAAAGCAGGAATAGCATAATGGGGTGTAGGGCTTTACATCAGGAAAGAAATGAAACCCAGCGTAATTGCAATAAGGTATGTAAACGAACGACTGATGTGGATAGATTTGACAGTGTCTAGCAAGAAAATTAGGATTGTGTCAGTATATTCGCATTTTGAAGGGACAGATCAAGATAAGATGGATAGTTTTTATGAAGCACTCAGTGATGTAGTTGTTAGAGTAAAGGACAGGGACAGTGTTCTGCTCATGGGTGATTTTAACGCCAGGATTGGAAATCGAATAGAAGGGTATGAAAAGGTTATGGGTAAATTTGGAGAGGATATGGAGGCCAACAGGAACGGGAAACAACTCTTGGATTTCTGTGCCAGTATGGGCTTAGTAATCACAAACTCCTTTTTTAAACATAAGAACATTCACCGGTATACTTGGGAAGGTAGGGGAACCAGATCTGTCATTGACTATATAATAACAGATCAGGAATTCAGGAAGGCTGTGAGGGACACACGTGTATTCAGGGGATTCTTTGATGACACTGATCATTATTTAATCTGCAGTGAAATTGGGATTGTGGGGCCGAAAGTGCAGGAGGTCAGGTCCATATGTAGGAGGATAAGAGTGGAGAAACTTCAGGATAAGGAAATCAGGCACAAGTACATAACAGCGATCTCAGAAAGGTACCAGTTAGTTGAATGTAGTCAATTACAGTCATTGGAAAACGAATGGACATGGTACAGGGACACAGTACTAGAAGTGGCTAAAGAATGTCTTGGAACAGTAGTGTGTAAAAGTAGGATGAAGCAAACAGCTTGGTGGAATGATACAGTCAAGGCAGCCTGTAAAAGGAAAAAGAAGGCGTATCAAAAATGGCTACATACCAGCACCCAGGTAGACAGAGAAAGTTATGTTGAAGAAAGAAACAAAGCCAAACAGATAATTGCAGCATCCAAGAAGAAATCGTGGGAAGACTTTGGAAACAGGTTGGAGACTATGGGTCAAGCTGCTGGAAAACCATTCTGTAGTGTAATTAGCAGTCTTCGAAAGGGAGGTAAGAAGGAAATGACAAGTATTTTGGACAGGTCAGGAAAACTGCTGGTGAATCCTGTGGATGCCTTGGGCAGATGGAGGGAATATTTTGAAGAGTTGCTCAATGTAGGTGAAAATGCGATCAGTAATGTTTCAGATTTCGAGGTAGAATGGGATAGGAATGATGATGGAAATAGGATCACATTTGAGGAAGTGGAAAAAATGGTCAATAGATTGCAGTGCAATAAAGCGGCTGGGGTGGATGAAATTAATTCGGAACTCATCAAATACAGTGGAATGTCAGGTCTTAAATGGCTACACAGGATAATTGAAATGGCCTGGGAGTTGGGACAGGTTCCATCAGACTGGACAAAAGCAGTAATCACACCAATCTTTAAACATGGAAACAGAAAAGATTGTAACAACTACAGAGGTATCTCTTTAATCAGCGTTGTGGGTAAAATCTTCTCAGGTATTGTTGAAAGGAAAGTGCGAGTATTAGTTGAGGACCAATTGGATGAAAATCAGTGTGGGTTTAGGCCTCTTAGAGGTTGTCAGGACCAGATCTTTAGCTTACGGCAAATAAGGGAGAAGTGTTATGAGTGGAACAGGGAATTGTATCTATGCTTTATAGATCTAGAAAAGGCATATGACCGGGTTCCTAGGAGGAAGTTATTGTCTGTTCCACAGGATTATGGAATAGGAGGCAAACTTTTGCAAGCAATTAAAGGTCTTTACATGGATAGTCAGGCAGCAATTAGAGTTGACGGTAAATTGAGTTCATGGTTCAGAGTAGTTTCAGGGGTAAGACAAGGCTGCAACCTGTCTCCACTGTTGTTCATATTATTTATGGATCATATGTTGAAAACAATAGATTGGCTGGGTGAGATTAAGATATGTGAACACAAAATAAGCAGTCTTGCATATGCGGATGACTTAGTTGTGATGGCAGATTCGATTGAAAGTTTGCAAAGTAATATTTCAGAGCTAGATCAGAAATATAAGGACTATGGTATGAAGATTAGCATCTCCAAAACGAAAGTAATGTCAGTGGGAAAGAAATATAAACGGATTGAGTGCCAAATAGGAGGAACAAAGTTAGAACAGGTGGACGGTGTCAAGTACTTAGGATGCATATTCTCACAGGATGGCAACATAGTGAAAGAACTGGAAGAGAGGTGTAGCAAAGCTAATGCAGTGAGCGCTCAGCTACGATCTACTCTCTTCTGCAAGAAGGAAGTCAGTACCAAGACTAAGTTATCTGTGCACCGTTCAATCTTTCGACCAACTTTGTTGTATGGGAGCGAAAGCTGGGTGGATTCAGGTTACCTTATCAACAAGATTGAGGTTACGGATATGAAAGTAGCTAGGATGATTGCAGGTACTAGTAGATGGGAACAATGGCAGGAGGGTGTCCACAATGAGGAAATCAAAGAAAAACCGGGAATGAACTCTATAGATGTAGCAGTCAGGGCGAACAGGCTTAGATGGTGGGGTCATGTTACACGCATGGGAGAAGCAAGGTTACCCAAGAGACTCATGGATTCAGCAGTAGAGGGTAGGAGGAGTCGGGGCAGACCGAGGAGAAGGTACCTGGATTCAGTTAAGAATGATTTTGAAGTAATAGGTTTATCATCAGAAGAGGCACCAATGTTAGCACTGAATAGGGGATCATGGAGGAATTTTATAAGGGGGGGCTATGCTCCAGACTGAACGCTGAAAGGCATAATCAGTCTTAAATGATGATGATGATGATGATGATGAAAATCTTGAATCTTGTCGTTGATTTTGGTAGCAGTGTGAAGGCGGGAGTTGTGAAGCAGGATTATGCCAGGCGACAGTAATAGCGGCGTAGATTTTTGATGACACGTTTCCGTTTTGTGAGCATTTCGCAGTACTCACCAGCTGTAACAGTTGACCCACGGTCCATGAAATAAATACGCCCTTTTCGTTCCAAAAAACAGAGATTCGAGAACAGAGATAGTTTACGCCTTTTCGGTTTAGGTGAACTTGACTGACGCCACTGCATTGACTGTTGCTTCGATTCTGTGTTGGTGTACGACATCCACATCTCGTCGCCCGTAACAGTGTGGGAAAACATTATCTGCTTCTTGTCTATAACACTCCAAAAACAGTCGGACACTAAGCATTCTTTGGAACCCACCTCGCACACTGTTTATGATATCCAAGCTGTTCAGTGAAAATTGTGTCAACTGAGGCTCGAGCAACATTTTGGAATTCGTTAGGTACACCACTGGTCGTCAATCGCCGATCACTTCGAAGTTTTTGGTTCACTTGATCAACAATGTCATCGGTCTGAATACTGAGTTAGCCACTGCGCTGTTCATCGTTAACACTTCTGCCGCCATTTTGCAATTCTGGACACCATTTTCGAACTTGTTTGTCACTCATTACTTCAAGTCCGTACACTAGGCGTAACTGGTGATGGATTTCAGCAGCTGAGATCCTTGTGCTAACAAAAATCTAATCGTACCGCGCACTCCATAACTGGCGGGATCAGCGACTGTCTCGGCCACTGCGATCTGCCCTCACCGGCTGGAGCCGACCACTGGTGCCGAACGGTTGTAGGCGCTTCAGTCCCGAACCGCGCTGCTGCTACGGTCGCAGGTTTGAATCCTGTCTCGGGCATGGATGTGTGTGATTTCCTTAGGTTAGTTAGGTTTAAGTAGTTCTACGTCCAGGGGACTAACCAATCTCCAACTGATATCACAAAAGGAATGGGAAGAGTATTTCCAAAAATTATTAAATGAGGGCAGAGAAGAATATCTAGAAGAAGGAACAGTGGAAGTAAATAGACATGAAGATGATGAGATACAGATTTTAGAAAGTGAAGTTCTTCGGCGTTGAGAACAGGAATGAATGGTAAATCACCTGGACCAGGCAATATCAATCTGTAGTGTCTGAAATATGGTGGTGACAAAATTCTGAAACTGACAACACAGCTCTTCAACGAAATGATAGATGGAGATTCAATATCCAACGAGATGTAGCTTGGTTACATGAATACCATATTCAAGAAAGGGGATGGCAAAATTTGTTCAAAATATCAAGGAATTTTTACAAACACATTAATGAAAATTTTTGTGAAAGTAATTAGAAACAAACTGGAAAAAAAATTTAGAACCCAAGAAGAACAATGTGGTTTCACTGCTGGGAGATCATGTGTAGACTATATTTTCAGATTACGACAGATTTTGGAGAAACATAGGGAAAAATCAAAAAATTTAGGATTAATTTTCATAGATCTAAAAAAGTGTATGATACTGTCCCAAGAAAATTACTTTGTAGAGCACTACATATGGCAAACATAAACCGTTCCTTGATTAAAATAATACAACAGATGTATAAAGATAATATTTGCCAAGTGAAAATTGGTAATAAACTTTCACAGAAATTTAGAACAAGCAAAGGCCTTTTACAGGGCTGTCGCATTGTAACGTGCGCGTGGGGCACACTATACTTGTTAAAGCCTGTACTATGGTAAGTGAGCGAGGTTCACCTTATGAGAAAGGATTTTCGTATAAACATCGACCGCGTGTACCTGAATGGTGCCAAATCAGACTTACACCCACTCTGTAATAACAATGATCCGTCAAGCAAGTTCGAAATGCAATTACACGTCAGTATTTACCAAAAGAAACACTGAAGATGCTACCAATTTAATAATAATACGGTCGCCAGCCTAATTAGGCATTAACTGAATTTCTTCCCTGTACAAGTTGGTGTATATTCATGCAAAACAACACGTAGTAACACTGTATAATATAGTAGAATTTTAGAACCAGAAAATCTATTGAACTGATAGTTTCACATTCTGTACTGATATGGAAAAATCTTGAATACGTAACACTACACTATACGAGTAATGTATACTACGAAACTTTATACTGTCTATTAATCTGATTAAAATCGGGCATAGGTTACCCTAGAAATAGCACTTTCGAGCCACACATAAAATGTCAATTTTGATAAAGATAAAACACTGATAAATTTTGACTTTTATATTGACTTTAACTTTCGTTGGTCAAACCAATTTAGAACACTTCAGAATTCAAATGAATAAAAGGGGGGGGGGGGTCCTGAAACTGTTATGATCACTGTATTTAAAAAATTGATTACTGAAATTATTATGCGTTCAAGATTTCCAATATATGAGTTACTACTCTTTTCATCTTATTTACTGCTCATTTAAATACCTTTATATCTGTCTCGAAATAATAAACTTCATTACTATATGAATATTAAAGTTATCTTTCAACTTCGTCAGACCTTCGTTATTCATTTACTGGTTCATTAACAAAACAGTTCTTTAAACATCATTCTAACATAGCTAGGTCTGCAAGTAATTATTATTAACACAAAATTTAATTTTTCATTTCGTAACACTCGGATTGCACAACATTTGGAAAGGACCCTGTCTAGGTTAGTTGCGAAGATAATTAAATGATGGGAAAGTTCTGGTAAACTTTAGGTTATTATTGAACAGTTCACTCTATGGTCCATACGAATACAGTACTAAAAGTTTCAACCTGCTTGTATCGATGCGGCGGTTGGCGGGCGGCAAGGTGGCGAGACACAGAGCACTCATACAACCACAGCTATGGCTCTTGATGCATCGGCACTCTAATTCTTCTTTGCGTCGCAATACTTTTCCATTTAGTGCCTATGGACTTTTGCCATGCTGTGTGGGCGTTGGAACGGCATACCCGAGGCTCAGTGAAACTACGTCTTCCAGGAGAACCTCCTCGCTCCAGAAAGTGTTGCTCAGACCAATGCCAGACTCCAACTACTACTCCTGAGCCCGTTGTGCCGTGCAGTGCCCGCGCGCATTTTCCCGCGCTCGCCTGCCATCCACCTTTTACCGCTCCCTTACAGACAGGGTATTCACCCGAGGTTTTGCATTCTACATATCCTAACACATTGCCTACGTATGGACCAGACGCACAGTTACAATTTTAAACATCTTACAACAGTCTCAACATTTGTTACATTTCAATTCTATTACAATATTGCTTGACATTTGACATAAACATTAATATTCACATTGAAACTTGTTTACATTTTTCTTAACACAATGGCATGAAACAAAAAAGAAATGAAATCAGAACATTAATTACACAAGTTTATCGAAAAATCAGAAGAAAAGAAATTACTTATATGTACAATAGTACAGCATCGTTGTTGTTACAACATCTCACAATCATTATTTAAAACCTATATAGGTATTAGCCTTAGAACATGGGTTCGTAAATGTAATAGTATGGGATTAGAAATAAGAGATGGAGTTTACCTACATCATTTATTGTTTGCTGATGATCATGTAGTCGTAGCACAAGATGAGGAGGATGCTAATTATATGTGCAATCAACTAGCAGTAGCATGCAAAACGTGGGGTTTGAAGATTAATTACCAAAAAACAGAATACTTGACTAATGATTCAGATGAGCTTTACATTGAAAGAAAGAAAATCAAAAAAATAAACACTTTCTGTTATTTGGGATCAATAAAAGAATTAGTAGCGGAAGGTAGGTCATTGGGATGCTTAACTCAGTGTTATTTGACAGGAATGTAATGAGCAGAACTAAAAAATTAATACACAAATCTATATTGGAGAGTGTGGTTTTGTATGGAACAGAGACCTGAAGCACATTAAAAAATTACAAGCTCTAGAGATGGACTTCTGGAGAAGATCGGAAA
This sequence comes from Schistocerca cancellata, assembly GCF_023864275.1. NCBI lineage: Eukaryota > Metazoa > Arthropoda > Insecta > Orthoptera > Acrididae > Schistocerca > Schistocerca cancellata. The sequence continues at coordinate 596,536,327 of NC_064631.1, read as the reverse complement.
GACTCTCCAGGAAAGAGAAGATAAGGAACACCGAAATAATAAGGGGAATGGCAATAAAAGAAAGAATATATGACGTAATGGATAGAAAGAAATTACAGTGGTACGGGCATGTACGATGAATGGAGGAAGCCAGAATACCAAAACTGATACTGGAGTGGGAACCGGAGGGGAGAAGAAGTAGAGAACGACCTATGACCACCTGGCTCCAAAATATACAGCAAACAATGAAGAGAATGGGCGCAGAGGAAGAAGACACAGAAGATCGAAACACCTGGAGGAATATTCTGAAAATATAGTTTAAGAACGTTTATTCTTTGTATAGTTATTTTCGAGTAAATTATTATGTTGGAGTTAAGCCTATGTAATGAGGAAAAAGCTCAAAATAAAAAAAAAGTGTATGGGACTGATGACCACAGATGTTAAGTCCCATAGTGCTTAGTGCCATTTGAATCATTTTCACCGACTGGAAAATGACTACTGAATCAAACGAACGGTGCAGTAGTTTCCTAAAGTGTCGGTAGACAAGCGTCAAACTTCACTCAGGCCTACGATCAGGTGAATACTGGGCAGCGGAAATTAGTTTTGGAATACGCCTCGTATTGAGGTTTGCTTGAGAAGCTGCAGAGAAAAGTAAGACACCCACATCGAGACGGACCCCGACCAACATCCGTGGGAAGCTGTTTCGGCACTCGAAGAGCGCGTCTGTTAATTACACGCCAAAAACGGACCCCTTTCGGCACAGCACGAGGTATCGTGATCAACAAGGCAGACTGTGAACGCCACCCCCAAATGCTGTTATAAGAATGTGGAATGACGGCCACTGCGACGGAGAGCAGCCTGTGGGAAACAAACAAGCGCCTGGCGAGTGCAGAGACGAGGCCGCAGCTGCGCGGCTCTGGGTGCATCAGTCAGCGGCGCCCACGTGCAGAGGTCGCGGCCGGGGCGCCGCCCGCCGGGTTTATGGTGGGCGCGGAGCGCGGAACCTCCGCCTCACCCTTCACTCGGCGGCGGCAGATGTGCCGGAGAGCACCCGACCCGCTGCCTGGACCTTCGTGCTCCGACCCGTGTACAGGGGAGCTTGCCGAGGCAGAGATAGGCTTGTTGAAACCACATACACTGAAGAGCCGAAGAATCTACACTCCTGGAAATTGAAATAAGAACACCGTGAATTCATTGTCCCAGGAAGGGGAAACTTTATTGACACATTCCTGGGGTCAGATACATCACATGATCACACTGACAGAACCACAGGCACATAGACACAGGCAACAGAGCATGCACAATGTCGCCACTAGTACAGTGTATATCCACCTTTCGCAGCAATGCAGGCTGCTATTCTCCCATGGAGACGATCGTAGAGATGCTGGATGTAGTCCTGTGGAACGGCTTGCCATGCCATTTCCACCTGGCGCCTCAGTTGGACCAGCGTTCGTGCTGGACGTGCAGACCGCGTGAGACGACGCTTCATCCAGTCCCAAACATGCTCAATGGGGGACAGATCCGGAGATCTTGCTGGCCAGGGTAGTTGACTTACACCTTCTAGAGCACGTTGGGTGGCACGGGATACATGCGGACGTGCATTGTCCTGTTGGAACAGCAAGTTCCCTTGCCGGTCTAGGAATGGTACAACGATGGGTTCGATGACGGTTTGGATGTACCGTGCACTATTCAGTGTCCCCTCGACGATCACCAGTGGTGTGCGGCCAGTGTAGGAGATCGCTCCCCACACCATGATGCCGGGTGTTGGCCCTGTGTCCCTCGGTCGTATGCAGTCCTGATTGTGGCGCTCACCTGCACGGCGCCAAACACTCATTCGACCATCATTGGCACCAAGGCAGAAGCGACTCTCATCGCTGAAGACGACACGTCTCCATTCGTCCCTCCATTCACGCCTGTCGCGACACCACTGGAGGCGGGCTGCACGATGTTGGGGCGTGAGCGGAAGACGGCCTAACGGTGTGCGGGACCGTAGCCCAGCTTCATGGAGATGGTTGCGAATGGTCCTCGCCCATACCCCAGGAGCAACAGTGTCCCTAATTTGCTGGGAAGTGGCGGTGCGGTCCCCTACGGCACTGCGTAGGATCCTACGGTCTTGGCGTGCATCCGTGCGTCGCTGCGGTCCGGTCCCAGGTCGACGGGCACGTGCACCTTCCGCCGACCACTGGCGACAACATCGATGTACTGTGGAGACCTCACGCCCCACGTGTTGAGCAATTCGGCGGTACGTCCACCCGGCCTCCCGCATGCCCACTATACGCCCTCGCTCAAAGTCCGTCAACTGCACATACGGTTCACGTCCACGCTGTCGCGGCATGCTACCAGTGTTAAAGACTGCGATGGAGCTCCGTATGCCACGGCAAACTGGCTGACACTGACAGCGGCGGTGCACAAATGCTGCGCAGCTAGCGCCATTCGACGGCCAACACCGCGGTTCCTGGTGTGTCCGCTGTGCCGTGCGTGTGATCATTGCTTGTACAGCCCTCTCGCAGTGTCCGGAGCAAGTATGGTGGGTCTGACACACCGGTGGCAATGTGTTCTTTTTTCCATTTCCAGGAGTGTATAATGTGTAGGACTGCTGCGAGCACGCAAAAGTGCCACAACACAACATGGCATGCACTCGACTAATGTCTGAAGTAGAACTGAAGAGCCAACGGCCTTGCCGCAGTGGTAACACCGGTTCCCGTCAGATCACCGAAGTTAAGTGATGTCGGGCTAGGCTAGCACTCGGATGGGTGACCATCCGGTCAGCCGAGCGCTGTCGGCAGGCGGGGTGCACTCAGCCCTTGTGGGGCAAACTGAGGAACCACTTGATTGAGAAGTAGCGGCTCCGGTCTCGGAAACTGACATACGGCTGGGAGAGCGGTGTGCTTACCACGTGCCCCTCCTTATCCGCATCCAGTGGCGCATATGATCTGAGGATGACACGGCGGCCGGTCAGTACCGTCGTGCCTTCATGGCCCGTTCAGGAGGGAGGGAGAGAAATGAAGAGCATTAACACCATGACTCCTGCAGGGCTGTGTATAAATCCGTAAGGGTCGAGGGGGTCGAGATCTCTTGTGAACAGCACGTTGCAAGGCATCCCATATATGCTCAATGGGGAGTTTGGTGGCCAGCGGAAGTGTTTAAACTGAGAAGGGTGTTGCTGGAGCCACTCTATAGCCATTCTGGACGTGTGGTGTGTCGCATTGTCTTGCTGGAATTGCCCGAGTCCGTCGGATTGCACAATGGACATGAATGGATGCAAGTGATCAGTCAGGATGCTTACGTACGTGTCATCTGTCAGAGTCGTATTTAGACGTATCAGGGATCCCATATCACTCCAACTGCATACGCCCCACACCATTACAGAACCTCCACCAACTTGAACACTCCCCATCAGGGTAAGATGCCTGTCATCTCGACTGCTAGTGATACGAGGCTGTTGGGATCCAGCACGGCGTTCCGTATTACCCTGCTCAACCCACCGATTCCATATTCTGCTAACAGTCATTGGATCTCGACCAACGCGAGCAGCAATGTCGCGATACGATAAACTGGAATCGTGACAGGCTACAATCCGATCTTTATCAGAGTCGGAAACGTGATGGTACGCATTTCTCCTCCTTACACGAGGCATCACAACAACGTTTAACCAGGCAACGCCGGTCAACTGCTGTTTGTGTATGAGAAATCGGTTGGAAACTTTCCTCATGTCAGCACCATGTAGGTGTCGCCACCGGCGCCAATGTTGTGTGAATGCTCTGAAAAGCTAATCATTTGCATATCACAGCATCTTCTTCCTGTCGGTTAAATTTCGCGTCTGTAGCACCTCATCTTCGTGGTGTAGCAATTTTAATGGCCAGTAGTGTAAATAAGCATTGCCGGTAAAAAATTGCAACACCGTTAATGACTACGTCATTTTATTGACAGATGAGATGACAGGTAGTTCACCATTGTGGGATTATATGATCACAAAATCAGGCCAAGTGAATTACACACAGTAAAAGTTATCCAAACAGTCGCATCAACACACCGTGTAACCCCCTCTGCGACAACGCAGGCGCTTATTCTCGCATCCAACGATCGTAAAGACACCGAGACGCCAAATGGCATCCTGCAGCGGGTTGTCCCAAGTACCTTGCGCCTTTTGTTGTAATTCGACAATGGTTCTTGCAGTTCCCTCCATCGTGTCCCAAACGTATTCAGTTGGCTAGAGAGCTGATGATCTGGCTAACCAGGGCAGTTACTGTGCATCTCGAAGAGCACGTTGCGTCGAAGCAGCCTAGTGTGGACGTACACGTCGTGCTGTAAAAGCACATCACCTTGCTGTCGAAGAAATGGCAGTAGCACAGAGATAACAGCGTGTGCAATGCCACGGGCATTGGTTACCTACGGTCGCAGGTTCGAATCCTGCCTCGGGCATGGATGTGTGTGATGTCCTTAGGTTAGGTAGGTTTAAGTAGTTCTAAGTTCTAGGGGACTGATGACCAAAGATGTTAAGTCCCGTAGTGCTCAGAGCCATTTGAACCATTGGTTACTTTACCCTGCAGAAATATCAGATGTGACCGTGAGCTGCAGCAAATGTCCTTCCAAACCATGAAGCCTCAGGTGAGACCTGTGTGCCGTGAGTGTATGCCCTCTGGAGTAAGCAGGTCTCCATGTCCACGCTATGCACGTTTACTTCAATCACTCGCATACAGTCAGAATTCGCTCTCATCACTGAACAACAGGGCGCCATTCCACTCTCCAGTCACCTCTTTCACGACACCAGAGTAGCCATGATTGGCGGTGTCATGGTATCAGTTGTAGCCTGGCCAGAGACGCACGTGACCGTAATCCCATTGCAAGCAGAAGTTTCCAGTGGTCCCTGATGGCACAGCAGGTGCAACATGTGCCCGGATTTCTTCCTGGATGATGTTCGATTGGCCATCGCAGCTCGCACAGTGCGTCGTTCTTGTGGTCCGTCCTTAGTACGCGGATGTCCAGAACTTGGTCTACAGGAGTGTTGGAATGTTCCACATATCACTGTTGAAAGCAGCGACATACCCCCAATATGTTGTTCCCAAGATGTGGAGAAATCTGTCGATACATCCATCCAGCTTCCACGGGTCCACAGTGCGACAGCGTTCAAATGGCTAAAGCTGTTCAACAGGAGTACGTACTACATTTACATCTACATGGATACTCTGCAAATCACATTCAGGTGCCTGGCAGAGGGTTCATCGAACCACCTTCACAATTCTAGTATATTCTTCCAATGATGTATAGCGCGCGGAAAGAACGAACACCTATATATTTCCGTACAAGCTCTGATTTGCCTTATTTTATCGTCGTGATCGTTTCTACCTATGTAGGTCGGAGTCAACAAAATATTTTCGTATTCGAAGGAGAAAGTTGGTGACTGGAATTTCGTGAGAAGATTCCGCCGCAACAAAAAACGCCTTTCTTTTAATCATTTCCAGCCCAAATCCTGTATCATTTCTGTGACACTCTCTCCCATATTTCGCGATAATACAAAACGTGCTGCCCTTCTTTGAACTTTTTCGATGTACTCCGTCAGTCCTATCTGTTAAGGATCGCACACCGCGCAGCAGTTTTCTAAAAGAGGACAAGCGTAGTGTAGGCAGTCTCCTTAGTAGGCCTGTTACATTTTCTAAGTGTCCTGCCAATGAAACGCAGTCTTTGGTTAGCCTTCCCCACAACATTTTCTATGTGTTCCTTCCAATTTAAGTTGTTCGTAATTGTAATACCTACGTATTTAATTGAATTTACGGCTTTTAGATTAGACTGATTCATGGGGTAACCGAAGTTTAATGAATTCCTTTTAGCACTCATGCGGATGACATCACTTTTCATTATTTAGGGTCAACTGCCAATTTTCGCACCATTCAGATATCTTTTCTAAATCGTTTTGCAATTTTTTTTATCTTCTGATGACTTTATTAGTCGATAAACGACAGCGTCATCTGCAAACAACCGAAGACGGCTGCTCAGATTGTCTCCCAAATCGTTTATATAGATAAGGAACAGCAAAGGGACTATAACACTACCTTGGGGAACGCCAGAAATCACTTCTGTTTTACTCGATGACTTTCCGTCAGTTACTACGAACTGTGACCCCTCTGACACGAAGTCACAAATCCAGTCACATAACTGAGACCATACTGCATAAGCACGAAATTTCACTACGAACCGCTTGTGTGGTACAGTGTCAAAAGCCTTCCGGAAATCCAGAAATATGCAATTGAGCCGAATTCCCTTGTCAGTAGCACTCAACACTTCATATGAATAAAGAGCTAGTTGTGTTGCACAGGAACGATGTTTTCTTCAGTGGGACATGGTTGTACCCTAGAGTGAATGTTGTAAACACTGTTCACACTAAATTCAGCGTAGTTACTGTCCGCAGAGCCAAAACAAAGGATGCACAGCAGGCCTCCTGAGTGACATCTGACCGCTGGTGACTGTGGGTAATGAGTCACTAACAGTACAATACTCCAGCATGCACACACTATACCCTGGTGCCATTGGACACGGTCTTTGAGGGTCCTGCATTTTTAACGGCAGTGTATCATGTCGTCTTTCGTTTTTCAGTCAACTGGTCAGTACATTTAAACGTATAATATCACTATAGTCAAATAAAAGTAATTAAAGTCACGCGGGTAAAGAGTGTAAACGAAAAATAAAACAAAAGGAAGAAAAAATTCGAACAAATAAAAAAGTTAATACGATTATTAAAATGATATGACAAAGGATTACACTTATACAGGGTGTTACAAAAAGGTACGGCCAAACTTTCAGGAAACATTCCGCACACACAAATAAAGAAAAGATGTTATGTGAACGCTTAATTTCCATGTTAGAGCTCATTTTAGTTTCGTCAGCATGTTCTTCCACCTACGCTCAATGGAGCACGTTATCATGATTTCATACGGGATACTCTACCTCTGCTGCTAGAACATGTGACTTTACAAGTACGACACAACATGTGGTTCATGCACGATTGAGCTCCTGCACATTTCAGTCGAAGTGTTCGTACGCTTCTCAACAACAGATTCGGTGACCGATGGATTGGTAGAGGCGGACCAATTACATGGCCTCCACGCTCTCCTGACCTCAACCCTCTTGACTTTAATTTATGGGGGCATTTGAAAGCTCTTGTCTACGCAACCCCGGTACCAAATGTAGAGACTCTTCGTGCTCGTATTGTGGACGGCTGTGATACAATACGCCATTCTCCAGGGCCGCATCAGTGCATCAGGGATTCCATGCGATGGAGGATGGATACATGTATCCTCGCTAACGGAGGAAATTTTGAACATTTCCTGTAACAAAGTGTTTGAAGTCACGCTGGTACGTTATGTTGCTGTGTGTTTCCATTTCATGATTAATGTTATTTGAAGAGAAGTGATAAAATGAGCTCTAACATGGAAAGTAAGCGTTTCCGGACACATGTCCACATAACATATTTTGTTTCTTTGTGTGTGAGGAATGTTTCCTGAACGTTTGGCCGTACCTTTTCGTAACACCCTATATACTGAGAGAGGGCTGTACAAGCAATGATCTCACGCACGGCACAGTGGACACACCAGGAACCGCGGTGTTGGCCGTCGAATGGCGCTAGCTGCGCAGCATTTGTGCACCGCCGCCGTCAGTGTCAGCCAGTTTGCCGTGGCATACGGAGCTCCATCGCAGTCTTTAACACTAGTAGCATGCCGCGACAGCGTGGACGTGAACCGTATGTGCAGTTGACGGACTTTGAGCGAGGGCGTATAGTGGGCATGCGGGAGGCCGGGTGGACGTACCGCCGAATTGCTCAACACGTGGGGCGTGAGGTCTCCACAGTACATCGATGTTGTCGCCAGTGGTCGGCGGAAGGTGCACGTGCCCGTCGACCTGGGACCGGACCGCAGCGACGCACGGATGCACGCCAAGACCGTGGGATCGTATGCAGTGCCGTAGGGGACCGCACCGCCACTTCCCAGCAAATTAGGGACACTGTTGCTCCTGGGGTATCGGCGAGGACCATTCGCAACCGTCTCCATGAAGCTGGGCTACGGTCCCGCACACCGTTAGGCCGTCTTCCGCTCACGCCCCAACATCGTGCAGCCCGCCTCCAGTGGTGTCGCGACAGGCGTGAATGGAGGGACGAATGTCTTCAGCGATGAGAGTCGCTTCTGCCTTGGTGCCAATGATGGTCGTATGCGTGTTTGGCGCCGTGCAGGTGAGCGCCACAATCAGGACTGCATACGACCGAGGCACACAGGGCCAACACCCGGCATCATGGTGTGGGGAGCGATCTCCTACACTGGCCGTACACCACTGGTGATCGTCGAGGGGACACTGAATAGTGCACGGTACATCCAAACCGTCATCGAACCCATCGTTCTACCATTCCTAGACCGGCAAGGGAACTTGCTGTTCCAACAGGACAATGCACGTCCGCATGTATCCCATGCCACCCAACGTGCTCTAGAAGGTGTAAGTCAACTACCCTGGCCAGCAAGATCTCCGGATATGTCCCCCATTGAGCATGTTTGGGACTGGATGAAGCGTCGTCTCACGCGGTCTGCACGTCCAGCACGAACGCTGGTCCAACTGAGGCGCCAGGTGGAAATGGCATGGCAAGCCGTTCCACAGGACTACATCCAGCATCTCTACGATCGTCTCCATGGGAGAATAGCAGCCTGCATTGCTGCGAAAGGTGGATATACACTGTACTAGTGCCGACATTGTGCATGCTCTGTTGCCTGTGTCTATGTGCCTGTGGTTCTGTCAGTGTGATCATGTGATGTATCTGAACCCAGGAATGTGTCAATAAAGTTTCCCCTTCCTGGGACAATGAATTCACGGTGTTCTTATTTCAATTTCCAGGAGTATATATATATATATATATATATATATATATATATATATATATATATATATATATATATAAGCCTATGTGGAAAGAATAAAAACTACAGAAAGCACATAAACTCACGTGGAACTATTATAACAAAAAGTCCATATCCATTAACGCAAAATTGAGGCACTACAGCACTGTCGTACTTTCGGAGGCACTGTATGCATCTAAAACAACACAAATAAGTGGGCAAACTAAAATCAAAGAAATAGAGGAACAAGAAAGGAAAATTCTCAGGAAAATTTTTGGCCCAGTACAAGAGCAAGGAAACTGGAAGAAGAGACCAACATCAGAATTATATAAATACACAGACATGATTACGGATACAATAAGGAAAAGAAGAATGCAGTTCTACCCACATATCCACAGGATGAATGAAAACAGAATTTCAAAGCGAATTCTTAAAGTCATCAACTCAGGCAGGGGAAAAACAAAATGGATAGAAGAAGTTGAAGAGGACCTCAGACAAGCACACATAACAGTAAACGATGCAGAAAATAGAACTGAATTCAGAAACATCATCAAGAAACATAAATTTGACACCACAACACAGAAGAGACCAGGATGCAAATGGACAGTGGAGCGAAAGAAACAACACAGTGAACACATGAAGAAAATTTGGGCCCAGAAAAAACATAAACAATCATCATAAAGGAATTCAAGTTCAAACGCTCTCTTTAAATGGGGATAATGGAAAAGAAATAATAATAATAATAATAATAATAATAATAAGGCAATGAACTGAATAAAAACCATGTGGACAAGGATAGGGATTAAAAAACCGAAGCACAAGAAGCACCTGAAACCAAAATCTTCAGCCTACCACTTAAATAGCTTAACCACAAGGCTACAGAACCGTCTGAGAAACTGACGTTATATTCAAGGCTCTAGTGAATTACGAGAAATTCTTTGTAGCCCATTACTGAGAAACAAGAGCACATCAGTGTTACTGGCTGCAGGGTGTCATACCTACTTCATCGTATACTGCATAGGATGTTTCAAAATGTCAATCACTCTCCCGCGGACCTCCCATTGTCAGCACCTACGGTGCCCGTCCTGTTTCTTATCGACAGTGTGTGATGTCACGGGTCTACAGCTTGTTTTTGTGCTGGTTACTGGTTGTGGTAAAGTGAGAACCCGAGAGCAGATACAAGCACGATAGCTGTAGAAAGATAAAAGGCGGTCAACAATGAAGACATTGAATTCGATCGAATTAGTAGGATTAAATCAGCACTTATTTCTTAATAGTCGTATTTATGATCGCGATGCTGGTTAAGAGAAAATGGACGTCTATCACCAAGAATAGAACGATACACCCTATTGCACCACAATGAAGAACTGTACTTTATTTGTATTTATTCGTTCGGTACAACAAAAGTGTATATTTGTACGCTGAAGTGTCAAAGAAACTGGTGTAGGCATGCGGATTGAAATACAAAGATATTTAAACAGGCACAAGACGGCGCTGCCGTCGGCAACGCCTACATACATGGCGCAGTTGTTAGATCGGTTACTGCTGCTGTAATGGCACGTTATCAATATCTGAGTGAGTTTGAACACTGTGTTATAGTCGGCGCACGAGCGAGGGGACACAGCATCTCCGAAGTAGCGACAAAGTGGAAATTTTCCCATATGACCATTTGACGAGTGTACCGTGAATATCAGGAATCAGGTGAAACATCAAATCTCAGACATCCCTTGGCCGGAAAGTGATCCTTCAATAACGGGACCAACGACAACTGACGAGCATCGTTCAACGTGACAGAAGTACAACCCTTCCGCAAACTGATGCAGATTTCAGTGCTGGGCTATAAACAACTGTCAGCGTGCGAACCACTCAACGAAACGTCATCGATATGGGCTTTCGGAGCCGAAGGCCCACTCGTGTTCCCTTGATGACTGCACGACGCAAAGCTTTACCCCTCGTCTGGACACCTCAACACCGACATTGGACTGTCGATGACTGGAAACATGTTGCCTAATCGGACGAGTCTCGTTTCAAATTGTATCGATCTGATGGACGTGTACGGGTATGGAGACAACCACATGAATCTGTGGGCACTGCATGTCATCAGGGGACTCTTCAAATTGGTGGAGGCTCTGTAATGGTGGGGACATGTGCATTTGGAGTACTGTGGGATCCCTGATACTCCTAGATACGACACATGCATAATCGTGCTGTCTGATAACCTGTATCCCTTCATTTCCATTGTGCATTTCGACGATTCGGGCAATTCCAGCAAGACAATGCGACAGACCACACGTCCAGAATTGCTACAGAGTGGCTCCAGTTTTGAGTTTAAACACTTCTGCTGGCCACCTAGCTCCCCAGACATGAACAGTATTGAGCATATCTGGAATGCCTTGCAACGTGTTGATCAGAAGAGATCTCTAACCCCTCGTAAAGTTACGGATTTATGAACAGCCCTGCAGCATTCATGGTATCAATTCCCCCCAGCACTGCTTCAGACATGAGTCGAGTCCATGCCACATCGTGCTAGTAGGGACCCTACACGATATTAGACAGATGTACCAGTTTCTTTGGCTCTTCAGTGTGCCACAACATATAAAATAAGTAACTTAAAAAGTAGAATAAAAAGGAAGATCTTTAACTCTATACCACTGCACTAATTTTTTCCAAGCATCCAGCGCTACCCTTGGGTAATCATGCAAACCTAATAGGTCTTTGTAGCCCATATATGATGTGTTGCATAACAATACTTTACTCATACTCCATAGATCCTATGGAGAGGGGTCTCTGGGATATGGAAAGGAGTCAAATACATACATTTAATTTAATTTAAGTGCAATGGATTGAAATGTCTTTATATTATTATATTACAGTTATAATTCTAAATAATTATTAACCTAAGCCTTTAAGGCATTATGAATTAAGTCCAAAAAGCTGCATCTATTTTGAGATATTTATTTAATCACGATCTGAAAGTAATGGTTTTGTTATATACTATTTTCTAGGGCAGATGGTAGCCTACTTGTCATATATGAAATTGACAACCATATATTTATGGAATTTTTAACTTACCTATAACATCACTGGTTGGTCACTCAAGCGTTTTTCTTACGTCTTTTAAAGTTATTTCATGACGTAGCTTTCATAGGCTATATTTTTTGGAAGTTATAGCCTGAATTTTATTTGTTCTGTGTGACAATTTTTTGTTTGATGTTTTACAAACGATGTTATAAGTTTACATCAGAGCAGTTACTTATCGATTTCCTTTTGTTACGGTGTTTATTTTTGTCTGTGAATGTGTTATTCGTTTGACTTATGTCTTTGGTTGTTTATCAGTTTTCATGATCGATGATTTGAATAAAGTTTTCTGTATAGTGTTTATGTTTTAGATCTAATTGTTCGTTGAGTATTTGTTGTGGATATTTGTGTGCATGTGTGTAGATTTTGACCTTTTCCAGAATATTGAGTAAGCGACCTTTAGGTGTTATATTCAAAATTTGGATTGCTTTTTCTACACTGTCTGTGGTATGTTGTTCTATCTGTAGGTGTTGAAAGAAGGTTGATGGGTTGCGTTCGGTGTTTCTAGTGTGTTCTCCGTGTCTGACAATAAAGTTCCGGCCTGTCTGACCTGTATAGAGCTCATCACAATCTTTACAATGAATTTTGTATATACCAGGATACGAGTAATTTAACTTTTCCCGATCTAATTTTTAATTTTTCTTTAGTGTGCTATACGAGGCGTACGTTTGTTTTCTTTAACATTGTGTTTAGTGTGTTCGATATGTTGCCTATATATGTTGTCGGTATATACGTGAATTTCTGTTTGGTTTGTGTATCTCGCTGAAGTGTTATTTCATTACGTATTTTTTATTTTAATGGTGTGGTATTTCTGTCATATATCTGTTGAACCAATTTTGGGTTATAACCATTCTGTAGTGCCAAATATTTTAAAATTTTTATTTCTTTATGTATTGCTTCTTGTTCTAATGGGAGGTTTATTATCCTGTTGATCATGGCATGAAAGTAGGCGTATTTATGTGCTTTTGGGTGGCATGAAGTAGCATGTATAATGTTATCTGTTGTGGTAGGTTTACGGTATATATCGAATGTGTGTATTTTCAACATTTTTGATGGTAAGGTCTAGAACGTTTATCGCTTTGTTGTTTTCTAGCTCCATTTTAAATTTTATTTTTGGATGTAGTGCATTTAGTGCATTGTGTATTAGCCGGATGTCTGTGGTATTTTCATCAACATATCTATAGTAATATACATTCTTTTTTAAATAATGGGTTTTTGTTGTTGAAAAGTTTTTCTTCTAATGAATTTAAGAATATATCTGCTATAGTTCCTTCAATGCTGCATCCCATGGCAACTCCCTCAGTTTGTGCGTAGAGGAAGAAGTAATTTTGATGTAGTGTCAATTTGAGTAATTCTATAATTGGAACTTCCTGGCAGATTAAAACTGTGTTCCGGACCGAGACTCGAACTCGGGAACTTTGCCTTTCGCGGGCAAGTGCTCTACCAACTGAGCTACCCAAGCACGACTCACGCCCCGTCATCACAGCTTTCCTTCTGCCAGTACCTCGTCTCCTACCTTCCAAACTTTATAGAAACTCTCCTGCGAACCTGCAGGAGAGCTTGGGTAGCTCAGATGGTAGAGCACTTGCCCGCGAAAGACAAAGGTCCGGAGTTCGAGTCTCGGTCCGGCACACAGTTTTAATCTGTCAGGAAGTTTCACATCAGGGCACACTCTGCTGCAGAGTGGAAATTTAAAATCTATAGTTTCTTTAGCGCCCATTACTGACGTTTTCCTGTATTGTAGTAAATTATTTTCAATTATGGTTATTGTTTCGTTGAGTGAGATGTTAGTGTAGGGATATATAAGGATATAAATACTCTCCACCGGTTGACGAGGAGATTCAAGTAAGGGAACGAGCAGGTGGGCTCTGACAGCGGCCGGCCGCACCCCAGAAGCTGCCGTGGGGCTGCTTCTAGCCGGCGTCCTGCCCATTAAGCGATGAGTAGTGTCAAGAAACTGATGAATTCGGCACAGGGGCGGCAACAGTTTGCTATGAGCTAGGTACCGGGATCTTCAAGCTTCAGAGTGATGGATCGCCAACTCTGATCATACAACGACAGAAGGAACCGAACCAGCAGCATATTTTAGGCGGAAGTGATTGATGACCTGATATGATGACTGATCAAGCGGTAGTGTCGGAGACGCCGCTATAGGGAAGCATGTGTGCGAAAGCGTGGTTAAGAGACGTTTGGAAAACTTCCTGCACCTGCTGGCAGCGGGAAGAATAGAGAGGAACCGCCAACAAAAGTGGAGAAAACGGAAGAAGAGCTACTATTATCTTGATTGTCGAAGAAATCAAACACTCCCTTTCAGTCGCAAGAAGAACACGGATTCGCCGGTCCAGAAGAGGACAGACTAGGAAGCATCGAGCTTCTGTAAGTTCGTCTGCAGGGAGGGGCGAGATGTTTTGAGACTTTTTGGGAAAACGTTCCGAGACATTGTGGAATATTCTGCCTCGGACTCTTATGACGCGACTCGAGAATGCTGTAGACGTGCGCCGTGCGCTCAGGATCCATGTAGTCCAGTGTCCGGAGGATCTCAGAGGGCGATGATCTTCCACCTGCTCCTCGGCACAGTAAAGCCGCGACCGACTCAGCTGACAGGCATGCCGAGGGTGCTTTTATGCCGAACACCGCGGACCAAGTACAATTATGTAAAACTCAATGTAAACTATTGTCATGTCGCTCAAGCCAATCAACTCCCAGAGCAAGACTCATTATCGCGGGCTTTATTACAGTGATGGACCAAAACATTACAGCCATTGCCCACCGCGAGACTGATTATCGCCTGGTGACAATCCCCTGTAATATGCGGCTTTGATAAAGGGCAGATTGTTATGATCCGGCATCTGAGAACAAACACCTCGGAATCAGCGCAGCTAGTCGGCTTTTCGCGAGCTACTGTCTTCAGCATCTATGGAAAGTTACTGAAGGACGATTACATCGCGAATAGGTGGCAAGGTTTTGGACATTCACAGGTAGAGGTCGCTCTGTAACGCAGGATAGACGGTGATCTGTGGTACGAAGGGAGTTCAGTAACTAATGTAACACGTTTTTTCCTCGGCCAGTTTCGGTTAAAAAAATTTAGAACTTGTTATAGGACGTCGTGAAATATTTCCGCTTCAGCACCTCTAGTTTGATGAAATGCCCACAGATGGCGGCGCTATGTGTAGCCTTGAAATTGGCGTCTGTAGCGTAGGTGCGTTCGAAGCAGACAGCTGTCACTGAGTTTCTTTTGGCGGAAAACCAAAGCATCGCAGATGTTCATAGGCGCTTGTAGAGCGTCTGCGAACACCTGGCACTGAACAAAAGCACGGTGATTCGTTGGGCGGGGCATCCGTCATCACAACAAGGTCGTGCAAATCTGTCCAATCACCCGCGTGCCGGCCAGCCGCAGGTCTGAAATTGAAGAAACGGCTTCAGAATGAGACCTGAGTTTCTCCTGGCGTACATAACTTTCATATAACTTCCGGAAATTCAGCCAGGTAACACTTTCAGCCATCGCCGATATTTCGGCGGGGTGTTCTCCCGCCGAAATATCGGCGGTCGCTGAAATTGTTACCTGGCTGAATTCCCGGAAGTTATTTGAAGGCTTCAGCGTGTTTATCGCCGCAAATATGCGAAAGAACTTCTCCTTCTCAATGAAAACGGAACGCTGAGATGAGCTCACAAAACATCAGTGCATTGTTCTTCTTCATATCCCCTACAGCCCGGGTCCCGCACCTTCCGACTTCCATCTCTTCTACATCTACATCTACATCTATACTCCGCGAGCCACCTTACGGTGTGTGGCGGAGGGTACTTATTGTACCACTATCTGATCCCCCCTTCCCTGTTCCATTCACGAATTGTGCGTGGGAAGAACGACTGCTTGTAAGTCTCCGTATTTGCTCTAATTTCTCGGATCTTTTCGTTGTGATCATTACGCGAGATATATGTGGGCGGTAGTAATATGTTGCCCATCTCTTCCCGGAATGTGCTCTCTCGTAATTTCGATAATAAACCTCTCCGTATTGCGTAACGCCTTTCTTGAAGTGTCCGCCACTGGAGCTTGTTCAGCATCTCCGTAACGCTCTCGCGCTGACTAAATGTCCCCATGACGAATCGCGCTGCTTTTCGCTGGATCATGTCTATCTCTTCTATTAATCCAACCTGGTAAGGGTCCCATACTGATGAGCAATACTCAAGAATCGGACGAACAAGCGTTTTGTAAGCTACTTCTTTCGTCGATGAGTCACATTTTCTTAGAATTCTTCCTATGAATCTCAACCTGGCGCCTGCTTTTCCCACTATTTGTTTTATGTGATCATTCCACTTCAGATCGCTCCGGATAGTAACTCCTAAGTATTTTACGGTCGTTACCGCTTCCAATGATTTACCACCTATGGCATAATCGTACTGGAATGGATTTCTGCCCCTATGTATGCGCATTATATTACATTTATCTACGTTTAGGTGAAAGCTGCCAGCTGTCGCACCATGCATTAATCCTCTGCAGGTCTTCCTGGAGTACGTACGAGTCTTCTGATGTTGCTACTTTCTTGTAGACAACCGTGTCATCTGCAAATAGCCTCACGGAGCTACCGATGTTGTCAACTAAGTCATTTATGTATATTGTAAACAATAAAGGTCCTATCACGCTTCCTTGCGGTACTCCCGAAATTACCTCTACATCTGCAGATTTTGAACCGTTAAGAATGACATGTTGTGTTCTTTCTTCTAGGAAATCCTGAATCCAATCACAAACCTGGTCCGATATTCCGTAAGCTCGTATTTTTTTCACTAAACGTAAGTGCGGAACCGTATCAAATGCCTTCCTGAAGTCCAGGAATACGGCATCAATCTGCTCGCCACTGTCTACGGCACTGTGAATTTCTTGGGCAAATAGGGCGAGCTGAGTTTCACAGTTTCTTTGGTCCAATGAAGGAAGGACTCCGTGGGATGCAGTACTTGGATGATGGGGAGGTTACTGACGCAGAAAGTCGTTGACTCTGACCTCGACCGCTAGAGAGGTACCACGGGGGCACCCGGTAAGCCGGCGTAAGGCTGAGAAATAGGGTTTTGTAGCCAAAAGAATGGGGAATAATATGAAGTATTGCAATCCCCAATAACACCAAGCTGCTTTCATAAAAAATGTGTTGCATTACTTATTAAACGCCCCTCGTACGTATAAAGACGGATTACAGTACTGGTCTAGGCACAAGTGTTTCGGAGCACACCGTTCAGAACTTGTTGTTGAACATGAGGCCCCGCAATAGACGACCGCTATGTGTTCCCATCTTGAGCCAGCGACATGTTTGCAGTGGGCGCGGGGTCACCGAGACCGGACAGTGAACCGTTCGAAACGTGTTGCGTGATCGGATGACTCACGTTTCTTGTTACACCAGGTGTCGAATACGCCGTCAACCAGACGAACGGCTGTTCGAAACATGCACCGCCCCATGAACGCAAGTCGCTAGCGGCATTATTGCGCTATGTGGGACATACAGCTGGACTTTCATGGGACCTGTGGTAATAATCGAATGCGTTATGGTAGCTGTGGTCAATGTGAAAATTGTTGTGGACTTCTTCATGCTTAATCTCATGCCCTATGGTGGTGACATGTGCTAGCAGTATAACTCTTCGTGTAACAGTGCCAGAATCGTGCTACAATGGTTGCAGGAGCGTGACAGTGAGCTCACGTCGACATCTTGGCCACCAAATTCCCTGATGTTAACCCGATGAAACAGATTGCGGGCGTTATCGGGCACCAACTCCGACTCCACAAGCCGACGGCCCATAATTTACTGGAACTGCGTGACCTGTACGCAGATAGCTGGCGCCACATATCTTTGAAAACGTACGAAGGACTTTTCAAATCCATACCACCGGAAATCGCTGCTGTATTGAGTCTAAAATGTGGACCAACAGGCTATTAAGCAGGCGGTCATAACATTTTGGCTTATCAGCATATGCGTCTATTCTGTTTGCTTTGAATGAGATTTCAGCTCATACTGCAGTACGAAATGACCTGATCGTGGGATGTCGTGTGCATGACAATGAGCCAGTGATCAGCGGTGTAGGTAGCTGTTTGTACGAGGATCGTTCCGAAAGTAATGCCTCCTATTTTTTCGTGGTGACTTTGGGTGTCCGCGCCAGATGTCGTTGGTGTAGTGCTAATGTTTGAACCTTCCTCTTTCATTTGCAGGTGGTTCTGTTGTTTTGCGATAATAGGCGCCTGCAGGGGAATATTCCAAAATGGAGTCTGGTACGGACACGCGTATAAAACAGCGATGTGTAATTGAATTCCTCACTGCTGCAGAAATTGCGCTGATTGAAATACACAGTGCTTGTTGAAAGTGTATTGAGACGATACAATAGACATGAGCAATTTGAGACGATGGCTACGGCATTTTCAATGTGGTGAAGATGGTGTGTATGACAACCGACGGCCCGGTCGATCCAGCACAGCTATCATCCCTCGCAATGAAGAGCGTCTTGATCAACTGATCCGTGCTAATCCGCGGATAACGACCAGAGAAGCTCAGTTTCGCCTGTAATGCCTTGGAAACAATGTTGTAATATCTTGGTTATTGCAAAGTCTGTGTAAGATAGGTCCCGCGGATGCTTACAGAAGAACAAAAAATTCATCGGATGGAAATTTGTCGGCAGCTTCTAGACCACTATGAAGCTAAAGGTGACAACTTGCTGAATAGCATCGTCGCAGGAGGTGAAACGTGGTGTCACCACTACGAGCCGGAATCCAAAAGAGAGTCAATTGAATGGTGACAACGCGAATTCGCCGTCAAAGAAGACATTCGAGACACAGCCGTCTGCAGGCAAAGTGATGTGCACAGTCTTCTGGGATAGCCAGGGTGCTGTTCTTTTGGATGTCCTGGAGCCTGGAGAAACCATCAATTCAACATGCTACAAGACAACGTTGACTAAGCTGAAAACCCGAATTTCCGGGGTAAGGCCACAGAAGAAGACCAACTTTCATCTGCAACATGATAACGCCAGACCCCACACCAGTTTTGCGACCACGCAACTCATTGCAAAATGCGGCTGGAGTGTCTTACCACTTCCACTGTACAATACCATCATACTTCCATCTCTTTGGGTCTCTGAAAGATGGACTACTTGGTGAACATTTTCAAGACTGGAATGTTGTTGTCAAAGCTGTAAGGGAGTGGTTACCCACAGCTGGTTCCGATTTTTACATGCGCGGCATGCAGGCTCCGGTTCATCGTTGGCGAAAGTGCATAACGAGTGGTGGTGACTATGTGGAAAAATGACAGTCTGCAGCTGAAATATTGCTCTATTTAAGTGTACTGTTGTGATTTATATATCTCCTGTAGTTTCCATGAACAAAAATAGGAGGAAATACTTTCGGAACGACTCTCATAGTTTGCTGTTGACACACGTGTACAAAGATGTAAGCAATCAAAGATTAGACAATAATAATCCGAATTGATAGAAAAAAAAGAGCATGTCACGATTTTTCAGTTGCTGGCAGTATAACTGATAAACTTTTTGGGGTTCGGGTGAAATGAGTGTATTCACTTCTGGGAATGGTAGTAGAATCAGGAACTGCTTCTTGCTGACGATAGCATTGATAATTACGGAGAAAACGTAGCCCTGTCGCTTTACAAATATCATTCTTCTGCCACATTAGCTCTTCCAGAGTAATTGAGATTAGACTCCTCTTAAACAACACTTTCGTGCAACCGTCGCACAAGTCCTGTCCACAACATTCCACTCTTACCCCGTCAGAAGTACCTTCCTCTTCAAGGAAACCTCGCGAATCTCCTGTCCCTAGTGCTTTATTCGCCTCCAGTCGCGTACGGCGCCACTAGAATAAGTAATGCCCTGCTGGAACTCTCAGCCAGTTGGTTCTTGCTCGCTTCACATAAGCAAACGCGTGGTGTCACAGAAGAAGTGAACGAACATTTGTAGGCCATAGCGCTCCCTTTGCTTCATCCACGCAGCCAGATCCACAGTAAATTGACGGACAATACGCTCGTAACAGATCATTTACCTAACATCGCTTCTGAAAGCAGTGGACTGAACAGTTACAACTGTGCGCGATGATCTTTTTTTCTGAAGAGCATTCCATTGGCTTTTCACTTCACAGCATCCTTGAAGCGTTACTATTTTTTTTATCATGCGTTCTTCCAAAGACAGATTTTCCTTGCTTCAGCTTGTCTAGGTTCCAGTATGTCAGGCACTTTGTGTTTCGTCTACCCTCGGCGCCAATCTTGTTGTGTCTAGGAATCCTGCGTACTCGGTTCGCTAGACAAACAAACGAACAACTCGTATTAATGAGTTTTATTACAACAAGAAAATTACAATACTTAACTCTGCAGTTCTAGGCGCTTTAGTCCGGAACCGCCCTGCTGCTACGGTAGCAAGTTCGAATCCTGCATCTGGCATGGATGTGTGTGATGGCCTGAGTTAGGTTTAAGTGGTTCTAAGTCTAGGGGAGTGATGACCCAGATGTTAAGTTCCGTAGTGCTTAGAGCCATGTGAACTTAACTCTGCTAGATGTGTCGCAAGCAAGGGGCGACATACAAAATAATCAGTCTTCTTCAGTGACTGCTGATGTCTAACTGACAAAAGTGCTTCCTGAATTGCTACCGAAGGGCCTAACGTTGACACTGCTATCCAAGTGGGCCGTCACCAGTCGGCCGCGGCGCTCACGTCCTCTTCATGCCGCGTTGTCGTCCTGGAAGGAGGTCCGGTCAGCGTGTGATTGGCTGACCTCTTCTCACAGCCTTCTCTTCCCTGTCGTTCCCGACTGGCGTACCGGCGCTGACTGTACGCCGTAACAGTTTCTCAATTACTTGTTAAATTCCATGTCACATTTCATTGGCACTGTTATGGTCGCTGTCAAAGTGTGCTCGACAATTTGTAAACCAGCTACGGCGCCTTAAACAGCAGTAAGGAGACAGTTCTATGAACGTAAATGTCTATGATGTAATCAGATATGAGTAGTGAATGGTGGATTTGACATCTATAATCGTATTTACAGCCGAAGATACTGCTAATGTCCTTATAAACGTTCCCAGTGTCAAATATCTGTCATGTACCACAAACTAGGCTCTGTCTATTGATACGATGCCTTTGACTTCCCTTCACTAAGTCTGCTTTACGCTGTATAATTCATTTTCTGCTGCTGTTTTGAAGATTCGTTAAAGCAGATCGTGACCACAGACTCCACTGGCAGAATATACACATTGCACCTATATTAGCGCAATTACAGCTTCAGTCTTGTGACACTGAATGAACAGCCTGTGACGAATGCAGCAAAGGGAGCACGTCTACCCGAGAAAACCCACGACAGTCTAAGTTAGCACAGTCTGGGTGAGGGAGGGACAGCACAAGAGCTAAATCTGTCGCTAGCTTTGCAGCTGTGACAGCCGTGCAGTTGTGCTGAGAAACTTACGAGGCGAGGCGAGGAAGGTTGGACGAGGACTGTTTGTAGCTGCAGTCTGGATAACCGCAGCGAATTGTACAACCACTCCCTTCGCAGGTTTCGTTCGCGGGACAGCCCATAAAAGTCAAGACGCAGCAGTTCGCGACTATTTCTACTGGACGAGAATGAGTTCTTTTCAAGAACAGAAGGTATTTTCTTATCCTGAATTTGCAAGGAATAATATTATGGGTTTTCCTGAGGAACACATATTCATTACTAACAAGGGCTTTGGAAAAGAAGATCTCATGAACTCTCACACATGCAAATCTCAGGGAAGAAAGACGACATCATTTCCGTGCAATGTAATTTGGAAAGCTACAAGATTTAATATTCTATACAGATTCGAAAAGTGTTCTGCTGCCTGCAAAACATATCTCGTGAACATATCTTAAAAATAACACTAGAGTTACCAGGCGCATTGCTGCAGAAATGCTGTTAAGCTTCATTATAACAAAAGGTGACAGGAAATACGGAAGTAATTACTCTTCAGTTTGTGTATTCGCTTCTAAAATGATCGAGAAAGTAGGAACGTAAATTTTGAGTAAAATGATCTCATTGGCACATAATACATAGGTTTCCAGAATGGTTGTCAACTGTCAACATCATGAATATATTTGTAAATCTAATATTAAAGCCCTAAATAACAAAGTTTCTACCGTTGCTAATTTTCATGACGCGTATAAAGCATATATCTGTTGAGTCATTTCAAAGAGTTTCGTGACTGATACGATAAAAAAATAGAGAAAAGTTAAGATGGTGGTTTTAATGCTTCATGTTCTAACAACCTTACCACAACAAAGGTCAAAATTTAATAATGATTGTGGTGTTGCTCACGCTGCTAAATACTGCATTTTCGGGCAACAACAAATTTATTATGTGGCAGGTGTCATTAGAGCACAGTTAATAAAGCTATTTCATGAAATAATGAATAAACTAGGCACTCATTTTTTCGCGTTTCCCACGCTAGTCTCGTTGTGAAATCATGGCTCAATCGTCGAAAATCTAGGTGGTGGTGATTCCAAGCTCGGATGCAAAGAGGCCTAGGTTTTATTCTGCGATATTCAAAAGTTTTGTAGATGCGCTTCACAAACCATTCTTGAAGATTACACTTTTTCAGGACAATGGTGATGTAAAAAAGCAATCAGCACTCCGAATTTAAGTTACACTTCTTTTTTATTACTTTTGCTGCAATATCACGTAACACACAAAACATCACTTCACAATACAATACATACTTGAAAACATCTTCCTCACTGTTAAAGTTCACATTTTATAAACTGGCTACAATATGCGTCTTTCCAATATGACGTCCAAGACTTGACTTTTTCAAGGTCCGACTCTCTAACAACTACTAATTGCTTACACGCCCAAAAATCAGAGTTACAAGTACGTCAAAGATCATAGTGACAAAAGAAAGTATACACATAAGAATAATATAATTGCAATATAAACATATCGATGTATCAAAGTACCTCTACATTAATCAAATCAAATCTGAATGTTGTCTCAGAAATATGTCAACTACTTTACGGAAACATAGTAGAATATTACTGGTATCGAGAGGTTCAGATGAGGTGCCGTAAAGGATACGTAATTCAAGTACCGTTACAATGTGTTCTCCATAGTGAACAGGATGGCAGCCAGTCAAGAAATATTTTACTGAAATGGTTTGGAAATTTTTATTTCAAAGGCCCCAGTCAAATCTCCCAGAGCAATTTCCTCTGTGCCGGCGTGATACAAGTTGCTTGCCTTTCAGAAACGAGGCAGTTTTGTCCAGTTAAAGCTGCTGACAAGAGACACCTTGAACCCTCTGCTGAAATCTCTAGCTAATTCACTTAATCGGTATTAACCAATAGCGCGCGTGGGATGCAGGTTAAGTGGGTGGACTCTGGATGAGTTCTGCAGTGCAGAATACAGTTGCTTATCTCTCTTGTGATCCATACGTCGAGCAGAACAGACGTCTTTCTTCGGAGGCAGAGCCCCTTCCTTTGCCCACTTATTTAGTTGTCCGTCCTCCTAGACTGGCCACCACCAGGCAACTTTCTCCCCAGACGCGACCTTTGCATTCCGAACGCCGAAATATATTCTCTTTCTTTGACCAAAATCCTGTTTTGTCATTTAACGTTCGCTCTGGATGCCCTGAATGCCTGGAGTCCTGGAGATCTGGAGGCCTGGAGTCATGACCGCTCGACCTCCTGCTCATTATCGTCGTAAGCCAGATGCAACAACTTTCTTCCCTCTCCACGTACATATAAATAGTCTCCCCTACTTGAGTACAATGCAGAGCACGTCCATACAACCATCTGAATCAGTCAGAAAAGTCCTTCTTTGGATGTTTTTCAGCTCGTGCATCACATTGGCTGGAATGTCGGTTACATCGTCAGAGCACTGATCCTTCATGTGAATTGCTGCACTTTGTCGTTTTGTGGTAGAATTGCGGTGATAACACCATCCCGTGATGATTTGTTCCAGAAAATAATTGCCCGCTATTTTTATTTCAATCAATTCGCGGCAGGCGTCCAAGCGTCATTGTTTTTGTTTGGGACTAGAAGTGTGCAGGAAATTTACACAAACTTGTATTTTTTTCAAAACGTTTTTAGGGTGTCTTGAACACATTGTTTAAAGACGTTGCTCCCTTCAGGCTTCTTTGCGTGCTGTCACACAACGTTGGCACACTACAGCTGCACTTCGACCACGTAAGACTGCCTGCTCACAACTGACAGGTCGAATGCACATCCGTTGTTTACAATTGTTATTTAAAGTGCTAGCTTACGAACGCGTGATTGAATCTGATTACAAGTCTTCAAAGTGAAGCTAGAAGTTATAGAAGTGTACAGAATGGCTTTAATGTCGTTACGCCATCGTCTCGCGGTTGTAAGTAGACCTCACCATGTGGCAAGTCGCTGGCGGCACACCGCCGACCCTCGCCAATGGGTAAGTGCGAATTAGCCTGAAGTTCTCCAAGTCCCGCGACACACCTGGTCTGGCGGCGTCGCAACCTGGCGAAGGCAAAGTTCGATGGCGGCGGCTCTCAACGAAGAAGTCTTGAAGGCTCTTTCCAAAGAATTAATTTTGTCCCGAGCTTTCGCTAAGAGGAAAACTCGCATTTCCGTGTTTTGGCTCTGTACTCTTTCGGATTGGCTGGGGTACGTATCTTCCGAGTGCTAACTGATAAAAATGTTCCTTAGAGAGTACAGCTCCTGATCCCTGGGCTATTCTTCAGTTCGTTACCCAGTAGTGCGCACCCAACAATTTAACACTGAAGAAAAGACATTTCACTGTCTTTCCATCTCTCTCTGTGGCACTCGTTGGGGGGCACTCGTTGGCACAGTCGACTTCCTCCGTCTAACCTCTAGTTCTGTACCTTAGCCAATCCATGCAACACATATGTTGCACGAACATTTCGTCTTTAAGACTTCAAGATCCAGCGGCAACTCTCACATTCAAATCGTTCCAAAACTGCGAGTTCCCACTCCATTTTCGAGACAGCACGTATGGTACCCAGCGCTTTCCAGAGAAAACACAGCTTTCTACCTATTGTCCGCAATAATGCTTCCTGGGACTTCACTAAAACCAATTTTTTTTCTCGTTTCACTTCCGAGTTGTAAAAGCAGCCACGGCTGAGTCCCATAAGCCACAGGAGAGGTTATCCGTGTATGGCTGCGGTGCTCCGGATGCCCAGGGAGGACACTGGCTGGTGACCTGGCAGCCACTGACCTGCCTGCCTCCCGGTGCTCCCTTCTGAGAACTGCTCCAAGGGTGGCGGCCTACGTAACCACACGGTTCCGTTGCCACGTCCCAGTCGGCCTTCAACGTCCTCTTCTTTGTATAAGACATGCAAATTCGAATAAAAGTGTAAATGAAGAGTAAATTACGTTAGTAAGCTGCCAAAAAATCACTACTTCTGGTATGTATCACATTTTCAGTGTCGACTAATTATTCCAATTGAAGAGATCTTTGAATTATGATTTTACATACGTTACGGGACTGTTTCTGAAAAAACTGTGGCCACCGTAGCTACTTCACTGTTGTTGCTTGTATGTCACGAATGAAATCAATCTTGGAAGTTTTCGAAGAGACAATATAGTATCAGAAAATCAAACATTTTATAGAAGTACAAACGACAATTTTGAACCACACGTAACACACATAACGCAAAATGTGAATAAGGCAAAGACTTTATGGAGAAGAGAAATTTTTAACGATAAGGAAGAAATCATGTGTGGAATAGCTCAAGGTTAAATGAGAAGTCCACTTCTAGTCTTACGTATGGGAATGGACTTCCGTTTAACATACATCCTATAGAGTTCGTACTTACTGCAGATGACATGTGTTATAGTCAATACCATTAGAGATACAAAATAGAGTAAATTATTAATAACTTTATTTAAAGAATTATTAATTCTCTACACGTGGACTTCTTTAAATTACGAAAAAAAGCCAGAGTATGCATTTCTGTACAGCTAATGGAATCACACTACTGGTTAATTTTGCGTATGTCAGTGAATAAAGCGAAATATTTCAAAAGTTCGGCAAGGTACTTCATCTTGAAAATTTATCGAATGTTTTGACAGATGGTAGTAAGATCAAGACAAGAAAAAAAAATGTCAAATAAACATTGGCTCTAAACTGCATACCTTAAGAGTTATGAACACTTGTTTACTTTCGCTTCTGTGAAACATCTCTTCTACTGCAATTCTTCCATATTTTGGAGAGAGATAATACAGAAGAAAACAAGAAAAATGTCCTGTAGATATGGGCTCTAAAATATATGCCGTAAGAGCTAGGAGCACTTATTACACACGAGAGGAGTTTCGCAGTAGCAAAGATGAACAAGAGCTCATAGCTTTTGGAGTATCCATTTTATGTCCATGTTTATTCGAAGTTTTTTCTTGTATTGATGATCACTACCAGCTGTCAAAATATTCGATGCTCTTTTAACACCCTGTATATTGATGAATATTTTAACCAGAAGACACACTATTAATTGTCATAAAGCTGATTGAAAACACAACACTTAAATTTGTCTAAAAGCTAAGTTCCATAAATATCGTCCTTCAAATAATTGTTAATTTTGAAAAAAAAATCAAATCTTCAAACAGCTTGCATATTGCACATCATTAATGGATAGTGACATAATTTGTCTCTTTTTCCGTCTCTCTATCACCCACCCTCTCTCCCTCCAGTATATAACGAAACGATAGCGACAAACTTTGAAGGACTATAGAAGTTGAACAAATTACGGATAGGAACCCATGACCATAAACGTCACCCACCAACGCTATAGAGCGACGGCGACTGTGGGGGTCAACGCCCGCCACTAGGCCACACTCCGGTAGTGAGTTTGTACGCTAACGCACCGCAAGCGGTCTTACAACAATCAGGACGCTCGTTGTCGTAACAGAGTGGAGTGTGCAAACTCATGTTTGCTGCTAAAGAAGTGTTCTTGCCAGAAATTGCCGTTGTATCCGTACACATTATATACATACGACATTAGAATACATTTGAGATTTGACTGTTTTGAACGTTTCGCACGCACAGTAGTAATGAGTTACTAGATACGTGTTCCCGTTAACTCTGATAGAGTGTGCATTTCTTGAATAAGCAGGTATGATTTTTCTGCACGGACGCGTGTAGCATAGAGGCCGGTAACTGCATGTCCGTATCAAAATGCATTTCCAGACGGAAGACAGAGGCATTATCTGAATATTTTCCGCTGTTTATTGTCCCGATGCTGAAACGGGATTTATAGGACATCAAATGGTGGAACGGCATAGAGCAAGACTCGTTTGTAGGCCTGTGACCAGGAAGAACGCACCCAGGTGTCAGTGCACGACACGCCGCAGCCGCCACGTCAGGTCATAACCCCGAAGAAGTGGCCATAAATCAAAGACAAAAGTTCGGAGTTTAGAAGTTTCGTTTAATAGGTTGGCCAGAGAAATGTTGCGACTGCTGAATTCCGGTCGTAGAAGCTTCAAGCCCTTTCTTCCGAAGGTTGAATTTCTTTCGGGCGAAATATTTTATGTTAATCAAATCATTTTTTTAGGAGGCTATTCCAGAAGGAATGAACTTAATTACGAACTCTTATTTGCAAGCAAGAAACTGTGAAATGCAAACAAAAAAAAAGACATAAGTCTTAGATTACACGAATTCCACCTCAAGTATGTACTATTATTTTCGCGAAGCAGCCTTAAAACCCAACTACAAGCCACAACTCCAGTTTTGAGCCTTTTTAAGCGATATTTGCAAGATGCCGTTATTTACAAAGAAGAAATAGAGTTAAAACTATTCTAAAATACATGTGCAAGCATAATCATACAATTGTTATTTCTGTAACACTGCTAATAAGCTACTACAAAATAAAAATATCGATACGCCCGCTTAACCCGCTGGGCAGAACAGGTGATTAGATTGCCGAAAAGGCCAAATAAGGTTGGGGTCAGTTTCACCTTACAACTGTAATTTATTGTAATTTAATAAGACATTTACAACCAAAGCGGCACATAGCCGAACTTTTACTACCACATGTTTCAAACTCCAAATCCTTCACGGCTGAAGGCCTCCAAACAAGAAATCTTAAAAATCAACAAGGTAAATTTCAAGTGACTGAAAACAGGCAGTCACAATTACAAATAAAATAATATATATATCACAGCTTGGCGGAAAGCCTCAAGGCAAGAGTGGACAGACGAACATAAACAAGATGTAATACAAACAGCTGAAGCCCCACAATAAAATTTTCAAGATTTTAAAATAAATTACCACAACCTTTCAAAGGCAGAAGGCCGCAATTTTTAAGCTTTACGGGTAATTTTAAGGATAATGTTCCAAGCCGCAATGTTTAAGCTTGAAAGGTAATTTTAAGAATAAGGTTCCAAGGCTGAAGGCCCACAATTTATTTTCCAAAATTTAAAATAATATAACCATAAACCTTAAGTTTTAAGTAGCAGAAACCGGACTAAAAGTAAAGACAACACAACGGCAATAACCTTTCAGCAAATATCCACTTGCCAGAATTCAAACTTACTTACGTAAAACACAGTAAAACCAAGAATTTTTTTATCATTGGCTATGATAGATTATAAACAGACAATTAAACATCGGTGAGAAAGACAGTAAAGACAACAGCACTCAGAAGCCTCCAGGGGGTCGGTCTGCCCTCGTTCACTTAGGTAAGACAGGTGGTGAGCCCAACTACACTTGATGCATCGGAACCCAACCAAGGGACAGCCACGGACCGACCGACAAACGACTTGCTTGCCACCACTTGGTACATGAGGATTCAAACACAAAATGTTACGGGCGTGATTATCTACAATCAATTGTGTATATGTATTAAGCTATCAAAACTACGCACCATGTTGGACAGCGACAACAGGTGACGAAAGGACACTACCTGAAATTATGTTAGTGGGCAGGGCAAGTAAC
This sequence comes from Schistocerca cancellata, assembly GCF_023864275.1. NCBI lineage: Eukaryota > Metazoa > Arthropoda > Insecta > Orthoptera > Acrididae > Schistocerca > Schistocerca cancellata. Next base: position 596,507,515 of record NC_064631.1, on the reverse strand, counting down.
CGGAGCACTAACGGCCACAAGGCAGAAAATTCCGCTGGTGCACTTGAATTGTAGTCAACCAATACAGTTAGTTCCACCGTCTGGCGGCTAAATTTCAGCAATACAAACACTCGGTGTTGCTCACAGGAAAACCTCCCCAACAGCGAACTACCGAAACGAACCACACAACATGAATGGGCGTGGCTTGGGTAGTTGAAACCACTACCCAACTTTGACGTCCTGGGTCGGTGAACCACGAAGCTCGTAGCGATCGGACAGCTCCACACACGCTCCGCCAGCGGACCCAGCCGCCTGCACCGCGCGGAGATAACTGCCCTGGTCTGCATCAAGTTACTGACTCCTCTCAGAATGCCGACAACATCTAAAATAGTCGTCAGTCGAAATAACGCCAACTACACACACAACCTGACAAACACTTGCACGAAGACCTTAACGATACCCAACAGTAACTAAGCACATACAAAGACAAATCGGGAGTCGATGCACACACACAGCCGACTCATGAACGATCGGCGAGCCAAAACGCGTCGTCCGGTAGGACGACCGACGACGATCCACCAAGACCGTGGCCCGGCTCAAGCGATGCGTGGCGGCAATGGTCGCCCGAGCCATGTCGACGCAGACCTCACTGCTCCAACACGACTGCAGTAGTGCCGCATTGCAACTCCCCGACTGGCAGGTCCGGACTGCGCTCCAGACGCGTTCCAACTGACTGGCAGACCCGAGCTCGCAGCACGAACTCCCTTAAGACAGGCACGAATATATCGATAGCGCTGCTAGCGCCGGTCACAGTCAGGCAAAGCAGCAACTCAGTGACTGTAGCAATTTAAATTAACGTAGTGAAGTGGAAGTACGTTAATAATAGGGTGTAAAATACAAGATGGCGGGAACACGAGCCACGCACGGCTCAAATATAATTACTAAATATAAAAACATATTCTAAATATATTAAAACATAAGAAGTATTCGTTATAAAACTTATTGTCTTGATAAATTTTGTGAAATTATATTTTGCTATTACATACCTCGCTGTCGTCGAAACCGAGCGGGGTGGCGCAGTGGTTAGACACTGGACTCGCATTCGGGAGGACGACGGTTCAATCCCGCGTCCGGCCATCCTGATTTACGTTTTCCGTGATTTCCCTAAATCACTCCAGGCAAATGCCGGGATGGTTCCTCTGAAAGGGCACGGCCGACTTCCTTCCCAATCCTTCCCTAATCCGATAAGACCGATGACCACGCTGTCTGGTCTCATTCCCCAAACCAACCAACCAACCAACCTGTCGTCGAAGCTGTGACCCTCCCGCTATCTGCTGCACAGGATTACGAGGAATCAGACGCTGAGGATAGTGAAGAGGATACAAATGACAATGAGGAAGAAGATGACGAAGAGAATGAAGATGGAGAACAAGAACCACAGGAGGAAGATAATTAACACATAAAATTTTCAATTTCAGTTACTACTATATATTTTCTGTAATAAAAACAGTAATACAGGCAGTTTGGTAGTGACGTTTAGTATTAAAATCGTGAACATTAACCGAAAATCTTTTTTGTCCACTTCTTTAATGTTGTCCCAATTGTGTTCGCCACATTGGATCCGCCGTTTTGAATTTTGCAATTTTGATATAATAATCGGTATCTGAAGCGTCAGAAACCCTACTATATCCATTTTCGGTCATATTGGAGCAGATTCTCCAATTTTGGCCAGGTTTTTACGACTATGGCCCATTGTGCGCAAGTTTGACATCTCAGAGCACGCCAACACTTCAAGCGCAGTTCATGTATTCGTATGACCTACAACGTGAATAGTGTCCTCTCCCTGCCGATTACCGTCTGCGGAAGAACTTACGCTCATGGTAAGCTGCATGAACTGTCAGTGCTTAATTTGTGCATCAGTCTTGTTTACATTGGAGGTAACATATGGAGTGGGTGCAATAGTCACTTCTCACAAGCAACATTTGCAAAACGAGTGGTGGATGGGTGAACATCATGGGGCCACTGAGTCCAGAAGAAAAGCGTGGGGGGTCTGGCAGACAACTAAGAAACAAACGGATCTGAAAATTTATGTGCGGCTGGTCCCGGCGGAGGTTCGAGTCCTCCCTCGGGCGTGGATGTGTGTGTTTGTCCTTAGGACAATTTAGGTTCGGTAGTGTGTAAGCTTAGGGACTGATGACCTTAGCAGTTAAGTCCCATAAGATTTCACACACATTTTTTTTTAAATTTATCAGAGTTAGAGGAGTAACCGCTAAAATAATAAGAAATGATGGAAGAAATAAATGGAATGAAATTTGGAAGAAGCGGTTGATGCATTCAAGAAAAACGAGACATGAGCCTTCCTTATGGAGATGAAGAACAGATTACAGACTGTGAAGCGAGAGAGCCCTTTGTGAAAGGACATAACGGTGAACTGAAAATAAGAGAGAAAGATGTATGTGAGGAAACGTCAAAGTAATTCAAAGGTGTGCTGAACATTAAAAAATGTCGTGTGGCTAGGGCCTCCCGTCGGGTAGACCATTCGCCTGGTGCAGGTCTTTCGAGTTGACGCCACTTCGGCGGCGCCATGGTTGGCTTATGTGCCAGACATTGGTGACGCAAAGAAGCCTCTTCAACTTATTATAGAAGCCAGTATGATCCGTCGACACAATGTGGAGGAGGTAGGAAAAGTCCATCATTTCGTGATCCCGTGAGTGTAAATGCGTGTAGAAGTGTACATTTTGAACCCGTGTTACGAGTTTTGAGTAAAGAAATTTTAAAAAATATATTTCTCCTTAATAACTCCAAAGAATATATTTTAGGACTACGTTTTGTATGAACTTTTTTTCCTTCTCCTGGTGTGAATAATACACGAAGTTTGTAAAAGTACATTTAAACAGCTCAAAAAAATGCAAAGCTCTACGTAAGTGGCATGTTTAGAATGAGGGGAAACAGGGAATGATGCAGCAAACCTTATAAAATTAACAAATAATTAGCACCGGTTTTGGATATCGCCATTTTGCCATTCCCAGTAAATGTGGCACGCGAGCTGTTTACGAACTTAGCTGTTTCGGAAATGCTTCCAACTTTGGCCAGGAAGCCAAAGGTCATGAAGTTTTGGACGTCAGATAAATTGCTCCATTTCCACATTACGACAAGTACTGCACTGTTCTCCGCGTCCCCCGACTCACTTTCATACACTGCACTGCTAGTGCTTCCGCCTGGAGTCTGAGAGTGGTTATTTCATATTGACGCTGATATAGGCAGTGGTCTATAACACTGATATATAGTAAACTGTCCTATCTAACAATCTTTGTCTGCTTTTACTTAAGGTGACTTCTGAATCACCAAGCTCTTCGATGTATCCCCTGTGTAAATGTTTTATTCATTCTCTCTCTTTCCAAGCATTAATCCCAACATGCGGGGTCTGCTGGTTAATCAGATGTGGCATGTTAATTTGAAGGGGTGGCCAATTGTCTGCACCTGGTGTAATCCATGGAATAGTGCAAATGTGTTCAGATGTCTGCGAGCCGTGTAACTGCGGCAGAACGTGGGGACTAGCCTGGTATTCACCTAGTGGGATGTGGAAAACCGCAGAAAAACCACATCCAGGCTGGCCAGCACACCGGCCGTCGTCGTTAATCCGCCGGGCGAATTCGATCCGGGGCCGGCGCGCCCACCCGAGTCCAGGAAGCAGCGCGTTAGCGTTCTCGGACACCCTGGCGGGTATGTTTTATTCATTATTTATGATAATTTACGAAATTGTTATTAATCTACGGATGTAATGTCAAAAGTATTGTGCTCTAAAAGAATGGAAATGCTATAACTTTACTTGGAATACTGTTCATGCATAGGGCATGCAGGTTTGGAGTCATGTAAAACAAAGCGGCAAGCCTCTCTGCAACAAAACTGACTTGGCGGGAATACAAAAGGTGAATCTGGAGTAAAAATGCAAAGCTCATTTGTGGCGTGGGTCAGTCAGTGGCTAACAGGCAATGTGTTTGCATCATGTGAACTGAACGAAGCAAGAAGAACAGCAGGATTATACACTGAAGCGCCAAAGAAACTGATATAGGCGAGCGTATTCAAATACGGGGATATGTAAACAGGCAGAATACGGCGCTGCGGTCGGCAACGCCTATATAAGACAATAAGTGTCTGGCGCAGTTGTTATATCGGTTACTGCTGCTACAGTGGCAAGTTATCAAGATTTAAGTGAGTCTCAACGTGGCGTTATAGTCGGCGCGCGAACGATGGGACACAACATCCCCTGATGTAGCGATGAAGTGAGGATTTTCCCATACGACCATTTCACGCGTGTAACTGTCAACATCAGGAATCCGACATCGCTGCGGCCGAAAAAGGATCCTGCAAGAAAGGGACCAATGACGACTGAAGAGAATCGTTCAATGTGACACAAGTGCAGCCCTTCCGCAAATTGCTGCAGATTTCAATGCTGAGCCATCAACAAGTGTCAGCGTGCGAACTATTCAACGAAACATCATCGATATAGGCTTTCGAAGCCGAAGGCCCACTCGTGTACCCTTGATGACTGCGCGACATAACGTTTTACGCCTCGCCTTGGTCCGTCAACACCGACATTGGACTGTTGATGACTGGAAACATGTCGCTTGATCGGACGAGTCTTGTTTCAAATTGTATCGAGCGTATGGACATGTACAGGTACGAAGACAACCTCATCAATCCATGGACACAAGAAGTCGGTAGGGGACTGTTCAAGTTGCTGGAGGCTCTGTAATGGTGTGGGACGCGTGCAGTAAGAGTGATATGGACACCTGATACAGTTAGATACTCCACGTAATTTTCATAAAATGATAGTGTTTCATCAAAGTACAGTTACTAAGAGAAGATGTCAAGTATTCAGTTTAAAGAGTCTTCTTATTGAAATAACAGTGTTTAATATTTCATGTGTTACATAGTTTACAGTGTTTCTAATACTGTGTTGTGACTAAAATGTTCAGCCTAGATCCGAGTCTAACGGTAGACTTTTCCTGGTTCCTCATGCTAATAGTTGAACCAGATTTAAATTTCACACTACAATAACAGTCTTCAAGAAGTACAACTTTCATCCTTGACGCTTGTGTGTTCTATAGTAAGCAAACTACATTAGGTTCATGTGTCTCATGCCCCATCTGAGCTAAATTGTGTAAGGAAGTGAATGTTCCTTGTGAAAACAAATAATAATCATTTTAAAAGGCACAATTACTTGATGACTATTTCAATGGTAGTAATTTCCAATAATAAAACTGACAAAAGAACCCCTTGTACAAATTAGTAGTGGTTCAGCATTAGTAATCGTTTATTTATAATGTTCATTAGCCTCCTACTGTAAAGTACAGATAGTAAGTGTTACTCAGAGCCAGTTGTTGCCTAAACGTATTAATACTCCTCCTGTGTAGTTCATGTCAAATCACTGATACATGGCTTGCTACATTGGCTAGTGCCTTGTATCTTATTAGCATAACAGAATTTCAGTATCAAGTACAGACCGTCTTAATAGCTAAGTTGCTTTATGAACAGCGTTAGTACTTGGCACAGCTTCGCCCAATTAGGCTGGCGCTCGTTTCCTTCTAAATAATTACAGTTTACTTTATTGATAATAAAACCTTGCTTCGATTCCTGTTTGTTTTGCTATTAATAGGAATCATTCAAGAGACGAAAAACAATCCAATACCTTTCCATTACACACAGTCACGGTCACAAATTACAATCCTTTCACAGGAGTAGCGTTATCGGTGTACTGATAATTTAGTAGTAGCTATTAGTGTTATACGTAGGTCACGTTAATGGGACTGGTGCCTGTAGAAGGCCAGAACGAAGATTCACAGATAGTTCTGAGTATTAGCAGATCGCACTAGAAAGAGGATGATAATAGGGGATTTTGATCTGAAAGTGGGGCAAAAATTTGCTGTCTTGGTTACTTTTGTAAGTAGCCTGTTTATATGTTTGTATGTTGGCAACACGATAGACTGCATTATATCACTGACAGCACTGTGCGCCCTCTGTTAGAGACTCTGTGGCTGGTCGGACTCGCAGCTGGAAGTTAATAGCTAGCAGTGTTGGAGATTTAGGGTTGGTTGGAAATGGATTGTAAAATTATGATTGAAGTATCTGCTAATGTTTGGATGATGGAATTATTGATGATTATATGATTTTTGGAACTGGATGTCACATGATTAAGGTCAAATCTGCTAAGTACATTGTCTGCTCTTCAACAAAAAACCACATGCATATTAGCAGTTAGATCCTATAGGCCTAGCAGTCACAATCTTTTTTATTTAGTTGGCTGTAGTTGCTGGTTGCTGTATTTGCTGTAGTTCGTGTCATGAAGATTTTGTGTCAGGAGGATTTTCAGTGAGGTAAGTGACTTATGGAATGTATGTGTTATTGTTAGGATTTCTTCTAATTCAGGGCCATTCTTTTGTGTTCAGTATCTGCAGTCAGATTGCGTTGCTTTTGTATATTGTGGGTCATATATGGATGAATAAGTTTGAGTTGTGATTGTCAGGGAAAATTCTGTGGGTCAATGTTTGAAATGAAATGATAAAAACAACTAAAGAGATAGTAGGTTCAGTAAGTTCAGTTGCACTCAGTAAGCCTTCAGCAGTTTCAGAATTAAAGAAGTTTCACCTTCTGTAATTTAACAGGGGCTGCTCTATGGTGAGTCGTGGCTTACGTCGCACACGTCGAAGACAAGACACGTGTTCGTTGAGTTACTTATTTGTACGTTACATGCACCACTACTAGGATCTCTTAGTATGACGTAGAGTGCATCAGTTAGTTCTCCATTGTAACACACGTTAACAGTGAAAAACATGAGAGAATGCTGATCAATTACATGATTGTCTCTTACATCAATCTTAAGCAATATTTAACATTTTTTTATTTATCCAGAGTCTACAGTTCGATTTTTTGGAATTCGCATTGCTAAGCGTAATGCAGGAGTAGGTTTAATAATCAATAATAAAAAGGAGTGCAGGTAAGCTACTACCAACAGCATAGTGAACGCATTATTGTGGCCAAGATAGACACGAAGCCCATGCCTACTACTGTAGTACAAGTTTATATGCCAACTAGCTCTGCAGATGATGAAGAAATTGATAAAACGTATGACGAAATAAAAGAAATTATTCAGATAGTGAAAGGAGACGAAAATTTAATAGTCATGAGTGACTGGAATTCGGTACTAGCAAAAGGGAGAGAAGGAAACGTAGTAGGTGAATATGGATTGGGGGTAAGAAATGAAAGAGGAAGCCGCCTGGTAGAATTTTGCACAGAGCACAACTTAATCATAGCTAACACTTGGTTCAAGAATCATAAAAGTAGGTTGTGTACATGGAAGAATCCTGGAGATACTAGAAAGTATCAGATAGATTATATAATGGTAAGACAGAGATTTAGGAACCAGATTTTAAATTGTAAGACATTTCCAGGGGCAGATGTGGACTCTGACCACAATATATTAGTTATGAACTGTAGACTAAAATTGAAGAAACTGCAAAAAGGTGGGAATTTAAGGAGATGGGACCTGGATAAACTGAAAGAACCAGAGGTTGTACAGAGTTTCAGGGAGAGCATAAGGGAAGAATTGACAGGGCTGGGGGGGGAAAATGCAGTAGAAGAAGAATGGGTAGCTCTGAGCGATGAAGTAGTGAAGGCAGCAGAGGATCAAGTAGGTAAAAAGACGAGGGCTATGTAACGTTCCCTGGCAAACTCACGCTATTAATGAACAAGAGGTTATTTGTACCATATACGCCGCTCTGAGCAAGTTGTATATACCGTAATTATTGAACAAAAAATATTATTGAATTTTGTGTAAAAGACATTTGTTATTATCGTAATATTTTTTGTAGTAATATTCTCTCTGTATTTAGGATAGTAATTTTTCTATATTTATTATGTGATTGTGAAATGTGTCAGTATCTGCGATAACAGAGATGTGAAATTTAGCCAGAGGAGAATAATATTGTCAAATTACAAAGAAATGTTAATAGTCAGCAGTAGTATAAAAGAACCATGTACAGCGTATTCTTTGGTCTTCTCTGTGTAGAGCTGAATGCGAGAGGAAGCTGTGTCGAAGCGGTTTATGAACGGGTAGACTTCTTTTGTCTCTCTCTAGATTTAGCCGCCATTAGAGGAGGCGTTACAAATTAATGTGAGTTGAATCATTGTTGGATCTAAATATATCAGAATTTATCAAAAGTGTGTATTATTAATGTAAATTAGCTTGCCCATGTCATCTATAAAATTTCTTTAAAGAATTTTCAGCATTTTTAGCGGTGTTGCTGAGCTGTGCCGCGACCGATCGATTTGCAGCGGCGGCACATTTAAAAAATTGTTCCGCTAAAGGAAAAATCAACCAAACCCGTAAATCGGAAACAGATAGATAAAAATTAACAGTGAATTAAGAAATTGTTCTTCTTTTACAGTGATCCTGAGACATGAATTTGAAACTAATTATACGTTTGTGCATTCGTAGGCGGATAGTTAATGTTAGTTAACATTGAAATTTAACAATTTTGGTTCTTTCAAATAACTTAAATGTATAGCGAAGTAGGTTTGATCAGTGATAATTAAATGTCGGCTTGGCAATAATTAACCATTTTCTGCTAATAGAGATAATCTTGTGTTCCATAGTTAACGCCGGGATAGAATTCAGTAAATATTTAACAAAAAACCCACTGCATTTAGAAAATGTGTGCCAAGGCCGAATGATGTAAAGGATTTAATTCTCAACTAAATATTCATAATCAGTTAATATGAGTTCACGTAATTTTTAAATGTACGTAATTCTTTTGAAAGTGAATTTTTTATTACCACACGTAAATAAGAGAGAGGTTCTACAACAAAGTTCGTACTTACAGAAGACAGTTAAAGAGAGGTAAATTAAGTAACTAAAAGCAATAATAATTATTATTCGTCTTTAACGAAAATAACAGCAATTATTTCGTTAAATTGCGCCCAACGTGGGGCTCGAATATGCAGTGGCCACTAAATACCCATGAGATAACTAGGGAATTATTATGTCGAACTTTGTTGGAAAACATTTAATAATTTTTCCATTATTGTATGTATTGCATAACCAATATTGTGTGGTAATACCTGTATATGATTTTTTGCGTGAGAACACTATATACCCAGAGGCAAGCTGAAGAAGAGAGCTCATTACAGCGAAAAATTAATTACCTACCACAATATCAGGGGGCAGCTGCACCCAAGATAGATCACCAAAAGGTAAAGCTACAGTGTAGTTGTCCTGTGGGTAGTAAAGTAGCCTCAGTGCAGTGTTCTCGGATCATTAGTGGTGTGCTTGTTGTTAGTGTTTTTTTTAAAATAACAGGACATTTGAGTAGTTAGTCACTGTAGTATATAATAAGTGTGTTTTAACAAATGACCATTTCTTGTGTGATTATGTCAGTGAAACCTGAGTGTTTGGATATTTAGTTCAGATTTTGTTTCTTTTGTTGACTATGGTTATGTTGCGTAGTCAGAAAGATATCAAGATGGATAATGAACAACAATTAGTAAGTAGTGATACCGAGTTAGAAAGTGGGACACAAAGTAATGTTAGTGGCGTAGTTCAGGAAGTACAATGTGAGAATCTGGGGGCAGAAGGGCAAGAAATGTTGCCACTGCCACCCAGTGATTCAGTTGATACGGAAATACTGTGCCACCCGCAAGCACTGGACACGGACCAGAGAGTGGTGAGGTGTCAGAAGTGCAATCATTAAGAGTTATGTTCGAGCGCATGCTCAATTTCCAAGCTGAATTTGTACGTATGCAAGCAGAATGCGAAAGAGAACGTGATGCTAAACAAGCAGAGCGTGAAAGAGAACGTGATGCTGAACAAGCAGAGCGTGACCAGAGATTGGTAGCTGAATTTGCATGTATGCAAGCAGAACGCGATAGAGAACGTGATGCTAAACAAGCAGAGCGTGATCGACGCCTGCATGAGAGAGACTTGCAGTTAATGCAATCTTTGGAAGCAATGCAAAGTGAGATTGCTAGTTTGAAACAAAACTATGAAACCATACCCAAAACGGTGCAACAACTAAGTGAAGGAGTAGATAGTATCCAAGTGGCTAACGCCAGTATCGTAGATGAAATCGGTGTACTGACTAACTGGGTGGAACAATTAGAAATTGCCACAAATCAAGTAATCGAGCACAAGGTGTCCGAACAACTGCACAAAATAGAAACCGAAGTTATAAAAGAAATAGACGAGAAAGTGCACGCCGCGATTGAAGCCAAAGATGTGGGCTCAAATGCGGAAGTGCAGAACCTGAAAAGGGTGGTACACACTGACATTCCGCTGTGAAGCCATACCCAAAACGGTGCAAGAACTAAGCGAAGGAGTAGATAGTATCCAAGTGGCTAACGCCAGTATCGTGGATGAAATCGGTGTACTGACTAACAGGGTGGAACAATTAGAAATTGCCACAAATCAAGTAATCGAGCACAAGGTGTCCGAACAACTGCACAAAATAGAAACGGAAGTTATAAAAGAAATAGACGAGAGGGTGCACGCCGCAATTGAAACCAAAGATTTGGGCTCAAATGCGGAAGTGCAGAGCCTGTAAAGGGTGGTACACGCTGACATTCCGCTGTGGCAGCGGTATGTAAGCCGTCGCCTTGCCGACATAGAATTCAGCTAAGATTTGGGCTCAAATGCGGAAGTGCAGAGCCTGTAAAGGGTGGTACACGCTGACATTCCGCTGTGGCAGCGGTATGTAAGCCGTCGCCTTGCCGACATAGAAATCAGCTTGCGGCATGACAACCCACAGGCGCATGTCACGCCAGCCAAGTCTAACTATGATACGGATATAAATACAGCAGTAAACATTGCGACTGCGAGACAGAACAGGCAACCAATGTAAGCGAAACAAATAAATGTCATTCCAAAATAGTGATTGAAGAAAGCCTGATTAGAAACCGACAGTTTCAGATCTTTACAACGGAGAAGAAATCTGTTCACCCTGTAGTGTTTATCAAGGGATTTAGAAACATTTTGCCTAGCGTTTGGAGTCATACACAGAAAATACAGTTCGTTATGTCTTACATACAAGGAGATGCTGCATTATGGGCAACCGAAGCAGCTGACAGTTGCGATACATATGAGCAATTTGAAAAGGCATTCTTGGCCAAATATTGGTCAACATGTATTCAGGAGAGATTACGGAAGGAGGTATATAATCCAGAGCCGTATTCTCCACGATTAGGCAATTTGCGAAAATATTTTGAGAAGTACATTAATAAGACCCGTTATTGGGACGAGCAGATTTCATCCCAGGATTTGATCAGACTTTTGAAATCACACTTGCCGATACACGTAAAGGAAAAACTTATACACGTGCCCGAAAATGACATGGAACATTTCTTGTCTGTTCTGGACTCAATTGACCTGATTCAGGAGCATGTTAAGGCAGCCTCTGAACAGGCTAGAAGTAACGGAAACGGTTACAGAAATGGTCGAAATAACACGCCTCCACCAAATAATGGAAACGGCGGAGGTAACAATAGGAGACAAGATTATGTACAAAACGGGAATAGAGGTAGAGACCGGAACGGCAATAGTCCGCCGGTGAATAATGGCCGGAAAAGGAGGTCTGATGACCGATATGAAACAGGCCCACCAAGCAATAGTAGATGGAAAAATGCCAGGGGGCCGTGGAACACTAATACCTATAATGATGCAAACCGAACTTGGCCACAGAACCAGAGGCCCAGTACGGACCGGCCAAACAGTGAAGGATATGACAATAACCGACCGCCACCACAAAATGCGCCAATTGCGCAACCGTGGCGGCCGACGCAACACAACTTACACATAGTGGAGGTCAGTGACACAGAGCAGCCACACCCATCCACCTGTAATAATTCAACAAACTAGATTCAGCCGAGATACGCTCTCCATCGTCGGCTGAGGTTTGGAGTGAGAGCAGCCCGACACCGAACAAAACATTGGGAATCTGTATCCTCAGGTATAATGACGGGGTACAGATGGGACATGAATTGATAACTGAACCATCCACGTGCATAAAGGAGCACAAAGACAAAGTACAAGCGATAATAGAGATCAAAATTAACAATATTGATGTGCAAGCGATCGTAGATACAGGTGCTACTGTCAGTGTCATGAGTATGGACTTATTCAAAGTACTGGGGAAAGAAAGGCGTATGCTGACTTTTCCTGTGAACAATTGTAAAGTCACTGGAGCCATAAGTGCACAGCGACAAATAATTAAACTCCAAGTGCGGGTAGAGATGTATATAGGGGAAGAAGCCATAGCGTGCTCATTCCTGGTAGTAAAGGGTTTAAGGGTAGCCTGCATTTTGGGGGTAGATTTTTTGAGAGAAAGGGACGCAGTAATCGACCTTTCTCGGGGAAAATTAAGTTTGATGAACGCTGGTAGGAGGATAGAATTGTCCATGCTCAGATCTGAAGAGGTACCTGTGCCTAATTGTAATGCTATTAACATAAAGTGTAGGAATCAGTGGATACTACATTTAGACAATCATTGTCAAGGACAAAATCTCTATTATCCAGACGTACAAAGTGATCAATTAAAAGCAAATGTGGACGCACTAGTGAACAAAGTATCACAGTCCGAAAATTTGAACTCAATGCAACAGCAGGATTTGGTACAGTTATTAACTAAATATGCAGATGTATTTTCAGAACGACCCGGAATTGTTAAGGGATATCAGTACAATATCGAGGTGAAGCCTCACAAAACCTACTGTCGAGCCTCATACTCCATTCCTTGGTCCAAGAAGGAAATAGTAGCTAAAGAAATAAGAAAACTGATCGAGTGGGGAATAATAGAACCGTCTTTGTCCCCTTATAGTAGTCCTTTGGTGGCGGTAGCAAAAGCAGACGGACAGGTACGGTTAGTATTAGATGCGAGAGACATAAACGAAATTATTGTACCTGTCAGGACTCATCCGGAAAACTTAGATGAGCAAATTCAAAAATTCCATGGAGTGCAATATTTGACATCTATTGATATGAAAAGCTCATTCTGGCAAATCCTGCTCACACCCGAGTCGAGGAAATATACTGCATTTATATTTGGGGGAAGGAGCTACCAATTTAGGGTACTACCTTTCGGCTTAAATGTAAGTGCAGGAGTTTTCATAACAGGCCTCGACGCGGTTTTAGATCCGGATTTGCTGCAAAGGGTAACAGTGTATGTAGACGATCTGGTGATTGCTACTGCCACCTGGGAGGAGCACGTAGAACTACTGGGTAGAGTCTTAGAAAGGTTTAAGCAAGCGGGGGTAACAGCGAATCTTGAGAAATCCAAATTTGGACGTAATCAGATTAAATTTCTAGGTCACATAATAACACCACAAGGCATCAAACCTGACAGCAAAAAACTTGACGCAATTCGTGGGTTTCCTAGTCCGAGAACTAAGAGACAACTCAAAGCGTTTATAGGTCTTGCATCCTTTTTTAGACGGTTTGTTCCAAACCAATTAATGAATAACGAATCTTTATTGAACCTGTTGCGTAAAAATGCGCACTGGGTGTGGACAGAAGAATGTCAACGCGCATTTGACGCTATCAAAAACGCCTTGGTGAATGCAAACATACTGCGACACCCAGACATGACAAAAGATTTTTGCATAGCGACAGATTCGTGTTCATACGGTCTGGGCGCTTGTTTATTTCAGTGGGACAGGAGCAACGACCCCACAACAATCAATGTAATCGGATTTGCCAGCCGCACACTAAACAGCTGTGAGAGAGCATATTCCGCTACCGAATTAAGAGGCTCTTGCAGTGGTTTGGGCGGTAAACAAATTCAATTATTACATCTATGGTAAAGAAGTCAAAGTATTCAGTGACCACCAAGCTCTGAGCTATTTAATGTCTTGCAAATTATACCATACCCGCTTGCTAAGATGGAGGTTAGCATTGCAGGAATATAAAATTAAGATTATGTACCTAAAAGGACAAGATAATGTTGTAGCTAACGCCTTGTCGAGACTCCCACTAGGGCAATCCTCAGTGTCAAAGATTTTGGAACAATCGGGGGAATATCGAATACTCTTAGTACAAGATAAGGTACATAGGAGGGACTTTTTACACATGTGTAAGAATATGTCTATATTGCAGGAAACTGATCCGATTTGGCGAGATATCATTAGCAAAATTAAAGAAGGAACCAATCTTAAAAGTGTTCAGAATTTCAAAATAGTAGATAATATTCTGTATTATAAAACAGGTGTGTCAAATGACCATGGAGTCGTGTGTATACCGCAACAGGCTATCCCAGCTGTAGTGTGGCACACGCATTTAGCATGGGGTCACGCTGGGATAGGCAAAACAATAAGGATTTTATCCAGATTCTGTTACTTTAAGGGAATAAGCCAGCAGACTCGCACCATTATCAGGACTTGTCCTCTGTGCCAAAAAGCTAAGTTTCAAAATAAGTCCACAAGGTTTGAACTGCATCCTATAGTGCCTCATCGGCCACTTCAATTAGTATCTATAGACGTAGCAGGACCCTACCCACGAGCCAGGGGTGGATTAAAGTACATTTTAGCGGTGTATGACCTTTTCTCTAAATACTTAAAAATATACTGCCTTAAATCAGCCACTGCTCGTGGAATAGTTAAATGGTTAGGGAAAGAATATTTTACACAAGTGGGTAAGCCTGAAGCGATAATATCGGATAATGCTTCCTATTTTACAGGCCATACCTGGAAAAACTATTTACATGAACAAGATATAAAGCACATACTAATATCCCGTTTTCACCCACAAGCAAGTTTAGTAGAGAGGACATTTGGAGAGTTAAATAAATTTTTCAGGTTATACATTGCATATAAGCACACAAGATGGCCAGATCTGATACCTAAGTTTTTGGAAATTCACAACGCAACCCCGCATGCTTCTACGGGGTATCCACCAAACGAGATTATAATGAATAATAATAGAGTTCTGAATGAGTGGCTGGCACCTTTGCCTAAGGTCCCAGTCATTCCTGAGCCTAAGGAAGAGAAGATAAGAAAAGCAGGGTGCAACCTTACCAGGTGCCCTCAGAAAAGGAAAGAAAAATATAATCGACATGTGACGAATAACCAAAAATTTAATGTTGGGGACTTGGTACTCTTACGCAATCATCCTAAGTCCTCGGCATCCTTGAAACAGAATAGCAAGTGGCAATTGGTGTACAATGGACCTTTTAGAGTAGTAAGTGTGCCACATGAGTGTAGCTATCTCTTAGCAGATCCCCACTCAGGGAGAGTACGGGGACTGTATCCGCGTACGGATGTAAAAATATTCCTACAGTAAAAGACTAATAGTCCTATGTGGACACCATTCTTTTGTAAATGAATGAACATTAATGATGTGTGATCTGTAGAGATAATGTACTAGTGTAGAAGTATTTAGTTATAAGAATATGATTGACTTTCTCTTTTGTTTATGAATATTTGTGTTATGTCTTCTTTTCATTAATGTTAGCTAAAACATGCTCTAAATGTCTGCACAGATAACCTGATTAGTGCAATTATTTGTAGTGTTAAATTATGACAGAGATCAGTCAGGAGGAACATTTTAGTAATGATTAGTTTGTGTACTGCATAATATTCTATATGTGTGTCAAACTTGAAATATTTCTTGTACAATCTTTTCTATTATATGTGTATATATGTATATACACTCCTGGAAATTGAAATAAGAACACCGTGAATTCATTGTCCCAGGAAGGGGAAACTTTATTGACACATTCCTGGGGTCAGATACATCACATGATCACACTGACAGAACCACAGGCACATAGACACAGGCAACAGAGCATGCACAATGTCGGCACTAGTACAGTGTATATCCACCTTTCGCAGCAATGCAGGCTGCTATTCTCCCATGGAGACGATCGTAGAGATGCTGGATGTAGTCCTGTGGAACGGCTTGCCATGCCATTTCCACCTGGCGCCTCAGTTGGATCAGCGTTCGTGCTGGACGTGCAGACCGCGTGAGACGACGCTTCATCCAGTCCCAAACATGCTCAATGGGGGACAGATCCGGAGATCTAGCTGGCCAGGGTAGTTGACTTACACCTTCTAGAGCACGTTGGGTGGCACGGGATACATGCGGACGTGCATTGTCCTGTTGGAACAGCAAGTTCCCTTGCCGGTCTAGGAATGGTAGAACGATGGATTCGATGACGGTTTGGGTGTACCGTGCACCATTCAGTGTCCCCTCGACGATCACCAGTGGTGTACGGCCAGTGTAGGAGATCGCTCCCCACACCATGATGCCGGGTGTTGGCCCTGTGTGCCTCGGTCGTATGCAGTCCTGATTGTGGCGCTCACCTGCACGGCGCCAAACACGCATACGACCACCATTGGCACCAAGGCAGAAGCGACTCTCCTCGCTGAAGACGACACGTCTCCATTCGTCCCTCCATTCACGCCTGTCGCGACACCACTGGAGGCGGGCTGCACGATGTTGGGGCGTGAGCGGAAGACGGCCTAACAGTGTGCGGGACCGTAGCCCAGCTTCATGGAGATGGTTGCGAATGGTCCTCGCCGATACCCCAGGAGCAACAGTGTCCCTAATTTGCTGGGAAGTGGCGGTGCGGTCCCCTACGGCACTGCGTAGGATCCTACGGTCTTGGCGTGCATCCGTGCGTCGCTGCGGTCCGGTCCCAGGTCGACGGGCACGTGCACCTTCCGCCGACCACTGGCGACAACATCGATGTACTGTGGAGACCTCACGCCCCACATGTTGAGCAATTCGGCGGTACGTCCACCCGGCCTCCCGCATGCCCACTATACGCCCTCGCTCAAAGTCCGTCAACTGCACATACGGTTCACGTCCACGCTGTCGCGGCATGCTACCAGTGTTAAAGACTGCGATGGAGCTCCGTATGCCACGGCAAACTGGCTGACACTGACGGCGGCGGTGCACAAATGCTGCACAGCTAGCGCCATTCGACGGCCAACACCGCAGTTCCTGGTGTGTCCGTTGTGCCGTGCGTGTGATCATTGCTTGTACAGCCCTCTCGCAGTGTCCGGAGCAAGTATGGTGGGTCTGACACACCGGTGTCAATATGTTCTTTTTTCCATTTCCAGGAGTGTATGTGTAGCTGTCAGATTGACAGATTCGAACCCAGAATAATATCAATAATATGAGGCCCTGAGAACTTTATTATCTAACCAATGTTATCAGAGAGAATAATGCACCCAGTAGTGACCCGAGGGCACCATGGGAGGCAAACTTATTGCAAATTTAAGTAGCGCAAAGTTACGCACAAAGAAGCTTCAATTGAAGCATGTGCAGATTCAATCAGTAAAAAAGGAGCTAGCCTGATACAGTCCAAGTCAATTTTAGCCTACATAGACTACACTGTAGTTACGTAGGACCTTGCAAGTGAAGTAAGACATAATTTCAAAGGAGTTATTGAACAATATGCCTGAATCCGGCTGGAATGCACAAATAAAATCTACTCGAACACGAATATAGATGATTTTGGGCAAACTAATACGAAATTTTAATATTTGTTACCATGTACGCAAATATCACACACCTTGGTAAAGAGTTACGAATGTGCTAATACAAAAATTGCACAACGGACATTGTAAATAAAAATAAAGGAACTTAAACAAAAGTGCAGTATTGTGTGGCAGAGACAGACAGTGACTGTTAAACCTGCAGCAATACGTCACGAAGTTGTTGTGTATAAGTAATAAAAAACTGTATCATCGCCGTGTGTGCAAGTGGACAGGGAACTAGCACGACACGAACAGTGAGCCGATAACGGACGGTGGACCAAGTTAGTGTCAAACTTTAATTCTTTGTGTGTCAAGGGACGCTAGGAAAGCGCATTGACTACAGAGATACATTTTGTCCTAAGGTGAAAACTTGCGTGTGACTAATGACAAGTCATGACATGGTGAAAAATTGTGTGCCCATAAAACGTGTTACTGTGACAACGAAACATTGTGCAAACCAGACTAGTGAAGGCTTACTGAATAATAACTGCCAATAACTGTGTGCGTTTTTTCCCACAGCAGGAAAAATGCCCATAAGGATAGTACACTGTTTGTGAACTTGTTGCATGTTTGCTGGAGCACTGCAAGAAGACGTCACACGGGCGAGCTGATATACAACGTGCATCCGGCTACATCAGCCATGCAGCGGCCGCAGCAGCCCGTAGCAGACCAGACAGCCACACGCCTCTCCGCGCCGTAGCTGTCAACACCGGGGGCGGTGACCTACACGGAGCCGACGCGCCGCTCCGAGCGCCGCTCAACAATCACTCCGCACCGCTCGCCAACTACAGCATTATTGACTTTTTCCAAAATATTTACATAAACTGCATAACATGTCAATGACTCCATTTTGATAAACATTGAACATTTATTATGTATGTCCGTAAACTGATAAGAGAAAATGAACAATAACAAGTGCAAGAGATGAATTTGTAACACATAGCTAGTGGAAACATTATGAAAAGTGATCCTGTGCTAAGTGATTTAAAATAAAAAAAAACTAAGTGATATATCCTAGGACAAGTGGCCTTGCGGTATATCCCAAAAATAATAATAACGAATTGTTAATCACACACAAAAAACAAACTTTCGTTGAACTGTATCTTACTGTGATATTATGTAACCGTTGGTGACAAACTGCTAAATTAATTCAAATGAATGACTGTTAAAGACACAATATTAATCATGAACCAACTGGGATGGCTGGGCTCCGGCACAGTTTTGCCCAGGTTTCCTGTCTGCCTTCGCCCAAATGGGGGAGCCATGAACACATATAACCCTGGGACTAATTAAAAGAGCCATTCCATAAAAAATACAGAATTGTAAAGAACGTTACTGGCACCATTGTGTCAAAGTATAGAAACTCTTTGCCAAATGCTGCCAGGGGGCAATGTAACGTTCCCTGGCAAACTCACGCTATTAATGAACAAGAGTTTATTTGTACCATATACGCCGCTCTGAGCAAGTTGTATATACCGTAATTATTGAACAAAAAATATTATTGAATTTTGTGTAAAAGACATTTGTTATTATCGTAATATTTTTTGTAGTAATATTCTCTCTGTATTTAGGATAGTAATTTTTCTATATTTATTATGTGATTGTGAAATGTGTCAGTATCTGCGATAACAGAGATGTGAAATTTAGCCAGAGGAGAATAATATTGTCAAATTACAAAGAAATGTTAATAGTCAGCAGTAGTATAAAAGAACCATGTACAGCGTATTCTTTGGTCTTCTCTGTGTAGAGCTGAATGCGAGAGGAAACTGTGTCGAAGCGATTTATGAATGGGTAGACTTCTTTTGTCTCTCTCTAGATTTAGCCGCCATTAGAGGAGGCGTTACAAATTAATGTGAGTTGAATTATTGTTGGATCTAAATATATCAGAATTTATCAAAAGTGTGTATTATTAATGTAAATTAGCTTGCCCATGTCATCTATAAAATTTCTTTAAAGAATTTTCAGCATTTTTAGCGGTGTTGCTGGGCTGTGCCGCGACCGATCGATTTGCAGCGGCGGCACATTTAAAAAATTGTTCCGCTAAAGGAAAAATCAACCAAACCCGTAAATCGGGAACAGATAGATGAAAATTAACAGTGAATTAAGAAATTGTTCTTCTTTTACAGTGATCCTGAGACTGATGAATTTTAAACTAATTATACGTTTGTGCATTCGTAGGCGGATAGTTAATGTTAGTTAACATTGAAATTTAACAATTTTGGTTCTTTCAAATAACTTAAATGTATAGCGAAGTAGGTTTGATCAGTGATAATTAAATGTCGGCTTGGCAATAATTAACCATTTTCTGCTAATAGAGATAATCTTGTGTTCCATAGTTAACGCCGGGATAGAATTCAGTAAATATTTAACAAAAAACCCACTGCATTTAGAAAATGTGTGCCAAGGCCGAATGATGTAAAGGATTTAATTCTCAACTAAATATTCATAATCAGTTAATATGAGTTCACGTAATTTTTAAATGTACGTAATTCTTTTGAAAGTGAATTTTTTATTACCACACGTAAATAAGAGAGAGGTTCTACAACAAAGTTCGTACTTACAGAAAACAGTTAAAGAGAGGTAAATTAAGTAACTAAAAGCAATAATAATTATTATTCGTCTTTAACGAAAATAACAGCAATTATTTCGTTAAAGCTAGTAGAAATCCTTGGATAACAAAGAAATTTTTGAATTTAATTGACGAAAGGAGAAAATATAAAAATGCAGTAAATGAAGCAGGCAAAAAGCAATACAAACGTCTCAAAAATAACATCGACAGGGAGTGCAAAATGGCTAAGCAGGGACGGCTAGAGGACAAATGTAAGGATGTAGAGGCTTATCTCATTAGTGGTAAGATAGATATTGCCTACAGGAAAATTAAAGAGTCCTTTGGAGAAAAGAGAGCCACTTGTATGAATATCAACAACTTAGATGCAAACCCAGTTCTAAGCAAAGAAGGGAAAGCAGAAAGGTGGAAGGAGTATATAGAGGGTCTATACAAGGGCGACGTACTTGAGCTCAATATCATGGAAATAGAAGAGGATTTAGATGAAGATGAAATGGCAGATATGATACTGCGTGAAGAGTTTGACAGAGCACTGAAAGACCTGAGTCGAAACAAGGGCCCGGGAGTAGACAACATTCCATTGGAACTTCTGACAGCCTTTGGAGAGCCACTTCTGACAAAACTCTACCATCTGGTGAGCAAGATGTATGAGATAGGCGAAATACCCTCAGCCTTCAAGAAGAATATAATAACTCCAATCTCAAAGAAAGCAGTTGTTGACAGGTGTGAAAATTACCGAACTATCAGTTTAATAAGTCACAGCTGCAAAATACTAACGCGAATTATTTACAGACGAATGGAAAAAACTGGTAGAAGCCGACCTCGGGGAAGATCAGTTTGGATTCCGTAGAAATGTTGGAACACGTGGGGCAATACTGACCCTACGACTTATCTTAGAAAATAGATTAAGGAAAGGCAAACCTATATTTATAGCATTTGTAGATATAGAGAAAGCTTTTGACAATGTTGACTGGAATACTCTCTTTCAAATTCTAAAGGTGGCAGGGGTAAAATACAGGGAGCGAAAGGCTATTTACAATTTGTACAGAAAGCAGATGGCAGTTATAAGAGTCGAGGGGCATGAAAGGGAAGCAGCGGTTGGGAAGGGAGTGAGACAGGTTTGTAGCCTGTCCCCGATGTTATTCAATCTGTATATTGAGCAAGCAGTAAAGGAAACAAAAGAAAAATTCGGAGTAGGTATTAAAGTCCATGGAGAAGAAATAAAAAAGTTGAGGTTCGCCGATGACATTGTAATTCTCTCAGAGACAGCAAAGGACTTGGAAGAGCAGTTGAACGGAATGGACAGTGTCTTGAAAGGAGGATATCAGATGAACATCAACAAAAGCAAAACGAGGATAATGGTATGTAGTCGAATTAAGTCGGGTGATGCTGAGGGAATTAGATTAGGAAATGAGACACTTAAAAGTAGTAAAGCGGTTTTGCTATTTGGGGAG
This sequence comes from Schistocerca cancellata, assembly GCF_023864275.1. Taxonomy (NCBI): domain Eukaryota; kingdom Metazoa; phylum Arthropoda; class Insecta; order Orthoptera; family Acrididae; genus Schistocerca; species Schistocerca cancellata. The sequence goes on along the minus strand of NC_064631.1, from coordinate 596,485,990 downwards.
CGAAATAACTGATGATGGTCGAAGTAGACTGGCAATGGCAAGGAAAGCGTTTCTGAAGAAGAGAAATTTGTTAACATCAAGTATAGATTTAAGTGTCAGGAAGTCGCTTCTGAAACTATTTGTATGGAGTGTAGCCATGTATGGAAGTGAAACATGGACTATAAATAGTTTGGACAAGAAGAGAATAGAAGCTTTCGAAATGTGGTGCTACAGAAGAATGCTGAAGATTAGATGGGTAGATCACATAACTAACGAGGAGGTATTGAATAGAATTGGCGAGGAGTTTGTGTCACGACAAGAAGAAGGGACCGGTTGGTAGGACATGTTCTGAGGCATCAAGGGATCACAAATTTAGGATTGGAGGGCAGCGTGGAGGGTAAAAATCGTAGAGGGAGACCAAGAGATGAATACACTAAGCAGATTTAGAAGGATGTAGGTTGCAGTAAGTACTGGGAGATGAAGAAGCTTGCACAGGATAGAGTAGCATGGAGAGCTGCATCAAACCAGCCTCAGGACTGAAGACAACATCAGCAACAACAAGCGTATTACGTTCTAACACACCTGAATGTTCCAGTTTCTGCCTCATTACTCCATCTTTACAGAGGCCAACAAATATTCATATGCTCACGATATACTGTGCATTTTACTTATGTTAAATTTAAGTCATAATTGTTGACATTTCTTTAAAATAGCATACCAATAAAATGTTCAAGTAGCATAGAACAACACCTATAAGTAACGATTAATGAACGAGAAACCAAAACTGTGTGCAAGAAAAGTATTCATACAGCCTACATTGTCATCGTGACGTGAAGACTGTGGGCAGAAGTAGAAGCAAAATTACTCTGTACCAAATATTGGAAGCTAAGGAGACCAAGTAAAGCAGACCCTATAAATCATTTTATGCGCAGACTTTCTGTTTCACCTTTGTTATTTGTATTGATGAGCCACAACACTACGACCAACGCGAGACTAGATGCCACCGGCTGCCTTTGAGGGACAAGTTGCGGTAAGGAAAGTGTATAGACGAATTGACCGACGCCTCGGCGAATGTCTCTGCGAACAATGTCCGGCCATTAGACGATTCGGTTGATCAAGCAAGTGTCGATGTAGTCCACGACAGGTTGCCAAGATTCCTAGAACCACACGTAGACGAAGAAGACTTAGAAACAATTACTGCTGAAGAGGTCCGCTCACAGCTTCACTGCCTAAGATCAAGGAAGTCTGGAAGGACGGACCTCGTCTCCAATGGCATATTTCTGCCGCCGACCGCTGTTGACTACTTGGCAGCCCTTTTCAAGGGAGTAGTGGGGTCTGGCAACTTTTCTGAAGTATATAAGCACGTGGAAACCGTGGTCATCCCAATCATCTGACGACCATCGAAGTCTGTGAGTTCCGCGGAGCGCACGATTCTGCTCTCTCACGGTGTCTAATGACTACAGAGGTCGCTGATATGGAGTACCTGGCAGTAGGTGACAGCACAATGCACCTAGTATGAAAAAAGTATGTTTCCGGGGGTGTCCGGATACTTTTGATCTCATAGTGTACCTTGGTGGCAGTATCGTTTTGCAGTCAGCTTGGGCCGACCGCGGTGGCTGTGCGGTTCTAGGCGCTGCAGTCCGGAACCGCAGGACTGCTACGGTCGCAGGTTCGAATCCTGCCTCGGGCATGGATGTGTGTGATGTCCTTAGGTTAGTTAGGTTTAAGTAGTTCTAAGTTCTAGGGGACTGATGACCTAAGATGTTAAGTCCCATAGTGCTCAGAGCCAATTGAACCATTTTTTTTTTTTTTTTTTTTTTTTTTTTTTTTTTTTTTTGCAGTCAGCTTCAAATGCCAGTACTCTAAATTTTCGCAACAGTGTTCCTCGAAAAGAACGTTGCCTTTCCTCCAGCGGTTCACATTTGAGTTTCCGAAGCATCTCCATACCACTTGTATGTTGTTCAAACATACCGGCAACAAATCTAACAGCCCGTCTTTGAAATGCTTGGATGTCTTCCTTTAATTCGACCTAGTACCGATCCCAAACTCTCGAACAGTACTCAAGAACTAATGCTCTATATGTCTTCTTTACATATGAACCACACTTTCCCAAAATTGTCCTAATATACCAGAATCGACCATTCGCCTTCCCTACCACAATCCTCACATACTCGTACCATTTCATATCGCTTTGCAACGTTACGCCCAGAAATTTAAACGACGGGACTGTGTCAAGCAGGACATTACTAAAGTTTTATCTTAAAACTACAGGTTTGTTTTCCTTATTCATTCGCAGTAACTTAATTTTTTCTACATTTAGCTGCCATTCATCTCACCAACTGGAAATTTTGTATAAGTCATCTTGTATCCTCCTATAGTCACTCATCTTCGACACCACAGCATCATCAGCAAACAACCGCGGATTGCTGCCACCCTGTCCGACGGATGATAAGTATAAGAGGGGAGACGTTCAAATGGTTCAAATGGCTCTGAGCACTATGAGACGCAACTGCTGTGGTCATCAGTCCCCTAGAACGTAGAACTACTTAAACCTAACTAACCTAAGGACATCACACACACCCATGCCTGAGGCAGGATTCGAACCTGCGACCGTAGTAGCAGCGCGGCTCCGGACTGGAGCGCCTAGAACCGCACGACCACCGCGGCCGGCAGAGGGGAGAGGGAGAGAAAGTAATAACGGTCCTATCACACTACCCTCTGACGCTCTTGATGATACACTTATGTCTGATGGACACTCGCCGTCGAGGGTAACATACAGGGATGTATTACTAACGAAATATTCGAGCCACTCACTTGTCTGGGAACCTCTTCTATACGCTCGTACTTTCGTTAACAGTCTACAGTGGGGCACTGTGTGAAACGATTTCCGTAAATCCTGGAACTTTGAGTCTGTCTGTTGCCCTTCATCCACAGTTCTCAGTATACCGTGTGAGAAAAGGACGAGCAATGGGTTCTAAAACCGTACTTATTGGTGAACATATGCTTCTCGGTCTCAAGAAGATTCATTACATTCGAACTGAGAAATGTGTTCAAGTATTCAGCAGCAAACCGATGTAGGAATACTGACCTTTAATTTTTCGGGTCCGTTCTTTAATTCTTCTTATATACAGGACTCACCTGCGCTTTTTCCAGTCGCTTGGGACTTTGCGCTGGGCGAGAGATTCGCGATAAATGCGAGCTAAGAAAGGAGCTAGAGCCGTAGAGTACTCTTCCTCCGAGAACCTCTTCATTCTCTTCTTTTCTCAGGCTCTTTTTCCGAAGACTTCAGTATCCTCTTCTTTTGTATGCTCCGACTTTTTCCTGTATCCCGTGGAATATCAGAGCGTATAATATAATAGCCGTTCGTGATACAAGGAACAACATCCATGTAGCGCCTCTTTGAACAAACACCAACAGTTTTATAGCTGTAGCCATTCAAGAAGAAGAAGCAGTGGTCGCTGAAATTAAGAGGGCACAGAAGTGCGCCGTATCCTCACCACCACTTTTACGCAGACGCGCAGCAACCGCCTCGGAGAGGCGAGACAGCAGCGGAGGCTCGCAAGTACCCCACGTCGGCTTACACCACCGACAGGCTGCCGCAAAGTTAACTGTTATTAATGAAAAGCCTCGCCAGGCGAAATTGATTCCCATTTTATAGCTTGATTACAAGATCGCATTTCCTTACGCGCGTTAGCACTTCATAAATCCAGCGGTCGCGGATTAGTAATTTACGGCGGGGGTGGTTTATCTCGGGATGGGAATCGCGAACAAACGCGCCAGCAGGATTTATGGGGTGCTATGGCGGCGAAGCGACGGCTAACGAGCAGGCGTGAGTTTACGGCTGCGTGCCGGCGCTTAGGGTAGCCCAGCGGCGGCCGAGGTCGCCAAGGAAAAAGGAAACTGTCTGATGGAGCTCTTGTAAATTTACGGGGTGCCAGGCGTGAACTAACTGCAGTAAGTCTTCAAACGGTAGTGAGAGGGAAAATTTCCAGAGCAATAATTCGTCGTGTGCAAGCTCGTGAGTACACGGGTTCCTCTTCCTGTGATGCCATCTTAATATTTTTAATGCTGATCCATGAAGAGCGGCGACTAACTCAAACAGTTGCAATACCTATCCACGATATGTCGAGCGTATCGCAGATCACTTCTTCGTTGGATGAGAACCATTCTTCGGCTCCATGTTAATATTTTCCGGATCAGAACTGTAGTGGTAGGAGCGGGTGGGATGCGGTAAGGTGCTGGCCGAAGTCACTTTACACATCTTACGACAAAAATATTTTATTACACGAAGACTGGATTTTCATATTAAATCTGAAAACTTAGTTTCCTTCACAATTAAACGACACGTACCCTTACTTCATATCACAGTTTCTAATCACACCATGCTACAGGAATAACAGCTTAACAGTTGAATGGCAACGTACGTGAAGTCAAGCTCAAATTGCAAGTAGTACACACTCACTGTAAATCAGGAAAATAAGGTGTCAAACTGTCACAAATTTTACAGAGCTTAGGTAACAACTATACAAGTTGAAGCCTGAGTAAGGAAACTCAGCTGCGCTTTCGCAAATTTTGACGCAACCCATTTCCAGAAGATTGACCTTACAATTACCGTACACATTATTAAAACTTGTTAAAGGCATTGTAGCAAAGTTCATTGTAGTGAACAGATTTGTAAAAGGGCAAAAATAATTACATTACTTCAGCTAGTGAACAATTTAAAATCTAAGGTTGAATACACAAACACCAAAGAACGTAAATATCAGGCATACAGCCTTCTCAAACAGTATCTATCTATAGGAGCTTATGCATCTCATTAGAAACAGTGGTAGATTCAAGAAAACATTAGTGACAGCTTAGAATTAAATAGCAATTGACCGAGCGGGGTGGTGCAGTGGTTAGACACTGGACTCGCATTCGGGAGGACGACGGTTCAATCCCGCGTCCGCCCATCCTGATTTAGGTTTTCCGTGATTTCCCTAAATCACTCCAGGCAAATGCCGGGATGGTTCCTCTGAAAGGGCACGGCCGACTTCCTTCCCAATCGTTCCCTAATCCGATGAGACCGATGACCACGCTGTCTGGTCTCCTTCCCCAAACCAACCAACCAACCAAATAGCAATTTTTTGTAGTTAACACCAAGTAATAATTACCATTGACTAGCTTACAGCATGACAGATTAAAACAATGACTAGCTGACAACACGACCAATTAAAACCCAGATTATTTATCTTAAGAGCCGGGCTCCAAATAATAACAACACACAGGTACAGACCTCACTTTCAAATGGCTGCTTCCTGGGTTTTAAAACATCAGTCATCAAGATGGACTTTACAAGGTGTTAACAAAGAACATTGGGTAGAAATACCTGAAACATAGATTTGTTACCACAAGCAACCAACATAACTAAAACATAAGGGATGACACTTACACACCTGTTACATGGAATAGCTATTGCTTTGAATTTTAACAAAACACGACCAACTTGAGGCCAGAGCACTGTTCAAACGTTGACATAAAACATAACTCAGCCTTAAGATGTAACCGCCAACGGCCTTGCAGCAGTGGTAACACCGGTTCCCGTCAGATCACCGAAGTTAAGCGCTGTCGGGCTGGGCTAGCACTTGTGTGGGTGACTATCAGTTAAAGTAAAACTATCAGTTAAAGTAAAATGTCGTCAAAATTCTTTTAAACAGTAAGAGTGGGCTCGTGTCAAAACTTTAAATATTGGATTCGCCGCGTTTTGAGCTCTAGTCACTTATAAAAGAAAATGGGATATGGGAATTATGTCAACTATAGGTCCCAAAATTGTCGACTTTAGGAGCAGGTCCATTTTAGATTATCAATTTTAGGTGCACTTCAAAGGTTCAGTTCCTACTATTTTTACAAAAGTTTAAACTATCAGTTTAAAAAAATGATATTTTAGATGAAAGGTGAGACTCTGAAGTTTCAGAAAACAATTTTGGAACCTACATTTATTTAGTAGTATTAGAAGGTAGAAAAAAATGCTCTTCATGTGTCGACTATAGGTGCTCTTATTATAATCTCACTTGTATATACAAAAAGGCGCCTTTGTGCAGATGGCTTAAAGTTTTTCCGTTTCAGGGCCTGTGTCCAAAGCTGTCTTCCGTTTTCATGCTTAGGGAACCTGTGAGTAGGAACGAGAAACACTTATACTTACTTCTGTAACCGAATTATCACAGATACTTTCCAAAATGTAATATGAGTCTGACTTTACAGGCATCACTTTCAACACTTTAATTTACGTGATACTCTATTTCAAGTGTAAAAAACATATAAATGTCACTTCAGCAGATTTCAATAAACGCATCTGCATTATCATAGAAACACAAGTGAAATGTAACACCATTTCCCCCGACAAAACGCTGAGTACAGCCATAAGCGCAACACGAAACAACCATGTTTTGCCAACATTCACGTGACTTTAGCCCAGAGATGTTGGAGCCACGAAAATGACGTCAGGGCCAGTCTATTATATTTATGGGCGAAGGTCTGGTATGAGGGGGACACCTGCGCCCCCTGCACACTATTCAGAGGCATGCACGACTTTGCTCCGGTGCCTCTCCGTGCAACGGCTGCATGCGTCTGCTGCCCACAGTTGTAAACGCACCTTAAGAATAACTGACGAGACTCCCACGATAGTCTGCCACAGTGTCACCAGTTCATTACACGCTCCACAAGAGCCCGCTCCACAGAATTCCAGAATAGCACACAGCCCCCTGATCTGTTCTTCAGGATGCTAATAGAGCCCTCCGAGACACACGTGCCTCTAGCAATGGCTAGCCGGACTACAACCAACATTATTTTATACTTACTGTTTTCTGTCGCCGGACCACCCCATTTTATTTCCTCAGTAAAAATTCCATCATGAGCTGCATCTCTGTTGTTCCCGAAAACTTTAACTGCTTTTACTATTCCATTCTGGTGGATGTATGACCTTTGTTGTTTTCCCTGTTGTAGTGCAGCGTTAGCCTTTCTTTACGTGTTTTGAATTACCTTGACGTTTCCTCACACACATCTTTCTCTTGTATTTTCAGTTCACCGTTATATCCTTTCACAAAGGGCTCTCTCGCTTCACAGTCTGTAACCAGTTCTTCATCTCCTTAAGGAAGGCTCAAGTCTCATTTTTCTTGAATGCATCATCCACTTCTTCCAAATTTCATTCCATTTATTTCTTCCATCATCTCTTATTATTTTAGCGGCTACTCTTCTAACTGTCTATTAAATTTTCAGATCCGTTTGTTTCTTAGTTGTCTGCCAGACCCCCCCCCCCCCCCCCCCACGCTTTTCTTCTAGACTCAGTAGGCCCTTCATCTCCACCCGTCCAGCCGGCCGCGGTGGTCTAGCGGTTCTGGCGCTGCAGTCCAGAACCGCGGGACTGCTACGGTCGCAGGTTCGAATCCTGCCTCGGGCATGGGTGTGTATGATGTCCTTAGGGTAGTTAGGTTTAAGTAGTTCTAAGTTCTAGGGGACTTATGACCTACGATGTTGAGTCCCATAGTGCTCAGAGCCATTTTTCCACCCGTCCACCACTCGTTTCTTCTTCCCTTTTTAGTAGAGGGCAGTCGCTCCGATTCCACTTTTATCATATCCCTCACTTTTTCCCATGTGCTTTCAACTGTAAGGTCCCTTGCAAATTCATCCTTGCGTCTGTTCAAAAGTTCTTTGTTAATCCTTAGCGTGTTTATGGCTTCCTTTTTAAGTTTCTTTTTGGGAGCCATTTTCATTCAGTTCTGGTGAGATAATGGTCAGATTCCGTTCTCAATTTTTTTCTGACTCTAGTGTTCATAATCTCCCCGTGATTCTCGTCTCGGATCGCTACAGGCTTCAGTTTTCTGTCACAAATCCTCTCACCTGGGCTCATCCATGTTGTCTTCTTAGTTGCCTTGCCTTTATAGCGAGGTGTCACGATTGTCATCTTGTATCTTCTGCACAGAACTCCTAGCCTCTACCCATTCTTGTTTCCTCTCTTCTGTGCCGTATATTCTACAGGGCCTCTGAATCTAATCTATGCATGGAATTTTGGACTGATATCACCTTACAGGATTGTTACTGCTCTTTTATCCGCTTCTGTCAATATCTTATAGAGCGTCTTCCAGAACTGTCTGTTCTGTTTTTGTCATTCAGGGGAGTATGTACATTTGAGGGTACAGACTTTGTTTCCTGATTTCGTCAGCAGGTTCGTGCCTCTCTCGCTCACACGTTCAGAAGCACTAGCCAAGTAGTGTTTGTCTTCCACAAATGCTGTATTAAAAACCTGTTTCTTATCCTTGTGAACTGGCCTTCCCTTTAATATAATATACCCTTTAGATTCCATTGTGTTCTCATCCTCGAATCTCGTTTCTTGCAGTTCCAAGATGCCAGTCCGATATTCCTTCATACTTTCCAGGGCTTGTTTAGCTTGCCAGCCTAGATCATGCTCTGTATGTTAATGGTGCCAAATTTAATCCTATTTTCTAGTGTTATATCAGACGTCCGATTCATTATGGATACTGTGGTATTGGGGAGCTCCGACTCTCCTTCACACACGAGAAAGGCTCCTGAGAATACGGCACTCTGTTTGCACCTGCCAAAGTCGGCGGAGAATTAAGTACACGCTGGGGTATTTTACTCTTTATTTTGTGTTCCATGGTTACTTCCCGGGTCGAAGTCTTAGTTGAGCTACCGCAACAACGATACTGATATTAAAACTGTGTTAGTGAGCCCCAAAGGATGTGATGTGTATAGGCCGCTCCCAGAGTGGAGAACCAACCCCTTTTGCATCTGCTCATTTGCTCCTGTCACAGCCTGGACACTGTAGGTGCCGTGTCTGGATCAAATTCAGGTTCAGACTGAAGAAAATTCCTCCTTCTCTGCAGCTGCGATTCCCACCTTCTTCCGCCATCGAACCGCGTAACTAACTTCCCTTTACAGTCTTTGAGAACTAGCAGTGGGGACTAACACAGTTAAGTTTAGCATAGGAACTGATACCCAGAAACGCACTGTTTTCCCGTTACACAACCCTCGTTGCTCTCTGGCACCTGTTGCTTATTGTGCAGGTTCACTTGCAAGAAAGCCTCGATGTAACGACCAGTGACGTCAACACAGGTACGGTACCTCCGTACCAGGTTCCGGTACACACGATCACCAATCCCTGACAATCCGGCATCCGCCGCAGCCATAAACCGCGCCAGCACCTCTTCCACGGGTGTCACAGGGGTCTCGTAAATCAAGAATTTCACTTACCCCACAGGTAGAAGTCTGGCGCGTTCAAGACGGGAGAATGAGCCAAGCGATCGGGTCACCACGACCTAACCACTGTTGCCAAACTCGTTGGTCCAGATAATCTCGGACTGCACGTAAAAAATGAGATAGTGCTCCACTGTGCTGGAACCACATGTTTTGAACGCTCATGTAGTGGCATATCTTCCAAGAGCCCGTGCAGAACACCGTCAAGGTATGTCAAGTACGCGCCACCTGTGAGGCGTGGTGGAAGAAGGTATGACCCAGGCACGCGTCCATACAGGAACGCTGCCCAAATTTTCAGATCTCATCGTTCCTGAACCTCGTGGGGTGTACGAATTGAAAACACTATCGCTGGCAAACCTGGCTTCTTTTGTGAACAAGATCCGCCTTGGGAAGTTGGCTCGTCCACACAACAGTACAAGAACCCCATGCAGAAGTGGACTCGTGACGCAAAATCCTGTGGCTGCATTGCCCGTATCTTCTGTGGCGAAGAGGGGGGGAGGGGGGTTATGGGTATAACTGCTGCTCATGCAGAACACGGCAGACGGCTTGGTGATCCACATCCAGTCTACCTGTTAGATTTCTGGTACTCGCCGGCGCGTCCTCTTCCACTGCCTGGAGTTAAGGCATATACTAGAAATCTACTCTGTAGGAATCAGCATGGGTTTCGAAAAAGACGGTCGTGTGAAACCCAGCTCGCGCTATTCGTCCACGAGACTCAGAGGGCCATAGACACGGGTTCACAGGTAGATGCCGTGTTTCTTGACTTCCGCAAGGCGTTCGATACAGTTCCCCACAGTCGTTTAATGAACAAAGTAAGAGCATGTGGACTATCAGACCAATTGTGTGATTGGATTGAAGAGTTCCTAGATAACAGAACGCAGCAAGTCATTCTCAATGGAGAGAAGTCTTCCGAAGTAAGAGTGATTTCAGTTGTGCCGCAGGGGAGTGTAATAGGACCGTTGCTATTCACAATATACAGGGTGTTTCAAAAATGACCGGCATATTTGAAACGGCAATACAAACTAAACGAGCAGCGATAGAAATACACCGTTTGTTGCAATATGCTTGGGACAACAGTACATTTTCAGGCAGACAAACTTTCGAAGTTACAGTAGTTACAATTGTCAACAACAGATGGCGCTGCGGTCTGGGAAACTCTATAGTACGATATTTTCCACATATCAACCATGCGTAGCAATAATATGGCGTAGTCTCTGAATGAAATTACCCGAAACCTTTGACAACGTGTCTGGCGGAATGGCTTCACATGCAGATGAGATGTACTGCTTCATCTGTTCAATTGTTTCTGGATTCTGGCGGTACACCTGGTCTTTCAAGTGTCCCCACAGAAAGAAGTCACAGGGGTTCATGTCTGGCGAATAGGGAGGCCAATTCACGCCGCCTCCTGTATGTTTCGGATAGCCCAAAGCAATCACACGATCATCGAAATATTCATTCAGGAAATTAAAGACGTCGGCCGTGCGATGTGGCCGGGCACCATCTTGCATAAACCACGAGGTGTTCGCAGTGTCGTCTAAGGCAGTTTGTACCGCCACAAATTCACGAAGAATGTCCAGATAGCGTGATGCAGTAATCGTTTCGGATCTGACAAATGGGCCAATGATTCCTTTGGAAGAAATGGCGGCCCAGACCAGTACTTTTTGAGGATGCAGGGACGATGGGACTGCAACATTGGGCTTTTCGGTTCCCCATATGCGCCAGTTCTGTTTATTGACGAAGCCGTCCAGGTAAAAATAAGCTTCGTCAGTAAACCAAATGCTGCCCACATGCATATCGCCGTCATCAATCCTGTGCACTATATCGTTAGCGAATGTCTCTCGTGCAGCAATGGTAGCGGTGCTGAGGGGTTGCCGCGTTTGAATTTTGTATGGATAGAGGTGTAAACTCTCGCGCATGAGACGATACGTGGACGTTGGCGTCATTTGGACCGCAGCTGCAACACGGCGAACGGAAACCCGAGGCCGCTGTTGGATCACCTGCTGCACTAGCTGCGCGTTGCCCTCTGTGGTTGCCGTACGCGGTCACCCTACCTTTCCAGCACGTTCATCCGTAACGTTCCCAGTCCGTTGAAATTTTTCAAACAGATCTTTTATTGTATCGATTTTCGGTCCTTTGGTTACATTAAACCTCCGTTGAAAACTTCGTCTTGTTGCAACAACACTGTGTTCTAGGCGGTGGAATTCCAACACCAGAAAAATCCTCTGTTCTAAGGAATAAACCATGTTGTCCACAGCACACTTGCACGTTGTGAACAGCACACGCTTACAGCAGAAAGACGACGTACAGAATGGCGCACCCACAGACTGCATTGTCTTCTATATCTTTCACATCACTTGCAGCGCCATCTGTTGTTGAAAATTGTAACTACTGTAATTTCGAAAGTTTGTCCGCCTGAAAATGTACTGTTGTCCCAAGCATATTGCAACAAACGGTGTATTTCTATCGCTGCTCGGTTAGTTTTTATTGCCGTTTCAAATATACCGGTCATTTTTGAAACACCCTGTACATAAATGACCTTGTGGATGACATCGGAAGTTCACTGAGGCTTTTTGCAGATGACGCTGTGTTGTATCGAGAGGTTTTAACAATGGAAAATTGTACTGAAATGCAGGAGGATCTGCAGCGAATTGACACATGGTCCAGGGAATGACCATTGAATCTCAATGTAGACAAGTGTAATGTGCTGCGAATACATAGAAAGATAGATCCCTTATCATTTAGCTACAAAATAGCAGGTCAGCAACTGGAAGCAGTTAATTCCATAAATTATCTGGGAGTACGCATTAGGAGTGATTTAAAATGGAATGATCATATAAAGTTCATCGTCGGTAAAGCAGATGCCAGACTGAGATTTATTGGAAGAATCCTAAGGAAATGCGATCCGAAAACAAATAAAGTAGGTTACATTACGCTTGTTCGCCCACTGCTTGAATACTGCTCAGCAGTGTGGGATCCGTACCAGATAGGGTTGATAGAAGATATAGAGAAGATCCAACGAAGAGCAGCGCGCTTCGTTACAGGATCATTTAGTAATCGCGAAAGCGTTACGGAGATGATAGATAAACTCCAGTGGAAGACTCTGCAGGAGAGACGCTCAGTAGCTCGGTACGGGCTTTTGTTAAAGTTTCACCGAAGAGTCAAGCAGTATATTGCTCCCTCCTACGTATATCTCGCGAAGAGACCATGAGGATAAAATCAGAGAGATTAGAGCCCACACAGAAGCATATCGACAATCTTTTTTTCCACGAACAATACGAGACTGGAATAGAAGGGAGAACCGATAGAGGTACTCAGGGTACCCTCCGCCACACACCGTCAGGTGGCTTGCGGAGTATGGATGTAGATGTAGATGTAGATGTAGAAGACTCAGTAGTGTGGCGCTGCCGTGAAGCACCGTATTCGGCCCTGGTGGTGGTGAATGTACCCGTCTCTGAGACCAGCTGGTACACCGTAGCAAAGACGGACTGGGACCGTGTCTGGCGGTATGGAAAACGCGCTCCACATTCAAGGGATGAGCATCGTTCCCGCTGCACAGAGTTTCGCCGTACAATAACATTATGTTGACATATTCCTCAAATATGTAGTTCACCCCGGTCAACAGCAACACAATGAAACTGGAACGTACGTACAGTTTCCATTCTGTACTGTAGTGAATGATTACCACTATACAGTAGTACAGTACGAACAAAGACAGCACTTAATAGTCAAGTGACCAAGTAGCATCGAATCTAAAATTTCGTAAGAAATAATCCATTTGTTTAGCATGATTGCTTGACATTTCACACGGTAAACAAATTTTTTATATTACTGGATTTAAAACTAGGAGGGTTGTTTTTTAAGCAAGGGCCGTTCGCGCTTATAGTTCCGCAGTTCGCGCGGACGCCGCAACAAGCCACCGCACCACTTGCCGGCATCCTTCCCGTTCACACTGATGCAAGTTGCAGCTCTGTAGCTGAAGTGTACGCATCGCTGTGCTGCTTTATAATGTTTACGATTATTGAATCGCCCGCCGCGTGTGAGATACGGTCAGTAATACGTTTTTTGACCGCGAGAAGCCTATCAGCTGCAGAAATTCATCGTCAGTTAACAGTAGTTTATGGCTTGAATACAATGAGTGAAGGTAAAGTGCGTCAATGGGTTAGAGAGTTTAAAAATGGCCGTCAAAACGTCCATGACGAAGAACGCTCAGGCCGGCCCTCTGTGATCATTGATGATTTGGTGGCAGCAGTCGATACAAAGATTCGTGAGGACAGAAGATTCACAATTTCCACTCTTTCTTTGGAATTTCCACAAGTTTCAAGATCGGTTTTGTACAAAATTGTGTCTGAAAACCTAAACTTTAAGAAACTGTGTTCTCGGTGGGTACCCAGACTCCTCACAGAGGACCACAAAGGGAAGAGATTTGCCACTTCACTGGACTTTTTGATTCGTTACGAGGAAGAAGGGGATGACATGTTGAGTCAAATTGTCACTGGAGATGAAACATGGGTATCCCATATCACTCCCGAAAGCAAGCGACAATCGATGGAATGGCGACACACAACCTCACCCGTCAAGGTCAAAGCCAAACAGACGCTGTCAAAGCGCAAGATTATGGCAACTGTGTTCTGGGACCGGCGCGGTGTTTTGCTAGTGGACTTCATGCCACGAGGAACGACAATCTACTCAGATGCCTACTGTGCAACTCTAAAGAAGCTCCGCAGAGCAATTCAAAACAAAAGGCGCGGCATGCTGACAAAAGGAGTTTTGCTCCTGCACGATAACGCTAGGCCTCACACCTCTCAAAAGACTCGGGATTTGATTGATTCTTTTGGCTGGGAAGTTTTGGACCATGCACCATACAGCCCCGACCTTGCTCCTAGCGATTTTCACCTTTTCCGGTACCTGAAACACCATCTTGGCGGGCAGCGCTTCAATGACGACGATGAAGTGAAAGCGGCCATGAACTCTTGGCTGTCGGAGCAGGTGGCCGAATTCTTTGAAGAGGGAATTAAAAACTTAGTTGTACGGTATGAAACGTGCTTAAATAAACAAGCCAACTATGCTGAAAAATAGGTAAAAGTGTGTAGAATCAGAAAATAAAAGTTTTTTTACAAAAGTATTTGTATCTTTTTTAAAAAATAAAAACGGCCCTTACTTAAAAAACAACACTCGTATTAAAATGATACTGAATGAAATGTCCAATGGTCCGCTGTGGATATATTTGTTCAGGTCACTTATAAACCCACACAACTGATTTGCAACTTTTAAGTTGCATCTGGTGAAAATATAAATGCTATGTCGTAGGTTACAGAATGCCACAGAGTAACAGCTGGCGTGGCTAGTCCTCCTCAACTGAAAAAAAAAACTACCGTCATTTGATGAAAAGACTATCATGTCATTTCTGTCTGTGCGGCTGGTCCCGACGGAGATTCGAGTCCTCATTCGGGCATGGGTGTGTGTGTTTATCCATAGGATAATTTAGATTAAGTAGTGTGTAAGCATATGAACTGATGACCGTAGCAGTTAAGTCCCATAAGATTTCACACACATTTGAACATTTTTTTCATGCTGTGTTACGTCGCGAACTGTACACCGACAAAACCATATTTTAATGGGAAAGCGTACAGTTCATGATACAACACAGACATGACAGTCATCATTGACGATGGTATTTTTATGACATGACGGTGGTCTTTTGCGAACTGAGGATGGCTGAAAGCTTTACTGAGCAACGCCAGTTGTTACTCTGCGGCATTGCGTATCCGCGTATCCTAGGACACAGCATTCATACTTGCACCAGAACGTGCAACTTGAAACTCGCGAAACCGGTTTGTAGCTGGCCGGAGTGGCCGAGCGGTTCTAGGCGCTACAGTCTGGAGCCGCGCGACCGCTACGGTCGCAGGTTCGAATCCTGCCTCGGGCATGGATGTGTGTATTGTCCTTAGGTTAGTTAGGTTTAAGTAGTTCTAAGTTCTAGGGGACTGATGACCTCAGCAGTTAAGTCCCATAGTACTCAGAGCCATTTGAACCATTTTTTGAAACCGGTTTGTTAGTTTATAAGTGACCTGAAAAAATATAGCTACAGTGGGCCATTAGACATTTCATTCAATTTCATTTTAATAGTTTTAACACGTGTAACTTAAAAAACAGTTCACTGTATGAATGTCAAGAAATTACGAATAAGTATTTTAGCCGTGGTTGTCCCAGTTTTAAAATAATCTGTAACGATTTGTTTGCAGCTCCCACTCACAGCAATTTTGAAGAGTTTGCTTATTAACAGTGACAAACATGTGAATCGTATTGTC
This sequence comes from Schistocerca cancellata, assembly GCF_023864275.1. NCBI lineage: Eukaryota > Metazoa > Arthropoda > Insecta > Orthoptera > Acrididae > Schistocerca > Schistocerca cancellata. Next base: position 596,470,454 of record NC_064631.1, on the reverse strand, counting down.
GTATCAGACAAAACCGCACCTGGTTCAGCTCGCTGACGCTTTGAACAACCGTGCAACGGCCCTTTCGTTTACCATCGCCCCCTCTCAGTGGAGCTGCTTCATCACTCTCCGCCCCCAATGCTCTAAATATGCAAACCGTCCATGCGTCAACGGCGGACAGCTGTTACATTGTGGGCCATTTACTGCCCTCTGGTAATTCTCGCTGCACGTTGCGGTCGAACCAAATGAAAAGAAATGGTGTGCTGCGAGGGTGGAAGTGATTTTGCTGTCAGCGGCCGTCCGTCAGAGTGAGTTTCTGTGGGCGGGAGTGGGCTGTCAGCGGGGGCGCAGAAGCTGCCCCGCTCTGCGGTGATCCCCGCGCACGCACGTGGCCGTGCGTAGCTGCACGCACTGCGCCGGTGTGCGTACGGCGAAACGCACACGATGTTTTTAATAAATTTAAAAGACATCCACAACCTATTAAGTATCTTATTTACTGTAATTATCTAAGTTAGCAACAAGTTTAAACACAATTCTGTATATGCATTTGTACTTTATATATATTTGGCCAGCTATGGACCGCATACAACTTATGGTGTTTCTTTTTCTTCCTTTCTTCCCAGTAGTTCTTTATTTTCTCTCCAACTGCTCGTCTCTGCTCATCTGTCCACACTCTCTTGGTTCGAGGTTTTGGCTCATCTTCTTCATAGTTTGCGTTTTTTATCAGTAGCCTGAAGTGATTCTTGTCACGTATTATTTCTTCCGTAACACCTATTTTGTTGGCATCTTTCTTTACTGCTTCTATACATCCTACAATTTTATGTAATTTATTGTTGTTGTTGTGGTCTTCAGTCCTGAGACTGGTTTGATGCAGCTCTCCATGCTACTCTATCCTGTGCAAGCTTCTTCATCTCCCAGTATCTACTGCAACCTACATCCTTCTGAATCTGCTTAGTGTATTCATCTCTTGGTCTCCCTCTACGATTTTTACCCTCCACACTGCCCTCCAATGCTAAATTTGTGATCCCTTGATGCCTCAAAACATGTCCTACCAACCGATCCCTTCTTCTAGTCAAGTTGTGCCACAAACTTCTCTTCTCTCCAATCCTATTCAATACCTCCTCATTAGTTACGTGATCTACCCACCTTATCTTCAGCATTCTTCTGTAGCACCACATTTCGAAAGCTTCTATTCTCTTCTTGTCCAAACTAGTTATCGTCCATGTTTCACTTCCATACATGGCTACACTCCATACAAATACTTTCAGAAACGACTTCCTGACACTTAAATCTATACTCGATGTTAACAAATTCCTCTTCTTGAGAAACGCTTTCCTTGCCATTGCCAGTCTACATTTTATATCCTCTCTACTTCGACCATCATCGGTTATTTTACTCCCTAAATAGCAAAACTCCTTTACTACTTTAAGTGTCTCATTTCCTAATCTAATTCCCTCAGCATCACCCGACTTAATTCGACTACATTCCATTATCCTCGTTTTGCTTTTGTTGATGTTCATCTTATATCCTCCTTTCAAGACACTGTCCATTCCGTTCAACTGCTCTTCCAAGTCCTTTGCTGTCTCTGACAGAATTACAATGTCATCGGCGAACCTCAAAGTTTTTACTTCTTCTCCATGAATTTTAATACCTACTCCGAATTTTTCTTTTGTTTCCTTTACTGCTTGCTCAATATACAGATTGAATAACATCGGGGAGAGGCTACAACCCTGTCTTACTCCTTTCCCAACCACTGCTTCCCTTTCATGCCCCTCGACTCTTATAACTGCCACCTGGTTTCTGTACAAACTGTAAATAGCCTTTCGCTCCCTGTATTTTACCCCTGCCACCTTCAGAATTTGAAAGAGAGTATTCCAGTTAACATTGTCAAAAGCTTTCTCTAAGTCTACAAATGCTAGAAACGTAGGTTTGCCTTTTCTTAATCTTTCTTCTAAGATAAGTCGTAAGGTCAGTATTGCCTCACGTGTTCCAACATTTCTACGGAATCCAAACTGATCTTCCCCGAGGTCGGCTTCTACCAGTTTTTCCATTCGTCTGTAAAGAATTCGCGTTAGTATTTTGCAGCTGTGACTTATTAAACTGATAGTTCGGTAATTTTCACATCTGTCAACACCTGCTTTCTTTGGGATTGGAATTATTATATTCTTCTTGAAGTCTGAGGGTATTTCGCCTGTCTCATACATCGTGCTCACTAGATGGTAGAGTTTTGTCATGACTGGCTCTCCCGAGGCCATCAGTAGTTCAAATGGAATGTTGTCTACTCCCGGGGCCTTGTTTCGACTCAGGTCTTTCAGTGCTCTGTCAAACTCTTCACGCAGTATCTTATCTCCCATTTCATCTTCATCTACATCCTCTTCCATTTCCATAATATTGTCCTCAAGTAAATCGCCCTTGTATAAACCCTCTATATACTCCTTCCACCTTTCTGCCTTCCCTTCTTTGCTTAGAATTGGGTTGCCATCTGAGCTCTTGATATTCATACAAGTGGTTCTCTTCTCTCCAAAGGTCTCTTTAATTTTCCTGTAGGCAGTATCTATCTTACCCCTAGTGAGATAAGCCTCTACATCCTTACATTTGTCCTCTAGCCATCCCTGCTTAGCCATTTTGCACTTCCTGTCGATATCATTTTTAAGACGTCTGTATTCCTTTTTGCCTGCTTCATTTCCTGCATTTTTGTATTTTCTCCTTTCATCAATTAAATTCAATATTTCTTCTGTTACCCAAGGATTTCTATTAGCCCTCGTCTTTTTACCTACTTGATCCTCTGCTGCCTTCACTACTTCATCCCTCAGAGCTACCCATTGTTCCTCTACTGCATTTCTTTCCCCCATTCCTGTCAATTGTTCCCTTATGCTCTCCCTGAAACTCTCTACAACCTCTGGTTCTTTCAGTTTATCCAGGTCCCATCTCCTTAAGTTCCCACCTTTTTGCAGTTTCTTCAGTTTCAATCTGCAGTTCATAACCAATAGATTGTGGTCAGAATCCACATCTGCCCCAGGAAATGTCTTACAATTTAAAACCTGGTTCCTAAATCTCTGTCTTACCATTATATAATCTATCTGATACCTACTAGTATCTCCAGGATTCTTCCAGGTATACAACCTTCTTTTATGATTCTTGAACCAAGTGTTGGCTATTATTAAGTTATGCTCTGTGCAAAATTCTACAAGGCGGCTTCCTCTTTCATTCCTTCCCCCCAATCCATATTCACCTACTATGTTTCCTTCTCTCCCTTTTCCTACTGACGAATTCCAGTCACCCATGACTATTAAATTTTCGTCTCCTTTCACTACCTGAATAATTTCTTTTATCTCGTCATACATTTCATCTATTTCTTCATCATCTGCAGAGGTAGTTGGCATATAAACTTGTACTACTGTAGTAGGCATCGGCTTTGTGTCTATCTTGGCCACAATAATGCGTTCGCTATGCTGTTTGTAGTAGCTAACCCGCACTCCTATTTTTTTATTCATTATTAAACCTACTCCTGCATTACCCCTATTTGATTTTGTATTTATAACCCTGTAATCACCTGACCAAAAGTCTTGTTCCTCCTGCCACCGAACTTCACTAATTCCCACTATATCTAACTTTAACCTATCCATTTCCCTTTTTAAATTTTCTAACCTACCTGCCCGATTAAGGGATCTGACATTCCACGCTCCGATCCGTAGAACGCCAGTTTTCTTTCTCCTGATAACGACGTCCTCCTGAGTAGTCCCCGCCCGGAGATCCGAATGGGGGACTATTTTACCTCCGGAATATTTTACCCAAGAGGACGCCATCATCATTTAATCATACAGTAGAGCTGCATGTCCTCGGGAAAAATTACGGCTGTAGTTTCCCCTTGCTTTCAACCGTTCGCAGTACCAGCACAGCAAGGCCGTTTTGGTTAATGTTACAAGGCCAGATCAGTCAATCATCCAGACTGTTGCCCCTGCAACTACTGAAAAGGCTGCTGCCCCTCTTCAGGAACCACATGTTTGTCTGGCCTCTCAACAGATACCCCTCCGTTGTGGTTGCACCTACGGTACGGCCATCTGTATCGCTGAGGCACGCAAGCCTCCCCACCAGCGGCAAGGTCCATGGTTCATGGGGGGGTTAAAAATTTTCTTTGTAATCCGTGTTTCTTCCATTCTTTTTAAATGTCCATAAAATTTTTGCCGTCTCTTCCTCACTTTATCTGTGATCTTTTTTGTATTTTTGTATAAATCTCCATTTCTCCTTTTAATCCACCTATTTTCATTGTTTTTCTCAGGACCTAGAATTTTTCTTAGTATATTTCTCTCTCTTTTTTCTAGTTCTCTTAATTCACCTTTCTTATTCAATGTTAGGCACTCTGAGCCATATGTTGCTTGTGTCCTAACAACTGAATTATAACGTCTAATATTCGCTTGTATGGATACCGATTTCTTATTGTGGTAGTTTTGTGTTAATTTATATGCAAATTCTAACTTTTTTTATTCTTTCTTTATTTGTTGTGTTATCCAGTCCATTGGCATGGATCCACTCCCCCCAGTTTTTGAATTTATCAACTCTTTTAATTTTTCCATACTTTGTTTTCATAAACTGTTCTGTATTATGTTTGTGTTTTCTATACTCGGTTTTTTCATAGGATATTTTTAGCCCAGTCTTTTCAGCAGTCTCTTGTAACAGATCAAGAATAACTATTGCGTCTGTTCGGTTTTCAATTATCAATGCTATATCATTTGCAAAGGCTAAACATTTCACTTCAAATTTGTTCTTTCCTTGTCCCACGCTTATACCTGTTGTGCCTCTGTTTTTTAGTGTGCTTTCCCATGTTTTTACTGTTTTATCTAAAGAGAAATGCGGACAGTCCATCTCATTTTCGAACTCCTGTTTTGATTCTGAATGGTTCAGAAATTTCGCCTTGAAACTCAGTCCTTGATGTTGTATATGTGAGCGTTTGTTCAACAAGTCTTCTGGTGTTTTCGTCTATCTCTGGTTCATAAAGTATCTTGAATAGTGTTTGTCTGTCAACTGAGTCGTAGGCTTCTTGACGTCTACGGAAGTAACTACTGTATTTTTATTTCGTATAGCACTCACCCTCAAAATTGTTTTCAATTTAAGAATCTGTTCTGCACATGATCTACCTTTTCTAAATCCTGCTTGATAATCTCCTATATTAGGTCCTGCTTGTTCCTCTATTCTATTTAAAAGTGCTTTGGACATTATTTTGTATGTCACTGGTAACAAGGATGTACCCCTATAGTTGTTGGTGTCTGTTTATCTCCGCTTTTATGGAGAGGATGGATCAATGCTTGTTTCCACTAACTTGGTATGATTCCTTTTGTCCAAATGTCTTTAGTTACTTTGTGAATTTTCTGCCATGTGGATAAGTCCCCAAGTTTCCACATTTCTGCTACTATCCCATCCTCTCCTCTTGCTTTGTTATTCTTCAATGCTTTGATAATCTTTTTTCTTCTACTGTAGGTGGTCCCAATGGTGGATTTTCATGTTGTGGTTTTTGAAACTGTAATCTGTCATTAGGCTCTTCACAATCTAATAGATTTTCAAAGTATTCAGCTAAAATCTGGCAATTCTCTTTATTGCTTAAAACCATTTTTCCGTTTCTATCTTTAAAATGTAAACTTGGTGACTGCAATGACGTTAAAACTTCTTTGAAAGTCTTACAGAAGTCTCTAGTTTTGTTCCCTTTAAAGTCTGAATCCATTTCTTCCAGTCTGTCTTTGTCATATTTTCTTTTCACTGATCTGATGATTTTTGCTGTCTTTTTCCTTTCATCTTTAAACTCTTCCCAGTATTCATGTTTGTTGTTACTGTTCCATTTTTCCATGCCTTTAGTCGATTGTCAATTGCTTCATCACACAGCTCGTTCCACCATCTGTGTCTTGGTATTCTTCGTGGTTATCCCATTTCTTTAACTGACTCAAGCATTGTTTCTTTACTTTCTTCCCAATCATCCATTTTTCTTGTGTTTAGTATATCACAGAATTTGTCCTGATTTTGCGTGAGAAATTTAGTGTTTACTCTTTGAAATCTTCTTGGTTTTGGTTTAGGTTTGGCGGTTGGAGCATGGTCCTTATTTCAGTCAAATAATGGTCTGAGTCTATGTTTAGGCACTTCCTCACTCTGACATCCAAGATTTCCTTGTAGTTGCGGGACGTTATTGCCACATGGTCCAACTGATATTCACCCTGATTTGGATTAGGTGATACTCACGTTTTCTTGTTTCTTGCAAGTTCCCTGAAAAATGTCGACATTAGTTGTAGGTTAAATTATTTACAAGATGTCTGTAATTTTTAATTTGTCCATTTGTAAAATTTTCAACAACAAAAAGAAATGTACTAGTAATAAAATTGAATTTGTATGATACAACATGTAAAATCACACAATGTACGACCCACCATATAATAACAGGCAGCAGGTCTTTACTTGAGAAATAAATAAATAATAAAAATAAACGTCCAATACTCATTCTGCTTCATTTACTGATCGCTGGTCGGCCAAATAAATTTTTCTTTATATGCCGTGCGCCTAATATATTTGGTGAATCCTGCTGTAAAACAAATAAAACATGAGATAGAAATTGAATATCTTTACGTAGCATGTAAGTAATCTCCACTGCCCGCAGCAGACATTTGATAATATTCATTAAACTGTTGTAAACTGTCAGCTTAAAGAAGAAGAAGTAGTCGTATTGTCCTGTTTGCTGGGAGACCCTGAGAGACAGATTCAGCCGTGTAATCGGAAGGGGTTTTCTTCCTCTGAGCACAATGGCCTCTTTTCTCGCGCTGCATGAGGGTTGTGTCATACGTTTCGAGGGCAGGTGGCTGTAATGGGCGTGTGTAAAGCAGGGTCGGCCACAGCGTGCAAAACTCGACGCGTGCGCGCCGTCCTTCTCCGGCTTTGCTCGGTCCTTCTCGAAACTTCTCGGTACAGTGCGATGTTTCATTCAGCACTGCGATGCGACAGTGATTCTTCCGGAATTTGGTACGGCATTTTGCCATCGGCCCGACGTTCTTCAGTTCTGCAGAATTGTTGTGTCAGCTTTTTTATACTTCGCACTTTATTCGTGATATAAAGGGAATTCGTGGTTGTTGCAACAAGAAGAGGCAGCCTAGCGATCTGTTGCTCCAATCTTCAGAAATGAATGGGAACCACAGAAGGCAAGGATGAGCGTTCTGCATATCTATTACGCAGAAGTATAATGGACGGGTACCGCACATTTGCAATGCAACGGCTTTACACTACAATGCAGAAAGAATTTGAGGGTTTAGTTGATGATGAAACAGCAAAAATTACAACGATCGTCGGACGACTTGTATGGGATTCATTATTCTGTACATCAAGTACTTTGTGATCTATATTAGCAGGTATGGAGTAGTTAAAGAAATTAATGGTACAAACAGTAAATTTTCTGAAGTTGCAAACATTATTACATTCTCATTTGCAACCTTTTTTGATGCAATTGAAAGAAGAGTATGGAGACGCTATGAATCACTGCAAAGAACGTTGGTTAAGTCAGGGGGCATACCTGAAACGAGTTTTCGACTTACGTCGAGTTTCTGAAGAAAAAAGGAATGCAGGAACGAAAATGGAAACTTTCAGATGGCACACCTCTCTCTTTAAGTGGACTTGACTGCAAACTGGCCACAGTATGACGTTGCAAGGGGAGCAAGAATTTGTTTCTAATTTGGTGGGGATGCATTTAAAAAGAAAATTGCATTGTGGAAGGAGAAACTTCTATTAAAAAAGTCCATTTCCCCGAGCTCATTGGCGTTAAAGAAAACGAAAACTTTTAAGAATAAATTTGTGGCGTTGAAAGAATTACAGGAATAATTTTCTAAAAGTTTTGAGGACACTGTCAATCTTACATCCGTTTTTGAGCCATTTTAAGATCATTTACCGTTTCAGTTCAAAGCACTTCTGTACCACTGATGATCGAACCGATAGATCTGTATTGCGTTTTCCGTTTAAAAGACAAATTATTTCACTATAAAACTGTCAAGGAGACCTTGCTTTCCATAGGAAGCCTTTCTACCTCTGGATAATGAGATTGCAAACATTCTGCTTCAACAAACATGTGTGAAAGGCTTTTTTCGATTATCAAACTAATAGAGTCACGATTATATGGCAACCTGAGTGACAAAAACAGCGAAATTGTCTGGTCTTCAGTGCGCCAAAAATAATTGGCTAATATACGCTACTGGCCATTAAAATTGCTACACCAAGAAGAAATGCAGATGATAAACGGCTATTCACTGGACAAATATATTATGTGATTACATTTTCACGCAGTTTGGGTGCATAGATCCTGAGAAATCAGTACCCAGAACAACACAGAACAACGAACAAGAGGTGACAGAGACGTGTAACCAATGGCACCCCATACCATCACGCAGGGTGATACGCCAGTATGGCGATGACGTATACACACTTACAATGTGCGTTCACTGCGATATCGCCAAAAACGGATGCGACCATCATGATGCTGTAAACAGGACCTGGATTCATCCGAAAAAATGACGTCTTGCCATTCGTGCACCCAGGTTCGTCGTTGAGTACACCATCGCAGGCGCTCCTGTCTGTGATGCAGCGTCAAGGGTAACCGCAGCCATGGTCCCCGAGCCGATAGTCCATGCTGCTGCAAACGTCGTCGAACTGTTCGTGCAGATGGTTGTTGTCTTGCAAACGTCCCCATCTGTTGACTCAGGGATCGAGACGTGGGTGCACGATCCGTTACAGCCATGCGGATAAGATGCCTCTCATCTCGACTGCTAGTGATACGAGGCCGTTGGGATCCAGCACGGCGTTCCGTATTACCCTCCTGAAGCCACCGATTCCATATTCTGCTAACAGTCATTGAATCTCGATCAACGCGAGCAGCAATGTCGCGATACGATAAACCGTAATCGCGATAGGCTACAATCCGACCTTTATCAAAGTCGGAAACGTGATGGTACGCATTTCTCCTCCTTACACGAGGCATCACAACAACGTTTCACCATGCAACACCGGTCAACTTCTGTTTGTGTACGAGAAATCGGTTGGAAACTTTCCTCATTTCAGCACGTTGTAGGTGTCGCCACCTTGTGTGATTGCTCTAAAAAGCTTGTAAGTAGGCTGTTTAGGTTTTCATGTTGGTAACGCCACGTAGCGCTCTGTATGAAAATCACTGATTGTGCTGTGTACAGTCTGTGGCTGGTGTGAATTGTTGGAATATTTGCTATTGTAGTGTTGGGCAGATGGATGTGAACAGCGCGTAGCGTTGCGCAGTTGGAGGTGATCCACCAGGAGTGGTGGATGTGGGAAGAGAGATGGCAGAATTTTGAGAGCGGACAATCTGGACGTGTGTCCATCAGAAAGAGTAAATTTGTAATACTGTATATCATGAACTGATATATATATATGATCACCTTTGAATATTATTAAGGTAAATACATTGTTTGTTCTCTATCAAAATCTTTCATTTGCTAACTATGCCTATCAGTAGTTAGTGCCTTCAGTAGTTAGAATCTTGTATTTAGCTGGCAGTATTGGCGCCCGCTGTATTGAAGTAGTTCGAGTAACGAAGATTTTTGTGAGGTAAGTGATTCATGAAGTGATTGTTAGTCAGGGCCATTCTTTTGTAGGGATTATTGAAAGTCAGGTTGCGAGGCGCGAAAAATATTGTGTGTCAGTTTAGTATTGATCAGAATGAGTAAAGAGAGTAATGTCGGAGTACGTTCAGTTCTGCTCAGCTGTTTGAAAATCAAATAACGTAAGAAGTTTATCAGCACAGTAATTCATAAATTTTTCTAAGGGGAGGTTTCAAGCTAATCATTTGGATATCACAGCATCTTCTTCCTGTCGGATAAATTTCGCGTCTGTAGCAAGTCATCTTCGTGGTGTAGCAATTTTAATGGCCAGCAGTGTAGACTTTTTTTGTTCATGACTTATTTTGTTATGAAATATGAAACCCTGCAGCATGCTAGACGTTCAGTGTTCTTTGCACGATAGCATTGCCATCTAAATGTGGTGAATTCAGTTTCCGTCTCTTCCCGCTCAGACAGCGCGGCGTGACAGTGGGGGAAGCGTGCAGACCGGGGGATAGAACTCCGCACGCGAGCGAGAGCAACGCACGTGCGCAGAGTTCTTCGTCTTCTCTGGCGTGTAGTGTGGTGTCATGTTTCCATAGTATGATGATGAGAGAAAGGAGTAGATCAAACTCGGTACCTGCACACAGCCTGCTCCCCTTTATCAGCCTGAAAGGGGACGATGGGCTCAACGTCCCCTTACAACAGATAGAACACCACCATCAGTGTAGCATGCCCTCACTCCATGAGGCACTGAGGAGTTTGCAATTTAATCCAGGACACTGACCTGGCGATCGTGAGCTTTATACCACCAACTCCTTCCACCTTCCTGACCAAATACTAGTGGTGTAAAATTTCTTACACCACCAAAATTTGAACCAGCCACCTCCAAGTCAAGTCCCATCTCATAGCTACATTAGTGAACTTCACTACATTCTTTCTTTGTTAAGCGACAAGCTCTCTTTTATCTTGTTTCTTAAAACATACTAATTCTTCTGGAAGATGGAAGAGATTGATTGACGTTGCTATTTCTTTTAATGTGTCAGCTTATTTTACTTTACTAATTGTTATTTTTTATCATCTGTTTAATTTAAAATTCTTCTCAAGTTAAAATTGTTTGGTAAGGATAATTTTTTATTTCGTGGATCCGAAAACAGTAGCTAAAATAATGAAGTCCCTCTTGTGAAAGTATATTCCTTCGCTCTTCAAATCTAAAGTAATTTATTTCTCTTCTTCTGAAATCTTGTATGTTTCTCTTTGTGTAAAAATGAAATTTACGCTTGTTTTAATGCAAAGAATACTGATATTTTGTCAAGCTATGGAGACAAGTATTTTGCACCCAGAAAAGGTGGCTCTCTGTTACACGTGTCTATGAAATTTCTATCTGTTTCCATTTGTGTTGCCCCTGTTCGCCAATCAATTTCCGCGGCACAATCCGAGGACAGTTTTGCCACTTAGTCAAATTTTTGTGAATATGGACGTCAGCACTTTCGACGCTAACCCGCACAGTTCCTTAGATATCATTCTTAGGGTAGTTTCCTACTTTGCGCTAGTGCCTGTTGCTCTTGCTCCCTGTTGTGTCGGCAATCAACATGAACATGACGCATCTTCAAGTTTCGTCTCCGTTCAGATAACGACTGAACTATTCGAAAGGAAGTTTACTGCTCACAGGATGTGTCCCGTACGCATGCATCAACTATCTGGCAGACTAAAACTGTGTACCGGACCGAGACTCGACCACATATTTCATTTCATTCTTGCTTTCTTGCTTACTGATAGGTTAATCGATATTCCGACACCAAGTCTGTCTATAAATTACGTAAACTTGCATATAATGTAGGTCGGACTTCCGTAGGCAAGCCAATGAAATAAGAATGCGTAAAAACAAGAAAATACTGGTTTTGCATTTACTTATTGTTGGTGGGTTCACTTTTATCATACAAGGCGCCCAAACAATTTGTATATTTTAAAATTTTTTCGTTCGTAATCAAGGCCAAAGCTTCTGTACCTAACTTGGATCTAAAATATTGTAAATACTGACGCTGTAATAAAATAAACTCTTTGGTACGCAGTCTATTATTAAATGAAATGCTTTAAACTGCTTTGTGGCTGCTGCTGTGGAAAAAAAATTAAATAATTTTTAATATTTGAAAATGACGTGCAATGGCTGCAGATAGTTGCACACCAGTTATATTCTATTTCCTGGCGGCTCGGCAGCTGTAAACTGTTAGAAATTGTTTAAATGTTCGAAACATTGACATGATGATCGGAAGGCTGCTTTCGATAATAACAAGGCTAACTTTTCATTCGTATATTAACAATTAGAACATACACACCTCCTCAATGTAAATGACTCTTTCTCCAAGAACAGTGAAAACAAGACAGACGGAAGACGTAGCGGCTATTACGACAGCTTCTTTTATAGAAAAAGACGAGATATTATTATCTATAATTGCAGTTGTGAGGGATGGCAGCTACATTGTTCAGACTATGTCTCTGATGAAAAATAATTAGCACACACTTCAGACATTTTAGTAATAAGTTAAAAAAATCACGTAGTTCAAATTTGTAGACGTTATGCACGGACGATTCATGGTCCATCCTTAGAAATTACTTCTGCTTTCCAATATTCACAGAAGCTCTAGCACTCCTGTGTGAAGGGGTTCTTACCGTAATGAATCTTTGTCTCTGCAGCGGAAACTTCTTTTGTGTAGCGGATTGGAGCTCCATGCCGGAGGCTACGTTTCGAGGGCTGCGCTCTCAGCGATTGGAGACTTGTTGTTGTTGTTGATGTGGTCTTCAGTCCTGAGACTGGTTTGATGCAGCTCTCCATGCTCCTCTATCCTGTGCAAGCTTCTTCATCTCCCAGTACCTACTGCAACCTACATCCTTCTGAATCTGCTTAGTGTATTCATCTCTTGGTCTCCCTCTACGATTTTTACCCTCCACGCTGCCCTCCAATGCTAAATTTGTGATCCCTTGATGCCTCAAAACATGTCCTACCAACCGATCCCTTCTTCTAGTCAAGTTGTGCCACAAACTTCTCTTCTCCCCAATTCTATTCAATACCTCCTCATTAGTTACGTGATCTACCCACCTTATCTTCAGCATTCTTCTGTAGCACCACATTTCGAAAGCTTCTATTCTCTTCTTGTCCATACTAGTTATCGTCCATGTTTCACTTCCATACATGGCTACACTCCATACAAATACTTTCAGAAACGACTTCCTGACACTTAAATCTATACTCGATGTTAACAAATTTCTCTTCTTCAGAAACGATTTCCTTGCCATTGCCAGTCTACATTTTATATCCTCTCTACTTCGACCATCATCAGTTATTTTACTCCCTAAATAGCAAAACTCCTTTACTACTTTAAGTGTCTCATTTCCTAATCTAATTCCCTCAGCATTACCGGACTTAATTCCACTACATTCCATTATCCTCGTTTTGCTTTTGTTGATGTTCATCTTATATCCTCCTTTCAAGACACTGTCCATTCCATTCAACTGTTCTTCCAAGTCCTTTGCTGTCTCTGACAGAATTACAATGTCATCGGCGAACCTCAAAGTTTTTACTTCTTCTCCATGAATTTTAATACCTACTCCGAATTTTTATTTTGTTTCCTTTACTGCTTGCTCAATATACAGATTGAATAACATCGGGGATAGGCTACAACCCTGTCTCATTCCTTTCCCAACAACTGCTTCCCTTTCATGTCCCTCGACTCTTATAACTGCCATCTGGTTTCTGTACAAATTGTAAATAGCCTTTCGCTCCCTGTATTTTACCCTTGCCACCTTTAGAATGTGGAAGAGAGTATTCCAGTCAACATTGTCAAAAGCTTTCTCTAAGTCTACAAATGCTAGAAACGTAGGTTTGCCTTTTCTTAATCTTTCTTCTAAGATAAGTCGTAAGGTTAGTATTGCCTCACGTGTTCCAACATTTCTACGGAATCCAAACTGATCTTCCCCGAGGTCCGCTTCTACCAGTTTTTCCATTCGTCTGTAAAGAATTCGCGTTAGTATTTTGCAGCTGTGACTTATCACTCACTTGTCACTCCCGAAATACGAAAACTAATCAGAAAGGAAGGCGTGCAACAAAGTATCCGAAATTACAGCTTTCCTTTATGTAAAGTAAAAATAATCGTCTCAACTTAAATAAAAAGTGAAAACATACGAAACAGATAACAAACAAAGAAACCACATAGAAACGAATAAAACTTCAAACCGTACAGTGGCACCTCTACAGGACAATACTAATAATGAACCAATTGGTGAACAACACTACAAATGAAGCGATTATTATTCGAATTGTCTTATTACTTAATGTAATAGAAACATGTATAGTGCAAACGTAATTGACGGCACGTAGGCAGAAATTTAGGTAATGATCGAGAAATGTTTGTTGTTTCCCGTAAGTCCCACATCAAGTAATTCGAATGGACGTCACACAAAGAAACTTAGTGAATGTATTGTAATTATATTCTTTCCCAATTAACGTTGTAATATTTCTCAGTACTGTTCATTTATATTATTACTGCTGTTTATCTCAAAGATCAGAGTTCTGGAAGTCATTTCCCAGCACCCATTCAAAAAACCTCTGCTAACTTCAGAGAAATAGAACGACGCTGATGAAACGCTGGAATACAACAAACCAAACAATAATGCACAGGCGCAAAATCACAATTAAATGTGCAGTACATCAATAGAACTTTCTTTAGTTGCCAGAATTTAAATTACTTTAAAGTTTAACATACATTGAAGAGCCAAAGAAATTGGTAAACCTGCTTAATATCCTGTGCGGCCCCCGTGAGCATGTAGAAGTGCAGCAACACGGCGTGCCATGGACTCGACTAATGTCTCAAGTACTGCTAGAGGGAACTGACACCATGAATCCTGCAGGGCTCTCCATAAATCCGTAAGAGTACGAAGGGGTGGAGATCTATTCTGAAAAGCAGAACAGCACGTTGCAAAGCATCCCAGATATCTTCAATAATGTTATGTCTAGAGAGTTTGGTGGTCAGAGGAAGTGTTTAAATTCAGAAGAGTGACCCTGGAGCCACTCTGTAGCAATTCTGGACGTGTGGGGTGCCGCACTGTCCCGCTGGAATTGCCCAAGTCCGTCGTTATGCACAATGGACATGGATAGATGCAAGTGAACATACAAGATGCTTATGTACGTTTCACCTGTCAGAATCGTATCTAGACGTATCAGGGGTCCCCTATTACTCCAACTGCGCTCGCCCCAAACCGATACAGAGTCTCCGCCAGCTTGAACAGTCCCCTGTTGGCATGCAAGGTCCGTGGATTCATGAGATTGTCTCCATACCCGTACACTTGCATCCGCTCGATACAATTTGAAACGAGACTCGTCCGACCAGGCAACATGTTTCCAGTCATCAACAGTCCAGCGTCGGTGTTGATGGGCCCAGGCAAAGCGTAATGCTTTGTTTCGTGCAGTCATCAAGGGTGCACGACTGGGTCTTCGGCTCCGAAAGTCCATATCGATGATGTTTCATTGAATCGTTCGCATGCTCAGATTTGTTGATGGCCCAGCACTGAAATCTGCAGCAATCTGCGGAAGGGTTGCGCTTCTGCCACGTTGAACGATTCTCTTCAGTCGTCGTTGGTCCCGTTTTTGCAGGATATTTTTCCGGCCGCAGTGATGCTTTACCGGATTCCTGATATTCATGGTACACTCGTGAATTAGTCTTACTGGAAAATCCCCAATTCATCGCTACCTCGGAGATGCTGTGTCAGATCACTCGTGCGCCGTCTATAACACCAAGTTCAAACTCACTTCAACCCTGATAAATTGCCTTTGTAGCAGCAGTAACCCATCTAACAACTGCGCCAGACATTTGTTGTCTTATATAGGCGTTGTCGAGTGCAGCGCCGTATTCTGCCTGTTTACATATCTCTTTATTTGAATACGTATGCCTATACCAGTTTCTTTGGCACTTCATTATATTTATACTTATTACCTCAAATACTTTTGATAAGCTGTTCAATATGATCGTTAGACTAGAAGAGTTTACAAACATGTCTTTACGCAAGCTTTATGGAAAAATTGATTTGAATTTTTGATTTGCTTCAACGTGATCAACAAATAAACGAAACTCAGTGCTCTTTTTTCATTACGGGTAGTCTTCTGACTGGTTTGTTGCGGCCCGCCACAAATTCGTCTCCTGCACCAATCTGTTCATCTCAGAGTAGCATTTGCACCCTACGTCCTTAATTATTTGGTGGACGCGTTCCAATCTCTCTCTTCCCCTATAATTTCTGCTCTCTACAGCTCACTCTAATACTCGAAGGTTATTCCTTGATGTAATACATGTCCTATCATCCTGCCCCTTTTTCTTTTCAGTATTTTCCAAATGTTCCTTTCTTCACTGATTCTGCGAAGAACCTTCTCATTCCTTATCTTAACAGTCCACCTAATTTTCAACATTCGTCTGTAGCACCACATCTGAAAACGCTTCGATTCTCTTCTGTTCCGGTTTTCCCACTGTCCATAATTCATTACCACACAACCCTGTGCTCCGAACCTATAATCTCAGAAATTTTTTCCTCGAAGTAAGCCCTATATTCGATACTAGTAGATTTCTCTAGGCCAGAAATGTCCTCTTGGCCTGTGTTAGTCTGCTTTTTATGTCCTTCTTGCTTCATCCGTCATGGATTATATTGCTTCCAAGGTAGTAGACTTCATTAACTTCGTCTACTTCGTGATCACCAATTTCGATCTGAAGTTTCTGACTACTCCCACTTCTCCTGCTTCTCATTACTTTGCTCTTTTTCCGGTTTAATCTCAATCCACATTCTGTGCTCATTAGATTGTTCATTCCATTCAGTATGTTCTGTAATTCTCCTTCACTTTTCACTGAGGATAGCAATGTCATCAGCAAATTTTGTCATTGATATCCTTTCACTTTGAATTTTAATACCAGTCTTGAATCTTTATTTTATTTCGTTCATTTCTTCTTCGATGTACCCTGAACAATAGGGGCGAAAGGCTGCATCTCCGTCTTACACCCTTATTATTGCGAGCACTCTGTTCTAGGTCTTCTGATCTTATTGTACCCTCTTGGTTCTTGATGATGTTTGGTTTGTGGGGCGCTCAACTGCGCGGTCGTCGGCGCTTGTAATAAGTCCCAATTTTTTCACACTCCAATTTTTTTACGCAGTCAGATCTAGCCTCTATGAAGAACGATGATGATGAAATGATGAGGACAACACAAACACCCAGTCCCCAGGTAAAGAAAATCCCCAACCCGGCCGGGAGTCGAACCCGGGCTCTTGGTTCTTGTACATACTATATATTATCTGTCTTTCCCTCTAGCTTACTCTTATTTCTCTCAGAATGTCGAACATCCTGACACATTCTGCATTGTTTAACGCATGTTCAAGGCCTATAAATCCAATGAGCGTTTCTTGGTTTCTCTACAGTTTTGCTTCGATTATCAAATGCTACGTCAAAACCACCTCTCTCACGCCTTCATCTAAATCCGAATTGATCGTCATCTAACAGATCTTTAGCTTTTTTTCTGTACAACCTCTTCTAGCTAAAATAGTGTGTGTTAGGATCCAAAAATGACAACATAAACTTCGTTATTGTGACAATCACTTTTCAAGTAAAACACGGTACAGATACGACGGAATTGGAAAAGCCACGACAAAGTCTCAACGGCTCCACACCTTTTGTAAAGGAGGCCCTCTCTTAACAGCCCACTGCTCCATGCACCAATACGCACTTTATTAAACGTGCGGATGCCATAGCGTCCACTAATCTTAGTGCACGTCTCGCTATTTCAGCGAAATCAATTATACGGATACCGAGAGATGACTGTGTTGCTGGTTTAATAAGTTTTCTAAAGGTACTGAGAACACAATTTACTGCCGGCCGGGGTGGCCGAGCGGTTCTAGGCGCTTCAGTCTGGAACCACGCGACCGCTACGGTCGCAGGTTCGAATCCTGCCTCGGGCATGGATGTGTGTGATGTCCTTAGGTTAGTTAGGTTTAACTAGTTCTAAGTTCTAGGGGACTAATGACCTCAGAAGTTGAGTCCCATAGTGCTCGGAGCCATTTGAATCATTTTTTTGAAGTGCGACACCTCATACGTCCAGAATTGCTACAGAGTAGCTCTAGGAACACTCTCATGAGTTTAAACACTTCCGCTGGCCACCAAACTCCCCAGACATAACATTATTGAACATATCTGGGATGCCTTGCAATGTGCTGTTCAGAAGCGATCTCCATCCCCTCGTACTCTTGCGGATTTATAGACACCCCTGCAGGATTCTTGGCGTCAGTTCCCTCCAGCACTACTTCAGACATTATCGAGTCCATGCCACGTCGTGTTGAGGCATTTCTCTGTGCTCTCGGGGGCCCTACACAGCCGCGCGGGATTAGCCGAGCGGTCTGTTGCGCTGCAGTCATGGACTGTGCGGCTGGTCCCGGCGGAAAATCGAGTCCTCCCTCGGGCATGTGTGTGTGTGTTCGTCCTTAGGATAATTTAAGTTATGTAGTGTGTAAGCTTAGGGACTGATGACCTTAGCAGTTAAAACCCATAAGATTTCACACACATATGAACATTTTTGGGGGCCCTACACGATATTAGGAAGGTGTACCAGTTTCTTTGACTCATCATTGTATATATCTTATAACGTCTTTTCAAGACAAGATCCGCTCTGTTCAATTAGTCTTCCAGGTCCTTTGCTGTCTCTGACAGAATTACAGTACACACAAACTAACGTAAATCATAAAAATAAACAATAGAAGCAGTTTTACACAGTGTAAATATATAAGTTTTTTTATAGTATTTAAAATCGTATATGTACGACAATAATTAAACTGCACAAATTACGTTTAAGAGAAAGTCGAAGAATTTGCGGAACGCTCACATACATCCACGATGTGATGTTGTCCTCTCTGGAAGTCGATTTAAATCAAGGTAGAGCAATAGAGTTGCCTTTCGTCGAACCACAGGCGGTTAAATGTTGTTTATTACTTTGGTCTACTTGTCTATCAGTTGTGTTATTGTGCAGTTTTAAAAACCACGATTGGTTAGTCCCATATACACTCCTGGAAATGGAAAAAAGAACACATTGACACCGGTGTGTCAGACCCACCATACTTGCTCCGGACACTGCGAGAGGGCTGTACAAGCAATGATCACACGCACGGCACAGCGGACACACCAGGAACCGCGGTGTTGGCCGTCGAATGGCGCTAGCTGCGCAGCATTTGTGCACCGCCGCCGTCAGTGTCAGCCAGTTTGCCGTGGCATACGGAGCTCCATCGCAGTCTTCAACACTGGTAGCATGCCGCGACAGCGTGGACGTGAACCGTATGTGCAGTTGACGGACTTTGAGCGAGGGCGTATAGTGGGCATGCGGGAGGCCGGGTGGACGTACCGCCGAATTGCTCAACACGTGGGGCGTGAGGTCTCCACAGTACATCGATGTTGTCGCCAGTGGTCGGCGGAAGGTGCACGTGCCCGTCGACCTGGGACCGGACCGCAGCGACGCACGGATGCACGCCAAGACCGTAGGATCCTACGCAGTGCCGTAGGGGACCGCACCGCCACTTCCCAGCAAATTAGGGACACTGTTGCTCCTGGGGTATCGGCGAGGACCATTCGCAACCGTCTCCATGAAGCTGGGCTACGGTCCCGCACACCGTTAGGCCGTCTTCCGCTCACGCCCCAACATCGTGCAGCCCGCCTCCAGTGGTGTCGCGACAGGCGTGAATGGAGGGACGAATGTCTTCAGCGATGAGAGTCGCTTCTGCCTTGGTGCCAATGATGGTCGTATGCGTGTTTGGCGCCGTGCAGGTGAGCGCCACAATCAGGACTGCATACGACCGAGGCACACAGGGCCAACACCCGGCATCATGGTGTGGGGAGCGATCTCCTACACTGGCCGTACACCACTGGTGATCGTCGAGGGGACACTGAATAGTGCACGGTACATCCAAACCGTCATCGAACCCATCGTTCTACCATTCCTAGACCGGCAAGGGAACTTGCTGTTCCAACAGGACAATGCACGTCCGCATGTATCCCGTGCCACCCAACGTGCTCTAGAAGGTGTAAGTCAACTACCCTGGCCAGCAAGATCTCCGGATCTGTCCCCCATTGAGCATGTTTGGGACTGGATGAAGCGTCGTGTCACGCGGTCTGCACGTCCAGCACGAACGCTGGTCCAACTGAGGCGCCAGGTGGAAATGGCATGGCAAGCCGTTCCACAGGACTACATCCAGCATCTCTACGATCGTCTCCATGGGAGAATAGCAGCCTGCATTGCTGCGAAAGGTGGATATACACTGTACTAGTGCCGACATTGTGCATGCTCTGTTGCCTGTGTCTATGTGCCTGTGGTTCTGTCAGTGTGATCATGTGATGTATCTGACCCCAGGAATGTGTCAATAAAGTTTCCCCTTCCTGGGACAATGAATTCACGGTGTTCTTATTTCAATTTCCAGGAGTGTAGTTCACTGGCTCTCCTCAGTTCATACGTATTGCTGTAATTGTAGGTGGCGCAAACGCACTCAGCATTCTTTTACCTCCGTGCTTCAATAGCGCTACTTATTGACCAAATTACGAAAATAGATTTTTTTCGCTTGAACTGAACCGACGAAGGCACATGTTTCATGGCGTGGGTAGTGCATATTAAGATAAAGGGACAGTGCGCGGTTGACGATGCAGACTATCCCCGTTGAGTGTAGAAAGTATAGCTTACAGCCATGATAGGACTTAAAAATGCTGATGCCGTACGAGGGCAATAAAATAAAAACTGCATTGCGAAACAGTTAGCAATTGGTCTTGCTCCGCACCCGCAGCTACTGTTGACAACTGCACTTAATAATCCGCTAGACAACCAACTCCACTGCCAGCAAACCGCAGCAGTCTTGACGCAAACAAAGGAGATTCCCTGCTCCAAGCCGTAATTGCGTGAAAGGATTAGCACTGCCACAGACGTAAGACAGATGACATCCAATTTTATCCGCAAATTTTATTACGCTCATTTGTTAACGTTCAGCGTTTCGTAAAGCATTCCACCCGTTAGTGTACTGACGGTAATATTACATGCAGACTTTTTTCTGTTTTAACTCCCGTGACTGGTTTTTGCATGCTAAAAATATCTCACATACGTTTACGTCAACACAGTACGTAGAAATATGAAGGTAAGAGAGAGAGCACATTATAGTGTGCACTCGTTCGATAAAAATAGTTGGTGGAAGTAATCAGAGAGTTAAACTCTTCCAACGTCGGGAAAAAGAAGAATTCATAAGATTCCGTCGTGCATTTTCTTTTCTGTGCAATAACTTGCAGATTTTTTTCTCTTTTTAGTTTGAAGGTCCATTTTATATAATCAGCAATCAAATAATTTAGTTTAAATTACAGTTTGCACGGGGTGATGATTGCAGAAGTGAAACGACTGGTACCAGTACTTCTAGAAATTATTGTCTTAACCTAAATTCTTACAGGGTCCCAGTACATCCAACAGACATTAATGCAAGGCACTGATTTTAGCGTCGCGTTGTTATACTGTATATCCACATCCCCCATTCCCCTCTTTGCTTACCTAATTAATTCCAACAGCTAGTAGAATCACTAGCTGTCTCAGAAATAATAACACAAGAGAAAATTTTCCCTCGTCATTCCTTGTGCAACCGGTCCTATGTGGCTGATCACAATGTCACGTGGCAGACCGCAAAACAATATTACGAACTTCGTCGATCCCAGGACTGAGGATCATCCGGATACAATGGTCGCGTATAGAGCATGTATTTTGTAGGTAACTGCTAATATTATCAATCCTGTTTCCACTTGGATTTGACTTCATAATTACCTGATGCTCAAGCAGACTTGTTTCAGTTTTCAAAACATTATTTTTACGTAAATTTACTTTCGTAGCAATTTCCAAATAATCAGGATGACAGTAGTTCCTGAAATCGCATTCCCAGATTTTTCGTCTTGAGAGTGATAGATAAGTATTGTTCATTAATAAATCAAGACGCAGCATAAATTTTAGCTTCAAAATCTGTTTTGTATTTAAAGATTAAACTTACAACTTTTGAAACTAATTGTTGTCGTATAGTTACCTACGATGTTTTATGCATAAAATCATATTCAACTACGTCTCAAAGTTCTGTTTTTTGTAGAACATTTTTCAGTGCTTGGAATCAAAAGCATAATTTTTAATTGAGAGTGTAATGAAGATTAAGAACCAATAATGACTGAAAAACATCTCAGTTGCTGTCTGACGTAAATACTCCAGTGCCAGAGCCCATATGGCACAGTCTCACGTCAGTTTTTAGTGTGACTGCCGTCGTGGGAGTCTACATTGAGTATTAAACCGGTCGGAAACAATGTGCTAGTTTATAGAAATTTATGTTTCGAAGTGGAACTAGAAAGAATAAACGGACCGTAAAATGGAAATATCTGTCTGGTTATTACGCTTTATTAGAGAAGGAACACCCAGGCAGAACTGCAGTACACATCTCGAAGGTAAGTAATGACCTAAAAACAGATTTAGTGGAGCGTTACCATTCAATGTTTTTGGCCCTCGACGATGTACACGATGTGTACGAATATGTGCCAATCAGGTCAACTGCAGTATTTTCTAAGTTCAAAGGAAGATTAATGACTTTTCGAAAACCGATGAATCGTAACATCACAACATTATCCCTACCAGTTGACAGAGTGAGATTCTATCAAGAAATGGGCAAAAGTCTAGAAATAAATGGACTTACCCCGCGGCAACATTTATTCAAGCACAAGGAAAGCGAGCATTCTCAAGCAAAGCTGTTTGCTGAATATTCATAGGAGCCTTGATAATCAAAGTGAGTGCATAGAAAACAACTTAGCTCATACCTGCGCAGGCGGCGTGGCAGGGGACCACCACCGGGTCCCGTTGCGAACGGCCGCAGTGCACAGCAGATGTGCGGTTCAGCATCAACAGGAAAGTCAGCACATAAACAAAAGAGACAGCCACTTCTGACAAGCCGTCCCTTCCCGACTAAGGGGTGAGATCGTCCAGCGCTAAGGTCGAGAACCCGTTTCCGCTCATGGGCATGAGCTCTACAAAAGTAGGTAGTATGAACAGTGCATCGGCAAGATATCGTCAGTTATAATTTTTGTAAACCCTTGTCGCCTGTTTTGCAAAGGCCTCGTCGCTACTGCTGTGGAGGCCGAGTTACCATCGTAGTTAGGGTAGGCCGAGTTTTGCGAGTTCGTGAAATGGCTTCTGGTGCAGTACACCGCTAAGACAATTTCTCCCTGCCACTGTTACTCAGCTGTGCTCCAGGGTCAGGTAACAGGATACGAGAACGAAGGTTCTACGACACTCCAACAAATTAGTAACAGCCACACAAATGAATTAAAAAGGTTTACTTATCTTTGTGAGTAGTTGAATGGTTAATTCTGCAACACTGCATGTAATATAACACAAAAAGGCCCTCAATGGCTGTGTGCAAATAATCGTAGGTAAACTTCACAGTACATAGCAAATGCAGTTCACAACAACTGTCTGTTCACTTCTAACAGTTCACTACACGACGTTCCCCGTCCAAGTCAACCCTGTACGATGATCTATAACCAAGTGGCCGAGAGCTGCTCTTCATCTTCCGAGTGGCTTGTACTCGGACGGCAACTGGCCGAGGCGAAGTCGATATCTTCATCCTCAGCGCCGCCCGTGGTGGAACTCGGGCAAGTGGCGAGTCTCTCTGCGCCTGGCATCAGCGCGCATCTTTGCGCCTGCGGTGCTTCTGCCCTGGCTGGCTATAATAAGCCCTAGTTCATGGACAAGGTCTGAGTCATGAGGCTGACAACACAGGGAGCGATCTGGCAATGCTGTGTCAGCGCCAGCACGCCAGTCGGGAGAAGAGGCCAGCCAATCACACACTGACCGATCTCCCTCCAGGACGACAACGCGACAGCTAGATGCACATAAGCGCTGCGCTGGACTGGTGGGAGCACACTTCGATAGCAGCTTCAACGTTAGCCACTTCGTTAGCCAACTCATCGTAGCCTCTTCATTAGAAATCATTACGTTGCACAGACTTGTGTTTGTCTATTCTGAAGAAGACATTGTTCTGTATGTCGCCCTTTGCTTGTGACACATCTATGGAAGTTAAGTATTTTAATTTTCTTGTTGTAATAAAACTCATTAATATGAGTTGTTTGAGTGTTTGTCTAGCGAACTGAGTATGCAGGATTCTTGGACACAACAGTTCTACTTCATCGCTTCCAGATGCTCAGTCCGAGTTTCAGCTTCTTACAGCCCCCAAGTGATTTTTAAGAGTGAGCCGGCCGCGGTGGTCTAGTGGTTCTAGGTGCGCAGTCCGGAACCGCGGGACTGCTACGGTCGCAGGTTCGAATCCTGCCTCGGGCATGGATGTGTTTGATGTCCTTAGGTTAGTTAGGTTTAAGTAGTTCTAAGTTCTAGGGGACTGACGACCACAGAAGCTAAGTCCCATAGTGCTCAGAGCCATTTGAACCATTTTAAGAGTGAAGTTGTGTATTTGTTGTGTGTTACAAGAAATGGAACAGCGGAATTTAAAGCAACGTTATGCCATCAATTTTTGCGGCGTTTGAAAAGTTGAAACGGGTCTATGGAGAAGATACTTATCAAGATCACACGTTTTCACTGCGACAAATCATTTTTGGAAGGTCGAGAACACGTCAAAGATGAACCTCGCTCAGGGAGACCTTCGACTTCAGAAACCATAGAAGACGTCTAACGCGTGCTTGCTCTTGTCAGATAAGACGGACGTTTAACAACAAGGATGATGGGTGACCTGTTAATCTTAAACACTTTCACAGTACATCAAATTGAACCGAAATTTTGCAGGTGCAGACTAGTGGATGCTGCACCATGACAACGCCCCGTGCCACACGGCCAATTCTGTCAGGTAATTTTTTACCGCAAAAGGCATTCCTATTGTTCCACAGCCCCGCTAGTCACCTGATCGGAGTGCTCTTGACGTTTTTCTTTTCCCGAAATTGAAAAATGTCTTAAGAGGGTTTCATTTTGGGAGTCTGGAGAACATTCAAAGGAATGTGACCGACATGTTAAAGGGCCTGCCAGCTGATGCCTCTCACCGCAGCTACGAAGACTGGAAATAACGACTCCGCCGGTGTGTAGCTTGCAGAAGGGAAATGCTTTGAAGGGGACAGTATTGTTTTTCGAAAGAATAAAAACTTGGTAGATAAAAAATCAGTCTCATTACTTTTCTCACACACTCTTACAAGCAACAAGAAAAGAGCTCAAACTAACAATGCAGTCACAGGCCAGTTGAAGACAGCAACTGGATGGACTCAAAAAGAAATAAACAGAAGAGTTAAAGTGGCCTGACGTGCTTCTAGTAAACTCAACAGGGCTTTCAAACTAAACCTCTGATGCGTCTCATTGAGTAAGTGTACGGAAATTCAGGACTTCTGGGACCAAATATCTACTTGATACAATGGATGATAGCTTCGTTTACTGTGAGTAAATAAATGTTAAGGCACGAGTAGGGTCATTTTTACTCTGCTATGTAGAGGAAACGTCAAAGCACAGTAAGTTAATTGAATTGCACGACGAACGGGATGAACTACTTCGACTTCTCGAACGAATACTAGTAGCGTGCAATTCAAATGGAACTGCAATGCTTACAAGGCTCTTGTACGACCTGTATTGGAGTACCGCTAATGCAATTTAGACCATCATGAGACTCAACTTCAGAAAGATATCTCATAAAATCCGAGATGCGTCTCTGATAGAACAAGAACAACGTGAAGGTGTTAAGGGATCGTACATGGAATAATTTTGCAGAAGGACAAAATTCTATACACTAGTGAGTAAGCTTACAGAAAAACTATCTGACACAGATAACAATATTTTTCCATTGACTGTTAGCATACTTCCCATAATGATCGTAAGAAAAAGATAAGAGATCATGATGCATTAAGAAGAATGTCGATGGTAACTGAAGACATAAAATGGAAAAGACATAACGTAATTGCTCAAAAACCCAGTTCTGCAATTCTGCATGTACAACAACCTAAGTTTGTAAGACTCCCACCTCCGGTTTAGTCGCCCCATTCAAATGCAGTGTTTTTCTTTCTCTCTTTTATATTAGAAAGTGGACATTTCTTTGTAGTATTGTAGATCTCTTCAAATGACGAACATTATTTCAAGTTTAATAATCATAGATTTATTCATTAGTACTTTCTAACTTCAAACACTGAAGAACTGTAGAATTGCATCCCATAAAGAAGAGTTTCTAATTTGAAAGATGCGTTCTGCTGCAGCATTAAAACAGCTTTTACAAAATGAACACTATATTCCTGAGATCTAGCGATCGAGCAAACACGCTGACCTGCAAGGAATAGATGTGTGGGACGGCAGCTGTTACACTCTACAGTAGCAAAACTGCTGTTGAAAAATACTGTTGTTGGTGTCACAGTTATGGCTTGACTTAGTCTACCAGCATGAAGCTGTTTCTCCGAGTTCTTTCTAATGTGTTTATAGTATCGTGGATCTTCCTGGTAATTTCTTGCTGGTAAAGGATTTCCACCCTATGTAGTTAAAACATGTCACATTAAGCAACTCAGTGAACTAATATAACGAAACAGTATCTTGACAATGGAGAATAATCAGCATGGGTCGATATTTGGTTCACTATTGCTCTTGTTTTATATAAATGATCTTTGAGCAAATATACAAGGAGCAGAAATAATTCTCTTTGCTGACAGTGCAAGTTATAACAAAGACTAATGGAGAAATTTCAACATCTGAAAATTTAAATAAAATTTTCTTGAACGTTAGTAACCGGCTCTCCGCCATTGGACTTGTTGTAAACTTGGATAAAACTCAGAACGAATTACAGTACTGCATAAGGCTGACCATACCGTCAGAAATAATATATGTGGAAAATTCAATAAATAAAATACAATATTCTACAGTCTTAAGTTTTTATCTTAGTAAGTACGTGAATTCAATATCACTGTTACAAATCTTCTTAACTATCTAACCTCTGCATCTTTTCCATTACGGATAGTGATTCGTTCCATATGAAAACAACCAATAAAAAAATATATTTGACTTTTATGATTTACAGTTTTGTAATTTTTTGTCTTCATTCTCTCCAAATGAGTTAAAATTCAAAATTAACGATTTTGAACATTTTGTTTTTGAGCTTTTAATTTTTAAAGTTTCTAGAATAGTGCAATTTTTTGAACATTTTGAAACTTTAAAGTGGTCATATCTGAAAAATATTTGACTTACATAACAGTAATTTATGCCATTTTATTCTGTTTTTTATAAGCTAATAATGTGGGCTACCTGACCACATCCATGAAAATGCTAAATCTTTCCAAACCAATTTTTTTTATATTAAAATTTCATGATGGTATCATTACGAAATAGATTTTTTTTTACTGCAATTTCTTTGCCAACTATACCACAGGTGAACATGGTTTGCAGGCAAAGTCATGAAACTAAAGTAAAAAATGAGATTATTGTGCACTAATTATTCATAGTTCAGTTTATCATTTTAAAAATGTTGTAAACCTTACCCTGCAAGAATTAACATAAATAATGTAATGGATGTAAAATTTAAAATTTTCCCAGCGAATCAACTGTTCAAAGTGATTTTGGGATTGCACCCGGTCGTCGTAAACTTCATTGCACGATATTTCGGCTGGACAACTGCCAGCCATCTTCAGGTGAGTCGAACGAGGACTGACGAAAACGTTCTCCGCTCCGTCTTATATAGTGCGCTGATGGTACTGTCACGCATGCGTTGAAGTCGCGGAGACAAAAGGACCACACCGCCCAGTGGCAGCGCCCTCGCTGGTGAAACTGCAAGACTCAGATGCCGTCGGTATTGTCGCTGGCCGCAGCTATCGAAGTCTTCTGGCGTCTTCGTCTCGAGCAAATTTCGGAGAGACGGGGATCTACGCGTTATTCAGTTGGTAACCACTGTCACTGTTAATTATATTTTCCGCAATGCGTGTTTCAACGGATTCTTTGATAATAGAGTCCCAAGAGGTTGTTGCTGTGGCCAAAATCGAAGTTTTGTCATACTCCATTGAATGCCCGTTGGAAACACCATGTTCCGCAACTGCAGACTTACTGGGTTGAAGTAGGCGAGTGCAATGTTGATGTTCCGTACAACGCTCTTCCACTGTACGCGTTGTCTGTCCTATATAGGCCATACCACATAGACACGGTATTTTATAAATTTCCGCCTTCCGCAGTAACAAATCATCATGTGAAAGTGGTTTTTCGTCCACCTTCTAAGATTTAGGATCTGTTGGGATCGGTGAAGGATGATTTGTTACTGCCCAAAGATGTAAACAACCAAACATGAGTAGCGCCTACTAGACGGAGGGTGTCCGACAGCCGACCAGTTCCAGTCATTCTACCAGGAAGGAGGTACACGGCTCTTGTTGTCTGTTGTTCAACCATGCCTTGACGGTCAATGCCGCGGTTCCGCGGTTCGATCGCGTCTGCATTGTTACTTCGTGCGAGGAAGGGCTCTCAACAAGGGAAGTGTCCAGGCGTCTCGGAGTGAACCAAAGCGATGTTGTTCGGACATGGAGGAGATACAGAGAGACAGGAACTGTCGATGACATGCCTCGCTCAGGCCGCCCAAGGGCTGCTACCGCAGTTTATGACCGCTGCCTACGGATTATGGCTCGGAGGAACCCCAACAGCCGGCCGCGGTGGTCTAGCGGTTCTAGGCGCTCAGTCCGGAACTGCGTGACTGCTACGGTCGCAGGTTCGAATCCTGCCTCGGGCATGGATGTGTGTAATGTCCTTAGGTTAGTTAGGTTTATGTAGTTCTAAGTTCTAGGGGACTGATGACCACAGATGTTAAGTCCCATAGTGCTCAGAGCCATTTGAACCATTTGAACCCTAACAGCAACGCCACCATGTTGAATAATGCTTTTCGTGCAGCCACGGGACGTCGCGTTACGACTTAAAGCGTGTGTAATAGGTTGCATGATGCGCAACTTCTCTCCCGACGTCCATGGCGAGGTCCATCTTTGCAACCACGACGCCATGCGGCGCCGTACAGATGGGCCCAACAACATGCCGAATGGACCGCTCAGGACTGGCATCACGTTCTCTTCACCAATGAGTGTCGCATATGCCTTCAACCAGGCAACTGTCTGAGATCTTTTTGGAGGCAACCCGGTCAGGCTGAACGCCTTAGACACACTGTCCAGCGAGTGCAGCAAGTTGCAGGTTCCCTGCTGTTTTGGGGTGGCATTATGTGGGGCCGACGTTGGTGGTCATGGAAGGCGCCTTAACGGCTGTACGATATGTGAATGCCATTCTCCGACCGATAGTGCAAACATATCGGCAGCATACTGGGGAGTCATTCGTTTTCATGGACGACAATTCGCGCCCCCACGGCGCACATCTTGTGAATGACTTCCTTCAGGATAACGACATCTCTCGACTAGAGTGGCCAGCAAGTTCTCCAGACATGAACCCTATAGAACTTGCCTGGGATAGATTGAAAAGGGCTGTTTACGGACTACGTGACCCACCAACCACTGTGAGGGATCTATGCCGAATCGCCGTTGACGAGTGGGACAATCTGGACCAACAGTGCCTTGATATCCTGTGTACAGCACGCCACGACGAACACAGGCATGCATCAATGCAAGAGGACGTGTTACTGGGTGTTAGAGGTACCGGTGTGTACAGCAGTCTGGACCACCACCTCTGAAGGTCTCGCTGTATGGTGGTACAACATGAAAAGTGTGGTTCACATGAGCAATAAAAAGGGCGGAAATGATGTTTATGTTGACCTCTATTCCAGTTTCATGTACAGGTTCCGGAACTCTCAGAACCGAGGTATGCAATATTTTTTTGATGTGTGTAGCTCTTCAAGACTTGCCTACTTGTTAGTGCATTTCCTGACCGAGTTACATGACTCCTTCAAAATATTGAGTTAGCGTTCTCCAAGTAACCTTACTGGACGGACCATCCCCACCTTCTGTGTCATTAAGTGTCTAGATCGCTTCCTGGACGCGATACAAGTTCATATACACGGTAACCTGAACGAGTGGTACGAAAAACGGCCCAAACATCACAGAGTTACCTCCTACCCTGATCTACACCCTCCAGACACTGCATGTGGCCAGAATCGCGACTCGATGGGTCACACTACACACCTCCAATCAACTCTATCCAATTTCAGTACTGTTTTGCCCATTGATTACATGCAACTTTATGTGCCGTAGTGAGTTATGAGCTTGTGCAAGGTATTGACTGCAATTTCCTTCTGCTGCCCTACTAGCCCTTCCTTCCTAGTGCACGTCTGACCCGTTAAGAGGAACCATACAATTTCCCAACCGGTAAAGGACGTCCAGAAATCTGCCTGAAAGATCATCATAAAATACTCTACTTCTACATCTACATTTATACTCCGGAAGCCACCCAACGGTGTGTGGCGGAGGGCACTTTACATGCCACTGTCATTACCTCCCTTTCCTGTTCCAGTCGCGTGTGGTTCGCGGGAAGAACGACTGCCAGAAAGCCACCGTGCACGCTCGAGTCTCTCTAATTTTACATTCCTGATCTCCTCGGGGGGCATAAGTAGGGGGAAGCAATATATTCGATACCTCATCCAGAAACGCACTCTCTCTAAACCTGGACAGCAAGCTACACCGCGATGCAGAGTGCCTCTCTTGCAGAGTCTGTTACTTGAGTTTGCTAAACATCTCCGTAACGCTATCACGCCTACCAAATAACCCTGTGACGAAACGCGCCACTCTTCTTTGGATCTTCTCTATCTCCTCTGTCAACCCGATCCGGTACAGATCCCACTCTGATGAGCAATACTCAAGTATAGGTCGAACGAGTGTTTTGTAAGCCACCTCATTTGTTGATGGACTACATTTTCTAAGGACTCTCCCAATGAATCTCAACCTGGTACCCGCCTTACCAACAATTAATTTTATATGATCATTCCACTTCAAATCGTTCCGTACGCATACCCCCAGATATTTTACAGAAGTAACTGCTACCAGTGTTTGTTCCGCTATCATATAATCATACAATAAAGGATCCTTCTTTCTATGTACTCGCAATACATTACATTTGTCTATGTTAAGGGTCAGTTGCCACTCCCTGCACCAAGTGCCTATCCGCTGCAGATCTTCCTGCATTTCGCTGCAATTTTCTAATGTTGCAACTTCTCTGTGTACTACAGCATCATCCGCGAAAAGCCGCATGGAACTTCCGACAGTATCTACTAGGTCATTTACATATATTGTGAAAAGCAATGGTGCCATAACACTCCCCTGTGGCACGCCAGAGGTTACTTTAACGTCTGTAGACGTCTCTCCATTGAGAACAACATGCTCTGTTCTGTTTGCTAAAAACTTTTCAATCCAGCCACACAGCTGGTCTGATATTCCGTAGGCTCTTACTTTGTTTATGAGGCGACAGTGCGGAACTGTATCGAACGCCTTCCGGAAGTCAAGGAAAATGGCATCTACCTGGGTTCATGAACAAATAAATCGAGTTGGGTTTCACACGATCGCTGTTTCCGGAATCCATGTTGACTCCTACAGAGTAGATTATGGGTTTCCAGAAATGACATGATACGCGAACAAAAAACAAGTTCTAAAATTTTACAACAGATCGATGTCAGAGATATAGTTTTGCGCATCTGCTCGAAGACCCTTCTTGAAAACTGGAACTACCTGTGCTCTTTTCCAATCATTTGGAATCTTCCGTTCCTCTAGAGACATGCGGTACACGGCTGTTAGAAGGGGGGTAAGTTCTTTCGCGTACTCTGTGTAGAATCGAATTGCTATTCGTCAGGTCCAGTGGACTTTCCTCTGTTGAGTGATTTCAGTTGCTTTTCTATTCCTTCGACACTTATTTCAATGTCAGTCATTTTTTCGTTCGTGCGAGGATTTAGAGAAGGAACTGCAGTGCGGTCTTCCTCTGTGAAACAGCTTTGGAAAAAGGTGTTTAGTATTTCAGCTTTACGCTGAGCCTCCGGTTTAAGCTTCCACGCCTCCTTCCCCTGTCATTATAGTGGAGCACCGTCTAGGAGAAGGAACTTTGCTGTATCTTTCTCTGATGAACTACCCCGGTTTTCACTTTGACAGATTTTTAGGAAACAACTGAAAATCTTGTATGGATGGCGGAATAGGGACTTGTACATCTCTCTGCACTCGAATGCGATGCTGTTGTCTTGTATCGCTGCGCCACTTCGCTTGTTTGGTCTCACTGCAATCATATATACCAAAACAGATACACATAACACAAAAATCGAACTTTGTGTAGAAAATGTGCCTGCATTTGAGGAAAAAGATAATGTTTCCAATTAGCATATGAACCTACGCCTCACAGTCACTGGATGGGTACCTTACTTCTTTCGATTTTTAAGCGACTGGACAAGTTTCATTAAAAACAAACGATCAAATGACAGTGGACGAGCAGTGTACTACGGATAGGTTTCGTGCTCCACTGTGTTATATCGTGTACGAGGTCTGACGCAAATGAAACGACTCTGACGCAGCAGACTCGTGTGCTGCTAAACTTGTTCACTTAGTGTCGGTTGCCTTCAGCGTCGGCCAATTTGAATTCGCACGCCTCTTCATTCACTCATTCCGCGCCTCATAAAACTTCTGCAGACTTCTGCAGCTCGTTAGCGCCGAGACGTCACGGGAGCTCTCCGCCGTCTCTGCACGAGGATGCACCTGCAGCAAGCTGTTCGTCCGCTGTCACTGCGCTGGTCGATTTTAATGAAACTTGTCACAACGCACATTGGGTCAGGATCAAAAAAAGAATTTGGGAGTTACGGAGTTTCATTTAATAGGTTGGCTATAGTAATTCGGGACTACTGAATCCCAGTCTTAGAAGTGACCTGCTGTTTTTACGAAGGTTGAATTTCGTTCTGATGAAATATTTTTGTTCACCAAAATCAGACCGAATATTTTTAATGGAGGCTATTTCAAATGGTATGTACTTAATTAGGGGCACGTATATCATTATTTAATCATTAATTAACAATTGTTTTTTGTTAATTAACATCTTATCGGAATGCAAGGAAAAAATTGTAAAACGTCTGCGATAATAGGAGATGAGTTTTAGATTCCATGACATTCCTCCATCTTTTTTAGTCCGTCCTGGAGTATGTACTATTATCTTCGTAAATCAGCCTTAAAATCAGCTACAAGGTGCCTCTAGGGCTTTGAGCCATTTTTCAAGCGACAGCTATAAAACGCCGTTACTTTCATTGAGAAAACAGAATTGAAAATTTTACACATATGCACATATAATCATAATAATCATACAATTGTTATTTCTGTAACGTTGCTAATAAGCTTTTATACATTGAAATGTAATTACTAAATATAAAAATACATTTTAAGTATATATAAAAAATATAAAGTATTCTTTATAAAATAATTATGTTATATAACATCCATAAGCTTTTCCTTGATTAATTTAATTTTGTTAGATTATATTTTACTATTACATATTTCCTTTTTGCGAAAACCATCTCTGAGGAAAGTGAAAACTGCAGTCGGAAGCTGTTGCTCTCCTGACATCTGTTGCAGAGGATTACAGGGAATCAACGCTGAGGATCATGAAGAGGATATAAACAGCGCTGATGAAGAAGATGAGGAAGGAAATGAAGATGAAGAACAAGAAGTACAAGGTGAAAAAGGTTAAGAAGACAAGAAAAACTTTCAAGTTTTGTTGCTAATATAAGAGGTGCATTCAAGTTCTAAGGCCTCCAATTTTTTTTCTCCGAACTGGAAAGAGATAGATATGTGCGCATTCTTTTAAAATGAGGCCGCATTCATTGTCAATATGTCCCAGAAATGGCAGCACCGTATGGCAGATGGAATTTTACCGCCAGCGGTGAGAATGAGAACTGTTTTAAATACTTAAAATGGCGACGTTTTCCTTACTTGAACAGTGTGCAATCATTCGTTTTCTGAATTTGCGTGGTGTGAAACCAATTGAAATTCATCGACAGTTGAAGGAGACATGTGGTGATGGAGTTATGGATGTGTCGAAAGTGCGTTCGTGGGTGCAACAGTTTAATGAAGGCAGAACATTGTGTGACAACAAACCGAAACAACCTCGGGCTCGCACAAGCCGGTCAGACGAGATGATCGAGAAAGTGGAGAGAATTGTTTTGGGGGATCGCCGAATGACTGTTGAACAGATCGCCTCCAGAGTAGGCATTTCTGTGGGTTCTGTGCACACAATCCTGCATGATGACCTGAAAATGCGAAAAGTGTCATCCAGGTGGGTGCCACGAATGCTGACGGACGACCACATGGCTGCCCGTGTGGCATGTTGCCAAGCAATGTTGACGCGCAACGGCAGCATGAATGGGACTTTCTTTTCGTCGTTTGTGACAATGGATGAGACGTGGATGCCATTTTTCAATCCAGAAACAAAGCGCCAGTCAGCTCAATGGAAGCACACAGATCGACCGCCACCAAAAAAATTTTGGGTAACCGCCAGTGCTGAAAAAATGATGGTGTCCGTGTTCTGGGACAGCGAGGGCGTAATCCCTACCCATTGCGTTCCAAAGGGCACTACGGTAACAGGTGCATCCTACGAAAATGTTTTGAAGAACAAATTCCTTCCTGCACTGCAACAAAAACGTCCGGGAAGGGCTGCGCGTGTGCTGTTTCACCAAGACAACGCACCTGCACATCGAGCTAACGTTACGCAACAATTTCTTCGTGATAACTACTTTAAAGTGATTCCTCATGCTCCCTACTCACCTGACCTGGCTCCTAGTGACTTTTGGCTTTTTTCAACAATGAAAGACACTCTCCGTGGCCGCACATTCACCAGCCGTGCTGCTATTACCTCAGCAATTTTCCAGTGGTCAAAACAGACTCCTAAAGAAGCCTTCGCCGCTGCCATGGAATCATGGCGTCAACGTTGTGAAAAATGTGTACGTCTGCAGGGCGATTACGTCGAGAAGTAACGCCAGTTTCATCGATTTCGGGTGAGTAGTTAATTAGAAAAAAAATCGGAGGCCTTAGAACTTGAATGCACCTCGTACATTGATCAACCCGCCTAATATCGTGTAGGGCCCCCACGAGCACGCGGAAGTGCCGCAGCACGACGTGGCATGAACTCGACCAATGTCTGAAGAAGTACTGGACGGAACTGACACCATGAAACCTGCAGGGCTGTCCATAAATCCGTGAGAGTACGAGGGGGTGGAGATCTCTTCTGAACAACAAGTTGCAATGCATCCCAGATATGCTCAATAATGTTCATGTCTTACGAGTTTGGTGGCTAGCAGAAGGGTTTAAACTCAGGAGAGTGTTCTGGAGACTCTGTAGCAATTCTGGACGTGTGGGATGTCGCATTGTCGTTTTGAAGTTGCCCAAGTCCGTCGTAATGCACAATGGACGTGAATGCATGCAGGTGAAGAAACAGGATGCTTATGTACGTGTCACCTGTCAGAGTCATATCTAGACGTATCAGGGGTCCCACATCACTCCAACTGCACACGCCCCACACCATTACAGAACCTACAACAGCTTGAATAGTCCCCAGCTGACATGCAGGGTCCATGGATTCATCTGATTGTCTCCATACCTGTGTACGTCTATCCGCTCGATACAATTTGAGACGAGACTCGTCAGACCAGGCAACATGTTTCCAGTCATCAGCAGTCCAATGTCGGTGTTGACGGGCCAAGGCGAAGCGTGAAGCTTTTTGTCGTGCAGTCATCAAGGAGTACAAGAATGGACCTTCGGCTCCGAGAGCCGATGTCGATGATGTTTCGTTGAATGATTTGCACGCTGACACTTGTTGATGGCCCAGCAATGAAATCTGCAGCAATTTACGGAGGGGTTGTACTTCTGTCGTCGTTGGTCCAGTTCTCTTCAGTCATCGTTGGTCCAGTAGTTGCAGGATCTTCTTCCGGCCGCAATGAAGTCAGAGATCCGATGTCTTACCGGATTCCTCATACTTACGGTACATTCGTGAAACGGTCGTACGTGAAAATCCCCACTTCATCTCTACCACGGAGACTCTGTGTCCCATCGCTCGTGCGCCTACTATAACACCACGTTCAAACTCACTTAGCAGCAGTAACAGATCTAACAGCTGCGCCAGAAACTTGTCTTATGTAGGCGTTGCCGATCGCAGCGCCGTAATCTGCCTGTTACATATCTCTGTATTTGAATACGCTTGCCTATACCAGTTTCTTTGGCGCTTCAGTGTATATTTTCCGTATCGAAGAAAGTAACAGAGGCAGTTTTGTAATGGGGTTTACCATTAAAATTATATATGTTCACAGAAAACATTTTTTGTACACTTCATTAACTGTTTCCAGATTCTTTTCGTCGTTTTGGGCCCGCTAGTTTGAAATATCCAACTTTGATATAGAAATCGTTACTAGAAGGGTCAAACTCCCAGTATAGCCTTTTAGGCCACATTGGAGCAGATTTTACAGTTTTGGCCCACTGTGAGGCCTGAGGATCCTGTTCCAGATTGAAAAACAGTATCCTATTAATATGTCTTAAAAGTTGTTTCTTTCCATTGTGATATTTTTTTTTCCTTTATTGTAATTGCAACATCTGTACATCAGGTAGGGTGGCAGCAGCACCTTACGCTGCTCTTCAGCCTCAGAGTTAACAATGAGAAAACATATAGAAGACACAAAAGAGATTGAACAATTTGGCGGGTAAAAAACAGTAGACACAGAACATAAAAAACACGAAGCCGTTCACACTCGACGAAAAACCACACTAAAAACTGTCGACACGACGCACAAACACTGGTGA
The DNA here is from genome assembly GCF_023864275.1 of Schistocerca cancellata. NCBI lineage: Eukaryota > Metazoa > Arthropoda > Insecta > Orthoptera > Acrididae > Schistocerca > Schistocerca cancellata. The sequence continues at coordinate 596,434,091 of NC_064631.1, read as the reverse complement.
TTTCGACGGCACATCTGAACGTTGGAGCGTGACGGCGAACACTAAACACAAACACGATGGCACACACTCGAGAAACTGGTGGCGATGATCTCCGGCGCGCGAATGTTCGCGTAGCGTGTGCGAGTCCGGGGACCTGCCAAGAGGGGAAGAAGGGGAAGGGGGAGGGAGAGGGGTGAGCAAAGATGCCAATGGCAGAGGAGATGGTAGGAGGAGTGGAGGAATGGGGGTGGGGAGAAAGGGAGGAGGGAGGGAAGGGGGAGAGAAGGGAGAGAGGGTGTCCATAGGAACAAACACGGGAAGAGGGAGGGAGGATCAAAGTTGGTAGGAAGGCTAGATGGAGGGGAGGAGGGCATCATCAGGGAGGGGGAGCTGGCGGAAGCCACCTTGGGAGAGGGTATGGAGAATGGAGAGATGGAGAGCAGGTGGGACATGGAAGTACAGGTGCGGCAGCAGACGGGTGTGGGAGAGGATGGGAGAGACCAGCGGGTGAGGAGGATCGAGTTTACGGGAGGTGTAGAGGATCCATATCCGTTCAAGGAAAAGGAGGAGGTGGGGGAAGGGAATAAGGTCATACAGGATCCGTGTGGGGGAGGGGAGGTGGATGCGATAGGCGAGGTGAAGAGCATGGCGTTTTAGGATCTGAAGGGATTTGTAAAAGGTTGGGGGAGCGGAGATCCAGGCAGGGTGGGCATAGCAAAGGATAAGGCGAATGAGGGATTTATAGGTATGGAGGATGGTGGAGGGGTCCAGACCCCAAGTACTGCCAGAAAGGAGCTCGAGGAGACAGGGGAGGGAGCGTGCCTCGGCTTGGATTGTCCGGAGGTGGGGGGTCCAGGAGAGGCGACAGTCGAGGATGACACCAAGGTACTTAAGGGTGGGGGTGAGGGCGATAGGACGGGCATAGATGGAGATATAGAAATCGAGGAGGCGGAAGGAAGGAGTGTTTTTGCCTACAATGATCGCCTGGGTTTTGGAAGGATTGACCTTAAGCAACCACTGGTTGCACCAAGCGGTGAACCGGTCAAGATGGGATTGGAGAAGGTGTTGGGAGCGCTGCAGGGTGGGGGCAAGGGCAAGGAAGGCGGTGTCATCGGCAAACTGGAGAAGGTGGATGGGGGGTGAAGGCGGCAGCATGTCCGCCGTATACAAGAGGTACAGAAGAGGGAGAGGACGGAACCCTGGGGCACACCGGCGGAGGGGAAAAAGGTGTAGGAATCCGTGTTGTGGATGGTGACGTAGGAAGGACGTTGGGAATGAAAGGAGCCGATCAGACGGACGTAGGTAATAGGAAGGGCGAAGGTTTGGAACTTGATGAGCAGACCGGAATGCCACACGCGGTCATAAGCTCGTTCAAGGTCAATGGAGAGGAAGATAGCGGAACGACGCGAATTAAGCTGTTCGGAGAGGAGATGAGTGAGGTGAAGGAGAAGGTCATCGGAAGAGAAGGACGGCCGAAAGCCACACTGGGTAACGGGAAGGAGGCGGTGCTGGCGGAGATGCAGGTGGATGCGTCGGGTGAGGATAGATTCCAGGACCTTGCTGAAGCCGAGGTAAGGCTGATGGGACGGTAGGAGGAGACAACAGATGGCTGTTTAACAGGCTTAAGGAACATCAGGATACGGGAGGTTTTCCACAGGTCGGGGTAGTAGCCGGTAGACAGGACTACATTGTAGAGCCTGGCCAGGGTGGAGAGGAAAGAGGCAGGAGCTTCACGAAGGTGGCGGTAGGTGACACGATCGTGACCAGGAGCGGTGTTGCGTTTTGTGCGGAGTGTAGCGATGAGATCCTGTGTAGTGATGGGGGCAGTGAGTTCTGTGTGTGCAATGTTGTCCAAGTACTGGAAACCAGGTGCGAGGGGAGGGACAGAGGTGTCAGTTCGATCGCGGACATCCGGGAAGAGGGAGTAATCGAACTGGGGATCGTCAGGGATGGTAAAGACATCGGAGAGGTAGGAGGCAAAGTGATTGGCCTTACTAATGATATCAATTTTCAAATCCGCGTTCTCCAAAATAATAGCCCGTCTTAGCATGTTGCTTTACGAGGATACAGACTACTATGCGATGACAATTCACTAACTACATCTACATTTATACTCCGCAAGCCACCCAACGGTGTGTGGCGGATGGCACTTTACGTGCCACTGTCATTACCTCCCTTTCCTGTTCCAGTCACATATGGTTTAAACGGGTGCATGTCTGTCGCCAGTCCCGGCGTTTCTTAGCCGCGAGCAAGTTACGGATGTGTCTCTGGAGTTGCCGGTGGCGTCGTAGTGTGTCCGGGTCACGCGTGTGGAAGAAGGCACGGTAGAGACGGCGGTATTCACGGAGGAGGAGGACGGCCTGTGGGGGTAAAGTGGGACGGTGGGGGTGGATGGCGACAGAAGGGACGTGGGCCTCCACGGCCTCAGACAAGGTCTGCTGGAGAAAGGAGGCGACATGGGTAACCCTGACGAAGGTCAGGGTGACGGTAGGTGAAGGGTGGTCATCGACCTGGGTGGATAGGGTATCCCGGTAGGCATTCCAGTCGGCACGGGAATAATCATGGATCCATTGTGATAAGTCTGGTTTTCTTTGTGTCGAGTGAGTAGACGATTAAACATGCGAGAGTAAAGAAAGAACAGGAAGGAAGATTAGGATTAAATGTCTAGTCCATGACGAGGTCGCTCGGGACAGAGCACAAGCTAGGGGTGGGGGATAGAAATCGGCCGTGTATTTTCACAGGCGACAGCCTTGCATTTCCCTTAAACGGCCTAGGCAAAATACGGAAACTCTCAATCTGGATGGTCGAACGGCTATGTATGTGAACCGTTGTCCATTGTCTTACAACTGTACGTCCTCTCTGGGCAGAAGGGAAAGTGAGGAAACTAAGAAACACAATGAATTTCCAGCGAAAGAACTTCCATAAAGCTTCATGAAAACAACAACGATGAACTTAACACGTTGCTGCGAGGACTAGAATCGGAATGTAGACATCGAGACAAATAACATTACGAAGTGATTTCCTAAAATGATATTTTTATTACAAGCAAGCTGGTTTCACACTCGTACATCGCACGATACACTTCATATTTCAGAACAACCGTGTTTTATTTCTGCGTTGCGGTTTTGCAAACACTATAGGTGCTTAGCGACAGACAAACATTATCGAATGCAGTTGCAGTCATATGTTCCCCATTACACACATAGTGTTGAAGAATTTGCAGCATTAGAAAATTGTAGCGAAATGCAGGAAGATCTGCAGCGGATAGGCACTTGGTGCAGGGAGTGGCAACTGACCTTTAACATAGACAAATGTAATGTATTGCGAATACATAGAAAGAAGGATCCTTTATTGTATGATTATATGATAGCGGAACAAACACTGGTAGCAGTTACTTCTGTAAAATATCTGGGAGTATGCGTACGGAACGAATTGAAGTGGAATGATCATATAAAATTAATTGTTGGTAAGGCGGGTGCCAGGTTGAAATTCATTGGGAGAGTCCTTCGAAAATGTAGTCCATCAACAAATGAGGTGGCTTACAAAGCACTCTTTCGACCTATACCTGAGTATTGATCATCAGTGTGGGGTCCGTACCAGGTCGGGTTGACAGAGAAGATAGAGAAGATCCAAAGAAGAGCGGCGCGTTTCGTCACACGGTTATTTGGTAAGCGTGATACCGTTACGGAGATGTTTAGCAAACAAGAGAGACTCTCTGCATCGCGGTGTAGCTTACTGTCCAGGTTTCGAGAGGGTGCGTTTCTGGATGAGGTATCGAATATATTGCTTCCCCCTACTTATACCTCCCGAGGAGATCACGAATGTAAAATTAGAGAGATTCGAGCGCGCACGGAAGCTTTCCGGCAGTCGTTCTTCCCGCGAACCATACGCGACTGGAACAGGAACGGGAGGTAATGACAGTGGCACGTAAAGTGCCCTCCGCCACACACCGTTGGGTGGCTTGCGGAGTATAAATGTAGATGTAGATAGTGAATTGTCATCGCATTGTAGTCTGTATCCTCGTAAAGCAACATGCTAAAACGAGCTATTATTTTGGAGAACGCGGATTTGAAAATTGATATCATTAAAGTATTTATTTAGTCTTCTTCTGTGATAAAATTAACACGACATTCCTTATGCTGCTTATGCACTTTACATAAAAAACTCTGAAGTCAATTGTTAAAAAAATTCAAACGATCACGTCCTCTCTCTGAAAGGACAACATCCCTCAATAACAAGCGCATCACTGCGCTCATTCGTTCGTGAAGTTTTGCTTTCTAACCACGTACGTGCTTAAATAGCTGTAACTCAGATATATTCCACGCAACAGTTTCATGCCGCTCACGTCCGTGAGCCCCCCTGGGAAGAACCATCCTTGACGAGCCCTGCATGTAACTTTGAGACATACGCATGCATGTGCTGCTAGAAATGTCAGCCGTAATAAATTCAGCGAGGGTGCGTACTGAAACCCGATGAAGTTAATTTGATTCGCTTCGGACGGCTAGCGCGGCCCAAGAAACTGTCAGTCAAGCATCACGCGCGGCTAATAATTCAAAACCCTATCAACAAGCTCCCTCTGTTCATTAATATTGTACCGACAGAGCTGATTGGAAGGAAATGTCAGGCGAGTTTGCGTGTCTGGTCATTGCTGCTAAAAAATTAATAGCTATGCCGCATACTTGATTTTTTCCTACGCTTTGTGACACGTGTTTCTTTATTCCTACTTGTGCTCCACTACGTGATGGTTACGCAGTATACCAACAATGCGTGCGTCCTCTAAATCTATTAACGCAATGTCAGTCTGCGCCGTTGAATGTATTCTCCTGCCATCTTTGAGAGAGGACGAGAACTCGGCGTAGTTCTCGTTGCTAGTGCCATCTGTTCCTCTCATTACGAGTTAGTTCCGCGGCACTTGCAAATCGATTTTGTTCGCTCTCAAAAGAATGTTTTCTCGTTCCTAGATGAACGTTTCATAATAGTAACTGTACGAATTGGACAGTAAAACACGACGTAAAATTAGTTTCGTGGCTGATTATATGTCGCTCATCCGAAAAATATCGTGTGAAATTTATCTCATGTACTCCGTTTTATTTCAATAATATTTTTGGTTAAGCAACCGCTCTTAAAACGACATGTAATATTTTCCTTAGGTTGTATCTCATTCACAATGAATATGACCGTTCTGAAAACTGCATCTACATGTAATTTACAGTACTGGCATCGGGAAGCTAAAGTAATATATTTGCAACTTGATTAGTTTGATAGTACGCAGGTCGTTATGTATTTCACTGAGGACAAGTACTTCATAAATTACAATAGAAGAAGTAACTGGAAATACATCATTATCCTTTGATTCGAGGGTAGAGATAACTCATTTCCGTATGTCTAGCTGCCGCGATAACATATTAGCCTCGGCTTACTTTGCCGAATTATTTACATCAACTGAATTTCACTTTTCGCTGGGCTTAATTTTAAAATGCTTTGTTTTTAATGACTTCAAAAGGTATGACGTGTCTCTCGTAAGACAGAGAGAGTAGGCTGCAGGTTCCACTGGCGGCAACGTAGAAAAGGTTAGTTCGCGTCAGAGTTTGAGGTCCGTTCAGCATTACGCTAAAAATATGAGATGGATACATTTGACTGTAGATCACCACATTTTCATGGGACGAAATGCAGTACGGAGTGAAACTGCAATCAACAGAGGATGAACGACAGGTAGCGCTTATACGTACACTTAATTTTGGATTCATCATTGTTAGACGCGGGTGGTGACTTCAATTGCGCCATGAGTTGAGTTTTTCTTTTTTGCCCATACACGGATAAAAGTCAGCTGGTTACGCCTCTGTTGTACATGACAGTGTTTAAAATTTTGTACTCCCTACAGCTTTTTCGGCTCACTGCGACATCTGACAAAAATTAATTTTAACTTGAAGTCACTACCCACACAGCTAATAACAATACTCTAGAAGTAATGGTATAAAGCCAGAGATGCGAGGAAAAGAAACGCACATGAGTATGACAGTGTTTCTATAGAAATTTTTAAAGCTGGAGGAAAAGTTACGCAAAATACACTTGCAAATTTATTAAAGAATGTCCGCGAAAGAAGAAAATCCCCAAAACCGAAAGCAAAGAATTGGGGAAAATGAGTCAAAATTTAGTTTTTTGCTATTGATTAGAGCTTCTCGAGAAATATACTTATGACCTCAGATTACTTTTGCCAGAAATCCAAACACGTATGCACACAGCCTTTTTTTTGGATTAGTTACTGCCTTTTTGCAATACTCTTTAACAGTGAACATTCGATTCAACTCGTTGTGATACCACTAACAACACTCATTCGACTGATCACACACATATTTTTTTGCGCTGCCCTGTTGAAGAACGTTCTGCTGCGACCTGATTGCAATGGTTAACCCGGAATAGGGTTTTGCCTTCTTAATGTGGCTGCATTCAAACAGGCGTTCTCAGGCGTTCTTATGCACTCATCTCTGTTGCTCGTTCGGTTAGATATGTGTGTGTGTTTGTGTGTGTGCGTGTGCGTGTGCATGCGTGTGTGTGAGAGTACTCTGTTCTTGTAACAGTTGTGCTAGTTTATTGTTAACAAATACCAGACCGCCCACTGCGCAACAGAACGGATAGATCAACTGATATGATAGCTCGCACAGATCATCGTGTTAAGTTTGTGGTTTTCAGATTTATTAGATCCCTAAGAGAAACTGATAAATTAGTGCATGTTTCCTGTATTTCTTCACGTAAGCTGTAATAATGTTTGACCGAGCGGTTCTAGGCGCTACAGTCTGGAACCGTGCGATCGCTACGGTCGCAGGTTCGAATCCTGCCTCGGGCATGGCTGTGTGTGATGTCCTTGTGTTGGTTAGGTTTAAGTAGTTCTAAGTTCTAGGGGACTGATGACCTCAGAAGTTGAGTCCCATAGTGCTCAGAGCCATGTGAATCATTTTTGTAATAATGTTTGCTATTAATTTCGGCGCAACATACGCTCTGATAAAAAAATCTATCATCAAAAAATCGAATAAGGTTGCGTTTAATTCAATACTCTGAGTGAGGAAGGCGGCAACTGTCGCCTATTCTATTAGAATCCGTCGTCTGCCACGATATTAGGGTCCAATAACGCCTATGATCAAAACCAGAACATCACGTAGGTCTACTATATCTGCCCTTTTTTTTATACATTTTCAGTGATCGATTTAATTTTTTTTTTTTTTTTTTTTTTTTTTTTTAGTTTATTGGCTCCGCCTATGCATCCATCTCAGCAGTGGAATGTCAGTTATGACGATGCGAGCGTAAGAACAACACAGCGCCCAATCCCCAATCCGAGAAAGCAGCAAACTCGGCCGGGAATCGAACAGGGCCCCTTCGGTTAGCAAACTGCCGCACTGACTGCGTAGCTGCCGGGGAGGGCTATTCGATTTAATAAAACAGATATGCGATCTAATTTGGGGAAAAAGGGAAAAAGAAAACATTACTCTTGCGCAGACCTTGCAGCCCACTTGCGTTCTGGATCTTTCTGTATGCAATTATCTTCGACTTCGAGCTTCCGTAATTGTCACGAAACACTGCTTCAGTCGTGTGTTCGTTACGACCTTCCACCTCTTCTAAATGATGAGGCCATGACGTGGCGCGCTCTATAACACAACACTGAATACCTTTTCCACACCTTCTGAAACAAGCACTGCCATCTGTCGACGAAATGGAGAACCTATTCAGTACTACCCCCTTTCCATACTTTCTGAAGCTAGCAGTGCCATCTGTGGACGAAATGGAGAACCTACTGAGTACTACGGTTGCACCAAACTACATCATCGTTCAATCACAAAAATTACAGGCCTTGTGATCTAGAAATGTACTTGCTTCGACAGCACATACACTAAAATTGGAACGATACAGAGAATACTGGCACTGGCTCTGCGCAGGGTGGCACGAAAAATAGTGAAGCGTTCCACATTTTTAAAACGTAAGAAACAAAGAAAATAAAACAAAACAAAAAAAGAAAAAACAGAAAAAATTAAAAAATCAGAAAAAATACGAAAATTATATTAAAAACGATGTAAAAGCACGTGCCTAGAAACCAAATGGACGCAGGTTCGAATTTATTTCTATCTCCGGTAGGATTACTAGGATAGGTTACAGACCCGAAAGTCACCGCAGTGGCGTCCAATTGAGAGACTTGTATCAGGCCGTTGAGCCAAACAAAATTATTATTATTATTATTATTATTATTATTATTATAGCAATACCCACCTCCGCAGCCGCGTTAACTAAGGCTCGGCTGCACGTTGGCGTTCAATTCGAAGTAGCCCGTTCGAATCCAAGCGGTAAAAGGAATCATCACTATATTTGGCTGGCAAGGAGAGGAGAGGTGATGACGTAACGAACTAACGGTCAGTTAATAGCTCCGATAATTCTATACAAGGGGTCAGGAGGAAGGCATAAATCAGGCAAGGAAACGTGGAGCAAAAACCCCTGTAGCAAACATATGGTATTTCACCTGCGCGTGTGTCACGGGGTATCTTAAGGCAGAGGTTTCACTTTATATCCAGATACCGCAGGCACTGAGGGGAACGATGAATCAAGAGCGGACAGTTAAACCGTGTTCTCTTTTTCTTTCGCACCTGGGCAGTTGGCCCTGAACTTAAATAAATGTAACATACTGCGCATACCTAAAACAAGAAATCCACAACTACACTAATGATGACAAACTGATGGAAACAGTAACCATCGTAAAATACCTAGAGTATCTATGCGGTGTGACCTTAAGTGGAGTGACCACATAAAACAAATAGTAAGAAAAGTACAGGGTTAGTACAAATGATTGAAGCGATTTCACAGCTCTACAATAACTTTATTATTTGAGATATTTTCACAATGCTAGTGATTCGGCACACATCAAGCCGATAATCAAGTTCCTCCCACACTCGGCGCAGCATGTCCCCATCAATGAGTTCGACAGCATCGTTGATGCGAGCTCGCAGTTCTGGCACGTTTCTTGGTAGAGGAGGTTTAAACACTGAATCTTTCACATAACCCCACAGAAAGAAATCGCATGGGGTTAAGTCGGGAGAGCGTGGAGGCCATGACATGAATTGCTGATCATGATCTCCACCACGACCGATCCATCGGTTTTCCAATCTCCTGTTTAAGAAATGCCGAACATCATGATGGAAGTGCGGTGGAGCACCATCCTGTTGAAAGATGAAGTCGGCGCTGTCGGTCTCCAGTTGTGGCATGAGCCAATATTCCAGCATGTCCAGATACACGTGTCCTGTAACGTTTTTTTCGTAGAAGAAAAAGGGGCCGTAAACTTTAAACTGTGAGATTGCACAAAACACGTTAACTTTTGGTGAATTGCGAATTTTGCTGCACGAATGTGTGAGGATTCTCTACCGCCCAGATTCGCACATTGTGTCTGTTCACTTCACCATTAAGAAAAAATGTTGCTTCATCACTGAAAACAAGTTTCGCACTGAACGCATCCTCTTCCATGAGCTGATGCAACCGCGCCGAAAATTCAAAGCGTTTGACTTTGTCATTGGGTGTCAGGGCTTGTAGCAATTGTAAACGGTAAGGCTTCTGCTTTAGCCTTTTCCGTAAGATTTTCCAAACCGTCGGCTGTGGTACGTTTAGCTCCCTGCTTGCTTTATTCGTCGACTTCCGCGGGCTACGCGTGAAACTTGCCGCACGCGTTCAACCGTTTCTTTGCTCACTGCAGGCCGACCCGTTGATTTCCTCTTACAGAGGCATCCAGAAGCTTTAAACTGCGCATACCATCGCCGAATGGAGTTTGCAGTTGGTGGATCTTTGTTGAACTTCGTCCTGAAGTGTCGTTGCACTGTTATGACTGACTGATGTGAGTGCATTTCAAGCACGACATACGCTTTCTCGACTCCTGTCGCCATTTTGTCTCACTGCGCTCTCGAGCGCTCTGGCGGCAGAAACCTGAAGTGCGGCTTCAGCCGAACAAAACTTTATGAGTTTTTCTACGTATCTGTAGTGTGTCGTGACCATATGTCAATGAATGGAGCTACAGTGAATTTATGAAATCGCTTCAATCATTTGTAATAGCCCTGTAGATGCCGTACTGAAATTCGTAGGAAGAATCTTAAGGAAATGTAATTCATCCACTAAAGAAGTGGCTTACAAGGAACTTGTTCAACCAATTCTTGAGTATTGTTCATAAGTCTGGGGCGCTTACCAGGTGACTGATAGAAGAGATACAGGAGATCCAACGAAGAGCGGCGCGTTTCGTCACGGGACTGTTTAGTCGGCTGCGAGTGCAATACAGACTCAACAAACTTCAGGTTACCGTTACAAGAGGGGCGTCGTGCATCACGATAAGCTTAACTATTGAAATTTCAAGAGAGTGCTTTCCAGGGAGACTCAAACAACATATAACTTCCTCCCACATACTTCTCGCGGAATGACTGCTTTTAGAAAATTCGAGAAACACAGAGTCTTGCCAACAACCATTCTTCCCATGCGCCATTCACGAAGGGAACAGGAAGGAGGGAAGTACCCTTCGCCACACTGTTAGGTGGCTTACAGACTATTGATGTAGGCGTACTCGTAGATTCAGACGAAAGAAGTTATCTCCGTGATCTGGATGATCAGTGGCAAATGATTTATTTCCCTACAAGCTTCTGGAAAACATTAAGTCAATATGTTTCTCGTTACAATGTTTTTTTGATTTCCTCGTCTACGTGTCCCCGCGGAAAACGAAGCAACTTCGCACGCGTTCACAGGAGACCAACTGAGATTTGAAACAAGAACTACATATATTACATTTAGAACGGTGATGAAGAAAAACAGTGAGGACTTTTAAAACTTTGGCATGTATCCGTGTAGCATTTGCGTAAGACTAAAAACAGGTAGCTCATATGTAAACTGGGCCTCTTTCTAGTGGCGTTACAATAACTTGTGGGTGGGCACTGCAGCGACGACAAATGTCTGAGCATATCTTTGTTTATATTACTGCTGAACTTGCCACGAACTTGCCGGACAAGCAAGTGTGGCGAGTTGACCCTCACTTGAACTCATTTCGATGTTGAGTTCGTCGCGCCATTCAACACCAGAGAGCTCGCGAAATCACTGCGCAAGTCATGGTTTACACTGAGGTGACCAAACTCATGGTATTTCTCCTAATATCGTGTCGGACCTCCATTTCCCTGCCGTAGTGCAGCAACTCGACGTATCAGGGCTCAACAAGTCTTTGGAAGCCTCAGAAATGCTGAGCCATGCCACCTCTATAGCCATCCATAATTGAGAAAGTGTTGCCGGTGGAGGATTTTGTGCATGAACTGACCAATCCAGTGCCGGCCGGGGTGGTCGAGCGGTTCTAGGCGCTACAGTCTGGAACCGCGCGACCGCTGCGGTCGCAGGCTCGAATCCTGCCTCGGGAATTGATGTGTGTGATGTCCTTAGGTTAGTTAGGTTTAAGTAGTGCTAAGTCCTAGGGGACTGATGACCTCAGAAGTTAAGTCCCATAGTGCTCAGAGCCATTTCAACCATTGACCTCTCGAGTATGTCTCATAAATGTTCGATGGGACTCATGTCGGACGATCTGAGTGGCCAGATGATTCGCTCAAACTGTCAAGAATGTACTTCAAACCAGACGAGAACAACTGTGGCGTGGTGAAATGGCGCATTGTCATCCATAAAAACTGGATCGTTTTTGGGAACATGAAAAGTCCATGAATGACTGCCAATAGTCTCCAAATAGCTGTTGGAGCAGAGGATCCAGTCGATTCCATGTAAACACAGCCCACACCATTACGGAACCACCACCAGCGTGCATAGTGCCTTGTTGGCGATTTGGATCCATTACTTCGTGGCGTCTGCGCCACACTCGAACCGTACCATTAGCTCTCACCAATCCGTATTGGGACTCATCTTACCAGGCCACGGTTTTCCAGTCGTCTAGGGTCCAACCGATATGATCACGAGCCCAAGAGAGGTGATGCAGGCGATGTCGTGCTGTTAGCAAAGGCACTCACGTCAGTCGTCGGCTGCCATAACGCATTAAGCCACATTTTGCCTCACTGTCCTAACGAATACGTTCGTCACAGGCCCGCATTGATTTCTGAAATTAATTCGCGCAACGTTGTTTGTATGTTAGCATTGAGAGCTATTCGCAAAAGCCACTCTCCCCGTCGCTGAGTGAAGGCCTTCGGCCATTGCGTTGTTCGTGGTACCTGAAATTTGGTATTCTCGGTACACACTTGACACTGTTGATCTCGGAATGTTGAATTCCCTAATGATTTCCGAAATGGAATGTTCCGTGTGTCTAGCTCCATCTACCACTCCGCGTTCGAAGTCTGTTAAATCCCGTCGTGAGGCCATAATCACTTTGGAACCTTTTTCACATGAATCACCTGAGTACAAAAGAAAGCTCCAGCGTCTGTATATGTTCTCTCAGAACACAGCATGTTGTTATCAATGGAGAGACGTCTACAGACGTTAAAGTAACCTCTGGCGTGTCACAGGGGAGTGTTATGGGACCATTGCTTTTCACAATATATATAAATGACCTAGTAGATAGTGTCGGAAGTTCCATGCGGCTTTTCGCGGATGATGCTGTAGTATACAGAGAAGTTGCAGCATTAGAAAATTGTAGCGAAATGCAGGAAGATCTCCAGCGAATAGGCACTTGGTGCAGGGAGTGGCAACTGACCCTTAACATAGACAAATGTAATTTATTGCGAATACATAGAAAGAATGATCCTTTATTATATGATTATATGATAGCGGAACAAACACTGATAGCAGTTACTTCTGTAAAATATCTGGGAGTATGCGTGCGGAACGATTTGAAGTGGAATGATCATATAAAATTAATTGTTGGTAAGGCGGGTACCAGGTTGAGATTCATTGGGAGAGTCCTTAGAAAATGTAGTCCATCAACAAAGGAGGTGGCTTACAAAACACTCGTTCGACCTATACTTGAGTATTGCTCATCAGTGTGGGATCCGTACCAGGTCGGGATGACGGAGGAGGTAGAGAAGATCCAAAGAAGAGCGGCGCGTTTTGTCACAGGGTTATTTGGTAAGCGTGATAGCGTTACGGAGATGTTTAACAAACTCAAGTGGCAGACTCTGCAAGAGAGGCGCTCTGCATCGCGGTGTAGCTTGCTGTCCAGGTTTCGAGAGGGTGCGTTTCTGGATGAGGTATCGAATATATTGCTTCCCCCTGCTTATACCTCTAGAGGAGATCACGAATGTAAAATTAGAGAGATTAGAGCGCGCACGGAGGCTTTCAGACAGTCGTTCTTCCCGCGAACCATACGCGACTGGAACAGGAAAGGGAGGTAATGACAGTGGCACGTAAAGTGCCCTCCGCCACACACCGTTGGGTGGCTTGCGGAGTATAAATGTAGATGTAGATGTATCCCATGACTTGTCACCTGAGTGTATTATCGTTACTGGCCATAACATGGTTTGAAAGCGCAGAGTAAAGCCTCGCACCCCTAATACACTCCTGGAAATTGAAATAAGAACACCGTGAATTCATTGTCCCAGGAAGGGGAAACTTTATTGACACATTCCTGGGGTCAGATACATCACATGATCACACTGACAGAACCACAGGCACATAGACACAGGCAACAGAGCATGCACAATGTCGGCACTAGTACAGTGTATATCCACCTTTCGCAGCAATGCAGGCTGCTATTCTCCCATGGAGACGATCGTAGAGATGCTGGATGTAGTCCTGTGGAACGGCTTGCCATGCCATTTCCACCTGGCGCCTCAGTTGGACCAGCGTTCGTGCTGGACGTGCAGACCGCGTGAGACGACGCTTCATCCAGTCCCAAACATGCTCAATGGGGGACAGATCCGGAGATCTTGCTGGCGAGGGTAGTTGACTTACACCTTCTAGAGCACGTTGGGTGGCACGGGATACATGCGGACGTGCATTGTCCTGTTGGAACAGCAAGTTCCCTTGCCGGTCTAGGAATGGTAGAACGATGGGTTCGATGACGGTTTGGATGTACCGTGCACTATTCAGTGTCCCCTCGACGATCACCAGTGGTGTACGGCCAGTGTAGGAGATCGCTCCCCACACCATGATGCCGGGTGTTGGCCCTGTGTGCCTCGGTCGTATGCAGTCCTGATTGTGGCGCTCACCTGCACGGCGCCAAACACGCATACGACCATCATTGGCACCAAGGCAGAAGCGACTCTCATCGCTGAAGACGACACGTCTCCATTCGTCCCTCCATTCACGCCTGTCGCGACACCACTGGAGGCGGGCTGCACGATGTTGGGGCGTGAGCGGAAGACGGCCTAACGGTGTGCGGGACCGTAGCCCAGCTTCATGGAGACGGTTGCGAATGGTCCTCGCCGATACCCCAGGAGCAACAGTGTCCCTAATTTGCTGGGAAGTGGTGGTGCGGTCCCCTAAGGCACTGCGTAGGATCCTACGGTCTTGGCGTGCATCCGTGCGTCGCTGCGGTCCGGTCCCAGGTCGACGGGCACGTGCACCTTCCGCCGACCACTGGCGACAACATCGATGTACTGTGGAGACCTCACGCCCCACGTGTTGAGCAATTCGGCGGTACGTCCACCCGGCCTCCCGCATGCCCACTATACGCCCTCGCTCAAAGTCCGTCAACTGCACATACGGTTCACGTCCACGCTGTCGCGGCATGCTACCAGTGTTAAAGACTGCGATGGAGCTCCGTATGCCACGGCAAACTGGCTGACACTGACTGCGGCGGTGCACAAATGCTGCGCAGCTAGCGCATTCGACGGCCAACACCGCGGTTCCTGGTGTGTCCGCTGTGCCGTGCGTGTGATCATTGCTTGTACAGCCCTCTCGCAGTGTCCGGAGCAAGTATGGTGGGTCTGACACACCGGTGTCAATGTGTTCTTTTTTCCATTTCCAGGAGTGTAGATGCAGATGATGTTTTTTGTTAAGTAAATCGCCGCAGATTATAAAACAAGGTGGTTCCTGAGGAAAGGTGGAGTCGGCTGAATCTGCACAAACATTAATAACTGTTAACTGCGGTGGAAGACGCAGTCGATGGTTGTCTAGCCCTCAATTAATCAATAACCCCGTTATGCCGTAGGTCAGTTAAGTGTAACACTTTTTCTGTAGTTGTGAGCTTTTAAGTAGGTACATGAGCGAAGAATGTTTTACAGGCAGTGCGTGTCACATTAAAGTCCTGTAATGGCATGCTCGGTCCGTTCGAAGTTAAACCCACAAACCCACTTTACGCAGGTCCACCACTAAGTGTGTGCTCCCAGCTAATACTGTACTATCCACAGCCAGGAGGGAAGAGAAACTTAATAACGAGTCCAGATGGACGAATCTATCTCTGACTCGCGAAACTGTTACGTAAATTTAGTTTCTCGGCGTGATTACCGCACAACAGGCTTCGCTGGTGACTAGCAAGCTCCTTCGGCTCTGTGAAAGCAGTAACGGAAAAGGGTGTTTCAGCTCGCCTGCGTGTGCAGCAAGCCGTAGCCAAAGTGTGGAGAGGGGGGGGGGGGGGGGAGTCTAGGGTGTCCGCCCCCCGGCTCCCCACCTAAATTAAATGAAATTACACACGACCCAGTTGGCTTGTGGTAAAATTGGAAGCTATTTTGATTTTCAGTCATACAACGAAAGAGGGATACGCACTACCGATGGTCATTAAGGCCAACGATAGAATTAAACTAGCTATACATCCACAGTTCTATCGGCTATCGCCCACTCTTTTTTTTTAGTCAAGACCAGTTGTTGGTCTTGTTGAACTCGGTTGTTGTGTTGTTAATCAGTTCACTTCCTACTTGGAGTTGAATTTAATGTTAAGTGCTACCGTTTATTGTTTTTTTTGCTGTGTGCTTGCTATAGTTTCTAATTATGGATAAGTTCGTAACAAGAAAGAAGATGAAAATCGATTTTTATTCATCCGCTTGCGTTATGACAAGTTAAAAATATGTACGCACACTATAATAGCTTAATTATCTATCTATAACAGTTTAATGTTTGCATTGGATTCGTTGTTTGGAGGCTGGTAGAACTTTGGAGTTGCAATATTTCAGTATTTCATAAGGTAGCGGCGCGGTAAATATCATTACAAATAACATTAAATTAAAATCGTTGCGCAAAAACACACTTGGATATATCTGCGTCGCCCATAAATCGCGTTGATCAAGAAAACCGTGGCTCAAACGGCGATGGTTGCATTTATTTAAAAAAATTTGCTCAATATTCTATCATTAGTAGCTCAAATGACAAAATATCCCCCAATCTGATTATCTTGGAGGTATTCAATTGCAAAAACCAGTCCCGATACGGAAAGGATTGTTGTAGAGTGGCAAGGGTACAGGATAAAAACATATTCTACAGTTCATTCATTACTAAAAAAAAATTTTCTGCGGGCTGCTTGAATTCGTCCGAGCAGACTGCGCTCTGCATCCCTCCCTCCCCATTTCACCCAGAATCTTTTTACGCTCTTGTAAAAATCCAGCAACTCCATGCACAGTTAAATCTTACAATACGCATACATTCATGCACTATCAAATGACTAAACATGCACAATTAATGGAAAAACTTCAGAATTCAGTCTTTTGTTGTGATGCATTTTTAAACAATTTACAACAACCAGCTTTTACAAATTCTCCACCGACTTCTGATAGCTGTGTGTGTTGGGCAGCTAAGCCAGCAATCTCTGGATTCGGGAGGTTTGGTGGTTTGGATCCATCCGCCAGCATGCCTGAAACGGATTTCTGTGGTTCCTCATGGGAAAATGCCAGGATTGATCCCTTGCTATAGCCCACAGCCAATTCCTTCCGAATACCTTTCTCTCCTGTAAGATTCCACTTCCCTCGGAGATACAACCCCTCCAGCATAAATGAAAAGATCTGCATCAAAGGCGATCCGAGCACCTCTCTGCAGACTCCCAGCACTAAAAATAAATAATAATCCGAATTCTCCTCTTTTATGCTCACGCATTTGTCTGCCGGTACAGCCTTGAATGCTGAAAATGGTCTTTCTTTACACTGCAACAAGTGAGAGATGCATAGTTCAGTGAGGAAATTTCGGGAAAGTGTAAAGTTGAATAATTTCGATTCCTTTGCACTTTCGCCTCCAAACACTGTTCTTGCTTCACTGTTGAACGGAGATCACTTTATTCCAGAAGCCCTGTCGGTAATAATCACGGTGTCCCAAACAATTTGCGCTCGTCCGTTGCTGATCATTTCCTCCGCTCGAATCCGGGCTGAAAGAAGAAGACCATGACTTTATAGGGTGGAGGATTGGAGCATCACTGCTGCTCAGTGGTTTGCTAGAATACAGCACTCCGAAGTAAGGAGATTATACCTCGGCTTGGTGAAAACTCCGATATCATTGTCAAATAAAAGGATTTCTCGTTTTATAATTTTAAGAATAAATGAAAACCACGAGTCTTTTTGAAGTACGCTTTGACAAATCGCCCCTCCCCTCTGACGTCCTTGTGGGCAGTCGACTATCACGTGCTCGCCGTAGTTGTGTAGGTGTTGTCCTACCTGAGCGAACCGTTGGGAACGCGACGCAGCGCGGCGACCGCACGAAAATATCAAAAGAGTCGCGCGAACCTGAGTTGTCATACGTGAGCACACATGTGCGGGGCATCGTGCGACGTGCGATGTGACGAAGCGGACGTGATCAGATGTTTTGATAGTTTCGCGTCACGTGGACGCAGGTTGTGGTTTGTGTTTCAAGTTACAACGTCTGAAATTTTCATCATTGCTGTTCAAGAACGTTAAGTACATCTATGCCTATTAACCACTATGAAGTGCATGGCAGAATATACGTCTCATTGTGCCAGTCATTGCTCACATATTTTGTACAAGGTAGTTTTTCTGCTGACTCCACATATTATCCAACCACACGCAGGCCAAACAAAGGAGACACTAATTTCATATTAAATTGTTTTTGATTGTTCTCTGTCCTGGGCACGCAGGTTATTCAAAAGTATATTAGTTATTCTAGAAGACAAGTAACGAATCTATCGTCGTGTCATTACAGTAGAAGTGGACACGTGAATGTAAATCATGGCCGTACAGAGCAACTGATCAGTCTTTGTTTACTGGGAATGCTTACACGGTGTGCTGTATTGTACTACAGGACGCGTGAATTCTGGAGATGATGGCAGGTACTTGACATCACAGGTTAAAAGAAACAAGAACATCAGACGTCACCATTTCAATAACGTTGCAGGAGAGATTAGCTGACAAGCTAATGTCATTAGATGTAGCTATAAAGCAGTCTAAAGGTAGTAAATAAACGAACGGTCTCAGTGAAAACTGAAATCATTAAAGCATGTAGCTACTTAGTGATTACATTTTGTGGCATAACAACAAACAGGTTTCAACTAAAGCTGAGTAACCCACTTAGAACACTGTCAATATTACCGTATGCACTGGCACAGTATTCTTCTTGAACGAGATATTAAATTTAAAAAGTTAATCGCCCCAGCCAAAAAAACTACAGTTACTTCCATATCTCGAGAAATAGAAAAGTTTAAAGTATGAATCGTTGGCAAAACACTCACCTCTTCACGTGCTATCATTTTCAGAAGACATAGTTTCGATATCTTGAACCGTTTATGAAATACGACTGGTGTTACGACCACATGATTCACATTGCACACCGACAGATCTGGGCGCGCTATGCTCCCATACATATAAAAACCAATATATCTCACGAATGACGATAGATATCGCACTGCTCTCAGCTTTAAATACAATTTCTGTATATTAGCCACATTACATATACAGTAACGTATGACCTAAAGTGGACCATATGCAAAGTCTTTTTTATCTCTGCAAACTCTTAAAATTTCGTGCAGTGATGTACTCAATTTAATGGATCACAGTAGCTAAGACGAATTAAAAAAAAAAAGAAATTCACTCATTTATGTGAGAGAATCAATCGGATTATAAGTATTTTATAGTATGCATCACGTCCACTCAAGCACTTCGCCAGTGGCTGCGCTGTACACGTGGAACAGAGTAACCGCGCTGCACTACTTTGCGTTGGATCGCGAGATTGTTATTGCAAGGGCTTCTTCCTTGTTTGCGACAACTGTCACATCTCAAACGTTGCTTGTTTTGATATAGGAAAAGAAGGGATATCTAACACTGTTGTTAGGTTTTCTAATCTGGTTGATAAAATTATGCCACGCTGGAATTGCAAATTGGTTCGTAGTTCGTCAAAGAGGAAGTGAACCAAAAGAGCGTCGAGTCTGGAGCTACGATATGCAGAAAATCAGCAATTCGTTACGCAGTGATACGTTTTTAGGGACTAAATTCATACGTTTTTCCATTCTGTTTCCATATGTTTATTTTTCTTGAAATAAATTGTTAATCGTACATACTACTTCTCCATGACCTAGGTACTAGTACCACAATTTCCTATAGTGAGTACTTTAAAATAAACACAATGGTTTGCACATCTGTATAATCCAGAGGTAATGTCTCAGATTGTCTACAAATCTTATCTTCACCTGAAATTGCTCGAAATGCGCATACGTTCATCTGATTAACAAACAGTATACTCTCAACACTACTGAATGTATCTAGCACTTTCGCACAAACATATATTAGCCCAACGTTATTAACTCCTTATTACCTTTTGTATTAATGTTTTCAAAATATAAAACGACTCTTTATGGTAAGATAATTGAAATTGGACATATGTGGTACTTACCTGTGAAAAGTGTCTTTTCCTCCTTTGGCGTATTTCGGTCTGAACCCTGGAAACAACAATTATTCGCCATTGGTGTGAATTATGAATAAATGTGTAAAAGCAGGGCAAGTAAGTGTAATATGACGGTTTCAGTCTTAGTTCAAAGGGTAAACAAACAGTGTAATACGTAAGTCGTATGAGACTTTCGGTTGGATGTCGGCGATATGCGCAGTGCTGTACGCACCCTCCATAGTCATTCCTGTTTTATGGCTGCTATAAAAGATAAGAGCGTCGAAGAGTGTGGCGATCAAAGGAAAGCATGGGTCTTGGATTTTATGAGGCGTTAATGTTGAAGCTATGATAACAGCGTGGAGCTGTCTGTTAAGCAGTGGTGTTATTTTAGCTTGCGAATGGAAGCAAAGATAGTTCTAAATTTATTACGTCTCCTTGTCCTCTCTTTTATTTCTAATTGCAGTTGCTGGAATGAAAGTGATGTGCAATTAAGAATACTTGTCTATTGGAAACCACACTATGACTATAAATACAAGATAAATTGCAGAAAAAAGGAAGTGCTTTACTGAATACCGATTTCCTTTCTGTCTACAGTTCAATCATTTAGAAATCTTCCGCTCTATTTTCGTATTGGAGTTGCAAGCGTTGCGAAAATCGCAAGAGATAACTGAAGTTACAAAGGAAGATCGTTAAATTGTCAAAAACCAAAATTCCAGCTTTTTTTGTTCCAGTAACATAACGAATGACTACTACAATGCTTTGATTTTTCCCTACTGTTTATAAAATATAGTTGAAAGATGCATTTCTCATCTTTGCCCTTCTCTTTCTGATTATGATGTTCAGTAACTGCAGACACTTGTAATAAGCTTCTACTGTTTTACAATGATTGGTTAATGCTAATTTTAAACGTATTAACATTAATGTTGATGGTTACGGAAACGAAACAGTGATGGTGTGAAATTTCAATTGAGCCGTTTAGGACACCCCTAAGATGGAGTAAGTCCAATCCTGCTGACCTACAAGTAAGGGAAGCTCCTCATAAGATCGTGCAAATGTAAGAGAGACAATGCTGCGCAGCAGAAAACGCCTTACTACATAAAAATCACCAGAGGTAGCCCCGTTGAGCACCAAAGTACGGGTACCACACCTCACACTGTTAAACTGATGAAGGGGTTCGTCTAACCATGAAAGGAAAATGGCGGTCACTTTAACAATTTGGTTTATTACCATAAAACACCAAATAAATGATTTTCCCACATAATCCAACACATAACAGTTAACAATGGACAATGGACAATCAAGTACAGCGTTGGCACGGATGGGTGGACACATAACGCTTAAAATGAAATAGATCACGGATATGGTCAATGAGTGGAAAAATGATTAGTGATTTGAAGAAAGAATTCCAGAAAAGTACGAATACCAACAGATTCGTCAGATTGCTTGATGGTAGTAACAAGCTGGCTGTGAACGTTAAAAATGAGCCATTAACCCCTGATGTAAATCAGCTAGCTCTGCGTCCATCCCCACTCGATGACTGCATCGCCGGCTGAAGCTCGCCACTCTTGAATGGTGCAACTGTGGTAGACACCAGCAGTAAACATCCCTCTGCAGTGACTTGGACCAAGTGTTCTCTTCGGCCTCCTGGCAGCAAGTCCTTTCTCTCCAATCTCCATGAAGCAAGTCTCTTTCAGACTTCACTCTCCAAACATCAGCTGCATCGACTAGAGCAGGAATCTCGCCATCCAACTGCGGAAGACATTGCATGCTCCGACCAATAACAATTTTAGAAACAAGTTTAACAAAGTCCTACTCCCATGGAATTCAAAGTCTACCCTCATGGAATTTTTCACTATTAACCAGTAATGGTGTGGCGTGGGCAGGAAGGCGGAAAATTTCTCCCACTACATGATAGGTTACCAACACTGGCCAACCAAAAGGCTTGCAACTAGACACACGCAGGAACGCGTCTTCTCCTGAAATAATTATTGTGAGACAGTCACAGTGTCTGTTACTTGGATTTAAACGAACATTCCTTCGTGCAGTGACCACGAACAATGGCGTAAGTATAGAAATGGGGATTAGTGATCGTGATGTCATCATAGCAACTATGGTTACGAAAGTTAATGAATCAGTCAAGAAGTCTAGCAGCGTGTTTCTGCCAGAAACAGCAGACGAGCAGTTGTTTGCATCTCGCTTAGACAATGAACTGACATCACTAACTTCGAGTATGACGCACAGAAAGCAGTTATGGGCAAAGTTTAAACGGATTGAAAATCGTTCTCTGGACAAGTATGTGCCTTAGTAAGTGGATTAAAGGCAGGAAAGACCGACCGTGGTTTAACAAAAAGGAAGCAAACGCTACTGCACTCTTGTTTCAAAAGAGAACTCGCAAATGACGACAGGCAAAGCTTAGTAGAGATTCGTGCGTCTGTGAAAAGATCGCGCGAAACTTACAACATCTACACTGTCGAACCTTAGCAAAAGATCTGAACAAAAACCTGACGAAGTTCTGGTCCAATGCAAAATGGTTAAGCGGGTCTAAGGCTTTCATCCAGTCACTCCTTGACCAGTCTGGTGCATCAGCAGAAAACAGTGAAACGAAAGCCGAGGTTTTGAATTTCGCATTTAAGAAATCGTTCACGCAAGAGAATCGTATAAACATACCATCGTTTGGCCATCGCACAGTCCCGCAAGGACGGCACAGTAATAAACTTCCCTAATGTATGCCTCAAATGGCTCTGAGCACTATGGGACTAAACATCTGAGGTCATTAGTCCCTTAGAACTTAGAACTACTTAAACCTAACTAACCAAAGGACATCACACACAACCATGCCCAAGGCAGGATTCGAACCTGCGACCGTAGCGGTCGCGCGGTTCCAGACTGTGGCGCCTAGAACCGCTTGGACACATCGGCCGGCCTCCCTGATGTACAGAAAGAACATAAAGAGTTGGAAACAAATAAGTCGCCAGGTGCGGATGGAATGCAGATGGAATTCGATTTTACAAAGAGTACTCTACGGCATCGGCCCCTTACTTAGCTTGCATTTAAGCTGAATCTCTCGCGCAGGACAAAGTCCCAAGCGATTGGAAAAGAGCGCAGGTGACTCCTGAAAATAAGAAGTGTAAAAGAACGGACTCACACAATTAAAGACCAGTACCTTAACATCGGTTTGCTGCGGAATTGTGGAATATATTCTGGGTAGGAATATAATAAATGTTCTAGAGACCGAAAAGCTTATGCCTAAGAACCAGCACTGTCGTACACAGCAACGGTCGTGTGTATATAAGCTTGTGCATTTCTCACATCATATATAGCGAAGAATGGATGAAGGGCAGTAGGCAGACGGCATATTTCTAGATTTCCGAAAAACATTTGACACGGTTCCCCACAGCAGACTGTTAACGAAGGTACGAGCATATGGAATAGGTTCACAAGTACTGTGTGGCTCGAAGATTTCTTAAGTAGTGGAACACCGTATGTTGTCCTCGACGGTAAGTGCTCATAAGAGAAAATTGTACCGTCAGGAGTGCCCAAGGGGAGTGTACAGGACCGCTATTTTTTCTATATACATAAATGATGTGGTGGACAGGGCTGGCAGCTATCTCTTGTTATTTGCTGATGACGCTGTTGTGTACAGGAAGGTGTCGAAGTTGAGTGACTGTAGGAGGATACAAGATGAGTTCAACAAATTTCTAGTTGGTGTGATGAATGGAACGGGATCTAAATGTAGAAAAATTTGATTTAATGCAGATGAATGGGAACAACAATCCTGTAATATTCGGATACAACATTAGTAGTGTCCTGCCTGACAGAATTACCTCGTCTAAATACCTGGGCGTAACGCTACAAAGCAGACTGTTAACGAAGGTACGGACATACGGAATAGGCTCCCAGATATGTGTCTGCCTCGAAGACATCTTCAGTAATAGAACCCAGTATGTTGCCTTCGACGGCGAGTGTTCATCGGAGACAGGGGTAACATCAGGGCTGCCCCAGGGGAGTATGATAGCAACGTTGCACAAACGGTCTGGCAGACAGGATGGGCAGTAATCTGCGGTTGTTCACTGATGATGTACAGAAAGATGCCGAAGACAAGTGACTGTAGGTTGATACAAGATGACCTAGACAAAATTTCTAGTTGGTGTGATGAATGGCAGCTGGCTCTTAATGTAGAAACATGTAAGTTAATGCGGATGAGTAGGAAAACGAAACCCGTAATGTTCAGATACAGCATTAGTAGCGTCCTGTTTGGCACAGTCCCGTCGTTTAAATACCTGGGCGTAATGTTGCGACGCGATATGAAATGGACCGAGCATCTGAGGACTGTGGTAGGGAAGACAAATGGTCGACTTCGGTTTCCTGGGAGAATTTTAGGAAAGTGTGGTTCACCTGTGAAGGAGACCGCATATACATTACTGACCATTAAAATTGCTATACCAAGAAGAAATGCAGATGATAAACGGGTATTCATTGGACAAATATATTATACTAGAACTGACATGTGATTACATTTTCACGCATTCACGCAATTTGGGTGCATAGATCCTGAGAAATCAGTACCCAGAACAACCACCTCTGGCCGTAATAACGGCCTTGATACGCCTGGCCATTGAGTCAAATAGAGCTTGGATGGCGTGTACAGCTACAGCTGCCCATGCAGCTTCAACACGATACCACAGTTCATTAGAGTAGTGACTGGCGTATTGTGACCAGCCAGTTGCTCGGCCACCATTGACCAGACGTTTTCAATTATTGAGAGATTTGGAGAATGTGCTGGCCAGGGCAGAAGTCGAACATTTCCTGTATCCAGAAAGGCCCGTACAGGACCTGCAACATGCGGCCGTGCATTATCCTGCTGAAATGTAGGGTTTCGCATGGAACGAATGAAGGGCAGAGCCACGGGTCGTAACACATCTGAAATGTAACGTCCACTGATCAAAGTGCCCTCAATGCGAACAAGAGGTGACCGAGGCGTGTAACCAATGGCACCCCATACCATCACGCCGGGTGATACGCCAGTATGGCGATGGCGAATACACGCTTCTAATGTGCGTTCACCGCGATGTCGCCGAACACGGATGCGACCACCATGATGCTGTAAACAGAACCTGGATTCATCCGAAAAAATGACGTTTTGCCATTCGAGCACCCAGCTTCGTCGTTGAGTACACCATCGCAGGCGCTCCTGTGATGCAACGTCAAGGGTAACCACAGCCATGGTCTCCGAGCTGATAGTCCATGCTGCTGGAAACGTCGTCGAACTGTTCGTGCAGATGGTTGTTGTCTTGCAAACGTCCCCATCTGTTGACTCAGCGATCGAGACGTGGCTGCACGATCCGTTACAGCCATACGGATACGATGCCGGTCATCTCGTCCGCTAGTGATACGAGGCCGTTGGGATCCAGCACGGCGTTCCGTATTACGCTCCTGAACCCACCGATTCCATATTCTGCTAATAGTCATTGGATCTCGACCAACGCGAGCAGCAATGTCGCGATACGATAAACCGCAATCGCGATAGGCTACAATCCGATCTTTATCAAAGTCGGAAACGTGATGGTACGCATTTCTCATCCTTACACGGGGCATCACAACAACGTTTAACCAAGCAACGCCGGTCAACTGCTGTTTGTGTATGAGAAATCGGTTGGAAACTAACCTCATGTCAGCACGTTGTAGGTGTCGCCACCGGCGCCAACCTTGTGTGAATGCTCTGAAAAGCTAATCATTTGCATACCACAGCATCTTATTCCTGTCGGTTAAATTCCGCGTCTGTAGCACGTCATCTTCGTGGTGTAGCAATTTTAATGGCCAGTAGTGTAGGATGCTGGTGCGACCTATTCCTGAATACTGCTCGAGTGTTTGGGATCCGCAACAGGTCGGATTGAAAGGAGACATCGAAGCAATTCGGAGGTGAGCTGCTAGATTTGTTACCGGTAGGTTCGATCAGCATGCAAGTGTTACGGATATGCTTCGAGAGCTCAAGTGGGAATCCCCGGAGAGAATAAGATATTCTCTTCGAAGAATTCTACTGAGAAAGTTTAGAGAACCGGAATCTGAAATCTGAAGCTGTCTGTAGAACGATCCTACTGCCGCCAGTGGCAATGCGGGCGGCTCAGCAAAGGTGGGGAGGGGGGGGGGGGTGGCGGCGCGCCCCGCACACACCTCATATGTATGCAGCACTGATACCACATGGAACACATGTGAGGTACTAATAATACTAACACATGAAACGCATCTGGAGATAATCTATGTAAATCTCTGCAAGTATGGAATTATTAGCCTCTTAAGATATATTTCTGTGCTGTGTACTGTAGCAACTTAGGCCTAGGCGGCCTTGCTGTGGAGGTAGCATTGTCGTGAAGTGACGGAAGTTATCTGTATTGCAACGAATATTGTGTAGAATACGGAATAAATTTCTTTTCTGAGGAAGAATATTGGAAACTCGTTGGATAACACGCGTTACATTCAATCGAGGCTATGTTAAGAAAAACTTTTGTTTCTGCAAAAAAAGTAAATGTAACGGTCCAATCTCACATGTGTTCGTGGCTTCAATGCCGACAGCTGCGATACGGATGCGGACAAAAACATCAACGTAATCCGAATTTCTCTTCTGAACTTTAATCCAGCTGATGCACGAACATTTTATGTATATAGCAATTTATAATACATCCTTTTTTGAGAAAATATGACTATTGTATGAAGACTGAATTAAGAAATTAGTCCTGCATCATAGATAATTGGCTCAAGTTCAGTCGGGTTTCTTTTTATTTGAATTGTACGTAAATAATAACTAGAAATTGAAACAAAACTAGTGATACACATCTTCGATGAGGTATGAAACATTGGAAAGATACCAGAAGAACATAAAGTGACAAAGATGATTAACACCGTAGAAACAAATTTCGAGGCTAATGCGAGCAATGGCTCATCAGCCGGGGGCCTGCAGATAGCACCAGCTGGGATAAGAGTAGTGGGGAGGCATCGGGCCACAGTTACCAGATGCAAAGTTTTAGCCGTTGTCCACGTGTTTATCTTTTGTGTTCTAAAACTCGTTTCGGGATTCTGCTTGGATAATATGTAAGTGATACAGTAGGTATCCGAATAGTACTGATTCACCTCACTCTTTACTCACGCCAATTATTACTAGGTGTCGTCATATCGGTTCTGGTGTGTTCTTGCATTCCTCCCACGTTTGAACTTATTATTACAGTCAGCTACAGGTGACCTGTTGTTTAACCTTGAATCCAAGTCATCGCGCTATTTGGCATTTTTCATACCATGTCATTGCTGCAAACGAAACAAGCAGCCAGAGGCAGAAAAAACCATACGAGCTCCTGAGTACTCAACCCCAAGTAGACAGGTCCGTGGTCTGAACACCGAGCCATACCTTTAAAGTACAAGCGTCTTGCAATAATTTAGAGTAGGTCATAAAAACAGTCGCTCAAACAGTGCATTTTGTTTGTTATAGACCATTTCAGTGTGTTCTTCTGTTAGATTAAACAGATATTTGCGAATGAAATGTACCTATTGTACGCAAATCTATTTATTCAGTTTGTGTGATAAATGGTACAGAGCAAAGTAATAGATAGTATGAAAACAATTGTCAGTATTATTGGGGAAAATCAGAAAACTAATCTCTTATGTGGACACATCCAGACTCTTTATTTAAAATTTCTCCCCACACAATAGACTCCGATGACAACTAATTATTGGCAAAAATTATTTACCGTCTCACAAGTTATGTGCATGAAACTTGCGACTGTCTTTTCATTAGTACTTCGCCAAGAACGAACTATTAAAACATAACCTAGACCATAGCTGTGTTAACTCTGCGTGTTACCGTGGACGTAGTATGTTTGTGATCAGTATCATAAGGCATTTTCATGGTGCGTGGGAGGGGGCGGAGAGGGGGGGGGGGGGGAAGAGGGTGTGGGAAGACTGTCAAGCCATCACAACTGAGCGGAGACTTGACCGTTCTGTTCATACGAACCTGAGGAACATAAACCATAATCAGAGTAACGAGAGTGTAATTCACAATTCATGAATTTAGAAGTTCCTTACCATCCATGGTTTCATACGTACTAAGATTATCGTCATTAGGCAACAGCCATGATTGTAGACTAAGTCACAGTCCCACGGAACCGAACAATCGAGAGGGTAAGGTAATGACGATAATACATACAAAATATGTCAGGCCTAATTTCACTTTTAATAATTACTAGCTGGCCGCTGTGACCGAACGGTTCTAGGAGATTCAGTCTGGAACCACGCTGTGTTCGAATCCTGCCTCGGGCGTGGATGTGTGTGATGTCCTTCGGCTTCTAGTTCTAAGTCTAGGGGACTAATGACCACAGATGTTAAGTCCCATAGTGCTTAGAGCCATTTGAACCAATAATTATTACATAATATAATACGACATAACTGCCGGCCGAGGTGGTCGAGCGGTTCTAGGCGCTTCAGTCCGGAACCGCGGGACTGCTACGGTCGCAGGTTCGAATCCTGCCTCGGGCATGGATGTGTGTGATGTCCTTAGGTTAGTTAGGTTTAAATAATTCTAAGTTCTAGGGGACTGATGACCTCAGATGTTAAGTCCCAAAGTGCTCAGAGCCATTTGAACGACATAACCCACAACTGAGGGCACAAATGTACTGAAACGTTTCGGCAATAAAAAACCTAGCTGCTTCCATAATAGGCGAAACCGAATTCCCAGAACGTACTAAGAATGTTTGAAAGTTCGTATAGAAGTTCGCGGAAGAAACCTCATCATCGTTATGCTGATTACATACATTTGATAAAAAAAATGCATGTTTGGTGTCCAGGCTAGCTTGACAGACAGCTGGATAGTAACGAACCTCTTGCTTTTCATAACGGAATACTCACCCAGTAGTTACAGGAGGCAACAACTCATTATGTACAGAAGCCCACCTTCTCTATCCTTCTCAATGAACGACTTTTATCTACGGTTCCAATGTATCTCTTTTTATAATCGTGTTTACTTCGGCATCTCTCGCTTTGCGGTAGCAGGTGGTTCGTTCTAGAGTGCAGTTCACCTCCAGATCTGCGCATGCGTACTGCCTCCCAGCTGAGCGTCCCAGTGTCAAGGCCGCCGGACAGCTGCTGGCAGCCCTAGGAGGGGGAAAGAGTAGGGGAGGCAGTGCGCCCGACCTTGCGCAGGGGTGGCACCGACAGGAGGGGTGACGTCGCAATAGCGTGGGCGCCCCGCCCGTGACGTCATAGTGCCCTCCCTCATGAGTGACGTCACTCTCGCAGTCTGACGTCAAATACTGCAGTGTGACGTCACAGCCGCATCGTGTAGGGGCTGGCGGGGAGGCGCACCCAGCACCCTCGCCCCTACCGGCCGCGCTACCCCGCCGACGGCAGAGAACCTAGCGGCCGAGACACGAGACGGGAGTCGCGCCTGCGCTCTCTGTGTATCGCGCCCGCCTACGGATCTAGGGGGTCGTCATCGCGAAAACTCGCTTATGAAAACAGTTATTCAGCAGTCTTTAATTAACAGTTTTCTATTGCATTGACCCTAAGACGAGAAAATTAAAAAGTATCACAGTCTCATCACAAACATCGGAATGTTGTTCATTAAATTTATTGAAAATTCATTTTCGTTCGTAGACTTTTTTTTTTATTCTGGAACATATTCATTATTAGCGATTATCCAATTTCGGCCCAGTTCTTTGGTCACATAATACGATATCGTTGTATCGTAATTCCATGCTTTGTTCCAGTGTACTGTACTTTGAAAATCATCATTAGACGCCCTGGTACTGAACAGTGGGAGAGTTTTTATACGACACAGAAGGAAACCAGTTACACAAACTCTAGGCTGTTAGCAATCCCCTGATGCTGCTGCTTTATTCTTTCCTTTTTTTCCTTTCAGCTGAAATAATTTCGCTGATAAGCGCGCATCTAATTATATCCGATTCTAATGGATTCTGCTGGAGTGATGAATCGTAAAATGTGTATGACTTGTATCAGTTCAGCGCATGATGCTATACTCACTAGTAAGTCCCAACCATTCTATCCGAGTTTTACGTGAAAGGAAATGTTCCACTTCAGGTACCAAGGTCTTACTATCAACAACTTCCGACACACAAACAGGTACGTGTCTGAATTTTTTGTCGAATCATTAGAGCAGAAAAAAAATACACGGTTCATTGGAATGCAAATCTAAACAACAGTTGCTGAAGCAATGCGCAGTGTTTACTTGGTTTCACTTTGTTGATGTATTTTAGTCATGCAAATTCTGCCGCAGCTTGCGTGACTTGGCTTCTTCTTGTTTGGATATATTTGACCTCAAGATGTGATACCAAGTAAAATACTTCTGCCAGCCTCAATGCTGTGAATTTGTAACATGAAAACAGGAATCTGCCGCAGCAGCTGGTCGTATTGGCCCTATAACAGCAGACACACTCACGTGACAGATACACGGACTATGGGACTGAAAGCCTAGCAACACCTAATGCTGTTCCTTCCAAAGACGTTACCTATGTAATTATCAGCGTATATCAACTTATCTTTGCAGCGTTGCAGAGTTCAAACTGAAGACTTATCTAGCCATTAAGTTATGGTCGACTGCAATTGGGATTTAATTGAATTCATTCCGACAGTTACAGCCTATATCCCAGACGACTCTATGTTAATTCTTTTAACAAAGGCAGAGCTTACTGTTAGTGGGGTACATCTCAGTAGGGAATACGAGGGCTATTCGGTAAGTGAGGTCCGATCGGGCGCGTAGTGGAAACCACAGTGAAAGTCCAATGACGTTTTGGATAGATGTGTTGGATAGTGTCTCTGGTATGCCCGTTCGATGGCGTCACGTCGCTCTTTTCGGTACAGGGAGTACAGTGAGCACATAAAGATCCCTGGAAAGTAGTGTCTCCCGCAGGTGAGAGGACCTGGAGAGAGATTTCGCCTAATGTCATGTAGCCCACATAACGTAACTGTCATTCGTTTCCTTCTTCGTGACAATTCTGGGCAGCACGCTTCTGGGGCCAGGAAGACGCTCCTGCAGTGTTTTCCATGGGACGTCTTTGATCGCCCCCCATCCAGTCCGGACGTAGCTCCCTCTGACGTTCATCTCTGCTCTCATGAGGCGCTGGATGTGAGGACAGCATTTTGGCACAGACAACGAGCTGCAGACCAGCGCAGAGAATTGGCGGAGAGCACAGGCGGCTGAAAGTTGGTACTGAAAGTTGGTACAACACTACGTCAAATGTCCAAGTCGGAGCGGTGACTACGTAGAGAAGTAGCTGGAAGGTGTAGCTAACTGTTGAAAATAAAACATTTCTGATCTGCACATTTGCGACCGATCGGACCTTACTTTCCAAATAGCACTCGTAGTTTGGAAGGGAATTTCCAAATCTGACATTTGCCTCAGAAGCATTGAAAACCTTCCGAAAGCTACAGCGTGCGAACTGTTTTTTTAATTTAATTTTGGTATAATATGTCCCAGCCAGAAAAGACTGAAAGCCTGGTTTCAAGCGATGTGATCGATTGCAATTGTTGTTCCACAACGACATATCAAACAAGGGGGGAGGGGAAGAGGGAGGGGGCGCACTTTCCCCTGCGGGGGCAGGAGAGATACTATTTGTGCTACCCCGTCCCTCTCCCACCCGCCCACATTCACCTAGAGATGTACGTAACCTACAGGCAGATCCAGCGATGCAAATTATTGTGTATGTCAGTTAACTAGTGGAACATCTGCTGGCCCATTCGCAGTAAACGAGAACGTCTTTAGTGGTACGTATCAGTTCCCTTAGGTTCCTTCACTAAACAGGAAAAACACTGACAG
The DNA here is from genome assembly GCF_023864275.1 of Schistocerca cancellata. Classification (NCBI taxonomy): domain Eukaryota; kingdom Metazoa; phylum Arthropoda; class Insecta; order Orthoptera; family Acrididae; genus Schistocerca; species Schistocerca cancellata. The sequence goes on along the minus strand of NC_064631.1, from coordinate 596,402,620 downwards.
GCCATGAAACGATCACTGGAAATCTCGTGACAGTTTTCGATGAGGGAAAGAACGATCTGCCAGAACTGAAAACGTGACTGAAGCCCCGCAACACTTGACTGATGCCAGTTATACAAAACGGAATTCTGGAAATTATGGGTTTCATGAGACTTTGAGCAGCAAATGAGAAATTCTCCCTTTTGTGGTTACGGCATATTCAAAGAGCGGACGTGGACTGCCGGGAGCTGTTCACTCTTTGTGTAAGCTGCGTCGATCGTGAAATGCTCAAACTAAAATAACTACAGGGTTATTACAAATGATTGAAGCGATTTCACAGCTCTACAATAACTTGAATGAGATTTTCACTCTGCAGCGGAGTGTGCGCTGATATGAAACTTCCTGGCAGATTAAAACTGTGTGCCCGACCGAGACTCGAACTCGGGACCTTTGCCTTTCGCGGACTTGCCCGCGAAAGGCAAAGGTCCCGAGTTCGAGTCTCGGTCGGGCACACAGTTTTAATCTGCCAGGAAGTTTCTACAATAACTTTATTATTTGAGATATTTTCACAATGCTTTGCACACACATACAAAAACTCAAAAAGTTTTTTTAGGCATTCACAAATGTTCGATATGTGCCCCTTTAGTGATTCGGCAGACATCAAGCCGATAATCAAGTTCCTCCCACACTCGGCGCAGCATGTCCCCATCAATGAGTTCGAAAGCATCGTTGATGCGAGCTCGCAGTTCTGGCACGTTTCTTGGTAGAGGAGGTATAAACACTGAATCTTTCACATAACCCCACAGAAACAAATCACATGGGGCTAAGTCGGGAGAGCGTGGAGGCCATGACATGAATTGCTGATTATGATCTCCACTACGACCGATCCATCGGTTTTCCAATCTCCTGTTTAAGAAATGCCGAACATCATGATGGAAGTGCGGTGGAGCACCATCCTGTTGAAAGATGAAGTCGGCGCTGTCGGTCTCCAGTTGTGGCATGAGCCAATTTTCCAGCATGTCCAGATACACGTGTCCTGTAACGTTATTTTCGCAGAAGAAAAAGGGGCCGTAAACTTTAAACCGTGAGATTGCACAAAACACGTTAACTTTTGGTGAATTGCGAATTTGCTGCACGAATGCGTGAGGATTCTATACCGCCCAGATTCGCACATTGTGTCTGTTCACTTCACCATTAAGAAAAAATGTTGCCAGGGCTTGTAGCAATTGTAAACGGTAAGGCTTCTGCTTTAGCCTTTTCCGTAAGATTTTCCAAACCGTCGGCTGTGGTACGTTTAGCTCCCTGCTTGCTTTATTCGTCGACTTCCGCGGGCTACGCGTGAAACTTGCTCGCACGCGTTCAACCGTTTCTTCGCTCACTGCAGGCCGACCCGTTGATTTCCCCTTACAGAGGCATCCAGAAGCTTTAAACTGCGCATACCATCGCCGAATGGAGTTAGCAGTTGGTGGATCTTTGTTGAACTTCGTCCTGAAGTGTCGTTGCACTGTTATGACTGACTGATGTGAGTGCATTTCAAGCACGACATACGCTTTCTCGGCTCCTGTCGCCATTTAGTTTCACTGCGCTCTCGAGCACTCTGGCGGCAGAAACCTGAAGTGCGGCTTCAGCCGAACAAAACTTTATAAGTTTTTCTACGTATCTGTAGTGTGCCGTGACCATATGTCAATGAATGGAGCTACAGTGAATTTATGAAATCGCTTCAATCAATTGTAATAGCCCGGTATTTCTGGTTTTATACAATAGACTCGAGTTCAGGGCACAAACGCTGGTAACAGAACATCCTTCTGAAACTCTGAGTTTGTACGCGCCCATTGTTTCGATGGTGCGGTTAACATTTCTGGGCAGAAGAACGTCGTGAAGGAAATTCTTCGTCAAAACCAGCCAAAGAGCTGTAATATCCAGTGCACAAGAGGACGTTTAAAAAGCTGTGATGAATTATGCGACAGCTTAGCAACTGTGAAGTAAGTCTCAAGAATAATTATGGAAACCAGATACATGTAAAAAGTGTATGTAGAGCTTGCGCTACCATTTGCGTCAACAAGGAGAATTAAGTCCGGAAGTTCAGCGGCTAATACCAACGCGGCCGACTCGATGAGCTGTAAGGCTCAAAATGGTTCAAATGGCTCTGAGCACTATGGGACTTAACATCTGTGGTCATCAGTCCCCTAGAACTTAGAACCACTTAAACCTAACTAACCTAAGGACATCACACACATCCATGCCCGAGGCAGGATTCGAACCTGCGACCGTAGCAGCCGCGCGGTTCCGGACTGCGCGCCTAGAATCGCTAGACCACCGCGGCCGGCCAGCTGTAAGGGAAAATGTTTCAAACATTTCAGGGAAAAGTGTGATCAGGTCTAGAAGACAGTGACCTATGTATTGACTGCGCAAAGCCTGAAAAGTCTGAGACTATTTTTTGTGACAGTAGCAGTTGTTTGGACTATGCGAAGAACTGGCCAGATCTCTATAGAATTGAACTTCAATGCAACCGGAGTGAGACTTTCTCTAGATGTTCTAAAAGAAGCTCTTGCGAAACTTAGGAGTGCTAAAGCTTTTAAAATGCTATTAGAGAAAGTGAGAGATTATTTTAAGAACCTAAATCTGAAAGACCCAAGAATCTCACGGCCAAGAAAAATACGAGCGAGATTGAAACACACAATTCCTGAAGAATTGTCTAATGAATGAAGATTTAAGAGAGGTGTGCTTGAAATTCTTGATCTCTTTCTCAATGAGAGTGATCTAGGGCTCAATCAGGAGAATCTAAAGCGACTATCCCATCTTGGAGACATATTTATTACGTTCTCCCAAACATACCCTCCATCTACCAGGCGTTTGAAGGAGCTGCTTGGAATAGACACACACATCAACGTTACCTTTACAGGCTTCATATACAGCTCAAACGCTGCGAACCAGAAGTACTGGTGTACAAATCCTCTATTGGAAGACTGATTATTACTGAACGTGGTATGGTTGAAGAACAGTTTCAGGAATGTATTCGTCTGATCCTTCTGAGTATGACAGTTACAGTATACTCAGCATACAAATAAGGTCATTCAGCGCCTTGCGACGACTTGAAACTTGCCTCAGATCAACAAATGACATCGTTGAGACTCACCCAGCAACTCATGTTCATCAAGATACGGCTGGGAAAATTAATCTTATGGTTGCCACGAAAGAATTTGGTTCCTAGCTACGAACAGGAAAGCTACGCTAGGAATTTGTATGTAACATTTTTGGAGTCTAAAAAGAAACAAAATAACTGCCTTCTTCCTTTTCAACGAAATTACGATTCTCTTTTTTCCGTTATGATGCAATGCACAATATTTCTAAACAGTAAGACAATAATAATAATAAGGGGTCATCAACGGCCGAATATTATTGCGGTCTTCCCCAAATCTCAACTGCTGTTCACAAGTGGACTCAGAGAAAAATAGAACTAATGTGTGCTCAGTTACGTGACGCCTTTTTCAAAAGTAAAGGAACGAAATTGCATCCAAGAAGGAGCCCAATAAAACCGGGCCCACATTTAGGATATTTTGTAGTAATGAACTGTTTCTCTTTTGTGGGGCAGTATAGCACTGACTGCGTAACACCTTCCCACACTATCTACATATTCATTTCCTCAACCGTTTTGCTGGTTGGTGAATATCTGATCGTACAGTGAAGGCTTTCACGACCGGATGCATAGTTACTGATGAGTCTTCCTGGCTGTATGGCCATAGCCGAAGAAACTTTTCGGTTGCTGACTTTTCGTCCAGAGCTGCGCTGTACATCTTCGGATGATGCTGAGTCTTGCCAGCTGACGAATCGGACATCGGAGGGCGACATAAATACTGTGTAAAGTGGGCGTGGTCGACAGTGAAGCTTCATCTCTGACAACGGTTATCTGTGCTGATCACGTGTAAACTTGGCCACGCCCCCTTCACGCACTACTTAAGACGCTCTCTGACGTCCGACTCGTCAGTGGGGCAGAGTCAGAATCGCCAGGAGCACCTCTGAAGATGTCCAGTGACATGGCGAATATTAAAGGTCTTCACGACGTAGGATTCACAAGCACAGGTCAAGCACTGTCAATCTGGGGAGTAAAACACCCGTGGAAATATAGGTTCACAGAGAATTTCCTCGTCACCACTCGCGAAGTCTTGCGATGGTTGAGGCGCAATAATAATGTAGCCCAGGTAAGCAATGTAAAACTGTTTTAATGGAAAAAAAACATAAAACGAAATACTCCTCTTTTTGGGAAAAGTTAGTCACTGCAGTAGTCTGTAAAAGTTCGTGATTAGCGCTGAAGTTACACAAGTCTGAACTTAGGAAAAGGCCGTAATGATGAAACAGTCGAAGTTTAATATCCACTTGGAAGTAGAACAAAATAACATGGTGATGTATATAATGGCCTGGTGCTTCCTGTCTGAAGATTCAAGTGGCATCCTGGAGACATTTTCGCTGGTGGCTCACGAGTCCGATGCGAGAGCCGACTTGACGCCCACAAGCGAGACAAATATGAGTCACTCCAGCAGGGGGGTTCGTCATAAGATCATGTCTGCGCGATCATTTTGCAGCTAAGTTGTTAAGCCATACTTTATAGTGTATCTTGCTTCCATCTGCAGTCAGTTTCCTCCATTTGCTGCGATCGTCAGCGAGTTGCTCCCACTTGTCACGGCCAGTATTAAATGCGCACATATCACGCTTGACGCAATCCCTAAAGCGCAGTGAAGGTCTTCCACGAGATCTCTTTGCTCCTGCTATTTCACTGAGTAATTTTGCGCCTGGACAGATATCCTAAACACCATAGGCGACGTTGAATTGCAGTGATACTCTGTTGTTTCGCTGTTTTCAGAACCATATCATTTGTCACATGATCCTTCCACAATGTTCCCAAGATGCTCCTTAAGCACCGCAGGTGAAAGGCGTTGAGCTTTTGTTCCTGTTTGGCATACGACGTCCAAGTCTCAGCTCCATACAGAGAGTACTCAGCACACATGATTTATACACGAGTATTTTTGTCGACAATGATGTTTGTTGTCCCACGCTCGTGTGAGGAATTTTCCGAAAGTGGTGGCAGCCTTTCCTATTCGTACATTTATCTCGTCATCCAAGGAGAGATCTTCTGTCATTATTGAACTAAGATAGCAGAATTTATCGACTACCTTCAACAAGGAGCCGTCCAGTTTGATGACAGGCAGATCTGTGTTTCCTTGTGCCATGACAACCGTCTTTTTTAAGTTTATAGACATGGAGAAGAGTTTGCATGCAGTACAGAATTTATCCACAAGCTCTTGCCGATCGTCTTGAGTATGCGCTACAAATGCAGCATCGTCAGCAAATAAAAGGCTATTTATAAGCAAGTATTCTCGGAAGCGCTTGGATTTGAATAGAGAAGTGTTGTAGAGCTTCCCATCGGCTCTGGTGTGCAGATGAATGCCCAGGTTAGTTTCACCAAAAGCATCTATGAGGAGCGCTGAGGAAAAAAATATTGAACAAAGCCGGAGTCAATATGCAACCTTGACGAACCCCTCTTTTCATAGCAAACGGGTCAGATGTGATTCCGTCGAAGACCACCACAGCACCTTCCATATCTTCGTGAAAAGCCATGATCGTCTTTAAGAGCTTTGAAGGGCACCTATCTTCAAAAGCACTTCACACATCCTTCTCTGCTAACTATGTCGAAAGCCTTGTTTAGGTCGATAAAGGCAATGAACCGATGAGTTTTCTGCTCGGGGCACTTTTCCTGAAATTGCCGGGGTGTGAAGATCATATCAACTGTAAATCTTTGTGAACGAAACCCACATTGTTCCTCAGGGTATATGCGCTCGGCAAGCTTCTGAAGTCTGCCATCACCACACGGGCAAATGTTTTTACAGGTATACTCAGAAGTGAGACTCCACGGTGACAGTTGCAATCGCCACGATCACCTTTACAATATTGGCATCGCGCATGTCTTGCGGCACAGTACCCTCAGCCCAACATTTCAGTAAGAAGTTGAAAAGCAGACTTTCAGTGGAGATGATGTCTTTGCCAGGGCACTTCCCACATTTAAGCTGTGCAATTGCTCTTTGAAGCTCCTCCATAGTAGGCGTGACATCCAAGTCATGGTAAGGTATCATCTGACGAATTTCATCCATTGCATTTGGACTAATCTTAATGGGATGTGAGTGGAGGCTGGAGTACTGTTCTACCCAACGGTGCAATTGACAATTTTTAACTGTGGTGACTTTTCCATCTATTTCTTTGGAATGGGTCCAGTGGCCCGTTTGATGGCCATTATCAAGTTCCTGGTTGCCTCCGATGCAGAGGCCAAGGCAGTAGCAGCGGGTGCTGGTGGTTGGTGAAGGCAGCGGTGGCTGGTGTGGCATTGTGTGATACGCAGCGAAGGTTCTGATTGAGAATCCAACTGAAGAACTGCGGGTGCATACGACACCGGGCCCAGAGCCCAGTGGAAAATGCCAAGGAGCGCACTAAATACCAAGGCCACATAGAGACACTGCTGACCTAGGCAGCGTGCATGATTGAAGTCGTCAGCTGATGTAACTCCTTGAGGTTAGACCGCTGGTACACCAAGACTTGGAGAAGGATTGCCGGTCTGTAGGGCTTACAGACCGTTCACAGCAGTAACTACACTTCTGGCCATTGCTGCACCATGAAGACGACGTGCTACAGACGCGAAATTTAACCGACAGGAAGAAGATGCTGTGATATGCATATGATTACTTTTTCAGAGCATTCACACAATGTTGGCGCCGGTGGCGTCACCTACAACGTGCTGACATGAGGAAAGTTTCCAACCGATTTATCATACACAAACAGCAGTTGACCGGCGTTGCCTGGTTAAACGTTGTTGTGATGCCTCGTGTAAGGAGGAGAAATGCGTGCCATCACGTTACCGACTTTGATAAAGGTCGGATTGTAGCCTATCGCGATTGCGGTTTATCGTATCGTGACATTGCTGCTCGCGTTGGTCGACATCCAATGAGTGTTAGCAGAATATGGAAACGGTGGGTTCAGGAGGGTAATACGGAACGCCGTGCTGGATCCCAACGGCCTCGTATCACTAGCAGTCGAGATGACAGGCATCTTATCCGCATGCCTGTAACAGATCGTGCAGCCACGTCCCGATCCCTGAGTCAACAGATAGGGACGTTTGCAAGACAACAACCATCTGCACGAACAGTTCGACGACGTTTGCAGCAGCATGGATTATCAGCTCGGAGACTATGGCTGCGATTACCCTTGACGCTGCATCACAGGCAGGAGCGCCTGCGATGGTGTACTCAACGACGAACCTGGGTGCACCAATGGCAAAACGTTATTTTTTCGGATGAATCCAGGTCCTGTTTACAGCATCACGATAGTCGCATCCGTGTTTGGCGACATCGCGGTGAACGCACATTGGAAGCGTGTATTCGACATCGCCATACTGGCGTATCACCCGGCGTGATGGTATGGTGTGCCATTGGTTACATGTCTCGGTCACCTCTTGTTCGCACTGACGGCACTTTGAACAGTGGACGTTACATTTCAGATGTGTTACGACTCGTGGCTCTATCCTTCTTTCGATCCCTGCGAAACCCTACATTTCAGCAGGATAATGTACGACCGCATGTTGGAAGTCCTGTACGGGCCTTTCTGGATACAGAAAATGTTCGACTGCTGCCCTGGCCAGCACATTCTCCAGATCTTTCACCAACTGAAAACGTCTGGTCAATGGTGGCTGAGCAACTGGCTCGTCACAATACGCCAGTCACTACTCTTGATGAACTGTGGTATCGTGTTGAAGCTGCATGGGCAGCTGTACCTGTACACGCCATCCAAGCTCTGTTTGACTCAATGCCCAGGCGTATCAAGGCCGTTATTACGGCCAGAGGTGGTTGTTCTCGGTACTGATTTCTCAGGATCTATGCACCCAAATTGCGTGAAAATATAATCACATGTCAGTTCTAGTATAATATATTTGTCCAATGAATACCCGTTTATCATCTGCATTTCTTCTTGGTGTAGTAATTTTAATGGCCAGTAGTGTATGTTCTGTGCACAATGAGTTGACGTCTTGACAGCCAATCGTAAGAAGATCCCGGTAGTATGCTTCTGCAAAGATCTCTTCCTTCTTAGCATTATGTGACAGCAACACACGATAGTAGTTTCATAAAGCGCTCATCATCATCTTGCCCGATGATAGTTGGGCCTTCGCCATTTCCTGCGGTGCTCAGTCTACATGTTTCCGCTGCTTGTTTTGTTCCTTTGCCTTGGGGTCGCAGTGATACACCCAGCACTTGTCCACAGTGATTAAGCAGCTAATAAAGTCATCAGGGTTGTTCTGACACAGGTAATATAGGTCCGCAGCTGTCACTGTTCTGCTGGCTTTGTGTGAGTAGTCACGGAACCCAGCGGACGGCGACCATTGTCATGTTCAAAACGTCGTGTCAGATGTTGAAAACTAATCCGTGATTGATTTTCATTTCTTGGACTATCGCCTCGAGTGTGAAATGCCGGTCTTCTAACATGTGGGTATCCACTTCTCTTTTGATTCCCGGTTCTCCATAGAGAGATGGTCTGTCACTTCCTTCTTTGTAATTTAGATTTGTCTGATCACATTGGAAGTGTCAGCTTCACCTAAGCACTGTGTGATTCATTGGAGCATTGTTACCATACACTTCCGCCATTTCAGCTTGCATTGTCGTGGCGTTGCAATGCCGGAAACGGAATTCGACTTCATCGTCAACTTCCGTAGTTGAGTGGTCAGCATAGCTCACCGCCATGTGGAGGACCCGAGTCTGATTCCTGCTAATTTCAGGAATTATTGTCAGTGGGAGGACTGGAAGGGGTGCGATCAGCCTCTCGGTGTCAGTTGGCGAGCTGCTTAACCGAGTAGCAGCGGCTCCCGGACATTAAAACCGACAACGGTGTACCGGCCCCACTCCATTCCGCATCCAATAGCCCCATCGACAAGGATGACACGGCGGTCAGCCGCCGTAGGTGGGTCCTCTGACGCCTGTGGCCGGAGCTGAAATTTACTCGACTTTATCAGTGAGCTGAGCCATTTTGTTCTTGGGACCTCTAGCGGCGTTCTGTAGTATTCTTGCGCTGGGATTTCAAAGTGTACCAGGACTGCAGTCATATACAGGGTGATTCAAAAAGAATACCACAACTTTAAAAATGTGTATTTAATGAAAGAAACATAAAATAACCTTCTGTTATACATCATTACAAAGAGTATTTAAAAAGGTTTTTTTTCACTCAAAAACAAGTTCAGAGATGTTCAATGTGGCCCCCTCCAGACACTCGAGCAATATCAACCCGATACTCCAACTCGTTCCACACTCTCTGTAGCATATCAGGCGCAACAGTTTGGATAGCTGCTGTTATTTCTCGTTTCAAATCATCAATGGTGGCTGGGAGAGGTGGCCGAAACACCATATCCTTAACATACCCCCATAAGAAAAAATCGCAGGGGGTAAGATCAGGGCTTCTTGGAGGCCAGTGATGAAGTGCTCTGTCACGGGCTGCCTGGCGGCCGATCCATCGCCTCGGGTAGTTGACGTTCAGGTAGTTACGGACAGATAAGTGCCAATGTGGTGGCGCTCCATCCTGCTGAAATATGAATTGTTGTGCTTCTTGTTCGAGCTGAGGGAACAGCCAGTTCTCTAACATCTCCAGATACTGTAGTCCAGTTACAGTAGCACCTTCGAAGAAAAAGGGACTAAAAACTTTATTGGCTGAAATGGCACAGAAAACGTTCACCTTAGGCGAGTCACGTTCATACTGAGTTGTTTCCCGCGGATTCTCAGTGCCCCATATACAGACATTGTGACGGTTGACTTTCCCGTTAGTGTGGAAAGTTGCTTCATCACTAAACACAATCTTTGAAACGAAAGATTCATCTGTTTCCATTTGAGCAAGGATAAAATCACAGAAATCGATTCTTTTAATTTTATCAGCTGCAGACAGTGCTTGGACCAATTTCAGACGATAAGGTTTCATAACTAACCTTTTTCGTAGGACTCTCCATACAGTTGATTGTGGAATTTGCAGCTCTCTGCTAGCTCTGCGAGTCGATTTTCCTGGCCTGCGAACAAATGCTTGCTGGATGCGTGCTACATTTTCATCACTCGTTCTCGGCCGTCCAGAACTTTTCCCTTTGCACAAACACCCATTCTCTGTAAACTGTTTATACCAACGTTTAATACACCACCTATCAGGAGGTTTAACACCATACTTCGTTCGAAATGCACGCTGAACAACTGTCGTCGATTCACTTCTGCCGTACTCAATAACACAAAAAGCTTTCTGTTGAGCGGTCGCCATCTTAGCATCAACTGACGCTGACGCCTAGTCAACAGCGCCTCAAGCGAACAAATGTACAGCTAAATGAAACTTTATAGCTCCCTTAATTCGCCGACAGATAGTGCTTAGCTCTGCCTTTTGTCGTTGCAGAGTTTTAAATTCCTAAAGTTGTGGTATTCTTTTTGAATCACCCTGTACATGCAAACAAACAAAAAGTATTTATTTATCTTGTTTTTAGGACGTGATACGTAAAACTTTATTACTAAAAGTCGTACGAGGTTAGGTTCGCGCATGAAAATATAAGACAGCAATTATAAAGAGAAGCAGTCAATAGCGGAGTGCAAGACCAAAGACACACCACGTCGAGAGGACGGTTCACAGTATGCCCCTAAAGCCAGTTCTGTGGTGTCAGTCTAGAGGAAGAAGACCTGAGGGAGGAGGTGGAAGGAAACGCGATGCCGATGAAACAGGCAGTGACTTCAAACCTAATGCGCGGAGTAAGACGTCCCTCTCAGGTGCAACTGTTTCTCGAGGCCGCCTTTGAGGGCTTCTGAGGCCACAGAATAAAAGCATAGAAACCACGTGGAGGGGGGGGGGGGGGGGGTTGTCAAAGGCGGCCGCCAACGACAAAGCGGCACTGTCGCACGGCGGCTTCTTTTGAAAATTGGTGTAAGCTAGAGACTAAATATAAACCGTTCTGGCGATGAACATCAAGGCGTGCTCGGATGAGCACCATCGCCTGACTGCGCCGACACGATACTGTACCCAGAAGCGGCGACGGCAGTACCTGCAAGATTACTCAGAGGTTCTTGCTTCGGAGACAGAGCACGTGCGGTGAGAAGACGTGAGCGAGGAAAATGCCGAGGTCAGTGGGTCGACTGACGCGTTTGCCAGCAGTTTCATCCCTGTAACCGACCCTCGAGGAACAGGGGCTGGAAGCAAGGGCAGGAGACGAAGAGAAGAGGTGAAGCAGGAGGTCTGCAGACTCAGCACCAGAAAATTAGCAGATCGCGAGCTGCTGGGGACCGTGCTCTGAAACAGTTGAAGGTACTGGTGCAGTAACGAGATATGTCCGCTTTTGGCCGAGAATAAGACTGCGTAGTTTGAAAATTGCTCTGCCGTAAGGGGCAAGAACGAGAGTGATTCAGAAAAACGTAGAGAACGGACTCGTGGACGACGGATGTTTGGGGCAAGAACCAGACGTGTCCGATGTTCGGTTCGCTGTAGCACCAGACATTAGTCAGAGTCTAGCACGTGAAACACATCCAAGAAGTTCAGCCAGCCGGAGTGGCCGAGCGGTTCTAGGCGCTACAGTCTGGAACCGCGCGACCGTTACGGTCGCAGGTTCGAATCCTGCCTCGGGCATGGATGTGTGTGATGTCCTTAGGTTAGTTACGTTTAAGTAGTTCGAAGTTCTAGGGGACTGATGACCTTAGAATTTAAGTCCCATACTGCTCAGAGCCATTTGAACCAAGAAGTTCACTGCGGTTGACGTTACGCAACACCTATTTTTAGACTTCTCGTTCCACCTAAAAAACCTGTTGCAGTCTACAATTACCAGTACTGAAAAAGAGAAATTTTCTGTTTCAAATTAAAGGTTCTTTGAACACTCCCCTGAACACAAACATGTAGTACGCTGTAGTCCGTCATTATCACATTGTCATGAGTCTGTTATTCAGGCAGCCTCCATTATATTGACTTTTCCGGAGGAAAATCTTTATAAAGTCTATCTGGCAGTTAAATCTGAGAAATATAAAGATGTCAAGACATATGTGCCAGCCTCGGACATGAAATTTTACAATAATTTGGTGTTTGACAGTGCTGTTGCGATGCTACATACAGTTACTGAGAAGAAGAAGCACAACGAACTACCTATTAATCTTCCACGTCTGTGACTTTTAGTAGAGTATCTACTTTTTTCCCCCTCGTAATTCACAGACTTGTCATAATCTTTATTGACCTGTGAAGTACTAATAGTTGTTGTTTCTTTAGTTACTTGTTCATTTATTTGACAACATATTCAAAAAACGAAATTGTTTGATGCAAGAGAGAGACAGGTCAATTTTTTAAAAACATTCAAATTATATCATAATAAATCTTTGTTTACTTATGAAACAAGACATTAGGTGTACTGGCGCCCTAATTAAAGGTTGGGAAAAGACAAGACTGGTTAAAAATTTTTCCAGTTCGTGGGCAGATTTTTGTGTTTTATTAGAAATTATGTAAACGTGATTTATCTAGTTATTGCGTCAATGTTTTCAATCGCTGTCCGCAACCTAATGGTAATGTTCAACATCATCCTGCATATGGACTGTAATAACAACAGTAACACTGTTCCTTACCATAATTCATTAGAATTCTGTATGGACATTTCCTGTTGATTCGTTTATCTTGAGATGAGATCAGACCTCAAATTTAAAAAAAAAAAAAACTTGAATTTTTTCTACTACATAAATATTTGGACTTTCCTGAACAAATTTCTGCATAATTTTTGTAAAAAGTCCGTATAAATGTATTTTTGATATTTTTTTAACTTTTCTTGACATATAGATCTCGACGTTCTTTCAGATATGTATGTAAATCTCAGGAACTACATGCTCTAGAAGGCTGCGGCTTTTTTTATGTTCGCTTTGGATTTCTTTACACAGATTGGCTGCGCTGATTATTAAATGTTATTTGCTCATGTGCTTGTAAATCTTTGGAAACAAAGCAAGTACTCGATATTTGATATCTTGCTGTGTTTATAGTGAAACAGTTGTGTGTTGTTGCTGTCATTTAAAATGTCTAAACCAAAAGGTATCTCAAGAGACACCAAACAAAGGAAACAAGTTCTTTAGAACAACATCAGTCCTGGATAGTAGTGAAATAGTGCAAAATAATACAATGTTGATACTCCTCCTTGTGCATCGAAAACAACTGCAAGCTCATCGTGTAGAAAATACATTACATACCCCTGAAGACAGTGGTGTAAATATAATTACAGGTTTGAATATTTTAACATCAGTGTTGAAAGAGACTGTAGCATGCAAGTTATGCGGTGGACATATATCGCTTTCCGAAGATGTGACTGCCAGAAAGGGCTCAAATTGTGCTGTTGACAGATCATCTGTAACTTCTACCAAATGTTCCAATTATGTACTGTATGAAGCCAATGTGAGATTGTTTTATGGACTTAGGTGTATTGGGAAATATAATAGTGGTGGTAGACTACTTAGTGCTCTCCTGAATCTATCAAATCCACCCATACGATATGAGAAGTATACTGAAATTATTGGCAACTACGTAGACACTGTTGCAACAGAGTCCATGAAAACTGCGGCTTTAGAAGCAGTGAATGAGAATAGTGGTATTACAGTCATTAGTGTAGCATTTGATGGGTCATAGCAGCAAGGGGCTCAAACGTCGAAAAATAGATTTGCTACTGCACAATTGTTGATACTAATAAGGTGTTGAACTTCGAATTTCCCACTAAATATCGCCAAGGATGCAGCTTAGTAGCTAATACTGAAGAGAAAAAGAGTTCCCATAAGCCCTCGTATACAAAGAACTATAAGGGGTCAGGTGCTAGTATGGAGGTCGCAGCAGCCGTAGCTACTTCTCATCGCTCGCAATCAGAGTGAGGAGTTCGATATACGAAATGTCTGGGAGATGGAAACTGTAAATCCTTTAACACTGTTCTAAAAGTCAAACCCGATGATGAATCTATTACAAAGCTTGAACATGTAGGCCATATAAAGTAAAGGATCGGAGCCCCCCTTCATCAATTGAAAAAGAAACTTGGTGACACCAGATTATCAGATGAAAAAGTATAAAATATGCTGGAAGGTTTACTGATAACGTTATTGATGAATTTCAGGAATAACACGACAAAGCCCTTAGGGAAAACGTACATGATTTGGAATGCATGAAAAGAGCAGTGGGAGCAATATATTTCCACATGCTATCCACAGACAGCTACTATCCCTATAGATGACTTGTGCCCGCCTGCACCTACATCAGGGCTTAACAACTGGCCGGTTTTGAGCGCGAGTACTCGCGTCTGCTCAGGCACGTGCTCGCGAGCAGGTGCAAGGTCGCGGAGTAGGGAGGGAGGGGAAAAGCGCGCGCACGTTTGAATGTGATCTCGCGTTCTTAGCAGATTTAACTAGCCATCTGAGTGCTTTGAACATTTTACTACAAGGTAAAGATCTGCTAATTACTCATTTCATAGATCGAATACGAGCTTTTAAAATGAAATTGACACTTTGGGTGAGTCAGCTGGAAACAGGAAACCTAGCTCATTTTCCTAAATTATCATCCATGCAAGATGTTCACAAAGACTGTGAACGTTATTCACATAGTTTAGTTGATCAGTGCTTTCAAGATCTGACAGCACTAGACAGTGATTTTGATCTGTTATCTCCATATTCAGCGAATATTTAAGAGATTCGTCCTGAGCTGCAGCAAGAAATTATTGACCTGCAGTGTGACAGAGAATACAGAGACAAATTTCAGAACAAGAAAAACATTTTGGAATTCTACAGACACTTCCCTCAGGACAGATTTCCTCGTTTGCACAAACTGGCGGCTACAATAATATCAATTCCACGTATGTTTGTGAACAACTGTTCTCTGCAGTGAAATGTAACAAGATGCGCTTGAGAAACGTATTGTCTGATCGAAATTTAAACTGCACGTTGCGCCTAAAATGCACAAGAGCAATTACTCCGAACATAGACGCAATTGTAAAGGGTAAAAAGTACAAGATAACCGAGAATCCCACACTTCAGTGACACCTTTTATTGTGTAACAGTTCACAGATTAATGCGAATGAAGAGGCACACACTAAGCTAATAAAATCATGTGGCATGTGTACATTCTCTATTTGTTTCATTTGTCGCATTAATAATTCGTGAGTGATATCCCTGCAGGTGGCCGCGGATTTACATTGACTGGCGGCAGCTGTTGTGTGCCCCACGTGACTTTCCCCACTCTCCGCTCTGGTCCGGTAGTGGGGGTAGCGTGCTCGCGCTGCTCCGTGCTCGCGCCTTGCTGCTCACAGCTTGCTCCCCGAGCACGTATGTTGTGAAGCCCTGTCCTACATGATGCAAGTATAGAAAAGCAGAGGCAGCGGCAAACTGGATGAATTCAAGGATAAACATTCAGTACCTGAAGTAGTAATGGAGACCATTAAGCCTATATTCAGAGACTTAGCGAATCCTGACTTGCTAAAGAAGTGCCTCCATGGTAAGATACAGAATGTTAACGAGCCATTTAACAACACCGTGTCGATATCGGATTCCAAAAAATGACTTTGTAGGCATGGAAGCTTTAAGATTAGGTGTATGTGATGCAGTTATCTCCTTCAGTGATGGGACCTGTGGAAGGAAAAAAGTCCTGGAACAACTGGGAATACATATGCGGCAGAATACGTCAAGAATATTGGAAGCTATGGAACGATTAATAGTGCGGAAGGCTGAAATTTCTGCTCAGCAAATGACCAGTTAGCCAAGAAAGAAGGAGGACGAATTTAGGTGAAGAAGGATCGGACTATAAAGCAGACTGTTTTTGACCACTTTTTTTTTTCAGGAAGAACGATTTGCTTCCATAGACTTACTGCTTTAACTTGAATTTTCTCAAAATGCAAATTTTCTGACAAAAGCTCTGTTTTCTGAGGATCCAATAAATGGATAAACATAAAAACAGTAGAAATTAGTCATATTGTGGAGGTGATTATATGGATCTAAAATAAGTGTTTTGAGAGTTACACAATTGATGGTATGTTACATAAAACACAATTAGTTTTTCGAAATAATAGACATAGATTTAAAAAATTGTATCTCAAATGACACTATGTGTACCTTCTCCATTCTAGATCAATGTATTAAGTTCATTCAGATGTTGAATTGGTAAAAATTTGATAGTGATATCTTCAGTAGTTTCAGAAATAATGGCTTAAGTGTCGGCAGAAATTTGCATTGTCGGTTTGATCTCACCTTAACGGTACGTTGTTGATACTTGTTAACTGTATGGTATTTTCTCTAAAACTATTTTGCTGCTCTTCATCTTTCATTTTAACGATGTCAGCTGAGCTCATGTGTGGTACAGCTTTATCATCACTTCGAACAGTTAAAGCGTCATTAAACACCGTATTCAGGAACAGCCTATGCTGAATCGAGTCGATAGTGTGCTTGTGTTAACTAAACGGCAACGCTTTTTTCCATTGTTTTACAAAACTTTATTATTATTATACTACCAAGGTTTTAGATTGTAAGTCCATCTTCTAGCAAACAACAGAATTCTAAGATGTCAGTTACATACTGGAAAATGGGTTTACATTCCGAAACCTAGGTCGTACAAAAATAATGAAGTTTTGTAAAACAAGGCAGAAAAATGTTTCATTTAGTTCATACAGTACACAATGTTTCGCCAAGAAACCACAGTCGAAACAATTGAAACGACTTCTGACCCATTGTTTCACTTTCCATACTGGTACGTGTAGTGTTAGGCTACCGTTCGTCTTTGACACTTCAAGATCGTGCGCTGCTTGGTCAGGAATTTTCTGGATTGGACGATTCTTCGGGCAGTCTTTACTTAGCGATATTTCTCCTCAGTAGTCCACTTAAAGTGCTTATTGAACGCCTCAGTTTTCATTTAATGAACGTTTAGACCAGTCAGTCTGTATATGGAAACGCAAATCTAGTGCTATAATCATTTCAGAATAAAATTTAGTCGTCAGTTGCAAATATATTTTTATTTCGCTTTACCGATTTTAACAAATTAATTTCTCATCTTCAGAAGCCTACAGAGTTAGGGATATTATAAATCTTTACACGTTGGCTATACATGTATGTAAAGTATTTTACAGAAACTTACTTAGTATTAGTTTGGCAATAGAACCGTAAAGCCTTAATATGGCCAAAAATGTACATATTCTACGTGATTATTGAAAACATAGACTGGCAGTTTATAGTAACTGGACAGAATCTATGTACATGTCAAGTTGTTGTGCTAGCAGCAAGGAACATATACAAAAGTGTATGAAAAGTATAGCTAAGGTAATATTTATGGAATATTCCGTCGGCTCATGGAGGAACATAGAATATTAGGTCATTCCCTTTATATATTAGAACTATGTGCTAGGTTTTTTTTTTCAAATATATTGTACAAAACTTCCTTATATGTCTTAGTTGTATTAATAACTTGAATACAAAGTATTAATGTTCCACAATATTATTTATTAGTTCATTATGAACCGGCTTTCGGCTTCTTAGGACATCGTCAGATAACTTAATGTTGAAGAAATAGTCCACACAACTTCAGCGAGAATTCATAGCTGTACAAAGAATGCTGTACAAAGATGTGTGACTTTTTTTACTATATCGATACAAAACACAAGCATGAACACTTTTATTAAAGTAGCAGCCAATTATTATTCCTCTCACCGTTAGCTAATAAGCTTGTTTGTTACACCCACATTTCACAGACGTCCTTCTTCCTCCCCCCCCCCCCTCCTTTTTTTATGCGATCTGTTCATCACATTCACTAGTTTATCCATATGACATAGCAGCCTGTACCATTACTGACTTGTAGACCATTTCTGTTTTATACACTCACATAGTTTTAACATTTGAATATACTGTAATGAAATAATTATTTGTCCAGAGCCTCATTAGGTATTACAGGATGCTTGTGTTTTGTGTCGATAAACTCACAAAATCTCACATATCATTGTACAGCATTCTTTGTAAAGCTATGAATTTGGACTGTCTGTTCAACATTAAGTTATCTGACGATGGCCTAAGAAGCCGAAAGCCGGTTTATAACGAACTAACAAATATTATTGTGGAACATTAATACGTTGCATTCAAATTATTAATACAACTAAGGCATATAAGGAAGTTTTATACAATATATTTGAAAAAACCTAGCACATAGTTCTAATATATAAAGGGATGGACCTAATTTTCACATCTTATAACAGATGCTATGCAATCATAACAGTGTCTACACTTTACACAAGTGTATAGCTAAGATTTAAAGATTTATAATACCCTTAATTTTGTAGGCTTCTGAAGACGGCCGGCCGCTGTGACCGTGCGGTTCTAGGCGCTTCAGTCCGGAACCGCGGGACTGCTACGGTCGCAGGTTCGAATCCTGCCTCGGGCATGGATGTTTGTGATGTCCTTAGGTGAGTTAGGTTTAAGTAGTTCTAAGTTCTAGGGGACTGATGACCTCAGAAGTTAAGTCCCATAGTGCTCAGAGCCATTTGAACCATTTTTCTGAAGACGACAAATTAACTTGTCGAAACCAGTCCAGCGAAATAAAAATATATTTGCAACAGACGACTGAATTTTATTCTGAAATGTATACTACAATTGCTGAAAATTATAGCCTTGAATAAAATAATGTTATAACCATTACAAAAAATTTTGCAGATATAGTCGTACTTTGTCGTGCAGATTTTCATTTTGAGACTCTCGATTCTGTACCCAAAGAGTTTTAATGCTTAGCTAATTCTGAAGATACTGCAGATACTCAAGTAGTTGATATAAATTATGAAATCCTCCACGAAAATTCCTCCCTTCGTAAATTTCATGCACGGTGCTCCTTTACGGCCAGTTTACCTGAGTGACGCTAATTTTGTTCCGTCACTCTGAGCTACAATATTCTAAAGTTTAGGGGTGCCAGTTTACAGAAACAGCTGGTCGGCTCTAGTAGCCATCTTGCAGCAGGAGATGGTCGCTCGCACGTAGGACACATGAGGGTATCGCCCGATGCTGCTGTTTGCTGCCGGAGTGTTGCGTATCCAGACGCCGCACGCTGTCAGCCGCGTCTGACGCTTATATAGGACACAGCCTCACACTTCTGCTGTGGCAGTAACGCGATTGAAGCAGATGAACGGATTCAATAAACGGTTTGATTGGCCGGAGGACTTACTTTGATTTCCTTTTGTTAGCGTACGCGTTGGATCGTTCCACATTCGAGAAGATTCTTCCTCTTGGTGAGATCACAATTAATCCTGGCACACAGTTACCCGCTAATGAGTCCCCTCGCAGCCCCGGTGTTGGGGAGAGTCTGAGCCAGGAGGCGGCTACAGCGCGTCGCTGAGGACTGCCTGCAGCCGACTGAGCAGTTCGCGTTCCGGAGGGCGCAGCACCTGCTGTGACTGGTAGAGTCACGAAGGGTCAAGAGTACCTTGGGGCAGTTCTCCTGCACGTCTAAACGAGATAGAGTCTCTGAGCCACGACAACACTCTGAACAAACTCCTTGAGCAGCAGGCGCTAGTGTCATATGGACTGTCTTAATAACAGGACCTATCATGTCCATGCAAGGGACGGCATGTAAACACAACGCCACATCAGAGCCAGTGTACCGTCGAGCTTTGCTCTACGAGTCGTATACATGTGACACTGATTTGTTTACACGGTGCTTGAACATTGATCTGTTGCGGTGTCAATTATAACAGGTTTGCTATGTCTTCATGGCACGAGACCACAGATGGTGGCTGGCGTTAACGCCGCCAAGAACCAGACGATAGCCGTTACCTGCAAGAGGATGCTTGCAGACCTACAACTAGCTCGTAAGATGGGACTCTCCGACCTGCAACTAGCTCGCAAGACGGGAGGCTCCTTCTACACTACTGGCCATTAAAGTTGCTACACCAAGAAGAAATGCAGATGATAAACGGGTATTCATTGGACAAATATATTATACTAGAACTGAAACGTGATTACATTTTCACGCAATTTGGGTGCATAGATCCTGAGAAATCAGTACCCAGAACAACTACCTCTGGCCGTAATAACGGCCTTGATACGCCTGGGCATTGAGTCAAACAGAGCTTGGATGGTGTGTACAGGTACAGCTGCCCATGCAGCTTCAACACGATACCACAGTTCATCAAGAGTAGTGACTGGCGTATTGTGACGAGCCAGTTGCTCGGCCACCATTGACCAGACGTTTTCAGTTGGTGAGAGATCTGGAGAATGTGCTGGCCAGGGCAGCAGTCGAACATTTTCTGTATCCAGAAAGGCCCGTACAGGACCTGCAACATGCGGTCGTACATTATCCTGCTGAAATGTAGGGTTTCGCAGGGATCGAATGAAGGGCAGAGCCACGAGTCGTAACACATTTGAAATGTAACGTCCACTGTTCAAAGTGCCGTCAGTGCGAACAAGAGGTGACCGAGACATGTAACCAATGGCACTCCATACCATCATGCCTGGTGAAACGCCAGTATGGCGATGACGAATACACGCTTCCAATGTGCGTTCATCACGATGTCGCCAAACACGGATGCGACCATCATGAGGCTGTAAACAGAACCTGGATTCATTCCAAAAAACGACGTTTTGCCATTCGTGCACCCAGGTTCGTCGTTGAGTACACCGTCGCAGGCGCTTCTGCCTGTGATGCAGCGTGAAGGGTAGCCACAGCCATGGTCTCCGAGCTGATACTCCATGCTGCTGCAAACGTCGTCGAACTGTTCGTGCAGATGGTTGTTGTCCTGCAAACGTCCCCATCGGTTGACTCAGGGATCGAGACGTGGCTGCACGATCCGTTACAGCCATGCGGATAAGACGCCTGTCGTCTCGACTGCTAGTGATACGAGGCCTTTTGGATCCAACATGGCGTTCCGTATTACCCCCCTGATCCCACCGATTCCATATTCTGCTAACAGTCATTGGATGTCGACCAACGCGAGCAGCAATGTCACGATACGATAAACCGCAATCGCGATAGGCTACAATCCGACCTTTATCAAAGTCGGAAACGTGATGGTACGCGTTTCTCATCCTTACACGAGGCATCACAACAACGTTTCACCAGGCAACGCCGGTCAACTGCTGTTTGTGTATGAGAAATCGGTTGGAAACTTTCCTCATGTTAGCACGTTGTAGGTGTCGCCACCGGCGCCAACCTTGCGTGAATGCTCTGAAAAGCTAATCATTTGCATATCACAGCATCTTCTTCCTATCGGCTAAATTTCGCGTCTATAGCACGCGATCTTCGTGGTGTAGCAATTTTAATGGCCAGCAGTGTATATCTAGATGTACATTTATATTCCAGAAGACACCACATAGTATGTGTCGGAGGGTACTTCTGGTGTACTATCATTTCCCACACTTCCCCGTTCCATTCTCGAATGAAGCGTGGGAAGAAAGACTATCGTTAAACCTCTGAGTTCCAGTGTCTGAGGTTTCCCCCGCGGTCAGTTTGCGAGTCGGTTCTGGGAGGAAGTAACATCCCATCAGCCCAAAAAGTTTTGAGGCTGAGTGAATAAAAAAGAGAGAAATGTTAATATTGTGGTTTTACTGCATCAGGTGTTCTACATAGTATGCCCCCACTTGCGTACAACGTGTAGAATGCTCATACGAACCCTGCAACATTCAGACGCGTCCTTCTTTCGGATGTTGTTCAACTCCCACGTCACATTGGCTTGAATGTCGGTTATGTCATCAAAGTGTTGACCCTCCATGCGAATTTCTGCACATTGTCGTTTTGTAGTAGGCTCGTCTTGATAACTCCAACTCTCGCCACGTGTGGTGATTTTACCCAGAAATGAACTGTCCTCGTTTTGCATTTCAGTCAAGTCACAACAGGTGTCCACGTGTCGCCATTTTTGTTCGGAAGTCGAGGTGTGCCGGACAAATTTTCTACAACATTTCTCTTCTTCAGAAGTTTCTGTTTCGAACACTTGATTTAGAGATGAAACTTCCTGGCGGATTAAAACTGTGTGCCAGACCAAGACTCGAACTCAGGACCTTAGCCTTAGTTTGGAAGGTAGGAGACGAGGTACTGCCGGAAGTAAAGCTGTGAGGACGGGGCGTGAGTCGTGCTTGGGTAGCTCAGATGGTAGAGCACTCGTCCGTGCAAGGCAAAGGTCCCGAGTTCGAGTCTCGGTCCGGCACACAGTTTTAATTTGCCAGGAAGTTTCATTACAGCGCACACTCCACTGCAGAGTGAAAATCTCATTCTTGATTTAGAGATGTTTGCTCCATTGCGATTTCTGACACAAAAACGTTGATACCCTACGGCTGCACCTCCACAACTGACAGGTCGAATGCACATCTGTTGTTCCCAGTTGTTAGTTCAAGCTGCCACAGTAGTTACTGAGGCCGCTTATTGTCGCGCACAACGCCTCTGTTACAGTGTCTTCCACTCAAGTTAGTTGAGCGTCTACAATCCTGTGACAAAACGAGCAACTCTTCTCTATCTTTTGCGTTAACCCAACGTGGTCGGAGTCGCTGACTGATGGCTCTTTATTGCTTCTTCTCTATTTATTGTGTGCCATGACTACGTGACAGATTAAAAGTCCAAGCCCGTTCGGCAGTTGGCTCCGAGGCTGGTGGTGTGCTCCCGCCACGGCAGACTGGTATTCTTCTGTAACGAATTCGATTACTATTTTGCAACCTGACTTATTAAACTGATTTGCGGTAATATTCACTCCTGTCGCCACCTGCGTTCTTTAGAATTTGAATTACTACACTCTTCTTGAAGTGTGAGGATATTTCGCTTCTCTCTTACATCTTGTACACCAGATGGAAGTTTTCTCACGGCTGGCTCTTCCAAGGCTATCAGCAGTTCTAACGGAATGTCGTCTACTGCAGGGACTTGTTTCAACTTAGGCCTTTCAATGCTCTGTCAAATATTTCTCACAGTATCATATCTCCCAACTCATCTACGTCCCCTTCCCTTTCTATAATACTGCCTTCAAGTCCATCTCCATTGTATAGACTCTCTATATAATACACTCTTGGAAACTGTGAAGTTATAAGGAATAAAATATAAGGAACGAAAGTCTGTCCATAACTTGTACAGAAGCTAGATTACAGTTATAACAGTCGAAGTATATGAAAGAGTCATACACTGAGGGGAGTGAGACAGGGTGTAGCTTATCCCTGGTGTCATTGAACCCATCATTAGAACAAGCAGTAAAGGAAGCTGAAGAGAAACCTGTGGAAAGAATTAAAGTCCAGGGAGAATAAAAACTTTAAGGTTTTCCAGGACATCATAATTCTATCAGAGATGACAAAGGACCTGCAAGATCAGTTTCTTGGAATGGATAGAGTCTTGAAAAGACGTTATAAGTGTAAGTAGACTGTTTAGATTTTTATGTTGGTAATGCCACGTAGCGCTCTGTATGAAAATCACTGGCTGTGCTGTGTGCAGTATGTGGCTAGTTTGCATTGTTATCTGCCATTGTAGTGTTGGGCAGCGGCAGCTGGATGTGAACAGCGCGTAGCGTTGCGCAGTTGGAGGTGAGCCGCCAGCAGTGGTGGATGTGGGGAGAGAGATGGCGGAAGTTTTGAAATTGAACTGCTATATATATATTATGATTATTAAGGTAAATACAGTGTTTGATCTCTATTAAAATCTTTCATTTGCTAACTATCCCTATCAGTAGTTAGTGCCTTCCGTAGTTTGAATCTTTTATTTAGCTGGCAGTAGTGGCGCTCGCTGTATTGCAGTAGTTCGAGCAACGAAGATTTTTGGTGAGGTAAGTGATTTGTGAAAGGTATAGTTTAATGTTACTCAGGGCCATTCTTTTGCAAGGATCTTTGATAGTCAGATTGCGTTGCGCTAAAAATATTGTGTGTCACTTTAGTGAATGTTTGAGTACGTTCAGTTTTGCTCAGCAGTTTGAAAAGCAAATAGTGTAAGAGGTTTATCAGCACAGTCGTGTATAAATAGTTCTAAGGGGACGTTTCATAAGATGAGGGTCAACAAAAGTAAAACAAGAATGAAAGAGTCTTGTCTAATTAAATCAGGCGATGCTGAAGAAATTAGAACAGAAAATAGGACACTAAAAGTAGAAGGTGAGTCTTGTTCTTTGGTTACCAAAAAGGTAAACGACGACCGATGTAGAGAGGCTATAATTCAGACAGGGAATGATAAGATTAGCGTCTGTAAGAAAGAGGAATATAATAATGTCGAGTATAAATTTGAGTGTTAGGAAGTATTTTCTGATAGTATTTTTCTGCAGAATAGTCTTGTACAGAAGTGAAACGTGGGCGATAAACGGTTCACAGGAAGATGACAGAAGCTTTCGAAATGTAGTACTACAGAAAGTATGCTGGAGATTAGGTGGGGAAACAGAATTGCTGATGAGGAGATAATGAATCAAGCTGTGGACAAAAGAATTACACTGAGGCCATGGGACGGCGGTGTGGACGTATACGGTTGGCGGTGGTGTCGCGTACACAAGGTCTAAAAAGGTAGTAGACTGGCGCAGCTGTCATTTCTACTCGGGTCATTCATGTCAAAAGGTTTCCGATGTGATTGCGGCAGCACGGTGGGAATTAACAGACTTTGAACGCGGAATGATAGTTGGAACTAGCCGCGTGGGACTTCCATTTCGGGAATCGTTAGGGAATTCAATATTCGGAGATCCACGGTATCAAGAGTGAGCCGAGAATATCAAATTTCAGGGATTACCTCTCGCCACGGGCAACGCAGTGGCCGATGACCCTGTCTCGACGACCGGGAGCAGCTGCGTTTGCGTAGAGTTGCCAGTGCTGAGAGACAAGCAACACTGCGTGAAGTAACCGCAGAAATCAATGTGGGACGTACGACGAACGTGTCTGTTAGGACAGTGAGAAGAACTTTGGCGTTAATGGTCTTTGGCAGCAGACGATCGACGCGAGTGCCTTTGTTAACAGCACGACATCCTCTCCAGCGCCTCTCCTGGGCTCGTGACCGTATCGGTTAGACCGAAGACGACTGGAAAATCGTAGGCTGGTCAGATGAGTCCCGATTGCAGTTGGTAGGAGCAGGTGGTAGGCTCGAGTGTGGCTCAAACCCCACAAACCCACGGACCCAAGTAGCCAACAAGGCACTGTGCAAGCTGATGATGGCTCCATTATGGTGTGGGCTGTGTTTACATGGAACCGACTGGGTCCTCTGGTCCAACTGAACCTATCATTGATTGGAAATGGTTATGTTCGGATACTTGGGAACCAGTTGAAGCCATTCATGGACTTCATGTTCCCAAACAACGACGGAATTTTTATGGATGACAGTGTGTCATGCCACCATGCCACAGTTGTTCACGATTAGTTTGAAGAACATTCTGAACAGTTCGAGTGTATGATACGGCCACCGATAGCCCAACGTGAATTCCATCAAACATTTATGGGACGTAATGACCGTGTCAGTTGGACCATAGACTATTGGAAAATAGTAGGCTGGTCAGATGAGTCCCGATTTCAGTTGGTAGGAGCAGGTGGTAGGCTCGAGTGTGTTGTAGGCCCTACAAACCCATGGTCCCAAGTTGTCAACAAGGCACTGTGCAAGCTGTTGGTGGCTCCATTATGGTGTGGGCTGTGTTTACATGGAACCGACTGGGTCCTCTGGTCCAACTGAACCGATCATTGATTGGAAATGGTTATGTTCGGATACTTGGGGACCAGTTAAAGCCATTCATGGACTTCATGTTCCCAAACAACGACGGAATTTTTATGGATGACAGTGCGTCATGCCACCATGCCACAGTTGTTCACGATTGGTTTGAAGAACATTCTGAACAGTTCGAGCGAATGATATGGCCACCGATAGCCCGACGTGAATTCCATCCAACATTTATGGGACATAATCCAGGGGGCAGTTCGTGCCCAAAATCCTGTAATGGCAACACTTTCGCAGTTAAAATATAGGCAGCATGGCTCAAGATTTCTGCAGGGGATATTCAGCGACTTGTTGAGTCCTTGCAACGTCGAGTTACTGCACTACGCAGGACGAAGAAGGGTCCGATAGGGCATTAGGAGGTATCCTATAACTTATAACCTAAGCGTATATGGCGCAACTTGACTAAAAGAAGGGATCAGTTAATAGGATACATCCTGAGTCATCAACGATTTAGCAGTTGGGTAATGGAAGAAGTCTGAGTGGTAAAAATTGTAGGGTTCACCTGAATATGGGTTGTAGTAGTTTTACAGGGCTGAAAGGGATTGTATAGCCTACATTAAACCCGTCTTCGCACTCAAGAATAGAAAAACAATTTTTTTTTAATCTGACGGTGGATTAGGTTGCTTTTGACAAGAGGAGACCGCCGTAGTTGTCCGTTAACGATGTAGCAGTCACGCAGGAGGGAGCTGTCGGGTTTCACGCCAGCCCGTCGCGGGTCCTCCCGGGATGCGCGCGGGCCGAGTGCGGAGCGGGGCAGACGGTGTCAGCCGCGGTCGCGTGTGGGCGGGCGGCTGCGCCCCGCTCGCAGGTGTGGGTGGGTGTGCGAGGAATAATTCTGGCCGCGGCGATCGACCGGCCGCGCCAAGGCCGCGCGCTGGTCAAGGCCGCTGCTGCCGCCGTCCGCCGCCAGGGCGCTCTGCAGTCTCCACGCCGCGCGCTGTCGCCGGAAAAAACTCTTCTCAGTTATTGGAAAATCCTTTTGGGAAAAGCACGCCATCCCATCGACGGAAATAAATATCAAAATACTCGGCACGGAGATCGGTTTTAACAATAAACTGTTTGTGTGGCTTTCTTCTAAACCACATACAAAGACTGAGCAAAATAATACGGGCGGCCACCTAAACGGTATATTGATATGTATTTCACAGCACAAACGCCATGTATTCCCTTGGGCTGGACAAAATTAATCCTCAGTTACGCTCAAAGAACTCCTCACAAAATAAAAAATAAATAAAATCAACTGCAGCGGTGCCTTCAGAAATGTTGGACGAGAATAACGAACTGATACACTTTTGCTTGAAATACAACGTGTATAGAAACATAGTTTTGTATTAATGTGTTAATCAGAACTAAGAACTTCGACTAACATGGCTCACTAACTCGACAATCTTCGTCCATCTAAATTGTAATGCCTTCGCCATTTGACTGCTATTTTATTTGCTTCTGGATGCACTGCTGTGATTTCGGCTTTGTACCATGAACCGTTGACTTTGCCTTTGGTGGGGAGGCTTGCGTGCCTCAGCGATACAATCAGCCGTACCGTGGGTGCAACCACAATGGAGGGGTATCTGTTGAGAGGCCGGAGAAACGTGTGGTTCCTGAAGAGGGGCACCAGCCTCTTCAGAAGTTGCAGGGGCAACAGTCTGGATGATTGACTGATCTGTCCTTGTAACATAAACCAAAACGTCCTAGCTGTGCTGGTAGTGCGAACGGCTGAAAGCAAGGGAAAACTACAGCCGTAATTTTTCCCGAGGGCATGCAGCTTTACTGTATGGTTAAATGATGATGGTGTCCTCTTGGGTAAAATATTCTGGAGGTAAAATAGTCCCCCATTCAGATCTCTGGGCGGGGACTACTAAGGAGGACGTCGTTATCAGCAGAAAGAAAACTGGCGTTCTACGGATCGGAACGTGGAATGTCAGATCCCTTAATCCGCCAGGTTAGAAAATTTAAGAAGGGAAATGGCTAGGTTGAAGTTAGATATAGTGGGAATTAGTAAACTTAGGTCGCAGGACGAACAAGACTTCTGGTCAGGTGACTACAGGATTATAAACTGAAAATCAAATAGGGGTAATGCAGGAGTAGGTTTAATAATGAGTAAAACAAATAGGACCGCGGGTAACTACATACAGCATAGTGAAGGCATTACTGGAGCCAAGATGGACGCGAGGCTCACACCTTCTACAATAGTACAAGTTCATATGCCAACTAGCTCTGTAGATGACGAAGAGATTGAAGAAATGTTTGGTGAGATAAAAGAAATTATTCAGATAGTGAAGGGAGATGAAAATTTAATAGTCATGGGGGACTGGAATTCGATAGTAGGAAAAGGTAGAGAAGGAAACGTAGTAGGTGAATATGGATTGGGGGTAAGAAATGAAAGAGGAAGCCACCTGGTAGAATTTTGCACAGAGCATAACTTAATCATAGCTGACACCTGGTTTAAGAATCATGTGGAAGAGGCCTGGAGACACTGGAAGATTTCAGATATTTTATATAATGGTAAGACAGAGATTTAGGAGCCAGGTTTTAAATTGTAAGACATTTCCAGGGGCAGATGCTGACTCTGACCACAATCAATTATTTATAAACTGCAGGTTAAAACTGAAGATCTGCAAAAAGGTGGGAATTTAAAGACATGGGACCTGGATAAACTGAAAGAACCAGAGGTTGTAGAGAGATTCAGAGAGAGCATTAGGAAAAAAACTGACAAGAACGGGGGAAAGAAATACAGTAGAAGAAGAACGGGTAGCTTTGAGAGATGAAATAGCGAAGACAGCAGAACATCAAGTAGGTAAAAGACGAGGGCTAGTAGAAATCTTTGGGTAAAAGAAGAGATATTGGATTTAACTGATGAAAGGAGAAAATATAAAAATTCAGTAAATGAAGCAGGCAAAAAGGAATACAAACGTCTCAAAAATGAGATTGACAGGAAGTGCAAAATGGCTAAGCAGGGATGGCTAGAGGACAAATGTAAGGATGTAGAGGCTTATCTCACTAGGAGTAAGATAGATACTGCCTACAGGTAAATTAAAGAGACCTTTGGAGAAAAGAGATCCACTTGTATGGATATCAAGAGCTCAGATGGAAACCCAGTTCTAAGAAAAGAACGGAAAACAGAAAGGTGGGAGGAATATATACAGCGTCTATGCAAGGGCGATGTACTTGAGGGCAATATTATGGAAATGGGAGAGAACGTAGATGACGATGAAATAGGAGATATGATACTGCGTGAAGAGTCTGACAGAGCACTGAAAGACCTAAGCCGAAACAAGGCCCCGGGAGTAGACTACATTCCATTAGAACTACTGATAGCCTTGGGAGAGCCAGCCCTAGCAGAACTCTATCATCTGGTGGGCAAGATGTATGAGACAGGCGAAATACCCTCAGACTTCAAGAAGAATATAATAATTCCAATCCCAAAGAAAGCAGGTACTGAAGCGTTAAAATTACCGAACTATCAGTTTAATAAGTCACGACTGCAAAATACTAACACGAATTCTTTACAGACGAATGGAAAAACTGGTAGATACCGACCTCGGGGAAGATCAGTTTGGATTCCGTCGAAATTTTGAAACACGTAAGGCAATGCTGACCTTACGACTTATCTTAGAAGATAGATTAAGGAAAGGCAGACCTACGTTTCTAGCATTTGTAGACTTAGAGAAAGCTTTTGATAATGTTAACTGGAATACTCACTTTCAAATTCTGAAGGTGGCAGGTGTCAAATATAGGGAGCGAAAGGTTATTTACAATTTGTACAGAAACCAGATGGCAGTTATAAGAGTCGAGGGGCATGAAAGGGAAGCAGTGGTTGGGAAGGGAGTGAGACAGGGTTGTAGCCTAACCCCATTGTTATTCAATCTGTATACTGAGCAAGCAGTAAAGGAAACAAAAGAAAAATGTGGAGCAGAAATTAATATCCACGGAGAAGAAATAAAAACTTTGCGGTTTGCCGATGATATTGTACTTCTGTCAGAGACAGAAAAGGAGATGGAAGAGCAGTTGAACGGAATGGACAGTGTCTTGAAAGGAAGATATAAGATGAACATCAACAAAAGCAAAACGAGGATAATGGGATGTAGTCGAATTAGACTAGGGAATTAGATTAGCAAATGAGACCGTAGTAGATGAATTTTGCTATTTGGGGAGCAAAGTAACTGATGATGGTCGAAGCAAAGAGTATATAAAATGTAGACTACCAATGGCAAGGAGAGAAATTTGTTAACATCGAGCATAGATTTAAGTGTCAGGAAGTCGATTCTGAAAGTATTTGTATGGAGTGTAGTCATGTATGGAAGTGAAACATGGACGTTAAATAGTTTAGACAAGAAGAAATGGATCATGTAACTAATGAGTCACTACTGAATAGAATTGGGGAGAAGAGGAATTTGTGGCACAACTTGACTAGAAGAAGGCATCGGTTGGTAGGACGTGTTCTGAGCCATCAAGGGATCACCAGTTTAGTATTGAGGACAGCGTGGAGGGTAAAAATCGTAGTGGAAGACCAATGCACAGGTTAGAGTAGCATGGGGAGTTGCATCAAACCAGTCTCCGCACTGAAGACCACAACAACAACAACCATTATCAAGTGATTCACTATTGGCCTTTCGAAAGTAGGTGCACTGCTTGCCATAGTAAATTGCAAGTATATCATATTGGCTTTAGACGAAACATAGCTGTGGAGGTTTACATATGGCCTACGCTTAACGAGGTTACCTTATTTTATGTGGATTACATTTGCTATTGGTGCCATTTAATAAATGAATGACTATCCTCTTACAAACGGCCTCTCTCTTGGTGCGCAAGAGGCGAATAAATGCAAAGCAACTATTGTCTGGGCGGGGGGGGGGGGGGGGAGGGTGCGAGGGAGAGGGGGCTAATGATTTGTCGCTTGTGTCGAGAAACGTTATCGAGTCCCTGTTGACTACTTACCTACACGATACTCTGACTTCACATTCTGATGCATCGAGCTTTAAAATGACAATCCCTGTACTGTCATGTGTGGGATGATGCTCTTGACCTGCACCATGATATGCAATGCAACCAGTTTCCGTGGAACAATAATGGTGTGTTGTCCATTAACAGTTCACTGGATACGAATTTTCATGGTGTGAATTGCAATGTCGTACTTATGCACTAATGCTTAAATGTGTACGTTAATTGCAGAATTACGTCGTAATAGCTACAAACTCAAAACTGCAATAGTGGTGACAAAATAACAGTCAAATTACGTAATCATTATCTCTTAAACAATGCTACACGACTGCAAAGCCTAATAATAATAAAATCATAGACTGAAATCAGCCATTTCAAATACGTTTATGCAAGCAAGCATGCAAGTGCGTTATTAAGAGGCCAGTATTTAGGATTTACACACTGAGACTGTGGCCAGAGCCCTAAATTTGTGGTAACCAATCCACAAAAACAGCATTTTAGAGCAATTTTCAAATGAAGAACCTATGACGCAACAAATATTACAATTTATGATTCAATGTACTTGATCAGACTACAAAATGAAAATAATGAAAATCATTAAGGTACTCCAAACGGTTTATTAATAACTGTAACTGTATGTCCATGCGAAAACCAGCATTTCAGTTAAAAAAAGAAGAACTGTATTGTAACTATACGCAAACTTGTTTGTTAGGCAATTTTCAAATAACAAAATGAACGTAACAAAAATGCAGATTATAAATATATTTAATTCATTTACAATTCCTTGCTGCAACACCTAACCTAACCTAACCTAACCTGACCATCACATCAACGAATACAATTACCTGAAAATGATTTTCGCCAACTCGAAGAGCTGAAGACATTGTGTCTGGGGACAAGAAGTGGTAAGTTTTCTAAGTCATTGCTTAATGAATCGTCTCTTCGCGAAATCGAACTCACTGCAGACTGTCAGCATATCGTTACAAAGTCCTAGCAATTGTGCAGATTTAAGTCACAATCGTAATCTAAAATTTTTGAGAAGTTAAGGTTGCCATCTACCTGTGTAGTAATGGGATCTTTAGCCAGCCACCGTTTGAATTTCAAAATTTCAAAAGGGCCATTCTACTAACTCAGCAATTTATCCATTTACTGTGTACATACTAAAATCTTTAAATCATTTACTATCACCATTTGTGACCTTCTGTGACTTATCGAATGCATTTTGTTGCATCTATCATAATATTCTCTTAGAGAATTTAAGTTCTTATGGATCATGCCTGATTTAATTCTTATTTAAGAACTGCAATGCAGAGAATTACCGAAGGCTGTTCGAGTAATAGAAAGGACACCACATCATCTACGTGGGGAGAAATTATAGTGAAGGTCCCACAGGATTCAATCACTGGGCCACTACTATTCTCGCTTTATGTTAATGATTCTCAATTTTATTTGAATCAGGAGGCAGAATCAGTACTGTTTTTAGATGATCAAGCATTATTGTGAAGTCCAGCTAAGAAGCATCGACAGCGAAAATAGTAAATAATGTTTTTATGATAATTACTGATCGGTTTTGCACAAATAGGATAGTTTTAAACTAGGAGAACACAGCCCATCCAGTTTTGCACTGTCAAAAATATCCCACCTCCTATTAATCTAATACACCAACAAGAAATAATTAACAGGGTAGAAAGTTATAAGTTCTTAGGTGTGCACATTGGGGAAAGCTGAAAGCGGGAAAACTATACAGTAGACCTGAAAAACGTTTACGCTCAGCTGCTTTCGCCGTAAAAATAAATGCCAGCTGAGGAGATACACAAGTCAATATTAACATATTTTCATTCACTAATGTATTATAGGATAATATATTGGGATAATTCTTCATTTACGTAAAAAAGTACTTATTCCACAAAAGACTGAAATTAGATTTGTGTTTAGAGTTTATACATGTACATAGCGCAGGCTTCTCTTTAAAAAGCTGGGAATGTTAACCAAAGCCTCACAGTGCATTTACTCGCTTACGAAATTTGTCGTCAACGATCCCTCTAAGTTTGAGAATAAAAGAATTATTCCCAAGTTCAAGATTACAAGGAAAATGACATGAATTACCCATTAATCAATCTAACTTTGGCAAAGAAAGGCATAAAATGTGCAGCTATAAAACTATTTGACAGAGCAGGAATATTGAACAAATCGGTTGGTTCTTTTGCGTTAGATGTGCTCTAGGGTGGACCTTAGGTGGCCCATAAAAGTATCATTTGTTCGTGGACATTTCCTGAGATAACCCCGAAAAACCGTGATCAAAAGTATACGGACACCTGGCTGAAAATGACTTACAAGTTCGTGGCGCCCTACATCGGTAATTCTGAAATTCAATATGGTGTTAGCCCACCCTTAGCCTTGATGACAGCTTCCCCTCTCGCAGGCATACGTTCAGTCAGGTGCTGGAAGGTTTGTTGGGGAATGGCAGCCCATTCTTCACGGAGTGCTACAGTGAGGAGAGACGTCGATGTCGGACGGTGAGGTCTGGCACGAAGTCGGCGTTCCAAAATATCCCAAAGGTGTTCTGTAGGATTCAGGTCAGGTCTCTGTGCAGGCCAGTCCATTACAGGGAAGTTATTGTCGTCAAAACCACTCCGCCACAGGCCGCGCATTATGAACAGGTGCTCGATCGTGTTGAAAGATGCAATCGCCATCCCCGAATTGCTCTTCAACAGTGGGAAGCAAGAAGGTGCTTAAAACATCAATGTAGGCCTGTGCTGTGATAATGCAATGCAAAACAAACCAGGGGTGCAAGCCTCCTCCATGGAAAACACGACCACACCATAACACTACTGCCTCCAAAATTTACTGTTGGCACTACAAACATTGGCAGATGACGTTCACTGGGCATTCGTCATACCCACACCCTGCCATCGGATCGCAACATTGTCTACCGTGATTCGTCACTCCACACAACGTTTTTCCACTGTTCAATCGTCCAATGTTTGTGGTCCTTACACCAAGCAAGGCGTCGTTTGGCATTTACTGGCGTGATGTGTGGCGTATGAGCAGCCGCTCGCTCATGAAATCCAAGTTTTTTAACCTCCCGCCTAACTATCACAGTACTTGCAGTGGACGCTGATGCAGTTTGGAATTCCTGTGTGATGGTCTGGATAGATGTCTGCCTATTACACATTACGGCCCTCTTCAACTGTCGGCGGTCTCTGTCAGTCAACAGACGAGGTCGGCCTGTACGGTTTTGCGCTATACGTGTCCCTTTATGTTTCCACTTCACTATCACATCGGAAACAGTGGACCTAGGGATGTTTAGGAGTGTGAAAATCTCGCGTACAGACGTATGACATAAGTGACACACAATCACCTGACCACGTTCGAAGTCCCTGAGTTACCTGGAGCGCCCCATTCTTCTCTCTCACGATGTCTAATGACTATAGAGGTCGCCGATAAGGAGTACCTGGCAGTAGGTGACAGCACAATGCACCTAATATGAAAAACGTATGTTTTTGGGGGTGTCCGGATACTTTTGATCACATAGTGTATCAGTTGTGAGGATGACCACTTCTGTAACTTCTACTCATGGCAGACAGTAAAAATTTTTTGTTCTTAAGATGATATTCTCGGGAAACTTTGAGACTTTTTTTCGATATCGTAATCCGTTACCGAGATCCAGGAGTTCAAAGTTACCATACTTCCGCAGAAAACCGCAAAACCAGTTTCTCGCTGTTTTTGCACTGTGGGCCGCAGTTATCTAAATAACTAACCATAGCAGATGGCACAAATTTAACTGTACATTCTTTAAACATCGATCTAGAAACGCCATCTGCATCCGTTATCAATATGCTCCCGAAAAACCATGACTTTGGGTACCAAAAGTACCAGTTGTGGGGATAGCCACTTCTATAATTTATATTTATAGAAAACCGTAGAATATGTTACAACATTTTCTTATTATGATGTTTTCGGGGAACTTTGAAACTTTTTTCGATATCATTATCCGTTACCGAGCTCCAGAGGTTCAAAATATGCAAGTAACCCCGCTCTGAGGCGTAATTGTAGATTTAGTGACGCAGTGAACACATTGAAAGGGTTCTAGGGTCACCATGAACTATGTTTTTAGTCAGCATTTCTCAACAATAAAACTTTATAAGGTGCTGTCTCTGTACAATAGGCACTTCATGCCTGTAAAAATATGCCCTAGGTGGTACGGCAATGACAAAAAAGGGCTAGAAAGGGTCTTAACATGTCGGAAAATATCTTAAAATGAGCGCCAAAAGCTATACATAACTGGGAGGACTACAAATTCAATAAAATATTTCAAGTAACATTTTTACTCTTTTAAGATACAAATCGAAAGCCGGACGTTTTCGATGAATTGCGATCGATTAGCGAAGGATTCAGAAAAATGTACAGCAAACGATTTTGTGTTGACCTTACGTTGTGCCTATTTATTTGTTGTTTATATTTCTCAAAATACACTGATGGAAAAAAAAATCACGTCGCCAAGAAGAAGTTGTGCGAGAAAAACTAAAGTTAGCAGACGTGTTTCTATATCTGAAAGATAATGTCTATTCAAATTTCGCGCCGAACACATAAAAGTGGCTATAGAAGCGTCACTATGAGGTTGCAAAACATGCTTGCTTAAAATGCACGCTGTAACAGTAGTTACCTTTGAGACTGGGCATGGTGAGTTGATGTTAGCTAACGACACCTTTAAGGCGACAAAGACTCTTATCATCAGCAACTGACTGTGCTTGAACGAGGTCGACTAATAAGGCTACGAGAAGCTGGATGCTGCTTCTGTGATATTGCAGAAAGGCATGTCAGGAATGTAGCCACTGTACGTGAATGCTGACAGCGGTAGTCGCCGGCCGCGGTGGCCGTGCGGTTCTAGGCGCTGCAGTCCGGAACCGCGGGACTGCTACGGTCGCAGGTTCGAATCCTGCCTCGGGCATGGATGTGTGTGATGTCCTTAGGTTAGTTAGGTTTAAGTAGTTGTAAGTTCTAGGGGACTGATGACCTCAGAAGTTAAGTCCCATAGTGCTCAGAGCCATTTGAACCATTTTTCTGAAGACGACAAATTAACT
The DNA here is from genome assembly GCF_023864275.1 of Schistocerca cancellata. Lineage (NCBI taxonomy): Eukaryota > Metazoa > Arthropoda > Insecta > Orthoptera > Acrididae > Schistocerca > Schistocerca cancellata. Next base: position 596,366,933 of record NC_064631.1, on the reverse strand, counting down.
CACACACACGCACACACAAAATGATAAAAGTGACACACTTCCTAGCTTTTGGAACTAATAGCTCTTTCTTCAAGAAAGGGAGAGGGATAAGTTGGGTGTTCTAGCCCAAGCCCAATAACACTGTAACTTTATTAAGTAAAAACAGACATGAGAGACAATGTACATACAACAACAAAAATCAGAAATGGTTGGTGGAGGCTTGCACTCTGGCCTATACAGTCATTAGTTCTAACAGGGGCTGCAACGGGCTGGCTGCATACACAACTGCTGTTATACTAGTAGCCCGGGTGGACTCTAGAGGCTGAATCAAGCACAAACTTCATGCAGACAGCACTCCTCTTCCTTGTGAAGAAGTGAGCACTGTGCTCATGTCCATTTCTTCTGTTGTTGATGTTGGTTGTTGAGTCATGCAATGTGTTGCCACCGGTCCAAAGAGTTGGAGTTGGACATGGCACTAGGAGGACAGGTGTGGTGCCCAGTTCCCCCCACTCCTTCATGAGAGACCATATGGTATGATGTGTCCAAGTCTAACCCTGGTGAAGGAGGCCATGGCAAAGGCAGCTGAGGTGGCAGTGCTGGCTGTGAATGGAGGCAGTAGCAACAGAGGTGTTGCCTGCGACAGCATGGAAACTTGGGTCCTGCCTTCGCACCCAACAGTTGAAGGGGGCACCCACAGCAGAGGAGACATTTGTAAAGGTATCAGCAGAGAAGGTGACAGCACTGACTGTGATGAGAAGATGGCTGGGCAATGGAGGATACAAGGGCAGTGGTTGCACTTCTGGTGCTCAGCCGCCTACGAGAGGTTGTAGCTGGTCAAAGAGTCGCGATGCCCTCCCCTCAGCAATGTGGACAATGCAGAGGCATTGTCTATGGTGACTCTCAATGACCACTGGCACCCATTTTGGTTGGCAGCCTAAACCTCGGCCAGCCGGAGTGGCCGAGCAGTTCTAGGCGCTACAGTCTGGAACCGCGCGACCGTTACGGTCGCAGGTTCGAATCCTGCCTCGGGCATGGACATGTGTGGTGTCCTTAGGATAGTTAGGTTTAAGTAGTTCTAAGTGCTAGGGGACTGATGACCTAAGATGTTAAGTGCCATAGTGCTCAGAGCCATTTGAACCGTTTGAACAGCGGTAGTCAAGGGAATGTAAGGTCGCAAGAAATCCGGCACTACCGAGAGAGAGACCACCATCGTGTTCGGCTTATGGCTCTGGCGCACCATACAGCATCCGCAGCAGCAGTTTGAGCAGCAGTTGGCACCGCAGTGACACAACGAACTGTTACAAATCGTTTACTTCAAGGGCAGCTCCGAGTCACACGCCGTGTAGCATGTATTCCATTAACACCAGACCACCGTCAATTGCGGTTTCGGTTATGTCAAGCGAGAGCTCATTTGAGGGCAGGGTGGAGGTCTATTGTGTTTTCTGGTGAAAGATAGTTCTGCCTCTGGGCTAATGATGGCCGTGTATTGGTTACAAGGAAGCCAGTTGAGTTCCTCTAGCCGGCCTGTCTACGTGCTAGACCAGGGCTTAACAACTGGCCGGTTTTGAGCGCGAGTACTCGAGTCTGCTCAGGCACGTGCTCGCGAGCAGGTGCATGGTCGCGGAGTAGGGAGGGAGGGGAGGGAGGGGAAATGCGCGCGCACGTTTGAATGTGATCTCGCGTTCTTAGCAGATTTAACTAGCCATCTGAATGTTTTGAACATTTTACTGCAAGGTAAAGATCTGCCAATTACTCATTTCATACATCGAATACGAGCTTTTAAAATGAAATTGACACTTTGGGTGAGTCAGCTGGAAACAGGAAACCTAGCTCATTTTCCTAAATTATCATCCGTGTAAGATGTTCACAAAGACTGTGACCGTTATTCACATAGTTTAGTTGATCAGCGCTTTCAAAATGGCTCTGAGCACCATGGGACTTAACAGCTATGGTCATCAGTCCCCTAGAACTTAGAACTACTTAAACCTAACTAACCTAAGGACAGCACACAACACCCAGCCATCACGAGGCAGAGAAAATCCCTGAACCCGCCGGGAATCGAACCCGGGAACCCGGGCGTGGGAAGCGAGAACGCTACCGCACGACCACGAGATGCGGGCAGCGCTTTCAAGATCTGACAGCACTAGACAGTGATTTTGATCTGTTCTCTCCATATTCAGCGAATATTTAAGAGATTCGTCCTGAGCTGCAGCAAGAAATTATTGACCTGCAGTGTGACAGAGAATACAGAGACAAATTTCAGAACAAGAAAAACATTTTGGAATTCTACAGACACTTCCCTCAGGATAGATTTCCTCGTTTGCACAAACTGGCGGCTACAATAATATCAATGTTCGGTTCCACGTATGTTTGTGAACAACTGTTCTCTGCAATGAAATGTAACAAGACGCGCCTGAGAAACGCATTGTCTGATCGAAATTTAAACTGCACGCTGCGCCTAAAATGCACACGAACAATTACTCCGAACATAGACGCAATTGTAAAGGGCAAAAAGTATAAGATAACCGAGAATCCCACACTTCAGTGACACCTTTTATTGTGTAACAGTTCACAAATTAATGCGAATGTGGAGGCATACACTAAGCTAATAAAATTATGTGGCATGTGTACATTCTCCTTTATTTGTTTCATTTGTCGCAATAATAATTCGTGAGTGATATCCCTGCAGGTGGCCGCGGATTTACATTGACTGGCGGCAGCTGTTGTGTACCCCACGTGACTTTCCCCACTCTCCGCTCTGGTCCGGTAGTGGGGGTAGCGTGCTCGCTCGCTCCGTGCTCGCGACTTGCTGCTCACAGCTTGCTCCGCGAGCACGTATGTTGTGAAGCCCTGCGCTAGACTCACTCGACCTACACCTATGGTCTGGGTACGATTTCGTATGGCAGCAGGAGCACTCCCCTGGTTATCTCACACTCCCTGACTGCAAATTTGTACGTCAATCTGGTGACTCGACCTGATATGCTGCCATTCATGAACAGCGTTCCAGGGGGTGTTATCCAACAGGATAACGAACACCCACATACCGCTGTTGTAACCCAACATCCTCTATAGAGTGTCGACATGTTGCCTCGGCCAGCTCGATCACCAGATCTGTCTCCAATCGAGCAAATATGGGACATCACCGGACGACAACTCCAGCGTCATCCGCAAACGGCATTAACCGTCCCTGTATTGACTGACCATGTGGAACAGGCATGGAACTTCTAACAACCCTACCACAACAAAGGTCAAAAATTAATTATGATTGTAGTGTTGCTCACGCTTCTAAATATTGCATTTTCGGGCAACAACAAAGTTATATTATGTGGCAGGTGTCATTAGAGCACTGTTAATAAAGTCATTTCTTGAAATAATGGATAAACTAGGCACTCATCTTTTCGTGTTTCCCACGCTGGTCTCGTTGTGAACTCATGGCTCAATCATCGAAAATCTAGGTAGTGATGATTCCAAGCTCGGATGCAAAGAGGCCTAGGTGTTATTCTGCGATATTCAAAAGTTTTATAGATGCGTTTCATAAACCATTCTTGAAGATTAAACTTTTGCAAGTTAGGATAATGGTGATGTAAAAAAGTAATCAGCACTCCGAATTTAAGTTACACTTCTTTTTTATTACTTTTGTTTGCAATATCACGCAACTCGTTCCAAAACATCACTTCACAATATAAAACATACTTGAAAATATCTTCCTCACTGTTAAAGTTCACATTTCATAAACTGACTACAATTTGCGTCTTTTTAACATGACGACCAAAGCTTGACTCTATAATAACCGCTTACGCGCCCAAAAATCAAGAGTTACAAGTACGTTCGATGTATCGAAGTACCTCTACATTAGTGAAATCAAATCTGAATGTTGTCACAGAAATATGTTAACTATTTTGCAGAAAAACAGTAGAATATTGCTGGTATCGAGAGGTTGAAGTGAGGTGCCGTAATGGTTACGTAATTCAAGTACCATTACAAACTCCAGCCCACAACTAACATCTGCCACCAGTACAAAACAATGCATGCACGTTCGCATGCTTACATTCAACATTCTGACGGTTACACTTGTTTCTAAAGTACTAGCATTTCACATTTGCAGTTACACTTACATAAACCTGCGGTCTAGCAACGTTAATCACTTAAATACACTACCTAGACAAACGTATCCCCGAAATTTCATTACACTACATTAACTATTTTTTGGTGTCGCGATTATTTTCCCGTCAGTGTACGTAAATGAGTCGAAGCACATACATAAACCGTCAAAACTTCACTGGCCTATAGAATTTGTTTTACATAAGCAGCACACCCTACTTTAAGAGGGAAAGGAACGGAACAATTGGAAAAAGACTTCTACCGGAGTACAAAACTGGCAACTACGTCCCTCTTTAAAAGATTCTGATAGGAAAGTGGGGGGAACGGCAGTCTCAGTCCTCATCGCACATTCCTCACCAAAAATTTTGGCATGCGAGCATGCTTATTCGCGCTGTTCGTGCTGAAAGGGAGCAGTTAGGAGACAGTGGCGGTGGAAGAAAGAGGAGATGCTGCCAGTGGGAGAGAAAAAGAGACAATTCTGGGAGAGAGAAAGTGGAAGTGAAAGGAAAAGAGAGATGAAGACAATAGCAATGGGAGCCAAATAGAGAGAAGATATTGATGGGGAGACAGTGACAATATAAGAGAAATGGATGGAGACAGAAGGAGTAGGAGGAAAAGAGAGAGGAGGTAGTGGAAACGAAAAAGTGAGATGATTGTATACCATACATAGGCATGGGGGGAGGGGCGGCAGTCTCGACAAAGAAAGACAAAAGGAGATAATATAAGTGGATGCGTGAGAGAGGAAACAGTGGTAGTGGAATACGAGATGTCTTCAAAAAGTAAGATGACTTTATATTTTTATGAAAAAAATATTTGTTTATTCATCAGTATTCATGTTGTCCTCGTCTAAGTAATTGCCCTCAGATACAATACACTTGTGCCAACGCTTCTAACAATCCTCGAAGCACTTCTCACAAGCACTTTTTGGTATAGCCTTGAGTACTTCCAGCTAGGTGGATTTTATTTCCTCAATCGTTGAAAATCTTCGTTCTTTCATAGCTCTCTTCAGTTTTGGGCACAGGAAAAAGTCGCAGGGGACCAAATCCGGTGAACTGGTGGCTGAGGCATGATTGCCGTGTTGTTTTTGGCCAAACAATCTCTCACAAGCAACGATGAATGAGCAGGTGAATTGTCGTGATGCAAAAGCCAGGAGTTGTTTTTCCACAATTCCGGACGTTTGTTGCGTATTGCTTCCCTCAAACGGCGCATAACGTCAGGGTAATACTCCTTATTGACCGTACGACTTTGAGCCAAAAATGCATTATTCGCTACACCACGGCAATTGAAAAGAACAGTGAGCAAAACTTTGATATTTGATCGAGCTTGGCATGCTTTTATCGGTCTTGGCTCTCTGGGATGCTTCCATAGGGACCATTAGGCTTTGGTTTCGACGCCATAACCGTAAACCCATGTTCCGTCACCAGTTATGACCCTTTTGAGCAAATCAGGATCATCAGTGACGTCACTCAAGAGCTCCTGAGCGATGCTCATGCGACGGTTCTTCTGATCAAAACTGAGAAGTTTTGGAGCAAACTTTACTGACACACGTCTCATGCCCAAAATATCCGAAAAAAATGGCAAGACATGAGCCGACGGATATGCCAACATCCTCAGAAACTTCTCTTACGGTAATTCGACGATTTTCCAAACCAATTTTCTTCATAGCTTCGACGTTACCATCTGCTGTTGATGGGCTGGGGCGTCCAGAGCGAGTTCGTCATTGGCATCTTCTCGGCCACCTTGGAAGAGCTTATACCACTTGCAAACTTTTTTTTTTTTATTTAGAGCAGACTCACCGTATGCCACTGTCAATATTTCAAATATTTTAGAGCACTTGATTCGATTTTTCACACAAAATTTGATGCAAATTCTTTGGTCCATTTTTTATAATACTCGAAACCCGCCGAGCACTTTAAAACACATTTAACCTTTCTATCTGTCAAAAACAAACTAAGTATGCTGTACACTTGAAACTGTGAACATACGTTCGGGACATGTGCACCAACATAACAGAAAACGAATGATAGTCGAATGTAAGTTGCCCGCGCAATTTGAAAAGTCACCTTACTTTTAGAACAGTTCTAGTATGCTGTAAATCAGTGGGAGAAAAAGGGGACAGTTTCAGTGTGAGAGAGATGCTGTGTATGAAGGCTTAATTGCAAAGAGAGACTCGGTATAAAGATTTAGAATGTGTAAGTAGGCTGTTTAGATTTTTATATTGGTAATGCCACGTAGCGCTCTGTATGAAAATCACTGGCTGTGCTGTGTGAAGTATGTGGAAAGTTTGCATTGTTGTCTGCCATTGTAGTGTTAGGCAGCGGCAGCTGGATGTGAACAGCGCGTAGCATTGCGCAGTTGGAGGTGAGCCGCCAGCAGTGGTGGATGTGAGGAGAGAGATGGCGGAGTTTTGTAATTTGCCATGAACTGCTATATATATATATTATGACTATTAAGGTAAATACATTGTTTGTTCTCTATTAATATCTTTCATTTGCTAACTATCCCTATCAGTAGTTAGTGCCTTCTGTAGTTTGAATCCTTTATTTAGCTGGCAGTAGTGGCGCTCGCCGTATTGCAGTAGTTCGAGTAATGAAGATTTTTGTAAGGTAAGTTATTTGTGAAAGGTATAGGTTAAAGTTACTCAGGGCCATTCTTTTGCAGGGATCTTTGATAGTCAGATTGCGTTGCGCTAAAAATATTGTGTGTCACTTTAGTGAATGTTTGAGTACGTTCAGTTTTGCTCAGCTGTTTGAAAAGCAAATAGTGTAAGAGGTTTATCAGCACAGTCGTGTATAATTGTTGTAAGGGGACGTTTCAAATGTTTCGTGTTCAAACGCCGCGAGTGTGTTCGCATGCGAAAATTTTTGATGAGGAAGGCGGAATAAATACCACGGCAAATGATTCCCCTCTTTTTTATCAGGGTGTTTTTTCAAGAGGAACATTTTCGCCTTTTCTGTGCTCCAACAGAAACATTTTTCCTCTAGTTATCCATATTACTAACGAATAATCCGGTTCGCGACACTCAATACCAATTGCAGGGTGCCTACCTAACGGCTCCCAGGGGCAACAAAAATGTAATTTTCAGTATTTCATGTAACATTAAGAGGTATGATCTTACGTTAAAGATTTTAACACAGTAAAAGAAGTATTACAGTTACAAACTGTGTGTATGTCTTGAGGCAATGCAGTTCACGATGCGCAGATTGCCCAGATTACATTCATCCAGTATTTGGGAATGAGCGCTTAACGTATTTTACACGTAATTTCAAACCTTTACGAAACTTTTTCTTGCTGACACACTCCACAAAATGCTGAAGAGATGAAAGTTTATCACCTGCTATATTTTCGCTGCTCATGCAGTAAAACTTCACGACGTTTCAATTATTACTTCTTTTCTATTAACTTCATTCGCAATACATTTACAGACAGTATCTAATTATACCACTGAATGTAGCTGCAGAACTGACCGATAGATCAGGAGGCATTATCTTACAAACATTGAGATGCGTGAAAAACCAGCTTTTGCTTAAAACTACCCAGACTATACTCATCTAGTGATTGATAATGAGAGAACTTACCGACTTCCAACACACTTTAAACATAATTTCAAATATTTTCTAAACGTGTTCTTGCTTACATGCTTAACGTCAAATATTTAACACATAAACTCATTGCTCTGTAAAGTAATCAGAAGTTTGAAGCTGTTGTATACATCAGGGTCAGATTCTTTAAATAACGGGGAGTTTATTAGTTGCTTAGATTCAGTGAAGCCAATATGTATCAGTCTAGCTTCGTTTTCAAACCGACGCGCCGCTCCGCATACCGGACACCCCTTCTCGCGATGCAACATTAGCACAACCCATGGCGTCTTCGATCCGCAACGTCATAGCCGTGACGTCACGTTAGCGTTGCCGTTCTATTTAGCTATTCGTGACGTCATTACCCAGAAATCTATAGAGATTTCACGGCCGCGTGGAACACTGATTCCCTGGGCGGCGAGGCCACCAACGGGCTTCCATGTTCATTCCACGTTGAGCGGCCAGCCACTTCAAGCAACAGTGAAACCTCGGAAGACATTGTGTCAGTCGGTATTTATCGCCGACGCGTGATTTGTAATAATGAAGGATCGTGGAAAATTTGCTAAACATTCAAGGGCTTAATAATCTTCTCGTAATATCAAAGTAAGCAAATTGAATTGTGTTAATAATATTTTTGCTTCCTCTTGGTGTTTTCCTGTACGTGTGTGTTTCATTCGAAAGTTACGCAAACAGATATAAGCATCGTGAAAACGTAGCCATGTAAATTGATGACATCTCGAAGAATGTCGCAGTACTCGCCGTCGAACTGTAATTTATATAAATGTTGAATAGTGAGCAGTATTTACAGATTCCAGTATGTAACATGATTTTAAAATCAATGCGTCTTTTAAGAATGACACTACCAACGAGCGAATTTATCAGTAGGAAATAATTTTTTGTTGCTAAATTTCTGTTTTCACAGGATTAGTTTACAACTGTGCATTTTTATAACACGCTACGTTATAACAATGTAGTTGCATTTTCTTGCATAGTTTGTCAAAAATTCCTGTAGTGGAGTACATAAACATATCAGTTAATATTTTACATAATCATTACAACGTTTTAGTTTCTGTTTTAACCAAGAAATAGAATAATTGCATTTATACCATTATCTGTTTCACTGCCCTTAGGAAGTTTGCTGAAGTTCTGGTCATAGTGCCATACATGGTTCCATGGGCAGGAAAATTAAACAATTCTTTCGTAAAGTACGGATTACAAAAGCGGATATGAAATAGACAAAATATTTTACGTATTATATCCAGTCAGACAGTTATCAGGCTACTTAGTTTCTGTTTTAACCAAGAAATAGAATAATTGCATTTATACCATTATCTGTTTCACTGCCCTTAGGAAGTTTGCTGAAGTTCTGGCCATAGTGCCATACAGGCAGGAAAATAAAACAATTATTTCGTAAAGTACAGAGTTACAAAAGCGCATATGAAATGGACAAAATATTTTACGTACTATATCCAGTCAGACAGTTATTCGTCTACTGAACCATTGCAAAACACTTCTATTGGCACGCACTCAGTTCATAAGAGGAATAGTGGTTCCCGTGCAATAGCTACTACTGCACGGAAATTGATTAGGACTTCATTTCACTGTTAACAATAGATAAGTAACACATAGGAGAGAATGTATGAAAATTTTATACTTGTTTTTAAACCACATGACAATACGCAGAAAAAAACAAGTTTATATGCGATGAAAATCAAATGGCTGAAGAAGCGTTGTAGATGAAACAAGGGCTGCAGATCGACGGTTTTCATATTTTAACTGTACTGTACAACTTAATTTCATCCATCATAACATCCGTTTTTCGAAAAAGTACCGCATCAGTTATATTTTTCGTGTAGTTCACGTTGCGATTAGGAATTTATTCCCATAAAATGTAAGTAAATTTCTGAAATATGTTATTCTACGCTTTAAATAAAAAAGTACTGCACCAGTCACGTTTTTTTCGTGCAGAGCACGATGCTTAGTATCAGGTATTTATTCCCATGAAATGGAAGTAAATCCCTCAAATGCGTTATTCTGCGACTGAAATAAAACGTAACTATGGGAATAAATTCCTGAAACGCGTCGTGCTATACACGGATCCACCGAAGAGCTTTTTTATTTAAATCAATGATTGATGATTGGTTACCGTATTGTCGTTAGCGATAACAATTTTAACTGAAAAACGTCGTAGTACCGGAAAGTCTACCAATTTGTATATACATTGCCGGATGAGAGAAACGCAGAGATGTTGCTAAGAATTGTGAAGGATCTCGAAACAGTGACATTTATTTACAGAGGAAGAACATTTACTTTGATAATTTTCGTCACAATTTTGTCCATTTTATACTGATTCTGTTCATCACTTCATTTGTAACTGACTGTTTTGTTAATAGTAAAAGCAGCTGCTAAAGAGCAGGTGTGGGCCTCCGTAGATGATGATAGGAACATGGGAAATTTTTGGGCTTAAACAAAACTATTCGGAAATATTTTCGAGAGGATGTGAGAAGATACAAAGAATAACAAGACAAACAACCGAAAACAATTTGAAGAAGCTAATGTTGGGTAGGCTCCACATTTCATCAGAAGATGACAGACGATGCAGTAACTACAAACAGAGATAAAATTATTCAAGTATCCGACATCTTCTTCAAATTTCTTTGTGTTGTTCAGGATATGAATGGGAAACACACCACTTTTACGTAAACATAAGTAACGCAATACGAAAACCTATTTTCCTAGTGTCTACGTGTAAGGCCAGAACTGGTTTTGTTAGTACGAACAAAATATCGGTTTTCCGAGGGTCAGTTGCTTCACACGAATGGTGCCTGTAAAGCAGCTGTTCCGATTTCTTCATCACGATGACGCGATATTTTTAACAAAGAGAAAGTACGATTTCTTTCTGTATGCCACTGAACTCTTTAAGGAGCAAGAGGAGAGGGAGAAGAAGAGGGAGACGTTAAGAAAACATTTTCAGATATCTGAAAGAAAAGATGTATTAAAATCTTCTTCCCGGTGGTTATGGAATGCGAATTTGTTTTATTGCATCTAAGTAGATAATGTGCGTTGCAGAAGAAGTTGCAACTGGTAGAACTTAACTCCAATGTTTTGGAACTTAAAATGGCTACAAAACTTCCTCATGAGACTAGATACATTCTTAATCCTGTACGTAGAATCAACGAATATTTAGCCGTTGAGAATACATTTCATCTGATAAAGATAAAAGATTCTCGCCAATTAAATTAAGCAATTTGATAAATTCCTTGTCAGCCAAGCACTTATTTTCCTTCAGCCCACAGAACAATCTCTTCGTCCACAATGAACAACATTTTAAAAGGCATGTAGCAGCCTGACGGATTAATTACGACTCAAACGCGGTATAGCACTTACAAGGAGCCGAAAACCGATTGTAGAAACTGAAATTCGGCAGCCATCCTGAACCGGTATCACAGTGTTTGACAGACCAACCGTGAACGGAAGTGGGAAATCGGATTACAAAAACCGCAAATAAAGTAGTAGTAATGGAAATAATACCGAATGAGGTATGTAAAGCCACTCGAAATGTGAGGAATGAAAAGGCGCCTGGAGATGATGTTTTAATAGAGATTATTAAAGCTGGAAGCAAAATAACACAAAATGGGCTTGCAAAATTGCTCACAGAGTGTCTTGAGGGGGAAGATAGTACCTAGAACTGGAACAACGCTTTAATTCTGATACTTCACAAGAGAGGAGACAGAGAAAACGTAGACAACTACAGACCTATTAGCCTCCTCTATTTAATGTGCACAACGTCCACAAAAATTATCGCCAGCCAAAAGGGGAAAAATGGACAGATGTAAGTAGGAGTCGCACATTGAGGGTTCCATACAAACTTAATTACGTATATACGCAGTTCATCCATTCCGGCAATCGAGAATCTTGAGAGTTTTTGCGTGTTATCCACATTGATACCGGCAAGTTTTCGGTCCGAGGGATTCTAAGACTTTTGAGAATGTTTTAATTTAAGTTTGAAGTCTCATGACAAATGACAAAAGAAGTATTTTTTCGTGTGATATAATTACAAATTAAGAATTTTCCAATCTTTTCCCTCCACTTGTACTGTGAAACATTGCTTCTTGTCAAATTCCACGTCAACGGAAAGCACCCTATAGATTTTAATGAATGAGTTTGCGAGTGTGAATTATGTGATATTAATGGGGGAATTTTTTGATTGCATTGACTTAGACGATTAACTTTTTTACAGCACCAAAGGACCTTAGACCTCAGTATGTGACACAAATTTTAGTTTGATACGTCCATCCGTTCCTGAGAAAAAGGGATGTTAACAGACGGATGGACAGACAGACAGTCGGATAACAAATGACGAAAATTTTTTTACGTGTGATAGAATTACAAATTAACAATTTACGATTTTTCTCTTCACTTGTGTTGTGAAACGTTTCTTCTTGCTGAATTTCATGATTGTGCACTAACAGGAAGTCCCTGAAGGTTTTCATAAGTGAGTTTACGAGCATCAAATATGTTATATAAATGGCCACATCTTTTGATAGCAGTGCGTTAGGAGCTAACGTTTCTTATACTACCAACGAACCACAGACCTTAGTATGTGACATGAATTTCAACTCGATAGGTGTACCGCTTCTTTAGAAAAATGGTCTTAACAGACGGACGGACGAAAAGACGATCAGATAACAAGTGGCTTCTTTGTCTGTGATATAATCACAAAATCCAAATTTTCTGTTTTTTTTTTTTCATTATTTGTGCAGTGAGACCTTGAGTCTTGCCAAATTTCATGATTGTAGACTTACGGTAAGTGACCTACAGATTTGATGAGTGAGTTTGCGAGTATCAAAATATGTGACACAAATGGCTCTATCTTTTGACTGCATTGACTTAGAAGCTTCAATTTCTTAGAACACCACTGTGTGACATAAATTTCAGCTTACAACGTCTGCCCTTTGCTGAGTAAAAGGGTTTTGAAGAGTCGGACTGACAGAAAACAAAGTGACCCTACACGCCCGGGTTCCCGGGTTCGATTCCCGACGGGGTCAGGGATTTTCTCTGCCTCGTGATGGCTGGGTGTTGTGTGATGTCCTTAGGTTAGTTAGGTTTAAGTAGTTCTAAGTTGTAGGGGACTGATGACCATAGATGTTAAGTCCCATAGTGCTCAGAGCCATTTTTTGAAAGTGACCCTATAATGGTTCCGAGGTACAGGACATATTTTCATTGTTCCATCCTGCACGGCGGCGGAAGGACATCCTTGCACCAAATATGGCTCTATTTCGGCCGACAATTGCGATTCTATTGGAGTGATGAGGAAGATTACTTGGGGCGAGGCGTTTCTTAGCAAGCGGCTTTGCAGAATTGCCTTCATTGCCAATTAGAGCACAGGTAAAGCAGCTAACTGGTTTAGTATATGGTATATACCTCAATGAACCACTTGCAAGTTTCGAACAATGTTAACGAACGGACCAATGGGTATGAACTACAACGTTTGAAATCATTTGATTTTTGAGAAATCTTTTTACTCGAATTCAAAAATACCTGTACCGGCTGTCCCTGAGAAACAGGACACCAACTGAGCCTACGTGACACTGATGAGGCAAAACATTACGACCACCGCGCACAGCCAGACTGTGTCGCGTTTCGCCGTTGCGGGCACCTGACGCGATAAGGAAAGTTTGTAAACAGAGCAAAGACGAACAACGATACAGACTGCGAGTGAGGAAATCCAGACTTCGACATAGGGCCCGACGCCTGGGAACGAACATCTAGCAAATGGCAACGCTGGTCAGCGGTTCACGAGCTACAGTCGTGAGCATCTATGGAAAGTAGTTGAAGGACGATGAAACTTTTGATTCAAATGACATGGCGCTGGACGTCACGCCATCTAAATCTATATCAATATTCCATAACCCATCTGAGTGTGAGGCGGAGGCTACTTCCGGTACCACTAACTGATCTCCCTGCCCTGTTCGATTCGCGAAAGGCTCGTGGGAAGAGTGATCGTTGGTAAGCGTCTGTCTTAGCTCTAATTTCTCGAATTTTCTCGTTATGGTCCTTCCGCGAGGCGTATGTAGGAGGAAGTGGTATGTTGTCCGACTCTTCCTGGAAAGTACTCTTCCGAAATTTCAATAATATTTCCGTGAAGCACAACGCCTCTCTTGTAACGTCTGCCAGTGGAGTTTGTTGAGCATCTCTCTAACGCCCTCGAATCGACTAAAGGATCTCGTGACGAAACGTGCCGCTCTACGTTACTTCTTCTCTACCTCTTCTATCAGTCCTATTTGGTACGAGTCCCAAGTTGACGAACAATACTCAAGAGTCGGTCGAACACGTGCCTTCTAAACCACTTCTTTAGAAGATGAATTACATTGCCTTAATATTCTTCATACGAATCTCAGTCTGGCATATGCGTTTCCTACTGTTTGTTTTATGTGATCATCGCACTTCACGTCACTCCACATACGTAAGACACTTCTCGTTTGTACTCTTAGCCACATCGTCTGGTAAGAGTACGCGACATGTAGTCAAAGAGTACCCATTAATATAAAACACAAGAAAATTCACCACATATTTCATAAATCGTGCATTCTTATTGCCACCATTGGGAGAAATTATCACAATCAGTCCCGTCTTCCGTGATAAGCTCCTCGTACACTTTATTACACCCTGGTTAATTTAAAACATCAGATCCCTCCTTGGATTTTGACCTAGTTGTTCCTGAAGATGATGAAGCGGTTAAATCCAGATTAACCCTAGAGATCCTGCATTGTTCGTTACTGGTATTTTGTCCTTCTTGGTTTTCTTCTGGTTTAGCTTGCTTTTCTAAAAATGGATTTTTGTATAGAGACCCAGGCAAAATCTCAGATTGTTTCGCCATTTTTCTTTTTGTTGTGCATTGATCATATTTTGGCAGAAGATAAATACTGAGAAGGCCTACACCTGTTTGTACATCAGCATTCCAAACTTCATTCGTGTCATGTTCTTGGTTTTTTCCTGGTGACTGCGACAGACAAATTATCTGTCACTGAGGAGCATCATTTGTCCACGGGCTCCTGTTGAATTGCTCTGCCTTCTTCAGTTGTTGGAAATTCGGCTCTCTCTGTGAGTTCTGATGGTGCAGTCTTCTGCTGTGGAGAAATCCAAATTTGAATGGGAATATTCTCTTTGACTCGAAGGATTTCTCAGCTGTTTGGGTGGGGATACTCTAGAATATATAGCCCGAAATAGAGCTCTCACCTCTGTCTGCCTAATGGGTCTTCCTGGATTAGCAACCGTTAGAAATAAAGAGGGTGGGGGGGGGGCGGGGTTAAGAGTACCCATGTAGTCTTTCCCGCTATCTTACAGCTTACTCTTAATCAATGCACCATACAATTCAAAAAAATATCACAAGTGGCAGCCACTGCTTGTCATGACTTGGTTTGTTCTTCACAGACCGGTGATTCTTTTGGCAAATAATTTTATCTTCTTGCACATACCCAGATAGTGCCTATTGCTTACAATATACAAGTTAAGGATTACATAATCTGAAACAAAAACGTATACTTAACTGCTATAATCAATAAATCTGGCAGAGCTCTACAAGGATACATGTGATGGTGTCATTATAGAATCAACAACTAAATGTAGGTTTTTGTTGTTGGTTAGTGTTGCCAATGTAGAGAAAATTCCACTACGAACTCCTACCAGACACGTTCTCTTATCTGACCTTACGCCAAACTCTGTCGAAACTGACAGAAATCTCATCTGGTCCAGCAGCCTTTCCACTGCAAAGCGATTGCAGCTGTTTTTCTATTCTGCAACCAGCTATCTCAACATCTGCTATTTCAAACTCGTCTGATGATTGAAAAGACGGACTGTATTTCTATCTTCTGTGGTGAAACATTTTCGGAAGACTGAATTCAATATTTTGTCCTGCTCTCTGGCATTTCTGTTTTGGTCTCCGAATAACTGAATAAATGATTCTGAACCACTTACCAATTTTATGTAAGACCAAAACCTCATGGCTGATAATATTTTAATTTTCTTACCACGTAAAGTGGAGATCTAATGCTTGCCTTCTCTGCAAAGCAGGAAGGTGGCAATCTGTGGCAGATCTGATGACAAAATACAAGTGCAGGCACAAATGTTTTGGAGTGCACCGTTCAGCAGACATTACTGAACATGGGGACCTGTGGCAGATGATCAGTAAGAGTTCCTTTGTTGACCCAATGACCTCGTCAGTTGCAATCAGTGTGGGAACAGGATCATTGAGAATGGACCATGAATTCAGGGAAACATGGTGCCTGGTCAGATTAATCACATTTCTTGTTACACCAGCTCAATGGTTGCATCCGGATACACCATCAACCATGCGAATGGCTCCTCAAGACATACATCACACCACAGACACTTGCAGTTGGTGGCAGCATTATGTCATGGGAGACATTCACCCAGGTTTCCTTAGGAGATATAGTAGTAATCAATGGTACCATGTCAGCTGCAGAGTACAAGAATGTTATTGCAGACACATGTATCTTTTGAGCTTGAGCATGCTACAGAGAATTTAGAACCACGACAGTGAACTCATGTTGATGTCTTGACCACCAAATTCGCCTGATCTGAACCCGACAGAACATGTGTGGGACACTTTTGGGGGCCAGCTCACTGTTCACAAACCACTAGCCCACAATTTACGGGAACTGCATGACCTTTGATTAGACATGTGATACCATATACTTCCTGGAACCTACCAAGGACTTGTCAACTGCTTGCCATGAAGAATCGCTACAGTACTGCTTTCCAAAGGTGGACCCACATGCTCTTAAGCAGGTATTCATAGATGTTTTGGCTCATCAGCATATGTGTGTCAGTGCTACAGCTTCTGTTAAGCTTTATCAGGACAGTGACAAATCTAAAACTGAGAGAGGAGTCTGCCTTGCAATTCAGTGTACCTAAACTATTTTCAGCTAGCCTATAAGATGTTTTCAGACCCTTCAACTAGGAAAACCAATAAGGAGTAAATGTTCATAGATTATGATTGTGTCTGAACTATCTTAGTTTTGCTTATGACATTGTCCTGTTTACCTCTAGTACAATAAAACACCAACAATAAATGACAGAATTTGACAGAGCAATGAATATATAATTTCAAATAAAAATTGATGTCAAATCTCTGGCACAAATTTTCACTTTTCATGATGTATTCATTAGATTCCATGTTCAGCATTTTTTAACGTCTTACACTGACATCATTTTGTGTCATTACATCTTCACTGAGTTCACTCCTATTTTACACAATTTAATTCAGTTGATATTTGCAGAGCAAGTTTGCTCAGACAAGGAGATGGACTGTCCCTATTTTTTCAACTCTATCTCACAAAAGGTCATTTGAGAATGAAGAAAATTTCATAACAAAGAAGAAGAAGAAGATCAGTTTCAGTTAGGCCCCACAGCCAACAGGAGTGTATGTTGGCACACTGATGAACTGGTTTCTCTTGCCAAAAACATTGGTTTAATAGACAGAAAGAAAAATAATTAAAAAAAGAAGAGTAGGACTATAAATCTTCTTTGAGAAGAAGTACATGATTGTCAGCAATGGGCCAAAATGGACGATAACTGACCATGGGAAGACTGCAAGAGCCAAGAAGTACCATGGCCTGTGTTGATTTCAATCCAGTAAAGAGATATACAGCAAGATGGAACCAATTACAGCAACAATTAAAAAGAAAAAGTTACTGTTCTAAGTGCACATCTTCTGTGTATATGATGATGTAGATGATAACTGTCTCACTAAGAAAATTTGGAATTTTCTAAAACCAAAACCAAATAAGTTAAGACAGTTTGAGGAGTGTAAGAGAGGTCTACAAGATATAGACATTGCTGAATATATAATAAATGACAGAAACAGTTTCAAAAGGACAGTGAAAAGCTATCAGGTTTTTATTGTGGAATCACTGCACAGAAGATGGGGGAGGGGAGGGGGGCTTTTGCCTGAAGAACAAATGGCTGAATGATGGGCTCAAGATATTGTATAGGAAGATGCTACAGCTAGCTGTCAAACAATATCTAGACACCAGAAATGAGATTTGTTGTTGACACAGTCCATGTAGCCTCAATTCAAGATAATAAACAAAAAGTGCAAGTTTTAATATAAGTCTGAAAATCAATTATAATAAGGTAGCAATGAAATGAAGTATAACCAGTAATTTGAAGAAAAAATTGTAGAAATTAATAATGAAGTTTTTAAACCAGTTGAGTTTTTTTGTCTTTAGGGCAGTTGAACACAATGACTGGATGCAAAAAGAAAGGTAAAATGTCCTGGACTGCTCTTGGTAAATTAAATAGAATTTTCTAATAAAGTATATAGATTAAGTTTCTATGATTTCTGTGTCTTTTGGTGACCTATACCTTGACCAATTCCACATTCCTGGAAGTTCTCCTTGTTGGTGGGATCTGTGGAATACCATGGATGAATGAATGCGAAAGACTAACCTTCCATTAATCTAAAAAGGAATGTTTACAATCGCCGTGTATTAACATTTATATATTTCCAGTTTTGCCTCATGGCAGAGAGACATGGGTTTTCAATGTGAATATTAATCAGAAACTGATGGTTGTTCAGTGAGCAATGATAGATACATGTTAGGAATTACTAAAGGAGACCAATCTATCTATATCCGGATCCCGCTCCAGCTACTTCTGGGTCTGGGAGTTGACGAGTCCTCTCCATTTGGCTCAGTCCTCCCACCACTTTTCTTCCTCTGCTTGTTGCCATATCACACCTCTCCTTTCCACAGACATTCTCACTCCCATTTTCCACCATGTTCTTGGGCACCCTCTAGGTCTTTTTCTATCCATCCTTAGTTGGATAGATGTAAGAGAGAGTAAAATGAAAAAATGGATTCAGTAATGACTAATGAAATGAAAATGGAGCACATAATCAAGTGAATGGATCTTAGATGGACCAAGGAAGTTCTTAATTGGAACTCAAGTGATATAAAAAATCTGATACAGCAACCTAATGGAAGGCAGATAGATGACTTATGCATGAACTACATGGTTGTGTATGGCTGAATATCATAGTGTAGTACAGAAGTGTAGACAGGGCTCTTATCCACCAATGAATGTCAAATTGCTTCTTATGATGGTGATTTATTGGAGCAATAAACTCTCTACTTCTGAATCAGTAATAGCTGGAAGATTTTGTGGCCACATACTGCGAAGTTTAGTGATCTAACAATATAATGTGCAACTGGGTGAATAGCATACTGTTTGTGCTAGAGTGATTGACAGTTCTTGTTCTGTGGCACCATTACCTAAATTGTGGAAAAGGATGCTAACTATTAATGAAGCATGAACCTGAAAGCTTTTTGGTACCATGGGCTTACACAGTAACAGGGGAAACTACAGCCATAATTTTTCCCGAGGGCATGCAGCTTTACTGTATGGTTAAATGATGATGGCACCCTCTTGGGTAAAATATTCCGGAGGTAAAATAGTCCACCATTCAGATCTCCAGGCGGGACTACTCAGAAGGACGTCGTTATCAGGAGAAAGAAAACTGGCGTTCTACGGATCGGAGCATGGAATGTCAGATCCCTTAATCGAGCAGGTAGGTAAGAAAATTTTAAAAGGGAAATAGATAGGTTACAGTTAGATATAGTAGGAATTAGTGAAGTTCGCTGGCAGGAGGAACAAGACTTTTGGTCAGGCGAATACAGGATTATAAATACAAACTCAAATAGGGGTAATGCAGGAGTAGGTTTAATAATGAATAACAAAATAGGAGAGCGGGTAAGCTACTACAAACAGCATAGTGGACGCATTATTGTGGCCAAGATAGACATGATGCCCATGCCTACTACAGTAGTACAAGTTTATATGCCAATTAGCTCTACAGATGGCGAAGATATTGAAGAAATGTATGATGAAATATAAGAAATTATTCAGATAGTGAAGGGAGACAAAAATTTAATAGTCATGGGTGACTGGAATTCGGTAGTAGGAAAAAAAGGAGAGAAGGAAACGTAGTGGGTGTATATGGATTGGGGCTAAGAAATGAAAGAGGAAGCTGCCTGGTAGAAATTTGCACAGAGCACAACTTAATCATAGCTAAAACTTGGTTCAAGAATCATGAAAGAAGGTTGTATACATGGAAGAACCCTGGAGATACTAGAAGGTATCAGATAGATTATATAATGGTAAGACAGAGATTTAGGAACCAGGTTTTAAATTGTAAGACATTTCCAGGGGCAGATGTGGACTCTGACCACAATCTATTGGTTATGAACTGTAGATTAAAACTGAAGAAACTGCAAAAAGGTGGGAATTTAAGGAGATGGGACCTGGATAAACTGACTAAACCAGAGGTTGTACAGAGTATCAGGGAGAGCATAAGGGAACAATTGACAGGAATGGGGGAAAGAAATACAGTAGAAGAAGAATGGGTAGCTCTGAGGGATGAAGTAGTGAAGGCAGGAGAGGATCAAGTAGGTAAAAAGACGAGGGATAATAGAAATCCTTGGGTAACAGAAGAAATATTGAATTTAACTGATGAAAGGAGAAAATATAAAAATGCAGTAAATGAAGCAGGCAAAAAGGAGTACAAACATCTCAAAAATGATATCGACAGGAAGTGCAAAATGGCTAAGCAGGGATGGCTAGAGGACAAATGTAAAGATGTAGAGGCTTATCTCACTAGGGGTAAGATAGATACTGCCTACAGGAAAATTAAAGAGACCTTTGGAGAAAAGAGAACCACTTGTATGAATATCAAGAGCTCAGATGGAAACCCAGTTCTAAGCAAAGAAGGGAAAGCAGAAAGGTGGAATGAGTATATAGAGGGTCTATACAAGGACGATGTACTTGAGGACAATATTATGGAAATGGAAGAGGATGTAGATGAAGATGAAATGGGAGATACGATACTGCGTGAAGAGTTTGACAGAGCACTGAAAGACCTGAGTCGAAACAAGGCTCCAGGAGTAGACAACATTCCATTAGAACTACTGACAGCCTTGGGAGAGCCAGTCCTGACAAAACTCTACCATCTAGTGAGCAAGATGTATGAGACAGGCGAAATACCCTCAGACTCCAAGAAGAATATAATAATTCCAGTCCCAAAGAAAGCAGATGCTGACAGATGTGAAAATTACCGAACTATCAGTTTAATAAGCCACAGCTGCAAAATACTAACACGAATTCTTTACAGACGAATGGAAAAACTGGTAGAAGCTGACCTTAGGGAAGATCAGTTTGGATTCCGTAGAAATATTGGAACACGTGAGGCAATACTGACCCTACGACTTATCTTAGAAGCTAGATTAAGTAAAGGCAAACCTATGTTTCTAGCATTTGTAAACTTAGAGAAAGCTTTTGACAATGTTGACTGGAATACTCTCTTTCACATTGAAAAGGTGGCAGGGGTAAAATACAAGGAGCGAAAGGCTATTCACAATTTGTACAGAAAGCAGATGGAAGTTATAAGAGTCGAGGGACATGAAAGGGAAGCAGTGGTTGGGAAAGGAGTGAGACAGGGTTGTAGCCTCTCCCCGATGTTATTCAATCTGTATATTGAGCAAGTAGTGAAGGAAACAAAAGAAAAATTCAGAGTAGGTATTAAAATCCATGGAGAAGAAATAAAAACTTTGAGGTTCGCCAATGACATTGTAATTCTGTCAGAGACAGCAAAGGACTTGGAAGAGCAGTTGAACGGAATGGATAGTGTCTTGAAAGGAGGATATAAGATGAACCTCAACAAAAGCACAACGAGGATAATGGAATGTAGTCGAATTAAGTCGGGTGATGCTGAGGGAATTAGATTAGGAAATGAGACACTTAAAGTAGTAAAGGAGTTTTGCTATTTGGGGAGCAAAATAACTGATGATGGTCAACGTAGAGAGGATATAAAATGTAGACTGGCAATGGCAAGGAAAGCGTTTCTGAAGAAGAGAAATTTGTTAACATCGAGTATAGATTTAAGTCAGGAAGTCGTTTCTGAAAGTATTTGTATGGAGTGTAGCCATGTATGGAAGTGAAACATGGACGATAACTAGTTTGGACAAGAAGAGAATAGAAGGTTTCGAAATGTGGTGCTACAGAAGAATGCAGAAGATTAGATGGGTAGATCATATAGCTAATGAGGAGGTATTGGATAGGACTGGTGAGAAGAGAAGTTTGTGGCACAACTTGACTAGAAGAAGGGATCGGTTGGTATGACATGTTCTGAGGCATCAAGGGGTCACCAATTTAGTATCAGAGGGAAGCATGGAGGGTAAAAATCGTAGAGGGAGACCAAGAGATGAATACACTAAACAGATTCAGAAGGATGTAGGTTGCAGTAGGTACTGGGAGATGAAGAAGCTTGCACAGGATAGAGTAGCATGGAGAGCTGCATCAAACCAGTCTCAGGACTGAAGACCACAACAACAACAATATTTATTACATTAAACTTACAGTCATAAATGATATGTTAAATGAAAGAGCAACTCAAATAGTTGTGTTTGGCACCAGTGTGTGTGTGTGTGTGTGTCTGTAGTGTGCAATGTTTCTGCCACAATCTGATAGACAGCGGTAGTAGCAACTTGTTTGGTGAACCTACTGTAACTGGCACTTCTTACCTTGATACACTAGAGCAATGGCTCTTCCCTCAGTTGGAAGAAGATGAGCCAGAGAACTTCATTTTCCAGAAAGATGATGCGCCACCTCACTGGCATAGCGAAGTATGCTATTGGTTGATCTTCACTGTACCCAAGCGCTGGATAGGCCACAAGGGGCCCAATGACAGGGCTTGTTTTGCATGGCCTCCATGTTCACTCAGCCTAATGCCATGCAATTTTTTCCTTTGGGGCTTCATCAAGGATCGTGTGTATGTGCCACCACTACCAGCAGACCTCCCTGAATTAAGAAATCGGATTGAAGCAGCTGTTGCTACAATCACTGAAGACACACTTATTAACATTTGGGAAGAACTTGGCTATAGACTTGAAGTGTGCCGTGTGACAAATGGTGCTCACATTGAACATTTATAAGGTTATTAGTAAAACTGTTTGAGTTGCTCTTTCATTGGACATATAAATTATAACTGTAAGTTTAATATAATAAATATTATAAAGCGTTAAAACTCCGATATTCATTATTCATAAATGCACTGATGAGTAATTAAGTTAGAGATAGCAACTTCACTGACAAAACAGTTTTCCTGTCACAATCACAAATAAAATCGTTTGGCAAGTAATGTGAGTGAGATCAGACAATGCAGTCCTAAATTATGTGGGCATTGAGCTTTTCATGTGTGGCTCTTCTTGCCCTATGTCACGTGCCATAGATAGGCTGCAGAAACAGTAACCACTGGATGCTCAAACTGAAGAGAAATGTTGTCCATTTGGTTTACTTGTGGCACACACATGAGCATATACAAAACCAAATGAGGTGATGTGTCCCAGTTACCAACAGGGCACCATTTACATTGGCCATGTGTATCTGTTCACTGCCAATTCACTGCAAGTAACCTGTGCCTTCAGAAAGATAATGCACTACACCATTCCTCCTAAACTGTGTAAGAATGAGTGTGTGTTATAAAGAGTCTTACTTTTCAGGTTGGATTTTTTTCCTTTTTCTGTCCTCCATTGTACGAAAAAATGAATTACGTGCAATTCAGTAGAATAGGAATACTGCGCAAGTGATTGGGATACCCACCAGAACAGATTAAATGAAGAAATCAAAGCAATTCAGAGACATTCTGCTAGATTTGATACCAGTTGGTTCAATTGACTCAGAAGTACTGTGATGAACTGCAGAATGATTCTACTGCCACCAACATATGTCTTGTAAAAGGGTTGCCCCACAGCACCTACATTTGAAAAAAAAAAAAAAAAAAAGACAGATCACACAAAAATTTTATTCATTTTCTTATCTCAAAAACTGTGGTTTGGAAGTAGTTGATTAAAGAAAAATTCTACTAATTTCAATTCAGTTATTAATACTGCCTCATTAACTTTAATAATAGAATCTGGAAAAAGTTTGGATATTGCGGAGACATGGCTTAGCCACAGCCTGGGGGATGTTTCCAGAATGAGATTTCCACTCTGCAGCGGAGTGTGCGCTGATATGAAACTTCCTGGCAGATTAAAACTGTGTGCCCGACCGAGACTCGAACTCGGGACCTTTGCCTTTCGCGGGCAAGTGCTCTACCAACTGAGCTACCGAAGCACGACTCACGCCCGGTTTTAATCTGCCAGGAAGTTTCATATCAGCGCACAGTCCACTGCAGAGTGGAAATCTCATTCTGGAAACATCCTCCAGGCTGTGGCTAAGCCATGTCTCCGCAATATTCTTTCTTTCAGGAGTGCTAGTTCTGCAAGGTTCGCAGGAGAGCTTCTGTAAAGTTTGGAAGGTAGGAGACGAGGTACTGGCAGAAGTAAAGCTGTGAGTACCGGGCGTGAGTTGTGCTTCGGTAGCTCAGTTGGTAGAGCACTTGCCCGCGAAAGGCAAAGGTCCCTAGTTCAAGTCTCGGTCGGGCACACAGTTTTAATCTGACAGGAAGTTTCATATCAGTGCACACTCTGCTGCAGAGTGGAAATCTCATTCTGGAGAATCTGTAAAGCTAAATTTGTACAAGTTTTTAGGGCAAACATAATCATAAAATCACATTTTCTTTTAAAAATTCTTATTCTGTGATATCTCCTTTTATGTACTGGAAACTAAACTATAGTGATACTCCAATACAATCTGAAGCAAATACTGGGGTTGTATCTCTGTTTTTATAGATTATTTACTGTAGTTCTTTATGAGCTTGATGCCTCTTTCACCTGGCCCATTTGTAATTTTCAGTTTACTTGTAATAACTAAGTGTACTGATGAAATCTTAATTTTCGTTCTACTGTGAAGAATCTGTCTTAAGCAACTCATCACTCAATTATTTGGTAAAAAATGTTATTTTTAATAGTAACAGACTATTCAGCCTCATTATTGATAATGTCTAGCATTTTTTCCTGATGGTTCAGCCCACAACATTCAATAAATTGACACTTTCATTTTTGATTCAGATTAATAATTAGGAATAATTAAAGTGAAGGAGGCAGAACAGGAATGATGTGTCACAAATGCTTTTCCACTTGGTTCTTTTAATGATTGTAACCAGATACTTACATAGTTTTGAAAGAATACTCAAATAAAAATATGAAACTTTGGCTTCAGGGTGGCATCAAGCAATGAATAGTTTATCTTTCCCTCAAAATTGGTGCTGAGATTAGTTTCACATGTATGATGTCAGAAGATAAATACTGTGCTGGCCCCAGCACACCATCGATAAGGGACAGCAACAAGACTTGTTGAAACATGCTGCCAATGCCCTCTCGGCTGCCAGTATTTAAGATAGCCACTGCAGACCGGAGGGCCAGTTCATTTGAGTTAGTTTAGCCAGTTAGTTTGAGCCTGCTATGCCAGTTAGTTCAAGTCTGTACGCCAGGGAGTTCCAGTGTGTCACTGAGACGGATTCACTAACTTAGCCTCTAGAACAGAGACAGGAAGCACATAGCAACCTTATAGTGAACATAACAGACTTCTACTTCAACAACATTGAAGCTGCATGGACTATACAGAAGTCAGCTTGTACATCACATAGAAACTTAAGTCAAGTAGCTCTTTGTTTATGAATAAAGAACCCAGTTATTAATTGCATACAATGTGTGTTGCAGGACAAGGATACTGGCCACCAACCAACATCCTCTCCTTGCTTCCCACGGTACAGCTCTACAGAGACAATGAGATGACAAAAAAGTGGAAAAAGAGAATACAACATTGGTGACAAGAATCCTTAAGTGAAGAAGAAATTTGATTGCTTCTCTTGTGTGTCAGATTGCAGGAGTTTCTGATTGCAAATTTGTTGTTGTGTTCTTGAATGTATTCCAGGACGGGTGCCAAAGAACTAGTCAAATTTCTCTTTTCAGAGGCTTTGCTTGCTTGTTTATTTGCTATACCATAATTGTGTAAACCAGGGCTACCCCACCCCCTCCATCCCCTGCCCCTATGCCTCAGCCACAGATGGCCAATGTAATGGATCTAACACAAGCTTTTCAATTTCAGAGCCAGCAAACAGCAGTCTTGCTGATGACGGTACAACTTCTGGCTACACAAGCAATGGTGGTCGCACAACAGACCGACCGACATGCGCAACACGTGCCGCAGTCCAGCATACCTACATTCGGGCAATTTCATGACAAGGAAGAGGAATGGCATGAATACCTGACACAGTTACAAGCTCAATGTGCAATTCATCATGTTCACGGTACTGCAAAGCTATAATACTTTCTTTTGTCTGCGGGATCCCCAGTTTTTAGGTTAATCCCAAAACTATTCCAAACTGTCTCTCCTGATGAACTCTGTTATGTAGAAGTAATTGCTGCATTAACCAAGTACTATGAACCAGCAAGTTCAAGTAGCTGCAGCCAGATATCAATTCTTTCGATTGCAGAAAAAGTTGGAACAGATGTACCATCAGTGGTACACAGAATTAATGGGTATGCTAGGGAGTGTAAATTTAAGTGGAAACTTTTACAGTGACCTCATGATTCAAGATGCTGTAACATTCAATGTCCCTGATAGTAGACTACAGGAACAGATCCTAAAGTACTCTGATCCTTCACTTCTTCAAGTATTGCAAATCTTAGAGAAATATGCTTCAAGTGCCATAGCTGCTGATAAGTTTGACCAGACCCTGATTTGTCGG
Organism: Schistocerca cancellata; assembly: GCF_023864275.1. Taxonomy (NCBI): domain Eukaryota; kingdom Metazoa; phylum Arthropoda; class Insecta; order Orthoptera; family Acrididae; genus Schistocerca; species Schistocerca cancellata. The sequence continues at coordinate 596,340,566 of NC_064631.1, read as the reverse complement.
GTCGAGTTGCCCCTGGCTTGCGACCACCCTAGGCAGCAACAACAGCGAGTGAGTACACACCAATGCAGACAGCCTTGTAATCATGTAAACAGACATGTGGACTTAGTGAAGTCCTTCCCTAGATGTTTTGCTTTCCATAGAAGACAAGTTTGCCCATCATGTAATGCAATGGGCTACACATGTGGAAAAGTAGGTCATACCCAAAAAGTTTGTTTGCAATGGCACAAAAAAGCCAATTTTGCCCACTCCCAGAAAAAACAGGCTCGTGCACATGCAGTGAATGTTGTGCTTTCCAAACCTAGAACAAATTCTGACTAACACAAGATTAAGGTTGTGCCTCCTTCTCACTGTGGCGCTGTACAACTGTGTTCTAAAAAACTAATTGTCTCATTATGAATTGCTTGCCATCATGTTAACTTTCTGTTAGATACAGGTGCCTCAGTAGCCTTGCTTAACCATGCCACTTATGAACAGTTAGGCTCACCATGCCTTTCTAAATCTAGCAGGCACCTCACTGCTTGCAATGGACAGGAAATTCCATTGCTTGGACAGTGTAGTTTGCCTGCCACATACAAATCTCACATCAGGATTGTGAATTTTAGTGTGTTGAAGTCAAGGGACAGTGAGAACATTTTTGGTTTATATGCCTTTGATTTGTTTTGTCTTAGCATCCAAGACAATTTACTTTCCATATTGGCTTTAGATCCAAACACCAAAGTAGCTAGGTTGCTTAAAGAATTTCCTGAACTATTTTCTGAAGGAACGGGAAAAGTTAATAACTTTGTAGCGCATGTGACATTGAAAGACAATGCACAGCCAAAGTTTTTCCAGGCCCACCCCATTCCAATTGCTTTAAGAGACAAAGTAGCCAGTGAATTGAAATAATTGCAAGATCATGGTTTAATTGCTCCTATTCAAGCTAGTCAATGTCTACAGATTGCCAAAATGCATTTCAGAAACTCAAAAATGCCTTGCTTAGTGACAGATGTTGAGTATATTTTGACCCTGCCAAGCTGGTAGTTTTGCAAATCGACACTTCTTCCTACGGAGTCAGTACTGTACTTTTGCACAGAATTGGTGCACAAGATAGACCTATTGCTTTTGCCTCAAAGTTTCTCACTCAAACGCAGGAGCTGATGGACAATGCACCCTCGCCACCGCCATCTCTGCTTGCCATGCCCATGGAGCTGCACCAGCCATTGCCATCATCATCACCATCGCTCTTGCCATCGCCATCACCGTAACTCACGCCCTTAGGCCTGGAGGTGTGCACTGGCAGCAATTTTCTGGAGGATGTTTCTGTTACCTTGCAAGCCAGATGGCGGAGTACGGCTGGGAGTATGCCTTCCTCCATAGTCACGGCTCCTGCCCAATCACGAAGTCCAACAGCATCCTGCCTCCCTCTCCACTGTTATTTGCAGCCTCACTACACAATAACGGTGTGGCATTTGGGGGGGGGGGGGGGGGGATGTGTTGGCATACACTGGCACCAGCACGCACCATGCAGCATAGTGGTTACAAGAGTATCGATAGAGGCCAATGAGAAGACTCACTGGAAACGTGCTGCCAATGCCCTCTCGGCTGTCAGTATTTAAGATAGCCACTGTGGACCAGAGGGCCGGTTCATTTGAGTTACTTTAGCCAGTGAGTTTGGCCTGTTATACCAGTTAATTTGAGTCTGTACACCATGGAGTTCCAATGTATCACCAAGACAGATCCACAGACTTAGCCTCTAGCACAGTGACAGGCAGCACATAGCAACCTTGTAGTGAACATAGCAGACTTCTACATCAACAGCATTGAGGCTATGTGGACTATACAGAAGAGAGCTTGTACCACAGCACATGGAAACTTAAGTTGTTTATGAATAAAGAACCCGGTTATTAATTGCATGCAGTTTGTGTTATAGGATGAGGATACTGGCCACCAACCAACATCCTCTCCTTGCTTCCCACGGTACAGTTCTACAGAGACAACAAGATGACAAAAAAGTGGCAAAAGAGAATACAATGAATACAAGAGTTTTTTTCCAAATAATTTCAATCTAAACACAAATGGCTTTATGTAATACTGTTGTGTCAAAACTAATGCTTTAACAATGGCCAGAAAACCCCATTCTGTGAGAATTTCAAAGACAACTTTTGACTGCTGTTTTCCATTGTACAAGTTAAATGACCTAATTATTTGTAAAATTACCCAGGTTAAAGGAGTAGCACATTTTTCTTTCACTTTTTTCCAAATATATTTATGTTTCAAATTTATGTTATGAGAACATAAATACATGATTTACCAAATTGATGCTCCCACCTCTTCAAGGCTACCTCTTACAGTGTTCCTGTTATTACTTATGTATATGCAAGTTTATGCTAATTGAGAATATTGACATCTTCCAAGTCTGAATGGCTGCTTCTTGATTTAATTTTTAGATAAACCTGTGTAGATGAAATAAGTTTAGACTCCTTCTCTACTGCAGTTGTTCTTGTGCTGGAATCTGGAACCCACAGTTTAGTGTAGATCCCAAACCACGGTGCAACTCAGTATTTTTCACATCAAGAAACGCTGCCAGAGATGAAAGAAGTGATAAATGAAAGATAAAAATCCTAGGACTGAACAGTGATTGAACCAAAGAGATTTAGTTTTGTAGTCTGGAACTTAGGGGTCACTAGCTGAGACCTGGCCACCATGTCCCATTCCTTCCCCCAGTAACCAAAGAAAATTTTGGGTGGAGGTAACAAGCACATGAACAATTTTGTTCTTTTTATTTTCATTTTTCCTTTTTACTTTATTAAATAATTTATTTATTTTTAATACCACCAAGCAGATCAGGAACTGACTTATCAAGGAGGAGAAGGGAGTGGCAAGTCACCACACTTGGTGGGACTATTGATACATAGCTGTTCAGAGAAGAGCATTCCAGTGACCATAAAATAACTTGTACTAAGAGTGGAAAAGGCGTGGATCAACTTCACATTGCAGAAACACCCAAATTCTGTGGTGGGTTAAGAAAAACACTAAAAAGAAAACTGGAGAAAAATTGTCTGTATTTGGGATTGCAGATGGTTGCACAATTTTATTAATTAAGGATGTGTCAGAAAACAAGGACTTTTTCTCACCATCTGCAAACAAGTAGTGAACTGTGTGTCCACAAATAAACTTCACAGAGATCATCTTCATTTGTGGGAGGTATCCTGAGTCTGGAAAGAGCAGAAGGACAGGAGGTATCTGATGAGAAGTCATGTGGGATAAGGAGCACACATCAGTTGCCAGTTGGCACACCTGTCAACATGGGGATGCTTTCCCTCAACTACAGCCAGTGACCTGTTCTGCTGAAGGAAGCCATAGATCATCTTCATGGCCAACAAGCACGTTCAAAATATTGCAGTATAGACATAGCTCAGTTTGAGGAAAAAATGGCAGAGATAAAAGAAGGGCAGTAGAACATCTGAACTCTGGATAGGGGCTGAGAGAGTGTGTGGTGCAAGGCCCTCCAGTAACTCACTGGTAAGGTACATGGGACAAGGTACCACAGCACCGTTTGAGAGCTGACAAAAAGAGCTATTGCTCTGTTAAGGACATGATACAGGTCTGAACTACCCTTGCACCACAGGAGAGTGAGGGTCTCATACCATATCTTGAACAGCAAGCCATGGAATACATGTGAACCCAATGGTGCTAGGATGCGGTGGGCCATGGACAGTGAAATGGGGAATGTCTGTGCCATGTGGGGGTACGTGAAACCAAATACATGTTTACATATTGTGTCCATTGCAAAAGATCCAGGGTTTGTAAACATTAATCTAGGAGCCCAGCACATAGTTGAGACAACAGGTGACAGCTGTTGAGGGGAATTGTGCACCTCAAATCACTTGCTACATTCAGCCGTAAGCATTTGATGGTAGCAGCTACACATAGAGGGGATGTGCTGTCTGCAGGAAGCCCCAGTTCTATAACCATAGTGCTCGATTTGTGGACATTAAGGCAGCTACCAGAAGCCTCACCATACATACATACATACATACATACCATACATAATATGGATCGTGTTCATTTTCCATGGCCCCTGGCCATGTCATGCCCTTTGGCAGCAGAGACTAATAGCACAGATATATGTGTCACGATCACAGAATGCAACAGGCCAGATTGCAGCAGCCTGCACTGCATCAACATCATCATGGGAAATATATACATGATTGAGGTAACTGGGAGAATGGCTATTGAAATGCATAAATCCCAGATGACTACCACAAACGTGTTCTCAAGAGTTCTCGAGGTTGAGGTGCTGAACAATTGCTGCTAGTGCTGCACATGGTGAATGATGTGGCAGTTGGTCTTTGGGCACCTGGATGGACTGCAGACTCAGGAAGAGAGGTGCAGCCTCCTCAGAGAAGAAAGTGGAATGCTCACGGCAGTGACCCAAACCAGGTGGCACATAGATGTTGACGATCCTGGTGCCACTAAACACGAGAGCCTCTGACATCAGACAGACAGGCTGCTGTATCAGCAAGGATACTGTCACATAAGAGGATCATCATCCTACTACCAGAATGGAAGCATGGGAGACGTGTTACAAAACTGCGGGGAGCACAAAAGATTTGCAGATGCCCCATAAAGAGTCAATGTGTAGGAGAGAATGAAACAAGAAAGCTTGGGATAAACAAGAGACAGTAAGAGGTTTACAGACACTATCAAGAATGGGCCTAAAAAGGTAGCAGAATCGTTAACTGTGTCTAGAGCAACACTACAAGTGGTCTTTCTTCTTGACTTGGCTTTTGAAGAAGCTGTTAGTAATTAGTCTAAAAATTGGAAGAAGCCAATATTATCTGCTGATATGGAGGACAAACCTGTTAAACATTTAATTGTAACAGAATCTAAATTCTTTGGCCTCACAAGAGGCAATGTGCAGTGTTCAGATTTCCAAGTATGCGAGAAAAATCGAATCTCACATCCATTAAGGGATGAAGTTGCAGGGCGGATCTAGTTCAACATCTCATGAACTGTCACAAAGGTGTTCTGTCTATCCTAACACATTTCAGTTTCTGCAAAATAATTTAATTGGATAGATAAAAAATCTACTCATGAAGCAGCAGCAGAATGCACACATAAATGAGGGTTGTAATTAGGCAAGCTTTTGGAGCTAGTGGCTCCTTCTTCAGGTAGAAGGTTTGAAGGGGGAGGAAGAGTGATGAAGGAAAAGGACTAGAGAGGTCTACGAAAAGGGGTAGATTTCAGGAAAGTCAGCCAGAACCACGGGTCAAGGGAAACTTACTGTGTTGGATGAGAAGGAAAGACTGATTGTTGTGGACTGCATCAGACCAGAGTTGAAAACCTGAGAGCCTAAAGGTGGAAGACATGGTAATGTGTGAGACAGAGATTACAGCTTAAACATCATGCAAGAGTTAATAAGAGCAAAAAGTTAACTTCATTGTATGTAACAGAGGTGGGAGTGGAGCAGTGAAAAGTAGACGGGTAAGACAATGAAAGATGTAGAAAACTAAAATGGAGTGAAGAAAAGAGTAGTTATGGAAAATAAATGCTGAGAATGAAGAAATTAATGTAAATTAAGACCAGGTGGGTGGCGAGAACCAAGGACATGTTGTAGCACATATGAGGATGATCTCCAAGTAGGATTCTACATTGTGCACTCTTGTAATTATATCTGATTTAATATAATGGTCTTTCTTGTAAGTTATGGTTTAACATTCGCAATTTATCTCATAGGACTCAAATTGCCAGCACAACTGTTTTTCATATGCAAGTATCCATAAAACAAATTATATTTTTGCCCCGTACATTATTTCTGAAAAACTGTATGATAAGACGAAAGGATGTGGGTTTTAAGGGAGAGGGTAAGGAGTCATTCCAATCCTGGGAGCGGAAAGACTTACTTGCCCTTCAGTATATCCTCTCGTCCCATTACCCACCAGGCCTCAACCTCCGCTAATTTCAAGTTGCCGCCGCTCATACCTCACCTGTCATTCAACAACATCTTTGCCTCTGTACTTCCGCCTCGACTGATGTCGCTGGCCAAAATCTTTGCCTTTACAAATGTCTGCTTGCGTCTGTACATGTGCGGATGGATATGTGTGTGTGTGCAAGTGTATACCTGTCCTTTTTTCCCCCTAAGGTAAGTCTTTCCGCTCCCGGGATTGGAATGACTCCTTACCCTCTCCTTTAAAACCCACATCCTTTCGTCTTTCCCTCTCCTTCCCTCTCTCCTGATGAAGCAAACTGTATGATAAATAAGTCAAAGACATTCATAGTATGTGCATGGCAACTCTTAAGTAGACAGTAATGAAATTGTGGCAGTAAGAATGAAAAATCAAAGTGGGGGGCCCATTACACTGCCTCTTCCTCAACTAGTAACAGCGATAAGTGCTAGCATCCAATGAAGATGAAATACTGGAAAAAATAATAATCAAGAAAATGCCTACAATTAGTGATGATGTAGCAAACTGGACACTGCTAAGGTATGTGTCATGAGTATCAACAAAAAAAACTCCATCTCTAAGTTTTGACTTGCAGATCTTTGGATCTATGTTCTTTGACATCTTTATCTTTGCATGGGTTTTCTCATGTTTTGTGCTTCTTGTGAGTCTTCTGCAGTTTTGTAATTAAGGTTTTTCTACAATTTGTCTCATGTTGGTGATTTCTATTCCTTTATCATACAACAAAGGCATAGAATTAACCACATATACACATTTTCTTTTTGTCTTACAAATCCTAACCCACCTCTTCCTTGCAGGAATGCTTCACATACACGTAATTAAGTTGTGAGAGCAAATTCATTGAAATACTATGCATGTGAGTGTTTTAAGTTCACTTAATACTGTTGTTCTACGTCAATAAGTATGCTGAAAATTTTAAAAAATTGTCATCTAAAGAGGCTACAGGATCCCATTGAATAAAAGTAAAATATCTGGTACCCGCCCTCAGGAGGCAAAATGTGTTATACTGCTCACACACGCACGCACACACACACACACACACACACACACACACACACACACACACACACAAAATGATAAAAGTGACACACAGCTCTTTCCTCAAGAAGGGGAGAGGGATAAGTTGGGTGTTCTAGCCCAAGCCCAATAACACTGTAACTTTATTAAGTAAAAACAGACATGAGAGACAATGTACATACAACAACAAAAATCAGAAATGGTTGGTGGAGGCTTGCACTCTGGCCTATACAGTCATTAGTTCTAACAGGGGCTGCAACGGGCTGCCTGCACACACAACTGCTGTTATACTAGTAGGCCGGGTGGACTCTAGAGGCTGAATCAAGCACAAACTTCATGCAGACAGCACTCCTCTTCCTTGTGAAGAAGTGAGCGCTGTGCTCATGTCCATTTCTTCTGTTGTTGATGTTGGTTGTTGAGTCATGCAATGTGTTGCCACCGGTGCAAACAGTTGGAGCTGGACATGGCACTAGGATGACAGGTGTGGTGCCCAGTCCCCCATAATCCCCCCCCCCCCTTCATGAGAGACCATATGGTATGATGTGTCCAAGTCTAACCCTGGTGAAGGAGGCCATGGCAAAGGCAGCTGAGCAGGCAGTGCTGGCTGTGAATGGAGGCAGTAGCAACAGAGGTGTTGCCTGCGACAGCATGGGAACTTGGGTCCTGCCTTCGCACCCAACAGTTGAAGGGGGCACCCACAGCAGAGGAGACATTTGTAAAGGCATCAGCAGTGGAGGCAGAGAAGGTGATGGCACTGACTGTGATGAGGAGATGGCTGGGCAATGGAGGATACGAGGGCAGTGGATGCACTTCTGGTGCTCAGTCACCTACGAGAGGTTGTAGCTGGTCAAAGAGTCGTGATGCCCTCCCCTCAGCAATGTGGACAATGCAGAGGCATTGTCTATGGTGACTCTCAATGACCACTGGCACCCATTTTGGTTGGCAGCCTAAACCTCGGCCGGCCGGAGTGGCCGAGCGGTTCTAGGCGCTACAGTCTGGAAACGCGCAACCGTTACGGTCGCAGGTTCGAATCCTGCCTCGGGCATGGACGTGTGTGATGTCCTTAGGTTAGTTAGGTTTAAGTAGTTCTAAGTTCTAGGGGACTGATGACCTCAGAAGTTAAGTCCCATAGTGCTCAGAGCCATTTGAACCTAAACCTCGAGCTCAAACAACTGTGCCAGGTCAGAAGCATTGAGGCACTGATGTCGGCGGATGTCCTGGTGCCGATTGAAGCAGGTGTAGCAGAGTCTGGGGCTGATGACCATGAAACAACTCTTTCAGACTCATATGTCCAACAGGGTTAGACCTATAAGCATGAGGAACCAGTCAAGAGCCATTTCCGGTGACATATCCGAAACATATTTTTTCATCTGAATCTTCAATGTTCATACTAGTCACTCTGCTTCTCCGTTTTGAGGGTGGAAAGAAGGGGCCATGGCTTGGTGAACACCACATTTTTTACAAATATCTTCAAATTCCTGAGATATGAACTGGGGGCCATTGTCTGTAACTAAAGTATACAAAAAGCTTCCATTGCAAAAGTTTTTGACAGAGCTGAAATTGTTGTTACTGGAGAAGTAGACAGATGACACACCATATACTGAAACTTAGAATATGCATCAATAATGGAAATTCAGTATAAATTCAAAAAAGGTCCTGCAGAATCTACATGAATTTGTTCCCGGCGCAGCTGTGGAGCTGGTCATGGCAACGAAGATGCACGCCAGGCCTCCCAATGGGTGGCAGACTATGGGCAGGCTGCAACAACTCACTGTATCTCCCCATCAATGCCTGGCCAACAGACATGTCTGTGCTTGCTAACACTTTTGTATTTGACACAACTCTCTGGTCCCAACATGTAATAAATGCACAACCTCAGCCCAGGGAGTGGTGTTCTCTGTAGCTAATAGCAGAACTCCATCCCACACAGAAAGATGATTTTGTAATGCGAAATAATTTCTTAAAGGATCAGAAGCATAGCTCAGAAGTTTGTCCATCCAGCCAAGTTGCTCGAAAGAAACAACTTTACTTAAAACGGAATCCACTTCTACTGTAGCTGCAATTTTAGTGCTAGTAATAGGAAAACTATCATACATCTTGTATGATTGCATCTCAAACCATTTGGTCTGCATAGGATTCCTTTCAAAAATTATCATAAAATTTCAATGATAACTAACTCCATGCAGTTTTGTTGTTCATGCCCTATATGATTGTTTTGATCGCTTTTGGCAACAACAGAACTCCACACAAGCAGCAATAACGCGCATATGTTTACAGTGATAGGCAGAAAGTAACTCACATACCTGATCAAAGGAAAGACTTGAAGGTTCTTGTAAGGGGGTGAGATGACACAACAACTGATACACATGAGGGGAGATCCACAACAGAAAAATAGCCTCACTTAAGTTTACATCTATTATTCCAAATGCCTGGAAATGTTTTCAAAGGCATTCTTCATAAGCAGCCTAGTTTTCTGAAGCATCGTCGTACACAGGGAATGGTGGTGGATATGTTGTTGGTGGGGCTACACATTATGCACGAAGAGATATAAGCACTGCCTCCATGGAAATTAAACTCAAAAGACCAATGACTGAAGTGGAACATGTGGACTTGAATACTACACTCATCACCAAAGTGTTCCAGCCCAAGAACACTGTAAATTTATTATATGAGAAAGCATCAGCAATTGAGATACAACATACATAAAACAGACGACGTATAAGTGGCTGGGGGGATCCTTGTTTTCTGACCTACACAGTCATTAGTTCTAACAAGGAATGCAGCCGGCAGACTGTGTACACAACTGCTGTCACACTAGTAGGTCACATGGCCTCTAATGGTCAAACCGAGCACAAACTTCGCGCGCGAGTATGAAGTGGCTGACACACAAATCTGGTAGCTGCAGCATTGGGGAAGGCTAAACTGAATGGGCAGGACATTCAGACTCCGTGATGAGATGGATCTATCTGTAGTGAGGACTAGTGCTGACAAAGACAAAGGGGAGGTATCAGAGACAGTAAGTCAACACTGTATTGGTAAGCAGCAGGCCAGCTTCGCTCCAGAGATGAGTGGAAGCCAAAATAGATTAGTGAGAAGAGAAATGAACAGCACAGTTGTGAATTAGGATAGAGAACCGAGTTCTACAGTGGACACTACACATTCTCCTTATTAAATGCTTTCATGCAGCAAATGCTTCCTTACTCAGTGAAGAGTTGCTCCAGGAAATGACACCATAAGACATCATTCAATAAAACAGGAAATAATATAAGTCAATATTTTGACATTTTTATCTGAAAAATCAGCTATTACCCAGAATTTACTTTTTGGGGGGTAAATTTTTAAGGATAAGATCTGCGACACGTAACTTCCAGTTCAGGTTAGTATAAATACTTAAGAATTTATTCAGTTCCATTCATGGATGTTTTCTCATAAATTACAGTGGAACCTTGCATAGTGAGCATAATTTATTCCAGAATCTTACTTGTAGTGTGAAACACATGAAGTTAGGTGATCGGCAATAGCATTGCGACAAGAGGTGGTCACGAGATCCGAGAGGCCAAAGCCACGAGCTGTGCAAGGAGGGCCTGCAAAGAGTGAAGATACCAGAGTACTTTACCAGGGGTCAGCATCGACTAGAAGCAGCAGACTGACATCCTGTCAGTTGGTTGGCAACATTCATGTTGAATGACCACTGGTGGCTTGGCTACCCTCTTCTACCTGGCTTTCATTGGCACCACTCAGTAACCACTGCGACGCACCGTGGATCCATGGAACTGCTTGCTGCTAAAGGGAAGTAACATTCTGTAATCCTCGTGGTGATTTGTCACATTGTCTGCCTGCCCTCCTCATTATTTTATGAGTAGTACCTGACTCTCAGAGTTTTACTTGGTTTGTTCTCTGGTCATAAATATAGGCCGTAATATTGTACTAAGACACTAGTTATTGTTTGAAAATTTGTCCCGTTATTATATTGCCTTTCCTTTCTGGTTTATACCCAATCACTAATATTCTAATGAATCAGCTCCTGATCATAAATACAGCCAGAACAATTGTACTAAGGCACAGGTTGCTGTTAAACAAACAGGGGCTTGTGGTTAGATTTCGATGTTAACCACTTCAATTCTTTGATTGTAATTGCATTATTTATAGTCTGAACAACCTGTTGTATTAAGCTGTGCATTACTGTCTTTGAAAGACCAGGTCATTATTGGTGTATTTGTAGCTGGATCTTGTGGTTTCGCTGAATGAGTTCTCTTGTAATAAGTGTTCACAAGTAATGTTTTAAGATGTTCCTTCAGTGTGATCTTAGTAACTGACAATCAGTTAAAATTTGCAAATATTAACAGCCAACTGCCATCAGGACTTTAGTCAAAATAAGATTGTCAAAGGGGATGGGTTGGGATCCAGTCTCACCTTGGTTGCCAATTGAAATTAAGAGGTTCGTTGCTTTGCATTAAGCCTTATTGTTGTCATATTGTGTCATACTCTGTTTAACCTTTAAGCACAGGTGCTCATATTAACCCCAAACCTCTCAAAATACACTCCTGGAAATTGAAATAAGAACACCGTGAATTCATTGTACCAGGAAGGGGAAACTTTATTGACACATTCCTGGGGTCAGATACATCACATGATCACACTGACAGAACCACAGGCACATAGACACAGGCAACAGAGCATGCACAATGTCGGCACTAGTACAGTGTATATCCACCTTTCGCAGCAATGCAGGCTGCTATTCTCCCATGGAGACAATCGTAGAGATGCTGGATGTAGTCCTGTGGAACGGCTTGCCATGCCATTTCCACCTGGCACCTCAGTTGGACCAGCGTTCGTGCTGGACGTGCAGACCGCGTGAGACGACGCTTCATCCAGTCCCAAACATGCTCAATGGGGGACAGATCCGGAGATCTTGCTGGCCAGGGTAGTTGACTTACACCTTCTAGAGCACGTTGGGTGGCACGGGATACATGCGGACGTGCATTGTCCTGTTGGAACAGCAAGTTCCCTTGCCGGTCTAGGAATGGTAGAACGATGGGTTTGATGACGGTTTGGATGTACCGTGCACTATTCAGTGTCCCCTCGATGATCACCATTGGTGTACGGCCAGTGTAGGAGATCGCTCCCCACACCATGATGCCGGGTGTTGGCCCTGTGTGCCTCGGTCGTATGCAGTCCTGATTGTGGCGCTCACCTGCACAGCGCCAAACATGCATACGACCATCATTGGCACCAAGGCAGAAGCGACTCTCATCGCTGAAGACAACACGTCTCCATTCGTCCCTCCATTCACGCCTGTCGCGACACCACTAGAGGCGGGCTGCACGATGTTGGGGCGTGAGCGGAAGACGGCCTAACGGTGTGCGGGACCGTAGCCCAGCTTCATGGAGACGGTTGCGAATGGTCCTCGCCGATACCCCAGGAGCAACAGTGTCCCTAATTTGCTGGGAAGTGGCGGTGCGGTCCCCTACGGCACTGCGTAGGATCCTACGGTCTTGGCGTGCATCCGTGCGTCGCTGCGGTCCGGTCCCAGGTCGACGGGCATGTGCACCTTCCGCCGACCACTGGCGACAACATCGATGTACTGTGGAGACCTCACGCCCCACGTGTTGAGCAATTCGGTGGTACGTCCACCCGGCCTCCCGCATGCCCACTATACGCCCTCGCTCAAAGTCCATCACCTGCACATACGGTTCACGTCCACGCTGTCGCGGCATGCTACCAGTGTTAAAGACAGCGATGGAGCTCCGTATGCCACGGCAAACTGGCTGACACTGATGGCGGCGGTGCACAAACGCTGCGCAGCTAGCGCCATTTGACGGCCAACACCGCGGTTCCTGGTGTGTCCGCTGTGCCGTGCGTGTGATCATTGCTTGTACAGCCCTCTCGCAGCGTCCGGAGCAAGTATGGTGGGTCTGACACACCGGTGTCAATGTGTTCTTTTTTCCATTTCCAGGAGTGTAGAGCTTTCAAATCGAAAGTTATGTCATCTATTTGAGTAATAGAATCACTCTTGTCATAAAAATGGTGCTTATATTGTTTTCACGTGTTGCAGAAGGGCAGTTAATAAGAGAAACTGTGTCCAGCTTGTAATAAACACATCTGTTTTACCCAATAACAGGTGGGCTGCAGGTCCAGCCATCTTGTAATTATTGTCATATTGTATGCTGTTTTGATTTCTCTTGCAAAATCTTATTCCGTTTGCAAATTAGTTCGTTTTGTTAAAAAAATAAAAAAAATAATGGTTATATATTGTTAAATAAACAGGTTGTATGAAAAGAAAGTTCTATTGGTGGGTCTTCCCTTCCATGTTTTCCTTAATTCCAGTAAGTCCCACATCTCATGGTAGCAGAGCAAGGTTGTTGACCCATTAGCAGGGGCTTGTCATAAGTATCATTTCATGCAACATGCTTCAGTTTCAATTTTGTACTTTATTCTTTTGGGACATTGTCTAATTATTCTCTTTTGCCCACAGCCACACCACGGATCTGGGCCGGTGTCCCAATATTTTGTACCTAAAATGGGATCAGCTCAATTATGAACTGAGCATTACGCAACAGAATGTTTATGGTACAATGGGGGAGCTGGCAGCCAGGCTACAGGCAGCATTGTCAAAACCACTCTCCGTTTCTGTCAGCAAGGTTGGCGAGGTGATCCAACATTTACAGACTATCACGGCTGGATTAAATCAGTTATAAGAAAATCTCTCCTTTCTCCATAATAATCAGCCAACCACAAGGCAGGTGAAGTGCACTCATGCACAAGTAGTCCACCTGGGCAATAGAGTAAAGGATCTTAAACTTTTAGAACCGAGCTCTGAGCAGTTAGCACGTGTCATTCAGTTAAATAATTTTTGGTTGATTTGCAAACCCAAACTGCAGCTTTAGAATTAGAAAGTGGGGCTGACACAAATAATATAGAATGTGTTTCTGACAATCCAATAGCCAAATGTGGATCCGTTGCCCAAAGTCTAAGTGATCGGTCTGGGGGATATTTTGCCCACCTCCCTAACCTGATGACTTGTCTCTTAAATAGTATTTGGGAATTGTCACTTGCAACCTTAGAAAATATACAACAGTTATTGTGGCTGCTAAAGTTTGAGTCTCATGCTGACACATTAAGGATCACCCATCACGTAGTACTTATCGCACTCTATCCATTAGCTCAGGGTAACTTAAGTAAGTTGTTATCTGAAACCTTACAGCAGGTAAGATGATCGGGCAACTGAGGCAATCGCACATGGAGGGTAAGTAATCAGACTGTACGTGCAATGAGCTAGAGTGTAGATATTATTGGTTCATGCATGACTCCCATGAATTGTTGTTTGAATATGTAGAGCGAGTTCATGAGGCACTATCAGCACTATGTATGGAAGTTCCCGAGGCAAATTTAGTTGCCAGTGTCTTGGAAGGTATTTGGCCTGAAGATAGGTCTTGGATCGCACTCTTGTCTCGTCTAGTCACTCTTTGTGAGTTAGAGAATCTTGTTAACTCTTTTATGAAATTGTCTTCTGCCAACAACCAGCAAAATGAGTTAATGGCGGGACATCAAGACTTATCTAACTCCAGTCCAGAAGGTAGCATGATAGGTAGAGTATGCGGTTCAATGAAAGCAGGGGTGCGGTTCAATGAAAGCAGGGGCTTGTTTTATATGCGGCGCACATGACCATTTAGTATGAGGATGCCCAGTTCCAAGGATGCCTCGTGCTGAGAAATGGCGCCTGGTGGAGGCAGGGTCGCATCCTCTGAGACAGGGGTGGTGTAGTCATATATGGGCAGCCACCATGCATACCTTACCATTTGTTTGTGCAGCTATAGGGCATGAACCATTGTGTGGGTTACTAGATGCAGGCAGCTCTGTGTCACTGCTTAATTACAAGTGATTTATCTCCTTTAGGTCCCTTGACTGAGAGATGTCGGGTGGCGGGCAAAATATTCCCCTGACTGATCACTTAGACCTTGGGCGATGGATCCACATTCAGCTATTGGATTGTCAGAAACACATTCCACATTACTTGTGTCAGCCCCACTTTCTAATTCTAAAGCTGCAGTTTGGGTTTGCAAATCAACCAAAAATTATTTAACTGAATGACTCAGAGCTCGGTTCTAAAAGTTTAAGATCCTTTACTCTATTGCCCAGGTGGACTAATTGTGCATGAATGCACTTCATCTGCCTTGCAGTTGGTTGATTATTTTGGAGAAAGGAGAGATTTTCTTGTAATGATTTAATCCTACAATGATAGTCTGTAAATGTTGAATCACCTTGCCAACCGTCTGACAGAAGCGGAGAGTGGTGTTGACAATGCTGCCCGTAGCCTGGCTGCCAGCTTCCCCATTGTACCATGAACATTCTGTTGCCTAATGCTCAGTTCTTAATCGAGCTGATCCCATTTTATGTACAAAGTGCAGGGAAGTCTTTCCGTGTGTGAATTTTCATGGCCTGTGAAGTTTTTATTAGTTAAAGGACTGGTGACTGACTTACATTCTAGAGCATGATTTCATTCATAAGACTGATATGGCATTAGATTTTGATACCCAGACCTTTTATTCCAAATTTTCCCCCAATGATCGAATAGCCTTTTGTTCATGTGCTCACGTGGGGATGGGACGTGACACCAGTAGCAACACGTGCCTGCTTGGGATAGACCACCCCTCTAGTCAACAAGGGAAACAGTTAAGTGAACTTTTGGGAGAATTTCGTGATGTGCTTTGTGACAGGTTGGGAGTCACAGATGTCATTAGATACCATATTCGTGTCGTGGTTTGCCAGTCTCCATATCGTTTGGCACCACCTAAGATAAAGATATTGTGGCACAAAATTGAGGGCTTGTTAAAAGACAGAGTCATAAGACCACCCACCTCTCCCTATGCTTCCCCCATTTTCTTAGTACCTAAAGATCAGGGGCAGGATTTCCGACCTGTGGTTGATTAGAGGCTTCTCAATAAAAAGGTTATCTTGGAATCAGTGCCACTGACTGATCTCCACAACATTTTCACCTGGTTTTCTGGAGCATCTTTGTTTATGGTGTTAGATCTTAACTAGGCTTAATACCAGATGCCCTTAACGGAGGAATCTAAGCATCTCACCGCCTTTGCTACGGCTTGGAATTTATATGAGTTCAACCGGATTCTGTTTCAATTAATTTTTTTAAATTTGTGGTAAGGACTAAACTGCTGAGGTCATCAGTCCCTAGTCTTATGCACTATTTAATCTAATTTAAACTAACTTACACTAAGAACAACAAACACACACCCATGCCCAAGGGAGAACTTGAACCTCTGATGGGGGAAGCCGTGCGGACCGTGGCAAGACACCTCAGACAGCATGGCTACCCTGCGTGGTGGGTTCCTTTTGGTTTGTCAACTGGTGCAGCAGTTTTATCCTGTTTATTAGATAAGATTTTAGGTGATTTAAAGTTTAATTGTGTCTTATTTAGACAATGTAGTCATATTTAGTGCCTCCTTTGAAGAGCATTTAGAGCACATCTGGAAGGTACTATCCAGACTCAGGGATGTGGGGATGACTGTGAAAACCTCAAAAATAACGTTGGCTAGGCGTTGAGTGTCATTTTGGCTCACATAGTGTCTGGGGACAGAATTAGCATTGATCAAGAAAGCAATAAGGCATTGAGGAATTTTCACAGCCACGAAATAAGAGGGAGGTTGCCCGATTTGTAGGAATGGCTAATTATTTCCACATATTTGTCCCAAACTTTGTGTAACTTGCAGCTCCATTAAATTTTTTATGCAGAAATAATGTGAAATTCATTTGGGCTGAAAGTCAGCAGGCAGCCTTTGAAGGAATTAAAACTGTGATTGCCAATCCACCAGTTCTAGCAGTACCTGACTTTAAGAAAAGATTTGTGGTCCAGACTGATGCTCACAGTACTGGTATGGTGGCAGTTCTTTTACAGGAAGATCAAGATACCAGGTGACCATTAGCATTTGCTTCCCGACGTCTGGAGGGGCCTGAGTGCAATAACTTTGTATATGAGTGCAAAGCATTAACTGTGTTATTTGCCCTCAAACATTGTGAATTTGACCTAGAGATGGATAATCAGGCCCTTAGTTGGGTCCTAACTTGTCCTAAGAAGACAGGACATATTGCGATATGGCTGGTCTGCACTTCGGCTTACCAAAGTACCCCAACTGTTTAATAATTTGAAAACTGAACAAGAACAAGACCCATTGTGGAGAGAGGGGAGGAGGGGTCAGGAAGCAAATACTAGATGGACAGGAATCCAGTGACTATTTCTGAAGAATGCTCTTCTGTGTAACCACAGCGGTATGTCTAGGGAAGCTAGAATTTGTCTCCCATCAACCTTAGTTATTCTGGTCTTTCGGTACTTCCATGGCTCTCCAGTAGGAGGGCATTTAGGTCTTTATGAAACCTTAGAGAAGGCCAAGGAGCAGCTGATATGGCCAACACTTTATAAAGACATTAGAGGTTTATTCAAAGAATGCCGAGATTGTAGAAAGGGAAAACCAAGTAGCTCCCTGGCGAGGGGATTGTTGCAGTCAGAATGAGAAGAGATTCTTTGGACAAACTATTTTTTGATTTTGTGGGCCTGCTCCCCTGGGTGAAAAAGGGCAATTCATATATTCTTGTAGTGGTGGATGCCTTCTCTAGGTTCGTTTGATTGATACCTAGCCGGGGTGTGACCGCTCTTACGACCATCTCTCATCTTACTAATATATTTAGAAGGTTCGGGCCACTGTGGGCATTGGTTACAGATAACGCTCCTGGCTTTCTAGCAAGGTCATTTAGACAATTCTGTCTTGGGAATGGGATAAAGCGTGTTACCACCACACATTGTTATTCTCAGGCTTCCTTTGCCGAAAGGATTAACAGCACCTTGAAGTAAGCATTGATTATTTATCACCATAAATCGCCAAAGAAGTGGGACATCACCTTGCCCTGGTTAAACTTAGCGTTTAACCCTGCACAGCATGAAGTATCCCAGTCCACCCCAGCTAGCCTAATGCTCACATATCCCATGAATTCCCTGCTCTCTAATTTATGGGAGATAAATGATCTTTTACCTCCATCTATCACTCCGGACGTTCTTAGGTAGGAGTGGGAGCAAGCTCAGGCAAATATAAGAAAGGCTCACGATCATCAGGCTTGTCGCTATAATAGAAACAAGTGCCCCTTTCAAGGGAAGATAGGGGGGATCTTGTCTACATCAGGGACATTCCAGGGAGGACTTCCCGGGATAAACACTTACGGAAGCTTGCCCCGCGTTTCCTAGCTCCATATTCCATCATCAAAATTTTGAGCACAGTCAATCTTTTGGTCAGGAACATGGGAAAGGGGAAGCGCATAAGGGTCCATCTCAGTCAGATTGAACATTCTAGCAGAGTGAGGGGTTCTTAGCCCCAGGGGAGGCTTGTTCAGGTTTGATAGGGGTAGGTTGAGCCATGGCACCATTGAGTTAGTTGACTGTTTTGTCTGGTGCCACAGGCTCAGGTGTAGTATTGACTATCCCTCTTGCAGCTCCATTGCCAATATCTATGAGGAAGAGTTGGTATCTGTGGGTTGTACGCTTGGAAGGTCTTTGCTTGCCGAGATATATATGGGTTCGCTGGCCCAGGAGGAGCCACGAAGTTTGGGGATTGGCAGTAGTGTCGCAAAAGAGTTGGTCATGAGGTCCAAGGAGCTGAAGCCATGAACTGTGCAAGGAGGCCCTGCAAAGAGCGAAGGTACTGGAGTACTTCACCAGGGGGTCAGCGTTGACTACAAGTAGCAGGCCGACATCCTACTGGTTGGTTGGCAACATTCATATTGGATGACCGCTCGTGCCCTGGCTGCCCTCTTCTACCTGGCTTTCATTGGCACCACTCAGTAACAACTGTGGTACACAGTGGATCCAAGGAACTGCTTGTTGATAAAGGGGAGTAACATTCTGTAATCCTCATAGTGATTTGCCCTCCTTATTATTTTTGGAGTTTTATCTGACTTTCAGAGTTTCACTTGATTGGTTCTTTGGTTGTAAATGTAGGTCATAGTATTGTTACTAAGACACTAGTCGTCATTTAAAAATTGGTCCCGCAATTATATTGTCTTTACTTATTATTTTATGGTTTGTACCCGACCCTCAGTTTTTTACTTGGTCAGCTCTTTGGTCATAAATATAGGCCGTAGTATTGTACTAAGACACTAGTTGTCATTTGAAAATTTGTCACTTGATCATATTGCCTTTCCTTTCTGGTTTATACCCAATCATTAATGTTTTAATGAATCAGCTCCTGGTCATAAATACAGCCGGAAGAGCTGTACTAAGGCACAGGTTGCTGTTAAACAAATAGGGGCTTGTGGTTAGATTTAGATGTTAACCAGTTCAAATCTTTGATTGTAATTGCATTAGTTATAATCTAAACAACCTGTTGTACTAAGCTGTGCATTTCTGTCTCTTTTAATAAGTGTTCGTAACTGACAATCAGTTTAACTTTGAAAATATTAACAGCCAACAATCATCAGGGCTTTAATCTAAATAAGACTGTCAAAAGGGATGGGTTGGGATCCAGTCGCACCTTGGTTGTCAATTGAAATTAAGAGGTTGGTTGCTTTGTATTAAGCCTTATCTTTGTCATGTTGTTTCCTAGTCTGTTTAATCTTTAAGCACAGGTGCGCATATTATCCCTGAACCTCTTGACATACAGCTTTCAAATTAAAAATTGCATCATCTGTTTTGAGTAATTGAATCACTCTTGTCATCAATGGTGGATACATAGTTTTCATGTGTTGCAGATGGGCATTTAATAAGAGAGACTGTGTCCGGTGCGCTAATAAACACCGCTGTTTCACTCGATAACGGCCAGGCTGCAGGTCCAGCTGTCTTGTAATTATTGTCATATTGTTTGCTGTTTTGATGCTCTTGCAAAAGCTTAATCAGTTTTCAAATTTGCTCATTTTGTAAAAAAAACAGAATTTTTCGTTATATGTTGTTAAAAAATCAGGTCATGTGAAATGAAAGTTATATACGTGGGTCCTCCCTTCCACATTTTCCTTAATTCCAGAAAGTCCCATATCTCAACACTCACTAAAAGAAACAATTCATCCCACATACTGTAAATTAATGTAAAATACGATAATGCGTCCCATGCAGGAAAAGTGCGAAAGGTTTTATGTTATTCATGCTATACATACAGTATTGTGTGCTTTATTACTCATGAGATTCTTGTTTACTTGGAAGCTACCTATAGTCATTTGTTTCTGCCAATGGTTCAACACTTGCTGAAAATGTTACATGGCATTATCATCAAATAAATTTGTAGTGCATGTAACCACTGTTTAATTGCATGATGACTTGTGATGTATGATGCAACTGATTCCTATGCTTTCAGCACACCAGAAGACTGCTGCTGTGCTGTTACTGTCTCCTCCTCTTCCTCCTCCTCCTCCTCTGAAGAACTACTCTACACAGCTTCCTGCTATGAAACAAATTGCAACTTCATATGCTCTTTGGTGGTCATTTCTTGGCTGCAATCTTGCACAAGCTCATTGATATCATTGTTACCCACTTCTAGTTCCATGCTTTTGGCCAAAGACACAATCTTGTTGAGTGCAGGCTCCACAGGTACTGACTCAAATGCCTCAGAGTCACATTCTACAACATACTCCAGCCAAAGCTTCATCCAAGCAAAAGTGAGAGTTCTCTTGGTAACCCCTCTCCACGCCTTTTTGGTCATCTTGATGCAGGCAATGATGTTGAAGTGATATTTCCAAAACTCTCTGAGAGTGAAATTGCCAACTCAAAGCAATACTAGAAGAGTGCTTTAGTGCAGAGGTTCTTAAAGTTAGAAATAATTTGCTGGTTCATAGGCTGGAGTAATGGAGTGGTGTTGGGAGGCAGCAATTGGATCTTGATGAACTGAAATTCTTCAAGGAGGTGGTCTTGTAGGCCTGGAGAAGGGGTAGGAGCATTGTCCATAACAAAGAAAAGAAGACATGAAGTGGCAGATTCATCTCACACAAATATTTTTTCACCAAGGGACCAAATACTTCAATGATCCAGTCACAAAAAAGATCACTTGTCACCCAAATCTTGTTGTTGGATCTCCACATCACATTTAACCTCCTCTTCTAGACTTCACACTTCTTGAAGGCTCATGGAGTTTCTGAATGACAGAAAAGCAGCAGTTTAATTTTCAAATCACCTCTTGCATTGGCTCAGAATAGCAGTATGAGATGGTTTTCCATTGGCTTGTGACCAGGCAATGCATTCTCATTTGCTGTTATAAAGATACGCTTTGGCATCTTTTTCCAGAATAGGCAAGTCTCATCACAATTAAAAACCTGTTGCGGCAGATAACCCTCAGAATCTACGAGCATCTTGAAGCTGCTGATGAAGTTCTCTGCTGCCTTTGTGTTGGAGTTGCTGCTTCGCCGTGTCTCACAACACTGTGGATGCTGGTTCTTCTGTTTAACTTCTCTAACCTCCATTGGCTTTCCTTATATACTTCTTCACCTGCTGATGATCCTGGTGTCTTCTTAATGAGGTGGCGAAAATCATTCTCACTTTCTCACAATTGAATTCTCATTGCCTTGAATTGCTTCTCATTTATCCACATAAGAAGCAACCTGTCAACATAGTCCAGAATACAAAACCACTGTTTAGATACTCTTGCCATGCCCTTTGTAACATCTGTCTTCTTTATCTTGTCCTTTTGGTTGAGGATAGTGCAAATTGTTGATGAGACCAACTGTATGCTGCTGCCAACAATGAAAGGTGTTCATATTGTTGAACATTTCCCCTTCCATGCACGAACAACTGGTGACATCACACTATATCATCGTCACTCATTATGCGAAACATCACTTGTTAAGTGAGTCATGTTTTCACAATTTGTGTTGCTCATTATGTGAATTGTGTGTTACGGAAAGTGCTTGTTAAGCAAGGTTCCACTGTATTTCTAATAGTGTGGTCAGAAAGTGCAGTATTGCATGTCTTGTGTTTCATCTAGGTTCAGCAACTTTCTGTTTGCAGAGAACAAGTAATTCATTATCAAAAAATTATTATTTGCATTTACAGATATTTAAGTTTCATCATTAGGCTTAACAAAGATATTTACTTAATTAGCGAAGAGAACTGATTCTGCTTTTTTCATGTATATTGACATCATTTACACACATAAAAAGAACAAGATGAAACCAGTATTGATTCCTGTGGTACATCTGTAATGATTATTCCGTATGCTGAAGCAGCTGTTTGATAGTATACAATCCCTGGGTTTCTTAATGTGACGCTCTGTATACTTTTAGCTAGATAGAATGAAAATCAGTTACCAGCAAGAACTCTGGTACCATACTACATGACCTTCTACTGGAGAAAACTGTCAGGCCTGGGTTCCTCTTCCAACTATTAATTATCCTGGACCCTTTAAAGAGGGATTTAATGACACCTTGTATAGTATGTACTCCCTACTTTCATTAATGAAACAGTCTTTTGGCCCTGTCCTACTCTGACACCTCCTCCCTCATAGTGAGTGAGATGGTGCAGTGGTTAGCACATAGGACTCACATTCAGGAGGATGAAAATTCAAATTCTGTCTGGCAATCCAGATTTAGGTTTTCCATGATTTCCCTAAACTTCATAAGGCAAATGCTGGGATGGTTCCTTTGTAAAGGGCATAGCCAGTTTCCTTCCCCATCCTTCACCAACCTGTTCTTCTGATTCATATATAATGACCTCATTGCTGACAGGACATTAAATTCTACTCTTCTTTATTCCTTCTCCTATCCCATCTTTGTTTTCTTGTCATCATTTGAGCCTTGTCATCCTGGGCTCTAAGTGAGCTGTTTCTCCTTTTTAGCCTATTCCTCTTCCATGTCTGGGGAAGAAACTAATAGTTCCAAGAGCTAGGAGCCAAGAGCTAGGAACAGTGTTTTCATTTGTAAATGTGTTGCCTCTTGTAAGTCCTGGGCAGCCATTCTGTAAACACAATGAGACACATTCCTAAGTGAAAACCATGTGTAAGTCAGTTTCTTAGTATATAACAATCAGTTCCCATTTCTGGTACCTACAAACCATTTTTAATTGTTTGACATTGCAGATTACAAGACTTCATGTTGGCTTGGTGACTGCACATTCAAGTGGCAGACTATAAATCCAGAGGTCAAAAGTTAAATTTGTAGTTGATTCTACTTTTTTTGTTTTTGCTGTGAATGTGACTTCCATTTTACCAACCATTGGCACTATGATGGAAAATGGAAGTCAATGATTCTGGGAAAACAGGTTGACATTAAATAACAATATAACTGAACACAAAATCTTTTCCCTTAGAAATACTAATAATAGACAAAGTGAACTAAAGCACTCTGTAAAGTGTTAGGCATTTGGCTCAGCAGTAAATTGCTCTGGAATACCCACACAACTCAACCCAACAATGAAAACCAGTTACCAGCAAGAACTCTGATGCCATAGTACATGACCTTCTCTTGCAGAAAACTATTGGACATTGGGTCCTCTTCCAACTATTAATCACCTTTGCTCTGCAGCAAGTTGGGAAGATTTTTATATCTCCTAAGGAAACTGAGGTACTGTGTGAGTAAACAGTTCATGCTTATGGCATACTAAGTGTTTTTAAAGAAGTCTCTGGGAATAGAAGCCGCTAAACATACCTTTGGTTTAAGTAATGTAACTTCTTGCAGATGAACTTTATTCAGCACAAAATATGTGCAGTCCTCAGTCTATACATACTCAGAATACTTATGCAGACCAAAAATAATGTCCACATGTATGAAATTATATCAGATGTGTACTTGCAACCAAAAACAGTAACTTACAGGACTGTCCTTCGACTTTTAAAGAAAATCACATTTTGGCAAAAAATATTGTTCAGCAGTACACTATATGAAATGTCGGTATTGCAAGAAATAAATTTTAAATGGTAGTGGAGTTATGGTTGAAAGCAAATTACTTTATAGATAATGAAAAAGGATGATATTTTATTATAAATGTGACTATGAACACACCAAATCACAATTTATGACATTATAGTGGTGCCACCCGAAGTCGCCAGGGAAACTAAGTAGCTGTCATAGTATTACTGACAACTGCCATGGCACCACTACTCAGATGGCACTTGTCACCTGAAGCACTCTTTGATGAGGACATGCCTTCCATAATTCTGAACCAAGTGAGTGATAGATCTTTAGAAGTGCAGACTTCTTAGAATGAAGCCCCGCAAATGTACATAGATGCACTGGTAGACAAACTCTCACTTGTCAGTGAAGTTACTCCTCAATGCTAGTGCGTCTGTGTCCTTGCTAAACCAAACCACTTACTTAAGTTTAGGGCTGCTCCCTTACAGGGAGCTGAGACAAATCTTTGGGCATATTGATGTGGTCATGTGTCCTTGCTAGGAAAACTTTCAGTTTTACTCACTTACAACAAAGTCACTCCTCCAGTAAATTTTCTTGTGGTAGCTGACCCCAAAGTGGACAATGGTTTTTGGGTAGACTCACTTCATGCCTTTCAGTTTATGGTTTATGGAAAAGTAAACACCATCCCATCCAAAGGACCTTGTGACACCCTAAGGATTCTCTGTGATAGATATGCTAAAATATTCTCACCTGGGTTAGGTAAGGCAATTGATTTTGACACTCACGTCAGTCTTAAGGTGACAGCTACCCCACATTTCTTTATAACTTCCCCAGTGTCCCTGGCTCTACAGGACCCTTTCAAAATGGAACTGCACAGATTCACCCATGAAGATATGTTAACACCTATTCCTCATAGTCAATAAGCCACTCAACTGTACATAAGTCCAACAGCACTATGAGGCTTCATGGTGACTTTAAAGTGATGATAAACACACCAGCAGAAATGGAAGCTTACCTCCTACTGACCCTGGATGAACACTTTACAAAATTAGGTCATGGTGCCTCACTCAGTAAAATTGACTTTGCAGATGTATATTTTTAAATTTCCTTTGACATAGCATCACAAGATTATTCAGTGCTTAATTAGGGATAAACCCTCTAACTGTATAATTGGCTACCTTTCAGATTCTCCTCAGCCCTGCTATATTCCAGTGTTTTATGGGTCAGTTACCATAAAGTATTCCAAACTGTGCCACATACCTTGATGAAGGCTGTACTTGTCTAATTTTCAGTATTCTGTCTGCCATCAGGCAACAACAGTTCAGACTAATGCAGATGCACTGTCCCCATGGGGCTCGAACAAGCTTCTGACCAACATAAATTGGTGTGCTTCCAGATTAATTCAGATCTGGATTCAACCATTTCAGTTTTCCTCTTAACATCACATGATGTAATGACTGCCACCTGCAAAAGACCAGTGTTACGCTGCCTCACTCACTTTGTTCAAGAGTCGCCAGACACATCTCCCAACTTGATTTTTGCCCCTACTGGCCATGGTGAAATCAACTGCACTTAAACCAAGAAGCTCAGGGCCACTGACTGACTAGGACCACTGGTGAATCCCACTCCCTCCCTCCTTTCGGCCATGAATGCTGTGTCTCCTGCATAATGCCCATTGGACTAAGTCAAAGATAAAAAGTTGGATGTGATAACGTGTGTTCTGGTCCAATATCGATTCCAACATCACAGACCTTGTCTACGCATGTTTCACCTCTCAGGCTCATCAAGCTACACCCTCCCAGAAGTTCTCTCCCTGGCCTGATGCTCCAGAGCTGTGAGAGCATAACCACATAGATTTCACTGTGCTGCTTTTCGGCTCCATTTGCCTTGCTGTGATTGACTCTTTTTCTCACTTCCCTCTTGTGTTTCACAGGTTTCAGGTCACTTCTGCCCCTACTATTGCAGCTTTGGAAAAACTCTTTGCCTGAGAAGGCTGGTGATGCACTTTTGGGTTCAAATAAAGGGACAGTATTCATATTCCATTACATGAAACAGTTTTGTGTCCATAATAGGATTCAACATCTTTATATCTTTCGTCTGGCCTACAAAAATCATGTAGAACACTTTGCCCTTACTTTCAAGAGCCAGTTGCACAAGGATATGCCCTAAAATGCACATAACACAATCTGTAGTTTTCTGGCAACTTGCAGGTCCAGCCTGATTCATAGCCACAGTTGAGCAGAGTAACTTCATGACTGTCCTTACCACATCCTCTTGAACACTTCTGGCACATTACATAACAGAGACCTCTTACTTCCAGGTGGGCACCCTGGTGTGAGCTAGCAAGTTTGGACACCACTCAAATGGATTTGTGTGACAATCTCCACCGGACGTAGATCCGTAATGTATACTGTGATCTCCATCCACAGGCTTCTGCAGTGCCATCTAAATCAACTTCCTCTCCACCATCCTGCTCAGTAGATGCTTTCTTCTTGACCACCAGTGGACCTGATGTTCCCTTGGCTCATGCATCTGCCATTTAGCCTTGTTCCACATCAGCCTTCCACTATGATGACCATGGACACCAGCCTGCCACCCTTCTTGAAGGTGGCTCTGCTGGACCATGCACCAATTGCATATTTCCCCCCTGGCAGTCACTGCTTCAAGGGAGGAACAGCTGGTGAAACTTTGCTGTCGACCACCGTCGTGCCACTACCCATATGATGGTTCCCTTTTGATGAGGCCATATCTACCAGAATATTACATATAAGCTGGTCAGCCTGAAGCAGTAGTAAAACTGTCACAGTTTTACAGTATTGAGCAGCGGAAGTGCACGCTAGTCAGACTTTTGGTTTAGATCTTGCTATGTATTTGGTTTATGGGCATTTGCTCTTTGGACTCTGGTTGTAATCAACTGGACTGTGACATCATATGAACTGGACTTTAACTGAACTGCTTTCACTTAAAGATAGCCTGCACTGCCCTACAGACCAGTCTGCAACATCTCTCAATTTGCTAAATAAACAAGGGCAAGTCTCTGTTAGTTTTGAATGTGGACTGCCTTTACAAAAGACACACAACTCAATCTGTAGTCAGTGTAATTTATGTAATAAAGTTAACTAAATAATGAGTATGAGATAATTTTTCACTGTATAGTAATGTATGTAATCTACATGTATAATTATGTATGTGCTGACAATGGCTTATACAACATCACAGTTGATTATAGGCAAATAAATCATTTTGAATCTGAAACTCCAGAAAGTTGAGTGAATCAAAGCAAACATTAACACAAAGAGTTATCTGTCAAAATCAGCCACTGTATGCTGCATCAACTATTAACGATCACTAAGCCATGATACTACTTTCTGGCTAACACTGACATTACATGAATGTAATAAAATCATCAGGAAAGCTGCTACCTTAAATATCTCAAATATCAAGTTGGACTCTGAACCATGGTTCAGATTCCAGTATAAACTGTACATCGACATCATAATTAGCTGGGTGACCAGCATCACAGATTGTAAGGGTATAGCACCTGCGTAGGACCATCCCTGTCACAATCATGTGTTGTTCAAAACAGCCATTGGATCACTGTCAGTTTCACTAAGACTGAGAACTATGCACTTTAACATGAAGCATATATATATATATATATATATATATATATATATATATATATGATTGGTTATAATAGAAGGAAACATTCCACGAAGGAAAAATATATCTAAAAACAAAGATGATGTGACTTACCAAATGAAAGTGCTGGCAGGTCGACAGACACACAAACGAACACAAACATACACACAAAATTCAAGCTTTCGCAACAGACTGTTGCCTCATCAGGAAAGAGGGAAGGAGAGGGAAAGACGAAAGGATGTGGGTTTTAAGGGAGAGGGTAAGGAGTCATTCCAGTCCCGGGAGCGGAAAGACTTACCTTCGGGGGGAAAAAGGACGGGTACTCACTCGCACACACACACATATCCATCCACACATAGGTGTCTTTATATGTGTGGATGGATATGTGTGTGTGTGCGAGTGAGTACCCGTCCTTTTTCCCCCCGAAGGTAAGTCTTTCCGCTCCCGGGACTGGAATGACTCCTTACCCTCTCCCTTAAAACCCACATCCTTTCGTCTTTCCCTCTCCTTCCCTCTTTCCTGATGAGGCAACAGTCTGTTGCGAAAGCTTGAATTTTGTGTGTATGTTTGTGTTCGTTTGTGTGTCTGTCGACCTGCCAGCACTTTCATTTGGTAAGTCACATCATCTTTGTTTTTATATATATATATATATATATATATATATATATATATATATATATATATATATATATTTTAAAAAAAAGACACAGCTTGAGTCTCTTCTTATGTATAGGCAGTGGAAGGACTTGACATCTACACCATAATAATATTTTACTTTCCTTAGAATAATTTTCTGGTTTACATAATAAAAAATTCACAGAAAATGTCACCACTATGTAAATGAATGGTTAATAGAGAATGTTTTAGAGGAAAAGAAACTGAGAGAATTTACTAAAGTCTTCCTATAAACATTTTTCAACATTATCTGAACAATATTATTTTAAACAAATAGAAAATATAGAAAAGTACGTAAAATAGGTAAGTAGTTCAGTTTTTATTTGCTTATCTTTATTTTCATAAATGAGTGTTATTTGTGCTTGTATCAGTTTTCAAGATATATTACTTGTCTCACTGACTGTTTTCTAGGATAACTGAAAGGAAGTCTTTTCAAGGCAGCTCAAGCCTTTAATGCTCTACTAACAGTACCCTTGGAGGCAGAATATTACTACACTTAAGTGATTTTTGTAATTTTTTAGTGAGCAAACATTTCAGACTGACAATTATATTGGCATGGGTAAATTTAATGTACATACATTCAATAACTTTTTGTCCCTATGATGGCATTAAGTGCCATGAAATGATGACTGAATATAGTGGCAATGATTTTTAATTCTGTAAAGGGAGATAATAGTGTTCCATAAAAATGAAATCACAATTACAGACTGTACAATGTGAAATTTCAGGATGTAACTGGATTCAAACAGCACTGAGGTTTTGGCTACTGATCTGCAATTTCTGGAGTCACTTTCAGCCTTAGATTGGACCAGGAGAGATACTGCAGCAGAAGTACAACAAACACTATCACAAAAGAAAACCATGGGAAAACAAACTGGAAAATTCAACTGACATTTCCAGCAATAATGTGCAGAATATAAATAAACAGAGCACACCGTTATCAATGTAGTGGAAAAACATACATCATGCCACATCAGTCTTGAAGCCCCAACCAAAAGTAACACAGTGAAAGTATACATAAATTTCATCTTCAGACACAAATATAACATCATTTTAAATTGTGTACCATGACACTTTGTGCCCTTTGTATCCTCAAAATATAATAACTTGTGACGTCTGTGAAGCAATGCTGGGTACAACTTGAAAGGTGTTTACACTACACAGCCGCAGAAAATTAACCATGATGCAATGTACTTTGCAAAATGGATACAGAATTACATTTGTAGACACCTCTATCATCACATGGATTAGTTTCTGGCTTAAGGTGATAAAAGAGGTAACTGGTTTTAAATGTTCTAGACATTTCTTGCAGAATGTAAATACTTTTGGATTAAAGGAGACTAGTCACCAAAAAGCACAGAAGCATTAGTTGTCAATACACACACACACACACACACACACACACACACACACACACACATAAAGAAAGAAAAAGGATAAAAAAAGAAAGAAAAAGGATAAAAACTGCACGCCTGTGCCCTTACATGCCAGTTGGATGAACAGTGCTTGTGCTGTGTTATGGCAAATGGACTAGGTTGTGGTAGGGGTACTGTCGAGGGTGGCTAAGAGGGAGAAAGAGCCATGAGATGGAAAGAGAGATTGGAGGTGCATGGCCAGTAGCTCAGAGGGAGGCAGCCAGACTGACAGCTGGGAATGTGGTCAGGTACATAGGCAAGGCATGTGGTGTACAGTTGTTGGAGCCGGTGGGCAGCAGCACATGCTGAAAGTGACATGGGGATGTGAACTGGGAGTGGCTGACAGAACAGAGGGAGGGTAAACTGTTGGGTGAAGGTGTGGGGACAATGGGTCACCAGAGATTGGAGCCAGGATAACTGCAGGAGCAGAAGATGTATTGCAAGGATAACTCCCATCTGTATAGTTCAAAGAAGCTGGTCATGGTGTTTAGCTGTATGTTGCTCCACCAGATAGCCAATTTCGTTCTTGGATACAGTTTGGTCAGGTCCATCCATTGCGGTTGATAACTCATACCAATATAAAAATGTGTGCAATATTTGCAGTAGAATTTGTGTCCAATACCACTATACTGTTGGCAAGAAGAAAGCTGACCACTCGGTGGCACAACATACAGCTAAGCACATCATCCTCAATTTCAATGGCTGCTTCATGACCCAGGCCACTTGGATCCTTCCCTCCACCACCAGCTTCTCTGAACTATGGAGATGGGAATTATTCTTATCCACTCCTGTAATCATCCTGACCTCAGTCTCCAATAAATCACTGTCCCCAAACTGTCCACCCCACAGCTTACCTTTTCTTCGTCCTTTCACCCCCTCCCAATTCACATCCCCATGCCACCTTCAGCATGCGCTGCTCCCCAGTGGCTCCAACAACTGTGCTTCACATGCCTTGCCTATGTACCTGACAAATGTGCAGCAAAAGCCTAATTCATGTACCTCCACCTCCCTCTCCTGTGTTCTTATTTATCAAACTGGCTGCCTCCCTCTGAACTGCTAGCCACCCACCCCCTATTGCTCTCCATGCCTCCCACCTCTCTCTCCGCCTACCCATTTCACCTGACACTACCCTTACCACAGCCTAGTCCACCCACTGAAATGAAGTACTGGCAATGTTCGTCCAGCCAGCATCATGTAGGGGCAGAGATGTGTGTGTGTGTGTGTGTGTGTGTGTGTGTGTGTGTGTGTGAGAGAGTGAGAGAGAGAGAGAGAGAGAGAGAGAGAGAGAGAGAGAGAGAGTTTTTTTTCTCTATAGCCAGTTTTTTTGTTCTGCTTTTGGTGACTGGTGCCCTTTAATAGGAAAGCAGAACTAGAATTAAGATATTGGATGCACACTCGATAAAAACTGAAGCTACCAACTCAGTATAGTTTGAGAAATATCTTTAATCAAGTTGGACTGAGTT
This sequence comes from Schistocerca cancellata, assembly GCF_023864275.1. Classification (NCBI taxonomy): domain Eukaryota; kingdom Metazoa; phylum Arthropoda; class Insecta; order Orthoptera; family Acrididae; genus Schistocerca; species Schistocerca cancellata. The sequence goes on along the minus strand of NC_064631.1, from coordinate 596,309,582 downwards.
GCAGGATGAATATGCCTATTTGGCAACTTAGCATTTTGAATGTCACAGCTGGTAGTCTTGCTATGTAAGATTTTAAGGCAGTTGGTAAGATTTAAAAGTGGACTATCAATGTTCAGCTGAAAGCTCATGCAAATTTGACCAGCTGATATTGATGTGGCTGGAAACTCAAGAGTGTTTTATTCATTCATTTTACTGTGAGACCAAGTGTTAATATGGAGAATGTTTTATTAATTTGAACAGTTAATCTGAGAAAATAAATTTCATTCACTTTAAACTTGGTGCACCAAGTAAACAAACTGCTCTGAATAAAGATTTTCTTGTCAAGTTCTTGAGTGCGTAAAAATAAATGATCAATAAATTGAGTCTGATAAATGTTCTGTCAAAGTGTTGTTTATTCATTATCTGATTTCTTGTTTGCTTGTTGATACATTGTTTTTATTTCTGCAATAAAAGTGATTATCATTACATGCAAAATTAGCATGGATATTTACATGTGGGTATTATTTTCACCTACATAATTGATGATCTTAGTATAAGAGTAGTTTCATGGTAGTCAAGTGTTTTGCGCATCCTGAAAAATATGATTTTAATATGGGGGAAGTACATAAATTGTTACACACTGTCAGTAGTGAGATCCAGTACTGCCAGCAAAAGACTAAAGTTTTGGAGCTCTTTGCACATGTACAGCTATCAATGAAGACAACGTGATCAGTAAATCTGACCTCAAACCAAATGTAATAGTCTCTGTCAGTACCTTCCCTATGCTGGGAAGCGATATAAAACAAAACATAAAAAGGTTGCTGGTTCTGGTGTTCTCATCCATGTCAATCTGCACATGAGTTAAAAGACTTCCTGTCTAACTGCTTTAGTGGCTCTCCAATGCCACTATTATGCATCAACATCATGGGCCCTCTATGAACTTCAGATGGTTACAAGTACTGATTCACAGCAGTTGACAGATGTATGAGTTTGTTGCAAGCTATACCAGTCACATACATATCAACTGAGATGACTGCAAAAACATTCATTGCAAATTGGTTAGTGTACTCTGGTTGTCGTCTCCATATTACAACTGACCAAAGGTGGAAATTCAAGTCCTTTCCTTTTAATGAATTGTCTAAGCTGTGTGGTTTCCTATGCCGCCACACTACAAGTCATCATCTTACCAGCAATGAAATCATTGAAAGGTGGTGTAGAACTTTAAAGCCGCAGGGAAATTGATGAAAGAACTTTCTCAGGTACTTTTAGGACTGGGGCTGGCTTATAAATCTGTTGAAAGATTCTGGCAGACTACCTCTCACCTGCACAACTGCAATGCCAGGCAGAACAGCCACTATTGGTACTGCAAATTCGGGAAAATTGAGGTTACCTATATCAGTATTAGCCACAATGATGTACTCCAGTGGCTGTGTATGGCCTTTCTTGGTATAATGTGAATAATTATATACTTGGCTAAAGATAAGCACTGTATTCATCCTTAGGAGGTGTTATAAAATGGTTAATTTCCTCCAACAAGCTTCTTTCATATATATAAGTGACCACGTTAATCAGTGGGACTATAACCCTTATGAATATTTCTTTGTTTTCTTACCAATAGAAAATGAGTTCCCATTTAGTATGCCTAACCGAGAAGGGACAGCTTCTGAAACTTCATGTAAATCACTGCCATAGTGCAAGAATTTGTTTACCTGTTCAACCAAAACAAAGACATGTCACACCACAGAATTCGATCAGCAGCAGATACTATTTGGATGTGCTGCTGCACAATATTTAAGTACAGGATGTACATATAGTTCAGGAACACATTCAATTATTTATTTCACAAGAACCAAACAGTGTACAGATATCATACATATGTCATTTTGAAGACAAACACTGAAAGTTTTTTTTTCCTCCATGTATATCATGTACCACAAGGAGTTAATTCTTAAAATGTAATAATCTCTATGATGTTAATAAAGGAGAAGAATGCTCCTGGATTGTTCTTCTCTTCCTCTTCTTCACTTGTTTCCGGTGTTAACAAGCAGACACCTTGCTGCACGAAAGTAATGTAACCTTTTATGCTGTTATCCTTGTTAATATAGTACGTTAAAGTACGTTCAAGTTATTTCAGTGTACAGTCATGTTCCTTGCAAGACGTTTACAGCTCCACAATAATAGCGGCTGCTGCTTCAACAGAAGCTATTATGTGTCACTCTAAAAAGTGAAATCATAGTGGAAGTGCAGAGATCACCCGCTTTAACATTTAACAAACATTTTTTCACAGCAATGAGCCACAGCAGAGAGCAACATTAATTTTAATATTTTACTTTTCTGCTTACGCCGAGAGCCAGGATTCGACTACCACAGCCTGAATATGATGGTAACAGGAGTATTCTTCGATTGTTGTGAGGGTCAACAATAAATTTTTGAGTCCATGCTCTTTAAATAACAAATATGCCAAGGCTAATCATTATATTTTCATTCTCATGTAATATTCTAGGAAGTAAAAATTAGTTAACAATTTTTTTATCTGGATCACACAATTAAATTTACATGTGTTTTTAAAGTCACCAAATAAATAAAATAAATACACTACTCCCCTTGAATAGCCACTTCACCCGCCACAGTGTTGTTTGTTAATTTGTCGATAAGTCAGTGCTAGTCGCAGACATGGCGATTTCAGGTACAGAGCAAGATTTCTGTGTGTTGGAGTTTGGCAAAAACAAGTGTGCTACATCTGTTAAATGGATGTTTAGAACCAAGTATGGTAATAAGCCACCAACAAGGAAGGCCATTTACCACTGGCACAACAAATTTGTTATGAAGGGTTGCTTGTGCCTGGCAAAGAGAAGTGGATGTTCCAGTGTGAGTGAAGATCTGATGTACGTACTGCCTCTACCACATGACATAGCAGAGCTCCGGGAGAGAATACAGGAAGTGACTGCCACAGTCGACGATGCCATGCTGGGATGGGTATGGCAAGAATTCGATAACTGTATTGATGTCTACCAGGTCACTCATGGCTCGCATATCAAATGTTTGTAAAAAAAAAAAAAAAAAAAAAAAAAATTCAGAGTTTCTCTTCAAAATGCAATATGTATGACATTTGTACAATGTTTAGTTCTTGTGCAATAAATAATTGAAAGTGTTCCCGGACTTTATGTACACCCTTATATCACTTCAGACTGTTTTTCTACCAAAATTTGATTTAAATCTTTCAGTTAGAATGGAGGATCTCCTAGTCTTCAAAGTTATTTTGTTTACTTATATACTGAAACCATATTGAATCCTAAACTGTTATTGAGAAATCAGATTCTAAGATCTGAGGCAAAGTTCGTGGAACCATAGTGTTCTGATATTACACCCTTGGTTTACCACCAAAGTCAAATTTCAACTGAATGAGTTAACTGAAGTTATTTACAAGAAATGAAGTTGTTTGTAACTCTGACAGGTCACATGTATGTGAGCATCCTGTCTGATCATCTGCATCCATTCATATCCATTGTGTATTCCAGTGGACTTGGACAATTCAAGCAGGACAATGCAACACCCCACAGGTCCAGAACTGCTACAGAGTGGCTCTAAGAACGCTCTTCTGAGTTTAAACACTTATGCTGGCCGCCATTCTCCCCAGACAAGAACATTATTGAGCATATCTGGTATGCCTTGCAATGTGCTGTTCAGAAGAGATCTCCCCCCCCCCCCCCCCCCCTGTACCCTAATGGATTTATGGACAGATGGACAGCCGTGCAGGATTCATGGTCTCAATTCCCTCCAGCACTACTTCAGACATTAGTCAAGTCCATGCCACATCGTGTTGCAGCACTTCTGCGTGCTCCTGAGGGCCCCACACGATATTAGGCACGTGTACCAGTTTCTTTCATTCTTCAGTGTATCACTTACAGGACTTTTCAATGTTATTCATGATCACTGCACTACTCAACAAACATAGTCAAAACAGATTTAAATTAACATGCTTTTTGCTTATAACATGTTGTTGTAACATATAGTGCTCATACAATGTTGAAGACCCCTTGAGTTAACTAACTGTGCATAAGTCCAATTCAAACATCTATTTCATACAAATGCACAAAGAACATTTGACAGTGATGGCACAATGTTGTCACAGTCATGAATTATTGGTGCTATTTTTCTCTAGTGACCCTCTAATGGTTGTTATGTTGATAGAAACTGTTGGATCACTTTGCCAGCATCTTCCCCATGTGACATGAAACCAACAGAAAAAACAACATTTTAGTATACACATAACAATCAAAATAAGTAATTAATTTTTTTCCTGCCTGATGTTGCTCAAGTGCAAACTAAGTACTGTGCAGCTCACTAATATAAATAAAGTTTCATGGAACTCAGCCAATTGCCTTGTCACGGTGGTAACACAGGTTCCCATCAGATCACCAAAGTTAAACGCTGTCAGGCTTGCCTAGCACTTGGGTGGGTGACTGTCCTAGTCTGCTGAGTGCTGCTGGCAACCGGTGTGCACCCAGCCCTGTGAGGCCACTGCTTGCCTCCGCATGCATTTTTCATGACCTGGTTGTTTCAAGTTTCTTTGAAATATTTGGGCCCTGTTCCTCTTGAAAACAGATGTACAACTTGTTTGCTAGTCTGCCTGTCACTGATAAAGCCATATTAATTGTGTAGCTATGGGTAGAGCTCCGTAAGACTGCAACACACTAGCTGTAGTTTTCTCTGCTCTGTGAGACAGTGTTGAAAATGAAGATGTTTCATACTGGAATGACTCTGGTCACTGCTCCGAACATATCCTTTCTCCCCACCATGCTCTGTCATAAACATGTTCACTTCCCCCACAAACTGTTGTGCCCTCTGGCGTATACTATTATAGTCCTTTATGTCCTTAAGTGTGACAAATGTAGTAATATGCCTGGCTGAAATGCCATGTTCAGCCCTAAAATTTTCGATAAAAGAAGTTGAATCTTTGAAATGTCCAAGTCTAGTGCCCACATTTGCAGATACCAATAGTGAACTATAGATCCAAATGACATTGCTCTATCAAATTGTGATGTTAAATGCTCTTTTGTAGTTTGTAATTGCGACAGTCTGTTTCCTTTGAAATGAGCTCCTGCTTACCTTCTGATGGATGCATAATTTAGAATAAAGCTGCAATTTGATTTACTTTTAATGAACTTAAACACCAAAAACTTTTTGCTCTGCTAGGTGACACACTGGCACAAATCCTGACATGTGTTTCCTCTCCACTGATGAAAGCACACTCCCCTTGAGTTGTACAAGGAAAGTCCTAAAGGGCTTCCCAAGATGTCAACACTGCCCAACAATAGTCAAAACAGGGCTGGAGATACCCATAATAAATTCCATTAACAAGCCAAGATGGAATTTCAAGCAAGCTAACTTGGATCATTATATATGGGAAGTTGTCAGCAACCTACGCTGGATAGCCTCAAAGGCAGAAAACTACAAAAGATTCGTGGGAGTCATAACTGGTGCAGCCAAATATAATAAGCTTCAAGCGCTCAGGAAACAATACATCCCTTGCTGGGACAACACAATAGAAAACTTCTATGCAGAATACCAACAAACTGAAAACCCTGATACTGGTAAAATAATACTAGAACAGCTAAATGAAGCAAGAAAGCAGTAATGGATGGACCTGACATCTAGTTTAAATTTCGCTCATTCAAGCAGAAAGGCATGGGGATTATTAAGAAAACTTGGCCCTGCAAACAATGTCTGCAATCAGCAGCCGAAGATAACACCATCGGAACTGGCACTACACATAAAATCAAGAGCTGAGAAGGTCCCTGCTGACACAACCATGAAAGAAAAAGTAAAGAATGAATGGAATGAAGTCAATAGACACCTCCATGGTAACACCACACTATCAGATCACTTTTCTGAAAGAGATATAAATGAGACCATCAAAACATTGAAAATGAGAAAAGCCGCAGGACTGGATGGCGTACTCCCTGAATTTATCAAACACATAGGGGAACATGGAAGAACTTGGCTGAAGAGGTTTTACAATGATATACTCAAGACCAGAAGGGTGCCTCAACAGTTAAAGATCACACACACATTAGCAATCCTCAAATCTGGAAAGCCAGTACATGACCCCTCAAGTTACTGGCCAATTGCACTGCTGAGTGTGTGCTTCAAACTACTGGAACAACTCATCCATAACAGAATACAAGGAATAATAAACAATATAACCCAAACATATCAGACTGAGTTCAGAAGCAAGTGGAGCTGCTGTGAGCCTTGACATCCAACATTGAGGCTGGATTCCAAAAGAAACTAAAGACATCAGTGGTCTTTGTTGATCTGTGAGCGGCATTTGACACTGTGTGGCTAGATGGGCTCCTGCTGAAGCTAAAAAAGCATGTCCAAAGTAAGAAACTGACAACACTTCCATTTACCTCTACTTTTCAATCTGTACACCAGTGACATGCCAAACACTGCTACCCTGACGACCTTGCCATAGCCGTACAAACCAGCACACTTGAAGAAGGAGCAGCTATGTTATCTAGAGACTTAGAAACTCTCAACACATACTACAAAGCATGGAGACTCCACCCAAATACAGCAAAGACAGGAGTCTGCACATTCCATCTAAACAACAGAATTGCAAACCAGCAGTTGAATGGGAGCTTCTGCCAACAAAAGGTTAGACTTAATTTCCAGCCTAAACACCTTGGTGTCACACTATATTGGTCCCTGATGTATAAAAAACACTTGGAAAATACAAGCCAAAAAATAAAGACCTGAAACAACATCATAAAGAAACTAGCTGGCATAACATGGGGTGATGACACTTCGACTCTTATGTACTACAGTACTTATGCTGCTGTATCCAGTTGCTGAATACTGTGCTCCAGTGTGGCAACATAATGCCCACACAAGGAAGATGGACTTACACCTGAATGAGTCAATGAGGATTATTACAGGCACATTAAAATCCACCCCAATCTCCTGGCTGCACACCGTCAGCAACATCCCCCCACCTGAATTACGACGCCAACAAGCAATCAATTGAAAATGAAGGAAACTACACCACCCCGACTACCCACAAGACCTTGTGATGGTACGCCTTCTTTATTTCTTCATTTGTTGTTCTCGGTGTCGACGTACTGCGTTGTGATAGTGGCTGAAAAATGGGGTGTGGAAGTACAACACTGTCTACTTTAAATAATGTATCCGACAAGTGCATTTCACAGTAGTTTACTTTAATTGTTCATAACCCCCTCCCCCTCCAAACAACATACAGTTATACATGGCCAGTGCACTATTGTTTTAACTTTCCATAAGCCTCATTAATAGACTGCAGGCTAACCTCCACATACGGCTACAATAGTTTACTATTGAACATCTACAAGCACTAAAAACCTAACCAAAAAGTTCACAGTTCTTGAAGAACAGAAAGGTACATATGGAGCAGACACTGTCATTGTTTTAACACACAGCCTAATTGTGTAACACTTATTTTACAGTTAAATTGAAGCATTGTTGTTGTTCTAACCAACACAGGTTTCTCGTCTGAAACTTGGCCATGGACTGACTGCTCATGACCAAAAATTGGGCCCTTATATATCATCACAGTAATAGGTACTGAAACTACACATTGTTCGACGTTAAATTTACAGAAATTACAATTAAAACTTAACTCATTAAATTAACTGAATACATCGAAAAAAATGGTTCTTTTTTTAACAGTTTCTTCTGCTACGAGGGTTAAGCCAAATTATTTGTTTAAATCATGAAATTAACACATATCGTTATGCAAACAATACTTTTGACAAAACTGTTAATTACTTTGGAATTAATTGTTTTCGAATAGAGCCAAATAGATACTTTAAGATTACTAGTATTTCATCTTCCAAATGTTTACAATTACTACATAATTTATATTTGTTTATAACTCAACAATATAATTTAGGTTACAAAACAATTATTGATTTTGCCCTATAATGAAAGTATTAACTAGGAATAATCAAAATAAGACAGGAAATCAATTACATACATAGAACAAAGCATAAAATTAGATTTGGTGTTATATCCTTTAAAACTGAGGGCCAGCCTTTCTCTTTTATGAAAATGCAGATTATGTTCATGTACATTAATGGTAATTAGTTAAAACTGAAAAAACAAATTTAAGAGGCAGATTGTTAAACAAGAGGGGAAGTAAAATTATTCCAGCTTGCTTCGTCATAACCTCCCAATTCACACAGTCTTAAACAACACTCCCCCAGACCGCCTAAAATCTCGCAATCCACTGTGGCATAATGGAAGGAATGATAAGAAGTTCGACATTAAAGAGAAGTGGCGAAAGAGGTGGAAAGCTGCAACAATAGCACATCAAGGTGTCCAAGACCGAACTGCCAGCCTATCAGGATTTCATCTGCAGAGAAGCGAGTGGACGAGGCTGAACAGAATAAGAACTGGCCACGCCAGGTGCAATGCTATGATGCACAAGTGGGGACTCTGAGATTCTCCAGCCTGTGATTGTGGGGCCCAAGAACAAACTGTTCAACATATTGGTAGAGACTGTCCTAAGAGGAAGTATCCTGGACCATATAGTGACTTTATCAATGCTACTCCCTCTGCTGTTAGTTGGCTTCAATCATTAGATATTGCACTACAATTAAATGTATCTGTCTTTTCTTAAATTTGCAATTATATCAGTTAAAGTAGTCATAATATTAAGTTAGCAATTTTCACAATTAAAAAATGTGTATAAAATTTGTGCCAAAAAGTAAAACTAAACTATACGTAAATACTTAACTAGATATACACGTAAACAGTTCATTAGTTTGCCATAGGAATTGAAGTCACAATTGTAACAGTCTTCCGTCTTCATAAATGTTCTCTAGTACACTGTAAGCAATATCTTCTGATACACTGGCCTCAACTGTTTGGGTGGAGATAGTTCCTACTTACTTTGTCTGGACTGTTCCTGTTACTTTGGAGATGAATGTCATGTACTGCCTAAACAGCCCCTTTCAGGTTTAGGTTCTTCCTGTCCTTAAAGATAAGTATATCTATCCAGCATAATGTCATGTATTTCTGTCTCATCCTGATTATATTTTTGACTTACTATTTTATATATCAGCATTATTTTATATATCCTCAACACCAATTTCAGATCTATATTCATCACACCACGACTTTGTCCCTAATATTTGAACCACATTCTTAGGATTAATTCCCTCCATGATAGCACTGTACACAGTTTGTAAACTGTAAACAGTAAACCACATGCAAACACTCCAAGAAACACATTCGTACTGCAGTGATGCCATTCATGCAACTCGAACACTTGTTAGTAGAACTACAGCATGTCATCATCTGATGGTGTTTGCAGAGAAGTGTGGAGTTTTTCATGGAAATGACAGAGACCACTATTGTTTTTTTATAATTGAGTGTTAGTCTAAGCATGGTTTCATGTGGTTACAAGTTTTCGAGATCAAAGCTGTCCCTTGTGAGTGTGTTTAACATTAGTTATCCTTCCAGATCCACTGGATAACCACCAGTCACTGTACTTTAGGAATACTTGTGACTTTACGTAACTGAAATTATTATAATGCTACATAAATAATGTCTATGGCATAAGTTTAAGAATAATCACTTTTCCAAACTTCAGCACTGTTGTACTATTGTTTAGTTATTTTTACATTTCCCTAGTTATCATGGATACTAGTTTTTCCCCTTTACTACCTGGAAGGACATTAGCACCAAAGATATATACTTTGTCTTACAATTACAACGCTATCACAAGTTATCTTATGGTATAGGTTTTGGTTTTTTCTTTCATAATTCAACAACAAAACCAAAGCACCCAGTATAAGTCTTTGGGGTCATTATTAGTAATCTAATTTCTAAAAACTTACTCACCTGTTTACTGTTCTATATATTAAGTAAGTATATCTTATTGTTAGTATCAACTAGAACTTTACCTCGCTATTCAGATTCGTAGTATATTAGTTATACTTATGTTCTATGATTGGCTCTTTCCCTTTATTATAGTTTTAACAGTAAGGTTAGTAATTATGACCTATTGTCCTCAGTGTAGTCTTTTGATGCTGCTAGCATTAGCTGGCCTACTTTCCTATAGGATACTGATTGTATTTTTACCATATGAGTGGGCTACTACCATTTCTTACATTATTAAAACATTGCTGTTGCCTTTACTGGAGTTATCATCTCACTCTTTTTGCCATAAAGTTTGCATTTATTTTTTCCTTTTAATATACGCTATGCATTACAAGAAATTCCTAGTCTTGGGATGAAGTTTTCTTAACTTACTTACTTTAACAATATGTCCTGGAGGGATGGGTGACTGTTTACAATGTATGTCTGCCTTCTACCTCATCACTAAATACAATATCAGTAGCTGATATATGTTTCAATATTTATTTTCCCCATTTAAATCAAGGATTTAAAGATGCATCCTATAACTGGAAACATTCTGGCTTCATTGGGATCACTTATACCTAATATTTTAGTGAAAGTGTTGGTATGTTGATAGAGACAATAACAAACACAAACACAAATTTCATGCTTTCGCAACCCATGGTTGCTTCATCAGGAAAGAGGGAAGGAGAGGGAAAGACAAAAGGATGTGGGTTTTAAGGGAGAGGGTAAGGAGTCATTCCAATCCTGGGAGTGTAAAGACTCACCTTAGGGGGAAAAAGGGACAGGTATACACTTGCACACACACACACACACACACACACACACACACACACACACACACACACACACACAAGCAGACACATGTAAAGGCAAAGAGTTTGGGCAGAGATGTCAGTCGAGGCAGAAGTACAGAGGCAAAGATGTTGTTGAATGAAAGGTGAGGTATGAGCGGCGGCAACTTGAAATTAGCAGAGGTTGAGGCCTGGTGGGTAACAGGAAGAGAGGATATATTGAAGGGGAAGTTCCCATCTCTGGACTTCTGATAGGTTGGTGTCAGTGGGAAGTATCCAGATAACCCGGACGGTGTAACATTGTGCCAAGATGTGATCCTCATTACCAACAAACACTGTCTGCCTGTGTCCGTTCATGCGAATGGACAGTTTGTCGCTGGTCATTCCCACATAGAAAGCTTCACAGTGTAGGCAGGTCAGTTGGTAAATCACGTGGGTGCCTTCACACGTGGCTCTGCCTTTGATCGTGTACACCTTCCGGGTTACAGGACTGGAGTAGGTGGTGGTGGGAGGGTGCATGGGACAGGTTTTACACCGGGGGGCGGTTACAAGGGTAGGAGCCAGAGGTTAGGGAAGGTGGTTTGGGGATTTCATAGGGATGAACTAAGAGGTTACGAAGGTTAGGTGGACGGCGGAAAGACACTCTTGGTGGAGTGGGGAGGATTTCATGAAGGATGGATCTCATTTCAGGGCAGGATTTGAGGAAGTCGTATCCCAGCTGGAGAGCCACATTCAGAGTCTGATCCAGTCCCGGAAAGTATCCTGTCACAAGTGGGGCACTTTTGGGGTTCTTCTGTGGGAGGTTCTGGGTTTGAGGGGATGAGGAAGTGGCTCTGGTTATTTGCTTCTGTACCAGGTCGGGAGTGTAGTTGCGGGATGTGAAAGCTGTTTTCAGGTTGTTGGTGTAATGGTTCAGGGATTCAGGACTGGAGCAGATTCATTTGCCACGAAGACCTAGGCTGTAGGGAAGGGACCATTTGATATGGAATGGGTGGCAGCTGTCATAATGGAGGTACTGTTGCTTGTTGGTGGGTTTGATGTGTATGGATGTGTGAAGCTGGCCATTGGACAGATGGAGGTCAATGTTGAGGAAAGTGGCATGGGATTTGGAGTAGGACCAGGTGCATCTGATGGAACCAAAGGAGTTGAGGTTGGAGAGGATATTCTGCAGTTCTTCTACACTGTGAGTCCAGATCATGAAGATGTCATCAATAAATCTGTATCAAACTCTGGGTTGGCAGGCCTGGGTAACCAAGAAGGCTTCCTCTACGCGAGCCATAAATAGGTTGGCGTACGAGGGGGACATCCTGGTACCCATGACTGTTCCCTTTAATTGTTGGTATGTCTGGCCTTCGAAAGTGAAGAAGTTGTGAGTTAGGATCAAGCTGGCTACGGTAATGAGGAAAGAGGTTTTAGGTAGGGTGGCAGGTGATCGGCGTGAAACGAAGTGCTCCATCACAGCGAGGCCCTGGACATGCGGGATATTTGTGTATAAGGTGCGAAACACCATGTTTCATTATCCGTCCAAGACTCACTTCCCATGTGCTCCGTCAAGCAGTCCCCCGTGACACATCGGTCTGGGCTCATCTCATCCGTACATGCTCGTCTCTGTCGACGACATTACCAGAAACCACGCACAAGTGCCTTGTCGAGCTCGAACACGTTACTCGTCTACGCAAGGAAAACTTCGAGCTCTCCCTTCGGCTCCACGAAACACAGCTCCAGCTTTCCGATGCAGCAAAGGAATTACAGACACTACAGCAAGGGCAAAGCAAGGTCAGTAAGTGCGCCGAATCTGCTTGCAATCCCAGCAATCGAGCTTCCGTGTGTTTACCTCCCACTACCCCTCGCAACTGTGCTATCAAGACTGCCATAACATGTACTGACAGTTCTGCAGGGCCACGCCCTCCTAACACGGCAGCGTTTGACACTCGGCCGGACACAAGTGCGCATGTGCAATGAGCATCACGTGTTCCCGAACTGATGGCTCCTACGCCACCCCTCGTGGACAGCACCTCAAACTATGCAACTTTGGCTCCTGTGCGCTGCTGTGTCACCGCCACTGACAACACAAACAGCGCACTTGCGCCAAGCGTTTCGCCCACGAACATGCTGCCACAGGCCACGCCCTCGGACAATGGATTTACTAATGGCTCCCGAGCTCTACCAGGCTCACCCGACCATGGTACCATTGCTTCGGGTCGGCGGCCACCTTGTCACGTTGACTCCTGGGACACTTCACCACCTCGGCTCCCGTCGGATCCGCCGAGTGGCTCCGAACACAGGACCATGCCTCACCTGCCCCGCCTGCCACACATTGTAAACAAACTGCCTCCCATGCCACCGGCAACATTTCTGTCAGCACCAACGGCACGGTTCACAAGCTTCACCTCACACCAGGTCCCCCGATCTCCAGTAAACCACGTTGACTTTGTCCCGAGTGCCTCTCCGACCTTAAAAATCAGATTTCTGAACTACTAAGCTCCACGCCCATACACATGACACCCAAGAAAGACGGGTCCTGGCGCATGTGCGGAGACTACCATTGTCTAAACGCACGAACAATTATGGATACCCACCCCATACCTAACATTGCAGGCTTTACCAGTTCCCTCGCAGGTGCGACCACGTTCTCTGGCATTGATTGCGAACGGGTCTACCACCAGATCCTCATGGTACCTGAAGACATCGAGAAGATAGCAATCACCACCCCGAACAGGTTATTTCAGTTTCGATTCATGCCCTTTGGTCTGAAAAATGCAACCTAGACCTGGCAACGCTTCATCAAGGAAGTGCTATTCGAATTAAAATTCTGCTTTGTATATCTTGATGACATTCTTGTGTTCAGCTCCTCCGTCGAGGACAACATTCGGTATGTACAAACTGTTATGAACACTCTTGCAGCAGCAGGCATCGAGACCAACCCAGACAGATACATCAACCCACTGTCATTTTTCTTGGTTTTCGGGTCTCTACTGATGGCATTTCACCGCCACCTGAGAAAGTACAAACAATACTAAACCTACCCAAACCCTCATCATTCAAAGAGCTCTGGCACTTTCTGGGGATGGTTAATTATTATCGCTGACATCTACTTCGGGCTGTAGAGATCCAGGCTCCACGGATGGACGCCTTGGCAGGCACCAAAACTTCTCGATCTCGGCCCGTTCCATGGACCCCTGCTATGACTGACTCTTTCACTGCCCTCAAAAATCTTCTTGCCGAGGCCTGCACCATCGCGCATCCTCATCCCAATGCGCGGCTTTTCATCACCACAGACACGAGTGATACTGCCATCGGCGCTGTCCTTAGCCAGACAATCGATGGCCAAACTTCGCCTCAGCAGTTCTTCTCGCACAAGCTCACCAATGCACAACTGAAATATTCCGCGTCTGACAGGGAGTTGCTCACTACGAAGCAATCAAGCATTTTAAGACTGACGTTGAGGGACACCCTTTCTATGTTTTAATGGACCACAAACCCCTGGCTGTGGCCATTACAAACCCACCAGCTGACCCGCCTCCTCACCGCTTCAGATACATGGACTTCATATCTCAGTTCACCACCAATGTCAGACACATAAAGGGTGCTGACAATATAGTTGCTGATTTCCTTTCATGAGCTGATGCCGTCCATTCGCTGTTAGACCTCTCTGAACTGCCTAACCTCCAACTCGCCGATGAGGAGACACAAAACCTGATTTCAGACTCTACCTCTTCACTACACTTCGTCTGCACCAACTTCCCTGGCATTTCTGGTGAAATCTGGTGCGACGACAGTACAGGCACGTTACGCCCCCTCATCCCAACCATGATGCTCCGTCGAGCTGTCTTCAACGTATTGCATAATTTAGCCCACCCCGGTGTTCATGCGTCCACCCGCCTCGTAGCAGAGTACTTTGTGTGGAGAAATGTCAACAAGGACTGCCAGAAATGGGCACGGTCCTGCATCGCGTGCCAACACTGCAAAGTACACAAGCACACTTCACCCCCCCCCCCCGCCCCCCTTGGCGCCTTTTCGATCCCTCTTGGGCGTTTCCAGCATATTCATACTGACATTGTCGCCCCCCCCCCCCCCCTCTAATGGCTTTCGTTACGTTCTCTCGTCTATCAACCGAACAACTCGCTGGGTCGAGGCTGTCCCCCTCCCCAAAATTATGGCAGAAACTGTTGCTCGAGCTTTTGTCGAGTCATGGGTATCGCGTTTCGGATGTCCAGCTATCATCACGACTGACCAGGGCAGACAATTTGAGTCGGCCCTGTTGAACGAGATTTGTAACATTTGCAGCATCCAGTGCATCCATACCACAGCATATCACCCGCAAAGTAATGCACTAGTTGAGCGCTGGCACCACACTTTCAAGGCGGCTCTTCGATACCACGACTCTCTATGGATGGAGGCACTTCCCCTTGTGCTACTCGGCATTCTTGCGATCTATAAGGAAGACCTCAAAGGCGCAATAGCTGAGTTTGTATATGGCCAGAACATTGTTCTCCCTGGCGAACTCATGAGCCCTTCTGCTTCTCTCCCTCAGTCTGACTTACCTTCCTTCATGGACCGCGTCAGACGCCACTTCATCAACCTCCACATCCCTCCGCCCGCCAGCCATTCCCGCCCTAAGGTTCATGTCCCGAAATCTCTGGACAATTGTGAGTACGACATGCTCTGAGATGATACTGTCCGTGCTCCCCTCCAACCTCCATATACCGGCCCGTACCGAGTTCTCCGGCACTCAACCAACACCTATGACATCCAGTTGAAAGATTCAGCTGTCACAGTCTTTCTCAACAGACTTAAGCCTTTTCATGTTGAGCCTTCTTCTACCCCCCTTCAGGACATGACCATGCCACTCACTGTCGTGGCTCACGACAGTCCGACCACTCCCTCCACACTGGACTTACACACTCAATTGAGTGACTTCCAGCTCCAATCGTCGAGCTCTCCACTGACCTCGCCCCCTACTCCGGTCTCACGCACTCCATTGAGTGATCACATGCTCCCCACGTTGAACTTACCTACGATCATGCTCTCGCCGCATGGCCCTTCACCAGTCCCTTCGACCTCTGCCCCGTCGGCTGCCTCGCCCTGTTGAGGTTTCTCACACCCCCTCATCTTGAACGTGCCCTCGCTCAAGGTGTTTATGCCTGTCCCCCCAGACATAATCCATGACATCTCAATAATACTACATGATTATACACTGTTTGTCGTGTGTTTCCCTTCATCCAGTGCTCATGACACAACCTCCGCCATTCCCTGCCACCTTGTGAAATGTGTTCCCCTCTCGCCGACGTCGACCTGGAAAGGCTTCCATGACATCTCAATAATACTATGTGATTATACACTGTTTGTCGTGTGTTTCCCTTCATCCAGTGCTCATGACACAACCTCCGCCATTCCCTGCCACCTTGTGAAATGTGTTCCCCTCTCGCCGACGTCGACCTGGAAAGGCTTCGTGTGTTCGCCATGCCCACTGGAGACATCATCGTCGTCGCTCCATTCCACCCACAAAAACATCTACCCGTTGTAAAAATCTATTCATTAGCTTTAATATTCTGATTATTTTGGCCCATTTGTCAGTGTTTAATAGTTCAATTCCTCATAAACTTAAATTTTTGACTGACAAAACTTTTACATGGCATCTTAATAATCAGTTTCTTATCAAGTCATACTCCTCCGACTCAGAATTACCAGGAACAGAAATTTAAACAATAACCTTTTGTTGATTGTAAGAGAAAGATAAACAATATATACACAAATTACTATTTGTGCACTGTGGAATATTGTGCACCATTGTAAACGCTTTTAGAGTGTAGCTATCACTACATATGTAAATCAGTTTCACTCACTCCATTATGTAAAATTACTAGTTACACCCACAAAGAACTGCTACATATATAAACTACATGAAAAATTGCACCATCTGTATGTCCGGATGCGTGGTGGGCTTAGATTAAAGGGAAGTAAACCAAAAATAATAAACCTATTGAAACATAAAAATAACTTAACTGTGAAATAAAAACAAGTCAATGATCAAAATAAAGGCAGTATGTTCAAAAGCACCGTCTTTCTTTGCACATCTGTGACAGTAAAATCTGCTGTGGCTATCATTTAGTATCACGTTGCTCGTCTCTGTAATTTGTAATCTGCTTGGATTCTCTTTGGCATGCAGTCCACAATGCTCTACAGACACTGCCGCTCAAGCATGTCCAACTCTTCAACGGTCATCCTCCTGAGCTCGTCAGGTGCATGAGGAAGTCTCACACACAATAGTATTGCAATTTTCAACTGGTTCCAAGTATGCTCAAGCTGATTCATGTCAGCAGAAGCCTTATGGTTAATTCCTGCTTCCTGGAAAGAAGTGTTCTTGAAGTAGGGTGGAATGCTCGTAAATTATCATGTTGAAAGATGAACTCATCACCAAAATATCAACAGTGGAGCTGGAAAAAAATGTTGGAGAATCCTGTCTAAATAGTGTACAGTCCACAAATTAGTCTTGATAATTACGAAAGGTGTCTGGTCCCAGAAATGATAGACCAAATTTCCTACTGAATGCAATCCCTGAGACATGCATTGGTATCAGGCTTTGTCCACAAGCTTCTATGATGCTTATCAGATGTCAGACGAATCCTGTACTTGCTTGCTAAGAATACCCTATGCTACTGATGGAGACACTATTCCAGGTGTTCTCTTGCACATCTTCTTCACACACCATGATACTTGTTTTTTAACTGTTGTCTGCAATGGACAATTAGAGGCCAAACTGATTGCGTGAAGAAGGCCTCATACCACCTGGTATGGCACAGCAGTTCTCATTGCCTCCAAAAAGATGATGCACAGTTTTGTTACTTTCTCCTTGGTGAATCTACAAACCATAATTTGCAAGTAGTGATTATTATAGTGTAGTTTTGCATACTGTAAACTGTAGTAAAGACATCAATTAATTTTATTTTCTAATTATGAGTGCCCTAATGAAAACTAAGTAAAATAAGGGAAAGACAACCACTTACATCTACATCTACATCTACATCTATACTCCGCGAGCCACCTTACGGTGTGTGGCGGAGGGTACTTATTGTACCACTATCTGATCCCCCCTTCCCTGTTCCATTCACGAATTGTGCATGGGAAGAACGACTGCTTGTAAGTCTCCGTATTTGCTCTAATTTCTCGGATCTTTTCGTTGTGATCATTATGCGAGATATATGTGGGCGGTAGTAATATGTTGCCCATCTCTTCCCGGAATGTGCTCTCTCGTAATTTCGATAATAAACCTCTCCGTATTGCGTAACGCCTTTCTTGAAGTGTCCACCACTGGAGCTCGTTCAGCATCTCCGTAACGCTCTCGCGCTGACTAAATGTCCCCATGACGAATCGCGCTGCTTTTCGCTGGATCATGTCTATCTCTTCTATTAATCCAACCTGGTAAGGGTCCCATACTGATGAGCAATACTCAAGAATCGGAAGAACAAGCGTTTTGTAAGCTACTTCTTTCATTGATGAGTCACATTTTCTTAGAATTCTTCCTATGAATCTCAACCTGGCGCCTGCTTTTCCCACTATTTGTTTTATGTGATCATTCCACTTCAGATCGCTCCGGATAGTAACTCCTAAGTATTTTACGGTCGTTACCGCTTCCAATGATTTACCACCTATGGCATAATCGTACTGGAATGGATTTCTGCCCCTATGTATGCGCATTATATTACATTTATCTACGTTTAGGGAAAGCTGCCAGCTGTCGCACCATGCATTAATCCTCTGCAGGTCTTCCTGGAGTACGTACGAGTCTTCTGATGTTGCTACTTTCTTGTAGACAACCGTGTCATCTGCAAATAGCCTCACGGAGCTACCGATGTTGTCAACTAAGTCATTTATGTATATTGTAAACAATAAAGGTCCTATCACGCTTCCTTGCAGTACTCCCGAAATTACCTCTACATCTGCAGATTTTGAACCGTTAAGAATGACATGTTGTGTTCTTTCTTCTAGGAAATCCTGAATCCAATCACAAACCTGGTCCGATATTCCGTAAGCTCGTATTTTTTTCACTAAACGTAAGTGCGGAACCGTATCAAATGCCTTCCTGAAGTCCAGGAATACGGCATCAATCTGCTCGCCAGTGTCTACGGCACTGTGAATTTCTTGGGCAAATAGGGCGAGCTGAGTTTCACATGATCTCTGTTTGCGGAATCCATGTTGGTTATGATGAAGGAGATTTGTATTATCTAAGAACGTCATAATACGAGAACACAAAACATGTTCCATTATTCTACAACAGATTGACGTAAGCGAAATAGGCCTATAATTATTCGCATCTGATTTATGACCCTTCTTGAAAATGGGAACGACCTGCGCTTTCTTCCAGTCGCTAGGTACTTTACGTTCTTCCAGCGATCTACGATAAATTGCTGATAGAAAGGGGGCAAGTTCTTTAGCATAATCACTGTAGAATCTTAAGGGTATCTCGTCTGGTCCGGATGCTTTTCCGCTACTAAGTGATAGCAGTTGTTTTTCAATTCCGATATCGTTTATTTCAATATTTTCCATTTTGGCGTCCGTGCGACGGCTGAAGTCAGGGACCGTGTTACGATTTTCCGCAGTGAAACAGTTTCGGAACACTGAATTCAGTATTTCTGCCTTTCTTCGGTCGTCCTCTGTTTCGGTGCCATCGTGGTCAACGAGTGACTGAATAGGGGATTTAGATCCGCTTACCGATTTTACATATGACCAAAACTTTTTAGGGTTCTTGTTTAGATTGTTTGCCAATGTTTTATGTTCGAATTCGTTGAATGCTTCTCTCATTGCTCTCTTTACGCTCTTTTTCGCTTCGTTCAGCTTTTCCTTATCAGCTATGATTCGACTACTCTTAAACCTATGATGAAGCTTTCTTTGTTTCCGTAGTACCTTTCGTACATGATTGTTATACCACGGTGGATCTTTCCCCTCGCTTTGGACCTTAGTCGGTACGAACTTATCTAAGGCGTACTGGACGATGTTTCTGAATTTTTTCCATTTTTGTTCCACATCCTCTTCCTCAGAAATGAACGTTTGATGGTGGTCACTCAGATATTCTGCGATTTGTGCCCTATCACTCTTGTTAAGCAAATATATTTTCCTTCCTTTCTTGGCATTTCTTATTACACTTGTAGTCATTGATGCAACCACTGACTTATGATCACTGATACCCTCTTCTACATTCACGGAGTCGAAAAGTTCCGGTCTATTTGTTGCTATGAGGTCTAAAACGTTAGCTTCACGAGTTGGTTCTCTAACTATCTGCTCGAAGTAATTCTCGGACAAGGCAGTCAGGATAATGTTACAAGAGTCTCTGTCCCTGGCTCCAGTTCTGATTGTGTGACTATCCCATTCTATACCTGGTAGATTGAAGTCTCCCCCTATTACAATAGTATGATCACGAAACTTCTTCATGACGTTCTGCAGGTTCTCTCTGAGGCGCTCAACTACTACGGTTGCTGATGCAGGTGGTCTATAGAAGCATCCGACTATCATATCTGACCCACCTTTGATACTTAGCTTAACCCAGATTATTTCACATTCGCATTCGCTAATAACTTCACTGGATATTATTGAATTCTTTACTGCTATAAATACTCCTCCACCATTGGCGTTTATCCTATCCTTGCGGTATATATTCCATTCTGTGTCTAGGATTTCGTTACTGTTCACTTCCGGTTTTAACCAACTTTCCGTTCCTAATACTATATGCGCACTATTTCCTTCAATAAGAGATACTAATTCAGGAACCTTGCCCTGGATACTCGTGCAGTTTACCAATATTACGTTAACTTTTCCTGTTTTTGGTCACTGAGGACGGACGTTCTTTATCAACGATGATAATGTCCTCTCTGGTAAGCCGTCAGGTATTTTATCGTTTCGCCCAAGGGGGGGTCCCTCTAACCTAAAAAACCCCCGTGTGCACGCCACACGTACTCTGCTACCCTAGTAGCTGCTTCCGGTGTGTAGTGCACGCCTGACCTGTCTAGGGGGGCCCTACAGTTCTCCACCCAATAACGGAGGTAGATGAATTTGCAACCATTATAGTCGCAGAGTCGTCTGAGCCTCTGGTTTAGACCCTCCACACGGCTCCAAACCAGAGGACCGCGATCGACTCTGGGCACTATGCTGCAGATATTAAGCTCAGCTTGCACTCCGCGTGCGATGCTGGTTGTCTTCACCAAATCAGCCAGCCGCCGGAAGGAACCAAGGATGGCCTCAGAACCCAAGCGGCAGGCGTCATTCGTTCCGACATGTGCTACTATCTGCAGCCAGTCACACCCAGTGCGTTCAATAGCTGCCGGAAGGGCCTCCTCCACATTACGGACGAGACACCCCGGCAAGCACACCGAGTGCACACTGGCATTCTTCCCCGACCTACCCGCTATTTTCCTGAGGGGCTCCATAACCCGCCTAACGTTGGAGCTCCCTATAACTAATAGGCCCGCCCTCTGTGACTGTCGGGACCTTGCCGGAGAATCGGCCACTGGCCCAACAGGCGAGGCATCCTGTGGTGGCTCGGAAACGATGTCATCACCACTAGGAAGCACCCCGTACCTGTTGGAAAGGGGTAAGGCAGCTGCCACGCGGCCAGATCCCACCTTCGCCTTTCGGCCAGGCACGCGCGAGCCCACCACTGTCCGCCATTCACCCTGGAGTGATGGCTGACCGGTAAGATGCTCACTGCCGGAAGACCAGCGACATCAGGGGTTCCATGTGACTCCAAGGCCACCGAAGTAGGCATAGGTCTCACCACAGTTGCCCCAACGCCACTACGAGCCGACGCCTGCGCCTCGAGCTCGATGAGCCTAACAGACAAAGCCTCCACCTGCCCCCGAAGAGTGGCCAATTCTCCTTGCGTCCGCTCACAACAACCACAGTCCCTACACATGACTATGTTTACCCTACTCTATACGATGACAAATTCCCAAGATAATCTTCTGATGAGCTACTCTGATAATCAAGAAACACTCACTGAAATACGAGACGCGAAAACTACGCTAGGTTTTCCCAGAAAAACTATTTAAAAGCTAAGCGCAGCAAATAAGTACAAAAACGCTTTATACAAACAGTACTCGCTGCTGCTGGTGCTCTCGCTCTGGCTGTCACAAGACAACTGCTGATTCAAGTGACTAGTGGCTAACGGCCGCGAAACAAACAAAAGACGGTTTTAGGGCGCTTTCCGTTCCAAACGATCAAGAAAACACCAAGAAATCCAACACGAAAACCATGCAAAGCCCCATCAAGAACTGCCAGTCACCATGCAGAGCAGACAAACACAAACAGAATCCCCTCCCCAGTGGAAGGTCGCAAACAAAATGCAAAACAAACGCTTCACACAAACAGCACTCGCTGCCGCCGGCGCCCTCGCTCTGGCTGTCACAAGACAACTGCTGATTCAAGTGACTAGTGGCTAACGGCCGCGAAACAAACCTACAGAGGACTGGTGTGTGGTGCATAGAAACATATAACAGGTAACAGTTAATATCAGCATTCAAGCTCTTGAACTTTTTCTAGTAAGAGAAAACTCTGTACCCTTACAGGAAAAAGGGAAAGATCTTAAAGCTAGTGTTACCTATTACCTGTGATATGCTTCTGTGTGCCACGCAGCAATCCTCTATAAATAAATGGTTGCCTTTCCCTTGTTTTGTCTATTTTCCATCCAGGAATTTTTATTCTTTTTATACTAATGAAAACTAATTACATTACTGTTAACAGAACAACTAAAATAAATAAGCTGAACAATAAATTCAAGACAAATTAAGTCTAAATATAAATGTCTTAAAAATAGGACAAAAATCAGCAAAAAAAGTTATTTTTGGGGGTAGAAAAAGCATAGCAGATGGAAAGGATCCACAATGATATGCCACAGTCGTCACTTGGTGTTGTCGACTGCAGACAACCATTACAAGGCAAATTTTCAACATTTTGTGTTTCATGTTAGTAGCTCAATGTTCCAGTGACATTGTTCCGGTGTATGCCAATTGAACTTGCCTTTTCCTTTTCTGGTAATCCACCATGCCAAAGTATGAAAATGTGCATGTGGTCCAAGAGTGAAATAACCCAGTCTACATCCACATCTAAATCTATGTCTACATCTACATCTGTAATCCGCAAGCCACCTTACCTGTTACCATTGCAAATGGTTCACAGGAAGAACAGTTGCCAGTAAGCTTCTGTGTTGGCTCGAATCTCTCTAATTTTACCTGTTCAGGCATAACAAGAAATTGAACAGTGCAAATTAGACACATAGCCCTGGTCACAACTGGAAGTAAAGCACCAAGAATGAAGATTTGCTTTTATCTCCATTACATAGGTCCTGTGGTCAAAAGAGTAGTGAGACAGAGCTTTCCATTCAAAACACACAAAGCATTTAAGTCATGAGAGTGGCGCAATCTTTTTATGAAGTTCATATTTCCAGACTTTGCCTTTTTGTTCAAATAATTGAGCAGAGTAGAAATTACGCAATGGATTTTTCTCCTAATTTTCATAGCCAGACAGAATGGGAAATGGACAGGTGGGGTATCAAATTGACCAGCATGAGGTCAGTTTTAGGGAAAAGATTTAACTGGTTGAACATAATCAGGGTAATTAAGAGAAACTTGACAAATGATCTGAATGAAAGTTGAAATATTTTGCAAAGAACTGTGGCTAGCTATGTAAATGAAGTGTCAAAAAATATCAAATCACAACACAAATGGAAACTTATTTGTTTTCTCTTGATCTGTATACTGTTGATAACAACAGAATACTGACCAATAGGTAAATATATTGTATTTCAGTATTTCTGGACAATACTTGGAGGGAAAAAAGGACCAAATGTTTTGTCTGATAGAGTAAGAAATAAAATAGATAACAGAAACATTTGACATGCCTTTGAATGATGCTCAAAATCATGTACGGCAAGTGATGTGCTAATTGAAAAATTGAAGTTTAACATTTAATAGAATCTTAGAAATTTAAAGAGTGCTAGAGAATATTTGTATGATATAATTTCAGTCAGTGAAGTCCTAATCTACATCTATACTCTGCAAACCACCGAGAAGTCCATAACAGAGGGTACGTCCCATTGGACCAGTTATTAGGGTTTCTTCCTGTTCCATTGATGTATGTAGTGCAGGAAGGGTGATTGTTTGAATACATCTGTGCGTGCACTAATTTTTCTAATCTTATCTTCATGAACCCTTTGTGAGCAATACATAGGGGATTGTAGTAATTCCTAGGGCAATCATTTAAAGCTGGTTCTCGAACCTTTGTTAATAGACTTTTTCAGGGTAGTTTATGTCTATCTCCAAGAGTCGTCCAGTTCAGTTCCTTCAGTATCTTCGTGACACTCTCACTAAAGATTAAACAAACCTGCGACCATTTGTGCCTCCCTTCTCTGTATATGTACAATATCCTCTATTCGTCCTATCTGGTATGGGTTCCACAAACTTGAGCAATATTCTAGAACCAGTTGCACAAGTGAATTGTAAGCAATCTCCTTTGCAGACTGACTACACTTCTCCAGTATTCTACCAATAACCTAAGTCTAGCACCTGTTTTACCCATGACTGAACTCATGAGGTCATTCCCTTTCATGTCCCTACAAAGTGTTTCACTCGGATATTTGTACGAGTCGGCCAATTCCAAAACTGACTTGTTGATATTGTAGTCATACGATACTATGTTTTTTGGTTTAGTAAAGTGCAAAATTTCACATTTCTGAACATTTAAAGCAAGTCGCCAATCTTTGCACCACTTTGAAATCTTATCAAGATCTCTCTGAATATTAATGCAGCTTCTTTCAGGCAGTACTTCACTGTAGATAACAGCATCATCTGCAAAATGTCTGAAGTTACCATTAATATTGTCTGCAAGGTCATTAATATACAGGTACAACATGAACAGCTAGGATCCCAACACACTTCATTGGGACACACTCGGTTTTACTTCTACATCTGACTATGACTATCCACCTATGACAATGTGTTGTGTCCTCCCTACCAAAAAGTCCTCAATCCATTTACAAATTTCAGTTGATGCCCCACATGATCATACTTTTGACAGTCAGCACAGGTGTGGTGCTGAGTCAAATGCTTTTCGTAAATCAAGAAATGCTGCATCTATCTGATTGCCTTGATCCAAAGCTTTCAGTATCTCATGTGAGAAAAGTGCAGGTTGAGTTTCACATAACCGATGTTTTTGAAATCCATGCTGGTTGGCATTGAGGTCATTCTGTTCATGATATCTCAATATGTTTGAGCTCAGAATATGTTCTAAGATTCTACAACAAATTGATGTCAAGGATATTGGACTGTAGTTTTGTGGATGAATTCTACTACCCTTCTTGTAGACAGGTAGTGCCCTGAGCCTTTTTTCTGGGCAAGGTTTTTTGTTTGGGGGTTTCTACAGTAGATTACATAGTTAGAAGGGGGGATAACTCAGACGTGAATTTAGTATACAGTCTTGACAGGGATTCCAATGGACCCTGGAGAATTTTAACGATTTCAACTGTTTGTCAACAACGACGACACTAATACTCATTTCATTCACCTTATTCATTGGTACGAGGATTAAACTGGGGCAATTCTCCTGGGTTTTCCTTTGTAAAGAACATTTGAAAACAGAGCTAAGCATTTCAGCTTTTGCTTTGCTACCCCCAATTTCAACTCCTGCCTCATTCGCAAGGGACTGGAAACTAGCTTTGGTGCCACTAACAGCCTTTATACACAACTAGAATTTCACTGCATTCTGTGAAAGACCACTTGGCAATATTCTGCTATGGTAATCATTGAAGGCCTCACTCACGCTTTGCTCTCTTGACAGCAAAACGTGTTTCATTCAGCATTTCTCTACCTATTGCACTACACTTTGTTTTACGCCCATTATGCAGTAATCTCTGTTTCTTTAGAAGTTTCTTTACAATGACTGTACATCACGACATTCCCTCCCATTTTGAACACTTCTAATGAATATGTATCTATTCAGTGCATGATCAACTATTCTTTTAAATTTGAGCCAGAGTTCTTCTACATGCTCCTGCTCTGTGCTGAAAGTTTCAGGTTTTCAGTGAGATATGGCACTACTGATTTATTATTTAGTTTACTGAACATATATACCTTCCTGCTAATTTTAGTTAACCTTTGCACTTTGGTAATCATTGTCGCCACAACTGCATCATGGTCACTGATACCAGTTTCGACGTGGACATCCTCAAAGAGGTCAGGCCTATTTGTTGCCATTAGATCTAATACATTTCCGTCATGAGTGGGGTTCCTAATTATCTGGTCTAGTTACTGAGTCTTGCCCTAACAATCTCACATGCAGCTTCAGTTTCTACCTCTGTGGATTTGAGTTTCTTGTCTACTGTGACAAATATATCACCTACATTTTCCACTTGTCTATCCTTTCGATATAAACTTAAAAATTTCCCCAAAAATCTCACTGCTTTCAATTTCAGGTTTCAACCAGCTTTCTGAACCTAGTATTATGGGAGCTTCACTGCTTTTCATGAGCGCTTCAAACTCTGCCACTTTGTTGTGAATGTTCCAGCAGTTTATCATTAGGATTTTAATACTCTCACCTGTGAGAGGCATTTCTTTGGATTTTATTCTGATGCTTGTATAGTTCTGAGTTACCAACAGCTATCATCATCTGGACTGGATGGAGAGTTGCCTAATCTAAAAAGCCCTCGCGTGCACCCATGTACAGTCAGCTACCTGAGTAGCAGCCTCTTCTGTATAGTGCCCACCTTCCTTTTTAGGTAGACCCTACAGTTCTGAACCCTATGGCACAAGTCCAGGAAGTCACAGTCTAGCTCGTCACAGAACTGTCGAAGTCTCTGGTTCAGTACTTTCACGTAACTCAGAACCAATGGGCCATGATCAGTTCTGGGGACACTGTTGCAAATTGTGAGCTTTGTTGAAACTCCATGCGCAAGGCTGGTCTTCTCAACCTTCTCTGCCAGTCGCTGGAATGACCTCAGGGTCCACATGTCAGGCATCATCATTTGTTCCAACCTGCATTACAATCTACAATTGGTTACACCCAGTTCACTCAATGGCTGCTGGAATAGCCTCTTCACCATGTTGAATGAGCCCCCCAGGCATACACACCGAGTGCACCTGGTATCCTTTCCCGCCCTTTGCTGTCCATTTCCCTTAGGCGTACCATCATGTGCTGTACGTTTGAACTGCTGACGACTAATAGATCCCTACCCTCTGGCATTTGCCTCCTCCTGACTGGAAAAACAGATTTCCGCAGAACAGGTGAAGTGAGTCCCACTGGTTCAGTTTCAGTGAAAGACATCAATTCAAACTTGTTGGTTATCAAGATCGGTACAACAACCGGAGCTCTCCCTGGTCCCCATCCACCCTGTACCAAATGCCTACAATTACCATTGGCATGCCACTTGGAGTCAAGTGAATGAGTAATGACAGATCCTGTACTTCCTGCAGTGGAGACAGGATCCATGGGAGAGGATAGTAGTCAAGGTACCCCTGCTACAGGTATCACAGGTACAAGACTCTCGGGATCTCTTCCAACACCCGATTTGCAGTCCCTGTCAACTGGTTGACAGTAGTCATGACAATTTCCAGCTGCTGACAAACATCAACTAACTCAGTTGAGCTGCATTCTGGCCTGGTGCAATGTATTATAAGGCAGTGAACAAATAACTTTAAATTTATCTCACTGATTATTTTTTAATCGCTTGAGCTAAAAAGTTGCTAATTCCCTATAAGAATTGAAGCAAGTAAGCAAAATAAGATATAACTAACATAAGAGCATCTCAACTGCAGTACATAATTTTGAGTATCTTTGAATGGTACAAATGTTCCTCTAATTTATTTTATTTCTTAGTTTTGTATAAATCATTTAATAAACTATTTGACTATCTTTCTTCAAAAGTTTTTTAATACAAATTATTGTAAGCGATGTCAAAGATTGTGTAGTTAAAGTGATGAACTTGCTGTGTTATTTTATTATTTAGACCTATGTTTGGTCTTTGGAGCTTCTTCCAAATAAAAGTCTTGGTTTTTGTCATTTTCTCAGATTTTTAACAATTCAGTCATTTCATTTTTTAGAACACAGGTTCCATATTGTAAATCATTTTCAGATAAATAGATGTAAAAAAGTTTTCAGATCCTATAAAAACTTGTTGCTGAAATGTTACATACTGGTCTTTCTTATTTGTTACAATGCACAGTGTCAAGCCACAGTTTATACCTTCAGAGAAATTATTGCAGTCTGAAGTCTTTGTACATAAAATTCAATATCAATGAATTAATTCCAAAAAACACAAAAGAAGAAAACAGTAGAAGAGGAGTGCTAACTTGAGTACATAATGTATGTGAAGACAGTCATTTGTATTGGTTTCAAACTCAGTACCTTACACTTTTCTACAAGCCCAACATATCTCCCAGATAAAATTATTTGGATACAAGAGAAAAGTAGCAAACACATGAAGAGATCTAGACCAATGAGGCTTACTTAACAAAACAGAGAGAAAGGCTGCAGTCATTGTGCTAGTGAACATTCCCTTTACTGCATGTGGAATAGTTACAGGCTCGTATGTGTTTCTAACCTTGTTAATAAAGTTACATATTTTGCTAGAACCAGTACATGATTTGTGACTGTACATTCTGGTATACTGTGGCAGTATCTCTTATGAAAAAAAAACCATTAATTTTTGGAAGCAGTACTATAGAACTTTATTTTTTTAGATACAAATGTTGTATTCACACTTTTAAAATGCTTAGAAAAGTGTTGAAATAATGTTTTACCAAGTCTAAATTTCAAAAACACTGCATGCCAATGTCACAGTACTGGAACATCTTTTTTTACAGATCAAGCACAGGTTAAAATTATGTACTTATCCCCTTTTAGCAAAAAATGCAACAGTTGGTCACAGAGTCCGAAAGTTTAAAATAAATTTCATCAAACATAGAAGCGTAAATCTTTTGCAGTAAACTTTTAATGTGAAGTCCCATCACAAAACCTGGGGTAAATGTATTTAAGCACACAATATGAGATGTTAAACGTAACCTGCAACTGAAGGACATACACCAAGTATTACAAATAATTGCTTTATCAGCAACATATCCATAGACATGCACAGGTATATGAGATGGTACCCAAAAACCCTGATTTTTTTAAAGCTATATAATTTCAAATTGTTTACAAAACAACCTTATCCCCTTCAAAATATTCTCCATTTCAACTTATACATTTTTCCACCAATACTTCAAAAATTTTTTTGTAGTCATCTTTAGAAATAGCCGACAGCTCCTCCCTCTTTTTTGTTCCCTGACTTCTTCAGTGTAGTCAAACTGGTGTCCTCTCATGCCACTTTTCATGCATAGAAATAATGAAAAGTTGCAAAAAGCCAGGTCAGGTGAGTAAGGTGTGTGGGGCAGTGGAACCATGCGCCATTTTAGCCAAAAACTGTCTTACAGAGATGGCTGTATGTGCAGGTGCATTGTCATGTAAGATTGGGTCTTTTTAGACGAACACTGTTGTGCAACCTTCTTAAGACTTCCAAATAAAAGGTTTGATTGACAGGGTGACCTGGGTGAACAAACTCTGGATGTGATGTTTGAAACTTTCCCGGTGTACTGATTGTTCCATATGGAACAAACTCTGAATGAACTACAGCCCCGGCATCCAAAAATCAAATCAGCATTCTTTTGGGTGGGGATGACATTGACATCTTTGTTTCCGGGTTGTAACCATAGCACCATGACTCATCTCTAGTAATGACCTTTGACAGAAAATCTGG
Organism: Schistocerca cancellata; assembly: GCF_023864275.1. Classification (NCBI taxonomy): domain Eukaryota; kingdom Metazoa; phylum Arthropoda; class Insecta; order Orthoptera; family Acrididae; genus Schistocerca; species Schistocerca cancellata. The sequence continues at coordinate 596,280,131 of NC_064631.1, read as the reverse complement.
ATCAGTTTCAAGCTGTTGTTTCAAAGCATCATTTCTTTTGATTGTGTCAGAACCCGAGGAACAAACATGGCAGCAACACTTTTCATTCCCAAATCTTCCATTAAAATTCACTGAACCGGGCTCCAAGATAACCCACTAATCACTGACAGTTGATCAATTGTCTGTCAATGGTCAGTCAGCACAAGCTCTCAAGTGAGCACAAGCTCAATTTTTTTCAATATTTTCTTTGATTCGGGCAGTTGATGGAGGTGTGTCATCAATGTGGTACATGTGGATAATCAGAGGTCCTGTACGCTGCCCACTTTTCTCTCATACACAATTAGACAAAAGTGTATGTGGACGAACTAATGGGTACATAAAGAAGCTGCAAATACATATGAAACTGGGCAAAGGAGATTTTTTAATTCATAGTAATGCATGTTTTCACTGATTCATTCACTACGTTGTATAGATCCCATCAAGAAATATAACCTTCAGGCATATGGAAGGACAAGGTATACATTAACAAACATCAAGCAAATCATAGAGATTTAATCTGTACTAACAATAAACTATCATTACACTGCTGAATTCTATTTGTTTTCATGCTGGCTAAACTTAATAAAATAAATTAGAAAGTGAGCTGCTCTTTGAAAAAGTCTGATGCTTCATCAATTATACTGATTGCCTGGTTATCATTTCCTACTGGTGGCTTAAAATTTACTTGATTACATTGGTATTTTCAAAGAAAATAGTTACCTACATCTGTGGGCACAGAGCTCTGTTTACAATATGTTAGTAATTGACATGCAGGTTTACAATGAACACTGCTACTTGCTATGAGGACAATGGAATTTTTATGTCTTAAATCTACAGAATCAGATAAAACATAGAAATAGCAGCTAACAAAGTATGTTTTTAATTTTCTTTTGCAGTGGTATGGATTACCAATTTCTTATTTTGTGTTGGATGTAAGTTTGTTGAATGCCTTTGCACCAGAGTATGTAACTCCACTTTGAATCTAAGACAAATAGGCAAAGTCTACTTCAAGAATATTTCTGTGTCTTCTGTTGTGATTGTGAAGAGCATAATCAGCTGAAACTAATTTTTGCTATCAGAAAAAAAGGAAAAAATGTACTGGAAAATGAATTAAGATACCAAGATCCTTAAAGTGGCCACTGTGAGATGGTGTGGTCAGCTACTTTACGCAATCTTATTACTGCTAACATCTGTCAAATCAATACTTTATTTACTCCAGGTGCACTGGCTCAGCAGAAAACTCCATAGACAACATGGACTAAAAACATGCTAACTAAGTCCCGAAGATCAACACAATGGCAGACACCTTCCAGGACAAAATAGGCAGAACCAAGCTTCCTGATCAGTTCACTTTATAATGAGACTTTAACCAGGGAACCATGGAGTATTTTATTTGGCAATACACCCACAAATCAATCTTACATTATGATATATCATCTACTCCTGATATATTTTGTAACTTTGGCAAGGAACACTTTTTTGATAAATATTCATATCTGGGAACCTACATTTTTGTGTTATGTTATTTACGTTCTTTTATTTTAAAATCTTCCACAAACTAACTGATTATTCAAACTTAAGGAAATGTAATTATATCTCAATATATTCATTGAAGTGAGTCATACTTTCTGAAGTGTTGATATAACTGTATCTTGGTTTATGTTTATTTTGCTGCGAGCAGTAGTGGAAAGACAATGCTGTGCTGTGGAAGAGGGTACTTGAAATGTAAGCTGTCTTCGTTATACCCAAGTGGGATATATTGTTACTACATCAAGGAATGTGGGAAAGTTAACCTCTTGGCGAAATAATATCCCTGATTAAATTACAGAACAAAGAGCTACAACAAAAAACAACAGCAGCAGTAGCATCATCATCATCAGAAACTGCAGTTTTAAACAAAACCATGAATATTGCTATAATTATGCACATTCTGTAATGAAAGTGTTAACAAAAATTAATCAAGGTTCCTTATCCTGCAGCTGACCTAAACAACTCTGTCAGGTAAATTTTCTCTGACAGAACTGTATATGAACTTTATTTCATATTAGTTAACAATATTTGATTATGGGCAGGATGGGGTCTCATTATAACGTCAATTTGTCATCCAGCTGGATCCCAAGGAACCCCTCACACACTGCTTCACCCACTGCAGACCACCAATGTTCACCTCTGCTACCAGCAAGTCACCTTTACCTCCCTGAAATGTCGTGATGTAAGTTACTGTGAGACTAATGACCATGAACGAATTCTATGCCTGTTCAGTCATCATTTGAACTGCTCATAGCAAGGCTGAGTCTGCACCTCTGATCAGCATGATTGTGCAGGGTGAATATGCCCCAGGACAACCAGGAATTCCGGGAAATTTTTCATTCGGGGGAAAACCGTGAAAAACCTGGGAACTTTTAGAATTCCGGGAATTTTCCATTGTTTTAGTTTTCAGTTCAATTTTTGTAGTTTTGAGTGGTAAGAACTGATACTCTAACAAAGAAGTTTGCTTTAGTCCGCTACTGCAGAATAATACTGCAGCAATAAAACAAACGAGGGGGGGAAAAAAATTAAAGCTTAAACTGCAAAGGAAATGTGCCATTTACAACAACAAAACACAGTGCACACAGAAGCGTCTACAGACAGCAAAATGTGACAAAGGCTTTAGGACGAGGACTACGCTGTACTTCACAATAACCCTGGGTTCGATGTGGGGCGGCGGTGGGGTGGGTGGACTGTTGTGGGGTTGTGAACCACTGAGGGCTAACGCGGCACGAAGCCCCTCTGTCGTTTCTAGGTCCCCAGATTAAATACACAATACACAATGAGGTATTTCATAACAACAAACTGTTTCTGATGAGTGTGACATCACAAAGGTTTACATTATGTTCATTTGAGCAGGTACCAGTGGGCAGAGGTCTGCGAAGTTGAGTCGTGTATGGGCAGTACCTTCTCCCACTTCTGGCTATTTGAAGTGCGGCTGTTAGCTGTATCAGCAGTGGCAACAAGCACCCAGATGCCACCTGGAAAAATTTTTCTGGTGTGCCCAAGCTGCAACTCAGTGGGGAGGGAGTAGTCTCCATGTGACCCGTGTTTAGATTTAGTGGTTTTGCTGTTTCCTCTTCGTTTACAGCTGTCACATCAAATGAAAACAAAACGGATTTCTATTGCAGGGAGCTATCAAGTGAAATTAAAATACATTCACATAATTATGGACAGCTAAAATGTGTTATTAGTTTGTTTTCTGATTTCATTTTATTTCCAGGTTTTTGGCAGTCACATATTAATTGCCTCGCACAACAATGAAGCCATTTTTGTCAGTTTGATAAAGAAATTTGGCTTTTATTAATCTTTTCCACAGAGGCAGTCAATTTATTTAAAACACTATTGGCTAGTGTCAACGGTTTTCTGAATTTCAAGTACACATTTTCATCTTCTGGTACGCATGACATGATGCCACAATAAAGAACCAAACATGAGATAATACAGTACTGGTACTCCAAGCAAATTTGCATCCCGAGAACCACACTGAAAAGCTTAATATCAGGTTGGGCCCTTCTTCTTTGTGAATCTGGACGTAAAGAATGTGCACATTATGCTGAGTTATGCATTTTGGTATTATTTACGAAATTTTGATGCTCTTAGAGTATCCTCTGATGCCATGTTTCATTTATGATGTAATGTAAGATTTTTTTAATACTATATAAGTACAAACATACAGGATTCCTACCTCATCGTAACTGCGCACTCACACGAACGCTGTTTTGTGGCCCTCTGTGACAACTGCTGAAATGAATTCTAGCAGATGGTGGGAAATTATTGCCAATAATGGCTTGAAAAGCGTTACTTTCACAATACATTTCATCTTACGCAATGTGAATTATGTTACGTGCGTGAATGTGCTTTGAATTTGTTAAAACACAGAGCATTTGATTCCTATTTGAAGCAACACTCTGACGGCCAGCCACTTTGAAGAATTTCGAACCCAGAAGACCAGACATTTATGCCATTACTTAAAATCTTACTGGCACATTTGTCTGATGTATCTTAAAGTGAAACACACCCACAAAAAGACCAATATTGTGTGTCAAAGCTTAGCTTTTCTTGCAGCTATGCTATGTATATTAATTTAAACCACTAACTTTTCTGATTTGTGTGTTTGTGCTACTGATGTGACCTATGATTGGCTTACAAAAGTGCATCACAATCTCAATTCCAATGCTTCGGAAACTAAAATGCTGTGTTTGGTCGAATTCAAACATATGATTGTGTATCATGAAACTATACACTGTATCATAACACAAAAATATGTAGCATACACGTTGTTGTACATCAAAAATCTTTCCAAAACGCATTTTTTTCTGGGGTTCATTTTCTATAGTCCCAGGAAGTTCTAGACCAGAGTATAAAATGTTAACCATTCAAAGGACTGATATGTTTTATGGTTTCGAGGTAAATATACTGTCACTTAATGTGGACAAAGTGTATTTTCACCTAGGAAAAAGTGTATTTTTAACAAAGGTTTTTCTTCTTTTTTTTTCTGCTTGTCCACGTATACATCCTTCTGTGTTATCAACATACAATCCTTTAAAATCATTGGAAGATCATTTATGTAGTTTAAGAACAGTGTAGGACCTCATATGTTACATTCCCCCTTTCTGAGGCTAATTTAATACCTGTGATGCAGTCTACCAGTGTGATCCTCTGTTTTCTATTAAAAGGTTAAAGTTATATCCATGAAAGACGGCTGCTGTTATTGCCATAACACTTAAGTTTACCATGCACAATTGTGTCATCCACACAAAGGATTTGACCAGGTCCCAAAATCTACCAATAGGCTAGTTCATCAAACAGTCTGGGTATACTGCCACTTCACAGTGTTCAATAGGCACAATATTTCGATGCTGAAACATGTCTGTCACCACTGTCAAGTGCACTGCCCAGCTGACCTCCTGGGTGAACATGGCCGACTTATATCCCCCCCCCCCCTCCTTGAGTAATTCTGTAGGTGGTCTACACCTGAGGTCATACATTAGTGACCAAGGACGCGACTGCACCAGTGTGTGGCCGATAACATCTGGCAGGGTATCCCATCTGCAGTAGCACGAGTGTAGTTACTCTGTGTGCCCTGGTTGCCAGAACATTGTGTTTGCAGAGTATCTTCTTAAATAGACATAGAGCTGGTTTCCAAGCCTTGCTGAGATATGGCCACAGCCCCAGTTGACGAGATTGTGCCTGGTACTTATTTCAATGGCCCCTCTAACAGTGTTGCCCCAGTATGTCGAGGTTTGTGTTAAAATCCTGGTACATTCATGTTCCATTGCTTAAGTCTTGACAACAGCACCCTGCGACCACTAAATTGTTAGGAGATACCCTTCAAGTGTACCGCCGGTGTCCTCGGCAGTAATATAGTACTGTTTGTCCAATGTAAGTCCTGTCACATTTGCGTAGAATCTGGTATAAACTGGCCATATGTGATTGCTGAAATATTGTGCGCATTGGACATTATGAACAAGCAGCACATATGTGGACTGCTTGATCAACAAATAAGGTAGAAAAAATTGTAGAAGCACATCATACCTTTATGGGGGGGGGGGGGGGGGTATTTTTTCGCAGCAAGAAGAAATTCAAAAAGCTGCACCATTGAAGGTGCCATTTGCTGAATGCTCTTACATTTTGAAGAGGTATGAAGCTAAGCAAATTGTGCCAAACTTCATTCAGGTGATGCAACACATTGATTCAGCAGCAGCCAGGAAAATTGTGAAATAACCTTGCCTTGGTATGTGAGAAGATACACTTCACCTGTCATACCATTGGAGAACAACTCTCAGGAACTACTTTTAAAACTGGACAATCATTTTAATTCCTGGACATGGGACTGGATTGATGATGTTACCTGGGAGCCAATTCTGCACAAGGGAACGATATAAGACATCAAATATCAAAATTTTCACGACAGCTATCACTAGAAGCCGCTGGCAATGCTGTCATCAACGTAACTGACATGCAGCTGAGAGGTGAAATGATTTCAGTTCTGGTGAGGGGACTTAATTTTTCTCTCATCCCAATTTCACACCATCGTGGATGCAGTTGACTGGGTCACAGCATGACTACTGCCTGAAGCAGCTCAAGAAGTGCATCGTGAAACTTCTTGTGTTCTAATAAGAACTATACCTACCAAGTCAACCATTAGCAACACAGAGAGTGTAGACATTTAGGATCTGACAGATTGCCCTGAGATTGTTGTATTACCTACTAACAAAGGCAATGCCACTATTGTTCTCTCCTTCAAGAAGTACACTGAAAATACGCAAAGATGATGTACAGGATGATCAATGCTGACCACACCAAGAAGATAGAGAAGAAGACCAGGGCACTTATCAAGGCCTCAGATTTAGCTGAGGGGGTTTCTGTCATCACAATTCAGCAACTTCAAAGTCTGCCAGACTGCATGGACCTGGATGACAACCACTAGGTGGAGCTCCTAATATTTGTGAGCTCTGCTGTTGCCACCTCAGTGCTAGGCACGCGCCACACCCCCATGCCAGCCTATTGGCATGCACAGCTAGCAGTGCAGGGGCCCAGACCTCAGTCGTGCTCCGAGTGCACTCTTCCTAGCACGCAGCGTTGCTTGGTTCCAGATACTGCTATGTCTAGGCTCTCAATTTTGGTTTTCACCCCAGACTTGTCAATCTGTAGTGTTTTCTTGTTGTTTATGAATTGCTGTTATTGCCTTTTGTGGTTTTTGGCAACTCACCGTCGATGTCCTTGGCTAGTTTCTACAGGTTGTTGGATTCTGGTTACTATAGGGTTCATCAAAAAATTGTTACTACAAGAACCTGTACCACCAAGACTTAACAGACTCCCTATGGTACACAAAGATAGTGTCCCATTATGTACCAATGTCAGCAACATCAGGTGTCATACATGTTTATTGGCAAAATACCTGAAAGGCATCCTAAGCTCTTATGGGGGTAGAGGCCTGCAACACACCCACAATTCTGTGGATTTTGTGAAACCCGTCAACAACTTATGGCTGAAGGACTCAGATATCCTGGCGAGCGTTGAGGTCATTTCAGTTTTCATCACGGTGCCTTTACAAGAGTCACCTGAACTCACTGATCAGAAATTTGATGGGATGACCACCAACCTTCCCCAACCTTCCGTGGCATGTCCTGACCTCAACGTATTTTCTATTTAATGGAAAAAACTAGGAAAACAAATGGAGATCCAATGTACAGTCCACTCATGTGGTTGTGGTCAAGAATATGTGTATGGAGCAATTTGAGGAAGAAGCAGTGAAGTCATCCGAACAGAAACACACTTACTTTTTGCATTATATAGATGACACATTCATGATTCTTGCTCCATGGAAGGGACAAACTCCATAATTTCCTCACACATCTGAACTCCATTAATCCCAAACATCAAATTCACTACAGAGACCGAGGCAGAAGAAAACTACCATTCCTTGATGTCAGGGTCAAGGACTACAGTGCTTATAGGAAGAAAACACACACTGGCCTGTACTAGCACACAGATCGCTGCCATCATCCTGCCCAGAGTAATGGGGTACTAAAAACACAGTACACACACCTCACATGCAGAGAATCTTCCCCGGGTAATGGAATCCCTCAGAACTGTGTTCTGAAAGAAATGGTTGGTCAGAATGGCAGATTAGGTGTGCTCTGTGTCTTTCCAATAAAGTACAATATTTGGAGGCAGACAAAGTCATGGACAGAGAGACAGCTTATGCCTTTTTACAATACACTGGCGTGCTCTCGGGAAAAATCAGGCACACATGTGCTTGTGAAAAAGCATCACATCTTTTGCCCACCCAATAAAATATGGGCATTATTGGGAAACATGAAATATGATCACAATTTACACAAGGCTGCTATATGCCAGATTCCATCCAATGTTGCAAGACCTCTATTGGACAATGTGCATCATCAATAATCACTGCCAAGACCACCAGACACACATCTGACTGATGTACCAAGGCAGCAGTTGTAGATCACTGTTTGTCCGAGGTTCACACAATGGAATACGAACGTACCAGAACTTTACCACAGACTTCCAGATACTGGGGTAGTATTATTAGAGACCTTCCCCATGAACCATGGACCTTGCCGTTGGTGGGGAGGCTTGCGTGCCTCAGCGATACAGATGGCCATACCGTAGGTGCAACCACAACTGAGGGGTATCTGTTGAGAGGCCAGACAAACGTGTGATTCCTGAAGAGGGGCAGCAACCTTTTCAGTAGTTTCAAGGGCAACAGTCTGGATGATTGACTGACCTGGCCTTGCAACATTAACCAAAACGGCCTTGCTGTGCTGGTACTGCGAACGGCTGAAAGCAAGGGGAAACTACGGCCGTAATTTTTCCCGAGGGCATGCAGCTTTACTGTATGGATAAATACAGTATGGATAAATGATGATGGCTTCCTCTTGGGTAAAATATTCCGGAGGTAAAATCGTCCCCCATTCGGGTCTCCGGGCGGGGCCTACTCAAGAAGACGTCGTTATCAGGAAAAAGAAAACTGGCATTCTACGGATCGGAGTGTGGAATGTCAGATCCCTTAACCGGGCAGGTAGATTAGAAAATTTAAAAAGGGAAATGGATAGGTTAAAGTTAGATATAGTGGGAATTAGCGAAGTTCGGTGGCAGGAGGAACAAGACTTTTGGTCAGGTGAATACAGGGTTATAAATACAAAATCAAATAGAGGTAATACAGGAGTAGGTTTAATAATGAACAAAAAAATAGGAATGTGGGTAAGCTACTACACACAGCATAGTGAACGCATTATTGTGGCCAAGATAGACACGAAGGCCACGCCTACTACAGTAGTACAAGTTTATATGCCAACTAGCTCTGCAGATGATGAAGAAATTGAAGAAATGTATGATGAGATAAAAGAAATTATTCAGGTTGTGAAGGGAGACGAAAATTTAATAGTCACGGGTGACTGGAATTCGAGACTAGGAAAAGGGAGAGAAGGAAATATAGTAGGTGAATATGAATTGGGGCTAAGAAATAAAAGAGGAAGTCGCCTGGTAGAGTTTTGCACAGAGCATAACTTAATCATAGCTAACACTTGGTTCAAGAATCATGAAAGAAGGTTATATACATGGAAGAATCCTGGAGATACTAGAAGGTATCAGATAGATTATATAATGGTAAGACAGAGATTTAGGAACCAGGTTTTAAATTGTAAGACATTTCCAGGGGCAGATGTGGACTCTGACCACAATCTATTGGTTATGAACTGTAGATTAAAATTGAAGAAACTGCAAAAAGGTGGGAATTTAAGGAGGTGGGACCTGGATAAACTGACTAAACCAGAGGTTGTACAGAGTTTCAGGGAGAGCATAAGGGAACAATTGACAGGAATGGGGGAAAGAAATACTGTAGAAGAAGAATGGGTAGCTCTGAGGGATGAAGTAGTGAAGGCAGCAGAGGATCAAGTAGGTAAAAAGACGAGGGCTAGTAGAAATCCTTGGGTAACAGAAGAAATATTGAATTTAATTGATGAAAGGAGAGAATACAAAAATGCAGTAAATGAAGCAGGCAAAAAGGAATACAGACGTCTCAAAAATGAGATAGACAGGAAGTGCAAAATGGCTAAGCAGGGATGGCTAGAGGACAAATGTAAGGATGTAGAGGCTTATCTCACTAGGGGTAAGATAGATACTGCCTACAGGAAAATTAAAGAGACCTTTGGAGAAAGGAAAACCACTTGTATGAATATCAAGAGCTCAGATGGAAACACAGTTCTAAGCAAAGAAGGGAAAGCAGAAAGGTGGAAGGAGTATATAGAGGGTCTATACAAGGGCGATGTCATTTAGAACAGTATTATGGAAATGGAAGAGGACTAGATGAAGATGAAATGGGAGATACAATACTGCGTGAAGAGTTTGACAGAGCACTGAAAGACCTGAGTCGAAACAAGGCCCCGGGAGTAGACAACATTCCATTAGAACTACTGAAGGCCTTGGGAGAACCAGTCCTGACAAAACTCTACCATCTGGTGAGCAAGATGTATGACACAGGTGAAATACCCTCAGACTTCAAGAAGAATATAATAATTCCAATCCCAAATAAAGCAAGTGTTGGCAGAAGTGAAAATTACCAAACTATCAGTTTAATAAGTCACAGCTGCAAAATACTAACGCGAATTCTTTACAGACGAATGGAAAAACTGGTTGAAGCCGACCTCGGGGAAGATCAGTTTGGATTCTGTAGAAATGTTGGAACACGTGAGGCAATACTGACCTTACGACTTATCTTAGAAGAAAGATTAAGGAAAGGCAAACCTATGTTTCTAGCATTTGTAGACTTAGAGAAAGCTTTTGACAATGTTGACTGGAATACTCTCTTTCAAATTCTAAAAGTGGCAGGGGTAAAATACAGGGAGCGAAAGGCTATTTACAATTTGTACAAAAAACCAGATGGCAGTTATAAGAGTCGAGGGAGATGAAAGGGAGGCAGTGGTTGGGAAGGGAGTGAGACAGGGTTGTAGCCTCTCCCCGATGTTATTCAATCTGTATATTGAGCAAGCATTAAAGGAAACAAAAGAAAAATTCGCGCTAGGTATTAAAATCCATGGAGAAGAAATAAAAACTTTGAGGTTCGCCGATGACATTGTAATTCTATCAGAGACAGCAAAGGACTTGGAAGAGCAGTTGGACGGAATGGACAGAGTCTTGAAAGGTGGATATAAGATGAACGTCAACAAAAGCAAAACGAGGATAATGGAATGTGGTCTAATTAAGTCGGGTGATGCTGAGGGAATTAGATTAGGAAATGAGACACTTAAAGTAGTAAAGGAGTTTTGCTATTTGGGGAGCAAAATAACTGATGATGGTCGAAGTAGAGAGGATATAAAATGTAGACTGGCAATGGCAAGGAAAGCATTTCTGAAGAAGAGAAATTTATTAACATTGAGTATACATTTGTGTGTCAGGAAGTCGTTTCTGAAAGTATTTGTATGGAGTGTAGCCATGTATGGAAGTGAAACATGGACGATAAATAGTTTGGACAAGAAGAGAATAGAAGCTTTCGAAACATGGTGCTACGAAGAATGCTGAAGATTAGATGGGTAGATCACATAACTAATGATGAAGTATTGAATAGAATTGGGGAGAAGAGGAGTATGTGGCACAACTTGACAAAAAGAAGGGACCAGTTAGTAGGACATTTTCTGAGGCATCAAGGGATCACAAATTTAGCATTGGAGGGCAGTGTGGAGGGTAAAAATCGTAGAGGGAGACCAAGAGATGAATACACTAAGCAGATTCAGAAGGATGTGGGTTGCAGTAAGTACTGGGAGATGAAGAAGCTTGCACAGGGTAGGGTAGCATGGAGAGCTGCATCAAACCAGTCTCAGGACTGAAGACCACAACAACAACACCATTATTAGAGAGGCCATCAAAATAAGAAAGCAGGGAAAACCTCCCATTGACAGCACAGTTATTAAAGATGGAGCACAAGCTTGAATTATGAAAGGATATCCTGGCATTTCCCTGGAGTGATTTATGGAAATCAATGAAAACCAAAATTTGAATGTTGGATGGGGATTTGAACTGTTGTCCTCTCAAATGTGAGTTCAGTGTGTTAACTATTGCACCACCACTCTATTGGGGCCAACAAAGTATGCACCAGGGACAATTTCATCAACTGGGACTGTGGCTTTGGAACCAGCACTGGGGTCTAATTAAGTAGACACTGAGCAAATGCAACATTCTGACAACAAGGGCAGATGGAGTAAACTACACCCATGCAACCGCAAACCAGGATGCCCTGGCGGACATCGCTGGCTACAGATACTGGCATAATTGCCTCCTCATTCACCAATGTGCATTCTCACATGAGGACTGGATACAGAATGGCTCATGGGGGCAGGGGATGTAAGTTGGCCATGCACATCCCAAAGGACAATTCGTTAGTAAAACTTATACTACCGACATGTCTAGACACTGAAATACTGTGTCTGTTGGACACTGTGAACCAGCTGTATACCGATGGGACATTTGAACAACAAATGATGAAGTAATTGTTCCTTGTTTAACTCTCCCAGGGCTTCATTCATCCAGTCTTGGATTTTCATCTGTGTGGATGATACTTTTTAGATGCTAAACTGAGAAGCAGTTAAGAAGTTCTGCTCAGTTCAATTAGTCAGTGTTCTATCATATGACACTTTCTCAACAATGTCTGAAAAGACTGTATGAGTCTCTAATTAGATGTAGTTTGCTTATCTTCAGTTTTACAGAATCTGCATGGAAATATTCCCTAAGTTATTTATTGATCACAAAGGTGGGTTAGGGGTGATTCCATCAAGAGAGATCAAGATTTTAATATTAAACCAGAACCACCATTATAGCCAGCAGAATCACTTGTCACTAATTTGACAGATTTTGCAATGTTCTGTTGTATTTTTTAAAGCAATGCCCCTTGGTGGTGCACGCTGTCACACAAGTAAATCTAATGCATCTCTATTTGGTTGTTTATTACTGGATGCAATGTTTGCTGACACAGTGAGGTAGTAATCACTGACTCTGGTGACCAATAATTTGAATGTGTCACCATTTCTATCACTCTTTTTCTGGAGGCTTCAATTTCATTTTGAATGCTATTTTTTTGTTTCTCATTTAATAATTTTCTAATTTGTTTTTGCCTTATCCTGTTACTATTTTATGTATAGTGCATGTATTTTGCATTTTTACTAACCATTTGGTGAATTTTGGAATACTGGTGGCAAAGGAATTTCAACTCGTGCTTACAGTCTGCCCTCTGAATTAGGCTAGCACTCTCTTCCCAGCATGATACTTTAATCCCAAGAGTTATCCACCCATTATCCTTGTTTGTGTTTCGTTTTACTCCTGTTTGTTTTATCAGAAAACAAAACTTTAAGTTCTGTAGGAACGTTTTAAAGAGAGTCTACTCAGTCTGCTTTATAAAATTCTTAACAAAATGTGTACCTAAATACCATGATCAGGTGGTTAACAAGCTCATAGCTGTAGTAGAAACTAATTTAAAAAACTGATTAAAAATGAGCACCTTCTGCTCTGTTCGTGTGCAAGGGGGTACATAAAAGTGGACTGTGCCAAGGTGGCTTAGTGGCTAATGCACCTGTCTACAAAGCAGGAGACCCGGGTTCCATTCCCAGCCTTGGTACAAATTTTCACTCACTGCTTCAATCTGTATGAGACAAGTACGGTCTCTGACTGTGTGTCATTTCATCTGCATAAAAACTTATACGGCACTTTCCAGTAATTACAGCAGAAGCAGCTAAGTTCGAGGACTACTGATCACATTATGAATCGAAGTCTAAATTTTGACTATCAGCTGGCATGGGCAGTCCACCCGCCAATGTTACAGATATGTGGCCCCTACTGACGGCATTTCAACTTTGGGTTATGCTTCTTACTGGTCTTATGAGTGTTTATGTAGCACTGGTGAGTCTCAAAGCCTTATTCAGGGGGTTACAATGTCTTCCTCACATACCTCCTGGTATGCAGTCCATAAAACCTCTTTTTTTGCACGTTTAAGTGTTCAAAAGACCACCTATCTGTCTTCATGCAGATCCATGTGTGGCATGCCCTAAGCCTGGGCTGCTATAAGTTTTATAATGGGGGATTTGGTATGTCACACCATTAATTCATTATATATTCTGTTCCATTTAACAGTAGTTTGTGCTCTTCTATTTGGGGACCTTTATCCTTTTACGTAGAACTTCCTATGTGATAGGCTTTCTGGCAGACCTTGGACTGAAGAGGATATTCTCTGCACGGCATGTACTGAGGATCCACTATTTTAACATATTTTATCCTTAGTTGTGCATCCTTTGTGGATTCTCATTTTAATGTACACTTGGGTTTTTTTTCCCCTAAGAATTTCTGTTGGTTCTGTTAAGCTTTGGTTACCTTAACCATGTGAATAAGTATTACTATTAATTTAAAATTTTGCAAATGTACCTGAAGGTGGGACACATGTCCTGAAACCAGGTAGTGCTTTCCTTTTTTGAAACAAATAATTTTTACAACTGCAGCACATTTTATAATTGACAATGAATAAAAGGTGTGGATGCCCCGTTAAGAGAAACATATGTAAATTGCTTTAGTGGTTCTTTCATAATCACTTATTAAAAAAAAAAAAAACTTCACTTGTTTTATCCCCTTAGTGATTGAATTTTTAGTGATGAAACACATTTTTTTAAAATTTGTAACTGAGAAACCAAACACCACTTTTTGTAGTTCTAGCTTCAAAATTACCTTAATAGTGACATCTTTTCAAAAACCCTTTAATCCCCTATTTCACTTCCTTAGGAGTATAATTTTGATCAATCCTTATTTTAAAAACAATACTCACAGTATAAGATACAAAACATCTCCAAATTTCAAGTTTCTATCCATCACGGTTTGGGCTGGGCGATAATGAGTCAGCGAATCATCCCTTAGGGGTTGAAATTTCGACAGCAGTGAAATACATGTTTTAATTTCGAACTGAGAAGCGAAATACCAATTTTCAAAGATTTAACTTTAACAATGCTTTTACAATGAAATATTCATCCCCTAAGGTGCTTTCCAAAAACACAAAGACAAATTTTTATTTCTAACTGAGAAGTAAAATACTAGTTCTCATAGATCTAGCTTTAAAAATACTTTAGTATTTCTTTAATAATAAATTTTTTTAAAAGAATTCACCTACTATTTCACCACACCCCAAAGGGGTAACATTTCCAAAAATGCTGAAACACACATTTCTTTATTTCTGGCTGATAAATCAAACAGGAATTTTCAAAGGTCTTTCTTCAAAATTGCCTTAATAGTGACATACTTAAAAAAAATCAATCCTTCATTCCCTATTTCACCTCCTTAGGGGAGGCATTTCAAAAAAATCCCTTCTTAAGCAATGCCTACAATATAAGAACAACACCCTCTCCAAATTTCAAGTTTCTATCCTTAGAAGTTTGGGATGGGCAAAGATGAGTCAGTCAGTCAGTCAGTCAGTCAGACAAGACATTGCCTTTTATATATACAGAATTACAGTACTGATGGTGGTCACTAAGTGTCAGATTTCAAATCTAAAGGTCCAGGGTTCAATACCTGATCACTCCAACATTTTTTCCTATGAATTCTCACTCCTTTCATCTCTAGCAAATAATTTGGTCATATGGCAAATATCAAGCAAGTTAGGACTCAATGTTGAACTGTAGTTTCCTCTTTTCTGGGTAAGAACAATTAATAAATCTTGTCAATAAATTCCAAGATAATGTTGTACGCTTTGTAATCTTTAATACTATCAGGAAATAAATGAGTATTCTTTGCAAGCTATTTGAGAACAACAAGTAATACCACCAAGTAAAACATTCAGGACCACTTTTCCTCACATGAAAACACTGCAAACAGAAATTTGTTATTACAGTTTATTATAAAATATGTACATAATCACATTTTTATGTGAGGCCCCTATTAACATAGGTTCCAAAGTTCTAGTTTTCAAGAAATGAAACATATTCTGTTAATTTGTACAGCTGATCTTCACTAGAACTAATATAGTTGAGCTCTTCCTTTGGTCGACAAGGATTGACCAAACGAGCAGATTCGTCCACCTGCCAGCCCTGTTCCAATGCTGCCTGTGCAGCCTGTTCAGCTGTCATCCCAACAAAGGCTGCCAGGTCGTCCAAACTGATAGAGGAGTATGCATGAGACACCAAGTGCACAGCCCTTTTACGAACATTATCTGTGAAAAAATGTTTAATGACAAATTTTGGTCACTTTTCAAATGAAAGAACATGTGAGTCGAAAAGAATAGATGTGAAAAACCACTGCCAACAACTGGCAATTAGAATGAAGACACACAAAACTCACCATGTAAAGCACGCATTATCTGAGATACATTCTCTGACCATTCTGAATTCAGAGCAGCATATACTCCTGGGAAATCTCGTTGCCACATTTTCTGCCCAACTTTCCATATCAGTGCCAGTTCTGCATTACTACCTTTTATGGGCTGTGGAATCCTCTTCCACAAATATTTTGCATTGCATCTGTAACATGAAATCAGCAGTGAAATATTGTAATGTCATTATAATTTTGTGTGTGTGTGTGTGTGTGTGTGTGTGTGTGTGTGTGTGTGTGTAGGGGTGGGGTGTGTCGACGAGGAGTTAAGAACAGTTTAACAACACACAAGCCCAGCACAGAAGCAGAAAATATAGATCTGTTACTCTAATTGTAGTACATACATTTTCAAACTTAGAACTGTTAACATCGAGAGACAGTTGTTCATTAATTGAGAACAAACACTACATACAAAAAAATCTCTATTCTGACCTTGATTTGTGCACAGTTTTGATGAAGCATGCAGTCTCTTTTTAATCATAAGAGGGATTACAAATCTACTCACATGTGCTACAGACTGTATTCAGTAATGTACTTAAATTTCTTCCTAACAGTTCATAATGTTGCAAGAAGAAGGTACTATAATAAGAACTGGTTGGGACAAGTGAAGATGAGCAACAGCTTTTACAGGATAATTAAACTGGATGGATAAAAAATCTAATCACCAAGTGGTAGCAGAAGAGACAGATAAAAGAAGTTTGTAATTAAGCAAGCTTTTGGAGTCAGTGGATCCTTCTTCAGGCAAAAGGGTTAAATGGGAGGAAGAGGGGTGAAGGAAAAGGACTGAAGAGATCTAGGAAAAGGAGAAGGTTTTGGGAAATCACCCAAAACTGTGGGTCAGGGAATACTTACCGCACAGGATGAGAAGGAAAGACTGATTATTGGGGACTGCATCGGAAAAGATTTGAAAAACCTGAGAGCTTAAAGGTGGAAGACAGGGTAATATGCAGGCCAGAGATTACTGCTTAAACATCATGCATGAGTTAACAAGAGTGAAAAGCTAAGTGAATTGTATGTAACAGAATTGGGAGGGGGACAGAGAAAAAAAAGGGGTAAGACAATGAAACGCATAGAAAACTAAAACAGAGTGAAGAAAAGACTAATTATTGTGAAGAAATGATGAGAGAGAAGAATGTTGTTGTCGTCGTTGTTGTTGTTGTGGTCTTCAGTCCTGAGAATGGTTTGATGCAGCTCTCCATACTACTCTACCCTGTGCAAGCTGCTTCATCTCCCAGTACTTACTGCAACCTACATCCTTCTGAATCTGCTTAGTGTATTCATCTCTTGGTCTCCCTCTATGATTTTTACCCTCCACGCTGCCCTCCAATGCTAAATTTGTGATCCCTTGATGCCTTAGAACATGTCCTACCAACCGGTCCCTTCGTTTTGACAAGTTGTGCCACATACTCCTCTTCTCCCCAATTCTATTCAACACTTCATCATTAGTTATGTGATCTACCCATCTAATCTTCAGCATTCTTCTGTAGCACCACATTTCGAAAGCTTCTATTCTCTTCTCGTCCAAACTATTTATTGTCCACGTTTCACTTCCATACATGGCTACACTCCATACAAATACTTTCAGAAATCGCTGATAACCACGCAGTTGAGCGCCCCACAAACCAAAACTTTCAGAAACGACTTCCTGACACTTAAATCTATAATCGATGTTAACAAATTTCTCTTCTTCAGAAATGCATTCCTTGCCATTGCCAGTCTACATTTTATATCCTCTCTACTTCGACCATCAGCAGTTATTTTGCTCCCCAAATAGCAAAACTCCTTTACTATTTTAAGTGTCTCATTTCCTAATCTAATTCACTCAGCATCACCCAATTTAATTCGACTAAATTCCATTATCCTCATTTTGCTTTTGTTGATGTTCATCTTATATCCACCTTTCAAGACACTGTCCATTCCGTTCAGGTGCTCTTCCAGGTCCTTTGCTGTCTCCGACAGAATTACAATGTCATCGGCGAACCTCAAAGCTTTTATTTCTTCTCCATGGATTTTAATACCTACCGCGAATTTTTCTTTTGTTTCCTTTACTGCTTGCTCAATATACAGATTGAATAACATTGGGAAGAGGCTACAACCCTGTCTCACTCCCTTCCCCACCGCTGCTTCCCTTTCATGCCCCTCGATTCTTACAACTGCCATCTGGTTCCTGTACAAATTGTAAATAGCCTTTCGCTCCCTGTATTTTACCCCTGCCACCTTTAGAATTTGAAAGAGAGTATTCCAGTAAACATTGTCAAAAGCTCTCTCTAAGTCTACAAATGCTAGAAACATAGGTTTGCCTTTCCTTAATCCATTTTCTAAGATAAGTCGTAGGGTCAGTATTGCCTCACGTGTTCCAACATTTCTACAGAATCCAAACTTATCTTCCCCGAGGTCGGCTTCTACCAGTTTTTCCATTCGTCTGTAAAGAATTCGCTTTAGCATTTTGCAGCTGTGATTTATTAAACTGATAGTTCGGTAATTATAACATCTGTCAACACCTGCTTTCTTTGGGATTGGAATTATTATATTCTTCTTGAAGTCTGAGGGTATTTCGCCTGTCTCATAGATCTTGCTCACCAGATGGTAGAGTTTTGTCAGGACTGGCTCTCCCAAGGCCGTCAGTAGTTCTAATGGAATGTTGTCTTCTCCCGGGGCCTTGTTTCACCTTAGGTCTTTCAGTGCTCTGTCAAACTCTTCACGCAGTATTGTATCTCCCATTTCATCTTCATCTAGTCCTCTTCCATTTCCATAATACTGTTCTTAATGACATCGCCCTTGTATAGGCCCTCCATATACTCCTTCCATCTTTCTGCTTTCCCTTCTTTGCTTAGAACTGTGTTTCCATCTGAGCTCTTGATATTCATACAAATGGTTCTCTTTTCTCCAAAGGTCTCTAATTTTCCTGTAGGCAGTATCTATCTTACCCCTAGTGAGATAAGTCTCTACATCCTTACATTTGTCCTCTAGCCATCCCTGTTTAGCCATTTTGCACTTCCTGTTGATCTCATTTTTGAGGCATTTGTATTCCTTTTTGCCTGCTTCATTTACTGCATTTTTATATTCTCTCTTTTCATCAATTAAATTCAATATTTCTTCTGTTACCCAAGGATTTCTACCAGCCCTCGTCTTTTTACCTACTTGATCCTCTGCTGCCTTCACTACTTCATCCCTCAGAGCTACCCATTCTTCTTCTACTGTATTTCTTTCCCCCATTCCTGTCAATTGTTCCCTTATGCTCTCCCTGAAACTCTGTACAACCTCTGGTTTAGTCAGTTTATCCAGGTCCCATCTCCTTAAATTCCCACCTTTTTGCAGTTTCTTCAGTTTTAATCTACAGTTCATAACCAATAGATTGTGGTCAGAGTCCACATCTGCCCCTGGAAATGTCTTACAATTTAAAACCTGGTTCCTAAATCTCTGTCTTACCATTATATAATCTATCTGATACCTTCTAGTATCTCCAGGGTTCTTCCATGTATACAACCTTCTTTCATGATTCTTGAACCAAGTGTTAGCTATGATTAAGTTGTGCTCTGTGCAAAATTCTACCAGGCGGCCTACTCTTTCATTTCTTAGCCCCAATTCATATTCACCTACTATATTTCCTTCTCTCCCTTTTCCTAGTCTCGAGTTCCAGTCACCCATGACTATTAAATTTTCGTATCCCTTCACAACCTGAATAATTTCTTTTATCTCATCATACATTTCATCAATTTCTTCATCATCTGCAGAGCTAGTTGGCATATAAACTTGTACTACTGTAGTAGGCATGGGCTTCGTGTATCTTGGCCACAATAATGCATTCACTATGCTGTTCGTAGTAGCTTACCCGCATTCTTATTTTTTTGTTCATTATTAAACCTACTCCTGCATTATCCCTATTTGATTTTGTATTTATAACCCTGTACTCATCTGACCAAAAGTCTTGTTCCTCCTGCCACCGAACTTCACTAATTCCCACTATATCTAACTTTACCCTATCCATTTCCCTTTTTAAATTTTCTAATCTACCTGCCCGATTAAGGGATCTGACATTCCACGCACCAATCCGTAGAATGCCAGTTTTCTTTTTCCTGATAATGACGTCCTCTTGAGTAGTCCCCGCCTGGAGATCCGAATGGAGGACTATTTTACCTCCGGAATATTTTACCCAAGAGGACGCCATCATCGTTTAACCATACAGTAAAGCTGCATGCCCTCGGGAAAAATTACGGCTGTTGTTTCCCCTTGCTTTCAGCCGTTCGCAGTACCAGCACAGCAAGGCCGTTTTGGTTAGTGTTACAAGGCCAGGTCAGTCAATCATCCGGACTGTTGTCCCTGCAACTACTGAAAAGGCTGCTGCCCCTCTTCAGGAACCACACGTTTGTCTGGCCTATCAACAGATACCCCTCCGTTGTGGTTGCACCTACGGTAAGGCCATCTGTATTGCTGAGGCATGCAAGCCCCATGAATCATGGACCTTGCCGTTGAGACAGAAGAAATTAATGTAAATTAGGGTCAGGTGGGTGGTGAGAACCAATAACATGTTGTAGTGCTATTTCCCACCTGTGGAGTTCTGAGAAACTAGTGTCTGGGGGAAGAATCCAGATGGCGCATGTGGCGAACAGGCACCAAGGTCACAATTGTCATGTTGTAGAGCATGCTCTGCAACAGAATATTGCGTGTTGCCAGTATACACCCTCTGCTTATGCCCGTTTTCATAATTACCACCAAATTATCAATTAGGACGAATGGACATAGGCAGAGGGTGTATACTGGCAACACCAATACTCTGTTGCAGAGCATGCTCTACAACATGACACTCGTGACCTGTTTCACCATGACAATCGTGACCTGTTATACCGCAAGCACCATCTGGATTCTTCCCCCAGAGACCAGTTTCTCAGAACTCTGCATGTAGAACTAGCACTACAACATGTCCTTGGTTCATATTTCCCAACTGGCCTTAATTTATGTTAATTTCTACTGTCTCAGCATTTCTTCACAGTAACTAATCTTTTCTTCACTCCATTTTAGTATTCTACATCTTTCATTGTCTTACCTATCTATTTTTCACCACCTCCTCCCACTTCTGTTACGTACAATGCACTTCTCACTCTCATGAACTTGTGCACAATGTTTTAGTAGTAATCTCACATAGTTTTTGTTCTAAACGATGATACCTATCTACTGTGGTGTTACATACCACTCTGAAAGAGTGATGTGCACCCCTACATATACCATGCTGACAAATGATACAAGTAAGGAAAAGGGGGGAGAATTAAGATAAAGCAAATTATTTTATAGGAAAGCCCAACTTCTGTGCAGATTTATTATTTATTTTCATACGAAAATTTTCAACCCAAGGGATTACACTTCTCCAAGATGGGACAGTGATCGAATTGAGGAAGTATTGAGCAGCGTATACACTTTGTGGAACACTATCTCACACTGGAGTAGTGTAATGTTCCAGGAACAAAAGAAACAAACAAAACAATGACTGTATTCTTTGCAGAATCAAATGAATTAATTTGTTATTCTGATCAGTCATTCTGAACTGTCAAGTCTCACTTTATTTCTGATTTTGTTGAACTTGTTCTCAACTTTGAGATGAAGATTAAAGTACAGGACTATTAAAAAGATTAATATATTTTTAAAGGAACACCGGTTACCTCTGTAAACAGAAAAATACTGGTCTACCAAGGGTACCACATGCAACCATGGAGGGGGTAAGGCAAAGTATTGTATGCAGGCCAAAAATATCAAATCTCAAGGAATACCAAAAACATCAAATATCCAAGAATTTAATCTTCCTACAAGATGGGGCACCTCTTCATAGAAGCACTGATGTTTGTCACTACCTAAATGACAAACTACCACATCACTATCGCTGGACTGGGCAGAGCAGTGAACATGATGTGGCTCTGTTCTCTTGCCCCCCCTCCCCCCTCCCCCAACTGCCTGACCTAATACCTCGTGACTTTTTCCTTTGAGGGCATATTAAGGACTATATTTATGTACCCCACTGCCCTGAACATTAGAACAGCTCAGTGAACACATCAGTGCTTCTGTAATGACCACTGACAAGATGTTACTACAAAAGCTGTGGAATGAACTTGACTACTCTTTGCACGTTGTTGTACGACCAGAGGAGCTTTGTGATTGTATGGTTCCCTGGTGCAACAGTCATATTTGTACCTGTTATACTCTGCAAAATACAGAACTGTGAAAACAAACGAATCATTTACAGTAACCATTTATTTGTTATAGGAAAATTACTGTATTTGTTCTGAACAATACACTACACGTATTTATGAAAAGTGTCAACACATTTATTCAAGAAAAGCACTACTTGTTCTATGACATTGTCTTCCACCATATACTGCATAATCAAGTGAAGAAGACAAACTGTTCCATCCACTGTCTACAAAGCAACTGAAGACAAGCACAATAATACTTAGTGTTCATTGCTCAAGAGAAATTGAAACTTCGAAATACAACAAGAACAATATATTCTAATGATCATGTCAGGATGCAAATCAAAATATCATCGGAAGAAGTCAGAAATTGAGACAGTGCTAAGAATAAGCAGGAACTGAAATTGTTTAAGAAGAATAATACGTTCTGAGCAAGGACTTACTGGAAAATAGTGCATTCAGAATAGGTATGACGCTATCTTTTTAGGCAAATACTTTATATCAACAAAAAGTTGTGATTTAAGAATACGTTAAGGATGAAGTTTTCTCAAAGAGACTTCTCTGTCTCTTTTTTAAAAAAGAGAAGTCATCCTATACTCTGGTGCTCTTGACAATTAAATAGCTGAGAAGAATACATGATAAGTAGTTTTAAACACACACACACACACACACACACACACACACACACACAAACACACACAGAGAGAGAGAGAGAGAGAGAGAGAGAGAGAGAGGGGGGGGGGGAGGAGACAATGGGTTTCCAGAATTCCTTTTTACTATGTTCAGTTAAGATAGTGCATCTGCTTAAAAATCTTGGTCCACCATGGCACCAGCCGGTAACAGAGTGGGCTTGTGAAAATGTGGATACCAGTTCCATGACAGAGTGACCAAAGATGACAGCAGAGGAATACAACTGCCAGCTGGCTCTTTAAAGAGTTGTCATAGTTGGCGACAAGGAAGTGATAGGTTCACTGGAAAGTAGTCACCGACACAACGATCATCATGCAATGACCATTGTAGCAAAGCTACAAAATTAAGGGAAGAGACTGTAAGGTTGACAGCTGAAAAGGTGCTGTAGGCAGCTCTAACATGCTGTTAGGGGGACACAGTGAGAGGGGACAGGTCAAGACTGGAAGGAAGTGGGTCAATCTGTAGGCCCTTACCAGACGAAGCAGCACTTCCCCAATGGGAGTAGTGTGCATCGAAATCCCCAAGTAGTACAAAAAGGTGAGAGGGGGCAACTGTTGGATTAAGGTAGTCATCTCAAGACAATGAATAGTCCTGCTTAGATATGACTCAATGTTACAAATGGCAATCACTGGGGTCATCTGCATTCACCCTGCTGTTGTTACCAATGTGATATGGGAGGAATCCACTCGCTGATGATATCTTTGCAAACCAGCTTACAGACCTCTCCAGATGCTCTTTCAGGGCCAATATGGTTCTCACTCAAAGAGCTGGAGAATGGTCATCACTGAACTGTGTTTCTTGGAGAGCAACATATATTGCAGAACGAGAGGAAATTAGTAGTTGTTCTTGCAGATGACTGCAGTCCTCTGCCGAGAGTAGTAGTTTTTCTCTTTCACAAGTTTTGGTGGTCCAGAATCTTGTGAGGGCTTGCTTGTTGTGGGTGTAGGAACAAATGAAGAGACAGCAGTCATGGTCCTAAGGGCCATGGCTCCTTTAGCCATTGACTGGTTTTGGGTTGCTGATCTGTGGAGGTCTGGGGAGACCATTCACAACAGGGAGCCCTGTCACCTGTAGATGCCTGAATAGAGTGTTGCTTCTCCAACTGCGTTGGAGTAGAGCTCCTGAAGATGGTGTCGCAGGAACCATAAGAAGAGACGGCTTATTACACTTATGATACAAGTTTGTTTGCCCAACTACCAGAGGTCAACATTATGGGAGTAAATACTCCAGGCACTGTAGTGGCATTAGTTGATATCACAGACACTGGATACAAACCATCATATTTTTTCCAAGCTTCAAAATGTAAGAAGTGATTATGGCCTTCAGTTTTGGATTTTGCTTTCCTTGATTAGGGCAGCCTTTGGGGTCGGAGAGGGTAGCCGCCCACACAACTGACACAGGCAAGTGATAGTGCACATGGTGGATTTTTGTGACATGGCTGGCAACAGTCTCCACAGACTGTGTTGTGCATACATCAGGAAGACATACAGCTGGAGTGCTGGCATTTAAAGTGTCATCAAGAGTGGGAAATACAGCTCCACATCACAGCAGTAAAAAATTATTTTTTACCTTCTCTAGAAGCAAATCCCTCTCAAAAGTGAGGAAGAATGCACTGGTGTAACGTACACATGCACTGGTGTACACATACGAAGTGGATCCCTTGCCTCTCCAACTATTACTGTAGTTCTGCATTCACCTGCTGTGTTAGGTCCCAGTGAAAAATTAATCCCTTTATCATGTTTAGGTTCTTATGGGGTCCTATGGTAACAGTTACATCACCAATGTGTTAAAAAGACAGTAGCTCTTGGGACATGGAAGATTTTGCCATATTAATTATGATGGAACCACTGCATAATTTACTAAGGGAAGAGAGAGCGCCCAATATGTTTTCAGTGTTCTCCTCAAAGAACACTGGCTTAGTAGAGAGAAAGGACTCTCCATCTTTTCGCACACAAACCAGGAATTGAGGCAAGTAAGTTCCTGCTAGTTGCCAGGATTTATTTTCCTCTGATGATGTGGCCAAGTAGAGAAAGTTCCTAGAACAATATGCACTGAATTGTAGTTTGTCTGAAGAGACTGCTGGAGCCTCACAGGCATTGGCTGATAATTTTGACACTAAATATCTCCTATGACAATGCATACTTTGTATGAAGGTTCTCCTCACTGGTGCCAGCCAACCAGAGCAAAGGCCACGTGGCATGATGGCCAGTGTTCCAAGTCCTGGTGCCTGGTGCCCCAAAATAGATGGGCATCTACTCCTCAGCCTGTGCAGAGAGGTGACAGCTCGGGTATCAATAGTGCGATTGTTATTTGGTCAGGGGACTACCACCATACAGGTATCACATGACACCGCATATGGACTGGCTACCACACTGGGTATTGAGTGACTTCTCCACATGTCCCACAGATCCCTTAAAGGCATTTTGAAAAGATGGAGGTCAAAGCCAGATGTGGGAACCAGACATAAATTACATGAAATATATGGCATAAAATAAAGCGAACAAAGTGGGAAACATCACACTCAACATCTTAAGAGCGAGCTACTTCATCAGCAGGTAATCTGTCCTAGATAATAAGTCTGACAAAAGGTATAGTCAGACGGCAAAATTGCAGCACAGAAAAGGAAGAAGTGCTGCAATGGCTTGGGGTTCAATGCCCACCATGCACGAACTCATAAGTGTGTCCCAGGATGAGAGGGATCCCACCTATAGTAAGGTCAAGAGCAGAAAAAAAGACATCTCATTCTGCAGTCCAAGTGACACACCTATCCTGCCCTGTGATATGAGGAAGGATCCGAGTTCCAAAAGTTAATTATGCAATAATATGTATTTGTCTATTAACTAAGGTGGAAAAACTGCAGATATTTAGCAAATCAACAATTAAAAAAGGGACAGAAAATTGTATTAAAAACTTAAAATAGTCCTGTAGATCTTTTTCTCTTCTAGCAAAACTGTTTTTAGTTTCACAAATAGATGCAATAAACCATAACCATTATTTAGTGGAAAATTGACTGGGGTTTTGACTATTTAAGATCTTTCAAGGCAATTATCCATATTTTCTTAAAATGCAACATAGACCAGTTCTACATCTCAAATACAACTATTCAGAAAAAAATAAAATTTTTAAAAAATTTTGCCTGGTGGTCTCAACTGCAGAGTACTTTCTGTAATTGAACAGCAGTAAAACTAAAGGTAATAAGGCCACAGTAAAACAAGATTTATTGTTACATATTTTATGCTGTGGTTGCTGTTTTGTTTATTCCCAGATAATCAAAGTAGCACAAAATATTTAAGATTTTTGTGGCCACTTGATGATGTATTGCCTGTTAGCTTTTGTCTTAGCATCATTGGTTGACATTTGTTTAAAGATTTTTCTGAGGCTTCTTCAGCATGAGTGGTTGGCATTGTCCAAGAATCACCCTCCGGTACACTACCAGCAATGGAAGGCTAATCTTCGAAATGGCAGTCATTCCAGCTGGCAAAATATCAGAAAAATCATTAAACGAGCATTGGCCAAATATCCCAAGACAAAAGCCAACAGGCAATGTGTCAATTAAGATAATGTCAATAGCCGAGGGTACAACTACTGAAAGTATAACCGAGAATTATGTAAAATTTACAAATTCCTTAGGAACTGGTGCTACAAAAATGCATGATCAGTAAAACTGTCAGTGAAAAGAGACGAGTCTGAATATTAATCCAATTATCCAGCTAGTTAAGAAATTGTTATTCTGTAAGTTCTGTCTGGCATAAATGTATGAATGTGGTTTGGAAATTTCTTGTAATAAAAGTCCAGCACCATAACAGGCTGAAATGGACTAACAGTCTACCAGGCTCTTCTGGTGCACGCTGCAGTTGACAACTTGTTTCTGTCAGTTGTAGCGAATCAGGTGACAATATACAATAGCCAATGATGATAGTTGAATCCAACAATTTCTTTCAGTGGAATATACAAATTTATTTGTGTTTGACGAGAAGACTGGGAAGGAAACTATATGTGCTTACGGACTGACCAGTAAAGTAGCCCAAGGCCTAGGTTGGGTTAGGCTGGAATGTGACAATTTGGTTGAAATCTGGCGAAGCCAACTAATCTCAACACGAAAATACAACTGATGTCAGTCCATGTCCATGTCCATGTCCTCCATCAGTCCTACCTGTTAAGGACCCCATACTGTGCAGCAATACTCCAGAAGAGGACGGACAAGCATAGTACAGGCAGTGTCTTTAATACATATATTGCATCTTTTTTTAAGTGTTTTGCCAAGAAAACACAGTCTTTGGTTCACCTTCCTCACAGTATTTTCTACATCTATACTTTGCAAGCCAACTTGTGGTGCATGACAGAGGGTAGTTTGACTGTGTATCATTGTCACTTCCATCTGTGAATGGTTCATAGAATGAACTTTAGCCAGTAAGCTTCTGTGTGGGCTCTGATCTCTCTAATTTATCTTCAAGATATTTCTGTGAGATATACATATGAGGGAGGTATGTATTTGTTGACTCTTCCAGGAAAGTACATTCTCAGAATTTTAACAATAAATTATGTCATGATGTACAAACCTATTTTGCAACGTCTGTAGCTGGAGTCAGTTGATTGTCTTCAGAACACTCTTGTGCTTCCTAAATGGACTTGTCATAAAACATGCTGCTTTTCTTTGGATATTTGCTATTTTTTCTATCAGTACAATCCAGTACAGATCCCATACTAATGAGCAATATTCAAGCATTTGTCAAACCAGGGTCTTGTGAGCTACATCCACTGTTGACACGGACTACAGTTCCTGAGGATTCTTCTGATGAAGCTCAGCTTGGCATTTGCTTTTCCGTGACCTGTTTTATGTGGTTGTTCCACTTTTAAATTACTGTGTATGCACACTCCTAGATATTTTATCGAAATAACTGCTGCTAATGATTGTTCTCTAATAGAGTGATCATACAATAATGGGTCTTTCTGTCTATACATTTTGTAAACAACCATACAACACACAAAAATCCAACGCCATACGCGAGATCACACATCAAAACAAAATTGTATCATTCTAGATTTCCACTGGAGACGCCTTAAAGTAAAAGGTGAAACACACCTGTAACAAATAAAATACATAGCAGCAAGAAAAAAAAAAAATAGCTTTCATTCGCAAAACTAATATTTCTGTGCTTGCTCCAGATGATGGCCATGCAAACAGACTTACTTTCTGTCAATACATAACATTTATTTCTGTTAAGAGTCAATTGCCACTCCCTGCATAAGGGCTGATCCTCTGCAGGTCTTCCTGAATTTTGCTACAATTTTCTAGCACTGCAACTTCTCTGTATACAACATCACCATCTGCAAAAAGTCTCATAGAAAGTTCAATGTTGTCTGCTATGTCCTTTACATACATTTTGAAAAAAAGGACCCGTAACACTCCTACGGGGGTATGCCCAAAGTTATTTTTATGTCTGAAGACTTTTCTCCATTGAAAATAACATACTAGAAACTCTATAATCCAATCACACAACTCGTCTGATATTTCATATGTCCACATTTTGTTCATTAGATGGTAGCATAGAATTGTATCAAATGCCTTACAGAAGTAGAGGAACACTGCTACTACCTGGGTGCCGCTATCTGCTGCCTTCTAGGTCTTGTGGATAAACGGAGTGAGCTGGTTTTCACACGACCATTATTTTCTGATCCCATGTTGTTTCCTACAGATGATATTTCAGGTCTCCAGAAACGTCTTAATATACAAGCCTAACAAGTGTTCCAATGCAGTAAATGAAGTAGGCAAAAAAGGAATACAAACGTCTCAAAAATGAGATCAACAGGAAGTGCAAAATGGCTAAGCAGGGTTGGCTAGAGGACAAACGTAAGGATGTAGACGCTTATCTCACTAGGGGTAAGATAGATACTGCCTACAGGAAAATTAAAGAGACCTTTGGAGAAAAAAGAACGACTTGCATGAATATCAAGAGCTTAGATCAAAACACAATTCTAAGCAAAGAAAGGAAAGCAGAAAGGTGGAAGGAGTATATAGAGGGTCTATACAAGGGTGATGTTCTTGAGGACAATATTACGGAAATGGAAGAGGAGGTAGAAGAAGATGAAATGGGAGATATGACACTGCGTGAAGAGTTTGACAGAGCACTGAAAGACCTGAGTCGAAACAAGGCCGCGGGAGTAGACAACATTCCATTAGAACTACTGATAGCCTTGGGAGAGCTAGCCCTGACAAAACTCTACCATCTGGTGAGCAAGATGTATAAGACAGGCGAAATACCCTCAGGCTTCAAGATGAATATAATAATTCCAATCCCAAAGAAAGCAGGTGTTGACAGATGTGAAAATTACTGAACTATCAGTTTAATAAGCCACAGCTGCAAAATACTAACACGAATTCATTATAGACAAATGGAAAAACTGGTAGAAGCCGACCTCGGGGAAGATCAGTTTGGATTCCGTAGAAATGTTGGAACACGTGAGGCAGCACTGACCCTACGACTTATCTTACAGAATAGATTAAGGAAAGGCAAACCTACATTTCTAGCATTTGTAGACTTAGAGAAAGCTTTTGACAATGTTGAGTGGAATACTCTCTTTCAAATTCTAAAGGTGGCAGGGGTAAAATACAGAGAGCGAAAGGCTATTTACAATTTGTACAGAAACCAGATGGCAGTTATAAGAGTCGAGGGGCATGAAAGGGGAGCAGTGGTCGGGAAGGTAGTGAGACAGGGTTGTAGCTTATCCCCGATGTTATTAAATCTGTATATTGAGCAAGCAGTAAAATCCATGGAGAAGAAATAAAAACTTTGAGGTTCGCCGATGACATTGTAATTCTATCAGAGACAGCAAAGGACTTGGAAGAGCAGTTGAACGGAATGGACAGTGTCTTGAAAGGAGGATATAAGATGAACATCAACAAAAACAAAATGAGGATAATGGAATGTAGTCAAATTAAATTGGGTGATGCTGCGGGAATTAGATTAGGAAATGAGACGCTTAATGTAGTAAACGAGTTTTGCTATTTGGGGAGCAAAATAACTGATGATGGTCGAAGTACTACATTTATACTCCGCAAGCCACCCAACGGTGTGTGGCGGAGGGCACTTTACAGCCACTGTCATCATCTCCCTTTCCTGTTCCAGTCGCATATGGTTCGTGGGAAGAACGACTGTCTGAAAGCCTCTGTGCGCGCTCTAATCTCTCTAATTTTACATTCGTGATCTCCTCGGGAGGTATAAGTAGGGGGAAGCAATATATTCGATACCTCATCCAGAAACGCACCCTCTCGAAACCTGGCGAGCAAGCTACACCGCGATGCAGAGCGCCTCTCTTGCAGAGTCTGCCACTTGAGTTTGTCAAACATATAAAATGTAGGCTGACAATGGCAAGGAAAGCGTTTCTGAAGAAGAGAAATTTGTTAACATTGATTACAGATTTAAGTGTCAGGAAGTTGTTTCTGAAAGTATTTGTATGGAGTGTAGCCATGTATGGAAGTGAAACGTGGACGATCAATAGGTTAGACAAGAAGAGAATAGAAGCTTTCGAAATCTGGTGCTACAGAAGAATGCTGAAGATTAGATGGGTAGATCACATAATTAATGAGGAGGTATTGAATAGAATTGGGGAGAAGAGAAATTTGTGGCACAACTTGACTAGAAGAAGGCATCAAGGGATCACCAATTTAGTATTGGAGGGCAGCGTGGAGGGTAAAAATCATAGAGGGAGACCAAGAGATGAATATACTAAACAGATTCAGAAGGATGTAGGTTGCAGTAGGTGCTGGGAGATGAAGAAGCTTGCACAGGATAGAGTAGCATGGAGAGCTGCATCAAGCCAGTCTCTGGACAACAACAACAACAACAACAACAACAACAAGTGTTCCAATACTCCACAAAAGACCAATGTCAGAGATCTAGGGCTATAGTTTTGTGCCTCTGTTCAAAGACCATTCTTGAAAACTGAAATGCCCTGTGCTTCTTCCAGCCATCCTCCAACCACTCCTCCATAGACCTCCAGTACACTGCTGCTAGAAGAGGGCAAATTCTTTCTCACCTTCTCTATAGAATCATACTAATCAAAAAAGGGGTCCAATATTCAGGAACACACATTTTCAACAAATTGCCAGCAACCATTAAAAACTTGATTTCAGATAAAGCACAGTTTAAACCGAGTTTGAAATACTTTTGATGGGCAACTCCCTATATTCCATATATGACTATCTTAACAGAAACTGTTAAACCAGCTTAAGTAAAAATATCTGTTAGATTTCAGTTTTGACAGCACTTAGTCACAACAGTCAAGATTAGGTATTTTGTGTATGATAAATTTATTAATAGTGCATAACAGTGTGTCATTTTGGCAGTGTGTTGATTCTGTAAATATCAGCTGTTCCAGTTTACCGCATTGTATTAACCTATTTCGACAATCTCCTGACAAATGATCGGGGTAGTAAGTATTGTATTCAAATGTTTTTATGTTATACTTTCTGACTTATTCCACACCCACAAGAATCATCTCATTTTTTGGGTCTATGGAATGAAAACTAATCTTATCTAATCTTCACATCCAGTGGTCTTCCCTCTGTCTAGTGATTTCATTTGCTTTTCTACCCTTTGGTCACTTAATTTCGGTATCAGCAATAGTGTCATTCTACAGTATTATAGTGCAATCTTCCTCTATGAAACAGTTTTGGAAAAAGATTTTAGTATTTTGGCATTTTCTATGTTATCCTCTACTTCAGTACCATTATGGTCATAGAGTCGCTGTGCAGATGGTTTCGAACCATTTATGATTTAACATGAGGCCAAAACTTTTTAGGATTTTCTTTCAAGTTGGTAGACAGAGTTCTACTTTTGAATTCATTCAGCATTTTATGTATGGCCCTCCTTAAGTTAGTTTCAGCTTCATCTAATTTTTATTTGTCTGCGAGGCTGTTGTTATGTTTAAATTTGTAATCAAGCTCTATTTGGTTTTGTAGTGGCTTTCCAACACAGCTGTCAAACCATGGAGGATCTTTCCTGTCCCATACAGCTTTGCTCGCAAATAGCTGTCTAAAGCATACTGTTTAATGCTCTTGAACTTTGCTCACTGATATACAATATTATTAGTACTGGTGCTGAAACACTTATGCTGATCTTTCAAGTAATTTGAAATATGTTTGTTGTTGCCCTTATTAAGCAGAAAGCTCCTCCTACCTTTCTTTGTACTCCTATTCACAGCCATATTCAGCAATGCTCTAACAGCCTACGATCAATGATTCCCTGTCTTACACTAAGTGGAAAATATTGGACCTGTATGTCACCAGCAGATTTAAGACAGAAGGTATGTCCCACTGTACCAGTTATTACGGTTTCTTCCTGGTCCATTCACATATATTGCATGGGGAGAATTACTGTTCAAATGCTTCTCTTTGTGCTGCAATTATTCTAATCTTATCCTCACTATACCTGTGCAAGCGATACATAGTGGTTTCTGGTATATTCCTATAGTCTTCACTTAAAAACAGTTCTTCGAACTTTATTAGCAGACTTTCTCAGGATAATTTACACCTATATTCAAGAGTCTGCCAATTCAGTCTCTTGAGTATCTCTCGGACACTCTCCCACAGATCAAACAAACCTGTGACCATTCATGCTGCCCTTCCCAGTATATGTCCAATATCCCCTGTTAGTGCTATTTGCTTCAGGTGTCACACACTCGTGCAATGTTCTAGGACTGGTCGCACGGGGGATTCGTGTGCAACCTCCTTTGTAGACTGATAGCTCTTCCCCAGTATTCTACCAATAATCCAAAGTCTACCACTTGCTTTACCCATGCCTAAACCTATGAGATCATCCCATTTCACATCCCTACAGAGAGATACAGTCAGGTATTTGTATGAGTTGGCTGATTCCATCAGTGACTCATTGGTATTATTGTCATTTGTCCACCCGGGGTGGACCAAAACTAGCAACTGCTGCCTTGTAGTATGATATTGGCTTATCAAAGGCTAAAGGAAGAAAACCTTGAGTAAAAATTACCTCGTCCTCCTGGTTGGGGGTTGTGCAGTGGGCCAGCTCCTCACTCACATAAAAACATAAAAATGCTAAAATATGCCTCGGAAAAATTGGAACTTTGGACGACGAACTGGCAATGAGAAACGGAAAATTATGTTTGGATGCTGGAATGTGCAAGGTATTTCCACTAAAATAAATTTACTCCCTGCAGAACTTGACGTGTTCAACATGGATGTTGTCGTACTCTCTGAAACAAAGAAGAACGGCCAAGGAGAAGAAGAACTGGATAATTATGTACATATCAGGAGTGGGGTATCAAAAGCAGTAAGAGCCAAAGCAGGAGTCTCCATTATGATAAAGAAATCATGGAAAGAAAGAATCACAAATTGGACATTCATCAATCAACGTATTATAACTGTTGAAATGATATTATTTGCTAGGGAAGTTGTTATTATTGACGACACAAAAGATAAGGAGAAAGATACATTTTGGGACACCCTCAGGGAGACTATTGAAAAAATCCCAAGAAGAAAGGAACTGATTATCATGGGAGATCTGAATGGAAGGGTAGGAATTAGAGAATCTTGTAGAATAGTAGGAAAACATGGAGAGGACGAATATAATGACAATGGGGAACGATTGATTGCAATTTGTGAACAATTTGATCTAAAAATTACCAACACATTTTTCAAACATAAGGACATTCATAAATATACTTGGCAACAGCACACAAAATAACTTCGTTCTATAATAGATTATATTATCAGTAGGCAAACAAGTAGTTTCAAAGCAGTAGACGTCAGATCTTATAGAGGAACGCAGTGTGGATCAGACCACTATCTAGTTAAAATGAAGTCTTTCTGGCCTTGGAAGAATGCAAGGAGTGATACAAGTAACATAAATAAAACGAACCAGACTGAGAAAGATGAAAATTTACCTTTTAATATTGACAGCCTACAAGACGAAAGTATCAGAACACTCTTTGCGGCCAGGATGGAAAGGAAACTGGTTGAATCATTTGAAGGAAGTACAGAGGAAATATATGACTATATAAAAGCTCATGTGAAAATCATAGCAACAGAGGTGTTGGGTAAAAAAGATAGCAACCACAACCGTGCAGCAGAGTGGTGGTCAGAGGAACTGGAGGTCCTCGTTAGAGAAAAACGAAATGCGTTCCTTCAGTGGTTGAATGATAAATCAGAAAAAACAAGGTCAATATACAAGGAAAAGAAGAATGAAGTGATGAAAAAAATAAGGATGGCAAAAATGAAGCATGGGAAAGAACATGTGCCAAAGTGAATAGCAAATTAGGATTTGGGAGAGCAAAAGAAGCATGGTCAGTATTGAAAGGGCTTCGACAGGACACAAAAAGCAAAACTAATCTCCAACTGATAACACAAAAGGAATGGGAAGAGTATTTCCAAAAATTATTAAATGAGGACAGAGAAGAATATCTAGAAGAAGGAACAGGGGAAGATAAAGGACATGAAGATGATGAGATCCAGATTTTAGAAAGTGAAGTACTTCAGGCGGTGAGAACACAAAAGAATGGTAAATCACCGGGACCAGGCAATATCAATCTGGAGTGTCTGAAATATGGTGGTGACAAAATTGTGAAACTGATAACACACCTCTTCAACAAAATGATACATGGAGATTCAATACCCAACGAGATGAAGCTAGGTTACATTAATACAATATTTAAGAAAGGGGATCGCAAAATTTGTTCAAACTATCGAGGAATTTGTGTTACAAATACATTAATGAGAATTTTTGCGAAAGTAATTAAAAACAAACTGGAAAAAAATTTTAGAACCCACGAAGAACAATGTGGATTCACGGCTGGGAGATCATGTGTAGGCCATATTTTCACATTACGACAGATTTTGTGAGAAACATAGGGAAAAATCAAAAAGTATAGGATTAATTTTCATAGATCTAGAAAAAGTGTATGATACTGTTCCAAGAAAATTACTTTGGAGAGCACTACATATAGCAAACATAAACCTTTCCTTGATTAAAATAATACAACAGATGTATAAATATAACATTTGCCAAATGAAAGTTGGTAATAAACTTTCACAGAAATTTAGAACAAGCAAAGACCTTTTACAGGGCTGTCCCACGTCACCATCATTATTTAAAATCTATATAGATATTAGCCTTAGAACATGGTCTCGTAAATGTAATAGTATGGGATTAGAAATAAGAGATGGAGTTTACCTACATCATTTATTACTTGCTGATGATCAAGTAGTCATAGCACAAGATGGGGAGGATGCTAACTACATGTGCAATCAACTAGCAGTAGCATACAAAACTTGGAGTTTGAAGATTAATTACCAAAAAACAGAATACTTGACTAATGATTCAGATGAGCTATTCATTGAAGGAAAGAAAATCAAAAAGATAAACACATTCTGTTATTTCGGATCCATTTTAGAAATCCAGGGAAAATCAGAGTCAGAAATCAATAAAAGAATTATTAGCGGACGGAATGTCACTGGGTTGCTTAACTCAGTCTTATGGAGCAGGAATGTAATGAGCAGAACTAAAAAATTAATATACAAATCCATATTAGAGAGTGTTGTTCTGTATGTAATGGAGAACTGGTCAATTAACCTGAAGCACATTAAAAAATTACAAGTTCTAGAGATGGACTTCTGGGGAAGATTCGCAAGAATCTCCAGGAAAGAAAAGATAAGGAACACTGACATAATAAGGAGAATGGAAATAAAAGAAAGAATATATGACATAATGGATAGGAAGAAATTACAGTGGGTCGGGCATGTACGACGAATGGAGGAAGCCACAATACCAAAATTGATACCGGAGTGGGAACCGGAGGGGAGAAGAAGAAGATGACGACCTGTGACCACCTGGCTCCAAAATGTACAGCACACAATGAGGAGAATGGGCGCAGAGGAAGAGGACACGCAAGATCGAAACACCTGGAGAAATATTTTGAGAGTATAGTTTAAGAACGTTTATTGTTTGTATTGTAATTTCCAAGTAAATTATTATGTTGGAGATAAGCCTCTGTAATGAG
The DNA here is from genome assembly GCF_023864275.1 of Schistocerca cancellata. Classification (NCBI taxonomy): domain Eukaryota; kingdom Metazoa; phylum Arthropoda; class Insecta; order Orthoptera; family Acrididae; genus Schistocerca; species Schistocerca cancellata. Next base: position 596,244,327 of record NC_064631.1, on the reverse strand, counting down.
GAAAAGCTCACAATAATAATAATAAATTTAAGTTGGTTCACTACATCAAAGACATAAACTTCTAATTTACTTATGTTAACAGCTATTCTCAAGTCAAATTCTGAAATATTTACTTCCATCTTCTCTGGTGAAGGAATTTCGGAAAACTACGTTCAGTTAACTCCTCTTCAGGGGCACTGTCATTCATAACATTACCGCAGCTATCACGCAACTATACATACTACTAAAATCGATGGATTTTCTGCCCGATTTCATAACAGTTTCACTGTGGAAACAAGTGAACACATATCTCACACAGTTCTGCACTAAATTTCAAGTTTCTGTAAGATATTGCCAATCTCAAATGAGATTTTGCATTCCTTTACACCTGGCATGCTTTTTTATTGCTTTTTCAAAAGTGGTCTGTCTTGTTTTGCGTACCAAGGGGGACCTGCTCTGTCTCTTATTAATTCATTTGATATAAATCTCTGAATTGTCATCAATACTGAATTTGAGTCACATCTGGTCTATGCGTCTGTAATTAGTTTGGAAGGAATGTTCACTGAATCTCAGGAAAGTGTCAATTTTTATCTGCTTTTTATATAGATATGTTTTTCATTTATGTCTGGTGGGAGAGGACGATGGAACATGTATCTAACAACCTTTTGCACTTCCCTCCCTCAAAGTATCAATGCAGTCAGATTTTACTAAAACAAACTGAGAACTCGCCTTCCGCACCTACTTCTCATTCCACAAACATGGCACATTTCCACACTCACATGTATCTTTGGGAAAGGAACTTAACATTCTTCCATCCAGATTTCTGAAGGTCACCTGCAGCCCAGGAGTCTGTATTATGCAATGATGTTAAAAGAGTTCCTCTTTGTTTTTTATTATTTCATTAGTACCTCAATTTTTTATTATTTCACTTAACGAGAGCAAAAGTTTGTACAAGATGAGCTTGTTTCTTTCTTTCAAGAAATATTACCGCAGATGTCTCAAAGTTGCTGAAAACTCATAGATGCACTGTTGATAGCTGCTCTATGGATTGAAACAAATGACTATATCTCTGTAAGTATTAATTTGGAGAAAGTAAAACTTTACCAATGTTCACTGGGAAAATTTGAAAATGCTCACACAAAACTTTAGCAAAAATCATGAAGATCATACGGGAACATTTCCTAAATTAGATCACTTGGCATGGAATGCCCTATATCAGTAAAAACAATTACGTTAACAACAGATTAAAGTTCTACGTCACCACATGAGAATCAACTGCAGTATTTAAAATACAATTTTTTTATACAATATAACTAATTGCCCCAGAGGAGCTTAACCACTTCAGTTTGCTATCTGTTATGTGTCTCATGTCATACACTACAGCATTTATTATGGGCAATGTTCATCGATTTTAAATTTAATGACAGCCTCACTTCTTTGGTAACATGTCAATTACCAGGAGAACCCGAATGCCTGTGTTCTCTTTCAAAACTGGCAGAATTGAGAGCGCAAATATATGAGTTTTCAAAAGTAGCCAAAATGGTTCTGTGGTGGTCTCACACTGTTGGTAGCATCACATGGGACACTTATGAAAGTCACAGATTAACCCATCAGTACACGCAGGTTGTCTGTCACACCAAGGAGAATATTTTCACATTAATGCAATGTCTGAAAGTTGTTTCCAAGAAGCTATCTTCTCAGTACCTTTAAGTGAGTGTAATATGAGTCGTTTGGTATGGTGTATCTGGCATTTCAACAATAGTACTTCCAGTTAGCTCACAACAAAAAGGTCTAAGGTCTCACAGGCCAGCCGCATGCACTGGTGTCAGTTTATTGTTAGCTCCGCTAAGGTTATTCACAAGGGGGCATAGTTGCGGTATCTGCTTAGTTTAGTGGTAGAACAGATTTTTTTGTGCTTTGTACCTTATTTTAGTGTGTTGTAAGTTTTGTAACTGCATCGTGGCTTATTCTTACAAGGCACAAGAGGAGAGAATTAGGAACTCGTTTGAAGAAGTAATGGCTGAAAGTGATGCTGGTGATTCTGAAGATGGAGAAATCAACTTTGAAGAAATCCAGGACCCAGAGCAGAAAAGTGATTCCGACAGCAAACAAAGAACGTCGAGTGATGAATCAGAAAACAGTGATTGTGGTGCTGACAGTGATGTGTTTGTCGGTAAAGACGGAACAGTATGGAACTTACGTGCTCCGCCAAAGAACTCCCGCACAAGTTGTCATAGCATCATAACTCATTTACCAGTTGTGAAAGGTGCTGCGAAAAGTGCTACAAATCCTCTACAGTGCTGGGAACTGTTTTTGCTGGAAACATTATACACATACTTGTTAACTGCACTAATAGGTACATTCAAAGTATCCAGAGAAACTTTTCAAGGGAAAGAGATGCACAACAAACTAAGAAAGCTGAAATAAAGGCCTTATTGGGATTATTGTACTATGTTGGTGTAATGCGTGCCCATCGACTAAGTCTACAAGATTTGTGGCGAACAGATGGCACAGGAGTTGAAATATTTCATCTCACAATGGGCATAAACAGATTTTGTTTTCTCCTTCGATGCCTCCGATTCGGTGATAAACAAACGAGAACGGATAGGGAGAAAACAGATAACATGGTGGCGATAAGACAGGTGTTCAGTCTAACTGCTGAAAACTTTCAGAAGGCTTATACCGTTTCTGAATACGTGACAGTTGATGAAAAACTAGAAGCATTCCGTGGAAGATGCAGATTCCGACAGCACACGCCAAATACGCCAAACAAGTGTGGAGTACAGATTTTTGCAGCAATGGATGCCAGAATGTTTTATACATTCAACATGGAGACTTTGCCAACCTACCCTGAATACAGGCCACAACATAACTTGCACCAATTATTTTACAAGTTATGAGCTTGCAAACACATTGATTATGAAGAAGACGATCATCGTTGGTACCCTGAGGAAGAACAAGAGACAAGTTCCAAGGGGATTTATTAACACTAAAAACCGACAAGAAAAGTCATCTGTGTTTGGGTTTCAGAGAAATTGCACCTCAGTCTCTTAAGTGTTGAAACGAAATAGAGTGGTATTACTACTGTCAATGATGCACCACAATGGACATATTGATGAAAATACAGGGAATGATAAAAAAAAAAACAAAAAAAAGAAAACAGAAATTATCACTTTCTATAACCTTAGCTACTAAAGGTGGAGTTGACATTGTAGACAGAATGAGTGCAACATATAATGCAGCTAGAAACACAAGAAGATGGCCAATGGTTGTTTTTTATAGCATCATGAACACAGCTGTGATAAATACTGCTATTATTTTCAATTCAAATCAGAAAGAACAACTGAGAAGAAGAGAGTTTTTGAGGCAGCTTTCTTTTGCGCTTCTGCATGATCATCTTCAGCAAAGAGTAATGTCAAAAATATTGCCAAGGAAGATAACAGAGAGAATTGGAGAGCTTTGCTGTGTGAAAACTTCTGAAGTGGAATCAACTGTGATTTCATGGGGACGGTGTGCGGACTGCAGAAGCAAAAACAGAAAAACAAGATATATTTGTAAGAAATGCAAGAAATACACTTGCCTTGAACATTCTGTTAATGTGTGCCAAGACTGTATCAACAAAAATCTGATTGAATACATGCTTTATTTTGATAACAGCTAAATTTTATGTATCTCCATTTGTGTAAATATTTTGAGCAAAATATTAATTTTTCCCTTAAATATATATACTAAACTGATTTTTAATGACATTACTTCATTTAATAACGCTTCCTTCCATAATATACATCTAAATGCAAATTCAGAAAGATAGAAACTGCAAGGGTCTGTGAGACCAGCTGCATGTACTGCTGTCCTGTTTCCAGGTGTATGCACCGGTGGGATAAGGGTAAAATTATTTATCTCCATGGATGACAGTGTGAATGTCCACAATAAAGTGATATTTTATTCATGTATCAACAACCAATGACAGACATATGGAATATACTGTTGCTTCAAATTTAAAATCTACTTAGAATGTTGTCAGCTTAATGTATGCAGATAATAAGTCATGTCTTCAGATTAGTCTGAAGTTCAGGGCACCACTGTTTGAAGGTCTGGATGGATTGTTAACAACATACAACACAAGGAATACAGTTTACTTTAAGTGCGGCATATATTTGTTGTTGGAGGAGGGGAGTCGGGTCTATAAGGCATATGGTGTCACCAAGTCGCTTATGATTTCTACAATGATTGAAGAATATTGAAATGGCTCAACATATTCAAAATCGTAAACATGTTTGATCTAGACATAAAAAAAATGAAACTGTCGCGTTCTTTCAGAACAATCATCCCAGAATTTGCCTCACGGGTCCGAGATAAAAGCAAGCTAGATCTGCATAAAAATATGAGTTAATCGTACATTAATACATATTATGATTTGATGTAGTTATAACTATTATAGTCAGAAAACGGAACAGCACAGGAATTACTTACAAATCATACTGGTATAGATAAATTGCCAGAAGCTGGGAGTAAACCTGAGCTGCTGGAACGCCGCCCGGGGCCTAAAAAATTACACAAATATCGTCAAATACGATACCAACAAAAGTCTCACAAATGTTTTTGAAACGATGGCATTTGTTCCAAACAAAAACGAAATCATTTATAAGATATTCAGCGAAATGGGCAGTGTAACAATGTCTTCCACTTTCTGCAGCGTTTGCAACGATGTTTAGTTCCTAGGACTTAATAGCGACAAACTGTCAAAACTGTGTTTTATCACAATATAACGCTTTAGTAATACTCAAAAATGAGGTATAGATATTCCACTAACATCAAGTTCTTGTTTCTCTAGGTTTTCTGCAAGTTTCTTGATATTCTCCTCGTCGGTCACCATAATTACGACTTTCAGAATACAATACAACACCAATACCACTTTGCAACCTCGACAACAAAGCCTTTAGCCTAGCCTACAAGCCGACAGAATCCAAAGTGTCTTGTTGATCAGCACGAGCCAAAGAAGTTATTACAAACGTTGAAACGGTGATCGTTATAAAATCTTTGGAAATACACAGCAATTGCTTTCGAAACAGAACCACACATAAGCTTTGGACAATTGGCTTTGTTGACACACTGAAAGGCGGTAGATGAAAATTGTTTATTGGTGTGAGAAGCATGATGTGTTTTTGTGATTGAAGGTAGGAATATGTGGTGTATTCTGTGTTAGATAGCATTTTTTTGATAAAATAGTGGCAAATGCTCAGTTTGCAGGTCATTTAACTTTGTTTCATGATTTCTCTCTGGAACTGTGCCCGTTTTCTTGCGCATTTCATATAATATGTGACGTGCTGAATGTTGGAGTTGGTACAATATTCACTTCATCTTTCAACGTGCATAATGCCATCGTCATTAATATGCAGTTTATTTTATGCAAATTTACTGTTTTTAGGCTTTTTTATTTATATATTTGATAGTAAGAACTTGAATCCGAAGTGTTTTTGTTGTCTATCTGTTGTTGATAATATTTCAGTTTTAATAAATGTAATTCAGTGTATTTGCCCTCTTCCACTATGTAGTTTTAATCTTATTGCAGCTAAATGCAGTTGCTGTCAGCTATGTAACTACAAGTTTCATTATAACTATTTTGTAGCAGCATAAGGCAGTGTACATGTGAAGTTTGCTTTAAATGTGAACGGTGCCATTTGTCCTTAGCATGTAGGGAGACCAGGGTGAACTGAATTTACTCCCTTTATTTGCATTTGTGAAACACAGCTTGACTCAGAGGTGGAAGGAACATAGAGTGTGTCTTTGCCATACCACAGGCACTGACTTCCCAAAGAAAACCGTGTATGTAGATTGCAAATTATAGAAATAATTGTTTAGTTCAATTTATAGGGATTGGCTGATTGGTGAAGTGAACCGTTCGCTCTAATTGGCTTACAAAACCTTGAAAGATCTACTGAGAAGCATGAAAACTTCTTTCTTTGAGACAATAGAATGTAATGTGGCTCTTTTACCTGTGAGTTAATGATGTTTCTCATTTGTAACATGAGTATCGTAAGTTAAAAGTTATTGCTAATCATTTGTAATGGCCGGAAACTTTTCATAACTATCTTTGTAATGGATTCAGAATTTCTTCTTTCTACAGTTGACATGGCCCTCCCGGCCCCAAATATTCTGTTTCTCCCAAAATCCTCTGACCACCTCCTAGTCATTTTCTCCTACCTCTTGCCTGCATATGTACTTCTACTGCTAGAGATATGTCTGACCTAGTCCAGTCTTCCTTGCTGTCACAAACATTATGCAGATAGACTGTTTCAAGACTGAAGTATGTTATGAATTGCAGTTCAGGGACAAAGGTAACATTGAAAAAGTTCGCATTAGCCTACTATCCCATGTTGCTTTGTGATGAAGAATTCTAACATGTATGGGATCTTTATGGAGTGCATTGGACACTGTGAATCAAAGCTATTTTGTTAACCCCAAGTAGCTGCAGAAATCTTTTTGCCAAGTGAAAGTATAAATACCTTGTGTGTGTCCATCTGGCTTGTAGACTGTGTGGAGGATTTCTCAGTATCTGGAAATGTTCCTCAGTCAGTGTTTATTGTTCTGTACAGAACTCTTGTATGAGCTACCAATAATGTTGACATGCAACCAGTCACTTACAGTTCATTGGAAACTGTCCTGATCATTCAGAATAATCATTTAAGTTATAAAGCAAGTTTTGTAAAATTGCAAAAATTATTTATTTTAATGTTAGCATGTGAGGTCATGCAGTATTTAGGCACTGCCATCTGAATTTTGGTTTCCAGTGCTTTCATTAAATAGATTGTGGCGAATGCTGTGATCATTCATGTATAAAGGACATCATCCTTCCCTGTCCTCAACTTGGATGGACTTGTGCTCCATCACGTTTGGAATGTAGGTTTCGGCGCCAGACTGATCCTTAGTGTGTCACATAGCCTCAGTAAAGTCGGAAGTTGACAGTTTGTTTGTGGGTTGGCAGAATCTTCACTATGAGGACGTACTAATCTGTAACATAGCCCCAGATCTAGGTTAGGGTAGAAGATGGCAGATGGTTTCTGAATTGGTGAACCTAATGAATTTCATGTTATGGAAACAGCTGTAATTCATATTATGGTATGTATGTTACTCATCTTGTATTTCAGTGAGTAGTTTATGTCCACCAGTTTGATTATGATGTTCAAAGACAGTGGATGATATAAAAAAACTTCAATTAACACAAAAAATAGATGTTATAAATTTTACAAATTATAGCGACAAAAATATTTGAAGTGCTATGTGAAAAAGTGGTCATCTGCCTTAGCGGTCTGTGTGAGCAACCATCTTTTTGCAAAGCAGTTACTTGACAGGCTAAAACGTAGACACACAATTGACAGGAATACAGGAGTGTCCGATTCCACCCGTCTGCTTTGACCCATGAATACACCAGTATGGCGGAAACGACCATTCTCAACGTTTCCAGTATGGCGCCTACGACGTCATTACATAAATGACAACAAACACGAAAATACATATAAAACCAACACACACATATCTCTCCAAAAATATAATCAAACTAACAGAACCAACACGGGAAATTGGGGCTTTTTGGGTGGGGACAAACTAAATATAAATACATATTGCGATCACAAACCAAACAAAACGGCAACATAAAAACACCACAAAATTCCCATGTTCTGCTACACTTAAAATATTGACAGGAATCAATCACTTCCCTTCACCTACATAGCTCAACCCCAATTGTCGATGCCACAAAATAAATACCAACTACTCCAAAAATTATAATCACACCGCAACTATTGATGCCACAAAACCAACATCTAAAATAACAAAAATTGGAATCGGACACTTCCCTTGACCTACATAGGTCAACAGCAACTCACGATACAAAAACACACACAGCTACAACACACTGGAATCAGACACTTCCCTTGACCTATATAGTCAACAACAGCTCATGATACCAAAACACACATAACTACGATGACGAATTGCAGTCGGTCACTTCCCAAGACCTATGCAGCTCGAATACAACTGATGATGATAAAAAAATTGAAATAGAGTACTTCCCCCTAAGATACATAAATCAACCACAAGTGCCAATACCAAAACATCAACCACCGACATGCAGTAAACAACACATAAAAACCCCACCGAACATCATTACACACAAACAGTAGCCCCAAAAATACTACTACTAACCATAAAAAAGTTCTGGCACTACACACTAACCCCCATCCCACATATTCTGCTTGAATACGCCGCATTTAACTATCTCCGTCACAAGCCCAAAAAGTTGCAGAAACTTAATGGTGGACAACATCTCGTTCCCCATTTCAGCCCACAGACGCGGACTATTAAACTTAGAAGTCATATGCATACCTAACAAAAGAAGCCCCAAATTGAATTAAACGACTTACCACACAACAAACAGCAAACCAGTAACATCAAACGACACCCCAATAACATAAACACAACGGAAACATAATTCTTCATCATCATCATCATCATCATCATCATTTAAGACTGATTATGCCTTTCAGCATTCAGTCTGGAGCATAGCCCCCCCTTATACAGTTCCTCCATGATCCCCTATTCAGCGCTAACATTGGTGCCTCTTCTGATGTTAAACCTATTACTTCAAAATCATTCTTAACCGAATCCAGGTACCTTCTCCTCGGTCTACCCCTACTCCTCCTATCCTCTACTGCTGAATCCATGAGTCTCTTGAGTAACCTTGCTTCTCCCATGCGAGTAACATGACCCCACCATCTAAGCCTGTTCGCCCTGACTGCTACATCTATAGAGTTCATTCCCAGTTTTTCTTTGATTTCCTCATTGTGGACACCCTCCTGCCATTGTTCCCATCTACTAGTACCTGCAATCATCCTAGCTACTTTTCATATCCGTAACCTCAACCTTGTTGATAAGGTAACCTGAATCCACCCAGCTTTCGCTCCCATACAACAAAGTTGGCCGAAAGATTGAACGGAGTACAGATAACTTAGTCTTGGTACTGACTTCCTTCTTGCAGAAGAGAGTAGATCGTAGCTGAGCGCTCACTGCATTAGCTTTGCTACACCTTGCTTCCAGTTCTTTCACTATGTTGCCATCCTGTGAGAATATGCATCCTAAGTACTTGAAACCGTCCACCTGTTCTAACTTTGTTCCTCCTATTTGGCACTCAATCCGTTTATATTTCTTTCCCACTGACATTACTTTCGTTTTGGAGATGCTAATCTTCATACCATAGTCCTTACATTTCTGATCTAGCTCTGAAATATTACTTTGTAAACTTTCAATCGAATCTCCCATCACAACTAAGTCATCCGCATATGCAAGACTGCTTATTTTGTGTTCACATATCTTAATCTCACTCAGCCAGTCTATTGTTTTCAACATATGATCCATAAATAATATGAACAACAGTGGAGACAGGTTGCAGCCTTGCCTTACCCCTGAAACTACTCTGAACCATGAACTCAATTTACCGTCAACTCTAACTGCTGCCTGACTATCCATGTAAAGACCTTTAATTGCTTGCAAAAGTTTGCCTCCTATTCCATAATCTTGTAGAACAGACAATAACTTCCTCCTAGGAACCCGGTCATATGCCTTTTCTAGATCTATAAAGCATAGATACAATTCCCTGTTCCACTCATAACACTTCTCCATTATTTGCCGTAAGCTAAGGATCTGGTCCTCTAAGAGGCCTAAACCCACACTGATTTTCATCCAATTGGTCCTCAACTAATACTCGCACTTTCCTTTCAACAATACCTGAGAAGATTTTACCCACAACGCTGATTAAAGAGATACCTCTGTAGTTGTTACAATCTTTTCTGTTTCCATGTTTAAAGACTGGTGTGATTACTGCTTTTGTCCAGTCTGATGGAACCTGTCCCGACTCCCAGGCCATTTCAATTATCCTGTGTAGCCATTTAAGACCTGACATTCCACTGTATTTGATGAGTTCCGACTTAATTTCATCCACCCCAGCCGCTTTATTGCACTGCAATCTATTGACCATTTTTTCCACTTCCTCAAATGTGATCCTATTTCCATCATCATTCCTATCCCATTCTACCTCGAAATCTGAAACATTATTGATCGCATTTTCACCTACATTGAGCAACTCTTCAAAATATTCCCTCCATCTGCCCAAGGCATCCACAGGATTCACCAGCAGTTTTCCTGACCTGTCCAAAATACTTGTCATTTCCTTCTTGCCTCCCTTTCGAAGACTGCTAATTACACCCCAGAATGGTTTTCCAGCAGCTTGACCCATAGTCTCCAACCTGTTTCCAAAGTCTTCCCACGATTTCTTCTTGGATGCTGCAATTATCTGTTTGGCTTTGTTTCTTTCTTCAACATAACTTTCTCTGTCTACCTGGGTTCTGGTATGTAGCCATTTTTGATACGCCTTCTTTTTCCTTTTACAGGCTGCCTTGACTGTATCATTCCACCAAGCTGTTTGCTTCATCCTACTTTTACACACTACTGTTCCAAGACATTCTTTAGCCACTTTAGCCCTGTACCATGTCCATTCCTTTTCCAATGACTGTAATTGACTACATTCAACTAACTGGTACCTTTCTGAGATGGCTGTTATGTACTTGTGCCTGATTTCCTTATCCTGAAGTTTCTCCACTCTTATCCTCCTACATATGGGCCTGACCTCCTGCACTTTCGGCCTCACAATCCCAATTTCACTGCAGATTAAATAATGATCAGTGTCATCAAAGAATCCCCTGAATACACGTGTGTCCGTCACAGCCTTCCTGAATTCCTGATCTGTTATTATATAGTCAATGACAGATCTGGTTCCCCTGCCTTCCCAAGTATACCGGTGAATGTTCTTATGTTTAAAAAAGGAGTTTGTGATTACTAAGCCCATACTGGCACAGAAATCCAAGAGTTGTTTCCCGTTGCTGTTGGCCTCCATATCCTCTCCAAATTTACCCATAATCTTTTCATACCCTTCTGTTCGATTTCCAATCCTGGCGTTAAAATCACCCATGAGCAGAACACTGTCCTTGTCCTTTACTCTAACAACTACATCACTGAGTGCCTCATAAAAACTATCCATCTTATCTTGATCTGTCCCTTCACAATGCGAATATACTGACACAATCCTAATTTTCTTGCTAGACACTGTCAAATCTATCCACATCAGTCGTTCGTTTAGATACCTTATTGCAACTACGCTGGGTTCCATTTCTTTCCTGATGTAAAGCCCTACATCCCATTGTGCTATTCCTGCTTTGACTCCTGACAGGTAGACCTTGTATTCTCCCACTTCCTCTTCTTTCTCACCGCTTACCCGAAAGTCACTAACAGCTAAAAGTCCAGCCCCATCTTACTTGCAGCCTCTGCCAGCTCTACCTTCTTTCCAGAGTAGCCCCCATTGATATTAATAGCTCCCCATCTCATTACCATTTGTTTGCCAAGTCGTATCTTAGGAGTCCCTGGTTTGTCAGTTAGAGGTGGGACTCCGTCACCTCCAAAGGTCCGAGGCATTTTGTTCTGATTGTTGCCAGCATCATATTTAAAGTACCAGGGAAGCAGGTTGCTAGCCTTACTTGCCCCGAGTCCCATTGGGTTTTACCCCTAACGGCTGAGGGACTAACCGGTGGATTTGGTAGTCTTTGCCGTATGAGCACAAAGGTGACCACGACTCAGAAAAGTCCAAGATGCCCAGCCTTATTCCAAAGTAACTGGTATCCCGACTGTCGGGACCACTTACTTGGCCACTCATACGTTGCCCGTGGTTCATGAACTAGGACATGACTACAGGAACCCACACCATGAACCACAAACATAATTCTCAACTCACTGAAAACTAATTTCCGTTCTTCAGTCACGACCTAGAAATGCACAGTTCAAGCACCGACACCCAGATGAACCCAATACACCACTGGAGGACACCACCAACTGCAACAAGATGACATCTACAAAGACAACACACTCATAAACTAAACTCCGCGCCGCCGTGATCTCACAAAACACAACACCCTTACGTCACGTGTCAAAGCCGATGGGCAGGATCGGATGCCTCCGTTGACCCCAATCGACTGCAGTTTTGAAAGCTTTTTTTTCCCCCTTTTTTGTTCCGTTATTTAATGACTTTGCTTTGGTACAGTGTCTTGATATTTATTAGATACTTATGAAGATTCAACATGAACTGGCACTTCAGAGCAGCAAAATTAGTTTTTCATCAGCTGCTTTTCCCAAAGTGTCTTTCAAACATGGTACTGAACAGATATACTCAGCAGAGTGCACACTAGAGAACAATGTACTCACATTCTCTTGCAGATGCATGGCTTTATGGTTTCTGTAATCAGTTCAAGGTAATAGGAGAATACAAGGAAATGATTAAGTGGTACAACAGCAGAGTGAATAGTTAGTGACCTATAGGGATCTTGAATTGTATTTCTGTAGTGCTGATGAGAATGGCAGCAACGTAGGCTGACGAGTGGAAGTGCCTAGGGCTTGTGGAGGCTTATACATGTTTTAGTAGAGTACACTGTTTATTAAAAACTCTTACATTAAATCCAAATTTCAAAAACAGTTACAAACAAAAATAGTTTATTAAAATGAGTGCAGTCTTCATAAAACCATTAATTTAGACTCTTATTAATGATTAAAAACACAATAATATTTATTTAATAGTCCATCGTGGACCAGCTTTCATTTTTCTAAGTCATCATCAACTTAATACTAACAGACAGTTCACACATCAGTGAGAGTTCATAGCTGCACAAAGATTATTTTTCAAAGATATATGACAGTTTATGACAGTATGTCAATACAAAAAACACAGCCATAACTAATTTCACAAAGAATCTCAGAACAAATAAAACTTATGCTATTGTATACTTGAAGATTGAAAGCATTGAAGTGTACACTGAAGAGCCAAAGAAAATGGTACACCTGTCTAATATCGTGTAGGGCCCCCTTGAGCATGCAGAAGTGCCGCAACACCACGTGGCATGGACTTGGGTATGTCTGAAATAGTGCTGGACGGAATTGACACCATGATTCCTGCATTGCTGTCCACAAATCCATAAGAGTATGAGGGGGTGGAGATTTCTTCCGAACAGCACGTTACAAGGCATCCCAGATATACTCAATAATGTTCATGTCTGGGGAGTTTGGTTGCCAGCAGAAGTGTTTAAACTCAGAAGAGAGTTCCTGGAGCAACTCTGAAGCAATTCTGGATGTGTGGGGTGTCATTGTCCTGCTGAATTGCCCAGGTCCGTCAGAATACACAATGGACATGAATGGATGCAGATGATCAAACAGGATGCTTACGTATGTGTCAGCAATCTGACTCATATCTAGACTTGTCAGGGGTTCCATATGACTCCAACTGCACACGCCCCACATCATTACAGAACCTCCACCAACTTGAATAGTCCCCTGCTGACATGCAGTGTCCATGGATTCGTGAGGTTGCCTCCATACCCTCACACTTCAATCCGTTAGATAGAATTTGAAATGAGACTGGTCCAACCAGGCAACATGTGTCCAGTCATCAACAGTCCAATGTTAGTGTTGACAGGCCCAGCGGAGGTGTAAAGCTTTGTGTCGTGCAGTCATCAAGGTACATGAGTGGGCCTTCAGCTCCAAAAGTCCATATCGATGATTTTTCATTGAATGGTTCGCATGCTGAAACTTGTTGATGGCCCAGCATTGAATTCTGCACCAATTTGCAGAAGGATTCTCTTCAGTCGTCGTTGGTCCCATTCTTGCAGGATGTTTTTCTGGCCACAGTGATGTTGGAGGTTTGATGTTTTACCGGATTCCTGATATTCACGATACACTTTTGAAATGATCATATGGAAAAATCCCCACTTCATCACTACTTCGGAGATGTTGTGTTCCATTGCTCATGTGCTGACAGTAACACCACATTCAAACTCACTTAAATCTTGACGCCTGCGATTGTAGCAGCAGTAACCGATGTAACAACTGCACCAGGCACTTTTTGTCTTATATAGGGGTTGCCGGCTGCAGTGCTGTATTCCACCTGTTTACATATATCTGTATTTGAATACACATGCTATACCAGTTTCTTCAGCGCTTCAGTGTATATAACCAAAAATGTACATGTGAGTAATGGCAGAGTCTACTATTTTATGTTTAGAAAAATATTATCTCGCTGCTGCTACTTTAGTGAGGGTGAAAAATGAAATGGTGGTTTGGTCATTAAGGACTGGGTCAGGATTCTTTGATTGGTGTTTGTTAATAGCCAGAATCCTGACCTGGTCCTTAGCGACCAAACACAGTTTAATTATTCACCCCTTAATAAGTAGCAGCAGCAAGATAATTTTTCTGTCTCCCAACCCCCTTCCACTCACGTGATTTTTGTCCTGATACAAGCCTAGAAAGGCGCACCCCTTAGGCTACTTGTATGTAAGAGGTTAAAACTGTAACTATCTGATGAGGGTAACTGATCGTTGTGTGTGCATAGTGTTGTGTCTTTTTAATGTTGCTGTGATGATGACGAGAGGCTAAAACCCAATGTCGGCATGCACTGTGGAGAGATTTGGAATTTAATGCAGGACAGTGTCAAGTCTCTTGTGCGTAACGGGAGGGATGTGACGTTAATGTCGTCAGTTGTGCAGTGCATGCTATAATGCAAGGGTTTTATGCAATTGTATCTGAACTGCTCAAATTCAGCAGAAGTTGTGGCCCAGCTGTATTGAGTGAAAGAAAGGTTAAACAATGGTGATGAGACATTAAAAGTGGCCATACAAATGTGTGTAATGAAGAATGCAGTGGCGGCAAGCTGACAAAAACTACAACCCAAAAAAACTAGTCTGATCGATGAATGGCAATTGGTGTCCTGACTGATGAACTGTCTGTTGTTGGATATATGTCTATTTACATTATTTTCTTGGAATACCTTGAATATCATAAATAGTGTTCAAGTTGGGTACTGAAAACACAAACTCACCATTTCCATTGGAAACTTTTTAACCACGTTTGCTGAAGTCCTGACTTTGTACACACACACACACACACACACACACACACACACACACAAAACCATTAAGAGTTCTTTCCTTGGGGAGGAGAGAGGGATAGATTAGGGAAGGCTAAAAGGGAAGGGCAGGTCACTCAGAGACTCTAGGATGAGAGGGGCTCATCAGTTGGTTGTCTCCCCTTGTCTTCACAAGACTGTCTCCAAATGGCCCAATACTTTAAAAATATTTCTTGTGTAATGAAGACTGAGTCGGGACACATGTGATCTTTGACAGTGTTCTGGCATTTTAAATGAAAAGCTTGACCACTCTGTGTTTATTAATCACAGGGAACCTGGTTCAACCCACAATGTCAATGAAGATGTCACATTTCTGTCATGCAAGGGGTGGATATCCTCTAGTAGAAGTTGTATATTTTATTATGTAGATGATACTCTCAATGTTCTGTGTGTATTGATCATTTATAATCTGGCATAACCTGTGTTACTTGTGTAGTGGTCACCTTTCCCTACTGAAGGGATTCGGTATCCTCTAGGCAAATTTACATGATTCCATATCAGTTTCGTTATAACATGGAGTATGGATTATTATCCATTGTGGTTCTGTTCACTATGTTTGATTTAATTTCTAGGTCTGTCACTGAACCTTACTGTGAAACAGGTTTTTAATTGGTTTTATGAACAAGCTGGAGTACAACTTTTGAATTGTCATGCAAAACCCAACTTAATTGCTGTACAAAAAAACCAACAACCAAGTGAAGTAGCTTATGTGATGTGTCTGACCATATGGTATCATATAGATGGCAGATAGCCACTGGGATCACATACTCCTGGTTTGGACGACATTAGCACCAAGTAGGAAATATTTCACGAAGTTCGTGACATCCGTGCTGGTGGCTTACTTTTATGACCTAGCATACATGAGTGGTATGTGGATCAAATATTATAGTCGAATCACACTCTGTTTAAAATCTTATAATACAAACTAAAGCAAGATAAAAAAATATGCTCACCAAGCGACAGCACGGGAACACACACACGCAAAAGGATTTAACTTTCACAAGCTTTTGGAGACCATGGCTCCTTCTTCTGGCAGAAGAGTTGAAGGAGAAGGAAGAGTGGTGAAGCAAAAGGACTGGAGAGGTTTATGGAGAGGGGTACAGTTTAGGAAAGACTGATTATTGGGGAGTGCTCCGGAGCTCTCAAGTTTTTAGATCTCATCCAGTGCAATTCCCAACAATCAGTCTTTCCTTCTCATCCCATCCTTTAAGTCTCCTCTGACCCAGGGTTCCGGGCGACTTTTCTAAAGTGTACCCCTTTCCTAAACCTCTCGAGTCCTTTTCCTTCACCCCTCTTCCCTCCCCTTCAACTCTTCCACCAGAAGATGGTGTCACTGGCTCCAAAAGCACGCTCACGTGTGTGTGTGTGTGTGTGTGTGTGTGTGTGTGTGTGTGTGTGTGTTTTTCCCCTGCTGCCGCTTGGTAAGTAATAATACTTAGAAAGTGTATTTTTCATGCAAATGTACACTTTTTAAATCAAACAATGCCTATTTACATTAACAAACGAGGGAAAATTAGAATGTCAGTGGTGTTTGATGCAGGAGTCTAGTGCGAGTCATTTATGAGATATCGTATTTTGAAAAGTTCCCACACTGACTTGTACAACACCTGTGGCAGCACACACTAAAGAACAGCACAAATGCATACACTAGCTATGTGGTTTCTGACCAGTAATGAGACAATTGACCGTCAAAGGTTGTGTTCAAAATGACCACCTACAGCGGCAATTCACGCTTCTAGTCTGTTGCAGAACGACTGCTGCACATGTGCTAGCATTTTGGCAGAGATGTCCAAGCAGGCTGCAACAATATGTTGTCATATATCATTGTGTTTAAGTGGTGTGGCCTTGTAGACAGCTTTCCTCACAGAAAAAAAGTTTACAGGCATCATATCCGGGAAATGTGTCAGCCAAGGTACATGTCCTCTGTGTCCAATCCAACGACTTGGAAACAGTTGAGTAGATTGTAGGCTGAACAGCCATTGTAATGGTACCACAGGTTCCTCCTAGTCTGCAGAGCAATGTCTTGCAGTATCTGTGGAAGATGATCTGCTAGGAGGCTGTGACACTTGTGTGTGTTCAGTCTTTCTTCTATAAAAACGGGCCTATGAGCTGATGGTCGGCTATCCCACACAATATGTTTACACTGTGTGAATGCTGACATTCCATCTGACGAATCCAACAGGGGTTGTCAACAGATCAGTAGTGCATGTTTCAGCAGTTTACCTGGCCACAGTTGGTAAACGTGGCTTCATCACTAAACATGATACATGTGGAGTATCCTGTCTTAATGTCTGTGTACTGAAGAATTCTTATAATTGTTTCCATGCAGCTCTTGATGGAGAGAGATGTGGATGGGATGGAACCTTTGTCGATGGTGAATATATAGGACACTTGCCTGATGCATGGCACTGCCTCGTGCAATTATGTGGGAGGTAACATGCAGCTCAACTGCAACAACAGCTAGAACATTGATTTCCCCTTCTTCTGCTGTCAATTGTTTCCTTCTGTTATGCTGCCTAGGTGACACATTACAACTTTCACATGACTGGTTATTGAGACTGATAAATAATTGCAGAGACAGCTGGCGTCTATCGGGGTATCTTGCTCCACACACTGTACAAGAGTAGACGCCATTCGCTCCATACACCATTAGCGTGCTGGCTTTTTCAGCATTGGTAAACCATATTGTCCGCTCGCAACCTACGCCTTGGACTGTACACACTAACTGACTAGCAAGTCTTAGTGCACTCAAGCAACACACAAGCATGCCGTAAGCAAACGTAACAACAGCATACCTAGCAGCTATGCTGGTTGAATGGCATAAATGACTGTAGGTGTGGAAACTTTGCAAAATATTATATCCCTGAAACGACTCGCACTTGAATCCTGCAACAATCACCACTGATATTCTAATTTATCATTCTTTTAATTTGTTAATGTCAATAGGCATTGTTCAGTCTAAAACATATTCCACAATATTTGTGGTGCAAGTTTCAGGTGATTCACCCTTTGTATTGATGAGAGGAATTGATTTGTCATTTATCACTAACTTTGTGACTAAGTACTTCTCTTTGTTTTTGTAATTGCCAACATAAGCTGTGTATAAAAATGCCTGATAGATTAAAACTTTATCATTCAGATGTGGCAGACTAAAACCTGGACCCTTGCATGTAGCATGTTGTAATTTCACTGACTGAAAGTCCAAGTGGTACTCACAACATGACGCTTAAGTTGGCCAGTGTGTGTGTGTGTGTGTGTGTGTGTGTGTAAGTAAGAACATTGTCTGCGAAAGGAGAAAGGCTTAGACTGAGTTCCATTTGGTGCACAGTTCAATAATGTTAGGACATTTCATAACTGTGTGTCTGTGTGCACTGCTCTACTGAGGGAGATAATCAGTAAACAAACTGTGTCTGTTGAGAAGACAAAATATAATCTAATTTTGTTTTATATATTGAGAATAGTTCCAGTGAAAATGAATGGAGAGGAGTCTTACAGGTTGTAATGAGTTGACTGGATTGAGTTTGGAAGTAACACCCCACAAACAATGCTAACAAATTTCACAATATCTTGGGATAGCAACTGATTCCTATGCACATATCCTAAAGTATTTTACAGTTCTGCGACATACCATATTCCAAACAGAAGAAGACAAAGCTGTTGCAAAACTCAAAAATACAATTTAAATGGAGCTCAATTAGAAACAGATATATATAAATTGTGCAGAGCCTACAACATCATGTACGGGAGAATTGGAGCTTATTAGAAGTCTCACTTTGTTGTTGTAGTAGTAGTTGTTGTTATGGTATTCAGGCTGAAGACTGTTTGATGCAATTGTCATGCTAGTCTATGCTGTGTGCAAGCCTCTTCATCTCCGAATAGATAGTGCAACTTCCATCCTTCTGAATTGCTTACTGTATCCATCTCTTGGTCTCCCTCTACGAATTTTACCCCCCACACTTCCCTCCAGTACTAAATTGGCGATTCTTTGATGTCTCGGAATGTGTTCTATCAACTGATCCCTTCTTTTTAGTCAAGTTGTGCCGCAATTTTCTTTTCTCCCTACCTCTATTAACTACCTCCTCGTTAGTTACAAGAGCTACCCATCTAATCTTCAGCATTATTCTGTAGCACCACATTTCAAAATCTTATCTTCTCACCTAACCTGTTTGTTGTCCATGTTTCACTTCCTCATGTGGCTGTGCTCCATACCAAAACTGCCAGAAGACACTTTGTAACACTTATATCTGTATTCAGCATTAGCAAATTTCTCTTCTTCAGAAATGCTTTTCTTGCCATTGCCAGTCTATGTTTTATATCCCCTCTACTTTGGCCATCATCAGTTATTTTGCTGCCCAAACAGCAAAACTCATCTACTACTTTAGGTGCCTCCTTCTCCGATTCCCTTAGCATCACCTGATTTGACTGCATTCCGTTATCCTTGTTTTGATTTTGTTGATGGTCATCTTATATCCTACTTTCAAGGCACTGTCCATTCCGTTAAACTGCTCTTCCAAGTCCTTTTGCTGTATCTGACAGAATTACAATGTCATTGGTAAACCTCAAACTTTATTTCTTCTCCCCTCAACTCTTATAACTGTCGTCTGGTTTCTATACAATTTGTAAATGGCCTTTTGCTCCCTCTATTTTACTCCTGCTGCCTTCAGAATTTCAAAGAGAGTGTTCTAGTCAGCACTGTCAAAAGTTTTCTAAGTCTGCAAATGCTATAGGTGTGTCTTTCCCTAAACTATCTGTCAGAGAATTCGTAGGGTCTGTATTGCCTTGCTTGTTCCTACATTTCTCTGGAATCCAAACTGATCTTCCATGAGGTTGGCTTCTAGCAGATTTTTCATTCTTCTGTAAAGAATTTGTGTTAGTATTTTAACCATGACTCATTATACTAATAGGTTGGTAATATTCACACCTGTCAGCACCTGCTTTGTTTGGAACTGCAGTTATTATATTCTTCTTGAAGCCTGAGGTTATTTACCTGTCTCGTATATCTTGCACATTAGATGGAAGAGTTTTGGCATGTCAAGCTCTCCCAAGGCTTTCAGTAGTTCTGACAGACTGTCGTCTACTCCTAGGGCCTTGTTTCGAATTTGGTCTTTCACTGCTCTGTCAACTTCTTCTTGCAGTATTGTATCTCCTATCTCAACTTCATCAGCATCATCTTCCAGTTTTAATATATTGCCTTCATATTCTCCCTTGTATAGACAATCTACATACTCCTCTCACTTCTCAGATTTCCCGCAGGTGGCTCACATCTGTTTCGTGATTATGTGGTTGGCCACCATGGGACACCAGCCCTTGAAGTGCTTACTTTCCTTTCTGTGCTGCAGAGATATCTTTCTCCTATTCTTTTTTTGCTCTCTACCTTTTCATTGGACGGTCTTTGTGGTGCAGACTGCGCTTGGAAATGGTTTGTGTTTTGGACACCCATTTTCTTACCGTTTGGCCTTCTTCAACTTTTCATTATTAGGTATACTGTTGAGTTTAACTTGCTACTTCTTTTCTAAATTTCACAGAAGTGTGGATCGTGCAGTGAAGATCAACCAGTGTGTTATGTTTTCCACCTTTTATGCCTTTCTCTCTTTGTACCCTTTCCTCTTGCAGTGGTACTGTGCTCAAAACCGAACATGGTAGCCATTCTGTTGTGTGAGGGGGTGTCAAATACCTGCATGATGGTAGGCCCCTGACCACCCAGGGATCACACTGTTGGTGACTGAGCTGAAAACTCCCCACACAGTCCAAGAAGTATATGTCTATCATGACTGACACATGAATACTCGAGGCAATGGTTTATTAGCCAGGTAACCATTCCTGTGGTTGAGTGGCACATATGGGAAATGCCTGCTTTCCGAGTGGGTGGTATCGTGGCAAAAGATTCGTGCAAGAAGTGAATTAAACTTTCTTCTGCTGGTAGCAGCGCTGCCCCAGCACTCTCTTCCAAAGCTAAAACATATTACATTGCAGAAAGGTATGACCCCAAAATGTTCCCTTACCTGGCTATGCAATGGGAGGAACATAGAGCTCAGAGGCAAAGTGAGAAATTCTGCCCACAATACTTGGTATGTTACAGAATGGGCAGGGATTACTTTTTGACTACAAAACCATTGTTCATCATTGAACACCTCAAAGACAGGTTTGGGGAAGTGGCAGCGATCACAAAAGAGGAAAGTGGCTCCGTTCTGCTTAAAACGGCCTCCCCTGCTCAGAGACAGGCTCTGCTTGCCTGTGACAAGCTGGGTGGTGTTCTTGTCAGTATAACCCCCCATAAAAGTCTGAATATGGTGCAAGGCTTCATTTTCCACTGAAACCCCCTTTTACAGACTGATTATGAGGTTTTTGCTAAGTTGGAGCGATGAGGCATGTGTTTTGACAGGTGTGTCTAGTGGGGACCAAAAGACAATAGAGTGGATACCGGAGTCTTCATCTTGCCCTTTGGAGATGACTCGTTACCTGAGAAGGGCAAGGTGATGGTGTATCACTGATATGTCAAGCCATATATTCCTCCTCCCATGCAGTGCTATAAATGCACAGAATTTGGACACAGATCTTCACGTTACAATGCCATCACAGTCCTTTTGGCCATCAGTTGAACGTGAATGACCCGATTTTCAAAAGAAAAAAAGAAATTCAAAGAATAGAAGACCCTTGACTGCCTCAAATATCAAGAGGCCAAGAAGAAATACGATTGCCTACATACTGCATGTATGACAATGACATATGCTGCTGCTACGACGACGTCATTCTTTTTAGTGACTGTGCTATCACCCTCTGCGTTTTCTACATCTGGCCCATGGGGTTGCTTGACTACACCCACTTGCCTGGTGTTTGGGGTGTCCTCCTCCTACTGTTTGTCCCACACCGCCTTTGGGAGATATCAGCTTCCTTTCCACTGGGACATTGGTCCCCAACCCTTTGCTGGAGAAGCAACGTCCTCCTATGGCATCCCTTATCAGGAAGGGGACCTTTGGGACACTCCCTTCCCAGGACTACACTACACTGCACTGTAACCAGATACCTGCAACCAGGTGCCAGCCAGTGGCTGAAGGAGCCATAGATTGCAGATTGTAGGACTGCACATTCCTCCTCTGTCCCAGAATCTGGGTTCCGCAAGCCCTCACAGGAGTCTAACAAAGGACATTAAGAAGTCCTCCAAAAAGAGGAGATTCTGGTGGCTCCCATGCTGCCAGACCTTGCATTTTCCAACTCTCTATCTGAAGCAGCATTCCTGGTGGCCTTTGCAGTCCCGGACCCACCCCGCCCCTCCCCACACGCTGGTTCGGAACAAATGTGTATTGATGGTATATCTTCACAATCAGTGGTATCAGGTGGCCCTGAGGCATGACCTGCCTCCATGCTCCATTCATGTACCCACAGGGTATTAATAGCATGAACCTCCTGTGGAACTGTAGCATTTTTTTTGTCACTTGGGTGAGTTATGACATTTTCCTTGCGTTTCCCGTATTTTTTGCAGCAGGTTCTAGACAACTTATTTCCCAGAAATTCAGACCCTTACCCTCTGCAACTGCCAGGGTTATTTTAATAATTACACTGACTGTGAAAGAGTGTCAGATGGTGTTTGCGTGTACATTGTGGACTCTTATCTGCAGCAAGCAAATGCCATTCAGTATGACTTTTGAGGCAGTGGTTGTTCTTGTGAAGACACCTCTGAAATTTACCATTTGTAATGTGTATCTCTCTCCTGACAACAAAGTGTCCCAGAACATGTTGTCTGCACTGTTTTCGCAGCTGACCCATGTCTTTCTAACATTGGGTGACTTTAATGCCCACAACACTGTGTGGGGTGGAACTATGACCACTGGCTGTAGTAAAGCTGTCAAAAACTTGCTTGCAGAGCTCGATTTCTGCCTCTTGAATACAAGTTTTCCCTCATACTTCGGTGTCGTGTATATGTCTTAGTCAGCCATTGACCTTTCCGTTTGCAGCCCAGGTCTTCTCTTGCCCACCCATTGGAGAGTCCATAGTGACTTGTACAATAGTGATCATTTTCCAATCGTGTTGACCCTCCCTCAGCTTCATTCATCTGGGCATCCACCCAGATGAGCTCTCTCCAGAGCTAACTAAGATGCTTTAACCAATGCTCTCACCTTTTGCACCCCGCCACATGGTACGGTTGTCTAGAGCGCAATTGCAGCAACTGTATTGGCAGCTGACTCAGTGATCCCCTCTTCCTTGGGATCTCCCTATTGGAAGACAGATCCTTGGTGGACCCTCAAAATCACGAAGGCCATTAGAGATCACAGGCAGGTTCCGCAATGCCATGAACAACATATGTTTATGCAGCACCTCATTGCCTTCAAATGACTGTGCCCAGGTCTGCCACCTCATAAAATGACAGAAACGAGAATGCTGGAAGCGATATATTGCCACCATCGAATGACGTACTCCTCCTTCGCAGGCTTGGGTGAAGATTTGATGCCTCTATAGACACAAATAGCTGCAGCTGTCCCTGATATCTCTGAATGGTGATGTCTACACTGATCCAGATGCTGTTGCTGAACATCTGCTCGAGGCCCTGCATCTGAGAATTATCGGCTTGCGTTGCGTGTCCTCAAACAGTGGGTAGAATGAGTTGCTATACCATTTACTACACATCACCTGGAACCTTATAATGCTACATTCAGTGAGTGGGAATTCCTCAGTGCTCTAGCCTTTTGCTTTGACACAGCTCCAGGGCAGGCCACACCCACAGCCAAATGGTCAAATGCTTATCAGTAGATTGTCAGCATCACATCCTTGCCATTTTCAGCCATATCTGGAGCGAGGGTGAGTTCCCATCTCAATGGCAAGAAAGTGTGATCTTTCCAGTACTGAAACTGAAACTGGTTAAACACCTCTTGAGATGTACAGCTATTGCCAAATTAGTCTCACTAATGTTCTCTGCAAGTTGCTCAAATGTATGGTGTGCTGATGGCTGTGTTGGTACTTTTTGGCTCCGTTCCAGTGTGGTTTTCAGCTAGACCGTTCTACTGCTGACAGTTTGGTCTGCCTGGAGTCCACTGTCTGGTCAGTTTTCGCCTGGTGTTGACATCTTATTACTGTTTTATTTGACTTGCTTATGACACCACATGGCATCGCCACATCCTTATTATCCTTTTGTGAATGGGGTCTCCGAGGCTGGTTCCCAATTTCCTACCAGGATGTCTTGTCTTACCATACATTCTGGGTTCAAGTTGGTGCTTCCCACAGTACTTGCCATTTACAAGAGAGTGAGGTCCCACAGGGCTCGGAATTGCGTGGTCACCTTTTTCCAGTTGCTATCAGTGGTCTAGCTGCAACTGTGGTGTCTACAGTGTCCTTCTCCCTGTGTGCTGATGACTTTTGCATCTATTATTGCTCCCTAACTGTCGATGTTGCTGGATGCTGAATGCAGAGTGTCATGCAAAAGGGCATTCCTGGGCTCTTACCCATGGCTTCCGGTTTTTCATTACCAAGATATGTGTTGTGCACTTCTGTCTCTGTTGTGCTGTCCGTTCCCAAGCAGAACTCTACCTTGATGACCAGATGCTCAATTTGGTGGAGTCTTATCGTTTTTTGGGATTCATCTTTAATGCCCAGTTGATGCGGCTTCCCAATTTTTGTTAACTTAAGCGAATGTGCTGGTCACACCTTAATACTCTTCACTGCCTCAGTAACACCAGCTGGGGTGCAGACCACTCTAGATTTTTGAGGTTCCACAAGACTCTGATCCTGTTGCGTCTCGATAATGGGAAACTGGCGCATGGCTCTACATTGCCTACAGCATTGCAGGTGCTGGACCCAATAGACCATAGTGAGTTCCGATTTGCAACAGGTTCCTTTTCGACCAGCCTTGTGAACCGCCTACTTGCAGAGGCCAGCATCCCTCCCCTGCAGAAGATGCCAACAACTTCTGCTCAACTATGAAATACACATTTGCTGCTCCTCTGAGCATCTGAACTACTGTGTCCTTTTTCCTATTAGGGAGATCTACCACCCACAACAGAGGCCAAGGTTTGGAGTCACAATCGCAGTTCGCATACAGAGTCTCTGCTCTGAAATCCATCTTTCCCCACCATCACCTTTTGTCAGGGAGAAGTCGCATGTGCCTGCATGGTGTGTACCTCATTCTCGGATATGCCTTAATCTCTTCTTTTCCATGATGTCCCCAATTCATTTCTGGGCTCAGACATGGTGCACAATGATGGTTCTATGGTTGACAGATGAATCAGTTTTGCCTAGACACGCGCAAGATGCAGTGAACTGTGTGTCCTTTCTGAATGGGTGCAATGTATTCTCTGCAGAATTGGTGGCCATTGCTCAAGCCCTCAGCCACCTTCGTCATTGCATTGGCGAGTCATCCTTATTTAGCAATGTCTCCTTGAATAGTTTTCAGGCTGTCAACCAGTACTACCCTGAACACTATCCATGATCTTTTGTATGGCCTCCAATGTGCTGGTGGTCAGTCGTCTTTGTGTGTATTCCTCATGATGTTGGGATCCCATGGAACATGCTGACTGGTTGGCCAAGTTGGCTTCCAGGATGCTGATGTTAGAAATGGAGGTACCGGATCCGGGCATTCGGTCAGCTCATATGCCCACAATTGTTGGACGCACAGAATGCAGATTGGTGTGCCCTGGTTTCTTTGAATAAACTGCAAAGTATAAAGAAGAACATCACCATGTGGCAGTCTTCCGTTTTTGCTTCTTACAGGGAATCTGCTGTCCTCTGTAAGCTTTGCATTGGCCACACTTTGCTGACCCATGGTCATTTTTGTGTCATCTCATTATACTGTAGGCTTGTACCATGGGAAGCAAGGAGAGGATGTTGTTCCGTGGCCAGTATCCTCTGCGCGCATGTATTAATAGAGTTCTGTATTAACAGAACAAGAAGCTACTTAGCTTAAGATAGTCCAGGTGTTGTGGTACAAGTTCTTCCATAATAGTCCATGTTAGCTTCACTGCTGGTGAGGTTCAAGTCCCACTATGTACACTACTCTGGTCACTAGGTACTGACGGACTCTGTGCTAAGGGCTGAGCTAACTGTGTCTGCAACTCCCACTGGGCTGCGACTGATGACTTGACTAGTTGACTCACTGGGTGACTTATTGGGCCCTTTGGTCTGCGCGATGACATAAATACTGGCGGCCGAGAGGGCATTGGAGGTGCATTTCTTGGCCTCTATCAATCTTGTCGCAACCTCTTTGCTGTCTGGTGTGCTAGCATCAGCTGACGCCAGAACAGTCACACCCTGTGATGTGATGATCCACCCCACTGTCCAAATTTTGCAACCTTACAGAGCAACTTTAACCTTTCTGACATGCCACCTCTGGTGGTAGCGGATGATGCCAACGCAGCTGATTTGATTGTACATTTTAACCAGGAAAGTGGTTTTGACTGCCCTCTGTGACATAGGTCACATTAGCCTCGTTGGCCATTCGAGGGATTGGAGAGGTGCCCCATCTCCTACTCATACATAAGGGGCCCAAGGCTGCCCATAGCTAGGCCTGGCTCCTGCCCATCCCACCTTTTTAAAATCTTCTTTTTCTTTTACCTCTGTCATTGGTTGACAGACTTGTCATTGTTCTGTTTCCTAAGAGAGTACCTTGTCCATATAGCTAGTTTTCTTGTGGTAATTGAGGGTGTGGAAGCTCCGGTCAGGTACAGAGGGTGTGTCTCCAGTTGCATAACGTGTCCCATTGCCTACAGCCGCTTTCTGAAAAGGGCAGCTCTTCCACCATAATCCTCTTACCACTCTCTCACTTGTACTTGCTTCTGTCTTTTGGTTTTCTTAATTCTCAGATACAGTCAAGCCTATTGGAATTTGTCTTTTGTGTCCTTTGTGTCTGGGGACTATTCCCAGCTTGATAAATGAAGGATTAGGCCACCAGTGATGTAGTTTGGTCCCTTTAACCCAATCAGTCCATTCATCCATCCATCCTGTCAGCTTTCCCTTCTTCTCTTAGGACTGGTTTTCCATCTGAGCTCTTGATTTTCATACAGCTGCTTCTCTTTTCTCCAGAACCCTTTACTTTTGCTGTAGGTGGTAACGAAATTTTCTCCTAGCATTATAAATTCTTACATTAGTCCTGTAGCCACTGCTGCATACCTATTTTACCATTCCTATCAGTCTCATTTCTTAGACATTTGTATTCTCAGTTAAATTAAATATCTCGTGTGTTGAAACTTGCTGGCAGATTAACACTGTGTGCTCGACCGAGACTCGAACTCGGGACCTTTGCCTTTCGCAGGCAAGTGCTCTACCATGTGAGCTACTGAAGCACGACTCACGCCCGGTCCTCACAGCTTTACTTCTGCCAGTATCTCGTCTCCTACCTTCCAAACTTTACAGAAGCTCTCCTGCGAACCATGCAGAACTAGCACTCCTGAAAGAAAGCCATGTATCCGCAGTATCCTTTCTTTCAGGAGTGCTAGTTCTGCATGGTTCGCAGGAGAGCTTCTGTAAAGTTTGGAAGGTAGGAGACGAGATACTGGCAGATGTAAAACTGTGAGGACCAGCCGTGAGTCGTGCTTCGGTAGCTCAGGTGGTAGAGCACTTGCCCGCGAAAGGCAAAGGTCCCGAGTTCGAGTCTCGGTCTGGCACACAGTTTTAATCTGCAAGGAAGTTTCATATCAGCGCACACTCCGCTGCAGAGTGAAAATCTCATTCTGGCTCTCGTGTGTTATCCAAGGATTTTTACTAGGCCTTGCCTCTTTACCTATTTGATCCTCTGCTTCCTTCACAATTTCATCTCTCATAGCTACCCATTCATCTTCTAGTGTATTCCTTTCCCCTGCTCTGGTCAGTTGTTGCCTAATGCTCCCTCTGAAACTCTAGATAACTTGTGGTTCTTTCCACCTATCCAGGTCCCATCTCCTTAATTTCCTATCTTTTTGGAATTTCTTTAGCTTTAACCTACAGTTCTTAACCAATAAATTGTTGCCAGAGTCCACATCTGCCCCTGTAAATGTCTTGCAATTTAAAATCTGCTTCTGAAAGCTCTCTCTTACTATTGTATAATCAGTCAGAAACCTTCCAGTGTCTCCAGGTCTCTTCCACATATAAACCTTTCTTTAAACCAAATTTTAGCAATGATTAAATTATGCTATGTGCAAAATTCTACCAGGCGAATTCCTCTTTCATTCCTTTCCCTCACTTCATATTCACCTACTGCTTTTTCCTTCCCTGCGTTTTTCTACAATTGAATTCCAGTCCCCAATCACATTTAAATTTTTATCTCCCTTAACTATCTGGATAATTTATTTTATGTCACCATACATTTCTTCAATCTTTTCATCATCTGTGGAGTTAGCTGGTAAATGAACTTGCACAACTGTGGTTGGTGTGGGCATCGTGTCTATCATGGCTACGATAATGTGTTCACCATCCAGTAGCTTACCCATGTTTGTAATTTATTATTCATTATTAAACCTACTCCTGCATTACTCTTATTTGATTTGGTATTTATAACCCTGTATTCACCTCCGCAGAAGTCCTTTTCCTCCTACCCACTATTTATAAATGCATCCCATCCATTTCTCTGCTTAAATTTCTAACCTACCTGCCCAATTAAGGGAGCTAACATCCCTCACTTCAATCTGTAGAATGCCAGTTTTGTTTCTCTCTTCAGGAAACAGATGTTTGTCTGGCCTCTCTCAACAGCTGCGGTCTAAGTAAATATGTCTGTTAGGCAAGACTTAAACAATTGACTGATTTATTAAACGGATGTAACATACCCATACTAGCATTTCAGGAACCCAGATAAATAGATGAGAACACATTTGAATCAGAGGACTACAGGATTTAAAGAAGCAAACCAGCCATATAGAATAAACAGAAAGTCACTATGCTTGGAACAACTGTTATGGTCAAATGGAATTTAACAGATTTTGGGTCCCCATTGGAGTGTCTGAGCAAGATAGCGCAGTTGTTATCGCACTGGACTCACATTTGTGAGAACTACGGTTCTGCTTTCCTGTAACCCTCCTGGCCTCAACCTTTGTTAGTCATTGTCCTCACCCATCCAGCCCCTTCCCTGTTCCCACTCCAGTCCTCATTCCACCAGTCTTTTTCTTCTCTCCTTTTCCTCAAGCCCCCATCCCCACCTCTCCTGTGCCCCTCTGTCTAATCTCCTGACTGCATGTAGCAGGACTACCCTCTCTCCACGTTGTCCCTGCGCGCTCCCCAGCAGCAATTCACTGTCCACCACCCTTCCCTACCATCCATCCCCCTTCCTGCCCCAGCCCTTCTCCTTACCCCCACTCATTCGCCATTCACATCATGCACTGGTGCTGCTGCTCGCAATGTGGCGTCAGTTGCCTGATACTTCAGTCGTGTGTGTGAGTTGCGTTTTTGTGTGTGTGTGTGTGTGTGTGTGTGTGTATGTGTGTGTGTGTGTGTGTGTGTGTGTGTGTCATTTTTGACAAAGGCCTTACTGGCTGAAAGTTTTATTTGTGACAATATTTTTGTTGTGCCTATCAACGACTCAGCAACTCCACTATATGGTGAGTAGCAAATTTTTCTTTTCAAAATATTGTTACAGTCCATCCTGGATTTTCCATTGTGTGATTTAGGTTTTCTGTGATTTTCCTAAAATCGCATCAGGCAAATGCTGGGATGGTTCCTTTGAAAGGGCACGGCTGACTTACTGCCTCAGCCTTCCCTAATTTGATGGGACAGACGGCTTTGCTGTTTGGTCCCCTACCCCCAAATCAGCCAACCAACCAACCATTGGAGCAAATATCACTTCTCTCATTAAGGTCAGCAACAAGGGCTACATCATCATAAATGCACAAGCATCTACCATGAGTTACAACAGAAAAAATGCAGAAAATTTGAACAATTTTGGGAAACAATAGAAAATGAGATCAAAAATACCAAAGTGCCACATATAACTATTTGTAGGAGACTTCTATGCATGGATCAGCAGAGAAGAGAAATACAAGGCAATAGTAAGAAATTTTCCAACATACAAACATACCAATAAGAATGGAGAAAGGCACGTAAACTTCTGCAGGCAACAACCAAACAAAACCATAGAAAAATCATGAATGTATGAGTCAGAAAAGGACTAAGCATAGATTCGGACCGCTTTTTAATGGAAAGCAAAACCACATTTCAGTCTAAAAAACCGAACCCCAAAATTAAAACAGTACATAGAATTTACACAAAATTTCTTTCAGATAACAAGAATGAATCTGTTAAAAAGCTTCACACAAGATTGGAAATTGGTATGAGATAAAAGAAGCAGTGATAGAAACAGTGAACAAACTAGAACAACATTGTTAAGGCTTTCGTGGCCACTTGTTGACAGACTGCCTATTGGCTTCTGTCCCGGGTTCTTCGGCCGATGTTCATCTAATGATTTTACTGACATTGCACCAGCACGAGTGGCTGGCATTGTCAGAGCTTCACCCTCCATTTCCGGTGGTGAACTGGAGCTGAGCTCGCGGCCGCAGACTATATGTACCTGGCGCGCCAACGTCCGAGGGCTTCTCCGCGGTCATTTCCGGTGCGGTTCTCCTCTTACTACCTGCGATGGTCATTCGCTGCAGTACGGGAAGCCAGGATCCATTTACCTTAAGGCTTTCCTTGAAGTTGTTTGCGTGTTTTTGTATTTCTACAGCTTCTCTGAACAAGCGCGTGTGATAATGGGAATCAGAAAAAGAAATGTCGGGTACGGCCTTTCTGCCATACATTCCCAGAGTGACAGACAGAATCGGCCGTATATTGCACAAAACTGGCGTAAAGACGATTTTCAAACTGACAAGGAAGATCAAAGAGTGTCTTAGATCAGCAAAGGAGGAAAGGGACCCACTTGCAATGTCGGGAATATACCATATACCACGCACATGCGGAAAAGTTTATGTCAGAATGACTGGACGGTCAATCAACAACAGGATCAAAGAACATAAGCGACATTGCATGTTGGGGCAGGTGGAGAAATCGGCCGTGACAGAGCACGCACTGAGTGAGACTGACCACATAATACAATTCGCCGACACAGAAGTTGTGGCTGTTGAGAAGCACTATCACATACGCTTGTTCATAGAAGCTGTAGAAATACAAAAACACGCAAACAGCTTCAACAAGAAAGAGGAAAGCCTTAAGGTAAACTACCGAGCGAGGTGGCGCAGTGGTTAGCACACTGGACTCGCATTCGGGAGGACGACGGTTCAATCCCGTCTCCGGCCATCCTGATTTAGGTTTTCCGTGATTTCCCTAAATCGCTTCAGGCAACTGCCGGGATGGTTCCTTTGAAAGGGCACGGCCGATTTCCTTCCCCATCCTTCCCTCACCCGAGCTTGCGCTCCGTCTCTAATGACCTCGTTGTCGACGGGACGTTAAACACCAATCTCCTCCTCCTCCTTAAGGTAAACTGATCCTGGCTTTCCGTACTGCAGTGAATGACCGTCGCAGGTAGCAAGATGGGAACCGCACCAGAAATGACCACGGAGAAGCCCTTGGATGTCAGTAAAATCATTAGATTAATGTTGGCCGAAGCACCCGAGACAGAAGCCAATAGGCAGTTTGTGAAACTAGAACAACCACAAAGAAGAGGGAAACATAGGTTGTGGAATAAGATATGTGACAAAGTGACAGAACTTACACTATCAGCTTGGGAAATGAAATGAAACTCCTGCAAAATGTAAAGAGACTGAAGAACATGCACTGAGATCAGACGTCAAAAATTATTTGAACAGGGAAACGAAAATGTGACAAGAATGATTAGAGGAAATAAGATACAAATTTCAGACATTACAACACTAGGAACTTCTGCAAAGTTTCCAAAGAAGAAATCACAGGGTGCAAGCTGGTTAGTCCACATTTCAAAGTTTCAACAGGCAAACTGATTAATAACTACAAAGGCAATTGAGAGTTACTAGCAAAATACTTCAAAAATCTTCTAAACTGTAAGGAACCAATATGACTAATTTTCAGACAGCCTCAGAAGGAAAACCCACCTTCAGAGCCACCGTCACTGGATCAAATTGGACAATACATTGCCCAGCTGAAAAACAACAGAGTGCCAGTTGAAGACAGGATATTAATTGAGATGTGGAGACTGAAAGGGAAGTGGGCAGTAGAAACCGTTTATAAGGTTATTAAAGATTGCTGGGGAAAGGGAAGAATACTGCATGACTGGGAACAAACGTTAGTCCATCCACTACATAAGAAGGGTGATGAGATAGACACCAAGAATTACTGAGGCATCTCTCTACTTCCTGTCACTTACAAAATTATATCCAAAATTCTGCTGAATAAGATAGAAGACCAAGAAGAACACACAATTTATGTGTATCAAGCAGGGTTCAGAAAAAATAGCATGGGCCCAGAGCAAATTTTTAACTTGAGAACAATCCTCAAAATCAGAACTATGCAGAATCTTAACTCAGTTGTTACATTGATAGGAAGAAGAAAAAAATGGCCACAGCACTGTAGATAGAAAGAAAGTATTTCTAATGCTGGAAGAAGCAGATCTTCACTAAACCACCGTACAGTTAGTTGAACAGACACTCCAAAAGTTAAATTCCTAGAAGTTTCCAAACCCTTCAGAATTAAAACAGCTGTTCGGGAGGGTGATGGGCTCTCACCGATACTCTTCAGTCTATTCTTAGACAAGATCATGAGAGAGTGGGCTAAAAATTACAAGAGAAAAACACCAAAGGAATCCATCTAAGACAAGATTTGAGGTGAAATGTCTCACTTTTGCTGAAGATAACTTCTAGGCCAGTACAGATGGAAAGGTTATGAGTGGAACACTTCACAAAATTGCCACTAATACCAGATTACAAATATGAGAAAATGGAATACATTGAGCATAAAAATAACAGAGAAAAATATATACATACACAGCACACAAACATCAGAAGAGTTGAGAAGTTTAAGTATTTGGGAGAATGGTTACAATCAAATGGATTAGATAACACCATAAATAAAAAAAAAGATTGAAGAAAATGATATTTGCTTATAAACTCACCCAAGACCGATATAATAAAAGATCTGTATGATACCACGCAAAAACTAAGCACTTTATGGATCTGAATGCCTAGCACTGAATAAAATAGGTGAGCAAGAAGAAATGGAAAAGAAACAAACAATATACCCAAAAAAATTGTGGGATTACAAAAAAACGAAGATAACTGCATGAAGAAGAGAAATGAAGATCTATATAGAAACATAGAAAAAATCACAGGCACAATAAGAAAGAGGAAATTAAAATTTTGTGGTCATATTTACAGAATGAATGACAATAGGCTAACAAAGAAAATTTTTAATTTCATTTCCGAATTAAAATATACCACGGGATAGCTGGAAGAGACAAGAAGGGATTTGAAAAAACTTAACATCACAGGAGACACCATACAGGACAGGGAAATTTTCAGGCTACTAAATTGTATCAAAAGAGCAGTATCTAACATTTAGCTGCTGAACGAAGACCAGGCGTAAGACAGACATAAATACAAATGTAAAAACAATAGTTTTTTATAATTAAAAAAATTCTTCATGAGAAGAAAGACAAGAAGCAGCATCAGTATTATGTGCTGGTTTAGAGGTGAGGCAAGGTGCAAGGAACAATTAGGGAAGCAGTAAATGACAGTATCAACAACTTTTAGCTGCAGCTCACTTTTTTCCTAGTTCAGACTTTGTACCTATTTCTCCTTCCCTTCACTCTTGTATACATTACTTTTTCCTTTCTTTGTAATTGTTTCTCTGTAGAAAAAAAATTATAAAAGATTTTCAACAGTACTTCCACATACTTGTGGATGCCATCTCTGCTCACCATAAATTTGAGCTGAAAGTACAGAAGTGAAAATGAAGACTTAAAGAATATGCAATGCATACTGTTGTATAAGAATCCACTAGAGCTGTTTTCTTGTATTTTATTTACTGCTATTGGTTTCGAGGAGCGGCTCATTCTCAAGTGATACATTATACAATTATAAACATTTCAAATATAATTGTATTTGAAAAATAATATTTAAGATTGTATAACATAGTACTTGAGAAGAAATGAAATGAAATTATCGTATAGCATCGTTGGCCGGGAGGCCCCATTCGTGTTCGGCCGCCAAGTGCAAGTCTTATTTCAGTTGGCGCCACATTGGGCAACTTGTTGCCGATGATGAGGATGAAATGATGATGAGAACAAAACAACACCCAGTCTACGAGTGGAGAAAATCTCCCACCCGGCTGAGAATTGAACCTGGGCCCAGTGCATGGGAGGCAAGCACGTTACCATGCAGCTAAGCAGGCGGACAGTATTTGAGAATGGGCCATTGTTTGAAACCGGTAGCAGCGAATGAAATATAAAAAAAAACTAGCTCTGTGGATCATTATCAGAACTGTATGCATTTCATACAATTTCTTGATGCTACAGAGCAGTATACATAAGAAATATTCAAAACTTAATTAATAGTTACTCGGTAGTTATTGGCCAGCAAGACAGGTAGTGTGAGTTAAAGTAGCAGAAACAGCTGATGATAATATTGAATCCCACAGGTGTAAAGCTGATGGTTTCTCAAAGTTCTAGATTCACAGCATAAAATTTAGTAGGCCTAGCTACAATTGTTGTTGATCAAATGCTTTACTTAATAATGCTTTACTTAATAATGGTAAGCTAGTTTTTGTAGTGTAGTTTAGTTGTGTTTTCCAGGTTATCTATATCTTGTGTTGATGGCTCATACTTTTTAGCATGTGACATTACAATCTGTTGAACTTATTACAATAATTGTGGTGGTTTAGAGACAGATGAAATTTTAATATTACTTTAAAGAAGATTGTGGTTGGAGTTGTAGCCTGTCTTCTTCTTTATTTCGTGTGAAAATTTCAGTTTTCAATCATCTAGGTTAGCTTTTGTTTTCCAACTACTTCAATTGTTTTTACAAAGGTTTGAGGGATGCTACATTTTGACGAGCAAGAAGAAACTGATGGAGTTGAAGAAGAAATAGAAGATGAAGAGTTGGTGGATGAGGTGCAAAGCTCAGAAATGCTGTGTTGCATGGCTTCTAAAATGTTACACACTCATTTGTGTATGCACTTTTTGATGTGATACATGGAAAATCTTTAAACTGTATTTGTTTACCATTCACTTTTAGTAAATACGTAGATTGGATACAGATCCTCTTTTGTCTTACAACATTTTTCTTAAATGTTGTAGCCACATGGTCGTATTATGTGTTTCATGTTATTTACTATGATTTTAAATCTTCATGATTGATGTTCTAGTGTCTGTCACACATGATAAGTATTTTAGGTTGTACCAATATTTTAGTTTGTACTAATAAAGGATTTTGTTTTCAACTTGCTTTGGTGTATAGTTGGGAAAAATATTGAATGTGTACTTCTCTGCATGTTATTTTCAGAATTTATCTTGGTTTGATATTTTTTGAAAAGACAAGAACAGTACATTAATTGAAAGGGCCTAGTGCAAATTTAAGAACCTTAGAAACATATATTTCGACAAACAACATTTATATGATAAATTGGCATCATTCATGAAGTTGTATTAGATTATAACCTAAGCACTATTCAGATTAGAAATTAATTGGCATTAAAGAAAATGATGTGTCTGTTTTTTATTGCTTATCACATGCTACAGACAAGTACAGGGTGGTTGTAATTAAAGTTCGAGTTTCAAGTTTCAAAATGCTTGCTTGGGGAGGGGGGGGGGGGGGGTGACGACACTGCTCAGAATTATGTCAAAATTGAATGGAAGAAGTTGGAAAATTATGGGAAATATTGAACAAAAGTTTTCACACTAGATGACGCTGTAAGCATCATAACATAAATTGGGTTGGCTACAAATGACAGATGAATTGTAATACTATGGCAATGGCACAAGTTGCACATTAAATGAACCGTGCTATGCAGTGTGCATGACTACACAAGTTTGACATTCAACATTTGTGGCACTGTTAGTTAGGTAAGCCCATTCATCATGAAAAAGTTGCTCCACATTGGTAGGGAAAAATGATTTTTAATATCCTGAGGCCAAAAAATGCATAAAAACCAACAATGACACTGGTTTTTAATAGTAATTAAACTGGTACAAGACACGTTCAGTACGCTGTTGTCCGTATTTTGCTACAAGTTGAATGTGTTGCGCAATGTTTGCCTGAAAGTCAGTTATGTTTGTCATCAGAGCACTGAGCACAGATCTTTGAGATAACCCCACAGGCAGAAGTCCGCTGATTAAGATCAGGTGATCTGGACGGGCAGGCTGTAGGGAAATGATAGCTGATAATTGTAGCGTTTCCAAAATGCCTCTGCAACATCTGCTTCACTGGCTGTGCCATGTGCTGAGTGGTGTCATCTTGCATTAAAATGATCCTACCCACACATCTCCACTGAAGAAGGGTTGGAGTGATGATTGTGCGCAAAAGACTGCTGTAGAATTTACCACTGGCGGTAGAGGTAATAGGACCCATCTTCTCAGAAAACCTGCATCACACAACTATCTTTGCAGGATGAAGCAGTACTGGTTGATTTGAGAGCGGATTTACCATTGCCCACATCATGCATTTCTGTGTATTTTCATGTTCTTGAAGATGGAAATGGGCTTCATCTGTCCACAGAATGTTCCATGGCCAATGATTGTTCACTTCAGTGTTAGTAAGAAGTTACAGAGTAATGTTTGTCATACTGGGAGGTTGGCACGAAGCAACTCCTGAATGTGGGTAATTTTGTACAGATAGCAATGTAAGAAGTTTCATAGAATTTTATGGACCCTGCTCACAGGCATGTCCAAAGTTCAGTCAGTTCCCCGTGCACTGCATATTTACACAATACCACTTGAAGCTGCTGCAGCTGCATCTTCTACTAACATTGGATCAATTATTTTCGTCCTTCAGCCACATTGCATTTCAAAAGAACGTGTCTGTTTGAATTTTGTTATCATTTTCTCCAGACCGTGTGCAGACATTGGACCATTCACACCCTTGATTGTCCAGAACCTCTACAGAGCTTCTGGTGCATGGTAAAAGAGCTTTGCCAGCAGAGTGTGATCCTACATTGAGCAGTCATGCTGAGCACCTCAGATGCAAACTGTGTAACAGCCCTGTACCCCAAGTCTTTTATTTAGCATATTCTGTTGCTTACAGTATCATCTATGGTTAAATGTTTGTTCAATTTTTTGTTTTGGTAATATTCCATCCACATTTGACATCAGTTTGACCAGTGGTGGGGTTTTTTTTAACAGCATTTCGGAACTGGAACTTTAATTATAGTCACTCTGTGTATTTGCAAATCTAATAATTTTATTTACTTAAGTTTCCGTACTTTCATTAATTTTTATCTCTCCTTAAACTTGGAAAAATGTTAAATATTAAAATTTGTTGCAGTTTTAGTGAGCTGTTAGATGAACTTTCCTCCACATTAGATTCGTACGGCGTTTCACTGATACAGTTGTTGCTTTTTACTCGAGATTTCAGCCTAAATGCACAATAATATCCGCACAGTTACAGTAACAGAAAGAAACACAGTTTCTGCGATATGTGCTAATTGGAGTATGCCGTGCTTATTTTATTGCCTCATTATATTTGCTATTTGAATAGCATTTTACTTTTGCAATGACAATATTATAAAAAGGATAGTTGCTACTCACCATATAGTGGAGATTCTGAGTCACAGATGGCACAACAAAAAGGAGGTCAAACAAAGCTCTTGGCCAAAAAGGCCATCATCAGAATTAGACATCATACACACATTCATGCAAACACAACTGACATATGCATGACCCCAATCTGTGGCTGCCAAGGCCAATCTCCTCAGAGTCTGGCCTTGGTGGCCAGAGATTGTGGTCACACGTGTGTGTGTGTGTGTGTGTGTGTGTGTGTGTGTGTGTGTGTGTGTGTGCGTGCGTGCGTGCATGTGTACCTGTGTGTGTTTGTGTTTTGTCTAATTCTGAAGAAAGCCTTTTTGGCCGAAAGCTTTGTTTCACTGTCTTTTTGTTGTGCGTATCTGTGACTCAGCATCTCCGCTATATGGTGAGTAGCAAGTATTCTTTTCATATTATTGTCAGTATTGCATCCTGGATTTTCCATTGTTTGATTTTACTTTTTATAACTTTGTTTCCTTAACCCTCGAGCGGGTGCTCTGTTTATCATAACAGGAGCAGGCATGCGACACTTCTTGTATACATGTACATGATAGTTGTCTTTATGTTAGCGAGGTGAACATGTATGAACAAAATTACAGTTTTACCTTAGTTTAAGTAAACAATGATAAACTAGAACAGTCCTTGGGTGTACTGCCGGTTCATAGTGTCCAACGGGCACAATATTTCGGCGATCAGACATGTCGCCATCGTCAGGTCCACTGACGAACTGAGCTCCTGAGGGCGCGCGGCCGATTTAAATCCCCTCCCCCTGCGAGCCGCTCTCTTTGCCATCTGCGCCCGCATGCCGGCGGTCACGAACACGTGGGCGTCGGAATCTGTCGTTGCGTCGATGTGCTTGCTACGTCCGTCCTGGTCACCAGTTCGTACTTCTTGCTGAGAGTCTTCTTTATTACATTCAGTGCCGGGTCCCAAGCCTTGCTGATATCATAGCCGCAATCTCGGTCGATAAGATCTTCCCTGGTGCGAATTTCGATAGCCTCCCTTGTAACGCTGTCCCAATATTTAGTGGTCTGAGCCAGGATCTTGGTACGCTCATAATTCATTTTGTGTTCCTCGGACAAACAGTTAAGAAGACTCTCAGCGAGAAGTACGATCTGCCGACCAGGGTGGACGTAGCAAGCACATCGATGCTACGACAGATTCCGATGCCCACGTCTTCGCGGCCGCCAGTGCGTGGGCGCGGACGGCGAAGAGAGCGGCCTGGGGGGGTGGGGAGGGGATTTAAATCAGCTGCCCGCCCTCAGGAGCTAAGTTCGTCAGCGCATCTGACAATGGCGACATGTCTGATAACCGAAATATTGTGCCCGTTGGACACTATAAACCGGCAGTATACCCATGGGCTGTTCGAGCAACAAATACGCCAGGTGAAACTGAAGAATCACAACAATGATAAACCAACCTAACACTATGTGAGCTAAATAACTGTTTAATTAAACAATACTGAAATAAACCTTTCATTGTATCACTCTGTAGCCACACACAAGTGTTGCCCATCAGTAATGACTCACTCGAAGCATTAAACAGCGCAGTTGCATCTGATCCCTCTCTACCATTTATTTTATTACTGATTATCTTGTGGTAACTGCTTCATTGTGGTATTGTGTTGCTGGCTCAGAATCTCAGCTATTTTCTTGCACCAGTCATAAATTTTTTACTCACCTAGCTTGCTATTTATTTTATATTACTGCTAGTCACTTGGACTTACGTCAACACAACTTATTACTTTGTGAACTGAAGCAATAATGAAGGAATAGGGTCTGGATCACAATTGTAATACAACGGTTGAATGAGACAAAAAAATGTTATTTGTGAGTGCACACTTCATATACAGGTGTGCCCACTTGAGTGTTAAAAATGTGTAGGTAAATGAAGCACTGTCGAAACTGGTGTGCTGTTAACTAGAGGGATAAGAAAACTAATATTCTCACCCACCTATTATTGTGTAGTGCCATCTTTGCCAACCAAATGTGTGTAATTTCTTGTAGAGATGTTATAATAAACACTCATGCACAGTTGAATTACAGAGACATGCATAGTTCTGTGTAGAACCTCTTTTTGTTGTGATGAAAGCAACAAATTGTCTTTCTATGATCTCCCTTGAGATGCCAAAAGTTTTTTGAAGCCATCCACAACTCAAGAAAATTGCTTAGAACTTTCTCATGTTGCACTGTGGAATAGAGTTCAGGTGACTGAGGGCACACAATTGCTCACATGATTGCTTTCTGTAGACATTTAACCACATGAGCCATTCCTGTTTAGCCCAAGTCACCTTTCTCTGTGATTCAGGTGGCCAATGGCAGTGTTCTTATACTCACACTAATCTGTTTCCTCTTTGACAAGCATGTGTATACTTATGAGTTCTTTCCTCCATAGAAGCAAGATGGGTCTGGTTTGTATGGCTGCTCATTTGTTGAATTGATGAGTGATTTATGGCACTGTGGCCTTTGTTTCCCTTGTTTCAATCTGTGATAGTTGATGTCCACCCTTTTCATCAACACATTGCCAAGAGCAGTTGACTGGCAAGGGATGCTTTTCATCAAATTTAATTACCCCTCACTCCCCTGTCCAATGCTAGAGCTTTGACTTGTTACAACATATGGCTCAAATACAATGAGATGTCCATTAGATGTAGATAAACACCACCATATGAAACCATAGAAAATTGGCTTGCCCCTTATAAACTGTTTCAAAAAGTGCTGGTCGTAATACAGCTCCATGGTCTCACCCAAGGAAAGTTTGATCATATAGGCTCTGTGAAGTCTTGATTTTGTATTTAGATGTGATATTAATAGCCAAACCTTATGAACTTAATCTTCTTTTGCAATCCTTTCATTATTGTTGACATGGAAGAATCTATGAATTTTCCCAAAGGCATTTCTGGATATAGAATTCGAAACATGGGCGTCGTTTGTGTACTGTCATGTGGTCTGCCAGCAAGTATGTTTATGCATGACCTAACAATATCCTGATAACAGCAAAATAGCAATATATTGTAGATGTCATCGTGACTTATTTGTATGTTATGTCCCTTTTGAACAGCATATTTTACTGTCTCCTGTCAGAATCTCAACCAAATCATCATCAAAAACTGTATGAAAAAGATCAGTTGTAGTCAAATTTGATGTGCAGAGATGTTCTGTTATATCAGGTGTAGGACCATGAGATAACTCAGATTTTTGCATGAGGTACCCAGTGTCTTTGTTTTCCTAACTCAGAGATACAGTTCAAAAAAGTCTCTTTGTCACATGGTTCTGGGTGGCTTTTATGAACTGTACCCCCTTCTCTAAACCTCTCCAGTCCTTTTCCTTCACCCCTCTTCGTTCCCCTTCTCCTGCCAGAAGAAGGAGCCACTGGTTCTGAAAGCTTGTAAATGTGAAATCCTTTTGTGTGTGTGTTCTCCTGCCGTTGCTTGGGGAGTAGATTTTTTATCTATCCCTTTACGTTATATTATCAGTAATTGATTATTTTCATTGTTATACACATAGGTATTTGTATGAGTTCGGCAATTTCAACAGTCATTAGCCATAGGGTGCTATGTTTTTTCAAGTCATTAGTCATAGGGTGCTATGTTTTTTCATTTTGTGAAGTGCACAATTTTAGATTTTTGAACATTTAAAGCAAGTTGCCAATCTTTGCACCATTTTGCAATCGTCTCCACCATTTTGCAATCGTCTCAAGATCTGACTGGATATTTATGCAACTTCTTTCAGACAGCACTTCATTATAGATGACTGCATCAGCTGCAAGAAGCCTGATATTACTTTTAATATTGTCGGCAAGGTTGTTAATATACAACATGAACAGCGAGGGTCCTAACACATTTCCCAGGGATACACCCGAAGTTGCTTCTACATCTGACAATGACTCCCCATCCAAGATAACTTTCTGTGTCCTCTCTGACAAAAAGTCCTATGTTCAGTCACAAATTTCACTTAATATCCCATATGAACTAACTTTTGACAATAAGCATATACGTGGTACTCAGTCAAATACTTTTCAGAAATCAAGAAATACTGTGTCTGCCTGATTGCCTTGAAACAAAGCTTTCACTATGTCATGTGAGAAAAGTGCAAGTTGGGTTTCACATGGTCAATTTTTCGAAATCCGTGCTGGTTAGCATTAAGGAGGTCATTCTGTTCAACATATCTCATTACATTTGAGCTCAAAATATCTTCTAAGAGTCTGCAACATATTGAAGTCAAGGATATTGGACAGTACTTTTGTGGATCGCTTCTACTACCCTTCTTGTAGACGGGTGTGACTGTGCTTTTTCCCAGAACTGGGAAATGATTTTTGTTCAAGGGGTCTACGATAGATTATAGTTAAAAGAGGGGCTAACTCAGCTGCAAATTCAATGTAGAATCTGACAGGGCTTCCATCGGGCCCTTGAACATTGTTCAGTTTTAACAATTTCAGCTGTTTCCCAACACCACTGACACTAATACTTATTTCATTCACCTTATTCATTGGTACGAGGATTAAATTGATGCAGTGCTTCTGGGTTTTCCTTTGTAAAGAACATTTGAAAATGGAGTTAAGCATTTCAGCTTTTGCTTTCCTACCCCCAGTTTCAGTTCCTGTCTCATTTGGTAGAGACTGGACACTAACTTTGGTGCCACTAACAGCTTTTACATATAAGCAGAAATTTTTTGGATTCTGTGAAGGATCATTTGACAATGTTTTGCTACTGTAGTCATTGAAGGCCACATACATTGCTCTCTTAACACCCAAATGTGTCCCATTAAGCATCTCTCTATCTGTAACCCCATGCTTTATACCTGTTATGTAAAATCTCTGGTGTTTTAGAAGTTTCTTTGCTGTAACTGTATGCCATGGAGGTTCACTCCCATTGCCAGCCGCTGTGGCCGAGCGGCTTTAGGCGCTTCAGTCCGGAACCGCACTGCTGCTACGGTCGCAGGTTTCAAATCCTGCCTCGGACATGGATGTGTGTGGTGTCCTTAGGTTAGTTAGGTTTAAGTAGTTCTAAGTCTAGGGGACTGATGACCTCAGATGTTAAGTCCCATAGTGCTTAGAGCCATTTGAACCATCACAACCATTATGTACTGTTCTACTGGGTACATATCTGTCCAGTGCGTGGTCAACTATTCTTTTACATTTGAGCCATAAATGCTCTACATGCTCCTGCCCCATGAAAGTTCCAAGTTTCTCATTGAGATATGATGCTACTGATTTTTTATCTTGTTTACTAAACATATATATCTTTCAGCTTGGTTTAATCATACTTTTTACTTTGATAATCACTGTTGCCACAACTGCGTCATGGACACTGAGATCAGTTTCAATGTGGATATCCTCAAAGAGGTCAGGTCTTATTTGTTGCTG
Organism: Schistocerca cancellata; assembly: GCF_023864275.1. NCBI lineage: Eukaryota > Metazoa > Arthropoda > Insecta > Orthoptera > Acrididae > Schistocerca > Schistocerca cancellata. The sequence continues at coordinate 596,201,347 of NC_064631.1, read as the reverse complement.
TTAGATCCAGTGTGTTTCCATCGTGAGAGATGTTCCTAATTATCTGTTCTAGGTGGTTTTCACAGGATGTCTTATTATGCCCACCACTAACAAAACTGTAATTTTTCCAAGTAATTGTTGGATGATTAAAGTCTCCACCAATGATTACAGTATGATTGGGAAACCTATGTACAAGTAAACTGATGTTTTCTCTAAAGTTTTCGGTTATATTAGGAGATGAGTCTGGTGTGTGATAGGAAGACCCAGTTACCATTTTATTCCCACCATTGATACTGAGTCTTGCTCAATCAATCTCACATCCAGCTTCAATTTCTATTTGCTTTGAGTTTCTTGTCTATTGCAAGAAATACACCACCTGTATTTCCCTGTTGTTGTTGTTGTGGTCTTCAGTCCTGAGACTGGTTTGATGCTGCTCTCCATGCTACTCTATCCTGTGCAAGCTTCTTCATCTCCCAGTATCTACTGCAACCTACATCCTTCTGAATCTGCTTAGCGTATTCATCTCTTGGTCTCCCTCTACGATTTTTACCCTCCACACTGCCCTCCAATGCTAAATTTGTGATCCCTTGATGCCTCAAAACATGTCCTACCAACCGATCCCTTCTTCTAGTCAAGTTGTATTTCCCTATCCTTTCAATATACACTTAAATTTTCCACAAATATTTCACTGCTATCAATTTCAGGTTTCAGCCAGCTTTCTGTACCTAGTATTATGTGATCATCACTGCTTTTCATGATCACTTCAAACTCTGATACTTGGTTGTGAATGGTTTGACAGTTTACCTTTAGGATTTTAATACTCTCACCTATGTCCATTTCTTTCGATCTTACACTGATACTTCTGGGTTTTCTACAGCTGTTGTTATCTGGATTGGATGGTGAGTCACCTGATCTTACAAACCCTTGTGTCCACCCCACACACAGTCATCTACCTGAGTAGCAGTCTCTGATGTGAAGTGCACACGTAACCAGTCTAGGAGGACCCTACAGTTCTCAACCCTGTGGCACAAGTCCTGGAAGTCACAGCCTAGTTTTTCATAGAACCTCCGAAGTCTCTGGTTCAGTTGTTCCACATTCCTCAGAACCAAAGGACCATGATCAGTTCTGGAGACAATGCTGCAAATTGTGAGCTTCATTGACACTCCATGCTCAAGGCTGCTCTTCTCAACCATCTCTGCCAGTTGCTGGAATGACCCAAATATGACCTTGGAGCCCAGATGACAGGCCCCACTTATTCCAATGTGTGCCACAATCTGCAGTTGGTTGTGCCCTATTCCCTCAGTGGCTACTGGGATAACCTCTTCAACATGTTGAACGAGGCCCCCAGGCGCGCACACACTGAGCACACGTAGTGTGCTTTCCTGTCCCTTGCTGCCATTTGCCTAAGGTGTACCATCATTCGACATACATTTGAATTGCTGATGATTGTTAGATGCCTACCCTTTTGAATTTGCCTCCACTTGACACCAGACAAAAGAGGTTTCTCCAAAACAGGTGAAGTGAGCCCCACTGGCCCAGTTTCAATGAGAGAGAGCTCCTCAAACTTGTTGGTCAGTGCGATCGATACAACACCTGAGTCCTCCTTTGTCCCCATCCACGATGTGCAGGATACCTACATCTACACTGACATGCCACTCACAGTCAAGTGGATGAGTAATGACACATGCTGAATGTTCTGCAGAAGAGACAGGATCCACAGGATAGGATAGTACTTTGAGGTATCCCTGGTACCGCTATCACAGGTACATGACTCTCCGGAGTTCTTCCGACACACCGCTTCACAGCAGCTGCCAATCTTTTGACAGTTGTCAGGCGATTTCCAGCTGCTTACGAATGTCAACCAGATCCTGTGTTTTGAGAACAGCATTCAGAGCGGGGCTAACTTTTTGGCTGTGCAGTGTATTACATGCTAGTGAGAAAAAAGCACACGATGATTATCTGTTAATCTGTTGAGCTAAAAAGTTACTAATTCCCTATAAGAATTGAAGCAAATACACAAAATAAGATTTCTATTAAGACAACACGAAAACTTGTGGTAAAAATTACTAGTTTCCTAAAACATTTTGAAGTTACTACATGTCGCTCATGGATTATGCAGATTGTTGTTCTCCTTTCAAACTTGTGTTTTTCATTAGAAAATATTTGTATGCACATTCTTTCTTTTTATTGTAGCTTCCTTTCCACAGTAAAGAGCTTCGAACCCATTGTGCAGCTCATGGTGAATTTCAGGAACTGTACAGCAATGAAAGACCTGAGTTGTTCATTCCCTTTTTTTTTACATGGCATTTTGTCTACAAACTCAGTCGTTGTCTTCAGGTCTGTGAGCTGTATTACTGTGTGAACCCACTGCTTGGACTCCAACCACATTGTGAATTAGTGTTGGTGTCATTCTGCTATTTATAGCCAAGTTCGATTCCTGGAAGCCATTATGCCCTTTGAAGCTATTTGTTTTTCAGAGCGAGCACTGTTATTCTGTGAAAACATACAATCTCTAAACATTTATCTGCTTTGGTGGATGAGATGACTGATGAGATATTAATAAATAGAGTGCCAGAACCCAGGGCTGGTTTAAATCGAAGCTGTCATTCCAATTTATTAATTTTTTGACATTTATTGTGATAGGTTCTTTAATTACACATTCCTTTTGTACCACAGTACTGGTGTCGACATATTTCGTTACATGATTACATTTAAGGGAGTGCTTGGCAGCAGCTTGATTTGTATGGTTGTTTGAGTATGTTATGTCATTGATCTTCCTTATACCTCTTCGTGATTGTTTTAATAGTATGCTCGGCATATGTTATGTCAAAACTCCTTCTTCATTGTTCTAATAATATGCTCTGCATATGTTATGTCACAACTCAGCCAGACACCTTGAAGCATGCCATTAACCATTCATCCTGAGAAAATGTGAGAGAGCACGGTGAAAAACCCTATTACATTCATGAATTTGTTAATTAATGCTTGAGCCTACTTGCCTAATGAGGGTCCTATGTATTTAGCGTGTAGTCCATAAAGAATTGACTTGGAATTTGTAAAGACTTCCAAAAATCTGATACATGGGTCATTGTCAATGCAGTTTTTCATGACACCAAAAGAAATCGGTGTTAAGCTTCTTTTTTCATTCCCTGAGTATGGCACTATTGTGACTTTTGATCATTTTCTAACAGAGTTAGGGGCTAGTGTCCTTCATCCTTTTCTAACTGAATTAGTGTTTTGTTATTAATGATCTAAGTATCAACAAAACTAAACTCTTACCCACTTCGAATAACTGCTGTTAATGCTGTGCCTTGGTGACCCTGACTGAGAGATGTTGTTGATATCTATGACATTCAATGCCTGTGTTGTTCAGAAATATGATGTAGTGTTGCTTCAAACATTCATACGTGTCTAAAGGAACAGGCACTACTGCGACTAGAGCCATTATGAAATACATGACATTTATTTGTAGTTGTGAATATCAATAACCATCAGCTATGTAATGAAATGACAACATTGAAAATTTGTGCCGTACCAGGACTCAAACACTGATTTCGTGCTTATTGCGAGTGGTAACCGTGCCACTATGCTCTCTGAGCATGCTTCATAGCCAGATCCAAACTTCCATATATCCGAAGCATGTGTCTACAACCTCCATTTGAACATCCTTTTATATATTCCTGCGCAGAGGACACATTTTAATTGAAAGTCAGTTTCCCACTATCAACAGATATATATGATATTTTAGTGTCTATGTTGTTCAGAAATAGAGTGTAGCATTCCTTCAGACATGCATGTATGTCCAAAGGTACATTGTATTGTATTTCTGAACAACACAGGCACTACAGTGTCATATTTATGCACTAACACTGGGCAGGCAACTTTCAGTTAAAATGTCTACCCTGCAGAGGAATGAACGTAAAGGACACGTGGTTCACAACATATGGAATTTGGGTCTGGCTGTGAAGCGTGCTTGAAGAGCCTGGTAGTGGTAAGGCAACTGCTTCCAATAAGTGGGAAATCTAAGTTCTAGTGCCGATACAACACAAATTTTCCTTGTTTTCATTCCATTATAAAGCCATATCTATGTTCGTAACTGTGAATACATTTCATGTATTTTTAATAGCACTGTGCTGTCACAGATATCGAACACCCAGGGTCTCTGTTGACCACCAAACAACAAAATCAGTTTTTTGTATTCCAGAAAACTACTTGATTTGGTAAACTGTCCACTGCTCAATCTCTACAAGTTCTGATGACTTTGATGTGTTTAATGATCACCTCTTCTGTCATGCACTTCTTGGTAGTTTGCAGAGTACGGCTGAAGATAGCTGTAAAAATTAGCAATCATTTTGTTGTAAATGTTGATTGCAATTGTCTGCAAATGGTTATCAAACTAGGTACCCTCATATGTTTGGAATGGGACATTACTACTAATGGCCAAACATTAAATGCACTCTCGTTGGTGTAAGCCATATCTGCCCCCCCCCCCCCCCCCCCCCTCTCTCTCTCTCTCTCTCTCTCTCTCTCTCTCTCTCTCTCTCTCTCTCCTGTTTCAATTGACACACCTCTGTTATTGTAAGGGCCATTAATAACAGTTAGGTTTGTCAGTGTCATGTTCAGATTGTACAAGTTTAAGTGCACAAATTGTGTTACCAATAACGGAAAACTGCACTGAACCACACACGGATGTGAAATTCTACCCCCAACCTGTGCTCGAATTGAAATGCTTCTGTGCACTGTGGAGACAAACAATAATTGAATGTGTCATCTCACAATTTTCTTTGTCCTCTGTATTATACAGAATTACTAGCAAAAGATGATATGTTTTTGGAGTGTGAAATGATTCGTTGGCATGCTAATACTTATCTTGATGAATCGGAGGTGTCAGTGGTTGTTGATCAAATTAGCACATTGTTCTTCTCTACTGATGAAATTCTTAGGTTCTTTCTTTTTGGATTGTACTGTTGCCTTATATAAGTCTCATATTCTTACTTTTTGAAATAAATGTTCAGTACGCAATCTTATAAGTTTGCCCATTTATCAAAATTTTAAACATGACCTCTTCAACCTCTCCCTCATTTATTCATAAAAACTATGTCAGATACCATCTGTACTGACACTGGCAAGAGTGAGCCAAAACTGAGACTAAACTGACCCACAACTGAGACAACACAACTTCATTTCTAAGTGCTGTGCAGTAATCTTCACTGGCTGTCGCACCAGATAAAATGTTTTCATGGTTCAAGTACTATATCGGATTAAGCATCTGTGGTGTCAGACAGACACTGACCATAAATCCATGTTCATGTAAGTATGTAAAAAAATAATGAACAGTAGTTGTTGTGATGCAGGATACCCGCCATTGTAGCCAAGAGCGCTGAAGTGCTGCTTCCTGTACTCGGGTAGGTGCGCCGGCCCCGGATCGAATCCGCCCTGTGGACTAATGACAAGGGCCAGTGTGCCGGCCAGCCTGTAAGTGGCTTTTAGGTGGTTTTCCACATCCTGATAGGTGAATACTGGGCTGGTCCCCACATTCCACCTCAGTTACACGGCTCACAGACATCTGAACACATTTGCACTATTCCATGGATTACGCAAGATGCAGACAGTTGGAGTACACTACTTCCTTCCCGGGGGGTATGGGGTGGCAACAGGAAGAGCATCCGGCCACCCCTTACAATTAACATGCCACATCCGATTAACCAGCAGACCCCGCAAGTCGGGATTAATGCTTGGAAAGGGAGAGACAGTTGTGCTGTAGGATAATTCCTCAGTCAGATATGTAAGTGTATTCCTCCAGTCACCACCCCTCCTCACTGTTGGTTTAAATTGTATACTCTTGTGTACTCTAAGTAAAGCAATAGTGCTTTTGGGATAGATTTTTTGACCCTTTATCGGCATTCTTGTAGAAAGCTGTGGATTGTTGTTTCAGAATGTTTTGTACTATCTTTTTAACAAATCATGTGACTCCTTATGGACACGAGCAAAAACTGTGCTACTATATCTACACATTCTATGCTATCTTCTGGGTTTTGAGAACCTTTGCTATAGAAAATTAAGAATAGAGTTCTACTCATACATTTCTGACCAGATTGAAATGTGTAGTTATACCAGTTTTGGTTTAAAAATAGATCAAGTGTAATTTAAAACAATTTTTATGCATTTTATCATTGTGAAGTAGAGAAGATTTGAAATGTAGGGAGTTGATACATATTTGAGGGATAGCATTAAAAATTACTCAATTTATACGTGTTTAATAACAAACATGTCAACTGCTGACAAGCAGTTTACTGTGTTGTAGAATGTAATGAAACAAGATATAAAATTTAGGAGCAAAGGTGACCCCACACCAAATAACAGTAGTGATGAGTCATTTACAGGCAAATTCAAAAGAGAATGAAAACTTGGCTAGTTTTTGGAAGAAATGCTCTGACGAGCTGCAGTTCTCTCTCACACACACAATTCTCCTGCTTTGTGCTGGCTGGAAGCACAAAGCCAGGATTGCAGTTTGATAGGTGGCCTGGGGCAGGTTGTGTGGAGTGTGGTGGGTAGAGGGAGATAGACACAGGAAACTGGTGAAGAGAGTTGGAACAGATAACTAATGGCTGGGAGGGAGGCAGCAGGTGTGCAGGCTAGAAATGCAGGAGGGACGGGTGGCAAGTGCACGGGGGTGATGGGAAGATTAGGGGTGTGTGCTGACATGGCATGGGAAATTGTTTTTGAAGTATGTGTAGGGGATAGTGCCTGTTGTCGGAGGTCCTCGCGAGACCTTCAGCATAGTGGGCAAGGGAATTTTCATCGTTGCAGAGATGCTGTTCATGGGTGGCCAGGTTGTATGGAAGCAATTACTTTGTGTGGAAGGGGTAACAGCTTTCAGCATACAGATATTTTTGATGTTTAGTGGGCTTAATATGGACAGAGTTGTAGATGGAGTCATCAGAGAAGTGAAAGTCAGTGTCAAGAATGTGACACGTTGGATTGAGGATCAGTTGAAGTGGACGAGAGAGAAGACGTTGAGGCTGTGGAGAAATGAGGGTAGGGTATCTTGATCCTGAGGCTAGATGATGAAGATATCATGAGTGAACCTGAATCAGACAAGGGGTGTGGGGATGTAGTAGAAGGCTATGAAGGTTTCCTCTAGATGACTTATAAACAGGTTGACCTAGGAGGTTACCGTAAAGGTGCCCATGACTTTGGCATGGATCACAATAACAAGGTACAGTGGGACATCCAAGTTGTTAGGTTTGTAAATTTTGAGAAGCACGTAGAAGATGGTTGTGCAGGGTGTGGTTGACCTGAGGAGGCAGGTGGACTCAGGAGAGCGTGTTTGGTATGGACCTAAGGATTTCACAAGGGATCGGAGATTACATTGGATTTCTGAGACTGGGTCAGTGTAGCAGAGCTTGTAGTTGGAGTAGTGAGGTAGTCACAGTGGATTCAACAGTGGCAAAGCCATTGTCTGCCGGGGAGGGAGTAGTGAGGTAGTCACAGTGGATTCAACAGTGGCAAAGCCATTGTCTGCTGGGGAGGGGGGAATATGATTTAACCAGGATCTGTTTTGAGGTTGTGAATGCCTGTCCTGTCTTCTGTTGTGATGTTGAATGGTGAGGCCAAGTTGGATGTAATGAAACCATGGAAGGTGACCAGGGGTTCGTTAGGTGGGGCACAGTTGGTTGGCGATAAGAACTGGGAGAGACAAGATTCATCATTGGGATTAGGCTGGCTTTGATTGGATGGATAGGTAGCAAAGATGTGTTTTCACTGTCGGGATCATGAGAAGGGGAGTAGGTCTATGAAAAGTCCAACATGGTCAAACTTGGGTTTGGGGTTGAAGGTAAGGCATTCAGATAGGACTGAATGAGATTGAAGTTTTTGGTGGAAAGGTTAACAGCAGTGTTTTGTGTTTGTTTGGGTACTGGATTTCGTGAGTGTTGGGAGGGATTTTTGGAGGATGAGACAAATTGGAAAGGTCAGCAAGACAGTCTGGGTGCTATGAAAGTTTGCTGAAGAGACACACTTTGAGCAGGGTAGGTATTGATGGGTAGTGATGCTTCAAGGAGGGAGTCATGAATTGCAGTGAATACCTGATAGAAGGCTTCCACCGACTGCCTAGCTTGTCCACCTACAAGCTCAGCCTTAGTGATCCCATGCCAGAAGTCTAGTGTAACTTGCAATACCAACTGAAATCCTTAGGCCCATTCCAGAATCTTTTGTAGCTACTTATTGTGCTCACACAGAAAGAATTTCTGCTCTCGTTGACAAACACTGCCAACCTATTGCCTGAATCCTTCCCTTTCACACCAAAGGTGATGACCATTTTCTTCAGTGACCATCCCTATCCCATACCCACATGTGCCCCTAATTGTCACTGTTGATGCCTCCTCCCTGTACACTAACACCCCTCACACTCATAGTTTTTTCCACTATCGAACACTTTGAAACCCACTATCTCATTTCTCACACACCTTCTCAACTACCTCCTCACATACACTTCCTTCTCCTTTGAAGGGAAGGATGGCTCCATCTGTGGCTCTGTCCATGTGAAACCCTCTAACCATTAACAGTACCTGCATTTTGACAGCTGTCACCCCTTTCACATTAAAAAATTGCAACCATACAGCCTGGCTACTCGTGAACACTGTATCTGCAATGATGAGTATTCCCTTGTCCAGTATTCTGTAGGTCTTATAAAGACCTTCACAGGCAGGCACTACCTCCCAAACCTTGACTGTAACAAATCTCTCATGCCATACCCTCACAAATCCATAATCCTCTCACCACCCAATGCATCAGCTACAAAGAAGCACCCCCCTCATCATTCAGTATCACCATAGACTGGAACAATTGAACCATGTCCTTTGCCAGAGATTTGATTATCTATCATCATAAGGGAACAATTGACAGGAATGGGGGAAAGAAATACAGTAGAAGAAGAATGGGTAGCTTTGAGAGACGAAGTAGTGAAGGCAGCAGAGGATCAAGTAGGTAAAAAGACGAGGGCTAGTAGAAATCCTTGCGTAACAGAAGAAATATTGAATTTAATTGATGAAAGGAGAAAATATAAAAATGCAGGAAATGAAGCAGGCAAAAAGGAATACAAACTTCTCAAAAATGAGATCAACAGGAAGTGCAAAATTGCTAAGCAGGGATGGCTAGAGGACAAATGTAAGGATGTAGAGGCTTATCTCACTAGGGGTAAGATAGATACTGCCTACAGGAAAATTAAAGAGACCTTTGGAGATAAGAGAACCACTTGTATGAACATCAAGAGCTCAGATGGAAACCCAGTTCTAAGCAAAGAAGGGAAAGCAGAAAGCTGGAAGGAGTATATAGAGGGTCTATACAAGGGCGATGAACTTGAGGACAATATTATGGAAATGGAAGAGGATGTAGATGAAGATGAAATGGGAGATACGATTCTGCGTGAAGAGTTTGACAGAGCACTGAAAGACCTGAGTCGAAACAAGGCCCCCGGAGTAGACAACATTCCATTGGAACTACTGACGGCCTTGGGAGAGCCAGTTCTGACAAAACTCCACCATCTGGTGAGCAAGATGTATGAAACAGGCGAAATACCCTCAGACTTCAAGAAGAATATAATAATTCCAATCCCAAAGAAAGCAGGTGTTGACAGATGTGAAAATTACCGAACTATCAGTTTAATAAGTCACAGCTGCAAAATACTAACACGAATTCTTTACAGACGAATGGAAAAACTAGTAGAAGCCGACCTCGGGGAAGATCAGTTTGGATTCCGTAGAAATACTGGAACACGTGAGGCAATACTGACCTTACGACTTATCTTAGAAGAAAGATTAAGGAAAGGCAAACCTACATTTCTAGCATTTGTAGACTTAGAGAAAGCTTTTGACAATGTTGACTGGAATACTCTCTTTCAAATTCTAAAGGTGGCAGGGGTAAAATACAGGGAGCGAAAGGCTATTTACAATTTGTACAGAAACCAGATGGCAGTTATAAGAGTCGAGGGACATGAAAGGGAAGCAGTGGTTGGGAAGGGAGTAAGACAGGGTTGTAGCCTCTCCCCGATGTTATTCAATCTGTATATCGAGCAAGCAGTAAAGGAAACAAAAGAAAAATTCGGAGTAGGTATTAAAATCCATGGAGAAGAAATAAAAACCTTGAGGTTTGCCGATGACATTGTAATTCTGTCAGAGACAGCAAAGGACCTGGAAGTGCAGTTGAACGGAATGGACAGTGTCTTGAAAGGAGGATATAAGATGAACATCAACAAAAGCAAAACGAGGATAATGGAATGTAGTCGAATTAAGTCGGGTGATGCTGAGGGAATTAGATTAGGAAATGAGACACTTAAAATAGTAAAGGAGTTTTGCTATTTGGGGAGAAAAATAACTGATGATGGTCGAAGTAGAGAGGATATAAAATGTAGACTGGCAATGGCAAGGAAAGCGTTTCTGAAGAAGAGAAATTTCTTAACATCGAGTATAGATTTAAGTGTCAGGAAGTCATTTCTGAAAGTACTTGTATGGAGTGTAGCCATGTATGGAAGTGAAACATGGACGGTAAATAGTTTGGACAAGCAGAGAATAGAAGCTTTCTAAATGTGGTGCTACAGAAGAATGCTGAAGATTAGATGGGTAGATCACATAACTAATGAGGAAGTATTGAATAGGATTGGGGAGAAGAGAAGTTTGTGGCACAACTTGACCAGAAGAAGGGATCGGTTAGTAGGACATGTTCTGAGGCATCAAGGGATCACCAATTTAGTATTGGAGGGCAGCGTGGAGTGTAAAAATCGTAGGGGGAGACCAAGAGATGAATACACTAAGCAGATTCAGAAGGATGTGGGTTGCAGTAGGTACTGGGAGATGAAGAAGCTTGCACAGGATAGAGTAGCATGGAGAGCTGCATCAAACCAGTCTCAGGACTGAAGACCACAACAACAACAACAACAACATCATCATGCCCGGAAATATGGAGCATCCTATCCAAGGTTGTTTTATCTACCATTACACGTGGAAATGATGGACATATCCTACCCATATTGTTCCTACTCTTCCTGAAATGTTGTTCTGTCATCCACTCAACCTACACAACATCCTGGTCCATCCATACTCCACACCACTCCCAACCTATTACCTCAGGGGCCATACTCGTGTTCAACACCTGCCAGTCTTGTCATAGGCTTGTCCTATCCCATCCCAGGCAGTCATCTGTGAAAGTACCCATGTCATATACCAGCTGTGCTGGAGCCACTGCACAGCATGTTATAGGCATGATCACCAATCAAATATCCACCAGAATTAATGGCTGCCACCAGATTGTGGCCAAGAAGAAAGTTAACACTCAGTGGCACAACATGCTACTGAGTACAACTTGTTAGAATTCAGTGGCTGCTTCACAACCTGTGCCATCTGGATCCTTATCTCCAGCGCCAGCTTTTGTGAACTGTGTAGATGAGAGTAATTCTTGCAACACACACTTCTCATCCATAATCCTCCTGGCCTCAGCCTTTGCTAAGCTACTGTCCCCACATCCTCTATCCAACAGTTCCCCATTTCTCTGTCCTGTCACCTCCTCTGGATCCACACCTCCATCATCTTCATTGTGCTGACACATCACTGGCTCTGGTACCACTATGTCGCGTGCCTAGTCCATTCACTTGCCACACCTCCCTCCCACATTCCTAGCCTGCAAACACGCTGTCTCCCACCCAAGCACTAGCTACCCATCCCCCCCCCCCCCCCCCCCCCCCTCTTCTGCTTGCCGCTAATAATTCCCTCCATGTGCTGCACCCAACACAATGTAGGTGCAGAGGTGTGTGTGTGTGTGTGTGTGTGTGTGTGTGTGTGTGTGTGTGTGTGTTTGTGTGTGTGCGCGCGTGTGCGTGTGCTAGAGAGAGATAGAGAGAGAGAGAGAGAGAGAGAGAGACTTTTTTACTACAGTTGATCAAAGAATTTCTTCCAAAAGCCAGTGAAGTTTTCATTTTCTTTTTTGTATATCTGTTGTTGACTCAACACTTCTGCTGTTCAGTGATTGGTCTCCTTGACTCCTAAATTGTCTACATTATTCCAGAACATCCCTAACTGTATTTATGGAGCAAGATATATTTTATGTAGGTAATGTTGTTGTACTCTCTAATGACGCCTGTTTTTTCTTCGTACAGCTTTATTGTAACTTATTTTTCATACTGAATAATATATTTCTGTTTGCATGTTTGTTTGTCCATTCCAAAGCTCCATGTAGAAGGATGGGTAGAGTCATTTGTTGCAAACATCTGTCAGTTATTTTACTATTTGACAACCGTTTTTATCTTTTCCCTTTACTAGTGGGACAGTAGAAGCACTTTAATAAAACTGATAGCTAATATAATAATTGTCTAAACTCCAGCACTTCACAGAAATTGATAATTTTGTATGTTTATGAGTATGCTTATGTATTTAGTTTTTTTCTGAGTTGCTTTCATTTTCTTGTCTCTTTAGTTTATACAATTCTGTGTCTCATATGTCCAATGCATTTAGTAGAAATTTTAAACTAGTGGTTGTTAAATTACTGAAATGAGTAGTATTATCGTGTTTGTCTTGTAGTATTTGGGAGGGGGGTTGATGATTTAGATATGTGTTTAAGTGGTGTGAATATCTAATCTCTTGTTGCATAGATTTTGCACTAAGAAGTTGCTGAGCAAATTTTATAATATAAAATAAAGTCATTCATTGCATGCTGCCATAAATTGTCAATTTTCAAAAAATACTTGATTTTTTAAAAAACTAGTACTGTAACTAAGAGTGGTGAAACAATTTAGATATATGATTCTCAACATTGAGTTACTTGTATAATACAGTTCTTATTTGTTAAAAAGTCCTGTATAATTTGTTAGATATTAGAAAATAATGTAAAATACTTTGTACATGAGCATAAGCTTTTCTGTACAAGTTAACTAATGCCACAGATGTTTACAATAACATTTCATCTTTCAATCTGCATGTTGTTCACTGTGCTTATTACATACCTGGGTGAGTACAGTACATGCAATTGTATCCCTCTCATAGAAGAGGTAAAACTTTCTGATTTTTTTGGGATATTTCAGAGTTGTATTTAAAGAGCATTAACACAATGGTTCTTACTTTTGTCAGGAATCTGATGAAAGACATGGACGATTTTGTAGTAGTTCAAGTGGAAGAAATATTACACTCCAGATGTTGTTATCGTCTGGTCTGCTTCAACCTGGTGAGGGCACTATGGCCATTGAATACTTGGTGAGTTGACAATCAATGTTTCTTCTCTTTTATAGGCGTTACTCTTATTCAGTTAAATCTGTTATTAATATTACTTGTGTTCTCAAATTTTAGGGACAGCGTTTCGTAGGAGATCTCCTGCCTGATGGTAAAATTAAATCCCAAGAAACTGATATAATATTTGCTTCTCCAAGTGCTTGGGCAATCCATTGTAAACGAATTATCAATCCAGATAAAAAATCTGGTTGTGGTTGGGCATCGGTAAGTGTTGGTGTAACATAATTTTAGTCAATACTTTTTTTTAGAGTTTAATGGCAATACTGTAAACTGGCTCCCTTAATCAAATTCTTTGTTACACTCTGCGTACCGTGCTTAGTTTTTTGAAAATAGGCGAAGACAGTCAAACTAAATTTTAGAAAATAAAATAATATAAATCATCTTATTAAAACAGTAGGAAGAAATAGAGCTGATAGATGATAGATACTAAGAGAGAACGACGGCCGAGGAGATCAGTTTTGAGCCCTCAGTTTGCAGTTTTGTCAGTATAGCCTCTGCAGGATAGACGGGTCAGAGGGAGTAGTAACTGTATTCACATAGACTTTCCTGATTTTTCCTGAAACTATTTGAATATGATACAATGTCTTTCCTACAGACTGTCTTCTTACTTCTCTTCTAGAAGGCATCTTATTGGAGTTTACTTATCAATTTTGGTGATATCTCAAACCAGCTAAAAAAAGTGTCACAGTTTGTATAAAGGTCTTTTTAAATTCCCCAATTTACATCTCAGTCCAAAACTGTATTGGTCAAAGAAACTGAGCAGTGCTCTATAATGTGTTGTGTGGTACTATTTGTAAACTATATTATTCGCAGAGGAACTGCACATTCCTGAGTAATCTCAGCGGACGTATTTTCCTTTTGTACTATGCGATTCACATGATCATTTCATTTTATACCAGGTCTTGCACAGTTACTTATTATTATGCAAACCCATTTACACCCCTAACTTATCAAATGAGTGAAATCAAGATTAGCTAAAATTAAATAGGTAGGCCAGTCTCAAGCTAATAGTGCTACCTGATCTCACCGGGCAGACTACAATACCACCAACTTCAGTTCTCTGTTGTGCTAAGCAGTGATTGTACATTATTTCTGGGTATATTCCTCATACTGATTGATTATAAGCAGTAATACTTCTTGATTCAGAAGCCTCTGAAAACATCTAATGTTTTTTAGTTAGCCTTACTAAAAGTTCAGTGTTTTAGTAGTGATAAAAATAGAATGAGTCGACTCAAATTAGCAGAATGTTGCACAACCACCTTTATTGTTCCTCTTATTTGTGTATAATTACCATTTAAAATAATTATCAGGTAACCATGATTGTCATTTTCACCATAGTAATCTTTCACATCACATTAAGGGATAATTAATAATGTTGATTTTACATTACACAGTATTAGTGCACGATTTTTAATCAGTGGATACTAAAAGACGTGTAGTCCAGAACTGGTTTCTTCTACATCTGCGTACATACTCTGCAAGTCAATGTATGACGTTTGGTAGAAGGTACCCTGTACTGCTACTAGTCATTTGCTTTCCTGTTCCACACACAAAATGAGCAAGAGAAAAACAGCTATCCATATACCTCCTTATGAGTCCTAATTTCTCTTATCTTGTCTTCATAGCCCTTGCGCAAAATCTACATTGACAGCAGTAGAATCATTCCACAGTCAGTTGCAAATTCCGGTTCTCTAAAGTTTCTCAGAGCATTTTGTGGAAAGCACCTTGTCTTCCCTCCAGGGATTGCCATTTGAGTTCATGAAACATTTCTGTAGCACTCAAGAATGTGTTGCTCACATGTTCTGTACGAAGTCTCCTTTGTAGATGAGCTACACTTTCCATAAATTCTTCCAATAAACCAAAGTTGACCACTCACCTTCCTTACAACCGTGCTTGTGTGCTCATTCCTTTTCGTATCTCTTTGTAGATATTTAATCAACATGACTCTGTCCACATCACTAAAAATGTACGTAACAATAATAACAACGTACATAACAATAATGAACATAACAATATCATTTTTCCTACTCAGCTGCAGTTACTTAGATTTTACTACATTTAGAGCAAGGTGCCATTCATCACCCAACATCAAATACAAATTCTGTCTTAAGTCATCCGTATCATACAGTAACTCAGTGACAGTGCTTTTCTTATAGTACAGCATCATCAGCAAACACAGGGTTGCCACAAGTTCTGGAAATCAGGGAATTTCAAACTTGTCAGGGAAATCAGGGACGTTTGAAAAATTCTGGAAAAATCTTGTTTTTGTCTCAGTAGATGAAATGATTTGTTTACTGAGATGTCATGCATCATCGCTGGCTGGGTGCAGCTGAGAACGTGAGCCACTTCCCTACTCTCTCATTCTTGCTGCTTCTTTCCTTTCTACAACTCCCCTCAGCTTGCAGTCAGTGCTGCCACCACTTTTTGCTGCTAACCTAGCAGCTGCCGACGAGTGGGAGGGAGGCGTGAGGAGTGGTTTGTTTGGATCGTATTCTCAGAGACTGTTGACGCAGTGGTCAGAGACAGCTGTCATGTGTGCATGAGTTGTGTCTGAATGACTGTGTGCTCTCATTTTCTGACAAAGGCTATGGCCAAAAATTTAGCTGTGAGAGTGTGTGTGTCTTTTCCATGTGTGTCCGCAGCTCAGTGATCATCTTTACTGTGAGTTACTGTCTATCCTCATTAGTACTGATTTTCAGAGTATTCACGCAAGTTATCTATTGCATGGATTGATCACTGTGGTCCCATTTTGTCAATGTGGTGTCTGTGACATGTAAATAGCTGGCCACACCAGTGGGCTTCCATGATGGGCCAAAACTGCAGGCCATTTCTGTGGGTATCTCTAACAGATCGGGAATGCCAATCTGAAACCCATCATTTACCACTAATGTGCAGGCCTTGCCTGTTAGATCTAGTCTCACTGATGTGCCTGCAGGCCAGGTCAGTTTGTATGTGGTATAATGTGGCAGATTTTCGTGGTTTATCCATGGACTCAGAATGTGGTGCTCCTTGTCAGGCCAGAGGCCACTGGCAATAAGGATTTCAAGAATTGTGACTGTCTCACAGCAAGAACATTGTACTGCGTGGCATTTTATAGACATTTTATTTATTCTAGTACATTTTGGCACTTTGAAAGTAGTTTATATATTAGAAAGTATGAATGATAAGAGGAAGAAAATTTTGCCAGTCACTGGCAGATTTTACACTATGTACTCACGTATTTCATGAAAGAAAAACCACACAATACCTGTAAAATAATAGACGTAACACAGTGGGCAATAACTGACAATAACAAACGTAGTAGTGCCAACGTTTTATTGGCAGTTACCTATAGTGTTGGTTTACACAACTCTCCCCAGCCTTATACACTTCTTTCAAGAGGCCTACTTTTTTCTGGGGTTATTTCTGAAATCAGTGAACATACTTTAAATCTGTATTGCGACTGAAATATGTATTTTTGTCACCAAATGTATTTCATTTTATTGAAATAATATAACATAAGTGCTCTTAATGAAACACATACACCATTTGGCTTGCTTTCTCCAACTAAAAGCAGTTCATTATAAAAGATGATGATGTTAGTACTTTTTTCTCAGACATTTAGAAATACAGAAGTCCCTACTTTTTTTTATGTTAACTTACGTTTTTACACACCCGAGATCTCAAAATTTGTCAGAGAAAAATGGTAAAACTTGTCTGGAAATCAGGGAAACATCAGGATATTTCACTTGGGGAAACTTATGGCAGCCCTGTGTTTGCAGCTAAGGTGGTACACCATATGGCTACTTTCACATGTGGCCCTGCCTTTGACATGACGTACATCTGTGTCCATGAAATGCATAAGAACCATGGGCCAAGGGTTAAGAGCACAGGTGGAATAAGGACAAGAGTATTGTATAGCATGGACGGGAAACAGAATACCAGTGTGGAAGGTGCGGGGAGGATATTTCTCATTTCGCGGTGCAATGTGGTTTGTCATTAAATCTCTGAGAGTGTGCGTTTCTATGGGTCAACAAATATGTTGCTTCCTTGTACATATATCTCACAAGAAGACCATGAATATAAAATTAGAGAAATTCAAGCCTACATGGAGTCTTACCGGCAATTGTTCTTCCTGCGAACTGTTTGTGACTGGACCGGAAAAGGGGAAAGTGACAGTGCTACATTAAATACCCTGCACCACACACCACAAGGTGGCTTGTGGAGTATGGGTGCAGATGTAGGCATAGATGACGAGACATAGTTGAAAGCCTGGTGTAAAACGTAATTGGGTTACTCCAGTCCTAGTTGATACTGAGTCACAGGGAGGGCAGTCCTTTGTGGCAGATCAGTGGGTATGTGGTAAGTGACTGGGCAGACAAGGCTTGAGAGGCCTGTTTCTGGATTACTCATCATTGAAGATTGGTGACTAGGCTGTATGGAAGGGAGGCATTGATGTAGAATGAGCAGCAGCTGTCAAAGTGGAGGTATTGTTGGTGGTTGGTATATTGGATGTGGACAGAGATACTGATGTAGCCATCCCATTAGGTGGAGCTCATTGTTAAGGAAGGTGACTTGCTGTGCCAAGGAGTGCCAGGTGAGCAAATGAGGGAGAAGTTGTTGAGGTTCTGGAGGAAAATCCATAGAGTAACCTCACTCTTTGTTGAGATTATGAAGATATAATGAGTGTATTTGAACCAGGTGAGGCTCTGGGATTTTCGGAGACTAAGGAGAATTCCTCTAGATAACCTATGAATGGGTTGGCATGGGGTGGTGCAATGCAGGTGCCCAAAGGATGGTGTCATCCAAGTGCCCATTGCTGTACCGTGGATTTGCCTTTTTAGGTGATGTCTTTAAAGAAGAAGTAAATGCTGGTGGATATAGAGATGGTCATGGTGACCAGGAAGGAGGTTACATGTTTGGAATCAGTTGGGTGTTGGGAAAAGTAGTGTTCAGTGGTAGTAAGATCATGTGCGTTGGGAATGTTAGTGTAGAGGGAGGTGGTATTGACAGTGACAAGCAGGGTGTTGTGTCATAAAGGAACAGGAACTGTGTAGAGTTGATAGAGGAAATGATTGTTGTATATAGTAAGGTCGGTTATGGCTAATAGGCTGAAGGTGTTGTTCCATAAGGGTAGAGATCCTGTCTGTGGGGGCACTATATACCACCATAATATATGAATGATATTTGTGTTTTGTCTATATTTGATGAAGGACTTAGTTCAGTAGCTGATCGTATCTAGCAGTCTTCTTTCAATGTGCTTGTCTGCCATTCAATATCTTCTCTGTGTGGTGAGTAGTAATCTATCCATTTCAGTCGTTGTTTTTCATCTGATATTTTCCAGTGTTTTATTGTGATAAATTGTTGGAGTGGTTAATGAGCTATTCGTTTACTTTGTGTTGGAATGTCTGAGAATTTTCATTTTGCTGCCTCATGTATGCCGGCAAGCTGTTAAGGACATTTGCTTCAGAATATTAGATAGGGAGAAGCTTCTGCAAGATATTTGGTTATCAACTGCCTCTGTAGAATAAATACAGGGTGTATCAAAAAGAATCTTCCAATTTGGCATGTCTATATTTCTGAAACTAATAAACATATACAATGAATTTTGTTTTTTGATGAATGGGAAAAGCAAAAAAGTTTTTTTCAAGCCTTTTCATAGGTGTTCAATACGCCCCCCTTGAGATGTACAATATTTGTCAATGCAGTTTTCAGATTGTTCCCACACTTGAGTGAGCATGCCTTGAGTTATGGCTTCCACAGTTGCTGTTATGTAGCGTCTCAGTTCTTTCATTGTTTGTTGGTAACAGAGGCATTAAACAGAGTCATTTATAAACCTCCACTAGAAATAATCACATACAGTCAGGTCTGGTGATCTTGGAGGCCAGTGATGTAAGGCTGAATCATTTGGTCCAGTGCAACTGATCCATCATTCAGTAATCCTTTGATTTAAAAATTCCTGCACTCTCAGATGCCAGTGTGGCAGTGCCCTATCCTGTTGGTAAATGAAGTTATTCAAATCAGTTGAGCTGTCGAGGTGCATGGCGAACGGATTTCTGCATACTCCATATGAAACTATGGTGGATGCATCCGACGTCTGTGTCAGATACTTGGGGATGCCTGGTGATTTGCCTTCACACAAACAACCTGTTTCTTGGAATTTTTCATGCCATCATCTAATGCATTATGCCCTATGCTGTAGGAGGATCCATACCATACTTAGTATGAAAGTCACACTGAACAGTTATTACTGATCCACATTGTGCAAAGTGTAGAACACAAAACACTGTCTTTTGTCCCAACACCATTTTTACTAGAACTGAAGTGGGGCCCACACTTCTGCTACCTAGCTGGAACCATGTAAAACTCGAGAGTTTGCTCTTACCAACTGTATATTGTTCACGCACCCTGAGTTCTCGATAACCACTGTCAGGGTTTCCTCCACTTCTTGGATGAGGTCCACAGGTCAGACATACTGAGTGCACATGGGACTTCTTTCCAGCCATGTATGCTATTTCCCTAAGGAGCACCACTGTGCACTTTGTCCTGCATTCTCATTAAGAGCCTCCTATTTAGCTTTCCTGTTTAGACATTTGATCTGGATGAAAGTCCGTGCCCTCGAGTGTGAGAAAATGGCTTATTTACTATGATTTTGTTGAATTAGGATGTGTGAGGGGTTTCAGTGTTTCCCTCACCTTTTTACAATTTGAAATCCTGTCTCTATGGAAAGCCTTGACAATATGTGGGGAGTCTGTCAGTGAAGTTAGCCATTGAGGTGTCGCAAGTGAGAGACCTCCTTTAGAAATTACAGGAATACAATCTCTTTTTATCACTTTTGGGGAACCGTACAAATTTCTTTTTCCTCCATTGACATATAGTAATTTGAGGACCATGTCCCATCTTCCAAAATTGTACGTGGTGGTGGTGGTGGTGGTGGTGGTGGTGGTCTTCAGTCAAGAAACCGATTTGATGCTACTCTCCATGTTACTCTATCCTGTGCGAGCCTCGTCATCTCCGAATAGCTACTGCAACCTACATCCTTCTGAATCTGCTTAATGTATTCATCTCTCGGTCTCCCTCTATGATTTTTACCCTCCACGCTGCCGTCCAGTACTAAATTGGCGATCCCGTGATGCCTCAGAACATGTCCTGCCAACCGATCCCTTCTTCTAGACAAGTTGTGCCACAAATTCCTCTTCTCCCTAATTCTGTTCAGTACTTCCTCATCAGTTACACAATCTACCCAACTAATCTTCAGCATTCTTCTGTAACACCACATTTATTATGCAGTCTTAACACTGGTAATGTGTCTGATTGTTGTAGGAGCTTCTACACTGAAACATGAGTAGCTTTGGAAAAGTGTGTCTTGGACTGTAGTTTTGAGAATGCTTCATACCAACAGCTGTCTGGTAGAGGAGTACCCAAGAGAGTGAGGTTAATTTCCGTGCCCCCTCTTTTGGTTGTATGATCAAACTTACAGTGCAATCCATGCCATCATGGACTTCTGTTGCAACAGAATTTCACAGTACCTCACACAGCATTCAGCCTTAAGCAGCATTGCAGGGTGATACATTGGCTGATTGTGATATGATAGTGGAAAAATAAAACCACTTGGTCATTTCTTGGTTTATACCTGCTGCTCTACTCTTCAGATCCATGGTGTGTCGAGGAGGGGTACACATTGTATGGGCATCAATTACCACACTTCTTGGAAATGACACATGTCTATGTAGGTCTGAATTTCTCATTTTTACTATAATTATAACTGTGGAAGATGTAAGTTGGCAACAATAATATGCTTGTTTACCTGATATAGATCCAATTGTTAAAACTGAATAAAAATTTTGGCCATTGGAGAGTTATTTGTTTTGTTAATTTAGTGCTTTATAGGTCTGACAAAGACTCGTCTTGCATTGGAATGAATGTTTTGTGTCTTGCTTGTCATACTTTAGTTTCGTTAATACCTTGTAATTTGAAACTTTTCTAGGTTAAATACAAAGGAAGAAAGTTGGATGTCTATAAAAACGCTTGGTTCAGGAAGAAAAAGGAAGAAGAACAGGATAAAGAAAACAGAGATACAGATGGTGAATATATTTACACTTCTATTATCTTATATAAAGGTATTTCATGTTGTTACAGAATTATGTTGGGAATATTGGTTCAGTAGCAAATCTTTTTTGTTTAGATTTTATAATTAGCTACTGCACATTTCTTATGGTTGTATGCTTTCCAATGAACACTTACTACAAATATTGTTTCATGTTATTTGTAGTTTTCATTTCACTAATTGCCTGTTTTTATATACTTACAAATATATCACACAGAAACATCACACTATTGTCTCAACTGGCAACATTCCTGTGGGCATAGAAGTAGTTACTTTTTATGTAATTTATGTGTATTTTTTATTTTAAAGTTTTGTGTTTATTTGAAATACTAATAAATGCCTCATCACTGTATTTAGAAAGACAGTACATGAGAAAAATCTGGTGGTGTGTTCTTCAGTCCAGAGAGTGGCTTGCTGCAGCTCTCTGCACTAGTCCATCCTACACAAGCCTCTTCATCTCTGCATAACTGCTGCAACCTGCATCCACTTGAATTTGCTTACTGTACTCAAGTCATGGTCTCACTCTTCAATTTTTACGCCTCATACTTGTTTCCATTACCAAATTAATATTCTTGATGGGTCAGGATGTGTCCCAACAACTGATCCTTTCCTTTAGCCAACTTGTGCCACGAATTTCTTTTTTCCACCAATTTGATTCAGTGCCTCCTCTTTGGTTATTTGATCTACCCATATAATTTTCAACATTCTTCTGTAGCATCACATTTCAAAAGCTTGCACTATCTTCTTGGCTGAACTGTTTTCTCACTCACGCTTCACTTCTCTACAAGACTGCATTAGAGACAAGTATCCTCAGATAAGACTTCCTAGCACTTAAATTTATATTTGATGTTTAAAAAAATCCTCTACTTTTCTTGTTAATGCCAGTCTGTGATTGATATCCTCTGTACTGTGCTCATTTTCAGTTACTTTGCTTCCTTTTTCTAGGAACGTGAAAAATTTGCCTAATGTGAATATAAATGTGAATTTTGCCTCAAAATGTGAAACTACACAATAAATGCTATTTCATAAAGAATTGTATCCAAATAACTATTTTACCAGAGATAGTTTCAGATAACTTTATTTTCTGCATATAGATATTGAATATGTTACCAATTTTCAGCTCAACTGTCTCTATAAGATATGCACTGTGTATGGCAATAGAAGACTTGGTTGTGGGATGTATCATAGAACCAAGGAATGCATATGTTCATCTGATAGCTAAGGGTGATTATGTGGACACTTCAGTGCGACAGTTTTAGGTGTGGTGTGTTTTTAATTACGGTAATGATAGAAGTGAACTTGTACTACCTTGTTTAGAAGGCCCATGCATAGGTTCTGTATACCTTGTTCATGACTGTGCCAGTCTCAGCAAGCAGTTACACAGTAGCCATCACCATGATTCGTGCACTCTGCTTTTCTCTGGTCTGTGTACTGCTCATTATTTTCGTTTCTGATTTTGAAACAAAAGAAGCGACTGAGAAGCACTCTATCTTCTGGTGGGAAAATACTACTGCTCCTCAACAGAAATAGCCATTCGTTGAAGCATTAAATAGAGTGAAAAGAAGAAAATAAACAAAGACAGTTTTCAAACAAGGTGCTTTCGCGAAATCAAACATTCTAGTCAAAAAGCTCTTATTTTAGAGAATAAAAACTTTTTTCTCTTTTATTATTATATTATCTCCACTCACCTTTTTGTTTTTCTCACACCACACCCATGTAATTCCAGAGCCCTAAGGCTTTTTCTTTAGGCAGATAGTGTCGCAGCCTTTTCTAATTGTACATCAAATCATTTACCAAGAAAAGCTAATTTTGTAAAAAATTGATTCTAATTTTGCCAAAGGTAGATGCTACATTTTCAGGTCCGTATTTGTTTCATAAGCTTATGCTCTCAACACCACCTGATTTAATTCAACTACAATCCAGTACACTTTTTTAATATTCACCTTGTATCATCTCCGCTACAGTATGCAATATGTTCAGTTGATCTTCCAAGTCCTTTTCCAGCTCTGTCAGAATTTCCATGTCATTGGCAAATCTCAGTTTTTATTTCTTCTCCCTCAACTTTATTCCACTTTTCAAATTTCTCCTTGGCATCCTTTACTGCTTGATCAATGTAAAGACTGAATAACTATTATCCTGTCTCACTCCTTTCTCAACTACTGCCTCCCTTTCATGTCTTTCAAGTTTTATAGATTCAGTATGATTTTTGTTCAAGTTGTAGATAACCTTTTGCCCCTGTGTTTTATCTCTACCTTCAGAATTTCAAAGAGTGTACTCTAAGTAAGCTTTCTTTAAATCTACAAATGCTATAAATATGGGTTTGCCTTTCCTCAGTCTTCTAAGGTAATAACAGTTTGCTGAAAGGACATCCATAGTCCGACTTTTGTGTATTGAATAAAAACCACTGCAGCTGTTTAAATCCTTTATTGAAGAGACACGATCAGTTTCTAAATTTAAATTGCATCATCAGGTACAAATCTGAATAAAAAGAAGAAAGAGGCCATATACAGTATTACGCAAAGTCCATATCACAGTGATAAAAGTGTCCACAAGACTGAATACTT
Source organism: Schistocerca cancellata (assembly GCF_023864275.1). Lineage (NCBI taxonomy): Eukaryota > Metazoa > Arthropoda > Insecta > Orthoptera > Acrididae > Schistocerca > Schistocerca cancellata. The sequence goes on along the minus strand of NC_064631.1, from coordinate 596,177,444 downwards.
ACATTATAGTGGTCAAGCCAGTTATACCGTGTGATCCCAACGTGTTCTTTAAAATTCGGGAAGTTTCTCAGAAAGCGAGAATCACGGATTAAAATGTGGCAATGAAACTGGAAACATATGAACAAATGGGATGAGAGAAAAGATTATAAAAAGCACTGGAAAAGGGGAGGAGGGGAGAGAATGGCAAAGTATTGAGTAAACAATACTTCAGCTGAAGCTGCACCGTGACCGTACACTGCGACTGCCTTACACAAACTGACAGGACATCAACACATAGGTCCTGAGGGATGCGATGCATGTGTGGAAGCATAAATAACATCCAGTAAACATTAACGATACAGCCGGGAACTGGCCATATAGAAATAAACGTGTAAGAAAAGCTAGAAAAAAAAAAAATAATTTAAAAATTGTAAAAAATTTTAAGATTTTTCAATTCTGCATGTGTTATGTTTCTAAAAGGCCCGCAACAGGTTGTAGGCTTTTATCCCTATGTCTATGAGTTATTTGCGTGACATTTGCTATCTTAATTAATATTTTTATTTTTATAATAGAAGGAAACATTCCACGAAGGAAAAATATATTTAAAAACAAAGATGATGTGACTTACCAAATGAAAGTGCTGGCAGGTCGACAGACACACAAACAAACACAAACATACACACAAAATTCAAGCTTTCGCAACCAGCGGTTGCCTCGTCAGGAAAGAGGGAAGGAGAAGGAAAGACAAAAGGATATGGGTTTTAAGGGAGAGGGTAAGGAGTCATTCCAATCCCGGGAGCGGAAAGACTTACCTTAGGGGGAAAAAAGGACAGGTATACACTCGCACACACACACATATCCATCCACACATACACAGATGGATGGATATGTGTGTGTGTGTGCGAGTGTATACCTGTCCTTTTTTCACCCTAAGGTAAGTCTTTCCGCTCCCGGGATTGGAATGACTCCTTACCCTCTCCCTTAAAACCCATATCCTTTTGTCTTTCCTTCTCCTTCCCTCTTTCCTGACGAGGCAACCGTTGGTTGCGAAAGCTTGAATTTTGTGTGTATGTTTGTGTTTGTTTGTGTGTCTGTCGACCTGCCAGCACTTTCATTTAATATTTTTATTTTTATACACCTGGTTTCCAACCATTTCCTTAAAGTTTATCAGATGTTATTTATGCTTCAACACATACACCGCTTCCCTCGAGGTCTGTGTTTTGATATCCTGTCAGTCCGTGTTGTAGTGCAGCTGCAGCTGAGATACTGTTTACTCTATATTTTCTCTTTCCCGCCATTCCCCGCCACCCCCTATCCCCGTCTTTTATATTCTTTTCTCTTAAATTTCCCAATTTGTAAAGAACTGATTGGGATCATACTTTAAAAGTTCTTTGACCACTATACTGTAAGTATTGAGTCTTGTGGACACTTTTTATCCCTGTGATATGGTCTTTGTGTAATATTGTTTATCGTCTCTTTCTTCTTTTTATTCAGCTTTACCACGATGATGTAATTTATTCAACATGATTATACATATTGCCTTGCATGTTCTTATATTTCTCCAGAAACCAAACTGATTTTCCCTGATTTAAACTTCTACAAATCCTCTGTAAATAATTTGTGTTAGCATTTTGCAACCATGATGTACTAAATTGATGCTTCAGTAATATTCACACTGGGCAGCACCTTCCTTCTTTTGAACATGGTTTATTGCATTATTCTTGAAGTTTGAGACTATTTCATTCATGTAATGTTTCATAATGGAGTAATATTGTCATGGTTTGTTCCACCAGAGATTATAATAATTGAGAGGAAAAGCCATCAGTTGTAGATGCCACATTTTGGCTTAGATCTTTCAGTACTTTATAAATTCTTTTTGCATTTATCATACCCCCCCCCCTCCCCCCATGAACCATGGACCTTGCCATTGGTGGGGAGGCTTGCGTGCCTCAGCGATACAGATGGCCGTACCGTAGGTGCAACCACAACGGAGGGGTATCTGTTGAGAGGCCAGGCAAACGTGTGGTTCCTGAAGAGAGGCAGCAACCTTTTCTGTAGTTGCGGGGGCAACATTCTGGACGATTGACTGATCTGGCCTTGTAACAATAACCAAAACGGCCTTGCTGTGCTGGTACTGCGAACGGCTGAAAGCAAGGGGAAACTACAGCCGTAATTTTTCCCGAGGGCATGCAGCTTTACTGTATGGTTAAATGATGATGGTGTCCTCTTGGGTAAAATATTCCGGAGGTAAAATAGCCCCCCATTCGGATCTCCGGGCGGGGACTACTCAAGAGGACGTTGTTATCAGGAGAAAGAAAACGCGTTCTACGGATCGGAGCGTGGAATGTCAGATCCCTTAATCGAGCAGGTAGTTTAGAAAATTTAAAAAGTTAAATGGATAGGTTAAAGTTAGATCTAGTGGGAATTAGTGATGTTCGGTGGCAGGAGGAACAAGACTTTTGGTCAGGTATATACAGGGTTATAAATACAAAATCAAATAGCGGTAATGCAGGAGTAGGTTTAATAATGAATAAAAAAATAGGCGTGCAGGTAAGCTACTACAAACAGCATAGTGAACGCATTATTGTGGCCAAGATAGACACAAAGCCCACGCCTACTACAGTAGTACAAGTTTATATGCCAACTAGCTTTGCAGATGATGAAGAAATTGATGAAATGTATGATGAGATAAAAGAAATTATTGAGATAGTGAAGGGAGACGAAAATTTAATAGTCATGGGTGACTGGAATTCGAGTGTAGGAAAAGGGAGAGAAGGAAACACAGTAGGTCAATATGGATTGGGGCTAAGAAATGAAAGAGGAAGCCGTCTGGTAGAATTTTGCACCGAGCATAACTTAATCATAACTAACACTTGGTTCAAGAATCATAAAAGAAGGTTGTATACATGGAAGAATCCCGGAGATACTAAAAGGTATCAGATAGATTATATAATGGTAAGACAGAGATTTAGGAACCAGGTTTTAAATTGTAAGACATTTCCAGGGGCAGATGTGGACTCTGACCACAATCTATTGGTTATGAACTGCAGATTAAAATTGAAGAAACTGCAAAAAGGTGGGAATTTAAGGAGATGGGACCTGGCTAAACTGAGTAAACCGGAGGTTGTACAGTGTTTCAGGGAGAGCATAAGGAAACAATTGACAGGAATGGGAGAAAGAAGAATGCGTAGCTCTGAGGGATGAAGTAGTGAAGGCAGCAGAGGATCAAGTAGGTAAAAAGACGAGGGCTAGTAGAAATGCTTGGGTAACAGAAGAAATATTGAATTTAATTGATGAAAGGAGAAAATATAAAAATGCAGTAAAGGAAGCAGGCAAAAAGGAATACAAACGTCTCAAAAATGAGATCGACAGGGAGTGCAAAATGGCTAAGCAGGGATGGCTAGAGGACAGATGTAAGGACGTAGAGGCTTATCTCACTAGGGGTAAGATAGATACTGCCTACAGGAAAATTAAAGAGACCTTTGGAGTAAAGAGAACCACTTGAATGAATATCAATAGCTCAGATGGAAACCCAGTTCCAACCAAAGAAGGGAAAGCAGAAAGATGGAAGGAGTATATAGAGGGCCTATACAAAGGCGATGTACTTGAGGACAATATTCTGGAAATGGAAGAGAATGTAGATGAAGATGAAATGAGAGATATGATACTGCGTGAAGAGTTTTGACAGACCACTGAAAGACCTTAGCCGAAACAAGGCCCCGGGAGTAGACAACATTCCATTAGAACTACTGACGGCCTTGGGAGAGCCAGTCCTGACAAAACTCTACCATCTGGTGAGGAAGATGTATGAGACAGGCGAAATACCCTCAGACTTCAAGAAGAATATAATAATTCCAATCCCAAAGAAAGCAGGTGTTGACAGATGTGAAAATTACCGAACTATCAGTTTAATAAGTCAGAGCTGCAAAATACTAACACGAATTCTTTACAGACAAATGGAAAAACTGATAGAAGCCGACATCGGGGAAGACCAGTTTGGATTCCGTAGAAATATTGGAACACGTGAGGCAATACTGACGTTACGACTTATCTTATAAGAAAGATTAAGGGAAGGCAAACCTTAGAGAAAGCTTTTGACAATGTTGACTGGAATACTCTCTTCCAAATTCTAAAGGTGGCAGGGGTAAAATACAGGAAGCGAAAGGCTATTTACAATTTGTACAGAAACCAGATGGCAGTTATAAGAGTCGAGGGACATGAAAGGGAAGCAGTGGTTGTGAAGGGAGTGAAACAGGGTTGTAGCCTCTCCCCAATGTTATTCAATATGTATATTGAGCAAGCAGTAAAGGAAACAAAAGAAAAATTTGGAGTAGGTATTAAAATCCATGGAGAAGAAATAAAAACTTTGAGGTTCGCCGATGACATTGTAATTCTGTCAGAGACAGCAAAGGACTTGGAAGAGCAGTTGAACGAAATAGACATTGTCTTGAAAGGAGGATATAAGATGAACATCAACAAAAGCAAAACGAGGATAATGGAATGTAGTCGAATGAAGTCAGGTGATGCTGAGGGAATTAGATTAGGAAATGAAACACTTAAAGGAGTAAAGGAGTTTTGCTATTTGGGGAGCTAAATAACTGATGATGGTCGAAGTAGAGAAGATTTAAAATGTAGACTGGCAATGGCAAGGAAATCGTTTCTGAAGAAGAGAAATTTATTAACATCGAGTATAGATTTAAGTGTCAGAAGTCGTTTCTGAAAGTATTTGTATGGAGTGTAGGCATGTATGTAAGTGAAACATGGACGATAAATAGTTTAGACAGGAAGAGAATAGAAGCTTTCGAAATGTGGTGCAACAGAAGAATGCTGAAGATTAGATAGGTAGATCACATAACTAATGAGGAGGTATTGAATAGAATTGGGGAGAAGAGGAGTTTGTGGCACAACTTGACTAGAAGAAGAGACCAGTTGGTAGGACATGTTCTGAGGCATCAAGGGATCACAAATTTAGCATTGGAGGGCTGCGTGGAGGGTAAAAATTGTAGAGGGAGACCAAGAGATGAATACACTAAGCAGATTCAGAAGGATGTAGGTTGCAGTAGGTACTGGGAGATGAAGAAACTTGCACAGGATAGGGTAGCATGGAGAGCTGCATCAAACCAGTCTCAGGACTGAAGACCACAATAACAACAACATATCACCTATCTTCATCCACTTTCTCTTCTTTTTCCTCGAACTTTGTCTTCAAGTTCTTTTCCTTTGTACAACTGTTCTGTGTATTCCTTCCACTTTCGAGACTTCCCTTCTTTGCTTAGTATGGGCTTTCCATTTGAGTTCTTGTTATTCACAAAGCTGCTTCTCTTTAAAAAAAAAAAAAAAAATTCCCTGTAGTTGACATATATCTTTCCCATAGTCATGCATGTTTTTACAACTTTTCATTATTCTTCAGCAAGTTGTACTTTGTCATTATGTACTTCTTGTTTTTCATTTTGTACTTCTTGTTTTTCCTGATAACAACCTTCACCTAAATAATCCCTGACAGGAGATCTGAATGAGATACTATTATACCTCCAGAATATTTTACTAATTAAACGATACAGCAGAGTTGCATGCCTCTAGGAAACACAAAGGCTGTAGTTTCCCCTTGATTTCAGCCATTCACAGTACCAACATAGCAGTCATGTTGGTTTATGTTAAAAGGCCAGATCAGTCACTTATGCAGAATCTAGCTCTTGCAACTACTGAATGTCTGCTACCCCTCTTAAGGAACCATGTGTTAGTCTGGCTTACAGTAAGGCTAACCCTATTGTTGAGGCATGCTAGCCACCCCACCTCGGCAAGGTCAGTGGTTCGGTGGTGGGGGAGATGGTGTAGAGCAATGGTGACATTCAAAACTGAAAGATATTGATGATTACATACAGAAAGATGGTGTAAAAACTATTCCCAAAATGAGAGACTGCTGGTGGTACATGATGTAAGACGTGAGGCTAGTTAATTTGGTAATCCAAGGAGCAGCAGAAGCCAGTGGTGTTAAGGAAATTAACTCTTCTTTTTAACATGTTATCATATTTTGCAAGTCAGCTAATGGTATGTGTTAGGTACCATTATCCCTCAAACCAAGCCAGGTGGCACACTCGTAACACTCTGGATCTGTAACCGATGGCAACAGTTCGAATGACATCATTGTTGGTGGAGGAGGGCTGTTAAACTGTAATCTTCTTTCTTTTCCCTAATGCTGCACTAGAAGAAGTACTTGTTGTGAATGTGTTCGGTATCATGCTTCATGATACTTTATACATTGTTTGTGATAAATGTGCACATTATTTTTTACAACACCTCAACATAATTTGTATATACGTGGGGCTGGAAATTGTTGCTACCATTGTTGTGCTTAGTTTGTAGTGTGTAAAGAGTCTGTTTGAAATAAAGCTACTCCCTTTTATTCTACCCCTCAACATTTCTATTTTTCATCTAGTCTTCTTTACTGTTTCTTTTGTACTGCATTTTCCGTAGTCTTTAATTTGGTTGGGGGAGGACGACGGTTCAATCCCGTCTCCAGCCATCCTGATTTAGGTTGCCATGATTTCCCTAAATCGCTTCAGGCAAATGCCGGGATGGTTCCTTTGAAAGGGCACCTCACCCGAGCTTGCGCTCCGTCTGTAATGACCTCATTGTCGACGGGACGTTAAACACTAATCTCCTCCTTTAATTTGGTTGATTGCATTAACTTTCTATCTCCTGCAGTTTTTTCTTCCTCCTAATTTTTCCACTCATACTCCATATCTAACAATGAAAAATCCAGGATGGAATGTAACAATACTATGAAAAGTAAAGTTGTAGATCTGTGACTCAGCATCTCCGCTATATGGTGAGTAGCAACTTTCCTTCTCATAATATTGTTACTCCATATCTGTACCATTTAAATTCAGCAATTCTAATCATTCAATTTTTGTGGTATTTTTCTGATTTCTCAGAATCTCCAATTGTCTTATTCCAGCCTGTTTCCCAAAAATTTAATTCCAGTTTTTATGTTACACATTGTCATAGTTGACATTTACAGAATCTGAATGGAAGGGATAGGTTCACAGCAGGTTCAATGTTTTATTATGCAGCTTCTCTGCAGACATTTTATTTATTTATTTTTGTTAAACTATTGTAAAATAAGTATCATTGATTTGTACATCAGAAATCAGGCTCACACTCACAGTTTTCAGATTATTTCCATAACATTTTATGCTTCTAGATTTTCTCCCCTCCTGTGGTACAGTAACTTAACCATTGACAAAGATAATTGTTTCCAGTGATTTTTGTCCACTTTTTAATAATTTAAAGCAGTAGCCTGTACAGAACCCAGTAATGGAAAGTCCTTAATCATTTAAATAATAACTGAGAAGACAGATCACCGCTCATATTTTGAGACAGAGCCAATTTTTACATAAAAAGTGTGCTGTTTGCTTGCTAAGCTTTCAGCTATTTACTTTCTCCATAGCAAGAAGTTTAAATACACAAGCACAAAGACTTAATGTATCATGATGTAAGTGGAGAGAGTGGAAATGGTGGTGGTGGTGGTGGTGGTGGTACAAGGAACACTATATAAGTGTGTGTGTGGGGGGGGGGGGGGAGGGGGGGGAGATTACCTGAAGTGAATGAATGTAGGGGCAATTTAGCACACTTGAAGGATTTGGTATGTGGGAAAGGGAGATAAAATAGAGGAACTGAATTTTTGAGACACTGTGTCCTCTGAAGTAAATAAATAATAATGAATGGGCAGGTCAGAAGTTGGCAAGTGTTTGACATAGAACAGGAGTACACAAGAGAAAAGAGGTTGGTTGAGAAGGAATAGGAAAGTGAAAATGCAGCAGAGGCTCAAGGTGGGCAGGGAGTAACAGAGATTTGGACTAAGGTGGGTGGGGAGTGTAGAACCATAGGATGGTCTCAGGGAACTGTTCCATCAGCATAGTTTAGAGAAGCCAGCATAAGGAGCAAGGTCGGCATAGCATAAGGTGTAAAGCAGCTGTTGGAATTGTGTTACGCTGAGCAGCGTGTCTTGTAACTAGTCAGCCTCGTTGACTTACGTGCTAACACAAAATAACTTCTTCTTTGAAGCTAGTGTATAAAAACAACTCTGGAGTACAGCTATGGTTATGGCAACTTCCTTATGCATATCCTTTTGTGGGCAACCTTAAATAAACCCTTTATGCAATTCATGTTCATTGATTACATTCTCATTTTTTGACTGCTGACAAACGTTCTCTCCTCAGTTCTTCAGTAAACATTCTCACAAATTCATTTCTCATGTTCTCAAGACCCCCTTAGGGTGTGCAATGGTGCTCCTCCTACTTACCTGTTCCTATGTGGTTATTCCACAAGATTTTATTGCTACTTCAGAGCAACTAACCTTTAACAGTACCTTAACCATTTTTGCTGCCATTCTTCCCCCCTGCGGGTTCGGGGGTTAGAATAGGCCCGCGGTATTCCTGCCTGTCGTAAGAGGCGACTAAAAGGAGTCTCATATGTTTCGGCCTTATGTGATGGTCCCCTCTCGGGTTTGACCTCCATCTTTCTAAATTATTCCGAAGAGCGAGCCAATTGGGGAAGGGCGCCTTACATGGTGCACTGTATCCGTCGTGCAATTAGACCTTTAGCCGTCTTTCTCGTCGTTGCAATGGTGTCCCGCTCGTTTTCGATCTCTTGGGCGCTTACCACACTGCACTCTGCAGCGTTTCTTTTAACTGCGACGACGACCTTGGCCATTTTTTGCACCTAAGATCCAGCACGGTAGCCAGTCCGTTGTGGTGGGGCCGCCATGTACCCTCTTGGTTGTAGCCCCCTGACAACACAGGGATCGCTCTACTGATGCCTGCGCCGTTAACTCCCCACGTATGCCAAGGAGTAGATGCCCATCGCCCCGGGGCATCGGGACTCCCGGCAATGGCCATCCTGCCAGGTGGCCTTTGCTGTGGCTGGGTGGCGCCCGTGGGGAGGGCCCTTGGTCGGAGTAGGTGGCATCAGGGCGGATGACCCGCAATGAAGCGTGGTACATCATCTCTCGCTGGTGGGCCACCACCAGCAGTCTCTAAGCGATCGAGGTCTAACCTCAACGGCAGGAAATACGATCCACGATCATTTCCCTCCCTGACCACTCCATGGGAGGAACGTATGGCAAAAGAAGGCAGTGGAGACTATTCCCCCCGGTTCCTTGTGTGTACGCGAGTTGATGGGGAATCGTTTATGTCAACCAAGCCCCAGTTTTTTGTGGAGCATTTAGAGGACAAGTTCGGGGAGGTGGAGGGCTTGTCCAAGATGCGCTCTGGTTCTGTGCTCATCAAAACGGCATCCTCTGCCCAGTCACGGAGGTTGCTCAATTGTGACAAGTTGGGGGATGTTTCAGTTAACATCACGCCGCATAAGAGTCTGAACATGGTCCAGGGTATTATATTCCACAGGGATCTTCTTCTGCAGTCCGACGATGAATTACGCACCAACCTCGAACGACGAGGTGTTCACTTCGTCCGGCGCGTCCATCGGGGTCCGAGGGATAATCAGGTAGCCACCGGTGCCTTCATCTTGGCCTTTGAGGGTGATGTCTTACCCGAAAAGGTTAAGGTGATGGTTTACCGTTGTGATGTGAAGCCATATATCCCTCCTCCGATGCGGTGTTTTAAATGCTGGAAGTTCGGGCACATGTCATCTCGCTGTACTTCCAGCATCACGTGTCGGGATTGTGGACGTCCTTCGCATCCTGATACTCCATGTGCCCCGCCTCCTATCTGTGTTAACTGCGGAGAACACCATTCCCCCTGCTCGCCGGACTGTAGGATCTTCCAGAAAGAAAGGAAGATAATGGAATATAAGACGCTGGACCGCCTGTCCTACACCGAGGCAAGGCGGAAATTTGAGCGGCTACATCCTGTGCCAATGCCAACTAGTTATGCCGCTGCTGCAACACCAGTTCGATCTCAGCTCGGTCAGCATTCACCGGCCCCCTTGGTTGTGGGGGGCACTTCACTCCCTGTTGCTCCTGCTCCATCTACTTCAGGAGCAACACCACCCCAACCACCGGGGACATCTGTTCCCCCTTCACAGCCGGAGAAGCGTGAGCCTTCTTCGGCTCCTCTCGCTCGGAAGGGGTCCCTTGGGGCCCTCCCATCCCAGGCTTTGCCCAGTGCCAAAGCGGACGCCCGCAAGGTTGTCAAACAGCCACCGGTCGCTGGTCGTAGGGCGTCACGGTCGTCTTCAGTCCCAGAGACTGACCCAGTGAAGCCCTCCCAGCCAGAACCACCAAAGGCTCAGCGCGCAAAGCTGTCGAAGAAAAAGGCTCCCAAGCATCCTGAAATTGCGGTGGCACCTGTCCCACCGCAACCTTCTCCCTCTGCGTCCGAAGATGAGGTGGAGATCCTGGCGTCCGCTGAGGACATGGATCTCGCCAGTCCCTCGGATGCAATAGATAGCTGTTGTCCAGGTGGTGACTCAGTAGCAGCAGGGGCCCCGGAGGCGTAATCTGCCTCCCCAGTCCCTTCACGCCTTTCCCATCCATGGCTAATACCATCCTCCAGTGGAACTGCAGCGGTTTCTTCCACCATCTCGCTGAGCTCCGCCAACTTCTCAGCCGTCATCCTTTCCTATGCATTGCTCTGCAGGAAACTTGGTTTCCAGCAATGCGAACCCCCGCCCTCCGTGGCTATCGGGGTTATTTTAAGAACCGAGCAGCTTATGAAAGGGTGTCTGGTGGCGTCTGCATCTATGTCCTTAACTCTCTTCACAGCGAGTTTGTACCTCTACAAACAGCTCTAGAGGCTGTCGCTGTTCGGGTGTGGACGCCACAGGCTATCACCGTCTGCAGTATTTACCTTCCACCTGATGGTGTTGTCGCACAGCATGTCCTGGCTGCTCTGATAGCCGAACTGCCGCCACCTTTTTTGCTGCTGGGTGATTTCAATGCCCACAACCCTCTATGGGGTGGAACTGTCTCCGATGTTCGCGGTCGGGCCGTGGAGCATGTGTTGGCTCAGCTCGACCTTAGCCTCCTGAACACCGGTGCTCCCACGCATTTCAGTGTGGCCCATGGCTCGTTCTCGGCCATCGATCTCTCTATTTGCAGCCCTGGCCTTGTCCCATCCCTCCACTGGAGAGTGCACCCTGACCTGTGTGGTAGTGACCATTTTCCCATCTATTTGTCACTGCCCCAGTGTCATTCTTCTGGGCGCTTGCCCCGCTGGGCTCTCCACAGGGCTGACTGGCCAGCTTTTACTTCCGCTGCAACCATTGAGTCTCCCCCACAGGGTGACATTGACGAGGTGGTTCGTGTTTTAACCACGTCCATCCTTTCAGCGGCCGAGGCTTCCATCCCCCGTTCTTCTGGCCTCCCTCGGAGGAAGGCTGTCCCCTGGTGGTCGCCGGAGATTGCTGAGGCTATTCGTGACCGTAGGCGGGCTCTCCAGCGTCATAGGCGGCATCCGTCTCTGGAGACCCTCATCGCCTTTAAGAGGCTCCGTGCCTTCGCCCGCCGTCTTATTGCACGGTGCAAGCAGGAGTGCTGGGAGCGGTATGTTTCCTCCTTGGGCTCCCGTGTTTCCCCCTCGCTCGTGTGGTCCCGGATCCGGCGGATTTATGGCTCCCAGACCCCTATGGGTGTCCCTGGGCTCTTCTTGGACGGCGCTGTCTGCACGGACGCTGCCGCCATTGCTGAACGGCTAGCCGCGCACTTTGCTCAGAGCTCTGCGACTGCTTCCTATCCCCCCGCCTTTCGCTCTCTAAAGGAGCGAGCCGAGCGGACGCCGTTCTCATTCCACACGCGTCATTATGAAACATACAATGCTCCTTTCAGCGAGAGGGAATTCCTCGCTGCCCTCGCCGATTGCCCTGATACAGCACCAGGACCGGACTGCATCCACGCACAGATGCTGAAGCATCTCTCCAGGGACTGCCAGAGACACATTCTCGCGATATTTAATCGCATTTGGAGCGAAGGCGTGTTCCCGTCGCAATGGCGAGAGGGTGTTATTGTCCCCATCTTGAAGCCCGGTGCGGACCCACTGGCGGTGGACAGCTATCGTCCCATTACCCTCACCAACGTTTTGTGCAAATTGCTCGAACGTATGGTGGGGCGGCGTTTGTGTTGGGTCCTTGAGTCGCGCGGTCTCCTCGCTCCATCCCAGGGTGGCTTCCGTCGGGGCCGGTCTGCAGTGGACAATTTGGTGCGGCTGGAATCTGCTGTCCGTATGGCCTTTGCCCGACGTCAGCATCTCGTAGCTGTGTTTTTCGATCTGCGGAAGGCGTATGACACCACATGGAGGCATCACATCCTCGCCACATTGCATGAGTGGGGTCTTCGTGGTCGGCTCCCGGCTTTTCTTCAAAGCTTTTTATTGCGCCGCTCTTTCCGGGTGCAAGTCGGTGCCACCTCTAGTCCCTCTTACATACAGGAAAATGGGGTCCCACAGGGCTCGGTGTTGAGTGTATCCTTATTTTTAGTGGCCATTAATGGTCTGGCTGCAGCAGTGGGGTCGTCGGTGTCTCCTTCTTTGTATGCCGACGACTTCTGCATCTCATTTAGCTCCACGACTACGGGAGTCGCCGAACGCAGGCTGCAAGTCGCCGTTCGCAAGGCAGCATCATGGGCTCTGACTCACGGTTTTCAGTTCTCTGCACCCAAGACTCGAGTTATGCACTTCTGCAGGCGTCGGACGGTCCACCCTCATCCTGAACTTTACCTCGACGGCCACCTGCTTGAAGTGGTGGACACTTGCCGCTTCTTGGGACTCGTGTTTGATGCCCGACTCACATGGGTTCCTCATGTTACCCAGCTGAAGCAAAAATGCTGGCGGCACCTCAACGCCCTCCGCTGCCTTAGCCACACGTCTTGGGGTGCAGATCGCTGCACGCTGCTGCGGTTGTACAGGGCCCTTGTGCAGTCCCGGCTTGATTATGGGAGCCTGGCCTATGGGTCTGCGTCCCCCTCAGTGTTGAAGTTGTTAGACCCCATACACCACTGTGGGGTTAGGCTTGCCACTGGCGCTTTTCGCACCAGCCCCGTGGATAGTCTACTGGTGGAGGCCGGGGTTCCCCCGCTGCGAATTCGCCGCCATCGTCTGCTCGTCGACTATGCTGTCCACGTTCATTGCTCGCCAGATCATCCCAATCGTCGCCTGCTTTTCCCTGCTCTGGTCCTCCATCTGCCCGAACGGCGACCTAGGTCTGGGCTTTCCGTCGCTGTCCGCGTTCAGTCCCTGCTGTCGGAATTGGGTTCATTCCCTCTTCCGCCTCCCTTCCGGGTCCGTGCACCTACGCCTCCCTGGTGTTTGTCCCGGCCATCCGTCCGTCTGGATTTGGCTCAGGGACCTAAGGACTCGGTTCCGCCTATGGCCCTCCGTCGCCGTTTTCTTGCTCTCCTCGCCTCATTTTCGGACTGTGAGACTGTCTACACTGATGGTTCCCTGGTTGATGGTCGCACTGCCTACTCTTTTGCTCATGCTGCTCATGTTGAGCAGCGCTCCTTGCCGGCTGGCTGCAGTGTTTTTACTGCAGAGCTGGTGGCCATATTGCGCGCTCTTGAGCATATGCGTTTCTGCTCAGGTAGGTCTGTCGTCATCTGCAGTGACTCCCTGAGCAGCCTTCAGGCCATCGACCGCTGCTATCCCTCCTCTCCTCTGGTGTCCTCCATTCAGGAGACTGTTTCCGCCATTGCCCGTTCTGGTCGTTCGGTGGTCCTGGTTTGGACGCCCGGTCATGTTGGCATCCCAGGGAACGAACGTGTAGACAGGCTGGCCAAAGGGGCGATCGACGCCCCGGCTTTGGAGGTCGGCCTTACGGCTCGCGACCAGCAGATGGTGTTGCGCCGTAAGCTGATTGGGGTGTGGGCTGCTGAGTGGCATGGCATGACAGCCCCGAATAAACTGCGGGCTGTCAAGGGGACGACCGATGTGTGGCGTTCCTCCCTGCGGGCTTCTCGCAGGGACTCGGTAGTCCTGTGTCGGCTGCGCATCGGCCATACATACCTGACGCACGGCCATCTGTTGCGTCAGGAGGATCCCCCCTTGTGTCGGTGTGGGTCCCGGCTGACGGTCGGCCACATTTTGCTGGAGTGTCCTCGACTGCGCACACTCCGGCAATCTTTTAATCTCTCGGGCACTTTGGCTTTGATTTTATCTGACGATGCCTCCATGGCTGATGCCGTTTTAAATTTTATCCGTGGTAGTCCGTTTTATGGTTCGATTTAGGGAGGTCTTGCACCTTTCCTTTTCTGTGTCTTTTGTCCTTGTGTCTGTTGCTGTTCTGGTGTGCCGTGAGATGGTTGGCTCTTTCCCTTTTTTGTTCTCGTGGTCAGTCAACCAGTCTCCGGCCGTCTTCCTTTCTTCTGTTTCTTTCTGTCTGGTGTTCCTCTGTCCTGTTCTTATCTGTAATGTTTGTTGCTCCATTTGTGTTCTTTTAGCGCCTGGGGGGACGTCTCCTCCCCCTTTGGTTTTTACCTGCTCCGTGGATTTTCGGCTCGCCTGATTTTGGAATGGGGGACTGATGACCTTCGCTGTTTAGTCCCCCTTAAACATCCCAACAACCACCACCGCTGCCATTCTTAACACACTAAAAAGTGGAAATTTATTCAGTCTTCAGCCACGAAAAAATCTTCTGCACTATATTCTCTATTCATTGCACCCCTTCTAACAAATTAAAAAAGATGATTTCTCTGATCACTCAGTTCCATAAAATACTCAACGATATATTGTGGACTGGTTGAAAAATACCCATTTCAAGATTCAGCCAGACTATCAAAAGTAGTGTTCTGATTCGCAAATAAACTCTCTAATGCCTTGGTTTATTCTTCTTACATTGCTGTGGCCAAACGCCTGGATCATCTCTCTGTGAATATCACCAATATCATCATCATCATCATCATGCAATTTATTTACCCATTGTCTGCATTTCATAATGCTGTCAGAACCTAAGTAATCTGAGAGAACCCACATTATCATCATATGTGCAAACACAGTGTGGTATTCCATGTGAGTGTGACAACTTACCACGTTCATGAGCTGCCAAATTGTGTTAAAGAATTCACTTCCAGAACATATTTCTAAGTAGAACGCTGGTTTGTGTTGCATGCTATGTTGATACTGTTTCCTGTCCAACTGGCTACACAAAACTGCACTGTTGGAATCTGTGTTTGTGCAGCACATCTTATGCTAGCGCGATTCTTGTGACCTGTACATCTCCTAGTCCCAGCCTCACTGTTGCATCAGACCCTTTTCCATTTCCTTGCTCTGCTTCTGTGTTGTACTCGTCCTTAATGCTCCTTTTGCATCACGTTTTCTTGTTGAATAAATATTTCTTCAGTCTTTCTTGCCAATTCATTTATTTGTGTGTGTATTTTTGTTATTTATTCTGTGCTTCTTAGGTCCAGTCTTCATAATTGTGTCTCGCTTGGTTCTTCATTCACTGCTTGTACGTGGAATTCCTCTTCCCAATTACTCCTTGCCCTGCCTGCTACTCAGAATGTCGTCACCTCCGCCTCCCCCCTCCATTCCTCTTCCTCAACCTCGATCACTACTCATGCCATGGCTGCAGAAGAGTTTGTGTGTATGTGAGTTTCAACTTCTTGCTTTAGACGAGAACAAGAGCTGAAAGCTTAGCAGCAGTCTTCACTGCTCCTTATATGCCTCTACACCACTCAGCACTTTGGCTTAGAGGTAAGTGTTACGTCTTGTCAGTCATCCTTGGTAATAGTGTAACTGAACGATGGAAACTCCAGGTAGGAGTATCAACTATGTAGGAAAAGACAGATTGTTACTTACCATAACTAGAACCATTAAGTTGCAGACAGTCGCAGTTAAAAGACACATACATAAAGCTTTCAGCTACAGCCTTTATCAGCAAAATGAAACACATGCCATTCAGACACACAAGCAAGCACTCCTTATGCAATTGTGACTCCAACTCTAGCATCTTGGACCAGATTCCAGCACAATATCTTTTAATTATTATACTTAGAAGGAGAGACAGCATTGGTCGTATTTTTTTGTTTTATTAACCGCAAAATCGATTTTCGGTCACTTAGTGACCATTCTCAGTGCTGTAATATACAATTTAAATTGGTAGGCACTGGTGTGCTCCAATTTAAATTGTATATTACAGCACTGAGGATGGTCACTAAGTGACCGAAAATTGATTTTGCGGTTAATAAAACAAAAAAATACGACCAATGCTGTCTCTCCTTCTAAGTATATCCATTATCTGGTCGTGGTGCACAGGACACTCCATGCAGTCGCCAATCAATAATCCTTTAATTGTGCCTGTCTCCAACGTAACGTGTCTTCTTTATGGTAAGTAGTCATCTGTCTTCTCCTGCATTGTTAAAAGTATAATTAGATAAATAAAAACAATCTACTCAAAAAAAGCAGCAGCAGGAGAACTGGCACATATAAAGGTAAAAGAAATTTGCAAGCTTTTTGAGCCAGTGGCTCCTTCTTCTGGCAGAAGGGTTTAAGAGGGAGCAAGAGGAATGAAGGAAAAGGACTGGTGAGGTTTAGGAAATGGGGAGAGTCTGAAAAAGTCGCTCAAAACCCAGTTCAGGGGAGACTTACTGGACAGGATGAGAAGAGTCTTTCCTTCCCATTCTGTCTGGTAAGTCCCCCCCCCCCTTCCCCCTTCCCCTTATCCAGGTGCTGGGTGACTTTTTCAAACTCTTTCCATGTCCTAAACCTTGCTAGTCCTTTTTCTTCATCCTTCCCTCCGCTGCTTGGTGAGTAGATTTTTTTTTTTTTTTTTTTTTTTTTATCTACGCAGTTGCATTATATTTTCAAAAATTAATTATTTTCAATGATTCTTAATAATAAGTTAGAGCTTTGGATGTAATTTTTTCTTTTTCTTTTTTTTTTTTAATTTGTTGGATATTAGTACATCCTTTCTTACCTCTTCAGCCAGCCCTTCGCATCATTTCCGTACATCCATTTCCTGACCATTTTATTTTGGAATGCATCCTATAGCTTTTCCAACTCCTATTATAGTTCATCTTACTATTTTATTAGCGATTCATTATCACATACTTTCTACAGTATAATGTTCTTTGCTAGAGTTTAAACTTGAATAATTAATGTTTTGTATTATAGTTTTTCTATTTAGGTTATTATTCCTATTGCATTAGCTGTTAATTCCTCAATGTGTCATCCCATTTTGTCAATCCACTGATTGGAATATCTTGTGTCATCATCACACTAAACATTTGACTGTTATCTACTGCTGGATAAAAGGCTTTCTCTAAGACTTATACATTGGTTATGGTGTTCAGCTTTACATGCCCATGTTGCTTCTGCATGTTTTATTACAAAATGTACTCACATTTTATAAAGTCTTCATTATTGTCTTTGCTAATCTCTTTGAATCCAGCAATGAACTTCATGGTTCAATTTCCATGTATCTCCTAATAATTCCTACCATGCATCTCACCATTTCTTATTGAGCAACTCTCTCTCTCTCTCTCTCTTTCTTTTTTTTTTTTTTCATCCCATGTCTCATTGCCATACATTAGAACTTTTAATAGACGTTTATTGTAACATTTACATTTGAAACATATTGAAAGCCTAGTTTTAGAGGGGGGGGGGAGAAAAAAGCAGAAAAAAACATGTAGCTTGCCAAGAGCACTCCTGGATATTTTCAATGTTCTGCTCATTTCTGTTGTTGTCCAAACATCATTGTCCTTAGCTGCAGTAAATAGAAGAATTCAGCTGGTCATGAGAGGGGTTAGGGCTGGCAACACCATAATAATTCTTGATCCAGGTTTCTTCACAAAATACTGATTGATAATTGTTCTTCTTTTTTTAATTTTTCAATGTGATATTCAACTTCATATAACTATTAACATTTATTGTATGCTTGCATATAGAGTTGTATGTTCAGTGGATGCCTAGCTCACTTTAATTCAGGTTTACAAGATTTTCTTTATACTTATGATATACATCTGATCTTCAGTGTTCCTTGGTGACTCTTGTGGTTTATTACTCGGAGGCCCTCTTAGGCAGTCCATGCGATGATGATAGCTCCACGCAGCACTTACTGTGACGTAGGGATCTGCTGACAAACTCTAACTGCCGCATGGTGCCAAGGAGTTCCTAAGACAAATAAAATACAGAAGAATCTGATTTGGCAAAAATACTGTTCCCTACTTTTGTGTGCATTAAATGTTAATTTCCAGTAGTTTATTTTCACTGCGTTCTTTGCAAATTATTTTAATGTTTCCAGAACAAAATTTTTACTCTGCTGTGGAGTGTGCACTGATACGAAACTTCCTGGCATATAAAAACTGTGTGCCAGACCGAGACTCGAACTTGGGACCTTTGCCTTCGTGGGCAACTGAGTTACCCAAGCGCGACTCATGCCCTGTCCTCACAGCTTTAATTCCGCCAGTACTTCGTCTCCTACCTTCCAAACTTCATAGAACCTCTCCTGCATACCTTGCAGAACTAGCACTCCTAGAAAAGAGGATATTGTGGAGACATGGCTTAGCCACAGCCTAGGGGATCTTTCCATTCTGGAACCATCCCCTAGGCTGTGGTTAAGCCATGTCACAGCTATATTTTAATGTTGTTATACTTGATTTTCAAATTCCTTATGTATTGTAACAATTTTTCAGTAAGATAGTAAGTGTGAATATCTTGTATGTTGTTTGTATAATTCTTTTTACAGACGATGAAATGGAGAAGGAAAAGCTCATGTCAGTGCAGCGGATTGTGAAACATAATGTGTTAGGAATTCGTTCCATCAATCAGTAAGTAGAAGAAAATATAAAATTCTACAATCAGTTCTAAATTGAACAAATTTGAAATTTATAGATTATGACCTTTCATGTCACTTTGTTGTGATATGTCGGATGTATGTACGAGGCCTGCTCAAAAAATTCTGGAACATTTGTATTTAACTGTTTTCTGGAAACCTTATATGATTAGTTATGTCATTTTATGCTCTTAGAATGCTTTTTTGCTCTTGAATTTCATTTTATAAAAATGGAAATGAAATGCAAATAATTTTAATGTCTGCTAAAATCCTCAATTCGAGTAATGTGATGCCTGTGACGTCACTGGCTAGCTCTTTGCTCGTACTGTCATAATGCTAATTCACAGTGATGTCTTGTTATGGAATTTATGTTTTGGAAAATGGGGTACAAATTGTGTGTAGTACCATACTGTACAAATAAATCTACAAAAACTCCTGAAAAGTTGTTTTTGAGTGTTCCAGAGAATGACAAGATGGGTAAAATGTGATTGCACTGTACCAGCAAGTTGCCACCACATCGACGTACAAGTTCACTAACTTAACTAAAAATGTGTTGACATTAATTTATCAACGAGGTATGCTCTCCCACTGTTACAATGAAGGATAGCACCATTCAACGAAATTAAACTCGTAGTGAAAATTGTTGTTTTACCTAACTACACCTCAGTTATTCAGCAGCTCAGTTGTTAGAGCAGTAAACCATTGAATTTTATAAGACGATGTCCATATATTTCTGATTCAAATATAATCCGAAAGAACTTTTTAACTCACTTGTAAAACCAGTCGACAGTCCTCTCGTATGAAAACCACATTACAATTACAAATTTAACCACACCGATCAGAAACGGAATATTATTGTGTCTTCCTTGCTGTTCACATACACTGACATTTGTAATCACTGATTGCACTCATCACGTTCAAAAATGTATGTTCTAGTTAATGTGACCACACACTTTTTACTTTATTAGAAATAATGTTTTTATCTTTGCATTGTCTAGCTAGCATCCTTAATGTTTAAACTTTTGCAATTTCATCATCTTACATAAAGATGAAGTAAGTCTGCTTCAGATGCTAACGTTAGTTTACACTCACAAACATCACAGCCCTTACATCTGTGTCACCTGCATGCTGTACAAGCTTTACGACTCTCTGTATAACCTCATCATTCTACACCTCATTGTACTGAGGGCATATGGTGATATCTTCACTCCTAGCAAAGCTTACCAAAAAAGTGAAGTGTTTGTTCGCAAAGTAGATGCATTTATCCTCTGTTGTCCATTTCTCACACTAAGAGTGCTGTGAAGCTATATACTTGGTGTACAAAAAGGTATGGCCAAACTTTCAGGAAACATTCCTCACACACAAATAAAGAAAAGATATTATGTGGACATGTGTCCGGAAACGCTTAATTTCCATGTTAGAGCTCATTTATTTTTGTCAGTATGTACAGTTCTTCCTCGATTCACCGCCAGTTGGCCCAATTGAAGGAAGGTAGTGTTGACTTCGGTGCTTGTGTTGACATTCGACTCATTGCTCTACAGTACTAGCATCAAGCACATCAGTACGTAGCATCAACAGGTTAGTGTTCATCACGAACGTGGTTTGGCAGTCAGTGCAATGTTTACAAATGCATAGTTGGTAGATGCCCATTTGATGTATGGATTAGCACAGGGCAATAGACATGGCGCGGTATGTTTGTATCGAGACAGATTTCCAGAACGAAGGTGTCCCGACAGGAAGACATTCGAAGCAATTGATCAGCGTCTTAGGGAGTACGGAACATTCCAGCCTATGACTCGCGACTGGGGAAGACCTAGAACGACAAGGACACCTGCAATGGATGAGGCAATTCTTCGTGCAGTTGACGATAACCTTAATGTCAGCTTCAGAGAAGTTGCTGCTGTACAAGGTAATGTTGACCACGTCACCGTATGGAGAGTGCTACGGGAGAACCAGTTATTTCCGTACCGTGTACAGCGTGTGCAGGCACTATCAGCAGCTGATTGGCCTCCACGGGTACACTTCTGCAAATGGTTCATCCAACAATGTGTCAATCCTCATTTCAGTGCAAATGTTCTCTTTACGGATGAGGCTTCATTCCAACATGATCAAATTGTAAATTTTCACAATCAACATGTGTGGGCTGACGAGAATCCGCACGCAATTGTGCAATCACGTCATCAACACAGATTTTCTGTGAACGTTTGGGCAGGCATTGTTGGTGATGTCTTGATTGGGCCCCATATTCTTCCACCTTCGCTCAGTGGAGCACGGTATCATGATTTCATACGGGATACTCTACCTGTGCTGCTAAAACATGTGCCTTTACAAGTATGACATAACATGTGGTTCATGCACGATTGAGCTCCTGCACATTTCAGTCGAAGTGTTCGTACGCTTCTCAACAACAGATTCGGTGACCGATGGATTGGTAGAGGTGGACCAATTCCATGGCCTCCACACTCTCCTGACCTCAACCCTCTTGACTTTCATTTATGGGGACATTTGAAAGCTCTTGTCAACGCAACCCCGGTACCAAATGTAGAGACTCTTCGTGCTCGTATTGTGGACGGCTGTGATACAATACGCCATTCTCCAGGGCTGCATCAGTGCATCAGGGATTCCATGCGATGGAGGGTAGATATATGTATCCTCGCTAACGGAGGACATTTCAAACATTTCCTGTAACAAAGCGTTTGAAGTCACGCTGGTACGTTCTGTTGCTGTGTGTTTCCATTCCATGATTAATGTGATTTGAAGAGAAGTAATAAAATGAGCTCTAACATGGAAAGTAAGCGTTTCCGGACACATGTCCACATAACATATTTTCTTTGTTTGTGTGTGAGGAATGTTTCCTGAAAGTTTGGCTGTACCTTTTTGTAACACCCTGTATAGTACATCCCACAATCGAAACAACTGCTACAATCAGTTCTTGCTAATGCTATTTTCTTATTTCATATAAAACTTTTAAAAATGTGTGACCCTTCAAGGATTCGAACATGTAACTTCCTTATCTGCAATCGAATGCACTGTCCACTGCACCATGGAATGCTTGCTGGAGGTAGTCTCTCTGTGGGTCCATTTGCAAAAGTTCTACAGTTCCTTAGTTTTGAGCGAGTTTAATGATGTTGCAAGGAGTAGAGAATGGTGTGTCCATCATTGCACATATCGCTGCTCTAAAAGGGTGTAGCACAAATGCATCAACTTGTGCAAGGCTTCCACTGTCGGCGTTCACAAAATTCCTTTCTTTTGTTACTTAAAAGTTGTAATTGCTTTTTCCATCGCTAAATAGCTAAACTGTTTGCAATAAAAGTACGTAAAAGTGTTGTAACTTCGGCTAACGCTCCTATAACACAAGTATAACTTAGTCTTGCTCCTAGTCTGTGACGTCACCAGAGCATCAGCCAATAGCAGAGCGTTTTCGATCACAGGATGAGATCTTGGCATTTAATGATTTTTAAGCTTTAATTACATGAAAATAACAAATACTTTGTGAGAATATTGACCAAAAATGCTATTTACATGTTATGATCATTCAGAATAACAACCATCTGAACCATATTTTTAACATAGCTAAATAGCCTGTTTCGCGTCAATGGTGTGTTGGAGTGAAATTTGGTTGGCATCCCTGAACATGCCTGTGTTTTATGTGTAACAGCCGGCAGTTTCATTGTTGTATGTCTGTTAGTTATTGTCCAGTGCTGTATTGAGTAGAACATTCTGTTGCACAGTTTGCAAATTTCAAGATGGCAGAGTTAGAGGAGCAACGCGTCTGCATTAAATTTTGCATGAAACTTGAGAAGAACTTTAGAGAGATACTCCAAATGATGCAGGAAGCCTACGGTGACGAGCGCTTAAGGCATACTCAGTGTTACGAATGGTTCACTTAGTTTAAAAATGGCCAGACAAAAGTTAAAGATGACGCTCGTTCAGGACGCCCTTTGACATCTACCAGCAATGCACTTGTCAGAAACATCAACGAAATTTTGCGTGCCAATCTAAGACTGACTTACCGAGAGATTGCAGAAGAATGTAACATTTCCAGACGTGCCAACTCTCCCTATTTAAGCAGAAGACTCCTGATTTTTCCTTCTTCCTCCCGATCTCCCGACCGTAAAGAATGATCTCCCGATTTTCAGAGCAGTTTCAATACTTTCCTTACTATTTGAAAAACCTGCGCCTTCAATATATTGGTGGATGACAAGGTATGGCTGCTACTTGACTATGTTAACTAATATTATGACTAGCGAAAGTAGACATTTAGGTACAGAAGTTGATATTCTCCACTCTCATTTCTGTAACTTTCAGCTGGAAGAAACCAACTTGGCAGCAGAGTGAATTGATGTTCAGTGGGCGTTGGTAGGTCATATGAAATCGGCTGATGGGGTTCTTCAATATGATAAACTTGTAAAGGTGATGCTGGCTATTTTGTGAATTCCACATAGTAATGCGGAATGAGAGAGAATTTTTAACACAGTTACAGAGAGCAAAACTCAGTTCAGGTCCATGCTTCCATAAACGTCTTTGGAGAAACTTTTAATTTTAAAATCAGTTCAAAAAGGCAAGTGATTTGAGTAGAAATTTAGTTCAGGGTTTTTGAAGAAGGATAAGTCAGCTACGGGTGTGCTGAATAAGTAATTACCCTAATCAAACAAATTCAGACTGATAAACTATTCAGATTATTTGCTAAGCCTAACAGGTACAAATATGGGTTGCTTTATGAAATGAAAACTTGTGATCATTTAACAGTGATTTATTCATGCAAAACTGTGCTAATGTCAAAACAGAAATCTAATAGACGTTAATTTATTTTCTCGGATCATAATTTCGAACTGTAGTTCTCTCGAGAGTGCTTCACTTGAATGTGTGTGAATCCAAAGAAGCCTGCAGAGCTCATCATTCATGTTGTTGATCATGTTGAATGATAAATTATACAGTCTGAAGGCTCAGGTATGTCCATTATTTAGTACTTACATGTAAATAATAAAGCAAATGTAATTGAGTTGTTACAGGTATTGAATTATTGCAACTTTAATCGTCAGGGATGTGTTGTAATTCACAACAGTACACCACTAAAATTCTCCTGATTTTTCACTTTTGGAAGTTGGCATATCTGAATTTCAGTTGTGTCATGTCATGAAATCCTGACACAGCATCTTGGAATGCATCATGTTGCCACCAAGTTTGTCCCACAGCTCATCAGTCAAGAGCAGAAAGAGCTTCGCCTCGCAGTCTGTGAAGAGCCTTTGCATTGCACAAGTGAGAACAAGATGTTCCTTAAGAGAATCATAACTGGTGATGAGACATGGGTCTACGGTTATGATGTTGAGACCAAGGTTCAGTCTTCACAATGGATTGGGAAAGGTTCTCCAAGACAAAAAAAAAGCTCATCAGATCAGGTCAGGTCAGGTGTCAAAGCCATGCTGATAGTGCTCTTTGACTTTGAAGAATTAGTTCATCATAAAGTCATTCCACAGGGACAAACTGTTAATCGATGGTACTCTCAGGATATGTTGCGACGCCTGCAAGAAAAGGTGAGAAGGAAACTGCCTGAAATGTAGCGAGACTATTTATGACTCTTGCATCATGATGATGCACTCGCACATTCATCCCTGGTGGTACGTGACTATTGTGCAGAAAACTGAATCACAGTGCTGCCTCACACTGCGTACTCTCCGACCTGGTCCCTGTGCACTTTTTTTTAATTTCCAAAGTTGAAAACCCCATTGAAAGAAGGAAGATTTGCAACAACATATGAGATAAAAGAATATTCCTAGATGATGCTTTGTGCGATCTAGCAAGAAGTGTACCAAGGAGTCTTTGTCTTGTTGTTTGAGCCTCTTTCCCACGAATTCTTTGACTTCCTTGTTGTTGCTGACTTTTTTTCAATACACCGTAAAAGCCTCTTTGTGTGAACGAAACAAACGAAAATCCAATGGAGCCAAATCTGGATTGTAGGGAGAGAATGTGGAAGTATCTGTCAATGCATTTTTTCAGTAGTTTCTTGGGTCATCTGGGTGGTGTGAGGGCAAACATTGTTGTGTAGTAAAGTCATGCATTTACCTTAATATCCACATTTTTTTTCTCATTGCTGGCTTTCTTCATAAACATGTCTGAGTAATAGGCAATTTTTTTGTAGGCTTCTCATCCGAATAATCATAAAAGGCCACACATTGGTCATCCAAAAGACGGTCAGCACAATTTTTCCCACTGATCTCGTGTTCTGAATTTCTTTTGGATAGGTGAGCTGGTGTGCTTATAGTTCATGCTTTGTCTTTTGAACTGCTTCAAAATGTTGACATCAAGTTTCATCATACATCAAAATTTTGTTTACAAAAGGATCAACTTCCATTTCATAGCATTCTTTCAAGCTTGTACACACTTTCAGTCTTGTAACTTTTTTTCCTATATTTTCAACCTCAACATGTCAATCTTCATGAATAATGTCATAAATGCAGGTTTCAAACGAAGGAATTGGTACATTGTCTGGCCGGCCAGGACGTTGCCTGTCAGTCTCTGAGGTTTGACCATTTTTGAACTGTTTTACCCACTTATAAAAAATTTCTGCATATGCTATATTGAGGTTATAACGAAAACAAATTTAATCTGTCAGCTGTTTTCAGCTTATCCCACTGGTTCCAACTTAATGTCATGGAAGTACAAAACTACTTGTACAAACTGTTGCATTTCTACATCAATTTTCATCTTTAATTACTGAATGTCCCTTGTGCAACTACATTAGTGGAGCCCTGATGTGTTCTACATGCACTTGTGCAGGCACATGAGAGCACATGACCGCCAACTACCTGTGGTTGCAGTTGCTGTTGCCAAAATTGGCTAGGATCAGTTGTTGTTGTTGATGATGATGATGCCTTAATTTTGTACATTGCCTTCTGCAATAATAATAGTAATAATAATAATACAATAACAGTAATAATAATAATTATTATTATTATTGTTTATACACTTCACAGAATCACAATTATTATTGTTATTTGCTTGAATAATATATCATGTGGTAAATGTACACTAAATAGCGAAGCCAGTGAATAAGGAGTTTAGCCTTACAATCTTGTGTACAGAGGGTCACAAGTGAAAGTGTAGATACCCTTTCCCAATGCTATTGACATTAATGTACTGTCACATCATGTAAAATAGCAACAAATAAAATAAAATACAAAAATGAATTCTTTATTAACCTATACATCAATAGCTCCAGAGCAAATGACGGTGAAAGGCAGTGTGAACTGTAAAGTGTAAAGTCACTTGGAATGACATTAGGGCTGCAGAGAAAATGCACACACCAAAGACCAGTAGTAACTAAATAATTTGTACCAAATGTGAAACTGTGTGCAGGAGACCTTGTGTGATGGGATAACATTGTGTCATCTGAGTTCTTTAAAGCACTAAAAATATGGAAAAACCTGGATAAACATTTCTATGTTCATATTTTGATTTTCTGTTGGAATGTATTTTGCAACTTCTGCAGAGATAAAGAAGACTTACCATGTCTTACAGTCTTCAAAGACCAGGCGGTTGGCGGAGTTGGTGAAGGCGGAAAGCCTCGCTCGCGGGGTGGAATCTGAGCTAACTATTTGTAGTATCGTTCCCAGAACCGATCGCGGTCCTCTGGTTTGGAGCCGAGTGGAAGGCTTAAACCAAAGGCTCAGAGAATTCTGCAGAGATCTGGGGTACAAATTTCTCGACCTCTGCTATCGAGTGGAGAAATATAGGGTCCCCCCGGAATAGGTCAGGCATGCACTACATGCAGGAAGCAGCTACAAGGGTAGTGGAGTATGTGTGGAGTGCAACATGTGGGTTTTTTAGGTTAGAGAATTCCCTCCCTAGGCCCGACAAGACGCCTCCTGAGACGCGGCAAGGTAGGAGTAGGCAAAATGCAACAGGGAATAACAATATTAATCTGCTAATAGTAAATTGCAGGAGCATTTATAGAAAGATCCCAGAACTGCTCTCATTAATAAACGGCCACAATGCCCACATAGTACTAGGGACAAAAAGTTGGCTAAAACCAGATGTAAACAGTAATGAAATTCTTAACTCAGATTGGAATGTATACCGCAGAGACAGGCTGGAAAGTGAAGGGGGAAGCGTGTTTATAGCGATAAGAAGTGTAATAGTATCGAAGGAAATTGGCGGAGATCCGAAATGTGAAATAATTTGGGTGAAGGTCATGGTTAAAGCAGGCTCAGACATGGTAATTGGATGTGTCTGTAGGCCCCCTGGCTCAACAGCTGTTGTGGTGATAACATGTTATACCTTCTGGTGACAAACAGACCCGAACTATTTGAAACAGTTAACACAGAACAGGGAATCAACAATCATAAAGCGCTTACTGCATCAATGATTTCAGCCATAAATAGAAATATTAAAAAAGGTAAGAAGATTTTTCTGTTTAGCAAAAGTGACAATAAGCGGATTTCAGAGTACCTGATGGCTCAACACAAAAGTTTTGTTTCAAGTACAGATAGTGTTGAGGATCAGTGGACAAAGTTCAAAACCATTATACAATATGTGTTAGATGAGTATGTGCCAAGCAAGGTCGTAAGAGATGGAAAAGAACCACCGTGGTACAATAACTGAGTTAGAAAACTGCTGCGGAAGCAAAGGGAACTTCACAGCAAACATAAAAATAGCCAAAGCCTTGCAGACAAACAAAAATTACGCGAAGCGAAATGTAGTGTGAGGAGGGCTATGTGAGAGGCGTTCAGTGAATTCGAAAGTAAAGTTCTGTGTACTGACTTGGCAGAAAATCCTAAGAAATTTTGGTCTTATGTCAAAGCGGTAGGTGGATCAAAACAAAATGTCCAGACACTCTGTGACCAAAATGGTACTGAAACAGAGGATGACAGACTAAAGGCCGAAATACTAAATGTCTTTTTCCAAAGCTGTTTCACAGAGGAAGACTGCACTGTAGTTCCTTCTCTAGATTGTCGCACAGATGACAAAATGGTAGATATCGAAATACACGACAGAGGGATAGAAAAACAATTAAAATCGCTCAAAATAGGAAAGGCTGCTGGATGGGATACCAGTTCGATTTTACACGAGTACGCGAAGGAACTAGCCCCCCTTCTTGCAGCGGTGTACCGTAGGTCTCTAGAAGAGCGTAGCATTCCAAGGGATTGGAAAAGCGCACAGGTCATGCCCGTTTTCAAGAAGGGACGTCGAACAGATGTGCAGAACTATAGACCTATATCTCTAACGTTGATCAGTTGTAGAATTTTGGAACACGCATTATGTTCGAGTATAATGACTTTTCTGGAGACTAGAAATCTACTCTGTGGGAATCAGCATGGGTTTCGAAAAAGACGATCGTGTGAAACCCAGCTCGTGCTATTCGTCCACGAGACTCAGAGGGCCATAGACACGGGTTCCCAGGTAGATGCCGTGTTTCTTGACTTCTGCAAGGCGTTCGATACAGTTCCCCACAGTCGTTTGATGAACAAAGTAAAAGCCTATGGACTATCAGACCAATTGTGTGATTGGATTGAAGAGTTCCTAGATAACAGAACGCAGCATGTCATCCTGAGTGGAGAGAAGTCTTCCGAAGTAAGAGTGATATCAGGTGTGCCGCAGGGAAGTGTCGTAGGACCATTGCTATTCACAGTATACATAAATGACTTTGTGGATGACATCGTTGTAGTATATCGAGAGGTTGTAACTATGGAAAATTGTACTGAAATGCAGGAGGATCTGCAATGAATTGACGCATGGTGCAGGGAATGGCAATTGAATCTCAATGTAGACAAGTGTAATGTGCTGCAAATACAGAGAAAGAAAGATGCCTTATCATTTAGCTACAACATAGCAGGTCAGCAACTGGAAGC
This sequence comes from Schistocerca cancellata, assembly GCF_023864275.1. Taxonomy (NCBI): domain Eukaryota; kingdom Metazoa; phylum Arthropoda; class Insecta; order Orthoptera; family Acrididae; genus Schistocerca; species Schistocerca cancellata. The sequence continues at coordinate 596,148,894 of NC_064631.1, read as the reverse complement.
AGTTAATTCCATAAATTATCTGGGAGGACGCATTAGGAGTGATTTAAAATGGAATGATCATATAAAGTTGATCGTCGGTAAAGCAGTTACCAGACTGAGATTCATTGGAAGAATCCTAAGGAAATGCAATCCGAAAACAAAGGAAGTAGGTTACAGTACGCTTGTTCGCCCATTGCTTGAATACTGCTCAGCAGTGTGTGGGATCCGTGCCAGATAGGGTTGATAGAAGAGATAGAGAAGATCCAACGGAGAGCAGCGTGCTTCATTACAGGATCATTTAGTAATCGCAAAAGCGTTACGGAGATGATAGAGAAACTCCAGTGGAAGACTCTGCAGGAGAGACGCTCAGTAGCTCGGTACGGGCTTTTGTTTAAGTTTCGAGAACATACCTTGACTGAGGAGTCAAGCAGTATATTGCTCCCTCCTACGTATATCTCGCGAAGAGACCATGAGGATAAAATCAGAGATATTAGAGCCCACACAGAGGCATATCGACAATCCTTCTTTCCACGAACAATACGAGACTGGAATAGAAGGGAGAACCGATAGAGGTACTCAAGGTACCCTCCGCCACACACCGTCAGGTGGCTTGTGGAGTGTGGATGTAGATGTAGATTTAATATTTTCTATGCCTATGCTTCCAGTATGGAGACTTTATTCTTGAATTTGGTTAGGCATGCCATGTTAAACTAAGCTTTTGTTATTTGTTAATCAACCCTTTCAATTAGCAACCTGTACCACCCACAAACAGTTGACCATCTCAGCAACAATACATCTCATGTCACTTGCTGACCAGTAAAAATACTGGCTGCCCAGAGAACTGCTTTTCTAGCAACATGAGTTTTGCGGAATTGAAGTAATTGTCAGCATAATAATATATTGTCACCTAGAAGACGGTCTAATTAGATGAATGACGAACACTAACTTCACATAATGAAGGTTTATTCAGCACTTGCACATACAAGAGCATGGAACGAACTGCCTCCAGCCAGAACACATACGGTATATATACAGTTACAGAACATTCCAGTACAATGATTCTTGATATTTGTGGATACTTCTACAATGTCCTCGAACCGAATATAGAAATTAAAATTTTACAGTTCAGGTGAGTTTTGAACTCACGACTCTCCATGCAACAGTCTAGTATCGTAACTGCTGCACCAAAGTGAGGGTGCTACTCAGCATCTTCTGCGACATTGCTCCCTACTTAAGAGAACAACACCTCAGTGTTACATCCTCCTAGTCTGGGAACGAGTCATTGGTCCTGCATATTCCAACTCCTGATGACTGATGTTCACTCTGGCAGTGATCTTCTTAGAACTTCCTTTTCCAGTACACTCTTCATCACCTTTCCTCTTGTTGCCTGTTGCTGGAACTTCGAATTTACCCTGGGTGCAGGATCCTTATATGGCTTCATTCGAAGGACGTGGACCGTATCTCATATCATTCTACATCTTGTGTTGGGGTCGAAATCATCAACTCCATAAGTAACATCAGACAACTGTCTTACAACCTTATAAGGTCCAAAGTAGTGCCTGAGGAGCTTCTCAGAGAGTCCAACCTTCCGAACAAGAGTGAAGATTCAGACGAGGTCACCAGGCTGGCAGACAACAGGGCATGGCTCGCATCATACCTTCGGCTATAATCTTCTTGACCCTGCAGTGTGCAGAGCCGAGCTAACTGCTGAGCTTCGTCAGCTCTGGTTAACACCTGGCCGATGTAGTCGTCGTCCAAGTCATCAGGATGTAACAGCAACACAGTGACCATCGTCGTAGTTGCTTCACACCCGTGCACCAGGAAAAATTGCATAAATCCTGTGGTGTCTTGTTTGGCGATGTTGTAGGCAAACGTCACGAAAGGTAACACCTCATCCCAGTTGCCCTGCTCAACATTGACGAACATTGGTAGCATGTCAGCCAAGGTCTTATTAAGGCGTTCAGTAAGCCGATTAGTTTGCGGGTCATAGACAGCCGACATGTGACGAGTAATGTTGCACCGACGGCTTATCTCTGTCACAAGATTCAATTGAAAAACTTTCCCTCGATCCGTAATTAATGACCTTGGGCCACCGTGTTTTAATACAATGTCTTCTATTATGAATTTGGCTACTTTGAATGCTTCAGCTGTTTTCATGGCTTTTGTAATGACATAGTGTGTCAGATAATCAGTGCAAACAATAATCCATCTATTTCCACTAGCAGACGTTGGAAATCGTCCAAGGATGTCAATCTCAACACGCTGGAAAGGTGTTTCGGCTGGTGGAATTGGTATGAGTCGGTCAGGTGGTTTCTGAGGAACTGCCTTTCTCCTCTGGGGCTCTCGACAGTGCCACACGTAGTGGCGAACACTCCTAAATAAACCTGGCCAGGAAAATCTCTTGTGGATCCTATCGTATGCCTTAATAAATCTTAAATGTCCAGCTTCAGGTGTGTCATGGAATTTCTTTAGAACATCTAAGCACATGTGTTTAGGATTCACTGGACCTCTTTACAAACGGATCAGTTTTTTTCTTGTAAAGTAATCCATTAACTACCTTAAATTGTCCTTTCACATCCTCTGACCGATTTAAGGCAAGCATAATTTGAGATATCTTGGCGTCCTCCTTCTGCTCAGCAGAGAGATCCTGGAGTGCATCAGGTGAGTCACTATCATCATCAAAGTCTTGATGGTCTTGCACAGGGTTTCTTGAGAGACAGTCGTCATCTTGGTGTTTTCTTCCACTTTTGTACACTATAGTAATGTCATACTCTTGAAGACGCAGTGCCCACCTGGCGAGTTGTCCTGTTTTGCACATGGCCCACACAGCAAGATATTCTCTTTCTGTAGTTGAGTAGTTTCTCTTGGCTTTTGTAAGTGTCCTAGAAGCATAGGCTATAAACTTCTCTTTTCCATCCGAAATTTGCACCAGAACAGCACCGATCCCATACCCACTAGCATCTGTGTGTAGTTTTGTAGGTGCTCTCTCATCAGTCATCAGAGATTTTCGCAGCACATCAAAAGAATCTTGTTGAGCACCATCCCAGATAAATTCACCTTTGGCTTTTAACAACTCTTGGAGAGGTCTGGCTTTGATACAAAAGTATTTGATGAAATGACGGTAATAAGAACACAATCCAAGGAAGCTTCTCACATCTCTAATACTTTTAGGGATAGGAAATTCCATTATAAATCTCACCTTTTCTGGGTCTGGCTGCACACTTTCATTTGACACAAGGTGTCCAAATATTTTTATTTCTTTTGCTCCAAAGAGATACTTTCTTGGATTATGTTTCAGTCCGCCTTGTTGGAGACACTTAAGAATGGCCCTCAGTCTTTTTATGTGTTCATCAAATGTCTCTGACAACACTGTAATGTCATCTAAATAACAAAGACACATCATCCACTTCAGGCAACTTAGAAGATTATCCATCATCCATTCAAAAGTTGCTGGTGTATTACGCAAACCAAACAGAATTACCTTAATCTCATACAGGCCCTCAGGGGTGAAGAATGCAGTTTTCTCACGATCAGCCTCATCTACTTCAATTTGCCAGTATCTTGAATACATGTCCATGGTTGAGAAAAACTTAGCCCCCTTCAGACAATCTAGTGTGTCGTCAATTCGTGGAAGAGGGTAAACATCCTTTTTGGTTACCTTATGAAGCTTCCTGTAATCAACACAAAAGCGCCAACTGCTATCCTTCTTCCTGACGAGAACCACTGGTGATGACCATGGATTCTGCGAGGGCTGAATGATGTCATTTATCATTATTTTCTCTACCTTGTCGCGAATTATTCGATGTTCCGTTGCTGACACACGGTATGGTCCCTGGCTTATTGGTTGATGGTCTTCAGTGCTAATTCGGTGCTTCACTATCGATTTCTCTAATTTGCTCTTCACCTGTGGATTGAAGCATTCAGAGAACTCTTGAAGAATGGCAAATAGCTTCTTCTGTTCTTCCTTAGTGAGATCTGGTGATAGTCAAGGTAGAAGATCTTGCCTCGTAGTGGTAGCGCCAATTTCACCCACAGACTCGTCATGGGAGGTTTCTATGACGCTCAGCTGTTCTGCAATTAACGGCTCAGCATTTGCTACGCGCATGTGTCTTGGAAGGATCTGCGGTTCTCGGCGACAGTTAACTATCCACAGTTCACTGAATCCGTTCTTAAATGAGCCGACAGAGGCTGGGATGACCAAGTTATTCTTCAATGGTATGCTTCTCTTACATTCCACTACAAGATCCATGGGTTGATGCATGGCATGACACATGACAGTTACCTTTCTAGTGCTGACTGCAGGAATGATCACTTCATCCAGCACACATAGTTTCCACACACTCGGATGTGCATCTTCCTTTTCACAGTATCTCATCTCGTCTAGCATAATCTTCGAGTGACCACAATCTATAATTGCCTGAGAAGCTTTCAAAAAGTCCCATCCGAGAATGACGTCATGACTACACTCTTGCAAGGCAATGAATTCTAAGGGCTGTGTATGGCCACTTATACCCACACAAATGACACATCTTCCTGTAGGTTTTACGTGTTTCCCATTAGCCACCTTCAACAGTGATGTTTTGTTGTCGACGAATAAGGTTTTCTGCAACTGGTGGCGGTACTTCTCCGAAATGACTGAATATGATGCTCCAGAGTCCTCAAGAGCTTGGGCTGGTTGGTTATCCATGAGGATATCAATGTAGTTTCCTATCATTTTTGTAGTGATCGATGCGGAGGATTTTTATCTTTGGCGGCCTCACCTCCAAGGAAGGTCGCATCCTTTAGGTTTCCAGGTTGCGGTGGCTAGGTGATCGGCTGGAGCTTCTAAACAGCGATGGAGACCTTGATTGGCGTGTTGGGGAGCGTCCTTTCCAGCGGCTAGCTTGTAGCAATGGTGACCTACGCCGTCCTGCACCCACATATTCTTGTTCGTCATCGTTGTCCCGGAGTTAGTGTCGGCTAACATCGGTCTGCTGTCTTCTGGCATGGGCGTCATCAAATATCTGCAGCCTTTCTCAACAATAGCGCACCACATGTCCCGGTTGTCTGCAGTGGAAACATACTGGTTGGTTATCCTGGGTCTTCCAGGCATCAGTCTTTCTTGGTGCCCAAACAGGTTCCTCATGCAGCATTGTAGGAACATAACTTTGCCTGTGTCTCGACTTTTTCACTGTTTTAAAGGGAAGTGAAGGACGAGAGATGGGGGTTCAATGTCTGTTCCACTTCCTCCCATATGACCTCTTGAAGTGTCTTGGTTTTTTGCTCGCTGTGCAGTCCAAGTGCCTTCTGAACTTCCTCTCTCACACACTTGTGAAATCAGTTTCTTCCTCCATCACAGACATCGATACGCTGTTTGGAAGACATTCAAACTCTTTTTTTTTTTTATGCATTGTCTCGATATACTGGCACCATTTTATCAAGTCATCTGCTGTCGAAACCTCCTTCAGGAGTAGGGCCTGATACGTGTCCTCAGCAACACCCTTCATGAGATGTGCAGCCTTATCTTCCTCCTTCATTCTTGGAACCACTGTTTTACACAGGTCTGAGATGTGTTGAATGTCAGATGCTGTAGTTTCTCCTGGATGCTGTGCCCTGCACTTTAATTTATCTTCAGCCTTGCACTTCTGTCGTTGTGTGTCGCCGAAATAACTTGTCCAGTTCTGCCTGGAATACTTCCCAGCTTGTGAACTACTCCTCGTTGTTCTCATACCATTGCTTGGCAGTGCCCTCCAAGTAGAAAAATACGTTAGCTAAATACACGGCGTCATCCCATTTGTTAAATTTGGCTATACGCTCTTATACTTTCAGCCACTGGTTTGGATCTTGGCCATTGTCACCGGAGAACCTGGAAGGATGTCTCATGTGGTGGCACACAGTTGCTGTCATCGTAACGTCCTCTTCTTTTTCTGTCTCCGATAGATTGCAATCTGTTGAATATGGCTAGAAGTCGGGTTTCTCGCCACGTAAGCGATGGCTGTGTCGTGGCCTGATGGGAGCCATTGGGTCGTCGATGATGTGCCCTGTCACAAGTTCCAATACCCAGTGTCTTTGCCAGAATAATGTCACGTAGAAGAAGGCGTAATAAGATGAATGACGAACACTAACTTCACTTAACGAAGGTTTATTCAGCACTTGCACATACAAGAGCGTGGAGAGAACTGCCTCTGGCCAGAATGCATATGGTATATATACAGTTACAGAACATTCCAGTACAATGATTCATGATATTTTTGGATACTTCTAGAATGTCCTCAAACCGAATATAGAAATTAAAATCTTACAGTTCAGGTGAGTTTTGAACTCACAACCCTCCATGCAACAGTCTAGTATCATAACTGTTACACCACAATGACAGTGCTACTCAACTTCTGGGACATTATAGACATCCTTGTATTGGGTGACAGGTTGCAGCTTCCAGCTTCATGCCTCTTGCTGTTCGTGGCAGGTTCGATATCATGAGTTTGGAGCATCTTTTAAGACTGAAGTATGTATGTTCTCGGGTAACCATAATTTATACTACTGCTTGGTAAATGATAAAAGACCGTATGTGACTACTTTTCAAATTTTTGTACATAAAAAGATATTTGCATTACTCCATAACATGTAAATTTTTGAATGGAATATTATTAAAACAAAATTTGAAGCAAATAAAAGTGACCTCCTTGTGCTGCAAATAGACATCGTATGCTTTGTGTAAAATTCCTTAGTTTGTTGATGGATGCAAGGCTAAATTGGAGTGCAGACAAAGATAAGTTGAGCATATTTAGCACTAAAATATATATCTTATTGTGCTGACATGAAATTAAGTTTTCTAGATAACTTTATTTACTGTACTCCATGTTATCTTATGGGACGTGTGATTGAACTAACAAGGGAAACTCCCCATCACAGATTTAGTGGTAAGAGGGCCCAGTGGACAGCCCGTCAAACACTGAATGCAGATCAAGCATGAAAATGGGAAGAAGGTGTACTAAACTGTGAACAAAAAAAAGCAAAATAGAAACAGTGACTGGTCCAAGGTTAACAAGTGCAACATTGAATGAAGAAGAGAAGCAGCGGCATCATGGTTAGGGGGTTACGGTGTTGGACTGCAATGCGGGTAAGCCGTGTTCAAAGCTCCCTCGTGCCTTTTCTTTTCAATTTCTTTTGCTGTTCGCTGTATTCAAATTTGTGTCTGTGTTGTGGTGTAACATCCATTTACAACAGCGAGGTGTAAAGAAGAAACCTTAATGAAAGTTGATTCTGCACAATTACTCTCTTAGCAGCCACATGGAAATAGCTGTCAATTGGGAACCGCAAACCTTCAATGATGAAGGTGACAAGTCAGTTGAATCTGAAGTTGGACATCTGAAGTGTCATGCATGGCAGTAGTGACAGTACACAGCTTCTCTATGCTCTGTCTAAACATATATTTTTAACGTTTTTAAAGTTGCATTCCATTTTGGAAGTTTTGACTCTCGAGTTTCTTTGTTGTAACATAGTTCACATCCCTTTATCTGTTGTTTTCATTTCTGTGAGACGTCTATGTAGTACCTCGGCTACTCTCACTATTCATCACATTTACTTGCGGTGGTAATATATTCTTACCACATGATTAATATTCTATAACCAATGTATAGTATGAAAACTGTCAAAAGACTACAGAAAGAAAACAAACATTACAATGACCAGGTGTACAGTTCATAAAGTTGTGAAAAAATAAATAAATAAATAAATGACGTGAGGGGGTTTAGATCCCGTCTCGCCTGCTTCATACTCCAACACTGTGACCACTTAACCATGACACCATGGCCCTTACACTCTGCTCGATGTTGCACTTGTTCAGTTTGGACTGTTCACTGCTTATTTTATTTTATTTTTTTATTTATTTTTTTCTCTGTAGTTTAGTACATGTTCTTCCTCTTTTCATGCTTGATCTGTTTTCAGTTTTTGACGTGTTATCCACTGGAACATCTTACTAGTAAATCCGAGGAGGATGTGATGGAAAGGTTCCATTATAAGTTTCAGATTAACTGCGACTGCACAAACACAATGTAAGGCATAAAAGTAATTTCCATATTGACCATGGTGTCTTATCTACAGTTCAAAGTGACAGTTCTCTCTCTCTCTCTCTCTTTCTCTCTCTCTCTCTCTCTCTCTCTCTCTCTCTCTCTCTCTCTCTCTCTCTCCCCCCTCTCCCTTCCTTCCCCCCCCCCTCTATCCCCTTCTCCCTCCCCCACAATGTAAGGCATAAAAGTAATTTCCATATTGACCATGGTGTCTTATCTACAGTTCAAAGTGACAGCTCTCTCTCTCTCTCTCTCTCTCTCTCTCTCTCTCTCTCTCTCTCTCTCTCTCTCTCTCCCCCTCTCTCCCTCTCTCCCCTCTCCCCTCTCCCTTCCTTCCTCCCCCCCTCTATCCCCCTCTCCCTCCCCCCCCTCTCTCTCTCTCTTGTTTTTTCTCCAAACTCCTGGTAACAGCATGACAAATAAATTATTTCTGCGAACAGGCCTCTGTTCTTATGTGTAGATAAGGACGAGGTGAAACATTCTTGGGGGCACAGATATTGTCCTTTTTTCCTCCCTTTTATGACAGTGCATGCTGTGGAATAACACAAGTCCAGTTTTGGTTTGATCTGCAAAATATTTTTGTTCATACAACTTTTCAAACATTACTTGTGTGTTTTTCAAATGGAGAAACTGGAGTGATGTGCCATTATAAACTTTTTCATTTTTAATCAGCTTATTGGCAACAAAAATTTATGCAGAGTTGGTTGAGGTTGATAAGGAGTCTGCTTCTTCATCCTGTCCCTTCCTCTTGTCAGTGTTTTCCATAGCCTCCTTTCTCTGCCGATTCTGTGGAGAACCTCCTCATCCCTCACATATCAAATGCTTCTGTTCTCTTGTTACGACTGAAGTTATGTCTGTACTTCTCTTGATAAAAGTTCATATAAGGACATCTCAAAATAACAACCTTATATGAAAATGCCAAGAAACTGCACAAAGTGGCAATAGACAATCTACGATTACAGATATTTGAACTTACTGTCATTGTAGATGTATCAACAGATAAATTATGGTACATTGTACATAGAAAATTAAGTATGAAGTTTTGTGAAAGATAGGTGCCACATTGTTGAATGCTGGCCAGAATAAAATGCATGAACAAATTTTCCTTTACTGCCTGTACTGAGCTGTTTAAGTATGATTTTTACATACCCATTTGTTACTGTTTATGTTTATGATACACATAAGAACAAATTCACATTAGGAATAATACAAGAACTGAAGTACTGAATGGAAGCCTGTAGCTTCTCACAAAAAAAGGGACTTCATCTGTTAGGAAGCTTATGGCCAGTTGTTCCTGGAATACTAAACTGATTTATATTGATAATCTTGCAATGGGTATAAGAATAATTGCCAAATACTTGCAATTCTTCTTAGGCTGATAACTTTTCAACTTGTCCTCTCAGTTGTTTTTCCTTTACAATCATCAGTGTAATACTCTAAATATTAAGCAAGCAGCATCCTTCTCCCCTACTTTCTTTTTATTAATTAGTGGTTTTTGTGATATGTATTCATTCAAGCCTATGTAATCTAAACTGGGTTGTAACAGTTTTGTGTAGTTAATTGTTAGTACAATGTACAAAATTAATTTCACAGCTGTTTTTGTATGTAAATGAGTACCTTAAATTGTCCCACATCCTTGAAAGTTACCTTTTATTATAGAATCTAGCAGATCATCATGAAGAGCTGAACGAGCTATCCTGCCATAACCTGTGAGCTCATTTGGTCACCCCTCTGTAACCTTTCACTCCATTATCCATTGCCATCAGTTGCAAAGTTTACTTTTTCCAGCTAAATTGTATTATTTCATGTAGCATTCCATTATGATTTTGGTTATATGCTGAAAACTTATGTGGAACTTTTGTTTTGTAATAGGTGGTCAAAAATTTTGTTTGGCACATGCATTTAATTGCAAAAGCTGTTAATACCAGCACTCTATTTCAGTGATCCAAACACATTGGTTGAGAGCACAGCATTTTCAAGCCTGGGGAAAATTCAACCATTTTTGGTTTCCATGTCTACTAATGCTGTTCTTGTTATGGACTTCCATTGTCATTTAACTACCTCAGAAGTTGTGGGATATTTAGGAGGTCATTGGGATGTGAACGCACATAGTAAGTAATAATATTTTTTTGCAAAATCATTGGCTATATTAAGTATAGTGCCTGTTTTAATTTTGAACAGTAGTCATAATGTATTTAATAAAGAAACTCAGTTGTATGATTAGTTTGTATTGTGTTTGAAACTCTTGAGAAAACTAGATTTTAGTTATCAATCAGTGAACTGTAACTACAGCTCTTGAAATGTTTTATGTTTCTTATTTTCAATCATATTGATTTTTTTCATAAGGAAAGTACCCACAATGATGAAACTATAATGGAATATTCAGGATGCAATTACAACAATATGGAAAGGATAGATTGCTACTTACACTGTAGAGGTGGTGTTGTGACACAATGCCTCTTGTTTATGGTGAGTAGCAGTCTATCCTTTCCATATTGTTATAATGGAACATTGATATGAAAAGATTGTGCGTATTTTGTGGGCCAGTGAAAGACATGAAAAGGTTCCAAAATGCTTAGTGGGAACCAGAGGTTCTTTGATCTGACAAAAGAGAGGAAATAGAACCAAATAGCAATTAATTAGGACTGTACTCAGGCCAAAGGTTTATCTCCTTTGATATGGGGTCCAGTACAACTTTTCTAGTTAATCCCTCGTACATTTTATTTCCTCCAAGCCTTTCCTCTCTTTTCGCCAAAGGAACCTCTCATACTGAAAAATTAATATTTCTTGTGTTTTTTTTTTTTGTGTTCTGTATATACTGTGTACTATATATATGTAGATCCTTAATTTGTGTTTACACTAGTATGTAGATTGTTTCCTTCGTTGCTCTGTTGCTGCATACCGTAGTGTACTGTGGTGTGATAGTTGAGCTTGAAGTTAGTGAACTGCTTCACATCTGCTGTGCAGTAAGCTACGTAAATTTAAGTATTAACTGTGTTTTATTTACATGTCACTTCTTTTCCTGTGTGTTTTTGCTTTTAGGAAGCTTTAATTTTTGAGTACTAGTAATAGTGTTCCATAGATTTCGTGTTTGTTTTGAATACACTCCAGAGACAGTTAGTGCTTATTTTCATTGTTTCCAACAAGAAGTGTCTAGTAACCACAGTTTGGTCAGCTATCTGTCGCTCTTAGTGAATTAGCAGTCTAGTTAAAAGTTGATTACTTAACTCTCTACAGGAAATTGTTGATACCTTCGGATGGATAGGATGTGTGACTGCTGTGTACGGACACAGGAGGAGCTGACCACTGTTCGTGAACAGCTGAACGTGCTGATGGCCGCGGTCAGCCGTCTTCAGGCTGCTGCCTCGGAGTGTAGCGGCAGTGGGGAGTCTGGTGCATTGCATGGTACACCCCAGGTGTTATATGCTTCACCCACGGTCCCTGCTGTTGAGACATCTTCGCGGGTACCGGGAGCAGTTGGGCCACCCTCTCCCCAAGGGGAATGGCAGGTTCAATGGTGTTCGTGTCACACGAGTGATTGGAAGCTCCAGTGTTAGACGGGTTATGGAGCCCCTTAGGGAAATAGCAGAAAGGTCGGGGAAGAAGCCCAGTGTTCACTCTGTCTGCTTACTGGGGTGTCTCATCCGAGATGTGGAGGAGGCCCTGCCGGCGGTGATAGAGAGCACTGGGTGCACCCGACTGCAAATTGTTGCTCATGTCGGCACCAGTGACTCCTGCCGTCTGGGTTCAGAGGTCATCCTCAGCTCATACAGGCGGTTGGCAGAGTTGGTGAATGCAGAAAGCCTCGCTCGCGGGAGGGAATCTGAGTTAACTATTTGTGGTGTTGTACCCAGAACCAATCACGGTCCTCTGATTTGGAGCCGAGTGGAAGGCTTAAGCCAGAAGCTCAGACGATTCTCCGGAGATCTGAGGTGCAAATTTCTCGACCTCTGCTATCGGGTGGAGAAATTTAGGGTCCCCCTGAATAGGTCAGGCATGCACTACACGCACGTAGCAGCTACAAGGGTAGCGGAGTATGTGTGGAGTGCACATGTGGGTTTTTTAGGTTAGAGAATTCCCTCCCTAGGCCCGACAAGACGCCTCCTGAGATGCGACAAGGTAGCAGTAGGCAAAACGCAGCAGGGAATGACAATATTAATGCGGTAATAGTAAACTGCAGGAGGGTCTATAGAAAGGTCCCAGAACTGCTCTTTTTAATAAACGGTCACAATGCCCGTATAGTACTAGGGATGGAAAGTTGGCTGAAACCAGATGTAAACAGTAATGAAATTCTAAAATCAGGTTGGAATGTATATTGCAGAGACAGGCTAGACAGTGAAGAGGTAGGCGTTTTTATAGCGACACACAGTGCAATAGTATTGAAGGAAATTGATGGAGATCCGAAATGTGAAATAATTTGGGTGAAGGTCACGGTTAAAGCAGGCTCAAACATGGTATTTGGAGGTTTCTGTAGCCCCCCTGGCTCAACAGCTGTTTTGGCAGAACACCTGAAGGAAAATCTGGAAAATATTGCGAGTAAATTTCCCGACCATGATGTAGTTCTGGGTGGAGATTTTAATTTACCAGATATAGACTGGGAGACTCAAACGTTTATAATGGGTGGCAGGGACAAAGAGTCCAGTGAAAATTTTTTAAATGCCTTATCTGAAAACTACCTTCAGAGAACTGACTCAAGGCAATAACATATTAGACCTTCTGGTGACAAACAGACCCGAACTATTTGAAACAGTTCACACAGAACAGGGAATCAGCAATCTTAAAACTGTTACAGCATCGATTATTTCAACCATAAATAGAAATATTAAAAAAGGTAGGAAGATTTTTCTGTTTAGCAAAAGTGACAAAAAGCAGATTTCAAAGTACTTGACAGCTCAACACAAAAGTTTTATCTCAAGTACAGATAGTTTTGAGGGTCAGTGGACAAAGTTCAAAACCATTGTACAGTATGCATTAGATGAGTATGTGCCAAGCAAGATAGTAAGAGATGGAAAAGAGCCACCTTGGTACAACAACTGAGTTAGAAAACTGCTACAGAAGCAAAGGGAACTTCACAGCAAAAATAAACATTGCCAAAGCCTTGCAGACAAACAAAAATTACACGAAGCAAAATGTAGTGTGAGGAGGGCTATGCGAGAGGCGTTCAATGAATTCGAAAGTAAAGTTCTATATACTGACTTGGCAGAAAATCCTAAGAAATTTTCGTCTTATGTCAAAGCGGTAGGTGGATCAAAACAAAATGTCCAGACCTCTGTGACCAAAATGGTACTGAAACAGAGGATGAAAGACAAAAGGCTGAAATACTAAATGTCTTTTTCCAAAGCTGTTTCACAGAGGAAGACTGCACTGTAGTTCCTTCTCTAGATTGTCGCACAGATGACAAAATGGTAGATATCGAAATAGATGACAGTTGTTGTTGTTGTTGTCTTCAGTCCCGAGACTGGTTAGATGCAGCTCTCCATGCTACTCTATCCTGTGCAAGCTTCTTCATCTCCCAGTACCTACTGCAACCTACATCCTTCTGAATCTGCTTAGTGTATTCATCTCTTGGTCTCCCCCTACGATTTTTACTCTCCACGCTGCCTTCCAACACTAAATTGGTGACCCCTTGATGCCTCAGAACATGTCCTACCAACCGATCCCTTCTTCTGGTCAAGTTGTGCCACAAACTTCTCTTCTCCCCAATCCTATTCAATACTTCCTCATTAGTTATGTGATCTACCCATCTAATCTTCAGCATTCTTCTGTAGCACCACATTTCAAAAGCTTCTATTCTCTTCTTGTCCAAACTATTTACCGTCCATGTTTCACTTCCATACATGGCTACACTCCATACAAATACTTTCAGAAATGACTTCCTGACACTTAAATCTATACTCGATGTTAACAAATTTCTCTTCTTCAGAAACGCTTTCCTTGCCATTGCCAGTCTACATTTTATATCCTCTCTACTTCGACCATCATCAGTTATTTTGCTCCCCAAATAGCAAAACTCCTTTACTACTTTAAGTGTCTCATTTCCTAATCTAATACCCTCAGCATCACCCGACTTAATTCGACTACATTCCATTATCCTCGTTTTGCTTTTGTTGATGTTCATCTTATATCCTCCCTTCAAGACACCATCCATTCCGTTCAACTGCTCTTCCAAGTCCTTTGCTGTCTCTGACAGAATTACAATGTCATCGGCGAACCTCAAAGTTTTTATTTCTTCTCCATGGATTTTAATACCTACTCCAAATTTTTCTTTTGTTTCCTTTACTGCTTGCTCAATATACAGATTGAATAACATTGGGGAGAGGCTACAACCCTGTCTCACTCCCTTCCCAACTGCTGCTTCCCTCTCATGCCCCTCGACTCTTATAACTGCCATCTGGTTTCTGTACAAATTGTAAATAGCCTTTCGCTCCCTGTATTTTACCCCTGCCACCTTTAGAATTTGAAAGAGAGTATTCCACTCAACATTGTCAAAAGCTTTCTCTAAGTCTACAAATGCTAGAAACATAGGTTTGCCTTTCCTTAATCTTTCTTCTAAGATGATTCGTAAGGTCAGTATTGCCTCACGTGTTCCAGTATTTCTACGGAATCCAAACTGATCTTTCCCGAGGTCACCTTCTACTAGTTTTTCCATTCGTCTGTAAAGAATTCGTGTTAGTATTTTGCAGCTGTGGCTTATTAAACTGATTGTTCGGTAATTTTCACATCTGTCAACACCTGCTTTCTTTGGGATTGGAATGATTATATTCTTCTTGAAGTCTGAGGGTATTTCGCCTGTTTCATACATCTTGCTCACCAGATGGTAGAGTTTTGTCAGGACTGGCTCTCCCAAGGCCGTCATTAGTTCTACTGGAATGTTGTCTACTCCGGGGGCCTTGTTTCGACTCAGGTCTTTCAGTGCTCTGTCAAACTCTTCACGCAGTATCGTATCTCCCATTTCATCTTCATCTACATCCTCTTCCATTTCCATAATATTGTCCTCAAGTACATCGCACTTGTATAGACCCTCTATATACTCCTTCCACCTTTCTGCTTTCCCTTCTTTGCTTAGAACTGGATTTCCATCTGAGCTCTTGATGTTCATACAAGTGGTTCTCTTATCTCCAAAGGTCTCTTTAATTTTCCTGTACGCAGTATCTATCTTACCCCTAGTGAGATAAGCCTCTACATCCTTACATTTGTCCTGTAGCCATCCCTGCTTAGCCATTTTGCACTTCCTGTCGATCTCATTTTTGAGACGTTTGTATTCCTTTTTGCCTGCTTCATTTACTGCATTTTTATATTTTCTCCTTTCATCAATTAAATTCAATATTTCTTCTGTTACCAAAGGATTTCTACTAGCCCTCGTCTTTTTACCTATTTGATCCTCTGCTGCCTTCACTACTTCATCCCTCAAAGCTACCCATTCTTCTTCTACTGTATTTCTTTCCCCCATTCCTGTCAATTGTTCCCTTATGCTCTCCCTGAAACTCTGTACAACCTCTGGTTCTTTCAGTTTATCCAGGTCCCATCTCCTTAAATTCCCACCTTTTTGCAGTTTCTTCAGTTTTAATCTACAGGTCATAACCAATAGATTGTGGTCAGAGTCCACATCTGCCCCTGGAAATGTCTTACAATTTAAAGCCTGGTTCCTAAATCTCTGTCCTACCATTGTTATAGATGACAGAGGGATAGAAAAACAATTAAAATCGCTCAAAAGAGGAAAGGCTGCTGGACCTGATTGGATACCAGTTCGATTTTACACAGAGTACATGAAGGAACCCCCCCCCCCCCCCCTCCCCTCACCTCCTTGCAGCGGTGTACTGTAGGTCTCTAGAAGAGCGTAGCCTTCCAGAAGATTGTAAAAAGGGCACAGTTCATCCCCGTTTTCAAGAAGGGATGTCGAACAGATGTGCAGAACTATAGACCTATATCTCTAATGTTGATCAGTTGTAGAATTTTTGGAACACGCATTATGTTCGAGTATAATGACTTTTCTGGAGTTTAGAAATCTACTCTGTAGGAATCAGCATGGGTTTTGAAAAAGACGATTGTGTGAAACCCAGCTTGCGCTATTCACCCACGAGACTCAGAGGGCCATTGATGCGGGTTCCCAGGTAGATGCCGTGTTTCTTGACTTCCGCAAGGCCTTTGATACAGTTCCCCACAGTCGTTTAATGAACAGAGTAAGAGCATATGGACTATCAGACCAATTGTGTGATTGGATTGAAGAGTTCCTAGATAACAGAACACAGCATGTCATTCTCAATGGAGAGAAGTCTTCCGAAGTAAGAGTGATTTCAGGTGTGCTGCAGGGGAGTGTCGTAGGACCATTGCTATTCACAATATATATATAAATGACCTTGTGCATAACATCAGAAATTCACTGAGGCTTTTTGCGGATGATGCTGTAGTATATTGAGAGGTTGTAACAATGGAAAATTGTACTGAAATGCAGGAGGATCTGCAATGAATTGACACATGGTGCAGGGAATGGCAATTGAATCTCAATGTAGACAAGTGTAATGTGCTGCGAATATGTAGAAAGAAAGATGCCTTATCATTTAGCTACAATATAGCAGCTCAGCAACTGCAAGCAGTTAATTCCATAAATTATCTGGGAGTTGGCAATAGAAGTAATCTGAAATGGAATGACCATATAGAATTAGTTGTTGGTAAAGCAGATGCCAGACTGTGATTCATTGGAAGAATCCTAAGGAAATGCAGTATGAAAACAAAGGATGTAGGTTACAGTACACTCGTTCACGCACTGCTTGAATACTGCTCACCGTTGTGGGATCCGTACCAGATAGGGTTGATAGAAGAGATAGAGAAGATCCAGTGGAGAGCAGCACACTTCGTTACAGATCATTTATTAATTGCGAACGTTACAGATCATTTATTAATTGCGAAAGCATTACGGAGATGATAGATAGACTCCAATGGAAGACTCTGCAAGAGAGACGCTCAGTAGCTCGGTACAGGCTTTTGTTGAAGTTTTGAGAACATACCTTGACTGAGGAGTCAAGTAGTATATTGCTCCCTCCTACGTATATCTCGCGAAGAGACCATGAGGATAAAATCAGAGATATTAGAGCTCACACAGAGGCATACTGACAATCTTTCTTTCCACGAACAATATGAAACTGGAATAAATGGGAGAACCGATAGTGGTACTCAAGGTACCCTCCGCCACACACCGTTAGGTGGCTTGCGGAGTGTAGATGTAGATGTAGCAGGAGCAGAAATGTTTTCAATTTCTGTTACTTCATTGGCTATTTTTGCTTAGCATATTCCTACAGTTTATAGGGGAGACACAGCTTGTCTATTCATAGAGGTTAAGTGCAATTTCTCGTCTTTGGAGTTTGGAAACTGTTCGTTGGTGTAAAGACTGTAAAGAGGCTGTTTAAAGTTTTCATGTTATGTGATGTTGACTTACTCAAGGTGGATTGTCTTTTAAACAATTAAATACGGTTGCCTTGTAGTCTTTATGCATCACTTTTCATTTTTCTTTATTTTTCATGTTTTGGTAACTTGCTCATGGTGGTTCCTTTTCTTACGTTTTCCATTATTTTGATAGATGTCTCACTTTCGTTCATCAGATGGACTATTAATTTTATAAGATTGTTTGTCCTCATCTTGTTGACCAGATCAGAAATTGGTACTCCTGATTAACAAAAATTTTATCAATAATAAAATGTTCCAGGCTATTATGCCAAGGTCGAATGGATTTCACCTAAAAACCAAACATTTTGTCCCCCTCTGCAGAGGACATTTTCAAGCAGGATCGTAGATTCTTTGAATGTTCAATTCACACCCTGGCTCGCTATTTATTACAGTAAAATTCCACTTGCACACAGTGGCATGATGTCACATGTTTTTAATGCATGAGAGCAATTGACCATTGTTGACTGCTGGTATCCACTGTTGCTTTCATGCCATCCTTCTTCCTATTGAAGTTCCTGGGGTGTTTTACAATCTCTGTGGCCTCTCTTTATAACCTTTCGTGGTATCTGCTTGTGGCTGCTAGTACTTCAGTCCTATCAATATGAATGTGATGGTCTCCTGTCTGCAAAGCATGCTCCTTAACAGCTGACCTATCAATCTCCCCTCTTCTGCAATTGCCCTTGTGCTCTTCTAGTCATTTTTGACTGTTCTTTTTGTAGTACCATTGTACATCTCTCCACAGCTACACGGAATCCTATAAATTCCTGCTTTTTTCCAGTGGTTGGTGAGCATCCTTAGCCGATTTTAGATGATCTTGTATCTTGTGAGTGGATTTGTAGATTATCACGATGTTCCGCTTTTTCAAGATTTTTCCTATGCCATCATTAATGTCCTTAATGCAAGGCAGGAAAACTTTCTATTTCACTAACGCTTGAGCAGTGCAATGATTTCTACACAGTGGTGTTAACACTCTTTTCATCTCATCAAACGAATAACCATTCTTGAGCAATGCATTGGTGAGATGTTTTAATTCTGTGTTAAGCAGCTCTGGTTCATAGATTTTCCTTGTTCTATCCACAAAGCTTTTATAATGCCTCACTTTTTCTGTGGTTTGTGGTTCTAATCCCAGTATTGGTAATGGTATGTGTATGTGGCTTTTCAGTAAATCATGTGGCCCAAGCTACCATCTTCTTTCCTGAAAACTAACACATCAGGCAAATTCAATCTTCCATCTACCTCCTCCTCCATGGTAAAATGAATCTTCAGATTGATCCTGTTGAGATATTTGTGAAACCGACGCAGTTCCTTCTTGCTATGCCGCTACGAAACAAACATATCATCCACGTACCAGAGCCACATATTCAGTTTCTTGTTTGCAGTTTCCAATGCTTGCTCTTCGAATTTTTCTATAAAGTAGTTCACTATGACTGGGCTTAAGGGTCTTCCCACAGCGACCCTATCTGTCAGTTCATAGAAGTCATTGTTCCATTTGAAATACCTTCATGTCAGGCAATGTTCTGCAACAATGGGAGGAAAAATTCAGTTCAGTTGTTGCCACACTTTATTGATCAGAACCATAGTGAATAGCAATACCACATCAAAACTAAGTAATATATCCTCTGGTTCTATCACTATGCTTTTTAATTTACTTATAAAATGTGCCAAATTCTTGATATACGAATCCGATTGGCCCGTATAAAGTCATTTCAGTAGAAAGAAGGATGGCGTGAAATTGAATGACATCAGGATTCCAATGCTGAAGAATGTGTGCACCAGTCTTCCACCATGGAGTGATAGCAACAGCGGTTGAAGGCAGTCGACAAATGTCAATAGCGCTCATACATTTGAAACGTGATGTTATGCCACTGTGCATAAGCAGAATTTTGCTGTAGTCAGTAGCAAGCCAGGGTGTGAATCAGACATTCAAAGAATCTACAAGCCCCTTGAAAATGCCCTCCACATATGAGGACAAAACATTGGATCTTAAGGTGAAATCCATTTGACCATGGTGTGATAGCCTGGAAAATTTTATTAACTGTGATGTTTCCTGCCGTGAAAGTTTACATTTTATAACAAAAATATTGTAACATGTTGTAAAGCAAAATTACTGCTAGTTGTTTTTGGTTCATTGAACTATAGTTTTGACAATCATTGTTTTTCATGTATTTGAAATTTTGCTGAAAAATTACATTGAACTGTAGTTTTGACAATCGTTTTTTAAATACTTGAAATTTTGCTGAAAAATTAAAGATTGAAACTAAGAGGAGACACTATTTTCTTTCACGTTAAGCCTTGCTGATTTTCTGCTTCTAATCATGCCTTTACTGTCATCTTTTGCTTGGAGTTTCCTTATTGATTATATATAGATTGAAATAGTTAAGTGATCAGTTTTTTACAGGACAGTTACCTCAGCAGTATCCAGAAAATGAGCTTGTTCATTCCTTCTGTTGTATATACATTTTTCACATTGCTCTGCTACCTCATATGCCAGTTGCCACAGGCAGTTGCAGGTGATGCTTGGGGCTGGTAGTGTTAACACTTGTGATTCATCTACATTGTTTTTTTTTGTGCAGCATATTTATTTTATGCAACAGAATATCTTAAATTAGTTCTGAAGAAGTGGTTCATGGTGTGGGTTCCTGTAGTCATGTCCTAGTTCATGAACCACGGGCAACGTATGAGTGGCCAAGTAAGTGGTCCCGACAGTCGGGATACCAGTTACTTTGGAATAAGGCTGGACATCTCGGACATATTCTGAGTCGTGGTCACCTTTGTGCTCATACGGCAAAGACTACCAAATCCACCGGTTAGTCCCTCAGCCGTTAGGGGTAAAACCCAATGGGACTCGGGGCAAGTAAGGCTAGCAACCTGCTTCCCTGGTACTTTAAATATGATGCTGGCAACAATCAGAGCAAAATGCCTCGGACCTTTGGAGGTGACGGAGTCCCACCTCTAACTGACAAACCAGGGACTCCTAAGATACGACTTGGCAAACAAATGGTAATGAGATGGGGAGCTATTAATATCAATGGGGGCTACTCTGGGAAGAAGGTAGAGCTGGCAGAGGCTGCAAGTAAGATGGGGCTGGACGTTTTAGCTGTTAGCGACATTCGGGTAAGGGGTGAGAAAGAAGAGGTAGTGGGAGAATACAAGGTCTACCTGTCAGGAGTCAAAGCAGGAATAGCACAATGGGGTGTAGGGCTTTACATCAGGAAAGAAATGGAACCCAGCGTAGTTGCAATAAGGTATGTAAATGAACGACTGATGTGGATAGATTTGACAGTGTCTAGCAAGAAAATAGAAAATTAGGATTGTGACAGTATATTCGCATTGTGAAGGGACAGATCAAGATAAGATGGATAGTTTTTATGAGGCACTCAGTGATGTAGTTGTTAGAGTAAAGGACAAGGACAGTGTTCTGCTCATGGGTGATTTTAACGCCAGGATTGGAAATCGAACAGAAGGGTATGAAAAGGTTATGGGTAAATTTGGAGAGGATATGGAGGCCAACAGGAACGGGAAACAACTCTTGGATTTCTGTGCCAGTATGGGCTTAGTAATCACAAACTCCTTTTTTAAACATAAGAACATTCACCGGTATACTTGGGAAGGCAGGGGATCCAGATCTGTCATTGACTATATAATAACAGATCAGGAATTCAGGAAGGCTGTGAGGGACACACGTGTATTCAGGGGATTCTTTGATGACACTGATCATTATTTAATCTGCAGTGAAATTGGGATTGTGAGGCCGAAAGTGCAGGAGGTCAGGTCCATATGTAGGAGGATAAGAGTGGTGAAACTTCAGGATAAGGAAATCAGGCACAAGTACATAACAGCGATCTCAGAAAGGTACCAGTTAGTTGAATGTAGTCAATTACAGTCATTGGAAAAGTAATGGACAAGGTACAGGGACACAGTACTAGAAGTGGCTAAAGAATGTCTTGGAACGGTAGTGTGTAAAAGTGGGTTGAAGCAAACAGCTTGGTGGAATGATACAGTCAAGGCAGCCTGTAAAAGGAAAAAGAAGGCGTATCAAAAATGGCTACATACCAGAACCCAGGTAGACAGAGAAAGTTATGTTGAAGAAAGAAACAAAGCCAAACAGATAATTGCAGCATCCAAGAAGAAATCGTGGAAAGACTTTGGAAACAGGTTGGAGACTATGGGTCAAGCTGCTGGAAAACCATTCTGGAGTGTAATTAGCAGTCTTTGAAAGGGAGGTAAGAAGGAAATGACAAGTATTTTGGACAGGTCAGGAAAACTGCTGGTGAATCCTGTGGATGCCTTGGGCAGATGGAGGGAATATTTTGAAGAGTTGCTCAATGTAGGTGAAAATGCGAAAATGCGAAAGAAACAAAGTTGAGGACCAGATCTTTAGCTTACGGCAAATAATGGAGAAGTGTTATGAGTGGAACAGGGAATTGTATCTATGCTTTATAGATCTAGAAAAGGCATATGACCGGGTTCCTAGGAGGAAGTTATTGTCTGTTCTACAACATTATGGAATAGGAGGCAAACTTTTGCAAGCAATTAAAGGTCTTTACATGGATAGTCAGGCAGCAGTTAGAGTTGACGGTAAGTTGAGTTCATGGTTCAGAGTAGTTTCAGGGGTAAGACAAGGCTGCAACCTGTCTCCACTGTTGTTCATATTATTTATGGATCATATGTTGAAAACAATAGGCTGGCTGGGTGAGATTAAGATATGTGAGCACAAAATAAGCAGTCTTGCATATGCGAATGACTTAGTTGTGATGGCAGATTCGATTGAAAGTTTGCAAAGTAATATTTCAGAGCTAGATCAGAAAGATTAGCATCTCCAAAACGAAAGTAATGTCAGTGGGAGAGAAATATAAACGGATTGAGTGCCAAATAGGAGGAACAAAGTTAGAACAGGTGGACAGTTTCAAGTACTTAGGATGTATATTCTCACAGGATGGCAACATAGTGAAAGAACTGGAAGCGAGGTGTAGCAAAGCTAATGCAGTGAGCGCTCAGCTACGATCTACTCTCTTCTGCAAGAAGGAAGTCAGTACCAAGACTAAGTTATCTGTGCACCGTTCAATCTTTCGACCAACTTTGTTGTATGGGAGCGAAAGCTGGGTGGATTCAGGTTACCTTATCAACAAGGTTGAGGTTACAGATATGAAAAGTAGCTAGGATGATTGCAGGTACTAGTAGATGGGAACAATGGCAGGAGGGTGTCCACAATGAGGAAATCAAAGAAAAACTGGGAATGAACTCTATAGATGTAGCAGTCAGGGCGAACGGGCTTAGATGGTGGGGTCATGTTACATGCATGGGAGAAGCAAGGTTACCCAAGAGACTCATGGATTCAGCAGTAGAGGGTAGGAGGAGTCGGGGCAGACCGAGGAGAAGGTACCTGGATTCGGTTAAGAATGATTTTGAAGTAGTAGGTTTAACATCAGAAGAGGCACCAATGTTAGCACTGAATAGGGGATCATGGAGGAACTGTATAAGGGGGGCTATGCTCCAGACTGAACGCTGAAAGGCATAATCAGTCTTAAATGATGATGATGATGATGAGTTCTGAAGAAGAAACAAAAAAATAGTAAGATCATCCCTACTCTACTAAGCAATCACAGTGCTGCACTTTAACGGGCACTATGAATGAACATTGAACAGAAGTGCCCCGCTGTTGCTGCCACAGCCATATTATGTGTGCAGACAAACGTCAGCTGACATCATCACCTGCTTTTGTGCTCCACTCTCAGTCACATTGATATTTAAGATAGAGGTATAGTAAATTAAGATCCTCTTCTCTGTGGTGCAGTATAAACTCATCTAACATGTAATTGTCTGGTTTTCCAGTAAACTTCTTCCTGTCATAATACAGTGTCAGTATCAGGTACTACTTTAAATTAAACAAGAAAAAATGGGACATGACTCAAGTGTCTAATTCTTGGCCAGTCCTGACAGAGAGGGTCAAGTTGGACTTAGGGTCTACCAATTTGGAGACCAACAACTTCCCATTTTCCATGTGGATGCTGGATTTGGCATTTTTTGGTGCCCGTGATACAGTGCCTGGTAACGACCAAATCTGGTACAGCATACTGCAGCACTTGCAAAGAGCGTCTAAGGAAATCCTCTTATAATGTTTTAATTCAATAAGGCTGACTGACCAATTCCGCAACTTGTAGTGAGAGGTTATTATGATCCTTCTGTGTAAACCAGAAAAGGACTGAACATGTCCCAGTAGTTATCGGAGCATTGCCTTAATGAACTGTGTTGGAAAAAAAGACCCTAGATTGCATGGTCAGCTGTCACCTGGTTTGGATGTTAGAGATCAGGCAGCTGCTTAGATGCTGATAGTGTGGATTCGGTAGATGTTGGTCAACTGTTGACAACTTGACCCTGCTAGAACACCAGTAGGCCTTTGTATGTAACAAGCATTTTGCAGACACTTTTTTTCACTTCAATAAGGCATACAACACTATTTGGACGCACAATATTCTCAGTCAGCTTCATCAGTGGGGCTTTCATGGCCACTTCCCCATCTTCATTTGGCCCTTCCTCTCAAGCGTGCTTTTTAGGTACAGAATTGGTGATGTATTATCAGATAATTTTGCGAAGAAAAATATTGCTCCCCAGGGCAGTGTTTTAAGTGTTACTCTCTTTGCCATAGTTATTAACAGAATCACGTCCACAGTATGGAGTCCTGTCCAAAGCTTCTTATTTGTGGACAATTCTGCGATCTTCTGCTCTTCATCCAAAACTCTCAACAGTGAGTTGTCAGCTACAACTTACAGTGAAGAGGTTGGAGGAGTAGACTGTAAAGACTGGTCTCAACGTTTTCTGCAGAAAAGAGTTTGTGTGTGCGGGTTTTCATTGTAATTATTCTCATATACTTTTGATTCACCTGAGTTGAGTGTGTGGGACTCTGTTCTATGTTTTAAAGAATTTGTGAGGCTTTTGGGCTTCCTGGAGAGCAGACTGGGCATGTCTGATCCAGTTTTATAGGGCTTCATGCAGTCGCAGCTGGGTGCACAGTGTATGGGTCAGAGAGGCCTTCTTACCTGAAGATCATTGATGCTATACACCTGAGGGGGTCAAGCTAGCCTTGGGCACTTACAGGACCAGCCCCACACCCAGTCTCTATGCTGAGGCTGGTGGACTGTCACTTACCATCCAGTGGCAGCTCGTCATGGTGCCTCAGGCATGCCAGTTCCTCTGTACTGCCGCCTCCTCACCACACCACATCATTGCTCACCCCACTATGGAACACCTCTTTATCCATTGCCCACGGGCAACAAGGCTGTTTGGGATCTGTGCAAAATGTGTGCTGGAGCCCGTTGATGGGTGTCATGCACAGGCTCAAATTCTGGGTTTTAACTGTCCGCGGCCCTAGTTACTGCAGAGGCCCATAGTGATTTTAGATTTAGTGCGAAACAGGTGAGGCTGCATTCCTGCATTGTTTCTAACAGATAACTTTATGACATTTGAGCACCACAACTATGTAGCCATATTTACGGATGACTCTAAACAGGGAGACTCCATTGGTTGTTCTGTTGATTTTCCTGATCATCTGCTCAAGGTCCAACTGCTTCAAGACCTTACTGTTTTCGACGTGAAATGATACATGATCTTGCGGGCACTGAAGCAGATGCGACACATTTTGAGTGCTAAATTCCTTGTCTGTTCAAATTTCCTGAGTGCCCTTCACCCTCTACAATGCTTGTACCCAGCAGATAAATTAGTCAGAATATCCAAGATGCCCCCTTCAATCTACAAAGGCTGGGAAAAGAAATGTCTTTCTGCTGGGTATGAGGGCACAAGGTTATTGCAGGGAACAAAAGGGCGGATGCAGCAGCCAAGGAGGCATGTTGTGATGCTCAAATTATTCAGTGCACCATCCCCATATACACTGTACCATCCCCATACATGCTATCACCTTAATGGGGAGAAGAATGGATGACAGTGGGATACAGTAAGCTGCATCTGGTAAAGTCGACAGTGCGGCCTTGGCATACCTCCTTCCAGCCACATAGATGGCGTGAAGTCCTCCTTACTCATTCTCGCATAGGCCACAGCCCTGTGATGCATGGCTTCTTGCTCTGGTGAGAGGACCCTCCAGTGTTGTGCTTGCAACATACATATCACTGTGCACCACATTTTGTTAGTGAGAATATTAAAGTTCTGTGGTATAACCAACTTCTTTCCTAAATTTTTAGGGAGATGTTCGTAATGTGTCTACAAGGTGAGTGGCTCACTCATGTTTTTGTAATTGGTCAGCCAGTCACATTTGCCTGTGCTGTTATTTTAGGCCTCTTTCGTTTCCAGGTATAGTACTTTTCACCCTTTCTCCATTGCCTTAAAGTGTGGAAGATAGAGTGATTCTGTGGGTCATCACAATTGAGCGGGGAGTGAGAGTGTTATTTTTTGGCTTCCTCCTCACTGTGTGGCTACAATTTTACCCATTTTATACACATTAGTTTCTTTTAAAATGGACACACACACACACACATTATTTTGTTTTACCTGTATCTGGCCACATATTGCTGTAACTCAGTCTGCTTAAGTGGAAAAGAAAGAGAAAGTACACATATATAATATGCATGTGAATTGCGTATAGTCCTAATCTCCTTCTCTGTCTGTCAATCTCCTCTCCCCCCCCCCTCCCTCCCCCTCTCTCACTTTCCCTCTTTCAATCCATTTCCTCATCACACCTTTCTCTGTCCACTTTCACCTCCCTCCTCTCCCCATCTCCCCCCCTCTCCCCATCTCCTCCCCCTCTCCCCATCGCCCCCCCCCCCCTCCGTTAATCTACTTCTTCATGTTTTCTGTGTATCTTTTCTCTGTCTCTTTTCTCCCACGCCTCTGTCCATCTCCTCTTCCCCCTCTATCTGCCCTTGAGTCTTGTTTATTGTTATTGCAAATTCAGATTCTGTAGTAGTATTCTAATCATGAACCAGTAAGCCACATATACAACTTTCCTGTTTGTTAACAAGGTTTCGCTATATAAAAAAGTACATAGTCTATATGTGTCTGAATATTTATTATGCTAACGTGTAAAATTCTGATGCAAATTGGAAATGTACATTTTGAGATTTTGTGTAATAATTTTTTTTCACTATACCCATGGTGTTCATTTTAACTGTATCTTGAAAACTACACATTGGATCAAAAATAGTTATAATTCCAATTAGTCTTGGAGGAGGCCATCCAACAACATCACACTCGACCTGCCACCCCACATTTGCACGGGTGGTGGGAGGGGGGGGGGGGGGGGGGGGGGACTGAAATCTTCAGTGGGAACCCCAGTTTTTTTCAGCAGATTGCGATTCTATGACAAAGTCTACATACATTTTTTTCTGAAGCATTTTCTTTGTTTTGCCATAGATGGTGCTGTAATCGGAGGACTAGGAATGGGTAAACAGTTGTAATTTACTACATGCTACTTAATGGCCCTTGAATATCCAGTGGCATGTGGGAGCCCACGTCCATGCTGTGAGGGTAGGACAGGCCAGTATTTCATAGCTTCTAGTTAGAAACCCTATTTGCATTGCTGTATTCCTCTGACATTTCAAACAGGGGACTACTCAGTACACCACTGTGGCCATGGCTCAAGGTGAATGCTACTCTACTTTCCCAATTAAAGTGTTCAAACGTAGTATCACCAACTTCAATACATTTAGTGATCCGCTTTTCATATGACCATACATAGGGCAGAAGCATATCTGTGGGAACGTCGGCACAGGTGTGTATGATGTAGTCGATCATGGCTTTGTGGCCTGTTGGCACTTTCTGGTGTACATTATCTTTTAAATATCCCTACAGAAAGAAATCCAGCAACATCAAGTCCCGCAACCAATTGGGCCAGTTAATGGGGCCACCTCTGCCGATCCACCAACCTGTGTAAACATGGTCTAATACCTCCCGTGCTTCAGTTATTTAATGCACTGGGCAACCATCATGCTGAAACCTCATACACTGTCGAACATCCAGGGCTACATCCTGCAGTAGTACCATCTCTCAGTGCAATGTTCACCTTCCTGCAGTTGTTAACAAGGGCACCTCAATCTGAAGCGCAACATATGTGAGAAGCCCTTAGTAGCTCGCCTTTCACAAATTTTACTTTAAATTGTGACTAAAGCAGTTTTGCTTTGTATTTCTTTTATACGTGATGTGTAAGTACTCCTTCCTTTTGTACTGTTAATCAGTTTTTAGTTTTGAAACTGTGTTTCTGTGCTTTTGCATAAGCAAAATGTTACCACGTCTGCTGTTGTCACATAAAACTTTGCCTGTGAGTTCAAGTACTAAATACTGTTCATTTTAACATTCAGCTGCCTATATTTTGAAGGTTAAGTAACACACTTATATTTACAGCTACCAGATGGCACTCTTGGTGTCATGTTCACCTGCCCGCACTTTTTAACGTGGGTGCCTCAGTCTGTTGCTACCTGTGGCTTTACAGATATGAGTAGCCCATAGTGGCTTGCCTTCATGCTTTCATTTTAAAAAAATTTGTGACTAAAGCCCTTCTGGCCTGTTATTTATTTTATACGTGACATGTAAGTACTGTCTCTGTCTTGTATTTTATATAATTTTTTTCCCCATAAATTTGTAATTATGTTACAGGCCGCTTTAAACATTTAAATTCTGATAAAAGCACTATTAGAAGTGCTGAAACCTGGTTAATAAGACTAAAAATTGTGACCGAGGGCTCATTTGTTTCAACATTATAACACATTTGCTTCATTTCTTTTTGCTGGTCTGTACGGTGCCATCAGGCTTAAAGGTGTTCACAGCCTTGTAAAAGAACGCACAAGAGCAAGCTTTCTCTGGAAAAATCTTGGCGTACAGGGCAACAACAGCCTTAACATGGGGTTCCCATTGAAGATTTCATAGTTGCCACCTACTACCTATACATGGGTAAGGTGGTGGGTCGAATGTGGTATCATTGGATGTTCCCCTACAAGACAAACAAATTTGAATTAAAACATTTTTTATCTGATGTATAGTTTTTGAGATATTTCAATGTCATCAGTTAAAATGAACTTCCTGTGTATTACATGTATATGTTTCTATATTATAAGTATGAACAGTATACATAAATTAAAGAATTATGTGCCTAAAAACACAGCCGTAATAGAATTCAACATTGTGTCAAAATTTCAAAGCGATCGGTCAAGAACTTTTGGAGTTTAACTATTCTGAACAAACCAACATTTTCATTTTTATAACACTTCCCCTTTTATGACATATATACCAGACAGTGTTCCAGTAAGTATATAAAAACACATGAGTATTCAAATGGAACATTGTGTCAAAATTTCAAAGCAATCCATGAAGAACTTGTGGCAATTTGAGATTTTTGTTGAGCATTTTTTAATATGAAGGTGAAAACTTATTGAAACAATGTTTTATTATTTAATCAGTATGTACATAACAACTACACACCCCAGAACACATAATAACCACAGAGTAATTATAACACAACAGAGTAAACAAAAAAGTTGTCGATATCAATATACATAACTTAACATGTCCCCTTAAATTGACATTGACACACAGTATGAAGTCTAAAAGTACAGTCACTCCTTCACTTATTTCACAAGGCCCACAAATTCTTACACATTTTTCATGTCTGGTATTGCTAAGTGGCTTTGTGAAAGCATCGGCTGACATTTCTTCAAAAGGCAGATGTTCAACATTAACAACACCTGACTCAACATGCCTTCTTGTAAAATGATACTTTATATCCATATGGTTTGATCTAGAGTTTGTCACTAGATTATTGGCAAATTGAATGACTCCTTTATTATCATAATATGCTGTAAATGGCTTTATGACACTGCTTGGCTCTACCTCAAACGTAAATTGTCTTAACCACAGAAAATCTTGAACAGTTGATGCCAAGGCCTTATAATCAGCTTCACAAGTAGAAAGTGCAATTGGTTTTTGTTTTCTACTAGACCACAAAATTAAAGAGTTTTGCAATTTTATGCATGAACCAGTTACAGAGTGTCTGTCATTGATTTATTTCCCCAATCTGCATCACTGAAGACTGTTATTTCTCTGTTACCATCTCTAGAAAATTCTAGCTTAAATATCTAAACAATCTTTTTACTGTCAACCAATGAATCTTTTTAAAGCAATGATTATATATGCTAAGGAGACTTACAGCAAAACACGTATGTAGAACACTTCCTATTGCTTCTTGAAATTGTACTTTGATGTCATGTGATTCAACTGCTTCAAAGTCCAAACCAAGTTCAAGTGGTGTTGCACCGGCTTGGCTTGATTAATTTCAAATTTCACCAGAACTTTTTTTGCTTAGGATTTCTGGGAGGTCCAAATTTTTGCTTTATCACAATCCCATGTAATTTCCTTGCCTAGGTATTGGCGTATCTGTCCTAAATCTTTTATCTAAAAATGTCTCTTCAAAGAACTTTTGAATTGGTCCAAAACACTTCTGTCGTTTGGGAATAACAGCACATCATTGACATATAAAGCTATGATCACTAGTTTGGTGCCATCTCTGTGGAAATAGATACATGGATCAGAGCGCGATCTGTTCAGTTTTTTGATTCCCATCCCTATCAGCCTGTTCGAGTCCAAAACAGCTTTCTTCAGACTCCAGGAGTTGCAAAATTTTCTGGTGAAATGACAAATTTCTTTATTTAAGTCTCTGTAGAGATAAGCAGTAGTGATGTCAACACGGTTGATCTCCAGGTTCTCTCGAGCTGCCATAGACAAGATATACCTAATGGATGCATGCTTGACCGCTGGTGCAAAGGTTTCCTGATAATCAACACCTTGAACTTTAGCACATCATTTTATCACTAGGCGTGCCTTAAACGTTCCTGGTGTACTGTTAGTCTCAGGCTTTATTTGTAATACCCACTTAGTCTTGAGTGGTTTATGTCCCCTGGGTAGCTCTACTTCTTCAAGTGTGTTATTACGAACTAGAGATAAGAATTCTTTCTTCATTGCTTTTTCCATTCTTCATTATTCGCCCCTTTCAAAGCTTCCTTGACGTCGATGTCTTCACTTGGAAGTCCTTCTTTCAAATAGTAAGTAACATGATCTGGCCTTGTCTTGGGTTTTGGTTCGCTGCTTGACCTTTGAGGTGTAACCTCGTGAACTATGTTTTGATTCTCATGACCCACATCTTGAGCCTCAGTTTCTATTGAAAGGTTCATCATCACTGTCTTCTGATTTAACTTTTTCTTCAGTTTGTGAAGTATTGATGTCATGAAGAACTGCTTCTTGTTCCAATCCTAAGGCATTTTCGGTCTTCGCATTTTCTGTCTTCGAACTTGGAAAAACTCTCCTCTTCCAGGAATTCTACATTCCTACTAACAGTCATCTGGCCAGTCTCCCTATTGATGAATCGATAGCCTTTGGTTGCCTGACAGTAGGCCAGAAGTGTCAACTTCTGTGACTTTGTATCCCACTTCTTGCAGTGGGGTTTTGAAATGTGAACCATTGCACTGCAGCCAGAAATTCTCAGACATGGTAAACAAGTCGTAGTCCTATGCCAAAGTTGATACGGCGTCTTATCTCCGAGTGTGGTGGACGGTGAACGATTTGATAGGTACGCAGCTGTAGACACAGTTTCAGCCCAATACTCCTTCGGTAGGTTAGCATCGAACATCATAGGACTACCCCTTTCAACCAATATTGTATTAGCTCTCTCAGGAACACCATTCTACTGTGGACTGTAACATACTGTAAGCTGGTGGATGAGACTCTTAGAAGCCAGAAATCCCTTTAGTTCATCATTGACATACTCCTTTCCATTTTCAGACCACAACTTCTTAATATTTCTACCTGTCTGCTTTTTCACCATGGCTTTGAAGTTTTGAAATATCTGTATTACCTCAGATTTTTTCTTCAAGAAATAAACAAACCTGAGTCTTGAAAAATCATCAGTAAATATGAGAAAATAATGATTTCCACCAATAGACTCTGTCTCCATTTGCCCACACAAATCAGAATGTACTAAGTCTAAGATATGTTTAGAATACCTTTTGCTAGATTTGAATGGAAGACGTAACTGTTTTCCCACGATGCACAACTTATGGGAATCCTTGACCACAATATCTTCATTTACTCCTCTTGAAGCCTTTGACGCCTTCTGCATACTTCTGCGATTCATGTGTCCTAGCCTGTGATGCCATAAGAATCCATTATCCTTTGTATAGTAGCACTGTTCCATTTCACTTCTATTCAGACAATAGATGCCATTCTTAGGCAATGCTTTGGCAATTAGTTCACTTCCTGCATTGTACCTGAATCCACCTTTTTTATTAAAAGTCACTTTATGTCCTTTGCTTGCAATTTTACTAACTGAGAACAAATTTACAGTTGAGTTGGGGATGTGAATCACATCAGATGCTTCTGCTTCTACTGTTTTATCACCAGTATAGACGGTCAGATCAGCACTTCCAGTAGTCTCTACTACTAGGCCATCACCTCCCATCCTGGTTACTGAACTATTAGGTGGCTTGACATTATGAAGCTTCTTTCCCTCATTAGTAATGTGAGTTGGGGCACGGGAATCTAAATACCACATATTCTCTCTATAAGACTGCTTACCATCAACAGCAAGAAAAGCTTTCTTTTGCTGTGTCTGTTTCCTAAGTACATATTCGTCATCATTATTTTTGATGAGCCTCCTCCTTTTTCGTCTTTACTAGAACAATATTTAGCAATATGAGTTGGTTTATTGCACTTGTAGCATTTAATAGTACGTTTTGTAGGCCTCTTCTTATTTGTATATTGAGCAGATTCCTCATTTCCATTTGCATCTTCGGGTTTATCTTGTAGCAGTTTCACTTTAATAGAATCTCCCATATACGTGTGCCACTATTGTCAAGTGCCATGATCATAGGCTGATAATAAGCGGGTAATCCAGCCAGAATCAAAGTTCCTATCCACTCTTCACTCAGCCCAAACTTCATTTTGTTTAACTTAAACACGGTCATTATTATACAATTTCAGTAGTCATCTACTGAATTACATTTATCTAATTTGGTGGTGATTAATGAAGCTCACTCTACACGTGAGTCTTGTGTTTTCAAACGCCTACTTGGGAATAATTCTTCTTGTCGACGAAAAGTATAATTGGGAATGTGCCCTTTTGTCTCTCTCCTTCCAAGAATTGTCCCATTTCGTTGGATCCGAAGGAGCATTGTCGACAACATCCCACAATTTGTCATGGCCCAAATATGCCTTCATGACAAATTTCCATGTTGAGCAGTTTTCATGCCTGATCAACTTTTCAATCACTAGAAGTCCAGTTGAGACTGTACCACTCGTTTTTAGCTTTGAGTAGGAGAAAAAATATCGGCAGTCTGCATTCGAGAGTGATCGGTCGGCAAAATATGAATGATCGGCACATGCGTAACGTACGAACTGGCTCTGGATTTCCGCACACAGCTTCGATTTTAACATTTATAAAACCTTACTTTCACACTTGTGTCTGGACCCATAACCTTTTGTTTAGCATTTTTTAATATAAATGTGAAAGCTTTCTGAAACAACATGTTATTAATTAATATCAGTACATGCATAACAACTACTACACACCCCAGAACACATAATAACCACTGAGTAATTATAAGACAACGGATTAAACAAAAACACTGTTGATATCAATTTACATATCTTAACAATTCTGAAGAAATGAAATCTATGTCTGTATTTATAGAGAAAATATAGATGTTCCTAATTGTAAATCCCCTAAAGTTTTTGACCGAGTGCTTTGAAATTTTGGCATGATGTTCCATTG
Organism: Schistocerca cancellata; assembly: GCF_023864275.1. NCBI lineage: Eukaryota > Metazoa > Arthropoda > Insecta > Orthoptera > Acrididae > Schistocerca > Schistocerca cancellata. The sequence continues at coordinate 596,115,666 of NC_064631.1, read as the reverse complement.
CTACACATGTGCGTTTTTATTTACCTACTTTTCAAATATAAATGATACATAAATTTAGCAATGGGGAAATGGTACAAAAATCTCTAAAAGTTACATATACCTGTATTATACATGATATGTTAAAGAATTAGCACCTAAAATCATGCCCTTATTAGAATTCAACCTTATTTCGAAATTTTAAAACAATTTGTCAAGATTTTAGGAAATATGCAATTTTGAACAAATAACATTTACATTTTTACTTATATAGATGTGGTGCTGAATTGTGTTCGTTACTTACTACACATTTTCTTACTGCAGTAGAAAAAATTGAATATTTATGCAATGTTTATTCACTTCAGTATTGGCGTGGAAACAGTCTCTGAGAGCTTCCTATTGTCTTAATATGGTTCAGTGAACTGTTCTTTGAACCCAGACCATTACCTTTTGTGAACAGTGTTCTGACTGATTGAGCTATACAGGCACAACTGCCTCCATAACAGCTTCAATTCTGACGTTATGTCATTTGTTTCAAAAATATCCTGGGGAGGAATGTACCATCTAGTACTTTCCCCAAGGGCCCGCCCTCTCTTTTCCGAGAGTGAATGAAAGACAATTAAAAAAATTGAAACAGTGAATGGAGAGGGGTAGGCCTGCCATCAGATCCATTGCGGGCCACAGAATGTGCATTTCTGCTTTAAATAATCTAACTCCCATATATAAAACAGCTTCAGATGTTTGGTTACTTTACAAATGAGTTAATGTGTTAAATATTTGACATTAAGCTTGTAAGCAGGGGCATTTTTATTTATATAGATGTGGTGCTAGAGGACGTAATGCTACATTCTCCTGAATTGTGTTTGTTACTTACTACACATTTTCTTACTGCAGTAGAAAAAATTGAATATTTATGCAATGTTTATTCACTTCAGTATTGGCGTGGAAACAGTCTCTGAGAGCTTCCTATTGTCTTAAAATGGTTCAGTGAACTGTTCTTTGAACCCAGACCATTACCTTTTGTGAACAGTGTTCTGACTGATTGAGCTATACAGGCACAACTGCCTCCATAACAGCTTCAATTCTGACAGTACCCTTCATACTTTTCACATAGCATTGCCTATGAAAGGCAAGGGTCTAGGTTCAGTTTCTGGTCTGGCATTCAATTTCAGTCTGTCCGGAAGTGTCATGAGAGTAAACTCTGTTTTGCAGTTGGAATGATTCATTCTGGAAACTTCCTGCCAGACTAAGAATGAAAAATGAGCCTCTGCTTTTTTGTGTGTGCTCTTACATAATGCTAAGAGCATGACAGGATTATTGAAAACTGACATCTTAATAGCAGCAGGCAGAGAATATTGTGCTCTTAAGTGGGATAATAAAGCTAAGAAAATAAAAAAGAAAGAAATGGGAGAAAGTTTGTGATTAAACGGAACATTTGAGAGAAGTTAAAATACTTTCAAGCATTATAGCATGATGAAGATGGTAATAAGCAGAAGCAGAGCCTGGAAGATGACAATGTTGTTGTTGTAGTCTTCAGTCCGGAAACTGGTTTGATGCAGCTCTCCATGCTACCCTATCCTGTGCAAGGTTCTTCATCTCTGAGTAACTACCGCAACCTACATTCTTCTGAATCTGCTTAGTGTATTCCCTTGGTTTCCTTCTGCGATTTTTACCCTACACGCTTCCCTCCAATACTAAATTGGTGACCCCTCGATGCCTCAGAATGTTTCCTATCAACTGATCCCTTCTTCTAGTCAAGTTGTGGCACAAATTCCTCTTCTCCCCAATTCTATTCGGTACCTCTTCATTAGTTACATGATCTACCAATCTAATCTTCAGCATTCTTCTGTAGCACCACATTCCAAACGCTTCTATTCTCTTCTTGTCTAAACTGTTTTTCGTCCATGTTTCACTTTCGTACATGGCTACACTCCATACAGATACTTTCAGAAAGGACTTCCTGACATTACATCACAAAAATGAATTACATTCAGTACTTTTAATTGTACACTCTTTGTGGCACATCTGTGCAGCCAACAAAGTCAGTAATGCAATTTAATGCTTGGTACTTGAATCAGAAGTACCTGGCTCTATCCTAAATTTAAAAAATCCTTTCTCGTAATGCAGTGACAAATTGAGGAGAGGTGGTGGTGTAATATTCCTATGTACCAGACCTGACACCAGTTTCCTGTGTCAGACCCCAAACTGCTACTTGGTGTCTCACTGAGAGTGAGTATATGACATTTTTGGTAACAAGTAAACCTCCAGTTCCTTAAAGCAAAAGTGTCCAGACTTGCTAGTACTGCAGACAGCAAACCACCTACTGGTGACTACATAACGGCTGCAAAAGAAAGAGTCGTTATGTCGTTTGTTTCAAAAATATCCTGGGGAGGAATGTACCATCTAGTACTTTCCCCAAGGGCCCGCCCTCTCTTTTCCGAGAGTGAATGAAAGACAATTAAAAAAATTGAAACAGTGAATGGAGAGGGGTAGGCCTGCCATCAGATCCATTGCGGGCCACAGAATGTGCATTTCTGCTTTAAATAATCTAACTCCCATATATAAAACAGCTTCAGATGTTTGGTTACTTTACAAATGAGTTAATGTGTTAAATATTTGACATTAAGCTTGTAAGCAGGGGCAGTTTAAGGCCCAAGTGACCTTGGGTGACAAGCTGAGAAGGGTGCCGGAGCTGCTAGAACGACATATCTATACAGAACATATCACAATTAGTAGCAGCCACTTGGGGTGCTATACTGAGAGGGGCACTTGAGTATAAGATTTTTATGCATTGCATATTACATATAGTAGCAAAAACTGACACGGGTGACAGTGTACAAAAGAAAAGGGGGTTGGGGGTGGAGGCGCCAGATGATAAGTCACTCATGTGGAAAAATGTTCTCAAACCATCCCTGCATGTAAGCAAGAAAAAGTTGAGAAAAGTTTGTTGTAATTTACTATGTGCTTTGTCTATGGAACATTGGATGAATGTAGTCTGAGTAATTTGTGCTCGTTTGTAACCAAAAGCTAGTCTTTCACACATCTCACTGTTTATGACACTGTATCTCCTGAACTGTTTGTCATACATTGATATAATTTTGCAGGTAGATTCAGTGATATATCTAGATACTCTCTGCAAAGTGTTTTACAAATAGAGTTACAGCAGAGTCTCTACAATCCGACACTTCACCAATCCGACGCAATGAGCCAAGATCGAGTGTCGTGGATGGGTGGGCCACTTCAAGTGAACAGTTTAGTAAACAATACATAGTCAGCCACTAATTGTTGATTACTGCATGCATTGTGCAGTCGAATTAGTACCCTCTTTAACTTGACTGTGATAGTGTTAGGTGAATGTTTTGTACTTTTCTTACAATATGTCTCAAGCAGATAGTGAAAAATGTAAACACAAAACATTGACTGTGGTTGAAAAATCTGAAATTATTAAAAAATTAAGCAAAGGAGAAAAAAGCAGTGATTTAGCTTCATTTTATGGCATTGGGTGTGCTACCATTTCTGGAAACAACAAAAATCGTAATGAAAGTGAGGGGATTGTGTACAATTTGAACAGCAGAAGAACTGACAGGAAAGTGATAAAAACCGGTGAATACGCATTAATTGAGGATGCTTCAAACACATAGTTCCTTCAGGAATGTAGTAAACACACTACAGTTTCAGGAGGTTTTATCAAAGTAAAAGCGATACTTTTCTATAAAGAAATTATGAAAAAAGATTATTTCTACACAACTACCAGATAGCTTGATAAGTTTAAAAAACTGTTTGGTATCCACTTGCTAACTACAACAAGAGAAAAAACTCTCTTGTGACTTTGAAGCTGCAGAGCTGTACAGACAAAAATTCAAGAAAACTTTAGAAGAGTTAAATCTTTGTCATGATCAAGTTTATAACTGTTATATCCTAGCCAGTAATGCCAACCGAGCCCGCTACCAAAAGGTTGGCAGCATCAAAGCTCGGACGCCGTCCGCATAAGCAGCGCCAGCGATACAGGAAATTGCCGCAAGTCTGCGCGCGCCACCGCTGGCTTCTGGCTTCTTAAGCGCTGGAGTCGCGAGCGCTAGGACAGTTCTGTATTCGCCGCTCAGTTGTATACTCGCCACCGATTTGGGTACTTGCTAGTCAGTTGTGTGTTCATCGCAGCAGAGTTGTTGTTTGTCGTCAGCCGACGCTGACCTAGCCGCTCCGACTCGAACTAGACAGATTTCTGTAGACACGGAGTTCACTACTGTGTTTCTGTATCTTCGCTAATAAAGATAAGTACCGACTTTTATTTAATCAGAGTGTTTGGGTTTTCATCTTTCTGTTCACTGTTCCAGCGGACCGGTTGGCCCGCTATTAAAAGTGTGGCGGTGATTTCGTAAGCCGTTTCTACAGCGAAGTGTTTGTCGCTACGAACGCTGCCACAAAAATAACGCAAACGAAAGTGGATTGTTGTGGAAAATTTCGCCCAACAAAACATTCGTCCGCAAAGCATAGTGCTCCTGGCAGAAAAATGTGTAAAAATAGGTTGTCATTTATGTCATGCTCTGCTGCTAATGGATCACACAAACTTGAGCTGCTTGTTATAGGAAAATCAAAAGATGCTAGGACTTTAAAAAATGCAAAACATCTACTAGTCAAATATAACACCAAAATAAATCTTGGATTACATGGTGATTGTTCAGTGAGTGGTTTCATGAGGAGTTCGTGCCTTTGGTCTAAAAATTTCAAGAAGCAAAATTTGTCTCAGATAGCTTTGTTGGTGTTGGATAACTGCCACAGATATCTAGTTGAAGATGAACTTGAATCCAAAGGTGGTTTGAAAAAAGTGAGGTTTCTTCCCCCAAATGTAACCCCTTTGCTACAACCTATGGACCAGATTATTATCCAGACTATTAAGGTTCATTATAAAAAAAAGCCTAGTTTGTAGTGTAATTAGCAAAAAGAAAAGTGTTATTCAATCATTAAAAGAAACAAATGTGAAAGACATTGTTTACAACCTTGCTTAGGCTTTGGAAAGTGTTGGTATCTGCATATGGCAAACTGCGTCCAGCTCTTCCTTACTAAACAAGTCCAAGAAATGTTTTAAAGAAGATAAAGGGAATGAGAAAGATGTTGACTCTATTAACGACGAGATCAAGCTGCTCCAAGAGACAGTTGATATCTGTTCAAATGATTCTGAAACATTGTGTATTAACCACATAAATGACTGGTTATTTGGAAACAAAAATGAAAATTGTCAGCTGATGAGTGATAACAATATTATTCTTGATTATGGCAATGTAGAACAATGGGAAACTTTGCCAGCACAGACCGAACGACATAGCGATGATGTGAGTGCTTTTAACATATGTATCACTTGGCCTGAGGGAAACGACGCAGAAGCAGCTGATGTTTTAGTTTGGAGGAGGCAGCAAGAGAGAGCTCTAAAATCTTCTTTGAACTCGAAAAAACCAACAAAGATTGACGACGTACTATCACAAAAGAAGGCGACTGATGAAGATGAATGTAAAAACAATTTATATATTAAAAATTATATTGTTTTTTTTTTGCGTTAATATGTTTGTTGCTATAAATATGACGTAAAGTATTATTAACATATGATTTGAGTTCTACATATCATTATTGTTTTGTGAGTCGATTAAATTTTTTAACATAAAAAAACCAGCAATTTTCATTGAAATTCCAGTAATTTGACATTTTCTATAATCCAACATATCCCGGTCCCATATGCATTGGACTACAGAGACTCTACAAAATGTTGTGTCTAATTTTGAAGTTTTACTGCTCACTAGTTTTTCACAGATCTAAATGTTTATGACGTCAAATCTCCTGAACTGTGTGTTTTGCAATGATATAATTGTGCTGGTACATTCAGTGGTATTTGTGGATGGTGTCAGCAAACTTAGTTGTGAATAGAGTCAGAGGTAAAGAATTAATAAGTTAAAACATCATGCCTAATGCTGGAGTTTGACTGCATGAACGACAAAAATTGAGTAAGCGATAAAACTTGTTTCATTTCACCATTATGTGGGTGGGGGATCATAAGAGGTTTGAAATTACCAGTCAAGTTTGTTATAAGTCACTAAGTGCTGTCATTCTCAAATACTGGATGCATATAGTCTGGGTATTGACACACCATCAGTTACAGTGTCACAATACAAACACACAGTTCCTAACTGCAACAATTGTCTTAGTATGTTAAACTTTTGACATAAGATTATACCTCTTAATGAAGAGATTAAGACAACATTTTAAATTCTGTCATTAATTACACAAAATACTGAAAAATAAATTTTTTTTTGCCCACTTGAAGCCCTTAGGTAGGCAATCCGCAACTTGCACTGGTTTCCGGGATAGCAGTTTAGTAATACAGATAATTGGTCTGTTGGATGGCGACATTAGTTCTGTTGCCTCTTGGCACTATTAGAGAGGTGCAGGCTATGGGTTGTTATTGGCGTACACTCTCTCTTTCATTGCAGGCTTATACCTAACAATACAGAAACTGCACAAGCACTTGTCACAGTCATTTACACACACACACACACACACACACACACACACACACTGAGAGAGAAAGAGAGAGAGAGAGAGAGGACACACACTTCAGAACAGGTTAGAAAAAGGATCAACTAAGCACCTTCATAAGAACCTTGCTTTGGCAACAGTGTGATGTTTCTGCATTGTCATCAGTGATCACTGCCTGGGTATAAGACTAACTTTATTCTTCTTCAAACAGACTTCAATATGTGTGCTTTTTTAACTTCCAAGTTGGGTCCTTATTTTAACCTTTTTAAGAAGTTGAAATGTACTTCTTACTAAGTGGTTTCCTCAGGTCAGATGATTTCTTATTTGACTGCTTAATTCATAACTACAATCTGTTGTTGTGGGTCAATTAAGTGATATTTATAGCAAATCAGATTTACATGAATATGCAGCTTTAGTTAAAAAGTGAATTTTGGAAATGCATTCTGATTTGGAATATGTTGTTTTTTGTCTCTAGTTATATTTGTCTATCATCATGTGCTCTTAATAGACACTTAGATAAGCAGCATTATTCCAGGTATGACCTTCATGACGTTATAGTCCACACATGGCTAAAATTGGACGAAATGTTGCATAAGAGAGAATTAAGTGCAAGATAAGAAAGAGAGAGAATGGAAATAAATGAGATAACTTATTGCTATTTGGTCTTGTTTATACAGTTTTCTTCTTACCTTTCTGTACACCATTTCAGATCTCGCAATCACACACGCGTTCCCCTGCAAATGTCGTTTGGGAGACAGGGAAATGGCACCACTTGTTGAAGCAGATATTTACCGTGCAATGGAACAACGTCACCTTACGCTTGTGGGATGGTATCATTCCCATCCCTTCACAGCAGCCACACCAACACTACGGGATATAGATGCTCAGTTGGAGTATGAAATAAAGATGAAAGGAAACAGTGATGCTAGTTACACACCATGTGTTGGTGTCATCTGCTGTAAGTTTCCAGTCAGATCTTATTATTGTCTAAGTATAGTCTTTTGAAGTAGTTATTGGTGTTTGTCTTGACTGTATTCTTCAACTAGCATCATTCATCTTTTTTAACTGTCCTAGGTATTTCAACATAAGCAAAAGCTATAATCAGTTGAGTTATTCTGCAAAGTATTAGTAAACTCTTGCAGAGCAGAACTGTGAGATATACCAATAGCATCACATAAACAGAGTGGCAAAGAAGGAATTCATAATTTTGAAAGCAAATATAAGGTTAAAAGAGTTTTTCCACATGAATCCAATAAATATTGGGGTGGCTACTTCCTCTTTGCTCTCTATTTGTTTTTAGAAAGAATTACTGCTTCAGCTGCAATGACATTGTAGTAGTAGTAGTAGTAGTAGTTGTTGTTGTTGTTGTTGTTGTTGTTGGTGTTGTAATAGTAGCAGCAACAAATGACCAGGTATTGTGTCATTTTCAGAAAATTAAAGTACTTTAATTTAAGTTACACCTTGTTTTTACGAACGACTAATTGAAAATTAATAATTCCAGTCTCTCTTTGACTCATCTCTGTCCTATTTATTTACAAGTAATACTTGTGATTTTCTGAAATTGTCATATTCATTGAACTCTTAAGCATACATTAAAAATATTACATTCCTGAACCCAAAATTTGATTGTTGTTATTGTGCTGGTACTGTGACCACACCACAAGTTGTCTGATGTCTAGAGGGGGTGGGGGTGCAGAGAGAAAACTGTCGTGTGTGCATGGACAACATTTGCAGTGAAATGTTTGTGGCAAGCGTCAGCTATCTCATTGTTAGTGTGGTAAGTGGGCAATATTGGTAGTTCACTGCAACTTGTAAGTGTTCATATTGATATTGAGCACATGAAGGGACAGAAGATCAAAGATATATTGTAAACACACACACACACACACACACACACACACACACACACACACACACACACACACAGAGAGAGAGAGAGAGAGAGAGAGAGAGAGAGAGAGAGAGAGAGAGAGAGAGAGAGAGCGAGCGTTATAATCTGAAAAGCATACTACTAAAATACCTAATTTGGTAATGATTCGATTTTTTGTTGGTGAAATTGCAGAATTATGGGTACTATATTTGGGGTGATACGGGATATAATGATGCCACACTTCCTGACATGCTCTATTAATAAACTGTTATTCAGAAATGCACTTTTTTGAAATTATGTTCAGAATATCAAACCCAGAAACACTCAGAATTGTGTGTTACTGTACAAGAAAAAAAATGTGTTAAATACAGCAACACTGGCTAAATCCAATATATTTGATGTGTACAGTTTCACCATCAACTGGAACGCAGCAAAGTCACTGACATGAAGTGCAACCTCTGGCAACCAAAATATGTACCTGGCATGTAATGTGAAAACAATAAAAATACATTAAAACTGCATTTTTTACTACAATTCTCAAAACAAATGAATGTCGTTCATTTAGCATCTCACCATTAGTGAATCACTTCTTATTAGCCTAAATACACTATAACACAATAGCATATAAAGTGTGTAGTCATGTCTTCACAAAGGTTTGTAAAACATATCCATTGGTCACTGATATGTCTGACCGATGGGAGAGTGACACAGAGATACTGAAGAAACTGAACTGGCATATTCTTGAAGATAGACATAAACTGTACTAAGAAAGTCTACTAACATAGTTTCAAGAACGGCTTTAAATGATTACTCTAGGAATGTACTGCAACCCTCTATGTATCGCTCACATAGGAACTGCGAGGACAAGATTAGAATAATTACAACACACACACAGGCATTCATGCAGTAATTCCTCCCACACTCCATATGTGAATGGAACTGGAAGAAGCCCTAATAACTGGTACAATGGGAAGTACCGTCTGTTGTGCACTCCACGATGGTTTGCATGATATTTTCCATCTTAGTTAACATGTTCATCATTCTTCATCAATGTCAAAACTCAAAACATGATGCTTCACTGTGTCCATACTTCAATAGCTTTTGACCTTGTTGAAGCTGGTGAGGGTTCTGATTCATCCTTGTCTTCACTGAGCGCAGTGGTTAGGTGGTTAGTGCACTGGCCTCACCTTTGGGAGGACGACAGTTCAAATCCGCATCCAGCCACCCAGATTCAAGTTTTCCATAATTTCCCTAAATCGCTCCAGGCAAATGCTGTGATGGTTTCTTTGAAAGGGCATGAAACATTCTGAGTGTGTGTTCAGTCCGTAATGACCTCAGCATTGATGGAACGTCAAACCTTAATGTCCCTCTCACCTCACCCTTGTCTTCACTTTTCTTTTGTTTCTCTGGCATTTGTTCCTGAAACACTTCGTCAGTTGTCACAGACTGACAGATGGCAATATCTCTGTCACAATCAACATACTCATCGAGGCTGAGGAAGTCAGCATTTTCTTCTTGCTCCATTATTTGCTGCCATTGTTCAGCTGCAGTTACTTCTTTTTCTGGTGTGTTGTTTTATGTAGGCACCCAATGAAAAACAACCTTCTGGAAACAGTCTGACATTGTACTTTTTTGCATAGAATCCCAGGCACTTCTTACAATATGCGTAGTATCCAAGATTATAACTTTTCTCATTGTGCAATGAAGACAAGATAGCCTACTCTGTACAAGAATCTTCCTGTACTTTTGTTTCAGGCACTTTATTATGCCTTGGTCAAGGGGCTCAAGATGGCATGTACAGTTGGGAAGAACAAAACACTCCATTTATATCATGTAGATTCTATGTGTCTTGGGGATGCACTGCACACTGGTCAATAAACAGCGTGATTTTCCTATTTCTAACACCCATCCTTGCATTCCAGGCACACAAGAATTGTTAGAATATACACTACTGGCAATTAAAATTGCTACACCACGAAGATGATGTGCTACAGACACAAAATTTAACCGACAGGAAGAAGATGCTGTGATATGCAAATGATTAGCTTTTCAGAGCATTTACACAAGTTTGGCACTGGTGGCGACACCTACAACGTGCTGACATGAGAAAAGTTTACAACCGGCCTCTCATGCACAAACAGCAGTTGACTGGCGTTGCCTGGCGAAACGTTGTTGTGATGACTCTTGTAAGGAGGAGAAATGCCTACCATCATGTTTCCGATGTTGATAAAGGTTGGATTGTAGCCTATCGTGATTGCGGTTTATCGTATTGCGACATTGCTGCTCGCGTTGGTCGAGATCCAATGACTATTAGCAGAATATGGAATCGGTGGGTTCAGGAGGGTAATATGGAATGCTGTGCTGGATCCCAACGGCCTCGTATCACTAGCAGTCGAGATGACAGGCAACTTATCTGCATGGCTGTAATGGATCGTGCAGCCACGGCCCAATCCCTGAGCCAGCAGATGGGGACATTTGCAAGACAACAACCATCTGCACTAACAGCTCGACGACATTTGCAGCAGCATGGACTAATCAGCTCGGAGACCATGGGTGCAGTTACCCTTGACGCTGCATCATAGACAGGAGCACCTGCTATTAACTCAATGATGAACTTGGGTGCACGAATGGCAAAACGTCATTTTTTCGTATGAATCCAGGTTCTGTTTACAGCATCATGATGGTCGCATCCGTGTTTGGTGACATTGCGGTGAACGCGCATTGGAAGCGTGTATTCTTCATCGCCATACTGGCGTATCACCCAGCGTGATGGTATGGGGTACCGTTGGCGGTCACCTCTTGTTCGCATTGACGGCACTTTGAACAGTGGACGTTACATTTCAGATGTGTTACGACTCGTGGCTCTACCCTTCATTCGATTCCTGCGAAACCCTACATTTCAGCAGGATAATGCACAGCCGCATGTTGCAGGTCCTGTACGGGCCTTTCTGGATACAGAAAATGTTCGACTGCTGCCCAGGCCAGCACATTCTCCAGATCTCTCACCAATTGAAAACGTCTGGTCAATGGTGACCGAGCAACTTTCTCGTCACAATACGCCAGTCCCTACTCTTGATGAACTGTGGTATCGTGTTGAAGCTGCATTGGCAGTTGTACCTGTACACTCCATCCAAGCTCTGTTTGACTCAATGCCCAGGCGTATCAAGGCCATTATTACGCCAGAGGTGGATGTTCTGGGTACTGATTTCTCAGGATCTATGCACCCAAATTGTGTGAAAATGTAATCACATATCAGTTCTAGTATAATATATTTGTCCAATGAATACCCGCTTATCATCTGCATTTCTTCTTGGTGTAGCAATTTTAATGGGCAGTAGTGTAGTTGTTTTTACCCATGCATTCAGATTAGATGTATATTGACATTGAAATGTCTGCACATTTTTGAAGCATTGCTGACTCTTTGTCTTTCCAGTTGTTAGTGGCACCAAATTTTCTGTTCCATTTTTATTATGACCGATAAGAACAGTTAGCCTTTAATAAATTTTCCCCTGTGGCATTTTTCTCCTCTGAACTCGCAAGTTCTGTCGGGCAAAATATGAAAAAATAAGCCCGTTTCATCTGCATTAAAAATTCATTGCGACTGTACTTTTCGATTGATAGAAGAGTATTTGTTCCATGACTGAATGGTGTTAACGTTCACCTTCTAGTCTCACCTCAAACACATGTATACACTAAATTATATCTGTTCTTGAACCTTTCAATCCAACCATTGGATGCTGTAAATCTGCACGACCCACCTTTTGTGCCAGATATGTTGCTTTAGCACAAACCATTGTACCAACTTTGTACTCATTTGGCCCAGTGTGTTGTATTTGTCTTAGAAGAACATTATAGATTGTGCTATAAGACCACTTTTTATTACAATAGACCTGCTTCAGCTTGATTGCCATCTTCATGTTACCTGTGGAAAGTACATAGTTTGATATAATATTTCAGATTTTTAAGTAAGTAATTTAAGTATCATAGAACTACGCTTTGTTTCGTACATCAGATGGTCTTGATATCCATATGACATTGATGTCTCAGTTGCTATCACTGCTGTATAAGTTTGCTTCTTTGTGATGTCAATTTCATAATTCAGCAGCTTCAGAAATAACTGCTCCAGCTAAAATTTAACACCTACTAGAGCTCTGCCTAAAAGAGCTCTACCAACATTAAAGGAGCAAACTTACACAGTAGTGACTGCAGCTGAGACATTTGTGTCATAATGTACACTGTGTGATAAAAAGTATCCGAACACCCCAAAAACCATATGTTTTTCATGTTAGGTGTATTGTGCTGCCACCTATTGCCAGGTACTCCACATCAGCAACCTCAGTAGTCATTAGACATCATGAGAGAGCAGGAGCAGAATGGGATACTCCGCGGAACTCACGGACTTCGAACGTGGTCAGGTGATTGGGTGTCACTTGTGTCATATGTCTGTATGTGAGATTTCCACACTCCTAAACATCCCTAGGTCCACTGTTTCCAATGTGATTGTGAAGTGGAAACATGAAGGCACACATACAACACAAAAGCTTAGAGGCCAACCTCGTCTTTTGACTGACAGACCACCGACAGTTGAAGAGGGTCATAATTTGTAACAGGTAGACATCTGTCCAGACCATCACATAGGAATTCCAAACTGCATGAAGATCCACTGCAAGTACTATGACACTTAGACGAGAGGTGATAAAACTTGGATTTCATGGTCGAGCGTCTTCTCATAAGCCACACATCACCCCAGTAAATGCAAAATGATGCCTCACTTGCTGTAAGGAGTGTAAACATTGGACGATTGAAAAGTGGAAAAACGTTGTGTGGAGTGATGAATCACGGTACACAATGTGGCGATCCAATGGCAAGGAGTGGGTATGGCGAATGACCAGTGAACGTCATCTGCCCACGTGTGTAGTGCCAACAGTAAAATTCGGAGGCATTGGTGTTATGGTGTGTTTGAGATTTTCATGGAGGGGGCTTGCACCCCTTGTTGTTTTGTGTGGCACTAACACAGCACAGGCCTACATTGATGTTTTAAGCATCATCTTGCTTCCCATTGTTGAAGAGCAGTTCAGGGATGGCGATTGCATCTTTCAGCACGATCAGGCACCTGTTTGTAATGCAGAGTGGTTACACGACAATAACATCTCTGTAATGGACTGGCCTGCGCAGAATCCTTTGGAATGTTTTGGAACGCCAGGCTTCTCTGACAACGATACCTCTCCTCAGTGCAGCACTCCATGAAGAATGGGTTCCATTCCCCAAGGAACCTTACAGCATCTGATTGAACGTATGTCTGCGAGAGTGGAAGCTGTCATCAAGGCTAAGGGTGGGCCAACACCACATTGACTTCCAGCATTACCGATGGAAGGTGCCAGGAATTTGTAAGTCATTTCCAGCCAAGTGTCCGGATACTTTTGATCACATAGTTTATATCAAGGCCATTTGATCTACTTAGCAAAGTGTAATGCTTTAATACGTTAAATTATGTACTTCAAAATCTGAAATATTGTATCAAACTGTGTACTTTCCACAGATAACCTGAAGGTGGAAATCACGCCGAAATAGGCCAAGTGTATAAAAAATATAACCAAACACAGCAATGTCTTGGTCTCATAGCATAATAAATACTGTGGCATCAGTTGGATTGCTAGAAGAACAAGTTAATTTTATCCATTTTAGTAGCATGTTTTCCAATTCTGGAAACTGACTGTCACACACTCGTTTGCATTTGCTTTTTGCTGCTTCCAAACATGCTGCTTCAATTATGTCATTTGCTCACTATTGTATTTAAAGTTGACGGAGAAATGTTCAGTTTTTGTGCAATATCAACATGCTTCATGTGCGAATTTTTGTCCACTACCTGAATAATATTCCACTTGTTTGTCAACTGTCTCACTGTCTTTTTATTCATGGCAAACCAGTATATCATAAAAAACAAGGGGACTGAGAGTCAGTCAAACACTAAATGAGAACTGTGTAGACCAGTTACTGAATTACACACTATTCAGTTTGTTTGGCCACTACACAAGTCAGAATTCATCGGAGCTAGTACCAATCTCTATGAACTACTTCTGCATATCAGTTCTACCATACCAAGTGATCTGTATGACTTGCAAAGTTGCTGGCATTTAATAGCGCTATCTCCCTTCACATTCCCTTCCTCATGACGTTGCCGTGAACGTCCTACATCGATCATTCTCACAACTGCTGGTGGTAAAAGTTTCAATGGCCAGACAGTACTGATATTGTTTTAATGACTTAATGTAATGCAACCAAGTTAGTACTTTTCTATCTCATTTATAGTGGAAACTGTTAGTAGTTTCTACACTTAATGGTCTCTAATTCATATCTATGTTGTTGTAGATTAATCTGAAGAAGCAATTCATCATCGCGAAACCGGTTGTACATTGATCCCACGTTGTTGTTGTTGTGGTCTTCAGTCCTGAGACTGGTTTGATGCAGCTCTCCATGCTACACTATCCTGTGCAAGTTTCTTCATCTCCCAGTACCTACTGCAACCTACATCCTTCCGAATCTGCTTAGTGTATTCATCTCTTGGTCTCCCTCTACGATTTTTACCCTCCACACTGCCCTCCAATGCTAAATTTGTGATCCCTTGATGCCTCAAAACATGTCCTACCAACCGGTCCCTTCTTCTCGTCAAGTTGTGTCACAAGCTCCTCTTTTCCCCAATTCTATTCAATACCTCCTCATTAGTTATGTGATCTACCCATCTAATCTTCAGCATTCTTCTGTAGCACCACATTTCGAAAGCTTCTATTCTCCTCCTGTCCAAACTATTTATCGTCCATGTTTCACTTCCATTCATGGCTACACTCCATACAAATACTTTCAGAAACGACTTCCTGATACTTAAATTTATACTCGATGTTAACAAATTTCTCTTCTTCGGAAACGCTTTCCTTGCCGTCGCCAGTCTACATTTTATATCTTCTCTACTTAGACCATCATCAGTTATTTTGCTCCCCAAATAGCAAAACTCCTTTACTACTTTAAGTGTCTCATTTCCTAATCTAATTCCCTCAGCATCACCCGACTTAATGCGACTACATTCCATTATCCTCGTTTTGCTTTTGTTGATGTTCGTCATATATCCTCCTTTCAAGACACTGTCCATTCCGCTCAACTGCTCTTCCAAGTCCTTTGCTGTCTCTGACAGAATGACAATGTCATCGGCGAACCTCAAAGTTTTTATTTCTTTTCCATGGATTTTAATACCTACTCCAAATTGTTCTTTTGTTTCCTTTATTGCTTGCTCAATATACAGATTGAATAACATCGGGGATAGGCTACAACCCTGTCTCACTCCCTTCCCAACCACTGCTTCCCTTTCATACCCCTCGACTCTTATAACTGCCATCCGCTTTCTGTACAAATTGTAAATAGCCTTTCGCTCCCTGTATTTTACCCCTGCCACCTTTAGAATTTGGAAGAGAGTATTCCAGTCAACATTGTCAAAAGTTTTCTCTAAGTCTACAAATGCTAGAAACGTAGGTTTGCCTTTCTTTAATCTTTCTTCTAAGATAAGTCGTAGGGTCAGTATTGCTTCACGTGTTCCAATATTTCTACGGAATCCAAACTGATCTTCCCTAATGTCGGCTTTTACCAGTTTCTCCATTCGTCTGTAAAGAATTCGCGTTAGTATTTTGCAGCTGTGACTTATTAAACTGATAGTTCGGTAATTTTCACCTCTGTCAACACCTGCTTTCTTTGGGATTGGGATTATTATATTCTTCTTGAAGTCTGAGGGTACTTCACCTGTCTCATACATCTTCCTCACCAGATGGTAGAGTTTTGTCAGGACCGGCTCTCCCAAGGCCGTCAGTAGTTCTAATGGAATGTTGTCTACTCCGGGGGCCTTGTTTCGGCTCAGGTTATTCAGTGCTCTGTCAAACTCTTCACGCAGTATCGTAACTCCCATTTCATCTTCATCTACATTCTCTTCCATTTCTATAATATTGTCCTCAAGTACATCGCTCTTGTATAGACCCTCTATATACTCCTTCCACCTTTCTGCTTTCCCTTCTTTGGTTAAAACTGGGTTTCCATCTGAGCTCTTGATATTCATACAAGTGGTTCTCTTTTCTCCAAAGGTCTCTTTAATTTTCGTGTAGGCAGTATCTATCTTACCCCTAGTGAGATAAGCCTCTACATCCTTACATTTGTCCTCTAGCCATCCCTGCTTAGCCATTTTGCACTTCCTGTCGATCTCATTTTTGAGACGTTTGTATTCCTTTTTGCCTGCTTCATTTACTGCATTTTTATATTTTCTCCTTTCATCAATTAAATTCAATATTTCTTCTGTTACCCAAGGATCCCACAATGAATAGGAATTAGCAGCTACAAGCAGACTATATAATTTTTTAGAAGATTTTACCACAACATTTTTTAAATACTCGTTTAACTAGGTACTGATACCACCAAATCTGAATGCACTAAGCTGGGAAGGGGAATGCACAATCAAGTCAGTTTAACATGTGCTTAGTGTAATTGAGACTTGGACTTTTAAAAATGGGTGCCCTGTATGGGAAAATGTGATAATGATGGATGTAACAATGAGATTCCACGGTACTTATTGTATATTTACAAGCTGGTTATTGTATTCCACAGATTGTTTTTATCATTCACAGTCACATTATATTATTTTAATGCTCTGGACTAAATCCAATACTATCCACAAATCATATAATTTTCCATATTAAAACATACTAATAACATTGAGTTACTTGGCACATTCAAGGGTCTCTTCCACATGCCAAACAACACTTAATCATGGAAGCTATCATTGCATTTCTTTTTCTAATATTGGGTTAATGCTTAGAGTGAAACTTTGTGGTTTGTTACTGCTTGACAGATGATATGACAGATTGTCATAGTTTTCATTTCCCTTTGTCCAGTATAAGGCCAGGTTGGGATATTTATGGTACTTCTTCAGTTTGCCCTGTCTTTCCCCCATTCGCCTTCTATAACTGTTTTGTACTTGTCCAGGTTCCTCCTTATAATGATCTTGATCAAGTCGGTCCATCTCGTTCTGGGTCTCTCTCTTGTCTTCAGACTTCACCTCCAACATTCATTTTATTATTCTTCCATCTTCCATTACCTTTACACGTCCAGACCATTATTATCTCATCATCTCATTTCTATCATATAACTTTTTCTATTCCATTCTCCTTGCTAACATCTTTATTTTTCACTCTGTCCATCCTCATCCTCCATAACATAGATCTTAGGAAATGTCATTGCATTAACTTGGATTCTGCTCTACTCTCTTCTTGTTACTGTCCAGGTCTCCAATACATATGTTGGTGTCTCCAATGCATATGTTGGTGTGGGTTTTAAAGTACATCTTGTACAGCATTTACTTACACTTCATTGGCACCTCCTTTCCCCAGACTAATCCCCTCACATACTGGTTGCCCCCTTTTGCGCATTTCTATCTGCATCATTGTGTTCTGCATTGTCTCACTTCCTACATATTTGAAGATCATCAGTGTCAGTTTCCTGTCCCTTAATATTAATTTGTCCTTTCTTTATTTCCCCTAGGTTCCACCAAAGTCTTACTTTTCTCAATACTTCATTTCATGCCATATTTCTCATTTTTTCAGTAATATGTCCAGTTGTTCTTGTACATCCTTACTGTTAGTTTCAAAGCACTCAGTGCCATTAGCAAATATTAATAACTTCGCCTCCCTCCCTCTGTAGGCTTCTTTTGTCTCTTTGGCAGTTTCAGCCATCATTAGTGTAAATATTAATGTTGACACCATGTAGTCAAGTAATGTCATCAGTAAATCTTTCCCATAATCTAAATCCTTTCCATCCACTGTTTCATATTAAAGTTGAGTCCACTATTGATCTGCCATGTCAAAAGCCATACTGCTCCTCTTCTGAGTGACCTTACACATTTTCCTTCAATTTTCTTTCCAGTATCTTCTCCATTATTTTTGCTACTTGTGGCATGATTGTGATACGTCAATAATTATCACATAGTTTTCTGCCTTGTTCTTGAAGATGGGAGTTATTCCCTTTGCTCATTCTTCAGGCACATATTTTGTGTCCATATGCACCTTAGCAATCTATATAACCATTGTAACCCAGTAGGTCCAGCTGCCTGTATCATCTCCACTTTTATTTCTTTTATTCCAGCTACCTTTCCTGTTTTCATTCTTCTGATGTTGATTCCACATCTGACATTGTAAGATCTTTCTCTTCTTCCGGGTCCAGCTCCATCCCCCATGTGTATACTGTCTTTTCATCACTATTTTTCATGTTCAGTAGTTTATCTTCTCTGGTTGCATTATTTGCTCTCCACTCTCCCATTTCACCAGTTTTGTGGAAGTACTTTTATTGCTCTTACTTTTTGTAATCCCAAACAGTATTCTTTTTACCTCCATTAACCCAGATAGTCCTGAATTATTTGTTTTTCAAAGTTGATTTATATTCACAAGGTTGTAAGGAAGAAAGTAAAAACAATTTTGAGTATTTATTTTTATTTAGTATTTCCAAAAATGGGTGTCCTTCCAGAAGGACATCAGGACAATAAGGGAACATGTTTTTAAAGTATGACATTGCACAATTAACTTGTTTTGGTTTTTATACTTTCAAATAAACATAAATAAATTTGAATTATGGGCTTAAACAGCTAATAAATACGAAAAACAAAGTAAATAAACTACACTCATATTTTATGCACTAGTATGATAAGACAAAAAGCAACAAACATGAAGTGGTTCGCCACATTTTATGCACATAGTAGTAGTTTTTCTGTGGCAACTTTGACATTTCAGCTGCTTCTTCTTTTTTGTTATCTCGTCCGTTGGTAATTCAGCAACATAATGTTCTCTTCCATCAAATCTAGAATCTAGTTTTGCCCTCTTACTAGGGCATCCTCTACTGGTAGTGACTCTTTTTGTTACTTTCAAGAATTGCAGTGACAATTCGACGACGAAATGTCAGATGATCTATGGGTTCTTCGTTGTGCTTGTAAAGATCCCAGGCATTTTGCTCTACAATGTCTATAAAATGTGCAATGATTGGGAAATACCACTTTTTCCCTCTTATAGAGCATCTATATAGGGATACATTTTGGTCAGCTCGATCTATGCCTCCCATATGAGTATTGTAGGAGTGTAATAAGTTAGGTTGAGGCACACTAATCCTTTTCTTTTGTTCCCTGGAAAATCTTGCTACAGAGTGTAGTGGTTGCACTCTGTCAAAGTTGGTGGCTACAGTAACAACATTGTTGTCATTCCCATGTACAATGGAAATCCCGGATGCTGAGTCAGAACAAACTTCGTATGATCCTCTATTTTCTTTTATCATTTTATCTACAGATGATAGAGTACAAATCTTAACTCTGTTTCCTCTTATTGTTCCTGTTGCTTCCATGGCCCTCTCTTTTAGGTCATGTAGCAGTTCAACGCTGGTAAAGAGGTGATCAAAGTATATTCGATATGGAACGTGTGGAAGTAACTGATCAACATAAGTCATTACCACACCATACCCCATACCTTTCGTTTCATAGTCCTTACTACACGTGTCAGCTCCTTGGTAGGGTTCGAGCCAAATAATATATCCACCACTTGTGCCTCCACACCAAAATTTGAATCCACATCGGATTGGTTTCCCTTTTATGAATTGTTTGCACCCGTGACTTCTGAAGTATGGACCCATCGATTCATCAACAGAATGATGCCGCACATGAGGCGCAAATTGTTTGAATCTATCAGTCAGCATACACAGTAATGGGTGGATTTTCCCAAAACGGTCTGATTTATCTAAATTGTCATTGTTGCATACATGCAAAATGGAAAAGATAAAGTCAAATTGATCTCTGTACATGGCATTTGTTACAAGGTTGTTGTGATTGTCTTTATCTGATTGCCAGTACATCTTTCTGCGTGGCACTGTTACATATCCACTTAGCAGAAGTATTGCAATAAACACCAACATGTCATCTTCTGAACAATCACCTAGTCTATTTCTCTTGGCTGCGTACTGATTTGTGTAAGTGACCATCATTTGAAGCACTTGATTATCAGAAAACTGTTGGAAATATTCAAGCGGTGTTCGCCCTTTCTTCATTACAACTGTGAACATTAGAGGCCATACAGGTGTTGGATTAACTATTTCACCACTTTTCCAGTTATATTTCCTGAGGTTTAGAACTTTATTCTTAGATAGCCTTGCTGGTTTGTTTGTGGTTGTTGTTGTTATTATTGTTGCTGTTTTTGTACTGCTGGAGGGTCCTGGAACAACATCAGAGGTAAAGGATTGTTTCCTTGTTGCATTCACAGCATTACCATTGGTAGAAATGGCCAAATCACAAAGCGCAGTAGCATTGAGCTGACTTGCTGGTAATTTATCTACACTTGGATTTTCTTCAGCACATGAATCTTCGTCTGTTACATCATCAGTTGAATTTAGAGGAGGGTGTAATGTTACATTCACTCCAGTATTAGGTATTTCCTCATCTTTTGATTCTAACATGTCCAAAAGTTCCATCAGTGTACATCGTTTTCTGTGAATACAAAATGACAACATATTACCCTGACGTCCTTCTGGAAGGAATTACAACTGACGAAAACTTTCAATCGTAATATGAACCCATAAATAATATAGGTTAATTCTTTAAGATATTATATGACAAGTTTCAGAATTATTGACACAATATGAAAGAAAATATACATACCCATCGATGACGAGGTCAGTCAGTTCTTCCATGGTAAAATCGGCCCTATTTTCAAGACACAGTTTCTCACTCATTGTGAATGACAGTGTCAAACTGATTGTCTCAGCGCGCAACTGACTCTGCCTACTTCATATAACAATGCGTCACAGTCTGTTGCAACAATGCGTTGTTCGCAAAAATAAATAATTTCAACAGTGAGTGATGTCGTCCTTCCAGAAGGACATCAGGGTTATCTGGGTTAATATTCATTCCCAGCTCTCCTGTAAATTCCTACAGCTTTACAACTTCAGCTACTACTTTCTTACATTTCTTTCTTCATTCCTGGAATTTTATTTTACTTTCTTCCTTTTTTGTCTCTGTTCCATTCTTTCCTTGCTGTCTTCCTTTCTTTTACAGCCCCCTTCACCTGCTCATTCCGCCAAGGTGTCTCCTTATTCTTTGCCCTTCCAGACATTCTGTCACAAAAGGCTTAAAAAAGCCTCTTTGAACTTCCCCTCCCCATTCCTCTTCCACACTTCCATATTCAGTGCTTGGGATTTTAAAGATTTTAAACTTAACACTTTAGCATGCAGCTGACAAAATATTACAGCAATTTCAGAGAATGAGAATGTGCAATGAACACAGAATTATGTCGTGCCAGTTAAAATGATTTTCCATGTCGTTCAATATATATTTATAACTCCTACAAATGTCTGGAGGTATCTAGAGACTTTGTGGTTTCCATTGATCAGTAGATGGCAGTAGCAGTGAAAAATTCACTGAAACATTTTTCATTGTCACTCAATTCATAGGCATTAGCTGACATTCCTGTCTGTTTCGTGTTGATTTTGTGTTCAAAATGTACAGTGAAGAGGAGAAACATTTGAATCAAATTATTTACAAAGTCCTTGATAAGTCTTCAATCGTTATATATGAACACTAGCATACTTTTTCAGTTTTTCTGTAACAAATCCTACTGAATTGAAGATTGCATCGGTTAACATTCTAATTACTTGCTATGCAGTCCCATAAATTTAACTGCTGTATTTTCTTAATGTTATTGTATAATAATTCCATTTCAAAGTATGTCTTCTGAAGTGTGACAGAGAATTTATAAAATTAGAACATAAAAATTACATTAAAGTTGTTTTATATATTATTAAATGAACTTACTGGAGGGCCATTCCATCAAAAATGAATTGACACAGTCACATCATCAAAAGTTTACTGTATATTGTTCGTATTCTGATCTATCTGTTTTTTATTTTCATGTTAATACTTCAGTGACAATTGTGCAAATGTTATGTTTGTTACCATCGAATGACGCTGGAAAGAAAAGTTGAGGGCAATGCCATTTAAAAATGTGAAAAATGTACTTAAAACACAGCAAATAGATGAAAGAGAAACCACTAAAAACAAGAGGGTAAAATATACAAGGTAAAATCAATTAAGAACAGTATCAGTCGCACAAGCAGTCTGCCAAAAATAGGCTACCTATACTTTAGAAAAGTATATGCTTAATGGATAATATGAGTTTTAGACCAGAGTGAACTAGATTAGTGTGGTTGGGAATGATAAAAAGCATCTGTAAATTGTAGTAACAAGTCAGTTAACATGAGAGATATGCTCTTAAGCCCTACTAGTTTTAATTTTAAACAATAGAAACTCCTGTTAGGAACATCAACAATGCAGCAAAAGATATTGCAACTTACCACAAAGATAACAGTCCAATTTGCAGACAGGCACAATTAAAAGGCACTTACACATAAGAATTCGGCCTCAGCCTCCACTAGAAAAAGAAAAACACACTCCATTCATTCACCCAAGCAAGCACACCTCATGCACACATGGACGCCAACTCCAGCAGCTCGGGCCAGAGCTGCCATAGTTTGTGGTAATGTGTGCATGAGGTGTGTTTGCTTGTGTGAATGAATGGAGTGTGTTTTTCTTTTTCTAGTGGAGGCTGAGGCCGAAATCTTATGTGTAAGTGTCTTTTAGTTGTGCCTGTCTGCAACTTAGACTGTTATCTTTATGGTAAGTAGCAATCTATCTTTTTCCCCAGTGTTGTATCCAGGTTTAATTTTAGTTATTTAAACTGTATACTCAGCAGAAGATGTTGCAGTAGCTTGCTGATATATTGGCTGCTGCCAATAGTGCTGCCTGAACCACAAACATTAGCCCACTTGCTACACTGACAGTGAGATAATTGATGTTGCTGTTAAAGAGTCTGCTACCAATATTGGGCTTGCATACAAGGCACATCGTGTCCCTCATCCTTCTGTCCTGATAATATTTGTGGTACTGTGTAATATACATATGGCTCTATTCTTTTTTAATTCTGATCTATGCATTTACAGAAAGCCTTGAGTGTGATGCACATAATTGTTTGTAGTTTTGAACACACTGGAAGAAATTAGCGTACATGTAACTACTTTACTGATAGTGTGGTGCATAGGATCCTTAACTACTTACACAGTGGTTCAAAACACAGTTGCAGGTAACCGCCTCTGAGTTTCCTGCAGTGAAAAGATGTGGAATTGGAACCATTTCATCTCATGAGCCTCAAAGAGGATCTGCTTGAAAAAATAAGTGAATATATTTCCCATGAAAGTTGCTTCAAGCAGTGTAAGGCCAAAAGGCCTGGAGCAACATGTGGGAGACATAACATTTTGAAAGCAAATTTTTAAATTAATATTATGAAAAAAAACTTCTTGCATGGCTCTACAAAAAAAATCTTTCATTTTTACTTAAGATAAAAGTTGTGAAGAAATTGGGCTGTCTGTGCAGCAAAATAACTGATGTGGCCAACATGGAGAGGATGTAAAATGCAGATTGGCTAGATCAACAAAAATATGTCTGGAAAAGAGGAATTTATTAAAATTCTATCATAAATTTTAGTGTGAAGAAGTCTTTTCTGAAGGTGTGTCTCTCATGTGTAGTCTTGTATGGGAGTGAAACATGGATGATCAGCACTTTAGGCAAGAAGAGAATACAAGTTTCTAAAATGCGGTTCAACAGCAGAATGCCGCTGTAGGTTAGATGGGCAGAACAAACTACTAATGAGGACATACTGAATTGAATAGGGGAGAAAAGAAATTTATGGCACAGATTAACTAAAAGAGAGGTAGGTTGAAGTGGTGGGCTGTGATAGAGGGGATATTAGTGGGAGACAAAGCAGATGAACACAATAAGGAGGTTCAAATGGGTGTTGGTTGCAGTAGTTATGCAGAGATAAAGAGACTGTCACGGGATAGACTAGCGTGTTAGTCCATCTTGGACTTTCCGTTGTTGGGATGTAAGAATTTTCTAAAATAAAAGAAAAATGGAGAAGTGACCGTTGAAAGTATACTCAGTTACCTATATCTGATAAACAGTTAGAAACACAAATAATAATTTTGTTATTCAAATGTTATTACAGTTTGATTGTCACTTCTTACAATTAAATATTGTCTGACTTCACAAGTGACACAGTGTTAGGACTTAAACAATTTGGTTTGGAATTAAAAGATGATGTGATGGGTTTTTAGGATGACTATCCTCCCACATTTCTCATAAAACACAGACCTCTTGATAAAGGTTTGGGGAACCACTACTACCTTGACTAGAACCTAGTTTCAATTCATGTGTGACACCATTATCAGAATGTGGATGACCATAACAATACAGAAAAAAGTAATACATAAGAAATTATGTGTTAAAATAGGAAGAAATGGTATTATGTGTAGTGTTCAGACAACTCGTCAAAGCATCATCATAGGCACTCTGAGCATGCAAACACCTTCCAAATTTTATGCAGTTTTATGTGTTTGCCTTATTTGCTGAAAAATAGAATTGTGAAAAATTTTTATTCTAGGGATATCCATTTTTGCAAGCACATGTACTTCTTGCATCCACAATTCAAGTAACAGAATGCTGGTAAGATTTCATATTCCATGAGCTACTGAGTTACTTGAACTTTCCTGGCAGATTAAAACTGTGTGCCGGACCGAGACTCGAACTCGGGACCTTTGGAGAGGTTCACAGGAGAGCTCCTGTGAAGTTTGGATGGCAAGAGATGGGGTACTGGCGGAATTAGAGCTGTGAGGATGGGTCGTGAGTCATGCTTGGGTAGCTCAGTTGGTAGAGCACCTGCCCGTGAAAGGCAAAGGTCTCGAGTTCGAATCTCTTTCCGACACACAGCTTTAATCTGCTTGGAAGTTTCATAACAGCGCACACTCCGCTGCAGAGTGAAAATTTCATACTCAGTTATTTGTTATCGAGAAACAATTGTTTTTAGCTTTGTAGGCTTTTCATATAAACATAGGAATTTTAATTTGTGAGTGACAATTTTATGAATTCCCAGTGTATGTTGTTTTTTTTCTTTTCAGCTCCATACAATAAAGACAACCAGTCTCTAGAGTCTGCTATTGTGAGCTATTGGGTGATGCCGCCTCCAGAGAGCAAACCTCATGATTATGGGAAGCCAATGCTTATGAGTTACAGTGTTGTGCAGGACCAGTTCCTCTCCCAAGATGCACTTAATGAAATGGTAATAGTAGATAACAGTAAAAACTGGCCTCTTTGATGTATATACAATGTGTTTTAAAAGAAACACAACTTTTGCTATAACACAATTTTTGCTTGTTGTACATTTTAAGCATTGACCCCCTCAAAATTGTCCCCTCTACTGGTAATACATCATCCCCATCATTTTTTCTACTTTTCAAAAGCCTCCTGGAACACATTTTCTGGGTAGTGCACAGGTCTCTTGTTGGATTGTCCGGAATCTCCTCTATGGTTTGAAAACAACGTTTTTCAAATGTGGTTTTAAGTTGGGGAAACAGTAGAAAGTCTGCAGGGGCTAGGTCAGGAGAATATGGTGGATGGAGCACAACAGGTGCGTGTTTTACTAGATAACTGTGGACAAGCAGTGACGCATGAGCTTGCATATTGTCATGAGTCAACATCCAAATCTGGTTTTTCCACAATTCATGCACCTTCTTGTGCACAGAATCACTCATATGTACCAACAATCTCTGGTACAAGTCTTTGTTTACGATCAGACCAGATGGTACTAACTCCTTATGGACAGTGGCTTTGCAACTAAAAAAGAGGGTGTCAGCCAACTAGCATCACCTTTTGCCAAGTTTGTAGCAAAATTTCACACAAACATTTTATTCTTTAAGCTCTTCCATTGTCACTGTGTGTTGACAATTTTTACTTTTGGGCCTTCTAATTTCAACTGAATCAAACTCAGTTTTTGTGCCATACGTGATTCGCTTTTATTCTTTGCAAGGCCTCTTCAGTTTACATTTAGTGTGTTGTATATATAGGTTATAAACACTTCTTGGATCTTGCTTTACTGTGATGTAGTAATAATTTAAATCTCTTGATGTCTCAGAACATGTCCTACCAACCAATCCCTTCTTCTAGTCAAGTTGTGCCACAAGCTCCTCTTTTCCCCAATTCTATTCAGTACCTCCTCATTAGTTATGTGATCAACCCATCTAATCTTCAGCATTCTTTTGTAGCACCACATTTCGAAAGCTTCTATTCTCTTCTTGTCTAAGCTATTTATCGTCCATGTTTCACTTCCATACATGGCTACACTCCATACAAATACTTTCTGAAACGACTTCCTGACATTTAAATCTATACTCGATGTTATCAAATTTCTCTTCTTCAGAAACGCTTTCCTTGCCATTGCCAGTCTACATTTCATATCCACTCTACTTCGACCATCATCAGTTATTTTGCTCCCCAAATAACAAAACTCCATTACTACTTTAAGTGTCTCATTTCCTAATCTAATTCTCTCAGCATCACCCGACTTAATTCGACTACATTCCATTATCCTCGTATTGCTTTTGTTGAGTTCATCTTATACCCTCCTTTCAAGACACTGTCCATTCCGTTCAACTGCTCTTCCAAGTCCTTTGCTGTCTCTGACAGAATGACAATGTCATCGGCGAACCTCAAAGTTTTTATTTCTTCTCCATGGATTTTAATACCTACTTCGAACTTTTCTTTTGTTTGCTTTATTGCTTGCTCAATATACAGATTGAATAACATTGGGGATAGGCTACAACCCTGTCTCACTCCCTTCCCAACCACTGCTTCCCTTTCATACCCCTCGACTTTATAACTGCCATCTGGTTTCTGTACAAATTGTAAATAGCCTTTCGCTCTCTGTATTTTACCCCTGCCACCTTTAGAATTTGAAAGAGAGTATTCCAGTCAACATTGTCGAAAGCTTTCTCTAAGTCTACAAATGCTAGAAACATAGGTTTGCCTTTCCTAAATCTTTCTTCTAAGATAAGTCGTAGGGTCAGTATTGCCTCACGTGTTCCAACATTTCTACGGAATCCAAACTGATCTTCCCCGAGGTCGGCTTCTATCAGTTTTTCCATTCGTCTGTAAAGAATTCGCATTAGTATTTTGCAGCTGTGACTTATTAAACTGATAGTCCAGTAATTTTCATATCTGTCAACAACTGCTTTCTTTGGGATTGGGATTATTATATTCTTCTTGAAGTCTGAGGGTATTTCGCCTGTCTCATACATCTTGCTCACCAGATGGTAGAGTGTTGTCAGGACTGGCTCTCCCTAGGTTGTCAATAGTTCTAATGGAATGTTGTCTACTCTGGGGGCCTTGTTTCGACTCAGGTCTTTCAGTGCTCTGTCAAACTCTTCACGCAATATCATATCTCCCATTTCATCTTCATCTACATCCTCTTCCATTTCCATAATATTGTCCTCAAGTACATCGCCCTTGTATAGACCCTCTATATACTCTTTCCACCTTTCTGCTTTCCCTTCTTTGCTTAGATCTGGGTTTCCATCAAAGCTCTTGATATTCATGCAAGTGGTTCTCCTTTCTCCAAAGGTCTCTTTAATTTTCCTGTAGGCAGTATCTATCTTACCCCTAGTGAGATAAGCCTCTACATCCTTACATTTGTCCTCTAGCTATCCCTGCTTAGCCATTTTGCACTTCCTGTCGATATAATTTTTGAGACGTTTGTATTCCTTTTTGCCTGCTTCATTTACTGCATTTTTATATTTTCTCCTTTCATCAATTAAATTCAATATTTCTTCTGTTACCCAAGGGTTTCTACTAGCCCTCGTCTTTTTACCTATTTGATCCTCTGCTGCCTTCACTATTTCATCCCTCAAAGCTACCAATTCTTCTTCTACTGTATTTCTTTCCCCCATTCCTGTCAATTGTTCCCTTATGCTCTCGCTGAAACTCTGTACAATCTCTGGTTCTTTCAGTTTATCCAGGTCCCATCTCCTTATATTCCTACCTTTTTGCAGTTTCTTCAATTTTAATCTACAGTTCATAACCAATAGATTGTGGTCAGAGTCCACATCTGCCCCTGGAAATGTCTTACAATTTAAAACCTGGTTCCTAAATCTCTGTCTTACCATTATATAATCTATCTGATACCTTTTAGTATCTCCAGGGTTCTTCCATGTATACAACCTTCTTTTATGATTCTTGAACCAAGTATTAGCTATGATTAAGTTATGCTCTGTGCAAAATTCTACCAGCCGGCTTCCCCTTTCATTTCTTTGCCTCAATCCATATTCACCTACTATGTTTCCTTCTCTCCCTTTTCCTACTGATGAATTCCAGTCACCCAAGACTATTAAATTTTCATCTCCCTTCACTACCTGAATAATTTCTTTTATCTCATCGTACATTTCATCAATTTCTTCATCATCTGCAGAGCTAGTTGGCATATAAACTTGTACTACTGTAGTAGGCATGGGCTTCGTGTCTATCTTGGCCACAGTAATGCGTTCACTATGCTGTTTGTAGTAGCTTACCCGTACACGTATTTTTTTATTCATTAACCTACTCCTGCATTACCCCTATTTGATTTTGTATTTATAACCCTGTATTCACCTGATCAGAAGTCTTGTTCCTCCTGCCACCGAACTTCACTAATTCCCACTATATCTAACTTTAACCTATCCATTTCCCTTTTTAAATCTTCTAACCTACCTGCCCGATTAAGGGATCTGACATTCCACGCTCCGATCCGTAGAACGCCAGTTTTCTTTCTCCTGATAACAACGTTCTCTTGAGTAGTCCCCGCCCGGAGATCTGAATGGGGG
Organism: Schistocerca cancellata; assembly: GCF_023864275.1. Lineage (NCBI taxonomy): Eukaryota > Metazoa > Arthropoda > Insecta > Orthoptera > Acrididae > Schistocerca > Schistocerca cancellata. The sequence continues at coordinate 596,086,502 of NC_064631.1, read as the reverse complement.
ACTATTTTACCTCCGGAATATTTTACCCAAGAGGACGCCATCATCATTTAATCATACAGTAAAGCTGCATGCCCTCGGGGAAAATTACAGCTGTAGTTTCTGCTTGCTTTCAGCCGTTCGCAGTACCAGAACAGCAAGGCCATTTTGGTTAATGTTACAAGGCCAGATCAGTCAGTCATCCAGACTGTTGCCCCTGCAACTACTGAAAAGGCTGCTGCCCCTCTTCAGGAACCACACGTTTGTCTGGCCTCTCAACAGATACCCCTCCATTGTGGTTGCACCTACAGTACGGCTATCTGTATCATTGAGGCACGCAAGCCTCCCCACCAATGGCAAGGTCCATAATTCATGGGGGGGGGGGGGGGGGGGTTCTTATAATTACAAATTGAAATTTTGTTTTGTGACTTCACTAGGAGCTGAAAGCCTGTTTTGATGTTATGTTTTGATTGCCATTGCCAACTGTTGAATGTTATTGCCATTGATTGAATGTTATTATTGCCAACTATTGAATTTGTTTTTGTGATATCTGTAATCTGTGTGTGTGTGCATGTGTGCGTTGTCATTTCTTTTTTTTAACTTTAGTTGTGAGTCTGTATTGATGTATATGTGCTCATTTATCACATGGTTATGCTCAGCAGTGGCTTCTTTGATGCGGTAAATTTCTAAGGTATTTGTCATGATTGTTTATTCTCATTATTTTCATATGTTGTTTCATGTTTATAGGCTGATGCTTGTAATGCTGTAAGATATGAAAATAATCAGAATAAACAACCATGACAAATACTTTATGGAAATACAGGAAAATTACCACATCCAGAAAGCCATTGCTGAGAACAAACTTAATAAAAAGAATGATGGGATAAAAGCCATTCCACTGGTATTTACAGCTACATTACAACAAATAAATATTCTTACACACACACACACACACACACACACACACACACACACACAAAATTAAAAAGGGGGGGAAAAAGGATATATATACCATCATGTGATCATAAAACACACACACACACACACACACACACCACAGAAACATATTCAGTAGTTGGCAATAAGATTCAATGATTGGCAATAACATTCAACAGTCGACAACACCAACTGAAACATAACATCGAAACAAGAGTTCAGCTCTTAGTGCTGTGAAGTCTGAAAACAAAATTTCAGATGGCAGTTATAAGAAGAAGAACAACAGTGCTAACAATAGAAAAAAATCATAACATGTAGAACAACATCCACAAAACCAGTAAGCAGAAGTTTAAATTATTACTACATTTATAAACACAAACTGCCAGGAATGTTTATAACCTATATCTACAACTTTCTAGTTGTAAAAAAAATATGTTCATATTCATGGCCACTAAAGATGCCTTGCAAAGAATAAAGGCAACACACATATGGCACAAACATTGCGTTTCATTAGTTGATCCAAAAGTAAAAATTATGAATGTACCATAATTTTATATGCAACTGAGGATGATAGGACCACAAAAGTTGAAGATGTTTCTTTTATATTCACTAATTCAGTGAACAGCTTGTAGATGTCTCACTTCAGTTCGACGATACAACAGATGAGTGCAATGTCATGCATTCACAATTCAGCAGTTTGCATCCAAAAATTAATTTCACTATGGAAAGAGAAAAAAAAAATAAGAGCATAACTTCCTGGATTTAAAAATTTCAAACGAAAAATCTGAACATGTATTCAATATTTTCCATAAACCAACAACAACCAACATAATTATCCACAGCCGGTCATGCCACCCGAGATCACACAAGCTCACATATTTTCATTCTGTGTTAAATAGACTAAACAACTTACCACTGAAAAAAAGAAAATATTGAGAAGGAACTAGATCTTCCAAATGTAGCTATAAGCAATGGTTATCCTATAGAGTTAGTAGTCACGTTATTCAAAAAGAAAACCTACCAAACACATGCCAGTACCATAGATGAAATAACTTTAACTAGAGACAAAAATGAACCACAGAAAAATGAAGTTCTTGTATGGCCATATCTAGGTATTATTTCCGACAAAATTACTCGATGTTTCAAGGATACAAAGTTATACACCAGTTACAGAAGCACTAACAATCTAAACCAATTGTTGAGACACGTACCATGAAAATCAGAGCCATTTTTGCAATCAGGAATCTAGAAAATTAACTGTGAAGAATACCCAAAATTTTATATTGGACAAACAGGAAGAAAATTTAGTACATGATTTAAAGAGCACATGACAATAAGTGACAATAACTCATCCACACCCATAAAAGACACCAACCATGAAATACCTAATATAAATGAGTCACTTCAAATATTACATAAGTTACAGAATGGAAAAGTCGTGGATGTAATGGAAGAAATTGAAATTTACATACATCTAAAAGATCAGTCAGGCAGAGTTTTAAATGAGCAAAAAGACCTGTGAAATGGGAATTTCCTAGATAACTTTCTACCAGTTGTAGGGCGAAGTGTTACCGAAGCATAGAATGTAAACTTATCACTACACTCATTAATAAATATGACTGTAATACGAAACATCACGCAACCATGAAGCAGTTTTTGCTAGACTCTTGTGGTTCTCAGTACTATTTCATTTTGGAATACTGTCATAAATGTGATATATAAGATCTTTGTGCCAACTATTCAAAAATGACATGCTCCTACAATAACAGAACACATATTTACAAGTTATTTTAAAGAAATTACGTACAGTCATATTTACACCAATGATGGTCGATAAATATAACTGAGAACAAAAGCATATGCAGGTTAAGTAGCAAAATTCTGTAAAATAAATCCAATCTACCTAGGTTATGTATGTTATATATAAGAGCCTTGCAACAAATGCTCGAAACTAATGTGCTCCTACAATAATGTGAACACTTGGAACTAATTTATGAGCATAACATAGTGTCGTAGGAGCAACAACGTATGTAACATAATATGTTACCAAAAAATCATCCATAAAGTAAGTTATAATGTGCCTAGTATATCTGCAGATATGACTTGTTCCTGCATCAAAATCACAAGAGTCACTGATGTATCCAATGTATGTAACTTCCGTTTTAGATACTTGAAAATGGCCTAAGGCTGAAATTGTACAATCATACAGGAAATAAAGAAAATGGCAGCCGAAGGTTTCAAGAAATCATTTAAAAAATTTATCACAGCTGTGGACCCTATTGCATTGAAAATTGGTATACGTCAGCTTGCAGTACACAGAGTGACAAGATGCCTGTTCGTCTCTCATTGTACTAAAATGTCTAAGAATTTCGACTGTCCTTCCTTCTCCATCTCGACAGTGAACCGGATGTTCAGATGTATGTTGTTTATGTGTTGCATGAATTGTTTGAGAGCTTCTGAGCCATGTGGCCAGATCATAAATTTATCGACACCATAACGATAATATAAGGATGGACAGAGGGGAGCCGAATTTAATGCACATTCCTCAAAATTCTCCATAAAAAATGATTTAGACAACGGAGAGACCCTCGCTATACCATCCATCATTTCATAAAATTTACTACCATACAGGAAGTAGATGGTTATCATCACATGCTGGAACAACTTTATAGTTTCAGGAGAAGAAAGATCCGCCAGCATTTTCAGAGTGTCCTCCACAGGAACTTTTGTGAACAGCGATACCACATCCAGGCTGACTAAAATGTCATTTGGACCAACTCTAATCTGTTTGATTTTCTTAATGAACTTCTGGGAGTTCTTGATGTACTGTTCATAACGGCCAACTATAGGAGTCATCAACTTTGTTAGTTATTTGGCCGGCTTGTAGGTAGGAGAACCAATTGCCCTGACAATAAGTCTCAAGGGAACATTATCCTGGTGGATCTTCCGTAGTTCATACAACCTTGGAGGTCTAGGAGCTCAGACTTTGAGAGTTTCTGTAATATCATCTGGTATACCAGAATTCTTCAGTAACTCCATAGTTTTTGTGCTGTACGTCAAAGTTGTATTCTGTTTAAGACATTTGTATGTACTTTTCTCCAATGGTGATGTAATTTTGCTATGATATTCGGTAGTATTAAGCACGATGGTGGCATTTCCTTTGTCAGCTGATAATATGACAAGATCTTATCTCCTCGAAGTAAATGGAGCCCTCTCTCTCCTCTCTACTGATATTTGATTTGGGAGGCATAGCTGAGGCTAAAAAGTGACTGATAATAAGTTTCACTTTGTTGGTGTCCTGTGCAAGATGTCGCACTGCTTATTCTATTCCACTGATATGATCCGCGATGGGCATAGTATGTGGTGTAGGAGCAAAATTCGAACCTGTATTAAGGTCCGAGATGGTTCCTTTGTTCAAGCTCTTGTCTGACAAGCACAGTGCGTGCTATTTCATGCGATGACTCTGGTCTTGAGCAAGATTTTCAAATTTCATTACTTGTTTAGCCGATGTATTGCTAAGATGAGCTCTTTGATGAGCAACCGTCATTATATCGACCCACTCCTAGTCAGAAGGCAAGAGAACTGTAGATAACAAAAGGTGGCAACTATATAAACTGTGTGCATTAAAATCCAGTTTGTACCTTATGTGTCGTAACGTTTCTTTGACAATCGGCCGGCTGGTCTTTTGTAATATATTCTTCATTCCAACCAACTTGATATGGTGTTTAAACACAGCAAACTTAGGAACAATATCCTTATCATGACATGTTGCAGAAATGCCAAATTCTCCACAACTGTGCATATTTGACACAAAGCTTCTCCAGTTGACAAACCTGGTATGCGATGTCCTCCCCGTAGAGGAAAGTAATGAGAATGATAGCTTTTGTGAGACCCTGATATGTAATACATTCTCGGTTTTCTTGCCACATCAATTCGGGATAAAATCTCGAGCTTTCGACAGTAGCCTCCATCGTCATCGTGAGGAGCAACTGACTGTTTTCACAGCTGCTGTGGTGGCCTTATATAGCCTGTGGACAGCTTCCGATTGGGTGGCTTGTGATTGGTTGGTGACTACATACTGCTGTCGCAGACGGTGTCCTTGTCTGCGAAGCACCACCACTTCCTTGGGAATGTAAACACTGCAAGGAATGTCTCTGCTGCTTCTCTGCATCAAGCACTCGTTTCCATGCACTTCTCAGATAATATCCATTGTCACGGTTAAAGTTCTTCTCACCCATTCTTATTTCAACAGCCCCCTTAATAACAGAACCCCAGTATGTGCAGGCATGAGACAAAATTTTTGTTTCGTCAAACAGAATTTGTTTGTTAGTGAGGCTGTGCTCTGCAATTGTTGATTTCTCTAGTTCTCTTTGTTTAATATGTTTTTGGTTTTCTGCACAGCAGTCGGGAAACTGTACAAATGGTTTGAGCTATATAATTGCTTCCACACTCACGGGAATTTATATCATCTGCTGTAAGTGTGGAAGCAGTTATATAGGTCAGACCATTCATACCATTTCTGACTGCTGTGTAGAACACTGACGGCATATTAAAAATGAGGAACTAGAGAAATTGGCAGTTGCGGAGCACAGCCTCGCTAATAAACATAAAATTCTGTTTGATGAAATAAAAATTTTGTCCCATGCCTCCACACGATTACAAATTTATATAAAAATTTCGTAATACTACTTTTCGATCTCATGCTTGAGAAGCTGGTGCATATGAATGAAATGTGAAACTATTTCCTAACATATAGCTTTTTGCTTGTAATAGGCCTAATAGGCATTTTATATTGGCACTTTGTGAATTATATTCTGTCGTGTTATAAAAATGGCCATTTGTGCCAAAACAATGTAGTTTATTTGGTGTGTATTACAAAATTGCTCCAATATTAGAAAGGTATCTTTTGTTTTATCTAGCAGACAGTGACAAAATAGACGTAATCAGATCAACAAACCACACCAGTCTTGAGTATTATTTGTGTTAACAGACCATGTAGCGAATCGTTTGATGAGGTAATAGATTCTTTCGCAGAAAGGAAAGCATGCCATGTAAAGCTGTAGCAAGATTAGAGAGAAAAAAATGCTAGGCGCTAAGGATTGAAGAAATGTGTACTTTCTTACTTGTCTCTTTTCTTTATTGGTTTTATGTATTCTATATTTAATTTTATGTCACACAAAACAGCAAGTTATTGGCTAATAGGCAATAAAGAGTGCAGATTTTCTGAAGAGTTCTTGTTCTCCCGATTACAAATAATCCCATCTGCTATTAATTGCGAGATTTTTTTTAAAGAGGGGCAGGCTGTCAAACTGGCCGACTGAGAGCAGGAGAGGCACCACAAGACATTGTAGTATACACGTTTCAGTTCCCCAGAGCGAAATACAGTGACGTGCGATAGAAGAATGCTTTATGAAGAGGCGTGGCACTGCACTTTGGCACACTTAAGACTAAATAACATATCTTACATTTCCTCAAACACATATGTTTTAGGTTTCAGACTTTTCAGAAAGATGTGCGCTACAATATGAATATATTTTTGAAAATTCGATTTTTTTAAGTATTGACCCGGTTCGCAGATATCGTAGATCCGAGGCTGATGTGCAGAGCAGTCTGAGTTATAGTGGATAGTGTCCATGTGACCTATGTTTACATTTAGCAATTTTGCTGTTTCCCCTTTGTTTACTCTCACATCAAATGAAAACAAAACAGGTATCTGTGGCCAGGAGCTATCAAGTGAATTAAAATACGTTCACATAATTACAGAAGGCTAAAATATGTCATTAGTTTCAGATTTTATTTTATTTCCACCTTTCTGACTGTCAAGCATTAATTGCCTTGCAGAACAGTTTAGTTATTTTTGTCTGTTTGCTAAAGAAATTCGACTTTTATTAACCTGCAGAGGCAGTCAATTTATTTGAAACGAAATGTTTAATTCCACAGTACTGGCTAGTTTCAACTGTCGCTGCATTTCAAGTGCACGTTTTCATCTTCTAGCACATATGGCATTATGCCATAATAAAGAACCAAACATGATATAATACAGTACTGGTGCTCCAAGAAAATTTACATCCCGAAAACCGCACCGAAAAGCTTAATATCAGGCCGAGGTCTACTTGATTGGGAATCTGTACATATGAATGTGCACTTTAAGTATGCACTTTAAATGTGCATATTTTATTATGGTTCACGAAATTCCGATGCTCTTGGAGTATCCTCTGATGTCATGTTTCTTTTATGACATAACGTATGATCTTTCAATGTTTTACATGTACGTACATACGATCTTCCTACGTTATGGTAGCTGCGCAAGTGTGGTGGCGCCTGTTATCTGCGCTCTGTGGCAACTGCTAAAACAAACCTGTTTCTAACAGGTAGCGAGAAAATATTGCGAATGGTGGTTTGAAAAGCGTTACTTTCAAAGTAAATATCCTTTTACGTAAGTTGAACTATGTGTGAGAATGTACCGTGAATTTCTTCAATCACAAAGCGTTTGACTCTCATTTAAAAAATCAGTTCTTTGGTGATGAGCCATTTAGAAGCATTTCGAACCATGAAGATCAGACATTTGTCATTATTAAAAATTTTACTGGCACATTTGTGTGATTCTTAAAGTGTAACATGCGCAAAAACTGTCAACATTATATGCGAAATCTCAGCTTCTCTTGCAGCTTATTAACCTTAGAAACCAATATTATATGTGAAAGCTTTGCTTTTCTTGTAGCAACACTATGTATATTAATTTAAACTATTAACTTTCCCTGTTTGTGTGTTCGTGCTACGTAACAGTGATGTTGCTGTTGGCTGACTACATCACATGTCCTATCCTCTGAATATCTGCTGTTATCGGCTGCCCAGATCACATGACATGAGCCATGACTGGCTTATAGAAACGCTTTGCAATCTCGATTTCAATGATTCGGGAAGTAACATGCAGTGTTTGGTGGAATTCCAATGTATACATTCGTAATATGAAAATACGCAATGTACATGTTGCTGCACATAAAAGATATTTCCAAAACGTGTCTTTTTCTCTGAGTTTCGTTTTCTAAAGTGCCGGGATATTCTACGCCCGTGTATAAAACCTTAACCATTCATAGGTTTGATAAGGGAAAATATACTGTCATTAACATGGAAAAAGTGGGTTTTCACCAGGGAGAAAGTGTATTTTTAACTGAGAAAAATCCGGGAATATTTCTTCCTTGTCCATGTATACACCCTGTCATAACTACTATAACCTTTTTTTTTTATTATTATTTTAAGAATTTTGTGGTGTTGTGAGGACCATACTCGTATTATCATAGGTAGTAGTGACTTTTGAATGTCAAATCTGTAAACAAATATGTGGTACTGATGTTGGATTCACATGGCACCATCATATGCCAACTTATTTATGGGCCATCTGGAGGATTCCCTCCTATCCAGTCAACAACTAAAACCTCTTGTCTGGTTCAGATTCATTGGTGAGATTTTCAAGGTCTGGACTCGCAGCAAGGACAACCTTTGCTCTTTCCTCCATAACCTCAACACCTACTCCCGAAGCCGCTCCACCTGGTCATTCTCAACTCATCAAGCCACCTTCCTAGATGTTGATCTCCACCTCTCAGCTGACTCTGCAAGTACATCTGCCATTTCAAGTGTACCAATCACCTGTACTTCCACTTTTACAGCTGTCTCCCACTGCATGTCATCCATGGAGCTGCATCTGCAGTGAAAAGCAGATTTATCGAAATACAGACACCAGTATACATGTTAACCAGCCGCCAACTAGTACTCCTCTGATCACCCAGTCCACCTTGGCCTTCAGAAGCTCCACCACGTCCTCCACCAGGGCTTTGACTACCTCTTGTCATGCCTTGAAATGAGGGGTCTCACCCCAAATAGTTTTCCAGCCACCCACAGACTACTGAATAGCCTTGTCCATTCTTGTTCCAAACCTACTCCCAATCCTGTACTCCACAAATCACTCCCCTGTGGTTGGACCAGGTTCAAATCTATCCCATACACCCACCTAACACACCCAGTCACAGTCTAATCACAGGCATTTCCTACCCAATGAAAGACAAGGCCACATGTGGAAGCAGCCATGTTATACCATGTATATCAGCTTTGCTGATATTACTGTACAGCATTCTATGTAGATATGACAAGTAACCAACTGTATGCTCGCACGAATGGCCACCAGTAAATGTGGCAAACTGCAAACTTGACCATCCAGGTCCCGAATGTGCTGCACAACACTACACGATTGACTTCAACAGCTGCTACACACTGCAGTCCATATCTTGCATTCTCACAGTCCCTCTGGCCTAAACCTGTGCTAAGTTGTTCCCACTGCCTCACCTTATCTTTTCCCTTCACTCTTCTGTGTTTTTTTTTTCCAACATATCTCCCCCCCCCTCCATGCAGGCTCACTCTCTTTTTACCCTCCTTTTCTGTCCCCTCCCTTTCTCCCTGTAACATCTCCACCTTCCTCTGTTCTTTTCCCCCTCCCTCTTTCTATATCTCTTTCTACCCTCTGTGCTGCTTCCATCTTGTTGTGAAATCACTGTCCAACTATCTCCCTCTTCACTGCTACCCCTCTGTGTGTTCTTCCCTGTCCCACTGCCCACCTCCATCAGCTCAGGCAACTGCTTTCTATTACTGATTATTTATAATCAGTCTTGCCATGGCCACAAGAGAGTGCTTTGGGTTGACGAGAGAGTGCTTTGGGTGTCTGTGTAGCTGGTGTGTGAATTTGTGTACTTCTTTTTTTAAAAAAGTGCAAGAGCTTGAAAGCTATAAGTGAGTAGTTACCCCCCCCCCCCCCCCCCTTATATATAATTTACACTTGTTTTAAATCTAAAAAAAACTGTTTTTAATCTTTTATTTGCCAAACATACAATTTGGAATTTTTGAGTATGTCAAAACATAATTACTTGTAAACGCAGATAATGCTTATAATGTTATAGATTGTACAGTCTCATGATATCATTAGGTGTGTACATTTTAAATCCACCTGATTTGTACTTTTATAATTTGAAATTCTCTCTCTGTAACATAATATAAGCTTTGTACTCTGTCTGTACTTATATGTATATAAACATTGTTTTTCATCTTCTGTTATGTACGTTGTGTATGTACATCTAACATACTTACAGCAGTTTTCAGAACCATTTGAAAATAGCGTAATATAAAGACCGAAACTGGCAGTGGACTGTATAAGGTCCTACCCAGCAACTGAAACGGGTTTTCAGTAATTAAACAAACACTTCAGAATCAGCACATTGAAAAACATAATAATTTTTCATTTAATTAAGGAGTTAAGTTAAAAAAAGTGTTTATTATACCCAATTTCTATTTGTACAGTCTGATTTGCTCTACTTGCCAAATAAGCTGTATTCCTATATTGCAGTACACTGTATTGCTATAGTATTGTTGTTAGGCTTATCCATGAAATATCCCCGAGTTGTTGGTATGTACTTGTACATACCTTGAAGAAAAGTGGATTCTTACTAGATAACAGAAAATTTTTTTACAACATTGGGATCTAGTCATCCAGGAGGAGCTCATTGTTGTCTGTAAAGCCACATTGCCTGCATTAAAATGCTTGCTAAATAACGTCATACTGTGCAATATGCTTTAAATGTCAGTTACAGATGTGAGAATTTCTTTTCTCAAAGATCGGTTTATTTTTTGTCTTCTATTCAAATTCATTCATTCCTCATAGATTTGGGGTGTATATTGAGAGGACCTCAAGCAGGGGAAATGGGACACGAGTCCTGAGTGTATGATGAGATAGTTGGAGAGGCACGTTTCCTGTTGCCACATGTATTGTCACGAATAAAATTGATAGGCAGTGATTTACAGTCTAAGCACAACAATTTATTTATGAGTCACAGAATTTATACAACACAAGAGTTCACAACAAGTCATCTTAGGAACCAGCATTACTAAATCAGAGATATAATGTCTTTGACTATATCTGTTTCCAACATCCTTCCCACCCTGTCCAAGCTCCAGGGAGATAATCAACTGAAGTGGACATGCTGTCCACTGTCCTTCTAACGTACGCAGTATTATCATCCTTATTTTATTCTCTCTCTCCTATACACATCTTACTATATTCCCATTCCTCAAGACACGTTCTGGGTGTCTGTTATCTGGAATCAAAACCAGGTCAGAAGTCAAAACATCTTGCAGATGTGCCTCTAACTTTGTGAACTTTACTAAACTACGTGTTATATTCCTTGAGCCATCTTTTCCAAATGTTGTCTGCTAGTTTCTGCCGTAGTTTAAATTCTTTGGTCACATTGTGTTTGGTGATAGGTTCTGGTCCAGTGGGCACATTTAATAGTCCTCCAGGCACCAGAAAGTGTGCCAGTGTCAGCAGTTCTGTTCCATCTCCTAGAGAGAGTTTACTGTATCGTCGGTACTAACAATGGCAGTGTAGAATTGTTCTGCAGTTAATCTTGATTGTCCCAACATTTTATGTAATCATTGCTTGACAGTGCCCACCACCTCTCCCACCAGCATTCCCACCAAGACACCCATGTTGCAGTGAACTTCCTGGTGATTCCCTTTTTGGCAAGGAAATGATGGATCTCTGAGGAGAATAAATTCCATAGTTCTTACAGTTTTATGTTGGCGGCGTGAAAGGCCTTCACATTGCTGGTGTAGAAGGTATACAGAAATCCATGTCTACTTGCAAACCTTTGTAAAGCCATCAAAAATGTGTCATTATTCATATTGGAACAGAATTTTAAATGTACTGCACATGTTGTTGCACAAGTCAGTAGTGTTATATAGGCCTTGTCCATGTTCATGCCTACCTTGATGTCAAGAGGACCTGATGTCGAGAGGATCTACAAGTGTCTGTGCCAGTGCCAGTAAAAGGCTTGGATGGTTTCATTCAATCTGTAGATGGAGGGGCTTCAGCTTGTTGTCCTCTTGGAGTCTTCATGATCTTGCAGGGTAGAAATGTATTTAAGACCTTCTTAATGGTTTGAAGGTCTTTAAATATCCAAAATTCTTTCCAAAGTTTGGGTAACACAATTGGGACACCAAGATGATGAAGAACAATATGTGTTTGAAAGGTGAGAAGCCTCATGAAGTGATGTCATTTCTCACTGGTGAGGCCTGAAAACTATAATCTACCTCCCAGATGAAGGAATCCATCTTCAGTGAAAGGATCAAAGGTCCAGTTTTAGCATCTTGCAGCATAGGGTTACCATTTTGGAGTGTGTGGTTTTCCGGTGTGAAATGTTGATGTTGAACCATTTTGATTGTATAAGTGTGTGCATTTGTGAATTCAGCTGCTGTCACCTCTCCATATAGTTATCTTTTTGGCAAATCTTATGTGTGAAGCAAAGGATCCGGCCTGTTGTATGAATTAGTCATCAATAAGAACTGAATTTGGAAATGTCTATGAGGCTTGGAGGTGCAGTTTGTATCATCACATGTTTTAAGTTTTTTTCCTCTTTTCTGGGAGGTCATGACACACATTTGGAGTGCCAGATGGCCAGCATTCTTCTCAGTGTACAAGCCATGGTGGTCCTTTCACGAAACATGCTTGGATTGGATTTGATTGCCGAAAAGTCCTTTTGTTTTAGGTGATCTGTTGGGTTATCATGTGCAGAGCACTGTCTCCACTGACCAGACAACGTATATGTATGAATATCTGTCGCGCTGTTACAGATGAAAGTCTTCCATCGACTAGCATCCAGCCTTAGGTGACAGTAGAGTCAGTCCACAACACTGCGTGAGTAATGCTGTATCCTGCTACTGCACAGATATATCTTAGTAATTATGGTCCCAAAAGTGCACCTAAAAGTTTGAGATGTAGCAGTATTATCATTTTGGCAGGTACAAGTCTGTTCTTGCTAGAGGCTAAGTGAATTGTTGTGTTGCCTTGTAAAACACTGTGAGTGTATAGAGTTGCACCATGTGCTCTTTCCAAAGCGACACGAAGTATGTGAATCTGAACATTGTGAATTTTTAGCAGTTGATGTCCGTCACCGGACACAAATGCATGGCAGTGAAGATAAAGTGGACACCCAAGTGTTCCATTGCATTGCCAGAGTGTTCATTCTTGTCAATTCTTGTCAATTTCCCTACACCACATTACTTGGCATAATACTTTTGCCATGTTTGACACAGGAGAGAATAGTTCTAGTGGGTCGTAAAATTTAGCTACAGTCTTTAATATTTTCCTTTTGGTAGTAGGTCCATCAGGTAATTTTTCTGACATCATCTGTGTTAATGTAGAGGCTGTCAGTTGCCATGTTTCAGTATATGACTATAAACTGAGTATCTGTAATAATGTCTCACCCTTCAGTTCTTCATATATTGTGTAACTGATTTGAAGTAGTGGCCTATTTTGCTAATTGAAAATCCAGTAACTTCATGAGGGCCGTTAGGTTATAGTACACAGCAATGGTTTCACTGTCGTGAACTGCACCAAATCAAAGTCATCTATGAAACCATTGGTGGCTAGTATCTGTGCGGCAAAAAGAAATGCAGTCTCATGTCTAGAAGCATGTTCTTTCAGTGTTTCCGAAAGCAAGAATGGACTTCATGTCAAGCCGAACGGAAGTCTAGTGAAACAGTAACTCATTACTTTGTTCATGGTACGGTAGTTTCTGTGGCTATAATAAAAAAACACTGTACCATAGAAATCGTTATATCCCTTTAATCTTTGTGCAAGACAAGTTACAGGAATGTTTGCGTGACATTGCTAATAATAGCCATGCGACGTGTTCGGAACTGTAACAGAACGACAAGTATTTCTGGCAGAAGCTTTGATCCCAACTCTAATATGTTGTTGATCTCATGAGAAGATGCATCGAAAATGACTCTCCACATTATTTTACCCAGTTTCTCCTTTTTTAACTGCTTGATGCAGGAGGTAAAACATAGTGTTACTTGCTCTTCAGGAGCGAGCGAGCTCTACATGCTTCTTGGTAATGTAGTCCAATATAAGACAGTAGTAAGTGCCCCTTAAGGAATTATTGCTAAGATGTCTTTTATATAAACTACGAAATCTGCTTTCTATGTTCAGTTGGTTAGTAGTTTGTAGAATAATATTTTGTTTCTTTGGTAGACGAACGACTCACCAGTGATCACGTACAAGATAAGGTGCCTGAAATTTTTGGAGGAGGAGAGACTCTTTATTGATCTTTACTGTATCGTGATGCATAGCTATGCCAGTTGTCTTTAGATCCCAGAACAGTCTCAAGTAGTCACCACGTGGGCCTGAAGTAGAAAGTTAACAACAGCTAAATTCTCACAGACAGCACAACTGCTCCCACTGAAAATCCAACTGAATATGCTGGGAAACAGAGCAATGGATTTAGAAATGTGGATCAAAAGACTATCAGTAACAATCTTCCAGTACTTACCACTACCAATTAAAAGCTCAGTGGGCATATCTTCTTGACAATCTGCCTACAAATCGGCAAACTGCAGTGTGTAGGCATGTGACATGTTCTTATTGTCTTGTGGGACTCTAGGCTGAGCCATGAAGCTCACTTTCGTACACTCTAATATAAGTTTACACTCTGATATAAGTTTATAGTGGAGATGCTGAGTCGCAGATAGGCACAACAAAAAGACTCTCACAATTAAAGCTTTCGGGCATTAAGACTTTCGTGAACAAGACACACACACACACACACACACACACACACACTACTGCAGTCTCAGGCAACTGAAACCACACTGTTAGTGAGCCTATTGTGATGAAGGCCTTAATGGCCAAAAGCTTGTGAGAGTATTTTTGTGGTGCCTGTTTGCAACTCAGCATCTCCGCTATATGTTGAGTAGCAACTTTCCTTCTCATAATATTGTTACATTCTGTCCTGGATTTTCCTTTGTTTGACTCTGATATAAGTCATAGAATTAGCTCACATACCTCTAATTTTGAAAATGTACGAGATTGGAACGCACAAACATTTAGGTGCCACTGATCAGAGACAGGCAGTCTCAGATCTTCTATTAATGACTTTGCTATGAAGGATGCTTGGCTTTGTTGTCTAGCACACATTGAGTAAGTTTATTTACTCCTGTCGGTCCTACGATAATCACTTAACTGTTTGCAAGAATGTGAAGATTGCATAGTTGCATTTATTTTACCAACTGAAGTGATATTGCTCTGTCCTGCTGGGGTCTTACAAGTCGTACCTTTGATGCTTATCTACTTGTAATACAGTATTTTGCAGTTAGCACAAAATACCCTACCCTTCTTCCCACAACTTGACACTTTGTCCTCAATCTATACATGGAAAACATCTGTTATTACTTTTAAATTTCTGTTTTCATTCAGTGATGTCAGTAATTTCATCACATTCTTGGACCCAGTGGACTTGTTCTTCACAAAAGTCAGAAAATGGACTGGTAATTTTTGTTTCCCTTGGGTAACGTGTGTTTCTGATCAGTGCGAACATGAAGGGCTGCAGCCTTGAGAGTGTAAGTCAACGTTTTATTGTCATAGTGGGGCTTCTGTGAAGTAAGTGCTGCGTCCATTTCCAGCCCTGTAAATTCCTTCAACTGAATTGTGTCGCCTTCTGAATGACACGAATAAGCCAGTGTCAGCAGATATTATTAGGAAATGATCAATGGAACATGTAACTAACTAACTAACTAACTAACTAAAAAAGTTCTGTGGATTTTTGGTGCTAGTACACAACCATAAGCATCGACACCTTTGCTGAGTGCTCACAAAGCTTGGATATGATCATTGAAATTGATAAATTTAGAATTAAGTGAGTCTGCATTGGGATAGTGTATGGATTTAATTGATTTCGAATAATCTAGGTGAGCGTGTATAATTCTGTTTTTATCGCCATAGTGTGCTGTAGGAGTGTCTTGGTTTCTTCACATGTGTCAGAGATCTCAGCGAAACCATCAACTATAAATACTGTGGCTCCACTTCTAAGCAGCAATGCAAAAATATGTTTATGAATGGTGGATATCGTGGGATCATGATTGATTAATTGCTGGAACTGTTCCCAACAAGGAGCTGAAGTCTCGACAGCTCCAGAAAATATCCCAAGTTCTTTAGTGGGCAGTCTGATATTAGGTGGGGGAATAACTGAAGTGATGGTTTTAGCAGGTTGTCTTATTATTGATGGTGGTGTGAGTTATGGAATTCATCAGTTTCCCTTCTATCCCCTGTGACGTGCATAATAGCACACTTGGCTGAATCTATATATTCATCACATTTTGACATATCAGCAGCATAACCAGCAGCATCAATATGATCATGTATTTTGTTATCAAGACCTGTTAGTGTGCACAGTAGTTCCTGTAATTGATCTTTAGAATATTCATAATCTTCAGTGGGGGCTGTGTCTTTAAAGTTGTTCATTTTGTTCAAAATGTGTGTAATATTAGCTCCTCGTTCTCGCCTGTGCTCTTTTCAGGTGCTTGTCACTGGTTGTTGGTATCAGTGTTCCCTGTGTCAGACATCATGAAGTGGCTACAGTTGTCCAAGTGGGTTGTCGTAGCTTGTAATTTCATAAACAACTAATGGATGGCAGGACCAGGCATAAAACAATTTACAAGTGAAATGTAAAATTTGACAGTCCATTAAAGTGCCAAACAATCAGCTGCAGTAGCAGTACAGAGCACAATAATGGAACCAATTTGATTTGCAAATGGCACTATAAAATTTGTAGCACAACAATTCAGTTGACCTTTGCATGCGGGTGGTTGTCGTTGGAAGTATTTGTTGGCTAGCACGACATATCACTGCAGTCAGCCCCTTGAGGTGTTTGGCACATGAAGTCACTTCAAAAAATTGTGGTGTAATGGCAGCAGTCATAGAAATCTTCCTTGGTTTCGGCATCAGTTTTTATGTCATGAATGACATTAGTAGGCAGTGATTTTCAGTCCAACATAACACTTTATTTACCAGTCACAGAACATACATCTTCAAAATGAGCATTTCCGATTTAGAAATATAAATGTCCATGAATATATGTATCCAACATGTGCTATTATAAGTAGATACATTGATAGTCCAAGTGTGTTTCTGCCATCAGTAGATCGAAGCAGCTGATTGGGTAAGTTACCAGCCTTTGCTACATGGGACACAGTAGCTTCTTCAGGTCTTCTCACAATGATGCAGCCTAGCAAGTTGCATGTTTCTGAAAGAATATTTTGTTTCTCCTCTCCTTCCTCCTCCATCCCCTTTCTCAATGATTTGGTAACTGATATTCAAGAAAGCCAAAATCATTGTAATTCCTGAGAATGATTCATATCATTACAGTTTTAATGATGTAACTGAAAAGTTACCCAAACTTCAAAATATTATAAATATGGATGAAATGGCAGTAATTCAAAACACTCTTGTATTAACAAATTTATGAAAAAGAGTGTATTAGTGAAAAAGTTCTTGATATTGAAGTTATCAGTGGACCCGAAAGGTGTTCAGTATGCAGCAACAAAAATTTTTGATCATTTGCCTAATAGCATAAAATGTCAGGCAAGTAACAAAGTAAATTTTTAAACTAAAATCATTTCTCCTAGACAACTCCTATTTCATTAATTAATTTTTATTTAAAAATTGGTAGCCCATAGAAAAACCTTGTTTGTAAGTGTAGCTGCATGAGTAGGACTAAAAATTATATGTTCATTAATGTTAATGCTAAGGCTGTATATGTCTCCTGTAAACTGACTCATTCCACATAATTTCAACAAAAAAATTGTTCAGATGACCTGTGGAATATTTATCTAACTAATAAGGTTGATGGCACAGTAATAAGGTAAACGGGGTGAGGTTAAGGCCTAAGAGTGCCATGTTCCATCCCACATCTTGCACTGAATTTTTCATAGGTTTGTAGCAGAAATTTTGTGTGTTTGTTTTGACAGAGCCCTTCCAACCCCAAAATTTCCCTCATTATTTTTATGCACCTTTTCTGCATTATTATTACTATTATTATTAACGCTAACAATAATAATATCTATTGAGATAGCAGCTCATTTCTCAATGTTTTTCAGAAACGCTGTGTTGACTTCTATAGAAATGAAAGTGACTTTATAAATTTCTCGGAAAGTTACAGAGGAAACATTAGCTACCTCGATAAGCTTAAGGTAAGTATATAAGTGTCTGTAAGTTCAGTACAAAGTAATTATCTTTTCATGAATAATGTATTAATTTTTGATTTCAGACAACATTATCATCAAAATTCCCACGTGATCAAAGTGATGGCATCCTTTGGAGTTTCATTTGTGACCTTGTGTGCCCTGGGGGAGGAGCTACAGAAAATGGTCTTAGTTTTCTGAATAAATTATTTGGCAGCCCAGAAATTCAAAATAGTAGTCCTGTCCCCTTGGATAAAGTGAACCTCCTAGTTCCCAGCATTCCAATGGCATCCTCGGCTAAATCATCACCTGTTAACTTGGCAGGTGGGAATATGATGATGAGTGCGGACATTGCTGCTGCATTATTTGGAAGCGGAAAGTTTCCATCGCCTACATCTCTCATGGGTTTATCTGCAGAAGCTAGTAGGTCTTTAATTGGATCAAGTGGTATTAGCAACATGTTTATGCCACCTTTGGGTTTTAAAATGGATAATATTAGTTTATTGAAACCTCTTACAAACACAGTTTCTAATCCAGTGGCAAGTACTTCAAAAGCTTCCAGTCCTGTAGCTTCCAGTCCTGTTTCAGACACTAGAAGTGCATCACCAGCAAAGACACCACAGACTGAACCTGTAAATCTGACAGCTGCAGAAAGTACTGAAAAAAATTCTACAATGATAAACATGGAAACAACATGAAACTCCATGTTTTAATTTTAATGTTGTAGTTATTATAGTATTTTAAAACTGTAATTTATATTTAACATTTTCTAAGCAGTTCACTTTCCCAAGTGACAATTTTCTATTTTGTTGACGTGTGATGAGGGATATAGACTATGGACCATTTTGGAATAGTGCAGGTAATGTCTGTACATTATGTACAGGCTGGATAATATGACTGGAAACACTTGTTTGATTTTTGTATTATCGGAATACACTTACTTTCATTGAAGCAACAATTTCCGTGCAGACATTTCTGGTGAAGGAGTTCTTCATGTCTCAGAATCTCCTTTAAGGGATTGTGTGGATAAATTGTGTGTTTATTTTAGAATTACTGGTAGGAGTCAGCCAGCAAAAGTGACCACCTGAGTATTACAGATATGTTTAAACAGGGCTGAGAATTGAGCACAGTCCCTTGTGCTTTACAAGCAGTACTCTTTCTTGTGGAATCAAAGCACTTGACACACATCAACTCAGTAAGTCAGTATGACACTGTGTCTCTCCTTTCTCACCATGTCCATATTGGTCTTCGTTTCCTTTTACTGCCATTGACAACGAGAAACATTTTACTGAAACAAATGTACAGTAATATTTTTATTATACAGTGCCTTTTAAGTTCATGTTGTGTAATACATATGTGATAAAACTGCATGGCTGATGTAAGTTTTGAAAGGCAATATGAGGGAAAAATATGAATTTACTTATGTAGGTTATGTAATAGTGACATTAATGTCATGGGGTTCTTAAAAATTTTGTCTCCATTGTTGTAAATAAAACATTCTTTGCTCTGAATAGGATATTGAAACTGGTTATGTAATATTTATAGTGGGTCAGTATTGGTAAGTGTCTTATTTTGATTTTCTGAGCTGTAAAATCATATGTATTCTCTGATGCATTTGATGATTTACCAGTAACAAAGTGATGGACAGTACAGGATGAATCTATCCCAGCTAGATGGAAAAGTTGCTGTTATGGATCTTCTGGCTCTGTAGACTAAATTATACATGGCTTAATTTTACCTGAGATTATTTTAGAAAATTTGAGTGTGTCCTGAGATGCTACAAGTGTTGTTGTGTAAAGTTAATGCTGATCCCTTTGAGTAGATATGATGATGCTGTAATTTTTGAAACATTGGACCTGGCTTTATACTTTTTGGTGTATGTTGTTTTTCAGGCGTTGGAAAATCCAGGATGGAATGTAACAATATTATTTTTTCATAATTTTCATAATATTGTTATTTCAGACATCGTTTCATCTCTGTACCTAGCAGCAGACTCATTCTGCTATATTCTAGAAACAGTGGAAATATCCGTTGTAACTGAAGTAATTTCCTACTTCTTAACAACATTGTACCATTTTAGACTTGTATTATTTAGTCTTGTACTATTCAACACAATTTTTCCTGCCTGTGATCAAGACCTTAAATTAGTTGCTTTGTGAATCTGAATAATGTAGTCTTCTGCTCTTTTCCTTTGCTTTATGCAACTTATACCTCACATAATTAGTTTTGAGAATAGTAAGAAAACTTAAAGTAATATATCCTCCAATATTAAGCACTTGGAAAGGTGTGGGATGAGTATAAGACATCTTGAAGTGTGGGAAGTTTAGCACATCACTGAAAATATGCCAACATTACTTGGAAAACTGTGAATGAATAAAAAGATGTGCATCCAAAATATTAAAAATCATACAGTTACTAAGACACATAGATAACAGCAATTGACAAGTCTGTTGTAAATAGACCTGGATACATTAGTGCAAGGTAGCAAAGAAAATTAAATGATAATTCAACATATTACAGAAATAAGTTGCATTTACATAACAGGCCCATTTGTGGGATACCATTGGTTAAGGTATAGGTTGCATTACTAAAATCACAAATTTAACAGTTTCTTTAAACAAAATTTTATCAGGAATATATTAACTATTACAGAAAAAATCCTTTTATATGTTAAGCGGGAGAGGAGAGGGGGCACCTATACAGAACACAATCATTCTTTATATCTCTCTTTAGCTTGAATAACAGCCTCCATACTGAAGAAATGTGGGGGCATCTCATAAGTCTTGCTAGGCACAACTCTAAGCATGTGAAGAATGGCAGGAAATTTTGTTCTGGCAACAGTTGGGATGTTCTCCGGCTCATGTGAAAGCCAGTGGTCATTTCTCCTGTTGATTTTTGTATCTACCATGAAATCTCGTTGGAAAAGAGTCTGATTTGCTCCACTTCATTAATTTCCAATGAACACAGAAGAAAACTGCAGCAGCCAACTTGTTTTGCCCCATCAGTCTTGAAAAGCACGTCTTTACTTTCTGTGTTTGGAGTTTACTTTGAATGTCGTCATTGACAATTCTACTTGTTGTTGGTCAACTTACACCATTAACGATTGCCAGTGATCACAATAAATGCCTGGGATTCTCTAAAATCTGCATTTGACCTCTTTCAAAAACTGCAACAGTTCTCACAGTGCAGACTTTCAAATGGCACTCCCTTGCCAGTACACGGAAATATTTGTTTAAGTGATGTCGAGGCAGATGTTTTGTAGCAATATCGTGAATGGTGTCTTTCCATTAATTAAAGAAGTGAGTTATACCTGTACTGAGAGACCAATTTGAAGGCCTTTGGCAGTCGAGCTTTTTTTTAAAAAATCAGATACAGTACTTTCTTTCAAGGACTCAGGCATTATGAGATTAGGACTGGTTACTCAAAACAGTTGGAGGTGACCTCTGGTGGAAGCAGGGTAGGATGTTTAAATTTGTCCAAATTTTGGTCATGCACCTTGCAGAAGTCAGAAATGTGAGTTCAAGGATTATGTGCTAGAAGTTAAAACATAAAACAATAACTGTGGTAACTTCATCTGAGGAATAAGCTGTAACACAAATAATAGCTTGAAAAAATGAAAGTTGGTGTACAACAGTATTAATGTGAAATAATGACAGTGTTGTCCTAAGTTAGCATTGCCTGTATGGTGCATCCTTTTTCAGCAGACACCACTCAGGTCTTTTTATGTTTGAGGAAAAATCACAATGGAGTATAAGTACAATTACATGATCAGTATTAGAAAGAAGGAAATTTTGGAGCTTGAAAAGGCTGTTACACATATTATTTTTGGCACTTTAGTTGAAGATTAACTTTTACATTTTCTGAAAAGCATTGTTTTGTTTGTAAATCCATAACATATGCTTATCTGAAACTATGTGAATGCATGAAACATTTGTTTGAAAAGATTTCTTTGTGAATGGCAGCGGAAAGGTTTTCCTTTCATGTGCCAAAAACAGCTGATTAGTGGTGACAGTGAGCATTTTGATTCCCCCCCCCCCCCCCTTCCACTTGCACATGTCAACTTACTGGATGTTTTAGGCAGCTTAACTATGATGCCCACACCTAGTTGTCACACTACAAATGTAAAACTCGCAAAAGTAGAGACTGAACAAGGCGATTTCAGCAGCCGACTCACTGGACTGAGGAGTGTGGTTTAAATCGCTGCATTCCATCATGACCTCAATGTTCAGATAATAAGTTGGTGAATTTAAACTGTCCTGTAGTATGTGAGAATTTGTCAATTCCCAGTTGAACACTAAAATTGTTTTCTAGGTATCGTTCTTGTATAGGTGTTTTCTCTTGTCAGTGTGAAGATCGTGTGAACTGTCTCATGTAAGTTGCTACAAGTAAACAACAGGCTGGGGACGGCTATACAGTATGATATATGAACTCGTTGCTTTCTTGATATGGCTTACAAAAATTCTCTTTTGTCCATCTTGCTTTCTCTGGCATCTGGTTCATTCCATTGCTGCAGAACAAAATTAATTCTTCCTTTTATTCTGTATGTCAGTGTCTGTCTGTTCATTGTATTAGGGAAGTTGTGAAGAAAACTGACTAAGGATAATCATATTTTAAAACTAAAGTGACCAAATATTTTTCCTGTAAGTGACATTTTATTGTGTTGAATGATATCCAGCAAATAAATGGGTTTCTTTTGCTTTGAGTTTTTCTCTTTTTTCTAGAGATTATCATTGATAGACATGCAAGTTACTCAGTAATTCATATGCAGTATCAAAAGTATTCATCATGCTCACCTTTCTTTGGGAGAATTAAGTAGGTTCACTGATATATTTTTTCTTGTGGCTGTGTGAGCTTTTATAAATTTGTTCAGTGTTCTATAAAATGATGGTTCTGGTGATTGTGAACAAAAGGGTTGTCAGCATATCATCTGTTCGAAACAATTATTGAGGTTTAAGAATTAATTTGAATGTAAAATTTGCCACAGAACTGTTTGTTTACCATTTATGCTGAAAAATGGCAGAAACTGTTAAAATAAATATGCATTTCTTAGGTTTGTGTGGACGATTTTACAGAACTTTAAAATTTTTACAGACTGTACTGCATCCATGCTGTGGTACTTCACACACTGAATGAAGATCAGTTAATTTAACTCTCATCACTCTCACCGTAGTCAGTTCTCTATTCTGATGATTGTACAAGCATTGTAGACCTTTAATGCCTTTTTTACCAGTTGTATTATTAATTGTTTCACACAGTAAGTTGTGTGCAGTTAAGGAACATTATTTAGATTTTTGAGCCTATTTAATAAACCCACATATTTTATCTCTGGATCTTCAGCCAATGTTTATTAACAATTTTTCTGACGTTATGTCAGCATGAGTGGGTGGAATTGTTTGAAGTTCACCCTCCGTTTGTGGTGGCTGACAGGAGTTGAGCCCTCTTTCGTAGATTTATGTGCCTGTCGTAAAAATGTGTGAGGGCTCTTCTCTGGTGATTACTGATGTTGTCAGAAAAATTGTTGAACTAACATTGGTCAGAATTTTGAGGCAGAAGACAAGAGGCATCAATAAGTGACCATGAAAGCCTCAACAGTTTTGTACAAATCAGCTGTTAAGATTTTTTTAAAAGTAGACCACACCTGATTAAATCTCATATGATCATGATCTCTTATTCACCTCTCTTATTTCTTCAGTATCTGACTGTAGAAGTTAGCATATAATCTTCCAACGGTCAACATGTTTTTGTCTGGTTACGTTTATGATACTGTTTGGTATTTGCTTATAAGGGGCTGATTGCGTATAGTTTTGAAAATGTAATTGTTTTAATACCCACATAAAATATTTTGCTATTTTTTCATCTTTCCTTCTCAAATTTTCTTAATGACACACTGTATTACCAATTGAAAAAAATCTGGGAAGCAAGTGTGTCTGTAATAGTATTTGTCATGATCAGTTCACTGAAAGTTTTTGCCACATAAAATATCAGGTGCTGTTAGCATGCTGTATCAAATATTTCATAGCTGCTGTTGTTTTGTCATTATACTTTACTGCTAGACTGTCCTGAAAGTTTGCTTTGTCTTCAACATAATTGGCAGGGCAAATGTGAAGTAATTATGAAACAAAATACTTGACATTGTATTGGTTTCAAGAGAAAATTCCTGTTGTGTGTGCCTGTCAATTCAATTAGAAATGCAAGATCTCATACCCACTGAGAATCCTTAAACTCTTTTACCACCTCCTCACTTTTTTTAATCCATGAATAGTGTTATGTCTTCACTCATGTTTCGAATACAGATTGACACAGAAGTCTGTTAACATTTGAAAATTCAGTTCTTCACAGTAAAAACTGACATACGTGCTTGAAATGACAAAGTGTTTTATTGAAACAAAAGAATGTGCACAAAATGACCAACAGGGTGCTTCATATGTTACAAAAGCAGTAATTAACATAACAGTTTGTTTTTAGCAAATATAGTGTTCATTATAACAAATGATCAACATGTTGGTTGTCTTCATCAGCAATACCTGTATTTGAGGGACAATGTTGTGAACAACACTGCACAGCCTATCTTTAGGTAGGTTAGAAATTTCTGTTAGATCTTGTCTTTTAGCATCCCTAATGAGGTCAGGTGATCACGATGGCCTTGCGACTTCCAGTTAACTCCACCACCACTAATCACACAGGTTGAAGTCTGGGAACCTGAGAGGCCAAGCATGGTGGAAGTGGTGGCTCATCATGCAATCTTCATCAAATTGTGTGCCCAAGAAATCTTTCAGGCATGTAGCAATGTGGGTTGGAGTGCCTTCCAGCAGGTATTTATCAGCCAGGCTAGGGATGGTGCAATTTCATAACGTATTGGTGTACCTTGCACCTGTCATGCTGACAGTTTGAAAAGTAGCACCCTGCATTTCCTTGAAGGAAAAGGGTCCAATCACAATTGATGTAAATCCACCCACACGACAACTTTCTCATCATCCTATGGGGTTTCCACAACAGTTCTAGGATTTTTGGTTGCCCAAATTATGCAGTTATGGGTGTTTTTGTCCTTTTGAAGAGGAAATATTTCGGAAAGAGGAATTTCCACCAGGCATAAAATTGTTGTGGCAGTTATAAAGCATTGTTTCACAGATGCAAGGATACATGACTTTCACTGTCTTGAGAGGTACATGATAACTCAGTTTTGTTGCAGCACTATTATGCACTACATGATTTTCATCCTTGTAGTGTGTCACCGGGAAGAGTTAGAAGTCGAGGAAAAAAACACATGATGTGTAATCAGTAATAGTAATAATTTTAAAAATTATTCTTACCTCTTTCTCTGTGTTCTGTCTTATCCAAGAAGTTTGGCTTTCCTTTTTGTACTATTCAAATTGATGACAATGTTCTCATGAAACAGCTGGAAATGTCATTTTGCATTAATTATACTTTTTCAACACCTATAATTTTATATCACAAAACTGAGTGCCAGTTTGTTTATCAATAAAAAAAGGTAATTTTCTTCCTAATGTGAGTTGAAGCATAAGGATTCATTAAGATTTTCAGTTTGAGCATCTTAACTGCAGCCATTTTCTTCTCACTAATTTTGTCTTGTTACTACAAATAAGACCTCAGCATAGACAATTATGTCACAAAAAATCAGTAAGTAATGTTGCCATGTGTGTGTGTTGGTTTGAAAAGATAGTTGCAAGAATGGATAGGAAGCTTGGGGGGGGGGGGGGGGGGAGGGGGGGGGCTTGTGGATGGCAAAATAGTGGAGGGAGGTACAGGCAAGAACTAAGAGCACTCGTGCCCACAGTCACTTTTGCACATCCCTGGTGCAGATGATGAAATACTTGTGTCTCGCTTGTGATCATGAAATTGTGATGCAGGTTGCAATCAAATACCTCACCTTTGTTTACTCTCTGTGTGATGTTTGTGTGCAGAAGCTGAATTTTATTGGAAGACCTTATTCTCTCATTCCATAAGGATTCTCTATAACATGAAAAAAAAGTACAGAAGAAAAGCAATAAACAATTATTGTTATTGTCACTGTCTGTGGAAAGAGAGAGAATGTATGTGTGTGTGCTGTTGGGTTATTCTGATAGAAGTGAAACAATTTTGTATAACACATAATTATATAACTGTATATGAGGACAGATTGCTACTCACCAGATAGAAGAGACTGCAGACAGGCACATAGGAAAGGACGACCCAGTTTTGCCATAACAACAGGAGCAAGTGAAATGAAGGTATTTGTAACAGAAAGAAAGATGCTATTTTACTTCACTTAAATTTCTGAATTGATAAGGAGAATTAGCTTTATTTGTGTCTTGAATATGACTCATTAAGTATCGGTGGTGGCCAGCAGATATTTCATAATTATTGGTTTTGTTACACTGCCTTTATTTTGTTTGTAGTAGCATGTTTCACCGAACTTTAACCAGATAGAAAATTTAAAAAAGAATGCTACTTGAATTAGTATTGTGTGGTGGTTTTTCACATCACCATTTGCTAAAGTAATGATAAAACATGTATTAAGATAGATCACTACTGGGAACAGAAAAAGAGGCAAACGTATCAGGGTGCATCACTGAGTCTGAGAGTGTCCACTAGCTGTTTGCTGGAGGCCTTTGTCTGAAAGCTACCTAGTTATTATCAATTTCTGTTCATCTGTATGCTGTTCAAAGTGGCTTCTAATCAGTGAGTTAGTGGTCTGTCGTATAGCATGGATTTTCCATTGAAAATAATGGTCCAAGTTGAGCTTAGGAAGTAGTCCAAGAATTCTTCCCAGAAATTTACTGAATTATAAAATGTAAACTATTTTCTGAATGAAACAAGCCATCTAATTTAATTATTCTCTTTGTGTAATAAAGTCTCGCATATTAAAGTTTATTGTATTTCATAATGTGTTGAATAATGGTATACATTATGTTGAAGGGTTCTTCCTTTCTTAATTTGAGGAACTTCTGATTTTGAAAACTGATTATGTTTAAATACCAAAATCATGAAACTTCATTTTCTGTCTTATATTTTTGCTTTGGAAATTTGTTCAGTTTTCTGTTAAATATTGCAAATGCCTCATTGTATAAATTGTGTTTGTCTGTGGAATGTTTGCAATTGCTTGTATCATTAAATTTTTTAAAAAATGGTGTGTGTAATGTAGAAGGAAAAATGGTGCCATGCTTGGAAAGAACAACAGCTGGATGAAATTACTATACTTTTTAAAAGATGTATTTCACAGTTGCGTACACATTTCATTTTGGTTGCTATACCTTCCATATTGTGGTATCAAGTCATTTCACTTTGTGTTGTATTCATTCAGCAATTTTTGGAGACCGAAACTGTCCACCAAATTGATGTTAAAACTCCAGTTTTGTTGCTGTCTCTTCAATGTGCCATGTCTAACACACCAATCGACAGCTGCATTCAGTATGCATAAACCATCAGAACTAAACTTATTTCTGTTTGTTGTTTTTTATTTTATCGGTCCTGTGAATATTACTGTTATATAAAGGATATCTTTCATGACAGTTTTAGTGGTTGTGACTATGAAAATATGCTGTGTCCATCATTATAATAATCATACATTTATGTTTTTGTCATTTTTCCTGTTGCAGTGTTACGTTTTATACAGTTTTGTATGTGCTGTAATAAAAGTAATGTGTTTTGTAAGATTCTTTAAAAAAGGTTCATGTTATCTGCCTTCTTCTTTTGACAACCCTAATGAACATTCAAGTAGTTGGATCAAACAGGTAATGCCATATTAATATATTTTCATGATTTATATTGTAATACTGAAGTATGTTAGCAACACTTCCATGTATCAGACTGAATGCATTCAAAACTGGTCATTAAAGACTGTGACACACTACTTTGGCTTCTGCAGTGCCCCAAATATATATTTTTTTCTTTCAAATAGTTATTGTATCCTGATCATATTTACATAAGTACACTATTAACCATATTATACCCAAACCCGGTAACTGGTGTAAGCTGATGTGATTAGTAATGTGTGTACACACCGTTTGCTGTCAATTATGATCATCAGTAATGTGGTGGATGCACGTATTAAAATGCCGTGATGTATGATAGTAAACGGTAACATTTCTGTAATTATGTATAACTTATGCTGAACCACAAGAAAACTGAAGTGTTTGTAAAGAAAATAATATATTGTTTAACTGCTTGCAACCAAGTCAAGCCACAGACAAGCATTGACTAAAAATCTAAGTTCTTTATGTAACCTGAACAAAAGTTCTGGCTTTCAAAGTTTACATCCTAAAAGATTTGTATCACTACAGATGAACAGTAATTACTTGCATGATAAATTTGTTCTCTTCCCTGTACTTGTCAAGTCAAGGAAAGTTTGGACTTCGTTGTTGACAGAAATTGAGGGTCAAACAATAGCAGTGAAGTTTGTTGGAGCCGAGTGTCAAAAGACAAAAGATATCAAAGCTGTGCTGGATACAACGTGCACAAAGATCAGTGCTGAATGAATATAGGTCTGTTACGTGTTTCTGTTTTATGTCAATGTTTTGCGCACATATCTAAACTCAGTCAGCAATGTAAGGAAAAGATAGATTGCTACTTACTGTTAAGATGACACGTTAAGTTGCAGACAGGCATAATTTAAAGACATACATTTGCTTTTGGGCACAGTCTTCATCAGAAAAAGAAGAGAAACTCACACATTCATTCAGACAAGCAAGCACACCACATGCACACGACTGTCTCATATCTGGCAGCTCGGTGTGGGAGTCTTTTAATTCTACCTGTCTGCAACTTAACATGTCATCTTAACGGTAAGTAGCAATCTATTTTTTCCTTGTATTGTTAAAGTTTCAGTTTGCGGATTATACATCTATATTAATCTTAAAACCAGAAAGCAGAAGAAATTCCTGGCTAAATCACGCAGCATAGAAAGTGGTTCAAAGTAAATGGATTACCTCTGAACTTATATCTTAAACCCCTGTGGTACAGCTCAGGATCAATATTCAAAACCCAGGAAATAACTTTAGTCACAAAAATGAAGACATAACAAAAGTTACGTCTATTACATTCCTAGGGTTAAATAGAGTTTAAACTGGAGTACACTTGTTAATTATCTTGTAAGTATATGATTAGATTAGATTTACTTTCATTCCAATTTATCTGTAGTGAGGAGGTCCTCCAGGATGTAGAACATGTCAGAAAAACAACAATACATGAAAAATATTTAAAACTAAAACAAATACACTAATGTACCATTCCACAGGTCCCAAGTGGAATGATTGTCATTTTTTAATGAACACTATATGAGAGTGTCATTTTATGAATACTAATGCACTGAATTTAAAATAAAAAAGTTTTTTTATTAATTTATAAGGTAATAAATGTGAAATACAACTACTATAATACTTATTTACAATGAACACATTACTGCACTGAAATGGTGCAGAAGTTATATTGTACTTATACACTCCTGGAAATGGAAAAAAGAACACATTGACACCGGTGTGTCAGACCCACCATACTTGCTCCGGACACTGCGAGAGGGCTGTACAAGCAATGATCACACGCACGGCACAGCGGACACACCAGGAACCGCGGTGTTGGCCGTCGAATGGCGCTAGCTGCGCAGCATTTGTGCACCGCCGCCGTCAGTGTCAGCCAGTTTGCCGTGGCATACGGAGCTCCATCGCAGTCTTTAACACTGGTAGCATGCCGCGACAGCGTGGACATGAACCGTATGTGCAGTTGACGGACTTTGAGCGAGGGCGTATAGTGGGCATGCGGGAGGCCGGGTGGACGTACCGCCGAATTGCTCAACACGTGGGGCGTGAGGTCTCCACAGTACATCGATATTGTGGCCAGTGGTCGGCGGAAGGTGCACGTGCCCGTCGACCTGGGACCGGACCACAGCGACGCACGGATGCACGCCAAGACCGTAGGATCCTACGCAGTGCCGTAGGGGACCGCACCGCCACTTCCCAGCAAATTAGGGACACTGTTGCTCCTGGGGTATCGGCGAGGACCATTCGCAACCGTCTCCATGAAGCTGGGCTACGGTCCCGCACACCGTTAGGCCGTCTTCCGCTCACGCCCCAACATCGTGCAGCCCGCCTCCAGTGGTGTCGCGACAGGCGTGAATGGAGGGACGAATGGAGACGTGTCGTCTTCAGCGATGAGAGTCGCTTCTGCCTTGGTGCCAATGATGGTCGTATGCGTGTTTGGCGCCGTGCAGGTGAGCGCCACAATCAGGACTGCATACGACCGAGGCACACAGGGCCAACACCCGGCATCATGGTGTGGGGAGCGATCTACACTGGCCATACACCACTGGTGATCGTCGAGGGGACACTGAATAGTGCACGGTACATCCAAACCGTCAGCGAACCCATCGTTCTACCATTCCTAGACCGGCAAGGGAACTTGCTGTTCCAACAGGACAATGCACGTCCACATGTATCCCGTGCCACCCAACGTGCTCTAGAAGGTGTAAGTCAACTACCCTGGCCAGCAAGATCTCCGGATCTGTCCCCCATTGAGCATGTTTGGGACTGGATGAAGCGTCGTCTCACGCGGTCTGCACGTCCAGCACGAACGCTGGTCCAACTGAGGCGCCAGGTGGAAATGGCATGGCAAGCCGTTCCAAAGGACTACATCCAGCATCTCTACGATCGTCTCCATGGGAGAATAGCAGCCTGCATTGCTGCGAAAGGTGGATATACACTGTATTAGTGCCGACATTGTGCATGCTCTGTTGCCTGTGTCTATGTGCCTGTGGTTCTGTCAGTGTGATCATGTGATGTATCTGACCCCAGGAATGTGTCAATAAAGTTTCCCCTTCCTGGGACAATGAATTCACGGTGTTCTTATTTCAATTTCCAGGAGTGTATATACACACACACAAATCAGTGGTTTTTACTGAGGAATTCATCAATGGAGTAGAAGATGTTGGCCACCAATAAATCCTTTAGGCTTCTCTTAGACTGAATTTCATTGGTTGTCAAGCTTTTTATGGCTGCTGGCAAGTTATTGATAATGTGTGTTCCTGAAAAATGCACACCTTTTTGTACAAGACTAAATGACTTTAAATCCTTGTGAAGATTATTCATATTTCTAGTACTGATTCCATGAATTGAGCTGTTGGTTTGAAAAAAAGTGATATATTTTAATGACAAATTTCATTAAGGAATAAATATATTGGGAAACAGTAGTTAGTATCCCAAGTTCCCTAAACAGGCTTCTGCTGGATGTTCTTGAGTTCACACCACATATAACTCTTACTGCACGTTTTTGTGTCCGGAAAACTTTAGCTTGGCTTGATGAATTACCCCAAAAAATAATCCCATATGACATTATAGAATAAAAGTAAGCATAGTGTGCCAGCTTTTACATTTTTATATCCCCTATGTCTGACACAATTCACATTGCAAATAGAGATTTGTTAAGACACTTCAGCAGTTCTGTAGTGTGCCCCTCCCAGTTGAATTTATTATCAAGCTGTCATCCCAAGAATTTAACACTGTCCACTTTTTCTATCTGCTTGTCATCGTATGTTAAGCATATACTCATGGGACACCCCTTAAAAGTTCTGAACTGCATGTAGTGTGTTTTTTCAGAGTTTAGTGACAAAGAATTGGCTAGGAACCAGTGATTAATGTCCACAAATATTTTATTAGCTGATCTTGCTACGACTACACTTGATTTGCTATTTATTGCAATGTTTGTATCATCGGCTTTGAATTTGCAATACAGATACAGTGCTATTGACATGGCCACACAGAATACAACGTACTATCGTTATTATGATTTAGTTACATACCGAAGCTAAGCTGCTGAAAAGAATAAACATGCGTACTACACATCAAAGATAATCATGTTTGCACTTTATTTTACAAAAACAGCATGTATATCAGTTATTGAAAAATCATGATTTGCACACAGCTGTATTGTCACTTTGCTAAACAAGCAATTTTAGTCATAAACAGACCATCCTCAGGTATAATACAAGGTGTGTGACAACACTGAGTTACCTGGCAATGTTGTGTCATTCTACTTGTGTAGACCAGTATGTTCATCCCTTCCAGATGCTCAGTCCCAAGTTTTAGCTGTTTACGGAATTTAGAGCAACATTATGCCATCAAGTTTTGTGTTAAACTTGGTAAACCAATGAGTGTGGCCTTTGAAAAGTTGAAACAAGTATATGGGGAACTTTCATTATCAAGAGCACAAGCTTGTCACTGGCAGAGTGAGGAGTGGGACTCTGATTCGTCTTGACTGAGAAAAGCTTGAATGAGCAAATTAAAGATCAAAACAATACTGATTTGCTTTTTTGACAGTAGCAGTATCATGCATAAAGATTTTTTTCCTTCAACACAAATTATCAACCACGAAGATGTCCTTGAAAGGCTTAGGAATTGAGTGAGACTGGACATTGCAGACAAGTGGATGCTGCTTCATGACAATGCCCCATGTTACACAGTCTCTTCCATCGTGGAGTTTTTTACTTCAAAAGGCATTCCTGATATTCCTCACTGTCCCTGTTCACCTTATCTGAATCATTATTACTTTTTTCTTTTCTTGAAACTGAAAAATGCCATAAAAGGATGTCATTTTGGGGTTCTGGAGAAAATTCAAAGGAATGCGAATGACGTGTTAAAGGCCCTACCAGCTGAAGCCTTTCAGCACTGCTGCCAAGACTGGAAACACTGACTGTGCCAGTCTACAGATTTGTTGTCTGAAAACAAAATAAAAACTTTGGTAAATAAAAATTAGTGTCATTGATTTTCTCACACACCTCATATCACAGACTACAGTTCTTAACTGGCATCATGTCATAAATCAACAAATTAATCCAACTATAAACTTGGAGCACTTATAGCATACAATAGATCTTTGGTGAAGCAATTGGCAAGATTACTAATCTTGAGTCTGTGATTGAAACTGGCTGTTTAATAAAGTGACAATACAGCTATGTTTAAACCATGATTTTTTTCCCAGAATTTATAGAAGCTATAAATCATTTCCTCCTCAGAATAATATACATCAATTATGACGGACTTCTTTCGCAATGTAATATTTTGCTGTGCTACCAAATGCAGCAAGTTCTTTTCCTCTTTTTGTTGAGAAGTAAATGAAAGCTTCTTTTTTCCATTTGTCAGCACATGTGTAATTAAAAAAAAAAAAACCTTGTTCCTGTTCAGCCTGGCACTTCATTTAGCAAATCATTTCATAGCAAACAATAGCTTTTCCAGGCAAAAATCAGGTAATGAATTCAGAAACTGATTGTAAGTGGATTCTCAACAGATAACTTAATTGTGAGAATTTGTTCTGACATCTCCTTAAATGCAAAGTATGTAAGGAGAAATTGTTCAACCTCAAAGAAGTAAGCAATAGATGGCATTCAAATGTACTAAAATGTTGTAGAGAATAAAAGAACGAGCATGTATATTCTGTGTTTCACTTGGTGTGGATATATCTTATCAATTTGATGTATATGTATAGTCCAACACGTACAACCAGAGCAGCACAAGTGCTGTATAGTAGTCTCCACGCAATACAGATAACTGATCAATGTGTGTACAGTCTCAGAATTTTAGAGTGGGAACAATGCAATTGTATAGTGAGGTACAGTAGAATTTAATTTATGAAACCAGTTGAAATTACAAATTACTGTAACCAATCACATTTATATTATACTTTCTGCTACGTGTTTCAGAGTATTATACTTCCATCATCAGGTGGAGTTATATCAAATAATAAGACATTGATGTGTTGTATGACTTTGGTTAATTTGTTTTTCAGCAAAATACGACTGGGAAAGGAGCCTGTGATCACTGAAAGACAGTACCACTACCCAATCAGTGTTACGTATAAATCATCTATGTCTTATTTTTTGACATAAATATAGTGTACAGCGTGCTCCATGGCCTTGTATCCCATGCAAATAGATGTGAAACAGTGTTGGTTCTTTCCAGTGACCACATGCAGTATTAGTGGGCAATAAAAAACATGTGACTGCTTCGTCTGTTCTGTATCGAGTCAGGTGGTGATGCCAATTTCAGGTGCCACTCTGTAGGATGAGTGGTGAAGTGATGGGCTAGTGTCGTCCAGTGACAAACTCGTGGTCAAGAGAAATATTTTATTAGACTTCAGTTACACATCACACCGTTGACAATGTGAGCCAGTCATGCCTCACTCCGTCATGGCAGGCAGGTGATGGCTAGCAGGCAGCTGGCCTCCACCCTCGCAAATAGGTACGTGCATCAGTGCCCTGCGTTTCTGACGCCTGGCCGAGCAGTGGTCAGTGGGCCGAGGCCCTGATGTCAGCAGTGCATTTCTTTTTCGTGCCGCATTCTGCTGTCGAGTGCCTGCACCGAGGCAGCTGAGGCCCAGCTCGCGTCTGCCGGTGAGAAGAGGGAAGACTTGTGCACGGTACGTGACCTGCTACCCTCTGGCAGGAGTGTGGCAGCAGCTGGTCAGTAGTGCAGGAGGCCAATGGCCCAACCCAGTCTCTAACCCTTGGCTTCAGCTGGTGGTGCCGTCATCTTGTTGTCTAGTGTGGCATTGATGTCATGGTGGTGCTGGTGGACTGTGAACAAATCTACCTCAAAAGTCACAGCTGTTTGTTGTGGCACCATGGCAAATTTGTTGCACTAATACCCAGCCCTTCATCACTTAGCTCATAAGATAGTTCTTGCCCTGTTGTGGTGACCGTTCTGCCCGCTCCGGCTATTACCACTGTGCAGTGTAGGTTTTGATGAGCACAGCTAGCCCGTCGTTTTGTGTAAATGTTGCTATACATTGTGTGTTACTGCACTGCACTTATGAGCCAGTGGTAACTAATGCACTGATTCATGGCAGCTTTCATTCAAAGTCATACTTGAAACTAGGTGTCGCCACTATAAGTCATACCAGTGAGAAATAGTATGCTACACAAGTACAGCATATCATTCTAAATATCACTGGAAATAAGTATTTCAGGTATTACAATATTGTGAATGAGCCACGCATGTGTCTGTAAATAGCTTATGTATCATATTAAACTACAGCCAGCTGCAATGAAGTTGGTGGTGCTACTCTGAAAAACAGTGCACATTTGTCTGTGATATATCCACAGTGGCGTTCACCACTGTTTACAATTATAATTGACTGTCATGAAGATGAATCATAACTTGTTACAGCAATGTGCAGACATACTTTGCATGTCTAGTGCAACAGGGTGTAGTGTGGGCGAAGGCGAATAAATGCACAGTGAAATGTCACTTTGAAACTTCCTGCTAGATTAAAACTGTGAGCTGGACTGGAACTTTGACCCAGAACCTTGCCTTCCAGACAATGCACATACTGACAGATATGCAGGCAATATTTCTTTGCAATATCCTTTTTTCCAGGAGTACTATGTAGTCCAGAAAGCTATACAGGAAAACTGTGAAAAGTAAGATAGAAAGGGTGGAAATGAAGCTGTGAGGATGCATCGTGGGTAGTGGCTGGATAGTTCAGTCAATAAGAACAGTGCGTCTGAAAGGCCAAGTTCTCTTAACAGAGTTCCAGTCCAGCTCACAGTTTTAATTTGCCAGGAAGTTTCGAAGCAGCACACGTCTCACTGGGAGGTTATTTGATTTGGAAGAAATGCTCCACCATTCCTACAAACGTACAAGAATCTGAGTCATTCAACCAACATGAGTTGGCAAAAATTCCTGACAGTTATTTGCACACTATAATTTGAGAATATGGTGTTGGGTTGTGTGAGAGAATATTTAACAACACGAACCCCCTTAACTTGTCCTTGAATTGAAATGCACAGTTCAAGGAATACAGTGTTTTGTTTTGCTTTGCTTTAGGGCGCAAAAACATCTAGGGTCATACACGCCCACGTCAGAACTGTAGAAGACGAAGACAAAGAGATGAGTTAAAAACTACATGTTAATACCAATGGACGGAAGAGTCGCCCCATCTGGATGGAGCAGACTGCAAAGCGTTCGTTGGAAAAAGTGCTGCCACATTTGCCGTCATGTTGTTTATGAGTCATTGTGGTTTCAACATCTCCGAGCAGCCCACTTAATTGTTAATATCTGTGAACACCTAAACAAGAGAGACCTTCATTGTTGGTATAGAATGGGAGGTATTGTACTTTGGCCAGAACAATTGCTGGATCTCAGTCATATTAAATTTTTCATATAGGATTACGTGAAGTTTTTGGTGTTGGAAACCCACCAAAAACTGAAGAGAAACTAGTGGGTAGGATCCTCGTGGCCACACAAATAGTCCAGCAGAGAGCATGGTATCTTAGAGTGCAGCAAGTATTTATGTACCCTTGAAAGGCACATATTGAGACTGATGGTCATAACTTGTGGTTAAATTGTTACTGTTTCAATTTGTTTATGGCAGTAAAAAACTGAAAATTAGTGTATTATCTCCAAGTTTACGATACTGTACCACATGTATAATTTTGCCTCCTAAATGTATGGGACAACCTAAATAAGATTTCAGCGTATTTTAAAAGTTTGTGATCGCATAATATACGAAATCTCGTTTAAACTAAGTATCGGATGGGTGGTGTGACCGTCAGAATCTGGCTATGATCGATTGATTATTTATGATTAACACAATTTCGCCAACTCGAAATTTCGTACTTGTTACATTTTTTTGTGTGGGTCAGACTCATAAACCACTGCGGCGGCAGTATTGGTTAAAAGGGGTGTTTTCATTCCTCAAGACCTCGTCAACCTTTTTTTAAAATAATAATAATCTTCAGCTAACCATAATAACTTGGACAACATTTTTCTACATTTACAACAATATCGCCATTCATATAATGAATATGTACTACAAGTAAAAAATAAACATTTGCCACCATTAGGTACTGTAGTATACAAAAGTAGAACAATCCATAATGGAGCTCAGAAATCTTGGGGTGAGTATAAACAAATTTCAATCAACAATTGTTTCCCCTGCCTTTAAAAAGATTTCCATGGAGTTGCTTCTTATTATTTGGTAACATGTTATAGAATTGTCTCCCAGCTTCAAATGGCCTGTGATCTGTAGCGCTTCTATTATTCATTAATAAATAAAAGTAACTGGCGGGCCATTCTACGCATCAATTACGGCAATACTCGAGAAACTGGTCGCTTACGCTCTAGCACGACACGCCGGTGAAGCGTACCTGCGCTTCACCTACTGTTGTATTCAGCGCCGCGCCTGAACAACATATGCTAGTGATGCAAAGACACAACCCCAAACCCCAACGAGAAACGTTCCGGCCGCGCACGCCGACGCAACCCACAGTGGTCCGCACTCCCGGCGGAGGGCTCTGTGGGAGTATCGATCTCAAGACAGTCTCCAGAGAACACCCGCCACGAGAAACGGAACTTCAGCGGTAAAACGTTTTCACTAAGACAGATGGCGCCATGGTTGGCCCGGTAGATGGCGCTGCCGTAGGTCAAACAGATATCAACTGCGTTTTTTAAAATAGGAACCCCCATTTTTATTACATATTCGTGTAGTACGTAAAGAAATGTGGATGTTTTAATTGGACCACTTTTTTCGCTTTGTGATAGATGGCGCTGTAATGGTCACAAACGTATAAGTACGTGGTATCACGCAACATTCCGCCACCCACGGTACGGGACTATAAGTCCCACCGCCACACCTTCACCTGCACATGTTAGGCAATAAATTCTGCCTGACTCATGTACTATCACCGTCAGAGGGTGGTACGGGACCACGAGTCCCACCGCCACACCTCCAAAGTGAATTGCAGTGACGCAGTCACAGCACAGTGGAAATTTACTGGCTCACCAACACAGTTAGACCGCAATAGACCGGTGATGCTGTATTGTAACCTATCACCCCGGACTAAAAAAAAAAAAAAAAAAAAAAAAAAAAATTATTCCGCTAGTGCGGACGGTATTTGCTTCGTGTTAAAATGGACCGTTTACCAATTGCGGAAGGGGTCGATATCGTGTTGATGTATGTCTATTGTGATCAAAATGCCCAATGGGCGTGTGCTGTGTATGCTCAGGGTGTATACGACCCGGGAATTTTTTAATCCGGGAGAAACCCGGGAATTTTTCGGAATTCCTGGAATTTTTCATTGTTTTAGCTTTCAGTTAAATTTTTGTAATTTTGACTGCAGAATTGATTCTCTAGCAACAAATGTTATTGTATCCTGCTACTGGAGAATGATGCTGCAGCAATAAAATATAAACGAGAGGGAAAAAATAAAACTTTTGTGGCAAAGGAAATGTGCAATTTACGACAACAAAACACCGTGCACGCACAAGCGTCTGCAGATGGCAAAAATATGTCAATGGCCGTAGGGCGCAGACTGTAATTCTTCGTAACAATAAACTGCTTTTTGCTATGAGAATGACGTCACAACTGTTCACATTAGGTTCGTTTGACCAGTTGCCAGCGGTCTGTTGCGCATGCGCATTTGACTAGCGTATAAGCAGTACCTTCTCCCGCTTCCCACTACTTGAAGTGTGGCTGTTGGCTGTATCGGCACTAGTAGAAAGCAGCCAGATGCAAACGAGAAAATTTTTTCTCGCGCGCCCTTAGCTGCCAGATTCGCGCTTGCACAGAGTTGTCTGAGTTGTTGTGGGGAGGGGGTTAGTCTCCACGTGACACTTGTTTACGTTAAGTAATTTCGCTGCTTCTCTTCGTGTACAGCTCCCACGTCAAATGAAAACAAAACGGATTTCTGTGGCCGGGAGCTATCTAGTGAATTAAAATACATTCACATAATTACGGAGGGCAAAAATATATTATTAATTTCAGTTTTCTGATTTTATTTTCTTTCCAAGTTATTAGCAGTCAAGCATTAATCGCCTTGCAGAAGAATAAAGTTATTTTTGCAAGCTTGCTAAAGAAATTCCGCTGAGGCAATCATTTTATTTGAAACGAAGTGTTTCATTCTACAGTATTGGCTAGTTCCAACTGTTCGCTGAATTTCAAGTGCACGTTATCATCTTGTGCCATGTATGGCATTATCCCATAATAAAGAACCAAACATGAGATCGCAGAGTACTGGTACTTCAAGAAAATG
Organism: Schistocerca cancellata; assembly: GCF_023864275.1. Classification (NCBI taxonomy): domain Eukaryota; kingdom Metazoa; phylum Arthropoda; class Insecta; order Orthoptera; family Acrididae; genus Schistocerca; species Schistocerca cancellata. The sequence continues at coordinate 596,047,516 of NC_064631.1, read as the reverse complement.
TACATCCCAAAAACCACACTGAAAAGCTTAATATCAGATGGGACCGACTTCATTGTGAATCTGGAAAAAGCCAATTTGCACTTCAAGCCGAATTATGCATTTTAGTATGGTTTACGAAATTTCGATGCTCTTTGGAGTCTCCTCTGATACCCTGTTTCTTTTATGGTGTAATATAAGCTCTCTTAGTGCTTTATACACACGAACATGCGGACTTCCTACACCACTGCAGCTGCGCACGCACAATAATGCATTTCCTGGCGCTCTCTGGCAACTGGTAAATCGAACCTATTTCTAACAGTATTGCGAACGGTGGTTAGAAAAGCGTTACTTTCAAAGTAAATTTCTTTTTACGCAAGATGAATTATGTTACGTGTGAAAAAGTGGGATGGATATCTAAATCACAGAGCGTTCGAAACTGAACAGTTTGAGGACCAGCCACTTACAAGAATTTCGAGTCGAGGCATTTATGTCATAATTTTAAATTTACTGGCACATTTGTGTGATGTATCTTAAAGCATAACACACGCAAAAAAGATCAATATTACATGTGAAAGATTAGCGTGTTAATCTTAGAGACCAATATTGTATGTGAAAGCTTAGCTTTTCTTGTAGGTATACGGTACTGTGTACATTAACGTAAACCGTTAACTTTTCCCCTTGTGTGTTCGCGCTATGTAACCACTAATCTTGCTATTGGCTGACTATAACACGTGTCCTATGCTCTGAATAGCTGCTGTCATCGGCTGGTGACATCTCGTGGCTTGAGATATGACTCGCTTACAAAAGGACATCGCAACCTCGGTTTCAACGCTCCGGAAACTAACGCGCTGTGTTTGGTGCAATTCGAATTTATAGTTTCTTAATACGAAAATATGCAGCGTATATGTTGCTGCAAATCAAAGGTCTTTCCAAAACTTCTCTCCTTTTTTTAAAATTAAGTCTCTCCAAAACTTCTCTGCTCCGTCCTTTTTTTTTTCTTCAGGTAGTTCTACGCGATTATATAAAAAGTTAACCATTCAAAGGACTGATAAGTTTTACAGTTCCGAGGGAAAATCTACGGAAAACCTACTGTCACTTAGCACAGAAAAAGTGTATTTTCGCCCGGGAAAAAGCATATATTTTAGATGGGATATCCGGGAATAATCCGGGAATTTTTTTTTTCTTGTCCCCGTATACACCCTGATGCTGCTCGGTATCTTGGACATCATCATCCAAGTGTCTGGACCGTTCTCCGGATAGTTACGTTGTTTGAGGAAACATGAAGTGTTCAGCCACATGTGAAACGTCAACCACGACCTGCAACAAATGACGATGCCCAAGTAGGTGTTTTAACTGCTGTCGCGGCTAATCTGCACATCAGTAGCAGACAAATTGCACGAGAATCGAGAATCTCAAAAACGACAGTGTTGAGGATGTTACATCAACATCGATTGCAACCGTACCATATTTCTATGCACCAGGAATTGCATGCCGACGATTTTGAATGTCGTGTACAGTTCTGCCACTGGCCACAAGAGAAATTATGAGACGATGACAGATTTTTTGCACACGTTCTATTTAGCGACGAAGTGCCATTCACCAACAGCGGTAATGTGAACCGGCATAATATGCACTACTGGGGCAACAGAAAATCCAAGATGGTTGCGACAAGTGGAACATCAGCGACCTTGGCGGGTTAGTGTATGGTGCGGCATTATGGGAGGAAGGATAATTAGCCCCCATTTTATCGATAGCAATTTACATGGTGCAATGTATGCTGATTTCCTACATAATGTTCTACCGATGTTACTACAAGATGTTTCACTGCATGACAGAATGGCGATGTACTGCCAACATGATGGATGTCCGGCACATAGCTCGCGTGCGGTTGAAGCGGCACTGAATAGCATATTTCATAACAGGTGGATTGGTCGTCGAAGCACCATACGATGGCCCGCAACTTCACCGGATCTGATGTCCCCGGGTTTCTTTCTGTGGGGAAAGTTGAAGGACATTTGCTGTCGTGATCCACCGACAACGCCTGACAACATGCGTCAGCGCATTGTCAATGCATGTGCCAAAATTACGGAAGGCGAACTACTCGCTGTTGAGAGGAATGTTGTTACACGTATTGCCAAATGCATTGAAGATGACGGACATCATTTTGAGGATCTATTGCATTAATGTGGTATTTACAGGTAATCACGCTGTAACAACATGCGTTCTCAGAAATGATAAGTTCACAAAGGTACATGTATCACATTGGAGCGACCGAAATAAAATGCTCAAACGTACCTACGTTCTGTATTTTAATTTAAAAATCCTACCTGTTACGAACTGTTCATCTAAAATGGTGAGCCATATGTTTGTGACTATTACAGCACCATCTATCACAAAGCGAAAAAAGTGATCCAACTAAAACATTCATATTTCTTTACGTACCACACGAATATGTAATAAAAATGGGGGTTCCTATTTTTAAAAAACGCAGTTGATATCCGTTTGACCAATGGCAGCGCCATCTAGCGAGCCAACCATAGCGCCATCTGGTTTCCCCCTTCAAGCTAGACGAGTTTCGTTCCTTTCTTTTGTAGTTTTGTCCTTTGACGCTTATTTCATGAGATATTTGGCCCGATCACAATCAATGGACCACACTGTGTGTTCATATTTTTATTTAAAATAAAAGTCAAATCATCAAATCGTTTTATTTGAATTTTAATAAAAGCATGTATTTAGAGAGAAACATGTAACATATGATAATATTGATGACAAATAGTAGAAATTAATTAAGAAATATTTTTTGTCTCGTCGCAAACTGGTAACCATACAATTTTGTACCTTTTTAGATGTCTTACCGTGAAAATAAAACAAAGTACCCAACTATGCTAAAAACACAGATAACTATTTTTCTTATTTCGGTTCGCCAAACTCTTATGACCTCTAAAAATTTATTTGTTTAGTAATTTCATGCTAAACTACCGAACTTTTAAAATGATTTTGTGTAGTAGTCAAATGTAAAAAAAAATAATAATAATAATTAATTTTAATCTAGAGAATTTATTTCACCACTTGCTACAGTTATTGATAATGTTAGCAATATTCTTAAGCAATAGTATGATTTGGAGCAAAATTTACTTTTGTAATTAAGCACAGTATATTGCTTACACTTTTCTTTTGTCCAAAAAAGTAGATACTTTTGAAATTCCCTTCGATTATTCTTCTACCCCACTGATGTAAACAGAATCACTATTAGTTAAAACACATTCTAAATTCTTACAGTGTTTTAGTGGCATTTCTTTGGACTTGCTATTTAAATTATATGTATGTATATATGAGAACTTAAAATAGTTACTTGATTACTAAGTTGTACAAATCTACCAGCTATTGCATTTGTGCTTCATCGAATGTAAAAAAAGAATGTATTTTATATTGTTCTTTAGGATGTTCAACAAGTTTACCTAATGATTCATATGAGAATTTCCATTTTAGTCTTACGATGTGGTGTCATGTTATTGTTGATTCAATAACTTTTTGTCAATAACAGTTTCTTTGAAGGGCGAATCTGATTGGAGATTTATGACCAATAACTAATGAACACAAAAATGTAAATTGTTGAAAACAGTTGAATAATCCTAAGGTCTTATCTCATATTAAATTATCCATTTATTGGTTTAGTGAATTATTAGAAAGGTGTCATAGACAATTTTGAGTTGGAATCTCAAAGGCTTTCAGGCCTCTATCCTGCTGTCCCATCTAGTGTTACACAAACGTTTCAATGTTAATCCTTGGACATGTATCCAAAGTATTGCTCATCCAAAAGTATATGCCATTATCAGCTTCCAAGGAAGCTTTTGCCATGTCACTGACAACAACTTTGAGAAACTGACTACTACATGGAATGTAGGATGCTAGCGAATGGTATTGTTTAATTTTAGATTGCACTTTTGCTTTATCACTCCTCATATGGACTGTTGTCATATCTTTCCCTCTGATATCCTGCCAGTTCAAACCCATGTCATTAAGTTCTCCAGCTATTATATCACACATTCTTTTTCTTGGGATCTTTCGAATGGGAAGATGCTTAGAAAGCTTTCATTACTTTTAATTTCAACATCATAGACATTTTTATTGATTGAAACATATCTGATTGCAACTCATCTGCTCTATATTACTAACATCAGGAGTATAGTCTAAAATTACGGAAAAATATTTGGATTTTTTAAAATTTCATCAGTAATATGAGAGTCTGCACTTTCATGCAACGGATCTGTTATCTCCTTTTTTATTTTTCCTGAGATTGAGAGTTTTATTCTCTTCTTTCTTTAGTCTCCCCCCCCCCCCCCCCCCATGAACCATGGACCTTGCTATTGGTGGGGAGGCATGTGCACCTCAGCGATACAGATAGCCGTACTGTAGGTGCAACCATAATGGAGGGGTATCTGTTGAGAGGACAGACAAACGTGTGATTCCTGAAAAGGAGCAGCAGCCTTTTTAGTTGTTGCAGGGGCAACAGTCTGGCTGATTGACTGATCTGGCCTTGTAACACAACCAAAACGGTCTTGCTGTGCTGGTACTGTGAACGACTGAAAGCAGGGGAAACTACAGCTGTAATTTTTCCCGAGACCATGCAGCATTACTGTATGGTTAAATGATGGTGGCGTCCTCTTGTGTAAAATATTCCGGAGGTAAAATAGTCCCCCATTCGGATCTCCAGGTGGGGCTAGTCAGGAGGACTTGTTTTCAGGAGAAAGGAAACTGGCGTTCTATGGGTCAGAGTGTGGATTGTCAGATACCTTAATTGGGGAAGTAGGTTAGAAAATTTAAAAAGGGAAATGGATAGGTTAAAGTTAGATATAGTGGGAATTAGTGAAGTTCGGTAGCAAGAGGAACAAGACTTCTGGTCAGGTGAATACAGGGTTATAAATACAAAATCAAATACGGGTAATACAGGAGTAGGTTTAATAATGAATAAAAAAAATAGGAGTGCGGGTAAGCTACTACAAACAGCACAGTGAACGCATTATTGTGGCCAAGATAGACACGAAGCCCACACCTACCACAATACTACAAGTTTATATGCCAAATAGCTCAGCAGATGACGAAGAGATTGATGAAATGTATGATTAGATAAAAGAAATTATTCAGATATTAAAGGTAGACGAAAATTTAATAAACATGGGTGACTGCCATTCGATAGTAGGAAAAGGAAGAGAAGGAAACGTAGTAGGTGAATATGTAACGGAGGTAAGGAATGAAAGAGGAAGCCGCCTGGTAGAATTTTGCACAGAACATACCTTTATCATAGCTAACACTTGGTTCAAGAATCATGAAAGAAGTTTGTATACATGGAAGAAGCCTGGAGATACTGGAAGGTTTCAGATAGATTATATAATGCTAAGACAGAAATTTAGGAACCAGGTTTTATATTGTAAGACATTTCCAGGGGCAGATGTGGACTCTGACCACAATCTATTGGTTATGAACTGTAGATTAAAACTGAAGAAGCTGCAAAAAGGTGGGAATTTAAGGAGATGGGACCTGGATAAACTGAAAGAACCAGAGATTGTACAGAGTTTCAGGGAGAGCATAAGAGAACAATTGACAGGAATGGGGGAAAGAAATACTGTAGAAGAAGAATGGGTAGCTTTGAGGGACGAAATAGTGAAGGCAGCAGAGGATCAAATAGGTAAAAAGACGAGGGCTAGTAGAAACCCTTGGGTAACAGAAGAAATATTGAATTTAGTTGATGAAAGGAGAAAATATAAAAATGCAGTAAATGAAGCAGGCAAAAAGGAATACAAACGTCTCAAAAATGATATCGACAGGAAGTGCAAAATGGCTAAGCAGGGATGGCTAGAGGACAAATGTAAGGATGTAGAGGCTTATCTCACTAGGGGTAAGATAGATACTGCCTACAGGAAAATGAAAGGGACCTTTGGAGAAAGGAGAACCACTTGCATTAATATCAAGAGCTTTGATGGAAACCCAGTTCTAAGCAAAGAAGGGAAAGAAGAAAGGTGGAAGGAGTATATAGAGGGCCTATACAAGAACGATGTACTTGAGGACAATATTATGGAAATGGAAGAGGATGTAGATGAAGATGAAATAGGAGATATGATACTGCGTGATGAGTTTGACAGAGCACTGAAAGACCTAAGTTGAAACAGGGCCCTGGGAGTAGACAACATTCCATTAGAACTAGTGATAGCCTTGGGAGAGCCAGCCCTGACAAAACTCTACCATCTGGTGAACAAGATTTATGAGACAGGTGAAGTACCCTCAGACTTCAAGAAGAATATAATAATTCCAATCCCAAAGAAAGTACGTGTTGACAGATGTGAAAATTACCTAACTATCAGTTTAATAAGCCACGGCTGCGAAATACTAACGCGAATTCTTTACAGACAAATGGAAAAAACTGGTAGCTGCCGACCTCGGGGAAGATCACTTTGGATTCTGTAGAAATGTTGGAACACGTGAGGCGACACTGACCCTTCGACTTATCTTAGAAAATAGATTAAGGAAAGGCAAACCTACGTTTCTAGCATTTGTAGACATAGAGAAAACTTTTGACAATGTTGACTGGAATACTCTCTTTCAAATTCTGAAGGTGGCAGGAGTAAAATACAGGGAGCGAAAGGATATTTACAATTTGTGCAGAAACCAGATGGCAGTTCTAATGGTCGAGGGGCATGAAAGGGAAGCAGCGGTTGAGAAGGGAGTGAGACAGGGTTGTAGCCTATCCCCAGTGTTATTCAATCTGTATATTGAGCAAGCAGCAAAGGAAACAAAAGAAAAATTCGGAGTAGGAATTAAAATCCATGGAGAAGAAGTAATTCTGTCAGAGACAGCAAAGGACCTGAAAGAGCAGCTGAACGAAATGGACAGTGTCTTGAAAGGAGGATATAAGATGAACATCAGCAAAAGCAAAACGAGGATAATGGAATGTAGTTGAATCAAATTGGGTGATTAGATTAGGAAATAAGACGCTTAAAGTAAATGAGTTTTGCTATTTGGGGAGTAAAATAACTGATGATGGTCGAAGTAGAGAGGATATAAAATGTAGACTGGCAATGGCAAGGAAAGCGTTTCAAAAATGGTTCAAATGGCTCTGAGCACTATGGGACTTCACTTATGAGGTCATCAGTCCCCTAAAACTTAGAACTACTTAAACCTAACTAACCTAAGGACATCACACACATCCATGCCCGAGGCAGGATTCCAACCTGCGACCGTAGCGGTCGCGCGATTCCAGACTGTATCGCCTAGAACCGCTCGGTCACAACAGCCGGCTGAAAGCGTTTCTTAAGAAGAGAAATTTGTTAACGTCGAGTATAGATTTAAGTGTCAGGAAGTCGTTTCTGAAAGTATTTGAATGGAGTGTAGACATGTATGGAAGTGAAACGTGGACGATAAATAGTTTAGACAAGAAGAGAATAGAAGCTTTCGAAATGTGGTGCTACAGAAGAATGCTGAAGATGAGATGGTTAGATCACATAACTAATGAGGAGATATTGAATAGAATTGGGGAGAAGAGAAATTTGTGGCACAACTTGACTAGAAGAAGGGATCGGTTGGTAGGACATTCTGAGGCATCAAGGGATCACCAATTTAGTATTGGAGGGCAGCGTGGAGTTTAAAAATCGTAGAGGGAGACCAAGAGAAGAGTACACTAGCCAGTTTCAGAAGGATGTAGGTTGCAGTAGATACTGGGAGATGAAGAAGCTTGCACAGAATAGAGTAGCATGGAGAGCTGCATCAAACCAGTCTCTGAACTGAACACTGCTACTGCAACTTTCTTTAGTACACTACAAACAAGGCCTTCCATAGTGGGATCAAATTCAGATAGCAACTCAAATATTTTTGAGAAATTACCATTATTGTACTCTAACTACTTGTTGCTTGTTCCTTGAAAAGTCAGATCACTTTTGTCAAGCATTTTAGCAATTGCTACAATTTTTAGAAGTACCTCATTCCAACTATTTGTTTCGGCAATTCTTAGAGAGGCCACATCTACAGTTCTATAGCACTTCAATGTTTGATTATTTCTAGCTATGATTTTAGGAAATTTCATGCACTTTTGAAGTTTTACCTGGATGTTCACATTCTAAATTTTTACAGTGTTTTAGTGGCATTTCTTTGGACTTGTTATTTAAATTATATACATGTATATATGAGAACTTAAAATAGTTACTGGATTACTAAGTTGTACAAATCTAGCAGCCAGTGCATTTGTGCTTGATCAACTGTAAAAAAAGAATGTATTTTATATTGTTCTTTAGGATCTTCAACAAGTTTATCTCATGATTCATATGAGAAGTTCCTTTTTAGTTTTACAATGTGGTGTCATGTTATTGTTCATTTAATTTCCACCATTTAAAAACCACCTCTGAAAGAGAACTATAAAACCAAAAATTTTGCAAAAGAAACAGTAAACACAGTTTTGTGAAAGAGCTTACACCTGCTACTCTTATAAAACTTTCTCTCCATTGCTTAACATTCATGGATAGTAGTTCGTGTTAAATTGTTGATCAGTGCCATTGGAAGGTGGACTTTGTCTTACTAAAAAAATTATTTCGACGTCACCTAAAATCCCTAAGCACAATGATTGATATGTACTCAGAGCTTGAAGAACTCTTTCTGAAGGTGTCATGTTTGTGTCAATTTTCTCAGTGCTTCCATCTGGTGATAATTGTGTCATCAGTTCCAATTGATTTAGAGACTTCATACATTTGTCATCATCATTCTTTGAAGACTCGGTATTTTCTTTTGTGGCTGTAATTGGTGTTGCCTTCTCAGAGTTGCCATTTATTTTGGTTTAACTTTGGATACAATTTTTTAAATGTACTATCTTTTTTTGCTTTCCAGCTTCCTTTTCCAGTCTTCTTTTTTGTACTGGTAACCAGACACTTTTCTTTGACCGCTAGATATTCTGGAAAAGGTACACACATAACTCAAATTAAACAATGTAAACTATAAAAAATAAATAGTTGTTCTCGTTTTGAATTGGCTAAAAACGTAATTAATATAAATTGAAAATTATATTCCCTCAATCGATGCGAAAATATTTAGGGCGTACAAAAATATTTTTCATACCCTGTGAATGTAAAGAAAGTCTTGTGTTATTGTATAAGTATTTTATAACAACAAATATTTCAGAAAATCATAAATAATTTTTAAAACGAATTTTATTATTACTGATTTTGATTTCATCCAGTTCAGTTATGTAAACATTCTATTATAAAACGCTTTTTATCGAAGTGATAAACTTAAGAAGTATTTTATACTTCAAAAAATTGTTTTCATAAAATAAAAATATGAATGATTATCCCTATAGAATACATCCAGATTTGATACAATATTTTATTGATTCAATAAACAGCCCTTTTGGATAAATTAAATATTTGTTTTATTTAAAAATGTTTTTACAGATTCGGTTTGATAAACTAATTTCAGTAAAACTAAACGTCAGCTTCCATGATATTTTCTCTGTTTACAAGGGGCGTCAGTTCGAATAAAGCACTCGATCTTTGGATTGCTGTGTACCATCGTCATTCAGAGTTAAAAATCACTGATTGCTGGGCTGGCACAGTGTTGTACTAATTTAGACCCATTTGCAGCGCCTGCAACCTTCCGAAGAGGGCGGGAGTAACGAATGTGCAGAATGCAAGTTGGGGAGCTCCTAGCAGCTCTGTCCCACTGCGAGGTCTAGTAACATCCGATGTTGCGAGGGCTGGCACCACATTTGAAATTACCACTCCCGCCTCCTTACAAGTGTCAAGCTGCAGTCTTTGCTTTCACTGAGTGTCCAAAGACTGCTCCATGTCCTACTAAGTGTGTATCCCTGGCCTCTGTTAAAACTGTGGCTATTTATTCTAATTTCGGTCGCATCTTTTATAACAGAATCCTAATATGGTGATGTTTGAGCCAAAGCTCTCGTCTTTTCATATTGTATTTAATGCACATTGTCTATGCAATGTTCAGCCACAGCCGACTTCTCAAGTTCCCTTTTGTTTAATATGTCGTGAGTTCCCTGCACAACACTCAGCAACAGATTGAATAATTTGATCTGTGTAAATGCTATCACATTCAATGCAGACACCATACACACCTCGAAGACGTATGTTGTCATTAATGGGGTGTAACATATCTCTTGGGCCAGAATACTGGTCTTACTCCACGTATTTTCAGCATGCGTCTCAACTTGCTTGTGGTTGCTCTAAGGTATGAAATGAATGCAGCTGGCTTAGCCTCTTCCACTGATCCACGAGGGGTCTTTCGTCGGTGGCACCTGAAAGCTTTTGCAATTTCTCTCTTGCTGTAGACGTTTTTTCTGAACATGTGCTTCAAATGTTGGAGTTTGGGCTCTAGATGGCTGTCGTCAGAAATTATCTTTGCCCTGTCTACTAACGTGTTTGGAAGAATATGCAAATCTGGCTGCATTAATTCCATACTGTGGAGCAACTACTAACAAGATAGGACCCATGCTCAAGAGACATGGAATGAGACCAGTGTTGTAGCCCGTTTCCAGGGTAAAAGATATGTTACGCTCCATTAAAGACTACATAGTGGTTTGGTTCCTGGCATGTGTTGTGTACTCTAGGAATGTGTTAGCATTTATATAGGTCAAACAATGCGCACTGTTGCTGAGCGTTGTGCAGAGCACACATGACATTTTAAACAAAGAGTCTTAGGAAGTTGGGCGTGGCTGAACATGGTGTAGAAAATGGGCATAAAATAGAATTTGAAAAGACGAGAGTCTTGGCTCAGATACCATCACATTGGGATACTATTATAAACGAAATGGCCGAGATTAGAATAAACAGCAACAGCTTAACAGAGATCAGAGGTATACACTTAGCAGCGCATGAGGAGCAGTCTTTCGACATTGAGTGAAAGCAAAGGCGGAGGCATGACACTTGAAGATACGCTGGTAGATAGTTTCAAACATGGCCTATCTGCTCACACCATGTGACGTCACGTGGTCCTGTGGCTGGACAGAGCTGCTTGGAGCTGACCAATTTGCCTTCCTGCCTGTGTCACTCAGGTCCGCTTTGGAATATTGGAGACACTGCCGTTGCATCTTCAATGAAGAGCCAAAGACACTGGTACACCTGCCTAACATCGTGTAGGCCCCCCACGAGTGCACAGAAGTGCAGCAACTTGACATGACATGGTCTCAAGTAATGTTGGAAGTAATGCTGGACGACACTGAGATCATGAATCCTGCAAAGCTTGGGAGAGGACAAGTTATTCTCTCGCCTATTTTTCGTATACAGAAAATTATTAAAGATTTTGTTATGACCTGATGCACCTTGAGTGACACTCTAGAAAGTTAATCGCCTGAGCAGACACTGATGGAGCCTGGTATTGCACTAAAAGCATGAGGTATTTTTATGGTTCTTAGCTCATAGAGACAGTATGTTGGGATTTGGAAGCAATTGGCAGCGAGCCCATCCCTCAGTAAATCTTGCTGGACAGGCCCACAGCTGTACAGGGCAGACAGAGCTACCCGCTGTTGAGACAGGTCTCCAGCAGAACAATGCCACTGTACCTGCATTGGCGCCAGCCGAAGGCTGGGCTGGGGGCGAGAGACTGAAGGGACATGTCAACACAGTGGAATCATAAACTGGGCATTATGTGCAGAGCCACATGTACTAAAATTGACAAGTTTTCGTGTTTGCCGATACTGCAAATAGGCCTATGACCCACTTCCATCGGTCGCCCCGGTTGTATAAGAACCTCTGGCATCTGAGAAACGTTTAGAGATAGAATCTTTATTACACCTCATAGCTAGGACTAACTAGCTCCAAGGCACAGACGATTTAGATACAGATCTTTAAGGTCGTATCTGTTTGCATGTTGCCCCGGGAAGCGACGCAACTTCAGAGAGAAACATCGTCCCCCTCTGTGAAAACTTAAAAAAAGCCAGTCATTGGCGGTTTCTTCTTTTTTCAGAGTCGCAGGTTTCTTAACCTCTTTTTCCTGATTTGACAGGAGTTTTTGCTGTCATGTGGGAGGGGAGATTTAGCACCTCTAGAGCCCAGTGATTGGCTCAAGATGGCGTGAAGATGGTGTCGTTCGTGCACTTTGCGGGAAAACGGATTTTTTTTTTTTTGAAGAGATGTGAAGCAAGAGTGCTGGACTTTGGTCTGGTAAGGAGCGTCTTCTGGTCGATGTTCTGACATGTGTGGTTGGTGCATGGGAATGTCCTGAGACTGACTTCACTTTCAAGTAGTTTAAACAGGGGAGTCTGTGGTGAAGTTCTTACTGTACTGACAGTGTGACTTCAAACGTCTCAGACTACTCGTTTTCTGAGAGCACTCCTATTAGTTTTTAGTTTACCAGTCTTGACGTTTGGAATCCTTGTGTGTTCTGTCGTATAAGTGAGTCAAATTGGTCCTTGTTATGACCAGCGAACAGGTGTGTCACACATTGAAATATACCATGATTTCAGGGCTCTGATGGAGAGTAAATTCCGATCCGTCTGCCTGATCGCTAGACCGTTAGTTTTTTGCATTTCTTTGGTGGCCGCGATCGATTCACAGGTGCCACCTCACGTCTCGCCTCCGCCGCACACATCTCGCCAGCTGCAAGTAACATCGCCGCACAAAGCAAACAGGGTAACATACTGCCTCTCCAGCCCTTGTCAGGGTGTACAGATCTCAATCGCCACTTGCTCTCAGCTGCACCTTTATAAACTTCTGCTTCTGTAGATTTTTAAACAATCAAGGTCTGCTCAGCATCAGATCAATTCAGATTGCATTATCCATATTTTTTGGGCCAGAGTACTTGATTCACTTCTGGCACCCATGATCCTTGTCCATTGTGGTCTTAAACCACCTGTTAGTTGTTTACGGTATTCAGTCATAACTTGTTAAGCATAATTTATTTCTGTCTTTGTTTTGGAAAAATAAATGTTGTTAGTAAACTAAATTTTGCATACATTTTCAATCATTTTATATAGTCTGTCCCACAAGTTAACTTTCAAGCTGTCCAAAAATCCGTTAAGACCACGAGGGGGTGGAGATCTCTTCTGGTCAGCATGTTGCAAGGCATGTCAGATATACTCAATAATCTTCATGTCTGGGAGTTTGGTGGCCAGAGAAGTGTTTAAACTCAGAAGAGTGTTCCTGGAGCCGCTCTGTAGCAATTATGGACATGTGATGTGTCGCGTTGTCCTGCTGGAATTTCCCAAGTCCGTCGGAATGCACAATGGACATGAATATGGGTGATCAGACAGGATGCTTACATATGTGTCACCTGACAGAGTCGTATCTAGACATATCAGTGGTCTCACTTCACTGCACCTGTACACACCCTACACCATGACAGAGACAAAGCTTCTACCAGCTTGATCAGTCCTCTGCTGACATGCAGGGTCCATGGATTCATGAGGTTGTCCCCATACTCGTACACGTCCATCTGCTTGATACAATTTGAAACGAGACACATCCGACCAGGCAACATGTTTCCAGTCATCAACAGTCCAATGTCGATGTTGACGGACCCAGGCGAGGTGTAAAGCTTTGTGTCGTGCAATCTTCAAGGGTACACGAGAGGGTCTTTGGCTCCGAAAGCCCATATCGATGATGTTTCGTTGAATGTTTTGCACACCGACACTTGTTGATGGCCCAGCATTGAAATCTACAGCAGTTTGCGGAGGGGTTGCACTTCTGTCATGTCGAACGTATTTCTTCAGTGGTCGTTGGTCCCATTCCTGCAGGATGTTTTTCCGGCCGAAGCGATGTCGAAGATTCAATGTTTTATCGGATTCCTGATAGTCACGCTACGCTCGTGAAATGGTCGTACGGGAAAGTCCCGACTTCATCGCTACCTCGGATATGCTTTATCCTATCGCTCGTGCGCCGACTATAACACCACGTTCAGACTCTCTTAAATCTTGGTAACCTGCAATTGTAGTGGCAGTAGGTAATCTAACAACTGCGCTAGAACTTATTATATTACATAGGTGTTGCCGACCGCAGTGTCGCATTCTACCTGTCTACATATTTCTGTATTTGAAACTATACCAGTTTCTTTATCGCTTCAGTGTATATAAGCACCGTTCCAACCCCGGCAATCAGTGATTTTAGCTCCTGATGACGATGGCGGACACAGCTATCGAAAGCTGGAGCGTCTTATTTGAAGTGACGCAGTTTGTAAAACGAGAAGAAAGCGTGCCACCGTGAAACAATCCGAGGACACACGAACAGCAGCTTAATTGTAGGAGGACAAATGTGACTAAGACTTGTGTTCTGAGGATCCCATTCTGCGCATGCTGCAGTGCTGCCGCTCGCTTTACCGCGAGCCACATAACGACATGTCTTACTACCGCAACAGTGATGTGTCGGAGAGAGTGGAGGAATCTTCACCAACACAGAGAGCGGCGAAGATCAAACAGATGCTCTCGATCGTGCAGCAACAGGCCGCGCAGGGAGAGACAACAGAATAATGAAAGTTTAGATAACCGAAGCTACCGAAATCACTCCCATAACTACCATTTATTATTTATGTTTGCATGCAATAATATTTTTCTATTACTGGGTATTTAATGCATTAATAATTTTGTAACTGTTACAGCCGTAATGGTGCCCCTAATTTTTAGCACCCCGCGCAAATGTTTCGGTTTCCCGCCCACAGAGCCCACCCCAATGCTTTTCGTCCCTTTGGTTTTTATGGAATGAATGACATATTCAAAACATTGCTATCGGCACTTGTTTCACACTCTCATCGCAGCTGCTTCTCTTTTCTGTGCGGTCCTAAGGCATCGACTGCACACCGACCACCGCAGCGCCGCGAAATGGCATGAGAAGAAGGCGCTGACCCACGCGGCAATGGAAAGAGCGGGCAGCGCCTCACCTCCAGGAAGACCGAGTTGAGCGCCCATCGCCGGTCAGGCCCAGTTCGGTCGCAGACATCGAGAGCATCAGTACTGAGTAAAAGGAATCCGATACTTAGCCCGCGTTCTGTGAGTAGTAATAGTGTGTAAAAGTAATTGTACGTAGGAGGCACAGGAAGCACATCAAACAATCTCACGTGTTCTTCCTTTTTAAAAATAAGGTGTTCTACTAATCTGCAAGTGTTCTGTACAGATCATTTTGGATTCCTGCCACCGGCCATAGCAACTTCACTCTCCTTCGTTGTTTGTGTCGGTGCTTACTTCCGCAGTGGCCGACACAACATTTTCCTGTTATCACAAGTTGCACTGCAGTCATTCACTTGTTTAATTTTCTTCTTGGCCTTTGAGTCCTATTTTTCGGTCATTGCGAAAGATCTTGCACAATTTTCTTTTTTGAAATGAAGCTATATGTTATTCGTAGCTTATGAAATATTTTTGTGGACGCTCGCATTTTGTAATCAGTGTTGTGTTGACTTTTCATTTGTGTTATAATGTTATAGAGTTGGTGCCAATCAAAGCGTTCATAAAGTAAACTGTTTTCAAGTATATAAAATTAAAATGTATGTCATTTGCTCATAATGTTAATAGCCCCTGATGATGCTAAACAAGCTAATCACTTCTACTGAATGAGTGTTTTAGTTTGCAACTCGCATTAGGAAAAAGAAATAGCTACATCAGCTATTGAGGAGGACAGTAGTCCAAATAATTTCATCTGCTTTTTATTTATATTGTTACAGTTGCAGTCAGTGCATCTGGATGTTATTCGCAACTACGCTTTAAACCCAAAGTACAGCCGGCCGAAGTGGCCAAGCGGTTCTAGGCGCTGCAGTCTGGAACCGCGCGACCGTTACGGTCGCAGGTTCGAATCCTGCCTCGGGCATGGATGTGTGTGATGTCCTTAGGTTAGTTAGGTTTAAGTAGTTCTAAGTTCCAGCGGACCGATGACCTCAGAAGTTAAGTCCCATAGTGCTCAGAGTCATTTGAACCATTTGAACCCAAAGCACAATTGTAGAAATGCAAACAAACCTCATTGGCCTATACTAGGTATTTCTGCCCACAGTCCATGCGGTGGCAGCCGGTACTGGCACATCTTTGAAGCATTAGCTTCCGCAGTACTAGCCGGCTCAAGAAACACGACGGTTGAGCAAACCTATTCTGCTTGTTGCTATCTAATGGAGAATTGGTAACACTGTAGAGTACGTTTAGCGATTATGTGGCCGTTCATTTACTCCCTGGAGTCGTTGAGAATTACCCTGGTAAATTCACTCGATATTTTGTTGTCATTTACATTAATTATTCTGAATGATTCTCACTTAAGGGATGACAAACAGGTAGCAAATTTATGCTTCTGAGTCCAGGAAGCTCGTTCATAAAAAAACTTCGCCACATGCGTTGCGAATTCTCCGTCGTAGCTATCATTGGTACCACTAGGAAGGACTGTCTGCTACGTTGTATGCGAGTTTAGCGGTCAATTAGAAGACTGTTAGTTTCCGTTTATAATCTCTCTAGAGACAAGATTTTTACCTCTTCTGTGGATGAGCCGCTAGCAGGCAGATCGACAATTAGTAAAAAAAATCTTAAGAAAACTTCTCCCTCACAAATTTTGTCGCTACCTTGATACTGTACGGTGTAGATCTAAAGGTGAAAAACTTAGAGAATTGCACAGTTGTTAATGGTTGCTTTTACTGCTTTTCTAATTTGTATTGATCTAAATGTGGCACTGAACGATTTGTTGATTGGATTTCGTTACGTACATACCCCTACTCCTATATCTGCATCCTTTTGTTTTAGTCCTTCCGGCCGGCCGCGGTGGTCTAGCGGTTCTAGGCGCTCAGTCCGGAACCGCGCGACTGCTACGGTCGCAGGTTCGAATCCTGCCTCGGGCATGGATGTGTGTGATGTCCTTAGGTTAGTTAGGTTTAAGTAGTTCTAAGTTCTAGGGGACTGATGACCACAGATGTTAAGTCCCATAGTGCTCAGAGCCATTTGAACCATTTAGTCCTTCCTGTACTGCTACAGACTCAATGTAGTCACTGACCGTTCTGTAGCCGAAAGTGCATATTACCCTCCTAATTCGTGACATATTGCAATACTTTTTTTTAAAAAAAAAAAGGACTTATATCGTGATGGTATTACGGTAAGTTTATTTGTGTTAGTAGTGTTAGTACAGTGCATACTAAAGATGCTTTTTCGTTAGTTTATGAACACAACAGATAAACATAAGAGATAAATTAGTCAGCAGCACTACCGTCTCCCACATTAATAACAACAGTCTGACAATGCTCGAACAGTTCTTCGACTTCACGCCTGTAGAAAATATGTACGTAGCATTTCGTCTCCTTGCACATTACACTGTATCAGCTGTGCAGTTCAGCAAAGCTTTAAGGCAAGGGGTCTCACGAATTCTGTACCGACTGTACATACATACTTATCAAGGATGAATGTTGGTAAATGGACATTAGCGTGCTTGCATGTGTCCCCATTTTTTAATAACCAGTTTAGCCTTTACTTAATAATTATCCAGACTGCTATGGAGCAGCTGAATACACTGTGCACAGAAATTTTCTGTGGATAGTTTTTCACAATTATGAGTACAATTATCAACAGCACAAAATATGTGTGTGCAAAGTTAACTAATGGAGGGGAAAAGAAGTAAAACAAAGAACAACGGAATAGTAGACGAATGTGCCTTGGAAACTTATAAATCTCATTCACTTATATTATCTCTCCCCTTCTGGTGAATGATCCTGATAGAAATAATTATCTTCCTTGGGAAATTAATTCTCCTTCTCGCTCCCTTCTTTAGTTATCATACATACCAAGCTTTACTCATTACGTCATTATACTGGTTACTAGAAATAAATAACAACAGCTATTCGATGATAGTCTTTTTGTGTGTAATAATCCACACAGTATTACTGTCTATTGCAACATCACTGTTTCGTAACAAATGACACACTTTCAATATGTTGAAGTTGCTCAAACTTTACGAAGTTGGGGAACGCAGTCTCGAGAGACACAATAGATTGAAATGATTTTAATTTTGTAGGTTCTCGATTCTCAGTGTCTTTCATTACTTTAAAGGAATGATAATTGAATCGACCCCCTAGCTGCAAAGAGGCGTTGAAATACATAATTGGGGACATGCTGAAAATGTGTCCCCAACCGTGACTCGAACCCGGGATCTCCTGCTTACATAGCAGACAGCAGAATCTATATCTATCCTTTTTTATTTTATACGATATAGTTCGTTACGTTTGGTCTGGGCGGACGTCACAAGACATCCGTTCAAGTTGATACAAATATTTATAAAATACATTTTTCTACCTTTATAACTGTAGAACATAAATCAACATAGTTAAAACACTGTCATTCTTTTTTTCATCAATGCCACTTTAATGTTTTCTTATATGCCTTAGATTCACTGCCTATTACGTTAAAATTGGTAGGAGCAACAATACATTTAGGTATTCAATCTGTAAATTCTGCTTGTATGGTTTTAATGACTATGGAAGAAAGAGTAGCAGACTTCAGTGCTCCATGAGTAAACGAATTTGTACATTGATCTAACTACTCCACATGTACATTATGCACAGGCATATAGCTCACGAAATCATTGAATAGTACCTTGACGTACAGTTGCCACTGGCTCAATTTGGCAGTCACAATCCATAATGTACTACATAGATTATGCAGTTTCACTACACTTGCTTGACGTAAATAAATGCACTGCAACGATGGTAGCACTATTGGAAATGAGCGTTTGGTGTCATTGGCCGGGAGGCCTACATGACATACATACAAAGGAACATACTGTAAATTACAGGCGTTACTCATCATTATTCGCTAATGTCATCATTACTGGAATCCTCGGAAGAGTCTACATCAGAAATAGATTCATTTCCTCCTTCCCCGCCATACTCAGTGTCGTTCCAGAGCACATTATCTTCACTGCCATCTAGAATATTTGAAATACCGGATTTCTTGATTTTACGATCATGTGTTTCTAGGCAGCCGAAACCCTGTGCACAACAATGTAGGGTGCAGCACTTTTAATTTTTCATGTCGGAGTCAGTTCACTATTTGGTTCGCAAATCCATTTTTCGCACTGTTCCTGAACGTAACCTTGGAAAGGTCCAGCGGTTGTAATGCAGAAGTCATTCCTCCAGGAATAATGGCACTGGGTAGGCTGTGGATCTTCTTTTTTACGTCGTCAGTGAGATGACCACCAAATGCGTGAAGACAAATCATTGATGGTTGCTTGTAAAACCCACCAGGACGGAGTTCCCACACGTTTCGGAGCCAGCCAAAGCATCAAAGTTTCAATTACCCATCCCTTCTCTTGATTCCGAAGAGTGACGTCATCAGGGAATTTTGGAGTCTTGGGGCTTGCGAAGTACTGTACTGGGCAAACAATAATGAAACGAGGTTGAGAAGTACAGCAATGCGTTATAATGTACTGAACAGTACCTAAATTTCAACGAGCGAATAAAAAAAAGACAAGTTCTATTTGAACCGACGCCTAAAGAAAATTTTCTCTCGTGGCAGTAATGCATATTGTTCTGACGCCTGCAAACAGAATTCAGAACTGGAAATATACAGGGTGTCCCAGCTATCTTGTCCACCCAAAATATCTCTGGAACAATAACAGCTATTGGAAAACGACTTTCACCGGTATCAATGTAGGGCTGGGTCCATGAATGTACATATTTGGAAACATTCTAAAACGAAAGCATATGTGTTTTTTAACACAAACTTATGTTTTTTTAAATGGACCTCCTATATTTTTTCTTCAGCAATCCATAGCATGACAAAGCACATACACAATGGCGTTGATTGCATCGCAATATTCCCATTACACCCCGAGATATTGAGACGCGAAGTTGACGCTTGAATCACCCGACATGCGCTGCTAGCGCACGTCCTGAGGCTCAGGCGTGAACCCCATGCTGCCCGTAATCGCGATGTGATTGACGTGCGTAATCACACTTCCATACTTATCGAGAGGTCCGAAACGAATAATACGGTCTGTTGCCATCCTGCATTAACGTCGTACATTCCAGCAGGTATTTATCCCATAGGCTAGGCGTGATGAGGTTCTGTAACATATCTGTGTACCGCAACGTTAGTCACAAAGTTAACTTCGCTTATCGTTAATCCGTTACTAAAAAGGTAATGCCGTTCAACGTTAAAACTTTGCTTTACTGTAGATCTAGCGCAAGTGACAGTTAATCATTCACTCGTAATAGTAAAATTCATGTTGATGGTTTTAGTGAAACGAGCAAGGGGACTAAAACTTTTACCGTTGTTTAGATAAAAATGTTTTGATTTGGGAAGTTCAGGTAGGACATAGAAGATGAATGTAAACATGTTTAACCAATTAGTTTTATTATCACATAATTATCAATGTTATGTCTATCTAATGCGTTAAATGACAAATTGTTGCAAACAAATGTTTCTTAACATCACTGGGTAAAATGGCCCTTTGTAGAGACTTCCACTGTGATACCAGCACTACATACTAAACATAGCGCTCACATCTCACGCTCAAAGTGATGCCCATTGGCTTGCAGACATAGGGTCACTCTGCGGATGAAGGATGCCCTACTTCGTGCTATTGTTTCCTCTTTGATGGCTGTATAAGCATCAATAATACGTTGCTTCATGTCCTCTGGTGTTGTTGGTTCATGTTGGTAAACAGCATCCTTCACTGTTCCCGAAAGAAAATAATCCAGCGGTGTAAGGTCCGGAGATAGGGCAGGCCACCTAACTGGGCCACCTCGTCCAATCCACCTACCAGGGAACTTACGGTTCAGAAGTCGTCGTGCTCGTAAGGCGTTATGTGCAGGGCATCCGTCATGCTGATACCACATGACCATTCTCCGGTTCAGAGGTACGGTGTCCAAGAGAACAGGAAGATTGTGTCGTATAAATCTGGAGTATTGTCAGCCATTTTGGATGTTATTTATAAAGAAAGGTCCGATAATGGTATTTCCAATAATCCCACACCAAACATTAACTTTCCACGGACGTTGATGCTCTACCTGACGGAGCCATTTTGGATTGTCTGCGAACCAATAATGCATATTCCTCATATTGACAATTCCTTTGTTGGAGAATGATGCCTCGTCGGTAAAGAGAACATCTGCAAAAAAGTTTGGATTAGTCAGAAGTTTTTGCTGAGCCCACCGACAAAATGTTACCCTATTGCGGAAGTCATTTCCATGAAGATCCTGGTGTAAATGAACATGGTAAGGATGAAATTTATGACGTTTAAGAATACGCTGTGTACTTGATTTCGACACACCAACTTCACGTTCAATTTGACGTGTGCTGATTTGAGGATTCACAGCTGTGGTAGCGAGCACAGCAACTTCAGCACGTTCATCTGTGCGTGTTCTAGGACGATGTCGAGGTCTTGGATTTAAGCTTCCCGTTTCACGTAGACGAGATGTGAGACGACCAAACATCCGGCGCGAAGGCGATGACTTGTCAGGGAATCGTCTTCTGTACAGTCGTTCTGCCTGAACAGCATTTCGTCCACCTACAACAGGGTACAGTACAGGTATGTAGAGTAGGGTAGAAAACAGACATATTAACTTAATAATCATAATGTTCGCTAACAGTACTATCAACAAACAAGCAATCTCATAACGTATTTCCCGTCAACGTACATTCTCCATAGATCAGCAGCATTTCTACCATATCTTCTTGTGTGTACATTATACTGTACAATATAAGTTCCACAACACAACGTTTATTCACAATGTGTACTACCTCCGTGCCGTCACTAGATTACTCTGATGCACGACTACACTGGCAAGCGGTGTACTGCACGCCAAAGCAACAACAAATGGGATGCTCGGAGGGTGGTGGAGTACAGGAGTTTGCATGGGTCGCAAATCATAAACAAGGCGAAGTGGTAACTGTGGCAGTAGTGGGAACTACGCTGGACACTTGACTAGGTAGAGCCAGGCCCAGCGCGACAGGCACAATGGGTCATATATAACGCATTAGATAAACCTTATTTTGGATGTGCAGGATGAATAAGACAGCCTGACGGGTGTACACCGATCGGTACTGGTTCATATTGTGTACGTAGATACGTAAAACGTGCAAGAGGGAAACTATTATGTGCTTATGAGAGTTGATGGCAGCAGACCGTATTATTCGTTTCGGACCTCTTGATAAGTATGGAAGTGTGATTACACATGTCAATCACATCGCGATTACGGGCAGCATGGGGTTCACGCCTGAGCCTCAGGACGTGCGCTAGCAGCGCATATCGTGTGTTTCAAGCGTCAACTTCGCGTCTCAATATCTCGGGGTGTAATGGGAATATTGCGATGCAATCAACGCCATTGTGTATGTGCTTTGTCATGCTATGGATTGCTGAAGAAAAAATATAGGAGGTCCATTTAAAAAAACAAGTTTGTATTAAAAAACACATATGCTTTCGTTTTAGAGTGTTTCCAAATATGTACATTCATGGGCCCCAGCCCTACATTGATACCGGTGAAAGTCGTTTTCCAATAGCTGTTATTGTTCCAGAGATAATTTGGGTGGACAAGATAGCCGGGGCACTCTGTATACTAGTTCTTGTAACTCGATAACATCTTAAACGATTTACGTCTTCCTTTCTTTAATTCAAAGATGTTGATGATGAGGTCCCATACTCCGAGGAGCGTAGGGGACGATGCGGGAGACCCGCACCGCCGACTAGGCAAGGTCCTAGCGGAGGTGGTTTGCCATTGTCTTCCTCCACCGTACCTATATTTTCTTGTTAGAGTTTAATAAATATATTACTACTTCATATCACAAAGGGTAAGAAATACCTGTGAACGATTCAAGTTTGTACTCGAATCTAATGCGCCATCGAATCTTATGCGGATCCCAATTTTGAGTACTTCGCATGGTAAAAAAAAAAGTGCGGCCTAGATTCGCGTAAATACAGGAAGTTTTTTGACCAACTTCCAGGCCACTTTGCTGCTGTGGGTCACATCCATTCTTTACGGCGTTCCAGCGTATTTCATTTGTCTTGACTCACTAATCATTGCCCTTAGTGTTTCTCTGGATTGGACTACCTCTTCACTGGAAGGGTCGTGTTCGTAAAGTGTTTCCTATTAATTCAGGATGTTCTGTGATTCATCGAAGGGGCCTCGTGGTATGTATCTCATGGACGTCTTTTGAAGGGCATCTACGAACAGTTCTTCAGCATATTCAGTTCATTTTACATGTATATACGAGTAGTTAACCCCCTGTGGAATAGTATTTCTTTTGTTGTTCTCATAGTAGCATATATTGGGATTCTGATAGTCGGCTGTTGTGTTTTAGAAGAAATGTGTAAATGGTTTTTAAGTATCAGTCTTCCCCGTTTCCCCTTACAAAACAACTATCAGGGCTAGATTCTCTATTCCAGATCTTGCTCTTGAATGTGCGTGGTAGGACAGATGGACCTCAGCAGTTTGGTGCCTTAGAAATTCGCACATTTGTGCGTGGTAGATTGAGCTCATGGGAAAGAGATATATTATTTGCTTTCGTCCACTGCTCTAGTAAAATTCCGTTCTCATCTATACCTCTGTAACTCCATGAACTTCTGTGACAGTGAAAATCTCCTAAAGAGAACAGTGTTTTCTGGTTGTTGAAGTTTGGTAACAGTCAGACTCAGCTGCTACCTTGGGGGCTTGTGTACTTATGTTACAGTAAAGGTGACATATTGATTAGTAGTATGGGGCTATGGGCATAAGAGCTAAGTGAGTTGATCTACTCCCCCACCTATCACCCCAATGTCACCCGCTCTCCCTCGTCACCCTCCTCCACCTGTCAGCCCCAAGGTCATTCCCCCACCTATCTCCCCCTTCTCCACCTTATGTGTCAATGTTGGTCTGTTATACTGTTGCTTGGGCAGCCTGCATGGAGGGTGTTTATTCAGGATCCTTATTTTTATACTTTATTACCCATTTTATTATCTTTGTCACTTTAATTTATTACTCAATCATATTACCCTGAGGTCCTTATTGCTATAATGTATGACCCAATATGGCAGTCGAATATGATTGTCAGCTAGTTGCCTTAGGTGGAAAGGTGGCCTTTTATCCTATTGATTGGTTGCCAGATTAGGCTGTTTATTAAGGATCCTCATCACTGTAATATATGACCCAAATTGATTATCCTGTGATCCTTATCACTATAATACATTACCCAGTTAGGATAATTTATTACCCTGAGATCGTTATTACTATAATTTAGTACCCAGTACGATACCCAAGATGGCTGCCACTATTATGTCACTATCAGACATGGTGGTCCAAGATGGTTGAATTGAAGGTCAAAGGATTACCAAGATGGCAGATACATCAAGCATCATAAGTCCACCTTCAAGGATACACTCCCCCCCCCCCCACCTCACACACACACCCAACCAGTCCAAAATAGTTTTTCCAGTTTCCATAGCACTGCAGTAGCCTGCCCTCAGCATCCATCCATGGCATCTAGGCTTGGCACTTACACTCCACACATAACAGTGGTAGATTGACAACTATTATTATGAAGCATCACCATAGAACTGACATCTCCAGAGAAAAAACTGACTTGCACAATTAAATGTAAGTATTAACCCTTTCCTCTCTCTTATTGTTCATTATTATTATTATTCACTGCGTATGTGTTTTCATTTATTACTATTTCTCCATCAGTTCAAGAGCTTCCTGAAGCACTAGAGCAGGAATCAGCAAGCAGATTACCTGGTATATCGGACGGAGGAGGGGGCACAATTATTTCCAGACATCGAGTTTCCACTATCTCGAATGTCTGCATCACTCATCGAGCTGCAGCTAAGTTGTTTCAGAACACTGGTACACACCAATACTTATTAGTTGACTGCTATTGGATCTAAATGTGTAAATATAGTCACAGCAGCAGGTAGTGACTGCAAAGAAATAATGGAAATCGAAAATGTTCAACACAGTGCTAAAGTGCAGTTTATTGAGATGGAGTGAGACCATCTATGTAGCATGCTAGAGCGAATCAAGGATCTGATGACAACAAAGTATGATCCGTCTCATCCTCCGCCAAGCATCTACATCTTTAGCAAGAAGGGGTCCATTATCGACAAGTATGACCTCCAGCACTGAAGTTTGTATCTGGAACGTCTTTGCAGTGCATTTATTTACGTCAAGCAAGTGTAGTGAAACTGCATAGTCTATGTAGTACATTATGGATTGTGACTGTCAAACTGAGTCAGTGGCAAATGTATGTCAAGGTACTATTCAATGATTTCGTGAGCTATATGCCTATGCATAATGTACATGTGGAGTAGTTAGATCAATGTACAAATTCGTTTACTCATGGAGTACTGAAGTCTGCTACTCTTTCTTCCATAGTCATTAAAACCATACAAGCAGAATTTACAGATTGAATACCTAAATGTATTGTTGCTCCTACCAATTTTAAGGTAATAGGCAGTGAATCTAAGGCATATAAGAAAACATTAAAGTGGCATTGATGAAAAAAAGAATGACAGTATTTTAACTATGTTGATTTATGTTCTACAGTTATAAAGGTAGAAAAACGTATTTTACAAAAAAATGTAAAATAATAAAATAATATTTCTTACAAAATTGTATTATCGATTTCCCCCCCTCCCCCTACTCTCTCTGTCCTGTTAATTTTTACTTAGTTAAAAGTTTACAGGCGAGTTTTACTTTTACCATTCCGCAATACAGATGAAACAATAGAAAAATTTCTATAAAGACAACTTTTGTAAAGTTTCAAAAAGTGAAGTTAAAAAAAACATGCAAATTCAAAGGGATAAGTGGGTTCCTATAAGCAGAAAAATTAATGAGGGTGAAAGTGTAACTAAGTTTTTCGACTTGCTAGCGACGAGGGAAAAACATGTCCACTTCAGAACATATAAAAAAAGAACAATAATCAGCAATGACCTCTAATGATGCTTTGTAAACGAAAGTGAGATGCGTCTATTGTAAAGCACTGCTGAGTTACAGTCGGTTCAAGAAGGCAAAACAAAAAATTATTGATATGTAACAGCTATTTGTTTAAAGATTGCCATTGAAACAAACTTACCAAATATGGCCATTTAATGGGTTACATTATGCACTTGAAAATGGCTACACGGCTGAAACTGTGTGGAGATTACAAAATAAATTTATATTTTAATCTAACAAACAACAGTTGGGGCAGCAAAAGGCACGTACGTATTAGCGTGAAAGTTGGAGAAGTGAATCGATTTTGTCTTCCTTGTAACAATCATACGAACACACTCATATATGCCTGTAGTTATACATAAATCATTATGTATCAAGACCGACGCTTCACTACACACAATGTCAATTTAACTTTGTTGAAGCCTAGGATATCATAGCCCTTACAATGAAGTCCTGTGTTTTCTTCTGAATCATCAACGCGCACAGAACAGTAACATGTACATTTCCCATTCATACCAGCCAGATTTCGCATTAACATGGAGAGATATTTAAGTAAAACAGATTTTCATATTTTCTGCAGCAATTTTTGTGGCGCCTTTATGGTGGTCACATCTCATTGTCGTGTATCACTTTTGAGCTTGAAAAAATGTTTGTGAAATTGTCATCGGATAGCATGATGTATTTTAAAATGCGTGTAGTTAACCCCTATGCCTTTTATTTGGCTTCAACCTGAAATAACTGAGGAAGAAATTGCATTGTGTGATATTATTCTCTAACAATAACATGGAGATGAACAACGAAGTGTTAACGATCAAGATGTGCAAGAAATCCTATGAAATTTCCTCAGAAATTCCAGCTCACGTGAGCTAGTTGCATTTACGTAGTGCTACACACTCATTAGCTCTGCATATGAAATAGCTAACATAACGTCAAGTAGACAGTAAAACAGGTGATTTCTAACAAAGCTTTTAGTGACTTTAGATTTATTAATTGTTTGATTATGACCTGAAACTGGATTGTTATTAAGGCAAATATATTATTCTGAAGCGTTTAAAACGGGTCTTTTCCTAATCACTTTTCAGGTACATTGCACTTCTGTCCTTATTTATTACTTTAATGACACCCACTAAACCACAGTGCTTGTATTCAATACCGACACAAGAAACAGTACAGCCTTACCTTTTGATATTTCCACATGAAAAAACATACTATTTGTTAGAGAATACGATCATCAGGCTTAAAGGGACAAAACTGGGAATTGTTTCTGTGTACTCGCTCAAATTCATTAACAGTAGGTAGGACCGTCCAAAACTCGTAGTTTGCCCCATTAACGATGACATTTCCAGAAGCAAAACTCACACCACCTGGCTACCTGGGTCCAGCCCGTGCCACAAGCGCTAACCTCCCGCGCGCCGTCAACGCCAGGCAGGGGCTCACAGAATGTCCATTCATGCTGGGAATTTTAATTATGTAACGGCAGCTACAATCCGCCTTCCGTAGCTGACAAGGGAAGATCACTATACGTTGACACACAAATTATATTCGCACAAAGCGCAGTTAATAGAGCAGCAACATTTACATACCACCATGAAAATCTTGATATTTGGTCTGGTGACAGACGTTTTTCCTCAGTGACAGACCTGATTTCTCTCGAGAATCGATAAATCGATAAGCTTTCCGTTGAATATCGGCATCTTCTACAACCAGCCGCTTGCTAACTTCGTGGGTTATTTTGCGAGCGACGATCTTGTTCTTAAATTTAAAATTCCTTACCCACTAGTTGGAAGCTTTGAGCTGTAGTGAATTGTGAGGGTCAATTCTCTTCTTTATTTTCAGTGCCCAAAGTCTCAGCTCCTTTGTTATAAAATGATCTCGTAATTCACGATTTATCATAACCTGCAGAATGTTTGGGTTTGACGAATGACGTTGTTTTCGCTTGTTTTCAAAGTTTTATAACAGTCTTGCTCTTTATTTTCCTTTTCTGTGCGAACACTGTTGTAATTGTCAGGCGCAGTGTCATATCAGTCAGTTTCTAATCCAGGACGACACAGGCGGAGATGATCAATATTTCCATCTCTTTTTTTGGTTATTTTGTGAGCAAGATATCCTTCTCGAAACTTCGTTAGTTTTCTTGGAGATGATTGCTGATAAAAAGAACCCATGCTTTCTTGGAAATCTGCCACTGGTGATATTGTTTCATCCCTCACTGCCATGACACTATAATTTTCTTCATCTGATGCCTCTTCACCTGGTGCCTCTTCATCTATTAAAACTGTAGTAACCTCTGCTATTACAGCATACGTTTTTGTCAACTGTTGCATTATTTGTTCAAAATAACACACTCGTCTCCTGTAGGTACATCTTCTACAACACCAAAGAACTCCACCAACAGTTTCACAATTACTGCCTGTCTTAATATCCACAGTAAAACACTTACTAGCTCAGTAAACAAACTTCCAAACCAAAAGATAATCTGATGTACTCAAACAGCAAACACAAACCCATCTGACGTATTGTGCTCACTGCGCTGCTTGCAGAGCGAAACATAAATGGTGGGCTTTTGTGGAGAGGGGAAATGTGTCACCGCCCTACCTATTCCTCCCTCCACTGTCAATAAAGCCACAGCATAACAGTGGTTTTTTTTCCTGCTAGAACTACATATTTTTTCCTGTGACATTTTATTGAAGCTTCTAAGAGAACTTGAACGAGACAACATGTATTGGACTTGATCAAATAGTGTCAAGTTAACAGCCCCCCAAACTGCTGTCCCGCCGGCAGGAGAAGAGGTTCTGCAAACATTTGCCCTATAATAACGGATGTCCATCAACCTCGCCATCAGTGTGTGTTCTGCTGTTGCTTGCTCGTAAAGCTGTTGAGACATTCACAATGTGTACGACCGCCGAAAAAGTGGGTATCGTTTATGGCGAATGTCACCAAACTATTGGGGCAGCGGTGTGGCTCATTTCACTATTATCTTTGTAGTAAATTCTCCAAGTTCGTCACTGCAAGACATGGCGTCAAGGCGAAGCTACCATTCCTCCTTCATGGAAGCGATAGTGTGACAGCAAGAGGAATATTGGATAAAATGGGCAAGGAAGCACTGGAAACCATTTCGAAGAAATATAAAAATCCTGTGGCTATACCAGATAAAGTGGAATCAGTCGACGTTAAATTGGATGTTCTAATGGAAGAGTTGCCTGGAATATTGCAGCAGCTACTTGTAGACGATTATTATCTTTCGGATTAAGACATAAAGCAAGACTTTGCCAGAATTTTTAATAAAAGGGAGATGTACGACTACTTAATATCAACCCACGACTTCTGCATGGAAGGAGACCATCAGAGAAGCAGCAATGTGATTGTGGACAACAATAAAACAGCTGGATTGTGGACAACGATAAAACAGCTGGAATAGACTGTTTAACGTGGATGAGCTCCAATTGTAGAGTAAAGGTACATAATAAATTTATGTGTCAAACCATAAGTCCAGGAGTAAACAAAGTTATCGGTAACTATCTTATGGATTTTATGAAATGTCCAGACACGCGACTACGGGAAACTTTTACATCTTCTTTGGCTAAGTAACATGGCATTACCAGGCTGGAGGCTACAAATCGTGTGTTCGACCCAGTGCAAAGCTGATTCAGTGTATTAAACACCAACAAGCAGTATTTACAATGTGCTCCACTTTAATCTGTGTCAATTACGTCCATGCGGTGTCAGCTAACCAATAATTTATTGAACAGTTGCTGTGTGATGTTTAACAACGTTCTGCAGTTTGTCTACTGGGATAATAAGAACACCCGAAAATTGACTGTTATTCAAGTAGGTCTGCCAGACTCTCAAGACCGAGAAAAGCTTGTAAGTTACACTCTGTCTGCATACAGTTTTAATTATCTTCCTGTAAATTACGTGGAGGTTCTTAACTCTGACTTCAACAAAGA
The DNA here is from genome assembly GCF_023864275.1 of Schistocerca cancellata. Lineage (NCBI taxonomy): Eukaryota > Metazoa > Arthropoda > Insecta > Orthoptera > Acrididae > Schistocerca > Schistocerca cancellata. Next base: position 596,017,748 of record NC_064631.1, on the reverse strand, counting down.
CAATATAAGTATTAAGCAGAAGTGTTACGTTAAAGCAGGAAAAACTTATTTTTCTTAAACTAGAACACTGTTCTCCACAATACTGTCCGATATAGAGATCGCCGAATTGGGACTGGTTCCTACAAATAATAAGAAAATAACAAGAAAATAACAAGAAAACTGGAGTATATGGAGAAGACAACTGCCATAGAGGAAGAATACAAGCTGCAATTGGAAAAGGAAGCAGCTATTGTGGATGTGCAGGTCAGATTTACACACTGATTTAAACACACGGTATCGAAAAATCTGACTACGAAGGGAGAATACAAAATATTGGCATTTACAGTAAACAGCAATGGAAACTGATCATGTGGTAGGGTACTGGCCAAAATCAATGGAATCGAGAACGTTTACTATTTTAAGGAACACACGAAAAATATGTTTATTAAGCTCTATTCCCTTTTGGATCGGCTTAAAAAGGATGGTTATATTCTATTTAAGTGTGGCGAGCTGGATGTTGTCCACCTAGCAACAGAGCAGCCATTTGCTGAGTTTTCGTTTGCGGAAATTGTAAACTTAAAGTTTCATACATAAATCCCTCAAGAATGTGGAGCAGAAGAGTTGCCGACATACACGCAGGAAGACGTGAAACGCTTTAACAATAGCGCCATGGAGGAGATATGAGGAAAAATTAAAATCCCCGAATGCTCTCGCCCAGAAGAACTGCAGGAAGGAGCTGAGCTAATAGTTAAAGCCATAAAACAAGTATTCTACAGGAAGAAAATTAGAATTCGAGAATATATCTTCTCTGTATTTGTCAAATTGCTGGTTGGAGAAAGACAGATGATTCAGCTGTGGAATTAAGTTATAAGTTAAAAAATTAAATTGGACATTATTAAAACTACACCTAACAAAAATAAGGAAAGAGTTGTAAATGTATATACAAAAGTTAATAAACACTTTGTACGAGAACATTTACCTGTCTTATTCGCTAACCTATCAAAAACCCGCCAGGGTAGCCGAGAGCGCTAACGCGCTGCTTCCTGGACTCGGGTAGGCGCGCTGGCCTCGGATCGAATCGCCCGGCGGATTAACTACGACGGCCGGTGTGCCGGCCAACTTGGATGTGGTTTTTAGGCAGTTTTCCACATCCTACTAGGTGAATACCGGGCTGGTCCCCACGTCCCGTCTCAGTTCCACGACTCGCAGACATTTGAAACACATTCACACTATTTCACGATTTACACTAGACGCAGACAGCTGGGGTACACTAATTCCCTCCTGGAGGGGTATGGGGTGGCGGCAGGAAGGGCATCCGGCCACCCCTTAAAATAACCCATGCAAAATCTGTATTTAACGCTGCCGACCCTGCGCATATGTCGGATAAAGGCAGTAGCAAAAGAAAGAAAGAAATTCGCTAACCTATCAAAAATCCTAAGCCATTTCCTATACACAACGATCTATGTGCATGAATTTCGGATGTGGAAGTGGGTGGTTGGATGACCTTGAAAAGTAGTTGAAACTAGATAGTTGAAACCGTTAGCGACCCCTTTTTCTTACTTATATGAAGCGATCGGAAGTTAAAGAAGAGTATCCCTGTCCTACGAATCCTACGAAATGCAAATTATGTCCTTCTCAGAGCATAATTCTCCGATTTCCCGTCCTCTGAATTGTTTTCTGTTTTCGATTTCTACCACCCATTCCCGTTTTATAAACAATTTCCGTTAATATTACGTCTTCTCAACTGACAATTGATATGAACGGCGAAAGTTCGGAATTGCCGCCAAAATTCGAAATTCGTATCAATATAGTCAGTGGTTGAGGTGGTGGAGGGGGATGGGTGAGGGTGGAGATGAGGGAACGGGGCTGGGGCCCACGTGCAGGCTGAGACAAACATGTGACGTCATCCGGGGGTGGGGGTGGGCGCGTTCGAGGGCGGGGCTGGGAGTGGTTTGGGGCCGGTGGTAATTAATTGATCAATTTAATTAAGCTGCGTATCACTTTCATATCAAAATTGGGATGATGGCCCCATCTCCCTACTGTATATATATAAACGGAAGCTGTTACATCTGTATGTTCAGGCAAACCTCAGGAACTACTCTAGGGTTTTTGACATGGTTTCCACTAATGAACAGATTGTTCCAGAACGCAGTAGCTCATAGGTTCCATCATTGCTGTGAGATGTCATTCCAGATGCAAAGTACATACGGAACAGATACCATTCGTATCTTCTAAGAATTTTCCTGGTATGTGCTGCTTAAATCGTATAAGTTATGTTGAAGAGATGATATTCAGTTACCTACGGCTGCTCTCTAAATTTTTTGATCATAACTAGGCACAGTGGCTGGTAAATAAAAATTATCACTACACCGGACGTGTTGTCTGGCCATGCACACTTAGAACTACCCATACGAAAATGGGCGGCCCACTAGTTCTGTATAACAGTTAAATTTTACAAAAAGATATTGAAAAGTGGAGATATTATTTCTGTAGATTATTGGAGGAACTTTGTGATGGCATACATACCTGCAGAAAGAAGTGTGAAAATTGAAATAGTAGAGAAAACGTCTCTTTAATTACATTAGGAGAAATTGTGAATAGTTTAGCAAAAACGATTAAGTTTTATTTTACATTATATATAACTTTCAAAATATAACATACAATCGCTCAAAATATTGTACTGAATGTTTTTTCTCAGACCACTGTACTTGTAAGTAACTGTCTAACAGTTTGAACTAATTGTCTTGCTTAGAAGATGCCAGTAAACCACCAAGTCTCTAAAGAATCAAACTTCCATGTATAAAACAGTTTCACACCTGTGGTTACTTTACAAATGGGTTGATGTGTTAAATATTTGACATTACGCATGTAGCAAGAAAAATTTTAGAAAAGGTTTGAAAATATGTTTAAAATTTGTCGGAAGTCGCTAAGTGCTGTCATTCTCTGATGCTGAGGATGACTGGTTGCGGTTGGTAGGCTACTGAAACACTGTGAAAATTAGAACAACTGTTTTGGACTGCTCTGTTCCCATCCAATAAGATAACAGCCCTCCCTAACTGGGTAATAAAATATAGCGATAAATGTCATAAATTTAGTAATTAATTATAGCAATACGGATCCTAAATAAACATTCATATCTGGCAACCAACCTGTAGGATAACGGCCTGTCATTTATACCTAAGACAATTTGCTGGCTGTCAGATTGTTGTGATGTGTTAGATCATAATTATGATGATTAAAGCTCAGGGTAATATAATAGATTACAGTGATAAGGATAATAAATAATTATAGTGATTAAGACCTCAGGGTAATATAATATATTACAGTGATAAGGATAATAAATTGGGTAGCAAATTATAGTTACGAGGAACCAACCAACTAGATAACAGCCCATCATTTATATGTAAGGCAACTAGCCTAGAAGGGTGGGGGACGGGTAGGTGGGTGTAGTGGGGTGACATTGGGGGGTGATGTGGGGCAGGGTGGTGAGGGGGAGGAGGGTGACCTTTGAGGTGAGAGATGGTTGAGGGAGTCATAAATCACTGGGTTCATATGCCCATAGTACACAGAGTAACAGTCAGCAGTTCTATGTCATTGTTAATAGTTCCTTTGGTCGACGTTATGGCTATCTCAGGTTTTGTGAAGGTAGCGCTGCCGTTTTTAGGACGTGGATTTTCTATATTAATTTCATTACAGTCTTGTGGCCCCTTGTTTTCTTTGTGTTTCTTGCATACACAGTATCTCCCATTTATGCGAGGACCAAAGTTTTGACAGTGTTTGCTGTTTATTTTTGGTAATACCCTTTACACTTATGCTTGCATTTGTCCGAGTTGACTCTGAGAAGCGCCTTTCCTTTTTGCTTTTGTGTTGCAGGAAGAATTGGCCGTTGCATTTTATTGCAACATTTTTCAGGGGTCAATGGCTTATCTCACCGGTGCTTGTTGGTCTCTTATCTGAGGTAGCGCGCGTGTGGTGGCTCTTTCCTTGTCCCCTGTGTACGGGAAAATACCTAAATTGGACGAGCATGAGGAAATGCAGAAAGACTTTGACAAGATTTCCGCTTGGTCATAATGAATAGTAGCCTTATCTGTAAGTGAATAAATACAGGAAAATGCCCGCAACAAATAGAAAGTTCGCCATGGTAGCCGTTTAGTGGTAAACTTCTGGAGCCAGTCACATTGCTGAAATGTTCAGGCACAATACTATGAAGCTGTCTGGAAAGAGATAAACACCTCAGATTAGTAGCCGGTAAATAACACTTAAGATTTACTGAATGCATTCTTAGCGAGAATAGTGCATCTGCACGTAAGATGCTAGTACGACCAATTGTAGTCTATTGTTCCAGTGTGCAGTCCTTATCAACTAAGCATAGCAGTAGATATCGAACGAATTCGGAGATGGTAGGATCGTAACAGAAAGGTGTAGATTGTCCGGAAGTGTCACAGATTTACTCAAGAAATTTAAATGGGAATATTTAGAAAAATTCTGAGCAAGTATGAATACGAGTCGCACACTGAGGATTCTGCACAAACTTAATTATGTATACGGACAGCTCATGCATTCCAGGAATCTAGAGTCTCAACCATTTTTGCCTGTTATCGACGTTGATAGTGGCAAGATATCGGTCATGGGTAGACCAAGATTTTCGAGAATGTTTTAATATCAATAACGTAAATGTGAAATACACTCATGCAGGAGACAGGCGATTATTGTAGTAATCAGTAGTTCTCCATTCGAATTTTTAATAAAATGGAGATGTGCGACTACTTAAAATCAGCCCACGACTTCTGCATGCAAGGAGGCCATCAAGGAAGCAGTAATGTGATTGCGGACAACGATAAGACAGCTCGAATAGACTGTTTAACGTGGATGAGCTCCAGTTGTAGATAAAAGGTATATAACAAATGTATATCTCAAATCACGAGTCCAGGAGTAAACAAAGTTATCGGTAACCATGTTATAGACTTTATAAAGTATCCAGACACGCCACTAAGGGAAACTTTTACGTCTTCTTTGGCTAAGGAGCATGACATTGCCAGGCTACAGACCACTATATAGAACTACAGAATGGATCGTGTGTTCGACCCTGTGCAAAGCTGTTTAAGTGTACTAGACACCAACAAGCAGTATTTACAATGTGCTCCACTCTACTGTGTGCCAATTTCGTCCATGTGGTGTCAGTTAACTAATAATTTACAGAGCAGTTGCAGTGTGGTGTTTAAGAACGTTCTGCAATTTGTCTACTGGGGTAATAAGAACACCCGGAAATTGGCTGGTGTGCAAGTAAGTCTGCCGGTCTCTCAAGACCGAGAAAAGCTTACGAGTTATGCTCTCTTTGCACACAGTTCTAATTATCTACCTGTAAACTACCTACAGGTTCTTAACACATACTTCAACAGAGACAATATTAGTATTAGGAAGAAGTGTTATTTTAAAGCAGGAGAAACTTATTTTTCTCAGTCAAGAACCCTGCTCTCCACAACATCGTCTGATATAGATATCGGAGAATTGGGGCTGGTTCCTACAAATAATGTTATACCCCAAGTCTTAGGAAAAAGGACCAATGTATCAAACAGGCTTAAACCATTCCCCATTAAAGAAATCACTCCTTTAAGTACAGTTAATGTTATTAAGTGTACGGAAAAGAAAACTGGAAATGGATGACCTCGAAGTAAAGAAAAGGAAACTGGAGTATATGGAGAAGACCACTGCTATAAAGGAAGAATATAAGCTGCAATTGGAAAAGGAAGAAACTATTGCCTATGTGCAGGCCAGGTTTACGTACTGATTTAAACATTCTGTATGGAAAAATCTGACTACATTGGGAAAATACAAAATTTTGGCATTTAGAGTAAAGAGCAATGGAAACTGGTCATGTGGTGGAGTACTGGCCGAAATCAATGGAATCGAGAACGTTTACTATATTAAGGGATACATGAAAAATATGTTTATTAAGCTCTATTCCCATTTGGGTCGGCTTAAAACGGATGGTTGTATTCTATCTAAGTGTGGCTGGGCAAAAGAACAAACAGCCATCTGCCGAGTTTAAAGCTGATCGAATAACTAAATGTAATGGACACTCGTTTGCGAAAATTGTAAACTTAAAGTTCTATACCTAAATCCTGCAAGAATTTGGAGCAGAAGAGTTGCCGACATACACACAGGAAGACGTGGAACGCTTTAACAATAGCGCCATGGAGGAAATACGAGGAAAAATTAAAATCCCCGAATGCTCTCGCCTAGAAAAACTGCAGGAGGGAACTGAGCTAATAGTTAAAGCCATAAAACTAGTATTCTACAGGAAGAAAATTAGATATATATTAGAATTTGAAAATATACCTTCTCTGTATTTGTCAAATTACTGGTTGGAGAAATAAATAGATGATTGAGATGTGGATTTAACTTACAAGTTAAAAATTAATTGAACATTATTAATACTACAACTAACAAATAATAAGGAAAGAGTTGTAAATGTATATGCAAAAGTTTATAAATACCTTGTACGAGAATATTTACCTGTCTTATTCGCTAACCTACCAAAAATCCTAAGACATTTCCTACATTCATCGATCTATGTGCATGTATTTTGGATGTGGGAGTGAGTGGTTGAATGATCTTGAAAAGTAGTTGAAACTAGATAGTTGAAAGCGCAGCGAACTCCCTTTCTTAGCTATATGAAAATACAGACTTAAGTCCAGCATAGGCCAATCCCTAGGAGGAGGTGGCAGTCGGGTGACCTAAGATTAGTGGAGGTAGCCAAAGTGCGTTTTTTCCCGCCTTTTCTTAGGTTAGTGGAGCTGGCAGTGGTGTGTTGCATTGTCCTGATGGAATTTGAACTTACCACCATTTTCTGGGGGGTGGGGTGGGGTGGAGGAGGGGGGTTTACCAGTGGGTGAGAGGTTAATTAATTGATCAATTTAATTAAGCAGTCAATCAGATTTGATAAGGCTGAGAGGAGCTATTCCAATAACTCAGACCTGAAAGTGTACCTGTAGCAACGAGTGGGGAGAGGGAGGGTGTGGGGGGACAATATCATAAGTGCCTGTCAATCAAAAGGAAATGGGGGTGACATGGAAAACCACTTAACAGAACAACAGGTTAAGTACCTGTCAATCAAAGGAGAACAATAGGTTTACCCCTGAGTGCATACTTTCCCCTGATGTAGGCAACCCACACTAACAAATTGCACTGGCATACTGTGCAAGTTTGAACTCAACGATGTAGCTCTAAGACTCACAAACATGTAAATGAGGTCGAACCAGGTCAGAGAGGTAGGATAGATATTAAATGACATCAGTCGACCTGACATAAGGACACTCCCACATCACCCACCATGACTACCTTGTTGCATACCTACCAAGTAAACATGTTTTCAAACTGCTGTAGCGCGGAAACGGTACATATCTGTACATGGCTTCCAATTTAGATACTGTCTGCACAGTCCCCTCTATAAGTTCTAGAAGTTTGTAAGCGGAATTTTAGAGCACCCTGTGTAATTAGTGATCAATTTACAGCTAACTTCAAATGAGTTATAATGAGAGTGTTCAACAAAACTCTACAAGTAATAATTATGTATAGCATTGACAACAAACCTGTATACTGAACACAAATGAACATTAATGTGAAGGACACTAACATGCCATGAAAACTGTTTTATGCCACATGTAGCAGGTAGTGAGAGACTTGTGGCACCAGAGTATAGACTTAAGATAGTTATGCAGTAGCTGACTGTCCTGGGGATTAGAAATTGTCAGTAGGTTACCAAATGTGCATCTTGTCCATGATGGGTTGTGTGGTATTACTTTTGTCCGTGTAAGTCGTCAGACAGGTGACAGCTTGAAATGTCCCCTTTGTACAATTATACATAACTGTGCTTAAACTGACACACAATATTTTTAGCGCAACGCAATCTGACTTTCAAAAATCACTACAAAAGAATGGCCCTGACTAACATTAACCTATACCTTTCACAAATCACTTACCTCACAAAAATCTTCATTACTCGAACTACTGCAATACAGCGAGCGCCACTACTGCCAGCTAAATAAAAGATTCAAACTACAGAAGGCACTAACTACTGATAGGCATAGTTAGCAATTGAAAGATGTTAATAGAGAACAAACAATGTATTTACCTTAACAGTCATAATATATATAGTAGTTCATGACATCCAGTGTTACAAATTTCAAAATTCTGCCATCTCTCTCCCCACATGCACCACTGCTGGTGGCTCACCTCCAACTGCGCAACGCTACGCACTGTTAACATCCAGCTGCCCAACACTACAATGGCAGACAACAATGCAAACTAGCCACAGACTGCACACAGCACAGCCAGTAATTTTCATACAGAGCGCTACGTGGCGTTACCAATATAAAAACCTGAACAGCCTACTTACATAGCCCCCATGCTCCCCACAAAAAATTTTACAAATTGTTTTGGGCAGTGGCCAATAATGATTTGATAAAATTTTTCATAATTACAATAACAAAGATATCAAATGCACACACATATTAATACAATGTTGGTCAAAAGCTAAAATTTTCTCACAGTCCATAAAGACAGTCCTGATCATTCATCACAGTAAAACTGCCGTTTCTTTTCTCAAAGTCTGAGCAGTAAAAGACAATGCACACGGATGTAGTGGATTTCCATGCAGTCTTGAAGAAGTAGTGTTGTCCTTCCAACGGAAAGACAGTGCTGACTCTTGACGTGCTGATAGGTAATGGGCCACAACAGAGCAAACCCACAGCAGAGTCATTCGACGTTTTGAAGAATATTGGTAGGTAGGTCATCACAGAGTAGACCCACTGTAGTCCTGGTAGAGATTATGGTATTGGTGGGCCACCAGAGGTGCAGACCCACTGCAGTCCTTGTAGAAATAATGGTACTGGTGAGTCAGCAAAGGTGTAGACCCACTGTAGTCCTTGTAGAAATAATGGTATTGGTGGGTCATCAAAGATGCAGACCCACTGTAGTCATTGTAGAGATGGCCAGCAACCATCTGTTGTGACTGTGCAGGTGCACAATCACCATTGAAGAGTCTTGCGGATAATATAGCAAGTCCATAGCCACCACTTGTGCACTCACAAAGTTTTTGGAATTGTCCTTAGAACCAGCAATGCTGTTATCCAGTCCCTTGCTGAATTATCAACACACGTGCAAACACTAACAGTCTCTGCTTCTCACATATTGTCCATATACTACGACCAACAGAAACGTGTGCAGTGAAATGGAACTTACAAGTCAATAATATGATGAACTGGTGTCAATTACAATTTTATAACATAAGAATACAATTACAAAGGTACAAAATACATCATTAAAGACATAATAATACAGATAACATTTATAATACAGGCTTTACAACAGAATAGAAATAAACATATACATCAATGTTACAGGAATTATGAGATAAGTAGATACATAAAAGATCAGAATAAATTTTGAAACATCAACTTCACACATGAGCATTAAAACAAAACAGAATAAATAATGTCTAAGCATATTTACAAGGTAAATAACATATTATTAATGCCAATTATATTTGAGGATAACAGCATTCCTCATCATAGTGAATGCAGCTTAGTATTAGAAAAATTCTACAACATAAGTCTTATCAGATAAATATATAAATACAGGAAAAACATAAATACACAAGGGTACACAAACATATAGCGGAATAATACAAGGAAAGGACAGCGTTTGTTTTACTGCAGTATTTTGCAAACAAAACTTTCTTTACTTCTCGGAGATCTCCCTTCATTCTTCATAATTTCCAAAAGTCCTATCTATACCTGCTTTTTGTACTTTTCTCGTATACCCTCTCAGTGCATTTCTTCAAATTCATTGCAACTCATTCTCTTATAGGCTACCCCCTCTTAAGCTAACTTAAATCTACTGAGCTCAGATGCTAAACTAAGGGACGAGGCAATGCAGCAGCACAAAACAATTAACACAAACATCAATGACAAAAATTTAAATAGGCAAAGCAATTGCAATATTACAACTAATATAAGGCACTGTGCAGCAAACAAGAAAAATAAATCAGTAGTAAACTGGCTTAACAGCGTAATACAAAGTCAAATTCAGTAACATTATGCCTGGCAAACAGCAGCAGCAAATTAAATAACTTATATCTAAACATGACATAGCTCAGCAGAAAAAAAATATTACACTAAAGACAACAGTGCAGACAAGGGAAATGTATATTCACATCTTAATGTCTATGTAATTAAAGTGGTGCACCACAAAAACTAATTCTACAAAAAATTACCAAGTACTCGAAAAGAAAATTATATATGCAGTTACTGTTATTAGTCCCTTCTTATTGTTCTTTCCATTCCAAGAGCTCCTTTTTCGAAGAATGTGGATCATAAAATAATTATTTAATAGATCTGTTGACAGAAAGTGTTCACATTAGCAAATGCATTTAATTTTATCTTATGAAACCAATGCTGCAAGACAGCTGGAAACCAGATATCAAATGAAATAAGCAACTATGTACAAAGTAAAGCATAAGAACATCATTCAGTAGTCATGAGGCATTTCATAAGTTAGTAGAAAAATCTCTCAACTAGAAAGACAGTAGTCATAATCAGGTGTACAGACATAAAAATAGTTCTCGTCATTTTATTAGGCATTTCAGTAAATATCATAAATTAAGAGCTCCAAAGTGTTATCATATGTTTTCAAGTTTGAGTGTGTCGTATTTGCGATGCTTCCTACAAAGGAATGTCAATAGCGAGGCTAATGGCCTCCCTTTTTTTTTTCTACCTGTGCCTCTGAAAAGGCCCTCACTAATGGCTTTTTTTTCAGGCGTCTGACATAGCTGGGTGCCCACGACGCATTACATGCAGGTGGTCCATTAACTTTCTTACGGAAATATTTACGACAGCAGTTTCCGCTACAGTGTCAGTCTCATATAAAAATATTTCACAGGTCAAGAATTTGCGTTACAAATCTGTAGAGACAAAATGCTATTGATATAACAGAGTCCAAAAAACTTTCGTCGGCATTGTAATACATTCACGCATTTACATACATTTCATAACTCTTAAAGTACGATTCTTGGTTTCCAACAACCTTCTTCACAAACCAGAGTCCCTAACCACTACTCATTATTCCTTACCTTATTCGTCGACACTTCTTCAATATTTCATCATAATAAATATGTAGCATAATCAAATTCCTCATATAGCATCATCTCATTGATCATAAACATATCTCAACAGCATAATACACATCGTCGTCATAATAATAACATCATTACAGATCAATCACATCTCAAAATCGTCGTAGCTTTCTGAATATTTTAAAGCCTACAAATAATTCTCTGCTCGTTTCAAAAGTGTCATCTACCTCAAAAGTACTCTAAAAATCATGATCCCATACCAAATATATCATTCAAAGCTCTCATAGTATCACAATGGTTCTGAAAAAATATGAACAGTTCACAAAGTACAGACAAAATACAATTTCATAAGTGTGAAGTTATCCAGCTGTGTAATTGCGTAAACACCTGTCACTGATGTAGTAAAAAAAAATGTTTATCTCTCAGTTAAATGATCAGATAGCTGTGTAATTTATGTGTTAGAGAAATATGGTACCGATGTGTAAAGTTGTATAAGCAAATACCATATTAGCTAGGGCTCCTTGTGCTTGCCAAACACATGATACGCACAGTAAGCGTGTACCCCCCTGAGGATTAATGTAATAATACCCTCAGGTGTTACAGATTACAAGAATGGAATGAAATGTATTACGGAAAACCTTTGTATCATTGTACTTCAAATATCTTTAAAAATAAATGATTTAAGTACAAAATTAACCACTCAAATACGTGTACTGTAGCGCTAAACTGTGCGTCTTGTTGTAAGATAATCTCTGTGGAAGTGTCGTAGTTATCGTCCTCCGAAAGCTAAGTTCTGCAGAAGTCAATGTACTTACCTCATGATAAACAAAAGTGAAATGCATTGCGTATAGATATTTTACTTATTACGCTTATTGCCGTGATGAAGAAAGTACTGTGCTGTAACGTATTGTTGTCCTACGGAAAAGGCTGTGTCATTGTAGCTATACCACAAAAGTTACTACTAAAACATGTTTTACTTTCCAGAATAATACAGAAAACTGTGCAGATATGAAACAGAAACACCGCAAAAGCAACATTGTAAATTGTCACTCATTAGTTGTGTCGTGATAAAATCGTGTAGCTGTCACATAAACTAACCACTGTGTCATCTGGTATCTCACAGAAAGTACCTTATATCCAGAATGTATTTTCAAGTAAACCAAAATGTTGCATTAGAATCTCATTAGCAGTACCAGTATATGTTCTAAGTATGTGAGCCTTATAGTCGTTATGTAATCGTGCAACTAACAAGCAAGAATGTACACACACAATAACACTGTGTCGTCTGTTCACTATCACAATGCAGTGGTAATTTCTGTTTAAATAAGTTCTCTTGGTTCTTGACTGGATATTTAACTTCAAACATTGTTGCATGTTAACAATTTCTAAAGCATACTAGTAACGTGAAGTGAAAAGTTTTATGGCAAAGACAAAGTTAAAAAGCAGATTATCTTTCAATAAACGGTTTTACATGTGAAATGTGGTGTAAACCTTTACTCTTCCTAGTACGCACAGTTTCAACTTGAACGCAATTATCATACGGTATACGTCGGTAAAGAATACTGGAATTTTTCGCAATGTTAGCGTCTATGTTATTTTTCTCTGAGCCAGCCAGCGCACATGGCTGCCTGCGGTGTGGGTCATTGTCTGCTATCTATTTGTTGGCGTGCATCGTTATTGGGATTAGGAGACCTAACTTCTACAAATTCACCTTGACGAGAAGGCCCTGCCCTGTTTGAAGCTCGCCAGTTCTGATGCAATTCAGGTCTGTGGTTACGATTATATCGTCAATCGTAATGTCGGTAGATTCCATAGTTTCTTTCTTGCCGGTCACGTGGTTGGGAATTTCTTCCTGAATCGTAACTGCGCGCTGAACTGTTGCGTCTGAAGTTATTCTGTCTCCCTTGATAATAATTGTTTTTGTTCCCATATTGTCTGTTTCTATGGTAATCTCTGTCATATTCATTACTACGGAAATGCGATCTTTCTCTGTAACTATTAATACTCTGCCAGTAGTTGTCATATGGGTGGTGTCTGTTTTGGTCACCATTTGCGTTGTAAGGATAGCCTTGTCGTGTCCATTTATTATTTCTATCATCGCGGAATTGTGACAGATGTGACCTGTAATTGTTGTACTCCTGTTTTCGCGTTCCGCGATTCTCAGTGTCAATTTCAAGTTCTTGTAACAGCCCCTGAAAAGCTTCAATGTCGTCTTTGCAACGTCCTGCTAAAATAATATGTCGTAAATGTTCAGGCAGTTTGATTAAGCAAATGCGGATGAGTTCTGAGGGGCTGTATGGGTTTGAAAGATACTGATTCATATGCAATATGTCTTCAAAATATTTCATAAGACTGGAAAATTCAGATTGTTTGAAACGTTTCATCATTATGATGCTATGTTTTATTCGGTCTTGTGTAGCTTGAGACCAATACGCTGAGAGGAAGGCATGATAAAATTCTCCTTCACTGTGACAATCGTGAATGACCGATCGCATTCTTACAGCTGGTTCATTCTCCAAGTAGCCACACATAAATTCTAACCTGTGCTCCAATGACCAGTTGGGAGGAAAACAATGAGAAAATTGATGAAGCCATGCTTGTGGATGAATGTCATTGGCAGAATTCTTAAACGTTTTGAATTTACGTGTAGTAATGAACAGCTTATAGTCGAAATCATCGTGTCGGCGAGTCGCACATCGCTCATTGTTACTTCGTTTCGGCGGTTCCATCTTAAAATCCAATGCGCCTTGCCAATTTCTTTCATAATTTCCGAAGTGTCCTGTGTTATTATATTGTGGTTGTTCCGTATTTCTATGTCCCTCTTCCCGTACTGGAGCGCGAGTGTCCTCTGAAATATATAATTCTTGTATTACCTGCGTCAACTGATCTTGTACTTCCCGGATTTCTCTTTTGTACTGTGTATTGATTTGATTTTGATTTTGTTTGAATTTTCTAATTTGTTCATACTCTTCTGTGTCAGTGAAGGCTATGGGTCTTGTGTCATTCAGATCATCATCTACCTTTGTAGATAAGTTAGTGACCTGATCCGAAAGTTCGGCTACTTTCTCCGATAGTGAACACATTTCCTCAGTGTGTTTTTCTGAACCAAGTTTCAGAGTGTCCATTTGTGTTGAAATCGAATCTACTGTGTCCTTTAAGTTTTCCTGAGTTTTTGCAAGTTGCGTAACCGAATCGGTAGATGCAACTGAGTCAGTTTTAGCCCACAAGGTCTCATGATTTTCATGAACAATGGTTTGCAGTTCTTTTATGGCTGTTTCGTGATTCTGTAATGCATTTTCATGCCGCGAAAAAATAGGTTGAAAATGCTCACAAATTTGTGTTTTTACGTCATTATAGACTTTTTGACATTTCGATTCAATGTTATGTAACTCAGTAGTTAAATCTTCACGTGTTTGTTCAAGTGTGGTGTCTAACTTCCGAAGATTTTGTTCCATTGTGTCTAACTGTTGCTGTGTTTGTCTCTGGTGTTGTTCCATTGTGTCTAACTTTTGAAGATTTTGTTCCATTGTGTCTAACTGTTGCTGTGTTTGTTTCTGGTGTTGTTCCATTGTGTCTAACTTTTGAAGCCTTTGTCCCATTTGTCTCTGATTTTGTTCCATTTGTTGCATTAATTGCAATAATAATGTATTGGTGTCTGGAATCTGTTTCGCTATGCTTTTTGGCAGTGCATTTTCACCGGCAACATTCACATTTTGACAAGCAGAAAATGTGTCTTGACTCATTTGAGAAAACGGTGAGGACCCAAAACCTAAGTCTACAGTATTTGCAATATTGTGTTCTGTCATTTCGGATTCTTGAGGCGAGCTGTTGCCGACCGATCGATCGATAATGCTTCCTTGTTCACTACCTGTTTCACTGTCTACACCATTATTTGCCGCCAGCTCCATTTCCCTATGCACAATTACCAAATCACTACTTCGAATGTCTGTTAATTCACTACACAGTGGTGCTGATAAGCTACGCTCGTCGTCACTATTATTTCTCAGTTTACTTTGAAGCCTAGTGTTACGGTTTTCACACGTCATTATTGTCACAATATTTCACACGATAACACAGAAAAACACAATTTGAAGAGCAACAATAAGAGAACACATTAACATAGCACTGAAAATAATATGTAGTTAATTGGAAGTGCAGCTGCGAAATACTTTGTGCAAATCTACATGCATGCCACAACTGTTTTACTCTCTACAATTATGCACTAGCAATAAACAATAGCTACACTAATTACACAAACTACGAGAAAAAATCAGAAGATTCCAGTGAGGTATTCTCAGCTAAGGGTCGACATATGAAACGTCCCCTTTGAACAATTGTACATGACTGTGCTTAAACTGACACACAATATTTTTAGCGCAACGCAATGTGACTTTCAAAGATCCCTACAAAAGAATGGCCCTGACTAACATTAACCTATACCTTTCTCAAATCACTTACCTCACAAAAATCTTCATTACTCGAACTACTGCAATACAGCGAGCGCCGCTACTGCCAGCTAAATAAAAGATTCAAACTACAGAAGGCACTAACTACTGATAGGCATAGTTAGCAATTGAAAGATGTTAATAGAGAACAAACAATGTATTTACCTTAACAGTCATAATATATATAGTAGTTCATGACATCCAGTGTTACAAATTTCAAAACTCCGCCATCTCTCTCCCCACATCCACCACTGCTGGTGGCTCACCTCCAACTGTGCAACGCTACGCGCTGTTAACATCCAGCTGCCCAACACTACAATGGCAGACAACAATGCAAACTAGCCACAGACTGCACACAGCACAGCCAGTAATTTTCATACAGAGCGCTACGTGGCGTTACCAATATAAAAACCTGAACAGCCTACTTACAAGTTATAGAACATCCCGGTTTCAGATAACATCATTCCTCCGCTACATATAGCCTCTACTGACGATGCAGTCGTATTACTTTCCATACACCAACAGGAGAATGGGACTCTAACACCCTTCCATAAAGCAGTTAAGAAATTTGTACTTTACCCGGCTGGTATTTGTACCTCACGCTTCAGCAGGTCATCAAAAATGTAGGGTAAGTCTAAGATACATTAGAGTACATACTGGCGCACTTTGGGTATCAAATTCCTGTCTTTCTGTTTTGAGACATCAGTGTGGTTATCAGTATACCACAATAATGACGTCTCAGTAGTATGATGTAACAGTGCCCTTCTGACCTCCAGTTATCTGTGTGCAATTCTCTTCCGAGAGATTAGATTGAATATATATGGCATGAAGTAACTATACTGTGTATTAAAAATAATGGTTCCTTGTATTCTATTACCGTAAATGCTATTCTACCATTGACATTCTCGCAACTACATACTTTTTAACATATGACTACGTGAGTCAAAGTGCACAGAATAGAATTTTATTATATCTCGGCGCTCTTCAAAAATACAGTGTGTTTCAAAATGAACATACCGATTTAAGGGGTCGTAGCATTTATTACGTTCAACTTTCAATTGTAAATAATACACCAAATGAAAGAGCAACTCAAACAGTTTTGTTGCGCACTGGGAAGAGTGTGGAATGACAAAGATTGACTGAAAAACGTGTTGAACGAGCGCGAGTCTTTCACGCTTAGCTCCAAGAAATATCCCCGCGGAAAGTATTTGGGCCTTTCTTTTTCGCTGAATCAACTGTAACCGATGTTTCTTATCTTGATGTGCTACAGCTATGGACCGTGCCTCAATGGAAAGAAGCTGAGCAACACACCTTTATTTGGGAGCAAGATGGTGCGCCGCCTCACTGGCATAACTCAGTACGCGACTGGTGAAACGACGTACCCGACCGGCAGATTGGGTGCAAGGAGCCGTTTGACACAGCAATTTATGCGTGACCTCCACATTCACACACGACTTGACGCGATCATGTGTATGTGCCTCCGATACCAGCTGATCTATCCGACTTCAGAAAAGTATTATTGCAACAGTTACTCCTGGCACATTGATCAAGGTTTCGGAACAACTCGCCTGTCGCCTCGATGCGAGATCGGTGTTCACACTGAATAATTGTAAGAAAAACTGTTTGTGTTTCTCTTTTATCTGGTGTGTTATTTATAATTGTAAGGTGAATGTAATATGTGCTACAAAGCCTTAAAACCCGTATATTCATTTTGAAACACCCTGTAATGTTCACTGTTATCTCGTAATGGATTACACGATTTTAACAATAATATTCACACTACAAATGTCCCTTAAATTTAAGACAAACAAGTAGCTGCTAACACTACATGCTGATGGCTACCATCTAAGGTAGAAGTTATTATCGTAATAATACTTTCATCTGTCACCATGCATTATTAAACCATGGATCATACACGACAATTCTAGTGATTTTAACAATTTTTGTTTTATAGTACGGAGTTCAAAAATGGTTCAAATGGCTCTGAGCACTATGGGACTCAACAGCTTAGGTCATAAGTCCCCTGGAACTTAGAACTACTTAAAGCTAACTAATATAAGGACATCACACACACCCATGCCCGAGGCAGGATTCGAACCTGCGACCGTAGCAGTCCCGCGGTTCCGGACTGCAGCGCCAGAACCGCTAGACCACCGCGGCCGGCTATAGTACGGAGTCCTTACAGGTGAAAATTCACCTGATTTTACGCTATGACTGTGCAACACACTGGGCATAGCTAGTTTTTCATTGTATCTCAGTGTCCTTTCAGATTAATATTAATTCATGTTTAGTATAGAGGTTTGTATCAATGCCATAAATATTTATTACTTGTAGAGGCTGGTTACACACTCCCACTGCAAGTGATTTGTAAATAATGACATCACCATTCCAGAGACAGACAATATTATTCACTTAATATTTTATCTGGGTTACGAGTAATTCTACGTATATTCTGACTTAAGCATGAGAACTTTAACTTGATGTTATGTCCGGTAGGCTTGACATCTTGTAACATGTATTTTACGTGACATCGTGTTATGCGCTGTATGCACTGACGTAACTTTTGGAAAATTTTTGTCATGTGAAGCAGTGCTTCTGAAGATGGGAATGGAATTCCAGAAATCGTTGATGTAAAAGAAAAGTGATAAAACCATCTAGCAGCCAGAGTCTATTTGATTTATTAATACTAATATTGTGTAAAATGGCAAATGTTTTATAATCGTTATTTATCTGTGTTAGATTTTTAGCAAAATTCTACTCTGTGTTAATTCATTAATCCTTCCATTACAGAATGCATTGTTTGGCATTTACTTTTTAACTGCCCTTTTAAATAACTTCGTTTCAATATTGTCTTTAATATCCTTGGGCAGTTTATTGTCCTGTTTTATTCCTTGTTACAACATACTGTTTTAAGTTTTATGTTTATTCTTTCTTGGTAAATGTCAGTCAGTCAGTCAGTCAATCAGTCTTGTTCCACGATCATAGACAGAGCTGCTTCTGAAGTAATTATCAAGGATATTTTTGATGTGTGCTACTGATTTTTGATGTACTCACATGGTGCAGTTAAAATCCCTAGTGTTTTGAACATTTCTTAACAATCAGCACTACTATATTATTACTGATTATTCTTACGACACTGTTCTGTAGTCTGAAAAATATTTTCATATTTTGTGCACTTGTTCCGCAGAAAAGAGTTCCATAGCTAAGAATTGAATGATGTGCAACCAAAAGACGCTACAAATTGATGATAGCACTCTGACAGCATTAGTGCTTCCAGAATGAAATTTTCACCCTCCAGCGGAGTGTGCGCTCTGATATGACAAACTTTCTGGCGGATTAAAACTGTGTGCCAGACCGAGACTCAAATTTGGGACCTTTGCCTTTCGCGGGCAAGTGCTCTACCATCTGAGCTACCCAAGCAAGACTCACAACCTCTTTGTGTGTTTACACCACTTCAAATGAGCATTAGTGTTCGTTCCTAGAAATTTTGGTTTTTTACGCAATCTACAGATGTGCCATCTACATTTAATTTGATAGTATCATTTTCCCTCTTCAGACTAAAATTCATGGCATTTGTTTTATTCATGTTTAATGTCACTTTATTGCATATTGACCAACTGTAACCTTCCTTGAGGGTTTCATTTGCTTTCTCTGCAATTAGTTCTCTCGTTTCCTAAATGACTATGACATTGCTGTCATCAGAAAAGAGAATTTTTTTCCATGACTAACGATACTGGGAAGCCATTGACGTACGTCAAGAACAGTATTCGCCCTAATACTCTACACTGGGAAACTCCTACACTAATGTACAGTAATTTGGTTCTGATAAGTGTTTAACTAAAAGTTTCGACTTCTTTGAGGTGTGTGTTATCTCTACTATTTGTATGCTATCTGCTATGTACGATCGGAACCAGTCATTGGCTACCCATCTTATTCCTAATGTTTCCAGCTTGCTTAGTAGAATCTTAAGGTCAATAGTATCAAAAGCCTTAGGAAGATCTAAAAATGTGCCTATGACTCACTCATCTTTGTCAAGAGGATTAAGTACAACTTTTGTGAGTCTTAAAATTGCTTATTCTGTACTTCTACCACTTCAGAAACCAAACAATGATTCACTTAAAAGGTTATATTTGTTCAAGTAATTCATTAATTTGTCTAACATAATTGATTCTAGTATTTTTGAGAATGGCGACAGCTGTGAAGTGGGCTAGTAAATTTCTGTGTTCTATATTGCCTTTCTTTAGAAGAGGTAAGCTCTTGGATATTTTAAATACTCTGGAAATTTTCCTGATGCAAAGGATTCATTTATTACTTTTGTTAAGGGAGCTTGTGTACTCTGTGTGTTTCGTTTCTGCAAATACAGTGGTACTTTATTTAAGCTTATTGACTTCTTAATTTTTAGGTTTTGCACAGTTTTACTGACTTTATGCCCGTGTATGACTAACATCATTGTACTTCGTGCATAATCATTTACAGGTGTCATATTTGTTTTTGGGAATTTTTGTTGTAGTTTCTCCACAGTACTTGCAAATGTTCATTCACATAGTTTGCTAGGTGGTGTCGAGCATTTATTCTTTCATCCCTCTCCCATATCAGCACATTCTTATGCCTTCATTTGTCTCGGCTGTTTCCTTTTTCACAACAGCGCCATTAAAAGAGCTTTTTGTTGCTAGTAGGACCTTCCTATTAATCTTTTTGTACCTATGATAGAAATTTGAGAACTCTGGCTCATTATGATTGTTTTTCACGGAACTGTGGTACTTAAGGGTTTGTGAGGACTTCCGAATACCTGCAGTTATCTATTTTTTTCTTTTTTCTTTTTTTTTGAGACATTGATACTGGTTTGCATACTTCTGGAAATCTCTTTTCAAAGTTCAGTTTAAATAATGTTGAGAATTTAGAGTTGCAGCGGCAGAACGAAAATACTCCCAGGAATTGTAAAGCAACTATAGACAATATGGTCACATAAATGAAGAATAGAATTTAGAGAATTTTGCATTTACATTGGTGTCTATACCGTTCATCCCAACTTTTATTTGCTAGTTCTCTTCAGAAATCTCGTGTTTTGATTTTTGATAAGTATCTTTTATAGGTGTGAAATTTTTTCATATCCAATTTTACCCTTACTATTTGGCAAAGATGGACTGATACCCCAAGATCTATTATCCCTGCGTCACACTTATCACCATCCTCATTTGTGACCACAAGTCCTATTATTTAATGCAATCAGTGAAGCAATCCTTGTTGCGCTGTTGACCAACAGGGACATGATGTAACTTTGATGGGTAGTTATGAAACGGCTACTATCCCCATTTATGGCATATGTGTTTATGTTTATGTCTCCACAGAAAATTATGTTGACTTTCGTACTTGAGACTTTATCTAGAATTTCTCCCATTTTATTGAAGAAGTGTCCACACCATCACTGTGTGATCAATACACAAAGAAAAAGATTAGCCCTTCGCTTACTGTACTAAGGTCATGTCTTGATCTAAACTGTGTTCCTTTTCTGATGTACATGAACACTCCTCCATATCTGATTTAATCCTACGGTAAGAGTCTCGTCTTTTCATACAACGATAATACTACGTCATTCTTCAGTGGCATAAACTATTTTACAGTTCAAAGATTGGAGTTCAACTTCAGATTTCTATATTTCATTTTTATTTATTTTATGTTTTGATGAAGGATTGTTATGTCTATGAAATGTCCCATGTTACTTTCTCCGTTGGTGTCTTTTCCTTCGTGACATGTAGTACGGCTACCATTTGGTGTATTAGAATCCATCTTGTGAATTGCTATTTCAGAATGTTTTAAACTTCTGGGAACTGCAGGGGAATCCATTGTCTGGATTTATCCTAAACAATCTCCTACCCAAAACAAGACATATTTGACCATGTGCGACCTGGGATCCACCCTCTATACCTTCATGAATCAGCTGTACCAATCTTCCCTTCCCGTTCCTGTTTAAGTGCCTAGTGAGACACCACCTGTTGATAGTCTCGCCTGGTAAAAAGCAAATTTCGCTACATTGTGTGGGAGCGCCCAGAAGACGCATTTTTTCACGGACCGGCTGCATAGTTACGGAGTTCTCACAGGAGGACAGTATACGCGTAATGGAGATGCTACATATTTCTGCATTGGTCGACTAAAACGAAACGTCATTCACCCGTTTAAAAGACCAACGCTGATTGGCGGAATATTTCTGATGCAAAGAGCCAGAGGAGTGAGGGGAGACAGCGAAGGATATACCCTTGCAATCTTTCCAGAAAAGGGACCCATTCCGTTGTCGCTCTTGGAGCAGGAACACATAACGAGAGCGAGTGTATGCAAAGAACGAGGAACAAAGTCTCTCCTCATTACTTCACTGGGAGAGCACCTCTGCCATTAGTGAATCGGAGTGATACTCTATATTGAGTCGCTCGCGATTAAGTGTTGTTCACTGTGTTGGCCGCCACACTTATTGTGCGGTGTGAACACGGACAGAGTAGTAGTTAAATGCCTGCGAGTGAATATTGAGTGGCATCGCGGTGGACTGGTTATCTGACCGGTGTACCACGCCAGTAGTTAGACTAGGGGAGGATATGAGTCCTTGACTTCATCAAGGTGTAGGGAGAGTTTGATTGGCGAAGGTCAATCCAGATAGAAAGAGATAGTTGTGTTATTTGTTAGCAGCGAGCGACGCAGGCAGCAGCTGTCGCAGCTCATGGTATTGTGTGCTACAGCATATGCGAGCCCTGTCTGTCCTCCATAACAGTACACTCCATTACATGTCTCATGCGACAGCCTTGACCGTACCTAGAAAAGTTATTCAAGTTGTGTAGGCGCGGCTCTCAGCAATTCTGCCAAGTAAATAACATTTTTAAAGAAAAGGGAGAAACGAAAGTTTCCATACTTTGTAAAATAATAGCATTCCTATCCATAAGAGGCAATCTACTGTTCTGAAAAGGACCCGGAAATTTATTAATTTGTAAGAAAAAGTTTCACTTGATTTCTCTGAATTTTTTTGCAATAAATAACATTTTTCGTTCGTTTAATGTTTTTCTTACACTAACTAGCAATACTCCAGTACCCAAGTATTCCACTAGTTACGTAAGAATATAGAATATTTTTGTGTCTTTTCCTTACAGTGGACGACTCCAGAAGATATTTGTTGCTGAATGTTTTTCAAGCAGTTCTTGTTGGTACATTAGGAGCGTCCGTCTGACTTCGTAGTAGTGTGAGGTGGAAATTGTTTCTAGCAGGAGCCAAAGGGTACTTGTTGGATCAATCCATTGCACAACTTGACAAAATAAAACCCACACACTCACAATTTCAGAGAATGAACATTTCGTTGCCTAATCTTATTCACATTACAAAATTAACTTTCAGTGTGTCAGACACATCTGTACCAACCGACAAAATGAGCATAAAACCAGTATATTCTGAAAAGGCAAAGGTAGACTGAATAAATCAACCGTAAAAACTTTACTACTCTCTCTACGAATTAAGTGACCTCAATTGCAGTGAATTTTTAGAATCCATTGAAAATAATAAAGAAATTTTAAATTAAGTTCACACTAGTGACAAATATTAGTAAGATTTTGATAATAATAGCTTGCTGGTTTATTAACAACTTATTTTACTCGTTCGTGTCTTTTGTTTTAAATCTCAGCTACTTTACACCGTCAGAGTTTGGTTACGCCGTTTTGGGCGAAAATTTTTAATGTAAAACTACCTATAAGCATATGCCATTTCATGTAATTCAGTTTCGTCAGCTGATTCATTCCGGAAGAAAATAAGTCAATGATGTGAAGGTCCTACAGAGTATTCACTCGGATGTACCGCAGAACGTCACACTCGCATACACTATACACTGACCTCGATCAAATGAAGTGACGCAGTGGTTTTAAACCATCTGTCTAAAAGGTTCCGAGACTGGTTTTATTGCTGGCATAAAACGACGTGATCCCAGTAATCATGGCGGCAGCTTGAACTAACAGTATTGTAAACAACAGTTGTGCATTCGGCCAGTCAGTTATGGGCAGGCAGTGTCAAATGGTAGCGCTGCGTTAGCGTGTCAACGTTGTTCTGTCACAAACCGCAATGGAGCAACATCTCTAAATAAAGTGTTCAAGACATTCTCCAGAATGTTTTAAGGAAGAGGAAAGTTCAAAAAAATGGCTCTGAGCACTATGGGACTCAACTGCTGTGGTCATAAGTCCCCTAGAACTTAGAACTACTTAAACCTAACTAACCTAAGGACACCACACCCATCCACGCCCGAGGCAGGACTCGAACCTGCGACCGTAGCGGTCGTGCGGCTCCAGACTGTAGCGCCTTTAACCGCTCGGCCACTTCGGCCGGCAAGAGGAAAGTGTGTGTGTGCAAAGTCAGTCGTGTACACCTTGACTCCCGAATAAAAACAACGACGCACAGGCACGTGCCATGACTTGACTGAAATGAAAAACACAGACACTTCTTATCTACAAAAAATCATCTCAGGCAAAAAGACTTGATGTTATCAATACGAACCTATCACAAAACGACAACGTGCAGATATTCGCATGAAAGGTCAACGCTTTGAGCCGACACAATCGACCTTAAAGCTGACGTGATTCGTGAGCTGAGTAACATCTCAAACGCCCGGGTTCTGGGTGGGAGATTTTCTCCGCTAGGAGACTGGGTGTTGTGTTGTCCCTACATTCCAGTAGTCTCAACTGACACGAAGGTCACATCAAATACACTGTTGTTTCGTCTTTCCACTGCTGAGATGGCAGTCCGAGCACGAACCGAAAGCCAATAAATTAAAAAAAATCCCAAACAAGGACTTTTACGACAGTTCCACATTCTGTGCGTTGTGCTCAAGTGGGGGGACGCTGTGTAGAACACCTGAGGCATTAAAACCAGCGTCTAAACGCTCCTCTATATCCAGTCTCGGAACTTTTCGGACTGTTCGGGTAGAAGCTGGTCTCCATTCGGAAGGAGGGTGGTGCTAATTCACTTCTGTCAACACACATTTAGGTTTCCGCTGTTAAGTTGATTCAGGCGAGTGTCTGGATGGTAGTTTTAAAAGAACACATACCTGTTCTATAACATGTTTTTAAACAGACTAATGCATGGCCAGGTGAGTTAACCTCTTAGTACTTATTTTGGAAGATAAGTATTAAAGACAGGCAGTTACTGGTGCTTCCAAGTTTGAGTCTGCTAGAGTGATAGGAGAATGTATTCAGCCTAAGTACAGTCCAGTTCTGGAGCAGTAATCGACGTTGGCGCATTTTCAAGGTTTCTGTTTGCTATGGCTTCCACAAAAACCCAAAAAAATCTAAGAACCTGCCAGGCATCTGGCTCAGCATGTGTGGCAAACCACCGGAATATTCTCGCAACTGTCTGGTGAACAATACCAGCGGTCGTTGTACCGGCGCAAGCATTCGATTCCTATCTGAAGCACGTTAATGCATGGCAAGTTAATTTACTACGCGTCACGCTGTACGAACGCGCCGTGCCGGAGTTAGTTAATGCAACCACAAGAAGAAAGAAATACCTTCCGTAGAAGAGTCCTTGCGTGCATGCTGACGATGTATCGGCGCAGAGCAGATTTCCGGAGTTCTGGATAGTGATGCATCACAATGGGGTAACCGTGTAACCCGCTTATATCGATGAGACGACAGCAGTCCCAATCCAGAAGTTGTGGACAGCATAATTAAAACCAGATATGACAGGTGTGGAGCAGAATGGATTGGGTTATTGATAAGGGAAACCTACATTTTCATTCACATCTCTTCTCTTGCAACTCACTGCCTGTTTAGTGCATAGCGGTATTCATTCTGTTTCATCCATGAACAGAATGCGCGAAGAACTTGCTTCAGTATGTACCACAATAAAACGATACTTTTATGGGGATTCGCCATTTCCTGCAACACATCCTTGTTGACCTCACTACACAATAACACAAAAGTGTGACGCGGTCATCAAACTGAATGGCTTTATGCTCAGCACAACAACCTGAATGTCTCACATTGGAACGGTGTGATACACAGTATTTTAAACCAGACGAGTCAGAAACACAAGTACTTAATAATGAAAAAATGGTGTTCCGAAAGTAATTCCAGATAATGTGTAGAGAGCCAATCAAAGGGCGAAGAAAGGTAAGACGCTTAGAGATGACGGTGTTTGAATAATAACGATCAAAACTGGAGGAAACGTAATTCAGAATGAACTTATGACTTGTTCACAGAACCTACTACTATACTGCCTCAAGGAAAAACAAACTGTCCATTTTTTTTCTTTTATTATGCAGTAGCAAACCCAGCAATGCTTCGCAATTGCTAACTATGTATGGCATTTGGTTACAAATCCTAAACTGAAGATCCCTGGGAATTGTGTGAATTTCAACTTCTCGTTACGACTACGCCCGCTATGAAGGTATCGGACTCGAAATTATAATAGATCATACATGGTGTAAATGAAAAAAGACTCATTTGTTTATGCATTTGTTGTGTGTTTTTTTAAGGATTGTTGAAATTTTTTGTACAAAATGCAATTACGAAACTTCAGAATATACATTTTTAGTTTCTTGGATACTGTCTGGTAAGGGTATGAACTGAACTACGAGTTCGTGAAGCAGTAACGTACAATTGACCTTGCGAAAGCCGGCCATTGTGGCCGAGCGGTTCTAGGCGCTTCAGTTCGGAACCGCGCGACTCCTACGGTCGCAGGTTCGAATCTTGCCTCGGGCATGGATGTGTGTGATGTCCTTAGGTTAGTTAGGTTTGAGTAGTTCTAAGTTCTAGGGGACTGATGACCTCAGATGTTAAGTCCCATAATGCTCAGAGCCATTTGAACCATTTGAACCTTGTGGAAAATATGGCTAATTGTATATACGTTTCTTGTTTAAAAATATATAGCCTATATCGTAATATTATAGAGTATAGTTTAGTTTTTGAGATACTATGCGATAAGAGTTAATGCAATGGCACATACAATTGACCGCGGTAAAAGCATACTGATCGTAAATCAATTCCGATGTATTTGAACGTCTGACCTTGTGCCTCACTTATTGTTACTGCAAATGAAACCTTTATTCGCTTAAAGTGAATGGGTAGGATCGGCTGGGATCATTGGTACATGGGGTATGAAAGAGACTTTTCCCGTTGCTGGATTTGTAAAGGTAGTCTCCGATTTATTGGAAAAATTCTCGGGAAAGAGACAGTACATAGAACACTATTCTTGACCACTGCCCGAGTGTCTGGGATCCTCACTTGGCCCGATTGGAGGAAGAAACCGAAGCAGCTCAGAGGCATGCTGCTAGATTTCTGACAGGTAGATGCGATCAACAATCGAGTATTACAGAGACACTTAGAGGAACTCAAATGGGAATCCCTGGAGAGAAGACGAGGTTCCTTTGAGAAAATTTAGATAATGG
Organism: Schistocerca cancellata; assembly: GCF_023864275.1. Classification (NCBI taxonomy): domain Eukaryota; kingdom Metazoa; phylum Arthropoda; class Insecta; order Orthoptera; family Acrididae; genus Schistocerca; species Schistocerca cancellata. The sequence goes on along the minus strand of NC_064631.1, from coordinate 595,990,786 downwards.
GCATTTAGGGCTGACTGCAGAACGGTTCTACTGCTGGCAACGTTTGTTTCGCGCAAGGACCGCGAAGACAAGATACGAGAAATTAGGGCTCTTAGGAGGCATATGCAGTAGACAGTCGTTTTCCCTTCGCAATATTTGTGAGTGGAACAGGAAAGGGAATGCTAGCAGTACAAGGTACCCTCCGCCATGCAGCATATAGTGGCTTGCAGAATATGTACGTAGATGTAAAACATTTATTATGTAACATGTCCAAGTACTTATAGTTGTGTGTATGAGTTAGTTTGATTTCTAATTTAGTTCCCTATTGTTTTGCTATCCCGTTACTACTTTCAGTTTAGACGCACCAACTGATGATGAGCCAGCAATAAGCCGAAATGATGCTATCTGTGTGACCTGAGCCTAAAATATATATAAAAAAATGTTAAGAGAGCGTCTGCGGAAGAAGGCAAAGCCCTAAAACTCGGATAATGTTCTAACTGTTCGACTTTGCACGAAAGGAGACAGACAAGATATAAATTAATTATTGATCCATAAGATCCCTCACTGTAATGTAACAAAATAATCACTGAAATTATCACCAACCACAGAAAAGCAACTTTTGGATTTCAATCGGGGGCAAGAATAAACTGATTTTAGATCTGGATGCAGCGCTATGCCCCACTTGCGAGCCGTGAACCAAATTATAAAATGGAGGAATGTTCGTGAATTACCGGCTAGCCCGAAGTTCATGTATTATGAGAAATTCTTTGACTCAGTGTTCAAAAAAAAAAAGTGTGCTAACAGCCGTTCAGAAACAAGAAATTAATTCAGTCAATGGCGGTACAATGAAGGCTGTATACAGCTGTACATCAATTCTACAGCTTTTATTAAACTTCATCGGGGGCGTCGAAAGTCCAGAATCCAAAGAAAAATCACGTGTTGAGTTCCGCAACCTCAAAACTAACCACAGCAGCCCTGGAGGAACTATTCACATCCCTAAAGAGGGAAGACGATGAAGGCGTATTTACTAATTGGACAACCGGAGCAATCTTTATTGTTCTAATGAGACTATACTGTTTACTTCTACTGCTGATGAAATTCAACAGCTAATGGAAACAGTTAAGAGAATAAGTTTGAAAGCAGATCTGTGAAAATACCAATTGTGACTTGACACAACGAGCGGTGCAGCGAAGCGTGTCGACCATTACAGGCAGGGACAGGAAAACAAATAAAGGGTCCGAAGTCGAACTGGTTTGGAAGACCTAATAACGATGGCAGAGGGAATGAAATGGAGATGGGCGGCAAGTGTAACGAGGTATATCAGATGGCTTCCAAGATATAAGCAAAGACCGAGGAAGTGTAGCCCAACCACAAAAGGAGGTAGCTCACAAAACCCTCGTTAGACTTGAATATTGCTTGTCCGCCTGCCTTCCGCACCAGAAAAAAATTTGATGGAGAAAATAAATAAGATCCAAAGAAGCGCAGCGCGTTTTGCCACTACTTAATGTAGCAAACATAAAGCACGATGCTCTCTCAACTCCGTTGGCAGATGCTAGAAGAGAGGTGTTGTACATCACGGTGCGGTCCACTGTTAAAACTTGAAGTTACGTTCCTACAAGAGTCAACCGACATATTGATTCCTCCTGCCTATATCTCCCCAAAAGAATACGAAGGTAAAATTAGACACAGAGGCGTGCCAGCAGTCGTTCTTCCTGGGCAGCAATCGCGACTGGAACAGGAAAGCGGGGAAGAGACAGTGGTACACAAAGTACCCTCCGCCACACTCCAGAATGTGGGTTGTATAGTGATAGATATAGCTGTAGACGATAAACTAATGGAAGATGAATTAGTACGTTTTATTCTCGGATAGAAGAAATAAGTCATGTTAATAATGACGATTGTCCAATTGTCAAGCAACTGAAACTACTAAAATCGGAGGCTGCGTCACTAACTGTCGGTCTCACACAGTAAGTGCCCTTTGACATACCTGGTGCCACGATAGCTTATGGTACTGAATGCTACAAATAAGGCGCTTTTAATTATAGTTTTTTTTAAATTTACATGCATTTTTCATAACATTTCAAGATAACTACACTCCTGGAAATGGAAAAAAGAACACATTGACACCGGTGTGTCAGACCCACCATACTTGCTCCGGACACTGCGAGAGGGCTGTACAAGCAATGATCACACGCACGGCACAGCGGACACACCAGGAACCGCGGTGTTGGCTGTCGAATGGCGCTAGCTGCGCAGCATTTGTGCACCGCCGCCGTCAGTGTCAGCCAGTGTGCCGTGGCATACGGAGCTCCATCGCAGTCTTTAACACTGGTAGCATGCCGCGACAGCGTGGACGTGAACCGTATGTGCAGTTGACGGACTTTGAGCGAGGGCGTATAGTGGGCATGCGGGAGGCCGGGTGGACGTACCGCCGAATTGCTCAACACGTGGGGCGTGAGGTCTCCACAGTACATCGATGTTGTCGCCAGTGGTCGGCGGAAGCTGCACGTGCCCGTCGACCTGGGACCGGACCGCAGCGACGCACGGATGCACGCCAAGACCGTAGGATCCTACGCAGTGCCGTAGGGGACCGCACCGCCACTTCCCAGCAAATTAGGGACACTGTTGCTCCTGGGGTATCGGCGAGGACCATTCGCAACCGTCTCCATGAAGCTGGGCTACGGTCCCGCACACCGTTAGGCCGTCTTCCGCTCACGGCCCAACATCGTGCAGCCCGCCTCCAGTGGTGTCGCGACAGGCGTGAATGGAGGGACGAATGGAGACGTGTCGTCTTCAGCGATGAGAGTCGCTTCTGCCTTGGTGCCAATGATGGTCGTATGCGTGTTTGGCGCCGTGCAGGTGAGCGCCACAATCAGGACTGCATACGACCGAGGCACACAGGGCCAACACCCGGCATCATGGTGTGGGGAGCGATCTCCTACACTGGCCGTACACCACTGATGATCGTCGAGGGGACACTGAATAGTGCACGGTACATCCAAACCGTCATCGAACCCATCGTTCTACCATTCCTAGACCGGCAAGGGAACTTGCTGTTCCAACAGGACAATGCACGTCCGCATGTATCCCGTGCCACCCAACGTGCTCTAGAAGGTGTAAGTCAACTACCCTGGCCAGCAAGATCTCCGGATCTGTCCCCCATTGAGCATGTTTGGGACTGGGTGAAGCGTCGTCTCACGCGGTCTGCGCGTCCAGCACGAACGCTGGTCCAACTGAGGCGCCAGGTGGAAATGTCATGGCAAGCCGTTCCACAGGACTACATCCAGCATCTCTACGATCGTCTCCATGGGAGAATAGCAGCCTGCATTGCTGCGAAAGGTGGATATACACTGTACTAGTGCCGACATTGTGCATGCTCTGTTGCCTGAGTCTATGTGCCTGTGGTTCTGTCAGTGTGATCATGTGATGTATCTGACCCCAGGAATGTGTCAATAAAGTTTCCCCTTCCTGGGACAATGAATTCACGGTGTTCTTATTTCAATTTCCAGGAGTGTAGTTTTGTAACAAAGCTGTGTATTCTTTAATAATATTCTATTATAATAACTCACGCCCACTCAAAACCACTTACCTGAGCACACACATTATTTTATCAAATCTGGGAGAATTTTCTTTCATGAAAAAAAAATTCATAATTTTCTCCTACCCTTCATAATTAAATTGTTGACTCATAAAGTTGTAATACGCTGCTTGAAATAAATTTCGTAAAGAAAGTGAATTGATAATCCAAAATCATATTCGTTGTAATTTTAATCACTGTCTATTTAATCGCAATTACAATCTTTGATGGAAGATGAGTCTTATAGATGCATTATTAGGAGGTAGTAAAACAATACGAATTTCATTAGGTTTATGTGATTAAAAGGTCAGTTAGGACAATGATTTGCTAAGTCTTGCATTCTATAAGATTTTATTTAGCAGAAGTTCATGTTCTAGATGCCACGGAAAAGTCACAGATAATACCAGATGCATTAGGTTGTTTCACGTTTTTCCATAAGCTTAATAAACACAACAGATACACGCAACAAAACTTAAGTCATCAGTAACATATTACAACTGCTTACAACTCTCTGTCACCGTTGGGTAACTTTTCGATTCCGCGACTAAAGAAGTCACATGGTTTTGTGGCGAAGAACGCGTCCAACCAAATTCTGACCGAATTATCGTCCTGAAGGCTCCTTGAAGATTCTTCAATAGAAACAGGAAAAGATGAAAATCTGAGGGCACAAGATCAGGCGAATAAGGTGGGTGCGGAATGACTTCCCAACCCAACCCCTGTATAGTGTTTTCTGTCAGTCTAGCAGCATGAGGGCGGGCGTTATCGTGGACCAGCATCACTTCACGCTGTCTTCCTGGTCGTTGTTCTTAGACTCCGTCTGCAAGATGTCTCAGTTGTCGACAGTAAATGTCGGCAGCAATGGTTACACCTCGGGAAAGCAATTCGTAGCACAGCTCACCGTCGCTGTTCCAGCAGATGCGTAACATTATCTTTTGTAGATGCGTGCAGGTCTTTGTACAAGGAGTCGCTACTTTGTTTGGGCTCAACCATTCCTTTCTTTTCCTTATTTTAGCATAAAGACACCATTTCTTGTCACCAGTAACGATACAGGAAAGGAAATGTCGGTGTTGTTCACGAGCATTATCCCCATACACAGCGCAAATATTTCTAGTTTCCTGCGCTGCTGCCACCCCTCTGCTGAACTCAAACAGAAGTCTATGTCGGAAATGTGGCGAGTTTTCCACTTTATATTCCATTTTCCGGCGTCCGCAGCTCCAAATCATAAAATGACAATATGTAAACTAAATAGCAGCAGTGAATTACAAATAAAAATAACAATCGATAAATAAACCCATAGCCATCAGAATACCAACATGTAGAACAAAAACGCTACGAACTTATGCACCAACCTAATACCCAATTTCACCTACATTTCACGCTTTCGCGATCTGTTTGTTTGCTTGTGCAAGTACTGGTCTCAGATGTAATGCACTCCTCATTATTTTGTCTCCTGCTTGAAGAGACGTATTCAGGTTGGAAGACTTTGCGAAAATGTAAACAAAGGAGTGTTTTAACTCCTACTTTCATAGGCTCTGACAGACTCTTTCGCAATAAGACATGTGACGATATGTAGGGAAGTCCACATCCGTGGTCTGAATCCGAGAATCTGAACGTCTCCAAGAAAGTTCTCGATAGCCCTAATATGTACTGACTCGACTAGTGGCCTACAGCCTTTTACGAGGGCATCGAAGAAGAAACTGTAAATCCCTTGGCCCACGGTGTACTGAGAAGTCTCAAGAGAGCAGACGATCTGTATCAACTGATTCAGCTACAATGACCGCGAATGATCGCAGTCACTCCAGCGCAGAGTGCTTCCAGGAGAGAGAATTTGCCTTTTGCTGTTCTTTTAATAGTGCAGTCAGACCAATGAACTTCTTAGACTAATTACCTTTATACAATTTGGTTCCATAATATATCCTATTTCATGCATAGTGTCCTGGAAGGAATGGTCAAAATTCAGAGTGTGACACGAACGTTTATTCGAAGCATAAACTTGCAGCAACCATGACCACTAAAATGCCTACTTTAAGAACTACGAGGATGGTTTAACAAAACTGGTAAATCTCCATGAAAGAACAGAACATTTTTGTTGCGCCTTCGTGGTTGGTAAGCTTGATTATTCCAAGGATCGTATATAGAATTTCAAAATTGTACAGTTCTTTGTTGACAGCCTTCTAAATAGGTCAGTGTGTCGACTGCGACTGAAAATGGCGTAAGCCGAGTTTCGTGCTGGTATTAAACATTTTCATTAGAACGTTGGACTGCGGCACGCATCCACACAGACTTGGATGAAGTTCGCGCGGGATTTACACCCTCACTGAAGACCATTTACTTCTGGATTAGTGAATTTAAACGTGATCGGTCGAGCACCGAAGAGGAAGCGCGCTTCGGCCGCCAAAGGAAATCATTGACAGAACCCATGATTAGTTAGTGCAAGAGCACAGAATAAAAGTTCATGACATTGCTGAGACTGAGGGGTCTCAACTGAGCGAGTGCATATATCGTACACGAAGAACTAGCTGTGTAGAAGCTGTATACGAGGTGGGTGCCGCGACAGCTCACAGTCGACCATAACTGCATCATTTCAACGCATTGTCTTTTTTCACCGATTTGTGACTATCCTGGATCCGTCATTACACACCAGAGCCTAACGGCAGTCAAAGCCATGAAATGATTCAAATGGCTCTGAGCACTATGGGACTTAACATGCGAGGTCATCAATCCCCTAGAACTTAGGACTATTTAAACCTGACTAACCCAAGGACATCACACACATCCATGCCCGAGGCAGGATTCGAACCTGCGACCGTAGCGATCGTGCGGTTCCAGACTGAAGCGCCTAGAACCGCTCGGCCACACCGGCCGGCTAAAACCATGAACAAAGGCTGGCAAAGATCATTTTGTCAGCTGGCAAGGTGACAGTCACTGTTTCTTTGGGAATCCCAAGGAATTATCCTCATAGATTACTAGGAAAATGGCAGAACTATAACCATACCCTATTGCGCTTCATTGTTGGACCATTTGAAATTTGTAGTGTCTGAAAAAAGATGAAGATTTTCTGGCAAAAAAGCGCTCTCATCAGAATAAAGGACAATTCCACACACCAATGATAACAACGGCGAAAGTGCATGAATTAAGCTTTGAAACGGTTCCTCATCCACCCTATTCGCCAGATTTAGCCCCAAGAGGCTTTTGCCTGTTCCCTAACTTGTAACTTTGACTCGGTGGGAAGAAATTTTCAACATATGAGGAAGTGATAGTTGCAGTGAAAAAGTATTTTGAAGTATCTGACAGAAGATATTTTTGCGACGGAATGAAAAAGCTGAAGGGTCGCTGGACCTCCTTCAGCTACGCTGAGAAGTAAGGTTAGTTGTTTTCGAAACCAACCTTTTTTTTTTCTTTGCTTTTTTACCAGATTTATCAAAGCGCCTTCCTATGAGCACTTCTTCATTTTCGATATTCTGAAACAAATCTTTTCTACTGCAACCTCTCTGCTTTCCATATTTTGGGAGAAAACCAAAGCCGGCCGGAGTGACCGTGCGGTTCTAAGCACTACAGTCTGGAACCGCGTGACCGCTACGGTCGCAGGTTCGAATCCTGCCTCGGGCATGTATGTGTGTGATGTCCTTAGGTTAGTTAGGTTTAAGTAGTTCTAAGTTCTAGGGGACTGATGACCTCAGAGGTTAAGTCCCGTAGTGCTCAGAGCCATTTGAACCATTTGAGAAAACCAAGAAAAAATATCCTAGCAAACATGGGCATACCTTATGAGCTACGAGCACTTGTTCAGTAAAAGAGATGTGTTTCACAGTATCAACGATGAAAAAGAGCTCATAAAACTTAAGGGCCGCGTGGGATTAGCCGAGCGGTCTAAGGCGCTGCAGTCATGGACTGTGCGGCTGGTCCCTGCGGAGGTTCGAATCCTCCCTCGGGCATGGGTGTGTGTGTGTTTGTCCTTAGGATAATTTAGTTTAAGTAGTGTGTAAGTTTAGGGACTGATGACCTTAGCAGTTAAGTCCCATAAGATTTGACACACACACACAAAACTTAAGGTATGCACTTTATAGGCCTTTTTACTCGACATTTTTTCTTGTTTTGTTCAATACCATCACCTCTCAAAATATGGAAAGCAAAAAGCTTGCGGTAGGAGAGATTTCTTTCACAGTATCGAAGATGAAAAGTGCTCGTAGCTTTTAAGATATTCATTTCAGATTCCATGTTTGCCAGACTATTTTGCTTCGAACGATCGTTCCTGTCATATCTCTGATTGCTGACCATTCCTCCTGGGACACCCTGTATTTGTAACGAAGTGAGACAAATGTCCTGTTCGTGCCACTAGAGGCCCCCACCGCGACGCTGGCTGACAGTTGTCGGCTCCAGGGACGGCGGCGCCCTCGCCGCGAGGCGCGCCGAACCCCGTGGGTGGCGGCGTGACGTCACCAGGTACTCGGCCAATGGCGGCGCGGCGGCTGGCAGCCACCTGAGGGTCCGGCCGCGGCGAGGCGCGTCCAGTCTGCCGCGAAGCGAAGCGAAGGAAGTTCTCCAGGTGGGACTGGAGAGCAGTCAGTCGCTGCCGCCCCCCAGCAGTCGGCAACAGTCCGCCACCAGCCGCCGCCCCCTGGCTATGGAGAGTGCCGCACCGCGAACTGGATAACCCGTTCGACAGCAGAGCAACCTCCGCGACAGCGCAAGCGCCGGCAGACCCGAGGTAGGTGTGCCTTTCGTTTGTCTCTCGCCTCGCCGTCCGTCTGCTGAGAACAATGCTACGGCGGCGATACACAGCCCGCGCCGTAAAACGCGCTCTCTACGGCCGCTTCGGCATTTATTGCCCTGTGAATGTGCGTGTTCCCCTTCCGCTGCGAGAGCTGAGGCAATCCTCGTCTCGGCCTCGTGCAGTGCTTGTGAAGTGCTCTGAAAACTCTCGAAGGCGTACTTACGGTTCTCTGCAGCAAACACGTCGCCGAATCACGACAGACCCCGTCTACGGCCGGATCATTACTGTCCCGGAACAGCTGGGAAGACATCAGCTGATCGTGACAGCCGCGACGCGCGCAGATTTACAAGTTGTGTGGCGCGTGGGCGGGAAACTGTTTCTGCCTGCAGTGCGTGCAGTCTTTTACCGACTACCTGAAGAGAAGTAGCAGTGATTTTTGGTGTGCCGTACTGACATTCTGTGGCAATGGACTCCAGTTCGACAGTCTCAGAATTCCCGTTACAGTTTGATATACATGCAACACAGACACTCAGTTTTGTCGACCAGATGGCGTAGATCGAGTTCAGACGTACGGCGACCTCGACTTTACTTTCTGTCTAATATTAGCTGCACGGTTTAGAGCTATTACGAGCCAAACACAATCGACCCTGAAGCATAGTACAATCTTTATAGTTCAACTGAATGCTGTTGTATTACCGAAGATTAATTTCAAAGATTAATTTCTTCATCTACAGGTGGAGATTTTCTTATTTCTCGCGGGATATACAGCGGCGTATGTGACTTCCTTCTTCTACTCGATGACAACAGTTAATTTTATTTAGAATATAACAATATTTGAAATTTAATTTGTCATATCGATGTAAAGTGACATTAAAGTAGATCAAATGCCAAATGATGGTGAAAGAAAAGAGAAATGTTTACTATTAACAATATAAAAAAACTCGTATAAAAAGAAAAGAACGTGTTCTGTTGTTACCGAAGACAATGATCCCGTGTAAACTGTTACACTTCACTACACCAGAAAGAAGATCTGTGGGCGGAGTGTTGGAAGCGTAACCTGCTGTCGCATTACAAATCTCGCATGTATGAATAGCAATCATAAAAAGTAGAAGGTTCAGAATGTTGCCACGAAAGTGTCCAACTATCGCATTCGAGAGCTGTTTATACTTATTTGTTACACATTGAAAACAAATCTACGATAGACAAAGTTGTATCCACGCTAGTTTATCTGCAAGCCTCGTGTTCCTTAGTCTCGCAAATTGAGCGGAAAAGAACGGAAATCATAACAGGTTTACGCAACACTAAATTTCTAGGCTTCACTTATAGTTTTATAGTTTTTTTTTTTTTTTTGCTTGCCCTTTCTGTAATTCAAGATCATTGGTGCGGTTTCACCCGATTAAAAATAGATCAATCCAGATACGCACGTAAGGTAGCCAACTGACATCTGGGCCTTTCCATCTTTTGAGATATCATCGCAGAGTAAACATTATCGCTTCATTTGTTCTTCGCATTGCCCTTATGACAGTACAGGCATTGATGCTTAGATGTTCGGTATATTGACTGCTGCATTTCCTGTACGGAGCTATTTTTCTGTGTAGAAAGGAAAATTAAGGTTTTACGAGCCGTCGACGGCGAGGTAATTAGGCACTGAATATAAACTGCGATTGGGCGATAATCTGAAATATATTTGATCGTGTCCTTTACAAATAAACCATCACAGCATTCGCCTGTAATGACTTAGGGGAACCGTATAAAAACTGCATCTGGATGGCCGAAATGTGGTCGGAACACTGCTACATCGGAACGCGGATCCAACGGTTTTACCACTGCGCCACCTCGATCGGCTTCTTAGCTACTTAACTAGTTAGCTCCATGTCACCACGTAAATCACATTCACGATAAACGTTATGATGTGGAACCTGTTAGATGAACAAAATATTGCAGAGCCAGTATATATATGTATGCTGGCCATTTACAGGCTTGTAATAGACTAAATTAGTTCCATTCAAGATGTCCTCTTTGGCATAGAAGGGGTGGTCACGTAGAATCAGTTTTAGTCTACATTTGAAAACACTTCTCTTGTGTGTCAGACATATTTTCTTAGGCATATTATCAAAGAGTTTTATAGCATTGCACTCCTCTCTGTTTCAAAGTCAGATTAACTAGAGGGAAGTGTAGGTCATTTTCCTTCTAATGTTTTTATCGTGACTATATTCTGAAATTGCAGTCAATGTTGACTACAAATTTAATGAGTGAGTAAATGTACAGCGAAATTGTACGAGTAGTAGTTACTATTTACAGTTGTTTAAAAAGATGCCTGCAAGATGTACGTGTGCAAACTGCATATATAATTCTAATTACTTGCTTGAGGTACGGAACAAGAATAGACGTAAATCTACAGCCATGTACCTACGTTGTGTGTGAGGAAATTAAGCAACAGAGCTACTTCTTTTACGCACGTTGTATGTCTGTGATGACAAATCTTATCTCAAGGCAATCTCTTCAAAGAGTTCGTAATTATCAGGTGTTGTTAGCCAGCAGAGGGGGAGCAGGTTTCCACGGTAATGTTACAGCAGTTGGTTAGGCAGCACAGTAGTCAACGGCAGCGACGTCTCGGAGCTGTGTGTCTGTAGTCCTCAGGCTTTCCTGCCGGTGAAAGTCAATACGTCCGGCCGCCGAGCGGCGAAAGTCCGGGGGAACCGGGCTGCGTCCGGAATACGGCCGCCTCGTACAGCACAGCATAACCTAGCATGGCACAGCATCGAAACATAGCCGGTGTGCACGTCAAGCATGCAGTGGAGACAACAATTTTTGATCTGAAGCTATATATGTTACAATGGACTTGGTCGATATCACTTACTGTCTTACGAGTTTCATTACATTTTCTATATCACTTTCTAGTGACGCCGAAAATAGCTTGGAACGAAGCAACCCTCTGACGTCTTCAAGTGATCTCTATGTCATATGTCTACCGCAAGAAGGAGGCATGCTATCGAAACAGATGGTACCAAACTATTTTAGGTATTTTTTTAAATTTATTTAGCGTTACAGCTTACAGAGTTATAGTTAACAAGTGCATACATTATACAGATAAAGTTGAGATAAGCATTTCCCTTCATAGATGCACATCCAAAGACAGCAGCCAGTTGATTGCTGCAGGTGTTGCGTGTGCAAAAGTCTTTCCAGTGATTCGTGAATTTTATCTTTGGGAAATCGTGTAATATGCGGTCCAGTGTTTGTTCCGATGTTCCCGTAGTCACATTAGTCATCATCGGCGATTCCCAATTTATGTGATGTTGCTTTGGTAACGGTGTGACTTAGTTAACTGAGTTCCATATGTTTCGTGGTCGGTTCGCTGCCCAGGGTTAGATGGTTACAAAGCGTGAGTAATTTTGATAAAATATCTGAACCCTAACAACAGATCAGCCAATGGCAGTTCGTAGCTTTCCGCTTTTCAATAGTGCCAATGGATAGCTTGTTCCAATTACACACATCAAAAAGTTTTTGCTTCACCCCGGTTCCCAGAACTCCTGAAAACAGACGTTGACTGTGGGTATTGTATCACAGACACAGTCCCTTTGAATATTCAGATATGTTACTAAACCCGCCCAAAGATGTAAACAATAAGAGCAGCGCCTATTAGACGGAGGGAGTCCGACAGCCGATCAGTTCCAGTCATTCCACCAGGAAGGAGGTACACGGCTCATGTTGTCTGTAGTTCGACCATGCCTAGACGGTCAATACCGCGGTTCGATCGCGTCCGCATTGTTACTTTGTGCCAGGAAGGACTCTCAACAAGGGAAGTGTTTAGGCGTTTCGGAGTGAACCAAAGCGATGTTGTTCGGACATGTAGGAGATACAGAGAGACAGGAACTGTCGATGACATGCCTTGCTCAGGCCGCCCAAGGGCTACTATTGCAGTGGTTGACCGTTACCTACGGATTATGGCTCGGAGGAACCCTGACAGTAACGCCACCCATGTTGAATAATGCTTTTCGTGCAGCCGCAGGACGTCGTGTTACGACTCAAACTGTGCGAATTAGGCTGCATGATGCGCAACTTCATTCCCGGCGTCCATGGTGAGGTCCATCTTTGCAAAAAAATGGTTCAAATGGCTCTCAGCACTATGGGACTTAACATCTTAGGTCATCAGTCCCCTAGAACTTAGAACTACTTAAACTTAACTAACCTAAGGACATCACACAACACCCAGCCATCACGAGGCAGAGAAAATCCCTGACCCCGCCGGGAATCGAACCCGGGAACCCGGGCGTGGGAAGCGAGAACGCTACCGCACGACCACGAGATGCGGGCCCATCTTTGCAACCACGACACTATGCAGCGCGGTACAGATGGGCCCAACAACATGCCGAATGGACCGCTCCGGATTGGTATCACGTTCTCTTCACAGATAAGTTTCGCATATGCCTTCAACCACACTATCGTCGGAAACGTGTTTAGAGGCAACCCGGTCAGGCTGAACGCTTTAGACACAGTGTCCAGCGAGTGCAGCAAGGTGGAGGTTCCCTGCTGTTTTTGGGGTGGCATTATGTGGGGCCGATGTACACCGCTGGTGGTCATGGAAAGCGCCATAACGGCTGTACTATACGTGAATGCCATCCTCCGACCGATAGTGCAACCATATTGGGAGCATATTGGCGAGGCATTCGTCTTCATGGACTACAATTCGCGCCCCCATCGTGCTCATCTTGTGAATGACTTCCTTCAGGATAACGACATCGCTTGACTAGAGTGGCCAGCATGTTCTCCAGACATGAACTCTATCGAACATGGCTGGGATAATTGAAAAGGGCTGTTTATGGACGACGTGATCCACCAACCACTCTGAGGGATCTACGCCAAACCGCAGTTGAGGAGTGGGACAGTCTGGACCAGCAGTGCCTTGATGAACTTGTGGACAGTATGCTACGACGAATACAGGCATTAGTGCAAGGGGACGTGCTACTGGGTGTTAGAGGTACCGGTGTGTACAGCAGTCTGGACCACCAGCTCTGAAGGTCTCTCTGTATGGTGGTACAACATGCAATGTGTGGTTTTCATGAACAATAAAAAGGGCGGAAATGATGTTTATGTTGATCTCTATCCCGATTTTCTGTACAGGTTCCGGAACTCTCGGAACCGAGGTGATGCAAAACATTTTTTGATGTGTATATAGGCCAGCCGCGGTGGCCGAGCGGTTCTAGGCGCTTCAGTCCGGAATCACGCGACTGCTACGGTCGCAGGTTCGAATCCTGCCTCGGGCATAGATGTATGTGATGTCCTTAGATTAGTTATGTTTAAGTAGTTATACGTTCTAGGGGACTGATGATCTCAGATGTTAAGTCCCATAGTGCTCAGAGCCTTTTGAGCCATTTGATGTGTGTATATAGTAATGCGTTCTAGGAAAAAAGAAGAACCAACGCACCACGATCGAATTATTTGAAGGGAACGGAAAGGGATAGATATGATGTACATGTACAGACAAACAAATGATTACAATTTTAGAAAAATTGGATGGTTTATTCAAGAGAAAGAGCTTCACAAACTGACGAAGTCACTAACACGTTGGCCCACCTTGGGCCCTTTTTCAAGCAGTTATTCGGCTTGGCATTGATTGATAGTGTTGTTGGATGTCCCATTGAGGACTATCGTGCCAGATCCTGTCCAACTGACGCGTTAGATCGTCAAAATACCAAGCTGGTTGTGGAGCCCTGCCCGTAATGCTTCAAACATTCTAAACAGGGTAGAGATCCGGCGACTATGCTGGCCAACGCGGGGTGTGGCAAGCACGAAAACAACCAGTAGAAACTCCCGCCGTGTACGGGTGGGGATTATCTTCCTGAAATGTAAGGCCGTCCGGAGTGGCCATGCGGTTCTAGGCGCTACAGTCTGGAGCCGAGCGACCGCTACGGTCGCAGGTTCGAATCCTGCCTCGGGCATGGATGTGTGTGATGTCCTTAGATTAGTTAGGTTTAAGTAGTTCTAAGTTCTAGGCGACTGATGACCTCAGAAGTTAAGTCGCATAGTGCTCAGAGCAATTTGAAATGATAGGCCAGGCTGGCTTGCCATATAAAGAGCAACAAAACGATGTGTATAGTATCGTCGACATAGCCCTGTGCTGGAAGGCTGGTGCGGGTGACAACCAAGTGGGTCTGTTGTGGAAAGAAATGGCACCCCCAGACTATCACATCTGGTTGAAGGGCCATATGGCGAGCGACATTCAGGCTTGTATCCCAATGCTGTCCAGGACGTCTCCAGACAGGTCTTCACTGACAATGGGGGTTCAGTTGGAAGCAGGACTCATCACTGAAGACAATCCTAATCCAGTCAATGAGATTCCAGGCCGAGGACTTGTCTGGAAACGACCCGGACAGCAGTGGGATGTAGCCTGCTATACTACCCGACAACCAGCACTGACTGTGTGGGCTACCATTTCATTTCATAGCAGGACCCCTTTGGTTGTCATCTGCGGCACCCTTACAGCACCTCGGCAAGTCGACGATATTCTACGCCCCGGTTTGTTGCCTTTTATGGCAAGCCATCCTCAGCTTACATCTCAGCAAGATCATCCCTGCCTGCACACAGCGCGAGTTTCTACTGCTTGTCCTCCGGCTTACCAAACCCTGCCTTGGCCAACAAAGTCACCAGATCTCTACCCTATTGAGAACATTTGGAGCTTTATGGGCAAGGCTCTCCGACCAGCTCGGTATTTTGGCAATCTAACCCTTAATTTAATTGAATAAAGATTTCTTTAAAAAAAAAAAAAAATCTAACCCTCCAGTTGGACAGAATTTGGCACGATAGCCACCAGGAGGATAGTCAACAACTCTACCAATCAAAGACAAGTCGAATAACTTCTTGCATAAGGGTCAGAGGTGGACAAACACGTTATTGACTTAATTTGTGAAGCTCTTTCTCTTCAATAAATCATCCAATTTTTTTCTGTAACTGAAATTTATTTGTCTGTACATGTACATCACATCTAACCATTTTCCGTCCAATTCGGATAATTCCTTCGTGGCGAGTCTATTTTTTTTGTCTTACAGTGTCATTAAGCAACGACCACAGAAAGCTCTGTTTCACAGTCTTAACTCGTATTAGCTGTCGACGATTAGGTCATTAGAGACGGAGCACAAGTTTGCATTGAGGAAGAATGGGGAAGAAATTAGGTCATTAGAGACGGAGCACAAGTTTGCATTGAGGAAGAATGGGGAAGAAAATGGACCGTGATCTATTCTGTGAACCATGCAAGCATTTGCCTTAAGTTGTTTAGAGAAACCTCGTATAATCTAAATCTAGATTGAGTGCAGTGTCGGAGTGCAGTGTCTTAACCATCGACTCATCTCGGTCGACAGGTCGAATGAATATTTGAATCCCGTGCCAGATGTGAATCCATTGTCTTAAGTAGTACTGTAGATAGAGAAGCCGACCGTCTGGTGGAAAAGTTACGACGTATGGTCGTCTGTGTGTTTGTCGAGGAGAGTAAGCCATTGGCGGAGTCAGATGTCTTTTACCACCGTGTCATTAACACGTGTGACAGTAATTCATCACAGATATCTTCTCTGGAAAGGGAAGACGAAAAGACGATCTCATTCACAGCTCTTCTGGATGTCAACAATTGCTACAATTGAGATAAACAGGAATGTAGAGATTTTCTTTACAGGAACCGTCCTATTTATTTCATCTGCCCGCCTTAAGGGAGTACGTTTACAAAATACAATCATTCACAAACTCCACAATTTTGGAGGTACATTACTGAAATGTTCTGCTTGTACTGACTATTTTTCAGAATATTAACTAAAAAAATTTTTTTTTAATTTTTAAGTTTTCTGACCCCATGATTCACAAAGGTACCATTTTCTCAGAAATATTCCAAAAATTCTCTTGTAAATTTTGCAGTGTAACCTCAGTATGTATAGCAACAATGCACAGAAGCACTGTATTACATTAATATTTAATGAATTTGTAAATTTAATTATTTTTTAACTGAAAAAGTATGCATAGATTTTTGTACTCTACCTTTTGGCATACAGGAATTATATTAAAATTTCCCCGTGCATGTATTATGTTTTTATACATACTGCATAGGGCATGCCAAAAATCATGACTCTATCTTTCCTGGTTTCTGAGAAAAACGTACTTGAATAATGAAAACGGTAATTCTGAGAAAACGCTCTTTGAAGTGAAACTTACGTTTTCCTTGCCATTCCCTGTATCAAAAGGCTCCAGAACTGTACTGAGTGTCCTCCTTTTCTTCGAGACTTCTCTTATGGCGTCTTTTTTTCTGTCTTGTATACTTTACAAGATCTTCCATGGATTTCTCAGCTGCAGAGGTGCGCTGTGTATCAGTTCTCTTCAAGATTCTCGAGTGAATGCTCCGGCCTTGAAACTGCAAGACATTTACCCTCTCTGAATTGGAACCATTAAATAAAATAACAGCTTCATAAACTGCAATTTTAACTACCGCGGCTGAGCAAAATGCTTTGGGGCAACGTATCCATATAAGAGCGATTAAAGACACAATATAACTCTGAGTTTTTCCATGAATACACTTCTTGAGAATCTCGAGGTTGGACAGATACCCGATTGTTGGCTCTATGGGGTTCAGAATTGGTTCAGGAAAACTTTCCTTGTGAGTGTAAGGCATACTAACCCTCCGGGCCTGTATATAACGACGTCAAGTAATGGGGCACGGATTATGTACGGGGTGTTCATCTGCAGATAAGATATGAAAATAGCGAGCCTATAATTTAATAAAGCATGCACACGTTTCTTGCATATCTTTGTAAACACTGTCCGTTGTCGTGGCATGATTAAAAAACAGAAAAAATACAATGACAAGGTTATTCAAATAATGACAATCTGTAAACAAACTTTATGATTGTCTGTTGTTTCCAAGGACACTATCCAACCGTCATAGATGACATACAAAACAAGTAGTAATTTTGCTTGACAGAAGAACTCAGAAACTCGGTTTATGTGACTAATACGAAAACTAATAGTGAAGAGTCTGTTATCGATCGAAGTGGCGCAACGGTTAGTTCACTGGACTAGCATTGGGAGGAGGACGGTTCAAATTCCAGTCCGGCCGCCATCCATGTTTAGGTTTTCCGTGATTTCCCCAAATCACTCCACGCAAATGTCGGGATAGTTCCTTTCAAAAGGGCATGGCCGATTTCCTTCCACATTCTTTCGTAATCCGAGCTTCCTCTCCGTCTCTAATAATCTCACTGTCGGCGAGACACTAAAATCTAACCTCCTTTTCTTCATTTGAAGAGTCTCTTCACCATGTGGTCGTAGCAGGATTAACACGTTGGGCACTTAATTTTTTTATGGCACTTACTATGTGATTTGGGATATGAAACTTCAAGAATATATTGTCACTGAGTTGTACTAAAGAATGAAAAATAAAACGAAAAATGACATTTTAACCAACATCATTCTCTAATGTTTGCATAAGTAGTCTCTACATAAGTATGACGTTCTACTTTTCCTGCATACTACATCCAAGTATTACAACTAGGTATTATTGGCGCTGTATTCAATAAACTACGTGCCAAAATATGTAATATAAGATTCTCGCTTACAAAATGTAATGTACTATTCCAAATACTAATAAAAAAATCCCAAATGAAACCTTGTTAAAGAGTTCGTTTATTACGTGCGTGTTTGTGTCATTTGTTTCGTTCAGAGCCGTAAATACACACCTTTTTGGGTATTGGACATACTTCATTTTGAACAGAAAATTACAACTTTCGCTTATAGAATCCCGTCGTGCAAAGATAGCAAAATGAAGTTACTGGCTGTGAAGCACGCTGCCTGCATATTGTAAGAATGTTGCTAAAGTAGTGTTGCAGAAAATATACAAAATTGTATAGTATGGCAATTAAATAGCGCTTCCATATCAAACTAACTAATAGGGACAGGAGTGGGGGACTTTTGTGTTTACACATCGACATCTCAAAATAATTATTTCTATTTTTCCTAGAGACATGACATAATACACAAGAAAATAAATTTTTGGCGAATAGTTAACTACTTAGAATGCCGCAGGATCCTTACAGTTTTGCATTTCAGCTAGAATCGACCAGCAGCATGACACCACATGGATGACTGATTAACATGAACTTGCTAAGACGAAATAATGGTGAAGAGTTATTGGCCGGTAGACCTTGTCTGGAGTTGTTCTGCCGGCTGCTGCAAGTCTTTCTATTGGACTCCACTTCGGCGATTTGCACATCGACGAAAATGAGATAAAGTATTTAAAAGAACGCAGACACCCAATCACCGAGAGAAGCAAATTTCTAACCGAGTCGCGAATCGAACCCGGGCAACATTTGATTTGGAAATAACAGGTTTCTTATTTATAAAAGATTAACTTATCTCTAGATACCAGTATTCGGGTGTTCACCTGGTACCCTCAGCGGAATCTAGAGGACCGCTAGACACCTAGCGCAACGCACTGCTTTAGTATGTCGTAAAGATAGCTATCGGTCCAGTGGAAAATCCTATCTTGATGTAGTTACTACAGCTGAAAGCTTTGGTTGAAAATTTCGTTGTAGCCTGGCGGATACTACAAACGGGAGCAAAGCTAAACGGTTTAAATGTCACGCACGTACATGTGATAGCCCACTAAGCACATCTTTTCTTCTTTACGGTTATCGTGCTTTACATTGCACCTCTTTCGCCTTTTTTAGTCGAGTTTGTCTAGTAATTTGTTCCCAAATCATTTGTTATCTCGGAATCGTCCAGCGAGATACAGCACGTGTGTTGTGAGCTGTAGAAGGAACATAACGAACTGACGGACAGGGTGGGCAAGTCTGTGGGTGTTTGCTGATGATGCTGTGGTGTACGGGAAGGTGTCGGTGAGTGACTGTATGAGGATGCAATCTGACTTGGACAGGATTTCTAGTTGGTGTGATGAATGGCAGCTTCCTCTAAAGGTGGAAAAATCGTAAGTCAATGCATATGAGTAGGAAAAACAATCCTGCAACGTTCGACTATAGCATTGGTAATGTAGTACTTGATATAGTCATGTCTATTAAGTATCTAGGAGTAGCGATATGAGCTGGAACGATCACGTAAGTACGGTAGTAGGAAAGGCGAATGGTCGACTGCGGTTTACTGGCAGAATTTTGGGGAAGTGTGGTTCATCTGAAAAGAAGACCGCTTATAGCATATTAGTGCGACCCTTTCTTGGGTACTGCTCGATTGTTTTGGACCTCCACCAGGTCGGATTAATGGAAGACATCGAAGCAATTCAGAAGCATGGTGCTATATCTGTTACCGGTAGGTTCAGTCAGCACACAAGTATTACGGAGATGCTTCGCGAACTCAAATGGGAATCCCTGCGGGGAAGACGATGTTCTTTTCGCCAGGCTCTGTAGAGAACCAGCATTTGAGGCTCTCTGAAGAACGATTCTACTGTCGCCGACTTACATTCCGCGTAAGGACTACGAAGGTAACATAGGAGAATTAGAGCTCCTACAGAAACGTATAGGCAGTCGTTTTTCCGTTGCTCCATTTGCGAGTGAAATAGGAAAGGAATGACCAGTGGTGGTACAAGGTACCCTCTGCCACGCACCATGCTCCACAGCAGAGTATGGAATGCAGATGTAGACATAGATGCAAATGGCGAATGACGTGCCTATATTTCGCTCGTATCTTAGGCAATCTTGTTCTTCTGCTAATGTCCCGTGTTTACATGGTCCTGTCGAGAGACGAAAGCGCAAATGTCTTCCCAGCCTAACGGTGCGCCCCAGTAAAGGATTGCGGGCGCCCTGTTGGCCCAGTTCGCTGCACACTTGACGGATGTCTAATTTTTACATGATATATTAAATGATCATAGTGACTATGTAGTAATAACGAGGAATTACTTCGATGTTAGACTCAAATTCGGATAATCTGTGCGAGCTGTTCGTTAGTGCGAAGTTATGCGCGCCCTTCTGATATGCGCTCATGACAAGAACACAGTGAGAATTTCGCTGAACATGTATTTAAATATATTAGCTTAACATTAATGGTAAAAGCTAATGCAATTTGCTACTACCACTTTACACGATCCATACTCCTTATAAAACAATTACTGCGATGATATTTAAATTACATTCTTGTATTCACGTGAAAATAGGTAGCTCATTTTAAGGCGTTTTATGTGCACGTTAAATCACCACTGCACGTATGTAGTACCTTATCCGAAGTTGCATTCCTAACATAAATGTTTCAATATGAACACGTATTGCCTGAAAAGGAACGTATTTCAGTTAGAAGAATACATTTAAAAGATTTGAATAAAGTGTCTAAATTAATCAGCCAATTTTATAAGCATATAACGAGCCATTGCGAGTAAGGTCTTGTGTCAACGATACAGTTTGTATTAGTGAATGATTGCTATGATTACTACAGTCATATCGTTCGGTTAGGGTAAATGATTTGTGAAAAAAATTAAAAATGTGGGCTCCTGCTGAAGATAACTGTCTAGAACAAAAAGTATAAGAGAGAGTAAAAAAGTTTCCATTTGAGTGCGTTTCTGCAGCGTATACGTAACGTTCTGTAACTCCCGTGGGGGTATATAAGCACTGACATGTAAGCATGGGACTAGTGTGGCATTCGCATGTTTCCAACCTGCGTGCGGCAAGTGCGGAAACATGAGCAATGGCGCCGTTATTACCAAATACGTCTAATCAGAATCAACGTGCTGTTATTCTTTTCTTGGCTGCCGAAGGATAAACGCCGAAAGACACCCGTTGTAGAATGAAGACAGTATACGGGGCAGCACGTCTGTCGCAAACCAGCTGCGACAAGGGGTGCTGGATGATAACGCACGTCCCCATATCGCAAATGCCGTAAATCAGAAGTTACGTCAACTTCAGTGGGAGACACTCGAGATCCAGCCCTATAGTCCTGATCTCGGAAGCAGTGAGTTTTCCTGGAACATTTCAGTTCCACATGGGGAAAACGTGCGACCTGGATTTGCAGCGCCAAGTTCCAGAGGTACAGTACTATGATACTTTAAATGAAAGGTGTAACAAAATGAAGCGTTAGCATAGCGGGCTGCAGCTGTTTCTTGGCGTACAGAACGCAGTGGGGAGCCAAAGATGTTGTGGGACCGCTAACCGGGACGATGCACGTGCGGGCAGCGGCGACGTGCCTTCCACGCGGCTCTGCGTGATTGTTCAGTCAGATGTGCACAATTAGCTGCTGCTCTGTAAGCTGCCGCAGCCATCCGCCAACGCTGGCACGGAAAAATGACTTCCGTACTCCTTCTTGCGCATCCTTATTTATTTCTTCTGCTGGAAGCCTTGTAACCTGGTCGTAAAGCATAACGCGCCACGTGTTGGCTTGCGAGACAGGGAGGTCTGCCAGATCCGGATCGGTCTGCCAGATCCGATAATGAGAGTGAGTAGGCACGCCGGCCTGCCTCTGTGTGGATTTTAGGTGGTTACTCACGCTTGTTTAGGCAAATGCTAAGCTGGTTCCCATCTTCCACCTCAGTTAATATCATACACAACCTGTTAGATCACGATAACAGATCTTAGACTCCTACACGAAGACAAGCTCTCTGCATTGGCCAATTGGTCATTTTTGTAATATACACTCCTGGAAATTGAAATAAGAACACCGTGAATTCATTGTCCCAGGAAGGGGAAACTTTATTGACACATTCCTGGGGTCAGATACATCACATGATCACACTGACAGAACCACAGGCACATAGACACAGGCAACAGAGCATGCACAATGTCGGCACTAGTACAGTGTATATCCACCTTTCGCAGCAATGCAGGCTGCTATTCTCCCATGGAGACGATCGTAGAGATGCTGGATGTAGTCCTGTGGAACGGCTTGCCATGCCATTTCCACCTGGCGCCTCAGTTGGACCAGCGTTCGTGCTGGACGTGCAGACCGCGTGAGACGACGCTTCATCCAGTCCCAAACATGCTCAATGGGGGACAGATCCGGAGATCTTGCTGGCCAGGGTAGTTGACTTACACCTTCTAGAGGACGTTGGGTGGCACGGGATACATGCGGACGTGCATTGTCCTGTTGGAACAGCAAGTTCCCTTGCCGGTCTAGGAATGGTAGAACGATGGGTTCGATGACGGTTTGGATGTACCGTGCACTATTCAGTGTCCCCTCGACGATCACCAGTGGTGTACGGCCAGTGTAGGAGATCGCTCCCCACACCATGATGCCGGGTGTTGGCCCTGTGTGCCTCGGTCGTATGCAGTCCTGATTGTGGCGCTCACCTGCACGGCGCCAAACACGCATACGACCATCATTGGTACCAAGGCAGAAGCGACTCTCATCACTGAAGACGACACGTCTCCATTCGTCCCTCCATTCACGCCTGTCGCGACACCACTGGAGGCGGGCTGCACGATGTTGGGGCGTGAGCGGAAGACGGCCTAACGGTGTGCGGGACCGTAGCCCAGCTTCATGGAGACGGTTGCGAATGGTCCTCGCCGATACCCCAGGAGCAACAGTGTCCCTAATTTGCTGGGAAGTGGCGGTGCGGTCCCCTACGGCACTGCGTAGGATCCTACGGTCTTGGCGTGCATCCGTGCGTCGCTGCGGTCCGGTCCCAGGTCGACGGGCACGTGCACCTTCCGCCGACCACTGGCGACAACATCGATGTACTGTGGAGACCTCACGCCCCACGTGTTGAGCAATTCGGCGGTACGTCCACCCGGCCTCCCGCATGCCCACTATACACCCTCGCTCAAAGTCCGTCAACTGCACATACGGTTCACGTCCACGCTGTCGCGGCATGCTACCAGTGTTAAAGACTGCGATGGAGCTCCGTATGCCACGGCAAACTGGCTGACACTGACGGCGGCGGTGCACAAATGCTGCGCAGCTAGCGCCATTCGACGGCCAACACCGCGGTTCCTGGTGTGTCCGCTGTGCCGTGCGTGTGATCATTGCTTGTACAGCCCTCTCGCAGTGTCCGGAGCAAGTATGGTGGGTCTGACACACCGGTGTCAATGTGTTAGTTTTTCCATTTCCAGGAGTGTATACGGCTTGCACGCTCATAAATAAAACTGTCACGACACGATTGTCTCTTCTTCGATCCATCTGATTCTCTTCCCTCTGTGTTACTAGCACTTACAAAAAGATAAAGAAAAGCTAATAAATACGTCACCCGGAAATCTGGAAACCGAATATCTTCGTTGAAAGAATATGGCCGGTAGACGACACTCAGAGGTAGCTCATTGACCGATGTATCGTAGCTGTAGCGACTTCATTGCTAATTTTGTAATCCAAAGGGAGGTAACAGTCGCTTTTCGTTGCCGTTGCTCGTCTGAGGGGGCCGGCCACACTCATCGCTCTGCTACAATTCTTCTAGCATTCAGAAACCATTTTAACGCGGAATAGCACAGCCGTCATCGAGCAAAGTGGTCGAATGCTGAGGCACTGGACCCGGAGGCTGCGGGGGTAGGGGTGGTGGGGTTGGGGGGCTTGGAGGGGGGGAGGGTCTGGGAAAAAATTCATATCCCCGTCCCGTCATCCAGATTTAGGCTTTCCACATTTTCCCTAAACTGGTTAATACAAATGGCTCCTTTGTAAAGGACTCGGCCGATTTCCTTCCCTGTCCTCCTCCAATCCATTTTTGTGCTCCGTCTCCAATGACCTTCTCGTCGGGGGAGCATCAAACCCTAGTCTTCCTTCCTTCACTCGCGTCAGGTTTAGAGAATTGTAAACACTGAATGTCAAATCACGGTCTGTAAAGTAAATTTTGGTGTTTATCCTGCTTCACTAAGGCAATCTAGTTTGCTCATTTCTGATGTATCTCACTCAGATCGACATATACGTTCCATTTGAGAAATTATTGAACCACTAGCATATTTTGCTAACAGTTATAAAGGGATATTTAATTAGTATCTACAGTCGTGAACAGAATAAAATCCTTCTTTCTGACTTACACCTACTTGCCTACAGCAATATTCAACCTTGTGGATTTACGAGTAATAAAACAAAGATACCAAGCCCACTATCCGTAAATGATGAGGTCCTCAAAGACAGTGCTTTGACAAAGCCACTATCCGTTAATGATTCTCACAGATGACGCTTTAGCATAGCCACTATCTGTCAAAGATGAGACCCTCATATATGGAGCTTCAGCAAAGCCATTATCCAGCAACGACGAGGTCCTCACAGACAGACCTTAAAAGTCACTACCTGTCAACAATGAGGTCCTCACATATGGAGCTTCAGCAAACCCACTACCTGTCAACGATGAGGGCCTCACAGACAAAGCTTTAGTAAAGCCACTACCTGTCAACGATGACATCCTGAAAGACGGTGCTTTAGCAAAGCCACTGCTCTTCAATGATGGGCTCCTCACAGCTGGATCTTCAGCATATTTAGACAAGTGTCAGACAGGATATCAGTCGTTGCTTGTGAGCACTATTCCAGACTGAAATATTGTACCTTAGAAAAACCACAGAGCTATAAAATCGTCATTTCCAGACGGGGATTAAAATTCTGCTCCTTTCACACTCCTGTCGAATGCCTCGTCACTGCTCAAGACGTAGAAAAATGTTTCACACGAACGGCTTTCCCGAAATACTTACCAGTTTGAGTGTAGCATATGAAACGATTTACGTATCCGTAAAAAGTACGAAAACTCCGAATCTTTTGTGATTTTATATTCGAGATTATTTTTGGATAACCATAAAGGGCGGTCAGAAAGCTTCAGTTCGAAAGCCGTACAGTCCAGAGCCAGTACGCCAATCGAGCGATATTGCCGGGAGCCTTGAGGCAATCATTCCAGCGACGCACAAATCCGTAACTTCCTGCTGCAAATCCTCGTCCGACACGAGTCGTCGACACTTGAAGGCCTTTTTTAAACGACCGAAGGCGTGATGGAGGCAGCGATCTCCTCTTGTGTCTCAGCACACGTGCTTGATCGGAACCTTGACGACGAGTATGCCTGCCCTTAAGTTCCTATGCGGTCCGACACTGGTCCATTGTCACATCCGAATCTGGATACTGAACGACTCGAAAAGCAGCCCAAATGAAGGCCTACAATGAGGCCCTTTTCAGCCTCTGCCAGTTGCTGATAACGTTGCCTCATACGAGTACGTGGCATCTGCGTGTTCTTCACAGTGATGATTGAACACCCGACGCCCTTCACGCCCCTTATACGTATATCCTACCAGGCCCAGTAACGACACTCACTAACAGCACCAATGCACTCTGGTGGCTGTCCTACCTGTCGCAGAGAACTGCGACACTCATCACCACGTGGCTGGTCACGAAGATGGTTAAAGCATGTTCGAATAGCGCATATTGTGTCTTAAAGTATGTTAGAATAATGCTTATTGTGTCTTCATATTTCCAGTCAACAAGTCTGAACACTTCGTTTTGATGATATGGAATCTGTTTGTACGACTCTTTCAATTGAGTGTTCCACAAATTTGGTTCAAATGGCTCTGAGCACTATGGGACTTAACATCTATGGTCATCAGTCCCCTAGAACTTAGAACTACTTAAACCTAACTAACCTAAGGACAGCACACAACACCCAGCCATCACGAGGCAGAGAAAATCCCTGACCCCGCCGGGAATCGAACCCGGGAACCCGGGCGTGGGAAGCGAGAACGCTACCGCACGACCACGAGATGCGGGCACAAATTTGGTGAAGTGTAATGAAAGCTGTTACACTGACACAAGTTTTTTTGAATCAATGTACTAATTGTCAACAGAATCTTGTTCAGACTACGTTGAAATCAAATGAAACACTTCCCCAAAAATCAGGCATTCCAGTCGAAATGGTAATTCATATACTTTGCTAAGTTCTATGATTTATTTAATGAGTTGCGAATGGTTCTTTATACCAGTACTATAGATTAGACCTTTTTATTCCCATATCATACCACTGTTTGATTCAAATCCAACGCTTTTTCTACGCAGTTGGTTATATTTTTAGTGAATATCTCGTACGTTATGGAGAAACATGTTTGTAGCTTTGTGTGTCTGCCCGTCTCCTTTCTGCTGAAGTACAGTAGCTGGAGTACTGTTTCGGTTTCGGAGCATCGTCTTTCTCCGTAGACATCGTACAAACAACGTCGCAGATTAGTTTCTTATTAGGTTTTCTACAATCTCAACAGTTTCTGTTACAGGCGCTTCTCCATTCTTCATATCGCGAATGGCTCTGCACCTCATCTGTAATTATCTTTCGAACGTCTTGATCTTCCTTAATAATAATATGCGTTTCTGATGACACCACATTCATTTTATGAACGCTTAGAGATATAGAAACGAGGTTTTCGGCGAATGATAGTATGTAAAACGACACATAATTTTGTTGCTCTTAATTTTAGTGTCGACCAAGATACTAAAGCAAGTAGTGCTTTTGAAATGGAACGATAAACTTTTTCATAGACTTTATAAAGCCCTTGAAAAGACGAGCACGGTGACATACCGGCGTTCAAACTTTTCGCAAAAATATCCGTTAAACACGCTCAAATTAAAAGGCGAGACAAACTGATTATTGTGATGTAAACACTGTGAAGGGAGCTCTCGTACCAGTCTCTATCGTTACACACAGCAAGAACACAGCCCTGCGCTACTAAGGCAAAAAAAAAGTATTTCCTATTGACCCTCTTGATACGACACTGATAGGGACAGCTACAATTGTTACAAAAGGAACTAGCCACGCGGTCTATGGCCCCTTGCCACCGTTCACGTGGCTCCCTCCGTCGGAGGTTCGAGTCCTTCCTTGGGCAAGGGTGCGTGTGTTGTCCTTAGCGTAAGTTAGTTTAAGTTAGATTAAGTTGTGTGTGAGCCAAGGGACCGATGACCCCCGCAGTTCGGTCCCACAGGAACTTACCATAATTTTTTTCCAAAAGGCACTACATACTAACTTCAAGCGTAGGAACTTAGGGAAACTATTACAAATGTGTATAGTTTTTGTGGAAATAAGTAAATAGTCGAAAGGCTTGATATAGCAGTGGATCCTGGCAGGAGAGCGCCACAGGGCCGTGCTTAACCCATAAAAGCCAATTCCGGTCACCTATACTTTTAGCTTTTGCACATTGCTCGTATAGTTTTATGAAAAGTCGTAAAGCAAATATTGGAAAGCTTTATACCACTGCATCATCTCTACAAAACCTCTCGAAAGCCATTGAAAGGTGTTCCTTTAAAAATAATTATTTAAATAAATACCTTTTTAATATAACACATTTTAAAATGGACTAAAAAGTATAAAGTAATTTCTCCCAACCCCATACAGATAGACCTGAAAACTTGTGCTTGTGATCTTTTTAATAGCTATGGCAGTACACGGATAGTTCACCTGAGTCACTAACAGTTTTATTAAACTGCAAATGATATGAACTGCTGCGTGATTTTTCTCAACGCCAGCTACTCTCTATGCTACTTAGTATTATTCAGTCCATGTGCCCCAGTTTTTTCTTTTAATTTTACAACTATTGTCATAACTATTAAAAATTCAAAAGCACAACTTTTCAGGAGTGTCTTCATAGTGTTAGGACTCTGTGTGGCTCTAGCATACATTATTTTATGAATTTTAGTCCATTTTAAAAACATGTTATATTAAAAAGTTTTTTATTTTCTTCTTCTTTCGTTTCACCCTCTTTGGGGTACGCTGGATCAATCATTTCTTTGTGCGTTGTTCTTTTCTTAGGGCCCAGTATTTCTTCATTCTTTCTGATCTTCTTCTCCTCTCTTCTTCCGAGATGAAGGATTTG
This sequence comes from Schistocerca cancellata, assembly GCF_023864275.1. NCBI lineage: Eukaryota > Metazoa > Arthropoda > Insecta > Orthoptera > Acrididae > Schistocerca > Schistocerca cancellata. The sequence goes on along the minus strand of NC_064631.1, from coordinate 595,962,801 downwards.
GACTTTTGTGTGGATTTGTCTTGGAACCTTATGTTTTCATCTTTAGTAATTAATTTAGCAGTTCGATCAATAAATGAATTTTCTGAAATATTTGATTCCACTAGGTCTTTCTCAGTTTCTTTAAACCAGTTGGGCTTCGTTTTTCGGTTACGGAAGAAGTCAAAGATTTGTTTAGTTAATCTGTTGGAATTCATTCTGAGAAGATGACCATAAAAATTTATTCTCCTTTTTCGCATAGAATCTGAAAGTTTTTCAATTTTCTTGTAGAGAGTTTCATTTTTTATGTATATAATCTTATTGTTTTGAAATTTTGGCCCAATGATTTTTCTTAAAATTTTTCTTTCCTTTACCTCAAGTTTCTCCGTTTGGCCTTTGAAATTCATGTTAAGTGTTTCTGCTGCGTACAGTGCTTCTGGCTTAATCACTGTCTTGTAATGTGTAATTTTGGACCTCCATGAAAGGGATTTTTTGTTGTATGTATTTTTTGTTAGTTGAAAGGCCAATTCAAGTTTATTTTTTCTGTATTCCATTGCTTTGCTTTCCCCAGCATTCCAACTAATCCATTCTCAGAGATATTTGAATTCTTTTACTACTTCAATCTTCTGTTCTTGAACTTTGAGGTATTTACATGAGTGCTTGATGTTTGTCAATATCTTAGTTTTTTTCAGAGGAGATGTGAAGACCAATTTTAGCTGCTTGTTTCTTTAGTTCAAGGATTTGCCCCCGTGCTTCTTCCATTGTTTCAGCAAACAGGGCCATATCATCTGCAAAATCAATGCAATTTACTTTAAGGTTCTTCTTTTTGCAACCCAGGCTTATACCACTCTTAATATTTGTGTTCCATTCTCTGACTACTTTCTCAAGCGCACAATTGAACAGCAACGGTGAGAGCCCATCGCCCTGTCGCACTCCCGTTTTTATTTCAAAGGGTTCCGATAGTTCGCCCATAAATTTAACTTTCGAAAATGTATTTGTAAGGGTCGTTTTTATAATATTAGTTGTTTTCTTATCCAACCCATTTCTTCCAGGACTGATAACAGAGATTCTCTATCAATCGAATCATATGCTTTTTTGAAATCAATGAAGGAGATTACGTATGTCTTTGCCCTTGATTTTTGGTATGCCATAATGTTTTTGAGGTTTAGTATTTGTTCCGAACATGATCTACCCTTTCTAAAACCTCCCTGGTATTCCCCGATTTGCGGATCCAATTGCGGCTCTGCCCTGTCCAAAAGGACTTTAGAAAGAATCTTGTACGTTATATCCAGCAGTGATATTCCTCTGTAATTGTTGGGGGTCTGTCTTCAAACCTTTCTTGTGGATAAGGTGGATGAGAGCTGTTCTCCATTCTGCGGGGATCTCTTCTTCTTTCCAGATTTGATCGAAAACACACTTATGGATGTAACTGCATTTTTGTCAGCCTTTTTCCATAGTTCGGCCACTATTTGATTTTCTCCGGACGCCTTGTTGTTTTTAAGTTCTGAAATGACCTTCTGTAGTTCTTCAGTAGTCGGTGGTTCTGAATCCGGCTTCTCACGGTTGTTTGGGATGGATTCAAATTTTTCAAAGATGTGTTCACAATTCAAGAGTTTCTCAAAGTAGCCTGCTAGTATTTTTCAGTTTTCCGTGTTGTTGTGAGCGATGGTCCCATTTACATCTTGAAATTGGAGGGTGGGTGCTTTGTATCTTGATAACCTTTGTTTGAAAGTTCTGTAAAAGCTCCTTGTGTTGTTTTTAGCAAATTCTTCATTAATTTGGAGGAGAGTTTTGTTTTCATGTGTCTTCTTAATCCTTTTTATATTTTTTTCTACCAGTTTTCTAACTGTAATGAAATTCAGTCTATTTTCTTCTGTTTTCCGTGATTGCCAATTTTGCCATGCCTGTTTTCTTGTTTCGATGAGGGCATCACATTCCAGCGACCACCAGGCATGTTTTTTACTTTTTTTGTTAGGTGCTATCCGTTCAGCTGTAGTAATGAGGTTTTCCTTGATATCCCCCCAGCTTTGTGTCTGAATGGTTTCTGTTGCTTTTGTGAATACATCTGACTTTAATATCTTTTCTGTGCTATACTTCCGACCCTTAATTTGTTTCATGCTGCGTTTCCTGTTTGGGATGACTTTGAACTTAATTTTAGAAAGGTAATGGTCTGAATCCAAGTTTTGAATCCAAGTTTGCTCCCCTGAGTACCCTAACGTTCATGATTTCTTTGCTAGAAATCTTCTTGATTGCCACATGATCAAGTTGGAAGTCCCCAAGGCTAGGATTTGGGGATACCCATGTCTTTTGTCTTCGTGGTAGTTTCTTGAAAGCTGTGGATTTAAGAATTAAATTGTGTGCTTGGCAAAGTTCTATTAGTCTCACACCATTTCTGTTTGTTCTCTTGTGTGCAGGATAGTTTCCAACTATTTTCTTATATCTTTTTTCTTTACCAATCTGTGCATTAAAATCTTCAAGAAGAATGATGATGTTTTTGTCTGGAATTTTCTGAATAATGTCATCTAGACGATTCCAATAGGCCTCCACTTTTTCTTTGTTTTTCCTGTTATCCTCTTTTATAGAGGCATGTGCATTGATTTTTATTTATATAATTATTTTCTGTTTTTTATACCTGTGTATATATCGATTCCACTATTTTGAAGAGATTACAAAAGAGACATTTAGTAAATGTCAGGCTTACTTCAGTTTCTCTTCGTCTGATTCAGCTAATATGTTGCTTCCTCCTACCTATATCTCGCGAAAAGTCCGTGAAGGTAAAAATGAGAGAGACTCGAGCTCACACGGGAGCTTAGCAGTAATCGTTGTTACCACGAACACGGAATGGGGGAAGCAGCAGTGCAACACGAAACACCCTCTGCCACACACCAGACAAGAAAGCGAGTTAATGTTGCGTTGTCATCCAGTTCTGAGCTTTGTTGAAAGTTTCAAGTTTCTGGTTCGTCGGGAAGTTAGTTTGAAATCAGTTGTGAAATTTGTACCGAACGGACAAACAGACAAGTAAGCGACTCAAAGAACGCACGTTAAGAACCATACTTCCTTCAGTATTTCGGTTCAGAGGATTAATCATACAGTACTACGCGCTCGTCTTGTTCTGTCGCTTGTTGAAAGACGTTTGTATACAGGTAGGCAGACCGTTGTACCAGAAGAACGGTATGCCGTTGGCACAGGTCCACGAAAAGGCGAGAAGTGACGCAAGAGGCGCACCCTCTGCGTCCCGCTGGGAGACGTGTCCGGGAGGTGATACGGGGTGCCGCTATGGTGTTTATGGTGTGGCGGGGCGTCCGTGTAGCGGCCCCGCCCCTGCCATATCCCCGCTATCTGCGACACGCGCGCATCTGTCGCTTTACAACAGCGCTGACCAATTTGGCGCTCGGCCGCTCGCCTAATCTACGCCACTGCAGCCGGTTGCGTCTGCGATAACGGCAGCTTCCATCCGGGCCTATCTGCCGTCAGCACGCTACGTGCTCGTGTAAGAAATTAAAATCTGTCAGGTCTGGGGCAGTGGTGCAACAACGTTAGCGTGCACGCCCTCTTCCTCTTACGGACGTTTCTTGCGTACTAGCTGACCCGACAGATGTTGTCCTATTCAAATTTCAACAAATACGTTTGCGATTTTTTTTTAATTTGTGAAAAGCTATTGAAAATGTGCAAACAAAGTAAAAATTAACGATTGTGGCCATGGATATTCAGTTTGAGGAGGACCACATTCGGCAGTAGGCCAACAGGAAATTTTACATTCGAGATGAATTCTCGCACATTCGTTGCGCCAAATGAAGTCATCTGGAAGCAACTGTTGTTTTTCCGGGTTTGTGTAAGAAAATGTGCGGAATCTGTTACTGCTCCAGAAACCAATAAGCTCAACGGCTCTAGTGCGGGACCAATGACGCCAATTTGACGTAGCCCCTGGCGTAACACATCCTGTGGCTTCATATCTGTATTTACATTTCGGTTACACTATAAATCGGTCTAATCTAAAAGAAGTAAATTCAACTAAATACCTAGGTATTCCAATTACGAACAACTTAAACTGGAAAGAGCACATAGAAAATTTTGTGGGGAAGGCTAACCAAAGGCTGCGTTTTATTGGCAGGACATTTAGAAAATGTAACAGGCCTACTAAGGAGACTGCCTACACTACGCTTGTCCGTCCTCTTTTAGAATACTGCTGCGCGGTGTAGGATCCTTACCAGATAGGACTGACGGAGTGCATCGAAAAAGTTCAAATAAAGGTAGCATGTTTTGTATTATCGCGAAATATGGGAGAGAGTGTCACGGAAATGATACAGGATTTGGGCTGAACATCATTAAAAGAAAGGCGGTTTTCGTTGCGACGGAATCTTCTCACGAAATTCCAATCACCAACTTTCTCCTCCGAATCCGAAAATATTTTGTTGACACCGACCTACACAGGGAGCAACGATCACCACGATAAAATAAGAAATCAGAGCTCGTACGGAAAGATACAAGTGTTCATTCTTTCCGCGCGCTATACGAGATTGGAATAATAGAGAATTGTGAAGGTGGTTCGATGTACCCTCTGCCAGACACTTAAATGTGATTTGCAGAGTATCCATGTAGATGTAGATGTAGAAATGGTTTGCAATGTGGACACTAGCAACAACGGGGTGGTCTTCACTGTAATCACTTGTCACATTGTGATGGTGTGCAACTATATGAGTATCAACGTAACGTTTGTTTGTCCTCTTGCATGGTTATTTAAATTCATTGTCGTGCGATTGGCTCACACCTAACGATGATGTCTCATTTGATGCATATTATCTTCTTTTGTGTTTTTTCCTTGCGTGCTGAACTTGTTTATGGTAATCTATTCAGTTCAATATATTTTGCTCTTCGCGTTGCTCTGCAGTTCTGTTAGATCGGAAAATTCGTTTGGTTTGCAGCATTAAAAGTTCTGCGACCTAAATTACTCCATCTTATTGGCGGCTCTGCAGTGCAATAAACTGTGTCAATTCAACTCAATTGTATCGATTACGACACAATGTGCGATGCGAATAATAACAATTCAACTAAAAATGAACAGTTCACTCACTCTGTTGTTACCGCATAACCGTTTGCCACTTCAGAACTCAGAGTATTTCGTCGACAAATCTGTAAAGTTGAGACAAAACAATGAAACCTGATTCATTTCATGAAACGATTGAGATAAACTTGCAATAAAATCACAATTCGAATGAAAATAAACAACTGAACCAATTTTTCGTCATTGTATAACCGATCGTCTTGTTTCACAGTTTGACAATCAGCTGACAAACGACATTTGCGCATGTAGTAATGAAATGAATTGCAATTGGAATAGAAATAAAATAACTGCATTTGTTGGATGGATCACGAAAAAATACAAAAGTAAAAACAAATGAAATTTTATTTTAATGTAGCAAGTATGCGTTTTCCCACATTTTTGCCCATGTATTCCATATTTTTCAATGGAAAACATTCAATTGATTTATTTCCATCCCGGGAGCATACCGCACAGAACAAAAAAAGAACCATACGAATATGTCGTTCCTGTCGTCAGTTACGATCGATAGTGCGTAGAAAAATTATAATTTTTTGCAGTTCCTCCGAATTTTCCAACTTTCCTTTGTAACTGTCCCGAATTATTTCCTGATCTTTTTCAGGAGCATAAAGAACAAAACAAAAAAAAGAGTTACGCATATCCGTCATTCGAATCTTGAGCTATGGTCTTCAGGTCATACAAAAATCCCTTAGATAAAAGCACTTTGAAATTTTCCAGATTTTTTCAATTCTCCGGCCAACTTTTCCACTTTCCCTTTCCCTAAAAAAATTATGCGCAGTATAACGAACATTTTTTTTAAATAGCGAAATCGGTTTAGCTGTTCTCAGTTGATGCGCTTACCAACGAACAGTATTTAATTTTTATTTACATAGATTTGTGCTTGTTTAACGAAACGCTTCGTCAGGCAGTTAACATAGACCACTCCAAATATAGCTAGAGCGATGCAACATGTCGATGTGGGGTTTTCGAGAATATCGAGAATTTTCTCGCGTACGCGAGTAATTTGTTATCATTTATAGCTGCCGAATGACACCGACTCTTTTTAACGGAAATATATACTTTTTTATTGTGACATTGGAAAGAGCGTTGGAAGAGGAGTTCAACGGCACAACTCGTGTGAAACTGGATGAAGTAGTAACGAGGCAACAGCCTCGCAAAATCGCTGTTCCACCGCCATGAGATGAGAGCACACAAACGTCTGCCGTACGGAACGAAATGTAAGCAAGCTCGTAAATCAAGATGGGATTTGTGTGTTTACCTGTGCGCTTGGAGTGTACCAATCTGTGCTCTTCTGTTGTAGCGGTCAGACAATTTGGTCGTGAAATTATTCAGCCTTACGTTACATAGACGACAGTGGAAACAACCGATGTGGTTTTTATTTATGGCGAATGTCATCAAACTGTTAGAGCAGCGGTGGTCGGTGTTTCAAAAGTTATAGTAAAATGGACGACGGAATAGTTTATTAGGTTATGGTTGAACGATAGTGTGTGTGGCGGCGGAGATGAGTATGGGAATTGTAGGGAGAGATCGAAGGTTGACGACAGTGAGCAGGTTACTTTGGATGTAGGCCGAAACAGTTAAGTAGAGATGAAGATGCCTGTACAAGACAGACTAGCGTTTAGAGCTGCATCACACTGATTTCGCACGGAGGCTTCCCGTATTTCGCTCCATCTATTTCTTCATGGCAATGAATTTCAAGCAATGTTACAATTCTCCGAATGTTGCCAGGGGCGAATAAATCTTCTCAGTATATACTCCTTGTCAGCTGAAAATCTTTGCTGGATGCGAGTAGTGGATAAACTACGATCTTGGTCGTCGACGTCTAGTGTGGTCCTTTCAAGAATCGGATCATTGGTACCTGTTTTATTAATGAGATTCTGCATAGCCCGAAGTATTTCGAGATCCTAGCAGATCATTGTCGCAGTTATTGGAAGACATACCACGGAACGTAAGGCAGTCCATGCGGTGCCCAGATGATGTCCTGTCCATTCCGTAAAGGTAATTGCAGACCTTATCAACAAAACATTTGGTGATCGTTGCGTTGATCATTCGGAAAGCACTAAATTACCTGCGCGCTCACCCGACTTGACACCTCTTGACTTTTATCTGTGGGGGAAATTAAAACAAGAGTACTACAAGGAAACACCGGCGTCTTCCGAAGATATGAAATGCCGATATCACAGGCCTCTGCTGCGATAAGTCCAGATGAAATTGGACGTGCTGTACTGCCTCTCCCGTAATTGCTTTATAGCATGTATCAGTGCTCAAGATCAGCGATTTGAGCACTTGATATGACAGTCATAATGACAAACACACGAGCTACTACAGTATGATACAGAAGGTCTTATGTTAAAGCGGTAGGTGGATCAAAACAAAATGTCTAGACACTCTGTGACCAAAGTGGTACTGAGACAGAGGATGACAGACTAAAGGCCGAAATACTAAATGTCTTTTTCCAAAGCTGTTTCACAGAGGAAGACTGCACTGTAGTTCCTTCTCTAGATTGTCGCACAGATGACAAAATGGTAGATATCGAAATAGACGACAGAGGGATAGAAAAACAATTAAAATCGCTAAAAATAGGAAAGGCTGCTGGATGGGATACCAGTTCGATTTTACACAGAGTACGCGAAGGAACTTGCCCCCCTTCTTGCAGCGATGTACCGTAGGTCTCTAGAAGGGCGTAGAGTTCAAAAGGGTTGGAAAAGGGCACAGGTCATCCCTGTTTTCAAGAAAGGACGTCGAACAGATGTGCAGAACTATAGACCTATATCTCTAACGTCGATCAGTTGTAGAATTTTGGAACACGTATTATGTTCGAGTATAATGACTTTTCTGGAGACTAGAAATCTACTCTGTAGGTATTAGCATGGGTTTCGAAAAAGACGGTCGTGTGAAACCCAGCTCGCGCTATTCGTCCACGAGACTAAGAGGGCCATAGAGACGGGTTCACAGGTAGATGCCGTGTTTCTTGATTTCCGCAAGGCGTTCGATACAGTTCTCCACAGTCGTTTAATGAACAAAGTAAGAGCATATGGACTATCAGACCAGTTGTGTGATTGGATTGAAGAGTTCCTAGATAACAGAACGCAGCATGTCGTTCTCAATGGAGAGAAGTCTTCCGAAGTAAGCGTGATTTCAGGTGTGCCGCAGGGGAGTGTCGTAGGACCGTTGCTATTCACAATATACATAAATGACCTTGTGGATGACATCGGAAGTTCGCTGAGGCATTTTGCGGATGATGCTGTGGTACATCGAGAGGTTGTAATAATGGAAAATTGTACTGAAATACAGGAGGATCTGCAACGAATTGACGCATGGTGCAGGGAATGGCAATTGAATCTCAATGTAGACAAGTGAAATGTGCTGCGAATACATAGAAAGAAAGATCCCTTATCATTTAGCTACAATATAGCAGGTCAGCAGCTGGAAGCAGTTAATTCCATAAATTATCTGGGAGTACGCATTAGGAGTGATTTAAAATGGAATGATCATATAAAGTTGATCGTCGGTAAAGCAAATGCCAGACTGAGATTCATTGGAAGAATCGTAAGGAAATGCAATCCGGAAACAAAGGAAGTATGTTACAGTACGCTTGTTCGCCCTCTGCTTGAATACTGCTCGGCAGTGTGGGATCCGTACCAGATAGGGTTGATACAAGACATAGAGAAGATCCAACGGAGAGCAGCGCGCTTCGTTACAGGATCATTTAGTAATCGCGAAAGCGTTACGGAGATTATAGATAAACTCCAGTGGAAGACTCTGCAGGAGAGACGCTCAGTAGCTCGGTACGGGCTTTTGTTGAAGTTTCGAGAGCATACCTTCACCGAAGAGTCAAGCAGTATATTGCTCCCTCCTACGCACATCTCGCGAAGAGACCGTGAGGATAAAATCAGAGAGATTAGAGCCCACACAGAAGCATACCGACAATCCTTCTTTCCACGAACAATACGAGACTGGAATAGAAGGGAGAACCGATAGAGGTACTCAAGGTACCCTCCGCCACACACCGTCAGGTGGCTTGCGGAGTGTGGATGTAGATGTAGATGTAGAAGGTAACTGAAAGAAGTACGCAATGAGACGAACAGAAATAACACTTTAATTCAAAGACAGTAAGTACACAGGAGTCAATGCGATTTATGCTGGGCCCCTGGGCATTACGGGCGGCGGTACCTGGTTGTTAATAGGATGCGTGATCGCCACGGACGGCAGCGCACACTCTGCAACCTGCTGCCACGCTCGCCACAAGGTCAGAAAGGAGTTCTTGAGGCAGGGCGTTCCATCCCTCCATCCACGCGGCTGACAACTGCTGCAACAGGTCGCCTCAAGTCGAGGGAGCGGGCAGGCCGGTCCGTTCACTGAACATCCTCTCGCTCCAAGAGATCCTCTATCTGCGCAGATCTATGCGGCCGCGCATTGCCATCCATAAAAACAAAGTCAGAGCCGAATGCACCCTTGAAAAGACGCACAGGGGGAAGGAGTACAGTGTCACAATAACGCTGAGTGTGCCGTGTTCAAAGACTTGGTGGTCAGTACACCCGTGCAACATTACGCTTCCCCACACCGTAACATCTGGGCCACCAAGCCGATCTTGTTCGACAACGCTCGGTGTACCTTCACGTGGCGAGAGATCGGAACACATGATGCACCCAGGGACATTATCGGGCATGATTGTTTTGGCAGCCCAAGTGTTACGGTGTGGGGAGGCATAACGCTGCGTGGGCGTACTGATATCCAAATCATTTTTAGATTTCCAGAAGGCTTTCGACACCGTTCCTCACAAGCGTCTTCTAGCCAAACTACGTGCCTATGGAATACCGTCTCAGTTGTACGACTGGATTCGTGATTTCCTGTCAGAAAGGTCGCAGTTCGTAGTAATAGCCGGAATGTCATCGAGTGAAACACAAGTAATATCTGGCGTTCCCCAAGGAACTGTTATGGACCCTCTATTGTTCCTGATTTATATTAACGACATAGGCGACAATCTGAGCAGCCGTCTTAGATTGTTTGGAGATGATTCTGTCATTTACCGTCTTGCAAAGTCATCAGATGATCAAGACGACTTGCAAAATGATTTAGATAAGACATCTTTGTGGTGCGAAAAGTGGCAATTGGCCCTGAATAAGGAGAAGTGTGAAGTTATTCACGTGAGTACTAAAAGAAATCCACTAAATTTAGGCTACGGGATAAGTCACACAAATCTGAAGGCTGTAAATTAACTAAATACTTAGGGTTTAAAAATACAGATAACCTAAAGTGGAACGAAAAAATGTTCAAATGTGTGTGAAATCAGTGCTAAGGTCATAAGTCCCTAAGCTTACACACTACTTAACGTAAATTATCCTAAGGACAAACACACACACACCCATGCCCGAGGGAGGACTCGAACCTCCGCCGGGACCAGCCGCACAGCCCATGACTGCAGCTCCTAAGACCGCTCGGCTATTCCCGCGCGGCGTAAACTGGAACGATCACATAATGTTGTGGGTAGAGAAAATCGAACACTGCGATTCATTGGCAGAACACTTCGAAGGTGCAACAGGTCTGCTAAAGGGAGTGCTTACGCCACGCTTTCCGCCCTATTCTGGAGCATTGCTGTGTGTTATGGGATACGCATCAGGTAGGACTGACGGATGACATCGAAAAAGTTCAAAGAAGGACAGCTCGTTTTGTATTATCCCGAAATAGGGGAGTTAGTGCCACAGAGATGATACGTGAATTGAAGTGGCAATCATTAAAACAAAGCCGTTTTTCGTTGCGACGGGAACTTCCCAAAATTGCAAACACCATTTTTCTCCTCCGATTGCGAAAACATTCTGTTCGCACCCACCTACATAGGGAGAAATGATCATCACGATAAAATAAGGAAAATCAGGGCTCGCACAGAAAAATTTAAGTGCTCGTTTTTCCCGCGCGCCGTTCGAGAGTGGAACGGTAGAGAGACAGCTTGAAGGTGGTTAATTGAACCTTCTGCCAGGCACTTAATTGTGAATAGCAGAGTGATCACGTAGATGTAGGTCTTCTTCGAACAGGGTACACTCAATGATCAACGTTGTTGCGACACTGTGCTTCTTCATCATGAACGTCTTTTGCGGTCGATTCGGCCCTGACTTCATTTCTATGAACGACGGTGCGCTACATCGTCTGACTGCGCAGGTACAGGAGCTCTCGGAATGAGAGGGTCTTCGGCAAAGGCATTAGTCTGTCCGTTCCTCTGACTTGAACCCCATCGAACACGTGTGCGACGCACTGGGCAGACGTATTGTAGCACATCCACGTGCACCAACGATTATGGTTCAAATGGTTCAGATGGCTCTGAGCACTGTGGGACTTAACAGCTGTGGTCATCAGTCCCTAGAACTTAGAACTACTTAAACCTAACTAACCTAAGGACATCACACACATCCATGCCCGAGGCAGGATTCGAACCTGCGACTGTAGCAGTCGCGCGGTTCCGGACTGCGCGCCTAGAACCGCGAGACCACCGCGGCCGGCTAGGCAGCATGCAGCGTGTCGCGGAGGAAGCATTGCCTTCCATGGTGATCACACACCCTACTGAGAACAGTGCTCAGCCTTTTGTAATGTCCACAGGACCATCATGAATGGCAGTGAGTTTAGTGTAATTGTAGTCTTTGAATAAAAGTGTTCGTCTCACTTCGTTCGTTTCCTTCTGTACTAGACTGCAGCACTTCTTTCTACGTACAGTCCAAGTTTCAGCGAGCTGTGTTCTTTGGAAGTGACATATCATACATATCATACGAAAGTTACTTTCGTCTTTAAATTTTGCACACCAGTCTATATAAGAAGTCATCACCTCAATTACAAAGCTTACGAGATATTGCATACGATTACTTTTTTTATTTTTATTTTTTTATTTAACCGCTTCGGTGCTGTTCGGAAGCAGCACTGTTTCGGTTAACGATTCCTTGCGCAACTCCACTGGCAGCTGCCGGACCCAAGTCAGAGCGAGCGCCACGCCGCGGGTGCCCTGCGGTCACGTGACCGGCCCAGGGTGCGTGACGTCACGGGCCGGTCCCCGCAGACTTTCACTCTCGCTCCAGCAGCCGCAACCAGCAGCTGCCGACCTGCCGAAAGCAGCCGCCAACCCTCTTCATTCTTACCGATCGTCTGATCCCTGTAGCTGATGCTTGTGGGACCGGTCAGCTGCGATCTGACGTCTTCAGACAACTGCCACCGAGAAAGCCGTATTCGTGAAAACTAAACACGAGAGAAGAAACGACAAAGCAAGATTCCCAATGCAGGAGCAGATGTACGAATTTGTTCACTGACAGTAAGGATGGTAGCAAAATTAAAAATCTTTCCCACCGATCTTGACTCGTGACCAGAATACATGCGTCGTATCAGTCAGAGGACCTGAAAGGAAGAAAACAAAACAAACACTACTAGTCACTCTTTTATCATTCGTGTAGATGCGTCTCTTGCTTCATCTTCAGTGGCTATACAAGCACTTAACGTGTAAACATTGCTATATGTATCCTGTTGCCTCAAACGTAAATATTCGTGCATCTAATGGTCGTCATCGCCTATGACAAAGAGTGAACGGAATAAACATTGTTCTGTACGATAGTAAACTGCGACAAATTAAATTAATTATGTATGATAATGTTAGTACTTACTTGCACTGGAGGATCCAGTGAAGTATCCAGTTCAAACATTAGGAAACGTCATTTTTCACTCAATCTTCTTAAATCACTGAACTGATGTACTGGCGTTTGTTTCTTATTTATTATTTACTTTAATTCTACAGTGGAGGTGTTTCACTCTATTACTACTGATAAAAAATGAACGGCTAAATTCGATATTAGTGCGGAAATAACACTGGAAGATAAATTTTAATTTTTTCTTTGTTCCCTATGACCTAGAAGCTGTACAGGAACCAAATTTCTAGTACCTTACCTCAGTGTGAGCACAGTATATTTATGATTACATACTGTTTTCTCCAGAGCTCTGAGGAGACACATGTGAACATTACGTTCACTTCCTCCGTTTTGCGGTACCGATCCTAGGTTTTGCGTAGAAGATTTCAGTGGAATTTATCATCTGATTTCTAACTAAATATAAAGGAAAAAAATATTTACAGACAGAAACAAAGTTTTATTATTATTATTTTAGACTTGCTTACTTTTCCGTGTCCGGACATTTGTTTCAAAGCCTTTCAGCCCAATGTCGGGCCAAGTCCAATGTTTCTCTCTTCTCAAGCCATAGTTCGTCAAGGGTATACCTTGTGGGGCAGATGGAACACTGTAGAAGGTGTTCCATATGCTGAACTTCACCACAGTCGCATTTGTTGTCTCCTTCGTCCTTGAAGCCCCATTTGACTAGGTTTGCTTTAACTGGTGCTCCGCCTGTTCTGATGCGGTTCAGTGTTCTCCAAATCTTCCAGCTTGATGTACTGCCGCTGGCTATTTCTCGTGAGGCAGGGTAGTCCTTCGGAGGCTCGTTCAATTCAATAGTGAGAAATCTCTTGCGGGATTTAAGTCTGCTACGTCCACATGAACAACCATGCAGCGGGTGGCGCTCGTCGAAAATCTGTTTAAATTTTTCTGTATGTTCGTGCGCAATTCTTCGGGATTCAGGAGATGAGAATCCAGCTGCTTTGTATATTTTCCCAAGTGGAGTGGGTTTCATGCATCCTGTTGTTAGCCTGCATGTTTCATTAAGGACTGTAGTGACTTTTTTGGCATGTGTGGATCGAGACCATACAGGACAAGCATATTCTGCCGTGGAGAAGCAAAGTGCTTGAGCAGTTGTTCGTAATACAGTCGGACTAGCTCCCCATTTACTATTCGTCAGTTTTCTTAAAATATTGTTCCTGGCAGCAACTTTTCGCCAGGTTTTTTCAGAGTGACATCTGTACGTCAGTGATCTATCTAGCACGACACCAAGGTATGTTGGTTTGTCCGTATGGTCCAGTTTGTTGCCATTCCAGGTGACGTTCAGCTTCCTGTTTGCCTGTTTTGTGCGGAGGTGGAAAGCGCTAACCTGTGTCTTAGACGGATTTGGTTTGAGGGAGTTCTCTTTATAGTATTCAGACAGAAAAGCTAGGACGCACAGGATATGAATCATACGACACATTTGCACACGCAGTGAAGAATGAATAAGAAATACGACAGTCATCTTTCCTTTGTCTCACCTTGATACTGCACTTTCATTGTAAACATCAAGTAATCGTGTAAACAGACCACAAAAATTTCTAGTTATAATTATAGGTAAACAGTGAAATCTGAATTTCGAGGACGCAACTTTGTTAGTTGTCAACGTTTCAGTGCTTTCTTATCCACTAATTAGTAGCGCTGTTGTGGTAGTAATGACACTGCTTAGACCGTAAAACGTGGGTTTTCGGCTTACGTGTTGGAAGAGAGTGTTCCGAAACGTCTGAGTGCGGCGACCGGTTTCTCCGCGGCGCGGCGGCGGCGACCGGCCACACAGCCTTGGACAGTCAGCCGCGCTGCCAACGCGCGGCCCAAACCTCTCTGCCGGCTTCTGGGTTCCGACGCAGCTGACGTCACCTTACAACCACCTTTCCTTTCTTTCCTCCAAAACCACTCAGTTTCAGACGTACATTTCCTCGGAATAAATCAAAATATTATCAAATTCAGTGTTACATTTTCACTCTTTATACTCAAACGTCATATCATCATCATCAGCCAGTTCTATCACTTAATGATGTGGCCTCTTTGAGGCGGCGTGTAACAAAGCATCCCAATAAGATCTTCCATTTCTTCCGATCCTGAGCGTCCCGTTGCCAATTCAATCCCACTGTCTTCCTTATATCTCTGTCCCATCTGTCTGGTCGTCTTACTCTAGGTCTTTTTTGGTAAATTGGGCTCCAGTCTAGGACCTGTTTAGACCATCAACCATCTTTTGTTCGAGCAACATGACCAGTCCACTGCCATTTCAGTGTATTCATTCTTTCCAGCCGGCCGGAGTGGCCGTACGCTTCTAGGTGCTACAGTCTGGAACCGAGCGACCGCTACGGTCGCAGGTTCGAATCCTGCCTCGGGCATGGATGTGTTTGATGTCCTTAGGTTAGTTAGGTTTAATTACACTCCTGGAAATTGAAATAAGAACACCGTGAATTCATTGTCCCAGGAAGGGGAAACTTTAGTGACACATTCCTGGGGTCAGATACATCACATGATCACACTGACAGAACCACAGGCACATAGACACAGGCAACAGAGCATGCACAATGTCGGCACTAGTACAGTGTATATCCACCTTTCGCAGCAATGCAGGCTGCTATTCTCCCATGGAGACGATCGTAGAGATGCTGGATGTAGTCCTGTGGAACGGCTTGCCATGCCATTTCCACCTGGCGCCTCAGTTGGACCAGCGTTCGTGCTGGACGTGTAGACCGCGTGAGACGACGCTTCATCCAGTCCCAAACATGCTCAATGGGGGACAGATCCGGAGATCTTGCTGGCCAGGGTAGTTGACTTACACCTTCTAGAGCACGTTGGGTGACACGGGATACATGCGGACGTGCATTGTCCTGTTGGAACAGCAAGTTCCCTTGCCGGTCTAGGAATGGTAGAACGATGGGTTCGATGACGGTTTGGATGTACCGTGCACTATTCAGTGTCCCCTCGACGATCACCAGTGGTGTACGGCCAGTGTAGGAGATCGCTCCCCACACCATGATGCCGGGTGTTGGCCCTGTGTGCCTCGGTCGTATGCAGTCCTGATTGTGGCGCTCACCTGCACGGCGCCAAACACGCATACGACCATCATTGGCACCAAGGCAGAAGCGACTCTCATCGCTGAAGACGACACGTCTCCATTCGTCCCTCCATTCACGCCTGTCGCGACACCACTGGAGGCGGGCTGCACGATGTTGGGGCGTGAGCGGAAGACGGCCTAACGGTGTGCGGGACCGTAGCCCAGCTTCATGGAGACGGTTGCGAATGGTCCTCGCCGATACCCCAGGAGCAACAGTGTCCCTAATTTGCTGGGAAGTGGCGGTGCGGTCCCCTACGGCACTGCGTAGGATCCTACGGTCTTGGCGTGCATCCGTGCGTCGCTGCGGTCCGGTCCCAGGTCGACGGGCACGTGCACCTTCCGCCGACCATTGGCGACAACATGAATGTACTGTGGAGACCTCACGCCCCACGTGTTGAGCAATTCGGCGGTACGTCCACCCGGCCTCCCGCATGCCCACTATACGCCCTCGCTCAAAGTCCGTCAACTGCACATACGGTTCACGTTCACGCTGTCGCGGCATGCTACCAGTGTTAAAGACTGCGATGGAGCTCCGTATGCCACGGCAAACTGGCTGACACTGACGGCGGCGGTGCACAAATGCTGCGCAGCTAGCGCCATTCGACGGCCAACACCGCGGTTCCTGGTGTGTCCGCTGTGCCGTGCGTGTGATCATTGCTTGTACAGCCCTCTCGCAGTGTCCGGAGCAAGTATGGTGGGTCTGACACACCGGTGTCAATGTGTTCTTTTTTTCCATTTCCAGGAGTGTAGTTCTAAGTTCTAGGCGACTGATGACCCCGGGTTCCCGGGTTCGATTCCCGGCGGGGTCAGGGATTTTCTCTGCCTCGTGAGGACTGGGTGTTGTGTGATGTCCATAGGTTAGTTAGGTTTAAGTAGTTCTGAGTTCTAGGGGACTGATGACCATAGATGTTAAGTCCGATAGTGCTCAGAGCCATTTGAACCATTTGAACTGATGACCTCAGAAGTTAAGTCGCATAGTGCTCAGAGCCATTTGAACCATTTGAACCATTCTTTCCATTATGTTGGTGTGTGTAAATACCATAGTATCACGCTTCTGGATCGCTGTATTTTCAACGTGATGTTCTCATACTTCACGAAATAAATCTGTTCTACCAGCTGATCTGTAACAAATGGATGAACGTCGCATTTAGATTTAGGTCTCAGATTATAAAGCGTTTAAAGAAGATTCACTTTATATCACAAGTCTATATCTTCAACTCTTCAACATGAGTGAGTAGAGAAACTTGGGGTGAACTTTAACGTAAGCACAGAACTGCAAATTTTAATTTTCATAGGAAACATTCGGTTTACGTGGGTATGTTTTTTATATACGTGCATGTTGTGTAACCTTGGGCACCTTTTAGCATTACGTTTAGTATACAAGCTTTCATTTAGCTGTATGTGCCCCCGACAGGTCTTAGTCACACTCGTCCCGTACTTTTGCAAAGCATATCTGGAGTTACCGCATTTACCGTTGCACTACGCGGCTTCATAGTTGGTTGGTTGGTTGGTTTGGGGAAGGAGACCAGACAGCGTGGTCATCGGTCTCATCGGATTAGGGAAGGATTGGGAAGGAAGTCGGCCGTGCCCTTTCAGAGGAACCATCCCGGCATTTGCCTGGAGTCATTTAGGGAAATCACGGAAAACCTAAATCAGGATGGCCGGACGCGGGATTGAACCGTCGTCCTCCCGAATGCGAGTCCAGTGTGCTTCATAGTTCACCCCAAGTTGTGTGAAAGGTGTCTTTCACAAACCGTCACTCGAAAATCACGTATCCTGAGGTCGGGGACCGCGAAGGCCAATGGTGCAGCGCGGTATCCGCAAGTCCCCTTAAGCTGTGCTGTACTCTGGACGAAAATCAGCTTGCGCAGCTATAAATGAATTACGCCTGTTGAGACGGAGAACCGAAGCTCCTTTTGCTGCTGTGTTGTCGCCACCCCTACACGACGCACAATGGGTAATGGACGAGCGAGAGGCCGAGCTGGCTTCACCAGGCAGACCCGCTCCGGCGACCACACGAACCGATAACCTACAACTGGCACCAAGACAAAGTTTTGGTCATATGGAACTATATGGCTATAGAGACCTTTTCAAGACTCAGACATCTGTGATGTGTACATGCCGACTGAAACGACGGATGAAAATTTGTACCAAGGCTAGGATTCAAACCTGGGTTTTCCGTTCGCGCTAACAACTACGCCACCCTGTAAAAGTGACTTCGCTCTACTGCGTGGACTGCTCTAGGACGCTTCGCTCCTCTGTCCACATCCGCATTCACGCCTCTGCCCACTTTGGAGTTCCCCCTAAATCCGAACAGCATTGTAGAGGCTCTTCAACTGTACTGGCATTGCACTTCAGCATCGAACGACACGGGGAATCCTGCCTGAAACCCAGGTTTAGGTGCTGTAATCAAACGGAACTGCATGGTTTCAGAGACCTTTTCAAGTCTCTGGAGAGCCTCTGGCATTCTGTTCGAGGTTAGGGGCGGTACCAAGTGAGCTGAGACTCGAAAAGGAATTTGGATTGAGGAGGGGGGAATGTTAGGCTAGTCTGTTCAGTTGTGTAAAGCCACTGTACCAGGTTGGCGTAGCAGTCAGCGCATTTGCCTCGTGAGCAGGAGATCCGGGTCTCGACCTTCGTACAAATTTTCATTCGTCTTTTCAGTCTGCATATAAACTTTTGGGTTTGATGAGTAAGTTAAAATTTACCCCAAGTTTCTGTCTCCATTACCGAAGAAGATACACTTTCATGAACCCGGATGAGTCTTTCTGAAATTTCCTGCACATTCAAGAGATGGTCCACAACTGTGGTTCCGATTTCACCGCTGTCTCCTCAAACATCCTCTCAGTTTTGCT
Source organism: Schistocerca cancellata (assembly GCF_023864275.1). Lineage (NCBI taxonomy): Eukaryota > Metazoa > Arthropoda > Insecta > Orthoptera > Acrididae > Schistocerca > Schistocerca cancellata. Next base: position 595,944,168 of record NC_064631.1, on the reverse strand, counting down.
GTTCAGGCTGCAATCACTCCATAACGACGGCTTCCCAATTGCTTTCCGGGCTGCACTGGATTCATAAAGGAACGAACGGCCACCTGCGGCCTCAGAGAATGCGCCGTACTCCGGAAATTGCTGCGAGGTACTAAATTCCTCACGAAGCAGCGGAGAGAAAACAGCGACACTCTAACTCTAGTGATTCACTCTTGCTTGGAGCTTGCTCCGGATGTGCAGGCCCGTGGTATCCGCTACTCATCCGAGTCGCTCGCTGTCAGTGGCTAACCGAGACGGTGCAGTGGGCGTTCGTCAACTAAAACACACTCTCCTAGAACAACACCGACAGTTGCCGAGACGTACAAGTCTTGCGGTGTTAGCAGTGTGGCCGGCCGAAGTGGCCGAGCGGTTCTAGGAGCTTCAGTCTGGAGCCGCGCGACCGCTACCGTCGCAGGTTCGAATCCTGCCTCGGGGATGGATGTGTGTGATGTCCTTAGGTTAGTTAGGTTTAAGTAGTTCTAAGTTCTAGGGGACTGATGACCTCGAAGTTAAGTCCCATAGTGCTCAGAGCCATTTGAACCATTTTGTTAGCCGTATAAACTCGAAAATGCGCGATGAATCGATGGTCTTAGAAAATAATAATAAATAAATAAAGGTCACAGAACTGTGGCAGACTATAAAAAGTTAAATAAGGTCAACAATGTAACTCGGTACTCTAGCGTCTTCCATGCGGAACCAGGTTGTTTTCAAGGTTTTGATCCCTTCAGCATGTCATTCATTTCTAGTAGCACTCTCCGTTGAAACAAATACTTGCAGAATCGTGTATTGTGTTAGACACTATAGGTTCATCAGCACTTCACTGCATTTATGCATCACAGGACACAAGAAGACAAGCGCTTCCGCTATCAATTATAATACTGTACAAGGTGAACGCAACTTTCCACGTAATAAGTGATCTATTTAGTGGCAACCATAAATGAACGTCAGGTAGACCTAAAAGACCTCCATCAATTATTGCGGAGGGATTTGAAAACCTGAAATTAAGTTGCCGATGAAAATTATGCCTTTTTAATGAAAACCAACTGCTGCTAAACGAACAAAATGTACCAGCAAGTCCTTTTAGGATTATTGATTGTCTCTGATAAATATCTTTTATTCAACATATTACTGAGTAATTGTCATATGTCTCTATGAATTTTTTATTCGGGTTAGTCAGTACTAAAACATCCTCTGAGAAACATCGGGTTAATTTACAGATAACTGGAAAAGTTGGAGAGAGTATACAAAAGGGGGTCACATAGACTGATAAATTGTCTAAAATAGGACGGACTTCGAACCAGGCTGTGTGCTACATGTATTAAAATATTCGTTTCTCTTGGATACCGTGGAGTGGGGTCTCTGGGATGTGGAAAACAGTCAAAGATGTACATTTAATTTAACTGCAATGCAATGATATATTCTGCCGTTCTAATACTGGTTATAATTTAATGTACAACATAAATTTTAAGAGTTTCTGTGAAGATACTCTCCATTGCTGTAGGAAATGCTCGACGGAAAGCTCTCTGTTAGATTTAAATTTCACAACATTACCCACAAGGCATTTGTCATTGGCCAGAATGCTGTGCTGGAAGAGCAGGTTAGCAGTACAGGATTCAACTACAGACGTGTCTGCCACGTTATCCTCCCAACTAAGAGACTTACTGCAAATAAAGTCAAAGAAATTGATTCTGAACATGACTGCACACGGCACAGTGATGCCTACTGCAGGAAATCTACAGTAACAACGATGAACAGGAAGGTGCTCGTCGTGCCGAAATACGAAGGTTGGTTTCACACCTGAGTCACCAACTCTGCATTCTTAATGAGTCAGGAGACCTTTCAACTCTAGCCAGTTTGTCACCAGCCCTGCGGAAGGAGATGTATGACTTTCCTCGTCGTCAACACTTAAATGTTCAACCCAAGACTACAAAGAACCAAAGCAGAACAATTAACGCTTGATATTCGTTAGTCCACAGCTCGTGGTCGTGCGGTAGCGTTCTCGCTTCCCGCGCCCGGGTTCCCGGGTTCCATTCCCGGCGGGGTCAGGGATTTTCTCTGCCTCGTGATGATTGGGTGTTGTGTGATGTCCTTAGGTTAGTTTGGTTTAAGTAGTTCTAAGTTCTAGGGGACTGATGACCATAGATGTTAAGTCCCATAGTGTTCAGAGCCATTTTTGATATTCGTTAACCTTTTATACTTTGTAGTATTATTATTTTTTTAAATTTTGCTAATGGAGTTTGGAGCACATACCATGATGATGTCTCCTTATCACGTGAGTGGTTAGATAATAACCGCCTAAGGATTTACGGAGTACGTAGGAAGTGATAGCATGTTGTAATTACACATTATGGTAACTGGTAATAAATGTAATTCTTTAAATTACTGAAGGAAAAAGAAGGCAAGGAGCAGCACAAATGCACTAATTTGTGTACCGTCAGATCGGCAGCCGTGTTGCTGCAAATGGAATAATGGTCAAGTCTAGAAGAAAAAAGAATGAAATATCGATTGTAACCTTGTTACAAAAATTACATCAGCATTTGCTTTGCATTATTTAATGAAACAACTAAAAAACTAAGTTAGGATTTGGCGTGAGTTAAAAGTGGCAAGCAAGAATGCAACGCAAAATGCGCAGTGGACTGCAGAGTTATTTCGGCTGCTCTAGGGTCCAAGGGCAGGCAACCTATATGACACCCGTTGGGTGGGATTGCCTGCCCCCAAGCGGCAGAGCAGCTGCGCAGCACCACTCGGCGGAACGGGCATCGAAGTCTCTGTCAGGTATACGTTTAACGTGTTCAACAAAGGTGCGTGGGTGTCATCGAGGGCACCCACGCACTGGCGGGTCTTACAAGAACCCCTTGTCATTTTATTCGCATACATGTTAATGTTGCGCCCTGCTGTGATTATGCTACAGCTGAAAAAACATAGTCCGCAGCCCGTGCTCGTGCGGTAGCGTTCTCGCTTCCCGCGCCCGGGTTCCCGTTTCGATTCCCGGCGGGGTCAGGGATTTTCTCTGCCTCGTGATGACTGGGTGTTGTGTGATGTCCTTAGGTTAGTTAGGTTTAAGTAGTTCTAAGTTCTAGGAGACTGATAACCATAGATGTTAAGTCCCATAGTGCTCAGAGCCATTTGAACCTTTTTTTTTTTTTTTTTTTGAAAAAACATAAGCACACTTTGCATCTTCTGATCACGTTGAAATTTTGTCGAATGGTTTTGAACGATCCGTAGTGCTTCCACCCTGCATACCAGAACAAAAGCTGCGATCGCACTACACACCAAAAAGGTCAGATCATGTTCAATAGGAGAGCAGTCCCACGATGTTCTTAGGGTAAGAATGAATCGTCCGGGGAGTGTTAGCAGTGTCGGACGCTGTGAAGAACGTCGTCCCTCTGCGAACTGTCGTTTTCGATCGCGAAATGTGTGAGAATCAACGCTTCAAGGGAAGGGATGGATCCACTGACGTTCTTTATGTTACCTTCTCAGGGCTTTTCGTGGAGATTCTGAGCGGTGGTGTGTGTGAAATGTTTTCCTCGGTAATCCACAAGAAAACGGGGCGATCTCAACAATGAGTATTGCGGTTCTGACCTCATCGCAGGGGCATCAAGAGACGTGTTATTGGAGAACGTTACCCTAGCAGAAACGAAATGACTGTTCTTTATGCAAGTCGGAGCACCAGCCCACTTCCTTCAGGGCAGTACGTCTCCGCCTTGCTTCATGGGCGATATATTGGTCAAAGCGGTCCGGTAGCATGGCCACCCCTTTCACCGGACTTGAATTCGTTAGGTTTCTGGCAATGGGGACATTCGAGGCATCGGTGTACGCCCGACCCATCGACAATGTCCACACATTAAAGGAGCATGTGACCAAAACATTTGAGGCAATCCGAATAGAGCCAGGTGTATTTGAAAGAGTCGCGATCCACTGAGGAGAAGGGTTGACGAATGCGTCAGGATGCGTAGTAATTACTTGCAGCTCTGACTACGGGCTGGCCGGGGTGGCCGAGCGGTTCTAGGCGCTACAGTCTGGAACCGTGCGACCGCTACCGTCGCAGGTTCGAATCCTGCCTCGGGCATGGATGTGTGTGATGTCCTTAGGTTAGTTAGGTTTAAGTAGTTCTAAGTTCTAGGGGACTGATGACCTTAGAAGTTAAGTCCCATAGTGCTCAGAGCCATTTGAACCAATCTGACTACGGTGCCAGCTTCTACATAACAGAGAGATTAGAATGAGAGGACAGATTGGCCCATATCTCAACAGGCATTAATTTCCTGACACATCGTTATAGCAACTTTTCTCATAGTTTTCATCAATACCATCTCCTGCAGGAAACTGCTAAGCAGCCTACATTTGTGTATAATTGACGGCTAGTGTGTAGAAAGAACCACCGCCGTTACGCCTTCGTGTGAGTTCTAATTTGGCTAATATTGTCGTCTTGAGAATTATGTCACACGTGAAAGGTGAGTTGAAAGTATTAATGCGTTTCTTGATTCGTACTGGAAAGTACAAGTTCGGTCTAAACCTGGCGCACAACGCATTTCCTGTGGCGTCTTCCACTGAAGTTCATTGAGAACTTCTCTGACGTTTTCATGCTGACTTCCAAACCACGCCCTACATGAACCTCGAGTACGGCTTCTTTGGTTTCGAGTGTCTTCTGTCAGGTGTAATGCTATGCTTATTCCTAACGCCTACCTCCACGGTAGTTGGGAAGGCGAATGTCTTGTATGCATGTACACAGAGACCGAATAATAATCTGGACGCTGCACAAAGGTAGTTTGACAGCGAATTTTGTTCATTTAGCGAATTAGCTCTTCTTTGTGATCTTTGTATTTAGAACATTCACAGACTATTTTGGTTTCTGCCTCCAGATCTTTGTGGCTTGATAGACGTAATGGAGAAGAGTTGTTCGGGTCGTGCAGGAACGCCATCTCACACGAGAGGCTCATTCTAATCAGTACCAAAAATTATTAGAAATAGTTTTATTGTTTTTCAAAACATTCGCCTTTAACATTCGTCCTTTTTCATGCGTAAGAACAAATTCTGGAAACTTTTTAGCTCTCAAGTTGGTTTTGCAACAGCCTTTTGAGATGACGAAACTCATCGTCCACAGATTTTGTGTTTGGCATAAGGGAGCAAAAAGAAGTTGTTAGGCGATAAATTATGTAAATAAAGGCAGTGAGACAATAGTATGGGTATCTAGTAACGTTCATTGCAAACAGACTACCCGACAATTTTCGGATCTACCATTATTTCAACATTAACAAATGACAAATTTTAAGACTATGGTGACGTCACGTCTCAACAGCGCCTCCTAGTGGCAATTTGTAAAAACATATGAGGTGGCACTCGTAAAATGTGCAGCTGGAGAGCAAGCACCGATGCTTGAGGTAATGTGTGGTTTAGCACCTCACCAACCATGTTGAGGTAGATATTGATCCTACTTTGGAATTTTTATATGAAGTTTCAGCACATGTTGCTATTCCTTCCATCTTTTTGAATTAGCTTCAGTGTCCTCATTTTTATCACTTTCTTTGCATTGTCGGTTTTCCTCTCTTTCTTCGGCTGAGATCGCGTATCTTTAGGTTACGCGGCCTCTCGGTTTTTTCGTAGCAGACTGCAGCGGTCTCTTCAAACAATTGTTTCGGCTTCTGTGAAGTCTGGCTACAAGCGGGGAGCTTCGCTGGGGTAGTCCCTTGGTAGATGCGCCGCCCATTTAAGCGACTTGTTTTGCACCGTTTGTAAGCGTTGCAGGTTGGTAGGCACGATGTTCACTCATACGACTGCAACGACATTCCGGTTCTTGCAGTAGGAGGATCTTGAGGAGCACGGTTCCAAGGTGCTCTGTCACTGAAGAGGTTGGGTTGGGCTTAGCGCCGGATAGGGCATCCTCAGTCTACCCAGTGCTTTCCCTCGAACCTCAGCCACTTGTCCGGTGAGACGCCCACATATTTTGCTGTGGCGCTCCACGGTACAGGATCATCCCCGCACTACGATTGCAGGCAGGTTCGCTGCGATCTTCCGACGCGGAGCTGTAATAGCCTGACTTTTGGGCGCATTGTACGCTAATCGCCACTGCGTCACCCATGCTTCGAGAACGTCTGCTACGGCCTGTAGTCGGCGCTGGGCCTTCAAGCTGCGACAGTACACAACCGTATCGTCTGCGCACAGGGCTACACAGTAGATCGGCTGGAGAGTATATTTCTTGACTGGACCTAAAACCGACTGGCGAGTATTCGGTGATCAGTGGTCCCAGCATACGGATTGGGTTCTCAGATACGTGTCTGGCTCGAAGACTTTTCAAGCAATAAAACCCAGTACACGGTCCTAGACGGCAAGTGTTGATTAGGGACGAGGACTTTGTCAGGAGTGCCTCATGAATGTGTGACAGGACTGTTCTTGTTCTCTGTACACGTAAATGATCAGATGGGGGTGGTGAGCAGCGATTTGCAACTGTTTGCTGATGACACTGTAGTGTACTCTAGGATGATGCAGGATGGCTTAGAAAGAAGTTCTGTTTGGTGTATGAATGGAAGGTCGTTCTAAATACAAAATTGTTAAGGCTTTCGTGGCCACTTGTTGACAAACTGCCTATTGGCTTCTGTCTCGGGTTCTTCGGCCGACGTTCATCTAATGATTTTTCTGACGTTTCGCCAGCACGAGTGGCTGGCATTGTCAAAGCTTCACCCTCCAGTTCACCACCGGCAATGGAGGGTGAAGCTTTGACAATGCCAGCCACTCGTGCTGGCGAAACGTCAGAAAAATCATTAGATGAACGTCGGCCGAAGAACCCTAGACAGAAGCCAATAGGCAGTTTGTCGTTCTAAATGTTGGAAAATGTAAGCTAATGCAGATGAGTGGCAAAAGTAATCGTCTAACGTTCGAATACAGTAGTAGTGATGTGCTATTTGACACAGTCGCGTTGATATCTACGCGCAACGTTGCGAAACTATATGAATTGGTACGAGCACCTAAGGTCTGTAGCAGGGGAGGCGAATGGTCGGCTTCAGTTCGCGGAAGACATTCGATTAAGACGCGAGTACGGAAATGCTCAGTAAATTCAGATCGGAATCCCTGGAGGGAAGGAAACACTACTGACAAGGGAACCTCCCCATCGCACCCCCCCCCCCCCCCCCCCAGATTTAGTTATAAGTTGGCACAGTGGATAGGCCTTGAAAAACTGAACACAAACCAATCGAGGAAACAGGAAGAAGTTGTGTGGAAGTATGACAAAAATAAGCAAAATATACAAACTGAGTAGTCCATGTGCGAGATATGCAACATCAAGGATACTCTGAGCTCAGGAGCGCCGTGGTCCCATGGTTAGCGCGAGCAGCTGCGGAACGAGAGGTCGTTGGCTCAAGTCTTCCCTCGAGTGAAAGGTTTACTTTCTTTATTTTCGCAAAGTTATGATCTGTCCGTTCGTTCATTGACGTCTCTGTTCACTGTAATAAGTTTAGTGTCTGTGTTTTGCGACCGCACCGCAAAACCATACGATTAGTAGACGAAAGGACGTGCATCTCCAATGGGAACCGAAAACATTTGATCTCAAGGTCATAGGTCAACCGATTCCTCCACAGGAAGACACGTCTGATATATTCTATGCGACACTGGTGACAGCATGTGCGTCACATGAGAGGAATATGTTGTCGACCCACCTAACTTGTACACTTGGCGAATGGGTAAAAATATTCTTCTACCTTGCCCGATTTAGGTTTTCTTGTGGATGTGATAATCACTCCCAAAAAAGTGTTTAGGTGTAGCGTCCCCATACTACGGCGCAGTTACCTCGCATCGGACGGACAAACGGACAGATAATAATTGTCTGAAAATAAAAAAAATTAAACTTTTCACTCGAGGGAAGACTTGAACCAAGGACCTCTCGTTCCGCAGTTGCTCACGCTAACCACGGGACCACGGCGCTCCTGAGGTCAGAGGGTCCTTGATGTTGCATATCTTGCACATGGACTACTCAGTTTGTATATTTTGCTTATTTTTTTCATAGTTCCACACAACTTCTTCCTGTTTTCTCCATTAATTTGTGTTCAGTTTTTCAAGGCCTATCCACTGTGCCAACTTATAACTAAAGCTGAGGGGGGTGCGATGGGGAGGTTCTCTTGTGAGAAAATTTAGAGAACCAAAATTTACGGGAGGCTGCAGAACCATCCTACTGGCAGCAAAGTACATTTCTCTTAAGGAGCGCGAAGACAAAAGAAATTGGGGCCGTGGGGAAGCATATAGACGTGACTGGCAGTCCAGGCCTCTGGCAGGGAACAGGAACGCGCTGCCCGAGGCGAGGCTGTGGCGGCCCAAGTGCCGCTGCTGCCCCCACCACTGGGTCTTAAAAGGCCGCAGCTGGCGAGAGTGTCCTGCCAGCGTACTGCGGCTCTGAGCTCAGCCCGCGGTCCCGTAAGCAACTGCACTGGCCGCCCCCCCCCCCCCCCCCTGCCAGTGGCGTTGCGTAACCCTTATACTCCTACTGCCGCTAGCTCGCCGTTCGCCAGCCCGCCACGTTCAAAAGCTTGCGACACTCCAGGCCAGGCAAAAAGTCAGGCGGCGGGTCCAGTGGACCGCCTCGACCCTTTGTTTCGGCGCTGTTGCGAGGGTTAAAGTCTTCTCTTGCCTGGCTTCATCGCGTGTCTACACAGGGTCGCCATCTTAATCTGGACTAGCCTTGTTAGGAGTAGAGAATGACTTTCCTCTTCCCCCTCCCCCCTCCCGCCCGCCACTATTCACACACAGACCGGGATGGAATTTGTGTGCCTCGTCTGCGTACAGTGTAAACCTGTGCGAACGTATGATAATGTTTTCAGCTTTCGAAACATTTTTCAAGTGCTATTGTGCCCCCTAAGAAATAGTAAGAAATTTGGAGTCAAATAAACAGGTTGTTGGAATTAATCTAGATTTATCCAAAGCCTTCGATACTGTGAACCATGTAGTATTACTAGGGAAAGTTGAAGCAATAGGCATCCGGGGTACTGTTAAAAAATGGTTTGAATCTTATCTGCAAAACACGTCACAAGTTGTTGAGCTGAGGTCATCCAACAATCTTCACAATTTTAAACTCATATCTGAACCAAAACAAATTGAAATAGGTGTTCCACAGGGCAGCATTCTGGGCCCATTGTTATTTCTAATTTATATCAATGATATACAGGCTCCAGACAGCTCAGCCAAAATTCTACTATTTGTAGATGACACGAGTATCATAATTAGTGATATAAAAGAATCATTGTGTACTACAGCAGAAAAAATGCTCTCATACATGCAGTCATGGTTTTATTCAAATAGCGCGCATCTCGTGGTCGTGCGGTAGCGTTCTCGCTTCCCACGCCCGGGTTCCCGGGTTCGATTCCCGGCGGGGTCAGGGATTTTCTCTGCCTCGTGATGGCTGGGTGTTGTGCGCTGTCCTTAGGTTAGTTAGGTTTAAGTAGTTCTAAGTTCTAGGGGACTGATGACCATAGATGTTAAGTCCCATAGTGCTCAGAGCCATTTTTTTTATTCAAATAAGCTGACATTAAATACAAAGAAAACAAACTTTATACAGTATGGAAGCAAATGTCAAGGGGAAAATATGTGCGTTATAGAAAAAGTGTGCACCACAAAGTTTCTGGGAATGCGAATCGACCAAGATTTAAACTGGAATGAACACAGTGTATATCTTACTCAGAAACTTAGCTCACCATGTTTTGCCTTAAGAATAATATCCAAGGTATGTAGCAAAGAATGTATTAGAGCGGTGTACTTTAGTTATTTCCAATCAGTTGCAAGCTATGGCATACGTTTATGTGGAAAAACCAGGTCAAGACTAAATGACATTTTTATTATGCAAACAAGAGCTAGTCGTATCATGACACACAACCCACCACAAACTCACTGTAGACTCTTATTCAGACAACTAAAGATACTGACAATACCATCGATATATATCTTTAAATGCCTGGAAATGATCAGTAAAAATAACTGCGATCTCCAAACCAACTCAAGCTGCCATGATCACAATACGAGGCATTGTAAAGACTTCCACATTCCCTATGTAGCAAAAACTAGAAGTCAGAAACATGTTAGGCACTTAGGAATCAAGCTTTTAAATGCACTTCCATCTCAAATTAAAGAATTGAAAGGCAAAAATAATTTCAAGCGTGAAGTAAAAAAATACTTGATGGAAAAGTGCTACTACAGATTGTGGATTGAAACCTGTACTTATTTTTTAAAAATTCAAACTAACTGAATTATGTTTTCAACTTCGTAATTATGGTACTTATGAAAAATCTGTTAAATATCCGTAATACGTTTTGTGTATAAACTGTAGTTCATGATCTATAATTGTTTATCATGAGCACATGCTTTTGTTTTTGTGTAATAAGTTCTTGTACACTACTTATGTACTATGTGCATGTAATTCATTTTGCTGTTTGTGTATGTCTGTCCATTTATTATGTGAATGTGTTTTTATGTGTTACGTGTTATCAAATGACAAATCCTATATCACATGTGTGATCTATTGGATGCTAAATAACTAAATAAAGAAATACTAGTCCGACTCCGTGGCTGATGCTCGGTCCGAGGTAGCCGTTCCCGATCCTGGTTGTGTTTGCGGCACTGTCGCCCGGGAGGCCTCGTCCGAAGTTCGGCCTCCGGGTGCAAGTCTTATTTCAGGTGATGCCGTCCGCCGCTCGTGGTCTCGCGGTAGCGTTCTCGCTTCCCGAGCACGGGGTCCCGGGTTCGATTCCCGGCGGGGTCAGGGATTTTCACCTGCCTCGAGATGACTGGGTGTTTGTGTTGTCCTCATCATTTCATCATCATCCAGGAAAGTGGCGCAATTGGACTGAGCAAAGATTGGGTAATTGTACGGGCGCTGATAACCACGGTGTTGAGCGCCCCACAAACCAAACATCATCATCATCACAGGTGATGCCACACTGGCGACTTGCGCGTCGGAAATTGGTTACTTGTACGAGACGCCATCCCGTGTGTAGGAAGCCCCTTACCTCCTATCCCATGTTCATTTTCATTCATGTTCTTCCTTACTCATGACTTTTGCAACATTTCCGCAGATAATCTGAAGATTAGAATGCAGACTTTCTCGGCGTATCTCGATGATAAAATCTTCTCGGATTGCCAGGCGAGTCAATGCGTCGTTCTCCGGTAACGTTTCAACAAGTTTCTTACTTGCCATCTTCAGGCGAAGAGCGACCGTAACAGCAGTGTATAAATGAAAAAAAGATGGTGTAAAAGTAGTTTTGATCCACGATTTTGCCCCACTGCAACACGAAAAGTGATCACGGCTGTAGGCCGCGGCAGAGTTCTTCACACTCCCACGCTCCCTTTAGCGCCGATTTTCATTTCTTTCCGAATCTCAAATGTTTCTGACTGAACGGCGCTGCTGTGACGATAACGCGCTGAGAGCAACTGTCGAGAGTTGATTATCATCACAGGTGGAAAGTTCCCTCAACGTCATTGCAAAAAAATATCCTACGGTGCGATAGCACCTCACCAATAGAGGAAACTGTGCAGATAACGAGCTGAGAAAAACTACCTACAGTTGATTATCACCACAGGCGCCAAATTTCCTCAACGACATGATTAAAAACAGTGGTCCTACGCTGCGACAGCATTGCAACAATAAATGAAATGGTGCAGAAATTAGCCGAAGATGTCATCTGAATCGTACAATAAATGCTTTTTGTTCATGCATTGCCTACAGCGAACGGTACCCTGCTTCGACATCTCGTGGAATTTCAGTGGTGAGATACAAAGATCATTTTAAAATCATCATAGGGAGGACCAGGCTCAGTCACCTAACCTGGAAGCAATTTGCAGAAGATCGTAAATGTTGGGGCCAGATTGTCTCTACCGCTGTCGTTGCGTTTTAAGATGAACTTCATAGGCATGACGACGTCAATCGGCAAACGAATGTTTCGCCAAAGTCAAACACGTCCACATCTAGCCATCGAGTGCGCTGCATACGGACGTACATTGCCACCAGAAACTGGTCTGTAAAGTCACAGAGACATTTCACGAACTATACTGAATGCATTAGCCGGGAAACACGTATCCTCGGGAACGACTGACGGCTGGCGACAACGACTTTGCGCGGAACATCTGAATATTCAGTTACCGATGCCACACACCTTGCAGTTAATTGTCGCACGCCCTTCACCTGCTACGCAAATCTTGACTGATTCTACAAATTTCGACTGTTAATAATCAACATCAGACTCCAAAAGTTATTCAGTTACAGCTTCTGCATGGATACATACATGACGCTCCGTCTGCACACAAAGTCAAAAATACGGGCTGCACAACAGAACACTATTCAGATGCCAGAATGAGATTTCACTCTGCAGCGGAGTGTGCGGTGACATGACACTTCCTGGAAGATTAAAACTGTGTGCCGGGCCGAGACTCGAACTCGGGACCTTTGCCTTTTACAGGCAAGTGCTCTACCATCTAAGCTACCCATAGCGCGACTCACGCCCCGTCCTCACAGCTTTTTTACTATTCAGATGGTTCCGAATGTCGTTAATATAATAATACAACGCGCCCATAGGAACAGCAGAAAATCTTTTTATATGATGAGAGAATGCGGTTTTATTTCTTGCTAAACTCGATTGTATTTCTTTTCACAGTCAGTTTTATTTTTTGACACTTCCAGTGTAACTTTTTTGCCACACCCAGTGTTGTTTTTGCCACATTCTGTGTAATTCTTTTGCCAAATTCGTTTGTCGATTTTACCAGACTGAATGCTTTTAGCCGACCGCAGTGGCCGAGCGGTTCTAGACGCTTCAGTCCAGAACCGCACCACTGCTTCAGTCACAGGTTCAAATCGTGCCTCGGGCATGGATGTGTGTGATGTCCTTAGGTTAGTTAGGTTTAAGTAGTTCTAAGTTCTAGGGGACTGATGACCACAGCAGTTAAGTCCCATAGTGCTCAGAGCCATTTGAACCATTTTTTTCGAATCCTGCCTCGGGCATGGATGTGTGTGATGTCCTTAGGTTAGTTAGGTTTAAGTACCCAGCACGCCTACCTAAAACGGTGTTCAAAATGGTTCAAATGGCTCTGAGCACTATGGGACTTAACTGCTAAGGTCATCAGTCCCCTATAACTTAGAACTACTTAAACCTAACTAACCTAAGGGCATCACATACATCCATGCACGAGGCAGGATTCGAACCTGCGACCGTAGTGGTCGCGCGGTTCCAGACTGTAGCCCCTAGAACCGCTCGGCCACACCGGCCGGCGACCTCAGATGTTAAGTCCCATAGTGCTCAGAGCCATTTGAGCCATTTTTTGAATGCTTTTTTCCCAAATTCGGTGCTTTGTCGTCAATTTCAGTTTCTTTCAACAAATTTGATATTTTTGTCAAATTTTGTCTTTTTTGCCAAATATGGTGTCATTTTTTGCCTAAATCATTATTTTTTGACAAAATTCAGGGAAATTTTTTGCCATATTTGCTGGTGATTTTGGCAAATCCAGTATTGTTTTTTGGCAAGATTGGTATTTCCGTCAAATTCGATGTTTTTTGTCAAATTTTGGTTTTTTGCAAACTCCGGTGTCGTTTTTACCAAATTCTGAAACGTTTTCGCCAAATTCGGTGTTATTTCCGTCGTCACATCAAAGTTCGTTGCACCAGAAATGAACTGTCATTTTTAAGATACACACGAACCTCAGCCTTGAAGGGGGTACAAGTCAAATTGCAGTTTCATCAACATTCAGTAATTACCAGTTAAGAATATTAATAAACCACCATCCTCAGCTTTATAACCCTTTTTTATGGCGATATTACAAATTTCGCGGTTTCTCGTAAAACTCCCCGAGTCAGCCGGTGTGGTCGAGCGGTTCTAGGCGCTTCAGTCTGGAACCGCGTGACCGCTACGGTCGCGGGTTCGAATCCTGCCTCGGGCATGATTGTATGTGATGTCCTTAGGTTAGTTAGGTTTAAGTAGTTCTAAGTTCTTGGGGACTGATGACTTCAGATGTTAAGTCCCATAGTGCTCAGAGACATTTTTGGAACTCCCCGATTTCGCATTATTTCTCTAAAAACTGTAATTTCGTGTTATTTTTCGCGTTATTGTTTTCGTAAAATTTTCCAGTCCCTACATATCCAACCTCTGGAGAGCTGGGAATTGGAGGTACAGACACCTGAACTACGATTGACTTTACATGGGAACTTATGCCCCCGAAAGAGCTCGTATATCAGAATCATCTTGGACTTTTTTCCCTCTTTCTGAATGACGTGCAGTACTCTTGTACCGAAATATATTATGAGGAAAAAGTGACCCTCATAACTGAGACTCTGATGAGGCGAGCCGAGCAGTCGGCGAGGTCGCGACGTGCTCGCGGCGCGCGTCAGCTGTAAACACGCAGTGCGTGCTGCCGTGACCCACAGTAGTTGCGTAGGCCAGTCGGCCGCGACACGCAGCGAGCGTGACCTCCGCGTCGGAACCCCTACATACACCAGACCGGATAACACACAGAGGACAACCACCAAAAGGTCTTGCCGAGTGCGACTTAAGTGGGCGCCAACATTGCTCGTGTCTGAGACCGCTCTGGTCAGTACAACGTGGGCAAGCCAAAGTCCTTTACAGCTTCCAGGCCTCCCCACATCGAGCACGTTATTAACAATGCAAAAAGGTCACATCTACTTAGAGATTGTTGGTATTACTTACTGTATTCTGGTTATGTATTTTACATTACGTGGTTACTGAGAGCAAAACAAGTGCAGAGTTTCACTTTTTGTCAACGACACGGCGACACAGCTTATTTACACATGCTAGTCACATCACAAATTGGGCACATGGCTTCTGTCCTTACGAAGAACTGGAGCTTCGGCTGTGAATGAGTGCCACGAATTCAGCTCTTTTTCTCGGAACAGAAGATTGCTTTTTTTCCATCACTTTACCTATAAACATTATTATATGCCAAGCTGTTGCATCTCTTTTCATGCATATCTCGGTATTGCAAACCATTCTCGATTTAGTTATAATTCTTATTTGGATGGAGTTCTAGCTTTCCCATTTCGTCACGCCCATGGCGTTTCTCCTCGTTCTGTTAAGAAACTGCCTAAAACATCAGTACAAGAGATAGGTTTTCAGCGATTGGTTGTTAAGCAGTGTTTTCCTTCTTTATTTAATGTAACAGTAGAGCCGAGATCGATATCTCTTTCTAGAAGTGTGACGCGATTTATTAGCTATTACGGCATATAGCGCAGTACATTAATAATGTCAAATATAGGACATACATAAATGATAGTTGCAAGTACATACACAAATAGACAAAGTGAAGATTTTTAGAAGCTCGTATTACGTTTTGCTTAGGACAAAATCATGAATGAACTCGTACGAAGCAGTTTACCATTTATTACTACCTTCGCAAGCCTCTGGGAGACAACGTTCCTACTTCTGTGAGACACTTGTTGCAATATTTTATGTCCTCAGTTACTTCCTTCTACTGGTGTCTTCATTGTCACGTTAAGTAGGCATAGTTCTCACCAATATCCCTCCTGTATTAAGCATTCTCGACAGACTTTTCCTTTACCTTTCAAGATAGGGTTCTATCACGACTTCTATTTATATTCATATTTGTAATGACAATCTTCGCATTCGTCCAGTTTCTTTTTGCCCAATTTTACTACGCTACACACTGCACCTATATGCAGAACCAAAAGTATTGTTTCAAGAACGTCTTTACGGTTCCACTTTTCCGGTCTATGCGACAGATATTCCTCAAATTTTTCGTTTCTTCCATTGCAAATTTTCCGACTTTGATGCGTAGCTGATTTCTCTTGTCATGCCTGCTAAAGTTCATAACTTTTGACTGACTTATTCGTAATCCGAGCAAAGTACCCCATCCGTTCTGTAGATTGTTCCTTTTACAGATTCCTCATTTTCAAAAAGAGAAGTCCAATATCATCTGTGAGTCTTAACATTCATATATCACCCATTAACCAGTATTCCACAGTAAAATTAACTTTTTAACTGCATTTTGTAAACACACATGGGCCAAAGGTCTGGTAACTGAAAGAGCCCTGTTGCCATCGCCAATCGAATTACGATGTAAGCCCTTTATACCAGCTGCTGTATGCAGATTCGCTGACAACCCATCGTACTAGTACACTGACGTTCAATACGTGGTTATTAAAAACTAGATGGATTGCTTATAACACACAATCGTTAATTTATGGTAAATACTGCGTGCATTTTTAGGCGGGACAGTATACAGTTCTAACTGCAATGTTCACAAACTTCTTTCAAGAGGCACAGCAAAATGTGATGAGTCCCAATGTCGTAGCATTTCCATAATTCGCTACTCCTCTAAATAGCCTGATGGACACACTGTTGATGCAACGATTTCTTTCCCCACCAAAACAAATGGTTATACACTGAGGTGACGAAACACATAGGATATCTCCTAATGTCGTGTAGGACCAGGATATCTCCTAATGTCGTGTAGGACCAGGATATCACCTAATGTCGTGTATGACCAGGATATCTCCTAATATCTTGTAGTACCAGGATATCTCCTAATGTCGTGTAGGACCAGGATATCTCCTAATATCGTATAGGACCAGGACATCTCCTAATGTCGTGTAGGACCAGGACATCTCCTAATGTCGTGTAGGACCAGGACATCTCCTAATATCGTGTAGAACCAGGATATCTCCTAATATCGTGTAGGACCAGGACATCTCATAATGTCGTGTAGGACCAGGACGTCTCCTAATATCGTTTAGGACCTCCTTTTGCCCGGCACAGTGCAGCAAGACGACTTTGTATGGACTCAACAAGTCGTTGTTAAGTCCCCTGCAGATATATTGAGCCACACAGCCTCTACAGCCGTCCATAATTGTAAAAGTGTTGCCGATGAAGGTTTTTGTCGTTAAGTGAAGCCCGTCGGCCACTGTGTTGTCAGTGGCAATGCCTGAAATGTGGTATTGTCGGCACACTCTTGACACTTTGGATCTCGAATATTGAATTCCCTAACGATTTCCGAAATGGAATGTCCCATGCACCTAGCTCCAACTTCCATTTCGCGTTCAAAGTCTGTTAGTTCCCATTGTGCGACTATTGTCACGTCGGAAATCTTTTCACATGAGTCATCTTGAGTACAAATGAAAGCTCCGAAAATGGATTGCCCTTTTATACCTTGTGCATGCGATACTGCCGCATCTGAGTATGCGCATATCGCTATCCCGTCACTTCTGCTAACGTATTTTAGTAACGCAACTAAGAAATGAAGAACAGAACGCAACAAATAGAAACGTGGGGAAAGAAGGCTAGCGTTTTAACTTCTCGTGGACACTGAGAGGACAGAGCTTAAATGGATAAGGGCAGAGGAAGATCAGGTGAGAGCTGTTAAAATGCACCATCCCGACATTCGCTTGAAATTATTTTATCCCAGCAGTGGCAAAATGGGATGTTCGGGTGGACGGACAGATTTGTACGGAACAGAGCCACCTCACTCGGGGAGAGGGGCCAGGAAAGTGAGTGAGGCTGTTTGTATCGGGGAAGCTCCCGTGGTGCGGCCGACCTTGACTGCGGTACGTGGACGCGTCCACCACACACCGCGAGCTGGGCCCGCGCGTAGCGCAGCTAGCGTTCCGTCACAGCTGTCTGCGCGAGTCACGTTAACACCGTTTTAGGTTGGCGTGCTGGCTACAGGACGCCCCAAAAACCCTTACCGTCCAAAGTACACACGCTGTAGAGGACCCTAAGCCCAGCGTTGTGAGACACACAATCAGTGGTCGGAAAAGATTGTATCATGCGGTACGAGATCTGCAAAGAGCAATTCCGCTCATGTCTGTAAACCGCTTGTATTTCATAATTCACTGCCTGCCCATCGACGTTTGTGGCACTACCCATAGAAGAAAACACAATCGTCTGTGAAGTGTTCACCACAGATTCTTACCACTGTTTAGAGTTAATAGGATATAGGAATCGATACCGCTACGATGTATCGAATCTTACCCTCACTCATCTCTGCTTGACCAAAGATCACAGGTGGCAGGAAGATGCCTCGTCGGCTAGGGAGTAGGGGATCAGCTTCTGGCGCCTGCAAAAAAGGAACGTAAGTAGTTAGTCTGGGAGTACGGCTTATGGTGTGAAGTACGTGTTGGGGCGCGATAATGTTGACGTGGATAGGGGAGGCGACGTATTTATTCAACGATTAGTGCTTGGTATTTGTCATAAGATCCTATGGGAGCAAACTGCTGAGGTTATCGCTCCCTAGGCTTATACACTACTTAATCTAACTTGAGCTAACTTACGCCAAGGAGAACACGCACACACTCATGCCCGAGGGAGGACTCAAACTTCCGACGGCGGGAGCCGCGCGAACCGTGGCAAGGGACCTCAGATCACGCGGCTATCCCGCGATGCTGATTAGTGCTAGACAATGTGGGAGAGTATACAGCGTTATTAGCATTAACGTTTAAAAATACCGAAGCGTCGTAGGCGCCGCTGCGGCAAGTAATTCAATATAAGACGCATTGGGTCGCAGATATCGGAATATATTCCAAAAGTGGCTGACAAATGCTGAACTTGCGACGCCACCAGATGACGTGCCTCGCTGCACGTGCAGTGGTTGGGCTTGTCGATCCCGTACTCGCCAGGAGTGGGCGGTTCTACACATCACTGCACAACCGTGCAAATCCAGAACACCTTTTGTAAACGTGATCTGTTGTAAACTTAAAAGTTACAAAATTACTGTCCTCGCTGTAAACAAGCAACAGCTGTTATTTCGTGTTTCTTTCCTGTTGGCCCTTCTTTTGTTCAAAGACGTTATTTAGCAGAGAAAAAGTAGGTCATTTACTGGTAGCGATGAAATTCGGAAACTTATAATCGTTTACCTATTGTACTGCACTTTGCAATAAATCGGCAGAGACGGGGAGACTGGTAAATAAAGTAGTAAATCTTACCTCAATGTAAACACGTAGTTGTCTAACACAATGAATAAAATGCTTCCTGCCAGCCGCAATACTCCAACCGGAGCCCCACGCACTCAAGTCGCGCACGTAGGCCCACAGCCACGCTGACAGGAACACTTGACTGCCGACGATAAGCCCTGACAGACCGACACACCTCAACCGCTGCGCGTACTTCGACGTACGTCATCTGCCGACGTCACATGTTCAACATTTTCCATCCACTTTTGGGATACAGCCCAACCTTTGCTGCCCCATGTGTCTTATATTAAATTACATGACGCACCGTTGTTTACGTCACTTCAGGGCTTTTTAAACGTTAATAAGAATCACCCTGTATTTTTCTTTACGGTCACCGAACAGAGCCTTAAAGAACAGTGGCTAACTCACGTGAAAAATATGAATGCTGCGCTTGTTCGTGTACTCAGAGCGGCCTGCAGATTCCTGTAGGGACTTTTCCGTAAACTCAATAAACACAGTGTTAATCGTAAACTACCTAATTTCAAGATTCCTTTTCATCGTAGTGTGTTCACTGAGTCAGTCATACGGAAGGGTGGCAGTAGCAGATTGTTGAAAGTACCAGTGTTACATACAGGGTGTTTCAAAAATGACCGGTATATTTGAAACGGCAATAAAAACTAAACGAGCAGCGATAGAAATACACCGTTTGTTGCAATATGCTTGGGACAACAGTACATTTTCAGGCAGACAAACTTTGGAAATTACAGTAGTTACAATTGTCAACAACAGATGGCGCTGCGGTCTGGGAAACTCTATAGTACGATATTTTCCACATATCCACCATGCGTAGCAATAATATGGCGTAGCCTCTGAATGAAATTACCCGAAACCTTTGACAACGTGTCTGGCGGAATGGCTTCACATGCAGATGAGATGTACTGCTTCAGCTGTTCAATTGTTTCTGGATTCTGGCGGTACACCTGGTCTTTCAAGTGTCCCCACAGAAAGAAGTCACAGGGGTTCATGTCTGGCGAATAAGGAGGACAATCCACGCCGCCTCCTGTATGTTTCGGATAGCCCAAAGCAATCACACGATCATCGAAATATTCATTCAGGAAATTAAAGACGTCGGCCGTGCGATGTGGCCGGACACCATCTTGCATAAACCACGAGGTGTTCACAGTGTCGTCTAAGGCAGTTTGTACCGCCACAAATTCACGAAGAATGTCCAGATAGCGTGATGCAGTAATCGTTTCGTATCTGAAAAATGGGCCAATGATTCCTTTGGAAGAAATGGCGGCCTAGACCAGTACTTTTTGAGGATGCAGGGACGATGGGACTGCAACATGGGGCTTTTCGGTTCCCCATATGCGCCAGTTCTGTTTATTGACGAAGCCGTCCAGGTAAAAATAAGCTTCGTCAGTAAACCAAATGCTGCCCACATGCATATCGCCGTCATCAATCCTGTGCACTATATCGTTAGCGAATGTCGCTCGTGCAGCAATGGTAGCGGCGCTGAGGTGTTGCCGCGTTTGAATTTTGTATGGATAGAGGTGTAAACTCTGGCGCACGAGACGATACGTGGACGTTGGCGTCATTTGGACCGCAGCTGCAACACGGCGAACGGAAACCCGAGGTCGCTGTCGGATCACCTGCTGCACTAGCTGCGCGTTGCCCTCTGTGGTTGCCGTACGCGGTCGCCCTACCTTTCCAGCACGTTCATCCGTCACGTTCCCAGTCCGTTGAAATTTTTCAAACAGATCCTTTATTGTATGGCTTTTCGGTCCTTTGGTTACATTAAACCTCCGTTGAAAACTTCGTCTTGTTGCAACAACACTGTGTTCTAGGCGGTGGAATTCCAACACCAGAAAAATCCTCTGTTCTAAGGAATAAGCCATGTTGTCTACAGCACACTTGCACGTTGTGAACAGCACACGCTTACAGCAGAAAGACGACGTACAGAATGGCGCACCCACAGACTGCGTTGTCTTCTATATCTTTCACATCACTTGCAGCGCCATCTGTTGTTGAAAATTGTAACTACTGTAATTTCGAAAGTTTGTCCGCCTGAAAATGTACTGTTGTCCCAAGCATATTGCAACAGACGGTGTATTTCTATCGCTGCTCGTTTAGTTTTTATTGCCGTTTCAAATATACCGGTCATTTTTGAATCACCCTGTAGGTACATGTTTATGAAACTGTTTACAGTAAGTTGTCCTGTAATACTGTCTGCAGATAATCGATGCCGAATAACTACGACAGTAAACAACAGGTCGGGAGTCATAATGAGCCAATAAACAGTTCTTAAAATCGTTTAATGACACTACAGCTTACACAGTTCCTGTTGTCGAAAGTCGCCCATTGCTCGTAAAAGGAACTTGCTGATATGTATGTGATGTGCAGTGGTACACTGCGGAGGAAACCAAACAGAATGAACATAGAAAATTTTCGTAAGACGCGTCCTTCCAACTGTGAGATATTTATCGTCACGGATACGAAGTTACACACTCCTAAGGTATGTAAAGAGTACTGGTTGAGCAACAGTTGCAGCCCTATCATAAACATTGCAATCTGTGGAGCGAAATTACTTTCGTATTCGGCAAGACTGCGATTGATTCCGCGTCCTGCTTTCGATTTAGATTTCTCTAAACCGCTTAAGGCGGGTGACGGGGAGTTTCCTTTGAAAAGCCTCAGTTGAGTTTCTTCCCTACCCTCTCTCAATTGGAGCTTATGCATTGTCATTAAAGACCGTGTCGTCGATGGGACGTAAATCTCGAACCTTCCTTCCTTCCATATGTGATTTTATTATACAGCGCAGTACTGCAGGACCTAAGTTTCTAACGTCTGTTTTGTTCACGGACGTGGCCCCTTTCAACCTTGGTGATGTTTTCAGCTGCTGCTCTAGGCACGTCTGGAGTAATGAGTATCCATGCGCCACGCTGCCTCGCATCAACCTATCAGCTTGTGGGCTGTAGTAATATAACATCAACTAACAACACCTTCTGCATATACATCTATGCTCTGCAAACCACTGTGAAATGCATGGTAGAGGGTACGTCTCGTTGTACCAGCTGTTAGAATTTTTATTGTTCCATTCACGTATGGAGCGCGGGAAGAATAACTCGTTAAACGCCACTGTAAGCGATGTATTTAGTCTAATCTTGTCTTAGTGATCCCTATGCGAGGTATATATTGTGCATTGTAGTATATTCCTAGATTCATCGCTTACAGCTGGTTCTAGAAACATTCTAAGAAGGCTTTCACGGAACAGTTGTTTGTATCTTCAAGCGCAGGCCAGTTCAGTTCTTTGCATTTTCGTGACTCTCCACTTGTCAGACAAACCTGAGACCATTCGTGCTATCCTTCTTTGTATCCGTTCAATCTCTCCTATGAGCCGTATTTGGTATCGGGGAAGTGCACTTGAGCAACATTCTAAGATAGATCACACGAGTGTAATATCCTTTGCAGACATTTAATTTCGCTAGTATTCTACCAACGAACCGCAGTGTGCTACTTGCTTTATCTACGAGTGAGGTTATGTGGTGGTTCCACTTTATATCCCTACAAATTGTGACGCCCAGGTATTCGTATGAGTCGCCGATTTCAGCTGTGACTCATTGGTATTGAAAATGTTATAGGAAAGTTATGTAGAATGTAAATACGGATGGATTAAAGGAGACCACTCACAGAAAAGCCGGCCGCGGTGGTCTCGCGGTTCTAGGCGCTCAGTCCGGAGCCGCGCGACTGCTACGGTCGCAGGTTCGAATCCTGCCTCGAGCATGGATGTGTGTGATGTCCTTAGGTTAGTTAGGTTTAAGTAGTTCTACATTCTAGGGGACTGATGACCACAGATGTTATGTCCCATAGTGCTCAAAGCCATTTGAACCATTTGAACCACAGAAAAACAGAAACGTTGAGTTGTCGAAAGGCACACATAAAAGAAAGAAAACTTGCAAGCTTTCGGAGGGTTCCTTTGACAAAACACACACAGAAAACACACGTTTAGCAAGTTTTATTTCTTTTGTATGTTCCTTTCGACAACACAGCGTATCTGCTTTTCGGTGAGTAGCCTTATTTGTACTGCAGCCATAGGATGCTACGTGTTTTCGTTTTGTGAAGTGCACAATTTTACATTTCTGAACATTTAGAGCAAATTAACAGTCTTTCCACCACTTTGAAATCTTATCAAGATCTGAGTGAATATATAATAAAGGTGTGTGTGGTACTGAGTCGCATTGTAGAAGCCGAGAAACACTCCATCTGCCTGGCTCGGTCCACAGCTTTCGGGATGTCATGAGAGAAAATTGCGAATTAGGTTTCACATGATCGATGTTTTCGAAACCCATGTTAGATGGCACGAGGCAGACCATTCTGTTTGAGATACCTCATTAAATTTCAGCGCAGAAAATATTCTAAGATTCTACAATAGATGGATGTCAAGGATACTTGACGGTAATTTTCTGGATCGCTACTGCTACCCTCCTTGTATATGAGTGTGACCTGAGCTTTCTTCCAACCACTGGACACAGTTTTTTATTCAAGGGATCTTCTGTAGATTACTTTAAAAGAGGGGCTTGTTCAGCCGCAAATTCGGTTTAGAATCTGATAGGGATTACATCAGGCTCTGGCCACTGACATTGGTATCCACTTCACTAATCTTTGCAGTGGTACGAGAATTAAACTGGGGCATTAGTGGGTCTTCATTCGTGAAAGAACATTCGGAAACGGAGTTAAGCATTTCTGCTTTTTCTTTGCTATCATCAGCTTCAGTTCTCGTCTCGCCCATAACTGTCAGGACACTAATTTTGGTACCACTAACAGCCTCTATATGCGACTAGAATTTCTTCGGGCTTAATGAAAAATATTTAGAAAATGTTCTGCTACGGTAGTCAATGAAGGCTTCATGCCTTATCTACTTCACAGCCAAATGCGCTTCATTCAACACTCCACTGTTTATAGCCTTATGCTTTGTTTTACCCCTTCTGTGCAGTGGTCTCTGTTTCTTTAGAAGTTTATATACAGTGAATGAATATCGTGCAAGGCCCCTCCTATCATAAACCGTTCTATAAGGTACAACTCCATTCAGTGCACGGTTAACTAATTTCATAACCTTGAGCTATAATTGCTCTCCGTGCTCCTGTACTGAGCTGAAAGCTTCAAGTTCCTTACTGAGATGTGACACTGCTGCTTCCTTATCTAGTTTACTTTGAACTTGTTTTACTGCCATTATCTACTTTGGTAATCATTATTCCTACAGCTGCCTCAGGCTCACTGATATCAGTTTCTATCTGGGCATCGTCAAAGGTCTCAGGTCTATTTCATGCCACTCCGTCTGAATGGTGCCGCATGTTTCTGCTGTTTATTAATGACAGCGGTCATAGTAGTTGGTTGATGTGCCTCAAATTATCCACTGTATGCTTTGATTTTAACACGACGGTGCGCCGCCATGATTAGATAATAACAGGCGCTCTCATAGTTGGAATGAAGGAGGTTTTCTCCCATGGTCAGCACGATCGCCAGATTTTGCTCCTATGAAGTTTTTTCCTGAGGCGTTGCATGGAGGTGATGTATGAAAACTCCAGGGGAAACTGAAAATGGACTGGCTGGTAGGGTCATAGTTACCTCACTCATTGTACAGAAGATAACAGGAATATCTGAGAGAATGCAGCGAAATTTTATACGGCGTTGTATTAGGTGCGTTGATACCGGTGGTCGTTGCTTTGAGCAACTGCTCTGAGCTTCTGTTGTAGCCGTAAGGTATTAGTTGTTCATATCAACAAGAAACTGAATATTCGTTACTGACGGTTGGTTCCTTATCTCGAAGTACATATTTTACGATTCTCAACCATGTGTGTAATTTTGACCTTAAAGTTTTCTGACGTCCTGTGACTACTTACCTTAGACAAAAAACTAGTGGAATACACATCTTTGCTTCTTTATGGACATCTGCCTCTGTGGTTCAGTAAGCGTTAAGAATATGAAATTTTGTTTAACTTAGATTTTCGTGCAAGCTATGAGTCGTTTAGTCGCCATAAATGTAAATAAAGCAAGGAAAAAATGAGCTTCAGGAGATAATAAAAAGCCAAAACCAAGAATTGTCTCTTATTTCGAAGCCTTTCTCTTAGTTTCGAAATAATTCACCGAGCTATTCAAGTATTTCTGGTAGCACGTAAAACTATATTCATTCTGTTAGAAGATCAGAAATTATTTCCTACTGACTGACTGCCGCCTCGTTTAAGACCACTTCGTCCGCCTCGAACGGCTTCCTTCAGCGGTCTCTGCTGATGAGTATCTGCAGTCATAAAACTGTCAAAATTCTTAACTCGCATGCTGTTAGGAATTTCGTCGGAACCAGAGAAAAAGTACAGAAGGCGCAGTAGCGTAGATTTTACTAAACATGAATTGTTACTTTCCTTGCGAAGAGTGTCCAGATAAGAGATTTGATAGAAATTCAAGCACCAATATTCATCTGAAAGAAGAAGTCCGTTTTTACTCTAGTTGCTGGTACGATACAAGTCCTTGAGGTAATCACCATTGGCACCTCCTCAGCCGAAGAAAACGATGGAACATCTGAGCAAGTTCGAAGCAATATGAAGCGCAAGGCAGAAAGATTTCTCGCGTTCTTTTTCTTTCTGTTCCATTACGTTGTAATCGAAACTTATAATCTGCTGAAATAAAGCCCAGTAGAGCAAGTGACAATATTATATAAAGTGGGCAACATGTTCTGAGAGATCCACGTCTCCCTAATTGGGCTGCTGCCGAAATACAAAAGTGTTCATTTGAGAGAAGATAAAAACGGAGTGGTGTTGTATTGTAGTACACATGCGCTCAGCCCACGCGGAGAAAGGGGGAAAGAAGCCGTGTTCCGCGTTTACCCACCTACCGTGCAAGCAGGGCTCATTGTCTCCTCCCAAACTCTGCTGCAGCCACTTTCCTCTACACTCTGGTTGAGACAATAAACAAGATCCGCCATCATAAAAAGACGTCTCGCTTCCACACCTTTCAAGAGGCCTTCCCTGTTTCTCCGCTGTAAATGGGAGACCGTGCACCGGTATACTTGTAATCTGAGATATGACTCTCCTCTGTTTTTCCTCTTTAGCTACGCCAGCTGCCCCAACAGCGATCATATAGGTATAATAACGTTCCAGACGGTTGTCACGAGTTCGTACAAAAGGACCCGTAGAATCATATCACGCAGGACACTAACGCTAGCCACATGTAAGACTTTTTCAAGCTGCCCGTGCTGCTCAGGCTTCGCAAACCGCTCGAAAAGGGACGGTCAAGCTTTATCGGCCCGTCGACGAGGACATTAAAGGCGAAGCACACGCTCGGGTTGGTGAAGTAAATCGGCCCTGTTCTTCCCACAGGAAGGATCCAGACATTCAGCCTAATCGATTCAGGGCACGCACAGTGACACTGTCCGCCTCTGTAGCTGGGTGGTCAGCGCGGCTGGCTACCATGTTGAGGACCCGGGTTCGGATCCAGAAACTGCCAGGGATTTTCCCTTGGTGGGAGGCCTGGAACGGTATTCCCTGAGCCTCGTGAGGCCAATTGGGGACCTACCTGACCGAGTAGTGGCGCCGCCAGGCCACGAAAACTGACAACGGCCGAGAGAGCGTTGCGCTACCCTCACGCCCCTCTATGCCGCATCTAATGACGTCATAGGCAGAGGGTGACACGGCGGTCGGAGGGAAAGCGATGGACCCGTTAGGGTCTGTGGACAGAGTTTGCGTTTAACGTTCACACTGATGTTACACAAGCTGTGGTCATGTAATACTTTAATCCCCACAATCCAGCGATGTTTGTGGTTTTTGCGAATTCAGCGATGCTACGACCCGCTTTATTCGTGTAATAACCACACGCTTTTGCTGACAGATTTTAAAAATTTTCGTTATTATTGGCTCAGGTAACCCAAAAATTTTCATTTAATTATGGGTCTTGTAAAAACGTCGGAATTTACACTGCAATATGTGATAAATTTTTACGCAGTTTCTAAAAGTCAGAGATGTTATTACTTATACATATGAGTTTCAATATGCTTTTATAATGTTGTACTATTTCACTTTAATAAACTTCTTTAAGTTAGTAGCTGCTCTTGCCAGTTTCTGTTTGAGCATTAAATCAGAGGATATATCGAGATTTTTGGTAAATAAACACTTCTAAGCTCTGATATGTGGTCGGCGTAGCAAACTCAGACGAGCCTGTCAGTATCTCTGGTGTATAGGTTTTCGCGTAATAGTTTTCTCCACACAGTAAACAGTATCGAATTAAACAAACCGTATATTCATGTGTTTGCCGTTCCCTCCTACTGTGGCACCTAGTTTTGTGCTGTGTGAAACCTCTCTGTTCCAGAAGTTCGTGTTCTTTGTTTTGTTTATGGTTCGGTTCAGTGAGTACTTTATTGTTGAAGATGTGTGCGTCCGTCTTATTACACGAAGTTCACCGTTCTTAAAAGTGTCGTCTTCTTTTCTTGCAACAAAATATACTCTTAGTATACCACAAAATGTCATGGATCCAGTTTTGGACGCTACAGGTTGAGAGAATTATAGCTCTCGTTCGCTGAACTTTCTTTCGTTTACTGAGATCGCAGGATTTGTGGAGTACGGCCAATGCGACGCTTCAGCACAATGATGGTAGTAGTCGCAAAAAATTTGCAAGTTGCCAAGTGAAGATCATTTGGAAACAAGGAAATAGAAGATTTGACTTTATTTAAAAGAATATTGTCTTTGTTCCATTATAGGTGATACGCGTCAATACCAGTCATTAGCGGTACGAGAAGAACCATTCGACGCATTTCTGTGCTAGCAACCGAACAACGAAAGTGCACAACGTACCACTGGAACGGCACTTGAGGAGGGACGTGGTATTCATGTACAAAAAAGACTGATGAAAAGAAATCTAGGACACCCTTTTATCAGTGTTTGAACAATCCTCATTGCAACGAGTGCATATGCTGTTCGACTGTTTCTCTGAAACGACAAAAGAGTATGTCACTTACGAAACAAAACTCTCGTCACTACTTGTAAACATTTTCGATGACATGCAGTGAACTGAGAAAAAAGTAATACAAATGCCACCTTGTCTCTTTCGCTGCTCTATCATCGTATTTTTAAAACATTAGGTCCTGAATATAAGTTTTGTAAGTAGATCTGGTATCGTGTTACTGTATGTGAACACAATACAAAGCTTGTTACTGAGAATTTGCGTTCGATTAAGAATTCGCTAGCTATACATGCAAAAACAGGCAGCAGCACATTCTCTGCAAAATCAAAATCGGATTAGCAACAGCAAAGACAGAAGAAATTCAGAACAGAGTGGAATAGTGCAAAGAAGAAAGAAACTTGCTCACATCTATATAGCGAGAAAGTTGGACCTGTTACTGCAAACTGCTGGAAACACTTGGCCTCAGAACAAAAATAGTCGTAGACCAATAATAGTCCTAGTTCCAGTTAAAAAATGAGTAGCAAACCAAACACAGAACGTAACGCTTGGTATGTATGTGATACCGAACACCAACTTCTCTCTGTTGGTCAAGAGGCTCATGATAACGAAGTCGTTATCACTCATCGACAAAGTGAAACAATCGCAACAGGAAAACTTCTTGGTTCAATGTACATTATGAACATGCGTGTTTTTTTTTATCCAGATTTACAAATACAGATTAACTTCACAACAACAAAATATAAGGTTAGCATGAGAGTAATCGAGATAAACGTCATGTACGAGATGTGTTCTCTTGCTTCGGTGTATCAGTTAGTGTTCTGACACCAACTAGTTTCGTGATGTATGTGTTCCTGGCAGATTCCACCGCAGACCATTCAGTCTTCGCAGCCATCAACTACAAGCTTACGGTGAGTTGATTAATGCTGATGTTAATAGACCAATGTCTGTTGACTCTACAAACGGTTTCTGTACAAAACGTTTTCGTTACTACGTGATTCTCAAAGATGATATACTTTATGAAAAATAAATCTGAACTTGCTGACAATTTGACAACATTTTTAAACGAGTGTGACGCTGTTGGTCTAATACAAAGGTGGTTTGCTTTGGCAGTGGAGGAGAGTTTAATTGTAACATGGTAGGTGCAATGCTACATGACCATGGTACTGAGTTTCGTTTTACGTGTTCGGATACGCCGGAGGAAAATGGTGTTGCTGAAGAAGCAAATCGACACACAGAATTACGTCGCTCCATTTTATCATCTACCCAGTTACCTAAACCATTTTGGGCTCACACAAGTGACATGAGTTTCTCCACTCCGCCGTACTGGAAAGTCAAGTTTCATGCTAAAACATCCTTCGGTTTGTGGATTAATTATGTGTTCAACACTTTTAGCTATTTATGCGTTTTTAGACCCAAATTCTACGTTTATTTGCCAAGGATATTTCTTTGCAAGTTCGATGATAAAGCTATATCTGGCGATGTTACTGATTATGTGAATGACGAAGATTGTTAGAAAGTGCAAACCCCATCAAAACATCGTAAAATTAAATCAAGCATTGTTGTTTTTCTACCAGAGAAGCTATGATTAGATTAGATTAGATTAATACTTGTTCCATAGATCATGAATACGACACTTCGTAATGATGTGGAACGTGTCGGGTTAATAAAAGATGTCTGTATAAGATATTACATTACACAAAATATTGCATGACACTCATGTTTAAGTTGGTTTTTTTCCCCTCCCTTAATTTATATCTAAACATCAGCCAATGAGTAGAAGGAGTTGTCATCTAGAAATTCTTTTAATTTATTTTTAAATGTTTGTTGGCTATCTGTCAGGCTTTTGATGGTGTTTGGTAGGTGACCAAAGACTTTTGTGGCAGCATAATTTACTCCTTTCTGTGCCAAAGTCAGATTTAACCATGCATAGTGAAGATCATCCTTCCTCCTGGTGTTATAGCTATGCACACTGCTATTACTTTTGAACTGGGTTGGATTATTAACAACAAATTTCATAAGTGAATATATATACTGTGAGGTTACTGTGAGGATCCCTAGATCCTTAAATAGATGTCTGCAGGATGACCGTGGGTGGTCACCAGCAAGTATTCTGATTACACGTTTTTGAGCAATGAATACTTTTCTACTCAACGATGAATTACCCCAGAATATGATGCCATACGAAAGCAGTGAATGAAAGTAGGCATAGTAAGCTAATTTACTGAGATTCTTATCACTAAAATTTGCAATAACCCTAATAGCTTACATAGCTGAACTCAGACGTTTCAGCAGACCATCAATGTGTTGCTTCCAGTTTAACCTCTCATCAATGGACACACCTAAAAATTTTGAAAATTCTACCTTAGCTACAGACTTCAGTTCAAAGTCTATATTTATTACTGGAGTTGTACCATTTACTGTACAGAACTGTATATACTGTGTTTTATCAAAATTTAAAGAGAGTCCGTTTGCTGAGAACCACTTAATAATTTTGTGAAAAACATCATTTACAATTACATCACTTAGTTTTTGGTTTTTGGATGTTATTACTATACTTGTATCATCAGCAAAAAGAACTAACTTTGCATCTTCATCAATGTGGAATGGTAAGTCATTAATGTATATCAAGAACAGTAAAGGACCTAAGACCGAACCTTGTGGGACCCTGTACCTGATAGCCCCCCAGTTTGAGGAATCAGCTGTTGTTTTAACATTACATGAACCACTTATTTCAACTTTCTGCATTCTTCCAGTTAAGTATGAATTAAACCATTTGTGCACTGCCCCCCTCAAACCATAATGATTTAGCTTATCTAAAAGAATTCCATGATTTACACAATCAAAGGCCTTTGAGAGATCACAAAAAATAGCAATAGGTGATGTCCGGTTATTCAGAGCATATAATATTTGATCAGTGAAAGCGTATATAGCATTTTCTGTTGAAAAGCCTTTCTGAAAACCAAACTGACATTTTGTTAGTACTTTATTTTTACAAATATTGGAGGCTACTCTTGAATACATTACTTTCTCAAAAATTTTTGACAGAGCTGTCAGAAGAGAGATTGGGCGGTAGTTGTTGACATCCGACGTATCCCCCTTTCTATGCAATGGTTTTACAATGGCATATTTCAGTCTATCGGGGAAAACACCCTGCTCCAAAGAGCTGTTACATACGTGGTTGAGAATCCTACTTATCTGTGGGGAACAAACTTTAAGTACCTTGCTGGAAATGCCATCAATTCCGTAAGAGCTTTTACTTTTCAGTGAGTTTATTATTTTACTGATTTCAGAGGGAGAGGTTGGTGGAAATACAGTTGTTTCAAACTGCACAAGTACTGCCTCTTTATTAGTAGCCTTGCCTCTTCTAGTGAAGATCTAGATCCTATTTTCTCCACAATATTTAAAAAATGATTATTGAAAATATTTTCAATTTCTGATTGCTTGTTAGTACACTTGTCATTCAGTTTTATGGCACTAAAGTCTTCCTGTGCTCTTGGTTGCCCTGTTTCCCTTTCAATAATATTCCAAGTTGCTTTAATTTTATTATCAGAGTTACTGATCTCAGACATGATACACATGCTTCTGGACTTTTTAATAACTTTTCTTAGTACCGCACAATAGTTTTTATTATATTGAACAATTTCGGGGTCAGTACTCCCTCTCGCTGTTAGATACAGTTCTCTTTTACAGTTGGAAGATATTCATCCCTTTAGTTAGCCAAGGTTTTTTATATGTTTTCTTGGAATTATGTTTAACTATTTTCTTGGGAAAACAATTTTCAAATAGCCTTAAAAATGTATCGTAAAATAAGTTATATTTCAAGTTTGCATGGGGTTCCTTATACACTTCATCCCAGTCTAGCTGCTGTAGGCTTTCCCTAAAGTTTGCAATATTTATATTGTTAATTGAACGCACTGCTTTGAAATTATGATTTGATATACTGCATGGAGTTATGTCATGTACTGTAACTAGCTGTGCACCATGATCTGAAAGACCATTCTCAACAGGATAAGCATTTATGTCCTTAAACTTATCTTGGTCTATAAAAAAGTTATCTATCAATGTCCTGCTGCTCTTTGTTAACCGAGTAGGAAAATCAATGACGGAGCTCAAATTTAAAGAACTGAATAGTACTACAAGGTCATTCTTCCTATTACACTCTTTCAGGGAATCAACATTGAAATCCCCACAAATGATAATTTGCTTCCCCCTGTCTGACAGATAGCACAACAAAGCATCCAACTTTTCTAGAAGTAGCTGGAAATTCCCTGAGGGGGACCTATACACTGTTACAATTATGAAAGTGCCATCATTTAGTTTTAGTTCAGTGGCACATGCTTCCATATGTTGCTCTACACAAAATTTTTTAGTTTCTAAATTTTCTACACTGTGGAAGCTTTTGACATATATGGCAACTCCTCCTCTCATCGTATTATCTCTACTTACATGTGCAGCTAATTTGTACCCATTGATGCTAACCTTTTGCATATCAGTGACAATGTGATGCTCAGACAGGCATAGTACATCTATTAGATTCTCAGTTTCTATATCTTCTAAACAAAGCAGAAGCTCATCAATTTTATTCTTCAATCCCCCAATATTTTGTTGAAATATACTAACATTATTTTTCACTTTACTTTTGTGAGTATCTTGAACTTTTTTAACATCTT
This sequence comes from Schistocerca cancellata, assembly GCF_023864275.1. NCBI lineage: Eukaryota > Metazoa > Arthropoda > Insecta > Orthoptera > Acrididae > Schistocerca > Schistocerca cancellata. The sequence goes on along the minus strand of NC_064631.1, from coordinate 595,911,663 downwards.
TAGTACTTGCCTGGCTGAGTTTCCCACTGGACACCGATCTTATGTAGACCTGGAAATTCGATCGAGCTGGAATTTCATTTCGTACCTGAAGAATTAGAAAAGGAAAGTGCATTTATCAATAACTCTAGCTCAAATGAGAAAGTTAAATCTACTATTGATCAAATTGTGACTAGTAACCAAGAGCGTTTGGATGAATTACAAACTCGTGGTCCAGTCCGTAAAATACATCCACCCGTTTTAATATATTTTTGTATGGGATCTAAAATTTAAAAACCTCTCTCACACCGGCCTGATTTAGCTTCACTGATCAGGATAGTAAAAACATGCGTATATTAAGGGAATTTTCATTGACAAAGCAGGCTTATCACATTCACACAGTTCAATACTGTTCTATCCTGATTAAATTAAGCTTAACTTAAATTCCATAAGGCAGTGAAGCAATTTCGAAGTCTCGGTGCGACGAAAATTGTCAGTCGATCTCCTGGAAACATTTGTAATCATTATTAACTTTCGGTGATCACATGGGGAAGACCGGAGATCTGCTGGTAAGACCGTGTTAGCCTATTTATTTGAAGTAACTGGATATCTTGAGCATACAAAACGGCAGGTTCGTCCAGTGTAAATCAGACTTTCCCCACTGATCCCGTGCAACACAGCGTAGTAAGCAGACACTGTCAATAATAATAATCCGTTAAATAATACGCGAACACACTTACTTTAGTTTAGTTCATGTATTAAATTCCTTCTCATACAGAATCTCATCTAGATGGCGACTAGCTCAACAATATATACATATACATCCTTCTTTCACGACTAATCGGCAAGAAGTCTCTATTCTTTTTCCTAAGAGAAAACATAGATAGCAGAGAAGCTATTCCATGGAGTAAATGGACGCTCCAAGGAATAATTGGGCTTGAAACTACTTTGCATTGATAATCGGTAAGATAAGAAGAGATATTCCGAGATATGTACTGAGTTATATAATTTATAAAATTTCTGAAAATATCACGGAGAGACCGCTGCAAGAGACATTACACCGTGAAGTACAGTGATTACAAATCAGATTACGAGGCTCATCGATCTCAATGAACAAATGCATTAGTTTTCTTCCAAAAGCAGTCCCTAAATTGCTTGTACCAAGAAACTTCATCGACACTATGGAAAGTTGTGATTCCAATAAATAGTTTAATTCAAGCAAAGCGGAAATGAGAGCCCTCGAAGAAAATGATACCTGGGAGTTGGAAGAACTGTCTAAAGGAAAACACGTTATCGATAACCGATAATATAAATATAAACCTGATGGATCGACTTATCGATACAATGTTCACTTGGCTGCTCGCGGTATGTTTCAACCCACAGGACCTGATTATGATGAAACTTTTAGTCTAGTCGCTCGTCATGACACTATTCGTGCCTTAATAGTGATTGCAGCTGAAGAAAACTTGAAATTGGTCAATTCGAAGCTAGAACTGCATTTTTGTATGGCGACTTGGACACAGAAATACATGTCACTCAACCAGAAGGTTTCGATAATGAGTTAGGTCGTGTCTGTCGTCTCAAGAACTAGCTATATAGACTTAAACAATCACCTCGTTGCTAAAATAGTAAATTCGACTCATCATGATAAAATATAGATTTATTTGTTCTGCAGCAGATCCTTGCATTTACATCCGTCAGTGCAATATATGTAGGATCGGATTAAAACTTTTTTCCAAGTCGTAAATAATTAACACTTACCCAGAGACGAGACACCATCAAGAACATGACGTTGGCCGTGACGCAAGGATGCGTCACAGAACAGCTGGTATTCACAAAAGAGACGTCACACCTTTTGAGCAGACATACTTGTGGATTGTTTGCTGGTCTGGCTGCTCCTCTCTCTTCACCCACACGCCGCTGTTCCTTCTCGGTCGCTCTGTCTCGTTTGTGGAAATTCATAAAAACATGTATCTGCTTGTTTCCGAAAATTATTCTTTAGTAGAAGTTGTGGTTGATAAATTAGAGTCCAATTCTTTTTCTTTGTGAACTGATTCTACCAGCAATACTAAGGCTAGAAGAGGCTGTCTTCCAGCTAATAACGTATTGCTCACAATTCTGTTGTATGAATTGTGATGTCATTATGACCTTCATAAATGAAAGAAAAATACCACTCCTTACATCGTGTGAGATACATTAAATAATGATTTAATTAAACGAATGCGGAAACCGTTCAAAACTGAGAGGTGCTGACCGAGAGATAGTTGCGTGTTAGGAATTAGTAGGAGAGACTGGACAACAAACAACGGACAATGAAAAAGGCTGTAGTGCATCGCGTAACTGTGACGGAAAAGTTGATAGACCTGACATGTAGCCATAGAAATGATTGGATTGATTTAATTTGATTTATTTAGCCATACATGGATGAAAAGGGATCATATCACAGTGATATACGGTTTGTCATCATAAGACAACGAGAATACATAGTTCGACTACACGCACGCACTATATACTACTGGCCATTAAAATTGCTACACCAAGAAGAAATGCAGATGATAAACTGGTATTCACTGGACTAATATATTATACTAGAACTGACATGTGATTATATTTTCACGCAGTTTGGGTGCATAGATCCTGAGAAATCAGTACTCAGAACAACCACCTCTGGCCGTGATAACGGTCTTGATACGCCTGGGCATTGCGTCAAACAGAACTTGGATGGCGTGTACAGGTACAGCAGCCCATGCAGCTTCAACACGATACCACAGTTCATCAAGAGTAGTGACTGGCGTATTGTGACGAGCTAGTTGGTCGGCCACCATTGATCAGACGTTTTCAATTGGTGAGAGATATGGAGAATATGCTGGCCAGGGCAGCAGTCGAACATTTTCTATATCCAGAAAGCGGTTGTGCATTATCCTGCTGAAATGTAGGGTTTCGCAGGGATCGAATGAAGGGTAGCGCCACGGGTCGTAACACATCTGAAATGTAACGTCCACCGTTCAAAGTGCCGTCAATGCGAACAAGAGGTGACCGAGACGTGTAGCCAATGGCACCCCATACCATCACGCTGGATGATGCGCCAGTATGGCGATGACGTATACACGCTTCCAGCGTGCTTTCAGCGCGACGTCGCCAAACACGGATGCGACCATCATGATGCTGTAAACAGAACCTTGATTCATCCGAAAAAATGACGTTTTGCCATTCGTGCACCCAGGTTCGTCGTTGAGTACACCATCGCAGGCGCTCCTACCTGTGATGCAGCGTCAAGGGTAACCGCAGCCACGGTCTCCGAGCTGATAGTCCATGCTGCTGCAAACGTCGTCGAACTGTTCGTGCAGATGGCTGTTGTCTTGCAAACGTCCTCATCTGTTGACTCAGGGATCGAGACGTGGCTGCACGATCTGTTACAGCCATGCGGATAAGATGCCTGTCATCTCGACTGCTAGTGATACTAGGCCATTGCGATCTAGCACGGCATTCCGTATTACTCTCCTGAATCCACCGATTCCATATTCTGCTAACAGTCATTCGATCTCCACCAACACGAGCAGCAATGTCGCGATACGATAAACCGGAATCGCAATAGGCTGCAATCCGAACTTTATCAAAGTCGGAAACGTGATGGTACGCATTTCTCCTCCTTACACGAGGCATCACAACAACTTTTCGAAAGGCAGCGCCGGTCAACTGCTGTTTGTGTATGAGAAATCGGTCGGAAACTTTCATGTGAGCACGTTGTAGGTGTCGCCACCGGCGCCATCCTTGTGTGAATGCTCTGAAAAGCTAATTATTTGCATATCACGGCATCTTCTTCCTGTCGGTTAAATTTCGCGTCTGTAGCACGTCATCTTCGTGGTGTAGCAATTTTAATGGCCAGTAGTGTACTTGTGTTTTTGTACCCATCTGCCCTAACATCTCACAATGCCGACAGTTATTTATACATTTTGATGCACTTTAATAATAATGCTCTTTCGTCATGCGTTCAACTCATTTTCCACACAACAACAAACAATCTAATCTCCTTTATGTGTGTAGCACGTGAGAGACTGACAAGGATATTGGTAATACTGCACACAGACGGCACAATTTTTCCAGGAAGCATAATGAATTCCAAAAGTTTTTGATGCTCTTAGTATTACTGCGCAACCTCTCACTTTCACTCCCAGACGGTCAATACTATTGTGCATCCGGCAAATATTGTCAGTATTATTGACCGCTTAGAGGTCTCTCTGTATCATCAGCAGAATGTGCCAGTGTCTCATCACAATGGGCCGTGGATGAAATTCGACTGCAATTAGACGGACACTTAATCGAAAAGTTTACATATCGAGAAATTTTGTCACAAACCAGAACAATATTTTGTACTGAAGTCGTAGCTGCACTTTCACCATTATGTCACAAACGGATCGTTTACGGAACCATGTTTACTGGTACGTTTTCCCTCCTGTTGTCGTACACTTTCACCAGTGAGAGTTTTCGATATTAATTGTGTTCCACCTCATCTACATCTACATGGAAACTCTGGAAATAACATTTATGTGCCTGGGAGAGGGTTCATCGAACCACCTTGACAATTCTCCATTATTCCAATCTCGTATAGCGCGCGGGAAGAATGAACACCTATATGTTTCCGTACGAGCTCTGATTTCCCTTATTTTATCTTGGTGATCGTTCCTCCCTATGTAAATCGGTGTCAATAAAATATTTTCGCATTGGGAAGAGGAAGTTGGTGATTGGAATTTCGTGAGAAGATTCCGTCGCAACGAAAAACGCCTTTCTTTTAATGATTTCCATCCCAAATCCTGTATCATTTATGTGACACTCTCTTCTATATTTCGCGATAGTAGAAAACGTGCTGCCTTTCTTTGAATTTTTTCGATGTACTCAGTCAGTTCTATCTATTAAGGATCCCACACCGCGCAACAGTATTCTAAAAGTGGACGGACAAGCGTGGTGTAGGCAGTCTCCTTAGTAGGTCCGTTACATTTTCTAAGTGTCCTGCCAATAAAACGCAGCCTTTGGTTAGCCTTCCCCACAACATTTCCTGTGTGTTCCTTCCAATTTAAATTGCTCGTAATTGTAATACCTAGGTTCAAATGGTTCAAATGGCTCTGAGCACTATGGGACTTAACAGCTGTGGTCATCAGTCCCCTAGAACTTAGAACTACTTAAACCTAACTAACCTAAGGACATCACACACATCCATGCCCGAGGCAGGATTCGAACCTGCGACCGTAGCAGTCGCGCGGTGCCGGACTGCGCGCCTAGAACCGCGAGATCACCGCGGCCGGCTAATACCTAGGTATTTAGTTGAATTTACGGCTTTTAGATTAAACTGATTTATCGTGTAACCGAAGTTTATCGCGTTCCTTTTAGGACTCATGTGGATGACCTCACACTTTTCGTAATTTATGGTCAACTGCCACTTTTCGCACCATTCCGATATTTCTTCTAAATCGTTTTGTAGTTTGTTTTGATCTTCTGATGACTTTATTACTCGATAAACGACAGCTTCATCTGCAAACAACCGAAGACGGCTGCTCCGACTAACTCCCAAATCGTTTATATAGCGGGTGATCAAAAAGTCAGTATAAATTTGAAAACTGAATAAACCACGGAATAATGTAGATAGAGAGGTAAAAATTGACATACCTGCATGGAATGACATGGGGTTTTATTAGAACAAAAAAAAAACACCCCATATTGCTAGACACGTGAAAGATCTCTTGCGCGTGTCGTTTGGTGATGATCGTGTGCTCAGCCGCCACTTTCGTCATGCTTGGCCTCCCAGGTCCCCAGACCTCAGTCCGTGCGATTATTGGCTTTGGCGTTACCTGAAGTCGCAAGTGTATCGTGATCGACCGACATCTCTAGGGATGATGAAAGACAACATCCGACGCCAATGCCTCACCATTACTCCGGACATGCTTTACAGTGCTGTTCACAACATTATTCCTCAACTAGAGCTATTGTAGAGGAATGATGGTGGACATATTGAGAATTTCCTGTAAAGAACATCATCTTTGCTTTCTCTTACATTGTTATACTAATTATTGCTATTCTGATCAGATGAAGCGCCATCTGTCGGACATTTTTTGAACTTTTGTATTTTTCTGGTTTTAATAAAACCCCATGTCATTCCAAGCATGTGAGTCAATTTGTACCTCTCTATTTTCATTATGCCGTGATTTATTCGGTTTTCAAATTTATACTGACTTTTTGATCACCTGGTAGATAAGGAACAGCGAAGGGCCTATAACACTACCTTGGGGAGCACCAGAAATCACTTCTGTTTTAATCGAAGACTTTCCGTCAATTACAACGAACTGTGACCTCTCTGACAGGAAATCACAGATCCGGTCACATAACTGAGATGGTATTCCATTAGCACGCAATTTCATTACGAGCCTGTGGATCTGAGTGTAATATTGGATTAAAGGCTGGACTGTGCGGTGTGTTGGCGTGGCCAGGAGGGCAGCGATAAGACGGCCGCCGAGCGGCTGAGGAAACGGCGTGTGTTGCCGGCAGGCCGTGGCCGAGATGGCACAGGAAGGCGCGCTGAGGGCTCTCTCCAGCCACGGGTACAGCTGCCGGCGCGGCGTCCTCTTTACCGTTCCTCAAGGTCTCACGGCCGGCGGCGTGTGCCCGTTCCCGACGCCCGTCTGACGCGCTGCCAGGGCAGGAATGGCGCGAAATCCAGGGGTTCGATAACACCGCGAGAAAAGCATGCTCGAACACAAATGCAGATACTAACCAACCCTGCAGGTAGCGCTGTTGTCTTTGACGACAAAGAGCAAGTGTGCAATGTCCTCAATATATTGCTAGTGTCAGTCGAGGCTGTGTAGTTGTGAGTGTATTACGTCTGAGCAAAGTGAATTCCGACTCGGGCAAAACGTTGGCGCTTGTGCAGTACCGAGCGAGGTGGCGCAGTGGTTAGCACACTGGACTCGCATTCGGGAGGACGACGGTTCAATCCCGTCTCCGGCCATCCTGATTTAGGTTTTCCGTGATTTCCCTAAATCGCTTCAGGCAAATGCCGGGATGGTTCCTTTGAAAGGGCACGGCCGATTTCCTTCCCCATCCTTCCCTCACCCGAGCTTGCCCTCCGTCTCTAATGACCTCGTTGTCGACGGGACGTTAAACACCAATATCCTCCTCCTCCTCCTCCTTGTGCAGTGGGTGTTTCCGTAACCAGGGTGGCTGAAATGTCTGGTGTTTCAAGAGCCAGCTTACCGAAGACCAGCCACATGCAGGGAAGGTGGAAAAAAATCATCCACTAAGTCACAACGCGGACGAAAATGTCTACTGAGTAATTGTGACGGACGGCCGTAGAAGAAGATTTTGACAAAAAATAAGAGGACGAGACCTGTGAAAGTCACTGCAGAATTGAATGTTGCACTCGTGAACCCTGTTCACGTGGCGCCGAAGCCATAAAGCCTGGACTAAGCACCAACGGAGGGAAGTCTTTTGGTCGGATGGAGTCTTGTTTCGCACTGTTTCTGGCCAAGCTTACGTCTTAACAGTGGAACATGGTGTGGGTTCTGTGATGATTCGGGCAGCCCCATAGGCCGCATCGTTACCCTGCAACATCACATTACTGCCAAGGATTATGTAACCATTTTGGCTGATGAGGCCCATGCAGGGGCACTTTCGTTAGGCGCATTCGCGGACGCGATTACTGACTGCAGAAAGCGGCCCGCTGGCGCCAGCCTTGTGGATGCGAACGCGCCTCCTTTCGGAGGCCGTGGGAGCGCGCGGCTGCGGCCGGCGGATCGGATGGCGTGTCCCTCGAGGGCTCCGGTTCCGGGCTCGGCTTTCTGCAGACACCTGACCAGCGCACCCTGATCGCGGTGGGGTCCTGCGAGGACCTCCCTGGAAGTTCCATCCTGTCGTCGCATACTGACTCTTCCGCTCTTCTAGGTTCTGGACCATATACACTCCTGGAAATTGAAATAAGAACACCGTGAATTCATTGTCCCAGGAAGGGGAAACTTTATTGACACATTCCTGGGGTCAGATACATCACATGATCACACTGACAGAACCACAGGCACATAGACACAGGCAACAGAGCATGCACAATGTCGGCACTAGTACAGTGTATATCCACCTTTCGCAGCAATGCAGGCTGCTATTCTCCCATGGAGACGATCGTAGAGATGCTGGATGTAGTCCTGTGGAACGGCTTGCCATGCCATTTCCACCTGGCGCCTCAGTTGGACCAGCGTTCGTGCTGGACGTGCAGACCGCGTGAGACGACGCTTCATCCAGTCCCAAACATGCTCTATGGGGGACAGATCCGGAGATCTTGCTGGCCAGGGTAGTTGACTTACACCTTCTAGAGCACGTTGGGTGGCACGGGATACATGCGGACGTGCATTGTCCTGTTGGAACAGCAAGTTCCCTTGCCGGTCTAGGAATGGTAGAACGATGGGTTCGATGACGGTTTGGATGTACCGTGCACTATTCAGTGTCCCCTCGACGATCACCAGTGGTGTACGGCCAGTGTAGGAGATCGCTCCCCACACCATGATGCCGGGTGTTGGCCCTGTGTGCCTCGGTCGTATGCAGTCCTGATTGTGGCGCTCACCTGCACGGCGCCAAACACGCATACGACCATCATTGGCACCAAGGCAGAAGCGACTCTCATCGCTGAAGACGACACGTCTCCATTCGTCCCTCCATTCACGCCTGTCGCGACACCACTGGAGGCGGGCTGCACGATGTTGGGGCGTGAGCGGAAGACGGCCTAACGGTGTGCGGGACCGTAGCCCAGCTTCATGGAGACGGTTGCGAATGGTCCTCGCCGATACCCCAGGAGCAACAGTGTCCCTAATTTGCTGGGAAGTGGCGGTGCGGTCCCCTACGGCACTGCGTAGGATCCTACGGTCTTGGCGTGCATCCGTGCGTCGCTGAGGTCCGGTCCCAGGTCGACGGGCACGTGCACCTTCCGCCGACCACTGGCGACAACATCGATGTACTGTGGAGACCTCACGCCCCACGTGTTGAGCAATTCGGCGGTACGTCCACCCGGCCTCCCGCATGCCCACTATACGCCCTCGCTCAAAGTCCGTCAACTGCACATACGGTTCACGTCCACACTGTCGCGGCATGCTACCAGTGTTAAAGACTGCGATGGAGCTCCGTATGCCACGGCAAACTGGCTGACACTGACGGCGGCGGTGCACAAATGCTGCGCAGCTAGCGCCATTTGACGGCCAACACCGCGGTTCCTGGTGTGTCCGCTGTGCCGTGCGTGTGATCATTGTTTGTACAGCCCTCTCGCAGTGTCCGGAGCAAGTATGGTGGGTCTGACACACCGGTGTCAATGTGTTCTTTTTTCCATTTACAGGAGTGTACTTTCAGAGCCATTTTCGGACTACAGTTCCAGTCGCATTACCAAGAGTTCAAGAGAGTAGCCGGAAGTAATTATGTTAATAGCCGCGCGAATAATCTGTCAACTTCTTCCGGAGCAATTCGTAACGAAATAGGTCAGGGGTGCCAATTCCTAGGCAATCAGTCCACCATCGCACCTGATGAAGGGAATGTGGTCGCTTCCAGAATATCGTACCCGTTGGACACTGATACGCAGCGGTTCACCCGTGAACTATTTCCTCAAAGAGTGCTGTCCCGGCAATCTTGAGGACGACAATGTTCATCCGAATGGAAAAAGGGGATTTGGACTTCGACGCCCCGTCGACAAGGCGTTCTTCAGCAACAGAGCAGGATGGGAAAATATGCACACTGAACAAAAATTAGTTATCCCCAGATCACGCTAATACCGTCTGTAGCCTTGATAATGGTCTCAATCTGGCATGCAAGAGAGACTTTAAGTTTATTCAAGTGTGCTCCATCCATCTAAAACCAATTAATAGAAGGTTAAACGCCGCAGAACTACCAAATTCCAAGAATGTTGATTGCTGCGTTGGACCCACTGTTCCAAATAGTCCCAGGCATTGTCTGTGACATTCAGGTCAGGTGACTTAATGGACCAGTGGTAGTGGGACGAAGTGCCTGAGTGTTCGTCAAATCAAGAACTATGGGTTCAGCACAGTAGATACAGCTGTCGTCATTTTGTAAGCCGGAAGTGTCCACACCACATTTGTCGTGAAGATGTAGAAGAAGATGGAAATTTTGGTCACCGAGGATGTTGCAATCATCTTCCTGGTTCATGTTCACGGTGGCCTGAATGAGTGGACCTGAACAGTTTGCGACAAACGCACAGAAAGCATCACAGAACAACCTCCAGATTGAACTATACCCTCCACAAACTTGAGGTGACGCATTGCGTCATTCGAAAAGAGACAAACTCACGTTTCAAAAAAATGGCTCTGAGCACTATGAGACTTAACATCTGTGGTCATCAGTCCCCTAGAACTTAGAACTACTTAAACCTAACTAACCTAAGGACATCACAAACAACCATGCCCGAGGCAGGATTCGAACCTGCGACCGTAGCAGTCGCGCGGTTCCGGACTGAGCGCCTAGAACCGCGAGACCACCGCGGCCGGCAAACTCACGTTTCGACGGGCCACAGTAGACATCTACAGTTAGGTTTTTATGACCACTGTTCTTAGACCGTGTTACGTGGCTACGAGTGGAACACCATTACTCGTAGACGCGTTCATCTGTCCACAGGGAGTCACTGACAAATCGAACAACTTCAGTCAATCACGGTGTGATCACATCTGAACACAATACCTCCTCCTTGTAGCCAATCTGTCAGGTCGACCAATCTTGCTGCGCTGACTCCAAGCAACCGACAGCACACCACACCACTTCACTGCCGTGGATTACGTCAGCGCTGGAAGCAACAGAGCAATCAATCTGTTGGAGGAGGATGGGAAAATAGATTAGCCATGGCTTTATAGGAAGATGCAACTTGAAATTCGTAATTAATTATTTAGGGGAAATTAAATCTGAGTAGACTGACTGGTATCTGAACAACACTCTTTGCAGAATGGGTGCTGTAACGGAACTGAATGCCCTGAACATAGCACGCCGGTAGAGGAGACCTGTCGCCATCAAAGTAGCGGGGGTGTCTTCGATGACATAGTGCAAACTAGATGTTACGACGACAACACAAAAACAAGCAGTATGACATATTTGGATTTCCGGTGACTAACAGACGCTGACGGCAGCGGAGAGATCTTCAACCTACTTCGATAATTTCACTATGTATAAAACCTGCGTCCTTTTTCCATTACAGCTGGCTGATGCAAAATATGGAACTCGCTTTTCACGCCAGAATTGGTATACTCTGCCCCATGCAATGTACAGAACTATTGTACTGGAACAATCGAGGTATACTTTATTGATTCCAGAGTCTCAGCACTCGAAGCATTCCAGTGGAATTTCCTCGTGAACTGCACTGTCGAGCCTGTGTAGTGGCTACAGAGAGCTCTGGAGGTGCTTTCTACATTGCAAACTGTTTCAGTTAGAATGAAATAAGCCATCATGGCACACATTTCCATGGATGTCAGAACACGTTCGGCATTAACGTATGGGCAGATATCATCAGTGAAGGTTTGATTGGGTAGTATTTGCTTCCCAGTCATCTACAATGGCTGAAGTACCTGGTTTTCCAGCAAGAATAGTAGAGGAGTTTCTGGAATTAAAGTCCCTTATCGTTCGTGAAGAAATGTGGTTTCAAGACGACAGCGCTCCAGCAGGTTCTACAGTGCCGCCTCCTCCCAGTAACTCACGTCGGCTACAAATGATAGGTTAATCAGAGAAGAGGATGCCAGAATGGTTCCTCGAACAAGTTCGTGCGGATATCTCCGCGTGTGCTAATCTTGACGGCGACGGCTGGTCGCCTGGCGGCCATCTTTCGCCTTCCTTCAGCCACGGGTGGCGCGTTGAAGGCTGGTGGGACGGCTGTGCCTCCTCCCAGCACACGCCGCCTCACACCCAGAAGGAGAGCCAGAAACGCGGCCGCCACCCTACTTAGGGCGTTCCGCCGCGTGAGCAGACCGCGCCGAGGTCCGCCGGCCGCAGCCGCGACCCGAGAACAACAATGCCCACGTGGCCTTGGGAGGAGGTAGGGTCTGCAAGCAGTTCGTCGTGGTTATTCAAGGGCTGGGTCGCTTCTCTCACATGATAATTGTCGAATTTCACCTTGATCCAGAGTCCACGTATGCCATCTGGAAGGTAGTGAGAGCTACCTATATTTGAAATGTCATTAATAAATACCCCCCTCCCCCACTAATAAAGTAGAATCCCGAATCCATAACTCCAGTGGATATATTTATCTTGGGGTCGTCGGTTGTCCAGGTTTGCTTCATGTTTTTTAACCTTATAAAATATCAAAGAAAAACTTCGAGTAATGTTTGTTTATTACTGTCCAGTACAAAAACGATAACACAAGTACCATGCAGCGAAATATCTTGCTGCATCAGTGTTGCCACCCTCACATTAGCCAATTAGCCAAAAGTAATACAACCACTTCTTCAAAACGTGCACCATGCGAACGTGAATAAGTGTGTGTGTGTGTGTGTGTGTGTGTGTGTGTGTGTGTGTGTGTGTGTGTGTGTTTGGTGCTAAGAGACTAGGCTTTGTAATGTGGGAGACACTGTATTATTATTGCAAAACAAAAGATAACAACCTATTTAATTACAGTGTCGACTAATGTCTCATCGCCGGTTCACAAACTGGCAGGTTTCCAACTATACACCGTATTTTTTTCGACAGTGCTGAACCACTCATACAGTATTTTCTTAAAGATTACACCGCCATTTGACAGTATAATGCTGTATTTTTCTTCTCTGAAATCCAGATTTCGGCTTTGCAATGCTAAAATTTCTTAGACCATTGACACGCAATATCTGGAAAGGTCAACAAAAAAATGGTTCAAATGGCTCTGAGCACTATGGGACTCAACTGCTGTGGTCATCAGTCCCCTAGAACTTAGAACTACTTAAACCTAACTAACCTAACGACATCACACACATCCATGCCCGAGGCAGGATTCCAACCTGCGACCGTAGCGGTCGTGCGGTTCCAGACTGTAGCGCCTTTAACCGCTCGGCCACTCCGGCCGGCTAAGGTCAACCCAAAGCAGGTAAACAACACTAGTACATCCCCTGAGAAGTTACTATTAAAGTGTCGAAGAATTCTTTGACGACACTTTAATAGTTACATGCTAAAAGGCATGTGCTAGTCTTGTTTACCTGCTTTGGGCTGACCTTACCAGATATTGCGTGTCAATGGTCCAAGAACTTTCAGCGTTCTACTCGATAACGGCGTAACAGCCGAAATCTAGATTATACAGAAGAAAAAAACAGTAACAGATAGTTCCACAAGAAAGCGTACGCTGTTATATGTATGAAATAAATGGCACTATTATAAATATATGTTTACATGAAAATACATGTTATTACTAATTCCACAATTATCTAATAGTTAATCCAATCGCGCCGCAATTAACGATTATAGCTTGGCACTTTAGCCCTCTCTCCGGTACATGATCCACGTTTCCAACTTCTATATATCGTTTGGCCCACGTCTTTGACTTTCTAAAAATTTTAGCAGCAGCTTCATATGGAAGTTTCTGTCACTTTGGGTGATTTACGAGGAACACTGCCTCATGATGCTTCAGATATTTTGCACTCATTTTAAACTGCAACCGACGAAACAAAACATTCAAACATTTATCTACGCACTGTGCAAAAGCGCATTGATTGAAGATTCCAGACCACTAGCAGAGGTGTCGCCGCGGACGTTACATTTCTTCTCGAACTGACTGTACATTCGAATGGAGGTGTACTCTTTAACAAAATACAGGTTTTTAGTAGTTTCTTTGATGGACACGCAAAGTTGCCTTGAAAGTAGAAGATTTGTGAAGCTTTATCTTAGTATTGTTTCAATGAATAACACCTCTCTGTTGCAGGTGCGGAGAGAGAAAGATTAATCTCGCACAAAGCCAGCTATGCCCTGCAGATTAGTTGCCTGGAAAACCGCTGGTGCCACAAACACAACACATTAACATTCCTAATACGGTGTTGGAAAACCGTTGGCACTGAAAACAGCTATCAGTAGTCTTGCAGCGGATAAATAAAGGGCCTGCAATGTTTTCAAGGAGATCTTATACCATTCATCCTGCTAAGTAGTGGCAAATTCAAGTATCGATGATGGAGGTAGAGGTGATCGCGCACCCTTCTCTCCGAAGTAGACCACTCAGGCTGAGAGCTGGTGGCTGTGGTGGTCGGTAGAGTTCCGGTAATTCACCCTCGTGCTCAAAAAGAAAAAAAAATGTACAAATGTTTGTGAAATCTTATGGGACTTAACTGCTAAGGTCATCAGTCCCCAAGCTTACACACTACTTAACCTAAATTAACCTAAGGACAAACACACACACCCATGCCCGAGGGAGGACTCGAACCTCCGCCGGGACCAGCCGCACAGTCCATGACTGCAGCGCCCCAGACCGCTCGGCTAATCCCGCGCGGCGTGCTCAAAAAGCCAGCCCCGGAAGACGCGTGCTGTCTTCTTCGAACACAGCACCACCATTGGGGAACATTCATGGTTCCATGGGATGGACATGATCAGTCAAAAGTGTCACGCAGTTCTTGGTAGTAATGCGGCCTTTCAGAGTATCCATGAGGCCCGAGGATTACCGCAATACGGCTGCTCAAATCATCGCCGAATCCCAGCCATTTATCACTCTTGGGTCATTAACTCCGCCACTGGTTGTGAACAGTGCGAATGAGATTCGTCCGATCAAATTACTATCTACAGTTGCTTCATAGTCAAGATTTTACGGCTCATACGGGCATTTGCAACACTGATGTGTGATTTTGATATTTCAGCTTGCCCTGCAATGCCCTTCTTATGGAGCTCCCTTCGTACTGTTTTGGTGCTGACACGATTTGCGAGTGTGACATTAAGTTCTGCAGTGACTTTCGTGTCTGTCGTCCTCTTATTTTTCGTCACAATCCTCTTCACTTACCGTCCATCACAATCGCTCAACACACTCTTTCTCCCGCGTTGTGTCTTAGCGGATGATGTTTCTCCCCTTTCGCTATATGTGGCATAATTCTTCAATGTGTTGCCTCTTGAAACACTAAGCACTTCGGGTCCTTGGTTACGGAAGCACTTTCTCTGTACGAGCATCAATAACTTACTCACGTTCGAAATCACTTAGCACTCACAACTACACAGATCAGTGTTCCGACCACAACTGACCCCTGCAACGTAGTGAGTGCGTCGCACACTTGCCGCTCGCGGTCAGGTACAACAGCACCACACGCAGGCTTGACTAGGATCTGCATTTATATTCAAGCATGCATTCCTCGCGGTGTTTCCTTATTTTTGTCCAATCCCTGCAGGTGCCAGAGGACAGCTACTGCAACATTACGGCAGTCCCAGCCAGCATTCTGCGGAGCTTTACCCTGGCCCTAAAGCAAAATCCGGGTCAAAGTTCAGTACCTGTACTCTTGCAGTTCTCAAAATATATTCCCAGCAGAGAATATTAAGCAAGCTAAAGCATCAAATGACGTTATGATCGCCGTGTCCCTCCGCCGGGAAGTGAATGAAAGATGGGAAAAACAAGAGACATGACGGGGGAGATGATATAGAACCGAAGAATATCGAACTCAAAGGTGTCGAAAGGAATTTATCGATATGTTGAGCTATCAATACTTATCTTCGATAAATGGTTTAAATAGGCTGTACCAGCTCGAATCGCTCTACCTTTATTTTTTAAATATATCCGAGATAGAGAGATACTCTCAGAAACGACTTCCTGACACTTAAATCTATACTCGATGTTAACAAATTTCTCTTCTTCAGAAACGCTTTCCTTGCCATTGCCAGTCTACATTTTATATCTTCTCTACTTCGACCATCATCAGTTATTTTGCTCTCCAAATAGCAAAACTCCTTTACTACTTTAAGTGTCTCATTTCCTAATCTAATTCTCTCAGCATCATCCGACTTAATTCGACTACAATCCATTATCCTCGTTTTGCTTTTATTGATGTTCATCTTATATCCTCGTTTCAAGACACTGTCCATTCCGTTCAACTGCTCTTCCAAGTCCTTTGCTGTCTCTGACAGAATTACAATGTCATCGGCGAACCTCAAAGCTTTTATTTCTTCTCCATGGATTTTAATACTTACTCCGAATTTTTCTTTTGTTTCCTTTACTGCTTCCTCAATATACAGATTGAATAACATCGGGGAGAGGCTACAACCCTGTCTCACTCTGTTCCCAACCGCTGCTTCCCTTTCATGCCCCTCGACTCTTATAACTGCCATCCGGTTTCTGTACAAATTGTAAATAGCCTTTCGCTCCCTGTGTTTTACTCCTGCCACCTTTAGAATTTGAAAGAGAGTATTCCAGTCAACATTGTCAAAAGCTTTCTCTAAGTCTACAAATGCTAGAAACGTAGGTTTGCCTTTTCTTAATCTAGCTTCTAAGATAAGTCGTAGGGTCAGTATTGCCTCACGTGTTCCAACATTTCTACGGAATCCAAACTGATCTTCCCCGAGGTCGGCTTCTACCAGTTTTTCCATCGTCTGTAAAGAATTCGCGTTAGTATTTTGCAACTGTGACTTATTACACTAATAGTTCGGTAATTTTCACATCTGTAGTAGGAGTAATCCATCGAACTACAGACCTATATCACTGACGTCGGTTTGCAGTAGGGTTTTGGAGCATATACTGTATATAAACATCATGAATCACCTCGAAGGGAACGATCTATTGATACGTAATCAGCATGGTTTCAGAAAACATCGTTCTTGTGCAACGCAGCTAGCTCTTTATTCGCACGAAGTAATGACCGCTATCGACAGGGGATCTCAAGTTGATTCCGTATTTCTAGATTTCCGGAAAGCTTTTGACACCGTTCCTCACAAGCGACTTCTAATCAAGCTGCGGGCCTATGGGGTATCGTCTCAGTTGTGCGACTGGATTCGTCATTTCCTGTCAGGAAGGTCGCAGTTCGTAGTAATAGACGGCAAATCATCGAGTAAAACTGAAGTGATATCAAGTGTTCCACAGGGAAGCGTCCTGGGACCTCTGCTGTTCTTGATCTATATAAATGACCTGGGTGACAATCTGAGCAGTTCTCTTAGGTTGTTCGCAAATGATGCTGTAATTTACCGTCTAGTAAGGTCATCTGAAGACCACTATGAGTTGCAAAGCGATTTAGAAAAGATTGCTGTATGGTGTGGCCGGTGGCAGTTGACGCTAAATAACGAAAAGTGTGAGGTGATCCACATGAGTTCCAAAATAAATCCATTGGAATTCGATTACTCGATAAATAGTACAATTCTCAAGGCTGGGTGTTAAAATTACGAACAACTTCAGTTGGAAAGACCACATAGATAATATTGTGGGTAAGACGAGCCAAAGGTTGCGTTTCATTGGCAGGACACTTAGAAGATGCAACAAGTCCACTAAAGAGACAGCTTACACTACACTCGTTCGTCCTCTGTTAGAATATTGCTGCGCGGTGTGGGATCCTTACCAGGTGGGATTGACGGAGGACATCGAAAGGGTGCAAAAAAGGGCAGCTCGTTTTGTAATAAAAGGGGAGAGAATGTGGCAGATGTGATACGCGAGTTGGGATGGAAGTCATTAAAGCAAAGACGTTTTTCGTCACGGCGAGATCTATTTACGAAATTTCAGTCACCAACTTTCTCTTCCGAATGCGAAAATATTTTGTTGAGCCCAACCTACATAGGTAGGAATGATCATCAAAATAAAATAAGAGAAATCAGAACTCGAACAGAAAGGTTTAGGTGTTCGTTTTTCCCGCGAGCTGTTCGGGAGTGGAATGGTAGAGAGATAGTATGATTGTGGTTCGATGAACCCTATGCCAAGCACTTAAATGTGAATTGCAGAGTAATCATGTAGATGTAGATGTCAACACCTGCTTTCTTTGGGATTAGAATTATTATATTCTTCTTGAAGTCTGAGACGGCTACAGAGGCAGAAAGGCTTAATACATCTGCAGGGGTCTTCCAACGATTGTTAAGTACATGCCACGTCGGGTTGCTGCATTACACCGGGAAAAAGGAAGTCCGACACTATATTAGGAGGTATCTTATAACTTTTGTCACCGCAACTCTTACGAGTGAAAGTGTCGATTAAAGAAGTGCCTGTATCGAGATGAAAGCAGTCGACACCGAGAAGTGTCAGTACTTGTCCCGTGTCCTTAGCCACGGCAGACACTCGGGAAGGCCAGGCAGCGTGTCCGGCGTCAGGTGGCAGCTGGCACTGGGCCGGAAGAGCAGCCCCGAGGCGGTCCGTCCCGCTTTCACCAGGCGGAGCGCCGCTTCGCCTCGGCACTGGTCTCCCGCGCGCCCCACGCCGCTACTACACAGCGCACTGTGTTCCCACTGGCGCTCTCTGTGACGTCACAATGTCCGTTGCTCCTGAAACGCGTCTACTTTGCGCGCGGCTGCTTCGCTATCTTGTCAGCAGCTTTTGGTGACGTTTCCCTTTCCGTACTACTCGTGATGGTTTTGCCGGGACCTTGTAAACTGTCCTCTATCTTATGAACTAGAACTTTTATGAACTAGAACTTATTTTTTCACTCTCGAAACAATTATTTATGCCTTGAAATATGCCAACCACAGCAGAAACAATTTAAGTGTAACGACATCTGAATGGTGATACCGACAGCAAATTCACGCAAATTGGTGGGGGGTGAGGGGTGGGGGGGTGGGGGGGGGGGAGAAAGGGCAGGGCCGGAGTTGTATACATGGAAGAGGCCTGGAGATACTAGAAGGTATCAGATAGATTATGTAATGGCAAGACAGAGATTTAGGAACCAGGTTTTAAATTGTAAGACATTTTCAGGGGCAGATGTGGACTCTGACCACAATCTATTGCTTATGAACTGTAGATTAAAACTGAAGAAGCTGCAAAACGGTGGGAATTTAAGGAAATGGGATCTGGATAAACTGAAAGAACCAAAGGTTGTACAGTGTTTCAGGGAGAGCATAAGGGAAGAATTGACAGGAATGGGGGAAAGAAATACAGTAGAAGAAGAATGGGTAGCTTTGAGGAATGAAATAGTGAAGGCAGCAGAGGATCAAGTAGATAAAAAGACGAGGGCTAGTAGAAATTCGTGGGTAAAAGAAGAAATATTGAATTTAATTGATGAAAGGAGAAAATATAAAAACACAGTAAATGAAGCAGGCAAAAAGGAATACAAACGTCTCAAAAATGATATCGACAGGAAGTGCAAAATGGCTAAGCAGGGATGGCTAGAGGACAAATGTAAGGATGTAGAGGCTTATCTCACTAGGGGTAAGATAGATACTGCCTACAGGAAAATTGAAGAGACCTTTGGAGAAAAGAGAACAACGTGCATGAATATCAAGAGTTCAGATGGAAACCCAGTTCTAAGCAAAGAAGGGAAAGCAGAAAGGTGGAAGGAGTATATAGAGGGTCAGTACAGGGGCGATGTTCTTGAGGACAATATTATGGAAATGGAAGAGGTGGCAGATGAAGATGAAATGGGAGATATGATACTGCGTGAAGAGTTTGAGAGAGCACTGAAAGAACAAGGCCCCGGGAGTAGACAACATTCCATTAGAACTACTGACGGCCTTGGGAGAGCCAGTCCTGACAAAACTCTACCATTTGGTGAGCAAGATTTATGAGACAGGCGAAATCCCCTCAGACTTCAAGAAGAATATAATAATTCCAATCCCAAAGAAAGCAGGTGTTGACAGATGTTAAAATTACCGAACTATCAGTTTAATAAGTCACAGCAGCAAAATACTAACGCGAATTCTTTACAGACGATTGGAAAAACTGGTAGAAACCGACCTCGGGGAAGATCAGTTAGGATTCCCGTAGAAACGCTGGAACACGTGAAGCAATACTGACCCTACGACTTATCTTAGAAGAAAGATTAAGGAAAGGCAAACCTACATTTGTAGCATTTGTAGACTTAGAGAAAGCTTTTGACAATGTTGACTGGAATACCCTTTTTCAAATTCTAAAGGTGGCAGGGGTAAAATACAGAGAGCGAAAGGCTATTTACAATTTGTACAGAAACCAAATGGCAGTTATAAGAGTCGAGGGGCATGAAAGGGAAGCAGCGGTTGGGAACAGAGTGAGACAGGGATGTAGCCTCTCCCCGATGTTATTCAATCTGTATATTGAGGAAGCAGTAAAGGAAACAAAAGAAAAATTCGGAGTAAGTATTAAAATCCATGGAGAAGAAATAAAAGCTTTGAGGTTCGCCGATGACATTGTAATTCTGTCAGAGACAGCAAAGGACTTGGAAGAGCAGTTGAACGGAATGGACAGTGTCTTGAAACGAGGATATAAGATGAACATCAATAAAAGCAAAACGAGGATAATGGATTGTAGTCGAATTAAGTCGGGTGATGCTGAGGGAATTAGATTAAGAAATGAGATACTCAAAGTAGTATAGGAGTTTTGCAATTTGGGGAGCAAAATAACTGATGATGGTCGAAGTAGAGAAGATATAAAAAGTAGACTGGCAATGGCAAGGAAAGTGTTTCTGAAGAAGAGAAATTTTTTAACATCGAGTATAGATTTAAATGTCAGGAAGTCGTTTCAGAATGTATTTGTATGGAGTGTAGCCTTGTATGGAAGTGAAACGTGGACGATAAATAGTTTGGACAAGAAGAGAATAGAAGCAATCGAAATGTGGTGCTACAGAAGAATGCTGAAGATTAGATGGTTAGATCACACAACTAATGAGGAGGTATTGAATAGAATTGGAGTGGAGAGAAAGTTGTGGCAAAATTGACTAGATGAAGGGATCAGTTGGTAGGGCATATTCTGAGGCATCGAGGGATCACCAATTTAGTATTGGAGGGCAGCGTGGAGGGTAAAAATCGCAGAGGGAGAACAAGAGATGAAAACACTAAGCAGATTCAGAAGGAGGTAGACTGCAGTAGGTACTGGGAGATGAAGAAGCTTGCACAGGATAGAGTAGCATGGAGAGGTGCATCAAACCAGTCTCAGGACTGAAGACCACAACAACAACAACAACAACACTACTCGTGATGGCTTTGCCGGGACCTTGTAAACTGTCCTCTGTCTTATGAACTAGAACTTGCGTATTTTTTCACGCTCAAAACAATTATTTCTGCTTTTAAATATTCCAAACACAGTAGAAACAATTTAAGTATAACGAGATCTGAAGGGTGATACCGACAGCAAGCTCATGCAAATTGGCGCGAGGGTGGGGGGCAGGGCCGGGGGTCATTTGATTGTGATATCTTTTTTAACAATAAATAAGAATTGAGTACTTTGAGTAACAACCCTGCCGGACCTCGTCATGATCGGAGCCGTGGAGAGGAGTAACCCAAAGACAAGCACACGTATCACTGCATGCACATACCTGTGACACCCAAAACACGTCGTAATCACACAGAGAAAGTTAATCGTCACATCGCACTCGTTTGGATACTGTCGGTAAAATCAACTTCAAGTCACATGAATAGAAACCCATTTAGAATGCCGCAGCGTAATGGAATAATGAACCAGCTGAAAATAGTTACGCCAATACTGCTGGTTGTCGGACATCAAAATATTAAAATAAACATAGCAATAACAATTAAATTTTACCTTTACAGCGAAGAGGAACGTAATAATGATTCCAAGCAATTAGAAGGTTCGTTGCACATAACTGAGTAATAATTCCATTATACTTCCTTACGTGCCTATGAAAATATGCGAATGTACACTGAAGTCCAAAATTAAAGCAGCGAACGGAAATTTTGCAAGGTTGGGTTTATTTTACCACAAAAACGTATAAACAGGTGATAGTAAATTACAAACAATGTTACAAATACAGAAGGTAAACAACTGCAACAAGCATAATGGTAGACAGAAATTTTCTTGGTTTTTGCAATTTAATGGATTTTCACACTCATTCCGACAACTGGTTAATGTGCTCAGTATGTGGTGTGAACACCTCTGGCAGCAATACAACGACGTATCATGCTGTGCATGAAGTTATGAATGTCATGCTGAAGCAACAGCACCCATTCTTCTTGCAGAGCTGCTCGCGAGTCTTTGTAGAGTGGTGGATGCTGACGTGATGCACCCCGTCTCCCTAGTGCATCCTAGACATGCTCTTTTCGATTCAAATCGTGAGAGCGAACAGGCCACGACATGCGTATAATATCTTCCTTTTCCAAGGAAACATCAGTGCTCCATGATGTTGAGCATTATCGCCCATCAATACGAAGTCTTGGCCCACAGCCCCTCGCAACAACCGTACATGAGGTTCCGAGGTCTTGTCACTGTACCTGATAGTAGTTAAACCTTGCCATTTCACCTGCACAATTTCATGAAGAGGTGTTCCAGCCCACACCAATACAGATCCTCCGCGGTATCGGTCTATTTCCAGAATGTTTGGGTCCTGAAATCGTGTTCCATGTTCCCTCCAAATGCGAATCCGTCGAGAAGCGGTCTTCAGACCACATCGGAACTCATCAGACAAAAGAACATTCGCCCACTGTTCGATCGTCCAGGAGTCACGTTGACGGCTTCACTCCAGACGCTCTCTCCTTTGAAAACGTGTCAGAAGTACACATACAGCAGGTCTCCGACAATAAAGGCCACTCTGCCGAAGCCTTCTGTACACCGTTCGCCTCGATACAGCACGTCCTGTGCATGCTGCGTGGTCAGATGCCTGTTACCGTGGCGATACCGTCGTATCCTTACAGCCAAATAACGGTCCTCTCTTTCTGATGTAACACATGGGGGGGGGGGGGGGATGCCCTGGTCTCAGGGATACAGTTTCGGTCTCTATAAACTGTCGCCACATCCGAGAAACAGCAGAACGATTCACAGTAAGCCATCGTGCCACATAAGTTTGCTACTGTCCTGCTTCTATTCTTCCTATGGCCCTCCACCGCAGAGTCTCGTAGCCGCTTTCTCTGTGCCATATGCACCGTCTGTGACTGTGTACACAGCGACTGTGGAAGTCGACTACGTGGCAAACTACACTCCGTTTTATAGGTGCCCTGACGTCATCGTTCGCGTGTTTGTCCGTTGACCGAAATGCCATATGCCGCGCTCAACACGACTGAACAGACATTTGCTGACGGTTTTAATGGCTATATAGTGTATCAGACATGGGACGGGGAAACAGCGGTTTGTTACTTTGATTTTGGATACCAGTACACCTCATAATAGATAATCCCAGCATTAGCAGCAACAGTGGTGACGCTATTACGAGTGAGTTAGTTAGTGTGGTGTTTAACGTCCCGTCGACAACGAGGTCATTAGAGACGGAGCACAAGCTCGGGTTACGGAAGGATGGGGAAGGAAATCGGCCGTGCCCTTTCAAAGGAACCATCCCGGCATTTGCCTGAATCGATTTAGGGAAATCACGGAAAACCTAAATCAGGATGGCTGGAGACGGGATTGAACCGTCGTCCTCCCGAATGCGAGTCCAGTGTGCTAATCACTGCGCCACCTCGCTCGGTTATTACGAGTGAGTAGCAGTTGTAATCAGAGTCGTCCTTGCTCGCTAAATCAACGACTTAACAATGACATGAAATGTGAATCACTATAGTGTTATGGAAATACATGAAATAATACATGTCAGCAAGTACTGTAACAATGACACAGAATGTAACACTTTCCAGCATACCAAAACAGGCACAGGGCTAAACATTGCGCATAGTACTTAC
Organism: Schistocerca cancellata; assembly: GCF_023864275.1. Classification (NCBI taxonomy): domain Eukaryota; kingdom Metazoa; phylum Arthropoda; class Insecta; order Orthoptera; family Acrididae; genus Schistocerca; species Schistocerca cancellata. Next base: position 595,888,032 of record NC_064631.1, on the reverse strand, counting down.
ATGTTACACTCGTCACTTTAGTTCAAATAGTAATCTTAATTAATATTGTCGAAATAGGCTACTTTCAGAAAAGGCCACTTCTTCTATGATACTGCATTCACCGGCGGGAACATTTGCTGGCTTCGTATAGTGCACAAATTCAAGTTAGCAGTTCTTACATCAGATTAAAATCTTGTCAATTTGTCACAAGGTATTCCTATAGACTTGTTCACATAATACATCGACGCAGGAAGCACCTCCGATACATTTCGACTGTTACAAACAGCACGTCGGTTAATGTGGAAGACAAGTTAAATGACAGTTTTGAAATTTCGGCAAATAATCTGGCTCGCATCACCCAATGACAGAAAGATAAGGAACGGGAAATTGCTCGGTGATGAACAGCAAACGACCGAAAATGCCGGGCGGTGTTGTCGCTTCGTCATCTGTTGTGAACGGATCGAAAGCGCCGACACATCGCTGCAGATCAGACGATGCTACACCAGCTCACGCTTACTGTTTTTTGTTGTGCTTTTCTTGCGGCTACTGCTTGATTATTGTCTTCCGGAAATCATACAGCTCTGCACTGTCGATTGTTAAACAAAATACAGTATATGCCACGATAATATCTGGTCATGAATGCAACAGGACTGAGGACTTTGCAGGGAACTGAGGGTTGGGTTGTTTGGGGGGAAGAGACCAAACTGCGAGGTCATCGGTCTCATCGGATTAGGAAAGGAAGTCGGCCGTGCCCTTTCAAAGGAACCATCCCGGCATTTGCCTGGAGCGATTTAGGGAAATCACGGAAAACCTAAATCAGGATGACCGGACGGGGGATCGAACCGTCGTCCTCCCGAATGCAGGGAACTGAACGCAGTACATCGTTATTACTAAAAAAGGAATGAAGAAAATAAGGTAATATATGAGCAGACTCTAACGTCCCGTCGATGGCGAGGTCGTTAGAGGTGGAGGACAAGGGAGGGATGGGGAAGGAATTCAGACATGTGACGATGTTTCATACGCACACAATGTGGTTAGAGGCAACTAGTATCAAAAGTCTTCTTGAAATCTATAAATATAGATTCAACTTGAGTTTGATTGTCGATAACAGTCATTACTTAATCTCAATAAAGAGCCAGTTATGTTTCGCACGACTGATTTTTTTCTGAATACGCACTCTTTATGTGTCAATATGCCGTTTTCTTCAAGATGTTTCTTAATTTCTTCAGTAGAGATTTTCAATATGGTTAAAACCATAAGTCGTACCCAATACTCAGAGAGACTTTAGCATCCCACAGACAAGAGTCCTTTGGATTACTACTGATTGATAACTATGGGACCTCGCTCGTCTTACAGTCTCACATCTTTAGAAGCGAAGAAAACGTTGGGTGTAACTCATAGAAGTATGGTGGGGCTGGTACTATTCACAATGTTATGCATGTGATCTGGCAGGCAACGTTGGTAGTTATCTAAGGTTGTTCACTGTGGTGAAGTTATGAGAAGAGAGATAGAATCGTTACAAAATTGCCACGAAAAGTAGCTAGATATGTAGGTGGTGAACACTTGGCGCTGAACTTGACAGCTCACGACCGCCAGAAGCAAATACAATGTGTTACGTCTACAGAAACCACGAGTTTTGACTTTCTTCTGCCTACACCATAACTGATGTCATTGGAATTAGTCATAACCACCAGAAATCGTCGTATATCTCTTCACAGTTTTAGGATGAAACACTCACATGAATAGATTTGAGAGAAAGGCAAATGCCAGATTAAGATTCATTGGAAGAATCCTAAAATAGATTCACCTACTAATGCAAAGTGTGATCACAAACACCCTCGCTATGCCGATTCTTGAGTATGTCGCGTTTTGTTGTCAGCGCGATAACGTCGTAGAAATGTTCAAGAAATAGCTATGGAACACCCTAAATGAAAGATGTAATCCATCGTATAAGAGGTTATTCTTTCAATTTCGAGGAGATTTAAGAAACATACAACGTCATCCCACAAACATCATGACAGTAAAATCATATAAATTCAGTTTTGTTTGGATGCGTACGAATCCTTCAGCGTAACATATATGAATGAGTTAGAAAGGGAAGAAACGATAGCGAGACCTTTGAAACACAGATGTAGACTTAGTATAGACATGAAGATATTTTTGCAAAATAATGAGCACAGAATATATGTACAGGGTGATTCAGTAAACAGTGGCTATTTAATGGAGAGGCCGCAATCCTTTGCCATTTTGGACAGAAAAAATGCCACCTATGATCCTTTGTTGCGTACATTTGTATGTAAGAATTTATTTAACGATTTGCTGAAACACGGACTCCTTGAACTGCTGTCACTTCAGTTTTGATACCTTAGGGCGTCTATTATTGTACGCCCTGATATCAGATAATGGGATATCCCAATAAGTCGTCAATATTTTTGTCGATACTGGTCCACTCCTTCGTAGTTGTGAATTACTGTCATTCAACGTGTCGTTTCATTTCGCGGTGAAGTGCACGTCCCGTTTACCGGCTGACGTCAAGGCATTCACTGGTGTAACATCGTTCTTCGCATCGGGAGTTTATCGTGTGTAGCGGGGGCTGCGGGAACTAACAGCAGCAGACGAAACGCCAGTTCACCGGGTTGCCTACCAGCACGGCGTACTACCTGGCGATTGCGTCGGTTATAAGACGACTATTTACAAACTTGTTACTGTGAAAACTGGTCGTAATGATACGCACGGAAAAGTAACACAAGACAGAGAAAAGAAAACGAGTATAAAGAAAAGAGCATTGATACAGTTAGAGGCACGCCTTACGTATTAATCTGCGCTTTCACCAGCAATGAAATGAGCTCACGCTCGTACATGAATGCCGCGTCCTCGGGAATTCCGAGTAATACGTTTCAGTGACATCGAAGAAGTCATTATCCCTTGATACCAAGGTAGTGCTGAATTTATGAAACGCTAAATGTCCTTATTCTTCACGTAGTAAAATTCTTGTATGGAATGTCTGCCAGTATTTTTTAAAATACATTTAGGTGGTGTACGTTTTTGAAGGGCTCTTCAGAAATACGATCTAGCGCACACGTCACTTCGAAATTATAAGTCCTGAATGAAACTGTGATGCACTGAGTACCTGCCCCATTTGTTTTCGATTATTTTGATCATCATTTCTTCTTATTCAGGTCATGTTCTTTTACTGCGGCAGGTAATATAAACAAAGTGGCTAATTCCTTAGACTTTTTACGAAATTTTATTCATTTTTGAATAGCTTTTGCCTCTAGAAACTTGTTTCTCCATCTTCAGCTTTCGTACTGGGTTGACGCAACTGCCACGAATTTGTCTCCTCATCTCAAAGTAGCACTCTTACCCACAATCGTCAATTATTTGTCCGACGTATTCCAGTTTCTCTCTTCCCGCACAGCTTTTACCATCTAGAGCCACCTCAAGTATTGTGGAAGCTATAACTTGAAAAGTCTTAAAACTCATACATTGGCGCTAAAACATTTATTAAAAGACATGTCTGTACCCGATCGGGTTTGGTTGCTAATACAGTCTTTCTTGTTGAGACTTCCTTTCCTTTTTTCCTTAGTCATTTTATGCCGCGAAAGACAGAGAATCTGTCGAAAGCATGCAAAAATGGAAGAAAAGCGGGCATGACTTGTTAACATGTGTCGCTTATGTGGAACATGCTCTGGAAACGCGATGTCAGTGTGTACTGTGTACTAATACCGTATTTTTGCATAATGCAGTTCACTGCGTGTGCGCTGCTGTTATTACGACTATTACTACTATCTCTCTTCCACTTTTTGTGCTACTCTCACTGTCGTGGTTTTCAACAGCAGAAATAAGTGCTAATGACGCGTATCTGCTACAACTATTAATTTTTTTTGCGTGCTTCACACGAATTACCTTTGACCCTAAATCACTACATTGATCCCAGATTATAATAGTTTCTGGAAAATACAATACGAGATAACTGCTGGCCCATTATTATGTTGCACCATTCATATGTCAATGGCATCGGATCACAGAGGCTCTGCAATGTTTTTGTGTCTCCCCAACCACTTTCATTTCTCTGTTACTGGGCCAGAGGGCTGTAGCGCCACAGAGGTTTTCCTTGTTCCTTGGTCTCTTGTTTTGACATTCCTAGCCTTTACCGTTCTCCTTGCCTATACTGAATATAGTCGAGACCTGCTTTCAAGCGACAACGTTAACGTCTTATTGTGTCATTACCATTTTTATCTCTTAGAGCCTCGTTTTGCGAGCTGGTTGTGATATTGCCTTCTTCTCCAGAACACAGAGAGGCTATCGCTCTGGTCAATAGTTGGGGACCAGGCAGAGACCCGTGGCGACCGCTGACCTACTGCGCGGCAGCGAAAGCTGGCGGAATGTGGACCGACGGCTGGCCGTGGCTTCGTCCATTGTAGGTGGTCGGAACCGGCTCGACAGGACTGAGGCCCGAGGCACTGCGCCACTGCGCCACTGCCCAGCAGTGGGCAGCTGATCGCAGCGAGGCGAGCGCCACTGCACACCTTGAAATACAAGCGCCCGTTCCCATAAAGTAAGGAAGGGGCTGCTCTGACATTTGCCAGCGTTACCGCCCTCGCTCTCACGACCACAGTGGAATTCCTATGAAGTGGGGACCAAATCTCTCGCGATGAGATACTAATACTCGGACGAATAACGGTTTTGTAAGCGGCAAACTGCTGGGTGAATGTCGTTATAGTCCTTACAGTTCTTGCGATAAATCTCACCGTGGCACTTGCCTTCCTCAGTGTCACACTATCTGATCAAAGGTACCCGGACACCGTAATTTACCACCAGATGTAACGATAGGTAGCCCCACCAGTAGAAAAAGGGGCGGAGAGTATTGTGTTGTCACTGGAGAGGCTCTAACAGCAGAATTGGTCGTAATGAGAGCTGAGTAACTCCGAACGTGGGCTAGGTGCATGTCACCTAACAATTGGTCAGTCCCTCCCGGCCATATGGAAGGATGGATGACATGGAAATCTCTTAATAGACTGCGCTCTGGTGTCACACGATCCAAAGAGAATATGCGCAAATGGGGCCTCTCAAATGAACCGGCGCTGTGTGACTGTGGACACACTCAAACCACCATCCACCTCATGCGGTGTGTGCTGTGCCCAAGCACCTGCACCATGAAGGATTTGATGAATGCCACCCCGGAAGCGCTGGACGTAGCCCGGTTCTGGTCCAAGACTTCATAAAATAAAAAACTACTTGACCCTGCTTATGTATCGGTATACTTTTATACTCTTTTTGTATTTGTTATATACTTGATATGTATGTCTTAATCATTTTGATTTTATGTACGATGCTTCTGACACGATTAAATAAATAAATAACCTAACAAATCCATCAGGAGCACTCAACACTTCTAAAGCTGCCCAAGTTGATTATCGGTGATGTAATTGTGAAGTGATTTGATTCTTGGAGTGCAACAACTACAGCCAAGCTAAGAGCAGGCAGACCTCCTGTTCTGTCGGACAGGGACCGTCGCGTATTTTCGAGGGTGGTTATAGAAAATCGTATGAAATCAGCGGAAGAAATCAATCGTGAGTACCAAAGTGCTACCAGCAGTCCAGCTAGTACGATGACTGTGAGTAGGCAGTTAAAACGAACTGTGTCCAATGGTCGGGCAGCTCTTCATAAGCCACACATTTCTGCAGTCTACGCTAAGCGACGCTAGTGGACAGTGGATGAGTGTAGCGATATGAAGTGGCTGATCAATCTGCGCCTTGTGGCAATCCAATGGAGGGATCTGGGCTTGGCTAGTGCGTGGAGAACATTACCAGCCATTAGGTGTAGTGCCAAAGCGCGAAGTATGGAGGAGATGGTATAACGTTATAGGGGTGCTCTCCTTGGTTACAACACGCAATGGCGGCGAAAACACTGTGCAAGTTTGAAAAATCTCAGAAAATCCCTGTGAAATCAGCGTGTTACCACACCACAAATAAAGAATACAAACACCACAACATCAAACTCGTAAGTAACACGCAAAATAACGCGATACGTACTCATTTTCGTCAGGAAATGAACAATAAACAAAAATGAAAAAATTATATTTTGCTGTTTGCAGATGAAAAGTTGTAGATTCTGTAGCAGATTTACACCTACGAATATAAACATTCAATAGTTTCATGTAAGGTGTGTACACTAATGCAGACATCCACCCTTTTTCCTAATAAGTTATAAAACCGGAACTTTAGACGTATTGTAATAAATAACATACAACGCATCAGCCCAGCAGTACATATCTCAACTGTGAACCGTAAACAAACCATGTATAATACTTGACAAGAATCGCTTCATCCACAAATGAAAATGTACCAAATCTTTTTTCTAAACGTTAATATGTAATAACAATTTTACAGAAACGCACTGAAGATAGCACAAAAAGTTCTGAAACATGTCTGGGTAAAACAAAACTCCAAAGGCGTCTTGCGTAAGGCCGAATTCCTCATCCAGTGCTACTGTGATTCTACATGCTCTGTATGCCCGCCCAAAAAACTTTTTTAATCATGAACGTGGTGAGACACGGAGGCCAGCGGGGAGTCGGTGCCAAACCTCGTCTGCACGGCCAGAGCTGAGGTCGCAGGCAAAGGTCAGGGTCGCCGCCGACCCGCCCAGAGACGCTGGCCGCACGCGCGACACCGGCCGTCTACGACACTTCGGCTGCGATTCTCTGCCCGCGCCATTTTTTTCTTTTTCTTTTTTTTTAGCCCTTAAGACAGACTCTCGTCGCCGTCACTTTTCAGCTCGACCACTTAGTGAACTTTCAGCTTCTGGAAAAGCGTGTACGTTACGCAGTGCGGAGGAGCGGATGTCCATAATAAAAGTCGTCTGGGGAGAAGGGGAAACACTGGCGATTGGCGTGTGGGGAGGTGGAGTTCAACTCATCCGCCAAGACCGCACTGTCTTTTGAAGGCCTGGCATAAGCTGGTGCATAAGTTAGCAGCGTTTTTGTTTTGTATGTTGGTATTCCTATTGCTGTGTGTTTATTTATCGATTGTCATTTTTTATTTGCAGTTAACTGTTGCTATTTGTGTGAAAATGGCTCTGAGCAGACTCAGCGCCTAGAACTGTAGCGTCTAGAACCGCTCGGCCACTCCGGCCGGCTATTTTGACTGAATATTGTGACATCCGGAGACAGAGAATGGAGCTGTGGACGCTATAGAATGGAGTTCCAAGTGGAGAAATCGGAACATTTTCGACATTTTCTTCCGTTTGAATTCGACAGATGGATGACAGCAGCGAAGGCAGCCAGAAAAATTTTGCCGTCTATACGGATAATGCTATCGGAAAGAGCACGGCGAAAAAATGGCTTTCTCGTTTCAAGGAGGATCATTTTGACATTAGTGACTCTCCACGTTCGGGAGGACCTTCGTGGTTTGATGAAGATCGTTTACATGTATTAATCCACAGTGATCCACTTCAGTGTTCCCAGCACCGTGATCATTTTACCATCGTGTGAGATTTTGGGAAGATTGAAATATTATGGGATGAGGAGTTCCTCCTTATGCAAGACACATTTTTTTCTTTTGTTTCACCCATACAAGTTTCAGCACTTCTGTGCTATAGTCACTGGGTTCTATTTTTATTTTTAACTGTAAATTTGTTTTTAACATATTAACATTTGCGTCGTTTACAACATTATGTAAAAGTTGCATTTATAACTTAATTGGCGAAAAGTGGGTGTAATCATAAGTAACATACCTTACATGATGTTATTGTCCATTTGTTTTCGTAGCTGTTCGACTACACAATATACAACAACAACACGTAATGGCAGCGAAAACTCCACCTATGTTTGGAGTCACCGGAAAAACTGCATTGCCACGCGAACACAGGCAAAGAAGTAAGCTGTTTACTTCGCCAACAACACAGGAAAACGTACCACAACTTCAAAACTGTAAGTTACAGAAAGAAAACGTGATACAGTCTTATTTCCGTTCGTAAATGCATAACAAACAGAAAATAAATTACGTTTTGCTGTTTGCAGATGACAAGTTGTATATTGTGTAGCCGAACAGCTACGAAAACAAGTGGACAATAACATCATGTAAGGTATGTTACTTATGATTACACCCACTTTTCGCCAATTAAGCTATAAATGCAACTTTTACATAATGTTGTAAACGACGCAAATGTTAATGTGTTAACAACAAATTTACAGTTAAAAATAAAAATAGAACCCACTGACGATAGCACAGAAGTGCTGAAACATGTATGGGTGAAACAAAAGAAAAAAAGGTGTCTTGCATAAGGCGGAACTCCTCATCCCATTTTCTTAGCAAGCACGGAGACAACAAGAAGAACTGCACCACAAGATGATTGAAATATCGTGTGTATTCTCTAAGCCAAAATCAAAAAAATCTGCGGGTGGCCACATGTGCATATCTGTTTGTTCGTCGTCAGTATGGCTCTTCAACAACATCGATCAGTCCTATCCTCTTCGTTACTGGCGGTGAGAGATGGTGTCTTTATGCTAACATAAAGAAAGGAAATGAACGATTGAACCCAAACAAAGCACCATCTCCCCGTACAATAGACCTGCGGACATCTACAAAAGATAATGCTATGCTTCTGGTGGAAAAGATACGGTTTGGTGTGTTACGAATTGCTTCCTCGAAGTGTAACCATCACGGTTGATATTTATTGTGAATAACTGAGAGGTTTTTCAGACGCAATCTGAGAACAACGACCAGGAAAACTGCGAGAAGTGATGGCACTCGGCGATAACGGCCGCCCGCATTCTGATAGACTGACAAAAAACGCTAGAGAGGATTGAGAAATCATTGCGGACCCAGCTGACTCACCTGATATTGCGACCTCGGATTTATTACACCTTTTTCGCTCTCTATCGAACGACCCACAAGGAACTTCCTTTCCGGGTCAAAATGCGCTCTGAACGTCTTAAAGCCACTTGACCTCTACAGCGGTGGAGTCGAAAAGTTACCACAGCGTTTACAGACTGCTGTAAATAGTGAAGGAGAATATGTTATTGAGGAATGCAGTCTCTGTTTATTTAACTTGTGGAAAAATGCTACGAATTTATGCACCAACCTAATATTTAGGTTTATACATGCAACATGGACCAGAATGAGGAGCGCAACTGTCTCACCATTATTATAAACAACATTCCTTCATGCTTCAACAACGTGAATGTATCAGAAAAATTACAATGAAACTGTCTATGCTTCACGTTGAGCTTGTACAATTCCAGCCCAAAAGTCGATAAAGAATCGTTGCTGGTGACATGATGTGAGCTTAGCGTGCCGATTTTCATCATTCCAGACATGCTGCGGCAGACATCATCAGTAAATAAGACAAACTGTGGCGGAGCTGACCCCAGGTTCCCAAGTTGTCTGACCCTGTAGCTTGCAAACGTCGTTTATGGTACACGTGCAGTCGCAGGTTTGACAATAGTCTCCACTCTGCACTCTTCAAAGTGTCCATTTCACCGACGAGTTGATGGCTGATTATTGATGAATCTTCCCCCGCACGATGCAACATCATCTCCTCGACTTTTACTGTGTGACCAAGTCTTCGCACTCGCCTTGGCGAACTCTCTGTGGCCACAGTTACTTGTAAGTATCTATCCACAGCGATAAATTTGTTCCAGTTGCATTAAAGTTTGCTGTGAAACTTGTCTCTAAAGATTCGTCGCTTTTCCGGGTACTACACAGCGCTGACCACACATTAAATGCATGCCTGCAAAGTTCTGTGCAGAGTAACAGTTCGCAAGAAGTTGTGAACTGTAAACAGCGGCAAACTGCCAGTGGACACATCACACACGACTTTCAATTGTTTTGAAGGTAGTGCCATCAGCACTTACAGGTCAAAACGTGTGTCTCACTGAAGATCTCGTTCTACCCGTAATATTCACGTCCAGTTATTGGCTCTTCATCTCAAAGTACGCGCCTCAGAGTCCTCTACGCACACTCTTAACGTTAAAGATTTGGGACAGCCTGTAAAAATGAGGACGTCTTCATCTCACTTTGATGATTACGAATTCTGAAACAAATGTGTGGAACCTAAGTATTTGATACTAGACCGCTGCAGGTACTACACTAAGTTGAACAACGGGGATTTGCGTTTTATTCGTAAATTACGGTCGGGGTTACAGAACATAATGGAATACACATCTACATACGAGTAAGCAGTTGGGCATATTGAGAACAGCCTCACAGTCCATTCAGTCCATTACGAAGTTTTATGTCAGCAATTAACGACCGATGGGAGACAACAGTAACATTCATAAACATAACATTAAAAGGATAAATGACTTATACTGTTCATCACTCACCCTTAGAGTGACAAAGAGAGTAGTGATGTATTCATCCACAGAAGTCTTTGAGCAACCACCCAGAGATGTAAAGAATGTAGCACATAATAAAATTAGCTCAAAACACAAACTTATATCTAGTGATAAAAGTTTGTGTTTCGAGCTAACTTTAGTAAATGATATCTAGTGATATGAGTTTGTGTTTCGAGGTAATTTTATTAAGTGCTGCATTGCTCAAAGATTTCTATGGCTGAATACATCACCACTTTCTTTACCACACTGAGGGTGAGTGATGGATAGTATAAGTCATTTGTCCTTCTAGTATTATGTTTATGTAAGTTCTGTTGTTTCCAAACTGACGTTAATTGCTGACATCAAACTTCATAATGGACTGAATGGATTGTGAGCCTGTTCTCCGTATGCCCTACTGTTTATATAGCTGTCTACAGGACGTTCTAGAATGGACACCATGATCCCTATCACACGCTTCTGTGCAACGAACACTTTTCTCCTCAGTGACAGGTTACCCCAGAATAAGATGCCATAATGCATTAGTGAATGAAAATGGGAGAAAAAAGTAAATTCTTTTTTTACATTTTCATCTTCTTAAAATTTGATGTTACGCGTAACGCAAAAGTTGCAGAGCTAAGACGTTCAAGAATATCTGTAACATTCGACTTCCTGTTCAGATTCTTATCGAAATAAACAGCCAAGAATTTAGGCCAGTATGTTTCATGTACTGATTTACCCTCCGACGTTATTTCGAATAATGTGGCCAGTCCTTTTGCAGTACAGAATTGCAAGTGTTGTGTTTCTAGCGACAGTCCCTTTGCAGAGGGACAGTTGTTAGTTTTCAAGAAGTACTATTTACATTTTCAAGAGCTGAGCTGCTGTCCCCGGCGCTTTGCTCGCGTTCACCCTTTGCCTACTCGCATCTGCAGACACCGCACCATTAGGCTCGCGAGCCGCGGAGGACAGCGGTTCCGCCGCCCCGCCTCGCCATCCAGACGACAGAACTGGTCCACCTTGGCGCAGCAAAATGTCGAACCCGATACTGCAGACCAGCCTCTCCACGCAGCGCCGCCTGCAGTCCACCGCGCAGCGTGCGGCATTCCTGCGTTTTATTGTATCTACAGTCAGAAATATTCTCCCGTACAAGAGCTCTTCAGTGACAGCCCTGTCCAATTTAAACTTCGCGACGTGCTTTCACTGTGTGTCGCCACAAGGAACTGGCGAATTTGAGAAAATTTATACGAGATGTGGTGCATAGCACAACTTATTTCGGCATGAACAAAATTTGGCGATTACTTCCAACTGGCACCTGAAACACGGCAACGCTTACAAAGTACATATTCAAGACAACGATAACTATCATTACGTCTGGAAGAAATTACGATACTGGAGAGCTTTCGTAAACCAGGCTACTGAGGACTGTAGTAACCAGGCTGCCTGTGTCAGGTGTCAGAACTAGCCTAATCTATCACAACGTTGCAACAACCTTTGTGTCATAAAAATGAGGTCGCCTGTTTCACATGTAATACCTGTGACGCGGTGTCACATTACAAATCAGAATATGAGATAACACAGTACTCATTCGGTCGTCTTTGTTTCCCGACAATGGGTAGTTAAAGCTTTATCTGACACTACTTTAAAATTTTGAGAAATATTAGGTTTTTTCAATAAATGGAGTTTCATGTATGTGAGGAAGAACTTAAATAAATTTACTTTAAAAATATAAGACGTTGCTCAAAAACAAAAAAAAACAAAAAATTACGTCATTACAGTGTCCTCAGTATTACTTCAATCTTCTGTAAATCAAAGTATACGTATTCTTGAATTTACAAAAGGGAATGACATAGCCTACACTGTCTTATCTCACTCTCAATCAGACTAATAAACAAACAAAAATCGCCGTGTGTGGCAAAAAATGTGCTATAAGGACTCTCAGTGGCTATTGTAAATTAGTGTACCGGTAGCTTAACAGCAACATTCTCAATCAAATTGTGGGAATGGACCAATGGATTAAAGCAAGCATCACAAAACCGACGAGAATTCCTTGGCAGTATACGTCGACGATCGAATCCACATGCGGATTGGTCTGGTTTAGAAGTTTTCGGGCAGTTCTTTCACAATAGCGTAGGCTAATTTTGTGTTATTCTCCCATCTTCATTCCAGAAACTCTTTCCAAATACCGTTATTAGATGAATACGCAAATAGATTGGCCGTTAAACATCGGAAGTCCAGGGGACTACAACGACTTCTCGGGTGTTTTATTTCTATCTCTGCTTGGAAGCTCACAAAAAGATTTCAAATGAAAGGATTTAGACCGATGTTTATGAATGAATTACCTACCAAATGTAATATTATTTGAGTAGGATCTAAGAATCTCCGATTTAATATTCTCTCCTGCATCTATCGTAAAAATTCATGGACGCTCTGCTCGCAAATTTGAATCTTTGTCACACTTTTGTTTTCCTTGCTCCATTCCGAAAATTAAAAAATTAAATTATATCATCGAAGAAGCGCTATTTTGTCTTGAGGAGTTCAGAAGGTGAAACGTATGTGTTCTTGGCGTCTACATCTAAATTAAACAATAAATGACTAATAGTATTCGGTGATATAGATAAATTAATTAACAGCGTTTTTACTTAAACAACCCGATTCAACTAATTCTGATGTACTTCCTGTGTGATCCGTGAGTAATGGCGAGACAGTCAGTGTAATGTGATAATCCTGCGTATCATCCGACGACAGAACCAATCGAGACGTTGATCCTTCATTCTTTCTTTACATTTATAAACTTGCACCTTCATGCGATTTTTCCAGGGATTATTTTAAATTCCAATTTATAACGTAATCATTTACATTTTAGTTTATCGGTCGTGAGATAGATCATACCGAAAAACATCACATTACACAACTACATGGAGCAGCGAGTGGCAGTGTGTCGTGCTTTGTTGGCGAAACATTCAAATGCTGTATCTCAAGATTATAATTTTCGATGAATGTGCTTTAATTTGCAACTCACACAGAAGGAATGTAATGCCGTGGTCTTGGTAAAATCCCCATTACCTGCGAGAGCTGGAAAGGAAACCATCTCGTAGTATGACGTGAACCGGAATGTCATTACCGTATCTGTTTGGACCATAAAAAGATACATGAATGAAAATTTTTATTTGGAGATGTCGCAAACGTGGCTAGGACCTCAGCTCGAGGACAGGGAATCGTGTATCATGTGCGACTACAGAAGGATGTGGCTACAGCACCGTTTGCCACTCGGGTGCGTCAGTTCCTTGATGAACGATTTCAAGGGCGATGGATTAGATGTGCTTCAGCAATGTCTCCAGCCTCTTTGAAATGGTAGCTACGAAGCCCGGACAATTATGGGGAATAATAAAATCCCATAAAGAATTGTACAAAAATTCTGAAGAAGCATTTCGACGCATAGCTCCCAAGATGCTATGTGGACACGCATAGGTCTCCGAGCAAGGCACTGTGCTGCATATGCATATCCACTGGATACATAGTTCTATATGTCTGTGCTCCTATGTAAATATACTCTTTTCACTTCGGGTTACGGGAACTTCTCGGACATACTGCATAACAGAGTTTAGACGAGACACATCCGTGCGACTTCTCTCCACTCCGCTCCCTTAGGTAACTGCTAATTGTCGCCGCTCGCAACACAGCATCTAACGAAATATTAAAATTCTTAATGAACTTTCTCATAATGTACTGGCGAAGTTTCGTCGTTAGCGAACCTTGCCTGGGTTGAACATACTTTACAGAAAACGAAGACAATCGTCAATTGTCGTGGACATGCTAGGGGATGAGAAGTAGTATTCATTCATTCCTCAGCCTAGAACTTTGAACGTCGGAGACTGCAAGGCAGAGTAGGCGACACGTTGCGTCCCTAAGGACAATGGATCACAATGCTGAGGCGTGGATAAGGGTTTGGCAGTTCACAGTTCATCGCACCAAGTGGCGAATGTGGTTCAACTGCACACGTGACATTTCCTAAATGTGACATTTTTCAGGCTCATCACTCGACTGTTGCAGCTGCCATGATTAGCGGAGCAACATGTTTTTGCCGTGGAGCTACGAAGAACATTTGCCTGGAAGAAACGATCACTCTCCCTGTTATACCAAATCGGTGGTCGTGCCCAGAAAATGCCATCCAGCGGAGCCTCTGCTCAGTACACGACACATGCGCAGTTCGGAGTGAAACTATTGTGCTGAAGGGGACTTGTAACTGCTACAGAAGGCGCCATCAAAGCTCTGAACTGCAACAATTTTATTGACGGCCATTTGCATTGTTTCAGGGCTAATGCCCTCGCTGGCCATGGCATTTTCCAGAGCGATAATTGTGCAGGTCACAAGGCCAGGACCACGCAAAGCTGCTTGAGTAGTTAAGTAAGGCATCCCAGCTGGCGTCCTATACTTCATATTCCATCTATCTGATCTATCACAGAGTGCCTACCTATATTTCACTTAACAACTTTTCATAATCTATAGCAAACTTGTAATACGTATGTGGACATCACCTTAAATCTAGTTAGGTCAAGCGAATGCCGGGACGGTTCCTACCAACTGGCAACGGCCAAACTCGTGTCCCATCGTTGTCTAAGCCGAACGTGTACTCCCCTGTAATGACATCGTTGTCGACAGGACGTTAAATCTCAGTCGTCCTTTCCCACATTTCCTAAGGTGTATTGTTGCAATGTATTTTTTTTCTTTTTTTGGGAGATATGTATTTGCGGCATGTGGTTTATGTCGTAGTTTCGAATATACTAGGTGAACAAGCTGAACATTTTCTAGTAGCGAAAGGAAAGAATTACTGCTGTAAAAAATGTATCTGCGATTTACCCGCCAAGAATTCATTAGTGCGTGTTGCTTTGTGACTGAAGAATGGAACATAAGAAACGGCCAGAATCACACATTATGTTCGTGGTGCATTAACATTTCGAGCTTCTTCCATTTACGTATCTATGATGAACACATTGATAAAACCGTTGCCTTCACACAGATCATGAAAAAAAAATCCAATTCTCAAAGCTGGTGCCACTGTGGAAGTAGGAAGACCCCAGCTACATTCATATACCACAAGTCACTGGGGAGAGCACCTGGTGTCAGTATTATTTTCTTTCTCGATTCAAGGATCGTACGTACTTCTATGAATGCCAATCTCCAACACTGCCACTCTTTAGAGCCAATGTAATAAAGTTGTTAAAAGTTATAGCAGCTCTGCTTTACACTTTTACAGTTTCCTGTGTGATAAGGATCCCAGTCTAACGAGCGATATACGGGTATGTATCAAACTAGTGTTCTGTAAATTACGTCTTTTGAAAAGCAGACATGCGTGTGCAGCATCTTTCCAATGAACTCTAGTCTACCATTTTCTTTCTCCGCTCTGAGAACGTCATGATCATCGGGTTTTATCTCTCCTTGAACGGTAACGTCAAGGTATTCGAACTATGTCAGTTAGTGGTGATTCAACGCTGAGCCCTACTCGAACAAAGATGACTGTTTGCCACACATGTTTAGTATTTGTAGAGCTACCCAACTCCTGAATGTTACAACACTTTTCGAGCGAGGCCATATGTCTATAAAACTCGAGGTAACCAAACATAAATGTCAAGACCTGCAGATAATGTCTGCTTCATCTTATTGTGACTGATTTTTCACGCGGTCCGACCACATCACTTACCTCTAGTAACGAAGCAGTCACATAAGACGTCTAAAAGCCACTCAGGTACCGATATTTCATTTTAGCATGCTACAAGAGTGGGAGGAATAAAGTGAGACCATCCTCACC
Organism: Schistocerca cancellata; assembly: GCF_023864275.1. NCBI lineage: Eukaryota > Metazoa > Arthropoda > Insecta > Orthoptera > Acrididae > Schistocerca > Schistocerca cancellata. The sequence continues at coordinate 595,871,932 of NC_064631.1, read as the reverse complement.
TCCGTCAAAAGTTTTCTCTGTTACATTAACGCAAAAGTTCCATAAAACTGGTCGCGAAAGGGAAAACTGACGCGAACCTCAATGTTGTAGTCAGGCATGAAGCGAAGTAAGCCTAGTCTCATTGCTTAAAATGGCACGCGAACTGCAGAACAACACGGAGGTATCGTGAGGGCTGGCGGCTGAAATCGATAGGGGGCCGCTGCAACAAACAGTCTGCGCATTCACACGGCTTACCCCGCTCCTGCAATACTGACGACAAAGAACGACTAGCGAGATGAATCAGTTATACCGTTAGAAGAGATCTGAGAAACGCGCCAGATTCCTAGAGTGGTGCAAGGTCAGACGTAACCGGTTCTCAGGAGAGACGAGAAAAACATCCCAGCGACCCGTTTAATACTGTTTCTTCAAGGCAACGCATTGAAATCTGCAGTTATTAGCTGTCGCAAGATGACTGATATGCTATTCTTTGTTTCTGTCACCTGCACAGGAAAAAGGCGGAAAAAGCTTCAAATCAGTAGCTTCGCTATAAGCAACTTCACGCAATCACGCATCACACTAGTTTCTCGAGTTCTGTGGTACATTGTCTCCGAACGACGTAGCTCAACATCTAAGTCATTGGTGTGGCGTGGGAGAGACTGATTTTCGGTTCCATGTCCATTCACTCAGGTTTAAATTTTCAGTAGTTTCCTGAATTATGCGAGGCATTCGCTGGGGAGCCCACAATCTTTCCACATCCTTCTGCATCCGGGTTCTTTAACTGTTTCCAGTGACTTGGCGTTGACGAACTGTTAAATTCCCACCTCCAGTTATTGCCAGAACATTAACGTCATTCGCGCGACTGCTACGGTCGCAGGTTCGAATCCTGCCTCGGGCATGGATGTGTCTGATGTCCTTAGGTTAGTTAGGTTTAAGTAGTTCTAAGTTCTAGGGGACTGATGACCACAGATGTTAAGTCCCATAGTGCTCAGAGCCATTTGAACCATTAACGTCTTCTCAGCTATTGTGAAGAGGGAGGGTCTACTTTTAGGTTTTTACAACGAACTGCTAGCTGGCGTTACAGAGATGTGACGTTACTATTGTTTTAAAATTAGTAATACACAGAACAATGGAAAAGAATATTGGAAAAATGTTAGATAGTGATCAGTTTGGCATTACGAAAGGTTGATGCTCCAGAGAAGCTGTTTTGACGATGAGTTTCATAGTGGAAGCAGGACTTAAGAAAAATTAAGACACGTTCATAGGATTTGTCGAGCTGGCAAAAGCGTTCTACAATATAAATTGGTGCAATATTTTCGAAATTCTGAGGGAAAAGGGTGTAAGCTACAGGGAAATATGTGTTATTTATTATATGTATTAGAACCAATAGGGAAAAATAAGAATGGAAGACAAAAACTGTCTTGAGATTAAAATTCAGTATGAAAGAGTATAAATGATAACATTCGCTGACGACATTGCTATCCCCACTGGAGGTGAGGAAGAATTACAACAGCTGTTGAAAGGAATGAACCAGCTAATGAACACATACTACACTCATGCCCATAAATTAAGCATAACTGCAGAATGTGGTACCACACAACGTGGCACTACACAAAACTGCCGGTAATTGCATAGGCACTTAGGGAACACACACAACACAGATCTGTAAGTCCACAGTATTGGTGATAAGTTGAGAAAACCGTCCCGAAACACACGCGCTACAGAACGCCACTGTTTCCTGCGCATGTACCCCGACATGATCACCATGCACACGTACACAGGCTGCACAACGGGTTGCCATACTCTGGATCAGGTGGTCGAGCAGCTGAAGGGGTACAGCCTCCAGCTCTTGCACCAGTGCCTGTCGGACCTCTGCAAGTGTCGTAGGGGTTTGAAGACGTGCAGCGATACGTCGACCGAGAGCATCCCAGACGTGCTCGATGGGGTTTAGATCTGGAGAACAGGCAGGCCACTCCATTCGCCAGATATCTTCTGTTTAAAGGTACTCCTCCACAATGGCAGCTCGGTGGGGCCGTGCATTATCATCCATCAGGAGGAAGGTGGGACCCACTGCACTCCTGAAAAGGCGGTCATACTGGTGCAAAATGACGTCCCGATACACCTGACCTGTTACAGTTCCTCTGTCAAAGACATGCAGGGGTGTACGTGCACCAATCATAATCCCAGCCCACACCATCAAACCACGACCTCCATACAGGTCCCTTTCAAGGACAGTAAGGGGTTGGTATCTGGTTCCTGGTTCACGCCAGATGAAAACCCGGCGAGAATCACTTTTCAGACTATACCTGGACTCGTCCGTGAACATAACCTGGGACCACTGTTCCAATGACCATGTACTGTGTTCTTGAGACCAGGCTTTACGGGCTCTCCTGCAACCAGGAGTCAGTGGAATGCACCTTGCAGGTCTCCGGGCGAATAAACCATGTCTGTTCAGTCGTCTGTAGACTGTGTATGTGGAGACATCTGTTCCAGTAGCTGCAGTAAGGCCCCGAGCAAGGCTACCTGCCGTACTCCGTCACCGTCTGCGGGCACTGATGGTGATATATCGGTCTTCTTGTGGTGTTGTACACTGTGGACGTACCGTACTGTAGCGCCTGAACACGTTTCCTGTCTGCTGGAATCGTTGCCATAATCTTGAGATCACACTTTGTGGCACACGGAGGGCCCGTGCTACGACCTGCTGTGTTTGACCAGCCTTCAGTCGGCCTAGTATTCTACCCCTCATAACGTCATCAATATGTGTTCTTTGAGCCATTTTCAACACACAGTAACCATTAGCACGTCTGAAAACGTCTGCGCCGGCCGAAGTGGCCGAGCGGTTCTAGGCGCTACAGTCTGGAACCGCGTGACCGCTACGGTCGCAGGTTCGAATCCTGCCTTGGGCATGGCTGCGTGTGATGTCCTTAGGTTAGTTAGGTTTAAGTAGTTGTAAGTTCTAGGGAACTGATGACCTCGAAAGTTAAGTCCCATAATGCTCAGAGCCATTTGAACCATTTTGAAGACGTCTGCACACTTACTAGCTGCACCGCACTCTGACATGCACCAACACACCACTGCGTATGTGGACTGCTGCCAGCGCTACCGTGCGACGACTGCAGGTCAAGTGCACCGCATGGTCATACCCCGAGGTGATTTAAACCCGCAAACCGCCCACCAGAGCGTTGTTTCACCATGTATCAGCATTATCCTTAATTTATGAGCATGAGTGTATGGTTGAGAGCGAACCGAAGAAAGACGAAAGTAATGAGGAGTAGTAGAAATGAGAACAGCGAGTAACATAACATTAGAATTGGGGATCACGAAGTAGACGAAGTGAAGGAATTCTGCTACTCTGGATGGAAAATAAAGCATGACGGACGAAGAGTGGAGGAAATAGAGGGCAAATTAACGCAGGCAAAGAAGGCGTTCCTGGCTAAAAGAAGTCTACTAGTATTAAAAATTGGTTTAGTTTGAGGAAGAATTTCCTGAGAATGTACGTTTGGAGCCTAGCATTGTTTGGAGGTAAATCGGAAGCCGCAGAAGACGAGAATAGAATGTTTAGAGATATCGTGCATTAGAAGGATGTTCAGAATCAGTTGGACTGATATGATAAGAAATGAGTTTTTGTGCAGAAACTGCAAGGAGAGGAATAAACGGAAAATGCCGAGAGGGAGAAGGGACATGATGATAGGACTTGTGTTAAGACGTTAAGGAATAAACTTAAGGAAGCTACAGAGGCTAAAAATTGTACTGTGCGGCTGGTCCCGGCGGAGGTTCGAGTCCTCCCTCGAGCATGGGTGTGTGTGTTTGTCCTTAGGATAATTTAGGTTAAGTAGTGTGTAAGCTTAGGGACTGATAACCTTAGCAGTTAAGTCCCATAAGATTTCACACACATTTTAACTTTTTTTAATAAAATTGTAATGGAAGAGATTCGAATATATCCATAAAATAATGGATAGTGTTGGCTGCAAGCGTTACTGTGAGATGTAGAGGTTGGGATACGGGAGGAATTTGCGGTGGGTCGCATGAAACCAGTCAGAAGACTGAAGCCCCCACCCCTTCCCCTCCCCCCTGCCCCTCTCCCCCTCGCCCGGCCACCTCCCCAAGGAAGTTAGCCATCACTCTTCATCATTGACGTCATCGCTTTGTTTACTCTGAACTCAAGTTGATGTCGATGTAGTAAGCAGTGCCTTCACCAGCTCTTGTAAGTCCCCCTTACTTTGAGGTGGACGGACAGTATTACACCCGCGGTAGTTCCGGGCAATCTCGCAATGTTCCGGCCCGCGTTCCTCGCGAGTGGCGCAGCCGGGTGTCGAACGCGTGACTGGGCGCACGCTTCCGGCTGTGAGGCGCGTTGCTCAACCGGCCGGCCGTTCCTTTCACCGCAGATGTCGGCCAGATATCGCCCCTGCCTCCGCCCCCACCTCGGCCCCGGCTTCAGCCTGTTGCCTGCTGCATGCCGGCCGCCTGCTTGCGCAACCCTCCCTCCGTCCACTGTGCAACCCCGCGCCCACGGCCGGACCCAGACACGCCGCACCTCGGGTTTCGCTCCAGTTCGCGCACCCACGCCATCGAAAGAGCCCAACTTAAGAGCTGCGACCATTCCGCTCTGCCAGGTAACTGCTACCGAACTTTGCACGCTCTTCATCTGTTTCGATTACTGTTGAAGGTCAGCACAGCTACGCACCACACGAGGATACCGTAAACAGCGACCATGTCGCATTCAGGACCTTCGTCCGTGAGATCCAAAGGGCACCAGACAACGGTGCCCAGGGCAGTATTGAGTCTGTTGATATCCGGAAAGTATTCTGTACAGTTCTGCGCCTTTGGATGAATAATTTAAAATTCTGACAGTATGGCCCTGACTAACAGTAACCTATACCTTTCATGAATCACTTACCTCACAAAAATCTTCGTTACTCGAACTACTGCAATACAGCGAACGCCGATACTGCCAGCTAAATAAAAGATTCTAACTACTGAAGGCACTAACTACTGATAGGCATACTTAGCAAATGAAAGATTTTGATAGAGAACAAACAATGTATTTACCTTAATAGTGTTCAAAAGTCATAATATATATGTATCAGTTCATGACATTCAGTCTTACAAATTTACTGTCTCTGATGGACACACGTCCAGATCATCCGCTCTCAAAACTCCGCCATCTCTCTCCCCACATCCACCACTGCTGGCGTCTCACCTCCAACTGCGCAACCCTACGCGCTGTTCACTTCCAACTGCCCAACACTACAATAGCGAATATTCCAACAATGCCAACCAGCCACAGACTGGACACAGCACAGCCAGTGATTTTCATACAGAGCGCTACGTGGCGTTACCGACATAAAAACCTAAACAGCTTCTTACATAGCCCCCATGCTCCCCACAAAAAATTTACAAATTCTTTTGGGCAGTGGCCAATAGAGATTTGAAGAAATTTTTCATAATTACAATAACAAAGATATGAAATACACACACTTATTGATGTAATGTTGGTCACAAGCAAAAATTGTTTTCAAAAAGACTGTCCTGATCATCAGTCACAATAGTAATTACAGTTTTCTCCTTTTTTTTCTCAAAGTCTGAGCAGGAAAAGAAAATGCACACAGAAGTAGTGGATTTCCAAGCTGTCTTGAAGAAGTAGTGTTGTCCTTCCAACGAAAAGACAGTGCTGTCTCTTGACATGCAGACAGGTAATGGGCCACAACAGAGTCAGTCGGAGTTTTGAAGAATATTGGTAGGTAGGTCATCACAGAGCAGACCCACTGTAGTCCTGGTAGAGTGTATGCTATTGGTGGGCCATGAAAGGTGCAGACCCAGGCATTTAGACACGACGGTTTGTTTACGCAGCTACGTAGATCTCAAGACGATGAAGACTGATCGAAAGCAGTCATAATAGGGAAATAAGTTTTGAATACTAACACAGCTGCCGAATCTCTCGTGACAAATATGTCGGCAATAATGAATACTCAGTAATATCGGACCATCTTTATGACGGGACTGAAGACTTCCCAGCCAACAGAAGTCATTACATCGTTCTTAGCGGAGAAAAATCATCAGTATTTCTCGGAGTACGCTAAGGGCGTATTATAAGTTCGTTATTGTTCACAAAACATGTAATCAATTGAGTCGATGGCGTCGGCTGTTTCATAAGCCAGTTCGCAGACAACATCATTATACACTGTCCACTCACATTAACGTATCACCTGTCAAATACACAAATAATCCACTCTCTGCAGCGGGACCGCTGCGGGAAGTGCAGAATGAGAGTCAGCGAGGTTCTGGAAGATACAGACAGGGGTGTGGAGCAGTGCCGACTCCAGTGCCGTAGTCAGCGGCGCTAGTTTCTCGGTTGACGATCCATCGTGCAAACTGCCCGATCGAAATGATCCCACAGATACTCGGTTCGGTTAAAATCTGGGGAGTTTGCTGACCAAGGGAGTACGGTAAACTCATACTGGTGCTCTTCAAAACACGCACTTACACTGTGAACTGTGTGACACGTTACATTGTCCTGCTGGTAGATGCCATCGTGCTGAGGGGAAACAAACTGCTTGTGGGGGTGGAAATGGCCCCAAGGATAGATGCGTACTGATGTTGGTACACTGCGCCTTCCAGAACGACGAGATCACCCGGGGAATGCCACGAAAATATACCCCAGACTGTAACTGTTGCAGGCTTTCTCCTTTAAGGGGGGGTAGGACGTCAAACGGGCCGACTTGGAGCAGGAGAGTCACCACAGGACATTTTAATTTCTACTGTCTATACTTTTACAAATAAATTCATAAAACTTTGTCACCATGACTAGGAAGGATTCAGGACTCACACTCATCGCAGTGGAAGTTCAAAAACGTAGCAAAATACCTTTTTTTCCATGTGAAATTTCATCATTTTTTCACTTATTACTGGCTGCATTTGTTGCTATAGGTACACTTTTCTTCCTAATTAAAGAGAGATTCTTCGATGAATTTTTCATAGCATACAAACAGTAGTTACAGGTGTATGAAACTCTAGAATTTTCCAACTCTATTAAAAAACTGTGGAAAAATTGAGATAATTAACTATAAAACTTGAGTTTTTTCTAAACATGAAGTTTAAAATGTAACAGTTCATTCATTTTTTCATAAATTAAATAACTTCTAGAGTTTCATACACCTGTAACTATGGTTTGTATGCTGTACAAAATTCATCGAAGAATCTCTCTTACTTAGGAAGAAAAGTGTACCTATAGCAACAAATGCAGCAAGTAGTAAGTGAAAAAATGATGAAATTTCACATTTAAAACGTGTTTTGTTACGTTTTTGAGCTTCCACTGCTATGAGTATGAATCCTGAATTCTTCCTCGTCATGCTGTTAAAGTTTTATGTATTTATTTGTAAAAGTATAGACAGTGGAAATGAAAATGTTCTGTGGTGCCTCTCCTGCTCCAAGTCGGCCCGTTTGACGTCCTACTCCCCTTAAGACGTTTCGTGCCACACGCACTAACGGCCACCCGTTCGATGGAGCATAAAACGCGATTCATCTGAAAGGTCACCTGCCGCCGCTGGGTGGCTGTCCAGTGCAAATTCCAGCCTTCCTGGCCGACGAACAGCAGTCAGCACGGGTGCACGGACCACGTGCCTGCTGCGGTGGCCCCCACGCAGCAGCGTTCGCTGAACAGTAATTGAGGAGACACTGCTGGTAGCCCTTCGGTTCTTCTGGACGGCCATTTGTTCAGCAGTTGCAAGTCTGTTCTCTCGTGTACATCTCCGTAGCCGCGCGTTCACCTCATATATGGTCCGTGGCGCCCTATAGTTGCGCGGTGCCGGTTTTGGATAGCGCCGTTTTGCTTTGCACGATATACTTTAACCACGGTGGCACACGAACAGTTCGCAGACTTAGCCATTTCGGAAATGCTTCCAACATTTGCCCGAAAGCCCATGGCCATGCGCTTTTGGACGTCAGAAAAATCGCTCCGTTTCCACATAACAACAACGACTGCACCGTTTCCCACATTCCCCTCTACTGCTAGTGCTGCCGCCTGTCGTCTATGAGTGGCTATTGCACGTTGACGTCGAACGTAGGCGGAGGTCACATTAGTGTGATTGGACGATGTATATACTTACGTACTTTGCGCGATTACGGCCAGAGGACCACGGGCAGCTACAAGGGTCCTCTTCCACTGGATTGTACTTCCAGATTTCTGCTACTTGTCACTCATATGCCGATCTGCAGTAAGTTGGGGGTTGGGTTGTTGGGGGGGGGGGGGGGGGAGGAAGAGACCAAACAGCAAGGTCATCGGTCTCATGGGATTAGGGACGGATGGGGAAGGAAGTCGGCCGTACCCTTTCAAAGGAACCATCCCGGCATTTGCCTGGAGCGATTTAGGGAAATCACAGAAAACCTAAATCAGGACGGCCGGACGCGAGATTGAACCGTCGTCCTCCCGAATGCGAGTCCAGTGCGCTAACCATTTCGCCACCTCGCTCGGTCTGCAGCAAGTCCTCGCGGGTTCCGTCCCTCTACCTTCTCTTCTTCCGCAGGGAATGAAATTCAGGGATGCTGTCCATCCGAGTAGCATGTTTTGCTCATAAGCCCTACAATATATGTACTGTGGTGAATCTCATGACTATGCTCGATTGTCCATTCCCCAGTGATCTCGAATCGGGCCATAGATCTTCCTGAAGACACTCGAATACAAGAAGATAATTATTTTTCCTATAAACTCCATGTTTCACAACCATACATCCCTACGTACTGGAACAGTATTTCGTGCAGTTGGAGGTGTAATTCTAATACGGCGAGAATTAAAATGCTGAGATTGAAGTGTTATCGTTTTCCATCTCGGATCCTAGCTTTGATCTCTTCTGTAAAAATCATCCGTAGATATTTGAAACCATGGAGAATCGGTTTCCGGCTACCAGTGGCCTTATTAAATAGGCATGATCCTGCTTGTCACGGGAAATTCAATCTTTGAATCGCTCACCAGGAGACAGATCTTTCCCACTGCAGCTTCCAACTTGTCGCCCGTTCGCTTCAGTTCTTAGATCTGGACAACAGGTCCGAATTGTCAGTCATATACGAGATTTGTGATATTCTCATCTTTGACCTCGATTGCTGTATATGGTAATAAGTAGAGAAATGATAATACCAGAAAGTTGTTGTGTAGTGCGGGCCAGGAAGACCTAAGGAAGGTTTGCGCTTGGAGCAGGGATTGCCAGACGAACTTCAACAAGAACTAAAGTAAAGTGTTGCTGATAAATCGGCGGAAAGACTCATTATTGTTTGACCGAGCGAGGTGACGCAGTGGTTAGCATACTCGACTGGCATTCGGGAGGACGACGTTTCAAACCATCCAGGTTTAGGTTTTGCGTGATTTCCCTAAATCGCTCCAGTGCCGGGATGGTTCGGTTCCTTTGAAAGGACACGTCCGATTTCCTTCCCCAACCTTGACATAATCCGAGCTTGTACTCCGTCTCTAATGACCTCGATGTCAACGGGACGTTAAAGCCAATCTTCCTTCCTTTCCTTCCTTCGGTATTGCTTGATTGCAAGGTTGGTGATTAATTGCAGGAAACAGACACAACTGAAATTTTTTTATTAATATGCGATCAGAGATAGAATGATCAAGTAAAACTACTCGTACTAAAACAGGTGACAGACTGAGATTCACTGCAACATTCCTTAGGAAATGCTGTTCACTTACGAAACAGCCAGATGACAAACCGTAGTTCGACCGATTCTGCAGCATCGCTCATCAGTCAGGCGACGCTTATGAGGGAGGATTAATAGAAGAGGCAGAGAAGATCCAAAGATGAGCTGCGTGTTCCGTCACAGGTCCGTTTAGTAAGCGCGAGAGCATCACGGAGATTCTTATCCAATTCCAGTGGCAGATGCCACAAGAGAGGGTTTTGCGTCACAGAGAGGTTTACTGTTAAAATGCCCCCTAAGAGTGTACCTTGCAAGGAGAGTCGGCTAACATACTCGTACTTCCTGCCACACTTAACTCGTAAAATTACGATGACTGTAAAAATCAGATAAATCCGAACTCATTTGGAATCTTAGCGACTATAGCTTTCTCCGCGCAGGGTTCGAGATAGGAACAAGGAAAGTCAAATGACTGTGCTGACAACAGCGACCTCTGCCTGTCTATTGAGGTATTCAGAGCACAGCGTGTTGGTATCTCGCTGTGAAAACACGCAAACAGAACGCGGAAAATATCTTCGCAGATAGGCGCGGCATCTTTCTGCTAATCTTATTTGATTTGCGAACGTTGAGAAGAAAGTGGCGGTGGAAACGGGGACGAACAGACCATGCGTAATATTACAGACAAATAAGTCGGTTGAGCAAAACATTTCCTGGATGCGAGCGCTCTCCCTGTTGGTTATAAAACTAACGTTTCAGTCATAGTTGGAACTCGCCCAGATAAGGGCGATGTATTTGTTGTAAATATACCATTGTTATGAAGGCCACTCGCAGCGCTAGCTGAAACATTCGCTTTACGAACGGTGTAGCGACGCGCTCGCATACCCGGAAACGTTTTATTGAAGACGACTACAGCCGCGCAAGCCTACTCTCGGACACAACTAAGACATTTGTGTGAAACAAAAGGAGCCGAACAACGTGGAGGAGAGAAGAAGAAGCAGATGCAATATCATGGAAAGTGATTTTAAAAGATTCCGAAGTAAACTAGTCGTCATGAGCTAAACAAAAGCCGTTTGTTCCTAAAAGAGCTTACTGAGGTTGACTTTTACTAAAAATAAAAAAAAATAAAAAATTGTGAAGCGTCCTTCTTTGTGTGGATTTTCGCACATTATTTCCTGAAAAACTTAGAGTAATTTGCGAGGAATTGAAGTGACAACCGTGTTTTAAGTCTTGTTGGAAGTGTCGCTGTGACTAACTGGTTAGGTAACAGATCACAGATCCACGAGGTCGGAGTTCAGTCCGTAGTCTGTTCTAGGATTTTGCCTCTCACTTATTGCTCGTTTCACCTCCGTCAATGATCAGTATATGCTACACACAACAAGTTTCTCCGTGGTTCGGGAACCTCGTTGCAGGTCTTCCTTGGCTGGGTGAGTCCGTTTAAAGGACGGAGACAGTCAAAAACACTGCGCTTCCAATAGGACCAGGCGTTGTAAAGCAGTGTGTTGTTCAGCCTGCTGGTTGCGGATGGCTTTGCATTAGATGTTTATTTACGTATTAAGGATGATTACGGACACAGGGGAAGAAGAGAGCGAACTGTGGCCCCGTCAAAAGGGCTGGTCGTCTCGAGTTGAGAGAGGTCGAATTTAACTACCCCTATTCAACGATTGGTTAGCATCAGCAGACGTCCTCATTCCATGACAAACGATAGGCGAGGGCAGGGGTTTGCTACTGAATGCGGGACAGATGCGTGCAGAAATTCGTGTCACAAACTTCTCTCCAACCCCTTGCGTGGCATACTGTGGTGGCGTTAATTCCTTCCACTGACAGGATTCCGTCCAGTTTGAGAGTCATCATTCTCGCGCGCGTTATCAACCTCGGCTGGGTAGGAGTCTAAATGGTCAATCAGCTGACGACACTTGGTTGACATTTCGCCGGTGCGCTGGTGGCTCCCTACCAGCAACTTTCCTGGTTCCCGATGACGCCACGAGCGACTTGCGAGCTGTCGCCTTCGGGAGGAAGGCAGCCCAACGGCGGCAGACTCAGCTGGAATACCAACCGTGGGTCGTGCGTGGACAGCCAACACTGCGTGGCGTACCGCTAGCTCCTCCGTGACGTCACCGCACTGTGTGGGCGGGGTGACTGGCACTGACGCAGCCTCCGACTGAGCAATGGAGTGGTTTTTAAACGCCATCTCTTCTGACGTGCTAACGTCTTACTTCAAGACATACGTGTCTGAAAAGTGAGCGTTACAGAAATGACTTTGTCTACCTTGTAATGAGATGTGATATCAGTATGAAACATCCCCTTAGAAAAATTATACATGACTGTGCTTAAACTGACACACAATATTTTTTAGCGCAACGCAATCTGACTTTCAATAATCCCTACAAAAGAATGGCCCTGACTAACATTAACCTATACCTTTCACAAATCACTTACCTCACAAAAATCTTCGTTACTCGAACTACTGCAATACGGCGAGCGCCACTACTGCCAGCTAAATAAAAGATTCAAACTACGGAAGGCATAGTTAGCAAATGAAAGATTTTAATAGAGAACAAACAATGTATTTACCTTAATAGTCATAACATATATAGTAGTTCATGACATCCAGTGTTACAAATTTCAAAACTCCGCCATCTCTCTCCCCACATCCTCCACTGCTGGCGGATCACCTCCAACTGCGCAACGCTACGCGCTGTTCACATCCAGCTGCCGCTGCACAACACTACAATGGCAGACAACAATGCAAACTAGCCACAGACTGCACACATCACAGCCAGTGATTTTCATACAGAGCGCTACGTAACGTTGCCAATAAGAAAACATAAACAACCTACTTACAAGTATTAAAACTTATGTTTCTTACTCTTAAAACAATCGCAGCTCCGAAATTGGTCGGTTTTTTATTTTCAGTGTGTTTTTAAAGAAAGAGTTGGCAAAAAAAAAGGAAATTTCACGTGAAAATTTCCGTTGGACTTTTTTTTACGATTTTCATAAAAGACAAACTCTCCAAAAATGCGTCGAATCGTTTAGTTCTATATTTAGTAATCACTTTCAGAAGAAGACTGCTTACAATTGGCTTGCAGAATTTCGGCCATAAGTAGATGAATGGTACTAGCTCGATGACCAAGCCAATGTCCTACATGAACGACAGTGTCATTGGTTTACTATAGGAATCAGAATTGAACTAGCAGTGGTTTATTCGGAAGAAACGTGAATGCATACACATTACATTGTAAACAAACGTCCTCAACGTATATGAGAGGTACTGCCAAACAAAAGTAGCGCTCATTGTTTAAGTGATGTGCTACGTAGGATAAAATTCCACCTTACTGGATTGCAGGCTTTCTCGGCGAAATTCATTGATAAAAGATTCACGTTTTATCAGCCGAGACGTGCTATCGTGTTATCGCAATGTTTTGACGGGGAAAGTTGTCGGAACGTTGCGACAACACGTCCCCACGACTCAGCTGATAACAGGAGAAGATTTCATCAACAATCCACGTGTAAGAATACTCGAGTAGTACACTGTTTTCTCCGCTGCCCGTTTCTCTGCAGTAATCACGACTTTACTGCCACTCCGTCCAAGGTTTCAGCTTACTTTGCCGAGTAATAATATAATAGTATCATTTCCTAGTAGGAACAGCATATTACAAGCTAATTACAGCTCAAAACCGTGGCCTCCGCAGATGGTTACTCTGCTACGCAGTACAACTCAACTTTATGCACTACACGCTATGTAACTTGTAAACGAGTGAACACGTATTTATGACCAGTAACGAGGAACTCCTTATTTACTTTGACTCCTGTTTTCTGTGATCACAAGCCATCCAGGTGGCACAGTGATTAAGGCACAGGACTCGCTTTCGGCAGGATCCCAGGTCGGCCATCCAGCTTCGCGTCTTCCGTGATTTCCAATTTGGCTTCCCTTATTTTGTTGAGAAACTGCTCTGTGTTCCAAATACACTATCTGATCAAATGTATCCGGATGTCGGTGACTGCATATTTATACGGGTATGTCCACTCTCTGTCTTAATCATGGCTCAAACTCTGTTGGGGACACATTCAGTGAGGCAGTGAATGTTTATGGAGCAATGGCAACAGGCCATTTTCCCTCAAGAACCAAAACCAGAGAAAGTAGTTATGTTGGACACTGGAGCCTGGATCGCAGTCGACGCTCAAATTCATGCCAAAGGTGTTCAATTCGTTTCAGGTCGGGACTCTGGGCAGGCCAGACCATTTCAGGAATGTTGTTGTCCACAAATCATGGCGTCACAGATGCTGCTTCACGATAGTGTACGTTATCGTTTCCGAACTGTTCCTCTACTGTACGCCCGCATCTCGTGTTAGTGCGGTAGCGTTCTCGCTTCCCACACCCGGGTTCCCCGGTTCGATTCCCGGCGGGGTCAGGGATTTTCTCTGCCTCGTGATGGCTGGGTGTTGTGTGGTGTCCTTAGGTTAGTTAGGTTTAAGTAGTTATAAGTTCTAGGGGACTTATGACCACAGCAGTTGAGTCCCATAGTGCTCAGAGCCATTTGAACCATTTGAACCTCTACTGTACACAGTACACAGTGCTGTAACATGTGTTCGTATCATTCCGCATTTAGCGTATTCTTAAGCACAATAAGGGGATCACACCCTAACCTCTAAAAATACCCCCGTAGCTAACTCCACCTCTTCTATACTTCACTGTTGTACTACACATGATGGCAGGTGACGCTCTCAGGCATTCACCAAGCCCGAACCCTCCCATCAGATTGCCACACGTTACAGCGTTATTCACAACCACATATCAGTCGTTTCCAGTCATCACTCCTTACACCACTGCAAGTGTTGCTCAGCACTGACTACTTACGAGGAGCTGTCCTAGCACTCTACCCCATTCTTTTCAGCTCCCTACGCACAGCTGCTGTGTTAGCTGCACAGCTGCTAGCACTTTGGAGTTCACGAATGATTCCTTCCGCTGATTTCACACGATTTTTTTGCAGTCAACCTCCGCAATGGTCGACGGTCCCTGTCCATCAGTACTTGCGGTGTGCCTCGTCTTGGTTCAACTGTAGCTCTTCTTCCGTGTTTCCACTTCACGATCACATCGCCGACAGACGACTTGCGCAGCCACAGAACGGTTGAAATGCCCCTGATGGATCTCTTACTCAGGTGACATCAAAACATTGGTCCATGTTTGAAGTCTCTGGCCTTCCTGACTGGTCCTCTGTGCTGTTACTGCTTCTCTACCGCCAACGCAATACTTGTCGCCTCTTTAATACTGGCAGGTCCGCCTCTCATGACATCTAGCCTCAATTCCGCATTACACATGACTATCCGTATACTTTTGATCAGATAGTGTGCCCGCATCTCGTGGTCGTGCGGTAGTGTTCTCGCTTCCCACGCCCGGGTTCCCGGGTTCGATTCCCGGCGGGGTCAGGGTTTTTCTCTGCCTCGTGATGGCTGGGTGTTGTGTGCTGTCCTTAGGTTAGTTAGGTTTAAGTAGTTCTAAGTTCTAGGGGACTAATGACCACAGCAGTTGAGTCCCATAGTGCTCAGAGCCATTTGAACCATTTGAACCATCAGATAGTGTAATCATCACCGAAACATAGCTGCTAAATTGAATGAAAGGAGAAAAAAGAAAAATGGACAACAGCAAATTGACGCTGTTCATTGAGACGGAAGTACCACCACATGTAGGTGACTGTGCTGTAGTTCGCACATACACTGAAGCGCCAAAGAAACTGGTATCGACAAGCGTATTCAAATACAGAGATATGTAAACAGGCAGAATACGGCGCTGCGGTCGGCAACGCCTACATAAGACAAGTGTCTGACGCAGTTGTTAGATCTTTACTGCTGCTACAATGGCTGGTTATCAATATTTACGTGAGTTTGAACGTGGTATTATCACGGGCGATGGGACACAGCACCTGCGAGGTAGCGATGAAGTGGGGATTTTCCCGTACGACCATTTCACGAGTGTGAATACCAGGAATCCGGTAAAACATAAAATCTCCGACATCGCTGCGGCCGGATAAAGATCCTGCAGGAAAGAGACAAACGACGACTAAAGAGAATCGTTCAACGTAACAGAAGTGTAACCCTTCCGCAAATTGCTGCAGATTTCAATGGTGGGCCATCAGCAAGTGTCAGAGTGCGAACCATCCAACGAAACATGACCCTTGATGACTGCACGACATGAAGCTTTACGCCTGGCCTCGGCCCGTCAACACCGACATTGGACTGAAACTTCCTGGCAGATTAAAACTGTGTGCCGAACCGAGACTCGAACTCGGGACCTTTGCCTTTCGCGGGCAAGTGCTCTACCACTTTTTTTTAATGTCTCATTTTGTTCGCTGTTGTTCGTTGTATCTGTTCGGGGCGGATGAAGTTCGTTGATGATCGATTAACTCAGTTTTTTATTACAGAGGGTACGTAACCCTCTGACCGAACACGCTGAGCTACCGTGCCGGCTATCACTGAGCTACCCAAGCACGACTCACGCCCCGTCCTCACAGCTTTTAATTCTGCCAGTACCTCGTCTCCTACCTTCCAAACATTGGACTGTTGATGACTGGAAACATGTTGCCTGGTCGGATAAGTATCGTTTCAAATTGTATCGAGCAGATGGACGTTTACGGGTATGGAGGCTTTGTAATGGTGTGGAGCGTATATAGTTGGACTGATGCGGGTCCCTTATACTAGATACGACTATGACAGGTGACAAGTACGTAAGCATCCTCTCTGATGACCTGCATCCATTCATATCCATTGTGCATTCCGACGGACTTGGGCAGTTCCAGCAGGACAATGCCACACCCCACACGTCCAGAATTGCCACAGAATGACTCCAGAAACATTCTTCTGAGTTTAAACATTTCCGCTGGCCACCAAACTCACCAGACATGAACATTATTGAGCATATCTGGGACACCTTGCAACGTGCTGTTCAGAAGAGATCTCCACCCCCTCGTACTCTTACGGGTTTATGGATAGTCCTGAAGGATTCACGGTGTCAGTTCCCTCCAGCACTACTTCAGGCATTAGTCGAGTCCATGCCACGTCGTGTATCGACACTTCTGCGTGCTCGCGTGGCCCCTACACGATACTAGGCAGGTGTACCAGTTTCTTTGGCTCTTCACTGTACGTGCTTCGCAGAGAGAGGAATGGGTCCAGCATGAGGGATAAGCCATTATTGTCCGCTTTTTTCCAGCTAACCAACTTACAAATACCACTAAAGACATGTGTCAAAGTTCAGTAACGTCGTAGAATAAGAGACATACCAAAAGTGAGTGGAGGTTCGCAGGGGGTCTTGACGAATACAGGTTTTCGGTGTTGACGCATTGCACGAACGGGCCGATCCAATACCACTGACTCTTTTTTCATAGTCCCATCGAGCTGTACACTATTATTCTTGGATACTTGGACAGAGATGCCTGGCTGTCCCCGCTGTGGACACCTCGTAATGAGAGCGCTGAGGGAAGCAGCGGAGTGTGCGGGCGGCAACAGCGTCTGCGACGCCGGCCGCCAACCGGTACCGACAAAGGAACTGGCTGGTCACCAGCCGGCTGGCTAGCGCCTCAAGGACCCGCATAACGGCCGCAGAGGTCAACTGGTCCGCTCTGCTCGCAGCCTCGCCCTTTCCAGTCCGCAGGGCGCGGCCCCACCGGTCCCAAGGCACGCGACAATATCATCAAACTTCCTCGGGGATTAATACCGCGCGCTTTATCCAACGGAGAGCACTGCTCCCTGCCTTTCTAAGGCGGTAATTGAACAGAGCTATCCAGACTTTTCTCAAAATTCCCGTCTCCCAGAATCCTCTTCCAAAATTTTCCAAACTTCGTGGTCTCTCGAGGATGAAATTTACTGCGAGGTGTGCACTGCTTTGAAACTCCCTGGCATATTAAAACCGGGTGCTGCACTGAGATGCGAACTCGGGATCGGATCTTTGCCTTTCGCGGGCAAGTGCTCAACCGACTGAGCTACCAAAGCACCATTCACGGCCCTTCCTTACAGGAGATGACCTACTGGCGGAAGCATAGCTGTGAGGACGTCGTGCTTGGGTAGTTCAGTCGGTAGAACCCTTGCCCGCGAAAGGCAAAGGCCACGATTTAGAGTCTAGGAGCGGTACACAGTTTTAATCTGCCAGGAAGTTTCATGGTGCCTTTTTTTTTTTTAATGCATTCCACAAAGGTGTAAGAAACCTGAAAACCTTGTACGAGAAAAAACGAAAATTTTTCTACTTGGCACAAAACGTTATTGATATCAATCGTATTTTGTTTGCTGTATTGGTACAAGCTCTACACTAACGCACAGCCGGGACGGTAGCTCGGCGTGTTCGGTCAGAGGGCTAGCTGCCCTCTGTAATAAAAAAACTGAGTTAATGGATCAACAACGAACTGAAACGCGTGTCTTTCGACGTCCGCCCAGAGCAGATACAACGAACGAAAAACGAACAAAACGAGATTTTTAAAAAAGTGGTAATCGTCGTGCATTAAAAAAAACGCAAGGCAAGCGACAACACGATTTGCGAAATATTTTTCCTTAGAAACGCCTTTTTAAAGTAGTGGTGTCGCGTGCATTTCGTTCAAATAGATGGACTTTGATATTCTGTGAACATAGAATTATTTCTTTTAGACAGTTATCGCTAATGGAAATTTTTTCAAAGTTAGTGAAAACATATAAAAAGCCTACTACGTCGTTTACATTATTTAAGAAGTGGGCGGTTGAATTTGGGCAACATTGTACATTTTTTATGATTAGCTTGAAGGAAGTCTCGAATAGAGCAACAAAAGATAAAAAATCATCAAAATGCGCATTACACAAAAGAATTTTGATGATAATTACTTACGAAATACGTGACGCCACAGTCATAGCGGGAGAAAAGGTCAGTCCATTTTACATTAAAAATTAAATTTGAGGAATCATTGCGTTAGACGTCTGCTGTGAGGTTTGCCAAAGAATTGTATCGCTTTTGCTAAATATAGACGAAAAGTAAACGCGATAGCAAATTTCTCACCTCACTGTATTGAACATTGACGTATTTTGTGACAGGTTATTTCTTACCTTTTCAATAAAAATATTTTTAAGATTGTTTCTTTATTTATTTCACATCCATGAGGGCCATTGCATTTGTGGTCTGTGTAAGGTAGATTAGTATATTCGTTTTTCTTTGTAAATATTTATAGTGTATTCTCGTTTTTCCGACATGTTCTATGTACATTCTGGAGGTCTCCTCACTGTGGATCTATTGCTACGAAGAGTACATCTAATCCGATCTCAGCAATCTTTGGATAGCAGCAAAAAGGGTCCTACCAATTTTGTTTCTGTTACTGTGATTGAGATTTGAGTGCTTCTCGCGTACATAGACTGTGACAACACTATTTACCGACAGTTTCAACACTCATAGCTTCACCCGAAGTTCACCAGCCACGAAAAGCTAAAGGAAACGCAAACGCGATCTCAGGCAAAGTCTTTACACTGGAAGCGTAATTTTGCACATCTCTATACGTCACACACTTCAGCTCAAGTAAATGACTGATTTTTCATAACGGATCACTTCCATTTTTCGTCCCTCAGACAGCGAAACCCGCCTTCTAATCTTCAACCTCACCCCACGATTTCGGTAGTTTCAAGCAGCTCACGAAAAATGTTGAAGTCAGCCTGTCACAGCCGTGACTACCTATTGATTAACTATTAGCTCAGGAATGGGAATTCCCAATAGTTTAGCGCCCTCTGGCTCGAACTATTTGTTTCACCTAACGTTCAGAGGAAATTCCCTGATGTCACGAAAAAGCCCTCTAATGTTGCTGACTCAGAAAGCAGTTGAAAGAGTTCTCTTCAAGTGCTGGAAACTTGCTGAAATAAACGGTAAACAGCGTAGCGAAACCCGAGAGCACCTGCTAAGAACTACAGGGAAGGGAAGCCTCCCACAGAATCCGCACCAAAACACTCGCGCTGTTGCAGAAATCTTCCAAAGACCGACCAAAGCTTCAAAGCAGAGTAAATTACGTCCATAATGTATTCCGCGGTTTCCTTTACCTACGTTACACCAATGTCCAAACTAAAATACATCGCAGACAATCACAGTTATAAAAGCCGGTTACTACAGACTCGAGGAAGAGGGAAGGAAGAAAGGAAATTGGGTTTGACGTCCCGTCGATATCGAAGTTATTAGAACTTTGAAAGGAGTATGATATTAAGTTCCTGTGTTGGTCATAGACGCGACTACAATCATCGTTACAAATAACTGTGTATACGATTTCAGTGCTCGGACTATCCACAGCCGCTATTGATGTTAAACTTGCCGTATCATACACTGAAACATCAATTTTGTACATTTCACACCGAGCGAAGCGGCGGAGCAATTCAGACTCTGGACTCACTTTCGGGAATTCCGGGTTCAGATCCCCGTGTCAATTAAGGCGAATACCAGGAGAGTTCCACTAAACAGGATGCTGTCCATTCCCCTTCCCAACCGTGTCCAATCAGAGCTTCTGTTCCACCACCTACGTACTTCTTATTGAGGGGACGTTAAAAAGGAACATTCTTTCTTTTTCTTAGACATTTGAGAAGATCGGACGTACATCCGTTTTTCATGCGTTACCTTTTTTGAGACGTTCTCTTCAAAGAGTCGAAGAACATGAAAAGGAAGCAGTAGTTGACAATGGAATCAGACAGGGTTGGTGCTTATTCTCGACGTTATGCAATCTGTATATTGAGCAAGCTGTGAAGGAAAGCAATGAGAAATTTGGAAAGGGAATTAATGTTCAGGGAGCAGAAATAAAAATTTCAGGTTTGATAATGACATTTTAATTGTGTCAGGCGGGAAAGTATCTGGAAGCAGTTCAGTGGAATGGATAGTAACTTAAACAGAGGTTATAGATTGGACATTAAAGAAAATAAAACAAAAGTAAAAATATGTAGTCAAATTAAATCAGGCGATACTGACGGAATTAGATTAGGAAATGACACACTAAAAGTGGCAGATGAGTTTTGCTACTTGGGCAGATAAATATTTGATGATGGCAGAAGCGGAGAGGATATAAAACGCATAAAAACAATAGCAAGAAAAGTGTTTGTGAAAAAGAGAATTTTTTAAACATCGAATACATGTTTAAACGTTGGAAAGTCATTGCTGCAGATATTTGCCTGTAGTGTTACCTTATACAGAAGTGAACCAAATCTGACTAGAAGAGAATAGAAGCTTTTGAAACGTAGCGTTACAGAGGGGAGCTGAAGATTAGATGAATAGATCGAACAACGAATGAAGAGGTACTGAATCGAATTGGAGAAAAAAGAAATTTATGACACAATCTCGCTAAAAGAAGAGCTCGACTGATAGCACACATCCTAAAGCAACAAGGAATTGGGAATTTGGTAACGGAGGGAAGTTTGTGGGGTAAAAAGTATAGGGGGAGACCAAGGCTCGAACATAGTAGGCCGGTTTAAATGGGTGTAGGTTCCATTAGTTGTGCAGAGATGAAGAAGCTTACACAGGTTAGGCTAGCGTGGAGAGCTACGCAAAATAGTCTTCGGACTGAAAACAACAAGAGTTTAATTATAGTAAGCACAGGCGGTGTGTCAGAGACCGAAATGCGAATTGGCGCATTAGACTGGTACAGGTGAAGAATGGGGTGTCTTGAGTTTTCCATGGTTTCCGTATGCGGACTGAACCGAATACAGAGATGGCTTTTTTAAAAAAAGCTTCAGCCGTCTCCTTTGCCCACCATTGCTCTACTCCGGCTTTTGGTTTGGCACTGTGACATAGTTCTGTACAGGATGTTAAGTCCTGTTCTTCCTTCTCTTTCCACCTCTTATGGCTTCCCCATCGATGACGCTTTGAAACTAACCTTCCTTTAGCTTTAGAAATTTGGTGAACTGCACTAAAAATTGAGTATATCGTTGTAGTGAAAACCAGAAACAACAGGGATCCAAGTTACTGGCATGCAAAGCTCATAAACTCTGTACAACTGCCGCCTGTCAGCGACGTTGTGGACACCACGCGAAGCCAAATACAAATATGGTTAGAGGTCTGCGAGGATGTGAGAAATGTTATCCGCATTCAAGGGTGTTTACATTTTGTAAACTCTTTTGACTTTTTCCCAAGCCGAAGCTCTGACTGAAGCCTTCCGCCAGGTCAGTTTTCTCCTCTACTGAAGTCAGATCTCTACATTCCATAACAGACTAAGAACGTAGAGGCCGAGCTTGACCACATTTTAATACAACATAGCCTGTCATGTATTCGATATGTTCCGTTTGTGACAACAACCTTTCGTCATTGCTGAAATGTATTTTGTATATCTTCTGAGGAAAAATTCTGCAACATTGAGAAGTCCAGTGAAATCTTTTTCCAGGTTGTCCTCATATTTCGCATCCTATTAAATGTTACCCATACTCAGTGGTGGACGAAAATATTGACACACCAAAAACACAGCACATTACCATGCCTACTACGGTGTAGGTAAACTGTTAGAGTTGAAAACAGCTTCCATTTGTCCCTGAACGGATAAACACAGGTCGCGTATTGTTTTCAGGTCAGTCTTCCTGCAAAATGGCAAGTTCTCTCCAAAGCAGACCACAAAGATTCAGTGATACTGAGATCTGGTGACTTTGGTGGCCAGGGGAGATACGACAATCCATTCTGTGCTCACAAAACCTGTCCTCGACAATGCGAGCTGTGTGAAAAGGGCCCTGTCGTCTTGGCACACAGCATCACAATTGGGGAACAAACATCGTACCTCGGAATGGTCCTGGTCATATAATCCTTTGCAGTAATGCACCCATGGGGCCGATGTAATACAACGACATATCTGCCAATATCACCACCGAATCTTAACCGTGTTTCTTTCTTGCGACGTAAACTAGGCCAGAAGATGGAAATAGTGTGAAACAAGACTCATCCGATAAAAGGACTTTCTTCCATTGATGATTTTACTTTTGTTTGGAGCCACAGTCATATAAAAATTTCTGAAAGATGTAACCGCCATTTGATTGTCAACAGATTTTATTTCACAGTCTAGATTTCGACCTTAGGCCATTATGAAGTTTAATAACACTTGATAATGGCCTAAGGCCGAAGACTAGATTGTGAAATAAAACCTGTTGACAGTCAGATGGCTGTTATATTTTTCAGAAAGTTTCTTCCATTGGTCCACAGCGCAGATTTCATGGCTTCGTTACCATGTTTTCCAGTTATGTGCATTTACATCACTAATGAGTGGTTTTAGAACACCAGCTCGCCATGCAGTTTCCAGCTTATGTTGTTTTTGTGCTGACAAGGTTCGCTAGTGTGACATTCAATACAGCAGTGACTTTTGCAGCTGTCGTCCTCGGATTTTTCCCAGTCTTCTTCAAATGACCGTCCGTCAAGATCACTCAACACACACTTTTGTCCACGTTGTGAGTTAGCGGGTGGTTTTTCTCCGTTTTCTCAGTATGCGGTATAAATCTTCGACACGTTGTTTCTTGAAGTGTGAATATCCGTGCCCACCTTTTACGGGAGCACCACCCATAGGAGTACCAATCATTTTCCCGCATTCGAATTCACATAATGCACTCACAGCTACACAGAACATGTTCTGTGACACTTGTAACGTATCGACGACACGACACAACTCCGTTTGTGGCCAAATACTACAGCGCAACCTACAGAGTTGCCTAGTATCTGCATTTAAATCACGACAAAATGCTAATTTATCAACTTAATGATCGTTCTATTGTGTACCTGTAAATATATTTAAAACATGTTTACAAAATCACTTGTTTCATACCAAATATTATGTATGCCGTATGTGAGAGTTAAACAGGAGTCAGAGCATGAAGAGAATATCTCAGTGATTGGAGTATCTAGAATGCCTTTATATCGTAGTGTGGCAGCTTTCGATAAGTACATTAGTGGCCACTGTTACTACGAAACAGGACTCAAACGTAAGACAGGTGGTGGTACCGCGGAAACAGGATCCACGTAACTGTGCGGAAAACGGGGAAAAAGGGCACGTCGCCTTTTCTAGGCCTTGCACCTGCCAACTACGCACTTATGCCTGCCAGAATACTGGACGTTCAAAATACAGTAGCCCTCCGTCCAGAAGGGATAGCAATAGTGACGTAAAATAATAACAGTTATTATATACGTCGTGCAAATAGACGAAAAGCGTAATACTGACACTTTAGTTCAAATTTTAGTATCTATAATTACGGATATCCGCAGGTACACAAGTGATTATTCGGCACTGACGCAGACCTTCATCTGTTAAAAAACTATTACTTCAGATATCCACCAAGCGACCTTTCCTCAGACATAAAACGCCCAATTGCCTTGTCTGAATTGATGATCTGAGAAGGAAGGTGGCTGAAAGTCTGCCTGTATGACGAACAGTGTATTTGGGTGTTTAACGAACGATGTATTTGGTGGTCAAGCTGTAGCATTTCTTGCAGCTTCCAGTTTGCCTTGACTATCAAACTTTCTCTGTCCACAGATGTTCCCAATATTTATTGCCTACACCTAAGTTTGTATAACATTTGTACTCCGCAAGACACTGTAGAGTGCAAAGAGAAGGATACTTCATAGCGTTAGTGATCACCTCTTCTCTCGAAGGTTAGTATACGTACAAAGCAACGTCCTATGAGTCGCAGGCTTGCGCAAATCCTCTGACGTTGCGCTGTGTCGATTGCTTCAGTATAAGCTTCGTTGCTTATTTTATAAAGCAGCTTCTCATTTGGCTTTACAAGACTGTGTGAATCCTGTATCTAACCTTCAGATTCCAAAAAAATGCGACGTGGTATCCCAACCGAAACCTTACGTAAACGTCAACGCTGTAGTCTAGGCGATATCGAACAGGGATGACTGTGTAAAAGCGTCCCAAACAGTTAGGCTAGAAATTATACAGACGGAATATTATCCTAAGTATTTTGAAGTACGCAACCTGTTGTCCTAAATGAATGTTGCAGCGTTACGAGGTCCTAAATGAGAATTGAATTTGATTCGTTACCGGAACTTGCAGAAGCACACTGAATGTGCGCTGCTGCGGGATGTGGTGCCTGAAAATCAGAGCGAAAGTAAAGAGAAAAGTTTTGCAACAGACGTCAGTCTAACTGGAGAAAATACCACAGTGGATAGAATCTTTTAAACAGGGGGATTTTATGGAATTCCTGGAAATGAACTTGCAGACGCGGCTGCCAAGGAGGCTTGCTCCATCCCACCTTCTGCTCGCTGTTCCGTCCCCCTGCAGCCAATAACATCATTCGTGACTCGGAAGGTCATGCGTTGGTGGGAGGCTCAGTGGCTGGAAGTGAGGGATAATAAGTTGCGAGCCGTGAAGGATTCTGTCCGACCGTGGCTAGCCCCCTTCCGACAACGACGAGCTGAAGAAGTAGCCCTTACATAGTTTCGAATAGGACATTGTCCGTTGACACATGGTTTTCTGTTACGTCGCGAGGAGCCACCAACGTGTCAGACATGTGGGACATAGCTGTCAATACGACATATTATAACTTAGTGTTTTATATGTGGGTTTGAAGGAAGATTTAAGTTTCCCACCAGACCTGCCCTCTATTTTAACTAATAATGAGGCGAGTGTGTCTAGAGTTTTATGTTTTTGTGTCATGTCTGGACTTCTTCCCAAAATATTGGGATTGAGATCTTAATGTGCTGAAAAGTGGTTTGGTCACCCGTAATTTGTAAGTGGTCACCCAGCCACAGTTGCTTATTTTCACCTGTTTTGCACTGGTATTTTATTTTTAGTTTTATCTACCTGTCTTGATGTGCTGTGTCCAATCTTGAAATTTGAGCATTTACAATACTCGCAAAGATCGGCTCTGAATTGATCCTTGTTTAACAGATCTTGGCAGCACTCATCAACATTCATTTTGAGAACGGGCGCTGATAACCTCGTTGTTCAGCGCCCTAAAACACTAATCATCATCATCATCATCATCATCATAATAGAATCTTTTAAGAAACCGCGTCGTTCAATCAACAGGGCGGGCCAAGGTTCTCGACATGAACTGCGCACACAATAGAATTTGGGGAGATTACGTTGAAGAGCACGGGAGAAGATTCATCAACTTTCCGAAACGCGCACTTTGAAGAATACATTGTATAAAGTACTGATGGAGCAGCAATCATGCCCCTTGGGTAACAGCTGTCTGTCTGACTGTACAGGAGATAACGAAGATATTTGACAGAGTGCAACAAAAATTGTATACACCATTCTAATGCATGCACTGATGCTGGCGGTTGACAGTATGAATAATTGCTAAGAGCTTAGTTGTTGCTATAGGTGTAAGCTCTTTCCATTAACAAAATACGTTAAAAATTCATTCCTCATAATCGGTTCTCGGTTTAGAAAGCTCTACCACACGTACAATGTCGATCCTAAAGTTTGGATCGCTCTACATGCGACTTGTGCGCACCCTAATTTCTCATACTTTGTCCATAAAGAAGCTGATCATAAAGTAAAGCATAGTAGTAAGGAACAGAGAAAACAAAATTTTGTTGCCATTAATCTCTTATCACATATTGTGTACCTAACTTTTATTCTTTTTTGTTCCAGGTAAGCCCCAGTGGACGATCATTGTGACACCCCGCTACGCCAAGGTCCAGCGACTGAATTCCCCTACAAATCTAGGGATAAAACTACGACATCCACTCATAGTAAGTTGTTGCCCTTTAAGGAGGATTTCACAATGAATCAGAGTTGTATGTTCCGATCATTTCTGCGGTTTTGGCGTGGACAACGCAGTTGCGCTGAAAAAGTAACTACCAACTTCACGGGAAGGGTGGATTCGTCACTTGGAAACAAAAACGGTTTCTATGGATCAAATGTTGAGTGATATTTCCAGAGAACCAAAGTTTCTACTTATGAAACGTCTTTTATCTCGGTACAGAAGACTCTACGTTACTTTTTAAACCGACTGTTGACCAGTGTTTGATACGTGAGAAATACGATGGAGATGATAAATAGTTAAACATTCTGTGTCTAATATTGAGTCTCTATCTTACCCATTAACATTGGCGTGGAGTATTTCACCTTCCTTCCAGAGATTTCTACGGCTACAGCTACACTCTTAAAGATACTGTGCGCAGAATGAGACAAAGGGCAGTCAGTGTAAAACAATAATTTCTTCCGTTCCCCAAAGGTAAGAGAGAAGAATCTAGCACTCCGTGTTCAGGTCACGAGTGGTCTACCGGGACCATCCGACCGCCGTGTCATCCTCAGGGGAGGTTGCGGATAGGAGGGGCGTGTGGTCAGGACACCGCTCTCCCGGCCGTTATGATGGTATTCTTGACCGAAGCCGCTACTATTCGGTCGAGTAGCTCCTCAATTGGCATCACGAGGTTGAGTGCACCCCGAAAAATGGCAACAGCGCATGGCGGCCTGGATGGTCACCCATCCAAGTACCGACCACGCCCGAAAGCGCTAAGAGGGAAGAGGGGCCTCAATTTCTCAAAGCTCCCCCTCTTGTTGAAATGCGGGACACACGCTGGGGGGACTTATTTGTAAGGTTGCATCTGTGAGAGCTATAAGGCCCCTGGTGATGCACAACGCCCCTCTTGTAACGACACACACCGCAGCTTACTCAGCATAACTGGGACGTCTTCGTGCTGACTAAACGAATCCGTGACGATTCTCTTCCGCTAATCCAAATCGGGAAGACTGAAACAGTATTGAATAACTGATCGAACGAACATTTTGTAAGCTACCTCTTTTTTTTAAGTTTAGTTGTCGTCTTCGAACATGATCTACTTAGCCAGCCTTTGTTAAGCAACATGCTACGATTTAGAGCAAATAACGCTTATTTTAGTAAACAAAGGACATACTCAATCACAATGTAGTATATAATTCAAGCTCTGCAGCTGAGTAGTCATTGCGGCTGACTGCCATGCTGAGGACCCTGCTTCGATTCCCGGTTCTGCTAGGATTTTTCCTTGGTGGAAGGATTGGAACATCCACTGGATGCATCCAGCCCCCTGATGCCATTTAAGCTACTTGCGCGACTAGTACCGACTCTAGGTCACGAAAACTGACAACCGCCGGGAGAGCGTTGTACTGACCTCACGCTCCTTCGTACGACATCCACTGATGCCATTGGCGGAGGATGACGCGGCGGTCGACCGGTACCGACTGAGCGACTGAGCCAGGGCCTATGGATGGAATATATATATATATATATATATATATATATATATATATATATATATGTGTGTGTGTGTGTGTGTGTGTGTGTGTGTGTGTGTATCACACATCATCCACTGTAAGCTGTGTCTTTATTCTGGTGGGAAGTTGTTGTCCACGATGCAGTAAGCACTGTATTACATCGGTTGTCGTGAAGTATCGCAGAATCCTCCTCCGCACCACAGTCACATAGGCGTGTGAGCCGACAGAGCTGCAGTCGAGAGTCACCGTAACAAGAGCGGAGGCAGAACATTTAGCGAGGAATTTTATGTGGTACATACCGAGCAGTACCTCTGTCATGCAGTAATTCTTGGTAGTGTATCTGCAGAATGTCTTCCTCGATATTGGTACAATAGGCACCATCTATTGTTTCGCTAGGTTTCATCTGTCGCCCCACATCCTGGAGAAGGTCTATGTAAGGAACGTGTTCACACGTCTTTGTTCCATGGTGGATGCCACTTTTAGCAAGAGCGTCTACAAAGTCATTGCCCCTGATTCAATGTGCCCTTTTACCCGTAGCATGGTTTTCTCGTTAAGACGTTGAAGCTGTGCAGTCCAGTCTACAACAAGGCACACCAAGTAATTGTTAGTGTTACTGACAACATGACTGCGCATGATCAACAATGTTGACCACAAGTTGCCAGGGTAATTATTGTATCTTTATCTGAGCCGTAGCATATTTACGTCCGTCTAGTATTGCATTGAGTTCCTATGTAACCACAAAGGCTTCCAGAGAGAGCTGGATTGGGCGCCACGGCGGTTCTGTCTGTCACAGTATGTGCAGCCGACGCTATCTGTAATATGTGATCCATCTGCATAGAGGCGGCGTGCATGTTCCCATACACTTAGAAAGGTCTTCAGCAGTTGCATGTACAGATTAGATTCCTTGGAAAGCTACCTCCTTCCTCCGTGAAATGCACTTCCTTGGAATTTTTCCAGTAAATTTGAGACAAACGACTATCTTCCTTTCGGCTACATTTGTGTAGTGATTCCACTTTACATTGCTTAGAGAGTCATAGGCACGTCATGGTTGTTATTCGTTCCAGTGACTGACCACCAATGGCATCCTCAAATGATACCGGATCCTTACGTCCATTGAAGCACTTAACGCTGCCTTTCTTAATGTTCAGGGTCATCTGCCAAACTTTATACCAGGCGCAGACGATCTACAAATCGCCCTGCATTACATAACGAGTTCCAAACTAAGTCACTGCGTCGTATATGACGTCTCGTAGAACTGCAGATGTTTTCTGCGTACAGCAGCGGTCCTGCTACCAATACGATGAGGTACGCTTTTGGCAACGACTCATTGATTTACGCAGTTCATTACTTATTTCAGTCACAGTGGCGATTTAACATAGACGACTGCCATTTTCAGTCGTATCCGGCATGCTATACGTCTTTTCAGCTTTCCTAAAATATAATGTCTCAACTTCGTCAGCTTGTATATTTGTGTGTGTGTGTGTGTGTGTGTGTGTGTGTGCGTGCGTGTGTGTATGTGTGTGTGTGTGTGTGTGTGTGTGTGTGTGTGTGTGTGAGTGAGTGGTTTGGGGATCTTATGGGCACTCAACGGCGTGGTTATCAGCGCCCTAACAATGATTAAAATAAACGAATGTGGATAAGAACGAAAACTATCGCACACGCATGCACACGAAACGACCACACAATTACTGTATCGCGCAGGCACTCTCACATGCACTAAAACCAATGAGGAGGCAAGGTAGCTAATCAAGAAATTAAAATAGAGGGAAAACAAAACACAGAAGGGCGAAAAGAACAGCACAGGCAAATCCAACTGGCTGACCACTTACAAAAAAACTTGGGTGAGCCAGCCACCCGGTTGACACATTAAAAACATCTCCCCAAAATCTTGATGAAAACGTGGTACAATTCACAACGCGAACCACATTCGTTTGATCATTGCATAAAATAGACTGCAGATCCGCCGGCAAATCCGCTGCAGTCCGCTGGTCAGCAAATAAAATGCAGTCCAATAAAATGTGGTGCAGCGTGATCTGCACGCCACAAGCACCACACATCGGAGGGTCCTCTCGCCGGAGTAAAAATCCACGCGTCATAGGACTGTGGCCGATGCGAAGACGGCTGAGGAGGCCCTCGCCCCGCCGACCTGGCTGCAAGGAAGTGCGCCACGGCCGAGTTGTGGCCTTGATGACACGGAGCTTGTCTGAGCATTAAACATGAAATTTCAATGTTGACTCAGACATATAAGCTGACGAAGTTAACGCTGTCAATACAGACCCCAGAATTATCCACATTGAAGATGGCCTATATTTTATTCCAGCTGTGACCCCAATAAATAATCAGCTTTAACTTTCGAATAGTTGCTGCTTCTCGTTACAGACATTTCTTCGCCCGTGAATTATTTTTGCTTGTAAGTCTTTTGCCATTATCACATATGTTTAGTGATTTCTTAAATATGTGAAATACTTTAAACAAATATATGTTGATGGCAGAGAGACCAAAGGAATTTCTGTTTAAATAATTATATTAAAAACTTCAGATAGACGTTCAAGGAATTTGAGGGAAAGCCCAAGCAATTCAACCAGAAAGCTGAACTGGGCGCGATAGATGCATTTACGTAACTGTAAGCTTATTGTCTAAGATATCAAGCATAGCTTACAATTGCTACATCCTAAAATTTCTTTAAAAAAAAAACAAGTGATCAAATAAATCTTTTTACAGCTAGCAACCTTAGTGGACTAATACGTTCTTAATACTTTAAATTACTGCAACCTGAAATACATAATAGCATTGAGGATGTGAGGACAACACACGACGATTTTGGTTTATTTAAATTGCTCAAGAATTTGTTGGCTTCAGTTCAGCCCGCTATATCTGCAAATGCAAACATAGTAGATGCAGATATGCTTTCACACAGCGGGCACATTGATTTCTACGATTTTTTTTGTTTTCACGCTCTTGTTGATTAATCTGCATTGGTATGGGTTGGGTTATTTGGAGGAAGAGACCAAAGAGCGAGGTCATCGGATTAGGGAAGGATGGGGAAGGAAGTCGGCCGTGCCCTTTCAAAGGAACCATCCCAGCATTTGCCTGGAGCGATTTAGGGAAATCACGGAAAACCAAAATCAGGATGGCCGGACGCGGGATTGAACCGTCGTCCTCCCGAATGCGAGTCCAGTGTGCTACCACTGCGCCACCTCGCTCGGTGCTTAGGTTTGCCTCAATAAATTAGGCATACAGGTTACAGGATTTAAAAGCAGGAATGGGTGGTTTGAAGCTGGTGTGACGACGCAGTCTGGTTTCAGCTAGGTCCAAGCATGCTACAGTCGGGCTCATGTCAGCAGATACCACAGACCATTCCGTTCAGTTGATTCCTGAATCCTGAAGGAAGGTTTCGACACGGTGTGCTCGTTCACCGGAGGGTAGATGGAAACCAGTACCTTGCTTCTCTGGTTCCAAAGGATTTTGTAATTGTAGATAAATTAAATCTTGAAGATACCACTAGGTAATAATATCTCTGTCGTGGCTGTCATAGGAGTATTATTTCAGATGTACTCCATGTGCAGAATTTCAGTCGCTGATGCTTTCTTTCTTTTTTTTATTTTTTTTTAACCGCTTCATACTAAATTATACAGCAATAAACGACGACTACTTTTCTCCGTGTCTGTCTGTTTAGATTGAACTTAAAGACTTGCTTAACCGGCACGTACTGACGCCGCTATATAATATTGCACATTCAAATTGCGCTACTAAGGCAAGCAGCATCTGGAAATATTGCTCCTTTTCTTGATACTCGTTCCGTCCGAGTCGTGTCTGGATAGCTCACTCGGTAAGGACACAGTGCCTTAGCAAAAGATCTTGCTGAAAACCCAAGGAAATTCTGGTCTTATGTAAAATCGGTAAGCGGGTCGAAGGCTTCCATCCAGTCACTCACTGATCAGTCTGGCCTGGCAACGGAAGACAGCAAAACGAAAGCTGAAATTTTAAATTTAGCATTTTAGAAATCTTTCACGCAGGAGGTTCGTACAAACATACCGCCGTTTGAGTCTCATACAGATTCCCGTATGGAGGACGTAGTGATAGACATCCCTTGGGTTGTGAAGCAGCTGAATGGGTTGAAAATAAATAAATCGCCAGGTCCTGATGGGATTCCAATTCGGTTTTACAGAGAGTACTCTACTGCACTGACTCCTTAATTAGCTTGCATTTATCGCGAATCCTTGCCCAACGTGAAGTCCCGAGCGACTGGCAAAAAGCGCAGGTGACGCCTGTATATAAGAAGGATAGAAGGCCGGATCCTCAAAATTACAGACCAATATCCTTAACATCGGTTTGTTGCAGGATTCTCGAACATATTCTCAGTTCGAATGTAATGAATTTCCTTGAGACAGAGAAGTTGCTGTCCATGCATCAGCACGGCTTTAGATAGCATCGCTCCTGCGAAACGCAACTCGCCCCTTCTTCACATGATATCTTGCGAACCATGGATGATGGGTATCAGACGGATGCCATGTTCCTTGACTTCCGGAAAGCGTTTGACTCGGTGCCCCACTGCAGACTCCTAACTAAGGTACGAGCATATGGGATTGGTTCCCAAATATGTGAGTGGCTCGAAGACTTCTTAAGTAATAGAACCCAGTACGTTGTCCTCGATGGTGAGTGTTCATCGGAGGTGAGGATATCATCTGGAATGCCCCAGGGAAGTGTGGTAGGTCCGCTGTTGTTTTCTATCTACATAAATGATCTTTTGGATAGGGTGGATAGCAATGTGCGGCTGTTTGCTGATGGTGCTGTGGTGTACGGGAAGGTGTCATCGTTTAGTGACTGTAAGAGGATACAAGATGACTTGGACAGGATTTGTGATAGGGGTAAAGAATGGCAGCTAACTCTAAATATAGGTAAATGTAAATTAATGCAGATGAATAGGAAAAAGAATCCCGTAATGTTTGAATACTCCATTAGTAGTGTAGCGCTTGACACAGTCACGTCGATTAAATATTTGGGCGTAACATTGTAGAGCGACATGAAGTGGGACAAGCATGTAATGGCAGTTGTGGGGAAGGCGGATAGTCGTCTTCGGTTCATTGGTAGAATTTTGGGAAGATGTGGTTCATCTGTAAAGGAGACCGTTTATAAAACACTAATACGACCTATTCTTGAGTACTGCTCGAGCGTTTGGGATCCCTATCAGGTCGGATTTAGGGAGGACATAGAAGCAATTCAGAGGCGGGCTGCTAGACTTGTTACTGGTAGGTTTGATCATTACGCGAGTGTTACGGAAATGCTTCAGGAACTCGGGTGGGGGTCTCTGGAAGAAAGGAGGCGTTCTTTTCGTGAATCGCTACTGAGGAAATTTAGAGAACCAGCATTTGAGGCTGACTGAAGTACAATTTTACTGCCGCAAAGATAAGAGAGATTAGGGCTCGTACAGAGGCATATAGGCAGTCATTTTTCCCTCGTTCTGTTTGGGAGTGGAACAGGGAGAGAATATGCTGGTTGTGGTACGAGGTACCCTCCACCACGCACCGTATGGTGGGTTGCGGATGTAGATGTAGATGTAGACAGTACATAAGGCACGCTTCCGTGTTGGGAGTCGCCGTCCGGCCCACGGTTTTAGTTCGCCAGGAAGCTGGTGTACAGAGCAGCCTGGCGCGTGCAGGCAGTAACCGCGACGCCGCGACTAGCGCTGTGTGCCGGCGGAGCCCCGCTGCGTTTCGGCGACGCAGGCGCCGGCAACGTCAGCAGCCGAAGGCCGCGGCTCGCTGCCCGGCCGGGCCGCTCCGTGAAATGCCAGCCAGCCTCGCGCTGTCGAAACTCTCAAAGGCCAGCAGGCCGGCTGGCCTCCCTCACTGCTGTTCCCGTTACCCCGCTGCAAACGGCGCCGCGTCTGCCGCTCCTCTGGCACGTCTTCTTGAAGCCAGCGGCTGTACCCGATCATTTGCGGCGGTCGCAAACTAGATTCAACTCACCAAAGCCATTAACTAACAGAAAAGGCACCGGCTGGTATTTCCTGTGATCGATCCAAGGCATTTGACTGTGTGAATCACAGCAACCCCCTAGATAAAGCTAAGGTTGTTGTTGTTGTGGTCTTCAGTCCTGAGACTGGTTTGATGCAGCTCTCCATGCTACTCCACCCTGTGCAAGCTTCTTCATCTCCCAGTACCTACTGCAACCTACATCCTTCTGAATCTGCTTAGTGTATTCATCTCTTGGTCTCCCTCTACGATTTTTACCCTCCACGCTGCCCTCTAATACCAAATTGGTGATCCCTTGATGCCTCAGAACATGTCCTACCAACCGATCCCTTCTTGTAGTCAAGTTGTACCACAAACTTCTCTTCTCCCCAATCCTATTCAACACCTCCTCATTAGTTATGTGATCTACCCATCTAATCTTCAGCATTCTTCTGTAGCACCACATTTCGAAAGCCTCTATTCTCTTCTTATCTAAACTATTTATCGTCCACGTTTCACTTCCATACATGGCTACACTCCATACAAATACTTTCAGAAACGACTTCCTGACAAATTTATACTCGATGTTAACAAATTTCTCTTCTTCAGAAACGCTTTCCTTGCCATTGGCAGTCTACATTTTATATCCTCTCTACTTCGACCATCATCAGTTATTTTGCTCCCCAAATAGCAAAACTCCTTTACTACTTTAAGTGTCTCATTTCCTAATCTAATACCCTCAGCATCACCCGACTTAATTCGACTACATTCCATTATCCTCGTTTCCTTTTGTTGATTTTCATCTTATATCCTCCTTTCAAGACATTATCCATTCCGTTCAATTACTCTTCCAAGTCCTTTGCTGTCTCTGACAGTATTACAATGTCACCGGCGAACCTCAAAGTTTTTATTTCTTCTCCATGGATTTTAATACCTACTCCGAATTTTTCTTTTGTTTCCTTCACTGCTTGCTCAATACACAGATTGAATAACATCGGGGAAAGGCTACAACCCTGTCTCACTCCCTTCCCAACCACTGCTTCCCTTTCATGCCCCTCGACTCTTGTAACTGCCATCTGTTTTCTGTACAGATTGTAAATAGCCTTTCGTTCCCTGTATTTTACCCCTGCCACCTTCAGAATCTGAAAGAGAGTATTCCAGTCAACATTGTCAAAAGCTTTCTCTAAGTCTACAAATGCTAGAAACGTAGGTTTGCCTTTCCTTAATCTTTCTTCTAAGATAAGTCGTAGGGTCAGTATTGCCTCACGTGTTCCAACATTTCTGCGGAATCCAAACTGATCTTCCCCGAGGTCGGCTTCTACCAGTTTTTCCATTCGTCTGTAAAGAATTCGTGTTAGTATTTTGCAGCCGTGGCTTATTAAACTGATAGTTCGGTAATTTTCACATCTGTCAGCACCTGCTTTCTTTGGGATTGGAATTATTATATTCTTCTTTAAGTCTGAGGGTATTTCGCCTGTCTCATACATCTTGCTCACCAGATGGTAGAGTTTTGTCAGGACTGGCTCTCCCAAGGCCGTCAGTAGTTCTAATGGAATGTTGTCTACTCCCGGGGCCTTGTTTCAACTCAGGTCTTTCAGTGCTCTGTCAAACTCTTCACGCAGTATCGTATCTCCCATTAAAGCTAAGGTTAAATGGAATTTATGGTATAGCCCACCAACGTATATGTAACAAAAATGATGCAGTAAATTGTACTTTATAGCTCAACCACTGCAAGCAGGATAGAATCTTCTGATTGGGGAGTACTAATTCATGGGATTCCACACGAACCAATCTTAGGTCCATTAACGTTTCTCATATACGTTAATGACTTTCCATCTAATAAACAACAAGCAGAATTAGTTATTTCTGCAGATGAACTATCACTGCAATCAAATATAGAGGCATCAACAGGAGAAATGTAAAATAATGTTCTTAAAAGTATTATTATGTGCTTCTCTGCAAAAGATCTGAGTCAAGTTCAAAAAGGTACAACATATTCAGTTCTGCACATTTAGAGGTACTTCACCAATGAATAATGTAACGCGTGGTGAGGAAGTAACAACTAGGGTGCATATTTCAAAATTTCTAGATGCTCCTACTGATGAGAATTTACATTAAAAAAAAAAAAAACAGACTTTCGGTTTCCTAAAACAACTTACTCCATCCACATTTACACTTCGAAGAATTGCAGGTCCTGGGGAAAGACTGATCAGTAGTGAACATATGTTTCCTATTTTCATTCAGTAGTGTTGTATGGAATAGTGTTCTGTGGTAAGTCATCTATAAGAAAGAAAGTTTTCATTGCCAAAGACGTGCTGTAAGAATAATATGCGGTGCTTACCTACGATCATGTTGGACACATCTGTTTCGTGAATTTAGCATTCTGACTACTGCGTCACAGCATATTTATTCCCTCATGAACTTTATTGTAAATAACCCATTACAGTCCAAAAGGAACAATAATGTACGTAATTACAATACCAGAAGAAAAAAAGGAGATTCATTATTTCACATTAAGAATTTCCTCAGTACAAAAAGGTGTCACAAACCCACCACTAACTTTTTTGAACATTTTGCCAATGATATAAAATTTAGACAGACAGCACAGTTAATTCTTAAACAAACTGTAAAACTTTGTGCTTAACAACTCTTCTATTTCATAGGATAACAAAAAAAATCCTTGTAAATGATCAGTATGTAGCTATATTTATGTGTAATGTGTAATGTGAATGAAAAATGACTCGTTGCACAGCATTACGATTAATTGTTCAAATGACCCATACATTATAACTATTATATTATAACTGTCTAACTAACTCGTAGCTAAGCATTCGGACTACGTTCTAACGGAAACACATACTTCGGGCGTGTCAAGGAAGGCACTGCGTAAAACGTAGAGGAAAACGTGGATGGAGAAAGAACCAAAGAACAATTATAGCTAGAATACGAGGTAACATGAAAGGACTGGCGACGAGAGGTAACAGGATGAGTGTAATATAAACAATGGAAGTCGTGTGAGTAAACAAAGGCGAGAAGTAAAACTTATGGAAATAAGCATCAGACAAAAAGAGAGAGGAAAAAAATAAGGGAAGAACACGAGGCAGAATCAAAGGGATGACGACTAAGGATATTTTTTTCATAAAGCGGCTGACAGCTATTCCGAGTGATTGAAAAAAGTTCCTTGTACCCAAATGGTACACTCTGAAGGAGAACAAAATTTTAATTCTAGATTTTAAGTACTAGTAAACTGCTCAAATACGGTTACTACTGAATGGTATCCAAAACCTCCAAGGTTTTAATTTAGCTGCTATTACAATACCGTTTGGAACTAGCGCACCAGGAAGAGAGGCAACGCACTGGTTCCCAGCTCCGGTCCGGCACACACTTTTCATCTGTCAGCAAATTTCAAAACAACCTACACTTCGCTGTAGAGTGCAAGATTCATTCTGGAAATAATCCCCTCCTAGTCTATGGCTAAGACATTTCTCCGCGACATCTCTTCTTCCGTAAAGTGCTGGTTATACGGGCGAGCTTCTGTGAAGTTTTAAAAGGAGGGTAAAGGTACTGGTAGAAGTGAATCTATGAGGACAAGTCGTGAGTGAAGTCTTTATAGTTCATTCGATGAAAGCAATGTCTACGTTCCGGGTCCCAGTCGCTGTCCCGTGCAGAGTTTTAATCTACTTGCAAGTTTCAAGAACTATATTCCCCACCGTAGAGTAAAAGTTTGATTCTGTTAAGTATCTCTGCTTCCAAACACAAGAGTACGCGGTCGAGCACATAACTGTGACCATCTTATCCACGTGCACTGCATCGCTCATGAATTGTGTCGTGCGGGCTATGCAGGAGTGGAGATGTGCGGCATGTGGCAGAAATACTTTAGAAACATTGTGTTAAATGCCTTATACGAAAACAAGAAAACCCCAAAAAACAAGTGTCCTAAGATCCTTTTGTTTTTGAGTTGTTTCTAAAAAAAATATACGCGTTTCTCACCCCATAAAATGTTCAGTATGTCCTTGCTTCTACAGACGCATGCACTCGCCAGAAAATACCGAGAACATTGCCACAGTGCTAAAACACTGGACTCGTATTAGGGGGACGGATATTCGAGTCCGGTCGACCACTCACAATTTAGGTTTCCAGTGATTTCACTATATCGTATAAGGTGAATTTTGGAACGATGTCACTGAAAAGGCACAGCCGATTTCCTCCCCCATCCTTCACCAACCCGTCTTCTGTTCCGTTTGCAATGATCTTCTCGTCGATGGCATACCCCAATTTTTCTTTTTTCTTTCTTTTCGTCCGATCATTGACTATCGCATCTTTTCAGATATCTGCAGACTATGTCGAATGATTGCGACTGGTGAATACCACTGAGGTGTCTCTGCGTATCAGAAGCGTCTAACTGAGAAAAAAATGCAAAATTGTTTGTGTCGCTTTTTTCTCCATCGAACACCTACGATAGGACTATACAGTTGACGTATTGCTCACAGTAACACATGTTTTGTTACAGTGGCGATCACTATATTTACCTGGTACAGTGACACAACATGGCGATAACCATCTTGCATGAATTTTGTGCTCTAATTGGTACAATTATAAAATAAGATGATTTTAGAGCATTAAATTGCGAAAGTATAAAATCGACGCGACGCGTCATTAAGTGCATACATGTATATTACGGCCATCTGCGAATGTGAATATCGCTATCCCGCGATTTTCGCCACCTCAGTGTATTATCCTGGTAAATACGAACTTTCTTTTTTATTTTAGCTTCGTAAGCCAGGTCTCTTCTCACGTGCATTTCACCAACATGGTCTGGAAGTCTTAAGTAGTATCCATTACTTAGTGTCCTATTCTTTGCATGACACTTAAGGAGAAGACTATTTTGCATCTCTCAAGACACTGAATTATAATCTTTCGGATAAAAGATCAACTTTGCCATTTTCTATGCAATGTTACAGCTTCCATCCATTCTCTGAGTATTGTTTGGTTTCTGGCATGAGCTGATGCATCCATGTCTCTTCCAACTAACAAATTAGCGTAAATAATCAGCTGGACAGTTTTTAAATACGCCGTGATTGTTGCTGTTATGTTCGTTTTTACACTGAATTCAGTTCGAAATTCTACCAATGTAACAGCCACCTTGCACAAAACTGTGTGCCACACTGTTTCTTGATTAATCGCTCCTATCACACAGAGCGTTTTCTCGATATTTTCGTCTGCGGCTGCCGTTTTGGGACATCTTTGACATAGATCGGCTTTAACAGAAATATAGCGACTTTTGAACTCAGCAATCCGTCACTTAATTGTTGAAATATTCATCAACTTAAAATTTTCGTCGACAATACAGCGTACCTCATAAATACGTCTGTTGCACCACGCATTTACACCCATTTGAACGAAACATGTTTCGGTTCATTACATTAAACAGTCGTATCAACAAAACCTAGTTCTAAGGCGTGCAGTATTGCGCAGTATGTACTAATATAACAAAATTTCAACCTCACTTCTGACAAGATGAGAATTTTTTGGTTCTTTCAATAAATTGTGTGGATAAAATAAATAACATTTACTGTTACATCCAATTCAAATATTGTTTAAAAATAGTAAGAGTACAGACCAGATTTTGAATCGCAGTATAACTGTAATCGTTAAACAAAAAAAGTGTCACAGAAGGGCACAAACTTGACTGGGAAAATAATACAGATTATGCTTATCCATTACGGATATTTTAGAACCGTGACTGTATATTAATGTAAATAAATTATACACAACTGCAACCAGTCAGTTTTTCATTAATAATGCTTTATTACATTAACCGGTTTTCGAACCCTTTCAGGTTCATCTTCAGATGATTTCGGCAGAATCCGGGAAGTTACATCATTATTGGTAGTAGCATAATGCTGGGTGCTGGTTCTATGGCAGAAAGATGGGTCACACTTCAATGTATCGCCATGACTATACCTTATCTTTCGATATCGATGTAAATTTAGTTTTTACTTACTGCGACAGTATAGGCGGCTTTTTTCGTATCTGTCTGCCTCCATTTTGATGTCCAGAACACTTTCACACGAACTATATTAGTTCACACTTTAACAGTGACACTTTACCAGCATCCATCATGCGCTTTACAACTGTTGCTTATAACAAAGATCTTGACAGAGAGATATGGCATAAGCCTACTTTGTATAGAGATGTAATTTGTTGTTCTTTACATGTGTTAAAGTCGATATAAGGGCAAGTTTTTTCATTAGAATGTTGATAACATGAGAGCACTAGAGAAAATAATAATAAACTACTACAAGAATAAATTTCAGGTGATCTGTTATGTTATTTCTATTTGTATGTTACAGGCAGTTTTTTTTTATATATATACATGAATCCCTAGGAAACAATAATACAGAGTTATTGGTTCTGCAGTGAGGTGCAGTTGTCTGTATGACTAGAACCTGTGTATTTAAATTAATAACAAATCTTCAGATGAAATGTTGGCTTATTTCTGTTGTTTCGTTAACATGATCTGGAGTATTATCAAGAGCAGATTTTGTTTATTTTAGCTAAAGGTATATGTATAAGAGTTAAAGTGTTTGTAATGGATTAAAGCTGTTTGAATGGCTGCACATTTAATATTTTAAAAATCATGAACAAAAGATTCTTTAACTGTTGACTTATTTTTATACTAACATTAGAGTGATCTGGGATATTGGTAAAGGCAGCTTATGTTTGTTCCAGCTAGAATTAATATGTATAAAGTACTGATTTATGTTAGCAATGGAGGGCTTTAACATTTAGAGATATGGTACATGTCTTATTCTGTGGTAGTATATTACATTGACACCATTGTGGTTAGGATGTAAGGAGAGGGGGGTGAGTCATTGGGAGGGGGGGGGGGTTTGGGGAGCCGGTGTAGGGTTTATTGGGTGGTTACTTGTTTTGAACTAGTAGATCTTCAAAGTCCTGAAGGAAGAATTTGTTTCTCAGTTCAGTTTGATCATTGAGTAGGTTGTCAGGTGCTGTATTTGTGTAGACAAATATTTCAATTTCTTCAAGAAGGTCAAGTATTGTGCCTTTGTTGGCAAAGTGTAGTATTCGAAGATTCTGTTCTATGTTGTTTGCAGAATGATTGTGTTGGGCAAGATGTGAGGCAAAGCTGGACTTGTTCAGGTTGTTAAGACGGAGTGCATCCATGTGTTCTTTAAATCTTGTTGTGAAGCTTCTACCAGTTTGTCCAATGTAGAAGCTTGGACATGAGTTGCAAGTGAGCTTGTACACACCTGATTTTTGATATTTTTGTATAGTGGTTTTGGTACTGTGTGTGATTTTATTTTGTACTTTGTTGTTGGTGAAGAAACTTATTTTTATGTTGTATGTCTTGAAGAGGTTGGCAATTTGGTGAGAAATCTTCCCTAGGAAAGGCAGGCTAACAAATGTGGTTTTCTTGTCTGTGGGTGGTTGTTCAGCAGTTGGTTGATTTAGGAATACAGATGTTTAGCAAAACAAAGTTGGAGCCCAATCAAGACGTAAGTAGGTAGCAGCGAGCAGTGCCACAGAACACACAGCAAGTAGCGTGTCTGCGGGCAGTCAGCCCAGGCCAGCCAACTGGCCGCCGCTCGCCATCTGCGCGTTCCACTTTCACCGCGAGGATGGCGCAGAAAAAAAATCAACCAGTCCAACCTCTCAGGCCACGTGGCGCAGAACTTACCAACAAAGAATATGGCGGGGCTCTGGACTGTGTAAAGATAGTGCTACTTTCTTCTGCCACAATTCATGGCTTCGCTTGTAGCCTGTTCTGTATACACAAATGATCTTCGCATCTCATTTTTGGTCCTCCTATGACTCTTCTTCCATTTGCTGACAATTTAACACTAACTTCGGTATACAAGGTGTGATAAAAAAAATAACGGGAATTTTTTAATTTCGCGGGATTTATACGTTCCATTTTAATCTTTTTATCTTGTTGGTACACGTGTTCCTGACGTATGCCGGCATTTTCAGCTGTCTTTAATATTTAGTTTACTGTTGACAATCGAAAAGGTTATACGTGTTTTCGAGTGCTCGGCGAATTTTTACTTTCGAAGAAGATGGGAAAAAGAAATTGCATTCAATTCTGCTTGAAAATGGACTAAAGTACAGCATCACATTCGAATTTTACTGTAGCTTTTGAAGAATAGGCTGCGTGTAAGACAAGAGTTTACATGTGGTACAAACATTTCAAAGAGGGTCGAGAAGACGTCGAAGACAACGATCGTGCCGAATGCTGCAGCACGTCAGTTACTAACGACGACGTGGAAGAAGAGAAGAAAATGGTTCTGAAAAATAGACGGATAGTCATCAGAGAGGTTGCTTATGATTTCGGCGAATCCTTTGGCTCATGAAAAGTAATTTTTTCGGGTGTTTTGGGTACGAAACGTGTAGCACCAATGTTTGAACCGACGTCACGTAGACGTCGCTCAGT
This sequence comes from Schistocerca cancellata, assembly GCF_023864275.1. NCBI lineage: Eukaryota > Metazoa > Arthropoda > Insecta > Orthoptera > Acrididae > Schistocerca > Schistocerca cancellata. Next base: position 595,829,771 of record NC_064631.1, on the reverse strand, counting down.
AATTGCTAAATGAAGTCGACAACGATCCAGAACTTCTAAGGAACTGAAACAGGTGAGGAAACATGGATATACGGGTGTGCGTCGAAACCGAGGCCCCGTCGTCTCAATGGAAGCTGCCGGAAAAACCAATACCGAAAAAAATTCGACAAGTTCGATCACATGTGAAAGTTATTCTCACCGTTTTCTTCTATTATAATGGGATAGTGCATCATGAGTGCCTGCCTTATGGCCGTGCGGTCAGTAAGGAATACTACCAGCAAGTAATGCGCCGCTTGCGCGAAGCACTTCCAAGAAAACGACCAGAACTGTGACTAAACCACTTGTGAAAATTGCATCACGATAATGCTCCCGCTTAGACCTCCACGCTTGTTCCTGATTTTTTAGCAAAAAGCGAAACCGTTATGTTGCCTCAGCGATCGTATTCTCCGGACATGGCCCCCTGCAATTTCTTTCTACACTCAAGGCTGAAAAGAACCGTGAAAGAACGTCGTTTTCCCACCACTGATGAGATAAAAACAGAATCACTGTAATATTTGAACAGCATAACGAAAAGTGAGTTCCAGAAGTGCTTGCAAGATTGGAAAAAGCGACGACACAAGTGTGTAATATCTGAGAGGGATTACTTTGAAGGCGGATGAATAAGTAAAGATTCTTTAAGAAAAGGAAAAATTACAGTTACTTTTTGATCACGCTTCGTACATTCACTTCAATTTGCTGATGAACAGCTAACTTTAGCACCAGAAGAAGAAGACATTGAGAATATCACCATGAAATTAAAAGCGGAATGTAAAAGTTGGAGCCTTCAGGTCAACGTGAATAAAACAAAATACATGGTAATAGGAGGAACAAATAAAGATTTGGCACAGGAAGAAGGGATGGGAACGAGTACACATACTGAAGAGTGCAAATGTGTAGGATTAAAAATCACGCAAGATGAAAAGAAGGAAATTAATTCAAGAATAAGTGCCGGGAAGTTCACTATTGCTACATCAAAAAGTATTTCGAGGGATTAACAGATTAGAAACGAAACAAAAGAAAAGTCTTCAAACCATTAGAGGTATGACAACATATGAAATAGAAGTTGTTGTTGTTGTGGTCTTCAGTCCTGAGACTGGTTTGATGCAGCTCTCCATGCTACTCTATCCTGTGCAAGCTTCTTCATCTCCCAGTACCTACTGCAACCTACATCCTTCTGAATCTGCTTAGTGTATTCATCTCTTGGTCTCCCCCTACGATTTTTACCCTCCACGCTGCCCTCCAATACTAAATTGGTGATCCCTTGATGCCTCAGAACATGTCCTACCAACCGATCCCTTCTTCTGGTCAAGTTGTGCCACAAACTTCTCTTCTCTCCAATTCTATTCAATAATTCCTCATCAGTTGTGTGATCCACCCATCTAATCTTCAGCATTCTTCTGTAGCACCACATTTCGAAAGCTTCTATTCTCTTCTTGTCCAAACTATTTACCGTCCATGTTTCACTTCCATACATGGCTACACTCCATACAAATTCTTTCAGAAATCACTTCCTGACACTTAAATCTATACTCGATGTTAACAAATTTATCTTCTTCAGAAACGCTTTCCTTGCCATTGCCAGTCTACATTTTATATCCTCTCTACTTCGACCATCATCAGTTATTTTGCTCCCCAAATAGCAAAACTCCTTTACTACTTTAAGTGTCTCATTTCCTAATCTAATACTCTCAACATCACCCGACTTAATTCGACTATGGAATAGAAGTATGGACAGTTAAATCCTAATTAATGAAAATATTGAGAGCAACTTAGATGGTTTTCTACAGACGGTCTTCAAGGTTATCCAGGCCGTTAAAGGATTATCAGGAAAAAAAGGATGTCACGAGTTCCATTATTGGAAGAAAAACAACTCATATAGTGTAGACGTACGAAGAAGATGTCGGAGGAGAGATCGTCATGACGGATCATGGGACGGGAACCACCAGGAAGCAAGAAACGAGGGAGACGACCGGCCACGTGGATACAACGAATTCACACGTTAACTAGAAGAAGAAATATTGAAGAACATTTATAGACAGACAGGCGCAAATGGAGAATGAAAATTAAATTCGATGTATAGTCTTGGGTTACCACAAAACGTAAACACAGAGTAAACCGTGCAATAATAAAAATTTCGGTAATCTTGTGTTGTCCAACCCTCGTACATTTTAGTGCTACTTGTAGCGGGGGGTGCGTACCTGGTTCGATTTTAGTCATTAAGACAATTTATTACTAGTTTGAATGTATTAAACCAACAAAATGTCACAACCATGGAAAAATAAGAATCCGCAAATATTAAAATCGCTCAAAACACTGATTCACGAGTAAATCCAATCAGAATTCGTTAAAAAAGTCACAACTAGCGGTGCTCTCGCTTGAACTACATGACTGAAGGTGAAAGCTACCCTGCAGAGCACAGTGATCCGTATCTCACTGAATCTTATAATGGGAGATCATACTCAATACCGCTACCGCCATCTTCCTTGAAAGTGCTGCAGTCTTTCAAGTATCTTTCACAGCGACGGTCATACATTAGATCGACTACAGCAAGTGTGGAAGCATGTAACCCACGTTTCTTTTTCAGCGTAAAGGAGGCTTCAGATTATTTTTAATTGCTGTTTAGATCCGGAGAGAGAAGCTTGCAGTAATCATTCGTGTCCAATAAAGCATCACAGGAGAGAAGGGAGCAGCAGAAACCATAGTGGTCAGATGAGCCTCACTGAAGTTGACGGCGGACATTCTCCACACATTTCTCGTGGAAAAAACGACGTTCAGTTTGTGAAGACGGTGACTGACGTATTGTAATATATTTTTGTCATTGATACAATCACAACCGGTTTTAGTTGAAAACGCATGAACACTTGTTCATCAAATGCCGCCCATAGCATCTGAAGATGGCTTTGAAGGCCAAATCCGGTATGATTGTAGCATAAAAAAGCAATTGTGTCAAAAATAAAAAAACAATTCTCCAGACAGTCGACATGTAAAGGAAATCACTCCTTTCATCTTGGTACAGATCCAATCTAACGCGTACAGCGTAGCTATTTTGACATTTTTGAAACTTCGACGTTAAAAATTAATACCTCGCCTCAAATGTTCTACAGACGATCAGACGATGTGTTTTGACAGTTGAAGAACTCAACCAACAAAATTTTCTTTTTTATGAGCTATTTAGAAGTTTCTTCAGAGGTGTTCATTTGCCGGGTGGCCATTTAGTTGGCTGCTTGTATTGAGCGCACTATTATCCCTGTTCAACACTTACTCACTGGCACAAGTTTTACACGTCTTCTCTTCCTCGATTAACGTTGTGAGATTAGCGTCAACTTCACTTATTCTCAAATCTCTATAAAAGTATGGTGGAGGGTAATTTTTGCTGTGCCGTATAATAAGTGTTGTTTCCTGCTCTGATATCGGATAGGCACATGAGAAGACTTATCACTTATATTCCTCCGCCTTACTACTTTTAATTGCAGCTTCACGGTCTCTGAAAGGGTTGCGAGTAGGGAAATGAGGAATAATCGTCGATTGCTCCCTAAAACTCTGCGCTGCGAAATTTAAGTCGCCTTTCTTCGGATATTAGCCGTCTTTATTCGTGGATCTGATTTGCCTTCGAACATCTTTGGTGTCTTCTGTTTACGTCGGTCAGATGCGAATCCCACTCCCTCGCGTAGTGTTCCAGGAAAAACACGTACAAGCGTTCCACAAAAAATCTCTTTCTTAGACAGACTCGAGGACTATGAATTGAGGACCTTCATTAGGTTCATTACTTCCACCGTAGGTCAAGTGAGCTAGCGCACCATTTGTGATCGATGACGACGGAATATTATACTTGAACCTTCACATCTATATGTTGAACTAATCTGCCGGTATGCGGCAACTGGGATGTAAATCTTGAGTCACAGTTTGGAGACCACACTAGACACAGATGTCCACGTGGTTCGAGTAACTCATCCACATCTTCCGTTATGCTGCACAGACTCCCAAAACTCACGATGAATCTTATTTAGATAGTGATCATCCCATGGTCTAAAGAACAGTATCTCTAAAGTCTTCGACGTTTTTCAGTAATTGAAACAAAATTTAACAGCACCGCATCGATCAGTTTTATATAGTGTTGGTCCCCATAGACAGTGACACAGGGAACGGGTTACTCTGGAAATGAAGAACAAATATTGATGCTACAGCTACCCAAATGTAGCATCGATGTTGGCAAAACAATAGCTCTGCCATGAAAATAAAATCCGAAAGAATCATCGATATTCCTGTACCTCATTGGTTGATAAAGATACGTTCTCAAACGAATAGGACTTGCGCATTACAGTGGAGTCGCGGTAAGCTGGCGAGTGTGAAGTCAGCGCGCGCTTGGACTACTGGAGCAACAGCGAGAGGCAGCGATTTCTCCGGCAGTCGCCCACGCAGGCCCCCGCAGCAAATGTCAGAGCTGCAGGCCACGCTCCGATCCGCTCTGACGGCACGCAGCTGATTTACTTGTCGTAAAAACCCTTGTTCGGTGGCGGTAGAGGTATCCTCGTAACGTCTCATGGCACGTCGACACGAAATTGTACTAGGCGTCATTTGTGCCTCTGTTAAAAAGTCATGTGTCTCCTGACAAAGTAGTAGCAATTTGGAATAAAAGATTAAAAGAAAGCCAAGTGTCAGAATAAACCTGGAACGAAGGAGGGAGTGTTTTGTAAGAAACTGCGTGGCATTTGCTAACGATTTTGCTGTACCACATAAAAATCTATTACCCAGCAGAAACAAAAGTCAGTCTCTTGGCCCAGTTACGCAGTAGAGCAGGTTTAAGAATTTGTCAATTCAGATCTAGTTTTTTTAACTTAAAAAATGTACAGAATTTTTGGCGAGGGGGACTGGTAAGATATAAAACTTAAAAATTTGATATATATAGGAAAGATAATTGAACATAACAGGTAGAAAAATCTGCCACAGATGAAATGGCACACAATATGGCAAGATCATGTAGAATAACTAAGAATATTTCAATAAAAATTGGATATCGAGTACTACCAAAATAATACCATACAACAAGCAGTAAAACCGGAATGCCTCTATGCAAGTGAAAGCCTACACTCAATAATGAATTAGAAATATTAGACAGAGGAATTATAGGGCATTTTTTCGTCGAATAGGAAGCACTGAAACGTGGACGAAATGCATCAAAACACAGAAATAATAACAAGTAATAAGGAAAATTAGATTGATATTTTTGGGCATTTACACAGAATGAAAGTCTTTGGTCTAACGTAACAGATCTTTACGTACATTTATAAAAGAAAGTTAATGTCGTATTAGATCCGCCAATTTATATCGATTTAGGGAAAGAAGAAAAAGCAGCGCAAAACAATGCTTTCAGAAGGAAAGTGTTAAGCTCAGGACAGCAATGTAGAAGCACTGAGAGAGCAAACATCAAGTGTTGTAAGGAAAGTAAAAAAGAGACATGGCCAACATATGAAAGAATAGAAACAATAACAAGTTTCTTTTGGTGGCCATTTTTCGCAGTTACTGTATATAAATTGCAAGAAAACGCCTTTTTGCAAGCTGCACATGAATTTTTATTTATACATTCAGACGAGTTTCGCCTTTTTAACAAGGCATCTTCTGCTGTTGTCCAACATAACAGGACAGAAAGATGGTAGAAAAAAAGTGATACATTAATATTCGTGAAAATTATACGACAAAAAAGGATACATGTGTGTGATTGAACATTGCGTCACTAATTAACTACATGATAGTACATAAATGTTAGGACTGCAGTTCTGTTCATAATATGTGACTTCGATAGTTGAGTATAATGTAAAGACCCATCGCGCTGCAATCAGAGCGACAGAACGACACGGCATGGTTTTTCAACAAGGTCTTCATATGTTTCCAGGGGCTCTTGCTGTGCACGATTTGTGTGGGAGTCCACGGAGCATCAACAGCGGTTGCGGTTTCCACGTGCAACTAAAGCGACGCCACTCTAGTGGGACCACGAAGTTGCAGGAGAATAAAATCCAAATTCCAGTGATATCGCTCCAATGACGTTACTTTTTGCCGTGCCACTAAAAGTTTGAGTTGTTTTAACTCTGTGACGCCAATGACCTTCTCCAACCGTCGATTAGTACCGTTCGATTGCCTTCCGCTTGTTGAATTTCGAAACACAGTCAATCTGTTTACATTTTCTCCCACTGACGCTAAAAATATCTGAAAAGAATACTTATTGAGAAAAGATCTGAGTGGTCTGTTTTGTACCGTTAGACGCAGTACAGACTAGACTTCTAGAAATGCTTGTGTCAATTTCTATTTTATTTTTGTTAGAAGATTATTACACTACAATTGAAATAATTTCTGAGAATGGGATAAACATTTCTCTTGCTGTCACTGTATCACACTCAGTACTTATAAATGTAAGCGTTTTATGCTGTATGGCCCGCAATGATGACCACAAGCTTCGCACTTTTTCCCTGGTAAATCACAGAGTAAAGCGTTGCAATAGGTAATACTAACATATTATCTTCTTTCTGAGCTCAAAGTCTCACTTAGTCAATATTTCAGACAAATAAATGGAAAGCTGCGGCACATAAAATGGAAACCAAACGTCTTCGTCGTGTTTTTTACGTCAGCTGATAGCGTATGTAGGTAGTTCAGTGATTGACGTTGAGAAATGAATGAACATTGTAGTACATTGGCTTTCTACACAATGAAATAACTTCTAGGAATAAACCGAATCAAGCTGAGCTGTTTTAAACAGACTGATGTCGTATTCGGGATTACAAACGCTCTAACCCCCATCCGGTCAGTCTGATTTAGGGTTTCCGTGATTTCCGTCAGTTACTTCAGGCACATGGCATGATAAATCCTACCATAAAGCCTCCTGTCCCATTCTTATCAGCCTAGACCTGTAAGAATGTTCTGATCAGTTAAACTTAATTATTTACAATACATTTAGATGCAGATTTATTTGCGACATAATTTACGTACAGGCAAGTGTTACTCATGAGTCAGACGGTGTGTACTTGCAACAGAGATGAGAATCTCGCACCAGTAACTGCCATAAAGTTCCTAAGTGAAACGTGGAAAGGAAATATCGTGCTTGGGTTAACATTCAGTTTTATTTTGTTGCAGTAGTAGACGAGTTTTACAAGGTTATTGGCCAGCTCGTAGCATTACAATTTAAGAAGCAAAACACATAACAGAAATATACATACATTCTAATTTTTCTGTAGTAACTGCAAAAATTAGGTGCTAATCCAGCTGTAGTGGCTCCTACATCCTGATGCCATTGAACGGTATGTGGCGCCGGACATACGATTTACCAGCGTCAATCCTCCCCACGCGTCACTCTTATTCCGCATATGTATAATGCGCGGATAGAACAATGCTCGGTACAGGCCCAGATTTATCGATTCTTGCTTTCATGTTTAACATGCGAAATGTATTTTATGGGAAGCAACATGTCCCTTATTCATGTTGGCATATCAGCCTCTGAATTTTCTCTTGATGCTAAATATCTTTTCCCCAATATTACTCAGTTCAGTCGATGGAGCGTTACTTGAATGCCGCCTCGCCGGCGACACAGAACTGCGTTGAATAGGGCTGCCTCCTTCTTATTTCCCCATCTCTTCCGTTCAGCTTGATAGTTCCAGTCTGACACACAATACTAAAGAATTTGTTGTACTCGAATGGTCGTATAAACGGCAGTAAAATGTTTCTCAGTTATGTTTCTCCTTTACGGACGGTACCGAGGGATTCTATTACTATTCTTTCTACAACGTACATTACCATGCCGGTGGCTGTGTGGGGTAATTGGAGAAAGCGGTGGTATTTTGATCTGTCTCCTAGGGTTCAGGAGGAGATTTTTTTCGTGCGTGTTAGTACCAATGTAATTCCTGGTATTTCAGAACACAGGGGGACGCTGTTTCATTTGATCATTTTTTGTTTTGTATGTTACTATACTGACAGCTACAATCGCTTAATGGTGAAAAAGCATCTGGGCCAGATGAGATACATATGAGGATCTACAGAGCTTGTGTGAAGTAATTTGATTCTAGCTGTATTTTATCGTAGGTCGCATGGAGCAACGAAGAGCACATAGAGACTAGGGAAAAGCGCAGATCATTCCAGTTTCCAAGTGCGGCTCTGGGACTGATGCACGTAATTATAGGCCTATATCGCTGACGTGAATCTGTGGTAGAATAATGATGGAAGGTGTTTTATGATCATGTGTTGTTTATTGCAAACAAAAATATCCTAAAAAAACTTGAATTCTGCAAACAGAAATGTTTTGAAACTCAGCTCGCTCTGTTCGTCCATGAGATCTGAAGGGCGTCATAGACACGGGCGCACCGACTGATGCCGTGTCCCGTAACTTCAGGAAGGCATTTGACTCAATTCCACTCTGTAGTTCAGTGAGCAAAATAGGAGCTTACCGAGTATCGAAACATATTTGTTGCTAGATTTATTACTTCCTTCATCAATACTTCGTTACCAAATCGACAGATGCGAAGCTAATTTTAGTAGTACCCCAAGAAGTGTGACAGGACCATTATTGTTTACAATACTATGTATATGAAAGATGTATTGCATAACGTCGGAAGCTGTATGACGATTTTTCGCAAATGGTGCTATTGTCTGTAGAAAGGTAGCAACGCCAGAAGACTGTAGCGAACTGCAGGAACACGAGCAGAGGATTGATGACTGCTGCAGGGGCTGCTAGTTAACCCTGAACGTAAATAAATGTGACGTATTGTGTATAAATAGGAGAAGCAATGCGCTACTGTGCGAATACACTATTGGCAACAAGTTACTGGAAACAATAACACTGCAAAATACCTAGGAGTAAACATCTGGAGCGACTTGAAGCGGAATGACCACATAAAAAAAAGAATAAGAAAAACACATGCCAAGTTCAGATCTACAGGAAAGATCTTAAGTAAAAATGTAATTCGTGCATGAAATGAGTGGCTTACGAAACACTCGTCAGATCGATTCTCGAGTATCGCCCACCAGTTTGGGATCCTTACATCTACACCTACATCTACATTTATACTCCGCAGGCCACCCAACGGTGTGTGGCGGAGGGCACTTACGTGCCACAGTCATTACCTCCCTTTCCTGTTCCAGTCGCGTATGGTTCACAGGAAGAACGACTGCCGGAAAGCCTCCGTGCGCGCTCGAATCTCTGTAATTTTACATTCGTGATCTCCTCGGGAGGTATAAGTAGGGGGAAGCAATATATTCGATACCTCATCCAGAAACGCACCCTCTCGAAACCTGGACAGCAACCTACACCGCGATGCAGAGCGCCTCTCTTGCAGAGTCTGCCACTTGAGTTTGCTAAACATCTCCGTAACGCTGTCACGCCTATCAAATAACCCTGTGACGAAACGCGCCGCTCTTCTTTGGATCTTCTCTATCTCATCCGTCAACCCGACCTGGTACGGATCCCACACTGATGAGCAATACTCAAGTATAGGTCGAACGAGTGTTTCGTAAGCCACTTCCTTTGTTGAATGACTACATTTTCTAAGGACTCTCCCAATGAAACTAAACCTGGCACCCGCCTTACCAACAATTAATTTTATATGTTCATTCCACTTCAGATCGTTCCGTACGCATCCTCCCAGATATTTTACAGAAGTAACTGCTACCAGCGTTTGTTCCGCTATTATATAATCATACAATTAAGGACCCATCTTTCTATGTATTCGCAGTACATTACATTTGTCTATGTTAAGGATCAGTTGCCACTTCCTGCACCAAGTGCCTATCCGCTGCAGGTTTCCCGCATTTCGCTGCAATTTTGTAATGCTGCAACTTCTCTGTATACTACAGCATAATCCGCGAAAAGCCGCATGGAACTTCCGACACTATCTACTAAGTAATTTATATATATTGTGAAAAGCAATGGTCCCATAAACACTCCCCTGTGGCGCGCCAGAGGTTACTTTAACGTCTGTAGACGTCTCTCCATTGAGAACAACATGCTGTGTTCTGTTTGCTAAAAACTCTTCAATCCAGCCACACGGCTGGTCTGATATTCCGTAGACTCTTACTTTGTTTATCAGGCGACAGTGCGGAACTGTATCGAACGCCTTCCGGAAGTCAAGGAAAATGGCATCTACCTGGGAGCCTGTATCTAATATATTCTGGGTCTCATGAACAAATAAAGCGAGTTGGGTCTCACACGATCGCTGTTTCCGGAATCCATGTTGATTCCTACAGAGTAGATTCTGGGTTTCCAGAAACGACATGATACGCGAGCAAAAAACATGCTCTAAAATTCTACAACAGATCGACGTCAGAGATATACACTCCTGGAAATTGAAATAAGAACACCGTGAATTCATTGTCCCAGGAAGGGGAAACTTTATTGACACATTCCTGGGGTCAGATACATCACATGATCACACTGACAGGACCACAGGCACATAGACACAGGCAACAGAGCATGCACAATATCGGCACTAGTACAGTGTATATCCACCTTTCGCAGCAATGCAGGCTGCTATTCTCCCATGGAGACGATCGTAGAGATGCTGGATGTAGTCCTGTGGAACGGCTTGCCATGCCATTTCCACCTGGCGCCTCAGTTGGACCAGCGTTCGTGCTGGACGTGCAGACCGCGTGAGACGAAGCTTCATCCAGTCCCAAACATGCTCAATGGGGGACAGATCCGGAGATCTTGCTGGCCAGGGTAGTTGACTTACACCTTCTAGAGCACGTTGGGTGGCACGGGATACATGCGGACGTGCATTGTCCTGTTGGAACAGCAAGTTCCCTTGCCGGTCTAGGAATGGTAGAACGATGGGTTCGATGACGGTTTGGATGTACAGTGCACTATTCAGTGTCCCCTCGACGATCACCAGTGGTGTACGGCCAGTGTAGGAGATCGCTCCCCACACCATGATGCCGGGTGTTGGCCCTGTGTGCCTCGGTCGTATGCAGTCCTGATTGTGGCGCTCACCTGCCGGCGCCAAACACGCATACGACCATCATTGGCACCAAGGCAGAAGCGACTCTCATCGCTGAAGACGACACGTCTCCATTCGTCCCTCCATTCACGCCTGTCGCGACACCACTGGAGGCGGGCTGCACGATGTTGGGGCGTGAGCGGAAGACAGCCTAACGGTGTGCGGGACCGTAGCCCAGCTTCATGGAGACGGTTGCGAATGGTCCTCGCCGATACCCCAGGAGCAACAGTGTCCCTAATTTGCTGGGAAGTGGCGGTGCGGTCCCCTACGGCACTGCGTAGGATCCTACGGTCTTGGCGTGCATCCGTGCGTCGCTGCGGTCCGGTCCCAGGTCGACGGGCACGTGCACCTTCCGCCGACCACTGGCGACAACATCGATGTACTGTGGAGACCTCACGCCCCACGTGTTGAGCAATTCGGCAGTACGTCCACCCGGCCTCCCGCATGCCCACTATACGCCCTCGCTCAAAGTCCGTCAACTGCACATACGGTTCACGTCCACGCTGTCGCGGCATGCTACCAGTGTTAAAGACTGCGATGGAGCTCCGTATGCCACGGCAAACTGGCTGACACTGACGGCGGCGGTGCACAAATGCTGCGCAGCTAGCGCCATTCGACGGCCAACACCGCGGTTCCTGGTGTGTCCGCTGTGCCGTGCGTGTGATCATTGCTTGTACAGCCCTCTCGCAGTGTCCGGAGCAAGTATGGTGGGTCTGACACACCGGTGTCAATGTGTTCTTTTTTCCATTTCCAGGAGTGTAGGTCTATAGTTTTGCGCATTGCTCGACGACCCTTCTTGAAGACTGGGACTACCTGTGCTCTTTTCCAATCATTTGAAACCTTCTGTACCTCTAGAGACTTGCGGTACACGGCTGTCAGAAGTGGGGCAAGTTCTTTCGCGTACTCTGTGTAGAATCGAATTGGTATCCCGTCAGGTCCAGTGGACTTTATTCTGTTGAGTGATTTCAGTTGCTTTTCTATTCCTTGGACACTTATTTCGATGTCAGCCATTTTTTCGTTTGTGCGAGTATTTAGAGAAGGAACTGCAGTGCGGCCTTCCTCTGTGAACAGCTTTGGAAAAAGGTGATTAGTATTTCAGCTTTACGCGTGTCATCCTCTGTTTCAATGCCATCATCATCCTGGAGGGGTATCGATTCATAGAAGAGGTAGAAAACCTCCAAAGAAGAGAGTCACGGGGTCGTTAGTCGGCGCGAGAGCGTTATGGAGACGATCAAGAAACTCCAATGGCTAATGCTTCAAGAGAGGCGCTGTGCAACACGGAGAGTATTGAAATTCGGAGAGAGAACCTTCCGAGAGGCAGCATATTACTAGCTCCAACATACGGCTCGCGAAGAGAGAAGATCGGAAAGATGAGCTAATAGGGTTACCGACAGAAATCCTTCCCTCGCGTCATTCACGGTTGGAAGAGGGTGGGCGTTGGGAGAGTGGGGATGGAGTAGAAGACCTTATCAGGAATACAGTCGGCGGATTGCGGGGTTAGAAGTAGACGCAGACAGCGAGTAGCAGACGCTCCCAGGACAGAGCTGATTGCTCGCCCCGGACGCGCAGCTTCACCTGAGCGGATCTGCGTGACTCACTGCCCCCGCCACCGCCGGAGTCCTGTCGGGGTTGCCACTCTGCGGTTCTCGGTCTGCGCCGATCACCAGCAGAAACAGCCAAGGCCGCCGAACGGCCTTCTCTGCAGCTGCGTGCTGTTAACAAGTCACCAGTCCAAGACGCTCTTTGGAAACCCCTGGGACACAAAGAGCGTTCCCTTGCAGCTACCTTAAAGACTGTGCTTTTCGACCGCGACTTTCCTGCCACACCGAGATTATTTATTTCTCCCTGTATTGCTTACGAAAAACTGAGTGTCCATGTGTGACTCCTGCACTCAAACAGGAAATTTCCAGAACAGTCTGACGCCAGCAGAATCACTTATAGGTTACAGTTTTCAGGAAGAGTAGTCCCCCATACACATCCAAAAGAAATGGCTACAGTTCTTCTATAGGAGATTTCTGTCTCTGCATTTCAGAGGTAGCGTTACCAGATTACACTGTCTTATCAGGAATATATATTATTAGGAATACAGATGTCTTCCTCTATTCCTGCCCTTGTGGTTAGGGCTTTGGGACTGCTCTGGCTTCACAAATCGTTTCCACATCTTCTACTTAATTTTCCGGTTTATTTTCTACCGGCTAATGCTGATTTTGGGATTCGTATATTATCCATCCTCTGTCGTTGTTCACATCTGGTTTTAGAATACATCATCACTAACAGAATTCTGTTCTGTGAACATTCCCTGTTCTCTCCATCGTCGCTTTTTTCCAGATTCTTGTACTTACATTCATCTAGCAGATCGTCTGTAAGCTGAGTCTTCTCCCGTCATTACCCATTCCTCTCATCTACACATCCTTTTAAAACGGATATGAATATTCCGTAATAGTTTCTTAGTACATACCCAGTCCAGTTTCTTTTCCTGCTCTCAGTTACAACCATTAACCGCCTTCCTTCGACCACTCTCCTCAGAACCTGTTCTTTTGTCATTTTGTATAGAATATCTTTTTTTTCCATTCGTTACTATGTCCACATTTCGAAACATCGAACGGTTTTTGTTCCAAGCTGCGGCACCACCAATAGGACGCTCCAGACAAAATTCGTCATCAACCTTCTCGGTCAACATCTCGTGCAAAATGACTGCTTCACGAGGCCTTGAAAAGATCCAAAGTATGGACTGTGAGGCTGGTCCCGGCGGAGGTTCGAGTCCTCCCTCAGGCATGGATGTGTGTGTTTGTCCTTAGGATAATTTAGGTTACGTAGTGTGTACGCTTAGGGACTGATGACCTTAGCAGTTAAGTTCCATAAGATTTCACACACATTTTTAAGATCCAAAGTGCTTCTTGAGTAACAAAATCAGTATTTCGTGCTGGTGCAGTTAATGTGTGTACCTTATCCAGCAGGGATAGGTCTAAAACTTTGAGGATCGAAGGACAGTGATTCAAAATCGAGTGCACACCTTGTAGTCTTTAAACCCAACGAGTTTCAGGAAGGATTTGGACAAACAAAGGGAAACGCTGTTTCAGCAGTTCCCAGTGACCAAGTGTGCTCGACAAAAAATAAAATAAAACCTTTCAACGCTTCCAAAGAATGTCGCATCATAATTCAGTTTAGCAGCATTCACACCAACTCTGTTCAGAGAGTGTGCTCCGCAAGGAGAAAAAATGGTATGCTTCTTTCTTTCAAATATTATTGACTGAACCCACATGTTGGAGCTATTATCATAGCTCCGAGCACAACAATCCGCAAGTGGCACTCCAAGAGTTTCTAATGTTGACAGTATTTCATTAGTTATGGTCTCGCCTGTTATCTTGCTATTATTCATAAATTTAATGCATCTCTCACAAACTTGGAAATACGTTTTTTCTATATTTTGAAATACGTAACACAGAATGAGCGTATTTCTGTTCCTGCTGAGAACTGTCAGGAGTTGCTTCCACAATAATTCTGTGGAAGACAGGCTCTTTCTTCTGCTTGATGTGAAATGGTTTTAAATAGTTTGGCGCCACATAGAGAAATAAATTCATTCTGCGAGGGCCATGACAGATATGGGAGTTGGCCTATCATATTTTTGTTGATTAGTTGGTTTGGCTAGATGTTCACGAATTACTTCGTCATATTCCCATTGTAAGCCTCACCGATCTGAGTTTTTCCCCTTGTAAATCTAAACATCTATTACTTAGGAATAAAGTTGTGTCCAGGATTCATTGCAGTATAGCTTTACATCTTGGTGCTTCACAATTAATCATCTGTTGAAGGTTACTGTCGACATCATGCCTTTTTAATGATGTTTGAAGAGTTTTTCATTCTAAGTTGTGTTTTCGAACCTCAGAGCTTTTTTCATACATCGGTAACGACCTATAAAGTAGGGCGCCTCTTGTCAAGAAACTCCTTCTTTTGCATGATATTATTTAAAAATGCTGAAAGTTAAACAATAAATACTATTTTTTACTCGCTCCACATTAACTGTTCACGTGGAAACTGGTTACTTGTTATGTTGTTAGCTGTTTTCATGTACAGCAATGTCTCATGGAAACGTTTCCCTGAGTGGTCGGTTGGGAAAGACTTTGCTCTGTTCTGAAACGCTAACAAACCAGCATAGGCCGATACTATGTCATATCGCAGTTTTACCATCATCCAAAATACAACTGCTGCTGTCATCAGTATTCATACTAAGATCTAGATTAGCACATTTTTTAAAAAATTTGTCGTAAGGTCTTATGGGACCAAACTACTTAGGTCATCGGTCCCTGAGCCTATACACTACTTAATCTAGCTTAAATTACCTTATGGACAACACACACACCGATGCCCGAGGGAGGCTTCGAACCTCCGACGAGCATTTTTTTCATTACTTTCTTATAGTAAGAGAATCGCTGCCGGCTGCTGTGGCCGAGCGGTTCTAGGCGCTTCAGTCCGGAACGGCGCTGCTGCTACGGTCGCAGGTTCGAATCATGCCTCGGGCATGGATGTGTGTGATGTCCTTAGGTTAGTTACGTTTAAGTAGTTCTGAGTCTAGGGGACTGACGACCTCAGAAGTTAAGTCCCATAGTGCTCAGAGCGATTTGAACCAACCAAGAGAATCACTGTCGTTTTTTTGTTTCCTCTGCTTCAATTATCTGTTCAGAAGTCAGAGTATCTTGTTCTTGTGTGATTTATGTTACATCTTTTTGGTCTAAAACCGACTGCACCACAGAGAACGTAGGTTGGCTATCTGGGTATTGTCGGTTCTGACATATATTGAGGCTGTTCTCATAACTGTTCTTTTTCATGACACTTCAAAAATTTTGTAACAGTCTGACGATCTTTAGCTACTTTTTCTAGTTTTGTCTTTTTACAGCTCCAGATTTGTGTTTGTAGCTCGACATTTCAATTTGTTGTTGTTTCATGTAATCTTAAATGAAACAATATATTTCCTCTAAACTAATTTGTTTACAATATAAATCTTCATTTCTCAAAGTGGATTATTAGTAATGGTTTTTCTTACCCCATGTTGTTCAACAATATATTAACATAAACAAAATCGTTATAAAACAAAGTATTTTATTCAAAGTAACTTAATGTGAAACTCAACCAAGTAAATGTTTTCACTTTCAGTAACAGGAGACAAAAATGACAGAATTCAATCCACGACGCACGGAGCTGACAGGTGGACTGCGACTGATCAGCGATGCAATACGTCTGTTGTTAGAGCAAAGAGGAGGAGGGAAACGGGTAGGCAATAAACAGCCTAGGCAGGATGGGATGTTGGGGTTGGGGGGGTGTGGCGACTGGCAGCGGCGAGCCTTACTGCGCTATAAACACATATATGTTCACTCAACACACGCAACGACAATAACGACTAGCTCCAATTTTATGAACTTTATGACAAACGGTTTATCATAAATATCTAGTTTGAATTTAGGTCAGTAATAGCTGTCAAAAGTTCCAAAAATTTCATTGGATAAAAAATATTCAAAATAGTTTCCAAAGTTCGAATTTACTTACCTCCGACATAACGCACTCACAAATACTCAGGACACCGTTCTCACCACAACAAACACTTAACAACGAACTGAGGACACAGAACAGCTGCCGTTCATGGTCAAATACAGCAGTGCCATCTGCAGGCTTGGCTGCTTTTGCATTTATGTTCAAACATGCATACCCCGCAACGTTTCCATATTTTTGTTGACCTCCTGTGTATCAGATCCGACATGTAGTGTATCTTTGCTGTATAGCTCCGTCAGTTCTTCATCATTAACAACATCTGAAATGATTTTAAACCTTCTATCAAATATTTAAGTTTAATAATCGGCTGCCAAAATATTCCTCAGCAGTTCTTACGACTCTCAGGTAACCTTTCTTAAACAAATGTAATGACTGCCATTTTTTTCATGCTTTAGTTTTTACATGACTTCCAGACAAACTTTCAAGCTCAGTCGTTGCTGAAAAATCCGGAAAGTGCTAAGGAGCCACACTGGTGGAAAAAATACTTTTTTTTGTGGAGTAGAGCTCTGTTTATATTTCGTGTGCTGCAAGCTGGCAGTATTAATGTTCAGCATCTACAGACCAGAGCAATCCAATCTGATAAGGCTGGTTGATTGATTTTGTTGTCTAGTGCAGTTTTCTTTTTAACTTTTTTTGTGTACGTGCAAAGCAGCCATTGATTTATTACATAGGCCTTCATCTAACGATTCAATAAGCAAAATGTGTGAGGACATACAGAGCAATCACAAGCTGATATGAAGTCATAATAACATATGATCGTAACTGGAGACACGTACGAATGTTTTGGATTATTGATAGCTCTCATTTGAACATTTCTGCGAGCTTAACTGAACTGCCCTTGCGAATCACTTTCTGCTGTGTTCTTTCCTATTAAAGAGGCGTTTTAGAGACACTCTGCCTACAACAAGTCAGCAACGACAGCAGCAGGAAGCTGAGAGATATAAGTGGGCGTTGCACTGTCTGCACATCCCACAGAGACCCTCCCCAGGCTGGACAGAGACGCAGCTTAAAGTCTGTCTCGACACGGCACGAAGTAATGCAGGACGTGACCGGAGAATTACCAGCAGCTGTTTTGAGACGTCCAGACGTGACCGAGCAAAGGAGTAAAAACACCGTCTGGACAAGGTGCCGACTCTTCGTATTTTATGG
The DNA here is from genome assembly GCF_023864275.1 of Schistocerca cancellata. Taxonomy (NCBI): domain Eukaryota; kingdom Metazoa; phylum Arthropoda; class Insecta; order Orthoptera; family Acrididae; genus Schistocerca; species Schistocerca cancellata. Next base: position 595,812,090 of record NC_064631.1, on the reverse strand, counting down.
CGTCCGCTCTCACACCCCAATCCCATCTAGCTTTATATTAAATTACATGTTTTTAATAATGGTTTGGCCTACTAAGGACCACATGAAATAACTTATGTATTCTTTCTTTTCTCCTTTCTTTCTTTCCAGTAATTTTTCATTCTTTTCCTATGTTTTTCTCTTCTGTCTTCTGTCCATATTGCACCTGTCTTTTTCTTTGTTTTCCCCTGGTAGCCCTTAAAATCTTTTGCTTTTGCTGCGAACTTTCTCTTTCTCCTATTTCTTCCTCCATTAATTTCACTTCCCTCAGATCTGCTTTAACTTGTTTCATCAACGTCGTTGATGTTTTGCGGTTCCTGTCAAAGGAGTTAAAAATTCTTTTTGTTATCCTGTTTTCATCCAGTCTTTTTAGGTGTCCATAGAATTCAACTCCTCTCTTCCTCAACGTGTCTGATATTCGCTCTATTTTTTATAAGCTTCTTTATTACTTTTTAATTTCCGCATCCCATTCTTATATTTTGGTGCCAAGATTTTCCTGTTTATTTTTCTATCCTTTTTTCTATTTCACCTGTTTGCTTGGTTGTATTTCACGAAAGGCATTCTGGTTTAATGATAATATTGTAGTGCCGAAGTCTTGCTTTTATGGAAACAGATTTCTTTTTATACAGATTTTTGTTAATTGAAAAGCCACCTCCATTTTCGTTGCCCCTGCTAGGTTAGTTCTCACCTAGATATTTAAATTTTGTACCCTTTTTTACTCTGCCGTAATCAGTTTCTATATATTTCCGTGCCTCCTTCACATCTGTCATGCACTCTGCTTTTTCTACCGATACATGTAGGCCTGGTTTTGAAGCTATCTCTTGTAAGACATTTATCTGCATTGTTGCATCTACTATAGATTCAGCAAAGATGGCAAGATCATCTGCAAAGCAAGATAATCAAAACTCGGATTATCCCCTGTCCTCTCAATTATGATTCTTCTAATTCCTTCTTCTTCTGTTCTTTTTCTCCATTCCCTGATTATCTTTTCTAGCACACAATTGAACAGCAGTGGGGACAGTCCATCTCCCTGCCTTACGCGAGTTTTGATCTCAAAAGCTTTGGAGGTTTCACCTAAAAATTTAAATTTGCATTTTGTATTGTTTATGTGTCTTTTATGATTGCCAGTGATTTGTTGTCAGCTCCAAACTCTTTTAAGGTGTTGAGTAATGTTTTCGGGTCAATTGAATGGTATGCTTTTTTGAAGTCTACAAATGTTATATAAATGCTTTTAGATCTCATTCTTACTTGATTATGAATTTCAAATTCAAAATTTTTTCCACACAGGATCGTCCTTTTCTAAACCCTCCTTAGTACTCTCCTAACTGCTGATCCAGTTGGTTTTCCAGCCTGTTTTGTAATAGCTTTGAAAGAATTTTGTAAGTCACTGAAGGACGGGTATTCCTCTATAATTGTTGACGTCAGTTTTATCTCCTTTTTGTGGACTGGGTGAATTAATGCTGTTTTGCAATCTTCTGGTACAGCTTCTGTTCCCCAGATGTTTTTCAAAGACACTTTTTTTCAAAGACACTTGACTGTTCGGGCACCTGAAATTTTCCACATATCAGCAGTTACTGAATCTCCCTCGGGGGCCTTGTCATTCTTCAGATCTTTAGTGATATTTTGGATATCATCCATGCTGGATAGTTCTGAGTTTTTGTGAGTATATCCGGGATTTTGTTCTGGAAAATTTGATCTTGGTTCGTCACAAATTAAATTATATTACCATAAGCATTATTATTAACGTTGTTTACATGGACAAAGGATAATTACAATGCATCAGAAGTTGGTTTAGTAATTGATAATTTTCAAGATTTAATAGTTAAAAAGAGAAACTGCAGAGGAGTAGTAGATCAGTGAAGGATTGCAAGTATGGAAAGTCAGGAACCAATAAGAACAGAGGTCTTTTGCAAGCTTGTCAGAGATTTCTGTTTTCCTCATAAAGTCGAAAGTAGTTATGTGAATGATCTTGATCTTGTTTACAATTTCATGACTTGAAATACTGAACTTATTACATAAGATGTGTTCTAGCCGCAACACGATATTTATTATTTTCTATCTCGAAAGCAATGTTTAAGCGCTTTCGAAGTGCGATCTGGCTCCTCCTTAAACCCAAAATTGTTCCCACTCTAACCACAAATAACTAGAAACTCGTTGCTAATACTCAAGACAGTGTCTCAGTCCTGCAAGAAATTGTCGCAGAGCAGTGCGAAAATTTACACTGTTGCACGTTGATAAACTACTAAAAATGCGAAGATTGAGTTACGAGATTTACTATAAAATAAATAAGATAAAATAATTACGTATATTTCACCGTAAAAATTCATCCACATCAGTTCCAGACTGTAAAAATGTAGTTTCGGTTGCGGCTATCTGCATATCGTGAGATGAGAATTATAACCGGTTATAGTGAGTCAGTTCAGTTTCCAACATTCCCGAAACTGGACGTACAAGGATCCTAAAATCCTATCCAGGTGGAAGCGCCAGCCGAAGGGGCCTAAAACAAATCCCCTAACAATGCGCAATAATTAATAGTTATTATAGGCCTGACAGAAATGTTCTCATCCAAATGCGTGGCATCCCAATTTAAAAATCGTGACTGTCCACAACTGGTAAAACTTTCAAGACTGACAGAAATTCTAATGTTTTCATGGAATAACTATTGCCACTTTCCGTAAGCCTTTACCAACAGATTTAAATAAAACTGTTCAATGCTAAACTTCATTAAATAACCACTGCAAAAGGCAATCACTTCGTTAAGCATCAGACTATAAGACAGAAGAAAACGAATACAGTCACATAATCTTCATTTATTGTGAGAATGTTGTTTACTGATAAAGCGCCGTAATACTCCCTAATTAATTTTACCAAGCTTAATTACAAGTCAATTAATCGCCAGGATAGTCTAGACCTGGCGCATAAGTCGTTCACGAATACAATGGTTCAAATGGCTCTGAGCACTATGGGACTTAACTGCTAAGGTCATCAGTCCCCTATAACTTAGAACTACTTAAACCTAACTAACCTAAGGACGTCACACACGTCCATGCCCGAGGCAGGATTCGAACCTGCGACCGTAGCGGTCTCGCGGTTCCAGACTGTAGCGCCTAGAACAGCTCGGCCACTCCGGCCGCTCCGAATACAATGGTCAGCTCACCTAGTAACATTAGTTTTATCATTTTTTTCATTGTCCAGCAATGTCACTATGAGACTCTTTGACGGTCGGGATTGTGCCCTGCAGTCGCTGCTCGCTCTTGCTACCATGTATCGTAGTTCCCTTGGTGCATTGGAATGTGGCGCGGCTCGTGCCATTTCGTAACTTCTGCAGCACCATCATCCAAATATTTGAATGAAGTTCCCTTGCATGTAGCCCAATTGCCCTCCCAGCAGCAATGGTTATTAAAATTCTGATAACCTGACGATATACTTGAGGATTACAATAGGTATTGACGGTCGCACTAGGAAATCCGCCATGCGCTATGTTCTTATAAAAAAGAAACTTTAAAAATCTGTCATAGGACTATACAAGTTTCAAGTTTGTCGACAGAGTTCAGCGGTGGGCATTTATTTTTCTTCATGAAACTTCGAGCCAGATTAAAACTGTGTCCCGGACCGAGACTCGAACTCGGGACCTTTGCCTTTCGCGGGCAAGTGCTCTACCGTCTGAGCTACCCAAGCACGACTCACGTCCCGTCCTCACAGCTTTACTTCTGCCAGTATCTCGTCTCCTACCTTCCAAACTTCACAGAAGCTCTTTTGCGAACCTTGTAGAACTAGCACTCTTGGCTTAGCCACAGCCTGTGGGATGTTTTCAGAATGAGATTTACACTCTGCAGCGGAGTGTGCGCTGATATGAAACTTCCTAGCAGATTAAAATTGTATGCAGAACCAAGACTCGAACTCGGGACCTTTGTCTTTCGCGGGCAAGTGCTGTACCGTCTTATTATTTTTCTTCTTGTTTGAGTGCTGTAAATGAAGTCTACTCACCACTGTGCAGCTAGTTGGTACAGAGTACAGACTGACTGGATGCACTAATGCATTGTTGACTCTCGTGCGTCATTCTCGAGAGCCTAGGTAGTTGGGCACTCTAGTGGCAGGAAGATGGAAGTTTTATGGAGGGTCGTTCAATAAGTAATGTAACACATTTTTTTCTGAAAGCAGGTTGGTTTTGTTCAGGATTTCAATACACCGTATTATTCCCCACCATTTTGGCTGCAAACCCCTATTTTTCAATATAAATCCCGTTCAATGCGACAAACTTACCACATCTTGCTAGAAGGACCTCTACGCCCGCATGGTGCCAGTCTATACTGGTCGACGTCGGAGCCAACGTCTTTCTGCATCAGTAATCTCCCCACCATCCACGTACTGCTCCTTCATTGGGCCAAGAGGTGGACCTCGGAAGGAGCGTGTTCCGGGCTGTAGGGTGGATGAGGAAAAACAGCCCAATGAAGTTTTGTGAGCTCGTTTCAGGTGAGCAGACTGCATGAAGCCTTGCGTTCTCATGGAGAAGAAGGTAATTTGCACTTTTGTGGCGACGAACACGTGGAAGCCGTTTCTTCAGTTTCCTGAGGAAAGCACACTACACCTTCGAGTTGAACGCTGCACTGCGAGGGAGGACGTCAGACGGAATATGCCCTTCAGACTTCCATAAGATCGTCTCAATGTCTTTACGGGCTGAGTGTGCGCCTTTGAACTTCTCCTTCGGAGGAGAGGGGGTGTGGCACCGCTCCATGGATTGCCGTTTTCTTTCTGGTTCGAAGTGATGAACCTATGTTTCATCCCCTGTGACGATATTCGGGAAATATTGTGACGATCAGCCTCATAACGCGCAAGAAATTCCGCACAGATGGTCCTTCATTGCTTTCTATGGTATTCTGTTAGCGGGCACACACCTTTGAGTGTCCCAACTGGTCTACGAGAAGAGTCAACACTACCTACAGAGACGTCCAGTTGTGCAGCGAGGTTCGGGGAGCTCTGATGGTACTGATTTCATTGCGGGCAAACGCTATTTCTGTAGTAAGCAGAATCCTTGTAATGAGTTGGACACCAGAAATTATCCTCCACCTCTAGTGAGAGTGTCCGTACGTTGCGACGTTGCAGGAGTCACAGCAGTATGCGGCCGGCTGGCACGCTGCAGATAGCACATGTTTCCGGGACCTTGTTGCGATGATGACAGACGCCTGTCCCAACGACTCGCCGTGCTTTTGTTCACTGCCAGGTCTGTATAGACATTCTGCAAGTGCCTATGAATATCTACGCTGATCTGATTTTCCGCCGAAAAATATTCAGCGACAGCTCTCTGCTTAGAACGTACTTCCGTTGTTGTTGTTGTGGTCTTCAGTCCTGAGACTGGTTTGATGCAGCTCTCCATGCTACTCTATCCTGTGCAAGCTTCTTCATCTCCCAGTACCTACTGCAACCTACATCCTTCTGAATCTGTTTGGTGTATTCATCTCTTGGTCTCCCTCTACGATTTTTACCCTCCGTGCTCCCCTCCAATACTAAATTGGTGATCCCTTAATGCCTCAGAATATGACCTACCGACCGATCCCTTCTTCTAGTCAAGTTGTGCCACATACTCCTCTTCTCCCCAAATCTATTCAATACTTCCTCATTAGTTATGTGATCTACCCATCTAATCTTCAGCATTCTTCTGTAGCACCACATTTCGAAACTTCTATTCTCTTCTTGTCCAAACTATTTATCCTCCATGTTTCACTTCCATACATGACTACACTCCATACAAATACTCTCAGAAACGACTTCCTGACACTTAAATCTATACTCGATGTTAATAAATTTCTCTTCTTCGGAAACGCTTTCCTTGCCATTGCCAATCTACATTTTATATCTTCTCTACTTCGACCATCATCAGTTATTTTGCTCCCCAAATAACAAAACTCCTTTACTATTTTAAGTGTCTCATTTCCTAATCTAATTCCCTCAGCATCACCCGACTTAATTCGACTACATTCCATTATCCTCGTTTTGCTTTTGTTGTTTACAAGGTCCCGGCAAAGCCGTCACGAGTAGTATTGTTGTTGTTGTTGTTGTGGTCTTCATTCCTGAGACTGGTTTGATGCAGCTCTCCATGCTACTCTATCCTGTGCAAGCTGCTTCATCTCCCAGTACTTACTGCAGCCTACTTCCTTCTGAATCTGCTTAGTGTATTCATCTCTTGGTCTCCCTCTACGATTTTTACCCTCCACGCTGCCTTCCGATACTAAATTGGTGATCCCTTGATGCCTCAGAATATGCCCTACCAACTGATCTCTTCTTCTAGTCAAATTGTGCCACAAATTTCTCTTCTCTCCAATTCTATTCAATACCTCCTCATTAGTTGTGTGATCTACCCGTCTAATCTTCAGCATTCTTCTGTAGCACCACATTTCGAAACTTCTATTCTCTTCTTGTCCAAACTATTTATCGTCCACGTTTCACTTCCATACATGGCTACACTCCATGCAAATACTTTCAGAAACGACTTTCTGACATTTAAATCTATACTCGATGTTAACAAATTTTTCTTCTTCAGAAACACTTTCCTTGCCATTGCCCTTCAGAAACACTTTCTTTGCCATTGCCAGTCTACATTTTATATCCTCTCTGCTTCGAACATCAGTTATTTTGCTCCCCAAATGGCAAAACTCCTTTACTACTTTAAGTATCTCATTTCCTAATCTAATTCCCTCAGCATCACCCGACTTAATTCGACTACATTCCATTATCCTCGTTTTGCTTTTGTTGACGTTCATCTTATACCCTCCTTTCAAGACACTGTCCATTCCGTTCATCTGCTCTTCCAAGTCCTTTGCTGTGTCTGACGGAATTACAGTGTCATCGGCGAACCTCAAAGTTTTTATTTCTTCTCCACGGATTTTAATACCTACTCCGAATTTTTCTTTTGTTTCCTTTCTTGCTTGCTCAATATACAGATTGAATAACATCGGGGAGAGGCTACAACCCTCCGTTATAGACGCCATTTTGATGGCTACTTATAGCGCTGCCTCTATAGAAACACCAAAAAACTATAGGGGCTGAACCAGGAATATTCTACGATGTCCCACAACAAATCCTGCATTTTTTCAACCGAAATTGGCCGAGAAAAACACATTGCATTACTTACTGAACGCCCCTCGTACATTATGCTGGTCAGGAGGCAAAACCTCTAAGAACGTAAACGGAAAAAAAACAGTGTCTGATGAAAGATTCTGAATTTCCGTCGCAAATATGGTGATCCAAAAATTTCGTTTACTACGTGGTTGCCTATTTCGGATGCGTGGCAGAGCCGGATCCGTTTCGAGGTAAGAGTGAGAGTGCGGATGGAGACTGGGGACGCAGTGTTGCAGTTTTACTGTGGAACAAAGTCGCCGGGACTGGGCGTGTGGCTGGAAGCAGTGGTCAGGGCGTGTCCACGGGCTGCCCAAGGCTGGGCAGCGGCCGCTCCGGTCGCTGCTGGCCTTCCACATCTCACCCGTACCGTTAGCCGCCCACCACGGCAAGGGCAGGCGGCCAACCAGAGGTAGAGCAGCAACCCAGGGGCGGCGCCAATCTGGGGAACGTTGTCTGCCGTCTATAATGTAAAGCTGCCTTCTGCGCGGAATGTTCCGCTGGAATGATTATTAATGGAGCCAAGAGCTTACCTGTGAGGGACAGGGGCAGGGAAGGTAACCCTCCCACCTCCATGCCTAGCAAAAAACATTATTTTCGCAAACCGAACTCCGATCCTGTTGCGGCACACACACTGGAACGTTCCTTTCGTCCGTTCTTTGGAGCTTCCGTGGCGTCGTGCGAAGTCAGACTCACGTTGGCAGCCTGATTCCGCGTGCTCTTGGCGCTGTGGGGCGCCCGAATCAAATTACGCGACGTGTTGCCCCACCTATTTAATTGAAAACATGTGTTGGCGTACACGGATTACCTTTGTTCACTGCTATAAACGTAAAAGTAGTCTAAATAAGAATTGCTAGGCCACTTTGACAGGGTTAAACTTCCCCCAACTCCAAAGTGATTAATTAGAAGTCCTGTAGCTACCTAACTGCATGTAGGTAAGATTCCGAGATCTGATCACTGGACTGGAATGTGTTCACCGTTAACACTTCAATGCACTGCCACCAACTGGACACTGGCAACAAAAAGGAATAATGTTCAAAGTCAATAGGGAAATAAACACACAAATCACTCTCAAATTTGCGCAGAAACCTAAGGAATTAATTGAAACGAATTAACACTATCAATTCGTCACCTTTATTCAAAACCACCGCCAGCTAGCCACTGGCCCCAAGCTCTGTTACCTAACCAGATTTCGACACCCGCACACGGGAACGAATTTTCGAATGCTTTGTAACGTTTCGATATCGGAAAAATAATCTCGTTCTCACGAAGTATCACTAAATCCAGAACTCCGAAATCGCAACCACAACACTCCCCCACCTCAGCTCCAAGAGGGCTATAGGCTGACTTCTCCTTTTCGCGCTCTCCGGACCGCTCTACGAAATTATTTAACATACAGGGCTATCGTCCAATCAGAATGAGTAGCAGAATGCAAGTTTTCTGACTGTCCATTTCATGCTCTTGCTTACAGAGCTCCTGTAAGGCGCTGCCTCCTGGCAGTACATTAAGAAACTTTTATGCAACGGATGTTGGAAACACCACACGTCGCGGTGAAATTACTCTCCCTTCAATTCCGCCATGTAGGTTCCGGTATCAACCGACTTAGGAGGATTTGAGGAAGACCAGTCCATCAGCTCCAGGCCGAAGAAAAATCCTTCTTACTGCAGTCGGATATTGGCCCAGGCAACTGGAATACCGAACAGGACTGTCACACAGGGGGGGGGCTAGGAAATGATATGTAACAAGGTGTAGCAATTCATTATCATAGAAAACCAGAACTTGTAGTGGCATTCACCAATAGCAAGTTTATCCGGACCCATTTGTTACTAAATCTCAAAATTATTTCGCCGTTTGCCGCTGTTATCTTTAGAATTGAAAATGCCAAATGACTCTGGGTTCTAAATGTACCCAGAAACCTTGTACTTTCAGCTCGTGATGTTTTCCCCCGTGTTAGAAGCCAGTCTGGGAAACAAATAAAAATGTGAATATTGTATAATAATCAAAAGTATTCGCATGTATCTTAACGTTACCTCCCTGACAGAAAAATAATACGCACAAAGTTATTTTATCCATGTTGGATCTTGTGAACTGCCCACAAATCTCATACAAACTATGCTCTCTCAGATAAGTACGTTGTAGGTAGTAGAACAACACAGAAAGTAGCATGAACAGGCACAGTTACTGACGCGTCCGTTGTTTGGGATATGTCCTTCAAGACTAAAATCTTATTGACGGATAATCTTATTAACCGAGACTAAGACTCTCGTTTAAAGAAGAAGTGGAAGCCCCCTTTACATGTACAACAGAATACAGTCGTGCTTGAGTCAGCCAGCATCAGGGTTTTGATGGCAACTTCCGACAGTGGTATGACACTGATGCTAACGTGTGCCACATGGTGCATTAGCTGTCCCACTGACTATTTCTGGTGCACACACATAAACTGTATTTTGGAGGCCCTGACAGCCACAAGACTATCACTTGCCCTGGATTTTCAGAACCATGACAAACGTGTCACATTCCAAGAAATTGATTGCAGTAAAGACGTGAAAATGGGCATAAGTTCAGAGGTTGGTCAACATCATACAGACTACGCTCACAATGATACTGCGAACGCGTCTGAGATTCACAGCATTTGCCATGCTGCACCCTTCACCTACGTACAGATGCGCACAGGGCTTGCGTAGGGAGATGGTATTACGGATCTTGTATGACTAGCTAAGTTTAGAGAAATTACTAGAGTCGTTCGTATTCTGTGCTGTGGTGCCAAGAGTGTTTACACAAGTAGAGTTTGCCGACATCGTGTATGCCTGCGGTAATTGCAGTGGAAAAGTAGTGACTTCTGTTTGAGAATATTAACGTTCTTTTTTCAAAAAGAAAGACCACGTTGGACCACGAGTCCCGACGGAGTGCGTGAATGTCGTTCTTCCTCCAGTATCTGCGTTACACGTGAAACAACAGGACCATTAGAATATAAACACAGTGTCTAACAGTTTTCCACAAATCTGACAAAGCCCAAAGAACAGCAGTAGAAGAATTCCCGCACAACTGTGAATTCCACGCAGGAATGCCCGTACGACACACAAGCAAGCCTCGTATCAGTATCAGCAACAGCGTGAGCAACAACTCTAGGAAGAAGATAAAGTCAGGTTGCGGGAATTTCGTGGACGGTAATTTCTAGTGACCAATTCACTACAAAGATTCTGTTTACTAACGAAATCACGTAAGCGAATGTTGATGAGGAAAAGATAGTTGTTTCAGGAAACCCAGAGGAGCTACTGTAAAAAATTATCCAGAAAATAACTCCGATATTATTACGTGAGAGCATTTTCCACTCCTGGAAATTGAAATAAGAACACCGTGAATTCATTGTCCCAGGAAGGGGAAACTTTATTGACACATTCCTGTGGTCAGATACATCACATGATCACACTGACAGAACCACAGGCACATAGACACAGGCAACAGAGCATGCACAATGTCGGCACTAGTACAGTGTATATCCACCTTTCGCAGCAATGCAGGCTGCTATTCTCCCATGGAGACGATCGTAGAGATGCTGGATGTAGTCCTATGGAACGGCTTGACATGCCATTTCCACCTGGCGCCTCAGGTGGACCAGCGTTCGTGCTGGACGTGCAGACCGCGTGAGACGACGCTTCATCCAGTCCCAAACATGCTCAATGGGGGACAGATCCGGAGATCTTGCTGGCCAGGGTAGTTGACTTACACCTTCTAGAGCACGTTGGGTGGCACGGGATACATGCGGACGTGCATTGTCCTGTTGGAACAGCAAGTTCCCTTGCCGGTCTAGGAATGGTAGAACGATGGGTTCGATGACGATTTGGATGTACCGTGCACTATTCAGTGTCCCCTCGACGATCACCAGTGGTGTACGGCCAGTGTAGGAGATCGCTCCCCACACCATGATGCCGGATGTTGGCCCTGTGTGCCTCGGTCGTATGCAGTCCTGATTGTGGCGCTCACCTGCACGGCGCCAAACACGCATACGACCATCATTGGCACCAAGGAAGAAGCGACTCTCATCGCTGAAGACGACACGTCTCCATTCGTCCCTCCATTCACGCCTGTCGCGACACCACTGGAGGCGGGCTGCACGATGTTGGGGCGTGAGCGGAAGACAGCCTAACGGTGTGCGGGACCGTAGCCCAGCTTCATGGAGACGGTTGCGAATGGTCCTCGCCGATACCCCGGGAGCAACAGTGTCCCTAATTTGCTGGGAAGTGGCGGTGCGGTCCCCTACGGCACTGCGTAGGATCCTACGGTCTTGGCGTGCATCCGTGCGTCGCTGCGGTCCGGTCCCAGGTCGACGGGCACGTGCACCTTCCGCCGACCACTGGCGACAACATCGATGTACTGTGGAGACCTCACGCCCCACGTGTTGAGCAATTCGGCGGTACGTCCATCCGGCCTCCCGCATGCCCACTATACGCCCTCGCTCAAAGTCCGTCAACTGCACATACGGTTCACGTCCACGCTGTCGCGGCATGCTACCAGTGTTAAAGACTGCGATGGAGCTCCGTATGCCACGGCAAACTGGCTGACACTGACGGCGGCGGTGCACAAATGCTGCGCAGCTAGCGCCATTCGACGGCCAACACCGCGGTTCCTGGTGTGTCCGCTGTGCCGTGCGTGTGATCATTGCTTGTACAGCCCTCTCGCAGTGTCCGGAGCAAGTATGGTGGCTCTGACACACCGGTATCAATGTGTTCTTTTTTCCATTTCCAGGAGTGTAGATAATAACAACCTAATTCTGTGAGAGAACAGGTGAAATGTTGAGTCATCTGTGCTTTTCATAGAGAACCAAACCGAGATTCAGTTCAGTGTCTGCTGACACAATCTTCAAACGTTCCCTACCAACATCACTGTGCTACAGCTTTCAAAATTAGCGTGCAAACGAAACACAACACAGGAAATAGATCCTTAACTAACATAGAAGACAAACAAAAACTTGTGCCAAGTAGCTTCCACCATACACGATACGATGGATTTGTGGCGTCTAACGTAGATAAGACGATAAAGTACAAGGCGAGATCTCAAGCATTTTGCATGATGGGTAATATCCGTTAGAGGAGCAGTCTCATTTCCTTTTAAATATGAAGGTAACGTTTTCTGAAAGTATTCTCAGTAAAATAAGCAGCATCAGCGAGGGGGAAGAACCAGGTGTGATGCGGACAATGAGCAGATCGGAGGCAAGAACTGTTCATCTAGATTGCTTAGTGACGCTTCAGCGTCTGGAAAAGCGTGAAGGTTTAGGAGTGCGGAGGAGGGGATGTTGGCAATAAAAGTCGTCTGGGGCGTGCAGGTGGAGGGGGAGGGGGAGGGGGAGGGTGAGGGGAGGGGAGGAGACAGGGAGGCGGAGTTCAACGCATCCGCCAAGGCCGCCGACTCATCGTCCTGCGCCTGGCTGGCTGGACACGACACGCCGCCGACTCCAAGTCTGCATCAGGAGGGCCGGGAGGCGCAAAACGCCCGATGCATGTCGTTAATAGATGCCCCACTGCCCAAGTCCCCTAAACTTGATACACAACCCGCACGTGGTTTTTATCACAGAAACTATCCCAGAATGTGGCTATCGAGCACTGGAGGATTACGGAGATCAAGAACTGGTGGTCTCTTTTAGTTTCATACTCGATTTTCGTGCACTCTGGCCTCCTCGGCAGTTCCATGTCAGAGAAAAATACAGCTGGAAGTAAATTGTTACAAAGATTTACCAGTCACCAAAGAGTAACCTTGATCACATACAAGGTAGTAGGAGGATTAACGTCGTCGTTAATTTAGCCGTTTGTCACAAGGCCTTGGCAGCTGGGACTCTGGTCCGAGCTGATGGAGATGGTGGTCACGTGTGCGTGAGGTGTGCTTGCTTGTGTGAATGATTCTGTATGTGTTTCTCGTTCTTTTCTGACGAAGGTTATGGACGAAAGCTAGTGTGTAAGTGCCTTTTAAATGTACCTGTCTGCAACTTCACGGGTCATCTTTAAGATAAGCAGCAATCTGTCCTTCCTTACATTGTTGATATTCCGGCCTGGAGTTTCCCATGTTTGATTTGGCCTTCTGTAGTCTTTTCATACATTACGATCTCCGATATGAGTCGATGCCGCTCATGCTTGTTTTCTGTCATCTATCCACATTGCATTAGAAAAATGGTTCAAATGGCTCTGGGCACTATGGGACTTAACATCTGTGGTCATCAGTCCCCTAGAACTTAGAACTACTTAAACCTAACCAACCTAAGGACATCACACACATCCATGCCCGAGGCAGGATTCGAACCTGCGACCGTAGCGGTCACGCGGTTCCAGACTGAAGCGCCTAGAACCGCACGGCCACAAAGGCCGGCCATTGCATTAGAACGTTACCTCCGTCTTTTCTGATCTATGTGTACCCGCCGCAGAACTTCCTCTGGCCATCTACCATCCCTTCACCTGGCTACATGTACCAACTACTTATGTTTCATCTTCATTACAGCTATATGTCCCACACCAGTCTGTTCCCTGGTCCATTTGCTAGTTTTCTGTCTCTCCTCATAATTACCAAGACACATCTCTCCACCGTGCGCCCAGAAACTCAGTTTTTGAATGGATTTCGCATTAAACGTACATGTTTCACACGCATAAGTTAATGACAGTAAAAAACGATGCTCACTTGAAACTTCAAATTACTGCAATCAGTCACATTTCATTATATTTTACACTTCGTATCTCTGAGGGCTACATCTTTTCGTATTTATGTAAATTAATAAGGCATCCATATTTAGATCATTAATGGAAAATTATAACAATGTTGTACACACAGTTTAAGAAAGAAGATAAGCAGTAGCATATTTCATAATTTTACACCTTCTAAAGAATAGCCGTATAACGGTAATTGCATCAGTCGTTATTTCTGGGGTAACACTGTGCACTCTGACGAATCCCACTGAATGTACTTAAGAGTTATTGAAAAGAAAATAGTTCAGAAATTATACGCCACTGTCACTGAAAACAAAAATGGCGCTTGCACGGAAATCAAAAAATAAATAAAGTATTAGAAAATGAAAATATTGTCTAATTCATAAAATCACAAAGACTAAAATGGCTACACCATCAACAAAGAATTGCATATGACCGTCCTTCAAAAAAGGATGTTGTGTAAGAGGATATTCTTTAATAGAAAAAGGGATCCACCAAAACAATGGCTAAATGCTGTCAGAAGCGAAGTGGAAGTAATAAATGTGTATGACTGGAAGGAAAGAACCTAAAACCAATGAAGACCGAAGACGAATGATGGAATGATAGAAGAGGTCATTGTAGTCAGTACCGTCTGTAACCAAAAACTCTAAGCCACCATAAATGTGAAATACGAATAAATTCGGAAGATGCGTATTCAAATGGGATGTATTTTAAGAAAGTCCCGTTTTTAATCAGTAGGGGCTACCAGTGGAATAAAAAGTCACGACAAATTCGTGAGGAAGATCTTTTGAAGTATAATTTTAGATTCAGTACGCGCCAGTAGAGGAGATGCAGAAATCAAAATGGATGTCATATATGACCCGAATGGTTCACCCAGAAAAGGAAATGATTTATGGTTTTTTGGAACTCTGGGAATGCGATTGAACTGAATCTTTTGAAACAACTTAGACTGGGAACGGTAAACGTGTGAAGGAGTGGCAGATTGGGATGTAAATGTTCAACGAAGTTATCAACGCGACTGTAGACGAGTTACTGAAGATTTTAGCTGTCGAAACCATAACATTATAGGTAATTGGATCTACCTCTTCTTTCTTTGCACCTCTATTTTCCACTGCTGAAAGTCGGTCATCCTCAAACATCCATTCGTCCATTTCGTCGAGGTTCTCATATTAGGATTCACGTATTTTATCACAAATTACCATTACTTCGATCTTGCATACTCTGCCAGCAAGTTACCTTAATTTACCAAATGAGATGGTCCACTAACTGAAGCGATAAATTCGAATTCAGGAAAAGCAGGGCCCACGTACACCTCTCGCCATCCTGGTTTCGGTTTTCCGTACTTCATCGAAATCGCTCGGTGGTAGTATTATTCCCGAAACACAACGAGACCACTTCTCTCTCCCTCCTCCCCCTGTCCCACCACCACCACCCACCCTCTTCAGCTATCATTGTCCATCTGAGTTTGTCCTCCGTTTCTAAAGATCTCGACACTGTCAGGAAGTACAAATACAGTATTGCAGTGTCTGCATTATTCCGAATTACGATGCAAAGTTCCTTCGTACGTTCACGCATATCCGAAGGAACAGGCACTGCGGTGACTACAGCCGTCATGAAATACATGAAATGTATTCGCTGTTGCGAATATGCATAGCCATCAGCTTTATAATGGAATGACGACAGTGAAAATTTGTGCCGGACTGGAACTCGAACCCAGATTTCCCGCATATCGCGAGCAATCGCCTTCCCAGTTGGCTATCGAAACACGAGTCACCGCTAGACCCAAACTCCCATATGTTGTCAAGCATGTGTCAGCATCCTGCACTCGTATATCCATTATGTACATTCCCATATAGGTGATACGTTTTACTTGAACGTCGCTTGCTTGGTGTCGGCGGATAAATACGATATTGAAGTACCTGTGTTATTCCGAATTACGATGTAAAGTTGTTTCGGTTATGCATGATTGTCCGAAGGAACAGGCAGTGCGGCGACTACAGCCAGTACCGATCCGGTACAAATTTTCACTGTCGTCATTCCATTATACAGCTGATGGTAGTCCATATTCGCAACTGCGAATACATTTCATGTATTGCCAGGAAGTCGATTCCAAACTTTCTCCCTTCCTTCTCCAAATGATCAGACGAATTATCGGACCCTGGAACCAGGACTCTGCGTTACACATCAAACACGTTTGCGCCGCCACCGCCGCCGCTAAGCCTATAGGGGGAATCCAGTCCACTTTCTCGTTTGTTTGTTAAGAAACTGAATAGTCGGTGCACCGACAGGTTTTAGTTCCGCTATCCTGACACGGTTTATGCGTCGATACACGTAATAATGTGCAACACGATGTGAGCGCTACCTCTCCACTATCTCTACGGGTTGCAGGGTTTTCACTTGCTGCTGTAAATTTAAAAAGCAAATGTGTACTTAGCGTAACTTTCTTTGTTCTCATCGACTGATTTTCCATTGCATAATATTTCATAGTAGCAAGACCCTTATACAAAAGAATTAAATTACGTGAACTATCATTGTCATCACAGTCATCAATCGCTGCTCGATACATGCCTCTTTCAGACGTCTCTTTGCTTTGCAGTCTTCACCGTTAAGCATCCATGTTATTCCGGCAAGTTTTCGTATGTCATCTACCAACCACCCATTAGGCAGTCGTGTCGATTTATTCTTATCCCTCGGAATACAACAAAGTCCAGTTACCATCTGTTCACCCACTCACCGGCATTTAATTTTCATTATAGTCGTAAAACTACATACACCGTTCCAGTTTGCTCCAGTAATCCTCATCGTGCACCTCACCGGCGGCCCTCTGTATGCTTCCACACTGGAAGTCCGTATCTCTCTGATATAACTGAAAACATACTCCTTTTAAGATACACAGAAGCTTGGTTTTGTAAACTCTATTTAGCTTACCAAGAAGCACTTCTGCTGCTCGTCGTCCAGCCCTTGTCAACATGTATATCACTAAACGACTAAAATGGTGCACGGTACACAGTGCATGGGGGCAGTTGCAGGTTGCCTATCTAACGCCTTCGAGTGGCAAGAAAAATTTGCATTTTCAATACAGCAGAGCCGCGGTAATTCGATCTAATTGGCGCTGAGGCTACATCGACTTACAAAAAACTCGGGCAATACGCAAATATCAATAAATCAATAGATAAATCATGAATAAAGGTTTAATCGACACAATGATGATTAAAAATAAATAAAAAAACAATATAGTACATACCTGTGTTATATGTACATATATGGGCACACATTTCCAAGTTGCAGGAATATAAATCACACTTTAAATAAATTGTCCATAGTCCTTTGTTTCAAAATTGAACCTCGTTTTTAGCAGCAATGTAGCGCCATCTTCTAAGCATCATGTTGTCAGCTGGAGTAGCTTCCGCTTGGTGCTCGATACAACGCAATGTCACATCTAGTGCTGCCAGATCCTCGATGTGACTGATCACTGGTACAGTTTCTTCAGGCACTCCTCGTCGTCACTAACCACTTCAACAATTGCAGGATCGGTTACTTCAAACTGTTCATCACTGTTCATCCATTGTGAAACATCACTCGCATTCGCATTATTTTGACATCCATCAAGCTTGTTCATCATTTCTGTCAATGGTAGGTCAACTTGGACTGCACTGTAGGTATCCGTTTCATTCCGTAAAATCTGATTCCGAGACTTTTTTACTGTCTCTGCCTTTATTTCAGACCTTGAAACGGCTATGCAGTAAACTACATGTTTTATCATAGTTTTTTATGGTTCCTTCACCTTCTGTTGTTTGTAGAAGCGTCTGGAGCAAACGACGACAATATCTTTTTTTCAACCATTGTAAAACGACCTGGTCCATGGGTTGTATGAAACTCGCCACGTTAGGGGTAAGAACAATGCGCTAATACCGTCACATTGTAGTTCTTCCTAATACGGATGTGAACCAGCGTTGTCAAGCGTTAAGATTGCTTTGGAAGGCAAGCATTTTTTCTTTAGGTATCTTTTGCTCTCTGGAGCAAAATCTTCGAAAAACCATTTATTAAAAACGTTTTTGTCCATCCAAGCATATTTTTGGTGGACATATCTAACAGGCAGTGTAGAAGCAAGCAGTGACTTTTTTTTTAACACTAGGTTCAGCAGACTTCCCTATTACCAGCAACATCAGTTCATGGTCACACCTTGCATTCGATGCTGTAAAAACTGTTAACCTATCTTTACGTTTTTTGTAGTTAGAGATAGCCTTTTCTTCTTTTGAGGCTACAGCTTTAGATGGACGCATTTTATAATTTAATCCCGTTTCATCACAGTTATACAGTTTATCAGCAGTAAGATTTTCTTCGTGTGTAATCCTCCTTCATTTCTCGCAAAATTTTGTAACAGTTTGAAAATCCGCAGAAAGTTTTTCACCGCAAATTTCAAGCTGCCTTACGCCGTATCGCTTCTTCCACCCATCGAACCATCTTCAAAATCGTCCTCACCTTCCATTAACTCATTTCTAAGAAATACAGTTTTTTCTTGCCGAATAGGCCCTGAAATTGGATTCACTTTTTGTGTTTGTTGGGTAAACCAAATGAACAAAGCTTCACTTAGTTTTTTATATCCAGATTTCTTCGCTGATTTCCGTTCAAATGACAAAATATAACACTTGTTTGATGAAAACTTCTCAATTTTGTCTTTGTTTCTACGGCAATCTCCAACTGTCACTTTACCAACTCCATACTCAGCAGAAAGCTTTTTTTAATGTTTCTCCTATGTCTAGTATTTTCAGAACCTCTAGTTTCACATTCAACGGCACATATTTTTTCTTACTCCTATCACTCATTGTAATGTATGAATTAAAACGTTAATAAACACAGAACCATATGTACAGTACACTGTACATACACACAACACTTTAACGTGAACAGGTGGGCTCACTAAAGTACAGATGTTATTACACAATCAACTACAGTACATACAAAAATCGTCAGCCAATGTTGTGAATGTATAGTTACTTAGGCTTACTGTATTTTAATGATCAGTGCCGCTGAGTAGGCACTACAATAGGGATAACAATAAGGATGGTATGCATCGTACAACTGATTGTCAGGTGGTGACAAAGAAAGAGCAAGCGAGCTCCCAGAAACCTAATGGTACTCGTCCGTCTCTAATGGAAGTGCAGTAGCAGTCTGAGGCCAAGGTTATTTCTGTGCATTATGACGAAAACCCTAAGAGGAACAGATTTACCTGTATTGTACATGGAAAATGTAACACATTCGAAAGTACGTAAAACGTACAGGCGGACAACGTACGAAACCGGGTTTTTACTTTAGTTTTACCTAAACTTTTAATTTTCTTAAGACCAGCTCGAATTACACGGAACATCAAAATGCCGGGGCTCGAATTACCGGCGCTCTACTGTATTTCAAATAATTAATGATCACCAACGGCGTCGCCGCAGTGGTAACACCGGTTCCCGTCAGATCACAGAAGTTATGCGCTGTCAAGCTGGGCTAACACGTGGATCGGTGACAGCTGTTGGCAAGAGGGTTCACTCAGCTCTGTGAGGCCAGTTCAGAAGCAGCAGCTCCGGCCTCGAAAACTGATAACAGCTGACAGAGCGGTGTGCTGACCACAGGCCCCTCCATATCCGCATCCAGTGACGCCTATCGGCTGAGGGTGACACGGTGGTCGGTTGGTACCGTTGGGTCTTCCGATGCCTCGACTTTTGTAGAATTATTGACCGAATTTAAAAATTAAAATGCTACCATGGTCTACTCATTAAGAGGCATAATAATACATTAAAATTTTAAAACAATTAGACAAGTATTAAAGAATCAAAGTTAGAAACAGTGTACGTAGCAGTGCGCACAAATTACCCAGACTTTATTCCTCCAGTATTTGAGAATGAGAGCACTTGGCGACTTCCATTAAACTTTGCACGTAATCTCAAACCTTTCCAAAACTTTTTCTCACTGACACCCCTTATAAAACATGAACGGAAAAAGTTAATCGCCTTCTAAATATTCGCTGCCTCTGCATGAAAACTCCAGCATCAGGCATAGCGTTTTAATTTATTATTTCTGTACTACTAAATGTATTCGTAACATATTTCACAGACAGCACCACATATACCATTGAATGTAGGCCTACCTGAAAAATCATATCATAAGTCACAGTTCGGGAGAGGCGATATCTTAAACAGCGAGCTGCGTGAGAAACTAGCTTTTTTTGAAAGGTAGAGCAAATTACTCACACTGTACTCATCCAGTGTTTGATAATGAGAATACTTTGCGACTTCCAACGAACATTAAACATAATGTCAAACCTTTTCTAAAACGTTTTCGTAACTCTATGCATGAATATGCATGAATAATATAACCAACATCAATAGCGTTTTGCGATTTCAGCCATAAATGTTTTACATGCTTTAGGTCAAATATTTAACATATTAACTTATTTGTAAAATAAGTAGATGTTTGAAGCTGTTATATATGCGGGAGTTCGATTCTTTCTGGGGTGGGATTTGATGTAACATACGGCAAGAGGAATGTTAGTGTCTGTCGTCGCTTCGACTTCTTGCGATGGAAAAGAAACTTGGTCAAAAGATGACCGTCCTTTTGACTGACGGGGATGATGAGGTCGTCCAGACATCCTCCCCTACCCGCTTTTTGCTTTATCATATTGTAATTTCAGTTCGTTTTTAATAAAACGTTCTAATATATCACAGATAATGATGGTCACATGTATTGAAAAATGATCCGTCAATTACACGTACTTTACAATAAATGGTTATTATCACGTTGTAACTTTCCATTCATACAACTGATCCACAAAATACAATGATAAAAAGGAGAAAAGAGAGATAATAAAGGGAAGTTACATAATTCCGTGTGATTCAGAGACATGTGTCGCATCAAATTTACATACATCTCAAAACTACCTTACGCTAATCAGTGCTCATTTTCTTGGTTATAAGATATGTACTCTTGTTTCATTTGACAAGAAAACTAAATTCCCTACTTTCCGTTTTGAAAAATGGTATTTAGCACATCACCAAAATTTATTGTTGGATGTTTCCTTGCCATTTCTTTTTAATACTCCAGTTCACAGTAGATTTTGTACTACTGGATACAGTCCAATCTTCTGTATGGATAACGTAGTTTACAAACTTATCATACAATCACATATCAGCATTAATCTTTTCCTTCGGGAAGTAAAATCTTTATGTTCCTACCTAGTTACGCATCCCCAGCCGTTTTTTCTGAGGCAGGCTATATATTCACAGCTCCTTATAGCTCTATTGTTAAACTGTTTACAGCAAAGCAATGGATTATCGCAAAACCTAATTCACATTGAAGACACTCCTATAGAATGCAGCACATAGTTTGTTACTACAGTATTATTAACTTGCTAAACGTGTTGTAACAGGTTGTAATGAAACAGGTTCCCGTCTAATATCACGTTTACCAGAAATGATCGTGTTTACTTAAAAATTTTATAATAAAAATTATTTTTCAAATTAATGCAGAAATGCAAAACTAATTTCAACAGGCCTATCTGGAGAACACTTGAAATTATCAAAAGTGATATGAAAGATCTGGGAACACATAAAATGTGAAGCAGATAACAATGAGAGCCTGTAAATGCAAAGCAGTGAATGAATATACATCTACTATTTAAATCCTTTTTTTCAAATCCTTTACGAGAGGAGAACTTCCTAACAGAAGAAGTCCCTTTCATTTGATAAACTTGATGCAATTAGTAGAATTTTAGTGTCGACTTTCAGATATTATGGAATCACCATTTACAAGTACTGTAAAGCACATAATCGAAGGCAGTGATGGAACTGGTGTTTAGAAAGGAGCACACTTCTACATCAAATTAAGATGGACCTATCGGCTTGTATGTTACAGCATGAGCGTGGATTCCACTTGGCGCCAAGACGTCGGCGTACAGCGGTAGTTCACGAGTTTATGTAAGCAGGAAAATGGAAGGTGCGAATACTAAGTTGTGTAGTCGTTTCGCGACAGACGTAGCTATTGCGTACCGATGCAACAGGATAAAAAGATTTGTCATTCGGTCAAGGAATGACGTACAAGCAGTCGGAAACGTAGTGCATGATGTATGTCTGGGTGTGACCACCAGTCGCCGCAACCACGACGGAAGCGTCAGCGAAGGAAAGTTTAACGTCACGTCATCATCGAGATCATTAGAGACAGAGCACAAGCTCGGGTTCCGTCAAGGATGGGGAAGGAAATCGGCCGTGCCCTTTCAAAGGAACCATCCCGCCATTTACCTGAAGCGATTAAGGGTATTCGCGGAAAACCCAAATCTCGATGGCCGGTCTTGGGTTTGAACCGCCGTCCTCCCGAATGCGAGTCCAGAGTGCTAAGCACTGCGCCACCTCGGTCTGTGAGGCGTCAGCGACGAAGGCGGAGCAGACAAAAATATTTGTCTGACAGGAAAACCGTGTTCTCTGCGTCAGCTTCGTTGAGCAATAAATGCTCACCCGGAGAAAGCTGCGCGCTCTCTGAAATTAAAACGTAACGCTTTTTACTCGCGGAAGCGAGGTGTCTTTGGATGACGCAAGCGGGTAGCCCATTAGGAAAACATGGGAACGTGCAGGAATTACTTTTAATAGCGACAACGTTCTTTATAGTAGGACAAACAGACGAAGTGAGTACGTATGTACTGCCCGTTGTGGCTGCCAGTGATAACATTGTGAAACAAGAAAGGCATTTCATGAACATTTCGTTATTCTAGAAAATTCGATATATTTCTGAACCTACCTAAAAGAAATTAGGACCTTCTATTCGCTAGCTCTCCTCGACTAAAATTAGACTTAAATATCATCTGAACTGTCAGAAATCGTACTAGCAGCATATTCTAAAACTACGTATTCGACATTTCTATTTTTCGATTTATTTTGTATTTTCCCAAGACTCCGTATCTTTAAGTGTTCTACGTACGTCTTCACCTCGCGAGAGCTTTTGTTTTACTTGGTAAGCAACACGCGTGCCAAGCTTGATGAAAATGCTCCAAGTGCTCCAAAGTTATCCTTATATTTACAAGTTCCTCGTTGTCTCCCTTACACAAAACCTGAGGGAACTAGGAATGTTTTCTGTTCACTGATTTTTTTCTTTTACTAAACCATAAGCGTACCACGAGTTTTTTTTTTAAACTTAGGTTTCGGAGTTTTTCCATACAGCGAGTAATCTTACGATTGCGTTTGTAATTCTTCGTTTTTTTTTTTTTTTAAGGAAAAAATCATACAATACTGCAATGTATAAACAAGTACAAAGCTACATGAAATTTTCGAAGCGCAAATTTTCGCATAGAATATTTTACATAAGGAGTGGATAAGATGAAGAATATGGCACAGATAGAGAAGTCTGACTAGCAGTGACTTGGATAGGTCCTTCCCAACTTAGCGTACATCAAATACGAAGAGTAAGCCCATTTAATATTACATAAATGAGTATTTCATTGTCCTGAGGGTGTTATAAGTGTTGAAGGCGCAGCACAAGTATTATTAGTTCAATGGCTCAGCTTCACATAGGGAGATGTTGCCGTTGATTACAAACTCGTACAATAGTCTATACGTTGTCATATCGTTAGTAGCTAATAAGACATGGAAACCAAACGAAAACTGATGGCCAAGTTCTGTGAGAATACTTTCAAGTTATATCCATATTTTGCAGTTATGGACGTAACTTTATTTAATACACAGGACGCGATGAATAGTAACGCCTTCAGTCACAAAGAATTTCGGGTTTTAGTAAATCACACGACGCATTTCGGACACTATGGGTCCAATATTATGCGTAAATCATTTAACACATTATTTACGTCTGGTTCTGAGCGAGGTGAAGCGAACTGTACGTTTCTGTTGTAAAAAGAGTTCATTTTCAATTCATACATCATTCCATATTAATGTAATACTGCCGCCTTCTAAAGAAGACAGATTTAAATCTGTCGAAACCTAGGTAAAGATTACTTTATCCATTGCAACTGGTCGGCTGTTTTTAGTCTTATTTTCAATTCAAATATCGCCTGTAAAACAGTGGAAAGCAAGATAAAAACAATGAAAAACAGCTTCAAGTATTTTATATGCCCTGTACCCCGAAGACATCGTACAAAATGTGGTGTGGATCATTGTCCTTATCATGAACCTGGAGTGTGGCACTAAGTTTTATCCAGTGAATGTGTTTTTTGAAGTTACGGTGATTTCAGTCTTTCAACAGCTGCAGTAAAACCTCTTTTCTCTTATAGACTAGGGAATTGCTTGAAGTACTGAATGAGTTAACGGGTAATGACTACTTTTGGTTTAAGATGTTCTTGATCATTAATCCTGCTCTCTAAGTACAGGACTCAGGCAGGTTACTGAAATTTCATCACATTTAACAATCCCGTTTGCAGATGCTTTCTTAGAGAGGGCGTCTATCCTTTCATTTCCAGCGCTTCCAAACAGGCCTTTCATCCAGTGTTTTTTTATGTTGTCTCTTTAACGCGTTCAGGATGTCAAGTGTCGTCTTAGCGATTGGATTTGTACAGCTGTTGTGCAGATTTCTAATTATTGGCAGGATAACCATCCCAGTTTACGTCTTGTGTGATTTTTCAAGAAATACGGGGCTTACTGCACACCCGATTGATCTAGTCTTGAGTACTACCCGTCTGTCTGGGACCCTTATCAGGTAAGATTAACAGGATAGAGAAAATCGATACGTGTCATCACGGGTCCGTTTAGAGGTCGCGAGGGCGTTAGGGAGGTGTTCCACAAACACCAGTGGCATGCGCTACAAGTCTGGGAGAGGCTTTCTGCTGTATTCCGAGGGCGCCGGGCGACGTAATGCTTCCTCCCACACACATCACTCCAAAAGGCAGGGGCAAGAAAATCAGAAAAACTTGAGACCATCACGAGGTTTACGACTGGTCTTTCTTCCCATTCACCATTCGTGAATGTCAGAAGAAAGGAAGGAAAAGATAAAGGTACCAGAAGTAAACTACGAAATCATGAGAAATACGAACTTGACAGGGCCATGCGCGATTATTTCCAACTTTCTTAGACAATTTTCTCCCTCCAGTAGCTTTCCAATCAAGCTACTGTTGCGTACCTAAAGACCACGACGTCAACAAGATGCCAAATATTCCTGCTATGCAGAAGATAGTTTTATATTAGTCTATTATTCGGACATTCACTTTTATTTTACCACAGGGAAGTGGTGTGCAACTGTCATGTGCTGAAAATAACTAAGAAGGACGCCTTTAGTAGGGGACAGTGTTGTTCCTGGAGGATAATAAACCTAGGATGATGTTCCCAGGTCGGTGTTTCAGTCTAGTGACTGATCTTAGAATGAAATGAAGGAATGCGCACCAGAAACCACCATAAGCAGTTTCCGCGTTTTCTACTGGTTTTATTGTTGTGAGACATAAGAATGTGTTTCGTGCAGAGTTTGTAAATGTTACGAATACTACATATTTAAGTACTCTATAATATATTCAAGCTATTATTAATTCTTCAGTTACAGAGTTTTTGGTGAGTAAAATTCCGTATATTTTTAAAACTAGTTACATATCGTGCGGGTGGCTAAGCTATACATCATCGGTCGTGAACCATCTTGCACCTTGAAACGGAAGAAAGTTTTCTACCACGGAACACTTAATATTTGCAAATGAACTTAGTTTTAAATCTGAACGACATTTCCTTTCTTGTAAATGGAAATGTGTGTTAGTTGATAGTAGCTTCTATTTCATAACATTTTTAACTTGGGTTTTTGATAATACTTCTTCTTACATTAGTGTCAATTGCTCATTATTGGTGTGTAGTAGAGTAATAACGTAACGCATAGACTATTAAATAGTATTGACAAGATTTTCTCGATTGCAAAACTTTTAAATTTGAATAGAATATTTGTTCCTACGTACGTGACCTGGGACAACCTTACTTTTCCGGAGTAATTTCCGCAAATTCAGAAAAAAATAGAGCGCACATAAAATGAAGGTTATCCTTTTAAAATGGAAAAAGAAAACATATTAATCTTTTATTACAGATTCGACTCGAGGCGAAAGTCTGAAAAGTGTTCCAAGGTACAAAGATTCGCAGTGCTTCAACCTAATGACAATTAAGCTGCCGAGAGTAAAATGTGTAGCTCTTGTGGTGAAACAGTAGCTGAAAATGAGCAGCTAAAGTAGAGCTGTACTTTTCAGATAACTGATGAAGATGGCTATCGAAAATGTGATTCATTTGTCATTGATTCAGGTGCCAGAGAATAACCTCGATTACTTCAGTTTAAAAAACGTTTCACTGATTTGGAGCTACAACAATTTGAGCGTGGACCCTCAATATCAACGTGAATATACGATTAGATTAGATTAGATTTACTTTCATTCCAATTGATCCGTAGTGAGGAGGTCCTCCAGGATGTGGAACATGTCAGAAAAACAACAATACATGACAAATATTTATAACTAAAACAGATAAGCTAATGTACCATTCCACAGGTCCCAAGTGGAATGATCGTCATTTTTTAATGAACACTAAGAGTCATTTTACAAATACTAATGCACTGAATTTAAAATAAAAAAGTTTTTTATTTATTTATAAGGTAATAAACATGTAATACAACTACTGTAATACTTATTTACAATGAACACATTACTGCACTGAAATGCTGCAGAAGTTAGATTATACTTACACACTTACACACACACACACACACACAGACACACAAATTTTCAGTGAACACATTACTGCACTGAAATTGTGCAGAAGTTATGTTGTACTTATATACAAATCAGTTGGTTTTACTAAGAAATTCATCAATGGAGTAGAAGGAGTTGGCCACCAATAAAATCTTTCGGCTTCTCTTAAACTGAATTTCATTGGTTGTCAAGCTTTTTATGGCTGCTGGCAAGTTATTGAAAATGTGTGTTCCTGAATAATGCACACCTTTTTGTACAAGACTAAGTGACTTTAAATCCTTGTGAAGATTATTCTTATTTCTAGTATTGATTCCATGAATTGAGCTGTTGGTTTGAAAAAGTGATATATTTTAATGACAAATTTCATTAAGGAATAAATATATTGGGAAGCTGTAGTTAGTATCCCTAGTTCCCTAAACAGGCTTCTGCAGGATGTTCTTGAGTTCACACCACATATAATTCTTACTGCACGTTTTTGTGCCCGGAAAACTTTAGCTTGGCTTGATGAATTGCCCCAAAAAATAATCCCATATGACATTATGGAATGAAAGTAAGCATAGTATGCCAGCTTTTTCATTTTTATATCCCCTATGTCTGACAAAATTCGCATTGCAAACAGAGATTTGTTAAGACGCTTCAGCAGTTCTGTGGTGTGCTCCTCCCAGTTGAATTTATTATCAAGCTGCAATCCCAAGAATTTAACACTGTCCACTTCTTCTATCTTCTTGTCATCGTATGTTAGACATATACTCTTGGGACACCCCTTACAAATTCTGTACTGCATGTAGTGTGTTTTTTCAAAGTTTAGTGACAAAGAATTGGCTAGGAACCAGTGATTAATGTCCACAAATATTTTATTGGCTGATCTTTCTAAGACTACACTTGATTTGCTATTTATTGCAATGTTTGTATCATCAGCAAACAAAACAAACTTGGCATCTGGTAATGTTACTGTTGAAAGGTCATTGATATACACAAGAAAAAGTAAGGGCCCCAAAATGGAACCTTGTGGGACCCCACATGTAACTAGTTCCCAGTTGGATGATGCCTGGTAGCTTGATACATGTCTCTTTCCTAATAACACCCTTTGTTTCCTGCCAGAGATATAAGATTCAGTCGGGTTCAGAAAGTACAAAATAACTGCTGTGTATTTCCCTTTGGATGTGTGCGGGCTTCAACTGTTCTTAAACGGCAAATATCGTTAAGCACCCATTGGTGAAGCCAACACCTTCCCTCGTGGACGTGTACCAGGCGGTGGAATTTGTTTTGACAGCGACTTGGTGGTCTACTACGCGCAGTGCCTAAGATGACCGCCGAGCTTCTTATTTAGCCTGCTCGCGTTTGTGCAACCTGTGTACTGAAAACGTAGGTGTCGCTCCACGTGGCTTTCACGCATTTATACGTCAACAACTCAAAAAATTTACAAAGCTTGCAGCCTTCGAAGAATTTTCCTTCAATCCTTCCACTTCTTCTTAAGAAAGGTGATACTCCAGATTATTTCGATTTACTTGTAATTCATTTATCCAAGTTGATGCATTTGGGTTTTACCACGCACTGTCAGCAAGCAAATTTTTTCACTGTTGTCATTTGAGGGAACTCGACTGTGAGATAAATGGTTAGTTGCTGTTGCAATAACCCGCCCGGCTGTTACAGTTATTTATTTATTTATTTTTGTATGGCAGTGCTAACTAGATGTTAGCCCGACAGACATTACGACGAAAATAAGAATTGTTATACCAGACAGTAGGACGAACGTAGAAAATGTTCTAAAGATTATCATTAAGTACAAAATATGTAAGATAATGAAAAAATTAAGGACAAAATTATTACTTAAACGATAATCGAAACCAATGCTTTTAAACAGTTTGGAAAAAGCGCTGCGTTTATGACCTTTTGTTTCATCTTCTTGACCGTCTTGAGCCTTAGTTTCGCTGTCACGTTTTATCTCTGATCAACGTCCATGTTTCGTGACATGGTGAAATTAGATTCTACGCGGGACATTGCCCAATCATGCTCAATACCTTTGAATGCAAAGGAAAAATGAAAACATTATAAGTGACACGTCAAAGAAGACATAATTCCTGGCTCTTCGAAACTAATTCGGATATTCCGTAGTTTGCCTTTTGCCTTAGGTGAATAGCAGCATCATTCCTTTAACACGGTCGTTCCATTGCCGCAGCCTCGAAAAAACCTGAGGCTCAGGTCCAATAATGAAGGTGTTGAAAACATTTTTAATCTGTAAATGGAATCTCTTTGTTTGTAATCACGCAAAGGCTGACGCATACCTACCAGTTCGAAAACATGAAACCTTATGGGGGATGACACCAAAATAAATTATATTGACGGATGATTTGGACTTGTAATGGGGAATATGACAACAATCGTGTTTTTTGCAGAAACCTCAGAACATAGACTGCAGAAACCAGCGACCATCAACTCGTGTGACGCATACACCTCCGGGCTGACGCCACTCGGCATGTTTCTGTGCTCTTGAGATCCGGCCTGCAGGTGATGGCCCAGCTCATCGCTTACTCAACCGGAAGCCAGAGTATTGCATCTGCCGTGTTATAAGAGTGAGCAAATTCCCGTGGACAGTTCAGTCATCCAACAGCTGAGCCAGTAAACATAGAAGCCTTGACCAGAGGAAAGTGCCGTACGTTAGGAGTGACGTGCCGGTTTAGCAACTTTCAGAAAGCGGCGCACATATACCAAGGTACAGCTCTTTCATGACGCAGCGTGATTCAGCCAAACACGTCAAGGGAAATGTGTAAAGGACTCACTACGAAGAATTACGTCCAGTTACTGTTTTTTATCGTCTGTGTGAATACACCCACGAACAGAGGTTGCAGTTTTGAATCTCTCTCTCTCTCTATACACGGCGTCTCAAACATTTAGGGTCAAAATTATACGGTTGGCAGAGTATTCTAAACTGAGAAGGGAAGTCTCCAAGGTCGAACGTCACCTGATCATGGTCTTGTGTTTAACGTTGTTGGCTGTTGATCACGTGGCCCCAGGTTCGATTACCAGCCGCGTCGAGGGACTCTGTCTGAGTGTGTGTGTGTGTGTGTGTGTGTGTGTGTGTGAGAGAGAGAGAGAGAGAGAGAGAGAGAGAGAGAGAGATTGTCGTCGTCATCACTTCATTGTCATCATTGACATGCAAGTCACCGAAGTGGCTCAAATAAGAAACTTGCACCTCGGCCAAAAATGACATACACATATTATTCTCCTCAGCTCGAACACCTAAAACCAAACAAAAATTATTCTAAAATACGGAGTTGTGCAGTTCCTACAATTCGCCAAGGTAATTTATCTTTAACACTCTGAATTTGCGTACAGTCATATTTGAAGATTAACGAATCTACAGACCACAAAAGGAGAAGCCACCAAAGAAACAATAAGTTTTGCAGTGTAACCGACAGATATGACTAGCAGATTAACAAGCGTCAGAAATGAGGTATTATTAGGCAAAAAGCTGAACAATTAATTGGAAAACCGTATGTCAGCCCATGTAGTACTAAAGTCATACTTCCCGAAATAGAACTAGCTGTGTTGTTGAACGCTTTTTTCCCTATTCGTCATCTAACTGCGAATGTGGAGTCCAATGAAGCTCGTACGCTGAGTTTTAGTTTACACGAGAAACACAAATAGTCGACCGTCGACGGATACTACCGACGAAACCTCGCCTTTTTTTACGATACCTATTCTAACCCACCGAACCATCCTCATCTGTCCATAGTCGCTAACCCTTTAATTTCACTGACGATGTTACTCTGAAGTAAACAACACTAATTTCCGATAGCCCTTGTATGAGTACTGGGTGCTGCTGTGTCGTCGTGCGTTCTTCCGTTACTCGGCATTCAGGTGCAAACTTGGAGAGATTCAGTTCAGTGGTCAAAATACAGCAGAATGAA
Organism: Schistocerca cancellata; assembly: GCF_023864275.1. Taxonomy (NCBI): domain Eukaryota; kingdom Metazoa; phylum Arthropoda; class Insecta; order Orthoptera; family Acrididae; genus Schistocerca; species Schistocerca cancellata. The sequence continues at coordinate 595,781,671 of NC_064631.1, read as the reverse complement.
ACACCTCGTTCCAAAGCTCTGGATATCACGATCGCTTTTGTTTTTAGTATTTGACTACTGCAGTGCGGAAACACCGAAAATGATGTAGCATGTCCACATGTGGCCCTTACCAGGTATCCGTACTTTCCATTACGTTGTGTTTACAACATTTCATTGAAACACTACAACTGCACTTCGGTGACGGATAAGGGAAAAACGTTCGACAATTGGCCGGCCGGAGTGGCCGAGCGGTTAAAGGCGCTACAGTCTGGAACCGCACGACCGCTACGGTCGCAGGTTCGAATCCTGCCTCGGGCATGGATGTGTGTGATGTCCTTAGGTTAGTTAGGTTTAAGTAGTTCTAAGTTCTAGGGGACTTATGACCACAGCAGTTGAGTCCCATAGTGCTTAGAGCCATTTGAACTATTTTTTTTTTTCGTTCGACAATTCAGCAACTTCTGTTTTCGAAAATATGACCATGAAAATATCGCATATGTTAACATACATTGTTTGAAGCAAATGTATAACTTTCTGGAAAGTAACATCTCATTTGTGACTCTTGTGAATGTTCTGGTCATAGCTCTATGTTACACGGAATTGTTTTCGTCAGCGGCTTGTGTGGCTGTAGTCTACATTTTGTTAACCTTTCGACGTCGATTGTACTCAAGTCCAGAGTTATGCATTCAAATTTTATTTTATTTATTTATTTGTATTAGGCGTTCCAGTCGGAGATTTCCCTCGTGAGTATTTTGAGATACAGAATAACTGGTCAAAAACGAATACAAACTTTTTACTGACATAAACAGCTTACACTTCAGAATGACAAGTCTGACTCACAGCAATTGTTCAAAAAGATCACTCGTAGTGTCAGTACATACATCACAAAGGCCCATAAAATTTTTTCTACCTTCCCTCAAATATTCGTATTGCCTGTTGTAGAATGAGACAGGCAGCTAAGATACACATCATACAGTTCCTCTTCAATTTCTGCTGAGGTTCCGTAAGCCACAGACATCATGTAAACTGATAGGAAAAGATCGATAGGAGTGAGACACGGCAACAGGGCCTCATCTTCTGATTCAACGATTAGAGCATCCGTTGTTCAGGTGCTCACGGACATAAATATGGAAGCGGGATGGCGCGCCGTCGTGTTGAGACGACATTCTATCGCGCCGCAGACTCCAACAATTATGGCAATACATTCGCATTTCAAATGGAAGGCAGCCAAAGTGCATCACTGAAACTGGGCGACAGGACATAAGGTCCTTTTAGTTATTTTTGTGCCGTTTTAGCCCCGGTGTTCATAGAGAAACGCTTCTGGTGATGGTTCAAATGGCTCTGAGCACTATGGGACTTAACATCTATGGTCATCAGTCCCCTAAGAACTTAGGACTACTTAAACCTAACTAAACTAAGGACATCACACACATCCATGCCCGAGGCAGGATTCGAACCTGCGACCGTAGCGGTCACGCGGTCCCAGACTGAAGCGCCTAGAACCGCAAGGCCACACCGGCCGGCTAGCTTCTGGTGATCCGAGGTGTCATTTTAAATGATTTTTATCATTCCAGATATCAATATAATGCCAGATGAAAACATTATCGCATTAGAGAGAGCCCTCATACGTGAATAAGATCGTCACTGCAACAATAGGGTCTAGATAATCCGTGGACAGAGCTGAATTCTGGGTTCAAAATCATTTGGGTCCACAAACTACAAATCTTTTATGATATAGTGGTGTAATTGACGCTCCTCAGGTAGTCTCCATACGGTATTCTTTAAAGTGTACATTGCACGGACAAATCGGGGGATGCTCACTGATGAATCTTGTTCCACTCGTTACTAAAGCTTGTAGATCTGAATCTGATGTACAGTGCAGCAGGATGTAGTGCCCGCGAAGCCGAACGAATGTACAGAGAGAAGTTTCATAACACGCGTCGTCCTAACAGGAAGAAGTTTATTGCCATAGATAGACCACGCGAGAAATTACGTCGTGCAAGCCACAGGGATCTGGCCAAGGCTACTGACGTACTGACGACGTGAACGGTAAACATTATAAAAGTCTAGCGAGCTATCGTAAGTCAGCATACTGACACATCTGTAACGTTTTTCGTATTACCGCATTCATATTAGTTAAGGTCGTGTTAATGTTTTCCTTATATTCCGAGACAGAGGTTTTAGGTAACCACCGCTCAAATCGCTGTTTACTCTTACGCTTTTTCCGTCTCCGTCTAACGTGTTTTTATGCTTACTAATTTCTTAATCGTCTACGAATAAACGATGGTGGTAACTGTGAACTTTAGTCAGAACTCGTGTGTAAGTGAAATGAACGACGTGGCCACTTTCACATCAAACATGTAATAAGCACCTGCCAGCTAACGACAACGAGTGTTCATTAACCTTTACGAGCTCTGACCACATCCGCCACGGATATGAGTAAGCCTGATATTCCCTCATTTGGGTTACAAGTTACACGATGATTCGATCGCCTGAATGGTTTGACGCTTGACCAATGCATCTCCCGCAAAGACACAAAGCGTGTCAGAAGAATATGGCTGAAAGCAGCAGCCGATTACAGGAATTATTCGAACGTACCTAACGAACTGGAACGTGGTTACAGCAGTAGACGTACATTTGGGAGGGGCTCCAATCACCATCTTTTCCAGTGGCTTTTTCCTAAACTTTCTGAGGTGAATACCGGGATGGTCCGTTTGCAAAGTATTGGGGATATTTCCTTCCTCAACCTTCTCCTAGTTTGTGCTCCGTCTCTAAAATTCTCGTCGCTGACGAGACGTTAAGCCCTGATCTTGCTACCTTCTTGTTTCCTTCCACGTTGCGCGGTATATAAGGCCATTATCTGATACCTTTAACGACATTGTAGAAGATTTTCACAGTATATGTTAATATTGGACAACCATCCATTCATCGACGACTCGCCATTTATTTTAAATCTGTGACCAGGTGTCTCTTCCGACGTCACACTTGTAATCGTACGCTGTCAGGAGAGTGAATATCGCGTATGCATTCATATTTTAACTGCTTTTCATTGTGCTTCTTAGGCGAAAACGGGTTTTCAGGAAATCATGTGTTACACCACCGTCCAGCCCTGCTGTTTCATAAGGTGGAAGCTCCACGTTCCATTTCTGGTGACATCTAAGGATTTTTCTGTGATGGAACCATACGGAAAGAAGTTGCATCAGTATCGTGGGAGCAAATCAGTTTGATAAAATAAGCAGCAAAAATGACACTACAACCGACGATGTGGGCTGGGAGCCACATTACATTTATTTATTTTACTCATTTGTCTACACTAGCAGAGGCGCCGATAAAAAGGGGGGGAGGAAGGGGGCAAGAGGCATACGAGCTCGCCCTTCCATCCCCCTAGCGGCCAGCATAGCGAAGTTCTTTATGGCACCCTAGAACAAAAATAAACCTGATCCACGTAGACGTTGATCCGATTATACTTTGTTCAGACCCACTCAAGTACAATACACTCATAATTAAACAGGTATCTTAGGATTTTTTAAATATCTCTTTACAGTCCTTCAATACAGTTTCCCTGCTTCCCTATTACTGAATCCCAACGTCTCTGAAGCTCTATTATTCCTTTCAGCACACCATTTCTGTTCATCTGTTGATGTCTCGGGTAACAGGTTAAAAAATGGGTCTGAGCACTTATCTTCTGAGGTCATCAGTCCCCTAGAACTTAGAACTACTTAAACCTAACTAACCTAAGGACATCACACACATCCATGCCCGAGGCAGGATTCAAATCTGCGACCGTAACGGTCGCGCGGTTCCAGACTGTAACGCCTAGAACCGCTCGGCCATCCTGGCCGGCCTTTGATTGTCGTCTCTGCTCATACAACCGCCACGAAAACGATTAACCCAACGTGAAACTGTATTATTTGCCACTGTAAAATCACCACAAATTGCACTTTAGGCGCTGTGGGTTTCTGTCGCTTTTCGCTGCGTAAAATTTCGATCTTGAGGTACGACCTCTGATCTTCAACAGTGACAGTACCCGAGACCTCTGCAGCATCCATTTCTACGTCTCGCCAATTTTATGTTAGAGTACACAGCGAAAAAACGAAAACACGTGCTTCGTCCTCAAGCTCCCAACATCTGTCGTAATTTTCATTGTTGTTGCACCAAACAATCCACAGTAATACCAAACCGTGCATTATTTATAAAACATCCCTCGTATCTTGAACGGAAATCAGTGGTGACTCGTAACCATACATCCGCAGTCATCTTACAAACATTTAGTTTGCGGACTCATGTCTACATGAACGTTTTTGCTTTTGCTATCGTATGCTTTCAAACATGTAAGTTCTAATTGTTAATTGTGATCCACAAGTAATAAATCTCGTGTGGAATAAAGCTTGGTGCAAATAATTTCCTCTGACGCCGTTTCAGTGACGGGTGTTTCTGTTTAAACTGGTGCCCTCACCAGTAAATAATCGATCTCAGATCCAACGCGTGAAAGCTGTAGACTGCAGTTCAGAAAAGTACTGGTCTATGCTAAGAAGTCAAACTATGTGTGAATTTTAATAGGTTTTCTTTAATAAAAATGTATAGCACCCTCCGTAGGTTCATTTTCCGGGAATATTGTCTGTCGTCGATACTACGATTTCCTTCTGACATTTGGCCGACATGTGTGGCTTGCAGTGTCTGAAGTACGTCACTTCTCACTGTTGATACACAGTGTCGATGTTTCCTTCCGCATTTTCGACAGCAGTAATCACAGACGTCAGCGAAACGCCAGACAACTGTCGACGATAGTCTGTTTCTAACGAGGGAACCTGCGAGGAAAGCTGCATAGACGGCCGCGAATTCCTGAATGTTTTTTTTAATTAATAAAATGTGTTTTTAATGACACACATGGGCCTGGAAGTGATCAAATACAGAATTTCAGTCAATTTAACCTTTTTGTTATCCAGCCCTGTCTCGACGTTACGCGATATCGTTCAGAGTGAGGAGACAGGGGCACATCGCCCCCTGACGCCCCGGTAATGTATTGCTATCTGCCATGTATGACCACCCGCACTCCTCCGGCCATTTTCTGTAATACTTTGGGTAATAGCCATTTATTTCCACCCTTGTACTTAATACAAAATGTTAGTTTTTGGAAAATATTTGTCGTGACAGTTTCAGTTGCATAAAATTTACTGATAAAACAAACATGCTAGCATCATATTCTTAGCCTGTTGACTATAAAAAGCTGTGGTAACGCATGGCTCTCTTCCGTCACCGGTGAAAATCATTTCAGAGGAGACGCGAGATGTCATGAGTGTGCATTAACGAAGAAAGAAATGGAATAACCAGCTTAATATTAGCAAAAACGAAGAGTGATAACAAAAGCAAGTTGTACAACATATGAAATGAATATAAAACTATCTACGTCTTATCTCTTAAAATTCTTTTCCTTTGCAAAACTTGAAGTCTTCTGAATGTTTTACTTTACCATATGAACTAATTCTGTAGAAAATTTTGTGACGTACCGGGTTCTGTTGAAGCCTGGGCTCAACAGAAAAAAAATTCGTCCAGCGAAAATCGAGCTACTGTGAGTTGTCATTATCCAGCAATAAAAGCAGGAATCGTTCCTCAGTTCCATGATTTCGGTCGCCCCTACCCACTGTCTCTCTACTCACGAAGGCTCATGCCCTGTGGAGAACAGATGGAGCAGCCGGCAGCTTACCTGATGCAGAACTGCTTATTGGTTCATTTAACATTTTAAAAATAGCAGGAAGGACCTCGTGCCTCACACATTGTAAAGTTACCGGCTGACTGCGGGCAGTTGCTGGATAAAATAACTGATGACATACGGAAAACTCTTGTAGAAAGTGGCCCTTTTAGGTAACAGATATTAACTTTCCTGCCGATAAGACAGGTAGAAGATTTACTCAGGCAAACTATAAAGGAAAATTGCCCAACGGTGAAAAAATATACAGAGACTGTCTTAGCCATGTTTAAAAAATTAGATTTTTTGTTTTTGTTGCAAAATTTCAGTGCTTAAACTATCTCGTTTCCAAGTACGTCAGGGTTTTCAGATTGGAAAAATATGTTCGGATTTCTTATCCAACATGAAAAATCCACAAACCATATACTCGTAAGAGCAAATCAATCATGGTAATAATTACGCTTGCATTTGCGTCCAGGCAAAATGTTTGTTGAAGAAAATAAGAGGTTCGCTCAGGCTGAGACTTAGCGCTGGAACAAGATATTATAGTAGTTACTTTATATAACACGTTTGCTGGGACACAGGCGTTAGCGTTTTGAGGAACGACAGAAAATAGCGGACATGTTGGAACTGTACATCGCCACGTTTGATGTGCTGAAAGAGTATTCGTTAAGGATAAGTTTTCGTGAAACCAGTGTTGGCTATCTCAGTAAAGTAATTTAGTTCTCTGTTGTCAATATATATTCAGCATCGCATTTTAAATGAACTTAAAAAAGGAATGTACTACTCAGTTCAAATTGGTCCAAATGGCTCTGAACACTATGGGGCTTAGTATCTGAGGTCATCAGTCCCCTAGAACTTAGAACTACTTAAACAGAACTAACCTAAGGACATCACGTACATCCATGCCCGAGGCAGGATTCGAACCTGCGACCGTAGCGGTCGCGCGGTTCCAGACTGAAGGGCCTAGAACCGCTCCGCCACACGACCGGCCGTACTACTCAGTTATTTTATACTATATTACTGACGTGAGTCATACAAACAAATTTCAGTGGCCGTTGGTTTTATTCAAACAGAGCCTGCTGAAATAATAATTATCGAAGAACATCCCTCGGGTTTATTCTAGTTACAGCCACTACTGGCGGGTTTCTGACCGATGTTTTCTTAAACGAGCTGGTAAGACGACACATTACTTTGAAAAATATGCGAGGCCAAATAGACGATAACGGTTCGAAGACGGAAGGGATAATATAGGTGTTAAAAAAAGAATCGAAAACCTTAACCCTCGAGCGTTTTTCGTGCCTTTGCTCATTCGTTAAACCTTGTCGTGAACAATGCAGTGCAGTCAGGTCTTGTTACATGAACTTTTTCAGTACAGTTAAAGAGTTTTTCATTTTCTTCTCTGCATCTGCTATTTCGAAGAAGTGTGTATTTAATTCGACTGTAAAACCTCTCAGAGATATACGTTGGGAAAGCCGAATAGGTGCCTTAGAGCCTCTCAGGTACTACACTGGACAAGTACATGATGCTGTTTATGAAGCTAACGGAGATTCTAAACAGGATGCTTTTGGAAGAAATAGTACCACTGATACTGTAAGAGAGCTAGAAAAATTCAAATATCTTTGTCGCACACTGGTCTGATATGAAGTTATGTTTAAGATCATCCAAGTCAGCAAAGAAAAGTTCTTGCTGACATACGTGGATCTCATTGAGTCCGTGATAAAGAAAAGAAAATTCCTCTCAGCAGAGTGAAGAAGCATTTTATAAAACGGTATAACGATGAACTCACTGTAGAAGATAAAGCAGAACGCTCCTTTAAGGTAAATTCTTCTACCTTACTATCAATACAGATATTTGCCCTCTAAAAAATAGATTGGATCTTGTGAACAGTCTTAGAAAAAGCTTCAGCTTTCTAGACGATATTCATGTCTCCACATGTAGTATGATGAAATACTACAAGTCGCATTCAATAGCTTCAGACTGTGTTAAGTGATGGTGATGAATGTGACATCAAGGGGAAGGAACTAAAAGATGCAGTTTTGGCTTACCGCCCATTCCCCTTTCTGGAAGTTTTTCACAAAGCTCATTATTTGATATGACAAAAATCAATTGCACTGACATTTTTCCCAATACTTTCGTAAGCTGAAGAATCCGTCTGACTTTTTCAATATCTGTAGCTAGTGGTGAAATGAGTTTTCCAAAACTAAAGTTGATGGAGATATACCTTAGACCAACTCTTTCTAGAGAACAGTTGTGTGGACTGTCAAATTTAGCAGCTGAAAGCGATATCTTGAAGTCAATAGATTCAGATGCTATTTGGGAACATTTTGCTACGTTAAATGCTAGAAACGTTTCAGTATGATGTTTTCGTCCAAGGAAAAATTTGTCGTTATATACGCACAAATTTACGTTTTCCATTTTAGTTGCACACGTAAAACGTTTCATCGTGTTTATCAGTTTTCAACTATTCTCATGACAAATTTTATAAAATTTAACTACTTGCTTGTAAGTTTTCTTCATATATAAAATACTACTTACGCAGATAAACAGTGTCCTATGTTCAAAACTTCAACATAAAATCAGTAGATAATTTTTGTATTGCAGTTCTACGTTTCTGTTGGAAAACGGAACAATTTACAAATTATTGAATTAAAAATTTAATTTATTAAATTAAAAATAACAGATATTTATATTTTATTCTTCCAATTAGTTTAATAAGGGACAAATTTTTACTGAAGTTAGAGCCGTACAGCACGTGTGGTTCTTCCCGCTTTCACTAAAAGGTTTTAAAGATCTAAGGGATTACCTTGAATGGGTACTTTTAACACTTAGAACTGGTGTAAGATTCAGAAAGTTATTTCTGTTACAGGAATGTCTATATGGTGTTTATTTTAAAGGAAGAAAACAGTTCATTTCTACAGTAAGTAGATTTAGATTTATTTCCAAGGCTAATTAAGATCTGGGGGGGGGGAGGGAGGTGAGCGCCAAATTCTATGTTGCTTGTGCGGAAAAATATTCTCGAACAGGCCCTTGGCAGTACTCATCACTGTCCACCAGGCAATACACTTCTTACTACATGACTAGTTTCACTGACGTTGAGAAACGGTTTGTCATCCTTCACGAAGTCAGAATCTCCAACCTCCGCACTTTCACCTCTTTCCTAAGACGAAACAACTTGCTGTTGGTACACTCTTCAAAGTGTGAAATTCCGGCATAGCTGTCACGGACCGGGTGAGTCAGGTAGGTGAACTGTACGAGAAGAGCCAGCTGAAACCGTTGACGTAAGACGACTGCATCGTGGTTACGGCGAATGGGCGATAGTAAGTGACGAACGTACTTCCGTTCTGTTGGTAACAAATATCCTTGTATGTCCAGACCTCATTTACCCTCATAATGACCTTCGCACGTTTCGTTCTCATGGTCACGTCTTTCCAGTCTTCATTCTTTCCACTTTTCGTTTCTCTTCCGTCATTCTTGCGCCTAGATACTTCGAGAACACTTGTTTTCCCAGAGTACCTAACGATTTATCAGTGTATTTGCTCCAAATTTTGCTGCTTTAAATTTTTATTTTGATTCCTTAAAAGTTTTGCATACAACTTTCTGTATCTCCTTCGGACAGCGGCAGGTTTATCCATTTGTCCTGATTTTTGTATCTCGTTTCCATCACGTTTTGCCTTGGCGAGCTTATCGCCTTAAGCTAAATGCGCACTAGACGTCACAAAACATTCCATAATGTACATGTTTCAAACAGGGACAATCACAACAAATTTTGATGGAACAAAATAGCACGGATCGTCGATGTCAAGGATTCTGTTGAAGAAAGTTTTAAAGTTTTCGTGAAGTGATAATATCAGAAGTTAACCTATTCACACTATGTTTACTAATGTCACTGCTGTGGACTTTCTGCCGTTATGTCTTCTTTATCATTACTTTGAGACTTGTTTTGTATCTGCAACTCATTGCGAATGTCGCATGAGAATCTGATATTTTTCCTTCGAGTTTCTCTGTCGAAAGTGACCTAACTTCTGAAAGTGAAATATTATTTAGGTTTAACAATATTTAAAGAAAGCTTACATTTTCATAAAGGTAGAAAATAAACAAATCTGAAAAGCTTCATACGAAAATTATTTCAAGAATAAAGCAGTCACTGAGAGAAAATAATACAATTTTTAATATTACTTGGCAGTTTAATAGAAATTAAGAATCAAAAGATAAACAAAAAACGACGAATATGTACTGTTAAATATTTTTCGTGTATGCCTGTATACATTTTCTCCAACATATAAATGCTTATACTTTGAAATATATGTGCGAACTTTTTCTATCATTTCAACGACCCGCAGGGTGCAAAATTTACCGTATGATCCGCGTCAAGAACATCCATTATTAAATTTGCTTTGCTCCTTAATGAATTCAACTGCTTACACAGCTAGTTGCTTAATTTTGAAACCATATTCCGACTTTTTTGAAGAGGGTCGGTCTCACTTTCAGTACTGAGTTGCGCGACTTGATGTGATGGCTTTTCGCTTAGTGTTACGGGGCCTTTTTTTATTCCACAGGAGTTCCGTCAAGGTAACCAGCATCTCTTTACAAAAAGTTTACACGATAATTGAGAACAAAATCCAAGCATCTCTCCCAAGAAATAATTTACTAACAGAGTGACGACTGAGACAGTCAAGCGTTACTAATAGGAGATGGATGAGACTGATATTACAACAGATGTAACAGAAAAACGCAACCAATTATAAAGTTTCCGAACATGAGGCAAAATTAACTTGGTGTTATAGTGTACGTGTAGAGAACATTAAAAAAATTAAAACCTGTACACTTTGTTACCACGGATATAAAAACATTGAACACTGTGTTGTTCAAAGTTACCTTACCCCATATACTAACCAAATTAAAAGAACCTCATGAGTAACAAATACAAACCTAAATCATCATTAAAGATACCGTTTACAAAGTCTAATTAACTTATAACTATATTTAAGGGTTTGTTAGTTCAAAGTACTTAGAATTAATCGGAAAAGTAATCAGTGATTTTAAGATCTTCGTGTGTTTTTATCGCTCTTTGTTTTTTTCATATTTTATACACATCAATAACGAAAGCAGGATGTCATCTTCAACTGCACTTCAATCGCAATTCGGGGAAGCTGATAACCTTAATAGGTGTTTCTTTTCGTCAGTAGCTATGCGGAATGCTCTTAATTTAATAGCAGAAGTAAGAAACCACGTTCAATTAGTGACAACCGGTCTCTATTCGCTGCTGATGCCATCTACCCAGTCAGAACGCCAGTTCCTACGACTGCTTCACTAATAACCTAGATGTCGACGACACGCTCAGCTCTCTCTCGCTCTCCCACGAGTGCCTGAAGACGCTTCGCCGACACAGCATTCCGTTAAGCGCTGTGCTGGCAGCCGACGCATACACCTGTGACGTCACGGCCGCCGGCGGCCTTGGGTGGCGACCACAAGGATTTCGGCCACCACCGCGGCATTCGTGCCTTCAACCGCGACTGGCTCAGCGCACTTCCGTTTACAAGGGGCATCCAGTAACGTTAACTACCATTTCAGAAAACGTACAGTACTAAATCTGATGATTCTGTGCTGAAACAAGCTTTAATTATGTGCCGTTAAGTTAAATGCACCCATTCGACAGCATTTATTAATGTTAATATAATAATATATATTAATAATAACATATTTTTTATTATTTCCAACCTCTGTTAAGATAACTAGCTGTAAAGAACCTGCTTGTTTTTTGAACTGGAAAAAGACGTGAAATTTGTTTCATTTGTACAGCTTCTAACTACATGCTACGTATAGTTGTCTGTGCAAGAAACACGATTCTTTGATTCACTCCACAACATTGGAATGTTTGCCCGTGTGTTTTATTGACAGTAACTCTATACGAGAATCTTACCGGAAACTGGACTAATTAAAGCTGAATAGCAATTTGAATGGACTGAATGGAATTCGTGATATTAATATTGACTTACCTTTTTATTTTCCGGTTAATATTTCCGCTTCTGTAATGTTGTTTAGAATCTTTTTTGTGAGGCACACTGGGAACATTGAGCGAATTCAGAAATTCTGTTGGGCAAGCTTACACTTTCGTCTTAGTTTTTCTTAGAACCAACGGATTTAAATGTGTATTTTTCCAACTAGTAGCACATTCTGTATTCGATGATTTGTTTGAACTACGTCGTATTTTGTTGCCAAAATTGTTTGCTCATACAACAGTCTTTGTCTGCGTAGTTTCTCTTGATATGTGGATACGTTTTTTTTTCCGATGAGTTGTTCTTCTGTCTTTACTACACTGCACAACTCATCGGTTACAAAGATTTATCCAGAGTGATGATGAATGTGATATGTCCTGTATCCGGGTTGTATTCTAGGACATTCGAGAAAATTCTAGAACATTCGAGAATTTTCACAAACACTCGAGGACATTATTGAGTAATCTTGAGTTTTTCTCCTGAGAAATAAATTGATGCGAAGAGACACAAGGTGTTCTGATGAAGACTACGATGTGATGGGGACCACTTCAGACACTCATATATCCACAACCACACCAGCTACCACCGAACAACCACTATAGCGAACAACGGCAGAACCAAGGACAACAACAAACACAAAATGCAGTTATCGGCACACAGGCTGATATCATGATGATGATTTTACTTTCAGGGACGATTGTGAAGGATAAATATATCAATTTATTGTAATGGACCCTGGTCCGGAAATAACAGTCGAAAGTTATAAGCGGAAATCGTTGTTACTAAGACTTCAGCGTAGGCAACTTTCAGACCAAAACAAGTCAAAACTGCCCAGTAGACATAGAGCTCTAAAATGCATACCTTTAGAACTATGAGCACTTGTTCATCTTCGGTACTGTGAAACTTACCTCTTATACTGCATGCTCTTTGGTTTCTGAAGAGGTTTCGTTTCCATATTTTTGGAGCGGGTAGTATGAACCATAACAAGCAAAAAAAGGTCAGCAAATATGGCCTCCAAAATGTGTACCTTAAGAACCATGGGCACTTGTCAGGAGAAGACGTGTTTCACACTAGCGAAGCTGAACAAATGCCCGTAGCGCATAAATTATGCACTTTAGAGCCCATGTTTAGAAGACATTTTTGTCTTGTTTTGGTCCGTACCAGCCCCTCCTATAGTTGCCTACGTTACAATCTCAGCAAGAACAGTACCGCTGCATGTATTCCCTGTCAGAGGTATCAGAACGATTTTACCTTGTAGCTTTCGATTCTGTCGTTTCCGCAGCAGGATCTGTTACCTAAGATTCTCTGTCATCTCTGAAATTTTGTAATCATCACGGCGCCACTCTGTGTATTAATTTCCGAGAAACGTAGTTCCCGACGACTCAGAAGAAATAAGTTGAAATAGACCACAAATAGGAGATGACACTCGCTTCTGTTTACAAGTAACTTACACGTCAACTGAAAACAAAGTCCAAGCATATCTCGCAAGAAATAATTTACCACTAGAATAACGAAAGAATTAGCTAATCCTTACTAACATGAGATCGATAGTAGCACGATGATTGAGATAACAAGATAAGGAAGTAAGGAAGGAAGACTAGTGCTTAACGTTCCTTGTAGATCTAGCATATCTATACAATTATATACTCTGCAAACCACTGCACAGTGCGTGGCGGAGGGTACGTTGTACAAATATGTACAAGTATTGTCAGTTTTTCTGTCCTATTCCAATCGCGTACTGAGCGAGGAAAAATACGACTGTCTATATGCTTGCCTCTGCATGCACTGTAATCCATCTTATCATAGTCTCACAATCCTACGCGAGGAATACAATAGTGGCAGTACAATGGTCGCTCAGTCATCTCCGAGTACACGTTCTCTTAATTCAATGAACAGGATTTCGCGAGAACTGCGTCGTCTTTCTTCCAAGGATCGCTATTTTAATTCTCCGAGCATTTTGTTACTTTTTCGTATGAGTTATACCGACCTGTTATGATCACAGCAACGTGTCTCTGAAGTAGTTCTATGTTCTTTTGCGATGCTTGTTTGATAAGGCCACCAAACACTGTCAAATAAGGCGCACTATCGTCTTATACGTGATTTATCCATCTATATCAATACTCTGCGAGACACCTGACGGTGCGTGGGGTTGGTTACTTCTCGTGCCACTAAGTAATCATCCCTTCCCTGTTTCATTCACTATCGGCGCGTGGGAAGAATGATTATTGGTAAGCCTATTTATTAACTCTAAATTCTCGATTTTTCTCCTTGCACTCATTTCGCGAGATTTATTTGAGAGGAAGCAATATGTTGACTGACTCGTCCCGCAAAGTACCTTCTCGAAATTTCAATAGTCAGCCTCTTTCCGTGACGCACAACGCCTCTCTTGTAGCCTCTGCCAATGGAGTTCGTTGAGCATCTCTGCAACGCTCTTTGCGCGGACTAAACGATCCCGTGACTAACAGCGACGCTCTTTGTTGGATCTTCTCTACGTCTTTCTAAGTCCTACCTAGCAACGGTCCCAGGTTGATGACCAATACTCAAAAACAGGTCTACAAGCATCTAGTAAACCACTTTTTTAGTGGTTGAATTGCATTTCCTTAAGATTTTTCCCATGAATCTGAGTCTGTCATCTGATTTTCCCACTATTTGCTGTTTGTTTTATAAGGTCATTCAACTTAAGGTCGCTATAGATAGGGACTCCTAGATATATTACAGTATGTGAAAGTCAAGGACAGTCTACTAGAAGAGGTCAGTGAATATGTCTACCTTGGCCAGATTATAAATATGAAGGGAGACATAAGACCAGAAATTTATCGACGCATCAAGCTTGGTTGGCAAGCATTTGGGAAGAATTCAAAAGTATTCAGATCAAAAATGCCAGTAAATCTGAAGAAAGCAGTATTTGATCAATGCATTCTTCCTGTGATGACGTATGATGATGATGATGATACTGTTTCCAGCGGTTTGTCATCAATAGTGTAGCTGTACAGAAGTGGATTTCTTTTCCTATGTATGAGCAACACGTTTCATTCATTTATGTTCAGAGCCAACTGCCAGAGCCTGCAGCATTAATCTATTCTCTGGAGGTCAATCTGCAAATCGTTACCATCTTCTGGCGTTTCTTCTTTATTATAAACAACCGCATCATCTACGAACAGCGGTAAAGAGCTTCTGACGCATTCCACCAGATCATTTATATATAATGTAAACAGTCTTATCACACTTCCTTGGGGCACTCCCGAAATTACTTTTACAGATGCACTGCATTTTTTCGGAACACTTTCAAAAAGTCAAAATTTTCGACTTGCTTCCCCTACGACCGATTTTACGTGATTTCACACTTACCGTCGCTTCTTAGTATTACACAGTTACATCACTTTAGATGCTCGAGATGTTCCCTGCTAATCTCGTAATCGGGGATTACACGGTTCTTTCTCTTTGTTACACGTATTATATCACATTTATTCACGTTTAAACAGAGCTGACATTCACTGCACAAGCAGAAATGTTGTCCATGTCTTTCTCCATTTCCTTACGATGACCGATGGCGATACCTTCCTGCAGGGAATAGCACTAACAGCGGACAGCTTCGTAGTGTTGACGATCATGTCTGATAAATCGTTTGTGAATCACGCTTCCTTGGGCACACCCGTTGTTAGTTTCATTTCCCTGGGACATGGCATATTTGCAAAGATAACCCATATGACCGCAGCGTGGTTACTAGTCAGTGTAGAAGTGTCGAAAGCGCTTGGGACATCTCCACTCTAGAATCTTAGATTGTACAGAATCTAGCTGTTCACTAGCTTTTATTGTTTTTCAAATGCCATCGACAATGAAGTCATCAGAGACGGAGCACAAGGGTGCTTTGGACAGGGAAATCGGCCGTGGCCTTTTCAAAGGAAGCACCTCGGTATTTGCTGTAAGCGATTAAGGAAAGCCCTTGCTAAACGTAATTAGGATAGCCGGACGGGAATCTGAAACCAGATCTTTCCGAATGTCAGTCCAGCGTGCTGATGTCTCTCGGTGACCTGAGGGAAGCTACAGTTTAATTTGTCATTATAGACTGAGCACCAACTCGTTAGACAAAATCGTGAAAAGGGACCAACCGTGGTCTTATCGAAGGAGCTACGTCGGCATTCGCCAAATGGGTTTCGGTGGAACTATACGCCGCTTTTTTCTCACAAAACTTATTTCCCATTAACGTGCTAACTATTTTGAACTAACTCCATCATTAGGTCTTTGGCGAATGGCTCACAGCCTCAATCGGCGAATGTGTAACATAAGATTCGACAGAAAGTTGAAATGAAGTTGCTGAGCTGTAATATTATTCACTTTTCTGTAAGAGCGCTGGACAGAGAAAAGTCTGAATTCTTAACTATCTATTGTCGTCTTGCCAAAGATAAAACTGCCTATCGATTCTGCAGAGCTACTGTCCATATGTCCCTAAGTTTCATTGCCGACTCTTTCCTATTAAAATTATCCTGATGCTTGTAAATCTCACTGGCTTCTCTACATAATCGTGGAGAATAATTAGACATTACTGATAAAATTTCTGTTTCAGAAAACTTCATAATTCATACATGTGTGCAGGTGTATGATGAGGCGGAAGTTTTCGCGGCCATTCCGAGTAAGAATAGCCATACAGCCACGTGTGTTGAAACGTAATAAAAACAGATTCGTGCCTCTTGCTTCGACCGCCTGTGAAGGACGCACATTTAAGTTAACAATTTCGGTGTCTAGAATGGCCACAGCAGCCTTCCCGCATACAGTCTCGACATTAACAGACCACAAGCGTGGCTTGGAATTGTACCGTTCTCTGCGGGCCTCCGCTTCTGACGTCATTAAACCGTCTCACGAAACGAGCGGCTGCATTCGCCTTGGCGTACTCCTGCGCCGTGCTTGACACACTGGTGGAGATGGGCGCCAGAGCGCCTCCCGTTCGGCGCAGACGGCGTCTGGATGGTCGGCGAGGAAGGCTCCAGGGCTCCAGGCAGCGGGGTGAAAGTCTCGCAGCGGACAGCTTACGCAACCTGAGTGTAATAGCCCGCGCGCCGTGTCGAACCGCAGACCTTTCGCGATCGCAGGAATTGCGTACAGAACACACAGCGGTACCCTGAGGAAGGACTGGATTAAACGGAGCTAAAAGCCCTCATCCTCCAGGTAATAAGCGAAGATGGAACTTTTACATACTTCCAGCTGCTACGAATGCTTACGGTGCATATTTATTACATTTATTACGTCCATCAAATACCTATATTCTAGGAACTACAAGGGAAAGTGCTTCTTTAATCAATAGTAGCTACTTCTCTTATTATAATTTGCTACTAGATGGGTCCATAGGCCTCATGTAATTATTAAACGTGGTTGTTACCGCTTACAGATATCGAATAATTTACGTTTCAATTACTGTGATTGCACTAGGCAAAAGTCTCAAATACAAATTTCCGCACATACATAAATACAGCCGCTAGTCCGAACATCAAGCAAGTGTGAATGGTGGCCAAGTCATGACGTCGTACAAAGCATGACTTGGACACCATTCTTACTTAGTTGATGTTAGAAATAGCGGCTGTATTTAGGGATATTTGGATATTTGTATTTGAGTACAATAGACTAAAACTACTAACAGGGTGAATGTGGGGACTGAATCTAACTACTGTTCTCCGCACCTACAAGACGCTCATCCGTCCCATCTTCACCTATGCCAACGTTCTGTGGACCTCTTCTCCAAAATTCTGCCACCCTGCTCAAGTCAAGAGCGTCATGAGTCCGCCAAGCCTTCTGTGCCCGTCCACCCTCTCCCACCCACCTCCTTTACCAGTCAATCAAATACACTCCTGGAAATGGAAAAAAGAACACATTGACACCGGTGTGTCAGACCCACCATACTTGCTCCGGACACTGCGAGAGCGCTGTACAAGCAATGATCACATACACGGCACAGCGGACACACCAGGAACCGCGGTGTTGGCCGTCGAATGGCGCTAGCTGCGCAGCATTTGTGCACCGCCGCCGTCAGTGTCAGCCAGTTTGCCGTGGCATACGGAGCTCCATCGCAGTCTTTAACACTGGTAGCATGCCGCGACAGCGTGGACGTGAACCGTATGTGCAGTTGACGGACTTTGAGCGAGGGCGTATAGTGGGCATGCGGGAGGCCGGGTGGACGTACTGCCGAATTGCTCAACACGTGGGGCGTGAGGTCTCCACAGTACATCGATGTTGTCGCCAGTGGTCGGCGGAAGGTGCACGTGCCCGTCGACCTGGGACCGGACCGCAGCGACGCACGGATGCACGCCAAGACCGTAGGATCCTACGCAGTGCCGTAGGGGACCGCACCGCCACTTCCCAGCAAATTAGGGACACTGTTGCTCCTGGGGTATCGGCGAGGACCATTCGCAACCGTCTCCATGAAGCTGGGCTACGGTCCCGCACACCGTTAGGCCGTCTTCCGCTCACGCCCCAACATCGTGCAGCCGCCTCCAGTGGTGTCGCGACAGGCGTGAATGGAGGGACGAATGGAGACGTGTCGTCTTCAGCGATGAGAGTCGCTTCTGCCTTGGTGCCAATGATGGTCGTATGCGTGTTTGGCGCCGTGCAGGTGAGCGCCACAATCAGGACTGCATACGACCGAGGCACACAGGGCCAACACCCGGCATCATGGTGTGGGGAGCGATCTCCTACACTGGCCGTACACCACTGGTGATCGTCGAGGGGACACTGAATAGTGCACGGTACATCCAAACTGTCATCGAACCCATCGTTCTACCATTCCTAGACCGGCAAGGGAACTTGCTGTTCCAACAGGACAATGCACGTCCGCATGTATCCCGTGCCACCCAACGTGCTCTAGAAGGTGTAAGTCAACTACCCTGGCCAGCAAGATCTCCGGATCTGTCCCCCATTGAGCATGTTTGGGACTGGATGAAGCGTCGTCTAACGCGGTTTGCACGTCCAGCACGAACGCTGGTCCAACTGAGGCGCCAGGTGGAAATGGCATGGCAAGCCGTTCCACAGGACTACATCCAGCATCTCTACGATCGTCTCCGTGGGAGAATAGCAGCCTGCATTGCTGCGAAAGGTGTATATACACTGTACTAGTGGCGACATTGTGCATGCTCTGTTGCCTGTGTCTATGTGCCTGTGGTTCTGTCAGTGTGATCATGTGATGTATCTGACCCCAGGAATGTGTCAATAAAGTTTCCCCTTCCTGGGACAATGAATTCACGGTGTTCTTATTTCAATTTCCAGGAGTGTACTTTGGACACCTGCTCCTCTCCTAAACCTGCACCCTATTGCAGTCCCGCACCCTATATTCAGCACACAGCCTCCACCATTCTTGAGGACCCTAAGCAGCTGCCACATCTCTACCAACAGGTTCCACCTCCCCTCCACTCCATATCCATTCCGAGTGGAATTTAAATCACCTTCCACTCCCTGACTATGGATTCATCTCCGGATCCACCCATCCTTTCCTCGCCCAGCTGACATCCTGCTCCTATTCTAACAGACGCATCCCAACTATCAGTTTCTTCCCACAAAGACACGCGTCATCCTTCTCCATCCGACAACCCAATACAGCCTACCTCCCAACCTACACTCGCCGTTGCCAGGAGCCCACAGCACATCATCCCCATTATGGCTTCGAATGTACATCACATTATCATCATCTTTTGATGAACATAATCATCTCTAATTTAACTTCATAAATTGTTCTGAACAATTTCCGGAAATCAATGGCTGAAAAACGGTAACGTAGCCGTTACCAGCCCGCCTCACGGCCCCCTGCTAATGGCCCTGGGGAATGTAAGTACTGTAGCATTTAAACGAAAAAAAGCTGAATTAGGAACTTCGGCCTTATGAACAGTAATAACTGAAATTACAATCGTAATAATAAAAAAAATAAATTATTTGACATCTGGGAGCGGATACAACCATGTTTAATATACTTTTTTTACAGTTATTATTATATGTTATAATAGTTGCTAAGTTCTTCAGCCTCTTAGCATGCCAATGGAGAGTATCTCTCCAATTACTGGGAGGTGGGCATTCTACTATCTACGAAACCACACATACAAAATCAGAGGCGTAAATACATACTCTACTCTATTGCATCACTAGTTAATTACATCAAACTAACTTATCGCTTCTAGACAGCGTTGTTATGTTTAGCTTGAACTATAGGGGCGGCGAGACAGCCTCCTACTTACTGCTTATATGCTGATCACTCCTTATCTACCTTTTGTCCCTCATCTCTGGCCTCCTGAAGCTTTTATGTCGTATCAGGTATCATGCGCCAGTCCACCAGATCGATCAGACGGAAGGTCGGCCAAGCCTTATTAACAATTATTATGCATTGTTCTAGGAATTCATGTTCCTGGCCCTTACCAGCACATTGGGCATTCCTGGTCTGTTTTCGCATTCAGTTTTGCCTCTCACACTCTTGTTGACCTCGATTAGAAATGCTGTCCAACATACTTATAGAGACCTTTGTTTTCTTTTGGTTCATGGAATACATACCTTGTGTCTAGTTCGTGTCTCTCCACCGAGGCAGCTCGTGCATAGTTGTGACACATGAACAAGATGTACTCGGATACCCCTTTTCGACTCCACAGCCACATGGGTGCTCGGCCCCCTCCCTGTACTGTGTAGAAACACCGGATGGGGATCATATCAAGCGAGAAAGTGCACAAGTCCTGCACTTGGTTTTCCTAAGGCACGACTATCTTTTAGTAGCACGGCCTCGTTCATGAGTGCCGTTGTTAGCCATGTCCACATGTACGGCGGAGCTAACAGCACCCGCTCTGAAGGATTACGTCAGCTCTCTTGGTAATTATGCGCGAATCGTAGCTCCGACTTCCCGTGGAACGTGGTGTTAGTTGATCAGTACCGTAACATGGTGTAGCGAAGTATTGCTTTCATCAGTGACATTTTATTTCTAAAATGTGTACACCATCGTCTTGTGATTCTGGTGTCGAACGACGAATAGTTGCTCTCGTTGTGTCAACATGTCCCGCACGTGCCTACAACGATCCTTTCAAAGAATTCCTGACAGTGACGAGTGGTGCGATAAACTACATAAAAGACTTTGATATGTCTCTGCAGCTATTGCCATTTGTGTTGTACTGCGATGGTGCGATGGAGAGATGTGCTGAAGTAGTAATCTTTGTATATGCATAGCTATTCTTGTGATTGAAAAAGTCTTAACGTATGCCGTACGATAAATAAATAATAATGTGAAATGTGGAAAGTGATAGAGATTTACATTGAGTATGCAGTCTGTTTTGGTTAACTACATGAGATACAATCGTGAGGAACTGATTCAGAGATAGCAGTTGTGTTGGAGAGAGTGCTCCTGATTCCATAGCGAATGGGTCGATTCATCGACGTGTCCTGTCACCGACTGACCTTAAACCGCTCGTCGGTCTGATGGTCGACAGCGAACATTGCCAGCGCCACATCAGCGCGGCAACAGTGTCTGCTAAATGAACGTTTTATATTTTTGAATTGTTTCTGCACATAAGTGACGTGACGAAACGTCAGTCTTGACTAATCAGTACTTCCCCGTGTCAATTGCACTCCCTGCAGATCAAAATAACTTGAATTTCCGTCGCGTACGGAATTAGACGGATCTGCCAAACCAGTTCTGTGCAGACAGGGCTACAAGCTGCAATAGTAGAATCTCATTTTAATAAAGCTATATATTTCCTTTCTCTGAAAGTTAAAGGATGCAAACTGTGCTTCGGATGTGATTTAATTTTACTTCATTTTATCCATGTTTATGAACTTCTTTGAGGTCTGCTAGTATACCAGGTGATCAAAAAGTCAGTATAAATTTGAAAACTGAATAAATCGAGGAATAGTGTAGATAGAGAGGTACAAATTGACACACATGCTTGGAATGACGTTGGGTTTTATTAGAAAAAATAAAAAAACAAAAGTTCAAAAAATGTCCGGAAGATGGCGCTTCATCTGATCAAAATAGCAATAATTAGCATAACAAAATAAGACAAAGCAAAGATGATGTTCTTTACAGGAAATGATCAATATGTCTACCATCATTCCTCAACAATAGCTATAGTCGAGGAATAATGTTGTGAACAGCATTGTAAAGCATGTACAGAGTTATGGTGAGGCATTGGCGTCGGATGTTGTCTTTCAGCATCCCTAGAGATGTCGGTCGATCACTATACACTTGCGACTTCAGGTAACCCCAAAACCAATAATCGCACGGACTGAGGTCTGGGGACCTGGGAGACCAAGCATGACGAAAGTGGCGGCTGAGCACACGATCATCACCAAACGATGCACGCAAGAGATCGTTCACGCGTCTAGCAATATGGGGTGGAGCGCCATCCTGCATAAACATCGTACGTTCCAGCAGGTGTTTATCAGCCTGTCTGGGGATGATGCGATTCTGTAACATATCGGCGTACCTCTCACCCGTCACGGTAGCAATATTGCTATCCAGCGCCATCTGTCTGACATTTTGTGAACTTCGTTTTTTTTTTTTTTTTGTTCTAATAAAACCCCATGTCATTCCAAGCATGTGTGTCAATGTTTACCTCTCTATCAACATTGTTCCGTGGTTTACTACGTTTTCAAATTTATACTGACTTTTTGATCACCCGGTATTTTATATTTATGAAATTATTTTAACTGCTTCAGTCACATTTTACTAATATTTATTAGGACGACACGTCCTGGCAACGTGATGTCATCATCTTATGCGTTACAGTTACATGAAGACTGCTTTAATTTGAAGTATTATGTAACTGTAATGCCCCTGATGATGAGAGCATGCTGCCGAAGCTCGTCCTGCTAATAAATATTAGTGAAAACTGACTGAAGCAGTTAAAATTATTTCATAAACTTGGTGCGATTGTAACCTTAATTAACACACCGCAATACAACAAAACAGCGAACATCAACACGTGTGCCAACTAACCCGACACCGCAGGCCCCTATAAAATAGGTGCCAGGGCCAAAAATCTTCCACCACGCACGTTACCACTAAGAAATAAAGTCAAAGCTAAGCAAAATATTTAGCAACAACGGTTGAAAGTTCATTTATTTATTTATTTATTTATTACACATCACAGCTTCAAGTCACATGTCGCGCAAAGTATCTGAAAGGGGATGCCGAAATGCAGGATTCTTGAAGTGTTTTCTGAGAACTAGGTGGTGAGCAGCGCTCACTGTGACACGAATTATGTGAAAGGCAAGGAAAATCCTGTAGGTATTTAAATCTGGGTTGTTTCGGGGAGAAGACCAGACAGCGAGGTCATCGGTCTCATCGGATTAGGGAAGGAAGTCGGCCGTGCCCTTTCAAAGGAACCATCCCGGCATTTCCCTAGAACGATTTAGGGAAATCACGGAAAACCTAAATCAGGATGGCCGGACATGGCATTGAACCATCGTCCTCCCGAATGCGAGTCCAGTGTGCTAGCCACTGCGCCACCTCGCTCGGTTTTAAATCTGGACTTAAAAATAACTTAGCCGGCTGACATCGTGAATGACTTTCTAGTATCGGGACTTTCTTATGTCGGGAAAATGAACTTTGATTAAACTGATAGCCTGTTCTGTATGTTTCAACTTGTGACGATGAGACTGATTGTGAAGGTTCATTACTGTGAGGTTTAGATAAATGACGTCCTCTACCTTCTTTTCCGTTATCAAGGCCGTAACACGAAAACCAGTGAGTTCCGAAATATTACGAAACGACTGTCCGCATACTTGAAGGCCTACCTTCTTCGTACCAAGGACTTGACATTTGTCGCTAACGCTATCTTTAGAGAACTGTAGAAGCTAAAGTATTCTATCTAGGGACTTATGGACTTCACACTTATCATTGGCATGTTTCTTTAAACATTTCTTCGACAAAAAAAACTTAGCGGCCCTTTTACTCGTACTTGATGAAATCGACTCCACTGCCGACTGGTGGGGGCGTGCCGCGTTCCGTTAGCCTTTAGCGTCCTCGTCTCGGCTCGCCTGCAGACGGCGGAATGCCCAAGCAAGGTCGGCCGTCCTGGGTCACGTGGTCTCGACACGCACATACGACAGACAGCGCCATCTTGCGGAGGGCACTGTAACCAAGTCTTCTTGCTTGGTAGCGATTCGTCTTGAAGGGAAGGTAGCATAAGCATAGCTTTCTACAACATCGATTCGCGAATACGGTGATTAGGTGCCGCGTGCCCTTCCGACAAGGGATGGCGGTTATCTCTGAAACAACCGACTTTTGGTTATATTGGCTTTTTTCAACGGTAGTTTAACATGAGTGTTAAAAGCACCCAAAATAACCGGTTTCTGGAATAACCCTTTTTCGGTTTCTTATTTCTGTTGTGACCGGTGATAAGCGTAGAATTCGAACAAAGATTCAAGAATTTTGACTCCCTCAGTTTCAAGGTACATAGAGTCAAATCACTACACTTATAAGCATATGAGAGAAAGCTTAGTCCATCCACCATTCGCTACTTTTCATGAAAAGTAATAAGTGGTTGAATGCCACAAAAAACACCAATATTTTCCTACTGATTCCAATTTTTTGAAACTCTGGTCAAAAATCATATTGTAATCGAGGATCAAACCACTATTTGGGTTTTGGGAATAGTCAGTGCTAAAGGGTGAAAACTGAAGTTGAAGAACTCTTTTTTTCCGTTTTAATTTGTCCGTTAGCTCCACGCAGATAAAGACATATTACGTAATATTACACATGCACTTTAGATTTTTATTGTAAACTATGAATGAACTGTTAAGTTTTAAGTTTTCTCGTTTGTTGTGGCTCCTTCCGTTCTTAATCTTTAAAAGGAACTAGAGCATTGTACTTATTGGTACCGCACTTCGTAAAATGCTTCCGACTAGGGATGGTGCCACTCTGTAATCCAACTACCATAATTATAGACCGTATGGGGCTAGTCTCGCACACTGCATGCACAAGCGTACCATCCTGTGGGTTGTGCCACACGGTAACAGGTTCATTACTGACTCAGCAATGCTGTACCAATTCTTATGCCATGTGTTTGTTGCTCGTTTCTGTCGGCATTGTTATTAAAATATCACTGGTAGATTTTCCTATATTCTATAATACGGCAATGGAAATTTTACGAATAAAAACTTACTCGTTTTTGTAAAAAGTTTATTTAAAAACCAAAAATTTTAGCACTGCTAATTGATATTACTAAAAATAAAACAACACCTATGATAGCCGAGACCAAACATATACCGAAAAATACCGATTAATCAGAACTAAAATACCGGTATCGGTTTTTCCCATTCCTACCTCTGACCGATGATCACTGCAGCGTTCTCTTGACCATTGATGCCGGTCTCCGAAATCGGAATCGCTACGTCATTTGCGAGCAGCTCCTCAGTTAATAAATACGTTTCACAATAACCGCTACCAGATACAATTTTCGACATCTAATTTATATGTTATTTTCGCAACATATTTTGAGGTATAACGCATCAACTGGCTGTCATGACCACACAAAAACGTTTATATTAATTGTGCAATGATTTTCTTTATGATGTTGTGGTTTGAGCTTCGGACCGCCTCGTGACAAAGAGAAGCATGTTGTTGTTGTTGTTGTTGTTGTGGTCTTCAGTCCTGAGACTGGTTTGATGCAGCTCTCCATGCTACTCTATCCTGTGCAAGCTTCATCATCTCCCAGTACCTACTGCAACCTACATCCTTCTGAATCTGCTTGGTGTATTCATTTCTTGGTCTCCCTCTACGATTTCTACCCTCCACGCTGCCCTCCAATACTAAATTGGTGATCCATTGATGCCTCAGAACATGTCCTACCAACCGATCCCTTCTTCTAGTCAAGTTGTGCCACAAATTTCTCTTCTCCCCAATCCTATTCAACACCTACTCATTAGTTACGTGATCTACCCATCTAATCTTCAGCATTCTTCTGTAGCACCACATTTCGAAAGCTTCTATTCTCTTATTGTCTAAACTATTTATCATCCATGTTTCACTTCCATACATGGCTACACTCCATACAAATACTTACAGAAACGACTTCCTGACACTTAAATCTATACTCGATGTTAACAAATTTCTCTTCTTCAGAAACGCTTTCCTTCCCATTGCCAGTCTACATTTTATATCCTCTCTACTTCGACCATCATCAGTTATTTTGCTCTCCAAATAGCAAAACTCCTTTACTTCTTTAAGTGTCTCATTTCCAGATCTAATACCCTCAGCATCACCCAACTTAATTCGACTACATTACATTATTCTCGTTTTGCTTTTGTTGATGTTCATCTTATATCCTCCTTTCAAGACACTATCCATTCCGTTCAACTGCTCTTCCAAGTCCTTTGCTGTCTCTGATAGAATTACAATGTCATCGGCGAACCTCAAAGTTTTAATTACTTCTCCATGGATTTTAATACCTACTCCGAATTTTTCTTTTGTTTCCTTTATTGCTTGCTCAATATACAGATTGAACAACATCGGGGATAGGCTACAGCCCTGTCTCACTCCCTTCTCAACCACTGCTTTCCTTTCATGCCCCTCGACTCTTATAACTGCCATCTGGTTTCTGTACAAATTGTAAATAGCCTTTCGCTCCCTGTATTTTACCCCTGCCACCTTCAGAATTTGAAAGAGAATATTCCAGTCAACATCGTCAAAAGCTTTCTCTAAGTCTACAAATGCTAGAAACGTAGGTTTGCCTTTCCTTAATCTAGCTTCTAAGATAAGTCGTAGGGTCAGTATTGCCTCACGTGTTCCAATATTTCTACGGAATCCAAATTGATCTTCCCCTAGGTCGGCTTCTATCAGTTTTTCCATTCGTCTGTAAAGAATTCGCGTTAGTATTTTGCAGCTTATTAAACTGATAGTTCGGTAATTTTCACATCTTTCAACAGCTGTTTTCTTTGGGATTGGAATTATTATATTCTTCTTGAAATCTGAGGGTATTTCGCCTGTCTCATACATCTTGCTCACCAGATGGTAGAGTTTTGTCAGGGCTGGCTCTCCCAAGGCCGTTAGTAGTTCTAATGGAATGTTGTCTACTCCCGGGGCCTTGTTTCGACTCAGGTCTTTCAGTGCTCTGTCAAACTCTTCACGCAGTATCCTATCTCCCATTTCATCTTCATCTACATCCTCTTCCATTTCCATAATATTGTCCTCAAGTACAACGCCCTTGTATAGACCCTCTATATACTCCTTCCACCTTTCTGCTTTCCCTTCTTTGCTTAGAACTGGGTTTCCATCTGAACTCTTAATATTCATGCAAGTGGTTGTCTTTTCTCCAAAGAGAAGCATATTTCTGGGAAAACATGTCTTCTTTCACTGGTCTGCTTGAATACGAGTATTTCAAACTGAGCTGCACGCTGTCGCTTGAAATGACAGGCCAAACGTACTATTCGTTTGATTTCAACAACCCTTCGGCGGTACGACTTGGGCGTATCGCGCAGCGTTCACCCCTAAGTTGTCTGTTGAATGCTCAGTCACACGTGGCTAAAGAGCGTACGCTAACTGCACAGATTGGTCTCTCAGACGTGGACTTATTCCTGAATTTGAAGTAACCTCTGCGTGGTCATAGTCTTCCTTCTGTGGATAAGTTTATCGTTGGTATCACCTTAGCCATTCTACAGAACGACACGAATGGTGTCTTGTGTAATGCTTCCCGTCAATTAATTTTTATTTAATTTGTTTTATTTATCTATCATCTTTCGTGGTACCATATGAACCAAAGCTACATGGAACGAATCACTACACAATTTACAGAATGCTGATTAGAAAATTTACTAACAAAAGAACTAAAAAATTAATAAAACAATGAAAAAACTGCAAGAGATTGTACGAATAAATGAAGCACTACAGAGAAATGTTCTCAACTACTGGGAGGAAGTCCTGTGCAGAACAGAAGGAGTGTGCCTCAGGGAAACTCCTCGACTTAAGACTTGAAGGCTTGGAGTTTATCACTATTGAAAGTGAAAGCTGCTCAATATTGCACTCATTTCCGTACAATGCTTAAGAAAGTGTTATCCAACTGTAGATCTTTCTTCCTTCTAGCGTTCACAGAATGAATGTTTCAGTTTCATCCGAAAGAGTTATTGTTGCGAACAATGAATCCCACGACGGAGAACAGATTAGACGAAACTCGTGAACTGCAATTGCAGATCTGTCAGGTCGCTCTTTTCTGGGCGACTGAGGACCAGAAGGGCTAAAATGAACATTTTCAAAAAATGGTTCAAATGGCTCTGAGCACTATGGGACTTAACTGCTGAGGTCATCAGTCCCCTAGAACTTAGAACTACTTAAACCTAACTAACCTAAGGACATCACACACTTCCATGCCCGAGGCAGGATTCGAACCTGCAACCGTAGCGGTCGCGCGGTTCCAGACTGTAGCGCCTAGAACCGCTCGGCCACTCCGGCCGGCGAACATTTTCAAAAAGACGCTTTAAAATAAATATGTAGATAAACAAAAAATTATGTTCCTTGTCTGTGAAGTCACACGAGCACCGGTATTTGTTAATTTAAACACTCAGTCAATGTCAACTAATCGTACTGCTTTCGATAGCTCCCCTCTTGGCTGATTGTTCCGTTGTATCACTGGGTGATATTTTGCCGTTGTTACAGGCGGCCATGGCGGCGGTGAAAGGAAACGACATGAGCGACGACAACTTCTCCGACGATGACGACGAGACCACCCCCCTGTACGGCGGAAGGTGAGTACCTACAAGTCTGGCTAGAGTGGCGACATTACGTTCCACGAACAGATTGGCTTAGAGAAGAAGCCCACGGTCACTGAAACGACGTCCAAAACAGGCCAAGGCAATCGGATGTAATGCAAGCCATTGCAGTTCTTGTCTGATGCCTTCGTTTTACTGCCTGTCTGGTAAAGTACGACCTTTCACTTTCCCTAGGAACTTCATTTAAGCTGCATGTAGGCTATATTTGAGTTTTCCTTTTCAGATGAGGTCCAGTTTATACACATTCGTGCGGTACTGGAGGCACTACTGCTATCTAATAGAACTTTAGCAATATTTTCTTTCTTGTCTTATACTGAAGATTTATTTCACCTCCACAGTTAAGTCCAGCAATCCCCTAATAGAGCAAAAAGGTAATCTAGAGACTGTGTTAAATGAGCGGGATTTAAAACAAAAATATAAAACACAACTGTGAAAGCTTTCCGCTACCAAGTTTTATTACACAGTTGTAAGGTAAAGCGTAATCAAGCCGAACATTGAACACCACAGTGCTTTACTAACCACGATCCTGTCAAAAGTGGTACGCTCTTGCCTTTTCACATCATTTAATCATTTCCAGAGGCGAAAGAAACGATGAATGAAAGAACAAATTGTTAGATCGACCGAGGATGACATTCACCTTTTGAGTCACTGCCTCACAGCAACTGTGTAGTAAAGTTGCCATGACTCTAGATAAGGAAAAGTGTGGGGTCATCTACATGGTTACTAAAATGAATCCCTTACATTTCGGTAACACGATAAAGCACACAAATCTAAAGGCTGTCACTTCAAGTAAACACCTAGGGATTACAAGTACGAACAACTTAAATTAGAACTAATACATAAATGTGTTATGGGGAAAACGAACCAAAGACTGAGTTTTATTGGCAGAACACTTAGAAGATGCAACAGGTCTAGTAAAGAGACTGCCTGCACTGCACTTGTCCGTCCTCTTCTGGAGTACTGCTGGCAGTATGGGATCTGTATCAGATAGGATTGGCGGAGGACATCGAAAAAGTTCAGAGAAGGGCAGTTCATTCTGTATTATAAGGGAAAGAGTGTCACGGATATGATACGCAAATTGGGGTGGCAATCATTAAAAGAAAGGCGTTTTTCATTGCGGCAAAATATTTTAACGATATTTCAATCAGCAACTTTCTCCTCTCAATGCGAAAACATTTTGTTGGCCTCAAACTACTCAGGGAGGAATGAACATCGTAATAAAATAACAGAAATCAAAATTCGAGCGGAAAGATTTAAGTGTTCGCTTTTTCCGCATGTTGTTCGAGACTGGAACGGTAGAGAAATAGTCTGAAGGTGATTCTATAAACCTTCCGCTGTTTACTCGTGTGTGAATTGCAGAGTAGTCATGCAGGTGTATACGAACTCGAAGGCTGGTTTAAACATCACAGGGATTTACTAGGCAAGGTCGTATTACAAGTGGTATGACGTTACCTTTGAACTGACTAATCCAGCCAGTTATAAGGGAACTTACATTTTTACTTGGATTCCCAACCACAACGGAATTTGGTATTTTTCACATTAAGAAACACTGACAGAGGGGAAAGAATGAAAGGTGACTCATGAAAACTCTAGAATGAATCGATGACCGAACCCAGGACCTATGGATCCGTAGTCTGGCACTTCTCCACTTTTTTTCCACTGAGCCACTGGGCCGAAATAAAATAATAAGTAGGGCTTATAAACTACAGCATAGTGACTCTGAAGTCGAAGGACTATTTATATATATATGGATAAAAATTGAGTCCGTAAAAAAAGAGTGGAAGTGAAAATGATTATGACTTTGTCGATGTTTCTCACGGCTCATTCCTCGCTCGAGTTAAGTGAGGCTGGCCATTGTAGACCTTTCGGATCTTTTTCTGCCAAGTCGCAAAGCGAGCTCGGACGTGGGATGAGAGGATACCCAACTGAAGTGTTTGGCAGGGGATATCGGAGCCCGAAATTATCTCGCGACGGTAAGAAATCATCGAAAACCTTGGTCAGACTGTCCCATAGCAACGTCGCTCAAAAATGTTTCTTTAATGTGTGTACACACACCTTTTTGGGCGTAATATGAATGCAGTAGGCGGGTTCCTAGATATGAACTGGAGTACCCAAAAATTTAGTCAGTGAGGCTGTAATGCATATGCAAGGAAAAAATTGAGGGAATTATGCAATTGGTGGGGCGATGGAGGGAACGCTGGCACGCTACACATTGAGCACAGCTGCTTTGTTCTTTCTTTAATTTTCTAGTTTGGCATCTGTTAGAACGTTCTCACACACCGGAAAACGCCATATGTTATGATGCACACTTATAACTAAGTTACGTTCGCGTGAATTCTAACAGCTCGTTTCGGTTCAGGTATGGAGTAATAATACTGTAGGATCAGGTATTCGCTGACTGAATGGGTATTTGAAGCCAGTACATTCTTGTAAAATTGTCACATGAGGGGGAACTCTCACGAACATGTAAAACAGTTCTTTCATTATCAACTAGGTCATGTTAGCTTTTTATTGTGATTGTGGCAAGGAGCACTGGCTGCCGAAATGGTAGACTACTAACACGTTGTATTGACTGAAAACGCAACTTATAAATAAATGTTGACAGGGAAAGACTTAACTAGAGCGCGTAGATGTAAAGCCTTCATATATCTATTAGCGCTTTCTTTCCGTGAAAAATTAGTATGAAATTTAAAGGAGCAACCGTGGTTGAGTGAAACAGTACAGTGGTCAGACACATGGCCTGTATTCAGAAACAGGCACGTTCAAGATGCAATTTGACCATGGTGATTTGCAGGCTAATTTCTTCAACAAAACCGTGTTCAATCTCGCTGTAATTTCAAGTGAATAACGGTGTTTACTTCTCCATCACTGTGGCATTCTGAAATTGCATTAACGGACTTACTAAAACAGGTATACACTCGGAGAATAGCATACAAATCAAGGTCGGCATTCCATAGAAAAAGAGGGAGAACGCAATTAAATTTGCAGTCTTCGCTAATTCACGATTATCTGGCGAGGAAAGTTGGCCACAGGTATGCTTTGATTAGTGAAAGCGTTACTTGGAAGTGTTACCAAGTGTTCCTTTTCTGACCATGCGTCGGAATCACCAACAAAGTCCTTGCGTGATGCCTAAGTACCGGGCGTAGAACACGCGCAGGTTCTCGCGATGTGTTACGTTCGCTTTGCGATAACTCTTTTGAGCACATTTTACCCAAAGAAACTTACAGTTTTTAACATTCCATCCGCACTAGCAACATTTGGTTTCGAGGTGCAACAGTGCAAAAAAAGACTACTTTTTTCTACGTCAGATACGTACATAATCGTTTATAGATTTGGAACAGCACTTCCTTGGAGAGAGGCACAATGAATCATAGTGATATGTGTGGTGAAATAGGAACCATATTCTGATCTATTGTTGCCATAGGTGAGATGTGTGGTGGAACAGGAACCATGTTTTGATCTGTAGTTGCTATAGATCAGAATATAGTTCCTATTCCACCACACATATCACTATGATTCATTGTGGCTTCTCCATGGAAGTACTGTTCCTAATCTATAAACGATTTAGGAGACAATCTCAGCAGCCCTCTTACTCTGTTTTCAGACGATTCTGTCGTTTATCGTCTAGTAAAGTCACTAGGAGATCAAAACAAATTGCAAAATGATGTAGAAGAGATATCTGTACGGTGTGGAAAGGGGCAATTTTCTCTACTCAGTAAGGAGTGTGAGGTACTCCACATGAGTACTAAAACGAATCCGTTAAATTTCGGTTGCGCGAAAAACATCCAAATTTAAATGTTGTCGATTCAACTAAATACCTAGGGATTACATTACGAACAACTTAAATTGGAACCTTCACAGAAAATATGGGGAAGGCGAACTATAGACAAGCCTGTATTAGCAAACACTTAGAAGATGTAACAGAGCTACTAAACAGTCTGCCTACACTACGCTTGACAGTCCTCTCCTGAGTAGTATTGCTGCGCGGTATGGGATTTCTACCAGATAGTGGATATCTGAAAAGTTCAAAGAAGGGCAGCTCATTTGATATTACAGCGGAGAGAGTGTCAGCTGTGATACGAGAGTTGGGGTGGCAATCACTTAAAAATAGGAATTTTTCGTTACAGCGAAATATTTTCATGAAATTTCAGTCACAAACTTTCTCCTCCGAATGCGAAGATATTTTGTTACTCTCACCTACATAGAAGACATAATCACCGTCATAAAATAAGAGAACTCAGAGCTCTCACAGAAAAATTTAGGTATCCGCTTTTCCCATGTGCTATTCGAGAGCGGAATGGAAGGGAAATAGTTTGACAGTGTTCGATCAACATTCAGCCAAGTGAATTGTGGAGTAGTTTTGTAGATGTTCTCTCTCTCTCTCTCTCTCTCTCTCTCTCTCTCTCTCTCTCTCCCCGTCCGAACAGACCTCGAAAGGCCCAACAGTACCAACCGGGCAATCACTGGATGCGGATATGGAGGGACATGCGGTCAGCACACTGCACTCCCGGCAGTTGTCAGTTTACGACACTAAAGTTGCTACTCCATAGTCAAGTAACTACTCAATTGGTCTCACAAGGGTTGAGTGCACCCTGCTTGCCAACAGCATTCAGCACACTGGACAGTCACCATCCAAGTGCTAACCAAACGCGAAAGTGCTTAACTTCAGTAATCTGACGGGAACTGGTGTAACCACTCCAGCGACGTCGTCGGCATGTAGATGTACTGGCTTTTATCAATGAATCGTGAAAATATGGAGCTTCTATTTCACATCTTTGTAAGTATTCATTTCGCATTATCCGTTAATGTATACAAATTTCATTATTCTCTAACGAAAAATGTACTATAGGAACCCAAGCAGACAAAAAATAGAAGAGGAAGAGAGAGAGAGAGAGAGAGAGAGAAAATTTCTATATGGGCTTTTCCACAACGACTTCTGATTTCAAAATTCTGAACATCAGGAATTTTAGTTCAGATGGCTCTAAGCACTATGGGACTTAACATCTGAGCTTATCAGTCCCCTAAATTTAGAACTACTTAAACCTAACTAACCTAAGGACGTCACACACATCCATGCCCGAGGCAGGATTCGAACCTGCGACCGTAGCAGCCACGTGGTTCCGGACTGAAGCGCCTAGAACCGCTCGCCCACAGCGGCCGGCGAATTTTAGTTTGAAACTACGCCACAAATAACAATCTGTCACAGTTTTGTTGTTTATCGGTTACTGTTTCGGCTCAAATCATCCCTGACTCCTCATCCCTCTTCCAACTTATACACACATAAACTAGCCTGCTGAATATTAGCTTGACTGAAGAACTGCACGGAATATTTACAGCTGCTCGACAATGACACTATGTGGATTGGACAAAAATTAAACAGCAACTACCTGTACAAGTGGGCGTCAGCCTACACTGTTAAATAAATGTGGTGATTTATCAAAGTAAACAGGAGTGTAACTATGGGTCCCATTATTAATGATTTATTTTATCACTAGCTGCTTGTTCACATAGTACATTCTACTTTTCAGTGTTGTGACATCGAAGTTCAAATTAGACAGTGGATCTAGATTTCAGGTTAAGAAGCTACCATGGGGCACTGTTGCTATGTGACACAATATGCTATTTCCTTGGACTCGTATCGTGACATGGTCCATAATTTATACTGTTTTTGTTATTTTCTTGTCCATCATTAAGTAAACGGATGCAGTCCGTGCTGTTTTTATATACACACATACAGATAACGTAAGAGCATGATAATACAGATACGTTAATTACATATTAGTATAAATGGGCGATACATAACACATATAAAACAGATACTTTCCACATCAAAACTCCGTCTCGAAATCTGGCAGAAAACCCAAAGAGAGTCTGGTTGTGGGTAAAGCACACCACTTGGAAGAAACAATGAACACCTTCACTGCGCGATAACAATGGCGATGCTACTGATGACAGAGCCACCAAAGCAGAGTTAATAAACACGATTTTCCGAAATTCCTTCACATAATAAGACGAAGTAAATACTCCTGAATTCGAATCAAGAACAACTGCCAACACGAATAACTTAGAAACAGATATCGTCGGTGCAGCGAAGAGCTTAAAACACTTAAAAAAACGCAAGGCTTCCAATCCCGATTGTATACCAATCAGATTCCTTTCAGAGTATGCTGATACAATATCCAAACTTAGCAACCATATAGAACCGCTCGTTCGTAGAAAGATCCGTTTCGAAAGGCTGAAAAGTTGCTCAAGTCACATCGAGACAGGAAATAGGAGTAATCAGCTAAATTACAGACTCAGATCACCAAAGTTAATATGTAGTAGGATTTTGGAACACATACAGTGCTCGAACATTATAATCACCTCGAAGAAACCGATTTATTCTCGTTGTGCGGCCATAATCATCTCGGAAACCTTTCATCACGTGAATCAACTGAGCACAAATGACAGCTTCGCCAATGCACTGCCCTATTACACCTCGAGTACGTGAAACTACCGCCATCTGTATATGTCGCCTCAGTGTATAGTCATTGCTAAAGCCACAGTATTTTCCGTTCCCATTGCACCTGGCAATGCTATCCCTATATGCAGTACAATCACGAAATGCGTGAGAGATTCGTAGCGAATAGGAAATCTGTGTCTCAGTTATCAGGAGGGGCAATTTAAATTTTAGTAGTTGTATCCTTAAGTATTTAGTTGAATCGACAAAGTTTAAATTTGTATTATCTGTCGTGTAACCGAAATTTAGAGGATCCTTTTTAGTACTCATGTGGAGGACCTCACACCTTTTAATGTTCGGGGTCAATTGCCACTTCTTGTATCACATGCATAGCATGTCTAAATCATTTTGTATTTCGTATCCCATCTTCTGACGATTTTATTAGACGGTAACAACATCATCACCTGCAAACTATTTACGATGTCTGTCCACATTGTCTCCCAAAGCGTTTGTATAGAAATAGCAGAGGGCCTATAATAACACTCCTCTTTGGGAATGCCAGATATCGCTTCTGTTTCACTCGATAACTTCACATCAGTTACTACAAACTGTATCTGTTCTGAAAGGAAATCATAATCCAGTTGCACGACTGAGACTGTACTCCACGGGCACGCAGTTTGATAAAATGCTGCCTGTGAGAAACGGCGCCAAACGCCCTCTGGAAATCGAGAAATATGGAACCAACTTGAGGTCCTTCGTCGATAGTCCTCCTTACTTCATGTGAATAAAAGGCCAGTTGTGTTTCAAAAGAATATTTTCTTTATCCATACCAACTACTTGAGTGTCATTTCAAATAGGTACACCATTCATACAGTTGTAGTTGGTTGTGATTTCAATATACCCTCTAAATGTTGGCGAAAATTCATGTTTAAAGTCGGTGGTATGTATAAAACGTCATCGAAATTCGTACTGAATGACTTCTCAGAAAATTATTTTGAACAGCTAGTTTAGGAGTCCACTCAAAGTGTAAATAGTTGCGATAACATACTTCACCTCTTAGCAAAAAATAATTCTGACCAGATTAGAAGCATCATGACAGACACAGGGATTATGACCACAAGGCTGTTGTAGTTAGACCGAATACCTTAACATCCAAACCCGCCTAAAATACACGCAAAATACATCTGTTCAAGAAAGCAGATAATAATTCGCTTCACACCTAAGAGACAGTCTCTACTCCCAATCTGATTACGTAAGCACTGACCAGACGTGGGTTAAATTCAAAGAAATAGTATCACCTGAAATTGAGAGATATATACCAAATAAATTAATAAGAGATGGTACTGATTTCCCATGAAACGAAAAACAGGTCAGAGCACTATTGCAGAAGCAACGAAAAAAGCATTCCAAATTTAAGAACACAAAATCCCCAAGATTGGCGAAGATTTACAGAAGCTCAAAATTTAGTGTCAGCTTCAATGCGAGATGCTTTTCGTAATTTCCACAATGATACTCTCTCTCGAAATCTGGCAGAAAACACAAAGTGCTCCACTGCCAAGACGCAATCAATACCTTCATTACGCGATAACAATGATGAGTTATTGATGATAGCGCCACCGAAGCACAGTTACTAAACTCGATCTTCCGAAATGCCTTCACAGAATAAGACTAAGTAAACACTCCAGAATTCGAATAACGAACAACCGGCACCTGGCTAACTTAGAAGGAGACATCCTCGGTGCAGTGAAGAGCTTAAATCACTCAAGGAATGCAAGGCTTCCAGGCCACGTTGTATACCAATCAGGTTTCTTTCATAGTACGCTGATACAACACCTCCATACTTAGAAATCATACACAACCGCTCGCTCGTTGACAAATCTACATCCAAAGTTGCACACGTCACACCAATATCCAAGAAGAGAAATAGTAGTAAACAGCTGAATTACAGACACAGATCACTAACGTCAATTTGCAGTCAATTTTGTAACATATAAAGTACTCGAACATTGTGAATCATCTTGAAGAAAACGATTTTTTGACAAATAGCCAACACAGATTCAGAAAATATCGTTCCTGAGAAACCCAACTAGCTATTTATTTTCATGAAGTAATGAGTGCTACCGACAGGGGACATCAAATTAATTCCAAATTTTTAGATTTCCGGAAGGCTTTTGATACCATTGCTTGCAACCGACTTCTAATTATATTGCGTGTCAATGGCGAATCATCTCAGCTGTGTGACTCGATTCGTTATTTCCTGTCAGAAAGATCACAGTTCGTAATAATGATGGACAGTCATTGAGTAAAACAGAAGTAATATCTGGCGTTTCTCAAGGAAGTGTTATTGGCCCTTTGTTGTTCCTGATCTATATAAATGATATAGAAGACAATCTGAGCAGTCCTCTTAGATTGTTTGCAGATGATGCTGTCATTTACCAACATGTAAAGTCATCAGATGGTCAAAATTATTTGGACAAGATGTCTACATAGTTCAAAAAGTGTCAATTAACTCTAAATCAATTAACTCATCCACACAAGTACTAAATAGAATACACTAAATTTTGGTTAAAAGATAAATCACACAAATCTAAATTCTGTAAACTCAGCTATTTAGGGATTAGGGTCTGCTAAAGATACTGTGTACATAACACTCATCTGCCCTATTCCGGAACATTGCTCAGTGTGGAATCCACATCAGACAGGATTGATGGAGGACAGAGAGAAAGTTGAGAGAAGGGTAGCTTATTTTGTATGATTATGAAATGGCGGAGAGAGTGCCACAGATATGACACATAAATTAGGGTGGCAGTTATTAAAATGAAGGTTTTTTTTTCTGCTGCTGCAGGACTGTCTCATGAAATTTCAATCACAAACGTTCTCCTTAGAGTGTGTAAACATTTTGTTGGTGTTCCTTTACACAGCCTTTACATGTGCTGTTGGAGAGTGGAACAGTAGAAACTAGCTTTGATGTGGTTTGATGAAACCTCCACCAGGCACTGGACTGTGAATTGAAGAATAATCATGTAGATGTAGATGTGTCAATAGATCATTTTCTTTGAGGTATTTCATAATGTTCAAACACAGTATATGTTCTAAACTCTTACCATAAGTTGTTGTCAGTGATGTGGGTCTATATTTCATTGGATTACTTCAATTTCTCTCTTGTATATTGGTGTGGGCTGTGCTACTTTTCTGCCCTTATGCATAGATATTTTGTCGAGTGAGCAGCTGTATATGAATATTGAATATGGAACTATTACATTAGCATACCCTGTAAAGAAACTAGTTGGTATACAGTCTGGACTGGAAGACTTACCTTTTTTAAGTAATTGAGTTGCTTCACTACACAGTCTGCACTTATTTCTAAGCTACTCGTGTTGGCAGCTGTTCTCAATTTGAAATCTGGAATATTTACTGCATCATCTTTAGTGAAGGAAGTCTGGAAAACCATGTTTAGTAACACCGCTTTAATGGTGCTGTCATCAATATTTGATAACATTACCATTGATATCACACAGTGAAGGTACTGATTGTTTGTTGCCCCTGGTGCAATTTATATATGACCAAAATTACGAGACAGAATTTCAGTGTGGAATCTATTAAAGGCATCTCACATTGAAGTCCATTCTAACCTTCTGTAAAACATCAGCAATCTTATGATTTTCCCATCTTTTAAATCTGGCATGGTTTTTGTTGCTTCTGAAACAGTGTCCTTACCTATTTTGTGTGACATGAAGGCTCTGTTCTGTCTCTTATAAATTTACTTGGTATGAATTTCTCAACTGTAGCCAATACTAGTTATCTGAATTAAACCACACCTACTCTGTGCTTACATAGTTGGTCTGGAAGGAATGAAGACTGTCTCTTCAGAAGCCATCAAGCAGACTTTTATCTGCTATTTTCAGTTGGTATATTTCTGCATTTATTTTTGGTGGATTTGGATGTTATGGTATTTAGTCTCCCTATAACAACCTTATGCTCACTAACCCTGTATCTGCCTTGTTATTTCCTCAGGACTGTACGTTGCCAAAAGGTCTAGTATGTTATTTCAACCATATAGGCCTACACTTTGTGTAAGCCTCTGAACTAAATGCTCAAAATAGTTTTTGGATGCTGTATTTAGTGCAATTTTGGATGATTTTTAATGTCTACCAACAACTTTAAACATGTATTTTTGCCAACATTTCGATGAAGGATTGAAGTCACTGAGAGTCAAATTTTGCTTGAACCTTTCAGCAACTATATAATCTGAATTGAAGGGTTGGTAAAAGAAACCAATTATTAATTTATTCCAGTTGTGAAGTATAATGTCTACACATACTAAGTTGTAGCCACTGTCTATTTCAATTTCACTACAATATAAAAAGAAAGATGATGAGACTTACCAAACAAAAGCGCTGGCAGGTCGATAGACACACAAACAAACACAAACATACACACAAAATTCTAGCTTTCGCAACCAACGGTTGCCTCGTCAGGAAAGAGGGAAGGAGAGGGAAAGACAAAAGGATTTGGGTTTTAAGGAAGAGGGTAAGGAGTCATTCCAATCCCGGGAGCGGAAAGACTTACCTTAGTGGGAAAAAAGGACAGGTATACACTCGCACACACACACATATCCATCCGCATATACACAGACACAAGCAGACATCTGCCTGTCTGCATGTCTGCATGTCTGCTTGTGTCTGTGTATATGCGGATGGATATGTGTGTGTATGCGAGTGTATACCTGTCCTTTTTTCCCACTAAGGTAAGTCTTTCCGCTCCCGGGATTGGAATGACTCCTTACCCTCTTCCTTAAAACCCAAATCCTTTTGTCTTTCCCTCTCCTTCCCTCTTTCCTGATGAGGCAACCGTTGGTTGCGAAAGCTAGAATTTTGTGTGTATGTTTGTGTTTGTTTGTGTGTCTATCGACCTGCCAGCGCTTTTGTTTGGTAAGTCTCATCATCTTTCTTTTTAGATATATTTTTCCCACGTGGAATGTTTCCCTCTATTATATTCATATCACTACAATATAAATTACTTTCAACAGTAACAAACATGCCAACATCAACTGAATTTAACCTATTCTTTCTGAATACCATCAGGTCCTTGGTAAAATCTTCAGTTGAACTCATTCCCAGCTTTAGTCAGCTATCACTGCCTATGACTATTTCTGCTTCAGTACTACCTATGTGTGCCTAGAGCCCTGGTTCTTTCCCAACACAACTACTAACAATTTACAAGCATAAAACCAATGTTTCCTGGCTCTACCCTTGATCTGTGTTTTCTATGAACCCTCTGAGACCAAATCCCTGCTTTTACACTTCCAAAACCACCTAACCTGAAAAAACCACCTAATCCACTCCACACAGTAACACTGAACATGTAGCTGCTTCCTATTTGTAATGGTTCCCCAATCATCTGTGGACTCCTGTCTTTTGTCTCCTCCTTTCTGGAAACAGAGGCAATGATCCAAGATAATTGTAATATACCATGCAAACAGGCAAGAAGCTTTTGCCTTGCTTACTCATCCGCCTTTAGCAGTAATGTAATAAATGGAAAATATAATCCACCACTAATTTTCAAGATCTTGCTCTTTCTCTAGTAGGAGTACACACATTCATGCATATATAGCAAAAAAAAAAAAAAGCAAATCTTTCATTCTGCAGTGAAGGGTATGTTATAAAGAAACTTTTTTGAAAGATTCTACCTGTGAGCCAGCAGATTGTATCTTGAATTCAAACGTTCAACTTCTGGGGGAAACGCTATCACAAATTGAGTTGACTAGCCATAATGCACAAACTAGCTTTACAGTTTCAGTTTTTCAGTGCCTCTCCTATAACTTGTAAACTTCACATAGGGTCTGCTGAGTGCCTAGCTTGGTATCACCCTTGGGAGTTGTTGTCATATTGAATGTTTTAGTATGTGGTGAAGCAACTACTATCAGTGAAATTTCTGACAAATTAAAATTGTGTGACAGACAATGGAACTAATCCCAGTTCCATGCCTTTCACAGTGAGTTCATTCTGAATATATCCCCACACCCTCTGACTGTGGATAAGCCATTTCACCAACATATCCTTTCACCCAGAAGTACTAGTCCAACAGGGTATGCTGGAGAACTTCCGTGCAGTTTGGAATGTAGATAATAGGATTCTCATAATGAATTCTGTGAAGGTGGGTTGTGACTCTGCCTGTGTAACTTAAATCAGTAAGAGTGTTGTCCACAAATGGCAGTATTCTGGATCTGAGTCTCAGGCTAGTACACAGTTTTATTCTGTTAGGAAGTTTCAGGTTTTAAAACAGACTGTGAGTAAACTGATATATACTTAAAATTCACCCTTTACATTCTTGTTTTGGAGAAGGTGATCATCCCAATTGTGTTTTGTAACTGTTCCCTTAATTATCAATGTTTTGATTATATTATCAAGATAGGATTCCTTTTTGTTTCTTCTTAACACAGCACATGTCATGTGATCTAACTTATGGAGCAGATGGAGCTACTTAGATATCTATACCCTTATATCTATGTTTATACATGTATTTATTAAAATAAGATTCTATAGTTTAATAATAGTGAATATACATAATATGATTTATGTGTAATCTTTTCAAAAGATGAATTGTTCTTATTAAAACGATTAAGAAGCTTTTATGCACTTTAAGATCTCAACAAGTTTCTAGAAAAAATAGTTGCAGTAAAAGTATATAATATTAGCCATTTAAAGATGTTTTGCATGTGATTCATATTAGAACACAAAGTAAAAATGTGTTATTCTGTTAGTTTTGTCAAAGAGATACTTAAAATTAGCAGTCTACAAAGTTTTGTTCATAAGACAATGTAAGTTTCAAACTTGTGACACTGTTTAGGATATGTAAAACCCATGCCAAAAAATTAACATTAAAAGCTTATGCACTATATCTACAAATTAGAATGTGTATTTTTTCATTCAAGTAAAATGTGTTTGTCTTTTTTTTCTTTTTTTCCTTTCTCGGTAGTAATGATATTACTGTTTTATTTCAGCCAGAGAACCCAAGTTGAGACAAAAGGATGGGATGTCTTCCGCAATCCACCACCAAAGATGGACAGTGGTTCTATGGCAAACCAGAGATGTCTCGAAATTACTGTTCAAATGCTCAAAATTGTGGCCTATTTGCTAACCTTCATTATTGTCTTGGGATCAGGGGTGATAGCAAAGGGTACTACTCTATTCATGACGTCACAGTTGCGCAAGGACAAAGAGATACTCTACTGCAACAGGGATCTAGGTAAGTTAACACTATCACATAGAAAGGTTCATATTAAAGAACTGCGGGTATTTTACTTAAATGAAATGTAACTATAGTGGAATGAATATGGCTCTTTCCATGTGTGAGGCAACCCCAATAGAAGAAATGAGAGGAATTTTCGTGCAGACTATGCCCCTTTTACCAGGACTTAGAATGAAGGTCTTCATTCTGTGGCTAATGTTTTCTGTAAACTCTCATTAAATGAAAAGCAAGGATTTTGATAATTATATAGATTAAAAAGAAAATTAGAAACATACCTGATTTGGTACACCTTCCACAATGTATCTGATTGTTTAGATTCAAACAATGAAGATTCCATTTAGCTCAAAATAAGTAATAACATTTATTGTAAAAATTCTTCTATTCTTATGGCATAATGATAAATATTACTATATGATAGATACTAGAGTACTCAAATAGATATTTTCCTGCAAGTAAGAGATAAACTGTTGTTGTATAAAATAACTGAGCAAGCAGCAACTTTTATTGAAGCAGAAGCTATTCTGATATTTTTGCTTTAAATTTTGCTTCAATAATTACTAATAGTTTATAGAGTTCAGTGACAGTTAATTATAATCACTTTTCATACAGTTGCTCATTTTTGTCAATTTATACCTTGAATTGTTCCACATCCCAGAGGGCTGTCTCCCATGTTGGGATTTACAGAACATGATGACTGAATGAATTAATTATAACTGAATTATTCAATTTTCTTTTCTTTCTTTATTTTTACAGGAAGGGAAAAGCAATTCAAGGCCACACTCCCAGATGAAGAACGAGTAGCATGGATGTGGTGCATAATG
Organism: Schistocerca cancellata; assembly: GCF_023864275.1. Lineage (NCBI taxonomy): Eukaryota > Metazoa > Arthropoda > Insecta > Orthoptera > Acrididae > Schistocerca > Schistocerca cancellata. The sequence continues at coordinate 595,738,783 of NC_064631.1, read as the reverse complement.
ATAGCCTATTTGGTGCCTGAAGTGGGTTCATTTATTCGTTCTGCTAGAATTTGTTTTTTCAAATCCAGCAAAAAGCCTACAGTCCCAGAATTCTTAATTGTTTTTGTCATGGAAAGTTTACATGCTGTTGGAATGGCTATCTTGTTATTTTGTGTGCTCCCAAATCTCGATGTTATTAAAGGAGCCATGCTTACTAACTGTGTGTGTTTTGTACCTGGTCTTCTTGGTAAGAATACTTAAAATTCTTTCATTTCTGTCTCTACTGAATTCTAGTTTTTGTAACTATTAAATATGATCTTAGAATTGCAGAAATAATGGAGAAACCATTTAGTCTAAACATGAAGAACTTAGCTGTAACAAGATATATTAATAAAAATTGATTTTTTTATTTCAAGTTTATACGCATTATTAAATGCTAATATATTGACAGGATTTAGATGCAAGTTCTTCTGCAGCTTCACTGTAATTTTTACTAGACAAACATTATGAAATGAATGGAGTTATGAGAGGAAGATGAAGCAGATAGTACACTTCTGTTTAAATTGTTAAGATATCTGCAAAAGAAATAATTATATGTTACTCTCTGTCAGTCATCCCCTTTTCTTATTGAAATAATGAATTTCATAATTTTATATTAATGAATCACAACACATTAGGCTTGATAACAAGAATTCATGCTTTGATAGTTTATATACTACAATGGAGAAGTATAATGACAAACATAGTATAACACAATTGACACATATTTTCTTGCAACAGACAGCTCATTAAAATATTGTGTTACATGGCAAGATAAATAATAAATAAATAAAACTTGTTTGCTCCAACAGTGATAACAAACCTGTGCTGTCTATGACCACTGATTAAAATGATGTATCAGGAAGCATTTTGAATGAACAACATTTTTTATGTTTCATGAGTGCTGTACTATTTAATTTTTAATGTGACTTCTGTGAGTACAGTTAACTTCTAACTCTTTCCTATCTGCACAACAACTATATTCTCACACTTTCCATTATTATATTCCAGGAATGCTATCAAGGAGCGGCAAGGAAAGCAAAAGATTCATCAAAGTTATAATTGATCTTGTTGCATTAGCTGCACAAGCAACTGGATTCATAGTGTGGCCCATGTTAGAAGGTGGTCAGAAACCCCAACTATGGCTGATTCCAGTTTCTGTAATATTTATTTCTTGTGGATGGTGGGAGAACTATGTAGCCTTTACAAAAGATTCTCCCCTTGGTAATGCAGCTAAGCTAATGCAAATTACTTTAATACAATGACAGTATTTGAATGAAATTGAAAGTTTTACTTTTTCTTTTGACAGGGTTTACAAAATCACTAGGCAAAATGATTGAAAGACTGAAAGAAACACGGTACTTCAGCTATGTTTTTATTTCGCTTTGGAAGATGATAGCATTTTTCTGTTCTGTAGTGTTCATATTGTTCCTCCAAGAAGAAAATGTTGATGGATTCTTTTCATTGGTTCCAAATGCCTTTGGTGCACACAAAATTCTTGTAACTGAGGTAACTGTGCTTTATGGATGCCTAATAAAAGCACTGTCATATATCAGTAATAGTCTGACATAAACTAATATCTGTGAATCAGCCACCCGTCAATAAGTGGTTTTGTGTTACATATTGGAAGTTACAAGAGATTAAACAAGTTTATAACTAACCTTCTTTTCCATTTCAGATAAAAGCAGTAACTATGCCTGATAGTCTACCAGACTTGCATGATGCTGTTTCAACAGGTGAAACTGTAGATATTGATGCCTGGAACAACACAGCATTCTATGTACTTCTAATACATATTCTGGGAGCATATCTGTGTTACATTTTCGGTAAGTGATGAATGTCAAATTGCCACTCATGTCTACTTGAAATATCAAGAAGTTTTAAGCATTTCATAATAGCAAACAAAATTAGAAAATTTTTTTAGCATGAAGGTGTGAGGGTGGTTGATGATCACAGCTGGATATCTCACTGTTAAGAGCAATGCCCACATAGTAAATACAAACCCTGAGCTTCAATTTCTTACAGATAAATTCTATGCTCTTATATTCACTCTACACATCATGCAATATAGGAAACATCTAATCAGTAATGTTTCTAAAGCTAAACCACACATATACTTAACATCCCACTGTCAGCCATATGGTACAAGGAAAGAAAGAAAGGTTAGGAAATGAAGGAGGAAGAAATAAAAAATCACTGGAAAGAATGTGTTTCTCCACAATGTATTTAGCAATCAGCTATGTAGTGTGAACATATTCTATTCTCAGAAAAATTTTGAAATGATCTTTGTTTAAAAGCCCATACACACTATTACCTTGCAAAATGTTTCTGAAGTTTTCCATAATAATTTGCAAAGTTATTGAAGACACTACATGCTGTTTCTCACTTTATAAATGAACATAGAATGCAGGATTAAGTCTTCATTTTCTGTAAGTTCTTCTGTTATAAGTTGATAAAATAAGTAATTGAATAAGTGGAGCATAAGCATGACGTTTACACTGCTATACACAGAATATTGCAAAAAGTTATTTTTCTCTTGTATTTATATACCAGAAATATTTCAGTTTCCTTTTTGCAAATATTTACAAATTCTTGCAGATAAGCAATTCTTATTTGTTGTACTTGTTCTTTTTCTTTTGTTTTTCAGGAAAATTTGCATGCAAAATTCTGATTCAAGGATTCAGCTATGCATTTCCAGTAAATCTGACAGTTCCTGTTTGTATCTCATTGTTGATTGCTGCCTGTGGTGTGCGAATTGGAGATCCATGCTTCTTTCACAATGTGATACCTGACTACCTGTTTTTTGAATCTCCTCCTGTGTTTTCACTTTGGTATTCTATTTATAGCCAGGTTAGTAGTACATGTAGTTATAATATTAAAAAAACTGTAGTTTAAAGAGATTTTTCTGTGAATATTTTTGTTGGTTTCCTTTACTGTTTATTTACCTAATTTAGCTCTAACTGGTAGGACCCATTTTATTTGGAATGAAAAACTTTCTTGTTGTACCATTTCTATCTTTAACCATCACCAATTTTGTTAAGAAAAATATTGTTGTCTTCTATTCATGGTAACCTCAATGACTTGTAACACTAACAAAACCTCAATATTTATCTCCATGTTGCACATCTTCTTGACTATATTTTAGCAGTCACTCATTATTTTATGCAAGACAAATCAGTTCAAAGCATCTAATTTCTCTCTGCATAGCTACAATTTGCCTGCCCTATGTTCTTAACAATAACCCACTAATTTTCAGTGTGTCTGTTTCCTTCTAAAGTACTGAGCAATTTGGGCATAAGCTTCACAAAATTTCAAACAGTTGGTTATCATTCTACATTGAACCTCTTCTCAGTCTCTTCATTTCCATTCTGAGTAGCTCCATTTTCACCATGTGGTTAATGGAGTTTTCAGGAATACCCAACAGCTGTCAAAAATGATGGTTTTTACATTCTGATGTATCTAATGTTGCTAAACAGACCTTCATCAGAGTGATCTCAACTAAATTTCATCACGTCTTTTATTTTTCTTTTCTGTGCTAAATTTAATCCAATTGCTACTCTGTCTGCTGACATTGACTGATTTGTGTTGAGTTGCTGTAGGTACACGCCTGTAAACCATCCCCCCGGAACCTTTGGACAATCAAACTCCCAAGTATAAAACAACTTCAACCTTCTGATTACTTTACAAATGAGATGATTGTAATGCATGGGAGTTTGATTCTTGAAGAATAGGGATTCAGGGATTACAGGTATATGAGGATAATGTGTGCAAAATGGGTTGTGAATAGAGCTAGTAGCAAAGAAGCAATAAATTAAAATATCCTGCCTGATGCTGAAGTTTTACTGCATGAACAGCAAAAATGTAATAAGCAGTAAAGTCTTTTCCTTTCATTCTTTTATAGAGGGTGACAGCAATAAAAAGTTTCAATAAAGTTTGAAATTATGTGTAAAGTTTGTTGGAAGCCACTAAGTGCGACATTCTCAAATACTGGATGATAACAGTTTGGGTAATTTGCGCGCCATGAGTTATGCTGCCCCAAAGATATACATAGTTTTTAACTTTAAAACTTGATTTGGGTTTTTTTCCATGGTTTTCAGAAGTTGCTAAGATGAATGCAGGAATGTTTCCACTGATTAGGCAAAGGCCAAGCTCCTGCGCTACCTTCATCTAGTCCTATCCTACTTTTTTCCAAAAGTTCCAATGGAGGGCATTGCTGCAAGGTATATGCAATACAGTGCAACTCCAATATGGGTATATAAGCACTGACATGTATGCAAGGGATTAGTGTGACATTTGCGTCTGTCCAAAATGCATGCAGTAAAGCAAAAATATAAACTATGGCAACATAATTTTGTTCCAAACAGAACTACATGGCTGTTATTCTTTTCTTAGTTGCTGAAGGATAGGTATCAGTAGACATCCACTGAAGAATGAAGAATGTTGAAATGGCAGAGAGCAGGCTGGGAAATGGTTCTAATCTGATCTCAGTGAAGAAAAAAAGAATCCCATCAATAATATTTATTTCATAATTTCTCAGATCCAGTGTGCAACATGGACACAGTCAGAATACATACAATTAAAAAAAAAAGACACACAACCTTTAATAAACACAATTGTTGCTCAATTTAAAAAAAAAAAATTAAAAATACTACATATGAAACTTGATTAATAAATAGTCACAACGATGTATATTACTTTAAAACTACACCGAATGGCTCTAATATCTGTATGCATAAGGCTGGTGCCAAAATAGCTGTAAATTTATGGTACTTGTATTCTTCAAAACAGTCTGTGGTCTAAATCCTACAAATGTTTACCAATGGCACACAGCCCCAAAAATTTCTTGATGCGGAAGATCTTTCATGTTTCAGATGAAGTTCCATTGTATTCACCAAATAAAAAGTATTACAGACTTTTACCAAGACAGTAAACGTAGAAAGGATGTACCAGAACAACCTTAAGATTAGAGGACAGAACAGGCAATAAAGAGAAAACAAATGTTAAAATATTATTCTAGTAATTGAAATTCATACACAATTACAAATTTTCATTGAAAGAAAGCAACACTTTTGGTCTGACTTTAAACAGCAACATCCTAAATTATTATTCTGACAACTGTCCAAAAATTCACTTTCTTTCATTTGACCATCTTTTGGACAGAATAATTTCTAAATATAGCATACTCAAAACTGTTAAAGATGCAGTCTTATACTCTAAGGCAGCTTTACTGACACACAAGATAATATATGTGATCAACTGGTTAAGATGAGACTTTAAGCAGTACTGAAAATATTTGATAAATGGAAATTTATGACCTGGGAGAAATTTTAATACAGCAAACAGTTCAAATGACTTATCAGTTTAATTAGTGTGCCACAAATATTATTATTTTTATGCTAAAGTAAGTTTATTAAATTTGTTTAAGTTTGATATACTACATATGCCAAGACCCACACAATCATGCAACAATTTTACTGTAACTTCTAAGTATGGACCAGTTATGTGCTAATATAAACTGTATTTGTTGAGCTCAATACATTAGGCTAATTAGCCAGCAACAGCTCAGTATGTTTCATTAAACATGATACAACACAATTACAAAACCAGCTGTGTCTGAAACATAGTCTTATAGTGACTTGCATTGTACACAACAGATAATTACAAAAAAAATCCTTCAACAAATAATACAAAGAGGTGAACCAAGATATCAAAAGCCAATTGCTCGTGCAAAGTCACAAATGAATACCAGCAATACTGACTATGATTGCATGGATTCTGCCAATAATAATAAAAATAATAATAATGTGAAGTTTGGAAGGTAGGAGACGAGGCACTGGCGGGAGTAGAATTGTGAGGACGGGGTGTGAGTCATGCATGGGTAGCTCAGTTGGTAGAGTACTTGCCCGCAAAAGGCTAAGGTCCTGAGTTCAAGTCTTGGCCTGGCACACAGTTTTAATCTGCCAGGAAGTTTCAAAGCTGCGCACTCTCTGCTGCAGAGTGAAAATTTCATTCTGGAATAATAATAATAACAATTATTATTATTATTATTATTATTATTATAGTATAGAATGTGGACGGAATAGACATGCAACAGTCAAGTCACCACTTAATGCAAAATATCTATAAAACTTGGTGAAGTTAAACCACGAAATTATTATGCAATGAAACTGTTCTGGTACTGATTTTCTGGGGAAGCTCTGCCCAGCACCATGTTACATAATAGAAACCACAGGAAATGTTAGGTGGCTGACAACACACACTCTCCCATCCATCAAGGCCACTGGCCCACTGCCAATACCAAAAGTCATGGACAGCCAACGTCCTCACACTATACTCATGCTTCTTCATCCAGGTGACTCTTCCTTGTACTGCCTACACTATTCCTTAAATACCTGTTCCTCAATGGGCAATGCTGCCTACAAACTCAGAAATTCATTCCAACAGAAGTGGCCCAAGAGCACAAACTAAGAAAAATAGATACTAGAGGACGAGTCACAAGGGCTGCTGGCACACGGGACAAATGTGTATTTGGCAGCATGTCTCTTGAAAACCACCATTGTGGAATGATCCATCAAGTTCTGTGTTGGTTACAATTCAACACAAGATGCTGGTCAATCTGGGAGGCCAGCCTCATCCATTATGGACAACAACAAAATGGTACTTGATGATGTGATTAGGACAGACTGGCACATTACCATTCATGCTCTTGCAAAGGATTTTGACATCAGCTTCAGGAGTGTGCAACACATTATCTGGAAGGAGTTAGGCTACCATAAGGTCTGCAGCCAGCAGATATCTCAGGCACTGAGTATCAAACAAAAAGCTAACTGGATGGCAGTTTGCCTGAAGCATCTGAAGTGTTTCAATGTTGAAGGCAACACATTCCTTGAGTGCACTGATGCAGGTGATGAAAGCTGGTGCTGCCACTGGGAACTAGAGTCGAAAGTGTGGATGAGCAGTGGTGTCATTCATCATCTCCTCACCCCATGAAGTTCCAGACCCAGCCATCAGCTGGATAGGTGACGCTCACCCTATTCTTTGATTATGAGGGCCCACTGCTTATTGATTTCAAATAAATAAGTAATGAGTGTCACTTTTCCTTCTGGTATTGTAATTATGTACATTCCTTTTGAATTGTAGTGGGTTACTTATGACAGAGTTCACAAGGGAATAAATATACTGTGAAGCAGTGGTAATATACCTAATTCCTTAAACATATATCTATAAGATGATCACTGGCAAACACCATATATTAATCTTACAGTGCACTTTTGAACAATGAAGACTTTCTTTATTAAAGATGTGTTGTGCCAGACCATTATTCCATATGGCATTACTGAATGAAAATGTGCATAATGTATCAACTTAATGATCTGTCCCTCCCCAAGATCTGCAATGATTTATAGTGCAAATGTGGCTGAACTAAGTTGTTTTAGGTGTTCCAAACTGTATTTTTTCAATTTAAATTTTCATTAATATGGATATGTAAAAATTTTGGAGTTATAACCCTTGTTATTATTTCCACTCTATGTCTTACACTTATCACAGATGTAGTATCTCTAGATGTGCAAAATGAGTGTGCTGTCTTTTTTAAATCATGAGTGAGACCACTTGCAGCATAGCACTCAATAATAGTTTTAAGAACATTATTGACCATTTCTTCTGTTGCTGTATATAAGTTTGGATTGATTACATTAGTGTCACCTGCAAAAAGAACAATTCTGCTTGTTGAGTATTAGACAGAAGTTTGTTTGCATATAAAAGGAACAATAGTAGATCTAAGATTGCCTCTTGTGGAACCCTATGAGTGATTAACCCCATTCCTAAGAATCTCCCTTGCTTAGATAGGTTGAATTATTAAGTACAACTTTCTACATTCTTTTAGTTTGATGTGATATCATCAGTTGGTTGGCTATACCATCAATATCATAAAAACCTCAGTTTATCTATGAGAATACTGTGATTCACATAGTTAACTGCCTCAGATAGCTCACAGAAAATACTAACCAGTGCTATTTTATCATTTACTGCTTGTAAAATTTGGTGAGTGAATGTGTAAATGGCATTCCTTAGATAAGCAGATCTTCTGGAAACTAAATTGTGATTGCTCAAGATATTATTGTTGCTCAGGCAATGTTTCTAATGATTTCAGCTTCCTAGTAGCTATTTAACTCCTTTAGCCCAGTGTCCTGGATAATTTGCCTAGTTCATTGTTGAAAAGTCTTCTTTTCTCATACCCTTTCCTTCTCTCTTTTGTTGAACAATGAAATGCCCAGCAGTGAAAGGTACTGAGTGTCTTCAATCTGGTATGCCTCTCTCAAATTTTTTCTGCCTTGAAAGAAGAGATTTGTCTCTTTTACTGTCTTTATTTCCTTGTAGTTCATTACAAAATCTAAAAATAAAATATGACTTGAAACCACATGTTCCTTCAATGGTGCAAATTCTCTTATATGATTGACTGAAAAAACAATGAATATTAATTACACATTTTCTTGCAAATTTAAATTTAAGCTAATATCAATTGTTTTCTTATTATTTCAGCATGCATGGATATGGCTGCTCTGGTTGTTATCACAAACTTGGATAACTATACATATATGGACTCCAAAGGCTGAACGTTTAGCTACAACAGAGAAATTATTTGTAACCCCAATGTATAATTCTCATCTCATAGACCAATCACTTGGACTCAACAGAAGGCGAGATGATCAGGCTGATGTTAAGACTGAGGTACATTCTAAGTTTACTTTAGATTCTTGTTCAACATAATTACAAAGTTAATAATGATTCATAATCAACACAAAAGGTAATATCTATGTCATCTTCAGTCTCATTTTTTCACCCATTCATTCATTCACATATCATATTCCGTAAATGTAGTCAAAAAGAGAGCCTTCATGTAAGTGAAAACAATCAGGTGATACATTAATAAGCACAAACAGCCACTAAGGTTACTTCTGCAAAGTATACTAACAACCAATCTACTTAGATTTTTAGCTACATGAATTAATTCTAGATAAATCTATTTTTTATGTTAGTAGAAAAGCAGGTACTTTGAAAAATCTCACTCTTCTTCCTTTTATAGTCTGAGCTGTTGCTCCTATCAACTACTTCTTATTAATCATTTACACAACTTCACTGATTTGATAGAATCAGCTATACATCCATTGCAAAAGTTAAAACTTGTTTAACATTAACTTAGTATTAACTGAAATTTACATCTGAGAGTCCAAATATTCTGATACATTACAGGAGTGGTTACCATAGACTCTCCTTCCCTCTTTCTATCAATCTTTCTCTGTTGCTCCTCCTCACCAAATTCATCGTAGCTGTCACAAATCACTGTGCAGTCTACAAAATACACCACGCAGAATACAAAATCATCAGTCACTGAGAGTGTCCTTGTGCAAAATGTTTGTAGGTTAGGTACTGATGTCACATATGAATAATGCTTTTGATATACTTCAAAAGGAAATGTAAAGACATTAGATCAAGGGTACAGACTTGCTAAACTATGTGACATCCTCTTCCATAGAAGTATACAGAATTTGTGTGATTTAACTAGTCATGCTGTATGAGTAAAGCAGACAGGTGCTCCATCTAGCTGCATTCCAATATAATCAGTGATGCGTTCTATAAGAGTTGTAACAACAATGTACAAAAAGTTGCAACACATTTCACGTAGTATGATTGACACTGGAACAAGTGTCCACCAAAAACTTTGTGTGTCACTTATAACAATATCATGAAGATGAAACCCTACTTAGACATTGCTTTTATGATAATTTAAGAACCCATATCTTGTAAACCCTCCCCTGCATGAACCATGGACCTTGCCACTGGTGGGGAGGCTTGCATGCCTCAGCAATACAGATAGACGTAGCATAGGTGCAATTGCAATGGAGGGGTATCTGTTGAGAGGCCAGACAAATGCGTGGTTACTGAAGAGGGGCAGCAGCATTTTCAGTAGTTCTGGGTGCAACAGTCTGGATGATTGACTGATCTGGCCTTGTAACATTAATCAAAACAGCCTTGCTGTGCTGGTACTGTGAACAGCTGAAAGCAAGAGGAGCTACAGCCATAATTTTTCCCAAGGGCATGTAGCTTTACTGTATGGTTAAATAAAGATGGAGTCCTCTTAGGTAAAATATTCTGGAGGTAAAATAGTTCCCCATTTGGATCTCTGGCCAGGAACTACTCAGGAGGACGTTGTTCTCAGGAGAAACAAAACGCAATCGGAGCATGGAATGTCATCTCCCTTAATCAGGTAGATAGGTTAGAAAATTTAAAAAGCTAAATGGATAGGTTAAAGTCAGATATGGTGGGAATTAGTGATGTTCACTGGCAGGAGGAACAAGACTTCTGATCAGGTGAATACAGGGTTATAAATAAAACATCAAATAGGGATAATGCAGGAGTAGGTTTAGTAATGAATAAAAAAATAGGAGCACGAGTAAGCTACTACAAATAGCATAGTGAACACATTATTGTAGCCAAGATAGACATGAAGCCCATGCCTACCACAGTAGTACAAGTTTATATGCCAACTAGCTTCACAGATGATGTAAAGATTGAAGAAATGTGTGGTGAGATAAAAAAAATTATTGAGATAGTGAAGGGAGGCGAAAATTCAATAGTCTGATAGTAGGAAAAGGAATAGAAGGAAAAGTAGTAGGTGAATATGGAATGAGGGTAAAGGATGAAAGAGGAAGCCACCTGGTAGAATTCTGGACAGAGCATAACTTAATCATAGCTAACACTTGGTTTAAAAATCATGAATGAAGGTTGTATATTTGGAAGAGGCCTGGAGACACTGGAAGGTTTCAGATAGATTTAGGAACCAAGTTTTAAACTATAAGACATTTCCAGGGGCAGGTGCGGACTCTGACCACAATCTATTGGTTATGAATTGTAGATTAAAACTGAAGAAACTACAAAAGGTGAGAATTTAAGGAGATGGGATCTGGATAAACCATAAAGAACCAGAGGTTTTAGAGAGGTTCAGAAAGAGCACTAGGGAACTATCGACAAGAACGGGGGAAAGAAATACAGTAGAAGAAGAATGGGTAGCTTTGAGAGATGAAATAGTAAAGTCAGCACAGGGTCAAGTAGGTAAAAAGATGAGGGCTAGTAGAAATCCTTGGGTAACAGAAGAGATATTGAACTTAATTGATGAAAGGAGAAAATATAAAAATGTAGTAAATCAAGTAGGCAAAAAGGAATACAAAGGTCTCAAAAATGATATCGACAGGAAGTGAAAAATGGCTAAGCAGGTATGGCTAGAGGACAAATGTAAGGATGTAGAAGCATATATCACTAGGTGTAAGAAAGATACTGCCTACAGGAAAATTAAAGAGATCTTTGGAGAAAAGAGAACCACTTATATGAATATCAAGAGCTCAGATGGAAAACCAGTTCTAAGCAAAGAAGAGAAAGCAGAAACATGGAAGGAGTATATAGAATGCCTATACAATGGCGATGTAATTGAGCACGATACTATGGAAATGAAGAGGGCATAGATAAAGATGAAATGAGAGATATGATACTGTGTGAAGAATTGGTCAGAGCACTGAAAGACCTAAGTCAAAACGAGGCCCCAGGAGCATTACATTAGAACTACTGATAGCCTTGGGTGATCCAGCCCTGACAAAACTCTACCATCTGGTGAACAAGATGTATTAGACAGGTGAAATACCCTCAGACTTAAAGAAGAATATAATAATTCCAATCCCAAAGAAAGCAGGTGTCAACAGATGTGAAAATTACCGAACTATCAGTTTAATAAGTCACAGCTGCAAAATACTAACGCGAATTCTTTACAGACGAATGGAAAAACTGGTAGGAGCCAACCTCGGGGAAGATCAGTTTGGATTCCGTAGAAATGTTGGAACACGTGAGGCAATACTGACCCTACGACTTAGAAGAAAGATTACGGAAAGGCAAACCTACATTTCTAGCCTTTGTAGACTTAGAGGAAGCTTTTGACAATGTTGATTGGAATACTCTCTTTCAAATTCTGAAGGTGGCAGGGGTAAAATACAAGGAGCAAAAGGCTATTTACAATTTGTGCAGAAAGCAGATGGCAGTTATAAGAGTCGAGGGGTATGAAATGGAAGCAGTGGTTGGGAAGGGAGTGAGACAGGGTTGTAGCTTATCCCCGATGTTATTCAACCTGTATATTGAGCAAGCAGTAAAGGGAACAAAAGAAAAATTTGGAGTAGTAATTAAAATACATGGAGAAGAAATAAAAACTTTGCAGTTTGCCGATGACATTGTAATTCTGTCAGAGACAGCAAAGGACCTAGAAGAGCAGTTGAATAGAATGTACAGTATCTTGATAGGATGATATGAGATAAACCAACCAAAGCAAAATGAGGATAATGGAATGTAGTCATATTAAATCAGGTGATGCTGAGGGAATTAGATTAGGAAATGAGACACTTAAAGTAGTAGATGAGTTTTGCTATTTGGGGAGCAAAGTAACTGATGATGGTGAAGTAGAGAGGATATAAAATGTAGACTGGCAATGGCAAGGAAAGTGTTTCTGAAGAAGAGAAATTTGTTAATATCGAGTACAGAATTAAGTGTCAGAAAGTCGTTTCTGAAAGTATTTGTATGGAGTGTAGTCATGTATGGAAGTGAAACATGGATGATCAACAGTTTAGACAAGAAGAGAATAGAAGCTTTCGGAATGTGGTGCTACAGAAGAATGCTGAAGATTAGATGGGTAGATTACATAATTAATGAGGAGGTACTGAACAGACTTGGGGAGAAGAGGAATATGTGGCACAACTTGACCAGAAGAAGAGATCAGTTGGTAGGACACATTCCAGGGCATTAACGGATCACCAGTTTTAGTATTGGAGGGCAGTGTGGAGGGTAAAAACTATAGAGGGAGACTAAGAGATGAATACACTAAGGAGATTCAGAAGGAGTAAGGTTGCAGTAGTTACTTGGAGATAAAGAAGCCTGCGCACAATAGAGCAGCATGGGGAGGGGGGGGGGGGGGGGGGCTGCATCGAACCAGTCTCTGGACTGAAGACCACAATAACAACATCTTGTAAACAGTGCTTGAACTAAGCCAAGAAAAATGGGCCCAGTCCCACAATGACTTGACACCCCTTGCCAAACTTGCCAAAAGTCCATCCACTGTTGGAAATATATGAGGATCAAATTTTGTACATAATGGTGATCATGGGAGTACATGTACTTTGGGACATTCTCACATTTGAGTGTTGATGTATGCTAGTGGACAGCTGTAACACATTTTGAAAAACTTCCTCCTCAAAAGATGCTAAGAAAGTGGCATGGCCAGCCCACATCATCTACTGTCTACAAGAAGCCTGCCTCCTTGGACCAACAAAGAATGTTTTGAGACATATGAATATGCAGACAGCATCTCTTAAGATAGGGTTCACAGTACAAGGATTTAACTTGTTTTGGATTACCAGCAGCCATGCTGCAGATGAAATGTGTGTATCGGAATTTGATAAATCTGTCCTCATCAGCCCAGTGCTCTGTTACAGCTTATGCTTATTTCTATTACAACCATTACAATTTACAACATTGGTTTGATGCCTGCATTAAACATGATTGGTGACTATTTGCACAGCATTCATGAACCATATTCTGCATTCAGTGGCTAGCTTCCATGCAGTGCACAAATGACCACCACAATACAGGGCATAAGGTGCAAGCTAACTCTTGGAAGACCAAGATGTTCCTATGGCTGAGTTATAGTCATGAAGGGGAATGGAACTGGTACAGAACTCTATGGGAAGTGATTATCAAGTAGCTAGTTTTCTAAAAACAAGTGCAGGTCTCAGCATTCACCTGTAAATTAGGCTCTTTGGGGAAGAATCTTGGAAAAGAAGGTCATGTAATAACAGTAGATATAGATAAAAGTTTGCACCATAGCCTTAATCATAAAGCTGATGGATGATATCAGACACACTGTTGAGAATTCTGCTCACACAGATGTGCGGATTGTGTCACTCTTTGAGCAGTACAATAAGCCCTGGATGAAGCATTCTGTGGAATGTGTTCAGGGAGATTTTGGAAAATCACTCCATGAAGAGACATGTTTGCACAAAGGAGTGACTGATGCATCACCCCTCACTTCATCACATCATTCACACAAGTTCTGCATACATGGTTTGCATCTGAATTGCTGCATCCTGCTACTAGTGTGTTTGAGTGTGCTGAGTGTAGTGTTGCTGCATATGTGTACTTAAGTCAGTCGCCAACTGTATCAGCATGCATGGTCACCCGAAGTCACCTGCAGGAAATGTACACACAGCACAGTATCTGCCATGCTGTCTACCAGCAACTCATATCTATATACATGTGGAGCAGCACTGACTCACTCTCAAGATGTTCTTAAAAGTTTGTACCACTCATTTCAGTCACTCTGTGTAGTGCTTATGTTGCACCTTCTGTATGATTCTTTTGCCTTGCTACATGTTGTGTCTTGAGATACTTATTGCCATTATTGTTCAGAGGTTTACAAATAAAGTGATATTTGTCTTACTTGGATCAGTTTCATGCACTACTAGGTTACTACATCAATGCTTATGGTTATAGGCTAATTTCAAGAGGCATTCAGTCTGGCCAGCCAAAGCGGTATCCATCATATCCCATTGATTTCCACTGTGTTCCCTAGGATTTCTTCAGAATAAGTTCATCCAAAAAATACAGCAGAAGACTAAATATAGATTGACTTGAAAATGAAATCTATAAAGCGGAGAGTGTAGATGTAAGTTTTAACTCTTTCTTACACATATTCCTGCAGCATTTTGAGTCTTGTATTCTCCTAAAACTAATAAGGGCAAAATCAAATGGAAGCAATGCTATGGGGTGGATAACTCCTGGAGTTTAAAGATCTTTTGCTAAGAAGACAAAGCTCTACCCAATTCAGCAGGAAAATTGTTGTCAATAGTTGAAACACCATTATTGGCAGTATCATAAAATCCTACAGGCTTTATTAAAAAAGGAAATCCATCTACTATGCTCAAAAAATAAAACACTCCCAGAATAAGACAAAAATTATTTGGAACATTATCAAACAAGAGACAAACAAAAACAGTAACCCAAATGAAATAGACCCCCCCCCCCTCCCCAGAAAACATTTCAACAGAAATTGTGGTTCTTTCAAATCAATGGCTACCAAATTCAATTATTACTTTTTCACAGTGTCTAACCTACTCTTCTGTAATGGGATAAAAATAATAAGATTTAAAAATGTTCAGCAAACCACACTGGAAACAATGGTGTGGCCTGTGTGAATAATTCTCAATACTCAAGAACACAAAAGAGTACTGAATACGCATTGTGTGATTTAATTCTCAAAACATGTAAAAATTGTTTGTTACTTATTTTACTTGATTTTTATTATTGGTACAGTATGTCTTTAAGTTAAATCCAGGATAGAGTTTGTGGATATAAATTATGGTAATGTTAAAAATTAATCACTGTGAAACTTTTTCTCAGAGTTATTTTCATTTTTTAATGATTTCTGTTAAAGAACAGTTCACAACAGACAAAAATTTGAATTAGAAAACTTTTTGTCAAACATGTCCATTTTAATGCCCACAACACATAGTTTACAGCTCTCATCTACAGGAAATGTGCCAAAAAGGCAAAGAGATGTGATTTATTTAGCTATGCTGTTTGATAACAAATTGTTATATACAAAAAACAAAACAAGCAATTTTGTGTGTTTGTAATTTTGATTTGGTTATTAGAACTGACATTATTAGTGCATTAACTGATCATAAAAATAGTAGAAATAATAATATTAATATTAATAATAATAATAATAATAATAATACAATGCAATACAGGATTAAACAATAAACACCAGATATTACAGCAAGCATATTATTAAAGATCCCTATACCACAACAGATAAATGCAGACTTTGCAAACAATAAATAGAAACAGTAGATCACATCACATTCGGATGTACAATACTAGCAAATACAGAATACACCAGAAGACATGACAATGTAGCAAAAATAATACATCAACAACTTGCCATACAACACAAACTAATAAAACAACACATTCCCACGTACAAGTATGCACCACAAAATGTACTGGAGAATGATGAATACAAATTATACTGGAACAGAACCATTATAACAGATAAAACAACACCACATAACAAACCTGACATCATACTCATCTATAAAAAGAAGAAATTAACACAACTAATGGAAATATCCATACCCAATACAACAAATATACAAACGAAAACAGGAGAAAAAATTGAAAAATACATCCGACTGGGTCAGGAAGTCAAGGACATGTGGCATCAGGATAAAGTTGACATTATACCAATTATACTATCAACAACAGGAGTCATACCACACAATAACCACCAGTACATCAATGTAATACAGCTACATCCAAACTTATATATACAACTACAGAAATCCGTAATTATTGATACATGTTCAATCACCCGAAAGTTCCTAAATGCAATACAACATACACCGTACAGTTAAAAGGAAGTCACTTTCCATTTTTAACCAGACCTAAGGTCTGAGACAGGAAAGAAGATAATAATAATAATAATAATGACAACTGACCTACAAATTTGCTATGAGGAAGCTCAATACATGGAAATCAAGCCTGCAGATAATCTCCCCATTATAACTCAGTACAGGAAAGTGGCACAAATTGCGCACTGCAAATATCTGGGAGAGATCGTCCAACCATCAGCACTGAACACAATATTCAATCAGGAATGAGTCTCAAAATTACAAAATTGAACAATAGATAATACAGTTTAGAATATCAACAATTTAAGGAAAAGACTAGATTACTACTCACCATAAAGATGACATGAGCTGCAGAAGACAGGCACAATGAAAAGACTGTTACATACTTAGCTTTAAGCCAAACCCTTCTTCAGGCATATATGACCACCATCTCTGGCAGCTTGGACCCAAATGCAACTGTAACATGAAATGAATACATAATTTGGCACTCCATGCAGACCACATGAATATTTGTTTTTGAGCAACCGTATTATTTGCTTCATATCTGTCTCAGTGACTACTTGAAGGAACATGGACTTTAGATTAGCATTTAAATAATTCGGTAGCCATGTAGGTCTGAATAAAAATCAACATCAAGTTGGGCAGACAGAAGATTGGGGGTGTGTGGGGAATTGGCACTGGAGATCTGTTTTCAGACTAAGTCTGGGGGATAGTGCCTCTGTGAGACATTCGGCACATTGGGCAAAGGAGTTCTTGTCACTGCTGATTGCCATCTCCAGGTTGCCAGGCTGTTTCAAAGGGATTTTGGTGTGGAAGGTATGACAGCTGTCGAAATGAGGGTACTGTTGGAGGTTGGTGGGTTTAACAAACCCAGGGACAGTGTATTTGCAGTGATAAGAATTCCTATGCCTATTATGCTGAAGGTCTCATCAAGGCCTTTACAGACAGGCACTATCCTCCAGACTTAGACCGTAAACAGATCTCCCACGCGATTTTCCCATAAAACCCTCCCACCACCCCCAAGAACCAACTGTAAAGGAGTGCCACCTTCATCATCCAATACCACCCTGGACAGGAACAACTGAACCACAACCTTTGTCAGAGCTTTGATTATCTATCATCATGCCCTGAAGTGAGGGACATCCTACCAAAGATCCTCCCCGCTCCTCCTAAAATGACGCTTCATTACCCACTTAACGTCCATGACAACCTAGTTCATCCATATGACACTCTCAATCCTAAAACTTAGCCAAGGGATCATATTCCCGTGGAAGACCCATGTGCAAGACTTGATCAATCCACTGCCCAGCACTTCCTATTCCATTTCTGTCACAGGCTTATCCACCCCATTAGATACCGAGCCACCTGCAAAAGCAGCAGTGTCATATACCAGCTCTGCTGCGATCATTGTACAGCTTTCTATATTGGAACCAGCTGTTCACCAGAATGAATGGCCACTGTTAACCTTTGGCCAAAATCACCCTGTGTCACAACATGCAACTGAATATAATGTGCTTGATTTCAGTGACTGCTTCACAACACAGGTCATCTGGATCTCCCCTCCACCACCAGATTTTCTGAACTGTGCAGATGGGATTTACAACACATTCTCCATTTCCGAAATTATCATGGCCTCAAACTATGGTAACTTACTATCCCCACACATTCCATCCAACAGTTTCTCTCCCCTCTGTTCTATCACTTCCTCCAAATGCACGTCCCCTCACCCTCACTGTGTGCGCCCCTCTGCCAACACATATGCCTATCTTTCCCCTTCCCTGCTCCTCTTCTTTTCTGCTCCTTGACTCCCCTTCCCCTTCCCCCTCCTCAACTTCTGACCCATAGCCTCCTAAAGCTGCACCTGATGGCAGTCTTGTCATGCCTCCATCTAGCCCCTGCGCACTCCACCAGACAGCACTCTTCTCTCCTCTCACCCATACCCTATTATCCCTTCCCCTATCCCGGCCCCTCCAGATTGCTGCTTTCATTCCACGTGACTGTTGCACGCTGGTCCTGGCTGCCGGAGATGGTGGTCGTGTGTGCATGAGGCATGCTACCTTGTGTGAATGAATGTGTGTGTTTGTTTCCTTTGCTGAAGAAGGCTTTGATTGAAAGCTAAGTTTGTAACAGTCTTTTCATTGTGCCTGTTTGCAGCTCAACATATCATATTTAGAGTGAGTAGCAATCTGTTCTTTTCCTTGTATTCCAAATTACAAAAAGTATATACACTCACTTGGAATCACTATAATAAAATATCTATTTCTGATAACGCAAAACTAAGGCATTACAGCACAGTATTTTTACCACAAGCACTCTGTGCTGCAGAAACTACAATGATTCATGGTCATATGAAAGTAAGAGAGATTGCAAAGCAGGAAAGGATAATTCTAAGGAAAATATTCAGACCAGTTTTTTGTGATGGAATTTGGATGACGAGGCCATGAAGAAGGTCATAGAAACAGATAGAAACAATAATTGACATCTTTAGAAAGAAAAAGATGAAATTTTATGGACATATCAGCAGGATGAACAAGAACAGACTCACAAGGTAAATCTTTTGAGAAAGCAAATTCTATCTAATACAAGACAAAATGGATGACTGAAACAGAAGCAGACAATAAAGAACTTGGAATTGCACAAGGCAACATAAACAATTGAGGACAGTTCAGAAACATCATAAAAAAATGTACACTTAAACAAAGACACAGAAAAAAGAACAATAAATAAATGGTCAGTAGAGCGCAAGGGATAACACAGCGAGCATATGAAGAGAACTTGGGAAGAACGAAGCAAGAAGATAAAATCAATACTACTCAAGTTCAACCACTTCCTTAAATGGAATAGTCAATAATAATAATAATAGTAATAATAAAATTACTTTTACTATTGTTTTTGGACTGTGGTTGATTATGGACAACAAATTTTATAAGTGAGTTATTTTTATCTGTTTATAAAGAGAAAGTCAGTGATTTTTGATGGAAGTTCCATTTCTCTCTCATAGAGTGAACGTACTTCCAGTAGACTTGAATACAATATTTGCATCAGCAAATATAAATAGTTCAAATTCCTAAATATACAATGGAAAATTGTTGACATATAGCTAGGATAAAATTGACTTAAGGAAATCTATTCAAAAAGGTTTACTGAAAGTAAAAAAGTGATTTAATATTGCTACATATTGTAGAGACTGAAGTTCACGCGGCAAAAAATACCTGGTTTGGATGTGTCAGTAATGGTATGCAGGATGATACATAAGAGAACTGTAGGAGGCCAATCATTTGGTAATAGTGGGACGAAAATTATTTGTATTTACAATATATAACACTGAGGAACATAATTCAAATAATGCCTGTGGAAATATAATTGTTTTCATTTTCAACAAGCAAGCACATCAGTTTCAAGCTACAATGTTACTTTTTTTTTTTTTTTTTTACAGGAACTTGCTGACATTGGAAATGATGATTATTATGAGAGCATTTCAGTGCATTCTACATCAAGTAGTAACTCACCCAAGAGCAATGTTAAATCATCTGACAGCATTACAAGGATCTATGCATGTGCAACCATGTGGCATGAAACAAAAGAAGAAATGATGGAAATGTTAAAATCAATTCTGCGAATTGATGAAGATCAGTCTGCCAGAAGAGTTGCTCAAAAATATCTCCGAGTTGTTGATCCAGACTACTACGAATTTGAGAGTAAGTTTACCTGATTTATTTCATTAGCTTTCAACATCCTTCAGCAAATATTAGTTTTGAAATACTTGTACATCTAACAAAAAACATCATGATGCATTATAAGTGGCTAAAGGACAGTCTTATGTATATTCCCAGAGTAAAAGAGCTAACTGAAAGGCAGTAGACTCAAACCAAATCAAAAAAAATTCTAGAGTGATAAGACTTTCTTGTATAGCTTGAGAGAAGACTAAGACAGAAAAAGAAAAGAAGGGGTACTCATGCTGAGAATGGCTAACTTCCACTTCCGTCTTTATTTCTTACATTTTAAATGGTTATAAAACAGAAAACTTCTACATTGTTCAGCCTTTATATCGTTTCATTCTTCATGGCGGACAAATAATTTATTCATCAGGATACTATCATTCTTCCTCGACCAAAATTCAATGAATAACCATATGTAGAGGTCTTCTTTTTTTATAAATAAATAAATATTAAAAAAGCAGCAAATAATTAAGACACTCACTCATATCATATTCTATTTATGCTATTTCTTCTACATGTTAATAAATATTGCATTTCCTTCCAGCTCACATTTTCTTTGATGATGCATTTGAAATCAGTGATGAAAGTGATGATGATAATGTTGTGAATCGATTTGTCAAGCTGTTGGTGGATACAATTGATGAAGCTGCATCTCTTGTACATGAAACAAGAATAAGAGTGCGACCACCAAAAAAATACCCAACACCTTATGGAGGACGCCTTGTTTGGACACTACCTGGGAAAACAAAGATGATTGCACATTTAAAGGACAAGAGTAAGATCAGACACAGGAAGCGATGGAGCCAGGTTAGCCTTGTGTAGTAATATGAATTGGTATATGCAATCATATTTTGTATTTTGTGTACTGTAAGTTCAGGTGAATACCAGTTTGAAATAGTGTTTCATTTACCATAGACTCTAAGTAAGCAAAATGTTTCAACTGTGCCTACAGAAATAAAAAAATGTTAATGAGATAAAATAATAAATGAGAAACTGAATGGTTTTGTTGTGTCACAAGTTTGTTTTTAAGTGTTTTCCCTCAGAGTAACAGCAGAAGGAGATACAACATTGAAACTTAAAATGATTTTTCATCAAAAGTAGTGATGAAGTTGAAGTTCTTCTACAGACAAAATAATACTTTCTCGCTCCCAACACTCAGCAGCACACAAACAGCTTTCCACTCAATGGTACATCATCTCGTATCTACTCCCATGTCCAAATAAGATATCAAAGCAGTGTTAAACAAAATAAAATTTCTAGTATAAATCAGTGGCTAAGATCCTGTCCTGACTGACAACATCTTGCATAGGAAACAATGACTAAAAATTATAATCCTCTTCTGTGCTAACTCTGCTGCTCCTTCCAATGTCAGCAGGAATTGGTGTACAATCCCATACCTAGGACTGGTAATGCAGCCTGTAGCAAAAACATGAAATCCTGCAACTGTAAGATTTCCTATTATGTGAGGAACACCACAGCCCAATGCATTTTCAATGGCAAAGATAAGACTCAATTACTAGCCAATTATGTGGTATACAATCTTACTTGTTCTGATTATGATAAGTTTTATAATGGTCTATTGGGCAGAGACTTAGCAACTAGATTGGCTGAACATGAACACAGCTGGATTTTGCAGAATTATGACCACATTTGTTGAGCCTGTAATGAATGAAGGCCACAATTACCAGCCACAGTCCCATGCTGTCCAATTAGCAAACAAAGGCCAAAAACTCAACCTTTTGGAAGCCCTGGAAATCAACAAAGATCTGGTCCACAGTCCTGATTTAATATTGAATGACTAAACACAGCTAAATACTTCCCCTCTTCTAAATACCACTTACTCCTCACAGATTTCCAAGACTTCCCACACTGTCTGTTCCATTCTATTCTTCCAGTTTCTTGTATTTCTTCATTTTATTATGACTGCCTATGTACTTCATATATTCTCCTGTTATAGTTGTCACTTCTATCTTTCACTTTGTTTCTGTATCATCTTGCATATGTAATACCACTTCACATTATTCTTTAGTACTCTTGACTAATTTTATTTCAGAAAAAACATATTTGTGCCATCAGCTGCACAATTTTATGTTTATTTTCTACCAGTGACGATTGTTGCAATCATCTTCAAGAAGAAATTGTAAATCAGTTCTCCTTGAAGATATGGTAACAATTGAAACCAACAGAGTATAAACATAAAACTGTACAGCTGATTGCAGCAATATGCTTTTCCAAATTATTTAACAGTTGTAGACAATCATCCATGAAAAGCTGTATGCTAATTTTATTTTATAGGGATTGTTAATTTAATTTAAATTATTATATATGCAGTTATTCAAGTTTAACATTAATTATTTTTCCTGGTTTGCTCCCTTGATATTTATTTACAGTTAACTTTTAAGTTTTTAATTGCATTACCACTGAACTTTGAAAAATGACATTCACTCTGTGTTTATGGCTCACTCTAGATGAGAACATCTCTTCCAATGTTTTTTTACAAATATTGTAACTTCTTTTATGATGATAGCCAGTTCAAGTCTGATGATGGCCTTGTAAGCTGAGAACTAGTAAACTGAATAAGTTAATCCCATAGAACATACACATTATTGTCTTTTTCATTTATAATTATGTTGTCTTTCCTAGAAGTGATGGAAGAATTAACGCAAATTAGAAAGCTGTGTTTCAAATAACTTGGCATTGATTGGAAGTTTTCCAAACCATGACCTTTCATGTAGAATGGAATCATTATTGTTTGGATGTTACTGGAAATAACAGTTTTCATAAACATACCGTATTTACTCGAATCTAAGCCGCACTTTTTTTCCAGTTTCTGTAATCCAAAAAACCGCCTGCGGCTTAGAATCGAGTGCAAAGTAAGCGGAAGTTCTGAAAAATGTTGGTAGGTGCCGCCACAACTAACTTCTGCCGTTGAATATATGTAGCGCTACACAGGCATGCTTTGCAGGCACAAAGATAAATACTGGTACCAAAACCTCTGCGTCATTACATTATCCAATGAAGTAAATACAAATTCCGTATTGTTCATCTTCGAATGTAGCAGCATTTCAATGTACTATGAAAATCCGACTGGCAAGACTGTTTGGGACGTTTGTCAATATTGCCAACTCTGCATTCTGAATTTGTTCCTACCTGTGAGAAGAGATGGTTGCTGATAGGAACTTTTATGAATTGTGAATCACAAGCAGTGTTCTCCTCACCATAAAATTAATATGAATATAAACATTTTGCTATGTATTGTTTCGTGTTTGCTGCTATCTCATTTAAATCCTGTCTGCCTAATAAACTACGAAACTAGAGTGAGACAACAGCAAACGTGGAAGAATATACATATCATGTCATGTTTATATTCGTATTATTATGCCTAATAGTGATACAGTCCAAAATGAAGCATGACAATTGACTAGAGTTTTAAATCTAAGATGACTCTAATTTCTGTGCAGAATGTAATGTACTAAAGAGGCGTCTGCAAAGATTTTCAAATGGAGAAAAATTTTCACTAAACTCTCATTCAAAACATCTTCTATCATACGCAGTCTATCATTTGGTTCTTGTTGATCATTATCAAAGAAAGCAGCAGTGTGAGTAACTACAAATAGCAGTCTCTTGCCATTGTTTCGCCAATGAGACGATTCCTCTCTCTTTTATTTATTGTAAGCGACAGTAGCGTGCACAAAAGCAAGCCATGCCGCAAGCGGCGACAGGCCGTAAACACTCATTATCAGAATGCAACAAACAGTGTAGGACACAGTACAGTAATGCATTTTCAGCTTAGAGTGATGTAAATACCTATAACAAAGAGAACGGCACTTATCAGATCAAAGAAAAATAAGCAATCGATTCAAACCACACGAAGCACGTGAAAAAGGAAGGGTACCCGTATAAATATGGACGGAGCGCCTGACGCATAGCAATGGCTACCTGGTAAAGCTTAACTGCTAAGCTCACGACTCGAACGAAACTACTGTAGCTGTATCGTCATTCATTCGACCTAAATTGTGTCTCATATTACAATGGACCAACTTTGTTTCGATATGGAGGTGCGGCCTAAAACTTTTCTCTCCCCCTGAATTTCGAGTCTCAAATTTCAGGTGCAGCTTAGATTCGGGAAAAATTTTTTTCCTTGATTTCGAGTCTCATTTTTCAGGTGCGGCTTAGATTCAAGTGCAGCTTAGATTCGAGTAAATACAGTAGTGTAAGGGATGTGGTAAATAAATATGATGCTGAGTTACAATACAAAGCCCAAAATCAGATTAACTAGAAGGTGCAGGCATCATTAGGAGGCAGTTGTTAACTATGACATGCTGTAGGAAGTTTTCTGTGCCAGATGTTGTAAATCAATACGTCAAGCTCTTGGTGGATACTTTGAATGGTTTCTACTCCACATTGCTACAGATGTAAAAACCAGGCAATAGAACTCATATTAGATTCTCCCTCTCTCTTTATTCCCTTTGAGTATACTGACCTGAATCACATCTCTGTGTGGTCAAATTACCTTGTGAAATTACATGTCTGAAGCCTCTACTGAACTGGATATAATTAAATCCTTTCTGGAAACTCAAAAAAAGGTTCCATATCGTCATAATAAGTAAGAATATACAACTTATGCAATTTGACTTGTTCACTGATTCTTAGTACACATATGACCCCCTATTAGTATGTTTCTGTAATTTTCTTGCTCCCACTCATTTTACTGCAATCACCATCCAGAAAATGTTAGTAGATATGACAGTTTATTTGGTGTGCATATCCAGATACCTCTCCTAACTCTATGAAGTATTATTATGTTGCCCTGAATCAAATGAACAAATAACATCAGTTGTTCTTGTGACAACTGGCACAGCCAAGGCCTCCACTAACAGTCAATATGTGTCTTAGTCCTACATGCAAAAAATCAATTCTTCTCACAGAAAACAGTTCAGTCTTGTGTTTCCTAGAAACACAATTATCAAGAGTATTAAGTGCTCCTACTCCTTCTGATATGGTACTGTGAAACCAATTATACATTTTGGGGGAATCACACAGTTGGCAGTAAATCTACAGAATGTCATTCTGTCTACAAGTAAATGTTTTAAGAATTGCATTAAAAATGATAGTTGGCTTCCTAATATACATACTGTAACAAAACTGTCTTTTCACACAGTTGGCAGTAAATCTACAGAATGTCATTCTGTCTACAAGTAAATGTTTTAAGAATTGCATTAAAAATGATAGTTGGCTTCCTAATATACATACTGTAACAAAACTGTCTTTTCATAGGTCATGTACATGTACTATTTGCTTGGACACCGACTCATGGAGCTACCTATTCCTGTGGACCGAAAAGCAGTGATAGCACAGAATACATATTTATTAACACTTGATGGAGATATTGATTTTCAACCTCATGCTGTACATTTGTTGGTTCACTTGATGAAGAAGAACAGGAATCTGGGAGCAGCATGTGGCCGCATCCACCCTGTTGGTTCTGGTAAGAGTCACTTTTCACTATAACTGCTTATACAAAGAACTTTACTATTAGAAACCACATGTTTTTAAAAACAGTAATTTTGTCACATAAATGAACTGTTAATATTTTATACCTTACAAGCCTCACCAAAAATCATTGTATGGTTATGCAGGATTTCACAGTAGACTTACCAAACAAAATTTAACCTTCTGAAAATTACTTTTTCATACTGAGTCTTGCCTCTATGATTTTGTTATTTAAACCTTTAAAAAAATTTAAATAATTAATTATTATAGAAATACCTAACAAGAGTAGTAGGACCACATTTCTTAACACCTGAAGGACTGGGGATTATGGCGTATTTAGGACAAACTTCTGAGTTTGACAGGTGTAGTTTAATTTGCTGTTTTAAAAATGGTAAACTAATTTGGATTTATACCAGTTTATTTCGTACTACTTATACAGTTTACCAGGATATAGTTTTACTTTTTTCTAAAGAATTATATGATGCAGTGGTCATTTTCTACCTAATAATTAATCTAAATATATATATGATAACAAAATGTGAAATGGATAATTTTGCTTAGTAAAACTTATTTTAACATAAAATTTTGGATAGCACAATATATAGTAGATAAAACATTTGTAAACCTGATGTCATTCATTCAAAGCCACCTGCTGCATGATGACACCAAACACATGTGCATTCAGTGTTGCCTAAACGTGGTCCACAATCATACTTGCTGCACTTTGTACATAAATGCTTGCCCCTATTCTTTCCTCTACATTCTCCAATTGTCAAGTCTTAAAAATGTTGCTATGTTGTGGAACAGTATCATGAAGTGTATTTTGTACCCTTGAGACTTTATATGCTGAAGCAACTCTTCTGCCAACATGTACATAAACTGATATTGTTTACTTTCTCACCTGTCACTTCCCCATAGAGCAGCCATGCATTAATAGCTGGCAAATTCAATATACTAGCGGGAAAAAAACATGCGTAGGACATCTGTGACATCCATACTCCACAGTCTACAGTTGAGCCATTTGGTCAATGTCAGTGCCGTACTTGGTGTTATTGTAGTATGCCAGTGATTCTGGTAGCTTTCTAAGATGTCACTCATTGACAGTAACTGTGTCATCCAATAAACTCAAAAGAAGCACATTTTTGTTATTTTTCCCTGATAGTATGTTCAAGTTATGTCACCTGACATTAAGTATAGCTGTGTGTAAAGGTGCTGCGGCAGATTTTGCTGACTGAGACAATGTTTGTACTCTTACATTTCAAACTTTCTGTAAGGCATTTGGTTGTGATAAAACTATCACATGTAATATTTCTTCTTGTGGAAGCAAAGGGCTGTATAATATGAATTACAATATTCTCTGCAAGAAGAACACCTGTGGAGTGCTGCTAATCTTTGCTTAGGTAAGGAAAACAATTTACCATGAACCTATAATTTTTATCAACTGTAAACCAAAACTTTATTCCAATTTTGTCTGGTATATTACTCTTATATTGAATGAAAGGGCATCTCACATAATTTTCATCTTGAATGTAACACTGCAAGGAACTGGAAATGGAAGGATTCCAGACAGGGGTAGCAGGTGGAAAGCAATCTGTCCTTATTCTTTGGGAATGTATGTCCTTTTCATCAATGCACATAAACAACAAAATTTCAATGAATTTATTTCTGTTCATTGTGTTCAGGAAGAATGCTGGAGTATTTGACCATAACAACTTCAACAGCAAATTCTTTGCTCCATATATGTGTTGCAAATACATAAGTGATATATTTGCTTTTATTGCATTGATCCAATGGTCCAGTCATCATCCTGCATTCCTTGATGTATTCTATTTTCTGTACACTTCTTTATGTTTTGAAGCATGTTGTTCTCAATTAGTAACCTTCAGGCACTAGAATGTATACCTGCTCCAACAGATCTCTTTGCATAAGCTATAGGTCCCGCTGCTACCTTCAAGATGGCTGTTTTCCGGCAATGTCTTGTATAGGTGTAATAGTTCATGTTGTTCCATCATTTGCTGTTTCACTACTCCAATGGAAGGATTTTCTTTCATCTGTATCTTTTCTTCCCCTCTGCCAAAAATGCTTCTAATGCTGTTTGCTGTGGGAATGGGTACATTGTTGTTTGATGTATCTGAAAATATGTAGTACAATAATTCAATTACAACATAAACGATGAACTTTGAATTATTATAGAGTGAAAGTAAGTTAGAAAATTCATATAACACTTTCTGAAATATGAGCTGAAATACAATAGTAATAATAATAATAAAAATAATGTAAAGTTTACACAAACATATCTGCAATAGGTAAAGCAACATTTGTTTGCCTCTCTTTGTTTTGTTCCTGTCCGGTAGGCACAACATTGCTGTCAGAAGAGTCACAGATTTCATCAATGGCAGGGATATATTCCTCATCATCATTAGTGATTGCAGTGCCAGCCTCCAGTAATTCACTGACTTCACAAACATTATGAGGATCTTCAGTTTCATCTGACACTGAAATCAAATATTTTAAAGTTTCTTAATCATAAAAACCGTGTATGGGATATGCCATTATGAAGCAAGTGAAATGTGGTCAACACAAACTGCACCACTCAAGCAATCAAACTTCCTTCCTCACTGACAAAAGGACTACCAATTTTCATAAATCAATCAGGAAGCCAAGCAACAATAGCTGTGGACAGTCAGAAAGCTATTGTTCTCATGTCCTTACCTGCCAAAATGACGGGTAGAGGACCTTATAGTAGTTCACTGTACCACTTTTCAGAAAGGTCATAAATGCTGAATTCATTGCAGATGTGTACCTCACAAATATTTGTTAGAAGTCATGGGAAGTGGGAACTGTGGAGCAAACCATTTACAAGAAATAAGTCTACTAAAGCAGAGCAACCATCAAATGATGGGTGCAGTCCTTCTAATGTTTCTTAATTCTGTGTTAGAAGTCATGATGGTAAAGTTATTACAGGTCAATAAAGATTATTATCATTATTATTAACTTAAACAAGATCTAAAACAATTACAGGACCCATGGTGTGGTATCAGATGTTTGAATATGCCATTGGACATTGGCTGCAGAAGGCTACAGAACATATGATAGGCTGCGTCCTGTGTAGCCCTGGATGTTTCTCTCTCTTCAGAGGGAAGGCACTTATGGATGACTGCGTAATGAACAAATATACAACAAGATCAGAGGAAGCTCGACACTATGTGCAATATGATCAAGGTCAGGAGAATCTAAATTTTATAAACAAGGAAAAACTACCTGTTTTTCTATCTGGAGTAATACAATCATTTTATATTTACAGGTGAAGATAGATGGCTCTGTACACTACTTTTACAAAGAGGATACCGAGTAGAATATTCAGCAGCCAGTGATGCTTACACACACTGTCCTGAGGGTTTCAATGAATTTTATAACCAACGGCGTCGATGGGTACCTTCAACTATGGCCAACATTATGGACCTTCTAATGGACTCCAAAAGAACAATTAAAATAAATGATAATATCTCATTACCATACATAGGATACCAGGTAAGAATTATTTTTATTCTAATGATACATTATTATTATTATTATTATTATTCATATTATTATTGTTATTGTTGTTGTTGTTGTTGTTTTTCATATTCTGAATGCCAAATAACTATTATCCAAGATCAGACTGACTTCGTATTGGTGTTCTTGTAAGTCCACCACACATGTGTCTCCCATAAAAGTAAAGGTAAAATGGATCATAGTTGCTTAAACTGTCTTCAGTTTGCCAGTTGGTATTCCACTAAAACAAGATTTCTTGGATCAATCTTCTTGGAATTAATTTAAATGTAGATATTGTATGTGGTTATTTGTTGAGAACTGCTGTTTTGTTTTGTCAACATAAAAGTTTAATAACTACTATTACTTTTTAAAAGCCATCATCTTAAAAATGTCAAATAGAATGACAGTTGTAAATGGATGTCTCCTCTTACAGATTTTACTGATGGGTGGTACCATTCTAGGTCCTGGAACCATATTCCTTATGTTGGTAGGAGCTTTTGTGGCAGCATTCCACATTGATAACTGGACAAGCTTCCAATATAATATTATTCCCATACTTCTCTTCATGTTAGTATGTTTTACATGCAAATCAAGTTTACAGGTAAGAACGGTGTCTTTAATACACCAAAAATAATATGATACAGGGAAGGTCTGTGTATGTTTAATTTCTTGCAGAAACATAACTGTATTATAGATTTGTATTCACACGCATATGATAGTCGTACTAAAACAGTGATTAAAGTATTGCATCTATCCAAGCAGCATACAACATTTACTCAACAAAAACAAAGAATAACTAACCACTACAAACTGAAGAATAAACATAGGGCAATGAACATACCACCGAACCTGAATACTTTGAGCACTGTGTGATGTCACTCCAATGTATGATCACTCTGTCAATCACCCAATAGTGCCAGTGATACTTGGTGCTGAAACAGATGTGGCATCCTGCTCACATGATCTCCTGCTTTGTGCAGTCTGTTGTGATATTTTGTGAACTGCTGTTTGCTGCAGGTTGTGGTGTAGTCATGTCTGCTGCAGTATGTGTAAGTTTAGTGTCTGCTGATTTTTGTGGCTGGTTTGTGACAGGCTAGTTGATGGTAGCTGAGGATGCTGAGGTGATTCACAGAGACTGTGGTGTGAATACTCATCAATCTTGAACGTCTTTCTATCCCTGCCAAGGATGGTGTAAGGCCTGTCATGTGGGGCTTGGAGTTGCTTGCGTGCCACATTGTGCTAGATTCCTGAAAATAAAAGGACAATGAGTGAGTTGGCATTGTGGTGTGACAGGCCAGATTTGTCTGATTTGTGCTGCATTTTGGAGACAAAGTCAGAGGCACTGACACAGTCATTAGTAAGCTTGAGCAATTCACCTGGTAATTCAGCACTTGGCCATGCATGAGATAAGCTGCTGTGGCCTTGAGATCTGTCTTGATGGATGCTCAAAGCCCCAGAAGCACAATGGGTAATGCTTCCGTCCAGTGTTGTGAATCATGACACCTTAATACTGTCTTCAACTGCCATTGCAGTTATTCCATGAGCCCGTTAGGTGGAGGATGGTAAGTGCTATTGGAGATATGCTCCATGCCTAACAGGGTGGCAAGTGCTTTAAACAAATATGATTCGAATTGTCAGCCTTTATCTGTGGTAACATAAAGGAGCATGCTGAAATAGGCAAAAGAATGTGTTTGCTACAGTTTCAGAGATTATATTATTCTTAGGGAAAGCTTCTGGATGATGTGAAAAGTGGTCGATGGCAGTAAGACAGTAATTGAAATCTTTGTATCATGCTAATAGCCCAATAATGTCTAAATGGACATGCTAAAAAAATTGATTAGGTGATAGAAATATGCCAAGTGGTGCTTTGATATGTCAAGCAATTTTATTCGTCTGAGAAACCATGCACTGATCCTCAACCAGTTTGTAATCTTTATCCATATTAGGCCACACAAAAGCATACTTCCCAAGATTTAACATACCATAGACCCCAGTATGTGCCAAATTATGTAATGACACAATAGCTTGGAGTTGAAACAGTAGGGGGACAAATGGTCACATCTTCAATGTAGAAACATCACAATACATTCTTATGTTCACCAGTGGTACTGTGGTGTGTTGGAGGTGCAGGCTGTTTGGTTGCCCCAGTAATGCACATAGACATGGACTGAGATGTTGTTACTTAGCAAGAGCTTGGATTGTAAGCATTTCAATGCAAGGGAGAGTGTCCGCTGAACATTCAAATCAACATGAACGTGAATAACATGCATCATAAATTGGTCAATGTAATGTAGGTGGCATAGCTGTTATGGTGATCCCTTGTCTGGCTTCTGATGAAAGGTGAAAATCAGTGGTTCGTGGCAGTGACCAAAGTAAACTGCTGCCCTTCAAGCATATCGCGAAACCTTTTGTGGCAGCAATTGTCATGTACAGCTTGCAATTGTATGTCGACCAGCCTTGTTGTGCTGGTGAAAGCTTCTGGCTGAAAAACACAAGTGGTTGCCAGCACTGCTCTATTTTTTGCTGTAGTACAGTGCCTGTTGCTGTTGCTGACAGGTCTACCATCAAAGTCAGAGGGGCTTGAACAACAGGATGGTGATGGCAGTTTTCACTTTGATGAAAACTATTTCTGCTTCACTGATCAACAATATTTCACCCTTCACTTTCACAGCACCTCTCAACACATCAGCCAATGGAGATGATACCAATACATGATTGCATACAAAACAGCGATAGAAATTTATTATGCCTGAGAATCATCACAGCTCCTGGATCATAATTGGCTGTGGGTATTTGACTATGCCTTGAACTTTCTCATGCGCTTGCCAGGGCATTGACGGGATATCCTCAGACCTTAAACCTCTGTCACTCTGTCACCATGCACTTCCAAGAGTTAATAATCAGTCCCTGTGAACAGAGGCAGCTGAAGAGTGACACAAATGTTCCACATGCTCTGATTCCAAAGCAGACATCGCCAAAATATCAGCAATCTACATGCAACAAAAATCAAGGTCACACATTATCTCATCCATAAAATGTTGGAACATTTGTGCATTAACGCATAATCCGAATGGCATTCTCATAAACTTGAAGAGGCTGAATGGAGTAGTAACTGGAGTTTTGGCTATATCTTCAGGCATGATATGTATCTGACAATATGCACATAATAAGTCAATGGTAGAAAAGGTGCTTTTGTTGTGTGTGTTGTGTGCAAAATCTTCAATGTGCAGATTAGATATCTATCAGGGATACTATGTGAGCCTCCCCTCCTGCACCAATATTTAGTTACCACAATAGGTTCTATTTCATCAAACATTTCTCAGGGCTTTAATTTCTGAGTATAATTAATATAGCTGCATATACTATGGTTGCAACTTATTATTTATGCTTAGTTACTTCTGAGTAACCCAAGATGGCATGTTACTTTTTTAATGACAAGGTTGAAATTATGTGCCAGTCATTTGGTTGATAAATTAAATGACTAGTAATGCCATGGACTATATCAGTAATGAAGGAACTTTCCCATTTGGGTGAGGGTTCTGAAGTAGACAATGGAAGACTTGAAATGAAGTTCATTCACCCTTGTTCTTATTCAGAAATTTACAGTGATTCAAGTATTAATTCATTTAAAAATGTTTCATAAATAGTTCTGACATTTCTGTCCCTATGATCAGTTTTGAATAAACAGGTACTGGCAAAAAAATGTTATCAATTGACAGATAGTTCTGATGAGTTTTGATCTAACAGTTTCATTGAAAGTTATGAACAAAATTTTTGTTTGTAAAAGTTTTGGTGATAATTTTGGTGGAGTGGGCATGAAACATTTCAAAACATAAACACACACAATCATGTATGATGGATAATTGCTTGGAAATGGTGCCATCATGATGTCAGGTTGAGATAGCAGGATTGATGATGAGGGTGAAGATGAAAAGAGGCCCTTCTTGAACTAGGACTAGTGCAGGTTGACAAGAACAGGGTGATCCTGAGAGAGGCAAGCAGGTAAGATTGGACCTTCATAGCACCACACTCATATCAGTGACTTGTCAACATGGAAGATTCCAAACAGAAAATAAGAACATATTTAGATTTACAGTCCTGAAAAGGAATGGGTTAGTTCATGCAATTTATTTACTTCACTTCTGGTCTGAATTCCTTGATCTGGAAGGAGTTGCTCACAAACTGGGTTTATTTTGTATCTGTTAACAATATCTCTCAAATGTGTGTCATTTCATATCATAATCCACTTGTGAACTTGTAATGACCTTATCAACAGTCACAGGTTGTCCCTGATGCAATCACATCTTCCCTCATTATCCACAAAATTTAAAATTTTAATCAGAACATGTACTTGTTTACCACTTGGTGACAATAAGCTTTATTGGGTAGGCTGACGATTGAACAGCTTTTTGCAATCAACTAGAATCACTCACAGTTTGTGTGCACTCACTCTGTTTCACTGCTCTATAAAAATTCATATTCATTAAATGGATGCACTTTCAGCAAACACACCACACAACACCTTCATGGGAAGTTCATTACTGGCTGTTTAACACCAATCTATGTTTTTCATGGACATGTGCACCAAACGTTTACCTGTTCCAAATTCTATCACATTCCATTAAAACTTCCAGCCATCTCCAAATCTAAATTAATTTAGTTCAGGAATTAGATAATGCTATTGTACCACACCCAGCATTGATTTTGGGATCCTAGTACATGGTTCTGATGTAGGTTCACCTGTTCTGAATGCAGAGCACATTATGATATTTCAGT
This sequence comes from Schistocerca cancellata, assembly GCF_023864275.1. Taxonomy (NCBI): domain Eukaryota; kingdom Metazoa; phylum Arthropoda; class Insecta; order Orthoptera; family Acrididae; genus Schistocerca; species Schistocerca cancellata. The sequence continues at coordinate 595,704,738 of NC_064631.1, read as the reverse complement.
GCCTGATACAATGTGATGGCTACAGCCATTATCAAATACATGAAATGTATTTGCAATTGCAAATAAGAACTACAACAGCTGATGTTGGCTCATATTTGCAACTGCTGATACATTTCATGCAGAACACACTGCAACAACTCCAAGATTTAATCCACTTGTGCCAGCATGATATGGGCATCAATAAGGAAGACGACTTAAAATGTCACACTTTATTCTCAGAATCAGAATGAATTAAAACTGTCTTAACAGAGTATAAACAACAATTTCTATTAGGTTTCGAAAAATATTGCCATAATAGTCTCAGTTGGGAACCACCTCACAAATTAATTCAATAACTTCTCTTCAATGGAAACTTTTAATACCATGAGAATTAATTCAATTGTAAGAATCTAAATAACCCTAAATTCTACAAAATAATTGTTGACATCTTACAATAGTGATCACTAAGCTTGAAAATAATTATTGTATTGTATAAATACATGAAATTCATAATTTACACAGTTTCTAAAATAAAAGTTCATTAACACAAACACATATACACTCATGTCATCATTTCAACTTTCTTCATATCACAGATAATATCTTCTGGAAAAATCACAGTTTATTTGTAATACCATATCTAGTGCAATACCTAAACAAAATTTGCAGGCCTATTTATGTTTCAGCATTACATAATTGTCTCTCAGCCTTACAGCAAGCATAATTCTTCTTAAGATCTTGATGGGGATACAACCTTTTCACATGGTGCATATCCCGATATCCCAACACAAATGATCCCGGATGAGGTATCCTAAAGATCTTGAATGGCTCCACAAATAGTAACCGCATTTCTTGTTTCTCTTACCAAGCAGTGAAAAACACCTTCTCAGTAAGACCTTTTCTTTGATTTGAAACCAATGAATCCTCAGTCTACTTTTCTCATTGTCAATTTTCCTCTTCCTGGCCTTTTCTGTAAAGTTCAGATGGCAGTTCTTACTCTCTCTCCCGCTACCCTTTATTATCTCCAGGTAACGAGGTAGAAGCTATGGCAATAGGCCTTGAGTGGAAAAACATCTAGATTACATGTATATACCTTAATATTCCTGGCTTCTCTTCAAATATTAGATAGTACTGATTCAAGAGGGCTGACAGTTGCTTCTTCTGGTCATCATCAAAGTGCTCGGGCTCCATTAATTTTTGTTGAACTTGGTCACACAATGCTAATATATTAATCACTTTTGGTTGACATATACTAGTTTGTCAACTATTCTTCACTATTAAATGTACACTCACTCCTCAACAGAATTTCCTATGACCATCTTTCTCCTGCAGTAAGTATATTTGGGCAATAGCTCTGTTGATCCAAAAATTGATGTTTCCCATTGAAAAGCTGATTGTTCCATCCCTCCCTTGGATACTTTTCAGGCCTAGAATATAATCCGCTGCTAAAATTTTTATTACTAGGAATGTACATTTTATGGCTACTTTGCCCAGCTTATCCTCCAACTGAATCTGTACTCTGACACATTGTGATCTTGTGCCTCCAACTATATTACAATTGTGCAGTGGAAGTGAAGCCAAACAGGTCCTTTGGGGTACCCTTTGGAAAAAACTATTTGAAATAGTTCACTGACATTCCAAAGTCCAGCACCATTACAATTGAAATATCTTGTACACTCAGATGTATAGCTGAGATCGGTACTGAGGAATCCACTCTGTCACATGGACTGATGTCCCCACGTAGTTTGTCCATAATACCCACAGCACCATTGTAAGGTAAAGAGTTGACTTCTCACTCAAAGCCCCTATTCCAGTTAGCAACTGCTCCTATGGGGCATGATACAGTTGCATCTAATTTTACACACTCTGGTCACCAAAGTGAGTCATGTTGTCTGTCACACTTGTTATCACTGGTGTTTGTCCTTGCCAGTTACTACTTGTCAGGTGTGGTTGCTGTGTTTGACTATAATTCTGGTTCCAGTGCTGCTTATTGGTATTGGAATTATAGACTGGATTTTATCTTCAGTCTGATCTATTTGGTTGATTACCCTGAGGAAGGAAGCTGTTTCCATTCCCATTCTGCCAGTAATTGCAATTCTGTTCAGGACTGTAGCTGTGTTCATAGGACCGTTTGCTTGTCTTGTGTGCATGATGTTATTTGCATGGACATTATATGAAGTATGTTCCTGCACATGGAAATTGCCTTGTACAATTTTCAATTTGATATCTGCCTGTATCACATCAATTGAATCTAAGACAAACATGAATTAACCTATATTCTATTCAGAAGTATGTGTATGTTCTTCATGAACCTCAACTTGGCTTTTAGAATCTGTAGGCTATCATTATCTCAGAGGAGGAGATTAGTGTTTAACATCCTGTCGACAATGAGGGCATTAGAAATGGGGCCCAAGCTCAAATTAGGGAAGGACAGAGAAGGAAATCGGCTGTGCCCTTTCGACATAAGCATCCCAAAATTTGTCGTAAGTGATTTAGGGAAATCATGGAAAACTCAAATCGGGATGGCCGGATGCAGGTTTGAACCATCATTCTCCTGAATGTGAGTCCCTTGTGCTAACCACTGCACTACCCTGCTTGGTGGTTCATCCCAATATCTCACCTTATTCAAAAACTTTTTGAAGTACTGTCCCAAGCAACCTGATTTAAATGAAAGAGGCTCTGGAGTAAAGACATGCTTCCTCAGGTGCTCCTCTATCCCTCTAGACCAGGGTTTTCCAAATTGTATTCCACGGAACACCAGTGTTCTGCAGGTAGTGAATAAGAGCTCTGAAAAATAAATAAATAAATAAAATAAAAAATAAAACTTATAAATAACACAGTGTTTATTTTTTCTCAACTTTCTGATGATACTACTTACTTTTTAAAAAGATTTATAGTGATTTGCATCTTATTAGTTATGATTTAAAGTGGAAGTAATCACTGAATAAAATAGGTTTTTCATATTTTTAACCTTCAAAATAAAGAATGTGTTTCATCAGATTACCACAAACCTCAAAATGTTGCATAAGAGGAAAAGTTTGGGAATCCCTGCTCTAGACCAGTATTTGGCTAGGAAGACTTTTTTGAATTCTTCATACATCATACAGGAGTCCAGCATATCAGTGGCCCATAGTTTGTCAACTCTCTGAATATAGCCTGAGACAGAACTTATCTTTTGTGATTCTGCCCATGACCTCCCTAAGACTCTATGGAATCCACAAATAAACACAAGAGGATTTACAATATTCTTGCCAGGTGAAAACTGTTAAAGCTGCCTATGTCCGAGAAGTTTCTCCTCCAATTAACATTGTTGTATATATTGTGGCTGATAAAATTTCATGCACTGAATCTGAATTATTATTGCAAAATGTTTGATAAGCATGAACACTGACATCTTCTGGTTTAGTACTTGATGTCTATTCTGTGTCTTCCTAGTGCAATTTGGTATGGCCATCCTGTATTGCCCCCTGAATCTCCTCTATATCTCAGGAAAAGACTTCAACGGACTGTGAGATTCTTGTCCCCCACTGTACGAAGTCATGTCCTAATTGATCCTTAATTTCCTCCAGATCTTGCTTGAGTTTATTATTTGAAGGTAAATTATCAACTGATAAGTTTCTTTACCGCTTTCTTAATACTTTTGTGAACATGTTAAAATTGTGTATCATTTGTTGCTCTTTATCTTTTGCCCAGTCATCAAATTTGCTCAAACATTTTGATTTATGTTCATCAAATCTTTTCTCAATCAATTGACCACAACCATATGATAAGCTACTATTTGGTTTAATTGTCCTAATTTAGTTCCTACTTCTTGTTGTTTATTTCTCAGATCCTGCAACTTGTTACTTTTTGTAATCATAGAGGAAATTGTTCTTGAACTTGTCACAATTGATTTAGGTCATTAGAGATCTCTTTTTGCTTTCACACTCTGTTTTGCACTTTAGTGAACATCCCACACATTTGGGTTGTACCCTGCTCTAAATCTTGTTTTGTCAGCATTTTTTATTTTTTTATTATTTTTTTTTTATTTTATTTTTTTTATTATTATTTTTTTTTTTTAGTGTTAGAAAGCTTTCTACCTTTAAAAATTGCACTGGGGGATTGACTAAATGTTGGGCCAAAGTCGCTGCTTCCTCTACTTCTTGCACCTCCATAACAGAGTGAACATTTAGTTGTTGATCTCTCTGCACCTTAAACTGTGATCTGATTTTCACCGTAAGACAATATAATTCAAAAATTAAAAAGATCTGTTCCTAACAGGGACACATTCTTAGTAAAAACACAACTTACACTAATTATGTGACATTAAACAGAATTGTGTGTTGAGATCACCGGCACACACCATTAATATTTCTGTGCACGGGATGGTAGGCGCAACAGCCAGATATTCTGAAGTACATTATTGTTGATGGCATTGCTCACAAGTGCCCGCAGGAGTCACAGCAACTGCAAGATGGTGCATTCTCCCAACTCTTCTGTGCACAACAACTTCTCAAGCCTCTTCACCTTTGACTGCAATGGGCAAGTGATTAAAGCATTCTTGATTGTCGCATACCAATTGGTGTTTGGTGGTGCAGCCAGAATATCTTGCATCTCTGTAGCCACGTCTTTGTTCAATGCTAAACAATGTAGCTGTACTTAGTCTCATTTGTTGTCACCTGTGCTAACAAGAACAGACCATCTAACTGTGCAAACCATAAAATAGGACTTTGTTGCTAGAATAGTGCGGGCTTGATTGAGGATCTGCAGATTATTGTGCCCATAAGTGACTCGATTGTAAGTGGCATGTCCAGCTTGAGGATATGACAATGAGACTTGTAATGGACATGCAGTACAATGCAGCTGGCACACTTGTTTCACGTACATTGGGCAGTCAGTGTGGAGCTGCACATTCATTTCAGATCACACTGCGTTTCAGATCATCTCGTGGTCACTAAAAATGTTGTTTGTTAGGGTTTTACTTAGAAAACAGTCTAGATCACACAAATCACATTTATTGGTGACTGATTTCAGTCTAAAGATAGACTATCTTCAGACTGTACTCTGGAATATTAAGTACGGAAAATATAGAGGGACATACAGATAAAATATGAACATAAAACAAAGTTATACCCATAGCCTATGTGGGGAGATGGATCTACAGAGCAGGAACTGCAGAAGTCTTCAAGTGCTGTCAACTGTTGGAGAAGCAAATATGTGGTGCAGTTATATAGCGGAACTCCGCCCCCTACTCATTTCCACAAGTCATTTCCAACCAATACAATGAATGCTTATTGAATACACGATGAAAAACTTGAGTTACTAATTTAAAAATTATAGCTATTTCCAGTATTGTCTGTAAGATTAACCACTATTATACTCGTGATGCAAAGAACAACCAGCTAAATATAATCCATTACATTGTAACATCTTTGACAGCTATTGATGTTGCACATTGCTAAGGAATGAACAGCATCCTGTACAAGCAGATGGTCCTGTAGAGGGCAGTGCAATAGCAATGTTATTGGCCTCTTACTTTATGTTAATTTTCATTTTAATATGTTACATATTACAGCATAAACTTAAAATAAGCAACTTAAACTGATATTATAATTAGATACCACAAGCAAACTAGTAATAAAAATTTTATGGACACATTAGACACACTGCTAAGTAACCAGTGATGCCTTATATATACACACTGTCTCACAGAGAATGGTGTAAGTTATTGACTTTTTACTGTGGGCTATTTTATATTTCAATTCTTTGCGTCACAAATATAATAGTGGTTAATTTTACATCCAATGCTGTAAATAGATATCATTTTCACGTTAGTAACTAAAGTTTTTCATCATGTATTCAATAATTATTCATTCTTTTGGTCACAAATAACATGTGGAGATGACTAGGGGGTGAAGCATCTGATAATTAACCCCACAGCATCATTGCTTCTCCAGCAATTGACAGCATTGAAGACTTAGCACTTTCTGGTCTGTGGCTCCATCTCTACACATCAACTTTGGGTAAAACTTCCTTTTATTTTTATTACATTATCTACATTTTATATGTATATCCACCTATAATTATAGTGCTCTGTATTCCAGAATACAGTCCAATAAATGTTATTTGTGTGATCTAGACTGTTTTTCGAAGTACAACTACGGAACTGATTGCCGATTTCCCAAAATGTTTTCATAAATATTGTTTATCAGAGTTACACATGACCATTAATACTATTAAAGCACCATATCCAAGTAGCATACAACAGTTATTCAAGAAGAACAAGAAATAACTATTGTCTACAAAACAAAGAATAAACATATGTCAATGGCTGTTATCACTGATCATAAATACTTTGAGCACTCTGTGATGTCACTATAATCATCATTGCAATGTATTATCACTACAGTATAATTATAAGTGTGACAGACTTACCTCTCCCTTTTACATGATAAATTATTTTACTATTAAATAGTGAGTTAGAAACTCAGTCATATAAGCTTTTAACCTAAGGCATTCTCTATACTGTAATAGCATTACAAGAAAGTGATGTGTTTTCTGTTTTAAAAGCATCTTTGAGACAGTTCAGAATGTTTGTAGAGTTCTTATTTACTATGAGTTCCATGAGGAATGGTCAGTATTCTAGGATATGACAGGAACAATCATTTGAAGCAAACAACTTCATAGGGACATATGCACTACAGTTTCCTAGATAGAACACATTTAATGTATGTTTTTATTTATTTTCTGTATTATTCAATACAGAAAAATGATATTTAAAGCATAATTTTACATGCTCATTCAATATCGAGGTCCCACATTACATTTGTTTATTTATAATTGTAAGCAGGAACAGTAAAGAATAATCATCTGTTTCATGGTGCTGGTAGTTATTGTCACTGTGGAGAACTGGTTGTTCTTCATGTTTTACTATCCCTGCTAATACATATTGATGAAACAGATATTGCACTAGACTAATTTTTGATCGCTCAGTCAAATGGGCATGTACAATTCCAAAAATAATTTTCCTGTATTAAATAACACAGGGAATAAATAACCACATATTTTAAATGTGCCCTGCCATGGAAACCATTCAGAAGAGGGCATACGTCTGTACGAAGTTTTTTGCTTCAAATGATCATTCCTGTCATACCCCTGAATACTGACCATTGCTCCTGGGACACCATGTACATTTTTCTTGTTGTTCCAATACAAAACATTTCTGTGCTTATATTTTTAATACATCAATATTGTCTACCATTTCTATCTTCCTGTGATAGAAATTGAGCAGTTTTATCTATATGATCTGAAGATACTGAACATGTAATAAACTCGGCTATATATTATTCACAACTCCAAACATCTGAATCTCCATTTTTAACAGAAAATTAAAATGTTTTGGAGTATAGCTTATATTTGCATTTGACCTTAGATATTTCATATCTTATGCACCCATAAATTCAAGAATTCAGAATTGTTTTGAATTTATTTTTTCTTTCACAGTTTTAGAAACTGAAGTTTCTTTTTGTGTACCTTCATAGTTGATGGGAAGTGTTCATCAACTCCAGAAGAAAACATGGTTACTGCTTTATACATATCTCTATGACAGACTTTTTCAAGATTATTTATATAACTATCATTCAGGTATCCTAGAAACACAATACAAACCTGCAGTACAATATATAATCACTACACGCATTACTTATAAATGGACTAGACAATTTGGGCAGAGTCAATGTTCATGTTCTACTTCTGAAAAAGTTAAATTATACTGTTTCTATATCATGTACTGTCATTTGAGATATTTTTTAAACTGTGATTTATTATACTATGTGTATGAACTTTTTTTCTATGCTCCTATCTTCCCTTAGGCAACTGCTTGCTTATTGTGTATGTTTTATTGCTGATAAATCTGTTTTGTGTGTCATCTAGCTACTTGTGGCCCAGATTTTGTCGACATGCTATGCACTGATTATGATGGCTGTCATCGTGGGTACAGCTCTGCAACTCGGTGAAGACGGCATCGGTTCACCGTCAGCAATTTTTCTCATTGCCTTGTCTGGATCTTTCTTCATTGCTGCCTGCCTTCACCCTCAAGAATTCTGGTGTATTGTTCCTGGAATAATTTACTTGCTTTCTATTCCATCTATGTATCTCCTTCTTATTTTGTACTCTCTCATCAACCTGAATGTTGTTTCATGGGGAACAAGAGAGGTTGCAGTGAAGAAAACAAAGAAGGTTTGTTCCTGCAAGCAAAATATATTGACATAAACTTTAGTTCAGATTTTGCATGATTGGACTGATTGTTGAACAATATACACAGTTTTTTTTTATGTTTACATTATCAGGAGAGCAAACAGAAAAATAACATATAGAGAGAAACAAGAAATCAATTTTTGCTAAGATAAAATTGCATCTGTTAACAATGAGAATATGATAACAAAGTCACTCATGACAATATTCTTGGATAAAATATTCTCAGTCTTCTTGCTTCAGGAGCAACTATATCCGTAAATATCAGAATGTTGTGCAACACTCAAAAGACTGTGGTGGTTTGGTTATATGATAAGAATGTCTTGAAACAGAAACCAGTGACATTATTTTGAAAAGGTGCACCTTAAATTTCCAAATCTGGACAAAGGTGGTTGACTTGATAATAATTAGAAGTACTTACACAATGCACTAGAAGATTTGAAATGAAGAAATCAATAAAGTGGACAACTTTACATATTTGTGCAGTGGTGTATCTTCAGACAATACTATACACCAGGAAATAAGCATTAGAATACTGCTGCAACTTCAAAATTTCATCATTCTGTATGTCATTCTCTGTGGCAAATAATTTTCTCATTATATGTCAAGATTACACTTTATAAATGTAACTTGCCCCAGTTTTGACATATGGTTTGGAAACAATGGCACTGACTTCACCAGCCAGCAGTGGCCTCAATGCAAAATGAATGAAGTTCCTCCAGTCTTGCTTTAAAAATAAACAGCAAAGATAAAATTTAAAAAAATAAAGACATATGACACCAACTTTACTCTGAAAGAAGCTTAACCGATGTATTAGAGCTCAAAAGACTGCAGTGGTATGGTCATGTAATAAGAATATCTTTAAACAGAATCTCATGAAAATATTTATATTTTCAAAGCAATATAACAAGAAAAGACATAAAGAAAGACCTAATGAAATTTAGGAAAACAGATCCTCAAAGAGACTGACAAGATATACACAAATATTAATCATGTCCCAAACCAAGAACAATGGTTGAAAAAAATAGCTAGGAAGGTGTTCATACACACATTCACTCAGTTTACTGGAGCCAAGAACAGCTGATGATGGAATGGAGAAATCAACAGCTGCTTTGCCACAATTACACATTACATTATGTTTTCAAAAATAAAAGTCTTATCCAATGCTTCAAACTACTGAGATTATGTCATGAATAAATAAGAATGTGGAGACCAGAAGGAACTACAAAATGTTTAACCGGGATAGTGATGGATGGAAGTTGATGCTGGATGCTGAGAAAATGGCAAGAAATAAATTTTTCCGGTGGCAATAGGGGTGCTATTACCATCCCTACATAACAGACATCAACATAATCTCTGGCAGCACATGCAAATTTCTTTTTTTATAATTGATGTATTAATGATAGGGGGTGGGTATTCACAGAGTGACTACTGGATCACATTAACAGCAACAACATTTAGTTGTTCTACGTGATGGCAATACACGAAGGGATGGATATTCATACATTGTCTACTGGATCATGTTAACAGTAACAACATTAGTGGCTCCACATTATGATAATGCAGGAAGTTATTGAAAGCTCAGGCTCTTACTCACACCTGATGTGGCAAGAAGACTAAGAATATTTTATGCACCTGCTAACATGATCCATTAAAAATAATGTCCATTAAAATTTAATCTGTTAACATCAAGCATGGCTAAATGAAATTATTTGCAGAAAATTACAAGCATCCTTGAGGTGATGGCACAATTGCAATTTCCTTTCTCTGACTTAAAATCATCAGTAGAAACTAGTTGTTGTGGATATTACTGCTTCTTCTCTCCCTACTAATCATTGTATTTTTGTTTATGCTTCACTAAGGTGGTGGGTAATTATTTGGTCCAATTCTCCCATAACTGTAAATTATTTTGCAATTGGTGGGTATTGGTAAAGAACAGATAATATGTACACACTAACTTTAACTTGTGTATATGTTTCATTTACCAACTATAAATTATTAAAGGTATGCATGTTGTGTACTAACATATCATTAGTTGTAGCAGCTGTTTGTCGCATTGGTCATCAGCGCAGCATATAGCCTTACAATGATGGCTGTAACAGTTGGTGTACTTCTGCAAATTCAAGAGAATGGCCTGCTTGCACCTTACTCTGTCTTCTTCTTTGGGGTTATTGCTGTGGTAGTAACTGCAGCACTACTTCACCCAAAAGAAGTGGGATGCTTACCATTTGGTATTGTGTACTTCATAGCCATACCATCAGCATACATGGTGCTGTATATTTTCACACTATTCAACCTTAATGATATTACCTGGGGAACTCGGGAATTCATTGAGAAAAGAACCAAAAAGGTAATTAAATTTTTTGAAATAGAGATAGCACTCTTGCACATTTAGAGCATGACTTCTCTAACTGATAAATCATATATAGATGCTCAAAGTAAAAATGTACTTGCCTTCTACACATTAGAACTATGAAAGGTCGTATAACAAGAAATACACTGTAACATAATTTTTTTCTGGGCTACAAATATGCAGATGAATCCCAGCTGTTGTAACACACATGTATTTCTGTTGGATTAGTTTCACACCCCGATTGCAAATGCCATCATCCATCAATTTCAACACTGACTTCATACCAACTAGTCTTTTTTAACACTAAAACAATAAAGACATGTGCTCAGATAACAATGAATACAGAGAAAAGAACAGTAAAAAAGACCACAGAAATATCTCTGTTTGCACATATAAGCAAATGGGGTAATGCAGAAACATGTAAGTTTTGTTCTAAGTAGAGCTATAAAATAAGGCCACAGAAATGCTATGTTTACAGTAATCACTTGAAATAATCATATCTATTCCTGGTGCTGATAGTTCCATATTCACTAAAAGTTTAGACTTATCTTTTTCTCAGCTTTTCAATGATATGAATGATTTTTTTATCATAATACAAAATATTGAAAAGTGGTGCCACATAAGAATGCTGATGATTAATTGGGTATATTGGGTAACTAAGGAGGAGGTACTGATTCAAACTGGGTAGAAAAGAAATTTGTGGCAGAAATTGACTAAAAGAAAGGACCAATTAATGGGACATATTCTGAGGCATTGCGGGATGAGTCATCATTTTGGCAGTGAAGGGAAGTGGGGTGGGGCATTATAGAAGGAGGCAAGACTAAACTACAGTAAGCAGGTTCACATGGATGAAGGGTGTAGTAATTATGCAAATATGAAGAGGTCTGCACAGGACACACTAGTGTGCAGAGTTGCATCAAACCAGTCTTCAGACTGAAGACTAGAGGAACAATGCATATCAGAATTATGTACGTCACTCAAAATTAAAAGTGACATTTATGAAGGGCATTCCCATTTTATTCTAAGGCATTAATCCCACAAGGGTATGGGTAAAAACTAATTTTGAAACACTGTTTTAATTTGTGTTCCACAAAATATTGAATGGTTTTTCTTCTTCTTACATGTTATTAACCTGGAAAACAGTTTACATTTTGTCATCATCAGCTCTTTGGCACTTTTCCACGCATTACTGTATATATATTTACATGCATTGACATTACTCCTGAAAGTTTTCTAATGTAATCAAACCATTTTGCTTTATGTCATTTTCTTAGTCTTTTCTAGCCTCATGGAATCTGCCAAAACTCCTCCTTTGTCCATCTATCACCAGTTCACCTGCTACAAACCTGCACACTTCAATTTCATTTTCATTAGTCTTAATTACATCTTCTAATCCAAACCTGTTCCCTGATCCATTTCTTTCTGTCTCTCCCAGTAACTTCCAACATGTATCTCTTCATTGTTCACCAAGCAATCCCCCATGAATGAAAACTGATAATACACAGTGAATGTAAACTTTCTTTTTCAGACATATCAAAAGCTTAGTTTTATGAGCCTTCTTAATGTACTAAAACCATTCTACACAATTCAGTCACTGCAGGCTGAAATACATAACTGTTCCATGACATGACATCAAATATTTGTACCTGACAATAGTGTAATGCCAAAATTGCAGAAAGATGCTGTCGTTTAAACAATTCATACAGGCCGAGGGTCCCATATTACAACAACTTAATTGTAATTTATGATGAATTCTTTTATAAATCACACAATAAAATAATAGAATGTACCAGTAGGGTAGTTTTTGTTGTTTTGCTCTGCCAGTATTTCATTTAAGAGGTCATATAACACTTTTCTCTGTGGAGAATAGCTGCAAGTGAACAACTGTAGGGAGGAAGCAAGATAAAAAGAACTACATTTATTTCTACAGTAAAAAACTGCTATGTATTGTTCACTTAACTGTGGCTTACTATGCACTATTTCCTATTGTACTTAACACTACATTATGATCAGCTTATGCATGTAATGGCTGCATGGGTGAAAATGAACCATTGATGACATTTTTATCTTGCTAAAAAAAAACTCTGTTTCACATAGAAAAGTACCATCTGAAATGTATTTTATAATGATTTCTGTAGTTGAGATGTATACTGAGGTGACAAAAAGTCATGGGATAGCGATATGCACATATACAGGTGGCAGTAGTATCATGTGCACAAGGTATAAAAGGGCAGCGCATTGGCTGAGCTGTCATTTGTACTCAGGTGACTCATATAAAAAAGTTTCTGATGTGATTATGGCCACACAATGGGAACTGACAGACTCCGAACATGGAATGGTAGCTGGAGCTAGGTGCATGGGGTATTCCATTTTGGAAATCATTACTCAATTCAATATCTGGGATCCACAGTGTCAGGAGAGTGCCGAGAATATAAACTTTCTGGCATTGCCTCTCACCATGGACAATACAATGGTCAATGGCCTTCACTTAACAATTGAGAACAGTGGCATTTTCATGGAGTTGTCAGTGCTAACAGACAAGCAACACTGTGTGAAATAACTGCAGAAATCAATGTGGGACATATTATAAAGGTATAGATTAAGACAGTGTGGTGAAATTTGGAATTAATGGGCTACGGCAGCAGATGACTGACGCGAGTGCCTTTGCTAACAGCACACCATTGCCTGCAGCGCCTCTCCTGGGGTTGTGACCATATCAGTTGGGCTCTAGACAACTGGAAAACCATGGCTTGGTCAGAAGAGTCCTGATTTCAGTTGGTAAGAGCTGATGGTAAAGTTAGAGTGTGGTGCAGACCTCAAAAATCATGAGCCCAGGTTTTCAATAAGGCACTGTGCAAGCTCATGGTGGCTCCGTAATAGTGTGGGCTGTATTTGCATGGAATAGTGTAGTCATCTGTTCCAAATGAAATGATCATTGGATGATACGTTCAGCTACTTGGAGGTCACTTGCAGCCATTCATGGACTTCACATTCTCAAACATTCTGGACAATTCAAACAAATGATTTGTCCACCCAAATTTCCCTACATGAGTCCCATCAAACATTTATGGAATGTAATCAAGAGGTCAGTTGTGTACAAAATCTGACACTGGTAACACAATCACAATTATGGACACTTACAGAGGCAGCATTGCTCAATATTTCTGCAGGGGACTTCCAATGACCTGCAGATCCATGCCGTGTCAAGTTGCCACACTACACCAGGCAAAAGGAGGTCTGACACAATATCAGGAGGTATCATATGACCTTTTGTCACCTCAGTGTAGATGTAAATGCAGATGTACCATTGTTAGCTGCTTAAGATTCATACTGATGTTTGTTCAGTATTAGACATTGACTCAGTGATGATGATGGTGAGAAAAATATGGTTTCTGCAAATACAACTACAAAATCCTTTGAAGTGTGTGATGCAGTATTTTGCTTCCATTGTTCACTACAGGTCACAGTAAAACAATGGAAAATTCACAATGGAATAATGACTATATTATGAAAAGTGTAAACTGATACTCACTATATAGTGGAGATGGTGAATCACAAAAAGACTGCTAAACAAGTAAGCTTTTGGCCAAAAGGCCTTCTTCTGAATTATGCAACATATACTCTGTCTGGCTGGCCTTGGCAGCCAGAGACAGTGATTACATGTGTGTGAGTTATGTTTGCATGGATGTACGTGTGTATGTTGCCTAATTCAGAAGAATGCCTTTTGGCCAGTTTGTTGTGCCTGTCTGCAATCCAACATCTCCACTATATGGTGAGTAGCAATCTATCCTTTTCATAATACTGTCACAGGTTACAGTAATTCAAGTGATATCCTAATAATAATTGGTTTAACAGTGAGATATAAATTGGATTACTTAGTTCTTCTTTTCTTAAATTGAGTGTTTTGAAAGATAATCATCTTGCTGATAAATATGGGCTTATATATAATAAAGAACTTAATGTTCTTTTGAAATTAAATACTTTCTATCATAATTGTACATATGCAGATCAGTCAATGATTTCCTGCAATCAGTGATATACATTTAAGTTATATGCATAGAAACGTTTCACAAGGTTAACAACTGAATACAGAGCTCAGGAAACCTCGAAGCTTATAGTAGGAAATGCTAACAGACACTTATGGTTAAAATAGGAAATCATTGCTTACAACTATTTTACTGTTGCACATTTAATAAAAAAATTTGTATTCAGAGTTCATTTGACAGAACAAGTGACTTCACATTTTTAGGAAATAGAGCAAGAAAAGAAAGAAGCTGAAGAAGCAAAGAAGAAAGCCAGGCAAAAGTCTCTCTTGGGCTTTCTTCAAGGAGGTGGTGGAGGTGATGACAATGAAGAAGGATCCATTGAAATCTCCTTCGCTGGCCTCTTCAAATGTATGTTTTTCACACATCCCAAACCAATTGATGAGAGGCAACAGCTCCTCAGAATTGCAGAATCTCTAGATTCTCTTGGAAAGCGTTTGGAAACAATGGAAAGGTCAGTATTTCTTAAAGTCCACATCACATAGTGAGGAAAAAAATACACACACACACACACAGAGAGAGAGAGAGAGAGAGAGGGAGAGATTATGTATGGCTTCTAACTGAAAACATTGCACTAGAAATGAATGAAGCAGATTTATATCATATTATATAAGAAACTATAAAAAATAAATATTCAAAATAAATTAAATGAACGAACACAAATTTCTTGACTCTAGTCTTCCAAAAAAATTCCTGTAGGATCACAGAATACAAGATTATTGTGAAAATGACATAGACTGATATACAGAATTTGTTATTTCCTCTATCCCTTGATGCATCCTCTGCATTGCCTGATGCAGATTAGTAACTATGACATACAACAAAAATTATACTGTGCCAGATGATACCATGACAAAAATAAACTGCTGGCCATCAACACTGTAATGTCACAAAGGATAGAAAATAATGAAATTTTACTTCTTGTGTCTCTACAGTATAGCAGGAAAGTTGCATGGTTAAATTTGTGGGATGGGTTGGACACCATCTGTATCAAAGTAGGTCAAGACAGCATGGGTAACATGTAGTCTTGCATTATTATGTTAAAAGATAACATCATGGAGATCTCAAATATAGTGTGCAGCCACCAGCCTTAACACATCACAAATTTAACAGTTGCTGTCAAAATTACTGGTTATGCAAATCAGAGGTGATCACATTGTGTACCCACACAATCAGGTCAAGTTTTGCACTCATCTGACAATAATGGCTGCAATCTGACAATGTTTGTTCTCTTCAGAGCCTCCAAACATTGGTATGCCTATGGTGTACTGTACATAGGCCCTGCCCTTTTCCAAAAAGTGAACATTATCACTGAGTGCACCACTATTAGTATGTCTGCTGTCATATCAAGAGAAGCTGAAACAATGGTCACCCTGCTAACAATACAATACATGCCACTCCAGATGTCATCACATTGTTCATATCAATTCTTGTCTTGCTACAAACAAACCCATTTTCTGCCATGTGCCACAAAGTCATGCTATATGCAATTATAAACTGTTCCTAGGAAATCCAGATCACATCTTTTACAAATACTCACAAAGGCATTTACACCATACATATATGAAATATAATATGATATTCCTTTAATAAGCACTAATAATAATTGGAGATAAGTCCTGGCAAAATATGGTAAATAATGAAAAATTTTAGTTTCATTATGACTTCATAGTCATTGGTAATGACTGTTCTGGGTCAAACAATGGAAAATCCAGTATAGAATAATGACAATATTATGAAAAGGATAGTGATGGTAGGGAATGAAAACCTCATAATTCCAACTGTTTGTGAAAACTTGTAATTCCAGTTATCAGTAACTACATAATCAAAGAGAAATTTGAAAGTGCATGGATTTCTCTAATCTGTCAATAACTAGGCTTCTACTATACAATTATACATGTAGCAACTTTCCATATCACTTCGTATTATTTTTTTATGAATCCATTTTTGCAAAATTTAACGAAATGGAGTTACGAGGTTTTCATTGCCTACCATTGATTGATTGCTACTCACCATGTAGTGAGATGTGAAGTCACAGACAGGCACAACAAAAAGACTGTTAAACAAGTAAGCTTTCAGCAAATAGGCCTTCTTCTAAAGTGGACAACATTCATGCAAGCACAACTCACATGCACATGACCACTGTCTCTGATCACCGAGGCCAGATTGTGAGCATGATGGGAAAAGCAATCTGAGTAGTGGGGCTAAAAGAGGAGGCTGGGACAGTGAGGGGAAGATGTAGCAAGGTAGGGGTAGGGATGGAGTGAAAAGCACTGCTTGTGGAAGAATACATGGGTTGGTGGGGACAATGTAGTGCAGCTGGGTCTAGTTTGGGGATTAGATTGTGAGGGAGGAAGGGGAGGGGGACAGAAAAGGAGATAAGTAAAGAGAGTGCAGGTATGTTGTTGGAATAGAAGGCTGTGTAATGCTGGTGTGGAAGCAGGGAGGGGTAGGTGGGTGAAGGAGAAAGACTAACGAAGGTTAAGGTTGGGGGTTACAGGAACATATGATATATTGCAGGGAGAGTTCCCATCTGTGCAGTTCAGAAAAGTTGGTGTTGGTAGGAAGGATCCATATGATGTAGGTTGTGAAACAGACATTGAAGTGGAGAATGTTGTGCCAAACAGCGTGTTCAGTAACTGGGTGGTCCAGCTATCTCTTTGCCACAGTTTGTTCGTGTCCAATCACACGGACAACAGCTTACTGGTTGTCATGCCCATGTAGAATGCAGCTTGTAGATCCCATGAGTAATTTCACAGGCCTTTGATGGGATGGATGATGCTTGTGACCAGACTAGAGTAGTTAGTGGTGGGAGGATGAATGGGACAGCTCTCAAATCTAGATCTGTTACTGGGACATGAGCCGTAAGGCAAGAGGTTGGGAGCAAGGGTGGAGTAGGGGTAGACGAGGATATTGTATAGGTTTTTTGGGCAGTGGAACACCACTATGGGAGGGGTCGGAAGGAAAGTGGGTAGAATATTCTTTATTTAAGGGCACGACAAAAGTAGTTGAAAGCCTGGTGGAGAATGTGGTTCGGTCGTTCCAGTCCTGAGTTAGTACTGAGGGTAGCGCTCCTTTGTAGCTGGATGGCAGGACTTTGGGAGGTGATGGGTGACTGGAGACATAAGGCATGGGAGATCTGTATCTGTACAAGGTTAGGAAGGCAAGTTCTGTCCATGAAGGCCTCAGAAGACCCTTGGTATATTTGGAGGAGACTGCTTATCAGTAAAAATGTGATGGCCGAGTGTGGCTACATTGAAAGGAAAGGGACTACTCAGTATGGAAAGGGTGATAATTGTCAAAGTGGCAATATTGCTGGTGGTTGATAGGTTTGATATGTATGGAGGTCTGATGTAGCAATCTTTGAGGTGGAGGTCAACATAGAGGAAGGTGACTTGTTGAGTTCAGGAGGAGCAGGTGAAGTGAATGGGGGAGAAGGTGTTGATGCTCTGGAGGAATGTGGATAGGGTGTCCTCACCTTCGACCCAGGTCACGAAGATGTCATCAACATACCTGCAGCAGGTGAGGAGTTTGGGATTCTGTGTGGTTAGGAAGAATTCCTCTAGATGGCCCATGAATAGCTGGGCATAGGATGGTGCCATGCAGGTGCCCATTGTTGTACCATGGATTTGTCTTTGTGTGATGCCTTGAAAGGTGAAGTAATTTTGGGTTAGGATATAGTTGGTCATAATGACCAGAAAGGAGGTTGTAGTTCTGGAATCCAGCAGGGACTGTTGAAGGTAGTGTTCAACAATGGCAAGGCCATGGGAATTAGGGATGTCAGTGTAAAGAGAGATGGCACCAATAGGGATGAGCAGGATACCATGTGGTAAAGGAACAGGAACAGTGGAGAACTGGCAGAGTAAATGATTGTTGTCTTTTATGTAGGAGGGTAGAGAAGGGTATGGGTTCCAGGTAATAGGCTGAAGATGTTGGTCTATGAGAACAGAGATTATTTCAGTGGTGGCACAGTAACCAGCCACAATGGGGCACACTGGGTGGTTAGGTTTATGGATTTTAGGAAGCATGTAGGAGGTAGGAGTGTGGGGAGTGGTAGAGGTGAGGAGAGAGACTCAGAGAACAGGTTTTGGGATGGGCTTAAGGATAGGAGGAGAGACTGGAGGTCCTATTGGATTTTTGGAATGGGGTCACAGGCTTTGTAGGTGAACAAATATGAAAGCTGGCAGACTCCTTCCACCAGATAAGCTCTGTGGTTCAAAACCATTGTGGTGTAGCCTTTGTCAGCAGGTAGGACTATAAAGTCAGGATCAGTTTTATGTGGTGCTCTGCGGTTCTTTCTGTGGATGTAGGGTTAACTTTCATGTCGAGGGATTTAGAGAATGATAATGAGGCAAGGTTTGAGGTTAATAAATTCTGAAATGTTAAAAGGGAGTGATTTGGGTGTGTTAGAGGTGAACCACAGTTGGATGTAGCAGTGAACTGAGTCAACAGGGTTCAGTGTTGGTTTTGGGTTGAATCTGATTGGTAGGGTTAGTGATGAAAAAGTGAGAAGGAGATTCCACCAATGCTTACACAGTCTCTTAACTTCTTTTCTTCTCAGCTCCCTTACCCTGTTCGCCCCCCCCCCCCCCCCCCCCTCTACCTCCAGGTCTAATCTCCCAACTGCACCTAGCTGCCCTACACAGCCCCACTAAATGTTGTATGCTCCCATAAGCAGCACTTTCTGTCCCCCACCCCTACCCTGCTATCCCTTCCCCTTCCTGCCTCAGCCACATCCTTACATGCACCATCCAGATTCCTTCTCCCATCACGTGCTGTTGCTCGCAGTCTGGCCTTGGTGGCCAGTGACAGTGGTCATGTGTGTGTGTGTGTGTGTGTGTGTGTGTGTGTGTGTGTGTGTGACTTGCACTTGTGAGAATTGTGTGTGTTGTCTACTTAGAAGATTGCCTTTTGGCCGAAACTCACTTTTGTAGCAATCTCTTTGTTTAATCTGCCTGTGACTCAGCATCTCCACTATATGATTCTTCTGTGCCTGCTGTTAAAGAGTAAAGATTCCCAACCATTTTCCTTGTTAACAGAACTGCAATAAAATCTCTTATATCAGAACAACTATTTTACTTTATTGTTCTACTGTTTGGCCAAGATTGTTCAATTATACAGTTTTATTTCGTTTATTTATTTATTCATTCAGCTGTAGACAAATTTCTTTGTATGGATGATGTCACTGTATATATTTATATGCATAAAATACTAGGGCAAAAACAGGATATACATAAGATGACCATGATGTGGACATCTATAGACCATTTATCACTAAATTACACTAGGCAAGATTAAAGAAGAAGAACAAACTTGTTTCAAACTAGAGAAATGAATCAGAAAACTTCGCCAATGATAAATATATTAGGTTATATGGCATAATTTGTGAACTAGACACCTATCATATTGTTTACAGACATACTCCGTCCTCTTTGGCTGCTTTGTAATTGGTCAATCTGATTATTTATTTGCAATAATTTTCATTGTATCAACTCTCTAAATGAAAGAAAACTATTTTTTTAAAAATACACTTTAAAACAGGTGTAGGCAATACATTAAACCCAGATACAGCTTTGCACAAAACACTTTATTTTGTCGACTTGGAAAAGCAGACTCACTGAACTAAAAGTCAAAGAGTAAAAACTTATATCTAATGTCCACTGCACTTGAATGGAATAAATGAAGCATGCATCACTGGCTACTGCCATGTTCCTACATACCCCCTTCCCCTTAAAGTGCAGAGCACCCGGGATAAATGGGCACTTAAACTTCACCTGTCACCCTGCTCTTGTACGGACAACTTGTTGCTGCAATAATGAAAGTGCTGGTGTGGGCTGTTGCATTGTGGTCCCACGTCCCCTTGCCATGGGTTCATCTGCCATATCATGTGTAGTGAGTTTCAAACTTTGTTCCTTCTCATCCTGTTGAGTGTCATCATACTCCCGTCCTGGTAAGACCCATGCTGGTTTTACCCTCTCTATGGAAACTCTAATAGTTTTGTCATTCTATGAGATGTCCACAGTATGAGTGTCGCATCATACTATTTGATAAGGTCCAGTATATGGAGGTTGTAGTGGCACTCTGACTGAATCTGTGTGGAGCATGACATGTGTACAGTCTGCCAATGCCTTATGCATGAAAACTGGTCACTCACCATGTCTAGATACTGTAGGCCTTCTCATTGTTTCCACATGCTCACGGATTTTACTTATCACTGATGAGAGGTTTTTCAGCACTGGTGATGCGACGGTGGTTAGGTAATCTGCCGGGATTCTCAATGGTTCCCCACACACCAGTTCCGCCACTGAGGCACTGATGTCTGTCTTGTATGTGGTCCATAATCCAAGTAGAACCAATGGTAATGCTTCTGTCCAGCTTCTCTGATGACAGATGAGATCTACCTTCAACATCCTGTGCCACCTCTCCACCATACCATTGCTTGCTGGATGGTAGCTTGTTGTACGGTGATGCTGGAACCCACATAAATTAGCTAGCTTGTTGAACGAACTAGACTGAAACTGACAGCCTTGATCTGTTGTGATATGAATGGGCACCTGAAGTGAGGTAGACATTGAGAGACAAATGCCTTTGCAACAATTTCTGCTGCTATTTCAGTGATTGGAATGGCCTCCGCCCATCTCATGCATCTCTCTATTACTGTCAACAAGTATTTACAGCCATCCGAAAGTGGGAGTGGACCCACCAAATCAAGATGGACATGGGCAAATCTTGCGGGTAATCCAGTGAAATTTCCAATTTACATGTGAATGTGTCATCCTACTTTGCATCGTTGATATTGTAGACCTATGAGAGTCCATTCCCTGGTGTCCTTTTTAATTGATGGCCAGACAAAACGTGCTGTCAGTAACTTGATCGTGGCATTTGCCCCTGGGTGTGCCAGGCCATGAACACTGTCAAACACTGCTTATGAAATTGTTGTGGAATGTATGGGTGAGAATTCTGTTTTGATATATATTGCACCATAACTTAAGCCTTCTTCCTGGCATGAGTATTGGCTGTAAGTGTAACCCTGTTGTGTGGGCTGACAATAACTTCTGTAGATCCAGATCTACTTCCTGCAATGTCGTGAGCTCATCATAGTTTATTGTGCTGGTCACACTGCAAACACAAGGAAAGTAATCTGCAACCAGATTCTCCACACCTCTGATGTGCCTTGTATCCATGATGAATTGACTGACAAACTCTATGTGCCAGTACTGCCTTGGCGAGCACTTATTGCCTATGTTGCTGAAAGCTGACACTATAGGTTTACGATCAGTGAAAATTGTTACTGGTCTGGCTTCAATATACGAGTGGAAATGTTTGACACTTTCATATATTGCCAACAACTCTCTGTCATATGCACTCTATTTTTTCTGTCGGAGTTGCAGGTTCTTTGAGAAGAAACTAAGAGGTTGCCAATTTCCATTGACCTGTTGTTGCAAGGCTGCACAAATGGTGACCTGGCTGGTGGCTACTAAAATATTCTATGGTGCTGCAGGTATGGGGTGTGCCACTAACACAAGTAACACTGTCTCCTCTAAGCTTCTTTGTAAGTTGCCAAAAGCTTTGGTCATTTCTGGTGTCCATTGTAGCTTTTGCGTTCCTGTGGTCTCTTGCCAGCCAGTGCATTCATAATCGGTGCCTGTGTTTCAGCGGTAATTGGTACATGATGCCGGTAAAAATTTACCATACCAAGGTAATGCCGAAGTTGTTTGTAGTCTGTAGGTTTGGATAGGTTGCACAACATGTCAATCTTCTCTGGTAATGGCTGTATACCATTGGCTGAGACTATACAACTGAGAAAAGTTACTTGACTCCTGCCCATGACGCATTTGCAATCATCTTGTTTGACGATTGTGTAGACAGCTGTTTACAGCATACTGCCCAATAGTTTCTATGTCAAAACAATAATTTTAAAGAAGTATTCACTTGGAACTGTCAAAATACTCCATTTTTTATATAGTTCACTGAAGTGGGTCCTTTTGTGTCTCTTGCTCATTATTCTGATAGTTCATTTTTGACGTTTGAACACATTTTCCATATCTGAGCATCTGTACCTAGAATATTATGCCATAACTGATGACAGAATGTGTATGTGCTAAGTATGTTATCCTTAGGCATGACCTATTGGACACTGTGGTTAGTATTCATACAGCATAGCATGCTGTACTAATTCTTTTTCTGACTGCTTTGACATGTTCACCCATTTGAATTGTGATCAACATACATATGGAAAAGAATTGTGCTAGCCACACACACCATGAGCTCAATATGTACTTTAAGTGTTGCTGTATTAGGTTTCTCACTTACATAAAAGTTCATCTTATTAGTCTTCTTTTCATGAAGAGTTACTTTACTGTTTGTTGAGCACTTGCAGACCACCATAAGTGCCTAGTCAGATCTTTCTTCTACCATTTTTGGTGTCCTATGTTTAATTATGATACTGCTGTCATCGGCAAATAACAGTTTCACCTTGTGTGACACACAGTGGGAAGTCATTAATGTAAATGAAATGAGTAATGGGTCTAATACATTCCCTTGGGGGGCTTCAGTGTTCAAACAGTCTGGATCTGAGAGATCTTGAAAGTTGGGCTATCTCTACTATCTGCTCTCTGTCTGCTGGGTAAGACATAAATCATTTATTTACAAACCCCTTATTTCTAGTGCTTCAAGTTTACCAAGAAGTATTTCATGAGCAGCTGTGTCAAATGCTTTGCTAAGGTCTAGGAAAATACCTTACTTGTTCTCCTTTATCCAGGGCTTCTAAAACTACTTCTGTAAATGTTGCTACAGCAGCTTCTGTTCCCTCTCCAGACCTGAAACCAAACTGTTTTTTGCAATGAAGTTGGTATTTAAATTATAGCAGTTCAAAAGATAAACACCTTTTGCATGCTTCACATTAAGTTTTTTATTTATCTTTCATTATTTTTGAAACAGAAGATACTAATGAAACTGGTCTGTAATTCTCTGTTTTCACCTCTTTTGCGGATGGGTAGAATTTTTGCATGCTTGAGATAATCTGGGAAGGAACCAGGTGAGAATGAATTATTTTTAATGTCTATTGTAAGTGCTTTTATGCTGCTTGTGCAGTCTTTTAGTCGACACATTGGAACCTGGTCTAAACCTGTGGACATTGTTTTTGGAAGACTTTCTTGCAGTTTAGTTGATCTAGTACTAAAGCAGTTGTTTACAAATTTGGCCAGATCTTTAGGTTTATATGTTATTCTGATTTTTATGTTTACCTGCTTTGTCTCTGTACTATCAGTCTCTTGTTTAACTACATTGCAAATGGCTTTGCCTTTATTGTTTGAGTTATGTATGGTGTTAGCTTCCTGCAGCAGTTTCCTGACACCCTTTTCTACCTGAGGAAATAGTTATATGATGGCTGTGTAACTCTCATTATATTTGATAGAGCTGAGGTATTTGAAAGCTTCGGAGGATTTTCCAATACCTTTTGTTGCACAGTTCTTTCTACTACACTCTTCAGTTGAATGTATTAGTTTAGGAAATGTTTCCTCAAATTTTAGTTAAAATATAGTAATGAATTTATTAAATTTTTCATTACTGTGTGTTCCTGGATGTACTTCAACCTTGTCTGGTTGGTCATCAGCACTCTTCTTGAAAATACCCTTCTGCAGCTAAGCACTTTTGTTTGTTTCTTTGGAGATATCTTGTATTTTGCTATTTGACCAAAATGGACTGGTACTCCTAGGTTTTTAACAGCTGCCTCACAGTATTTCTCGTTGATATGTGTTATAAAGTGATCTATAATTGAAGATAAGTGTTTGATTATTCTTGTTGCATTTATTATGCATAGTGAGAACAACAACTATACAAGTTACTGAAGAAACTGTTGCTGACTTCATCCACTTTCATCACATTGACATTTAAATCTCCACAAACAAGAATATGATCTTTAGGAGTCTAGCACTTGCATTCATTTAGTGAAAAAAGATATTAACATCACCATTAGAAGACCTAATAAGCACAGTATATGTATATTTTGTTCCTTTAACTCTACCATTGATAGCTCAAAATGCTTTACATTGCTCAAAGAAATCATATCACTTCTATCTATGAATTTATGTCTCTTTTAATGTAAAGAAGTAAGTCTCCATCTCTCATTTTAATGATATGCTGTAGTAACATGCTAATTCATAAGAAAGTAAAACTATGTACTCAGTTCCACTTCCTTTCCACCTGTGTTCAGTAATGTTGGCAACCAAGCTATGTATAGCTTGTAGCATAATTTTCCAATTATTGCACTTTGTTCCTTATTGATTGAACATTCTGGTGACACACTGTGTTCAGAAAAATGTTAATCATGTCAAATTAATACCACCTCACAGAAGATAATTTTCTTAACCACTCATCAGTGACAAGTCACAGTGCTAAACTTGTGAACATAACATTATATACTTGCTTTCAGAGTCCTGGATCCAAGCGGTCATGTCACTGGTCGCAGAAGAACAACTTCTGTGAACAGTAAAGATCATCATTTAGGATCA